>NW_028258152.1:0-5852927 GCF_053883595.1 Heterocephalus glaber
GAGAGTGTGTGTGTGTTGTGTGTGTGTGTGTGTGTGTGTGTGTGTGTTTTAAGCTGGTTCCTCTTATGTTGATACTTAATTTTTCTGGACTTCATTGAAATTTGTCATTATAAAGGTGCCGATAGCTAATGGCCCTTGCTGTAAACAATTTTTAATCATTTAATTAATTTGAAATTCAAATGGTAATATATTGATGCTTTTGTAGGAAGTGGTCCCAAATCCCTTCAGAAACTTCAGTCAGCCATGAAAGTCTCTGTCACTTTGTCGACATAACTTTATTTTTCCACATAACTAAGATTTTCTCATCTTCTAATAGATATGCCAAAAACGTGAATTTTTGTTGGAGTCTTTTACATAAGAATAGTTTTAGTGAACCTGTGGAAGGAATACCATGAAGAGCAATGAGTAGGCCTCAGTCAGTTTCTAGTGACCTGCATTGAAGTACATTAAAGTGGGTGATTCAAGCTCAGGTTAAACCCAGAAGCCTCATATTATGCGTATGCAAGATTCTAAGCATATTACCGGGAGGGGACAAAAGAAGGACTCTTAGGCCGTGTATGAAACAGTGAGTTAGATGGTAGTCACTACTAGTCATTCTCTTTTAATGTGTTGGCATGCATTTTGATTTTGTCAGGGTGAGGGCTGTGTGATTTGAGCATTGAACTCCCTTTTTAAAAAGTAGAATAATTTTTAACATGTTTAGGTTAAGGAAATATTGCTTAACTGTTATTATATCTGAATCTTGGCACAGTTTGTCACAAGATTGGTTAAGTAGCATGAAGTCACTGAATAGGGTCATACCTGCCCGTGTGATGACTTTTATTACCTCAGGTAATAGCACGAAAGTTACAAAAGTTTCGTTTTCACTAAGTGAATGATTCTCCCAGCTTAGTTCCAAGAATCAAAAGTACATGGAAATGGAGAAAAAGTAAAAGAAAAAAAAATCAGTTTACATCCAGGAAGAGTTTGTAGATCAGGAGATTGCATCTCTAAGCAGTCTTAAGTCTGCCTTGCTGAACAGCCACCAAACAAAATAGCTAACAAAACGCGGTCTCTTATTGAGTGCAGCTAGGATTAACCATGCGATCGGTTGTCTGCAGAATGTTTGCTGTTTGAAAATACTCGTTTCACTGAACTGGTATCTGACAGTGTATCCGTGATGCCAGGACAGCGCTTGCTCTCGACACTGATCCTGCAGTGTGGCAGTGTCAGCACAGAAGGGCGTGCTTGTATTTCTGTGGGGTGAGTAGGACAGGGGAGGAGGGCATATTCGATTCATCTAAAATGTGCTTTAGATCGTTCAGGTGTAAGTTTAGAAAAATAAACCTAGGACATAGCCTATTTCATTCCATAGGTGTAGAGAGATTCTACATTTGGACAGTTCCCCAGGAGAATTCTTACATGCTTGCCTGTGTTTCTTTCCTATTCATAACTAAAAACTTTCTCAACACTACTAAACGATTAAAGGTGTCGTGTAGCTACTTTGAAGGCCATCTACTTGCCTACTGAAGTAAATCAGCACATCCTTTTCTTTTCCTCTGTAGATGGAGCTCTGGAATCAAACCCTGCTGACCATCTAAGGGCAAGCACAATTTTCCTGAACAAATTTCATGCAAACGGTAAGACACTACTTCTCCCCATCAAGGATAGGACTGAAAACCATTGCTGTTTTTTGTGCTACGTTAGACAGTATTTAGAAGAACTCATACGTTGGCTTCCATTTCTCAGCTTTCCGTATATTCACTTTACTTTTACTATGTGATTATACATTTTCTTTTAAATGTCACTGATTGAGAGCATGTGGCTTTATGTTAACGCATTTTGGCACTTTATCAGTACAGTAGACCACATGATTAAGATGCAGTCATGGATTTGTACTTATTTTTTCACACTTTTTGAGCTTTTCTCTAACTCCACAGAGGAGATTTTAAAGAGAAATGATAGGACTTAGTTAAACTTAGATTAGCATATCAACAAATTAAAAAATCATGTGTTCTATGCATATATATGGGAGGGAAGAGAGGGAGAGATATTGAATCATCTCCTCAACCTCATTCCCCACAGTGCTCTTACCCAGTGAGCCTGCCTCACAGCACATTTATGATTTATGGTGTTCTCAGAATTTTCAGCTATTCAAAACTTTTTCACCCTCATTTGAGAATTGGTGCAAACATGCTCCTCTGCTATTTCCTAGAAGGATAGCCGATGTGTGGAACGAGTGTAAATTTCTCGTGTCCTATTTGCTTTAGGAATCAGATGTATGAACTTGTCTGCACCTCGACTTCTTTATCTTTTTTTTTTTTTTTGGTACTAGGGATTGAACTCAGATCCTTGTGCTTGCGCAGCAGGCGGCGAAACCACTGAGCTAAATCCCTGGCCCACGACTTCTTTTTCTTAATGTTTGGTCAGTTCTTTTTCTGTTAAAAAACATATGTGACCAAAATTTTAGTTGATTTCAATGGTAAGAATTTAAGGAAGGTAGGTTCGATACTGCTTGGAGAGATGCAGCACAATGAAAAATGTTTTTTACCTGCATTTGCGTTGGTGTGCAATTTTCCTTCCTGAGCAGGTCATTTCTGGTTAGCATTGCTGTGTTTCTCCATTTCTTCGAGGGCCTAGGGCCTCTCCGGGGGGAGCATAGGAAGCCCGAGGGGCTGCCCTGGGCTCCCCTCTTCAGGGGAAGGAACGTGCCTGCAGCGGTGTTCAGAGGTTAGAGGGGAACGCAGAGGGCACTGTGGCCCCTGTTGCTCTTGGAGCATTTATCCTGTTAGAGCAAAATGAATTTGTGTGTGTGCCATTGACACTCTGCTCAGCTAGATCAGCACACTCATTTCAAGTCCAGGATTTAAGGTGGATTACTTTACAGTTGTTTAAAGACCCACTCATTTTTTAGCAACATATTTTCAGTGCAGTATCCTTGTAGACTCCCAGTCGGTGTTTCAGGATACTTCGGGAATTGTAGTGCAGCGAGAGTTCAGTGCTTAGCCAGAAACTGGTTCTTAGAGCTGTCTGCTGTTAGATGCTTGTAATTAAGCTGTATGGTAATGTACAATTATAAAGTACTATTTATTTACTCAAGAAAGTCTGTACAGTGGTTGAGATTTGCAATAAGTTAACGTGTTTTTTTTTTTTAATTAGCTAAGTTTCTCATCTGGTCCAGCTTGTTTTATAGTTTTCTTTCATATAAGGAGAGTCTGTCATCTTTTAGGTTAAAAAAAAGGTATAACTAAGTTTTTGGTTTTTACTTTATGGAATTCATCTTGGCAGATGATTTATTTTTAAAAATAAAATAGATTTTTATTTCATTCTGTATGTTTGTAATCCATTGGATAATTAGTGGCCACTTCTATATACTTTTCTAAGACATTTGTATCAGAATGGATCAGTTTTTTTCTTTTTTTTTATTCTTAGCACGAGATCAGAGGAAAAGCAACTATATCAACCAAGTAAGTAAATAATTGGAAAGATAAGAAACTAAGAGTGAATCAAAATATTTCTGCCTTCATTTCTAAAAAATATAAAGAGGAGCCAGTCTGTTACCATGGACTTCTTTTTCTGCATTTTGTAAATCTCTTACATTTTCCTACAATGTTTTAAGTCTACTCAGGAAAGGCTTTGACTTAGTAATTTCCATTTTTGATGGGTTTTGATGTATAAGTTAATTACAGGAATGTGGATATAGAGTTAAAGATGCACTTGAAATATTTTGCCTTTATTTAGTCCCTTAAAAAAACAGTAGTAATCTATTTATTTTGGTACTGGGGATCAATCTGAGGACCTTGTGCTTGCCAGGCAGATGCGGCCCCACTGAGCTACATCCCTGGCATGAGTAAACTATTGAATACATCAGTTTTTAGCACTATTTATTATTTTTCTGTCATTAACAGTTGAATGTTTGGCTTCCTCTTTCCACCATGACCTTATTCTCCCCTCTTTCCTTGCAATGTACCAGATTGTATTAAATTAAATAACAAATTGGTATTTACATTGTGACTATTGTTCACTGCTGAGTTATGCAATAATAGTCCCACTGCGCTGCCTCTTTGTACACCTTTAATTCTTTCTCTTAAATATTTCTGAGGCCTGAGCAGTTCTGTACTTCTCCTGCATGATCCCCTTCCCCTAAGCAATGTTAGTTCACAAAGTCAAGTACAGTAAGAAACCCCAGCTGGTCTTTCTATTTTTTTTTTAATTCTTTTATTGGTATACTTTAGGTATACAGTTCGTTTACATTTATCATTGGGCGTTTGTACCTGTACATGATATATCTTGGTTCTTATTTTTTTCCCATTACCTGTGGGCCCTTCACCTCCTCCACCCTTTCCCTATTTACATAGATTTCATTTCCTTTTTTTTTTTCTTTTCTCATAGTTTTTCCTTTCCCTCTTTTCCTTTCCCCTTCCCCTCTCTTCATTCGTTTGTCTTTGGACCTTTTTTCCTATTTCAAATTATCAATTATTCATTTTAATCATTTTAACCCTTGTTTACACTATCAGTTTCTCACACTAGAGAAACTATTCGGTATTTACACGTGTGTCCTATTTATTTCACTTAAGAGTATGGCCTGGATATGCATCCACTTAGCTATAAATGACTCTAGTTTTTCGTTCTTTGTGGCTGAATAGTACTCCATTTTATTTTAAAAAACCACATTTTTTAATCCAGTTTCCAGTTGATGGGCACTTGGGCTGCTTCCAAGCTTTAGCCATTACAAACTGTGCTGCTATGAATATGGGTGCACAGATATCACTGTGGTATGATTCTTTTAATTCTTTTGGGAAGATACCCAGCAGGGGAAGAGCTGGGTCAAATGGACCTCTAGTCCTAGTTCTCTGAGGTGTCTCCATACTGACTTCCCCAGTGGTTGCACCCGTCTGCACTCCCACCAACAATGAAGAAGGGTTCCTTTCTCCCCACAACTCCGCCAGCATTTGTTATTTGTTGATTTGATAGCCTCCATTCTTTCTAGGGTGAGGTGGAATCTCAGTGTTGTTTTCATCTGCATCTCTCGAATGGCGAGTGATGTTGAACATGTTTTCATGTATTTGTTTGCTGCTTTTACTTCCTTGTCTGAGAAATGTCTGTTCATTTCAGATGCCCATATTTGAATTGGGTCTTTGAATTGAGGGGGTTGTCTGTTAGCTCTGTTGGTGGTTTCTTTTACAGTGCAGAAGCTTTTTAATAAGATGAGATCCCAGTTGTTGATTCTTTCTGCTAGTTCCCGTGCTGCTGAGGTTTTGTTCATGAAGTCTTTTCCTATGCCAGTGTCTTCAAAAGTTCCACCTAACTTTTATCTTCCAGCAAGTTTAGTGTTTCTGTCTTAATATTTAGATCTTTAATCCATTTTGATCTTAGTTTAGTGCATGGTGATAGGTATGGGTCTAGTTTTAATCTTTGGCAGGTTGAAGTCCAGTTTTTCCAACACCATTTATTAAATAGGCTATCTTTCCTCCGATGATGGTGGTTGGCTCCTTTGTCAAAGATGATGTGGCTGAGCATGTCTGGAGCTGTTTCTGCATCTTCTAATCTATTGCACTGATCCTCGGGTCTGTTCCTTTGTCAGTACCATGCTGATTTTATCACAGTAGCTTTGTAGTGTAGTTTCAAGTTGGCGATTGTGATACCCCCAGCCATGTCTCTGTTGCCTACAATTGCTTTAGCTATTCTAGGTCTCTTCTGGTTCTAAATGAATTTTTGGATTGTTTTCTCTAGTTCTATGAAGTATATTGTTGGAATTTCAATTGGCATTGCATTGACTCTATATAGCAGTTTTGGAAGTATGGCCATTTTCACTATATTGGTCCTTCCTACCCAGGAGCAAGGGATGTCTTTCCATTTTCTTGTATCCTCTTCGATCTCTTTTTTCAGAGTGCTGTAGTTTTCAGTGTAGAGGTCTTTTGCATCCTTTGTTAGATTGATTCCTAGATATTTCACTTTTTTGGATGCTATTGTAAAAGGAATTGGTTCCCTAATTTGTGTCTCAGTGAGTCTGTTATTTGTGTACAAGAAGGCTATTGTTTTTTGAGGGTTGACCTTGTATCCACCTACTCTACTGAATCTGTCAATTAAGTCTAGAAGTCTTCTGGTGGAGTTTTTTGGATCTTCTATGTAGAGTATCATGTTGTCAGCAAATAATGACAGTTTTAACTTCTTCCTTTCCTATCTTTATTCTTTTTCTTTCTTTCTCTTGTCTAATTGCGGTGGCTAATGTTTCCAGAACTATATTGAACAGGAGTGGTGATAGTGGGCATCCTTATCTTGTTCCTGATTTTAGCATGAAAGTTTTCAGTTTTTGACCATTTAGTAGGATGTTGGCTCTTGGTTTTTCATAGATAGCCTTAATCAGGTTAAGATAAATACCTTGTATTCCAGTTTACTGTAGGGTGTTTATCATGAATGGGTGCTGGATTTTGTCGAATGCTTTCTCTGCATCTATTGAGAAAATCATATGGTTTATGTCTTTGACTCTGTTAATATAGTGTATTTCATTTATTGATTTACGTATGTTGAAGCGGACCTGCATCCCTGGCATAAATCCAACTTGGCCAGGGTGTGTATGATCTTCTTGATGCCCCTCTGTATTCTGTTTGCCAGTATCTTGTTGAGGATTTTCGCATCTGTGTTCATTAGGGAGATTGGCCTGTAGTTCTCTTTTTGGGTTGGGTCTTTCCCTGTTTTTGGAATCAAAGTAACACTTGTTTCCAGGAATGAATTTGGAAGTATTGCTTGCCTTTCAATTTCCTTGATGAATTTAAAGAGTAATGGCATTAATTCTTCTTTAAATGTCTTGTAAAATTCAGCAGTGAAGCCATCCGGACCTAGGCTTTTCGTTATTGGTAAATATTTTATTACATTTTCAATTTCCCTCATTGTAATTGGAGTGTTTAGAATTTCTTTATCTTCTTCATTTAACTTTGGCAGTTCGTATGTATCTAGGAATCTGCCCATTTCTTCTGTGTTTTCCATTTTATTGGAGTAGAGGTTCTTGAAGTAGGTGTTGATGATCCTGTGAATTCCTGTTGGATCTGCTGTGACTTCAGCTTTTTCATCCTTAATTGCATATATTTGTGCCTTTTCTTTTCTTTTTTGATAAGGTTGCCTAAAGGTTTATCAGTTTTATTTATTCTTTCAAAAAACCAACTCTTTGATTCATTGATTTTTTTTTGTATTGTTCTCTTAGTCTCCATTGCATTGATGATTTCTGCCCTGATCTTTATAATTTCCTCTCTTGTATGAGCTTTGGATTTGTTGTGCTCTTCTTTTTCTAGGAGCTTGAGGTTCTGCATTAGGTTATTTATCTGAGTTTTCTCTGTTTTCCTAATGTGGCCATTCACCGCTATGAATTTCCCACGTAGAACTGCTTTCATTGTGTCCCATAGATTCCTGTATGTTGTACTGGCATTTTCATTTACTTGTAGAAACTGTTTGATTTCTTCTTTACTTCTGTGACCCATTGGTTGTTCAAGAGGGTGTTATTCAGTTACCATGTGTGTGTTGGGGTTTTGCGGTTTCTTATGTTATTGATCTTCAATTTTTTGGCACTGTGGTCTGATAATATACAGGGGGTAACTTCAATTCTTTTACATTTACTTAGACATGTCCTATGAGCTAGCATGTGGTCTATTCTGGAGAATGACCCATGTGCAGCTGAAAAGAATGTGTATTCCGATTTTATGGGGTGGAACACTGTAAACCTCTATTAAGTCCATTTGTTCAATAGCTTGGTCCAGTTCTCGAATTTCCTTGTTAACTTTTTGTCTAGACGATCTGTCTATTTGTGATAGTGGGGTATTGAGGGCCCCACTACAATTGTGTTAGTGCTTATTTGGTTTTTCATGTCTATTAACATTTGTTTTGTATAGTTGGGGGCATTCGTATTTGGTGCATATATATTTAGGATTGTCATCTCTTCCTCTTGGATTGTTCCCTTCACAAGGATGTAGTGACCATCTTTGTCTCTCTTAATTAGTTTTGGTTTGAAATCTAGTTTGTCTGCAAATAAGATTGCTACCCCTGCTTTCTTCTGGGTTCCGGTGGCATGGAGAACTGTTTTCCATCCTTTTACTTTCAGTCTATGAGTTTCTTTTTTGAGTTAGGTATGTTTCTTGTATACAGCATATTGCTGCATTTTCCTTTTTAATCCAGTCTGCCAGTCTATTTCTTTTGATTGGTGAATTGAGGCCATCAACATTGAGGTTTATAAGGGATAGATTTTTTTTTTTTTTTTGGTACTGGGAATCGAACTCGGGTCCTTGCGCTTGCACAGCAGGCGGCGAAACCACTGAGCTAAATCCCTGGCCCAATAATTGATAGATATTGATTTATCCTTGTCATGATGTTTTACTTTTGTCAACTCTTTTATTTCTTATTTTTCCCCTTTTCACTTTAGTTTCTTACCTTGCCTGTTGGCTTCCCTCTGTTGGGCCTCATGGAGTTGTGGCCTTCATTGCTTTTTTTCTAGGATATTGTTTAGAATTGCTTATAGTGCTGGTTTGGTGGTCATGAAATTTCTCAGGTGTTCTTTGTCGTTTGAGAATCTAATTTCCCCGTCAATTTTGAAAGATAATTTTGCAGGATACAACAGTCTAGGTTGAAAGTTACTTTCTTTTAGGGTTTGAAATACTCCACTCCAGGCTCTCCTTGATTTGAGGGTTTGTGTTGAAAAGTCTGCTGTGATTCTGATGGGCTTTCCTCTGTAGGTGACTTGTTTCTTTTCTCTTAACTGCTTGTAGGAGTTTGTTTTTCTGTTGGGTTTCTGGGATCTTGACTATTATATGTCTAGATGTAGATTTTTTTTGATCATGGCTAGTTGTAGTTCTATATGCCTCACTTATCTATATGTCCAACTCTTTACCTCTGTCTGGGAAGTTTTCCACTATTACTTCTGTGAAGTTTTTTTATGTCAATTGTGCTTTCTCCTGTTTTTTGATGGACTCCTATCAGTCTTATGTTATTCTTCTTTGCATCATCTAGCAGTTGTTGGATTGATTTCTCATGGTCCCTTACTATTTTTTAAAAAATCTCTATTTTCATGGTCTCTAATCATGATCTTCTCTTCTATATCTGATATTCTATCTTCAGATTCCCTTAATCTGCTGTGGGTACTTTCAATAGAGTTTTTGATCTCCTGAATATATGATTGAATCTGTTTCATGGATTGCAGCTCTTTCTTCTGTTGGGCGACCATGGTTTCCATTTCTCTCTTATGCTGGGTATTCATGGCTTCCAGCATGTTTCTGAGCTCATCTATTTTTTGTTATCTGTTTCTGTTCTAGATCCTCTAATCATGTCTTTCACTCTGCCCACCATCTCTGTAGATATCTGGGAGATTATTTCCGCTTTGAATTTTTCCTAGAGCCTCATTCATCTGTTTTGTTACTTCCTGTGCTATCAGTTCAGGGTATCCAGGTGGTTGGTTATGGGACTTTTCCATCTCATTTCCCCCAGGATTTACCCTTGGTGGGGTGGAAGTCTGAGTTTGTGTCTTGCTTAAATGTCTTCTCATTTTTGTTTTTGGTACTGTCCTTGGTTTAACTCCTGGGTTGATAGTTTGAAGTTGCTTATTGTAGGTATCTTTGTTGCCTGTAATCAGAACCCTTATGGAATGATTGCTTCTCAGAGGTGTCTTCCAGATACAGCTGGTCTTTTAAGTTTTGAGTCTCTAATGACTGTAAGGCTATCTCATTTTCCTTGTATTAGGAAGGTTCATTGACTAGATCAGTCACAACACGTTAGCCCAAGTGATGCAGTCAGCAACACCATTGCATCAAGTACATCTTCAAAAATGACATTTTGTTGTAGTTATTAATCTATCACCTTTAGCTGTGAGAATTAAATCAAGATCGAGGACCAACCCAGCATATAGTGAATAAACTCTTCAATATAACAACTTTACCCTTTGTGATGGGGAGTTCGAAGGGGTTTGAGAGGGAGGGACAGATGGGAAGAAGGATAGGGGAAGGTTAGCAGTGTGGCCAGAGGACACAGGTGAGAAGGAAAAAGAGAATACTAGGAAAATAAAGAAGAACTCCGAATGAGGACCAAAACAGGGACAAAAAGGGAAGATGAACAATGTGGGAGAGCACGAGAGTGAGTGGAAGACAGAAAGGAAAGAGAAAACAAGAAGAAAATAAAAGAAAAAAAAGGAGAGAAAAACAAATATTTGCAAAGAGTAGGAAAAAAATTAAAGATAAGAGGAGCAAAAAAAAAAGAAAAAAATAAACTAATAATACTAATTTTGGGAATAAAAAAATAAAATGAATATGAAGGGCCTCTTTCAGGGTATGTCTCTGCTGTCACAATAGACAGTGTGGGTAGCAGTATGCAGATAGAAGTCAATGAGTCTCAGCGAGCTAGTCGCAGACCCGTGAGATTCAGGCAGATTTCTGGCTGCAAGTCCCAAGTTGAGCTCCCTGTCCTCCTGCAGGGTTGAACTCTGCAGAGTTGTATTGCAGGTTCCAGCTGCCCTTCCCCTGAAGATAGTCCCTGTCCTGATGGGAGGTGAAGATGACTCCAACTTACCCAGTTCAGTGGTCTGGTGGTCCAGTGTCCTCTGCGTCTTTGTAGTGTGGAACCAGTTGACGGTGCATGGAAGAGGCCGGGCACGGGGGCGGCGGGGGGGGATCCAGTGGATTGCTGACTTGCTATGGCGTCCTGGTCTTTCTGTTTTCAGTCTTCCTTTTTTTGTGGCGAGGGAGGAATTAATTTCCTATTTTCAATTGGGCAGTGTTCTTAGCAGCCACCCCCATGTTAGAACATTTCTCGCATGCTTATCAAGATATTTTCCATGTCTTAAAACACAGCTGTTTCATTTTCTCCCTGAGGCTGCCCTCGTTAAGTCTTTCCTACCTTAGTAAGGCTGGCTTTCCCTTAGGCCTGCTGTCTCGATCTTTCTCTGGGATGTCTCCGTGAAGTCATCTGGTTCTTGTATAACTGCTGTCCTCACTGTCCTGGATTCTTTTGTTTCCTCTGTCTTGCTGCACTCCCCTGTGTTACTGGAACACATTTTGCTGGAGAAGGAGGCCATACCGATGTGGGGGTTTTTTTGGTACAGGGGATCGAACTCGGGACCTTGCACTTGCGAAGCAGGCGGCAGAACTACTGAGCTAAATCCTCGGCCATATCGATAATTTGAAAGATCTAACCAGGAAGGAAACCCCTCCTACTTAATGGAACATACACTTGTAGGTTGAAGCTAATTTTCACAATGGTCTTCTTATTCCTAGTGTTGGTCTTAACTCTGTTGCCATCCTGTTATACGCATGATAAATAACTAGTTCTAGCCAGCTCCCGGAAGCTTTTGGTATCTTCTCTATCTCTGGGATGCTGAAAGAACACAATAAGTTTTGTTACTGACTTTTCATCTTATTGGGATGGCCATTAAGGTCTGCACTCTGCCTCCTTCTCTTTTAATTCTTGGTATTTTCTCCAATTTTTTCTTATAGTTTGGTTATCCAGATAGTGTGCCTGTCAGACTAGTATTTCTTCGCTAATGTCAAATTTCCATCCCCTTTCCATTTTCTGGTGTTTCCTTTGGCACTGATTATGTACTAGAGACTCCTTGAGTTTGTGCTTTGATTGAACCTTGTATTGAAATGTTTTAAAGTTTTCATTTGCTGCTGAATTTTGAGAACTCCCACAAATTCCTTTGTCCCTGTTGCTCTTGCTGAAGGCTTCCCTGAAGTGTGTGGCTGTCCCGGCATTCTCTGGTTGGAAATACTCTATGTGCACAAGACTTTTTGTTAACTAATGGGCCTCACTGCAAGAATTTGGCAGCAAAGCTAGCTCTTCATTGTTGGACCCTAGTATATTATCTGGGACCGGGTCGCTGGGGCAGTCTGATTTCTTCAGAGAAGAAGCACCCGGCCTTCTACCTGGGGAGTACAGTCAAGGCAGCCTGGTTTCCAGAAATTGTTTGGTGTACAGTTTTCCCCTGTTATTTTCCAGTTTTAGTCTTGATACACTTGGCATCTGCAGGGCTGTCAGATTTAGTATCTCTAGAATATAACATCTGCATTCTGCAGTGATGGGAACAGGTTTGCATGTTTATTTCTTACGGTTCTTCTTGGCCTCTGTTTCGCATTTTACTCCAAGGTGCTGTGTGCTTCTGAGTTGGGAACCTGCTGTGGGTTCTGCCGGACAAACTGGCTGGCTGTTTCTGACCCAATCACTTTCCATAGGCACCAGAATTGTGCCCCAACTGAATGAAGGTAGATGGGGTCAAATGTGCAGGACATGGAGGAAGAAAACGGCAGTGTAGGCAGGAGCAGGATGGATGAGACCGGAATGTGTCCTGATGTGTATCACATGGCTTAGAGCATAAAATTAATAAAACCTTGAGTGGCTGAGGCTTTCCATGGGAGTAATGTAATGGGAGTAATGTCTACCTAAAAATGAACTGAATGTTCAAGTCCCAAGGTTGTTTCTGTCATCTGTGTTAGATGTGAGGGAATCTTAAAGATTCTGCACTCTTGGTAAGGGGACAGGCGCAGAGACCCCCATGGCCCTGGCGTGTTCGTAACTGAGCAGCCCTGGCACAGAGTCCTTTGACTCTGACACATTTGTTTCATCACACTAACACACTCATGTAAGTTAACTAATCAATCAAGTACTAGGCTTTTGTTTGCTGATATTGTGCCAGTATTAATTTAAGGCATTGCATTTTCTTCTGGTTACTGAATAGTAGAAAGAGAAAATCTCTAAAATCTTACTTTACACTTGTTATAATATTTATAAAGGGATTCACACTAAATGCTTGTCAGGTTTGATGATAGGTACCATACCAAGGGCAGCACTGTATAACCCATTCCTCGAGCATCCCTGGAAGTCAAGGGCCTCTGCAGAGCCATACGCATGATACTACTCTCAAACAGTTTGTACAGTGTAAGAAACATCTTAGTGGTTTGTCATTTGACATTTTAAGCAAGGGAAAACTCCCACCTTTTATGGTTTTAACTTACTGTGACATTCTCTTCTACTTTCCTTTCCCTTCAGGAATCTCCAGGGCAGCTTATTGGGATGTATAGCTCCTGCTCAAGGATATTTCTAGATGACAGCACACTCAGCCTGCCTAGTTGTATAAACATGATGGAGTGGTGAGTACAGGAGGTTGCAGAGGCCCAAGTGATGGACTCCCACTGATAAATCATCCCAGCAGTGCTGGGTAATTTCAGCCATGTGATTATCCTCCTCTATGCTCAGTTTAAGACACTGGGGGCAACTATATATATATATATATATATATTGATTTGAAGAGGCTAAATGTGAATTTTCAGTTTTTGTTTTAGTCTCAGACTGCATGGTAGAAGGGAACACCAGTTAGCAAATAAAGAATCCTGGGAAAAATGTACTTCTTTATTTCATGCTTTTATGTTAAACTTAAAGAGAAGAGGTGCTTTCTATTGGATGTTTCTAGAAGAAACAATTAGTTCTGTGTGAGTTACAGGCCTAAAACAGTGTCTAATACTTTAGAAATGAGTCTCGGAAGAAGGGACAGCCTTTCTTCTGTCGGTGCCGCAGTATATCAGCATTTGAATGCTCTCCATCGTATGTGAGCAGCTCACCAGTATCATAAACTCAGCACCATAACAAATGAAAGATACAAAGTTTAGAAAGCAGGATGCTTCATTGGAAAGGGAGAAAAAGGAGAAGATAGATAGCTGCCCTGACAAGAATCAGGGCAGGGGGCTCCGGAAAGATGGAGGACCTGTGGCCTTTGTTCTTGGCTGCTTTTATTGGGTGCCAAGGACTCTTTGCCTACCTGGAACTTGCCATAACCCAACTGGTTCCCTGGGCGGTCTTGGCATTAGACTGAGCCCCCTTGCCTCCGTCATTGTCATTTCTTGAGGGGAGGGGTCCATGTAACTTCTGTCTATTTGTCCTTGAACAGTGTCTTATCTCCAGGGTGGCAGGTGACTGGCTGGGAGGTGCATATTCATGGTTAGTTTAGAGTTAGTAAGGGGAGGTGTGGGTCTCTGTTGTAGTAGTTATATAGTGGCCCTAGAGTGGATACGAGTGTGTGTGTGTGTGTCTGTGTGTTAGTTCACCCCTGTATACACTGAATAGAGCTTTCCCCAGAGTTAGCCAGCCCCCCTCCACCTTCTGCTTCCCCTGCATTCTATTGGAAGCAGAGAGGGACGGCTGGCCTTGGCTTTGTGCACTTGGCTTTCTCTGTCCTCTGCTTGTCAGCTCTTCTCTGGTTTTGGGTGCAAGTTCCAAGGCCATTTGGTGCCTTTCTTTTGAAGTGTTTTTTCTTTTCTCTACCCTTGAGCTTGAGACTGTTCTCAGGGGAATTTTCCCAGTAAAGTTTTAACTCCTTCTAGTTAGGATTAGCCAGAAAACCTAATGAGCCCCCTATTTTATTCTTTCCCTGCCTACAGACCCCTTCCCCCTACACTGATGGGTCACAATCAGAGATATGCAATGAGAAGACCCTGACAGGAATCTTTCAACCTTATTAAAAGCCAGGTGCAGAACTTCCCCACCGAGTTGGGGTTCTCCAGGGAACATTATCCATGTCCCTTGGGGTTATGAGTTTTGGTTTTCAGAATGTAGCTTATATTTCTTTAGAATGTTAATGCCCTTATCCTTCATTTCACTTTTTCAGTCAAAAAATGTAAATAACATAAGAATTTAATTTTGTTTCTCATGTGTCAGCTTTTCTTTTTAGCTGATCATCAGCACAGTGGTGCCTTGGTTCACAAACTTAATTCTTTGCACAGTTCTGGTCAAAAACCGAATTGGATGAAAGCTAATCAAATTCTTTTTTCCTTTTTTTTTTTGGCACGGGGGATCGAACTCGGGACCTCGTGCTTACAAGGCAGGCGCCGGAACCACTGAGCTAAATTCCCAGCCCCAGCTAATCAAATTCAATGGTTAGGTCTAATGTTGACCTGACCTTATGGGGAAATTTGATTCAGTTCTCATTCAATTTACTTTACACCAGAATTGTAGAAAGAATTAAGTCTGTGTACTGAGGTACCACTGTAATTTCTACTTGTATTAAAAACTACAAGTTCACATACCTGGTGTATTTTTCTCTCACATTTACAATAGTAATTGAGATCAAATTGTGTTTCAGCAAAACCTCAGCACTATGCCTAAGTTTTGAAATTTGGCATCTATCAAGTAATTACTGAATGTTTATATTCAGCCAGCACCCCAAATTCATGACTGAAAAGCTGCTCTGCTTTGATAGGGTTGCCAGTTTCTTTTGCATTAAAACCCTTGTAAAGGTTCAATGTATAATTCAGCCTAGAGTTTTAAAGAGCAATGTTCCTCAATTCACACTTGTTTTTCTCCCCATCTTAGTCTAATGTTTAGAATTTTGCTTTGAAGTACAGTAAGTTTTAGTTGGCTTTCATTGTGTTTTGTTAAATCATTGTGTGCACTACTTTTCAAATAAATATTTAATAATAGGACAAGTAGGCATTTAGGAAAATTTTAAAAAATGTTTATCATGGGGTAATAGTTCCTTGTTCTCATGAATACACTTGTTTTTTTTGGTACCGAGGATCAAGCTTGGGACCTTGCGTATTTAAAGAAGGTGGAGGAACTACTGAGCTAAATCCCCAACCCAATAGCTCATTGTTCTCAATAAAATGGGTAAACCTTATTAGAATCAGTTACACAACTATTTCAAAATACGTGTCTGCAAACACATGCATTTTCCCCACCTGCACCTTCCCATCGATCTATGGGCACTTGGAAGCTCTAGGAAATCAGGGATGAAGGCAAGGTGTAATAATACACACAAAAGCATTCCCGGTGATTCTGACCCAAACTCTTAAGTCATTGGCAAACTTCATTGCATGTTGGAATCACCCAGGGTAACATTAAAGTACTCTTTGGTCCAAATTGTACCCTGTGGCACTTAATCAGAGTGTCTTGAAGTAAAATTCAGGACAGCTTTTTTCTTTGCTTGTGCAGCAGGCAGAGAAACCACTGAGCTAAATCTCTGGCCCTATTGGTACATTTTAAATATACAATACATTTACATTTATCATTGGATGCTTGTACCTGTACACGCTGTATCGTGATTCTTATTTTTTCCCCATTCCCCTGCCCTCCCTTGACCCCCTCCACCCTTCCCTATTTACAAAGACTTTGTTTCTACTTCTTCCTTTTCTCCTAATTTTTCCTTTCCCTTCTTTCCTTTCCCCTTCCCCTCCCACTTCCTCTACTCCTTTGTACCTTTTCTTCCTATTTCAAATAATCAGTTATTCATGTCAAGCATTTTAATCCTTATTTACACTTTCAGTTTCTCACACTAGAGAAACTATTTTGTTTTTTGGGTACTGGGCCTCGAACTTGGGTCCTTGTGCTTGTGAGGTAGGTGATGAAACCACTGATCTAAATCCCCGGCCCGAAACTATTTGGTATTTACACGTGTGTCCTATTTATTTCACTTAAGAGTATGTCCTCAATATGCATCCATTTAGCTAAAAATGTCTCTAGTTTCTCATTCTTTATGACTGAGTAGTACTCCATTTTAAAACCACACTGTCTTTATCCAGTTTCCAGTTAATGGGCACTTGGGCTGTTTCCAACCTTGCACTATTACAAACTGTGCTGCTGTAAACATGGGTGCACATATATCGCTGTGGTATGATTCTTTTAATTCTTTGGGGAAGATACCCAGCACCCAGCAGGGGAATAGCTGGGTCAAATGGGACCTCTAGTCCTAGTTCTTTGAGGTATCGCCATACTGATTTCCACAGTGGTTGCACCAGTCTGCACTCCCACCAACAATGGAGAAGAGTTCCTTTCTCCCCACACCCCTGCCACATTTATTATTGGTTGATTTCTTGATAGCAGCCATTCTTTCTGGGGTGAGGTGGAATCTCAGCATTGTTTTCATCTCCATCTCTCAAATGACCAGCGATGTTGATTATTTTTTCATATGTTTATTTGCTGCTTTTACTTCTTTGTCTGAGAAATGTCTGTTCATTTCAGATGCCCATTTTTGAATTGGATCTTTGAATTTGAGGGGGTCTTATTTTTTTCAATTCTTTATGTATTCTAGATGGTAGTCTTTTGTCTGAGGTACTGCTGCTAAAACATTTTCCCACATTGTAGGTTGTCTGTTAGCTCTGTTGGTGGTTTCTCTTGCAGTGCAGAAACTTTTAATAAGATGAGATCCCAGTTATTGATTCTTTGTGCTAGGTCCCATGCTGCTGAGGTTTTGTTCATAAAGTCTTTTCCTATGCCAATGTCCAGAGTTGTATCTCATTTATCTTCCAGCAAGTTTAGTGTTTCTATTTTAATATTTAGATCTTTCATCCACTTCGATCCTAGTTTAGTGCATGGTGATAGATACGGATCTAGTTTTAATCTTTGGCAGGTTGAACTCCAGTTTTTCCAACACCATTTATTAAAGAGGCTATCTTTCCTCCAATGAGGGTGTTTGGCTCCTTTGTCAAAGATGAGATGGCTGAGTGTGTCTGGAGCTGTTTCTGCATCTTCTAATCTGTTGCATTGATCCTTGGGTCTGTTTCTTTGCCAGTACCATGCTGTTTTTATCACAGTAGCTTTGCAGTGTAGTTTCAAGTTGGGGATTGTGATAACCCCTGCCATGTCTCTGTTGCCCAGAATTGCTTTTGCTTTTCTAGGTCTCTTCTGGTTCTAAATGAATTTTTGGATTGTTTTCTCTAGTTCTGTGAAATACATTGTTGGACTTTCAATCAGCATTCCATTAAATCTATATAGCAGTTTTGGAAGTATGGCCATTTTCACTATATTGGTTCTTCCTACCCAGGAGCAAGGAATGTCTTTCCATTTTCTTGTATCCTCTTTGATCTTGTTTTTCAGAGTGTTGTAGTTTTCAGTGTAGAGCTCTTTTGCATCCTTTGTTAGATTGATTCCTAGATATTTCATTTTTTTGGATGCTATTATAAAAGGAATTGGTTCCGTAATTTTTCTCTCAGTGAGTCTGTTATTCGTGTATAAGAAGGCCATTGATTTTTGACTGTTGACCTTGTATCCAGCTACTCTACTGAGTCTGGCAATTAAGTCCAGAAGTCTTTTGGCAGAGGTTTTTGAGTCTTCTATGTAGAGTATCATGTTGTCAGCAAATAATGACAGTTTTAACTTCTTCCTTTCCTATCTTTATTCCTTTTCTTTCTTTCTCTTGTCTAATTGCTGTGGCTAATGTTTCCAGAACTATATTGAACAGGAGTGGTGATAGTGGACATCCTTGTCTTGTTCCTGATTTTAGTGTGAAAGTTTTCAGCTTTTGACCATTTAGTATGATGTTGGCTGTTGGTTTTTCACAGATAGCCTTAATCAGGTTGAGATAAATACCTTGTATTCCAGTTTTCTGTAGGGTGTTTATCATGAATGGGTGTTGGATTTTGACGATTGCCTTTTCTACATCTATTGAGATGATCATATGTTTTTTGTCTTTGATTCTGTTAATACAGTGTATTACATTTATTGATTTATGTATATTGAAGCATCCCTGCATCCCTGGGATAAATCCAACCTGGCCAGGGTGTGTATGATCTTCTTGATGCCCCTCTGTATTCTGTTTGCCAGTATCTTGTTGAGGATTTTTGCATTTGTGTTCATTAGGGAGATTGGCCTGTAGTTCTCTTCTTGGGTTGGGTCTTTCCCTGTTTTTGGAATCAAAGTAACACTTGCTTCCAGGAATGAATTTGGAAGCCTTGCTTGCCTTTCAATTTCCTTGATGAGCCTTAAAGAGTAATGGTGATAGTTCTTCTTTAAATGTCTTGTAGAATTCAGCAGTGAATCCATCAGGACCTGGGCTTTTCTTTGTTGGTAAAATTTTTATTACATTTTCAGTTTCACTCATTGTAATTGGGATGTTAGATTTCTATGTTGTCTTCATTTAACTTTGGCAATTCGTATGTATCTAGGGATCTGTCCATTTCTTCTGTGTTTTCCATTTTATTGGAGTAGAGGTTCTCGAAGTAGGTATTGATGATCCTCTGGCTTTCTGCTGGATCTGTTGTGAGTTCACCTTTTTCATTCTTTTTTTTACTGGGAAAAATTGTATTTTGGAAGAACTCACTACATAAAGTGGCAGAATTCCAAAATCAAATTACATGAAAATATACATCACAATTTCTTTGTACAATAGGTGAGGAAAAATCTGCAGTGTAGAAGAATAGAGACAAAGAAATATGAAGGACTAAGAAGGGTATGAGGGCAAATAGCATTTTTAATAGCAAACCCAGAAGTACAAAGCCAGTAGCTATGCATGCTTTATTTATCCAGCCTTAATATCGGGCAATTGTGGGCAAAAATAAAACTAAACAAGAATTTGGTACTGTTTGGGGCAAATTTCAATAAGCTGAATTAAAAGCCAACAGTTTTCTTTTTTCAGTTCTTGGGGTTAATGACTGGGATCAAGAGCACTCAATGGCCAGAAAATGTTATTGCTACATCCAATCCAAGGGCGCAACTAGAATACCAAAAGGACAAAAGCACCTAGTGATGACCACTCCTCTGGCGTCATCATTAAAAATCAAGTAACTGCTTATTAACTGTTTCAGTATTTGAACTAAATGACTTAACTTTCTGGCAGGCAGAAGAGACAAAAGCAAAAGGGAGTGTGTCAAAACAAAGAAGATAGAAAAGTTTAGTAAGTGAAAGGAGTTTCATGAAGCCTTAATGGTTCAAAGGAAATTTAAATGGAAACTTTCAATCCTAATTGCTTTTCATCTCACATGCTTTAAGGAGTCTTTTAAAACTGATAAACAATGAATAGGGAAAGAGAACCTGCCAAAATCTTTTAGAATTTACCCGATTCTTATTCTACTACAAGAAAGCATTATTTGGTATAAGGTATGTATGTGGCTGTACATGAACAGTACATATATTATCCGGATCATGTTGTGCTATGTACAGTTCTTTCTGAAGTTTAAAACAGTCCATTAGAGGGGCCGGGGATTTAGCTCAATGGTTCTGGTGCCTGCCTCACAAGCACAAGGTCCCGAGTTCGAGCCCTGGTACCAAGAAAAAAAACCCCAAAAAACAGTTCACTAGAATTCAAAATGCATAATCATCTGAAAGTTGGCACTTGTTAGGCTCTTGTCAGCATTGATGACTGGCATGTTTTATTGCAGCCCAGTTCCAGCCAGTGTTTGCCAACTTGTTACAACAGAAGTCCAGCAATAGGTGGGTAGAGTGCAGGAAAACAGTGCCATGTTTCTCAGTTGGAGACCCTGAAACAAGTGACATTTCTAGCTGCTGAATAAATGTCACTCCAAAGCAGTTTCTTGGCTTTTTCTTACACAGCAGGCAACTTTCCCTTTAAATTCTCCATTTCTGTCTTCCCTCCATTCCTTCATAGCATCCACATTAGCAGGTGAGTTGCCATTAGGGTCCACCAGCGTGGAAATGACACTAATCATGATGGTTTTCACAGTGTGGGTAGGGAGCCAGCGTTCCTCTGGTTTTTCATAACCATATTTATCCTCACCAGGTTCATGAAGAATAGAAATGCAAACATCCCCATTTTTATCAACATTGGGGTGCCAGATTTCTGTAATGAATTTCATTTTAGGAGGCTGGAGGGGATAGGGGATAATCTTTTGGGAAAGTGAGATGAGCCTTAAAAACACCACCTTCATAAAGTGTATCAGGAGGACCAATAATAAGGACTTCCCACCTGTAGAGATATTGTCATCTATTAAACCTGCTGAAAAGCCTTCCACTGGATTTTTGTTGAGTTCTGTGATCCCAGTACTTGAGAGCCTGAGGCAGGAGGATCCCTGCAATTTCAAGGCCAGCCTGAACAGCAGAGAGAGAAGAGAGGGAAGAGAGAGAGGGAGGGAGGGAGGGAGAGGGAGGGGGAGGGAGAGAGGAAGAGAGAAGGAGGGAGGACCTTTTTCATTCTTAATTGCATGGATTTGAGCCTTTTCTTTCCTTTTTCTGATAAGGTTGGTTAAAGGTTTATCGATTTTATTTCTTCTTTCTTAAAAACCAGCTCTGATTCATTGAGTTTTTTGTATCATTCTCTTAGTCTCCATTGCATTGATTTCTGCTCTGATCTTTATAATTTCCTGTCTTGTAAGAGCTTCAGGTTTGTTATGCTCTTCTTTTTATAGGAGCTTGAGGTTCTGCATTAGGTTCTTAATTGGAGTTCTCTCTTGTTTTCCTGATATGGCCATTGACTGTTACGAATTTCCTGCACAGAACTGCTTTCATTGTGTCCCATAGATTCCTTTATGTTGCATTGGCATTATCACTTATTTGTAGAAACTGTCTAATTTCTTCTTGTATTTCCTCTGTGACCCATTGGTTTTTTAGGAGGGTGTTATTCAATTTCCATGTGTTTGTGGGGGTTTTGCAGTTTCTTATGTTATTGATCTTCAATTTTATTGCACTCTGGTCTGATAATATACAGGGAGTAACTTCAATTCTTTTACATTTACTTAGACATGTCCTGTGAGGTAGCATGTGGTCTATTTTGAAGAATGACCCGTGTGCAGCTGAAAAGAATGTGTATTCTGATTTTGAGGGGTGGAACACTCTGTATACATCTATTAAGTCCATTTGTTCAATACATTGGTTCAGTTCTAGAATTTCGTTGTTCATTTTTTGTCTAGATGATCTGTCTATTTGTGATGGTGGAGTATTGAGGTCCCCCACTACAATTGTATTAGTGCTTATGTGGTCTTTCCTGTCCATTAATATTTGTTTTGCATAGTTGGGGGCATTCGTATTTGGTGCACATATATTTAGGATTGTCATCTCTTCCTCTTGGATCGTTCCCTTCACAAGGATGTCGTGACCATCTTTGTCTCTCTTAATTAGCTTTGGTTTGAAATCTGCTGTGTCCCTAAATGAAGATTGCTACCCCTGTTTTTTTTCAGGTTCCCGTTGCATGGGGAACTGTTTTCCATCCTTTTGCTTTCAGTCTATGAATTTCTTTTTGAGTTAGGTATGTTTCTTGTATACAGCATATTGTTGGATTTTACTTCTTAATCCATTCTGCCAGTCTATTTCTTTTGATTGGTTAATTGAAGCCATTAACATTGATGGTTATAATTGATAGATATTGAGTCATCCATATCATGATGTTTTACTGTTGTTGGCTCTTTTATTTTTTATTTTTCCCCCTTTCACTTTAGTTTCTTGCCTTGCCTGGTGGCTTCCCTCTGTTGGGTCTCATGGAGTTGTGATCTTCATTGTCTTTTTCTAGGATATTGTTTAGAATTGTTTGGAGTGCTGGTTTGGTGTTCATGAAATTTCTCAGATGTTCTTTGTCGTTTAAGTATCTTAATTTCCCTGTCAATTTTGAAAGATAATTTTGCAGGATACAACAGTCTAGGTTGGAAGTTATTTCCTTTTAGGGCTTGAAATACTTCACTCCAGGCTCTCCTTGACTTGAGGGTTTGTGTTGAGAAATCTGCTGTGATTCTGAATGGCTTTCCTTTGTAGGTGATTTGTTTCTTTTCTCTAACTGCTGGTAGGATTTTGTTCTTCTGTTGGGTTTCTGGGATCTTGACTATTATATGTCTAGGTGCAGATTTTTTTTGATCATGGCTAGTTGGCGTTCTATATGCCTCACTTATCTGTATGTGCAATTATCTACCTCTGTCTGGGAAGTTTCCTACTGTTACTTCTGTGAACAGATTTTTCTGTCAGTTGTACTTTCTCCTGTTTTTCCGTGGACTCCCATCAGCCTTATGTTATTCTTCTTTGCATCATCTAGCAGCTGTTGGATTGATTTCTCGTGGTCCCTTACTATTTGGAAGAAATCTCGATTTTCATGTTCATTAACCTCAATCCTGTCTTCTATATCTGATATTCTGTCTTCACATTCCCTTAACTGCTGGGTGGACTTTCAGTTGAGTTTTTGATCTCCTGGATATCTGTTTGAATCTGTTTCATGGATTCCATTTCTTTTATGCTTGGCGATCATGGTTCCGTTTCTTTCTTATGCTGGGCATTCATGGCTTCCAGCATGTTTCTGAGCTCATCTATTTTTTTTATCTGTCTCTGTTCTAGAGGCCTAATCATGTCTTTCACTGGGCTCACCATCTCTGTAGTTATCTGGGAAATTATTTCTGTTCTGAATTTTTCTAAAGCCTCATTCATCTGTTTTGTTACTTCTGTGCTGTCAGTTCAGGGTGTCCAGGTGGTTGATTATCAGACTTTTCCACCTCGTTTCCCCCAGAATTTATCCTTGGTGGGGTGGAAGCCTGAGTTTGTGCCTTAGCTTAAATGTCTTCTCATTTTTGTTTTTGGTATTGTCCTGGGTTTAATTTCTGGGCTGATACTTCGAAATTGCTTATTGTAAGTATCTTTGTTGCTTGTAATTAGAACCCTTATGACATGATTGGTTCTCAGAGGTGTCTTCCAGATGTAGGTGGTCTTTAGATTTTGAGTCTCTAATGACTCTGAGGCTGTCTCATTTTCATTATAGTAGAAAGGACAACTGCTTAGATCAATCACAACGCCTTAGCCCAAGTGATACAATCAGCAATACCATAGCATCAAGTACAACTTAGAAAATGACAATTTGTGGCAGTTATTAATCTATCACCTTTAACTGTGTGAATTAAATCAAAATTGAGGACCAATCCAACATATGTTTTTAGTGAATAAATTCTTCAATATAGCAATTTTACCTTTCAGGAAGGGGACTTAGAAGTAGTTGAGGAGGGAGGGAGGGATAGGTAGAAGGATAGGGGAAGGTTAGCAGTGAGCCCAGAGGACACAGGCGAGAGAAGAAAAGAAAAATAAAGAAGAAATTCGAATTAGGGCCAGAACAGGAACAAAAAGGGAGTTGAAGAACAATGTGGGACAGCAAGAAAGTCAGTGTGAGAGAGAGAGAAGGGAAAGAGAAAAGAGAAAATAAGAGAAAAATAAAAATTTGAAAAGAGTACGAAAAAAGTTAAAAATAAGAGCAAAAAAATAATTTTGAAAGTAATGATAAACATGAAAATGAAGGGCCTCCTTGAGGGTATGTCTCTGCTGTCACAATCGACCACATGGGCAGCAGTGTGCAGATAGAAGTCAATGAGTCTGAGCAAGCCAGTCGCAGGCCTGTGGGATTCAGGGAGATTTCTGGCTGCAAGTCCCAAGTTGAGCTCCCTGTCCTCCTACAGGGTTGAACTCTGTAAGGTTCTACTGCAGGTTCCAGCTGCCCTTCCCCTGAAGATAGTCCAGGTCCCGATGGGAGGTGATGATCCCGTCAACTTAGCAGTATGGTGGTCTGGTGTCCCCTGTGGCTTTGTGGTGTGGCACAGCCAGGAGGCCAGAGGCTCCCGAGGCACTGAGTGGGTTGCCGCTGTGGGCGTGGCAAGTGTCGAGGGGTCCTCACCTTCTGGCTGGTCACAGGTGGGCATGGTGCGGGTTGGATGGCGCAGGGCTCCTGGCTGCCAGGTCCCTCTCTCTCCGGAAGGCTCCCGGGTGGTTTTAATGATTCCAGTGTGCAGGGAAGTTCAGGAACCACAGCTTAACAGAGTCTCATACAGGAGAACTGCTGCTGACCCCTCGCCGGCTGTAACAGGCTTATGGATGAAACTTCAAAGTTAGGTTCAGTGTGATGTCAGTCCGTGATTAAACTCGATTTGGAGATAAAACTGAAACACTACAGCAATGTTCGTCCTTGATGCATATAATGTGAGACTGTTTAAATTTTAAAACACTGTCCGGACTTCTTTTAAAATTCACATTTGCCTCCCCTTGATGATGTTAAGCTTCATTTTAGATGGTGAGGGCAAGTGGAAGCATGTAACACACCTCACAGGACCCCTGTGTTCCCTAATATACCATATCTGTGTGTAACTTAGAAATACGGCAATGTGTTATCTGAAGAGTTGTGTCTGTTTGTTAATATTTCACTTAAAACTAATTTGGAAATACTTGCCATGAATATTATACTATATAGACATATGCTGCATTATTATCACTGATTATTTCGGGATGGCCAAAGGTGTCATCAGTTTGGTGGGCACTAACATTTACTAGGAAGTTTTCTTGTCTTGGAGAAGTGATTGTTTTTAATTTGGTATACAGCACTTTATTATTTACTTTTAGAGAAATAATGAAAAAATGATGGGCAGGTAAACAATGAAGTAAGTTAACTGAAACAAATGCATGGCCTTCCCACTTAAAAAACAAAAAAGAAAACTATTGTGGGCTGGGGATTCGGCTCAGTGATTCTGCCGCCTGCCTTGCAAGCGCAAGGTCCTGAGTTAAATCCCCGGTACCAAAACAAAACAAAACTATTGTGTGGTTTAAGTTTAAGCATGTGGGCGGATATGTAGCCCTTTCCCAGGGGTGAGGTTTTAGGGTTAGAAACCCAAATGACAGGGAAATATGCAATAATGTATAAACAAGAGAAAGGTGTTTCGACAGCACATGTTTCCTTAAAGCCAAAACATTAAAACGGGAAAGTGCCCATATGGTACTGTGCTGAAACTGGAGAACTTGAAGGCGGTGCCAGGTCTCCTCTCGAAAATTTGTCTTCAGTGTCAACAAATGATAAACTCAATCATTAACAATTTTTTTTCCTTCCACAGTGTGACCTTAGCAGTATATTATCACATAAAGAACAGGTGAGCTCTTAAAAATCTGTCTTACTATGCCAGTTAATTTGCACTATGCCAAGTGTAGTATTAGGTCACGACTGCAGGCATCATAAGCTGTAGTGTGTTTTTCGTAACATATGGAAGCAAATCATTTTAGGTTTTTTGTTGCTGGGATTAGAACTGTTGAAAAAAAAGATCCCAGAGAATATTTAGTTCTGTGGATTTTATTGATATTTACTCTTTTAAAAATTAAAATTGAGAGTTAAAAGTGTATATGTTTGTGTGTGCATACGTGTGGGGGGGAGGCGGTGTTAACACAGGGCTTCTTGGTCTTGGACCTGTAGATATTTTGAGCTAGGTGATCCTTTGTTGTGGGGGACTGTCCTACACAGGGCAGGGTGCTTAGCCAGGGTAACTGCCCTCTGCCTGGTGGATGCCAGGAACTTTCTGGTAAACAAAAATGTCTACTGTTGGGCAAGATTCCTGCTGAATATGAACCACTTTGTTAACATAAATACCAAAAAACCTGTCCTCTGTAACTCTTAACATTTTTTGTTCCTTTTTTCATTGGTTGAAAGATACATCTCTCTTTACCCTTAAGTGTAAATCTTCATTTGACTGAGTAGAACACAATTAGGTTCTCATACTTCATGGTTCATTTGCAGTTACTTTTGAAGAAACAATAAGAAGACAACTTAATATCATGGAGATACACAGTTGGACATACATGTGTTTTTTCAAACTTTCAGATAATTGTGAATAGTCTTTTACTTTCCATTAAACACCGTAACCATTAGTTTCTTGAATTAGGTTCAGCGAGATTTTACATGGTGTCTGTGAAATTGTTACATTAATACTCACGGCTGCATCTTGCACAAAGAATAGTTGTTTTACCAGTACATGATTTATACATTGGTCAGCTTGGAAAATATCGGTTCAGATTTCTTTATAACATCCAAAACACTTTTATATCATCACCAGTCTTAGCATAGTTTCACTTCAAAACGGTGTTCTATGATAAGCAGCCTGTTCAGTTCACAGCTAAATCACAAGTGCTTTTCCTGAACACAGATATACTTCAGTATGCAGAAATACTTTATGTGAACTTTTCACGTATTCATAGTATTAAAAAGAAGGGCCAAGCTTTATTAACATTAGTCTTCTCTGCTTCACCAAGGACCTTAAGAGAAGCAGGCTTTTAAACAAAACTCTGAGTGATAATGATAAGCAGAATGACTGCTGATGCAGCTTGGTGCCGCAGTCTTAAAGCATGCTGAGAAATCAGAAGTTTTACTTCCTTTTGCTTTTATACAAGTGTTCCAGGTGTCCAACGGTGAAAAAGCAAGTAATGTCTTCCTGCATTTGTAAGGACAGTTTGATCTCCAAGCCTCCTGAAACAGAGCCTGGGGAATCTGCAGAGGTCACAGACCACAGCAAACCACTGGTTCATGGGAGTGTATTAGTTGAATGAAAACACTGGTCTCTTATAAAAAGACAGCTACATTTTTAAACTCACCTAACAGAGACAAGAAATATAGTGAAAACATAGAGCCCTGAAGGAGGAAAAGCCTGGGAAGTCTGAATCTCATTCACATTTGTTACATTTCTAGACTTGAGTCCCTACCACTGCTGGTTTACTAGCATTGCCCATTGGGGAGAGTCATTACTTACAGGCACCTTTAGCTGGTCATCTTAGAAAAGTCTTCACAGTCCTTGATGCCCTGAATACAAAGAAGTCTAAAGGGCAAAATCCAGGAGAAGAATTTGTAAAACTAGGGTGTTGAAGGTTAGGGCTCTTTCTCCATCCTCCTCTACTCCTAGCAAGGATTTGACTAAGATATAAATGAATGCACTTAGATGTACTTTCTTCTTTTATAGAGATGCAAATAGATCCCTGGATATTTTGGATGAGAGAAGGCATCCATTCACAGTAAGTGTCACCTTTTTTTAAACTATAATTTTTGACTTCATGGAGTTGTGTTTCTTTCATGCTATTTTCCTTTGACATGAATTGCCAGAAGTCAGTCACACTCTTCTATTTGAATTTAAATCACATCCTATTCCACCTCATGTTGTATTGCATCTTTCTCAGAAAGGAGGGTTTTTCAGGGCTGTGATAGAGTGAGAAGTGACTTGCAGCTCTGTTATCGATCTAAGGTAAAAATGTACTACCCGAATAACAGAAAATGTAGCTTTTCAAAAAATAATGTTTAGTAGCATCCAACAAATACAAACATTAGTTAATAAATCTCATAACATGTGAAATCTCTAAGGAGAGAATTAGGTTAAAAATGACATAAAAATGTTAAAAGTCACTTCCTCAGGCATATTAGTCACATGACTGCTGACTGTTCTATGTGACTGCATCCCTAGAGGCTGTGGTTGCAGGACACTAATTACATCATTTTAGACTTTATTAAGAAAGAATACAGCATATAATCAAAAAGACTTTCAGGCTAAAGATGAATTTGTGGAGGCAAAAGTAGCAAGGGGTATTGATTTTCTGAGCCTGTGGCCTTGTGTGTGGCTCACCAGTGCAGCACGTCCCGAGAGATGGGTTGACAGCGACTCCACCTTGTGCAGCCCTCACGGAGAGTGAAGTGGTGGTGGCACACAAGGTGGTCACTCATGGGGCCACTGTGGTCTTCACTCAGCACAGTGTCATTATGCATAGTAAAAGGTTCCAGTGTTTCTAGTTGAAGGTGAAAAGACATACAACGCAACTGAAATTACTTACGGAACACAGGGGCGAGAGGTGAAGACTGCTGTCTTAAGAGTACTTAAAAGCTTTCTTCAGGGGATTCTCACATTGCGTCATTTCTCCTTTCAGAGAGAGGAGCGTCCAGAGGAATACTTTGAGCATGATCCTGAACCCAGCTGTATTTACAACTTTCTTACCTTTATTTTTTATTGTGGATCATTACCAACTGAATGCACAATAATAAGTCTGGTAAGATGTTACTTATTTATCAAGGATGCCTAGAAACTGGTCTTGTACACAGAGCAAGGTCTTTTTTTTCAAATTAAACTCCTGAAATTATCATGAGAACTTTATTAAGAGAAGCCTATCAGAGGAAAGCAAATAAGCATACTTGGGTCCCACAATCATTATCGTTTAAAATGATGTCTTCACTTTTCTTACCACAAATCAGTTAAAGGCAGTTGGAGAGTTTTGCCCCATACCTCAGTGCACATGGTCACTTAACACCGTGAGCCCTTACACGTGCTGTGGGGTGGGAAGGAGAGCAGGAACAGGGCCCCGTGAGCCACAGAGACTGGTTCTGTGCGGGTCAAGCCAGGTCCCAGGCTGTGTCCCCAGACACTTCACTGCCTTCAGCTCTCTGTTCCCTGGTTATGGGCGTCAGTCCATCCCTGCTGAGTGCTGCTGTCTTCTCGCGATGCTGCCCAGGATGGCAGTCCAGCAGTTCTTAGAAAAGCTTTGTTAGCCTGAGGAGCTGAGGAGCTTTGTGTTACCCATACAGAATTCTGAAGGTGAGATTTTATCATTTATAATAAATAATTTATAAGATTTATAAAGCCTTTCCTTTTTGTTTTGATACAAAGAGTTCAAATAGCATATCCAGTCTGCCCTGTCATGTCTGTGAGCTCTACATCTACAGTTTCTACCATTTAGGGAAAATTTATGGGTTTTTTTGTCCTTTTGTGCACGACAGTATAGTATAACTTCCTTTACCTGCCATTTACATTGAAGTTTGTGTTGTACGTAGCCTAGAAATGCTTTACAGTCTGGGAGGGGGTGCATAGATTATGTGTAAATCGTAAGCCATTTTATGTGAGGGACTTGAGCATCTGCAGACTTTTCTATCGCTCAGATTGAAGTAACAGCAAATCACAGCTCCCTCTACAGTCTTTACTCAGCGGGTAGCTCACCCATTTCTTTGTGGAATAGATGTTTGATGTACGTAAAGAGTATGTGAGGTTGTCTCACCAACTGCGTGGAAGTTTAGGAGTCCCAGGGATAGACTGGCAGCTCTGTTCTTCCTGTCATGAAGCCAGCAGGATGGACTGAGGTTCTGACTATGTAGGAGGGAGAATGGGTTTTCATGAGGAGTGGGGATGGGAAAACAGAGGCAGCAAGAAGGACTGTCCTGTTTACACATGGGTTCTTTAGAAAGGCCCTGAGTTTGAGGAAACTACAGCTTGAAGTCCTGCACCTGCCATGGTGCTCTGCTCAGCTGTCACTGGGAGGCGGTCCTGTCCACCAGATAGTGCCCCAAAAGGGTTCATACTGTGAAAGGAAGATAAAAATGTGCTCTCTCTGAGTCGGGCATTACATTTGACCATGACCTGTCTAAAACCATTCTGAAACTACCGGCTGGGAATGCTACAGTGCATGTTGGAGAAGCTCAGCATTTATTGAACAGCTTTACACCAGGCCTGTCTCTGTGGCCTCCATGAGTGTGATAACAGTGCCACGCTGCTGGACGACCTTGGCTGAGCTGTCCAGTCATCCTGTCACCAAAGTTAGACAGGAAATACATGAGCAGCAGAGGTGTCTGATTTCCATCTGTGAACAGAATCTCTATAGCACCCAGAAGTAGGAGGGACTTCCCCTCTGTTCAGACACAGAAGGAACCAGTCATTCACAGTGGTCTTTTTTATTTTTTTTGGTACCAGGGATTGAACTCGGAACTCTGTGCTTGCGAGGCAGGCGGCAGCACCACTGAGCTAAATCCCTGGCCACAGTAATCTGTCTTCGCACAGCACTTACACAGAGCTGAAATCGCAGAGCAGTGTTCTCCTCTTTGCAGGTCTACTTAGAAAGGCTTGTGTCATACGCTGAGATAGACGTCTGTCCTGCTAACTGGAGAAGGATCCTGCTGGGAGCCATTCTTCTTGCCGCCAAGGTTTGGCAGTGCAAGGTTGGGTGGAACATACACTTCTGCACGGTCCTCGGGGATATTTCGCTCAAGGACATGTGAGTGTATAAGGCTTCAGTGGGCTATCTAGCCATTTTCCAGTTTACTTGCTCCTATAAGGTTTGCAATTTAAGAAATATTTTTAAATATCACTCGATGCAGAAAATGGAAATAGGCACAAAATGATTACTTTCTGTCCAGCTACAGTATAAATATTCATATTTTCCATCATTAATTGCTAGGTTTTCGTAGAGTATTATTTAAATGATATGCTTGGTAAGTAGAAAGTTTTCTGGTGATTTTGCCAGACATCTTACAGGCTTACCCCCGGAATAGCATAGAACAGGGCATTCTTCATGGCTTTTTAAAAGTTGCTGGGCCCAGTCCCTTCTGTAAGGGCTGTTGTGCCTGGCTTTTGTTTGGCCTCTGTTAAGGTCGTAGGGCCAGTGAACTGTTGAGTACAGCTTCCGCCTGAGCCACACATTGTCAGGTTTTGATCTGAACACGTGTCCTTGGACTCACCGGGGCGTACACCAGGAAAGGTCCCAGATCGCCATGCTCCCCCTGGCTAGGAGAGGGGCTGCGTGTAGCAGTCGGTCTGATGGGCTCTCGCTTTCTGTGTATTGAGTGTGCGCAGGCAGCTGCATGGCCCCGCAGCAGAGGACTGCTCAGAGGTGAGACTGCGAGTCCAGTGCTCTGCCAGAGGTCCTGTGCCACAGTGGTTTTACTCCAGCCAGAACCGTTCTGTCTTCCCAAGTTTAGAATAAATTGTCACGGTCACAGTTTGTCACCTGAGTAATAAGAAGGTGCCCTTTGACAGGGCCTCATCTGCTGCCACAGGGAGGCGTTTGCCTTTCCCACACAGTTTGGCTTTTTCTTTCTTTCTGATGAGTGCTTGTCGCCTGAAGAGTTTTCCCTTCAGAGGGAGGAGTGGTGGTTCTTTGGTTGGTGCCTCACTACCTCTCTAAGTCCTTCCTCTCAGGAGCCCCTTGAAGATGCCTGCAAGTTCTTCAGAGCTACGAAACAGCACACGTCACTGCTTTTTTGCTCACTGTAGTGGGGCCTCGTGAGTACGTGTGGAGTGTGAGTCACACAGGTGCGTTGATGGACTCTGAAGAACAGGCCGAGAGCCCACAGCAGGCGGGCATGGGCAGGGCATAACCTTTCCCCTCCACCCAAACACAGAAGTGTTGGGGTCCAGAAGGCATCCAGATACAGAAAATAGCTGTGCCTTGTTGGAACATGAGTGTTTTCTTCCAGTTGGGTAGCCTTCCTAGGTCTCAAAACAGAATTTACAGCAGTCCTAGAAGCTCAAAGTGACATTTTTTAACATGGCCCACTTGACTAAAATCGTCCTGTATTTGTTTTGCTGTTTTTCCTCCCCAGAAATGAGTTGGAAAGGCATTACTTGCTCCTGCTCAAATATAATGTTAATGTGTCTGGCGGTGTGTATGCCAAATACTACTTTGATCTTCGCTCTTTAGCATTTGAAAGCAACATGGATTTGGGGGTTGAGCTTCTCACCAGAAAAAGAGCCCAGGAACTAGAGGTAAGGCTGTGCTTGGATTCAGTGGGGTGTCTGTGAGCACAAGGGCAACGTCTTGACTGTATCGTATTAAGCGGTGACTAGGGAAAGGGAAAGTGTTCCCATTAACACATCTAAGAGCTCACTAACCCTTCGTGTCCTATTTCTCACTTCTTTATGGTGCAGGTAGAGATTCACCTTACCCTTTTTTTTTTTTCACTAAATTCACCGGTACATTTTAGGAACACAACACCGTTACATTCATCATTGGGAACTTGTACCTGTACATGATGTATCTTGGTTCTTATTTTTTCTCCATTCCCCTGCCCTCCCTTCACCCCCTCCACCCTTCCCTATTTACAAAGACTTTGTTCCCATTTTTTCCTTTTCTCATATTTTTTTCCTTTCCCCTTCCCCTCCCACTTCCCCTACCCCTTTAGATCTTTTCTTCCTATTTCACATTATCAATTAAACATTTTGATTCTTAGTTACACTTTCAGTTTCTCACATCAGAGAAACTATTCAGTATTTACGTGTGTCCTATTTATTTCACTTAAGAGTATAGCCTCAGTGTGCACCCATTTAGGCATAAATGTCTCTAGTTTCTCATTCTTTATGGCTGAGTAGTACTCCATTTTATACAAAAACCACATCTTCTGCATCCAGTCTCTGGTTGATGGGCACTTGGACTGTTTCCAAGCTTTAGCTATTACTATGCCGCTATAAACATGGGTGCACATATATCACTGTGGTATGATTCTTTTAATTCTTTTGGGAAGATCCCTGGCAGGGGAAGAGCTGGGTCAAATGGGACCTCTAGTCCTAGTTCTTTGAGGTGTCTCCATACTGACTTCCACAGTGCTTGCACCAGTCTGCACTCCCACCAGCAATGGAGAAGGGTTCTTTTCTCCCCACAACCCTGGCAGCGTTTGTTATTGGTTGATTTCTTGATAGCAGCCATTCTTTCTGGGGTGAGGTGGAATCTCAGCATTGTTTTCATCTGCATCTCTCGAATGACCAGTGATGTTGATCATTTTTTCATGTGTTTATTTGCTATTTCTACTTCTTTGTCTGAGAAATGTCTGTTCATTTCAGATGCCCATTTTTGATTTGGGCCTTTGAATTTGGGGGCTCTGATTTTTTTAAGTTCTTTATTCTAGATAGTAGTCCTTTGTCTGAGGAACAGCTGATAAAAATTTTTTCCCACCTCTTAGCTCTGTTGGTGGTTTCTCTTGCAATGCAGAAGCTTTTTAAAAAGATGAGATCCCAGTTGTTGATTCTTTTTGCTAGTTCCCGTGCTACTGAGGTTTTGTTGATAAAGTCTTTTCCTATGCCAGTGTCTTCAAGAGTACCTAACTTGTCTTCTGGCAAGTTTAGTATTTCTTTCTTAATATTTAGATCTTTAATCCACTTGGATTTTAGTTCAGTGCATGGTGAAAGATAGGGATCTAGTTTTAATCTTTGGCAAGTTGAAATCCAGTTTTTCCAGCACCATTTATAAAAGAGGCTATCTTTCCTCCAGTGAGGATAATTGGGTCCTTTGTCAAAGATGAGGTGGCTGAGTGTGTCTGGCATTGTTTCTGCATCTTCTCATCTAATCCACTGATCCTTGGGTCTGTTTCTTTGCCAGTACCATGCTGTTTTTATCACTGGCTTTGTGTAGTACAGTTTCAAGTTGGGGATTGTGATACCTGCTGGCATGTCTCTCTATTGCCTAGTATTGCTTTTGCTATTCTAGGTTTCTTCTGGTTCTGAATGAATTTTTGGATCATTTTCTCTGGTTTGGTGAAATATAATGTTGGAATTTCAGTCAGGATTGCATTGAATCTGTATAGCAGCTTTGGAAGTATGGCCATTTTCACTATATTGGTTCTTCCTACCCAGAAGCAAGGGATGTCTTTCCATTTTCTTACATTCTCTTCCATCTCTTTTTTCAGAGTGCTGTAGTTCTCAACGTAGCGTGCTTTTGCATCCTTCATTAGACTTATTCCAAGATATTTCATTTTTTTGGATGTTATTGTAAAAGGAATTGTTCCCCTAATTTTTCTCTCAGTGAGTCTACTATTGGTGTATAAGAAGGCTATTGATTTTTGAGTGTTGACCTTGTATCCAGCTACTCTACTGAGTCTGGCAATTAAGTCTAGAAGTCTTTTGGCAGAGTTTTTTGGGTCTTCTATGTAGAGTATCATGTTGTCAGCAAATAACAACACTTTAACATCTTCCTTTCCTGTCTTTATTCCTTTTCTTTCTTTCTCTTGTCTAATTGCTGTGGCTAATGTTTCCAGAACTATATTGAACAGGAGTGGTGATAGTGGACATGCTTGTCTTGTTCCTGATTTTAGCATGAAGGTTTTCACTTTTTGACCATAGTATGATGTTAGCTGTTGGTTTTTCATAGATAGCCTTGATCAGATTGAGATAAAGAACATCTATTCCAATTTTCTGTAGGGTTTTTCTTTTAATCATGAATGGGTGTTGAATTTTGTCAAATGATCTTTTTCCGCATCTATTGAGATGATTATATGTTTTTTGTCCTTGGCTGTGTTAATAATACTGGATTACATTTATTTTTCCCCATTATGTTTATTGATACATTTTAGGTGTAAAATACAGTTTCATACACCACTGGGATCTTGTACTATGACGTGAATATCTTGGTTCTTATTTTTTTCCCCTTCCCCTGCCCTCCCTTCATCCCCTCCAACCCTCCCTATTTGCAAAGACTTTGTTTCCATTTTGTTCCTTTTCTCATATTTTTTCTTTTCCCTTCTTTCCTTTCCCCTACCCCTCCCACTTCCCCTGCTCCTTTAGACCTTCACTTCCTATTACACAATATCAATTATATATTTTTAAAATTACAGTAACAAGATCTAGGAGACATTACCACAGATTTTACAGAATTTAAAAGGATATAGGAAGCATATTACAAAAATCTGTTCTGAAATAAATTTGACAACTTCTAAGAAGTACCTTGGAAGACATATTAATGAAACTAACTCTGGAGGAAATATAAAATTTGAATAGCACCTATTAAACAAAGTGTATTCCCGGCTGGAAAACCTACCTATATGACAACAACGGGCTCATATACATTTTAACTGATAAATTATATCAAACATTTAAAGCAGAAAAAAAAGGAACACTTCTCCCCTCATTTTAGGAAATCAACATTGTGCTAATCCTAAAACTGGATAAAGGTAATAGAAGAAAGAAGTATGAACATAGATAGAAATTTGTTTAACAAAACAAACTATTAGAAGCCAGATCTGGCAGTCTGTAGAAAGTGGTTTTAGTATAGGGATGGCAGTGTTGGTTTAGCATTGGAAGATCCACCCTCAAAAGTCATCATTTTAACAGAGGAAAGGAAAAAGCCATATGATCCTGTCACTAGTTGGTGAAAAAGAATTGGACTACATTCTAGAGCTGTTCATGGTAAAAGCTATCAGGAGACTAGAAGTAGAACAGAACCTTCTCAACAGATTAAAGACACATACTCCATACTTCCAGCAAAAACACCTTATATGAATGGAGAAGATACAATGCTTTCTCCTGAAGGTGGGGAACAAGGGCAGATGTGCCTACTCTTTATCTGGCCCTTAAACTTTGAAACATAGGCCTAAACCAAAATAGTCTGGCAATAAAATGACACAATTAGGGTAGGATTGGCAAGGTAGAAGCAAAATCTTTATATGTAGATGAAATGATCACCTACAGAGAAAATACTAAGAAATCTCTAGGAGCCCCTAAAACTTGTACTTGAATTTAGCAGGATTAGAAAACACAAGGTATACATAAAAATTCTGGCCTATGTATACTTGCTATAAATGAAGAATTGGATATTGAAATTTAAAAGTTCTGTAGGAGTACAAAGGACCTAGAAAAGTAAAAACAACAAAAACAGTGTTGGAAGACATTGGTTACCTGATTTTAAGACTTCCTCTAAAGCTACAGGAATCAAGGCAGTGTTGGTGTAAGGAATGACATATAGATCATTGGAATACAACAGACAATCTAGAAATAGAACAATGCATACGTGGTCCACTGAGTTTTGAAAGATTGTTTAACATTAACATTTTGCAGAATATAAACTCAATTCAAGAGCCGAGGAAAGACAGTGCTTTCAGCAAATGGCACTAGAACACCTGGTATCCGTATATAAAAAATTAACCTCAACCCTTTGTTTCCATACATAAAAACAACTTGAAAAAGGATCTGTGAACCTAAATATGAAATACTAAATGTATAAAACTTTAAGAAGAAAGTATAAGGGAAAATGTTTATGAATTTAGGGTAGGCAAGAACTTCCTAGGATACAGAAAACATGATGTATAAGAGAAAAAAATTAACAAATGAGATTCCATCCAAATTTAGAACTTAAAATGACATCGTTAAAATGAAAAGTAGTCCTTAAACAGACCATATTTACAATGCATATAACCTATGACCAGAATATATAAAGAACTCTTACAGCTCATTAATAGACAAGCCAATTAAAAAGTAGACACAAGAAGATGTTAAATAGCCAGTACAGCACAAGGAAAGATGTCCAATGCTAGAATCAGGAAAATACTAATCAGTACAATAACAAGATTGAATTATACACTCATTAGGGAGATGAAGTTAAAAGTTTTAAAAGCCTTGTCATGACTTTTTCTTTTTGTTGGATTTTCCCCCTTTGCCTTTAATTTGTCACACCCAATGGATTCATTTTGCTGGGCCACCTGGGGTTGTGATCCTCATTGCCTTTTCCTAGGATATTGTCTAAAATTTTTTGGAGTGTTGGTTTGGTATTCATGAAGTTCCTGAGGCTCTCTTTATCATGAAAATATCTTATTTCTCCATCAGTTTTGAAAGATAGCTTTGCAGGGTACATCAATCTGGGTTGGAGGCTGTTTTCCTTTAGGGCTTGCAATACATCACTCCAAGCTCTTCTTGCCTTGAGGGTTTGCATGGAGAAGTCTGCTGTGATTCTGATGGGCTTTCCTTTGTATGTGATTTGTTTCTTTTCTCTCACTGCTTGTAGAAGTTTGTTCTTCTGTTGGGTTTCTGGAATCCGAACAATTATATGCCTATGTGTAGATTGTTTTGATCGAGGCTAGTTGGGAGTCCTATATGCCTCAATTATCTGTATGTCAAGTTCTTTTCCCCTTCTTGAGAAGTTTTCTGCCATCACTTCTGGGAACAGTTTTTTTTATGTCATCTGCACTCTCTCCTGTTTCTTCATTGACTCCAGTCAGTCTTATGTTATTCTTCTTTGCATCGTCTAGCAGCAGCTGCTGGGTTGCTTTCTCGTGGTCCCTTACAATTTTAAAGTGATTTTTCTTTTCCTGGTCACTAATTGCAATCTTATCTTCTATATCTGAAATTCTGTCCTCACATGGGCTCATTCTGCTGTGTAGACTTTCAATGGCGTTTTTAATTTCCTGGAAAACTGCATCTGTTTTATGGATTCCACTTGTTTCCTGTGTTGGGATTCCATCATGTTCCTCAGATCCTCTATTCATTTATCTGTGTCCTCTCTAGATTTATTAATCATGTGTTGCACTATGGGCACAGTCTTTGCTGTTAGGTGAGAAATTATTTCTGATTTCATTTTTTCAGGCCGTCTTCTGTTGCCAGTTCAGGGAATCCAGGTGCTTGAATATCAGATTGTTCCATCTCTTTTCTCTTTTGGGTTGCTGTAGGTGATCTGGAAGTCTGCTTTTGAGGCTTGTTTACATGTCTTCTCATTTCCACAGTGGGGGGTGGGGTGCTGCTAGCACCCGCACAGCTCACCCTCCTTTGCACTAGGAGCGGTGGAATGACGGTGGGGGGAGTCTCTTCCTGGACGCTGGGATTGGCTCACCTCCTCTGCCCTAGGAGTGGTGGAATGGTGTTGGGCAACCTCCTCTTGGGCACTGGGATTGGCTCACCTCTTCTGCCACAGGAGCAGTGGAATGGAGGCAGGGCAGCCTCCTCCTGGGCACTGGGATTTGCTCACCTCCTCTGCCCTAGGAGCAGTGGAATACATTGACTCATCCTTGTCATCGTGTATTACATGTATTGATTTACATATGTTGAATCATCCTCGCCTCCCTGGGGTAAATCCATCTTGGTCATGGTGTATGGAGATCCATGTTACTCCCAAAAAGTAGATCTTACCTCCTTTCTGACCATAATTCAGAATATCTTAATCAGAATTAATCTGTTCATAATGGCTTTCCTTTTGAACCTCTACCTTTCTCCATAGCCATATATGATTAACTCCTTGTGGTTGTTTCCTTTATGTCTACAAATACAGCTCACTTAACTATTTGTGCCTGTCTTTTACTCAGTTTGCAGATTCATGTCAGAGTTTAGCTATCATAGTTCAAACCCATGAGTTCATTAGAGAGAGCCTTAGTGACTAATATGAGAATCCTGTCCTTAGGATGTGGTGTGTGTGTGTGTGTGTGTGTGTGTGTTTCAAATACTGGAGGTTGGAAGTGCATAGGTTTTAAATGGAAGTGGTAGCTCCCATGGGGCAAAATAATAAACATGGCTTATGACTTTAGGTGAGCTTACGCCAAAATACTTCAGACCTGAAATGGATGCGTAGATTCACATCGCACTTTCTGTGTGCCTTGGTAGCACAGTAAGTCCCCAACTTACAAATGTTCACTTCACCAACTTTCACAGATATGACCAGATCTCGCATTTGGGTTTCTTTTTAATGCTTTACATTGTATATTTGTGTCAAAAGTGTGTAAGACTCACTTTGTCAGGCTTACGGATGAATCTGAGTTATGAATGTTCTTCTGGAACAGAACTGGTTTGTAACTTGGGACTTACTGCATTTTGGAACATGTTCATGTAAAGGAGCAGCTTTTGATGCTTCAGTCCTTAGGCCTGTCCTGCCCTACAGTAGAGTTGAGACTTCCATCTGTGGAAGTTGCTTAGAGTTAGTAATAACTAAGGAAGATCGGGTAGAGTTGGAGTAGCTGAGCCAGTGTTTACCGATTGTTTTGCACAGGTGTAGGTTTATCATTTTAACGAACACTTGCACAGGTAACATGTTGCTGTTAGGAGCCTAGCATATCACAAAACCTTTGATGTCTTTGGAAAGTCCATTGGTAAAGAGTGTAACTGAACAAACTTCCCCTTTCCTGGCAATGGAATCATCACCCTTAAGGATGTTAGTGAACTGGCAGGAAGTAGCATCCTCATGACCTGGTGTGCAGGCCTCAGACAGGCAAAGCAGCAGTGACCACGAAGTGGCTGAGGAGTCTGCAGCATGACTGAACATGAGTCATAGTACTTTTCTCTTGAAGGTTGCAGCCTTTTAACAAATCTTCCTGTGTTCTGTTTGATTGACTTTCCTAGGCCATATCAGGAATGGTTAAAGACAAAGACTTGCGCAGAGCTGCTATGAAAAGATTCCATTCCAGTGATGTCAGTTTCTTTGGCATCGGACTGTCTAATGCCGTCCTCTCTTAGAAGGGAGAAATGGGGGCTGTGACATCATGGACCCCTCATTTACAAAGCTGGAGAAGTACCATCCCTCTTGCAACAACAACAACAACAACAACAACAACAACAGCTAAGTTAGTATTTTCACCAAACGGAAAGGCCTTGAATTCCATCGAGAGCCTCCTGAGTGGTGTCAGCTGGACTGCATGGGAAGGAGAGAGGCCCTGTCAAAGCAGCAGTGCACTTCTGTCCTCACTTATGTGAGCAGTCACCCGTTCTGCAGAGCAGAAGTTCCTGGCTCACACTGGCTTTTGCTTACTCCACCGGCCAGTGCCTTTGAGCTCTGTGAGACTTTTGAATTGAGAGCTTAAATTGAAACTAAGTTAAAATTTTAATTATTTTTAAAAATTAGATTTAAAACACTACCCATATAATTGTATGTTTTTCTACTTGCCCTTCCCCATGTTGCTGCATATGCCTTTAGGGTTGATGTAGTATTACTGTTGAAATGTGGGGATCTTTTTTATTGCACAGGGCTGGGAATAAAACCCAGGGTCTTAGCCACATCCTGTTAGCAGGGTCTCTCCCACTGAGTCCCCCACCCAGCCCCAAACACGGGAGTGTTCACGCTCATGACACCACTTAGGAGTAGACTGTAGCATTGTCAGGTGTTGAAGGTTCTTCCTCCCATGATACCATGAGTTGCTAGTCATTATTATTTATCAGCTTGAACCAAAAAGCTGCTGGATGACACTTGCCACTCATGTTCTTTGCAAGCGCTGTTTGGTAGCACTGTGACATGTTTGTGGTCTTAAAGAGAAGGCATCAGTTGATGCTATTGACTGTCTATTTCCATGAAGTCCATGCTGCATCTTGTGAACTATTAATGGTGATTCTCATTTTCTGATGATTATCCTGCTGTTAAGTAAACATACTAGAAGATATTTTCATAATCCAAACCGACATAGAGGTCCAGTGATCGCCCGCCGATAGTGACGTGCAGGGCGTCCCAAAAGTTTCAGTGCAGTTTTAAGCTGTAGACTGCTATGCCTGTGCCTTCCAGCGACTGCAGCAGGTATGCAAGCCACAAACTTTTACCAGACAGCGTTTGACAGTTTCAGTTTTGCAAATTTGGAATATTAAGATTTTATTCTTAATTTTTTTTCTGGTCTCTCTAAAAGGGAATAGAAAGAGGAACTGGAACAAAAAAGCTTAATATTTTACCTTTACAAAATTAAAACTTTTAGATGATACTTTATAACATTGTAGATTCTGTACTTCTACTGGTATCAAAGCTTAAAATTACACTAAGATTTTTTGGGATACTTCCTATTGCCAAAGAATTTTCCTCACATTTTTAAATAGTTCTTTGAGAACTATCTGCTTTGGTCACCTAGATTTCTTGTTTCTAGATTTGGTGAAGGAAGATTTTTAGGAGCAGTGTTAATTCACATGTAATAAAAAGGAATTGGACCCCAGTAGCAGCAAATGATATAAAAGTTTCTTTTAAAGTTTAGCCTACATTTCAGGGTGCCCCATTTCAAGTCCTCCTATTTAAGAGAGTACTTACCTGAACCTTAGGAATGTTACTGAAGACTTTAAAGGGCAGAGATGTAGTAATTTGAGGAGACTTACAATGTCATCTAAATTTGAAATATTAAAAAAATCAGTGCTCTTTCCATATGAAATCTATGTCTCTTCCTTTTGAAATGTAATCCTAGGAATCTTGCCTGTAACAAAGCTCTTGTGGGCTAGGAATACTTTCTCCCAGTGTAGCAGTGTCTCACACAATGTTGTGTGCTGTAGTTCCCATCATTTTTACAAAGAGCCATAAGTGATACCCAGTGGCATAAGAAATAACCACAATCTACCACCTCTAAAGAAAATTACTTATGGACTTTCAAGCTTGAAGATTTGAGTATTAATTGCAATTTTATGTTGAAAACAATGCTACAACGTAAAGTGGTTTTTCATCCCCATGTTTATATTTTTAAAATAAACTTTTGATTAAAATACAGCTGGTGTGTTAACATGTTTCTTTTCACGTAACATGACATCACTCCAGAATTTAAATGTTTTGTGTCATTTTTAGTGGTTTTTAAGTATTCTCAAGCTGACTCCATTAAAGTTGACATAATCCAGGGCTTCTGGTTAGGTGTAGTAATTAATAATCAACATTTTTTGCTTAGCCTCTTTTTCCACCTGAACATACTGTAGATAGTGTGTCTAAAGGAGGAAAGCGCATGAGAAGATAAACTCAGGTAACATATACCAAAGAGAAATCAGTGACCGGACTAGTATAGCATTAGAACATCAGGTGTTTGAAGTTTGTAGCAGTAATGGTAAAGAAATGAAGGTACTGGAACTGAAGTTGCTATACAGTGGTCACCTAAAAGAAGCCACACAATTTGACATTGACACACTAGTCTCAAGGATATATTTCATTAGCAGTAGATCAAATATCTGCCAGGTTTCTTTAATATGGAAGCCTAGGCACTCAGCTTCAGAAGTTCTTCATCTAGACAGCATTGATGTGTGTTCATTCACTTGTAATCTTTCAGTATCTACAGTTAAATCTAAATGACTGATCCCTTTGCTTTGGTTACACTGCTGGTTAATGTAAACAGCCTGATTTAATTTATAAAGAAAAACATGTAGAATGAGTATGATTTTCACCCTATGTCAGTTTCTCAGAAAAGTTCATGAATAATCAAACCTTAATTTTAAAAAACTTGGCAGGGGTCCATTGGCCACAAATCTAACTTCAAGAACAAGTTGGAAGAATAAATAGAATCACTAAAAATTGCTCTTCCCTCTTGGTCTTGCCTCTAGAAGGTCATACAGTCCTTTTGGAGAACGGGAGACTGGGCCACATTACCAGTTGTCTGGCATATTGTGAGGCCGGAAACCAAGCTGCCGGTAGGGCAGTTCATCTCAGGTTTCTACACATCGGAAAGGTACTACTGAGTCCCGACGGAACTGAGTCCTTCATCCCCTGCTGCTGTACTGGGGATTGAACCCAGAGCCTTTGCTCTACATTTCCAGTCTTTTGTTTTGTTTCTTTCCTTTTGAGACAGGTTCTCACTAAGCTAAGTTGTTCATTGTGGGCTCCAAACTGATCCTCCTCCCTCATGAGTCCTGGTTTAAAACAGGTGAACTCTTGCTTAGTTTCCTACATCTTCTTTTTTGCTTACAAAAGAAGCAAAAGCCTGTTATTCAGACAGTTCAATGTTCATTCTGTGCTGAAGTAGGCAGTAGTTTTGGAAACTAGTTTGGCAGTGGCACGCAGCTTAGCTTAACTATCTTCCACCACCCAGCCCGCCTCTTTAGCCGTGTTGTAACTATGGCTGACTTCCCTCACCCAGAGGTGCCTTCTTGCATATGATACTACTTGCTAAGTCTGGATACTGGGCACAGAAATATCCCAGGTAAGTGCTAGTTGCTGTCCTGAATCTGTAGGTTGCATCCAGAATCTATTAACGTGTCAAGCATTAGATTAATGAAAGTCTTAACTGCAGGGCCTCGAAGGCCTGGAATTTTGTCACCAAATACTAATAACCTAGCAGCCCTTCAGTAGGGCCTGTTCCCCTAGAACAATACAATCCACTTGGCTTCTGACGCAACTTTCACTGAAGTATCTTAAATGAGAGTGTCAAGAAAACTACTTCCTGTGAGGTAAATGTTAAGACTACTTGTGGTGTAGGATGGAAGGAGGACAACCTGGAAAGTGAAAGTACAAAAATTAAAAAGATTGAATTCTGAATCTAATGGGAAAAATGTTAACACTGTGAAAAGGGACAGGTGAGGTTAGTTGATTATTAGGAACTTCTGCAGCGCCAAGCACCGTGAATGTGAGGAGGGGAATTCGGTGATAGTCCCAGAACCGGTAAGAAAGTAGTGTCTTCTTCAGAAGCCTTCCAAGCAGACCCAAAGGAGTCACCTTTAGGAAAAAGTATTGCTGCAGCTTCACCCTTGTCAAATTCCACAGCTCTTTACCTATATCCCTAAGATGGTGACTCGTGCTCAGTGTGACAAGTGACCCCCCTAACGGTGTGCGCTTCCACCTCCCCTCCCAATCGTGATTTGCTGAAGTCCTTGGGCCTTTCCACAGCAGGACCATCCCAGTTCACCCTGTGACCTCCATCTACTGCCCACCGTGACAGCGGTTGATGTTGGTTTCTGTGACCCACTTCCAAAGCATTAGAATCAGCTTCAAGGAATTGACAGTTTTTGTTTCACAGAGCTGTAGATTGAACCCAGGACCTTCAATTTCAGATTACTTTTTTCCTTTAAAGGCAAGGTCTCACTAAGGAACTTGCAGTCCCCCTGTCTCAGTGCCTCAGAGTGCTGGGGTCACGAGAATGCACCCCTATGCTCAGTGGAAATGCAGGGCTTGTACGGTGCACAGGCTCTCTGACCCCTAGTCATCTGCTTTGCTCACCTGTTTGAACCCTCCTGTGTTCCCTAAATTAGCTATGCACAACTTAACTACATTTATCAATTCTCCTGACACTCACAATCCTATGGATGTATCTTCAGCCTAGATTGGGAATTAGGCAGCATGCCTCCCCTCCAAAATCTAGTACTTAATCAAGTATTCGATGTCTCCTTTCAAGGTAACACCATGTCTTTTAATGGGGGTTCCATTCCTAAAATCTCTACCCACCATCTCCACCAATTGATCCCCTTTCTGCTTTAAAGTTGCTTTCATCTCCTTGACATGGGGATGGGGCAAATCCAACTTTATTCAGCTCTATAAATGCTCCAGTTTTTCTCAAGATGTCCCCAAGGCACATGGCTCACATCAACTGAAAGTGCTTGGGAAAAGAAGCTTCTTGAAATGTAGTGGTTGGGATCTCCAAACAGATAATATCGATGGAGAATCCCACAGAGTCTGGATTGAACCGTGATGTACCACACTGACTCCTTAGTTGGAACAAATGCACCGTGATAGTGTAGGATTTTAACAGTATGGGCACACAAGAACTGTGTGGGATCCTGACAACTTTTTTAAAACTTTGGAGTAATTTTAGATTTACAAAAAATGTTTCCAAAATTAAGAGTTTATCATCAAGACAAAAATACTAGTGAGGATGTTAAGGAGAGGGGAGGAACTTCTACATTGGTGGGAATATAAAGTAGTACAACCATTGTGAAATCAATATGGAGATTCCACAGCAGTCTAAAAATAGAAGTCCCATCCTGAGTATATTCTCAAGGTACAATACAATAATGATGCGTGCATACAATAGTGATACATGCATACCCTTGTAGCAGCACAGCTCACAGTATCTAACACCCAGAAACAGCCTAGATACCCTCAACAGGCAAATGGATAATGGAAATGTGATTGAGATGGATGGATGGATAGATTAGATAGAGATAGAGATGCTATTCGGCCGTAAAGAAGGAAATTGGCATTTGCAGGAGAATGGATGGGATTGGAGACCATAACGTTAAATGAAATGTCAGACACAGATAGTTACATATTACATTACCTGAGCAAGCCAATACATAAGTAAAGGAGTTAAAGGTCACAAAAATGAAGACCTGTTGGAAATGGGGGAGGGAATCTGGAAGGACAAGGGGGACAGTGGGAAGGGATCAAACACGAAGACATGCGCTATTCATGTACCAACCACCAAAAAGAATGTAACTGTGCTGTACTGCGAACACCCGATTGAAAAGGCTTTATTAAAGTACACAACAACTTCGTGGGCTCCAGAGCTACGGAAGTTCAGTGTTGGGGCTGAAGCTCAGGAACCCCAATTTTCAGAGGAACCACAAGTGACTCTCAGGCACTCTGAAATGTAAAGACCTCGTCTCCGCTCCCTTTCCACTCTGCGTCGGACGGCCGCCCTTCCTTTACAGTCCTTAATCTTGCCTTCGCCTGCTTTAATCCTTCAAGTCTTCAGCAGGGATTACGAGACCCCTTTCTCTGGGTCCTGCCCTGCTCTGTGTCACTGGTAGGGGCCTGAACAGGAGTCCCAGATCCTCACTGTGCTCAGGGGACTCTCATAATAAAAATAAGCAGGGTGTGGGGGTGCACATCTTAACCCCAGCACTCTGGGAAGCTGAGGCAAGAGGGTCACATGTTAGTCCTAATCTTTACCAGGTCTCCACGGCAGATTGCAGCTCTAGTCAAGCCTTCCTGTCCAGAGCTCCAGCTTCCTGGGATCCCATCTCTGCTCCATCTCTGCCAGCAATGGGGAATCAACTGGGCAGGGCCTCAGCAAGTGGGGAGGGAAGGTGCAGGGAGCCCTGCTGCTGTTCTGCAGGCTGGGGTGTAGCCCTCCCCACACGATGCTGCCCCCATTTGCATCGGGCCAGGGCCAGGGCCAGGGACAGCCCTTCCCCCAAACCCCCACAGGGCCATAAACTAGCCTGGAAAGTTCCTATCCCAGCCTAGCTCTTCCATTGCTGACTGCCAACCCCAACCAACAGGAGCTGCCAATCAGTGAGTGGGTTCTGGGCCAGCAGCAGCTCCAAGTCCTGCTCCCGCTTCTGCCCACAGCCCTTACTGGCCTCTGCCCACCACCTGCATCTCATCTCCTGGATGTGGAGTCCCTGAGGTTCTTCAGGCATTTGAGCTACTTCCGGGCCTCTGGAGAGGAGCCCCTGCACCTGCCTCACGGGCTGCTTGACTTGTCCGTGGCCTGGGGCCCTCAAGCCAGATTCCTAGCCTCACACAGCAACACAATGAAGAGCTATGAGAGCTAAAGGACCGCTTCACCAATGTCACTGAGATGTCCTCGCTGGAGCTGCAGAACGGGGCTTTGGCCGGGAAGTTCAGCCAGCCCCAGACATCTGTGCCACCAGGAGCTGCACCTCGATGCACCTTGCCTCCACCCTTCTCCATGCAGCAGCTCATAAGACTTTCATGTGACAGCTGCTCTGCCCATACCTGAAGGAGAGGACTATCTTTATAAGTATATCCTTGTCTCTGAAGATCTGGGATCACAGAGAAGAGCCTGAACACGGAGGCCTGGGTGGAGATCCCAGCTATCACCAGAAGATCACACCCCCGCTTGCTCTGTTGCATTTCTCCTTCACTATGCATTTCTTTAAACCTAGCCTAAAAACTCACAGATTGCCCAGGCATGGTGGCGCACACCTATCATCCCAGCTCTTCAGAGGCTGTGGTAGGAAAGCCACAAGTCCAAACCAACCGGGGCAGTTTGGTAAGACCTTGTCTCAAAATGAAATAGAAAGCACCGGGAATGTGGCTCAGTGCTGGAGAGCTAGGGGTTCAGTGCCTAGTACGGTAAAACAACCACTGCAGCAACAAGAAAAACTTCACAATCTTCATTACCTTACAAAGGCTGCATGCCAGGTAAATAAATAGCTGTTAAATAAATCTGTGTGCTTTTTCTTCATGCCTCTGTGAGAAGGACCTCAGCCACAAACCTAGGATGGGTGAAAAAGATATTTTCCTTCCCTACAGTTGATAACTCTCACTAGTTTTGAAAAGAATGGATAACGTTGCACTTACGTGGTACTTTCCTTCTCCTACCTCTTAAATTATATCTTACATTTTAGAAGTACCTTTTGAGAAAACAAGGCCATTCTGATGTTTTACTTTCCTGTGGTTAAGCAACAGAACATGTCATAATTTGAGACAAATACCTGAGTAGTAGAGGGAATCATTCCATCTCATGGGTCTGAAACAATTATGTAAAGTCATTGAGGCATCTTCTTCTAGAAAACATGGAGAATCATGGGGTGGTCAATTAGTAAAAATTAAGCATATTGGGAGTTGGTGGGAGGAACAGGAAGTTATTGTTAGTGAGTATAGGGCTTCTTTTTGGGATCATGAGAATGTGCTAAAATTAGATGATAGTGATGGTTCTACAGCTTTGTAAAAACACTAAGAGGTATTGAATTACATATTTTAAATTAGTGTCTTGTATAGTATATTAATAGTATTTCAGTAAAGCTATTTTTAAAAAGTATCCATAGAATTAAAGCTGATGCCAACGAAAGGGCTGTATAGTCTATATCCTTGTATGCTGCTGGTGACCATTTTAAAATGGTGTAGTACTGTATTCTTATAAAGCAGGGTGGTGAAGAACCACGAAAATGTTCTTGGATGGTGTAATGTAGCATAGGGAATGCATGCTCAGTAATGACCCAAAATATGGAAAAATCACATAACTTGCCATGTATTTATTTATTTCCCTCCTCTTCCTGCCTTCCCTTCTTTCTGCATAGACATGATGGTATTTATTTGTAGTGTGGAGAAATTAGACGTGAGCTCCCTGAGTGGTAGGGGAGAATAAGTTTTGATTCATGAATTTGAGAGGCTATCATGAAGCTATATGATTAAGCTTTGCTGAAGTGAACATTTTTTATTTTTTTCCCCCATTAAGTTTATTGGTACATTTTAGGTATAAAATACATTTACATACATCATTGGGATCTTGTACCATTACATGAATATCTTGGTTCTTATTTTTTTCCCCTTCCCCTGCCCTCCCTTCATCCCCTCCAACCCTCCCTATTTGCAAAGACTTTGTTTCCATTTTGTTCCTTTTCTCATATTTTTTCTTTTCCCTTCTTTCCTTTCCCCTACCCCTCCCACTTCCGCTGCTCCTTTAGACCTTTACTTCCTATTACACAATATCAATTATATATTTTTAAAATTACAGTAACAAGATCTAGGAGACATTACCACAGATTTTACAGAATTTAAAAGGATATAGGAAGCATATTACAAAAATCTGTTCTGAAATAAATTTCACAACTTCTAAGAAGTACCTTGGAAGACATATTAATGAAACTAACTCTGGAGGAAATATAAAATTTGAATAGCACCTATTAAACAAAGTATATTCCTGGCTGGAAAACCTACCTATATGACAACAATGGGCTCATATACATTTTAACTGATAAATCATATCAAACATTTAAAGCAGAAAAAAAAGGAACACTTCTCCCCTCATTTTAGGAAATCAACATTGTGCTAATCCTAAAACTGGATAAAGATAATAGAAGAAAAAAGTATGAACATAGATAGAAATTTGTTTAACAAAACAATTAGAAGCCAGATCTGGCAGTCTGTAGAAAGTGGTTTTAGTATAGGGATGGCAGCGTTGGTTTAGCATTGGAAGATCCACCCTCAAAAGTCATCATTTTAACAGAGGAAAGGAAAAAGCCATATGATCCTGTCACTAGTTGGTGAAAAAGTATTGGACTACATTCTAGAGCTGTTCATGGTAAAAGCTATCAGGAGACTAGAAGTAGAACAGAACCTTCTCAACAGATTAAAGACATGTACTCCATACTTCCAGCAAAAATGCCTTATATGAATGGAGAAGATACAATGCTTTCTCCTGAAGGTGGGGAACAAGGGCAGATGTGCCTACTCTTTATCTGGCCCTTAAACTTTGAAACATAGGCCTAAACTGAAATAGTCTGGCAATAAAATGACACAATTAGGGTAGGATTGGCAAGGTAGAAGCAAAATCTTTATATGTAGATGAAATGATCACCTACAGAGAAAATACTAAGAAATCTCTAGGAGCCCCTAGAACTTGTACTTGAATTTAGCAAGATTAGAAAACACAAGGTATATACAAAAATTCAGGTCTGTGTATACTTGCTATAAATGAAGAATTGGATGTTGAAATTTAAAAGTGATGCTGGAGCTGGAGCAGGTCAGCACTGCTGCCTCCGCCTCCTGCACGCCCGCTCCCCGACCTACTGTCCGTCTTCACTGCAGCCAGGCGAACCTGCCCGAAGCTCTCGGGGGTCTTCCGTGTGGCCGCGAGATAATGATGCTTGAACTGAATTATTAAGGGTTCTGAAGTCAAAGCTCCTAAAATTAATAATGGCAGGAAAATCATCACTTTTAAAAGTAATTCTCCTTGGAGATGGTGGAGTTGGGAAGAGTTCTCTTATGAACAGATGTGGAACTAATAAGTTTCATGCCCAGCTCTTCCATACAATAGGTGTGGAATTTTTAAATAAAGATCTGGAGGTGGATGGACATTTTGTCACCATGCAGATTTGGGACACGGCTGGTCAAGAGCGATTCCGAAGCCCGAGGATGCCTTTTTATAGAGGTTCTGACTGTTGCCTGCTTACTTTTAGTGTCGATGATTCACAGAGTTTCCAGAACTTGAGTAACTGGAAGAAAGAATTCATATATTACAAAGATGTGAAAGAGCCCGGAAGTTTTCCTTTTGTGATTTTGGGCAACAAGGTCGACATAAGCGAATGGCAGGTGTCTACAGAAGAAGCCCAAGCTTGGTGCAGGGACAACAGCGACTATCCTTACCTTGAGACAAGTGCAAAAGATGCCACCAATGTTGCAGCAGCCTTTGAGGAAGCAGTTCGAAGAGTTCTCGCTACCGAGGATAGGTCCGATCACTTGATTCAGACAGACACCGTCAATCTTCACCGAAAGCCCAAGCCTAACTCATCCTGCTGTTGATCGTTAGATGGTCGGTGCAGTCTAACCAACTCACACGTACACACATGGTAAACACGAGGGTGGATAAGTGAATTAGGGATTGCAGCAGTGTATCATAACTGATAAAATTAATGTATGTCACTGCTTCATTTGATGGTGGGAGAAGGGACACATTGATTTACTTGGTAATGACACTGCCTTTCTAAATTGTAATGGTTGTCTAATGTTTCTTAGAATATGTAAGTTAGAGCTAATAAATGACCAAGACTTTAATTATAATTAAAACAAAAACTTGACTATTCTAGAAGATATACTTGGATTGCTTTTTCCCCTGGAAAAGGGAGAACTACTTTTATATGTGTATATTTTTATGGAGTTAGCATTCTATTCTTGGTTCAAGGAAAATATCTAAAGCAACAATGTTATAATATTAAAGATCAAAGACTAATGCATGTATATTAAAAAAAGGAAAAATAAATAAATAAAAGTTACGTGGGAGTACAAAGGACCTAGAAAAGTAAACAAAACAAAACAAAAAACAGTGTTGGAAGACATTTAGCACCTAATTTTAAGACTTCCTCTAAAGCTACAGTAATCAAGGCAGTGTTGGTGTAAGGAAAGACATATTGATCACTGGAATAAAACAGAGAGTCTAGAACTAGAACCACACATATATGGTCCAATAAGTTTTGAAAGATTGTTTAACATTAACATTTTGCAGAATATAAACTCAATTTAAAAGCCAAGGAAAAGATAGTGCTTTCAGCAAATGGCATTAGAACACCTGGTATCTGTATATAAAAAATTAACCTCAACCCTTTATTTCCATACATAAAAATAACTTGAAAGGATCTATGAACCTAAATATGAAAGCCTAAATGTATAAAACTTTAAGAAGAAATTATAAGGGAAAATGTTTATGAATTTAGGGTAGGCAAAAACTTCCTAGGATACAAAAAACATGATGTATAAGAGAAAAAAATTGACAAATGAGATTCCATCCAAATTTAGAACTTTAAATGACATCGTTAAAATGAAAAGTAGTCCTTAAACAGACCATATTTACAATGAATATAACCTATGACCAGAATATATAAAGAACTCTTACAGCTCATTAATAGACAAGCCAATTAAAAAGTAGACACAAGAAGATGTTAAATAGCCAGTACAGCGCAAGGAAAGATGTCCAACGCTAGAATCAGAAAAATACTCATCAGTACAATAACAAGATTGAATTATACACTCATTAGGGAGATGAAGTTAAAAGTTTTAAAAGCCTTGTCATGACTTTTTCTTTTTGTTGGATTCTCCCCCTTTGCCTTTACTTTGTCCCGCCCAATGGATTCATTCTGCTGGGCCACCTGTGGTATGATTCTTTTAATTCTATGGGGAAGATCCCCAGCAGGGGAATAGCTGGGTCAAATGGGACCTCTAGTCCTAGTTCTTTGAGGTATCTCCATACTGATTTCCACAGTGGTTGCACCAGTCTGCACTCCCACCAACAATGGAGAAGGGTTCCTTTCTCCCCACACCCCCGGCCACATTTATTATTGGTTGATTTCTTGATAGCAGCCATTCTTTCTGGGGTGAGTTGGAATCTCAGTGTTGTTTTGATCTGCATCTCTCAAATGACCAGTGATGTTGATCATTTTTTCATATGTTTATTTGCTGCTTTTACTTCTTTGTCTGAGAAATGTCTGTTCATTTCAGATGCCCATTTTTGAATTGGATCTTTGCATTTGAGGGGGTCTTATTTTTTTCCATTCTTTATGTATTCGAGATGGTAGTCCTTTGTCTGAGGTACTGCTGCTAAAAATTTTTTCCCACATTGTAGGTTGTCTATTAGCTCTGTTGGTGGTTTCTCTTGCAGTGCAGAAGCTTTTAATAAGATGAGATCCCAGTTATTGATTCTTTGTGCTAGTTCCCGTGCTGCTGAGGTTTTGTTCATAAAGTCTTTTCCTACGCCATTGTCTTCAAGAGTTGTATCTAATTTATCTTCCAACAAGTTTAGTGTTTCTATTTTAATATTTAGATCTTTCATCCACTTCGATCTTAGTTTAGTGCATGGTGATAGATATGGATCTAGTTTTAATCTTTGGCAGGTTGAACTCCAGTTTTTCCAACACCATTTATTAAAGGGGCTGTCTTTCCTGCAGTGAGGGCATTTGGCTCCTTTGTCAAAGATGAGATGGCTGAGTGTGTCTGGAGCTGTTTCTGCATCTTCTAATCTATTGCACTGATCCTTGGGTCTGTTTCTTTGCCAGTACCATGCTGTTTTTATCACAGTAGCTTTGCAGTGTAGTTTCACGTTGGGGATTGTGATAACCCCTGCCATGTCTCTGTTGCCCAGAATTGCTTTTGCTTTTCTAGGTCTCTTCTGGTTCTAAATGAATTTTTGGATTGTTTTCTCTAGTTCTGTGAAATACATTGTTGGACTTTCAGTCAACATTCCATTAAATCTATATAGCAGTTTTGGAAGTATGGCCATTTTCACTATGTTTGTTCTTCCTACCCAGGAGCAAGGGATGTCTTTCCATTTTCTTGTATCCTCTTCAATCTCGTTTTTCAGAGTGCTGTAGTTTTCATTGTAGAGGTCTTTTGCATCCTTTGTTAGATTGATTCCTAGATATTTCATTTTTTTGGATGCTATTGTAAAAGGAATTGGTTCCCTAATTTTTCTCTCAGTGAGTCTGCTATTCGTGTATAAGAAGGCTATTGATTTTTGAGTGTTGACCTTGTATTCAGCTACTCTACTGAGTCTGGCAATTAAGTCTAGAAGTCTTTTGGCAGAGTTTTTTGGGTCTTCTATGTAGAGTATCATGTTGTCAGCAAATAATGACAGTTTTAACTTCTTCCTTTCCTATCTTTATTCCTTTTCTTTCTTTCTCTTGTCTAATTGCTGTGGCTAATGTTTCCAGAACTATATTGAACAGGAGTGGTGATAGTGGACATCCTTGTCTTGTTCCTGATTTTAGCGTGAAAGTTTTCAGGTTTTGACCATTTAATATGATGTTGGCTGTTGGTTTTTCAAAGATAGCCTTAATCAGGTTGAGATAAATACCTTGTATTCCAGTTTACTATAGGGTGTTTATCATGAATGGGTGTTGGATTTCGTTGAATGCCTTTTCTACATCTATTGAGATGATCATATGGTTTTTGTCTTTGACTCTGTTAATATAGTGTATTACATTTATTGATTTACGTATGTTGAAGCATCCCTGCATCCCTGGCATAAATCCAACTTGGCCAGGGTGTGTATGATCTTCTTGATGCCCCTCTGTATTCTGCTTGCCAGTATCTTGTTGAGGATTTTTGCATCTGTGTTCATTAGGGAGTTTGGCCTGTAGTTCTCTTTTTGGGTTGGGTCTTTCCCTGGTTTTGGAATCAAAGTAACACTTGCTTCCAGGAATGAATTTGGAAGCCTTGCTTGCCTTTCAATTTCCTTAATGAGCCTTAAAGAGTAGTGGTGATAGTGTAGTGCCCAGATTGCGAAGTCCCAAAGACCACCAGGAGGCCTTTTCCGATGTAAGCACATGAGGGTCGTTTATTCAAGCTTAAGCAGGGACTCTCAATTGTCACGGACACAGCGGATCGAGATTGAGAGCTCTGAGTTCCAAATTAGCAGGGTTTTTATAGAGGTTACAGCAAGGTTTGGAGATTTTCCACTTAGAAATTACAATGATTGGTCAGTGCTTAACATGCATTAACATCTCAATTCTCCAATCAAAAGGACACAGAGTGGCAGGATGGATCAAGAAACAAAATCCAACAGTGTTGTATACAAGAAACATTTCACTTAGAAACTAAAAAAAGTATTCCATGTATACTGGATTAACTAATGGTCAACTTGTAATGCCAGCTGAACTGAATCACTGTGGTCTGGGTATTGAGGATCCAGCTGAGGATTGTTACCAATAGACACAAAAAGAGAACTGGAGGGGAAAATCATGGGCTGTTGATTTTCTAGGAGAAGCTTGCTGCAGTTTGTTGTCCTGATGCAAACTAGGATGTTCTCATCAGAGGAGGAGCTCGAGGCCTCACTGTCATTGGGAATGGCTGCTGTTCTCGTCATGGGAGCTCTGATCTTCACCATGAGCATCACTTTCTGGCTTCAGTATAGATCCCTCAGCCTGGTAGTTCAAATCCTTCATCCTACTGGTGTATGTTTTCTGGCTTCCGCCACTGGCCTTTGGGCCTTCCAAGTGTAGATCCTCAATACAGACAAGCATTAGACATTGCCATGGGCTCTAGGCCACTGGCTGGACTTGGGGAGGACATTGTCTCGGACTCTAGACCTTCAGCTAGACTTCTGTGGGACAGTGCTGTGGGATCCAGACCCTTGGCTGGATTTTTTGGGGCCTCATGTGTGGCTAATCTCTTGTACTCCTCTGTATTTAACTTTTTGAGTAAATATAAAATAATCCTGTAAATTATGTGTCCTGTATTAAATCTAATTCCCTTGCAGACCCTGACTACAACACCATGTAACAGGAACTAGAAAAACAGCAGGTGTAGCTGTCTTTTATTCAGATAAAGTGAACTTCAAGCCAAAACTGATCAAAACTAGCAAAGATGGTCAGTGCATACTGGTTAAGGGAACAAATAAGAAGAGCTAACAGGTATTAACATATGTACTGAACAATGGTGCACCCAGCTTCATAAAACAAGTACTACAGGATATAAAACAACAAACAGACAAACACAATACAAGTAGACCAACTAGATGAAAAAATCAGGTTGAACAAAACATCCAAACCAATGGACTTAACCACTTAGCAGTTAACCCCAACCATCACTTAGGCAGCACAGTTCTTTACTGACTATCCCAAGCATTGCTCAGGCAGGTGTCATTTCAACTAATTGATTCTTGTTTGCAGGAGATACTCATACATCTGGCTTTTGGGTTTCCCCCCACCATTAAGTTTATTGGTACATTTTAGGTATAAAACACAGTTACATACATCATTGGGATCTTGTACCATTACATAAGCATCTTAGTTCTTATTTTTTTCCACTTCCCCTGCCCTCCCTTCACTCTGTCCACCCAGCCTCATTTGCAAAGACTTTGTTTCCATTTTTTTCCTTTTCTCATATTTTTTCTTTTCCCTTCTTTCCTTTCCCCTACCCCTTCCACTTCCGCTGCTCCTTTAGACCTTAACTTCCTATTACACAATATCAATTATATATTTTTAAAATTACAATATCAAGATCTAGGAGTCATTACCACAGAATTTAAAAGGATATAGAAAGCATATTACAAAAATATGTTTTGGGATAAATTTGACAACTTCTAAGAAGTACCTTGGAAGACAAATTAATGAAACTGACTCTGGAGGAAATATAAAATTTGAACAGCACCCATTAAAAGAAAGTATATTCCTACCTATATGACAACAACAGGCTCATACACATTTTAACTGATAAATTATATCAAACATTTAAAGCAGAAAAAAAGGAACACTTCTCCCTTCATTTTAGGAAATCAACATTGTGCTAATCCTAAAACTGGATAAAGATAATAAAAGAAAAAAGTATGAACATAGATAGAAATTTGTTTAACAAAACAAACTATTAGAAGTCAGATCTGGCAGGATGTAGAAAGTGGTTTTCTTATAAGGATGGCAGTGTCGGTTCAGCATTGGAAGATCCACCCCCAGAAGTCATCATTTTAACAGAGGAAAAGAAAAAGTCATATGATCCTGTCACTAGTTGGAGAAAAATTATCGGACTAAATTCTACAGCTATTTATGGTAAAAGCTATCAGGAGAATAGAAGTAGAAGAGAGTCTTCTCAACAAATTAAAGACATGTACTCCATACTTTCAGCAAAAATGCCTTATATGAATGGAGAAGATACAATGCTTTCTCCTTAAGGTGGGGAACAAGGGCAGATATACTTACTCTTTATCTGTCCATAAACTTTGAAACATACGCCTAAACCAAAATACTCTGGCAATAAAATGACACAAGTATGATAGGATTGGCAAGGTAGAAGCAAAATCTTTATATGTAGATGAAATGATCATCTACAGAGAAAATACTAAGAAATCTCTAGGAGCTCCTAGAACTTGTATTTGAATTTTAGCAGGATTAGAAAACACAAGGTATATATAAAAAGTCAGGTCTATGTATACTTGCTATAAATGAAGAATTGGATATTGAAATTTACAAATTATGTAGACGTAAAAAGGACCTAGAAAAGTTAAAAAAAAAAAGAACAGTGTTAGAAGATGTTTAGTACCTAATTTTAAGACTTCTTCTAAAGCTACAGTAATCAAGGCAGTGTTGGTGTCAGGAAAGACATACAGATCATTTGAATAAAACAGAATCTAGAAATAGAATCACACATATATGGTCCACTGAGTTTTGAAAGATTATTTAACATTAACATTTTATAGAATATAAACTTAATTCGAGAGCTGAGGAAAAGATAGTGTTTTCAGCAAATGGCACTAGAACACCTGGTATCTGTATATAAAAAATTAACTGCAACCCTTTATTTCCATACATTAAAAATAAGTGGAAAGGATCTATGAACCTAAATATGAAAGACTAAAACTAAAACTTTAAGATGAAATTATGAGGGAAAATGTTTATGAATTTAGGGTAGGTAAGAACTTCCTAGGCTACAAGAAAAATGTATAAAAGAAGAAAATTGATAAATGAGATTCCATCAAAATTTAGAACTTTAAATGACAACATTAAAATGAAAAGTAGTCCTTAAACTGACCATATTTACAATGCTTATAACCTATGACCAGAATATATAAAGAACTCTTACAGCTCTAATAGACAACCCAATTAAAACGTAGACACAAGATGATAAATAGCCAGTACAGCACCAGAAAAGGTGTCCAACACTAGAATCAGAAAAATACTAATCAGTACAATAACAAGATTGAATTATACACTCATTAGGGAGATGAAGTTAAAAGTTTTAAAAACTTTGTCATGACTTTTTCTTTTTGTTGGATTCTCCCCCTTTACATTTAATTTGTCATGCCCAACAGATTCATTCTGCTGGGCTTTCTGGGGTTGTGATCCTCATTGTCTTTTCCTAGGATATTGTCTAAAATATTTTGGAGTGCTGGTTTGGTATTCATGAAGTTCCTAAGGTGCTCTTTGTCGTGAAAGTATCTTATTTCTCCATCAATTTTGAAGGATAGTTTTGCAGGGTACATCAATCTGGGTTGGAGGCTGTTTTCTTTTAGGGCTTGGAATACATCACTCCAAGCTCTTCTTGCCTTGAGGGTTTGTGTTGAGAAGTCTGCTGTGATTGTGATGGGCTTTCCTTTGTATGTGATTTGTTTCTTTTCTCTAACTGCTTGTAGAACTTTGTTCTTCTGTTGAGTTTCTGGAAGCTTAATAATTATATGCCTATGTGTAGATTTTTTTTTTTTTTATCAAGGCTCTTTGGAGTCCTATATGCCTCGCTACCTGTATGTCAAGTTCTTTTCCCCTGCTTGGGAAGTTTTCTGCCATTACTTCTGTGAACAGTTTTTTTAATGTCATCTGCACTCTCTCCTGTTTCTTCTTTGAGTCCAATCAGTCTTATGTTATTCTTCTTTGCATCGCCTAGCAGCTGCTAGATTGATTTCTCATGGTGCCTTACAATTTTGAAGCAATTTTTCTTTTCCTGGTCACTAATTTGCAATCCTATCTTCTATATCTGAAATTCTGTTCTCACATTGGCTCATTCTGCTGTGTAGACTTTCAGTGGAGTTTTTCATCTCCTGGAAATCTGTTTGCCTCTCTTCTATGGATTCCATTTGTTTCCTATGTTGGGATTCCTTCATGCTCCTCAGATCCTCTATTTTTTTTTATCTGTGTCCTCTCTAGATTCATTAATCATGTCTTGTACTATGGGCACAATCTCTGCTGTTATTTGAGAAATTATTTGTGATTTTATTTTTTCCAGATCCTCTTTTGTTGCCAGTTCAGAGAGTCCAGGTGGTTGAGTAGTAGAATGTTCCATCTCATTTCCCTTTGGCGTTGATATAGGTGATCTGGAAGTCTGTTTTTGAGGCTTGTTTATGTGTCTTCTCATTTCCGTGGAGGGGGGTCGGTGTTGCTGGCACCCATGTGGCTGACCTCTTCTGCCCTAGCAGCTGTGGGATGGCGGCAGGGGAGCCTCCTCCTGGCCACTGGGATTGGCTCATCTCCTCTGCCCTAGCAGCAATGGAATGGCAGCAGGGGAGCCTCATCCTGGGCGCTGGGATTGGCTCACCTCCTCTGCCCTAGGAGCAGTGGAATGATGGCAGGGGAGCCTCCTCCTGGGCGCTGGGATTGGCTCACCTCCTCTGCCCTAGGAACAATCTAGTTTTTGTTATAGACTATTTTTTGCATACTTTTTTATTTAGAACCTTGTATTTGCCTTTGATGTTTGTAGTGAAATCTAATAATAAATTCTGGTTATTTTCTTTTACTAATTTGTATTTGTGAAAACTGACTTATAATTTTGTGCTATAATCTATCAAAGCTCTTACCATATATTCATTAGATACAATTTTTATACTTCTCCACAACTCAGTGATTTTCTTGTACAATACAAATGGACACTTTTGAGACACTGAAACTGAATAGGAAGGAAGTGCCAGAAGATCTGCAAAATAAAAAACTGGAAAATGGAGAAATGTTAGCATATCAGAGAAGAAAAGTCTGTGTTAACTCTAACCCTAACCCAACCCCCCACCCATGCTTTGCTTCTCAGCTGCCATGAACTAAACAGCTTTACTTTGCTGTGCCTTCTGCTATGATGTTTCTATCTTGGCGCAAGCTGATTATGGAGTAAATCCTCTGAAACTGAACCAAATAAACTTATCTTGCATTCATTTGTGACTATCATCGATATGTGATTCAGAAGCCTTTGGAATTGGTTTGTGGGAGGATTTTGAAGACAATATGGATATGAGGGCTATAGAAGCCCTAGAATGTTGTATGCAGAATGTGATGGGCAATTCTGGTTGGAATTCAGAAGATCAGTATGCTGTTAGGAATGTGGACAGAAAAGGCCAGACTGAGAAGGATTCAATTGGCAACCATAAAAGTTTGGAAAATTGACTAGAGACCATACATGTTACACTGTAACAGAAAAAGGCTCAAGGGCACAGAAGTAGCCAAGATCTAGCTACATGACCCTCTCCCAAGAGATCCACTGTGCTCTTAACAAAGAAAGTCACAGTCTCTGGTGGTCTGGGACACAGGGAGCGAGAGCAGTGGGATTCTGCCTGACCTTCACAGTGGGCCTGAGGGTTATTGAAGAATTAAATGAATCAATAAGCTCGTTGGAGGTGTGATCAAACAATATAATGAGTGTTTAAATTCAAAAAATTTACTATAGCAAAAGACAGATTGCCTTTTATACCCCTCAAAATACAATCTCTCACTTTAAGCCTAATTAACCCATCATTCTTGGTACTTTCTGAAGTGGTTCTGAAAGTCCTCTTTTGTGAATGTCTTTAGCTGTATTCTTGAGGCTGCCTGGATGTCTTGAATTGATTCACAGTGTTTGCTTTTCATGGTCATTTAGACTCTGGGAAGAGCCAGAAGTTGCACAGTGCCAGATCCAGTGAATGAGGTGAAAGAAAACCCCACTGTAATGTTTTTATTTGACAGGAATTTCTGTTAACATTTTGAATTGCTTCTGGACATCGAGGCAACAATGAATAGACACTGTCTTAATGACTTTCTCACTGCTGGGACAAAATACCCTACACCCACAATTTAAAGGAAAAATGTACAGTGAACCCCTGAAATTTGTGGCATTACATTCCTAGAGCATTCACAAATTGTGAAAAAAATACGAATTTCAGATATGGTCAGAAAAATGCCTATAATTGCCTGTTTTTTAGTTTAAATCCTAAATATGCTATGTTTCTCACAGTTATTAAATAGTTAAGTAATTTATTTTAGTAAAATGCTGTATTAATAGAGCCTTAGAAGCTGCAGGGCATTTTGGCAGCATCTTTGGGAACTTAGGGTTTTAAGAAGAGCAAAACTTAGAGCACTCAAGATAGCTACACATGGTAGAGCAACCTGTTACAATTTGGGAATGCTGGTGCATCTGCTGGAGATGAGTTACAGGGCAGCAGCCAATCAGCACCAAGGAGAACTGAATAATGCTCTCCCAGATTGGCTACTTGCAAATCTCCCGCCCAAAAAAAAAAAAAAGGCGGAGGATATAGTATTTGTTGTTTAAGTGAAATTGCAATTGCAGGAGTCTCCGCGAACAATTGTTAGCCTCTAAGGAAAAATCCGCAAACAACTGAGGCCGAGAACTCTGAACCTTGACTTCACAGAGGTGTACTGTGACTTGGTTCACAGTCTGTAGAGGTTTCAGTCCATAGTGGGCTGGTTCCAAGGTGGGGTGGCATGGCAGAGGGACATGCTAAGCAAGAAGCAGAGGGGAATCAAGGGTATAGGAAGGATATGTACTGTTCCAGACCATGCCCATACTAACCACCTCTTCCCACCAGGCTTCACCTCCCAACATCACTCCCAGTTATAAACCCAGCTGTGGACTATTCTGGTATCACACCCCATGGTCCAGTCACTCCCAGAAACCCCACCTATGAACACATGAGGCTTTAGGGGAACATCTAGGTATAAACTAAAACTGACTTCTATGAGAAAACACCCACGAAAGAGGACTTCCAGAACTGCTTCAGAAAGTGAAGTGTGTTAGAGGCAAAGGGCAGTATTTGGAGGGGGATTAATGGCAGTGTCTTAAACTGTAAGAAATTTTTATTTTAAACATTCTATTTTTATTAAACCTCACATATTGTGTTAATCCACTTTTTTTAAAAGTAGAAATGAGAAGGTAACAAATAATAATCAAATATTTCTGTGTGGTTTACACTTACAAAAGAGTTCTGTTCCTTGGTGGAAGCCTGGGTTTATTGAATGGTAAAACAACACGCTGATGTTGATACAAATCTTGGGGTAAGAATATCAATCGAAGGGGTAAGATCAATAGAAGGTATCCTGGGTTTAGAAAATAGGTTGTGCTCTGGTTCATATTCCCAAGGCCTAGCAGAGAGTTCAAGAACTGCTATTGACATGTAAATATTAATAAAAATTATGTAGATTTTCCAGAAATATTGATAAATATGTAAAGATTGGTTGATATTTCTGGATAATATATCTATGGATAATTGATAAATAACTAATAACGCACAGGGCCAAACAAAGATGATTAGCACCTACTCCTAGTCCTGGCAGTGCCTACAAGACCACTTAATAGGAAAAAGAGAGATTTACCAGGCATGGCTAACTTCTTCCTTCTAATGTCAAGCCTACTGCCCCATAACCAAGCATTCTCTTCCACTCTGCAGGTCTAGGCTCACATACCTTGATTAAGCCCTTCCTAAGCCTAGATCATATGCTTACCACTGCAGGGTTTGCTGCTCTTCTGGTCTAGAGCCCAGTCTCCTTCACATGGGGTCTTCTGGGAGGCAGAACTTCCGGGAGGGTTGAGACTACCTGGGATCTTTAAATCATATTCTGAGCTGGCATAATTACTTCCAACCAGAGACAGAAGTACACACTCAGGGCCAGACAGCTTAGGAGCCTGCAGGGAGGTTCTGGAGCTGCCCCCATTTATTTGTGAGTCTTGTAGTCTATGAATCTTAAAACTTCAACCCACAAGAATATGGAACCGAATCTGGATCCCACATTGTCTCCCCATCTCCCAACCTTTTATGTCAAAATTAACTGTGTCTCAATATGACTCACACCTTGGCATTTCACAGAAAAACTCAGGATGGAAGAAGCATCGGGAGGTGATCTCTGGCTGCCTGCTGTCTTCACAGTGCAGCAGTTAAAACTTTGTACAGACCTAGGTGCTAGCTGACCCTGTCCTCAAGCAGCCTGCATCCTCTATACCATGATAGAAGATTGTGAGCTCCCTGAAAATAAAGCAAGCTGACATGTCATAGTCCCGTATGAATCTCCAGAACCTACCATTGTGAGAGGAACTAAAACTGGTTAGTGTTCATCTACCATGAAATACTGAGAGAAAACTGCAGCTTTGTACACCTGTTACTTGGGTTACACTCACTGGCTGAGTTCATTCACAGGCTTTTTATTTTATTTTATTTTCCTTTGGAATGTTTTTAATTTTATTTTGCCAAGGTTAAGAGACACATCATTTTGAAGGAATAAGAATTATGTTTTTTGTTTGTTTTTCACATTAGTTGTGGAATATTTCCCCTTTTGTTTAAAGTTGTATTTTTTAGTATTTCATTATAGTGTTTGCCATAGGTTTGGCTGTCATCACTTAGTAATACTGATATTTCCCAAAATAGCCATCATTTGAAAGATTACTGGCTTGATATGATACATACTGATTTGGCCCAAGAATTCTCACACTTTCTTTCCCAAACTGTCTAATACCTGCAGGATCAACTGTGTGCATCAGCAGTGTGCTGAGATTACAGGTGTGTGCCACCATAACCGGCCTAAATAATTTATTTAAACTGGGTGTAGTGGCACACTTCTGTAATCCCAGCACTCAGCAGGCTGAGGCAGAGGCATTGCCGTGAGTTGAGGCCAGCCTGCACCTCATAGTGAGTTCAAGGCCAGCCTGAACTACATAGTGAGAACTTGTTTGAATACATAAATATCTCACGGGGCATACCGCTAGAATATGTCAAATACCAAAGTGACTCTACTCTCTGCTACTCAGCTGGGTTGTTTAACAGCAGTCGATATTAGGTTAAATTCACTTAAGAGATATCAAATATACATACATACATTATATTTATGTATTTATACATACATATTCAAAATAAAAAGTGATTACTGACTGTTATAAATATTTTCCATTACTGTTCTCTTCTATGAATATGGATAATTGTATAAGTAATAAAATGGTCTATAAATTATATATGGTCCTGTTTTAATATTCATTCTTCAAATAATCACAGGTCCCAAAAACAAGACAGCTTACTTCTAAATTTCTTTTGAAGGCTCTGGTTGGATTGTCAACAGTTTTACCACAAAGATTAAAATTCAGCAAGCTGCCAATAAGATGTGGTGATGTGAGAATCTGTAAAACAATACAGATTTATTTAAGAATATTGCATTAGCAGGACCGGGGATTTAGTTCAGTGGTGCTGCCGCCTGCCTTGAAAGCGAAAGGTCCAGAGTTCAAGCCCTGAGTCACCTTTCCATCAGGACAGCCATCAACAGAAGCTAGTTAAAGCTGGAAGCATCTGATGGCACACCTATGAAGGTTGAGGAGCTGGCTCAGGAGTTTTGGCTGAGAATATGCAGAATTGTCACAAGCATATTTTTGTCTGTTTGATTTCTGCAAACAGTTAGTTGGTGTCTTCATATTTTTCAAGTGATTGCTGGTACTTGTAGGGGAGACTCATTGGAACAATTCCCTCAGGAAGTACTTGCCCCTTTCCCAAAGGTTTTTATGCCTTATCCACGGAGATTTATGTCACCTGCCACTCTCCTTTTTCATTTTCCTGTCATCAGTCTTAAGAGTGATGCACATTGTTCTTTCTTTTTTCAGAAAATGAATCTACATGTTGTTTAAAAAGAATGAAGTCTGGCATGTGTAACAAGAAATGAACACATTCTTCTAAATGCTGGCTTTTTATTTTTTATTTTTAGTTTTTTGATAGACTGAGATAATAATAAGTTCTGGGGCCAGGGATTTAGCTCAGTGGTTCCGCTGCCTGCTGCTCAAGCACAAGGACCTGAGTTCAATCCCCGGTACCAAAAACAAACAAAGAAATAAGAATATGTTCTGCCTTCTTAAAGCAGGGCCACTGGCTAAGAAAAAAATATTCACAAATAATGAGAAGTTAGATACTCATTTTCATTAAAGCCTGTAGACTTGAGCTCTAGAGATCACCAATTACACATTTTTAATTTTGATTATGCTATGAACACTGGAGCCATTCATGCTGGAATGCTTATCACAGTACACTGCATATAGCTAACTATAACTAATAGTAATATTCTGTATGTGTTTACATGTGTGTGCTTTATCACTGACAAAGCACATTTACACATAAATTAAAACTGCTCATCTTCAGCCTCCTCATAACTAAATGCTTTATGGACCTTTTGTTTTATACTCAAAAGAAAGCATCAAACTTATGTCCATCCCACAAACATGGAAAATAGACCTGAAAATTTCACAATAGTGCTAACTATATAACCAGAATTAGAAACCAGATTTGTCCAATTGTAAACTCAAAGTTCTTTCCAGTATACAAACTGTTACAGTGTGACCCTCACTTTGGCCCAGTGATATAAATATGAATATCACTTTTCATTCATTCACTAAATGTGTTAACCTGATGTCAAATACTGTTGTAAGCACTTGGGACACAGCAGTGACAATGTTGGCAATATTCCTGTCCTCTTTGGAGTTTACCTTCCGGGGTGGGGGTAGAAAAAGAGGCGGAGAAAAACAAATACTTTTCAGTTAACAAGTGCCATAAAGAAAAATAAAGCAAGTAAGGAGTAGAAAATACCAAGAAGACTCCTGTAGAACAAGCAACTGTCCTGTTGGAGACAGAGTGGCCAAGGGAGGATTCTTTAGATAAGACTCAGTTCAGAGAAAAGTGTCCTGCAAGGGGCAAGGAGTCGTTATGCACTACCCAGGGGAAGCGTGCTTCAGATGGAAGGAATTATGTGTTCAAAGTCTCCTGAGGCAGGGATGAGCTTGGCACATTGGGGTGATAACTCGAGGCCAATGTATCTACAGTGCTGGTGGCCAGTGGAGACAATACAAAGAAGCTGAGATTAAATCACATGGTTCTGCATATCTCTGGGTGAAATAAACTTGTTATACATTGCAGGACATGAATAATTTATATGATTATTCTTGCAGCCCTGGAGAATAAAGTAAAGAGGGCAAGGGGAAAAACAGGATGATGAGATAGGAAGCTATTGCTAGAGTTCAATTAGAGAGAAAGTAGCTTATACTTGGGTGATGACGGAAGTCACATTGATTGCAAGGGTTTTGCCCTGAGCATGGGAAGCATGTCTTGGTCTGTGTGATGCCATTATAACAGAATGTCAGAGTGTGGGTAATTTATAAAGAACAAATTTCTTTCCTACAGTTCTGGAGGCTGGGAAGTTATCTGGCCCAGGCCTTATTACTGCATTATCTTCTAGCAGAAGGCAGATTGGAAAGAAAGAGCAGGAGAGGGTCAGTGGTAACTATAATAAACCCACTCTCATGATGATGAGCCCCCTCCCATTAAACTGACACAAGATTTCAAGAAGAAAGTATTTCAGGGAGAGTGGTCACTATGTGTAACACCTTTTAAGCCAAAGAAGATGAGAGTCAAGCATTGACTACTGAATTTAGCAGTCATTTTGATGGATGGGGGTTATTGGTCCTTGATTCCCTGAAATTAAAGAAGGCAAGGTTCCAATACAGTAAATAAATGGACTAACCAATAACCAATATCACATAGCTAATTAGCAGTAGAGCTGAATCCAAAACCAAATACTGAACACATTTCTTTCTCCAGTTGGCCACTTTTCAATCCCAGTTCAGAACAAACTTTCAATAAAATCTTATGATGTCATCTTCCCATGGGAAGACAGTAGGGAGACTGTCAATATTAAGGCTTCAAACCAAAAGGAATAAATTTCAGTAGTTGAATTTCAGGCCACGATTACAGCCAGACACTGGTTTGAGTTTCACAACAAAGGGTCCTTAAAATTAAATGAAATAGGAGCTGGCATAGCAGGGCACACTCGTGTCAAAACACTTCAACACAAAGAAATGTTTATGAGTCCTCAAAAAGGGGGCAGGACTCTGTTGCTTCTGTTTCACTAGGTGATTTCAGTACAAATAAATACCCAAGTCCTGATGACCATATTTTACCACTAACATGTACAGTGAGGGCTTGGAGAATGCTGCTATCATTCCCCAACCTCTTTCCTCCAATTCATTTCTTTATCAAGTTGCCAAAAAATGGGGGAAGCGAAGATGCAGTTTTAGTTTGGCATTTATCAAACAGTGTTTAAGGATTCAAAGAGACAAGAAAGCCCTGCGCAATTTCACTGTAAACATCTTGGTCCTAATGGACCCCTCTGTGCCCCTCAAATTCACAACCGCCAACACCATCTGAGGAAGCTAGATCCCTCCTGACATCTGCTCTGTGGATTATCTGAGCAGTGATGTAACTGATGATATAGTTAATTATTTGTTGAGTTCTTACCAGTGACCAGAAACAAAGAGCTTTATTTATTTTTATAATAATTAAGCTCTCGTGTGATGTTGCAGACATTTTACACTCTTTAAGTACAACAGCCTTATTAGATGGGGTTGAGGAGAGTGAGACAGGAGTGAGAGCCTTTCCAAGGTCACCCAGCTGGAAGTAAATTCTAAAGCTGAACTCGAGACCAGGCAGCTTGGCTCCTGCGTTCACACTTAGCCATCACGCCTTATGGCCTCTGTTAAACACAACTTACTGTGATTTCATTTCATTGTCGCACAGACCTCAGGGTGGGTACCGTTGTTGTCTCCATTTTATGAAGGAGGGAATTGAGGCGCAGACAGGCAGAGGAAGAAAATATTGTGCAGAAAGTGTGGGGAGCCTTCATGACTTCCACATCCTGAATGCCTAAGCTTCTTGACCAGCCCCTCAGGGTGCTTTCTCGGGTCTAACTGTCCCTTCTAGGTTGGCCTTCCTGCACTCCACCAGTCATGCCAAGAAAGCAAGGGCCTCAGAGCTGGACTAAGGGCCAGACATTTAGCCTATATACTAGAATAAATCCTTCCTGAAGAGGACATAGGTAAGCAGGACATCTACACAGTGGAACATGTTGTAAGCTCTCTCTCCTTTGTGGTCAGGCCTCCAGGACACTTAGAAAAGGACAATCAGGGCACCAGCACCACCAAATCCTCTCCATGCCTACTTAGGAAGCAGTATTGCTTTCTGGAGGGGAGCAGCAATCATGGAAGGAGAGGCACGGGGCATGAGCAGGCCACAACCACAGGAACATCTGGAATTAGCTCAGTTCATGATGGTCCCTTCTCTCCTTATGCTCTGCCACGATTGGTGTAGTGCAATTTTTCAGGGATTCTGGGGTTGATTAAGGAAAAGCCATGATCACATGGTGGGAGTAGCAGTCAAGAAGCTCTGTTTGGGTAGCAGTTTGCAAAGGAAGGTCTTTTTGGTCAGGAGTGCATGTAGGGAGGTGTCCAGCACAAGATGGTGGAACTGTCCAGAGCTACAGTAGCAAGGGGCTGCCACCCAGAACCAGAGGAAGGCAGGGGACTCGGGTCGGGGAGGATCAGAGAGGAGGCTGGCACATTCACGTGATGTTCCCTAGCAGTCCATGGGATGCCTCTGTTTCAGTGAGCTCCAAGGGGCTGCAGCTGGATGGGGTGTTTATATCTACAAAGTTGATCTTACCTATGGCGGGGAGATGGTGAGTACAGTTAATCAAGATATGCAAAGCAGGCAGGTTATACATGATTAAAAATCTGCAATGAAATTGACTTTGATGTTGGCCGGCTTTCTAGATAACAGGTCACAGCCTGCTGGGAAGAAATCCACAACTTAGAGGCCAATACACTGAGTGCTCTTCGGGGTCATTTATCCTATACATCCTAATTGCTAGGTTGGAAGACCCTTTAAACATTCAGAGAATCAATGACTTCACCAGCCCCAAACTGATGGCCCAGTCTCTGCCAAATTCTGACCCTGTACTGAGTGTGAGGACTCATTTTGGACGTTGATGATTGACACTGAGAATAATGCATCATCATTTCTTCATCAGCACAAAATGGAGAGAAATCTGATATTTGGACAAGAATTGATTTACATACAGAAAGAACTTATAGGAGGATGTTTAGTCTATGAGAATTTGTGTAATAGTTTGAGTTACCAGTATACAGCAAAAACTACAAATTTATTTTCTGCTACATAGGTATTTGTAATATCTCAAAACTGTTCCTCTTGGCCATTTCCTAGTATCTACCGATCAACTTTTAAGTTTTAAACATAGGCGCAAAAGCATTTTAAAGATTGAACTAAATTTTGCATAAAGTACTCTTGAATTTATGAAATTACTTCACCCATGTGAAAGTTTATTTCTTTTAGAAAAATAGCTTAGACAACCTCATTATCCTGTTCTGGGATCCATGAATTACATATGCAATAGGCAGATTTTTTGTTCATACAGGAAGCTCTTTTCTCGTTTGTTTGTTCATTCTCTCTGTCACACATAATCCCCACAAGGGATACACAAGTTTCATAGAATTTGTGAAAGGATACAGGACACAAAGTTTAAGAATCCTGCCATAGATGACATTCAGCACTGACTTATTTGAACAGTAGATGTCACTACTGCTCTTCATAAGGTCTCAGAAGATTTTTCAGTAAACATGATAAATTATTTATTAACGTAAATATTAATATTATATCTACTTATGTAACACCAATAGTCCAGATTCTTAAGGAAAGCCTTCCTTCATTAGCCAGCTTGAGATTTAACTCAGCAATAAAGAAAATCCTTTTATTTTCTTTTAAATATTGTATTCCTTATTCTTGAAGTGGTAGTTTGGGGCCAGGGTAGTTTTAGCTCAGTGCCACTGTGCCTGCCTCACAAGGTCATGAATTCAATCCTCGGTACCAAAAAGAAGAAGAGTAGTAGTTTATAGGAGTATAAATCTGAGTGCCATTTTCAGTTCATTATTGTATTTTTATAGGAAGTGTTTTCTGTTTTTTATTAACATAAAGTGATGAATGTTACTATTTTTCTTCCTATTTATAATCCAAATAGTCTAGCTCATAGTTTTAGCCATTATACTTCTATATGGGTAACTTTAAAACAATAAGTTCAACTGGAAAGACCTTGTTAAAAGCAAGACCCAAATGTCGGAGTCCTAGAAGTATTTATGATTTGAACACACAATTATTTTAAAAGTATCATGTGGCAAATGTTTATTTATACATATGGCATATCATAAAGTCAAAAAACAAATGAGAAAATATTTGCAATATGTATGTTAGCCAAAAAGCTAATTTTCTTACTATAAATAGAACTCTGGTGAATCAAGACAAAAAAATAACAATTCAATAGTCAAGGCATATTGACAAGCAGTTCACTGAAAAAAATTATTGGAGTCAATAAAAATAAATAAGAAAAATGCTCACTGTGATAAGTAAAATCATTTATTGTAACAACAATGTGATACCATATTCTACCTAAGAGATTGGTGGAAAATTTTAAAATTTGATGAGACCCACTGGTATAAAAGGTAAGGGAACAATTTAAATATTGATGGTAGTATAAATGGAGGCAATCTTTTCATAGTTTAGGAGTACATAAATAAAAAATCTTTACATGCTTTCTGTCACAGATTTACTTCTGAAAGTATATTAGGTATGTCTATGCATAGATATCTTCACAGATGTTTGCAAAGGTATAATATATATGTGGTGTTCATTTTGCTGGGGCAAGACCAGTATATCAATAAGAGAACAAAGAGCTTGTGTTTAACAGGAAGAAACTGCATCACAGTAGGTGGGGATATAGGCCCAAGAGCCAGAATGCTGTGCTTCTGCTCCGCTCTGCAACTTACCAGCAGTCACCATGGACAACTTTCTTCTTTTTGTGCCTCAGTTCCACATTTGTAAAATGGGAATAATAACATTACTCTGCTTCGTGATGTAAGAATTAAGGGCCTTACAAGTTGGTTGCTGGTTGGAATCCAGACACTGCATGGTAGCAAGTTGGAGAAGAGAAGGAGGGAGGTGGATACCTGGGATGCAGGAGGGACCTGAAGGGAAAATTGGAGCCTACAGAGGCAATCTGCACCTTCTCTCCAGCTCCTGGCTCATGGCGTGAGAGGAGAAGATCGAATCTACAGAGATACAGCCAAAGCTGGTGACTCCAGAGGCCTCCAGGGAGAAACGCACCAGTGGAATGGAGCAGTGGATACTGTGCACTACAACAGCTGGTGCGTGACTCCAGTTTAAGTGACACTCAGAGCATCTGTAGATTTGCCTCATTTCAGGGGTCCCAGTTTTAAAAATCCACAGTAACAGGGTGAGGGACAACCACAGGAGACATCTAGGGTCAGGGAGCCGTGGTCAGACTGGTAGGAGATACTCAGTGTTACAAGCTAAACAACTCAGGCCCCAACTTCACAGTCTGAGGCCAGGGTCAGCCTGAACTTCTGTGGAGTTGAAAGTACCAGAAACAGCACCCCATCCTAATCCCACTGCAGGCTTCCTGGGATCATCCAGCAGGGATCTGGGCTCTGACTAACTCCTTAGTCTACCAGCGAGAGCAGAGACATGCCCTGAGTTGGCCATTACCACACAACTGTAGGCCTCAGAAGGCAACCACAGGCTTGAAATCACAAAGAAATTTCTTTTTCTTCTTTCCTTTTTCCCCATCACTTGTGGGCTTTCTTTTCTGGTGTAGTAGTTTGTGGTTTTTTTCACGAGTATGAACATTGTTTTCTGTTTTTTGTTTTGCTTTGTTCTTGTTTTCTTTTTCATTTTCTTTTTCTTTTTTTTTTTTTTTTTTGGTACTAGGGATCAAACTCAGGACCTTGCACTTGCAAGGCAGGTGGCGGAACCACTGAGCTAAATCCCTGGCTTGTTCTTGTTTATTTTTTCTTCCTTCTTTCTTCCCCTCCTGTCTTCTTCACCAGTTTCCTGAGGCTTGGGTAATTTTCCCTTGTCCTTCAGCCTTGCTTCTAACCTCTTTCTCTATTTTTATTTTTCTCTTTTTCCTCTTATCCCTTTTAACCTTTCTCTCCTTAAGGTAAAATCATTCTATTGAGTGGATATTTACCGTATATAATTTTTTATTTCTGTTAGAAATTTTGTTACATAACTATAAATCTTGTACCTATGGTTAAAGGTGGCAGATTAATACTTATGACAAGTGAGAGTTTGTCATTTTCCAGTCTGTGCTTAATGCCATTGTTATTACTGGTTACACTACTTTAGAAAGGTGATATAGTTGTGATCAATTGCTCTTCCTTGCATGCCAACATCTAGATTGTCTTGGGGTCATAAGCAATACTGCAGTCCACTACCAAAGAATTGGGTGCTAGGCCAAACAGGCGCCAATTTTTCATCCATAATCAATTGAAGAGGCAGGATCCTGGGACAGACCCAAAACCCAAAACCCAGGTATGCCTTGAAGACATCTCTGAAAAGTAGTCATTTCCTAAAGAGGTCTTGGTACTAGTAATACAGCTACCTACCATAACCAATTTGCAAGCCTCAGTGAAGAAAACAAATAAGGGAAAAATAGAAAATGAGAAAACATGGAAGCAAGATGCAATCCACAACCCCCAGCTCAACCAAGGTAAATCAAGGGAGCACTAAGTTGGAAGAAATCCAAAGCTGAATTTTCTGAAATAGTAGCAGTGAAAGTAACAAAACAGATCAATAAGCCTCCTGACAAAGCATAACAGATAATTAAAGAGATGATCATAATGAAGGAAATGATTAGTTAATATAGATACAAATAGTTAATATGACTAGTTAATACAGATACAGATTAGTTAATACAGTTAGTAGATAAAGATTTTAAAAATAGAGGAGCTTGGAAAAGACAAGGAAACGATGAATGCCCAACATAGAAAAATAACTGGATTCCATAAAACAGACGCAAATAAAAATCCAGGGCATTAAAAATGCTACTGAAAATATACACAGCAGAGTCCAAAAATGTGTGGATACAATATCAGATCTAGAAGACAGGGTTGTGGTTGGCAATCATCAAATGAAAGATCTCTTAAAATAGCAAGGGACCATGAAAAATCAATTCAACAGTTGCCCAACGATGCAAAGAAGAATAATATAAGATTAATTGAAATCAATGAATCAGAAGATATCACACAGGGCATACAAAAACCTGTTCACAGAATTAATAGCAGAAAACTTTCCAAGCATGGAAAAAGAATTTGAAATACAGATAAGTGAGGCATATAGAACTCCAGACAGTCATAATCAGAAAAAGAATTCACAAAGGCGTATAATAGTCAAGATTTCAGAAATTCAGCACAAAAACAGAATACTGAAAGCTGTTGGAAAAAAGAAACAAATCATCTATAAAAAAAAAAAATCCATCAAAATCCCAGCAAACTTCTCAACTCAAAACCTTAAGACAAGGAAAGCTTGGAGTGAAGTATTTCAAGCCCTAAAAGAAAACAACTTCCAACCCGAACTGCTATACCCATGTTTTCAGCAGCACAATTTATCATAGCTAAATCTTGGAAACAACCCATATGTCCATCAACAGATGAATGAAAAATAAAAGTTGGTATTTATACACAGTGGAGTACAGCCTGCCATAAAGAAGCCTGTCCACAAGAGATAGAGCAGTCTCCATGCTTCTCTCACGCCATGTGTGGTCCCATTGAGGATGGTTAACCTACTGCAGGTGTCACTGTCACACTGGTCTTAGGTCTGTTCCAAAAGCTCACATCTAGCCTGGCCTCCAACTCTGAAGTGTCAGTTTCCCTTTCGATAGTAATTCTCAGACTGTAGTTCAGTGATTCCCAAACTGTATACTCATACTAACTTAGTATAGTATCCGGTAACCTTTATCTGTTTATCCTCTTTTGACCAGGATTCCATTTTATTCCTTCACTTGTTTATACATTGATAAATTTGCTCAACAGATGCATATGAAGTATCTCCTATATGCCAGGTGCATGCCATAAAGCGCAGGCGTGGTCATCTGTGGTGACCAGGTATAGCATGGCCCATTCACACCACAAGTTTCCAGTGTAAAAGACCCCTTTCTCTCAAGTCCCTTTTCTCTTTGACAGAGGTTAGGTCACCAGGTCGTTGTTCCAAAACCTCACCTTCTCTTTTCCTAGCTGGGTACAAGTTATTGTGAGTAGTTTCCAGTTTCTGTCTTCCCCTCCAGACATAAAGTCTCACACATACAGAGCCCTGTCTTAATCACCAGTTTCCTGGCCCTCAGCGCCTTACTTGCCAAAAAGTAGGCTCTCTATAAATAGTCATTAAACACAAATTGCGTTGTTCTCTGTAGACTAGGCCTGAGGTGAATTGTAATAGCAGCAACAACAGCTTCTTAGACATTCAACAGCCACATGTCTTTGCCTTTCATGCCAGAAAGCTGCTGGGCAGGACAGATTATTTTGGATTTCTGTGTCACTGATTTACTGCCCTTGACTTAGGTAACAGCACCAGCTAATACAAAGAGCACTGCACTATTGACCTCAAAACATAAGGGAACAAACAATACTCCCTTCCCTCTCCACCAATGGCATCAACACGGCGAAGAATGTAAGTGTTTTAACAAGTGGAATCTGCAAATCCATTTCTTCTCTTTGAAATCATGATCATCTACTTTGTAATACTATGCAATTTAGAGAGCTAATGTAGGTGAATGTAACTTTATGGAGGAAATCAAACAGAAAGTGGCATTAAAGAAACCCATTACTAATATATTGGATGCTTCTCACCCAGACATCAAGAGCCACAAGCATGCCCACATGAGCGTGATAGACAAGGGCAGTGAATGAGTGCACTAGCCTGACACTCTAGCTCAAGATGCTTAGTTGACTCAAAACAACAGCAACAACAAACAAAAAGAAGTGCAGACAACATTTTTATAATGTATACACTCTGTTGACCGTTATGTTGGAATGGACCCAAAACATGGACGTAGGGTTAGACAGACCTGAGTCCAGTCCTGATGATAGCACTGACTACCTCTCTGCTCTCGGGTAGTTTACTTAACCTCTCCGAGTCTCAGGTTCCTCATCAGTGGTTTCAAGATTTGAATAAGATATCACAGTTTGGCAACTGAGGCTGGTATCTGTACAGCCAGTTCACTCCTTCATTCTACAGTTATTCATTGAATGCCTACTAATCTACCTCGTTTACCAAAATATTCCTGACCCTTAGGAGGCACCAATTGTAGAATAAATATTAGGTACCAGCTGCGTTGAAACATAAGTTCTAGTTTTCATCCACCTTCCTCCTGACAATGGTAAGAATGCCACAGAAGAAAGTAAAATGTGAAGGAACTTTTATTATGCTGTTGAACAGTATGCGAGAAGAAACTAAAAACAATGTACAAACTTGTGGAAGTTAATAGTTACCAACCATTGCTAGTTGATAAAATGTCACTGATTGAAAATGTAGTAATAATACATCACCTCAAAAGAAAAAAATTGTTTTAGTGTTCTTAACAGAGAGACTTCTTTTTAAATCAGCAAGAATCTGTACATCACTAAAGTAAAATCTTCTCCAGATTATTAACTTTTTCTCATTTGTATTTTGAAGGAAAATATTTTTATATCTTACTTTAATAAACACATACATATTTGGTTTCTCTGTCAGACTGTCTATTCCTCTAAGAAAAATTAAAACTTTAAAAAAATCTTGAAGTTCATATTTACTCAGTATCAACAAATAGGGCACATTTAAACTCAATATTCTGTTTCTATAAATCTGAAGTAAAAGAATTTGGGAATCCTATCTATACTGCCAAAAGAAGAAAAAAATTAAATGTCTCATACTATTGTCAAAATTCTGTTTCAAAGCAATATTTAAAACACTTCTGATCCAACTCAGTTAACTTGTTATCTTTCTAATAAAAACATTTTTAAATGTAATGAAAATGTTTCACTGTCCACACCAAAAAAGAAAAAAATTTTAACCAGTGTATTTACTGGATTTAGTTATTGACTTTGGATTTCCTTTTGATTCACGTGGGAGTTTTTAATCCTACAAGATTGCAACAATCAAATGAACAGATAAGAAAACATTGGTGCTTAGAGGAAGTGACAAAATGAGACAATATACTTGGTGTGCAAGCATGCTAACTAACATAGATGTAGGAAAGCTTCACTGGTAAGGAGTTTTCACCATAGTTCAAATGACATTGTTTTTTATAAACAATATAATATAAAGGAAAATGTACAGTGTACCAATAAAATGGAACATTGACTATGTATCATAGCATTGTCATAATAATTTTGACCAAGCAGCCACAATCTGTTAGTTATTTTAATAATGTTTAGAATTTTCAGAAATTTAATTTATATTAATAAAGGACAAAGTATGAGAGCTGGTTAGGATGAAAGAAAGAGAAAGAGCACAAAAGAGAAGTCTAGACGTTTTCTTCCCAGTATTTATCCCCCATAGCATAAGGCATGAATTGTTTCTGTTGTTATTCTGATTAATGTCTAAAAAAGACATACACATGATGAAGTATTATTCTTGGTCTTAATAACCTTTTTCTGGTACTGGGGATTGAACTTGGGACCTTGTGCTTGCGAGGCAGGCTCCGGAACCACTGAGCTAAATCCCTGGCCCTTGGTCTCAATAACCTTTTAAAAACCTGAATTACAGGACTTCCTGGAAACATAAGCATGTATGGTATATCTTGAGTGAGTTCATAATTTAGTCAGTGCCTCCTGAGTAGATCAAAATTTTTGTGCTTGGATTAAAATTTCTTTTTTTCCTTCAAACATTCTTTGTGAACTTGTGTGACATCCACACTAATTTATGAGAAATGTGATACTTATCTCCTGTAGGAATGCCCTGATTTCCCATCATTTTTTCTGAGTAAATGAATTCAAGAACTTTGGTGTTTCTAAATTAGGCCAATAGTGAAGAATAGTTGTATGACAAGCAAATAAGTCCTGCTGGGAAGATGTTGCTTAAGTGATAAAATGGCTCAGCCAACAACAGAACCAAAAAATTAAATATTAACTAAGGGAAGGTAACCATTTGTGAAGTCATGCCTACCAGGGAACCCAGGCATATATAGAGAGGGCAAAATCTCTCAAGTCTAAAGGAAAAGGGTGATTTCTTGGAACCTCCAGAAATTTAAAACCATGAAACATCTATTATTGCTACTATTGTGTGTTTTCTCAGTTAAGTCTCAAGCTGTTGATGACTACGACGATGAGGTGATTTCAAAAATATTATTTTATTACTAATATTGTTAATATTAAAAATAATGGAATCATAATCCTAGGAGAATAGTTATTTAAATGAAGTTTGAATTGACTGTAATTATAAAACTGAATGGTTAATCTCCAGGACCTATTTTACTTAGAGAATACTTCATGGTATTTCCTATATGAAAGCAAAATGATTTCTAATTTTCTGGTTTATCACCTTTATTTTCCCAGGTGGAAGATGATTTAGCTGATGTAAAATTTTCTTTTTTCATTAGTTGTTATCCCAAATACTGTGATTTTTACTTAGGTATAGCAGTACATTATTACAATTACAAGAGTAAAATTCAAAAATTAAAAGAGCTACACCATAGTGAACAGTATTTTAAAAGACAAAAGTTATGGTGGATAGGTTGGTCTTTTATGAAAGAGGCTAATATATAGCTCTTGAGATTATTTATTGTTTATGAATAAGAATTACTATCTAAGTTTAACAGCAGACTAGATCAAGTGTAATAACAGAAAGTAAAATACTGGTTTTTTTCAGATGGAAAAATTTAAATCAGATATAGTACTTACTGTTATTATTAATACTTATGAAATAACTCAGTCCAATTATTTTCATTTGTAGAACTATTTTTTCTCAAGTACTATCTTTACTAACTTCTTGTTATTGGTTTGAGCTTAACAAAAATATATAAATGCATTTAGGAAAATGAATATTTAAATGCTTTCAATTTTATTATCAAATGTATCATGATCCAGTTTCTTGTGTATGACATAGTATTATCACACTAGAGGTAAGAATTCAGAGTAATACTTAAAGGAATTGATTCATTTTGGGTAATTTGCTGAATTTGAAGAGATAATCTAGTTCTAATGATCAGATTGTGCATATTAAAAGATAATTAATTAATCACAGTAGGTAAAAAAATCTAGAAAATATGTGAGACTAAATTTTTGTAAAGTACTTTGCAAAGTAATTTCACACTGCTACTCACTCATCCTCCTAGAAACAGTTTAATAGTTTAGGTTACAAAAATGGATTTTCTAGTTTTAGCTCAACAATAAGTTGTCTTCATAGAGCTAAGTAAATATTTTTCATATTCGTTTCTCTAGTAAACCTAGACCATCAATGCTGTATCTCTAATATTATGCTATATTAGACTATCAGTGCTATATCACTAACATTACTCTAAAACAAAAAAGAAAAGTTTTCTTTTCCCTTTTTTTTCTTTTTTTTGGTACTGGGGATTCATCTCAGGACCTTGTGCTTGCAGGCAGGCGCAGCACCACTGAACTAAATCCCTAGCTTCTTCTTTATAATTTTATTTGACATCACTTCTCATAAAATTTGAATATCTCTGGTTGAAACTATGCCTTAGATTCCAAAAATATATACATGCTCCAAATCTTCGTGCATTAAGGATATGTGTGTGTGTGTGTGTAGTTCAGTGGTTAAGCAGGGAGATCTAGAGCCAATCTGCTTGGGTTTCAGTTCTAGCACTACCTCAATAAATTTTAAATGATATAATAATTTAATTAATAAATGATAATAAAATTCCAAATACAGTTCATTAGATGACTTTTAGACTTAATTGCAAGAGAGCTTAGCAACTGCCCAAGTTTTGTTATTTATTAATTTGTAATGTAAGCCCCTGATGGTATAACTACTGAAAAAGAATATGTGATAATATATTTAATCCAAACTAAAACTTTTATAATGCACTGCATATTTTCCACTTCATGACCTGTTAATGTTTTTAAGTTAGCAAATATTCTTAATTACAACATAAAAACCTTGAGAATTATTTTATATATGATAAAATCATGGTATTTGACAAAGAAATCATGTAGGAAATTTCAAGAAAATGACTTAACCAATAATTTCATTGATTGAAGATAAGAATAAAAGTGGAATTAATAGTGGAGAAGCCACTTCAATTTTGCTATTGGTTATGTATGATTTCCATAAAAATATTAATGAGCACTTACAGTGCGTCAGGTGCTGCTCTAAGGGTGTCATATGTAAGTCATTTAGTCCTTTCAGTAGGCTTATAGAAGGCAGACACAAGCTATAATCATCCCTCTTCTAAGAGGAAACTAGACACAGATAGAGCAACTTGTCCAAGGTCTCATACCTAGTAAGTGTGGCGTCCCAACAGTCTGATTCCAGAGCACCTCATTCCTCTTAAACATGTTGAGTTCAAAGATTGTCTTGCTTTAAACAAAGTTTAAATGCATTTCACTTTCAGTAAATCTTTATTGTCTCTTAAATACAACTATATAGGAGTTAATCTGATCAGCAGTTCATAAAAGTTGAAAGTAGGTAAATGATTAACAATTACAGGAATTTAGTAATCCAAGAGGCTTGAGAATATTCTTTCTCCTTGTCAGTACAGATTCCTGACAATTTTTTACGTCCCATTCTTTAGGTTTCAAGAATCTGAGGTCATGTCTGTTCAAAATCTGGTGCTGCTTTGGGTTAGGGCCACTTAAAACTTCCCTACGTGCAGTAACTTTATGTGCGGTTGTTCTCTCATCTGTTACTGAAGACCCATGAACGAATAGCCTTGTGAAGCAATGCCAGCAACCAGCCAGTGGATGGACCCTGAGCCCATCATCTGGCTTGTGACTCCCTCGACTAGGAAACTAGGAAACAGGGTGTTGAAACTGCTAAACCTCGGCTCTTCTCTAACGCTCTGCACTTGCTTTCCGTCTGGTTCCCTGTAGGGGCTCCTGGATGCCCGTGGTCATCGGCCCCTTGACAAGAGGAGGGAAGAGCTTCCCAGCCTGAGGCCTGCCCCACCGCCCATCAGTGGAGGTGGCTATCGAGCCCGTCCAGCCAAAGCAGCTGCGAGCCAAAAGAAAGTAGAAAGAAAAGCCCCTGATGCTGGAGGCTGTCTTCATGCCGACCCAGACCTGGTAGGTGTATTGATGTTTCTGTCCAGAAACAGCCTAATGTCCCACCGACCTGCGTTATCACTATTGTTTGCTTGTTTGGGAAATAAAAGTACAATACTAAGATTAATTGGGCCTTTGGTTTAGGCTTCATTTCTTGTGTTGTTTGATCTGGGCCCTAGAAAATAAATTAGGACATGTGGGTATTGCTTTTATTTTATATTTTGCCTACTTCCTTTGTTCAGGTGGGTAAAAATTTTCATAGTCCAATTATATTTCTTCATGGTAAGGACCATTCTTAATTTTTATTAGATATGATGATAATTACAGTTTCTTGCCTGCCATAAGGAAAATAAAGTATTAAGTATCCATGTTGACTAATGAAAGCATTGACTTGATTATGTGCTATTTGAACAAATATCCAAACCCAAGTCCCTCATCTTACACATGCTGTTTCTTTGTTGGCAGGGGGTGTTGTGTCCCACAGGATGTCAGTTGCAAGACACTTTGCTAAGTCAGGAAAGACCGACCAAAAACAGTATTGCCGAGTTAAACAACAATGTGGGGTCTGTTTCCCAGACCTCCTCTTCCAACCATCAGTATGTGACTCTGCTGAAGGACATGTGGAAAAAGAGGCAGGAGCAAATGAAAAGTAAATGCCTTTATGTTTTCCATTTGATTCTCAGAAATAACATCAGAACTGTTCACCATGAGAATGCATGATTATGAGACTGCCTTGTCTAGACTGGTCTCAATCCCATACACACTGCTTTCTGTAAATACTACTGCGTACTAAATACATGCTGCCTGGTTATCCTGAGGCCCTTCCCCTAGCACCTTCATCTGCAGTTGGCCACATAAACACGATGCAAGCATTATTTTCAGTGTAGCACCAGGATAATTTCCTATGAAAATTTTCACTGAGATTCCTTAGCTTTAGCCTATATGAAATTTGTCTTGTGACTCAGAAGATAATTTTCGCAAAGGAAAAATGTGACATTTACAGGTTTTGAGTATGTGAGAGTAATCCATGACATATGAAACTGACTGGCAAATAGTAATTCCTGACCTGTGAATCTTGAGATCCAAATGCTGAGCGCTACTGGCTTGGTGATTAGGAATCAGCTAGTGGGGAAGGCTTCCCAGTGAGTAGCATTCCCAAGTTTGTACAGTTTCCAAAGAAATCATGGCATCTCGCTTGTAAATTTCAAGGTTCTACATAAAACAGTGGTGGCAAACTTATGGCACTCGTGCTGTAGCATGCCGTTTGTTATCACTGAAAGCTCTAAAAGGCTTGCCATCACTGGATAAATCAAGTGTATGCACTCCATATGGCGTTGAGCTTATGAGATGGAAATCTCAGGTACTGTTTTCTCCTCTTTTCCTCGCCAAGGAAACAAGCAATCAATTTTATTCATTATTAGACATTGTCTTCACACTTACAGTAAATTACTGGTGTGATCATTGGGCTGTTTTAATTTGTGTATGCCACGAACTAAATGATTTCTGAACGCTCTATACCATAGTTGCTCAATATATAGCTATGTCAACCTCAATGTCTACTCATATATTATCAGAAAATAAAAATCATTATTATGGAGCTAAACGCAATTAGTTTTTTGTGAGGTAAAAAATGCTGACCATTCCTACATAATTTCATTTTTCCAGATAATGAAAATGTCATAAATGAATACTCCTCAGAACTAGAGCACCACCGAATATATATAGATGAGACTGTGAATACTAATATACCAACTAACCTCCGTGTGCTCCGCTCAATCCTGGAAAACCTGAGAAGCAAAATACAAAAATTGGAATCCGATGTCGCAGCTCAAATGGAGTACTGCCGCACGCCATGCACTGTCAGCTGTAATATTCCTGTAGTGTCTGGCAAAGGTAACTAGCTAATGATCATTATTTCTGTGGGGTTCCAGAAGAAAACACACTCTCTAAAAATGAGAATGCTGAAAAATAAATGCAGTGGATGTTACCCAAAGAGAATACTGTTACAGCAGATCATGAAGATGTTTTTAACATGTTGTATTCTGCCTTGGCCTGAGAACTTTGCCAGTTGCTGCTCTGAAGGATGGAATATTGTGCTGCTGGTAGTTTTCGGGGAAGGGGGCTGGTATGTGTACATGTGTGCTAGTGTGAACAGATGACAGGGCCATGGAAAGAGATAGAAATTTCCTCATCCTGTTGGCTCTGTCTGTGGATGTGCCAGGGCATAACAAATGGAAAGGGCTTCTTTTTTTATTTGCTAGGCAAATAGAATCCCTTGAAACTAAGTTCAATTTTCGGTAAAAGGAAAATCCAATTTCTATATTATTCTGAAATGTCTACAAGAAAACAGTCCTTCATAACTTATGTAAGCAGTTATAAGAAGTGGAAACTAAAGATCAAGTAATTACGTTGTTGAGAACTGACCATAACACGTTATCTTATGCCTGCAGAATGTGAGGAAATTATTAGGAAAGGAGGTGAAACATCTGAAATGTACCTCATCCAGCCAGATAGCTCCGTCAAACCATATAGAGTGTACTGCGACATGAGCACGGAAAACGGAGGTGAGGCATGAGCAGTGGTTCATTGTCACCAACTCGAATGCCAGGAGAGATGACCTCCCTCTAACACAGCTGGCTATGAGCTATTCGATTTGGAATTTAATCTAATATTGACGGGGGGGTACCGGGGATTGAACTCGGGACCTTGTGCTTGCGAGGCAGGTGGCAGAACCACTGAGCTAAATCCCTGGCCATAATCTAATATTTTAAGTTTAAAAATATCTATGATTCATGACTTGCAGTAAGATAAAGCATTTATCATTTTCAAAGATTTTAAGAGCATTACTCTCCATTTCCTTTTTATATCTATGTTGGAAAAAAGTATGTGAGTTGGAATGAAAAAATTGAATGAACAAGGCATTCAGATACTGCCTTCCAAGTGACACTGTCTGTCATTGGTTAACTTCTGCTGCTTTTGTTTCCATCAACCAAAGGGTGGACAGTAATTCAAAACCGTCAAGATGGTAGTGTTGACTTCGGCAGGAAATGGGACCCATACAAACAAGGATTTGGAAATATTGCAACCAGTGCAGAAGGGAAAAAATACTGTGGCCTACCAGGTAAAAACTGGAAATACTAAGTAAAAACATTCTATTTAAAATGAGATTTCTTTCTGTTAAAAAAAAAAAAAGCACTAAGTGTCAGGAATCTGTTTTTAGGTTTTAAGCATTCAGTGGAGTTTAGATATAAAAATGTGGAAGCAGAGTATAAGAACACAAAAGCAGGTTTTGGTTTGTAAAGGTTTGCTTTTGGTAAGATTCTATTCTATTTTTCCTTTAGGTGAGTATTGGCTTGGAAATGATAAGATCAGCCAGCTTACTAAAATGGGACCCACAGAGCTCTTAATTGAAATGGAAGACTGGAAAGGAGACTCCGTAAAGGCGCAATATGGAGGATTCACGGTGCAGAATGAAGCTAACAAGTACCAAGTCTCAGTGAGCAAATACCGAGGAACAGCCGGCAATGCTCTGATAGAGGGCGCTTCCCAGCTGGTGGGGGAAAACAGGACCATGACCATCCACAATGGCATGTTCTTCAGCACCTATGACAGGGACAATGACGGCTGGTATGTGTCACATTCCTCCTGTTTTAAAAGTCTCCACTAATATTTTTACTCAATATTATTTATAACAGCTAATGTCATTCATTAGAACCTGACTGTCGGCAGCTCTACAGAGCTCTTTATTTCTCACTCTAAAGCATTTTGGCTATGTGTAAGGTAGACATTGTTCTCATTTTACAGGTGAAGTTTAGAGAGATGAATACATTTTACACAGTAAACCCCTCACCTCAAAAAATATGGTAGAATGAGAGGGGTGATGGGGGGAATGATGAAAGTAGGTTATGTGGATTACAGATCTGCCAAAATGAAACTCATCAATCCCTAGAGCCGATATGCACTAATACAAAATGTGACAGAAAAGAGATTGTGTAATTTATCCAAGTCACACAACTTCAAAGAGGTAGAACTGGAATTACAGCACAGTCACTTTCTGAATTATAAGTATTTAGAAGATATCTATAGATCTATATTGTAATGTGCATATGAAAAGCTTTATTTTGTTTTCCAAGGTTCTGTAATACTAAAGCAATCCCCACCCCTTTTTTTGCTATTGGGCAGAGAAAGCCTTTGGTATAGTAGCAGAACTTCATATATAGAACCCAAGGGAAAGAGCACCACATACAACTGAGTATGACATTCTCCTGTGGGTACTGTACAACGAATTAATGTGACATATTAATGACATGTTTCTGATAACCCCAAACATGTTTTCTTTCAGGATAAATGCAGATCCAAGGAAACAGTGCTCTAAAGAGGATGGTGGTGGGTGGTGGTATAACAGATGTCACGCAGCCAATCCCAATGGCAGATACTACTGGGGTGGGCAGTACAGCTGGGACATGGCCAAGCACGGCACGGATGATGGCGTGGTGTGGATGAACTGGAAGGGATCCTGGTACTCGATGAAGAAGATGTCTATGAAGATCAGGCCCTTCTTCCCACAGCAGTAGTTTCCCAGGTGTAGATTTTTATTCTTCGGTATGCAGCAACATTTTTTACATTATGTTAAGAAAATTGCCTTTCACATGTTATATCCCTTTAAAATTCTTGAATGGTTGTAAGTGACTTTTTGGAAAAGGGATAGGATAAATTACATTAAAAACGGCACACAATTTGCTTGTGTATTCTTCATTTATCTTGCTTACCTAGAAGTAACTGAGAGGATAATGGTGGGCAGAGTCAGTTGATTCCAGTTGATTGTGAGAAATTTCACATTAGGAAGAGGGATCATCTCTCCTTGTAGAAAAATGAGGAGACAACATAAAATCTTATGTTTAAAGGTATACTTTCAACCCCTATTTATTTATGTAAGATCTGTCATAGAAAACTTTCAAACAGATGTATTAATTAAACCATTCTTTGTTGCAATAAATTAATGTTTCCTTATTTTGTGATTCACTCAGCCAATGAGATAGACTTTGATTGGTAGGAGGCAGAAGTATTAGCAACCTTAAGTGTCTAGGAAACTGAAATTAAACATTTAGAGTTAAAATCTTACTCTGTGTCATGGGGAAAAAGCACTACTATGCTCCACTACCATACAGAGAATAAATAGATCCTGTCCACTTGAGGATCAGGATCAGAACTTCCACAAGGGCAGTGAGGATCAAGTCTTCATCACTACTTCTTAAGGGAAGTAGTGAAATAGGAGGCAGAGTTTGCCTATTGTCCATCGAGACAAGGGTTTTCCTTTTACATAGTCATACTAGAACTAAAGTAGGAGTGATTTTCTGTTCTTCCCATGTCCTCCTACGAATTGGGCATATCATCCCAACATTGCTTCAGTGCACCTCCAATGCGCCAGGCAGCTGTCATACCCTCTGTCCTCATGGAACTTAATGTCCTGAAGCCCATCCTCTTAATACCTGCAACTAAACAAAGGTGATTAGTTTCTCAAGATTGCTGCTACTCTCTTAATTCCTCATCAACTCTAACTTCAACTCTTACCTAGTTTCCTTGCCACAAATTCTGTCCCCTGTGGCTGTGCTCCGTCGTCTCATACATTGTCTGAAAAAATAGAAAACTCTGGCCAAGTCACTTTCCTGCCTAATGTTAGTTCTTTGCTATCACATCCAAATTCTTTAAATAAAAATTTCTAATTTTAAATTAAAATTCCCTAGTTTTAAATTTAAAATTTCCAGTGGTTTTATTGAGGAACAGTTCATATATAAAACAAAACAAAAATGCAATTTTCTGGCATCCCACTGCCAGAAAAACCTGCCACACATATTTAACATTAATAATTTGATAAATTTGAGCACACATATACACGTGTTACGACCACCATGATCAAGGTGTTGAACACACCCATTACCTCCAAAGTTTTCTAGTGTCCTCTTGCTTTGTTTTGTTTGGTTGGGTTGTGGTAAGAACATTTGACCTGAGATCAACCCACTTAACTAATTTTTAAGTGCACAATATTGTATTATCCATAGGCACTGTACCATACAGTCTCTAGAACCTGTTCATAACTATAACTTTGTAAGTTTATAATAAAAAAAAAATTCCCCTTTCCCATAACCCTGTCTCTTGACAACCACCATTCTGTTTCCTGCGTCAAGTATGACTATTTAGAAACCACGTAGTACTCTTGCACACTGTTGGTGAGAATGTAAAATAGTGAAGCCATGTGGAAAACAAATATACACTCCTCAAAAATATTTTTAAATAGAATTACTATAAGACTAAAGATCCCACATCTGGATCTGTATCCCAAAGAACTAAAATTGGGATCTTGAAAAGATACCCACTCTCCTGTGTTCATTGCAACATTCACGATGGGCAGGCCCCTTATACAGTGTTCTCATTGTCGACAGCATATCTTCCCAACACAGTAGCTATTCATTTTCTAACCTCACTTTAACCACCAGCACCCAGAGAACGCTTTCTGAAGCGCTTGGGGAATTTGTGTTACTCTTCAGCAAATAATAGCAGTCAGTGACCTGTTAGCATGATACACATTTCTTCACTAAGGAGTTCTTGTTCTGCTTTCGTTTTAGAAATATTAGCTTGTCAGAAAGGCTGATTTTCCCAATTTATAAACATTGAAAAGCTAAACCCATTATCAAAATTAGATTATCGAAAAGATTATCAAAATCTTGGTTGTCTACGTTTTTATATCAAACTCGTTTTCCAACAAAGGCTCACATAGAAGCAAAATACTTAGAACTTTTGAGACAAGACTAAATGTAGAAAATTTTCTCTGGCTGAAGGGGGCTGGGGAGAGTCCAGTCATTAGACCTTTGCTCAGCCCTTTTGGCACACACAGAGGCCCTAATGATCCCTAGAGCTTAAAGTAAAGCCACAGATAGAAACCACTGAAGTTGCCAATCTAATGGTCAGTTGTTAGCTAACATACAAATACCAGGAACTGATTCCCCCTGGGTAATATGTAATACGTAAGTAAACTTTCTTAAAACATCATTTGATAAGAAATGCTACATATCTGATTTTTCCAATTCAGGCACCATGATTTTGAATATAGTAAGGTTGCTCTAGTTAGAATATAGAAAACAGTGTCTAAAACAATTATTCAACCATTTCTTTTTTTTATTCATTAAGTTTATTGGTACATTTTAGGTATACATTATGATCACATTCATCATTGGGAATTCATACCTATACATAGTATATCTTGATTCTTATTTTTTTCCTTCCCCCTTCCTCCCTTCCACCCCTCCATGAAGATAATATAAAATTATAAAAATTAGTTGAAAGTTAATTAATTGGCTAATCTCATCATATGACATGAGAAGCGTAATATATTTTATTATACAATTAAGACTGAAAGTTGCAGCAAATTATAAAGATCTTTGCACTTGGGACATAAACCTCTAGTTCCTCTGCATTTAGGAAATGAGAAACAGTTGATCAGTGTGAGCAAGGGATAGTCTTTTTTTCTTTTGGTACTGTGGGATCGAACTCAGGTCCTTGAACTTGCGCAGCAGGCGGCGAAACCACTGAGCTAAATCCCCAGCCCAAGGGATAATCTTTTTGAGCTGACCACGGAGATCCCACATGGAACAAAACTATGGATAGTATGATGCCTTGCCAGCTTCAGTGGGTCAGGTGATCTTTCTGTTTAATCATTACACCTTTAACATCTTGTACACTGATCATGTAAGCCTGCAAACTTTTTTTCAAATATAAATTTCCCGGTACTAATCTACGTTTATTACATCAGAGTCTCTTCCACATGGAAAGAGCCAAACAATTTCTGTTTTTTCAATAAATATCCCAAGAGTTTCTGGTCCCTGGCTGGATTTTGGAATTGCTGACACAGGCTACATTTTTATTTATCTGGAACTGCCTTTATTTTCTTACTTAACATCTTTCTCATTCAAATGGCAACCATGACATATTTTGAGAATTCTTGAAGCTCCCATTACTGTGTTCATAGGTGACTCCTGCCTAGGTATAAAACTGGACTTGGATTCAACATGTCTCTAAAGGTAAAAACCCCTGTCTTGGCTCTGCTCCCCTCATTGTCAGGTGGCTCTTTAGGTACAAATTGGAGCTCTTTTGACTTGCCTTCATCGTTTTTTACATACTGCTGAATCTGACGGTTGAATCAACCACTACCTTTTATCTACTTCTCTTAGCCAAGATATGATAAGAAGGTAACATTTTTTATTGCTGAATTACATTTATTTCTCCTCTTAATATTTTACTTTGAAAATTTTCAGCCTTACGAGACATATCTCGTTGTCCTTCACCCAGAGTAGCTAATTGTTTGCTGTGTTTGCCTTATCTCTCAAAAGGAGACATTTCAGTGAAGTTTTGCAACAGTTTAGGTGGCCACACAACCTAGAGGTCATAGCCCTGTTGGGGATGGGACAGGCAAAGGTGAGTTTAGTAAATATTTGTCCAGAGTGCTCTGTAGCAATCCATATCCAATTTCAGCAATGAGCTGATGGCTAGGGAAACCACTGCTTAGGAACTGAACCTTTCCCAGCTCAAGGCTTGGAGATCTCATCAGTTTCCTGGGTTCTGTGTTTTGAATTGGTGTTTTAACCACATGGAAATGGAAGACATGATGTCCAACTGTTTTTCAAGAATTAATTTGAATCTATTCTCCTCATGATACTACTCCCCTCCAGAATGTGTAAGGCCTTTTCTGCCTTCATTCTCAATTAATTATGGATCTTTCTCCGTAAAAATTTATGAAATACTTGGAAGTCAGTTACAAACAAGGAATGAGTAAAGTAATGAATGCATAAGTAAATAAATTGAAAATAAGATATCTGAGAACTAGTTTCTCTGTACAGTTTTTACCTACAAGAAACTTGTATTATTTTCATGGCTGTCAACATCTAAATGTTGCTACTCTCAAATTATTTTAGCAAATAGAAAATGTTGGATTACTTTACTCCAATATTACAAGAATTTAATTTATTATTTTGCATCCTGCATGTACTTATATTGTTATGGGATTACTTTTTTTCAGGGTTTTGTAGACCTGATTTGAAATTAGTCAACTTAGCTATATCCACTAGCCACACCCTCAGAATTAGCTAGCTTGGAAATATATTTTGTTTTCTTATTGAATCGGGAGTATAATTAGATGAGTAATAACTTTGAAAAAATAATTAAAAGCCAATACTATAAAAAAAAGTCTCATCTTAATCTGTGAACTTCAGTATCATTATCCTAGAATGAATAAAATAATGAATCTGAGGTGGTGAGAACCTATAAGAATATAAGAACAATATTGTGAGCCACAATCCCAGATGTGCCTTGTATCATCATATTATTTACCCTAAATTACTATTTTTCCACTGGAAAAATTAATTCATAAAATGTTCTCAACTTTACTGAAGAACTCTAGTAATCATTGGTTATTAATTACAGGTATCATTATAACATTTTGTGGAAATTTAGTTCCCCAAATTCCTTATTCAAAAGTGTTTACAGAAGCTAAAAGAATATATGTAAATAAAGTAGTGAATTAAAATGTAAATAATCTCTTTTTAATATAAATTGAATATGACATCTTAATTAACTTAGTTATATCTCCAGTGATAGAGAGGATTTATGTATTGAGTAAGAGGTTGAAATAGAAGAACTTAAAAGTTCTTTCTAAAAATTAGATTCTTTAATTCTTAAAAATTTATTGGATCATAATTTTGTGTCAAGCCTTGTATTTAGCACTAGATATAAAATATAGTCCCTTCACTTAAGAAAAGGGTGATTAATTGAGAAATCGGCTAGTATTATGACTCTAAAGGAGAACAAGAAAGTCTTCAGGCTAGAAGATGGAGGGTGTTCACTTATGTTAACTTGAAATATGGCTACTTTTTATAGTCTTAACTCAGGATCAAAATCCCTACCTAGTTCAGTGTTTTGTTCCCTGGCACAAATATTTAAAATCATGTACTGTCTTGGCAAAGTTTTCAGGTTCATATCTATTTTGTTCGTTCATTCATTCATTTATTCATTCAACTGAGGGCTAGTTTGAAATGGATAACCTAAAGAGAATTTGATCATTAATTATAGAGGAGAGGCCATTATGAATAAGTGAGTCAAAGTTAAGAAACGAGGAAAAAGTATTTAAAAATAAATACAAAATTGGGTTTAAAAATTTCATCCATTATTTATTTATTTATTTTTTGGTACTGGGGATCGAACTCGGGTCTTTGCGCTTGCGCAGCAGGTGGCAAAACCACTGAGATAAATCCCCGGCCCTCATCCATTATTTATAAGAAAGCCTTCTAAATAAATTGTAAAAGAGATTGAAATAAAGGGGCACACAAGAATTAAGAAAAGAGGAAACAACAACAAAATTACATATAAAACAAAATTGTGTTTAAAATTTTACTTTAGGAAAAGTCTTCTAAAAAGTGACAGAGATATATTCCAAAAAAGTGGAAAGAGACATGAAACTAGAAGTGATGACAATGTTAATATTTGTCAGCTAGAATTCAATTCCAAATGAAGAAACAGAAAAAAGGGAAGGACATTCATCAAAAGTACACAAAATAAGAACCAAGAGAGATGATGTAAAGATGCAAATTTCCAATGATGAATGTCATTATATTGTATACCTACAACATACCAATAAAATTAATCAAATTTTAAAAAAGAAAAAAAAATACCATCCACAGTGGAGACACAACAACCATAAGCTTTCGCTGGATAATGAAGGAGCCAAATTTACAAATCAAAATTCCTAGAACACAGAGATCACAAACATACACAAAACCAGAGTGAAATCTTATTGTACATACACAAAAATATGCAGGCATTCGTAAATATAGACATGAATCTATAAATCCCTATTTTAGAATATGATAGTTCAGTCACATAAAATAGAAGGATATTCTTAATATAAAATGTTTAAATACTACCATCAGCAGGCTTAGCAATAAAGTATTATAACCTTTAAATGTAGAAATATACATTCTTTTCTTGCCTATGAAACATCTACAAAAATTAATCTGTTGATACATAAAGAAAGCCTAAAAATTCTGAAATATTTATACAGCAGTAATTTTTTAAAAGTAATACAATTTATAAAATTTTTGACAATATATCATTTGAGATAACTCACTCTAATTCCCTTAAAAGATAACAAATTATAAATTAGAAAACCTTGGGCCAGGGATTTAGCTCAGTGGTTTCACCACCTGCTGCACAAGTGCAAGGACCTGAGTTTGACCCCCGGTACCAAAAAACAAAACAAAAAAAAGACAAATAAATTATAAAACCACATCCAAGTTGTCCCTAGGAGGAAAAAAAAAGTGAAAATGAAAATTATAGCTTTTCTAGACTAAAGCACAGAAAAGAAAAAAACTACAGGGATAAAAGGGAGACTATGTTTTACTTTAAAATGGTTAAAGTGGTACAATCATAGGAAAGAATCTATATATAGATCCAGAGAAAAAAATTTTACAATAAAATTATCATTTCAATTTGATACGCAAAGAATGCTTTATTTAATAAGTGATCCCAATACAACTGGCAACACCAACAGCAACAAAACCCAAAGTACACTTTCTTCATATTAAAATAAATTCCATATTAAATATATAAATATTAAGGAAAAAATTTAAAGAAACATTTAACATTTATTTGTATAATCTTAAAGTGAGTGAGAGAGCCTCATGTAGGACAGAGTATCTTATAGCCTGAGCTCTGAGTTAAAGGAATTCATGATCTAGTACCACAAATAACATAAAAATGTTAGTTTTGAGGTATGAATGAAAACAATGAGGCCTCAGAGAGCAATGCAGTTCTTTTAATGGCAGACATTAGGGAAGGGTTCACAAAAGCAGCATTAATTGAACTGTTTTTAAAGGGGGTGAAGGGGCACCTTCCGGTCAGTACATGGGAACGTATAGTTATTAGAGGACCCGCTGATCCAGTACCAGTGAAAATGGCAATGTAATTGAAGTACAGAATGAATGGTTGAGGAAGCTGAAAATGGACCAATCTGTGAAAGAGTTCATCTGCCCAGCTTAGAAATGTCAATTTAACTGCATTATTTTTCACTTGCTTGGGCTACTGAAGGTATGAGGATGGTCACATCAACCCAAGAGAAAAAGGACTCACTTTTGAGAAAACATGGTTCAGCCAAGAGTAGTTAATTGTAGATCTTAACGTCTCTTCTTCTTCTCCGCTTCCTCCTACTCCTCCCCCTCCCCAACCCCCCTCCCATTTCCCCTCTCTTCCTTCTCCTTCTCCTTCTCCTTCCTTCTCCTTCTCCTTCTCCTTCCTTCTCCTTCTCCTTCTTCTTCTTCTTCTTCACAGAGTTTTAACCAAAGCCTTGACCTCAAGCCTACAGCAGACTTATCCCAGCCTCTCTTGCAGCTATGTCTACCTATCCGATCAAGGTGTGGCTGATAAGGTTTAGGTAGAAGTGCTCATGAATAGTCCAGCATGTCCCATAAAAGAAAGAGAAGACTCTTATTCTTTTTCCAGGCTGTCACAGGATGTGATGTTTGGACAATTAGGGCAAGCTAGAGTACAGACACCATCACAAGGATGTTGGGGGCTTCTGGAAGACTGTAAGGATGTATTCTGTGAGGCATCAGTTTCTGCCTTGTTGAAGCTACGAGTGCCCATGCTCATCCCAATTGTTAAAGATGAGTGTGAATGGTATTGTAATGAGAAATGCTTGTATTTAAGGAGCTGTTTCAGAAAAAAAATCATGACTGGGAAAGGTGAGGCAGGAATGTCGTCTCGCAGAAACCAAGAGAGCAAGACAGATTTAAGAGGTAAAAGGGGGACAAAATAGTAGCAGATGTTGAAAACAGCCATGTGGGAAATGTAGGTTGAATGCAGGAGCTTAGATTCAGTCACAAAGTCATTGTTGACATAAGAAAAGCAATTTTAAGAAAGTAGTAAATTTATGACAGCCAAGTTAAAGTGGGTTTCTCAGGGAATGAGAGGCAATGAATTAATTTCAGGGAAAGGAAAATAAAACAATAGGTTAAAGACCAGCTAAGGAGGAAAAGAGATGTTTGATACCTTTGCTCACAACCGAACTCTATCTCCCACCATCTTGATTCAGCTAATATCCGCTATTGTTTATTAAACTGAAAGGTTACTTAATCCTTTGATAAGAAACTCTAAATCTTCAAAATATTAGGAACAATCAGCCCTTCTCATTCATAACCGGGTTCATTCTTTTCCGTTACATAGTATGTCATTCTCAAAAGCAAATATTTTCTAATCCCAACTCAAATTCAGTGGTGGCATATTTGTGAACATAAGTGGGCCAGGATGGAGATGATACAAAGCCCTGATGTCGAAAGAAACAAGGCTTCTCTTAACTCTGAAGAAGTTCTCATTCAATTATCCAAAGATTTGGAAGTATCACTTATTTCTATCAAAGGTGTCCAAAGCCACATAAGGAAATGCAAAAACACTTCATATATGATGCATTAGCAAGCCCTTGTGCCTCATTCCTCAGGCCCTGTCCCCAGCTCTAATGCCCTCTCTTCCTCCACTCTGCCTCCCTTCTTCCCTCCCCTCTTTCTATCCCTCTTTCTTCCACCCTTTCTCTCTTCCCTCTTTTCCTTCTTTCCTTCCTTCTTTCTTTCCTCCCTGGAAGAAAAAATAATTACCTTGAGATAGAAGCTATATGAGAAAGAGTGATATGCTAGATTGCTTGAGATATTTTAATACCTATAGAGTGTCAATGACAAGTAATTCTTACTAGAAAAGAATATGAATTAAATACTGGGGGCAGGAACCAAGCCCACCAAGATAAAGATGTAACTTGATCAAATGAAACATTGACCAATAAAAATATGTTGAATTTATGAAAATGGTCTAGATCATATTTAGTGAGATGCTTTCAAACTATGATTTATTTTTAATAGCAACAAATGTGTCATAGGATATAGTTTATGGTTGGTATAAAAGTGAGGTCAAATCAATACTGGGAGGATTGTCTAGCAATGTGTAAACTCAATATCTGTTTTTGAAACACTTGCAAGTTTTCTGAAGATTTTAAATGCTTTTTTTTATGTGCTGGAAAAAAAAACAAAACAAGTTTGCATTATGTTCTGTACTGGAAAACTTAAACAATAGATCTCCATTTCTCTCAATCAGAATGTTTTTCCTGCTTTCCTGGATGTGCTTGCTAACAGAAGAGATGAAAATACTCTGTAAAATGTGAACTCCTCTACACAGACCACTGTTCAACTCAATGAGTTTTAACTTAAAATGTCAGTTTATGAATATTTAAACCAAATTTCTTTACTTTCCAATAGGCCTATGACTTCCAGGGCTGTGGAAAGAGAAGTTTCAAGCTGACCCCCTGCAGGGCTGCAGAGAGGACTCCTCTAATCTGCCTCCCTCTCTGTGATGCAATGCATGTCCTTTACCATACCTTTATAAATATTTGAAAACCCACAGAGCTATTTGAAGATAAAAAAATTCTGTATACTTTATTTTGCAAAGCACTGATATATCTCAGTTCCATTTAGCTACAGTACAAAGGATAATAAAATAGCACCTGGAAATTTTTTAATAGGTTGTAAAGAATCTTGACTCTTGTTCTTCATTTTCTTCCTATTTTGCTAAAGGACAGAAACAAACCTCCCCCTCCCACCGGCTCAACCATCAGGTTGCCGTTGGCCTTATTTTCATGCGCACAACCCTGAGGGAATAGTCTGCTCCTTTAAAGGGGACCCAGACCACGCCATTCTCTGTCTCATAAGGGCTGTTTTCCCTGGGGTCATAGGTGCCCCCGGGATAGTAGATGCCATTGAGGTTGGCTGCCTGGCAGTTATTGTACCACCAGCCTCCTCCGTAGACTTCCGCACAGTTCTCCTCCCACTGGTCTGCATCCCTATCAAAGGTACTGAACTGCATCCCATCGTGAGAAGTGTATTCTGCCCCCTCCTCCACAGAACCTTCGACCAGGGCATCGCCAGCGCTGCCCCGGTAGGAGGAGACCTTCAGGACGTAGCCCTGGGCCTCAGAGCCCACCTGCAAGTGATACTCTGCAAACGCCCCCTTCCCAGCCCAGTCCTCTAACTCAACCCTGAGGAGCGAGCCCCTCTGCGTGAGTAAGTGGAGGTGGTCATTGCCTAGCCAGAATTCTCCTTCTCCCTTGTCATTCAGGCTGCCGAAACCTCTCTTGTAGTCTTGCCAGGTCCGGTTAAAATTCAGTGATCCATCCATTCTTTGCTGGATCAAAAGCCATCCTCCCAAACTGGTCTCTTGATCGCAATAAACAGAAAAAATCTTACTGGATCCTGGTGGCTTGATATTGAAAATGCCACTCTGGGCACCTGAAGGATGTGTTTGGAGGACATCATCACAGTCTAAAAAACAAATTAAGCTGGTTGGAGGAAGTTACTCTCATTTAGCTTTACAAAGATAGGCATGGCCTGGATTAAACAGGGCAAACACTGCTTTTCTACCTCCCTTCCTTCTTTCCTTCCTTCCTTATGCCCATGAGAAAAGGATGCACCTTCACTGGGATATAATTTTATGCAAATGAGGGAAAGTTAAATCTACAAAATGCAAATTTCCTCAATGGATTTGGAATTTTGCTTGCACATACTAACTAATACCAAGTAACCATCAAAAGTACTTAAGCATCAATTAACATTGATACACCTTGGGGGGATTTATTTAGCTCAGTGGTTCTGCCGCAGCCTGCCTCACAGGCGCAAGGTCCCAAGTTCGATCCCCGGTACCAAAAAAAACAAAAACAAAAACAAAACATTAATACACCCTATTTTCTAACCTGTTCTAAATGTCAACTGAGACCCACACTAAATTATGATTAGTTAATTGTGTGACAATCCCAATAGCACTCATTTCAAATGGTGGAAGAATTTGGTCAAGCAAACTAAAAACCGAGTTTCCGAAGGATTCATTCATTCATTGAACATGTGTTTATTGAGTGAGGACACCCTGCACTGTGAGGGGTACAGAGATGCACAACAGACAAAGTCCCTGCCCCAGTGGAACTTACAGTCTAGCATGAAAAACAGATCAAAAAAGTGTAATTTCCATAAACTGTGATAGAAGGTTAGGAAAGAAGAGCAAGGTGCTTTGGGAGCACTTTTCAGAAATAATTAGCTTAGTTTAGGGGGTCAGGGAAGGCTTCCCCAAAGGAGAAGTGTGGATACCTCTAGAAGGGCGAGCTTTAGCATAGCCTCTCTTGATGCCGTGTGCGTCTCCCAGGTCCTCATGATGGGCTTCACTTCCAGCCTCATCTGCCATTTTCAAGCTCTTGGTTTCAAATGTGGAGCCTCCTTTATTGTAAGTTGTGCTACTACTACTTGCTAGTTGCTGTCTGTGACTTGTAGTACCACTGGTGGAATACTCAGGGATTCCAAAGGTATGAGAGCCAGAGTCCTCTATGTCTGTGAAGAAGGATGATTCTGTGCCCCTAGAATGGGTCTTACTGCTGAACTCTTTGAAGGAAGTTGAGGGTAAGAATACTTTTCCACTTGAAGATGTATCAAAGAAAGAAGCTTCACCGGGGTGCCTCAGGGCAAATTCATCGAGGCTGCCGTGGGTACTAAAACCATGCAGCATGTCTAAGTCTGGGCCACCCCCACAGTCCGCGGGATCTTCCGAGTTCACCACTTCTTTGGTCACCTTTTTGCTACCATCAGAACCAACAACAGTCTTAGTGACTGTTTTAGAGCATGAATGGCGTGAAGTGGTTGTGCCAGTAGAGGTGACCTTCTCGTCCCCGATCACAAGCTCCTTGTCTCCTTTAGAAGTGACCAGTTTACCCGTGTGGTACTCCTTCCTTGTTCCTGGGCTTACATTTCCTGACTCTTCTTCAAATGTACCCCAGTCTGGGTTGGCAGGCCTGTTGCTACCGTAGCCTGAGCTATCTGGTCTAAAACTTCCAGAGGCAGGGCTTGCTGGGTTCCTAGTTCCACCATAAGGGGGCCGAGAGCTCCCAGGATTCCAGTGCTCAGTGCCACTGGATGCAGCCCCTCCCGGGCTCTGATTTCCATCACTGCCAGGATTCCAGTATCCAGGACCACCGGGCCCAGGCTTCCTGGGGCTTTCGGTCTCTGATCCTGTTCCGTGAGGCACAGAGTCTCCTCGGGCACTGGCCTCTCTCCCAGGCCTCTCTAACTCCATTCTCATCTGCTGCATCTCTGTCAATGCCCTCCACTCTGGAGGGGCCGTCTGAAGCTGGCTCTTGAACTGTATAGGAACCAAATCTGGAACCGGTTTCATTTTTATCAGTGGTAAGAATTGCCTATCTCTAGAGGGAAGTAACTCTTTGGCAATAACCTGTTCAAGTTGCTTCTGTTGCTCTTCATAGTCTCTCAGATTTACTTCACGAGCCAAAGCCCTGCTGCAGGAACCCTTGCAAGATCGGATCTTAATATCAATGTCCACCTAAAGAGAGAAAAAGAAAAGGTAGAAAGAAAGGAACTATGTGTACTGAGTTCCTGGCAGTTAATTTATCTTTTGGAACTGGTTTCATTTCTTTGGCTTCCAGTCCTACCGATTGATACTCTGTTCTCCACTGATGGAATATCCTCGGAGGAAGACATGCTGCATGTGGTAAGGCCAGGATGTGCAACGGGTTGTTATTTGGATTCATTATGGAGTTAGAATGGGCTATTTCCTCTGAAAGGAAGCACTAATTAAGTGATCCTTGACGAGACTGAGGCCACAGACCTGTGATGTTATTACAGGCTTTGGAATCCAGACAAGACTGAACTTTTGCTTTTGAAACTTACTATTTATGTACCCTTGAAAATTTTTTTACTATCTCCCAACTTTTTTCTTCATTTCTACTTTTCTGTGGATAATAGATGTAGCAGTTTTCTAACTCATACAGACTCTAGATACATGATATTGCCTTCCTTTTCCCTACTATTCAAAAACAAAGAAACAGGGTGTTGAAGTCCTGTGCTTCCTTACCTCCAGGCGTTTCATGTCTATCAGCTGAGCCCTGACGTTGTTCTGCAGAAGTTGGATTTGCTGCGCTTTCTCAATGACTTTGCGCCTCAGAATCTCGATTCTGCTTCTCAGGTCTCCTGACACTTGGTTATAAGTATTATCATTGTCTGCAGTAGACAGTACAAACAGTGAAGGAGCTGCTGAGTGATTTGAAATATCCAACCCTCCCAAAAAGAAATGTCCTTATAAATATTCCCGCATTTTATTTGGGTTACAGTGTTTCCCAGACATTTAATCTGTGAGTTTCAAGCGTATTAAGCATTTCACTTTTGGGTAATGTTATGTCCTCCAATCATCCATGGTTGTCAGTTATAATGTCCTAGTAGCAATTAGTAATGCAAATAAATACAAAAGAAATTTCCTTGGAAATTTAAAAGTATGAGAAGGAGATAAAATGAGTAGCTTGAGCACATTCTAATTATTTCATCATATCTTCAGTCAAGGGATTTGACTGTGCTATTGAATTTTCTTACTGAAGAGTTTCTCTTTCCACCAACAGATTTGAAATTGTTCCCAAACTATCATGGGGTCACTGGGACCACTCATTTGCCAGCTGATATTATATCCTTGGCGTTGGATTACTCAGGTGGATCCTGAAGATAGGATGAAGCAAAGCAAGGCTTCAGGACCTACGACTTCCCTGGACTCACTGTGCAAGTCCAGCATAAACACAGTGTCTCCTGGCCCCGACAGGAGTCCTCTGAGAAGGATACAGCATAGCTTTGTATTTAAAAACACCTTGAAATCTGCATATCAGCTCAGTGGAGTCGAGGGTTGGACTCCCAGATTTGTGGCCATTGACCAAGTCCCTTGACTTCTAAGTTACCTCAACAAAAATATCTACTCAAATGTTTGGGCCCATCTTATTTTCAATATTGACCTTTTGAGAGGAACATGCTTACATTCTTGTCCTTAGTCCAAAAATCTGAGTTATTGTGTGATCTTAAGTAATCTAAGCTAACCTCTTCTGCTTTATAAAAATGATAAGAAACAAACCTTTCCTTAAAATTCAAGAATATCATGGAAATATGTGTTTCTACACTAAGTATTCTGGAATAAATCACAATAGCTATAAGTAGACACCATTATTCAGGATTTGTGCTGTTATTTTTGCTAGAAATCAAAACACTAATATTTAATACTTACTATTGGCTTTGGAAAAGTCCCCTCTCAAAATCTCCATTATGTTCCTGTATGTACTGGAATCTTTATTGTTCTTTTGATAATCAAATAGTGCATTTTTCAGCTTATTTATTCTGTTTGTAAAATCTTGATTGGCTTCATCAATCAGCCCTTTCATCCTGCAGCCAGAAGGGCATTTGTACCCCTGAAAATAAAAACGAAAAAAACGACATTGTAAGTCTATCTCTTAGATCCAAACCTTATTCCAGGTTTCCACAAAGCACTCACTGCTTCTGATCATCTATTGGCTTAAAAGTAGCTAAGAGGACTACTTACAGATCATAGAGAAATTTTGGAATTGTGACCCATTTAACCACAAATTAGATCCCATGAAGTCTGAAGTCCTAGGACTCAGGTTCCTACTACTTGCATGCAGCTAAAACCCAATCTGCTGTTCAGCCTATTAATGATGGGGCATCAGGGAGGTAAGCAGACAATGCTCTGGGGTCTAGCCTCCTTTCTATTGGCTGTCTTTATTTTAGCAAGTAAGGAGCTAGATCATTATTAGCTTTCTTCTTCCTGGGAAAGTTTTCTGGGGTCACTGTGTGAGCCTGCCCCAAGTCCTCAGGCAGGACTCCAGCTCCCATCCCTGCCACTTACCCAGTCCTCGTCAGAACAGAAGGGCCAGTCAGTTTCTTTGCAGGCAGACTGCTGTCTCTCCACAAGTCTTGGGCCACGCACACCTCCTCCTTCTGTTAAAAACGCTCCACCAGTATCTGCGCTCTTTACACACACACACACACACACACACACACACACACACACGAGCAAAGTCAACAAGTTAGCCAAGAAAGGAGACACTGCCCTGACTACGAGTCCCAAGAAATGGCGCTCTGTGGAGATTACAGGAGACAGCATTAGGGCCTCCAGAAGCTTTGGGCTTCCTGCCTTTAATGAAAACCCTAACACCATTGTACGAACTTCTGAGGACTAAAGGAGATAAAGTGCACACATTTTTAAGTGTGCTTGATACTAATAAGCAGCTGATCAATGTTAGTAGTTTTGTAGGTTCTCGATAAGAGGAATATTATTTGACTCAACAAAATTACTTAAATTTCACCTTTTCATTTTAACACTTGATCTTAGCCAAAAGGCCGAGAAGCGATTACACCTTTTCATTTTAACTTAGGACTGCAGACGGACAGACAGTTGAAAACTTGGAGGGGTTCCTTCTCCTCTAATGCCGGATTCGTATGCAGATGCCTATACTGTTTTAACTTGCTGCCCCTTCTCGGCAAACTTCCACTGTCCCCTTCAGGATGGGTCCAAAGTTCAGGCAAGCATTTGTCAAGGACACGAATGTGGCCAGTTAAGATTTGGAAATGTATTTTAGGTGACTCCTCAATACAATAACTGCTTTTTATTTGAAATGCAAAATAATTGACTGAAAGTAAAAATAATAGTCAGTGACTGGCAGTTCTTTTGAGCAACTTATCAGTAGAAATGTACAGTTAAAATTTTTCTACTGTGAACCAGATGTAATAGCATACAAAAAAAATCTTCCAAGGCCAGGGATTTAGCTCAGTGGTGCGCTGCCTGCCTCTCAAGCAGAAGGACCCGAATTCAATCCCTGGTACCAAAAAAAAAATCTTCCAAGACCTTACATCCTAGTAAAGGAAGATGGCTTTTAGATTTTCACTATTTTTATTCTCTATCACCAACTTACAAGAATTTTTCTGTGACTACGTTAGTTTGGAGTAGTTTATTGTTAAAATTAATCAACATGTGCAGTCTCGTTTTTTAAAAAAATTCAGATAATAATAAAGCTAATTCAAAGGACCTAGAACAGTTTATGTCAAGGAACAAATGCAATCATTCTATCTAAGCAATAAATAGTAAACTTAAACATGTTTCAGAATAAAATGTTACAGTGAAAACAGGCAAAAAATGAATATTTATACTGTAGGGGAGATGGGATAAATAATTGAAACTTGTGTATTATCCAAAATATCCCTTTAACAAATTATTTTAGTTTCTCTCCACCAAAAAACATTACCTAGTATTTTACTATAGGGAGAGAATTCTTTACCATTTGATATTAGGATTTATTAGTGATGACACAAAAAATAAATTGAAATACTGTATATACATTTTGGATAAGAAACTAGAGGGTAACTTAGGTTCTTGGACATATGTTATATTTGTATAAGGTTAGAGTGTTTCAGAAACCTTGTTGAATGAAATTTCATTTTTATGTACGTCTCTGGAGCTAAATTTTAGATATTGTTGCAATATTTAGAAGATAACTTAAAAGAACACACATTCTTCCCAAAAGTGTACTGCCCTATGAACTAATCTCTTCTGCATTTGCTGTACGTTTCCAAAACAACTCATTTGGTTTTTTTTTCTTTTTTGTCTCGAAGCAGACACCAAAACAACCTCTTAGAAAAGTTGTACTAAAACTAAACATTTTGAACAAATAGCGAGAAATTAAAAATAATTTTATAAAATGTTTTCTTCTGTTAACTAGCAGAATGCCTCAAGATTTTATAGGGACAAAGATAGCAAAGTATTTTTCCCTTTAAAAAAGCAAATAACAGAGTGGGGATGTCACTCTGGTGGGTTCCATTCCCAGCACCACAAAAATAAATAAATAAACAAACAAACGCCAACAATGTTGTAATACAGAAAGACCAATGTTCAGGTTTCCCTTGAGAATGTGTGCAGTCTTTGGTCCCTCACAGTTCTCTCTTGGGCTCATATTACCCTGTGCTCCTGTTCAGCCCATCTGGGATGTTGCTTCTATGCCTGGAACTCAGAAAGCTGAGTGTCTCAAAGTGTAGAATTGGTGGATTCAGACCTGTAAGCTCCTTGTGGAGTAATCACTGGAGAGAAAGTGAGAAGAGAAAACAAAAGGTACCATACCCATACTGTGCCGAACACACCCAAGACCAGGTAGAAGACCCTCACAGAAAGCATCTTTTCCGAGGTTGGGGCCTTCTCGTGAGGAGCACTTCAGCTGAGAAAGATCTGCTCCTGCCCAGAGCTCCCACCCCATTTAAATCTGGGCACATTGGTTGTTAATCATTACTCTTGTCCCATTTGCACACTCAAAGCTCACTACAGTCCTTTGCTCCTGCAGTCACTTTGGTATCCCAGAAATTCTTGCCCAATTCTCCTCAGTTTATTTGCTTCCGATAAGCTGTCACAAATGGGAGCATTGGCTTCTCCAGCCAGCAGTTACGGGAAGAGCCCACGTTCTTGGAACAGGATGACTGAAAATGTAAAGGGAAACACAAGAGAATGCATTGATACTTCCATACGCAAAGGAGTATTCGGGTGGCTGAAGCAGACCGCCTGTAGTGCAGTGAATAGAGATTTTAGCAAGCATTTCACCTTAGGTAGGAAGCAAGATTGGGAGATCTGACTTTCAAAAGCAATTTTGTTAACAAGTTGGTCCTGAAGGCCTTCTAGAAGCTTATGTTAAAAATCTTTCTCTACCCGAAACACTTAAGATATCAGTTCCTGGAAGCAAACATCACAGCTTCATAATACTACCTAAACAATTGTAAAGCTACTGGACAAATTACTTTACCTCTGTATGCCTCAAGTTTCTCATTTTAAAAATGGGCATAATGATAATCTAACACATACGTTTTTATGGAGAATGAATGAGTGATCCTTGTTAAGCCCTCAAAGCAGTGACTGCCAAACAGTAAGCTCACAATAAATGCTAACAATTACTGGAGACCTGAAAGTACCATGGAAAGTGCCATTTCACTCCTCTTTCTGTGCCATTGGATATGCTGATTTACTTTCCTTGCTATCCATCTCCATAGCAAACTTCTTACTGACTCTATAGAGCTACCATAAGATCCAGCAACTCCATTTCCAAGTGTACCCAAAAAATGAAATCGGGATCTTGAGGAGACATCTACATTCCCATGTTCATTGCAGCATTATTTACTATAGTCAAGATATGGAAATAGCCTAAATGTTCCTTGATGGATGAGGAGATAAAGAAAATATATATACACAATGGAATGTTATTCAGCCTATTAAAAAAAGAAATTCCTAGGGCCGGGGATTTAGCTCAGTGGTTTCGACCCTTGCTGCACAAGCGCAAGGACCCAAGTTCGATCCCTGGTACCAAAAAAAAAAAAAAAAAGAAAGTCCTGCCATTTGTGACCACATAGATTAACCTGAGGACATTATGCTAAATGCAATAAACCAGACATAGAAAGATAAATGCCACATAATTTCACTTATATATGGGATCTAATAGTTAAATTCACAGCAGGAAAGTAGAGAATGGTGGTTGCTGGGAGAAGTGGGGTAGGGAAATGGAGACATAGTGGTTGAAGCATTTGAAGTTTTAGTTGCAAAGGACAAATAAATTCTGGAGATCTAACGCACAGCATGGTGACTGTAGTTAACCCTGTAACAAATGTAACATGACTGTACTTACAATTTGAACTTGAAATCTGCTAAAAGGGTAGATTTTCAATTTTCTCATTGCAAAAAACTATATATATATATATATTTTTTTTAAAACCACATGAGGACATATATACAATTCATCAAAAAATGTATACAACAGGAAAAGAAAAACTTGTGTAAATATTTTAATACTAAAGTTGAGATGTCATGAGCATAACACAAGTTAGCTCAGCTTCTGCAACCACAAGAGGTGCTCAAAGTGGTGGCCATGAGTTTCCAGACATTTATTAGTCCAGCCAACTGCTGAAGTGTGTCCACATTTTTGGGAGGACTCTGCATATGCTAATTAGTGTTCCTTGTGTTACTAGAATTCCAAAATGTTGTCCCATGATGACAAAGAATAAAACTGCACATGGTAGTAGCCGGGTGTGGTGGTGTATGACTGTAATCCCAGCACTTGGGAGGCTGAGGCAAGAGGATTGCTTCAAGTTTGAGGCCAACCTGGGCTACATAATAATTTCAAAGCCAGCCTGAGCTACACAGAGACCTCGTCTCAAAAAAACCCAAAACAAACAAACAAAAACACTGCACATGGAGGAGGTAGGGCACAAGAACCTTTATTTAAAAGATATAAAGGGGAAAATGTAAAAGATACAAAGACAAGGAAGTAAAGCTCCCACTAGCTGGGAGGGGCTTCTGAGTAGGCCACCCAGGAGGGCTCTTTGTCTAGGAGTTTTTGAGGGATTTAGAAGGCAGCTCAGGCCATTGTATAAGCAATATATTCTCTATCCTATAAAGGACTACATATTCTTAGGGTCAAATCAATGCAGTGTTCACAGTGTCCATGCAGGGGTCATATACCCTTGAGCCAATGGCCTGCGTGGTCATGTTCTGGAAAAGTCCCAGACAGCTGAAGGACACCTGGAAGATGTTTTCGTAAGATCCCTGGAGGGTCATGAGGCGGCAGACTACATTTTGGGCTTCCTGACACCACTTTGAGGCCACTATCTTTACTGCCTGATAGAATCCTAACTCCTATCTCAGTAATTCCTGCTACAATTTTGCAAACTATATGCATTTCAAAGCATAAGTTATAAACCTTAAATATAGACAATTTTGTGGTACTAAAGATTGAGCCTAGCAACTTCACAATGAGCTACATCTTTAGTCTTTTAAAAAACCTTTTATCTTTGAGACAGGTCTCACTAAGTTGCCCAAGGTGGCCTCAAACTTGAATCCTCCTGCCTCAGCCTCCCAGAGTGCTGGGATAACAGATGTGCACCACCATAACTGGCAAATTTTTGTTGTTGTTTACTATACTTCAATGAAACTACAAATACATTGGCTTACATTTGCCACATTTACCAAATTAAAATACAAGATACTCAGCAAAATTTGAATTTTAAATAAGCAATGACTATGTTTTAGTATAAATATATCTTATACAATATTTGGGATGTACTTATATTAAATTATTCTTGTTCTGTATCTGAAATTCAAACTTAATAGGTCCTCCTATAATTTATCTGGCTTGTATCTGTGATTTATCAATCCTAGCTTGGCTCCAATTTTACCCCCTGTGTGAAGCCAATCCTGACATTAATAATAGCTAATATTTATAGTGTATTTAAGTGGTGAACACTTTGCTAGACTTTTCACTGGGTACCTGATTCAATCTCTCCAAGTAAAAGCAGTCTCTTGTTCTTCTAGATGTACTTCCCTGGACTATCTCCTACTAGCAGATTCTATCATTGTAAGAATATTGTTCATTTCCTCCACTAGGTCATACTCTTGAAGATTGGACTATTTCATTTGTGTTTATAGTCTCTCCAAAAGGTGTGGGTCCATATTGAGCAAAAAAGCATTCCTTCACATGTTCCACTGTTGCAAAGTTGACCTGCTATGAGCACATGAAGCCTTATCAATGGACCCAGGCAGCGGCCAGGGCAGTGCCCTCCTCAGCTATGGAAGGTTCCTTGTCAGCCCTCTAGAATTTCTGAGGCAATTGCAGTTGGTATTTCTAAAGACAGCTACAGAGCTCGGAGGGAGCCCTGGGACTGTGTCCAGGTTCCGTGGAAACCTGGATTATGCCACACACAATTACTCCTCCAGAAAAACATTATTCAAGGACTGAAAGGCCAGGCTGGACCTCAGGTGTCTTCCTGTGTTCACAGGAAATGCCCCTTTTTGGAAATGAACAGGATGTAGCAAAGAAGTTCCCAAGGAGCAACCTGGGAGACTTCAGGTAAATTGATTGAACATAACTTCGATGAAAGTAAATCAACAGAAAACAGTCTCAGTGTTCTGTCCAGACACTTCATGGAGGCCGCCCCAGGGATTTATCCTTACTGCTCCAAGCTTCCCTCAAGGACCTGAACTCCTTATTTTTAATGTACCCAAGCCTCTGCTCAAGTGGCACCTCCTCAGGGAGATTGCCTCTCACCTTGGGACAACGACCCCCACACATTGGCCCCCAGCCTTGCTTTGTTTTTCTCTGTGTCCTTTATCAGTCCTAGACAATGCGGCAGTGCAGGTTGGTGCGTGGATAACTGGCTTCACAGGAATGAGTGAGATTCCAGCTAAGTAACATGGGCAAGCTATTTAAGTTCTCCGAGATAGCTTACTTACCTGCAAAATGGAATGCCAATATTTATTTTGTAGGGTGGTTGGATTATATAAAATTATGAGGATCATATAAATGATTCATATCAAATGTTGGTCATACACAGTAGAATCCTTACAAATAAAAGCTTTTAGGCTTCTAAATGTCTGAATGTAGGTGTCCCATAATTCAAAGATGACTTGTCTTCTCTCATGCTCTAATTCCCTCACCTAGCATTTTTGTGGACACTTGGTCTGGCCCCGCTCAATAAATACACTGTGTTGTAAGTTTTGGGGAGCAGGTTTTGTTTGGGTAGAAATCCATGCAGATTAATAGGCAGCAAATCATACAAGAAGTGTCATTTTAAAAATCATGGAACAATACAGATGTGTTTTTAAGGGCAAAAAAAGTGGAAAAAATTTAAGAAATTTTCAATGACTTAAATTACAACTTGCTGTTGTCTTTTCTCTAGAAATGATTTTACTACAAATGATGTATTTTCCTGAGCTCTACTGAGGGAAGTTTATTTATTTATTTTGAAATTGATAAAATATTTCACCAATTATGAATATACAAATACAGGAATTTACCCATTTGTTATTTCATGGCATCTGTAAGAACTAGAAGTTTTTATTTTTATGATGTATAAAGTAAACAGAAATAATAAAAATTATGCAGCTATAATTATGCTTCAGTCTTAAACTATATCTACTCCTCACAGAAAATATGTAACCAATCAGCTAGATGTTTGTTGTGTAAATACAAATTAAAAATACAGAGCAAAACAAAAAATCAGAACAATAGCTTTCTTTCAAATAAACTATTCTTCCCTGGGCTATTTCCTATGAAATTAGGAAACATTCTATTTTTTATCAGTTTATTTTAAGTATATCAAGTTTTGAGAGGAAGTCATTCATTTATTTCTTAGTTTAAATATAAGGAACATCTATGGTGAGTATATTGTTTGTTCAGTCTTCAGATAGAAAGACAAAAATTATAATCTTTTACCTTAAATGGCTTTCAGTTGGTGATCAACTCAAATAAATGCACAACCAGGAATTTGGCTAAAACAATATAAAATCATCTTTTTTGGAATTGAAAACAATGAGTAGTTGTAATTTTATATTGTTTAACATAAAACATAGAAAAAGTTATGTTACATGTATTCTGAGTGCTGTCAGAGCGCAGAGCAGAGAGTGATGTATTATTTTTGCATTTTGTAAAAAACTTCCCTGTAAATGTCAGATTTAATTCAGGTCTCAACATGTAAGATGCATCTAAAACATTACTCTTTGTGTCTCCTATCATAAAAATCTACATGAATCTGTACATTTACTATTATCCTAATGACAATAAGATAGTGGTACTTTAAGAGGAAATAGTTAAAAAAAAATCAAATCCATATTTGGAAAGTCTAAAAATATTTTCTAAATTTCAAAATGTCGAAATCTTAAAAACTGTGGAGAATTTTTTTCATTTGTACATACCTTATAGGCCTCTGCTTCAGATTGTACAAGTGAATGGTCTATATAAGGCCTCATAGGAAAATATCGACAAGGCCACTTAATTTTGTGCATGGTATTTGCTCTATGTGTCTCATGCATTCCAAGGGTTTTGCAAAAGTTTATTTTTGCCTAGTTATCTCCAGTGAAAGGTCAATGAGGTGACACAATAATCTATGGAAGAGACATTTACACCCCAAATCTCAGATAGTTTCCCTGGAAGGGATAGCCTTAGAGAGAACATGATTATGTCCTTAAATACACAGATATGATTCTGAGCTACACTTAAGTGGAAAAGAAATAGCAGTTTTTTTGTTTTGGAGGATTTTCTTGCTAGATTCTTTTATACAGTATTTCCCTTTAATCTTCTTGTTCAGAGAAGAAATCTACCAATTTCTTATAATGGAAACTGTCTCCAGACTAATAGCCATTAAAATGAATAATTTTAAAGCATTTTTGGAATTAAGATCTACCATGTTCCAATAATATAATAATTCTTTTTTGTGCTTAGGTTAAATTTCATGGCCTTTTACTTCAGCACATTCAGTCAAGCTTCCACTAAGCAGTTAGCAAAAGCAATTAAATCATTTTGCAAGCTTACATGTAATGTGGTTTCTCTAGATTTACTGATCCAGTAGGGAATTTATTGATCCAATAGCAAAACGAGTCACATAACAAGGGAACATGGAAAGAACAGACATTTTAGGAAACAGAGGGGAGGATGGGTCCAGTGTTCTGGTCACCTACCTCTGTGTCTGATGCTTTTCTGGGCCACTGGACGTGTGGGACTAATCTAAAGGTGCTGTTTATCTCCAGGGAGACACACAGGTCTTGTTACTGCTTCACCATTCTGAGGCCTAGCTTTCTTCAGATTTGCCTCCAGCTGCAATCCTGATGTCTCTATGTTTTGTGCTGACTTCCTTGAGGGCCCAATCCCTCTCTGACTGTATATTCATTTCTATCTAATTCACTTACCTGTAATAATATTTTATAATGTTCTGGACAAGCATGCCAGAATAGACTTCTCTATGTTGTCGTGGGCATAAAAAACAACAAACAACTAAAAACTGCAGACCAAATGTGTCTGAAGACATATGACAATGAGTGTAACATGGCGTCCTGGATGGAATTCTGAACAAAAAAGGGACATTAGGTAAAAATGAGTGAAGTGTGAACAAAGAGTGAAGTCAGACTAGGGTCATGCACCAGAATTTGTTCTTAGTGATGAAAGATGCTCACATTAAAGAAAACTGGGTGATGGGATAGGTAACCCATATGTACTGTACTTTTCTCTAAATATAAAATTTAAATTCTATTGGAAATAAAAGCAAAACACATTAAATTTTTAAATTATATTCAAAAATCTAACCAATATTGGATTCAAATGCTGCACAGAAATACCAATCTTATGGACAAAAAAAACCTTGATTTTCTTTTTATTCTGTTGTATCGGGAGCATTTCATATCTTATCTCGCTTGACCCTTGTCATGGCTCTGTGGTGTAAGGAAAGCAAATTATAAAGGAAAACATTTCCAGTCCAAGGTCTCTTCAACATTAGCTCTGTATTTTTTTATTTTTTAGTCACATTTTAACTATTTGTCCCTGAGGATCTGTAAGAAGCCACTTTCATCACAGAGTGGAATCTGCCCTCTTCTGTTTATTTAGGGAGAACCAACAGAGAAATTTAGGGCAAGTTCTCTCCAGCTCCCTGGGGTCACTTCGTGCTTCTCAAGTTGCCTGTAAAAGAAAATGTGGGTGAGGAACTGGGAAATGGCAGCAAGGACTGAAAAGTCTAGAGTCTGGATTTGGGAAACACGTTTTTTGACCCAGTTGTAGAGCTGATAAAGTTTCATGGTTCAGAGTTTACCTCAGTTTTCTGCCTTCAAGTATTGCCCGATGACCGAGAAGTGAGGAAGAGCTTGAATGAAGCCTTGTCAGCTCTCCTTACCAGAAACCTTCTGCATCGCTACTGAGCAGAGTTCTCCTGGTTCTGACAGTCCGACCCAGGATCAGGGCTAAGGATGGGCCAACATTGGGCCAAAGCTCATGCTCAAAGGCCAATAGCTGTTTTTCTATATTTGGTTTGTTCTTTTTCCTTCTTAAGACTTCCTGTGTGTAGCCATTTGTGGAAAATGATTGTGATTTATGTATACTTTTATGGGGTAAATTAACTCTGGGATAATTGTTCCAAAATACTTTGTGAAACCTCTCCTTCCTGAGAACACTTACCATCAAAGCTATATTTTCTAACAGTAATGTAACATTTAAATACTAACTTAAAACATTTTTTAAAATCACAAGTTTTGAAAACAAGTAACATTTACTTTATAACCCTTAGACTCAAAAGAAAATGAGAGAAATTATAGAACACTAAAGTCCCAGATAGACCTTAAAAATACAGCATTATTCCCTTCCCATCCCCACAAAATCTCCCTATATCTTATCATTTTTTGTTTCTTTTTCTCTTTAAATTATTTATACTTTGGGTTTTGCCTATAAAAGAAACCATGAAAGTGATCTGAGGATGGAGGAAGATGCAGGGAGAGGAGGGGGAGGGAAGTAAAAGGTTCACGATGTGATATGTAAATGTACCAATGCCCCCCACCATGACATGATGTATTCATTATAGATCACAAAAATATACTAATACAAATTTTAGAAAACAAGTACAAATGTTAGGAGCACCACATGTGTTTACTTTTCAGATACCAGAACCACTGGCTCACTGAGCTGCCTTTTGATTACCATGTAAGTAAGTTTTTGTTGACAGGGACCAGCAGCAGGAGCTTGGCTACTGCCGTTAGGACAGGCTCCATGAAAAACTGAACAGAAGGACAACCTCTCTGCAGAGTAAGTGCTACAGAAAACAGGAAATTGCAGAGCCTAACATTTGAAGCGTAAATACACTGTATGGGTATAACACATGTAAATAATAAATTGCCATTAAAGGGGAAAATAAATAACTGTGTTGAATAAGAAAAGAAGTAAGTGGGATGGACTGTGGCAGTAGATAGAGCACTTACCTAGTGTGCTCAAGGCCCTGGGTTCCATCCACAGTACCACACACACACACACAAACACACAAAAAGTAATAAGGACAAAGAAGACCTTAGCTGTTATTCTCAAAGTATTTATGGCAAAGGACCAGTTTTATTAAAAATTTTATTCACTCACAGACCTATCATTTTCTAAAATGTAATAAGAGTAATTACTCTAGAAATGACAAAAAATAAGGATATGCAAAATGTAGGCTTGATTACTCAAAAGACACAAAATCTTAATAAATATAATCAGAACAAGTACATACCAAACAAAGTTTCTGTATGCTAATTCTTACTTTTGTACTGAATTCAGAGCAGTAGCAATGAACTCCAGGTCCAGTGTTCTAACACTGACATAGGTAGCTCAATGCTACTTCTGCAATCTAAAAATGCACACACCAATTCATGATTAACAAAAATGCAAAGAAATAAAGAAACACATCTTAAACTTACTAGAATGGTTGTTTACTAAAGAGGGTGGGAAGGAAATGAAATGTGAACAAATGAGAATCAATCAATCAAGAGACTGATCCAGGCTGGGCGTGGGGGGGCATGCTTGTAATCTCAGTGCTCTGGGAAACTGAGGCAGGAGGATCCAGAGGATCAAAAGTTCAAATACAGTCGGAGTAATTTACTGACTCAGCAAGAGTCGGTCTAAAAGTAAAAAATAAAAAAGGCTGATGATGTAGGTCATTGTAAAAGCCCCAGGTTTCATTGAGAGAGAGAGAGAGAGAGAGAGAGAGAGACTGATCCAGCATGGAGCCATGAGAAAGGTGTTTGAATATGATTAGCTCAGCTTCTGTGCACACACAAACACACACACACACACACACACACACAAAGAGGCAAATGAAATTTAACAGTCTTTTCTCCACTCTGTGTCACTTTCACCAACTTATTTTTCATGTACTTTGACTCCTGTTACTATTTGAAACATTTTTCTGCTCACTCTCTCTCAGCTATATTAAACTGATAAGAAATCATCAGGTAGACATGTTTTCCCCGGGGATAAATGTGTACTTTGGTTTTCACCCCTATCATCTGAATAAATCAAAGGGGTCTAGTATAAATCCCTTGGCTAGTTTATATCTGCTTAGAGTCAGAGTGAAAGAGGTGAAGATCTTGGAAAGATCTCAAACAGGCTATCTGTACTTACATCTCTTCCTTTCTGCTCACTCTCAAACTGACCACACATCTGAAATACAACCTTTAAAGTATAACTATTAAGCTTAAGAAGAATTGGAAAAAGCTACATTTCAGAAGTCAATTTTTAAATTGATATTTGGCTATTGTTTCTGTCTGTTATCTTAAGAGTTCTGCCCTGTAGCAGTATGAATTGAAGCGCTGGTACCAGAACTTTCCTTTTTTTTTTTTTTTTTTTTTGCAGTACTGGGGATTGGAACTAGGGCCTTCACACCAAACCCCTTTTCTTTCTTTTGTGATTTATTTTGAGATAAGTTCTTGCTAAGTCTCAATGTTGCCCAGGCTGGGTTTCAATTTTGACTCTTTTGCTTCAGCTTCCAGAATGTTGGGATTACAGGTCCACTTTTGTTTCTTGTGCTAGGGATGGAACCCAGAGACTTTACAAGTGCAAGCACTCTACCACTGAGCTACAACCCTAATCCCTTCTTCTTACAAGTTTCTCTCTGCAGGGTTTTTCAAAATGTGAGACCCTGCAAGTTAGCTTTGTGGTTAGTCTGCCTATTTTGCAGTAAGTTGAGACTGTATACACTTGAGAAAGCAAAAGGAAGAGATGAGCAAGAATGATCTCTGATTAGAGAGGTGAAGAAAAGTGGGCTGTCTCTCCAAGGACTCAAACTCTTCACTTAAAAGTAGATATTTGAGGGTTGGGGATGTAGCTCAGTGGTTCTGATGCCTGCCTCGCAAGGGCAAGGTCCCAAGTTCGATCCCCGGTACCAAAAAAATAAATAAAATAAAAGTAGATATCTGATTGATTGATTGATCAAGATAGTCTTTTCAATTTCTACCTTGTGAAGACAAGCTCCACTTCTATCTGGAAGTATTTTTCATGCTTTATTTCTTAAACAGTAGCCCCTTGATGGTCCCCACTAGATATTTATTCCTAAGCAAGTGGGAATTTGAAGTTAATCTCTCTTCCTCTGGTTTTTACAACTAACTACAAAATTGTGCTCATAGTAACAAGCCAAATTATACAGAGGAATTTAAAGAAAAAGTTAGGAGTCTTTTCCTTCCAATAGACGTCGGTTTGTCCAACATACAGAGCAATTATGTACATGGGACCCCCCACACCAAGGTCTCGAATGTTCTGTAAGAATGCTGTCTGATATTTCACACAAAGCACTGGATAAGTGCTCATGAGGAAAATGAGAAACATTTGAACGTGTTTACATTTATTTTGTGTTTTAATATTCTTATTACACTTTATACTAGAGAACAAATACATATGCATATATGCTTCTTACATAATTATCACTCAAGAATTATTTTTGCATCTTAAAGTTTATGTGTTATTTTTAAATATTTCCTTGTTTATAAGGAGATAGTATGTAATCATTGTACTCTAACCACCTTGGTTATCCATTGTTCTATTGTTAAATGTTTCACTATCATTAAATTTATAGCTGTGCTTACATATCTATAATTGCTATTTTCATTTAAATTTAATTAGTTAATTAATTTTTTGGTGCTGGGATTGAATCCACGGCCTTGTGCATGCTAAGCACATCTCTGCTGAGCTGGACCCTTAGCCCTTGTTTTGTAAGAAATCGTGCTGTGATGGTACCGCATCCAGGCACAATTATTTATAGAACTCTTCCTATTTATTACCAGATTGCTCCCTTAATGGATTTTATGGCTACACAAAGGGTACCCTGTTTAATCCTGATTTTAGAAGTACTATAGTTTGGAGTCTGACAAGGTGAAAACAGGAAGGCTGGATCTAAGAAAAAGGAGGCTGTTGCCATTGACCTGCACTAGAGGAGTGGCAGTAGATTTAAAGAAGGAAATGACAGAATAAGTACTTAGGAGGTAGACTTGACAGGCTTGGTCAATAATCTGGATACAAGGAGGAAAGAATGAAGGAGACTGGGGGAGGAGTCACTCTTTGGAGCATAAGAACTAAGGAGGAAAAGCAGGGCTGGGGGTTAGGATACTGAGGACGTTGTACACTGGATTCCCCATGCCCAGCACAGTGGCTGCTACAAGGAAGGCATGCAGTAGATGGTTGCTGAGTGGGTGAATGCTCAGTGTGCCTGAACAAATGGGCACAGCAAGCCATGAATCCATGTTCCTTTTCCCAAAGGCTTACAAAAACTTAAGTGTACTCAAGAGGCTATTTGCTATTGTTTGTTTGTTTGTTTACTTCCTCTATAGGACATTTTAAAATTAGGATTTCTGAGAAATAGGCAGTGAGAATTAAAAAAGAAACTAGAGACAATGAGAATCTATAGCCAAAGCTCAGGCCTTTGGAATAACGAAATCTTTCCTTCACAAAATTAACTCAGCATTTTACACAGTCAATCTGATGCCAAAGTACATAAACTTAGTTGCTCCTTAGAAAGCTAGCAAGTTTTGGACTCAAACTCCTAAAATCCGAATATCTCTGGTTCCAAATGAAAAAAGTGCTCCATTCTGCTCACTTCCCAGTTCACCAGTGAGCCTGGAAAGATTGTCCCCAAAGGTCGCTGCTGTGTCGGTCCTCTCAGAGTGTCCACACATGATGGCCAGTGTTTGGAGTGTCCAGCTGCCCTTGTGTTTCATGTCACTTAGTCATGTGACTGCCTTGTGCTTCTGTACCCAAGTGAGAACGTCTCTTTGGGTTCTTGCACTCTGGATGCCTCCTATCCCCGCGAGGGCAAAGCCATGATTCCTGTTTCCTTTGTGTTTCCCAACCCCCAAGAGTCAAGGGCGGTGTTTAGCATAAAGTGAGAGCTCAGGCACTACTGACGACTGCCCCACTGTAGTAACCAAACTGATGAAAAGTGATGGCCAATAAAAGATACCATGTATCTATTCTTAGGAAACACAATGTTTATTGAAATGCACGTAGATAAATTATCACCAGCATAAAACTGTTAATGGAGTTTTCAACATGAGTTTAGTTTATTCTTAAAATGAAATGAGGCTTTGAAAGTCCATTGTCCCATAGGAAAAATATTCTATTTCTCTGTTCAGATAAAGTCCTTTAAAAAAGCAAATCACTTTTGAAACCGTCTTTTAAACGTCTCCGGCCTATGAATACATAACAAACAAAAATATATTAAAAAGATATATCTCTTTCTGTTCAGTAAAAGAATTAAATAGAAATGCTTTAGGGTTAATACATACAGGAAAATATTTTATTTAAACTCTAAAATTTTCCATTTTATTAGTATTTACTAAAATTGTAAAGAAATAATATCAAAAACATCAAGGTAAAAATGACAAGTGATCATAATAATGTAAAAAAGCCAGTAATTTTATTTTTATATATTTCAGAAATAAGTTAAAAATATTATCTTCTCAAATAAACAATTGTTAAATAACTCTGATTTCAGTAATTTTGGAACACAATCCAAAGGTAGTTTTAATCTCCATTTAAGGAAATCAAGGAGAATTAAATTTAACAAACATAGCAAGAGAGGATAGGAAGGAACTTAGAAAATTCCTGACATTTTGTGTGGGTCAGTAGACATTAGGAGTTAATTCTCAGCCACTACTCTGTGGGCCCAATGAGTTAGTCGTATTCTACTTCAACATGGTGCTCTGGGCTGACCTGTTTGGCTCCTCCCAGGTGATGCTGCTGGCCTTCTCCGATGGTGAGTCTGTTGAATGGGATTATCTTCATAGTGGTTTCCTTCATGGAATACCAGCGGGATTTCCAGGTGGCCCAGATAATGCCATTATCATAACCATTGGGTGTAGATGCTTTTGAATAAGTGCCACCTAAAACGAAGGGCAAGTGTACATAACTCTGCTCTTGCATTTCCATATCTCAGAAATCTGTGAAGACTATCCATTACAAAGTACACTGCCAGATATATCAACTTTATAGCACTACACACCAACTAAAAATATCCCTAAAGATTCCTAGAATCTCAGTTTATAATTAAACTAAATTACTCTTAAATAATCCCTTATATCTAAGGCAACTCTTACATCTGAGTCTCGTTTCATGGTTACACCACTACTAACAGGGCTAGATCTCCAGAGCTCTCCATGTGATCTCTCTCCCTAGGCTTACCCTTCCTGGACTCAGCTTTTGTGGAGAATCTTTCCTCAGGTAGGTGAGAACAGCAGGAGCCACAAGATTCCTGATCTGGCAGCCTGATGCTATCTCATGACATCATTCTACTGGTTAATTGAAGAGACTATGAGGAGCTTTCGACAGTGGTTCTGGAATGCTATTTTATGCCTCCATTATAAAGTGGAGGCTAGGTTGATTGGCTTTCTAGGCCCTGGGCAATAGAGCTCATGTAATTTTGGAAGTCTGATACTGAAGTGGACTATAGGTTATCGAGGTAACCCTGGGTCATATGGATCCAGCATCTTCCCTAAGTTTCTTCCAACTGTATGGATGGTATATTTCTCCACTTAAAGAGTGTTGTAGAAACCAGAAGTTTAGTTTAAAAAGTCTTTGAGAGGACTACAAGTTGGTCGTTCACTAGAACTATGCCCTCAGGAGGTAAGGCTGCTCGTGGGTAGATGAGAAGAGTGGTCATAGCTTTTGCTTCCCAGTGAATCCTTCAGCAGTAACTCAAACCAGTGTTCTAAACCATTCCAACCTTACAGAAACCACACCCTCCCCAAGCCTGAAATAAGTCTGTGGTCCCCATGTCTCAAGTTCTCAGGAGCCCCAGCCCTTATCAGTACTTCTCTGCTCTTTAGTCCATCTCTCCTGGAAACTGCTCACTGCTCACTGGTTGTGTCTGACACATAGCTCATGAGAAACTGAGCCAGGGCAATGTGCTAACAAACAAAAGGTTGGTAATCTCAGTCCACATAGATCATATACAAACTATGGCTACAGTTAACCCAAAGTCCCAACTCTGACCTTGACAGTTTCATCACAATGACAAACCACTGGATATTTTGCAGCAGGTGGAAGTTTTTGAGAGAGGACCGTTTTAAGCACAAGCTTGGTATTATCCAACTCTGGTTTCCAATAAAGAGCTACAGAGTTAAAAGTCTTTACTGCTATTATTCATTCTTTACATCTAGTCACTACCTTGTATAAAATATACATTATAAACAAATTCAGAACCTGAGGAAGAATGCCATACCTGGGTAATAAATTCCATTGAGGTGGCCGGCATGACACTTGTTCATCCACCAACCAGATCCATCCTGTTCTGCACAGTTGCCTTCAAACTTATCATTGTCGTTGTCCCAGGTGCTGAACTGCATGCCATTGTGGGATGTGAAGAACTTGTCACTTGGATCATCACCAAAATCGAAGCCATCAAAGGCATCACCAGCATCTCCACCAATGAAGTAGGCATAGGTCAGGCGGTACTTGTCAGCCTCCGGTCCCACCTTGAACATGGCGTAGTCTGCAGTACTGTGAAGTAGGGAATAGCAGCATCACGTATGTAATGAGCCCTCCTCAGGAATCTCACAAGTTCCCTCTTCCACAGGACATATTTACTTGCAATGTGTTATTTTGCTTCTTAAGGCTAAAACAGACACATTCCACTCGGTAAAGCTTTCTGTAGATGTGGCATGAAGAATGGATATGTGAACTAGTCCAGGACTATTGACACCACCTAGGATGGGGCTAGCAGCCTTTCAGACATCCCAGTGAAAACTAAAAACTTCACCCATTTGAGGAGTGCTTTTTACTTATTGGGTCCTAATATTAAATCAAAAGGTATAGATGAACCTAATTTCTTATTTTCTATTTTCATTCCAATTTTTAGCATTGCACACACATCAGAGATTATAGTAATTATTTGATAGTGAGTGACCATTAATGCACCAAACCACAAAGAGTGTCCATTAGACATGCATATCACTTGAAGCCTGAGGTCCTAACAGGGCTTATTTTTCCCAAGGCATTGTGGTAGTGGCAAGAAGGAAGGTTTGCTAGGACATCATGGAAACAAAGCCATCCCCCTGTGGTCCACAAAACACGAGGTGTAGGAATCAGAGATTCTTCTCTTCGAGCAATTAGGAAAGAAGCCATAATTTTGTGGAGTGGAGGGAATAGGGCCTTGGTGAATGAGCAGAGATGCCCAGAAAATCTTTAACCTCTTTTTTATTCTCTGTACTTGAGAAATGGGAGATATTTTCATAGAAGGTCTACTAACTATGATACTTTCTGGGTGAAAAATATCCCATGTGTTTGGTGATAGAATATGCTTCATTATTCCATAAGCATAAGAAGAGGGTTGGCTATTTTTCACAGACCCCATGTATGTCTGTTCCTAGAGGGAGCTCTAGACCACCAAAGGAGCTGGCATATTTAATTTCAGGGCAACCTAAGATTTGACAGGATGAGTGACCAATGAACAGAAAATCCAAAGAGGCTGAATTCACTTTTCAACAAAGATAGTCATGAAGAGGCTGGGCTCCAGGGTCAAACTACCTGATTTCAAGTCCCATCTCTATCATTTACCAGCAATGTGACCTTGAGCAAGTTAATCTGTAAACTGTGATTAATAATAATACCTTCCTCTTAAAATAGTTATTTGGATCAGATTAAATTTAATTTCATGCTCAACCTCTGGTACCTATCAAAAGATCAGTAACTAGCTATGCGTCTGCATGTTTCCAGGGTAAATAAATTATACCACAATAATCAGATCCATCCTGGAAAGAATATATCTCTTTGGACAGCCCAAGAACTAATCTCATTCCTGGGGAAAGTGACTACTGGATATGCTCTTTGCTTTTTTCAGGCTGTGTTTGCCACGGGTCTGATGAAAGGCAGAAAGGGCACATCCCAGATGACCCCTGCCACAAATGTTAGAAGTCTTCTCTCCACAGTACCTGGTTCTGCCACTCCAGTCTTTGAGTTGCACCCTTAATGCATATGGGATAGCAGACTGTGTGCTTATTAAGTGAATTTTCTCATTTCCCAGCCAGAATTCTGTGGTGCCAGTAGGAGACAGATGTCCAAAACCTTCTTTATACTGAATCCAGTTTTTCTTGAAATTGACACTGCCATCGAGCCTCTAATTACACAAGGGCACGAGTGAGAGGAGAGGACAGGTTATCAATTCACATATAGGAAATATTGTCAAGGTTCTATCGAAAATATGGAAGGTAGGATTCTATCAACTACCAATTAAGTGGCCAAAGGCCTCTTTTTCCTCAACTATCAAATAGGAGTAACTATGCTAACTTCTCAGGATTGCAGTGAGGATTACATGAGAGAACATAAAGGAAATACTTAAAAGACTGCCAGGCATATAGTAAATTCTAAATTAGCGGTAGGTTTTTAACAGGACCCTAGAGGACTTCAGAGCTCCAGCCTGGTAGGGATTCTCGGTGTTGCCGTGCAGCGATCACGCTTGCCCTTGGAGCGCCCCCTGCAGGAGGAGGAGGAACTGTAGCAGTGCAGGGAGATAAAAGGAGCTACATCACAGGGGTGCCAGAGACCGGCAGGAGCCCCAACTACATCCTTTAGGGAGGGGCCACATCTCGGTGTAATGGGCAGGAGTAGATCTTGATCCCCGGCGAATGAGGTCGCTTCTATTCCTTTGCCACCGAAGGACTTGGCGTATGCGCCATCGTGAATTTGCATCAGTCTTGCCAGCACCGACTTGAGTCGAAGCATGGACTCTGAAACCAGACTGATCGGATTCAAATCCTGACCTGCCACTTATTACTTACATGATCTGGGGCAAGTTACATAACGGCTCACGCCTCAGTTTCCCCCTCTGCGAGTGAGGCCAATAGCAGTATCTACACCGCCTGGGGCCGTGGTGTGGTTAAGAGGGTTAAGGTTTCCAAGGGGCTTAGAAAAGCCCTGCCGGGGAGCACGTGGGCACTGACGACGTCCACACGGGAGGAGGACACTACCTTCTGCAGCACAGTCCACCCGTTGCCATTTCCCTCGATCTCACAGTAGACTAAGAACTGCTGCTTCGCCTTCAGAGGTTTGATGAAGTAAAGTCCGCTCTCCTTGGCGCCCTTGTTGGCAATGTCTTGACAGTCTGAAGGAGAAGGGAAACCTTTGCTATGGCTTGAGACCTGGTGAGACTGCGCCAGCCTCAAAAGTGAGTCCTGAACCTGTAGTAAATGATTCATTTCCCAAGAAGTATTTTTTTCTCATATCATCATCGTTTCCAAACTATTGTTTGCTCCTCCGGAAAAGTCCGGGCAACTGGAATCCTTAGGTTGAAGGTCTAGATGCTTTCCCAGGGATTCCCATCCACCCACACCGGCACACACAAACTCCTCAGTTTGATGAATTTGACCCAAGCTGCTCACCTTTCCCAGTCGTGTCATGAATCTTCACTGTGTCCTTGCATGGCTCCTGGCATTGTGCTTCCAGCTGGGCCACCTTCTGCTTCAGGTTATTGATCTTTTGATTATTGGAATTATATACCTCCTGCAAAAATCTACAAATGGAATAATAAGATAACAGGAGATAAGATATTCCTTTCAGAAGATCAATTCTGTATTTTCTCTTAGAAATGCTACCTTAGTCTTTCAAGAACACTTTCCTAGTAAATCAGTCCCTTTTTGGGAAAACTGTAAAATTATGTTACTAAATTAAAGTGAATTAAAATATTAGGATTTTTAGAAACCCCTCCCAAAGTCAATTAAAAAAGGAATATAATTTTTCTGAATCCCTTCACCTAGAATGAAGTTTACTCCATTTTAGAATGGTCTTAGAATGGTCTTTCGCTATGGAACGGTCTTAACTCTGAACACAAATAACAAAGTCATTGTCAATAAACAAAGGTCACTGTAAATGGTCATTCTACCTTTTACCTTACACATGGGGCAGCAGATAAGAACCTACATGAAGGATATGGCTGGGTAAGAGGAAAGCTGAGGATTCAGAAGCAGTAATCCGTACGTGCTGAAGCCTTGTTCCTTTTCCATGTGAGCCTACTGAGGGTCCTTTTGAGGGCTTCATGTAAGTCGATAACTTACATGAGAAAGGTAGATGAGGCATTATCATATATAAAATAAAATAGACATTTTCTCATTCTTCTTAGTGTTTCTAGTAACATAGCTTTAGAAAAGGCTGCAGGAATTTTAGTAAAAACCCGTGTTTGCAGTTTCTATGCTTATAATGTTCAGAGATGATAGAGGACTATCTAGAATGCATAAACCTGTATGTCTTTCTTTGAAACATAAAAAGGGAGACAAACTATTGGACCACTTTCTCTGCTTGGTTTTAGACAATTTCTGCTCAATAGTCTCCTTCAGTTTCAATGATGGGCAATAATAATACTGATTATAATGATAATAATCATGACAAGGACAATAATGGCTGTTTGATACCAAAAGAGGACACATCCCTCCTGGGCTGCTTCTCCCTAGCCACCACTGATCACAGTTTCTCAGTCTGCTGTGAGTTTGATTTAGGAAAAACCTTGGGAGAGAGACTAAAACTGTGTCTGGGACTCCATGATCAGAGTTCGAGTCCCTGGCAAGCTAGTAACAGGGACTTTTTGCTTACAAATGGAGGAGAATACATAATCATGTGTACAAGTTAGGTAAGCATAACTTACACATAGCTTTGCTTACAAAAGGAGAAGAATACATAACCGCAGATTATGTGCACATGATTACACATAGCTTTGCAACAGTTTGTTGAACTTAATCTCTTTAGATCTGTTTTTCTGGTCCTCCTTCAATATAATTTAATAGTCAATATCCTCCTTCTACTTGCTTATTTCTTACCACCCATTTGCGGGTTAAAGATAAGCATAACATCAATTGGATTTTTTTTTGTTGTTGTTGTTGTTTTGTTTTTTGGTACCAGGGATGGAACTCAGGACCTTGCGCTTGTAAGGCAGGTGCCGGAACCACTGAGCTAAATCCCCGGCCATCAATTGGATATTATAAAAAAATTTTAAACCCCTTAGATTACTTTCACTTGAATATGCAATAATAAATAAAAACTAAATCCATCTTGGAAAGCAAATTAAAACCAGAATGCTTACCGAATACTCGAGTCATGTGTTAAAATCGATGCTTCATATTTCATAATTTCCTCCATCATCTTCTTGGAATTCTGCGTAGCCATCTCTATTGCATCTGCAATGTGGGATCAGAGACAGAACAACACTTTAGCAAACAGGGTGACCAAAACAACCGCAGAAGAATTTCTTCGGTGACTTCTTCAGTCATTCCCAGTCCCTCACTTGGCTTTGCTGGCTGATGAGGGTCATAGCTGATTTGGATCGCCTTGATCAGTTCTTTGGTTTCTGTCGTTTTGTTTTCTGCATCATGAAAGATGTCCTCCAAGGCCTGGAGGTCCTTGTGTACAGACGTTTGGTAAGTGGACAGGAAATCCGCAATACCACAGGTGGTAGGGCAGAAGCTACCCTGAGGAAGAACAATGCAGTGATTAAGCATCTTGATAAAAGCGCCACTTAAAATCTGTTCAAGAAAAAAGTAAAAGTGCAACTGTATTTTTGCAAACTTTGAAGTGTCAAATGCTATTTGTAAAATAATTGTTTCAATTCTGCTTCCCTCTCTAGTTAAAACAGAAAGCAAATAACATAAAAATAACTTACAAATCTTTCATCTAAGATGCAGCAGTTGTCTCTGGTGGCGACATACTAAAAGAGAAAAATACAGATATTTCACTACTTTACCAGACTTACTTATTTTTCAGCTTCCCACTTAAAATATGTTTTATGAACAGCACACTTACTGCCAGGCATGTTGAAGACAGCAGTAAGAGCAGGGAGAAGCAGAGAATAAAGCTCCGTGGATGCGAGGACCAACTCATGGTGTGTGGGTGCCCAGAGCGCCGAGGCCTGTACTGTCAGCTCTGTGACCTCCTGGGCTCCGCCTGTCCCTTTATGTAAGTGGCAGGGCTGGAGGAGACCGGGAGTGGCTAGCGCTGATCACGGGGCTTCTTACCAGAATGGTGGGGATGTCTTTCCCGTCGCTTTTTCCTCATTCTGGCTCCAACTTATGCCTGGTCAGATTCCCAGATTCTGCACACAGCTTTAAACTCCTCCTTTTTGGCTTGGTCCAATCCTTTTTCCCTGATCCAGAATCATCTCCAGAGGCGAGTGAAGCATTAGCCACTGCTGAGGGAAGGACCTGCCTGTGTGACACTTCTTCCCGGACGTGGCCTAGACAGCAAACACAGAGCTCTGACCTCTACTAGAACAAACCCAGCCATGCTTACAATGGGCCTTCCACCCCCACCCCAATTACTAAAGACCTTTCTTAGCCCGAGGGTGAGGTAACATTAATTATTTTTAACCTGTGGCTATAGGAGTAGGTGGCTTTGTCTTCCCCCATAGACCAATTCCATATTCCCAGAAGAAGATGAGGCCAGATATGTATCCCTGCCCCTCTCTGTGGCCATATTCTAGGCTCTCCCTTCCTACTTAGCTTTCCAGCTTCACTATCTCTCTGACAGGAAGAACCATCTGACAGGGCACCCCACTGCCACCGAGGGAAAGGGGCCCAAGCCCTCTTGTTTTCTCAGAGGAAAACCTGGGTATGGAAGGCAGGGGCTGGGAAAATCTACCTCCCAAATATTTGACCTTCAGTGAGAGGAAAAGAGACTACCTGAGATGTCAGAGAAAGGCCACGTTTTTGTCCTGACCCCAGAGCTTCTTTGTGTGACAGGGAAAGATCTCTGTCATCACCTGCTGATAATTTACAATTGTACGTTAACACCGTTATTAATGTCCTTGACTTTTATGATCACTCATTTCCTCCTCTGATTGCAAACTTACTGTGAAAGTCGATGAACTACCTTAGTAGGAGAAATATATCCAGTCTGAAGGAAACACTAACACCTGAATGTTTGATTCTAAGTCTTTTCAAAGGCATATTTATGTTTTGAATTGAAAACAAAGATAAATGTTTGGGCTGGAGTTGTAGCTTGGTGGTAGAGCACTTACCTAGTATGTGTAAGGCCCAAGGTTTGATCCATAGCACTGAAAACACAAAAGGTTCATGTCATGCAACTAATCAATAATTTCTATAATGATATGAATCCTTAAGAACCAGATTCCTTGTCTTTTCTCTTTAGCTTTTTAGTTATTACTAATCATATCACCATACTACCAGCTTATTAAAAGCCTGGTAACATAGCCTTTTCTCCTTTCCTCCACGTCAGTCACTGCCTGCTCCAATCCACTTGTTGATCTTCCTTTAATCTTCCTATAAACAAAGCTTCTTCAAATGTAGCTGTTTATGACAGGCACCAGCTTACAAACATTCAGTGTCTCCCCACTTCCCATCAAAGTGAATATAAACATCACAAAAACGTTCTTCCTACCCTCACTGCTTTTCTCTTTTGGTGCCATTTCCTAAAGGATGCCTCTATCTAGTCTAATCAAATTGAATCACAGAACACCCCCTGTTGTGTACTATACAGTTGTAGCTGTTTTTTTTTTCCTGTGTAACTTTTTCTCTGCCTAGTTTGCCTTCATTCACATTCCTGTATCTCTGACTGTCAAAATCCTACACAACTTCAACGTTCTATTTCATCAACCATCTACACCCCCAAAAAACAAACTCCTGGCAGTCAGTCCTACCCTTTTATAGCAACTTTATATTATACCTATACATATTGTATCAATCCCATTAGATGTAAACTCACTTTTATGACCATAGCTTCTAGCATAACAGTCTATAATTATTTGATCACTTCAATTGAATTGGGCTGAAAGTCATCCTTTAAAGTTTATACTTTAATACCTTTTAAAACTTTCAAGTTACAAAAGTAAGTGACTCTGGCAAGGGTAATGCTCAAATTTATGACTGAATATCACATAAAAGAATACAAAACAATCTTTAAAAGAATGAAGTGGTTCATCTACTCACAGGGAAAAATTTTCAAGACACATTGTTAAATGAATAATAAAAAAAGCATTCTATCACTGCCCAGACAAAAAAGCACTCATTGGATAATTCATGAAAATTCCTCCTAAATTAATTCTAGAAATCAGAGACCAAGTGATGCTAGAGCTAGGTGGTGTATGAGAGATGTACTTTCCTACCAGTGCCTGTATTCAACTAAAATGTGTCACACAGCATAGTGACATCATGTATCTTCTCTCAATGAACGTAAGACACTGTCTTGTTGACTTTAAGGTAATAATTCATACAGTCACAGGTTGGGCTTTTGTCTTTTTCATAAAGTTTAATTAGATATACTAGTGTTCATAGTATGTACAAGATTGGTAAATGAAGGATATCACAAATTCTGTCTTATCCCATTTTAGAACTGGAGTGCTTCTCTTCTTGGCTTTTTACTGACTTGCATTGGAATCTGAGATGCATTCTCAGGATATTTTAAAAAGAGATTTACTTTTGACCACAACCTCAAATTCTAAATCACAATCTTATTAGACAAGATAACCTGAGAAAAAAAATGGCCAACAGTGATTTAGTGACCTACATTGGCTCTGTATTGTCTAGCGCACTTTAGGGCTATTAAATTTTAACTAGTTGTTCTCCTCTATGTTTGGTCAACTTTTTCTCTGATAAATGATAAATGATTAATGAGTTCCAGGAAAGAAAAATATTTATTAAATCAGATGTGCTGTGCTTCTAGGGCTATTTTCTGAGAAAATGGCATATGCACTATGTAAGCCAAAATAATTTAATTTGAGTCAGAGGCCAGCAGTCTTGTTTGCTAGAGTAATAATTTCCCAAATTCTCTATCATCTAATTGTGTCCTGATTTCCATGTATTACTGATGGTCTTCCTGTAAATTGGTAATTCCCTCTGTGGGCCTCCTGTTTTGCTCATCTTTGCTCCAAAATTATTTGCTGAACTTGAATTTGATTGGCTCATCAATGAAGACAGTTCTCTGACCTAGTGATAAATGATCTAGTCCTGAAGCAGCGGTAGACAGCTCGATTTTGAAGACACGTTGCAGTGCACTTTAGTTGTTTTTGTTTTGTGTATTCTCTCATTTAATCCTATAACAAACGTAGGAGGGAAATATGATCTTATAAATGAGGAGAGACATGGAGGGATTTTGTGATATAAGCAAAGTCGCTGTGCCAGAACAGGGATTTAATTCCATCAGGCCCAAACCCACACTTGCCAAGTACAAAGCAGTTCTTCATCTAAAATGATGCACAGAGACAAAGTGTCCTGAGAATCAAAGTTGTGCTCTGATTGAACAGGGTTTTAGCAAAGTTTATTGATTTAAAAAATAATATGTATATGTGTATAAATGTGTGCGTGATTGTATGAACATATATTTAAATCTATCCATCTATCTCCTCTTTTGGGTTAAAGTTGGTTAGATGATCTTTTACAGTCTTTCTCAGACATATGTTTTAATTTTTTATGATTAGCTTGTTTTCAGTTCAGTTTAAGATGGAAGCAGATTTCCATGCTGACCTCGTGATTTGAATTCAATAGCTCCTGATGAGTTGAATTCTCTCAGTAGGTTATAGCAAGAAGCCCATATGGGGTAGGAAGCTCCAAGGATTCTGATAATGAAGGGCCTTTTTTAAGTAAACCATTCATAGTCCAAGCTAAATCTGTGGCCTGACTCCTCAGAACTGGATTTCCTCAAATGAGGCAAAAAGCAAATGATTTGCTGGCAGACTGAAAACCAGTACACTCTCACAGTGAAAATACCCCTTCGGGACACCAACATTGTCAGAGTATTTGCTTTGTGGATAAAAATAGCTGATGGAAAGTGAAAATGTTTTGTTGGTAGTCTACAAACAATGTGCTTTTACTTTTATTATGTAAATCAAAGACAGAAAACCCAGAGGCACAAGGAAGAGGGACGACAGGACAGCAGCCACTGGCTGGGTCAAAAGCGAACTTACAGAAGGGTCAAGTTATACTTCCAAGGAGATGCTCTAGGAAAGGAAGCTTCTAAGCTTTGCAGGAGAGGTGGGCTTATGGTGCCAAGCGGCAGCTCTCTGACGAAAGGCCTCCTTGTTTTTCCATGCAAACTGTTTTTGCAACAAAGTATACATTCCCAAAGAGAGGGTCAGAAAAATGAAAAATGTTATTTCAGCTACAAAACAATTCATCTTATCCTGATTAAAGTCACACTTGCTTTATCCTGCACTTTGGAATGAAGACAAACAAAATATCTATGAGATTTGGATCTTTATTTTACATTCTAACTGCTTGAGGTGGTTTGTTGCCCTAGTGTGATTGCACTATAGTCCTAAAGTTAAAGCTACATAGAATGGGTTCTTGTAAAGGCTTTTTGTTGACATCTTGAGGGACCTTGCATCCTCTATGAAAGATGCCCACCTTCTTCAAAGGTCGATTGCTATGAGTCCATTACGTGGAGTGGTAGAGCCCTGACCTCCACTTGGTAAACAATGATAGAATTTGCAAAACTAGCTAAGTCCAAAGCCCAAATATTTACTGAATGTTTTGCAAGAAGGACTGGAGTGTCAACCACACTTGGATGGTAACCACTGCAGCTGTAGTTTACAAGGAATGGCTAACCTACAGGGTTAACAGGAACAAATTCATCCCCTGAGAAACAAAGATAAGTCAAAATTTAGAACACCCTGTGTTTCATCTTTTACAAACAGCACAGAGGAAATTCTGTTTACCAAAATCCAGGAACCCCATTGCTTAATTATGTATCCCCCAGGGTCAGAAAGCATATGCACATATCTACTTTTCCTGTGGCTCTCACCTACTTTGCTTTACTAGGTTAATTACCCAATAGTACAGCATTGATATCTAATTCTCTGTCATCTCATTGTGGATATTGGAAGCCTCTTCATCACACTCTCCCTCTTGTCCTCCTTACATGGCAAGCTATCTTTAACTCTGACCACAAAACTATATAAAACTACAAGGAAATACCGAAAGTAAACTTTGATCAGATATATATCCCCAAAGTTGGTTGCCAGGCAACGGCACAGCATCCCATGGTGTTCGCATGCTGAATGTGCAGAGCAAAGTGGTCATTCGTTCAATTGATAGATTCTGAGCATATACTATTTGCCAGGCCCTATTCAACACAATGAACAGAGACCCTACTGTCAAGTTTTCTTTTTAGTGGAAAGAAAGAGGCAAAAAAGCAAATATTATATCATATCAATTGGTGACAGGGGCTGCAAACAAATATAAGACAGGTTAAGGGAATGAGAGGCGTCTGCTATGTTAGGCTGAGTAGTCAGGGATGCACTCTGATGAAGTGACAGTTGCTAGGTTTGTGCCGGGTGGGGACAAGCTCATGGCTGCTCACCATGGCCACCTGCAGGGCCCTAGGCATCTCCAAGTGGGAGGCTTGAAACTGGGGGCTCTCAGAGATTTGGCAAGTCCAGGTAAGTGATGGACTCAGAAGGAAACAGTATACTAGAAGAGCGACCTTGTGATAATGAGCCAGGAAACACGGTGGTGGAGACCATCTACATGCTACTGTCCTGTGGCCTGAGGGACAGTGCTGTCCTCATGAGGTCCTCCAGGGCTCTGGGGGTGGGGCTTCACAGAGGAGCCCGTGATTCAGGCTCACAAGCCCTAGGTTCCATCCCCTGCACAACAGTGTGAAACAGTACAAAACAACCAGACTCCCTATTTCCTTTCCAATTAAATATGAATTTATCAGTCTTGAATTTAAGTTTCTTCAAATAGAAAATACAGACATAGACATATAAGAAATAGAAAATATAGACATATAACTTGCTCACCATATCTCTTAATGGAACTGAGGGATCATGATCTCATAAAATTTCAATAATCACATAATGATATATTTGTTAAAGTGAACTTTATGTAAAGTCTATGAAGATAAAGGGAAGGATTTTTTTGTTTGTTTTGGGTTTTGTTTTGTTTTGTTTTGGTACTGGGGAGCAAACTCGGGTGCTTGTGCTTGCAGGGGGAGGCAATGGAACCACTGAGCTAAATCCCCGGCCCTAGGATTTTTTTTTAATCTGCTGTTATCTGAAGCACTGAAAACAATACACTTAATAAATACTTACAGATTTATACATACAATACAATATATTTTACTATACATAGATACAATATATTTTACTAAAATGTTATGAATTGTAAATATTGCTAAAACATTAAAGTTAAATATTAAAATTAAATTTGAGACATGAACATGAAGCAATTTATAATATCAGTCAAGAAAGCAAAACCTGTTCACAGGGCAGCAAGGCGATCACATAGCACAGTACACGAGGCAGTTACAGAAGTGGTGCAGGGTGTCCCCTCAATTGGCATCAGGAAGAAAGGAGACAGTCATTGTGACTTTTTTGGTTTTTTTGAGTACTGAGGATTGAACTCAGGACCTCATGCCCTTTTTAAATTTTGAAACGAGGTCTTACTAGGAGGTCACTAAGCTGCCCAGCCTGGACTTGAACTTGCTATCCTTCTGCCTCAGGTTCCTAAAGTGCTGGGATCACAGGAGTGTACCACCATGCCTGGCTTTATGTTCTTTATTTAACTATTTTTTTCAGCTGATGAAAAAATTTAAGCCTCTTAAATTTAGCTTCACTCTTAATAATATCATACTCTGGTAAAATTATTCATTCTGTACAACCAGCTAACGTGTTTGTGAGTTATTCTTCTCATCAGATGGGCTGAACCAGAAAATCCAAATTCTTCCACTGCAAAGAACTAACCTCCAAAGACAATTGGTCTTTTCCATCTTGACAGCTGTTAATGATTTAGTAACCTCAAGTTCCCAAAGATAACAAATGTATCTTTTAAATTATACAGTAGTCTGGCTAATTGCAGCTTAATTGGAAGACAAGTACAATAAACTAAGTTCTAAAATTCTTTCTCAGCCTTTGATAGCATATATGACCAAGCGTTGAGGTTTATGTAAAAAACATGCTTCCTTATTTCCACTTTGAGACCCTTTTCTCATCTGGTCTTTTGGTAAAGCAAAATATAAGGACCCAAAAGAGGAATAGGTACTGATCTCAATCTCCATTGACAGTTCAGAGTCTAAGCTTAAGAATCATAACCTAAGAATAGATTCCCCCCGTTCTTCCAGCTCTCTAGAAACATCAACCTACCATTCTCTAGCAACATATTCCACATGCTAATATTGGATCTTAAGTTTCTAAAATTAATTTGGAATATTTATGAGGCTTACATTACCCAATAACCACTGACTGACACAAAAAATTTAAGGAATTTGAAAAGCTGAAAATGGAAATGTTTTTCTCGAAGCTTCAAGAGGAAATTTGGATTAGTAAAGAAGCTCAGAGAGCTTTTTCTCCAGATAGCTATTGAATTCAAAGTAAGAAGAACCTGGTCAAACTCTGTTACCACACTCTCATGATGTGAATTAGAGACCTCAAAGAAATTTCAGGAGGATTTTAACACTGAATCCACCCATAGCCACATCCTGGCACTCTCAGTGCCTTCCCTGAGCTCATCTCCACATAAATTGGCTTGTTGTAGGCTGAGACACATCTAATGATTGTTTTAAATTTATTTCAATAAATCAACTGTTCTCCCTGAGTCTGATCTTTCACAATCTTAATGGAGACATTATAAAAATGCCAGGTATCATTATGATATTAAGATTGCCCTTATTTCATTTTCTGGTTTCTAAAATTTTTCTAAAGTATTTTTTCACTTCCTTCATGTTAATATTTGGGTAAAGATTCCTCCCTATGGATGTGTCATAGAGACAGGAGACACTGGCTCTTGAAAGCATGTCTCCATGTATTTTGGATTAAAAGGGTCTTGAATGTGGAAACGAGAAACTTATTCTTTTGTTTTTTGGTACCGGGGGATCGAACTCGGGTCCTTGTGCTTGCGAAGCAGGCAGCAAAACCACTGCGCTAAATCCCCAGCCTCTATGTAATATTTTTAAATAACCCTGTGTTTGAGTGGCATCCATAAAATAAGCTGGGCTAGTCTTAGAAAGCCACAACACTAGGAAAATTTCTGGGAGCCACTGGTCCTTCCTTCCCTGATTTCTCTGTGCAAGGCCAAGGACAGAAGGCCACCCATGGGCCTCTGAGCTGCTCCTGCTTACCCAGCATGGGCAGGCCCTGAGCAAACCATACACCCTTAACAAAGGGAAAGGATAATTCTAGGACACGGGGAAAGGAAGGTGGTCACAGCATTTTGCTTTGGAGCTCTGTCAGGCGTTTGCAGCAACACGAGAAGATGGCCTAGAACACAAGGGACTAGGGCTGGAGCAGATCAGAAGAAAGCCAGGTGGCCTTCACCTGCCCCTTTCCCTCACTGCGCCTGCCTTGTTCCTGTGCTTCTGCCCAGCTCCCTCGCTTTGGCCCAAGTCAGCAAATGGACATCAACAGAACATGTTGCAGGTTCTGGTACGCCCAGCTCACCCCTCCCACTGCTCGATGGGATCTCCACTGGACCTGAGGCTGCTCCAGCTCTCCACTGTGAGGGACTGGAGCGGCACTTGCCTGGCCACCCGCTCCGAGGGCGACTGTGAGACCCCTTCATCCATCCCAGGAATTCCTCCCTGCTTCTCGTCCATCACTTCTGCCAAGTCTGAATTTAAATGAGATAAACCAGAAATCAAAGACAGTATCTAAGGACAGTCAGCTCTAGGGAGAGAATTATGACATCAAATACAAATTGAGTGGCTAATTTAAGACTAATTAAAGCAATGTAATAGTGTAAAGACAGTATTTCAGTTTTTATATTAAGGACTTAGCGTTTCTTGAACATGAGTATTTCTTAAAATGTTCTTTACTTACGTTGTTAACACACACACACAGCATCAGCCGGTTGAGGTGGCACATGCCTGTATACCAGCACTTTGAGAGGTTGAGGCAGGTGGATCCCAAGTTCAAGGCCAGCCAGAGCAACTTAGAAGGACTATCTTAAAAATTTTAAGAGGGCCAAGTATGTAGTTGAGTGTGAAGATCGTTGGTTCAGCCCTCAGTACAATAAACAAAGAAACAAACAAAATAAGAAACAAAAACACCCATTGTCCTCAGCCCCTCTGCAGAGCTACTGAATCAGAGAAGCTGTGAGAGAAGCCCGGGACCCATACTTTTCTCCAAAACGTCCCAGGTAATCACCATGTGCGGTGAGGCAGAACTGCCTGCTCACTCAGCACCTGGGAGGAGTCACACTTGCCAAAAGGATGAAACCACTGACGCGTACCAAACCACCACGTCTCCTGCATCCTACAAGGTCCCGCACATAGTAGGTGCCCGAGAAATAGTTTGAAGAGATTCAAGCCCTTGACAGAAATAACATAGGAAGGACTTAGGGAAAGAGTGAATTGTGAGATAGTGGAGGGAAGCAAAGAGTTGAAGATAATTCTGAGGAACAGGAAAGATGGGGAGATCACTAACATTAATCAGGAAATGAGAGGGTAAGTTGTTTTGGGTGAAGAGAAAATGATGAGTCCAATTTCTGACAGCTTAAGTGTGAGGCTGTTGCGTGGGAATGCTGGTGACAGAGTTTGGTTTGCAGAACTAATGGTGAATCAATGGAGTCAAGGAGTTTCCAAGGAGAAAACACCATGTGAAAATAAAGAAGCCTGAGGATAAAAGTTAGACATGAATACGAACAACAGACAATAAAAAAAAAAATTTCAGACAAAGTCTTCGCTATCAGGTCGTTCACCTGATAATACAAAACGAGTGGTAATAATTTTACTTATTTCATATTTTGTGGCACCAGATGGGGGACAGACTGTCCAGTAAGTACGTTCTGTGAAACGCATCTCCCAGTGCAGCCGGATACCCTACGCTGCGTGGTGTAATCTGCGGGATCGCAGCGTGAACAGACTACGCAGCGCATCCTTTCAGGACTGACTAGGGCGAGAGCCCCAGCCAAGGGCACAGAAATGCAGTACTCCGCAGCCCTAGCCTGGAAAGCCAGCCTCTGTGATGGCTGATGTCACAGAGCCACCTGCTGCGGAAGTTGTTTTCCCATTCCGCACGGAACCTATTAAACCAGTTACTACCGCTCACCCACGTGTCAGAATTTCTCCAACCGAAATTACTCACGAAGTGTCTACAGGGCTGCACTGGGAGAGCTTTGGGCGCCAAGACTACAGCAACCCTACGTGCTGCAGACCCAGCGTGGGACCGAGGCCAAGAAGCCGAGACTGCGGGGCTGCAGGGCCGGCGCTCCACACCCGCCTCAGGGCTGCCTGAGCACCACGCACCCGGGGGACACAGCACAAACGACCAAGACCCCAGACCAGGAAAGGAAAGGCTGGTAGTCAAGCAGAAAGCGCTGCTGACCCGTCAGAAGAGCCCGCCAATGAGGCGGCCCCAGGAGGGAGGCCCGCCCACCACCACCAGAAGGCCCAGGCGGCCAGTGCGCTTGCGCCGAGCGCGTCACTTCCGGTGGCCGGGCACCGATTCCGGAAGGGGCTTCCTAGTGGCGGCGACGGCGGCGGCGGGTTCTCCGCCGTGACTAGTGTTTCTCCGCCGCCTGAGGGGTGGAATACACGGCATCGTCATGGTTGAGGTACAGTGACATTGGGTGCCCAGGAGTCGTCTGTGTGCTGCTTTTCCTTGGCAGCGGCCGTGGGGGATGGGAGTGCTGGACGTTTGGGGAGAGCAGAGACTGCGAGCCGTGCTGTTCGGCCCTGCCGGCTGGTCGCTTCGTGAGGTCTGCGGGGAGGAGAGCGCGAGTCGGAGGGTCGTCCAGGCGGGAAGCCCCGGGGAGCCGGGCCCTGGCGTGGGAGGCGGCGCTTTTGCTGCTGGTGGAGCCCGGCCCTCGCGGCGGCCGAGATCCTGCCTCGGCTGTGTCCCCGAAGGCCAGCGCTTTCCGCTGCGGCCCAGGAGAGCCCCTGTGTTGAGTTTTTACATCTCTCCCTAACCTGAGCAACCACTCTGTTAGCAGCCCGCTTCGTCGCATCCCAGACATTTCCTGGTTCCACCCCACTGCTCCACACGCTCCACAGCCCCCTGCTTGCAGTCCAGCATCACCTTTTCCTTGCACTGCTGCATTGGCTTCTAGATGGTCGCTTTGCTTCCGTTTTTGTTTTCCTGTAACTTGTGCTATTCAAAACGTAACTTGGCTTTTCTTGCTTAAAACCCTCTACTGGCCCTGTTACCAGAACAAAAATATAAGCTGTCGTAACGGCCAGAAAGACCATGGTATGTCTGAACCTCGTCTGCCCTTGCGGTCCCATCATCAAACTACAGCTCATCGCTCCCAGCCCGCACAGCTGTACTGCATTTCTGGCGTTCTTTCAGTTACTCGTCACCTTCTCAAAGGGCTTCTGGGTTCTTATCTCTGTTCCGTGCCAGGGTTTCTCCTTTCCTGCGTAAATATCACCTCAGAATGACCTTTCATAATTCTAGCTCTTTCTTCACGCTTGTTTTCATAGCAAACTGTAGTGTTATTTTGCTTATTTGTTGTCCCTAGAGCACAAGGACCATGGTTGTCTTTTCATCATCTGTTGTTAGCATCTAGCACAATACCTGCCACTCACATAGTACAAGCTCCGTATTTGCTGAATAAATGACTAACCTCAGCCATTATTCACTTGCTATACCTAGGGCTCTGAGGAAAGAAGAGCTTTCAGCTCTCCTCTGAATTTAACTCCTGTAGCTTGCTACAAGTAACTGTGGTGGATGGTATGAAGCTTTTTACATACTTAAATATGGAAAGTGTATCGTAGATTTGACTCATTTAGGTTGTGATGTGGGTAATTTGTAGCTAAATGTGTAATTGCATTCTTTCCTTTTAGGAGGTACAGAAACATTCTGTACACACACTTGTGTTCAGGTCATTGAAAAGGACTCATGATATGTTTGTAGCTGATAATGGAAAACCTGTGCCTTTGGATGAAGAGAGGTAGGTATAGTTCTTTTTTAGCTGCTAAATTTAATAAAGTTCTGATATTGAGGGAAGAGATCAGAAAGAGGAAAATCTTTAAAGGTCTTCAAAATAATGCATAGAGGTTGCTTATTCAATAATGAGTGGTGTTCTGTCATAATTTAAACTGATTTAACCTTTTTTTGTCTTATCTTTTACAGTGAAGTGTCTGTTAGGGTTTGTGTTTAGATGTCCCCCCAAAGCCTCATGTGGATGAGGTGGGACTTTCTTTTTCAGAGGTGGCTGAATCTGGAATGTATGATGCTGGGCTTAAGGGTGTGTGCTTACTAAACCACTACACATGAGTGATTCGTTTGGCACTGCCCTAATCCTGGTAGTCTGAATAAGATAAAAGGGGCAGAAGGATGCTGTTTAACTCTCTTGTTACCCTTACTGCTTTGTGCGCGTCATATTGTTTCTCCCCTCCGATGCTTGTTTGCTGTCCCAGCCTTGAAGCCAGCCGATTATGGACTGAAACCTGCAAATTGATGTCTGGTATTTTGTCTCAGCAACAAAAGAAAAGTAACTGAAACAGAAATTTGCTACCAAAGAAGTGGGGTTGTTGCTGTGACATTACCTGGCCTTGTGGCTCAAAAGCCTTTGGGACTGGCATGTGGGAAGGGGAAGAGTTAGGAAATATTCAGAGATGTTGGCTATGGAAGCAGCACTGGAACGCCTTAGGCTATTATGTATGGGAGTTTCTGGTCAGAGCTCAGAAGACCAGAAAGCTGGTAAAGTCCAGGGTCAGGAAATGTCTGCTAGAAAGGACTGAATTGGCTGTTGGACTCCAGACAGTGTATGCTACGGCTTGGCAGAAAGTTCATCTCCATTTTGTTGGTGTCCAGAGACTTTGCCTGAGACTGAGATTGGGGCAGCGGACTAACTAATCTTGCAGAAGAAGTTTCAAGGCAGTCGGATATTGAGGTGGTGGCATGGCTACTGTTGGGGGCTTTATCGAGATCTGTTTTAAGAATCCAGAGCAAAAAGCACAGCAGAATGATTTAAAACATTTTGAGTTTGGCCAGAAAGGAAGCTCCAGCAAAGCTGTGGACTGCAAAGATAGAGCCGAGCAGATCTGTATTGCTGAGAAGGAACAGGAGAATGGAAAAGATGGCCTGAGGGCATCACAGGAAGCAGCGGGAGCCCACCCTTTGGAGCCTCAGAGTTGTAAAGGTGAAAGAATTTGCTTTGAGGAGAAAGCCCTAGAGCACCGTATTCCAGAGTGGCTGCAGCCTGGAGAAGTTGTTTCTCAGGATTGGGTTCAGAGTGCTCATCAATCCAGGCACTCAACCCCTACTGACAAGAGAGAAGGAAGTCTGGCTACAGCTGCAGCTGGCAGCTGACCTCGGTATCATCCACATGGCAGGAGTTTTAGGCTCATGCCGAATAGAAGAGCTGTGGGCTCAGGAGGCTTCCACCCAGATTTCAGAAGAAGGCCTGGGAGGCCGGGCACTGTGCCCCTGAGAGGGCAGAGTGTGAAGCTGTGAGTGTGAAGCTGAAGGTGCAGTGGAGACCCCAGAAGTTTGGAGAAGCCAGGAACGTGGATCAGCTGAGGGAAACTACAAGGAAGGAGCAGAGCCAGGCCAAGAAGGAAGCTTTGGTGCTACAATCACTAAAAGTGCCACAGGGGCGGAGCCATCCAAGCCCTCTGGAGTTCACAGCTTGCCACAGATTGCCTTGGATGCTGGAAGTGGAACTGTGGAATGTAATGTTTGGCCTGCTGGATTTTGGACTTACTTTGGTCCCATGCCTTTGTATCCTCCTGTTTGTACCTTTTGGAATGGAGATGTCTATCTTGTGCCATTGAACATTGGAAGTGTTTGAGTTTCTTTTCATTTGTACCAGGGCTCGCAGCTAAGAGTTTGCCTTAAATCTCAGAGGACCTGGGGTTTGGACTTTCCAGCAGTGCTGAAACCCTTAGGACTTTGGCAACTCTTCCAGATGGACTAAATGCTTTTTTGCATAAAGGGATGTGCATACGTCTTTGGGGGTCCAGGGGCGGAATGTTATGGCTTGTGTTTAGATGTCCCCCAAAGCCTCATGCGGATGAGGTGGGACTTTTTCAGAGGTACTTGAATCTGGAATGTATGATGCTGGGCTTAAAGGCATATGATTATTAAACTACTACATGTGAGTGATTAGTTTGGCACTGCCCTAATCCTGGTAGTCTGAATAAGATAAAAGGGGCAGAAGGATCCTGTTAAACTCTCTTGTTACCCCTACTGCTTTGTGTGCGTAGTGTTGTTTCTCTCCGATGTTTGTTTGCCATCCCAGCCTTGGAGCCACTCAACTGTGGACTGAAACCTCTGTGAACTGTAACCCAAATAAACCCCTTCCCCTTCAACTTTGGATGTCAGGTATTTTGTCTCAGCAAGGAGTGAAAAGTAATACAGTATCCCATTAATTAATTGAATTTTACAAATATCCAGTAATTAGGAGGGTTCCTTTTAGGTATTTTATTTTATAACCAATCACTTTGTATGTGCTTTCAGCTTCCTGTTGCTCTCAGAGCCTTGCTGAGCTGAAATTGTACCTGGCCAGTACCTCTGCTCCCATCTTTTCTCATTAATATGATGAAGGTTTTTGAGCAGTGGCATATTTTTGGTTCTACATATCTAGCTCCAGTCTGGGATTGCATTATGTGCTGTGTTCCTTCTTTGTCCTTTATCCTTCTTTAAAAATCTACACAAATGAGCATTTGTATTTCATTTATAAGGTACACTATTCTTGAAAGTGGTTTAAGTGCATTTCTTTTTACAATATATTGAATTACATAAGTCATTAGTTCTGATTTTTTTAGATACATCTGGTGAAGGTTGCTGTAGAAGTTTGTACTATATATTTATATGTAGACATTTAAAAATACATTGATTTTGAGATTTTTAAAGGGATGTATTAGTTTCTATGTCTTTAAATCAGTTGAACCCTTGGGAACTCATCATGAACGGTTTTATATTAGGTAACAGGCTAAAATATTAGGCGTTATGAATACTGTGTTGGTGGCATTTGAGTAAAAATATGTATGGTGTCAAAATGCACTTGAAATTTTTGATTTCTTAAAATACTATTTAATTTTAAAATCTTACTAGAAACATTTTCTGCAGGACTGGGAAAACTTAAGGTATTTAAGTACTTGTTTCCTGGCTATCTATAAACATTTGCGTTGGTGAATACACCTAGACTGTTTAAGTGTACATCTTATGTTTATAATTTTTAAATAGTCACAAACGAAAAATGGCAATCAAGCTTCATAATGAGTATGGTCCTGTGTTGCATATGCCTACTTCAAAAGAAAATCTTAAAGAGAAGGGCCCTCAGAGTGCACCGGATTCATATGGTCAAAAACAGTATCCTGCCAGTCAAGGTAAGTATAGGGCTACTCAGAAATGCCAGGGTTTATATGCAAATTCTTAAAATTGAAAAGCAAAATGTCTTATTAAACGCCCCTCCTCCTGGAAGCACACGAATTGAGTTCTTAAAGTATTTTATGAGTAGACCAGTGTTATAATGGAAGCCTTGACTTGCTCATAGGAGTAGTAACTGAAGTAATGTAATTGGTTGATGCCTTTTTTCTTATTGGAAATAAAGTATATTAGTGTTATGATGGGAGAATTAGGGTGTGGAGGTCACAATGGAGACTAAAGGAAAATTTTAGAGAATATTTCTAACCTGTGGGGAGACCTATCATGGCTGTAATTCACAAAATAAAACTAATACTGCAATTACAATGAATAGAGACTGCAACATTGCATAGGACCTATTTTCTTAGAAGGAAAACCAGAGGGGATTGTTGCTTGATAGAAAAATCTTTATACACTATTGCTGTGTAGGAGTAAATTCATGAGCTTCTCACCTCTTATCAGTTAATGGACAAAGAAATAGCTGCTGTGTGCCTAGATTATAAGGCCAAAACAACTCCGCTTTCTTCAGTGCTGAGGCTTGAATTTAGTTGGGAAAGAGAAATGCAATTAATGTTATGTGATACCTTTAAAAAGATACTTGACTATAAGATAAATTCTCAATTTATTTATCTATTTTAGGACAAGAAGTTGAATATGTAGTTACAGGAACGCATCCATATCCACCAGGACCTGGTAAGTGAGCTGTGATGGATTGAAAATATCATGCTTTGTTGGCTCCTGTTTTTTTCAGGCTGCTCCAGGCCTAGTTAAGCTTGTTATCTAGTAGTAAAGGCAGGCATGCAAATGGCTAAACTGAAAAAGATAGAAGTGTTAGTTTAGAAGCAGGTATGGTTGAAGTGTGCATGTGTGTGTGATCCACGGGTTGCTACAGAAATGGTGTGGCCAGTATAGCTGGTGAGAGGACAAAAGGCTTAGTATTCATGGAAAGTATAGGGAAATCCGGGTTTTTTTGTTGTAGTAACATTCACTCTTGGAAACATTCTGTTAGTAGTTGAGTAGCTACTTCATTTTTGCTTTTAAAGATACATCTGAATTTAATAGGAACTTTATCTTGGACAGTTTAAAAATGGGCTACTATAATCCGATCAAATTATCAAGCAGTATTTATTACAGAAAGAAACAAAAACAAGCAAAACTTAAATCATAATTATTGTAATCTTCCCTACCTGGGGATAGTCATCTGTTGGGTTTTCTCTTCCTATTTTATTTTAAATGCATGTAAATGAGAGCAAAGATAGCTACTGATAGGAATGCTTTTATTTTTAATAGGGGTGGCTTTGACAGCTGATACTAAAGTCCAAAGAATCCCAAGTGAATCCGCTGCACAGTCCTTAGCAGTGGCATTACCTTCTCCTCAGGCCAGGTATGAAATAGAACAAATTGAAAAGGCCTTGAAAGCATGTTTCACCACTTATGGTTATTTTCATTTTTAAATTTGTTTCTTTACAGTTATGTATTACATAGTATTTTTTTTATTAGAGTTTGCAAAAATTAAAAGGCTAGGCTTTGCAGAATGCATAGTTGGCGACATTATTTACTTCCTGTGTGGTGTTCCTTTTTCCTCAGGAGTGATATAAATCGTACTGCACCTGGTGGAAATGAATACCGAGGGGCTTCTGAACGCTCACAGCCTACAGGGATGAATTCGGTAAGTTTCTTGGGTCTAATAGCCCTATGGCCTTTTCACATATGACACCTCATTCTTTTTATCCCAGAAGTTTTACCTTAAATATTCAAGAAATGATCGCTTCTTGGAATTTGTTAAATTGCAGCTTGTTATCTTAAGTCTTCAGTAAATTGACTTTATTTTTTAGCATATGAAACCCTGTTATTTCTGTGTCTGCTTGCACACTGTACATACTGTATATTTTGATGAAGATAAGCTGATGTTGATATTTGCTCTCCATTATTAAAACTACAAGGAGTGTTTCTGAGCCTTATGTTAGTATATGTTAGCTATGTAAATCTTTTAGTTGAACTGTAAGTTGGTATGTAGTTACAGTTGAGTGTTATTAGTATAACATCCATGGATTGTGCAACCAATGTCTTCAAATGAGCACTGAGAAATACATGTGTATTTGAGTAAGTGGCAGCTGCCCTTAGTACTGTTGAAAGTAGTTGTAGAAAGAATAACTGACAGTGTGCCGTATGTTTTATTATGTTGTCATTTCAAGTAAGTGTGGGCTTTGCCCCCTTGTTCACTATGGAATTGATTTGACGTATAAAGTGACTAAATTGTAATCCTTATGCCACATTTCTTTTTTTTTGCTTCTCCATTCAGAGGACATCTCTCTGTCCTTAGGAGGGTGTAATTTGAACTTCTTGAGGGCAGAACTTAATGGGCTTAAATTTTTTTTTGATTAATGAATGAATGTTAACTACACATTACTGTTGAGTATCTCTTTTTTGATGTACATAAGACCAGAAGTGTTTCAGATTTGTTTTTGGCTTTTGGAATCTTTGCATGAACCACCTGGTGAGCATTCCTAATCTGAAATTCAGAAATCCCAGTTGAACTCAAATTATGGAGTATTTTGGACTTTGGGTTTTAGATTAAGGATGCTCAATCTGTATCAGTTATGTGTCTTTTTAAATGACATTTAAATATTGTATGAGAAAATGGACAGGAATCTTAGGATTAGGCACTTTTGCTTCCCATTCTACATTCTACATGAGACTCACAGGGGTTACAGAAGTTTTACCCAAGATTGGTTAGTTAGGAATTGGCACAGCTGGGTTTTGAACTTATACACTGTGATGTCTGCTCTTAACTAATACTCTGCCTCTCTGAGGTTTTTTACTTGGTTTTAAAAACTAACTTATAGGAGAACAAAATTCTAATTAGGTGCCTTTGGTTCATTTTTCTACTTGTGAAAAAGTATTTTAACTGTCTGTTCCTCTTTAAGGGGAAAAAAATTTTCATAAGTCCTCTATTTTGATTTCAGCTTTTGAATTAATAACATGAAACATTAAATAAACCTTTCTTAGACATATAATAAGTCATGTAATAAATGTCTTTTATTAATCATATATTTCACATTGAGATGGTTGTGGAGACTGTCAGTACCAAGAACTCTGCACTGATGGCTAAAAAAGCCCCTACGATGCCAAAACCCCAGTGGCACCCACCATGGAAACTCTACAGGGTGAGTGAGTGTATATCTTACCCAGCTGTGTGAAGTAGTGCTTTCCACTTGACAGGGCCTGAAGAAGGAGGAGAGGAGTGGATGTGAAAGCCAGTAGCATGGGCCGAGGTGGGGCACACGGGGCTCTCACACTGTGAGAAAGTGTCTGAGGAAGGGTCTCCCTGTTAAAAGCCGTACAGGTATCTTTGTAAGCTACAGTGAGACATCAGTAGAAGATTACTGTAGGCAGACGAAGTGAATTTAGGAAAGTGAAGCATTTAATGTGAAAGTTAAGGAGAAATCACCTTATAAAGAAATTACTTCGAATCTATCAGTTCTTTCAACTTCAGTAAATGTAAGTGACTCAAAATGGTCAAATGTAAAATAAGAAAATATAGGAAATGTACAGCTAAGAAGCTTATTTTTCACATGATTGTATGGTAAGAGACTTTCTAGGTTCATTTTAGGTCTAACATTTTAATAGATGTGAAATGGAGTAACACTACCATAATCAGTGTATCGCCTTGAAAGCCACCTGTGCTATTCTTTTAGTTCTACCCTCCACCCATGGCAACTACTGATCTGCTCTCTGTCACTCTTATCACTTGAAAGTACACAATATGTGCTTCTTGAGAGTGACTTCCTTTACTCAAGCTTTTGAGATTCTGTAAGTTGCTGGGTTAGTGATGCGTTCCTTTTTCCTGCTGAGTATTCCATTCTATAGAGGTACTACCATTTGTATGTCTGTTAACCCCTGAAGGTAATGTTTCTCTAGAATCCAGTTGTCAGATCTTATAAATTTGGGATTTGAAGGAGTGGGGAGGGCAGTACAAAGCCACATTGCAGTTAAATTTGAGTACCTTTGACCTGATGCATGGATGCACCCACCCTCTGCTCTTCCTCACATAGGTCATCAGTGGGCATCTTGGCTGGGTGCGATGTATTGCCGTGGAACCAGGAAATCAGTGGTTCGTTACTGGATCTGCTGACAGAACTATAAAGGTAATAAGGAAAGAAGAAAAAAATTAATATAACTTTGCGTTTGTCACCTAAGCAATCTTTTTTAAGTTGTTTCCTATGGTAGGAATAGGTATTTCAAGTCCTTGGGGTTTGTTTTTGTTTTTTTACTTGAGTAAAATTATTGTCCTAGTGAAAAGTAGTATTTAAGTGATAGGGTTTTTTCTAAACATGTTAGCTGCTACTAATTTCTTGATACTTAAGGATTTTTTTCCTCCTCTGCTTATGAAATTAAAGCATCTTTAGCTATAGAAAATTTGAAGAATAGAGCCAGGGATTTAGCTCAGTGGTTCCGCCGCCTGCCTCGAAAGCGCAAGGACCCAAGTTCGATCCCCGGTACTGAAAAACAAAGTAATGAGAATTAATATAAAAAAAAAAATTTGAAGAATATAGACAACTGTCATAGAACCTAGACCCATAGTCATACCTTTGTTAGATATTTAGGTGAATTTTATTTTAGTATTTCTGTGTGTATGTATTTACCAATGCATTTACTTCTCAGCATTTTCCCTATGTGTATCTTAAAAATTACTCTTGATATGTAATTTTGTATCTTGCTATTTTCAATGTAATGTTTTATCAAGAGCATATTCTTGTGAAAAATTTAATACCCTTTTAAGTGGTTACATAATACACAATCAGATGTTCTGTATTGTTTTTCTGTTGTTGAAGTTGTACTTTTGGGCGTTGAAGTTGTACTTTGATGCTGTCCATTTTTACACATAATGCCATAATTAGTCTTTGTGCATGCAGCTCTGTGTGTATTTTTGTAGGGTAGACTCCCAGAAATGGAAGTGTCGGGTCAGATATTTGTGAGACTGATATCTAATGTATAAGTTACTTTCCAAAGTTAAGAATTGACAACTGCAGTATGTTTGAGAGGTTCTATTTCAGCATGTATATATCCCTTTAAAAATGTCTAGTGGTATGGCAAGCAAAAATGGGTATTTAATCTTTTTAAAGCATATGTCAAATTTGTAGAGAGGTTGAACTTTCTTATACCTTTACTCTGTATTTTCAGGTTTTTAAGGACATTATTCATACAGACTATTATCAGTGATATCCTTGGTGGATTAGGAGTTCTAACTTTGTCATCTGTTGCAAATATTTTCCCATTGTGACTTTGCCTTTTATTCTTTGGCTGCAGATCTGGGACTTGGCCAGTGGTAAGTTAAAACTGTCACTAACTGGGCATATCAGCACGGTGCGGGGCGTGATAGTGAGCACCAGGAGCCCATACCTGTTCTCCTGTGGAGAAGACAAACAAGTAAAATGCTGGGACCTTGAGTATAATAAGGTAGGCCTGGGTTCAAGGACTTACTACATTGGGTGCCATTGTCTCATCATTCTAGTTTTAGAAATTTTAACTTTTCTGCTTTATCTTAAGGTTATAAGGCACTATCATGGACATCTAAGTGCAGTATATGGTTTGGATTTGCATCCAACAATTGATGTGCTGGTCACCTGTAGTCGAGATTCAACTGCACGGGTAGGTCGGTGTGATAGAGCTGTGTCTGTGTGCAGCTTGTGATACACATTTGAATTGGAGACATACATTCATTGGTAGGAAATTAAAGATAGTTGACTGACTCAGTAGTACCCTGCTCCCCCAGTTTCTTGGCTTGTGTATTTTTCCACCATAGTCTTTAGTTCTGTGGCCTCACTGTACTTGCTGTTGTTAGTGTCTTGACCTTGAAATGTGACAGTCTCATGTTCCAGTCTATTAGAGAGTCATACAACTGTTGTCCGTGAGGTCTTTGATTCAGTTGTCCTGTTATACCCATGTACCATTAGGCTTTCCGTACCCTGCTGCCCTCCCCTAGTCACTATTGACAGCTGTCTCCTGCCTATAACCCCTTCCAGCTTAGAGGCCAGTATATTTCCTGTGAGCACTTTGTTCACCAGATTCAAGCACAGTTGTCTAGTAAATTTTCAGCCTTAAATTGATCCAGTTATGTACCTGAGATAACAGTATATTTATTGTATTTTATAGATTTGGGATGTGAGAACTAAAGCCAGTGTACACACATTGTCTGGACATACAAATGCAGTTGCTACAGTGAGGTGTCAAGCTGCGGAACCGCAAATTATTACTGGTATGATGGATGCTTTTCAAATTTGCAACCTGGCCCTTTAATATCAGATTATAATCATATGTAGACATTTTATATTCACTGTGGCTCTTGCTTTTTGTTGTATTTAGAATGCTTCTGTGTCATGTATTTTAATCAAGAGCATTTGAAATCTATTGTGAGATTTCATCCACTTGTTTTTCTCTTAGTATTTTTTTTTTTTTTTGGTACTAGGGATTGAACTTGAGTCCTTGCACTTGCACAGCAGGCGGCGAAACCACTGAGCTAAATCTCCGGCCCTCTCTTGGTATTTTTTACATAGAGACCGTCATACACAGTGCAGTGGCACCTTGGTTCACAAACTTAATTTGTTCCGCAACTGTGGGGAAAATGCCCACTGTTGCATTTGTCACCCGATACAGAGCTCACAAACAAAAACAAAATTTTGCCTAGCATTTCTGTTTCAGAACCAAGTTGTTCGCTGAACCAAGGTACTACTGTATCTTGTCATGAATGGCTAGAACACTGCTGTTACATACAACTAAGTGTTACAGTGTCACCATTATTAGTCTAGGAGACTGAGATTAGAAGACAAAATATTCTGAGACCAATAACCTTTAGGATTTATGTGAATCTTATTTATAATGATAGATCTTTAATACTAGAAAATATTTTGTTTGATGTATTTTAACTTTAAAAAATTAACTGCTGTAATTTCACCTTTTTCATTGGTGAATATCATGTGCTTGTGTTATTTGCATTTATACTTGCTGTTCAGTTGACAGGGAAGCACTTTAATTTCTAAAGAATTAAATTTAAAATTAATCTATATTGGAATTACGAAGAATTTAGCCAAGAGATGATAGGATTTTGATTTGGTATTTTTATATATTTATGGAAGAATGGTTCTAATTTTATTTTGTGCCACTTTTGCATTCTTTTTCCTGATCCGTGTTTTGGGAATGTGTGTGTACTTTCATTATAGGAAGCCACGACACTACAATACGATTATGGGATCTGGTGGCTGGAAAAACAAGAGTGACACTAACAAATCATAAAAAGTCAGTCAGGGCTGTGGTTTTACATCCCCGACAGTAAGTGTGTTTTCCTGATTGGCGTCTCTTCTTTCTTCATGTCTTAATGTTGTCCTAAAATGTCAAATTGGTACTGCATTTGGCAGTTATTTAGCTAGCTGCCATTTCCAGGCCTGTGACATGTATGGACATGCATGTGTGTAATTTTTTCTTTATTACTGTTTGGCTTCCTGCCCTGTATTAAATGAGGTAAGTCTTCTACATAATGACAAACAAGACAGTAAATCATGGTCAAAAGCTGCATGTCAAAATAGAAGGTAATAGCGTCTGGCGGTGTTTTGGGCATGATTGATATTGGACACTGAAACATACATAGAATAATTCTTAAGGGGGAAGTTAATATGCACAGAGTAAGAACCATTAACATGGTAGTCATGTATCCAAAGGAACAGAACATAATATCACCCCTACTGTTTGTCACGTCCTATCACCCCGGGGACTTTTCTGGTTGCATTCGTCTTTCTCTCCTCTTTTTCCTCCTTCATTTCATTTCTCTTTCTTCCTCTTGCCCTCTGTGTTTCCTTCTCACCCTTTCTCCAGAACTATCACATAATATTTTGTGTTCGTGTGAAATTAAGTATTTGCAAATTTAATGCAGTCAGTGTAGACCATTGAGAAAATGTAAGAAGAGTAACCTAGAACCATTACTCTAGAATTTAAAATACATTTTAAAATTTTTGAAAGTTGGATATAATTTGGAACAAATGTTTTGATTTTTTTGCATCTTGTGTGATAGTACTATTTTTGCTAAAACTACACAAAGCATTGTGTACGTATGAAAAATACAACAATAAGCTTTTTGAACTCCCCATTTTATTTACCTTGATTTATGCTGCCATGAACTTTTTAATCTTATTTCAGTTACACATTTGCATCTGGTTCTCCTGATAACATAAAGCAATGGAAATTCCCTGATGGAAGTTTCATTCAGAATCTTTCTGGTCATAATGCTATCATTAATACATTGACAGTAAATTCCGATGGAGTACTTGTATCTGGAGGTAAGGAAAGATTTCAGTTGCAGCTAAATGTTTAGTTTGTCGTTTTTGTTTGTGTATGAATGAGCAGACATTTGTACTGCTTCTGAGGCATCAGGCATAAGTACCCTAGCAGAGAACATGCTACACTTATAGCATAGTTCATATTTCATAGTTTAGCCCCTTTTGAGTTCCCATGTGATAAATCTTAAGTTAGCAGTTTGTACTGGGAATTGCCTACAGTTCGGATGGATAGCCTGGATTTGGAAGTCAAATTTTGTGGTGCTTTTTTAAAAAGCTCTTTTAAAGGCCAGGGATTTAGCTCAGTGGTTTTGCCGCCTGCTGCGCAAGCGCAAGGACCTGAGTTCAATCTCCAATACCAAAAAAAAGCTCTTTTAAAATCCCGAAATAAGAACAAATGAAAATAAATGGACCAATATTTCTTTCTGTTTGATTTTTTTGGTCTTTTTAAGATAGTGTCTTTCTTTGTGCTCCAAACTCGTCTTGAACTTGCTGTATAGGCCATGTTCGCCTTGAACTTGTGATCCTCCCTGCCTCAGCCTCCCATGAGCACTGGGATCACAGGCATGCGCCACCACACCCAGGACAAACAGATACTAAGAGGAGCTTGAGGCCTGTGTCTTAGCTGTCTTTATGACTGTAGTTATTGACATGTATGTAGGCTGATGGTTTGTACCCACATGTTTGTCTAGCTCAGCTGTTGAAGGGTACCAGGTGAAACTCTTCTCTTTCAGCTGACAATGGCACCATGCATCTTTGGGATTGGAGAACTGGCTACAATTTTCAGAGAGTTCATGCAGCTGTGCAGCCTGGGTCTTTGGACAGTGAATCAGGAATATTTGCTTGTGCTTTTGACCAGTCTGAAAGTCGACTACTAACAGCTGAAGCAGATAAAACCATCAAAGTGTATAGAGAAGATGATACCGCAGTAAGTTCACTGTCTCCACACTCACTTAAAATAACAGTCATACTAGTTCAGCAAGGGTCTTCTCATTTAGTTATCAGAAGGAAGATGTATTTGTAGATTTGTAGTATTAAGGTATTTGTCATCTTGAGTAGTATCTGCTCCTAGGTTTCTGTATAGGTTTCACTGATGCCAGTGAATCCATCAGTTGAGACAATGATACACATTTAACCATGAATAAAGAATCAGCCTTTGGTACTAGCATATTATCTGAATAGAAATTTTATTTTAGATAAAAAAGTATAAACTGAACTTGTAATGAACACATTCATCTTTAGTTTGACGTGAATAATGCCAAAAGTTTGTCAGCCACTCCTAAAATCATTAAAGACCTGCTAACAGTAGTCCCAAGTCATAAGATTTAGAACACTACCTTTGTTGAAAGGAATTGTATTCAATATGAAGCAAACTAATAACACTTTAATTTGATTTTCTATTTTTAGACAGAAGAAACTCATCCAGTCAGCTGGAAACCAGAAATTATCAAGAGAAAGAGATTTTAATGTGGCACTGTCTCTGTGGTGGTTCTTTTTTTTTTTTTTTTTTTGTAAGCTTGCAGTTGATGAGATCCAGTCATTTTATGCTCTGACTGGGAATATAAAGGAGAAACTCACTTCTAAAACTATTGCTGCTTCATATTTTACAGTAAACTGTCCCGTGTGTCCCTCCCCAATCCTATGTTTTTTTATTTCTAAAATAAACAATTTGTGACCTAGAAAGTAAGATGCAAATGTCAAGTGTATGCAGGTTTATTGAACAGAACTATTCTAAAGACAGTATTTTGACAGTTTTATTAGAAAATTCCCCTTTAAAAATACACAAAACTATTATTAGGACATGTTTTGAGGGGAACAGGTGTTTTTATCATTCTTTAAAAACATATCTGTGACTGATAATTTGGGATTAAAAAACTTGAAGGATTAATTTAACTTACATATGTTTATTCCAGAAAGAGTTCTTGAGTGCATGTTGGGTGAAGTCCTGCACTAGAGACTGTTCAGGAAAAGAAGTAAGATGTGTGTCTGTCCACGACTTCTAGTTAAGGTAGCTTATTATAGAAACACTGTCAGAGGGGAGCAGGTGTGATGCTGGGAGGCACAAAGGGAAAGACCGTTGTTTCTGGGGAGGGTTGTGGAAGATTTCGTCGGGAAAAGACATTTGAGAAGTCCCTGGGAAGTCAGAGGGTAGAGAAGGAAGAGGGTTGTTTGTTTTGTTTTTGTCATGCTGAGAACCAAACCAGGTCTCCTGCATGCTGGGTAAAGGTTCTGAGCTACACCTCTGACCCAGGAAAAGAGTATTCTGAGATGAAGCATAAAGTGGTCGAAACTGGACATGAAGGATGGGAGTGTTGTGTTCTAGAGTAGTAGGGAGCGAAGCTGGCTTGTGCTGGGGAAAGTTCATATTCCGAGTTTGGATTTTATCTCACAAGCAGTAGGATACCAATACTGATACAGAAACTTGGGAGAGAATAACTCTGGAGGTAACATCAGAGCTATTTAAAGCTGTAGCAAGTGCCACAATCTTAGGCTGATTTTATTAAAAAAGAAAAAAGGTTCCTAATTCCTATGCTGCCTGATAAATGAGAATTTTATAAATCCTGCCTTTGGGATCCAGAATCCCCATGAGTCAAGAGGTATCAAACTTCACCTGTAATCAACACAATTATAAGAAAAATCAATTTTTAAAAATTCCCTAGTTAAATTGCAGCATGCTTTTGAACAAACCATTCAAATTACACGTATCCCATCCTTCATGTACTATGTGGGAGTATAATTGTTACAATTTTCAGGAATATAGTTTTCCAGGATTTGTTGAAAATTCTAGAATACTTAGGTCTACTAAATAGGAATGATGAGATAAGTGTACACAAGCAAGAGGATTTTTGCTCCTTAATAATGCTGACCTAAGTGTTCTGTCAATAAAAGACTAGTTTAATAGATTATAGCCCTTCGATTTATTTCTTTTTATTTCTTTATGTTCATTAAGAATAAGGAACATTGACCAATAGGGAAAGATGTCCAAATTTTGCTCATGTAAAAGTTGTTTAAGGATTTTTGTAAAATAATGGAAGCCCTAAACCATAACAGAAGTAAACCTAATTGTTAACAGTAGCTTTGTGAGGGAGAATTTTCACGCTCTGCTTTATGTATTTCTATAATGTTAATTTTCTATAAGCATGCATTTTGGAAACTTAAAATTACTAGCATCCCTGAGAGATTGTAGTATGCCTTCTAACAGAACAGAGGTGGATAGTCCAATCCCCAAAAGCCAAGAAGAAATTCATAATGCAAAGAGATGAGAAAGATAATCTCTGCTATCTTGCCATAAAAAGCTTCTAGTGTTGTGTTTATGTTGGGGAAAAGTATCAGTTCTAAAGAGGATTTTTTTTAAATGTGCCTTATGCTATCTTATATTAGGATATCTGATCAAAATACACAGTGAATGTTTACAAAGATTACAGTAAAACACTTTCGCATTCATCTAAAATTTATCCCCTTGCCCCACACATATATATATTCCACTGTTCTTGTCACTTTCTGAAATAGTTCTAGAAGTTCTTTTATGTGAGTGTCTGTGAGGCGTGATCAGAAATACAATGCTGCTGCCAAGTGCCATCTATTGGAAAGGGCAGGAACATAAAAACATTGTGTGTCTTCATCCAGCTTATTCACCAGATCTGCCACCATGCAACTTCTGGCTCTTCCCCACTGTCAGAATGACCATGAAAAGTAAGTGTTCTGAATGGATTCAGTACTTTGAGGCAGCCACAAGAGCACAACTAAGACTAAAGAAGAACTTCGGAACTGCTTTAGAAAGTGGCAAGAGCAATGAAGTAGGTGTGTGAAATGAGGGGAATATTTTGAGGGAGATTAAAGCCAATGTATTTTTTACCTTAATAATTTTTAAAAATTTAAACATTCACAGTATTTTTGGTCACACCTTGTATGTTGCAAAATGTGTTGGAAAAAGTTCATCTGCTATATGTATTTTTTTTAAAAATTGAAATTTTAGGCACAATTGCATATATATATGCCTCTCGCGTTTTCTCTGGAATGTCAGCCAAGGTTACGTCTGTCTCTTTCACTGCCTATGCCATGTTACATGCAAACTATGAATTGTTACCAGAGAAAAGCAGTTGTACCAACTGGGTTCATTCTTGATCTATAACTAGATGCCTGAGAGAAGCCATCAGCAATGACCAAATGTGCGTTTCCATAGTTTGTGCCTTCTGCCTCCTGTTGTAAAGAGGAAGCTGTCTGCCTGAGAATTCCTCATTGAGAACAAGTGTTGCCTTATTCTCCCTGCTTAGATGCTTTACTCCTAGGATTAACCCTTTCCTGGCTCCTGCACCATTTAATGTTCTCCTTTATACCATCAGCATACAAATATTGTAACACTGTCAGTGTGAAGAATCAGAAGATGAGAAAGGTAATCCCTACTGTCTTTCCTAGAAAGACTTCAAACACTTTCAGTTGAACACAAGTATCCATTCTAAGGAGCATTTTTCTTAAAAACCCTGCTTTATGACGTCCTTTATTGTGTTGCAAAAGGTGTTGCTATGTACCCATTTCTCTATTCACTTGATAGCCAAACTGGAAGAATGTTTTTAGACACCTAGGTCTTTATTCCTCATTTCCTTTTCCTCAACCATTCTAATAGAAAAATAAATGCATTCAACATACTGGTGTGGTGGCACATGCCTATAATTCTAGCACTGAGCCTGAGCCAGGAGGATCACTGCAAGTTCGATGCCAGCCTCAATACATCATGAGATGGTGTATCAGACCAAAAAATGAAAAAAGTCAACATACTATTCTTAGAAAATTTGGTAGGAATGAGGGAAAAACAGTAAATAAACTTGTAAGTTGATTTTGAATACAAAACTATAAAGCAATTTAGATAAAACCAATTAAGCAAAGAGAAGAATTATAAATACCCTAATAGAGGCCGCTATTCCACCACTCGCTCCTACGGAAGAGGAGGTGAGCCGATCCCAGTGCCCAGGAGGAGGCTCCCTGCTGCCATTCCACCACTCCTAGGGCAGAGGAGGTGAGCCGTGCGGGTTCCAGCAGCACACCCCTGCCACCATGGAAATGAGAAGACATGTAAAAAAGCCTCAAAAACAGACTTCCAGATCACAGCAACCCCAAAGGGAAACGAGATGGAAGAATCTGATTCTCAACCACCTGGACTCCTTGAACATGGAACAAAAGAGGATCTGGAAAAAATGAAATCACAAATAATTTCTCAGATAACAGCAAAGATTGTGCTTATAGTGCAAGACATGATTAATCTAGAGAGGACACAGATAAAAAAAATAGAGGAGCAGAGGAACATGATGGAATCCCAACATAGGAAACAAATGGAATCCATAAAACAGATGCAAACAGATTTCCAGGAGATTAAAAACTCCGTCGAAAGTATGCAGCAGAATGAGCATATGTGAGGACAGAATCTCAGATACAGAAGATAAGATTGCAAGTAGTGACTAGGAAAAGAAAACTTTAAAATTGTAAGGGACCACAAGAAAGCAATCCAGCAGCTGTTAGATGATGCAAAGAAGAATAACAAGACTGATTAGAGTCAATGAAGGAACTGGAGAGAGTGCAGATGACATAAAAAAACTGTTCACAGAAGTGATGGCAGAAAACTTCCCAAGCAAGGGAAAAGAACTTGACATACAGGTAAGTGAGGCATATAGGACTCCAGCTAACCTTGATCAAAAAAAAATCTACACATAGGCATATAATTGTTAGGATTCCAGAGACCCAACAGAGGAACAAAATTCTACAAGCAGTGAGAGAAAAGAAACAAGTCACATACAAAGGAAAGCCCATTAGAATCACAGCAGACTTCTCAGCGCAAGCTCTCAAGGCAAGAAGAGCTTGGAGTGATGTATTTCAAGCCCTAAAGGAAAACAGCCTCCGACCCAGATTGATGTACCCTGCAAAACTATCTTTCAAAATTGATGGAAAAATAAGATACTTTCATGATAAAGAGCACCTTAGGAACTTCATGAATACCAAACCAGCACTCCAAAAAATTTTAGACAATATCCTAGTAAAAGACAGTGAGGATCACAACTTCAGGAAGCCCAGCAGAATGAATCTGTTGGGCATGACAAATTAAATGTAAAGGGGGAGAATCCAACAAAAAGAAAAAGTCATGACAAGGCTTTTAAAACTTTTAACTTCATCTCCCTAATGAGCGTATAATTCAATCTTGTTATTGTACTGATTAGTATTTTTCTGATTCTAGTGTTGCACACCTTTCCTTGTACTGTACTGGCTATCATCTTGTATCTACTTTTAAATTGGGTTGTCTCTTCATGATTTGTAAGAGTTCTTTATATATTCTGCTCATAGGTTATATGCATTGTAAATATGGTCTGTTGAAGGACTACTTTTCATTTTAACTATGTCATTTAAAGTTCTAAATTTTGATGGAATCTCATTTATCAATTTTTTCTTTTATATATCATGTTTTTTGTATCTTAGGAAGTTCTTGCCTACCCTAAATTCATAAACATTTTCCCTTATAATTTCTTCTTAAAGTTTTATAGTTTTAGTATTTCATATTTAGGTTCATAGATCCTTTCAAATTATTTTTATGTATGGAAATAAAGGGTTGAGATTAATTTTTTATATGTGGATACCAGGTGTTCTAGTGCCCTTTGCTGAAAACACTATCTTTTCCTTTGCTCTTGAATTGAGTTTATATTCTATAAAATGTTGTTAAATAATCTTTCAAAACTCAGTGGACCATATATATGTGGTTCTGTTTCTAGATTCTCTGTTTTATTCCAGTGATCTATATGTCTTCCCTTACACCAATACTGCCTTGATTACTGTAGCTTTAGAGGAAGCCTTAAAATTAGGTATTAAACATCTTCCAACACTTTTTTTTCCTCTTCTTCTTTTTCTTTTTACTTTTCTAGGTCCTTTGTACTCCTACTTAACTTTTAAATTTCAATATCCCATTCTTCGTTTATAGCAAGTATACACAGACTTGAATTTTTATATATACCTTGTATTTTCTGATCCTGCTAAATTCAAATACAAGTTCTAAGCGCTCCTAGAGATTTCTTAGTATTTTCTCTGTAGGTGATCATTTCATCTGCATACAAAGATTTTGCTTCTACCTTGCCAATCCCATCCTAATTGTGTCATTTTATTGCCAGACTATTTTAGATTAGCCCTATGTTTCAAAGTTGAATGGACAGATGAAGAGTAGGCATATCTGTCCTTGTTCCCCACCTTATGGAGAAAGCATTGTATCTTCTCCATTCATATAAGGGATTTTTGCTGGAAGTACGGATTACATGTCTTTAATCTGTTGAGAAGGTTCTGTTCTACTTCTAGTCTCCTGATAGCTTTTACCTTGAACAGCTGTAAAATTTAGTCCAATACTTTTTTCTCCAACTAGTGACAGGATCATATGGCTTTTTCCTTTCCTCTGTTAAAATGATGACTTTTGGGGGTGGATTTTCCAATGCTGAACCAACACTGCCATCCCTATAACAAAACCACTTTCTACATACTGCCAGATCTGACTTCTAAGAGTTTGTTTTGTTAAACAAATTTCTATCTATGTTCATACTTTTTTCTTCTATTATCTTTATCCAGTTTTAGGATTAGCACAATGTTGATTTCCTAAAATGAGGGGAGAAGTGTTCCTTTTTTTTCCTGCTTTGAATGTTTGTATAATTTATCAGTTAAAATGTATATGAGCCTGTTGTTGCCATATAGGTAGGTTTTCAAGCTAGGAATATATTTTCTTTAATAGGTGCTATTCAAATTTTATATTTCCTCCAGAGTTAGTGTCATTAATTTGTCTTCCAAGGTACTTCTTAGAAGTTGTCAAATTTATTTCAAAAAAGATTTGTGTAATATGCTTTCTATATCCTTTTAAATTCTGTAAAATCTGTGGTAATGTCTCCTAGATATTGATATTGTAATTTAAAAATGTATAATTGATATTGTGTAATAGGAAGTAAAGGTCTAAAGGAGCAGGGGAAGTGGGAGGGGTAGGGGAAAGGAAAGAAGGGGAAAAAAATATGAGGAAAGGAAAAAAATGTAAACAAAGCCTTTGCAAATAGGGAAGGGTGGAGGGGGTGAAGGGAGGGTTGGGGAAGGGGAGAAAAGAACCAAGATACTCATGTAAAGGTACAAGATCCCAATGATGTATGTAACTATTTTATATCTAAAATGTACCAATAAACTTAATGGGGAAAAGAAATACCCCAATAGAAACAGACAGGGGAGAAGAATTTGATGAAAAGAGACAAGTTGCCCAATTCTACACTATTACAGCCAAATGCAGTGGTTAGTTTTAAGAAAAGTTTTCTCTGATTCCAGAAGATACAGAAAACCTGAATAAACCAATTTCCACAGAATAAATTCTAGAACAAACCCTACCACCACTACCATTTACACATATCAAGTCCTTGGGGCTTCAGAATTGAATTCTAATTCCAATGGACTTTGAAATTTTCAAGGACCTAGATAATAAAGGAAAACTTACATGTTTCAAAATGTTAGTATAACAGAGACACCCAAATCTAAGCACAAAGAAAGGAAAGTATGGTTTCATCTTGGTTATGAAAAATCAATACAAGTCATCAATAAAGTCTAATAAAAGCACCAACAAGACATTGGATCTTACACTAAGAATGCAAGATGGATCACCGTTAGGAAAATAGCTTGCTCTTGAAAACTCAAGCGTCTTCAGAGATGCTAAAGAGCCATTTCAATGTGATTAAAATCCATTCTTGGTTATTCTTACAAAGAGCAACAGATGGATTTTTTTCTTCAAACTTGATTAAAACTAACAATCAGTAACTAATTGGAACTATTTTAAGTGTCCCTATTAACATCCGAAACAAGGTAAGGATCATTACTTGTATTCAATTTTTTTTTTTTTTTTGGAGAAAAACTCCAAACTCAAGAAATTAGAATAATAATTGTAAGTCAGGAAATGAAGTAATGATTACTGGTAAATGATTTATTACATACCTGGAAAATTAAGAAAACTGAAAAACTGTTGAAAACAGATGAATTCACTAATTTCAGCTATTCAGAAATAAACAGGAAAATTAATTTAAAAGATACCACAAAATAGAAAACAAAATAACTTGGAATAGAATTAATAACTATCCAACTCAATGCTTGTCAAGGACACGAAACTTTGATGAAATGAAAAGCTGTAGTATGGTCTCATTAGAAAATTAATCTTGCCAATTCTCTAGCTCAATCTCAATATAATTACCTATATAATATTTTTGAACTAGTGAAGTTGATTCTAAATTCATGTAAAAACATTTTAAGCAATAAAAACCAGGAAAATTTTGAAAAATAAGTGAAAGCTAACGTGATATATCAGTAGAATGCAACAGAGCCTGGAAATAAACCCAAACTACAAGTGAGAATTATGTGGATGATTATAATACAGTGCTACTTGGTTCATGAACTTAATTCGTTCCACAATTCTGGTTGTGAGCCAAATCAAATTTCCCCATAAGGTTAATTGTAAATAAGGTAATCTGCCCTGAACCATGTGAATTTTTTAAACCACAAAAATAGGAAACAAAGTTCAGTACAGTGCAGTATGAAGAAGGGAACCTTCACCTTGCATGAGGTGACTTCTGGCGTGCAGGACAGGGAGGTGGGTGGGAGGAAGTTATTTGGAGGGAGAGTCCCCTCTGTGAGGCCATGGGGAGATCTCCTCTGGGGGTTCCTCTCTTCCTCGTCTCTTAGCTGCAGGGTCCATGTTGATGAAAAGCTGTCCAATGCCACTTGTTTTTTTCCCATGCTGCGTAACCCTCTGGAAATGAGAGACCACGTTATCATTCATCAGATTCAATACTCTGTTCATTAGTCATTTCAACATGGTGCTTCTCAAAGAAACCCTGGCCCTCGTTCCACTTTATATCGTGGGTTTGATCACATCATTGCTAACCCGTGCCTGTCTTCCTTGCCTCAGTGGATGCTCCTCAACAAGTGCCTTCCGCTGCTTGCTCAAGTTCAGCGAGTTCTTCTGTCGTCAGCTCCTCCTTCTGGTCCTCAACAAGCTCCTCGGTCTGCACCATCAATGTCAAAGCCCAGACTCCCGCTCATGACACAGCCTCCACTGCCTGTGCCTCAGAGCCTTCACAGTCACGCTGAGTGACACACTCCGTCCAGTTTTCTCCAGGTGAGTTTAGGGCCTGGTAGGTGACCTCTTCCCAGGCTTTGTCAGTGAGGCTGACGCAGTGGAGGGCACTGAAATGTCTCTTCCAGAACTCTTTCAGAGCCAAGGGCATCTTTTCAGTGACATGAAAACCCCTGGTGAAGAGCGCCTTTGTGTGCAGCTTCTTGAAGGTACAGATCACTTGTTGGTCCAGGGGCTGCAGAAGAGGTGTTGCCTTGGGGAGAGGAACTTTGACCCAGTGTGCTCATCATCCACCAAGGCTGGAGGTGTGCTGGGCTCTGTCAGAAGAAGGCTTTCAGACAGTTGGTTGTCAGAGATTTCTTAACAGTGCGTGCAAACACCTCGTGCAGCCATTCCATGCACAGTTGCCTGTAATCCAAACTTTCATGGTGGCCCTGCACACTACAGGCTGTCTGGTCTTGTTCGCATTCTTGTTGAGTGCTGGGGGGTCTGGGAATGGGACACCAGGAGTGGCTTAATCTTCAGATCAGCACTTGCATTCGCACACAGCACAAGACTCAATCTGTCCTTCATGGGCTTGTGCTCCCACGATGCCTTTTCCTCCTGAATGATATAGCTTCTGTTCCACCTCCTCTTCCAGAAGAGCCCTGTTTCCTCTCAGTTGAATACTTGTTGAGCGATGTATCCTTCTGCCTTCATGAATTCTGCAAATTCTTGTAGGCTTCTGCAGCAGCCTTCTCAGAACCTGAAGGCTCACCATTTGTTTATCACACTGTGGAGGCCACTTTTCTTGTGGAATTTATCAAACCAGCCTCTACTGGCTCTAAATTCATCACTTGTTGCACTTGGAGAGGGTCTTCTTGCAGTCAATCACTGTGCAATTTTCTGGCTTTTTCACAAATCATAGTTTCACTAACACTATCACCTGCCAGCTGTTTCTCATTTAGCCACTCTAACAAAAGTTTTTCTACCTCTTCCAGTGCTTGTGTCCTCTGCTTGGTTAACATCGTTACTCCTTTCCCCACATCAGCTCCTTTGATGGAATCTTTGTTCTTCTAAATAGTGGAGATTGTCAACTTAGCCATCTTACTCCAAGGCCAGATCAGTCACATGAATACCACACTCATGCTTTTCTGCAGTTTCCTTCTTCACTTCAATGGTTGTTTTCTTCAAAACCTTCTGACCATTCTTGCTGTGCACTTTCTTGTCACCTTCATCACTGTTCTGCACTTTCTTTTCACCACCATGCTCACTCTGCACTTTCTTTAAAGCCGTGCTGGACTGAATAATACTGTACAGCACTATGTGTGCTAAAAAGCACACAGAAAAGCTTCACAGCAAGTTTGCACAGGTCTGTCTGTGACTGTGATCTCAACTAGAGGAAGTCACGACCACATGTCAGAGTGGGGAAGACGCCATGTGTGTGTTCACCCAATGCAGAGTTCATAAATGGAAGCAAAATTTTGTCAAACACTTCTGTTCCCAAACTAAATTATTCACGAACAGAAGTGTTCATTTCCCCAGGTATTACTATAGTTTAATATAAGAAATGACCCTCAGAGCCCGGCTCGCTCCGCCCACTTTTGACCAAGCCAGAGACTGAGCTGGAGACTAAGCTGGTGAGGGCCCCCCAGGCCTACCAGCCTCCAGCTTGGCCGTGCAGGTGCCTGAAACAACAGTCCCCACCCCCCACCCCACCTCTTGGCTGTACAGCTGCTTGGATCCACACTACAGAGACACAGGGGAGCATAAAGGCCATTGTTCTGAGATGCAGAAGTGAGCAACAGAGAGAGGGCCTCAGGCTCTCTGATGAAAACTGATGCCCACGGGAAAAGTGAAGAGAATCTATAATAAAGGCACACCAGACCACCATGCTTGGTAAGTTGGAGGGATCATCATCTCCCATCAGAACCTGGACTATCTTCAGGGGAAAGGCAAATGAAACCCGCAGTAGAACCTTGCAGAGTTCAACCCTGCGGGAAGACAGGGAGCTCTGGACTTGCAGCCAGAAATCTGCCTGAATCTCACGAGTCTGTGACTGGCTTATTGAGATTCATTGACTTATAACTGCACCCTGCTGCCCACGTTTTCTATTGCGACAGCAGAGACATACCCTGAAGGAGGCCCTTCATTTTTATCTTTTATTTGTTATTTTCAAAATTATCACCATTTTTTTTCTCTCTCTGCCTCACTCCCTTGCTGTCCCACATTGTTCTTCATCTCCCTTTGTGTTCCTGTTTTGCCCCTAATTCATATATCTTACCTTTCTTTTCTTCTATTTCCTTCTTTTGCCTGTGCCCTCTGGCCTCACTGCTAACCTTCCCCTATCCTTCTGCTTACCTATTCCTCCCTCCCCAACTCCTACCACCCCATCCCGAAGGATAAAGTTGCTATATTGAACAGTTTATTCACTATAAACATATATTGGGTTCATCCTTGATTTTGATTTAATTCACAGTTAAAGGTGATAGATTAATAACTACCACAAATTGTCATTTTCTAAGAGATACTTGATGCTATTGTGTTGCTGATTGTATCACTTGGGCTAAAGTGTTGTGATTGATCTAATCAGTTGTCCTTCCTGGTATAATGAAAATGAGACAGCCTCAGAGCCATTAGAGACTCAAAACCTAAAGACCAGCTATATCTGGAAGATCCCTCTGAGAAGCAATCATTCCATAAGTATTCTAAATACATCAACAAAGATATTTACAATAAGCAAACTCAAAGTATCAACCTAGGAATTAAACCAAAGACAGTACCAGAAACAAAAATGAGAAGACATTTAAGTAAGGCACAAACTCAGACTTCCACCCCACAAAAGGCAAATTCTGGGGGAAGCAAGGTGGAAAAGTCCGATAATCAACCACCTGGACTCCCGAACTGATAGCACAGGAAGGAACAAAACAGATGAATGAGGCTCTAGAAAAATTCAAAGCAGAAATAATTTCCCAGATAACTGCAGAGATGGTGAGCAGAGTGAAATACATGATTAGAGGCTCTAGAACAGAAACAGATTAAAAAAAAAAAAATAGATGAGCTCAGAACCATGCTGGAAGCCATGAATGCTCAGCATAAGAAAGAGATGGAAACCATGATTGCCCAACATAAGAAAGAAATGGAATCCATGAAATGGATTCAAACAGATATTCAGGAGATCAAAAACTCCATTGAAAGCATGCATAGCAGATTAAGGGAATCTGAAGATAGAATATCAGATATAGAAGACAGGATTGCGGTGAAGGACCATGAAAACAGATATCTTTTCAAAATAGTAGGGGAGTACAAGAAATCAATCCAGCAGGTGCTAGATGATGCAAAGAATAACATAAGACTGATAGGAGTCCACGAAAAACAGGAAAAAGTACAATAGACAAAAAACAACTTCACAGAAGTAATAGTAGAAAACTTCCCAGACTGAGGTGGAGAATTGGACATACAGATAAGTGAGGCATATAAAACTCCGATTAGCCATGATCAAAAAAAATCTACACATAGACATATAATAGTCAAGATCCCAGAAATCCAATGGAAGAACAAAATCCTATAGACAGTTAGAGAAAAGAAACAAATCACCTACAAAGGAAAGCCCATCAGAATCACAGCAGACTTCTCAACACAAACCCTCAAATCAAGGAGAGCCTGGAGTGAAGTATTTCAAGCCCTAAAAGAAAATATCTTCCAACCTAGACTGTTGTATCCTGCAAAATTATCTTTCAAAATCAATGGGGAAATTAGATACTTCCACAACAAAGAACACCTGAGAAATTTCATGAACACCATACCAGCACTCCAAATAATTCTAAGCAATATCCTAGAAAAAGACAAGGTCACAATTTCATGAGGACCAACAGAGGGAATACACCAGGCATGGTAAGACACTAAAGGGAAAGGGGGAAAAAGAAATAAGAGCCTACAACGGTAAAACATCATGACAAGGATGAGTCGATATCTATCAATTATAACTCAATGTTAATGGCCTCAATTCACCAATCAAAAGAAGTAGACTGACAGAATGGATTAAGAAGCAAAATCCAACAATATGCTGTATACAAGAAACACACCTAACTCAAAAAGAAATTCATAGACTGAAAGTAAAAGGATGAAAAACAGGTCTCCCCACCACAGTAACCCAGAAAAAAGCAGGGGTAGCAATCTTATCTGCAGACAAAGTAGATTTCAAACCAAAACTAATAAAGAGAGACAAAGATGGTTACTACATCCTTCTGAAGTGAACAATTCAAGAGGAAGAGATGACAGTCTTAAATACATATGCACCAAATATGAATGCCCCCAACTATACAAAACAAATATTAATGGACATGAAAGATCAGATAAGCACTAATAAAATTATAGTGGGGGACTTAAATACCCCACTATCACAAGTAGATCATCCAGACAAAAAGTTAAGGAAATTCTAAAACTGAACCAAGCTATTGAGCAAATGGACTTAATAGATGTTTGCAGAGTGGTCCACCTCACAAAATCAGAATACACATCCTTTTCAGCTGCACACAGGTCATTCTCCAAAATAAACCACATGCTAGCTCATAGGACATGTCTAAGTCAATGTAAAAGAACTGAAGTTACCCCCTATATATTATCAGACCATAGTGCAATAAAATTGGAGATCAATAACATGAGAAACTGCAAAACTCCCACAAACATATGAAAATTGAATAACACCCTCCTCAAAAACCAATAGATCACAGAGGACATTAAAGAAGAAACTAGACAGTTTCTACAAGTAAATGATGTCAGTACAACATACAGGAATCTATGGGACGCAATGAAAGCAGTTGTACTTGGGAAAGTCATAGCGGTGAATGACCATATTAGGAAAACAGAGAGAACTCAGATAAATAACCTAATGCAGAACCTCAAGCTCCTAGAAAAAGAGCATAACAAACCCAAAGCTCATACAAAGATCAGAGCAGAAAACAATGCAATGGAGACTAAGAGAATGATACAAAAAATTAATGAATTAAAGAGTTGGTTTTTTTTAAAAGAATAAAGTCTATAAGCCTTTAGCCAACCTTATCAAAAAAAGGAAAGAAAAGGCTCAAATCCATGCAATTAAGAATGAAAAAGGTGAGGTCACAACAGACCCAGCAGAAATCCAGAGGATTATCAATACCTACTTTGAGAATCTGTACTGTTATGAAATGGAAAACACAGAAGAAATGGACAGATTCCTAGATACATATGAATTGCCACAGTTAAATGAAGAAGATATAGAAATTCTAAACACCCCAATTACAATGAGTGAAGTTGAAAATGTAATAAAAAATTTACCAACAAAGACAAGCCCAGGTCATGATGGCTTCACTGCTGAATTCTTCAAGACATTTTAAGATGAACTATCACCATTACTCTTTAAATTCATCAAAGAAAATGAAAGGGAAGCAAAGCTTCCAAATTTATTCCTGGAAGCAAGTGTTACTTTGATTCCAAAACCAGGGAAAGATCCAACCCAAAAAGAGAACTACAGGCCAATCTCCCTAATGAACATAGTTGCAAAAATCCTCAACAACATACGGGCAAAGAGAATACAGAAGGTCATCAAGAAGATCATATACCCTGACTAACTCAGATTTATCCGACATATATATATATATAGGGATGCAAGGATGGTTCGACATACATAAATCAATAAATGCAATACGCTATATTAACAGAGTCAAGGACAGAAACCATATGAGCATCTCAATAGATGCAGAAAAGGCATTTGACAAAATCCAACACCGATTCATGATAAAAATGCTACCTAAAATTGGAAAAGAAAGTCTATATTTCAACCTGATTAAGGCTATTTATCAAAAACCAACAGCCAACATCATATTAAATGGTTAAAAACTGAAAACTTTCACGTTAAAATCAGGAACAAGACAGGGATGCCCACTATCACCACTGCTGTTCAGTATAGCTCTGGAAACATTAGCCACAGCAATTAGAAAAGAGAAAGAAATAAAGGCAATAAAGATAGGAAAGGAAGACGTTAAACTGTCATTATTTGCTGATGATATAATACTGTACATAGAAGACCCAAAAACTCTGCCAAAAGACTCCTAGACCTAATTGACAGATTCAGTAGAGTAGCTGGATACAAGGTCAACACTCAAAAAACAGTAGCCTTCTTATGCACAAATAGCAGACTCACTGAGAGAGAAATTCGGAAACAATTCCATTTACAATAGCATCCAAAAAAATGAAATATCTAGGAATCAACCTAACAAAGGAAGCAAAAGGGCTCTACACTGAAAACTACAGCACTGAAAAAGGAGATCGAGGAGGGTATAAGAAAATGGAAAGACGTCCTTTGTTCCTGGGTAGTAAGAACCAATATAGTGAAAATGGCCATACTTCCAAAACTACTATATAGATTCAATGCAATGCTGATTGAAATTCTAACAATATACTTCACAGAACTAGAGAAAATAATCCAAAAATCCATTTGGAACCAGAAGAGACCTAGAATAGCAAAAGCAGTTCTAAGCAACAGAGACATGGCAGGGGGTATCACAATCCCCAATTTGAAACTATACTACAAAGCTACTGTGATACAAACAGCATGGTACTGTCAAAGTCCCACGGATCAGTAGATTAGAAGATGCGAAACAACTCCAGACATGCTCAGCCACCTCATCTTTGACAAAGGAGCCAACCACCATCATTGGAGGAAAGATAGGCTATTTAATAAATGGCATTTCAACCTCCAAAAGATTAAAACTAGACCCATACCTATCACCATGCACTAAACTAAGATCGAAGTGTATTAAAGATCTAAATATTAAGACAGAAACACTATACTTGCTGGAAGATAAGTTAGGTAGAACTCTTGAAGACATTGGCATAGGAAAAGACTTTATGAACAAAATCTTAGTAGCACAGGAACTGGCAGAATCAACAACTAGGATCTCATCTTATTAAAAAGCTTCTGCACTGCAAGAGAAGCCACCAAAAGACCTAAGAGACAACCTACAATGTGGGAAAGAAATTTTAGCAGCTGTACCTCAGACAAAGGTCTACAGTCTAGAATATATAAAGAACTGGAAAAAATCAGACCCTCCCCATATTCAAAGACCCAATTCAAAAATGGGCATCTGAAATGAACAGACATTTCTCAGGCAAGAAGTAAAAGCAGCAAATAAATATATGAAAAAAATGTTCAACATCAATGGTCATTTGAGAGATGCAGATGAAAATAACACTGAGATTCCACCTCACCCCAGAAAGAATGGATGCTATCAAGAAATCAACCAATAACAAATCCTGGTGGGGGTGTGGGGAGAAAGGAACCCTTCTCCATTGTTAGTGGGAGTGCACACTGGTGCAACCACTGTGGAAGTCAGTATGGAGATACCTCAAAGAACTAGGACTAGAGGTCCCATTTGACCCAACTATTCGCCTGCAAGGTGTCTTACCCAAAGAATTAAAAGAATCATACCACAGTGATATATGTGCACCCGTGTTTATAGTGGCACAGTTTATAATAGCTAAAGCTTGGAAACAGCCCAAGTGCCCATCAACTGGAAACTGGATAAAGAAGATGTGGGGTTTTTTTTATAAAATGGAGTACTACACAGCCATAAAGAATGAGAAACTAGAGACATTTATAGCTAAATGGATGCATATTGAGGCCATACTCTTAAGTGAAATAAATAGGACACACATGTGTAAATACCAAATAGTTTCTCTAGTGTGAGAAACTGAAAGTGTAAATTAGGATTAAAATGATTAAAAGAATAGTTGATAATTTGAAATAGGAAAAGGTCCAAAGGTGTAGGGATGGTGGGGGAGGATAGTGGGAAAGGAAGGAAGGGAAAGGAAAAATATGAGGGAAAAAAATGGAAATGAAATCTATGTAAATAGGGAAGGGTGGAGGCGGTGAAGGATGCACAGGTAATGGGGAAAAAATAAGAACCGAGATACATCGTGTACAGGTACAAGCACCCAATGATAAATGTAAACGTACTGTATACCTAAAATGTACTAATAAAAGAATTTTTTAAATAAATGACGCCAAATCATATTCAAGATAAATTGAAATTTAAAACTATAATAAAGTTTCATCTTTCACCAGTAACATTATCTAAGTTTTTAGAGGTGTTAACTGGTATAGAGGTGATGTAGAAAACCACCTTTGCTGCTCAGAGAATGAATTGGTAGGGCCTTTATACATATTTGCAATACTTCACACCAACCCAAAGGCACAAGCCTTTTAACTCTGAAAACCCAGTTTTATTTACTCTATGAATATGCTTATACATATGAGAAAATTTATGTGTGCATCATTTGTAGTAGAAAAACATTGGAAATAACCTGTCTGTTGGAGGGAAAGCCAGACCAACTTAAGCCAGAAGGGGATCTGCAGCAATTTTTTAAAAATTCATGGCAGCGGTCTGGGAATTTAGCTCAGTGGTTTCACTGCCTACTGCACAAGTGCAAGCGCAAGGACCCAAGTTTGATCCCCAGTACCAAAAAAAAAATAGAAAGAAAGAAACAAAAATTCATGGCAGCGAAGGAAACAATGTCATGATTACACTCAAGGAGTGGACCTAGATGTTCCCGGTGACCACATTTTATGACACAACAGTTTTCAGCCTGTGAAAATAGTCTCTCGGGAAGAGATGTGGAACTGTAAGAGGTTATAGTGTCCTATCTGACAACTTGCATGTTTGCATTAACCCTTTACATTCATACATCATTGTCTCCTGCTCTGTTGCTCATAATCCCCAAGACTCTTGAGAAGTGAGCAGGACTGAAAGGTGCATCGCATGGAGTGTAAGTAAAGAGCTTATTGAGAGTGAGAATGCAGTTGATTTGGTTTTTTTTATGGTACTGGGAATTGAACCCAGGATCAATGGGCTGCCTCTCCAGTCCTTTTATTTTTTATTTTGAGACAAAGTCTCACTAAGTTGCCCACACAAGACTCAAACTGGTGATCATCCTGCCTCAGCCTCCTTCAGAACTGGGTGTTTTAAATTTTGTTTTGTTTTTTCAATCCTACTCCATTTCTCTTGCTAGGAAATGACATTATTTTATTATAATTTCTCATTTTTCCTACAGGAGCCAGCCCCACTGATTTCAGAGGGCCATCTAGGGAAAGGTGAAAGAAATATGCATGTTATCCTATACACAGAGGGCCTTCCTCTGTCTAAAAGTAATGCTTGTCCTAGCAAGGCCTTAGTCTGTATGTGTTCCCATGTGTGTGAGCTGTTCAGGGATTACACATACATTTTAAAATATATCTATCAAAAAACCAATCCATTGATCAATCAATCATGTGCCTAAATTTATTTTGAAGGTAAGAAAATGCATAGTCATACATTAATACCTGTTACTTGGATTCTTATAAATTAGCAATGTTTTTAAGGATTCAGGGAGGGGTTTTTGACAGAAACAAAAATCACTGACTTAATATTTGCTTATAGATCCAACAATTTTTATGAGCTTCTACACACTTGGTAGATAATGTACAAGGTATCAAGATTGTAATATGTAGTCTCTATTCTCATAGCTGCTTCTAATCAAGAATAATATATTCAATATTTCTGTTAGGAGTAAATTACTATATAAGAATTTCCATTCAAGCATAAAATCATGTGTCAGATGGCTATTACATCCTACGAGTGCCCCAAGAAGGGGAAAATAGTGTGTTCTAGAAAGGCATCTCTGTGAAGGAGCAGAGAATTGGCTACACCTCGAACGATGAGGAACATTTAAACAGGTACAACAGTGGTAGGAGTGAGGTGATGAACCTGGTTTTATGTTGTTACTAGAGAAGCTGGACCTGAATTAAAGTTGAGCATGTATTATCTCAGATACTTCTGAACCTGGGAGATGAAGGTGAGTCTGCCCCTTCCATAGGTAGGCCTGGTACCTGAGCCTGGGGATGTGGTCTGGGGGAAGCTGGGGAGATCTTTGAGTGCATGCCTCAGAGACCGAGGGACTGTCCATTTTCATCTGGACATACATTATAGACATACCTTCTTAAATTGGCTTGTGTTAACTTGGAAGTTTAGTACAGCACAGTTTATCATAGAATAAGAATAGACCCCCATGAAAAATGTGGAACTAAGTTTAACTATTATGAGAACATGAGGAGGCTTCACCATCTCTTAGTTCAGAGCTGCTCTCTTTTCTTGAGAGATAAGCAGTGAAGGCCCTTCTGTGTAGGCTTTTGAGACTCACACTATGACCACTGCAATAGTTTGAATCTTCTGTGTCCTCATAGATCCATGTGTTAAAGGCTTGGTCCCAGTGTGGCACTATTGACAGATACTGAAACCCTTAGGAGGTGGAGTCTAGTGGGAGGAAGTTAAGTCATTGAGGGGCGTGTCCTTGAGATATCGGGATGCTAGCCCCTCCTCTCTCTTTGCTCCTTGGCTCATGATATAGGTGGTTTACCCTGCTACTCTGCTACGTGGTCTGCTTAAGATGCACTGCCTCGCCACAGGCCAAACCAAAGGGGCCAATGAAAATGGGCTGGAACCTCCAAAAGTGTGAGCAAAAATAATTGTTTTTTTCTTTATAAGTCTATTATTGTACATATTTGGTCATAGTGATGGAAATCTGATTACCACAAACACATACTCATGGTCAAAACCCAGAACATCAGCGTGTGTGAGAGCAGTCTCGAAACCTGTATGGAAAGGAAGCACGAGACCTGGAAGCTTTGGTTCACCTTTATCTGGCTAGAAAGAAGTAAAGAAATATACAGATGTGGTAGAATTCTTTTTAGTAATACAGGAGTGGCTAAATGTTGGACAAACATTGGCTGTAAATGATTCAAGTAAACACTATTGTACCAATACACATGGAAAAATCACTTGATCAAATTCAAGGAAGATACCAGACCAGAATTCTAAGAGTAAAAATGGGAGAAATGGCAATAGTTACTTCTTAAAGAGTAATTATGAAGGTAGAATGTTAAATCATGCTTCACAGTGGAATGTGAAGGCTTAAGGAATAATTAGAGTGAGGAATAATAAAATGATGTCTACAGTGGTATTTTAAAATTTGGAATGGTACTGGTTGTTTGAATTAACAGGATAAAAGAATAGGAAGTAAGAAAAGTCAAATTACAAGATTTGTATATAAGATATATAAAGCAAGCAACAGAAATACTGTTAAAACTAATGGAAGTGTACTGTAAGATGATTCCATCCAAGATAAATAAAGTACATGGAGATTAATAGCTTTTCCTGATAAAAGCAATGAGCAGTGTCATATTATTTTAAAAATCACTTCCATACTATGAAAAAAGCCTATAAGGTATTCAGAAAAATTTAAAAGGAAATGTAGAAATTCTATACAAAAATTTACAAAACTCTAACGTACTTAAAAATCTTAATAAATGCAAAGACACACCACACCTGGAAGGAAATACTCAATGTTTTAAGCATGTGCATCTTGTAAAAATTAAAATATAACCTTAATAAATTTCTATCAGGTATTCAGTGAGTGTTGCTTACAGAATTTCACAAATTAGCAATAAGAATTATGTGACAAAGGTATCAACATGTTTAGGAAATTTTTGCAAAAGCAGGCTCATGAGAGGTGAAAGCAAATGTTCTACCAGGTATAAAAAAGCATATAATGAGAGCAGAATTATTTATTAATGCAGAAATTTAAAAATTCAGGTGTAGAAAATAGAATAAATAGCCTAGCAACAGATTTATTTGTGAACATTCAGTATGTGCTCTGATAGAAAAAAATCACACCAGTATTCTGTTAAAATTCAGAGGTTGTGTATACTTGTCTAAGTAAAAATGCATTTACCCTTGTCTAGGGGTAAGATTTGTCTACATAAATACTATGCCATGGGACAATACTGAAGGATATTCAGAAAATTAAAGGATAGGGTTCATAGGTAGGTGATAGATTGCCTTTTTAAAAAAAAAATGTACATCCTTTGGTATACGTTGCATCTGTTTGTGAATAGAGGGTTGATTAATATACATTTTTCAATATGAAAATATTATGTCTATTGGAAAGAATATACTAGACATATAATGATGTAGATTGAGAGCTACAGAATACTGGTGAAAGACTACAAAACAGAACATATAGTATGATCTTATTAAAAATATGTATTACTTTAAATGGATATAACAAGGGCATAGGACAGAGGCCAAGGTAAGTCTTTTACACTCCACTTCATTGAGAACCAGTAACTGCTACTTTTGACTGTTAACAGTCAAACCAGAAGCTATCGACCAGCTAATCTCATCCATTAGTCATCACCCCTGTATCCCTGTCGCACATCCAGGAGCACCTATAGAGAAAAGCAACAGTCTTTATTGTAAGCTGTCAAAGCCAAACATCAATTTATAATTCATTCAAGAAAAATAGCTTAGTAGTAAATTATGCTGCATGAATACTGTGGCATAAGGAATACTTTTGCCATTAAAAGGGGGGAAAAGGAATAAATTTGACCATGTTAATGTGGAAAATGGCCACAGCAGATAAAGAAAAAAAAATTCAAGAACATTTTAAATACATCCATGGACTTCCTGAAAGGTGGCAGATTACATATATATATTTTTATATATATATATATATATTTATATATATATATATTTATTTATTTATATTTCTGCTTTTGATTCTGCCCCAAACCTCATTAGAATGGCTATAGTCTTGCTTGTTTGTATTAAGCACAAAACTACAAGGACAAGAACAAATAAGAAAAGAAGGATAAAAATTTGGAAATGAGAATCCATATGGAAGTAAAAAGGCATAGGTAACCAACTTAACTTACTGGAAAAAGAATCCTAAGCTGCCAAAAAGCAACCTACCTTATGTAGCAAAAGTCCCCAAAGATTCAGATGGGGCCACAGGGTTCTGGCAGGTGGAGCAGGGGAAGGTAATTAAAACACAATGCTGGGACCTTGTAATTAAGGCTCCCAGGTAAAATACCCATCAAACAGTTAAATTTGCATTTCAGATAAACCACAAATAACATTTTAGTGTAAGTATATTCCAACTATTTGTGGTGATACAATAAGAAGTATTCATTATGTATCTTAAATGTAATTGCGTGTCCTGTGTTTTGGCAGCTGTACTTGGAAAGGAAACAGCCCCCAGAGACCCTCCTTGTGATTTCCAGATGGCAGGATGCCTCCTATTAGTAGGACCTAACTGGAAGCCAACTGGAGAAAATGCCCAGTGAGTGGTCTGTCATTTGTGGACTGCCCCCCCACGCACTTTGCCAGCCACAGTATCACAAAGCAAAGAACATAGAAGGACAGGTCTCAGGCTGACAGACAGAAGAGAGTGGGATAAATAACCAGCAGAGTTTTATATGAATGGCATAGAATTTTAGTTTTCCATGAGTCTTCATCTTCATTGACTTCTTTCTATGCATACTTTGGATTGCATACTTTGATAATTACATATATTATGTACTTTTTTTGGAGTGGGCAAACAGAACAAAACTGTCAATAATCACTGAGATGAAAGCTGTCATGAAGTAACTCCCACAGCAGAGACTCACCTGCAAGGTCACAGGACTGCTGAAGGGGCCTTAGGGAGCTCCATGGAGTTCCTGGGATCTAAATGGGACTTGCATAAAGAAAGGGGAGGACAGGAGAACACAGGGTCATGGGTGGGGACTCGAACAGCAGAGGTGAGAAATGCACAGTAGATTCCGAGAACAGCCAACACAGCCACATCCAGGGCAGCAACTCTGCCCAACCAGCCCCCACCCCTAAGCAAGAATGCAGACATCCTCCTGACACCAAATGGACCTCACTGCTCCCTCCTAGCCCAGCCAGACCCAATTTTACAGAACTTTCTTGTTTTAGTTTTCTTTTTAAAGTAGACTGCCTCCTAAATACAAAATGTGTCATAGTTCCAAAAGTGTTTTTGACAAATTACACTAGTCCTACACTTATAAACTAGTGAAATAAATTGCCTAAGTTATTTTGTCAACAGTAAAGCATTGCAATTTTTTGTTTCTATTTTACTATACATTTGTGTATGTGTGAACATACATATTTAGGGTATATTTATATGTATAAACTTATATGTGTGATTCCTATAAATAACATCCCAGGATACTGTATGTATGAGTATTTTTTTGCATAAATTCATTTATTGATACATTTTAGGTATACAATACGTTTACATTTATCATTGGGTGCTTGTACCTGTACATGATGTATCTTAGTTCTTATTTTTCCCCATTACCTGTGCGCCCTTCACCCCCTCCACCCTTCCCTATTTACATAGATTTCCTTTCCATTTTTTTTCTTTCTCATAATGTTTCCTTTCCCTTCTTTCCTTTCCCCTTCCCCTCCCACCACCCCTACACCTTTGGACCTTTTCCTATTTCAAATTATCAATTATTCATTTTAATCATTTTAATCCTTATTTACACTTTCAGTTTCTCACACTAGAGAAACTATTCGGTATTTACACATGTGTGTCCTATTTATTTCACTTAAGAGTATGGCCTCAATATGTATCCATTTAGCTATAAATGACTCTAGTTTCTCATTCTTTACGGCTGAGTAGTACTCCATTTTATAAAAAAAAAATCTTCTTTATCCAGTTTCCAGTTGATGGGCACTTGGGCTGTTTCCGAGCTTTAGCTATTACAAACTGTGCCACTATAAACATGGGTGCACATATATCGCTGTGGTATGATTCTTTTAATTCTTTGGGGAAGATACCCAACAGGGGAATAGCTGGGTCAAATGGGACCTCTAGTCCTAGTTCTTTGAGGTATCTCCGTACGGATATCCACAGTGGTTGTACCAGTCTGCACTCGCACCAACAATGGAGGATTCCTTTCTCCCCACACCCCCACTAGCATTTGTTATTGGTTGATTTCTTGATAACAGCTAATCTTTCTGGGGTGAGGTGGAATCTCAGTGTTGTTTTCATCTGCATCTCTTGAATGACCATTGATGTTGAACATTTTTTTCATATATTTATTTGCTGCTTTTACTTCTTTGAGAAATGTCTGTTCATTTCAGATGCCCATTTTTGGACTGGGTCTTTGAATTTGAGGAGGTCTGATGTTTTTCAGTTCTTTATAGATTCTAGATAGTATGCGTATTTAGCCAGTATTCTGAGACATTTTCAGGGCTCTCTCTCTCTCCCTCCATTTCTTCATTTTTTTTATTGAAGAATTTTCCTTTATTCACTTGTTGTTACAAATATCAATAGCTTTGATTTTATGTGCATAAATGAGTGTTTCTGTAAGAGAATAGCAATATAATTACAGAGTTGGCAGACCTAGGTCTGCACTCTGCCACTTTATGTACAGTATACACGCAAATCACACCAAAGTCAACAATGTGCATTGCTCTTATGCCTTAATTCCTTTGAATCCAGATATTGTACTCCTGCTCTACACAGTCTGTAAGTGAGTTAAATTGCAATAGTGTAAAAATCTGCCTCTTCCTCTAAAAGCAGATTATGCAGAGGAGCCTTAATATCTGACAAAAGGAGAATCTGTTGGAAACATCTCAGTGTAGCACAGTTGGAGGATATTTTAAAACACTTCAAGAAATAGCAGGACTTGATCAGGGATTTCTTTAAACATTTAAAATTGTTTTTCAGACTATTATGCTTCTTTGGTAATATTTTTACACTAATCATGCATGGTCTGTAGGGTTGGAAAAAATAATATAGACGTTTTGTTACTCAATATTTTTTTAAAAAGATTATTGAGATATTATTCACAAAACGTACAATTGAACCACTTATTCAAGTCAGGGATTTTGAATATAGTCACAAAGTTGTGCAACTATCACCATAATCGGTGGTAGGAGACTTATCAGCCTCAGAAGAAACTTCATACTGACTGCAGTCCCGTGTTCTCCCAGCTCTCTTGAGCATAGGCAGACACCAAACCACTTGCTATTCCTATGCACACGCCTGTTCTGGACATTTTATGTAAATGGGCTCATATGGGTTGTGGACTTTTGGCACTGTTTTTTTTCTCTTGCATAATGTTTTCAAGATTCGTGCATGGTGTAGCATGTGTTAATACTTCATTCCTTTTATTGCTGAATACTATTCTTTGTATGGACACATGTTTTTCCATCCATTAGTTGATGGATACTCAGGTGAATAAGTGTTTCTACATTTAAAAAACTCATAATAAACATTTTCTTGGGGTAGCTGATATCTTTAAAAGAAAATTCATACATTACTTAGGACCCGCAAATTATTAAATAAGTTAAATTTCCAGCTGTTAGACATTTAAATTATTTTAACATTTCTGAATTATGGATGGCATAAGGCAGGCATATCTGCCTGACAGAAATTAGAAGAAGCAAAGTGGCAAAAGAAGGATGCAATTTCTTAAAAGTGAACAAAAGCTTGAAGTTATACAAAGCAATATTATATCAAAATTCCATTCACAAAATACAAATCACTAGGAGATATACATATTTAAGACCTCTTAACATTTTAATGCAGCTGGTGTCTTTATAAACAGCATATGAATAAATTTTGCCTTTCTAAAAGAAATTAGAACGTCTATGTCTTTTAGCAATGATAATAATAGTAAAAACAAACACTCATCTAACACTTGCTGTATGCCTGGCAATATTCCATGTGATTTTGCATATATTAACTCACAATACTTAAAACCAGAGTCAGCTACATGATTTGCAGGGCCCATCGTAAAATGAAAATACAGGGCTGCAGTTTACAAATCAGGAAGAAAGTATTACTAATCATAGGTATGAAAATATAAAGCTTTTCTCCTTTCTTCTTCTGGTAGTGTTTTTTGTTTACTACTTAATATTGTAAGTAAAAATAGAAAATAAAAGGTTTAAATTATTAGTCTGAATTTTACCATTTATTTTCACATTGTGCAATGCCCATTTAAATGCAAATATAGGATCATTTAACTCATATGCAAGATTCACCAAAATTGCAATTTGTATTTCATAGCCCATCTGTGCATATGTGTTTTGTGCTTATCAGTACAGTGGGAATGCTTCACAAAAATAACTCAATTGTTTGTAATTCATATCTTGGTACACCCACATTGGGCTAATGCTGATGGAAGTGTTGGCTTCTCAATCAATGATGACAAAATGAAAGGAAGAGAACAATGGGCTACCCAATCATTCTGCTTACTCCTGTGTTGTCATTTTCAGCATAAGCTGTTGGCTCTTGTGGGAAGTCAAATGAATAAGAAAAGGTTCCCTGCTTGCCTGTGTTTCTGAGCAAGTTTTGTGTTTTGAACAGTGTCTTAGATACTTTTCTCTTTGCTGAGGCAAAATAGCGAACAACATCACAAATTGGAAGAGGAAAGGTTTATTTCAGCTCAGTTTGTAGAGGTTTCAGTCCACAGTCAGCTGGTGCCAAGGCCGGGTGGGATGGCAGAGGAGGAGAAACAGTCCATGGCAGGGCAGACAGAAGGCAGCAAGCCTGCCTCCCCTTTGTCATCTTTTCCAGTCTACCTGCCTTTTGCATGATGTCACCCCCAGCCAGGGTAGGCTTTTTCATTATTCATACCCAGAACTATGTTAAATCAATCAGTGGACTAATTTAGAAATCACAAACTCTTTTTTAAAATTCTTTTATTGGTACATTTTAGGTATACAACACAATTACATTTCTCATTGGGAATTTACCTTTACATAATGCATCTTGATTCTTATTTTTTCCCCATTCCTAGGCCTCCCTTCACCCCCTCCATCCTTCCCTATTTACAAAGACTTTATTTCCATTTTTTCCATTTCTCATCATTTTTCTTTTCCCTTCTTTCCTTTACCCCACCCCTCCCACTACCCCTACCGCTTTGGACCTTTTCTTCCTATTTTGAATTATCAATTATTCATTCTAACCATTGGAACATTTTAGGTATACAATATAATGACATTCATCATTGGAAATTTGCACCTTTACATAATCTCTCTTGGTTCTTAATTTTCACCCTTGCCCAGCTCTCCCTTCAACCCCTCCAGTCCTCCCTATTTACAAAGATTTTGTTCCTATTTTTCCATTTTCTCATATTAATTCCATTCCCTTCTATCCTTTCCCCTAGCCCTCCCACTTCCTTCCCCTTTGCCCCTTTTCTTCCTATTTCACATTACCTATTATACATTTTAGTCCTTACTTACACTTTCAGTTTCTCACACTAGAGAAACTATTCGGTATTTACACGTGTGTCCTATTTATTTCACTTAAGAGTATCACCTCAATGTGCATCCACTTAGCTATAAATGTCTCTGATTTCTCATTTTTTATGGCTGAGTAGTACTTCATTTTATAAAAAAAAAAAAACCCACATTTTCTTTATCCAGTCTCCAGTTCATGGGCATTTGGGCTGCTTCCAAGTTTTAGCTCGCACAAACTGTGCTGCTATGAATATGGGTGCATATCACTGTATATGCAGTATATCACTGTGGTATGATTCTTTTAATTCTTTGGGGAAGATCCCTAGCAGTGGAAAAGTGGGGTCAAATGGGACTTCCAGCCCTAGTTCTTTGAGGTATCTCCATACTGATTTCCACAGTGGTTGCACCAGTCTACACTCCCACCAGCAGTGGGGCAGGATTCCTCTTTCCCCATGGCCCTGCCAGCATTTGTTATTGGTTGATTTCATGATAGCAGCCATTCTTTCTGGTGTGAGGTGGAATCTCAGTGTTGCTTTCATTTGCATCTCTCGAATGACCAGTGATGTTGAACATTTTTTCATGTATTTATTTGCTATTTCTACTTCTTTGAGAAATGTCTGTTCATTTCAGATGCCCATTTTTGGATTGGGTCTTTAAATTTGGGAGGTCTGATCTTTTTAAGTTCATTATAGATTCGAGATAGTAGACCTTTGTCTGAGGAAAAGCAGGTGAAGATATTTTCCCACATTGTGGGTTGTCTCTTCACACTGCTGGTGGTTTCTCTTGCTGTGCAGAAGCTTTTTAATAAGAAGAGATTCCACTTGTTGATTGTTTGTGCTAGTTCATGGGCAGCTGAGGTTTTGTTCATAAAATCTTTTCCTACATCTATGTCTTCAAGAGTTCTACCTAACCTCTGTTCCAACTTCAGAGTTTCTATTTTAATATTTAGATCTTTAATCCATTTTGATTTTAGTTTAGTGCATGGTGAGAGATATAGGTCTAGTTTTAATCTTTGACAAGTTGAAACCCAATTTTTCCAGCACCGTTTATTAAAGAGGCTATCTTTCTTCCAGTGAGGGTGTTTGGCTCCTTTATCGAAGATGAGATGGCTGAGTGTGTCTGGAGCTGTTTCTGCATCTTCTAATCTGTTGGACTGGTCCTCAAGTCTGTTTCTTTGCCAGTACCATGCTGTTTTTATCACAGTAGCTTTGTAGTAGAGTTGCAGGTTGGGGATTGTGATACCCCCTGCCATGTCTCTGTTACCTAGAATTGCTTTTGCTATTCTGGGTCTCCTCTTGTTCTAAATGAATTTTTGGATTGTTTTCTCAAGGTCCATGAAGTATGCTGCTGGGATCTCAATTGGAATTGCATTAAATCTATATAGCAGTTTTGGAAGTATGGCCATTTTCACTATATGAATCCTTCCTACCCAGGAGCAGGGGATGTCTGTCCATTTTCTGATATCATCTTCAATCTCTCTTTTCAGAGTGCTATAGTTTTCAGAGAAGAGGTCTTTGATTTCTTTCATTAGGTTGATTCCTAGGTATTTCAGTTTTTTGGACGCTATTGTGAAAGGAATTATTTGCCCTATTTCTCTCTCAGTGAGTCTGTCATTCGTGTAGAGGAAAGCTATTGATTTTTGTGGAAATCACGATCTCTTAATCCCGGTATCACACCCTTAATCCCAGCATTACACACTCTTGATCCAGTCACCTCTGAAAAAGCCTGGGGCTTTTGTATGGGGCTTTGGGGAAGACATCTAGATACAAGCCATAACATTCAAGTTCTGATGTGAATGGTAATATTCTCCTACATTCTTATCACACCCCACTGAAATAAGCCCCTCCTGCATACCAGGGGTTGTAGGTTCTCCAGGAGTGGGCAAATAGTAGGGGCTTGCAGAGCTCTGTTTTACTTAGCTGCTTTAGGAGTTACTACCACAAAACTATTGTGAAATGTAAAATTAGAATTGGGTGCTATGGTCTATCAGGACTAAGCATGCCTGCAGATATTTAACGTTTGCATAAAGTTTGGCAGAGAATATACTTTAAGAAATCCACAAGAAGGCACAAAATAAAACATGCTTACTAAAGATCAGTATTTAAAGGTGGAGAAAGGAAAATTGGTGAAAATGAATGGATATGTGTGGAAGTCAGAAGTCATGTCTGAATTCCAGAATTCTTTACAGTAATCACTTCCAAGAACATTCAAGCTGTTTTGGCAAAGGAGTGTTCTCGTTTCCTTGGAAACTCCAGGTGCTACACAGGGCTTCCACTTTGTCACTGCTTTGCTGAATCAATGGCAGTCCTGTTGTCACCCATCCCTGAATTTCTCATGGTAAGGCCAGCTGTCTAGCATACCCACCAGCAAGTAGTCTTTGACAACCTACTCCTTATAGTTGCTACTCATGGAGCAGGGGGCTGCTAAGTGACTATTTTTTAACTTTCAATTTTTTTTTTTTTTACAAAATCACTAGTTCTTTAAGAATTTTTCCTAAATTACATGTATGCCTCCCATCAAATGGAATGTCACACTCTCTCCTTCCCTCTCAATTTTATTTTTCCTTATTCATTCAGCTTCATTTGCAGAAAGTTCAAGAGATGAGCAAATGTTTCTTTAATATATTTAGACTTGTGTGTAATTCATCATCAAGTGTGAGCTTGTGTCTTTCAGTTTAGTAGCTACACATGCATACATACACACACATGTACATGCATACATATGTGCAGGTTCTTGAAAATAATCTTGGCTGTGAAAGTGGAGAAATGTTGATCAAAGGGTTTAGACTTTCAGTTATGAAATGAATAAGTTCTGAAGAACTGTCTAGCATTGTGATAATTAGTAATAATATATTGTGTACTTGAAATTTGCTAAGAGAGTAGATCCTAGTACCCTCACTGTGTGCACACACACATGCACACACACACAGGCACACACCACACACATAAATGGGATCTATGTGAGGTGATAGATATGTATTCCTTGACTTCATAATTTCACAAGGTATACATATACCAAGACATTACACTGCACATTTAAAATATATGCATTTTATTTGCATTTCTCCTCAATAAGAGAATAAAAGACCTTGCATAAAATTTGATGGAGTATAAATAAGTGTTGCAACAATTATAATAGAAATTTGTTTTGAAAAGATATATTAACACTTGCTTGCCTAATTATTTTAATTTATCAAAAAGAACTATTGTTATTTAAGAGTTACATATTATGTTTTAATGCAATAAAAATGAAATTTACCAAATTCTTATGCCTAAGATGGGGGGAATGGGTGAGCTTCTTGCCTGACTTAAAACCATGACCTTCCAAATCAAACCGTTTAAAACTCCTAGCTACATTTTGTCACTGCTTTATTCTTCTCAGGTGCCTTCTTAGCATAATTTGTTCCTTTTCATTGCCTATTTTTCCTAATAAAATGTGAGCTGGAAAATAACGAAGCACTAATATATCTCTGGCATCCAGGACAGTGTCTGTCTCATAGAAGATACTCAGTGTACTTTGTTAGGTAATTAAGCCAGAAATTCTTATCACTGGGAAATTTTGAGAAATACTGTATAGTTATCTAATTTGAATTTTTTTTAACTTTTGTAATAAAGATAAATTACTGAGTGAATTAGTAAACAATGGGAGGTTGGAGGTAATCTAATGAAGTTAATTTATACTTTTATGAATATAAAATATAATTCACGGTTAATAGCCAACTAATCAATTTGGAAGACACTTTGATGAATTTAGAAGGTGTGGGTTATAATCTCTCAGCCTTTCACTTTATCATTATCAAGGGGAGCATTGGACAAATTTCTTTTTTTGAACAAACCACAACCTCCTACTGCCTGGTTTTGGTATCGCTTATAGTTTTAAGCTCTTACAATGACAAAACAGATTTTTACCTCTAATGTGACTTTTAAAATAGGGTCCACATTTCTGAAGAACTCAACTCTAAAGTCTAGAAATAAAAGTAGTAAATGGGTTTTTGTACATCTGTGTGTTTAATTTGTCTTGAGAAATTCACGTAAGTGAGGAGAGTATGAGGGTGTAAGAGTGTGTAGAATGTGTAACAGCATCTCACCTGCGCGAATACAAAGCTGTGTTTCCTGTGACTCCACACTGCCTTGAGACAGCTCCCAGCAACACATTTCCCAGGGGCTTCATCACGAACTGCGTGTATGAAAGGCAAAGAGGAAGTTTTCTAGCTTTTAGTGGCTGTGATACAAAGGAGCAACAGGAACTTCCTGAAAGGAACAGAAATGGCCACTGAGAAAAGCAATGTTTGGTTGGCATTTCTGACACCATTCTTAAATATCACATCCACGAATTTCTTCAGTCTCTCTGGCATTTCAGTTCTCACATCACCAGAACTGTCCTGATGACTCTGTGGACTCCTGTGACCTTTTCTTCTGCTCAGAGGTCTGCACAAAAGAGGCACACTGCAGAGCCCAGCCCAGCTCTGGGGAAAGCTTTAGACGCCCCCTATAAGGGCAAAAGCCCTCCCTGCTTCTTGGTTTCCTCCCAGAGAAACCTGGGTGCTAATAGTTCCAATCCCACAGTGCCGTGTGCCTACTAGATGAGTAATAAACACTGTAACTATTAGCTGTAGTGCTCATTTCCCTGGCCCTTGATTGCTGCTGCTGAATTCTTTTATAATTGCTTTTAAAAAATGCTGCAGGTTCTTTCCCTTCTGGCTAGGGCTGGTGACTTAGTTTTAGACTCTAGGCTAGGACAGTAATTTCTGCCAAGGCCTTTGGTAAAGTATCTCTTTAAGTTTTAGTGTCAAATTAAGAAGTCTCTGGACAACAATATCCAGTTTTGTGGGGAGTGCATGGTAGACACTTACAGAGCAGATGGCCACAGCCTTGAAAGGAACTTCATCCTTCCCTTGCAAATGTGTGTCCATATATTCCCACATACATTTATTCTAATTCTGAAGAATATCTGTATTTACAGATATGTGTAATAAATAGTATAGATTTCATATATTTAGGTATACAAATCCATATATAAATATATAATTTATATAAGGAAATATATATTTACCTAATATATTTGTAAATTTAATATAAACATCTTAATGGAAACTTAATTATTTGGATTGTTTATTTGTACATTCATTGCGAATCAAGGGTGGATTTTCTCTACTACTCAGCTCCAAACCAGATAGGTTCTGTGCCTTCCATACCAGCTCATTTTCAAAGACCTAACTTCCATTTCCAAGGGCAGAAGCACATGGTAGAGGTTGTAACTTAGCGGCTAATAACCATTCTCTTCTTTCTACGAAAGAGAACTCTTGATTTTGCTTTCCGTTCTTATCTCTTAGGGGAATGGTGTTGCTGAGTTGTCTGGTGTTGTTGAGTCACATCACCTCAGCAGCTGGACATCAGATAACAGTGTATGTAGGGACCCTATGTATGCTCACAAAGAAGTAGTGGTGCCAGGCAATGATATCATGAGCTGCAACTCATTAGCTGTGACTTGTCTGAGCTTTCACGTGGCTGATTAGTGTGCTGCCAAGGATGGACTGTGAGTTTTAATACATTCATTGTTATTAATACAAGATTTTAGCTTTGAGTTTTCTGATGAAAAATTGAAATTGAATATCTAAGAGTTAGCTAAGAGATGTTGTAGTTAAGAGACTGAGATTCTTTTACTGTTGTGCTGCCTCCCTGGCACAGTTGAATCTGCAGCATCATATTTAGTTGTTTGTGAAGAATTATGAAAACAAGACCAAGGATATGCGCATTTGCTTGGACTGGTTATACAGAACCCCGCTCCCGGTAAGAAATGCACTCAGATGCCTTTTGCAGAGCAGACCAAAAGCTAGTGGTCGGTGGAACACTGCCCCTTGCACTAGGGCTCAGCAAACTCAAGAGGAAGCCCAGCTGAGAATCACTGCCATAGATTGTTGACTTAGGGAATATCCAATTCTTTAGTATTAATTAAGAGTTATTTTTGGTATAGAGATAGATTTCTATTGGTTGTTTCTTGTTCTTTTAATTGTGTTTTTGGAGACTCTATGTCTTGAACACCAAAAAATGACTACAGCAAAAAAGCAAAACTGAAAACAGACAGTGGAAGATCATTCCAAGAGGCCTGGACAATCATTTGAAGTGATTGAACACCGTGGAAAAGCATTATGTATTCTGTGTAGTGAAAGTGTTGTGTATCACACTTCAAGTGTCGGATGGCACTTTGACACAAACCACAAAAGTGTTGCCAAGCTTGGTGCCACTAAAGGAAAGAGTTTCTTGAGGGCAAATTGAGGAAATATCACTCCCAGTATCCTAGTTTGTGTAACTATTTTTCTAAAACAAATATCTTACAGCTGCCAGCTTTCAAATTTCATTGTGCGTAGCATCTCCGAGATGCTACTTAGCAGAAATGCTGTTAAAGATCGAGTCCTGCACGTGGCAAGTGATGCTAGTCAGCAGCTCATCGCTGACTTACAGAAGGCAGCCTGGTACTCCATGTGCTTGGATGAAAGCACAGATATAAATAATCATGCGAGGCTAGCACTGATTTTGTGCTATGCTGTCAATGACATCATGAGAGAAGAGCTAGTGAAACTGGTGTCCTTGCCTGGAAGAACACAAGGGACAGACGTCTACAGTGCTGTGACGCAGGCTTTCTTGTCACAAGACATAAGACCAGAAAAAGTGGTTTCAATTACTAGTGATCGGCACTTGCATGGTGGGGGCAACATCTGGTTTCATATAGTTCTTTGTTAAAGAAGCAAAACACCCAGTCACTCAGTTTCATTGTATTGTGCATCAAGAAGCTCTTTGAGCCCAGGAAACCAACAAAATATGTCCAAAAATGATGAATCACCTCATGGCCTGTGCTCTTAATTTTTGACAGTTTCAAGTGATCCTTGATGAGGTTCAGACACAGTATAATGCTTTACTTATGGACGATAATGTCCAGTGGCTGAGGAGAGGACAAGTCCTGGAGAGATCTGTAGCCTGCTTGGATGAAATTAGGGTGTTTATGAATGAAAAAGGGCAGAAATATCCACAGCCCACAGCTGTGGCCTAGTTTAATAATCTCATGTTTTTTACAGATTTTATACTACAATTCAATATACTGATGAAAAAACTACAAGGTGTAGGGAAAACTGCAAAGGATGTTTTGTGATGTAAAAACATTTGAGAGAAACTGCAGGTTTTTGAAAGGGACCTTGAAAATGGACAGCTGAAATATTTCCCAAATATAAAAATACATTTAGAAAATTCTACAATAATTGTAGACAATCCTACAAGCCATCAGGAAATTTACAAGGAATTTAGTAGCAGCTGCAAAGGAGAATTTAGTAACAGACTTTTCCAGTTCTGTAAGATGGAAACAAACCTGCGTTTTCTTACTTCTCGAAATAATGCCAAATTTGAAGGGCCAGGGATATAGCTCAGCACGGCTGTGCCTGCCTGGCAAGCTTGAGGCCCTGGGTTCAATTCCCAGTACCACCACCACCACCAACAGAAAAACAAATTTGAAGAACTTGACCTTTCCCATTTATACTGGTTAGATTTTGGAAATCTGGAAATGGAGCTATTGGAATTTCAAAAAAGCTCCATCTGGAAAAACAAATTCCATGGCCTGTGTACAAAACTTGAAAAGATAGAATGTAAAGAAATGACAGCACAGTTGGTAGCTTTGAAAATGAAATCCGTAAAGTGTAGAATCTCGGCCAAATAAATTTAAATGATGAAAGCACTCTGGATTGCTTTTCTTACTTTGTTTGGATCATCTTACATTTGTTTTCTGCTTTGAATTATATCAAATCTTATATAAGAGACAGACTAACAGATGACCTTAGTGCTGTTTGTGTTGCTCTCAAACTAACAAATTTTGAGCCAAGGTTTGACAAATTATCAGCATGTATACAATAGCAAGAATCATATTAATCATGCGAAAGCACACCAAATGCAAACTTTTACCTTTCAATAATAAGCCATTTGTATCATCAAATGCTCTGTTATTGTGTTTTTCTTTTAAGACAAAAGATGTTAATGTAAGAGCTGTTTTTTTCTAAACTAAAACCTCATTATTTAGGTTTAATTGCATTGTTGGTACTTTGCAATAAATAAGTGGGGTTTTGGGTTGCAGTTTGGGCACTCAGTCTTTAAAAGGTTCACCATCACTGGTCTAGACATTAGTCCTTTATATGAGGAATAGCTGGCAAAAAATTTTTTCCATTCTGTATGTTGTATCTTCACTCTGTTAGTTGTTTCTTTTGCTGTGCAGGAGCTTTTAAATTTTGTGTGATCTCATTTGATGATTCCTGATATTATTTCATGTGCCATTGTTGTTCTGTTCAGACAGTCCTTGCTTATGCCTATATCTTCAAGAGTTTTGAGAAACTATTCAGTATTTACACATGTGTCCTATTTATTTCACTTAAAAGTATCACCTCAATAGTGTGAGAAACTGAAAGTGTAAATAAGGACTAAAAGGTATAATAGATAATGTGAAATAGGAAGAAAAGGAGCAAAGGGGAAGGGGAAGTGGGAGGGGTGGGAGAAAGGAAAGAAGGGAATGGAATTAATATGAGAAAATGAAAAAATGGAAACAAGGCCTTTGTAAATAGGGAAGGATGGAGGGGTTGAAGGGAGGGCAGGGGAAGGGGGAAAAATAAGAACCAAGAGAAATTATGTAAAGGTGAATATTTCCAATGATGAATGTCATTATATTATGTACCTAAAATGTACCAATAAAATTTTTTTAAAAAATTTTGCCTATCTTATCTTCCAGAAGGTTGTGTGTTTCTGTTTTTAACATTTAGATCTGTGACATTTTGATTTTAGATTAGTATGTGGTGAGATATATGGGTCTAGATTCAATCTTCTGCATGTGGATAGCCAGTTTTCTCAGCACCATTTATTAAAGAAGCTATCTTTCTATCAGTGTAGAGTTTTAGCCCCTTTGTATAAGATTAAATACCTAAATGTGCCTGCATTGCTTCTGTTTCCTCTATTCTGTTCCATTGATCCATATGTCTATTTTTGTGCCAGGACCATACTGTTTTATCACCATAATCTGGGATTGCAATGCTTCTTGCTTTGCATTGTGTCTTTCTTTCCTTTCCTTTTCTTTTCTTTTCCTTTTTTTTTTTTTTTTTTTTTTTGAGACAGAGTCTCACTATGTATAGTTCAGGCTGTCCTTGAACTTACAGCAATCCTCCTAACTCACTCTCCTGAGTTCTGGGTTTACAAGTGTGTGCCACCACACGCGGCTTGCTTTGCTCCTGTTACCTACGATGACTTTCGGTATTCTGAGTCTCTTCTGGTTCCACATAAATTTAGGATTGTTTTATCTAGATCTGTGAGAAAAGCTGCTGGTATTTTGATAAGGATTGTGTTAAATCTATATATCAATTTTAGGATTATGGGGTTTTTTTTAGTTTCAAGAGCATTGTGTTTTCAAGTATATTTGCACATAATTTTTTCCAAGTATTATGATCTAGGCACAGGTAATATGAAGTTGTTGTAATTGTTCTTATTATATTAATAATACTTTAATAATGGCTCACTATAGTGGTTCTGGCTATCCATGAACAGGAAATATTTTTCTATTTTCTGATGTCCTCTTTGATCTCTTTTTTTGTTGTAGAGATCTTTCACTTCCTTAGGTTAATTCCCAAGAATTTAATTTTTCTTGATGTATTGTGAAAGGTGTTCTTTTTCTAATTCCTTTCTCAGTGAGTTCATTATTTGTGTACAAGAATGTTATTGATTTTCATTCATTGATTTTGTTTTCTGATACATTTCTGAATTTTCAGCTATTAATTCTAGGAGTCTTTTGGTAGAATTTATTCAATCTTCCAAGTAGAGAATCATGTCATCTGCAAAAGATAATTTGACTTCTACTTTTTCCATATGTATCCCATTTACTTCTTTCTCTTCCTTGATTGCTCTGGCTAATGTTTTGGGGACTGGGTTGAACAGGAGTGTTAACAGTGGAAGCCTTGCCTTCTTCCTGATTTTACAGGGAAATCTTTCAGTTTTTCCCCACTTATATGTTGCTGACAGTAGGTTTGTCATAAATGTCTTTTATCAGATTGAATAACTTCTTTCTATACCTATTTTCTTCAAATTGTTTTATTATGGATGGATGTAGTATTTTGTCAAAGGCTTTTTCTGTGTCATGGAGATGATGATGTGATTTTTGTCATTGCTTCAATTTATGTGGTGGATTACATTTATCGATTTTCATATGTTGAACCATCTTTCCATTACTGAGATGAAGCCTACTTGGTCATGATGTATGATCTTTTTGGTGATTTGTTGCATTCTATTTGTCAGTATTTTGTTGAGGATTTTGGCATCTATGTTAATTAAAGAGATTGGCCTGTAGTTCTCTTTTTTTGAAATCAGGGTAATACTAGCTTCCAGAAATGATTTTGGGAGTACTCCTTCCCTTTCAACTTCATTAAAGAATTAGAGTAGTATTGATGTTAGATCTTCCCTGAAGGTCTTGTAGAATTCGGCCATAAATCCAAAAGGATTTGGGCTTTTCTTAGTTGGTAGGATTTTTAATTACTGCTTTAATTTCATTGCTTATTATTGAGTTATTAAGGATTTTTAAATCTTCTTGGTTCAGTTTTAGTAATTCATATGTATCTAGGAATCTATCTGTTTCTTCTGAGTTCTCCAAATTATTGGTATACAGTTTTGTGAAGGAGTTGCTAATAATCTTCTGGATTTCGTCAGTGACCATTGTGATTTCTCCTTTTCCATTTCTAATTGAATTGATTTGGGGTCTTTTCTTTCCTTTTTTTGGGGGGGTAGGATTGACTAAGAGTTTTTCTATTTTGTTCATTCTTTCACAGAACCAATTTTTCAATTCATTGATTATTTGTACTGTTTTTATTCTCCAGTTCACTTATTTCTGCTCTGATCTTTATAATTTCCTTTCTAGATTTAGATTTGGATTGTTCTTGTTTTTCTAGGGCCTTGAGGTGCATTATTTGGTTATTTATTTGGGCATGCTGTTTGTCTGATGAGGGCATTCACAGCTATGAACTTACGTCTTAGGACTGCTTTCACCCATAAGTTTTGGTATATTGTATGAACGTTATCATTTAGTTCTAGGAACTGTCTTATTTTTCCTTGATTTCTTCTGTGATGCATTGTTTATTAAAGAGCGTATTGTTTAATTTCCATGTATTTGCATAATTTCTGTGGGTTTTTTTACCATTGAGTTCTAGTTTTATTGCCCAATGATCTGATAATATGCATGGTATAGTTTTAGTTCTTTTGCATTTACTTAACCATGCATGCTTTATTGGCCAGTATGTGGTCTATTTTGGAGACAATCCCATATGCTGCTGAGAAGAATGTGTATTCTGTGGTTGTTGGGTGGAAAACTGTATATATCTATTAAGTCCATTTGTTTGAAGGTTTGGATCAACTCTACTGATTTTTTTGTCTAGTTAATCTATTTGTGATAGTAGGATGCTGAGTTCCCCCACTATAAGTGTGTTGATTTTGTCTGATCTTTTATTTCCAGTACTGTTTGTTTTATGAAGTTGGGTGTGCCATTGTTCAGTGCATATATGTTTACATTTGTTATCACTTCCTATAGAATTGTTCCCTTAATTAGTATGTACTGACCTTCTTTGCTTCTTCTGATCAGTTTTGAATTAAAGTCCACTATGTCTGAAAGTCAAATAGTTACTCCTGCTTATTCTCAGGTTCCTGATGGTGCAATCATTCTTAAGAACTATCACCTTAGAAAACTGAAAGTCTGTCCTTGTTATGGTATAGATCTAAAAATTTCCCCCAAATCTCTTGTGTTCAGAGATGGGGCTTTGGGAAGGTGATTGGATGATGGGGGTATTATCCTAATCAGTGCATTAGTCCACTGATGTGTTCATAGCTGACTGTGCTGTTAGGAGCTGGACTTGGTTAGAATAGGCAGGTCACTGGAGGTATGACCTAGAAGGATGTGCTCTTATCTCTGGCTCTTATTCTACCTCTGCATCTCTCTCTCTCTCTCTCTCTCTCTCTCTCTCTCTCTCTCTCTCTCTCTCAGTTGTCCTGTGTTGAGCAACTTTTCTTTGTCATGCCTTTCTGCCATGCCATTTCTACCTTGGAACCAGCCTACTATGCATGTACTGATCCCTCTGAAGCTCTGAGCCAAATAATCTCTCCTCAAGTTATGGGTTTTAGGTATCTTGTTTCAGTGACAGAAAGTAACTAATACAGTATCCATCACACATGGGCTGTCTATTCCCCTGTCTTAGCAATCACCCTTCTACTTTCTGTCTGCATTAATTTGACAATTCCAGAACCTCATATAAATGGATTTATAGAGTATTTACATTTTTGTGATTGGCTCATTTCACTTAGCATAATGGCCTCAAGATTTATCCATAATGTAGTATGTGCCAGAATTCTCTTCATTATTTGGGGAGGGGTCCTTAGTTACTTTCTTGTTGTTGGGAGAAAATACCCAGTACCCACAAGATAAAGGAGGAAAGGTTTATTTTAGCTCATAATTTGTAGAGGTTTCAGTCCATAATCTGCTGGCTCCAAGGCAGGGTGGCACAGCAGAGGAGAAACAGTCCATGGCAGGCAGGCAGGAGGAAGCAGCAGTAGCAGCAGCAGTGAGCCTTCCTTTCCTTTTTCTCCCATCCAGGCTACAAGCCTATTGGTTGGTGCCACCCACAACCATGGTGGGCCTTCCCATTTTCCACACCCAGAACTATGTGAAACCAATCAGTGGCCTAACTTAGTTACTACACAACACACTTTTAATCCATATTCACACACCCTAGATCCAGCCACATGCAACAAGCCTCACTTATGGATGCATGAAGCTTTGGGGAGACATGTGGATATAAACCATAATAAGGAGTACAGAGCTTGAACTCAGCCTTTACATTGGACTACATGACCAGCACTTTTTATTTTAATATTATTATTTCATTTTGTGAGAGGGTCTCACTAAGTTGCCTAGTCTGGGCTTGAACTTGCTGTCCTCCTGCCTCAGCCTCCCAGAGTGCTAGGATTAGAGACATGTGGATAAGGCACTCAACATTTTCCTTCCTATTTAGGGTTGAATAATACTCTGTTTTGTGTATATGGCACATGCTTTTCATCCACTCATCTGTATGCTGAAGCTGCTTCCACCTTTGGGTGGCAATGCTCCTATGAACATATGTGTTCGTATATCTCTTTGAGATTTTGCTTTCATTTTTTTGTATATCCTTTTATTGGTATATTTTATGTGTACAATATAATGACATTCATCACTGGAGATATGCACCTTTACATCCTCTCTTGGTTCTTATTTTTTCTCCCTTCTCCTGCCCTCCCTTCAACACCTCCCCTCCTCCCTATTTACAAAGACTCTGCTTCCATTTTTTCATATTAATTCCATTCCCCCCTTTTCCTTTCCCCTACCCCTCCCACTTCCCCTTCCCCTGTGCCCCTTTTCTTCCTATTTCACATTATCTATTATACCTTTTAGTCCTTATTTACTCTTTCAGTTTCTCACACTAGAGAAACTATTTGGTATTTACACATGTGTGTCCTATTTATTTCACTTAAGAGTATCACCTCAATGTCCATCCATTTTGCAATAAATGTCTCTAAGTTCTCATTTTTTATGGCTGAGTAGTACTCCATTTTATTAAAAAACCACATTTTCTTGATCCAGTCTCCAGTTGATTGGCATTTGGATTGTTTCCAAGTTTTAGCTATTACAAACTGTGCTGCTATGAACATGGGTGCACATATATTGCTGTGGTATGATTCTTTTAATTCTTTGGGGAAAATACCCAACAGGGGAATGGCTGGGTCGAATGGGACCTTTAGCCCTAGTTCTTTGAGGTATCTCCATACTGATTTCCACAGTGGTTGCACCAGTCTACACTCTCACCAGCAGTGGAGCAGGATTCCTCTTTCCTCACAGCCCCGCCAGCATTTGCTATTGGTTGATTTCTTGATAGCAGCCATTCTTTCTGGAGTGAGGTGGAATCGCAGCGTTGTTTTCATTTGCATCTCTCAAATGACCAGTGATGTTGAACATTTTTTCATATGTTTATTTGCCATTTCTACTTCTTTGTCTGAGAAATGTCTGTTCATTTCAGATGCCCATTTTTGGATTGGGTCTTTAAATTTGGGGGGTCTGATTTTTTTAAGTTCTTTATAGATTTGAGATAGTAGACCTTTGTCTGAGGGACCGCTGGTGAAAAATTTTCCCACATTGTGGGTTGTCTCTTCGCTGGTGCGTAATGGTAAACACCATTCTTGATGTCTTGTGTACAATACTTACTAGCTCTTCTACAATATTTCCATTCAGGAGAATGTCCATTTTTACAAGTTCTGCAGTCTGGTAGCCTGCATCTTCATAATTGAAGCTAGCATATCCAGAAGACAGATGTTTCAAAGAGTCATAAAAATCTACCACAATTTCATTCAAAGGGAAGGGACATTTAAGCATAACTCTATTTTGATCAATAAATATCAAATGTTTCTGAACTGCTCTTCGAGCCTGGCAAAGCACCATTACCTTTCCAGTATATTCATCTGGTGTGATAATAGTGCCCAGAACAACTGGCTCTAGATATTCTCCTACTTTTGATTTGTCAGGGAATTGTGCAGGGTTGATTATTGTGATTTGTTTTTCTCTGTATTCCTTTATTAGTTTTGCTGATGAAAGAACAGCTTTATGTGGAACAGTAGGGGTTGTCAAAATAACAGAAGTATTATATTCTTGCTCTAGTAACTGGTTGAAAACTTCCATGTGCAGAAGTCCAAGAAATCCCAACCTCCAGCCAGCAACCAATGCAAGACTACTATCCTGATGTACTGTCACACTGGAGTCATTTAAAGTCAGTTTTTCTATGGCACTCTTCAGGTTATTATATTCAGACTGATCTATAGGATACATTCCTGCAAATACCATTGGTTTCACTGATTTAAATACAGGCAAGGGCTCCACTGGATGATTATGTAAATACAACGTATCTCCTATTTGTGCTTCAGTGACATCTTTCATCCCAGCAATCAAATAGCCCACCTGTCCTGCATATAATTTAAGAGTTGGCTGCTCATTAGGATTCAGAACTCCTGCTTCATTAACTTTGCATGTCTTTTGAGTATGTGCTGATACAATTTTATCTCCTTTGGAAACCCACTCCATCAAACAACACTACATTGGCTATCACACCTCTATATTGGTCAAAGGTGGAGTCAAATACCAAAACTCTCAGAGGATTTTTGCGATGCACCTTAGGAAGGGGTATTCTTTCAATAACTGCCTGAAGAACATGTTCAACATTTGTTCCAAGTTTAGCAGAAATCTTAATACAATCATCACTTGGAATATCAAATACTTTTTCAATTTGTTTTTCAACCCTTTCAGGATGTGCATTCTTCAGATCTGTCTTGTTTATAACTGGAATTATTGACAGCTGTGCTTCAAAAGCAAGAAAGAAGTTTGCTACAGTTTGGGCTTGAATACCCTCATTTGCATCGACCACCAGTAAAACACCCTGGCAAGCAGAAAGTGACCTGGATACTTCATAACTGAAATCAACATGGCCTGGTGTATCAATAAGATTTAAAACGTACTCCTTTCCTTCAAAATTGTAAAAAAGAGATGCTGTCTGTGCTTTAACAGTGATTCCTGTTTCTCGTTCCACTTGCAGTTTATCAAGAACTTGCTTATTGTCTTATCAACTGTTCCTGTTAGTTCTAACAGCCTGTCAGCTGAAGTACTTTTGCCATGATCCACATGTGCAATGATACTGAAATTTCTAGTATCTTCAACAGGAAATCTAGATGTGTCTGGTTTTTCCCAAGATCACATTGGAGGAGCTGTGGAAGGATTAAATAAGCAGAATGGAGCCCGCGTGCTCCAGGCTCTGCCACCCTAGAAATAACTGGAAGCGGGGTCCACTCGCAATCCCAGGAAGCCCCGAAAGAGTGCATGGAGCACGCTGTGAAGTCCAGAAGGGGGCGTAATCACGGGCTTAGAGGCGGTCACCTTGTGCCGTGCAGAGCTGCAGAGCCTGTCGCTAGCCCAGGACCCTGCAGCAGCCCCGTGTCTGGCAGCGGGCCAGAACCGGGGTGGCTGGGGTCGTGCGGCCCCTGTGGCACATGGCAGGAGCACGCGTCTGTGCCAGCAGCCCCGGCCTGCGAGGGTCCACATGGCCTGGGCACTGGAGCCCACAAGCTGGTTTGTTCCCAAGAGCCCAGCTAAGCGCCGCAAGGAAGAATCTGGATCGCTCTAGAGGCTAAATCAGGTTGCCTTACAGTTTTCACCCCACGACTCCCGGCAGGAGGCCAGAAACCAGCACCTTCACTCTCATTTTTTGTTCTGTATACCCTAAAGTTGAATTGCTAAATCATATGGTAATTCTGGTTTTAGTTTTTAGAGAAACTACCATATAGTTTAATATAGTAGCTGTATCATTTTCTATTGCCACTAATGGTGTTCATGGTTGCAATTTCTCCCCATCCTTGCCAACACTTATTTTTAAAAAAATAGTAGCCATTCTAATGAGTGTGAGGTGGTATCTCATTGTGACTTTAATTTGCTTTTCCCTAATGAAGCATCAATATTTTTTCCAGGAAATTTATAGTTTAACTCTTCCATTTAAATCTTTAATCCATTTTGAGTTAATCTTTATATGTAATGACTTTATTTTTTTGCATGTGAACATACAATTTTTCCAGAACTACTTGTTGAAAAGACTTTCTCTTCCCATTTACTGGCCTTGGAAATCTTGTCAAAAATAATTAGGTCACTTGTGAAGGGTTTATTTCTGTACTGTTTATTCTATTCCACTGATCTATGTCTGTTTTTAATGTCTTTATGTGCCATACTGTTTTGATTACTATAGCTTTGTAATAAGTTTTGACAAAATGTGATTGGTCCAAAGCTGTTCTTTTTCTTAATTGTTTTGTTATTCTGGATCCCCAGTTGATCTGAGGATGGATTTTTCTGTTTCTGCCAAAAAGTACCACTGAGATTTTGATAGAAATTTCATAAAATCTTTGGGTTATTTGGTTAATACTGATATCTGTTTTCATTTCTTTCTCTCTTTTTTTTTCGTACCAGGGATCGAGCTTGGGACCTGGTGCTTGTGAGGTGGTTGGCAGCACCACTGAGCTAAATCCCCCACCCTGTTTTCATTTCTTCTGACACAAGATTAACCAACTTCAAAATTGTTACACTTAGTTTCTAAAAGAGACAAGGAGAACTGCTGTGCTTAAAGAACTTTCAGAGATTGTGCACAATGTGCCCGCAGGGCTGTGTTCCTCTTTTCCCTCCTAGAACCGGTCCATGTTTTATTCCCAGCCAGCCTCCTCTTAGCAGAACAGGACATGAACACTCATGTAAAAGTCCTTACAATATTTGTGCTAGTCAATCGGCATAAATTCAAACGTGCAATGATGGAATCATTGGTACTACTTTTAATTCCAGGGAAAAAGGACTTTTTGGTTGATCAGTGGCAAGTGCCAGCCCGCTATAAATGTAGACTCTCTCCCTCCCTTGCTTCCTACAGCAATAGGCCCTTAACTGCTCCTTAGCAATTTTGCATTGCCCATTTTGCTTCATATATATATTTCTTTTTAGGACTGAGAATTTGAACCTCTTTGACAAGTCTTTAAAAATGCATCATTATGGGAGAGACTAATTATTCTTAGGACTTTGATAATCTTTTATTTTTGAAAGGCCATTCATTCATATATATATGTATTTCTTTTTAGGACTGAGAATTTGAACCTCTTTGACAAGCCTTTAAAAATGCATCATTATGGGAGAGACTAATTATTCTTAGGACTTTGATAATCTTTTATTTTTGAAAGGCCATTCATTCATATATATATATATATTTCTTTTTAGGACTGAGAATTTGAACCTCTTTGACAAGCCTTTAAAAATGCATCATTATGGGAGAGACTAATTATTCTTAGGACTTTGATAATCTTTTATTTTTGAAAGGCCATCCATTCACCTGTTTTGTTCATTCAGATGAAAATTAATAGAACACACATCATGATTTTCAAAGCTATTTTGAAATGATGGAAACCCTGCCCAAACCTTTGAAGAAAAGCACTTGCTTTAATAGATTTGAGAAGGTATCCTAGCAACCACTCTATAGTGAAATTTATCAATTTCTCAGGGAGAATTTGTATTAAATCCAAGAAAGAGACACTTCAATTTTAATTTCTTAGAGTCATTTTTTCTACATTGTTTCAGAGATCGGACATTCTTAGATATCTTCACTCTTGAGACTTCATTTAATAACCACTAAAAGCATATTTGATGTTACCCTACATGGGCTGTCTCCTTCAGTGGTACTGAATTCCAGCTGGTACAGAAAGATGATAGATAGATAGGAGGTGTATATTTTAAAATAGTATAAGAAGCCAAAAAAAGTGCAAAAATATTATATATGTATTTGTGCTTTTTTGTTTTTATTTCTATACATGCAAAAATATGGCCCAAAACCTTGTTGACCCTGAGGAAGCCTGAGGCCTAGAAAACATTCATTCACACTAATCTGGCTTTTCTTTGGTTTTATAAAAGGGAAGAGATTTATTTGGTTTTGCTTTCAGATTTCAGTTATTTCTAAATTGAAAACTTTAAAAAAATGTGAATGCAAATGAAAATAGAATTTGTTTCCAGATGTATAAACACATCAAGCATGAAATGACATGAACCAAATATGCATTCTGCAAGTAGGATTCAGAAGTGAGCTGGCTATTAAAATTAAATAGTGTTAACAATGCAATTCTAGATCACCAGGGAATAGGGCCTGCATAGAAAATTCATATGCGTGAGAAAGACTTAGTCTCAGGGGTTTTGTTATCTTGAAAAGCAAAGTGAAACTGCTATGTGGATTGGTCTATGGGGATTTATAGTTTGTGTGTTGTTTGCAGTCATTTAGTGTCTACCTAGATATATATGCGGATGTGTACATGAGGACATGCATGCACACAACATAGTTATTTTAATTATGATGCTATGATAATTTAGTTGTAGGGAGAGAATTTCCATAACTTAGCAGGAATGCTAATGTTTCTTTGATGTATGCCAGTGACAGATGAAGACTTTATTTATAATGTATTAAGATGAACCCTACATTTATAGCTACAGCTTTCTTCTGGAATGATGCCAATTAACAAGAATACAAGTAGAGCATACTTTTCCTTCCAAAATAGCAGGGATTCAATAAAGATTTGTTGATTTCATTATTCTATATTCTTCGATTAGATTTTTATTTAAGTATAATATGAATTATAGGGGTGGGAATGCTGCTCAGTGAAAAGTCCCTGCATTCAAGTCTCGGTACTAAAAAAAACAAAACTTTTTTACATTGTTTCTATTTAGTTTTATTTTTCATCCATGTTTAACCTGTTGGTATGAAGGATTATCTTTTCTTTCTTTTTTCTTTTTTTGGTATCAGGAATCAAACTGTAGTCCTTGCACTTTTGAGGCAGGTGGCGGCACCGCTGAGCTAAATCCCCGGCCCAGATAATCTTTTCTTAAACCTCTTGCCTTCACCCACTGTGTCCTGCTCTGTTTTCCTTTCCTTCATTTCCCCGGGAAGAGTTGAGTTATTGTTAGTTTTTGGTAGTCGTTGGGGACGGCAGCAAAGAAACCTGAGACAAGGTGACAGAGGCAGAAGAGCCCACCCTAGGAAGAAGGGATTCTGGTGCTCCTCTCACTTTCCCTGCAATCTTCCCCATTTGGCTCCTTCCATCGGTTGATCGCTGGACCAATGTGCGTCTTCACCAGAACATTCTAAGGATGCCACAGGCCGAGAAGGCTGGCCAGGGCCACGGTGTCTGAGCTATTTGAACAGAACAGGTGGATCCCTGTCACCTTCCTGGCCCTCAGATCACAACTCAGAACAGCACTCACAGCACTCATTGAAGTGCTACTGTGACTTGCTATGTGCTCTATTTGCAATACATTGATTATTGGGAACCTAGGAAGCAATTTTCAAAAAAAAAAAAATCCCCTTCCTTGTGACTAGGTTCCTAGATCTTGGATCACTCTGACTATTGTTTATTTCATTCTCCCTCTCCCTTCTAGTAAAAAATCCTGGTGCACTGAATTCCTTTCTGTGTGTATTTAGTGCAGCAATCATAATGGATTAGGCTCTTGTATAGGTCACTTTGAAGCCACCTTTTCCAGGGTTGAGGAAGATAACTGGAGGATGAAGCAGGTAGGAATGCCAAAAGTGAGTGCAGATCTGCTCAGAACTCTCACTCACCCTGGGTGAGCATGAGGAGAACCAGGAGTTTATTGTGAGGGCGCAGGCAGGTGGAGCAGAAGAGGCACAAACGACCACTTAGTGAAAATATCAGAAGCAGGTTGATCCCTTCAGATGGGAAAACACAGGCCAATGCCTTTAGTAGGTATTTTATCTGTGAAAAGCTAAGCAAATTTAAGAGCATCTCATTAAAATGTCTCAGATGAGAGCTCCCCTAAGAGATTCTAGAGAGCAGGCTATGCCCAGTGGAAACAAATAGTACAGAACTTGTTATTCCTAATGGTTCAACTCTCAATCCTGATGACCTCGAAACAATTTTTCCTTCAGGCTTTAAATTTCTCTATCTGCAGCTCCACTGCAGCGATGGGGATTGCAGGCATCCAGCCACTGAGCTGGAGAATTGAATACAGAGAGCAATGAAAACTAGCATAGCAGTGTTGCAATACCCTTAATTAAAAGAGAAGAGCATTAAGTGACATTAAAAACAGAACAATGTGTTCTTTTGAATGCTGGTGCTTAAGGAAAAGCAAGTCTAATTAGAAGAGGATGAGAGATTCCAAATGGGACTTGTGGCTGCTTTCAAGTGCTTTGAGAGTTGGTGGCAGTGATTTCTTTCGAGCCTGTTTCCTTTCAGGGTTTTTTGTGTAAGTCTGGACCATTGCCTGCCTCCCTCCAACCAAGCTTTCATTCTGGCTCACCAGACGAACGAGAATATAATAAAAAGGGAAGAAAAGGAAGATTCCTGAGATGAATGGCTAGAAAGTGGGAAAAGAAAGACAAGTGTATCAAAGAGGGTACCCATGGGGGAGGAAGATTTCACAAAACAGAACGGAGACAATAAAGAGGGGGACAGAGAAATGGGTGGGAGGAGACAAGCAATGGACTAAGAGGCAGGGAGAAAAATGGAGGGAGAGGGAGGAGAAGACAACGGAATATGGAGGCGTGAGATTTAGGATGTTGTCTTGTTACACACGTGTGGCATCCTTGGATCTCTTGGCTCTTGAAAAAAGTGCTTGGTTTAAATCCGAGAGACCTAAAATCAGATTGCTTTAAAGTCCTTTTCACTCTGGCTGCACATTAGACTTTAGATTCACCTAGAAAGCTCAAATCGTTGCCTAGATCAGTGCTACCTTCCAGAAATAAGAGGAAAGGGGCTCAGGTATCGGATTTTTAATTTTATTTTTATATTTTAAGTTTGATTACCACATATTAATTGTATATGTGAACGGGCGCCCCATGTGATAGTCCAACTCTCGTAGAATGTGCACAGATCAAATCCAGCCATGAGCTAGCAAGAAGCTGGGCGTGAGGGACAGAGTGGAGGCGCTGCCTGCGTGGGAGCTGGCCTGGACTTGCTCCCTGAAGGAAGAGGGCTCGGGCGCTGTCCTGTGCTGCCACTTTTTACAGAATCTGGGCTCACAAAAGCCATAGGTAATATGAAAAAATATGGCATCCCATGTAGTCACCAACTAAGTTCTTCCAAACACACCGTTCTTGCAAGATGAACTCTTCTTTGTAGAATGAATGTCCCTACTACCTTTTTTGGTGATTCTTCTGCTGCTTAGACATAGAAAGGAGCATAGCGCTTCAGCTCTAGAGTGTCAGTTAATGTCAAATGTCACAACACAGAATTCTGTACTTGGTCAATGAAAAGTTACTGCTCTGGATATTTTAAAGCAAGGGCTAAGAGATTTGGAAAATGAGATATGTATATATACTACTTCCTCATGATGAATGTATTTATTATGTATTGCAAACATATACTAATAAATAAGAAATTTGGAAGATCTTTGTTAGCTAAATTATCATCACCACATGCTATACACAGTATATTGTATTTAATTATCATACAACACCCTTTTCGGGGTTCAAATGTTGACAGTGATTAGAAGGGTATCTGAACTTCTAGAAGAGTTTTGTTCACATTCCCTTAGAAGTTGCTATCGTATAGTGGAATCTTTGGATGTCCACAACCCGAGAGAATTAATTCTTTATCCAACTAGTGAGTTTTTCATTTATTAAATGGTATATTCAGATGGCATGATTTTACAAATTTATGAAAATCATAGAAGAAGTACTAGGATGAAACAACAAGTTGTAGGATACAATACTAACATTTTTGGTGGATGGTGCTTTGTAATTTCCAGCTTTATTTAAATGTTATTTTTGATTCTCACAGCTCCCTTTTGAGGGGAGCAGGATGGATAGCACCTCACTGTCCCTGGGAACAAGCCTAGGACTGTTCTTCCTTCTTAAGAAATACTCAGGCAGAGCAGTGCCTCTTTGTTTTCTTTCTCACAGCAAGGAGGAGCAGTGGGAAAAGTAAAGTAAAGGCCCTATGATTGCTAGAACAAATACACAGAGGGATGTAAAAGCTTGACTTTTTCGCTCTGCACTGCAAACATTTTACACATTTTCATTTTACTAAGGAAGAAAATCATGTGAATTGTTTCTCCAAATAACATACTCTACTTTGAAAAGGCAATTCAGTCTCCTAGCAACCAACATTTCTCCAAATAAGAAGTGTCTGGAGGAAGACAGAAACTGCAATTACACCATGAATAGAGGAGCATTCTCAGGAGCCTGGGAGGGAATCATAAAAGGTATCCCACCCCATTTCCACTCGCCCAGCGGCAGCCTCTGGGGACCTCAGAGCTTCCAAGCAGAGTCACCAGCAAGGTCAGTTGCTGTGGCCTTTCTTATTCTCGAGCTGGCGATGGGGCGTCTTCTTCCTCACCCCTTAGAAGTTGGCCCTTTCTAAAACAAAACACTTTTATAAACTTGTCCTGGAAACCCGCTGGGTCAGTGGCACTCAAAATGGTAGCCACTGGTCTCATATGGTTTGAGAAAAACAAAACAAAACAGTTTTCCCTTTTCCATACTCATAAAATTTTTGGTTGCCAGAAAGTATTGTGCCCTCCCGCATACACACACACACACCCCAAGCAATTCTCTGCAGATACCAGCTGGGTGTCCTAAAATTTAACTCAATTCTGTCATTATCTGCCTGGAGATAGCATCAGTTCTCAGGGGTTAAGGGCTCAATCCCACAAGACCACCTCCTGCTTCAGATGCCAATCACAGGCAACAGGTCTAAATCTGAACGCCTGTTTGGCCTGGCTTGGGAGAAATGGTCCGAAGATCCTGTCTCAGGTTGGGTCATTGCTGGAGCGGCCCACAGAGTTCAGAACAGATCATTTAGCGGATGACTAGTTTATTACAAAGGACCCAACTCAGGTACGGCCAGATGAAGCGAGGTGTTAGGAAAAGTGGGGAGGAGCGAGGGAGAGTTTCCGTGACTGCCCGGGTGGACCACCCTCCATGTGATCACCAACTCAGGAGCGCTCAGAATCTCACCTCAAGGCCTCCTTATTAGACATAATTAATGAAATTATTGTCACTGGGGATCAGCAGAAATCTCGCCTCCTCTTCCAACTGTGAGCTGGGCAGTAGTGTGGAGCTGAAAGTGCCACCTCTCTAACCACATGGCTGGGTTCCCTGGCAACCAGGCCCCATCTGATATCCTCCAGGAGCCCCAGCTACCTGCCATCCCTTTAGCATATAGAGAGACACTATCACTTGATGGATTCCAAGGGTTTTAGGCATCCTATGTCAGGAAAAGGGGAAAGAAGACAAAAATATATATTTCTTCTTCAATCACAATGTCCCATGTGACTATTTAAATTGAATTTAACCTAAGTGAAATGAAAAGGCAGTTCCTAGTCACACAAGCTACCTTTCAAGCCCTCACTAGCCACCTATGGACAATGGGTTCCATATTGGACAAGCCCCGTGTAGAGCATTTCCATACCTGTAGGGAGTTCAAAGCTGCCCCGTAGCACTGCTCTTGGGGTGCCAGCCACACAGACTTGGGTGAAGAAGTTCCAGTTCGACAACAGCCAGTTATGTGAGGAGTTTTAAAATTTTCTCTCAGAACTCTACCTCTGTCTTTATATTTTTCTCACCATTTTTCTACCTCAAATTCTTCATGTCCCCACCCCTAAGTCCTCTCCTTCTGGAAGAGTGATTTTGGAAACTAGTAAGTTATGTTGAGAGTGCAGCTCAGGGCTGCAGAGGGAAACGTTAGAGCACAAGTACTTTTGCACAATCAATGTTTTCTGCAGATTTAAATCTAAAGGTTTTATAGCGGCGTTTGAAACGGTAGGTCACAAATCACAAAATTTCAACTTGGAATAACTCAGTACAAGATAGTCTGAAAGTCCAGGGTGTGATTGTTTTGGGTTCCCCTTTCTGATTCCCTTTACTTATCCACCACAGGAAAAATATTGGCAGCCTTGCTTGGGGATGAAGAAGAATTTCAAAAGGTAGATCAGGATTTGCCTCTGGATTTCTTTATCTTCTCTTCCTTAACCACCACTGTCTTCCTCAGTTGTTTCAGTGTCCACGCAGCGTGAAATAACTGTGTCTTGGAGATGAACATGTAGCAGAAAAAGGCTGCCGTAGCTGTGCCTCTTGTTTGTTTGTTTGGAGGTCCTGGGGATTAAGTCAAAGGCCTCGACTGTGTCGGGCCAAGTGCCCCACCCCTGAGCCACAATCCCAGCCTGGCCGTGCCTTCTGAACCCACCTGGACTGCCGCACTGAGGGGACCAGGGCTTTGGACCTGGGAGCTAGTCAGGGAAATCCCCAGTGCAGGCCACCACCGGCACAAATCCACGCCAGCCCTTACTCCCATGGCTGGAGGGGCCCGGCAAAGCCAGTCTGTGCCTATCAAGAGGCAGTTCTGTTCATCTGATCAGCTCCTACAGACCTGCCATGGATATAACTGTGCAGAGCCCTACGTCGCTGATCAAAGAAACTTCTCTGGCTACACGGCTTCATTTTAACTGCAGGGTTTTCATGCTTAAGTCTACATTTACCAAAATTTACTGTTATCATCGTAACAGCTCTGAGTTGATATTTTCTCTTTCATACAATTGAAAATATTTTCTTTAAAAGAATTTTTTTCACATATAAAATCTCCAGCAGTGCTTTCAGGTGAGCAAGTACACAGTATGAGAAATGAATGAGTAGAAGCAAAACCAAGACTTCCCTGAGACTTTGACTTCATATATAAGTGTGTATGTATTCAAAGAAGTGGCTTGCTGGCTTCGTGTGCTCAGGAGACACTGGGCACAATCAGAAGAGACAGAGCTTCATACTTCTGGCCATAGGGAATGGATTTTGAATTAGACTCTACATCAGAATTCATCCCTCACACAAGCGCAGATTTAAAACACTCCCTTTCCCTCTGGCCCCAGCATGTGCCCAGGGCATCTTGGCAGACACAGCCAACTGGGGCAGACCGAGGGTAGATCTGAGCTCCTGTTTCCTGGAGTCCACAGCCAGCAGAGCGAACGGAAGGAAGCAAAAGTCACCTTCTTGGACATAGATGAACAAATCATGATAAGAGGCAAAATTGTAAACATTCACAAGATTCGGTTTGGCAATTCCTTTATGCAAATGAAGTTAGTTCCTAAGTCTCTATTTCAGCCTAGTAGCAGAAAAAAAAAAAAAAGAAGAGAAAGAACAGAAAACCTTTTCCAAGTTAACAATTCAATCACTTCCAGTTTGGATTTAAACCCATTTAAGAGTGTCTGGGGCCCACACTCCCCTTTTGCTGGCACATGGACACCCACACCCTCATTCCCTGTGTCTGAGCCCTAGAAAGTTTGCCCTTTCTCTCTGCCATGGCTCACAGTGCCACAGGGGTGACCGAGAAGCTGTCTTTTCTTGGAGCTTCATACAGGAATGGGGCAGAAGCCCTCCCGTGCTTTGGTATTCAAACACGTCTGCGGTTTTAATACTGCTCCTTTCTGGGATTAAGATGCTGATGAGGTATGAACAGGGTGGACAGGAAGTGGCTGTGGTACTGGTGGCTAAATGCCTTTGCTCTCTCCTGTCTTTTCTATCCTTGGCCCATCCCCTCAGAGTTTGCTCTCTCCGCGCTGCATGGAGGGAAACTGTTGATACTGTGAGCAGTCTTCCTCTCCCTGTGTTTTATAGCAATGTCTCCACTCGGTGGCCCTTTGGAAGCACAAATCCTCTGCTGACTTCACAGAGCCAGTTTCTTGCAAGTGAATGTCTTACCTTCTGCTTTGTTTTCCTGTTGGAGATTTCCGAAAATAAATTTAGCGCTTTAATTAATGTTTTTGTTCCTGTTTGTACCTGTCCTCTCTTTCCATTGATTTTTCAGGCAGAGAGCTCAGAGGTGACTAGAAGCTACTAGGAATCACTAGAGGTGAAGAAAACAACCAGATACCAGGACACACATAATGCTGCAGTGTGGATGGCGGTAACCAGCAGATGTTGAGCTTTTTGTCTGCCAGGCGCCGTTCTAATACTTTTCTCTGCCTGTGTCATGTAATGCTCAGGAAGATTCTGAGGTGGGCACTGTTCCATCTGACTTTACTGATGAGAAAGTCGAGTCTCAGGAGTGAGGGGTAATGGGAGCAAGGTTGTGGAGACCAGGAGAGCCCAGCTGGGAATAACAGAATTAGAACCACCACATTCTTCTTACACCTTTGGTGTCCACCAAACTACGGAAGAACTAAGGACACCTATCAAAGCATTGTCACCATTAAGCATAAAAGCTTTCACACTTTCCAAGACAGATAACACCCACAACTAAAGAATAGCAGATCATTCAGAAAGAGAACTCTACTCAGTGGATTTTCAGAAGGTATGCTACCGTAATGCGAGAGAAAACTGACAGAGATGGCCCACAAATGAAATTATTGTTTCCTAGAGGCCATATTTATGTGCAGATGGGTTTGCCCAAGTCAGCAAGATTTCTAAAGATATCTATTTAACTAGGAGCAGAGTGCACTACTAGTTTCATTCATTTATTACCATGTTACACTCAGTTCATCCTCACAATTATACTGCTTGCTGGCTCTGTAAAAGTTGCCATTCCTCATTTGTGGTTGCAGGTAGAGAGTCACAAATAAAATGTATTACATCCTGGCCATTTGCAGGTGTACCTTTTAAAGTGTATGACGGGAGCCCTTTCTAATTCTGTGAAGTGAGACTGAGTCGTGCTCGTGGAAATTCCACACGGGCCATAAGTAAGTCAGCCTTGAGGACACTAGAATTTGCATCTCTAAATTTTGTTCTCTAATCCTGAAAGTAGACTCTCCTACATATTACAAGATAAAGTCTCAAACTATCAGGGTGGCCATAAATATGGAGATTTATAAATGTCTTGGCATATGCCAGGAAGTATAAAATAATCATCTGCAACCACATGAAGCTTAATCTCAAATATAGCAAGGGGCAGGGCCACTGGGAATCAACACATGGGGGCCACTGAAGTGGCTCCAAACATCAATGACGTATGTTTAGATTAAAACAGAAATGCAACCTAGAAAATTCAGTCTGGGATGTTTGGTGTAGCAGGCAACAGCTTCGGATCCCCAAGCAGACCTTCAGAATATGGGAGAAATGAATACTCCCTGATGTCCACAGTGACAACACAGATTTATACAGGATACATTCGGTATATTTTATTTAAAAGACAGATTGCTTCTCGGCCTTTTGGCTAAGATCAAGTGTAAAAGACAGAATGCAAGTAGCACATTAAAATATATATCAAAAATATTGTCAAAATTATAAAGGATATTTTCAGGTGAAACGAGCCAACTATAACTATCTGGAAAATTTACCCTCTCTTCCAACAATATTTCACTGAATAAATCATTAATTTGCATACCACAGTTTCATTAAAAAATTTTAAAATGACAAAGTGTTTTCCTCTCATATGGTCCCTGCCAAGTGTGAGAGATTGTAAGTGCAAGAAGAAATATGCAAAAAGAATCCAGTGTGTGACGGCGAAGGCTCTTCTTGCACATTTAAGGGAACAGTGGTGCCTAGCACGGAGACACACACTAAACAACACTCAGCACAAGCTTTGTGCATGACTGGATCTTCCTACATCACCTGTAGTATTTCCTAAGCAGAACGTGCTGAGTTTTATGGAGGTCAGGTCGAAAACCGTAGGTGCCACGAGTGAAGCGATATCAAACTGTGGCTGTGTGTACACTAAAGCCAAGCAAAGCAGCCCAACTCTGCTGCTACCCTGTTAACAGCACACACATGGAGTTCTCCCATCCATTCTACAGATCTGCACAGCACGTCCTACACACCTGTGTAAAGAAGTTCTTCCAGGGAATCGTCTCCCCTCAGTAGGCAGAAAGTGAAGACACTTTGGTCTAAACGATAATTAGCTGCTGATGACACACAGACCCTGCATAGATTGCTGTTTGCAAGTCAGCAGGATTCCAGGCGCCTGATTCTCAGCACACAAGAGAAGCCAAGAAATGAAAGGCAAAGAAAGGAAGCTGGTTCACCAAGGGAATTCAGAGTCATTCTGGGACCCAGGGGCTTCTGGTCTTATTTAAATTAAGAGGCTTTGGGGAAGTTTTTTTGAATATCCATGTTATGTGGATTATCCACATAATCCACATAATCCATTATCCGTGTCATCCAATATTCATGCTGAGGTTAACATTAGGAAGACTTTGTTTCTTTATATTACTTTCTGGGTCTACCAACTGAGAGCCGAGGGGTGGCCACTTTCTCCTGGGATTGTGTAAGCTGTGCTGAGGATTTTATCGGATGGAAAATCAGCATTTCAGAAGAACATACTGGGATTGGGATGGAAATTTGGATTAGGGCAGGCAGGCTGTGAGAGAACTCTCTTGCCTGTCATCTTGGTTCCTGTCTTTATTCCTTGGCCTTTGCAGTCTGCTACTTGTTTGCTTCCATCTGCTTGTTTGTTTACTTGGGTTTCAACTCTACCAGGCAATAAATACCTGTGGTTTATCCTGGGATCAGTACTCAAGAAAATCTCAAAGTTTGATTACCACCCAGGTGGGGTATTTCATTAAGAATAGATCATCCCAGAATTACTGGGCTGGCCAGTATTGCATTATACCCTTATACAAGCAAGTAAAAAATAGCACAGGCACGTAGCTAAGTAAAACTGGTACTGGTTTCCTTCTGGCAAGTTCCACCGGCCTGGTCATAGTCCTCACCGTGGCCAAAGTAGGTTCCTTTGTTTTGAAAAGTAAAGAAAATAACTATAACAAAGAGACACCAAATCAGGTGGTAATACTGCAATTTTCTGTCTGCCAATTGACCAATCGTTCTGTGATGAATCTACTTAGACTCACTTTCCAATGTTGATTTATTTATGGTGCCTGAACTGGTAATTAGTTATTGACTCTGTGAAAAACAAATTATTTATAAAGTATATATTTTACAATGTCACAGGATACAAACGAGCTTTAGAATGACCAATGACTTTTCAAAGCAACTTAGTCCATACCATGAGGGACACACAAGCCACACTTTTTAGGGCACTGTGTGGCCAGTGTCTGCTGAATACAAGTGTTCAATAAGTTACACGAGACATTCAGCTCCCTGTTATGATACAGGCTCTGTGTTACATGATTTCACCTAACTGTAGGTGACTGGAAGTGTCCTGAGCATGTTTATGGAAACTTGGGCTAAATTCTGTAGTTTGGTACATTTAATGTTCAGTGTACTGATGCATTTTTTGATTTATAGTATTTCCAATTTATGATGGGTTTATGGGGAATGTAATGCCATTTTAACTCCAGGATAAGTAGAGGAACATCTATAGATCAACATTTTAAGATAGGCTTGAGAGTCAAAATACAACCACTGCTTTCAAAAGACATTAGAAACATTTTCCTCTAGTTTTAAAGTTGCCACTGTACCTGCTGTTTGCATATTTGTGCATTATCCATTGGTCTTTAAATGTGTGTGCAGTCCTTGAGATCTCTCCTCTCTGTCCTCTCTTCCCCTCTACTGTCCCCCCTTCTATCTCTCTCCAGTACTGGGAGTCAAACCCAAGGAGTGCAGAACTACATCCCCAGCCCTATTTATTTCTGTTATTTGCTTTTTGAGCCAGGCTCTCCTATGCTACCCAGGCTAGCCTCAAACTTGCAGTTGTCCTGTCTCAGCCTCCGGACCAGCTATGATCAGTGCATGCCACCACACCCAGCCCCTTGAGTACTTCTTTCATGCCCTGTTGGGGTTTGTATTGGAAGACAGCATCAACTCATTGCTGTCCTCATACTGTTGACAATTGTGGTCTGAAACACATAATAGTTCTTCAAAGTAAAATATTTAGATGAGATCCCGGGACCAATAGGAGACCCAAACTAGAGGAGGGTTTAAATAAACGCCTCTTTCAATAGCCTTCAATAATGTGAGAGAAGGAAATCAACAGATTCCTTTAAAAGAGAGTCACTAAAAGCAGAGTTTTACCCTGAGAATAAAGGCTTAGAAAGAGAGAATAATGAAAAAAATGCATCCAGGTTTCAGTTCTCAACAAAACAAAACAAAACAAAAAACCCAGGCTCATTTCGCTCGTCACCTTCTCCAGTGACCACAAGGTGGCAGTGTTTCTGGGCTTTGCTGCTGTGAGGCCGGAAACGGAATTGGGCAGCGTTGAGGCCAGAGTGCAGGTGGTGGAAGGATTTAGGGCATGAACTAAAAGCAGCCAGCAAATACCACTGCACTGGATATTTAATTTGTTTGCGGTATAGCTTGCATCTCTGAGGGAGGGTAAGCTGGTGCCTCGGTCTTGAAGGTATCTGAAGGGACACAATTCCGTGGCCTCCTTTTGAGCTCTGCCGAGATGAGTGCTGCTGAAGGCCTTGGGAAGGAGAAAGAGCAGGCGCGGCTGCTGGTAGAGGATGCAGCGCGGGAGCCTCGATTCCGCTCCACAGGGGTCTTCAGGAAGGAACAGCGGTGGCAGAAACAGACTTCAGGGCGGCGGACAGCCGTGGCAGTGTTTGCGGGAGAGGACCCTTTACATCTGCGTGCCAGAAGTAGAGAGGAAGAAGCGAGGCCTGCAGAACTCAGAGGCTGTGCTGGCTTTGAGGGCAGAGAGGCGGAGACAGACGACCAGGCAGATACCAAGTATGATCGAAAAGTACGGCGAATATTTACAAAAATTTAACAGTAAAAGTCACATTGCCACCGTCCCCTAAAACTATTCCGCCTCGCTTCTTGTCGCTTTCTGAAGCAGTTCTGGATGACCTCTTTCCATATGTCTTTATGACACACACAGTCATAAAAAGTACAAGAATGCTGCTGCCGAGGGCCACCCACCAGAAAGGCAGGCTTGTGAAAACCTTACGTGGTCCTCATCCACGTTATTGCCAGATCTGACACTGCGTGCCTTGTTTCCTCCCCCAAAGCAAATGATCATGAAAAATAAAAGTTTTGAATCCAATTGAGGACATCGAGGCAGCCACAATGGCACAACTGAACACACTCAGGACAGAGGACTTCCACAGTTGCTTCAGAAAGGGCAAGAATGATGAGATAAATATGTTCCCAGCAAGGGGGAGTAGTTTAAGGTGTATTCATGGCAATGTGTCTTACTGTAATAATTTTTTTAAAAAGTGAAATATTCACTGTGTTGTGTGACCACAGCATGCAGTCATTATTCCAACTCAACTACTTAGAAAAATAAAGCAAATTTAGGGAAGAAAGTGGCGTTTGTGGTTGGAGAAGGCTAGCCGTTAATTCACGACAAGGGGTTACCACTGGTGGGAGGAAGAATGTGTGATCTAAGAGTCAGAGCTGAGTGTGCAGTTGGAAAGTGGGGGCCATGCAGGGGTGTCAGCAGCGAGGAGGATGAACTGTCCCAAGTACTAACAATCCCGTGTCCCCTGGGTGGTGACAGTCATCATGCTACTAACAATATTCTTCCATGTGGCAACGCATATTTTCAAAGTTTTACATAGATCAGGGATATGTGTTTCTTACAATAATTACTGTATTCCAAGTTGTGTAGAAGGGTATCTGAATTGAGATTTGTTATCCATAGAGATCCAGAAATGTGTAAGACAAATCAAAGGGCTATATTTGCCGTGCAAAGGCAGTTCAAGGCAAAGGGTCTAGTCCCCTCCTGTGCCCTCTGTCGCCATCTAGGCATTCACTTTACACCCTTCCTTCCAAGTTCAGAGCCATCCCGGGACGACACAATGACAAGGAAGCCAGGAGAGCTGGTTGTCAACCCGACTCGGGCATCAGACTTACCTAGGATGCTTAGAAAGACACACACGCCTGGACCCCGTCTATAGAGGTGTTGATTCAGTGGGTCTGGGGAAAGAAAACCAGGAGAGGCAGTTGTCCAGAACACAGGAGAAGCCCTTACATGAGGGACCCGCTGCTCTTACGTAATTCGGCAGAGGGACCTAGGCTGGTGGCTGGGAACCCTTCTAGGCCCTCATGGAAACATCATCACTGGGGGGTTGGGGGGGGTCTTCCCTGGAATGAATGGCCCAGGGGCAGCGCAGTTGCTAGGAGACAGCTGTAGCAACAACTGGGCCAGCCAGACAGGGTCTAAATGAAAATGAAGCTGCTCTCTGAGTTCCACAAGACTCTTTCTTCCTCACACCTCAGCGCAGCAGGCTTTATCTCACAGCATAATCATCTTGAGTTATCTGCTTCTCCCAGATGGCACACTGAATTCCTCCAGGGACGGGGCCTCGTCCTACCAGACACTTCCTTGAATTCCTAATACAAAGGCTGAATCCACCTGGTTGTTTTCTCTCTGAAATCAGATTGGAAAAGAGGCATCATCACACCCCGGTGGTGGTGTAATTAATACACCTGAATGCTGGGCTTGTGTAAGGAGGAGACCCAGCAACCTGCTTCTCTATCCAAAAGAAAATCAAAAGGCATAAAGTCTTCAGAAGTAACAAGGCAGAATGCAAGGATTTAAACTGTTTATCTTGCTACTGGTTTGAAATTTATCGGGACAAACAAACAAGCAAAAACCAGATCAGGAATGAGTGGATTTGTGCATTTAAAAGCCCTCTGTGAGGAACAAGGAAAGCTGTTTTTGTCCAGATTTGAAGAAAAAGAATTTAAGATGACTTATCATGAAATTATCCTGTGGTAATTTATTATCCAATAATATAGCAGGCGATTATGTCTTTCTCTGCTCTGAGAGAGTATTCATACTGTTTTCTATCTCTGTTGCCAGCTCAGCCCACAGGAGGGAACTTGTATGCATTTTGATACTTTATCTTGGGGACAGCTTTGCAATTTGATAGCACACTGTTTTAGAATTAATAAAAGTTTTTTAGAATTTCTTTTTATTCCATTATTCTTTTTAAATGTCTTTTTTCAAAAAAATCGCATCATAAATTAAAAATAAGCTATCTCTAAAGAAAAATTATAAAACAGTAAAATTTAACTGTATTGTTTATGTCTTTACTCTGCCAGTTTAATAATCCAAGGGTTGAGTACAAAACTCCCTAAAATTAATTAGACTACAGTCTCTAAGATCTTTTGCAAGACATGGCTCTGGAAGGTTCTAGAACTTCAATCCAAATTGCCAACAACAGCTCCTCTTGACAATGGATTCTTACTATTCCAGCTGCTCATACTTTCTCTCAGCTCCACAAATCAGCGCTCTATTTCCCTTTCCCTTCCCTTCCCCATGTTTAATTAAACATAATTAAAATTTATTTGGGATTCTGGATGTGATGCACTTCACCTATGAAGAGAATTTGAGGAACCAGCCTAAATTCTGGTTCTGGGCAGGTCGGCAGGTGAATTTTTCCTAGCTTCAGAGCTTGGCATTTTCCTGTGGTATTGCTGGCTTCGAGTGAACATTTGATGCAGGCAAAGGATTGCTTGGTACTCTCCCACTACTATTCTATCCAACATCAATTTTCCAGCATGCTCCTTTTATACCTATTACTTTCCATAAGAGACCATGTCCTTGCTCACAAAACAGAATCGATGTGATTTAAAACCAAAGTTACACAATAGTTTTGTTGTATAGTCAAAAGGCTTTTAGAATAGTGTGAGTTATACAAACCAGCTTCATATCACAAAGCTTTGAATTATGATGCTGTCTTAATTCTACAGGAAGAGGGGAGGGCTCTGCTTTTAACAATAATGTTTAATTTTTTTAAATCAAAATGTCAGGAGACTCATTTACATTATATTTTATTGACTTGTTCTATTTTAGTGGCAAGCGCAAAGTCATTTTGATATGTGGCAATTTAAAATAATTGCCCTCCTCAAAATGGAAGGGAAATGAGCCAGCCCTGTGGATCAGCTCTTCAGGCAATATGTCTCCATATGTCAGCTCTCTGCTGTCGGCACCACCTGCTCGAGTCCCCGTCAGGGACCCAGACCGATGAGATCACTGCAGCGAGCTATAGATCTTGGGCAAGTTAACAGGTCCGCTTTTGCTTGGTAATGAGGAGAGTGTCTCTGGAAAGTAGGAAATTGGAATCTGTCACCTCTCAGCAAACTGATGAGGGATGGCTATTGTTTTGCATCTCTGCAGGGTTCGCACAGTTTATTAGCTATTCCTCCGCCCCGAGAGCTTGGTGTTATCCTGGTTCTCTGGGAAGGGAGCTGCACAGTGTAATTGTTGAAACACAGAGCGGGAGCAGTTTTCCTGCAAATTCGAGGACATGAGCTTCACCTGCCATCAGCCATCTTAACAGTGGAGAAGGGAGGGGATTTCCAAGGTGACACTGGCTAAGAACACCAATCAGAATGCTCTCTGCAAGTAACTCAAGATCCTTTGGGAGTGATTCTGGTTCCCAAAATCCTGAAATCAAAATTTTGAAGCACCAATGCCGATGTGTATGGCTACACTTTCAGTCATTCCTAATGTTGACTGGGATGTGCTTGGGGTTTAGAATAACTGAGGAGTAAGAAAACATAAGTATTTATTTAAGAATCATTTTTTAAAAAATTAATTGAACTTTCTGGAGGGAAGGATTCAAGTTTTTAGTCATTGCTTCATTCTATTAAAAAAGAAACTTCGGAGAAAAGAAAGTCCCTCCTGAGGAAAACACTATAAGTCATACAGTTGGAAAAGGCCTTAAAGACATTCAGCTTCACACTATCATTTCATATGAAGTAAAAGGTAATAATGAATAAACAGTTACTACAAAAAAGGGGAGAAATACCTATTTTAGAGAGATATAGCACAACTAAAGCTTTCCAACAGGGGTGTGTCCACTTCCTTGGTCTCAGCACTAAAAAATAATGGTGAAGGGTTCAGGACACAGTTCAGGGGGAGAGTACTGGCCTAGCATGTGTGAGGCCTTGGGTACAATCATCAGCATTACCAAAAAAAAAGAAAGAGGAGGGAGAGGAAAAGGGGCTGAGGGAGGGGGAGGAGGAGGAGAAGAAGAGATAAAAAGAAATTAAGAAATATATCTCACATTGCAAGAGCAAGTAAGATGTCATGAAACTATGTGTGACTTGCAATACAATCGATATGCCCTTCTTATGATGGCTCAGAAAAGCTTGGAAACCACTGCCTTCGCCTTTGAGTTTGAGGAGATGAAAGGAAACATTCTTTGCGTGTGCATTACCAGATTCCCTACTTCTTGGGCCAGTGACCTCCATTGAGTAGATTTCATGGCCCATTATGTAATACTTAGATTTGTTTCCAGAGTCAGGATTTATTTCTCTCCACAGTATAGCCAGAACCCCATTTTCCAGCTGCTGGGCCAAGCATTCTACTTTAAAACCAACATTTGTGTCCTTAACTCCCCCTGGGATGAATTGCAGCCACCTCTCAATTGTAGTCCAACTTTATGCCACAGTTTTAACAATCATGATTGTGTTTTTTCGCACAGGATTTCTTTTGCCTTTTAAACAAGAGTGCTGTTTAGTTGTAGATATTGTTCTAGAAACATTTGTTTTTTTACAGAGATTAAACTTTGTATAAGGTATTTAAATTTTAAAAAAGAACATCATGTTGACATTATAAGAAACACACTCTCCAAAATGAATCTGCCTAAATTTCCAGCTAAAACTGATCCCTTTGGATCTAGGGGCTGAAAGCAAAAACTGATGCTGGGATCAATTAGAGAGAGCACACAGGAGCAGTGGCACGGGAGATCTTACGTGCACTGCAGAGAGCACAGGACAGGAAGAAACTGGGCTGGCACTGCCGAGGGCTGCTCAGTCCCTGTGGCTGCTGTTACGGATTAGCACACACAACACACACTTGCTAGCTGCCTGTCTGTTCCATACAGGTCTCGTTGGGCTGAAATCAAGGCACTGGCAGAGCTGCGCTCCAGTGGAAGCGCTGGGGAAAATCCATTTCCTCGCCTTTGCCAGCTGTGGGAGGCCGCCTGGATTCTTGGTTCCCTCACACAGACCTCTGCTTCCCTTGTCCACGTCCTGTTCCAACTCTGACTTCCTGCCTCCCTCTCACTTCTACAGGCCTGAGAGACTACACGGGGTCCATCCAGTCTCCCCAAGTCGATGACATCTGCAACTTCCCTTTGGATTAGATAGTGCACGCACACGTTCTGGGGATTAGGGCAGGGGCATCCTTGAAAAGAGGGGAGAGCATTACCCAGCTGGCCACAGGGCTACAGTGATGTGTTTGGAATAAGGAAAAGCGAGGTCCCCAGTAATCCACCAGATTCCCTGGACTTGTGAACGTGGCTTTACGCCGGTGACAATTCTGCGGAAGGGCGGGCGGGGTTACCAGGCCCTGCCCCCTAGGCACCTGCAGAGGTGAAGCCGGGCAGCGTGGTCTCAGGTTGCGGCTCTGCCCTTTTCCTCTGGGCCGCACCATGCACGCGCTCTGAACGGACCCACCGCACCCCACTGGTTGCTTCCCAGTGTTTAGCAGGCAGCCGTGCCGCTGAAGCTCCTCATCATTTGAGTCTTCAAGGCACCTGTGTACACTGCATTTTTCACGGCCGTTATTTTCAAGCTTCCCTGTTATGCCTGGATTAGAGACCGTGGCATAAAAAGAAAGAAGAGAGAATAAAGCCACAGGCGAAGCAGGGTGAACTGGGGATAAGAAGGTGGGGGAAGAGAGGCCGGAAACCTTCCGAGAAGATCTTGCAGATAAAGCCCCGGCAAACGTGTGGAAGACGCGCTTATAAAGAAAGGGTCAGGGATAAAATAACATGGAGGAAGAAAGAGAAAAATACACACATCTGCAGATACAGGAAGCCGTGTTTGAAGACAAACTCCTGCGAATGCAGGGGCGTTACTCTGCAGAGATCCTGGCGCTCAGCCTGATAGCTAAAACACTGCACTTGGTCAGCACCGACGCACTGACTTGAGGGGTTTGGGCTCGCTCTCCTGACGACTGCGGGTAGTAACCGAGTGTGTCTGAATTTGGAATTTCATTCCTTCATTTCTCTCTCACATCTTGCATGGAGAGACAAACCGTTGTGAGATGTGGAGAAGTGGTGAGCCCCAGCGTGGGTCCAGGGAGCAGTGCCTGCAGCCCCTCCCTGGGGTGACAAGCCTGCTGTCTGCATAAAGACCCTACATGCAAAACCCTCTGGAGTCCAAAATCGCAGGATTTCAGAGCCTTGCAACTTGTAGTTTGTGATTTCCTCTAGTATAGATGCACAGAGGTTGTCTTCAAACACAGCTCCCAGTTCTGCAAATGTATCTTCTCTTCTCTCTTCAAGCATAGATACTGTCTGAAGGATTACCTTGGCTGCACCCAAAAATATCTTTAAAGAGATTAAGCATTGATTCTCTCCTTATGCATTAAAGTAGGTAAATCTTAAATATAGTGATTATTTAATTTATGGAATAGCCTAATTTTCAGATTAGTTTCATGGCTTATAGTGGTATTTTAAAAATCATAGATCATTGAAAAGATTATTTGGGCAATGTACTGAAAATGTTCCATTAGACTCAAAAGAAGTTTATGTTACAAAAGAAGATGAAACTATGGAAAGTGTAAATTAAGATACAGAAAATATCACACAAGTATGGAGTACATGTCTTTAATCTGTTGAGAAGTTTCTGTTCTACTTCTTGTCTCCTGATAGCTTTTACCATGAACAGCTGTAGAATTTAGTCCAATACTTTTTCTCCAACTAGTAACAGGATCATATGGCTTTTTCCTTTCCTCTGTTAAAATGATGACTTTTGGGGGTGGATCTTCCAATGCTGAACCAACACTGCCATCCCTATAACAAAATCACTTTCTACATCCTGCCAGATCTGACTTCCAACAGTTTGTTTTTGTTAAACAAATTTCTATCTATCTTCATTTTTTTTTCTTCTATTATCTTTATCCAGTTTTAGGATTAGCACAATGTTGAGTTCCTAAAATGAGGGGAGAAGTATTCCTTCTTTTTTCTGCTTTGTTTGATATAATTTATCAGTTAAAATGTTTATGAGCCTGCTGTTGTCATATAGGTAGGTTTTCAAGCTAGGAATGTACTTCCTTTAATGGGTGCTATTCAAATTTTATATTTCCTCCAGAGTTAGGTTCATTAATTTGTCTTCCAAGGTACTTCTTAGAAGTTGTCAAATTTATTTCAAAAAAGATTTGTGTAATATGCTTTCTATATCCTTTTAAATTCTATAAAATCTGTGGTAATGTCTCCTAGATCATAATATTGTAATTTAAAAAATGTATAACTGATATTGTGTAACAGGAAGAAAAGGTCTAAAAGAGCAGGGGAATTGGGAGGGGTAGGGGAAGGGAAAAAAGGGAAAGGAAAAAATATGAGAAGAGGAAAAAAATGGAAACAAGGTCTTTGCAAATAGGGAGGGGTGGAAGGGGTGAAGGGAGGGCAAGGGAAGGGGAAAAAAATAAGAACCAAGAGACTCATGTAATGGTACAAGATCCTAATGATGAATGTAACTGTATTTTATACCTAAAACGTACCAGTAAAGTTAATGAGATTAAAAAAAAAAAGAAAATATCACACATGTTCAGAAAAGTTCGGAACATTGCTGTTGCGATTACGCTATTGCAGTGTTGATCTTATGAAAGGAAACAAGATTGACTTACTAGATTTTGCATTTCTCCTTACATGTACATGCTGTTGGACCTAAAACAATCAGCATGGAGACCCTCAAATCCTGTGTGATCTAAGCCAATTTAGCCAAGGAGCTGCACTGCCAGGTCCACGTGTCCCATGAGAAAAATCATTGAGACACTGACACAGGCAAAATTCAGTGGCAGAAGTTTTCCTACCAAATGCCTGTGTACTGGGAGAGCATCTTGTAGATAGCTCGCGCGCCCTGTACCTCCCTATCTGTATGTGTTCATCAGGGCTGTGCTTGAATCCAGCAGGATCTCTTCATTTCCAACAGAACTGTGCCTTGGTTGAAGGGGATTCACGTGTGCGCCTCGTACTGAGTGGACACACTGGACAGGATGTGGCTCTTCTCCCTGCCTGCCTTGATTCGATGGACCCAAGCATTTTCCAACCAAACAGCTGTGGCTTGGGGAGAATCCAGGTGTTTTTCTCACTGAATATTTGTGGGATTGGCAGGGTTCTGGGTGTTTCCTTTGCTTTCTGTTGCCTGGAATTATTATAACATACATTATATATATATATTTCAGAGAACTTTGCTTTGTCCCAGGAAATAGGTCATCTTTAACTTTACACATCTAGAAAACATCTAGAAAAATATGTGCGGGATTCCATGCTATTCATCTTTTTCATTCACTGGTTATACTCTTCATGCTGTTGTATACAAACACATACATATTCTCACATTTTCTCCATGTAAATGGAAGTAGATTACCTTTCTACTTAGAGGGGCAATAATTATCTACTCAGAGGGTGTTGCTTTATTGCAGTAGGGGTATCACACCTGTTCTGACATCCGCTTGTGAAGAACGTGTTGGGCTTGGCTTTGGTTTTGGATTGAAGAAGTACGTCAGCCTCCTGAGGTTTGGCAACACGTAGACTGTCTTACAAAATGCTGTGTGCTTTTGATTTCCACATCTTATACAATACATAGGAAAGCTGGAAAGAGTTCAGAGAACAGAAACAAAATGATTAAAAGGTTGAGGAAATAAGGAGCTGGGATTACTTCATCTAAAGAGAAGTTTTCAGGGAAGCCATGGTGGGAAGAGAGCCAAAGGCAGAGTCCGAGGCCCCAAACACAGTGGTGATGTGGTCACACCGGTGGGACCCAACCTAGCAGGCTGTTCTGTGTCCTCCTGTGGAAGAGGTGGGGAGAAGCTACCCAGCCTGACCCATTACTGAGTGGGAGAACAAGCAGACTAGGAAAGAGAAGAAGGTCTATGGAAAATGAGGCGGGCATTACTAAATTTACCTAGGGATTCTGTCTCACACCTGCTATACTACAAGCTTCAAAAGCAGGAACAATTTCAGTACAGATGTCACTCAACTTGTCATGGGGTTACATCTTGATAAACCCATCACAGATCAGAAATATTGTAAGTAAAAATTGCACGACTACATCCTGGTTCCACCAACCCTACCTGAAACTTGCTCAGAATGCCTGAGTTAGCCTACGCTTGAGAAAGGTCATTTGACACAAAGCCTATTTTGACAAAGTGTGGACTATCTCATGTCATGTTTTCAAAACACGTATCGAAAAATGCTGGCAACACAGCCTACTGTAGAATAGGTGTTGTTTACCACACAGTTGCAAGGCTGTCTGGGACTCATCATCACTGTCTGCACCACCAGAGTATCATAATCATGTCACTAGCTCAGGGACAGAACAATACTGAACATCGGAAGTATATTTCCTACTGCATTTGTATGACAAGTATATTTCCTACTGTACCTCCACATAACTGTAAACTCAAAAACATTCTAAGTCAAACCATCACAAGTTGGGGATCATTTGTATATGTACTTCTTAATTCTCAGCTTCCACTAGATTTGAAAATATGATTAAATGAAGTACATCTAAATCTAATGATAGGCCATGTTATAGTTCCATGCAATCGTATGATGAAATGATGTATAAAGAAATTACTGACCAGTGTGTATAAAGACCACACTTTCCCCCGGTGCCAAACAAAACAAAACAAAACAAAACACCACACTTTCTTTGTCCATTCATCTGTCAGTGGGGATAGAGGACCTTTCCCAAGATTTAGCTGTTACCAATTGTGCTGCTGGAAACATGGGTGTGCATGGATCACTGTATTATGATGACTTGAACTCTTTTAGGGAGTCACTCTAGAAAGGAATAGCTGCAAACACGTATTAATAAAAAATAAACCAAAGCAAAAAATTATTGGCCAGTTTTTCTTCACCTTTCCAAAGAATCAGAGGAAAAAAACATCTGTTAATATCCAAAACAGACTAATACTATGCAAAATTTAAAAATAGAATGGGTACTTGTGGAATTGGAGAGAGAGAGAGAGAGAGAGAGACAGAGAGAGAGAGACAGACAGCGTGTGCAAAAGACTACCATTTCCTTTGAATGGCTTAGGTTCTAGGGTAAGGAGGTGAACCTGATTGCTTATTAAGATTCTTACTGTGTCCAGGCTTCTGAATTTTGAGAACTTAAGAATACAAAATATATGTGGATATTAAACACACAGAGACTATAATATTAAATACTAAGTCATCTCTACTTCTAATAATAATAGAGTTTTTAAAAACTCTATTATTAGTCAGGGCTCTCCAGAGAAACACACACTCTACCCATATATCATTTATTTAAGAAATTGGCTTACCCAATTGTGAGAACTAGCAAGACCAAAATCTGTAGAGTGCCAGTACAGCTTGGCTCCATAGACTGAAGACTTTCTTCCCTGGGTGGTGCTCCTGGAGGTGGCAGACTCTTTAGGAAGTGAGTCTTCGTGGGAGGTCTTTAGGTCACTGGGGGGCGTGACCTTGAAGGGACTGAGAGATTCTGGTCACTTCCTCTCCCTCTCTTGTTTCTCTGGCTGTGTGGAGAGCAGTTTTGCACTTCCATGCTGCCACCTCAGGCCCAAAGCAATGAGACCAACTGATCATGGTTTGAAACCTCCACAGCTCTACACAGTTAATTATCTCAGGCATTTTGTTACACTGGCAGGAAGCTGAATAACACAGGCAAGTTAATGCACTGGGAACAAAGACAGGATTCCTATGTTCTAGCCTCGAGGCAAAATACTCTCTTCTGCAGGAAACCTCCATTTTTGCTCTGGAGGGCCCTGACGGGCTGGATGATGTCCACCCACATCACACAGGGCCATCGCCTTGACTTAAAGGGCATAGATCACAAAATGCCTTCATGGCAGCATCTGGACTGGCGTCTGTCCCAACGGCAGGGCAACACAGCCAACTGGACGTAAAAAATGCAACCATCACAAGCTCCAGATGCTCTTTGGTTCAAATCCTTTAGAAAGGTGACATGTCAGTGGCAATGGTACGAGGCCCTTGTCATCACCCACCCACCCTAACCCTCAGGGGACCTTTCTCTTCCATATTCCACAAGAGCCTCCTCATTTGCCCGTAAGTATCATTTAGCTGAGTCCTTTTCCTTGCATTCTCAAGTAGTTGCGTCCAGAGACCACACTGCTGTGCCTCCCCAGACACCCTGCCTAGCCCAGCTCCTTTCTGCACGTCTCCTCTCTGCCCAGCATCTTTCCCCGTCCTGATTTCAGTGAGAATCAGAGGACAATGTGCTTAGGGAAAATCCCCGACACTAGCTGCCGTGACACACTTCTGCAACCCCCGCACCAGGGAGGCCCAGGCAGAAGGAGTACAAGCTGGAGCCAAGCCTCTTGGGCAACTGAGTGAGGCCGTGTCAAAAACAGGTGCTAAAAGGGACTGGGGATGTAGCTCAGTGTGAAAGCCCGGGGCTCAATCCCCAGTACTATGAAAAAAAAATCACGGAGAAAATAAATGACAAGTTGAGAGTTCAGTAAATGTGTAGGCAGTGAAGACCACGGATACTGGAACAAACTTCCTAGGTTCAGTATGTACTACCTGTGTGACTGGTCATATTGCATGCAGTATTTCTGAACCTGTTTCCTCATCTGCAACATGAGGATCACAATGATACTTCCTTAAAGGGTTCACACGAGGTGGTTTGAACACTGCACTGAGCAGTTAGTAACTGTGATGGTTAATGGGTTAACCATTAGACACCTGGGGGATTAATACAGAACATTTCTGGGTGTCCAGGTGGGCATGACCGTGAGGACTCTATCTGTTCCCTGGCCCCTTCTCTTCCAGTTGTCTTTGCTTCCTGAAGCACTTTTCATCAGGTCCTTCCGCCACCATGTTTCTTCTTTGGAGCCAGCTAACCATGGACCCAAACCTCTGAAACCACGAAACAAAAAGAAACCTTTTTTCCTTTAAGTTCTCCCCCACCCCAGTACTGGCAATTGATCTCTGAACTACACCATTGGCTCTTTTTTTTATTTTGAGACAGTCTTCCTATGTCTCTGAGTTGCCCAGGTTGGCTTTGAACTTGTGATCCTCCTGCCTGAGTGTGTCAGGATGCTGCGATTACAGGCGCGTGCCACCACATCAAGCTTCCTTTCCGTTGTTCAGGTCAGGTATTTTGTCCCATGATGGAACCCTGACGAATATAGTACTATTTACTTAACTGAACTATTTACCTAACCAGAGAGCTGAGGGTTGGCTAGAGCCTGGGAGAAGGCTATTTTGGAGAAGCACGTAGCCCCATGTGAAGATCTGCTCTGAGCCTTCCTGTCCACAGTAGTTTCATTCGAGACTGTGGGGATTTCACATCTTGTTTCTTCGCACACAGGAGTCAGACACTACTGAGAACCCTGAAACAGTTCACCTCTGAAATACTTCATCACACAAAGTAACAGAAGTACTATTTACCAAATGCTGTCAATTCACATACATAGTCTCACTGAAGGCTCATGATATCCTCAGAAATTAGATATATCACCTCCAATTTAAAGAAGGAAATGGGAACTTAATGAAATTTGAGTGATTTGCCTCAAATCAAACATATTATAAAGATTGCCCAGCTTTAAAGCCAAAGTTACTGCCAGTTACATAATGACATTTTGCTCCAAAGGGTAAGATGCTGATCTGTTTCTTGTGGGGTTTTGGTGCCTACATTATCAAAAATTACTTTTCACGCACATATCTCTTTTACTTTACAAAACTGATCAATTCTGGAGTGCTGCTCCGGGCAATCACTGTAGGGCGCTGTGAACTGGGCAGGAGACTTTACACTGAACATGCTTGAATTACAAAGCCAAGGGGCCTGGGGAAGAAACATGTTTAGAGGGCCTGGCTTTCCCTCTGTTTCTAGACAACACCACTGTTTACGAAGAATGTGTTAGTGAGAGGTACAGAAAAAGATTCTGCTTTTCGTTTGTTTAGACTCCAGTAAACATTTGATAGCAACAGTTTCCAACGGAAGTTGAAAAAGCACAAAAATAAGTTCAAGAAGGCCCGCAGGAGGATGAATGTGAGCAAGGTCACTGTGATGCAATTCATGACAGCGAAGGATGTCATGGCCAGTGAATTCTCAGGGAAGGCTTCAGACTGCTTCTTTAACAGACTTCTTTATCGGCCTCCACGTCATCTGCCATCCATCATCTGAAAGGTCAACACAGAGAACAGAGGCATATTCTGTACTAGGACAGAGCAGTGCTGACGTCCACAAAGAGGACTGAGATCGGAATGACTGAGTACAAAGACAAACAGGGAAGTTAGACTGTCAGGTACTGTGAGGTACCATGGCTGAAATACAGCCTGAGGTGATGGGTTTGTGACGGAGGAGCCATTGAGCTAGGTGGTCAGGCACGATTTCTGAACAGCAGGCATCTGAGCCAGAGTGTTGTGGTGTCAGAGATCTAACCCCAAGCCTAACCCCTAACCCAGAACCAGGCAGGAAAACTCTAACAGGTCCGATACCAAGTCAGACCCTGGAGAGACAGCAGGGCTGGCTCTGCAGAGGAGCATGTGACAGGCTCAGCAGCTGCACAGGACACATTCTTTGTAAACAAGATTTAGTCTATGAACAAATGGAGAGTCAGGCAGCTCAAACTTCTACTTTCCCGTGGGTTCTTTGGCTTTATAATTCAAGCAAGTGTAATGTGCTTTAGGAAGGTGTCTGAATGACTATTCAAGAATAATGGAATTATACTGCAGGTTCTGAGCAGAGGTAAGATGACCTCAGCTAGCTTTAAAAATGTCAGTCAAGATGCTCGGTGGGGAACTGCTTATCAAGGGGCAGAAGCAGGGGCCAGGAGACTCCTTAGGTGAGATTAGAGCGGCCAGGGGAAAAGGCTGAAGACTCCCCCCAAATCTCCTAATGGCTAAGGGGACTTCACTGGTAAAGGAAGTTGAATTTATTTTAATAATGACTCCATTTGCATGCAACACATCTGCTACAAAGTAAATTGTTTCATTATTATTTTGTCAGAGGTAGAGAGCGCATTGCTAGGGATTAGAAATTACAGACACGACACTGACTATAAAAACGCACTTACTGGTGTGCCAAAGATCACTATGGAGGGCTTCTGGTCCTCCCTCAAGAGGAGAACAGTATTCTAGGAAACTAATGCTTCCCTCTGGCCGAAATGCAAAATTGCAGAAATCATTTGCCAAATACAGCCGGCCATTCTTAGGAGGGCTGAAACGCCGTCCTCGAGCTAAGCATACTTTATGAGAGGCCATTTATCAGTTTCTACCAACGATTACACATAACTGAAGGGACACCTGCGACCACGGCGCCTGACCGGCATTTTCTTTGGGCTCCGCCAGACGCTAGTTTGCAAAGTGGGCCAGCGGCGGCCCTGGTTGCAAACTTTGTCGCTTGGGGGCCGCTTTGAGGGTGGCGGAGGGGGCGGGGCCGGGCCGCTCAGTCTTTCTGTCCCCAGCCCGGCAGCGCAAAACCTCCTGGAAACGTCGTCACGGCGCTGGACACACGAGGAAAGTTCACAAGCCCAGTCGCTGTCCGCATTCCCGGTGGCAGAGGACAGGGACAGGCTCACAGGTCGCCAGTGGAGCGCGGCATAAGGGGCGCAGTCGGCGGCTTGTGCGCGGCGGACTCCCCGGCCGTCTAGGCGGTTTTTCCAAGTTCCGCCTTCCCCTCCTCTGCAGCCATCCCGGCCCCAGCTGTTGCTGGGCGTCCGACCCCATCTGTCCTTCTGCTGGGGCTGGGTCAAATTTGGCTCCCCAAAGTGATCCGGACCCCACCTTCTCCGTCCAGCCAGGGCGCGCGTCAGGCCTGCCCGAGCGGCCGGCGGGAGGCAGAGGCGGAGGAGCACGCTGCGCGGGCCGCCCGCCCCCGCCGCTCCCGGCCGCCCCCGAGGCCTCTCTGCTCCTCTCCGCCCTGCGCTGCGCTCGGCCCCGCCCCGCCCCGCCCCGCCCCGCTCATCCCGCGCTCTCCCTCTGCGCGCTCCGAATAATTTCCTCCTTTGGCAGAAGAAATAATGCACCTGACTTCAGCAGGGGAAACAGCCAGCCGAGCAGAACAAGGACCAGATGTAGAGGAATAAGGGAGCGAAGAGATGAGGCTCCGTCTTAAGATATGCAGGGGCTGAAGAGGTGGCCGGCGCGGCGGAGGCGGCGACAGCTCCCGGCCGCCCGCCGAGCTGCACGCCGAGGCCGCGCCAGTTGCAGACGCGGCCCGGGAGCGCCGGGTCTGCTGGCTTCTTGGCCAAAGTCTTTGCTCCCCGGACTCGGACTCTGAAGAGGCTCCGGGTCTGTCGCAATCCCACCGCCAGCTGGCAGCTGCCCGGAGGCCTCCCGGGAGCAGGCGGGATGCGCGCCGGGCGTCAGCAGCCGGGGGCCCCCGTCCCCGAGCGCCAACCGCGCCCCTGCGGGCCGGGGTCGCCCCGCGGGCGCCCCCTGCTCGGGCTCCTCGTGCACGCGTGGCTGTGGGCGGCCTCGGGCTCGTCTGCGCAGGTGCTGAGCCTCAGCCTCTCCGTGGACGAGGGGCTCCCGCCCGACACGCTGGTCGGGGACATTCGCGCCGGGCTGCCCGCGCCACAGCAGGAGGCGGGCGGCTTCTTCCTGTCCGAGGACTCGGACGACTTCCACGTGCATCCCGACACCGGCGTCATCCGCACGGCGCGGCGCCTGGACCGCGAGCGGCGCGACCACTACAGCTTCGTGGCCGCGACGCTGCTGGGCGCCGTGGTGCAGGTGGAGATCCGCGTGAACGACGTGAACGACCACTCGCCGCGCTTTCCCCGCGACGCGCTGCAGCTGGACGTCTCGGAGCTCAGCCCGCCCGGCACCGCCTTCCGCCTGCCGGGGGCGCAGGACCCGGACGCTGGGCTGTTCGGCACCCAGGGTTACAGTTTGCTGCCCCCTCCCGACCGGCACGACGACCCGGCTGGGCCCTTCTTCCAGTTGCGCTACGGGACCCCGGGGCCGCCGCCGTCCGCCCTGGAGCCGCTGGACTTGGTGCTGCTGCGGCGCCTGGACCGGGAGGCGGCGGCGACGCACGAGCTGCACGTCGAGGCGTGGGACGGCGGCAGCCCGCGGCGCACCGGCCGCCTGCTGGTGCGGCTGCGCGTGCTGGACGAGAACGACAACCCGCCGGTCTTCGAGCGGCCCGAGTACCGCGCCGCCGTGCGCGAGGACGCCCCGCCGGGCGCCGAGGTGTGCCGCGTGCGAGCCACCGACCGCGACCTGGGGCCCAACGGCCTCGTGCGCTACAGCCTCCGCGCCCGGCCCGGGGCGGGGGCGGGCGGTGAGGCTCCGGGCGGCGCGGCCTTCTTTGAGGTGGAGGAGCTGAGCGGCGCGGTGCGGGTGCGGAGACCACTGGACCGCGAGGCGCGGGCCTGGCACCAGCTGCTGGTGGAGGCTCGCGACGGAGGCGCCGAGCCCGAGGTCGCCACGGTGCGCGTGTCTGTGGCTGTGCTGGACGTGAACGATAACCGGCCCGCCATCCACCTGCTCTTCCTCACGGAGGGGGGCGCGGCCCGAGTCTCCGAGGGCTCAGGACCTGGGGACTATGTGGCTCGCGTCTCGGTGTCCGACGCGGACAGTGACCCGGAGAGGGCAGAGGAGGCCCCTGGGGCACTTGGCGTGGGCCCTGGCGGCGGGAGCATCTCGCTGGCCCTGGAGGGCGGGGAGGGCGCCTTTGCACTGCGGCCCGGGGGTCCCCCGGGGGTGTTTTTCCTCTGCGTCGAGGGCCCCCTGGACAGAGAAAGCCGTGAGCTGTATGAGTTGCGCTTAGTGGCCACCGATACGGGATTCCCACCCCTGAGCACCCAGGAGACGCTGCTGCTTCGTGTCTCCGACCTGAATGACCAGCCACCGGTCTTCAGCCAGGAGCACTACCGGGCCTCCGTGTCCGAGGCCGCAGCCCCCGGCACCACGGTGACGTGGGTCAGCGCCTCCGACGCCGACGAGCCTGGCACTGACCACGCCCGGCTGCGCTACGCTCTTGACCAGTCCTCGGCTCTCTGCAGCTCCGAGGCTTTGCGGCCTGGTGCAGAATGTGGGCCAGCTTTCACCATCGATCCTGAGAGCGGGGCGATCAGCACCGTCCGGACTCTGGATAGAGAGGCCCAGGAGGCCCTGGAACTCAGGGTGGTGGCCCAGGACCTCGGAGAGCCGCCCCTCTTTGCCACCTGCCTGGTGAGCGTCACCGTGGCTGACGTGAATGACAATGAGCCCATCTTCTGGAGGCAGGTGTACAATGTCACCTTGGCAGAGCACACCCCGGTGGGACACTGCTTTCTCCAGGTGAGTGCTTTCAGACCTGTCGGGCAACGGCAAGGCCTGAGAAGAGATGGAGGGTGTGAGTCTGCTTAGGAAAATGGTGGTCTGGATGCTTGTGCCCTGGCTGAAAAAGCAGGGGCCACAGAGATGAATGCACTGGTCCCTGCCCAGCCTTTCAACCAGGGTCTTGGATCATGCATGGTCTCAAAGTCCTTTCTCACTCCCGTGACGCTTGCATCTTCATTTTGCTTGTGGAAGCCCAGTTGATTTAATGCTGGATGTGTGTACTCCGATTTACTTGGAATGAATCACCCACTGTAACCCTTTAGTGCAGTAGGCAATGTTTTGATACTTTTCAGCGCCTTCATACGGTGTCCCAGGGCGTAAGGCTGTCCTCATCAATGGAGTTTTCAAAAGACCAACTGTCTGGCTTTCAAAAGTGGAATTGTTTTTTTTTTGAGTACCGGGGATCGAACGCAGGTCCTTGAGCTTGTGCAGCAGGCGGCGAAACCACTGAGCTAAATCCCCAGCCTGGAATTATTTTGAGTAGCCATCTCCTTACATGTTTTCATATCTTCTTTAGAAACTTGGAAAGGTTGGTTGGAGGTCTCAAATCACTGTAGTCAACGTCCTTTGTGTGCTGAGAGCTGCCAGGGATGCATCAAGGGCTCTGAGGAGCAGTGGGGCTCAATCATCCTTTATAAAATGGGGTTCTACCCCTTACCTTTTGATTTGGGGTGTTGCCTTCTAGAGTCCTCCGATCTCTCCTTGCCAATTGGAGCGTTGTGTTTTGCTAGCCAGCCCTCTTTATTGCTTCCAGTTTTCTATTTAGTACTTGATGTCAGATGAACAGATTTCCAAGACTGATGTACTTATTCCAAGACAACTTGAGTAAGTAAGTAGAAGCTACCTGCTAATGGGAGTAGGAAGCTCTAAACTAGTTTTGTTAGCTCTCAGCCTGGGCTGTTGCAGACCTCTCCTGAAGACTTTCTGGTTCTCAGTTGTGGGCTGAAGCCTTAGTTTTATAAATCATGTGTCAAGTAATAACCTTTAGATAAATGAAGTGTTACTGTATTGTGAAAATAGCTTTCATGGTTGCTTCCAATTTTTTGTCCTTCGGGTATATGGATAACGGTAATCTGTATGCTTTTCTCTGGTGTGACTGGCAACTCTCAGTTGCTAGATTATTAAAAGGTGGCTTGAAAATTAATTAATGCTTGCTGCTGGACAGATAAAGCCATGAATATCGTGATTAACACTATCCAAGTGTGTCTATTAACACTATCTCAAGCAGTGTCTCGTGTGATGGGACACTGGTGGATGACTAGGTGGCTGGTCATCCTCCATTTAAGAAGGAGCCAGGCCTGGGAGTGACTGATATTTCCACCAACATCAAACTTGCCAGAGCCCAGCTACATGACCTTAGGGGTCCTGCAAGGGAGGCTGAGATGTGGAAAGGAGCCTGTGGACGCCCAGTGACCCAGGATGGTTTCTGCCACGGATTTTTTTTTTTTTTCTGCCATGGATTTTTGACAAAGAAGTCATAATAGATGAGTGGTCCCATGAGCTGATTTCCAAGGTTTATTCCACCTAGAAGCCCCTAAAGATCTTGATATGAGTAGGGTATAACCTGGATCCATCTGAAGGAAAATTATAGAAGGGATTAACTGTGACTGTTTGTTATTACCTGTCTTCAGATGTGTTTCAGAAATTGTGAGATGGCTCTGCCGTGAAGTGTGAGTTTACCCTATTATGACTTGGTCTGTGGTAGGCCCATTATACTGAGGTAAACTTGGTATACACGTGCTTCCGGAAGCTGACAGAACCTGTCCAGGTTGCCAGGTATTGCTGCAGATGGCACTAAATCACACTGATTAGAATTTCGGGACATTCCAGGGATCCAGCCTCTTGGGACTGGCAGAAGGTGCTCTTTCTCTGGGCCCTGGTGGCCTCTCCACAGCAGCTGTAGGAACTTTCCACCTCCAGGACCCCTGATCTGATTCTGCCCCTTAGTTTCCAGATGAGGTTCAAAGGAGTGTTTTCTTGGTCATTCTCTCACTCATTGTTTGTATTACTTTGCAAAAGCTAACTTCCTCACTCAGTCTTTGGATTTCATAGTCTCTTCTTTCTTCCAAGGTTCTGTATAATTACATTGTATAGATTCTTTGTAACTGTTGTCTTTTCTTTTTTTTTTTTTTAGTGTATGTGCTGCTGAAGCGAGCACCTTGTATTTGATTTTGTTTTATTTTATTGGTACCTTTTAGATGTATTATATAATGACATTCATCATTGGGAATTTACACCTTTACATAATCTCTCTTGGTTCTTATTTTTCCCCCTTCCCCTGCCCTCCCTTCAACCCCTCCATCCCTCCCTATTCACAAAGACTTTGATTCCATTTTGTTCATTTTCTCATATTAATTCCATTCCTTTCTTTCCTTTCCTTTCCCCTCCCCCTCCCACTTCCCTTCCCCTTTTGCCCCTTTTCTTCCTATTTCACATTGTCTATTACACCTATTAGTCCTTATTTACACTTTCAGTTTTTCACACCAGAGAAACTATTCAGTATTTACACATGTGTGTCTTATTTATTTCACTTAAGAGTATGGCCTCAATGTGCATCCATTTAGCTATACATGTCTCTAATTTCTCTTTTTTTTCTTGGTACTGGGGATCGAACTCAGGTCCTTGTGCTTGTGTAGCAGGAGGCGAAACCACTGAGCTAAATCCCCGACTTCTAATTTCTTATTTTTTATGGCTGAGTAGTATTCCATTTTATTAAAAAAAACACATTTTCTTTATCCAGTCTCCAATTAAAGGGCACTTGGGCTGCTTCCAAGCTTTAGCTATTACAAATTGTGCTGCCATAAACATGGGTGCACATTTATCACTGTGGTATGATTGTTTTAATTCTTTAGGGAAGATACCCAGCAGGAGAATAGCTGGGTCAAACAGGACTTCCAGTCCTAGTTCTTTGAGGTATCTCCATACTGATGTCCACAGTGGCTGCACCAGTCTGCACTCCCACCAGCAGTGGAGCAGGGTTCCTCTTTCCCCACAGCCCCGCCAGCATTTGTTAATGGTTGATTTCATGTTAGCAGCCATTCTTTCTGGTGTGAGGTGGAATCTCAGTGTTGTTTTCATTTGCATCTCTCAAATGACTTGTTGAATATTTTTTCATATGTTTATTTGCTATTTCTACTTCTTTGTGTGAGAAATGTCTCTTCATTTCAGATGCCCATTTTCGGATTGGGTCTTTAAATTTGGGAGGTCTGATTTTTTTAAGTTCTTTATAAATTCGAGATAGTAGACCTTTGTCTGAGGAACAGCAGGTGAAGATGTTTTCCCACATTGTGGGTTGTCTCTTCACACTGCTGGTGGTTTCTCTTGCTGTGCAGACGCATTTTAGTGAGAAGAGATCCCACTTGTTGATTGTTTGTGCTAGTTCATGGGCAACTGAGGTTTTGTGCATAAAATCTTTTCCTACACCGATCTCTTCAAGAGTTCTACCTAACCTCTGTTCCAACTGGTTCAGAGTTTCTATTTTAATATTTAGATCTTTAATGCATTTTGATTTTAGTTGAGTGCATGGTGAGAGATATAGGTCTGGTTTTAATCTTTGACAAGTTGAAACCCAATTTTTCCAGCACCGTTTATTAAAGAGGCTATCTTTTCTCCACTGAGGGTGCTTGGCTCCTTTGTCAAAGATGAGGTGGCTGAGTGTGTCTGGAGTTGTTTCTGCATCTTCTAATCTGTTCCACTGGTCCTCAGATCTGCTTCTCTGCCAGTGCCATGTTGTTTTTATCACAGTAGCTTTGTAGTATAGTTTCAAGTTGGGAGTTGTGATACCGCCTGCCATGTCTCTGTTACCTAGAATTGGTTTTGCTTTTCTGGGTCTCTTCTTGTTCCAAATGGAAGTTTTGGATTGTTTTCTCAAGGTCCATGAAGTATGCTGCTGGGAATTCAATTGGGATTGCATTGAATCTGTATAGCAGCTTTGGAAGTATGGCCATTTTCACTATGTTGATTCTTCCTACCCAGGAGCAGGGGATGTCTTTCCATTTTCTGGTGTCTTCTCCAGTCTCTCTTTTCAGAGTGCTATAGTTTTCAGAGAAGAGGTCTTTGATTTCTTTCATTAGGTTGATTCCTAGGTATTTCAGTTTTTTGGATGCTATTGTGAAAGGAATTGTTTGCCCTGTTTCTCTCTCAGTGAGTCTGTTGTTCGTGTAGAGGAAAGCTGTTAATTTTTGTGTATTGACCTTGTATCCAGCTACACTACTGAATTTGGTTATTAAGTCTAGAAGGCTTTTGGTGGCATTCTTGGGGTCTTCTAGATAGAGTATCATGTCATCTGCAAATCAGGACAATTTGACTTCTTCATTTCCTATCTTTATTCCTTTTATTTCTTTCTCTTGTCTAATTGCCGTGGCTAATGTTTCCAAAACTGTATTGAACAAGACTGGTGATAGTGGACATCCTTGTCTTGTTCCTGATTTTAGTGTGAAGGATTTCAGTTTTTGACCATTTAGTATGATATTGACTGTTGGTTTTTCATAGATGGCTTTTATCAGATTGAAGTAGAGACCATCTATTCCAATTTTTTGTAGTGTTTTTATCATAAATGCATGTTGGATTTTGTCAAACGCTTTTTCTGCATCTATGGAGATGATCACATGGTTTTTTCCCTCGGCTCTATTGATATAGTGTATTACATTGATTGATTTGCGTGTGTTGAACCATCCCTGCATCCCTGGGATGAATCCCACTTGGTCAGGGTGTATGATCTTCTTGATGATTTTCTGCATTCTATTTGCCAGTATCTTATTAAGGATATTTGCATCTGTGTTCATTAATGAAATTGGCCTATAGTTCTCTTTTTTAGTTGGGTCTTTCTCTCCTTTGGAGATCAAGGTGACACTTGCTTCCAGGAATGAATTCAGGAGTATTGCTTCCCTTTCAATTTCATTGAAGAGTTTAGAGAGTAGTGGGAGTAGTTCCTCTCTAAATGTCTTGTAGAATTCAACAGTGAAGCCATCAGGACCCGGGCTTTTCTTGGTTGGTAAGTTTTTAATTATGTTATCAATTTCATTGGTTGATATTGTTTAGAATTTTTTGGTCTTCTTCGTTCAGCTTTGGTAATTCATACGTATCTAGGAATCTGTCTGTTTCTTCTTTGTTTTCCATCTTATTGGCATATACATTCTGGAAGTAGGTATTGATGATCCTCTGGATTTCTGCTGGGTCTGTTATAATTTCACCCTTTTCATTCCTAATTGCATGGATTTGGGCCTTTTCTTTCCTTTTTCTGATAAGGTTGTCAATTTTGTTTATTCTTTCGAAGAACCAACTCTTGGCTTCATTAATTTTTTTGTGTCTTTCTCTTAGTCTCCATTGTATTGACTTCTCCTCTGATCTTTATAATTTCCTCCCTTGTATGAGCTTTGGGTTTGTCCTGCTCTTCTTTTTCTAGAAGCTTGAGGTTCAGCATCATGTTGTTTAATTGGGCTCGCTCTGTTTTCCCAATGTGAATATTCACTGCTATGAATTTCCCTCATAAGACTGCTTTCATTGTGTTCCATAGATTCCGATATGTTGTATTGTCAGTGTCGTTTAATTGAAGGAACTCTGATTTCTTTTTTATTTTCCTCTGTGACCCATTGGTTATTCAGAAGTGTGTTGTTCAATTTCCATGTGTTTATGTAATTTTTTAAGTTTCTTTTGCTATTGATCTCCAATTTCATTGCACTGTGGTCAGATAATATACAGGGGATAACTTCATTTCCTTTGCACTTACTTAAACATGTTCTGTGAGTGAGTATGTGGTCTATTTTGGAGAACGACCCATGTGCAGCTGAAAAGAATGTGTATTCTGATTTTGTGGGATGGAACACTCTGTAGATGTCTGTTAAGTTCATTTGTTCAAGAGTTCAATTGAGTCCTAGCATTTCATTACTTATTTTTTGTCTAGTTGATCTATCTGTTTGTGACAGTGGGGTATTGACATCCCCTGCTACTATTTTTTTTTTTTTTTGGTACTGGGGATCGAACTCCCCTGCTACTATTGTATTAGTGCATATATGACTTTTCACGTCTGTTAGTATTTGATTTATATAGTTGGGTTCACTAGTGTTTGGTGCATATGTATTTATGATTGTCATCTCTTCTTGTTGGATTGTTCCCTTTACAAGGATGTAGTGTCCTTCTTTGTCTTTCTTAATCAATGTTGGTTTGAAATCCACTTGATCTGCAAAGAGGATAGCTACTCCTGCTTTTTATCGGGTTCCTGTCACATAGAGTATTGTTTTCCACCCTTTAACTTTCAGTCTATGAGTTTCTTTTTGAAGTAAGTGTGTTTCTTGTATGCAGCATATTGTTGGATCTTGCTTCTTGACCCATTCTGCCAGTCTGTTTCTTTTGATGGTGAATTGAGACCATTAACATTGATGGTTATAACTGGTACGTATTGACTTATCATTGTCACGACTTTTTCTTTTTGTTGGATTCTTCCCCTTTACATTTCATTTCTTGTCGCCCCTGATGGATTCATTCTGCTGTGCTTCCTGGGGTTGTTATCCTCATTGTATTTTCCTAGGATATTGTCTAAAATTTTTTGGAGTGCTGGTTTGGTATTCATGAAGTTCCTAAGGTGCTCTTTGTCATGAAAGTATCTTATTTCTCCATCCATTTTGAAAGATAGTTTTTCAGGGTACATCAATCTGGGTTGGAGGCTGTTTTCTTTTAGGGCTTGGAATATGTCACTCCAAGCTCTTCTTGCCTTGAGGGTTTGCATTGAGAAGTCTGCTATGATTCTGATGGGCTTTCATTTGTATGTGATTTGTTTCTTTTCTCTAACTGCTTGTAGAACTTTGTTCTTCTGTTGGGTTTCTGGAATCTTAACAATTATAAGCCTATGTGTAGATTTTTTTTTTAATCAAGGCTACTTGGAGTCTTATATGCCTCACTTATCTGTATGTCAAGTTCTTTTCCCCTGCTTGGGAAGTTTTCTGCCATTACTTCAGTGAACAGTTTTTTTTATGTCATCTGTACACTGTCCTGTTTCTTCTTTGAGTCCAATCAGTCTTATGTTATTCTTCTTTGCATCATCTAGCAGCTGCTGGATTGATTTCTCTTGGTCCCTTACAATTTTGAAGCAATTTTTCTTTTCCTGGTCACTAATTGCAATCTTATCTTCTATATCTGAGATTCTGTCCTCACATTGGCTCATTCTGCTGCGTAAACTTTCAGTGGAGTTTTTAATCTCCTGGAAATCTGTTTGCATCTGTTTTATGGATTCTGTTTGTTTCTTATGTTGGGATTCCATCATGTTCCTCAGATCCTTTGTAGATCATGTCTTGTCCTATGAGCCCAATCTCTGCTGTGATCTGAGAAAGTGTTTCTGATTTCATTTTTTCCAGATCCTCTTTTTTTTGCCAGTTCAGGGAACCCAGGTGGTTGAGTATCAGAGTGTTCCATCTCATTTTCCTTTGGGGTTGTTGTAGGTGATCTGGAAGTCTGGTTTTGAGACTTGTTTATGTGTCTTCTCATTTCGGGGTGGGGGGTGCTGTTGGCACCCACGCGGCTCACTTCCTCCACGCTGGGACCTGTGGAATGGCAGCCCGGAAGCCCCTTCCTCTGCTCTGGGAGCTGTGGAATGGCAGCGGGGAAGCCTCTTTCTCTGTGCTGGCTCTAGAAGGTACTTTTAGTTCATAGAGGTTTCAGTCCATAATCACCTGGCTCCAAGGCAGGATGGCTTGGTAGAGGGTGATTTGGTGGCCAGAATGTAGCAAAGCAACTATAATTGTGCCTTTTCTCTTGAACTCTTATCAATTTTCTCTTTTGCCCTCATATCTACTCCAGTATCTTCTGTCAAAATTAATAACAAAATGAAAAACAATAGGAAAAAATTGTTTTTAGTTTTCCTGGAAAAGAACAATACCGTATCATCTAATCTTTAAAAAAGCCCTGGTGGTGCACCATTACTGCTTTCTCTTCCTCTCCAGTCTTTTTGGGGTTGTTTCACTCTTACTGCTGTCCTAGTTCTTTCCCCGCTTCCTCTCCTCAGGAAACCCTTATATTCTCCTGACCAGGCTGGAACTTTCCAAAGATTTTTAAATATGAGGGAACATAGGGAATTAACCCAGAGTATGAGAACCACTTGCAGCCTGGAATAAGTGACCTGCAGCCCCTAAAGGTTTCTGTGGTTTTGGCTGTGGTTTGTATAAGTATCTCCCAGAGTCACATATTGCTGACTTGGTTCCCAAGCTGGGCACTCTTGGGAGACGGAGGAACTTTTAATAAGAGTAGGGCTCAGAAGAGGTCTTTGGGTCACTGGGGGTGCACCTCGGAAGGGGATGGTTGGACCCACTTCCTGGCCATGAAATGCATGACTTTTCTCTGGCATACACTCTAACCATGAGATGTTGCCCCAGACCTAAAGCAACATGGACTGAAATCTCCAAAACTGAGCCCAACAAACCTCTCCTCATTGTCAGTTTCTTACCTCAGGTGTTTGTTATAGTAAAGGAAAGCTGACTAACATAGCTTTGACGGGAGCCATTCTGGATTTCTTTTTTTTGGGTTTTAAAATGAATTTTATTGGTACATTTAGGTACACAGTATAGTGATATTCATCATTGGAAATTTGCACCTTTACATAGTCTCTCTTGGTTGTTATTTTTCACCCTTGCCCAGCCCTCCCTTCAACCCCTCCATTCCTCCCTATTTACAAAGATTTTGTTCCTATTTTTCCATTTTCTCGTATTAATCCCATTCCGTTCTATCCTTTCCCCTAGCCCTCCCACTTCCTTCCCCTTTGCCCCTTTTCTTCCTATTTCACATTACCTGTTATACCTTTTAGTCCTTGTTTACACTTTCAGTTTCTCATACTAGAGAAACTGTTCGGCATTCACACACTGGATTTCTTAATTCCTGCTGTCTACCTGCTGCAGCGTGGAAAGCCCCCTCTGTTCTGAACAGCCTTTCTTTCGCTTAGTGCTTTCGAGGTCTGGGTAGAGAGGGATTTCCAGCCTGCAGACACTCAGGGTTCCTCTCCCGGTTCTGTGTCTGGCCCGAGAGAGCCCCTTTTCCTCAAATTATAGCCCAAAAGGCTGACTTCACCATGGAGAGGAGACTTCCAGCTTCCAGGGGTATGAGCTCTGTCTTCAGCAGCAAGCAGAGTGAGCAAGGATGGAGCCCGTGGTCTCCTGTCATCTGTGAATCCCCTCTGTCAGCTTTCCTGCAGGAATGACTGCCAACCTCCGTTTGCTGACCGCTCCTTTTGCCCTGTTCTGACCTTAGTTTCAAACTCCAAGGGCTGCCCTTGGTCAAACGCTATTGCTCTGCCTGAAGCCTTTTGGACTGTTGTCCACACCTCTTTCCCAGAGGCATCTCCTGCCCTGCCTTTGTCTCGTCCTGTTTGTCCCCCCTCCCTTGCCAGTTCCTCTTTTTCCTTTTGTGCCACCACTCAGTGTGGCAGAGGCTTTTCTGCAGCTTCTGCTTCCTCTCACGTTCCTTCTTTCTCTACTCTTATATGGTCGCAGAATTTCTTTTCTCTTTCTCTTCTTTTTCCTCCCTCCCTTCCTTCCTTTCTTCCTTTTTCTTATTTTACATCTCCAAGGTCAAACTCCCTTCAGATTAACATTTATCTGTCTGATATGCGTCTCTGCCTGAATGTATTTTGGCATCACAAATCGAGTATTTCCCAGTTTGAGTTTATTCCCCTTCTACTGTTCTCTTTCCCTCCCTTCTTCCATTTTTTCCTTCATCCTTCACCCTCCCTCCCTCTCTCTTGCCCTTCCTTTCCCCTGTTCAGGCATCTCCTTTTTGGAACTTCTGTTTTTGTTAATGTATTCTTTCATTAGATGTGTTTGTACATTTGGCCATGTCTGTGTGTATGTATTTGCTGTGTGGGGTGGTTGGGTTTTGCATTGTTGAAAACTGCATGAGTAAAGAGCAAGACACTGCCCTGCTTCAATCCATTCAGGAAAAAGCTGGTGTTGAGATTCCAGACTGGGGCTGTGGAGAGCATCCTGGCCATGAACGTTCGCCCACTCTTGTGGCCTGACTTTGAGGAGCCCGTGGGATGTGTCAGAGGTGGCACGTGTGGAAAGACAAGAAAGAGACAGGAAGGCCTGATTCCCACTGTGTGCCGTCAGCTGGAAAGAGCAAACTGTCTTCTGTCTGATTTGTGTTGTCTTCTGGGATTGTTCCCATTGCTTATAACTCTCTTAGCCTTTAGTAAAGATGGTTTTCCTATTGTTTGTTTGTTTGTTTATTGGTACTGGGGATTGAACTTGGGACCTTGCACTTGTGAGGCAGGCTCCAGAACCACAGAGCTAAATTCTCAGCCCTCTTCCTATTTTTTAAATTTTTTCTGCCTAGGGATGGAACCCAGGCATTTATACTGCGCTACACTCCCCAGTCACCCACACTCCCTTTTTATGAGATGGGTCTTGATAAGTTTCTCAGGCTGAGCCTGAAATTGTGATCCACAGGCCTCAGCCTCCCAGGTAGCTGAGATTACAGGGGTCTGCCACCTCACTTGGTTTCAGAAAAGTTTCTCTAACTATGTTAGCTCTTAGTCACTCTCTGAGGATAAAAATGGAGAACCCAAAATGCCTCCTAGGTGGTAGTAGCATTAAAGGGAAGGGTTGTCAACGTTAGTCAAAGTGACCAGGCAGGGCTGATAGTGATGGTGACAGAACCAGCAAGCAGTGAGGCTCCATGGCTCTAGGAAAGCGTGGTGCAGTTGTCCCCGAAGCCCTCCTACTGCAGCTGGGGCCTTAGGAGGCTTTCCTGAGGAAGAAGGTGCTTCCTACAGTCTTAGTGACGACGCTTTGGTGATCTCCAAATTTGACCGTGGTTGACAAGGCCTCATCATCTGTGTACCTGTCCCTTCTTTAATACCCATTGTCATCACCCTGGCTCTGTCCCTCACCACTTTTTGCCTACCATTGCCTGTTCTTCGAGCTGGGAGCTTGCAGCATGGCCCAGAGGCCACTCACTGTCGCTGGGCTTTTGTTGCTCTGTCCAGCCCTCTGTGTTCTTTGTGTTGTGACAGTTGTTCCCTTTGTTAGTTACAATAATGGGTTGTGAGGACCGTGGGGTGAAATTTACTGGCCCCTGAGTCTTCTGTAGTTCCTGGTGTCTTTAATCTCATAAACTAGAGTATCAGTGACTTTGTTGACTTGTATTAGAGCAAGAAAAGCAAAAAGGTCACACAATAAGGATTGCAACTAGTAAAGGTTTTTACTTTTTGGCTTTTGCATTTTTATTTCCTCAGTATATTTTATCATTGATTCTTTGGCGTTTTCTGCATTGCATTGCCCCTCCTATATCTTCTGTCTCCCTCATGTTGGCCCTGATACACTCTTGTGCTTACCTGTGCATACTTATATGTACACACTAACTTGCCATTTATGTAAACATGGTACCTGTGTGTGCTGGTTTTGTCCAGGCTCCTTTAAGTGCCCCTAACCTCTCCACGCTTATGTACTGAAGCAGGTGTCATTTCCATTCGGTCCTTTGCTTCTGTGTCCAGGACATGTCTGGGTCACCTGCTGACTGTCACCTTGCCTGGTCATCTGGCCTTCCTGGCTTAAAGCCTTAGCTCCAGTATGCCCTATAGTTGCCCATGGCTCTGTTTGAGGACCTGTCTGAGACACTCTAGATAAACTCAGATTTTGACATCCTCCTCTCCTTTACTCCACCCAGCTACTGCCCTAGACCAGTCAGCTGGCTCACTTCTTTTTCCTGCTTGAGGAACACAGTGAGGTAGTATTTGGGTGTGTAATAGTAGGAAGGGTATAACTGAGAACTCACGGGGAATATTGCTGGCACTGACAAAATACGACCTTGCCTAGTTCTTGATTCTAGAATTAAAGATTAGTGACATTCCATGGTAGTGTCCATAGCTCTGAAGATTGCAGGCAGGCACCATGAAGTGACAATGATATGGGCTGTGGGGTTAGGGTGCTTGGGTCTGAATCTCAGCCCCACCGCTTCCTGGTCATGTGGCCCTGGGCCGTGTCTCAGTTTCCTCATCTCTAAAGCAAGGATAGCAATGGTACCCGCTGGGTAGAATTGTTTTATGGCTAATGGATTAGGATACATATGTTTACAACAATGCTTGGCATATAGTAAATGTTCAATGCGTGTCATGTACTACTGGATTATTGTGAATTAGAATTCTGTGAATGATGAAACTTTTCAGAAAATCAAAAAGGAATCTATTTTGTCTGATACAGTAAAAACTAGGACTGATTAAAACCAATGTTTCAAATAAATAGCGTCTTGCACTGGAAGATGGAAAATGGAGCGGGGGTAAGTTTAAATTGGGTTTTAGGGTTTTAGTTAGATGCCTCTGTTTTTGGCCTTGGGAGCTGAAGACTGTTGCTGCTGACTGTGTGCAGCATCTTCTTACCACTTTACCCCACCTGCCTTTAGGAAGGTCGTGATTCTCTGACAAAAGAACAGCAGCAGCAGAGCCCTGCGCGTCTCTTGGAGGGACTGAGTGGTGATACAAGTTGCAGAGAAGGGCTTGGCAGGTTGCTATCCACCAACGTCAAACCTAGTGCTGCGCTGAGCCCTTACTGGAGTGCCGGCTATGGTTCTGGGCTGTTAGGGGCACGGAGTGTGATTTTGTCCACCAGCTGCAGCTCTGGGGCATCTGATATTGACGCAGCAGGGAATGAGTGAGCTTTATTTAGGGTCAGAAACCCCGAGTCCAGCCCTGACCCCACCCTTGCTGTCTCTGTTAACAGCTCCTCATCCCTAAAATGGAGTTAACTCAGATGACACATGGAGTGAATGCTGGAGGTGATCAGTACTCCTAGGTGGAGAACGGTAGGTGTAAGGCTAGGGGACTTGGAGTAGGAAGGTTTCCTTTCTTCAGTAGATTAGGGGTCTCTGTTAAGAAATAGACATTTTTAACTGCAGTCTGTCATGCATTTCAGACTAACTACAGACCCGTGTGTGTGTAAACATGCAGTGTATCTTCAGGTATGAATTTTGGAAAACCGTGATCAGGAAGATTTCTTTCTTTGGGGATCGAAATCTGACAAAAAATTAATTTTACGAGTAACCACATGCCAGAATTCCACTAGTGGGTCCCTCACCTCGTAAATTATAGATGAAAATTGAGCAACAGTAGGAGTAATTTATAGTTTGATAGCCCGTTAGGGAAATTTTGTTGGAACCTTTCTACAAATGCCAGGTTATATGAATCTTACTGAATTAAAACTTCCACACACACAGAAGATGTGCTGGGTGGTGAAATTAGATCAGGTGAACAACCGTCACCAGTATGAATTAAGTCAACTACTGTTTAGACCCTAGGGAGAGATGGACTGGAATCATCGTGGTTTACATGGTTCCCGTGTTGAAGTCATGAGAGGTGGTTTGGAGGACAGGGAGAAGGCAGCCCACAAAGGACTCGCTGTATTTGATCAGTCGTCTGGCTCTTATTCTTATGGAAGCTACTGGGAGATTCGAAATTCTGACCAGAGATTAACATGAGTAAGGTAAGTTTTCTATTGAGTTGAAGAGTAAAGAGAAAGCAAGGAAAACAGGCACAAGAGCCCCGAGGGTGTTGTCAAGACACAACTTCAGGGATGAAGGAGGGGGTGGGAGTGAAGTGCCACAGAAGGCATGCACTTGGGGCCACTTCCACGCGAGAACTGGGGCAGCTGGATGAGGTGTGAGGGGAAAATGGAGAAGGAGCAAAAGATTGTGCTGGATCCTCAGTCTGGGTTGGTGGGAGGAAGAGGAAAGGCTGAGGAGAGCACTGCAGAAGAAAGGTGCTCCCCCCGTGAAGGTGTCGGTCTGTGGAGCATGGATCAGCGACCGGTAGCTGAGGAGACAGCTGTGGTTGTGACAGCGATGGTGAGGAGGTGCGGGCCGAGGGCGCTGCCTGGGAGAAGGACCTGATCCCTCCTATGGTGTTGGGGGCCGTCTCTGTGATGCCGAAGCTGTTGGCTTGGTCCCCTAAGCCGTGTGGGCCACAGCCCAGAGACATGGCTGGTGCCTTCCCGTGTGTGGTGCACGCTGCTTCTGAGGCCTCCAGCATGCTCTTCCACCTCCGGGCCTTGAGGACACCTAGTCTGGCTCTGGGGGTCCCTACCTCCTTCCTGTTTCCTGTAGCTTTAGGCAGTCCCCGTGTATGCTGAGGTCACTGAGGGTCTTACGGCCGTTTGGTTTCCAGCATAGCTCTTGTCCTGCAGGCGATCTGTCCTGTCCCCTCACTTGGTCCAGGTTTGATGTCTTACAGGTTTGCTTCTACTCTAAGAACTCCATTGCTTAAGAACAGGGGTTTTTGGGTAACTTGGAGTCATCTAGAAACTGCTCTGCTCCTGAGATCTCAGCTCGTATGCCAGCTTCCTCCCTGCCTTCCAGCTTTCCTGCCTTCCAGCTTTCTCAGGTTTTGATTTGATTAGATTTACTTTTTGCATCTAGATTTTATCTTGGCCTCTTACTCTTCGTATCTTCTTGCTTCAGTTTCTTCTCTGTCCAGCCAGGACTCCTTGAGTCATCAGATCAACGCTGGCTCTTCCATGCCTTTGTGTGTCACTGACAGTGGATCAGTCTAGCCAGATTCTAGAGGTGACTCACCCTCACCCACCCAGCGGTGGAAGACAGCTGGAGTAACTCCAAGCGCGTGGAATCAGCTGGGCTGTCAACTCTTTTGGGTGATTTTGTTGTGTTCACCTTAGCATCTCTCACAACTTCATTATCTGTGAGCATCTTACCTTGTCCCCCTTCCTCTTTACAGCTCATTGTGCTTTCTACTCAGTAGAGCCCAGAAGGTGAAAGTATGCTTTCATTTTTTCCGTACAGACCCCTCTGTCTGCACCATCCAGTTCCAAGGCACTAAGTGATTCTTCTCCGTCCAAGTCAAACCTGTCTATCCACGCTGCACATCATACTTCTGCCATCTTCTCTGACAGCGCTGCTTCAGGACACCTTTATTCTCTGTCTTTGAACTCTACCTCTACATTAGTTTCTTTTGCTTAGCATGTAATGTGCTGCTACCATTGTTGGAAGTAACCACAAATTGGCTCTGAGGGCGTCCTGTTCTTGTTTGCCCCATGACCTTCCATGGTGCCCTCCTGCCTGATGTCAATCTCTGCCTGGGCCTTTCCCAGTCCACGCTGCTGTCCTGCTCAGGGTCTGGTGTCTCCTGATGATTGACTTGGCATCCTGCCTCATGTTTGAGCACAAGTGGTCTTCTTTTGCATCTGTCAATATCAAGAAGTTGTGAAGAAAAGGTAACTGCTAGAGTGTAAGAAATGACTTGTAGGAATCATTATTCCTCATTTCTTAATACTGCATCCTATAGTTGATGGAACCCAATAATCTATAGGTTTCATATCAGGAGAGATATTTGAATCAGTTAAGATAGCATAGCCAATGAATAGATGAAAATGTCTTAGTTTTGATTATTATTTATGTAACCTTGCTGCTTTTACTGCTTATTTGTTTTTTCTTTACTTAGTGGTATTGGGGATTGAATCCCAGCCTTTGTACTGTTCCACCCCCAGCTGTATTCCCCGCTCCTTTTTTTTTTTCTGACAAAGGGCCTTATTAAGTCACTAAGTTGTCCAGGCTGGGCTTGAACTTGTAATCCTCTTGCATCACAAGAATGTTGAGATAATAGGTGTGTACCTCTGTGTCTCTGACAACTGTTTACTTTACTTATAGTGAATAGCTTTTGGGCATACTAACCCTGCCCCGTTTATGCAGTAGGACACCGTGTCTTCCTTAAGAATTCTGCTTTGAGTTTTCTTTGCAAAAGCCAGGACTGTTAACTGCATTTTAGGTTTTACCACTTTCCCATAAACATGCAGATCTCAGAGAGCCCACTGATGAAGTGTGGGGAACTCTTTGATAGAGAGGATGGAAGAGGTTTTCTACTTCTTATTGTTTCCAGGCATCCTTGCTCTGGACGGTAGAGCAATGTAGTAGGTGAAAGCTTGTACCGTGGGGCCAAAGAGATGTGGATTTAAACTTCCAGTCTCTCGATTAGTAGCTTGACCTGGAGCAAATTCACCAATTTTGTGAACTTCAGTTTTCTCATCCATAAAATAGGGATGACAGTAGTAGGATGTAACTCACAGGCTTACTGTGGGGATTAAACACAGTGATACAAATCCAGTGCATGGGCAGTGACGGACACCTGGCGAGCTCCTGAGACGCTGTGTCTCCGTGTGGGTCGTCACTTTGATTAAACCAGGGAGCTGAGAGAGAGAGGGTAAAAGGGAGAGATGTCAGTTTCTTGTAAAAATCCCGATGGCCAGTCATGTTAAGTGATGTGAGGCAGAATATGAACCCTCCATGACGGTCTAGAAAAAGCCACAGTTAATTAAAATCAAAGGATTCTGTTCCCAGTTTAGTTAAGTTCTTGTAAGTGCCTTGGTAAGTTATGAAACTTGTGAGCCTAGAGGAGACCTTGGCCCTCCCAGTTTAAAGTAAACTAGGACGGCACAGCAGCGAGTTCTCTGGGGCCTTCCGCAGTACAGCTCAGGTTAGGGTTGACTGTCCAGGGCATCTGTCTACTTGGGCACTGCTCTGGTCTTCATGGTCTTTCCTGGTCTTTCCTAAGAAAGAGGCATCAGCAGGGTTATAGCTCTGTGTCACCTGAGACGGAAGTGAGCCAAGCAAAGGAGAAAACCGCTGGCTTCCCGTGATCATGATCAACTGTGTTTTCCTATTTAAAAATTGTTTTGAGATCTTCCCATTCTGGGGTGGATGTGGGGTCAAAGGAGGAGACATTGATGTGCTCATAGCTGAACGTGACGTCTGAAGGTGAGGCTTGGTCAGAGGAGCTGGGTCGCCGGAGCCCTGGCCTGGCAGGGCCTGTCTGCCTCTGCCTTGATCTCTCTCCCTGCCTCCCTCCACCATGCCCTGGGCGGTTTCTCCTCTCCCAGGCCCCTGTGCCATGCTGCCCTGCCTTGGACTGAACCCTCTACAAACTGTAAGCTGAAATAAAAGTAACTAGGGCTGGGGATTTAGCTCAGTGGTTCTGCTGCCTGCCTCGCAAGCGCAAGGTCCTGAGTTCGATCCCCGGCATCAGAAAAAAAAAAAAGCTAATGAAATAAAAGTAACTAAAACATACAGTATCTTTAGTAGTGTCCTGCAGCTAACACTTTAATAAATGCTAATTCAGGCATGGAGCTGCAGAAACTTACTAACAGAAGAAAAAAGATATCAGTTGAAACTTCTTTATCTTTAAATAAAGCTGAAGAGCACAAATCACTTCTTAAAGTCTTTTACGTATTAAAATAGGGAATATAAATATTGTAATTGAAATATTAATGTAAGATATTTTCCAGTTATATTTTTATGTATTGTATATCCATGTGATAGTTTTACATTTCTTGGGCAATCAAGTCAATTATTTGTGCTTATTTTATAGAAATTAGATCCTGTGTTTTCTGTCATAAATGATTGTAGTAATTTTTAATTGTTCAGTATTTGTTGTGATAACATTGTTAGTTTAGTTGATAGAAATTCCTCAGACATGATGATACCATCCACTTGATAATTTGGGACAAGGTATTATAGCACAAGGCAAGAAAGAATGATAAAATATAGCTTTATTTTTATAAGGCTAGCAAAGAAGAAAGAACAGAATAGAACTTGAGGCAGTTTCTGAAGTTACTTGATTACTGATGAGAATTAATCTAAAAGTTCTCTTCAATACAAGGGACTGTCCTTTAAAAATCCCGTTTAGATTATTCTGGGCCGGGGATTTAGCTTGGTGGTTCTGCTGCCTGCCTCGCAAGCAAGGACCCCAGTTTGATCCCCGGTACCAAAAAAAAAAAAAAAAAGATTCTTCTGAAATTCGCTCCATCTTCCATTAAAGCACTATGGAGAATGAACCATTGTTATGGATATGTTTTGAAGAGATTAAATCTTATTTTTAGACTTACTGTAAATGGGCTATTTGATTTTTAACAGTTGTCTAGCTAGAAGCTTCTGTTGTATGTGCCTCAGATTTCTACATTTGGAAAGAGAGGAAGTTAGTGTTTATACAGAGGTTGACTAGTTTCTAAGGATGTCTGTTCTGCAAGAACCAACTTAGGAGGTAAAGAGCCGTCTAAGCACATGCACTGTTTACTCTCCTTTGAAGTGTAGATTATTTTAAGTATGAACTGTTAAAATAATACAAAGGCTGTTCTGTTACATTATACGCAAACAAGAACACAACATTTCAGTGCTGACTGAACTCGTCTTACAGTTTTTCGTGTCCCTTTTCTTGGGTGGAATCTCTCTGTCATGCCTATGTCTACTCTGCTTCCATTGCTGCTCTCAGCGTCCAAAGAAAAGAGGAGAGGCAGCAGGAGGGACAATGTATAAATTAATGCTTGATGGTGCTCAAGATGATTTGCTTGCTTTCATTACACATATAAATTCTGTGTTTATTGCAGTATGCTTTTCTTGCTACAAAGGGAACTTAGTTGGTTATCTCAAATATTGAATCAGTCCATTTTAAAAGAAAGATAATTTTTATCTGCAGTTTTACTCCTTACATAGAGGAGGACAGCTGTGCTCCAAACTGAATTTATCGTGTCTTAAGGCTATTTTATTTTTACTTCTCTAATATTTGGAGTTATTCTAATATCCCAAGTTTAGTTACTACTTTTGTTTATAATTTATGAACATAACTTTTTAAGTGGGAAAGTTAAACTTATTCCATATTATCAATTAGGAGTCTAAAGGCTGCTTTTTCTTTACCTTCAACTTTTTTCTGATTCATTCTTTGTTTTCTGCTTCTGAGATTCCCAGATACACATAACACATACCTAGACCTTTGGATCTGGGGCCCTGAGGTTTTGTTTAAGTTTTCTTTTCAATAATTTTTCTTTATATTTTTCCAATCAGGTTTGTACTGCTTTATTTTCAAGCTCCCCAGCATGTTCCTTATCACCATTCTGCTCTTAAGTTCATCAGACAAATCTTATTTTTCATTTATAAAATTTCTGCTTCTTCCTCTTTTATAGCTTTTGCTTCTCTGCTGACTTTCCCTATCTTTTCATTTATTATAAGAGTGTCTTCCTTTACTTCACATAGCTATAATAGCCGCTTGAATTCTTTTCCTATTAATTCTAACATTTGGTTTGTGCTAGAGCTGGCCTCTTTTTTGTCCTGTAAATATAGCACACTTTAGAGCAGTGATGGCGAACCTTTTAGAGAGCAGTGCCCAAACTGCAACCCAGAACCCACTTATTTATCGCAAAGTGCCAACACTGCAGTTAAACCTGAATCCTGAGGTTGTAGTTTAGAAGAAACAACTCATACATTAATATTTTTTGTCTTAAAAGAAAAACGAATAGCACGTGTGCCGTAGGTTTGCCAGCACTGTTTTAGAGTAATGCATATATTAAATAATTCTGCATTATATTCTGGACACATTTTGCATATTATATCATGGAGACTCTGGATTCTTTTGTATTCTGAGTAGTTTTATATTTTATATTTTGGCGAGAAAGTAACTAGGATGTAGTCATACTACAAAACGACTCTCAGGTACCAGTGCAAATCTTATTTCAGTTCTATTTATTCTTAACTCAGCTGTTTGAAATCTAGTCCTTGTTGGGTGTTAGGTGTTAGGGATTGTAATGTGGAAACGTGGGTAGTTTATATAAAGAATTTGGGACTCACCTAGCGGGATTCTTCTCCCTATTTGGCATTTCCTCCTCACCCTCCAGTGGCTAGAGTAGCACTGAACTCCCTCTCGTATTTCTTCAGTCCAGGGAGACTGTGTTTGTCTTGTTGCTTCAGGTCCGCTGCAGGGTGCCTTGGGTAATGCTCACCCTCAAGTTAACAGCCAGACACACAAGCAAAAACAAAAGAGGGAGGAAGAAAGTCTTCAAAAACTAGGAAACTCAAGCCGTTCCTCCAGTTTTTGACTGCAAAAATGGCTGCTTTTAATCAGCCCCTAAAGGCTTCTGTTTATTTTTTCTCTATTTTTTTTCCAAGTTTATAGGCATTACACGTAGGAGGTTTTGGTAGGTGTGTACTTGGTCATACTGGAAACAGAACTCTTGCTTTTTCCTTAAATTTCAATTTTAATTCAGTGGGTTCAGATGATTAAGAGTTCATAGTAAGGAATTTTACTCTATCTGTAATATACGACTGTGGAATGTTATTCTATAATGTATTAAGTCATTGGATGGCAGTGGTCTGTACATGAGTTCAGTGGTTTTTTTGACTATCATTACTATGATTGTAGTAAATGCTTACAGTTTAAAATCTTACATTTCAGTTTCAAGCAGGGACAACAGATAATTTCATGTATCTATAAATACATGTATTTACAATGCATTATAATTCTAGAATTCTGGGTAACTGATAATCCTTCATGAAAAAGCGTAAATAGAAACCGAATCCATGAGTTAGCTGGCAGTGTATCCCAGTGTAAGTAGACTGTGTAGGCAAATTTTCAGTATGACCCATTTGAGGAAAATTCGTTCTTAGCAAGCCCTGTCCCAATGCAAAGAACCATCTAAAGATTGTTAAATGTCATCAAGACTAATATGCCACAGAAACTTTCATCTAAGTAAAAATTCATTTTGCTCTTTCTCTTTTTGCGAGTCAAGACTCTGAGCCCCCAAACATCTTCCAACTGTCTCTGAGTACGTTGTTCTTCCGTCACATATCAGACAGGATCTGACATTTCCTTCGATAATCACTTTCTCTCAAAATTATCTGTAACTCAGACCTTATTATGTTACTCTTGCTTCAAACTTTTCATGGTTTTGCATTGTTGTAAGATTAAGTTCGAAATCCTCTGCTAGACCATTCTATGTCCATCTCTGTCCTTCTTTGAAGGGACTCTTCTCTGCCCCTCTACACTCATGAAGGCACTGTGCTCTTTTTCACCTCTGGCTTTTGCTCTGGCTTATTTTCTGAATGTGAGTGTGCTTCCAAAATTTGTATGGTGGACCCCTAAGCCCCATGGATGGTATCTGGACGTGAGGCTTTGGGGAAGTGTTTTGGTTTTGATGAAGTCTTGAGGGTGGGATTGGTGTCCTTAGAAGAAGAGGAAGAATGCAGAGTTTGATCTTTTTCCACTACTTTTGCTGTCTGCAGACCAGGAAGAGGACCCTCATGTTAGCGCCTTGGTCTTGGACTTCATTCTCCAGAACTGTGAGATGTGTATACTGTGTATGCCACCAGTCTGTGGTATTTTGTTGTGACAGCCTGTATCAGTCACTTTCCTGTTGGTTGGGGCAGAATACCTAAGATTTGCAAGCTGAAGGAGAGGAGGAGAGGTTGATTTGGCTCTCTGTTTGGGAGGATTCAGTCCATGGTCAGTTGGCTTGCAGGCAGAATGGGCATGGTGGAAAGGCCTGGCAGAAGAGGGCCGCTCATATGATGGCGGTCAGAAAGCAGAGCGAGAAGCAAGGAGCCAGGGAACAATCAAGTACATCCTTCAGGTAACTGCCTTGTCTGACTAGGCAACGCCTCTGAACAGCACCCTCAGCCCCTGAGCTCCCCAGTGGACTAATCTGCTAATGGGTACAGTGGCCCCATGATCCAAAACCTTTTGAAACCTTCACCTCTGAAGACATGAGACTTTGGGGGAAGATTTTAGGTCTAAACCATAGCAGCCTAAACTTCCTAAGACCCTCTGGTTCTTGCCTTTCTGTGGAAAGTTAAAAAGTTCTTGCTAACTCTGACTTGTTTAAAAGAGTCACTCCTTTAGGAAGCCTTTCTAGACCATCTAAGCACCACATTTGGCCACTGCTGGTTAAGCCTCTGTCTTATAAACACCCCTGGGTTGTGCACGATAGGCAGTGAACCTGTTTTCAGCGCAGTAAGCCCAGGTAACTGTTCATGTCTGCGTGCTTGCCCATTCTGAGCTTCATGAGATGGCGGTAGAGGCCTGTCTGGCTGGCTCACTGCTGAATGCTTATGAAAATGGCTACCACACAGGAATAGTGCGGTCCATTCCCAGTCTGTATCATGTCAACTTCACCAGGAATGGGCACATCCTGCAGGGTGATGGTGAGGCCTGTCTGAAATCTTTTGTGCTCTTATGGCTCTCCGAAAGGCAGTGCTGTCATTGCAGTGTCTGCTGGGGACACTGTGAAACAGTGGGACAGTTAATGTTCTTTTTATGTTGTCGTTTAGTACCAGACAGGTCTTTTCATTTCATGTAAAAAGCATGATCTCTGTCAGAGCCTCTTTTTTACTGTCAGACCCGGAAGCTGGGAATGCTGCATATAGCAGAAATATGACTAGAAGGTTACTATTTCTCAAATGTCTCAAGTTAACAATTGGGGATGAGTCCTCCAGCCTGTCTTTAAAGGGTGTGGGTATCTCTCATTGTTATTGCCCCCAAGTTGGGTAGCTGGTTGGAGAAGATAGCAATGATTTAACTTTGTAGTCAATCCTGTCTGTTATCCATCTTGAAAAATAAACAGACTAATTCAAAACTAAGAAAGGGGATCACTTCCGCTAACCTTTGGAGCAGTGCCAAGTACTGGGAAGCGCATCTCCAGATCCTTTTAAGCTGAATATGAAATGCCTTATTAATAGTTACGTGCTCAGCAGGAGAGAGTAGAAAGAGTGCAGACTCGTGTCTGAGACTGCATTTCAAAATTATGTTAAATTTATTTTTAAGACATATGTAACACAGTCATTGTAGGTATTAACAGGCTAGCATGTTTTAATACAGACACACATTTTGTAATAATTAGAACAGGTTCACCATATCTATCTCCTCAAACACCTATCATTTCTTTAGGGTGAAAACATTCAGAATCCTTTCTTCTAGCTTTCGCAATGTGCAGTGCGTGACCACCTGGAGCCACCCTGATGTGCGCGAGCACACAGGGTCTTCTTGCTCCTGCCCACCTCTAACTTAGGACCCTCTCGTCAGCCCCTCCCATTCCCCTGTCCTCTCCTCTCCCGAGCCTCACGTGACCGACCACCTTCCTGATCTTAGCTTCTACCAAGTCAAGTATGTTAGGTTCCGCATGTGAGAGAGATTATGCCATCCTTGTCTTACTTCACTTACTATCATAATCTCCAGTTCTGTCCACATGGTTGAAAATGTCAGATCTGATCTTTTGAGGGCTGAATTGCATTCTGTCGGGTACAAGGACGTTTTCTTTATCTGCACATCAGTGGCTGGGCACTGAGGTTGTTTCTACATTCCGCAGGTTGTGAATAGTGCTGCCAAGAACATGGGAGTGCAGACATCTCTTCCAGAATCTGGTTTCATTTTCCCTGATTATGTACACCCAGAGGCTTGCTGGGTCCTGTTGTAGCTACAGTTTTATTTGAGGAATCTCCATTCTGTTTTCTGCGCGGATCGTACTAGATTGCATTCCCTTCAACAGTGAAAGATTCCATTTCCTCCATATGCTGCCAAATAGACTATTTGTTATCATTGGTTGTTTTTGCAGAGTTAGGTACCGGCCTTCACACTGAGCTATATCCCCAGCCCTTTTAGTTTGCATTTTTAAATTTGAGGCGGGGTTTCACTGGCTTGCTGAATTGCCCAGGCTGGGCTCAAAACTTGCAGTCTTTTGCCTCAGCCCCCCAGAGTGCTGGGATTACAGGTGTGTGTCACTGAGCCTTGCATCGTCAGTCTTTCTGATAATAGCCATTCTTACTGGGGTGAAGTGACGTCTCATTGTGGTTTTGATTCCTATTTCCCTGATGAGTAACATTTGCATCTGCTGTGTTCGTTGAAGCTCATATTCTTCATCTAGAAAATGGAATAATAATATGTATTTTCAAGTATTATTTTGAGAATCAAAGATAACATCTTTAAAGCACTAGCACATGTAAGCACTTAGTTGCAGTGATTTCTTACATGTAGAGACATGAAACTCAACCATTGTTCTTAGAAGAGCATACATTGAAGTAGGTAATTTCTGCATGAAGCAGTGTGGGAAAAATTTACTACACAAAGGCACACATAGTGCGAGCTCTGTACCCGCTGGATTAATTTTCCTTATTTGCATTGATTTATTCTTCTTGTCTAAACAAATAATGGGATTCGACCTGGTCATAAAAGATACATCCTAATCCTGAGGAAAACTAATTTAAGATATGTCTGCATTAAATGCAAAATGTGTAGCTAATTTATTCCTTTAAGATTTCAGCACTTTTGAGCTTATCAACTAAATGAATCTACTCTTAACTTTATATTGCTCTCCAAGGATTAATTTATCCACTTTCATTGACTAATAAATTTAAGATCCAGAGCTACTTTGAAATATCAGTTCTTCAGTTTAAATTGCATTTTTCTCCTTTCTGTTTTAGTTGGGTTTGATATGTTAAATTTAGAGTAAATATATGAATTTACAGAAAGATTTAAATATGCTTATTTCTTTGATATTTACAAGGAACACAGAAATCATTTAATTTATTTCCTTGCTTAAAAATAACTAATATGGCAATTATGGTAAAGTGATAGTAGTTTTTAAAAGTCATAATATGTTAATTTTATTCTAAATGGAGTATCAAAAATAATGCAAATGATTACATCGCTTTTAGCTCACTGATTTATACCTTGGGGAAAGCTGAAATGATACAGTATTAATATAAAGGTTATTCATTAATGTTTTTCCTCTAGAAGAAAGCATGCTCACCACAGTAGCTTCGATAGTCATTTAGTAAGTGTGTGTCGTGCACTCTTCTGAGACATCCGGATTGGTTGACTGGCTTCATTGTCAAGGTGCCCTGTGCCGAAGGTGTCCTTGTGTCCTTCATTGTGTGGACGTGGTCAGTTAGGCGTGGAGGGGTGATGCTCCCTAGGCTGAGTGGCTTGGCCTGGGGTCCGGTGCCCTGACAGGAAGACCTGTGTGGGGCAGGGCTGCTGGGCAGAGCGGGAGGTGGAACCTTGCGTGGACAGAGCCGCGACTGCAGCTTGCACTCCAGGGAGCTCTGAGCCAGAAGCATCCTTCAGGTCTGCCTGAGTTGAGTCCCAGGGCTGCCCCCGTGGAAGGGGCATCGCCCTGGGTGAGGCAGCACACCGAGTCTGGGAGAAAGCCCAGGGGCGAGCCTCAGCAGCCAGCCGGGCGACGCATGCTCAGGGCTCCTGGGGGCCGCGGGTGGCACACTCTAGCATCCACTGCGGCCCTCGGCTGTGACATGTCCTGGACACGGTGGCTTTGCAGGTGTGATGCAGCCGAGGCTCTGGAGAGGCGATCACACTGGATTCGGAGTGACCCTCAGTGCACTGGCCAGTGTCCCAGGGAGAAGGGAAGGGAGGCGTGAGGGGGCCGGAGGGCCGGCCAGGGAGCAGGCAGAGGTTGGAGCTGCGCTGCCGCAGTCCAAGGGGTGCAGGAGCCCCCTGGGGCTGGAGGAGGCCACGCGGAGTGGTGCCTGGGGCCATCACAAGGGCATGGTCCTGCCAGTCATTTCTAGCAGATTTCCGAATTCCAGAACTCTGAGAGGACACATTTCTGTCGTTTTAGGCCGACTGGTTTGATACTTCGTTACAGCAGCCCAGGGAAAGGAAGGCGGCAGAACCGTTCTCCCGGTGCCTGCTTACGGCCTGCTCCTCACCCCCTCAGCCCCGCGGTGCTCGGGGCCAAACCCTGGGCCTTCGCCCTGAGCTCCATCCCCAGCCCTTGTCTGTCTGTCTGTTTGTTTACAGCAGCACCTTGGAACTTACCTTTCTTGGTTCTGGGAGCCATGAGGTGTACCAAAAATAATAAGTACCAAAGAAATTATTTTGGCTGGAAAGGGTTGCAAACCGCAAAGCAAGTGGCACCCACGCGTTCTAGCTGGCACAGACAGGGAATACTGGGACAGAATTTTCATGTCCAAATGCATCAAGTACCACATTCGATGAGTGTCAAAGCAGTTAGTTACAAAAGCATGACTGTATGACTGCACGGCTGTGTGTACGTACGTACTGTGTGCATGCGTGTATGTTGTGTGTACGTGGGCATGCATTGTGAGACCAGGTCCTACTGAGTTGCCCAGACCGGGCTGGAACTTGTGATCCCCTGCCTCAGCCTCCCAGAGTGCTGGGATGACAGGCACGAGCCACCACGCCGGTGGACTCCATTTTCTTTTTATAGGGTTATCCCATCTGGAGACTTCTTGGATTCTGGTGCATTTCTTTTCCCTGTGAACTTACAAGAAGACAGTGAGGGAGGAGCCACAGCTCAGCTGCTGCAAATGGCTTAGGGAGCAAGGCTGATGCTCTCGGCCTCTCTTTCCTCTGCTGCCCCTGCCGGAGGCCCAGAGGGCTGAGCCCCTCATGTACCCTTCACAAGGATTGGTTTACTTGATTATTAAAACATGTTCAGTGGTATTTAAAGATGTACATTTCTTTTGAATGAGCCACGAGTTCCTTTGGAACTGAAATGTTAGCACTGTCCTGAAGCAGACTGTACTAGTTCTGTTTATAGTGTGTGTGTGTGTGTGTGTGTGTGTGTGTGTGTGTGTGTGTTGAGTAAGGCTGGATCAGCTCTGAAACCTACCTGCAGTAGGGCTCCATGGAACAACGGTTTGGTCCACAAATATATGACGATGATCCCATGACCATGAAAAACTCCTGTTGCTTAGTTACAATGTAGCTGTTATAAAGTACTGGTGTAACACGGGACTCGGTGTTTGTGGTAATATTGGTGTAAATGAACCTCCTGAGCTGCCAGGCGTATACAACTGTAGCACGTGCATTCACGCACACCACACTGTACTTGATAATGTCAGGAAATGACTCTGAGGCTGGTTTATGCATTTACTGCTTTGTATCATTATCTCAGAGTCTACTCCTCCTTTAAAAATGCTTTACTACAAGACAATGTGCTGTGCTCCGCAGCAGCAGCCTTGTGCTTACTGCATCTCTTGATTGCACTGCGAGGTGACCAACACCCTCTAGATTTGCATAAGTGCACTCTGCCATGCTCACAGTGACAGAAATGCCCGAGATGCATTTCTCAGACTGTCTCTTGTTGCTAAGTGATGCAGGCCTATACTTAATATCAGTTTTCTATCCAAGGCAGTTCTCTAAAGTCACCATGCTTCTATCAATCTTAGCTGCTCATTAAAAATAAGCATTATAAAGTGAATTTAATTTTAGAATTTGTAGTGAGATAGTAAATGTTGTCCTCATGTAGTCAGTTTCAATAAAAAAACTTCCTGTAAATGCTGTCCAGAACTTTAAGGGAGAAGTAGAACTGTTGTAATATGTTGCCAAACAAAAATGCTCTTCAAAAATGTATGTGGAGTATCTGTGGATGCCCAGCAGTTGTGCCAGTGTTGTGTTCCTTGTGTGGCTAAGATTACAGTGATTGATACAATGGCAGTGGTCTCAGGTGACTAAGAATATGACAGTTCATTTCGAGGATGCTTTCATTATCATGAGATTTAGGAAAAAGCAATTGGAAGGGAGATTATTTTGCAGACTGTCTTGTAATCACGAATGCAAGACTTGGCCGAGATCTCGGTACAGAGAATTACAGTCATTGTCAAGGGGATAAAATATAGAAAAGGAAAGGGCCTTTTAAACTGTGGATTATTTACATATGTGTGACACTGTTGACGACCAGCCAAAGAGCTGCTCTGTGGTTTCATGTCCCGAAGCTTTGCTGTCACGTTAATTAATAACAACTTGTGGCTCAAACCACCTCCTCTGCCTAAAGCTGTACTTTAAATAGCAAGTTGTTTTTGTTAGAGACAACAGGACACAAGCCCCCATGGTATCTGTAGTCGAATCCTTAATGTTATCACAGTTAAAAGAAGAACATGATTACACTTTTTACTCTGAAAGCCCAGCAGCTTCCATGATGCCCACCTGCGTGGATGCCACCTTCAGAATCTCCATGCTGAGCATTTCTCCCCTGTGCCTCCTCTGGCCTTGATTTCTCCTACACTTTTTGTGAAGTTTTGGCACCGATTTGCATCAGTAAGAGTTGCTTTTCCAAGGAAAAGTTCAGTGTCAGACTCTAGCACATTCTCTAGGGTTTAGAGAATGGAAAAGACAGAACAAATGCTGTGCGTGTGACTGTCACGCAGCTGAGGCCCTGGGGAGGCAGGAGGGTTTTTTCCCTGAGACGTGTCCTCCTAGGAGCATGTGTGTTGTCTCCAGAGGGCCCCTGGGAATTACATTTGTCCCTGGGCAGTAGAGATTGTCTGTGACCAAGGATAGCTGGTAAGGTACCGAGATGAACCATTTCTAACTGGTGAGAATTGTGGCCCTTAGTACAGGCCACCTTGAAAATAAAGGAGAGACTGGTTTGATCAGCAGGGGAACCCTTTCATGCCAGTTTCCCTCCATATTATGATATGAAAAGAATATTATCAGAAACACATTTTTAAAAATCCCATAATTTATTTCAGACATACGCTGGAATAAATAATACACATGAGCCATACCAGATGCAAATAATGGGGCATAATCTTCGTGTGAGCAGTTGTGTCCACTGTGGAATCATTCTGATAGAAGGCTGAGCTGTCAGAGACGCTGTGGACTTGAAGCATTTTTAATGTGTAATTTTTAAGTAAGTCAGTGTGTCCTAAAGCCACATGGCAATGATTATAAAATCTAGGCAGCACATAAATAAGTAAAGGATGTTGAATTCCGGGCCAATAAATAGAAACCATTTGTAGGCTCCTCTTCAATACTGGGAAGTGGCTGAAAGAAGTTTTTTTTGGTTTTTGGGAGGGAGGTGCTGGAGATCAAACCCAAGACCTTGTGCGTGAGAAGCACTGAGCTGCACCCCAGGCCCGAAAACGTAAGCTTTGTGATTTGATGACATCTGTGGCCCAGCTGGTCCAGTGGTCCAGGGTCTTCATCCAGGTTACTTCTCTTCATTTCTAAGTGTGAGGCCTGAATCCAAAGTCTCCATGGAACTCCATCTGTACTAGAATGACTTTCCGGTAGCGCTGAGGAATTATCACAGTGGGGAAGGAGGGAGATCATAAAGGAGGACAAACTTGAGACCTTTCTAGCTAAATGGATGCACCTTGAGGCCATACTCTTAAGTGCGATAAATCACACACATGTGTAAGTATCACATTGTTTCTCTGCTGTGAGAAACCGAAAGCGTAAATAAGGACCAAAATGTATAATAGATTTTGGGAAATAGGAAGAAAATGCTCAAATGGGAAGGGGAAACTCACATGGAAGGGGGAGGGGGAAAAAAAAGGAAAATGGAAACAAAGCTTTTGTAAATAAGGAGGAGAAGAGGGATTGAAGGGAGGGGAGGAGAATGGGAAACAAAGAAAAACCGAGATGTATCATGTGCAGGTACAAATTCCCTATGATGAATGTGATCCCTGTGTATATCCACAGGGTACCAATAAAATTAATTAATTTAAAAAGGTGTGTAGCTGTTGTTGAAAGTGCCAAGGTAACAGCACACTTCTCTGGATCTCTGTTCTGTGTAATTTGAGTTGACTTCTCTTCTTTATCCTTTCCTACTCCCTGTCTCTTGTACACACACACGTCATATATACAGCAATCACCAAAGCATACTCAGTCACTACTTTTTCTTACCAGCATACGTTGTTGACTTCACCTAAGTGCAGACTGATTTTTTGCTAGTTCTTTCTGACTTCAACATGATGCACTTCTGACTCTCTTCTTTTTATGCCACTTAATTATATTATGAGCCTTCTGCAAGTAATAGAGGGAGAAGTGTCCTTTCTCAGCGTTCTGTCCCACCTGCATTTCGTGTGATTCATGCCTTATCACAATAGAAAATACAATTTTTAGTAAACAAAAAAAGGAGAAAAGTGTGGTGGTAAAATCTGTTTCAAGATTTGGATTCCCACTGGTTTAAATTTTGGGTAGGCAAGGACATACTTTGAAAGCCTAAATTTTGATACATCTAACCTAACCTGGATGCAGTGCTCTACATTATTAATCCTAACACTCTGGGAGGCTGAAGAAGGAGGATCGAAAACTACAGCCCAGCCTGAGCAACTTAGGAATTTAACAGGACACTATCTGAAAATCAACACAAAACAAAAATGAGGATGTGAGGATCTGGCTGAGTGTGAAGGCCCTGGGTTCAATCCCCAGTACTCAGAAAAATACCGCACCTAAATGTAGATGATAGTGACGTTTTTCAGACTTTTCCAGTAGGAATTTTATTGAGGTCCATTCTTCAAAGTGACTGCATTTACAGTGGTATTAAAACTCTGCCTTAAGGACACACTGGTCGAAAATTATGTACAAACCATTGGTGTCTAAAAAATCTTATATGAGGTAGTATCACAGTTAGCTGACTGATCTTTCTTAATGTTAGCCAGAGCGGTTCAGCTATTGTCGAATATTAAAAGCTCTTTCTCTTTGCTCTTCTTTGCCTAGGTCCTCCGCTCTCTTCTCCTTCCTTGTCTCTCTCAACCATTCATTCATGGCCATTTACTCATTTATTCACCTACTATCCAGGGGCCTTCTTGTAGACACAGATATGGTAGAGAACAACGTGTAGGCTTATTTCCTTGTGGAAGAAGACAGGCAGAAAATGAAAGTGAGAGTGACAGCAGGGCTATCAAGACTGGGAACAGCACGGTGGGGCCGACAGTGACAGTGAGGACCCGTGAGGAGGAGGTGGCACCTGGGGAACAGCCTTGAAGGCAGAGGGACAGCAACCACAGAGGTACTGGGCAGGGCAGCTCCTCATGGCCAGGACAGACGGCGCAGCGCTGTGGGATTTGCGTGACCAAAGGCGGCCAGGTCTCACCGGGCACTGCAGAGCACAGAGGAGGTTTGACTTATTCAGAGGGAACTGGAGGGCGCTGGAGAGTTTTATAGGGAGATGATTTAAATCCTCGGAATGTGGACTCAGAATGTGTTGCCGAGATTCTCACTCATTCTATCACAGAATACCCAGCTAATGAGAGTAGAGTAGTAGGAATTCCTTTACGGTCTCAATATTTGGGAAAGAGTCTAAGGCCTTTGCTGAATTTTCTAACAACCCAATTCTTCTTTTGATACGTCATTGAGGCAGTTCAGAGCTGACCTGCAGCTTTTCTCTAGTAAGCGTGCACTCTTTTACACCAATGCGCTGTATATATTTTTGTAAGATTTTAGTGAAATAGATAAAATGCATTGTTTTGTGTGTCCAAAAGGAAGACACAACCTGGAAATTCATAGTTTGGGAAATTTTTTTGCACACCTGTCAGTGACTCAGCAGTCACCCTCCCTGCTACAATCTTTTATTTTTTTTTGGTACTGGGGATCAAACTCGGGTCCTTGCGCTTGCGCAGCAGGCAGTGAAACCACTGAGCTAAATCCCCGGCCCCCTGCTACAATCTTTTATATTAGTTCCTCCCAGTCCTGCCAGCTTTCGTTCTGTAGATACAAGCAAATATAAATATAAGTTTATTTATTTTTTAGCTTTATGATGTATAATTCACAAATAAAAACTATATATTTAAGGTCTCCAAGTTGGTGTTTTGCTGTGCATATATCTTGTCAAATGAGCACCAAAATCAAATTAATTAACATCCCGTCCTCACATACTTACATCCCCCCCCCGCTTCTTTTCCTGTCTTCCTGAATTCCTTTATTTTCTTGTCATTCTGTGTTCCATAGATTTGAAGAATTAATATTGTTAACATATCCATATTTCTCAAAGTAATCTATAGATTCATTACAATTCCTGTCGAAATCCCAGTGACATTTTTGTTACAGAGAAAGAAAGATCCTAAAATTCATTTCAAACCAGAGGATATTCTGAATAGCCATGGCATTTTTTTTTCAGTACTGGGGATTAAGTCCAGGGTTTTTGCACTGAGCTACATTCCCCAGTCTTTTTATTTTTACTTGGAGACAGTGTCTCGTTAAACTGCTAAAGTTACCAGGCTTGGTTTGCACTTGTGTTCCTCCTGCCTCGGCCTCTCAGAGTGTTGGGTTCACAGGCACACACCACCATGCCTGACAACCTGGGCAATTTTGAGCCACGGGTACACAGCTGGAGATATCACACGCCTTGATTTCAAAACATATGACATACTACAAAGCTAGAGTAATGGACATGGAGCTGTACCATCATAGGTGCAGATGTCTAGGCTCATGGAGCAGAGTAGAGTCCAAAATAGATCAGTGTGGATATGGGCAAAGGCTTCAAGATCACACAATGAGGAAAAGATAGTCCCATTCATAAGTAGCATTGGCATGAGTGCATAGTGCTGTTTTCTTTCCCATTTTCCTTCACAAGGCAGTTGTTGTACTGCCCGACATCTTTCTTTCTTTAGCTAAAGTAGAACCTGACACTGTTCTTGTCAGCATCCTGGAGCTTGCTCTGTCTGTTCACAGTAGGAAGGCTCTCTGCTGAGTAGAGGTGCCGTGCACTGTTTCACCAGGTTTCATTGATGGACTCTTGGTCTACCTCTTACATCTGCTCCCGGAAATGGTGCATAATGAACGGCTTTTTTTCATCTGTCACTTTGCGTTTGCGCCATGTAACTGTAAGATAAATTCCCAGAAGTTCTCTGCTGGGTCAGAGTACTCTCTCCGTAACACGTGACTTTGGTACAAATTTGTATTTGCTGAGAATTGCCAGTTTTTCTCAGTAGAGGTTCTGCCGTTTGACCCCTCTATGGGCAATCTGTGGTAAGTGGTAATTCTTGTCTTTTTGTTGTCTTTTCTGTTTACTGGTTATTTATCTATGTTTTGCCTTGCTCCGGGCTTCCTAATTTATGTATTTATATCCTTTTGTATAGTGTGTATGTTTGTAAGCTATTTGAAGGTCATCTCAGTGGTTAATTGAAGGATGCACTGAATAAAGAGAAAGACAAATTTTTCTATTTTTTTAATTTTTTGGTGCCAGGGATTGAACTCAGGACCTTACGCCTGTGAGGCAGGTGGCAAAACCATTGAGCTAAATCCCCAGCCTGAGAAAGACAAATTTTATGCGTTTAAATTAATTCACCTAATACCCTGCATTATAATTATTCTTTTGTATTTCTACACCTTCTTCCACCAGATTCTGAATATCTTCACACCAGCATGGTCCTTGCTTTATTAGTCTCAGGAGACTTGAACTGTAGTCACTGAATAAATTTAGTGGATGAGTTAATGAATGTAGGATTTTTTGCTTGTAAGAGAAGCCACTGTAGTGATGGCAATAAAGAAATACTATTATGGGACAGACTAACCTTGTTTTACTTAGCTGGATGCTATTGTAACATAAATTAAAACGATATTCCATTAGTACATGACTTCAGAGCAAATGAAATCCTATACCGTATGGCTGATGAGACTTTTAATGAAAACATTCATAAGGAGAAGTGTCCCAAGGGTAAATTGGAAGGTTGACATAGAGAATTGGCCAGGCAAAAAGAATAATTCTGAGGAAGAAAATTCTCTATTAGGGAATTTTAGATGACACTTACACTCCAAGGACACCCTGGAAAAGTTTTAGAATAAAATGATGAAACTTTTCTCTGTGTAATAATTCATGATTACACCTTGTGTACTCAGTAGTATTGCCTTGAGTCTTCACCGTTTCATGGTTTGCATGTAGATGAGCAAAAGGAACATTTTAAAATGTACTGTCATTGCTCGAGAAACGTGTCTGTCCAATAAAAATCTCTAGTCATGGTGTAAGAATGTCAGCTGGAGTGCTGCCTACACTGCATAATTCTGTCTCTGAAACAGTTAATCAGAGAATGCCATGGACACCAAATGGCATGAAAGGAAGAGGGGGTTTTCCTTCTAGGGTAATGGTGGTTAGGCATTAAAACAGCCTACCTGGTCAGGCTCCTTTGAATATGTACCTGGCGGACAGCACACATCACAGAGACTAAATGTGCACTGGGTCTTCACACTTTTTCATACTCAGAAATCTTGGCGTGAACATATGACAGGATGATTTCGTTGACTGCAGGGATTATGCTAATCAGATGTCATTCTACAAATGTTTACGAAGCATATAAAGATATAATTTGTTTTAAACTAGTCTGATTTGTAAGGATACACACCTGTTACAAAAAGATTATCTGCTTTATAAATGATTTCTTTGAAATGCATTTAACTATCATTTTCATCATGCATTTGAATTATAAATCAACCTACAAATACATTTTCATTCAACTTTTCCCAGACACACATAAAAACAATACTATGCTTATGGTAAAATTACTGCTTAAATTTTTGATGCTTCTGTAAACTTTTTTCAAGAACTGGCTAATGTTTCTCTTGCATAGTTTCATTATTTTAGCAACTTTAAGAGATTGTTTTAATGAATGAATATAGTGGCTATAGAGTAATAATGGTTAGAATCAAGACCATTCAAAATACAGTTTTAATAAGATGAAAATATTGAGATGAGTCTTAGGTTGTTAATGAGAAACATATCCTGTCATTTTTTATGCTTGACAGTACTCCCTCCCGTGGGCAGAGTGAAGAGGAATATATAATGTAATAGTACGGGCTCTGTCCAGAGTATTGGACAGCTCAACAGCCATCACTTATTTGGTAAATCAAGCTTATTAATACCTTTTTAATTCAGTCTGATACACCCCATGAGCACAGGAGTGGATTTTATATCCATGGAAAATTTTCAGTTTTTCTTTTTGTAATAAAACTTATTTCAGATCGGAATGATCCCTATATGAAACTCTCTCTTGATGTGGATTTGTCTTCTATTTTTTTTTTTTTTTCTTTTTTCGGCACCGGGGATTGAACTCGGATCCTTGCGCTTACGCAGCAGGCGGCGAAACCACTGAGCTAAATCCTGGGCCCTGTCTTCTATTTTTTTAAATGAGTTATCTTCTGTAATCTTCACAGATACTGCAGTAAATACCTAGAAAACTTTTATTTCTGTATCAGACACTGCATAATTTTGGTGTACAGCATGTAACACCTGCCCATGTGGAACAAGAGGCAGTGAAGCCCTTTAGAGGTTTGTTGATGAGATATTCCCTATATGCCAGCAAAGGAAGCTGTAATAAAAAAGGAATTATAGTAAAATCTACTTAAATCTTAAATTTCCTTTTGTACAAGAAGTAGAGCGTATCTTCACATGTATTTCTTGAACTTTAAAAAAATATGATTGGATCTATTGCTTAAACCCTACCTCTAGCATTGATTCTCTTACTTGATTAATAAACATTTGAGTATAAACAGTCTGGTTTCTTAAGTTGGCCGCGAGTTTTTAGAGCTGTCATTCTGATCTTGCTAATGTGGTCCACTTTGATGAAAAGCACTTAGCATTCCACTAGGTCAGTTTCCCATAAGTCCCATGTGCCTTGTTGGGAATGTCAAGAACGCAAGGTCCTGACCGCTCTCTACCTGGATTATTTATCAGGGCTGTGTTTTCAGCAACCCACCCCGAGGGATGAAGTCATGCCTCTGTCCAAGACAAAGAGCGGGCCTGCTGGGGACATGCTGCAGACGCTGGGTCTTCAGGCTCAGGGTTTCTGCCCAGTGTTCAGCCTCATGCAGTCCCCTGCTGCCCCAGGATCTGGGCCCGGGGCACTAACAGGAAGGTAGGGACAGCATGGTTACTCCTCTGTGACCAGTAAAGTCTTCGTCTCTGCTCCAGGAGTCTGTGTCTTCTCTCAGCCTCTAGGTTGGGTAATTGTAGGGATCACCTTACTGTCCCTCTCTGTTTAGGAACCACAATTTTGTGCAGCCTGTTCTCTGGTATCTGGAAAGTTATTCCCTGTATTTTGCTCAGTTTTTTTGGTTGTTTGTGATATAATGGTAAGTCCTTTCCCAGTTACACCATCATGCCTGGAAATAGAGCTCTGGAACTTTATTAAATTATTATTATTATTTTGGTTTAGAGTTATTTGTTAAAAGAGTTTTTTCTCTCAATAAATGGAAGGCCTGTGTCTGACCACTCAGCTCCGTTATCTGGAGCTTTGTGAATCTGTTGTTGCCTGCAGTTTCTACTTTAGTTTTCTTTTTGTCTTTTATCTTTGTATTCCTCTTTACCTTTGTTTTGACGTTATAAATGGAGGTATCATAGGACTCACCGATTTCACCATACCTGCCTGTACCATATTGATCATATGCCTGTTTACCTTTGATTACCTGTGGACATTAAATCTGCAGGACAGTTTGTGAGAGTTCTTTGAAGTCTGGGATAATGAGGCGGTCGGCCCAGAGACAGCATCCAGAGACCGGCGTCTGGGTGTGCGCTCTGTAATGGGAGTGAGCTGGACTTGGTAAGGCTGCTCCCAGGAAGTGGCAGAAGGAAAACTGTTTGGCTTTGCGACTCGGTTATGCAGGGTGTGGCTTCTGTCTTGAGCTCCCGCTCCTGCTTGTGGACCCCTCTGGGAGAAGCCTTGCGGTGAGCAGCAGCCCCCGGAGAGGTCCACGTAGTTTCTGGTCATTTTGTGTCACGTGCTCTCTTCAGTGCTGTTAAAATATTGTCACTCTTGGTGTGAATTAGTTTCATGGAAATAAAGTGTTTTTTCCCCGGTTGAAAGTGTGGTTTTTTGTACTGAGGATTGAACCTCAGGCTATACACTGAGCCACCCTCCCAGTACCCTGTTTTTATTTTTATTTTTTATTTTTTTAGATTTTTTTATGTTTTGGTACCGGGGATTGAACTCAGGACCTTGTGCTTGCGTGGCAGGCGCCAGAACCACTGAGCTAAATCCCCAGCCCCTTTATTTTTATTTTGATATAGGATTTTGTTGGATTACTAAATTGCCCAGGTTGGGCTCAAACGTGAGACCCTCCTGCCTCATCTTCCAAGAATACTGGGATTACAGGAACGCACCACCTTGTCCAGATCCTAGTCATGCCATCTGTGTCCCTGGAAAAATGCTATGAGAGAGAATTAATAGTTGGCAATCTTAAGATCTTATGTGGGGGGAAGGGGGCCATATAATTTTTTAAAAAAGTAAATCAGTATATCTTGATTTAGAAAAAAGCCAAGATGTATTCTTATTGAAAGCGAGCAAACATGCTGCTATTTGTGTAAAATAAAAAAGCAAAAAAACCAAAGCTCTTCCTGTGTGTGTTTGTGTATGCTTGTGTGTACGTATACTCGTAATGTATACAAACTTTTAGTAATTAGAGGGATATAGGAGAAACTGAGAAAGGGGATTGAGGATTTTGTATGACAGAAACTTTCTTTTTGCTTGTACATCTTTGAATTATTTGACTTCCTGTCATTTCATGTGTCATTTTTCCAGTTAACTAATTACTTTAACTACCTTGTAGCTATTTATATTTCACAATCTTACATTAGTTATAAAAATGATATAAATTATTTCCTTTACTCATTCTATTTTAGGATCTCTCTCATGGCCTTTGTTAGATATTAGGTTTATACATTTATTCCTCTTTCGTTACAGACAGTATAAATATTAAATCTCTTAGGTTGCTCTCCCGCTCCCTCCAAATGTTGAATGCTTTTTGGTTATGTGTCTTGGCATTGCTAAATCTCTCTAAGTCACATTTCAGATTCAAACAGTTGTCTACTTATATGTGTACAGTATATAAAATCCAGAGTCAGAAATTCTGGAAGGAGTTTAAATTCTGTCACTTCGTAGTTGCAAGACCTTGTATGAAAAATTTAGCCAAGGGTTTTGTACCTTTCTCCCCCGCCGTGGCGTGGAGTCAGTTCTAGCAACCATCTCCGCAGCACAGGTTTCTGTCCAAGAGAAGGAATAATGGTAGTTTTGCGATGAGGAGTAGAAGACAATATACGCAAAAGCGTTTCATGCTGTAAAGCTGTGTGCAAACAGAGTGTGAGTTTTGCCGTCTTTGATTCATTGTAAAGCCTTTGTCCAAGGCCACTCACATGAGAGATCCAGTTTTCATACTTTGAGTTGGGAAAAGGTAGATGTTGGAGGAATAAGACAAGTATGAGACCAAAAGGAAAAAGGAAAAAATGAGATATAGGATTTGTCATTCAGAAAAAAGGCAGTAAAAGACCCTGTATGTTGAGTATCTGGATAATGAGATAATTCACTGAACTCCAGAGAAGGAAGCAGAGGCGTCTTATTTTGGGGTGGAGTGGGGTGAGGTGACATGGGGGTGTTGCTTCCCTGTGGCTTCTGTCCCCTCCATTCCTGTGCAGGTGAAAAGCACGGCCCACTCCTGTGCTTTCCATTAGCTCAGCTTCAAGCGCAGGGCACTGAGTCCCAGCTCCGGGCCTCCGGGAGAACGTCCTGGAAAGCTGTCTAAAGTGAAAGAGGAAGGGAAAGTCTTCCTTTGGCAAGCTTCAATTCCTCACCTACCCCTTGGACAATTCCCCTGAAGACGTCTGGGCTGTCACTGCTTTTCTCTGAACAAGAAACCCAGCTTCTCCCGGACTGATGTGAGGCAGCTGCACGGTAACAATCTTAGGAGCGCAAGAGTAAAAGGGCACCATCTTCAGCTCTGGTTATTACAGGTGGATTTCAACCTCAGATATTTCATGTGTATTCATTTTAGTGCATGAAATCATTGTATTCTTTTCACCTGTCCACCTCTTTATTTGTGGTGGGGGTGCCGGGGATGGTGCCCCGGCCGTGGGCATGCTGGCCAGGCTCTCTGCCCCTGAGCTACACCAGCCTTGAAGGGCCCATTCTGAGATATCCAGTCATTGCCATTTCATGCATTTCATCTCTTTCTTTCCTACCCTGTCTGGGAAAATATGCCTAGCAGGATGGAGAGATAAATGTTAGCTTTTAAAAGGTAGATGAACCTGAATTTCCTATTGAAGCATGCTAAATTCTGATATATCTTGAGATAGAAAGTAGAATTATTTGTTTTCATGGTTCCTGAACTGTGTCTTTTCCTAAAACCATTGAACGAGGCCCTCGGCAGCTATGTACCGGACGTGTGACAAAATTATACTGAGAGAGAACAGAAAATATTTCATAGAAGCGAAGTGCAAATATGTTTTACTGAAATAATCTAGATTCTTAGATGATGGGCCTACAGTGTTCTTTGCATTTCAAAAATACTGTTGCGTGGGGCTGGGGATTTAGCTCAGTGGTTTCGCCACCTGCTGTGCAAGCACAAGGACCCAAGTTCGATCCCCAGTACCAAAAAAATAAATAAATAAATAAATACTGTTGCATGGTGTGGTTCTGGCTGGGATTGGTTAGGTCCTGTCTGAGCCCGCAGTGGGGCTGAAGAGCGAGGGTGGAGGTGGAGCCCCAGGCCCGGTGCTGTCAGAACCTAGCACAGCACACGGTTTCTCTGCTCACTGAATTACTTCTCCTCTTGCCCTCTTGAATAACTTTAGCTTTTCTTGGCCTGGAAGCCCACGTAGGCAACACTGGTAATTCACTTACACTGTTTAGGTGGAAGCTGAGGCTGGGAGTGGGTCTGGCCCTGTTTTGTGGGCAGTTTAGGCTCATAGTTGTTGTTATGATTTTAATCAAAGGATGTACAGGCCAGCAACTTTTTTTCATTGTATTCCTCTCCTGTTACTGGCATAAGGTAGCTACCAATAAAGTAATAGGGCCAGGAGTGGGACACACGCTTCTGATCCTAGCAAGTGAGAGGGCTGAGGTAGAAGGATCATCACAAGTTCAAGGCCAGCCTGAGCTACATAGTGAGACTTTGTCTCAAAAGAACAACAACAAAAACCCAACCCTCCCACAACACTAATACTTAATATTTATTGATGTCTTATAATATGGCAGGCGGTGTCATTCACTTTATAGCTGAATGAATCTTCAGAACAGCCTCCTGAGGGAAGCCATGTGACCGAGCCATTATGAAGGTAGGCGCGCAGACTGAGCCGGCCATAGTGGTGGGGTGATGCACACAAAGTCAGACAGTGGGAAGGCCTACGACGAGGATAATAAGGCAGTTTACAACTCTCTCAGGAAACACACTGCTCTTGGGAAGCACTGACTAAATCATTCAGCCAGAAGTATACCCAAGAAGGAGGAATTTGGTCTCGTGAAAATAATGTTCATCATTTAGGTAGCAGTATGTCCTGTTTTGTTTTATTCTGTCCTCTTGCAAGCATCTCTAATTAAACCATTGGAGACATTTGCAAATTAAATCAGTGCTAGCTTAAAATGCATCAACTGAAGCTCAGATTTATGGATGAAGTTCATTCTCTACATAACGGTAGAACTGTTGTGCTATGCATAGTGATATTTGTTGCTATGCAGACAAGCCCCGGTCAGCTTGAATTGGTGGCTTGGCAGGTTTAATGATGGAAGGACCTTACTTAAATAGTAGCTTAGTACTTGTCAGTACTTGTTATGTCAGCAAGTTTGTGTGTGTGTGTGTGTGTGTGTGTGTGTGTGTGGTACTAGGAATTGAGCTCCATCCCTAGCTCTTTTTACTTTTTATTTTGAGACAGGGTTTTGCAAAATTACTAAGTTTCCCAGGCTGGGTTTAAACTTGCAATCCTCCTGTCTCAGCTTCCCCAGAATGCTGGTATATACAGGTGTGCACTGCTGCACCAAGCTACAAGTTCCATTCAGATCCTAAGTATTCTGGCTCCTAAGTATTCTACTTTCATGTCTGAGTTGAGGTTTTTTTGGCGAGGGGAAGAAGGAGGAGACCACAAGAGAGGCATACACACGGGGGAGGGGCACATAAGCCTGTATGTGTGCACGTGCGCGCGTGTGCTTGCTAAGTCTCCGGGGAAACTCAACCATTGCTGGAGAGCCAGATCTGAGCTCTGACCTTAGTGCTGCCACCATGCTGCCCCTTGGCCCTTGTTCTCCCTTTTACGAGAACACAGAGAACAAGCTTCTGGTTCTGGACCTTCCCATGCCTCTTTAGTCTCCTTTCTCATTTGTTTCCTTTTTCTTAATGATGCCTGAAATTCCTCTTAGGACATAACTTTGTCATTTGGGCTTCAGCTGAGGTTCTAACTTTCCTTGGCTGGGTTTTTGATGCACTGGGACTCCCCCCTGGGAGAGGGTGATGTTAGCTATGTGTTTTTCATTGTTCTCTGCAGCTCATTTATTCATTTTGTGATAAGCAAATGCTGCAGAGGAAGAACAGTCTTAACTGTGAATTTCCCCTTTATTTCTCCTTTTTATTTGTAGATTCATAATTTATAATTGTATAAATCTGTGAAGTTCAAAAGATGCTATGATTTATGAGAACAGGGTAAAAATTAAATCTAACTAGTTAACATACCCATCCCGGCAAATACTTAACATTTTTTATGGTGAGAACATTTAATTGTGAAATGTCATTGATGAGAGCAGATAGTTCCTCATCTGGCTTATTTCTACACATGGGGAATGGGAATTCTTTATAGTGTTTCAAAACTCTGACCTCCATTAGGTAGCTGAAAAAATGCTTTGTTCTTGGAAGTATCTCATGCAATATTTTGGAGTGGAAAATTTTTCCCGTTTCCCATGGGGTAGAAATTTTGGAAGCAGTTTATCACTGGAGTGTTGTCTGTTGTTGAGTCTCCATTTGACATTTTTCTGGAGATAATTTCCAGAAAGAAAATACTGCAGTAATGTGTTTATTGTTTTGTAGGGATTGTATTTGCTTTGCATGCATCTGTGGAGTCTATGTGTGTACACTTGAGAAACTGCACCCTTAGAGGATAGTACCGATAATGCAACTGGTCCCGTGAACTTTACAATGAGTGAACATTTTAATTTATTGACTCTCGAAAACAGATTGTTTTATTTTCTTACCCTTCAGCATGTACAGATGCACATATTCACATAGCATATGTAGCTCTTTCATTTCGAACATAGAGGATCATTACAATTATTTAAATGCGAATTTCCAGATGTAGTGTGATGTGTGCACTTTCACATTGAAATTGAACTCATCTGCTAGAACTTTATAAACTCTGACCTGGCCAGACAGTCATTACTTTTGAACTTTAAAACAAACAAGGCAAAGTTTACAATGGTAAACACTGTGAGGTGTTTATAAGTAACAAAATCTTAATTCCTGTCTGTGAAATTAAGGCTTGGAGGAGAAATACCATGACAGCTGTTTTCCAGTTTGTCCTTAGGAAGCAGAGTTTTTTTACAGAAGAAGTTTATGAACCTAGTAACTTGATTCTATAATGAAAATTCCACCCATTCGGAAATATGGGATTGGTTTTCTATTTAAACAGCAGATTTTGTTTACAATTTTAGAAATTTCTGTCTCTGTTTGGGCAATAGAAACTTGTTCTAAGTTGAAATATTGAACTTTAAAATAGTTAATGTTATTCGGGGTTATTCTCATTTTAGAACCCACCCTTTGTGTTGTATGTTTTCTTCTCTTCACTGATTTAAAGTAGTAAAGGTAGAGGATAAATGAAAGTGTAGTTTTCATAAAATAATTTATCTTTCTGAATATTTATTTTTGTATCTGAAGACTGATGCGGGGGGGAAATACCCCCAAAAGTTAAAACGTGAGGCACAGGGCATCCTAATGTAATTGTAATAATGGAATCATGCTGATGTCACTATAACAGTTTTTGCATCCAATATTAATAAAATGATTTTTCCAGACCCATGTTTCAAAGTGTGGTCTTAGCATCTGTAAGATCATCATCTTCTGAGAACTTGTTAGATTGCAAATGGTCAGGCCCTAACCCAGCCCACTGAAACAGAAACTTTCTGTAGGAAAAAGGTTGCGAATGCAGTCTGTTTGACAAGACTCTTCCTGCCGTAGCAATTCTGTTATAGGTGAGGGAGTTGGAACTATGGAGTTGCACCATGCTCTTAGTCAGATTTGAGTCTGTTTATTTAAAGCTGGCGACCGAGAGGGGGCTAGTGCCTGGAAATAACTCTCACCCCTGAGAAGCGGTTTGGTTTCTCCTTTTAAATCATGCTTTCAGTTGGGGAGGGCTCAGGGGAGAGTAAGCAGAATTTTACAGAAGCAGAACCATGCCGGGTTAGTGGGGGCAAGAGGAAGTTTCACACACTAGGTGAGCTACACAACATCCTGCAGCTGCAGCAAGTTTTCTGCCCAACAGGATGTGGCTTTTGGATGCTGTGTCCCAGCACAACCACACAATGGTGGTGAGGCTCAAGATGGAGTCGGGTTGGCTGTCACACTGTGGACCCTAGAATAATCACTGTAACTTGGTATCATTGGCCAACTCAGATTGGTCTCTTACAAACCAGATGTAACAGGTGGCATAGAGCTCTCAGAAGCAAAACCACTGGGCTGGAGATGTAGATGTGTGGTAGACCCAAGGCTCAAGGTTCCATCCTATCATCCATATTTCCGTGGTTTGCTTGATTTGTAGAAGTTTTTCACTTGACGAAAAATGAGCATGACTTGTTGGATTAAGCCAGTAGTGGTTCTAGAGGCAGGGATGTGTATGCAATTCTTCAACATTTAAATGTTCTTGGGGCTGTGCTGTCAACGTGAAGAAAACAGTTCCAAGCCTTCATGGAACTCATAGTCTGGTGGTTTTCAGTTACATTTAAGTATGTGCCTGTTCAAATTAAGTTACAAGTCAGTACTTAGAAATAAACTGAGGTTAATTAGTAGGGAAAATATACAGTTCAAAATAGTCCAATGTGGCAGTGACAGTTTGTCTGCTCATAGCTCAGCTGCATATGTATACACATATATACAAAAAGCTGATTGTATACACATCTAAGCAGAAAGTAACATACCAGGCCTCTGGAACTGAGGTAGCCGGCAGCCTGTCCATGACTGAGGACCTTTACCTGTAGCTCTGACTCAGACCACTTACTGTACTCATGATTTTAAGCGGTCTATTTTTCTAAACCCACCCAGACTTGTCCTTTTCTTTTGTGCTCCTGTTCTGTTAGACTGGATTCAGGGAAGCAGCACCTCCTGCTCTGTCAGTGATACCTAGAAGAGGCTCAGGAAATGTTTCCTCAAGAATGAATCTAACAGGATAGTTTGGCTCCCCGTCCCACCACCCTTTACAGACAGCGAATCAAAAGAGTTTCCAGTCCACACAAAGTAGATTGCAGCTGTGGCCTTCACTACTGCTAAGGAGGATCCCTTGAGCCCAGGACCAGCCTGGGCATGACAGCAAGACCTCATCTCAAAGACACAAAATTCCTTGAGGAGACATCTGACAGCCAGGAGGAGAGACTCCAGGCATCTTTACAGTCAGGGAAGAAACGAAAAACACACACACACACTCACAAGTGTGCGGCAATTTGGAGAATAAAGACAAATTATAACAGAGAATTAGGTTCCAGATCTCAAGGAAATAGGAAAATATACTCGAGTCAGATTTGCAGAAGTGATTGCTCAAAGATGTAAACCAGTTCTCTGGGACGGTGTGGTTCTTCATTGTGTGGTGGTGAGCAGAGCTTTAGGGTACCATATTCTGAATCCGAAAGACTTGGTTAACAGAACCCATGTCACCCTTTTAAAAATTACACATTGTTTTGCTTTATTTGGTGCTGGGGACTGAACCCAGGACTCTGTGCATGCAAAGACCACGCTCTGCCACTGAGCTAGAGCCCCAGCCTCACTCCATACTTCACAAGTGATGTGAATTAAGAAGTTGACTCTGTCGGTTTATGTAGTATTATTTTCATTTCTTGCAGTTTGATAGCATTCTCTTCTAGGAGAATGTGTGAGACTTTATAGCTCAGTTAGAGAAAATGTGCTTTCAGTTTCAGATAATGTATCTTACAGTTCAACTAAAATGTACCTTTCATACGGTTTTTGAGAAACACTTAGGAATATTTTTTCCTTATTTTTGTGATATTTAGTCTTTCTAGTGCTATAATGAGTTGATCTTCTGTGGTTAAGCCACACTTTCCTGAGCACCACTAGTGTCTGTGTGGAAGATTTTATCAAATGAAAAAACATGCTTGCAAGGCAGAGTACCAAGAAGCTGTGTGGCAGAGATCTCGTTTGGGATCTGGTCTCTAGTCCGCATGGTGAATGTAAATCTCATCTGAGTCACAATTCCACTGCTAGGCTTTTCCTTTTCTACTAAATGGAGCCAAAGAAACCTACAGTACAGGATTGTTTTGATAATAAAATGAAATAATGTGTGTGCAAACCTTGAGCAAACCAAGGCCACTCACCGAAATGGTGGAAACTCATACTGCAAAAGGTATGTTACAAGAAGGGGCCAAGGAGTTGCCAAGAGTACCGATTCTTTCCTCTCCCATCTTTCCCTTCCTGGGATGTATCCCCTGACGGTCATGAGGTCAGAGGATCCTTTGTTTGTATAAAATGGCCCAGATCCAGTGTTCTCATGAGCTGGCCGGGTTGTTTCTCCAAGTAGGTTTGTGACTGAGCTAAAGGGTTGGTAAATTAATTATAAATTTTAAGGAGGAAATCAGATGTCATGAAAAGAGCATCAGCAACAAACAGTAGGCCTGGACCCAGCCAATCCAGCAGTAGCTGGGATTTCTAAGCTTGTGAAAGAGTGTTTACTACATCGGGCTTCTAACATACTTACAAACGAGAGTCGCTTATGTAAAATTATTTTCACGCACTTCTTGGGCAGCTGCCTTACATTAACGTCTCTGGAGACAAAGCCTGAAGGGACACGCATTTTGACAGAGAATACTTAGAAAGCCGTGGTTCAGCATAAAACCTGAAGTCAGCTATATTTCACTTCTTGGATCAGTGAAGCTCTGATTTAGTCCCTTCCTGATCTAGGCCATGTCACAGGTTGGCGGGGCAGGTCAATTTGACTACAGCGCACATTGTTTTCTTCTTGAAGCTATGTTAGGAGCTATGTTAAAGGATGCAGGTTGTCCCGACCCTTATCAGAAAGGAAACTATTCAGAAGAAAACGGAGCGCCTGGATTTGGTCATGGGCTGAGCAGAGCGGCCTGGGAGGCTGCAGGTGCTGTGTGGGGAGGCGCGGCCTGGAGGGAACTTCGGGGTGAGGAAGGTGGGCACAGCCTGGGTTACGTCGCTGCAGCCCTCGTGCGATGGAGAGCGACATCTGAGAAGAACTTGGGGAGACTGGGAATGAAGGGGAAGGTGCCACTTGCTGTGCAGTTCTCCCTGGCTCTAGTGTCCGGACAGTTGGCATAATCCGAATTTATCAACATGCTGAGTACTCAGTTCCTGTGTAGAATCCTACTTGATTTAGAGTTACAGGTGGATAACTAACTTATTTCTCTGATTCTGATTAAAATAATTTCATTTAAAAGACCTGAGCATGTTTAGCTGAGTACACAATAGTTCCGGGAATTGAATGAGAGCATGCGTGTGCATAGGTTTGAACCACGAAAATGAATAAGATTATTGAACTAAATGCAAATAGCTATAGATCCTACTTAATATTTTACCTCATCAGTTTTTGTTTTTTGGTACTGGGGATCGAACTCGGGACCTTGCGCTTGCGAGGCAGATGGTGGAACCACTGAGCTAAATCCCCGGCCCCAACCTCATCAGTTTTATATGATAAATAATTTGCTAGTTTTAGGCCATGAAAGCTAAGAGTTATATTCATATTGTCACGCGAAAGTTTTAAAAAACACGTAATTGCACAGCATTCATGAAGTTTAATGTGCTGTGCAGCAACAATAACAGAATTTCTTTTTTTGGGAAACTATATAAAAATCAGTATAAAATGGCATTGTTTTTGTGGCTCTGGGGATTGAATCCAGGACCTTCACGCTGATCTACATCACCAAGGATCCACCTCTCCCTAAAACTTTTGAGACAGGGTCTTGCTAAGTTGCCCAGGCTGGACTTGAACCTATGATTCTCTTGCTCAGACTGCCAGAGTGCCCGATCAGGTGTGCTCTGCCATACTTGCCTCCAAATGCCATTGTTGATTATGGAATCAGTTCAGTGCTCAGAAGACCAGGCTCCCTGAAAGGAGAGGTGCAGGAGATTTTTTGGGAGACAAGGTTGTGAAGGATGCAGGGCCGGGAGCAGTGGTCCCTGGGAAGGACTTTGACTGTGCTGCACGTTGGACACCAGTGAACGGAAAGAGGCAGAAAAGGAGGGTGGGGTAGGAAGATGCTCAGACTGAATACAGCTCTGATGTTCTTGGCCCCAGACACAGGACCACCTCGTTGATGAATCGAACCCTGGGCAGGAGTGGCCCAGCCGTTGCCCCCGTCTGCTCAGTCAGTGGCTGGGAGCATTCGAGGAGAGGATGTCAGGCAGATGCTGAGGGTGCAGCTGCTGCAGCTGCCAACTGATGGCCTCCAGCAGCCTCAGTCCGCAGGGAGAGCAGAGGAGCCTCTGCCCTGCCAACGAACAGTGCTGCATTAGCAGCGATGTTACTGTCAGCAGGCCTTAAAATGCACTGATGTGAATTTCCTTCCTGGTAACCAGGAAGTGTTGCAGACACGCTGGTGTCCTGTGAAATCACAGAAGTGGCATCTTGGCATATTTTCTCCATAAAACCTAGGGGCTAATCTTTATTTGAAGATTTATAACCATTATTACATTTCAGTACTTATTTTTTCTATATCTAGAATCTAGAAAAAAGCTCTAGCTGTGTTTAAAAATAACTAATGGCTTTCTCTAAGTACAGGAGTACTGATTTTAGAGAAATGTGAAATATGGAATGATTTTTAAAAGAAAATAAGAAATGACTCTAACCCCACAATATGAAATGAACACAGTTAACTTGTGGCATTTCCTTTATGACTGTTAAAAAACATGCCTACGTAACAGGGATTGTTGGTTAGTGTCTGCAGATATCTACAGCATTAGTGGGATGGGCTCTTTCCTATGAGAAACTCCAGTTCTACCCCAGATATAGTGCATCTGTGATCTGGTGGCAGTGCCCTGTCCAGGCCTGGGTGTGGGCTCAGGAAGAGCTCATGCAAGAGCAGAAAGGTCCAGGCAAAGCAAGCTCGCCTCACTAAGAAAGCCAGCCTACTTACTGTAGGACTGCCTCTTATAGCTTAGCCCTAGAGCCATGGAACTCATATCTAGATCCCACACTGAAAAAACAAGATCATGGCTTTGAGGTCACACCGAGTACGCTTAAAGAGACAGAGGGGCAACCTGTTCCGTGTTCACCTGCCAACTCCCTCTTGTGCTGATGAGCTCAGGAAGCAGCAGGTGTCCGGGGAGGCATTTGGAGGGTGCTCAGAAGGCTGAAGGAGTGCATAGTAGATGTTTGGATCAGTGATGGACAGGAATATGGAGCAACACCTGGTCAATAGGTGATGCTCACAAATAAAACAAGGGTCTGAAGTTACTGCATGAGAAGACTTCATGAGAAGGAGGCACAGAGCCAGTGAAGTGGGGCTATGGCTTGTAATAGTCCAACTTCATGTGTGCCAGGAGCCTAAGAGAGCTATACAGAAAGAAAGAAATCCATTGTGGGGGGAGAGAGAGAGAGAGAGAGAGGGAAGGGGGGGGAGGAGGAGGTGAAGGAGGAGGGGAGGGGGAGAGAATGAGATTCTGTAATTTATGGATGTCATAAGCAATATCATTTTTCCTGTTTTTTAGTTATCATATTGAATGGCTGCATGCTCAGATCATTTATTTTTCCTTAAAAACATGACTTTTAAAAGGATTTGGGACATTTCATCATAAATACACATAAATCTATGAAATCTGTTCTCTTGTCATGTATTTAATTCTCTTATGGATGGACTCCTAGGCTTTCATTTTTTGCAACTGAAGTCATGATGAACATATTGTGCTTATACCATTTATCGTATTTTCAATGATTTCTTCAAGGTAAATCCCTCCCGTAAGATTGCTGAGTGAAAGGCTATCTTCATTTTAGGAATTTTGACACGCATCACCTATTCGTTTTCAAGAACTTTATTGAAGGTTAGTCTTCCGTTAGTAGGAATGAGGTTGTCTATCTTCCTAAACCCACTTTATCACTGTATGAATTTAAATTTAAAAAATATTTTCCAATTTTACATGTAAAAGTACAGTATTGCATTAAACTTTTTACTAGGTAGGTTGGATATTTTCCCTGTTTTCCACAGGAAATTTCTGTTTCTGTTTTCTGCCTATTTTCTCACAGAGGTTCGGCATTATTCAAGCTAATTGGGAAGAGTCTGCTTTATATTACAGGTAACAATATTTTATATTTATTCTTATTTTCTCTTCACTTTTTCCTTTGCCTTTTCATTTTATTTATATTTTTTTCTCAGTGTATAGGAGTTTCAGACTTTAATGTAGCAGATCTTTTTTCTTTCATTGCATTGTAACTTTTTGGGTCTTTCATCCCTGAATGAAAAAATCAGTTAAGTACTTGGACTAAAATCAAGTTGAAGTCTCAAATTAAGCCATGTGCCAAAATTAATTCCAGCTGGAATAAGAAATTAAATATAAAAGGAGCCATAAAAATTCTGTTTGCCATAAAGAGGGATTTGTTGGTCCCCTCATGGTCTGGTTTGTTGCTATTAAAGTAATCCTTAGAGCTCATGGTGGAGGATGATTTTACATGTGCAGGTCCTTCTTTGACTGTGTTGGAAGCTGCATCATGAAGACATTCATCCCTATCTGTGAGGAATTGCTTAGTGCCAAAGGGAATAGTCTTTGGATGCCTTGAAGCAGTGTGTAATCCTTTTCTTGCTGGAAATGGTGAACAGATCTTTGTAATTTCCAAAATATAACCCTTTGATATCACCCTGTCTCTATCTTTTCTTTAAAGAGATTTCATATCTAGAGTATAACCTGGCCCCTGTTCTGTCCCCAGAGGTTTATTTATTACACCGTCCCTAACTGGCCTATTAAATGGAAAATACAATTCCTTCAGGAGTTCTGGCTTGGTGTGGACCTCTCGGCCTTGGCTCTCCATCTTTGTCTGTGTGCAGAGAAGTCTCAAGGCTCAGCTGCACCCACAAGATGGTGTCCTTTCATCCTGCTCCTCTTGTCTCTCTTGCCCTGGGCCTGGGCTTCAGCTGTGGCTGACTGTGAACTGGGTGAGGCATGATGCTCAATGCAGTTGGTCCCACTTCTGTTTGAACTACTGCCCGAGGAGTTTTGGAATATCTTGTTTCATACTTCTAGAAGTGGAAGCGCTTGTTCCTGTCATTTTAGACGTCTGTAAAGCTGTTGTCCTAAGGATGAATGGAGGACTTGTGTTCAGTAAATAAAAATACCTCCAGCTGCCTAGATCAGTCATAGTCACATTTGTGAAAGAGAATAAACGTTTCTTATTTTTCTCATAACAGTTTTTTTTTCTGGAACATTTAGGTAGATCCTGGTTAGTTTCAGAACATATTTAGGCTTATTGCAATGGATTTAGAGTTGTGCTTTGTATGTGCAATGAACCTGGCATTTTCAGCACCATTGGATCAGCTGGGCCACTGGAACCAATGAACCGAGCAGGCCCCGCAGCAGCCTGGACCTGTTAAAGAGCCATGGTCTGCGCTGGGCTCACTGTAAACTAGCAGCTTCCCAGGTCACTTGGTGAACAGAAGAAATAGCAATCCCATTGGGGAATATGCTGCCAACTCCGAAGAGGCCAACAGGACTTGTACCTCTGTTTTGAGTCATGGGAAAGACCAGATGAAATGACATATTCACTTGGAAGGTTTAACGTAACATGACACACACTGCTGCCCCCCGGAAATCTCTCTGAAGTGGAAGGCGTCGTAAGTTTTGCTTCACAAAACCAGGAATTTTTTCAGAAATTTTTGTTTCAGGTGGGATTATTTCTCACATTTTCACACACAAGTACATTACCAGTAAGTCTAGAGTAGCATTTAATATTTTATGGAGAGTTTTGGGTAGTGCCCAGCACAAAGTAAATACAGAATAATTGCTATTAGTTCTAGGAACTGGAGAAGAAAGCTTGCTCTGAACATGTCTCATTTGAAATAAATAGTCCAAGCAACAATCTCCCAATATTTAAGAGTATTCATGTGCCTCGTCCAAGACAAATCTCTGATTAAAGCCCCTAGTCCCCTCTCTGTTCTCTAGCTCTCTTACCATTAGGAGCTTGGAACATTCCTACTCAAGAGGGACATTTCCTTTCATTTGTGTTACTTTTCCCTTCCCATCGTCCGTCTGTCCTTCCCTTTGGACTCTCAGCAGCTTCTGCACTGTTCCCAGGATAGCCTTTTCCCAGTGGGTTTGCTTCTCTGCCGCCTGCAGCCCATGAGAAATGGTAATTCTCTAACTTGAAGACGTATTTGCAGGAGGTTTTCTTTTTTTATTCTCAAAGAAGGGACCAGGCAAAGCTAAGCTGGCAATGGCTTGTGGAGAGGATGGTTTGGGAGGAGGGAAGGCTGGGATGCTCACATATTGAAAGCTGTTGTGTAGTTACAAATGTTATGAAGAGACTAATAGAAATATGTCATTGAGGATCACAAAAGTAAAGGCAAATAAGTTACACCATAAAGGAAATTTTTAGCATTGCCATTATTGTTTGTTTTATAACTTAACTTTTGAAAATTCCATTTATTTTAATTTTGACAGTATAAAAGGTCTTTTTCATACACATTTTCACCTCTTAGTTGTGGGTTAATTGGAAGGAAATAAATATTAATTGAAACAAGTTTACTTGTGCATTTTTTCTTCTTAATTTACTTGTGGAATAGAAATATGGGGAAAATCAAGATTAAAAAGGATAATTCAGTGAAAAAACATGAATGGTTACATTAATAAAATGAGCATGTCAACAGTTGTTTTTCCATTTGGGAGATGTTTAAATGACAAAGTTCATCATGTATATAATTGTGAGATCTTATCCTTCTCCTCACCCAGGAGGATGGGGCAGGAGAGGATGGAAACTCAGAGGTATTGTTTTAGAAACCTCATTTTCACTTTTGATGTTACTTTATTAACCCTCTGTGTAGGGGGGAGAATGTGTGTGCGTGCCTGGAGGAGTACGTACTAACATGATTCTTACCTTGTGGATTTGAAGTCTAGGGAGGAAGCACACAGGAACCATCCACCACACGGGTGAAAAATAAAATAAGTTTCAGTGAGCGCTACACAGAAGGTACATGGCCATGTGTAAGCTTACACTGGGGCCTGGAGACAGTGGTCAAGTCTTGCCTGTGGAAATACTGTTTATGGAACTGAAGTCCGAAGGGTCATCAGACACTTGTTAGGCAAAAGAATTGAAAGATAGGCTCAGCCAGGGAGAATAGGGGTGGCTTCTGTGAAGACCAGAAGGAACCTGGTGTGGCTGGAGTTGAGGAGCAGGGGCAGTGTTAAAGAGTTCTGCCTTTATTGCCAAAAATCATTGCAGTATTTTAGGCAAGAGAGTCGGATGAACTTAATTTTGAGGTCAAGATCAAGAGTGAGGGCAGGAAGATATGTTCACAGGTTTTTCCACTAATCAAGGTGAGAAATAATGGTAGTTGGGAAGCAGGTAGGGCCTTGGGAAGGAGCGGCAGATTTGAGAAATCCTTGGAAGGCGAGGGATTGGATGTTGAGTGTGATGGAAGATTCTTGGGTTTGCTTGTGTAAGTAGAGTGAGATCATGAATTTAGATTTTGCATTGAGGACTCTTGAAGCATCTGAAATATTCCAGTGAAATATCTAAATTTGGAGGTCAAAGTAGAGTTCTGTTTTTGAGATAGAAAACATTAAGCAAGTCATGAGTTTATAGGTATAAAATGAAGTCATGGGAGCGCTACATAAAAGACCCAAAGAACTCCACCAGAAACTCTTAGAATTAATAACCAACTTCAGCAAATTAGCAGGATACAAGATTAACACACAACAATCATTAGCATTTGTGTATGACAACAATGAACACAATGAGAAGAAAATTATGAAAACCATACCATTTACAGTAGCTCCAAGAAAAATGAACTATCTAGGAACTAACCTAACCAAGGAAATGAAAGACCTCGATAAGGAAAATTACAGTACTCTGAGGGAGATTGAAGAGGACATCAAAAAATGGAAAGATGTCCCCTGCTCCTGTGTTAGCAGAACCAGTATTGTCAAAATACTCCTGTACTTCCAAAATTGTTATACAGATTCAGTGCAATACCAATCAAAATACCAACAGCATATTTTATAGATCTAGAGAAAAGAATCCTAAAGTTTACATGGATCCAGAAAAGACACAGAATAGCAAAAATAATTCTGGGCAATAAGAGCAAAGCAAGCAGGATAGCAATACAGGACTTGAAGCTATACTACAAAGCAATAGTGATAAAAAGGGCATGGTACTGGAGGAAAAACAGACGTGAACCAGTGGAACAGAACTGAGGGTACAGAGACCTCCCCAGACATACTCAACTATTTGATTTTTGACAAAAGGGCCAAAAATAGATGTTGGAGGAAAAATAGCTTGTTTAACAAATGGTGTTGGAAAAACTGGTTATCTGCTTGCAGAAGAATGAAACTGGACCCTTGTCTCTCACCATATATTAAATTAAAGTCAAAATGGATCAAAGAGCTAAACACTGAAGCAGAAACATTAAACCTCTGGAAGATAAAATAGATAAAACACTTGAAGACATAGGTGTAGGAAAGGATTTCCTAAACAGAATCTCAATTGCACAAGAAATAGCAGCAAGAATCAACAAATGGGATTATATCAGGCTAAACAGCATCTGCACATGAAAAGAATCCATCAGTAGAGTGGAGAGACAACCTACAGAATGGAATAAATTTTTACCAGCTACCCAGAGGACTGATATTTAGAGTATACAAAGAACTCAAAAAAATCAAACCACTTAAAATTAATGACCCAGTCAAGAAACAGGCAAAAATGAACAAACACTTCATAGAGGAATAAATTCAAATGATCAACAAATGTATGAGAAATGCAAATTTAAACAGGTCTAAGATTCCATCTTACTCTGGGCAGAATAGCAAGCATTAAGAAATCAAATAATAACAAATGCTAGCATGGCTGTGGCGAAAAAGAAACCCTCCCGCATTGTTGATGGGAATGGAACTAGTACATCTATTATGGAAATCAGCATGGAGATTTCTCAAAGAACTGAAATTAGAAATTCCGTACTACCCAGTTGTCTCACTGCTAGGTATCTTCCCCAAAGAGCTTGAGTCATCATAGTACAGCGATACATGCATATCAGTGTCTATATAGCAGCACAATTTGTAACAGCTAAATTCTAGAAGTAGCCTGTATACCCATCAATAGATGATTGGATAAAGAAAATGTGGTATCTATATATAATGGAATACTATTTGGCTATAAAGAATGATACATTTCAGACATTTGTAGGAAAATGAACCTGGAAAATATAATGTTAAGTGAAGTAAACCACACTTGATCTTACCCAAAAGGCTGAGAAGCAGTAAGTGAAGTAAACCAGAGGCACAAGCTTAAGTACCGCATGGCATCTCATTTGAGTGAGGCAGAGTACAAACAAAGAAAACGATAAAGGATGGATAAAAAGGGACAAAGGGACAGATCTCTTGCAATAGGGAAGTGGTCCAGGGAACAAGGTAAGGGGTGAGGAGGAGGGGAAGGGGAAATAAGAATAAAGATGCGCCATCCACAGGAACCTAATCACCCCAATTAATGTAAAGACTATTTGCCATCACATGATCCAAGACAAATGAAAGGGAGGAGGGAAGGGGAAGAGGATTTCACACAAAGAAACAAGATGTGATACGGACACGTAACCACTCCCCCGGAGGATTATAAACTGGACTGCAAACATGTACTAATAAAAAAATTTTTAAAAACCCACCTGAAGAAAACATGAGGTCTAGAGCTTGAATGAGACTGCCTGGGGGGAGAAGATGATCAGCAGCAGTAGTCGCTAGGAATCACAGCAGAAACTCATAGAAGTGGTGGAAGGGGCATCTGGCTTATGGAGGAAACCAGAAGAGCCCAAAGGAGGGAGACTGAAGAAGCAGGGAAGGAAAATGGTGCCAGAGGGTGAGGAGGAGAGATATCACTGCAACATTGGGATTTTTAGTTGAATTTATGGACATGAGTCTTGAGGTTGGATGGAGGTATGTGAACAGGATGGAGGTAGTGTGAAGAGTGAGTTGCAGGCATGGACAGACAGTCTTCTGAGACATGTTGTATGCTTGACAAAGAACGGAAGGAAATGTGGGGTTGAGGGAATTTCTCTTGGTTACCAGTGTGTTTTATAATCAAAAGACATCAGCTTTTTTCAGATGGTGTACTGAAAAGAATCGTTACTTGTTACAGTGTTCTTATTCATCTGTTTCATTAATATAAAATTCTGTAAGAAATTATAGCGCCTTCCACATCATGGATACCATATCACAGTTTTAACTTTCAGCAAAGACAGCTCTTTACAAGTTAAATACTGTCATTAAAGCACAGTGGAGAATACCTCATGATGTGAAGTTTTCCTCAAACTCTACCTTATTAAGAGACAACAGTAGTTTGCAGTTCACCATGGGGGATCCAAATCTATCTGAAAATAACTTTCCATACAGAAAATCTCCTAAAGAGATGTGCTTTTAATAATTTGTTTTTCATTGCGGCAATTTTAGCTGTATGTTACTTGGAAGGATTAATACAAAGATGTCTCATAGGCCATTTACACATGTACACATTTCCCCGCTGTGGTAACATTTTGAGAAACTACAGTTTTAGCATTGTTGTGATATTCAGATTTCTCTAGATTTAGTTGTCCTTTCTGTGTGTGCACATGTGTGTGTTGGGAGAGGTGCATGCTCCCATGTGTGCATGCCATGGGCGTGTGTAGTTACATTTTTAAAAACATCAAAGATGTAGGTTTTCTTATTCACCGCTGTAGTCAAAATTATTTGATGAAAGAAAAAGTCAATCACTAATTTAGAATAGTTTATAGTAAATTATATGTACACGAAGAAATGAAAGGGGAAGCATAACCAATTTATTTGCCTCCTTTTCACTGACTAGTAACTTGCTTTACTCATAAAATCCAATCTTTCCAAGTATTTTTGGAGGCTCCTGGGAGTGAGGTCCCCTTGCATAATGCAGAGGGTCAGCGTGTCGGCCAGGAGCTCTGGAGACAGATGCCTGGGCTCGGGGCCCAACCCTCTTTCTTGTTCTCTTCGTGATCTCAGACTGGCCACCTGGCCTCTCTCAGCTCAGTCTCCTCATCTGCCGAGTGGAGCTAACAGTGCCCACCTCCTGAGTCCTTCATATGTCAGAATGAGTCTCCGTTACTTAGTTAATTGTTTAATTTCTGCAAGAATGTAATCATTGCCCATGAAATTCCAGAAAGGGATTCTGAGACTTATTTTCTCCACTTTGTGTAAAGCAAGACTTCCTCTTGGCAGTGGGCCTGTGACAACTTTAGTGTAGATTTAACTTTTGGCATGAGTCTAAATACACGGTGTGATTGATAAATATGGTGAAGGTTTAAATTTTTAAATTATTATTTTAGTAAAAGTCACATTACCATCATCCATCTCCCTCAGAATACTTCCTTTCACTTTGAGCACGTTTACTGCGTTGCTCTTGCCTCGTTCTGGAGCAGTTCTGGAAGTCCTCATTCATGAGAGTTTTCCATTGTGCTTGCATGGCTGCCTCGGTGTCCTGAATTGATTCAAAACGTTTACCCTTCAGGCCCCGTTTTACTTGGGGAGGAGCCAGAGTCACCCAGTGCCGGATGTGATGAATAAGGTAGACAAGGGCACACTGTATTATTTTATGAGCCTGCATTTTCGCTGAATGGCACTTGGCAACTGCATTCAACCTCATAAACTGACAAATGATCACACTTCATAAAGACAAAAGAGGACATCTAGAACTGTTTCAGAAAGTGGCAAGAATGATGGGGTAAGTGTTTTGGAAGTGAAGGGAAGTATTTTGGGGATGATTAAAGACAATGTGTCTTTTACTGTAATAAACTTTTAAAATTTAACATCCTTGTGTATTTTGGGCACTCTTGGTGTATTGCCGTACACTTGACTGTCAAGGAAGTATAGACTGATAAAATATTTCCATTTCAGAGTCAAGATAAAAGCTTTAAATATAACCTGTTTAACCTTCAGATTTTCAGTGTTGGCTATTATGGATTAGACTTTTAAATCTTTGCTAATTCCTGAGAAGTCCTTGATTTATTGTGAGCTGATATAACATATCTAACATAGGAGAGGCAGACTCATTATTGGAATAGGAGAAGGTGAAGTATTCTTTTGATAGAAAATGGAGATGAAATTATAAAAATATTCTCCAAGGAATATTCACATGTTCTACACATTCAGTAATGAAATTTTTTTCCTGATTGGACCCCGAGAGACTTTGGAATCATCTTTCAAGGATAGATGAGTCCATTCTTATAATTAGGATTCTATAATCGGTGTTTCTTCAACTCAAGGGACATGGGCAGGCTCAGCCGGGGGCAGATGACCTGTGCTTTCACTGTAAGAGGACTTTCGACAACCAGCTATGTGATGCTGACCTACGGGGTGCTGGGGAGAGTGTGAAGAACAAATTATACATCGAAAAGAAACTTTCCTTTGGTTACTTGCAAAAGTGCTCCCTGTCCCAAATGTCCTTGAGAAATGGAGTTTCAGTTCCCAGAGCATAAACATAAGAGCAATCCATGCATTAACTCACTTAGCAAGTATGTGTTTATTGAGGCAGCACTAGGTTCCAGGTTCTGCTCTAGGCCCTGGAGATGACACTGTGCACCAAAGTCCCTGCCTCTGTGGAGCCAGAAAATAAAGCAGTGGCAGATAATCACTGGCGGGCATGTGGTGACAAGTGCTACGAATAAAATTAAAGCAGGATGAGAGGACAGAGCAGACACTGTGACCTGTGATCAAATAGCTGTGTGCGGTGGGGGCAGCGACACTCCCATCTCTTAGTCCACAGTCCTGTAGGTGAAGGAGTCTGCGAGTGCCTTGAGGTAGGCGTGTGTGCCGGATTTGCAGAACTATAAGGAGGCTGGTGTGGCTGGAGCTGAGTGAGAAATGAGTGGTAAGCATAGAAGAAGATGGGTTTGTAGAGATGGTCAAGGACCAGCTGGTATCGGCACGGCAAAGACACTGTATTTTATCCAGAGGAGTGGAGGAATGGAGGAGGAGTCTCAGGAGAAGTGGAGACTTCTGACACCAGTGAAGTGACATGGTTAGATTTACTCCCTTCTTATCTGTGATGACAAGCATTGAACCCAGGACCTCATGCATGCTAAGCATGCACTCTACCACTGATCCACACCCCATCCCTGATTTACCTTTCCAGAGGATCTCCCGGTGCTATTTGGAGGGACGCACAGTGGTGGCCAGGAGGAGGCATCTGCAGTAATACACGTGAGAGATGGGGGTGGCTTGGACCAGGGTGATAGCAGTGGAAGTAAAAGCGAGGGGAATTCGATGTAAAGGTTGGAGGCCATCCTGCACTGTTTTTACTCTGAAATATCAGATAGCCAGTCATTTATAAAAGAGACCTTATCCAAACTGGCACTGACCTTCAAAAATGAACAATCTGATTAAGGTTCCAGGAGGCAGCAGACAGTCAAGGTGTTGGGTGGCCCGACCCAAGAAGAGGATGTGGTCTTGTGGTCAGCTGCATGGTGCTCACTGATTAACCCGAAGGACTCAGAAGCTGGCCTGCTCCCGTCGTGGTGCAGCCTCTCTCTGGGAAGCTGCCTGATGCTGTTTCTGGCAGAGTATTCAGTGGGTGTGAGAGAGTCTCCCTCTTGGAATTCTGCACAAATGAGTGAGCGGAAGTATAGATGATAAATTACCGGACTAGTGGGAGCAACTTTAGGAGAAGAACTCAGGAATTGACTCAGGGTTTGTGAACTTTGCGATACTTACAATATATCCAAGTGATATGGCAGTTAGGCACTTGGCTGTATTCATCTAAAATTTAGGAAAGAGGTTAGAGATGGAGATACTGAATATGGGTGCTGCCAGCTCACAGTGATGCTTAAAACCATTGGTCAGGGCACATCGCCAACGCACTGAACGTAAATAGACCAGAGATCCATGTCCTAAGCCTCGGGATGGTCTGTCTACAAGTAGGAAGAGTAAGCAAGGTAGTAGCGTGTGGATCTTAAGTGTCCATGGATTCAAGGCTTAGTCCCCAGTTTGGGTGCTGTTGAAAAGTGGTAGAAATTTTAAGATGTGGGCTGTAGCGGGAGGTTTCAGGTCACTGGGTGTGTGGTTTCTGTGGGCACTCTTAGTCTCCAGTTTCTGCCTGTTTGTCTTTTTCTCCTTTACCTTCCTGTGCTGGCCATGAGGTGGACACTGTGCCCCCTGGCACGGTATACTGCCACAGCATAGGTGCACAGCAGTGCGGCCAGTCAGTCACGGATTGAAACCTCTTGAACCGTGAACTAACGTAAACCTTTTCTATTGTTGAGCTGCAGTAACAGAAAACTGACTAATGCACGAAGAGACTGAGAAGGAGCAGGTGGACAACAAGTGGGAGAATCAGGAGAATATTGCATCCAGGAAGCAAAGAGATTGAAGTGTTTCAGGGACTAATAGGTCAGTCCTGTCAGATGAGAGCTGGACACAGACGAGGGCTGATACTCGACTGTGAGCCATGAGCAGCTCGTCGGTGATCTTGACCAAGAATTTAAGTGCAGTAGAGTAAAAAGAAAGGGCTCCTATCGCTACCCACTCAAGGAGTTGTAGTGAGTAGGACACAGGAAGTGTGGAGTAGCTGGAGGGGAGGATGGTCTCATTGGTGAGTTGCTTTTCTCCGTATTTTCCTCCTTTCCTTCCTGCTTTCCTCCTTCCCTTATTCCCCCTGCCTCTCTTTTCCTCTCTTCTTTTCTTCCTTTGAGAAGGAATAGCGTGCTTGTGTGCTGAAGAAATGATCCTAAGGAACGGGACAAGAGGTGATGCCTGAGACATGGAGTAATTGCAGATACAGGGTCCTGGAGCAGGTGAGATGGGGTAGGACCCAGATCCCTAGCAGAGAAGGGACACCCCATGTCACCATAGCAAAGGCATGCTTTGTGTGCACCTGCAGGGAGAGGGGCTGATGGTTTCCAGACGAGGGGTCATGGAACCTTTCTTTTGACTACTTTGTATGTTTTCAGGGATACAGGGAAGTAAAGTTGAAGGTCAACAGCAGTGTGTAGGCAGTGGAGGGAACAAGGTTTTAAAGTAAGAAGTTCTGGCAGGTGTCTGTGAGAAGGGAATGTCTACACAGCAGAGATGCTGGACTGCTGGGTAGCTGTGTCGGCCACTTAAGGTTGTCTGATAAACTGTGAGGGAGATGAGCCAGTGTAGCTATTTTTATTTAGCATGCTGATCTACAGAAACATCTGTGTAAGAGCTGGGCTTCAGTAATTTTGGTACAGTGGGATGAAGGGGTGGACCATGGGGGGGGGGATTTAATGGTGAATAATGGAGTCCAAGTTCTGTGAGGCGGGCATGCGGAGGGGAAGGCGGTTGTTGGAGTGGGTGCAGCAGTGAGTGGGCCTGAGAGAGGGCGGCAGCCAGAAGAAGGAAGCACAGAAGCTGGTATGGTGCAGTTATGGGCAGTCGCACTGCCCCGGTGTGCGCAGAAGCAACAAGGAGGGGGCAGGCTGGGTCTTTGCACCTGAGCGAGGAGGACCGGGACTCAGTCACCAGGGTTGTGGGCGACGCTTCTGTGCAGATGAGAAAACGAGAAAAAGAGGGAACAGTAGCAAAATGTTCTGAGAATGGGCTATTTATCAAGGCAGTGGATAGCTGTAAGAAGGAGCGGTAGCTTGTGAGCCTCACTGGAATGTAACCCCACGCCATCTACTGTGGCTCCAATCTATGTGCTGTCTTTTCTAACCCTCATGAACAGAGAAGCTCCGTCTTTATGCATGTGTATTTTGTCCATTCATAAATAACTTTTTTAGAAAACAAAAAGGTGATTTAGAAATAAACACTGAGATTTTAAAATAGAAAAACATAACCAAGAAAGGATGGCGTCAGTCTTTCAGCATAAACCAATCAAAAACTTTGAAACAAATGGAGTTGTGCTAATTGGTAAGTGTTGCATTAAAATTTTTCTTAATTTGGAGAAAGGATGTTCTGCTACAATAGGGGCTTTTAAAATAAAAAGGAAATTTTTTCTGGAAAATTTTTACTCATGTCATTCTATTTGTCAGTAATAATTTCAGCTAATAGAAACTTACCATCTTTCAGTTTACTTTATTTTTACAATAATGTTTTGCATATTGCATGGTTTTATAATGGACTTCTCAGTATATTTGATTTAAGTAGACTGGGGCACATACAGAAGACTGTTTACTGTATTTAATTAATTCATGAAGTATAATCCGTTTGCTTCCGAAATTGCTGAGCTGAAGTGTTATCTTTAGGCTGTCAAAGACTCAGTAGGTTCCTGCAGTTAATGCAGAAATCTTTTGAACATACCATGTTATCATATTGAAATTTTGGCTAAAGTTTGAAAATATGATCAAATCATTTTCCATTTAGCTTTTAAGTCAGTGAGGTTTTCCATTTTACTTTAGTTCATGATTTTAACAAAGGCTTAGCATCCTTGCTTTTAAAAGCACTCTGATATAAAAGGACTGTCAGTGCTGTGATAACTCTTTTGTTCATTTCAGCAAACATTTGAGTCATATTTTATAAAATGCTGGCAAAGTTCAAAGAGACTTCATAGTAACTTAGGGCTTACTGGTGGGAATATATATATATATATATATATATATATATATATATATATATCTCCCAAACTCTTTCTAATGGCATATAATAAACATGTGAAAGACATTATTTGGCAAAACAGAGAAAGCCTGGAGTATGTGGTAAGAAAAGCTTCAACTTGGATTTTTAAAAAATGTCTCTCTTTATATCTCCTGTAATATTGTGTTCTTTGGTCTTACAACATTTTAGCCTGCAGAAACTATGAGAAGGCTAAGACCTAATTATTTTTGTATAACTAATAGAATGACTTGTGATTTTTGTGTCTCATTAAAATAGAATACAAGCATGCTCAATTATTTATAGAACTTTAGCTAATTTGTAAATCATCAATGTGGCAAAAATTGGTTTTTGGGAAAATGTACATTTCCAAAGGATTGTGATACATAAATATGTATGCAGTAATCTATGATGTTGAAATTCCATGGAGAGGTTAGGAAAACCCAAAATGTTCTTCTTACAGAGGCATGATGATGATGATGATGATGTTTTTATTATTATTATTTTAGAAAGGGTTGGGAAACATTGATCTAAGCTTTTTAGATAGAAGCGTGACAACACAGTGGGAGCCACCAGTGTGATAAGAACATGGACAGACTTGAAGATAAATGCTAATTGTATATCTGCTGTGGTCTAGGTGAGTGTGTCCCAGCAGCCTGTGTGTTGGAGGCTGGGTCACACAGCATGCAGCCCCCCTGCGAGGTGGTGGAATCCTGAGGTTGCAGGGCCTCGTAGCAGGAAGTTGGGATACTGAGGCTATGCCCCTGGAGCAGTATTGGGACCCTGGCTCCTTGTCTTGCTCTGTCTCTGCTCCTTGGCTGCCATGATCAGATTTCTCCACCACGTACTCTGGCCAGGGTGTCCTGCCTCACTACAGGCCCAAGGGCAACAGGGCCAACTGACCATGGACTGACAACTCCAGATGTGTGAGCCAAAATGAGCCTGTTAGAAAAGTTGCTTAGGTATTTTGTTGCAGTAACAGAAGCCTAACCCTGTATTCTCCATTGATAATTGCAGTTGTTGGCTAAGCATGGATCTTACATTCGGTTTTCAGTACATCAGACTCTTTATAACACATGCACACCCGTAGGAAGCCAGGTTTCTGAAGCAGAGTATTGGGGCTTCCTCGGCTTCACCTCACCTTCACCCTTTCCCTCCAGGAGCTCCCTATTTTTTAGGAGAAATGAGATGAGAGTAAAATGTTTGACCCAAAGCATTCTGCAATACAAGCGTAGACACCTATGGGATTACAAAGGAAGAATGACTGTCTTTTCTGGAAAGTGGTCAGGAGAGGATTCAACAAAGAGATTAATTCAGAAAAGGAATTTGTAAACTATGATGGAAAAACAATTGCATCTTCATTTTTCAACTGACTTCATCTAAAATTTACTCTTTCCTTACTAAGTTACAAGCCTCAGCAGTATATCAAGACCAGTAGAAATCATAAATATCTCCCACACATTACAGTTGTTCCCAGCACATTATGGTTGTTGCAAACAACTTGAAATATTATTTGTGGTCATAATTACTTTGAAATTCCTAGACACATCTCTAGATTTTATTACTTAACACGTTAATAAAACATGTATTTTGTAAATCTCAAATGCAACCACATAAAAATTCAAGGCTTCTGTTTGTCAAGGACCATCCCAAAGTTAAAGGGAAAAGGACGCCATAGGGTGCGTATATAACAGACAAGAGACACACCTTCTTAATAAAAATAGAGCAACAACAGATTTATGGAATTATGGGTGAAGTTCTTAATTTGTTGAAGACGGCCTAGGAAAAGACAGCTTATAGAAGATATTAATTTGACCAATGCAAATATAAATATGTCTCTCGGGTCCTTTGGGAAATACTAATTGAAAACAATTGTTTAATAACACTTTGGCAGGCTGTCAACATATTACAATGAAAATGTAAAATATAAAATGTATGAGAAAATGAGCCCTTTATGGTGGTACAAATGATGAATCCTTTTTTCAGGGCAATTTGATAGTTGCTTTTGCTTTTAATATTTTAAAAGCTAACGACAGTTGACCCTGAAATCCACAAAGATGTTGGCAGTGGGTACTAGAGATGTACGTATGTTTGATAAAACTGTGCTTACTTCCATTGTGAAAACCCTGTGGACATTGAGATATCCACTCATAGGGAAAAGTTTTAGATTGTCAAGTTCCCTTAATGACATACTATGCAGCTACGATGCAGCCATATCTAGTGAAATGGAAACGCTTTTACAGACAGTGCTGCTCTATGAAAAGTCATAGGGAAAATATGCACTGCAGTTCTGTTTATGTAAAACATAGCAAAGCCAAAAACCCAGCAGAATCCAAAGAGCATGGAAAATTGTCTTGATGGCTGCAAGCCCAGCTCTGCATAGATGTTCCATCTGTTGGGAAGAGTGAGCGACAGGAGGGTTTACTTTTTACTCTTCTGTAATGTTTTGTGGTGACTTTTTACTTATGTATTACTGAATAATTAAGTAAAAAAATAGAAAATGTTGCTATTTACTATAGCAACAAAAATGTATAGATTCTTAGGGCTACACTGCCAGGAAATGTACAACCTTTTGCAGAGAGAACTATTAAATTTTATTAAGGTTTATAAAAGAAGACCTGAGTAAGTGGAGAGAAGGACCACGTTCTTGAATTAGATGATTCAATATAAGTTTATAGAGGTTAGTGCAAATCTGGTTGAAACCCAGGGGAAATTAAACTTGACAAAATGATCTTACAGCATTTCTGCAAGAATAAAAAATATAGGCAAGAACAACCAAGAAAACCTTGGAAAAGAATAATGAGGGTATTCCTGTGCAACCAGATATTAAAGCTATTGTAAAACTAAAATCATGAAAATAGTGAGCTATTGGCCCAAATCAGACAGGAGAATCCACTGAATGGAATGGAAAGCTGGGAATGAGTTGGTTGCCCACTGTGCTTCAGGTGCCGATGGGCATTTGTCTTTGGAGACTCTCAGCCGGCCTTCCTAGCCTTTCATTATCTCTCCAGTGGGCCGAGCTCAGCCAGTACCCCTTTGCACTCCCACCACAGCCTGTGCCAACTTGGTGTTGGTATTAGGTGTGCCAGGAAGAAGATAGCCACTTGATTGGCTTTGCCTGGAAAGCTGATTTTAGGGGTAAATGTCTTCATATTCTAGTCTCTTTCGGGTGGGTTCCTGTGTGGGGGAAAAGTATACAGAAAGGCTTAGGAAGGTCACTGCTGGCATAAAATAGAAGGCTCTGCTGGGTAATTGTATAATCTCTGTAAACTATACCTGACATAACCTCTATAGCCCCCATGACCTGTATAGCCTCCAATTCAGAATATCAGTTTTCAGAATAGTATGTCTTTTAAATTTATATATTAATTGGTACATTTTAGGTATACAATACATTTACATTTATCATTGGGTGTTTGTACCTGAACATGATGGATCTTAGTTCTTATTTTTTCCCCATTACCTGTGCACCCTTCACCCCCTCCACCCTTCCCTATTTACATAAACTTTGTTTCCATTTTTTTTTTCTTTCTCATAATTTTTCCTTTCCCTTCTTCCCTTTCCCCTTCCCCTCCTGCCACCCCTACCCCTTTGGACCTTTTCCTATTTCAAATTATCAATTATTCATTTTAATCACTTTCATCCTTATTTACACTTTCAGTTTCTCACACTAGAGATGCTATTTGGTATTTACACATGTGTGTCCTATTTATTTCACTTAAGAGTATGGTCTCAATATGCATCCATTTAGCTATAAATGACTCTAGTTTCTCATTCTTTATGGCTGAGTAGTACTCCATTTTATTAAAAAAAACACATCTTCTTTATCCAGGTTCCAGTTGATGGGCACTTGGGCTGTTTCCAAACCTTAGCTATTACAAATTGTGCTGCTATAAACATAGGTGCACATATATCACTGAGGTATGATTCTTTTCATTCTTTGGGAAAGATACCCAGTAGGGGAATAGCTGGGTCAAATGGGACCTCTAGTCCTAGTTCTTTGAGGTATCTCCATACAGATTTCCACAGTGGTTGCACCAGTCTGCACTCCCACCAACAATGGAGAAGGGTTCCTTTCTCCCCACACCCCCACCAGCATTTGTTATTGGTTGATTTCTTGATAGCAGCCATTCTTTGTGGGGTGAGGTGGAATCTCAGTGTTGTTTACATCTGCATCTCTCAAATGACCGGTGATGCTGAACATTTTTTCATATATTTATTTGCTGTTTTTACTTCTTTGAGAAATGTCTGTTAATTTCAGATGCCCATTTTTGAACTGGGTCTTTGAATTTGTGGGGGGTCTGATTTTTTTTCAGTTCTTTATATATTCTCTATAGTAGACCTTTGTCTGAGCTACAGCTGCTAAAAATTTCTTCCCATATTGTAGGTTGTCTCTTAGCCCTGTTGGTAGTTTCTCTTGCAGTGCAGAAGCTTTTTAATAAGATGAGATCCCAGTTGTTGATTCTTTGTGTTAGCTCCCATGCTACTGAAGATATGTTCATAAAGTCTTTTCCTATGCCAATGTCATTGAGAGTTCTACCTAACTTATCTTCCAGCAAGTTTACTGTTTCTGTCTTGATATTTAGCTCTTTAATCCACTTCGATCTTAGTTTAGTGCATGGTGATAGGTATAGGTCTAGTTTTAATCTTTGGCAGGTTGAAATCCAGTTTTTCCAACACCATTTATTGAACAGGCTATCTTTTCTCCAGTGAGGGTGGTTGGCTCCTTTGTGAAAGATGAGGTGGCTGAGTATGTCTGGAGTTGTTTCTGCATCTTCTAATCTATTCCACTGATCTTTGGGTCTGTTTGCCAGTACCATGCTGTTTTTATCACAGTAGCTTTGTAGTATAGTTTTAGGTTGGGGATTGTGATACCCCCAGCCATGTCTCTGTTGCCTAGAATTGCTTTTGGTATTCTAGGTTTCTTCTGCTTCCAAATGAATTTTTGGATTGTTTTCTCTAGTTTTGTGAAGTATATTGTTGGAATTTCAGTTGGTATTGCATTAAATCTATATAGCAGTTTTGGAAGTATCGTCATTTTCACTATATTGATTCTTCCTACCCAAGAACAAGGGATATCTTTCCATTTTCTTATATCTTCTTCGATCTCCTTTTTCATGGTGCTGTAATTTTCAGTGTAGAGGTCTTTTGCTTCGTTTGTTAGGTTTGATTCCTAGATATTTCATTTTTTTAGATGCTATTGTAAAAGGAATTATTTCCCAAATTTCTCTCTCAGTGGGTCTGCTATTTGCATGTAAGAAGGCTCAGAATAGCATGTTTTAAAGTAGAAGACTAAGGAGTACTTTTTAGAAAAGTTTTTCTCATATACTGTATAATGATAAAAATATATCAGTGATAAAAATATTGAAAGGAATGCTGCAAGCCAGTCCAGGAAGAACAAAGTAAGCCAGGTTCAAAGAATGTGCTACTCAAGAATCCAAGATTATTCACAGGAAAAGCAGTAAAGTCAGGGGTATAGCACAAAATGTTTATGTAGACTCTCACATTTCCTCTGTCAAAAGAAACCTATAAAATACAGATAGTGTGTGTATAGGTTGGTTACAAACATAAGCAAATAGGCAAGTGGTTTTTTAACTGAATTATCTGATTTTCAGTCATTAGTCTGTGAACTCACCAAGGATCCACTTGGGTGGGAGTTTGTCTCCCTCTCCACCTAAGGGATGCCTACATTGAGAGAGAGAGAGAGAGAGAGAGAGAGAGAGAGAGAGAGTGTGTGTGTGTGTGTGTGTGTGTGTGTGTGTGTGTGTGTGTGTGTGTGTGTGTGTGTGTTTAGCCTCTTAGTAGATTCCAGGTTCTCCTCTTTGTCATTGAGTTTGCATTTCCTAGCCTCATGATAAGTGCTAGATGGAAAGTTTTGGACTTTTATCCGAAAAGGATAAAAGCAGACGTTCTTATTTTATTGTGCATAAGAGTTCCCTGGGCCAGGATCTTCTTCCAGATTATGATTCAGTGATTCAGGGGTGGGGCCTAAGATTCTGCATTTTCAGTAAGCTCCTAGGCGAACTTCCTAAGTTTGGGCTGGGGACCACACTTTGAGTACCAAAGGCCTAAGGAGCCAAGGAAGCCCTGTTCAACATTACGATCCAGATCAGTGCTGTCCTCAAGAATTGTAGTGTGAGCCATAACTGCAAGCCATGTATGTGAAATTTTTAATAGCCATACAAACAGAAGGGAAAGGAAACAAATGAAGTCCATTTTAATAACATATCCGATATAAAACAATATATCCCAAATCTTCTCATTTCTGCATAAAATCAATATAAATAATTATTGGGATGAGATGTTCTACATGCTTTGTTTTACACTGAGGTTTTGAAATTCCTAATATTTTACACTCACGTCTTGGTCTGTGTTGTCAATACAGATCTATTTCAAGTGCTCAATAAGCCACATGTGGCCATGGGCTACCACATTTAACTAATGGGTATAATTATACAAATTCAGTCCACATCACTGTTGGGGCATGCTTCCTATTGTATCCATTAAGAATCAAATGAATGTTTAAAATTTAAATTATATATACTATATATAATATATATCCTTACATATTACAAAATATTATTACAAAATAAATTGATGATGGACAAAATATTTTAAAAGGAGACCATGAAATAATATGAATAAAATGTAGATGACACATTCCCTGAGGTTTGGAATTCCACAAAACTTTTCTTAGTATAAAGATACAGGAAGTAGGCCGGGGATGTAGTGCAGTGGTTCCGCCGCCTGCCTTGCAAGCACAAGGACCCAAGTTCGATCCCTGGTACCAAAAAAAAAAAAAAAAAAAATACAGGAAAAAAAAGCCATAAAAGCAAAAAATTGCTAAATTTGGCTGCATAAAAAACTAAAATCCATTAATTATGAGTACTGCATTCTGATTTAGAAATCAAGCAACAAAATTAGAAAAGCTATTTATAACATATCTAGTATAAATAATACACTGCAACTGTAAAGAACTATTTCATATTTATAAAAAAATGAACAATGTAAATGATATGATAACTTAAGAGACAAAAAGACTAGTAAATTTTTAAAAGTTCAACCTCATTACTAAAACAATGAAAAGTAGCAGTGAAGTTCAATTGTTTACTTATCAGTTGGGCATTGCTAGGGGGTGGGAATAACATGGTGGGTGGGGGCAGGTTAGTACAGGTCTGAAGAAGGTCTCTATCAAGCACATAAAGATGGCTGCTTTTGAGTCTCCATTGTTTCTCCTTGTAATTTTGGTAAAGCAAGAAGAGAAGTTCACAAAGTTTGAATAAGAATGTTTACTACAATGTTATATATACAAATTCAAATGAAAATTCTACAAATATTTAATAGCAAGAGAGTAATCAAATATACCATGGTACACTATGAAAATAAATCTCTGTATATTGATAAAGAAGGATTTTAACTGTCAAACTAGGTGTGAAGTCAGCTTATAAAATTGTAAGGGTAATGTAATTTTTGCTTATGTATAAAAATATAAAAAGTAAAATATTTATTAAAAATATAAGTGCTTTATGAGCATTGAAGGAATTTTCATGATATATTTTCTTCTCTTTGTGTAACTGTATTCCCTAATTACTCTACAATAAACACTATCTCATTATGCTGTAAGTTTTTAAAGTATTGAAGGCAATAAGGAAGTAATCATTATACATTGAGTGAACATGACTGGTTGTAAATGAAGTGGCATAATGTTAATTTTGTTTTTAAAAGGTATATGTTAACAAAACTTTAAAATAAATAGACTAACAATGAATATTTGTTGTTGTGTTTCCGTATTTTTCATTTATAATGAAAATTATTATACCTATAAGCATTTAGAAGCACCATTCAGACAACATTTATTTGTAATTCTGACAGAGAAGTTCATTTATTCAAAAGATTTTAGTTCTTATTATTGTACATACTTTCTAAAAATGCTCATATAAGTGACCTTTTCTATATGTATCCTTTAGATAGCCATGAAATTAGACTGACAGGATTTACCCAGTTTCAATTTGAAAGGTAGTTTTGCCAGATAGATAATTCTTGTTTTTCCATCAGCATTTTACATATTGTTACCCCACTTCCCTCTGGCCTCCTGGGCTTCTCATGAGAACTTAACTATTGGTCTCCTTGAGGGTTCCTGGTCTGTTATGAGTCCCTCTTCTTTGTCTGCTTTGGAGATTCTTTGTTGTTAATTTTCAACACCTTGATTATTTTCTGCATTTTGTAGCTGAGGATATTAAGCCTCAGGCAGGTTTTTTTTTTTTTTTTTTATGGTACCGGGGATCGAACTTGGGACCTTGTGCTTTTTTGAGACAGGGAGCGGAACTGCTGAGCTAAATCCCCGGCCCCCATTCAACACCTTGATTGTAACGAGTCTCATGTGAATCTCTTCAAGTTTATCCTAGAGTTTACTGAGCTTTTGGGGTGTGTAGCTTCACGTCTTTTATCAAATTTGGGAAGGTTTTGAGCATTATTTCTTCAAATATTCTTTTATTTCCCTGTCTGTTCTCCTTGAGGGGCCTCCACAATGCATATGCCGTGCTGGTCTGATTGTGTCTCTTAAGTCCCTTAGTCACTGTTCACTTTTCTTTCTTATTTTTTCTTTTTACCCATTACCCTGAATAATTTCAACTGTCTTATCTTCAAATTTGGTATTGTTCTTCTTTTTCAGATCTACTTAGTATTTTCTAGTGAAATTTTCCTTTCCTAAAGTCAGCTCCTAAACTTCAGTTTGGTTATTTTAAAAAATTCTCATCTCTTTGTTGATAGTAAAGATGTGCTTTACTTCTTTGTCTATAGTTTCCTTTAGCTTTTTGAGCATAATATAGCCTCCATTTTTTCAGGGGCTCTTTCTGTCAGTCTGGTTTTATGTGAACCATACTTTCCTGTTTTTGTATATGTTTTTATAATCTTTTTATTGAAAATAGAGCACTTAAATGTTATTTAAATACTATAATACAGTGACTTTGAAAATCAAATTCTCTTTGGCCCAACTGATTTTGTTTTTTTGCTGATTACTGAAGGCCACAGCATCCAGTTGTTTAGCAACTTTTCAGAAGTTGTTACTTTTGCAGATAGTATTCTTTGTCATATGAAGTTCTTATATTTTGTATTCAGCTAATGTTTTAACAGAAATTCTTCGTTTGAATCATAGAAACCTAGAAACGAGAGAACAAGAGAGTAAAAACAAGCCAGCCAGACACACACACATAAAGAGAGAGAGAGGGGGAGAGAGAGAGAGAGGGAGAGAGAGAGGGGGAGAGAGAATGAGAGACTGAGGGAACAAAATCAAGAGAGAGGGTGGGGGTGGTCAGACAGAAGAAAACCTTTCTCCCAGTCTTTGCAGGTCAACTCTATGCTGATGGAGCCACTTATACCTCAGATACAGCCTTTGCTTCCTGCTCTTGGAAACTGAACCGGTTTGAGTTTTCTTATTATGTTCAGAATCAAACAGCAATGGCATTTACAACAAAACAGACCTTTGCACCTCACCTTTAACATTTGTGTAACAATTTTTTTGTTTTGTTTTTTGAGACAGTGTCTCACTATATAGTGTAGGCTGGAATGATCTCATTTTGTAGCCCAGACTGACCTCAAACTCATGGAAGTCCTCTTGCCTCAGCTTCCTGAGTACAATATGCCCAGCTTTTCTAATCTGTCAGTTCACATTTTTGGTAGTTAGTACATATAATCTGAATTATTTGCTAAGATGATAATAGAGCAGGTATAAAATCTTTACCATTTATATATTTTTTCAGATGTATTAGTCATTTATAAGATAATATTAACCCTGTAATTCTTAATAAATTTTAAGTGTTATTTGGCCCCCATTAACTGACTTTTCTGGTCAGTCTGTAAAACGTTAGTCTTTTGTTTCTAATACTTGTTAAATAATTTTTTTAAATTTAGAATATTTTCAGATTTATAGAAAAGTTACAAGGAAAGAACAGATTTCCTATACATACCTCACCGAGTTTCTCTGTTAATATCTTATATTACCATGGGCCATTCACCCAAACTAAGAAACCTACTTTGGTGCATTTCTGTAACTGAACACCACACATATTTGTGTTTTACTAGCTTTTCTATCCCTATTCAGGATGCCAAATCTCTTTAGGAATCATATTTTCCTGGTCTCTCCTCTGGGACAGTTTTTCATACTTGCCTTGGTATTGATGACCTTGATCATTTTAATGAGTACTGGCCTGGTATTTTATAGAATGCTCTTAGATTTGTGTTTGTCTTGCATCTTTTCATGATTAGACTGATGTTATGAATTTTGGAAGAGAAGGACTACACAGGTAAAATATCATTACTGCTAGGCCCAGTAGCACACACTGTTAGTCCCAGGACATGCTTAAGGCTGAAGCAGGGGATAATTTGAGTCTAAGAGTGTGAGACCATCCTGGACAACATAATGAGACTGTCTGAAAAAAAGTCACTTTTGTGTCACATTAGGGGCACATTCTATCAACATGATTTGTCACTAATTATATTAACTATGTCAACTATCTTTTGAATATTATAATTTTATTTGAGATGACATCATCAAATATATCATCTTTACCAGAATGAATAAAAATGTCTATGTACAATTAAATACCTTATAAAGAAGACTCATCTACCCTTTTCCTAGCTGAAGAAACATCTTAGAAATTTTTGTGTTCCATCTCCATAGCTACAATCTTGAATTTTGTATTGATTGTTTGTATACAGTTTACAATTTAAATATATACCTCTAAACCGTATATTGTATAACCTTGGAATCTTTGGAATTTTATACACAAATTAATTTTGTGCACATTCTTCCTAGCTTATGGTGACCCTTAGTGGCTCGTGGCCATACCCACAGACTGCCTTGATGATCGCATGTCCTTCGTCTCAGTGATTCCTTTGTGTTTCTGTATCCGTAGCTCCTCTTCACTTACAAACTCATCAGCCATGGGATTGAGGGCCCGCCTAATTCAATTTGTCATCATCTTAACCTGATTATGTTTGCAAAGACCCTATTTCCATTAAAAGGTCTTATTTTTAGTGATTGGGGGTTAGAACTGGAACATTCCTTATTGCAGGACATAATTCAACCTACTACCGGGCTGAAGCCAGCCCATAGAAGCTGGTAGCTTTGAGAGGAGGGAGCCAGACCCTAAATACCCTGATTTCACTCACTTCCTCCTCTTGTCTGCTCTCCTACCTCTCCTCTTATTGGCTGAGGGAGTCTGGAGATCAAGGGAGCCTTGGGGTGTGGCCCATACAGGGCTGAACATGAAAGTACAGAGCCAGGTGAAGAGGCATAAAGATAAGATCCGGGGCACAGCTCCTGGACTTACTGAGGTCTCTCTTTCTCTCTCTCTCTCTTTCTCCTTTTCCCCATTCCATTATTCTTTCTATTATCTTGAGTGTTTTATTCTCCACGCCTGTTACATTTGGAACCTCACAGCCTATTTTAATATGCATATTTAACTCTAAGTCTCAAACAAATCAGTACTTGTACTCTGAACAATGTAAGACTTTTAACTCTGTTTCCTTCCAACTTACATGCTCTTGTGTTTCATTTGAAAACATTGCTATTATAACCTAATTTTTCTGATGAGGGAAATGAGGCACTGAAAGTTATGTGTCTTGCCCTAAGATAAATAGTACCCAACTAGGAGTGTTTAAAATACTTTCATTTTTAAAATTTTAAATTGATAAATTATAGTTAAGTATAAAATGAGTTTTTAGCAATATTGTATGCTTGACTCTAGGAATACAGAAACAAAATATGGTTGTGTTAGCATCTCCAATAGGATATGTAGAAATATGGACTTTAAAGGTTGCTATTTAGATAAAATAGGTAAAATCGTTTTTTATGATTTGCCTTATGATTGTTTAGAATGTCATACTTTTTTGGATATTGTGCCCTTTTCAGCCCCTTTCCTATAGTCAAGACATAAAGGAAGTTTACACTAACTTCTGACAAGGCAGCACAGATATTTTTTATCTTGATGAATTCCCTTCTTTATAAAGACATCATGGCAGGTAAATATTAAAACACAAAACCAAAAATATGCATCAAGGCTTGAAAAGAAAATTTTCCTCTCTGAAGCAGAAATGGGATAAAAATTTTCCTCTCTGAAGCAGAAATGGGATAAAAATTTTAAAATGGTGATTGGAGCCTCAACCCTGGTCTTATTGGAGGCCCAGCAGTCCAAGGATTTGGACAAAGCCAGGTGACCAAAGACTAAACCAGTTCTTCTGTGGGCTTCAAGGCTAGGAATATGATACTCACCACCCTTGTGAGACAGGAGCCTCAAAAGGCCATTGGAAGTCCTGGGAGAGACAGAGCTCAGTGTATCCTCTGTGTAGAAAATATGTCAACTCATTATTGGATGATTTCTTTGCCATGTACAAGATTATTATAAAAACTCAGAAACATCCTAAATCCCAATATAAACAATGAGAAAATGTAAAAGAAGGTAACCAGGAATATATCCAACCAAAGGTTCTTATATATCGAACAAAACATTCGTATGTGTCCCAGCAAAGTACAAACTAGTACTGAGTGGTAGGACTGGTATGTTGGACAAGTATCATTGCTTATGGCACAGTCGAAGTGCAACTTTAGTTATGTCTCTTATCTTACCTTTAAAATGTATCCAGAAAAGGCAACTCTCCCCACACCTTGATTAGAACTTGAGCAGTTTCTGTCTTTTCTGATTACGGTAATGCATCTTATAATCTGTTTATGTCACACACCTGTCTTATTTCAGTAAATTGGATCCCAAGTTCCCTGTCACAGCCAAAACTCAGAATTTAGTTTTGTTTTAAATATCCTCCTGCAGAGACCTGTTCACTCCTTTTCCAAGGATGCTGAGGCTTTCCCATGTGGATCTGTAAGTTTAGTGCAACCCAGATAATAATCCCAGCAGGTGTTTCCCTGTGGTAGAATTTGGCCAGCTGATTCCAAAGTGTGTCTAAAGATACAGAGAGCTGGGAAGAACTGAGGCACTCAGGACAAGATGAGAGGAATGGAGCCTCCAGGTAACAAGACTGAGAATATAAGCATAACCATTGAGAGAATGCCTCGCGGGGATTGGAATAGACCCATCAGCCAGTGGAGCAGAAGAAAGCCTGGAAACTGACTTCTACCTGCCCACGCTTGGTCCACTTCAGGTGTGGCTCCGCAGAGCCCCGGGGCAAGCTGGTCTTTTCAGTAAGTGGCACTGGGGCAATTGGAAATCTAGGAAAAATGAAATCGAATCCCCAAAAGTAGTTGGACTAAATGATCCCGTCACTGCCTCCCTCGAAGGAACTGTGTTAGATAATGTGAAGGACCAGTGGTGGGTGCGACACCACACAGCTCACATTTAGATTTGAGAAAGTACATAATTCAGACGTGTGCTGGAGAACAGATCTGAGAATTCTACGGTACCATCTGCTCCACAGACGAGAATGTTCCCGGACTACAGTGATCTCCTAGTCCGGGGATTTGTCTCCACGTTCCCTCAAGGGCGATTTTAATTTTACTTGCCTGGGATCTCCATTTGTCTGAGCAGCCCCGAGGGGCTCCTGAGACAGACACGGGGTCCTGGAGAGAGCTTCAGATTCCTGACACAGTCCGTATTAGAAATAAATGTCCTTTGCTAATTTGCTCTTTTAACCTTAGCCTCTTGACAAGAGTTCTTAAGTGAACTGTGAAGCTTTTCTGTGGCCGTTGAGTACATCCTAATATTTTAGTGGCATAAATATAGGTGGTTTAAAAAAGAACATTTTGTAAGTGGTATGATAATAGGTTTTAGACTCCGTTCGTATAACACACATGTGTGCTATGTTATTCTTTCCTACTTGTAGAATGTTTAATATGTGTGCCTCCTCTTCGCGTGGATTCCTAAGTGATCAAAGAAGAGATCTTGGCCTATTTAAGGGACACCTGCACTACAGCTGTCATCACCAGGATATTTAAGCTTACCGTGTGCCAAGCTCAGTGCTAAGCACTTTCATTGCCTCATTTATTCCCACAGCCCCGCCTTAGCTGGGGTCACTGTTAACACTCCTGTTTGCACATGTGCAAAGTGAGGCCCAGGTGTTGGTGGATTGCTCAGGATCATACAGCTAGTGAGGAGCAGAGCTTGGAGACAAACTCAGGGAAGCCTATTCTGGAGCCCTGGCTATTCACTACTTGTCATGCTTCCTATATCCAGAAGAAATTGATTACAGAAGAGACGTTTTGAAGTTCTATGGCAGTGAATCCAACCGTAGCTGATTTAAGTAGAAAACAACTTCGGTTTCTTGGAGGGACATTGAATAGCTTTGAAAACTGAGCCAAAGCCTAGAAAACTAGAACGAGAATATGGCAGAAATCAAGGGAGCTGGGTCACGTTGCTGAAGTGGCCTGAGAAGTCTGTGGCTGTGAAGCTGAGCTCTGAGCTGCCCCATCTTCGCTTCACAGGCTTGTATATTTGTCTGTAGAAACATCTGTTTGGCCGAGCATAGGACACCTGTCCATGCCTTATCCTGCCAAGAGCGAGGATGGGGAGTAACTGGCCTCCTATGGCTTTTGCAGTCAGCAGTAGAACTTGGCTTCCGGTCCAAACCCACTCTGAGGACTTCCGCACAGAAGGGGTGAGAGAAGCCAAACAGCAAGAGAGTGGCAGGAGTCCTTACAGCTCCCTCATTTGCTATCCTGTGCTCACCCCACAGGGCCAGTCCTGCCTGCCCGGGACAGCCTGCCGAGCACTCACATTCCACAGGGCATGTAGGAGAGCCTTGTGCCTGAGGTCGTGAAGCAAGAGCCCTGACTGTCACTCAGGAGATAAATGACCCAGTACCGATGCCATGGCCAGGGGTGCTCTAAGATTTAGAGATTTTCCTGTATGTTTGGAACCATAATCAAACGTCCAAATGCCCTGCTAGAACCTCAAACTTTATTCCTTTCTAATGTAACCCCCCTTTTGGGTTCTCTGAGTCTTTCAGGAGTCTTATCTCTTTCTCTGTTCCTTCCTCTCCCTCTCCCTCCTCCCCCTTTTCCTTTCTTTCTTTCTTTCTTTCTTTCTCCTCCACTCCCTCCCTGATTCCCTGCCTGCCTGCACTGGGGATTGAATCCAAGGCCATCACTGGGAGTTGCATTCCCAGCCCTCTTTTGTTCATTTTGAGATAGGGTTTTGCTGCTCTCTAAGTTGCTCAGTCTGGACCCAAATGTAGGATCTTCCTGCTTCAGTCTCTTAAAGTCTTGGGATTACAGGCCTGCACCACCATGCCTGTCTAGTAGTGTTGTCTGTTAACCTGTTTCTTCCTTTTCCATTTTCTTTGATCCCAGTATTCACAAATTTATCAAATCTTAGCAGTTATATTTTTAATATATAGCATTGACCCTCTTTCTTTTTTTAAACATTTGTTATTTTTTGCATGGTTTACTTTGTTCCAAACTGAATTTCATATCTCCAGTGGTTCCTCTTCTAATCTGTCTTTCAATCACTAATTTAAATTTATCTGAAGCACAGTTCTAATTCTGTTACACATATTCTCCACATAATCCCATGCCTGTAGCCTCCTGAGTTTGAGTTCAAAGCACTTCATAATAAGGCCTCAAATTCTCCAACCTTTCCACTTCTCTCCAGCCAAACTGTGAGAGTATTCTGTATATTGACAGTAGTTGATTGGCTTCTACTACATATTTCATCACAGAAATCCTAAGTGGAAAAATCTTTTCATTTATAGATGATGAGAAATCACATTTAAGGGCCTTTCTTGAGGGCTTGGGCAGGAAATGAGAGAGGTGAGTTGGAAACCAAGTCTTCAGGCACAGAGGCCCTGGTTCTTCCAGCATACTGGATTCTCTTTGTGCTGAGATTGCAAGAATAGTCCACGATTCAGGTGTGGTCTAGGCAAGCTACAGTTCATCCTGAGAAAAAAGCAGAGGCCGAGAGGTCAGCCAGGGAAGGAAATTGAGACAAGGTAATGACAGAGCAATCAAAGCAGGCCCCAGGAGCCCCTTGGTGTCCAAATTGAAGGGAGCAGGTGGGATAGCATCCACAGAATGATTCAGCCCTGCTGCAGCTTCTGTTTGGAGTGTCCCCCAAGTCCCACATAATAAAGGCGTGGTCACCAGCCTGTGGTGCTGTTGGGCAGTGGTGACACCTTTAAGAGGTGGAGCCAAGTGAGAGGCTGTTGGGTCATTGGGGGCGTGGCCTTGAAGGGGCGTTGGGACTATGTCAGGAGCAAGGCTACATAATTTTAGGGAAAGACTATTTGATTAGGCCTAGTTCTCCTGCTTACAAGCCAGCTATAGCATTTCAAGACATAACTCCATTTTGGCCCCCGGTCACAACTGAGACCTCAATGGTCTGGTGATGCTGTGATTCTCCAGGACAAGATTACACCAGCTGAAGACATCCTGGGAGGAACAAATTTTTCATCTACTCAGTTCCTTATGGTTCTTGGATTGTTACAATTTGTTTATCCAGAGGTACTGAACTCTCTGCCAGTCATTTGTTACATTTGTTTCTCCTGAGGTGCAGTAAGCTGGGGGCTTTCTGCCGCCCAGAGCAGCACAGATCAGACCCAAAGCTCAGCTCCTTCTCAAAGTCTCATTTTTCTACCTTTCCTGTATAATAAGTTAATTCGCCTTGTGCTGCTGTGGCTCGCAGGAGACTAGGACTTACTGCAGAGGTTCCAGTAACGTCCCCTTCCCTGTTCCCTACAGTACTGCACCCCCTTCCTCTCTCTCCTTGCTTCATGGTGGTCCTGAAGTGAACAGGCCTCCTCTTCCATGTGCCCCTGCTGTGATGTACTGGGTTGCAACAAGCCCAAAGGCAACAGAGCCAAGTGACCATGAACTGAAACCTTTGAAACTGTGAGCCAAAAGAAACCTTTCCTCCTCTTCATTGACTGTCTCAAGTATTTTGTCACAGCAGAAAGCTGACTAATGCAGAGCATGAAATGGAGTGTGGTACTGAGCCCTGAGTCCTCCTTTCTTGTGCTGGGTCAGGGTAGCTCTCAGAGTGTGTGGGCCTGGCAAAGATGCAATTAGACACACTTGGCTGGGGTGAGGGTCTGTGGTGTGAACACTGAGAAGCTGATGACAGTATTAGTTTTGTTTTGTTTTGTTTGCTTGGAATCAGAGAAACTCCATTTATTATTTATTTATTTATTTTTAAAATTGTATTTAATTGGTACATTTTAGGTATACAATACAGTGACATTCATCATTGGAAATTTGCACCTTTACATAATCTCTCTTGGTTCTTATTTTTGTCCATTCCCTGCCCTCCCTTAACCCCCTCCGTCCCTCCCAATTTATAAAGACTTTGTTTCCATTTTTTCATTCAACTCCATTTTGTAGGTGCTCAGAGTGCTACATTAAGTCCAATGAAAGAAATTCCAATGAAGGGGACCAGTTTTTAGCGTTGTAAATTACTTGCAGCTGTCATTGTAATACATTGTTCCTCAAACATGGAACACTGTTCTGCAGCATCATTAGTAGGAGTCTTATGGTTGGTCAAACAAATTTGAAGGATGTTGTCTTATGTAGACTTACCTATCATTTACTTTTTTTTAGAGCATCTCAGGGTTTTTTTTTTGTTGTTTTCTTTTTTTTCCATTAAGTTTATTGGTACATTTTAGGTATAAAATACAGTTACAATCATCATTGGGATCTTGTACCATTACATGAGTATCTTGGTTCTTATTTTTTCCCCTTCCCCTGCCCTCCCTTCAACCCCTCCACCCTTCCCTATTTGCAAAGACTTTGTTTCCATTTTTTTCCTTTTCTCATATTTTTTTCTTTTCCCTTCTTTCCTTTCCCCTACCCCTCCCACTTCCCCTGCTCCTTTAGACCTTTACTTCCTATTACACAATATCAATTATACATTTTTAATTACAAATCAAGATCTAGGAGACATTAACACAGATTTTACAGAATTTAAAAGGATATAGAAAGCATATTACAAAAATTTGTTTTGAAATAAATTTGACAACTTCTAAGAAGTACCTTGGAAGACAAATTAATGAAACTAACTCTGGAGGAAATATAAAATTTGAATAGCACCTATTAAAGAAAGTATATTCCTAGCTTGAAAATCTACCTATATGGCAACAACAGGCTCATATACATTTTAACTGATAAATTATATCAAACAAAGCAGAAAAAAGAAGGAGCACTTCTCCCCTCATTTTAGGAACTCAATATTGAGCTAATCCTAAAACTGGATAAAGATAATAAAAGAAAAAAGTATGAACATAGAAAGAAATTTGTTTAACAAAACAAACTATTAAAAGTCAGATCTGGCAGTATGTGGAAAGTGGTTTTGTTATAGAGATGGCAGTGTTGGTTCAGCATTGGAAGATCCACCCCCAAAAGTCATCATTTTAACAGAGGAAAGGAGAAAGCCATATGATCCTGTCACTAGTTGGAGAAAGAGTATTGGACTAAATTCTACAGCTGTTCATGGTAAAAGCTATCAGGAGACTAGAAGTAGAACAGAACCTTCTCGACAGATTAAAGACATGTACTCCATACTTCCAGCGAGAACGCCTTATATGAATGGAGAAAATACAATGCTTTCTCCTTCAGGTGGGGAACAAGGGCAGATATGCTTACTCTTTATCTGTCCATTAAACTTTGAAACCTAGGCCCCACCAAAATAGTCTGGCAATAAAATGACACAATTAGGACAGGATTGGAAAGGTAGAAGCAAAATCTTTATATGTAGATGAAATGATCATCTACAGAGAAAATACTAAGAAATCTCTAGGAGCCCCTAGAACTTGTACTTGAATTTAGCAGGATTAGAAAACACAAAGTATATATAAAAATTCAAGTCTGTGTATACTTGCTATAAATGAAGAATTGGATATTGAAATTTAAAAGATGCAGGAGTACAAAGGACCTAGAAAAGTTAATAACAAAAACAGTGTTGGAAGACATTTAGTACCTAATTTTAAGCCTTCCTCTAAAGCTACAGTAATCAAGGCAGTGTTGGTGTCAGGAAAGACATATAGATCATTGGAATAAAACAGAGAATCTAGAAATAGAACCACACATATATGGTCCACTGAGTTTTGAAAGATTATTTAACATTAACAGTTTATAGAATATAAACTCAATTCAAGAGCCAAGGAAGAGATGGTGTTTTCAGCAAATGGCACTAGAACATTTGGTATCCGTATATAAAAAATTAACCTCAACCCTTTACTTCCATACATGAAAATAACTTGAAGGGATCTGTGAACCTAAATATGAAAGCCTAAAAATATAAAACTTTAAGAAGAAATTATAAGGGAAAATGTTTATGAATTCAGGGTAGGCAAGAGCTACCTAGTATACAAAAGACATGATGTATAAAAGAAAATTGATAAATGAGATTCCATCAAAATTTAGAACTTTACATGACATCATTAAAATGAAAAGTAGTCCTTAAACAGACCATATTTACAATGCATATAACCTATGATGAGAATATATAAAGATTTCTTAGAGATCATTAATAGACAACCCAATTAAAAAGTAGACATAAGATGATAAATAGCCAGTATAGCACAAGGAAAGGTGTGCAACTCTAGAATCAGAAAAATACTAATCAGTACAATAACAAGATTGAATTATACACTCATTAGGGAGATGAAGTTAAGAGTTTTAAAAGCCTTGTCACGACTTTTTCTTTTTGTTGGATTCTCCCCCTTTGTGTTTAATTTGTCACACCCAATGGATTCATTCTGCTGGGTTTCCTGGGGTTGTGATCCTCATTGTCTTTTCCTAGGGTATTGTCTAAAATTTTTTGGAGTGCTGGTTTGATATTCATGAAGTTCCTGAGGTGCTCTTTATCATGAAAGTATCTTATTTCTCCATCAATTTTGAAAGATAGTTTTGTAGGGTACATCAATCTGGGTTGGAGGCTGTCTTCCTTTAGGGCTTGAAATACATCACTCCAAGCTCTTCTTGCCTTGAGGGTTTGCATTGAGATGTCTGCTGTGATTCTGATGGGCTTTCCTTTATGTATGATTTGTTTCTTTTCTCTCACTGCTTGTAGAATTTTATTCTTCTGTTGGATTTCTGGAATCCTAACTATTATATGCCTATGTGTAGATTTTTTTTTTTGATCAAAGCTAGTTGGAGTCCTATATGCCTCACTTATCTGTATGTCAAGTTCTTTTCCCCTCCTTGGAAAGTTTTCTGCCATCACTTCTGTGAAGAGTTTTTTTATGTCATCTGCACTCTCTCCTCTTTCTTCATTGACTCCAATCAGTCTTATGTTATTCTTCTTTGCATCGTCTAGCAGCTGGTGGATTGATTTCTCATGTTCCCTTACAATTTTAAAGCAATTTTTCTTTTCCTCCTCACTAATTGCAATCTTATCTTCTGTATGTGAGATTGTATCCTCACATTGGTTCATTCTGCTGCGCAGACTTTTGATGGAGTTGTTAATCTCTTGGAAATCTGTTTGTATCTGTTTTATGGATTCCATTTGTTTACTCTGTTGGGATTCCATCATGTTCCTCAGATCCTCTATTTTTTTTTATCTATGTCCTCTCTAGATTAATCATGTCTTGCACCATGAGCACAATCTTTGCTGTTATCTGAGTAATTATTTCTGATTTCATTTTTCCCAGATCCTCTTTTGTTGCCAGTTCAGAGAGTTCAGGTGGTTGAGTATCAGACTGTTCCATCTCATTTCCCTTTGGGGTTGCTGTAGGTGCTCCAGAAATCTGTTTTTGAGGCTTGGTGTCTTCTCATTTCCCCAGGGTGGGGGGTGGTGCTTCTGGCGCCCGCGCAGCTCACCTTCTCTGCCCTAGGAGCTTGGGATGGCAGTGGGGGAGCTTTCTTCTGGGTCCTGGGACCGGCTGAGCTTCTCTGCCCTAGGAGCCTGGGATGGAGGCGGGGAGCTTCCTTCTGCGCCTCTCAGTATTAGTTTTAAAAAGCTAAATTTAAAAATCAGTTATGGTTCGTTTAAGTACTGTGGCTCTGTGAGTTAACTCACAGCTATGCATTTTGTTACAGTTAAATGAAGCCTGATGAACCAGAAATGCACTTTCTGTTAGGGTAGGGATCTGATGGGATGGAAATTCAGTCCCTGATAAGTGTTACAATGTAAAGTTCTCCAGATACTACTGTGTCTGTTCCAGGACTCCAGTTTTAATGATGAAGGAGACTTTCTAATTGGCATTGGCCTCTAAACTCAGTAATGGTCTTGTATTCCTTCTAGATGTTTTTCAGCAACCTGTGGAAATGCAAATCAGATCCACAGACTAAACCATTCTGTCTGGAAGAAACGTGCTTAGCTTTGAAATTTTATTTAGCTGGCAATTTTAAGCATAGAGGAGAGTCCCCTCCAATGCCAGTTCAGGAAGTGGGGACCCCAGCATACTGCTTTCCAGTGTTTGCACAGTGTAGTTGTAGGTGTACCACGGATCTACGGGGTCCTCAGGTGGTGCCAGATCCCTGCAAAAGAGCTCGTCCCCCTTCTAGCTGTGACTCTGAGCTGACTTTGATGGTGACCCTTTTTACTGAAGCAGTAGTTCTGTTGCACAGCCAGCGTGAGTACTAGCTGTCACCTGTTACTTGACTGCGATTCCTCAGTGATCCTGTTTCTCTGTCGCTGCAGAGGTGAGCTTATCAGGAATCTGCTTTCTGCAGTGCAGTCGTCTCTCTGGCTTGGAAGAGATGTTAATTAAAAAAGAAATAGAGCTGCCAGAAGTGAATTATTGAGCTCCATGGTTATCTTTGGACTCTGTACCTGTTGTAGATGTCATTATCACAGTGGGAGGAGGAAGCCCGCAGCCAGAGTCTGCCAGTTGCCACTGCCTGGCATATGGGAGTGCACAGTGTTTGCAGATAGCATAATCCTGTATCTCAAATGGGAGGGCTGGTGTGACGATTGCCTCCCTGTGTTCTGTCACACATCTCATTTGAGGTAGGCTGCCTTAGACACATAGACCTAAGTAATTTACTGACAGCCTATGAGATTTCTGACAAAACCTTTGCTGTCATTGTTCTTATCTTTCTTCACAGTGTGCCTTCGTGCTGTTTATCCTAAAATCTAAGAGGTTCTGGTGTGATTTAGCAATTCAGTTTAATGCCTGCATAATTCATTTTCTCCAAAGAGAAGGCATTGTAGCTTGCTTTGATCTTGCATGGATCTGTAGCTTGCTTCCATCCCTGTTTTCTGATTCTTGCTCATTTTTTCCCTATCTACCATAAATTCTCATTTTTCCACATCCTATATTTTCTCATTCCACTTTGCTCTGTGTGGTCATTGTGTAATGACAAGTGAAGCTTTCTCTTTTTTACACAGTACATGTGTTTGCCTGGCATGTTAAGGAATTGCTTTCTGAGGTTTTTAAAAAATGTTGTTTACATTTGGCTCAGTGACTTCTACTTCTATCCCCGAATTACAGTTATTTAGGATATGATTTACTCCTTTTTTCTCCTTGAATTCTTTGATTCTCAAGCCTCTTGCTTTGACTTGCTATTTCAGCCCTGTATGGTGTTGCTTGGGTCCACAAGGTGCTAGAAATGCAAGAGAGGAAGCTTTTTATGTTTGGAGATTGTTTCATATTTACTAAGTAATAAATTCTCAACAAGTATTTGTTAACCTCCTTCTATGTACATCTGAAGTAGAATACCAAAAATTATTTGCACCTATTTTTAAATGCCAGCAGCCTTGAACAAGATAAGAAGTGAGTGTTGGTTTACGACCTTGCTGCTGAAGGTAGGGCCTGTGTTCCAGCAGCTGTCATGTCATCCTCTGACTGTGTTACACATGGAGACTTGTAGGCCCACCGAGAGTTACGGAATCAGAATCTGCATTTCAGCAAGACACTCAGGTGTTTCTTTGCAGATGGCCATTTAAGAAGCGTGTATAGAAGTGTATAATAACATTTTCAGAGACATTAGATTTTAATCACTTGCTAATGATGGCTAAAGTGTACAGGTATCTACTGGAATTAGCTTTATTATTTCAGTGATCAGCAAAGGCTTGGATTCTCATGTATCACAGGGGCTGGGAGCCAAGTTCCCTTTTCTTTTTTGCTGTGTTATCAGTTCAGCAAACCACTTTAGAACACCTCCCTGTGCGACATGGCCACTGGCTTTGTGAAGCCTACATCTTAGCAGGTGAGACAACCAATTAGCCAACTATTAAAAATGATTTGGGGGGCCACGCAAAGGAAAGAAATCCTGACACGTGGTGACACACCGATGCTATACTCAGTGGAAGAAGCACAGGAAGCCACACAAGCCCCACACACAGCACAGCATTCATTTCACCGGTGCAGTCCAGAATAGAGAAGTCTGTGGAGGTGGAAGTGGTCTGAGGGGCTGCAGCCAGAAGGCAGGGGCACTGAGGACCTGGCGGGCTGGTGTGACGGAACAGGGACTGAATGGAGGAGAGGATGAGTGGCACCAGTGAGAGGACAGTTGACTTCCCAAGGGGCCTGTGCGATGTGAAACCCTTCGGTCTTTACCCTAAAACAATGGAAAAAGCCTTAATGGACAGGTCTGATATTTTTTCTAGATTGCTCTTGCTTTGGGCCGAGAGTGGATTGGATAGGGACTAAGATTGAAGACTAGGAGACTTTTGGCGATAGAAGCAGTTGACCAGGATTCCAGCAGATGTCACAGAGGGGAAAGAAAGTAGCAGGTGTTTCCGGATGAGTTTTGAATGTGGGGTCAAGAGACTTGCTAGTGGCATGTGACTGGGTAAGCAAGGTGCATCAAGGGTGACTCAGGTTTCTCCCTTTGGCATCTGGATGTGTTCAGTGACGACACATCAAGTTGCAGGGACCTGCAGCACCCAAGGGGAGATTCAGAGGTTGGAGTTGAAATGCATGTTCCAAACGTTTTATCAAACTGAAAAGTTACTAGCTTGTTGGTGGCAGTTGAAGTCATTGGCAGAGAAAAAGCTTAAGCAGAGAGTATAATGTGAGAGGAGGAGAAGTTGAAGAGCAAACCCCTGAGGAGCTCCAGCATTCAAAGATTCAATAGAAGAAGAGCTATCAGCTTACGAGACTGAGGAAGAATATCTGGAGGAGGAGGAGAACCACCACATTGTCCGGTAAAATCAAGGGAAGAGGGTGGCATAGAGAGTGAAGACCTCTGTTGAGTGATGCCAAGAGGTTGAGTAAAATGAGCTTTGAACACAGATGCAGCAACGCGGGAGCTATTAGTGGCTTTAGCCAGACATAGTTCAGTGGCGTGATGGGGTTGTAAATCAGGTTGGAGGGCACTAAGGAGGGTGCGAGAAGTGAGGAGACAGGAGGAGACCCCCGGGAAACCTTCGGATGGTTTGGCTGCAAAGTCAGCATCTGTAGACTGAGTCGGGCTTCCTTTCCTCGCATGTCATCAGTGCCCTGCCCAGGCTCCCCGGTGACACTCAGCACTTTTTAATTGCTGCTCCTCAGTTTCTCACATGACAGAATATGTTTGAGCTCCTCATTAAATTTGAATCGACAGTGTGACATGCAAGTAAGAGACCACCTTAGTCATGGTGATCCTAAGTCTTTGTATTCTACATGAATACAAAATATTCTTTTGCACTTTGAGTTACCCAGGTGTGAATTACCCAGTCATACAATTACCAAGTGAATCGAGGGAAGATGATATCTGGTTTTAATTGCAGATTTACTATTTTGTAAAATACATTTCCAGTGGCATAATTGCCTGGTAAGTTGAGTCACCAATTGTGGAGGCCCGGATTAGTGTGTGTACCTGCTGTGTGCACAGTGATGGTGTGTGTGTGAGTGTGTGTACGTGCACACTCGCACACACACTTAACCCCTATTTTAAAATGTCAAATGTGAAGCATTCACACACGTGCAGCAGTCGTGCTGATTCTATTGTATATAGCTTTATTTTATCCTTATTTCAAATTGTGAAATATTTGTAAAAGCATTTTGAATGGTGTCTTAGTTTTCATAATTCCAAACTTGTCCATTAAAATCTATGCAAGTACCTACCTCATTATGTTTCCTGTTATAGTCATACTTGAATAATTATGTATTGAAATACATTCTATTTTATCATAAATCACTTTCCTTTATTTCTCCTTTATATTACAACTAAGACCTTTTATCACTTTTATAAAGGAATTTCATATCTGAATAGAAAAGGACATACCACCAAAATGCCTAACTAAAAAGAGGTCATGGATCTGAAAGAGGAAAGAAGCTGATATTTATTGCCAACTTTTTATAGTGAACATATAAGCTGTTATTTCATCACATTGATTTTTCTAAAATAAACATCTCTGATAAGTGCTTTAAAATTTTTCTGTGTTATTTTCTTTCTTGTTGCAGCAGCAGGGGTAGGATAACCGTCATTTTTTTTCTTTTTTTTTTTTTTTTGGTACCGGGGCTCAACCTCAGGTCCTTGCTCTTACACAGCAGGCAGTGAAACCTCTGAGCTAAATCCCCGGCCAGATAACCGTCATTTTGTTAGTGGTAGAAGTGGAAAAAGGAGTCTGGGTGGGTGGAAGGAAGGCACCTTGAGCCTGGGGAGACAGCAGCGGCGCCTGCCCTTTGAAGAACAGTGTCCTGGCCCTAATCAGAAACTGATCTGAACAGAGACTCCAGCTTTAGCCTTGAGACACAGGTGCCACCTGCCTAATTATGAGCACATCCTTGGGGTTCTCAGAGTCTCCGTTTCTGTTTATGCAAAATGACAGGGTTGCATTTGATTAGTCTGGTCATTTTCCCATTGGATCTGCCAACTGTCCTGGGAAGCTAGATGCATTTGTAACTGTCCTGTGTGCTGGGAAGAATTTTACCATTAGAAAATTTGGCCATATAATATAAGTGCAGCAAAAGTAAGAACATTTGTTTGCAAAAACTGCAACCCACACTAAGAATGCTTCGGTGCCTTTTCTCTTTGGTGATTATTGATGATCCACTTTTTCTGCCATCCACTTCTGTTTGTGGCACACAAGCAAAGCTGAAATAGTTAGGAAAGGGTATTGCAAAAGAAGAGCTAAAAAATAAAGACTTTTTTTCTATAAACTTTTTTTTTGAAAAAATAGTGCATAATTCTGCTTTGGTAGAGTGATAAAGGAATTTTAAGTTTAGAGTTGATTGTAAAGTGGTTTCTACTATTATGAAAATTTTTAAATGTTTGTTATCTTTCTTTTCCAGATTTTTCTAATACTGATTATCTTAAGACTGGGGTACTTTTTTATAATTTTATCCAAGACATGGTAGGGTTCTTAGATTTAGCAAATAAAAATACAGGATGTCTAGTTAAATTTGAGTTGTTTTGGTTTGGTTTTGTAGGATAAGTATGTTCCAAATAGTGCATGGAAGAATCTGATTTCTGAAACAGCTCACGTTGGCTAAACCATTAATGTTTGTGGGTTTTCTTGTGTGAGGTCCAAAAACATCCCAAGGTCTCTGCTTTGAAGAGGCACATGGAGGCCCCAGTTGCTCTAAAGGAGTTAATTCAAACAATTGTGGAGTAATACCAAAGTGCTTTGTCTTGGCTGTAAGTATTTTAATTCTTGAGTTTGGCCAAGGGAGTCGGGAAAGGGCCACTAATCACAAACATTAAACTGTCAGAAAACGTGCTCACAAAGCACCTGGGAGTCAGCAGTGTGAGCCAGGAAGCGTGCTTCGGCGTCCTCCTGTCCTTCGGAGGAGCCCATCACTGGGGACTCCCAGAGCAGGCGATGGGGTCGCGGGGTGGCTGTAACCTGCGTCCGGTTTGTGTGGCTTTGGACAGAGAGCTCCCCGTGGCGGTGATGTGGGTTCTGGAGAACTGGGTCACACCTGCAGCCACACAGCTGGGTGGGTGTAGTGCAGGGGCTGGAGTGGCAGGGACAGATGGGGCTGGCTTTTGACGAGGAAGGAGGGGAGTCATGTTTGTTTTGGCCCGGAGTGTGAAAATATCTGGGAACTGAACCAAGCAAGCTGCCTGGAAGTGAACCTTCCCAGGACTGGTGTGGGAAGGTGCAGGGAGAGTGGAGGAGACGCCTCCTTCCTGCGGGCTTCAGCTAGGTGTGGGGTGGGCCTGGAGGGGCAGCCTCAGGGAAGTCATGGGTACCCGGGGGAACACCCCGGAGAAGCATTCAGTACGTTACAGTTCCCATCCCCGGTTGCCTCCTGTGGCTGAGCGTGCTGTTCCCGCAGGTGGGTAGAGCCACGCCGTGACTGAGGGTGGCTGAGGGTCCAGGAAGGACAGAGCTGCGCTGGCTCCCAGGCCGCAGGTGTCCCAGGGTCCTCCCAGAGCCACGTCGGTCCCGGGGATCAGACGGCAGAAAGGAGAAACAGTAGTAACCAGACTCCAGGAGAGACTGTGCAGAGGAAAGCACAGAAAGAAGCAGCATTCCTCCTGGGTGGGGAGTGGCCCCGAGGTCTGGCGGAAGAGAAAAGGTGGGGGTGAACAGCCCCCCTGTGCAGTCAGCTGCTCGGGATTCTCAGAGGCACTGTGGGGTCAGCAGCGTCTCTCAGGCAGGAAATAGAAAGCGGCCAGGCAGCTGTGCCCGTCTTCCGGGTGGTCAGCATCCCCCACTGCTTCAATGTGGGTTCTCCTGGGCTGTCCCCTGGTCCAGGCTCACCCTCTCTGAGTCTCCTCTCCTTCTTCACCTTCTCACAAGCTCCCCTGTCCCCGCAGGCCGACCTCAAACATTTCACTTAGCAGCTTCTCCTCCTCCTCCTCTTCCTCTTCCATCTCCTCTTCTACCTTCTGTACCTGTTGGGCCACCTTGTACTACAGCATCAGCCTTTAAACTTCTCCGACTGACTATATGGACTAATGAAAAATTCTGGTTACTCATCTCCAGTGTATGTAAATTTCCTGATAAACTATTTGCAAAAGTTATGCGTATAGGTATATAAATACAGATACATATACGATAAAAATAAACACATAAAATATAAAACTGTGAATGAAAACTATTGCTACTATAAAAGACAAATATTTCAAAATTGAAATAAAAGTGGAAGAAATAAGAAACTGTTTAATTTCTGTTTTTGTGTTTTCTCCCTGCAACCGTCTGTAGTCTGTCCTCTTGGGGCGGACCTGCCACGTTTGGGAGACCCGATGGCCAGGAGCAGGACCCTGGCTGCAGTGGCCACTGCCCCGTGCCATGATCATTGCCCTCAGCAGCTTCCCTCTTCACCTTCCTGACACTCAAGGCCCCGGAGACCACAGTTCTGGCTCCAAGGCCCAGGGTCAGATGTACTTGAGAATATTGAGCTGAGAGTTCTGACTCTCTGGCTTTCCCCAGGACCGGGATTAGTGGTGACATCTCAGACTGCCTCTGGGTACTTCTCAGAGCAAGGAGGAAATCTGCTCAGTGCCAGCCCATTGAAGAGCAGGTCTAGGTTGGGCATGGTGGCGTGCACACCTGTAATCCCAGCACTCGGGGAAGCTGAGCCATGAGGACTGCAAGTTCAAGCTCAGCCTGAGTAACGTAGCAGCTTCGCAAGACTGTCTGAAAATGTTTTTTAAAAAGGATGTAGCTTCCTACGAAAGCCCTGGCTTCAATCTCCAGTACTGCCCCCCAAATATACATTTATATATGTAAGTATGTGTATGTATGTGCAATTAAATATAACTAAAAATGTCATAGGGCAACATCGTGAAATGCTTCATTAATTATCGAGGGAGAAGATTAGAAATGAACCCTACTTAATAATTGCAGATACCATTCAAATGACTGTCAAGTTCCTGAAAATAATACGTATTTTCATGCTTACTTTCCTTTTGTATTTATTTGCAAATTGTATCAGCTTCCCCAGATCCCTGGTGGTCCTCACTAGGATAATTCATGTGTTGGGCGGCTGAACAGCTGTTAAGGAAGACAGTGTTCAGGGGTGAGCCTTTACCCACACCCCCACGAGCTCCTCTGGGAGCCTTAGCCCCAGCTTCACCCTGTTAGCAGCTGTCAGTACTTCCGCTGTGCAACTGCTGCATTCCCCGATGGTGGTGGCCTGACTGCCAAGGCAGACTCGGGTCAGGTCGTTGTACAGGATTCCCTGTTCTCTATCCACCGTGATTTTCTCCCTAATCTGTGCTATCTCACGGGGGGAACAGGATGAGCAGAATCTCCTTATCACTTTGTTTCACTTCTCTTGTCCTTCATACCTACAGTAACTTTTAGGTATCCTGTAAGAAAAGGCCCATCCCTCGCTTGTGTGGGTATTAATCTCTCAGTAACTTAAAAGCATAGTCTTAGGCAGGAGAAAGAGAAGTTGCAGTTGGATTGCAGTCCAAGGAGAGTTTGTGATAGTTTTGTTTTAAGTATGGACGGATACGCAGTGCTGTCAAGAAGTCTTCATGAATTATGGCCTAATTTTTTGGCATGTACCCTATTTCTCTTGGCCAAATAAAAGGTTGCTTAGAGATGTCTTTTTGTCTTCTTTTATATTCTGAGAATTTTTTATTTTGTTTCCCCCAATGCTAGCGGCTCAGTAGTGTTAAGCGTTCCGTGTTTTGATTGCGTTTAAAGAAATATCACATTTAAATTCTGAGTTAAGATTTTGTTGTTCTAAATCTTGAAAAAATAGGCTCATAACCAACCTAGAGTTTGGGGATCTTCTAAACGTATAAATATCGCACACACACCCACATACACGTATACACCACACAGGTTTATTTATTTATTTATCCAAGAGATAGTCATTGACTGCTTCTCCTTGTCTAACACTATGCTAGAAGCTGTGACTAACAGTGGTGAACAAGACATACGGAGATTATTGTTATTTGGGGGGAGAAGAAGAGAGGAGTCTTGAGTGCAAAACTGAGTAAATGAAAATCAATTAAGATAATTTCAGATACTAAGTGCAAGGAGGAAAGCCCAGCAGATGCATCCATTAGGGCCTCAGCTGGGTAATTTGAGGAACGCTTAATAAAACTTCTGTTTACAAAGGCGAGGGCAGAGGCGGGTGATAAATTGCTCCAGTACCTGATGGCTAGCATCCGAGGACCTGCTGAAGCGGAGGGTGCAGTGACCCACAGGAAAGGGAGGGCAGGAGGAGGGCCGTCTCCCAGGCGCTGACCCTCTGTGGGGGCCGCAGCCAGGCCTTGGGTTTCTTTTCTTTCCTTTTTTTTCCATCTTTTAAAAAAATTTTATTTATTTAGTTTTCGTGTATCCTTTTATTGGTACATTTTAGGTGTACAATATAATGACATTCATCATTGGAAATTTGCACCTTTACATAGTCTCTCTTGGTTCTTATTTTTCCCCCCTTCCCCTGCCCTCCCTTCAACCCCTCCATTCCTCCCTATTTACAAAGACTTTGCTTCCATTTTTTCATTTTCTCATATTAATTCCATTCCCTTCTTTCCTTTCCCCTACCCCTCCCACTTCCCCTTCCCCTTTGCCCCTTTTCGTCCCACTTCACTTTATTTATTATACATTTTAGTCCTTATTTACACTTTCAGTTTCTCACACTAGAGAAACTATTCGGTATTTACACGTGTGTCCTATTTATTTCACTTAAGAGTATGGCCTCAATGTGCATCCATTTAGCAATACATGTCTCTAATTTCTCGTTTTTGATGGCTGAGTGGTATTCCATTTTATTTTAAAAAAAAACACATTTTCTTGATCCAGTCTCCAGTTGATTGCCATTTGGGCTATTTCCAAGTTTTAGCTGTTGCAAACTGTGCTGCTATGAACATGGGTGAACCTATATCCCTGTGGTATGATTCTTTTAATTCTTTGGGGAAGATACCCAGCAGGGGAATAGCTGGGTCAAATGTGACCTTTAGCCCTAGTTCTTTGAGGTATCTCCATACTAATTTCCACAGTGGTTGCCCCAGTCTACACTCCCACCAGCAGTGGAGCAGGGTTCCTCTTTGCCCACAGCCCTACCAGCATTTGCTGTTGGTTGAGTTCTTGATAGCAGCCATTCTTTGTGGAGTGAGGTGGAATCTCAGTGTTGTTTTCATCTGCATCTCTGAGGGAGGGAACTGAGGGAGTAAGCCTCCCACCCCACCTGCCCTCTGTGGGTCCAAGCCAGCGGACACCAGAGCGGGGGAGCTGGAGGATGCACTGTAATTCATCCACATGGGTCAGGCAGGGCAGCGTCCAGCACTGGAGGGAAACGAGGGTTATGTGGCCTCACATTGCTTGGTGAGCTCACCTGGAGCACTCGTCCTGCCTGTAGGTGCTTTGTGGTGTTCAAAATTAAATTTATGAAAAGCTAGCTAACAATGGGAAAAGCTTGATAAAGGTGATGAAAGGGTAAGGCATTGCTTCCTCTTTGAAAGATAAGGAAACATTTCATGGAGCAAGTACAGTTGAAACTGGGCTCAGGGAACAAGTGGATAGACTGGGTAAGTAGTGATTGGAAAGGGGGAGGAAAGCTCCCTGCGATGTAAAATGTCAAGGGCCAAAGGCACAGGTGAGACATGTTCTGTTCGAGGAGCAAATTGGCTGCAGCAGTTGGATGGTACTGTAACCCTTTCAGAACCCGCCTTGTCATCAGTTGGGCGTGGCGGTGCACTCTGGAACCCCAGCAATCTGGTGGCTAAGGCAGGAGGGTAGCAACTTCGAGCAGAGCCTGGGCAATTTAGAGACCTAATAAGATCCGCTATAAATTTTTTTAAATAAATAAATAAGGGCTGGGGTGCAGCTCAGTGCAAAGGCCCTTGGTTTTAATCCTCAGTGGTAGAAAAAAATTCTAAATGCATGCATACATACATACCCATGCTCTGTTCTAAACTCTCACCAACTGTAGAAATTACACCTGTAGGTACTGACTAGTGTCTCTCTTTTCTCCCTCTTTTTTACTCCTCTCTATTTATCTTCCTCTGCTCTTTTTATCTTCATACCTTGCAACAAACATTTATTACGCACCTGCAGTTCGCAGAGTTGTAGTGAGTATGCAGTAAGTCTCTGCACTGGACAAGTGCATACCCGCCCCCTTCCGGGAGTTTAAATTCAACTTCAACATTCTGGAGAATTTCTCAGTCATTGAACAAAGTGATAATCATAGCTAATAATTAATTGACCATTTGTGGTTGCCGGACAGGACACTGTCCTTATTCAAGGAGACTTGGTCTTGTGGAGAATACATAAAAAGCTTAGGAGACGGGATTGCTGAAATGATCTTCCATTACTTTGGCCCGAAAAATGGGTTTCAGTGTTTTAAAACTCCCCGTTTGCCGAAGCACTAGGACAGCAATTTGACGTAAATTAAGGAAGAGGAGTATTTGCTCAGAGAGAAGCCCATGGAAGTGGAGTGGGGATGTGGCATGATTTTCTTCCACTCTGAGGGAGGATTTCCATCAGTTCCTCCTGTCTGGGTGTCCAGACCTTTCAGTGCGGGAAACTGAGCCAGGATCTGGACAGGAGAGGGGACCGTTTGGGGGCTCCTTTGCAGGAGACGAAGAAGGTACGGGGTGAAGTGCTGGTTGTTTCCTTTCCAGATGAAGTGAGAAACATGGTCTTGTTCTGTGCATAGCCTCCTCAGCGGCGTGCTAGGCGTTCTCTGTGTTTTCATTGTTGACAAGACAGATACATTTGGAAAACCCTCTTCACGGCACGGTTAGCAATTCTGTGACTTTTTCTTTCTCCCTTCCTTCCTTCCTTCCTTCCTTCCTTCCTTCCTCCCCCTCTCATTCCACACTCTGGGAACTGCTCTGTGAATGCCTCTCACAACTGTTAAATCTTTTCCTTTATGGTTCTTTAAAGAAATAAGTTCTGTAGAAAATAATGATAGCTTATAGTAGGAAGGGCCAATATATTTTATTTTCCCTGCTTATCATATATGAATTATAGATTGGGCACCTATGAAAGTTTTTCTTGAAGAACTTTTAACCTTCTAGGAAAGAGTTTTATTGCTAGTCTTACTAAATTTGTTCATTAAACATAGCTCAGTTACCCTCATAATATTTAAATTACAGTAATCACCAGGCCGCAAATGAGGCGATGGTATTAATACAATTTTAAAATGATACAGCTGAATGTATTTCACACATGAGAGAAGTGTTTTACATTTGCATTTTTATCACTAAAGTTCTGGAATCTAGGTATTAGAGAAGTTAATCTTAAGGTTGTATTAGCATTAATTTTCTCATTTTAAACTTGATCTCTAAGGTTAATTCCTTATCAAATATATACAGAGGTGAAAGATGTTAATACAACCTTAAAGTGGTATTAGAATTAACTTTCTCATTTTAAACTTGCCCCTGAGGTTAAATCCATATCAAAGAGACACAGAGATGGAAGCTGCGGAGCAGAGTCCGAAGGGCCTGCTCCTGACACGGAGTTGGAGCGGGGACAGTCGGAGAGCCGTCTTGATGTAGCCTTCCTTTGAAAGGGGATGGAAAGTGAGCGATTCAGGATGGAGAAGAAAATGCATCGGGACCACGTAGTAATGGGAATGGGAGTAAACAGGCTTCTCCTGTTTTCCCACCGATTAAAAAACAAACGGTTCTGGGGCTCTCGCTGTGGAGTTCACAGTTGGGCAGGCTCGGGGGCACTGGTCCAGGGTACCCCGCCAGACCCTGGAGAAAGCACTGACCAAAGACCAGAGGGGAGCGGGCCCAGTCAGGGTGGCTGTCAGAGTCTGTGCTCTTTCGTGACAGAAAGGGCCCAGGGCCCTCGTTTTATGGTGAACAGCTTGACTACTTTGAAGCAAGTATGCACTTGGAAGGGCACAGCATTCTTGAGAGTTAAAAAAAAAAAAAAGAATAACTCCTTGTCAATGAAGAGGAGGAAAGGTTTCATATGTTACCCAGTGTGAAGGGACGATGTGGGAAGGTACATTCTGTGGTGCAGAGTTTCCCCATACCTCTCCCCTTCCACACATCCAAAGCCTCTGAGGTTTTGATTTTGGTAAAGCAAGTAGGGGTTGATGTGAACAAAACCAAACCAAAAACCGAGCAGCCACCCATAAGCGAGTGACTGGAGACCGGATATGAGATATTTGGGGAACTGCAAGTTGAGTGGCGATGATTCCGCCTCCTGTAGTCGGGTCTGCAGCAACGAAGAAAGTCCCCCAGGAGGAAGGAGGATGTAGAGGGTTCTCACTCTCAGACAGTTGAGGACTGTAGCGTGTGTCTTGCCTGTCCCACATTTCTGTAAGGGAATTTCTGGGGCAACTTATTGTCTGACCCATTGTGTACCCCAGGGCGTGTGGGACAATCTTAGGTTAGTCCAGTTTTTGGAAGTATGGGTGCCATCATGTTCCATGGAGTGTTTGGTATCTATCTGCATGTGGGGAAGAAAGGCTGGGTGTACCTGGCACCTTTTGTCTCTTGTGAGAGATGTCAGAGATGGGAAAGACTGGAGCTGGATGCCGACCGATTCCTTTCCAAGACAGTCACTTGTGTCCCAGCTTCGGGATTTGTTAGCAGAAACTCTGATGTGTGCAGCCAGGTGCAGAATCATCCAACACGACCTCAAAATAAGAAAGGAAGGTGGGATATGTGCTGCAGATCAGAAGAAATTAATCTCCACAAGTAAATATAACATGTGGCTCCTCCAAGAGAAAACTATATAATAGATTTGTCAGAATTCCAAGACGTTTTCTTGGAGGAAGATATGACAAGATGGAGGAATTTAGTCATTACTATTCTGTGTGGGTTTAATTCTCACAAGGAAAAGATGAGGAGCTGTCATTTCCACTTCCGGTTACCACAGATTCATAGATCCTGGATTTGCCCTCCCACTAGAAATACCATAAAACCAAATAGACTATATGAGACAGCTGTTTTCAGGGATTAAGACAGTAGGCAGAGCAGGACTGGATCCCTTCAGAGAAGGGAAGTTCATGTGATGAGACCCTTGTTGGCCCTGGTTCTTAGATTCAAGTTCTTTTCTAATTGTGGCAGAAGGAGGTGGAACCCAAGAAGACCTATGGTCTTGCTGACCTGAACAGCAGTGACTGGGGTGCAAGGTTGCTAAACTTTGTGGGTAGCATGCTGGAGAGAAGTAGGTTACTCAGAGGGGAGTCCCCTAAGGCCATGTGTTTACTACAGGTCCATGGCCTGGGCCAGGGCTGTACAAATGCAGGCCCGGCCCTGAGGAGTAGCACAGAGTGCTCGCTGTGAGGGTGGGAGCTGAGGTGGAGAAACAGTGCTTATCCAGTGCAGGAGGCATTGGAGTTCCATCCTGGGGCGAGGCCCTTGCTCAGCAGCTGGGGCATTCTGTGAAGATTAGAGAGGGGCTGCAGCCTAAAAATAAGGACTGGTCCTTTAAGGAAGGGCCAGACCCTCAGGATTAAATGCCAGTTCTTTAAAGGAAGACAGTAAAATGCAGGCTATTCACAGTGTATCCCACACAGGGAGGAGGGTACACTTAAAAACCTTAGCCATGTAGAAAAGCAGGAAAGAAAATGTGATCCATCATTAAACCCTGAGAATTTGATCCAGGATGACACAGGTGTGAAACTGACCAGATAAGCGCTTTAAAACAGCTATTCCAGATGTGTTCAAGCGTGTGAAGAAAAAGATAGTTCTAATGAGGGAACACATAGGAATGTTAAAAACTGAAGACAACAAAAATGATCCAAGTGGAAAGCCTAGAAATCAAAAACTGATGTGAAATAGAACACATAAGCAATGGATCAATTAGGTCAATCAATCAGTCAATAAGAAAAAAATCCCCAGCATATAGACTTCAACACATCTCCTGCACTTGATGTAGTTGGCAGGTATAGAATGTCCTGTTCAATAGTTGCTGACCACACACTCTTTTCAAGTACACATGGAATAGTCAGGATCATAGATCACATGCTGGGACATAAAAAGGTCTCAATACATTTAAATAATTAAAGTCATAGACATGGTTATATGGCCACTATGGAATTCAATTAGAATTCAGTGACAATAGAATTGATAGGGAAAATAACAAATATTTGAAAATTAAGTAGCACTTTCAAATAATCCATGGGTCAAAGAAAAAAATTTAAAAAGAAATTAGAAAGTGTTTTGAATTTAGCAATATTAAAACATAACATTAAAATTTGTAAGATACAGTTAGAGCAGTTAATAAAGGAAAATGCATCTTATGGACAGTACTTAAAAAACAAGAATGATATAAGGTAGTAAATTGAGGAAAGGAATTATGAAAAGAAGATTCTATGAAAGGGAACATAAATTAGAGAAAGTTACCATCGGAAAGGTTCTTTGAAAAGATTAATAAAATTGATAAGCCTCTAACAAGAATAAAAAAAGAAAATGAGAGAGAAAATGAATTATCAGTAACAGAGATGCTTTGGTCATTTGTTTTCTGGGGGTTCATTTTTTTGAGTTCTTCATATAGTCTAAACATTAGTCCTCTACCAGATGAGTAGCTGGTAAACATTTTTTTCCCATTCTGTAGGGATCTTTTCACTCTGTTGATTGTTTCCTTTGCTGTACTGAAGCTTTTTAAGTTTACATGGTCTGATTTGTTGATTCTTGATAGTATTTCCTGTGCTGTCAGAATTCTATTTAAAAGTTCTTTGCCTGTGCTTATGGCTTCATGTGTTTCCCTTAATGTTATCATCCAATAGATTCAAAGTCTCTGTTTTTATATCTAGGTCTTAATTCATTTTTATTTGATTTTAGTGTAGGGTGAGAGATGGGGCCCAGGTTCAGTCTTCTGTGTGTGGATGTCCAGATCTCCTGGCACCATTTGTTTAAGAAGTTGTCTTCTCCAGTGTACATTTTTGGCCTTTTTGTCAAAAAGTCACATGGTTATAAGTGCATGGGGCCGTTTCTGTGTCTTCTAGTCTATTCCATTTGTAATGGAATAGAATCTTCTAGTATATTCCATTCATCATGCTTCCAGTACCATATTTTTGTTTCTTTGTTTTTGTTGTTGTTTTTAATCATGCCTTTGTGGTATTACTTGAAATATGGTATTGTAATGCCTCTAGCTTTGCTCTTTTTGCTCAAGATTACTTTGGCTTTTTAGGATCTTTACTGGTTTCATATGAATTTTAGGATTGTTTTTTATTGTTTTTTTGTGAAGAATGTTGCTATTTTAATAGAGATTGCATTAAATCTATAGATGACATTTTATAATATGGACATTTAACAATATTAATTTTCTGATTCAAGAATAAAGGATCTTTCCATTTCTTATATCCTTTTCAATGGTTTCTTCAGAGCTCTGTAATTTTTATTATAGAGGTCTTTCACCTCTTTGCTTAAGTTGCTTCTAGGTATTTAAATTTTTTTGAAGGTATCATGAGTGAAGTTATTTTTCTGATTTCTTTCTTGATGAGTTCACTATTGGTGTAAAGAAATGTGATTGATTTTTATATGTTGAATTTGTATTGTGAGAGTTAGCTGAATTTGTGGATCAGATCTAAAAATCTTCTCATGGAAATTTTCGGGCCTTCCATACAAAGAATCAGTACACTTACAAATAAGGATATTTGACATTTTTCTTTCTGATTTGAATCCCTTTTATTTCTTTCTCTTGCATGAACAGATGCTTCTCGAAAGAAGAACAAATGACCAGTAGGTACATGAAAAATGTTCAGCATCTTTGGTCATTAGGGAAGTGCAAATCCAAACCACGCAGATTCCATTTTTCCCGAATGGTTATCATCAAGAACACAAAAAACAATAAATGTTGGTGAGGATGTGGGGAAAAAAGGCCCTTCAAAATTATTGTTGGAAATTTAGACTAGTTCAATCACTATGGAAATCAGTATGGAGATTCCTCAAAATACTAAAAATAGAAATTTCATTTGACCCAGCTATTCCCCTTTTAGGTATCTTCCCCCAAAGAATTAAAGACATCATACTATAGAGATACGTGTATACCCTTGTTCATACTAGTGCAATTCACAGTATCTAGGCTCTGGAAGCAGCCTAGATACCTGTCAACATATGTATGAATATGGAAAATATGATGCTGAGAGTGTAGTTTAGTAGTAGAGTACTTGCCTATCATGTGCAAGGAATGAATTTGGTCACCAGTACTGTAAAGATTGAATATTACTCAGTTATGAAGAAGAATGAAATCATGTCATTTACAGGAAAATGAGTGAAACTTGAGACCATCATGTTAAATAAGTCAGACGCATAGAGTTAAATATCACATGGTATCTTTTATATGAGAAAACTAAACTATAAATGAATGAATAAAATAAATGGAGAGATGATAGGAAACTAGGTGGCAGACTTTGGAAGTGGGAAGGAGGATCAAGGTAAGGGGCAGCTGGAGGAGGGGATAAAGATGTGTTATTCCCTATACCAGTTACCCAAAATGAACATGCTGTAATGTATTGGAAATACATACTAATAAAAAATAAAAGCTAAGTTAAATAGGGTAAAATTCTCTCACCCCCCCAAATAGCAGGAATGAAAGTAAAGATAAAATTGCAGATCTTACACACATTGAACATATATATGTAAAACTTCCTGTCAATAAATTTGACAAAACTTCTATAAAGTGGATAGATAATGAACTTTACAGAACTGGTAGAGAATAGTTTCAACAGCTCCATATCCACTTAAGAATAGGGTTTTAGATGAGGTGGCTGAGTATGTCTGGAGTTGTTTCTGCATCTTTGACAAAGGAGCCAACCACCCTCACTGGGGGAAAGATCGCCTCTTTAATAAATGGTGTTGGAAAAACTGGATTTCAACCTGCCAGAGATTAAAACCAGACCCATGTCTATCACCATGCACTAAACTAAGGTCGAAATGGATTAAAGATCTAAATATTAAGTCAGAAACACTAAACTTGCTGGAAGATAAATTAGGTAGAACTCTCGAAGACATTGGCATAGGAAAAGACTTTATGAACAAATCTTCAGTAGCAAGGGAACTAGCACAAAGAATCAACAACTGGGATCTCATTTAAAAAGCTTCTCCACTGCAAGAGAAACCGCCAGCAGAGCTAAGAAACAACCTACAATGTGGGAAAAATAAATTTTACCAGCAGTTCCTCAGACAAAGGTCTACTATTGAGAATATGTAAAGAACTGAAAAAAATAAGACCCCCCAAATTTAAAGACCCAATTCAAAAATGGGCATGTGAAATGAACAGACATTTCACAGACAAAGAAGTAAAAGCAGCAAATAAACATATGAAAAAATGTTCAACATCACTGGCCATTCGAGAGATGCAGATGAAAACAACGCTGAGATTCTACCTTACCTCAGAAAGAATGGCTGATATCATGAACTCATCCAGTAACAAATGCTGGTGGGGTTGTGAGGAGCAAGGAACCCTTCTCCATTGTTGGTAGGAGTGCAGACTGGTGCACCCACTGTGAAAATCAGTATGGAGATGCCTCAAAGAACTAGGACTAGAGGTCCCATTTGACCCAGCTATTCCCCTGCTGGGTATCTTCCCAAAAGAATTAAAATAATCATACCACAGTGATATATGTGCACCCATGTTCATAGCAGCACAATTTGTGATAGCTAAAACTAGAAACCAGCCCAATTGCCCATCCAACTGGAGACTGGATAAAGAAGATGTGGGTTTTTTTTTTAATATAAAATGGAGTACTACTCAGCCATAAAGAATGAGAAAGTGGAGACATTTGTAGCTAAGTGGATGCACATTGAGGTCATACTCTTAAGTGAAATAAATAGGACACGTGTAAATACTGAATAGTTTCTCTGGTGTGAAAAACTAAAAGTGTAAATAAGAATCAAAATATATAGTTGATATTGTGAAATAGGAAAAAAATGTCTAAAGGAGTAGGGGAAGTGGGAGGGGTAGGGGGAAGGAAAGAAGGGAAAAGAGAAAATATGAGAAAAGGAAAAACATGAAAAGAAAGTCTTTGTAAATAGGGAAGGATGGAGTGGGTGAAGGGAGGACAGGGGAATGGGGAAAAAAATAAGAACCAAGATACATCATGCAAAGGTACAAGATCCCAATGATGAATGTAACTGTATTGTATACCTGAAATGTACCAGTAAACTAAATGGAAAAAAAAGAATAGGGTTTATGATAAGTATTCCTCCCTCTTCTTCAAAATACCTACCTCAAGTGGTTGTATTGGCAAATTCTATCTGACATTCAAGAACTAATGCCAGTCTGTGTTAGCCATCTTTGTGTTACTATGACAAAATTCCTGAGATAATCAACTGATGAGGAAAAGGATTTCTTTTGGCTAATGGTTCTGGAGGTTTCAGACCATGGCTAGTTGGCCATTGGTTTTGGGTCTGTAGCAAGAAAATGAATCACAGAAGAAACACATGGCAGAGGAAACTGCTTCCCCGAAGGCACCTGGGAAGCAAAGCAAAAGGACGAGGGATGGCCAGGGTCCCGACATCCCATCCTCAATCCTCAGTAACTTCTTCCCACTTTGCCCTACCTCTGGAAGTTGCTACCACTTCCCAACAGTGCTATGGGTTGGGGCCCAAGACTTTAATACCTGGGCCTTTGGTGGACACGTACCTACATCATAACACAGTCCTCAGAAATTACAGGGCACGAGTCTGTGTCAGCTCGCATTATGAGGCCAGGTGGTCCTGACATCGAACCTGATCGAGACATTACAAGTAAATGAAATTATAACTAGTATCTCTCATGAACATAGACACAAAATCCTCAACAAGATATTAGGAAGTCAAATTCAATGACCTATGAAAAGATAATGAAGCAAGTGGAGTTAATCCCAAGAATACAAGGTGGTTCAACATTTGAAAATAATGTAAATTATTAATAGGAAAAATAGAAAAATTTATAGAACCATCTAAATAAGTGCAGAAAAGGTATCTGAAAAAATTCAACACTTATTCAGGGTTAGAAACAGCTGCCAATGAATGAGAAAGGCATCCATAGGAAATTTACCTCTAACTTCAGGTTTAATATTATAGACTAAATACTTTCTTCCTAAGATCAGGAAGATCAAAAAAGTGATTTTCCTTATCACTTCTATTTAGTATTGTAGCATGAAGGTCTTTACTAGAACAATGAGGAAAGAAGAAGAGGAAAGAAGAAGAAATAAAAGGCAAAATACTGGAAATTATCAAGTAAAACAGCCTTATTCACAGACAATATGATTGTTGATATTGAAAATCCAAAGAAATTTATAATAATTTACTAATAAGTTAATTGACAAGATCCCAAAATAAGGTCAATATACAGCAAGCAAAATTTTTTTATGTATTAGCAATAAAAAAGGATAAATGAAATATTTAAAATTTAATTTTAAATGGTATTGAAAACAAGACGTTTAGGAATAAACTTAATAAAATCATATGAAATGTATACACTAGAAACTGCAGAACTTTGTTGAGAGGTGATAAAGAAGATCTAAGGAAATGGAGAGATATATAATGCTTATGCATTAACATACTTAGTACGTTTAGGATATAACTTCTTTCCAAACTGATCTATAACTTTATCACAATCCCAGTCAACATTTCCAATAGGTTTATTTTATAAAAGTTGCACATTGATTATAAAGTGTGTTTGGTAACACAGTGGATTTAGAATAGCCACATATTTGGGGGGAAAATTTTGGGGACTTGCTCTACTTGATTTAAAACTGTGTAAAGGCAATGTTAAGACAGTCACTGTCAGCATAAAGATAACTTAATCAGTGGAACAAAATTAGAGTCTGGAAAAACATCTTCCCAATTGATTTTGTACAGATTTGCCAATGGCACCTTTTAATGGTAAAGAAAGTCTTTCCAATAAATGATTGTATCTCTTCGTGAGAAAAAACTTGATCACAGTCTTACACCATACACAGAAGTTAATTTGAGACTACTCATAGACCTAAACATGAAGCTAAAACTTTAAAGTTTCTAGGAGAAAATTCAAAAGAATATCTCTGTACTCTTGAAGCAGGAAAAGACGTTTTTAGAGAGGAGACAAAAGTCCAAATATAAAAGAAAAAAAATCTAGTAAAATTGAACTTCATCAACATTAAAAACTGCTCATCAAAAGGTAATATCAAGAAAATGAAAAGGTGAGCTACATAGTGGGAGAATATATTTACTATATTGTTATAATCAATAATAAAATAATAAACAAGTCAATTAAAGTGGACAAAATACTTGAGACACTTCCCATTCCACGCCAGAGTGTTTCTAGAAATGGCCAATAAATCCATAAAAAGTTACTCACTATCATTACTAACTACCATTTCATCAGGGAAATGAAAAAAATCATTTTAAAACCAGAATCATCTACTATTTGATACCCATCAGAATAAATTGAATTAAAAAGTGATAACACCAATCTTTAGAAGGATGTGGAACAGCTGGAACACCCACCTGAGGCTGGTAAAACATTTTGGGAGAAGTACTCGGTAGTTTCTTATGAAGTTAAATACACACATATCCTATCACTCTGGGGAATTTTTCTCCTAAATGTCTGCCCAAGAAAATGGAATCTATCTACAAATCTATCTACAAAAAGACACATACAGGAATGTTCATAGTAGATTCGTGGTAATAGCCCAAACTGGGAAAAAGCACAGATATTCATAGTGAATGGATAAATTACAGGACATAAAATTGATAGACTCCTATTCACCACACAAAAGAATGAACCATCAAAACATGAAGCAACAAGCCAAATCTCAGAAACTTTATGTTGAATGAAAGAAACCAGAAATAGAAAAAGCACACATGGGATTTCATTCATGTGAATAAAAACTACAAAAACTAGTCTGTGGCAGTAGATAGGAGAACATGGTTCCTTATGGTGTACGGGGTGGGAAGAATGGGGGTCCTTTTTGGGGTGATGGATGGGTTCTCTATTTTGATGGGTGTGTTGATCACACACACGTTAGTCAGACCCCAAAGCACATCTAACTGAATGACTAACTCTGAATATAAATTTCATTGTAATAAAATGAGGAGAAAGGCTTGGGGTAAATGAATGGATTTCTTCTTTTTCTGGAGCTCCGTGCAGTTGGGAGATGGAAGGTTGGAGGGGGTGGGCAGCGAGCAGTTGGTGGGAAATGTGCAAAGGAAGAGGCAAATGTGCATCCAAGAGAGGAAAGGATTTTGCAGCCATTCTATTAGTGAAGTTTTGGGCAAAAGGGAATGATGTCTAGGAAGGGTTCGGAAGGAATTTTACTTGTTGGAAATGGCACATAGATGCTCATCATCCTTTTAAATGAAGAGATGTGTCATTCTTGGCTTTCATAGTAGATTTGTGCTGCTTTTGAAAGTGTCACCACATGAGACTAGTCTCGTGAAGACAGATTTGTAAAGTGTCAGGTAGTACCTGTGAGCGTTTTCAACTCTCTTGCCTTAACCAGCAAACAACTAAACTGATAGTGTCGTGGACCCTTGACTTAGGAACTCAACTCGTTCGCGAGAGCTGGTTGTAACTCAAGTTGTTCAGTGAAGGCTCAGGCTCCTCTACACAGCCTTCGAAGTCTCTCTCCTGTACACAGGCGGGTGGATCTCGGTGTCCTTAGAGACAATGGCCCAGGATTTCTCAACCCCGCACGGGAAAGGATGCTGTTATTTTCCTTCCAGACTCCTTAAGGGTCAAATCTATATCTGAGACCATCTGAAAGCACAAGCAGCTGCCATTCGGGTCATAACTCAATACTCTGTAAGTTAAAATTAAAATTTCATTGGTAACCCAAGTTGTTCAAATGTCAGGCTGGTCATAGCATGAGGGTCCACTGTGCAGGGGTTGGGGTAGATGGCTGGGAATGGAGCTGAATAGTATTAATTTCGGGTTTGGTTGGGGGGGTAGAGAAGTGTCTTTGAAATAAATTCTAGAGTCCCTATGTCATCCAGCCATAAGAGCTGGTCCTGAAAGCCCATTCACTTCTAAAGGAAATTTTACTTGTATTTTATAAACGGAAAATGCTGACGGTTTCTTCATGGGCTGCTTGTATGGGATGAAACGCCCTGTGGATTTATGTGCACTTGCCGCTTGTTCCTAGCAGCTAGAATTCCTTCTTGGTTCCTTGGTTCCCAGGGAGACCTTTAGGCTTCTCTGGCTGCTCTGAAACAGCTTGGAGGTGTGAAAGCCTCGGCCCAGCACTCTGGGCACAGCTGGAGTTGACTTTGCTCATTGCTCGGCCGGCCAGGAAGACTGGACATTGTGCACGGATTTGGCTTTGGTGGACAAACCCTTTTGTCACCAACTTCCTCTGCTGGCCTCGAATTTGCTTTTGACTACTAAGTCCTTTTCTCCATCTATTAGGATTTGTGTCCTATTGGAATATTAAAGATAGCAAGTCCAAAGTAAAACAAGATGGTTTTTATTTATGAAGATAAGCCCTCCATCAAACTGAGTTGATTATTTGCAGTTTTCATTTTCCCTCCTACCTTCACCCCTTCGCAGATCACAGAGCCAGCCACTCAGTTGTCACACTTTGGGGTTCAGTAGTTTTGCCACCACCACGCCTCGACATATCATTGCTGGGCCAGCAACGAGGCATATCTCAAATAACATGTTCTCTTTCCTAAATGTACTGTACTTAAAATATGTATTTTAATAAACCGTCCCTAACTATTAACAGATTTGTGCTTATGAGTTTTTTATATTTTGGGCAGATTTTAATGTTAAGATCTTGCATGCCATCTGATTCAGAGGAATGATTAAAAGCAAAAGAACAAGGGTGGGTAGGTAAAAGCAGAATTATTCTTAACAGTTCTGGGATTGATACCATATTTTAAAACCAATGCAGAATGGAAAATGGAAGTTGCTTTCAGGCATGACGGTCTAGCATTTACAGCTCTGTTTCTGTTTCCAGTTGTCCCAGAAGACAGATCTCATGAAATATTTCATGATACTCCAAATCTCCTCTTCTGATGTTGGATTTTGGAGATGTAAGAGAAAACCCTAAACACCGGTGCCTTGTGCAAATAAGTCTGTTTCCTATTCCCCTTTGAGCTCATGAGAAGTAGGTGTGAGTAGGGGTGGAATCTACCTAAGGACTTGGCGACGTGGGGAGGAGAGGGTGTGCTGTGACAGCTTCTGCCAGTGTGCTGGTCTGCGGTGTGTGGACCAGTAACGAATGGCATAAAAGCTCAGTTAGCTTTGAGGTATGCACATTTAGACGCAGACCTTAGTTTGAGTAGGAATGAACCATAATCTCTTTTTATTGCTACATCTTTTATTAAATTTCCAAAATTGCCTAGATGAGTTGACCACTATTGCATCGCTAGGTCATAATAACAAAGGAATATTCCATTTTCTGTTACTCTAAGTTCAGTCTCTTTTCTACTCTACTACTTGCTGCCCTTGCAAACAATACATACACAGTAGTATACCAACATTGACTCTTGCAAAATACATTTTATAGGCCAGTGCCAATAATTGATACCCTATTTCAGTTTCCCAAGCCTTACACGTGATTCTACTGAACTAGACACTTTTAAATATCAGGCACTTAAATTTTTAAAAATAGTCACATTCATTGAGTATACAGTGAAAAGTGAAAAGAGAACTTTTCCCTCATTCTACACCTTCCACCTCTAGTGGAAAATTGTCACAGGTCTGTGTTTGTTTGTATTTGGAGAAGGCTAATGTTTCTTCCTAGACCAGATGTTAACCACAAAATTTCTCATCTTTTAATAATACAGAACATTTGCTTGAGTCTTACAAACAGCAGAAAGTTTCTTTTGAGTATACATATACTCTAAACTCCTAACATTAGTATGCCTTGGTCTTAGCGTTTGGAAATTGAAAACCCAACTGCAAAGGGAAGTTCTTAAACATAAGCTGAAAACTGGTTCACCTTTTTCATCCCAACCCCAAGGAAAAATTATCACAAACAGAACTTTAAGAACTACCCACCAGGCTTCACAGTGCTTTCCAAAAAGTCAGTAGTAACCCCCAGACTGCATTGTGTCTATTCACTTAGTGGATATTCTATAGCTTGTGGGTATTTTCTTTTTGTTCTCTGTACCTTGCCAGCATTTGCTTTATTAGTATTTTAAAAATTGACATTCTAATAGGTGTGTAGTGGCATGTCTTTTTTTATTCACTGAGTTTATTCGTACAATTTAGGTGTACATTATGATCACATTCATCAGAGGGAATTTGTACCTGTACATAATTTATCTTGGTTCTTATTTTTTTCCCCCATTCTCCTTCCTTCCCTTCCACCCCTCCATCCCTCCACCCCTCCACCATTCCCTTCTTACAGAAACTTTGTTTCCATTACTTCTTCCTTTTCTCATCTTTTTCTTTCCCTTCTTTCCTTTCCCCTGCCCCTTTTCTCTAGTTCCCAGTCCCCTTTGAGCGTTTTCTTTCCATTTCACAATATTTATTGACTTTAGTGATAGGGGCTGGCAGACAATCCTGGGAAAGGATCCTACTTGAAAGGTCACTAAGGTAGTCATTACAATGGGAATGTCTTTATAAAAAGAGGAATCTAATGACACATATTTTCTAAAAATCATTTAGGAATTTAGAAGTTACTCCATCTCATAAGCACATTATTTGAGACATGCCTCATGACAAGGCCTCCAACAGTGATATATGGGGCATAGTGGAGGATAATTCGGGAGCCATACAGTGTGAAGGCCTGGAGTTGGATGGGCAAAGACTGGGCAATGGGAAGGAAAATGAGAACCTTAAAATAATATCAATAATTAAGTTTTAGTGAGTGATAATTAAATGTCAACATTGGGTAATTTCTGCACATTATCTCATTGAACCTTCCCAGCAATCCTGGCAAGTATCTGTTATTTCCATTTGACACAATTAGTAAATGGTAGTTCCAGCATTCACACTCTTGTCTAGTGCCCCTACCCTTATTAAGGTAATTCTTTATTGAAAAGAAATTAATATCATATCAGTGTCTACCTGTTATGGTATGGATCTTAAATGTCCCCAGAAGTTCCCATGTTATGTTGAAGGCTTAGTACCCAGTGCAGCAGTGTTTAGAGGTGAAGCCTGTGAATCATGAGGCTCTGGACTCTGAACCAATTAATCCATTTATGTATTCATAATTTAATGATCCATTAGGAGGTGTTGGAAACTTTAGGAGGTGGTCCCTTGTTGCAGGAAAGAGGTCATGTAGGTGTGACCTTGAAGGGTATATTTTGTCCCCAGCCTTTCCTGCCTTTGTTTGTTCCCAGCTGCCATGAGGTTGCTCTACCATACACTCTCTGTCATGGTGTTCTGCTGAATCACAAGCCCAGAAACAACAGTCAGTAGATCATGGGACTGAAGCCTCTGAACTGTGAGCCAAAATAAATCTTTCCTCCTGAAGTTGATTTTCTTAGATAGTTTATCAGAACAACAGAAAGCTAACACACCATCAATGATTCTATCATCATTTTGTGGAGATACAAATTTCAGAGCCTTTCCAAAAAAAGAAGGTAAACTTGTATTAGATGGAAGTTTTCCCCCTCAAAGCAAAATCCAAAGCATATCTTCTTTTAACCTATCCTTGTCACTTGGTCCAGTTGCAGTCTGTGGTCCACTCATGTAAACTTCTTTTTTATTAATCTTCACTCTGACTTTCACCAGCCCTTCTCCTTCTTTATAGTTTTTCTGTACCTGGGGTGGGGGGAGAGAAAATTTCTCAGCTACTTCCCCCATCTCCTCATTTGAGAAGCTATTGCTGTAAAAGCACTTAAGAAGTCACAGGCAAATGTGAAATATTGTTTTCAGAAAATAGTATTTTTATATGAAATTATTTTTGAAAATCAAAGTTTTTGTCTTTGAGTTAGCTGCTCGTTAGGCAGAGTCAGGCTCAGAAAGAGTGGCCATGGAGGAGGGATGCTTTTCTAGAAAAGCAAAGGATACCATCCTGCAATTAGAAAGTTGTTATACTTTGTGAAAAAGCAAGTGACATTTGGTAGGAAGTATAAGAAGTATGAGTGAACTTTTTATTTTATTGATGCAGTATTTTATTCAAATTAATCTCATTCTAAATTGGCTCATTTTCAGAAAATAGAAATGGGCTTTTTTTTCTTGCCTGTAGAACCAGGCAATTGTAGATCCCATTGACCTAGACTAAGCTTATTTCAAATATTGGCTTAATTTATGAAGGAAGTTTAGCAGAGAAAATAACCAATCATTAAGCCCTAGCCCAAATAGTATATGTGGATTAAATAGGATTTAATAAAATGTAGAAATCTTTTTGCCTGATAAAAGCTTGCTCACATAACTGTTTATGTTCCTTTGCAGTCCAACTTTTATGGACTTTCTAAAGGCATTAGGATAAAATACATATATTTTGCTGTACATTCTACTTTGTAGTGCAATGTCTTTTTCTGCTTTTTGTTCATACCATGTGGCTCCATGCCTCTTCCACTCTGCATGGCTGTTAATTTCACCAAGATGCCGCCTTCTCCTTTTAGGATATTTAATTCCCACCAGTTTTATCAGATCTTGTTTGGAGAAATGAGGGCAGAAAGTTTAAGACACACGAATAAATCAAATTTGATTGCTCAGTATTGGAATGCCACAGGGAAGTGACTCTGAGAACTCAGAGGAAAGGAGGATTACCTTTGTCAAGGACATCAGGGAAAGCTTGCTTGGAGAGGCAGCGATCGCGTTGGCCTTCCTACATCAAACAAGTGAATTCTGAGTGAGATTTGATTGTACGGAAGTAGGAGAGGAAAGGGAATTTCCTACAAAAACGTTCAAGAATGTCATACCTTGAGGTAATTCTTGGAGCAGGGATTGATCATGTGAAGCAGTGAGGCTTGTTTTTTTTTTATTCGCAGTTTATGTAGCCACTCATGAAAGAAGCCTTCCAGAACTGCTTCTGAAAGGGCAAAAATTGTGGGATAAATGGTGTTCAAAGCAAGGAAGATTATTTTGAGAGAAATTAATGGCAATGTATCTTTTACTGAAATGCATTTTTAAAACTTAAACATTCACTGTAGTTTGATCACACCTTGAATTAGCATTGGGGACACCATAAACTCTTTTCCCTTTTCAAATTAAGAGGTTTGAGTGTTCGCAAAATGAAATTATAATGTTCTTAGGATTACTATAAAAGAGAATGTGCTTTTAGACTGGGGACCTAGTGGGCTGCCTACACTTGGACAGAATTACCAAACAGACACGAGGAACAGTGGGCAAACGCGAGCCTCTCTGACTTGAGCTGGCCCTCTTCTTCCCCGTCGTGGACAGCAGGAATTATTCAGTCCTCTCCCCATCCCTTCTTTTTTCCTCTCCTCCTTCCTTTCTCCCCTCTTGTATCCCTCTCTCCCTTTCTTTTTATCATTTCTCCTGTATTTATTGAGTTCCTATAATGTGCCAGGCACTCTTCTATATGCTGACAAAAAAATATTCAGATAGTTTGAGAAACTGTTGGGATGGACATAGAATCACAAAAATGACAAATGTTTACCTTGCCCAACTTTCTAAACTATAAAACAGTAATAGGAATTCCCTTGACCAAGCCCTTATTAGCAGACATGTTTATCAGGTTCTTAAGGTGGGATATGTTCAAGAAATGTGAAGAACGATTGTGTTTAAACAAGTGGACTATGAACAGTGTGGAAAGAGTACATGTTACTCATACTCAGTGATGTCATTAACAATGTCTTTAATATAACAAAAGAGCTAACATTCATTTCTGTTGTTCTGCATTGTGTTCTGTCCACATGTCACCTCATTTAAAACTCAAAATAGTCACAAGAAATAGAGAAATAGAGTGGTAAAGACTAATAGTTTTCTGCTCACAGTCTTACCTGTCTTTCTTGCGGTACAGTACCTGTTTCAAAGACCTTCCTCCAAATGGGCATTTCTCTCTTCAGTCTTTCTGGGTGGAGCAAATCACAAATGGTTGACTAAAATCACAGTGGTCTGATCTACCTTGCCACTAATCAGTGGTTTTAGGCAGGCCATGCAATTCTGAGACAAAAGCAAGGCTAGTAGAATTTTGTAGATACGAGGTAAACATGATTTCTTTTCTACCCTTGGATATTGTCACGAGCAAGTGATATACGGCACCAAAGAATGACCTGGCCCAGTGTGAGGACCACGCCCAGGAAAATGAGCCAGTGTACCTAGAATGGCGAAAGATTTGACAGAATGAAACATGAAGGACCTTGGACCTTGATGGAATTACTGAGTTACGTTAGTCTGTCTTGGGACTGCCTTCTCCTTATCCCAGACTTCTGTAAAGAGATCATAAGTGCCCTTTTTTGTTTAAGATGTGTTGGTTGGGTTTTCTGTTACCTGCTACTGAAAGTGTGCCTAGAGACAGGTTATTACCGTCTCTAAAACACAGAAAGGTTAAGAAAAAACTAGGCTTCCACGCCAGTCTGGCTCCTGCGACATTGGGAGATGATGTGGAACCCCGCGTGAGTGGGATGTTATCACTATGTAGAGATTCTAACATGGAAGAAATGGGCTTTTCACATAACTCATCTTGGCAGCATGTTTAGAAGGAACTGTTGGCCTCTTCCGACTGAAAGCATCTTTGTTTACATTTCTTGGTCAGTTATAAATCATGTGGCTGTTTTACATGTAATATTTGTTTCTGTTAAGATACTATTTATTAAGTCAACTTATTTTGTACTTTACTTAGAATGTAACAGGAAGTAGTTAACTGCACAAAATTCAACGAGAATGAAATTACAGAAATGAAGGGCAAAGGAAAATGGATGAAGTCAGGAAGAGCTCAGTATTTGGAAGTAGTCTGTAAAAAATCATGAACACGTATTCAACCTCATCTGGATCCAACACAGTGATAAGATTCATGGAGTCCCTGAGTTAGAAACATTCCCACTACTGAGGAGAAGCAGCAGTCACCTCTCCCTGACACAGATGCTGAAGGAATGTTCTTCCTAATATGGCTCAATTACTTTCTTGTTGCTGGGACAAAACACCCAACACCCACATGGTAAAGGGTTTATTTCAGCTCGGTTTGTAGAGACTTCAGTCTGTAGTTGGCTGGCTCCAAGGCAGAGCAGCATGGCCGAGGAGAAACAGCTTATGGCAGGGCAGGCAGGAGATGGTGAGACTTCCTTCTTCTCTCTTTTCCCTCCAGACTACAGACATATTGATTGGTGCCACCCACGCCCAGGGTGGGGCTTCTGCCTTGAGTAAATCCACTTAGCCACACCCAGAACCATGTGAAACCAGTTAGTGGGCTAACCCAGTAGCACACCCCTTAATCTCAGTATCACACAGCCACCGTCCAGCCACCTCTGAAAAGTATCTCCTTTGAGCACATGAGGCTTTGGGGGGTCATCTAGATACCAGCCGTAAATAACACTAGCGATGTTCATAAAGGGAACGTGGCGGTGTAGGAGGAAATTCCCTAGACAGCACGTCTGCAGTAGTAACTGTAGTTCTGCACAACGATGGTACTGGGGGAGGAGCCAAAGCAGTGCAGTCCCTGCTGGCATGGCTAGATCTTCTTTGCTTTCAGAAAAGCAAAGCTGCTAACATGACCCTAAGTTTCTAAACCTTAATCTTTACCAGTTGTGATTCTGATCCTTTGCAGGTGTAAGACTAAAGCAGTTCAATAAAATTCTGTAAGTTGAGTCCATGTTAGAACTCACAGTCCATACATTTACACTGCTGCCTTCCTACTCTGTGTGTCTTTTTCATTAGGATTTTCAGTACATCTCTTGGGTTTAGAGCGTACCTGTCCATGTTCATATCCCCCTTCCAGTGAAAAGACCTTTGTGCATAAATTAGGGTATCTCTTTGTCTTACAAAACATGCACATGAGTTCTACAACCAAACGATAATCGAATGATTCTAATTTATGATATTCATTCCCAAAAGAAGAAGATGCTCATATATGAATCCTTTGGGAGAAAAACTAAGTCTGTCCAGACTTTACATATGTTTCAGCAAGCACACAACACTGACACTTGTCATATACATGGAGCAAAGCAGGCTTGGCATAGAACATTGTTTACAAAACACGCTATTTAAGAAGTGGACATTCTCTGGGATTGTGCCCCAAGAGAGGACTCCTGTCAGTGGTCTGCAGTACATTCTCCAGATTTTCACCTTCTCTGAGAATAGTAAAATTGCTGTAACTGCACAGTGATCTTCCATCTTGAGCTAAGATAGCGGTCAGAAGATTAGGCTTTCCTTTCACTGGTGACCTGGTACCACACGCCCCACCCAGCACTTTCTGTTGCCACTCTTCCCACTGGTCACTCAGGTGACTGTGGGGCGAGAGGGTCTGGTAATTTTCTTCTGCCGAGAGCACACAGAATCCCAGAAAGTGCATGACACCTTTGGCTTTGGAAGCTTGCAGTGCAGTGCAACCCCCACGGCATTGAGCAGGTGGCAAGAGACCCCGTAAGCTTCCACCCAGTTGCCCCTTTGGCCTCTCCTTTTGGTCTAGACTTGGCCACTTTCCTGGGAGAGGATTCCTCTGCTCTAGTATGTTTAATTCTTCCTCTTTGCTTTAGCATTTTGTCTCTTCTTGTAGGCCTGACATCAGTAAATCTCTGATCCTCTCGTTTTGGGTTTTAGAGTGTCGGAGTAATGATTCTAGTCCTGAGATGGAGGTGAGGGACAAGGTCTGCATTCGGCTTGGTCAGAGTGGGATCGGCAAGGAATGAATGCTCCAACACTTCTCCATGGCGGGGTAATCCCACATCAGCCTCCTTAGAGGCCTTGTCTCTTGAGGATCAATATAAAAGCTCTTCCATTTGCTGTACCCCCTCAGGCTATGGGATCACTGTACCACATATGTTGTGTTCTGAATTCCAAAGTATGACTTTGCTTTACTTGTACTTTTTTGTTAACGTACTTTAGTTCTTGATGACATCATCTGCTTTATTGTTTCTAACAAATGCACACTCTTCCAATATACAGCTATAAAATCAAACAGTTCCATGCTAATGAACCTTTGGGGGCATTTAGGGTTTTTGTTTTTGTTGTTTTTGATGCTGGGGATGGGATATAGGTCTTTTCGCCTGCTAGGCAAGCACTCTACCACTGAGGTTCACACTCAGCCTGCTTTTAGCTTCTTCCTGGAAAATGAGAACATCTTATAATTAACACTGGACATTATCAACATTTTGTATCCATCCTAATCTGAAAGGTAAAAATAGTATAATACAGAAAGTTTGACTCCGTGTTTGTTACTGAAGTCTAGTATTTTTAGTCCGTGTTTAGTTGCATGTCTGTATCTCACTTGTATTTCTTTGCATTGTCCTGAAACCCCCTCACCTGGGCTGAGAGTCCACTAGTCTGCAACTGTGTGGCAAGCATTTTTCTGAAGGTGAGGAGGAAGAGGGAAAGGGAAGCTGCAGACTTTTGACTTGAGCCACAGAGTAGATGGAGGTGCCGTTGGGTTGGAAGAGAGTGAGAGAGGAGTGACTTTGTGCACTGTGTGGAAAGACCCCCCAAAATTCTGGTTTGGCCATGTTCATGGTGAGGTACCCATGAAACCTGCTGAGGGAGCACATCATGGCAGGAGTTCCGTGCATGAATTTGGGTCACACGGAAAGGGCTCATGATGGGGGCTTGAAGTCAGAGCTGCCCTAACAGAGCTATTTAAAATTGTGATACTGGATGAGCTCACTCAAGCCGAGAATGGCAGTAAGAGAAAGAAGACATTCACTCAGCAAAGTCTGCATATGGCACATATGAAAAGAAACCCCACTGTGAAATGTTGGATGTAAGAAGAAAGAATAAAAATGAAGCATCAGCTTTCATAAGGTTGTTTCTTCTGCCAAATCTCCTAGAAAGCTCATAGTGGCCAACAAATTTATATCTGAGCTTCAGGGAAATGAAAACCTTGGAGAAATATTTAGCTAAAAGCCTTGAATTTGTTTCTCACTAGGATTTATAGTATAAGGCATTGTGAATATCTGTGTTAAATGTACATTATTTGTACTCCAAATTGATTTTTGGATGTGTAAAATGTTTCCAATCACATAATTCTTTGTGTTTCTAGTTGTGAGAGTGCTATGAAAGCATCCAGTTATGAATTCATTTTCTCCTTTGTTGTATTATTGTTTAGTAATGAAGAGTAGTAGGAAGTATTTGAAGGTGATGGTTGTCTGGAACAATTGGAGAAGTTGTATTGAGCTATTGTTTGTGAAAATAACACAGAGAACCGTAGTACATGATAGATGATCAGATAAGCAAACAGAGTTTTACTCTTTGTTTGTTTGTTTTGGTATTGGGGATCGAACTCGGGTCCTTGCATTTGCGAGGCAGGTGGCAAAACCACTATGCTCAACCCCCAGCCCCAGAGTTTTACTCTTGTTACAAACACTATTAATGCTAATACTAAAGAGTTAAAAAGTGAATGAAAGCCTTGTGGTTAGCACTTGTGAAATTAGGAGCCCTAACTCTTTTTCAAGTGTATTTGGAAATGAGGGACTATGTAGGCATATTTTGGGCTACTTTGTGTGTCCATCTGTATGTCTGTCTATTACCAGCGACATTGCCATGAGTTGATTATTAAACATTAGTATTGTACCACCCCATTACTTAGAATTGCTACCAGTAATTCTGTCTATTCTTTTGCCATGAAATTATCAACAGCCTAGGTCTGGTCATTCAAATAAGTAAATAAATCAAGGACATGTATGTTTTCAAAAGTACTAATCAGTACATTGGCTACTGGCAAACTAAATTTTATGCCATAAATATCAATAAATTCTTACTGTAATGACGAGTGTCTTACACACGGAGGAAGAATCTGCCTCATTAATACAGCATCATTGGTGAAGAAGAACTTCCAAGGGGCTGGGGAGGGGAGGTGACTGGCCCCCTGACTTTACCTTCCTCTGATCCTTTCTGGCATAGGTGCCTCGGGCTGGGTTTGTTGAATTGTGTGTGTATCTGTGTGGAGGGTTAAATTTGAGATTAGAGGAATCTGCATAAAAGAGTTAGTGGATCATTTATTAGATCATGTTTTCAGTGTGAGTTTTTCCAGTGACAAGCAGTAGTAAAATGAAGCATTTGTCAAATGTAAAGTCATGATATTAAAAATTTAACTCAGTGCAAGAGTTTGGGCTGGGACTGGAAATCAAATGGTGTAGGTCCTTTAAAAAAATAATTTCGCATTTATCTTTGTCATAAGAGTAGATCCTCTGGTTTGGTGGTACACAACTGTAATCCCAGCACTCTGGGAAGCTAAGGCAGAAGGATTGCTAGTTCAAGTCCAGCCTGGGCAACTTAAGGACCTGGGGAGACTCTGTCTCAAGTTCAGGGCAGAAGTCCTCGTTTGCTTCCCAGTGTGGGCAGTGGGGTGAGAGTGGTGAGGAATAGTTCCCAGAGGCAGGAATGAATGCAGACTAAACTAACCATAACACTGGCTCAGATAGGATCCTAACTGAGCTCCTGATAAGCCCTGTATCTAGGTCACCAATATTATGTTATTGTATTTTTTATAAAATATAACAATTACATGTACTCATGCGGTTCGGTGTGATATTTCAACTCAGGCCTACAAGTACTAGTCAAACCCGGCCTCTTGCCTGGCTGATTTTCTAAAGATATACTTCTCTGCTTTAGACCCAAGGTGGGGCAACTACAGCCCTGGGCCAGAACCAGCCTGCCACCTGTGCTGGTAGCACCTGCGAGCTCAGAATGGCTGGGAAAGCGGGGTGTGTGTGTGTGTGTGAAAATATTAAATGTAAAAATTAAATGAAATTCCGATTTTGGTGTTCCTAAATAAAATTTTTGTTGGAAGACAGCTATCTGTTCACAAATCCTCTATGGCTCTTTCATTCTAAATGGTCGCTCTGGGCAGTTGTAGAGGTTGCACGGCTGTGAAGCCAAACATATTTACCATCTGAGCCTTAGTAGTAAAACTTGGCTCAGACCTGGTTAGCAATGAATTCCGCTGCTGGGGCGGGGAGCGCAGGGCAGAACACCAGCCGAGCAGGCCCCAGCGTGGCCCCCACCTCCATGGTAGTGAGCAGACCGGGTGCCTCCTCACCTGCAGGACGGGGGGCTTTCGGGAACAAGACACTGTGAAGATGCCCCCCACAGCTGGTCAACACACGGCAGGTGCCCTCACCTACCAAGTGATTTTCAGGTTCAGTTTGGGGTTTTCTTTGACACTCAGCTTCTTTTTCTTAATACTTTTCCATGAAATTATCGTTACTTGTGAACATTTAGAAAAATAATGGCATAAAATTATCTTTAAAATCACTATTTCCCACACTGGATTACTTAACATTTGGCTCCTCTTTTATTTATTGTATACATTGGATTTGAGGGGATATTGGATTCAATATTATTTTAAAATATTGCATTCAATATTAAAAAACTTAATTTTATTGGTACATTTTAGGTATACAATATAATGACATTCATCATTGGAAATTTGCACCTTTACATAATCTCTCTTGGTTCTTATTTTTCCCGCTTCCCCTGCCCTCCCTTCAACCCCTCCATCCCTCCCTATTTACAAAGACTTTGTTCCATTTTTTCATTTTCTCATATTAACTCCATTCCCTTCTTTCCTTTCCCCTACCCCTCCCACTTCCCCTTTGCCCCTTTTCTTCCTATTTCACATTATCTATTATACCTTTTATTCCTTATTTACACTTTCAGTTTCTCACACTAAAGAAACTATTCGGTATTTACACATGTGTCCTATTTGTTTCACTTAAGACTGTGGCCTCAGTGTGGATCCATTTAGCTATAAATGTCTCTAGTTTCTCATTCTTTATGGCTGAGTAGTACTGCATTTTATAAAAAAAACCCCACATCTTCTTTATCCAGTCTCCAGTTGATGGGCATCTGGACTGCTTCCAAGCTGTAGCTATTACAAATTGTGCTGCTGTGAACATGGGTGCACATATATAGCTGTGGTATGATTCTTTTAATTCTTTTGGGAAGATACCCAGCAGGGGAATAGCTGGGTCAAATGGAACTTCTAATCCTAGTTCTTTGAGGTATCTCCATACTGATTTCCACAGTGGTTGCACCAGTCTACACTCCCACCAACAATGGAGCAGTGTTCCTCTTTCCCCACAGCCCCACCAGCATTTGTTATTGGTTGATTTCATGATAGCAGCCATTTTTTTCTGGGGTGAGGTGGAATCTCAGCATTGTTTTCATTTGCATCTCTCGAATGACCAGTGATGTTGAACACTTTTTCGTATGTTTATTTGCTATTTCTACTTCTTTGTGTGAGAAATGTCTGTTCATTTCAGATGCCCATTTTTGGATTGGGATAAATTGAATATTTTAAATGTAACTTTTTTTAAAGATAAAACTATACATTATGGGCATTTTATCTGTGTCTCTGTACAGTTTCATGACAATTTTGAATAAGTTTTATTGTTAGACATTTGGATTCTTGAATAAATCATACTATAACTTTTATCTTCTTTCTATCTATGTTCCTGAAAGTATGCTGAGTCAAAGGAGATAAATAATTTTAGATAGTGGGAGGATGTTTGATACAATGTATATGACGCAAAGTTCCTTTCCACATGGGCTATACAAATGAGAGCTTATCTGATAAATCTTCTCCAGCACTTAATACATTATTCTGATGGTTTCTAATGTGCAAGGCAAAAATGTTATTTTCTAGTTCATTAATTTCATCACTACTGAATATATCTTAAATATATTTATTTTTCTGTGAGTTGCCTGTTCATGTACTTTGGCTATTTTGTTGTTGTTTTGTTGCTGTTGTTATTGTTGTATTGGGCAATAAGTATGATTTTTATTTTTTCAGGTTTCTTTCTATATTAGACATTAATTTATTTCCATGTATTTGTTACAGATACTAAACCTAGTTTTTCCTTTACATATTTTGTGTACAATACTTTTTACATAATGAAGTATTAAATTCCTGGGTAGCCATTGTACTAACTTTTTCACTTTGTTATTGTTATTCATCATTGTTCTTTTAAAGCACCTTTTCGTCTTGAAATTTCTTTTCAGTGTAAGGATCAGTGAAATACATATTTGTGTGTTAGATGATGTTATTGTTTATATTTAGTCTACCTATTTAGAATTTATTTCAGTATGAGATAAATATCAAACTTGACTCTTCCCCATGTACCTTGCCAATTTTTCTAGCAATTCATGTGGATAATCCCACATTCCTCCTTGGTGTCCTTTGTGATATCCTAAAAAATCCAGTTTTACTAAGATCTGCTTCAAATCCTGTCTTTGGTTCAATTACTGTGCCTGGCAGTTCTTTTGTAGATCACACCATTTTAATTGTTTAGTTTGAAACACTTCCTACAACAAGTTTTCCTCCCATCCCATCGGTTCAGATTGTTTTGGGGTCTGAGAGAGAAGATGATAATTAAGTAATAGGATTCGTGGTTTCTTAATCCCTTCTTTAATTAAGATAATATATACATGTTATCCTAATGATTTTTGACTGTAACTTGAAGATACGTATTCAGCCTATTCATCTAATAGTTATATCAGCTTCTCTGAAAATACATATTAAAAGGTAAAGCTAAAGCACAGTTCTGTTTCCAGCTTATTCATGGGTCTACAGGCATTGATAACTTTTTTTCCTTCCTTTGTCTAGCTGATTTTAGTTGTTCCATTTTTTGCTGGCTTTTAAAAAGCTTTATGAGTTGATAAACTTGATTAATACCTTGTCTAAGGAATAAAAACTTACTCTTCAGTGATTTGCATTGTGAAACATTTTATACTTGCATGTTTCCTCCATGGGTAAAATAGGCAGAATGGTCATTAAAATTATTCTTCTGGATGTTTGTATCTTATGCATACTATTTGATTCATTCTTTCTTGCAACAAGCATGTGGAGTACCTCTCATTGTCAACAGGTACCCATGTTGTAAGTGCTGGAGATCCAGAGCGAGATGAGATTCATTTGATCAGTAATGAATAAGCAAAAATGTACAATGCAGCATAAAGTAGAGATGATTGCTGAGAAGAAAAGTAAACTGGGGTGAAAAGAAAGTGTATGGCAGACATGAAGGTGATGCTCTTCGTGTAGCCGATCTGGAAGGCCTGGGTGATCAGGAGGTCTATATAAAAACTTGAATGAAATGAGGCAGCAAGTTATACTCAAGTGTGAGGGCAAAGCCTTCCAGGAAGAAAGGACCACAAGCCCAAAGGCCTAACATGCCGATGAGTTCTAGAACCATCCAAGAGCCCAGTATGTGGAAAGCAGAGAGTGAGGACATGCTAGAGTAGTGGGAGGTGAAGTCAGAGACAGAGCTAGGGGACAGGATGGTAGTCAAGGGTGGGGCTTTCTTGGCTGTAGTGGAAGCCAGTGGAAGATTCTGAGCAGGACAGTCGTTACTTGGTGTCCTCTAACAGTACATCTTTTGATGCTGGATAAAACATGAAAAGACTGGAAGGGAGGCAGAGCTGGAGGCGCAGTGAAGTGGGGATGGAGCGCGTTGCGTGGGAGAGGTAAGAGGAAGTACTGACGGTCAGGAGGATGATACATGAGTCTGGAGCAGAGTGCAGGTGTGTAATCGGACGTCATCGGCACGGAGGTTAGCTTAGTGCCATGGGGCTAGTTCAGATCGCTCAGGGGGCATACTCGCTTTTGGGGGCCAGTGTAATCATTTACCATTCGCTCGATGGTCTCAAACAACAGAAATGAGTTGCTCACAGTTTTGGGAACTGAAATCCTGAATGCAGCAAGGTCGTGCTGTTTTGTGCGGCTCTCCTTGCTGGTGGGGATCCGTTGTTTCTTCTAGCCTTCGGACCTTGCCCTGCGCTACATGCTGGCTGTCGGTGCTCCTCGACTCCCAGCCACATCCCTTCTACCTCTGCCTCTGTGCTCACATCGCCTCCTACACTTCCACCTGTCAGACCTTCCTTTGCCTCACTCTTAGGAGGACACTTGTCATTGTATGCAGGGCCTGCCTGGATAATCCAGATAAACCCCTCCCTTTGCAGTCTCTAAATCAATTCCATTTTGCTGTACAAGGTGATAGTCACTCTTTAATCATCCACGGTATCACTAGGACACTGACATCTTTTGAGGAAGGCATCATTCAGCCCCACCCCCACCCCAACGAGCAGGCAGTGTGGGCTGACAAGAGGAGCAGTCCGTTCAAGGTCACAGAGACCTCAAAGCCAGTAAGGAAACTGAGGCAGGTCAGTCAGGTGCTGGGGGGAGGCATGTTTCAGTGAGGAGGACATGACCAGCTGTGTGAAAGGTGCTGAGTGACTGACAGCGTAAGGACTGACCTCGATTACCAGGCTTTGCAGTAGGAGGAAATAGTGCACCGTCCTTCTGATCTTACCTGGGAGGCAAATTATCTCTTGGTCTGGATTGGTCTGGTGAATCCACTGTTTGCCGCCTGGCCCATGGCAGTTGAGAAAGACACAGCAGCCACATTCACTGTAACTTCGGTTATAGCACGCTCTCCTAATTCTTCACTGTGCTGCTTTCCACCCTGCCCTCCCCCTCCCCTCCCCTCCCTCTCCTCCTTCTCCTTTTCTAGTACTAGAGATGGGCCATGCTAGTCAAACATCCTACCACTGAGCTACACCCCAAGCCTGGTAATCGAGGTCAGATTACCAACACTGGCTGCTCGTTGGGGTGGGGCTGAATGACCACCTCCTCAACAGATGCCAGTGTCCTAGTGATACCGTCTGTTACCTTATACAGCCCTTCTCTACTTTATTATTTATAAGTGTTCATTTCTTACTGCTACTAAGTTATAAATCAAACCTTATTGTGGCTATAAATACGTAGCAAATAGTATATATAGAGGTTGATACTATCTGTAGTTCTAGGTATGAGTGTGATTCTTGGAATGAATGCACTGCCCCTCAGATAAGGGGGACTGTGGAATATATACTACAGTCAGTATGCTAGCTGTGTTCATAATTCCAGTCGTTTCATTCTCTCTCCTGGGCACAAGACTTCTGCTAACACGAAAGGCACTTCTGGAATAAGAACTAAGGCCCTTTCCTGTGTGCAGTTCACACCCCATGACTGTGCACCTGTTCTGGAGAACAGAGTGGGCTGGCATCGTTCTCAAATGCAGGCCCCTGGCTGGGGTATTGCTCCTCAAAGGAAACCCAGCCTGGGAGATGAAAATCCTACCCCCTTCGGTGAACTCTATCATGGGGTTGGAATTCTACTGCCATTTGCTGTTTCAATTTCTTTGTCTTCTTGCTTCGCTTCAAGGGTGGGGTTGCACATTGAGATGGGAACTAGGAGAAAGAGCCACCACGTGCACTGGAAAGTCTTCATGGCCATGTGGATGTTTCCATACCCTCCCATGAGATCAGTTAGGCTCACCGAAAGGAATAAGGGAACAAAAGAGCCCAGGCCTGAAGAAGCTCAGACTTTGGGGGCTGGTGTGGAGGTATCAGAGGGCCGCCAAGGAGGTAGAAAAGGAGAACAATGACGAGGGGAAGAACAAATGGAAACAGAGGTGGCAGGGACAGCAAGAGGGGAGGGAGAGGGAAAACCAAAGCCTGTGCTTCCTCAGCAGTCCTGGGGTCGCTTGGTTGTGCAGTCGGTCATCACAAGGGGCAGTGAGCAGCAATGGAGCAGTGCCCTGAGTGACCTCGTCTCTCCTGCCTCCAGGTACAAGCCTCTGATGCAGATGCGGGGCTCTATGGCTGTGTTGAGTATTCGCTTTACGATGGATTCCAGAGCGATGAGGCTCCTCCAGTGTTCCAGATCGACCCACACACTGGTCAGATCTGTGTGTCGCAAGACCTGGACAGGGAGAGGGACCCAGCCAGCTTTGATCTCCTGGTGACAGCTAAGGATGGGGTAAGTCCTTAGGTATGATATTCCAAACATCCTCAGAGTGAGCCACAGTGTCCACACGAGGCTATCGATGATTATCAACAATTGGCTAATCGCTAATTGGGTTTTATAGACCCACTATCCTGTCCCTTTTCTGTTTTGAGATGGAATCTCACTGTGAGACCAGGCTGGCCTCACAGTCATTATGGAGCCCAGGCTGACCTCAGATTCGTGATCCTCCTGCCTCAGCCTTCTGAGTGTTGGGACTACAGGTGTGCACCACCACACCCAGCCCACCGCACCTCCTGCTCTTGCTGGAGGTTTTTGAAGCAAGCACCAAAGGTTGTATCATTTTATCCGTTAATAAGTAATATCTCTAAGAGATGACTTTACAAAAACCTAACCACAGCACATTACTATTTTTTGATGACATTAATACTCATTCCATGTTAACTTTTCTGGTTTATTTAAGCATATCTTTTAAATTGGTTGGTTTGAATCTGCATCGAGATAAGTTCACAAATTGATTTGATTGTGAGAGCCTTCAAGTTCCATCTGTCATAGCCAGTCTTTCCCTTATCTTCTATGGCATATAAAAAAAAGAAATCGAGTCATTTGTCCTGTACATTTTCCACACGTTGAATATGGCTGATTCCATTCTTGGAATTCATTTAATTTGTTCTTTTATCAGCCCTGTTTCCTATAAACTGGCGTTTAGGGCTGGTTAGTGTCAGATTCATCTAGGTGATGCCATGCGCTTCTTAATGTATCAGTAGACACACACCATTATTTTTTTACAATGGTGATTTTCCAATTCTATTACTCCTCTTGCATTTACTATCTGGAACACTTAAACTAAAAGTGTTCTTGCATCAATTGTTTTATTACCCTAGAATATAATTCATGCAGAAAAGGCAGGATAATGTTTATATCTCTTTATTTTACCAGTTTTTAGAATGGCATACTAGTCCCTTAATATCCTCAAAGGTGACCAATGTATTTTTTTTCCTACTGTGATTATAAATTTCTAGATTTTATGTGACTGATCTATGTCAATGCACTGCTGACCTTATCCTTTCTGATATTTACGTTGACCCAACTTTGATTAGTCAAAGCACCTCCAAGCTTGTTCCTAGTTCTTGTTTTTCAATTTATGGATTGACACATAAAATGCACATGGAAAAGTAAACAAATTATAATTGTATAGCTCCATGGATTTCTGCAAAATGAATGCACTCCGAGAAACAGGTGAAGAAACAAAACGAGCACCCCAGAGCTCCTTTCTTGCCTTCTTGCTGTAATTTTCTTCCCAACTTCTCCCTACCCATGTCCTTTAGTCCATTATGGACTTCTAACCACCAAATGTTGGTATGCTGACTTCTTAACTTTTAGTGAATGGAATCATACGTGTGTGTTTCTATTTAGTTTCTCTTGCCTGACAGTACTTGTGAGAGTCACTTGGGTTGTTATGTACAGCAATAAATCATGCATTCTCATGGGTTTACAGTATGCCCTTATGAGAATATATGATAATTTTCTATCTATTCTAATTGATGGTATCCACTTTAGGTTATTACAAATAGCGCTACTAACATCTCTTTTAATATTGAGTTTATTTTTACCTGACACATAAAGCATAAAAGTTGTACCTGTAAATGGAGTAGCATGCTGTGTTTGATACTAGTATACATTGCGTAATGTTTAAGTCAGGTTAAAGGCATCTGGCCCCTCATTTGTCATTTACCATAAAAACAAAGTCCTTTCTTCTAGAGTTTCGAGATGCTCAGTATTGGATTGTTATCTGTAGGTACAGCTTCTCCTTCCTGGCTCGCCCTGGCGTCCCTGCCAGCCGCTTTCTCTATCCTGACTCTCCTCCACCTGCAGCACCCAACATCCTGTTTGCAGTTTCTGAGATCACCGTGCTTGGATTCCACATCTGCATGAGATCATAATGTACTTACTTGTCTTTTCGTACCTGGCTTATTTCACTTGAGAAAACGATCTGCAGTTCCATCCATGTCGTTCCAAATGACGGCATTTCATTCCTTTTTCTGAATGAATATTACCTCATTGTTTATACGAACCACACACATATTCTTATCCAGTTGTCAGTGGATGGACACTCAGGTTGTTCTCATTTCTTGGCTGTTCTGAATAGTGTAGCATTGAATGCGAGAGTGCAGGTGTCTCTTCCATAGACTGATTTCATTTCCTTTGGATACAAACCTAATGGTGGGATTGCTGAACCACATTGTAGTTCCATTTTTAACTTTTTGAAGGCCTTCTGTAGTGTTTTGCCATAATGGGCATGTACAGCCCCACCAACAAGTTATCTTTAGTTTTTGGGGTTTTTTTGTGATACCTATTCTTGCAGTGGTGAGATACTGTCTTATTTTGGTTTTGCTTTGCACTTCCTTAATGATTAGTGATGTTGATCCTTTTTCATATATCTGTTGGATATATTTGTATGCTTTTCTTGAGACATGTCTATTTAAGTCTGTTGCCCCCCTTTTTTAAAAATCAGGTTATTTTTTGTTTTGTTTGTTTTTTGCAATTGAAATTTGGAGATTATTTATATATTCCTCATATCAACCTCTTATCAGATGTATACTTTGGAAATATTTTCTTCCATTCTCTAAATTGTGTTTGTACTCTGTGAATGGTTTCCCTTATTGTGTAGAAGTTTTTTTAGCCTGATACGATCCCATTTGGCTATTAACATTCTTATACTTTTGACTTAGGTAATAAACACAAACATTTCTGCTGATTATATATTCAGGAGTGGAATAGCTAGGTCATAAGAAACCCAAACAACTTTTCGATGTAGTTTACCAAGCTATACTCCCATCAATAGAATATAAAAATTGCATTTGCTCTACATCCTCCCCCACAATGGATACTTAATGTCTTTTAATTATGACAACTCTAGTATCTATTTAGTACTGTATTACATTGAGATTTTACTTTGAATTTTCTTGATGAATAGTGAATTGAGCATTTTGTCATGTATTTGTTGGCTGTTTATGGAAGTTGTTTTGGAACGTGCCTATTCTTTACCTGTTTTCCATTGTACTGGTGTTTTCCTTGTTGCTCTGCATGAATTCTTTTTATATTTAGCACCTAAGTCCTTTGTTGGACTTACATTTTCTTCCATTCTGTGCATTGCCATTTCTTATCCTTAATGGTCACTACAAGAATTCTTCGTTCTAATATAGCTCAGTTTATTAATTTGTTTCCCCTTAGAGCTCGTGTTTTTTTCTGTTCTTTTAGCAACCATTTGCTTACTTTAGGGACATGAAGGTGTTTTCTTTGTTTGCTTGGCTCATGGGTTACCTTGCACACATTGTTTTTCAATCTAGTTGAAGGAAGCCTTATTACCTTCCTTCAAATATTCACTTAACTCAGCCACATTTATTGAAACAGTCATTCTTTTTTCAGTGCCCTGGACTGTCACTACTGTCAGGAGTCATGTGATTGTGTATGAGTATGTCTCTTCCTGTACCCTCTTTGTGGTCTGTTTGTCTGACTCAGTCCTAACTATACAGCCTTTTAATTGTTTCGTCTTTATAATGGACCATGGAATTGTGTATTCTTGCTTTGGCAAGATTTATGACTATTCCTGACCATTTACATTTCCCAATGCATTTTGGAAACATGTTGTTCAGTTGCATCGCATTATCAGAAAGGTATCCTAGTATACACATTGTTCTACACTTTGATTTTTTTTCTCACTGTATCTTGAAGGCTTTACTTGTTTCTTTCACTTAGTGCAGAGCTTCCATGTTTCTTTTTTGTCTGCTTACTACTCCTTTGCATAGATATAGACTGCAAACACTTCTTTGGTCTAATCTTTGTCTCTTGAAATTGATTTGAATTGACTTAACATGAAGTATTAGGTCAAACTAGTCAAATAACATTTATTACAAGTAAACATGTAGATACAAACATGAAAACAAAATCATTTATATTCAGTACTCATGATCTATTTGGTTAGATTTTTGTCAATACTTTACTATATATTTTTAATATCTGATTCTATGTAAGAAAATACATCAAAGACAAAAGTAGGGGTAAACAGAGGAGTTTAAATTAATTCAAGTCTATGTTATTATTTACATAGCCAATATATGCCCACACAAATATTAATCCAAGGCTTTAAAATATACTGTTAATAGATTTTGAGACCATTGTAAATGGCCATTATAGAATTGAATAACCAGATTCAATCCAATACTACAGTAACTAAACATCTTTTTCTAATTAGTGGGTTTCAGATGATCTTATGATTGAGGATATAGAAGTGATCTTTATACAAATAAGATAATTTGGTTCATAAATGCTTAACTGTCCTGCTCAAAGTAGTGCATTAATTAGAAGGATTGGTAGTGGAATAAAAAACCGGCTTCTATTTCCACGTTGAACCTACTCTAGACCTACACTGCGAAGAATACAGTCCCTGTGGCACCGCCCAAGTGTCTCTCACCCCCCCCCCCCCGCAGAAAGCATCCCAGCCGGAGCAAGGGCGGCGTGTTCAGGATTCTCTGCCAAGCGGTACATTATCTTAATGATATCTAAGGAAGTTGACTCTACAGACTTGGCAACCTTTGCTAATTTCCAGAAATCAAAGAAGAGACAATTTCAAGGTTATGTTCGATGAATCTGAACATTCTCCTGTAAAAACTCCATTTTACATCTCCAAATGAGCACAGACTATCTCAGTTTAATTAAAATCGAAACATTCTTCCTGTAGGTTCTTTAAAATCAAATTCTCACTCTTTCTTGTGGTACTGGGGTTGAACTCACAGCCTCAGTCAGGCCTGATCTAAATCCCAGCACCCCACCCCACCCCCATTCTTTTAAATTTTTTTCTTTATTTTAAGATAGGGTCTTGCTAAGTCACTGAGTTGCCCAGGCTGGACTCACACTTGTGATTCTCCTGCATCAGCCTCTGAGAATGCTAGCATTCCAAGTATGAGCCACCACATCCTCCCTCACTCTCTTTTATATCACTTCATCCTAAGATCAGCCCCGGTACTAAGGAGAGCTGCCCTGTACCCTGCCTGCTGTAATACAAGTTTTTGTTGTAATTTACATACAGTAAAGGCACAGATCGGGGGCAACTGGCATTGAAAAAATAGTTTCATATGCATGGATCTTGTGATGACCCTGATTGTCAGCTGGTTTGGCTTGAAAAGCATTTAAGAAATTAGTGAAGCATACTATTAGTCAGCTTTCTTGCTATCAGGCATCATCCCTGATAACCAAGACGTGAAGGAGGAGAGGTTAATGTAGCTCATGGTTTCAGGGGACTCAGTCCATAATCAGCTGGCTCAAGGCAGAAGCATCATGGTGGAAGAATGTGGCAGAGAAAAGCTGCGGCCACTGGGAAACAGAGAAAGGGAAAAGTACTAGAGAGGAAGGGACCAGGGAGCAGATATACCGAAGTTCACCCATGCCCTACCCAGAAACATGGAGAAATACACTTTCCTAATCCTCTAGGCAGCTCCCAAGCCAGTCAAGCTGACATGATGAAGCTTAACCACCCTGTGCACTTCCAGTTGTGTCTGATTATGAAGGCCCGGCCTTGAGGACCATATCAGCCCTGGTCTCTCCCTCTCACGCTCTTCCTCTAGTGTCTGCTGCCCAGATGCCATCAGTTGAGCAGCTTTCCTCCCTGATGCTTTCTCCCATGATGTTTGTGCCTTGGAGCCATCTAACCAACCATAGACTGAATCCTCTGAAACCGTGAGCCAAAAATAGACATTTTCTCCTTAAAGTCATACAGGGCAGGTGTTTTCTCCCAGCAACAAGAAACCTGACTAGTACAGATCCCAAGAGGAAGGGAATGCTGTAAGGGCAGTGGTGAGGGGCCGGGACACGGGGAGGCACATTGTACACACTGTCCACTGGTAAGAGCTCAGCTGGCCAGGAAGCAGAGGGAGCAGGAAAACCATGAGCTGGAGCACTTATTGTGGTCTCTGTGGGAAGCGGTGGGTGAGGCAGAGCAAGCCGGTTTAGGGCTGTAGGTGAGTAGTTTCAGCAGGCTCTCGGGTACAGGAGCTGTCCCTCGTTGTCTTGCTTTTGGCCCTGAGGTTTTGAAGGAGGAGGGATAATGCGGGATTGGAACAGCCCCGATAAGGAAGGTGGTTAGGGTGTGGCTCTGGATTAGTTGGCCCACATTTGAACAGTGAGTTGTTTACTGACTCTGACGTTGGCAGGGCCGGTGTCTCTGGGATCGGCGAGACCCTCAGTGTCAGAGCATCAGATACAGAAAGCCGGTGGCAGTGGACCCTGTTCATGCACTGCTGTGGAACAGAGTCCATAGGGAGGAGAAGGCAGAGCACTCACATGAACTCCAAGGATATTAGAGCAATACAAAAAACATGGCAGCTACCTTGTTTCAGTCCCAATTTATTTTAAATAACAGTAATACTGATGGAATTCAGTACTCAATTTAATTTTGTCACAGTGCGGCATCTTAAATCCTCAAAGAAAGGCATGGGCCGTTTCAGTATTTCTTGCCCTTGCCATTAGGCCTCATGTTGTGGCCACCACCAGGCTTCCCTGGCACCGCACGGTCCTGGGCAAAGTCCGTAGACTCTTCCTCAGCCACCGCCAAGAGCTGCAGCTATGCTCCATCTCTTCCATGCTTTCCGCTGTGACACCTCATCCTCCCTTTCCTGCATCTTTGTCTTCATCTCCATCCTCCTCCAGTTCTGTCTCCTCAAAGTGCTCTTGTGTTTGGATCCATCTTCCCCAAAGTCTTCTATTCTGTAGTCTTGTGGAGATCAAAGCATGAGAAATCATTGAGGGTCACCTTCAAATGTGGCCATAAACATGGCGCAGCCCCGTGTTTCACAGCGCTGTGTCTCAAACGCAGGGCCACTGGCTCCTCCAGGACTACCTTCATTGACTTCTCCTTAGTGACCACCACTGATGCCACCTGTGGGGGCTCCTGGGTGCGAGGTTCTGCAGAGTCCTTCTTGCTGCTGTCATTTGGGGGCTCTGAGTGTTTTCTTACCTTAGTTTTCTTTGGCTTGGGTCTCTTTAGCTGTCCCACAAACTAGCCATCTAAAGAAGTGCCCTGCAAGTTTCCATCCTCATCACAGACAGCCCCCAAGAGCAGTGCCTGATGATTCAGGGCCATGGTCACCAAGGCAGCCAGACCTTGCAGTGAACTTTGTTTTGTGGAGTGAGAATCAGTGTGTCTTCCAGGCACCCATCTACTGTCCCTTAACGAGTGATTCGATTTGCTCCAAGGTCTTGGTGGCCTAATGCTGGACCCAGAGTCAGTGTAGTGGGAAAACTTCAGTCTACTGGAAGAACCAAGCTCTCTGTCACCCTGAGCCACCACCACAGCCTGAGGAGTGTGGTGCCTTAGAGCTGGATTGGGAATTTCAACTTCAGTCCAGGAGTCTTTGCAGATATTGTAGATACAGATCTCATTGTATGAACAAATACTTTGCCCACTGAAATATTCACCCTGAAAGGATCCATTCATTACTTTCAGCATGAGCAGGGAAAGACACATGGAACCTTTGTGAAGGTGAGGAACACCAAGCAGGTGCAATCTGAATCTTTTTAGCATCTAGTGTTTGGAAAAGAGTTAACAGAACTTCCTGGACTCCTCCTCCCTGAAGCCTTGGACATCTTCTCCATCTTGGTGGCCGATTACTTCTTGCTCTCTTAACTGTTTGGGGGGTCTGAGGCCACATGGAGCCCCAGGAAGGGAACTGAGCATGGGAGCTGTTCTTGAATTGCATTCTCATGGGGACTGTATGGAGAGCAAGCAATGCATGCGTTATGTGAATGCGTGTCCATGCACACACATAGGTAATGCACACAGTGTAATAAGTAGATACACATATACCGTACACAGAGTTACCCATTGTGCGCTCTCACAGCGTAATCCTCAGGAAGCTCCTCCCGTACTCTGAGCTTTGATGGCTGCCCCTGGCACCTGTCACTATTATTTGCTGCTGTATTTTCTAGCAGGGTGTGACCATCAGAAATGCATCACCCAAGGGTGGGGAGAGTTGAGGGTAACAATGCAAACAATGCCCCTTACTAGTAGGCTGGCCCTGAAAACAACCCAGGTGGCATCAGGTTGTTTAAACCAGGTTCACATTGTTGGAATTCAAGCCATAATGAATTTATTTAAAACAGTAAACTGGACTTGACAAAGTGCTTTCACTTTATACAATCACCTTGACAATCTATGCTTTTTCCTCTGACCCTTTCTCTTTCTAATAAATGTCCTATGAATCCTTCATAAGAAAATTGCTGAGAACCCATTTACCAGTATTCCTAAGAGATTTTATCTGTCAATAGAAGAATTTTTCATATAGAATACCCTGGATGTTCCAGGCTTCTTTGCTGCTGCTCTATTTATCCCTGTGATGACTGTCAATATTTTTTAAACTCAATTACATCTCCTATTTTACTGATATTACTTCTGAAATATTCATTTTTTCTGCTAGTGCTGCTGCTGTTTATCTCACACATAGAAGCCACACTGAATATGCTGTAAAATTACATAATGGAACCGAATAATTGGATTGCATTGGCAATCAAGTGTTTTGTCATAATAAAGCCCTGTAATTTAATTATGCCACCCTTACATCTTTTTTTTTCTTCCTTTTCCTATACATTTCTTTTAATCAAATGGAGCTCTCACTTTTGGTGTGTGTGTTTATTAACTCTTTCTCCAATTTTTGCTACATCCTGAATTTTATAGCTGAAATAAGTGCCTGAGATAAAACTATTTCAACTCTATCTCACCATTCCAGGCTTAAGGGAGGATTTTGTCAGATTAATGATATAGAAAGTAAATTGACTTAGCTCTTCACCATCGTGTATGTTCATGATACAAGCTGGCTTTTGAAGCTGTGATACATAGTGTACGAGTGCAGTGGAGGTGGAAACAAAACAGAGAATTTGCTGGGTAGAAAAGCACATTCATTTTCTAGCAGTCTGTGCTATCTCGCTTTCCTGTCTTTTGTTTGGAGGATTATCACTCCCACCCATTCTGGGAGGGCTCCTTGCGTCTCTAGCGAAATTGACTGCACCGGATCTGCAAGAAATTACCTACCACTATTTCATATGCTACAAGGAGTAGTATATGAAATGTCTTAGGCACCACTTTACTTCATGTTTATCTCCAAAAGTGTGTTATTATTCATAGTCTCATCCACACTGCTCAGTTCATCCCTTAATTTGAATTCATCCCTTGTTCATCATTTCTGTCCTTCTCAATTCTTCTATCATGTCTTCTAAAACTCACTCCAGCTATCAATCTCCTTTACAAACTCAACCTAGTCTCTGGCTGTTGCTTTATCTCCTTGTCCTGCTTGAAAATAGTCTGTCCCCTAAAGATAGCAATTCCTTGCTGGCCTCTTTCAGGGAAGCCGAGAATTCGGCTAATTACACTCTTTGGGGGGTGGTAACGTCAGTGTCCTCCTCGTTCCCCAAACCGCTATCCAAATCACTGCTACTCCTCCCACCATCAGAAGCCACCTTGATTCTGAGCTTTCTGTTGTCAGCCTATATAGCACAGACGCCCGTCTTGTTTTCCTGTTTTAAATCCCCTTTCATTAAAACCTTTACACCTTGCTCACAATCTTCCTCCTCACTACTATATTAGCCTTGCCACTGTAACAAAATACCTGAGGCAATTAACTTACAAAGAGAAAACTTTTATTTTGGTTCATGGTTCTGAGGGTTTCAGTCCATGAACCAGAGGCCCCATTGCTTGGAGGCTCTGGAGGGCAGCACATCATGGTGCAAGCAAACTGCTCGCTCAGCGAAGCAAGAAACACAAAAGAAGTGGCCAAGGTCCCACAGTCCCCTACAAAGGCTGTCTCCAGTGAGCTCAAACCTCCCACAGGGCCCAGCACCCCATGGTCCATTCCACCTCCCAACAGCACCGCCCTGAGGACCAAGCCTTTAATGCGGGAGCCTTTGGCGGACATTTGGTATCCAGACTACAGCAGCTACTACTTCCTCACCACTCTGGAGATTTCAAAATCTACAACATCCAATCCCCTGGCCTCTCAGCTCCTCGACTTCCCCCTTACAAGGGTCTCAGCAGTGATTGCACTCTCTGAAAGCTTGATTTCAAGCACACTCTACTCTGAGAAGCATTTCTGTCTTACTATCTCACTCACTGGTGCCCTTCCACTCCGTTTGACAGTTCTTCTCCCGTGTTAAGATCACTGATTTATTTCCCATATTAAAGTCATTCTGTCTCAGTCACAGACTTCCTTCCCCAGAAGGCTCCTGGTGGAAGCCCAGCTCTATCAAGCCTGATGCTCAGCCTTGTGTGCCCTTGCACTTCTGCAGCCGACTCTGCCTGGGCAGGAGGAGCTGTCCGCTTGTGAGAGAAGCTCATTCTGTCACCCCCCGAGTCTGCTCTCTAGTCTGCTCATCGGCTCCCACTCCTTGTCTCCTTTCCTGTTGTCATAGTGGAGACGTTTGCATCAGGAGCAGGTCCTCTACTGCCCAGGGCCACCCTTCCCAGGGATGTCGCCATTGTACTGATACTCCCTTTTTCCTGCATCATTGCTCTCTCAGATTCTCTTCCATGACTCCCATAACCATACGAGGCATAGTAATAGTCTCTGTCTTAAGAAAAAGGACTCCCTACAGTTTTGTACACCTTCTTAGAAAAGCGTAGTATTCCCTTTCTGTTCCCATAGCAAATCTACTTAAAATACTTACCTGTTTACTTTTTGAGTTTCTTTGGTGCATTCTTCCCTCCCTGCCTCCCGAATAAAGCAATTAACCTGATTACGATTGTGCCACATCCTGAGGCTGTTGATTTATTTATTTTCATTTTGTCCAGCTGTTCATGGAATTAAAAATATTCTTGGAGCACAGTTACCATGGCTTTGGTGACACCCAGCTTACTGTGCTTTCTCTGACAAACCGGACTCTCATTTCTCATTGCTTTGCTCATGAAATCTGGACTGGAGTGCAGGGATGTAGAAAGCTCACTAGAATGCAAACTACGGCTCACAGGAGCTTGGCGATGTGAAGGAGAGATATTAATATTCTGCTATTCTGGGAGGGAAGCAGGAACAAAGAGGGTAGGAATCAGATAGTCGCCAGAGTAGGAAACGCAGCAGATAGGTCTCTGTTTCTGCCGACTGCCTGGGAGACCATCAAGGCTCAGAGATTGTATGTTTCTGAGACTGGAGCTCTTCCACAGTGTGCTGGAGTGATTGGGGTTCAGGTAGACTGTTTAGGAGTTTCTTTGCATAATTTAAAAACTCAAATCAAAGTGACCCATGATTTGTTGGTAGAAAAAGAAAGAGTAAGGTGCAAATTCCCTACAGTGAGTGTTATCATTATGTGTGCCTACAAGGTACCAATGAATGTTTTGCTATTAAAAAAAACTCATCATGCATGCCTTTATGGGATATATTAATTACTTCTTGCTATGTAACAACTAATTCCTGAATTTAGCAGCTTTAAAAAAAGTTTCTTGGCCCGCATGGTTTTTAGAGGCAGGGAATCTGGAAGTGGCTCCACTGGGTGGTTCTGGCTGCATCTCTCATGAGGCTGTGTCATCAGCAGTTTCCACGAGACAGGCAGAGGGTGTGACACAGCCTCGGGAAATGGACACTGACAGGGAGGGAGGAAGTGAATTTGGGTCAGCTCTCCTGATCCTGTGGAGAAACCAGCATGCTCCTTCTGAAGAGCGCGCTGTGGTACTAAAACAGCGAGTGTAGGGCACCAGCCAGACAGTTCTGCGGCCATCCTGTGGTAACACAGTTCTAAGCCTTGTGAGACAAAGTCCTTAAAGGTACTCAGTGAAGCATTTAGCGCCGACTGAAACACCTGGACTACATGTTTCTGAGCCGACACTGGGTGTGCTAATAGTTCTTGAGAAAGCCCAGGTACGTGCTGCTTGCTGCCGCCCACCTCTGTCTAGTTTAGCATATAAGCCCTTGCTTTTACCTTGGAGTGCAGCAACCCACCTGTCTTTCTGCCATTCGGAACCTTCTGTCTCTAAGTCCCCAGTAAATGTCACTCTTTGAAGTCTTGGATCGGTAGTCCTCATTGGCTTATCTCAGCTCCTCCTCCCTGGGTGGCTGGCTTTCCTCTGCTGGAACCAGGTCTTTCCCAAACAGTGGGAAATCCTTCTCACTCCTGCGAGAAATGCACACGCTGAAGGCTCTGTGAGAAGTTCCGAGCCAAAGGACCCACTGGACTCAGTGAGTTTGGCATTTCCCATTTTCATGGAGAAGCCTCTTTAATTGGCCAGTGTTCAGACATCTCCTGCTTGCTACCCAGGTATCCCTTTCTAAAACCTGGATTTGGTTACATCGCTTCATTAATGACAGCTGTGGTGTCTCACATGAAGATTTGGGAAGCATTAGAACTTTAAATTTATCCTTTTAAACCTCTTTCATTTTGTGATTTTCAAATGTAAATAACCCATTAGCACAGTAAATCCGATATACATGGGGGGAGAGAGAGAGGGACACAGAGAGAGAGGAGCACACACACAGCACTTTTTTTTTTTTTTTTAGTTGATGGACTCCACTAGCAAGCAGAAGAGTTTATCTCTCTGAGTTTTGAGGACCCACCTCAAAGTGGCCCTTGGTGGTGGGGTTTTACTTTGTCTGGTGGTCGCTGCTCAGGTTTAGCACTTGTCTGAAACGATACCACAATCTTGTATCTGTTGTTCCAAACCCCAAAGCTCTCAAAATGCAAAGTTCTAAAAGCTTACCTGGGTGAGAAAGCAGATCTGAACTTACATGAGGTTGGTCATGTTTCTGTGTCTACTCAGAGATTTTGCTTCAAGCTATTAAGGGCTGGAGTACAGGGCAGCACCCCAAACCCTGCTTGGTGTATGTGTACTGTATTGCCTTTCAAAATGTGAAAAATGTATGGTTCCAGAATAAATCAATCTGGCCTCAAGTACTTAGGATCAAGAGTGTGCACTGTTTTCTGCTTGATGATTATTAGTCCTCCCGAATGTATTGTACCATTCGTTTGATGGCAGCTCTGTGAGAAGAGGCAGTGCAGATTCAGAGCCTGTCTGACTTCCTGGGGTCCATCCTGGGCACAGGCAGAGCCGGCACTGAGCTTTTGCTGTGATTGTTCCACTGTGTGTGTCCCAGACCTGGACTAGCGCACCTGGCTCATAGACTGTGAACCCCTGAAAAACGCAGGGTGTGTCTTGTTCCCGAGACTGAGTGCACGGCAGGCACGGTCTCTCCTAGTCATTCTTATATGAAAGAATTGATATCACAACAAAATTTCAAAACTTTAAAATGTCACCAAGGGCTTTGCTTGCAGATGGGCTGCTGCAGCTCATTGTCCAGGAGCAAGTCAGCCACCTGCCCCGCTGTGCTTTGGTTTCTTATCTGTGCTAGGAGGACCTACAGCTCCTGCAAAGGGCAAATACAACAACTGAAAATATATATAAAATACACTTAAGCATTCCAGAAATGGATTTCATCCAAGGCAAGTCCCCGCTTGATAAATTCAGCAGATAAAGAATGAGTGTCTTCAGAGGCAGACTGAGGTCTGGAACACTTCTCCTGCAGGAGTCTCTGTTCCGTGGCAGCGAGTGTGTTCACTTTTCCAGGCAACCCTGCTTGTTTGCTGAGCATTGCCTGACTCGGCATGTTCACGAGACTCAGGTCTTATTCTTTAGCATGTTGCAGTGAGGAGGTATCTATTGCTCCTTGTCTCCCGCACTCTCCCATGATGTCTCTCCCCTGGCTTCTCAGCCCTCTTCCAGGTGATTGCTCGATCTTGAGGAGAAATGTAAGAAGGAGGGAAAGGCAAGGCAGGAGAGAAAGCAAAGCTGAGAAGGCAGGGGCTTAGGGTGACAGCAGCTCCGTGGCAGGCATGGTGCTGTTCAGTATTTATCATCTATGTGCTTATAGCCCGTGTGCCCCAAAGACCTGGACATGTGCAGGCCTCTCACCCAGGAGGACACAACCTCCTGCACGGTCCCACATGGGCCAGGTGTACGTGTGGCCGTTGTTTTTATTACAATCATAACCAGCCCTCATTTCTCCTATTCTGTTAGTAACCAGCACTTCATTCAACCCAGAATGTGGGGAATTACAGAATTTCGAGAGGTGAATTTCTTCATCCATGTCTGGTGTGAGAGCCATTTCCCCATTTCCCGACTGTCATCAGCGTCACCTGAACAAGGCCCTCCTTGCCCCGCCCCCTCTGGAGCGTCTGTGTGCAGATCATCGGCTCTCCCTTGTCTCCTGCTGGCCCATCTCCCTGCCTCCTGTGTCCTTCTCACTCCTTGACACAGTACAAAAAGGGAACAGAAAGAAAAAGGGCGGGGGAGTATAAGGGAGGAAACCCAGGCCGCTGTGACTCCCCAAGGATTTTTGTCAAGGCTGAAAGTGTCACAGTGAACCAGATAGAAGTGGAAATCGGTGCCTGAAAGCAGGAACGTATGTTTTACTTTAGACAAGGAAAACATGCTGGAATGCTTTTCTTCTATTTTATTGCTTCCTTCTCTTTGTTTTTAGGTGGAGGCAACACAAGATAACCAGTCTGAAGTCCACTCGCTCCTCACTTCTCTGTACACTATCTTACATTTATGAGGGCTGAAAAATTTAGAATTCCTAAACAATTCTTGCCCCGAGGATTTAGGATGAGTTCCGTTCCACCTCAAGGAGGAAGGGTCACTTCCCTCACTGCTGCTCTTCCTGCTCAGGCTGGCCCCCCTCCTGACTTGATGATTCCAGGGCTCTCCTCCCAGGAGCCCCTTCCACCCTTGCTGGCCTCCAGTGTGTTCTGAGCACTGGAGTCAGAGTGACACAGTCCAGTCCAGCCCTCTCGTGCTCAGAAACCTCTGGTGGGGAAGAGCCGTGGGCTCTGAGGCCTGCGGAGGCCTTCGTAACCTGCCCTGGCCTCTGATGCAGGTTCCGCTGTCTTCCTCGCTGCCCCTGAGCAAGCCGTGGAGGTACACGGCACACCTGCCTTGGGGCCTTCCTCTCCGCCCTCCCTTCTGCCGGTTAATCTCTTCTTCCAGATAACTTCAGCCTAGCACCTTCATGTAGGTCTCCTTAGTTAGGTTTTCCCAGCCCATATCCCTGCTTCTTCTCACCACATGCCGATTCACTTAAACATGTCTCTGGCCTCTGCTCTCACATCTCTGCCCCATAAGATCTTTTAGAGGTAATCTCATCCAAGTTTAAGATCAGCACTGAAGTAGGAATACTGAAGTTTAGGAGCTTGTATGTGAAGGAAAAAGTAAAACGAATACATACCTGTGTGGATTTGTGAGTATGTCTCCATGCATATACATACATATTTGTTGTTTCAGAAGCCAGCTCTGGGATCTTTCTCGATTACTCTCTGTCCTGTCTGTAATCACTGTTCCCTCATCCCACAGGGCGGGCTCAGCGCCCAAGCTTTTGTCCGCGTGGACCTGGAGGATGTGAATGATAATCATCCGGTGTTTAACCCGTCAACCTACGTGACAAGCATCAGCAGCCAGACCCAGCCGGGTGCTGAGATCATCAAGGTTCTGGCCACTGACAGAGATGCCGGGGTGTACGGGACAGTGGCTTACGCGCTCACCCCGGGACATCTGGCACCCGCATTTGCCATCGACCCCACCACAGGTATGGGGGGGCGGGCTTTCGTCCTCCAGCTGTTCAGCTTCCACTGAGCAGAAGAACAAGTGATTTGTCTTCACTAGCAGGCCTGGTGCAGGGCTCACGTGTGGAAAGGGCCGGGGCTTTGCCCTTAGGTAACACCTGGCTCTGAGCTCCAGCTTAGCTGGCGATTGATCTTGAGATTTTCATTGGCCTAAGTTTCCTTATGTGGAAAGTAGTGCTAATAACACCTATGTTGCAAGGCTGTTGTGAGGACTAAAAGCTATTGAGTGTGCAGAAGCCGTTGGTGATGATATTTATTGGCTAATTTTTACTTTCCCTTCGTACCATTGAAGGGTGAATTAGCATCATTTCAGTCTGAATCAGCGTTGTGAATGCAGGGAACCTGAGCAGCTGTCTTTCTTTGTTCTGGGGCCAGCAGCCTCTTAGACCTCTCTGTCTAAATCTCCTTGTTTTTAAAATGATACCTATAGCTCCTTTCATTTCTCTAACATGGGAATTACACATCTGCCAAAGTAGTTCAGTTAAGCCTTTAATAGGTGACTTTCCCTTTCCTATTGGTTTGTTTCTGACGAGATGTTTTATTACAAGAAAACATAAAATTTCAAGTATCATATACAACATTATAACATAATAATTTTGAGATACCGTGGTCCAAAATTGAAGATGCAAGAGAAGACCGAAACATTTTTTTTCTTTTACATTTCCTCATTCAATCTGAGAAGCAGGTAGAATGTGTTTCTGTGGTAACACATTGGTGATGGGCATTGCCAGGGACGACAGTGGAAGTTTTCTGTACATTGTTGTATTGTATCTTCTCAATTGCCTCATGCATAATGTACACAGAAATGTACTTTACTGAGTTTGTCTGCCCTGTCCCTCAGCGTCACTGTGCAGGTCATTGCTCCTGTCTGGAAAGTGTGTGTCCAGCTTGGATAACTGGCTGGGAGGTTGTTTGTTTACAGTGGCTGCCTTTATGAGGCAGCCTTTCCTTGCTCAAAATAACCCACTGACGTGGCCCCTTTAACATTTCAAAGATCAGAAGAAAATAGTTTTGTAGGAAGTTAGTCTACTTATCTTGGCTTTTTAAAAATTCATCTTAACCGAGAACCTTAAGTGCCTGGCAAGCCATCAGGCCCTGTAGGGCACTAGCATTGCCAAAATATATACAGGTCAGCCAATAATCAGGGCAGAGGATCTGAAAGCATAGAGCAGATTGTTTCATCAAGACATTGCACAGTCGTCATTCAGCTTCTCCTGGAAGAGAGTGAGGTAAACATTGAGATGAGATCTCTGTCTCCATGCTGGCCATGGTCAGCCCCAGGCTTCCTGGCAGCAGCTGCAAGACAAATGCCATTGTTAATCATGGAGAACATTTTATGTGAGTCATTATCTAGGGAAGCATTGTAGTAATTTTTTTTTTTAAAGCAAAAGCCGAATTCGTAATGGAAGTGGCCTTGGGTTACTATTGTTGGCAATTTTAATGCTCGTGAATTTAGTTGGAAGACATTTCTCAGCAAACAGTGCTTGGAATTTGTTTGCACTGAATCACAACTTATGAGAGATTCATGAGGCCCGAGAGTGCTTTACTCTAACCTTTAGAGGAGAGAAAAACAGTGTCATGACCGGCTACGGGGAAAAAGTGGCTCAGGGAACAGCCAGCCTCTAAGCTAAACTGTTGAACTCCAAAAGTTCATCTGCTGGAACCCAGCACACCTTGTATCTATTTATGGTGTACCAGGTGATGTTTTGATACATTGATACATTGTGAAATGATCAAATCAAGTAATTGACGTCCATCCTCTCATACTTGATATTTTTTTGCAGTGGACATTTTTTGCAGAGTACATTTATAATTTCTTATAAATTTATAATTTACTTTCTTAACAATTTTCAGGGATAGATCATTATTAATCATAGTCACCATACTGTAGAAAGATCTTGAGACCTTATTCATCCTGTCTAGCTTAAACTTTATACTGCTTGAGCATCTTCTCTTGTTTCTCCCAAACCTTGTTGCTGGCAACCACTTTTCTACTGTCAGCTTCTACAAAATTGACATTTTTAATTCCACATGGAGGTGAGATGGTGCAGAATTTGCCTGTCTGTGCCTGGCTTATTTCATTTAGCATAATGTCCACCAGGTCCATCTATGTTGATGCAAATGATAGAATGTCTCTTTATACGGCTGAATAATATTCTGTTGTGTATATATGCCACATTTTCTTTAGCCATGCATCCACTGATAGACACTTTGGCTGATTTCATATCTTAGCTGTTGTGTATAATGCTGCCATGAACACAGAAGTGAGCCATGGCTTTGACATACTGATTTCATTTCCTTTGGATATATAACCAGAAGTGGGGTTGGCATTTTTAACTTTTTAAGGAAATGCCATGCTGTTTACTATAATGACTGTGTCACATTTTCTATATAAGGTTGTCCTCAAAGAATAGAACACAAACATTATGGAATATGATTATCTCCTTCTGGGTCTGTTTTTGCTTTGTTTTGTTTAATAACCTACATAAAGCTGAGCTTTCCTAGCTCACCACAAGGCCTGTCTCTACCAAGCCCGCCAGTATAAACAGTCCTAATAAGCTGTCTTTATGAATAAATGTTTGTGAAATAAGTAACATCTAGAAACAGTTGGAAGGTGGTTTCAATCTTACTACAGCCTCCTAAGAAATTGCTTGGGAGTTTCGGTGATAACTTGCAGCCAAACTGAATAAAGCACAGCATGCTGGGTGACCCTATGGCTTCCTCCCACTTCTCAAAACTCTCCTGAGCTCTCTGTAGCTAACCTGTGCAGACACACTTTTTCTTCCCCTGTACTAAAGATTGAACCCAGGGAACACTGAACAACTCTGCCAGTCCTTTAATGCATGTTTATCTTCAGACAGGATCTCTCTGAGTTGTCCAGGCTGTCCTTGAACTTGTGATCCTCCTGCCTCAGCCTTCCAGTAGCTGGATTACAGGTGTGCATCACCACATTCAGGCTCCTTTTTTTCCCTTGTCTCTGGATTTATTCTTTTCTTTTCCAGAATAATGCCCTGACTTTTACAATGGAAGTTTTTCAAGCTAGGTCAGTACCTTTCAAGTATCCCTCTCCATTTAAACCTAAGTTCTGACATAGATGGGTAGAAGAAAAACAGTTATATAGTATAAGAATATTGAGAATTGAGCCCATTTATACATTGTCCTTTTCTTTTTTTCTGTACCGGACACTGAACTCAGCACCTTGTGCTTGCCAGGCAGGTGTGGCACCACTGAGCTACATTCCTGGGCCTCTATTTATATATTATAGTTCCTCCTGAATTACTTTAAAAATTTTCATTTGCTCACAGGTTCATTCATGCTTTCATTTCCACACTTTCTGTGCCTGATATGCTGTTTTAAAGGCTTACATGACGAGTACAGGCTCATGTGTTCCTGAAGACCAGGGTTTGCTCACTCATCTATCTGTGCCACCACTGGACCAATGCGTTAAAAATAGAGCTCTTTGATTTACTGTGTTCATCGGGTAAGAAAACTGTTTTGGAGAAAGCTAGAAGGGGGTGTGGCCATGTCATGGTTCTTTTCTCTTGTGGGTTTATCTTCCTGTTCTGTTTCTGGTTTTCTAAGTTTATTGTTTATTCAAAAGAACATTTTTGTGAGATGCGTTTCGGCACCAGGAGAGAAATACTGAACAATCCTTCATGCTCCTGCCTGAGTCTGCGGGCTTGCTTTGATGTGGGTGGGAGGCAGACCATACTGTTTTGAGTTTTAAAAGGAAGAAACACAGAGACATGTTTATTAATAGCTCTTTTCTCTGTATTTTTTTATCCCACTTTATAAATTACATCTAAATTTTTCCTCCAGTTTTTGAAGTACTCTAGTAGCATAAAAAGAGCAATTCTTTAGTTTTTGAGTTTATTTGTTTAGTAATTTTAAAACTAAGGAGAAATGTTACTTCTGATTAATTCAGATGAAGGTGACAAGTAGATTCGAAGCATTTGGGTTGGCCGTTTACTGTTGCTCAAAACGACTCCATTTATTAGGGCTACCTTTGGCTAAATTATTGTGGTTTACCAGTTTTCACACAAGCAAGGCAATGATAGAAAACAAGTCAATAAAAATTCTAAAAGAATGTAACTTGTCTGTTCTCAGCAGAAAAATGAAAGGAAGGAAGACCTTCTGTGTGAGAAACACGTTTATACAGTGCTTACTGGGGACCAGGCACAGTCTAGGCACTGGGGATGCGTCCATCCGCGCACAACACAGGCACAGATCCCTGTTGCGTGGCATTTACAAGGAGCGCGTGACCCTTGGGTGCCTGTCCTGCGTGTGGTTGTGGTGCTCACCAAAGCCAAGTTCAGCACCACAGAGAGCAAGTCGTTAAGAGAGGAAGGGGCTGTCAGGCGAGGACGGCTGCACCTTGTGTTCAGTTGCAATCTTGTTGGTGTGGGTTGTGTGGATTCTAACGTGGACTATTGGTAATGTAACACAGACTCTGTTTTTCCTGATTTCAAGGGCAGATTCTTTCCTTATGCTCAGATTTCACACCATGTAATGATTCTCATAATTCCCCATGATTGCCTCTCTCCTACATTTACCATTCACCCTTATGTTATGTGGTTAATAAATTAATACCACACCCCGATTATAAGGGATATGAGTGTGCCTCTGCCAAGTGAATGATGACTTTCTCTCATTTTTAGGACAGATTCTAAAATTACTCACGCGCACCTAAGGATTATATGTCACTTGCATAGGAAACAAAAGCATGTTTTGAGAGTTTTCTTATGAGCATTTTCAGTACAAGAGCTCAGGCTCATGAAGACGGGAAGGACTTTACAAATCAGTGGCCTTGTATCATGGAGAGAGAAATCGAGCCTGAAAGGGGGTGTTGCCTTCCGGAAGGTGCACTGATGGTAATGGCAGAAGTGGACCTGAACCCCGTCCTAGTCCTGTTATCTCTCTCTCCTGCTGTGTCTCATGCAATAATACTTTCAGCATCTTTTCCATGCATTGCCTGTGTGAACTTACTGATGAGCTAAGCACGGCACCTGCAAATTAAGAAAGGAACACCCCAAGAATCTTAATGGCTTACTTAAGAGGGTAAATCTGACACTTGAATTTGGGTTCTCTATCATTATGTCTTTGAGTGTGTGTGTGTGTGTGTGTGTGTGTGTGTGTGTGTGTGTGTCTGTGGATTGAACCCAGGGCTTTTACATTGAACTATACCCCCAGCCCTTTTTATTTTGAGACAAGGTCTTGCTAAATCACTAAGTTGCCCAGGCTGGGCTGGAACTTCAGATCTTTCTGCCTCAGCCTCCCAGATTTTATGTCTGTTTTTAAACTAAAGACAAAGTTGAAATAAATATATGCTCTGCTGATTCAACTAAAGACAGAAAAGCAGTCTGTTGTTGTGACTCAAGCCTACTTGAAATACCAAATTATCTGTTAATTTAAAAAGTTACTTTTTAAAGACCATTTACTATATCATTTTCCAAAACAGGTATAGTTTCCTTAAGCATGTTTTTAGTTATAAATATTAGACATTGATAGATATTGATAGAATGTTGAATCTATTCTAGACCTCTCAGCTTCTACAACATAGCCACCCAGATTCCTGTGCAAAATAAATGGCATAATGTCATCTGCTTGGTAAATAAGTCTCAATGTTCTCCCAAAGTGAATATGGGAAAGACAAGTATCAATAACTGATAAGAAATTGATATTAATATCATGAAGTTATTTTTACTTTATCTGTTTTTCACAAAGCTATAGCGGTAGACTTCATATCTAGTGAAGATTATGATTTTTGCTGTCATTTTTGTGACTATCCCATTGCTTACAATTTTAGTAATGAACTATAGATTATTTTTTAACTCTGAATTTCCATGCTGGTTGAAAGTATCCCATCTTTACCAGATTTGACTCTGAAAGTCAATAGTGTTAATTAGTAGAAGAGTATAGTTATGTATTTTGAAAGTATATATGATAGAGTTTAATTACTACTCTTAATTGCTTTTACAAGTCTTCAACTTAAAAAATATTCATCCTGGCCTTTACTCTAAGTAAAATGTGACAAGATGAAGAGCATAGACAAATAATAGTGCACATTATAATTGGTATGTGTTTCCAAACAGTCATTAAAACATAAAATAATGACTCTGTAAATTAGTAGTGTTCTGTAAATTAATCAATGTCCGTTTTTCAAGTTGAAGTTGGTCCCCGCACTGGTCGTTGAAGATAATTTGCAAATGTCATGAAAAATGAAAGCCAAATAATCACTGTAATTTAAAATGTTAAAGTATAGTTTTACATATTTTAAGCTGGTAAAGAATATGCAAAGAGAGCTGTTCATTTTCTTAAGGTTTTATGATTTAACATATAAAATATGCACAATTGGATTTTATATACATATATAATAGAGATGCAGGTTTTCTGGCTCTCACAGCTGTTAATAGAGAGCTCAGTTTAAGAATGTTGGATTTAGGGCCGGGAATTTAGCTCAGTGGCTCCGCCGCCTGCCTCGCAAGCACAAGGACCGGAGTTCGATCCCCGGTACCAAAAAAAAAGAATGTTGGATTTGAATATGCAACTTCAGTTGTCAATTATTATCATAGACACTTTCTCATTACTGAGACAAAATACCTGACACCTGAAGCCTAAAGGAGGAGAAGTTAATTTTGGCTCGTGATTCTAGCCCATAGTTGATGGCTCCATGGTCTGGCAGAAGAAAGATGCTCACCTCACGGCAGGCAGGAAGCAGAGAGGGAAGGACCCAGGAGGGAGATGCGCCTTCCAGACCACGCCCACAGTGGCCGCCTCTTCCCACCAGGCCCCCCTCCTAATATCAAGCCCCCAGTAGAACCCCATAATCCAGTCAATGTCCACAGCCCCAGCCTCTGAGCACCTCAGGCTGTGTGGCAACATCCAGATACAAACCATAGCAATTATACCTTAATAAGGCCGAAGAAAAGGAGGAAGACCATTGGGGAAATCTAACAGATTCTTAGAAAATGGAAAAAGGAAATTATAACACAGCGGAAGGAAGATCATTAAAATGAAAACTCAAGGTCAAGGTCAGTAGACAAATGCCCCAAAGGCCAAATTCAATTCATGTTCTGCTTAGTCTCCAGACATCACTTATATTTTGCCTTCTTTATTATCAACTTACTGAAGCATTTCAGAGGATATATTTTTATATTTACCTGGCACTTGCTTTTGAGAAGAGAGAGTACTTACAGCTAGAAACAGAAGTCCCTTCTCGTAGTTCTCTCAGTGATGGTCTGTAGGATGTAAATTATCTCTCTACGCTTGTTCTGTTTTATATGAGTGATGGTTAATTTCACCAGTATTGCTTGAGGGTCATAAAAGAGGCCCAGAAGGAGGCAACTCAGCACTTAGCAGAAATTGGGAGCATTTACAACAAAGACAGGCCAGGAAGTCTTTATGTGGACACAGGGCTCCTTGGAAAAATCCCAGACCCTGTGCCCCCTCTTCAGGAGGGAGAGCAGCCTGCTCTTCCCCAGAAGGCTGAACTCAGCTGGGAGTGGGAGTGAAGGAAGCGGTTGCCTTTTATTATCTCTGCTTTACTGGTGTGGAAGAGTCCATATTTACTCTGGTCAGTTGGCGTGGCATAGATGAGACTAGAAATCCTTGAAAATACGTGCAGAAAAAGTTAATGTAATAGATAACAGTAATAATCCTTTTATTTCTGGACAGATATGGAGTCCTTTTCCATGTGTGTGTATGTGTGTGTGTGTGCGTGTGTGTGTGTGTGTGTGTGTGTGTAGTGTGTGTATAGCTCTCTATATTTAGGTAAATTAGGAGTATCCAGTTATAACTATGCCCTAATAGGGTACATGGAATAGCATGGAAAAGTAACTAAGACTCCAAAGCTTTTATAATTTGTTTTATTGTTTGTTTCTGCATTTCACAAACTAGTGTAAAAACAATAGGTATTTGAATAAGATTTCTAGACCCCTCCAATTTTTGCTCACACAATTTTTGCCCTTAGCCCTCTCATTGAGAACCTGCAGTGTTATTGCTTGTTAGTACTTTCTAACAACAGCATTTTCTTTGGGTGCATATACTTTGTGTTGGAGTTGCTTAGAAATCTTGCCTTCCATTGCCCTGTTCCTTCTCCATTGCCCATCTTTCCCCAGGTCTCTGTGCTTCACTTGTGTCACGCTGAACAGAAGACTAAGCCATCCAAGCCAACTTTTCACTGTCAGGAGGGCATTTTTAAGCTGTATCTTTCACGGAAACAAACATGAACTAGAATTTCATGAGGGCCTGACCGGGAGAGTCGCTCTTCCTGGTTGTCTGGTCATTGCTTCTTCTTTTTCTATATTCTCCCTGAGGTCTGAATTCTCAGGGAATTTCTTAAACCTCACATATTTAGTGCTCACTAAAATTAGTCTCTTTTTAAAGAACGCTAATGTTACTTTTTGTAAAGCTCATATTTTGAGCGGACACTGATTTGCTATTTTTGGTGAAATGTTAAAAATAATGTTACAAGAATTTTCTGACATTTTCTACCTAAAGTTAGCATTGGTAAATTTACTTTTCAGAGTACAAAATATTGATCTTACCATTGCAGATAATACTGGGAATTTTAAAAGTAAATAGAGTTACCTGGAAATCAAAGTTATGAAATGCCGAAATTCTTTTTCTCATGGAAAAGTTAGAGATTCCATAAGTGTTTCTAAGTGAAGCTCTAGACTTTTGTTTACTTATAGATGTGGTAGAGTTTGCTGTGAAGTCTTTAGTTTGGAGACTTAAAGTAATCTTAAAATGAAAATAACTGCGATCTAGAAGAGATCAGTAGATACTTAGGATGCAAAAGCAATGCCAGTGTCCACTGGGGTGTTGATTCTGGTTTGTGTGCCCGGGCCCCTGTATGCGTATGACACCAGTCAGCCTTAGAGGTAGACCAGGGTGTGTGTGTGTGTGTGTGTGCAGTTTCACTCTCAAGTTGGAAAAAAAAAACCCCAGACAAGAATTTTAACAAAATGTTTTTCGATTATGTGATTACTTCTTTTGGAGAAATATTTTCAAATGTTTCTGGGGCCAGATGTTAAGCATATAAAGTACATTATATAGTGTGATGAAATCTTTTATGTTAAGAAAATGAAAACAATTCAGTGCAAAATGTTATTAAATGAGAATAGTTTCTTCAGAAAGTTATTAAGTGCTTCCATGTGCTGAACACTTCTTCTTTCTGATGGAGATCCATCAGGGAGACCCCATGAGTGTCCTTGCATTTCAATGAGGGTGCAGGTGCCCCAAGGCGGTTAGTGACTTAGCACTGTTAAAAGGGGCAGGTGGGATAGAACAGCGCCACATAACAAAGAAAAGATTCAAACAGGCAGAGTCCAGATCTGAGACAGAACCAAGGCTCTTAAGAAATGAAAGGCAGTAGAAAATGTTTTCTTTATTATCATCCCTCACATAGATTTTACTGAAATTAGCTATGCATCTTCTTATTTCTAGCATTTTTCTAAAAGTCTGAAATAGGCTTTTGGTTTATTATTTAAATATCACCCTTCAATTATCTTCTTGTTTATTTTCTGGAAAGTAATTTTAGCAGCACACTGAATCTTGTGAATCAGCATTTGGTGGCAACTGCCACAAAACCCTAAATACATGAGTTTGTGTAAAAAGCCTATAATTTCTCTTAGCTGTTGAACCCTAAATAGTCATAAAAGATAACAATAATAGGAACATGGGTTTTTTCAGCACATTTAACCTTATTTTAATATAACCTTATTTAAAAAAGTTTAAATCAGTTATCAGAAATCTTCCAAAATAAGAAAATGTGGATCAATGAAAGGACATAAAAATATGGTGCATAAATGTTCTTACAGACAATTTACAGGAGACCATTGGTTTGGACTGAGCTCCTGTGGGAGGCACAACAGACCTAACCAAACTGGAATCTCTGGCGCTGAAGTTTCGCATCACCACACTGAAGCGAAGTTGTTTATCTGCCCTTCCGGGAAGGTGGAGGAGAGAAAGATAATAGCCAAATCCCTAGACAGGCCAATTTTAGCCACCGTGATGTGGAAGTCCTTTCTGCGTTCACCTCAGGAGGAAAATAACTTTGAAATGACCTGTCCACTTGTTCTTCTCAGTTGCCGCTTTCCTTGGCCCCTTCCTGTGTATAAACACAAGTTATTGACTCATCGGGGCATCATTTGTTTTTATACAGTGAGGTGTGCAGGCAGCCCACTGCATTACCAGGCTGTGGTGTGGCATCAGATTTCCTCCCTACCTCCGTTTTCCTATGGCTGCTTCTTTGTGTTCAAGTCTCCTTGGAGCCTTTCTTCTGATGAGGACACCAGACATTTGATTTATGGCCAGCCTACATCCAGGACGATTTCACATTGGGATCCTTGACCAACTTTATCGGTCGGACACTATTCCAAAGAAGGTTAAACACTGAGGTTCCAAGTGGACATATCTTTGGGCGGAGACTCTTCCTCCGGTTGCTTTGTATTTATACAGTCACATTGTCTTACATTAATACATGAAGGCTTGGTGTGTAGCTCAGTACCAGAGCCTGTGTTTAGGATGACCAAGGATGTGGGTTCAATCTCCAGTGCAGAACAGAACAAAAAATGGAAGACATGCTTTGTTTCTATGTTACTGCCAAATTTATGATTTTTATAGGGGACTCCCTCAAGTGAAAAAACACTTGGATCCAGGTCTTAGGCAATTTTTGGTTTTGCTTTAAGAAAATGCTTGTCCTTTCAAGTGAATACTTAAATCAGTGGTAGAACTTTTGGTGGTGGTAGTTTGGTCAAAATAGTGGTGGTTAGAGTTGATTTCTTTGAGTTATCAGAGCATTCTGAATGACTAAGTGAGAGAATAATAGCTAAAGCTTCTGGGCTTATACCTGTGTCTGCTTGCTTTGCAAACTGCCCAGATAGACCGCCCCAAAAGGAACATTAGCCTACACTCATTGGCAAACTGTGCCAGCATCTAGGTTTATAAAATGAGGAAGGGCTATTCAAATGATTTTGAAATATTAGGGGGACCCATTGTAAACCCCATAAAACATACAGGTGATAGGACTATCCACAGAGATAGGACAAATGGAAATCTTATATCCACAAACAAAGGTTTAGATAAAACTATGAATTAACAGTTTCACCGTTCTATTTGAAGGGGCTAGGTAGCCCTCCAGTGAGTTTCTTAGGCACTTTACCACAGAGTATTGAGGCTAAACTTTCCCAACTTTTCCTTTCCTGAAGACTTTTTACTCATTCATTATCAGTTCTTCCTTGGTACGTGGAAGTACTCACCTAATAATACCTTGGAATCCTTAGGAGGAAGGGAAGGGAGCTGACATTTGTCCCAGGGAGTCAGCGTTTTTAGGCACTGTGCAGAGTGATTTGTTTATGTATACTATTCACTATTCAATTCAGTCCTTACAACAGTCCCACACCAAAAATGGTATTGGTTTGACTCTGCTGTCTCTTTACAGGTAATGAACAGAGGCTCAGTATGAAATTGCCCAAACTGAAACTAGAAATTGACAGGACCAGGATTTTATCCCAGCTATATCTATCTGATGCTAGGAATCTATCTCCTTGATCTTTTATTACTCCATAAATTCTAAAGAATATATTTCTTGCCTTGCTCTTAAGAATCAACTCCCCATATGGAAATGTCTAAGTTGCCAGGTTTATGTAGGAAGTCTAGTTCTGCTAACATTTAATCAAAATCGTTCACAAACCTAACATTGAGAACATAAAATTACCATATAGAATAAAAAATCTAACATTTATACTATTTGAGGTCAAGGATAAAAATCGTCATAATCTTCACTCACTTGAGTGCTGAGTGCAGGAGGGAGATGGATATTTTAAACCTGTGATAACGATGTATTGCTCTAAATATATCACATTGATTAAGTTGTTGCCTGTCAGAAACACCTTTTGTATACCATGCCAAGTGGGTTTCACAAGAATTGGCTACACACAAATCTCAAGGCAGACATTTCTGTCAAAAATCAGCATATTTTTAATGTCCAATTTTGTGACACAAACCTTGCAGTTTGTCATGATAAATACTTGATATCAACCAGGATGAAAATGTTTAAAATGGATATGATTAGGATAAAATATGAAAAAGATTTTTGATGGGTATCTAGGAGTTGTGAATGATTTCTCTATAGTTCTTTGGATATAGGAGCGCTTCCCATCAGCCAGGGACAGGGCAAATGACTTTTTAGAATCTCCTGGATTTTGATTTAAACATGAAAAGTTCCATAGGCAACTGTTGGGTGACTTCCTGTATTAACATAAAAATGAACTAGAATTCAAATATAATGCATTGAAAATGTCTGTCAGTGAAATTATCACATGTTGTTTGCAACATCAAATTGATTTTATATGCAGAACAAACTTGTTGTGGGGTGATTTGCCTCTCTAGTTTAGTAATATTTAAGCATAATAAATCACAAGCTAGAAGATTTCCTTCACTAGCATCAGAACCTGCAGGATTTCCACCTCATTAGACTAGCATTTTTAGGATGCTTTCTGTTCTCTTCTATTATTTATTCTTGCATTGGTATCATGCACTTGTATTTGAAACAAGTATATTATAATTTTAATATCTGGCTTCCAGTTCCACCCCTGTATTACTCTTTCATTATCAATTGCATGTTTGTGGCCTCCAAAATTCATATTTTGAAACCCTAACCCTCGATGGGATGGTATTAGGACATAAGATCTTTAGGAATTAAGTGTGTTTAGATGAAGTCTTGAAGGTGTGGTCACCATGAATATTATTAGTGTCCTCGTAAGAGAAGGATACCAGAGCCCACTTTCTCTGTCCGCTGAGGACAAAAGAATAGAGCCATATGCAGACCAGAAGGGAGCTCTCCCCAGACACAGAAGCAGTGAATACCTTCATCGTGGGCTTCTCAGGCTCCAGAACTGAGAAGGAAATTTCTGTGCTCAGATAACCCAGGCTGTGCTACTTTTGCGATAGTGGCCTAAACCAGCACATCACCTTTCTTCTTTGGGCAGTTTGTTTGACTAACACTGGTTTTTCCAACACTGGTTTTTCCATATTGGTTTGTTTATTCATTTGTTAAAGCATTCAGATAGTTATTTATAGGGTACCTCTTCTGAGCCTGGGACTGTGCCCGGTCCTGCTCAGATATTCATGAATAATACAGAGACAGTTCTTTCCCTCCTGGACCTTAAAATGTAAAGGGGGACAAAGGGAAAACAAGGAAACATGGCAGCCGAAGATTGCCATTGAGCGTATGCAGGAAATGACTGAGCATCTGGGGAGGGCCTCATGCTGCCCCTAACATGGAGAAAGGCATAGTGTGTGTGTGTGGCGGGGGGGAGCGCTCTAGTTCCTGTCTCTTTCTTAGAAAACCACTAACGTGGTGATGGGCTCCACCCTCAGGACCTCATCTAATCCTACTTCCTCCCCAGCACTCCAAGTCCCACTGAGGAATGAACTTGGGACTTAGATTTCCAACAGGTGAGCTTTTAGGGGACACACTGAAGCCACACCAGGGGGCATAGTCAGTAACTGCTCAGCATCCACTCATTCTTTGCTCAGAGGACCAGGACAGGTGAACACATTAATCAGACGTTTTTAATCTTTTCAGGCCGTAATGGTTATTTTATCTAACCAGTAACTCCAGGCAGGTGAGTCAAAATCAGGGAGATCTGTACCACTCAAGATCCAGTCCGGAAAACGGAAACACCAACAGTTACGTTAACAAAGAATTCCGTATGCACAGTTGGTTAGTGGGTAAGGGAAGACCGAAAGGACCAAAGGAATGGGGAGGTTCGCCCAGAGGCAGTGCAGGCTGGAAGCTAGAATTTCTCCTGGGCAGGCGAAACCAAGCCACAGTTCTGCATTACTGAAGCCTCATGTTGGCAGTGGGCCCTGCAGACCTGGAATCTCGACGTCTTCAGAGGGGGCGCCAGCAGACTGTGCCGGGCCCGGAACACACAGCAGCTGCTTCCTGATGGATTCTGCCAGCCAGAGGACCCACTGGCAGGAAACTGGAAGTCAGAGAGAGAAGAGAAGCTGCACTTTTGCCCTTTCATGCTTTCTTCTTCGGTCAGCCTTGCTCCTGAGTCTTCTGACACCAGCTGAACCTTCGCCCTCAGAAAGGCCTCTGTCCACTGTGCAGTGCCCCCTGGTCAGAGGGGTCGCGCTCCTGGTGCCTTCTCTGGCTGCAGCAGCTGCGCCTAGGTCCTGGTACCTGAGCACGTCCCGGTCGGTCCTGACCTTTTTAAGTGTGACCGCAGCTGCAGGTCCCCGGTGAGACACTTCCGCATCAGCTAGAAGGAGGTGCCTCAGAGCCGGAGCGCTGGGCTCCGTCCAGTCCCTGGGGGGTGGGGCTCAGAGCTCCAAGCCCCGCCTCAGCTCCTCCTCCTCTTCCTCCCTCAGACCTAGAGAAGATCACAGCTTTCTGCAGTTATTCTTCATCCTCACCTTCTGTGTCTTTTAGCTTTCCTGTACCCATAAAATAATGTCCTTTAATTAAATATTCTCTAAAATGTCTAGTAAGGCTTGTTTTCCGGAGAGACCAAGACCCCCCAAGCTGTATTTAATATATTTAAAGAAGTAAGAGAGGAAGTTGACTGTGTAAGTTGCATGTGGTGAAGTCATGGCTTATTTTATACCAGTGCCACAGAGCTCTGCACATTCAAAAACAGGCACGTGAACCAATTTTTCAGTTTCGTTTGGGTGATTATTCTTACTTGGGTATAATGCTTTCATTTAATAAAAAAATGAAAATAAAAAACTAAAGTTCTGGATAGAGTTCACATGAAAATTGAGCCCTGTCAGCTGGGAATTACATCTGTCTGATATTCCTGGAGTGGTACACGTTCTCCTAATTTACAGGCAGGATTTATAGGCAAAATCATAGGCTTCAGTGACTGGTCTCTGAACGTATACAGAAGTCGATGGTGTTCCTGAAGTTTTGTAAAAATAACTTTAATGAACAAGTTTCTTGTACAACAAATATTTGCTATTCCCTCATTACACAGGAATTTTAGTAGATCAGCATAATACTTATATTATATATGTACTCTGTATACATAATATATAAATGTATGTGTACATATATGTATATATACATGCATGTATATGTGTATATATATTTTGTGTACATAAATATCTTAATGTGTACACACCTAGAGTGGTCTCTGTTTCTAAGACTTCTATGAAATGAAAAATTGAGGAAAATGATAATGGAAATTTTCTTTTCAAAACTTAATGAAAAATGAGCTTGGAGGAATTTATCTTGCGTGGCAGGCATTTATATGGTGCTGTTTTAAAAGGCTTGAAATTTGTTGCTCCTTTAAGGCACTTCTTTGGAAGTAGATTTCTGATTCTCTTACATAGACTTATTTCTTTGAATGGCCACCATATGCAAACTTCTACATTTTCATGGTGTTTAACCATTTCCATGTAACTTTTAACCTATTTGCATGGTATCTCTTTCCCACTAATGATAGTTTTTACTTATGACTTATTATATTTCAGAGTTTGCCATGTGTTACAGTAGCACATTTTGCTAGTAATTTGAATGTCTGAAACATTACTTTTCACGTTCACTTTTCTATAGACAACTTCTACACAGCATGTTTAGTTCAACCGCAGGGAATCATTTAATGACTATAGCTCTCCTAAAAATCTTCACTCACTAGCTGTGAAGTTTCCATTGATAGTCACCCTTGAAGTTTTATATAATGAAAATCCTATTTTTAAATGAGTGTCTTGTGCGATTATTTCAAAGCACATATTTTAATGTCCAATCTAAATCTTTATTGTAGTATACAAGTTTCCTTCACAGCTCTAAAGAAAGATGGTGTGTACAGATATGTGCTGCTTCATGAAAAAGACACGTTCTGGAAAATGCAGACATCACATGGTGTATTTGTGCAGCCTGAGAGTGCTACAGCGTGAGCAGGCAGTATAGTGTGGGCTCACTTGTACATATGCTGCACCCTTGACTAAACCGTCTTTGATGCCAAATACATGTATGCTTTTTGGTAATAAACATTTTCTTTTTCTAAATACCTTCAATATTTTAATGTGTATATTTTTCATTACCAAGTTAAATATGCTCATTATGTTTGTCTGCTTTTCATCACTGTGACTAAATTCCTGACATACAAATTAAAGGAGGAAGGGTTTTCAAAGTTTCAGCGCATGGCTGGCTCCAAGGCAGAGACACCATGGCTGCGGGTTGCGGTGGATGACGCTCCTCACCCCACTGAACTAAGATGCAGAGAGGATTGGAAAGTCAGAGAGGAAGTGGCCAGGGACTGTAGTCCCCCAGGGTCTCCCCCAGTGACCCACCGGACACACCCAGAAGTGTGCTTTTCTCATTTCCTAAGCATCTTGCAAACCACTCAGGTCAAGATGAACACATTGCTTGCTAAATCTTTCCAAACTGTGGGAATGTAAGAAGTAGAACGTGAGCTGTCACATAACCTCACCTGACAGAGATGACCTATTTTGACGATTGTTCGTGTCTTCTCCTATTCTCCAGTGTGCATGCATCTGCATGTGCTCAAACATAGCATATGTGTCAGTGTTTATGGTTTAACTTTTATTGCTCTGTACTTTTTTTTTTTTTTGGTACCGGGGATGGAACTCGGGTCCTTGTGCTTGCGAGGCAGGCGGTGGAACCACTGAGCTAAATCCCCGGCCCTGAGGTAAAAAAAGGAAATTGTTTTAATTTTCATTTTCATTATTAGTTAGTTTGAATGTTATTATATTTATTAACATTTTATTCTTTATCTAAACTATCTGTGGTTATCTACTGTTAGCCTAACTTTCGTTTATTAGTATTTTCATCTTTATTATAGAACCCTGCATTTATTATGGATACCAAATTGTTCCTTACTTATTTTGGAAATGTTGTTTCAGTTTTATATAAATCATTGACAGCTTAATGAATGCATACATGAATGATAAGAAATCTAAAAGCTGATAAAGTGCGACAGTTATAGTGTGCAGTTTATAGTAGGCATATGTCCCCAGGCCAGGGTAGGGTTTTAGGAGGGTGGTATTTAGCCTGGGCCACCTGTACCAGGTGAGACTTGAGTTCCACTTTAAAATGTGCCGAAGGATCATTAGGTCACAGGAGATGAAGAAGTCATTCCCAGAAGAGGATACAGCAGCCCAGAGAGAAAAGAGCAAGCTCTATTCTGGAAATCAAGATTGTGGAGTTAAAGGTCCAATATAGAAAGTCAAGACATGGGTCTGCAGAGATGCACAGGGGCCAGTTTATGAACATAGATTTGCTATTTTACTTTAAGGCATTTAAACTTTTAGATTCTGGGAAGGCATTGCTGTGCTTAGATTTGCATTTCAGGAAGCCTCTCCTGAAATGAAAATGGGTCTAAGAGGTGTCGGTCTGGAGGCTAGATCGTGTCTAGTGGAGACAGACATTCATGTTTTTTCAGTCCCATAGTTGTCAAAAGGGGAAAACAAAATCTTTTTAAAATCACTCTACAATTGGAGTTGAGCTAACCCTGGAAGAATATACACCCAGGGAGTGGTTGTGATTGAGGGTAGAGGGGCTTTCTATTTTTTTCTGTAGATACTTTTGTATTATTGGAGTTTTTTAATTTTTATTTTTCCAGTACTGGGGATCAAACTGGGACCTTGCAGTTGCCAGGCAGGTGCGGTGCCTCTGAGCTACATCCCCGGCCCTTGGAGTTTTATTTTTTAATCTAACACAGACTTAATGATTAACAATTCACTTTTTAATTATTTTTCTCAAAAAATTCACCAAAAACATGTGGGAAATATCTGAGTCAGAAATATGTGTGATAACGATTGAATGATTTGGTGGACTACGACATCAGTATTAACCCAAATTCTAATACAGCTGCTGAAAGTTGGTGCAATATTAGTTGGCATTCTTAATAATATTTTACAGTAGTCTAATAAAGTGTTTACAGTCTGCTTTGTAATGGTCAAGTTGATCTGGAAATGTGTGTTCACTTTGGTGTCAAAATGAGGGTGGTCAACTTGGAGCATGAGCAGGAAAAATGAACCAAAGGGGAAATGACTTAAAATCATGCCAGATAAGGACCTCTCAAAGAAAATAAGTCACCTGTATCTCCAGTTGTCACATTGCACACCTTGAACTGATACAGTTTTTATGTAGCAGTTATATCTTAATAAGGTGGGAACAAAAGAAAGTGGGGGTATTAAGTTTAGAGAAGTCAGGCAAAATATTCGACTTTGGGTAATGATAATGTATTATATCAAAGAGAAGACACATTTCATTAAATTTCTGACAAATAGGAATAAGGAATTAAAGTTGCTAATAGGGAAAATTTTGATTTAAATTGAATGGGTATCATATTTTTATGCTTAAAAATGGATATTTTTGATGTTTTTGTCAGCTTTTCATACACTGACAAAAACTGCAAAATTCCTCATTGAACTAGTATTTGCCCAGTTGTACCATGAAAGATTTCATAAAGTACAGTCATACTTATTTGTATTTAAATTCAGTGGAAACATTTGCATATTTTCTCATTAAATAAAATCAACAGATTGATTTATTGGCTTAGTTACATTATATTTATTTTCATGTTTCCAAATAGTACACTAAAGGGGAATATTGACAATATTAAATAGTTTTCTCAGGCAGAATAAATCTCACCCTCACTGAACCCTGAATGCCACCTTCTCTCATATGGGCTACATGTGTTAGCTTAACCTTAACAGCTCTTCTCCCATGCTTCTACCAGTTTCTGTAGCTTCTTTATGCACAGCTGGTGTGTTGTACCTTCTCACCAACAAAAAGTAGAATTTGTTGGGAAAGAGAGCTGTCCCACATAGCGTGTACTCCAGGACAGGAAGATACAATTTCAGCTTCATCCTGTGACCTTGGGATTCAGGCACCTGGGCAAATGGAATCACCCAGCACAGCACCTGTATTAACCCGCATGAGGTCTCTGGGATATACCACTCCCCCAGCTCTTCATCCCCAGCTGTGAGATGGTAGTAGGAACTGAAAAGGCAGCACAATTCCCATTCTTCTAGCAAATCAACCTACTTCTAAAATGTGTAATGTTTAAGCTCGAGGACATATTGTGGACTTGACAGAATTTGAGCCATCATTTTGCAAGGATGCTACAAGTTCCTTGGTTGTAAAACTGGTGTGTCAGTTGGAGCTTTCCAGAGGACCAGAAACACTAGGATGAGTGTGTGTGCATATACAAACATACATATATTTACATACTGTAAATACACACAGATGCAGAGAGAGAGAGAGGGAGAGAGAGAGAGAAAATATGAATAATGAGTCAACTGCTGCCATTACAGAGCCTTCCAGGACCCAAGCTCTGCAGAATGAGTTACAAACTGCACTCAGTCTGGTACATTCCAGACTGAAGATAAATGGGCCTGAGATGCAGGACAAGCTTATGTTTCATTTAGTCCGAAGACAGAAAAAAAAAAAAACGGCGTCCCAGTTTGAAGACAGGCAGACAGGAGGAATTCTGTCCATTCACAAGAGGGTCCGTTCTCGTGTTCTATGCAGGCCTTCAGCTGACTGGATGCATCGTCCGCATGTTAGGGAAAGCGATCCACTGTAGGCAGGCTACTGATTTAAGTGCAAATCCATCCAGAAACACCACCAGACACACTCAGAGTGATGTTTGGGCAAAACACTCATTGCCCAGTCAAACTGACACATAAAATTAAACATCAGTGGATTTAGCAATCAGGTGTTGTGCAAGTGTTTATTGCTCATGATCCATTAATTCTTTCTCCTCCAGGAATCATTTACTTGACATCAAGTCTTGCTCACTTGGAGCCTACTACACTATTTCTCACGGTATGTGCTCGAGATGGTGGCGGACTTGTGGCTGCCACGAATGCTGAGGTCACTGTCCACATCCTGCACACCATGCTGGCGCCTGCTGAATTTGAAAAGCCCAAGTACACCTTCTCTGTCAGTGAAGATGCGCCCGAAGACACTCCTGTAGGAACAGTGAAAGCAAGGGAGTCCTTGAGTGAGTACTTGACTCTTAGCAGGCATCCGCGCCCATTGTCGGAAGGTTTCCTGGGCTCTGTGATCTTCCATAGTTCTTTTCTTCTCTATGCCAGCTGGGAAGACAGCACAACCCAGAGCTGGCTCCTCATCCTGTCAGCATTGTTTCTGTCCATCTTATATTCTTTTCTGATGATAAAAGCAATGCGCATTTTTAAAAGAAGAAAGCTTAAAACAATACAGAATTATAATGTAGAAAGTATCTTTTATAACCCACCCCCCAAAGCACCATGCTTTAAGAAAAGTTTTTCCAAAACTGCATCCTGATGTATTTGTCATATAATTGTCATTCTGCATGCGTGTGTGTGTGTGTGTGTGTGTGTGTGTGTGTGTGTGTGTGTGTACATTTCCCGGGCAAACCGCACATCATTCTAATTTAAACACTTTCTTTTTGTTACCAATACGAATAATCTGAACTTTTTGCTAGTGCAAATAGTACTTCAGCAAAATTCCTCATCTGAACCTCTTTCACAAGTGTACAGGTACTTGTGCAGGTCACATTCCTCCAGGGCAATTACCTGTCCAAGGAGCTGGTCCTGCTGTCCCTCCCTCCTTCTCTCATTTGCCATTTACGGGAGAGTGGCAGGGACAGCGGACATCATCATAACTTGGTTTCCCCGGATACACGAGAAAGGTCCCCAAATCATTGCCCGGGTTCCCGCCTTCCCTTTTACGCGCACCAGAAAGCTAGGAAGCCCGCACTGGCCCTTGGTCCGCTGGACGCTCCCTTTGCCCTCGCGAAATCTTCACCACGCGTTCACTTCCAGCAGCGTTTGGAGAGCAGAGGAAGAGGACGTGAGCGGCGGTGCCCCACCGCGGAGGTTTCCCTGCGGAATTTCAGCCCCGGCGCGGCCAGCGGGTGTATCCCCGAGCCAAGCGCACGGTGACTGCACTCTCGTTTCAGATTCCTCAGAACCCGTCTCGTACAGGATCTCCTCGGGCGACCCGGACGGGAAGTTCGCCGTCCACCCGTGGCTGGGCACCCTTCGCACCCGGAAGCCTCTGGATCACGAGGCGCAGCCCACGGTGGTCCTCACGGTCCAGGCCCAGCTGGGCAGCGCGGCGGCCTGCGGCAGCGCGGAGGTCCACATCGCCGTCACGGACGTCAACGACCACGCGCCCGAGTTCCTGCGGGCCGCCGCGGAGGGGGAGGAGGAGGAGGTGCGCGTGTCGCCGGCCACCGCCCCGGGCGCCGCGCTCTACCTGGCGCGCGCCGTGGACCGGGACAGCGGGCGTAACGGGCAGGTGCGCTTCTCGCTGGCGGGGCCGCGGCCGCGCGCCTTCGCGGTGCACGCGGGGCTCGGCCTGCTCTACCTGCGCGCGCGCCTGGGCCGCGACGAGCCGCCGAAGCTGCGGCTGACCCTGGCGGCCCGGGACCTCGGCGAGCCTCCGCGGGCCTCGCTGCTGCCGCTGAGCGTGGTGGTCGAGCGAGGGCCGAGCCCCGCCCTGGCCTTCGAAAACTTGGTGTACCGGGTGGAGACCCGCGAGTCCGTCCCACCCAGGACCCTGATCGTCCAGGTGCGGGCGGCCGCCCGGGGCCAGGCCGCCGCGTGGGTGAGGTACGCGCTGGAGCCAGGCGCCCACGCCGGCCTGTTCGGGATCCACCCGCGCACCGGCTGGGTTTACCTGCGGCGGCCGCTGGACTACGAGTCCGCGCACACTCACAGCTTCAGAGCCTGCGCCCGGGCCCCGCACGAGGGACTGGGGCGCACTGTGAGCACCCAGGTGGTTGTCCACGTCCTGGACGAGAACGACAATGCCCCCGCCTTCGCGCAAGGCCAGGTGTTTCTGAAGGTGCAGGAGAGCCCCGTCCCCCTGGGGGTGATAGGCAGAGTCACAGCCGCGGACGCGGACTCCGGAGACAACGGACAGCTGTCCTACTTCCTCCTGTCCGATGGGGCATTCTTCAGGATGAACCCTCACACAGGTAGCGTTCTGCAGCTTCCGCCTCTTGAAAATCGGGATTGGGAACACTTGAATCTGTAGGTACAGTCAGTGCAAGCACAGAGTTAAAGTCACAGTTCGTGGTGAATTCAGTGTTTGATTATAGTACTCTGTGATTTAAAAATGAAGTTCCAAGTGGAAGCGTTTTCACCTATGAGGATCCCTACTTTTATTACCGCCTACTTATAGGTCACCTGTGAATTCGCGCGGCGATTAAAGGCCGCAGTCGGCGTCAAACCGCGTGAGCCCGAGGTCCCGTACAGTTACAGTGGAGATGAAAAGCTATTGCCTGGGATCCGTACCTTTTCCGTGTCTAGGTACACGGATACTTACAGTTTTACAGTTGCATACAGAGTTCAGTACGTTTGATTGTGCACAGGACTGTCGGAGCCATGGGCCTTTCCATACTACGCTGTGTAATGCTGTAATAGCCAGCGTGTGTAGTAGAGGCCATCATCTAGGCTTGTGCAAACACACGGATGTTCAGGCCGTCGTGAAATCGGCCCATAGCAGATTTCTTAAATCCCCATCAAAAAGCTCATGACTCTATGCAGTACTTACTCTGAATTAGAGATAAAGTCAGAATCTCACGAGAGTAAATCCCGTGTTAAGGTTTTGTTTTCTTTACCAACCATTCTTTTTCATTAACTAGGGTCAGGACATATTTATGAAATATAAATCATCCATTAGTTAAGATTTGAAAATCCCCTTGAGGATCTATGTCTCCATTCTCATTTTGATAAGGGAAATAGGGAGAAAGGAAGGATGATGTAATTATTTTCCAAAGTCTTAATTTAAAAGTTAAATATAAAATAGCATTATGCTTTAAAATTTGTATTGTACAAATTTACAAGGACTTTGGTCCCTACAGCAAAACGTACTTGTACTGCAAAGATATAACTGGAAAACAGACTCAGGTAGCTGAAGTAAGGTCACAGAGCTGACCAGAGGTACAAGGAAGCCACCAAAACAGTTCCAGAAGGGAGCAGTTAGGTTACAGCCTGTGTTGTGCTGCCCCACCCTTGCGTGGGGCAGGATTTGGATGCGGTTCTGACTAACTCAAGCAGCCGGGCTTTGCTGCAGGCCTGAGGCTGTCAGGAAGGCTGCAGGCTGGTTGCAGGCTCCTTATCCCCACCCCAGCTGGAGCCGCACCTGCTGGGCACGGGCTGCACGGGTGGGCAGGTCAGCCCTACTTGCTCTCCATGCCACACGATGGTGGCTTTCTATTTCACTCGATCATTTTTCTAAATATGCCAGCGACAGCTGGTTCCCTGCTGATCCTCCTTGTCCTACAGTTGGTCCAGGACCCAGAATCAAAAGGCCAGGTGTGCACCTCTTATTTTTGTTGCATGGCTTCAGCAAGTAGCTTAACCTCAGAGTTCACTATCTTTACCATGAACAGAGGGGATCGTTCCCGTCGTGCTCCTGGTTGTGCTCCGGGGGACAAAGAGCCACGGTGCATGAAGGGGCACGAAAGGCTGTGTACTGCTCACCCGTTCTCCTTTCCAGGACAGTGTGGCTGAAGGGCATCCTCCAGGGCATGGGCGGCCGCCCTGTCCTCCCCGCCCCAGTGCTCTGAGGGTCTTCATGCTGACCAGGACTCCAATGCCCACCCTAAGCGCTGCCTTGGGGTCACCGGCACCAGGGCCGGGTCCAGTCCTTTCCCCTGACCTCTGAACAGCTCTGCCTGTCCATCCAAGCTGGTCTATGAAAGAAAAGCACGTTCGCTCTTCAGAATTGGGGGTCTCAGAGAGCTGTGGTTTAGAACGTGAAAAATGCAGCCGTACATGTGATTTTTACTAAAATTGCAGTTATAATTAACACTGTTTAAATGTACTTTATGTAATAAATACAACAGTTCAGCTCACCATTTCAGGGACTTATCCAAATGTGACTTTTGCTTCTCATTTCACCACTTTATTTATTTCTTTGTAAATGTGATGTCATTTTATTTGTATTTAAAGGGGAAAAAGATCTTAGCCACAGAACATATGGTGCCCGGGTGTGGTGGTGCATCCCTATAACCAGCACTCTGGGAGGCTGAGTCAGGAAGATTGCAAATTTGAGCCCTGCCTAGGCAACTTAGGGACTCGGCAAGACTCTGAAAATAAAAAATAAAAAGGGCTGAGGATGTAGCTCAGTGTGAAGGTCCCGAGTTCAGTCCCTGGTACTGTAAAAGCAAAAGGTTGGTGGTTGCTGCTTCCTGTTTCCCTTCTTGCAGTGAGGTTTGTTGGCCTGTGCTGAGAACCCAGGGTTGTCGGCACTGCACAGCAGGAGGTGTGGAAAGGCAGAGGCAGGTAGAGATTTGTGCTGGAGTCTTCACGGCTGAAACGTGAAGGAACTTACCAAAGGTAGCACATTTTTAGGCAAAAAAATAGTTACTTGGGAAATTGCTATCTGTTTTACACATACACTTCATTACATTAAAAAATTTATATACTTAAATGATAAGCCATTTCCTAAGGAATACTATTTTCAGCAAGATATTTTGCCATTGTTTTGAAGGAATGGTAACTAGTGCCCGGTGTGCAATACTTTACAGCTTAGAATACTTTTAGATCTGTGGTCGCATTTGTTGCGATGACAGCCCTGGGAGGTCATTAGTTGGGGACCTGGGGCCCAAACCCAGAACCTGTGACGTTATCACTCACATGCTTTCCACTGTTTTATGCAGCAGCATAAAATAAGTAATTTAAAATCTTCTGAATCATTTGGTTTTATGAATCCATATTTTTTAGTTTAAATGGCTGATGGCAGATAATTTGAAATATGAGCATACCAAACCTGAAGTGGCATTTTCAAGGGCAGCTTCAGGAAATTCTTTCAGTGGTGCCACGAAGCGAGACAACATATGGATGTGGTCTCCGGAGCCACACTGCTGCCAGAGCTTTCTGCTTGCTGTTCCCTCTGTGGGCTGTTTTGGGGCATTTCCTGATGCCAGTGACACGGTGCACGGTGTCTTTATCTTTGTTCTGGCCTGGGTCCCGCAGGTGAGCTGGTCAGCTGGTTGGCACTGGATCGTGAGCACCAGATGCACCACCAGATGACTGTCCTGGTGACGGACCACGGCTCACCACCACGAAACGCCACCATGGAGGTTTATGTCACGGTCACCGACATCAATGATAACAGCCCATTTTTCCCGCAGTGTCTCCCTGGAAAGGAATTTCATATCAAGGTTTGTGAAAGCAGCTTTGCAATGAATTTGTAATACTCTGGATCATTTGTTTTGAGCACCATCTTGTGGTAAAAAGTGTAAATTTATCAAATCAGCCTTGGTATGACATTGCATATACAGTATTTCTAGAGAACCAAGAAATTGTGCATGTTAAAAAGACAAAAAACACCAGGTATGGTGGTGCATGCCTGTAATTCCAGCACTCAGGTGGCTGAGGCAGGAGGATCGCCTCAAGTGATCCAGGACCAGCCTGGGATACATAGTGAGTTCAGGGCCAGCCTGAACTGCAAAGTGAGACCTTGTCTCAAAAAACAAACAAACAAAAAACCCCAAAAAGAAAAAGAAAAAGAAGAAGAAATAGAAAATGGATATATGTGCTCTTTGGAATTAAACCTCCAGCTGTGTTTCTGTGCAGGATTGTAGTGTATCCCTTTGCATGTGTGTAATGCACTCAGATGCATCTCCTGGTGTAGAATCCCATGCGATGCGTGACACTAGGACGATGAGGTGACGCCAGGAACAGTCTGTAGTTCTAAAGTGGGTGGATGTACATCCAGTGATTGTAAAAGTTCCTCTTCTTGAGCACACCCATGAATTTCTACTTCTGCTTATCTTTTTTGTTTCCATGTCTCTTATACATGCATATTAGTTCTTGTGTATAATTAGTAAGTAGGTATGTTTTGGAGGACTCATAATTTTTAATGGGTATGTTATAAGGATAAAAAGTTAGGAAACAACTCTTCTGAAACAATGGAATTAGACATTCAAATTGTGCTTAAATATGCATACTGAAAAACTCCAAAAAGTGTTGAAGTTAGTCATTTTGATCTTCCAAAGCTAGATTTAGAGAAAAATTTTACCAAAGCGAAAATCATCACATTATCATGGTGACTTATAATCGTGTCATTAACATGTCCTGTGCATAATTGGGCAGTTGAACTCACATGTGCATTTCAGGAAAGTTTCTGTTAATTACTAAGTTTCCTGTGTGAGGTGTGTGTCTTGAAATAAAGACTCAGGTTTAAGCATATTTTGTATGCTAATAGCCTTTTAAAACATAACCCCAGAAGGCAATAAACGAGAAAATGCTAGAATTATTTTAAATCCTAAAATATATCATTTTAATTAATCTTTTTTTTTTATATATAAAATTGGTTAAAATGCCCTAGATATTTTGTTCAAATTGAGTAAAAATTTTACATTTGTAGGGTGGATTCTTTTCATGGACTTTCACTCATCTGATTTTCACATGGTAAACATTTGAATTGTATGTGGGTTTTAAAATAGTTAAAAATGCTTAGTGCAATGTGTGCTTTTATATAAAGGCCCATTGATACTTCTTTTTAAGATTTCAGTGACGCATCTGTAGCCATTTGTTTTGGTGACAGGTTCTGGAAGACCAGCCAGTAAATATGTTGGTTACAACTGTGTTTGCAAAGGACCTTGATGAAGGAAACAATGCAGAAGTTATCTATTCAGTGTCTTCAGGTAAAAGTCATTATTCATAAAGGATCAAGAGCTTTTAGAGCCCTCTGTCATTTATCGGCTCTCTGTTTCTGAAAAACATGTGTTCTATTTTGATTGCTCAGAACTCTCCAGGTAACCTTGAACCAAACACCAAATGACAAACACAAAACCAAATACATTTGCTATTGCCAGGACTCCCATTCACTTTTTAAAAAACAGAAAATAATGTTACAAGTTTAGTGAAAACTCACTGCTGTTTTTTTTGTCTTGAATAAAAACCACCTCCGTTAAGTGGTAATTTGCAATAATGTGAAGAGAAAATCAACTTTTATTGAAAATAAAGAAGTGGTTGATAAGCAGTATTTAGTGTGTTATGAGGCCTACGAATCTCTATGAAGACTAAGTACTGTTGAGAACAGAATACATCATACCTAGCTGCATCATTCTATAAATTAAACGCTATGTGGTTGTATACATGGAAAACATCAGACATAATTTTATGTTTTTTCATAATGTGTGTAGGGCTCAGATTTGTTCCAGTGATGAGCTTCAGTTGGTGTTGTGTCTTGCATTGTTTTAAAAGATACTAGTTGCTTTGACTTGAAGCAAACATGAAATCAAGAGACAGAATTGCCCTTACCTGCATTTGACCGTCTTCATGTAAAACGCAAGAGGTACTACAGACAAAGCATCGGAATATAATAAGACAGCAACTTCTCTGGGATGTCAACGTACAAAACTCAATAGCATTTTAAAGTCTTTAGAAGTTTTTCAAAGATCACACTTTCTGTAGTGAATTCACCAACATAACCATATGGTTTAGGGCAGATTTGCTTGAGTTCAGAGGCAGTAGGCAATCACCTAAGTCCGAATCAGTACCTATTAAGGGACATAGGAAAACTCTAATAAAGCATGTATATGACATTTCTGTAGAAAATTGCAAAATAATAATGAAGGTCATATATGACAAATTAAATAAAAACTGTATCATGTTCAGTTTAAGAAGGCTCAATAGCCTAAAGATAAAAACACTTAAAATATATTGATTAGTTTAATATATTTGTAACTGAAATAATGAGTTTTTGGTGGAATTTGACAAGCTGATTCTAAAAGTCATATGAACAACAAAAAAGAAAGAGTAACTAAGACAATGTCAACAGAACAAGTAGGAGATTTGCCTCACCAGATTAGACTTATACAACTCTGATGAAGACAATATCATACGAACTTATTGATCAACAAATATGGCAGTGGAAAAGAGCAAAGAACTTGTCTCACATACATGGAGGCTAGATATATGAAATATGGAGAAAAGATGGACCACCAGCATCTGACCCAGGTGTGATGATTACCCATGTAGAAAAAGAAAATGAAGTACTTACCTCTCAGTATATCAAAGATGCAGTTATTTAAATGTGAATATCCCTCCTTCTTATAGGAAAAAATATAAGGAATTGATTGCATGACATTGAGGGTAAAGAATGATGTTTAAACAAGAGCAAAACTCACAAAAGATAAATAAAACTAAGTTAGAACTAAAAGCCTCATGAAAGGTGCCATCGTTTACAATGTCGTAAATCAGGTCACAGATTGGGAGAAGATAATCGTAACCCATGTGACCAATACAAAATTGCATTGACTTTATTAAGAACTCCTACAAATCAATAAGGAAAGGAAAAATAATTAAATGGAAAGCTAGACAAAGGATATTAACAGATTACAGGATGGTCACAGAAAGGGAGTTTGAATAATCAAGAGCGGGTTCAAACACAGCCAGCTTCCCTGGTAAAGCTTGTCCAGGAGCAGTGGACCAACGCCTGTCTCCTTGGAGGTGTGCTGTGCTGGCTGCTGCAGCCTCCCTCTGTGTCACGCCCTGGTGCAGTCCTGTGAGTGTGCAGAATGAGCATGGAGCAAAATGGTGTCAGCTGCATGTATAACGGGCGTGTTTGAGCGAAGTACTCTACAGCAAAGAAAATGAAAACATTAGAGCTTTGTACACATTGACCTAGACAGATCTTGAAACTTACATGAAAAAGACAAATTACATTGGTGGGTGTGGTGGTGCACACCTGTAATCTCAGCACACTGGGAGGCAGAAGCAGGAGGATCAAAAATTGGAACCCAGCCTGTGCAGCTTTGTGACTCAGCAAGACTCTGTCTCACAGCAAACCATACAAAAAGTTCTGAGTAGGTGGCTCAGTGTGAAAGCCCTGGATTCAGTCCCCAGTACCGTCTTTTTGTTTTTTAAAGCGAGTTACAAAAGATGACAAGAATTCTGCACTAACAGTGGCTTTGAGCTGCTGCTGCACCTTTCATTGGGAAACGACAGACGGTTCTTCTCATTACCTCCTTGGTCCAGGAGCAAGTTCTCCTTCGTATTCCCATGACCACATAAGGAAGGCAGCCTCACTTCTCCATGTGTAAATATTTCAGATCTTTCCAGGCTTCCAGGGCTCTTGAACAGCAGATTTGTGGAGTGTCCAGAGGTAAGGAGCCTGTCACAGCAGACCCATATTTAAGAAAAGCTGTTCATTCTATTTTTTATTAATCATCCCTCAAATTTTTCTTCAATAACTCTTTTTAAAAATTGCATTAGTGCATATTAATTACACAGGAAATGGATTTCCCTTTGGCATATCCCAACATGCTTCTAATACACACTGTTTATTTTTACCCCGGTTGCCCTCTTCCCTTTTTCTTCTTCCTTCTGAGCGCTTTTCTTGTGTTAGATAGCGTTTCTCCTACTTTCCTATAATCTCCTTTTTTTCCCTCTAATTCTGTTTCTTTTAATTTCACATATGTGAGAATGTGGGCAATATCTGACTTTCTGAGTCTGGCTTATTTCACTTAACAACAAGGTCTCCAGTTCCATTCATTTCCCCTCCCTTGTGTTGTAACACAAAATCAATTCAAAATGCATGAAAGACCTAGATATGTGACTTGAAACTTTGTAACTTCTCGGAGAAAACAGGAGAAACACTTGAAGCCATAGCACAGGCAAAGACCACCTGCCTAGGGCTCCAGTAGCATAGGAAATAATAGCAAGAAGCAATAAATGGGATCACATCAAGTTAAAAAGTTTCACCAGGAAGGAAGCAGTAGAGAGACAGCCTACAGAATGGGAGAAAATCTTTGCCAGCTGTTTTTCTGGCAGAGGATTACTACCTAGAATATAAAAAGAACACAAAAAACACCCCAAAACCAAATATCCCAGTCAACAAATGGACAAATGAATAGATTCTTTTTCTTAAAAGAAGTACAAATGGCCAATAAGCATATGACAAATGCTTAACATCTTTCACCATTAGGGACAAGCAAAAATACATTGATATTCCATCTCAGCTCAGTAATAACGGCTATAATCAAGAATATAGAAAAACAGTACATGCTGGTGAGAATGTGAGGTGAAAAGAAACTCATCTACATTGCTGATGGGAATGTAAACAAGTAAAACCACTATGGAAATTAGTATGGAGACCTCTGAAAACTAAAAATGGAGATACCATTTGGTCCAGCTATAACATTCCTCAGTATATTTGCAAGTTGATGCTCAACAACAGATAGATGGATAAAGAAAATGTGGTATATATACGCAATGGAATATTATTCAGCATAACCAGTGAGATCTTTCCAGTCTCTACTCCTATTCTAATCTGGTCCTGGGAAGAAACTGGCTTTACAAGTATGTGTTCACAAATCTTCCTCTGACTATTAAGTCAGTTAGGTCAATAAGATCTTTGTATCACTTTTTTCCATTTTATTTTCAGCTACTGAAGGGAACATGGTATACCTGTAAAAGGTGGTCAGGGTAGAGGGATATATGTGCGCGCGCACACACACACACACACGCACAATACATTGAGCTATAATCCTATAATAACATTACTTAAAATAGACAAAGCCATGTTAAGCATATTTATGAGTACATGGACTAGAAAACTAACTCCACACTTCAGGCAGGAAGGTGACTTTCTGTAGAAAAGAGTAGGGAGAGGAGATCTGGTAGGCACAGGCCCTCTGCTTTATTTACACTTCGTCATGTTTTGGAAATGCTAATGAAAAATGGAGAAATCATCAGTCTAGAGGGGGATACATTGATGTTCATATATTTCTGAATGTTTAACTTTCTGTTTTTTGAATTTTTAAATGATGCTTGGGGGATAGCAGTATAAAAATACAGTGATTTTTAAATTTTCATTACAAACCGAGGCAACTACAAAATATAAAACTATAAAATAGCATGATAAAAATTAGTATAACCAGAACAAAAATACATATATTCATGGGAACATTCTTCATCATTCCTGTGAGACTACAGAGTGGATGAAAGCCTAGAAATCACAGCTAATAAATGATACCTAATTTCCCGCTCATTTTCTGTGCTTGGTGATGGCAGGTGTTCTTTTCTATTTGCCTAGTGTCCCCTGGAACTGCTGAAGTACTGTTCAATGTCAGTGACTCAGCCACTGTTGAATCAAAGAACGGAAGACTTTTTCTACTCAGGCTTTGTGTGAGGTGGTTTTTTTTATTATTTGAAGTATTCAGATTTTGTTGAAGAATGCAACCTGCTATTTAACTAAAAATCCTATGGCATCAATTTGAATTATAAGCATCAACATGAACTTATGATATATTTTAGTGCATAACTGTTCTCTGTCCACTGGAAAGGCCTACAAATGATGAACAAATCAGAAGCAAAGATTATCCCAAATGTCTGGACTGTGGTCTCCCCAAACCATTTTCCATAAAAAAGGAACCAGAAGTTGCAAGGGAAATGGCTGATTCCAAGTTTTGGACAGGAAGTCTACTGGAAGAATGCACAGTTTGGTGATAGCAGATACAAAGAGATTACTAAGAACAGGAAGGATGCTGCCCCAGAAGACCTGAGGATCTCAGCTTCAGTAAAGATAATCCTGGCAACATGCTGAAGGACATCTGTTTAAGTGCAGCTTAGTGATTCTTAAAAAAGGGTAAAACTTTACTGATCACAGTTGGAGCTTCAGAGGATGTTACTGAACCAATGCATTATTCCAAAACTGACTAAATAAAGTATAGCATTCAACATTTCCTATAGTGAGCAGATCCTCTGGATTATCAAAAAATAGATAAAAGGAAATTCCTCTGTCTTGAAATATTCCAGCTAAGAAATGAGAGAATAATGCAAAATGCAGAGTATTACATACTTTGCAATATTTAATGCATCCGTGGGTCTAGGCTGTGAATCAGCAGGACCAACATCGACACCAGAAGGTAACTGGACATGTGCTTCCAAAGGGAAACGAAGTAGTTTTCCAGAAAGTCAATCTGAATCTGATCAGCTGTCTAGAGCTACTTCCCAATCAGGGACAACACAGGACAGAGGAACATAATAAGCTGCACAATATATGCAGCAGCCAAATGTAGACCGTGGGAAAGTTCAAAGCTCACGATCCAGTGTGCTTCAACAGATCGGTGTTAGGGCAAAGTTGAAAAGATGGATGGTGGGAGTCCATAGATTGAAATATGGAATAGGTGCAGTTTTATGCTAATTTAAACAAGCATATTTATGAGATGATTAAAAATTTCAAATTTACTGGGTATTTGATGGTATTGGGGATCATTTTTTTAAAAGTTTATAATACATGATAATTTTAAAATATTCCTTGTCTTTTAGAGATGCAGGTTGAATTGTACACAGAAGAAATGATATGATTTCTGGGACTTCAAAAGAAAATGAGGGAAAGGAAGTTATATAAAGTGGAAATAGATGAATTAAGAGTTGATTGTTATTGAAGCTAGGTAATAAATACAGGAAATTCATTATATCATTTTAAAAACTGTTCTGTTTCTCGTCTATATTTTAGTGACATCTTTTAGTTTAAATTTATTCAAAACTGATATATAAAAACTTAACAGTTCTACATATAATAGGATACTATGTGATATTTTGACACATGTATACATTGTATAAGGTTTTATCAGGCTAAATGCATCCGTCTCCATGTACTTGTTCACGACTCTTAGGGAATTTAGGGAAATAAATATTCCCAAATGATCATAAATGCACTGGATTCACTGATTCTGTTTTCTGTCTTGTTAGTTAACGTTAGTTTCTGAATTTTTTTTGTGTGTGTAGAAGATTATTCTGATCATTTTAAGATCGATGCCAACAGTGGTGAAATAAGAACAAGCACAATACTTTCCTACAACTACAGACGCTCCTACAGGCTGACGGTCATCGCCAGTGACCAGGGTCAGCCTCCACTGCAAGGCCAGGCAGTGCTTAATATTCAGGTAATGTTGTCACCTTACAGTGAGGAAGAACACGCTCAGGGTTTCACTTGATTTTTATACAAATGGACAGAATGAAAGCACATTTAATGTGTATTACTTTAAGATCACTTGCATACACATATTTACATTCTTATTACTAGGAAATTATTTAAGTCCAAATAATTGTTTTAGTTTTATGTAGTTCTTGACAAGATACTGTCACATGGACACTTACGGTGCTTTGTTTATGGTGAACAAATGATGTCTTTTCTTTTAGTTGTTCCTCATCACAACAACCTGGCAAATTTGCAGGAGAAACTTGTCTGTTAACAGCCACATAAAAAGTCCCATCGTTTAGTGAAGTTTTTAAAGCTTAGATTAGTTGCTTAAAATCCGTATTTTAAGGCTTCATATTAAGCAAACAAGTTGTATAAAGTGTTCATAGTAGGTAAAAATTTTACAAAACAGCAAAATTAAAATGATTGTGCATAACTGGATTTCTTTGTTGATGCACATATATAATCTGATATAGATCTATATCTCGATAATCAGATATATATAAATATATAAAATATGTAAATATATACTCTACATAGCGTATATATTTTATGTATATGTAAACTCAAGGATATATTTCCCCCAGGAGTTCTGTTTTCAAATTATACCCTTTATAGATTAAAAAAATGTGTGTTATAAGAAAAACATATATAATCATATATCAAATTCTGTGCTTCCACAAAAGTCATGGTATTTAAATGTATAAAGATGTCACAATGGATAGATACTTAAATGAATAAACATATTGTTACGGACAGATTGGTCCCCAGAATTCAGAGTAATTTGGAGAACTAGCTGTCCTACATTCCAATGCAAGAATTACAAGGCTACATTTCAACTTAATCATTGCATGGCTCACCAAACTATCAAAAAATTACAGCAAACTGAAAGTTAGAAAATTCTGGCATTTCATATCTCCTCAGTATTACACAATTTCACTCTTCCGAGCATGCTGGAATTACATCATATAAAATGATATTTTCTCACTAATTAGCTTGTTCATATCACACAAATAGGAATTAGCTTCCCAAATGATATCATAGCATGTATTGCTATTAACTGTTAATGTTTAGTCGATTATTTAACTATTCAAAATGAACAGCTTCTGTTTATTCTGATTTCAGGTGATACCACTGTCCAAAGGCCGAGGTTTCGCTTCTCAGAATATCAGGCATTTAGTTATACCAGAGAACTCGAAGCCAGCAAAAATCTTGAGCTTGATGAAGTCTCCTGATCACCTCCAGCAACATCACAGTGCAAAGTTGCACTTCAGTATTGTTACGGAGGACAAGAATGGTCACTTTGACATCGACGGCTCAACAGGAGACTTGTTTCTTTCTAAGGAACTGGATTATGAAACAGCTTCGCATTATCTTTTCAGGTTGATTACCAAAGACCACAGCCAGAGTCCAGCCCTGAGTAGCACAGTCTTCCTTAGTGTTGATGTGGAAGATCAAAACGACCACTCTCCTGCCTTCCAGGACCAGGTCATCTCCATAAGCGTAGACGAGAATGTTCCCGTAGGGACCCTGCTGCACACGTTCAATGCCAAAGACGGCGACGGTAGCTTTTTGAACAGCAGGGTACAGTACGTCATTGAATCCCCCCACCGTGGGACGAACCCGTTTCTCATCCACCCCTCGTTTGGCACATTAGTCACCGCGGCCCCCTTGGACAGAGAGAGCGTCCCGGCCGTCGTCCTGATGGTCACCGCGTCTGACCAGGCCGTGAACGTGACAGACCGACGCTCCAGGTCGCAGATAGCCAGAGTGGCGATTTTGGATGTAAACGACCACAGCCCCGCTTTCGTGTCCTCGCCCGTCGCCTGTGTCCGAGAGGACGCCACCGTGGGCTCCTCCGTGCACCGTGTACATGCTCGAGACCCAGATGAGGGACGGAACGGAAAAGTAACCTACGGCATCCGCTCCGGAAATGCAAACGCGGCCTTTATGCTCGATGAGTCATCAGGTACAGTGCCCCGGAGTCATTTGAAGACATTTTTATTTTATTTTATTTTACTGTGGTAAGAAACCCTAACACGAAACTTTCCCTTCTAACAAATTACAACACATTATTCTTCACTCTGGTGCAATATGGTACAACAGACCTCTAGAGCTTCCTCATCCTGCTGAATTGAAACTTCAGTTTCTCATCATTCCCACATCCAGCCCCTGACAACCACTATTCCACTCTTTGATTCTGTGAATTCGACGTTTTAAACATCTCATAGAAGCAGAATTAGGTGGTATTTGCCTTTTTAAAGGCTGAATAGTATTCCATTGCATATGTGTATGCCGTATTTTCTTTTATCCATTCATGTGCTGATGGACATTTGAGTTGTTTCCACATCTTGGCTATTGTGACCAGTGCTGCAGTAAACACGGGAATGCTACTATCTCTTGGGGATCCTAATGTCAGTTGTTTTGCATAAATATCCAGAAATGAAGTTGCAGGTTGTGTGATAGTTTTATTTTAACTTTAAAACCATTTTTGTAGAGACTCCATGACTTTCAGCTGAAACATTTTGCATCACCATCAAGATGTGGAAAGGTTTCAGTTTCTGCACATCCTTGACAAGTCTTGTCTTTTTTCTGTGACGGTTGTAAAGTAGTAATTCACGGTGGTTTTTATTTGCACTTCCCTGACGATTACTGACACAAAATATCTTTTTCATATACTTGCTGACCATTTTTATGTCGTCTTCGAAGAAGTGCCTATTCAAGTTCTCTGTTCATTTTTTTGTTTGCTTGGTTTTTTCTTGTTCAGCTGTAAGAGTTCTTCACATATTTTGGATAATAACCCCCTATCAGAGATACAGCTTGAAGATATTTCCTCACAATGTGTACTCTCCTTTTCTTTGCTGCATGGTTGAGCGAATTCACACTTACTTTTGCTTTTGTTGTCATATTCATGAGACCATTGCCAAAACCAATGTCATAATGCTTTTCTTTAATTTTTTTCTATGGCTTTTATTCTTTCTGATCCTAATTGACCCTTAACCCATTTTGAGTCTTTTTTTGTCTTTTTAAGGAACCGATATAGGATAAAGGTTCAGCTTCATTCTTTTGCACATGGATATTCAGTTACCCCACACAATTGGCTGAGAATCTGACCTTTCACCGTTATGTACCCCTGGCGCTCTTGTCTGAAGCAGTTAACCATTCTTTCTGGGATCTTTACTCTGTTTCCATTCTCTTAAGGCCAGCATATACTTTTCATGACTATACTTTTGTGCTATGTTTTGAAGTTAGGAAAATGGTGTCTTCAGCTGTGTTGTTCTTTCCCAAGATTATTTTGGCTATTTGGAGTTCTTTGAGAGTCTCTATGAATTTAGTACTTATTTCTATTCCTTCCAAAAACTGTCACCACAACCTTTGAAGGGATCACACTGAATCCCTAGGTCATTTTGGATAGTTTTAACATTTTTACAGTATTATTTTTTCCTTCCATGGACATGGAACAGCTTTCCATCTGGTATGTGTTCTTTAATTTGTTTCATCAATGTTTTATGGATTTTTGGCACACAAGTTGCTTACCAGCTTAGATATTTTTGACTTAAGTATTTTATTCCTTTTGGTATCATTGTAAATGGAGTTTTTATAATTTCTTTTTCAGACAATTTCTGTGGGTATATAGAAACAATTTATTTTTGATATTGATCTTGTATATTAACTTTACTGAACTTGCTTGTTGTAAGTCATTAGGGATTTCTATTTGAAAGATAGTGTAGTCCATGGCCAGGGATAATTTTACTTCTTCTTCTTTGATTTGGGTACCTTTTCTTTCTTTTCCCGTCACTTTTAATTAAAATCTCTTATTACCTACTTATATTCAGGCTTTTCATTTCCCCTTGTTAAAATGTTCTCAAGGTGCAAATGCTTTAATAACTTTAAAATGTTTGGCTTTCTTTATTTATATGTATAATAAACACAGAGAGTGTATTTGCAGAACCAACTTTAATTGGCCTGTTTACTAACATCAATTGTGTTTTGTGGCCGACTCCTGTCTCATGGGCTGACTGTACAATAAGGGACTCTTTTGCTGTCCCCATGTGGCACCTTGTAGTAGGAGATGGCACAAGTAAGCCAAGATAGCCACATACTTCATCAACAGAGTCATTTAGAGACTTGGATATAGAAATTTACCTTTAGATTATGCAGGTATTTGCAAATAGCTGGAACTGTTGTTTTAATTATTGAATTCATTTGGAAATTGAGGCTCTTGCTTTTCGCATCAGTTGTAACATTTTATTTTTCCTTAAAATGGTCTTATTAGTATATGCTGGCAGTACTGGATAATTACCTTTACCATGAGAATTGGTACATATACATATTGCATCTTTTTTTTTTTTTTTTTTTGTACTGGGGATCAAACTTGGGACTTTGTGCTTGCGAGGCAGGCAGTGGAACCACTGAGCTAAATCCCCGGCCCCCATACTGCATCTTGATCAGTTTCACTCTCCCTTTCCCTTCTGTCCTTTCTCCTTCCCCAGATCCCCTATCCATTTCCACAGAGTCCACCTTCCTGTTTCCTGCTATCTCTCTTTTATTTTGCCCTGTAAGTTATTTATGATTTGGATTTCTCGTATTAGAGAAACCACGTGATTTTCATCTTCCACGTCTGAAGTATCCCACTTAGCATTATGGTGTCAAAGGCCATCCGTTTTTCTACAAATGACTCGAAATCATCCTCCTTTATGGCTGTGTAGCGCTCCATTGCCTGTATACCACATTTTCTTTATCTCATCATCTGACGGTGGATGTGTGGGCTGCTTCCATAATTTAGCTGTTACGACCTGTGCTGCTATAAATGTGAATGTGCATATATCACTGTAATATGATGACTTTTAACTCTTTGGGGAGCATACCCAGAGAAAGTATGGCTGGGTCAGTGAGACTTCTAGTTTTAGTTTTTTGAGGAACAACACTAGGGAAATCAGTAACATTTCATTCTTTTGCAGAAACATTCATTCATTGTCGAGTACTCCGTGATAGTGTCCCTCCCTACCACTTCAGTTGTCTTGCTGCCGCCATGTTGCCAGATAACATCTAGAAGTATAATATTTTATGAATCTGATGAAAAAGCCTGTGTTCAAAGTACCATTCTTGTGAATCTGGAAATGGACGTCCCTGTACTTTATTTTCAGGGGACACTGAAAAATCAGTGAACTTTAACTCATTCTTCAAGTAATAAAGTCATTTCAACTTGACCCTTGGGAAAAATATTCAGATTGTACCATTTGGCCCAACTGTTAATAAGCGCATTACTTGGAATGAAACTGAGTGTTTAGGACTTGGAAGTCATCATTATAGTCTGGCCTTATTCTGTTGGAAAATTTCATCAAAATATTTATTAAATCCCATACACATGGTTCCATTCTGGAGCGTGTGGGAGCACAACCTCAGTGCCCAGCTGACGGAGAGACAGTGCAGACACCGACGGCCTGTGTCTGTAAGAACTGAGCCTCTCTGGGGACCTGTTTCAACCATACTTAAACTGTTTTCCAAGACGGCTAAGGCAGGTCCATTTCCGATTGTTAAAGTGGATGAATAAAACTGGAATTGTGTCTCAGTAACTGAGGTGCCATGCATCTTGGACAATTGTAGAGGCTGTTTCAGCTGAGATATTTTTCCAAGACATAAAATGATAATTACCGAGTGTATTCATATGAGATGGGATTTATTTTTCCTCTCCGAAGGCTCAAGTTTCTTCTCGTAAAATAGAAATAGTAAATTGTTAAACAGCTAATGGGCTGGGAAGTGTAAAGTGATGAATAATTGCTGAAAAAAACTATTTTATAAAATCTGATTCACTAAACCTTTTTAAGTGTTTGAAGAAAATTTATTAGAGGATGAGAGAAAGTCAGCAATCATAAAAGAAAACGTGACAATTGTAATTACATAATGATTCTGTAGAATGCTACGTGTATGATTTGTGTTTCCGTGGTAGTAATACAGAAGCGTGTTGCATTCGTGAAGTTTATTGACTGAGTTATGACATCATTGCCTTTTTGTTAATAAAAAGACACCTTCGGGCAAATATAGAGTGACCATAACTCTTTAACAAAGACAAAATGATTTAAACCATGTAATCATACTTAATTTTTGTAGCTTGGTTACTTTTAAACAGGAAGTGCCATATGACATGAAAATATATAGATCCTTTGTATCAGATATCTTTTAAAGTGAGGTAAATATTGGGTAGATACATAATTTAGTTCTCTTCATAGACAGTGGTATAGGAGGAATTATTTTTTAATCACGCTTGTAATTTAAATTGACTTTTCTGACTATAATAATAAATTTTTAGTCTAGATCATGTATGATTTTAAAGTTGGTTTAATATAATTCATTCTTCAATGAAAAATTCAGAGTTTTTAATTGAGTTAGATGAGGCAGACATAGGCAGAACAAGCATACACGTAACTGACCTAAGGAATATCCGTAACATATCGCTTGTCTTCTCTTTCAAAACAGGCTTACTAACTATAGCTTGCCCTTTGGATTATGAAGTAAAAACTCAGCACATTCTGACCCTCGTGGCCCTGGATGATGGGGTCCCAGCACGTTCTTCATCCCAGACGATGACAGTTACTGTCCTTGATGTAAATGATGAGGCACCAGTATTTAAGCAGCACCTGTATGAAGCTTCAGTTAAAGAAAACCAAAGTCCAGGGGAGTTTGTCACAAGGGTCGGGGCTACGGACAGAGATTCAGGTAATTTAAAAATATGGAGACTCCGTGATTAATGCTAAAAAGACACTCAAAATTATAATTGACATAATTTAAAATGCAGAGTCTGCCAAAAAATGTATACACACTCCCGGAAAAGAGAAATATGTAAGGTCCATGCTCTCCTATTTAACACCTGCAGATTTTGTCACTGAGGGAACCTGATGTCATAGATTGCAGAAAACCCACTACACTGCCAGCCCTTAGAGAAGAAATTGAAATGCATGTGCAGCAGGCTCAATGGCCAGGTTACCCACGCAGCAGTTCACTGTGCTAATAAATGTCTGCAAGCTCATGGCCACCACTGTGAGCACCTTTTGTAACTGCAGAGCCCAAAGGTAACTTGTGTTAGTCTCAGGATATCTCAATAAATTTAGTATTAAAATATTTATACAAGTTTTTCTTTTCCTGATGTGTTTATGCATTTTTTTGTTGGACTCTGTAGTTTTGATTCAGAAACAATGAAGTTACTAGTTATCTCAAACTTTTGCTACTTATTTTGTTCACGTACACATAAGAACATACATATGTAAAGATAATGTATGCTTTTAATAGCATTTGCTCATATTGGTCTTTAGTGTTATTTATATTAGAGTGGCACATGCCTAATTAACATGCAGTTTATTGATCTGACTATGATAATAAACAGAATTATAAACAATCAGCATTTATTTCAGAGTGTAATGAATGCATTGAGTAAAGCAGATAAATAGTGCTTTCCTTTCTCAATAGATAGCACAGTAGAAGGGGCCTCTGCTGTGGAACCTTGACCAAGTTACTAACCTTCCATTCCTCTGCTTGTCCATAAAATGGAAATAATGATAGTGCCTAGTTTTGTAGTTCCATAATTAAGAATGAATTACCGCATGCAAAGAACTTAGATCAGTGTCTAGCACAGTAAGTGGCCAAAAAGTGTTAATTTCCAACATTATTGTTACTATTATTATTAATATCAACATTGAATATAGACAAATGACTTTGAAATGAACAGTTGTCAGAGCTATTTATAAATTTCTTGGCCTTCTTTTCAATCAGTATAGCTCTTTTCACATTTAAGATTCAGTAACTTTCTGTTTTTATTTTAAACAAAATAACTATGAAAACTACAGTGCAGGACTTCCTAATAAGAGCATTTTTGGCTCTTTAATAAGCCAGTCTTTTAAAATTTGCAGTTGTATGTAGCAAGTGACATTATACAACAGTATAATATTTTGTTCCATTCTTACAAGAAGTGTTGTAGATCTTTTTATGGAAATAATATTAACAACAGCATTAAGCCCTTAAATTGTTATTCAAAAGACTAAAAGAGAGGTGTTCTTGAAATTTTAAACTAAATTATATAGCATTTAAATGCTTTGTCTCTTTGGGAAACATAATCTTTTCATGAAATCCATTTTACATGAATTTGTAAAAGTTGCTAGAAATACTCATTGTCTCCCTGGTGTGAGAAACTGAAAGTGTAAATAAGGGCCAAAAAGAATAATAGTTATTGTGAAATAGGAAGAAATTGTTCAAAATTATACTGTTAGATACTTTGTTAATAATTAAAATGTTTTATGCAAAAAAGAAGGTATAGTATTATTAGGAAATGAGCTGAGAGATTAGCAAATGAAAATATATTCTTTTAAGATCATGATACACAGTGTATTTACCATTGTTATTCTCTAATAGTTTTTGTTATGAAAAATTATTTTTTATAGAACAGCTTTTATATTTTTTTATTAATATTTACTTGTATTACATCAAAATAAAACAAAAAATAAATTAAAAAAAAAAAAGAGCTGGGCTGGGGATTTAGCTTAGTGGTTCCAGCGCCTGGCTTGCAGGCGCAAGGTCCCAAATTCGATCCCTGGTACCAAAAAAAAAAAGCTAACCTCAATTCTCTCTTTTGACCAGAGTGGGGCAGTGCGAACAAGGGGTTTTTCTTGCTGCGCTGACAGGCGTGGAGCATGCCAGCAGTGTAGGGATCTGTGCTGAGAGTTTATTTAGATATTTCTGACAATACTCATTCTAGGGTGTGGGAAACAATGGGCAAAATACATAAGCTTTGTGTTTGATAATAATTCCGGTTCAATAAAGTTCATTTAGAGTGTTCTCTGTGGTGAGCAGAGCAGCATGGGGCTCTGGGTAGCAGAGTCCCTTCCCAAAGTGTAAGACTTTTACTGAGCCTATTGCTGGCTCTGTGTGATTTACTCATCAAAGAATGCTTCTGCCCCGTGGCCTTATTGATTTTACAAATTTTATTCTTCAGTAATGAATTTCTCTTTATGCTTGCAGATAAGGGAATTTTTGAATATGCTAAAGACGATTACCATAAACACATTCTGATTTTCACTCAAGTTGCCTAGCACTAGTGGTGTTTTCTTTGAGGATGCATTGTATGCAACCTGTTCAATTTTAGTTGACTTGAAAGCTCACTGTTCTAGAGATTGTGGTTGCTGACTGCAGCCTTAGATACACAATCCTTGTTTTTCCCAGTTTGCAGCAATGGATGTTTAACATCTTCGTTAGTCTCCTGTAGCCTTGCGTGTTTTGGAGACAGTTTTGATTTACTGGAAGTCTTGGTGTTTTTCATGAGGCCAGATCTGTTAAGCAGGTGGTTATGTAAATGCATATGAATATTTGTGTGCATGCATGTGATCTCTCAATTTTTCTTTTGTGGGGTCTTTTTTGGCTTGGTGGCTTAAAATAATGAAATAGGATTATGCGTGAGAATTGAATGATGTAGTCAAGATTTAGTGTAACTAGTATTGCATTGGGATTTATGAATGGCTTACTTTATAGTATGTATTTTAGAAACACTATAGCATTACTTAATACCAGAGAACTTAACATATGTTTTCTACTATTCTACAATACAGTTTTTAAAAATGTAAGCATACAATATTGTTTGGCATTCAAAACCCACAGGGATTTGAGCACTGAATATTTATGGTGTATGACTCACACTATTCTAACAGAGTTTTTTCTTATACTAAAAGGAAAATAACAACTACCAGATTTTAACTGCGGCATTAAAACTGCTACAGCATTTGGTGCCACCAACAAGAGAGCCATTGTTAGTAAGCAAAAATCGATCCCCAGGCACCCCTCCCCAGCTCCTGGGCAGATGACGCATACTGGTTGATACATTTGCTCAAGAGTAGTGAATATAAATAGTTTAATAGTACATTGCCATATAGAAATACGGAACTAGTTAGTGAGATATTACTCTCCAGACCAACGCTCGGGCCAAGGAGAAGCAGTATCTCATTGAATCTGAGCTATCATTAACTTAAAAAAGTCATCTAGTTTCAGAAAAGTAAAACATGCAAAATTAATGAAAATAGAATTAATGAAAATAGACAAGGGTTCCTTGCCTCCGCCTTGGAAATGGTGATACCCAGCTGACGGCCCCACCCTTCTAGGAGGTGGTGAGACCCTTGTACGCACCCTGCAGAAGCAGGCTTGCGTATGCATACACCAAAAGACAGGAACGCTGAAACGTCCTAACCCCTCACATTTTGCAGTGTTAATTTCTCACTCTTGTAGTCATTCCATTTGGATATTCAGCCACTTTCTTCTCGGAGTGGCATTTCCCTGGTGTCTTCTACTGAGTCAAAACACCTGTCAGCTGTTCATCTGCACTTCATCAGGAGCTCCCCGCTGGCCTGCTCTGCAGTTCTGTCCCCATCAGCAGTTGCCCGCAGATTCAGATCCCATCCAACCCATGGGTGCAAAAGGAGATCCGTAGGATTCGGGCCCAAATTCATCTCACTGCCTTTGTGCCCCAAATCTAGCAATGTGGATTTGCCCAAATTCCTAACAGGACTTCAGAGGTGGGCTAGAGCCCTGGGCACTTCATAGCTCAAATGCTTCAATCCAAGGCCATGAAGTATTGCTGCAGGAGTCACAATGACATGCTAATGGAAGCCACCGCCTAACTAGGCTGTGGTACTTCTACTGATCCCTTACTACTCTTCTGCGGGTCTCTTGTTGATTTCAGGTTGGTCCTCTCCACACAAAGTTTCTTTATATAGAATCCTGTTAAACATACATTTACAGAAATAATTTTAAAAACGGACAAAAAAGAGTAAGAACTAAGAACCTCATGTAGAGACTCTGTTAAAACTAAAACTTTGGAATATACTGTTACTGCATTTAATACATTGCACTGTAATTGTACGATTGCTCACCTACCTGCCTGTAGACTATGAAATACTCCTAGATTTGGGATGTCTTATTTTCCTGGATTCAGGACATCTCATTTACTTTTATCATAAGTCCTTAGGGTAGAGCAAGATATAACATAGGAACTCAATGAATATTTTTTGCTATATGATGAGAAATTGAAGTAGGTGAGACATCAGCTGCCTGGGGTTACCTTTCTTCTGTAGAATTCATTTACTTTTTTCTTCAAACCATCAACAAGACATGGTTGTCTTTTTGCTTTAGAAATGGCTGAGGGTGTGGTCATTGTGCATTGTTCATGAATTGTGTGAAAAATGATCTTCCTAACGAATTAATCTGAGTTGGCATGATGATGCACACCTATAATACTAGCACTTGGGAGGCTGAGGCAGGAGGATCACCCACCGAGAGTTTGAGGCCAGCCTGGGCTACATAATGAGTTCAGAGCCAGCCTGAACTACAAAGTGAGACCCTGCCTCAAAAAAAAAAAAGATTTAATCTGAAAGTAACACTCCCTGTCCCACCTCAGAAGCATTCTTTATTAATTCTACATAGGTTGGAAGGTAAGTACAGCTCTGTCCTTTTTACCTTAATAGCCAGGGATTTTGTGAAGTAGCTCTTAGTTTTCCTGTCTTCATCTCCTGTCACTCTCCGACAGATGGTTCAGGATGCTTTTAGATCTTTAGCACGGGGATCTGTACTTTTTTTTTTCTTGTAAGAGGCCAGACAGTAAATATTTATGGTTCTTCAGGTTGGGTGGACTCTGGTATTGCCACAGGACAGTGACTATAGATAATCCATGAAGAAATCAATGTGACTGTGTTTCAGTAGTTTTTACACCAGCAGGGAGTGGTCTAGATGTGGCCAGGGGGCTGCAGTATTCCAATCCTTGATCCAACACATGTCTAATTGAGATATCTGAGTTACTTTGCTACTCTCTGCTCCTAAAATCCAGTTATTATGATGTCATCAAAGTCATGAACCAGCGGAGTGCTCTCTTAGGTGCCAAGAGGATTGATATCTTCTGAGTAAATGATGGAAGAGCTTGAATGAAGATAGATATACTGCTGTTCCCATTGGGTGGAAGCAAGTGATTTCTGTAGTCCTCACGATTTGATATGAAGCATTGGCTCTCAAGAGGTGCTCCCAAGACCAGTGGCGCCACGGTCACCCCCTGCCCACAGATGACAGCTGCCTTGTCAAGGACGCTGGTGTCCCTCTAACCAATCCACCCAGCATCTTTAGGGAGGGCGACTCCTAAATTCCTGGGAAATACTGAGCATGAGTGGTGGGCATAGCACACATGATAAATCCATCCTAACATTCCCATTTCCTTGAATTCTTTAGACCATAGTATGCAGGCAAAAATTTATTATCTCAACTTCCATGATCACAGGTCACCATGGAATCTAGCCAGTCAGAGAAACTGTCGGAGACACAGCTCTGTGAGCTGGCACATTCAATGTGAAATCCCTAGTAAATACACTATCAGTAAATCCGTCCAGAGCCAATGTTATATTTTATCTTCCTGCATCTCATATCCTTAAAATTGATTTTCATACGTATTTCCCAGGTTTGTGCCAGTATAAGTTAGAAAAGCATTGTTATCCTTTTGAATCTGTGAGCTGTCTTTGATGAGTCAGATTTGCACTTGGCTGCCTACACTTTGTTGAAATCCGACTCCGGTTATGTGTATTCATGGGTAGAAGCTTTGCCTTTCAAGCTGTCAGTTAAATCTGCCACTTACTTTGGGTCCGATCTTTGAGGAGATGAATTTTAGGTCTCCCACCAGAGCTTGCCAGCTTCTTGGCTATGACTTGAGCTGCAGGTTTAAAATGTCAGCTCGCAATGCCCCTTCTGTAAAGTGCTAACACACTCAAGTGTCATCCTGTGTCATACTCCTTTTCCTCATCATGTGGTCAAAATCAGGGCCATTTAGTTCCCTCACTTCGTCACAGAAAAACACAGATCATAATTTAATGAATCACGATATCACCTCAAGTGTTGAATTACTAGTAGACAGTGTTTTCCATGGCAAGGAACTTGGTACTGTGTTCAAGGCCAAAGAGAGTCAAACCAATCCTAGATTTCCTGTTACCCGAAACCAACTCCTTTTGCCAAATGTCTTATCAGTCATGTTCAGTCAAGGAAACCAGATGCTACAACACAGGTGTTGAATAGCTGAGTAAGTAAAAGGAGAATACAAAGATAGTCTAGAAAAAATAAATCTAGGAAGCAGCTGCTGCTGGGAAACAGAAGGAAAATTTGGATTATTGGAACCTGGGAAAAAGCGGAGAGAAAGGGCCGCACGGAGCCTGGTGCTGACAGAGACTGAGCTACGTTGCTGACGGAGATAGGACACAGCTAGAAAGAAGGAAGTGTGGTTTCCTCTCCCTCTGACTTTCAGTCTCCCTCTAGTGTCCCTTTTGTAACAAAGCCTCAGAGGGCATCATTCTGCAAAGACCTGTGTTGCAGATGCCCGGTCCCAGCGCCATGCGCAGAGTGTAGAAAAATGGCTTTGGATCTGAGTCACATTTGTTTAGCACCTCCTGCACCCTGTGAAGGCCTAAGGAGGAGCAGACGGAGGGAGCAGCGACTACAGGGACCCGACAGAAAGGAGCAGTGTATTCAGGGGACAGCAGGATAGCGTGGGCCAGGAATCCTGCCGGGGGAGGGCGTCCATGGGGAAAGGTTTGAGAAATGAGCAGAGCCACACCACATGGGACTTTGTAGACTCAGGCAGAGTGTCTGGATTTTATTTTAAATCTATTCACACACTCTTCCCTTTTCCTGCTTAATTCATCTTTATGGTCTTGGGTCATATAAAAGCAACTTACCTTCCCGCCACAGGTCTCATGTGGAATTGTAATTGCCTGCTTACTTATCCACATTCAGGACCATAATGTGCCCACCGGGAGGAGAGAGAATTTGCTTTCTTCGTAGCAGTTTTATTTTTAGTACCTGGCATAGTAACTTAGAGCCTAATATTGCTCTCCCTATATATATGTATTGAATGAAATATGAAATAATTAATGAACAAACTGCCTACCTGCAGCAAGTCTTCCCTGACCCAATCCCTCAGCATTTTCATACATTCCATCATACTTTCTACAACCCATAGGTTTAGTCATATCCTCCACTAGGTGGAACTCTGAGAACTAAGGCAATTCTTCAGTAGTATCTTTCCAGTGCCTGACATTCAGTAAATGTGCATTGCATACACGAACACATAAAAAAAATAAAGAAGGAAAGAAGAGAAGAAAGAAGGATGGAAAGGAGGGAGAAAGGGGGAGGAGGAAAGGCAGGAAGGAAGGAAAAAAGGAGGGAGGGAGAACAGAAGGAAGGGAAGGAAGAATTACACAACCAAACAAATGACTGGAGCTCCACGCACATACAAGGCATCATCTGTACATAGGTGAACTCCTTGAGTTGAGAATGAGGTAAAGTGAAATGTAGGGTGAGATGCCAGGGAAAAGGTAGCCAAGATATCAGTTAATACCTAGATCCCTACATTACAGACAGAAAGTAGGAGAAAAATGCATCATAATCAAACAAGGAAAAGAAAATTCTTTTACTCCTCTTTCCCTAATGCATCCCTCCCTTTTTCCTTTGTTCCTTTATTTATTTTAAAATATGAGTCGACAATATACCACAGAGAGGCCAAGTTAGGTGAGCACTAAAGATGAATGCCAGTAAGTTTTATAACCAGGAGGTCACTGTCATGGAGAAAGAGTGGCTGGGATAGGCGGTGGACTGAAGCTAGGTACAGAGAATGCCCGGCATGTTCAGATGGAATTTGGCTATGGCGGGGCGGGGGGGGGGGGGGCTTAATTCTGACAGCTACAGAAGAGTATAATCGTGATGGAAGGAAATATTTTATAGGAGAAAGACCAGAATTTGCAGAAAAATTCCGAGAGTATCTGAAGAATTACTTTTACTACTGGGACAGAAAGCTGAGGGCTTGAGTTGAATACAGATGCAAAAGGCTGAGGGAGCTCTTTTCCAATCCTCCCCCTTCCTGGGCTGTACCAAGGTGGTGACCTGTGAGACCAAGCCAGGAGGTCAGGTAGACCAGAACAGGACGGGGTGACCAAGGAAACACTGCCAGATGAGTCTCTCCATCTGCTGGGTAATGCAGGAGAACAGAGAGAGTTGGAAGGATCCTGGACTGAGGATTTGTTCAGCATCCTTGGCAAAAACTCACCAGACCTGTGGAAGGAAAGAAACTACTGAAGTGACAGCTCACAGGGCTGGACTAAGGAAATAAATGGGGAGAGGGTGGCTTCAGAAACATAATGTAGAAGTCATGAGACTGCAGGTTTGAGGTCTAAGACCAGAGATGCGGATGTGCACCGGAGCACGTATATATGTGCGCACGCACGCACACACACACACACACACACACACACCCTTACACCCTTCCTTGGGTATGTGCCATGAGGATATCACTAAATATCTTCAGATTCAGATTTCCAAAATATTTAGTAAGGTGATGGAAGGAGACCAAATCATCTTTATTTTATTTTTATTTTCATAGATCTGGAGAGGGTGGCAAGGGTGTGAGAAGAAAGAAACCAGTCACTAGCTAAAACCACAGAAATATGGGAAGAATTACTTTGAAAATGTATAATAATATAGTATTACGTTTCTCACTCAGGAGACAGACTATGAAGTAAAAACAAAAGAAAAATAAACACATAAGCAACTCTGTGGGTTCCTGAGATTGAGAATAAACAGAGTCCTATAACTGAGCACAGGCTTTTAAATAGAGGGTCAATCTAGAGAAATTGTCATTTGTACCACAGACTTACAATTATGTCATTAAATCGCAATCAAGGGTGTTAAAAGGAATAATTAGGAATGTGTTGTACAATTTGCGCACTCATAAGAAAAATTTTATGGGAGGGAAAAAATCCTAAGCATTCACTGTGGGGAAGTCTCACAAGGCTTTTGAAAACCAAGTATTTCAGCTCACGAGACTTTTATTTGCAAGCACAGCCAAAGAGATTTTCTTTTACCTTAATTTGAAGACTGGCTAAGAATCTTGCCTTCCTCATCTGCAGCCTAACACACTCAAAGGAAAGCAAATTGGAAAATGGTCAAGTGGATTCCCAAGGGGTAAATGCTAAGTTTATCTTTATCTTTTCCTTAAGGAATCAATTCCAAGCTTCAGTTTGAAATCATATCGGGGGCTTCCTTTGGGTTTTTCAAGATCAATGCAGACACTGGAGAGGTCGTGACAACCACCACACTTGACAGAGAAGTTCAGGGTGTCTTTACCCTTCGAGGTAAGGGATCCTCCTGTCCCGGTGTATTTTGTAAAAAACTGAAAAGGTCCATGAAGAAAATTAACATTTAATTGAAGTGTCTTTGAGTAAAGTATTATTGGCCAAGTGCTACTCAGTTAGCTTACTCTACAGCTGTTAGAAAGAAACGTTTGCAGAACGTGCTCACAGCCACAATCCATGCCATCTTTATGTTCCATGTCAGTCCTGGTACGAGATGAGGGAGTCCCTTCGTTGTCCTGCACCACAACAATTCTCTGCATAGTTGAAGATGAAAATGATCATGCACCAGAGTTTCTTGGCACCAGTCCGTACATTGAGGTTCTGGAAAACCAAGAACCCAAGGTGGTCTACACTGTTTTGGCCTCTGATATGGACGCTGGCAGGAACGGAGCTGTCAAGTATCACATAATCAGTAAGTAGTTTTTAAATAAAATTCCCCCAGGATACTGACTGAGTTGATGCATTCTATATGTCAGCTCTTCTGTAATTGGTGTATATTAGTCAGTTTTCCATTGCTGGGACAAAATATCTAACACCTGCAACCTAAATGAGGAGAAGTTTATTTTAGCTCATGATTTCAGAGGTTCGCGTCCATGGCTGGCCAGCTCCCAGGCAGAAACATCATGGCAGAGGGTTGTGACAAAGGAAAGCTCTTCATCTCATGACATCCTGGAAGCAGAGAACAGGGCAAGAGCCAGAAGGAAAGGGGCCAGGGACCAGACGGGATCTCCCCAAGTCACTCATCCAAGAGAAAGGCAGCTCGTACAAATATTACGTTGTCCTCATCCACCAGCTATGGCACTGTGCAACTTCTGCTTCTCCCCTAAGTCAAAATGACAATGAAAATTAAATGTTTTTTAAATTAATTTCGTTGGTACATTTTAGGTATACAATATAATGACATTCATCCTTGCAGATTTGCACCTTTACATAATCTCTATTGGTTCTTATTTTTCCCCATTCCCCTGCCCTCCCTTCAACCCCTCCATCCCTCCTTATTTACAAAGACTTTCTTTCCTTTTTTTCATTTTCTCATATTAATTCCATTGCCTTCTTTGCTTTCCCCTACCCCTCCCACTTCCCCTTCCCCTTTGCCCCTTTTCTTCCTATTTCACATTATCTATTATACCTTTGAGTCCTTATTTACACTTTCAGTTTCTCACACTAAAGAAACTATTCGGTATTTACACATGTGTGTCCTATTTATTTCACTTAAGAGGATGGCCCCAATATGCATCCATTTAGCAAAGAATGTCTCTAATTTCTCATTTTTTATGGCTGAGTAGTACTTCATTCTATTTTTTAAAAAACGCATTTTCTTTATCCAGTCTCCAGTCGATGGGCATTTGGGCTGCTTCCAAGTTTTGACTATTACAAATTGCGCTGCTATGAACATGGGTGCACATCTATCACTGTGGTATGATTCTTTTAATCTTTGGGGAAGATACCCAGCAGGGGTATAGCTGGGTCAAAAGGGACTTCCAGTCCTAGTTCTTTGAGGTATCTCCATACTGATTTCCACAGTGGCTGCACCAGTCTACACTCCCACCAGCAGTAGAGCAGGGTTCCTCTTTCCCCACAGCCCCGCTAGCATTTGTTATTGGTTGATTTCATGATAGCAGCCATTCTTTGTGGAGTGGCATCTCAGCATTGTTTTCATTTGCATCTCTTGAATGACCAGTGATGTTGAACATTTTTTCAGTTTATTTGCTATTTTTACTTCTTTGTGTGAGAAATGTCTGTTTATTTCAGATGCCCATTTTTGGATTGAGTCTTTAAATTTGGGAGGTCTAATTTTTTTAAGATAGATTCGAGATAGTAGACCTTTGTCTGAGGAACAGCAGGTGAAAATTTTTTCCCAAAATGTGGGTTGTCTCTTCACACTGTTGGTGGTTTCTCTTGCTGTGCAGAGCTTTTTAATAAGAAGAGATCCCACTTGTTAATTGTGCTAGTTCCTGTGCTACTGAGGTTTTGTTCATAAAGTCTTTTCCTACGCCAATGTCTTCAAGAGTTCTACCTAACCTCTGTTGCAGCCAGTTTAGTGTTTCTATTTTAATATTTAGATCTTTAATCCATTTCAATTTTAGTTTAGTGCATGGTGAGAGATACAGGTCTAGTTTTAGTTTTTGGCAAGTTGAAACTCAATTTTTCCAGCACCATTTATTAAAGAGGCTATCTTTGCTCCAGTGAGGGTGTTTGACTCCTTTGTTGAAGATGAGATGGCTGAGTGTGTCTGGGGTTGTTTCTGCATCTTCTAATCTGTTCCCCTGGTCCTCAGGTCTGTTTCTTAGCCAGTAACATGCTGTTCTTTATCACAGTAGCTTTGTAGTATAATTTCAAGATAGGGGTTGTGATACTCCCTACCATGTCTGTATTGCCTAGAATTGCTTTTGCTATTCTGGGTCTCTTCTGGTTCTAAATGAATTTTGGGATTTTTTTCTCAAGATCCGTGAAGTATGCTGCTGGGATTTCAATTGGAATTGCACTGAATCTATATAGCAGTTTTGGAAGTATGGCCATTTTCACTATGTTGATTCTTCCTACCCAGGAGCAAGGGATGTCTTTCCATTTTCTGATATCTCTTCAATCTCTCTCTTCAGAGTGCTATTGTTTTCAGAGAAGAGGCCTTTGATTTCTTTCATTAGGTTGATTCCTAGGTATTTCAGTTTTTTGTATGCTATTGTGAAAGGAATTGTTTGCCCTGTTTCTGTCTCAGTGAGTCTGTTGTTCTTGTAGAGGAAAGCTATTGATTTTTGTGTGTTGACCTTGTAACCAGCTACTTTACTGAATTTGGTTATTAAGTGTAGAAGACTTTTGGTGGAGTTCTTGGGTCTTCTATATAAAGTATCATGTCATCTGCAAATAATGACGATTTGAGTTCTTCATTTCCTGTCTTTATTCCTTTTATTTTTTTCTCTTGTCTAATTCCCGTGGCTAATGTTTCCAAAACTATATTGAACAAGAGTGGTGACAGTGGACATCCTTGTTTTGTTCCTGATTTTAGTGTGAAAGTTTTCAGTTTTTGACCATTTAGTATGATATTGGCTGTTGGTTTTTCGTGGATTGCTTTTATCAGATTGAGGTAGAGACAGTCTGTTCCAATTTTGTGCAGGGTTTTTTGTCATAAATCCATGTTGGATTTTGTGAAATGCTTTTTCTGCATCTATGGAGATGATCATATGGTTTTTTTCCTTGGCTCTATTGATATAGTGTATTACATTGATTGATTTGCGTGTGTTGAACCATCCCTGCATCCCTGGGATGAATCCCACTTGATCAGGATGTATGATCTTCTGATGATCTTCTGCATTCTGTTTGCCAGTATCTTATTAAGGATTTTTGCATCTATGTTCATTAGTGAGATTGGCCTGTAGTTCTCTTTTTCAGTTGGGTCTTTCCCTGCTTTGGGGATCAAGGTGATGCTTGCTTCCAGGAATGAATTCAGGAGTATTGCTTTCCTTTCAGTTTCACTGAAGTGTTTAAAGAGTAGTGGGAGTAGTTGCTCTCTAAATGTCTTGTAGAATTCAGCAATGAAGCCATCAGGACCTGGGCTTTTCTTAGTTGTTAAGTTTTTAATTATGTTTTCATTTTCCTTGATTGATATTGGGTTTTTTAGGACTTTTATTTCTTCTTGATTCAGCTTTGGTAATTCATATGTATCTAGAAATCTGTCCATTTCTTCTGTGTTTTCCATCTTATTGGTGTATAGTTTCTCAAAGTAGGTATTGATGATCCTCTGGATTTCTGCTGGGTCCATTGTAATTTCACCCTTTTCATTCCTAATTGCATGGATTTGGGCCTTTTCTTTCCTTTTTCTGATAAGGTTGGCTAAGGGTTTGTCAATTTTGTTTATTCTTTTGAAGAACCAACTCTTGGCTTCATTGATTTTTTTGCATCATTCTCTTAGTCTCCATTTCATTGATTTCAGCTCTGATCTTTATAATTTCCTCCCTTGTGTGAGCTTTGGGTTTGTCCTGCTCTTCTTTTTCTAGAAGCTTGAGGTTCAGCATCAAGTTGTTTAATTGGGCTCACCCTGTTTTCCTAATATGAGTATTCTCTGCTATGAATTTCCCTCATAAGACTGTTTTCATTGCTCCCCATAGATTCCAATATGTTGTACTGTCATTGCCATTTAATTGTAACAGTCTGATTTCTTCTTTAATAGCCTCTGTGACCCATTGATTATTCAGAAGTGTGTTGTTCAATTTCCATATGTTTATGAAATTCTTGTGGTTTCTTTTGCTATTGATCTCCAATTTCATCACACTGTGGTCTGATAATATACATGGGATAACTTTAATTCCTTTGTACTTACTTAAACATGTTCTAGGAATGAGTATGTGGCCTGTTTTGGAGAACGACCTGTGTGCAGCTGAAAAGAATGTGTGTTCTGATTTTGTGGGGTGGAACACTCTGTAAACATCTGTTAAGTTCATTTGTTCAAGGGTTTAAGTTCTAGTATTTCGTTGTTTATTTTTTGTCTAGTTGATCTATCTTTTTGTGACAGTGGCGTATTGAAGTCCCCCACTGCTATTGTATTAGTGTTTATTTGATTTTTCAGGACTTTTAGTATTTGTTTTTTATAGTTGGGTGCACTAGTGTTTGGTGCATATATATTTACAATTGTCTCATCTCTTCTTGTTGGATTGTTCCCTTTACAAGGATGTAGTGTCCTTCTTTGTCTCTCTAAATCAGCATTGATTTGAAATCCACTTGATCTGCAAAAAGGATAGCTACTCCTGCTTTTTTTCAGGTTCTTGTCACATGGAGTATTGTTTTCCACCCTTTAACTTTCAGTCTGTAAGTTTCTTTTTGAAATAAGTGTGTTTCTTATATGCAGCATATTGTTGGATCTTGCTTCTTGACCCATTCTGCTAGTCTATTTCTTTTGATTGGTGAATTGAGACCATTAACATTGATGGTTATAACTGATACATATTCACTTATCATTGTCATGACATTTTCTTTTTGTTGGATTCTCCCCCTTTGCTTTAATTTCTTGTCATGCCCAATGGATTCATTCTCCTTGGCTTTCTGGGGCTGTGATCCTCAATGTCTGTTCCTAGGATATTGTGTAAAATTCTTTGGAGTGCTGGTTTGTTATTCATGAAGTTCCTAAGGTGCTCTTTGTCATGAAAGTATCTTATTTCTCCATCAATTTTGAAAGATAGTTTTTCAGGGTACATCAATCTGGGTTGGAGACTGTTTTCCTTTAGGGCTTGAAATATGTCACTCTAAGCTCTTCTTGCCTTGAGGGTTTACATTGAGAAGTCTGCTGTGATTCTGATGGAGTTTCCTTTGTATGTGATTTGTTTCTTTTCTCTAACTGCTTGTAGAACTTTGTTCTTCTGTTGGGTTTCTGGAATCTTAACTATTATATGCCTTTGTGTAGATTTTTTTTGATCAAGGCTAGATGAAGTTCTGTATGCCTCACTTATTTGTGTGTCAAGTTCTTTTCCCCTGTTTGGGAAGTTTTTTGCCATCACTTCTATGAACAGATTTTCTTATGTCATCTGCACTCTCTTCTGTTTCTTTAATTTACTCCAATCAGTCTTATGTTATTCTTCTTTGCATCATCTAGCAGCTACGGGATTGATTTCTCATAGTCCCTTACTATTTTAAAGCAATTTTTCTTTTCCTGGTCACTAATTGCAATCTTATCTTCTGTATCTGTAATTCTGGCCTCACATTGGCTCATTCTGCTGGGTAAACTTTCAATGGAGTTTTTAATCTCCTGGAAATCTGTTTGCATCTCTTTCATGTTCCATTTGTTTCCTATGTTGGGATTCCATCATGTTCCTCAGCTCCTCTACTTTTTAATCTGTCTCCTCTCTAGATTTATTAATCATGTCTTGCACTATGGGCACAATCTCTGCTGTTATGTGAGAAATTATTTCTGATTTCATTTTTTCCAGATCTTCTTTTATTGCCAGTTCAGGGAGTCCAAATGGTTGAGTATCAGATTGTTCTATGTCATTTCCCTTTGGGGTAGCATTAGGTGATGTGGAAGTCTGGTTTTGAGACTTGTTTACATGTCTTCTCATTTCATTGTGGGGTGGGGGGAATGTGTGCTTTTGGCACCCATGGGGCTCATCTCCTTGGCACTGGGGGCAGCTCTGCTCCTCGGTGCTGGGGGCAGTGGTATGGCAGCCTAGAAGGTTCACCAAAAATTAAATGTTTTCAATAGATTTAGGTTGTTATGGAAGCCATGACAGCACAACTAAAGACACTCACAAAAGAGGACTCTCAGAGCTGCTTCAGAAAGTGCAAGATTGGTGAGATAAGTATGTTTTAAGCTAGGGGAAGTACTTTTCAGGAGGTTAATGGCAATGCATCTTTTAAAAGTTAATAATTTTAAAAATTAAACGTTAAGCCCATATTTTTCCATAATTTTGCATAGCTCCTGTTTCTTATTCCTGCCTCCAGTTATTTATTGCAAATAAAATATACATTCAAAGGTTCTCAAGGGGGAAAATACAGGAATATATAAAGTTATAGATGCACACAAAAAAGTCACACTGTTGTAAATTAGTGAAAGCAAGTGCTCTAGGTGTGCATTGACTCAATTAAGATGTACACTGAATCATGTTCCATTCTGTGTTAGCCCTCTTCCCATCACTGAGACATAGTACTTGACACAACTTCAGGGTGGACAGCATTAAGCCAACTCATGGTAGCCTGGCTCCGAAGCAGAAGCATTGTGGCAGAAGGGCAGGTGAAGCAAGGCTGCTGAGTTCATGGTTCTGAGAAGCAGAGCAGGGAACAGTGCCAGAGACAAAGGGCTAGGCCTCACCCCACAGGGCACCCAGACACATTCAGAATGGTGCTTCACTCCTCTACTGTGCATTCCTTAATCCAGTCACATTGACCTTTCAGGAATAATGGTCATACATTGCCTCTTTCTTTGGTAGAAGCTTCATATGGGTAGGGACTTTATCCTGCTCTATCCCCAGTACTAACGGAAGTGATAGGATGTGACAATAAGGAAACAGCTATTATTGAATGGATAAATAGTGAATGTATGCAATACTGGCAAACTGGTATTATCCTTTCAACCCCCCCACCTCAATAAATTTTCAATTATTCTCTGTGATAGATGGAAATACAGACAAGTCCTTTGTTATTAACGAAACGTCAGGAGAACTGGCAACCACTCGTGCCTTGGACCGGGAGCAAGTCAGGAACTTTACACTCACCGTCCAGTGCTCTGACCAGGGAGACCCCCCTCAGAGCTCCACCATACAGCTTCAGGTTAGGGTTTTGGATGACAACGACCACAGCCCTGCCTTTCCCATGCTTCATTACCAGCCTTCCGTGAGGGAAGATGCTGCAGTGGGAACTGTGGTCCTGGTGCTGTCTGCTGTAGACAAGGATGAAGGCCTGAACGGACAAACTGAGTATTTTCTGGTGGGCGAGTCTTCTGGTGCATTCACCATTAACCCTGTGACGGGCACCCTGAGAACCAGCCGCGCCCTCGACCGGGAAGCCCGGTCCCTGTACACGTTTTGGGCTGTGGCCAGAGACTGCAGCATCGAGGCCTCAAGGAGCAGCACAGTAACCGTCACAGTATTGGTCACCGATGTTAACGACAATGATCCAGTTTGGGAGCAGAATCCTGTCAATGTCTTTCTCTCTTCTCAGCTGCCTACAAATCAGACCATTGCTATTCTGAGAGCCAGTGACCCAGACTCGGGGCCCAACGGAACGGTCACTTTTAGTTTTGCAGACACCCAGTCAGTGTTTTCTATTGATGAATACACCGGAGAAATTAAACTTCTGCAAAATCCATCTTCAGAACATTTTCCTGCATGGTTGTGGTTAAAAGTTACAGATCAAGGAGTCCCAGCCAGGACAACCCCTGGTCTCTTGGTCATTCACATGGAAGGTGAAGATCTAAAGATTTCGTTCAGCCAGCATCTGTACAGGGGGCTTGTGACTGAAAACTGTGAGGCAGGTAAGTGTCCTTTCAGGTCTGCTTGTTCATTGCCTCTGTGTTTGGCAGATTATAGGAGAGCACTGTTGCAGATTCAGGTATAAACTTTTGAGTTCAGCCAGTTCTCGGTACTGCAAAGTTGTGATCAATATGGTCCTGCTAGTTAACTTTTCAACACGTCAGCAAACATGCTAGGCAATTTACTAATAAAGAGAAGTTTATTCTGGCTCACAGTTCTGGAGGTTCTGGTGTAAGATCCTCCAGCCCCTTGCTTTGGGTCTGTGTGGAGGCCAGCACCTCATGGCTGGAGCACATGGCAGAGCAAAGCACTCAGCACACAAGCCACCCTCGCCCTCCTCAAGGGCCTGCCTCCCAAAGGCTCCTGCTGCCTCCCAATAGTGCTGCCCGGGGCCAAGCCTTTAATGTGTCTGGGAGACACCAGTATCCACCCTGCAGCAAGGATGACTAGCAGCCCAGTCTAGATGAACCGTCCAGGGAGATTGCAGTGAAGACTAAATTCCATCTCACCTCTAAACATGGGCCCACCCACTTAGGGTTCTGTTAAACAAAGCTAGTGAGCAAATGAATGGGAATTCTTTATCCTCCTTTTGAGTTGTTCCTCTTAGTTCCCTTATATTTGGAATTATCTAGTTAAATTTGATATTTACCTTTTTGATAGAAATTAATATTTCAAAATGATATATGTATGTTTTTTAGGACAAAGTCTTGCAATGAAGTTCAGGTTGGCCTTGAACTCACTGGGTAGCTCAGGCTGGCCTCAAACTTGCAGCCGTCTTCCTGCCTCAGCCTCCCCAGCATCAAAAAATGTATTTTTAAATCTTACACTTGAGGAAGGTGTAGAAATACTCTTGGAAGTAATCCAAGCATGTGGTACCTGTAAATATTCACCTAGGGATATATTTGAAAACATCTGAAACCATGAGATGTGACCTGGCTTTGAAGAGCAAATTAGACATCTGAATTGCATGAAGTCCGAGTGGAGAGGGAGCCTAAAGCTGCAGATGTAACAGGGCAGAGCAAGGGAAAAGGAAAGTGTGGCAGTTTGGGGGGATTTTGCATTTAATTAGATGAACCTAATGTATGGCTGGATTGGTAGGATTTCCTAAGCCCTATGAAAACCACGGCAATGTGCATAAAATACAGATTGACATTTCCAGCAGGCCATGGCTTTGCCTGGAACATACATTCACACAGAAGGTCAGGTCATATTACAGACCCCGGAAAGTGATCTTTCCCTTTCTCTTTTTAATTCAGTGGTATTAAAAGTTCGCAAATCCGTTGATCAATGTCGGAATACTCTTGATATATGTTATCAAATATCACTTTATAGCTTCCAGAACAGTTTGCCCTGACCCAAATATACCTGCAGTTTTAATCTTTATTTACAAATAAAAAATATTCACCTATGGAAGCTTAGATTTTCTGTAGGTTACTCAGAAACCCTATTGGTAGGCACCCCTTGGCTTTGTTCTTGGTATTATCATAAATTCTTCTCACTTCACACTGCTTTTAACATTTGTATACTCTTTTAAGAAAACAGAAAGTTAAAACCAATAACTTCCATGTATTTATATTTAGCTTTGTTGTTGTTGGAAAGGCCACAGGTTCAGAGTTTTTTTTTTTTTTTTTTTTTTGGTACCGGGGATTGAACTCGGGTCCTTGAGCTTTCAAGGCAGGCAGCGGAACCACTGAGCCAAATCCCAGGCCCCAGCAGGTTCAGATTTGATAGACACTGCGTTGATTAACAAAACTGAACTTAACAACTCTGTTACTGAAAACAATATGTGGTTTCCATTTTGAAAGCGGCCTTCGGCAGGTAAAATCTTTTTAAGAGTCAGCCGTGAATGTTCACCTATTCATACAAAAAGTCACCCGGAAGGGTCACCTGTCCACCTAGCAGAGGCTGGCCTTCACCGGGGTGACAGGTTGTCCGAGCAGTCCCCCAATTCTGCTCCTGGCTTCCTGCTCACCCCCCTCACCCTGCCCCAAACCCACATTTTCAAGCTGGATTAAAGAGCATCTTTTTTAAAGCTAAGGATAAGCCACTTGCTGCCCACAATGTTTAAATCCGCTAAATGAATTAAAGGAGCCATCTAGAAGCCAGCCAGTCTTTATTTCTTCTGTCTCACTTCCAACACCTTGGTTTTCCAGACAAGGATGACTCAGCAACTCCCCTCCTCAGTGTGGGCTATCACAGGTTCAGGCATCTCTTTGAATTACTCTGAGGGGAAAAAATCAAAATTATTAAATTACATTGGTAACTTCATTAAAAGTAAGTAGAAAAGTAAGTGGAAAAGTTGAAATAAGATTAAAGCATGATGTCATCCAAGGGCTGTCTAACTAGTAAAATAGATTTGATGTAATACAAAAATAAATTAGGTCTTGGGGCAACGCACTTTCTGGTCCCCCTCCTGTCTCTCGTAGAAGCTTTCTTTCTTTCAATAAATTTTTCCTACTCTAAAAATAAATAAGTAAATAATAAATTAAGTCTTGACATTTGGAGGTCAACCTCTTCTTTCAGCACCTTTGCAGCTGATCCAGTGAATTCTGGTTCCTGCTCTTAACTAGGCCAAGTGCATGGATGTCAGCGTGTGCACGTGTGACAGGACTTCGTGGAGCCACCTGGGCCAACCCTGTCGTGGCGCTTGGGCTCAGAATTGACAAGATCTCCTTCTGACATAAAGGGCAGTGGGGAGGACTTCCTCACAGGGGCAGTTTAAGTTAAACTAAGTCATCGGAGGATGCTAGTCATTGTTTTTGTTATTACTGCTATTTTCCTTTGGTCTAAAACTCTTATTTGAATTCTATAAAGTTAGCTGGGTATAAATTCTTACCAGAGCAAGCAGTTATCATGTAACAGTTACATGACAACGATGCAATACTTGCAGATTTTAAAGTGCTAACATCTGTTTCATTTTCTCTCCAAACTAGATAAAATTATACTCTCCAAGGTAAGGAATTTCTCCATAAACATGGAACTTGGTGGCTCTGTGTCATCAGCAACTTTGAAACAATGCTCATCGTATAAATTTTTATAATAATGCAAAGAAGGAAGCAAATGCTGTCTGTCATTGGTGTGTTGTTACGTGGGGCCAGTCTCATGTTTAGGGTGAAAGTCATGGGATAAGTACTGACTTGATGGCCATTTCCAACAATATAGAATTTCACTGCCTCATGTAAAACGCAAGTTCTGCTTCTAAGAAAGCACTGAAGGAGAAAACCCTTAGGCAAGGTCAGGGTTTCTCCAAAAGAAGAAATATACACCTCATAAGGCAGTTTTTAATCTTTGTGAATTCACCTCCGTCCCACAGCTGGGCCTCAGCCATAGAAGCTCAAGGAAAGCCTCATTTTATTCACATAATAAAGGCTTCCTAGGGGGGATCTTGTTGGCCATTATGAAGGGGACTGATACATATGCCATGATGCCAATTTTACCTTCTTTATTTGGTAAACTGTGATTGCTATGCAGATTGCAATAGTAATGTTGAAATGACCGTCCTCTCTTTCTAGGAAAAAAGATACAGGAAGCCAAACTGTAATCAGAAAGTTGTTGCTAATCCTAAGCAATTAAGAGTAGGATGTGATTCAAGTGTTGAATGTCATCAGCCCACAACCCTTTTCCTCCAGCAGAGCTTTCAGAGCACTGCCAAGTGGGACTTCAGATGCTGCTCTCGACAGTCTGGACTGTCGTCACTCACCACCTCTCCTTGGTTTATACCTTCCTCGCTTGGCTTCTCAGCTCCCAGCCAAGGCTTCTGTCCTTGAGCCATTTATGCATAACTATATTCTAAATCATTATTTTTGTTTATACCTGCATGTTAGTTGGCTTTTCTTTGCTCAGGCACAACATTTGACACCCACAGCTTAAAGGAGGAGCGGTTTAATTTGGCTCATGTTTCAGGGGATCCAGTCCATGGTGAGCTGGCTCCAAAGCAGAAGCATCATGATGGAAGCATATAGTAGAAGAAAGTTGCTCATCTCATGGTAGCCGGGAAACAGAGGAAGGGAGCAATGCCAGAGAGGAAGTCAGGGGGTACCGGATACAGTCCCCAAGGTCACACCCCCTGACACACCCAGAAGTGTGTTTTACTAATCTCCTGGACATTTCATATCCAGTCAAGTTGCATATCAAGATTAATGGTTGGAAGCTATAATGGGAGTATTATTTTTGAACTACATTAAAACTTTTTTCTCTATTGCTTATCATGGATAAAATTTTATGCCTGCTCTACAAGAGGCATCCATTTGTTGTGGGTAGCTTTAGGATTGTGACAGGAAGAAAGCAAAGAGAGTATTTTGTCTTTGACCAACAAAATGTGTGACCTTCACTGTAATCAGATATTGTTCATAAGGAAGCCTGATCCTTGGAAATAAGAGAAACCCCTTCTATTTTGTTGCTGAGAAATATAGGAAGGACAAAAGAGAAAAAATATAGGAAACAAGTGGTTGGCCCTTTCATCCTAGCTGCCCCTTTCTTTGAAGCTGTAATTCAGGAGGCCCCAGTGAGCTAGATGAAAAGAAAAACTAAGCAGAAGACACTCTGGGACTATCAGAGGACACTGTCTCATATAATGACCATTTGATATCACAGGACAAGGGGCAGGCGAGTAGAATGGGCAGTGTGTTAGACTCGGAGAAGGCGCAGGGCAGTGTCTCATCCTCATCTGACTCTCACGACGCCTCAGAAATCCCAGAATCCCAGTGTGCTCGCTCGTGGACACAGACTGACAGAGTACAGCTGGCCAGTCTGCCATGAGGACCTCTGCTGCAGGGATGAAATGACCCCACTCCCAAATCCTCGGGTAGGCAGGGTTGGGTAGCACTCCAAAGGCTCCTCTGAATCATAAAGTGGTGACGCCAGGCCAGGTCTGCAAGTGTAGAGGTCTGGGCTCTACCGTGTGGGTAAGACAGACTAGACTCTCTGCTGCTCTGAGAGCCAGTGGTCAGCACAGAAAGATCCCGCCTCACTGCTGCAAGACGCCCACCGCATCCCCAGTGAATCTTACAGAAGAGCAGCAGGAGGGAGAAAACTCCAAGACTGAGCATGTCCTCAAAAGATCCTGCATTACCTAAAATAGTGTTTAAAAGGAAGAGACTGAAATGGCATTAAGTAGTACTTTTAAATGGTCATTTTTTTCCCCTAGTCTCTAGTCAGGGGGATGCTCATAAGAAATATGTGATGTATGACAGGATTTCTGTTTTTGTAAAAGACTGACTAACATTCCATGGCATGTTTGTACCACTTTTCATCAGTTGATAGACATTTGGGTTGCTTACACCACTAAATCCGCTGAAGTGGATTAGAGTGTGTAGATACCCAGCGATCCTGTTAGAGATCCATTCTTTTAGACATAGATCCAGAATTGAAGTAATTGGATCATAAGGTAATTCTATTTTTAACTTTTTCAGAACTTCCCTACTTTTTTTTTTTTGGTACCAGCAATCAAACTTGGGTCCTTGTGCCTGCATAGCAGGCGGTGAAACCACTGAGCTAAATCTCTGGCCCGAGAACCTCCAGACTTTGCCCCGAAATGGCTCTACCATTTTACATTCCCATCAACATTGCACAAAGATTCCAGTTATTCCATATCCTCACCAACACTTCTTCTTATGGTTGTTGTTTTTATAGAGGCCATCCCAGCAGGTGTGAGCCGATACCACTTTGGACGATATGGACACTTTAACAACATAGAGTCTCCCACCACATATCTTTCCGTTTATTTGTGTCTTTAATTGTCAGCAGTGTCCTATAATTTTAAATGTACACATCCTTTGTCTCCTTGGTGAAGTTTGTTCTCAAGTATTTTATTCTTTTTGATACTGTTGAATATGAACTTGTTTTTTGAGTTTCCTTTATGGATTCTTCCTTATAGCTATATGGAAACATAACTAATTTTCATTCTTTCTTTGGTTAGTGTGGTGCACCACATTAATTTATATTCATATATTGAACCATCTTTGGTCCCTGGGATAAATCCCACTTGGTCATCCTGTATGATTCATTTAACAAGCTATTAAATTCTTCATACTAGTGTTTTGTTGAGGACTTTTGTGCACATATTTATAGGATATTGGCATGTAGTTTTTTATGGCATTGGCTTTGCCAGAAGAGTACTGCTAGCCTCCTAAAATGATTTTGGAGGGTTTTTCTTCTTTTTTTACTTTTTTGAAAGAGTTTGAGAAGGATTGGCATTAGTTATTCTTGAGATGTTAGAATTTGCCTGTGAAGACATCTGGTACTGGGTTTTTCTTTGTTGAGAGATTTTGACTATTGATTCATATTGATTCAGTATTATTACTATAAGTCTGTTTAGATTTTCCATTTCTTCATCATTCATTCTTGGTAAATTGTTATGTTTCTAGAAAGTGTCATTTCTTCTAGGATATCTAATTTCTTGCCACGTAACTTCACAGTAGTCTTGATGACCTTTATTTTTGTGGTGTCATTAATAATGTCTCCTCTTTCACTTCTCATTTTTGTAGTCTTTTTTTTTTAGTTATTCTAGCTAGAATCTGTCAAATTTGTTGATTTTTAAAAGAAAATCTTTAGTTTCATTCATCCTTTTCTATTGTTTTTATTTTCTCAATTTAGTTTATATCCACTTAAATCTTTGCTAATTCCCCTTTTCTACTAACTGTGGGTTGTTTATTCTTTTTGCAGCTCTTTATGGTGACGTTATTTGTTGATTTAAGATTTATTATTTTCAATGCAGCCATTTTCCATTAGTCATTTCTTTCTCAGGGCTGTTTTTGCTGACTTCCATAATTTTTGGTATGCTGAGCTCTTGTTTCATCTCCAGATATTTTCTAATTTCTCATTGTGTTTTTTTGGTGCATTGGTCATCCACATATTTGGGGATTTTCCAGTTTTCCTTTTACTAATGAATTCAAGTTTCTTGCTGTTGTGGTTGGAAAAGATATTTGGTATGATTTCAGTCTTACTAAATTTATTAGGACTTGTTTCATGACCTGCCATATGCGCTACACGGACAGTGCTCTATGTGCACTGGATGAGAATGTGTGCTGTGCTGCTATTGGGTGACCTGTTCCGTGTATGTCTGTTTGGTCCAACTGGTTTATAGTGTTATCAGGTCCTCTGCCTCCCTACCTGTCTTCTGTCCGGTTGATTTATCAGTTCTTGAAGTGGAGTATGAAATCCCTTCTTATTTTTGTATTACTATTTTTCCCTTCAGTTCTGTCAGTGTTTGCTTGGGCCCTTTGCTGCCAGAGACAGTTATCTGTAACTGCTGTAACTTCCTGGTGAACTAACCTTTCCATTGGTGTATGATGTCCTTCTTGGTTTTTTGTGATAGCTGTCAACTGGAAGTCTATTTTACCTGGTATAAGTATGGCTACTTATGGTTTTTGGATAGAATTTTTATTTAATGTCTATTTTCACCCTTTTATTTTAAGCCTATCTATGTATCCTTATATCCAAAGTGAATAAAGCTGATTTTTAAAAAATCCGTTTAACTACTTTATGTATTCCGATGTTATGAATGCCTTCATATTTCCTTTTGTGTCTTTTCTGTAGATATTTTCTTTGTGATTACCATGGGGGTTACATAAAATATCTTATAACAGTCTCATAAAATTATTATAAAGCTGCCAGGGATTTAGCTCAGTGGTTTCACCACCTGCTGCGCAAGCGCAAGGACCCACGTTCGATCCCCGGTACGAAAGAAAAAAAATTATTATAAAGCTCAACTTCAGTTACATACAACTATTCCTTTATATCTTCCTCAATACCTATGAACCTTGCTATCATTTTAACAAATTATATTTGGTATCAATTAGAGTTTATAGTTACTTTTATGCATTTATCTTTTAAATTTTAGGCTAGAATTAAATATTATTTATGCACCACCATTACAGTATTAAAGAATTTTAGGGTTTTATATATATTTACCTTTACTAAGAGCTGTATACTTTTTTATATTTTAGTTTGTTTTTTTCTTTTGTTTCAATCTAAGGATACCCTTTCTTCTAAGACGTGTTTAGTGATTATAAAGTCTTTCAACTTTTGTTTCACTGGCCAGGTCTATTTCTCCTTTATTTATGAAATACAGTCTTGCCAAATACAATATTTTGTTGGCAGTTTCTTTCAGCACTTTAAGTCTATCATCCCACTTCCCTCTGACCTATACACTTTCTACTGAGAAGTCTGCTTAATATTATGGAAGTTCTCCTGTACAGGATAAATCATTTATTTCCTGTTGCTTTCAAAATTTTCTCTATATCTTCAATGTTTGACAGTTTGATGGCTGTGTGTTTTTATGCAGACCTTTTTGGGTTCATCCTAATTGTAGTCCCTTGAGCTTCTTAAATTTGAATTTCCATTTCCTTCCTCAAATTTGGGGGAGCTTTTGACCACTGATTCTGTAGGGGTTATGGTAGAATGTCAACCTGACTGGCTTTTGGGCATTCACTGAGAATTGGTGGCAAACATCTCTGGATGTGTATGCGTGGACCACAGTGGCATGACCTTGGGGTCTATCTCGGACCCTTGCTCCTTCCTTTCTGGCAGTGTTCTGCTTTGCTTTGTGGTCACCATGAACTAAGTATCATGGCTCTACCATTCCTTCCACCATTATTTTCTGGCTTGGAGCCAGACACTCATGGACTGAATTCCCTAAAAATGTAAGTCAAATTAAATCTGTCCTCTTTTAAGTTGTGGTGTTGGGTTTTGTGTTGAGCAACAAGAAAGCTGACTAATACAGGTTCTTTGAATAATCTGTCTACCTTTTGCTCCGCTTTCTCTCTCTGTTCTATTCCAAGGCTTCCATCATTAATATATTGCTCCCCTTGATGGTATCCCCAATGTCCTTCCAGCTTTCTTCATTCCATTTTTACCCCTCTAACTTGACAGTTTTCAGTTACATGTCTTTCAGTTTAATCATTCTTCTTTATCATGTCTGTTAAACTCCTCTACTGAAACTTTTAGTTCAATTATTATATTCTTAAGCTCTAAAAGTATAGCCTCATCTTGTTCATGCATAGTCTTATGATTTCATTTGCTGGTCTGTATTCCTGTGGAGTGCATTGAGTGCCTTTCTTTAAAATGATTGTTTTGAATTTTTGTCCAGTAAGTCATCAATCTCCATTTCTTTGGGACTTTTTTTTTCCTGTAGGTTTATGTTGACCCTTTGATTGGGTCAAGTCACCTTGTTCCTTTGCATGTCTTGTCAGTGTTTGGTGGGAGCTGTGCATTTGAAAACAGAAACAAAATGAAACATCCTCTTCTCCCAAACTTCACAGACTGGCTTGATATAGGGAAGGCCTTTGCCAGTAGTCCTGGCTGGAGATTCCGAGGGTCGCTCCAACCTTTCCTGACAATGACTTTTCTCTAAGTTTGTGCGTGCAGTTTCCCAAACACAGAGGTCTGCCGTTTTCTTTTTCAGAGTTTTATGTATCTTTTCCCCCCTGTGGTGTCTGTCTAGATACTTCAGGTTCTCTGACACTGCTCCAAGCTGTTCTCAGCAGGCCCCAGGCATCAGAAGTGTACTGATCCCTACCAATGCTCTGAATCAGACTGGACAAAAACCAGCACTTTGCCCAGCCTTTCCAGAAGCCATGAAGTCGGCACGCATCCACTCTCTTCTTGCCCCCTGATGGAGAAGCTGTGAGCTGAGTGTTTATTCCCAGTCATGCTGAGGCGCGACTGTTTGTGGGAAGCTGGATTAGGAGTGAAATCAAGTGGCTTTTATTTACTATCCTGAAAACCAGGTGACACTTCTTGGTTTTGAGCCTGCCTAGAGCCCTGCAAAGTTCTCAACTGATTTTTCAGTTCTCAGGAATGCTTTTTGGAAAATATACTGTTGTCAGTTCAGCTTCCCTATAGAGAGCACGGTCTGGAACTTCCTATTCTGTCATTTTGCTGATTTTGCTCCAAATGTTTCTTCTTAAAGGATTATGTTTACAATTTCAGTGATTAGACATTTAAGAGATAATAGGTAATGCAAACTTTGAAAAATCTATTTCTGTGATCAGTTTTCAATGGGAAATTTACTGAAGTATTTACAATGATTATTGATTTTTACAGTTCTATAATGTGATTAATTTTTGTACAGTTTGTGCCTCCAAACTGATAACTCACTCCTGCTGTGGGTGGGATTAGTTTTTTAATGGTATTTTTGTAAAGAGAAAAACAAGAACATTAAATATGCTATACTTCCTTTATACAATTGGAAGCTTAAAGTGAAAGTCACAAAAGCCTAATAATGTAACAGATAAATTGTTTTGTATATTTCACTTACATCATGGTTATTGAAGGTGCAGGGGTGGTCGTTTTCCTAGCTTACCATTTCTACCTTGATGTGAAATGAATAGTACGTAATTTAAGTTTTATTCACTTGCCCAGACATAGAGATTTACTAAAAATGTGCACAATAAGCAGGAACCTTCAAGGATCAGGCTATTTAGTTATTTCTTATTTTCCTGCAGGAAAGTCTCAGATTTAAACTTTGTCAGAGAAAGAACATACATAAACATTTTCAGCTTTTTACTGACTTTACCATCAAGTTTGAAACAGTTTGTTTGGATGAAATTCTTGTTCTATAATTCCACACGATATTATGAACATTTTATTTGCAATAAAATAGGATTATTTCCTTTTAGAGGGCCTCTGTGAAATTCTTCTTTGCAATTCTGTATCCATTTTGTTCTTTTACACACAAGTGATCTCCATATTTCCTTTTGTAATTGGGCATGTAATAAGCACCCTAACCCATGGGAAAAAACCAAAAAATGCCATCAGCAAGATTGTACATCTTGCCTGAATAGTTGTTTCTTTTCTTACTGAGATATTTGGGAATATATGACAAGCCAGTTGAAATAAAATTTCCTGTATTTGAAAATAAATTATATCAGGAAGCCCAGAACTGTGATTGAGTACTGAAGATAAAACATACTGTACTACTGTAAAGGCATATTCCCACCATTTTATATTAACAACATGTCTCTGAAAGGCAATAAAATAGGCGTCAGATTATAATGCAATTTGAAAGAGTTCTCAACATGCGTAGTAACTTGATTCCACCATGACTGATTAAAATCCATTACTTTGTTGCTAAGTGACTTCATAATTGGCTTGAAAAGAGCAACCTCTTAGAAATCTTGATAAATGATTTTCAAACTTTGTCACAGTTTTTGTTAAATATGTTTCTAAAGAGAGTAATATATTCAGCCTGAGTCTTCCTGTTCTTTCTTCATAACCAGTTCCCTTTTATGGTTTTATTTTTCCATAGTTCTCACTGAAATTTCAATTTTGTGGAAAGTATCATATGCTTTTTTAAAAATTCTTATAGTAATCATTGTATTCCTCTGTCTCTCTCTTCCCCCCCCCTTTGTCCCACAGTCATTAAGCAAGTTCTGTTTACAATGGAATAAACTTTTGATACACAGCACTGTGATTTGTTTTTAAGAAATTATGCTGAGCAAAAATGGCAAGAACTCTAAGTATATGAAAATAATTTAATTGTACAAACATCTGGGATAAAGTGTGATAATGTGGTAGATGTACTCGGTGTGCAATGATCCAATTAGAGTTGTTCACATTTTTATCTTCTGAACTCTTTAAAAGTTTTGATTAAGTTAACAATTGTACGTATTTATGGGGAACAGTGTGATATTTCAATTCACATATACAATATCTACTGATCAAATCAAGGTAATGAGCATATCCATCTCATTATTAGGAAGCATTGAAAGTTTTAAAGAAAAAAATTAATGTGCTGTTATAGAAGTATATAGATTACAAATACAGCGATACCTCGGTTCATGAACTTAACTTGTTCTACGATCTTGGAAAAGATGGCCACGTTTGTGTTTGTGCAGGAAAGGTGGCTGCAGTTGTTTGACATCCAATGCAGAATTTGCAAACAAAAGCAAAATTTTACCAAACGCTTTTGTTTGCGAACCAAATCGCTTTCAAACAAAGGCATTTGTGAACCAAGGTACCACTGTATGTAGAGAACTACTTCTACATGCTTTCATGGAATTTAGTCCAGTTTAATCAAGGATATGAGATCATTCTCCAGCTGTATTCAGAACAAGTCTGAGGATGACAAATAAGTAGCACACAGAAGTGCTAAAAGGACTGGTAACCAAAAAAGAAGATCTTTGTCTTCTCCATCAGAGACACAAGCAGCAGGCTCAGAACTACAGTCAGGGCATCGCTGCATTGTACACAACCCATCTGGGGGTGTCAAAATTAATTATTTTCTAGTATTTAGGAGTTGGGATATTTCCCATGAAAGTAAACATGAATTTTCAAGCTTCTCTTGAAAAGATCCACGTCTTAAACATCCTGAACCCTGCTGCCCCTGCAGGCAGTGATGAGCCCAAGTGCCTTGGGCACCTCAGGCACCTCAGGTGCCCTCTTTCCTCTACCGCCTGACTTCCTCATTTTTCCCTGGGCCTTGCATCTACCCAAAGGCATTAGAGTTAGGGAGCTCTGCTATGAACTCATCCCTGACATCGTGGCAGCTTTCTTCCCTTTATGACATTTTCTTTCACTTTTCCTCTTTGCCTTGTTATCATCATCTTAGACAAGACCCCAATTACTGTGCAATCAGCGACCAGAGAGACTCCCAGAGAGCTTCCTCTGCTTGTCTCCTCCCAGGCAGTACAAATTGCATACCTTTCCCTGCAGGTGGCATCCTAGGGAGACAGAAGACAGTAGGAGGAGACAGGGCTCACAAGATCAGAGTCCAGGGTAGTTGCCACAAGTTAAATGCCTGAAGTCAGGAGAGAAAGGGGAAATAAAGAACATTAGGAACCTGCTCAGGAGTGATGGGCAAGTAGAAAATAGGGAGCCAGGGAACAAAGACAAATTAAAAAGAAGGGTGAATGTGGCCAAAAAGCACATAAAAAGATGGTCAGTTTCACATCAGGAAAATCAAAAGTAAAGCAATGAGGTATTCTACATATCCACAAGGATGGGTAAAATTAAATACCAGTGGACATGAAACAACTGGAATTCTCAAATGTTTCCAGAAGGAATGTAAAATAGAACAATTTTGGAAAACAGTTTGGCACCTTTTTTATGAAGTTACACACTCATCCTAAGTATTTACCCTTAAGAAATGAAAACTTGAATCCTTGCAAAAGGTGTGCACAGTATTTGTAATAAATTGTGGTACATCCATTCAGTGCAACACAACTCTGCAATAAATACAGAATGAACTTTGGATACACAAAATAATATACTTGATTCTCAATTATGCTGAGCCAGAGAAGCCCCGTATAGTATTACTTACAAGTATATGAAATTATAGAGGCAAAACTAATCTAAAGTTATAGAAAGCAGATGAATGATTTTGGGGGGCCAAAACTGAGAGAAATCTGATTGCAAAAGGGCATAAGGGAACTTTTTGAAGTGTTGAAACTATTTTAGGGCTTGATACAGACTGCAGAAGTGCATATAGTTGTTAAAACTCACAGAGCTGTTTATTTGACCTATGTGTGTATTATTTCATGCTGATTTTAACCTTAGTGATGTAGACTAAATAAAAATACTTGTACACAATCTAAAAACAAGGCAGGCAGTCCTGGGAGGGAAACAAATTCACACCAGTACAGGAGGCAAAGCAGAGATGAGCAGCGAAGGGCATTACGAAGACCTCAGAGTACTAACTTGGTGTTCCAGTACATCTTTGGGAAACCTATATATGTATGTTTCTTCTCCCAGAGCTACCCATATTGGCAGCTGCTATATCCTGCCACCGTCCTGAAAGGCACTCAGCACATCCTCTCAGCATATCAGTTCCCTGTGACGAACTTGCCATTTTTTCTTCATTGCTTCCTACCACATACAGCCCATCCACTTATATCTGGAAATAAAGTTTTATTGGAACACAGCCACACTCATTGGTGTGTTTTCGGCGACTGCTTTCATGCCACAACACCACAGTTGATTCATTACCTGGCCTATTGTAGAAAAAAATTGCCCATCCTTGTCATAAAGCCACACTTGTTTCCCTGACAGTTACACCCTTTGTTCTCTTGGCCACCTTTCTGGCCCTTTCTCCTTAGACTTGTTCTCCACTCCTGCCTTACAGACTCCCAGTTGTAATCACACTAATCATCTTTCTGCCTGTAGTAATCCTTTCTCATTGTCCTGCTATCCATAATTTTAAATTATTTCTTTCTTTCCTGTCTTTGTAAGTCCTACATCTAACTCGATTTCTGTTTCTTCCTTGAAGTTATCTTCTGATTATTGCTATCCTGTTTTAATGAGTTGATGTCATATGGTAAAGTCTTTCATTACTTTCATTGGGTTGCTTTTATATGTAACTAATCTAGGAACTGGTTAAGGAATTATTTCTATTTTTATACTTCTGCACCTTCCTTTCCCATTCCCACCCAATGTGCAGGGCACGATATGTCTTTAATCTGCCCAGTTCTTTCTGTCTCCACTCGCAGAGTCCCAGGTCATTGTCTTTTGCTAGGCCTGTTGCAGTGTTACCTTAATTGGTCTCTACTCTCTTTTCTTATCCCTCTTTTCTCTGTCTTCCAGATGAGAGTTAATATATCATTTTTTAAAAGTAAATTGTATTATTTGACTCTATTTCTTAAAATGTTTCCGGTTGTTTCCCCTCCCGACGGTGCCATTTTTCCCTTCCTGCCTCCTCCGTGACTCACTGTTTCCCCAAGGCCCTTTTCAAGCTCACCGCCTTGGGGGTGCTTATTTCTCCTCCTGGAATGTTTTTCTGCCATGCTTTCTGGGGCTCCACATCCTTCCCTGTGCCGACACTCCAGTGAGGCATCTTTCTGCCTGGCACAAAAATCCTCTATTACATAAGCAGCACAATCTGAAATCTACCTTCATTTAGGGTTCGTTTTCAGCTTCTTCCCAACAATTCATCGCCACCACGAGAGCAGAGATGTTGTTTGTCTTGTCATTGTGTCCCCACACCTCGTGTGGGACCTGACTTACAAAGATACTTACTGAATTAACCGCCGAGTAAACACTTGAAAATACAATAGGCAGATAATACTGAGTATTTGCTCTTGTTTTTCCATGAAATTTTCTTTTCCTAAAAATTTTTTTTTATCTAATTCTTGCAGGTACTTCCGTTGTAACTGTAAACGCTTTCGTTTCTGATGCAGTCCGGGACATTATTAAATATTCAGTGTTTAGTGGAAACAAAGATGGAGTTTTTTCCTTGGACTCCCACTCAGGTAATCCTCCTCTACCTTACAACCGCCTCCCTTCTGATCTGTTTAATGTTACTAGTAATAGATACTTCTGCAAAATCTGAATGGTTGAAATTATTAGAGGTAAATAATTTATAAGGTTAACGTGAAATTTTTTATGGTAGCCAATGAGAAACTGAGGAAAATCCAGAACCACATATATATTTGCTCATGCATATTCATTAAGAATTCTACTCTAGTTATTTCTGAATTAGTGTCTATCCTGCCCTTTGAATTTTTGAAGATGAATTGGCGTTTACGTATAATTTACCTACCTGTGTGAGGAAGTTGGGGATCTAATAGGGAGATCATTAGTGAGTTTGAATTGGAAATAAGCACACATGCCTAGCCTTAGGGAATTTTCATCGGGGATTCTTCTAATTCGCCACTGAATGTCAACAATGTAAAAAAAGAGACAGCTGGAAAAGTTTCTATGTGGCGGTAAAGAAATTACTTCCAAATACAGCATGTGTTAAATTTCACTTTAATAAGACCATCATTGTGTTTTAAATGAATACCAATTATTTGAAACATGTTTTTTTGACTAACAGCTATGTAGTAGGTACATAGCTGTTGCTTCATTGTCAAACCTGAAGAGGAGAGTTTGTAGAAATTTCTGTATGGCCGTACAACTGCCGTGTTTATTCTGTATTCGTGCACACGGGAGGAGAGAGAGGGGCAGATTCTCAGGTCAGCGCCTGTTTATCCGCGTGGTGCTCTAACTTCTTGGTCTGCACAGCCCTTGGTCAGGAGTCTTTCGGAGGCAGTGGGATGCAGCTCTTCATTGCTCACCTCAGGGTCGAGTTACCGGGCAATGCAGGAAGCCTCTTGGCAAAAGACTGGCGAACAGAATTCCTCATTTCTCACTCTCCCGGTGTCTAAGTGTGTGGAAAAGGAAGTGAGATTAAATTTTTAGGAAAAAAGGAGAACGGTAGAATTTGCATGTTTTCGCGGTCCATCCAAATCCTCCAGTCCTGTCACCCCTAATGTGGCCCTGCTATGGCCTCCCCCCTTGAAATTTCCTTATGAAAATGCGGACAAAATCTGCCTAGAGTCAGACCCAAAGGTCACCCACAGAAATCTATTTTTAAATTAGTTATAGTGAAATTTATTTAATTTTTTTAATATCTACAAGATAATAGTCTAAAAAACAATGGGCAATAGAAATACAAAAGCTCGTGTGCTTGCCACCTGTCTCAAGAAATAAGACATTACTGGAACTTGTGGAGCAGCTGCCTCAAGCCAATTAGGGTATGGCTTACCTCACACCTGCCTTCTCTCTCCTCTGAGGTAACCAGAACCCCGAGATTGGTGTAGATCCTAACTTTGTGGCTCTGGTTATAATTTTTCCTTGGGGTTTGAAGCCCTAAATCATGTTTTCTTTTGTCACCCATCTTCAGAAATAAGATGCTGCTAGAACTTCAGGAGCCACCATGTGACACAGGAGTAGTAGGGTCACATCCCGTGCACCCCTCTGGAGCTTAGTTCTCTGGTTCGCGGTTTTTACTGACTGATGGTGAATAAACTGTCCCACTTTAAAGAGCAATTGCAAAGAATGATCGTGTGCACCTCTCTTGTTAGACGTAGCCTAACTACTTTGTACTAGTTTTTGGTAAAGTAGGTGAAAAAAATCCCTCTTTTGACTGTGCTGTTATGATGCCTCAAAGCAACTTTGTGTTTTGATTCCTGTATTGAGCAAGGTTGCAGACTCTTACCAATTCTGACATTTTTCAGTATATTCAACATAAACAATCATTCTCTGAAAATGACCATTTTCCCCTGTGCTTGTTGGAAGTGATAGTTATTTTGACATACATAATTAAAACCTAAAATGAGATAATATCCCTGAATAACACAAGAGACTTTATCTCCAAATATTCATTTTATGGTTTACATGCTTTTGTTTACCATACTTTTATTTCTTTCAAATTAGGTGCAAGTTGTATATTTAAATAGACTTATTAGCTTCTAAGCTGATGTCCTCACAAACTGATCTTTCTTACATCTCAGATTTTCCTCTGGTATCATTTTCATTTTACCTGAAATATCTCTTTTAGGAATTTTAGATTTTGGTTATCTAAAAAAGTCTTCATTTAATCCTCATCTGTTATATATTTTTGCTGGTCTTGTAATTCTAGTCTCGCAGTTAATTTCTCTCGTCATACGTTACACTGCTGTCTCCTGGGTTCCCATTACTTCACCAAGAAATGATGACAGTCATTTGTAACTTTTCTTGCAACTCCAGTTAGATAAATATTGGGCCAAAAGATTCTCTCCCACGTCTTTTTCATTTCTTGTCTCTTCTCTCTTCAGTCTAGGGAACTATATTTTTCATTTCCAGAAGTTATCTTTGGTTCTTTTTCAACTCTCCTTTATCTTACAAAACAAATCTTTTGTCCCTCACTCTTGTCTCCAAGGTTGTTTGTAGGTATTTAAGCAGTAGAGCTGGGGGTGTAGTCCACATCTCCAGCTCTGTAGAATATGTGTGTAGAATCCACAGAAGGTTGATTTTGCTGCCTGTGGATTTGCTTGCTATTGTTCCTGACTCTGTGTGTCTCTGTGTCTCTTGTGCTTATCCACCATGAACTTCTTACTATCTTTGAAACTCTTCCTTTGGGTGCCCTTTGAATCTTGGATTGAATTTGTCCCCTTTAAGAAGGATTTCCTCTCCCCTCAGATTCACCTGGAGACATCATCAAGCAGAAACTAGTTTAAGTTTAATTATTAATTTTTTAAAAAGATATATAACCAAGTTAGTATGGCACCATAAATTCAGGAGTTTTTCTCCTCCTTTCACCCAACATCGACATCAAGAAATTTGGGTTTCTATATATAAATTTTAGGGGTTTTAAAAATATTGATCACTAGCCAGGGATTTAGCTCAGTGGTTCTGCCTCCTGCCTCGTAAGCTCAAGGTTCCAAGTTCGATCCCTGGTACCAAAAAAAAAAAAAAATTGATCACTTATTTAGCCTTAGGGTTTCCAACTACTTGCTGATTTTTCCTATTAGCCTCTTAACTTTTTGAGGGGTTTTCTCACCCTGTTCTCCATACAGCCCTCAGAGTTGTGTCTCAAGGTAGGAAGTTGTGGTAGAACGGCCTGGAACAGTCATGGACGTTCTCGTGCCTCCTCACCTCTGAGGATCCCTTACTTCTGTAACTCCATAATGCATTTCAGTGTAGGCACGTACACATATATAACATGCACATTATGCATATAATTTATCAAGTATTTTGATTGTCTTCCTCATGACAATCATTCAAGTGTATTGTTTACCACTCTGCTGTCATGAACACTTTTGTGAAACTTTATGCTATTAAATACATGTTCCATGCTACTTTTGGCACATTATTGTTAAACTTGTGTCCAAAGGTACCTAACATAAATTATACGGATGTGTGTATTTTAAACAACAGACCTATTAAAGTAGAAAACTTGTATATGATAAACTAATATAATTGATCTCTAACATTGTGCTCATGTGAAGCGGCTGTATACCATAGTTACAAACCAAAGGTTGACTTTTGCATGTAAACGTCATGCCACTTTGTATTAGAAACATCTCGTACCATCTAAACCAGCAGGAATTTTAGAGTTTGACTAAGACTGTGTATGTAAATAACAGATGGTAATACTCAATCCACTATTTTGTAGATTGACATAAAAAAAAATGATCAAACTTTCAATGTTTCAAAGACATAGTTGTAGCAGGAGTAGATTTAAAAACCACTGGATAACATAAATATTTGTCACATTCTGCTGTGGGTTTGTACGGATCCATGTGCACAGTGTAGAACTGACTGAAGTAACATGATCATGTTAGCCAGCATGTAGCATTTGAAGAATCTTAATCTCATTTTGATGTGTATTGTATAACTTGGACAAGCTATTGATGTACATATATTAGAAGGAAAATATGACTGCAGTTTTGTTCTCAGATTATACAACTGGCATATAACATATGGGCAGGAACATGAAGGTGATATTGTCAAGGCTTCTTTCTTGCTCTAAAAATAATGTAGATTTCTGTGCATACCATTAGAGGGAGCTCATTAGTACTTTTTTCCCACTAATGGTTATGTCATGGATGTCACTGGGGGAAATGCATGTGTATCATTGAAGGTGAAATGTGGATTTAGTAGGTGTGCCAGTCTTGAGTCATCTCTCACTGCCTATTGTCTTTTCCAATTGCACAACTTTCACAGCATGTGCTGGCTATTACTCCAAAAATAAAAACCAAGCAAGGAAAACATTAGAACCATAGATCCATTCCAAGTGCAAAATTCCAATTATCAAAGCCTAAACACAAGCCTTTTATTAAAAATTCCACTTTGATCTGCACCATAATTGGCACACTTTCTACTAAATGACACTGGCAATTTAGTGTTGCATTTCTATTTTACTTTTCCTCTACAAAACAGTAACACAATAGCATGATAGCATGATGCTCTGTTTGCTAAAAAGCTGTGGCCCCATCTCAGACTCGGGGTTCTCCTGCCTTTTGGGAGTGCGGGGGTCAGCCCTGCACCACAGAGGTGTCAGAAGACCAGCTGCTTTCATCACCAGCCATAAAACACTTCTTCCCAATTCTGCAGCTGCCCCATGTTGGAGCTCCTCTAATTCTGTCAGCAGTGCTGGTCACAGCAGACTGTGGTTTGTAAAGAGATTCGGTCCTTGTACAAAGTCAGTGCTTAAATCTGAGGTCAAAAAATGATGGTGAATTTATGACACTCTAAATTTTGTAGGGTAATGAATCTTCATATAAAATGTAAAAAAAGAATCTTTCACCAACACATCAAACTTCTAAAGGTTTGTGTGTATTAAATTTTCTTTCTAAATTCACAGTTTACAAAGATATTAAACCTATACTATATCCTATGATGAAGGGGCAAACAAACCCAGGTAAAGCATCCTGAAGTCTACACATGAAAAACGTGTCATGTAGGCCTTATGTCACTTGCTCACAGTTGCCCTAGAAATCATTATTTTATCTCCGTGTTATGGAAGAGGAGCCTTAGCATTCTAGGACCCAAATAACTTGTTCCAGGTCACAAGAATTAGTAGGTGCTGCCAAGTGCTTCACCAAAACTAAATAGGCAACACTGGAATTTGTTCTTAGTTTCACGTGTCTCCAACTCCAAATTAATGCTCACTCTGTAAATCTCCATGTCATAGAACTTCTGATAGTTAAAACCCAATTAAATAATAATAATAATATGAAATTGGATCTGACATTTTGTTGTCAAGTGGAGGGGAAGACAGAGTACAAATTTAAGGAGGAAATTAAGTGAAAGACACTTCTAAATTTGGGGGAGAATCTAAACACGGTATCACCCCCAAAAGTCCACATCTGTGAGGCTAAGAGACAGGGAACAGTCCTCACCTTGGGGGGCTTGTGACTGATACAGGTAAGCAAAGCAATGGTGCAGGTGCCCAGAAATGTGGGGGCTCTGTGAGAGTCCACTGGGAGGCTGACATTGTGATGAGATGGGTCAGAAAAGACGCTGGAAGAAGGCTGCATTGGGGCAATGCCCTGTGGTTGGAAATGCATACAAGGTGACACTGAGGTGAGCATTCAGGACACCCAGGACCAGAGCAGAAGAAGCAAAAGGGCGAAATGATACAAATGCAGCCTGTGGGGTGGGAGAGGCCTGAGCAAAGAGACTCATGTAGGCTAAAGACGCCAAGCTTATCATAGAAGCTGCTGAGAGTCACAGAAGGGACCGTGTGTGACAGCGCCCTTCTTTAGTCCAAAGGGGAAACCAGATCGGTGGGGAGACCAGTTGGGCGGCTACTGCAGGGACCAGGAGGGAAACGATGATGGCTAAGAAGAGGGCAGCTGCAGTAAAGGTGACGAGATGCTGCAAAGATGCTGGACTCTGCAGATAGGTTGACGGGCTAGCTGTGGGCAGCAGGTGGTTTAGGAGAGCGTTCCCACATCTCAGCTGTTTCGTTCATTCTTCCCCTCTACCTCTTTGAACTCAGCAAATATAGGTTCAGTTCCCAGCTCTTCACAAGGACCCTGGTCAGTAGGGGCGGACAGTCAGGTGAGCACGAGCCAGAGAGTCAGTGGAGATGTGACACATTCTAAACAGGACTACAACATCATTTTCATTTTTTTTTCCTCCTTGGCAATAAAATTAGGACAACTGACTGTGAAAGAACCCGAATTCCTTGATTTTGAAGTCAGGAATGACGTAGAACTCATCATTTTAGCCGAAAGCAGCGAGCATAAAGCCTACAGCAGAGTAGCAGTCTCCATACAGGATGTGAATGATAACGCTCCGTGCTTTGAGCAAAGCATTTATCAAGCATCGGTGTCTGAAGGCCAGGGCTACAACGCCCACGTCATTCAGGTAACAGGATTGTGTGTGTCCGTGGGGTGTGGGGGTGTGGACCCTTGTCAAGCCATGGACCTCAAGATATCTAAGGCCTACATCCAACACATGACTTTTAAATGTCTTCGGGGAATGTGCAGGGTTTGATGCATTGGATAGAACTCTTGACTGAAGGAAATCTGGAATTCTGCCTGCACGCTTCCCCTTCATTCATTCAGTGTTCAATTCCTGGCCACTTGTTTTCTCCAGGGACTCTGAGCATTCCCCTGGAACAGGGGACATGGCAGGCAGGGACACGAGAAACAACTGTCCTTGTAAATACAGGCAGTTTAGTGGGGAAGCTGGAAATGTAAGTTTTTATGTTAAATGTAACATTACTTTTATGGAGCATCAGGTAATTCATGCATAATAAGCTTGCAGTTAGTGTCAAGAGAGAAAGGAGGTGAGAGAGACCCAGCCTGAACCATTGCTCCTCAGAAGAACCACCTTCGAAGCAGGTCTTCTGGTACTGGGGATTGAACTTGGGTCCTTGTGGCTGCGCAGCTGGCAGTGAAACCACTGAGCTAAATCACCAGCCTGAAGCGGTTTTAAAGGGTGAGCGGCCGTGTGGACAGATCTAGGAATCTGTTCGCCAGCTCTAGTCCCCAGCCATCTTGATAATTTCTCCATCTGCATCAAAACCGCTACCCGTACTTCCCCTTTCCTTCACCACCAAACTTAGCCTTTGCAGTCATGAAGTTGGACACCAGAAGCTCTGCAACTCCCTGGGAATCTGCAGAGGGAACTGGCGTAAGACTGGCTTCCTGCAGAAGCAGCCGTGGAGCAGGACATTTCCTTTGGCCGCCGGAATTTTGCCGATGTGATCCGAAGCTCATGCCGATATTTACGTCACCGGCTTTCTCTCTGGCATAGGTGGGGTCAGAAAACTGCACCACACACGGGTACACTTTCTAGACAGGACAGCCAATAGTTCTGCGCTGCCTGGCTACCTTTACCTGAAATATAGATACCAAGACTCCTTCCTCTGACTTGAAGGCCAGTTCTGGACACACCATCCCCTCTGTCGGTGGAAACCAGCAGACTCCGAAGTTGGAGTCTGTGCTCGCACCCCCACCCAACCCAGCATATCCTCTTGGCTACTACTGCAGGTTTATTTCATCTCATAGCAGATTTATTTTATGTTATTGCTGCAGTCGCCTGCCTGTTATCTCTTTACTCTTGTTTCAGCCAAGACTGGGATGTTTAAGAAACTAAGAACATTTACTGCCCACTCATTGCAAATCAGTCCTCAGCTTGGCGAAGCCCTCAGTTCCACTCTGTCACCAGAGGACCCCTGCGCCGTGGCCTGTGGCACTGCACTTCTCTGCCCTGACCTGGAGAAGGGTCCGTGTGCCCAGGGTAAATGCACATGAAGATGCCCTCCAAGCCAGATGCTCCGATGGGACCCAGCCTGACCACCTGGTGCTTCAGTCTGTGGTGCCCTTCTAGAAGCTCAAGGCAGGGGCGTGCACAGTGGGCATTGCTCTTTCCGTTTTTAGATTATTTTGTTTCCGGGAAGCCAGCACTGCCATTTGTTGTCCTCAGAAAGGAACAGAAGGCTCTGGGAGCTATAGCATCTGTAGAGGTGCCTTCATACTGTTGCCAGCACAATGTGCACACACGCTCACCGGTCGCCTTGGAGGCTCTGGGCCTCCTCTGCGGGGAGCAGACTTGGGAGGACCGTCAGAGTTCTGGCCCAGCTCCCATCCTGTCTTCCAGTGGTGGCGTGAATGGCCTCTGTCTCAGACACACGGATGCTCTCTCTCTGCACCTGCTTTTTCGGTGGCACATTTGCCGTACATAGTTACATTCCTCTAGGGAGTCAGTGCCTGTTCCTAGCACGTCATAATTCCTTTTCATCCCCTGCCTCTCCCTTTCGTCCCGCCCTCTATCCCTTGATCCACTTTCCTTTCATCAAAGATCTACCTCCCTGTTTCCTATTATCTGTCTTTCATTTTGCTCTTCAGTTTATTTAGGAATTTGAATCTTGGGTGAAGAGACATCAAGAGAAGGATGACCTTATCATCACGTCATCTTGTCAAGTGTAGGATGCTGTGCCGTGGATCCCCATAGCTGCTGAGCTTCCTGTACTCACCAGGCACTATCACTGTGACACATTTATTCCTGGGGAAGTTAGCCACCTGCTGTGTGCTGTCAGGTGACCCAGAATGCTCAGATTTGCCACCCTAACAAGGCTACCCTGTGCCACATTTAAGCATACAGCTCCAAGGGCATATAGACTTTATCTGCTCCTAGCTGGGGACTGTTGTCTCTTCCTGGTGATCCCAAAGGACACTGTGTGTTTCTGTCTTTCTGCACCAAAAAGCTGGCACAGGTGCCTTCCTGATGAGATCCTGTGAGCTCCACACGGACCACTCAGGGTCCCCAGAGAATTCTGGCCTCAGTGTGAAGGATGGATTCAGAGGGAAACATTGGAAGCAAAACCCACTGCTAGGTCATCAGCGTAGCAGGCAGGAAGGGGATGACAAGAGGCTTGAGCTAAGGCTGAGAATGTAAAAAAACTTAAAATTTAACAAATCTGAAACTTGTTCTTCAGTGAGATCTTGACTCCACTGTCATGGTTGGCTCAGTGACTGAAACTGAATGCAGACTGAACAACATATCTCTTTGAAGAACGTTCTAAAACTTCTGCTCCGTGCCCAACAATACTTTGATGACTTATCAGATAATCAGGATTTAAATTTGTTAGCACCAACTGTAGGTTCTGTTTTATTTTTCAAAAATCCCTTTAAATTGAAACTTTAATACAATATAAAAATTTACACATGGATTATTTTAAAGGTACTACTTTAAACAGAAAAAAAGAGGACAAATAAAAAGTTACATTCACAATATAAAGGTTTCCTATCATATTTATCATTCTTTCTGGTGTAACCATGAATCCACAGATGGTACTAGAAATCTTTTATTGAAGAAAATTAGATATTTTTCCAGTAATTTTGTCTACTGCATAAAATGATAGCTCAACGTCATGTGAAAGTTATTTGGAAATCCTTTGCATGAGTATCCAGGGAATGTCCTCTCCCATCACTCACTTTATGATAAAGTTAAATGTACATTACAGCTGCTTGTTGGTGTCCTTTTAATTACTGTTTTTAAAATGCATTCGACAACTTGTGACTTTTTTCATAGTGCATTTCTCTGAAGAGTAAGCTTACCCCATATTGCAGACTAAGCCGTTTCTAACAGGTAGTTGTTTCCTCATAGGTAACTGCTTCCGACCCGGACAGTGGATTGAACGGCCGTGTTGAGTATTCCATTGTCTCTGGCAACCAAGGAGAAGCCTTCCAGATTGATGCACTGAGCGGCGTGCTGACTACCAGTGCACTTCTGGATCATGAGAGCACCAAGTCCTACAGGTGAGTCCGGGATTCCCCGTTCTTCTGCTTGGTTTCTGTCGACATTGTCGCTTTGGCCTCGGTTTCCAGTTGTGTAAGCTGAATAGTAAAAACTCTGATCCAGCTTGTGATCCGTATGTCCTGGTTGACATATTAACATTATCTTAGAAATTATTTGCTATTTGCAAAAAGCAATTCGATGAGTTCTAGGATTTTCTGAATGTCTGATGCTGTTAAGGGCCTAGTAAGAGGCATTAAGAAGGCAGTTTGTGACATGTCTCCTGAGCTACAGAGCCCTCTGAAAATGTTGCCTGTTGCTGTTTTTAAAGGCAGTGAAGACTGAATGGCATCTGTTTTTAATTGTGTGCTCTTATTTTGTGTATGGAAGTACCACCTTGTCACCAGGGTCCTTTTCCCAGTATTATGTTCCAGTAGAAACAATCTTATTAAAAGCATGTTTTCAACATTAAATTTTTTTGCCTGAAGTCCAAGGTGCCAGCCTTATGCAGAACTCTATAAAAGAGAGAGTAATGGTGTCATGGTTCTTCTAGGTATTAAAAAGTCAGTGCTTTTTAGCGTAGTCTAGAAATCTAGATGATATACACTTATTTTATGGCATCCCAATCTATAACATCAAAAGACTCTAAGAAGCTTAGAATGTCCATGAGTGGATGTTGCTTAAAGGATAATGGTATAGCCTTTCATTGGAACTCCATGAAACTGAGTTTTATAAAGAAAGGCATAGGTCTGTATTTGCTGACTAGGACAGAGCTCCTAGTGCCTAACTGTGTGAAGGAAACAGCAAAACAGTGAGGTGCACTGCAGTGCTCATGCAGCATGACTGTTTACACAAAAGCAGACTCATCTACTTGATGGACTGTAACCTGGTCTGTCTCTGGAGATATAATAGGGAAATCTGTGGTCAAACAGAGGCTTGGCCTTTTTATTGTACATTTTAGTAAGTGTTGTACCTGTGTTGTATTTGTATGGTTTTCTCAAAAGTCACATATAGTATAGTAGTCTCCCCTTTTCCTTTCTAAAACCCCCATTGGAGACTCAAAACTTAGTACTTAATGCTTTATGCATAGTGATTGTATTCCTCTGTGTCCCACATGAAGCCTTGCTGTATAGTATCAAAGTTAATTTTTTCTTCCACATTTTATGCCCGGTGCTTCCTTTGCATCATTAATTTGATCTTTAGGATCACTGGTAAATAAAACATGTGTTTCTTGAACACAAGCCCTTCTGTGACACAATAGTCAATCTGATAATGGAGATGACTACTAAGTAACTACAAGGCAGGTGGTGTATACAGCATGGATACACTGGACATAGGGATGATCCACATCCTGGGTAGGACAAAGCAGGACAGCATGAAGTCACATCACACAACAGTGTACTTGTGTGGCTAAGCAAGGAGAGCTGATTAAAATGTAGCATGCTGGGCTGGGCATTTAGCTCGGTGGTTCCACTGCCTGTCTCGCAAGCATAAGGTCTCGAGTTCGATCCCTGGTACTGAAAAAAGTAAATGTAACATGTCACTTGGTAGATGAGAAAAATCTCCCAATTCTGAAAGTTTAAGTGTCTTTTTTTGTTGTTGTTGTAGTTTAATGTATTTAAAAACATGACTTAAAAATATTTTTAAAAATGAAAACCTTAACCTACGTTAAATATTAGGAAAATTTAGAATAATTCAGTGTAGTATTAACACACCAAAGTGTTAAGCCCTATCCTCTGCGCTGTTTCTATAATGATTTTACCCGTGAATGTGGTCCCCCTCCATGAGTGAAGCCAGGTGTGTCCCACCCAGCTGCTATTTGAATGATTACAAATTCAGAGGCTTCAGTCTGCTTCATTCCAGCAGCTAAGCATTATCCATTTGCAATGACTTCTGTTACAGGGTTCTTATTACTCAGTAGAGCCAATTAAATCTAAGTTCATTCAACTCTATTTGCATCATAATTTCTGTTCCTAACATTCACATTGGCCCCAATATTTTAAGATGCCTTTCTCCAGTTCCCCAGAAAGACTAACTCAAGGTTGGGAGAAGCAACAACTGAGAGAAGTTGAAGTGCTCCCCCCTTACATTGACACTGAGAGATGCACACAGATAATGACAAGCACAGAGAATCTCTCTCTACGGTCTCTCTCTCTCTCTCTCTCTCACACACACACACACACACACACACACACACACACACACACACACAGTCTCCAACCTCACCAAGGCCAGAAAGCAGTTTTTTAAAAAGTATTTTTGGCAGTTGACACATGCATATGCATATAACATCTTGATCATTTTCGATCCCGTAATTCCCTCTCCTTTCCCCTCCCCCAACCTTTTTCTCCATCCTCATAAGTCTACCATCTATTTGCTTGTCTTATCACCATTCATTTGTTTATTTTTAGGCTTTTTATATAGAGAACACATGTGACTTTGACTTTCTGAATCTGAGTTACTTAGCTTAACACGATGCCCTTGATGCTAAGGGAGTATTTTAAACTTCTTGCTCTCCCCATATCTTGTCCCAGCCCTGCCTACCTGGTAGCTCCTATTTTGCTTTAATGTTTTCCTAGGTATTCAAGGTAGTGAAAACTGTATGATGATTTTTTTCCCCTATTCTGCTACACCTTCAGTGAATGCTTTGTAAATGGTGTCCTTTGGCTTTCAGCTTTTCTTTCCTTTAGAAGTATTGCTCTTTTATCTCATTGAGGAAAATATTCCCAATTCTAGCCCTTTGTTTAAAATATAAAATGAAGGAATAAATGGAGATGGTTTCAGTTATGATTCTATTAAATATAAATGAATTAGAAAATTTTAGTTTTCATATGAAGCCCCATAGAGGAAAACTCAGTGGAAAGATGAAAAATTACAAAATAGGCATTAAGTTCTGTCTGGCTGACATATCTAAATTTATATAAACTGCTTACCAAGCAGGAAGGTGGGGATTTAAAGACAAATGAAATAGTCCTAGCCCTTGTTCTTAAGGAGCTCATCATTGAGTACCAGTAAAATCTTCAGCAGAAAGCATATTAATAATCACAACAGTGGCCCTTTATGGAGCCTTGCTTTACAATTAGTACTTGCTGAATTCTTATAATAGATATGATTTACAAAATGAAGAAATTAAAATTAGCGACATAAAATTGATTTGCCAACAATATGTACTAATTGTAAAACAGTCCGGCCCATGTGAGTAGTCATAGTAATGCTTCCTTTGGAAACAAAAAAACTTTAAAAAGTTAATATTAACAAAGAAGTCTAAAGTTAGGGCCAAAATGTTAATCTTTTGAGGAACTTTTAATAAAAATGAGCAAAAAGAAATTCCTAGGCAATTAATTGTTAGCCTAAATGTTTAAAATTCAGCTTCTATATCATAAATATTCAAGATGAAAGAGCAGTTATTTGCCAGAGGCAATGCTCAACTTACAGTACTCTCTCCACTGAAGGCTCATTGTGACTGTGAAAAATAAAACAAGAAAAAGCAATTGTATATACAGGGAAAGAGACTGGCCGACATGTTAATTGTCTTTCCAAAGTGCACAGCTTAATAAGCAACAGGATTGGAATTAGAGGTCCAGTACGTTCACTCCCCATGGAACAGAGAACAGAAGTTACTAGGCAGAAGGCAGGAGGAAGGCATGGGTGTGCTCAAGTCTGTGGCGCATTTGGAAGTAGCAAGGCATAGAGCACGCCTGAGACACAAGTGAGTGTAGGCTCTCAGAAGCTGGCTGGATGTAGGCGATCTGAAGGACTTTATATGCCATGACACAGAAGCTATGCTTTATTTTGTGGCTATGCAAAAGCCCGAGCAGTTGAGTGAATGCTCAGATCTTTATGCTGAAGTGGTATTTGGTAATGGATGTGTCGCAGAGTAGAAAACTAGCGCAAGGCAAATGGGATTAGCCAGACAACATGTAAGACAGGCTGGTTACCCAAATGATGGAGAAGGGATGGGATGTTTGTCAGCTTTGCCTCATTCTGATGTCTGAAGTACATCAATTTAGAAGAAGCATTTTGTGACTCTCAGGTTTGAAGGTTTCAGTCCATAACAGGTTGGTCTGCTGCTTTGGGCCCTGGAGTAAGACAGATGGGAGATGGCGTTACGGTGTGGTGAAGGAAAACCGCTCACCTCAAGGGGGCTGGTGGCCCACAGTGCCCCTGGCGGGCTCCTGCTCCCTGACCTGACTTATTCTACAGGTTCTACCCTCCCAGTAGTGCCAGGGGCTAGGGACACCTGAGCCTCTGAGGGATGGTCCAGGTCCAGATTATAGCAAGGAGGTGCTTCCAAGTTGATTTAATTATGGAGCCCATAGAAACCCAGTGGCAATTTGAATTTATTTAGTGAAGAAGGAGATAAAAATTTCTACTTGGAAAAGAAAGAAGGAGGAATGGACAAGGAATGGATTTTAATTCTAAGCAACTTGAATTGAAAGAGCCAGTGCAAGAGGAAAAATGAAGATTTCCCCTTGGGCAATTGAAAATAGTGATCTGGACTCAAGAAAGTATCCTCAGTCAAGGTTTGGGTTAAATCTTCAGTCACGGTCTAGGGAAAAGGTGTCAAGTGGAACTACGAGGGAAAACATGTTATCTGGGGATTGGATAATGGCGATGGTGATGAATTATTCCCCGTGAGGAGCAGACAGAGAAACAGGAAGCACAAAACGGATTTGGAGACTATAGAAAGAGCCAGAAAAAGATGGTGTCATGAAAACCAAAGGAAAAGTTGGGTTGCATGAAAGAACAAAGCTTCAGAATGTTTGGATTAGTCTCTAGAAATGTTCCTCATTTTAAGGAGTTTGCAAGGGATAAGCTTGTCCTTTATTCGTTTTCTTTGTTTTTGTGTTTGTTTATTTGTTTTTGTGGCATGAGGATTGAACCTAGGGCCTTTGCACTGAGCTACATCCTTAAACTTTTTTCTATTTTTAAATTTTGAGACAACATCCGACTAAGTCCTTATGTTGTCCAGGCGCCTCCAGGCTCAGCCTCCTAAGAAGCAGATGGCGCAAGTAGTTGTGCACCACTGCCCTCGTACGTATTGGCTACTAATGAGATAACTCACACAATCTTGTAGATTCATTAATATGAACCTGTTAACACTGAAATTAACAAACTGATTTTCATGAGCACATTCAATGGATTAAGTAGGCAAATACCATTTCCTGTAACATATGTATCACAAACACCATAAGCTTCAGGAGATCCAACAACAAATACTTCATTGTTATTAACTCTTGCCTTAGAGTGTTATTGTAAACTTTAAAGAATTTTATTTAAACTTAAATAAAACTTTGCCTCATTTGGTTAATGTCTTGATAGTTTTTTTTATTCATTTTCTGCCCTGGTCACTGGGATGCAAACATTCTCTAACCTTGTATCCTACTGTTCATGATCAAGACCAAAGGATTAGTATCATGAACAAGGCCAAAAATTAGTGTAGTATTTTTAGTTCTCCAAGTACTTATGTCAGGATAATTTCTTCAGAAGACTTCTCAGTGAATACCACTGTAATCTGAAATTTCTTTTCATCTCAAACAAAGCTAAGCAAGCACTTGAGGGTTTATAATGTTTATGCTCAAATTTAGAATAGAATTTTGGGTGGAGACCCCACTAAGTCAATGGATAGGAAGCAGATTTTAGTGAGCTGAAGAGTAACTGAGATAAATGACAGAGATCATTGAGATGGACAGCTCTTTTTTTTTTAAATTAATGTTGTGTTAAAAGGAAGGAATTTTGGGCTGGGGATTTAGCTCAGTGGTGCTACTGCCTGTCTCGAAAGCCCAAGGTCCTGAGTTCAATCCCCAGTACCAAAAAAAAAAATAGGAAGGAATTTCATAGAGCAGTAATGGATGGGATTCAATGGGATGTGACCCTAGGAGGGGCTTGATTTGTGCATGTGTAGGCAAGAAAGGAAGTTTTTAATAAATAGAGATTAAAAATTTTAATCTGTAAAATATGTGTTCTGATTTACAATTTTATTGTCATTACAATACTTTTTAAAAATCCGATAGTGGAATAGGGTCTCAGGAGGCTTAGGTGAGAATCAACAACCACTGCCTCACCCCTTCCAACACTAAAGCTCTCCAGAAGCAGACACATACCACTGGCTTCCTCCATTATAGCAACACCGATGTGTCTTAATGTAAAACTGTAAATACCATCTCTCATTTCTGTATTGATCAGCTCTGTGTCACTCTGCAGACATACCTGGGAAAAGTTACAAGAAGGAAAGTTTATTTTGGCTCATGGATTCAGAGGTTTCAGTTCATGGTCAGTTGACTTCATTGTTTTGGGCCTGTGATGAGGCAGAAAAAGGTGGCAGGGAGTGCATGGTGGACCAGAGCCTTTCATCTCATGATGCCTGAGAAGTCAAGGAGAGACACAGAAGGGGGCTGGGGTCCCAATACCCACTTTGTGGGCCCGTGCCCAGTGACTTGACTTCCTCCCACCAGGTCCCACCTCCGAAAGGATCAACACTTCTCCAAAGCATCACAGGCTGGGGATGGAGCCTTCTATTCATGGGCATTTGGGGAACAGATAAGACCCAAACTATAACCATTTCTTTTTCAGTAAATGTTTAACCTTTATACCCTCTCACACTCCAGTTCTCTCTTTATCATTGTTTATCATTGAATCAATAATCAGGGTTCACACTGTATGACTATACAAATGTTTTCTTTACAGCCAGATCATACTATCTCATTTTATTCATTTGCTTCATCCATATACTTAATTCCTTATAAATATGCCATCAGCTCTGTTGTCACACTCATCTCTTTTTATTTTTTTTCATCCAGATGCCTCTTAGAGACAATATTCTATTATGTCCTCTGTTTTTTTCTGGGAAACACCATTCTTGCTGTTTTCCATCTTCCTGTCTGGCATTGATGGCTTGCATCACTTAGCACTATGAGATTCATATCCCATTTTCCTACATGTGGGGGTGCTGGAGTCTCCTTTGGGGGTGATTTCTAGGTTCTTTCTGTCTTGAGCAAAGAATTGGTCAAGACAAACACAAATGGTAGCAAAGTTTTATTAAGGGTAGGAAAAGAAACAGGCTCTGCAGAGTGAGTTTGGATCAAGTAAAAGTAAGAAAAGAAGTACACCCTACAGTGCAGGGGCAGCCCCCATGCAAGAGAGAACATAGTGGTAAAAACTCAGTGTGGACCGTGCTTTGTCATCACCCACTCCTCCGGCTGACGTCAGGTCTAGACATCCAATGGAAAACCTGCTCTCTCGGGAGAAGTCCAGGTGCAAGGCTTTGAGAACTATTCTGTGCCTGTGTCCTGGGATTTTGTAATTAACAGGTAACACCTACTTCCCCAGCCAGCTTTTGTGTCCTGATGTCCTGTCTCTCTATGACTTTGGGTTTATTCCCCGCTAGGTTGGGCCCACAGTTCCTGATTCCCATGTCTTTTTAAAATGTTTCTCTTCCAGTACCTTTGTAGGAAAAGTACCAGAGAAATATGTACATGAAAATTCCTTTATTGTCCTCTCATGTGCTGTATACAATGGATAGCACAGAAGTGGGAAATATCTTCTAGAATTTTAAAGGCATTGCTCTTTTGTTCTGTAAAACCCAGTGCTGCTGTTTTGTGCCATTCTAATTATTTTACTTGGTATGATTTTCCTCCTCTGTGAAAGATTTAGGTTTTTAAATTCATTATATTTTAAAATGTGATTATATTCTGTGTGATGTGGGTCTCTTCTTGTGCTGAATATTTAAGTAAAGACACATTTCTTTCTATTTTCGTGCATTATTTCATTGATCATTTTCTCCTCTCTGCTTTTGTGGTTTTAGTTTTCTTCGTTGCTTTGCTTTTTTTTTTTTTTTTTCTGGATCCTGTTCAATCAGGTGTTACACTGCCTTGATGAATCCTTTGTTAGTTATATTTTATTTCCCACTTTGCAAATCTTATTTGGTTATTGGCTTATTTTTGTTTTATTTCTTCGCAAATATTTCCTTAGTTTTAATCTTCTTAATCATTGTTTTTTGTTCTCTATTAAACATTGGGGAAATATTATATGTATGTATTTTTTAAAAGCCCTTCCATGATATTCGACCTTTTTCATAGTGTCCTGACCTTGTTTCCTTATCATCATTTGGGTTTAATCTTGGGGAAAAGAAGAGATAAACTTGAGAAGGTGACCTGCCACCTTCAATCAGAAACCATGGCTTCTTTCAGAAGTGTTACCGGTGTTGGCTAATATTCTAATTTTTTCTTAGAACTTGAGAAGTAACAAAAACTTTTAGTAAACATGTAAGATAGAGCTGAGAGAGAGTTTTTTGAAAATTTTTCCTCTAAAAATTTAAGTTTTGAAGGCAATCAAAACAGAAAATATCCTGTCTGTCCAAAAGCTCATTTCAGGTTTAGAAGGAAGCTTTCCATGGTTGGAAGAATATGGAAAACGTGCTGTGAACCTAGTGTGGACCTGTGCTAAATCTGGTCACTTCTTGTAATCACTGCTGATCCTGTGAATCAGGGAGCCCGGTGGACTGGCTGCAAGCAACAGCTTCACGTCAGCCACCAAAGACCATCGTGGGTGGCTGGAGGAGACCGCAGACATCCCTTGTGGAATCCCTGCAGAATTATTTTTCACTTTTCCTCAGTCTATTCACAACCACTTTTTGTGCCCTTTTATTTTGAAACCGAGTAACATATTTCCCTCCATATCAAAGAAACTTATTTTTGTTTTAAATCAACACATGCGTTACATAGATCCCCTGAAGTTGTACCATCACAAAAGTTAGGGTGCTGATGTCTGTAGGAGAAGAGGTGACAAAACTTAACTTTGATGTCTTGGCTGACACTTTAGATAGCATTAGGTAGGGATAGGCAGCAGGGGGAGAAAGCACTGTAAGTTGATTATTGTTAGTAAAATATTTTCATGGCATCTGACTGATGGCCATGCTTAAAAAAAAGAACCTTCCACATGAAAGGATTGCTAGGTTCCTTAATTGTGACCCCAAAGGCTGTTGTGATAATATAGAAGGCGGCAACCTGTGGGCTCCATGAATGGTGGAGAGACTGTTCATCTTCTGATCACTAGAGACTGAACCTGGAAAGAGTTGATGCTAGCTACAGATGGTGGCACATGCATGTAATCCCAGCACTCTGGGAGGCCGAGGCAGGAGTTTGGAAAGTTCAAACCCAGCCTGGACAACTTAGTGACTTAGTGAGACCCTGTCTCAAAAGAAAAAGTAGAAAAATGGCTGGGGATATAGCTCAGTAGGAAGGTCCTAGGTACAATTATCAGTAGCACAATAAAGTAAATGAATAGACAGACTTGGTGGTTATTTTACATCATTTTAAAATTTAAGATTGGGAAAAGAAGTGCCACTTCAAAGAGGCTAACATTGGAAAAGAAAGAAATATGCCTACTTCCAAGACTCAGTTTCTTAGAAGATAGTCTCCACAGCTGGATAAGATGAATACAATCTTGAAAATAAAGGTTGCCATCTGATTTACAACTCCTTTTATTATTCAGCTGCTTCCCCCTTGACCTTCATAGTCCTTAGAGGGGAACGAATCATAAGCTAATGACTATGTATTAAGTTGTCATATATTCACAGCAAGGATTGTCACGCAGTGAAGCAAAGCTTTCCACACAGCCATGCCCTAACTTTGGATTGAGCTCTTATACCACATGTGTAACTAACTGTGGACAAATCGTGACAAACCAGCAGATGACAGGTGTTCAGAAAAATGAAACAAGACAGCCATCTGCTCTCTAGGAACTTAGAGAAGAAGCAGACGGATAAACGGTTAGGAACACAAAGTCATGATTGCTCTAGCAGAAGAGTGCAAACGATGCTATGGAAATGGATAAAGGGGTAACCAGATCAGACGAGAGGCCAGTGAGATCCTCGCACAGATGTGAGCTTTGAAAGACGAAGAGGACAGAGGCAGAGATGCTGGGCAGAAGCAGGACAGGGAAGCTCCTCAGTCCATGCTCAGGGCTGGACAGCCTTGAATAGGAGAGCCCAGGAAAAGCTTTAAAAAGGGCACCAGGCTTTTGAATTAAAATTTTAGAGCGACTGCAGTGAGGGAGCTGGATAGAGCAGGTGAGATGTGGAGTGGAGAGGTGGGTAAGTTCACAAGCACTCCAGGTGGGAGAGGGTGCGGGGCAGCCCCAGCATTCCAGGTAAGAATGATGAGGGGCTCAGGGCTCGGCCACAGGGACCGGCTGGCCTGTCTACACGTGTCCAGGACTTGCCTGGATCTGCTGCTGGAAATGCGCCTGGACTGCAAGTCCACGGACCAGGAAACCTTCAGTCCTGGACGGAATGAAGGCAGGATGGCTGCTCACCCTACGCACAGCCCTGTAGACAAGGATGAAATGAATAGAACACACCCGGGTGATATTCGGGGGCGGGGGACTATAAATGACTTACCATTCATTAGATGTTGTCAGAGTACTGAGAAAAGGGGGAGGTTGAAGGTGGTAATAAGATTTGTAGCTTGGTTGATGGAGACACTCATGGTAGCACTCTGCAAGAGAGATTCACTGTTTGTAAATTCTTTAAGACGACAACCCTTTCCCTCTACTTAACAGTCCTAGCCAATCATGCATCTTCCATATGCATATTAATCATAGCAGTGTCCCTACTTAATTCTGTAATTTGGATCTGGAAAGTATCAGTATAAAACAGTCTTTCAGTGGTTGTATCTTTTGTTGGTACAGTAAGATAGAAATACATAGCAACACCCACATTACGCACGACAGCATGGGGCCTCTAAACTGCAGGTATTGATATTTGTTTTTAGGTTTTTAATAAGATAAGATGGAGATCAATTTTTATAGTCTGTCTCACTGAAGTGGTAAATTTGTTCTGACAGTAATGTCTCATGACTTCTGCCAGTTTTCTGGATTTGGTTCTTTAAACATGTCAAAAATAAATAAATTTCAAGCTACCATTCTTGTGAAATAAACTTTAGATGATACCATTTAGAGAAAGTTAGAGAAGAAATAAAAATAGCTCATTTTAAAAGCTTCAGATAAATATTTGATATTAATGCTGTTTTTCTAATTCCTGGATGATGTGTAACATTCCTTGATTCTTTTCCAAACCAGCCTGATCACGCAAGCCACAGATAAAGGGAAACCCAGGCTTTCTGCTACAGCCACCGTCCGGATACAGGTGACTGACATAAATGACAACGCCCCAGCTTTTCTCCCCTCTGAAGCAGTAGAAGTTGCAGAAAGTAAGTGTGGCCATTGAGAATAGTAGATCTGGTTAAAATATATAATATTTATCCTTTATAACTCTTTTCATTCAGATGTTGAATTAAATATGAGTACTTGTCCTCAGGAGCTGTACAAGCTATGTAATTTTTTTCATGGATGGTCCTAAGTTAAATGTCAAATGTCAAAGGAGTTAAATGTGAAAGTGAGGATTTGCATCTGGCCCAGGAGAAACATCTCCATCCCCTGCCTGGCGCTCCTCCCAGCAGGCCTTTCTTAAGAACTAAATCTCCTCTGCAAGGAACATTCCTTGCTGACTATCATAACTCCAAACCTCCTGTGAGAAGAAGCGATGTTCATAGACCCAAGCTTTGTCAGTCTTTGCAAAATACTAATGACAGTACAGGAAGCAAATTGGGTGTTGGCTACACAAAGTCATCATTTTCCTCCAGAGTAACCTGAACTTCAACATTTGCCCCACACTCTTAACAAGGGTGGAAATATAAAGTTTGATCGATAGACTGATTCATCTTAATGGTTTGGATCTGTGGATTATACGATGCTTCCATCATCTGTGAACCCAGAATTGTTCCTGGTCATTGCTACAGTGGCGAAACCCAGCCCAACACTTCATGGTTACAGCTGAACACAGCCTCAGGCCCTTGTCGTCTTTCTGCTTTCACTTCTCATTCCTAAACTTTTCCTAATATCTTATTATATTCACCTTCCAAACAATTTATAGCAATTTATAACTTCTCTCAGAAGGATATATTGCAGAAGTCTACTTGCCTAGGGTTTCTAAAATATATTCCACAAATAAAAATAATTCTCCAATTTTGCCTCTAACTCGCTTGATATATTTGCCCCTTTTTTTGCATAGAAAGTACTATTCTTGAGCAGATGCATTGGTGTTAAGACACAGCAATGTGTCTAGTTTAAATATAACATAAGAGCAAACTATAAATCAAAACATACTGAGTGGACTAAGGTGTGCTTGGTGCATGTCAAGAATCTCAAGCTTGAAAACTGAAAATTATGAGTCTTATATACAGTGGAACCATTCTGAGCTCTTTGGTGCATTCTTTCCACCTGCACCATACCTGTCTGCTCACAAACAAAGCTCCTTTTATGGACAGCTTTCGCTGGAGAAAACGTGTGGTGTGTGAGACATTGAGCATGCCATCTGTCTGTGACTTTTTTTTTTTTTTTGCTGAATAATATTAGCGATTTTCTCACCACCAGCACTGTGGTTGCTTTGTCCTTCTCTAATCCTGGTGATTCTGAGAATCAGATTTAAGAGAAGCTGCTGCTTTAGGTGCCACTCCCCAGAGAAGGAATTTTACCAAAGCAAATACAAAGAAGTGAGTAGCTAATTTTAACACCCATCTCCACATATTTTTATTCAAAGATAGCTTGCTTTTCAAACTTTTATGTTGTGTATTAATGTTTCAAGTAATATCCTTCTTCCTACTCACTTCCCCTATGAATACTATATATGATTTTGATCCAGAAATATAAAGTGCAGAACAGTGCCCCAGACTGTTTCTTGATCCTGGGATTGTGTTGTAAGCATCTGATGAAAAAAAAAGTAATATAAAAATCGAATTTACCCTAAATTTCCTTAATTCCTTACTCCATGGTAAATTTTCACTTTTATTTGGTTCATAAATTCTTCAGGGTTTTGGTTTAGTTTATAATGAGCTTGTATAAGAAATCATGCCAAGACTGGGGAAAATATGTTGGACTTAAAATGCAAATAATAGCAGCGATTTATTAAAGAAATGTCTTTCAAAGGGTGGATTTTAATGGAGGCTGACGTGGGTCGTGATTGTTTCAGATTCTCTGCCTGGTGTGATTGTGACTCGGGTATCAGCTCATGATGTGGATTTGAATCCAGCCTTTATCTTCAGTTTTGCAAAAGACTGCAATCCCGGAGCCACGTTTGCTATTGATCAGCACACTGGAGTAGTGATCTTGGTGAAGGCCTTAGATTTTGAAGAAGTAACCAAATACGAGCTGCTCGTCCAGATTTCTGATTCCGTGCACCACACAGAGGCACCCCTGACCATCCAAGTGTCAGATGTCAATGATAATCCGCCGGTGTTTTCTGAAGATTTCTATCAGGTAAAGCACTTAAGCAGATGCGGAAGCCACAGCCCACACTGGGGAGAACAGGAAGTAACAGAAGCCTTCCATCTGTGACCGATGGTGTTCACTGTTCAGTGCAGGAGGAAATGGTGCGGGTTTTGTACTTACAACGGTGGAGCCTATGAGTGCACAGGGAACCGAAGTCTTATTCAGTTCTGTTTATCAAGTGTGTAGGTCATTATTTTTAAAATTTTTATGGAGTTGGAGTCCTGTCATTTATTACAATTGGAACTTGCCTAATATTTGCAAGGCCACAGAGGAAAGAAGGGAGTTTGGATTATCCACAGTTAATCTGGAAAACTTCTTTCTTTCCTAGGTGTGTTTTTTGGAATACAGTGATTAACGTCTTACAGAAATAAATCAGGAGCAAATCTGTAAAGTGGAAATTTTAGTTCTTAGGGTACATTATATTTTTATGAAAGTAAGGACAATGATAACATTCAACTAAGGAGTTAGAAATGAACTCTAGCACTCCAGAATGTAGCAAATGCAAGACTGAAGGGTCAACGCAGGAGGGAAAGTATCCTGGTGCAGCCTGTGAAGACGATGGATTATAAAATGTATAGTCTACAAGAATATTCTCATGATTTGTTGCCTGTCTTTGGCCATGCAGAAATAATTTAAAAGGAAAATTTTTCATAATAAAAAGGAAAACTGAGTGAAATTTCAGACACTTGCATTTTGTTTTGTTTCTGAATCAAAGAGCCATGAATATAAGTTTTCGAGATGCTGGAGACCCAGGCCCCAACCTCGCACATACCAGACAAGCACTCACCCACCAACCTGCGCCCGAGCCCTAACCTAAGGTGGGCAGCTGTATTGATCAGTGTGTCTAAGAGAGTCAGGTTGTACCGTGTGGTTTCCATAATCGGTATCAGTAGAGCGACCTCACATTTTGGGCCTGTCTATAGCAGCATCTTTAGCCTATAAGCCTAACGTCCTTTTTTCTCTTTCCCCCCAGGTCACGGTTCCTGAGTCAGTGCCCCTAGGGTACTCAGTATTAACTGTATCAGCCACAGACTTAGACAGCAATGAGAACATTTCTTATAGAATCCTTTCCTCCTCTGAGGACTTCTCCATTGATCCCGTGAATGGTGAGTTATTTATAGTGGCTTTCATGCTTATAAGTTTGAGTTATGGGGTGAAAACATGGAATAATCCTTTCCAAACACTCTGAAAATAGTCCCCTACCTCTACCCTGTGGAATTATGAGCACCACCTTCTCATTTATCTTCATGTCAAACACTGCAGTAACAAATACCAGTGTTATTTCCCTGTTCCAGCATCTCAGTGGCTAGAAAGCAGAAGGTATTGGTATTGCCAGTAAATATTCAGAGATCTGCAGACCCCAGCACAGGGAGTGCATGTGTCTAGCCAAGCACAGCTCTGGCAATTTTCCCAGGAGATCAACAAAAATCAGAATGAAATCAGCAGGATTAATTCTGGACTGAAGACTTCACATTACTAGCACTGGGAAGCTTTTTTCTAATAAGTCCAAATACAAAAATATTCAGCAGTAGCATCCTATATTCGATAAGGACAAGAATAATTTAAAAAGGCAAATGATGCAAGCATCCATTTCTACTAAAAACCATTGTGTTCTGTTTTATTTGATGTCTCCCAAGGGTGTTTGTACTTTAATCAGAGAGCAAGATGTTTGTGTTTGTGAAAAAATTCAGGCATGTGATTCCACATTAGAAAAATTAAACAGAGTTCAGAGATGGCGTAACAATGAGTGGACATTAAAAGCTAACGTTTTTCCAAATGGGAAGGGGAGCGAAGGGTGTGGGGCAGTCAGGGAGGGGATGGAGAGGTAAGAAGAGTGAAGATCTGTTGTGTACGTGCACCAGCTCCCCACGAAGAATGTAATCATTGTGTACTGTCAAACGTGTACTAGTAAACATTTAAAACATAAAAAAAGAATAGAACAACAGCTAATGCTGATAAAGATGAACAATCAACGAGACAGTGTCCAAGCAGCACACTCTAAAAAGGAACAGGCTCTGGATGATCCCTTCTCTACCCGCCATTGTATCATTCCCACAAGAGCACACATGACAAATCAACCTGAGTGCGAGAGTCAGCTTTCTGTTGCTGGGAAAGAACGGCAGACGCCTGCCACTCTAGGCTCCTGGTTCCAGAGTTGTGACCCAGCACTGCCGACTCCCAGGCAGGAGCATCCTGTCAAAGGGCACAGAGGAGCAGAACTGCTCCACTCATGGTGATCAGGAAGCAAGCACAGGAGAGCAGCGCCAGAGAGGACGAAGCTGGAGACCAGAGAGAGTCCCCAGAGTTGCACCTGCACGACCCACCCAGACACACCACAAGCGTGCTTTATTGGGTGGCTCTCAAGCCAGTGAAAATGAGATCAATCATTGCAGTTAGGATTATGCAAAGAAGTAATTTAGTCTGAAACTATCACAGTGAGGCCCCGCAGGGTGTTGAAAGAGAACTAGGACATTCGTAAGGTTGCCACACGGCCCGTGGATGAATGACCAATGGGTGACAATTCTCAATTCCTGACAGCGTGTCAGGAATAGGGCCTCTCCCCACACCTCTCTCCCTCTTCCTCTTCCTCTCTTCTGCCCTCCACTCGGAGAATATCAGACTCTGCCAACCACTTCCCTGGCCACCACCAATCAGTGGGCAAGGGGCTCCCTCCCAGAACTCAACCCTTAGCAGTATTTTTGTTTGATTCATGTTACCAGCAAGATGTGGGTCCCAATGGTTTGAAAACACTAAATGTTACCATGCTAATTTGCTACATATTATGACTCTTACTGAAATGTGGCATTTGAATGTCAGTACTGTATTTAGTATTCATTTTCAGAGACCATATTTAAATCACATTTGTCTTAGAAAAATGTTGTTACATGCATATTTATAATTATTTATATATTTAATACAATAAGATATCTTCACTGTATTTTATCAGTAAGAGAAATACTCACTTGTTGAATCAACCATAAACTTTAGGAAAGGTGTCTCTATAATTACGAAATAGCTCAACTCAACATTACAGTTTTTACTGCTTTTGCTTGAGTAGAGTGATTGTCAACCAGTATTTCCAAAATAAATATCTTTACATCAGAATATCCCTACACATGCATTCACGGAAAGTTGAATAAGGCATACATTTTCCAAACAATATAATTTCTTTTTAAAAATTGTAATGGCACAACTTACTATGCAAAAAATAGAGCTCAGGGGAAAAAATATGGCATAGGTGACCACAGATAGTACAAGTACACATACTTCACAGAGAAGTGTCATCAATATTATTTCTTAATCTTAAGTGTTTTAAATGTAATGATTTTAAATTTCTGTTTAGGTTTATTGTTCGTTGTAACTTAACACATCTAACAAAGAACTAAATGCACTTAGATGTTCGATAAACATTTGCTGGCTGAATAGATCATAAACATTCTGATTTCACAGCAGTGACAAGCTGTGTCCTGTTTTTCAGGCACAATATTTACTACCAGTCCTGCAATCCTTCCGGATAAAATAAGAACAATTCGATTTCTTGTTGAAGCCAGTGATGGTGGAATCCCTGAGCTGAGGGCTCTTACATTAGTGGAGATACAAGTCCAAGATGAGAACAATTATGCCCCGGAGTTCACAGTAGGATACTACAATCTTACCTTGAATGAAGATGCTCTGGTTGGAAGCACACTTACCACATTTTCAACCTTTGACCGGGATTGGACGCCTGAAAACACATACGCTGAATATTCCATCATCAGTGGTAACTCTCAGAACAACTTCCATGTGGAAACCACTTCAGTTCATTCAGAATATCCCCACAAGCAAGTTGGTGACCTTGTGTTACTTCACAGTCTGGACCGAGAAGCCAGTGCCAGCCATCAGCTGGTCATCCTGGCATCCGACCACGGCTGCCCTCCTTTGAGCTCCACGGTGATTGTGTCCATACAAGTGCTTGATGTCGATGACAACCCACCCAGATTCAGCAGCCTGCAGTACCACGCCCATGTCAAGGAAAGTGCCCCTCCAGGCAGCCGCATCACCGTGGTCTCAGCCAGTGACTGTGACATGGGTTCGCATGCAGAGATCTTCTACCAGGTTATCTCTGGAAATGAGAAGGAACACTTTTACTTAGAAGAAAGAACCGGAGTCCTTTATTTGATTAAACCTCTGGATTATGAAGAAACGACAAAATTCACTTTAACTGTCCAAGCTTCAGATGGAGATAAGAAACATTTTTCTTTTGCAGTTGTGTTTATCAGCCTCTTAGATGACAACGACCACAAGCCCCAGTTTATGTCCTCAAGCTTGACTTGTGCAGTGCCTGAAAATCTGCCCGCATTCTCCAGCATCTGTTCCGTCCACGCTGTGGATTTTGATGCAGGTCCTTATGGAGAACTGACCTATTCTGTTTTATCGCCCTGTTTGGCCGCTCATGAGAGGCCTTCCCCTCAGGATCTCTTCAGCATTGACCCTTTAACAGGGGACATTCGTGCTAAGCAAAGCCTTGACTACGAAAGCGCCGATAAGTACTGCCTCGTCGTGCAGGCCAGAGACAAGGGCGGCTCCACAGCTTCCTCAACGGCCTGGGTGTACATCGAAGGGACAGACGAGTTTGAGCCCGTCTTCACTCAAGATCAATATTTCTTCAGCCTCCCCGAAAAGACTCAAGAAAGACAGCTGATCGGCAGAGTGGAAGCCTCTGATGCAGACGCGGGCGCTGATGGGGTCATTTTTTACTCCCTGGCAACTCCTTCTCCTTTCTTTTCAGTAAACAGAACCAATGGAAATATTTATTGGCTTAAAGCCCCTCCTCCCTTCATAAGAAGTCAGGTCAGCGAAGACGACACCTTTGAAATGAAAATCATTGCTCAGAGCCCCAAACCGGGCTCCAGGTCCACATCCTGCACTGTGTTTGTGAATGCGTCTCTGTCCTCTGGCGGAAGGCTCGCGGTGCCATCTGCCAGCAGCTTCTCCATCAGCCTCACGGTCTCCTTTGTGGTGGTCCTGTTACTCATCTATGGTCTGACTGTACTGGTTGTAAAACATAAACCAAAAGCCGCGCCACACAATTATGGAAGGAAGAAAGCATCACCGCCCTTAGAGGTCAGTGTGAAGCCGACAGGGGACCCCGGCGGGTGCGCGGCCCTGCAGAACAAGGGGGACAGCCGGGAGGAGGCCCCGCCCGAGTGGCTGAGCTCCATAAGCATCACGGAGAAGGACCCTGCTGGCCAGCACTGGCTCTCGGGCTCCAGCAGTCACTGTTCCGTGGAAGGAGAGACTGCAGAAGACAGGGAGATCCAGAGGATAAACGCGAACCTTTACAGAAAGGACTCGGACTCGGCGCTGGGCGACCGGGCCTCCCATGTGCCGGACTCCGGGGTCCCCAGGGACTCAGACCAGCTCTCCTGCCTGTCTGGGGAAACCGACGTGATGGTCAGTGCCAAAGTGGCAGACGGTGGCCACGCAGTTGAGGGAGGAGACGGAGGGGAAGGCTGCGACCCAGCCTGTGTTCCAAATGACGCTCCACCCCAGGCCCTGCAGAAGAAAGGGGCAAAGGAAGGTGTCCTGGCTGACCCCGAGAAAGTTGAGTCTGTCCGTGTTTCAGGAGACCAGGAAGCAAGCGGTGCAGCCTTTCCAACTGAGCTCACCTGCAGTCACGAAGTAAGAGGAAGCTATGCCTGGGATTATCTCCTGAGCTGGGAACCCAAGTTCCAACCCCTTGCCTTGGTCTTTAATGATATTGCAAAACTGAAGGATGAACATTTGCCTAAGCCTGGCATTCCCAAAGAGAGGCAGTCTTTGGTTTTTCCACCACCTTTGATAACAGCAGTAGCGCAGCCTGGGATTAAAGCAGTTCCACCGAGAATGCAGGCCACAGCCCCAGGGCAGCTACTTCAGAAATACCCCCGCTCTCCTCTGCTCTACCCCCAAGGCTGTCCAGCAGAAGCCATGACACCCAGCTTTTCCCCAGCCCTTTCCCTGCTCACTGTGCAGACTCCAGCCAGGTCGCCACTGTTGTCAAGTGGAGAACTCTTAGGGACACGCGGGAGTGACCCGCACTGTGCACTGAAAGCGGAAGATGACATTGAAATATAAAGTGATTGTGGCACCAACGATCCCACCACCGTCTGTCTCCAAAGGCTAAGCAAAACATTCTCAAACAAGCTCCTCCGCACTGGTTAACTCATATCTAAAAGGTGGGGTTTTTCAAACCTCCTCATTTGAGTTTCTCAGATTTCTTCCAGCCTTAATGAGCAGCTATTTCTTCTTCTGACCTTTATGTTTTGCTCTCAGGACTCACATGTGTGTATATCAGTTAATGTATATTCTGTCATACCTGGTTTTCTGTATGATTAGATTTCCAAAGGATGCCAGGAACTTTAGTGACTGCCAAAATGTTTATATGGAAAAAATGGAAATAAAGCATAGTGCACTCTGGTCATATTACTGCTGATTACACCACTGTATCGAAAACAACAGCAACAAAAAAAAATGATGGCAGAATAGTGAACGAGTTTAGGACAGAAAGTAACAGAGAGGAAATCTGGGCAGATAACATCTGTTTTAAGACAAAGCAACAGTCCATGGGTCTGATATTTGGAGATGCATCTCCACTTTCTCCACATACTGCCTTGGGGAATTTAGGAATAATTTGAATTTTAAAGTGGTGTCTTTTGGAAATTCAAGGAGAAAATAAGAGTAAAATTTGTCATTATTCTGTGAAACAAATAAGAGAATCATTCCTGATTAAATGAACCAGAAATGCATGTTCTTGATAGAGGACCAGGATCATGGCTAGAACGGATGCTTATGTGCTTAGTTACCACTGTGACACAGTATCTTGTCCTTTTCCTGCAAATAGAATGATTTTTTTCAATGCTCTGTCTTGTAACAGGGAACAGGTACAGACATGAAACTTCAAAGACTAATTTATAGAACTTTCTTCATTTTATTTCTTTAGGTATAGTAAATCTGTGTATGGAATAATTTATCCATTCAGTGTCCATTCTAAAGGTTTGTATAGATAACATTATGTTATTAGCTAATTATAAATTTCATAGAACAGTTTAACAGTATATTTTTAAGTGAAGATTTTTTATATAAATGTTGCTACTATAAACCTTAGAATGGCAGTCCTTGTTCCCTTTGCTCATATTCATGTTTAGCTTTCACTGTAACTGGATGAGCATTTGACAACGGTAAAAACCGCTGTTTTGTACAGTTCCTGTTCAGAAATCCAGAGGTGTGGTTCGGAGCTCTCGTGTGATGCTCTGTCCATCTCTGAGCATCCTGACAGGGCATCGGAGATGCTTTTGGCTTTCTGGAGAGCACAGTCCAGAGGTCATCTGCCCTGGTGGCACAATGGCCAGGTTTTAGAATAACAGCTTAAGAAATCTGATGTGAAATCCCAAGGGTGTCTCGTATGATTTTCTGACTAGCGAGGTTGGGCTTCTGCTATAGGAATAGTTCCTCAATAATTTTTCCCCCATGTGCCTCAGCAGTGAAATTCTGTGAGGTAATTTCCCTTTACTGAAAAACACTGCAGGTGCAGTGTTTTGTACTTAGTCTTGTAGATAAATAATTCTATGGCTTCCAATATGATCTGTTGTTGTATATCCTCCTTGACTCAAACTGAGGACTCTGTATAAAACTATATTAATAAATGTATGAAACATGAAGGTTTGGGGACAAGCCTAGAATCATATGAAAAGTAATTTAGACGTAGAACATTTAAATATTACAAGACTTATCTATAATTCCTGTTCGTGATATTTGGGGAAGAATATTTCATGACTTTCGTGAAAAACCCCACATACACACATCTAATTACTTCAGTATCCCAATATTTATTATCTCTGACTGTTTTTGAAAGATTGCTTTGAGCAGAGAAAGAAATTCTATACTATTTTTTCTAATTTTGTGTGAAAGTTTTATTTTGCAAGAGAATTGTTTCCAGAAACCAGTTATAATTATGTTTCTAATTAAACGGGTTCTTCATTTACTTATGCTTTAGAAAAATTATCCATCTATCACTTTCCTAAATTACTTGCCTGTGAATTATTACTGAACATAATTTTGTATTTTTGTTAGCCATTTCATAAAAAGAGAAGACATGAAGTACGTGTTTAGAACTCCTCACCAATATTTAGCAGTCATTTAGTGGATGGCTTTACTGACACCAGATCCAGCACCACAACCTCACCAAACTGCCACAGTGGGCTTGGTAAAAATGTGAGCATGCTGGTCAAGTGTTTATAATAAATCATATGTCAGCCCTTTCAACTAGAGTGCTTTTTTCCTAAGTAAACAACATAATTTGTACAGTTTTCCTTTAAGTTTAATGTTAACTTGCCTTGTATGTTCTGTGTTACTTTGCTGATCTCTACACTGGCTTTAGCACCCTGGAGGGGTACAGAACTTGTTGGTGGAAAATCACATTAAGCCTCAAATTCATAAGCTATAAAATAAAAGACAGTTGTCTCTTGTGGAATTTTGGCTGCCTGAAATTCTGGACTTTTGTTGGCAGCCTTAAAAATACTGTTGTAAATCAGTACCAAATGAATATCAAAATTCCATGTCCTAGTAGTAATCATTGGATTGGCTTCCAAAACAGATTCCTGGACAAATAAAGGGGGAAAAGCTGCACCTTTAGGGATTTGATCATTTCTGAGTTTTTAAAAAGACTGAAATGTGTTATACACTCCTGGCAGCCTCGAGTGTACACTTTTAGTCTGTGGTAGGTGTCCAGTGGAGACAGGGATTTTGCTCTTCTGTCTTCACCGTCTTTATCCACAGCTCTCTCCTAGCTGTGCTGTTTAGAAATGTTATGAGTGAAAATTATTAATTTTAAAGTTATTCCTATACAATCATACACTTTGTCATTTTTGTTTACTTTTGCCATTTTACACATACATCAAATTTTAAAAAGCAAGATAAAACTAATGATCTAAGATAATGATCCACTTCAAAGTAATGAAATACATGGAGTGACCGTAGCCCTTGAGTTTTCACATGATATTATAGATAAGCCCATTGTGTTTATTTTCAGAGTGTTTTACTTGAGTGCCATTGCTAGGAGGGCGAGAAGGGAAGATCATTCTGTGCAGGACGGAATCCAGATCTGTGGAACTGCAGAAGTTTGCTTAGACCCGCATCAGGTGTTCTAGTGGAAGTCTCAGCTCATTGGAGAGATGCAGAGAGAGAAGGAAGGAAGCAAAGAATGACAGAGGGAAGAGAAAGAGAATTCACTCTGAAAGGGAGTATTTTAGGATGCAACAGGGAAGTGGATGAAGGCAGAGGGACTTAACAAAAAGTAATCCTTAATGAGTGAAGATTACAGGGGAACAGCCTCTCACCAGGAGTTCACCCTTTTAAAGAATCTCCCTCTCCTCCCTCCTTTCTGTTCCTCCTCTTCCATTGTCTGACAATTTAGATTCATCAAGTACATTGACCATAAAAATTTGCATTTAGTTTGTCTTTGTTTTTTTAAGGGAGTGAATTTCAGAACAAGTAGGAATGGGTGTATGTACTGTTTTCCACTCCACCCAAGTTTGCCTTTGAGAATGCCAGTTTTAAGTAGTTGACTTTGGGCATAGAATTTTTTTAAAAAAGGTCAGAGTCCATTGGGACAAAATATGGATCTTTTAGGATCTTAGGATCTTTTTCCTGGCTGCGAATCCTTTGCTTTTAAGGATTAATCGCTTGATGGTTTTGATCTTATTTTCAAATACCATGTTTTACATGACTTTTAAAGCACGATATAACACAGGGCATAGTCAATAGTTTGTTCTCAGTCAATTTTACTTGACCTCTAATGACATAAATTCTTTTGATTTCATGTAGATGAAAGAAGTGTGTCTATTAGAAACATAATTATGGCAATTTTAGAAAGATCCAGTCCCAAATGTCTACAGTATCAAACTATACCTTTCTCTTCGTTATAAACTCAGCACTTGGTTATTTGATGACAATTAGCACTTCCTACTGTTTTAGTCAACATAGCTTTATTCATTTCACCCAATGCATTTGTTAAACCAAAACTGTGAAGTGAGTAATAGAGAGGGGAGGCATGCCAAATAAAGAGCAGATGCAGATGTACATCTCTTGAATGAGAAAGCATTATTTTGGTTAGAAAACTAAATAAATGAATTTTGTTAGATAGTCAACCCTCGGGGCAAAGGCCTGGTCTTGTGTTATGAAGTACAGATGGTTTTTAGAATGAATGAGCACATGTGTGAATGGGCATGAAGGGTGCTGTGCTACAGCCTATTAAGTGAGGATTCTGACATAGTTCTGTGATTTTAGCCACTCACAAGCCAGAAAGCAAATGCAAATATCTTACTGGAATATTATAACCTATCTTATAAAAGGCCAGAGGACCAAAATTTCCTTCTAGATATTGTTTGTCTTCTCTTCCTCTGCCCCTTCCTCATAATATGAATATATGTTTTTTGAATTTTAGATACAATAGACAAAAGCTATACATGACTTTCAAAAATATTATTTGAGACAGCAGCGTGACATTCACATTGATTTAATTTTAGGTCCCGTAATAAAGTATAACTTCCCCATGGTTAGGAGAAGCTGTATCAGTATGGGGAAGGTAATTGTTCAGTGGATTCACCTAGAATGTTCACATGAAAAATTGTTCAAATGTTCAACTTTTTTGAGCCCCAAAACCAAGCATCAGCAGCTCTTCACCTCCCAAAGGAAGGATCTATCCTTTGCATGTAAACTTTCCAGGCAGAACTGGGATTGACCATCAAAGTGGGCAGAAGCCACAGAGCATCCACTTTGTACATGAAAACAATGACTGAAGGAAATTAGAATGTGCTGGGTGTCCAAGGACCTAGTGTTCCAGACATAATCAACCAAAACCCCAGTAAGTAAAATGCAGTGAAGGCTGAATTTGAGTTCATATACACAGCAAAGGGAAAAAAAAATTCTCAGATACATTTTGGAGAAGAAAGCAAAGAAAAAATTCAAACAGGTTGTAGTTGTAAATATTTTGGAGAAATATGAGAATATGGGTCCTAGAGCCATGAATCCAGGAATGTTTTTCTAGTCTGTCACTACCACTACACTGTAACATCTTAACATATAGGAAGACAATCTCGATAAAATGGAAGCAACATAATAATTACAATATGTTTTAACCAAAGAGATAAGTCCTGAATGATGTACTGATGGACAGTGAGCGTAAATAAAAGTTTTAACTTAGTATTTCAAAAGTAGTTTAAGAAAATCATATAACTACAAAGGTTCAGTAGTCAGAAAAGTTTAGAGATAAAAAACTACCCAGTAGAAGATATTAAAAGAAGATATAACTCAAAAAACTAAAAATAGAAGAAAAATTCAGCAAACTAAACTGGAATAAAGAAAAATTAATGGACACCAATGATAAAAGAGTAAGGGAAATATGAAAAGGGAACCAAAAATGAAAACAAATGGAATTGAAAATATGATCAAAAGTATTGAGAGACCATAGATTTAGCATGTTGGGAAAAATGATCCAATACATGTATACATGGATCCTTGAAGAAAGCAGAGGAAATGAAATAGAACAAACATAAAAACCATAATTCCATAAATTTTCCAGGCATAAAACAAAATTTGAATCCACATATTTGAAGGATGCTCTATACAAAAATCAACCCAGAGCAGTTAATAGCAAGATTTATTCTAAAAATCATTTGATCTGTAAAGAAAAAAAGTATTCTCTTGTGAACTTCCAGATAAAAAAGCTAACCTACAAGGTGAAGGCTAAAAGACTAGTTTACATCTCAACCGCAGTATTTTAGGACAGGGGACAGTGGTGGGGATATTCAAGATACTCAAGGATAATATAAAGTTCTATATCTAGCAAGACTGTGTGTATGTGTGTGTAGTAATATGTAAGATCCCCCCTGAAGGAATATTCCTAAAGAATCAACTAAAGAATGAGTTTCCCACAATTGAGAAATACTGAGGAAGGCTCACCAAAAGAACATTAAAATATTTAATTATGGAGCTGATGGTGGATAGAAAAGTGGTATAATAATATATACATAATATATGCCCTGATGTCTACAGCCATACCTCCCTGAACATGCCTGATCTTGCCTAATATATGCCCTGATAAGATAAATAAGTTATAACTACAAAAATAGAAGAAGAGTCTAATAGAAATAGAATGCTTGGTTACAGGTATTATCTGGGATTAAGACGTATTACTTCAAATTAAAAGAAATTAGAACAAATCTATTATAGGCAAAAACAATTATTAATGAGTTAGAAAAACAAAATCCCAGTTTATGAAAAAATATGTCTGGTCCTTTAAAAGCCAGGTAAATTAAATCAATTAAATGTGAGAAAATGCATATTAAAATTGCATACACAAAAAGAAATGAAAACTAAGACACCTATCCAAAAAAGCGTACACCAAAACAGATTTAGGCACAGCTCCATATAAGTTAATCTGAAAAATTAAGAAGAAATAAATAGTTTTCTGGGAAGATTTCATTCACCAAAATCGACCCCAATGGACACAGTTTAACCAGAGCAAATGTAAAAGAAGAAAGAAAGGTGTAAAGAAGCTCCCCACAGATTGCTTCATGCTGCAATTTAGCAAACCTTCAAACCCTGCATACTCCAGATGCACTTTAAGCTGTTTAAACTATTCCAAAACAGGAAAACATTATTTTAATATGCTGAATATAGAATTCATCAAAACTTAAAATAATACATCATAACATAGGTGATTTAGTTTTGAAATACAAAGATGATTCACTATTAAGAAGTTCATCAATATAACTCATATTAGTGGAGCTGTGGAGAAAACATATGAACCTTTTCTTCAGTGGCAAAAAGGCAGTTAACAAAATTCAACATCTACTTATATAAAAGCACCCAGTCCTTAGTGGACAGTTCCTTAAAATATTTCACCCCAAAGCCAAATTCTCCCCAATGGAGCTGCTCAATACTTTGCCACAAAATCCAAGAACAAAACTGATTATATCTCCATAAACACTCAATGCTGTATAGTAGAAATTACTTTATACAATTAAACAAGATAACAACTGGAACCATGAGAATTTGAAAGAATGAAGTAAAATCATTTTATTGTATACTATACTTCTGAAAAACTCAATAAAACACTGTTAGAAATGATAAAAATAATTCAGTGAAATTGTAAGATAGAAGTATGCAAAATTATTAGTACTCATCACATTTATGAACAATAATCAGATGAAGGAGAGAGAAGATTCCACTGACAATAGAAACGAATCAAATAAAAAAAAATAACAAAAAGTGCTTAATCTCTTTAGGAGGAAAATTATAACTTCTAAAAAATACAAATTAAATTATAAATATATTTTTGAATACAAAGACCGAATGCTAAAAAGAATTGAATTGTTATATGTAAACTTACAAATTTAACCTGATCCTAATATAAGTTCCATATTTTTCTGTAGTGAAATAATTTGGTTACACTATTTATTTGAAAAAATAGGCAAGAATAGCTAGAAAGCTTAAAAATATGTTCAGTATGAGTGTACATGCAAACACACGTATATGCACTGAACAGATTTTTAAAACCCACAAAGCCTCAATAATTAAAATAGTATGGTGTTGGGGTATAATTAGATAAGACTAATACAACAGTATACAGAACCCAGAAGTCCCCACCAGGACACCATCGGTAAGGACACGCAGGCTCCACCCAGAGGCCTGCTGGGGCAGCAGCGCAGTACGAGGATCCAGAAGGCAATTATTCTGAGTCCAGGAATTGGCACAGTGGTGAGGAGCAGAGAGAAGGTCTCTCTGAGGCTTGGTGAGAATTGAAGCCCACTGGGAGAGCAAAGAGTCACCTCAATAAAGGCACAGCTGACTTCAGCAGCTGGTGAGTTGTTGGGGTTCAACACCTCCTACTGGAACCAGACTTATTGGGGGGAGCAGCTCGAACCTGCAGTAGAACTGTGTGGAGTTCAAACCCAAAGGAGGTCAGGGCACTCAATTCCAGCCTCACCACCAGAAACCAGTCTGAACTTCAGTGGACTACGGCTGGCTCGCTGCGATCAGTCATCACAGATCTGTTCACTACCCACGCTGTCCGCTGGGGACAACAGAGACATGCCTTGAAGTGGACATTTTCTTCTTTTCTTTTCTCCTTCTTCATTTCTCACCTTTCTTGTTCCTTTTTTTGTCCTGTTTTTTCTCAATTCTTATTTTTATAGGAGCGAAAATAGTTTCTGATTTTTCTGTTGCTGTCAATTTGTTCTGTTTTTGTTTTTGTTCCTTCCTTCTCTCTTTCCTTCTCTCTTCACCAGGTTCCCAAAGTTCTCATGATCTTCCTATGTCCTGTGGCCTCACTTCTAACCTTTCCCTCTCCTTCTATTTCTCTAACCCCCCAGCTCCTTCTAAATCTCCCTAGAGGGCAAATTCGCTATACTGAAGGGTTTATTTATTGTGAATATATTTCTGGTTGGTTCTAGATTTTGATATATAACCACAAGTCTGGTTCATGAGATCAAAGGTGGTAGCTTAATAGTTACCACAGTTTGGCATTGTCTAGGCTGTGTTTGATGCTATTGTTGATGCTGATTGTATTACTTTGGCCATGGTGACGTGATTGTTCTAGTCAATTGTCCTTCCTGGTATACCAAGACTGAGGTTGCCCAAGGGGCATTAGAGACTCAAAACCCAACTGAAGAGGCCAACTAAACCTGGAAGACAATCCAAGAAGTAGCCGTTCCCTAAGGATTCTAAATACTGGCAATAAAGATACTTGAAATAAGCAATGTACAAGCAGAAACCCAGGAATTAAACCAAAAACATCAACAATAAAAAAATAGAAATGAGAAGACCCATAAACAAGCCTCAAAACCAGATTTCCAGATCACCAAAGGCAACTCCAAGGGACAAAGAGATGGAACAATCTGAAACTCAACCATCTGGACTCCCCGAACTGACAATGAAAAAGGACCTGGAAAAATAAAATCAAAACCCAGAAGTGGATTCAAACCTTCTTGCAACAATCGTTGCCTTCTATATACTAGCCTTCCTGCTGAGAGAAGGACAGAAATGGAATAATAATGTGGGGAAAATGGAGAACAAAAAACCCCACCAGTTTTCTGTATGTATATATGAGACATAAAATAACTACCAAGGCAGTGAAAACTTAAGAAACCATAATCCTGGAGAGACCAGAAACAGACATGTAAACCAAATATATTTGTCTCTAACCCCCTAGAGGTTGAACAGCAAATGTCAATTACAAGGTTGAGAAACTAAACAGAACTACCAACTTTGTGGGAACAAAAAATTGGAGTTAAGGGCTCACCAAAGGGGAAACTCTCTCATAAATGCATCAGCTTATAAATCAGAAGTCCCACAAAGGAATAAACATAAACTAGAAAAGATCACTTTCACAAAGTACGTAGCCAAGTTTTCAATAAAATCAATTACATATTTGAGTATGTTGACAAGTTTCTACACTTACTGCCTTGTCAAAAGTAAAATTTAGTTCTCTATAGAGAAGAAATATTTATAGCACTGATTTTTCATAATAATACCCTGCATTTAATACAAAATTGCTAAGTGTATTGAGGAAAAGACCACATGATCAAAGCAAGAAAAAATAAAAACATATACAGGAGTTTTATATAGTCACTCACTCTCCTGTAAATTTTAAAATTATATGCCATAATGAAAAACCTCAGGAGAGAATTGGAATCTATTTTTAAAAGGTAAGAAGGAAATTTTCAAGGTACAAAATACACTGCCACTTCAAACCTACTAAGATACTAATCAAAAGAGACAGATAATAACAAATGATGGAGATAACGTAGAGAAATTGGAATTCTTTTCTATGGCTGATAGAAGCCAAAGTAGTTCAGAATATATTGAAACTATCCAGGAGTTCCTCAGAAAGTTGAGCATAGAGCTATTTTATCAAGAAATTTTACTCTTAGTATATACTCAAGAAAAACAAAAGTTGTGTGCACCCAGAAACTTGAACATAAATGTTCATAACAGCATTATTTATAGTAACCAAAAGCAGAAACAACTTAAATAGCAATTAATTGATAAATAGATGAACCAAATATGGATTCAAGAAGCTTAGAACTGGGGTACTTATGGGGAGGATGGGGAATAACTGCTAATGGGTATGAGGTTTATTTTTGGTGGTAAAAATTCTTAAAATTAATTGTGATGGTTGTACATCTCTGCAAATATACTAAAAACTAATTGTATACTTCAAGGAGATGCATTGCACAGTATGTAAATCATATCTCAATAAAGCTGTTAAAATATAATAACAAAGAGCTCAGTAAATGTGTTTATATCAAATTAGACATAGATAAAGAGAAGATTAGTAAATTACAAGATGTATGAAAGAAAATAGACTGAAACATGGAGAAGTGTTTGGAGCTACTGAAAAGAGAATAAAAGATTAGAACAAGGTAAAATATGTATAATTGGAATACAAAAGAATGGAGACAATGAACCAGAAGCAATATTTGAAAAGATGTCACCTAAGAATCTTCCAAAACTGACATTAAATTACAATTCTAAAAATGTGACAAATACCTAACATGACTAAAAAATTACCTGCAACCAAGCACATCATGATAAAATGGCTATAAAACAAAAGAGAAAAAAATTTTAAAAAGCATTCAAAGAGGACATATTATCTTTGAAGAACTAGCTACATATGGAAATACACTACATCAGAGTTAGACCATTGAGTAAGGGAAGAGAAGATTATTCTTAGCAAATGAGGTGGGAATAACTGGAAAGCCATATGGAAAAAGAGATTAAACTGATCTAATTGTCATACCACTCACCAGGGTAAACCATACAAATAAATGCCAACAAATACTAGAAGAAAGCCTGAGTGCATCATTTTACAAACTGGGAATGAGGAAATCTCAAACAAGACTCAAAATCCTGAAGCAACCAGGGAAGTAGGTGATAGATTTGTCTAACAAGCATTGCACTTGGTAAAACATCTCTTTCTCCAGTCCCAGTGTTCAGGAGGTTAGTTTCTTTGACCATGCATCAACCTTGGTAAGACGAGTTGGACCAGGTGATTGGCAAGAAATTGGTGGAGAAAAGCCACTACCTGAAAGGAACAGATGTCTGTCACTGCTACCTTGTGAATAAGATGCCTCTTGTTCACTTTGATGCTCACTTTATAAATATGCCCATGCATTCTCTATGCTTAAGTAGTTTCTTATACACCAGAGTTTTCTTATAAATACTGAGCAAAACATTAAACACTGATAATGCTAGTTATCGAATCTTCATGCGGTCTTTAAACTTGGCTTTGTTTTTCAATGTCCTTATTTATTTTGGTGTCCTTTTTGAGATATTGTCATTTTTCTCTGTCACTAATATGATGGAAAATATTTATCTGTCCTTAAAAGGTGAAAATCATCCTCAAGGATGAGATAAAGGCACATAGGCTTTGATTACTTTAAAGTTTCACTTTTTCTAATTTAATTTACTAAAAGCATAATTTCTATATCTTATCTGAAAATTCAGGAAAACCCCTATACTGTATCCTAATTATGGAAAGTATATGTGGTTAATTGTAAGAAATGAACAAACAGAAAGTAAATTAAAATAAAAGGCTTCAGAGTATTGCCAGATTATATGTCATATAAAAGGCAACTCTATTAACTTTTGTGCACTTAAATAAATAACAGCTAAGTTTTATTGAGTGTTGATTATGTGCCAAATATTGTGCTACATGTTTTATGTGTAGTATAAGTCTTCAGGGTAGATGCTAATATGGTCCATGGCTTAAAAAGCTGGTAATTGGTGGAATGTGGGACCTGACCAGTCATGTGACTGGGCCCTCTACTTTCAACCCTTTATTATATTGCCTTATCCTTGAAAGTCCTTAGAAATATCTATTTTTGAAATGATAAGCTTACAATGACCCCATTTTTGAAATTTTTAATATATGAATATCATGTTCAACAAATGGCACATAAAATACATGCAGCTCAATTGATTTTTTTTTTAGAATCTATAGTCCTAATCAGTTTATTATCCAATAGTTATTCTACAGACACATGAGTACAATTTTTCTGATTCTCACTGTGTCTTATTTTTTTTTTAATAAAACAGAATTCATGACATTCCTGGCCAAAATGTCTCTGGAGATTCATATATGTCTCGAATGTCCACTGCAGACAAGTAACAGGAGATAAAATAATTTAAGCCAAAATAAAAACAACACAGTCAAGATTAAAAACAAGATAATCATCTCCATGGCAGTGCCTACTAAAGTTTTTGAATTTGTTTTTACAGTTTTTGATGCTGGGGATTGAGCCTAGGGCCTTGTACATGCTAAGTTCATGAACTGCATTTCCAGCCCAATCTGGAGAGATGTTATCTTATAAAATTGGTTAATTTCTTTTCTACGTATATAATCTACAGAAAAATCTCCCAGGATATCAAACAAAAAATGAGCAGAAAAACTCAATGTAGTGTGAGTGGCTGAAATTTGGTCCTGCTCTACTCCTAGAAATAGGTATTTGCTAGATGTGGGAATTCTACATTTATGAATGAAATGACACACAGGTTCTGTGTCAAGCGAGACATAACAGGACAAGGGTTTATAATTAGAAGCTGAGTTCCCGCCCTCTCAAGAAAGGATGGAAAAAATTAGGCTCTTTATAACCTACAACAGTGAGAACCTGAAGGATAATTACTTGATCTCATAAATAAAAGCTAAATCAATGTACCCGTAATTAGTGATTATCCCACAGTATCCTAGCATTACTGGGAGACATGAGATTTTCAAAGTCATGGTATGATCTGGGTCTGGAATTAGCCTTAGGATTTCCATTAATGTCAGGAATAATAGAAGAATTACTTTTATTGCTCTATAAAAGTTTGCCTGTATGCCTGTACTTGTATATAATACAATACAACCAGCCAAAAAAAATAAGGTTCAAAAAATGTAGAAGAAAGAAATGAAAGTCTTTGTTTGCAGATAATATAACTGTCTAGACAGTGATTCTGCATGTAAACTGTTGAAGCTAATAGAGAAATCATAAAGTTTGTGAATACAAGATCAGTGTTAGACACTATTAACATCCCCATACACCATCATGTGGAAAATGAGACAGCAGGAGGGAAGCTTGTAAGCTCATTCACATAACAATGAGGATTAGCACATGTTCAAGAATAAATCTAACAACAGTTTGAGGAAAGTTTTGAGAATTTTAAAACATTGTTTCAGGAAACAACACATAATTAAGTACAATTACACAGTAGAAAGAAATATCCAATAATTTAAAGGTAATAATTCTCTATGAATTAACATATATACTCAATGCAAGTTAATCACTAAGCCAATGTGGTTATTTGTAGAACTGGACAATAATGTTTAAAAATACAGAAGAGCAAAGAGCCTATGATAAGGAGGAAAATAGGGTGAAAGGACCCTACCAGACATGAAGTAATGGAATAGATTAGAGGAGCCTGGGAATAAGTACTTGTGTGAAAATTTGATATGGAGATTTCTGAGTAAATAATGAGAGGATGGATAATTTAACAAATGTTGCTGAATTAACAAGTTATTAGATCTCTTATTAACAAGACTTTAGATCTCTTCCTCACATATACAAATAAAAGTGAAAAGTTAAAATTTTTAAGTTAAGAAGAAAATATAAGCAAATATCTTTATGAACCAGAGTAGGAAAAACTTAAACAAGATGCAAAATATGCAAACATAAGAAAAGAGTGATAAATACAGTTTCTTTAAAATTAAGAACAAGTGTTGAAATGAAAATACCTTATCAACAAAGTTATAAAAGAATCCATAACCTAGAAGGCACTTAAAACATGTATCATGAAAAAGTTTGACATGCACAACTTACAACAAATTAATAAGAAAGTGATAGCTTAATAGAAAATAGACAGAAGTTACAGGAAAGAAATTTTTATGATTAATAAGCATACTCAATGAGGCATACTATTGCATACTTATCAAACTGGCCAAAATACAGAAATCTGAGAATACTAAGTGTTGGCAAAATTGTGGAGAATCAGAATTTTTTTTCTTGAAGTACTGAAGATCAAACCCAGAGTCTTGCAAAAGCTAGGCAAGCACTGTATCACTGAGCTATATCCCAGCCCTTTTATTTTTATTTTTCAAACGGGATGTTGCTAAGTTGCCAAGACTGGCCTCAAAACTTGCACTCTTCCTGTCTCAGCTGCCCAAATTGCTGAAATTACAAGTGCGTACCACCATGTCTGGTGAGAGTCAGGAAATTTACACAATGATTGTGAGAATTTCAGTTCTAGGCACTTATTACTATTATGGAAAACAATTTAGCAAAATCTTGGTAAAGGTGAAGATAGTCTGTCTGATATGCTAGTTAATTCTTTTTCTAGCTATTTAGTCTACAGAAAATCTCCCTTTTGCATATAGAGGACATAAGCAATATGGTAGTACTTATTGCAACACTGTTTCTAAAGCAGAAACTGGAAGAAACAATCAAACTGTCCCTTCAGAGGGGCATTGGTAAATAAGATGTATTCATACTGAATTGCAGAAGGAACAGAAGGAACTAGATCTATTCATATCAACATAAATGAGTATTAAAAATATATTGCAGAGTAATATATACTATGGTCTACCATTTACATAAAGTTTAAAACATGAAAAGCAAAGATATGTAAATTCTTTATAAATAGACAATATCCAGAGAGAGAGGTAAGTAGCATAAATATATGCCTCTGAATAATAGACAAATTCACAATGGTACTTACCTTTAGGATGAGAAGTGCATGAGGTCTTCGAATATGGTAGTATTTTACTTTAACAAATCTGAAGCCAATCTGGCAAAATATTCAGCTTTCACAGAGCTGGGTGTTGGTAATATTTTAAAATTAATACTACATGGTACTGATTATGTGCTTGGCTACATCTGAGTTCACATTCACTTCTTAGAAAAAGAGGCTTTTCCTCCTAAAAGAGAGTGTTTTCTCGATGCCAACTGTAGCAGTGAAGCTCTAAGTACTCAAGGGCTGTGGAAAATGTTTGAGGCAGGAGGCTTTAATCAGCATCTTCTGCTGGGGATCTTTCTTTTCTTTCATATTATACAGAATGCCAGTAGAGTGAATGCAGTCATGTAACTCTGCATTACTAGGGGTGAACCACAGAACCTGAGAACTGGAGGATTTTTTGAAACAGGTGTTTCCATTTTGAGTTGGAGAACCCCTTGTTTTTCTGATGAATGTGATGTGGCATTTTCTGATTGGCAAGTGACCCAAAGAAAGCAGAGAGGGAATGGTCACGGGTCATGTCAGAGTCCAGCTTCATAATTAAGTGGAGCTTTGTTTGTGCTTTAATTGCACTGGTTGGAAGCTGAGTCCTTGATTTCCCAATCATGTCTCCATTTTTACTTGCCTATGTAAAAATGAACAAGATGAGGTATGTCTCCAAAGCAGCACACTTTTGGGAGATTCGTTTGGTTGGAGTAGCAATAGGATGTTTATCCTGTTATTTAACTGTCATATTCCTCCCAGGAAAATGCTGAGCCTTCGTATTATCTGCACATTTAAAAACTAAGGGTTTGTCTTTCTAGCTAAATACACTCATCTGACCCTGCTCCCTACTCTGCCTTGCCTCATCCATAAGCAGGCTGGTGTACGTGTCCATCTCCTTGACAGATCTCCACATATACAGATCCTGAGTGCTAACCCAATCACGACTCACATTGTCACTTGAGAATATTAGAAAGTTGAGAAATATGAAAATGTATACAACAGCGCTTTATAGGCTGAAAACTGTTCTACCAGTGTAATACAGCAATCCTGGACATAGGGGAAGGGAAACCCAGTTTTAGAGTCATATTTGTGTAGAGTGCGGTGCCCTTTTCCTTTACAGGTAGAAGGATGCTTAGTGCTGACGGCCTCTTTGGCACATGAGTTAAGTGGAATGGAGGATATGATATTCCCTGACACCAACCAAAACTCGATCTCTTCACAAAGACAAAATCAGCACAAGCCCACAATCAGTGTGTGGTGAGCAGTGGGTCCCCAGTGTACCCTTGATGATTCCAAAATCATGATCATGGCCTGGTGACTTCAGGGTCGGGAGAGGAACAGCCATCCTCAGCATCACTTTTCCAGCTCAGCGCACCCATCTGTGCATGGACACAACTTGGTTCCACCTGCCAGAGCGTGGTTTCCTGCACCGCTGAGCTCAGAGATCCGTTCCACCACCAAATGTTGCTCCAGACCGTGCCCCTGCTTTGGTGGACAAAGGGGCTGACAGTGATCGTAGCACAGGTGTGACTTGGGAAAAGCCCGACGGAAACAGACTCTTGTCATTCCTGCTTCCAGTAGAACCTCACAGATTAGAGGAGGCCACAACGATTCATTTTCCTGGGATTTCTCCCTGTAACCCTAAATGATGTCTGTCTCGGATGGACTGGGTTAGCACCCGAGAGATGAAATACTGCTTAGCTCTGCATTTCTTCAGCCCTCGAAATTATCTCAGTGAACCTAGAGTGCACCAAAAGACGTACAAAAGCTTGAGCCAAAAGTCTGACTCCATGCTTGGTGCCACCTTTCGACGTTGCTGGGTCACTTTCCTCTTCTCCCCTCCCTTCCCTTCACCTCAAAGTCGGCCCTAACTAACTGCCTCGCTTCTAAGAATGAAGCTGGTGACTTTGAGGGAAAAGAAATGGAAAACAAGTGATAAACAGCAGAAGTTTCTGCATTCCCAGGAAGACAGAGAGGACAAGTGGGTGACACGGTTAAGCATTCTGTTCGCTGGAATGATAGCATGGAGGCGGGACCACAGAAGGAGAGTTTCTCTCTGCACTCGGAGGAGGGTGCTCCCACGCGCCAAGTCGGTTTGGTTATGTAAATACCAATTCCCTAAAATAGTGTCCTATGAAAATGCCATGTCAATAAAATTTTCCTTGAGACACAAATTAATGCATCAGGATTCAGAGAAATGTGGTCCTTCTGGATAGCTACTTCCCAACATAGCCTAAGCTTACGTCAAGGTGAAGACCACAGAAAAACCCCTGTGGGGCCTGTGTTACTTTTCTCTTGTTGCTGAGACAAAAATATCCAACACCCAAAATTAAAGGGGGGAAGGTTTATTTGGTTTACAGTCCCTAGCAGTTTTACTCCACAATCAGCTGGCTCCAGGCAGAGTGGCAGAGGGGCAACAGTTCATGGCCGCCTGAAGGTAGCAAAGCAACAAGAGCCTTCAACAGTATCTTTCTGCCCCTTTTATCTTACTCAGTCTATTGGGATTAGGGCGGTCAGTGGACTGGTTTGGTAATCACAGGCACTGAATCCCAGCTTCACACACTAGATTCAGCCACTGCATGGGGGTTTGGGGGGACATCTAGACCCAAACCATAGCGGGGGACAGGTGATTGTTGATGAAATCATTCTGAACTTCCAACAGGGTATCTAACACCTCTGGGCAGCGAGAGTAGGAGGAATTGCCAGCTGTGCTCAGTAGGACAGCCTTGTTTCCTGCTGGGGTAATTAAAAGATTAATTTCCATTACTTCAATGCTTCTGTGGCCAACAGAGAGCCCTTGAATGTGTTTTGTTTGTCCCTTTCCCCTTCCCTTTGGCCTGAATAATTCATGGGTTCGTAGGTCCTCCCCTAGCCAGTCCTCACCTCCCAGGTGCAGCTCTCTCCCTTTATATTGGTTTGGTGCAAGGACAATATGCAAACTCTAATTAGGTCCAACTCTGTAAGTTTGGAGATAAATCCATGGGTTCTATTTTTCACCAAATAAACGGGGTCTGCCTTGTGGCTGCATTCTAAAATTACTGGTAAATTCACTTCGTGAAACATACATTGTAGAATCACAGCACAAACTCTCTAGGAAGTTAGAAATACTTTTCTGTCCGAAGTAGCCAGTAGCCATCTTTGGCTATTAAGCATTAGAAATGTAGCCAGTATTACTGAAGAACTACTTTTTAAATTGTGCTACATTAATGATATTGATGCTTTATTTCCCTTGGAAATGAAAGCTTATTTTAAAATTCCAAAATAATGACAATAGCACTCATTGCTACCACTTGGATTGAGGGGACATTGAGCGGTAATGAGTTAATGTATTGACTTCCATTTTCCCCCCATATGATAATACTAGTTAACAATCTAAAACCATCATCTATTAGGGATGATGATAACAGTATGTGGAAATTCTCACTGATAAAATGCAGTATAACCAAAGAGCACTCTGCACCCAGACCTGCTTATGAGCTTTATAATCCTAGCCAGGTTCCTGAACTACTGTACCTTACACCCTCAGTTGTAAGACTGGAACATCAATAACAACCATGAATAACCTCATTGGTCTTTATAGTATATTTGTAACAGTGCCTTGCTTATCATAAGTGCTCCATAATGAGTCATATAATGTGTTTGCTTGAGTTATATTGGTTGTACTAGATGTTACTTTTTATTCATTGTTGCATTTCTTTTTTATAATGATTAAATTCTATTTGTTAATAAAAATATTCTCCATTTAGTTTTGTGTTTTAAAAAGCTATATAATTAAAAAAATAAGTGTTCCAGAAATGTTAGTTCTTGTCCTCTTTAAAGGGGCATTGACCTTAAGTTCACAAGTAAAGACAGCTCAACATCTCTATGAAACCTGCCATCTCATATGCCTGATTTCTTTCTCTCAAAGGACCCCAGTCACTTTAGAAGCAAGTGATGTTCTGTGGAATCTAAGGAAGTTTGACATTTAACGAATGTCAAGTGCCCTCTTACGAAAAGACTCTCAGTGGTAACTGTCAATTAGTTTTTCAAAGGACTGACAATGGAATTTTTCCACATCCAGTTCAACATGAGCATCCTACTAGCAAAGGCTTTCACAAGCTCCTTCTTCTACCTAGGTGGAGCACTGCCATACATTTAATCCACTTTCACCGGAAGCTGTAGACACACAGCTAGAGGTAGAAGGAAAAATTTAACTGGGCTGCAAATTCCTCAAGAAATATTATCAGAAATATTCACTGTTGAAATACAATCAAAAATTAGTTTTCCCACAATTTGAAACTCAAGAGTATTTTTAAAATATTGCTTTAAAAGGTTTCAAATTGAAAAGTGAAAAAGAAAAAAAACACAATTCTAAAAATGATTTTGCTCATATTTTGTTTTTTTATATCCCATCATTTTCCACCTCCAAAATATTACTATCAAAAACCTTTTTTATGGACTAGGGATGTATCTCAGTGGTAGGGCATGATGTGAGACCCTGTGATAGACTGCCAACATTGCACAAAGAAACAAACAACCAGACAAATACATCTTTGGCTTAGAAAATAGGTGAAGAACACCGTGGCATTTAATAAAGTCATCATTAGAAACAGCTACAAATTCTAGGGAAGAAATCTGATTTATGAAGACATATTTTGTTAGGAAATTTTAAAAGACATTTTTCTACTCTTTATCCATTGGACAAAATTACTTGTGTTTGGTAGGCCTTAGAATGAAATTAGCAATTTATGTATCTCCCTTCCTGCCTTCTACCCCTTCGTCCTCTTCTTCTTCCTATATTTAACTCCTTCCCCTTTTCTTTCCATCCAGGGAGCACCCTAAAAAGAACATTGACTGGGATGAGAGGAAACTTGGATCCTATTCCTTTCCTCTGCCTTCAGGGCCTTAGACCAGCAGCTTAGCCTTTTAACTGGTTCCTCAATGTAAAACTAAGGATTGGCAATGTGATAATCTCCAAGACCCCTTCCAATGCTAGCATTCGGTGAACTTACTGTTTTTTAAAAGATTTCTTAATTTAAGAGATCTCTTAATCTGTGCCATTGTGAGAAGTATAAATAACAACTGTTACAGCCCCACAAATTCTAAGTGGGATGTGTGGATGCCTGGCCTTGACCTAGGACTTAAGTACAATAAAAAAGGGGGCCAAGGGTGTAGTGTAGTTCAGTGGTAGAACTCCCATGACCTGTGTTCAATCCCAGCAGTGAAAGAAAACCGATAAATAAACAAGGAATTGTGTGTTAGGGCCAGGGTTCCCTGGCTGTGGCTGTAGGGTCATCAGAGGCTCCTGAAAAGCTTCACTTTCTCTGGACATTTTCAGCCATTGGCCCTGTCCTGGTTTTTTAGGTTTTGCATTTTTTTGTCTCTGTGCCTGTTCAGCTTCTTTTTTATTATTTTTTTGAGGGCACAGCACACACTGTCTGCTTAATAAATGTGATTCCATGATAATGAAATCGGAGCCTTTTCTGACTTTGAAGAATACTCCACTGTTAAGTGAAGACATTGTCATTTTTTTTCTTTTTCATCTGTCTCCCTTTAAGAAAAGTACTTCTAATAGTAGACTCGTGTTATATGATTAAAATGTTGTAAGTCATTTGATATATTGTCCCCAGATGGGAGATGTAAAAGAGGATATTTGCCCACAAATCCTTCTAAACTTAGCGAGAAGTGGGTACAAAAAGCAGTTTGCCAATTCTCTGGATGTAGCAGTTTGCCAATTCTCTTAGTTCATGTTCTTGTAAAGCAGTTCTGTATCTCATTTGTTTTTATATTATCCCACAAAGAAGTGACAAATGAGCTATAAATGTCTTCCTTCACACATGCAGCAACTAAGAGCAGGTGAGGCCCGAGATCCTCGAAGGCGCCAGTGTTGAGTCCGGGATCTGGAAGTCTGGCGTGGATAGGAGGGGTGCGCATGTGCACAATCGGGGTGGGGGGGGTTCTTCCCAGATCTTCTTCCGGAATCCTTCTTCCGGACCCTCCCATCCTCTCCTCTGTCTCCCCCACGCACTTGATGGTCTGGTCTTCGTGTCCCGAGCCCATCGTCTAGTCATTGGGCCAGCAATGGTATTTCTCGCTCATGTTTTTCTTCATATTCATATCGTTAGCACCCCCATGCCTCTGAGAAAGATGGTTGGGCCTGAGGTGGGGGCCCCAGAGATGAGCAGGACTCTGCTCCTAACGTAGTTCTCAGGGAATCTGAAAGGAGCCTGGGAAATTGGACCTCAATACCTTCCGGTGTAGGGCAATTCAGTCCAGCACCGTTACTACAGAGTGAGGCAAAATTCCCACCTGCCGGAAGAAGACCCAGCGAGGCCCGGTGGGAGCCGACTTGGGTGGCACCAGCATGCTCCCTGGGGCCTGCCCCAGACACCAGCCCTGACCCGCTGGGCACCCCCTCCTGTATGTGACCCTCACCGCTCGGCCCTCAGCGCCTGCAGGGTAGGAGTAAGTGCGAGGGAAGCACAGAACAGGCCTGGCCCTGAACCTAGGACACAGCTCCCAAAAGGACAAAACCTGGATTGTCTGTAGGAAGTAGCAAAGTGAAAGAAGGATTCATTGAACTAATTATGGCCTTTTTAAATGAAGGTAATAATTATGAACTGCAAACATGCACTGATAAAAATTTTAAAAATTAGGAAGAAAACACGGAATGTCACAGATGTTTCCGTGCTGATTGCTCACTTGGGTTCAGAAGCTGGGAGCCAGTGATGACTGTGTGTGTTACAGTCTTACAGTGTCTGACCCACCGTTTGATAGGACCGAATGCCCTTGCTCACCATGCAAGGTGAGTATGCCTGCCCAGTAACATAAGGCATCTTCTTCATCATACTGTTGGTGTTGTTGGTGTGGAAGCACAGCATAGGATTCAGGGCCATGGATGGTAACTGGAGGACAGCCACAAATGTAGCCTGGCATCTTCTGTTCCTCACCCATTGCTTATGGAGATCATCTGTACCATCATCTACAAATGACATTTCGGTCAACACAGACCACATACAGGAGGCCGTCCCAGAAGATTATAATGGGGGTGAAAACGCCCTGTCACCTAGTGACATTGGAGCCATTTTAATGCCTTGACACAATGCGTTAGTCACATGCTTGTGCTGCTGCTCACACAAACCTTCTGCACTGCCGGGCCTAGACAAGTAGAGCACATACAATTATATGCAAAATTTAATAATCAGCAAAGATAACAAATTACACATTTACTATCCTGTACTTTTTTATCATCATTTAAAGTGTGCTCCTTCTACTTATACATACAAGTAAATTTAGTATAAAACAGTCTGTGTGTAATTCCAGCAGAAGACTCATACATACCACGTTTGTCACTTCTCTTGATGCCTCAAGAGCCCACATCCAGGGATTGATTTATACAATCTAGTTTTGTGTAAATACACACTGTGATGTTCCCATGGTGATGAAATCACCTAACAGTACAATTCTCAGAACATGGCCTCAACTTGAAACAAGGCATGTCTGCATTTCTTTTGCCTACTTCCCAGGGCCAGAACAGAGACTGAATCCCATGTGGTCCCCAATCCCATGTGGTTCCCCAATCCCAGGTGGTTCCAAATCCCATGTGGAAGTCAGTTGGTGGGCGGGGTGGGGGTGGGGGGTCCCTGCCACCCTGTACAGGAAAATAAACCACAGATCAACAGGAGGATATTTGCATTCAAGGAAGGAGATTCCTAGAATAGTTACCAGTCCCATTATGGAACCAAGTGCGTCAAAACCAGATAATTTCATGTGTGCTGATCTCTGAAAGAGACAGAGACAAAAACACATGAACCGGAACATTCTGAGGGATTTACCAAAGCCTCTATATCAGGCATGCATATGTCTGTGGCTCTTTTTAAAGTCTCTAAGCTCCTTAAAAATTATAACAAAGGCAACACCAACACTGACCAGTAGCTTCATCCTTAACCCAACAGATGCTACATAGTGCTACTTCCAACATTTCAAACTAGGGACTTCATTAAACATTGAGAAAATCTCCAGAGGAGCAGAAGCTGCTAGTTTCAGTAAGACTTAAGGGTGCAAGCTCTGTCTGGCTGTGTGCGAGCCTGGGTCTATTTTCCCTCTCTCCTTTCCTTGTACTCTAGCTGTCATGCCCAGGCACATAGCCCTGCTGGTGTCTGGAAGGTCCTTTGAGGGATTATCTTTTATGACCATCGCCATCCTCACACAAACCTTTCCAACCAGTGACTGCCAGTGAGTTATTTTTTTGTTTGTGTTTGTTTGTTTTGCAGTGCTGGGGATTGAACACAAGGCTTCACATGGAGCTACATTCCCAGCCCCCTTTTTATTTTGAGACAGGATCTCAGTAAGCTGCCCAGTCTGATCTGAAACTTGCAATTCTTCTGCCTCAACCTCTGCCCAGGGTTGGGATTACAGGGGTGCACCACCTTGCCCCGGGCTGCCGAGGAGGTTATAGAAGTGCCTAAACACAGGATGTCACATGAACTCATCTTTCAGGAAAGATTGCCACGGTGAAAACCAGCTTTAGAATGGCAGAAAATCCAAGACAGTACAGAGCACTGTGCACGCCATGTAGACCAGTTTGTACACAGCCTGGGTCCAGTCAGCATCACAGAGTGGGAACAGGAGTCCTCTGCAGCACTCTCCAGGAGGCTCTGTCAAAAGTGACAGGTGGGCCTTCATCTGGAGCTTCTCTCTGCGGGTCGGTCAAGCAGCCTGAGGCTCCTCGGCTGTGTTCCAGTTTCTGTCCATGGCACGGTGAGGTCCCGGGAGTGGCTTGGAGCCCTGTCTTCATCCGGTGCTCCGCTTAGCTACGTGGGCGCCTGCAAGGCCCAATTCCATCCCCCACCCAACTTCCGGCTCTTCTGCTACCTGGTCCCTCACTACAGAGGCACAGGGGATTATACTTCACATAGTTAAATGTGATAGATTAATAACTACCACAAATTGTCATTTTCTAAGCTGCGCTTGATGCTATGGTATTGCTGATTGTAATATTTGGCCTAACATGTTGTGATTGATCTAATCAGTTTTCCTTCCTGGTATAAGGAAAATAAAATAGCCTCAGAGTCATTAGAGCCTGAGAAACTAAACACAAGCCATATCTGGAAGACACTTCTGAAAAGCAATCATTCCACAAGGGTTTTAAACACAAGCAACAAAGATACCTGCATTAAGTACTGGCAAAGAAACAGACCCGAAGATCAGTGGAATAGATTAGAAGGTGCAGAAACAACTCCAGACATACTCAGCCACCTCATCTTTGACAAAGGAGTCAAACACCCTCATTGGAGGAAAGATAGCCTGTTCAATAAATGGTGTTGGGAAAACTGGATTTCAACCTGCCAAAGATTAAAACTAGACCTATACCTATTACCATGCACTAAACTAAGATCAAAGTGGATTAAAGAGCTAGATATCAAGACAGAAACAGTAAACTTGCTGGAAGATAAGTTAGGTAGAACTCTCAGTGACATTGGCATAGGAAAAGACTTTATGAACAAATCTTCAGTAACACGGGAACTAGCACAAAGAATCAACAACTGGGATCTCATTGTATTAAAAAGCTTCTTCACTGCAAGAGAAACCACCAGTAGAGCTAAGAGACAACCTACAATGTGGGAAGAAATATTTAGCAGCTGTAGCTCAGACAAAGGTCTACTATAGAGAATATATAAAGAACTGAAAAAAATCAGACCCTCCAAATTCAAAGACCCAATTCAAAAATGCGCATCCGAAATGAACAGACATTTCTCAGACAAAGAAGTAAAAACAGCAAATAAATATATGAAAAAATGTTCAACATCACTGGTCATTCGAGAGATGCAGATGAAAACAACACTGGGATTCCACCTCACCCCACAAAGAATGGCTGCTATCAAGAAATCAACCAATAACAAATGCTGGTGGGGGTGTGGAGAGAAAGGAAGCCTTCTCCATTGTTGGTGGGAGTGCAGACTGGTGCAACCACTGTTGAAATCCGTATGGAGATACCTCAAAGAACTAGGACTAGAGGTCTCATTTGACCCACCTATTCCCCTACTGGGTATCTTTCCCAAAGAATTAAAAGAATCATACCACAGTGATATATGTGCACCCATGTTTATAGCAGCACAATTTGTAATAGCTAAGGTTTGGAAACAGCCCAAGTGCCCATCAACTGGAACCTGGATAAAAGAAGATGTGGATTTTTTTATAAAATGGAGTACTACTTAGCCATAAAGAACGAGAAACTAGAGTCATTTATAGCTAAATGGATGCATATTGAAACCATACTCTTAAGTGAAACAAATAGGACACACATGTGTAAATACCAAATAGTATCTCTAGTGTGAGAAACTGAAAGTGTAAATAAGGATGAAAATGATTAAAACGAATAATTGATAATTTGAAATAGGAAAAGGTCCAAAGGTGGAGGGGTGGTGGGAGGGAAAGGAGAAAGGGAAGAAAGGAAAGGAAAAATTATAAGACAGAAAAAAAAAAAAAAGGAAACAAAGTCTATGTAAATAGGGAAGTGTTGTGGGGGTGAAGGGTGCATAGGTAATGGGGAAAAAATAAGAACCAACATACATCATGTTCAGGTACAAACACCCAATGATAAATGTAAATGTATTGTATACCTAAAATGTACCAATTAATATATAAATTTTAAAAAGTGACAGGCGTCTTCTTGGCTGGACTTGAAATATGTACAGTACTTTAGTGAAAAGGTATAATAGAGCTCTTGGACTGTTCCTTCTGTCTAATTGAAAATTTGCCTCCTTTAACCAACATTTTCCCCAACTCACTCACCTATCCAAATCCAGCCTCTGGTACCCACCATTCCATTTTCTGCTTCCAGAATTTAACTTATTAAGACTCCGTATGTAAGTGATGTCATGTGCTATATTACTTTTCTTTGCCTGAATTATTTTATTTAACATAACAACCTCCAGGTTATTGCAAGTAACAAGATTTCCTTTTTGTTAAGGCCAGATAATATCATTAGAGAAATGAAAATTGCAACCACAAGATACCATCTCACATTTTTTTTTTTTTGGTACTGGGGATCGAACTCGGGTCCTTGCATTTGCACAGCAGGCAGTGAAACCACTGAGCTAAGTCCCCAGCCCCCATCTCACATTTTTAAAATAACTATTATGAAAAAAGTGAAAGATAAAAAGTGTTAGAGAAGATGTGGAGAAAAGTGAACCTTGAGCTCTTCCTCATTGGTAGGAATTTAAATTAGTATAGAAATTATGGAAAATAGTATGGAGCTACCTCAAAGTACTAAACATAGATCTACCATGTAATGTAGCAAACCCACTGCTGGGCATATATCTGAAGGTATGAATCTAATCTGTCAAAGAGATATGTTTATTCCCATGTTCAATGCAGCACTATTCACAAAAGGCAAGCTGTGGAGTCAACCTGAGGTTCCCAGCCTATGGTCTGTTAAGAACAAGGCTGCACAGTGGTGGGCAAAGAAGGGAAATTCATCTGTACTTATGTGAGCTCCACTTCCTTTCAGATTAGTGGCAGAATTAGATTCTCACAGGAGCAGAATTCCTACTGTGAACTGTGCATGAGAGGGACCTAGGTTGTTTGATGCTTATGCAAATCTAATGTCCAATCCTCTGAGGTGGAGCTGAGGTGATGATGTTAGTGCTGGGGAGTGGCTGCAAATACAGATAAACATTAGCAGAGAGTGTTGATACACAGAGACCATGATAAATCAATTGCTTGCAGACTCAGCTCAAAACCTATCAGTGAATGGCAAATGACAATTAAGCCATATCTGATGACAGGCTTCAAGACAGAGTGTAACACTTATTTTAGTCCATATTAGCTTGCTCATCATTTTCTTTAGCACTCTGTCCACACGTCTTCCTGCACCGTGCACTTGTCTCAGTCACAGCTTTGGTAAGCCCACAAGCTAACTCTTGCCAAAATGAGTGAAAAACAAACGTTTGGAGAGCTTCTTTGAAGAGGGGAAGAGACTCAACAATGAGGCAGTAGAAGACTGTAAGACTGGCACCAGAAAGAAAGCTGCATTTAAAGGAGAATACTAAACTCCTACTTAAATTACAGGTTCATTGTAACAGGCAATTCACATTCTCCCACTCTGCTTTGTAGTATATGTGGCAACCGGCTGTCCAATGAAGCCACAAAACTCTCAACACTGCCTTGCCACATGGAGACAAAGCTTCTTGCAGAAAAAGACAAGCCTTTGTAGTTTTTCAAAAGAAATAAAATATGAACAAAAAGAACAGCAGCAACGATGAAAAGCCACCATGTCGCCAAATGTATCTGCACTGAGAGCACCTTTCTTAGTGGCTAGCTGTACTGCTAAAGATAAGATGCTCTTTGCTAGTGGTGAAGAGTTGATCCTGCCTGTTGTGAACTGTAAGAAAAGACCAAAGTTCAAAAGGTTCACATGTTCATCTTTGGGCTGGCTCTATAACCGGTTGACTTGATGAATTAGCAGGGGATGTCGAGGTACAATTGAAAAGCACATTATTGAGTACCCTGGTACACCATCTAGGTTGACCAGTCTATCAAAGCTGATGAGGTGACAGTGCTTGTTTTTGTGTGATATATTTTTCAGGATGATATGCATAAGGATGCCAGTGTGCTTTTGTTGCCACCCAACATCAGAGCTGCAGAATGACTCAAGTTCTTGAGTGATTATGTATCAGGAAATCTGAAGTGGTCCTTTTATGTCGGAAGATGCATGGAGAGTGACTGCCCTGACTGGATAACCGATTTTTCTGATTTCACTACAGAGCTCTTGAGTTATGAGAGCCACTCCAGAAATTTCTTTTCAAAAAAACAGTCACCACCGCCTGAACATTTCAGTGACTCAGAATGAACGGCAAAACTTGCTTATTTGTGTGACATTTTTAATTTGTTAAGTGAACTCAATTTGTCAGTTCAGTCACCTCAAGGGAGAATGCTTATATTCAAGTTGACAGATCAAGCAGCTGCATTTAAAGGGAAACTGGAATTAAGCAGTTGACAAGTAAACACTGGAATTTTTGATGTTTCAAATATTAGCAGAGATTTTTAAATAGATTGAATCAAGGGTCTTCTTTCTCCCAACTAATGCATGATCACCAATCTGAGCTTTCAAAAGAGTTTGAATATTACTTGCCAACCACAAAAGACCCCCAAACAGGAAGGATGGATCCATGATCCATTTGTGAAGAAGCCAGGTGAATGGACTTTACCCATGCTAGAAGGAGATCAGTGCTTGAGACTGCAAATGGTGTTGGGCTTAAAGGTAGGTTTGAGAGAACTTCAAATCTCCCTACATGCTGGATTAAAGTCAAGATAGAATGTCCTGAGATTGCCACAAAAGCACTGAAAAGCCTGCTTTCATTTCCAACATCCCCTGTTTAGGAAGCAGGATTTTCTGCAGTTACAGTCACCAAAATAAGATTATGGAGGACACTGACCATAGGCAACATTCTTAGGGTGCCACTGTCTCCCGTCACCCTCAGATGGGACCATCCAGGTGCAGGAAAGCAAGCCAGAGGTCCCTCAGATTCCGTATTGTGGTGAGTTGTATAATTATTTCATTATATATTACAATGTAATAAAAATAAAATCCACAATAGATGTGATGCACTTGCTTCATCTGGACACCACCCCCACCCGATCCATGGAAAAATTGTCTTCCAAGAATCCAGTCCCTGAAGTACTGCTATCTTAATGGATTGCTACTTTGTAAGTTGTGGCTAGTTCTTACATTTATTTCCCTATTATAGAAGCATAATGAGATTGGAGGAAAAATGAATAGCAGGTGATTCTACAGTAGTACATGAACTTCAGAGTTATCCCTGGCCTAAGTGATTCTTTAAAAAAAATCAGAGAAGAACATTGTGGTAATTGTTGGGCAACAATGTGAATGGACTTGATACACTGAATTGTATACTTAAAATGGTTAAAATGGTAAATTTTGTTATGCACATCTTGCCACAATTTTTAAAAACTATGCAAGTACACAGAAATGAAACCGTCTCAAGTAAAGCATAGTGAGTGTTTTAGAGCCCAAAGTGGGAAAAACAGAGGGCTCTTCTCACTCTGGTTCAGGAAACTGGGCAAGAAGTAGCAGAGAGCTCACCTTGGACCCACAGCATCTGTACAACTTACAACGGAGGTGAACTGGTGAGCACAAATGATGAACTTCCTCTCTCGTTGACTTTTATTATGATGGAAATGAAGGTAGAAAAAGAACAGATGATCCAGGGCCATCACTGGAGACATTGCCTCATAATTTGGCCTTCCAAGATGTTTGGCAAAGAGTTCACATTCTCTTTACTAAATTTCGAAGTAAAGATAAATCTGAGGTTACTGGTGGCCTTTAATACCTATTTTTTTTTAAATCTGGGGTGCCTCAAAGGTACCTGCTGTTTGGTACACTGAGCTGAGTGGGGAGCCAGGAAGTTTTGTTCTGGGAGCAGAAATACCAAGAGTATTTCTGGAAGAGTAGATACAGAAATCTTGACCCACTGCCTCCAAATAGACACGCAGACATGAGGAATGAGTCCGAAGGTAGACCATGAACACAGGCGGAGCAAGAATGTGGCAATGGAGTGGATTTCAAAACCAAGGCTTGTTAACCCAGACTGCGTCTAAGGCATCAGTCCAACTTGCTAAGAAGGCAGTTCTCAAAGCCTGGGAAAACCGAAAAGGAGATCAAGAGTTGAGGAAAATATAGAAGAAGGAAGTATATGCACCAGTTAATAGTAACAAAGACTATCTCTGTATATAGAACAGTAATCACACGCCTGGCAGAATCCTGAGCAAGATGCCTATGTTACACTGAATCTTTGACTCCTTCAGTGATGGTATCATTGCTCCTATTTTGCAAATAAGAAAATAGACTCGGATTAAGGGAAGATGCAATTTGAGTTGTAGGACCTCTCTTGAAAGAATTGACTGCATCTCAATCTTTCCCAGGGTTTTTTCAAAGGGTGGCAGGGACAGAACACTTTCGGCACGTTGACCTAGAAGACCCTTTGTTGTACAGGACTGTTCCACAGGTTACAGAATGTTCAACATCCACGCTTCCCTTTCCCGAATACCTGTGCCCTCCCTCCATCCACTGTGACAACCCCAAGCACCTTCATTATATTCAGCTTACCTCACGCCCCTGAAGGATCACTGAGCCTTCTCCTTCATCTGTCTAAATGAAATCCAAACTAATTCTCTTCTGCCCAATTTCAGAAAAATAGAGACTTAGAAAACAGTCGCATTTATAAAGAAATGTATATGCTCAGTATTCTGTGTCAGGCATTATTCTAAGAGCCTTAAACATATTACCTCTTCTATTTTTCTTAACAACTTTGTGAAATGGGAACGGTCACTGTTCCCAGTTCAGAGGTGGTGAAGCTGAGGCAAAGAGCAGCTAAGAGACATTACCCAAAGGCATACATTTGCTGAGTCGGATGTGAAGCCCTGTGACCCAACTCCAGAGTCCAAATCCTGCGCTAACCACTTAGCACTCCACTGTTTCTCAGGCTCTCACCAAATTTATAGTTGTTGTTGATGGTGAGGAAGGCAGTTTGTTTATTTTGTTACATTTAACTAACACTACCGCCAAAGTAATTTTTCACATCTTCTTTGAAATGGATCTTAAATATGTGCCCACTTACCCTTTGATTATGATTTTTCAGTATTGTTAAAAAATAACACCGCATCATATTAACAATCTATTAATTTTTAAATTTACCTATCTTGGTTTATTCAAATTGCATTAAACTTACTCCCTTGAATTTCAAAGATTTCATCCTACCTCAATTTCTAGATTTAATGAATGAGGCCTTTAGAATTTTAAGGATATTTTTTTCATGTGTTCTTGGTAGGTTCATTTCCAAGGGAATAGATTCCTTGTAATGTCCCGCATCATCAGTTGTTTGTGCTCTTAAATGGTTTTATTTCTTTTCAAATATATATGAATTACATTTTTTTTCTTACTTTACTGCACTTGCTGCGATGCCCAAATCAAAGCTGTTTTGGAGTGATGAGAGTGAATATTTATTTTTCATTACTGATATTAAAAAGGTAACATTTACTCTTGTAGAGTTAAGTATGGTAATTGGCTGCAAGCTCTTTATAGGTGCTCATTTATCAGGCTGAAAGTGTTCTCTTTTCTGCCAAGTTTATTGAGAGAGTTTTTAAAGTAATTCATAGATGCTGAATTTTATCAAATGCTTTTTCTGTATCAGTTGATGATATCATATGATTTTTCTATTTCAGTCTGTTTATAAGGTGAATTCCAAGAAATGAGTTTATGTTAAACCAACATTGCATTCCCAGGGAAAATTCCACTTGATCATGATTTATTATCGTTTTTGTCCATAGACTAGGATATGCTAAATTTTCTTAAGAAGTTTTGAATGTCTATTCATGAAGGATATTAGTTTTAATCTGTATACCTAATTTTAGCCTCATAGTAATGATTTACAAAAAGTTTTCTTCTTTAATTTCTTGAAGACTTTACATAGATGTCATTATCTTGCTTAAATGTTTGATAGCATCAATAATTTAATAATGTGGGTCTAAAGTTTTCTTTATGGAAAGTTTTAAGCTAGGAATGTAATTGTTTAATTATGAGTATTAAATATGTTTATATCTTCCTTAGTGAGCTTTATTTGTCTCAAGAAATTTGCTTTATCAAAGTTGCCAAATTTATTTGGTTTAAACTTGTTAATAATATTTCCTTTTTATCTTTTCAATATATGTAAGATCTGAAATGATGTATTTTTCTCTTGCTCTTGCTATTGGTAGCTCTCTCTCTGTCTCTCTTTTTTTTGGTACCAGGGATCGAACTCAGGTCCTTGCGCTTGCACAGCAGGTGGCAAAACCACTGAGCTAAATCCCCGCCCCCCCCTCCCCCACCCTTTCCCTCCCTCCCTCTCTCCCTCCCTGTTTCCCTCTGAATTGTATGGATGGAACAGAGTTCCTCAACTGCCCCACTATAGACATTTTGGACAAAGTAATTCTTTCCTTTGGGAGATGTCCTGTGTGTTATAGGACATTTAGCAGCATTCCTGTTCTTTATATATTAGATATTGTTAAGAACTACATCCATACCCATTTGTGTCCATCAAGAATATCTACAGACATTCCCTGAGGTTCCCTGGAGTGTGTGGGATCAGCCCTAAGAACTAGAGGATCTAGCCTTTGTATGTTTCACTGTTTTTTTAAAAAAATCTTTTGTTTTTATATATTTCTTTGTTTTGTACTGTTGTCTTTATCATTGCCTTTCTTTCCATTATCCTGGGTTTAGTTTTTCTTGAGTCATTGTTTTAAAATCTTTCTGATTTTGCCAATGTAAGCATTCAGTGTTCTGTTTCCCTCTTGGCAATGATTTAGATATATTTCATAAATTTCATATGTTGTTTTTCATTTTCATCCAGTTAAAATTATTTTATCATTTCTTTTTTTTTTTTTTGGTACCAGGAATCAAACTCAGGACCTTGCGCTTGACAGGCAGGCAGTGGTACCACTGAGCTAAGTCCCTGGCCCTATCATTTCCTTTTTAATTGCTTCTTTGAGCCAGGGGTTACTTTGAAGTATGTTCTTTAAATTCAAAATATTTGAAAACATTGTTAGGCACCTTTCTGCTATTAATTTTTAGTTTACATTTATATGGCAGCTATACTTTATATATCAATTTTTTCCATTATTCAGACTTTAAAAATCCCAGAATATGATCTATTTTAGTTAGTGTTCCATGCATACTTGCAAGAACTGTGTATTATGCTGGTACTGGGCAGAGTGGTCTATAAATGTCAATTAGGCTAACTTGGTTGTATTCCTAAAGTCTCCTCTTAGTACTATAAATTTTTTGTTTATTTGTTCTATCAATTAACAAGATTTGTTTAAAATCTCTATTAATTTTGTGTATTTTATCTTTTTGTCATTGAGGGAATGTATATTTAGAATTTGTCATGCAGATAAGTTGACCTCATTAATCATTGTGACATTTATGCTTGAGAATATTCCTTGTGCTGAAGCCTACCTTGTTAGATATTAAATACCCAGTCCAGTTTTTTTGTAGAATTAAGTTTACATTTTATAACTTTTTCCCAGTATCTACTTGTAAACTATTTGTGCTGTCATATTTTACTTGGATTTCTTGTACACCATTTATAGTTGGGTCTCAATTTTTCTCCTCAATAAAAACTGACATTCTGCTTTTGGATTAGAACATAGACTCAACTACAACATTTGTCTTTCCTGTGGTATGGAGCAGCAGCAACCTGGGTTGATCTCTTTTAGTCTTAGTGAGGCAACATGGAATTTGCCCCATGGATGTGTAGTTCAGGGAACAGGTAGGGTTTGCAGCAGAACTTACATGTGGAATGTAGATCTTCTCCCCTGAGACTCTCCCTAAGATTTCTTCTTCATTTTCCAGCTGCTCTGATTCTCCTGAAATTTGACCTCTGATACTTCAAGTCAGTAAAACTATGGATTTTCTGTCCAAGTTTTAGCCACCCAACTACCATGGGCCATGTTCTGCTTTCAAGTAAAAGAGAAATTAAGAAAAACAATGAGAAACTTATCTCAGACATATTTTCTTTCCAAGTATAGAGGGCTATCCAGTTTCTGCCTATTTTAATTTGCTCTCCTGTTCCTTGAATTAGTTGATATATTTTCTCTAGAGTTCAGAATTATTGTTTGGAGAATATTTGGTAGAATAGAAAATACTTCCCCATTACCAGCAGCTAGAATTCCATTGTTCTGGCTGGATTTTTAAAATATTAATTCACAATACCTTGCACATGTCTATCATCAACAATTTTTCTGTTCCTTTTTTCAGGATAAATAAGATCCTTCAGAAATGTAGTGTCAGCATAATACCTCAAATTGTTTCTATCATAACCCAGTGAAAATCTTCTGCTGTGGAATCTCTCCTCCAAATTATTTACTGATTCATGGAGTCCTTAGAGAAGTCCCTGTTTACCGGTTTCTAATCAGGGAGGTGCTTATCAATCCTCTCTTTTGTATATCTAAATATTCTATAAGACAAAGCAAGCAATTTTTTGCTACTTTACAACTTATTGTTTAACCTCAGGCTTTCTTATTTCCTTAAGGATATTACCAATTTATCAATAATACACAATAAAAATGTTCTTTTGAAAGAAATTTATAGTGCCTTGTAGGTTATTTTATTTTTAAGAGTTTAATACTCCATTACTTTACTAATTGTAACCTAGTATCTGCTTGCCTGGAACAGGAATGTGGTATAATGTCCTCAGATTCTCCTTGGATTTTTTTTTTTTTTTTTTACTAAGAATACATTTTTAATCTTTCATTTTTCTGGCAAGTCCAATTCCACATGGTTTCATACTTCAGTTGCTTTAAGAATACCATCTGATAGGCCAGGGATTTAAGTCAGTGGTTCCGCTGCCTGCCTTGACAGCGCAAGGTCCTGGGTTTGATCCCCGGTACCGAATACTGTCTGACTCTGGTGATTTAAATTGAATTTAGTTGGCTAATGATAACAGTTAATAGCTTTGTCCATGTGCCAGATGCCAGGCAATGTTCTGTGTGTGTGATCTCATTTTGTCCTCCAGAAACCATATAAATTGCCTTTATTCCTATTTACAGATATGTTTGTTTGGGAATATCTTGGTATTGACCAACATTTAATGTAATGCTTCTAAAATTTCTTCAGTTTGGAGGAAGTTTTCAAACTGCTTATTTTCTTTCTCAGTAAACCTTCAAAATCCAAGATTCCTTGACCTACTATTTACATTAGTTCTATAAGAATAAAATAAGAGGGAGACTTTTAAAAATGGGAGAAGTGGCAAACACAGAAGATTGTCACTCAACAAAGAAGGAATGCTGGAGCTGCTAGCAGAGATAGACTGGCATATTGTACAATAATAAATAATAATTTATTGTTCTCAGATACTTGGGTTTCTTATTAATGTTTGAATAAAGAAAGCATATTTTATAATTTTTTGCATGTTTTTCTGGCTCATTTCACTTTCCCCATGTATTTTGTCTTTCTTTTCCTATTTTAGGTTGTAGTTTTCCTTCTCTATCATTCAGTTGAGGTATTCCCTTGAGGCTCTTTTGCTCTTAAGATACCTTTTATTTTTTAATCTAGCTCTTCATTTTCTTTTAACATTGTCTTTTTTTAAAAAGTGTTTTATTTTTCCATTCTTCTCTTTTCATCTGCTTAGCCAGTTCTGATTTGTTGTCATTCTTTCTGTTTTTAATTACAAGCTCCCTTCCATGGTGCATTTCTCTGCTTCCCTTCATAATTTTCCTTTATGTCTTCCTATATTATTTTTTTCTGAGATTAACTGGCAGCTAGTCTACCTGTCTGAGCATTTATTATTTCTCCCCTAATGTAGCCTCCTTTCTTCTGTCCATAGACTTCTCCTTCAACACTTAATTTGGTAATGCACTGAGTTGAAACCAAAGGACTCCACCACCTTCCTGTTATTGCAGTCTTTCCTGCTTTTAGAAAGTTCTTTTTCTTTCTCACTTGTAGACCACTGAAAACAAAAGCAGTAATCTATTGGAAAATACTATTAAAAATAGATCACATGCCATGCCTGTAATCCCAATACTCATGGAGGCTGAGGCAGGGGGATTGCCACTTCCAGCCCAGCTTGGACAATGAAGCAACTTAGCACCTGTCTCAAAATAAAAAATAAAAATGGCTGGGAATGTAGCTTAATGTGAAGGCTCTGGGTTCGATCTAGTACCAACCCCCCCCCCCACTCCAGTCCCTGCCTTGGGTTTCACTGGCTTTCCTTTGGAGACAGCTTTTCAGAAAAAGTTGTATTGGCTTGTTTTTTAGCTCCCAAACACTTTCAATACCATCTCAGTGAATACTGGTAAGAATCCTAAGAGAAAAAAGGCTGCAGTTAAATTACACCCAGTTTACAAATAAGCTTGCTCAGACATAGAATTTCACTTGTCCAACTATGTGATCACCTTTCCGTTCTTGTGGAAAAATACCTGAGAAAATCAAATAATCAGGAGGAAAGGGTTTCTTTTGGCTCACAGTCTCAGAGGTTTTGGTCCATGGGTTGTTGGCCCCATGTTTTGGGCCTGTGGCAGCATAGTGCATCATGGCAAGAGCGTGTGCCAAAGGAGGCCATTTATCTCATGACACTCAAGAAGCAAAGAGAGAAACAAAGGGAGGCTGGGTTCCCACTATTCCTTGCAAGAGTGCGACCCCAAACACCTAACTTTCTCCCACTAGGCCTCACCTCTTGAATGTTTTGTCACCTCCCAGTAGCACCACACTGAGGACCTTTAGGAAACATTCAAGATTTGGACTGTAGGACTGAGCTAACATAACACTTAAGAACAAACACAGGTTTCCATCTGTGACTTTTGAGTTCTGTGCTTTCCCAACTTTCGTTTCTCTGCCACTCTCCCATACTTCCTCTATATACCCTGATTCCGCATTTCTATCATTTCTCCTTCTATAGCTCATGAAATCTTTCACATTTATCACTAGGAGAATTAAGGTGATGTGAACTAACTGAAGGAGAAAAAAGTAGTCACCAAATCCATTTGTGTAGATGAGTTCACTATACTCTCTACATTTAAAATCCATCCAATAATTTTTCTTGTTCAAGGTGAGTCATTATTTCAGAATTTTTCATAAAAACTCATCAAAAAGAAAAGACTAATAAAGTTAAAAATGATAGCAAAGACCTCTTTGACCCACAGATTAGCAGTGAGGAAGGCTAACAGCCCCACTCAGGGTGGAGGCTGAAGAACAGAGTCCAAATATTTATTTTAGGTTTTATTTGTGCTGCATCTTTGCTCTTACCTCCATGGTTTCTTGCAGCATTATTGTCAGTTATGACCCTCCTGGGCTCTGAGTCTAAACTCAGTCCCAAGAGTCTAGACTCTTGTCTCCCATTGCTTCTGTGTGAAGGCAACAACTGAATGGTTCCAAAGACCTTCTTTGCTTATCTCAAGCACCCACAACATCTTTCAATGTGCTTTCAAGGAATTCTATCTTTTCCACCCCCAGCACAGAGGAGGTAAGCCACTCCCAGCACCCAGGAGGAGGCTTCTGGGCCACCTTACCACCAACCTCCCAGCACAGAGGAGATGAGCCGCCGCGCAGGCACCAACAGCAACCCCTCCACCAAGTCAAAACGAGAAAACACATAAACAAGTCTCAAAACCAGACTCCCAGGTCACCTAAAGCAACCCCAAAGGGAAACAAGATGGAACACTGATACTCAACCACCTGGACTCCCTGAACTGGCAACAAAAGAGGATCTGGAAAAAATGAAATCAGAAATAATTTCTCACATAACAGCAGAGATTGTGCCCACAGTGCAAGACATGATTAATAAATCTAGAGAGGATCTGAGGAACATGATGAAATCTCAACATAGGAAACAAATAGAATCCATAAAATAGATGCAAACAGATTTCCAGGAGATTAAAAACTCCATTGAAAGTTTACACAGCAGAATGAGCCAATGTGAGGACAGAATCTCAGATACAGAAGATAAGATTGCGATTAGTGACCAGGCAAAGAAAAATTGCTTCAAACTTTTAAGGGACCATGAGAAATCAATCCAGCAACTGCTAGACCATGTAAAGAAGAATAACATAAGACTGATTAGAGTCAATGAAGAAACAGGAGACAGTGCAGATGAGATAAAAAAATCTGTTCACATAATTAATGACAGAAAACTTCCCAAGCAGGGGAAAAGAACTTGACATACAGATAAGTGAGGCATATAGGACTCTAAATAGCCTTAATCAAAAAAAAAATCTACACATAAGCATGTAATTGTTAAGATTCCAGAAACCCGACAGAAGAGCAAAGTTCTACAAGCAGTTAGAGAAAAGAAACATCACATACAAAGGAAAGCCCATCAGAATCACAGCAGACTTCTCAATGCAAACCCTCAAGGCAAGAAGAGCTTGGAATTACATATTTCAACCCTTAAAGGAAAACAGCTTCCAACCCAGATTGATGTACCCTGCAAAACTATCTTTCAAAATTGATGGAGAAATAAGATACTTTCATGATAAAGAGCACCTTAGGAACTTCATGAATACCAAACCAGCACTCCAAAAAATTTTAGACAATATCCTAGGAACAGACAATGATGATCACAACCCCAGGAAGCCTAGCAGAATGAATCTTGTGTGCAAAAAGAAATTAAATACAAAGGGAGAGAATTCAACAAAAAGAAAAAGTCATGACAATGATAAGTCAATGATAACCATCAATGTTAATGGTCTCAATTCACCAATAAAAAGAAATAGTCTGGCAGAATGGGTCAAAAAGCAAGATCCAACAATATGCTGCATACAAGAAACATATTTAATTCAAAAAGAAACTCATAGACTGAAAGTTAAAGGGTGGAAAATAATACTCCATATGACAGGAACCTGAAAAAAAGCAGGAGTAGCTATCCTCTTTGCAGATCAAGTGAATTTCAACCCAAAATCTGAAACACTTCTAGTCCCCAGAATTTTGGATAAGCGATAGTCAACTTGTATGTACAAATCTATTGTGAACATGTGTTTTCATTCCTCTTAAGTAAAAACTTAACAACAGAACTGTTGGTTCTTAACAGTAATACAAGAAATTTATATATTGTTTTCCAAAATGGTTTTGTCATTTTACGTTCACATTAGCAGTATTAGACAGTTCTAACTGGTTCACACCTAAGCTGACATTTGTTCTTGTAAAACTCTTAACTTCATCACCCTAATGAGTGTATAATATGATCTTGTTATTGTACTGATTAGTATTTTTCTGATTCTAGTGCTGCACACCTTTCCTTATGCTTACTGGCTATTTATCATCTTCTTGTGTCTACTTTTCAATTGGGTTGTCTATTAATGAGCTGTAACTTCTTTATATATTCTGGTCTTAGGTTATATGTATTATAAATATGGTCTGTTTAGGGACTACTTTTCATTTTCTTTTTTAATATTATAGTATTTGTACATTTTAGGTATACAATATAATGACATTCATCATTGGAAATTTGCACCTTTACATAATCTCTCTTGGTTCTTATTTTTCCCCCTTCCTCTGCCCTCCCTTCAACCCCTCCATCCCTCCCTATTTAAAGAGACTTTGTTTCCATTTTTTCATTTTCTCATATTAATTCCATTCCCTTCTTTCCTTTCCCCTACCCCTCCTACTTCCCCTTCCTCTTTGCCCTTTTCTTCCTATTTCACAGTATCTATTATGCCTTTTGATCCTTATTTACACTTTCAGTTTCTTACACCAGAGAAACTATTCAGTATTTACACATGTGTGTCCTATTTATTTCACTTAAGAGTATCGCCTCAATGTGCATCCATTTAACTATAAATGTCTCAAATTTCTCATTTTTTATGGTTGAGTAGTACTCCATTTTATTAAAAAAACACATTTTCTTTATCCAGTCTCCAGTTGATGGGCATTTGGGCTGCTTCCAAGTTTTTAGCACTGAAGAGGGACCAGGGTGTTTCTGACCTCGGCCAGAGGGAAGTGGCACAGTCTTGCTGCAGGGCAGCATGACTTTGCTTCTCTTCCTACAAATGCATTTTCTTCCTTCTCCCTCCCTCCCTTCCTTCCTCCCCACTTCCTTTCTTTCTTTTCTTTTTTATTAATGGATGTTTGCAATACATAGTAGTGATGTCATTGTGGGGGATTGGTACATACATGTAACATATCTTGATCATTCTAAATCCCTTTACTCCCCTCTTCCTAACCTTCTTTCTCCCTGATCCCTTCCTGATCTCCAAAAAATCTACTTTCTTGTTGCCTGCCATCCCTCCTTTATTTTACTCATTCATTTATTTATAGTTTAAGTTTCTCATAGAAGAGAAACTATGCAATATTTCCCTTATTAGATTTGACTTATTTCACTTAGCATTATGTTTTTTTCTGCTAGTCATTCTCATTAATAAATGTAACTGTGGATATCTGCTTTATCAGTCTTTGCCAGGATGTGTATAAGATGATATTTAAGGAGTGTAAGAAGAGAGTAAGAATGAAGCAACAACAGAGGAGATACACTTTTTGACCACGTAATCTTGGTTTAAAAATTTGTTAGCCCTATTGTACTATTGATAGGAGAGGCCAGCTGGATGACAGAAGACCTGTGGTCTGTGGCCATAATTCTTCATCCACTCTGAGTTGATGAAAACTGCCCTTGGAAATATTTAGCTCCAAAGCTAACTAGAATAGCAAATCTGGTGTGAAAATAGATCTCATCCTGTTTCTTTGCCATCAGTCACTTTTCAGATTTTATCCTGGAAAACAAAGATGCCAGAGAAATTTAGTCTGTCTAAGAGAAGCACTATATGTTTTTAATGGCCAGTAATTTATCTTGAGAAATCTGTTTTCCACCCCACTAAATATCCCAGGAAATGGCTAAGTGAATTGTCTCTTCTGTAGCCAATAACTGTCTCCTAGTGATGTTTTGCCAAACGGTCCCACAAACTAAGAAAAATATATCGCGAATGTTATTGAAAGTAAACTGGTTTTTGAGACAATGAAAATATTTTATTTAAATTAAAGCAGAATGGCAGGGGCCTGCTTTTAATTCACGTCCGGCATGAAATTGAAGCACTGCACTCATCCTCATTTTTCATGCTCATTGTGCCTATTTTAAAACGGTCAACTTCAATTGCCTCTTATTTGCTTAAGTTGTTCATTTCCAGTGTGTTTTTGACAAACAACTGAGTGCATTGAAGTGGCATCATCTGATGTGTGGTCAGAAGTCTCCTTTAGAAAAGCCATTTGTGCTCACAGAGTATTTGCAGCCTCCAAAAGATGATATTTTCTTTGATAATGAAACAATGTTGTGCTTTGGGATTGGAAAAGACCATTTAATAGCATCAGAAAAATTGAAATTGAAAGAATCTTCACAAAATAGAAGCCAGGGTGTGCAGTCACTTAAATATTGTGTATATTCCATGATTTTCAGAATCAGCGTGACAAGAAGGAGGACCGATTAGCACATGTTCCATGTGCTTTTGTAATATGATGATGATCATTTCGAAAGCCCTTCTTAAGACATCACAAATTTTTGTAGAAAAGCTACCGTGATATCTAAATTTTGCGGGTAAAAGCCTTAAAGCTCTTCAATTTAAACTCAGCTTACGTTAAAATGTCAGCTCCAGGGGCTGGGGATTTAGCTCAGTGGTGCTGCCGCCTGCCTTGCAAGCGCAAGGTCCTGAGTTCAATCCCCAGTACCAAAAAAAAAAACCCCCAAAAAACCCAAAACAAAAAAAAGGTCAGCTCCTGCAGTTGTGCTAGTTTAATTCTGTGCTCATACTAAAAAGTGTTCTAAATACCTGGAAGCAGGAGAGAACCCTGTATGTTGGAAATGAGGATGTAGAAATTTATTTGTGTCACTAAAGTCAGGCAGATAAGTTTTCTAAGTGTCCCTTGAGTTGTAAATGTTAGCAACATTGCTTACTTACAGTTACTTAAAGTTGATTTTAAATAGCATTTACATGTTTTTTTTTTCTAGGAAAGGTCATCATTAAAACCACGACTAGACTGTAAAGAATTTAATTTACAGAGTATTTCTTAAATCCAATTTTTCTCTTTTAAAAAGAACATAAATGAAATGAAGAAACAGTAGTTCTCGATAGGCTTATAATAAAACACCAAAACCTTTATATTAAAGGGAATCACCAGTCCTAGAAATGAAAGGCAAACTAAAAGAATCTTTACTCTTTTAGTTCTTATTTTGAATAAAAGAATTTTAAATGGCTCTGAAAATCAAATATTTTATTCTTAATAGTCCAAGACATTCTCAATAAGGAAATGATTTTCAATTTTCTATTAAATAGGAATCATAGGAGTGGTGTTTAAATTATGTAAAGTTCTGGATTAGTGGAGTGCAAATTAAAGAGGAATTATAGTAAAATAGAAACACATTGTACAAGTTCAGTTCTAGAGGTACCTCAAAAATCCAGCCACAAGGCAGGACTTGGGAACATGCTGTGATTACTGAGCCGCTGTGTGGGCAGTGGCTGTCTTCTGAGTTTGGAAGGGGATAAACATACAAGTTGCCAGGGCTCTGTTTCTCACAGGATGCCATGCTGAAATGGCTCAGCAGTCCTTCCCCAGAATTTAGTTTGAGAGGAAGATGGAAAGGAACTTCAGAGTAAAAATTAGAAACCTAGCTTTCATCATGGGGGGAGATGGACACATACATTAGTCATTTACTTCGTTATTGATGATTTTTCACCTAAGTACAACTATATTACAGACATTGCATACAGAAGAAGCCCTTTTGGGGGCTGGAACTAGCTTAGAGAAATGACCCAAGAGTTTCTCTGTGGGCCCAGAATACTCTAGATATTTTCCCCATTGCTCCTTGAGATGATTCATTTTGATTGTCAAAGTGATTGGCTTGGAGAATGTCTAGGAAATTTGTAAAGTGCGCGTCTGGGTATGTCTGGCTCGATCATGTGGGCATGACACTGCAGACTCTACCTGGTACCTGGCACCTTCCTCTTGGCCTTCTTCCCTCCCACTCTGGTTCCTGGCTACCATGAGGTGAGAAGCTTTCCTCTGCCAGACCCTTTGTCATGATGTTTCTCTCTTGGAACCAGGAGGCCATAGACTGAACCCTCGGAAAACATGAGCCAAAATAAATTTCTCGTCTTTTAAGATTTTAGTATCAGGTATTTTGTTCCAGCAATGAAAAGCTGACTAACACACTCCTTGTGTATTGCCACTTTGGTTTCTTTTATCCTTCCACTGTGAATCACAGAACCTCATATCATTGACTTAAGAAGAAAATAACACCTTTGAACCCAGGCCAACTTCTGAGCTGAGAGGCCAAGACTTAAAAATAGAGATTTTGTCTAACTTACTAATTACAAAATTATTCATTCAGTATAGTGTAGATGTAGCCAGAAATGGGCTGGATAACATTCTTCTTAATGAAATAACTGCTCAAAAATGTAGGTTTTCTGTAGGCACACAGCTCCCCAAAGAGAAAGTAAAGGCCAAGGCTTTCTTCCAAACCCGCCAACACCTGAACTTGAAGTGCTAAAGAGAACTCGGGAGTATTATGCTAATTCAGTGGCTCTCACCTGTGCTCCATGGACATCCATGGCCTTTCCAGGAGTCTGCAAAATCAAAAGCGCTTTTATAATTTTACCATTGCTTGCTTTTTTCTTCATGTTCTCACAAGTGTATAGGTTTTCTATACACTTTCTATTACACAGCAAATACTATTACAATTGACTGAGTGAAAAATGCTCCCGCCTGATTCTCATTAAGCCATTTGTCAAGTAGATATTTTTAATGTAAAACAAGGTCATTTTTAAATGAAATTGTTCCTTTAACTTTTTAGAAAATTCTTTTGGGAGGTTGGAAATGATTAAAACTCATAAAAGAGTTATAAGGAGAGCATGCTATAGTATTCTTTTTACTCATTTTCTTTCATCAACATTTCACATACCTAAGAGAGAGCAAATTTTAAAACTTAATAATGGCATGATGCTACTACTAATGGTGTAATTCTAAACTATGGAATTTATTCAGATTTTAAAAATTTTCATATTAATATATTTATTCAGATCAAAGATCCAACCCAAGTGCTACATTGCATTAAGTCATCCTATCTCTTTAGTCTTATCTTACTTGGGACAGTTCCTCTTGTTTTACATGACCTTGACATTTTAAAATAATAGTGGTCAGGTATTTTGGTAAGTCTCTCAACTTGAGTTTGTCTGATATTTTGCTAGTGATTAGATTGGAGCCACTGATCAGTAACTGGAGTTACTGATGAAGAAAGACACAGAGTTGATGATATATCCTTCTTTGGGAATGCATGATGTTGGTGACTTATTATTGGTGATGTAAAGTTTGATGTTTAATTAAGAGTGTGATGACCAGGTGTCTCCACAAACAATTACTATTTGGCTTTCTGTAGTAATTAAATAAATATGCAAATATTCTGTTTCTCCTTAAACTTTTGCCAAATAATTTTATCATTCATTGGTAGATTGACTGAAGCAGTTATTACTATGGTGTCCTAATGGTGATGTCCTATTTCTCTTATTTGAACTTCATTTTTAATGTAAATAATTCTGCAGATAAATAATGTCTCTTTTTTGTAAAAGTAGAAAGACATCTGAGTTGTTTCCTAATTTGGGCAATTATAAACAAAGCTGCTATGAAAACTCACATAAATTTTCAAAAGCTTTGGGTAAATATCTAGGCATAGGATTGCTTTGCCATATGATAATTTTAACTTTATAGAAACTGCAAAAACTGTTTTCCAAAAGAGATGCAAAGTTCTGCATTCCAACTAGTCCTGTAAAAGAAATCCAGTTGCTCTGAACTTGCCAGCATTAGGCACCATGAGGTTGTTTCTTGGTTTTTTAATCCGTTCTCATAGAGGTGTTTACTTTGTGTCACCCTAAAGTCTAGCAATGTTGAGCACCTTTTCATAGGTTTATTTTTTGTATCTTTCTTTTGATGAAAAGCCCATTCAATTTTTTTTTTACTATTTTTTGGACTGTTTTCTTATTGTTAAACATGAGATTTACTTATATATTCTCAATATAGGTGAAATTTGAAAATATTTCTTGAGTTTGCCACTTATCTTTTCATTTTCTTAGCTGTGTCTTTCACAGATTAGAAAATTTTATTTTTAATGAAGTCCTATTATTTTTCTAAATCATTTTTCTTCTTTGAATTGTACATTGGTGATATATTTTAATCTCTTTGGTGAACTCAAGGTTATACAAATTCTCCTATTTTTTTGGAGAATTTCCATGATTTTGGATTTTGCATCTATGGTCAAGATTTATTTCACATTAATTTTTATTTAAGATGAAAATAATAAATCTCATTTTTTGTGTAAAAGTAGAAACATATTTCATCCAGTGTATTGCATCCAGTGTGAAGCTGGAAGTTCACGAATGTGTTTTGTAATCTGGGAAAATACAGTTTTTAAATAAACATGGTAGTCATATTAGCAGGCAACAGGTGTAACATCCTTGTATTTAAATATATAAATATTTTTAAATCATTCATTTTTAATGCCTAATGTGGGGTGATTTCTACTCTTTCCCAAGTTAAAGTTACAGGGATATATATCTATATCCATGTCTATCTATATTCACCTTAAATGATTTTTTAAATCACAAAATATACAAAACAGTGTTTTTAGGCATTGATCAACAGCGTCCACAGAATGGTGATCCTAACAGAGGGGAAATAAGGCGAATCCTACATTTACCCCAGCTGTTTCTGAGGAGAGAAAGTGGAGCGAGGAGTTAGGAAGGCCAAAGAAAGCAGAGTTCACAGGGAGGCATACTAACTAGACTAGAGACAGAGAGACGCAAAGACAGGGCGTCAGGAACAAGCAGAGAGTACCGGCCAGGCTTCAAGTGAATGCTGATGGGACTCACACAGGAGACTACTACTCAACACTGAGAAAGAAACACCTAAAAGTTACCTAAAGACTCAGGACCATCCAGCTCACACTTGGCCTAAATTAGTGTGTTCCTGTGTATCAAAGTGAAAACAGAAAGAAAACATACTTTACAAAGGGCACTGAGTGTACTACCCAGAAATTGATAGTCTCAGTATTGAGGCAAAATTAACCCTAGACCAAAGCCACTTTGGCCTCCCCTAAGAAGTGAAGAAAGTGCATCTCAAAAGAGTCAAACTATTTACAAGAAACTTAACTGTATCTCAAAATAAAGCTCAAAAATATTTTAGACTACATTAATATCCAGAACCCAATAAGCTAAAATTCACAATGTCTGCATTCAATAAAAAATGACTAGGCATGCAATGAAGCAGAATAATATGTCCCATATTGAGAAGGACAGCATATTTCTCACAAAAAATAATTCAACTTAGAATTCTATACTGAGAAAAAGTGTCTTTCAGAAATAAAGACTTTTTCAGACATGTGAAAGTTGAAAATATTCATTATCAGTATACCTTCTTTGAAGGAAATGATGAAAAGCTCTTCAGGCAGGGAAAAGTAATTTTCAGGGAAAACATGAATCAATATGGATGAATACAGAACAATGAGAATAGTTGAAGGACCCTGGTTAACAAGACAGACTCCATATTGCTGCTTGACCCACCTGCCTGTCCTTTAGACGAACTCAGAAGAAGGAAGCTTAGAAACCTCCTCCCCTTAACAATTCATCAACTATTGTTTCACAAATGTTCTAACAGCAGGGCGTTCTGCTTCTGTACCTTTTGCTTGCTTTGCTAGTTCTATCCCATAGGGGGGCCTAGAAACTGTTGGCCTCAAAGGTGTACAAAACATGTTTGTCAACCCCCAGTCGGGGCTGGAGTCCGATGCTCGGCTTGGTCCCGGCTGGTAATATACTCCTGTGTGGATTTAATATCGGTCTCTGGTTGGTTCTTTCTCACTGGGCCTAACAATAGTAAGTATGTGGGTCGGCATCAAATATATCTTCTTAAATTTCACTCTTACGTTAAAGTAATTTATAACAATGCATGGTGGGATTTGTAACAAATGTAAAATTAAAGTGCCTGACAACAGTAAGACAGACAAGGAGAGGAAAAATGAAAGTAGACAGCTTAAAGTTTTTAAATATGAATGTTATACTTGAAGGTAGACTACAGCGACTCAGTGACATACTATAAACACTGAAGCAACAACTAGAAAAACAGTATAGCTACTATATTCGTTTCCTGTTGCTACTGTAACAAATTACCACGAATTTAGTGGCTTAAAGCAACACAAATGTATTTGCTTACAGTTCTGGAGGTAAGAAGTCTAAGACCCTCAGAGCCATGTGACCCCTGGAGGATGTGGGGAGGAATCTGTTTCCCTGGGTTTTGTGACTTCTTGAATCAACCCACACCCCTTGCTAGTGGAGCCTCTTCCATTTTCAAAGCCAAGTACAGCACCTTTATCTCTTCTTGGCGTCTTCCCTCTCCCTTATAACATCCCTTGTGATGACCTCAGCCCATGGGATCATTTAAAATAATCGGTCCATCTCAAAATTCTTAGCTTCATCATATTTTGAGGTCCCTTTGCCTTATAAAGTACCATATTTGCAGGCTTGAGTATTAGGATATGGACAACTTTGGAGGCCATTCCTACCACCTACTGCACCTGATGAGCAAACAAAAGTAACAAAATGAAATAGCAAATACTCTGTCAGTACAAAAGAAGACAGATAAGGGCGACAGTTGAACAAAAAACAGATAGGAGAAATAGAAAACAATAACAAGATAAACTCCTAGAAATAATAACATTAAAGGTAAATTCCCTAATTAAAAGGCAGAGATTTTGCAGATTAGATTTTAAAAAGCAAGATGTAACTATATGCCACTTACAGGAATCCTGCTCAAAATGTAAAGATACAAATAGTTTCAGAGTAAAAGAATGACAAAGACATTCTATGTTGCCTCTATTCGTAAGAAAACAGTATCATTCATAATGATAAAGGGGACTCAAGTAATCAAGATGGTATAATTCTAAATGTTTCTATATCTAATAATTGAGTTCAAAATATAACAAAAGTTGAATAAAAACAAAAAGAAAAACTAAATGCTAATTGGCTTTAATAAAAAGAACAATAGGCTAACCCACAATTATATGTAGAGACTTCAATGTCTTGCTCTCAATATTTGACAAAACAATCAGAAAAGATATAAAAGACTTTTAAAAACTATTAAATCCCCTAGTTAACATTTATGGAGCACAAAAAACAGCATCAAAATACACATTTTTAGTAGCAAGCAAAGAACATATGCCAATATACCATATTCTGCCTACATAAAACAAACCTAAATATAAAGATACAAAGACTGAATCATGCAAAGTATATTCTTTGACATTAATGAAATTTAATTATGACTAATAATAGAAAAATGTCTAGGAAAATATTTAGAAATATTTAAAAACTAAGTAACACATTTAAAAATATTTATAGGTTGAAGAAGTAAAAAGAGGCATTACAAGCAATTTTAAATTGAATAAAAATGAAAAATACTTGATATCAAGCTATACTTGATGCAAAGATAAAAATAATATACTATAGATCTAAATGCTCGTATTAGGAAAGTAGAAAAATCCCAGACCAATGCTGTGGAGTTCCTTGCAACACCCAACGTGTCAGTATCTTCTCGGGTTGACACAGGGGTGGAAGGCTGCTAACTTTGAGGAGCTGGAACATCTTGAAGACAGCATATTTTGCCAACTTGGGCAGAGTTGGGCCTTATGGGGGAAAGCAAGGAAGTTCCCTCAGGGACAACTGGATAAAAGTTAATAATTCAGCCCAATGGTCACAGTGCCTTGTTGACCCAAAGCAAACATCTGTACTTTGCAGAATGCTGTGCCTTTGTTGTTCCTCAATAAGTCTGGGGGTTTGAGTCAGTTCCGGGGTGCATTTCAGTGAAGTCTCCTGACCCTCTGCAAAGATATTCTCTGTCTCTCACATTTTTTACTTCGTCTTTCTATCAGGATTTGCTGGCCTGAACCTGGCAAAATGCATTAAGCTTCCACCTTCAAAAATAGAAAAGTAATGGTAAGTTGAAGTAAAGAAATAATCTAGGTAAGAGCACAAATCAAGAAATTGAAACCAAAAAGTACAGGATATCAAACTAAAAGCAGATTCCTTGACAAAATTAATAAAGTTGAAAAATTTAGCCAGGCTGATTAGAAAAAAAAAAAAAGAGAGAGAGAGGCCACATTTTCAATATCAAAAACCAGAGAGGTAATTTCAGTACAGAACCTTGAGTCACTATATTAGTTCCTTAATACTACTATAATGAAGTACCGTAAACTAGGCAGCTAAAATGACAGAAGTGTATTGTCTCCCCATTCTGGAGATTGGAAATCCAATGTCAACACATAAATCAGAGTCCTTGTTGGATTCAAGCATTTTTAACATTGTGGGCAGGGCAGATGGCATGTATTACCAGCACTCTGGGAAGCTGAACCAGGAGGAACACAAGTTTGACCCCAGCCTGAGCAACTTAGTGAGGCCCTGTCTCAAAATTAAAAAGGGCTGGGGATTGAGATGTAGCCTAAGACCCTGGGTTCCATCCCCAGTACTTAAAAAGAAAAACATTAGGAATGTAAAAGGCTCCTAAAACCAAGCAGATTGAGAAATCTTGATCGAATGGAAGTTTGCTGAGATGGATGAATGAACAATGGGAACTATTTCTTCCTCCACTTGTTCTTTTTATTATTTATTCTCCCCCGCTTATGAATAATTATAGCACTCCTGTCTAATAATAAAGATAACTACTATGGACTTGCATCTATGATTCTCACAAGCAGCACACCTAGTATCCTCCACTCTGGTAAAATCACATGTGATGATCAAATCATTACTGTGTCTAAGGCCACATAAATCATGGAACTGGAAATCGATCCGAGGCCGACAGGCTCAAGAGCCTGTGTTTGTTCCCCTACACCACGGGGAGGGTGGGTGAAGACACATCTCCCTCAGCTAGGGCAGAGGGAGGAGCTTCTTTGGTCTGTCTATTCCCAGGGACGCACTTCCAGAATGCAAATGGAAAGGAGATGTCGCTGGGTGCTGAGGCCCACAGCTGAAGGAGCGGACCTTCAAAGTTCAATCATATTCTCTGGAGGACACAGGAGGAAAAGGAGGGGACATTTCGGAGCCTGGGAAACTCTTTCTGAAGTTCACAGATGAAGGAGCAGGTGTACAACGAATGGAGATTACTAAGAAGGCAGTATTGTTACATCTTGGAAAAGAAAACAGACCGACTCATTCCCAAGATCTTTTGGGAGTCTTTGGGGTAAAAATAAATTTCATAATCCTTAATAATTATCTCACTTAATCCCTCTTTTTCTTATGCATGCACAGTGGTGTTTCACAGACACAACACGATATGTGATGTTACAGCAAACGTAAGAATCTGACATGAAAACCTAGCAGTCTTCAATTAAGCTAAACATTGAAGAGAGAAATGCAAAACATCACTCTTCTCACTAATTTTTTTTGTTCTGACAAAACTAATTTCTTTCTTCCTTTCTTTTAGGGGCCAGGGGGTGGTACTGGGAACTAAACTCAGGGCCTTTACACTGAGCTACATCAGCTGTTTTTATTTTTATTTTGAGACATGATCTCCCTAAATTCCTAAATTGCCCAGGCTGGGCTTGAATTTGTTATCCTCCTGCACCAGCCTCCCAGGTGCCGATATTGTAGGTGTGTGCTACCACACCAGCTAGGCAAGCTAACTTTCATACGTGTATTTTATGTTGACATAAAACCGTTTGTTACTGTCATAATGAATTAATTAATCAGTTTTAATTTCTAATATGATAATTTTCGACAGATAAACAAAAACTCTTTGGGGGACTTCAAATATGCTTAGGAGTGTGGAATCGTCCTTAGATCAAAATGTTTGAGACTTACTGTCAGAACCACTTAAAGATGAGTAAGCTGAGACCCACAGAGTGGAAACAAATTACCCACAGTGACTACCATGCGGTAGAGATGAGTCAAAACCAGCACTTCCCACTCCGAGTGTTTCCATAATGCCGGGCTGGCCCTGTCTCTTCTAGCCTAAGTCTGAGGGAAGCTTTTCTGTTTCCCTAGGGTGTCTCCCCAACTGCAGCCACTGTGCCCAGGGACATGTCCCCTTTATCTTAGGCAAAACTACCAGATTTTAGCGATTGTATAACAGACTCAATGTAAAGTACAGTAATTATACAAAGGGGTTCATCCCGTAGGCTTTCAGGATCAGGGACAAGAGTCCAACGGTGTCTGCAGGATCCGAAGCAGAATCCGAGCTGGCCGTCAGCGTCCTGAGGAGCCACCGGGCCCCGGAGCAGAGGAGGGCCACCAGCCTGGAAGCTCACCGCAGGGTGCCCATTGGAGTCTGCACTGCAACACTAAACAGATTGCTTGAAAGGCTGAAGAAACTGAAGGAAAACGTCCAAAGGCGATGGGAAAAAGTTCTACCGAAAAAGGGAAACACTTCTTCCCTCTATTCCTTTCCATTCTGTCCAGGCCAGGCGCCTATGGTTGGTACCGCCTACGTGGGGTGGGTCTTGCCGCCCCAGTTTGCTGGCCCGCCTGTCAATCACCCACAGACACGCCCACAACATTCGGATCCGTCGGGCTGTTCTGGGCAAGTGAGGTTAACCGGCATAGTGATGATGAACCGGGCCGCAGCTTGTCACAAGCCACGCTGACCTGCCCTTCTTCAACCTGCATGGCCCTGCTTCCCTCCTTACCTGGTTTGGAGCTACTGTAAATACAACGCATCCTCCTGGAAGCCGGTAGTTGTCCCCTGACCTTGAATCCCCATGCTGTTTTCAGGGTGGCACTCCTGGAGCATTTTTCTTACAACTCTGTTTCTAAATTCGGTTTGTTTTTTGCTTCACTTCCATGATGGTGAATTTGCATAACGGGGAAAATTACAAAGAATTTTAGGAATATTTGGTGCATTATTTGTGCATGCTTTCTAATTTGGTATATTTTAAAATAACATTTGATGAAAGAGAAATTCCTTGATAGATTTATGGGTGGTAATTCCGAAAATGATAGAAACACTTCCATTGGCACGTGAAGAAGTTGAATCCAATCCCTTGCTCCTCAGCCCAAGTCCTCGAGACAGCTCCATGACGGCCTGCGGCAGCTAAGGACCAACGTGGGAGTGCCGTGGCTGGAGGCGTGTGAGGGCCAACTAGCTTCAGCACCCCGTGGGCTGGGCCTCCGCACTGTCACGGAGGCAAACTCAGGAGCGTTTCTCCAGGGCCAGCACTGCAGGGTGCTGACCAGTTGAGCTGCAAAGCAAAAGAAAAAGGAAGCCGAGCTCATGGTCGGAAAGGTCACTTTGTCCCTCAGTGTTCCATGTTTCCCATCAGCCTTTCCAAAGATGTTTCGTTTCAGCATTTATTACCTTGAATATTGAACTAATAAAATAAAACATGCACAATGTTTAGTTTTCTAATCATTTCCATACTTAACACAACAATTGCGAAAAAAACCTTTAATGGACAGCTTGAGTGTCAATCAGGTTGTGAACATGAAGCCATTTCTAGGTAGACAGTTCGCTTCCGTGGACTTGTGTTCCTGTGAGTGTGGGTGGAGCCTAGAAGAGCCACCTGTGGGAGTGGACACACGCGCCCTCCGGAGCCTCCTCTGGAGATGAGGGCAGAGGCAGGATCGCTCACATTCATCCCATTCACGGTAACAGAATCGCCACGCCCTCCTGAAACCCAAAGTAATCCAGGACCCTGCTCAGAAACAGACTTGACAACCGAAGTTAACTTGCCTCTTTATTTTAAACGTTTAATAATTAAAAACCTCTGAAAACAACAAAGCTTCCCAGGTGGTCTCCAAGGAACACATGAGCTATTTTGCAGGCAACTCCAAGGCAGCCCGCACAATTGCTTGAGGACTTTGCCAAATAGCAATCGCTGCTAGTGGAAAATGTAACCCTCAGCACATGGGCATGTGGCTGCTGGGACTGCCATCCAAGGAGAGGGCCCAAGAGGACTGGGCTGGGGTTTCAGTAACCCTGCCCTGCCACAACCCGGAGGCCCCGATGGCTGGGACTCAAAACTGGAACGTTAACTTGCGCATCCCACCCCCCAAAACAAGCTTGCTCATCTTGAATAAACTCACTTTGAAAACTCCTTATCGCATACTGGAGTAGGAGAGGTTAAAAACATAAAGTCTGATAATCCTGACAACAGCGAAAAAAGTAGCTTCCTTCCCCTTTCAAACTAATCACGTCTGCTTTGTGAGTTTTCCCTCAAAACAATCCTATGCTTTATGCACGAGTTATACATGACTGGAGATTGCAGTGTATTATTTGGGATGGGAAAGCTGGCAGCTGAAGCATGAAACTCCGTATTTTTGCAATCACCTCCCTTCTGCATCCCCCTCGAGTGTTGCCCAGGCTGAGATGCTGGGCTGAGATGCTGGGCTGAGATGCTGGGCTGAGTGTCCTCGGAAGAGCTTCGCAGCTCTAAGGGTGAGAATGTGCTGATTTTAAAAGGTAGTGAAGCGCATCTGTGATAGAGTTCTAGAGACCCAGTTCTTATTTCTACAAAAATACAGCTGTTTACTGTTGATTTTAATGCTACTTAAGTCTGTGAAAAATATTTTACTCCAGTGATAGATAGTTCTGCTCCAATCAGCTTTGCAGCCAAATCTCACTTCATTGGCACCCTCAGAACCTAAATTAGAAATAATAGTGAAAATGACAGTTTCTCATCAGAAAAGGAGAGGTGGGGTTTGTCCCGTCATTTCCTTTCATCTTTCTTTTTCATTTTAATACATGGAAAAATAGATGGGGTTGTAAGAATACAAAATGTATTTAATCTTCTTTGTTAAGCTTGAGTAGAATTGGTTAAGAATTAAAGAATTTATCAACATATGAAAATAGCACAGAACACATGTGTTGCTTGCTAATTAAAATCTCAAAAAATTAATAAACACCAAATGTAGAGGTCTGGATAGAGTCATGTCCTAGCACAAACACACCCGAATATTTAAGTGTCCTGACATACAAGTGGTTTTCTGAAGTGTGTGTGTGTGTGTGTGTGTGTGTGTGTTTGGTAGTTAGCACCTCAGAAATGTGATGCACTTACATCAGATAGTGGCCATAGTAGTCATGTACGTAGATGCCTTCATTTAAAATGCAAGTCTGATTGGCCCAGGGTTATTAAAGCACACACAGGAAGTGCAGTTGCCATGTAGCCTTGTAGCTTTGTTGACCGTTTCCGTGGTGAGCAGGTATATGCTAAGTAAGGTGGTAGCTAGTCTCAGGATCTTGGTCTTGAAGTAAGGCCTGGGGGAAGCTGAGTGGTGGGAGATACTCCAAAGTGGCTGGGAGCAAAGGAGTAGCAGAGACAAACAGGACAGACAGGGATGAAAGCCAAAGCTCCGGAGATAAGGGTTAGGAATCACATTTGAGAGCTCTTTGTACATTACAAATGAGAAGCTCGGTCAAGGATCAGGAACAAGGGAGACCAGGCACTGACAAAATGGTAGGACAATGTAAACTAAAAATGCAGTATGATTCTCCTTGTCCATTTAAGCTTCTATAACTTGAGATGAAGCAGTTTATACAGAACAGAAACTCATTTCTCACTGTTCTGGGGGCAGAGAAGTCCAAGATCAGGGTGCTAACATTGGGAGCTTGGTGAGGGCCTTCTTGCTGCAGGTTCCCATGATGGGAGGTGAAAAGGCCAAAGGAGGAATGGTCTCTCTCTCTCTCTCTGACTCTCCCCTCCTCCTCCCTCCTCCCTCTCCCTCCCCCTTTTCCTCTCCCTCTCCCTCCCCCTCTCACTTTCCTTCTCCTTCTCAAGCTACTTTTATAAGGCCACTAATCCATCCATGAGGACAGCGTGCTCAGGACTCAGTCACTTCCCAGAGGGCCAGACCTCTTGATCCTGCCACAGTGGCCATTAGGTTTCAACACAAACATCACATTCAGGACACAATGGTAATGCAAAAATCCACAAGTAATGCAAAAATAAGTCCAGGATGAAGACTTCGAGCAGGCAGTGTTCCCATGGGACAGAAACAGCCTGCAGGAGAGAAGCTGTGACGCTGGATGAACATCAGAGGTGTCTGTCTCACACAGGAACCAAAGATCTAACAGGCAGAGGTGTTGCTAGCTCCATGTGCTCTGAGGGTCTAGCCTGGGGGTGGCAGCTCAATGGAGGAGGCAGCTCCTGATGTAGGGGTGAAGCCAGAGCTGCTTCACTAGCCCTGACCATGTGTGCATGTAGCTTGTTGGTGATAGTGGTTTATTTAGCTTCTGTAATCTTTCTTTCCTTCCTTCTTTCATCTCTCTATCTTCTTCCTTTCCTTTCCTTTCCTTTCCTTTCCTTCCTTCCTTTCTCTCTTTCTCTCTCTCTCTCTCTCTCTCTCCTCTCTCTTTCTTTCTTTCTTTCTTTCTTTCGTTCTTTCTTTCTCTATGGAGCCTGGGACCTTATGCGTGCTCCACAAATGTTTTACCAGTGAGCTTACACCCCTAGCCCTTCTGTAATTTTTTTAAACCTCAAAAAGAAAAGCAGCAACAAAATACTTACCTAAGCCATCTTAATTCTTTTACTCTGTCTTCATGCAAGACTCAGTATAACAACGCATTCTTTAAAAGGAGGTAAGGGTTACAACCATTTAAAAACAAGGGAGATAATCCCGCAGGCATCTTGGAGAGAGCAGAGTCAGCTGCACTGCATATCTTTGGAAAGCAAAACTTGCTAATAATCCTCCTTGATCATCTCTTTTCCAAAACTCCCATTCCCCTGGGCAGTTCGCACCCCCATGCCGTCCTCTCCACTTGCTCCCTCTTCCTTCTCACCTTCCCTGCCTTCTTCCCCTGTTTTCCCTGCCTCCCATCTTGGCTTCTGCTCTCGGCCTTCCTTCCTGTGGAAGTACTTTTGGGGTCGAAGAGCGAGATGAAACCCCTATCACAACGTCTCTTACATTGGCCCTTCCATGGGACAGAAAGTCAGGCATTCCATTTAAAACATTTTTTCCTATTTTCCATCGGAGAAAACATTAAGCTTTTATGTCCTTATCAAGTAGTTTATGCAACGGGGGGAAAACATTAAGGCGTTCTGGGAATTCTTTAGGCAGATCTTGGAGGGAAGAGGGCCCCGGTGAAGAACAAAGGGAGGAGACACAGTAAAAGAAAGAAAAACTACCAAGAGTAGAGTTTACCTTGGGGCTCAGCTGGAGCTCACATTCACCTGGGAGGATTTGAAATTGTGAACGCCTGGGTCACATGGCCAAAGGTGCTGGTGTGGTTGGTCTGGGTGCAGCATAAGCATCAGGAATCCTAAAAATTCTCCAGACGATTCTAAGGTGCAGCCATGGTGGAGAACTGCTGCTTCAACATTTCCCGTGCTGGCTCCATTGATCAATAAAGATGTGAGGTTTGCATGCAAAGGAAAACTGCAGTAGCTGGACATGGTGGAGAACTCCTCTAATCCCAGCCCTCTAGGTAGGTGAGGCAGGAAGACTGAAAGTTCAAGCCAGCCTGGACAACTTAGACTTAGTGAGATCTTGTCTCAAAATAAAAAATGGAAAAGAGCTGAGGATGTAGCTCAGTGCAAAGGCTCTGAATTCTATTCTCAATTCCGCAAAACAAAACAAAAGCAAACCATAGTTGTAAAGTTAAGTATTCAGTGAGCCCAAATGTCATTCCAGAACCTTATTTTTTGTGTCACTCTACTCCTGGGGACACAGGAGATCTCAAGCTGATCAAAATTTAAGGCATTTAAAATATCAGCATTTGGTCTTGTGCTTTGGTTTCTGATGGCAGAGTGCACATCCGGAGATCTACATAATAGCTTGAGGGCTACCAGCCCTCTTGTGTATAACACGATGGAAAAATTTATGGTTTATTGACATTGATCTCTCCAGGGTCTCCTGCCCCTCAAGTGGAGTCTTTAACAGCAGTGGACCAGCCTGTTACAGAAGAAGGAGCAGTTCTCTTTTGTCTTTGTGTTGTGGGAATTAGGTTCGTGAGTTTTCATGATTTCCACATACGTAAAATCTGAGCCATAATGTTGCATTTCCATTAAATTAGTGAATTACAGTTGTGTGTTCTGGCATGATTTCCAGTCAGTACCCTTACTGTTGCAGTCTTGCTGTTTGACACTGACCTATAAAATGTGTTATAATGATCTAAAATAAGGGAAAGGAATGAAAAATGAAAACAGCCACAAAGGCATTTTGAAATGAGGTAAGATTTGGAATGACTTTGGCACATGTAGTGTTCTATAAAGCTGAGTCTGGGATTCAGCCTTCTTTTTATTTTTAAAAGATATTTGCAAATGAAACATTATATGGATATGATAGAAGTCTATTGATGGTGTGTCCACAGCAAATGTCATCTGGCAGAAAGAATCAGGCGTTTACTTCTCACAGTTTACCTTGTACATGTGACAGCCAGCTGTATTCAGTTGCAGAATTCTGTAGGCTGTGTCTTCCCCCAAATCATGTAGTTATAGAAAGATGTCTAGGACGGCAGTGAGGACCCACCAAATAAAACACCTAATTTCCACATGGTTGGCAGCCATCTAGTGATCAAACATAATACCGCCAACATTCTTCTGAGGAATTCAAAAGCGTACACGTGCCAAATTCAAAAGCAAAATGAAATGTCCTAACCACTGCCTCCTACCAAACCAGACTCTGGGGCCACATGCTAAGAAGATGCCTGTTTCAAGCCCAAGAAGCATCTCCCAGATTTGTACGTCCTGCAAACTTTCCTTTTCACATTTTAAGTGAGAAGATCTCTAAGACAGTGCCTAAGAGCTCAGTTTTGTCATCTGCACAAGTTGTCTTTGACTCGAGCTCTGCTTTTCCTAGCTATGTAACTAAGTGCACTAGTTATTCTCTTGAAGAATCAGTTCGCTCCCTTATCAGGTGAAAATAATCGTGCCCACCATGTCATCCCAGGGCTGTCACAAAGACCAAGGAAGATAAACAGGAAGCAGCCAGGCTGGTAGAGTTTCATGCAGCAACTCCATGGCAGCCAAGACCTGTCACCATGGAGTCAGCTTAGATTTAGCACCTATGGGGTGTTGAATGTAGGGGGACAAAGACAATAAAGTTGACTTTCAAATATTTCTTTAGTAGCTCTTCTTTCTCTTCCTTTATTCATGGTTTTTTAATGGCTGGGCTTCTCTTTTTTGGTTTAATAGTATTTTTTCTGACACTGGGTCCTTTTCTGCATAAAGCCCTCGCCAGGGAGTTGGCTAAGATTTCATGATGAATAGAGTGGACAGTTAGGAGCTTGTTTTGGCTGCCCAGCATCTGGGGCCTCTTGCCATGTTTGGAAATCTTCCACTCTGCGGGTCTTAGTCAGAAACCAAGCATCATCCACCAGGAGCCCTGACATCCCTGTTCTCCCAGAGCCCAGCAGCGGGCAGGGTCCGACACACACTCCATAGATGATCGCCATGGAGCCTCAGGGTCAGGACCAAGTGTGACACAAAGAACAGAGATGGCTGACCACTTCTGCTAGAGTCAAGGAGAAGGGCTGATCTCTCTCACCTTCCCCGAGAGACGTCGGAGTCAAGGGTTTAGTAATTCTGTCATCAGCTCTGTGACTCATACCCATGTTTGACCTAAACTTTCACCTGCGTCTCCTTGGGTCTCTGCCTGTTTTTGAATCCTGGTTCTTCAGACTTAGTTGAGTCTGAAATCTACAGCATATACCTTTTCTATGTAAGCTGCTGGGGTTGGTTTGTATTATTTTCAATCAAGAATCTTGACAACCACAGTGAGAGTGGGTATAAAAGTCCACAGTTTGTGGACACTGCACTCTCAAGGGTCTTTCACAGCAGTAGGACAGCCCATGACAATAGAGTTGGAGCAGCCAAAACGTGCTCCTAACTGGCCATTCCATTCATAAGAGCTTTTAGCCAACATCCACTCATGTAAAGGATGAATACGGACATAGAATCTTTTAAAATCAATTCATCTTTTAAAAGCAGTTATTATACCCTTATTTAATAACACTTGTCAGAGTTCCCTAACTAGTAGGTCCTCCGACTAGCATTGGTTCAACAACAGCCAATAAACAAAATGATTGTTGTTCATTTTTATGTTTCACAGCCTATCCAAAGCTTAGCACAAAGTAAGCACTCAATAGATATTTTTGTCAAATGAATGGATGAATGAAGAAAATGCAATAATTGAAACTAAGAACTCATTGAATGAGCTGGACACCAGATGGGATATGCAAAAGGCTAGTGGCCTGGAATAGAGCTGAGTAGAACATTTGCTGGATGTAGCAGCTGCAAAGAAATGTAAATGTGCAGTTTATGTCCCCATGAAACTTACAATCTAGCTAAGAAGAGGAGACTGGCATCCAGGAAACAATTTGAGAACAATAAAAGTGAAAATCATGTATAAATAAGGGGTAAATGGGGAAAAATGAAGGAAGAGAATATATTGTGTATATATATTTAACATTCGTCTTTTGGTGTTTGTCTGTCAAATTCTCCTTCATTTGCCAAAAATAAAGATGTGGGTAAGAAATGATCCAGAGCAGAACATCCATGTTCTCATTATATTAGTTTTGAATGATGTCATCTGAAGCATTTGCTGTCTGTGTATTGACATAGCCATATGCCAGGTTTGTCTGAAGTAGTAATTGTGTTTTCCAATTAGAGAAGATGAGGAACTGGAAGCCATGTCCAGGGACATCACCGATCCCAGTCACCCTCCATGGAAGTCACTGAGTTGCACTGAGGGCTCCTCTGTCCCTTTATAAAAGTGTCAGCAAGGCAGACTCAACTTGGACTAGCTGAAGGAGAGTGTAGCACAGAGATTATTTTCAAGTAGTGTAGGGAGATCAGAAGGGAAAGCGAAATGTCCTAGGGCAGTTGCCTTCTTGTGGGAACAAGGGGAGGGATTGATGACTGAAACCTAGGAGGATAAAGTCATGGGGAGATGGTCACCTAAGAGGAGCTGTCACCTTGAGTCAGAGGAGGCACCCTTCCCAGAAAGCTGATAAAGGGGCCCTGGACAATGAGACCCACACTCCTCCCTAGCTCACCATTTGAATAAAACAAACCAGAGTCCAGAGGGCAAGAAATGCTCCTAGAATGGTCTACTTATATTGGCCTCCAGAGGCAGAGAGCAGTAGCTTTCAGTAGATCAGGCTTCTGAGGAGAACCGGAAAAACTGGGTGAAATATAAGCAAAAATTATCTTGCAGGCAAAGTAGACTTGATGGACCCTAATCCCCGAAAGAAGGAAGAGAAAAGACATTCTCTGAAACAAATTTCCCCATTAGGAGTTTGTTGTCTCTGGTGCTGGTGAGAGGGTGAGGACTCAGGTACAGCAACATGGCAGAGACACACAGAAGCCAGCAGAGCTGTTGCAACCTTATGGGCTGGGGAGTCAAAAATCATACTTAAAGATGATAAGGCATCCATGGCTTAAGGGACCAAGACCTTAGAGATCGGAAAAATGAATAAATAAACCCAATATTTAGTGTATTCTCCTCAGAGACATTTGCCGAACCTTGATATAGTCAGTCCAAATGAGTTATGTAACTAAGTAAAAAGTCTGTGAAAAACAGAACGGTATTTCTAGCAGTTTCAGAGGGCTGCAGAGACAAAGAAATCCAGAGACCTCCTGCTGCGGTTTAGATCTAAAATGTGCTCTCCATGCCTCATGTATGTGAAAGGTGATTGGGCTCACAGGGCACCATGCTCATCCCGGGACCCACTCACTAATTAGTCCATAAACGGAACTTGTTATTTTGTTGGAAGTGGGTCACTGGGGGCACGACAGGAAAGGGTGTGTTCTTGTCCCTGCTCCTCCTTCTCTTTCTGCTTCCTGGCTTGCATGGACTGGACAGCTTTCTTCCACCATGTCTGTCCATCACGGTGTTTGCACCTTGGAAAAAGCTGACTTGGAACTGAGCCCACTGGAAACTGTGAGCCAAACCAAACCTCTCTGGCTTTAAATTGTAGGTGTTAGATATTTTGTCGCAGTTATGGGAAAGGGACTAAGAAACCTCCAATGAGCAGAAACCTAACAAATATCCCAGATTCTTGGTGAGTCTGCTGGAAATCTATACTGTAGGAGCAAAAGAGAAGAAGAATTCGCAACACTTCTCAAAACTGGAAATGAGACACAAGTCATTTAGTCACTGATTGAAGTGGTCGGTCTCACCCTGGCTGCCTATCAAGAATAAAAAGACCTTCCTCAGGAAGACTGTGTCGTCTAGAATCTCTTACTGTCTCACACACAGTTTTCCATTCATTCAAAAATTGCTTACCATGCTGGCAAAACAACAGCATAAATAGATCAATCAGCAATTGTCTGGGGTTGAGAAAGGGAGAAGAATGAACAGGTAAAGCAGAGGGCTATGGAAAAAAATTATTATCCAAATATCTAAGCTAGATATCGAAAACATAACATAGGGGCTGGGGATGTGCCACACCTGCCTTGCAAGCACAAGGTCCTGAGTTCGATCCCCAGTACTGGAAAAAGAAAAAAAATTTTCTAAAAAAAATAAATAAATAAATCAAATAATTTTCCAAACACTAAGGTTAAGGTTTTGTAAATTAAGAACATAGTTCCAAATAACTAAAAGAAGTGGTCACAGTGAAATGAGAAAATATTTTTAACTGAGAAATAATAAAAATATGGCATTGTCTTTTCAATCAAATTAATATACAAAATTACACATATGAAGTTGTGGGATACTTCTATCATAGTGTTAAAAGGGGAATCATAGGTTTTATAAATTTGGAAAGAAAAAGAATGGAAATGTGTGCTGTTATTATCATACGCAGCAAGAAAAAGAACAAGTTAAATCCAAGATATTTACAGTGGGGCAAAAATAATTTTACAAAATAAGACAATAACTCTGAAAATAAATATAACAGAGTCAACAAAATATAATTATAATACATAACCAATAAAATTAACTGTTGAAAAGAATGATCAAGAAAAAAGATAACTTACAGATTACCAACATCAAAAATTAAAAATGGGATATTCAGATATTAAAAAGATGGTAAAAGGACTTCTGGCTCTATTCTCCACAGTAAGAGCCTGGAAGTCATTGGTTTCATCCTCACAGTCAGAGAAAAGCTGAGCAGACTAAACATCATGATTTTCCTTAGATCCATCGAAAAACTGAATCTCAAAGCAAATTGTAAAACCATAATCAAACTTAATTAGATAGATGGAAAAACCCTAAATACCTGGAGGTTAAATACATCTAAATGACATATGTGCTAAAAGGTTGCAAGGAAAATTTTCAAATATTTTGAACAAAAATTGCAAAAAGCTTGTAAGCTGTGGGAGGCAACCAAAGTTGTGCTTGGGGGTAAAATATAGTATTAAACGCACATATGAGAAAAGATCTAAAATCAGTGATCTAACCTGCACCTTAGCAAACTAAGGAAGGAAATCATAAATACAATCTCATCGTGACAAAGACATCAGATAAAGTCCAACAAAAGAGCATCCTTCAATATATTGAACTAGTGTTACTGTCAAGGTCATCAAATAAAACAGAGAAGTTGTGAAAATGTTACAGCCAAGCAGTGTATAAAGGGATATAACAACTAAATGTAATGTGGTATTCCGTGCTGGATTCTAGAACAGAAAAACAAAAGCATTAGGTAGGAATAAGGAACGCTTGAGAAGCCTATGAATTGTAGCTAGAATGCAGCAACATCAGTCCATGAATTGTAAGAAATACACTACACTGAAAGACAATGCTAACGATAAGGAAAGCTATGTGTGAGGGCATATGGGAACTGTATAACATCTGCTAAATTTTTCCGTAGAGCTAAAACTTCTAAAATCTAAAGCCTATAAGTAAAAAGATACTAAGAGGACATTATTAATAACTTTATTCCAAGGTACTTGAAAGTTTACATATGTCCATAAATACCTCATAAAACACAACTTACCAAATGGACACACACACACATAAAATCTGAATATTCTTGTATACATTAAAGATAGACAATCTGTATTTAAGACTCTTCTCAAATAGATACTGCCAGCCCCACCTGGCTTCACAGATAAATTCTCCAAAATATCTAAAAAAGAAGTGACATCAGTCATATACAAATTTCCAGAGAATATAATAATTGCTTGTTTAATGAGGGCATTGAAACAGCAGCTCCAAAATATACTAAAGCCATAAGGGAGAAAAATTATTAACCAATCTCTAAAGAACATAAAATTAAAAATCTACAAAAATAGTAGCAAATGAAATCTAGATATATAACATACATAGACACACTCACACACGTGCATATGTAAACAATATAACTTATCAAAGGAAGAAAGTTATATAATCATTCAAAAAAAGTAGAAAATTGATTTACAGAACTTAATGCTAATTTGTAATTTTTAAAAACCTTTCATTAAACTAGAAATATGCAGTGGAGTAATTTTCATATTCTGGTAAAGAGTATTTGCAAACACTACTGCAGACATCATATTTGACTATGACATATTGCAAGGTGTCTTCTTGTAATCAGAATGAATCAAAGATGCCTACCTATTATCACTTGTTCCATTCAGCATGGTATCTGAGATCCTCTCTGTTTCAATAAGGCAGCAAAATAGTGTTTTAACAAGCACAAAGAAAGAAATAAAACTATTATTAAAATATAACATGAGGTTATGCATAGAACCTGCCTCAAATTTAAAAATTGTTACAATGTATAGGTAAACAATCTTACAAGTTTACTGTGCAAAACTAATCTGCAAAACTGCAATCTATTTTTATCTTTCAAAAATAAAGAGAAATTAAAATTTTGAGAGATACTGCCTATTAATTATAAATCTAAGGAAATGTGTTTACATGTAGTAATCTTCAATGAAAACTACAAAACATTGTTGAGAAATGTCGAACAATATCTAAATGAATGGTGGGCATCTCATGTTGCTTGCTTAGAAGATACAGTACTATAAAAACATTCCTAAATTTATCTAATAAAGAATGTGTATGACACTACATGTCACTATATAAAGCCAACTACTGAGGGGTATATGTTTGTGAGTCTGTGTGTATGTGTGTACATTAATAAACAGACTATAAATGTTACACAGAAAACTAGTAGGTCAAGAATAGTCAAAGAGCCAGGTGTGGTGGCACATGCCTGTGGTCCCAGCGCTTGGGAGGCAGGAGGATCCCCAGGAGTTCAAGGCGAGCCAGGGCTACATAGTGAGACCCTGTCTCAAAAAAAAGGAAAGAGCAGTCAAAGAAATATTTTTTAAAAATAATGACTATGAAAAATGTGTACCACAAGACCATGTAATAAATCTATAGTGATTAAAACGATGGCATTGTAGCTACATAACAACAGCCAAGTAAATAGTCCTAAGAAATATATTCACCCTTCATAAGGTCATCTGCTTTATACAAATATGGCCTTGTAGTGTTATGGAAATAAAACACTTCTTAGTTAAGCTTGCTGGATCCATTTAATACAGGATAGGGAAGGTTAATGTTACTTCTTTTTCTTTTTTTTGGTACGGGGATCAAACTTGGGACCTCACGTTTGCGAGGCAGGCAGTGGAACCGCTGAGCTAAATCCCGGGCCCAGGTTAATGTTACTTCTATGTTACAACTTACATATAAAAAATCAAATTGATTGTTATTTAATCAATTAGATAGTACAATAGTAACTGATACCTAAATATAAATGCTAAAACAACAAAACTTCTTGAAGAACATTTTCATGACCTTGGGTGGGCAACATTTCTTATACAGAGTAAAAAATGTACTAGTCGTAGGGGAAATATTTGAAAGTTGGTGTACATAAAAATCAAGAATCTATATAAAAAGATACCACTAGCAGTGTTAAAATGAAAGTCAAAGACTAAAATAGGAAATTTGCAATATAGAGATCAGACAAAGGACTTACAGAAAGAATATATAAAGAGCACCTGCAACTCAATAAGGAAGAGGAATAGAGATGAAAAATGAGAAGAGATTTGAATAATTATTCACAAAAAAGGAGAATCCAAATGACCGAAAGAATTCAAAAGAAACTTTGTACCTGTCAGATTAGGCAAAATGAAAAAGATAGCCTATCAAATGATATGGAGCAACAAAAACACTTATGAACTTGCGGTAAAAATATAATTTGTTTAAAAATTTCCAGGGAAAATTTTACATAGCAGCTAATAAAGTTAATACATCCATGACTCCCTGACCCAAAAATTTTACTGCTAGTTATATACTTAGCATAAATGTTTGCTTCACAAAAAGGCACATACAAAAATGTGTAGCAACACTACTCATAATATTCCAAATTGGGAAAGTCTCAGTAGAAGCAAAAGGGGACTTCTTGAACTGTTTACTGCTTACACTGCTATTCTAACTCCATGAAAACCAGTGTGATGCACATTTACAATTTGTACACATTTTTAGAAGTTACATTTCATAAAATGTTTGTTTTTAAAAGATCACTGTGATATTTTCATGTCACAAGTACCTTTGAAAGAATGAAGCAATGGTTCTACTTTTAAATGTTTATTTACAACACACTGGAAAACTATATCCTTTGTAACCATTTACAGGTTTAGTAAAAGTTTTAGATATTAACTTAAAAATATATGAGAGCAGTAGATTTGTTTTTTCTTTGAAAACTTTAGGAGCAATGATAGTCGTGATTTTAAAGCTTTATCTCTTTTCCCTGCTTGAGTTGACTCCTGGGAATTGTCTGATGACCACTAATAGAATGTGCCATTCGTGAGAGGAAGCAGACCTATTTAGACCAGAGATTGTGAACCTGTATTTGTTTCTGAAGATAGGGCTCCATTCACCCAAGCGTAAGAATGTATTTACAAAGATAGCCACCTAAGTAGGTCAAATTCTGTAGTAGTGAGCAGTTTTAGCTCACTTAATGGCTGTGTATCACAGCAGCAGGGTGTTAGGCTGTCAGACATGTATCTACCCTGCCAAGCGGTGGAGCAGTGTGTGCCTGAGCCTTCGCTGAGGTCAGCAATGCTTTTCCTCCCTGCCCTTCCAAGCCAGTAGCGACAGAAAAGGAAGCAGTGGAAGTAACAGCAACCTGGTCCAGGTAGAATGACATTAATGGTCATATTAATAGTAATGGCCAGAGAATCGACCTTTGCTCCAATAATTTCTTGCTTTCTAAAAATATTCCTTATTATTCAGGTAAGCCAATGTCTTCAGTACCAACTTCTAGCATTTTGGGGGGTTAGGTCATTTTTTGTTGTAATTTTTTTTTTTTTTTTGCTTCTGGGACTTGCTAAGTCTATCAATCATGTCACGGTTTCTCCTCTCATACTTCTATGCTTAATATATTCAAGAGACGTGCCACATACGATGATATAATATAAGCTCCTAGAAAGTTTTATATCTATGTTTGGATATTAGTCTCAACCTCAGAATCTATTCATTCTCCTCACACCATCTACAAGTATGATCTCAACCCTGCTTCATCTGATGTAACTCCTTCTTCTATGCGTCTCTTATGCCATTTTCTAATTAATCCCTCTCTTGTTTTAACAATAGACTAAGCTTTATTCTTCCCCCCAATTTTTCCTTTGTATCTATTATGTCCTTGGATATCAAACTTGGCTTTCACTTCTGAAAGAATGTTCTTACCTTAGAAACACCAGTTGTATCCCAACCACTTACTTATAAACACATATTATCTGGATATTTCCCCATTATTCCACGTAAACTCTCTCATGGTGAAGTTGTCAATGATCTTGTAATCACTAATTATTATAAGCCAATTTGATTTGAGTAAGAACGACCTAGCAGATTAGAAAAGCTATTAATGTGTCTGTGAATGATTGGCAGGTAGGCTGAAAACTGAGGAGGGAAGACCCACCCTGGATGTGGGTGGCTCCAATCAATAGGCTTGTACCAGGAAGTGCTAGAATGATTCCATTGAACTGGAAGTTAAGACCTCCCTCTGGTCATTTTGGGCTGCTCACACTCCAAGTAAACAAGCTAAAAAGAAAGTTACAGTGTTGATGGAGGTGACTGATCAAGCTTACCAAGGAGAAATTGGACTTATACAGAGATAAGAAATAATATATTTGAAGTCCAGGACATCTCTTAGGATGTCTCCTACTGTTACCCTCCCCTGTTATTAAACTCAGTGGGAAACACAACAACTCAATCCAAGAAGGATGACAAGCGGCCCAGAAATTTCAGGAATGAAGATAAGGGTCACCTTGCCAGGTAAAGAAACAAGAGCTGCTGAAGTGCTTGCTGAAGGCCCAAGGAATACAGAATGGGTAGTAGAAGAAGGGAATTAAAAATTCCAGCTACAACCATGTGACTAGTCACAGAAACAAGGATTGTAATTGTCATGAGTGTTTCTTTCCTATTTTGTTAATATGCTTGTGCATATATATACACATATATTAAGCAGGTAACTTTTCTCTTTTCCTTTGTAACATAATGTTGATTAAGTTATTATTGATTTGTATTATTAAAGACATATTATGTTTAAATTGTGGAGTAAGAAGAGAGAGCATCACTCAAAGAAAAACTCTGCCTTCTAGTCTTGAGAGGGAATTAGTGTATTTCTGTTTGTACATAGAATCCATACATAGGACCACATTAGACATAACACAAACTTGCTACTGTACTGGGGGATTGAGATGCTTTAAGGAGATGTGTCCGGTTGTCAAGCTGACAAGGGGTCAATGGTGATCATTAATTAGGACATGGCAACTTGCCTTCAGTAAGGACTGCCTAGCAGATTAGTAGAGCTCTGGGTGTGTCTGTGGATGACTGACATGTAGGATGCAAAGGAGGAACACCCACCGCAGATGTGGGTGGAACGAACCAACAGGCTGTAGCCTGGATGGAACGAAAAAGCAAAGAGGAGTCTTCCCTCTTGCTCTGGAGGAGCTCGTGTTTGCCCATGATCCTTGGGGCTCTGGTCTTTAGCTCCTTCAGCCTTCTGGTGCAGATTCTTCAGCTTTCCGTCACACCGGTGACTGCAGGGAGTGTCCAGGCCTCCCTCTGATGGCTCCTGGGTCGCCTGGCTCTCCAGCATGTAGAGGGACACTGAGGATTCTTCTACCTTTGATTCCACAGACACCCACTGGGCTTCTTCCCCTTCAGACCCTGTCAGCTGACCTGATAAATCCCCAGTGAAATTGGACACCTGCTGTACGTTGACTGTTCCCCTAGTGAATGCTCACTAGCACTGACCTCCACGGGCAAATGCAGTGATTCTCCCATTCCCAGCTTCCTTGACACCTTTGTCGCTTTCTCTGCAGAACTCTCCTCTCCAGAGCAGACACCGTGTCACTTGACTCACCAATTCTCTGTCTCATCAGCTTATTCTAAGTCATCACTGCTGCTTCTTGGCATCTAACTGTGATAAAAATCGGTGCTTTGTTGGACACAGCCCCAAGAACATCCCCCTTTGCTCCCTTCTCTTTCTGCCCACATCCCTTTCATTCCTGTGGTGTTGGGCTTACATATATGAGCTCCACGTATGTGTTACCAATGAGGCCAGAGGCTTCAATAGCATGCTGTTGTCTAATATCTGGTGATACCTAAACCTTTGTTTTTATTTATTTGCGTAAAAGAGGTTTAGATGGTGTTCTGTGTGCTTACATGTTTTCAGTCTTATACTACCCAAAAGCAGGGGCCATGCATAATTAACTTTTCACACTTCAGAAGAGATGATGGTGGTGATTTTAAAGCTCCATTTCTCTTCTCGACTCTCATGGCAGCATCTGAAGGGATTGTCTTCCCTAGCTATCCTCGCTCTTTACCAATGCCTTGGTCTCTGGATCTATTAGCAACACACGTGAAACCAGTCAGAAGGGAACGGTGCCTGTCCAGCCCTGTGTGAATCAGCGGCCACAAGTTTGCATTTTGGAAATAGTTTTGGCAGCTGGGAAAATTATCCTGAGGGAGTAGAGACTGTTATCTCCAAGTGGAAAGCTGGAGTCATCAGAGGGTGAAGTGGGACAGAATGAAATCAGTGGACGGATAGCAATTAGGCAAACTCAGCAGCAGCATGGGAAAGGTTAGAAACAAACATTCTGCTAAAACTGAATGTGATTTACAGCCAGAAAATTCCTGGGAAACCACACGGGCCAGATGTCTCATTTTGCAGAGAAGGGGCCCAGAGAGGTTGTTATTTAGTCTGCATTACAGAGAAAGTCAGAGCGACCACAGCAGCACTCTGTGGCCCCAGCTTCAAGTGCAGGGCTCTGACTTCTCACTGCTGCCAGCTGCTTCCTCACACAGGTTGCTCTGGCTGAGCACTGTGGCCCTCACGCCAGGCCCAGACTTACACATAACAGAAAGAAGGGCAACCACTTTTCAAGTTGTCCACACTGTCTTCAACCAAAGCCCTAAAACTATCCAGGTGAGGCAGTGCCTGTGTTAACTGACTTCTCTCCAGCCTTGTGGTTCCTTGACCTGATCTTTTATTTGTGTTATCTCTACAGACAAGTGCACTCCCAGGACCATACTCCAGATTTGGTCACTGCCAGCACATTTTCTGTCTTCCATGTGAACCACTGTGACAAAATAGTATACACTGGGTAGCTTATGAACAACAGAAATTCATTTCTCACAGTTCTGGAAGCTGATAGTCCAAGTTCAAGAGCCCAGCAGGTTAGACATCTGCAAAGGGCCATGTTTTTGGTTCATTGATGGCACCTTCTAGCTGTGTCCTCACAGGATGGCAAGAGGTGGGAGAGCTGCCTGGGATCTCTTTGTACGGGCACTAATGCCACTCACAAGAACAATGCCCTCATGACTTCTTCATCCCCTAAGGACCATTTCCTGATATCATCATATTGATGACGAAGTTTTCAACATATACATTTGGAAAGGATACAAACATTCTGACCATGGCATAGACTCTCAGTAAAACGTCGTTCTATAATTTCCACCTTTAATTCTTCCATTTCTCCCTCTTCATATGCCCGTGTTTGCTCCGTGAACTTCTGGCCCCACCGTGCCTCCTTACCCCTCCAAACTTCTCTCGGGTTCATTTTCCTCCCCCAGCCTGGACCATACAGCCAATCATTTCAGCTACATCTCCTACAGCACCTCTGAATCCCTTCCCCTCTTGATCTGTGAGCAATGGGTCCGGCAACCCCTGCAACCTGTCACATGCGTTGCGCTGCTGCCGCCATGCTGAGGTGGGCTGTAGAGAATGATAACAGAGACACGTGGCCATCAGTGTGCATCTATCACCTTGGCCTGTTCTCCGGCCTCTGCATAGCCCATCAGTCTCTCTACTGCTGGCTTTTTCCTTATTCCCCATATGCCGGTAACATAGAATTCTCACATCACCCCTTCCCCCTGACTTGGGCCACTCTCAGAAGTGACCCCAATTCCCAGGACACCAAACAAGAAAGGACCCAGGATGTAAACTCCTTTGGTGGCCACCTCCCACCTAAACATAGACACATGTTCACTGATCCTGAAAACCAATGGAGCTATTTAGATACAAAGGCCTGTGGTGTCTCTTTCACCCCATCCTCTTTCTACAATTATATGGAAACATTAACCATTCAAAAGTAGTAATCATTTTCTGGGAGGAGCTGAACCTCCCTCCTTCTCTCTTTGCATTTGCTAATTGAAAGTCTCGACTAATTTTCACACACAGATGCACACATACTCACAGATTTACCCTCTCACATATGTCCATTTAAGAACTCCATTAAGTCAATAAAATTAGTATCCTATTTAGTAACAGATCATCTTAATAGAGCTTAGGAAAAAAAAATGTTGGTGTTTGTTAGATTTTGCTTTTGTGTTTGTATATGCTCTCCTACCAGGCAGTTCATACCAGTTCTACTAATGACAAAAAAGTCAATTCTTAGCAGTTAACGACACCTAGGTAACCAACCTACCGACATCACATGAAGCAGAAATTTTCCAAAATCCCAATCAGCAAGTCAGCCTCTTACTGAAGTCCTTCTGATACCTCTGAGCTCCAAGTATGTTTCCTAGAATTTATTTTCACTAAGTGGCAACCACATACATAATATTCCCACCATAAACACTATTTGGACAGAGAGAAAATATTTAGTCATCTGTAGATCAGAAAAATTGACATTTTGATGGCCTGGAATCCTGGCAGAAAACACACACACAGGAAGGCTGAGGAAAATGCAGAGATGTGGCATTCCCCAAATGAACCTCAGCATGTGTCCCTCCCTCAGAAATAAACGTAAGGGCTTCTTGACTTGCATCTAAACTACCACCAAACAGAAACCCTAGAGATCAGAAGGGGATCCAATGTATCCTGTACTTTTGCTCAATCTCGGCACTTTCTGTTCAGATATTTTCAAATCCTGGGCTGGGTGAAGCACTCAGAACACCTAAGCCTTTCCAAAGCAATGTGGATCCTAACTCCGGAGCCCTAATCCTCACAGAGGATGCAATGGAAAGAATAAAGGCTTTTGCTATTCTGTTGCGTAGTGACTTGCTCATCACCTGCTCATCCCATTTGGCACACAGCCTGGTGTCCATAGCTGCACTTCTTTCCTAAATTTGTCTGCAGATAACAGATGATGGCCTCTAAGTCAGGCTGTTGCTGGCCCCATGAATGGTGCCTTTTGGTGAAGTTATTTCTCCCTGTGTCAGAAATAACTTTGAATAACTTGTTATTTTTCTTTATCGAGTCTAAATAAAGTTGCATGTCATCTGATAGTTTACGAAGTAATGCACACATGCTCTTAATATGGCAAGCAGTGGCACGAGGCTCAGGGAAACCTAAACATCAGTCTCTCACTGTCTCTCTCCTTCCCACATGTGAAAACAAATAACAAGAGGGGATCTGTTTTCAGTGGGAGTTCACAGTTTAAAGTAGGGCTTAGGGATTGTGTATGCCTGCATGTGCATGTGTGTGTGTGTGTGTGTGTAACGTAAGTTGGAAATCTTTGAGATCAGGAGGATTTGTGTGTATTTAGTACCGAGGGCATTTTCAAGATGCTAAGGATGAACAGGAATCTTTCCCTTTGTATTTGCCGTCCATGGCCCTCAGCGCTCCTGCACCCCAGATCCTGGCACAATGAACGCAGCAAATTACGTGTGGCTCCAGTGGTTTTGGAGCTGGTCCCAAAAGTTATCTTTATTAATACATTTAAGGAAAAGGTCTCATTTTCACTACATTGTTTCCTTAATGATAAAGACAGGAACAGTGTTGAAGAAAAACACACCAAAGAAATCTCAGGCTTTTGGCAGCCAGGTGAATGTCCCCATGTGTTGGGTACAGAGCTGGGATCTGGCATGGTGGATTCGTCCAGCCACGGGTTAAGGGGTGGCTCCCTCCTCTTTTTCTCATGCTGCCTCTCTCTGTTTGCTCTGACATTTCCTTGGCTTTGGCTGAAATTTTGACACATAAATCCCACTTGTCAAATGATATTGTAAAACAAGAATCCAAGTGTCAGCACATGGCCTGCGAGTCTGGTGGCGGGAGAATAGACTGAGGCACACCTCCATGGCAGCTTTCATCTGCCTCCAGCCATCTGCAAGCAATTTGAAACTAGTTTCTAACACAGCTAGGTTATTTGCCCTGATAACTTAGCACAGCCAAAAGCAAGAGCCCAAGTTATCAAAACCCGTTAACTCATAATGAGAAGATCAAGCAGTGTATTTTGAAAATGTGTCTCAGACCAACCCATTAGTATTCAGACAGTCTGAAACCTCTTTTTAGTTATAAATTCCATCAAACAGCTCTGGCCCATTAAGATACTGCATTTGCCTTCCGGCATCCCCACCCCTGCCCCTAGCCTCTGAGTCTCCTCTCTGTGGCCTGCAAGTAGCTGAGACCCTGATAGCACATCTGTGATCCTTCTGGTGTTGGAGTCTGGGATGCTCCCCTTTCACTTGGGGATAAAACAGAGACCTAAAGGAAAGATGTAGAAAGTCTCAAAGAAGTGAGTACCTTCTTGGTCTGGCTAAACCCATGAAAGCTGTGATTTTTCTTTATTTAGATTTAAAGGCATTTCTGGGGAGATTTTAGTTTGTTTTGCCAGCATGGCAGGAAGTCTGTGTGCAGTGGCGAAGAGAAAAACCAAAGAGGGAAGAAGGGTCAAGGAGGGGATGACACCCAGCACACTTCAGTCCTTTCCAAGTCTTTGCTTGGCCAAAATCAACCTCACTGAGTATGAGTTTGCTTATCTGTAAAATGGGGGCACTAGTGGCAACCTCACAAAATTTACAGATAAATGTCTTGTCTAAACTGTTCTATTTGTTCACTTGGCCTTAAGGAACAAGCATATGCAGCCCTCCGGGGTAGGTTTTCTATGGATCTAAGGAAGCTCTGGCTTCAGGGTCCCTCAATCCATCCTTCTTCCCTGGGAGGGGCCCAAGCAGGGCATCCCATGTTCATAGATTTGCAAATTTGCTGATGTCATCAATTCCAAGAGAATTTAAAGTCCATCTTTCTATGGTAAAATGTGAAACAATCTGAAAGAAATTTGTTCCAAATTTGACAATAACCCTCAGCATTTATAGACCAATACCATGAACAAGTTGGAAGGTGAAAAAATATACTAAACAATCAGTAAATTTTGATCAGCCTCACTAGAGGAAATATTAAATTATCTAACTTTCAATAAAAATGAACAAACAAAAGCACTGCATATGAGAAGGTGACCAAAGTAGGAAAAAAAATGTTTTAAGATGTAGCATATGAAGTCAAATAATTAAATTCTACAACTTTAGACAGTTTGCAATGTGATAATTATGGTGTTTTCAAATTTTCATAATTTGTTCTCATTACCTATCTCATTATAATATAATACTCACTTTCATCTCAAAAAGGACCTCCAAGATTATACAAGTCTCAGATTCCAGATAACCTGGGTTTGCCCCTAAGGCCAAGAACAAAGGAGGTTTTTTTATGATCAAAGGAGTCATAAAGTCCCATGATTTCAGTCAGTCTGGGCAAAACCTTGGACAAACTTAAACTAGTTGATTTGTGGATGCGCCTTATTGTTTTAAATTGTTTTCTGATGCCATAAGAAAATACCTGAAGCCAGACAATTTACAAAGACTGGAGCCTGGGAAGTCCAAGGCTGGCACTGGCATTTGCTTAGCATTTGATTAGGGCCTTGTGCTCTATTTTAAAACAACAGAGGGTGCCACACGGTGAGAGAGAGAGCAAGCACCCCAGCTCCAGTGTCTTTCCTCTTCCTACAAAGCCACTTGCGCCACTGCGTGCCCCGCCTTTGCAACCCCCCCTTGGGTAGCCCTAATTACTTCACCAAGGGCCAACTTCCAAACACCATCATCTGAACTTAGCCATTAAGTTTCAGACATACGAACTTTTGGGGACACATCCAAACCTTACCATCCTTCCTGTCCTCATTCTCTAGCTCTGTTTCTATTCTTTACCTGCAGACAAGGAGCTCCTCTATTCGATGTCACTCCAGGAACATCCAAAATTGGCACTGTTCCCTGCATCTTGCAACCCCTCTTCTCCACTGTGCCCCAGTCAGTGCTCACCTGTGCAAATTCGTCCTTGAGGACCATGCTGCTGGTCAGGAGAAAAATAAGTATATATATGTGCATATATATGTGTGTGTATATAGCTATATATATATAATAGGTGTATATATATATAATAGGTATATATATATAAAATAGGTATATATATATACATATATATATATATATATATTTTTTTTTTTTTTGGTACCAGGGATTGAACTCAGTTCCTTGTGCTTGTGCAGCAGGTGGCAAAACCACTGAGCTAAATCCTTGGCCCTGGTATTTATATTTTACCATGTGATGGTAAGTTATACTGTGTAACAAACCATACAAACATGTTATTAGCAAGTTTCCAAAAACTCTGAAAGAGCTTGTCTAAAAGTAAAATACCACCACCTAGAGTTAGGGGAGTGAGTAATCACTCTATTTCATTTCATTTTTTTATTATTTCATTTTATTTTGTGCAGTGCTAGGGATAGAACTTAAGATCTCATGCATGTGAAGCAAACACACTCCCACTGAACTACACCCCTTGGCCACCAGCTCCTTTCTGTACCTCTGAATGCTGGTCATTGCTTTTCCAGCTCAACCATGGTTACTAGTCAGGGAACTATCCAGGAGAACTTCAGGTACTCCAGTCGATATGGGGGACCATCAAAAGACAACAATTGTGTGTCATTATTTCCAAGGTCTTTCGTGGATTAGTATCCAGAGGACAAATCTATGGGCTTAAGTTTGCAAAATTCTGTCGATTTCCCACTCTCCACAGAAAGGCTCTGTGTATGACCTCTGCATACATTACCTACCTGCCCCAGCAGCCCCAGCCCAGTTGGGTGGTGTTCTCATCTCTTGCCATTACCTGCTTGTCAGAGAATGTCCTAGGGAGGTGTCTTCTCCTTGAGAATATCACAAAGCCTATCAATTTGGCTGCTGGTCACCTTTTCAGCCTCCCCCTCCTCAGCCCACTCTGAAATCCATCCATTGCAATGCTCTCCAAACGTGAATGACTGGCAAGGTCACCTGGGAGCACATGATCAGTGCTGCCCCTTCGCCTCTCCATGGTCATACTGAGTTGAGATTTCAGGGAGGGGGGACAGGAGCATCTGACAGGTCCTCTGGTAATATTATTGCTTTGTTTGTCCCTTTTTCTGATTCTCAGATATTCTTTCCATGTGGCTGGTCTTCCTGAAGCTTCTTGACCTGCCTCACTATTCCATGGCTCTTTTATATAAAGCTGCAATGTTCCTCAAAGAAATCCTGCTCCTTAATTTAAGGACCTAAATATTCATTCAACAAGTCCCCATCACTATTCATTCACACCCCAAGTTCCCAGTGCTGGGGATCAAACCCAGGGCTTCGTGTGGGCACGCTGGCAAGTGCTTTTTCACTAAGCCACACCCCAGCCCATTAATCATCTTGACTTCATTCAGCAAGTCACCATCATTATTTTCCTTAACTATTGTGGCCAGCATATAGGCATTCATTCTATTCCCTTGTAGATAATCTTTCACACGGTTGCTGAACTTACCTTTGCAAAAGTACAAATTCGAGTACACTACCTGGAGGCCATTCTTGGCCTTGTGTGTCCACCTTCCCTTTGGTTTGGATCTCCTTTGATATCTTCCCTTTGAATCACACTTTGGTCCTCAGCCTGCCGTTTCTTGGTTTTGGAACATTCCACGTCATTTGCTGACCCAGGCCCTTTACACATGCTGCTGTTCTCCCAATGAGGAGACTAATCACATTCTTAAAGCCAGGCAAACAAAAAACAAGCAATAAAACCCTTTAGAGGGCTGGGGATTTAGCTCAGTGGTTCCGGCACCTGCCTCACAAGCGTAAGGTCCCAAGTTCAATCCCCGGTACTCAAAAAAAAAAAAAACCTTCAGAGTATATTTAAAATTTTTTTAAAAAGTAAGAAAGTAATTACCAAAGGAAAAGATTGAGACTGTATTGGTCTTCCTACATTATTTGAAGGTTCAATCTAGGTAAGTATCTATTTTTAAACACAAGCCAGGGCCAGTGGTGAGGAAGGTGTGCACCACACTGCTGGATGTGCATAGCAGTGGTTCTTGTCACAACTGTCAGCAGGCCTTGTGACAACACAGATGGCTGGGTTCAGCCCTGGAGGTCGAAATTTAGTAGGCCTGGGATGGACATGAGAACCTACATGTTTAATGATTTCCCAGATACTGCTGGCATGGATCATCCAGTATTTACAGCTCCAGATGCACAATAGAGTCACCTGCAGAGCTCTTAAAAACACATTGGCCTGGGCTCACTGCAGACCATTAAACAAGAGCCTCTGGGGACAGAGCCATGCACTACTGTGTTAAGCTTCTCAGGTGCTTTTATTGTGTAGCCAGTGGTGGAAGTCACAAGCTTAGGAGCTTTATCTAGTTGCTTCCACCTGAAACAGTCTCCACTTAAGCTAGCTAACATTTTACCTGTCCTTTATACACCAAACCAAGGGTCACGGTCCTTATTTTCCCTGCTATATCTGTGTCTCTTTCTTTGGGAAATGACAATGACAGGAGGTCAGTGAGATAATTATTTAAACACCTGTTTCTTTCCCAGGCTCTAATCTCCTTATATCTGGGCTCAACTGCTGAGAAGGTGACACAAATCTCTACTGAAAGATCCCGTCCATCTGCTGGATGCAGAGACCTGGTGACCCCAGCCTGTCTGGATGCAGTGTGGGGCCCTGGCCTAAGCATTCTCTCTGTGGGTTCATTCATGGGTGTTCTGACTAATTCGGTCAACCTTGTCATTCTACAATTGCTGTCCATCCTGGAGAGATGCGGCCCTGTAGGCATCCTTTGTCAAGGTTGAAAAACAAACCCCGGACCACATAGCAAATTAGCAAGGTAAAGAAGTCACACTACAGATTCCTTTGAAAGAAGCCACCTGGATTTTCCCTTTGTCTCCATCCCTCCCACCTCCCCACACCTCTCCTGGCCCTGCCTCCACCTTTTCCTGTTGGTTTGTGTACATGCAAATAACTTCCGTGACCAAACCACTGGGTTAGCCCCATGTGCCAGTGGGACTCCCAGTTTCCTGACACCTCTGATGATCTTTGAATGTTGTGTGTACCTCATGCACCATGACAGGTCTTGGAGGTATTGGTTAGGAGGAGTCCTGCAGAGTCACTGCGGAAAGGAGGGACTCAGATACAAATAATCTAAACCAAAGGTGCTTTCCCAATGTATTGTGAGTTGAATCTGATGCTGCTGAGTAGCAACAACTGGGATGAACCCAGGGGACTTGTTACCCATTTTCTACCCACTGGTGTCCAGTCTCATTCATATATGGATTGTAGTCCTGTCATCCCTTCTCTGCTTGCCATCATTAGAAGTCTCAATGTCCAGAAAACATCTTCCTTCCCTTTTGCAGTGATTTTGAAGCCCACCTCTCTTTGTAGTTGGACCTATGGGAGGAGCCATGAAGGAAAAGATGAACTTGGCACGTCTCATCTCTATTCGTAACGTTTTCTTTCCTAAAAGTGTCATCTTTAAAAGTGTCATCATTACAGCCTCAAAAGCAAACGATTCCAGTTTTACATCACAGGACTGACCACATGACCAGAACACCAAGGACTCATTCACAGTGACATCCTCTTCTGGCATGAATTTAGGGGCATCAGAAAAAGCTCTACAATCTGTTTCAGCCACAAGCTCCACAAAAAGTGCTTCAAAGTAGACCTAACCAAAAATGCATAAAGCATCTATGAGGAAAACAGCCTGAAAGACATAAAAATACTATTGAACAAGTAAATAAGATATACTTTGTTCTTGAATAAGAGGATTTAATATCATAAAAATGTCACCAGTCATCAAATAAAGTATGACTATATGGGATAAATATACTTCAGGTCCTTTGTTGCCTTAATGAAAGTTGATTCCAAAGTTCTTATAGAAAATTAATACACAATAATTGCCAAGAAAATCTTGGAGTGGATCTGCTACCAGTGTGGGAAAATCACAAAGCTTTCTCCTCTGCTTAGGTTCTTCCCTCAGAAGTCTGAGGGCTCTGGAGAGAGGCCATTCTATGCTGCCTCGGGGATCAGTAATGCCCCATTGTTGCTGGGAGGAGGGTAAGGGGGAAGCACCTATTCAACACTGACAGAGGGGCATGGAATCCTGACCCCACATCAACACTAGCATAGCATTCCTTTCTCTGAGAGGAAAGAAAACACAACCAGCCAAGACATGCCCCCAGTGGAAGGCAGTATTTAGTTGATCATTGTGAGGAAGTACAGAAAATGTTATCCCTGAGGCCCAGATGCACAAGGGATTCCTATGACTATGGCTGAATCAGAACAGAGATACCTCCAAGCCTCCATGCTAGCAAGAAATGAGTAACAAGAAAGAACAGTCTGTCATTGGAAGAGGGACAAGGCCTTGGGAAAAATTTCCTTCTGTGGTACAAGAAAACAAAGATATTTGAAAACAGAGTGGAGCAAAATACTGAGAAGGAGACTCAGTCTTCCCTGTCTGCATCCTAAACACAAGGTTTTACTAGAGGAAATTAGCTGAAGTGACAAAAACTCAAACCAAGCTCAACTAAAATGACTCAATTTTCTGTTGTAACAGCCAGAGAAGAAGTATGCTTAGTACCAGGCATATGATTTATGTCAGTCTTCTGATTTACACAAAATGTTTAGTATGCAGTAAAAAATATTATCACAAACACAAGTGCAAAAACAAAGTGGAAGGACAGAAAAATCAATTGTCAAGAGACAATCAACACAACCAGACTTAGAGATGACCCAGATATGGAAGTATCAGACAAGGAGTTTAAAATGACTATGACATATGTCTCAAAAATGTACAAACTGTAACAATGGGAAACTTCAGAAAAGAAATGAAAATTAAAAGAAAGGCTTAAATAGAAATATTCTTATAAAAGGGCACAGAGGACCAAGGTCCCCAGTCGCACGGAACACACGCTGAATCAGCCTGCTACAGACAGGCAGGTCTGTGAATACCCTACCAAGGTCCTGAGTCACTCGGAAGATGCCTAATCACCCCGCTGCAGACAGGCAGGTCTGCCCATGCCCTACCGAGGTCCTGAGTTGCACAGAACATGCCAAATCAGCCCGCTGCAGACAGGCAGGTCTGTGCACGCGCTACCAAGGTCCTGAGTCACGCGGAAGACACCGAATCACCCCACTGCAGACAGGCAGCCACCTGATTCCACACTACAAAGATGCAGAGGACACCAGACCACCAGACCAAGGTACTGAGTCCCACTGTTCCCGGCCCAGAGGTAGGGGCTTCTGAGCCAGCGTCCCACTGCTTCTGGTCCAGAGGAAGGGGTTTCCCAGCCACCATCCCTCCGGCTGCTCCCAGCCCACAGGAAAGGGCTTTTGGGTCACCAACCCTACAGCTGCTCGCGGCCCCTGTCCCACCTCACCCAGCTCAGAGGAGGTAATCCGTACAGGCGCTAACAGCCCCCCACCCCAGTCGAAATGAGAAAACACAAAAATAAGTCTCAAAACCAGACTTCCAGATCACCTACAGCAACCCCAAAGGGAAATGAGATGGAACACTCTGATACTCAACCACCTGGACCCACTGAACTGGCAACAAAAGGGGAATTTCTCAGATAACAGGAGAAATTGTGCCCCTAGTGCAAGACATGATTAATAAATCTAGAGAGGAGCTCAGGAACATGATGGAATCCCAACATAATAAACAAATGGAATCCATAAAACAGATGCAAATAGATTTCCAGGACATGAAAAACTCCATTGAAAGTCTACACAGCACAATGAGCCAATGTGAGGACAGAATTTCAGGTATAGAAGATAAGATTGCAATTAGTGGCCAGGAAAAGAAAAATTGCTTCAAAATTATAAGGGAACCTGAGAAATCAATCCAGCAGCTGCTAGATGATGCAAAGAAGAATAACATAAGACTGATTGGGCTCAATGAAGAAACAGGAGAGAGTGGAGATGACATAAAAAATCTCTTCACAGAAATAATGGCAGAAAACTTCCCAAGCAGGGAAAAAGAGCTTGACATACAGATAAGTGAGGCATATAGGACTCCAAATAGCCTTGATCAAAAACAATCTACACATAGGCATATAATTGTTAAGATTCCAGAAACACAACAGAAGAACAAAGTTCTCCAAGCAGTCAGAGAAAAGAAACAAATCACATACAAAGGAAAGCCCATCAGAATCACAGCAGACTTCTCAACACAAACCATCAAGGCAAGAAGAGCTTGGAGTGACATATTCCAAGCCCTAAAAGAAAACAGCCTCCAACCCAGATTGATGGACCCTGCAAAACTATCTTTCAAAATGGATGGAGAAATAAGATACTTTCATGACAAAGATCACCTTAGGAACTTCGTGAATACCAAACTAGCACTTCAAAGAATTTTACACAATATCCTAGGAAGAGACATTGAGGATCAAAACCCCAGGAAGCAAAGCAGTATGAACCCATCTGGCATAACAAGAAATTAAATGTAAAGGGGGAGAACCCCAAAAAAAGAAAAAGTCATGGCAATGACAAGTCGATATGTTTCAGTTATAACCATCAATGTTAATGGTCTCAATTCACCAATCAAAAGAAATAGACTGGCAGAATGGGTCAAGAAGCAAAATCCAACAATATGCTGCATACAAGAAACACACTTAATTCAAAAGGAAACTCATAGACTGAAAGTTAAAGGGTGAAAACAATACTTCATGTGACAGGAACCCGAAAAAAAGCAGAAGTAGCTATCCTCTTGGCAGATCAAGTAGATTTCAAACCAACACTGATTAAGAGAGATGAAGAAGGACACTACATCCTTGTAAAGGGAAGAATCCAAGAGGAAGAGATGACAATCATAAATATCTATGCACCAAGCACTAGTGCACCCAACTATATAAAACAAATACTAACGGACATGAAAAGTCATATATGCACTAATACAATTGTAGTGGGGGACCTCAACACCCCACTGTCACAAATAGATAGATCAACTAGACAAAAAATAAGTAATGAAATACTAGAACTCAATCGAACTCTTGAACAAATGAACTTAACAGATGTTTACAGAGTCTTCCACCCCACAAAATCAGAATACACATTCTTCTCAGCTGCACATGGGTCATTCTCCAAAATAGACCACATACTCACACATAGAACATGTTTAAGTAAGTGCAAAGGAACTGAAATTGTCCCCTGTACATTATCAGACCATAGTGTGATAAAATTGGAGATCCATAGGCAAAGAAACTCAAAAAATTTCATAAGCACTTGGAAATTGAACAACACACTTCTGAATAACCAATGGGTCACAGAGGAAATTAAAGAAGAAATCAGACAGTTCCTTCAATTAAATGACAATGACAATACAACATACCAGAATCTATGGGACACAATGAAAGCTGTCTTACGAGGGAAATTCATAGCAGTGAATACACATATTAGGAAAACAGAACGAGCCCAATTAAACAACCTGATGCTGAACCTCAAGCTTCTAGAAAAAGAAGAGCAGGACAACCCCAAAGCTCATACAAGGGAGCAAATTATAAAGATCAGAGGAGAAATCAATGCAATGGAGACTAAGAGAATGATACAAAAAAATCAATGAAGCCAAGAGTTGGTTCTTCAAAAGAATCAACAAAATTGACAAACCTTTAGCCTACCTTGTCAGAAAAAGGAAAGGAAAGGCCCAAATCCATGCAATTAGGAATGAAAAGGGTGAAATTACAACAGACCCAGCAGAAATCCAGAGGATCATCAATACCTACTTCCAAAACCTATACGCCAATAAGATGGAAAACACAGAAGAAATGGAAAGATTCCTAGATACATATGAATGACCAAAGTTGAATGAAGAAGATCTAAAAATTCTGAACAACCCAATATCAACCAATGAAATTGAAAATGAAATTAAAAACTTATCACCTAAGAAAAGCCCGGGCCCTGATGGCTTCACTGCTGAATTCTACAAGACATTTAGAGAGGAACTGCTGCCACTACTGTTTAAACTCTTCCATGAAATTGAAAGGGAAGCAATACTCCCAAATTCATTCCTGGAAGCAAGCATCACCTTGATCCCCAAAGCAGAGAAAGACCCAACTGAAAAAGAGAACTATAGGCCAATCTCACTAATGAACATAGATGCAAAAATCCTTAATAAGATACTGGCAAACAGAATGCAGAAGATCATCAAGAAGATCATACACCCTGATCAAGTGGGATTCATCCCAGGGATGCAGGGATGGTTCAATATATGAAAATCAATTAATGTAATGCACTATATCAATACAGCCAAGGACAAAAACCATATGATTATCTCCACAGATGCAGAAAAAGCATTTGACAAAATCCAACATGCATTTATGATTAAAAACCCTACAAAAAATTGGAATAGATGGTCTCTACCTCAAACTGATAGAAGCCATCTATGAAAAACCAACAGCCAATATCATACTAAATGGTCAAAAACTGAAATCCTTCACACTCAAATCAGGAACAAGACAAGGATGTCCACTATCGCCTCTCTTGTTCAATATAGTTCTGGAAACATTAGCCACGGCAATTAGACAAGGGAAAGAAATAAAAGGAATAAAGATAGGAAATGAAGAAGTCAAATTGTCATTATTTGCAGATGACAAGATACTCTATATAGAAGACCCCAAGAACTCCACCGAAAGTCTTCTAGACTTAATAACCAAATTCAGTAAAGTAGCTGGTTACAAGGTCAACACACAAAAATCAATAGCTTTCCTCTACACCAATGACACACTCACTGAGAGAGAAATAGGACAAATAATTCCTTTCACAGTAGCATCCAAAAAACTGAAATACCTAGGAATCATCCTAATGAAAGAAATCAAAGACCTCTTCTCTGAAAACTATGACACTCTGAAAAGAGAGATTGAAGATGATATCAGAAAATGGACAGACATCCCCTGCTCCTGAGTAGGAAGGATTAATATAGTGAAAATGGCCATACTTCCAAAACTGCTATATAGATTTAATGCAATTCCAATTGAGATCCCAGCAGCATGCTTCATGGACCTTGAGAAAATAATCCAAAAATTCATTTGGAGCAAGAAGAGACCCAGAAGAGCAAAAGCAATTCTAGGTAACAGAGACAAGGCAGGGGGTATCACAATCCCCAACCTGCAACTCTACTACAAAGCTACTGTGATAAAAACAGCATGGTACTGGCAAAGAAACAGACTTGAGGACCAGTGGAACAGATTAGAAGATGCAGAAACAATGCCAGACACACTCAGCCATCTCATCTTCGATAAAGGAGCCAAACACCCTCACTGGAGGAAAGATAGCCTGTTTAATAAATGGTGCTGGAAAAATTGGGCTTCAACTTGCCAAAGATTAAAACTAGACCTATATCTCTCACCATGCACTAAACTAAAATCAATGGATTAAAGATCTAAATATTAAAATAGAAACTCTGAACCAGTTGGAACAGAGGTTAGGTAGAACCCTTGAAGATATCGGTGTAGGAAAAGATTTTATGAACAAAACCTCAGTTGCCCATGAACTAGCACAAACAATCAACAAGTGGGATCTCTTCTTATTAAAAAGCTTCTGCACAGCAAGAGAAACCACCAGCAGTGTGAAGAGACAACCCACAATGTGGGAAAAAATCTTCACCTGCTCTTCCTCAGACAAAGGTCTACTATCTCGAATCTATAAAGAACTTAAAAAGATCAGACCTCCCAAATTTAAAGACCCAATCCAAAAATGGGCATCTGAAATGAACAGACATTTCTCAAAGAAGTAGAAATAGCAAATAAATACATGAAAAAATGCTCAACATCACTGGTCATTCGAGAGATGCAAATGAAAACAACGCTGAGATTCCACTTCACTCCAGAAAGAATGGCTGCTATCATGAAATCAACCAATAACCAATGCTGGCGGGGCTGTGGGGAAAGAGGAACCCTGCTCCACTGCTGGTGGGAGTGTAGACTGGTGCAGCCACTGTGGAAATCAGTATGGAGATACCTCAAAGAACTAGGACTGGAAGTCCCATTTGACACTGCTATTCCCCTGCTGGGGATCTTCCCCAAAGAATTAAAAGAATCATACCACAGTGATATAGGTGTGCCCATGTTCATAGCAGTGCAGTTTGTAATAGCTAAAACTTGGAAACAGCCCAAATGCCCATCAACTGGAGACTGGATAAAGAAAATGTGGGGTTTTTTTAATAAAATGGAGTACTACTCAGCCATAAAAAATGAGAAATTAAGAGACATTTATAGCTAAGTGGATGCACATTGAGGGAATACTCTTAAGTGAAATAAATAGGACACACATGTGTAAATACCGAATAGTTTCTCTGGTATGAGAAACTGAAAGTGTAAATAAGGACTAAATGTATAATAGGTAATGTGAAATAGGAAGAAAAGGGGCAAAGGGGAAGGAAGTGGGAGGGCTAGGGGAAAGGATAGAAGGGAATGGGATTAATATGAGAAAATGGGAAAATAGGAACAAAATCTTTGTAAATAGGGAGGACTGGAGGGGTTGAAGGGAGGGCTGGGCAAGGGTGAAAAATAAGAACCAAGAGAGACTATGTAAAGGTGCAAATTTCCAATGATGAATGTCATTATGTTGTATACCTAAAATGTACCAATTATTAGAATGAATAATTGATAATGCAAAATAGGAAGAAAAGGTCCAAAGGGGTAGGGGTAGTGGGAGGGGCAGGGGAAAGGAAAGAAGGGAGAGGAAAAAATGATGAGAAATGGAAAAAATGGAAATAAAGTCTTTGTAAATAGGGAAGGGTGGAGGGCATGAAGGGAGGGCTAGGAATGGGGAAAAAATAAGAACCAAGATGCATTATGTAAAGGTAAATTCCCAATGAGAAATGTAATTGTGTTGTATACCTACAATGTACCAATAAAAGAATTTAATACAAAAAAAAAGGCACAGATATGAAATATAAGAGATGAAGAACACCACTAATGTGTCCTCAGGAGACTTTACATAGCAGTGTAAAGAACAAACCTTGAAGAAAGTTCAAGATAAATCATCCAAAACAAAACACTATTGTTCATAAACATGCATACAAATATACTTGCCAAATTATTAGCAAGTCAAATTCAGCAGTACATAAAAAAGGAAAAGACATCATGACTAAGTCAGAAATGCAAGGTTGGTTTGACACTTGACATTCAATCTAATTTATTATTAGATGAATGAATTCATCAATAGACTTAAGAAAAATATATGATGATCTTTATAGGTGCAGAAAAATCATTTGACAAAATTTTAAATCTAAAATTTAAAATAAAAATCATAATTTTTAAAAAATATCTCTTAGCAAAGTAGAAATTGAAGATTTAAATTTTGCCAAAGAGAATCTATAATATCTCTGTAGCTAATATCATATCTCATAGTGAAGACCTGAATGTTTTCAGCATTAAGATGAGTAGCAAAGCAAGAATATATTCTTTCATGACTCCTTTTAACATCACACTATGCTCTAGCTAGTCTCATAAGGCAAGAAAAAATAATAGGAAACATGTAGATTAAAAAGGAGGGCCAGGGATTTAGCTCAGTGGTGCCACCACTTGCCCCAGAAGCACAAGGTCCTGAGTTTGATCCCCATTACAAAAAAAAAAGGAAGAAATAAAATTGTTTCTATAGATGACATGGCTGTCAACAAAGAAAAACTCTGAGCCAGAGATTTAGCTCAGTGGTTTCGCCACCTGCTGCACAAGCACAAGGACCCGAGTTCGATCCCTGGTACCAAAAAAAAAAGAATGAATCCTTCGGGCTGGGGATTTAGCTCAGTGGTTTTGTCGCCTGCTGTGCAAGCTCAAGGACCTGAGTTTGATCCCCCGTACCAAAAAAAAAAAAAAAAGAAAAACTCTGAGTCTACAAAAAAAGCTTCCAGCACTAATACATGAGCTCTAAAATATTAAAATTCAAAAAATAAAAATTAGAAAATGAAATCAGAAACATAGTACTTTTTACCATTACAACAAAAACATGGAATTCTTATGTCAATATTTAACAAAATATGAAGAATATCTGAATCACAAATTAAAATATATTGATGACAGAAGTCAAAGGAGATAGGCTGAAATAAATCAAGATATTTAGGGAATGGGAAACTCAATTTGCTAAGTTGTCAATTCTCCCTCAACCTTCTGGTAGGCTATTTTTGTTGAAATTGATAAACTGATTGTCTTCTTATCATGGTAAACAAACGAATAACCCAAAAACCAAGGAATAGCCAAAACAATTTTTGAAAAATAAATAACTTGTAAAACTATCTCTATTTGATTTCAAACTTAATATAAATCTATAATACTTGAGGTAGTATACAATACTGGGAAAATGATACAAATATATATCAATAGAACAGAATTAAGATTTTAGAAATAGATTTTCACATATATTGTCAATTACTTTTTGCTATAAGAACCAAAGGAATTAGAAGGAAAAATATTTTCATCAGTACATAGTCTTGGAACAATTTGACATTTATATGTAAATAAGTGAATTTGACCCTTCCCCTGTACCATATACAAATATTGACTAAAAATCTGATCATACACCTAAATGTCAAATCTACATATGTAAAATTATTACCAAAAAGTCTACTAGAAAAAGACTCTAGTAGGCAAATACTCTTATATAGAACAAAAAACAAACAAAAATCATTTCCACAATTGATTAAATGGACATTATAAAATGAAAACTTTGTTCTTCAAAAAACAATGTTAAAAACATAAAAACATAAACTTGGAGAAAATATTTGCAAAGCACATAACTGAAACAAGACTGGTATCCAGAACATAAAAATAAGTCAAAAATCAACAATAAGAAAACAACAATCCAATTTTAAAATACTAGGGGAAATATTTGAATAGATTCTTCACCAAAAAGCATACACAGATGGCAAATAGATACATGCAACAATGCTTAGTATTACTAGTCTTCAGGGAAATGTAAGCTGAAAGTACAATGAGATTTCACTATAAAAACATTGCAGTAGCAAAAAGAACAAAAAACAGAGCAATAAACAAATAAGCCAAATTTGTGCTGATAAGAATAGGTAGAGCAAATAATTATAATTTAACTTCTTTCTTTCCTAAACTTATTCCTCTTATTTCTTTCTCTTATCTAATTGCTCTGGCTAATGTTTCCAGAACTATATTGAACAAGAGTGATGACAGTGGACATCCTTGTCTTGTTCCTGATTTTAGAATGAAAGCTTTTAGTTTTTGTCCGTTTAGCATGATGTTGGCTGTTGGTTTGTTGTGGATGGCTTTTATCAGACTGAGATAAAGACCATTTATTCCAATTTTCTCTAGTGTTTTTATCATGAATGGTTGTTGGACTTTGTTAACTTTGCATCTATTGAGATGATCATGTGATTTTTGTCTTTGGATCTGTTGACATGGTGTATTACATTTATTGATTTGCCTATGTTGAACCATCCTTGCACCCCTGGGATGAATCCTACTTGATCATAATGTATAATCCTCTTGATGATTTGCTGCATTCTGTTTGCCAGTATCTTATTGAGGATTTTTTTGCATCTATGTTCACTAGGGAGATTGGCCTGTAGTTCTCTTTTTTGGTTGGGTCCTTCTCTGGTTTTGGTATCAGGGTGATACTGTGCAGACTGGTGCAACCACTGTGGAAATCAGTGTGGAGATTCCTCAAAAAACTAGGATTAGAGGTCCCATTTGACCCCACTGTCACTATCCCTCTTCTGGGAATCTTCCCAAAAGAATTAAAAGCATCATACCACAGTGATATATGCGCACCCATGTTTATAGCAACACAGTTTGTAGTAGGTCAGTCTTGGAAACAACCCAAATGCCCATCAGCAGATGAATGGATAAAAAAGATGTGGGTTTTCTATACAATGTAGTATTATTACTCAGCCATAAAGAAGGATAAACTTGAGACACTTATAGCTAAATGGATGCACCTGAAGCTGTACTCTTAAGTGAAATAAATCAGATACACATGTGTAAATATCATACAGTTTCTCTGGTGTAAGAAACTGAAAGTGTAAATAGGGACCAAAATATATAATAAATGATGTGAAATAAGAAAAAATTGTTCAAAAGGAAGGGAAAACTAGAGAGGGCAGAAGGGGAAAGAAGGAAGGAAAAAGAGAAAAGAAGGAAAAAATAGAAACAAGGTTTTCATAAATAGGGAGGGGAAGAGGGGTTGAAGGGAGGGGAGAGGAGTGGGAAAAAAAGAGGAATCAAAATACATCGTGTACAGGTACAAATTCCCTATGATGAATGTGATCATTATGTATATCTAAATAGCACCGAAAAAATTACAATTGAAAAAAAAATAAGAGCAACTAGAACTCTCATACACACTGCTGGTAAGAATATGAGTTGGTACAGATATTTTGGAAATAATTTTGAAGTTTCTTATAAAGTTAAAAATATATTTTAAAAACACGAGCAATTCCATTCCAAGCTATTTACCTAAAGAAATGAAAATCTATGTCCATGTAAAGGATTACAATGACTTTATTCAATATTATATTCAATGTCCAAATGTTTTTAATTCAAAAAATTTGTAGTACATCAACAGAATGAAATGCTATCTATCTAAGGAATAATTTGCTGATTTGCAGAGCACCATGGGTTAAGTTGCACTAAAATATTGGACCATATTAAATGAAAGAAGCCAGATTCAAAGGCCACAAAGTATATGACTGCATTCACTGTCTCTGACAAATTCTAAAAGCTAAACTGGTAGGGACAGCAGGCAGATAAACAGTTATCAGAGGGTGGGGCATTGGAGGAGGGAATTGAATAGAAAGGAGAATGAGGAAACTCAGTGGGTTGATAGCAATTCTCTACAGTTTGAATGTAGTGTGATTACATTACCACGACCAAATGTCAAAACTCATAGACCTTTGCATGAGTGAGTTTTACCATGTGCACATTAATAAAACTTCCTTAAAATTATAGACCTAATTAAATAGAGAAAAATAATAAATATAAATGTGAATATAAGTTCTCTAATTGTACATCTCCTATGGAATAGAGTCTATGGAACATATTCTAAGGACAAAAAGAAATGAAACACAATTTTCTATATAGTCTAGGATAACCTAAACACATAGGATAACCTACACTAAACAAAATAGTTTCATAATTCAATACCAATTTTGCTTTAAATACAAAGCATTCTGTTTTTAAGATTTAAAATGTAAGACAAAAGAGGTATAAATATAAAATTAAAGAAAGTAAATAGTCTTGCAATATTAATTTTAATTATAGTTAAAGTTTAGTCCATAATTTTCTTCCTTCTAGCACTGGTCTACCTAAAGCAGCTAGAAATAACAGCACCATGGTTTGTTACAGTAATAGCTAATTCCAGGCCTGAAACAAGGAAAATAAAAGGGAACATGTAGCATAGGAGTACAAGTGCTCAGAGGCTAAAGGCATGATGTGAAAATGTACAGGAGCCTTCTTGAAGTCACTCACATCAACTACGTTTAGAATATTTGGATGTCACAAGAACAATGACAGTGATGAATTGTAAAACTCACTTTTAGAAAGTAAGCTCATAATAATAGAGAAAGAATAGGATGGAGAATAAGAAAATTTTGTAGCAGAATACCAGATAACAATGAAGGCTTTACTAAAGGAAATTGTAAAAACTACCATTTTGCACTCTCCAATAATTGTATCAAGCGAGGCTCATTAAAGGATCTTGAAAATATAAGCTAAAGGGTCAAGAAACAGATTTGTCCCACAGTCCAGATACTCTGCCACAGATTATTCATTAATCTCAAAGGACAAACCTCCCTCACAATGGAGAAATCACTGTGGTCATCACTGTAACCAATTAACCAAATCTACCACCACTACTGGTGGGACAGTCTAACCTTGCATACGTGAAGCACAACCCACTTTAATGTAGTAGTGTCCTCAGAGCACATCTAACCTGAACTCAACAGTGAAAACTCCATCAAGTAACTCCGGATTGTGGAAGAGTCCCTAAGAAAGTGAGCCTGGACTCTTCAGAAGACACAGTGTCCTGAGGGCAATAACAGAATGTGGGGGACCTAGTCTCGAATGGGAGGAACTCAAAAGATAACACAAGCACACACAGTGGACCAACCCTGTGTCGAATGCATCAACCTTGCTCGAATCCTATGTCACAAAAGTAAATGGAACAAAAGGCATTTGGGAAACAATTGGGGAAATTTAATATGGACTTCCTGTGAAATGGAGATAAATTTGGGAGTGTGGGGTAACGGTGCTGGGGTTGTGTCCTTCTTCCTAGGAGATGTTGATAAGGTGCACAGAGGCGAAGGGTCAGCGCGTCTCCAATTTATTTGTAAAGGATTCAGCAAAAATACATACATAAGAGTGAATGAGGGAAAATACGGTAAAATGTGAACAGATAAATCTAGATGGACATTTTTTAATGTGCTGGTCTTTACCTTTATGTGAATTTGGAAACTTTCAAAATAAAAAGTTTGAACAATGACCAAAAAAAATCCAGACCTGATTAGACAGAAGTAAAGGCTGAACAATATGTTGGCTCAACAGTGAACAACACATTCATGTTGGGAGACAGAAGTTAGTAACTGAGGTCGCTGATTTGTTGGGAACTTTGTTACTGCTGGGAAAACCCAGAGCACTGATTTCCAGGCCAAGGGTTCCATTGCTCAAGGCTGGAGCAGGGACCCTGCATTTTTCCCAACTGGAAATCAAAAATATGCATGCACTACTGAAACATTGTGAGCAGTCTTTGCAAAGGCCAAAGAATTATTAGTTTTAATTCCAGCTAAACCGCTGGCAAAAAATGGGTGGCTCCCCTCAAATTCCTTGGGAATGGTTGGAAAGCGCAGGATTCCTTGGAAACTTGCAGCGGGATTCTAGAGAGTTGATTGGAGAAGTCATTTTCATGGCATTAATTAGCCTAAACAAATAACCATTTATCATCATTTATGATTACTTAATCATTAGTGTCACATCTCGACACGTTTATTTGCAAGAGGACTCCAGGACCTAGCATGAAATTCTCTTGCTTTTTATTTATTGATAGGTATTTAGGAAACCATGAGGTTTTTTACTTCTGCTAGATGTTTTATGGAGAGTTAGATGTTCTTCAAAGAATACTGTGTGGGAAAGAGAGCACAGCTGGACAGAGAGATGAAAATAGCAAGTTTTTGAATTAAACAAATAAAGGAAGTTCTCCAAGCCGTGCATGTACTAAGCTGCTGTCTCAATCAAAGGATTTCCTAATTGCAAGAGTATGCTTTTAATATTCAATTTTAATGAGATTCAAGCCAGGCTTTTTGTTGCTCAATCTTTTTAACCAGGTGCCAAAAATCAGGCCAAATGTATGGAAGTAGATTCTTCTTCTATGAACTGCTACAAGAGCTTTGATGTTTATGCCAAGGAGAAGGAATCTAGGTTGATTACTTTATTATTTTCTCTTTCAAAAGACCATCCCTTTGGTACAGAGCATTCTTCCTGATTTATCCATCTCGGAAGGACGCCATGAACTTGGCTTTCCAAAGCTACTTATTACAAATCCCTTCCTTTTTTTGGTCAGTCTTAAGAATCACACAGATTCTTACACAACGAAATAATTAACTTTTGCTTTTCTCTAGAAAAAAAGCAGTTTTATGATAATACAAATTTATTGTATATTGGCATTATCTGTTAACATTTCCTTTAAAAAAGCAACAAAGCTAAAACTTTGTCCCTTTCATACCAGAGTTCATAATTGAAAAATAAATCTGTTTCCCAACCCACCTAACGTTTCCTCTGAAAAACCTTCCCAGTGTGGTGCCTATTGTTCTTAAGGCTTAATTACATAATTTAAAAATAAAACTAGAATTCCTATGAAAATTCACGTAAGTACCTCCATGCATAACAGTTTTTATGAGTTACTGCATATAGCACCCCATTCATGCTAGCGCTCAGTGCAAACGTCTTAATTCAACAGTCTGAATTTTCTTCAGACCTTGAGCCCTCCTGATTAATTTCTGAATCCTGGTGACACTGTCCTAAAAGAGGGAAAAAAGTAATCACTCTGATGTAATTCCAGATAAGACAAGCACAGGTTTTAAAGTGCTTGTTTGGCATATGGATTGGAATTTAAGACATCCTATATATAAAATTCTTACACAGCAATTGCGAAGTTACTCATGGACCCAGGCAGTAGAAAAACACTTTTGTTTTTGATACTTCTGCAAGGTAAATTTCATTATTCCCCCATTGAGTGTTATAGAGGGTAGTCACGCAGCGCCCACCATCATCAATTGTAAAACGAATACTAGATGTGTTGTTTATTTTATACATAGGTACAGCCAACCAAATATGCTAAACCACTTACAGCATTTTATTGACACTGGCGAGAAACAACAATTTAGAAAAGCAAATGACGCAGACTGCACGGTGTAGGACGCTCAAGGTTTCTCCCCCACTATAACCACCACCAAGGTTTCTTTAGAAAACTTCTTTCAACATTGAAAACATGTCAAAAATTTAGAAAGCAACAAACAATCAGGTATGGTTTTTCTCCTACAGTTATAATTTGGTTTTGTGCCAACCTTTAACAGTAGACTTCAGAGAGCCAGCCAGTTTTAGTCATTTAAAATATGAAGATCTATCTAGCAATGTACGTATGTATATGTGTGTGCATGTATGTATGTGTATGTATATTTCTTAGATCTTCAAGCCTGAACTAGTGAGCAGAAAGCATCTAGAAGTTTGTCCCCAGAAGTTTTATAATTACCACATTTCAAGACAATAAAGACAATACCATTTATATACTTGGTTTTGACAAGCACTATAGTTAAATTTATGTTATACATAGAATGATGAACTTAACCTCAGGCTTCAAGGACCCTGTATCAATAAATTTCCTTCAAAGGACAATGTCTACGTTTTAGAAAATATATGGTGGCATAGCATAGTACAATGATGTGATGATGATTCCAATATTTATCATTCTGCATCATAACTTCTCATCAGTTAACACTTGGTCCTGGCAGCAGCATTACACACTGAGCAGGAATATGGCCAACTAGTTTGTCCTGTTGTTCACTGTTTCGGAGACTTTGGACAAGTTCATTAACTTCCTGCTACCTCAGCTTCCTCATCTGCAAAACAAGGATCATTATACCTATTTCTCAAGTAGAACATATTAAGATCTGAATGAGCACAACTCATAGTACATAATGAACAATTATTAGTCACCTCTTCTTTTTAATTTTAGATTTTTTTTCTAGAGTAGTAGTTGACTTGGCTCATAACACCAATCTATTGTGTTATTCTGTTTCAAGAAGACCTTTCCTTAAGAAACTTTGATTTTTGCTGAACTCATCTGCCACCTGCCTAGGAAAAAAAAAATGATGCATACCTGCTAAGTAAGATTTTGGTATTCCCATAGATAAGATTATTCCTCACAATAATCATATGGTGCAAGAACTATGATTAATCCCATTCTATAGATAAACAAAGAAGCTAAAATCTTCCCTAAGATTTCATAAGCCATAAGTGGTGAAGGTAGCATTCAAATCTGAAAAATCTGATATTAGATAACAATCATCAACTTAGTATTTGTGAGGCTCTAGTTCAACTTATCTAAATTACATAGTAAAAGAAACGACAAAATGTAGAAGATGGAGAAAAGGAGCCATGTGTCTCAGGTTCACTTAAGGCAGAGAGAAAGATAGCAGTAAAGACTGCAGTTTGTGTTCTAGTACCTGAGGGCAACTGGGACAGCTGCTGACTCAAGAGCCTGTGTCTGATGGCTGAGAGCCAGCAGCAGTCACTTCCGTATGCACTGGCACACACTTCAGCCACATTGCTGGTCTGCTATCAATTTGATCCTGGAGTGTGAACACAAAAATCTAGGTTCACACAGCTAATATATCACACCCTAAGTGGGACACAAGTTATCACAGGGAGAGAGCAGTGGGCTTGTACAGGTACTGTGTATACTGCAATAAGTGGATCAACCAGGAGATTTTCAACCAAGTGTCAGCAATTAGTCTAGTGATCACTGTGGAGTGTGAGGTAGCCCTAATAGGTTGGGTTTATTAGCTCACCTCATGCTCATAAGAATTCCATAGGATAGTTCTAGGGTCAAGCCTGTTTTCTTGATGAAGAAGTCAAGGCATCAGGGCCTGAAACAACTGGCTTCACATCCCACAGGCAGCAGTGGATGTGGAGGGGTGGCATGGCCTGGCCTACCCAGGTGACATTCATGCACGCGAGGAAAACATTTGGCTCCTGACCCCTAAGTATAACAACATCACACACACACACACACACACACACACACACACACACACACCATCATGCACAATCACCCTTCACAAGGATTTGGGTAGTGTTACACTTAAAAACAGGTGGGGCTGAGGGCAGGCTATAATGGGGATTTACTGCTTAATGAGCCAGAGTTTCAGTTTTAGAAGACAGAGAAGTTCTGGAGTTGGATGGCAGTGATGGTTGCACAACAATGGGAATGTATTCACTGTCCGCTGAAGTGAACACATTAAAATGGTGGCAATGGTGAAAACAGCACATTTTGTGTTAGGTTTATTTTATCACAAGTTTTAAAGGTAAAGCCAAAGAAGAGAACTTGGGTTAGGATTATTCAACCAAAGTCTTAGTGGAGGCTGAGTCGCACCAGGTTACAGGAGGGGTAATGGGTGAATGATGTTCTACTACCTTGAAGACTGATTGGGCTGGTTTTATTTTTAGACTCCAAAAGTGGTGTTCATTGTCTGTTATTTTCCTGATAGAATACAGGATTAGGGTTCAAGTCCCCGGGAAATCCAGAAGCTCTAAAGGCAGAGAGTTTGTTTCCATTACACTCTGAATTTCTGTGGCTTGAAATGCAATTTTCACTGGATAATGATGGTCATTCTCCAGTGTGGCCTCCAGGCTGGGGTAGCCTCGTCACCTCTCGGTGTATTTTATAGGGAGAATGATAGATGTCCAGTACTGCCTGTGCTAGATCATTCTGAACTGCAGGACAACCTTCAAGTGAGAGCAGATTTTCAGATTTAGGAGATAATTTATGCCTACTAATATGTAAGATGGAAAAGAAAACAAAAGCTTTAGAAATAATAAAACTAAATTGAGCCATCGGAGCCTTCTGTCCATAAGGATTCCATCTCTCTATGAATCAAAACCTTACCCTCGAAGATTATGATATACCAACCAAGGTAAATAAAGCTATTATTTTTTTAGCAGAATGTCTCTTAGAAATATAAGTCCACATACCTGCTGTTTTTTAAACAAAACTCAATCTTAAAAATGGAAAATAAAATTTAATAGCACGTTATTACTTACAGTTGTCACTGGCAAAGCTTCTAGTCGCCTTAATTTTCAAACACCACCCAGAGTTGTTTTTCTTTCAAACTGGATTTTTCCCTGAAGACTTTATGAAGATCTCTAAGTGGAATTGCATGCCATCCTATGAAGAGCAAATTTAATTCTTTCAACTTCCAATCTGATTTTTTTAAAATGCTAACTTTGTAATTTTCCAGAAAGAAAAGGCTGTATAGTGTGATATTGGCACTGTGTTAACAGGATTCATGCTGTACATATTTGTATGTCCCTGTGTCTGAGGATTTTGCCCAAATTCTTCATCCCTGTATACCTAGGAACTTTACCTTTGGAAGCAAGTGCTATAGGATCTTTAATGATATTTACATTTTTATTCTCCAAAGCTGTTGCGGGTGATAATAATGCATGGAAATGAAAAAACAAAGAAAAATAAAGTTTGTATAAAATTCTTTGAAAGACCTGTTTCTAGAAGTCTCAGTGAACTTTCCTTTCATTTGTCCATTCAACAGATATACATTAGGCAACTTATGCAATGCACTGTTTTAGCCAATGGAAAAACAAGATTCAGTCCTGTCCTTGTAAAAATAACTTTCCAGTAGAGAAGTTTAAAATTTAACCAATTCCACTGCCCATTTAAGTAATAATTCTTTTAACTGTGAATGATTTCATTATCATTTAACTGCTTTAAAGAGAACTAGAGAATCCCTTGACAGTTTAACTAGAGGATTGACCTTGGAGAATGGGATGTTTAAACGTAGTACCACCCATAGCCCAAGCAAGAGCCATAGCCTTGAACTTCGAAACGGCCCAAACCTTTCACTGCAGACCACACTCAGTGCACCCTGAACCTCTCATTTCCTCTACAAAGTACCTCAAGCCTGGTTTTAAGTCCTGTGCAGACCTCTTCTCTGGGCCTGTCATCCCAAGGGAGACTAGAGACACTGACGTCCTCCACTGGGCTTCTTGGAGGTGGCCAGGAGGAGATGGCTGCAGTGTGCACGTGTATGGATTTAGACGTGCACAGGGGAATATTCACTACTCCTGCCTTCCCTTTACAGTGTGAGAAGGCATCAAATGTGGGAGAAAGAGATGGGATATTGGCCACCAACCAGGTCCTTATTCTTACACCACAGCACTCCTGGGTGGGACTCCAAGGAGTCTGAGGAGCCCAGATTCTCACCAGCTTTCTGAGCCTGCAGTTGCTGTCTTGCTTTGAGCCCTGAGCATGTTGAAGATGAGTGTCTTAGTTACTTTTCTCCTTGCTGAGATGAAATATCTGACACCCAAAGTTAAATGAGGAAGGGTTTATTGTGGCACACAGTTTGTAGAGGTTTCAGTCCATACTCAGCTGGCTCCATGGCAGAGTGGCATGGCAGAGTGGCATCACAGAGGAGAAACAGTTCATGGCAGGCAGAAGACAGCAAAGCAGAAGGTAGCAAGCAGCAAAGGACTAAAGCAGCAAGTGATGGCAGCAGCCCTCTTTCTGTCCCTTATTTCTATCCAGGCTACACCCTTAAGGCTGGTAGCACTCACATCCAGGGTGGGCCTTCCCATTATCCACACCCAGAACTATGTCAAAGCAATCAATCAGTGGACCAATTTAGTAATCACACACCCTTAATCCCTGCATGACATACTCTAGACCAAGCCACCTCTGAAAAGCCCCACTTATGACAGCATGAGGCTTTGCAGGGACATTTAGGCATAAGCCATAACAGTGAGCCTCTTGGATCTAGAATCGATGACATGAGTTGAAACTACCTGAGCAAGGGGAAGAGGAACATTTCACACAGAGGAACCCAAATGTGTGAAGGCTCTGACCAGTGAAGCAAACGAACTGAAAAGAAGCCACTGTGTCTGGGACCAGTCCTCCCTGTGGCTTGACAGAAGAGCTGTCCAGGGCAAGAGAAGAACAGCCTGCTCTGCAGAACATCCTTGGAAAGGGGCGTGATAAGTGCTTATGAATGAAAGCTCTCCATAGCAAACATTTGAGTGAGTATAAAAAATTACTGAAAAAAAAATAAAACAAGCAAAAAATTACTGAAAAGGTATATTGCTAAACTATTATTTCTATATAATCTCTACCAAAAATGAGAATTTTAAAAGTAATTTTCTTTCAAATACTAAATTATAAGAATCTCATGGTCTTAGTCCTTTCAGGCTGTTATAATAAAATACCTTAAATTGGGTGGCTTATAAGCAGTAGAAATGTATTTCTTACAGAGCTGGGGCCGGGAAGTCCAAGATGATTCAGTATCTGGTAATGCCTGCTCCTCATAATGGGCAACGTTTTACTGTGTCTTCAGGTGGTGGAAAGAGCAAACACTAACTCAGACATTGGGGGACTCATCCCATTCTTGAGGACTCAGCCTTCAAGGTTAAATCACCTCCAAAGATTCCCCCTCCTAATGCTAACTCCATGAGGGTTAAGATTTCAACATATGAATTTGGGGGAGACCTACACATTCAGATGATAGTACCCATTATCTGCATAATTCTATGAAGTACTGATAATCTTTCCTCATGTTTTCAAGTCTCTGCCCCAGAAAGCAGGCTCTGTTTTCCCAGCTCAGTTTTGACATTCAATAAATATTAACAACATTTATCTGTTTATTGACTTAACTCAGCTATAATTTCCTCAGCTTCAATATGGGAATAATAATAGTATAATGGAGATGTTGGGGGGATGAAATAAATTGATATATATATCAATTTTATGTATAAAAAATGTTTCAAACAGCACTAAGAATAGGGCACAAAATAGGACAATATAGGTCATGTACCTACAGGTGCTTCCAATTAGCATAAAAACAAATAAATAAGTAATTCTGTGATCAGTACGAGAAGAGCATCAGGTTCTAAAACTTTGGATAAAGGATTGGTTCATTCTGCCTCTAGAACAGGGGCAAGAACTGTGGTTTAGATATAGAATACTCCCCCAAAGCTCATGTGTTCAGAAGTGGAGCTTCAGAGAGATACCTGGATCATGGAGCACTATATTTATCAGTGGATGAATCCTAATTAACCAAAGGATTAATCCAGTAATTAATCCATATCTGCTGGATATACTGGCAGGAGGTGGACCTGGTCAGAAAAGTTTAAGAGGTGGGAGCCCTGGGGAGGTGACCAGGAAGAATGTACCTTCTTCCCAGGTTCATACCTCACTCTTTGTTTCCTTGGTGTCATGACATAAGCAGCTTCCTTCCACCAGGCCATTACTGCCTTGGAGCCAGCTAACCATGGACTGAAAATGTGAGTCAAAGTAAACCTCTCTTCCTTTAAGCTGTGGGTGTTAGATATTTTGTCCCAGTGATGAAGAGGTGACTAAGACAGCCATTTTCATTTCAGAAGAAATATTTGGTCTAGAGTCTAGTGTTGGGAGCCGAGCCTGTAGGAGCCAGGTTAGTGAGGAATGTGTATCCTGTGTTAAGGAGTCTGGACATTCTTTGGGAGGTACTATGGTTTGGATAAGTGTTCCCCAAACACTCGTGTGCTAAACATTTGGTAGGCAGTCAATGGCACTGAACTTTAAGAGATGGGACCCAGTGGGAAGAAGTTGGGTCATTAGGGGTGTATCCTTGAAGAGGCTAGTGGGAACCCAGTCTCTGCTTCCACTTATTGCTTCCCCGCTGGCATGGGGTGATCAGCTTTGTTCTGCTACACACTCCTACTGTGACGGTCTGCCATGCCAAAGGCCCAAAAGCAGCACAGCTAACTGGCCATGGATGGGAACCTCTGAAACAATCAGCTAATAAACCTTTCCTCCTTTTAAGTTTGTTACTCAGCTATTTGGTCACAGTAATGAAACACTGACTAACAGTATTTCTCCAAGTATTTCTGACTCAGAGTTTTTCAAAGTGTGGCCTTTGGGTATTAGAATCTTTTGGTGTATGTGTTGAAAACAAGGATCCCTGGGCCAGGGATTTAGCTCAGTGGTTCCGCTGCCTGCCTCGCAAGTGGAAGGACCCGAGTTTGATAACCGGTACCCCAAAAAACCAAGGATCCCTGTGCCTATGCCAAAACTAATGAACAGGAATATGGGGTCTGGGACATTTTAATAAGTATTCAAGGTGATTCTTGTTTATAGTTATAGTTGAGATATTATGAAGAGACAAAGGAGGCTTTTCAAGCATATAATCCGTACAGACAGCTTTGGGTTAGACAAGTAGCTGACTACATCCATGCTATTAAGAAAACCAAGAAGTTCCTCTTTCAGAAGAAAAATATGTATTCAGAAATGTGAATTTCCCCTGAAGAAAATAAATTAGTGTAAGACGCATGTTGGCTAGATATGTTAAACTAAGGAGGAAAAAATCTCGAAGCAAATATATTGTTGCCCGCAAAGTATATTCCTTCACTGTTCCCTAGGACTCTGACGTCCATGGGGAAAATGATAAAAATTCTTCAGAAATAACGAGGCTTTTAGTTTTTCCCTATTATGCAATAAAGGTCTCTAACCTAAATTAACTTCAAGATTTGCAGAACCCTATTTAGGTGACATGTCACGAAACAAAAACTGGTGTAAAAAACGGCAATGTTCAGATTTTTGAGTTAATGTCAATAAAAATGCTTCCAACCGTCTTCCTTAAGATGTTTTGCATGAACTTCTGCACTTCTAACTTTTACAACATTACAACTCTCTTCATCGTGAAAATGAGTGCGGCAGGAGGAGTCAGGATTGAAGACGCAGAGCTAAGAGCAAACAGTAGGGTGAACAGCTCAGGGTGGGGAGAGATGAACTCTCTCCCAGCTCCTAGCAGAACTGTCACCATCATTGCCTTGTCTTGTGTGCCCCTATCTGCTGATGTCTGCCCCCCTCCCTGCACTAGACACTGAGATCCTGGAGGTTAAGAACTGCATGTTCCTCAGGCACTTGCTCTCAGATGGCTGTCAGTTCAGGTGTTAGCTAATAAGCAAGGTGTTTGCTGACAAGAGTTTAACACCTCCCAGAGGCATTTGCATTTTAATAGAGGACTGTTAAAAGAAATCAGATTCCCAAAGGAGTGAAGTTATGATGGTAAAAATGCCAGGGACCCAAGTGAGTATTTCAGAGCAGAGAGCCTTCTCCTTGGGTCCTAACACCTGGTTAGCCAATCTTGTCTACAGCTCTCAGGACTGGAGCACAAACCATTTCTCTTCATTCTGCTTGGGCTGGAGATCAGCTTCCCAAGTAAAGCAGGCTGGATTCTCAACAGCAGAATCCAGAGCCCTAGGAAACTTGACTCTGCTAGACCTAGACCGGGTATCAGTGGGAGACCAAGTCATTGGTTGGAGCAGCTCCACGGGGCTCCACCAGGCCGGACAGAGTGAGGTCCTGAGCTTACAGGTCTGGGTAACATGCAGTACTTAACCTCAAGGATCTCGGTGTCTGGCAGCGGAGGGTTGGGCCTCTCCGTTGTCAGTGAACACACCCACTGATCAGGACAGCCCTGGAGCCCTGCATTTTGGGGGCAAGTGTTCAAAGCCAAAGCTCAGGTGAGGCGCATAGCAGGGAGGTATGCTCGTTGCATTCAGTAGCCCAACCTTCTGGGTGGCTTCATTTTCTACTCAAATCCCACTGCACATAGGACTGAGATAAAGAATTCTTTTTCACTGTGCTTTGTTTTTGAAAATAAGATTGGCTGTGAGTTGAGTCATGAGAATTAACCTTCAGAGTCTGGGCCCAAACATGTGCCTTATCTTTTAAATTAATGAGTTTGCTATGTACTTTTTTATCTTTCATTAATTAAGGCACACATATTTACTTTATTTTATTCTCTTCAAGACCAAAATCTTTGAAGTGGGCAAGGTATAGCTCAGAGGTAGAGCATAGAATTAGCATTCATGAGACCATTAGTGGAATCAACACCTTCATTTCTTGAGTATTTTAAAAACTATTCCCTGAAATCTTGTTGTTGATCTGTCTTTCTGGAAATGGCAGAACCAGAGATAGCTGCAGAATTTTCCCACTTTTGTGTGTAGTATTCTTCACCACAGGCGAGTTAAGTGGCACTCTCGATTGAGTAAGATTGCCTGAAGAGTTTTCAAATATTTGGGGTTCAAAATAAACCCAAAATGTGTTTTGCCAAAACATTTGCTTTCCTCTTCATTTTTCTTAAACCTATGTTTATTTCAAGGCGCATTAAACCCATGTGTTTTTAATGCATTTACACTCTCAGTTTGTTAAAATGCTACTCTCTAACAGCCCTCTGGCATCCAAGTGGCCCAGTGGGCCTGCTGCTCCAAATAGGTAAATGTGTGGTGGTTGCCCCAAAGGAGCATCGTGAGGAACATCTCACATTCAACTCCTTCCTGAGGTCCACTGCACATCCCCATCTCAAGCCTGGCTCTGCTGAGCACCGGGGCCAGGCAGCAATCAGAAAAGTTCTTGACATTTTAGCACTGTGGTCAGATTAGTTGCACTGAACTAAGTTTGACCTAAACTGCCTAGTGCACATTTTAGTTTTGGCCTAAATGTCTCTCTGTACATAGTGAACTGCAACTCTACTTGATATGTAAACAGACTGTGACCTACTCTTATAGACAATCACAAGTGGTCATCTGTTCAAACCATCTTCAAATAGGACAGACACAACCTGTAACCATTCTGTCGGTCTCCAGCTAACTTCCATTTTCTGTAAGTTACTCTGGCTATAAATATGACCTGTCCACGTGGTAGGGTGGAATCCTCTGAACTCATTCTGGTTCCTGTGGCTGACTAATTTACAAATCATTTCTTGCTCAATTAAACTGTTAAATGTAATAAGTCTAAAGTTTTTCAGTTAACAGACTTAAGTGTTTAGGAACCTCACCCCTGTCTTTGTGGGGCTTAGTAATATTGAATGTTTAAGGGCAATCTGCCTATTGCCTACATGATCTTATTACACAACCACTGATACTGAGGCTGAAGTGACAGCAATTAACTGAGAACATACCCCTTTTCTCTATTGTTGTGGTGGTAGGAAGTCAATCACATCTCTAGAAAAGTTCATAGAGACCTGGTAAACTGAAGTTGCTTAGTAAATAACAGAAGACACCCTTAACCTGTCATCTTCTCATTCAGTTCTGCACATTTTGTCCCCCCACTGAATGTAATTGTGTTTCATAAAGAACTGGAATACAGAAGCAATCATAAGAGGGATGTGTGGCATAGGCCGACTAGCTCAGGGGAGACTTTCCAAGATTAGTTGTCTCTGTGAATGGCCCCAGTAGTTCTCCATCTAATGGAGTTTATGCATATCAAGCCCTAGGCTAATCTCCCTATGTGTGTTATCCTCTCTAATTCTGATTGCAATCGCAAGAATTTAATATTCTTGTTTATCCCTGCTTTACAAAAAAGCAAACTGAGGTGCAGAAAAAAGCAACTTGCCCTAGGTCAGTGGTGGAGCAGAGGTCAGTGGTGGCTTTGGGTGGACTCTCTCATACCTACTACAGCATTCCTCTACAGAAGTGTCCAGACCTCGAGGATTCCCACTTTCGCAGGAAGGACTTGAGTAGCACCTCTTTATGGGGAACAGCTTAGGAGGAAAGGTGATTATTTTGACAGGGCTGGAGAGAAGCGGAATGCTAGGGAAGTGAAGGACATTTTCCAGGGCCATTCAATGTTACCATGTGAGGTGACTCAGGATTATTTAGTCCATCTTCCCTTACCTCTTTCTCTAGCAAGAAAAACAATGTGCTCCAGCACCTCATTGTCCCCCTTAAAGTGTGAGTCACAGCTGGTGAGACCTAGATGTGGCCTGGCCAGTACCAAAGTGAGGGGCTGCCCGTCCTCCCGCTTCCACCACGCCTTTGACAAAGCCCTACTGTTTTTCACTTCCTAAACCCACACATTATGTGGTGACCTCATCCTGCTGTTGCCTCAGATATTAAGCTACCAGTTACTAAGCACTCTTTTATTACATATGTAGTTGTATATTTACACATTTTCTCACTTCCTAAATGCACCCACCTCAGTTGGGTTCGAGATGCCGGAAACAGTTCTTTTTGCTCCCCAGCTGAGTTTCCGGTGGTCCCATCAGATGTGGGACCCACTGCGTTGAAAGTTCTCTTTCGTGGGCACAGAATTCAGACACGGGCAGATGAAAGGTTTGTTCTCTCTGTCTGTTTCTTCCTCTCTTGTCCTTATGAAGATCCCTAACTTTTCTTGTTCTTCTTACTCAGTCATGATTTTTTAAATGTCCCTTTTTGGTGTTCCCTGAATTTCTAGACAACCTCTGTCCATTCTGAGGCTGTGCCCGTTTGACACTCTTGTCCTAAGCTATGCCATGACTTTGTGTCTTCGATTTGCCAGGCCTTTGCCCCGCTGCTTTCCTGAGCCTCCCTCTCTCTCAGCAAGCTTTAAGATCAGAATCTTGCCTGTTATCCAACCTTCGGCTTCTCTGGCTGTGGAATTAGGCAAACGTTTCCTGAAGTTTTTGAAACATGGTTTCCCAAGACAGAAGTTATAGCTGATGCCCAATATGTTCATGGGTCACACTTTTCTGATGTCGCATTACAGGCAGATCTGACCTGAATCGATGTTATTATTCAGAATTAAGATCAAGCAGCAATGCTATTGCTGCCTCTAGGAATTGAGGAAAACACCAAATTTAAGAAAATTTCCTCATTGAGCAAATGCATTAAGCAGCTGTCTAAATGGTTGAAGCTCCCTATTGGCGATAGTTTGACAATCTACCAAGGAGACAGATTTCCTTTTCTCTCTCAGAGATAATGAGGTTACCCAGATATACTTCCTCCTCAGTAATTGTTTTATGACTTGCTTTCTTTTTATTGTCTCCCAAGTGATCTCAAAAATTCTTCCATGTAAAATCTCACAGAATCACAAACTTCTAATAAAAATAGCTCAGTGACTGGATTAGAAGACCTTACTGTTTAAAGCTACTCTTGCTTCTTTTGTATATTGGGAGCAGAAATACTTTCTATACAGGAATATTGGGAACATTAAACTAGGCAATGATTGGCCAGGTGCCATGAAAATTGGGATATGTTTTCCCAAAATGTTTGCAATTATTTTTACTGAGTTATGATTACTTTACCTCTTCAACGAAACATGTCTCTGGAATGAGATATTTCTCTCCTTTACAACATTCTAGACCTGAGTCCTACTCTACGACTATGGTAGTTATCTTTCTGTATTAAACTATCAAGGTCTCAGTGTGTTTAGACCTAACTACAAAGGTGAACATCTGATTTCCAGACAGGCTCTTTTATTTCAGATACCAGGTACAGGCCTATACCAGAATCAGTTTTAGGTGTTTAGTAAATATAATCATTTTCTCTTTACTCTCTTTGCTTAAATACAATTAAGCTCTAATTAAGAAAATTCACTAATAATTAATAGTTGCTGTCACTAGGTAGGAAAAGATGATATAGTTTGTCAACCAAACGATAAAAAAAAATGAAGAAAAATAAATTATTTCATAACACACAACTTAGACTTACAAGCTTAAAACTTTAATATTTATTCTTAAATATCTTTGTTAATATATAATTCACACAGTACCATGGTATATATCCATTTAAACTGTGTATTTCAATAATTTCAGCATATTAGCTGCCACCACCACCACAATATAATAGTTGAATAATTTTTGAATATTTTCTCCACTCCAAAGGAAACCCCACAGCCATCATCCCTGACAGCCACTTCTCATTTCTCCTTGACCTTCTGCCTCCATGGTCCCAGCTTGTCACTACCTGCTTCTTCCAGATATTTGTAGAATACGTGTGCAGTCTAATTTTTTTTTTTTGGCATGGGGGATCAAACTCGGGACCTTGTGCTTGTAAGGCAGGCACTGGAACCACTGAGCTAAATCCCTGGCCCAAGTCTAAATATTTCATATTAATGGCATCATGCAATTTGTGGATTTTGTGACTGGTTCTGGCTTCTTTCATTTAGCGTAGTATTTTCAAGTTTCAATCATATCATAGCATGTATCAGTATTTTTTTCTTTTATTATTTATTTATTCTTATTTCATGAAAAAATAACCCAAAATTTCATAACAAAATAAGAGAATAACAATATATTGCATATTGTTATCTTCAAAGATTTTACTCAGAGTATAAGCCAAAAAGATTCTTACAAAGAAGAAATAAACAAATAATAACACAAAACTGTCTTGCAACAAACTAAGATAAACTAGTAGTATAAATGAAACAAATTAGCATACATCTTAAAATATTTTTGAAACAATGGAATATGTAATTTGGAGAAGTATTTAAACTTCTGCCTACTTCTTATTTATTTCTCTTCTTTTCATTTCATAGTCATATTCCTTTGGATGGACATACTACGTTTACTTATTTATTAATTAGTTTGGAGTGGTCTGTGATTTTGAACTATTATGGTTAATGTTGCTGTGAACATTTATGTACACAGTTTTGGAGGGATGAATAATTTTACTGGGGAATAAAATCGCTAGCTTATATGACAATTCCCCCTGACACTGTGAGAAATTATTAAATCTTTTCCAAAATGAGTGTACCATTTTGCATTCTCACCAGCAAATTTGTGACAGTTTCAGTTTGTCTACATCTTGTCAACACTTGTTATTGTCTTTCTTTTCTAATTTAGTCATTCTAGTGTGTGTGAAGTATTATTTCATTATAGTTTTTATTTAGATCTACATAATCCTAATGACGAACATTTTCCATGTGCTTGTTGTCCATTTGTATACTTTCTTTAGAGAAATGTTTATTCAACTTAAATGTTTTTTAAAAAAAGAGTTCTTCGGAAGTGAAGCTCAGCCAGTCCCAGAACCTGGAAGGAAGCTCCCCACCTCCATCCCACGCTCCTAGGGCAGAGAAGCACAGCTGGTCCCAGCACCCAGAAGGAAGCTCCCCCGCTGCCATCCCAGGCTCCTAGGGCAGAGAAGGTAAGCCAGTCCCAGCACCCAGAAGGAAGCTCCCCCACTGCCATTCCAAGCTCCTAGGGCAGAGAAGCTGAGCCAGTCCCAGAACCCAGAAGAAAGCTCCCCCACCACCATCCCAAGCTCCTAGGGCAGAGAAGCTGAGCCAGTCCCAGAACCTGGAAGGAAGCTCCCTGCCTCCATCCCAGGCTCCTAGGGCAGAGAAGCTCAGCCGGTCCCAGAACCCAGAAGGAAGCTCCCCCACTGCCATCCCAAGCTAGTAGGGCAGAGAAGGTGAGCCGCATGGGCCCAAGAAGCACCCCCTCCCGTGGAAATGAGAAGACACATAAACAAGTCTCAAAAACAGACTTCTGGATCACCTACAGGAACCCCAAAGGGAAATGAGATGGAACAGTCTGATACTCAACCACCTGAACTCTCTGAATTGGCAACAAAAGAGGATCTGGGAAAAATGAAATCAGAAATAATTACTCAGATAACAGCAAAGATTTTGCTCATGGTGAAAGACATGATTAATAAATCTAGAGAGGACACAGATTTAAAAAATAGAGGATCTGAGGAACATGATGGAATCCCAACATAGGAAACAAGTGGAATCCGTAAAACAGATACAAACAGATTTCTAAGAGATTAAAAACTCCATTGAAAGTCTGCACAGCAGAATGAACCAATGTGAGGATAGAATTTCAAATATAGAAGATAAGATTGCAATGAGTGAGGAGGAAAAGAAAAATTGCTTTAAAATTGTAAGGGAACATGAGAAATCAATCCAGCAGCTGCTAGATGATGCAAGGAAGAATAACATAAGACTGATTGGAGTCAGTGAAGAAACAGGAGAGAGTGCAGATGACATAAAAAAAACTCTTCACAGAAGTGATGGCAGAAAATTTTCCAAGCAGGGGAAAAGAACTTGACATACAGATAAGTGAGGCATATAGGACTCCAGCTAGCCTTAATCAAAACAAATGTACACATAGGCATATAATAGTTAGGATTCAAGAAATCCAACAGAAGAACAAAATTCTACAAGCAGTGAGAGAAAAGAAACAAATCACATACAAAGGAAAGTCCGTCAGAATCACAGCAGACTTCTCAATGCAAACCCTCAAGGCAAGAAGAGCTTGGAGTGATGTATTTCAAGCCCTAAAGGAAAACCACCTCCAACCCAGACTGATGTACCCTACAAAACTATCTTTCAAAATTGATGGAGAAATAAGGTACTTTCAGGATAAAGAGCACCTCAGGAACTTCATGAATACCAAACCAGCACTCCAAAAAATTTTAGACAATACCCTAGGAAAACACAGTGAGGATCACAACCCCAGGAAGCCCAGCAGAATGAATCCATTGGGTGTGACAAACGCAAAGGGGGAGAATCCAACAAAAAGAAAAAGTCATGACAAGGCTTTTAAAATTTTTAATTTCATCTCCCTAATGAGTGTATAATTCAATCTTATTATTGTACTGATTAGTATTTTTCTGATTCTAGAGTGGCACACCATTCCTTGTGCTATACTGGCTATTTATCATCTTCTTATGTCCATATTTTAATTGGGTTGTCTATTAATGAGCTCTAAGAATTCTTTATATATTCTGGTCATAGGTTATATGTATTATAAATACAGTCTGTTTAAGGACTACTTTTCATTTTAATTATGTCATTTAAAGTTCTAAATTTTGATGGAATCTCATTTATCAATTTTTTTCTTTGATACATCATGTTTTTTGTATCCTAGGTAGTTCTTGCCTACCCTGAATTCATAAATATTTTCCCTTATAATTTCTTCTTAAAGTTTTATACTTTTAAGCTTTCTTATTTAGGTTCATAGATCCCTTCAAGTTATTTTCATGTATAGAAAAAAAGGGTTCAGGTTAATTTTTTATAGTTGGATACCAGGTGTTCTAGTGCCATTTGCTGAAAACACTGTCTCTTCCTCGGCTCTTGAACTGAGTTTATATTCTCTAAAATGCTAATGTTAAATAATCTTTCAAAACTCAGTGAACCATATATGTGTGGTTCTATTTCTAGATTCTCTGTTTTATTGAAATGATCTACATGTCTTTCCTTACACCAACATTGCCTTGATTACTGTAGCTTTAGAAGAAGTCTTAAAATTAGGTACTAAACGTCTTCCAACACTGCTTTTGTTTTTGTTTTTGTTTTTAACTTTTCTAGGTCCTTTGTACTCCTACATAACTTTTAAATTTCAATATCCAATTCTTCATTTATAGCAAGTGTACACAGACCTGAATTTTTATATATACCTTGTGTTTTCTAATCCTGCTAAATTCAAGTACAAGTTCTAGGGGCTCCTAGAGATTTCTTAGTATTTTCTCTGTAGATGATCATTTCATCTACATATAAAGATTTTGCTTCTGCCATGCCAATCCTATCCTAGTTGTGTCATTTTATTGACAGACTGTTTTGCTGGGGCCTAGGTTTCAAAGTTTAATGGACAGATAAAGAGTAAGCTTATCTGTCCTTGTTCCCCACTTTAAGGAGAAAGCATTGTATCTTTTCCATTTATATGAGGCATTCTGGCTGGAAGCATGAAGTACATGTCTAATCTGTTGAGAAGTTTCTGTTCTACTTCTAGTCTCCTGATAAGCTTTTACCATGAACAGCTGTAGAATTTAATCCAATATTTTTTCTCTAACTAGTGACAGGATCATATGGCTTTTTCCTTTCCTCTATTAAAATGATGACTTTTAGGGGTGGATCTTCCAATGCTGAACCAACACTGCCATCCCTATAACAAAACCACTTTTTACATCCTGCCAGATCTGACTTTCAATAGTTTGTTTTGTTAAACAAATTTCTTTCTATGTTCATACATTTTTCTTCTATTATCTTTATCCAGTTTTAGGATTAGCACAATGTTGAGTTCCTAAAATGAGGGGAGAGGTGTTCCTTCTTTTTTCTGCTTTAATTGTTTGATATAATTTATCAGTTAAAATGTTTATGAGCCTGCTGTTGTCATCTAGGTAGGTTTTCAAGCTAGGAATATACTTTCTTTAATAGGTGCTATTCAAATTTTATATTTCCTCCAGAGTTAGTTTCCTTAATTTGTCTTCCAAGGTACTTCTTAGAAGTGTCAAATTTATTTCAAAAAATATTTTTGTAATATGCTTTCTATATCCTTTTGAATTCTGTAAAATCTGTGGTAATGTCTCCTAGATCTTAATATTGTAATTTTTAAAAAATGTACAATTGATATTGTGTAACAGGAAGAAAAGGTCTAAAAGAGCAGGGGAATTGGGAGGGGCAGGGGAAGGGAAAAAAGGGAAAGGAAAAAATATGAGAAGAGGAAAAAAAATGGAAATAAGGTCTTTGCAAATAGGGAAGGGTGGAGGGGGTGAAGGGAGGACAAGGGAAGGGGAAAAAAATAAGAACCAAGATACTCATGTAAAGGTACAAGATCCCAATGATGAATGTAACTGTATTTTATACCGAAAATGTGCCAATAAACTTAATGGGAAAAAAATAAATAAAAAATTAAAAAAAGAGTTCTTCGTGTATTCTTGCCACTCTTGATACTTTATAGATTTATTATTTTTGATGGGTAATTTTGTCCACATTCTGTGTATTGTATTTGTACTTTCTTGATTGTATGATTTTCAGCACAAATTTGTGTTTGTTATGGTGTTGTTCAACTTGTTAGTTTTTTCTTTGGTTGCTTCTGACTTTGGAATTACAGCTAAGAAACCATTGCCAAATCCAAGCTCATCAAAATGTATACCTATTTTTCCTTCTAATAGATTTATGCTTTTAGCTATTACATTTTGATCTATCATCCACTTTGAGTTGGTTTTGTGGAATAAAGTAGTCTCATTTTATTCTTTTACATGTGAATATATGGTTGTACCAACACTATTTATTGAAAAGGTTAGCATTCCTCATAATTATCTTAACTCCTTGTTGAAAATCAATTGACTATAAATGGAGGGTTATATTTCTGGACTTACTTTTTTCTTCTTTTTTTTTGTGCTGGAGATTGAACTCAAGGTCCTCACACTGAGCTACACTGTCCTCCAACTTTGTCTCTTTTTCAAGATTGTTTAGGGCTTTTAAATTTCCATGGAATATTATGATCACTTTTTCCATTTCTGCAAAAAGACTATTTAGGTTTTCATAAGGATCATGTTGAATCTGTAGATATTGGGCAGTATTATTGTCTTAACAATATTAAGCCTTCTAATCCATGAACAGAAGTTCCTTTTCATTTATTAAGATCTTTCTAAGTTTATTTTAACAATGTCTTCCAGCTTCCAATGTGCAAGATTTTCATTTCTTTGGTTAAACTTATTCAAAGTATATTATTATACTTACACAAAGTATATTATTCTTTTAAATGGAATTATATTCTTAATTTCATTTTCAAATTGTTCATTGCTACTGTATAGAAGGACTTTTTATATAGAAGTTGTATAGAAAGATAACTAATTTTTATGCATTGATCTTGTATTTTGAAAACTTACTGACCTCATTCATTAGTTTGAAGAATTATCTAGTGGAAGTCATAGGAGTTGCTATGTACTGGATCATGTCATCTGTGAACAGAGATAACTTTACTTCTCTTCTTCCAACTTGGATGATTTTTATTTTTCTTCTCTAAGTCTCTGGCTAAGATGTCCACTGCCACACTGAATGACAGTATTGAGAGCAGACATTCTTGTTTTATTCCTGATCTTAGGGTAAAAGCATCCAGTCCTTCACACTAAGCATGAAGGTATCTACAGGGCTTTTGTAGGCAACCCTTATCAAAATGAGGAAGCTCCCTTCTATTTCTAGTTTGATAGTGTCTTTGTTATGAAAGTGTGGGATTGTGTCAAATGCTTTTTGCACTTATTGAGATGATCATGTTGGGGTCTCCTCCCTTTTTTCTGTTAGCACAGTGAATCACGTTGATTTCATTCCTGAGCTAAATCCTCCTGGGTGTGATATATAGTCTTTTTAAAATGTTACTGGATTTATTTTATTAATATTTTGTGAGAATGTTTATATCTATGTTCATAAAGAATATTGACCCAACTTTGCCTGGTTTTGTTAACAAGACCATCATAAAATGAGTTCATAAGTGTTCTAGCTGCTTCCTTCTCCTCTTCCTCCTCCTCCTCCTCTTCTTCTTCTTTGAAGAGTTTGTAAAGAGTTGTACTAATTCTTCTTTTGCCATTTAGTAGCATTTTCTCATAAAGCCATCTGGTCCTGGACTTTTCTTTGTGAGAATTTTTTAAATTATGAATTCAAAATCTTTACTTGTCATAGATCTATTAAGTAAGACTTCCTATTTTTAAGTCCATTTCATTAATTTGTCGTTCTTCAGTAATTTTTCTATAGCTACTAACTCACTTAATCTGTTGCCACTTAGCATTTATTTAATGTTACTGTTCTTATTTTTCTTGTTGTTCCACATAGATTTTGATTATATGCTACTATAAATGTTTAATCATGTGTCACACAAACAAATGCACATACACACCCATTCACACACTTGCATACACATATCTTTACAACTCTACTGTTTAATCATTTCTATTTGTGTCCCCCAGAGGTGGGGGTCACGTGGCTATGTATCTCAGTTTGGAACACATGGTCCAATTCAGTCTAACTTTAATAACTTCAAGAAGTTAGTAGAACCAACATTTGTTTAGACAGAAACTGTTCTTTTTAAGCTAGGTTATCTCTTAAAATTCATTTCTACATTTATTCTTTGCATTCTTTGCACACAAAATACGAAATTTATATATACAATGTAGGCTGTGAAAAATCCCAAGTCAAAGAACTCATTTTTTCATTTTCTTTATTGTTAGTTCATTTATTCTTCTTTTTAATGTTCTTCAGACACACTCTGAGACAAAAAGAAAGGAGGATAAGTTGGTTCCAGGAATTATAGTTCTCTGGATGTTTGAAAAACTCTCATTGAAGTCAGACCTCTTAATATTGTTTTATTGAGCAACAGTCCTAGTACTTTAAAGACTAAGCTCACACAAGATTAACACATATGACATAAATTTAAGCAGCTCATATTCATTGGTATTAAATTAGTCCAAAGAAGAATCTGTGTTCTTTCTAGATTTGGATGATTCAGTTGTCTGAGAGTTTCCTTCCAGGATCATAAAAATGAATGGCAAAAGAATGGCATTCTGGCCTTTGCTTTTCATTGAAAGAACAAACTGCATGCTTAACTTTTACCACAGTAAAGAAAGCAAAGAAGCGTCCTTGTTTTTAAGCATAACACTAAACTCCAAAGGAACATTCTGTCTATCCTGTGACCATAAATCCACTCACCTGACAGCTCTGTTCCAGCTGTGGCACAGGGAGTCAGGGCCTCTCTGCTACCTCTTCTTCACTTATGTACTGAGGTACAGGGAAGCTCTGGGCCCTCTCAGTGGGGGTTCACACCAGACGATCTCATCTAATTTATTCTCCTATTCAAATTCAAAGAAATCCTCGAGCCAAAAGAAAATACAATGTAGATTTGGGGTTTTCCTCTAAGTCTTTCATTTGACATTACTAAGCCCTGTTCATTTTCAGTACACATCACACAACCAATTGATCAGAAACTGGAGTCAAAGGGTCTGACCATGGCCACCCATTTTCATCCCAAGCCCTTTTTTTTCCAGTTAAATCTTTGAAGTGGGGGTTTGTGAGATCCTCAAACTGATTTCTCCCTGTGACGGTTACCTTTGACGGTGTTTCCTTGATTGACTTGGGAGCTCACTTCTGGATGTGTCTGGGTGGCCATGGAGGTGTTGCCTTGGGTACCATTTCTGGCCCCTCACCCTTTGCCCTGTTCTCCTCCTCTGCTTCCTGACTGCCATGAGGTGAGCAGTTTTTCTTCATTCCCCTTCCACTGTGCCATTTCTGCCTTGAAGTCAGCCAACCAAGAACTGAAACCCCAAAGCCGTGAGCCAAATTAGACCTGTCCTCCTTCACATTGTAGATGCTGGATATTGTGTCTCAAAAGTAGGAAATCCAACTAACACATTCTTTGTATTATATTTTAATTTTGAAAGTTTTTAATAATAGGTGTGCATGAAATTACTTTATTCCTGCAACTTCTCAATGTTTCTTCCTTTTATTCATCCTTTTCCTTTCTTAGTTGTTGAGAGTTAGCTTTCTGCTCAAGGATCTTTCACAGTCATTGTCTGATTTTAGCCCAGTGATAACCATCCTGCTGGTGCGAATGCCCATTCGGATGGCTGCAGCAGAAGCCTTCTCTCCCTCGCTCATGTTCAGTGAGGATGACACGTTTCCTCCTGCCAACCTGGACTACACTGCCACTTGCTGACCTTTATAGTCTCCTTGCACACCATGAACTTCATCGGGCTTTCAGATGATCAATCTGGTCTCTCTCAGCTCTTTGGAAAGAGAGGAACACAGGACCTTGGAAGCACAAAAGAGTACATTTAAATGCATTTTATGGTTCTTATGTTGGCCAGAAGTAACAAAGAGATTAAATTGTTTAATGATACTGAGGATGAAACTCAGAGTCTTTACATTGAGCTATATCCCCAGTTCTCTTTAAATTTTTTATTTTGAGACAGAGTCTAGCTAAACTGACCTTTCTGGGTTCAAACTCACAATCTTCTTACCTCAACCTCCCAGAGTGCTGGGGTTACATGCACTACCATACCAGGCTTCAACTTTACTTGGGCACTAATCCAATCATGAAGACTCCTCAATCATGAACTAATCACCTTCCAAAGACTTATCTCCTAATACCATCCCATTGAGGGGTTATGATTCCAACTTATGAATTAAGGAGAGAGCAGAAAATTAGATTGGGCTTGAAAAGTATGACCGTGTAGAGGAAGATGCCTCCCAAGATGGTAGTTGTAGGCTAGGTCAAGGCAGGCAAGAGGCAAAGGCAAGGTGATACAGGCATGTTATGAAAGTTGTCTAGAACAAGGTGGCCAACTGTGTCCACCAGAAGTTAAAAGCATCAGATTCACAGAAGCTACAAACCTGGTGAATTTGGGTTGCATGTATAAGTGTGCCTGGCACTTTCTTTACAACCCAGAACCCCAAGTTGCAACAGACTTCTTCTAAGGAACCTTAAGTAGATTGATTTTTTTTTACACCAGGAACTGTTCTCAGAAACTTTTCAGGTACCCCCCTCCTTCAAACCTTACCTGTAAGTACAAAGTAACTCATCCTAGAATTTAATCAGAGCGGTGTATTGATCTGTGTCAGTGTATTAATGTCATGGAAACAGATGTTCATGCATCTCAGTGGCGTTGGGACATTATCTTGACCTAGAATTAGTGATAGGATCCTAGGAATTGTACATAGTTAGACAATAGGTATTTTTAAAAGGAGAAGTATCTTTAAAAAGAGAACAAATTTGTGGAGTTGTCTGTATCACCAGGTAAACAGTTGCCTGCTGTCCTCCTGGCTCCAGCTGGACAACTTTTATCATCATTTGGAACATTTATACAGCTTCTGTATGAATGTGACACTCTCCTACATGAACGCTACAGCCAGACATTGAGATACAAATTCTGCCATCTTGGAAAGGAAAGGAAGAAAGAAAGGAAGAAGGAAGAGAAGAAGGAAAGGGAGAGGGGGAGGGAGAGCGAGGGGAGGGAGGGAGGAAGAAGGAAGGAAGGAAGATACATACTGCGTGTTGCCATATATGACAAAGAAACTTGCTCTAAGTTGCTCCAGAGAAGTAGGAATATTTGTGGAAAAATGCATTTCACATAAACATCAAGAGGATCTTCTCATTTTAACTGTCCCAGAACGAAACAGGCTTTCTCACTAGCAGGAGTTTCACATCTTGTTCTGCAAAGAACAACTGACCAGCACAGCATCTCAGCAATGAGCAGCAGAAAGGGCCATGGTTTAGGTGGGGCCAGCAGAGCCACGAGGCAGAGAGCAGGCAGAGAGGCACCCTTGAAGCCCAGCAACAGTGGTCTCAAGCCCACTCCTGGGGGCCCAGACACTCAAGACTAACCAAGAAACAGGCTGGGAAACGAGGATACTTAAGAGGCTGGAATTCACACGAGAGCCAGCAAGAATTCACATGACTGGGCCAGCCTGGTTATGGCAAGTGTTAGGTGATGATGTTCTTTCACACACACTGATGAAGCTTGGAGTTTGCTATGGCGGCAAAGTGTCCCCAAAGGTCCAAGTGTTAAAGGCTTGGGCCTCAGCCTCTGGTGCTGTTAGAAAATAGTGCAACCTGAGGATGTGGTGCCTAGCAGAAGGAAGTGAGGACTTGGGGTGTGCCTTTGAGGGGGGTATTGGGACCCTGGGCGCTCTCTCTCTCTCTCTCCCTCCCTCCTTCCTGGCCATCGTAAGGTAAACAAGCCCCTGCCACTCACTTCCATCATGAATTACTCTGACACCATGGGCCAGAAACAAGGGGCCCAAGTAACTATGGACTGAAACCTCTGAAACTATGAGCCAAAATAAACCTTCTTCTCTTAAGCTGGTTATCTCAGATGTCACAGTGATGCCGCGTAGTGCAGAATCCATCTGGATTATAATTAATAACCTTGTAGCAAACACAGACTGTACAGTCCCAAGTTGCCAGAAATTCAGCCCCATTTAAGATTGGGATTCTTTCAAAATTGCCTGAGTTATGTGATTTACACCAGCTGATGTTGTAGCTGAGCATCTGTGCCCATCGCTAGAAGCTGAGGACTTTGTAGCCCACACAAGGAAGGGAAAAGACACAGGGTCTTAGAGGTCGCTGAAAAGTATCAGGAAATGGATTCTAATTTAGCCTGAGAAGCAGCTTTCAGGCACTTAGGGCTGCCTGGCACAGGAGCAGGTTCATGCTGGAAGTACTCCTCATCCTCCCCGGTTCTCCATCAGCTTCCGCGCTGCGAGGGAGGGAACCAAGCTGACTGCTCCCCAGCAGCTCTCTGGCTCTTTGCTCTCTTTAACACCGTGCTGGCAGGAAGGGTGATATGCTGCCCAGGTTATCTTCCTCTGGCAGAACTATAACACCATACACAGCCCAATTAGGCCGTCAGTGTTCTGAGTTTGAGGGGCGATTTCCGGCTGGAGCTGCCAGTCTCTCATCAGCAATTCAGTGCTAATACAGCCCCCGGGTCCTTGGAGTCTGTCTCTGTAAATTCAACCAACCACAGGTCAAAAGTGTCTGGGGAAGAACTGCATTTGTGCTGAGCCTGCAGAGACGTTTTCTCTTGTCATTATTCCCTAAACAATGCAGTGTAACATCTATTTTTATATATTTGCATTGTATTCGGTACTATAAGTAATCCTGAGATGATTAAAAGTATGCAGAGGGGTGTGCGTAGGTTATGTGCACATTTTATATGTGGAACTGGAGCATCTGTGGAGTTCGTGAGAATTGAATCAGTTTCCCAGAGATACCAAGAAATAATGATATCAAATCCCCATCATTCTGTTGTAGCATATATCAATATATAAATGCATTTTTTTTGTTCACATAAAGGAATCTAGCTGATACCTACCAAGGGTTGGAGTATTATGATGCTTTATTATTCACCTGGTTTAAAGTGGTAGTGATTAACTTTACTGTGATTAACCTCCTGTCTGCCACTCACCAGTGTTCATCTGAGTAGGAAGGTAACAGAGCTGTGAACTATCTTGTGAGAGGCACCTTCTCACAGTAAAGGAGCTCAGGATTGAGAACAGATAGAAGCATGCATTATTTTAAAAGAGGGGCCTGTTGGGGCCCTCTCTTAGTAGACAAATTCTGAGGAGGTCACCACTGGCAGAAAGGATATAGTTCCTGACTGCTTCTAAAATACAGGGTCAACAAAAAGGGCTGAGATTGTAGCTTAGTGGTACAGTGCTCGCCTAGCAGGCAAAGAGCCTCGGTTTGGTTCAATCACCAGTACCACAAAAATAAGTCATAAGAAATCAGTGAGTCGATCAAACACTGGTCAGGGCCTGATGTCATACTCTGCTGTCTGTGCCGGAGGCGACGTGCTAGCCGTCCAGCTGCTGCTTCCCAAACATCCCGGGAGTCACCACGATCCCCACCTCACAGGGACCCTGGGCTGCAGCTCTGGGACTCAGTCCTGCAGAGCTACAGCTGGGCTGTTCCTGCCGGAAGAATGGGGCTCAGAGACCAGGCCATCTCACCAGCCCCTGCGGGTCCCAGGGTGACTGCCCCAAGGTGCCCTGCAGAGCCAAAGGGCGAGAGGACCAGGCCTTCCTTGTCTGCGCTCGTTTCCTCCAGGACGTGTCTGACATTCCCAAGTCCTTTCCCAAAGTGGTCTTGTCGTGTGCAACCTTTCATCAAGTTTTCAAGCCACAGCTTAAATCTACCACAGTTAATTAAGAAATGTCTAAGTGTGACAACAGGACCCCTACACGAGCCTGAATTAATGATAGACTAACAGCTACATGGAGAGCAGAGAGTGCTTCTGAGTCCGCTTTTTCAAGTGATTTCTTTTATGAAGTTTTTATTAGCACGTTTGTAGCACAATTTCTACTTCCAAGGCAGGGAGGACAATTTCTTTTTATGTAAAAACATTACCCATCACTTCTGACCCCAAAGCACTTGCATGTAACTCTCTCATTTGTCTGGATGTGGGAAACATCTTTAAATCTTTAATACAGTTGTACAAACGTGATTTCCTCACTGGCAAATATCACATTTTTGTGGGTTCACAAAAAATAAAACTGCTTTTCCTTTCTGGCTGAAAACTGCTTATGAAAAGGAAAAGCGGTTTTGGGTCTTGGTGCTTTCTTTCCCAGGAAGGACACTTTTTTCTTTTTTCAGTTTTGGTGGTGAGAAACCACCTCCGTGGTACTCTCGGCTTTCACCTGCCACTAAGGCCTATGCTAAATTTCCCACCGAGACAAAGAGACAAACTTTTGTGTTCCGGGTTTGGGCAAGTTCCTGTTTTTACAGCTACCTTGACTCATTGGGGCCTAGGAGAGGAGCAAAGCCATAGCATCAGTGAGACATTCTGCTGCCAGGACACAGGCAGACGACAGGAGGGTCTTCCCGCACACCACCATTCTGCGGGACAGGCTTTGTTCTGCTGCCTGGGGTGTCGGGCAACCTCTGGGAAACGGATTCTAAGAATGTAGAAGATCCCAAATCAGCTAACACCAGAAGGGAGCTCGGCCAGGCATCACGCAAGGGGTGCCTGCACAATTCTACAGAAAACTTCTGTTCTTATGATTGAAAACCAAACGAGTTTATCACTTGTAACCATTTAACCACTGCCATGGCCTTGGTGAATTTTCAGACTGTAGATCTAAGATAATCTTCCTGCTCTTTGGGCTTATTAGCTAATTTATCACACCAACACAGATGCGTTTCCATCCCTTACAGTGCCTTGGATTGGTCTACTGCTTGATCAACTGCTTCACTCCCTAGCCTGTGTGCTAGGAGCATTTTTAAATGCTTCCCATTTCACTGTTGTTTATAATTACAAAAGACTTGAAACTAAATTCAACCATGGGACATTTATAAAATAAATTATGATGATTACATGCAATGAAATACAGGTACTAACATTTAAAAATCACAGAAATGACAGAATTACACATTTATTGCCATAGGAAAATATCAATGACATCACAATAGTATGTTATTAGCTATATAAAGAAAAGTATGTGTGATGGATGTTAGTCCTTTTGTGCTGCTATAAAAAAAATACATTTATTTCTCATAGTTCTGTAAGCTAAGAAGTCCAATATCACGGCGCTAACTTCCAGTGATGGCTTTCTTGCTATGCCCTCACGTGGCAGAAGGAAGAATAGTAAGAGAAAACCAAGCTCCACTCCAAGTCCCTTTCTGGGCCCCCAAATCCCACTCCCAGGACAGGAGTGAGCACCTGGTGAAGATACCACCGTCTAACACTGACACCTTGGCAATCCCTGAATTTCGGAGGGGACACAGGCTCACCATAGCAGGGTGCCCGCCGGGGCGAGGGCTACATGGCTGCACAACCAGAGGCTGAAATGACAGAGTCTCTTTTGTTCTGTCTTTCTTAAGTTTTCTACCTTGAGGACATCTTAACTTTGAAATGGGAGGTGCAGGAAGCATTTTTAAACGAAACCAAGTCCTTTCGAGTTGATCAAATCTTTAAGTATGTTTGTAAGGATCTGGGTGTGGGCAATTTCAAGGCACACCTCTGTCACAGCCAGCCTCACCGTGGGGTGTGTGTGTGTGTGTGTGTGTGTGTGTGTGTGTGTGTGTGTTGACAACTGGCTGGCACCCACGCCGGACCCGTTATCCCAGGGAGGGGCTTCCCAGGGCCACCCAGACACTGAGAGATTCCTCTCTCCCCTCTAGGCGGTGGGAATATTTCCCTATATTTTTTTCTTCTCGGCATGAGATTGGAAGTTTCCTCTTATCGAAGAATATTTTATCTTTATTTTATTTTTTTAAAGAGCATTTGATGACAAGTTAAAACTTCCATAAAACTAACATTGATTTTCATGTTACATCTCCATCCTCTGGTAAGGTAACCTGCACACGAGACCATGGACAAGAAGGCCCTGAAAGATTACATGAGGAATGAAAGCGGATGCCCTATTTGTGCTCCTTAATGTGGGGTGGGGAGTGGAAGAAGCTCACTGAGTTACCCACAAAATGTTTCTTCTCACGCTGCAAGACTTAGCCACACTTTTATGCTGAGCCAAGTTTAAAACTCCATGAATTTTACAATCACATGAATTGAAGAAGTACAGGAAATAAATCTGCATGTGTAAGTTTCTGTAGTTTGAATGTATAATAATTCTTTTAAACATCACTTGTAATGTTATTGTGTGAATCTAAAATTTGAACCATCTTTAGCAAAATGAGATTGATTTTCATATCCTGCAGAATTTAGAACATAGAAAGGCTCCTACAGCTTCCAGAAGGCATGCTCTTTTTGAAATCATCATGATCCTTAACTCCATAGAAAGAAAGGTGTGCTGTTGCTTTCTGAATTTTTTAATGGGGTTAAATTCAAGAATTTTCACACCAAATTTCATGAATTAAACTGTCAAGGTTTCTCAGCTGGTAGAACAAATGCTTCTATTCTGGCACTTCTGTCTCTATAAAGAATTTATAGTGTTCATTTTTTCAAGTGATAAAAAGTCAAATTGTTCCTTTAAAGGAAATATTTAGAAGATGAGTCTTTCTAACGTACACCAAGTCTCTTTTTGTCTCCATCAGAATCTTGTGAGGCTCAGTGGAATAGCACCCACATTCTGGTAAAATGTTGTACAGAATTTTTCCAAAGTTAATTGCAAAATCTTTTACATTTCATCCCCCCCCCTTTTGCTGCCATTTAAAACTCCACAGATTCCAACAGTGGCCCCAGACGCCCATCCTGTCAGATTCTCCAGTGGATCCCAAGTGTGCTGAGGAGCAGCCAGACGATTCCAACCAGCAGGGGTTCACAACTGGACCACCAGCATGAAGCTAAAGCTTCCAGGAGCAAAGCACAGCTGCCTTTCCCATTGTCCAGGCTGATTCCCCCAGGGCTTAGAGAAAACCGTGTTCAAGTGTAAATATGATTTAGACTTCATCTGTGAAAGCAATTACACCATGCATCCTGACTTTCAGTTCTTATGCTGAAACAAAAGCCCACTGCACCAGTGAGCTTATCAGTTCTCCTCAGTTCTTTTTTTATTCCCCAAAATATAAAACAAGGACTATCAAAGAGAGAAAAGACAAGACAGAGCTGTTGGTTGTCTGGGTGCATGGTGTGAGTTAAATGAGTCTAATTTTTCCCTATCCTGAAATACTATCGGGACTGGAGAGCTTCCTAAGGGTTAGAAGTGATGAAAATCCAGGTATCTATTGCTCTCTTCTTTGGAAAGGTGTGTGCAGTAAGTGAGAGATCCCACTCTGAGAGAACAGAGTTTAATAATAACTGCTAATTGTGTGTTTAAACACAAAAAATTATAAGGAAGGTATTTTTAAACTATACAAAGCGCCACCACCCAGAGAGAGGGAAAGAGATATTTTGGTGTATTTCTTTCTTGCTGTTCTATACCACACGTGCCCCTCTGCACATCTCCATCTTCAGACGTGACCCAAATTATATCTCTCATTTTTTAATTAGTTATAGATACATTTAAAAATCCCAGCATTTCCCTTTTGAGTGATCCAAGAACCCTGGCATTCCCCTAATCCCAGAACTCAGACTAGAGTCTTCGAGTGTGGCAGTGGCCCTTGCTGGGAAAACAGTCCCTTTTTGATGGCAGCTGCCATCACACACCACCCCGCGTCCCCTGCCAGTCTGATGGGCTGACAGGCAAGTGCTGCTGGTGTACCTGGACAGCTCAGACCCCCACACAGGCAGCGGGGCAAACCCCATGAGAGCCCTTTGGCTGTAGTTCTTTTAGATCCTACAGCCCCAGCCTCTGTCCCTGGTCCAGATGATAGGATCTGGCATATTCTGAGCCAGGCTCCCCTTTTGTTTATGAACCTTGCACTCTGACTTGATCCTTCTTTGCTTAATAACTGCTGAATGTTCCATTATACTGATAATTTGTTTAGCCTTTCTCCCTTCATTGGAAATTTAAGACTCTCATGTCTATTTTTCCATAGTAATATAAATAACCCTAATGACATCTTTGTATTCATGCACACCTCTGATTCCCTTCGAAGTACAGTATGAAAGTTTTAAAGCTCTTTGATACAAAGTGTCAAATTGCGTGGCAGACTCATGGACTGGTCCAGGCAACAGTGTGGAAGAGTGTTTGCCCGTTAACTTCTTCTCGGTGTCCAGGGTTAGTATAAAACCAAATCTTGCTAATTGGATATTTGGAAATGATGTCATACTGTTTTGATTTGCATTATTTAATTTTTGGACTTAAAAATATGTTTATCATCTACTGTATTTGAATATTATTGTAGTTTTTTTTCCTTGCATTGTTCTTCTTTGAATGGTTTTAATTTTGTATGTGTGTGTGCTTGATAATAGTTATTTTTAAAAATTAAAAAAAATATGTTTATCATCTATATGTATGTCCTTTTTCTGTGACTTCCATGTTCCCAAGTAAAGTTTTGCTGCGCTCTACATAATTAGGAATAGTCTGATTTATTTGACAGCTTCCGTCAGCTCTCTGAAAAGATGAAGAAGCTAAATGCCTTAGGAAAGAGAGGCATCTATTTTACAGTTTCCTCTCTCCATGACTAAGCTAATTGCTTTCAATGTCAAGGAGCTATTTTTGAAATTCTTAGCTAGGGACCTTGGGTTTTCTTTCTTGCTTTCTTTTTTCTTTTCTTTCTTCCTTTCTTTTAGCACATTACACTTCTTTCTCATTTTTGTCTTCTGGTAGAAATAAATGAGTAACTAGCAGGAGAAAATCATAACTTTGTATCAATTCACACAGGAAATTAATTGCAGCTTATGCTGTTTCACCGAGTGCTTTGACTTGAAAAACTGGTGGGACCATTAGTATAGCAATAGTCAGCTGTGAACATTTTGATCTTGGCCTTTTCGGCAATTTCCACATGCTACACATGCAATCTGCAGTGTCCCCACATGCTGCTGTGTTGAGGCTTGGTCCTTAGCTGTGATGAAATTAGAAGGTCACAGAATTTTTGGAAAGTAGGGCCTAGAAGAAGGTTCTAGGTGATTGGCAGTGTGCCTTTGAAGGGGATTGTAGGACCTTTCTCTCTCTCTCTCTCTCTCTCTCTCTCTCTCCTTTCATGCCTGGGCATGGTGCAATCAATTCCTGCAACCATGATGTGCTACCTCACAACAGACCCAAATGCAGTGGAGCCAACTTATGATGGACAGAAATCTCTAATCGTGTGAGCCAAACCCTTCCTCTTTATAAGTTGATTATCTCAGGTGTTTTGTTACAGTAATGCAAACCTGACTGATACATCATGTATAACACTTCTGATATATGAGCTCTTCTGCAGGCTTACTCAGGTGTAATTCAAGACTATAACCTACATTTGATGACATTTTTATTAGAAAAAATGATAGAAGCCAGTTAAGAGGATTTTAGAAACAATTGAGATTTGGAGTTGTAATAAAATTCCCTAAAGCTGGGGCATTTTCCTACATATTATGAGGTCCAAATGAAACTCAATACTCCTGAAAAAATTATCCCAACTTTAGAAGAATGTCTTAAATCTTAAGTTTTCATTTTATTTTATTATTTTACACATTCAAAAGTCAAAGAATTAAGGCAAGTAATATGAAGAGTATCCCAAACCCTGAGAAATTCACACATTCTAGGATTATTGCTCTTTTTTTAAAATTAAAACTTATCACTTCAATTTTTCCATTCATAGTAAAACTAGACCTTCCATTTGTAAACTTCATACTCCATTAGTTTTGTTGTTGTTGCTTATTGATAATGTCTCGTCCTCTGCCACAAACATTACACATGATCCAGCTCTAAGAATTGCCTCATCAAAGGTAATTACTTAAACCAACCAACAAACCCATGGGATAAAGAAGTATAAGGGATAACTCTGAGAGGGAAAAAACTCCAACATTATAACATTATGGAAATAGATCATAGCATCCTGTCAAGAAGCCCAAATCAAATTTATGTGGTCAACAATGTAATTCTTTCCATCTCTGCAAGAAACTTATCCATCACACTCTTCTGTTTGAATATAGTGTCTCCCCTTATCCTATGCCATAAAAAAGTAATGCATGTCAATAGCAAGCATTCCTTCAAAAGAAAGTATGAGAAATTGTTTTCACGTGTCAGCTATGCTTTAAAAGGATGGATAAGAGGCTCCTAGGGCAGAGAGGGTGAGTCAGTCCCAGCACCCGGAAGGAAGCTCCCCCAACGCCATCCCAGGCTCCTAGAGCAGTGAAGCTCAGCCAGTCCCAGCACCTGGAAGGAAGCTCCCCACCTCCATCCCAGGCTCCTAGGGCAGAGAAGGTGAGCCGCATGGGTGCCAGAAGTACCCCCTCCCGTGGAAATGAGAAGACACATAAACAAGCCTCAAAAACAGACTTCTGGATCACCTACAGGAACCCCAAAGGGAAATGAGATGGAACACTGTGATACTCAACCACCTGGACTCTCTGAACTGGCAACAAAAGAGGATTTGGGAAAAATGAAATCAGAAATAATTACTCAGATAACAGCAAAGATTTTGCTTATGGTGAAAGACATGATTAATAAATCTAGAGAGGACACAGATAAAAAATAGAGGATCTGAGGAACATGATGGAATCCCAACATAGGAAACAAATGGAATCCATAAAACAGATGCAAACAGATTTCCAAGAGATTAAAAACTCCATCGAAAGTCTGCACAGAAGAATGAACCAATGTGAGGATAGAATTTCAGATATAGAAGATAAGATTGCAATGAGTGAGGAGGAAAAGAAAAATTGCTTTAAAATTGTAAGGGAACATGAGAAATCAATCCAGCAGCTGCTAGATGATGCAAAGAAGAATGACATAAGACTGATTGGAGTCAATGAAGAAAGAGGAGAGAGTGCAGATGACATAAAAAAACTCTTCACAGAAGTGATGGCAGAAAACTTCCCAAGGAGGGGAAAAGAACTTGACATACAGATAAGTGAGGCATATAGGACTCCAGCTAGCCTTAATCAAAACAAATCTACACATAGGCATATAATATTTAGGATTCAAGAAATTCAACAGAAGAATAAAATTCTACAAGCAGTGAGAGAAAAGAAACAAATCACATACAAAGGAAAGTCCATCAGAATCACAGCAGACTTCTCAATGCAAACCCTCGAGGCAAGAAGAGCCTGGAGTGATGTATTTCAAGCCCTAAAGGAAAACAGCCTCCAACCCAGATTGATGTACCCTGCAAAACTATCTTTCAAAATTGATGGAGAAACAAGATACTTTTATGACAAAGAGCACCTCAGGAACTTCATGAATACCAAACCAGCACTCCAAAAAATTTTAGACAATACCCTAGGAAAATACAATGAGGATTAGAACCCCAGGAAACCCAGCAGAATGAATCCATTGGGTGTGACAAATTAAATGCAAAGGGGGAGAATCCAACAAAAAGAAAAGTCATAACAAGGCTTTTAAAACTTTTAACTTCATCTCCCTAATGAGTGTATAATTCAATCTTATTATTATACTGATTAGTATTTTTCTGATTCTAGAGTGGCACACCATTCCTTGTGCTATACTGGCTATTTATCATCTTCTTATGTCCATATTTTAATTGGGTTGTCTATTAATGAGCTCTAAGAATTCTTTATATATTCTGGTCATAGGTTATATGCATTGTAAATGTGGTCTGTTTAAGGACTACTTTACATTTTAATGATGTCATGTAAAGTTCTAAATTTTGATGGAATCTTATTTATCAATTTTTTTCTTTGATACATCATGTTTTTTGTATCCTAGGTAGTTCTTGCCTACCCTGAATTCATAAATATTTTCCCTTATAATTTCTTCTTAAAGTTTTATACTTTTAAGCTTTCTTATTTAGGTTCATAGATCCCTTCAAGTTATTTTCATGTGTAGAAAAAAAGGGTTCAGGTTAATTTTTTATATATGGACACCAGGTGTTCTAGTGCCGTTTGCTGAAGCCATTATCTCTTCCTCGGCTCTTGAATTGAATTTATATTCTCTAAAATGCTAATGTTAAATAATCTTTCAAAACTCAGTGGACCATATATGTGTGGTTCTATTTCTAGATTCTCTGTTTTATTGCAATGATCTATATGTCTTTCCTTACACCAACACTGCCTTGATTAGTGTAGCTTTAAAAGAAGTCTTAAAATTGGGTGCTAAATGTCTTCTATACTTTTTGTTTTTGTTTTTTTGCTTTTCTGGGTCCTTTGTACTCCTACATAACTTTTAAATTTTAATATCCAGTTCTTCATTTATAGTAAGTATACACAGACCTGAATTTTTATATATACCTTGTGTTTTCTAATCCTGCTAAATTCAAGTACAAGTTCTAGGGGCTCCTAGAGATTTCTTAGTATTTTCTCTGTAGATGATCACTTCATCTACATATAAAGATTTTGCTTCTGTCATGCCAATCCTATCCTAGTTGTGTCATTTTATTGCCAGACTAGTTTGGTGGGGTCTAGGTTTCAAAGTTTAATGGACAGATAAAGAGTAAGCATATCTGTCCTTGTTCCCCACCTTAAGGAGAAAGCATTGTATCTTCTCCATTCATACAGGGTGCTCTCGTTGGAAGTGTGGAGTATATGCCTTTAATTTGTTGAGAAGTTTCTGTTCTACTTCTAGTCTCCTGATAGCTTTTACCATGAACAGCTGTAGAATTTGGTCCAATACTTTTTGTCCAACTAGTGACAGGATCATGTGGCTTTTTCCTTTCCTCTATTAAAATGATGACTTTTAGGGGTGGATCTTCCAATGCTGAACCAACACTGCCATCCCTATAACAAAACCACTTTCCACATACTGCCAGATCTGACTTCTAATAGTTTGTTTTGTTAAACAAATTTCTATCTATGTTCATACATTTTTCTTCTATTATCTTTATCCAGTTTTAGGATTAGCACAATGTTGAGTTCCTAAAATGAGGGGAGAAGTGTTCCTTCTTTTTTCTGCTTTAATTGTTTGATATAATTTATCAGTTAAAATGTTTATGAGCCTGCTGTTGTCATCTAGGTAGGTTTTCAAGCTAGGAATATACTTTCTTTAATAGGTGCTATTCAAATTTTATATTTCCTCCAGAGTTAGTTTCATTAGTTTTCCAAGGTACTTCTTAGAAGTTGTCAAATTTATTTCAAAAAAGATTTGTGTAATATGCTTTCTATATCCTTTTAAATTCTGTAAAATCTGTGGTAATGTCTCCTAATCTTAATATTGTAATTTTTAAAAAATGTACAATTGATATTGTGTAACAGGAAGAAAAGGTCTAAAAGAGCAGGGGAATTGGGAGGGGCAGGGGAAGGGAAAAAAGGGAAAGGAAAAAATATGAAAATAGGAAAAAAATGGAAACAAGGTCTTTGCAAATAGGGAAGGGTGGAGGGGGTGAAGGGAGGACAAGGGAAGGGGAAAAAAATAAGAACCAAGATACTCATGTAAAGGTACAGGATCCCAATGATGAATGTAACTGTATTTTATACCAAAAATGTACCAATAAAGTTAATGGGGGGGGGAAGAATATAAAAAGATTGTATGAAGAAAGAACAAAGATTATTCACTTACTGTCTTATTAAAAAAGAATAACATAAAGTATATTTTGTGAACTATTTCACATAAAAGGGCATAGTTCTGGAAATAAATCTAATTCACTGTTAATTATTTCAAGATGAAAAACAAAATGTCAATCAATAAAATTATGTGGATGAGAAAAAAAAAGGATGGATAAGAGAAATCTTTGCAATTACTGCTATCTTAATACTTTGCAGTTCAGTATGAAGAATCTTGCCTTCACTAAATCGTCTTGAGAAAGAATGTAGCCTCCATTCACTCTTGCCTTTAGATAAAACAGGAGACTTGCATTGGGTGAGCTGTGTCTGAGAGGACATTCTTCCATAAAACCAAAATTGAAGAACAGGTACAAGTGTGTTGTTCTAGAAACAAATGCAACTACAACCAGATACAAAATCTCAAGTGCTACTACAGGTTTTAGTTGCCTGTTCCAATTTCTCAATAAAAGTAAGAAGCAAGTAGAATAGTGGAGAGGACTATAATATTGATCATGCCCAAGGCAGGTTGTAAAGAGTTAACCCCACAGATGGCTTGTTTATAGAAGTGAGTCTGGCTGAAGACTACGTGCTGAGGTCAGAGTAACTCATGCCCAAATTCCATTCCCAGAACTAAAACTTTCAGACTAGAAGGATAATGTTCTAATTACAATCATATATTTTGTCTATTCTGTTCCTAATTTGAGAAGGCTTTGTCTTGTCCTTTATGAGCCTTGTTTACATTAATTTCCATAGAAACCACAAGTTGCCTTTACCCCAATTCATTGCCAATAAATTCAGTGCCTGGGACTGTACAGCGCCTTTGTCGGTGGCACCGGCACTGGCCGCCCTGGCACCCCGCTTTCTCTCTCTTAGTTCTGTCTCTTAGTGTATTCTTTTTCTCAGACCTGCATCATATACCGGCAGGTGGTACTGGAACCTGACTATAGGGGTCACTGGCAGAGTAGCGACTCTATTCGGGAAATGCTAAGTATGTTTTCAGAAGGAAGAAAACGATCAGTTGCTCATAAAACCATCCTAAAAGTGTCTGCCTCCTACTCCCCAGTAAGGTGTGTCTGATCCACAGGAACAGGCAGGTCTGAACGACTGGGTAGTGGGGATAACTTCTTGGTGTGGCCCCAGGGTGAAACACACCTTGTCCCTGGTGACATCAGAATCCAGCTTGCTGATCTCACGGGATGCAGCCAACCTGGAACACTTAGGAGCACCTGTTTGGCAGATCGGCATCCAGGTCACCTAAACTGAGGTTCAATGACATTGAGTTGGGACTAGCTTTTTGAAAAGACCTCTTCAGATACAGCCATTTAGGAAGGTTTCAAGTGTTTTTTCATAAGAAAAGAAAATCTCCCAGTTACTGAGACATTCCACAGATTGAAAAAAAAGAATATTTATTTTATATATTATTTCTGTTCTTTCCACACATATAATGCAATCTGATGCATTTCTCATGAGGTGAGTAATTTGAATAGCAAGGAGCTCCTTTGCTTGTACTCTGGATAGATTATTAAATTAATTGTCTAGAAGATGAAAGTGGTTTTATAAAGGTAACTGTTATGCCCATCTTTTGGCAATGGGCAAAGTCAGAGTACCTATGGTATTCATAGCTTTCTTTAGATGCATAAAAATGTGTGCATTGAAAGTTTGTAGGAGGAAAGCACCCATCTATAAATAAATGTATAACCTATTCTTTAGTTTCCCAGGGCTGCCATAACAAATTCCCGTAAACTGGATGGTTGAAGACAGCAGATGTCTATTCTCTCACAGTTCTGGAGGCTGGAAGTCTGAAGTCCAGATATTGGCAAGATTGGTCCCTTTTGGAAGCTCTGAGAATCTGTTCCGTGAGTCTCTCCTGGCTTCTGGTGGTGTCCCTGACCTGTACCCTCATCACTTCTCCTCTGCTTCTGCCTTCTTAAATCTGTGTAAGTCTGTGTCCCTCTGAATCCAAACATCTTCTGGTTTCAAGGACAGAAGTCACTGGATGAAGGCCCACCCTAATCCAGTGTGTTCTCATATTGTCTTGATTATATTTACAATGACCATATTTCTCAATAAGATCGCATTCACAAATACAAGTGGCTAAGATTTCAATATATCCTTGTTGGGGGACACAATTCAACCCATAACAGCCATCATCTCCAAGCCAGGGTATTCGTGTTCAGCTAAAATTACCTTGCATGAACAAGTTTTGAAAACGAATGTTACACTTACTTCATATGTTCTACCAGGAGCTTTAAAATATATGTAGACTTAATCTGAGAAACATGTACATTCTATTACTATTACATAACAGTAGGAATTTGTATATATGCATATATTATTTTTGCAGCTACACATGCACCCTGTGGTGGCTTGTATCTAGATGTCCCTCCCCAAAGCCTCATGTGCTAATAAGTGGGGCTTTTCAGAGGTGACAGGATTATGGGGTGTGATACTGGATTACTCCACTGATAGATTTATAGCTGGATGTGATGTTGAGAGGTGAAGCCAGGTGGAAAGAGATAGGTCACTGTGAGCGTGGCCTGGAAGGGTATCCCTCCTACTTCTTTGATCTCTCTCTCTCTCTATCTCTCTCTTTTTCTCTCTCCCTCTCTCTTTCTCTCTCCCCTTCCTGTCTGCCATGCCATGAGCTTTCTCCTCTGCCAGGCCCCTCTGCCATGTTGCCCTGCCTTGGAGCTAGCAGACAATGGACTGAAACCTCTACAAACTGTGAGCCAAAATAAACCTTTTCCCTTTTATATTGTGGTTGTCAGGTATTTTGTCCCTGTGTTAGTTACTTTTCTCTCATTGCTGAGACAAAATACCCGACACCCAAAGTTGGAAGGGAAGGTGTTTCTTTGGCTTAGAGTTTGTAGAGGTTTCAGTCCATCATCAGCCAACTCCAAGGCAGGGATGACAAACAGGCATGACAGAGCAGAAACAACACGGTGCACACAAGGAAGCAAAGGTAACAAGAGAGTTAACAGCATCTCCCTGCCCTTTCTATCTTATTCAGACTGCTTAGGGTGGGCAGCACTCCTACTTCATACCCTTAATCCTAGTGCCCTTGAGCCTGGCATTGCCATGAATCAGTTCCAGCTTCACACACTCTAGATCAAGCCTATGACCACATGAGGCTTTGGGGGGGACATCTAGAACCAAACCATAATAGTCCCAGCAATGAGAAAGTAACTAAGACATACCCCACACTCCCTTTCCCATGTTCACATACACGCAATCTTCTTATACCACACAGGCATGTGCATTAGAATAAAATGAAGCTTTACTAAGATGCTTCTCTAGCTATGCACATACGTATGTATACAAACGGAGTGCACCTAGAATACTATCAGTTCCACAAATCAACATATGCATTAGAGAAGGCCATTAATAAGACTCAGAGGGCAAGTTTATTAAACAGGTGGATGGATGGGATACCAACAGACACATTTCATGCAGTTATTTGTTTCTGCCCCCTTCTTGTCTCTTCAAATGCTTGTTCCTGGATGTCACAAGGGCCATTCACTAGACCTGTTCCTTCTTCATCCTGTGCACACACCTAGTTCACACTTCTTAGCCAGCTAGGTGTAGCCATGGGCCTGACCTCATAGAATGTGAGCAGAAGAGATGAGAGCCATTTCCAGGGCTGGTTCACGAAAGCCTGCTGTGTGCTCTTTGCTGCGGCTCCTCCTCCTCCTGGATTGATTCAACCAAGCAGAGGGTCCTGGGATGTTTTTACTAAACATGACAGAGACACAAGACAAAAGAAGCTGGGGTTTCTGAATTGCTTCTTGGTAGTCATGAACACCCATTTTGAGCATTTATCATGGTTAGACAATCATATAAGTTTTGTTTGTCACAGCACCTAGTATGACTTTAATTTAAGTGTCCTTGTTACAAATAGGGACTTAAGCATGCATAACTCAGGACTGAGGAAATGAGAATGACTGAGAACAATGTCATTATTGCTTAACTGCAATATCATCCCTACCTATAGGTGTCATGAAATCTGTGTAGCTGATCACTCCCTAAATGGCATCCATCAAATTGCTGAATTATGTACACACACTACAGTGCCCTCTCTCTCTCTCTCTCTCTCTCTCTCTCTCCCTCCCTTACATCTGAGTCTTGTTTCCTTAATTAGATGATAAACTGGTTGAAAACTTTTGCATTCCCCATTACAACTTCTGGTTCACGGTTCAGTACTGTTGAATAGACCAATATTTATTCATATTTATTTGTCTGTCCGTGCACTGATTTTTTTAAACAATGGCAAATTTGACCAGCTAAGTTTCAGTAAATCTCATGATTTTCAAAACTAGTTTCAAGACCGTAAATGAAAAAAGAAATGTAAGGTATATGTACATTAGTAAATGTACTCAAAGTGCATTCACAACTATAACATTAAAGCAATTTAAATTGGTGTCAGTCATCCTCTTTCTTTTAATTCTTTTATTGGTACATGTTAGGTACACAGTACATTTACATTTACCATTGGGTGCTTGTACCTGTACATGATATATCTTGGTTCTTATTTTTTTCCCCATTACCTGTGTGCCCTTCACCTCTTCCACCCTTCCCTATTTACACAGTTTTCATTTCCATTTTTTTTCCTCATAATTTTTCCTTTCCCTTCCTTCCTTTCCCACTACCCTCCCACCACCCCTACACCTTTGGACCTTTTCCTATTTCAAATTATCAATTATTCATTTTAATCATTTTAATCCTTATTTACACTTTCAGTTTCTCACACCAGAGAAACTATTCATATTTACACATGTGTGTCCTATTTATTTCACTTAAGACTATGGCCTCAACGTGCATCCATTTAGCTATAAATGTCTCTAGTTTCTCATTCTTTATGGCTGTGTAGTACTCTATTTTATATATTAAAAAAAAAACTCACATCTTCTTTATCCAGTTTCCAGTTGATGGGCACTTAGGCTGTTTCCAATCCTTAGCTATTACAAACTGTGCCATGAACATGGGTGCACATATGTCTCTGTGGTATGATTCTTTTAATTCTTTGGGGAAGATACCCAGCAGGGGGATAGCTGGGTCAAATGGGACCTCTAGCCCTAGTTCTTCAAGGTATCTCCATACTGATTTCCACAGTGGTTGCACCAGTCTACACTCCCACCAGCAGTGAAGCGGGGTTCCTCTTTGCCCACAGCCCTGCCAGCATTTGTTATTGGTTGAGTTCTTGATAGCAGCTATTCTTTCTGGGGTGAGGTGGAATCTCAGTGTTGTTTTCATCTGCATCTCTTGAATAACCAGTGATGTTGAACATTTTTTCAGGTTTTTATTGACTGCTTTTACTTCTTTGTCTGAGAAATGTCTGTTCATTTCAAATGCCCATTTTTGAATTGGGTCTTTCAATTTGGGGGGTCTGATTTTTTCACTTCTTTATATATTCTAGATAGTAGACCTTTGTCTGAGGTACAGTTGCTAAAAAATTTTTTCCCACATTATAGGTTGTCTGTTAGCTCTGTTAGTAGTTTCTCTTGCAGTGCAGAAGCTTTTTAATAAGATGAGATCCCAGTTGTTGATTCTTTGTGTTAGCTCCTGTGCTACTGAAGATTTGTTCATAATGTCTTTTCCTATGCCAGTGTCATTGAGAGTTCTACCTAACTTATCTTCCAGTAAATTTACTGTTTCTGTCTTGATATTTAGCTCTTTAATCCACTTTGATCTTAGTTTAGTGCACAGTGATAGGTATGGGTCTAGTTTTAATCTTTGGCAGGTTGAAATCCAGTTTTTCCAATACCATTTATTAAATAGGCTATCTTTCCTCCAATGAAGGTGGTTGGCTCCTTTGTCAAACTTGAGGTAACTGAGTATGTCTGAAGTTGTTTCTGCACCTTCTAATCTATTCTACTGATCCACGGGTCTGTTTCTTTGCCAGTACCATGCTGTTTGTATCACAGTAGCTTTGTAGTATAGTTTCAAGTTGGGGATTGTGATACCCCCAGCCATGTCTCTGTTGCCCAGAATTGCTTTTGCTATTCTAGGTCTCTTCTGGTTTCAAATGAATTTTTGGATTGTTTTCTCTAGTTCTGTGAAGTATATTGTTGGAATTTCAATTGACATTGCATTAAATCTATATAGTAGTTTTGGAAGTGTGGCCATTTTCACTATATTGATTCTTCCTACCCATGAACAAGGGATGTCTTTCCATTTTATTATATCCTCCTCCATCTCCTTTTTCAGGGTGTTGTAGTTTTCAGTGTAGAGGTCTTTTGCTTCCTTTGTTAGGTTGATTTCTAGATATTTCATTTTTTTGGATGCTATTGCAAAAGGAATTGTTTCCTGAATTTCTCTCTCAGTGAGTTTGAGGACATACTCTTAAGTGAAATAAATAGGACACACATGTGTAAATACTGAATAGTTTCTCTAGTGTGAGAAACTGAAAGTGTAAATAAGGGTTAAAATAATTAAAATGAATAATTGATAATTTGAAATAGGAAGAAAAGGTCCAAAGGAGTAGGGGAAGTGGGAGGGGAAGGGGAAAGGAAAGAAGGGAAAGGAAAAATTATAAGAAAAGGAAAAAAATGGAAACAAAGTCTTTGTAAATAGGGAAGGGTGGAGGGGGTGAAGGGAGGACAGGGAATGGGAATGAGATAGGAACCAAGATGCATCTTGTACAGGTACAAGCACCCAATGATAAATGTAAACGAATTGTATACCTAAAATGTACCAATAAAAGAATTTAAGAAAAAAACAAAAGAAAAAGAAGAACTGCACTCATGTAGATTCGAGCAGATTAGTACCAAGTTCACTCAAACTGTGAATAATTCCGCTTGGTGGGATTGAAATCTTTTAATAATTGAACTTCTAAGCAAAATAAAAGGTGACAGGAAAGAAGGAGATTGGCTTTGCAAGCGGGAAGGGGCCTGAGAGCAGGGGGAGGAGGAACAGAGGACGCAGGGGCTAAAGCCATGAGGTGAGAGGTGCGTGCCCGTGCACCGGCTCCCCGCGAAGAATCATTGCACCGCGAACATGCGCTAACAGACATTTTTTTAAAATTTGAATTTTTAAAAAGTGAACCATGGTCCTTGGAAAAACTGACAAAACTCTTGAATAGTTTTGCAAAATAACCTCTGTGCGATATTGTTCTCCTTAGTGCTACTCACCACTAAAAATGTTTTTGATCCATTCTTTGTATTTTCTAAGGATTATTATTGAGGAATCCACCCAGAATGAAAGACGAGTAAGTCCCAAGTTACTTCCTTTCCAGAGAGCTGTTGTAACCATGGAGTTGGAAGCTATGTAACATGATATTTATTGATATATTAAACTTATCCATAGCTTTTCTCTTTGAAAAGAAATTTTGAATTGGCTTAGAGTAAAGCCAGTTAACAAAAATACTAATAAACAAAAAGAGAACATATATTACAAATGAGAATAACACTTCATGACCATACTACTTCCAAAGCTCATTTAAAAATTTGATTACAAACTTCCTACCACCAAGGAAAAAAGAGCAACCTAATTATGTTACTCTCCTTATTGGAAAAAAAAAAGATTCAAATCAATTTTTATGGGAGAGGAAAATAAGTCATATGAATCCTGGAAAAAAGTTCTCACATGAACCTTTATCCAGAAAGCATGAAGTGATACAGTGAAAAATCTTCACATATTTTTATGCAGCAAATGTAAAAGTGCAAATCTTCTGTTTGTGGCTTTTTGTTTAACAGATAAAAGAATATTATTAAAGCACAGTTTAGAACCAAGTATTCTGGCTGCCAGTGGTCTAATGTGTGCTGAGTTCAGGACTTAGGGATGACAATGAGTCTCATAAGAGCAGATGGTCGTCTTACCCCTTCATTTTGCAGATCCTGCTTTCCTTCTGTAACTCCATCAGTATGAGCTTCTGTAACACAGGTGCTTTTCTAATAGATGGTGGAAGGTTGATTAAGAAGGTGCTACAGAGACTCTGCCCATCCTTCAGGGGAAAGGCCTGTGGCCTCCTGCCCCAGCATCCCTGGCTCACTTAACTTCCCCACTTAAAGCCCTTTTCCTGTTGGTGTTGGAGGGGAGTGCAGCAGAAGAGAAGACAATGGTGGGTGTGCTGTAGTTTGGATCTGGAAAGTCCCTCGAAGTCTCATGTGGGAAGGACTCAGTCCGGCTGGGCCCCGGGAGTGGTGGAAATTCTGAGGAGGGGCCTCGTGGGAGGCCTTGGAGGCCATGGGGGTGAATCCTCAGAGGGGACTGTGGGTGCACCCCTCTTTCCTTCTCTTTCCTCTGGGCCAAGAGGGGAATGGCTTTGCTTTGCCATGTGCTTCCACCACGATGTGCTGCCACAGGACCAAAATGATGGGCTCAAACAACCACGAGGGGGAACCTCTGCATCCATGAGCCAAGATCAGCTTGTAGGTTGGCTCATCTCAGGTATTTGTTGCAGTCATGGGAAGGTCCTAAGTGTTATGGAAAGTGTATCCCAAGAAGGCCCCATTTCCAGGAGAACTTTGGCAGTTACACCTAGGGCTCTCCCTAAGAAACAGAATACAAACGTCAGAAACTTCCTTATGAAAACAGTCATGCATGTACTCTCATGTTTTTAAAGAATCCAGTTCAGTCACCCAAAGCTCTTGTTCTGCAAGAGGCAGCAGCTGCACTGTCCTTGATGTTTCTGGAACCACTGCAGCCATAGAAAAGCCCCAGGATGTCACGAAATGCCCACCAGGAGGTCCCTTCTACAGTGCAGCAGGACCCCGTCTTCACCGTTATGCCAGGAAGCTGAGCTGCATGGGCTGACGCTGTGAGATTGTCCCTGAAGACAAATCCAGAGCAGGGGGGGAGACACATATTTGAGTGATCTCCTGCCCAACAAACTACGGTTTCCGTCCATCCTTCCTCTCCACTCTCTTCTCCAGCCTAAGAAAAACATGTCTGCAGAAGAGAAAGAAACAAAAACAAAAACCTTCTGCAGAGTCTATAAAGCAGCAGAGAGGCACGCCAGAAACACATCACTTTCCTCACTAGGAGTCTGGGTCAGGCAGACGCAGTCTACCACCTGCTTAGGACAAATTCTGTGTCCTCCACACTGAAAGGAATTCATTAAAAGAATGGCAGCTTAGGGGCTGAGATTCAGCTCAGTGGTTCCGGCGCCTGCCTTGTAAGTGCAAGGTTCAGAGTTTGATCCCGGGTAACAAAAAAAACAAAAAAAAGGCAATGAATTTCTTTAAAAAGAACAGCAGCTTCTAAAACCCAGAAAACTAAACAAGCCAACCAAATAATAAAAATATAATAAAGATAAGTCTTTCGTTATCAGCTAAAAAAGTACGTGTAAGACAGTTTTTAAATAATCTTTTTATGAGCTTAATCCATTAAATTTACGATGTGCAGGGAAACAGCTGAAGTGACACTTGTATGAATTTTTAAAATAAGAGGTATTGAAAATAAATATAATTGATGAATGGCTAAAGAAGATGTGGTTTTTTTTTTTTAATATAATACAGTACTACTCTGCCATAAAGAAGGATGAGCTTCAGACATTAATAGCTAAATGGATGGACCTTGAGACCATGCTCTTAGGTGAAATAAATTGTTCATATATGTTAAATACCACATTGTTTCTCTGGTGTGAGAAACTGAATGTGGAAATAAGGTCTGAGATGTATAATGGTTGTTGGGAAATTGGAGGAAAGTGTTCAGATGGAAAGTGGAACGAGGGGGGAGAGAGAAAGCAAGAGACAAGAAAAAAGTGAAAATAGAAGGAAAAATGGAAACAAAGCTTTTGTACATAGGGAGGGGACGGGGGCTTGAAGGAGGAATGGGATAAAATAAAATGTATAAAAAAAAATAAATGTATTAAACCTAACCACTTAGAAAACATAAAAATAAACCTACAGAAAATAAATGAAAGAAAACAAAATGATAGAAATGTTATTAAAAAGAAACAAAGAATTACAAACATTATAAGTTGGTCTTTGGAAAAATCTAATACACAAATCTCTAGCAGGACTAGTAAGAAAAATAATGTGAACATGCACAGATGAGCGTTATTAAGAGAAAAAGAAAAGGATGCATAACTACAGAAACAGTGGAAACTTTTCAAACTCATACAAAAATGTCAAAATGTAACACATTTTCTAATTCATTATTTTTAATTTAAATAAAATTATACCAATTGTTAAAATTATTTTAAGAATGAATTGACAGCCTGAAAAATCAGTAACCTGTAAAGAACGTGAAATAATCACTTCTCCCATTGGTGAGGGAAGAGAGTGAGGAAGGAAGGGCAAAGGAAATGATTTAAAAGCCCATTCCAACAAAAGTACAAGGAAAAAATAATCTGTATTTTATAAAAACTGTTTGAGAGAATAGAAAATGAAAGTTGTCCAAACCTTCTGGAAAGCTACTTTACCTCCAAACAAAGAAGGATAATGTAATTATAGACCAAGTTGGCTTACAAATAGAGATGTAAAAACATTATGCAGCAGAATTTAGCCATTTTTATTTTGACCAAGTAAGGTTTAGTGGGTATAGGAATGGGCTGAATATCAAAAATTTACCAATTTATACTTTATATTTACAAATTCAAGCAAAATAGTTCAACTATTGCAAGAATCAAAACTCCACTTTCCTATTCAAAGTGTCTCTCTTTTCTTCCAACCTCATCCAATATGTGCTCTTATTTCTTCTAACAAATCAAGTCCCCACTGCCGTCTGCTTTGGGTCAAGGACACTCTCTTTCCTAATAGTTACATGGACAAGAAAGTGGTCAGTGCGGCCTTCCACGGGAAGGAGAAGGAAAGGCAGCAAAAGGGTTTCCATTCTGATTTGTAGTTTGATTTTTCCACAAGGCTAAAACTTCCTGATATATCTCACACAGTGCAAATAAACTTTCTCCTGAAATCCACTATTACATCTACAAATGAGATTTTCCACAACTATGTAGTTTTGTCTTTATAGTTATTTGTCTTTTTTTTTCTACTTATAATTATAAGACAGACCTCAGTAAGGAAGATTCCATAATAAATCACTTTACCCCAATATCTTATGGGTTCTCTTCTGACTGGCACACAGAAGTCTTGATTATCTCAACACATCAGTCCTTTCAAAATGCGGCCATCCTATGATCCAGTAATAATACTTCTTAAAAGAAAACGAGCCAAAACAGTTGCACCCGAGGCAAGGGTTTATTGGGGGGAAAGAGCTGTCTGGAACAATGGCGAGAATAGCAGCCAGGGGCTGGCTGGTTGGGGTTTATAAGGGTTGGGAGAGTGTCATGGAGGTAGATGATTGGCTACAACTGGGGGCAAGGTTAAATTTATTGGTGGATTTGAACCTTTAGGTGGGAAGGACCAGTGGCCAGAGAAATTAGTGGTGGGAAAGAGCAGGTCTTTGTTCTCCCTGAAGTGACTCATTTCCTATAGGCAGGAGCCATTTTAGGATGTAGGGTTGCGGGGGCCATTTTACCTAGCAGAGAACTCTATCACTTCTAAGAATCTATTCCAAGGATTATCCGATACTGTACAAGGCTATCTATCCTAGTGCTATTTATAATAGTAAAAATTCAAATCAGGTAACTATTTAACAATAATGGAATAAAGTAAGTTGTTGGTCATTATTTTATAGAACACTAGCTATTAAAAATCATATTGTAGTAAAATATTTTGTGACATAAGAATAATGTTCTTGAAAGCTTGCCAAATGAAAAAGCAGGATGCAAAACTTTAGTGAATTTGTTTGATAAATGCACTAGTATTTTAATGGAACTGCATATGTGGGGGAAAAATACTAAAAGAACCTACAACAAAAATCTTAATTTGCCCACCTGAGAATGATACAATTATAAGTTATATCTTGTTTATTTGTTGTTTTTCTTTGTGTGTTTTTCTCACATGCTCCAAATGAGAAAGAAAAAATAGGCCCACAGCTGGAAGCTGCACTGGTTCAAATAACTGGACCTTCCTGTCCTCCTGACGCACATAAAGGATCTTATGATGCTTTAACCACATGTTACCTTTGTCTGTGACCGCAATGAAGCAAGACAGACAGAAGAGCCCTCTGTAAACACGTCTGAGCACAGACAAAGATAAAAAACATTGTGGAAACCACGAAAGCCAGACAGGAATGACTGACTTCTTTGTCACTTCTAACCTTAGCCTACTCTGTTCTTCCACTTTGTAAGATTAAAAAAAAAATTACGATATCTAATCAAAGAATTTCCCTTCTCCTACTTCCTGGGAGCATCCCTATCCTACCCCAAACAACATAACACAAGGTAATCCTGTAACAGGCCCCCAAATTCCCTCTTACTGCTGTGGTTACAGTCCCTCCCTGGCTACAGTCATATCAACATATCCAACTTTGTTTTACTATGTATGTGTTTTTGATGGCCTTGTCCAAAGATGGCCATTAATATCAGTTGTATGCATGAAGCATATATACTTTTTGCAACTAAAGAGAAAAACATTTGAAATGAAATACTACCTATTCATTGATACGTGGAGTGACTTTCAACCTCCAGATATAGAGGCAAAGAGATGGACCTCATCTGCCACCAGCTTCTTGCATTTCCAGTGAGCCAGGACTCAGCAGGGTTCTCTACAGCAACACTGTTGAAATGTGGGCCAGATAACTCTTGGTTGTGGAGCTATCCTGTAAACTGAAGGGTGACTAGCCATATCCCTGGTCTCTCCAACTTGATGGAAATAGTAGCCTTCCATGGTCACAACCAGGAATGCCTCCAGACAGTTTCGTCAGGAAAGGGGAAAAGGGTAAATTGCCTCCAGCTGAGAGCCATTGATGTAGAGGATGGACAATGGAAAGGGGAGATCCTGGGTGAGTTATTAGGAGGCTTGGGGTTTGTTTGCTACCTCCCTTGACATACATTCTTTATACTTAAGTGGAGATGAGAGTCATTCTTGCCTGGCCTAACTTATGGGGATGGTGTAAAGTGAGGAAAGAAATAGGCATGAAAGGAGCTAAAGAGATAATGATTTAGTTGGTAAAGATTTATCAAGTGTGATCCTGGCATGGTGATGTACACTTGCAATTCCAGCATTCTGAGAAACTGAGGCAGAAAGACTGAAAGTTTGAGCTCAGCCTGGGAAAGTCAGCTATTTAATTATACCCTGTCTCAAAATAAAAAGTAAAGGAGTGCAGATCTAGCAAAGGGTGAGGGACCTGCCACACCAAAAAAAAAAAAAAAAAAAAAATCAAATGCCCACTAAATGCCAAATAGATTGTTTTAATACTATCGGAGAGTTCCAACTGAAAACAATATAAGGCCCTCAGTATGATTTTATGTGCACATAAAAAATGACCAAATGAAGTTACTATGGATCAATTCAAATAGCAAAATACAGCAGCAGCAAAGACTCCTTCAAAAACCATCATTTAATTGACATAAATTTATTTAATTTGGATTTATCCAATGTAGTTTAGCAGAGAACCCAATTTTCAAGTGAGAAATCAAATCAAATTTGTCCCCAAAACAATCCTTCAGAGAGTTTTCTGAATCTTGGCTTCCATCCTAATGCAGAACTTCAAATTACACTGAGATGCTCCTGAATCATCCTGGATGAGTGTGTTTGTCATCTTTCCATTGCTGGAATAAAGTACATGGCACATAGAATCTCATAATCTAAAGGAGGAAAGGGTCATTTCGGTTCATGGTTTCAGAGGTTTCAGTCCGTGCCCAAGAGGCTCTAAGACAGAATGACATGACAGAGAAAAAGCTGCTTGCCCTCATAGCAGCTAGGAAGCAGAGAGAGTGGGAGAGGCAAACCCAGGAGTGGAAGGGACCAGGGACAAGAACACACCCTTCCAGGTTGCTCCCCAGTGACCTGCTTTCTTCAGCCAGGCCCCACCTCCTAACAGCGCATTCAGCTCTGAGCTCAGTGTATCAATCCATTTGATGAGGTCAGCACCCCACAATTTAATCGCCTTCTAAAAACTCCACCTCCAATCTTTTGCGTGAGCCTTTTGAGGGATATTTTTGATCCAAACCAAAACAACTGTTTTTTTTGAATCAGGAGGAGGGAAAAAGGTAAGCAAAGGGAAACTTAACATAGCATTGTGTGCTTACATGTTAGGAATAATCATTTCTGGCAATTCTAAATTATAAGAATAGGATAATAGTTGAAAGTGCAAAACTGGAGGGTCACAAAATAATAATTTGAACAACTTTTGGGTAAGAGCATCAAAAGACTAAAATTCATTAGTGTAAACATGACTCTTAATGCAAGTGCCACAGTTTACTACATAAAGTTCTTATAACGTGTTTAAAAGGTATTCTAAATAATGAAATTAGCTTTAGAGTTTTAACCAAATTGAGAATTTCTCAATGTTTTCTTTCTAAACAGGATCGTTTTTATTTTTCTTTTCTGTTTTCTGAAAAATGGAAATCAGCTGTTTTCACTCATAAATATTTTATTGACATGTGTTACAAGAGGCCTTTGCCATCAGCTTTTAAACAACCAATGGAATACTTGGCTTTCTTCGCAAAGGATCAGATATGTCTTATCTCACTTTTTAAAATGTAAAATGGAACTGATCAGGAGTTATAAATAAAATTCTATAGAACTGAGATGTCCAAATTAAATCTTTCTCCCGGTTATTTAATGTAGTAATTCTGGAAAATAAGATCGTTTTTTGAATGGATTCAAAAGGTTCTAAGATGTTAAACTCAGCCTGCACTTACACTTACAACCTAAGGATCGCCTGGTCTCAAGAGATAATTGAGCTTTGAGGGTTCTTTTACATTGCAGTGAGTCAAGATAACAAGCTTTGAGGAGCAGACAGCTCCTGGCCACCTTGTGTTGTGTGGACCAGAGCTTCAAGCAACACAGGACTGTAGCTCTTCCCAGCTCCTGTCATACACATAACACACACACACACACACACATACATACATACATACATACATACATACACACACACACATACATAGCTCAGCCACATCTGGGCTCCACATATGTGCTCCCCATACAGGAACCTGGCAATCCTGTCCATTTTTTAATGTTCTTTGTTGAAGTTCCATGCTTTTCTATCTGACAAAAATTGCAAAATAAGTGAAATAAAGAAAAAAATAGTGATAATTTTAATAATCTATGCCAGTTCATCTTAATTGTGAATTTGACTGGATCCAGAGAGTTTTGGAGATGATGGAGGCCCTATATCCACCCATGGATGAATCTGCTGATGTTTGTAGCCGAGGTGGGGCCCAGTTGGAAGAGATGGGTCCTTGACAGCATGCCTTTGTTGGGTACATCTCTCCCTGGGCTCTGCTTCCTGGTTGGTCATCATGAAGTGAGCAGCTTTGCTCTAGCACACACTTCCATTGTGATGTTCCTGTCTTGGAGTCAGCCAACCATAGACTGAATCCTCTGAAACCATGAGTCAAATACACTGTTTCCTCTTTCAGTTGTATATGTCAGGCATTTTGTCCCTGGAATGGGAAATCTGACTAATACAGACACAGAATGGTTTTTTAGGAAGAAAAAAATGTCATCATAGGGGTTTTTTAATGTTTTAATGTAAAAACAAAAAACTTGACAAAAATATTACTTAATTTCATTGTCTTCGTGGTTGTTGTTCTTGCTGTTCTGCCAGTTTTTTTAAAGAAAACATTCCCCAGGACCAGGGATTTAGCTCGGTGGTTCTACTGCCTGCCTTGCAACCACAAGGTCCCGAGTTTGATCCCTGGTACCAAAAAAAAAAAAAAAAAAAAAAAGATTGTTGCAAGAAAACATTGCCTGTTTGCCAACCATCTTCTTGATCAGTATTATAGACAGTAACTTGTACTAATCTCCCTTCAGCAAGTTACACCTGATACTTTAAACCTCAGGATACTTCAATTTTGGATTTATTTTCAGAGTGGACGTACTTTTATGATTTGAGTCTGAAATCTCCTCCAGGAAGTCGTGTGTTGACACTTGGTCCATTGCAGCAATGATCAAAGGTGGGGCCTTTGGGAGGTGACTGGATTATGAAAGTGCTAATCTCATCAGTGGATTAATCCACTCATGAATTCGTAGTTTACTAGGCTGTTGAGTGATGATGGAAACTTTAGAAGGTGGGCGGCTTAATTACAGGAAGTAGGTCACTGGCAGCATGCCACTGAAGGGTACATTTTGTCTCCAGCCCCTTCACCTCTGCTTGCTGGCCACCATGAGGTGAGTAGCCATGTTCTGCCATGCCTTCTCTACCATGAGGTTCTGCCTCACCAAAGGCCCAAAAACAATGAAGCCAAGTGGCCATGGACTGAACCTTCTGAATCCCTGAGCCAAAATAAATCTTTCTTCCTTGTAGCTGATTTTGTCACAGTGGAGGAAAGCTGACTAACATAATTCTCTTTACTTCTATTCCCAAAGATAATGAGAGATAAGGAAACGTGTTGTTAGAGTTGCATCACCATGCTCTTTACTTGAGTCAGTCTTTACCTTTAGATGGAATCCTTACATATAAATACCTACATAGCAAGTGCATTTCCTATTGTGCTGTGCCATTACCCTGAGGTATAAGGGATATAGTATAAATTCAAAGGGTGATTCCTCATCATGAAGATGGTAAAATAATGGAGAGTTGGCAAAAATGTGATTCCCACATATTTGAAACAGTTACATGTTTCTATCATTTACCCGGGAAGCCACTTCATATCCTGCATGCACCCGATAGCTTAATATAAGTGAGACCAAGACAAGTGACTACTTAGATATTTAAGAGGAAAGTGACCAGAGCCTGTTGACGACTTGTAATTGGCGTGAACTTCATGGCACTGTTGATTACTTACCTATCTATACATTAGAGTACCCTGGAGGATTTTTTTAAATTACAGAAATTCTGACTTTAAATTACTCTGGGGCGAGCTGGGGCAGCTGTAAAATTTATGAGCTTCCCAAGTGATTTTCACGTTCATTCAAGATGTCAAACCACTGGAGTAGACTCTGGCTCCATCTCTGATCTACTAAATCAGAAGCTCTTGGGAGAAGTCCCTGGCGATCTGTATTTGCCAGGCACTCCCAGGACTCTGATGCTAACAAAGAATTTCCAGATTCAAAATTGATTAGGTTCTAACTACAACCTTGTGCAGTGCACAGGAAGATGCTTTTCTGTCTTACAAAGATGATGAATCTGCACTCAGAGCAGTTATATGATTGAGTCAAGTTCACCTGGGTGGAAGTGGCATCCTGGACCCAGACTTCTGCCTCACAGCCCCATCATACCCAGCTGCTGAATACCTAGAATGTCACCTACATGAGTGTGTGTCAGGGATTTTTTTTGGTGCAGTTAATAGAGTTTCTAAAATTGTGCATCTCCTTAATATTGCCTTATCCCCTTCCAAATATTTTGTCTTTGCCTGTTTAGTGCACTATTTCACCATGCTTTATTTGGCCTCTGATTCTCTATGTGTCTTTCCTGCCACCTATGGCTACCATGCAATGCCAAGAGAGCAGCTTGGCTTTTCCCTGTAAGTCTGAGGCCCAGGAACCTAGCCTGGCAGAAGCTCACTCGGTACTTCACAAGCCAATCCCAGAAAGCCAGGCTGCTCCGGGACAGCAGCCACAGGTCCCCTAACTACAGTCACTGTGCTCCTCCTGCATACAGGCTGTTGTGACACTTGGATGTAGAGTGCCATAGAGGAGAGTCCCCGCCTTATTTATTCCTTGTTTCCAGCACTAAGGATTTTTGTGTGTTTCCCAGAACTTAGAAGAGGGCCTCTGTAAACAACTTTCAAATGAAAAAATGGTTGGAACACTGGAAATCCTTCAAACCCAGGTAACAGGCTACAGGTAGCCTCTGAGTTCTTCACTGTGCCTGAACTACTCAGTGGCCAATCTGGCCTGGTTCCCAGCCTGATTTTGCCTTCATTATCATTTGTTAAACATGTTTATATTCTGCTGTTGAGCTAGTTTTTTCAGTTTTCTGATTCATATAGAAGCAGCATGGTTGTTTTGCAGTGTTTTGTTATTTACATAAATGAAACAGCATTAGGGAAACTCTACCAAAGAAAAACACTGCACAGATGTCAGGCCCTTCTTGTTCTGTATATTTATGCCATGTTTCCTTTCTTCCTATCACTTACTCAGCTCTAGAGACCGGCTTCTTCTGGGAGACCTGGGACAGGACCTCCATTCATCACAGTCTTGAAACAACATGGGAATAGATGTGCCATTGGCCTAGGAGGGGTAAAGCATTCCAAATGTGTGGTTCCATTTTGTGAAGAGGCAAAGCTGCTGTTCGTTAAGAAAATGGTTTATTTTCTCCAGAGGTTAAATTGAAATATTTTCTGGCATTTCATTTAATGATAATGAAAATGGCAAAAAACATGTGCATTAGTCTATTTTATTTGAGACAGGATCAAAGATTCCTGTGACGTGCTGGACACACTCTGGGCTTACCAGCAGAAACCATGAATAACTAAGTAGGAATATGATGCAAATCAACATACCCAATCAGTGTGTGTGATCTGAGTTCCAGGAAGAAACTTTCCAATCCTTTAATTCTACTATGCACCATTATTTGTGGAGGTTGCCAAACTAGGAAAAACAAAATACAAAGCATCCACCCTGAACTTTAAACACATCCTTACATAATAGTTTTTATTCAACCAACAATAAAGCATCCTCAGAGGACCTAGAGACTCACATTCCTGAGGATAGAACCTGACATTGATTGATTGCTTTCTAATACATTTTCCAAGCTACCTGCTTCAATATTCTCACCACAAATATGGCTCAAAACTGAGCCAGTGCTTCTGAGCCATCCCACATGGCTATTTCCATCTGCATTCTGCACTTACTGGTCTGATATTATCACACTTGGATTTTCTAATTTCCCCATTTGGGTTGATGTGATGTTCTATAAATGCTCTACCTGTTCCATGAACGCTAGATGGTGAACCACACCTTTTGAGCACAGGGACTCCCTTCTGAGTCTTTCCACCCTTGAATCTCAGAAGTTTGCATGCAGTAGGACCACATGGATTGCAACTCAGGGTCCCTGGCTGCCATCCTGGGGCAGCCCAGGTTGCTGGGATTGGCTCCTGAAGCTCTGTGCCGGCTTCTCCCAGTGCAGTTTCCTGGGCCTCAGACCCAGAGGGAGAAGCCCAGGCTTCTCTCCCAGCCCTGTTCAGTAGCCATGGCCAGTGGTTCTAAGGTGTTTTGCAGAATGAAGAGCCAGGTGGGCAGTAAATTAGAAAGAGCTACCTGTCCTGGACCTAAAGAGAAGGCAGCGTGAGCCCCTGTTCTTTCTGGCTGTTTGACTCTATCCCAACAGACAGCATCATTCCTGAAGCTGGGTCCCCATTCCCATGTTATCCCACCTTTCCACCATCTTCCTCCTTCCCATGTTTTCCTTTCCCCTTTTTCTCCTTTTCTGACTTCTTTCTTTACCTTTTCCTGTTGCCTGAGGCAAAGCAAGAGACTCACCCAGGTCCGGAGGAATCCATAATGGCAGCCAGCACAGGTGAATATAACTTGCAATCTGGTGCTTTAAAAATATATCTCTAGGAGCTCCTGGCCTCCCTCCCTCCAGGAAAGCAAGTCCTCTCAAGGATCACTAGTGCTCAGGCCTGGCTGATTTTCCACGAAGCTACATGGAGAGCAGAGTTCCAGACTTTCATCCCTGCTTTGTGATCACTACCAGGATTCATTTATAAACTCTCATGGTTTGTATCCCTCATGGTTTCCCAGAAAGATTCAGGACAAGGATTCAAAAACTATTTCACCTCCCAGAGGCAGGCAAGGGGGGTTGTGATTAATATTAGGGAATCTGTGCCCACACTTATGAAAAGATAAAATCTGAAAACTAAGATAACTCAAAATTTGTAGTGTTAGTTAAAATCTCAGCTCCTGCTGCTCATTGATAGAAACCAATGATACAAGTCCCATTTATAACTCACACTACAGTGTAACTCTTGGCAGCATGAATGGTTGCTGTTTTCTGGTGCCTTCCATAATAGGGGGAAGTGACTTGAATTCTCTAACCTACACTCTTTACAGTTTTATTTCCTGGCATCTTTATTTCAAATAGATTATCATGGGTTTCTAGATTCATACAGTGTAACTTTAATGACTTTTGTCAAATAATATTCATAAGACTGACTGCATTTCTAAATGTTTATACAGATATATTTAAAACATGTTCTTATTATTTAAAATGAACAAAAACCCTCTCTACCCTCATATTTATCTATGTTAAGGTGAGTTAAGAGAGAGCAGTAGGGATATATCATAATGGACGAGAAAAAGCATAAAAAACGTACCTTATTTATCCATTCATTGGTTGATGGGCATTTGGGCTGTTTTCAAGATATGGCTATTACTAACTGTGCTGCTATGACTATAGGTGTGCATATTATCACTGTGGCATGATGCTTTTAATCTTTCAGGAAGATACCCAGCAGGGGCATAGCTGGGCCAAATGGAACCTTGAGTCCTAGTTCTTTGAGGAATCTCCACACTGATTTCCACAGTGGTTGCACCAGTCTGCACTCCCAGCAAGAGTGGAGAAAGGATCTTTTTTCCCCACATCCCCAGCAGCATTTGAACAAAATGTATAACAGATATTGTGAAATAGGAAGAAAATGTCCAAGTGGGAAGGAGCACAAAAGGGGAGAAGGGGAAAAGGAGGGGAGGGAAAAGAAAAATTGCAAAAGGAAAGATAAAACTGGAAACAAAGCTCCTGTAAATAAGAAGGGGAAGAGGAGTAGGAGGGAGGGGAGGGGAATAGGAAAAATATAAGAATCAAGATATATCATGTAGATATGATGCAACAATGGCTGAGTCGAGGAAGCCACTGGTGCACGTTGGGGTGATAAGGCGGCAGTGGAGTTGCAGGTTATGTCCTTGGAGATGGTCAGGATGACTGTAGGAATGGTTCTGGCAGAGCTGTATGTGGCCGACCAAGAGGGAAATGATGCTACAGGAGATGGAACCAAGGAGAAACCATTTAAAACAGGTCTAAAGGCTTTGATGACATTAGGAAAAGAACCATTTCCCAACATTTATGTAGATTCACAAAAAGAAAATGAGCTGTGGGATGATATTTCTAAATCACAGATGAAGAACATTAAAAAAAATGTGGCATAGGGAACAAATGAAGAATGAATTCCAGGAGAAGAAAGAGGCAGAAGATAATTTGCAAAGAGAAAAGAACCTGGAAGAAGCCAAGAATATTACCATAAAAAAGATCCAAGTCTGCCAGAGCCAGAGTGTGTGAAGATTTGCGCATTAGAGGGATAGCAAGGCCAAAGAGTAAAGGTGTTTGGCTGGGTCCATAGGCTGCATAAACAAGGAAGGAATTTAATGTTCCTGGTGTTGCGGGATGGTACAGGTTATCTTCAGTGTGTCTTGTCAGATGATTTGTGTCAGTGTTACAATGGAGTAGTTTTGTCCACCAAGAGTAGTGTTGCACCATATGGAATACTAAATCCTACTCCAATGGGCAAGCAGGCTCCAGGGGGCCATGAGCTGAACTGTGACTTCTGGGAACTCATAGGGTTGGCCCCGGCTGGAGGAGCTGATAACCTGATCAATGAAGAGTCTGATGTTGACGTCCAGCTCAACAACAGGCACATGATGATCTGGGGAGAAAACATGTCCAAAAGCCTAAAAGCATGTTGTATGGTCACCAGGTGCTTCAGAGGCCACTTCTTAGGGGGTACTATGAAGTTACTCCTCCAACATTAGTGCAAACACAGGTTGAAGGTGGTGCCACACTCTTGAAGCTCGACTGTTTTGGGGAAGAGGCATTTTTGACCCAGCCCTCTCAGTTGTCCCTGGAGCCCTGCCTTCCAGCCCTGGGAGATGTGTTTTGTACTGCACAGTCATACAGGGCAGAACAATCCAGAACACAAAGGCACCTGGCTGAATACACTCATGTGGAAGCAGAGTGCCCTTTCCTGACCTTCGAGGACCTCCTGAACCTGTTGGAGGACTGGGCTTGTGACGTCATAGATAGTCTTACAGTCTCTGGCAGGAAGCATAGTATCTGACCTCGACCCGAACTTTAAGCTCCCCAAACGGCCTTTCCAAAGGACGAACTACTCAGATGCTATTGAGTGGCTAAAAGAGGTGGGACTTTCTATGAATTTGGAGAAGATATCCCAGAAGCTCCTGAGAGGCTGATGACAGACACCATTAATGAACCAATCTTGCTGTGTTGATTTCCTGTGGAGATCAAGTCCTTCTATATGCAGCGATGTCCTGAGGATCCTCATCTTACTGGATCAGTCGATGAGTTGATGCCCAATGTTGGTGAGATTGTGGGAGGCTCCATGCTTACCTGGGACAGTGAAGAACTCCTGGCAGTTATAAAAGGGAAGCTATTGATCCCACTCCCTACTACTGGTATACAGATCAGAGAAAATACGGTACATGCCCTCATGGAGGCTATGGCTTGGGCTTGGAATGATTCCTGACTTGGATTCTGAATAGATAACACATCCAAGATGTGTGCTTGTACCCTCGATTTGTCCAGCGCTGCAAGCCATAGTTGGTTCCTCTGAAGTGTGAAGGAAAGAATACAATTCATGAAAAGAGCAGACTACCTCTTTAAAAAAAAAAAAAACACAAAAGGCCAAAATCTTCTCTTTTTTTTTTCTAGTAGGGTATAACTGTTCCTGTTTTCTCTATTTTTTTATGCTCACTAACATAAAAAGGAGTACATGTTCCTGGAACATCAAGTGACACTGATGTCACTGTAAGAGAAATTATGTGTTACAGAGTTTGGGGAAATATGTGGCACATAGCTTAGTAGTTATAGGTACATTTCAGCATTTTATCCAGTTATAGGGTATAATCATTGTGTTTAATATATCATCTGTAATTAAATAGTTTTCAGTTATAGTCTGATCCATTCAAGTAACTTAATTCTTTGGTCCTTTTAAATGTAACTGAAATTCTTTTAATTTATATCATTTTATTGTATTGAGATAAAAGAAACATCTTGGAGAAATTGGAAAATATGACATAAAAATCTGCTAGTATTAGAGAACAACTCAGCAGTACATAACTAGCATCTAATGAATCCAGCCTTTTGAATTTCTAAATTTGTAAGGCTGCTTATATGGAAGAATTTGTAGAGGTGAAATTTCCTTAAAATTGGAAATGACCATAATTTGGTGAGGAGGCATATTCCCTTTTAGCATTAGTTTAAAATAAAGAGGTAGAGTGAGCTTCTGAAAAAAAAAGAGATACATCATGCACAGGTACAAATACCATATAATGAATGTGATCATTATGTATATCTAAATTGTACCAATAAACTTAATGATTAAAGAATATTTTAAAAAGAAAGAGAAAAGCAGATAGAAAGCAGAGTTTCAAGCACAAAGGCAAGGAAGCCCAGAGCAAATTCAGACAGAAACTTACAAGTGAAAGGCAAATTAATAGCAGAGATCAAGACTGATGACAGGGGAGGGGACACATGGGACCCCAGACACTTTTGAATGCATGTTAAGCATTACTCCTATCTCCCAAGACACTTGCCCATAAAATGCTTCATATCAGCTATGCTTATATGACTGGCAAGGGATCAATAAAAGGTACAAATCAAAGTTGCACCACTTCCTAACCATGCTATGTATAAATTTTATAAATCATTACATTGAGCTCTGTGCATACAGAACTCCATCAAAATGTCTTTGTGTAACTGCACGGGAAGTGCACTGAACATAAACTATGTTTGCCTGGTTGTGCAGGAATTGTTCCTTCTCCAAACCTGTTTACCCAACTCTGTGGAGCAGAGCTGCTGCCTGGGCCCAGACCAAGCCAGCGGTGGCACTGGCAGATGATCAGTCAGGGTCCTCCACAGTGTTTCAAATAACTGCCTCTATACTACTTTATAAGCTTCTGCAGTGTGGATTTAATAGATTTTTAATATTTCAAACACATGTAAAGTCCACATGCTTTTAGTTTTTACAGAGAGGCTCAAATGGGATCCAAGGGGTTGGGGGGGTCGGTTTGTTTTGTTTGCCTTCCTGTTGCAGTTCGAAGCTGTTGGATGTGTTTTCTTTTCACACTGAACAGGGAGGCATGCAATGGATGGCCCTAGGCCCTGGAGGGAGGAGTGGTGTATGACCCAGGGGACTGCACATTGGGTCACTTGAGTCCGGAGGGTCTGCATGCTCCACTGGCAGTACAGCTTCTGACTCCTGCTTCTCCTTTGCAGGTACAAAGTTTGGACACCACACAGAAATTAGACAAGGTGATGGATTTCCCATCTAGAGTTCAAATTCTGCTCTTTTCTCTGTTGACAGGTACACAGCACTGCTGCTCCAAGCACATCACTGATTAAGTGCCAGATGGGTAGAATGTTATCTGGTGTCTACCTTAAAAAGAATGCATCCTTTAATAAGTGTTTAGCTAAGCATCTTACCTACAGGAAGAGCTAGAAGGGAAGTAATACAGTCAGTTTCATTGATTATCTGTTATTAGAGATATACTATCTGAAAGTCGGTTTATCTTTTTTGTCACAATCTAATTGATAATACTTTGGTTTAGGTTTCTTAATAGGAGAAGTGAAGTTTCAGATGTATGGGTTGGAGAATTTTGTAGATGGTGAGGGACTTTTTCCATCTCACTTCCCCCAGCTCATCTCCAAATCTCCAGTGTTTCTCTTCACAGATCCCTTCCTTGAAGCCTGAATGTCCAGGGGAACGACATGAACCTTCAGGGGCACCTATGCCCTGGGATGGAGGACCAAAGATCCAGTGGACCAGCCCCTGCTGCCCATGCCCTGCAACTCAAGACTGTGAAAGCTACAGCTCTCAAGGCCACTCCTGGGGACTTCGATATGCTTCATAAAAGGGAAAGTTTGAGGGAGGGAATATTTCTGGGGAGAAATTTTCTGCTGGAAGTTTCCGGTGGCCTCAGCCTAGACTTCAATTCTTAGAGGGATGCTGAGAGACGGGGCTGTCATGTTCATGAAAACTTCCGGCAGGAGAAAAGACAGCGAGACCCTAACTGGACTTCTCTGGAACCCCGGATGTTCCCCTAGCATCCCGTGCCATCCATCACTGCTGGCTCTGAATTGCCCACACAGGCTGATCTATGGCCATCTGGGTTTCCAGGCTTTCCATGCCCATCCTGCCTTCCACACTGCGCCCCTCTCCCCTTCTCTATCATGTTTGCCAGTTGCCCGTTTACTCCTCTCCCCGTCCCGGTCCATAACTCCTAACTCATGTTTCCATCCTAGACCTGAGCTACGCATTTCCAAATATCAGCTGGATATCATACTGGTGTATTTCACAAGTACATAAACAGCATGTCAAAATACCACGATGGCCACAGCCTTCCTCTTCCTCCCTATTCCCTTTGTTGATTCATGACACCACTCCATCCAGTTGCACCTGCTGGTATCCTCAGAGCCATCCAAAGTCCTCTTTCTCTCTTCTGTCCAATCAATATCTTTAGTCAGTGTAGTCCATGGCTGCATCCCATCATGATTGCAACAAAACAGGTCACCCCATGTTTCACTGTAACTAGTGTGGTCTCTGCCATGATGCCATTTTTACTAAAATCATCCCTCCCTCTAACACACAGTGGTGTCCTACTCTTCTCACAATAAGCACTGTAGAACTTGACTAGTTTCTCAGTGCCCGTGGTGGTCAGCCCCACCACACAGGACCAGCTCCAGGGGTATCTGCTGTGGCCCCTCCCCTGTACTCCATCCCCCTGGCCTTTCTGCCCACGTCCTTTCCAGGCTGACTCTTCTCTCCGGTTGGACCCCTCCCCTTCTCTGCTTTCTCTACTTCTATGTCTTCCTCTGATCTCAGGTTAAACATGATGTCCTCCAAATTCCCCTACTACAGGCTATCTTATTGCAATTTTAAATTAACATGATTTGATTACTTAACTGATGGATTAATTAAAGCCACAAACCACAGCAAAAGATGGCCTCAATAGTCTCCAGAAATACTTTAAGTCACAGGAAAAATATTAATGAAGTCAATGTTTTTAAAAAGATTTTATATAAAATTATATGTTGTATTAAATCCATATATGAATTGAAATGTTTTAATTCTTTTAATGTATGACAGTAAAAGACACATTGCCATTAATCTCCCTCCAAGTACTCCCCACCACTTCATACACATGTGTTCCCTTGTTCTTGCCATTTTCCGAAGCAGCTCTGGAAGTCCTCTTCTCTGTGTCTTAGAAGATCTGATCAAAACCACGGTGAATCCTAAGTGTCATCCAACACCAAAATGGGCTCATGAAAATATGACAGTGTGTTCTTATCCACCTTATGCACTGGATCTGACACTGTGCAGCTTCTGGTTCCTCCCAAAGTCAAAATGACCACGGAAGTGGACTGAATCCATTTAAGACACGGAGGCAGCCAGGACAGCACAACTCAAGACACAAAAGAGGACTCCGGAACTGCTGCAGAAAGTGGCAAGAACAATGAGATACGAGTGTCTGAAGTGAAGAGGAGGATTTTGAGGGGAATTAATGACCATATTCTTTTAAAATTTAAACATTCACTGTATTTTTATCACTCCTTATATAAAATGTTGATGTGATCAAATATTTGTTCATTATGTAGGTCACAAGATTTCAGGAAAGGGTCTCCCTGATGCGCCAGTCTACTCTCCCGGCCCTGATGACCTGTCTCAATGCTTATTTCAGCCTCATCTCAGGACGCACTCCACCAGCCTGGTCAGCCCACCACCCTGAACCTGCTGGCCCTTTCTCACCTCCATGCCTGTCCTTCTGTTCCTCCACCTGAATGTCCTTTCTCATCTTGTTCACCTGGCAGGACTCCAGTGTCACTTCTCTAGGGAGCATTGTCTTAGCTCCCCCAAGAACCTGGGTCAGGGCCTCTTCTTGTCCTACCGTGTTTGCTACATTTAATCAGCCTGCCATCACCAAGAAACTCCCGCATGCACGGATCTGGCAGATGGTATGATACGGTATCCTAAGAAAAGGCACAGTTTCTTCTTTCAGGAAACACACAGCCTAGTGTTTGGGATAGACCAAAAGAGAACTGCATTGCACATGACCACAGGGGAGGAGGCCCAGGCCCACTCAGTGCTCTGCACTTGTTTGTGTCTGGCTTCTCCACCCAAGCCTGAGTCCCTTAAATTGAAATCTATTTCTAGTTCACTTGTGAGTTCTTGGCTTTTGTGCTCAAGGCCTAACAAAGAACCAGCCTGTCATGAACATCTAAATGAATTTTGGTCTTCAATTTTATTTTACACTAATGCATTCTTTTAGTGGCCCTTCATCTGTGTGTATCTAATACACTCAATTCTGAAGCAAACAGAAACAACTGATGAAGATGCAAAGAGATCTCAGAAGCAGAAAGCAAAGAGATTCTGAGGGACAGTGAGAGGAAGGATGGGGAGCTCTTCAGCTGGAAAGAGGTGGCTGTGGGGCTGTGTCCATGGTGACACAGGGGCTGTTTAGCTGGGAGAGTCCAGAATAATAGTCATAATTCTTCTCTTCTTGGCAGGCATTCATAATCTACCTTCAACATTTGCAACTGAAGTTTCATGAATTTTCTGAACATCTACCAAAAAAAAATCCAAATAAAATACAAATGGGTTTTTTGAGCATCTGAAATGACAATTCACTTCTACAACTATGGAAATTTAGACATTTCCACAAGTATGAGTTATCTAGGTTGAACATTTTAACTTTTTTTGGCTTTGCCTGAAATAGATGACATTAATATAGAAAGCAATAATAAAATTCTAAACTGAGGCTGATAAATTATTTAAAAGTTTTCATTAAAAGATAATTATGACAATCAGGAAGTCAAATAACTCAGGACAAAAACAACCAACAAACAAGCCAAGTAGAGCCAGGCAAAGCATATGTAAATTAGAAAATGATCCACAGTGCAGTAGTCATAAAAAACTGAAAATGCATAGAAACCAACCATTTCTGAGAACAAACAAAATATAAAACAGAAATGCAAAAAGCCAGTAGGAGTAGAATTCAACATAATCTCTAGTTCCTCAAATTAATGCGTTAAATGATTTAGATTGAAGAGGTTTTGGCTGAAATCATCTATGATGCACTATACACTTCTTGGGACAAAGCAAACACAATGGAGAAACTTCTTAGGCAAGGCGGACTTTGCTAATTGTCTGGGTTGGCAATTTCACCTTTCTTCTGATGGTATCCACATGAAAAACACACTATCATGAATAAATTCACATTTTCTGTAAGCGTAGGTACTGAACCCTTTCTAGCTGGCTAGCAATAGCTCTGTGGTCTGTTGGTGTCAAAATGTCTCCATGGAGAAGCACCAACCCGGGACAATAGCTTTATTTTACAGATGGAGGCAAGGAGGCTTGAAGCTCCATGAGGCACCAAAACTTCCATGTAGTTGATGGCATAGAGAACCTTTTAATTTCTGATTGTTTGCTCATTTAATTCGTCACTCTGAATTAGTAATCTGAAATCAGCAGCAGCATACTTTATAGTTTTAAAATGTTACTAAACATAGTATGTTGTTCAATAACCTCAACCCTGTGAGGTAGGCATTTTTGTTTCCATAAGCACTTTTTTTTTGTACTGAGCATTGAACTCAGGACCTTGCATTTGTGAGGCAGGCACGGTGCCACTGAGCTAAATCCCAGGCCCTTCATGAGCATTTTAACAGGTGTCTAAATAGAATTCCTTCAGATATGCTCTCTAATAAGAGTGCTTTTGTATGCCTGAGGCCTTGGCCACCTTGTATACATCTGAGCAAACAGTTTAGGCTAAGAAATCCGATTAATGGGAACACCCATACATTTTTCCCTTGATTTATTTTAATCTGTCTTCTTTCTCTGTAGTACTACCGTGAGTACAATACTTTTCTCAGTTTCTCTTAGTCCTATGAGTCTTTCAAGTGAATCTCTGAGCCTACGGGTAGTTTGGGGACTCCTTCTACAGTTTCCTGTTGCTGCTGTAAGAAATGATCACGAACTTGGTGGCATTAAACAATGCAAAATTTTTTTTTTCAGTTCTCAAGGTCAGAGGTCAAAAATAGTTCAGTAGGGCTGCAGGCTTTCTGGACAATGGATTTCCTTGCCTTCTTGGCTTCCAGAAGATGTTTGCATTCCATTTCTCCCCACCCTCTCACCCTTCACCATTTATCATCACAATCATTTCATTGCCTTCTAACTCTCTCCCAAGCTGCCGGGCCCACCTGCCTCCTATAAAGAGCCCTGTGTCATCTTGAAACCAGCTAAGGAACCCAGGATAGAGTCCCCACTCAAATTCCTTAACTTAATCACTGCTGCAAAGTTCCCCTCACCATTTAACACTTGTATTCAAGGGCATAGGCTTCTCTGGGGTGGAGAGGGTAGCAATAGTCAATACACCACAGCACCACAAGTTTCATATCACACAAAGACTAGAATTACAATGGCTCTCCCTTCAACCGCTCCTGGACCCCAGTAGGACCCAGCTCACCTAGGTACTTCTTGGGACCTCCAGGGGTACCTTTCATTTCCTCCCTCCAGTACCTGCCTTTGGGTGGGACAGTAAAGGCCAGGTATGGAGGTGGCTCTCAGAACAAAGCAGCTTCTGTCTTCATGGACACCACTGATTTCCTGTTACTTCCATTGTGATTTTGTTTAGAACAAGTGGCATTTAACAACGTTATTTTCGCATTTCAGTCTTGAGGACCACTACCAACAGACTTACCTAGTAAATTAGCTAAGTTAGACATTCCTGGTCGTGCCCTCAACCCACAGAATAAGAAAATAAAGCAATGTTTTTATAAGGTTTGAGGTTTGTTGGTTTAAAAAGAAGAAGAAGGAGAAGAAGAAGAGGAAAGCATTTGCTTTATGGAGAAAAGAAAAATGTCTCTTTCCTCTTGCTTCCTGCAAGACTATTTTACCTTTACCTTCCCAGGCATGTTTTTGAAAGTATGCTCACTTCCCAGAGTACACCATAAAACCTCAGTTAAGATTAAAAAATTCTGAAATCTGGTCATCACTCTCAGGATCGCTGTGTGCCAGATAACTCCCAAACTGTTCTTATTTGGATGGAAAATCCTCCTTGCTTAAGCACTCTGGGGCATATACCATATTTATTCTTCTAATAAACTGAATAAAAATAGTTCTAAAATGTTCAGGTCTGAGGCCACTGGAGATAACATGGATATTACCAGAGCAAGGCCAATAATCACTGGATTATGCAATGTCCTTGAGAGGAAGAACAAGTTTGTGTGAAGATAAATAAAGAGTCAACAGCAGGGCAGTGAGGCTAATTAATCACAGACTCTACACTGAGTTTATTCAAAATATGTGGTCTTCTGATTGCCCCTGATTTTTCTGGGGTTTTTTTTCTGTATGGCAGCAAAAGAAACGTGGGAGTTGTGGTCCTGCCATTCAAAGCCTTGAAGACAGTCAGTTTGGGGGCAAAAAGCCAAAGAAGTCTTGAATCCTTGCTGCTGGTGTAACCCTGCCTAAGGCTGGTTCCAGCTAACCCACTCAGAGTACAACTGATTCAATGTTTCAGGTCATTTAAACTGTGCAGCTCAGTCACCATGTACTTAATCCTGGAGAAAGGTGAGGCAAAAAGTTATTATTCTGGCCCTAAATACAAGTGGCCAGCTGCCAAATTTTTGACTGCTAAAGGCATGGCCATGATTTGACATCCAAGTGAAAACACAGAAACAAAAAAATGACCTGAGTCTCTTTGATTTGTTCTGCTTTTCCAGGAATAAAGCTTTTGTGTAGGATCCAGGCAGGATTTGGGATGACCTCAGGTTTTACTTTTGTGCATGCATGGTCCTGTCCTCACACAACTCCTATGAGGGAGCCTCATCTCCAGGCTGGTATCTCGTATGATCTTTCTGTATCTGAAAAACTTACAAAAGAAACTCGTGCTTGTCGGTGCTGTGTATAAGTCTTGCTGTCGGGGAGAGGCTTTGTGAACTGAAAGGCCTGCCTTCAGAATTTTCAAACCGATGGCAAATTTACACAAATTGGGCAAAAGTGAATCAGGTTTCACAAATTTAGGAATGTTTATGTAAATCTTTAAAACATATGTTGCCACAGCTGTGTTTAGCATAAATTATGATGAAAATAATCCTAATGAAAATGACGGTGTATTTATATAATGCCTTCCATCCAGCAAGCGCCAAACCCACTACACAACTGATTTCATTAGGCCTGACTAAACCCCTTGAGCTACAATGTAAATATTAGTTCCAATTTGCAGATGAAGGAACTAGGACATGGCAAGATTATTTGTGGCCAAGTAGATGAGGCTGTTAGTTGCCTGGCTCCCCAACCTATGTAAAGGTTGCAATCTAAGCAGACTCTGAAGGAGAGGCTCAGGGACCCTTTCCTCCACTCTTGCACTGTCCTTCCTACAGCAGAAGGCAGAGATGAAGACCTAATCCCCAAGATCTTCTACTATCCTTTCTAGGAATTCACTGTGTATACCTGGGCAGATACTGTCTTCTCAAAACACACCAGTGAGCCTCAGATTTGAGATAGCAGTGGAAAGTTTTGTATGTTGGTTTCACTGATGAGAAATTCAAGACACAGAGGAAGGGGCTTAGAGTCCCACACCCCATGCAGTGCGGCCCAGAGTCAGCCCTGCATGCTACCCTACTCTTCTGCCTTGGTCCGTGTTCTGCTGCTCTAACAGAATCCCACAGGCTGAGTAAATAGAAATTTATCTGACTCTTGGTTCCGGAGGCTGGGAAGTCCAAGGTCCAGGTGCCACATCAAATGAGGACTTTCTTGGGCAACAGCATGGCAGCGTGGCAGAAGGGCAAACCAGCGCACAGCAGCCAGAGACATCAGTTATCTTTTCTTCAAACATCCCCTCCCAAGATAATGAAGCCACGCCCTCTACAAAAGCTTTCCTTCTTTCCGAGTGGTGCATCCACATCCTAATCACCTCTGGAAGGTCCCACCTCTTAATGCTGTTAACAATGGCAATTAAATCAGGGCCCTTCCAGGTACAGCAATGACTGAACTCTCATCTCCTTAAAATGTTGGAGAAAGGTAAGAACCGTATACTAAATGCCCTTTGTAGGCTCAAATACTTTGAATCAGCGTACAGAATGTTGTCCTTTCCTAAATCTAGATTATCCGTGAGTGACAGAGTTTGCCCATGCATTCAAGCATATCGTAGTTCCCATAAGAGTGCCTATGGGTTTCTGCCAACAAATGATTTGTTTCCACATGTCTCATCCTCTTTCTGTAGCTAATACATGTTTAAGACAGCTGTGAGATTGACACCTTGGAATATACGATCTAAATTGCCAGTGTAAAACACTGCATAGTACCAAAACACTGGACGATTTACCAAAGAGCTAATTTTTATTGCCCTTTCAGAAACACTTTTTGAATTACAGTTGTAAAGTAAAAAAGAAAGTTTGGCTTCACCTCTGCTAATCAGTATTGATGTTAGGTATGTGCTTTCCAAATTCAATTAAAAAGAATTGCTTTCCTTCCATTCAGAAAAAAATTCCATCTAGCCATTTTGCCAGAACCTGAATTTAAGCCTGCCAGGGAAAAAAACATGCTCTAGAAATAGAGGAGAAAAACAAACCCTTTCAAATGTCTGATAGACTTTATCTATATTTCAGGGTCTCACAATGTATTTAATTTTAGTAAAAATGAATTGAATCTAGCATCCCAGTGGAACACATCGCTGATTCCCTGACTCCTTCTCCCAGTGAGAGCAATGGAAACGGTGTTCAGGGCTGCAGCTCCTGTCAGCTCTCCCTGGCCAGAGATCTCAGCCCTTCCCTTCCTAGGCTATTTACTCACGTGGGGCCTAGAGAAAGCCACTCACCCCCTGCAAGTCTCAGACTTGTCATACATAAAACGGAAGATTAAGCTCCAACACAGTTTTCCTAAGGAGGCTCTGGAAGATGTGCTTCTATCCCACCTTTCAGCCACTCTCCCCAGATCTGTAAAGTATGTGTGTGTGTTCTAGATACACCAAAATATCTGTAGCAGTTATCACTAGGAAGTAGAATAATTAATAATTTCTATTTTTGTTTTTGTACTTTTCTGCTTTTCCAAGCTTACCATCATTTCTAATGAAGATGTACATTTTTAAAAGCTAAGGTTTTTAGATAATCAATGAGTAGACCTATCTCCTTGGGGGGGAAAAAATCAAATCATAAGATCACTTAAAGTTATTTTTTTAAAAAACCTAGAAATGGCTAACCAAAAATATTCTAATTGTATCTAGAGAAGAATGAAGGCCCAGAGAGAATTTCTTCCAAAGCTGCCTCACTGAACTGGGGCTGGAATCTGCTTCCTAGTGTAGCTAAAGGTCCTAGAGGGCTCCAGCTGGAGAGATGAAGGAGATGGCAAAGAGGTGACTTCAACTGTGCTGCTCAATACCCTTCCCGCCTGCACTTCCCTACCCCTGGGAGGGTCTCAGGCCTCACTCTCTTTCCGGACTCCGTGGTTAAATGTCTGTCCTTCTCACCGAGTCCACTGAGTTATAGTACACAGATTCTAGCCATAAAGCTAACTGGTCCTTTATCACCCCAGCCACTCAACAATGTGGCATGGATGCCCTTACATTGAGGGCCTGGCCATCGCTACTCTTCTCTGGGACTTAAGAGTTCTGAAGACAAGGGACTGAGAGTAGGGGAAGATCGATTAAATTTGCCTCAAATTTAAGAGACAATTAAAAAGCTTAGTTGGGCCTGGAATTTAGCTCAGTGGTTCTGCCTCCTGCCTCGCAAGCGCAAGGACCCAACTTCAATCCCCAACACCAAAAAAAAAAAAAAAAAAGCTTAGTAATCAATATTTTGTGTGTGTGTGTGTGTGTGTGTGTGTGTGTGTGTGTGTGTGAGACTGGGGGTTGAACCCAGGACCTTCAGACAGAGTTCCATCCCCAGTCTTTTTCTTTTTATTCTGTTGCTTTTGTTTTTTTGTTTTTACTGAGACTCGGTCAGTAACTCTCTCAGGCTGGGCTCAAACTTGAGACCCTCCTGCTTCAACTCTACAGACTGCTGGGACTAGAGGTGTGGGCCACCACACCTGGCTTACATCATTTTTTAAAAGTCAACATTAGTAGGGAAAAGTTATGATTAAAAAATCAAAGTTTTAAATAAAAAGTATAGCATAATAAATAATATACCTTTGATTTTTGTCCCTAACTCCTGGAACAGAGCTCCTAAAATACTTTGGAACTCCAAAGTGATCGAAGCACATTTTTTCATTCAGAATGAGTTTCTTTCAAACATAATTGAGTTTATCCTCAATCTACCTCAATGAGGCAGGCCCCTAAATAGCTTCAGGGTGGGAGATAGGCACCACAGAGGAAACAACTCTGTGATAAGTCTCATCCCCAGACTTGGGGTGGGGATGAATTCAATCATAAATGGCCAATAGGATCAATCATGCCTACATAATGAAGTGTACATAAAATCTCCCACATTAGTGAACTCATGAAGGTGCCAACATACCTCGAGAAGGCTTGGAAACTCTCCAGGAGTTACCTCCAGAACTGAATTACATTGTTAAACTCTCACTCTGCATTGGAGGGTAAGGGCAACAGTTGGTGCTGGAGAGAAAAAAACATACTTTGTGTGAGAGGAGGTGTCGGATAGGATCATTAACCATACTATGCCAGCCACACTACAGTCATAGGGAGGAGGAAGAAGAACACCAATCAGATCTTTATTTAAAATTCTGATATTTGTTTATCAGTGAGTTTTGGCATTTGTTTTTATTTTTCAAAAATATTGCATTAAAATCTTTCTCTTGATCATCTTTCTCTCCAGTTTCTTGGGTGAATAAATAAATAAAATATGGTTAACGTAATCAAGGAATCTATACTTGAAGCAAAGATACAACTATGTATATCTTATCTAAGAGAGCAGCCCTGGAGAATGAGCTGATCTACAATTAGGCAAATGTCTTCTTCCAACACCCCAGGAAGAAGCTTTTCTCATTTGTAGATCATCTCCAGTTCCTCAAACTTGAGAGCCAAGAAAGTCACATCCCTACAGACAACACCACTATAGTGGGGAGGACGTGCATTCTGGAAGATCTGGGACACTGAACCATGCAGACTATGGGTCCTAGAGCCCCTACAGGGAAGTAGCCATGAAACAGCCCTCTAGGGACAGCAAGACTAGAAATGGAGGCAGGGTTGGATCCAAAGATAATGGACCAGCTAGTATCAGGTCTCCATAGCAAGAGACAGAGACCAAGGGCTGGAGGCTCATGTGATGGTGGTTGTGGTTGTTACATCCCTAAAGAAATCAACTTAGGAAGAAAGTAATTCAGATTCCATCATATGCATAGTTTTAGCATCCACCTGTGGCCAAAATAAAAACATTTAAGCCATATTTCTCCACTGACTGTTACATAGTACCCATACAATTCTACAGGTTTTGGCAGCTCTTAATTTAACCCTGAAATCTGTTTGCAGGAACATTTGAGTGCCACAGTTTTTGCTGAGACCCAGAACATTCTGCTTCCATGTGCTAGTTCAACTTTGCAGTGTGAAACCACTGTCTCAGGGCAGCTGGGAGCAACAATTGACAGCAACATAATTCTAGAAACCAAAAGCTGAGGTTCTACAAAGAGATCACGTTTCCTACTCAAGACTAATTGTTTTCCCAAGCTATAAATTCGGATTTTGCCACTTGAAAGAACCTTTTCATTTTCCATGCAAGAGTGGGTTCTTGTAGCCACGCTGGATCTTCACAAAGAACCACAAGCATTGCAGCACACTAGATTTATGACCCTTAGGGGTAACTTCATAGAGCCTCATTTTTTTCTAAACTCTTCTTATATGATTTATTATCCTATATTTCATGGTACTGCCATGATGATCATGCAGTTTTAAAAGACACTTTGTTCCACGTCCTTTTAGTGTGAGTGGTTGCTGCTGTTTCTGGCCTTGACTTGGTTTTACTTTAGGGGGAGTCGTTTGGACTGGAAAAGAAAGGACAGAGCAGAGGGCTTCCACTTGGCTCATATTTTGCAATTCTGAAAGCTTATGTGTCAGCAGCACTGATAGAGGTAGGGAAATGAGGTTCATGAAGGTTAAGGATCTAATCGATGTCACCCCACTGGTTGGTGGCTGAGTCAGCCACAACTGTCACCACCAAAGCAAGCACACAGTGTCACAATTGCTTGGAAGCCAAGTCTGATCGGTGTGTCCTCTCCTAAGTGAGATAGAGTTGTAGTAGATGCTAAAATGCCCTCTTCCTTTAAAGTTCAAGAGTCCCAGTGACTTCTGAGGGTCTCCAAATGTGAGCAAAAGGCCTAGAGTTTAACCCTTTGCTATTCCTATAGGAGGCAGAGATAAGAAACAGTCTTCTGCTTTCTGTCAATAGCAGCTGCTCTGAGTGATTCTGAGATGTTCCTTCCCAAGTTTGCCCCCAGGGAGCCTCTGTGCTCTCTGAAAACATTGAATATCCATCCCCCATTGCTGTCCTTTGGCTGGAAAGAACTACCCGCAGGTGCACCCCATCCACAGCCCTTCCTCAGTCTCAAGGAAGATACTTTCCTCTCCCCACCAGGGCAGCTACTCCCTTCACCTGTAGCACTGGCCTCCATCTCCTATCAGGTCAGACACAATCTTGAAGCATCCCATCAAGGGGCCAGCAGTGTGAAAGTTACTTATTTCTTTCCTAGAGATTGGAGAAAGCAAACCTGGAATGTTGGTCAGGAAAAGATAACCATTTAATTCCACTTTCTGTTGCTATAACTGAACACCACACACTGGGTAATTTATAAAGATAGGAGACTTGTTTAGCTCTTGGTACTGGAGGCTATCAAGTCTAAGACCATGGAGCCAGCATCTGCTCAGCATCTGGTGAGAGATGTAAACTACTAATGTCATCACAGGGTCCCTCATCCTAATGATCTCATCCAATCTGTCTTAATCAGCTTTCTTGTTCCTGAAGACAATACACAACACCCACAACTTGAAGGAGAGAGGTTTATTTTAGTTCACAGCTTCAGTGGGTTCAGTGCATGGTCAGCGGGCTTCAATGCAGAAACAACATGGTGGAGAAGACTGGCTAAAGAAAACTGCTCATAAAGCTGGAGATTTAGCTCAGTGGTGAGGCAGTGGCCTGCCTTGCAAGTGCAAGGTCCTGAGTTTGATCCCCAGTAAAGGAAAAAGAAAAAAGAAAAAAAACTGCTCACAACCTGGAAGCCAGGAAGCAGAGACAAAGGTAAAGAACCAAGGACTAGAATGCTTTGTTCCAGGTTATACCCTTGCCTCAAATTAGGCCCCACTTGTAACAGCACATTCAGCTACTGAACTCACCAATGGATGAATCTACTGATGAGTATAGCACTCCCACAATCCAAACAGCTTCCAAATACAGGACTTTGGGGGGACATTTTAGATATAAACCATAGCATTCCATCCCTCACCCCTAACAGGCTCATGCCCATCTCATTATGCAAAATGGATTTAATCCATCTTTAAGAGTTGCCAAAATCTTAACAGTTCCAATATTGCTGAAAAGTCAAAGGCCAAGGTTTCCTCTGAGTCTCAAAGCAAACTCTTAGCTGTAAGCCCCGTAAAATTCAAAAACTTCAATACTTCCAACATACAATTGGACAGAGTAAATATTCCTGTTCCAAAAGTGAGGAATAGGGAGATAGAGTGGAATCAAACCAAAGCAAGACCAAAACCCAGCAGGAAAAATATTAAATACTGTAGCTCCGTGTTGAGTACACAAGGTAGCTTGTGGTGAGCTTCCAAGAGCTTGGGCAGCCCCACCCCCATGGTCTTGCTAGTTGCAGCCTACATTGTCTTTCTCATGTGATCGCTTTACTTGCTGCCCATGGTTTTCCTCAGCAGAGCATTCATGTTCTTAGCATCGCCAACTCCTTGGGCTCTCCACTACATTTTGTTTTCACTCTCACAGCTTCATGCATCAATCTCTCAAGGGGACCTGGCAGCTAATGTGACCCTGTCACACATTTTTTTGCTTAACTTCTCATTCCTTTTTCTGAAATCTAGGTGGAGGCATCCATGACTCCACAGCTCTTTCATTCTCCTTGCCTTAAAATACATACAGCACCATGTGGATGGTGCCATTGTAGCCACCAGCTTGAGCAGTAGCTAGGACCCCTTAGATCACAGCTGCAGTGGCCTAGATAAGCCTCCAAGAGCCTGGAAGAGCTTGGAAGAGCCTGGATGCTTGATCATGGTGAAATGAATCCCAGGGAATAAATCCCTAGGTGGCCCTTCAGCAAGGGGAAAAAGGGCTCTGTGAGTTTCAAATGAAAGGTTTATACTTTTTCATGACTGAGGCTGTGAAGATAGGATCTGGCCAATTTCTGAGATGCCTTTGATCCATCTTTCCTATTTTGCTGGTGCAAATTACTTAGCTTCTTTCTAATATTAATCTTTTCAGCAACCACTCTCTCCTTTGATCCAGCTTTATAAGCACTTCCTTTCTGGCCAAGCTTCACATTATTTGTTTCTACTTTTGGCTCCTGATTCTCACTATAAATCTAGCTGACAGCAGCCAGCAGTACCCTCTGCCTTGAAATTTTTGATGCCACATTAATTAGTACACTGACCATCTTTAATCTCAGTCTCCTGTAAAGTTTCATGATATTAGCAAAATATAGACAAAATTTGAGCCAGAAGATCATGGTAGAGCAAATGCCAATGAATTACTTGTTTCCAATGAAACCTCATGAGCCTAGCACTTGCCATCTGCACTCCTATCAGCCTTCTAGTTTGCTGAGCTTCAACCAGTATCACTCCTCAAGCATTGCTCACAACACTCTAAAGCTTCTTTGGCCTGTATCTTCAAATTTTTCTAAACTCCTCCTATGAACCATTTTCAAAAGCTTCTAAACCACATGGTCAGGTACAGTCACAGCAACAACCCCACTCCTGGTAGCAAATTTCTATATTAGCCATGTTCACATGCCTGGGACAAAATTTCTGATAGCAACAACTTAAGAATGGAGAGTTTTACACAGTTTGAGTAGGTTCAGTTCATGGTCTACTGGCTTCAAGGCCAAAATGGCATGGTAAATGGCATGGTGGAGGAAAGCTCTTCACCTGCATGGTGGCCAGAAAACAGAGATAGAAAGGGGCAGCTGCAGATGAGAATACACACTTCCAGTCACTTTCTACTGTCCCACCCCTTCTAACCAATGTCACTTCTGAAAATGAGACTTTTGGGAGACATTATAAATCTAAACCATAACACAATCTCAACTACCGCCCAAAGACCCCACTTACAAATATTAAAAAATGAGTTTTAGGGTTAAATTTCTAATATATGAATTTTGGAGGACACATTCAAACTATAGTAATACACCAGTCTTGCATTTCTTGTCAATCACTATGCTCATAGGTCTTGCTTTCTCCTAAGGTATTTGCAGGGAACAGACTTAGTCTCTGAGGCCCACACTTCTCCCTCCTCCATCTGCAGGAATCTCCCTGTCTATATTTTCAGTCCCTTTCCCTCACCTGTCCTTTCCTCCAAACCCTAGGTGTTATCTCTCAGTGGGCTTCTGGAGCCCTGGCCTTTAGTGATCTCTGCTGAGCACTATGAAAAACTCTCACAGCAAAACTCATATCATCCTGACTATCTCCAAGAAATAGGGGGAGACATTGAAAGGATAAACATAGATTAATATATATTTAAATTATCCAGTTATATCTAAATAAAATGTTTATGGGAAGAACTGATTCTTACATATTAAAGTCAAATATATTTGAAAGTTTTATGCAAGAGATTTAAATTTCTTCATATTAAATAAGATTTTAAAGTTGTATGTTCAAAAACAACAAATTACACTTCAGAAGAGTGTGATAATGGCCATTTTTCATACTTGCTTTAAAAATAAGCCCATTTTTAGAAGTTCTCACTTTATCATACAAAAGGCTATACTGTATCTGCTCCTTTCCCTCTTTTATTAGTTTCTTACAGCTTCTGTAACACAAATTTAGTGGCTTAACACAATATATATTTATTACTTTACCATCCTGGAGGTCAGAACTTATAAAGTCAGGGTGTCAGCAACGCTGAGTTCTGAAGGAAAATTGGGGCGGGCAGGTTGCTTTGATTTTTCTCCATTTCCTGTCTTTAGAATAAGCTGCCTTCCTCTCTTGGCGTCTGCTCCTTCCTGACATCTCCGCTATCATCTTCACACCTCTCTTTTTGCTAATTTTCTTGCCTCCTCTCACTCCTAAGGATGTTGTCAGTATACTGGACCCCCTCTCATGGTCCAGGTTGACCCCTGTATCTCAAGTCCCTCTGTCAGACATCCCTTCCCATAGTAAGTTCTGAGACCCATGCCTTCACTCTCAAGCATCCTTCTCAAGGAGCACTTTTCTGATTGCCTTATTTAAATATTCAGTTTTTTGCCCATCTCCGGACACTTACTCTGCATTTCACTAAATTATTTTTCTCCATAATTATCACCATCTGCCCTACCATATATTTTACCTATTCACTACTTTATTTAATGGTTTATCTCAGTAGTGGCAAACCTATGGCACACATATTATTTGTTTTTCTTTTAAGACAAAAGATGTTAATGTATGAGTTGTTTCTTTCTAAACTAAAACCTCAGTATTCAGGTTGAATTGGAGTGTTGGCAATTTGCAATAAATAAGTGGATTTAGGGTGCAGTTTGGACCATCATCTTTAAAATGTTTGCCATCACTGGATCTCGTTCCTCTTGAACATAGGCTCCATGAAAGCAAGGATTTCTTTCCTATTTTTTCCTCTGAATCTCTTGGACTTAGAAGCATGCCTGGCATATCAAAAGCCTTCAATAAATATTGGTAAAATGAGTATATTTGGTCATATGTTACAGAACCTCTAAAACCAATATCTGTATGTGTCCCTCTATGGGCTGTGGAGACTCCTATCAAAACACTCTTCCTAACTCCTGCAAAGGGATGAAGTCCTGGCTTCCTGAGGGGTCTGGGAGGCCAGTGGAGGAGCAGGGGCTGTGCCTTTCTATCTAGTCCACATTCACTCACTTCATCCCCAATCATGCCAAATCGCCTCTGCAGAGACCTCCAGTCTCTGGTCAGGATAAGGAAAGGCCAGCCTCCTGGCTGAGTGTAGTAGGAGGAAGAACCCAGAAGTTGGCTGCCTCTTTTAACAGTTCTGCAAATAACAGTGTCATATTTTCAGTGTGTCTCACCCTCATTTCCAGAACTTTAATGTGTGGTCAGCTCCTGAGGCTTTAGGGAGCTCTGGAGTGCAGGTTATGTTGATTCCCAGGTGTCCTTCTTATCTATTATTGCTCACTTTCCTTTAAATCTTCTACCACTCTTTCTCTTACTTTCCAGCTTCCTAAATTCTATTACTGTTGTCTCTTCTCTCCTCTTCCCTTCCTCTTGGGCAGGCACCCTAACAAGTCCTTTCACTGTTGTTGTTATTGAGATTTCAAGAGAAGGTAAAGGTAGATTATGGTCATCCTATCATTTTTATTGTATATGCTCCATGCTTTCTTACTGTTTTGGGTCTAGGGGAACAAGTGTGCATTTTCTGTGTGCCTACTGAGTGCTAAACTTGAATTTTAGGAGAAGCTGTTTTCCGAATTACATTCAAATTCTGACTGGAAACATTTCCATTTGTGAACACCTCCATTTCCATTTATGAATTTCCATTTCACTGCCTTAAGTTGCATGGGACATTTTTTAATTTATCTAGCTTGATCCCGTGAGGTGGAAAAAGATCTAAGCCTCGGGAGAATTAAGTCACAATGTGCCGGGGGTCTACACAGCTAGACAGTGGTGGGCCCAGCCCCCCCACCCCCCACCCCACTGCTTCTGACTCTACCATGTGGATGTGTTCTCTCTCTTTGTTATTTTGCCTTTCTTCTTACAAAAAACAAATTAGGAAAATGTGTTCTTTTCATAAAAGTGACACAGTACAGAAAGCTTGCTGAAAAAATAGTCTCATTCCTGAAACGTTCATCTTGGAAGCATCCTGGCTCTGACCGTATGCAGTTTTTGCTAACACTGGGCTCACCACATCTGCAGGGTTTGAAGGTTAGAATGTGCTGTCAGTGCTGTCTACCCCTCACTGGGCCTATGGATAATTTGACTCCGGCTGAACGTCTACTCCTTCAATCCTATGCTGCTTCCTTGGTCTCAAGGCCTTCTGAAATCTCACAGAAAGCATCTGCCATGGGTCCCCACGATGTTCTCACGTCTCCACTCCCTGAAGGAGATCTGCACATCTGTTTCCCATGACTGTGAACTATGAGAAGTTGTCAGGGGCTTTCAATCAGTAGAAGGGCCTATAAAAGCTTGCTGTATTTTCAGTTTTACTAAATATTTCTATAATTCAAAAATGATGGAAATGGATAATGTTTCTTTCTTAGGGAATATATTTAACAGCTGTGTGTGCACCAGATGCAAATGAATATATAGAAATAAATTGTGCATTTTATAGACTACACTTCATATTAACTGCCTTCCCTTTCAGATACCTTAGGCCAGGCTCCTGCCAGAATACTGAAGAGGCTAGAGCACCTTGCTGAAGACAATTCTGTTTTTCTTTCCCCCCAGAAAAGCCCAGTTCCATTCAACCAATCTGTGGGTAGTAGCACAACTCCTCTCCTGCCCAAGCCAAGGTCTCAGGAGTGGAGAAGCAACTTGCTGAAGGTTCCTCTGGCATTAGGAATGGTATAAAATTGGTTGTTACTACATCTCTCTTACTCTGCTTTCTAGGTCATAAGTGCATATCCAACAGTGTTTACCTGTGGTTAGATGTGGTAAATAAGGCTCCTGACAGACAGATTATAGTAAATATGTAGATGTCAGTTGTCATACCTTGGACAGGCCAACCTGCGAATGAGAAAAGTCTGAAAAGTCTTGTCTTTGCTCTTCCTGACTTCCGGCAACCACCATGTGGATTTGAACATGGACCAACTGGTTATCACACCCAAGGCTTGACACCTGCAGCAAGTGATTCCAAACACAAGGGCAATGTGGTGGAGCAGTGGCTTCCGGGGTCTAACCCTGGCAGCAAGTTGGGGTCTGGTATCCACCAGCAGGGTCTTTCCCCTCTGACGTACAAACAGCACCCACTATCTAGCTTTACAATGGTTCTGCAGGGCAGTAAGTTTTTGATTCTCATTTTCTAGATAAGGATCCTGAGGCTCAGAAGAGAATAACTTCTTCAGAATTACTTGGTCTACACAAGGCAGAGCAGGGGCACTAGGGATGTGGCTTGCTTGCCATGGGCCAGACACTTGGATAGATCCCTAGAACCTCAAAACAAAACAAAAGGCATAATAAGGATTTCAAAGCCCAGTGCTATTTCTACAGACTCATTCAGTCTTCCAAAAAAGCTCATTGGTCAGCATAATACTGTTATTTTCATTTTGGTGAGTGGACAGTCAAGCTCTGTCTGATTTTCTCTATTAGTGAAAGGAGTTTCAATGAACCACAAAATTATTCCAACTTTATTTCTATGTCTGTCTTTTCCTCCAGAGACCTAGCCAGTGAGGACTCCCCCGGACACGCCCACCAGCCTCCAGCTTAGCCGTGTGCATGGGCAGAGCAGGCGCAGGCTGAGTGTGCCCTGCTCAGTCTGGCTCGCTCTGCCCACTTGCGACCAGGAGACCAAGCCGCTTCATGGATCCACACTACAGAGGCACAGGGGGCATAAAGGACATTTTCCTGAGCTAAAGAAGTGAACAACAGAGAGAGGTCTGCCCCTCTCAGGCTCCCCGATGAAAACTGAAGCCCACTGGAAAAGTAAAGAGAATCTCTGCAATAAAGGCACAGCAGACCGTGGTGCTTGGTAAGTTAGAGGGATCATCACCTCCCATTGGAACCTGGACTATCTTCAGGGGAAGGGCAGCTGGAACCTAGAGTAGAACCTTGCAGAGTTCAACCCTCCAGGAGGACAGGGAGCTGAACTTAGGACTTGCAGCCAGAAATCTGCCTGAATCTCACGAGTCTGTGACTGGCTTACAGAGACTCATTGACTTATAACTGCACACTGCTGCCCACATTGTCTATTGTGACAGCAGAGACATACCCTGAAGGAGGCCCTTCATTTTTATCTTTTATTTGTTATTTTCAAAATTACCATTTTTTTTGCTCTTATTTTTAAATTTTTTTCTTCTTTGCTACTCTTTTAAATTTTTTTCTCTTTTTTCTTTCTTTTCTCTTTTCTTTCTCTCTCTGCCTCACTCCCTTGCTGTCCCACATTGTTCTTCATCTCCCTTTGTGTTCCTGTTCTGTCCCTAATTTGTATTTCTTCTTTATCTTTCTTTTCTTCTCTTTCCTTCTCTCCCCTGTGTCCCCTGGCCTCACTGCTAACCTTCCCCTAGCCTTCTACTTACCTATTCCTCCCTCCCCAGTGCCTTCTAACTCCCCATCCCGAAGGGTAAAGTTGCTATATTGAAGAGTTTATTCACTATAAACATGTGTTGGGTTGGTCCTTGATTTTGATTTAATTCACACAGTTAAAAATGATAGATTAAAAACTACCACAAATTGTCATTTTCTAAGAGGTACTTGATGCTATTGTGTTGCTCATTGTATCACTTTGGCTAAGGTGTTGTGATTGATCTAATCAGTTCTCCTTCCTGGTATAATGAAAATGAGACAGCCTCAGAACCATTAGAAACTCAAAACCTAAAGACCAGCTATATCTGGAAGACCCCTCTGAGAAGCAATCATTCCATCAGTGTTCTAAATACATCAACAAAGATACCTACAATAAGCAACTTCAAAGTATCAACCCAGAAATTAACCAAGGACAATACCAAAAACAAAAAATGAGAAGACATTTAAGTAAGGCACAAACTCAGACTTCCACCCCACAAAAAGCAAATTCTGGGGGGAAATGAGGTGGAAAAGTCTGATAATCAACCACCTGGACATCCCAAACTGATAGCACAGGAAGTAAGAAAACAGATGAATGAGGCTCTAGAAAAATTCAGAACAGAAATAATTTCCCAGATAACTATAGGGATGGTGAGCAGAGTGAAAGACATGATTAGAGACTCTAGAACAGAAACAGATTAAAAAAAAATAGATGAGCTTAGAACCATGCTGGAATCCATGAATGCCCAGCATAAGAAAGAAATGGAAACCATGAAACTGATTCAAACAGATATTCAGGAGATTAAAAACTCCATTGAAAGCATGCAGAGCAGATTAAGGGAATCTGAAGATAGAATATCAGATATAGAAGACAGGATTGTGGTGAAAGACCATGAAAACAGAGATCTCTTCAAAATAGTAAGGGACCAAAATCAATCAATCCAGTAGCTGCTAGATGATGCAAAGAAGAATAACATAAGACTGATAGGAGTTGACAAAAAAACAGGAGAAAGTACAATTGACATAAAAAAATGTTCACAGAAGTAGTAGTAGAAAACTTCCCAGACAGAGATGGAGAATTAGACATACAGATAAGTGAGGCATATAGAACTCCAACTAGCCATGATCAAAAAAAAAAATCTACACTTAGACATATAATAGTCAAGATCCCGGAAATCCAACAGAAGAACAAAATCCTACAGGCAGTTAGAGAAAACAAACAAATCACCTACAAAGGAAAGCCCATCAGAATCACAGCAGACTTCTCAACACAAACCCTCAAATCAAGGAGAGCCTGGAGTGAAGTATCTCAAGCCCTAAAAGAAAATAACTTTCTACCTAGACTGTTGTATCCTGCAAAATTATCTTTCAAAATCAATGGGGAAATCAGATACTTCCACGACAAAGAACACCTGAGAAATTTCATGAACACCAAACCAGCACTCCAAACAATTCTAGGCAATATCCTAGAAAAAGACAATGAAGGTCACAACTCCATGAGGCCCCACAGAGGGAAGCCACCAGGAAAGGTAAGAAACTAAAGGGAAAGGGGGGGAAAAAATAAAAAATAAAATAGCCAACAACAGCAAAACATCATGACAAGGATGAGTCAATATCTATCAATTATAACTCTCAATGTTAATGGTCTCAATTCACCAATCAAAAGAAGTAGAGTGACAGAATGGATTAAGAAGCAAAATCCAGCAATGTGCTGTATACAAAAAATACACCTAACTCAAAAAGAAATTCATAGACTGAAAGTAAAAGGATGGAAAACAGTTCTCCACATGACAGGAACCCAGAAAAAAAGCAGGGGTAGCAATCTTATTTGCAGACAAAGTAGATTTCAAACCAAAACTAATTAAGAGAGACAAAGATGGTCACTACATCCTTGTGAAGGGAACAATCCAAGAGGAAGAGATGACACTCCTAAATATATATGCACCAAATACGAATGCCCCCAACTATTCAAAAAAATATCAATGGACATGAAAAATCAAATAAGCACTAACACAGTTGTAGTGGGGGACTTCAGTACCCCACTATCACAAATAGACAGATCATCTAGACAAAAAAATTAACAACAAAATTGTAGAATTGAACCAAGCTATTGAACAAATGGACTTAATAGATATTTACAGAGTGTTCCACCCCACAAAATCAGAATACACATTCTTTTCAGCTGCACATGAGTCAGTCTCCAAAATAGACCACATGCTAGCTCATAGGACATGTCTAAGTAAATGTAAAAGAATTGAAGTTACCTCCTGTATATTATCAGACCATAGTGCAATGAAATTGGAGGTCAATAACATAAGAAACCACAAAACTCCCACAAACACATGGAAATTGAATAACACCCTCCTGAACAACCAATGGGTCACAGAGGAAATTAAAGAAGAAATTAGACAGTTTCTACAACATACAGGAATCTATGGAATACAGTGAAACCAGTTCTATGAGGGAAATTCATAGCAGTGAATGCCCATATGAGGAAAACAGAGAGAACTCAGATAAATAACCTAATGCAGAACCTCAAGCTCCTAGAAGAAGAAGAGCATAACAAACCCAAAGCTCAGACAAGAGAGGAAATTATAAAGATCAGAGCAGAAATCAATGCAATGGAGATGAAGAGAATGATACAAAAAAATCAATGAATCAAAGAGTTGGTTTTTTGAAAGAATAAATAAAATCAATAAACCATTAGCCAACACTATCAAAAAAAGGAAAGAAAAGGCTCAAATCCATGCAATTAAGAGTGAAAAATGTGAAGCCACAACAGATCCAGCAGAAATCCAGAGGATCAGCAAGACCTACTTTGAGAACCTGTTCTCTTATAAAATGGAAAACACAGAAGAAATGGATGGATTCCTAGATACATATGAAGTGCCAAAGTTAAATGAAGAAGATATAGAAATTCTAAACACCCCAATTACAATGAGTGAAATTGAAAAATGTAATAAAAAATTAACCAACAAAGAAAAACCCAGGTCCTGATGGCTTCACTGCTGAATTCTACAAGACATTTAAAGAAGAACTATTGCCATTATTCTTTAAACTCATCAAGGAAATTGAAAGAGAAGCAAGGCTTCCAAATTCATTCCTGGAAACAAGTGTTACTTTGATTCCAAAACCAGGGAAAGACCCAAGGCAAAAAGAGAACTACAGGCCAATCTCCCTAATGAACATAGATGCAAAAATCCTCAACAAGATGCTGGCAAACAGAATACAGAGGGTCATCAAGAAGATCATACACCCTGACCAAGTCAGATTTATCCCAGGGATGCAAGGATGGTTCAACATCCATAAGTCAATAAATGTAATACACCATATTAACAGAGCCAAAAACAAAAACCATATGATCATCTCAATAGATGCAGAAAAGGCATCTGACAAAATCCAACACCCATTCATGATAAAAACGCTACCAAAAATTGGAATAGAAGGCCTTTATCTCAACCTGATTAAGGCTATCTATGAAAAACCAACAGCCAACATCATACTAAATGGTCAAAACTGAAAACTTTCATGCTAAAATCAGGAACAAGGATGCCCACCATCACTACTCCTGTTCAATATAGTTCTGGAAACGTTAACCACAGAAATTAGAAAACAGAAATAAATAAAAGGAATAACGATAGGAAAGGAAGAAGTTAAACTGTCATTATTTGCTGATGATATGATACTTTACATAGAAGACCCAAAAAACTTGGTCAAAAGACTTCTAGACCTAATTGACAGATTCAGTAGAGTAGCTGGATAGAAGGTCAACACTCAAAAAAAAGAAAATAGCCTTCTTACACACAAATAGCAGACTCACTGAGAGAGAAATTAGGGAAACGATTCCTTTTACAATAGTATCCAAAGAATGAAATATCTAGGAATCAACCTAACAAAGGAAGCAAAAGACCTCTACACTGAAAACTACAGCACTCTGAAAAAGGAGATGGAGGAGGATATAAGAAAATGGAAAGACATCCCTTGTTCATGGGTAGGAAGAACCAATATAGTGAAAATGGTCATACTTCCAAAACTACTATATAGATTTAATGCAATGCTGATTGAAATTCCAACAATATACTTTACAGAACTAAAGAATACAATCCAAAAATTCATTTGGAACCAGAAGAGACCTAGAAAAGCAAAAGCAATTCTAGGCAACAGAGATATGGCTGGGGGTATCACAAACTCCATCTTGAAACTATACTACAAAGCTACAGTGGTAAAAACAGCATGGTATTGTCAAAGAAACAGACCCGAGGATCAGTGGAATAGATTAGAAGGTGCAGAAACAACTCCAGACATACTCAGCCACCTCATGTTTGACAAAGGAGCCAACCACCTTCATTGGAGGAAAGATAGCCTATTTAATAAATGGTGTTGGAAAAACTGGATTTCAACCTCCCAGAGATTAAAACTAGACCCATACCTATCACCATGCACTAAACTAAGATCAATGTGGATTAAAGATCTAAATATTAAGACAGAAACACTAAACTTGCTGGAAGATAAGTTAGGTAGAACTCTTGAAGACATTAGCATAGGAAAAGACATTATGAACAAAACTTCAGTAGCATGGGAACTAGCACAAAGAATCAACAACTGGGCATCTTATTAAAAAGCTTCTTCACTGCAAGAGAAACCACCAACAGAGCTAACAGACAACCTACAATGTGGGCAAAAAATTTTAGCAGGTGTATCGCAGACAAAGGACTACTATCTAGAATATATAACGAACTGAAAAAGTTCAGAACCCCCAAATTGAAAGACCCAATTCAAAAATGGGCATCTGAAATGAACAGACATTTCTCAGACAAAGAAGTAAAAGCAGTCAATAAATATCTGAAAAAATGTTCAACATCAGTGATCATTCAAGAGATGCAGATGAAAACAACACTGAGATTCCACCTCACCCCACAAAGAATGGCTGCTATCAAGAAATCAACAAATAACAAATGCTGGTGGGGGTGTGGGGAGAAAGGAACCCTTCTCCATTGCTGGTGGGAGTGCAGACTGGTGCAACCACTGTGGAAGTCAGTAGGGAGATACCTCAAAGAACTAGGACTAGAGGTCCCATTTGACCCAGCTATTCCCCTGCTGGGTATCTTCCCCAAAGAATTAAAAGAATCATACCACAGTGATATATGTGTACCCATGTTTATAGCGGCACAGTTTGTAATAGCTAAAGCTTGGAAACAGCCCAAGTGCCCATCAACTGGACGCGGGATAAAGAAGATGTAGTTCTTTTATAAAATGGAGTACTACTCAGCCATAAAGAATGAGAAACTAGAAACATTTATAGCTAAATGGATGCATACTGAGGCCATACTCTTAAGTGAAATAAATAGGACACACATTTGTAAATACCAAATAGTTTCTCTAGTGTGAGAAACTGAGAGTGTAAATAAGGATTAAAATGATTAAAATGAATAATTGATATTTTGAAATAGGAAAAGGTCCAAAAGTATAGGGGTGGTGAGAGGGGAAGGGGAAGGGAATGAAGAGAAAGGGAAAATTATGAAAAAAGAAAAAAAAATGGAAACGAAGTCTATGTAAATAGGGAAGGGTGGAGGGGGTGAAGGGCACACAGGTAATGGGGAAAAAATAAGAACCAAGATACATCATGTTCAGGTACAAGCACCCAATGATAAATGTAAATATACTGTATACCTAAAATATACCAATAAAAGAATTTAAAAAAATAAAGGAAAGGCAGATGAATTTTACAGGCTTCCTCCCTTTTGTCTGAGAGAATCTCATGAGCTGTGCTGAATACTTTGCTTTTGCAGGGACAGGCATCTTGATTGGGAGCAGAAAGTCACCTCTTTCAGCCCTAAGTACTAGCAGGGAGGAATCTGCTTTAGTTTTCCAAAGGCAAATAAGGAGAGGAAAAAGAGAAAGAGCAAGTTAGGATAAGAGAAAAAGAAGGGAAGAAAAAAAGGAAACGAGAGAAAGAAGAAATAAGCAAGTTCATATGACTGTGCAAATGTATGTATGTATAATATTTGTTAATATTTACCTATATTCTGTTGGCTCGTGGTGGGTAATGATTACTTTAGTTGCTCTTACTATTTTCTGCTTTCTCACCTTCATTATGGTCAAGTCTTTAATAAAAATCTTTTGAAAATGCAAAAAAAAATACTTAAAGTCAAGTGATTCCCACCTCATAGAGTGGGTTCTTTGGGGAAGGAGAACAGAAGATAACTCCATCTCCATATCAAGTAGAGAGATAGTCTTCATCCAAAATGGTATTTTGTTGAATTTGGCAATTTTTCCCTCTTGTCTGTGAGCCTATGAGCCCTTTGACTTTTGAAGCCTATGATTGGGCACACTTCTGTCTCCTCTCTCTCTTTTTTGTGTTCAACAGCATCATTTAAGGCCCAAGAATCTGTCAGTTTACAGAAGGAAGAGCCACAATTTCAGAGCTTCAAATTAAAAATGGAGAAAAATGTTCTCTTCCATCCATCAAAAAGAACGCCACCCCTCTCAAACTTGCTTTCTCGTCCTTCATCTCTGCTGTTTGTCTGAACAGACTTGACAGAAAAATGATTTGGATGTGTCATGTGCTTGTCATCTCGGGCCAACAAATTGATGGTTTAATGCAAAATGACACGACAACCCATGAATCTCGTACTGAAACCTGCCTCACTCTGCAGACTCAGGAACAAGTCATACCACCCGGAATTCTAAGTAACACTTTGGCCCAGCTCTAGCTTCCTGACCATGGATTTCTTAGTGAAGACACCAGCCCTGAGAGAACAGGGGTAGCAGGAAATACACTGTGGGCTCCAGTCTCTGAAGATGAGGCTCTTCTCACCAAAGGAGGGGGCATTTTCTCCATCTTCTCCAATAAAAACAAATTTCTTTGTCTCTTTCTGTCTCTGTTTCTGTCCCTCTCGCCCTGCAACAAAAATGCTCAAAAGAGCTCAAAACACTCAACAACTCCAAAACAATATTGAAAGTCAACCTATTCTGCTTTTGGGATTACTTCTTTACCAATATTGAGAACTGGTACTCCTTGACTTACGATGTTGAACTTATGATTTTTGACTGGGGTTGTGAAGGTACACTCCTGTGACCAATCAGTACATGAATGAAGCTATTTAATACTTCATTATAAAATATGTTTTCCCTGGGATGACTTTGCCCAATGGCAGGGTAAATTTAAGTGTTCTTAGCATGTTTAAGGGAGATGAGGTGAAGCTCTAATGTTAGGTAAGCCAGGTGCGCTCAATGCAATTTGGACCTAGGATATGTTCAACTTATGCTGGGTATCTGAGAATGTAACATTATCATGAGCAAAGGGCCATCTTTAATTACAACACAGCTGGTCAGCAGGAAACCTCTATCTTGGATCTAGTTCCTGCCACGGTATGACTTTGGGCAGGTCATTTCACTTCTTTGTGTCTCACTTTCTTCACCTTGAAAATGGTAGTGGTCTGTGGGAAAGGATTGAGTGATTGAACTCTCAGTGATGTGCCCACAGCATGACCTCAGCTTGGGAACTCTGGGCTGCCCCTCCCTCACACACAAAAAAACCCACTAACAAGAACACTTCTAGAAGTCTTTCTTCAAAAAAGAGGATGCTTCAGTTCGTAATAGCTAAAACTTGGGAACAGCCCAAATGCCCATCAACTAGAAACTGGATAAAGAAAATGTGGTTTTTTATAAAATGGAGTACTACTCAGCCATCAAAAATGAGAAATTAGAGACATTTATTGCTAAATGGATGCATATTGAGGCCATACTCTTAAGTGAAATAAATAGGACACACATATGTAAATACCAAAGAGTTTCTCTAGTGTGGGAAACTGAAAATGTAAATAAGGACTAAAAGGTATAATAGATAACGTGAAATAGGAAGAAAAGGGGCAAAGGGGAAGGGGAAGTGGGAGGGGTAGGGGAAAGGAAAGAAGGGAATGGAATGAATATGAGAAAATGAATAAAAGGAAACAAAGTCTCTGTAAATAGGGAGGGGGGAGGGGTTGAAGGGAGGACAGGGGAAGGGGGAAAAAATAAGAACCTAGACAGTATGTAACAGTGCATATCTCCAATGATGAATGTCATTATATTGTACACCTAAAATGTACCAATGAAAGGATATACAAAAAAAGAGGATGCTTATTAGTTTATGTGCAGAAACTCTGCACACTAGCAATCTGTGTACATGGCAACTGAAGAGCTAAGAAAATAAATAAAACCCCAGTACACCTAGAGTAGGAAGGGCCTGTAGAGATGATCTGCCCATCCCCTGGTCCTAAGAGATGGCACCTGGAGGGCAGAAGGAGGAGCCAGGAACCCACAGTGCCTTGCCCACTGTCCCTGGCCCTTCCCACACACAGAGTCTTCATGCCACCTCCCTGCCACTTGGGCCAAAAGCACTCAGCTTGTGAATTCTTGTTCCAGTAACTTTTTGGCTAATAGAATCTTAGGAACAGAATGATGAATGGATTTCCATCACTGCTGTTGAGACACTAGATGGAAATCTCTCACGTGCATTTTTGTGGGTTCAGAGAGAAACTAGAAGGCAGAACACCTTAATATTTCAACAGGAATAAAAGCCCCGGTCATAACAACAAAGCCGTTAGGGAAGAACTGGGCGAGGGAAATTACTTGCTCACTTTGTCATTTACACAACATGCCTGTCTTGAAATTCAGAAAAAAAAAAATCACATCTCATGGGCTCTAATGTAATAATTATTTCTCCCATTGCAAGGAAATGTTCAGAGATAAATACTCCAATCAGCCCAGCTTCTGATCTAACTTAATTCTGTCTTTGGCTCTGCGTTTTTCTGAAGTCTGTGTCATCTCTCATATATCAGCATTAACTGGCCTCAATTACATTCTTATATATATATAATAAAACTGTTTATTTAAACAATGCATGGATTGCTCGCTAGGAGTGCTTATATTTTAAATGGAATTAAAAGTCAACAAATACCTTCATGAAGAAAACATGTAAGCGGGAAGTATCATTTTTCCAGGTTTGACATACAGTATGCAGCAGCCCTGCACATCGCCAGTTGAGTAATCGAACTGTTGCATGTTGACAGCCAACAAAAAAAGGGAAAGCTCCATCGTGTTTGACATAAGAAGAAAGCCACACCTACAGTTTGAAAACAAGAAAGGTAGAAAAGTCAGTGTGTTAATTCTTCTAGAAGCTGACCATTCCTTTTCTATGTGCTTGGATGTGAGCCAAATCATCAGTTAAATCACAGGCAAGATATTTTAATCATGAAAATCTTTAGACAACACAATTATATAAGAGAACATTCAGGAGGAGAAAGATTCCACACTTTCTTCACCATTTTAGCAGATGGATGTAAATTTTTAATTCTATGACTTTGGGTGCACTATTTTAATAAGTAACTAAATTTATCTAAGTACCTAGCTTAAAGAAATGTGGTTGCATGTATTTTGAAAACCAAGCCAAGAGGCCCAGGGATTTAGCTCAGTGATTCCAGCGCCTGCCTCAAAAGCGCAAGGTCCCAAGTTCAATCCCTGGTACCAAAAAAAAAAGGAAAACCAAGCCAAGAAATACAAAACCCATAAAATCCTGCACCATATTAAATGATGGTTCTTTTTTCCTTAATCAACCACTACAAATATCAATTAAATGTAATTGAGAGCAAATAAAAATTTGCCCAAACACAAATTGCTACCCAGGTGAACGATATATAATTTTCTTGAGCACACAGGTAAATACAGATGGTAAAGTCCAGAATGTAATGCAACAAATGCGTGTTGACCATAACATATACATTTTTTTAGCTACCAAAATGGTGCAGAGCCAAAAATACAAGTAAAATATGAGGGTTTTTTCTCCTTTCTTGAATAAGAAGATAAATATTGCATTTTTATTAGTAACTGTTAATTAAAAGGCTGTTAATAAATAAATGGACTCTACTTGAAGCAAATGCCAGAAATGAACTTGTAACTTTGGGCCAAAGTAAAGAGCCAAAATAAATATTTTACTGAGGTTACTATGAAATGAAGAAATGGATCTATAAATTTTAAAAAATAGGATAAAATGGGGCCGGAGATTTAGCTCAGTGGTTCTGCCACCTGCCTTGAAAGTGCAAGGTCCCTAATTCGATCCCTGGTACCAAAAAAAAAAAAAAAAAAAAAAAATAGGATAAAATGGATTTTGTTAAAACTATTTGAGGAGCTAATTATCCCACTCTCATTGAAGGGAAAGAATAGAAAGAGAGGTGACAGTTCGGGAACAAGTCACTTTCCTAATTATAAGAATGAGTTGCTCAAAAAAAAAAAAAAAAAAAAAAGAATGAGTTGCTCAGCAAATGTCTGAATTCACAGACTGCAAGGACTAGTTCTAAAGGAAAGTGTTTTTTCTCCTGCAGGGAAAATGAGCAAATTTCATGCTCATGGGCTTTTATGTTTTCATTGTATGATATGTAAGGTACAAATTCTTCTGTCAGATGTTTCTAAGGATGGAAATTTAATTCATTCTTGGTGTGGTATGGGAAGCCTTGAAAAATAATCATTTTAAGATTGAATGTGCTGATATGCCTAGTATTTTTAGTCCCTGCCCTTTTTAAAGTCATAAAAATAATTACCTAAAAACAGAGTCTTGGCGGCAGAGATATTGTCCTTTCCCCATGTTCATCCCCTGGGCTGGGAATCCGCCCCACACAGACTTGCACGGCAAGAACATTCCAATTTCAGATCTAGGAAGCGTATGGGGCCATCAGAAGTTCAGGGTTTTGAATCTCCTTGATCCACAGCTTTCTCAGCTAGAAACATCAGAAGTAGCCCTTAAGAATCCTCCTATTAGTAGTTCTGTGAATTCTTGTAGAAGCTCAAATACTCTGACCTCAAGAGGGGACTCATCCCAAGCAGATAGATGCTGCTGTGTTCATAGCTCCTTAGGGGTCCAGGGAAAATCCCGTATGAAGCCGAGCTTGGGGAAACCTCCTGTTTTGCAGAGTTGCCCCCTCAGCTGTCTGGACAGCAGCATGGCAGCTCCTGCTTGGAGCATGATTGTTCTGCCTGATGCTCACAGGGCTGCCCTGCTGCTGGGCCAGGTGCCTTTGGAATAGAGTGCTGGGCAGGTGGATTCCACACCACTGCTGTTGGACCCTTCACCATGCCCTTAGCTCCTCATTTCCTCCACACTTTCTTCTTTTCTCTGCGAGGGTTACTACACCCCAAGCTCCCTGATCTGTCTTGTAAATCTTGACAGCCTCTTGGGTATTGGTTGTAAGTTTTAACTCTTTTCTATGATGGGCTCAGCAGCTGGCTGGGCATGCAGGAGGGGGCTTCCCTCCAAGTATGGAGAAGAGGGAAGCTAGAGAAAGGCCTTGCATATAAGTGTGACTTCCTCCTTCCTTGCCACCCTGCCTACTTCACTGCTATCCCATTCCTCCTTCCCTCCCTTGTCTTCCTTCCCCTTTTCCTCCCTCCCTTCTTCCTTCTTATTTCCTTTTTCAGAGGACCTCAGAAAGACTAATCATACACTCCACAGTTTATGGTGTATGATCTACACTGGTTCGAAAAGATTCTTTCATATGGCAGTTAGGTGACTATTTAGTTACCCTTTGTCTGATATGTCCCTTATGGCCTATCCACCCCTGCAACTATCCTGATATTTAATTCAAATCTTCTTGCTTATGTATGTTCCTATAAAATTCATATAGGACTTCTTTGCCCATGTCTCTAAATTTACCTGAGTGGTATTAAATTGCAGCTATGTTGTAATGTTTCTTACAATGCTCACTCCGCATCTCATTTTTAACACTTCACCTGCACTTCCAGGTGTCATCTGCACTTCCTATAGTCACTGGACGTGACTGCCCTGCCAGCTTTGACCTCTCCAGAACTGCAGCAAGTTTTCTCCCCTGGGTCTCCCCTGGGCGGATGCACCTGGGACACGTGCTCAGGCGCGGTGCCTTCCCACATTGGGTACAGCCAGGTGGCTCTGGAGGCATGTGCCAGGTGATACTCCCAGCTTTGTGGCCTGAGCCTCCCTCTTGCTTCGCTCCCAACAGTATCTATACTTGTGTGTGATGTAATTTAACACATACACACACACACACACACACACACACACACTTCCTTTGAGGAACTACCTGCCCCTCAGTTTCCTCCTTCCCCACAACTGGCCAGTCAGTCACCTATCTTTCTGGAGATTGGTCTATGACAGTGATGGTGAATCTATGCCACACCTGCCACAGCGGGCTGTTTGTATTATTGAAAGCTTTAAAAGTTCACCATCACTGATATATGGCCTAGGCCAGATAAAACTCTAACAGATATCACAATTTTTCTAACTTCTCTGGTCCATTCCTTCCAAAATTCTCCCCAAGTTCCAAAAACAACGATGTTGTACATTTGGGTATATATAAGATTCTTTCATCTTAGAAAGAATATAGTAATATTATTATTAAAATCCAAAAGGAGGGCTGGAGATTTAGCTCAGTGGTGCTGCTGCCTGCCTCGAAAGAGCAAGGTCCTGAGTTCGATCCCCAGTACCAAAAAAAAAAAATCCAAATGGAATCTAAAGAAAATTATACTATTGCGAATTAATTACTAGGAAGACATAAGTGGTTAACTATATTGCAGTCTTTTGTTCTGTTTGGGAGGCGGTCTTGCCTGCTTACCCCCTAATACATCAGAGCGGAATCTCCTTCTGTCCTGAGGGTTCTCCCTGCCCTCACAGGCTCAATGTTATACTTCCAAGCCCTACAGACCTTGCACTGAGTTAATGAGTGGGTGCACAAGCAGATGTTCCATCCCAACCCTTCAGCTCCATTTTCCCTTCCCTCCTTGGGCTCACCCTCAGATCTTCCATGAATTGTTTCCAGTTTTAAGTGTGAGGACAGGGCATCCTCCAGCATAGCTTGAACTCACTTCAATATGGGTTTGCTCTCTCTCTCTAGGAGGAGGGAACTAGAAATAGCTAGGATTCAGTAAAAAGCTGTGCACCCCAGGGAAGGAGGGAGAAGGCACAGTCTAGAAGCAATACTCCAACTGGGTGTGCACACGCGGCCCTGAGGGCAGGCAGCCTAGGCACACATACCTCCTCCCACTCTGCCCCTCTTGCCCTCCAGCTTTATCCTTCATGACAACCTAATGAAGGGCTGGTTTGGGAACGGAGGCCCTGTGATTACACACAGATCTATACGTGCACATACCAAAGAGAAAATGCATATAATCATATTAAGGCAGTTTGTTTTCATATCTATATCATTTATAATAATATGGAGTTGACAGTTTCTAGGCATAGTCTTCCCTAAACAAGCCCTCCATATTTTTCCTGGATGTGAAAGACTATTTTCACAGCCAGAAAAGAGCACTTGTGAAATTCTTGGGGACTGACTGTTGCTTCGGGCCATCTTCCTTGGTTAACAATCAGTGAGTAACTAACTGGTCTTAAGTTGTGTTTCTACCTAATTAAAATAATCACGGGAGCCTTTTGAATCAGAGCCATCCTACTCAAATTATTTGGAACAGAGAACTGGGACATTTGATAGCTCAGGCCTGAGCCAGGTACATTCCAAGAACCATAACATTTTTGCCTGGGCAGTAGAGTCTCCCCACTGTTTTCACTGTCTCTCACTTCCCTGCATCAGTCGTGGCATTCAAACAGAGATCTGCAACACATTTACAGCACAGATTTCAGGGCCCTGGCTTACCTTGCACCTAGAGATCATTTTAAAATAAAAGAGCATTTATGCTAAACTTATGTTCACTAAGGACATAATCTATCACCCATTGCTGTTAGCACAGCATCTTAGCCACATAGTAAGGTATCAAGATTGGTGTTCTTATTGATACAAATTTTGAAAATTGAGTCATTACCATTGCTAATGCTGCTTCTAACCTATTAAATTGTGGATGTGGTCCAGACCCGTAGGGGGCCCTCTCTTGCCCCAGCTCTGACAATCTCCGAGAGGCCCTCTTCCTTGTCAAAAGTCATCTTCTCAAATTTCAGGACTTTGTAGAAGTCTTTTAGAGGCAAAACCATCAACAGAATCTTTAATCAAATAGTCTCCATTTTCAGTAAACCAAGTCATCCAGACCAGCTGAGAACATTTATTTTAAAAGAAAAAAATGGACAAGCAGATTTTCTTTTTTTTTAGAAGACTTACATTTTTGAAAAAGAAATAGGGTCTTACATTTCCATGCCATGGAATTTCATCTGGGTGGCCTGAGCCAGGGGGTAATTCCATCATAATTCAGCAGTATGGGAACCCTCAATACACTGCATGAGAGCTCTCCCTTCCCTTCTACCCACTGCAGCATCTCGGAGAACAGGATGAGTTGGTCTGGGCCACATGACTTGGGTACACGGCAGTGAGCCATGAGTTCTCCAGCTTTAATAACTATGGGCTCTGTATGGAAATGTATCTCTTAAACCAGAACTTAAGGGCCATCTTAAATTATTTCTGGAACAAATCAGGGAATGCATACTATACACTACATGTCTACACACTAGACATACCAGAAAGACTTTACTGCCCCAGAACTTCAGCCCGACTAGAAAGAGTATTTAACAGTTATTCATTAGTGACCATTGTTCTTAACACTTGACATATATTATCCCATTTAATCCTATCACTGTCCTTATTCTACAGATGAGTAAACTGAGTGCAGAGAAATTAGACAGCTTACTCAGTTACACAGTTGGACCAAAGCAATTTAATTCCAGGGCTTTTTGCTCTAGAAGAATGCAATTTTACTTCCCTAATACTATTTTATTTAGCTACTACCCCATTTCAAAAATAGCTTTGAGGTGCATGCATCTTGTGCTTCTTGTACAAATGAGCCTGTTCTGAGACTTCCCCAGACCCTAGCATCACCTCACTGCCTACCAGGGCCTCATGGTATAGGGAGAAAAGTCCATGGCACAGCTTGGGGCAGGAAGAGAACAGACATGTATCCAGTGGTTTGACCCCTGGAAGATGGCAAGGAGCTCGTACGATTCCCTCAAAGCCCAATCTAAGTCAAGTTGACCCTTGACCCCTACTCTTTTTTCCAACCTAGGCCTATGGCCCTGTAGGTTGGCAGGGAGTCTGGAGGAGCTGGAAGAACTGAGATTGGAAGCAGTCTTCAAGTAGCTGCTCAACTGTTGAACCCAAAGCAGGTTCACACCAGAAGCAGGATCACACCCAAGAAGATTCACACCAAAGGAAGACTGATCCAGAGTGGCTTCTTTGTCAAAGGGCTTTCACACAGGACGTGTAGTAGAGAGGAGGTAACAGTGAGAGCTAAAATAAATTACCTCTATCAGAAGTAACACACCCAGGGACAACACATGGCTACAGAACCACAGCTTGGAAGGACAGTGACCAAGTGAGGCTCCTCCGACTCCCAGGTAGAAGGCCTCCACAGTTACTTTAGCATTTCTCCATTCTCCTAGGGCAGCGGTGGCAAACCCTCAGCACACAACATGCTGTCTCTATCACTGAAAGCTCTAAAAGGTTTGTCATCCCTGTCCTAAGGATCAGCGGCACTGACTCCAATGCTTCACATCAGGAGAGGCAATGCCACCTCTTACAACCTGCTGGGGAGACCCACATCTCACAGCCTGCCTTCTCCTTGTCTCTTCTCAGGCCTCTCTTAAAAGCAAATCTAGGGCCAGGGATTTAGCTCAGTGGTTGGCTGCCTGCTGTGCAAGCGCAAGGACTCGAGTTCAATCTCTGGTACCAAAAATGAGCAAATCTGAGTCTGTTTCAAGAATTTCAAAGAACACATTTTTAATCTACCAGAGTTCATTTATAAATATGAAGCTCTTATTTGAAATGTGCATAAGATAACATGCAAGCAATAGGACTCTACCCAAAGACACATCAGAACATGAATGCTGATGCATTTACTCTACCAAACAATTGTCCCTGGGAGAGTTAAAACTCCCACTGCCATCCTCTCCCTCAGCTACACACTCATCTCATTTCAAGTCAAGTTTTGTTTCCTTCAAAAGAAAACATTTACTGTGTGTTTACTGGATGGATCTACCTGAGAGCTTATCAGTAGAATTCTCTCCAGCAACTGTAAAGACGTGGACTAACCTGGTGCTGGACAAGAGTGGCTCTAAACATTTGCAGCCCCATCACCCCTTGTTCTTCGCACTCTGTGAGTCTGTATCTCCCCTTGCTCTGGTGAGCACACAGACTCTCTGTTGACAAGAACAGTGTGATTTAAATTACATATTGGGGCTGAAATGAGCACATGAATCACAGCGCCAACCACAGAGGAATACAGGCTGAGGAGGTGCCTCAGAATTGACAGGCACAGCGTAGTAAACACTCTGACCGTAAAGTGGCGTCTTTACGGCACCCAGAAGTGGTTTTTCACTCTGCCTCCCAGGTGTGAGCCATTTCTCTGTGGAGGAAGTCTTAATATCCTACTCTTGGTGCCACAGAATCCTCTCTCCCAGAGAGTGTATTAAATGTCCTTACCATTTCCAAGGCTTAGTTAAGAGTTCTGTGAGAACAACTACATATTTTATATAGGCTGTTGATAAGCATTTGGATGGATTCTTTCCCTAGACACTTCCAGTCAGCACCTGTTCAATTTGAGATGAAAGGGGGTAAGGGGTTAAAAGAGACTTTTCTTTTTTGCTTCTTTTGTTTTGTTTTGCCACATCTTATCTTAAGGCAGTGAAATCATAGATGGTTATTAGCCAGCATGTTGGGAGTGTGGAGGTATCTAAAGTAACTTACATTTCATCATACGAAATTCTCAGGTTGACAGCCCAGGATCTGCTGCATGAGACATTTTAGAACATTTCAAGAAGCCATGCTTCCATCTCCAACCTTCACTTTTAGCTTAAGGCTGGGCCAGATGAATCTTGAGAAAAGACAGGATTTCCTCTGCTGGATGGCAGAGCAGTGGAGAGGCAAACACAAGCACTGCACACATCAGTCAGTACTGTGTGTGTCTCCTTCCACTTACTATCTCTAATGAACTGCATGACTTCTCAGTCAGTGCTCTCATTCTCTGTAACAGGGATCATTTCAGATTAATTCTCTTTGCTGTCATATTTCCAGGCTGAACCAATTTTTAGAAATAGGTATTCAATATTCTTTGGTGAATGAATGAATGAACAAATGAATAAAATGAACAATTGTGTGTTTAACGACTTAGATGAACATAAAGAGAAGATTTTCTCAACTAATGTTTAGGAAGGCCGTCATCCATATGGGCTCCATCCCCACGGTGGTCAAGAGATGTGTTGGTATGGTTCCCCTGCAAAGCTGTTCACACACTTGGAAGGAGGTTAAGGAAGAAGAACCAGAGTAGAGAGTCTCCTTTTCTCCAAGTGCACACCACAGATATTCTCCAGGGTGACTTTAAATAGGTTTAGATGTTTACAATTCTCTGAACAAATTGTTCAGAAGTGTTTGTTTGTTAGCGTGTCAGCTCTTTGTTGGTGTGACCAAATACATGAGGGAAAAAAACAATTTAAAGGAGGAAAGGTTCATTTTGGCTCACAGTTTCACAGGTTTAGTGTCTCTGGTCAGCTGACTCTGAGGCCCATGGCAAGGCAGAAACATCATGGTAAAAGAGCTTGGGGGAGGAAAGCTGCTCACCTTGTGACAGCCAGGAAGCAGGAAGGAAGTGAGAGAACCAGAAAGGAAGGGGCCAGGGACAAAACATACCCTCCTCGGGCACAACCACAGAGACCTACTTCCTCCAACAGGGCCACTTCCGACATCCCATTGTCCACTGTGAATTCATCAATGGATTGATTAATCCATGGTTGAACTTAATATCTTCAAGACTCAATCACTCCCCAAACCCATCAACTGCCTTGAAGGGACATTTTAGATACAAATACTAATAGTTAGGGAGAAGTTCCTGAAAGGCTAGGAACCATCTAGAAAGAACCATCTTTCCAAAATTTTCTAAATGATTTTAAAATCGACAGACATGCCTCTAATCCCAACTACTCCAAAAACCAAAACAGGAGGATTCCAAATTCAAAGCCAACCTGGACAACCTAGTGAGACCCTATCTTGCTAAAAAGAAAATTTTTTTTTAAAAAAAGAAAGGAAGGAAGAAAGGAAGAAAAGAAAAAAAAAACAAAGCTATTCTAAGCTTCCTCCTGAAGATTAAGAAAGCAAATGACATTTTTAACTCATTACATTTCTTTTAATATATTAGTCCAAAAAGATATCAGGACTTCTATGTTCATTGCAACATTATTCACAATAGCCAAGAAACGGAAATAATCCTAATGACCATTTATAGACAGAAGGATAAAGAATATGTGGTGTGTGTATATATAGAGTGGAATATATTTTAGATATACTAAGGCTTAGCTAACCCACTTTGAATACTGTAACACAAACTTTGCACCTCTGGTGATAGTCGGAGTGTGTCTATGCTTACACTCATTTGAAAAGAAATCCTGTGAAGCCTGGTGTCCTCTGCTTTAACTCAGTGACAGGGAGACTCACTTAAGCACAGGGGAGTTAAGCAAGGCAGTTGTATTTCAACCTGAGTTCATACTGGTTCATTCCAAAATATTTTCTATAACCAAAAAAAAGGTTTTGATTCAAAAAATGGAAAAGTTTGTAACCCTCAATTAAACTAATAATGCCTGTAGTCCCTTGGGGTTCAAAATTTCCATAATACAGATTATTTTTACACTTCTACCTCTTGTAGTTTTATAGTTGTTGAATCTTTGGTTTTTATTATGGATAATAGCTGTGCATTCTATAAGGATGGGATTTTGGTAAGAAATGCAATATCCTTATTGACTGCACTTTCTCAGGAAACCTTTGTTCTCATATTCAGAAGATCTGCTTTAAGTCATATTATAGTTCTGTTGTTAATATTTTTCTATGGGATCTCCTCATGTTTCCTAGTCCAGTTTCAAACTTGTAGGTTCAATTAACCCTCCCATCTCAGCCTCCCAAGTAGCTGGGACTATAAGTACCTGCCACCACACCTGGGTCTATTTTTAGTGTTTTTAAAAACCCATACACTGTTTTCCATAGCAGTTGTATCATTTTATATTTCCCCACATCCTCATCAACACTTCTGTTTTTTTATAATGGCCTCCTATCAGATGTAAGGTGACAATTATGGTATTGATTTGCATTTCTCCATTAATTACTGATGCTGAACACTTTTTCATTTACCTGATGGTCATTTGTACAGTATTTTTTAAAGAAATATCTATTTAAGTCCCTTGCCCATTTTTGATCTGGTTATTTGGTTTTGGTTTGTTGTTGTTTGTTTGGGTTTTTTTTGCTGTGTTGCTATAGGAGCTCCTCATACATTTTGGAGATTAACTCTTTATCAGATCTATGGTTTGCAAATATTTCCTCCCATTCTATGGTTTGCCTCTTAATCTTGTTGATGCCTTTGCAGTGCAGATAGAAGTCTTTCACTCCTGAATATATATCCAAAAAACTAACAAACTAACTAAATGAAGACCTAAAAATGATATCAGCACTTGTATGTTTATTGCAGCATTGTTCACAATAGCCAAGATATGTAAACAATCCAAAAGTCCATCTATAGACAAAGGGATAAAGAATATGTGGTATATGTATGTATAGAATGGAAAATTAGCCTTTCAAGAGGGAAATCCTACCATTTGTAACAATATCAAAACATAAAATAGAATGGCAGTTGCCAGTGGATGGAGGTAAGGAGTAATTAGGAATTGCTCAATGGACATAAAGCTTCAGTTATCTAAAATGAATAAGTTCTAGAGATCTCCTCTACAACATAGTGCCTATATTTAACAATATTATCCACTTAAAAATTTAAGAGGTTGTATCTTACACTAAGTGTTCCTATAGGACACACACACACACACACACAAGACACATAAAGAAACTTTTGGAGGTGATGGATTTATTTATTACTTTGACTGTGATGATGGTATCATAGGTGTGTGCATGTGCCTAAACTCATGAAATTGTACACATTAATATGTAAAGAATTGTTTGTATATTAAATATAATTAGTAAAGGTATTTTTAAAAGGCTTTCTTGTAGTAAAATCCTAAGAAGACATGGAAGAGGAAAGGAAACACAAATTGTACTTCTGTGGCTCAGGAGAAGAAAACAAAACCAAGCAAATCTCGGTGATGGAAGGCACAGCTAGTCACAGTGGTGCACAGCTATAATCTCAGTTCTCTGTGGAGTGAAGGCAGGAGAATTCAAAGTTCAAGCCCAGCCTGGGTAACTTAGCAATTTAGCAAACTCATCCCAAAATTTAACAGTTTAAAAAGACTGGGGATGTAGCTTAGTTGAAAGATCTTGTGTTCAACTGTTCAACCCCTAGGATGAGAGAGAGAGAAAGAGAGAGAGAGAAGCTATAGAGACAGAATGCACTGGACAGAACCAGAGGAAGGGAGACTGGTTCTGAAGTGACTACAACCTCAGAGAGAAGAAAGGAGAGGTGACAGCCTCACTACAGGCTGTGTAGGGTGCCTGTGAAGTCAGAATAGGGCTGAGAAGGAAGGAAGCTGGGTGAGACATAGCAGAGGAAATGGAATAACCAGGGAGGAGGCAACCTAAGGAGTGACCACCAGTTGAAGAGAAATAAAAAGTGGACATCAGAAGACCAAGATAAACCAAAAAATTTCACAATAAAGACATGATAGTGGTGGAAGGGAGAAGAGTAGGGACCAAAAAAAAGAAAAAAAATAAAAAACAGAAGGAAATGAAGAATAAAAATAGAATTTGGAGAATTCAGCCAGGAAGAGGTTATTTTAAGCCATAGGAACAGGAAAAAGATAAGTCTTCAGTGAAAGCTAAAAGTCCTAAAAATTAGCTTGTAAGTCAGACTGTCACGGAAGTTTTTAAAACTGCCACATACATGGCCACATTAATTTGAAATCTCAGGACAGATTTCTGCTGTCACAAAACTCGCCGCTGCCTTCCTTTTAAAAACTGACTACTAGCCTTTATTGATGATCATGAACTCTTTACATTTATTTATTCATTCATTCATTTGTTTATTTGCTTTAGCCAAAAAAGCAAAAGAGCTCTCTAATTAAGAAGAAAAAAATCATCTTGAACCACTTGCGTAGAGAGAGTCAGGAATGCACCAAACATCTAATGCAGATGGCAGATTGCAAAAGGCCTTGTTTTGGGGCCAGGCCACATTGGAAAGCTGGTGGGATGGTTTCTTCCTCACAGGCGGAGGAGACGGCAATCTGTCACTGCTCCTTTCCGGAAAGAGACGGTTTAGATGATTTACAAAGTCTGGACCACAGAAATTCATTTCTATGGATTTGTGGCTAAAGGCTCTACCTCTCACTAGCCTGGCCCCTCCCATTGGTCTGACCCCACCCACTGACTTGCCCCGCCCACTGAACTGGCCCCTCCCACTGACCTGCCCCCTCCCACTGGTCTGGCCCCTCCCACTGGCCTTAAATTGAGCTCCCCACCCTAGCAGAGCCAGGTGCCTCCCAGCGCAGGGCAAGCTTGCTTTCTCAGGACACAATTCATACACCGCCTCTCCACAGCCCTCTCTCTTCCTTCTCTACATTTCTTCTGCGCTCAAAGTCTGCCCTGAGAACTCAGCATTAGATCTCCCTTTTCTTTCGACCTATCCCAAGCACGTGTGATCCATTGCCCCATTTAGAGGCCAACTGGAAAGAAAGCTGGGGAGACATCTCCTGTCTTCGTTTTCCACCTGGCCTTGGCCTAGGACTTCCTCAGGAATTACTGAGTGTGGAGGATGAGGACCCAACAACAAACATTGGGAGGGATATGGCCGGATTCTTCCGCTTCACCATGCTTACAGTCCCCTCCAAGATCCTTTTTTGTCGTATCTGGGGTCAAACAATAGCTCATGTGGAGTGAGAATTCATCAGAGAACAGAGTAGGTGCGGGTTTTTTCCCCCTACCAAATGGAAGTGTTTTCTTCACTCTTTGATGTCTTCTGATTTTAAAAATTGCCTGTGATCTGGCAGCAAACCCCAAAAGGGAGCGGGTTTTTCAGGCATATTTCTGAGCCTCGAAATCCGATTGTTGTGTCTTTGCTCATCTGTTCTTTCTGACAAGATGCGGTGGCTGAGTGGCTGCAGTATGGGTGCGGTAGGATCACTGCTGGGTGTGCACTGATAAACAAAGCCTGCGTGGACGTCACCCTCGTGGAGATTGCAGTCATTGAATAAGGCAGATTTTTAAACAAGAAAATATTTAGGAAATGCAAATGGGTAGATAGTGTGGTGTGTGAGTTCTATTTCGATATACCATTACAAAAATAGCCGGAGACTACCAAGAGGAACCTTTTGATGCCAGGCAGATCAGGGACACCTATTTCTCCCCTTCAGTCTAACGCAGTGTGCAAAACACAACCGCTATTGTCTGTGTATGTACACAGGTTACCCTGTGTGCAGGGGGTGCGTCTCAAGCTACCCATGATCCAGATGAACGTAGTGAGTCAGGCCTAAACTTTGTCAAAGGCTGTGCAGGACATAAAGAAGAACAAAACACTTAGGTGCCCCCCCCCAGTCACAGATACTCTGGTCCCATGTGAACTTGTCTAATTAAATTGGCTCTTTCCAAGCTCATCCTTTTTGCCTTCTTTTGGGAGTGACTTTCATCTCCAACTGCTTCGTCTTCCACTTTGATGAATCACCCAGTCAGAGGACGGAGAATGTAAGTCATTACTTTCTTCATCTTTGCAGATAATTTGATACCGTACATGGTCCTTTCAAATGCTTCTTCCTATTTGTGTCTTGGCAAAGGCAGGCTGCATTGTTTGCAGTTCTTCTATTCTTGTTGCCAGCTTTTTCTGGAAAAATCAAAGAAAATAAGATGCAGAATGCATCAAGCCACAACTACGTGGCCCCCAGGCGGTGGGGCTTTTCTCATCCCCCCACCCCGCTTCCCTCCCTTCTCCTCTCCTCTCCTGTCTTCTCCTCTTCCTTCTCTCTCCCTCTCCCTCTCTCCTTCCCCTTTCCCATTGTTGCTTCTGAGAAAACTCCCTGGAGACTCTCCCAGGTCACAGTCTCTCCCCAGGGCTGCTTTCGAACATGCTAATCCCCTTCCTCATTCACACCCCCAAAATTAAACATTCCCGAAAAACTCTCCTCCAAGGTGATACTGACTGGCTTAATCTCTGACGGGTTTTTCCTTTTGTTGACAAGAGAGGGAGAGAAAAATGAACTGTTCCACAACACGCTCTCTAAGAATGCAAGGAAAGGAAACCCTTAATCTAAACCAGCCCAGAGTTCCAGTGTCTTGGACACATCCTACACTCTACAAATTGCTAGAGCTAACGCCCCTAATAACAAGAGGGAGTTGCTGGACTTCCAAAAGATAAATTACCTTACATTGGTTGCCAGGTACAGCATTGAGAGAAGGGCCTAGCCAGTCATAGCAGCCATGAAAGTGTCCCTTTAGTGAGCACAGATGAAAACTGAGAGTTGTTTACCAACATTCAACAGTGACTACATTAAAATATCAGCCTTGGCCCTGGAGTTAGAGTTAGACCCTGCTTTCTCAACATATGGGTTTTAATGTTTCCGATAGAGTAAGCATAACACTGCAGTAAAGCTTTGATACTGTATCTGTCAGCGGCATGTCAGTCGTTATGTCTGAAATACTTCCTCTGACTTAGTAGTTTGACCCAGGACTATCTGTGGGTGGTACTGGATCTCTACTCTGTGATACATCTATTGAAAGTCATCTGCAGTGGGGAAGCTCCCCCATTACCGGAAGAGACTAATACGAACAGAGAGAACTACATGGAGAGTTTGGACTATCCCCTAAGCGGAATGCCAAACACTTAATTGAGTGACATATTTGATTCAATTTGTAAAACAGGTGCATCACAAATTGAGTTATGGTTCGGTGATGAATTTGAAAATGTTCAATTCCTCTTACCACACACTCATAGCCAAAGGATGTTCTTTTCAGCATACCAGTAAGAGTACCTAGCAGTATATAAGCACAGTAAGGGATCACATAGAGAGAGTTGAGCACTCAAATGGACTTTTCTATCAATCTTGGAGTTTAACAAATAGTCAATCTATGGGACTAGATCAGTTAGATAAATGTGTCTCCTTGCATAATCCTTCCAGACCTGACCACAGGAACCTCGTGCTGCTCAGTATAGGGACTGGATCGAAGGCTACTTATTTGTTGCTAAAGGCATGTCTTCTATTTTGAGAAACCAGATAGAGAACTAGCAGTGGTAAATGAGCCAGTACAGACAGAAATGTGAGAACTGTCAGAACCAAAATGGAGTCTTGTGTAAACTCTCTAACAAGAAAATAAAAGTGAATGAAGCCGGCAATGATGATGGAAGATTCTCACACATAATTGCCAGAGAGCAAATTTCACAAAAGACACTGCCAAAACCACACGCTTGGACAGAGAACCCTGCGACCTCAGACAGGAACCTCTGTAAGGACACCGCCCGGTCACTACCTGTGCAGCTGGGACAGATGCCACTCTTTTTAAATTAAGTTTATTGATATAATTTAGATACACATAATGATCACATTCATCATAGGGAGTTTGTACCTGTACATAACATATCTTGATTCTTATTTTTTCCCATTCCCCTCCCCTCCCTTCAACCATTTTCCCCTCCTTGTTTACAAAAGCTTTGTTTCCACTTTATCTTTCTTTTCTCATTTTTTCTTTTTCCCTTCCTTCCTACCACCTTCCCAGTGCCCCATTCCATTTAAACATTTTCTTCCTGTTTCACAATATCTATTATACATTTTGATCCTTATTTACGCTTTCAGTTTCTCACACCAGAGAAACAATGAGATATTTACACCTGTGTGTGTGATTTATTTCACTTAGGAATATGGTCTCAAGGTGCATCCATTTACCTAGAAATATCTCAATATCTTCTTTATGTCTGAGTTTCTTTATCCATTTGCCAGTTGATGGGCATTTGAGCTGTTTCCAAGACTTAGATATTACAAACTGTGTTGCTGTAAATATGAGTGTGTGTATATCTATCCCTGTGGTATGATGCCTTTCTTTCAGGAAGATACTGGCAGGGGGGTTAGCTGGGTCAAATGGAACCTCTAGTCCTAGCTTTTTGAAGTATCTCCACACTGACTTCCACAGTGGTTGCACCAATCTATACTCCCACAAACAGTGAAGGGTTCTTTTTTCCCCACAGTGCCACCAGCATTTGTTATTGGTTGATTTCTTGATAATTCCCATTCTTTCTAGAGTGAGGTGGAATCTCAGCTTTGTTTTAATTTGCATCTCTCCAGTGATCACTGATGTTGAACTTTTTTTATATATTTGTTTCTCATTTGTACTTCATCTGAGAAGTGTATATTCATCTCAGATGCTCATTGTTACATTGGGTCTTTAAATTTGGAGATTTTTTCAGTTTTTTATATATTCTAGATATTAGTCTTTTGTCTGAGGAATAATTGGCAAAAATTTTTTCCCACTCTGTTGGTTGTCTCTTCACTCTGTTGGTAATTTCTTTTGCAGTGCAAAAGCTTTTTAATAAAAGAATATCCTAATTGTTGATTCTTTATAGTATTTCCCATCCAATTGGGATTTTTTTCCATAAAGTTTTGCCTACATCTATGTCTTCAAGACTTCTACCAATTTCTCTTACAGCAGATTTAGGGTTTCTGTTTTAATATTTAGACCTTTGATCCACTGTGATTTTAGTTTAGTGCATGGTGAGAGATATGGGTCTAGTTTTAGTCTTTGACATGTGGAAGGCCAGTTTTTCCAGCACCACTTATTGAAAAGGGTATCTTTGTTCCAGTGAAGGTGTTTTGTCCCTTTGTCAAAGATCAGGTGGCTGAGTATGTTTGAAGTTGTTTCTGCATCTTCTAATTTGTTCCGTTGATCCTAGAATATGGTTTTTATATTGATTTTGGTTTTGGTTTTGGTTTTTGTGCCAGTATCTCTGTAGTATAGTTTCAAGTCAGAGATTGTGATGCACCCTGCCTTCCCTTTGTTGCCCGGAATTGTTTTTGCTATGCTAGGTCTCCTCTGGTAGCAAATGAATTTTATGTATGTTTTTTCTGTATCTATTGAGATCATATTTGTTCTTGGCTCTGTTGACATGATGCTTTACATTTACTGATTTGTATATGTTGAACCATCCCTGCATCCCTGGAATGAATCCTACTTGATCATGGTGCATAATTTGCAGAAAAAACATGGTCTATAATTTGTTATCAGGGTAATACTTCCTTCCATGAATGACTTTAGGAGCATTGCTTCTCTTTTCAATTTCATTAAAGAATTTCAAGAGTAATGGCACTACATATTCTCTAAAATTTCTTATAGAATTCAGCAGTGAATCCATCAGGACTTGGGCTTTTCTTTGTTGGTAAGTTTTTAATTACATCTTCAATTTCATTGACTGATATTGAATTATTTAGAATTTTTATTTCTTCTTGATTCAGCTTTGGTAATTCATATGTATCTAGGAATCTGTCCATTTCTTCTGTGTTTTCCATCTTATTAGAGTATAGGTTCTCAAAGTAGGTATTGATGATCTTCTGAGTTTCCACAGGATCTGTTGTGATTTCATGCTTTCCTTCCTAATTGCATGAATTTCAGTCTTTTCTTTCCTTTTTTGATAGGGTTGATTAAGGGTTTATAAATTTAATTTACTATTTCAAAGAACTAATTGATTCCTTCATTGATTCTTTGTATTGTTTTCTTAGTCTCAATTGCATTAATTTCTGCTCTGATCTTTATAATTTATTCCCTCATATGAGCTTTGGCCTTGACTTCTTCTTTTCTAGAAGTTTGAGGTTCAAATTTAGGTTGTTTATTTGAGCTCTCTCTGTTTACCTGATATGAGATTTTACCACTATAAGTTTCCCTCATAGGACTGCTTTTATTGCGTCCCATTAGTGCCAGTATGTTGTACTGGCATTATCATTTAATTGTAGATATTGTTAAATTTCTTCTTTAATTTCATCTGTGACTCATTGGTTGGGCAGGAGGGTGCTATTTAATTTCCATATGTTTGTGGAGTTTTTGAGGTTTCTTTGGCCATTGATTTCCAATTTCATTGCACAGTGGTCTAATAATATGCATGAATAATTTCAATTCCTTTGCCTTTACTTAAGCATGTTCTATGAGCTATATGTGGTCTATTTTGGAGACTGTTCCATGTGCTGCTGAGAATGTGTGTTCTGATGTCATGGGGTGGAACAGTCTGTAGACATCTATTGATTCTATTTGTTCACAAGTTTGGTTCAGTTCTGATATTTCTTTGTTGATTTTTGTCTAGTTGATCTATTTGTGACAGTGGGGTATTGAGGTCCCCACTACAATTGTGTTAGTGCTTATTGGATTTTTCATATCTGTTAATATTTATTTTACAAAGTTGGGTTTGCTAGTATTTGGTGTATATATATTTATGATTATTATTTCTCCTTCTTAGAATTTTCCCTTATCAAGTATATAGTGAGCTTCTTTGTCTCTTTTGATCAGTCTTGGCTTGATGTTCATTTTGTCTGCAAATAGAATAGCTATATCTGATTTTTTTCTGGGTTCCTGTCACATGAAGTATTATTTTCCATCCTTTGATTTTCAGTCTATGAATTTCTTTTTTTTTTTTTCTGCAGTACCAGAACCTTGTGCTTTTGAGGCAGGTGTGGTGCCACTGAGCTAAATCCCTGGCCCTATGAATTTCTTTCAGAGTTAAATGTGTTTCCTGTATGCAACAAATTGTTGGATCTTGTTTCTTCATCCATTCTGCCAGTCCATTTCTTTTGATTGGTGAACTGAGACCATTTACATTGATGGTTATAACTTTATGTATTGGCTTATCCTTGTCATAGTATTCTCCTGCTGCTGGTTCCCTGTCTTCCCCTTCTGTTTAATTGTTCGCTTTGCCTGGTGGCTTCTTTCCATTGGTGTTCTTGGAATTGTGGTCTTCATTATAGCTTTCTAAGATATCTTTCAGAACATTTTGAAGAGCTGGATTGGTGGTCATGAATTCCTTAAATTGTTCTTTGTCACAGAAGTATCTTATTTTTCCATTGGTTCTGAAAGATAGTTTTGCAGGGTACATCAATCTGGGTTGGAGATTGTTTTCTTTCAAAACTTGAAATACTTAACTCCAAGATCTCCTTGACTTAAGGGTTCATGTTGAGAAGTTTGCTGTGATTCTGATGGACTTTCCTTTGTGATTTGTTTCTTTTCTCTAACAAGTTCTAATATTCTGTTCTAGTGCTGAGTTTCTGGAATCTTATTTATTATATGACTTAGTGTAGATTTATTTTGGTCATGGCTAATTGGAGTTCTATATGCCTCACTTATCTGTATAGCAAATTTTTTTTCTATGCTTGGGAAATTTTCTGCCATTATTTCTGTGAAGAGTTTTTTTATGTCCTTTGCACTGACTCCTACTTTTTCATGACTGATCAATCTGATGTTGTTTTCCTTGCATCATCTTGCACCTGTTGGGTGCAATTTTTAAGAGATCTTTCTTTATGTGATCTTTTTGTAACCAAAATCTTGTCTTCTAAGTCTGATATTCTGTCTTCACTTTTGTTCATTTGGCTTTTCAAATTTTCAGGGGAATTTTTAATTTCTGGGATATCTATTTGAATCTGTTTCATGGATTCCATTTCTTGCCTGTGTTGGGGATTCAGGGTTTCCATCATTTTTCTAAGCTCCTCTATTTTTTTTTTAATCTATATCTACTCTAGATTTGCTGAGAAGGTCTTTCATTATAACATCATCTTTTTTTAACCTGAGAGATTATTTCTTCTCCAATTTTGTCTATAGTCTCATGCATCTGTTTATTTACTTCTGCTGCTATCATCTCATTAAATTCAGATGAGTGGCTTCTGGTTTCCTCTATCTCATTGTCCCCTTGATTTTTCCTAAATGGGCTGGAGTCTTGGGGTTGCATTTTGCATCTGCATCTTGTCATTTTTTAAAATTTTAATGTGTTTTCTGTGTTGATGCTTGTAAATTTCTTATGTAGAAAGCTTTATCACTAGTATCAAGGCCTCCCTAGGAAGTGTCTATTCCTCAGAGATGTTTTCTAGATGTAGCTGGCTCTTGGTCTTTGTGTCTGTTCCAAAATTCTACCTTTCCAATTTATTAAGAATGAGAAGTTGCTGTTCAGCTCAGCACTCAGTTCTTTTGATACTGGACTATGGTGATAGTTATGACCACAGACAAACACAGTGTTGTCATACAAGGAAGAACAATTGATTACAACAGGTATGACATCCTGGTGCAATTAGCAATAACAATAGCATCAAGCACAGCCTAAAACTGACAAATAGGAGCAAGAGCTACAGTTATATAGCAAATTCCAATATAAACCAGAAACTTGAGTGCAGTGAGTTTTCCCCTAGTAGAGTGATTTTACTCTGTGAGGAGGGGAGTTCAGAATGATAGGAGACAAAAGAGAGAGATAAATGAAGAGAAATATAGTAGAAGGAAGGCTGAAGTGTAAAGGATGATCAACCAAGCTTTAGGAAACTGGAGAAGAGGACAAGAGAGAAAGAATGAAGGAGAAAAAAAGAACATCAAAGCAAACCATGCTGTCATATCATGATTAATGGTCACATCAACTAGGGAGAAGTTGTAAGAATAGTACAAGGTACACTCAACATAATTTTTACCCTGAGAGTTACTATTTTATCCCATTTGCATTACCACTTTCTCATCATGTGTGCGTGTGTGTGTGTGTGTGTGTGTGTACAGTCAGCCCTCCACACCTGTGAGCTCTGCATCCATGGGTTCAAACAGCTTCAGAACTTCAGATTGAAAATATTCTTTTTTTTTTTTTTTTTGGTACCAGGGATCGAACTCGGGTCCTTGTGCTTGCGAGGCAGGTGGCAGAACCACTGAGCTAAATCCCCGGCCCTAGATTGAAAATATTCTTTATACAGGAAGCTTCTGGGTCAAAGTGCCATGGCTTCCAGCACAGAGGAGGAGGCGTCCAGATCAATGTGCCATCACTCCCAGAGCACAGTAGGAGGCATCCTGGCTAATGTACCACCACTCCCAACACAGAGAAGGAGGCTTCCAGGTCAATGAGCTACCGCTCCCAACACAGAGGAAGGGGCTTCCAGGCCAACATACCACCACTCCTAGCACAGAAGAGGTGAGCCATGTGGGTGCCAGCAGCATGCCCACCCCCCATCAAAATCAGAAAATGTGTAAACAAGCCTCAAAACCAGACTTCCAGATCAACTACAACAACCCCAAAGGGAAACAAGATGGAACACTCTGATACTCAACCACCTGGACTTCTTGAACTGGCAACAAAAGAGGATCTGGAAAAAATGAAATCAGAAATAATTTTTCACATAACAGCAGAGATTGTGCCCATAGTGCAAGACATGATTAATAAATCTAGAGAAGACACAGATAAAAAAATGGAGGAAGTGAGGAACATGATGGAATCTCAAAATAGGAAACAAATGGAATCCATAAAACAAATGCAAATGGATTTCCAGGAGGTTAAAAACTCCATTGAAAGCTTATGCAGCAGAATGAGCCAATGTGAGGACAGAATTTCAGATATACATTGCAATTAGTGACCAGGAAAAGAAAAATTGCTTCAAAATTATAAGGGACCATGAGAAATCGATCCAGCAGCTGCTAGACAATGCAAAGAAAAATAGCATATGACTGATTGGACTCAATGAAGAAACAGGAGAAAGTGCAGATGACATAAAAAAAAAAGTTCACAGAAGTAATGGAAGAAAAGTTCCCAAGCGGGGAAAAGAACTTGACATACAGATAAGTGAGGCATATAAGACTCCAAGTAGCCTTGATCAAAAAAAATGTACACATAGGCATATAATTGTTAAAATTCCAGAAACCCAACAGAAGAACAAAGTTCTACAAGTAGTTAGAGAAAAGAAACAAATCACATACAAAGGAAAGCCCATCAGAATCACAGCAAACTTCTCAATGCAAACCCTCAAGGCAAGAAGAGCTTGGAGTAATGTATTAAAAGCCCTAAAGGAAAACACCCTCCAACCCAGATTGATGTACCCTGCAAAACTACCTTTCAAAATTGATGGAGAAATAAGATACTTTCATGGCAAAGAGCACCTTAGGAACTTCATGAATACCAAACCAGCACTCCAAAAAATTTTAGACAATATCCTAGGAAAAGACAATGAGGAACACAACCCCAGAAAGCCCAGCAAAATGAATCCATCAGGCATGACAAGAAATTAAATGCAAAGGGGGAGAATCCAACAAAAAGAAAAAGGTATGACAATGATAAGTCAAAAAGTATCAGTTATAACCATCAATGTTAATGGTCTCAACTCACCAATAAAAAGAAATAGACTTGCAGAATGGGTCAAGAAGCAAGATCCAACAATATGCTGCATGCAAGAAACACACTTAATTCAAAGAGAAACTTATAGACTGAAAGTTAAAGGGTGGAAAACAATACTCCATGTGACAGGAACCTGAAAAAAAGCAGGAGTAGCTATCCTCTTTGCAGATCAAGTAGATTTCAAACCAACACTGATTAAGAGAGACAAAGAACACTACATCCTTGTAAAAGGAAAAATCCAAGAGGAGGAGATGACAATCATAAATATCTATGCATCAAACACTAGTGTGCCCAACTATATAAAACAAATACTAACAGACATCAAAAATTATATGAAGCACTAATTCAATAGTAGTGGGGGAACCCAATACCCCACAGTCACAAACAGATAGATCAACTAGAAAAAAAATAAGCAAGGAAATACTAGAACTCAATTGAACTCTTGAACAAACTAACTTAACAGATGTTTTCAGAGTGTTCCACCCCACAAAATCAGAATACACATTCTCTTCAGCTGCACATGGATCATTCTCCAAAACAGACCACATACTCACTCATAAAACATATTTAAGTAAGTGCAAAGGAATTGAAGTTATCCCCTGTATATTATCAGACTATATAGTGTGATGAAATTGGAGATCAATAGCAAAAGAAACCACAAGAATTTCATAAACACATGCAAACTGCACAACACACTTCTGAATAACCAGTGGGTCACAGAGGAAATTAAAGAATTCAGACAGTTCCTACAATTAAATGACAATGACAATACAACATATCGGAATCTATGGGACACAATGAAACCAGTCTTACAAGGAAAATTCACAGCAGTGAATACTTATATTAGGAAAACAGAGCCAGCTCAATTACACAACCTGATGCTGAACCTCAAACTTCTAGAAAAAAAAGAGCAGGACAAACCCAAAGCTCATACAAGGGAGGAGATTATAAAGATCAGAGCAGAAATCAATTCAATGGAGACTAAGAGAATGATACAAAAAAAAATCAATGAAGCCAAGAGTTGGTTCTTCGAAAGAATAAACAAAATTGACAAACCCTTAGCCAACCTTATAAGAAAAAGGAATGAAAAGGCCCAAATCCATGCAATTAGGAATGGAAAGGATGAAATTACAATGGACCCTGCAGAAATCCAGAGGATCATCAATACCTACTTCAAGAAACTATATTCCACTAAGATGGAAAACACAGAAGAAATGGACAGATTCCTACATAAGTATGAATTACCAAAGTTGAATGAAGAAGACCTAAAAATTCTAAACAACCCAATATCAACCAATGAAATTGAAAACATAATTAAAAACTTATCAACTAAGAAAAGCCCAGGCCCTGATGGCTTCACTGCTGAATTCTATAAGACATTTAGAGAGGAACTACTGCCATTGCTGTTTGAACTCCTCATTGAAATTGAAAGGGAAGCAGTACTCCCAAATTCATTCCTGGAAGCAAGCATCACCTTGACCCCAAAGCAGAGAAAGACCTAACCGAAAACGAGAACTATAGCCCAATCTCACTAATGATCATAGATGCAAAAATCCTTAATAAGATACTAGCAAACAGAATGTAGAAGATCATCAAGAAGATCATAAATCCTGACCAAGTGGGATTCATCCCAGGGATGCAGGGATGGTTCAACATATGCAAATCAATCAATGTAATACACTATATCAATAGAGCCAAGGACAAAAACCATATTAACATCTCAATAGATGGCAGAAAAAGCATTTGACAAAATACAACATGCATTTATGATTTTAAAAAACCAACAAAAAATTGGAATAGATGGTCTCTACCTCAAACTGATAAAAGCCATCTATGAAAAACCAACAGCCAATATCATACTAAATGGTCACAAACTGAAATCCTTCACACTAAAATCAGGAACAAGACAAGGACGTCCACTGTCACTACTCCTGTTCAATATAGTTCTGGAAACATTAGCCATGGCAATTAGACAAGATAAAGAAATAAAAGGAATAAAGATAGGAAATGAAGAAGTCAAATTGTCATTATTTGCAGATGACATGATACTCTATATAGAAGACCCCAAGAACTCCACCAAAAGTCTTCTAGACTTAATAACCAGATTCAGTAAAGTAGCTGGATACAAGGTCAACACACAAAAAACAATAGCTTTTCTGTACACAAACAACAGACTGACTGAGAGAGAAACAGGGCAAACAATTCCTTTCACAATAGCATCCAAAAAACTGAAATACCTAGGAATCAACCTAATGAAAGAAATCAAAGACCTCTTCTCTGAAAACTATAGCACTCTGCAAAGAGAGATTGAAGATGACATCAGAAAATGAAAGCCTTCCCCTGCTCTTGGGTAGGAAGGATCAACATAGTGAAAATGGCCATACTTCCAAAATTGCTATATAGATTTAATGCAATCTCAATTGAAATCTCACCAGCATACTTCACAGACCTTGAAAAAATAATCCAAAAATTCATTTGTAACAAGAAGAGACCCAGAATAGCAAAAGCAATTCTAGGTAACAGAGACATGGCAGGGAGAATTACAACCCCCAATTTGAAACTATACTACAAAGATACTGTGATAAAAACAGCATGGTACTGCCAAAGAAACAGACCTGAGGACCAGTGGAACAGATTAGAAGATGCAGAAACAACTCCAGACACACTCAGCCACCTCCTCTTCCACAAAGGAGCCAAACACCCTCACTGGAGGAAAGATAGCCTCTTTATTAAATGGTGCTGGAAAAATTGGGTTTCAACTTGCCAAAGATTAAAACTAGACCTATATCTCTCACCATGCACTCAACTAAAATCGAAATGAATTAAAGATCTAAATATTAAAACAAACACTAAACCAGCTGGAAGAGAGGTTAGGAAGAACTCTTGAAGACACTGGTGTAGGAAAAGATTTTATGAACAAAACCTCAGTTGCCTGTGAACTAGCATAAACAATCAACAAGTGGGATCTCTTCTTATTAAAAAGCTTCTGCACAGCAAGAGAAACCACCAACAGTGTGAAGAGACAACACACAATGTGGGAAAAAATTTTCACCATCTGTCCCTCAGATAAAGATCTACTATCTAGAATATATAAAGAACTTTAAAATATCAGACCTACAAAATTCAATGACCCAATCCAAAAATGGGCATCTGAAATGAAAAGACATTTCTCAGACAAAGAAGTAGCAATAGCAAATAAACATATGAAAAAATGTTCAACATCACTGCTCATTTGAGAGATGCAAATAAAAACAATGCTGAGATTCTACCTCACCCCAGAAAGAATGGCTGCTATCATGAAATCAACCAATAACAAATGCTGGTGGGGCTGTGGGGAAAGAGAAACCCTGCTCCACTGCTGGTGGGAATGTAGACTGGTGCAACCACTGTGGAAATCAGTATGGAGTTACCTCAAAGAACTAGGACTGGAAGTCCCATTTGACCCTGCTATTCCCCTGCTGGGGATCTTCCCCAAAGAATTAAAAGAATCCTACCACAGTGATATAGGTGTGCCCATGTTCATAGCAGCGCAGTTTGTAATAGCTAAAACTTGGAAACAGCCCAAATGCCCATCAACTGGAGACTGGATAAAGAAAATGTGGGGTTTTTATAAAATGGAGTACTACTGAGCCATAAAAAATGAGAAATTAGAGACATTTATAGCTAAGTGGATGCACATTGAGGCCATACTCTTAATTGAAATAAATAGGACACACATGTGTAAATACCAAATAGTTTCTCTGGTGTGAGAAACTGAAAGTGTATATAGGGACTCAAAGGTATAATAGGTAATGTGAAATAGGAAGAAATGGGGCAAAAGGGAAGAGGAAGTGGGAGGGGTAGGGGAAAGGAAAGAAGGGAATGGAATTAATATGAGAAAATGAAAAAATGGCAACAAAGGCTTTGTAAATAGGGAGGGATGGAGGTGTTGAAGGGAGGGCAGGGAATGGGGAAAAAATAAGAACCAAGATAGATTATGTAAAGGTGCAAATTTCCAATGATGAATGTCATTATATTGCATACCTAAAATGTACCAATAAAATAAAAAATTTTTAAAAGAAAATATTCTTTTAAAACTATGTGTCTTTACTAAACATGTATAAGCCTTCTTCCCTTAGCAGTATTCCCTAAACAATATAGTATAACAACTATTTATAAGCCACTTACTACATATTAGGTATTATAAGTAATCTAGAAATAATTTAAAGTATAAAGGAGGTTTACGTAGGTTCTGTGCTAATATCATACCATTTATATTCGGGACTTGGCATCAAGGATTTTGGTATTGGCAGTGGAAGGAGGACACAGGGAAACAATCTCCCAGATACTGAGGGATGACTCTGTGTATTCCTATCTATGTATCTGTGCATATGTGTGTACATACACACGTGTATTATTTTAAGCTGTTTGAGAGTAACTTAAAGGCTTATGTACCTTCAAAACCAATAAGAGCATTTATGTTACCCCTTAATACTTCAGTGTGTGTTTCTTTGGAATAAGGACATTCTCTTAAATAACCATAACACCATTTTTAAAACAAGATTATTTAAATGTGATGTAATTCTCTATCTAATTCACAGCCCATTTTTCAAAGTTTACCAAATGTCCCCAAATGTACTCTGTCGCCATCACTTGTTTGGGGTCCAGGGCCCAGTCCAGGGACACACCCTGCATTTTATCTTGTCTCCTTAGTGACCTTCAATTGGGACTACTTCCTTCTCAGGCTTTTTTTTTTGTTGACCTTTACAGGTTAGACAATTTCAAGTCAGATATTTTATAAGTGTTCCTCAAAGCAACTCCCAATTTGGTGCCAATCTATGAAACACTGGGATTGACTGTTGTCTCTTCATCACTAGCATCAGATTTCGCCATTAGGCAGGCCTGTTCGTGCCACCACACCCTTCTTGGTGCATCATAATGGGGGAGGGATGCCATTGTCCCATAATCCAGGATACTGGCTTTGACCACTCAGGTACCGTGGTCCCCTCCAGATCTCTTCATTGTAAGCTGTTTTCCCCCGTGTAATGAATTTGGGGGGAACACTTCGTGATTGTGAAAGGATCTTGCTCCTTATCAAACTTCCATCCAAGAGTTTTAACATCCACTGTTGCTTTTCCAACTCTAATATTCCTTCTATATTTATCACATGGCATTCTACTTTATTATCCTTATCGATTCTATAATTATTACTCGGTTATTTATTTGTCTTAGTGATTTACTTGTTTATTATGGTTTCACTTTTATATTTTTATCCCAACAATTATAACTTTTAAAGTAATCCAGGGATTATTTGGATTGTTTTGATTATTTCTAAAATCACTTCATTAAAGTACAATTGTCATAAAAATCTGTACATATTTAATATGTGAGCCTTGATGAATTTGGAGATGAGTATACGCCCATACCACAGTTAATGCGACTAATTTGTGGATCAGCTCCAAATTTTTCTTCTGCACTCCCTTTATTTACTTTTTATTTTTTTTAATATATGACATCAGATGAAGTCTTCCGTAGGAGGACTATCTTCTTAGAAAATGTTAAGTATATAATAGAGTATTGTTAACTATAAAGTCTATATTAGACAACTGATTTCCAAAATTCATTCCTTTTATTTTTTAGTTGCATCAGTATAAACCACAAATTTTTATTTTATTCAATTTGTTAAAATTCATGACTATGATTTGTCGTTATTATGCTTAAATTGACCCAAATTGGCCAGTGGAAGCTTCTTCAAACTAAAAGCCACACCCTTTTTTATGACTCCATTAATCTTTGAACATTTCTAGCAAGACAAGAAGTTTGTAAGTAATTTTAACAAAATGGTTACAGTTGCATTAGCTATAGCCACATAAAACACCATTGCAGGCCATGTCTTGGAAGATTCATGGATGGGAAGGAAAGGGTGACACCAAGCAGGGAGGATGACTATGTCTAGCAAAGCTGTGGACAAGCATTTGGTGACAGGGGCCTCTGCATGGACTTAGGGATTAGGATCCAGTGACTGGAAGGAAAATTAACTTATTCCATCTGTTCCTTATTAAAGCACCTTTGAATGCCCTCTGTCATACCCCTATAACAATTATTCCCTCTCTACAGTATAAACGTGGATAAGATAAAAATCAGATTCAAAAATAATACATACACAGTGTCCATGCCTCATCCACCAGAGAGCATGGGCTGCATTTTTATCAAACATCTCTATACCAGCAGTTAGGACAAGAGGCAACAGCACAGCACACTGAGAGGTTTCAGAGTGGGCTGATCTTGGAAACTGATGTACAGCGTGACGGGATGGAAAGACATGAGCCCTGCAGGAAAGGTCAGTAGAAGTTTGCCTTTCAATCTTAAAATTTAAATTCTCATTCTCTCATCACAAAGGATTAAGGAGGTTGAATTATTCTTCACTCACTAAGAAAAATATTGAAGATTTATTTTAACCTCAAATTCCTCCTTAGGCCTTAAAGGAAAATTGATGGTGTGAGGGGAGGATCTAATTCTATTCCAATTCTCTTGTCTTAAGATCACATTTTTCTAGCAGATTACATGATTAAAGTGTATTAATCATAATACAGATGAACTGTGTCCTCTCTTATTTGGAGACAAGAGCATGATTAGAGCTCAGTCCTGGAAAACTGAGTTGTCCATAATGAAAGGAAAATGGAATAGCCTTAGATTCAACTAGAAAATCAAAATCCATGAAACTGTAAACAAACTGCTTCAGGGACTTCATATGTGACCTTAAATCTGAGCTTTCCAGATACAGATCTTACTTCTGAAAGTGGGGAAACACAAAACCCCAAATGCATACACATGATGACAGACCTGAAAGAGGGATAAATTATACCCATAATCACCTTGATTTAATCTTTGGAACATGGTTACATTGAGCAAATGAAGTAAGGCCAAATATTTCTGCACCTATTTCATAACAAAGTAAGCCCTTTCATTTTTGCAACAGACATTAATTTTATGGTTTGGTTAGGCTCACCACCCTCACCTCCTCTCTTGGGAAAGAGTTTCCCTTCCACTAAAACAGAGAAGGGAAGTTAGCACGAGGAGAACAGGAGACCATGGGAGTGATGTGGTCCAAACTCACCACACTTTCACTACCTTCTGCCATTTGGAAATGTGGTGGCTTTCAAAGCCAGTTAAAAGTAAATACATTAGCATGTGGAAAGTTAGCCTTCACAGAATATGAAGGGGTCTCTTGGCACACAAAAGGTGTCTGATAAAGTGTGTTCCAGACCAGTGCTGCAAATTAAGTATTTGAGAATGTCATCCAAAAGGAAAAAAATGAAGCCAAATAGTTGGCAGAAATACAGCTGAATCGTGAAAATGTACACCAGGCTGCCAAGTCTCAAAGAATACTCTTAGGTACAATTTACTAAACCAACTAAATAAGAGGCAGCCATAAATTACAGATGAATGCAGATGTTGGTGAACTCTAGAATCACCTCTAATCCTATTAAAACTTTAAACACTCTGGTGCCTGATAGCCTGAAAGGCTGAACATAAAATGGTAGAGAGCAGCTTGCAGAAGACTAGTGTGGGGGACAGTCTGCTTAGGGAGGTGTGGGGTTCCTGCTGCAGAGTGTACCTCAGAAAACAAAATAAATTCCCATGGATCACCACATGTGCCAGTAGAAACCTGCTCTAAGACCAAAGGTGCCAGCAGGGGTATTGAAGCCACAAAGATTTCCCTGGTTTTTATGCACAGAATGCCTGCATGGGGGTTACTTTAAGCCCAATTGCATTAAACTAACATGGCGAGAAGTGAGCATGAACGCTAGGTTAGGAACCCGGCTGCCACACTTCTACCCCAAGAAGATGAGGCTCCATCACTAGTCTGGGAGTCAGACACTGTTTTCACAGCTTGTGGACCTCCCCTCAGCTCTGGGTCTTCTTAGACAGCAAGATATGGCAGAGGGCACCCCCACCATGGGGACATATGCAAGAGGGGTGATCAGATGTTAAGATGGGAAGCCAGAGTGGGGACAGGCTTGTTTTACTGGAACAATCTGCTCTTGAGAAATAAGCAGGAGTCCCACCAGAACTCCATTAGTGTCCTCCACAGGCATGACCTCTCACTAGGCCCCACCTATTTAAGGTCCTGCCACTTCTTACCAACATGCTTGGATCAAAATTCCAGTACGTAAACCCTTGGGGGATCTATATTCAAACCCTACCAACTCTGTTTCCTGGAGACATTCTATTTCCTTCAGCATAGGAAGGATGATTTTGCCCCACATTTGTACTGCATTTAATAATGTATAGAGAGCTAATACACATGTTTAGACCTGTAAGGATCCAACTCTTCTAGAAAAGTGTTGAATACCTTGTGTTCTGAAATATGTTCCACAAGAACCCAAAGTGTAATCCTATATATTAAATACTGCCTAAAGTTTTGTCCAATGGTGAAATTATGGCTTATTACTCAGTTGTCTTGAGATGATGATCAGGTAGAGAAGATAGTTAGAAGCTGATGATCTGGAATGTTAACTGCCTTGGTAATGAACACCATTCATGCAGAGGCAAAATGCCTAAACTCTTTCCTTTTAAAAATCTAGGCTGGTCCTCTGTGTGCAAGGTTGATATGGTGGGAAGTTGCTGTCTTTCTCAAAGCTGCCAGCTGAAAACCAAATAACCCAGTGAAAAAGACATGCAAAGCAAGTAAAACGAGATAATCACAAAAAAATGGAATAATCATTAAAAATGGGGCAATCATAAAAATATTCACCTGTACCAAGCAAATTTATCCAGAGAAACAGAACCAATGAGATAAGTGTATAATTAGAAGATATTTAAGAAATTGAGTCAAGCAATTATGGTAGCTAACCAGTCCAAAATCTCCAAGGAGGGCCTAGAGGCTGGAGACCAAGCAAGAGCTGATACTGCAGATCAAGTTCAAAGGCTCCTACTAAAAGGATTTCCTCTTTCTTGAGAAGTTAGTCTTGTGTTTTATTCAGATCTTTCACTGATTGGATGAGACTCATCCACTTTGAGGGCAATCTACTTTGCTCACTCTACCAATTTAAATGTTAATTCCAGAGGGGAAAAGGGCAGAGTGATGACTAACAGCAAAAAGTTCAGTCTCTCCAAGATCCAGAATCCAGGCACTGGAAAATAACAACTTGGTGAAGAAAAAAAGAGAAGTAGATCATCAGGACTCAGGAAGGAAGTGACAAAAATAATTAGAAGCTACAGAGAAGTTGAAGAGATGGACCATAGTGCAGTGGAAAAAAATGAAAAAATCTGGACTCTTTCCTGGGCCCATAGCTTGTGGGGAAGAGAATCTGAATCCACAGAAGCATTGTAAGCACCCAGAGCTGGTAGCTTCAGGGAGGAACAGCAGTGGATTGGGCCAGAAGCATGCTCCCCTGGCTGTTGTGAGCTATAAAAGCACCATGGGCCTTTACTCTGAGGAGACTTTTTCCACATGGCAGGCAACCTGCTATGGTACCAATCCTGTCTCTCTCTGAGAGTGCTTAATCAGGCAACATTCCAAGGAAGGGGTTGCTTATTTAAATCTAAGACTCAGAACAAATAATAAACAACTTCACTTCAGGGCTCCTAGTGTTAACCTCCCACAGTGACTGGGTGAGAGACAGCCAAAAGAGACAGCTGCAGACAGGGAACAAGCTAGAAAGGGATCCACTTAGAAGTTTAAGCTCAGCCCAGGAAGGACATGGACTCTAACCCCTGTGGTGAGACGTCAGGCCTGAATTGAGCTGTGCTCAGAAAGGAGTGGGTATGAAGGTGCTGGAATTAAGTACTTGAACCCTTACCTTGCTGGTGCATCCAGCACAGACCTGAGGTCTGATTGCCTTTTCTAACTACCATCATGCACAAACACACACATGTCCCAGCATGGACATTAACATAGCCTGGGAAAAACAGAGGCCTCTGGGGAAAAAATTTTATTTTTTTTTGGTACCAGGGATTGAACTCAGGACCTTCACTTGTGAGACAGGCAGTGGCACCACTGAGCTAAATCTCCAGCCCACCTCTGCGAAATTTTGAAAGGATACCTCACAAACCCACAGCCCACAAGGCTAGGTGTAGAAATCTATGACTTGCTGGATTTCAAAACCAGGTCATTGAAGGAAACCACTCATTCAAAAATACACAGAATTTTTTTTCTGTCTTTAGACTCATTTGCTTTTTTCTTTCTCTTTCTTCTTCACTGGTTTCTTAGAGTTTGGAAAATTTTCCTTTGTCCTTTTTCCCTTTTGTTTCTTCTTTTTCTTATTCTCTTTTTTTCCTTATTTCTCTTTTTTTATCCTTTTCCTTTTTAGTTTTTGCTTTCAATTTTTTACATTTTAATTCCCCACATTATTTATGTTTTATCCTTTTTTAATGTTCTATTTCTCATTTGTTCTTTTTCTGTTACCCTTATCTAATTCCATATTCTTCTATGTCTTAATAGGATACTTTGTGTCATTTTTCTCTCCTCCTTCTCATCTCCCATTGCCCATTGTTTAATTTTTCAAATTTATATTCTTGCATTCTCCCATTTCCAACCCACTACTTCTTTAATGGTGGAACCATTAAGGTTTATTAATCTTTAGATAGTTAATGCTGTTGTTACTGTTGAACTCTTCTATCATTAGTGGAGGTATAGTTGTCACATTTATTAGATATTTGCTGTGCATCAATATTGGGTTTGTTTTAGTGTTTATACTATAATTATAGATTTCTTTTCTGTGATTAAAGGGAGTACATCATTGGCGTTATGATATATCAATATCCAGCTAGTCTTAGATGGTGTTATATTGCTGATTTACTTGATATCGCCAGGGTTTCATAGTTGTTATTAACAGGTTTTCTCTCTAAGCAAATACCTGGATTACCACTGTGACATTAAAAATACTGCATTCCATTCCAAAATAACGATGCAATTACACTGCATCCTCCCCTTCCATATTAACAGAGGTGGTTGGATCTTGGATAGAGATAAAGCACTATAGGTAGCTATGCCCAGAGAGCATCACTGAAAAGCAGACTAACTAAAGAGCCCTCCATATTAGCAACAGTCTTTCCACTATTAGTGACCACAAACCTAAGCACAAAATTAAACAAAAACAATATAAACATAAACCAAGACACAAAATGCCTCCTGAAATTTAACCCCCCTCATGGCCAATCCATAGGGCATCCAAAGAAAAAAAACACACAGTCAAATTATTTGAAAGGATAACAGAGAAGATAAAAAAAACAGATTAACAAGGTGCTCAGTAGACTGAAAGAAGATATAACTAAATGGATAAAAGATGAAATAAATAAAATGATCATGGAGCTTACAGAAGACACAAATAAAAAGCTAGCTGAGCTCAACAAAATGACACAAAACATGAATGAAAAGTTGAGCAAAGAATTCATCCATGAAAAGATTCCAAACAGAAATCATGGAGCTTAAGAATTATATTGAAAGTATGGGCAGCCAAAACAAGCAATGTGGGAACAGAATATTAGAATTAGAAGATAGGGATCCTTTCAAAAAACAATTACTGGACCAGGGATTTAGCTCAGTGGTTTTGCCACCTATTGCACAAGCACAAGGACCCAAGTTCGATCCCTGATACCAAAAAAAAACCCACAAAACAATTACTCAGAGATATCTTAAAAACAGTCAGATAATATTAAAAATGGATTGAACAGCTACTAGATGACACAAAAAACCTAACCTAAGATTAATTGGAATAACTCAAAAATCAGAAGACAGAACAAAAGGCATAAAAAACAAGTTTAAAAAAATGATAGCAGAAAACTTTCCAAATATAGGGAAAAAATTAAACACACAGATAAGTGAGGCATACAATATTCCAAATAGTCACAATAAGAAAAGAACCTCTCCACAACACTTCATAGTCAAAATGCTAGAACTGCAACACAAGAACAGAATCTTTAAAGGGGTTAGAGAAAAGCAAGGAATCACATATAAAGGAAACTCCATTAGAATTACAGAAGACTTCCAAACACAATACTTAAAGATTAGAAGACCTTGAAGTGAAGTGTTTCAAGCCCTAAAAGAAAACAATTTCCAACTCAGGCTAACATATGCTGCAAAACTATCTCTCAAAATTGATGGATAAATAAGATACTTTCATGATAAAGAGCACCTAATGACCACAAAACCAGCACGCAAAATATTCTCAATGATACCCTAGAAAGAGACAATTAATCAAACAATGACAAAAAGTCTAAAGAACAAATTCACCAGATAGGGTGAGCAGTTAAGTGAAAGGAGAGGATAGGGTATCAACAACAGGAAAATAAGACAATGACAAGTATAAATCAATAATTATCAATAATAATTCTCAGTGTTAATGGTCTTAATTCCCCAATCAAAAGACACAGACTAGCAGAATGCATCAAGAAACAAAATCCAACACTGTGCTATATACAAGAGACACATTTAACTGGTCCCCCCCCCCCAAAAAAAACCCTCAAAAACTAAAAATCAAAGAATGGAAAATAATATTCCAAAAACAAAGACGGGGGCGGGAAAAAGCAAGTATAGCTATCTTATATACAGACAAAATGAACTTGAAGCCAAAAATGATAAAAAGAGGCAAAGATCACTACATAATGGTTAAGGAAATAATCCAACAGGAAATGGTAACAATTATAAATAGATATGCCCTGAACTATGGCACTTCAAACTTTATGAAACAAGCACTAGTGGAAATAAAAGATCAAAGAGACATAAACACAACAGTGGGAGAATTCAGTACCTGACTATCACAAATAAATAGATCAACTAGAAAAAACTCTAAAGGACATATCAGAGTTGAACAAAGCCTTTGAAAAAAATGAACTTAATGGATGTCAACAGAGTGTTTCACCCACCAACAGCTGAGTACACATTCTTTTCAGCAACATATGGAACTTTCTCCAAAACATACCACATACTAGCCAATAAATCAACCTTAAATAAATGTAATACAATTTAAATTGTACCATGCATATTATCAGACCACAGGAGAATGAAGTTAGAATTCAACAACAAAAGAAAACACAGAAAGTATGCAGATGCAAGGAAATCAAACAATACACTCTTAATTAAATAATGGGTCATAGAAAAAATCAATGAAGAATTAAGACAGTTTCTAGAACTAAGTAATAATGTCAGCACAATATATCAGTACTTACAGGACATGAAAACTGTCTTAAAATGGAAGTTTAGAGTTGTGAATCCCTACATCACAAAAACAGAGCAAGAAAATAACCTTATGCTCATAAATAACCTTATGATCATCCATAAAGTCTTAGAAAAACAAGAGTATTCCAAACCCAAAGCTAGTACAAGCAAGTAAATTATAAAGATCAGAGAAAAAAATTAATGAAATTGACAGCAAAAAAATACAAAGAATAAATGAATCAAAAAAGTGGTTCTTTGAAAGAATAAACAAAATAGACAAACTGTTACCCAATGTATTATTTAAAAGGAGGAAAAACCAAATCAATGCAATTAGAAATGAAAAGGGTGAAATCACAATGGACATTGTTGAAATAAATATCACTGTAACAACTACTTCACAAACATATATGCCAAAAAAATGGAGAATTCATAAGAAATGGAATAGATTCCTAGATAATTATGAATTAACAAAATTGAACCAGGAGGATTTTAAAACCCTGAATAATACAATAACTGGCAATAAAATTAAAGCCATAGCAAATAATCTACCAACTAAGAAAAGCCCACGTCTGGACAGGTTCACTGATGAATTCTACAGAAACTCCAGGAAAGGTCTAACATCAATACTCCTCAAGCTTTTTAATGAAATTCAAAGGGAAAGAGTACTCCCAAAATCATTTCTGCCAGCAACCATTATCCTGATTCCAAAACCAGACTAGAATCCAACAAAAAAAAGAGAACTATACACCAATTTCTTCAATGAACATAGATGTAAAACTCTTCAATAAGATACTGACAAACAGAATGTAACTAATCATCAAAAAGATCATACATCATGACCGAGTAAGCTTAACCCAGGGATGCAAGGATGGTTCAATATATGCAAATCAATAAATGTAATATATCCCATTAGCAGAAGCAAGACAAAAATCACATGATCATCTTAACTGATCCAAAAAAAAATCCTTTGACAAAGTCCAACATTCTCTCATGATTTAAAAAAAAAAACACTGAAGAAATAGGTGTAGAAGGACCTTATCTCAATCTGATAAAAGACATTTATGACAAACCTACTGCCAACATCATATTAAATGGATATAAACTGAAAGTTTTCCCTCTAAAATCAGAAATAAGATAAGGATGTCCTCACTCCTGTTCAACATAGTACTCAAAACATTAGCAAAACTAATTGGGCAAGAAAAAGACAGAAAGGGGATATATATAGGAAAGGAAGAACTCAAATTATCATTATTTGCAGATGACATGATCCTCTACATAGAAGATCCAAAAAACCCACCAAAAGGTTCTTAGAATCAATAACCAAATTCATTAATGTAGCAGGATAAAAAATCACATAAAAATCAGTAGTGTTTCTGTACACTAATAATGAACCCACTGAGAAGGAAACTAGAGAAAAAAGTACCATTCACAATAGCACCAAGAAAAATTAAATAGGCGTTAACCTAAGAAAGTGAAAGAACTCTACAACACAAACTACAGTGATCTGAAGAAGGATTTTGAACAGGACATTAGAAAATGAGAAGATATTCCCAGGTTTCTGAATAGGCTGAACCAATATAATCAAAATGACCATGCTTCCAAAATTGATGTACAGATTGTGATGGTTGAGTGATTGTGTCAGCTTGAGAAGTTTGGTTAAGAGAAGCTTAGCTAAATGCCTTAGGGCATGGGAGATTCACCTGAGGGCAGCTCCTCCCCTGGATGTTATAAAGGGGAAATGAGGAAGGACATGCTGCTTCTGTTCCTTTGCGGGAGCTCCTGTCTTTGCCTTGGACGTCATCTCCTGCCTTGTAGGGCAGACTCTTCAGCTTCCAGTGTGGATTCTTCAGCCTGCCTTCTGGCCTAGACTCTTCAGCCTTAGATTGCAGACCTATCCATCGGCCTCCTGATAGAGACTCACACGGGACAGTGCAGTGAGCTCTAGACCTTCAACTAACTCCTTCAGTCTCCAGTGTGCAGACAGACTCTCTGGACTTTTCCTCATCCAACTCTGTGGGAGGCCATTGTAAGCCAATCTTGTAAATTCTTATATATTTATATATCTCATGTTGTATCTGTTTCTCTAGTGAATATTGGCTGATACACAGATTTAACACAATTCCAATCAAAATTTCAACAGCATTCTTCAAACAATCCTAAAATTCATATGGAACTAGAAGAGACCCAGAATAGCTAAAGTAGTTCTGGGTAAAAAAGAACAAAGTAGAAGACATCACAATCCTGGCCTTGAAGTTATATTACAAAGCTACTGTTATAAAAACAGCATGGCAATGGCACAGAAACAGTCATGAGGATCAGTACAATGGAATACAGGATGCAGAAATGGTCCCAAATACACTCAATGATTTGGTCTTTCACAAAGTAGCCAAAAATGCACACTGGAAGAAAAATAGCCTCTTTAATAAATAGTGTTGGGAAAACTGGTTATCTACATGCAGAAGATTGACTATTGACCCCTATGTCTCACCATGTACCAAACTAAAATCAAAATGGATCAAAGAACTAAATGTTAAATGAGAAACACAACCTACTGGAAGACAAGATGGGTAAAATTGTTGAAGTCATAGACATAGACAAGGACTTTCTGAACAGAAACCTAGTTGCGAAGAAAATAATTCCCATTCAAAACATTGGATCATATTAAATTTTAAAAACTTCTGCACAGTAAAAAGAAACAAGCAACAGAATAAAAAGAAAACCTACATGTGCTAGTTAATTGCTTATGTCAACTTGAGTAAGAAACATCCAACTAGGTTGGCTCAGCATAGTTCTGGGTATGGAAGACCCACCCTAGGAGAATTGTCACTAGAATGGTATAAAAAGGAAACAAGAAGAAAGGATTGCTTCTGTTTTCTTTGGAGGAGCTCCAGTCTTTGCCTTCACTTTGGATGTCATCTCTTGGCTTCCAGCATATACTCTTCAGCTTCCATCACAGGCCCTTTGGCCTCCTGATACACACTAGCATGGGACACTACCATGAGCTCCAGACCTTCAATTAGATCCCTCAGATCCTCAGTGCACAGACTGCTCCTTTGCACTCTTCCACACCTGACTCTGTGGGCAGCCATTGTAAGCCAATCTTGTAAATTCTTATATATTTGTGTATCTTAAATAAAATCTGTTTCTCTGGTAAGCAATGACTGATACACTGTGGAATGGGAAAATTTTTTGCCAGTGATTTCCCAGACAGAGGACTCATCTAAAATATGTAAAGAACTCAAAAAAAAATAGACCACCCAAAATAAGACTCAATCAAAAAACAATCAAAAGAAGAAAAAGTACAAATGGCCAATAAATAGCTGAAGAAATGCTCAGCATCACTACCCATTAGAGAAATGCAAATTAAAATAACACTGAGATTTGGTGTTAAACCTCAAAGAATGGCCCTGTATGGCTTATATCTAGATGTCCCTGCAAAGCTTCATGTGATCATAGGTGGAGCTTTTTAGAGGTGGCTAGATCTAGAGTGTGTGATGATGGGATTAAGTATGGGATGCTGGGATCAAGGGTGTGTGCTTACTAAATTAGTCCTGATTGGTTTGGCATAGTTCTGGGAATGGATAATGAGTTAAGTGTGACTTGCTCTAAGGATGTATAGCCTGGATAGAATGTGGGGGACAGCATGAGGGATGTTATCAATGCTGCTTCTTTGCTGTTTGGCTGCCTTTTGCCTTCTGCCTGCCATGGACTGTTTCTCCTCTGTGATGCCCCTCTTCCATGCCACCCTGCCTTGTAGGCAGCCAACTATGGACTGAAGCCTCTACAAATTGTGAGCCAAAATAAAGCTTTCCTCCTTTAACTTTGAGGGTTGGGTATTTTGTCTTGGCAATGAGAAAAGTAACAAAGGTAGGTTCTCATCAAGAAATCAAAAAATAACAAATACTGGAGAGGCTACAAGGAAAAAGGAAACCTTCTGCACTGCTGAACTCAATGTAAACTAGTACAACCACTATGGAAATCACTTTGAAGATTTCTCAGAAAACTGAAACTAGAAATTTCTTTTGACCCAGCTATTCTCCTTCTAGATATCTTCCTGAAAGAGTTAGAGACATTATATTACAGTGATACATGCATACCCATGTTTATAGTAGCATAATTCATAATAGCTACATCTTAGAAGAGGCATATATGTCCATGAACAGATGAATACATAAAGAAAATGTAGCATTTACATACAATGAAGTATTACTCTGCTATAAAGATAAACGAGTCATTTGCAGGAAAACTGATGCACCTAAGAACCTAAGGATAATAAATCAGACACATGAGCTCAAATAGCACATGATTTCTCTTATATGAGAAACCTAGAGTGAAAATAAAGAGCAAAATTAAAAACAGATAATAGGAAGTAGCGATACAGATCATTCTCAAAGGGGAAGGGAATCAAGAAATGGAGAGAAAGGAAAGGAGGAAAAGGATAGGGATGAAAAATAGGAATTGGGATGTGCTCTATACAGGGACCAACTCCATACAAGGATTGTAAACATGATGTATCACAAACATATACAAAAACTACAAAACAAAACAAAAACAAAAGGAAAGGCATCAAGAGATGAGCAGAGGGGAAGGGAGCAAAGGAAAAGGGATAAAAAGAACTAAAATGTGTTATAAACATTTACCAACTTCCCAGAAGGAATGTAAACATTATGTACTATACACATGCACTAATAAACTTTAAAATTTTTTCTAATGTTAAAAAGAGAACCTCATCACATCATAGTCAAAATCCTGGAAGTGTAACACAGGGACAGAATCTTAAAAGCTTTTAGAGAAAAGTAATGAAATATTTATAAAGGTGACTGCATTAGAATTACAGCAGACTTCTCACCACAAAACTTAAAGGGCAAGAGAGCTTGAGTAAAGTGTTTAATGCCCTAAAAGAGAACACCTTCCAACCCAATATCCTGCAAAACTTTCTTTCAAAATTTATGCAGAAATAAAATATTTCCATGACAAAAAGCACCTCAACAAAGTCATGATCACCAAACCAGTACAACAATGACAAAATAATCTCAAGAATATCCCAGAAAGGGACAATGAAACCAACAATGTCAAAAACAAAACAGATTTCAGAAGAAATGGATAAATTACTAGGTACATATGAACTACCATAGCTGAACCAAGAAGATATAAATGCCCTAAATAACCTAATGTCAGGTGATGAGATTGAAGGAGAGAGAGAGAGAGAGAGAGAGAGAGAGAGAGAGAGAGAGAGAGAAAGAGAGGGAAAAGAAAGAAACTACCAAGAAAAGATGAGGTCCCAATGGATTCATTGCTGAATTCTAAAGACTTTGAAGGATGATCTAAGGTCAATATTCCTCAAACTCTTTAACGAAATCAAAAGGAAAGGAATACTTCTAAAGTTATTTCTGGAATCTACCATTACCCTGATTCCAAAACCAGAAAATAACTCAACCAGTAAAGAAAACCACAGACCAATTTCTTTGATGAACATAGATGCAAAAATCCTCAACAAGATACTAGCAAAGAGAGTGCAACAAATCATCAAAAAGATCATATATCATGACCGAGTAGGATTCATCCCAGGGATGCAGGGATGGTTCAATGTGTGCAAATAAATAAATATAATACACCACAAGGACAAAAAGAGAGAGGCAAGGACAAAAATCATTGTCATCATGATGGCCAAAACATATTAAATGGGGAGAAACTGAAAGCTTTCTCTTTAAAATCAGGAACAAGACAAGGATGCCTGCTATAACCACTACTGTTCAATATAGTCCTCAAAATATCAGCCAAATCAATCAAGCAAGAGAAAAAACACAAGTGGTATGTATAGGAAAGGAAGAAGTCAGATTATCATTATTTGCAGATGATATAATCTACATAAATGACCCTACAAATTCCACCAAATTCTCCTAGAATTAATAACCAAATTTATTAGCATAACAGAATATAAAGTCAACACAAAAAATCAATACCATTTCTGTACATCAATAATAAACTAACCAAGAAAGAAACTAGAGAAACAATACCATTCACAACAGCATCAAGAAAAATTAAAGATTTAGAACTTAACATAACTAAGGAAGTGAAAGACCTCTACAACAAAAACTACAGTACTTGAAAAAGGAGATCAAAGAGGACATCAGAAAATGGAAAAACATCTCTTGTTCCTTGATAGGCAAAACCAATATAGTCAAAATGGCCATACTTCCAAAACCGATACACAGGTTTAATGCAATTCCATCAAAATACCAATAGCATTCCTCGCAGGACTGGAGAAAACAATGCTAAAATTCAGATGGAACCAGGAGAGACACAGAACAGCACAGCAAAAGAAACAACCAACAGAGTGAAGAGACAACATACATAATGGGAAAAATATTTTAGTCCTATTCCTCAGACAGAAAACTAATATCTAGAATATGTAAGAACATGAAAAATTAGACTCTCTCCCAATCGAAAGAATCCATCAACTGAAATGCACAGACATTTCTCAGAAGAACAAATACAAATAGCCAATAAATACATTTAAAAATATTCAGTATCTCTAGCCATTAGAGAAGTGCAAATTAAAACACTGAGATTCTGTCTTACTCTAGAAATAATGGGTATCATCAGATAACAACTAATGATAGCGAGGCTGTAGGAGAAAAGAAGCCGTTATATATTGTTGGTGAGAATGTAAACTAGTGCATCAATTATGGAAATCAGTATGCAAATTCTTCAAAAAAATAAAAGTAGAAATTCCATGCAAACCAGCTATTTCCCTTCTCAACATGTTCTTGAGAATGTTAAAGATATCCTATTACAGTGTTACATACATGCCCACACTTACAGCACTATGCTGGGAACCATTGAAACTCCCCTGAGCAAGCTATAAACGTTGTCGAATTGGCCTATACAATGGCCATTGATTAAGCTGTGAGTCTGTCCTAGGCCTACGGAACTTGCTAAGATGAGCCTTCTGCTGGTGGCAGACACAGAGCTCCCTATGTCGAGGGCCACAACTGAGGTCCCAAAGATCGATGATACTGTGATGTCTCTGAGAGCAAGAAAACACCTCAGTTGAGGACTCTAGAGTGGCCATTCTCCCAGAACAAATGTCAGCTACAGAAAACTAATGGTTACTCATTAATTACAACCTACCTGTCTTTCGTGGGAATGCATCGTTCCTCCCCTTGACAAGCCTGGTTCATGTTAGTGCCTTCATTCCACTGTTCCCTCATCTGCCTTCACGCCTCCTATAATCTTGTGTACTCAGTAAAGAGTGGCTAGTCCAGAGCCTCAGGGTCTTAGCCTTGGGAGAGCTATGACTGTCCTGGCACCACGTTTAAGCAACTCTTTGTCTGGTCTTATTCTTTATCCTCACTGTACCCTCAGTCAGGTGATCAGGAATCCCCCAATAGCAGTACAATTCACAACAGCTAAACCTTGGAAGTGGCCTACATGGCCATCAGCAGATGAATGGATAAAGAAAATGAGTTGTTTATACACAATGGAGTACTACTGTGCCATAAAGAAGGACAAACTTGAGTCAAGTGTAGGAAAATGGATGTACCTTGAGGCCATAACATTAATTGAAATAAATTGATATTTACGTAAGGTTAAATATCACATGGTTTCTCTTATATAAGAGCCTAAAAATATAAATAAAGAGCAAAATAAAAGATGGATGATAGGAAATATCGAGACAGATCTTTTGCGTATGGGAAGAGGAACAAGAGGTGGAGGAACTGGGGAAGAAGAGGGAAAATGGATAAGATAATAAAAGAATTAAGATGTGTTATGTGCATCTACCAACTCCTCATGAGGAACGTGATCATTATGTACTACAAACATGTACTGATAATAAAAGATAGACAGGTGATAGATAGATAGATCGATCTACCAAAACATCCAGAAAAAACATCTGACTCCATATCGAGACACAATGGCCCAGTCAAGTGGAAACATCAAATTTACTATCACACTGCTGCAAAAGATTTCTGCTAGGATTAAACCACGTAACTTATATGAAGTGCATAGGACTACGGCATGTAATAAGTCCTATTTAAGTGTTAGTTATTCTGGGTGTGGTGGTACAAGTCTGTATTCCAGCATTTGGGAGGCTGAGGCAGGAGGATTGTGAGTTCAAGGCCAGCCTGGACTATATAGTGAGACCCTACATCAAAAACAAAATAAAATAGTCAAATTCCATGGTACATACCTGTAATTTCAGCACTCTGGAAGGCTGAGGCAGGAGGATTACAAGTTTGAGCCCAGCATGGACAACTTAATGTTAGCAAAACCCTGTGCCACAATCAAATATTTAGAAAGGACTAGGATGTAACTCAGTGCATACACACTGGGTTCAGTCTGCAGTACCCCCCACCCGGCCACACACACAAGTGTTAGCTATTGGGATTATCATTATTAGTATTAGTATTAGTATTAATCACCTTTGTTAACCAAGGAATGATGGCAGAACAAGGAGCCACACTGATTTTTTTCAAGACAAGAGACCTGTTCTCCTTCAACCAGTTGGGAAAGGCCTTGCCATAAAGAAATGGAAAAATTCTGAAGATTGTAAGGAAGAAGGAAGAGTGGTTAGAACACCATGAGGTTAGGGTGTGGCCTGGAGCAGAGGAGATGATGCGGGATCAAAAGGAAACAGTGAACTGAGGGATGGAAGGTGATTTCTCCACCCAGCAAACCCTCCTTTGCAAAGCCCTGGGAAGTGTACTGAGGCCTGGGGAGAGAACTGAATGAACTGAGGGAAGTGAGTGTCAAATAACTTTAGCAGAAGAATTGGAGAAAGGGCTGAGCAGGAAGTGGGGCGCTCTAAGAACAGAGGATTCTAACACTGCAAGTAATGGACGTACGGCAGCCATTTTGTCCTCTGCCCCAAGGACTCCAGAAGTGAAGAGGAAAGTCTGTAATTGAGTTGAATATATGATAAGCCTCCTTGCTTGGGGTGCCAAAATCACCCTCAGGGAGTCTCCCATAAAGGGGACAGTTGAACCAGTCGGAGAATGCCAGGAAGTCAAGCAATTCTGTTCTATAAGTAGCATTTTCCTTCAATTTTTTCCTTTGCTATGTGGCTTATCTCTCACTTTAAACAAACCTACTCTTCTGAATTTATACCATTAATAAAATGAGACAGTAATTTATTCTGCACAGTTGAAAGGCTCTAACATAACACTGCAAGTGAGACAGTGATAAATTATGTTATTGCAGCCTAACCCCAGTAGACATTCACAATCCAAAAGAAAAAGAAAGAAAGAAAATTAAGTCATGGGATAATGGGATAGGGGCACCAGTAACCACACACACACACACACACACACACACACACACACACACACACACACACGGAAGGTTGAGGGTACACCTAGAGCTAAGGATTAGGAATGGGCTACAAAAATCACTTGTAGCTCAACACCAAGACTCTCCCTGGACATCCTTCAACCTCTTGTTTCTGAAGGGTTTTTTTTATTATTCAACTCAAAAAACTTAAAGGAAAGGAAAGACATTTTCCCTTTGGAAAGCTGTTCATACTTTATAATAGATTGTGGTGAAGAAATAAAGTTCTACTGCACAAATTTGTTTTCTGGTGATGAGAAGACATAAGCCCAGATCTGAGAGCCATGGAGCTGCCTGAAGAGGATGAAACATGAAATGACGAATGGCCTGGCATCCCAAGTGGCATTTTTTGACATAACTAGTGCCACCTTCGGACCTGTATCCTTCTTGCTCTACTGCTGTCTAAAGTACCTTGAAAATCCTCATCTCATCTAGAAGGCAAAAACTACAACCCTCAGCTTTTTAGCTGTTTTATTTCCTTTCAGGCTCAGAAAATGTGGATGGAGTTGAAAGAGGGCAGAGAAGTCAAAATCTGTTCACAGGAGACACTTGGAGCCCAGGAAGGCCTTCTGGGGAGAGGTGCTGGTCCCACACTTTGACGCCCCCATAGCCATCCCACTCCAGCTCGGCTCCTGCTTGGGACTCTTCACATACCTTCTCCCAGAAGCAAAATGGTACCCTCAGCCTTGCAGCACCAGTGGGGGCTTCACAAGCTCAGTCATTGCTTGCAAACTCAGAGCAGATTTCCTGCTGGATCTTGGAAGAGTGGGTGGGAGTAATTAGGAAAAATTGGATAGAAATCAACGGAGCTTTAGCTCCCTTGTCTTCAGATTTATGGACCAGCCACGTGGGGATTCCCAGCAGGCCTTTTCTGCCATAGTGCTTTTCTCTCCTCCTAAAAGTTGGTGTATCTGCGCCAAGTCTTCTCTCTTCCTTCCCTGGAGAGCACAGGAAAAAAGTCCTGTGTCCCGCATTTGTGCACATCTGGTAGGACCATCAGGAGGAAAATCAAATGCTATAGTTTAACTTACATTTTGGGATAGTTTTTATTACACTTACTCTTTTGGCTTCACCCCCACACACACAAAATTGGCATTTGCCCATTAGTTAATGGGTTTGGAATTTGATTAATTGGTGTTTAAATATTCATAAAATAGTACCACCTTTTAAACCAGGGGCAGGGACCATTTCTGAAAGCTTCCAATCAGAAGGAATAATGTTAAAATACAAGTGGCCTATGCTAAAAATCACTCTTCAGGGAGTGTGGTATAAAATCTCAATTACCCCGGTCACCTACAGATCAAGGCCAAAAATGCACCTCAGACCAAGGAATACACCCAAGAATGGGCACACGGGACCCGAGGGCAGCCCAAGCTGACCCTCACTCCTCCACCCACCCAGTCCCAGCCTTCACCCCCAGGACTATCAGAGCAGCTGGGTATTAATGGCTCATTTCCAAGGACTGTGAGGCTCCTGAGTAGCTCTCCACTAGTGCCGTGAACGCTGAGAAACCCGAAACTGTACCCCATACCTTCTTTTTCAAAGAATGCTCATTCCCACCATAGTCATCTCATGTAACTATGTCAGCTTCCTCGACTGGTTGGTAAAATTAACAAGAAAAGGAACTGTGTTTGTTTTGTTTGGGCTCAATATTGAGCACCCAGCGCAAGACTTGGAGCTTAGAACATGGTTGGTGAACCCCCAGCAATTTCACCCCTAGGTGAACACCGAGAGAAACGGGTGCCTTCGCCCGTTAAATATCACGGATGCAAACGTTCACAACAGATGTGTTCCTGATGGCCGATAGACCCAGAGACCACCGTCGAACGGATAAATAGAAGGCAAGGTATTTAAGCAAGAGAGATTACTCAGAAGAAAAAAGAATAATTCTTTCTTAAAGGAAGCTACATCTCTACTTGATAAGACAACACTGAGAAAATGAAGCTCCAAAAATGTGTGATTTTATTGATAGTAAAGTTTAAGAAGGTACAGAGCAAATCCCCAGGGGAGGAAACGAGAATGAGTAGCGACCCCTGCAGGGGCCCGGTGGTGACGAATGGCGGACGGGTGCCAGGCGTGGACTGGGAAAGATCCAAAGCTGCTCCAGGAGCGAAACCCTTGCTTCGAGTTCTTCCACACTGCAAATAACCAGTATAGGAAACGTATGGTTTAGGGCTGTGCCCAGGAATTTAGCCCAATTAATTGCCCTATAAGAAGGAAAAGCTCCACAAAAGCAGGGCCCTGTCCTTGCTCACACGGAACAAAAGCTGCTCTCCGACGAGGTAGATGCTGGGCTCTTCCTCCTTCCCGATGCTCCCGCCAGCGCCTTCTAGTGCTCACTCGACACTCTCCACCCACCAGAGCCTGCCTGGCCTGGAGGTCAGCTGCCGCCTCCGTGCTACGAGACTGCGCCAGTTTTCACTCCTGGGCTTCCTCTTTCTCTTCCACTCTCCCATTTATGCAGACTTGATACTTCAGCCATGTTGGATATTTGGGTTTTTGCTTGTTTGTTTTCACGATACTGGAAATTGAACACAGTCTTCATCCTGAGCTGCATCCCCAGCGATTTTTAATTTTTTTTTTTTAAGTCTTGCTAATTAGCTAAGTTTCCTGGGTTGGGCTCAAACTTGAAACCCTCCTGCCGCAGGCCTGGAGGACTGGGATTATAGGCATCTTTAACATCTGTTTCTCCCTCATCTACTGTAGCAACTCTAACCAAAAGCCTGTCTGCTCCCATGACCTACTTCTAATCATACCACTTCTGACACCAAAATGTGTATTTTTCACAGCCCCAACCAGTTCTCCAACTCTCTGAACACCAACTAGATGTCTGTTACGGTTTAGATCTAAAATCCTCCACCCCCCAAAGTCTCATGTTTGGCCGTGGAGCTTGATCAGAAGAAGCAGATCCCTACGTAGCCTGGGAGTGTGTATCCTTGTCCCAAGCTTCTCCCTGCTCTCTCTGCTTCCTGGCCACCATGACTCGAGCAGCTTCCCTCCAGTGGATCCTTCCACCATGCCATTACAGCCTTGGAGCTGGCTGACCGTGGAGTGAATCCACTGAAACTATGAGCCAATGTAAACCTCTCCTTCTTCATTGGCCACTGTTGGGGATTTTGTCCCGAGGATGGGAAAGCTAGTACAGTGTCCAGTGGCTCCATTCAATTATGACATTAGCTTTGAAGAGTTAGTTTAGACCCTGCAGATTAAAGGCTTAGTCCCACAAGACTGCTCCCATTTCAGGCACCAATCACAAGTCAGCTCCCTTAAGTTGAGAGGTTCTCATAACCCTCTCCTCAGTTTCAACAGAAAGCTAGAATGGCTCACAGAACTGAGGGAAACACTATGACTGGTATATTATAAAGGCACAATCCAGGAAGAGCCAAATGGAAGAGATGCATGGGTCCAGGTATGGGGCAGAGGGGCCTCACCCACCTATCACCCCTCAAATGTGCCAGTCTTCAGTGCACTGATTGTTCACTAATCCAGAAGCCCTCTGAATCTCACTGTTTGGGCTCTTCTGGAGGTTTCATGGGTAGTAATAAGCCTTCCCCTTTCCCAGAGATTATACTCCAATGTTCGAACCATGCCTCGGTCCTCCTGGTGACCAATTTCCATCCAGAATTACTCCAGGGACCCTCAGTCACCACTCATTTCATTAGCATAAACTCAGGTTGAAAGGGGTTTTTCACTAATGAATGCTCAGGAAATTGGAAGGGGATCAGGTCCTCTGTGTTGAAGACCAAGGATGCCTATGATGTGATAACATCAAGCCATCTCCTGCATCGGCTCCCTCCCTTCAGACTCCGCAGCTGCCATGCTAGCTCAGACTTGGCCATTTCTGTCTGGAATCCCCCTCAGAAAGCTCCAGCCCATTGTTCCTGGGCACAGCCCCAGCCATGGCACTCTCCAGCATTGTGACTTTCAGCCCGGCCGCCCATAGCCTGACAGGAAGACACAGTCCTGTCTGGCCTAACATTGAGAGTCCTCTGCAAATAGGCCTCCAACTGCCTTTTTATCTTGCCACTCTCCTTCACACACCTTACGCGTAGGTCAGACCAAACATTTGACTTCCTTAATACTCCCCAGCTCCAGTCATTGCTGAGGGCTTTCTCCCTACAATGCCTCCTCCTGTCTCCCCGTGGACCTTCATACCACTGTCTGTACTGGCTGAAATCCCGAGCACCCGTCACAAAGCCTCAGCCACATATGCTCTCGCCCAGCAGGTGCTCCCTGAAGTCCTCCCTTCCTGCTTTAAATTATTTTTATTTTTGTGCTATTCTTACGACACTTACTGTGTGCTACTCTGTGGTAACATAAGCTTTAAGCTGTAAATTCATTTAGGACAGAGTGCAGGTCTTAGTTCTCTTGGAACTTTCAGAGCTGATAAAAAGAATGGGGCATTTAAATTGAAAATTTGTATTACAATAAAAGACACATTGCAATTAATCCCACTCAAGATATTCTCCCTTCATCTGAACACACTTACCCCATCCTTCTTGCCACTGTGTGAAGCAGTTCTGAAGTCCTTTTTCATGAATTTCTTTATCAAGTGTGATAAAAAATACAGAGAATGCTGTCGCCAAATGTCATTCAATGGGAAGGCAGGCTGGTAAAAACATTACAGTGTGTCCTCATCCACCTTATTTACCCAATCTGGCACAGTGAGACTTCTGGCTTTTCATCAAACTCAAAATGACCATGAAAGGTAAATGTTTGAATTGTTTCAAGACATCAAAGTGGCCAAAACAGCACAACTAAAGACACTATTAAAAAAGGACTTCAGAACTGCTTCAGAAATGGCACAAACCATAGGATAAGCATGTTTGAAATGAGAGGGAGTATTTTGAGGGGGATTAATGGCAATGTATCTTACTGTAATTATTTTTTAAAATTTAAACATTCACCTTATCTGGGACACATCTTGTATCACATCTTGTACATTGTCTTATCCTTGGATGTTCATTACATGCGTGCTGATTGAAAGAAAAAATGCATGAAGGAAAGAAAATAAACCCTTGACTAGCTGTTACACTGGATAAGCCTCAATTAAGTTAATTTGCACTTAGATGTAAATGATCTTTTAAAGGATTCACTACACAGAGATATTTTCATTATAATTGGGGGCATTCTGGTAACCAGACAGTGACTCCTATCTGAGAGAATTCTGGAGCCAAAGTCCCCAGACACGGAGGGACAACTTTACTCTGCTGTAGGTGAGGTCAGCCTTGAGGACTGGCCAAGCCAGGATGGTTCAGGGTCCCCAGGACATGCCGTTTCCCACATGGCCAGGTGCGGCCTTACAACACCACTCGGCTCAACATCAAACTGTCACCCCCACAATGTGCCACCTTCAGGCTCAGTTTTCTTACCTCTCCAGTGGGACAGGCTATCCCACCTCTCAGGTTCTCAGGAGGACTCAGGATTCGGTGTGAGCAAGCAGGAGGCACCAACGTCGGCTTTGGCATTCACCTTGCCACCCAGGGCTGCTAGTGCCCAGCTCGAGTGTGCTCGAGGTCACTAGGCTCCACGTGGCTTTGGCAGGAGAAAGGGAACCTGCCTCTCTCCCTCATGGGCACTTCAGGGAGGCGCCCCCATTCTCCTGTCCTTGTGGAAAGTCATAGTGGGTGGTCAATTGAGGCAGGCTTCTTGATTCTTATGAATTCCCCCACCTCTGAATTCACGAAGACCAAAGGAGCTTTTCCCAGGAGGAGAGGAACATTCCAGTCTGTTGACATCGATGTACCCACGGGAGAGTCCAGGAGAAGTTATGGGACAGGAGATGACTGAAGAGTTGTGTAGTGGAGCCGCGGCGAGAACACAAGGTTGTGGGATCAACACGCAGAGTGGGAAATGGAGCAGGTCCTTCTGCCGGCTGCCTTTGGTGAGCTGCATGTACACACTGCTAAAATACCACAAACAAATATAGAATTTCCTTTGGAAAAAAAAATGTATAGACTCGGGCAGACAACTGTGAAGTGAACTGGGAGGGACTCGGTCTGTCCCAGCCCACTGATGCCAGGATGCTGTCTCTCCATACACGCAAGCTACTGCTCGCTGATTGGGCCAGAAGCCCAGAGCAGGCCTTCTGCTCCCTCTGACTCTCCTTAGGGAAGTGCAGGCCAGCTGCCGACAGCAGTGAGTGCAGACAAATTGGCCAGGTCCCACCTTGCTCTAAGTGGATGCAGGTGCACCTCTCAGACTCATGGCCAATACCCATGGGCCTGGTCAATGAGGAAGCTTCAGATGGCCCATCCCCCCACATGGATGGAGCCCTACTCAAAACTAGACGTCCTCTGAGGAGCCAGAAATGAGGCCTCAGCCCCCCAAATCCCTGTCTATAGAGACACTATTCAAGGACTCGAAGGCTGGCTCTTTCTCATGTGTTTGGATTCTCCCTACACATTTCTGTGACTACGTGGTATGCCCCAAATAGAGAGAAGTTGGTTGAGCTGAAAACTCCCCCGAAAGAGTTGACCCTGAACATCAATCTCAGTAGGGCCCCAGAAAACAGAGGCTCTCACCAAAAAAAAAAAAAAAAAAAAAAAAAAAATTCAGTGCAAAGCAAAGTCTGACCACAGTCATTTCGAGTCTAAAATGGATCTGGCAAAGAATAATGGAGACTCCCCCTGTGGTCACAGCAGCACGGAGGGGAGGCACCTGTCTCGTACTATCTGCTTGGGGCTTCCAGAAACAAGGCCCTGAGGGAGAACTGGGAAGGACAGGAAGCCCCAGACGGAGAGTTCACCCCCAGCCTCCCCCACCCTGGGCCTGCAGGGCCTTCCTTTTCTGCCGCCAGCACACTCTCCCCGCTGTCTGGCCACGTTCTCTCCGAAATCCCATCTCAGGTAAACTCTTCCAGCGCACACGTTTTCTGTCTGATAGCACCGTTCATCTCTGTAAACTGCTGGAGAGGGACCAGTTGCTGCTTGCCGTGTGAACATGCGTGCGTCAGGCCAGCTCGGATGGTGCCGGAAGGAGTAGTGATGGAGGACAATGGAGGACATTTGGAGAACGGAAATGGCAACCCAGGGCAGCCTGGAGAGTGTCAGGCCCAGTTGAGGGCTCGTGCTACATGTATGTGGCATACTTTGCTCATGCACATCCGCCTTTTACCCTTCTTTGCCCTCCCTTCTCCCTTCCTCCTCTCCAACAGTCCACTCTCACGTTGCCTTTTCTTTTTTTTCTTCTCTTTTTGGTATTTTTGAGACAGCTGTAGCCCAGGCTGGTCTTGATTTCGTGATCTTCCTGCCTCAGCCTACTGAGTGCTGAGGTCATAGGTGTGCACCACGCTGTGGCTCCTCCCACCCAAATTCCACATTAAGGAAACGAGCAACACTTGTCTTTCTGAGGCTGGCTCCTTTCACTCACTATGATGTCTCTAATTCCACCCATTTTCCTCCCGGTGGCACGATTTCATTCTTCTTCATGGCTGAATAGCACCGTTGTGTATATACACATTTTCTTTCTGCATTCAACAGTTGATTGACTCCTAGGCTGGTCCCTTAACTTCTACCTCCTTTACAAGCCCTTCCCTGAACAAAGCCACCCAATGGAGTCTGCTGAGCCCACAGGACCCTGGCGGCCAGTGAGGCAGCAGGCAGAGCCTGCTAAGCCCCCACGCTTCTCAGCGCTTCCTTCCCTTTGGGCAGGGAGGAAGGGCAGGATGGGAGGAAGCCATCTTTAGCCTCCACCCCTCACTTCCGGAACCTGCCCTTTGGGCCACGCTGGCTGACTTCCTGTTGATCCTCCGAGACCCTGCAGCACCAATGGGCCCTCCCCAGTGGGACAAGGCCAGGGTAGGTGTCCATGTACCACCTATCTTCTTCCAGAAGATGAAGAAAAAGTTTGAAAACAAACACACTGCCCATCTGAAGACATTCTCAGTAAAACTAAAACAGCCATTTGATACAGTATCTCACTCCCTGGCCACTCCGAGCCCAGCTTGGTCCCACAGTGTCGCTGCTTGGCCATCCCTGGTGGCCTTGGTACTCCATTTCTAGTCTAAACTGGCCAGCTGACGGAGGTGGACGGGGCACCTTCAGGTATTACTGTGTGCGTGCAGGTGAAATGCTATACCTTTCGAGCTGCTTGAGGACAAAATTGGTAAAATCGGTGTGGCAGTACCGGTTAAAGTATTCATCTGCATACCCAGCTATTCTACCTCCAAGATTTCACCCTAAAGAAATATGCAAATGTTTATAACTAAAAACAATATTGCTCTTCTTTCTTGTAGCAGTGGAAAAACTAAGTGTTAAGAAGTGGAATGCTGTTGGGTGAGTCAGAAGACAAAAGGGTACTTCTAAACCATAAGCAATTGCACATAGCATGTATTTATCCCAAGAAGATGTTCATAAAGTCTGAAAGAAATAGAAGGGAGTTGCAAACAGTGTGATCCTATTTTGGTAAAATAAAATAAGGGAGAGAAGAAATAGAGGAGGAAGGAAGGAAAGAAGAAGCTGAAGATATACACTTTAGATGTTTCTCGGTGTGGTAGCTTTTATTTTTCTTCATGTTCACTATAGTGTATAAATGCCCCTCATCACACGCGATGCTTTTTAATTAGAAGAATATCACAAGGCGTTTAAGCACACGCATGCACGCACGCATGCGCACAGACTTTGTGCCGCTAAAATGGGATTTGGTTGGTTTGCCAGCCCTACCCAAGGCCTGCCCAAGGGGGGCAGCCCGGCAGCCCCCGCCCCGTGACTTGGAGCAAGGTCTCCTGGCTCCTGCCCAGCATCCAGGAGGTCGGGCAGCAGCCAGTGCAGGGGGAAGGGGAATGCGAAGGGGGCAGCCGTACGGTGCCTGTCTCACCACCTCCTCTTATTACCCGTACAGGCAACAGGTATATGAACCAAACCAGACCTCCCGCTACAGAATATTTTTTGCTTTCTGAGTGCAAAACACTGAATCTTTAGGAAAAAGAAAGCAAGGGAGGGCTCTGCTGGCTCTAAGTAGGTTATTTCAATCCATGGCTCTACGTTCTTGGTCAAAGTAGTTCCTGTGAGGAATGTGACCCCACGCTGCCCAAGTGGTGCTGCATGTCACAGGGCAGGTGACAGGTCCAGCCCAGCGCCAGCTTTGCTGCTGAAGTTCTCCTGGCTTCAGTTCGCTCCTCTACATTAATGAGTAAGAAGGGTCCAGTAACAGAGCCCGAATTTGTCACACACTGTTGGAGCACCATGGCTCCTGTGGAGGGTCAGGAGTCCAGTGGGGACACTAGATGGGCCATGCCCTGGACCCCCAGGCCCAGCAGGACCAAGCATCTCCACATCTCTCTTCCGTATATCGAGGTAAGGTCTTCTCTGGGTGGACTCTTGCGATTACAAGAGGAAAACCAGCAGATCATACTCTTCATTCTCTGGGGGGAAAAAAATCTCCCCTCTATGCACAATGCACATTTGATCATTTGTCAGCTGAGGCACCCGCCAATTACCTATTGTATGAACTTTTCTAATTTTCAGTGTGATTCATTTATTCATACAGAGAAAGGCCTCGGGCTTTGGGTATTGCCTCTGAAGTCAGACTCAAATATTCACCAGACAAAGATGTGTTATTAAGTCATCCTCCCACAGAAAGAGAAAGAAATAAAAAAACTGGCATCTCCACAAAGCACCTGGCACCAATTAGTCTTGGCCCCAACTCAGTGGCTCTAAGCAAGAGGGCTTGAAAGTGAAGGGGAGCTATTTTGGGCTCTTTGCTCGGGTTTATTAGTTATTTTCTTTCCATATGAGGAGCTGGTTTATTGGTCTGTGCTCTGTGCTACCTGCTCTGCAGCAATAGTGAGATCTCTGACTACACACGTGTGCACCTTTAGGGCCTTTGGGTGTGGATATCTACCTGTTAGAAGTGCATGGGATGAGGGAGACTCATGCAAGGCTTTGTAAAATAACAGCATCGAAGGAGAATCTGTAAAGCTATCTGATTGAACAAGACTAAAAGTTATCTGCATTCCTAGCCAAAAGAAGGAAGAAGATAGAGGAGTAGGAAGAAAAGGGGAGGAGATGGGGTGAAAGGATAGAAAAATGAAGAACCAAAAATTCATTTCAAAGCAAGTTTTTAAATGGATAGGATGCTAGGTTTCCATTCTGGGCAGGCTGGACAATTCTTATCTTGTTGAGCTTCCATGAGCCAGAAATGCAAAACCACCTGTGGGGAAGGCTGCCATGAGGACCCGAGTTTGATTGCTTTTTGCTCTCATCTCTCCTATTGTTGGGGAATGCCAGGGAAGTAAAAGTCATGGTGGCAGAATACAGAGCAAGGCAGCCAGAAAATCCTCCCTCTTTCTGCCCCCTCTCCCCCTGTCTCCTGCACACACACACACACACACACACACACACACACACACAGGACCAGTCATTGCTCAGCCTCCCCGGCCTCCTCCCCACACCCACCCCACCCCAGGTGGTGATGAAAGTCTAGGTCAGCTCTCTGGGCACTAACTCTCAGTTGGCCAGAGCAGTAAGCTTTAGTCATCTCTCACACTGGCTTGGGAGTTAATAACAATGCATGTTTCAGAATTGCTGAAGTAGATTTTTAAGGTCCTCACCATGATAAAAATGATGAAATGATGGAGATGTGAATTCACTTGACTGAATCTCACTGTACTCCATAAATATGGAGTCAATTAAAAACATTTTTTTAAACCATGTAATGAGACTGAGGGTTCCCTTTAGCCTACAGAGGACTTGCATTGGATTTAAATTGACTGCAGAGAAAAGGCATTCAAGAAAATCCAACACCCATTCATGATAAAAACGCTACAGAAAATTGGAATAGAAGGCCTTTATCTCAACCTGATTAAGGCTATCTATGAAAAACCAAGAGCCAACATCATACTAAATGGTCAGAAACTGAAAACTTTCACACTAAAATCAGGAACAAGACAAGGATGCCCACTATCACCACTCCTGTTCGATATAGTTCTGGAAACATTAGCCACAGCAATTAGAAAAGAGAAAGAAATAAAAGGAAAAAAGATAGGAAAGGAAGAGGTTAAACTGTCATTATTTGCTGATGATATGATACTTTACATAGAAGACCCAAAAAACTCTACCAAAGGACTTCTAGACTTAATTGACAGATTCAGTAGAGTAGCTGGATAGAAGGTCAACACTCAAAAAACAATAGCCTTCTTATATGCAAATAGCAGACCCACTGAGAGAGAAATTAGGGAAACAATTCCTTTTACAATAGCATCCAAAAAAATGAAGTATCTAGGAATCAATCTAACAAAGGAAGCAAAAGACCTCTACACTGAAAACTACAGCACCCTGAAAAAGGAGATTGAGGAGGATATAAGAAAATGGAAAGACACCCCTTATTCCTGGGTGGGAAGAACCAATATAGTGAAAATGGCCATACTTCCAAAACTACTATATAGATTTAATGCAATGCCGATTGAAATTCCAACAATATACTTCACAGAACTAGAGAAAACAATTCAAAACTTCATTTGGAACCAGGGGAGACCTAGAATAGCAAAAGCAATTCTGGGCAACAGAGACATGGCTGGGGGTATCACAATCCCCAACTTGAAACTATACTACAAAGCTACTGTGATAAAATCAGCATGGTACTGGCAAAGAAACAGATCCGAGGATCAGTGGAATAGATTAGAAGATCCAGAAACAACTTCAGACATACTCAGTTACCTCAAGTTTGACAAAGGAGCCAACCACCTTTATTGGAGGAAAGATAGCCTATTTAATAAATGGTGTTGGAAAAACTGGATTTCAACCTGCCAGAGATTAAAACTAGATCCATATATATCACCATGCACTAAACTAAGATTGAAGTGGATTAAAGATCTAAATAGTAACACAGAAACACTAAACTTGCTGGAAAATAAGTTAGGAAGAACTCTTGAAGACATTGGCGTAGGAAAAGAATTTATGAACAAAACCTCAATAGCACAGGAACTAGCAGAAAGAATCAACAACTGGGATTTCATCTTATTAAAAAGCTTCTGCACTGCAAGAGAAACCACCAACAGAGCTAAGAGACAACCTACAATGTGGGGAAAAAATTTTAGCAGGTGTAACTCAGACAAAGGGCTACTATCTAGAATATATAAAGAACTAAAAAAATCAGACACCCCCAAATTCAATGACCCAGTTCAAAAATGGGCATCTGAAATGAACAGACATTTCTCAGACAAAGAAGTAAAAGCAGCAAAAAACATAGAAAAAATGTTCAACATCACTGGTCATTTGAGAGATGCAGATGAAAACAACACTGAGATTCCAACTCACCCCAGAAAGAGTGGCTGCTGTCAAGATCTCAACCAATAACAAATGCTGGCAGTGGTGTGAGGAGAAAAGAACCCTTCTCCATTGCTGGTGGGAGTGCAGACTTGTGCAACCACTGTGGAAATCAGTATGGAGATACCTCTAAGAACTAGGGCTGGAGGTCCCATTTGACCCAGCTATTCCCCTGCTGGGTATTTTCCCAAAAGAATTAAAAGAATCATACCACAGTGATACATGTGTACCCATGTTTATAGCAGCACAGTTTGTAATAGCTAAAGCTTGGAAACATCCCAAGTGCCCATCAACTGGAAACTGGATAAAGATGTGTTTTTTAATAAAATGGAGTACTACTCAGCCATAAAGAATGAGAAACTAGAGACATTTATAGCTAAATGGATGCATATTGAGGCCATACTCTTAAGTGAAATAAATAGGACACACATGTGTAAACACCGAATAGTTTCTCTAGTGTGAGAAACTGAGAGTGTAAATAAGGATTAAAAGGATTAATAACTAATAATTGACACTTTGAAATATGAAAAGGTCCAAAGGGGTAGGGGTAGTGGGAGGAGATGGGGAAAGGAAAGAATGGAAAGGAAAAATTATGAGAAAAGAAAAAAAATGGAAACAAAGTCTATGTAAATAGGGAAGGGTGGAGGGGTGAAGGGTGCACAGGTAATGGGGCAAAAATAAAAACTAAGATACATCATGTTCAGGTACAAACACCCAGTGATAAATGTAAATGTATTGTATACCTAAAGTGTACCAATAAAAGAATTTAAGCAAAAAATAAATAAATAAATAGACTGCCACCCCCATTTTGTTCTGAGAAGTTGAGCTTTTCTTATCATGAAACATCTCTCATATGTATATGTCTCTGGATTCCACAAGCACCTTTCTCTTGGTGAGTGTGGACAGTGACAACAAAGTCAGTGTGTACTAGGTGACACATACCCAGAATCATCTTGGAGATTTTTATCCTTGCCAATCCCCAGTGTCACTATCCTAATGTGATCCCAGGGCTTGGGTGACTTGCCTAGTTACCCAGCTAGGAAGTAGTAACGGGTCTGAGGCTGTGGCACATTACCACTTCTCTCAAAAAGCAATGAGACTGGCTCTCGCCTGAAGGAATGCAGATCAGGTGAGGAAGGAGGCATACCTGGGTATAGTAGGAGGTCGGGGGTGATGGTGAGTAGCTAAGCAGAGAGGTACACAATGTCACAGTGCTGAATGGAAATACCTGCACTGCAGGAAGGCATGAAATAAGATGAATAGCAAACTATATATTGCATCCTGGAAAATGAACATAACTTCAAGTATTTTACATGATCCTCTTATTTAATTCCTGTATACCTTCATTGCGGTATTTACATCTTTAATTATAATTGCATCAAACCCTGGGAAAATGTGGTTTATCTTTCTAATAAGTAAGCTCTCTAGAAGGTGAGCTCTCCAACAGAGAATAGCTACAAAATGAGAGACTCCCCCAGGCACTGGCTTTCCCTTAGTTAAGACCACTCCTGTTTGTTTCTTGTCAACTTTTGTGGCCTTGGTGACATCATTAGGCCATCCTCAAAGGGAGCTCGTACTGTAGTGTGTACATTCTGTTAAAGAAATGCACAAATGCTGAAAGTTACCCATTAGCCAAATGCACCATTCACAGGGGCTATCAAGCTTTTGTCTCAGTGCCGTCCATTGTCACCTTGACAGAATGGGACACTGAAAGAAGTGGAGAAATGGGCTGGAGATTTAGCTCAGTGGTTCCGCCACCTGCCTCGCAAGCGCAAGGACCCAAGTTTGATCCCCGGTACCAAAAAAAAAAAAAAAAAATGTTGTACAAGAAGTAGAGAAATCCAAGCAAGGGTGACTGGACTGGAGAACCTCTGGTAGGAAGGGGGCACTGGACCGAGTACTTAGTGGGAAGGGTGAGGAAAGGAGTCCCAGGAGCAGCAGGGCAGCCGGGTCCTTAGGACCCCTGGGGGGCATGAGGTTGAGCAGTTCACCTCACAGAATCAGAGACCAACACAAGTGGACAAGAGCAGCCAGGAATCACTTTGCTCTTTTCCACTAGGTATCGTTGTTAGAACTGCCAGTGGGTAAGAGATATAACAGTTTAATTACCTGCCCACACCATTCTTCATACAACAAGGGTCAAGAAAATTATATCATAAGGGTTCCAAACTGGCACTGTGATTCATTCCCAGAAAAAGAAAAAAGATGAAAGTGACTATGATCATTAAGATGGCATCTCTTAGCTTTCTTCTGTTAGCAGAATAGATCTAAACCTGAATTCTACAGCACAATAAATCTGGATCTCCAAGAATCACAACACACTGTAACACAATATGTAATCATGACCTTGACCCCTAGACCTAGAGACAGAGAAAGTCAAAGACCTATCTGTGGTTGGAGCTGTTGTGCACCAGGGTAATGGGGTCTCAGTCGAGGGCATAAAGAGGCCCAGGGAGTTCCTTCCTGAAAGATAGAAGTCTAAATCTGGACTCACTTCTGGATTCCTCAGGACCTGGCCAGTTCTTAGGGAGGAGGTGGGGTGGAGGCCAGGCAAGCCATACCGTCATGCTCTCTCACAAGTAAGTACAGACCTGGATCTGTGTCCCAGCCCAGGTCTGTTCTGGAAGAAGACACGGTATGGTAATGGTTGGTGAGATTCCAACACTTCTCATTTCCGGCAACTTTGTTCAAATGAAATCGAGTTAAAATGAATATTAAGGGCATCCTGAAGGAAAGTAAGAAGGAAGGTTAGAACATGGTGCAATTACAAGGGTTCCTCAAACTCAAGGTGGGTTATGTCCCCATAAGCCCATCATAAGTTGAAAATGTCACAAGTTAAAAATTTATTTAATGTATCGGATCTATCCAACATCGTAGCTCATCAACACAGCACATTGCAAAGTCTCAGTTGCTTGCCTCATGACCCCGCAGCTGACCAGGAGCTGCAGCCAGCATCTTGAGGGAGCATCACCCTGAATATTGCTGATCCAGGAAAAGATCACAATTCAAAAGTCATTTTCTACTAAATGCAAATCATGTTGTACCATCATGAAGTAGAAAAATGGTAAGTAGAGCCCTCTTAAGTTAGGACCCAGCTGTACTGCCTCAGTTAGAAATGGAAAAGAATATTAACACTCTATAGTCTGGTAACAAATTCCAAGCCAAGACCCATTTAACCCAGGCTCTGCTACTTACTAATTTGTGTTACAGGGCAAGTTAATCTCTTTAAGACATAGTTTCCTCTTCTACAAAATAGAACTAAATCTTAGAATCTGTCTCAGTGGGCTGTTGGGAGGATTAAATAAGATAAAGCACAGGGTCAGGTACTGGTTGAGTATTCCCATGAATAATGATCCTTACTATGTTGAAGAGACCGCAGGTCCAAGTGTCAGCCAGCTCTCCCTTCCACAGTATCTATTCCAGGTGACCACCCACACCCAGTTACTGAGGTTCACTCAGATCACAGGTCCTGATTATCATGCTTAGCTGTCATATTACGATGACTGCACATGGGTGAAGTCACTTTCTCCACCTTCTGGGGGCTGTCACCCCTCAGACGTGTGCACTGTACTCAAGAGGTTGGATGCTTTCGGGTTACAGGAACCACCAAGAATGTGGCTGTCTTGATTCTAAGGCAAAAGCAAAACTCTGTTATTCAGGCCAGGAAATCCACACCATGTATGAGTAACTCAGATGTTTTTGGCCAACCAACTTCTCCTTGATGGTCAGGCAAGATCAAACCCTTAGAGATTAGAGTTATCCAAAAATGTGGGAAAGAATCTACAAGAAGATCCATATTCTCTCTCTCTGCCTCTCACTCTCTCTTCCCTGTTCCTCTCCCTCTGCCTCTTTCTATTTCTTTCCTACCACCATGAAGTGAACAACTTCCCCCACTACTTACCCCAACTATGATGTACTGTGGTACCAATACCCTAAAGCAACAGGACAAAGTGGCCATGGACTGAAACCTCTGACACTGTGACTCAAAATAACTCTTTATTTCTTAAAAGCTGATTCTCTCAAGTACTTTGTCACAGGGACAGAAAGCTGACTTGCACAGGATCCTTGGTTACCATAACTAAAGACCATGGGAGAAGCAATCCTTATTCAATGCTGAGTACTCTCCAAAAAGCAAATTAAAATGAAGTGCCAATACATCCTTTTAATTTTTGCTTTTTCTGGGAATTTAAAAGAGAGTATGCTTTTCCCATGCTGAAGTACTACATTTCAAATATCCGTATTCTACAAACAAGGCTATAGGTCATGGCTATTCAATAGAACTTTCTATGATGATGAAAATGCTCTATACCTATAGATCCAAATAAAGTAGCTGCTAGACACATTTGGCTATGAGGACTTTGAAATGTAGCTGCAGAGCCCTTGAAATGTGGCTAGCATGACCATGAAACTAAACTTTTCTTAATTTTTTGAAGCTTAAATTTAAATAACTACATGTGGCCAGTGGCTACCTAAATGGGTAGCATAACTGTGAGTGCCAATTTTGCCTCTTGAAAGTTCATAGGAACAAAAGTTCTCACGAAAGAAATAAGGAGAAAGTCTCGGGAACAAGCTGTAAGGCCAGTTGTGAGTTTCCTGGACAGCCAGCTGGTGGGATTTCGAGCTTCAACATTCCAATTGTTTCTGCTCTGACTCACTGGTATTATTACTATCATGCTGACAAAAGAACAGCGTTGTCCATAGATACCAACATCATTGTTTTTATTTGGAGCTAGTCTTCTTGGGTTCTCTGCATTCTTAAATATGTCCTCTCTGTGGATGATATGAAATCAAAGTATCCAACAGGACTCCTCTGAGATTCCACCCCTACACAGGCTCAAGAGGGAAGGCAGCATGAAGACTTGCAGTCTCTACCATCAGCGGGAGAGTCAAAAAGGAATCAAACCTCATTTTGCATCTTGCACTTTAGTTCTTTCTCTGTGAGTAGCTGAGCTGGATGAGACGAATCCCCAAAGCTAAATGGCTTGCTTTGGGCCCCGCGCTGAAATGGACTCCACTTTTGTACATTTCTCTCCAGGGGCCCTTGCTTACTATCAGAGATGCTCTCCATGAAGCCTCTTAGAGATTCATCAGAATGACAAAACTGGGCGTCTCAGGGCATGCAAGGTCAGCAGACTCGGTGCACAGAGCCCATTTGTGCGGGTCCTTAACAAAGGCTCTCGGGATGGTGCTGCCTTTGTTCCCCTCTCTTCTGGTGGAAATGATTTAGTGAATGCCCTGCACCTTTCTCTCCCTTCAATGCCACGCTTGACCCTTCATCCCCACCCTTTCACATTCAATCCTTTTGCTTCACTGGCCTTTCCAGACGAGGAAGAGTCTCCCTAAATCAAGAATGTACCTATTCAGAAGAGGTCAATTAGCTCTGCGCAGTAATGAGGACAAAGCTGCCCTCTCCACTTTGACACTGATTTAAACATTATTCACGGGCTCCAGGACCCCAGTGGGGCAACTGTCTGGGAACCGATGAGGGACATCATGTCTCATTCCCATAACCCATGCCCAGTCACCCCAAAGAATCAGCCACCAGCCACAGATCCCTCCTAGCCAGCTACATGGTAACCAAAGCAAGTCCCTTCTGTGTACATTTCCTGTAGCGTGTAATTGCTGACTGGTGACAGAGAAGAATGAGAAAGAAATGCAGAGAGGGCTTCAATGGAATCATCATCACAAAGACCCCAGCCCTACATGCCAGGCACCAAAACCTTACGGCAGGGCCCGGGCTTGTGCCCAGACCCACTCCACAAAGAACTCAGCACCTTCCCCAGGGCTACACATGCCACACATGCCTGGTCGTGCTTCTTAAAAGACAGATGCTCACTGTCGGGAGACTTGAGAAGTTCTTGGAGATTTAATCTTTCTCACATGAGAATTCCCTCTTAATCTTACCCATAAATGGCCATCTGAGAGTAGAAACATCACTACTTCTCAAGATTAGATCCAAACTGCATTAAATATTTCATGACAACTACCAGACTCTTCTTAATTTTATCATTTCTGTTCCAAGCCAAATTCCTCTGGTTCCTTCAGTGGTGCCTCTCATGTTACGATTTCGAGGTTCTTCCCTATCCTGGCTACTCTGGCAGTCAAAGTCATAGGAAAATTGAGCTCAGCCACATCTGTAGAGATTCTGTCATCCACTTTTAAATGCATCTTTGAGCTAAGTGAAGAATGTGGGAGAGGGAAGTCAGAAATGCTAGTAGCTTTGTCCCCTGGCTGCAACAGCACTAAAGAAATATTAGGTTAGGGTAGGGGTACATGGAAGTAAGAACTTCAGCCTTAGAAGTAAATATATACTTCCTGAGCTCCTCTCAGGAGCTATACCGGGCATTTTACCTATGTTAGTCTTTACCAGAAGGTGAGCTTCATGATTGCTGTTTTACAGTCAAAGAATGGGGCTCACAGGGATAAGTAGTTTGCCCAAGATTGTATACCTAATAAGTGGCAAATAATGTATTTACATGGAATTTCTAACGTAGCTTAATTCCTTCTGGTCAGTGTCACATCCTGGAAGGACTCAACCTCCCAGAGCTAGCTGTGTCCTGTTCAACTTTTCTCATCTTCTAAGTCCTCCAGCTTTGTCAGATGTTTCTGGGTTCAGATTACCATCCACTGCAACCTTCAGTCCTTTTCTGATCCTTCCAGGCTTGCCTTCTCTGAAACCGGCCATCTCCCTGATCCTGCAAGACACCCTTGGTTTCAGGTTCTCCCGTCACAGTTTTGTGTGAACAAATTCATCAGTGTCCCCCAGAGAAAGAGACTCCAGCTCCCGACTCACTGAGCTTGTGTGTTCTCTCCCTTGCAAGTTCTGTGAGACTGATGTGCTGTGTAATCAAAAAGAGCTAGCTCTTATAAATGTAGGCCCCCAGCTACGGTAGGTGAACTTTCAATTCTTCAAATCTTTATACTTCTTTTCCTCCCCTTCCTCCTCCTCCTCCTCTTTCTTCTTCTCATGTGTGAGTGTGTGTATGTGTGAGTTCATGTGTGCATGTGTGTGTGTGTGTGTGTGTATTTCTTCCCAAGGAACCCAGTGTCCCTAGGGCTTCCAGCATTATCAAGAAAAGACAAGGGAAAAAAAAGAAATGGGTCAAGTATCCAGTTGTTTAAGCCCTCATTAAGGTGGTTTCTGCATAGCTCATATTCAGATCCCAAGAGTCCTATCTTAAGCTCTCCTGTTCGTACTGTGGTTCAGTTGGTGGATAGCCCCTAGAGAGTTCACATCAGAACTCCACTAATCCCGAACAGGGATCTGGTGTTCCTACTGAAGAACCCGGTTCGTCCAAACCGAGGAAGCATGTGACCTGACCTCTGCAAGATATAGCATTCCAGTAAATCAGTCCGACAACCCTAAGGAATTAAAAGCAATCTCAATCTTTCCTTGAATTCCTTAAATGATATCAAAGGAGAACCAATGTATGACCCACAGTAATGTCTCCTTAAAGTCTCCTTTTTCATTATTTCCCCTCTCAATGTCAGTCACAACCCCAACTCTTTCAAAGCTTCTCACAGTGTATTGTATTTTCAATCTCCAAGCCCAAACTTCCTCTAAGATCAAGTTGTCACAGACATTCCCTATCCTTCAGGCGTCCCCTATCCAAAGCTTTTCACTCTGTCCTTTTCAGGAAGGACATCTCTGAGGAGGTTTGGGCAGAGACCCACAGGAAAAGCAAGCAGCTGGCTCCTAACACGCTGCCAAGGCCACATCCTCGAATCCAGAAGGAAGACCCCGGTAGGCACCATCCAACTCAGCAAGAAAATACTGGGCTGGCAAGGAGGGACTCTATGGAGGGACGGCAGATGAGGCCACTGGGCTGGCAGGTGCCCAGGCTTTGGAAAACCCTTGGGAAGTTTCAAGCAGGAAGGAGACAGAGGACTAGGGCTGCTATTCAGGGAGTAGTCTGTAGCAAACCCAAGAACAGGAGGAGCAGCAAGAAGGGCTCAAGAGCCACTGTTTTAGTTGAGGCATGATGTTCTCAGGGCTTGAACGGGGTAATAGCATTGGGACTGCTGAGTACTTAAGTTGCCAGTGTAACACTACAGGTGATCAAGAGCATTATTGTACATACTGGATTCATAGGATGCAGTCCCATTGTGCTGAGTAGTTACCATTTTATGGGCAAACACTAAGTGACAGAGAATTGGAGGTGACAAAAGTTTCCTCACTTCTTCCTCAGCATTCCATAAGAATTTCACATTGTTCTAAAGACATCCTTTGCAAGACAGTTGATATCTTTTAATAAACCTTTTTTCTGCAAGTTCCCCTGGTGAATTATTTTGCTTGCAACAAAGAACTTGTCCAATAAATCACTTCTAATCACAGCTGAGTTCCGGCTTCCCCAAATCCTTGCAAACACTGGTAAATATCAATTAAAATGAACAAAACAAAAACAAAATTTACAAAAATGTTACTTTGGGGACCAGCTTTGTAGGACAAGAAAAGCAAACCATTTTCTGTAGAGGGCCCCACAGTTGAGGCAGCTCTTAATTCTGTGAGCTACAAACTGGATTCAGAACTCAACCAAGGACCTTAGGAATTTAGCTGGAAGGCTATTTCCATCCTTCTACTACTCTGAGCACTGTGCATTAAGAGCCTCAGACCCCACGTGATGATTGGTAGGAAACAAATTTATGTGTTGCAAACATGAGTGTTTCTGGTTGGTTAGCCAGAGCAGGGAGCTTTTCCGACCTGCAGAAGGATGTTGTGGATCCCTCCTCCGTGGAGGCCCTGGGTCTCACAGTGTTATCCAAATTGCTTTGGCTTTCAACAGCTCTTGATCACATCTTACAAAATATTCCAATAGCAGGGTTGGTAACAGAGTAAAAAGTAGTACAACACAAGTTTGAAGTATTTTTGAAATTATGTCTTTATCAAAAAATTACTTTAAATTTTACATTCTGCTCCATAACATATCAATATCCACTTCTACATAAAAATAATAAATTGCATTGCTTACTAAAGAAACTTCCTTCTAAATAAGGTAGAATACACTTAGCTCCATCTCAAAATGCTACTAAAAATTTCAAGTGATTTAACCTACAAAGACAAAGAGATCATGACAATGAATGATAATGAAAAAGAGAAGCCAACCAAACTCAGAAGATGAGATGGGAGATGATAAATACTACTTGGTCTAGCACAGTAGACAAAGTTAAGACTTGAACTGACTTGAGAAAAGCACTAAGCAAACAAATGAAGATTTAGAAGATCTGGGATACAAAATCCCAGGGATGGCTGAGAGTTGATGCCCCAGAATGTCTGAAGGTAGAGTTGAAGATTGGGATGGAAAACAATAACTAGGTGAACCTCCACCCAAGGAGCACCTGGATCCATGCCATGGACTGTGGCCCCAGTCCCCCATCTCAGAAGGCTTACTTTCTGAAGAAACTCAGAGGGGCTCAGCAATACCTGCACATAGTGTGGCAAGGGAGCTCCCTCCCCAAGCCAGGAGACTAAGTGAGACACCGTGTCCATCAGGACTGCCTCAGCCTCTCTGTTATGCAGCACCCACACTGCTGACAGCCATGTACCCCAGAAAAACTGTCCCCAGAGAGAGAGAGAGCCCCTCAGCTTGGCGTCTGCAGAGTTCTCCCCAGCCCAGTTGGACAGCAAGGGCAGAGCGGGGGCTCTGAGCTCAGGGTGTGAGTGATAAGGGATGGCCTCAGGAGAATTTAAAACCAATCATTAAATGCATTTTTTTTATTATTACCACGTGTAGCAATTTTTAAAACTTCAGCGGTAGCATGCTCCTTCTCCAGAAGCAACTTCTCTGGATCGAAGTTGCAAGCAGTTGCAGTGCCTACTGTCAAATATCAGCAATGGGTACGTAAACATCGCATGAGCACATTTTTATTTTCTACCTGGAAGTTAATTTTGGAAACTCCCCATTATTCAGTCAGTTCCCAATTAATGCACACTCAGTGATAGGTGGTTCCTCCAAGAGACGTTGGCAGGTTCAAACCACTCCGCTCCACTCCCGCTGGACCTGCAGCCCCGTCCCTGTGGTATCACACAGTCCTCTGTTTAAACAGCAGCCTCAAAAATAAACAGTGACGCCACTTGCATGCAACAGCACATTTGAAAATAAACAATGACTCCCTTCTAAACAAGAAAAACTGTGAATCACTTTTTGGCATTCTTTGTCACCATTTGGACTTCTTAATTTTGTTTAAAGTTTAAAGCAGTGACACTGAGCAGTGGAGAGTAGCCTGGTAGCTTTGTTTGGAAATCGCACAATTTATTTTATACATTAAACATGTCACTGAACTTGAGTGATATCTTTATCGTTGAAATGTATTCATTTTCATTAACTGTCTCCAAACTGAGGGAGAAAATCATCATTTTAATAGAGAAGCATGTATTTTATTTTGCTTTCACACACAATTCAGAATCACATCTATCAACATGCCAGATTAACATAATGATCTTTTTTACTTTCTTTTTTTTTTTTTTTTTTCATACCAGGGATCGAACTTGGGTCCTTGCGCTTGTGAGTTTTTTTACTTTCTTAAGGTATCAGAAAATATGTTTCTTAGCATAAGTATTCATTGAGGAGGATGAAAAGAAGGTGAATTTTCCCTCATGTTTACTTTTATTTTTTAATATTTTAGTTTGTTTGTGACACATAATGAATGCATCCACTATAGGGATGCTTACATGTCACATGGTTCTTTTTAACTTCTTTTTCCATCTCCTCAGTCCCACCTCCCCCAGTCCCCAGGTCTTCTTCCCATCTCCCTAAAATCTGCTTCTCTGTTTCCTATCATCTGTTGTTTATTATGTCCTTGAAATTATTTTTACATTGGGTTTCTCATATAACCAAAACCCTGAGCAATTTAACCTTCTATGTCTGATTTATTTTACTTAGCATTATAGTCTCAAGGTGCATCCACTTTCCTACAGATGACTCAAATGGGTCCTTTTCAATGCATGAGTAGTACTCCGTGGTATATACAGGAAATGTATCACATTTCCTTTATCCACTCATCTGTTGAAGGGCATGTAGGCTACTTCCAAGATTCAGCTGTTATGATTTATGCTGCTATAAACACTGGCAATTATTATAACTGATTTTTATTATTATTACTGAAACTGTTTATTTATGTGTACAAATAAATGTATACATATACACTTTTGTATAAGTTGATCAGATTTGGATTTGAACCCCATCTTACTCCTACCTCAATCATCAGACACAGGAAATACAAAGACCAGAATTAACAAACAAAAAGAAATTTGGATAAAACAGAGATGTAAGGAAACAGAAAAAAAGTTTAATTTCAATGAAATTCTTAGTGATAAAAAACATTGCCTCCTTGGGCCAGGGATTTAGCTCAGTGGTTTTGCCACCTGCTGCACAAGCGCAAGGACCCCAGTTCGATCCCGGTACCAAAAAAAACAAAAAACACTGCCTCCTTGATACAGATTAATAAGAATAGGAGGCATTTTTTAAAAAAAAGAAAGACAGAAAGAAACTTTCAGACAAGAAAAAATGCTTAGAATTTAAAATATGAAACTTTTTTAAATAAGAAAAAAGAAAGTAAAGAAAATCTTAAAAGAAGTCAAACAAAAAATATAATAACAAAATAGGAAAGAAGATATTTTTAAAAATAGAATATTGATTCAGAAAATCTGACTAATGAGAGTTCCCGAAAGAACAGCAAGTAAACGGATGGAAATAGAAACATCACATCATATAAGAGATGCTCCCAGAACCAAAGGGCAGCAGTTTCTAAATAGGAAGGTCCACAAAATGCTTGGGACAGTAAATGAAAAACAAATTGCACCAAGGCAAACCACCGTGAAATTTCTAAATATTAAGAATAAAGACAAAATCCCCAAAAGGTCCCAGACAGAAAAAAAAATGGAGTATACTAAAGGAAAAGAGTCATCATGGCACTGAATTTTTCTAAAGCACCTTGGGAAGTAGAAGATTCTGGAGCCATGCTAGCAATAGTCTAAGTAAAGGAAGTATTTCCAATGTGGGATCCCATAGGTAGCAAAATCAAGTGTACAATAAAATTGTTTTCGGATGGCCAAGGTTTCAAAACTATTACTTCCTACATCAGAAAGCTCCCGCCAAGTGTGTGTCACAGGAACAAGACAGCAATCATACGTCAAGTTCAAGACATGCAGAAAGTGAAGCACACAGTCTCCCCGAGATGCGAAGAGATTGCCAAGAATGACAAGGGGAGCAGCCAGTTAGCATCAACATGGCAGTCCTTGAAAATCCCAACTTCAAATTTGAACAGGGAAATGGAAAACCCCAGAGGCAGTGTCGCCAAAAATAAAAAATGGAACCAATTTCTGAAATCATGTGTTCCTGGAGAAGGTGGAAACTAATGTGGGTCGGTACATAACACTGCACAGACTTTTAAAAAGAGAGAGACAATTTGAACTCCAGGAAAAACAAAAAGCTCTGCCAGAAATATAGCTGTGGGCAGTGCCTATTCATCCTAATAGCATAAACGCTGAGTACTAATTTAACAAATAACTGTGATGGAACCACAGTGGGCAGATGGAGCTGGAGAGAAATAGGGTGTGCGTGTGTGTGTCTGTTACATTTCTGTCTTTCATGAGGAAATCAACAGCCATAAAAGGAGAAGTAGCAGTATCATGATATTTAGACACAGAGAGCTACATGCTAAGAAATGAAGCTGAAATGAAGCTAAAATGAAGCAGCTGCTTCGAAGGGGTCATGACATGAGATGAAAAAGTAGGGAACAGCTATTCATATTAAGTAGTGTCTATTTGAGCTTTTTACATTTCATCCACATATTGCTTTTGGCAATATATTAAAAGGAGAGAAGCAGAAAACCAGAAATTGATTGGAAACTGCCATGTTTAATATGTATTGAAAATTAATGCAGAATTAAAGCATAAAAAGGAGAGTTGCACAAAATACCTTCCTAACCACCCTCTCTGCACCAGATCAGGCAAACTTTGGAAGGAGGGGAAGTAACACAGAGCCCATAGTGCATGGGAGACTTTCAAAGATCTTTGTGAGCGATCATCACCACTGTCCTGAGGAATGAAGCAAGTGATTGTACAGTCTCTACAGATCGCGGAACACCTTGCTTGCGAGTGTTTGTTTATACAGTACCACCTACGTGAGCCCCCAAGGAGGCTGTGGGCGGAGTCTGACAGTTCATAACCAGCACCATTCCATTCAATGGCTCCTGTGGAGGTACTTGAAACATGGGGAAACTGAGTCTCAGCAAGTTCACATGAGTTGCCCTTGTCATACAGCGGGTAAGTGCCGGAACTATCCTGTTGCTCTGACCCGATATAGCTCCTCACTCTTAGCCTTTGGGGACAGAAACAGTGTCTTCCGTTTGCACCCCAGCACCTGGCACACTGTGTGGCACACAGAAGATGCTGACCCAAAGACTATCCACTGAAGTAAGACAGCTTCCACCAGAAGGGGCCGCCCCCTACCTGTCTGTCAGGTGAGCTGCACCAGACTGTGCAGGTGTGGCCCTGGCAGAGGAGTCCACAGAGGCACTTCCTCCAAGCCCGGAGGGAACCCTCAGCCCATCTTCAGGGAGCCTAGAGAGCCAGGAGGATCACAAGTTGGAGCCCAACTAGGGTCACTTAACAACTTAGCAAGACCCTGCCTCAAATTTTAAAAAGAAAAAGAGCTGGGGATGTTGCTCAGTGTGAAGACCCAGGGTTTAATCCCCATTATGACACACACATACACAAAAGCAAAATTAAACCTTCAATGCAAAAACAAAAAAATGAAGAAAAAACTAGAGAAACTATTTTAGAGCCCACAGAATTTTTGAAAAAGTCATTAACAAACGGTAAAATCAGGGAGATGGAAATCGCTGCCCTGACAGGAGACAGCAGAGTCCCCAGCGCAGTGCCTCAGCTTTTAGGAAGCAAGAGCACAGAGCCAATTCTGCATCCAAGGTGGTGCCCTGAGGAAGCATCAGATAAGTGAACTTTCCATCCAGGGAAGCTGGACCTGAGAAAACAGAAGCAGAGGCCCAGGAAGCTGGGACAGCCCCTCAGAGAACCCTGGGGAAGTGGCCTCATACTCTGGGTTTCTTTTAGCTGACTCCACACCACAGGCAGGAGTGAGAGGTACAGAGCCTGTCCCCGGGGCCTACATGCAATACATCTTAAACTGTTGCAAGGGGTGAGTATTTGTTGTAGAATACAAATTATTGGAGGACCCTCCTTGTTCTCCAAGACCTTGACCGTTACAGTCATGTTAACATGACTTGTGTTCTGGAGAGTGCAGACCCTCCTTAGCAGCAGAGCCATGTCACAGGATGGGAGGCGGACCGTGTACAAGATGTGTCAAGCCTGACCTGGGCGGCAGGGTGGCCAGCCCTGCAATGCAAAGTGCCCAGGGCGACCTGGGTATGTGTGAGTCTCTGGGGGCCCTGAGGTCCAGGAGACACAGACTTTATGACCTCTTCTGCTCAGAAAAAAGCACCACTCAAGTCTCTAAGCAATGTAACTCAGGGCTAAGAAAGAGAGGTCCATTCCACGAAAGTCCTCCCCGGGCCACGGCCGTGCATCCCAGTGACAGGCTTGCCTTCCTGACCGTGGGCTCTCAGGAGCTTCTGAAGGACCGAGCACATACTCTGGGATGACACACTTCTGGCTCTGCTCTCTGAGCACTGAGTTGCAAAAAACACATCTCCTAGGAGAATCTTTGCTATTCCAACTCTGGACAGTCACCATGTGGCATCTGCCACACCAGGTGTCTGTTAGGCCTCCCTGGGCAGCTTATCAGCTTTCTAGGGTAGGGAGACCACCTCCATGCCCTCTGTTGGAAGTCAACTCACAGCACACAGTAGCCCAGAAAGGCACATTTCCCTAACTCATCCGTACTTGGTATGGGCATCTCTCATGTGTCTTAGCATCTGAAGGGCGACTATTGGATCGCAAAGGCCACCATACCACGAGCAAAGACATGGAGCAAGATTGAACCATATGTATCTTTCAAGAACGTGTTCCAGCAGTCTGCCCAGGATTCCCTGAAGCCCTGCAGTATTTCCTGAGAAATGGCGCTCTCTCTATTCAAATTCCTGGTGATGTAGCAACCCAGCACACACTGGGGCAGAATCATAGGGTTTTACAACTCATTTGCCTTTCAGACGTCTTGCCCAGTGGTGGGGAGAAGCAGGCTGTTAGCAGGGCCCAGGTCTTTTGGAAACCTTTGGAGGATGTTGAACCCTAAAGAGGCCAAAGACTTTGGCTGCTATGTGGCAAATAGTCTGTAGGGGGTGCAAGAATGGAGACAAAAAAGAACCCTCAGAGGCCACTGGTGCAGTTAAAGAATGAGATGTCCATGGCTTGAACAGAATGGCGGCATTGAGTTGGTGAGTGGTTAAATTCTGGATATACACTAAAAGTGGAATCAAGAAGGTTACCTAATGCACTGGATTCGGGGTGTGAGATAGAGAAGGGTAACTTTTTTTGGGCTGAAGAACTTTTAAAAAATGGTAATGCCATTTAGAAACCACTGAGGGAGGCACCGTTGGAAGGACATATGCCAAAGTGTGTGATGATGATCATATTTCACGTTTGTAAATTGCGTGCTTGCTCTGGGCCAGGCACTGGCTGAAACTATTTTATATCTATATTCGTATTATATTTATATTCATTCTTTTCATTATCACTGTAAATGAGATGCAGTACTATCATGGCATATGGGATTGTAGTTTGCATTCATGCTTATCCAAATATTCCAATGTTTGCAATAAATGTATAAAAGCCTTTTATAATAAAAAATTTTTAAAAAGCTCATTGTGTGGGTATGTGTGTATACTGATTCTGTTGACCAAAAATGACATATCTATACATCCTAGCACCATTGGCAACTGTTCAGCCTAGACTGGCATGAGATTGCTTCACAGACAGATTTTTAGGACAGCAGTTTTCACCTTTCTTTTCCTTCTGGGCCGGATAAATTCATAAGCAAGACTCAGTCTCATGGATACATCAAGAATACATCATGAATGGCTCATGCTCTGTACCCTACTAATCATTATCTATTTTCCCTGCACCAAGCCGAGAACCTCTGATTTGGATGACTAAATGAATCAGATTGCTAGGTAGCACTGACTTTTTTATTTCAACATTCCATAAGTGAAAGCTCTCAGGATTTAGTCTTGTCTTTTTCTCTCCAGCCACTGTTTAACCACAGATGTTATTGTTTTGCCCAACAGTTTCTATGTGAACATACTCTGGAGTACAGAAGGCAGGAGTGGTCATTTCTCATTTCAATGGGTGACTAGGGACACTGAGGGCAGAGGCCCTTGCTCGTCTCCATGGTGACACTCCCTGGACAGGAGAATTGTGCAACTCTTCCTGCCACGGGGATAACGGATTTGCATGGAATTCTGACTGCTCTGTAGCTGTCTGAATCTTTCAGGATGCCTAAGTGGAAAGTGAACAAACCAATCACATGCAATTGAAAATGAAAATTCAGATTCAGATTGCAGTTCGTTACGCTACTCCATCGATGTTTAGTAAACTCACTGGTGCTGGAATGACACCAAAGGCAGTCCTATTCCATTACTATAACTCCAAACTAAACATCATTTTTTATTTTCTTTAAGACTGTAGGGAGGCATCTCACTGCAACGTGAGCCTTATTAAATGGAATTGGATATGCCTTGGATCAAACCAAGTCTTCTGAATCATGAATATTGAAAATGGAAAGGAGCTAGAGATTGCATATTCCAAACCTGTCACTTAACAGATGAGAAAAAAGATGCTCACAGGCCTTGAACGATCTGCCCAGGACCACCCAGAAATGAGGACTAGAATCCAGGTCCCTCAGCTGGAGAGCTCTTTGCACCCACTAGACTCTGCCACCTGCCGAGGCCACTGCTGATGGTGTCAGTCCAACAGTGGCCCAGGCGAGGCCCCAGGTCTCACCTCCACCCCATGAGCCCCATGGCAGCAAAACCAGGACAATGTGCTCAAGGCTGGTAGTCAAGCCAGCATTTAGCCCCGTCCTGGACTCCAACCTAGAGACTAAAAAGGAAATTTGGAAGGCTCAAAGACAGAGAAAAAGAAGGGAAGCCAAAGCACGTCCACAGAAGTGTAGAAAGTTAAGGAAAATAGAGGTTAGAAGCATTTAAGAATCAAGCCTTCACCTTTTAAAAGCAAGTGCTTTCAATAGCAGCTATTATCAGAGAACTTCCATTCTCCTTATGAATGTTTGCTCGAGTTCTAAACAAGATAAAATTCAAGGCACAATTATTTCTTTGCATCTCAGCTCTACTCCTGTAGCAGACCAACTGGTAATAAAATTCCACTACCATCAACAGCCAAAAAGCTCACAAGAATTGTTTTAAAAAGTCCAAGTAGACAGTCCTATCAGCTCTGTAGGAGCGTGAGCCATCATCCGTTATTGCCTTTGAGAGTACATGTAGGCATGGAATCCAAACTAGACTTGGTGCCAGCTATATAGGGTAGCACTTTCTTGCCTGTAACTCTTTGCTAGTAGCCAATCATGATTTTTATATAAGCTGTACAGTACTATGAGTGGATTGGATCTAACAAAATGCTTTACTCTGCTCTGATGACTTGCATGACATCTCATGGGTACTACCATTGGAAAGCCTTCCTCCCAATCATAACAGGTCAGACTGCCATGCCACATCTGTGATATCACCGGCTCCAGAGCTTCAGCTAAGAGCAGCAGATCTGTCCTGGGACTGCATTTTGCATTGTTGCTGCTGGCTCATATCCCTGCTTAGCTACTCCTTGATCCCATTGGAATGTGCTCATAATGGCAATATGTCACATCCAAATCAATCCACACAGCACAACTGCCTCTGTCTTAATTAATAACTATGGGTGGCCTCTCAGGGGAGCGGTCTGTCTCCATGCTGACACTGCTATGGCTGTGCCACCTGGGACAGGTTCTTTTTCTCTGATCTTTGATTCTTTCATCTATAAAATAAAGCAGGCAGTGAGGAGGCCTTCTCAGGGATCTCAGCTCTCATCTTCTGACACTGGCTTTTAGAAGAAAGTATCTATACAAAGGAGTCAGCGCAGATCAGATATTTCTTGCAGTTGAAAACAACCAGCCATGAAGCTTGATGTGATGGCACATGCCTGTAATCTCAGCTATTCGGAAGGCTGACACAGGAGGATCATAAATTTGAGGTCAGCCTGGGTAACTGAGCAAAACCCTACCTCAAAATTTTAAAAAAAATCTAAAAGTATAGCTCAGTGGTAGAATGTTTGCCTGGGATGCACCAGGCTTTGGTTCAATCTCCAATGCCACAAGAAGGAAGGAAGGAAGGAAGGAAGGAAGGAAGGGAGGGAGGGAGGGAGGGAGGGAGAAAAAGAGAGAAAGAGAGAAAGAGAGAAAGAGAGAAAGAAAGAAAGAAAGAAAGAAAGAAAGAAAGAAAGAAAGAAAGAAAGAAAGAAAGAAGAGAAAGAAAGAAAAAGGTGGGAGGACCAGCCATGAGACTATTACAAGAAACTCTTACAGCAGCTGAAGGCAATCCTTCAACAATATTAAAGGATCCAGTTGGTATGGAGAAGGGGGACTAAGCTGCGATTTCATGAAGAGAACCTCTCTGGAGCCAGGCACCCTGTGTGGGACCTGGCCCATGTTATTTCATTTAATCCCCAGCACCAACTCTCTGAGTTCTTTATCATTGTGCTCATTTCAGAGCTGAAGGAACTGATAGACAGGAACAGTTTGAACATCTGCAATCCGAACTCCGGTGCTCAAAACATTCTAAGTTTTGGAGCATTTTGAATTTTGGATTTTGTTAATTTCCTGATTAGGAATATTAGACTGGTAAAGCCTACACAAATATTCCAAAATCCGAAAAACTAAAACTCTGAGCTCAGCCACTTTGGATAAGACTGACTTCCCCTGTCCGCCCCACCCTTCTCCTGAGGACACAGTGCCCGGAAGGGAGAGGGCCCATGACCGAGCCCCAGAGCTGCATCCACGCCCTCTAGTCCCTCCCTTCTCTGGCCCTCTCTTTGCTCCCTTGATCAAAGTCCCTACTAGGTGAATGGACCTTGTGAAAACATAATACAAAAGTAGCATTTCACCAGTGGATTCTACACAGAAGCTTGGCCTGCATGCCAGGCCTGCCGATCGTCCTGGTTAATCTTGATTGTCCACTTGAGTAGCTTGAGGGATACCTAGGAGACAGGCAAGTGCATTCTGGGTACCCAGTGCATCATGGGAACATGACCTGTATCTGATCCTCAACCCGTCCTCTTGGGCTCTTCCCTTGCCCTCTGCTTCCCAGATGCCACCAGGAGAGCATCTCTGCTCTGCCACACTCTTCCGCTGTAATGAGTCTGCCCTGGCACCAGTCAATCATGGACTGAAACCTCTGCATCATGCACCAAAATAAACCTTTTAAGCTGTGTATGCGTCAACTGAGAAGCTAATACACATATCCATCAAAAACCCCATTCAAATCCGGAAGTTAACTTACAACCAACTTTAGAACGCATTCTGAGAAATATTCACCAGACTTCTTCCTCAGGGCCTCTTCGTTCATTGTGATACAGCTGTCTTTTGCCCCTGGGCAGGGGGAGGGTCCCGTGTCCCCCCCCCCCAAAGTGCAGCAAGGGATGACAGCTTTCTTCCCTGGGGCCAGAGCACCCTGGGGATGCAGTCAGGCCCAGGTCCCCTCTCCTCTCCAGGTCACTTCGTTAGAAGATGCCTCTGTTCCAGAGGCTGCTGCAGCCCTGCAGAAATCTTACAGAAGTTCAGTGCCAAACCTTGGTCAACCACTTTTATGGAGCTGACAGATTCTTGGCTCCTCCCAAGTTTTTTCTTTTTCTTTTTTTTCAAGTGAATAAGTAGATCTACTTAGGTTTATTGTAGGAACAAATGCTCTTCTGGAAAGCTAATTGTTTTGAATGGCTGAAATGAAAAATAATACCCCTCCCCACCCTTCAGAGTCCACTCAGTTAAACAGATAAAAATGTGAGCATTTCTAAATCCAAGGCTTTACTTGAGACACAGAATAGAATGCCTTTTTTACCCATTGTGACAGGAAAAGAATGCACAGGTTTCCCAAGGTTGCAGGGCCCACACCGATCTAGTTTATGTACCTGCCTGCCAGAGATAAGACTTCATGGAAGTGGCAGTTATTTTCAATAATTATATCACATTTTATGTATTCGGTGCATATTTTAAAGTATTTTTAAATTGGGTTTTTAAATTGTCTATAAAGAGAAAAATTGCCCCTCTCCTAGTTTTAACATCTGGATAGCCAGCTAGAACAGTATTCCTAGCCAGACATGGTAGCTCACACCTGTGATGCCAGCACTCTGGGAGGTCAAGGCAGGAAGGTGGCGAGTTTGAGACAAACATGGACAACTCACTGACTTAGTAAGATCTCGTCCCAAAAAGGGAGACCAGGTGGTGTATCCATCACGTGCCCAAAGAGGCTAATAATTTTAAGACACATGGACAAAGCATGTTAGTCAGCGACTGACTCAAGGTACTGAATCTGGTGTCGGTTCTAGTGTTAGCAGAATCGCCTGGAATAGCCTCCCTAGCAAGCAAGTCATCCCATCTTTGCCTTCTTTTCCTTCGGTGTGAGAAGAGCCCGAGTGGAGTGCTGAGCACACACACGTGCAAGTGTGGGTTTCAGAGGAGAGGGGAGAGGCAGGGAATGGAAAGCAAGGAGCTGGACAGAGCAAGGAAGCCTCACGGTTAAAAAGTCTGCTTGGCGAGAGCTAACATAGCTGGGGTACTGTGGCTTTTAAAGGTCTGTGCTGAACTTATTTCCTCACATGTGAATCCATTTAGAAGACAGAATACTTCCGAACCTAAACCTATAGGCAAACAAAATGTTGATTCCTGGGTGAGGGATTCAGAGGACCAGCCTCGCCAGAGGTGCCTCCCATGCACCCTGCTCCACTGCACCTGTATCGTTTCCCGGGGCTGGAACAAGTTACCATGCACTTGGAGGCTTAAAACAACAGAAAGCAATTCTCTTGAAGCTCTGGAGGCCGGAAGTCTGAAGTGAGTGACAGCAGGGCTCTGGTAGAGAAGCTGTTGTGTGCTAGCCCACTCCGCTCCCTGGGGCTGCCTGCAGTGTATGGTTTTCCATGACCCATCAATGCACAGCATCACCCGCCTCTCCCTGCACGGGCCTTCTTTCCTGGGCCTCTGCATGCCTCTCCTCATCCATCTCTTTATGAGGACACCCACCAATGGATGTAAGGCCTCCCTGACCCAGAGGATTTCATCTCAAGATCTTTACCTTAATAACACCTACAAGGAGCTTGATTCCAAGTAAGATCAGAGCTATAATTCTGGGTGCACATGCTTTTCAACCGACCGTAGTAATAATGGTATCGTTCTACTGGCCATTCCTGAAGCTCTGAGCTTCATTTCTAATCTCTCCTTTTCTCCTTCCTCTGTTCTATTTCCCACTTCCTTTCTCCTATATCTAACACAAAACACAGAGTTTGTAGCTTGATTACACCTACTCCATGATAGTAAAAGTGAAAACTCTCACAAATTTTAATGAGTTTAAGCATTTTGAATTTCATTTAAACATACACAACATAGAACTAAGTTTAAAGTTCTTAAGCATGAAGTTCTTATACAATCAATCACAAGGCAGAAAATATTTATAAATTAAATATAACAAAAGTACCAAACTAATAAAAATCAACTGTATTCATTCCAGAAGGCTTTTACTGAATATCTGCTATGGGCCAAGCTCTGTCGCTGGAGATAGAGGGATGAACAAACCAGACTGGCTGCCTCTGTAGATTCCATTCATACATTTCAATATGTGAGCAATTCCAATAAGAAGAACCAGATAGTGTCAATATGCCCAAACCAAACAGTACTCACACGACTGTATGGTATGGCTGCTCCTGGGCAATATCACATGACTCCACCTATGCCACTCTTTACCATGTAGGGACTCAATTCTACAACCTTTTTCTCTATTCCAGCAACTACAAACATTTCATCCTGTAGAGAACTCTGAAACCATTGCCACAATCAGATCATTTACATAACAAACTCACCATTTTCTTTTCTCATTAACCCTCAGCAATTAAACAGTACATTGCTATGCCATACCATCCCATTTTTTTTTGAATGCCAAATTGACATCCACTATACCAAACAATTAAGAAGCCAGAATCTTGCTCTTTGAAAGTTCCTTTTAAGTCCAAATTTCACTGAAAACAAGAAATTTTGTCTTTGAAACTGGTTAATTTGGTATGCACACAGTGAGCTATTTTCTTTTTCTTTTTCTTTCTTTTCTTTTCCATATCCTAGTGTATGTCTTGAACAGAATGTCCTATATTTCTAGAGCCTTAACTCCAAAACTGTACTGGGATAGAAAAACACTTGCTTCACCCCAATATTTTGATTCCTATGTTTCTTCTAAGAAATGGGATATATATAAAATATCTTTTCCATATTCCAATGCAGCATTTTAACACTTATCTGTTACCTTCAAAATGTGAGCATCCCAGAATCACCTCTGGCTAGCTCTGTAGATTGAACACAAAGAGGCAGTATTCTAGAAAGCTGTTGTGAGTATTCAAGCAGCATCTGTCTTATAAACAAAACGATGGATTGAATTGTTATGCTCTTCTGACTCTCAGATAAAGGTAGGAAACGCTCCTTGGGGTGACTCTTAGTAAGCCACTGGGGTCAGGACAATGAGACAGCCTCAGAGCCTGGATGACTCTCCTTTCGAATGGCATTGCCTTAAATTTACCCATATTGCACCAGGTCCACTCTACTGTTCTCCAGCACTGCCTCTCCTGCCGCTCATACAGCTGCCAAAGCTGCAGCAGGTTTGCCCCTCACTCTGGCCTTCTGTCAGCTCACCGCCTGGAATTCCCTCCCCTCCACTGGTGTAGATGAGACCCTCCAGGCCTGTCTCACATCCGCCCTCCTCCATGAGGGAGGCCACACCCAGTTCTCCTGACCTGGACTGAGCTCCACTGCAGCCCTACCAGCCTTCCACACTGCAATACTAACTGACACCCACCTTACTGGCTTCCTCTTTATTTGCATGTCCTATCACAGCTACCAAGAAGCCCTGTCCAGCATGGAAGTCAGAGTCATCCATACATAAGGTTTTATATTTTCAGAAAGTTAAAAAATACAAAGAATAATAGCCATGTTACTCAGAATTAATAACTGCCTCCATTTCGAGATATTGATTCCAGTGTCTCACCACCATCTCTACCGCCTTCTCCTCCTCTCAAACAAGGAAGCTGTACTCTCGTGACGTTGACATATCTTTTATAAATGTGCACATATTATGGAAACAATAGATAACATTTATGTCTGAATATTTAAATTTCACCTGAGGAAGATCATATTCTGCTGTTGTTCCGAATCATGCTTTTCCCATTCACCATAACGATTTTTCCACTACTAATTAGTTGCATTCCTGCTACTCATGCTGGACATCCAAAAATGTCACAGACGGTGATGATGACAGTGAGAGACACAATGTGCAAGCAGATGGCTAGGAATTCATTTTAAGCTTTTCCTGATTTAAGAGCTGAGAGCTAAGTGTATACTTCCGCCTCCCGGGCTCTCAGATTATCAGCTGTGTGATGCTAGGCAAGCGACTTAGTGGACCCATCTCTCGGTTTTCTCATCTGTGAAGAGGAGGATCATACCAGCAGGTAGTTCACAGTGAGGAATAAATTAGTCAGTGCATCTTGAGTTCCTAGAACAGTGCCTGGCACTTAGTAAACCCTTAAACCATATTCCATTTCATAGTAATCATGATTACTATCATGATACCTCAAAGATGTTAGCTGAGAACTTCGAGTGATATGGATTTTGAACCTTGGGAAAGTAGAAAAATGAAAAGGTTCCTTGGGAAATTTATCACATTAGCAGTGGTAATTAATCTTATCAGTACCTGCCCAGAAAAATCTGACCCTTAAAACAGAGGTTCTTGTTTTCTTACCCAGCTAGTGTCAGCCTGTAGCCAATGAGCTGTCGGTCGTTTCTCCTCTTCGCCTGATTCCACACAACAGATCACTTCTCAGAGAAATCTGAAAAGTGGATTTGTTGGCTGCGTTTTGACTGCAGTTTTTTAGCCTGCTCTTTACATAATTCTAAACTGGCAAGAAATCCCCTCTAAAACCACTGTGTTATTTTAGAGCTTCAGTAGTTTTTCTTTCTTTAAGCCAGGTTTTTTTTTTTAAATTGTTACCCTTAAACTCTCTCTATTTATTTACTTTGGCCTCGTCGGTCTAGACCACAGCTAAAACTTTATGGACCTAATAAAATTCCCAACATTCTCAGACACAGGTCGTGATATTTGGGTGCTGGGCAGAAAACAAAGGTGCTTTATGAGGAAGGTGGACATGCATGGAGATAAAGGAATCAATCGGAGGGCCTGGGGGGTGGGCCACAGCTACCCTGACACGGGCAATGGAGCCTGCTGTGTGTCCCTCACTTTCCAGGCTTCCTCTACCCTGTCCTCTCCTCTGTCCTCCCCGCTCCATGTGTGACACAGAGCTCCGATTGTTCCTCGGCTTCCAGGACACCTCAGCATGACACTGCAGAGGACTTGTCCTGCCCAGCACGCACTGCGTCTGGAACTTTTCATCCCATCCTCACACTCTGCCTTCAAAAATGTCTGCCTGTGCTTGCTTCCCCCACAGTGAGGCGGGCTAATCTGATAGAGTCCATTCCTTTGTTGTTTTTACCGTGTATGGAAGTCCTTCCCACAGACACTTTGGGGCCAATATCTCACCCAGCACAGTGGCTCCATGCTTCAGGAAGTGAGCAGAGCTTCTGGGATCTTAGCCTTGCTGGTGAGTGCTCCCTAGGTTCTCCATCTGCAGGACTGGCCCACAGCAAGTGACAGTGGATAAATCTGCCCTTCTCTGCAGCTATGCACATCAGCCAGACACCATTATTCCATCCTATGTGCTTTATAATTTCTCGGTACCCTTTTTGACACTTGACCCTCACATGTCTCATTAGGTAAAACGAAGCTCTTCCCATTGTTTTCTCTTCTATGTACCAAACAAAATTCTCTTATCAAAAGAATAAAAAGACATTGATTACTTAAGAACTGCGTCAGCTTACTTGAAATGACTATTATGGAAAAGGAGTAAGCAATGCTTTTAGTTCTCTTATGCTTTTGAGGATTTTAGCATTTCAGGTAAGAATTATAGTTCAGAAAAGAAAGTAGAAATTCTCATATGCTCAACAAATATGGCTGTCCATTCCAACTTTTAAGTTATGAACTCTCAGTGGGAATATATTACAAGATTAATTATTCCTACAGCAAATAAATACTGCTGTCAATCTCCAGATAAGATTAGGGTTGGCTTTTTTCCCTAAAAATATTTCATGAATGCACTTTCTATCATGCGTGTTTTCAAAAACTGCCTTTAGCACTAACATCTTGCCATACTTCCTGCCCCTAGATTTTCTCCCTTGCTCCCTATTGTCTGCACAAGTTTTCAGTTAGTTTATATTTCCAGCAGATGTTATATCATTTAGTGGTTGCTTTCTCTTTCATTAAAAAGTGTAATATATTTTATTGTTTTGAAAGAAAATAGCCTAGATAAAGAAATCTTGAATTATTGCTTTTCAACAGAGAGGAAGAAAGAGAGAAAGAAGGAAAGGAGAGGGAGAGAGAGAGATTGCACGCGTAATCTCTGGCAAAGGGACAACTACAGAGAAGAAAGTTTGTGTTTCACAAATACCAAAGAATAAGTCTGTCTTCCCCTAGTTCCTAAAAAGGTAATGCAGATGAGTATCTCAAAAGCACATTAAAAGCTTCTACAGCGGAGCATTTTAATATTCAAAGACACACACAGACACACGGATGTTTACGTTTTCTGGAGCGTTCCTTAATCCTCAGTACACATATTAGCTCACAATTCTAACATGCACCTCTGGGGATTAAAGCACATGAAACTCAGCATTTGGCTCCATGAACACAAGTTGAACTACAGTTCTTTCTAACAAGCTGGTAGCTCTTGAACAAAATTGTGACCTCATCGAAATTATTTCTTTTCTGAGTAGAAACCTTTTGCCCAAACTATTAGTGCCACCAACCCCTCTCTCCTCCCTCTTTTCCAAAAAGGGAAGGAGTTCAGTTGTTCAGTTTTTAGACCTCAGTCAGTGTTATATCTCTGAGGTAACTCAGGGTTTTAAACATTCCTGAAATATGTGGTGACCCCTGTTTCCATTCCAGAAATTCTAGACCTCTGTAATCAAGTGGGGGAGTCTGGGGAGGAAGGAATGCACACTCTCCCTGGGCTCTTGAGATCACCTGGCTGCTTATTCATCTCTCAGCAAGCTGACCTTCTTCACTGTAACACAAATAGTAAAAACACTAAACAACAGCAGAATCTCCATGGCACTTGAGGTTATGAAAGCCTCTGAGACTGTGAAATCAGCAGAGTTTTCTTGGCTTCCCACCAATCTTGTACAGAGAAGCCATTTTTTATGCATCATGGGACACTTGATCCTGAATATCTTGCTTTGGATGAGATGACCTCGAAGGTCTCCAAAAGTTATGGAATGTTGGAGTTCTACTCACTGTAGTATTCATCATAGTAACAAGAATGGATAACCAATAAATACTGAAAGCTTGACTGCTGACTGAATGAATAATTGAACATTCAAATTCGGGATTAAGCTGAGATTAAATTCTGGAAGACAACAGAAGCAAGATTAATGGAGTATTGAGAATACACGAAGGAGCATTTATTTCCAAGTTTGAAGCCATTGGATAGCCGGTGTTAGACTTGGGATGGTGAGTCAGCCTCTCCACAAATATTCCTTGGAAATTGCACTAAGGGATTAACTCTCCTTAGCAAAGGGTCAATGCATCTTTTAACCAAGGAGTGTCTGTCTTGTCTCCTAGGGGAGTAAGACAAAGAAACTAGTCATCAGGAAACGTTGTGTTAATATTTGAGATTTTTCTGTTCTCCACAAGAACATTCCAGGTAATCATCTAAACTCCTCTAGCTCCTCAGCGGAATTCCATCAACACCTCAGATCTCATTTTAGGGGTCCACAATGCATGCACAATCGTTTTAGATTACATCTGTGATGGCTAATTTTGAGTGCCAACTTGACTGAATTAGAAATACTGAGATATCTGGTATGACATGTGGTGCAGTGTCTGGCAGGGCATTTCCAGAGCAGGTTGTCATGTGAGTGCAAGTGGAGCCAGCGGGAAAACCCACCCTGCACGTGAGCACACACCATCCACTCATGCATGGGCTCAGAGACAAGAACAAAGACAACTGTCTAGCACTAGGAGTCAAGATACTCTCTAACTCTCCTCACCGTGGGCACCAGAAATCCAGGTTCCCCAATCTTTGGACTCCAGGATTAATTCCAGGACCCTGTGCTCAAATGCTTGGGTTCCCAGGTGTTTGGCTTTGGACTGAATCACACCATCACCCTGCCTGGTTCTGAATCCTTCCAACTTGAACTGCACAACCCTGCTCACATCTCGGTGCCTCCAGTTTGCACACACCTGTTAGGGAACTTCAGCCTCCATAATCATGTGAGGAAACTTCTTTAATAAATCCCTTCTCTCACATGTCTTCTGATGGTGCTGTTTCCCTGGAGGACCTTGACTAATAGAACATCTCTAATCTAAGAACAACATTCACCTAAATAGCTTGGATGAATTTTTCTCCCCTCCCGCCCAAACAATCCCAGTGCTAGCTTGATTAGTAACAAGTGAAGGCTTTTATTTCACGATGAGATCAGCGTCTTAAGACAGAAGAGCTGCCCACTTCCCTCAGACAAAAAAAAAGGTAAATGGTTGATATTATGATTGACAGTAGATTCTTTCTCTAGATTCCATAGACTAAGGAGGGGATCTAAGAACAGAGAGTTGGGATAATAAACATTAAAAGGAGGCTGAACTGATGAGACAGCTAAAGACCTGGGGCAAAAGAAGGGGCCTGCTTACCACTGAGGAAAGAGGGGAGGGCAGAGGCAGGAACCCTCAGCATTTAAGCACTCTTTCTTCCCTGAAGTTCCAGCCAGTGACAGTCATGACCCGGAGGCAGGAGACAGGACAGACGAGTACAATGGCTGAAGACTCAGCAAGACCTTTTCTTTCTACCCGTTTGTGATACATCGCAAATACATTCAGTGTAGGTAGTCGGTACGCGGACGTGACACGTGTTTCGCTGTTTGTCCCTGTCCCCTCCCCCTCCTCCGCTTGGTCCCCTACTCATTTGCCAGGGATCTACTCCCTGTTCCCACTCATCTGTCTTAATTTTGCTCTCTGATTTCTTTCATATTTGGGGTTTGTCATATGAGAAGCCATCGGGATGCTTTGTGTCTGCATCAAGCCCACAGGTACACCTCATCCACCTCTTATTCAGGCCTGGGACAAGGGGAAGAAGGTGGAGAAGCACGAGTTGTGAAGGCTCCCAAAGGAAACCAAGTGTTCCTGTAATGTTTCCAGAGGACCTGAGTTCTTTTCCTGTTGGCTCCACTTTCAGCTACACCCAGCCTCCCAGGGCAGTGCCCACAAGGTACGGAAGAGACCCCCTTCCCCGCTGGATATCACCTCCACAGGTCCATGCCCATCTTGAAGGCGTCAGTGCGATGGGGGACACCCCACCCTGCCCCTCCTACACCTTCAGGTGCCCACAAATAAAGAAACAAATGAGAGATCAATGTTTGGTCTCAAAGCACAGAGTGAAAATATATTTTTCAAATATGGTTTGATGGTTGGCTTGATTTGAGAAAAATTGCTCTTGATTAGTTTATCTTGAGATTCTTGAATTTAAATTGAGCATTAATGGATTGGGGGTGGAAGACAGCTTTATTTACTTATATGCTATAGCCAATTTACTAAATTAAAAATTAGTATGATTTACCAAAAAAAGTTTCTAAAATGAAGAGCACTCCACTTCCCCTGTCGCACTGATCTTTCTGCATCTTGCTGACCCTATTTGTGTACATGTTGTGCATATTATTAGAGGATTATTTGAGCGTTTTCGTCAAATATTTGAAAGCATCAATACTCCTCCTTTAACCAAGCACATTTTAACAGAGCCATGATGATGAGTCAGGATTTACAAAACTTCAAAAGAAGAGGAGAAAATCTCTAAGGATTACTTAAAAGTTGATGAAGGGGAGAACAATTCTTAAAACCCGTTTAAAAAGATATGATTTTTAATTATATAATTACATATAAATAAAATCCTGAGACAACAAAAACTTGGACTTCCCTAGAAATATTGTCATTTTTCAATACTGTTTTATCTCTCTGTGCTAAGGTTGGCAAGACTGGAACTTTCTAGTCTCCTTCCCTTTCATTTTCTGTACATTCTATAACAGTGCATAATCTCCAAATTGTACTCCACCTCTCACTCTTCAGTGTGGTTTTCTCAAAATAAATAAAACTACTTGAAACCCTCTTGCATGAAAAATTAAATCTTAGTTAAAGTAGTGGAGAAGGGGACACAACTCATAGCTCAAAAAAAGTTGTTGTACCAGTAGGTGTCTCTATCAAACTTTTCTCCCTAATCTCTCTGATCATGAAAAGAATTCTTCATGAACACTCCCATAGCACATAGAATGAACCATAGATGGATGGCTAGATAGACAGATAGGTGTAGAGGTATTACATTTTATAAATATTATTTAACATGTTAGTAGCTGTGTACTCTTTTGTGTTTCTGTCAATCACAATAAACATTTTTTCTAGAAGATTGAGACTTCCAGCAGGCACACTGGGATCATCAGTCTTTTCTCATATATCTATACACATTTTCCTTGTTGCAACACTTTTCTCTAGCATACATTGTTTCTCATTGGCAATTATAAGTACACTCGTTTTTAGTATTTCTTGGACTTTGATACAACTGACACACAGAATTGGAGGTTAGGGAGTAACAGGGCTTTGGGGAGCTGTTAGACCAACTGCGTGCATGTACAGTCCCAGAAAGAAGAGGAACAAGAGAAATGTGAAGAAAATTATTTGAGAAAATATTAGCCAAACATTTTCCAAATTTGATGGAAGATACAAGTTCACAGATTCAAGGGCTCTACAGATATGAGGAATGATAACCACACTGAGACACAGCAGAGTCAGACTCAGAAGTCAGGAGTTGAACTCAGAAGTTAAATATGGTAAGTAAAGCTGGAAAGAAAATATGACTTATTATGTACAGGGGAACAGAATTCTTTAATCTGCCACCTTCTCATCAGAAACTATGAAGATAGGAAGGAAGGACATTTATACCTTCATGGGGGAAAAGTTACAGAATTCTATGTCCTTTAAAAATATCCTTCAGTAGTAAAGACATTGTATGTTAAAAGAAAACCAAGAGACTTGTTCATTAGAAAATTCAAAATACAAGAAATTCCATAGAAAGATCTTCAGGATGAATGAAAATGACAACAAAAGAAAACTACATACCACAGAGGATGTAAAGACAAATTATAGGGGGCTTAAGTGAAAATATGAAAATAAAAATCCATGAGAAGCTATAATAGACAAGCTTGCATTAAAGCCAACTTTCCTCATCAAAAAATAAAACAAATAAACCCTAAAACACAGAAGAGTAGCTGGGTGTGGTGGTGCATGCCTGTAATCCCCACTCTCTGGGAAGTCTAGGCAAGAGGGTCACAAAGTCAAGCCCGGGCAACTTCAGGAGATCCTGTGTCAAATTTTTCAAAAAAGAGTTAGGGATGTAACTCAGTGTGAAGGCTCTGGGTTCAACCCCACTACAAAAGAAAGAGAGAAAGAGAGAGGGAGGGAGGGAGAGAGAGAAGGAGGGAAGAAAGGAGGGAAGGGAAGGAAAAGAAGGAAGGAAGGAAGAAGGAAGGAAGGAAGGAAGGAAGGAAGGAAGGAAGGAAGGAAAGAAAGAAAGAAGGAACTGGGGGAAGAGAGGAAGGAGAAACTCAGACATTTGGTGCCACATTTACGCTCAGGACTTTACTCTTTCTGGAGGAACAGTTAAAGGAATGAGGAGCTGGCCAGAATTTTCAGAACTCTCACAGGTCTTAGAAGAGAACATTGAAGTTTGTGTCTGAATGAGACTAATGTTCCCCAAAGTTTCATGTCCACTTGAAACCTCAGAATGTAAACTTATTTGGAAACAGTCTTCGAAGACGTTAATCAGCTAAAATGAGGTCATGACTGAGTAGGGTGGGCCCTGACCCAGTATGATTGGTGTCCTTGTCAGAGCTGTGACAATGTCACACACAGGAAAGAATCCCATGACAAAGGAGGCAGCTGTAGATCAAAGAATGCTAAGGAATTTGGAACCACCCAAAGTTAGGAAAAGGTAAAGAAGGGTCCTTCATGGGAGCCTTCAGAGGAAACGTGGTCCACTGACACCTTGATTTTGGACTTCTGGAACCACGGCAGAATAAGTTTCTGCTGCTTGAAGTCACCTTTGCGGCAATTTGTGTGGCATCCCTAGGAAGCTGCTTTAAGGTGAATCATAAGTAGACCAGACATGCAAAGACTAAAACCCAATCTCAAATTCTGAATTTCAAACCCTGAATGAAATTTAGATAAGTTCCCAGTAACCTACATGCCTGTCAAAAGCAGAAGTAAAACCTCTCTAGGGGGAAATAAAACCATAAATCATTAGCTGTGACTTCCAATTATTTCTGGAGTTTCTATGTACTTTGTCTATAATTCTATTAAAAATAATCAAACGGGGCATGAAACAACATCTCCAAGTCCAGCCATGTTGAGAAGGGTTCCTACCAGATGCAGGCTTCTGAAATCCTCCATTGCTCTTGTTTGTCACGCCATGTTGGAAGTCATTTTGCTCTTGCTGTCCCTGGCATGGCCTGGACCTTCAGTCTCTGGCTTCCTTGGAAAACCTGTCCTGTCCTGCCTTGTCCCTCTCAGAGTGGTGCCCCCTTGTTCTGAAAGGACACAATTCAGGACATCTTTGAGAGCTCCCAGCCCCACAGTCCTTTGAAACCTCTGGTTTTCCCTGCAGCAGCAATGCGGGCTTCCTCTTTTTACCCTTGGCAGCAATATTAAGAAATCTGAAACTTTCCAATTTCCTTTGTTTCTTACCATTGACGAAATAAACTTTGAGTTTGTTTTTTGTGGTTGTTGATATTATTGTTGTTATTTTCCTGTTATTTCTATGTTTTCTACAAGGAGAGAGAAGATTTGAGACAAAGATTTGAGACAAAACCAACACCCAGTTGCTACAGAAACTGGAACTCTCCAAAACACCAATTTTTTTATTCAGTATGATATCTGTTAATATAAATATCATTTGTAGAAGAAGAAAAACAGATACAATAGAGTGCTGAGAAACAATGCTTGGCAATTGTAGTAGACTTTATTTTTTTGCTCTTCGTATTTTACATCTTATCTACTTTCTATGTAATTGTTCCTTGGCACCTCTAGATGCCAAAATCTAGTCCCTTACATAATATGGCATAATATTTGCATAGAACCACACACATCTTCCCGCATGCTTTAAATCATCTCCAGATTACTTATAATGCCTGATACTCTGGAGATGCAATGTAAATAATTGTTATGCTCTGTTGTTTAGAGAATAATGATAAGAAAAAGTTTGCGTGTCTTCAGTACAAATACAATTTTTAAAAATATACTTTTGGCCACAGGGCCAGGGATATAGCTCAGTGGTTCCGCCACCTGCCTCGCAAGCGCGAGGTCCCCAGTTTGATCCCTGGTACCAAAAAAGAAAGAAAGAAAGAAAGAAAGAAAGAAAGAAAGAAAGAAAGAAAGAAAGAAAGAAGAAAGAAAGAAAGAAAGAAAGAAGCCTTACAGATAAGCATGGCCATCTGTGCATGTCTTATTTTATATTCATTAAAATAAAGTGTTATCAGTATTGTATTAAAGTATTGCACATAAAAAACAATTAAAATTCTAAAAGTAAAAATGCATCCATATGAAGGTGTGTGCCCAGCACTGTAGAGAACACAAAAGATACACAGAAAGCTACTATCACGAAGGATCTTGGGCTTGGATCAGGGAAGAAAAGACAATTGAACAATCACTTTAATAGAAGAAGAATATAAAAATGCTTTGAGCCGCAACGTGGTATGAGATTTTAGGACAGGAGCCTGCACATTCGCTTAGGATGATGAGGAAGACCTAGCACTGAGAAGAGGGGGAGAGGACGAAGAGCTAGGGAAAGAAAACCCATGTGAGCAATCGCGCAGGGCCCCAGGCACGGGATAAGAGAGCCCAGAGCCCTTTGGTGACTAATGGCTGCCTGGTCTGACCTGAGCTTGAGTCTAATGGGGGAGAGAAGGACTGAAGGACGCCCGTCTGGCTTTCTTGAGGACCAGGCGGAGCAAGTTTGGCTCCACTCATTAGTAATGGGGAGCCCTTGGTGCGTTTTTGAGCAACATCAAACCTCCACAGGGCTATACTTTGGGAAAATGAGTCTAAGAGTAGTGAGCACTAGGACTGTGGAGGGCACTCTGGCAATAATTCGAACAAGAGCTAAGAATGGTGTCCATGAAAATTAAAGGAAGGCGTATTTACTCATTAAATAAATATTTTCTAAGCATCTATTTTGTTCCAGGCTAAGAGCTGAGTGGGGAATGAAGCAGAGGCCATCTTGCCTGCCGCCTAATAGAAAAGAGATGAAATAATTACAAGTGTGGCGTTAGAAATACGTTTCTGCTGTGGTAGGGAATCACAAGTCCCGCAGGGGCCAGGCGGGTGATCGGGAAAAGGCGTGCCTGCAAGGGCGACAGGTACGCCGGGGTCTCAGGCCGGGCCGAGTTGGCTCCACAAAGGGGGAGAGCAGACGCGCGAGTCAGGGAGCCGGGAGGGCAAATCCCTCAAGCAAGAGAGAGCTGCAGATCCGAGGCGCGGAAAGGACAGCCGGAAGGCTGAGGACGGTGGCTGGAGCGGCGGGCCGAAGCCGCGGAAGGCTTTGGGAAGGGCGCTCCATCGGCGTGAGCGTCCGCCCTGAGCAGAGCTGGCAGAAGCGAAAGACGCCGGAGCGACCAAAATCCCGGGTTCTCAGGAAGCAGGCGCCGTGATGGGACGTGGCGCCAGGATGCGGCCGGACGCCCAAGAGGTCTGTCGCGGGACGTCCCTGTGAGAAGGACGGGAAGAGACAGCAGGAGGGATCGGAGGAATCGGAGAAACCCTCCGAGTGGTTGCTGTGGCATCCGCGAAAGTGCAGAGGGGCGGAGAAGGCCAGGGAGGAAGAGCCCGAGGTGGCGGTGAGCCTCTGAGCATCTGCGGCCCCGGGGGCGGCCCGTACGGTAAATCTAAACAATCTGTTGTGAAGAGCTGTAAACTTCGGTTTAAGTTAAAGATCATATCATGGTTAACATAGAAGACTGAAGAGGGAGCTTGGGTAAAAGCTTTGATGACTCGAACTTTTTTCCAGTAGGGAATGGACACACTGACTTATGGTAGGAGGGATGGGTATGCGTATCAAAAGCTGAAGGGCTCTCACTGAAAGTAAACTTTCACATTTCTTTTTTGTACTTCTGTGTTTTTAAAATGTTCCGCCCAGTAGATGCATTGCCTTAATAATAAAATAATAAATCTCCTGGACAGGATGAGGTCACCCAGAAAGCAAAATAAAGGCACGGAGTACTAAGCCTGCAAGCCCCGAGGGGTCAGGGGCTGGGGGAGGAGTCTCAGCAAAGGAGACTGAGGCCATGGCCACTGGGCAAATAGAGAAGTTGGACAACGGGGCCATCCCGCTGAGGGAGATGGATGCTCCGGGATAGGGTGACCCGCAGCACATCACTAAATAAAGCAGGGCGAGGGGCTGAGGTTGAAGCGGAACAGTGATTGTGGGTCTCGGTAGGCTCAGGTCACCCATCACCTCCACAAAATCAGCCAGCACAGAACTGAGAGAGGGAACAAGACATGAGGAAGTGGAAAGACAGTGAGTGGAAAGAACCAGAAAAAAAGATATTTGGCAAAAGAATCTAAAAGAGTTTATGAATGTTAGGAGCAAAGGAAGAGGAGAATTCATAGAGAACTCATGCCAAGAGACCAAGGAATGGGCAGCTCCTTTAGCAAAACTTGAAAAGCCAGTGGAGTATGAAAGGAATAAACTTCTGTCCCACTTCTTAAACCAGCTTGTCCAGTTCCTGCTTATAAATCATTCAGGGAAGCACTTGCTAACTCATAGGATAACAGGCACACGTTCACAGGCAGCTCAGGGAAAAGGCTGCCACGAAGAACTGGTTTGTTACCGCTTTTGCCTCCACAAAGGGATTGTTAAGAGGTGCAGGATGCTCTGTCCTCATTCTGGCAGGATTATTCACACTCAGAACCTGCGGTTATTCCTGGAGACTCCAGACATATTCAAAGGGAAGATTTAGAAACCTGCTTTGAATTACAGCACAGCAAGGCACTATTTTTCCTAGCCAGGGAGGTTTTCTCTTTATTGGAGCACGCTGGAACATTGGATTGGAAGGAGATCTCTCAAATTCCCATCTCCAAGTTTAATAACTTGAATATATTTTGCTTCCATCATCTTCAATAACTTGTAACCATTCTGGATGTGATTTTTATTTTCTGTAAAGCCATTTTCCAAATTTTAAGCTCCTCATAATAGTGTGATCCTCAGAATGACGAACTTGGCTTCTGTTATTGTCAGTAAGCCTTCATCACCTCCAGCTTCCAACATCCCAAGCTGGAACCAGGGATAAAAGAAATATTCCATGGGCCACTGGGTCCTTGGGAAGCCACTGTGGTCTCTTCCTTTAATGACTACAGAAGTCCCAGGAAAATTCCAGACCCTCAGTAAATAAATGAATGGGTGGAAGTATAAAGAAAATGAATGACGATGGAAAATCATTAATCATATAGAAGTAATCAGTGATGACCCAGTGGAGAGCAAGCGTGAGGGTGAACCTACACTCCCAGTCACATGGAGTACACAAGCTGCTGTGTGTCAGATCAGAGACACTCCTGTGTTTCTACTCCCGTGTCCTCAGGACCTCAAGCACTGCCTAGAAAGAACGAGGGCTCAATGTGCTAAAATACCAAATGAAAATGTGACAAGCGTTTGACACTTCAGGGAAGAAATATTAACAAACAACCTACCCTAATTCACAAAATGCTATTTTCCAAGATATGCTGAATGCTCGGGACAGGTCTTTAACAAAAACCTGAACTTTTTTTATTTTTCGGTACCAGGGATCGAACTCAGACCTTGCGCTTCTAAGGCAGGTGTAGTGCCACTGAGCTAAATGCCCGGCCCAAAACCTGAACTTTTAAAAAGTTGTTGTTAAAAATCTTAGGAGGAAGATCTACAAGTAGAGCAACACCTTTTTATCTTTGCTCCCCCAATTTTATTGAAATATAATTGACAAATAAAAATTGTATATTTTACGGTATACAGCATGATATTTTAATCTATGTGAACACTGTGAAATGATTACCACAGTCTAGGTGATTAATGTATCTGTTACTGCACATGGTTATACTCTTCTTTGTTGCAGTGAAAATGTTTGCAATCTACTCTCTTAGCAAATTGCAAGTATATGATACAGTATTATTAATTATAGTCACCATGCTGTACATTAGATCTCCAGAGCTTGCTTATCCTAAATAACAGAAATTTTGAGCACTTTTTGACCAATATCTCCCAGTTTCCTCACCCCTCAACCACCATTCTACTCCTTGGCTTTCTAAGTTTGACGTTTCTAGATTCCATGCGTAAGTGAGATTATGCAGTATTTGTCTTTCTGTGCCTAGCTTATCAGACATAACATAATGTCTTCCAGGTACATCTATGGTGTTTCCTTTTTATCTCCTCCTTGCCCCCCATATGGTACTAAGGACTAGACTCAGAGGCTTCACTATGAGCCACACCTCCAGCCCTCTTTTATTTTTGTTTTTGAGACAGAGTCTAAGTTGCACAAGTTGGGGTCGAATTTGTAATCCTCCTGCCCCAGTCTCCCAGAATGCTAGGATTACTGGTGTACACCACCATGCCCATCTAGGAGGTCCTTCTTTATTAAAGCTGGATAGTATTCCATTGTGTAGATATACCACATTTTCTTTATTTATTCATCCTTCAGTGAATATTTTCTTGGCTATGGTGAATAGTACTGCAAGCATGAAAGTATAGATATCTCTTCAGGATACTGATTTCACATCCTTTGGATTTATTCCTGCTCTGGGATTTATAGTCACCAGTTAATATCCAATCCACCCCACATTTCACTGAGCAAGTTCCCTGACCCTACAACAAATTGCTCAAAACCTTTGAGATCCACTTTTGGTAATTTCTATGAAGAATCATTCTAGAAGATGCTGATTTCCAACTTCCATGCAATCCTCACAATTCTGTTTTCACTGTTTGCTTTCTAACAAAATAAATTAAGGTGACCACACCACGCTGAAGGAAGAAGGGGAATGTTAAAACTCCTGTGCAATAGAACTTTGTATTAAACTTAAGACTTGGCCTTTGAAAATGTTCAAACTGGGGAAATCTGAAAGTACATGTGCATCTCCCTGCTGGATTCTACATGTCAACATGAGACATTTTTAGCTCCAGGACATTCTGCCGTGCTATGACTAAAGTCTAGCAGTTTCATTGCCCAGGGAAAGTGGGTCTGTACCCTGGTGCGACAGTGACTTTGGAACATGAGGGCAATGGTGGTGACTTTCAAGCAAAACACACAGAGCTTTTCTACCTCCCTCCCCACACCAGCTGGGACAGCCCCGGGAGGCCTCTGGCTGCACCTCCTGGCAGCAACTCCAGACTTTCACATGCAAAGCTCATAGCTGCTGCAGTCAGACTTTGTCATCCCGGTGCTTCTCCCCGTGCAACGTAGATAACCCCTGACATGGAAGCAGGAGGCTGTACGGAGTCAAACGGTACCAGATGACCCATCCCAGTCTGGATGATCAACTCCGAGAGATGCACATCAGCCTGTGTTTCACCAATCCAACCTCACAAACCCAGCTGGTGCCTCTTGCTCTGAGTTTCTCCATTCATTCACATTTCTTTTTTTCTTGCAGTTTTTCCATTGGTTTACTGTTTGTATATATAAGTATCTATAAATATGTATCTTTTTAATTTGATAAAACTTTTTGCATTCAGGTTGATTTACATTTCATCCTCTAAATCTAAGATAGCTTGCTTCATAAACTTGAACTGGTTGCTTTTTTTTTAGAGATATAAAAATAAAGACAGCATTTACTGAATATCTACTACTTCAGACACTTTATAAACATTATCTCTATTACATGAATGAAGAGAATGAAAATAACAGAAGTTAGATAACTCACTCAAAATAGTATACAGCTTGTAAGTGGTGGTATGGGTACAGGAGTAGAGACTCTCTGACAACCAAGCCTGTGATCTTTCCACTGAAACACACTCACTGCCTCATCACAACCTGGCTACACCGGAACCACTGGAAACACGACAAATCTAAGACGCATGGTCACTAAAGATGGATTCCAATAATATTTATAGCAGGGACAATCAGAGACTTTCCCAATCTTTTCCCCCTTTATGCACAAATAAAATTATCTCAATGCTCTAAGAGTCTATTTGAATGATTAGGATCATCCACATTATTAGATTATGTGAAGAGATACTATTATGCAAAATTATTAGACTTGGAGTTAAAAGCATCTCCATTTAACATCTGAGTGAAGATGCACAAGTTGCTTACTATTTAAAAAGTCTTCTTGTAGCTCTGTGATCAGGAGAGAATGATAATGCTCTCCAGTTGCACTATCCAGCCTCCCTGCAGCTCGCTTGAGGCCATGTGACTCCTGAGAGTCCATCAAATACAAAAGTACGTGACTTCAGATCACTCGAGAACAAGGCAGGTGTCTCAGTTACTTTCTCATCGCTGAGACACCATACCTGACACCCACCACTGAAAAGAGGAGAGGTACACTTTGGCTCATGGTTTGTAGACATTTCAGTCCGTAGTGGGCTGGCTCCAAGGCAAAGTGGCATGGCAGAGGGGCCTGGCAGAGGAGAGACAGCTCATGGCAAGGTGGAAAGCAAGAGAGATCAAGGGAGGAGGAGGGAGGGAGACCCTGCCAGGCCACGCCCCCAGTGACCACCTTCTCCCAGCATCACAGTTAGCTGTAAACTCATCATGGACTAATCCACCAATGATCATCACCCGCCATGATCCATCATCTCCCCAAATCCCCACCTATGAGCAAATGAGGTTTTGCGGGGACATCCACATGTAAACCACAACAGTAAGGCAGGCACAAGCCAGTGTGTGTCCTCCACTCTTCTTCAGCTGAAGCCACTGTAGAGGCCAATTGTGGCAGGTGCTCAATTTAGCAGAACTACAAAATTGAGCAGGGAGGCCCAATGACCATGACACTTCTCGTGAATGAGAAGGAAAGCTTTGTCACGTTAAGCCATGAGGTTTCAGAATTTACCTGCTACCCCAGCTAAAGTTAGCTAATCCAAATAGCACAGGGGTGTATTCGCTTCTACTATCCGATGTTCGATTATTGGGAGACTCAAATAAGGCACATCAAAATAAATATTTGTTAACCTTAGCCTTACATGGATTTAAAGCTTATTTTTATTCACATTTGAAAGAAATACAATTTTATTACTTTTAAGCCTTTATAGTGTGATGATTACACAAAAATTACTTAAATTATCTTAACTATTTGCAAAAGAAAGGATGCTTTGACCTGCCTAAAATGCTTTTTTAAGTAAAATAAATGTTTGCTTTCCTTTGAGTATATTATCTTGTTCAAAAAGCTTCCATGGAATAATACAAATACAAACTTTAGCTAAATTCTGACCAAACTAATACAAATATGCATGCACTCCTTTCTGAATTAATTAGACATCTTTGGTGTTTACTCTCTAGAAAATGGCTCTCTTTCTCCTGGCCATGTAAACACCAGAAGAAAAGGCAGTCAAGTACATGAGACTTATACTCACAGGACGAAAGACTCCCATCCACATTAACATGAGAAAGTGCCTGGCTTTCAATCCCATTATTTACCTAGCTTGGAACAATCCCAATTCACTCACTAGCTACTAGAAAAGCAAGAATTCTGGGCCGGGGCGAGGGCAGTGAACACTGGCATGGCCCCTTCCTTTCTGTCCCCATATTCCTGTAAACTTAAATTTTGAGTTATGAATAGGACTAGAGTTAGAGACTGTGTTAGTCAGCTTCTTGTGTCTTTGACAAAATACCTGAGGTAATTGACTTATAAGAAAGAAAGGTTTATTTTGGCTCCAGTTTCAGACGTTTCAGTCCATGGTTTGCTTCCCATCTACTGGGCCTGGGGCCTGTGATGAGAGAGCACAAATCAGGGTAGGAGTAGATGGCGGAGCAAGCTGTTCTCCTCACACCAGCCAAGAATGAAGAGAGGCAGAGGAGGGCCTGGGTGCCCACACTCCCCAGGGCACATCCCTTATGACCTAAAGCCTCCCTTGCCCCCTACAGGTCCCGCCACTCCCAGTGTGCCAGACACATGGGCCTTTGAAGGGCAGTTACCCGCACTTCAGCAGAGACTAAGCCTGTGATGATCTAAACCAACATACAAGAAAGGTGACACTGGGCCAGGGATTTAGCTCAGCAGCACTGTACCTGCCTTGCAAGCACAAGGTCCAGAGTTCAATCCCTGGTACAAAAAAAAAAAGAAAAAGAAAGGTGCTACTGAGAATTACAGAAGAGGCTTGTCGGGTATTTGTGTGTTGAGAGAGAAAATTTTAAAAGAGTGAATATAAAATACACAAAATTATGTACTGTTACAGCTTGTGTCTAGATGTCCCCCCAAAGCCTCATGTGGTCTTAGGTGGGGCTTTTTCAAAGGTGGCTGTGTCTAGAGTGTGTGACTAATTCTCTGTGCAATGCTAGGCCCGAGGGCACTAGGATTAAGGGTGTGAGTGCTACCTGCCCTAAATAGTCTGGATAAAAGAGACAGAAAGGACCAGGGTTTAGCTCAGTGGCACCACACCTTCCTCACAAGTGCAAGTAACTGAGCTCGATCCCTAGTATCAAAAAAAGGGGTGGGGGACAGAAAGATGCTGTTAAGGTCCCCATGTTGCTTTTGCTATGGTGTGGGTACCATGAACTGTTCACCTCAGCAACGCCCCCTGCTGTCTGTCCACCATGAGCTGTTTTCTCTCTCCCACCCTGCCTTGGAGCCGGCGATTATGGACTGAAATCTCTATGAACAGTGAGCCAGATAAACCCTTCCCCTCTAACCTTGGGTGTCAGGTATTTTGTCTCAGCAACAAGAGAAAAGTAACTAAGACAGGGACCAAATATTCCTTTTGAAGCTTTTCCTCTTTAAGGTTTTTTCCCCTTCATTCAGAAGAGGCATGAGGATTCCAGTCTTGGACAATGAACCCTACTATCAGACATGAAATTTGCTTTTTTCCCATAGTTTAGTTATTGATTAATACAACAGGGCACAAAAACCAGGGACACATGGAGCAGGCTGTGCTGCTATTAATGCCACTGTGGTTTGTACCCTTCCTCCAAAACTGCTCATGGGAAAGTCTGATCCCCAAAGTCCTGTTAACACTATTGAGAGGATGAAAACTTAATCTGACCAGGAGGTTTAGAGGTAGAGCTTTTAGATGATTAAATCTGATTAGGCCATTAGAGTGAAGCCCCCATGACTGAATCAGTTGCCTTTACAAGGAGAAAGACACACACACAGAGCTCCCATCAGTCGTGATGCAGCCAAAGGAGCCCTCACAAGAGCCCGCACTATGCTGTGTGGACTTCCAGCCATTCTGCTTCTCGGTATCTTTCCAAATGTATTGAGGTTATCACATTACAGTGACACATGCATATCTATGCTTATTGCAGCATAATTCACAGCAGCTAAATTATAGAAGTTGTCTATATACTCATCAAAGAGAGGGGTGGATAAAGAAAATGTGGTATTTTTATACAATGGAGTACTGCACAGCCATAAATAAGATTAAATATAATGACTTATTTGTAGAAAAATGGTTGGATCTTGAAACCATAATTCTGAGTGAACTAAATCAGATACAGGAGGCTAAAATATTGCACAGTTCCTCTTACATGGAAACCCAAAATATAATAGATTAACACTAAAATAAGAAAGATATAGCAGAGAAAAGACTTTGTGGAGGAAGGGAAGACTTTGTGGAGATAGGAAGGGAATCTGGGGAAGGTGGGTAGATGGCAGGATGGGGGGGAGGGAGAATAGAATGATCGAGATGTGATATGTAATTCACTAAGATAATTATTATGTCTTGCAAACATACTAAAAATAAAAAATTTTAAAACTGAGCTAATAGGGCCAGGGATTTAGCTCGGTGGTGCTGCCACCTGCCTCACAAGCACAAGGTCCCAAGTTCAATCCCCAGTACCAAAAATAATAATAATAATAAAACTGAGCTAATAAACCTCTTTTCTTTATAAAGCAGTCTGATTCTGGTGTTTTGTTATAGTAATGAAAAGCTGAGTAATACAATCATGCATCCACCAACACCCAGAAAAGCAAATGGTATACTTGCTTTCAATAACGAAAGGGAAGCCACACTCTGGAGAGGCCGCTCTTCCTCGCGGTAAGGAGGTCGTCCTCGGGCACTGTGGACCACGCCTCAAGGAGCACAGAGTTGACAGGAAGGAAAGAAAGCGAAGGTCACCTAGGAAGCCATGTTTTCTCTCAGGAAGAATATCTGAATGAAGAGCAAAAAAGTCCTCTGCTTCTCAGCACATTTTGCAATTTTAAAAGGCTTCTGTGAGCCCGCCAGAAAGTGCCAGAAAACGATTCAGAGCTTCAAGGATTTTCTAAAGCATTGGCGAAGAAACATTCCATTGTCACAACACAGACAGCTCCGTCGGGAAGGTCTTTACAAAGCGGGAGTCAAGGCAGTTAAAAGCTGATCCGCACAAGGGGTTCCATTTTGTTCTAAGTTGCAAGCCAGGGCGCCCTTCCCCTGCCCTGCGGCCTGTGCCTGTGCCTGACCAGAGACCACCTTCCCTGGCTGTGGCCAGCCGGGGAGGAGGCAGCGGCGGGGCTGGAGGCCAGGCCCCCACAGGTGCAGAAGGAAGGCTCCACCGTGGCTCCCGGGAGGCCCCGAGTCAGGGTCACGTCTAAGAGGCCACGTGCTGGGGGCCCAGCGCAGCTCCCTCGCGTCCACATACAGGTGCTGCCCCTCCCCGCTACTAAAGGATGCCTCTGGACACATCTTACTAGAAAATGCAGGCACAGTGTCTCCAGGTGGAGTTTTTAATGACTGCATGTGAGGACCTGGTGAGCGTTCCCTCAGCTAACCAGGAGGGGGGCTGCTCTCTGCAGCTCTCAGCACCCCGTCCCTGAGGAATCCTGCTAGTTTCACTGCTGCCTCCTTCAGACCCTTGTGCTGCCACCCAGCTCCGAGCCTGAAGCGATGAGGAAGCGCAAGCCTGCTGTGCCCGAGCCTCCCCTCACCAGGAGGTGCGAGGTCTCCGAGGGCTCTAAACCGCCCACTCCCGGCCCCTGGTCGGCAGCCCCGCGCCACCCGGGCCTCGATGTCTGAGCCACGGTGGTGTGGCTAGGTGCTGGGTCCCAGCCCTCTGCTGTCCTTTGCCATCAGCTACCGCTGCCCTAGCAGCCTAGCAGCAGAGACGACAAGCCGGCTCCCTCCTGCAGGAGACCTCTCCCCAGCCAGCCTCTGTGCTGACAGGATTCCCACAGGATTCCCAGGAGACCTCTGGGCCCGGGAAAGCAGAAAAACCAGGGGAAACGTCACAGAAAACCAGGGTTTGCAATGCTGTGAGGGAGGAGTGTCAGCCAGCTGGAGGTAAAATGGGTGTGTCAGTGAGGGTGCTTCCTGATTGGCACATGGGACAGCAGACTGAGGGGAGACACCTGCCCCGGATGTGGGTGGGACCACCCGATAGGCTAGGGGCCCAAATGGGATGAAAAGGGAAGAAGGAGGAAGGCTGCCAGTCCAGGCTCTCTCGACGTTTTTCTGCTTCTCAGCTGGCATGAGGTGAGCAGCTTTTCTTGGCCACATCATTCCGCCATGCTGTGCTGCCTCCCCACAGGCCTAAAAGCAATGGAGCCAGCTGACCATGGACTGAAACCTCTGAAACCGTGAGCCAAATATGCCTTTTCCTTAAATTGATTGATCTCAGGTATTTAGTCACAGCAAGAAAGTTAACACACACAGGAAGTACATAAACACATCATTATCAAGTGTTATGTGTGGTGCGTAATTATATGTGCGACAGTTTTATGTGACCTGCAGAGCAGTAGGTTTGTTTGCACCCATTTCACTATTTTTTTTGCAACCCCGTCTCCTCCCTTCCTTCCCTTTTTGCAAAAGATCTATCTCCCTATTTCCTATTATCTATCTTGTATTTTGCTCTTTATTTATATGTTGGGTTTCTTATATAATAGAAACTATGTGATATTTAAGCTTGTGTGTCTGATTTATTTTACTTAACATTATGGTCTCAAGGTGATCCATTTTCCTACAAATGACCCAGTTTTATCCCTCTTTAGGGCACAGTACTACTCCATTGTGTATACATACCACATATTCTTTGTGAATTCGTTTGTTGATAGACATATAGGCCACTTCCAAAATAATGAATGGTGCTGCTAGATGCAATTATCATTATAATACGATATCTTTAACGCTTTGGGAATGGTACAAGGGGGGTGGGAATAGCTTGGTCAGATGGGATTTCTAGCTTTAGTTTTTGAGGAATCTCCATTCTGATTTCCATATGGTTGTGCTAATTTCCATTCCCACCAACATCGTAGAAGGGCTCCTTTTTCCCACGGCCTCTCCAGCATCTGTTGTTATCTGACTTCTTAGTGATGCCATTCTCTCTGGAGTGAGATGGATGTCGTGTTGCTTTACTTTGTACATCTCAAACAACCTTAAGAAAGTCTTGGTATGGTCCCGAGACCCAGAGAGGCTGAATCACTTGTCCAAGATCACAGGAAGCACCAGAGCCAGAATTTGAGCCCCTTGGGGGGCTCTTGACTCTTCTAACCCCCTGTTGAAGCAGGTGTTACCCTTATGTCACAGTCCAGGAAGCCAGTTCAGTAAGATTGGATATAATCTGTCCCTCAGAAAAGTGTTATTAATCTATCAGTTGTCAGAAGTTACAGAACACCGAATAAGGGCCGGGGATTTAGCTCAGTGGTTTCGCCGCCTGCTGCGCAAGTGCAAGGACTGGAGTACGATCCCCGGTACCAAAAAAAAACACTGAATAAAAGAATAGTCTAATTTGTATGCATGTGTGTGCATGCACGTGTGTGTATATGTGTGTGTGTGTGTGTGTGTTCTCTTTGGTAGGACAAACAGTGGATGGATGCTCATTGACAACATGCAAACCCCACACGTGCATGCTCTGGAGCTGACCCCTCCTCTTTCCACTGCCCGTGTTGCGCTTCTGCCCCGTCCTGGCCATTCTGTGGGGCTGGCTTGGCCGATTTCCCTCACAGGAAGCTATGCCCAACTGTGGGTGCCCTTGGGAGCCACCCCTAAGCCCACACCGAAGACCATTCTCTGTCGTGGCGAATACCCTTTGCCAACCTGACCAGCAGGTCTTCGAGAAGAGTGACTCAAATGTTTCCTCACCCTCTGCTCCCTTGCATCTACCAGGTACACACAGTGCAGGGGCCACAGACCGGGCTGGGGACCAGACCAGGGGCTACAGACTTCGGGTGGGCTTGGAGGCTGCACAGATGTCAAATTCAGTCAGTTGAGGATCCGATAACAGGGAACAAAGAACATCCCTAGCCCCATGAAGTTATAACAATTCCAATAAAGGAAAATAAACAAGAAAAATCAAGGAGTTCATGTATCTCATGAGTGAAGAGGAGGGGAGTAGGGAGAACAGTAAATAGGATAGGAAGAGGAGGGATGCAGCATGGGGGCTGAGGCTTTTCCATAAGGCAGTCAACAAGGGCCTTTCCCCAAGACTGAGGGGAGCTCTACAGGAAGTAAGGGCCTCCACTGGGAATAGACTTGGCCCCTAGAAAACACTGTGACAGCACTCTCTCCTTCTTGGGAGAATGCATCACATAGAGAAGTCGGTGGATGCAAGACTCCAAGGGAGGAGTTTGCTTGGCATCTTTAGGAAATTACCATTACTGGGACTGAGTGAGGGAGGATGCAGTAAAGGCAAGGGTGTGTTAAGAGATAATGGATTCAGAGCATAGAATCCAGCAGACTCTCCAACCCAGTAGGAGGCAGAGAAGCTCTGACTTATACTCTGAGTGAGAGGCAGGACTCATAGGGAGATCTAAGGCAAGCAGTTACAGAGACAACAAAGTGTGTCAGGTTGCAGCTGCAATCAGCCTTGAGAGAGAGGGTGGAGGACTGGACAAGAGTGGTAATGGTGGTACACGGGGTTTGAAGTGCTCAGACTCTAGTCATATCTCTAAAATAGTTCAGCTGGATTTTCTGATAGATTAGATAACAGCTGCATGAGAGGATGGGAAGATTCAAAGATAACTTCAATGTTTTTGGTTTGTTTTGTTTGTCTTTTGAGTGGGCAGCTGGAAAGATAGAGTTGTCATGTAGGAGATGCAGAAGTTATAGCAAGAATTTGGCTTTAGGGTAATTTGGTTTTAGGTAATGGAAAAAAGCAGTTTCATTTGGGATATATTAAGTTGATGCTGACTATTAGGCTTCAAGTAGAGCTACTGGGTGGGCAGTTGGATGCACACCTAATGTACAAGGAGAGATGAACTGAGCTGATACTGGGTTGTGAGCAGTGCGTGGCATTAATATGCATAGAGAGAATACACAGAGAAGTGGAAATGTTCAAAGACTATGCCCTGGCACACCCACCCCAGTATGCAGAGATCAGAAAATGAGGTGGAAGAAAAAGGAAGAAGAGAGGAAGCTGGAGACAGTATAGAGAACGCGTGGGGCTTTCCTGTACAGAAAAGGAACAGGGGAGCAGCTGAAGAGGAAAGAGGGTTACAGGAGAGGTTGGGTGATCTCAGATGAGGGAAGTAATGGGATGTTTACAGAGTTACTTCCTTTGGTGAGGGCCCATCCTAGTGACTTCATTTGATGACCTCAGCGAAGATCCTCTCCCCAAATAAAGGCACATTCATGATATGTGGAGAGGGGACTTCAACTTGTGAATGGAGCAGGAGGGTGTCACACAATTCAGCCCACAGGGGAAGGAAAGCCGAGACATAAGATCAGAGGCAGGAGAGGAATCTTTTAAGATGTTGTATCAACGGAGCTGGTCCTGGTAGGGCTGGAGGATTTCTTTTTCTTAAGTGCACCTCCACACTGCTTATTTGCTGACCATGTGTTAGTCTGTTTGTTACTGTAAGGAAATCCTTGAGGCTCCGTAACTTATGAAGAAAAAAAGCTTTTTTGGCTCACAGTTCTTCTGGTCCGAGGGCTCCTACTGGGTGACAGCCTCCTTGCTGGCAGAGCTCCAAGGCGGTTCTGGGCATCCTGCAGTAGAAGACAGGGAGTGTGCATGTGTACGCCCACCCACCAGTCTCTCTCTTCTTATCACCCCCCATGTTCAGTCAGGCTTCACCTGACCACCACTCAAAGGCCCCCAGCTCCATGGTCAGATTCTTTCTACCCTCTCTATACTTCATAATGAGGAATAAATTTGAACATCTGAGTCCTTCGGGGACACACGCAACCCACGTCCAGACCATAGTAAACTAGCCTACTTTCTACCAGCTGAAGCCTCAGGAAAATCTCTGCAGATGACCCTGGATACTTTTTGACCCATTGGTAGAAAGGAAAACCAGCTGCACGGTGATGTGGGAGGGGCAGAGAGGTCAAATAGATGCCAGATGGCCAAGGACGTGCTGACAAAGCATCAGAAAACTAGACTGTCCTTTCCTGCCTCCTCCTCCTCCTCCTTTCTGCACCAGATACACCACCAGCATTGCTGCAGTTAGTTCAACAAATAGTTGTTGAGTTCTACACTGCATCAGGCCCGTTTCTCACTCTAGGGAAAAAGTTGCTGAAATACGAAGATGTGGCCTCTACCTATGGAAGAAGCATAATCTAAAAGGAGGGGAAGAAGACCAAAGTGAAGCAACAGAAATCACAAAAGCATACAGCAGGAGAAGCTACCCAACACAGGCACAACATAGTGTGAGGAGAATGAAAGAAATGGAGCGACCAAAGCTGGTAAGAATGGAAATGCAGAAGGGCTTTGTGAATGAGGTGATATTGAGATGGAGCCGAAGAAAATAAAAAGAATTTCAATGGCAGAGGTGGGTGTCTGTGTGTTTCATGGGGCAAGCCCTCAAGGTTAAAATTTGTGGGAAGTGTTTTGTTTGGCGTCAGTCAGAAGGTCCGAAATGCTATGCACCTAATTCAGGAGGTAATCGAGAACATCTGATGGCTTTTAAGCAAGTGGAAGACATAATAAGAAAATGGTCAGGGGAAAGATATTTTGATAAAAACATAAACAGATTGAAACAGGAACACAGGGCCAGTGGGAAGTGTCCTTAAGATGCTAGGGAGGAATGGACGAGGGAATGGACAAAATAAAACCGCCTGCAGAACATTGTAGAAGTTGACTCCACATGGCTTGAAAATGTACTGGCTGCAGGGACAGTAAATGAAGAAGAGTTGAAGATGACATCAAGCTCTTGAACCTGGGAAACTGGGGGATACAGAGCTATTCTCAGATATAGAAAAGTCAAAAGAAGGAGCTGACTTTAGTGGAATGATGATTTCTGTCTTGATCATACTGAATTAAAGGCACATAAAGACATTCAAGTGAATTTCTAGCAGTCGGTTGGATAAAGGGGAGCAGAGGTTGGTGAAGTGGGGAAGTGTAAGCAATCAGAAGTGTGAGCTGTCTTTCACAGAGAAGCTGCTTAACATGGATAAAGCCTAACAACAGAAATTTGGTCAGGAAAGACCTGTGTCAAAAGACATAGAAGAACTGGTAATAAAAATCAAAGGAAAAGTGGAAGGAGAGGAAGCAACTAAAGGAAGGATATTCAATGTCAACAATGCCAAATGCTGGAAAGACCTAGATGGAAATGAGAACAAGGAAGGAGGAAGGGAGAGAGGGAGGTAAGACAGGAGGGAGAGAGAACTTTCTTGTTTACTGGAAAATAATACCTCGCCTTTTAAAGAAGTTATAGAGCTGTGTAGTTACCATGGCAACAAGTACAGACCTAGGAAGATGGTACGTACTAATATAACAACTACAAATGAACACTTCAGAATACAACAAGGAGGCAGATACATCTGTTCTTCTTCTATTCAAAAATGTAGGAAAGGGCAGACATGCTCCAATCATCAGCCAAACCTGGACAGTGTACAACTTAATAAATTAGATAAAGATGTTTGATGTCTCTCTTCTCTAGAAAACTAAAGTGGTCATAAAATGCAGAATACTTTGTCCCAAATGCAATATGGTTTTACAGGCTTAAGACGAGGGGAGAATGGAGTCTGCTTCCTTCTTGTTCTGTTTTGTTTTCAATGACTAAACGGCTAGTGATAGTGCTGGCAGATTCTGCTCTATTTATAGGGGGTGAAGAGGGTAAGGGCTCAGCCATTTTCTTTTGCTTTTTAAGTAAGTCTTATGTCATGTGTTTTGCAGGTGCGTAGTGTGCACTACGTCAGTGTTTGCAGCATGCTGGTGAGAATTCTGACCTCATAGGATGATGTTTTGATGAGTCAGAGGAGACATAGGATTTGACTAACATACACCTGTCTAAACTGGAAAAGTACACTTTGAAGAACATTAGAAAGATAGTCTTGGCATGTGACAATGTTGTGGTATATAAATTAGGGTTACCAGGCCATTGTAAACCATCCAAACGGTTCAGATTCTAAGAAAGAAGAAAAAATTGTGTGAGATTCCTCAGCCCCAGAAATACTGATGTTTAAGCCACATAACTCTTTGTTAGGGAAAAGGGTTTCCTTGTGCATCGTGGGTTTAGCCCCCATTCCTGGTCTCTATCCACCAGGTGCCAGTCGTACCTGAAACCACAGTAAGAGAGTTGTCAAATGCAAAGTGGAGTCACATATGGTAAATGGAGTCAGCGAAGATGGTGAAGGGAGAGTTCTTTCGCATGATTTGCCTACTAACAGAGCTATCACAGGAAAATTTTCCAAACCACAGCTTACCACAGTGGTTCCCGAAGACAGCTAGCAACACAAAGAAGCTAGTCGCTTACACAAGAACACTCACCTAATCAGTCTCGAAAACCCAATTCAATGAAAGAGCCGCTCAGACTTCAGGGCTAGTTTTTAGTAATTGCAACAGCCCCATCAAAGCTTACCAGCTCTCAGGGCTGGGGATTTAGCTCAGTGGTTCCACTGCCTGCCTCGCAAGCACAAGGACCTGAGTTTGATCCCCAGTACAAAAAAAAGAAGCAGAGCTCATCAGCTCTCAGTAATGCCAAAAGTACCAGTGAGGTTTCTTTTGAAACACCTTATGCAGCTTTCTCTGTCCCAATAAAACCAACTTTCTTTCCTTTCCTCTCGGGCATACAAGAGACAACACCAGCACGTGCATGTCTTTGTTTGCATGGAGATCCATCTCTATATTTTTTTGTTTCATTATTCTTTTAGCAATAATGGGGATTGAACCCAGGGCCTTGATACTAAGCTACATCCTCAACCATTTTCTAATTTTTTTAGTTGGAAATAGGGTCTCACGTAGTCACTAAGTTGCTTATGCTGGGCTCAAACTTTCAATCCTTGCATTCCAGAATTCTAGGGCACACAACCACACTTGGCTTTTTTGTTGTGGTGGTAGGGGTAGTTTTGAGGTGTTTCTTTGTTTGCTTGTTTATTTGTTTGACTTTTGCACCAATCATGACAATCAAAAATGCCTCTGGATATAGTTAAATATCCCCTGAAGGGCAAGTTTGACCCTGACCGAACCAGTGAAATATAGAAGTAAGCCCCAAGATAATCACTTAAAATTTTCATTTTGTCTAAGATATTTTGAAAAAATAGTTCTTTTTTAATAAGAGATTTTCATAAACTAAAAAATCCAAATTTCTCAATACTTGTCAGGCTAGAAAAAATCTTGCTATGTCTATTCACCAAATAGAGGCAAAAATCCTGGCAGGTTTCCTGTTCCCAATATAAAAAGGTTTACAAAAATTTAATTAAAAAACAAGATCCAGACACTATTAATCTTTGAACCCTGCTCCTCTCCCCATTAACTGGATATCTATGATCAAAAGAACCCAAACTCCACATTTAGGATTTCAACAGTGGGGCCAGAGTTATAGGACAAATAGTATAAAGATGAATCATACTAGGTTTACTTAAGGCTAAAGAAGTTCCTGAATAAACCACCTTGTGCAATTGTTCACAGTTTGTAGAGGTTTCAGTTCATAGTCATCTGGCACCAAGCCAGGGTGGCATGTCACAGGGGCAGTATAGAGGAGAAACAGTTCATGGCGTGGCAGGGCAGACAGAAGGCAGCACAGCAGTGAAGCAGCAGCAGCTTCTTTTTGTCCCTTTATATTTTATCAGGCCACCCACACCCAGGGTGAGACACCCATAGTTCTAGTATCACACTCTAAATTCCAGCATCACATCCTTAATCCAGGCCCCCACACTCTAATCCAGCCACCTTCAAAACTTTCCCACATGACCACATGAGGATTTGGGGAGACATCTCTCCTTGTGGAAATATCGCCCCACTTCCATTAGCCTCCAGGCAACTGTCTCCTTGAGACCAACACCATGCCTTCAAGTAAGTTGCAAAGTTTTGAAGGAGAGATATTTAAAATTGATGTATAAATTTCTAATCTGTGACTATCAAGGCCATGTTGAAGATTTGGGAATGGATAATGGAGAAGATGGCCTGGTTCCTCTTTGGATGCCTTCCCTACCTCTATTTTGCCAGTTTGACACAAGTGACTCCATTTTGAATCCAACATTTTTCAGTTCTACTGGCATCAGATGGATAGAAGCTAGGGCTGCTGTTAAATGTCTTACAATGCACAAAACATCCCTTTTTCCCAGTTTTAATGCAGCGATATTTTCAAAGGTCACCCAGTGGTACACCCACCAGAAGAGTGACCATCCCAAACAAAAAATATTAGGTATGGTAAGAATTCTTGAGACTCTGTGTTCATTTTTATTACATTCAAATTGCCCTAAGCTATGAGAGGCACTATATTGTTTCAGAGAAGGCAACAAATACCTCTCCCTGGAAGATTTGGGTCACCTAGCTTCTTCTATCATAACACAGAGAAAATAATACCTCTTCTTCCATTATGACAAGAACATGAGTTTTTCACTCCAGGAAAAAGGAAAATTTAGTGTAGAAAGAGGGAAATCCCAAAACTCTGGTCTGAGAAATTGTAGGGAAAAAAGACGTATAGTAGGTATAAAATTCTGCACCCCAAACTTTATTTTTTTATTTTTTGGTACTGGGGATCGAACTCAGGAAGGACCTTGTGCTTGCAAGACAGGCATGGTGCCACTGAGCTAAATCCCCAGCCCCCAAACTTTATTTATATTGGTATTTGTTGTATGTATAGTAATTTAATAAGCAGCTGAATTTTTGAAAATAAGGGGAGAAAGAACATGTACTTCATAACCCAACTTTGCACATGAGTCAGCACCTAGAAAAGTTTGTTGTTTAAAGAATAACTCTCTCAAACCAGAAAAAAACTAGAAGACTCAACTACACTCTTTCTTCTTAAGATGATTCTTTGGCAAGTTTTGCCATTATCATTGGAAATACCTAGAATACAGCTCTATCCCAACTGTATCACCACAGAATCACTTTGCCATAATTTTGGACAAAACTATCTGCTGTTCCTTTCAAAGCAACAATAAAATGAAATGAAAACCAATTGCTACTCAGATTCATTGGAAATAGACCAGCAGATTGGACAAAAACTGGATTGGTAACAATAAAACACAGCCAAGCTAATAAAAGCAAACACCAAGCGCTCTGCTACATAGCGCAGGACAAACTCAGCTTTATTTTCTCGTGAAAAGATGCCACTCGTGCTTTAAAACAGGGTCTTAGCACAGAGCCAGCTCGCTGTTGAACCTGAAAATAAAGAAACTGAAATCTCTGAGCTGCCTTACTCTGTGGAGTGGAAGTCAGAGGCCTTGCCTTCAAGGGTTTTTCCAGAAGTGTAGGAAAACTTACAATTACAACAAGACATTACTCTTTCTACATTTTTATACTCTTCCCCTGCCTGGCCAGATGTCCCACAGCTTTGAAAACATCCTGCCACTTTTTTTTATATAGTACTATGTATTTTTATTGAGATCTTTCAGTGTACTCGATTTAGTTTAGAACTCTTGGGTTTTCATTGTTCGGGTTGGAACTTTCCTTTTATGAGGTGTTAGGGCAGAAGAAGGGGTGTGTTATGTTTTTATTTTGCTTCTATTTTAATTGCCACACACTCTCCTAACCCTTCCCCTAGTGCTGACCCCTCCAGAAAGATGATAATCTCACTTCCTGCATCTGCAGAGAAATTCTTAGGTCAAGAAGATTCATCATGTTTATACAGTTATTTTAGCCTTTCTCTCTTCCTACTAATGACACTAAAACTCACAATGAGTCAAAACATGATGTGAGTTGTTTTCAAATATGCTTGGAATAGACATATGGTTTCAGTTCTGTTCTAGAAGAGTTTGTTCCGGAGAATTGCAGCTTTCTGATCCTCCTTATTTGTTGGCATTTTATTATCTCTGGGAAGTCTACCAGAGGAAGCTTTTTACTGAGCATAACCTTAAAAAATAAAGTTAACTTGAAAGCAAATGACCTAAATCCTATATGTGAAAGATTAAAATCTTCCTCATAAGGCTATGAATAACACAAAAGGACAAACACAAAATACAATAAAAAGTATTCTCAAAGCCACATGGTTCTATATCCAAATGGTGATCTACTTTCTTTTCTGGTTCTGAAGCTGGAGGAAAAGACCAATTTAATTCTGTGATCCCTCCTCTACCCTTGTGGTTGGATTTGAACTGTGTAACATGCAAGATGTCTCAAAGGAGAGCAGAACAGTAGTTTTCTTTATCCTTGGAACACCTGTTAAGAGGTTATAGGGGGTTTTATATTTAGCAAGTACAACTCCAGTCTTCTCTCTTAGGGAAAAAGAAAAAAAAAGAGCCTCATTAAACTATATAGTTTGCCAAAGTTTCATTGCTCGAAAGTCAATGGAACTTTCAACCCTTAGGCATTCTGCAAATTGTGCTTTCAACCTTTCCAGGAGCCTTCTTGTAAATTCTGAGCCTAAATATATTCCCCATCATTTGCTAGGCTAAAGTGGTTTCTGATTTAATATCTACTTAACCACAATAGTGGTTAAAGAAGTTATTTTTTAATGAGCCAGCACATTATACACATAGTTTCATACAATTTTATATATATATTCATCTCCTAAGTGTAACTGAGAGGTTAGCATAAAAAAAACTGCTCAGAAAAGTCAACAGGTAACCAGAACTTTTAAAATAGAATAAAAATTCTACACATTTAGCAATGGGAAACATCCACTCAGTGCAGCAGATTGAGCTGACATAGAGAATACTGTCACTCCAAAGATACACAAATGCTGAATAAAAAAAGCAAATAACAAAAATAATAATAATAAGCTGAGAGTGAAAACAAGAGAAATTTGCAGGTACCACAAAAGGTGAGACTAAAATTCAAAGAAATGAACTGAGGGCAAGACTCAAAGAGTACCTGCCTCATGTAACAGCCCAAGAGGTTCAGATCTGATCTACTACAAGAGGAATCAAGAGGTATGAACTCAGGACCTTGAAACCTAGAAGTGGGCTTGAGTTGAGCCTTCTGAAAAAAACAAGGAATATCAAGGGCCACCCCATATTCAAGATGGGAACAAGAGCACTTTGTCCACAGGCCTGGGTGAGTTGCATGACTCTTACCTTCTCCCTAGACTGTCTTAGCCATTATGTGTGGGTCTGCAAAGCCTTAGCCTTGGCTCCTGCTCAGGTGAGTGGTTTGATTTCTACTCCAAGTGGTACAGAAATCTAAGAGTGACACATTAACATTCAAAAATGGCCTAAAATATTGAAATGTGCAAACCACACTATGGGAATAACTCAATGGTCCAGGGTGTCAAGGGCTCTTAAAACAACCTCAGATATAGATGAACTAAGAATAAAAATAATCAACCATGAGAAGAAACAAACCACCAAACAGTGAAAGAATTGGTATCTCCAGAATTAGAAAAAGCAGATTATCTTTGTTTCCTGTTGCTTAACAAAATGCTTGAGACTCGGTAATTAACAGAGAATAGAGGTTTATGTAGCTCTCAGTTCATTGGAAGCCTGTGAGCACGGTGCTAGCATCTGGTGAGGGCTTCTTCCTCCATGGTAATGTAGCAGAGGGGCATCCCCAGAAAAGTCCAAGCAAGCTGCTAACTAGTCTCTCTAACCAGTCTTTGCTAAGTACTCTTCTTATAAAGCCACTAATGCCATCAAAGGGGCTTCACCTTCATGCCTTTATCTAATCCTAATTACCTCCCAAAGGCCTCACCTCCTAGTCCCATTAGCAAATGCATTTGGGCATTCAGTTTTCAACACATAAAAATTTGAGGAGGACACACTTGAATAGTAACATAGAAGTATTGGAAAACAACTTGTCAATAATTTGTTTACAATAATGAAAAAGATAGAGGAAAAGAAACCACAGGGTGTCACATTATCACAAAGTCTTGTAATTTTGCACATTCTTTTGTTCACCAAATCATAGAAGAGAAAGATGAGCAAAATCATGCAGTTTTGAGGAATGTATATCAATGGGTACTTGAGAAAGGCTCATTTGCCTGGTGTGAATAAGCAGTTTGTTTTCAGATCCTGTAATGCTCTCTTCAGAAAATGCTGTTAGTTCACTGGAGTGGCATTAGGAGTTGTGCCGTTAAACGGTCTTTTTCTCAGGCAGCAGATCCTGCACTGATGAAAGTAGAAAGACAATACAATCTTCCTGGACTCCTTGGCAGTAATTTCCTCATCTCCTTGTTTCTGGTAATCTTTAAAGTAGAGAGAAATGCCCTGAGAAGCAGGATTGCCATTCCTAAACAAGTCATCTGCCCTAGTGAAATGCTGTAGGAAACTGCTATGGACTGAGTGGCTTAACACAGAGAGATTCATTTCCCAGTTCCAGAGCCTGGGAAGTATGAGATCAAGATGTCAGCCGACTTGGCTCTTAGTGAGGCATTTCTAACCATTAACTTCTTGCTGGGACCTCTCCAAGGGAGGTGGTGGGGTGGACACTCTCCAGTCTATTTTCATAAGGGCACTGATCCCATTATGGTGCCCCACTTTCATGACCTCATCTAAAATTAATTACCTCCCAAAGGTGCCACCTCCTAATGCCATCATCTTGGGGATTTATGCTTCAACATGGGGATTGTAGAGAATCACAGACATTCAGTCATAGCATCATCCGATAAGCCTGGCAGGCTCCTAGCCAAATACATGCCTGATCTTGGGCAAGTTATCATCGCCTTATTCATTTGTAACCTAGGAAAAATATCATTCTTCATAAAATGGTCCTTATAAGATTAAATGATAAAATAATTTCAACAGATGCTGGTTTCTTGCCTTTCAATCAATAATCTTGAATTACATTGGCTTGGTTCATCCATGAATCATAAACTACTTTTCATTTTTAAAATAGTCAAAAATATATGATAAGAGTGGTTGACTTTATATAATCTCTTTGAACTACCTCAGACCTCACTCATTTACCACCTATTCTTAGAACTTCCAAAACTTCCTTAGGTACACCACATCAACTACTTCTAGAATAAAAATTGAATGCTTTCAGAGGACAATTGTTTTTATTTCTTGTGAACAAAATATAAATATGTAATAGAGGATTAAATATAAATAGAGAGAGGATTGAATTGTTTATCTTATAAAGTAACTTACACAACAAAAGGTTCTGTCTCTGTCATTATGAATCTAAATAACTTCTTGAATACAGAGGAGAATCTAGTGTAGAATGATTAGCCAAGAATGAAACTTCTGTGAAGTAATTAAGAAAAATTAAATATTCAAAATAATAGGCAATGTTCATTAACTAGTATAGTATTATATCATAAAGACAAATTTCCATTTAAGAAAAAAGTCTTGCAACAAGATGAAGTCTAATAATCACTATGAACTGTATTTAAGAATAATTAGGAGTCAAGAACCATACATAGTCAGTTGAATTGCATTGTGCTTCAGGTAATTGTGCTTCAGGTTTCAACTTAAATAGTTCTGGAAAATCAGCAGAACCCTGTACTTAACAAAACAGATAAAGAAAATAATGGCATTAACATTAGAAGAAATTATTATGGGGGACTGCCTTGTTGATTATGCCCAAGGCAAGCTGTGAGCAGTGCAGGCTGTAAAGAGCCCCACAACTGGCTTGTTTCGAGAAGTGAGTCCAGCCGAAGCCTATGTACCAAGATTACAGTGCCTCTTACCCAAATTCCATTCCCAGAGTTGAAATCTTCTTTACTAAAAAGACAAGGTTAATTATTAACCACAACCTGTATTTTGTCTGTTCTGTTCCTAGTTCAAGAATGCTTTGACTCTTCCTTTACAAGTCTTGCCTGCATCAGAAATATATTCATAGCAAGTCCACATAGTCCCTCCATGAAGCCCCTTTACCTCAACTAACTATGATGTCACCAATAAATATCGGCAGCTCTGGGTGTTCAGGGCCTTTGCATGTTCAGCTTTGCTTCCCCAAGCATTATTTTAACTCTGTCTCTAAGTCTTTCTTTTAACTTTGTACCATAGCACTGAGCAGGAGATCATAACCTGCTGTGGGGGTCTCTGATAAACATTTCATAAATGTTTATTTCATAAACATTTTCAGTATTAGTCTCCTAGGAGGTAGAATGTGTCATATATTTACCATGTCCTGAATCATCATTCATAGCACCTGCTGTCCAAAAGAATAACGTATCTATCCAAATTGTCAGAGAATTCAATTTAATTTCAGTTATTACACTTGTTACATATTGTCATGCTACTTCAATAGACCCGAAATTATTTCTTTGAAACTTACAGACAAAAATAACAGAAAATTCCATATTCTTCCATGACACTAAGATAATCAAAGAATTTATTGAATACATAGTTGGCAAGAAAAAACAAGGCCTAAAAGCTCTGCCCAAAAATTCTGAGCAGGCAATCCAGAACCATTAAAATAATCAAAACTACTCACAAAATGTCTCTATCAATAAGTCTGAAATGGTCAGGCTTCACCATCTTGAATCAATTGCCTTGGGGTGGAGAAACAGCTATCTTTTCAGGTCATTTTGTGATGAAGTGAGACAAGAAGAAAGGTAGAACCAATTCCTGAAATGGACAGAGATGAGAAAGGGGAAAGAAGATAAAGAAAGTGGACTATCTTATGCCATAAATGAAGTGAATAAGGCTAGAAGTTATATTATGGCCTATTTATGAGCTCTCCAAACCATGGCAGACCAAGAACTTTCCCTACACTTACACACTGGGTTTCTGTAACACAAGACAAAGGTGAGCATATTATTACTCTGAAGAATCCCCTTAGAATATACAGTCCCTGAAGTCAGCAGCTGCTATTGCATGGATCCACGGATGGATGGATGGATGGAATGAGCTGCTTTTTACTGAACTACCCCTCTGATTTGGACATTTCTCTCATTCCTTTTTAAGTTAGCACCAGCTATGTGAAAAGGCACTCAGACTTTAGTCCTTGATTTGGAAAGGTGCTGTAGAAGGTTGCCTCCCTCAGGATGAATGTGGGGAAAGTTACACTCTGTGTATGTGCACCATATGGATATAAAGTTCGATGCTTATCCCAGGGGAAGTCCAAGTCAATCTCTAAAGTATGAATTGTTACAACTTTCATAAATTTTACTTTTTCTACTTTAAAATTTTAAGTATAAATTCAAGAATGGTAGTACAGGATTGTAATCTGAGCATTCTGGTGCAAGCCCAGCCTGGGCAATCTAGTAACTTAGTGAGACTCTCTCAAAAATGAAAAGTTAAAGGAGTTGGAGATATAGCTCAGTGTGCACCTGGGTCTTTCCTCAGAACTACAAAAAAAATTAAATATAATCTTTGTGGGCAATCATGGACCTTTCTGTTCTCCTTTGATAATTAAAAAAAAAGATAGATGGAAAAATAAAATTTTTTGATACTGGGGATCGAACTTGGGTCCTTGCGCCTGCACAGCAGGTGGCGAAAACTCTGAGCTGAATCCCCGGCCCTAGATGGAAAGTTTTGAAAGGGCAATACTTTAGTGTATATGGTCATGTATATGGCCAATTTGAAACTATTCAAATGATCGTTTATTTCACTCCTTTATTTTATTAATATGGTGAATTCCATTTATTGGTTTCCAAATATTTACCTTGCATTTCTTTTTTTTTTTTCTTTATTAAGTTCTTTTATTGGTACATTGTAGGTATACAACACAATTATATTTCTCATTGGGAATTGTACCTTTACATAATGCATCTTGGTTCTTTCTTTTTTTTTTTTCTGGGTGGTACCAATCTGTGTTTACTAAATAACTAATGGCCAGGACATGGTGAATGATTCGACATCAAGGAAGCCACAGGTGTATCCCCCTTTTCAGTGAAAAACCACCCTCCCAAAAAAGTAAGGAGAAAAGGCACAGTATATACACGTGACACAAGGGCTGGCTGCCCTCTTGGGCAGGGTGCATACATTATAGTGACAGGAAGAGGCGAGAGACTGAGAATGGGTAGGGTCCAAGCAGACCAAGGCTCCTCTGCTGAGTACACCCCTAATCCCTGCTGGGGCTATCGCCCACCAGCTTCCCCCAGCAGCTCCACAGGGTGAGAAGTCCCCCTCGGGAGCCCCAGGGGAAGGCACCAGGGAGGCAATGAGCCAGGGGATCCAGAAAACGGGGATCAGTTCTGGGACCCCATCAAGGTGAGGGACCTTGTTCCTGGTGCCCAGCCCGAAGAGGCATATCACTGGGGAGGGGCTGGGGCTGGTCCCTGGCTCATTTTCAGGACAAGAATTAGAAGCAAAATTAGACTATGGAGGTAGGAGTTAGGATGGGGGCAGGAGGGAACCGAAAAACTGTGCTGAAGACCCCTGATCCCCAGGCCCAATAGGTGGCTTCATCCCTCCCAGCCCCTGGGCCTAACCTGAGCTTGGGCTGATGTCCCAGGGTGTGGAGGAGTGGGAAGAACAGGACAATTAAATAAGATTATTAAAAAATAATGCCAACATTATTTTCCCATCCCCAGGCCTGCCCCTGCTTCCCAGGTGCCTCCCAGGGCTGGGTCCCTTCCTTCCCCCGGCTGTCCCATGGAATGAAGAGAAAACAATGGACTGGCTTAGTCAGGCACAGGGGAGGGAACGCAGATCTGCAGAGAGGAATAAGGATGCCACAGTAACTTCACCCTGTGTCACAGCAGACCCAAGCACACAGATATAAAAACATTCATATAAAAGGGGGGCATGCCAGGCACCATCCCAAGGGTGCAGGGCTCTCAGATGCCCAGAGACCTAGCCCCCCAGAGAGAAAGCCTCATTAAAAAATGAGGAAGCAGAGAGGGGAGATGTGCAGTCTCCAAGGGCTGGAGGCAGGGGCTTGGCAGGGGTTCTCAGGGAGGGAACCTCTCCATCTCTGCCCGAGGTCCTCCCTCTGCGCACACCAGGGTGTGGACCAAGGGCGTCTATGGACTGCAGCTTTGTGCCCAGGCCCTCTAGCCTGCAGTGGTCCAAACGCCTTGCAGCTAATAGCTCAGAAGACGAGGCCCATCCCCACAGCTCTCAGAAGAAGAACAGACGCGGGGAGGAGGGAGACAGTCTGAGACAGAGCGAGAACTGGGAGAGACACTGAGACAAAGGCAGAGGGTGGTGGGCCGCGCCTGGCGGTCAGGAGGCAGCGATGGCAGTGCCACCACCCAGCTTGACAATCACCTGCTGGCAGTCACTGCAGGAGCGCTGGTCGCCCACCTTCTCCAGTGTTTGGGCAGCCTCGGGCAGCAGCACGGCCCGCTGGCCTGGGGAGGAGAGGAAGGAGAGGGAAAGGTGGCGACACGCCAGCAGGATAGCAGTGGCCTGCTCTCGTTGGCCAGGCCAGGCGTCCACCTCTCCATGCTTGGTGCTCTCGGTGGTGCGGCGCCGCAGGCTGTGCTCCAGCAGCTGGTGCGTGCGAGTAGGGCTGGCTCCTGCCATCAAGCACACAGTGGCTTCATGCAGGAACTCCTTGCGGTATGCTGGCGGAAGCTGTGTGCCAGTCTTCACAGGCTGCCCAGGTCTCGCTGGAAGCCAGCCAGCTCAGTGCCCGATGCATGGTAGGTCTCACCCAGGGCCTGGCTGGCACCTGCTTGCTTTTGCCGGAGTGCTGTCCGCAGTGACAGTAGCAGGTCACAGGTAAGCACCTGGACCACGTGGTTGAGGGGCAGGTCAGAGGTGGCCTCGCTGACATTGAGGCTGCTCCACAGGTGGCCGCTGGCCCTCTCACAGGAAAAGAAGGAATTCTGCTGCCCATCTGCTTTTGCAGAGAGCGAGGCATGCATAGCTTTGCAGGCGTGAAAGATGGCCTTCACCAGGGGGCTCTCAGTCACTTCCAGGGCCTTGGGGACACGCTCCACTTCAGTCAGACAGGAGCACACAGCTGCATCATTTCCCTGGAGCCAGCTGATGGCCAATGTGACTGCAGATGTCCACCAGCGGCAGATGACGTCAGGACCGAGGGCCAACTTGAACACTGAGCTGCTGGAGAAGGGTGGGGCTGCAAACCCTACAGAGTCCACAAAAGAATGAAGTGATTTCAGGTACTCCAAAGCACTGGAGAATGCACAACTCTCTTCTTCCTGGTCTCCAGCCTTCTTCTTGGCCTGAGGTTTCACCAATGACTCCACAGCTTGCTCCAGCAAGTTCCTGCAGAAGGCCTGGTGGACCTGGGCAACGGGGTCAGCTGGGTTCCTCTGGGCACAGTACAGACTTTCCTTGGCTGCCAACTTCACTGACCAGCTCCGCTCCATGAAAAACTTCTGGCCCAGGGGATGGCAGAGCCAGGGCAGAGAATCTGGGATGGCACTGTGCTCGAGGCCACACAGGCTCTGGGTGTGACTGAGGAAGTAGTTGGCCAGGAAGCCCAGCTTGCCTCCACACCGGGTCTTGAGCCCCATGGCAGCTGTCAGATGGATCTCCACCAGTGTGCTCGGCGGGATCTTCTCCTCAGCACACTCCGCCAGGTTCACAGCACACAAAGCCATATGCACATCTGAACATGGAGACCCTGCAGGAAGCTTCCCTGTGATGTGCAGCTGGTGCAGCCTCTGATAGGCCAGTGCTGCATCCCGTGCACTGCTCTTAGCCTCATCTTCAAAGCCAGCTGCGGTGGCCGGTGTGGCTCGCCAGCACTGGAAGACTTTCTTGAGCCATCAGGGCACCAGGCACAGCTTCTGGAGGCTGTAGCGGCTCACATTCCAGGAAAGGCTGCAGGCCAGGTCCAGGCGGGAAGTGGGCAGTGCTCGACTGAAAACTGACAGGCAGGTCTGTAAGTTGGCCGCAGCAGCTGCAAAATCTCCCCTGGCAAGGTCCAGGTCCACTTGCTTCCGGTGCCGCCAGAAGGTAACCGAGGATCTCGAGTGTGGCCGGATCACTGGCTCCCCATGGACCAGAAGCTTCACAAAGACACTTAGGACAATCACACCATTTACCAACCACAGGAGGAGCGTTGGCATCATCCAGTCAAACCAGCCCACAGAACCTGACTCAAATGACAGCACGCTGTGACTAGAGCCTGAGTACGGATGCTGGTCTGAGTCTCCAGCCCCTCCCCATTGCAGCAGGGAAGTCAGGGCGTTAAAGGAGAGGCCCAGGAAAGTGAGAACACACAGCAGAATCCGAAAGCGGTCCACCATGCCCAGCACTACAGGAGGAGAGTCCAGTTCATCTTTGACCTTTGCATCATCCAAAAGAGGACTTCCTGGCTCAGAGTCAATGGAGTAGGGGGAGAACCCAGCCTGGGACCCTGAGTCAGAGGCTGGGGGGGGACATCAGAAGGACATTCTGGTTAAAGTCATCTGTCTTCAGGTCCACATCGTTGTCCACCAGACTGCCTAGGTCCATGCCCTTCAGAAGCTTGTTTTTCTGATTTGCCAGCTTTAGTGCCATGTTTTCCTGGCGCAGTTTATGATTAACCTGCTGTAAGTATTGGATATAATCAATAGCCTTCCTCAGAACGCCAGACTTGTGCATCTTAGCATCTGTCCGCATGACTAGGTCCTTCAACTCAACGATTTTGTCGCTGATGGAGGAGCGATACCACTTCTCAATGATATTGTGTGTTGTCTGACTCTCTCCTTCTTTGGGGGGCTCGAGCTGCTTGACTCCCCCAGGCACCTGCTTAATGGGCGACTTCTCTTGTCTCATCATCACAGGCACGGTTGTCAGAATGGTGCCACTGCTGCCCACCAGGGTTGGTACTTGAAGGGCAGCCGTTTGGATGGGGGTGGTGAGGACAGTGAGGGCTGGGTTCTGGACTGCAGCCATGACAGGGCTGCCATCTGTCTTCAGTGTGGTCAAAACATGAGAATCTGTCTTGATGATCTGAGGCTGGACCGGGACCGGGACCTGCGGCACCTGGGGCGCGGCAGTGGTTTGCACCATGGCGGGGGCAAGAGTCTGCAGTGTCCCACTGGCTGGCTGTGTCAGCCCCTGCTGGGCATGTAACGTCTGCACCTGCTGCTGGATAGGAACTGGCTGTACCTGGGAGGATGTCACCAGGCTTTGGACTCGAGGCTGAAGGACTTGGAAGCTGGTGGCTGCATTCTGGTATATCAGAGGCTGGTGGATGATCCTCGTCTGAGGAGCCGCACTGGACGTTGGGGTGATCATTGCTGTCTGCTGCTGCAGCTGGGCTGGGGCCAAGGCTGGACAACAGGAGTTGCCCCTGGTGGGGTAGGAACTGTGGGTGGAGGGACTTTGACTTGCAGGGCTGCAGCCTGAGGGGAAGGAGCCAAAGGAGAGAAGGAAGACAACGGGACCTGGCTAAATGACCGCTGCATGGAGGGGTCCACAGCTCCGCCCCTGCCGCCGCTGCCATTGCTGCTGCTGCTGTTGCCACTTCCATTGCCACCTCCTCCGCTGCCGCCACTGCCGCCTCCGCCGGGGAAGGAGCTACACAGCTGCTCTGAAAACAAGTCAGGAAGCTCTCCCACCTGATGGCTGACAAACCGCAGCATCTCGTCTATGTGCCCCAGGGTCCGCTCATGGCCCAGCTCTGTGAGGGTCTCCATGGTCTCCAGGCCGCCCAGCTCACCGCTCTCATCCATCTCCCGGTTCGGCGCAGAGGTCCCCTGCCATCCCGCTCAGGGAGACACGCGGGCGGTGCCGCCGCCACCACCCATGACACCCGACACCCAACAGCCCCTGCCCAGTACCGCCTCACCGGCACAGGCCAGTCGCCGCCATGTTTGCCTGCATCTTGGTTCTTATTTTTTCCCCATTCCTAGCCCTCCCTTCAGGCCCTCCACCCTTCCCTATTTACAAAGACTTTATTTCCATTTTTTCCATTTCTCATCATTTTTCCTTTCCCTTCTTTCCTTTCCCCTGCCCCTCCCACTACCCCTACCCCTTTGGACCTTTTCTTCCTATTTTGCATTATCGATTATTCATTCTAATCATTGGTACATGTTAGGTGTACAATATAATGACATTCATCCTTGGAAATTTGCACCTTTACATAGTCTCTCTTGGTTCTTATTTGTCACCCTTGCCCAGCCCTCCCTTCAACCCCTCCAGTCCTCCCTATTTACAAAGATTTTGTTCCTATTTTTCCATTTTCTCATATTAATCCCATTCCCTTCTATCCTTTCCCCTAGCCCTCCCACTTCCTTCCCCTTTGCCCCTTTTCTTCCTATTTCACATTACCTATTATACATTTAGTCCTTAGTTACACTTTTCAGTTTCTCACACCAGAGAAACTATTCGGTATTTACACGTGTGTCCTATTTATTTCACTTAAGAGTATTCCCTCAATGTGCATCCACTTAGCTATAAATGTCTCTAATTTCTCATTTTTTATGGCTCAGTAGTACTCCATTTTATATAAAAAAAAAAAACACATTTTCTTTATCCAGTCTCCAGTTGATGGGCATTTGGGCTGTTTCCAAGTTTTAGCTATCACAAACTGTGCTGCTATGAATATGGGTGCACATATATCACTGTGGTATGATTCTTTTAACTCTTTGGGGATCCCCAGCAGTGGAATAGCGGGGTCAAATGGGACTTCCAGTCCTAGTTCTTTGAGGTATCTCCATACTGATTTCCACAGTGGTTGAACCAGTCTACACTCCCACCAGCAGTGGAGCAATGTTCCTCTTTCCCCACAGCCCTGCCAGCATTTGTTATTGGTTGATTTCATGATAGCAGCCATTCTTTCTGGAGGCAGAATCTCAGCGTTGTTTTCATTTGCATCTCTCAAATGACCAGTGATGTTGAACATTTTTTCATATGTTTATTTGCTATTTCTACTTCTTTGTCTGTGAAATGTCTCTTCACTTCAGATGCCCATTTTTGGATTGGGTCTTTAAATTTCGGAGGTCTGATCTTTTTAGGTTCTTTATAGATTCAAGATTAGTAGACCTTTGTCTGAGGAAGAGCAGGTGAAGATTTTTTCCCATATTATGGGTTGTCTCTTCACACTGTTGGTGGTTTCTCTTCTGTGCAGAAGCTTTTTAATAAGAAGAGATCCCACTTGTTGATTGTTTGTGCTAGTTCATGGGCAACGGAGGTTTTGTTCATAAAATCTTTTCCGACACCAATGTCTTCAAGAGTTCTACCTAACCTCTGTTCCAACTGGTTCAGAGTTTCTATTTTAATATTTAGATCTTTAATCCATTTTGATTTTAGTTTAGTGCATGGTGAGAGATATAGGTCTGGTTTTAATCTTTGGCAAGTTGAAACCCAATTTTTGCAGCACCATTTATTAAAGAGGCTATCTTTCCTCCAGTGAGGGTGTTTGGCTCCTTTGTGGAAGATGAGGTGGCTGAGTGTGTCTGGCGTTGTTTCTGCATCTTCTAATATGTTCCACTGGTCCTCAGGTCTGTTTCTTTGCCAGTACCATGCTGTTTTTAATCACAGTAGCTTTGTAGTATAGTTGCAGGTTGGGGATTGTGATACCCCCTGCCATGTCTCTGTTACTTAGAATTGCTTTTGCTATTCTGGGTCTCTTCTTGTTCCAAATGAATTTTTGGATTTTTTTCTCAAGGTCCATGAAGTATGCTGCTGGGATCTCAATTGGAATTGCATTAAATCTATACAGCAGTTTTGGAAGTATGGCCATTTTCACTATATGAATCCTTCCTACCCAGGAGCAGGGGATGTCTGTCCATTTTCTGATATCATCTTCAATCTCTCTTTTCAGAGTGCCATAGTTTTCAGAAAAGAGGCTTTGATTTCTTTCATTAGGTTGATTCCTAGGTATTTCAGTTTTTTGGATGCTACTGTGAAAGGAATTATTTGTCCTATTTCTCTCTCAGTGAGTCTGTCATTTGTGTAGAGGAAAGCTATTGATTTTTGTGTGTTGACCTTGTAACCAGCTACTTGACTGAATTTGGTTATTAAGTCTAGAAGACTTTTGGTGGAGTTCTTGGGGTCTTCTATATAGAGTATCATGTCATCTGCAAAAAATGACAATTTGACTTCTTCATTTCCTATCTTTATTCCTTTTATTTCTTTCTCTTGTCTAATTGCCATGGCTAATGTTTCCAGAACTATATTGAACAAGAGTGGCGATAGTGGACATCCTTGTCTTGCTCCTGATTTTAGTGTGAAGGATTTCAGTTTTTGACCATTTAGTATGAAATTGGCTGTTGGTTTTTCATAGATGGCTTTTATCAGTTTGAGATAGAGACCATCCATTCCAATTTTTTGTAGGGTTTTTATCAAAAATGCATGTTGGATTTTGTCAAATGCTTTTTCTGCATCTATGGAGATAATCATACGGTTTTTGTCCTTGGCTCTATTGATATAGTGTATTACATTGATTGATTTTCGTATATTGAACCATCCCTGCATCCCTGGGATGAATCCCACTTGATCAGGGTGTATGATCTTCTTGATGATCTTCTGCATTCTGTTTGCCAGTATCTTATTAAGGATTTTTGCATCTATGTTCATTAGTGAGATTGGCCTATAGTACTCTTTTTCAGTTGTGTCTTTCTCTGCTTTGGGGATCAAGGTGATGCTTGCTTCCAGGAATGAATTTGAGAGTATTGCTTCCCTTTCAATTTCATTGAAGAGTTTAAACAGTAGTGGCAGCAGTTCCTCTCTAAATGTCTTGTAGAATTCAGCAGTGAAGCCATCAGGGCCCGGGCTTTTCTTAGTTGATAAGTTTTTAATTATGTTTTCAGTTTTATTGGTTGATATTGGGTTGTTCAGAATTTTTAGGTCTTCTTCGTTCAACTTTGGTAATTCATATGTATCTAGGAATCTGTCCATTTCTTCTGTGTTTTCCATCTTATTGGCGTATAGGTTCTGGAAGTAGGTATTGATCCTCTGGATTTCTGCTGGGTCTGTTGTAATTTCACCCTTTTCATTCCTAATTGCATGGATTTGGGTTTTTTCTTTCCTTTTTCTGATAAGGTTGGCTAAGGGTTTGTCAATTTCGTTGATTCTTTTGAAGAACCAACTCTTGGCTTCATTGATTTTTTTGTATCGTTCTCTTAGTCTCCATTGCATTGATTTCTCCTCTGATCTTTATAATTTCCTCCCTTGTATGAGCTTTGGGGTTTTCCTGCTCTTCTTTTTCTAGAAGCTTGAGGTGCAGCTTCAGGTTGTTTAATTGGGCTCATTCTGTTTTCCTAATATGTGTATTCACTGCTATGAATTTCCCTCGTAAGACTGCTTTCATTGTGTCCCATAGATTTCAATATGTTGTATTGTCATTATCATTTAATTGAAGGAACTGTCTGATTTCTTCTTTAATTTCCTCTGTGACCCATTGGTTATGCAGAAGTGTGTTGTTCAATTTCCACATGTTTATGAAATTTTTTGAGTTTCTTTTGCTATGGATCTCCAATTTCATCGCACTATGGTCTGATAATGTACAGGGGACAACTTCAATTCCTTTGCATTTACTTAAACATGTTCTATGTGTGAGTATGTGGTCTAATTTGGAGAATGACCCATGTGCAGCTGAGAAGAATGTGTATTCTGATTTTGTGGGGTGGAAGACTCTGTCAACATCTGTTAAGTTCATTTGTTCACGAGTTCGATTGGGTTCTAGTATTTCATTACTTATTTTTAGTCTAGTTGATCTATCTATTTGTGACAGTGGGGTGTTGAGGTCCCTCACTACAATTGTATTAGTGCATATATGGCTTTTCATGTCCGTTAGCATTTGTTTTATATAGTTGGGCGCACTAGTGCTTGGTGCATAGATATTTATGATTGTCATCTCTTCCTCTTGGATTCTTCCCTTTACAAGGATGTAGTGTTCTTCTTTGTCTCTCTTAATCAGTGTTGGTTTGAAATCTACTTGATCTGCAAAGAGGATAGCTACTCCTGCTTTTTTGGGGGTTCCCGTCACATGTAGTATTGTTTTCCACCCTTTAACTTTCAGTCTATGAGTTTCCTTTTGAATTAAGTGTGTTTCTTATATGCAGCATATTGTTGGATTTTGCTTCTTGACCCATTCTGCCAGTCTATTTCTTTTGATTGGTGAATTGAGACCATTAACATTGATGGTTATAACTGAAACATATCGACTTGTCATTGCCATGACTTTTTCTTTTTGTTGGGTTCTCCCCCTTTACATTTAATTTCTTGTCATGCCAGATGGGTTCATTCTGCTTTGCTTCCTGGGGTTGTGATCCTCAATGTCTGTTCCTAGGATATTGTGTAAAATTCTTTGGAGTGCTGGTTTGGTATTCATGAAGTTCCTAAGGTTCTCTTTGTCATGAAAGTGTCTTATTTCTTCATCAATTTTGAAAGATAATTTTGCAGGGTCCATCAATCTGGGTTGGAGGCTATTTTCTTTTAGGGCTTGGAATATGTCACTCCAAGCTCTTCTTGCCTTGATGGTTTGTGTTGAGAAATCTGGTGTGATTCTGATGGGCTTTCCTTTGTATGTGATTTGTTTCTTTTCTCTAACTGCTTGTAGAACTTTGTTCTTCTGTTGTGTTTCTGGAATCTTAACAATTATATGCCTATGTGTAGATTTTTTTTGATCAAGCCTATTTGGAGTCCTATATGCCTCACTTATCTGTATGTCAAGCTTCCCCTGCTTGGGAAGTTTTCTGCCATTATTTCTGTGAAGAGATTTTTATTATGTCATCTGCACTCTCTCCTGTTTCTTCATTGACTACGATCAGTCTTATGTTATTCTTCTTTGCATCATCTAGCAGCTGCTGGATTGATTTCTCATGTTCCCTTATCATTTTGAAGCAATTTTTCTTTTTCTGGTCATTAATTGCAGTCTTATCTTCTATATCTGAAATTCTGTCCTCACATTGGCGCATTCTGCTGTGCAGACTTTTAATGGAGTTTTTCATCTCCTGGAAATCTATTTGCATCTGTTTTATGGACTCCATTTGTTTCATATGTTGGGATTCCATCATGTTCCTCAGGTCCTCTCTAGATTTATTAATCATGTCTTGCACTAGGAGCACAACTTCTCCTGTTATCTGAGAAATTATTTCTGATTTCATTTTTTCCAGATCCCCTTTTGTTGCCAGTTCAGTGGGTCCAGGTGGTTGAGTATTAGAGGGTTCCATCTCATTTCCCTTTGGGGTTGCTGTAGGTGACCTGGAAGTCTGGTTTTGAGACTTATTGATGTGTTTTCTCATTTCAACTAGGGCGGGGGGCTGTTGGTGCCTGCACAGATTACCTCCTCTGAGCTGGGAGAGGTGGGACAGGGGCCGGGAGCAGAGGTAGGGATGGTGTCCCAAAAGCTCTTTTCTGTGGACTGGGAGCAGTGGGAGGGATGGTGGCTGGGAAGCCCCTTCCTCTGGACCAGGAGCAGTGGGACAGCAGCTCCAAAACCCCTTCCTCTGGGCCAGGATTGGTGGGACAGAAGGTGGCCCAAAAGCCCTTTCCTCTGGCCTGAGAGCAGCAGGAGGGATGGTGGCCGGGAAGCCCCTTCCTCTGGACCAGGAGCAGTGGGACAGCAGCTCTGAAGCCCCTACCTCTGGGCCAGGAGCAGCGGGACTCAGTACCGTGGTCTGGTGGTCCAGTGTCCTCTGCGTTTTTGAAGTGTGGAACCAGGTGGCTGCCTGTCTGCAGCGGGCTGATTCGGCATGTTCTGCGCGACTGGGGACCTCAGTAGGGTGTGCACTACCTTGCATTTCTGAGATGTCTCCCACTTTCATCTTTTTATACCTTGTTGCATTTAATTTGTTGATGTATTATTAAAGATTACCTATCTTTGTTTAAAGAGGCTGTTGGCCTACAATTTTCTTTTTTCTTTCTTTCTGTACTTATTCATTTTTGTTTTGGTTGTGGCTTTGGTTTTGGTTTTGGGTCTTTGTTGCTGTTGCAGTTGCTGCTGCATCTTTGACAGGTTTTGGCATCAGGGCTGTATTGACTTCATAAGGCAGGGTGAGAACTATTCCCTCCTCCTTTATTTTTGGAAAGAGGATATGTAAGATGAACCTTTTTTCCTTAAATATTTGTGAGAATTCACCACTGACACCATCTGGACCTAGAGTTTCTTGAGGGACAAAAAATAATTTAATATCACAGTTTACTCCATTCCAAATCCCCTGAGAGAATATGTGGTAAACAGTTTATCCTGGTATCTGATTTAATACTTTTGAGTCTCTGTTACTTAATAGAGAAGGATAGTGAGCATGAACAATAACTAAGAAATTATCAGAATGAAAAACTGGCATGCTGTTCATAGAAAAAATGTTCAATTTCTCCTATTGGATGATAGATGACCTGATTGTATAAGAGAAGTTGAACCCTGATTAGATCACCCAGACCCCAATCCAGCAAGCCAAGGCTTGGGGACCAACACTTGCGATGCTTTCCAGAGTCGCTCAGTATCATTTATCTTTTCTATTCCTGACACTCACAATTACTGACCAGCCTTCTATTTTCCAGCAAAAATAAAATATCATTGAATGTGCCAAAATACTGAAATTGGTTGGACAAAATAAAAACTACCAAGGGCAGGAAGATTTGGGTTATTATACAAAATTTTTTATTTTAATCTCCCCATTCCCCAATCCAAGTTAGATTTTCAGACCTCTGTTTCACTTATGTATGTAGACTATGTATAGGGATGATTCCATATCCCGTATAATTTTTGTGTCCGCATACACACTCTTTTGATTTGTCATTTTGTGTTTTTCCATTCTCTACTATAACTCTCAACAAAAAATACATTTGTTCCACCTGAAGGCTGATGGATAATTAAAATGGCTTATTTGAATGTAACAATAACCATTCACACATGTTCCTATTAAAAAAGAAGACCTGGCCATAAAGGAATAAGGCTGAATTATAAAGGATGATGTACAACATACTCATTTCCCTTGTTGGTTACACACTTTTTCCAGTGAATTTACATTCTCAGTGTATGTAAGGGACTATTTTTTAGGACTGCCTTCAGCAGCTATGTCCCAGGCTCCTAACAGTCCCCAGTAAGTGTCTTGAGTAACTGTGAACAAATGAAAGCCATGAACACATAGCTGGATATTCTCCATTTACTCCTCTGGATCGCTATCCGTGCTTGTCCATTCTGCCTTGTCTCGGGAGGCTAAACTGTATGAAGTGGACAGCACATATTGCCTAGCTGTCTACCTCTCTATCAAGTCTGACAAATGGAAGCATCATTAGATCATTAGAATTTTTTTTTGGTCCAGGAATCGAACTCAGGACCTTGTGCTTGCAAGGCAGATGGCTAAATCCCCAGCCACATCATTAGAATTTTGAAGACAAAGAAGAGAGTTCAGATGTGACTTCCTTCCTCCCAAGTTCCCAGGGCCAATGGGAAAGTTCTGCATTCCAATAGCTGCTCACTTTCTTTATCCTTTTCCGGCCCAAGGAAAATAAGGCCTCCCCATCCTCTGTTTGTTTCCCATCATCCTTTCCATATCTTTTATAAATACTTTATTAAAAGTTCTTTAGTTACACACACTGTATGAACTGGCAATATATTTCTTGCCCAAGCTCTGACTGAAAAAGAAGTCAAATCTGCTGAACAAGATGATTAAGCTGGGTAGCATGCCTTCCATTCAAAAGATAGACCATAAAATTTCATGAATAATTTTAGCACTGCCCCTTCACTGGTTTTTAAGTTTGTCCCAAAATTGTTTAGAACAGGGATAGTATCATCTAAACATCTAGTCTCCACAGATAACTACTTTAGTGGAAGCTCTATTCATCTAGTTATTAAAGCTCTGTACATTTGTTGTTTTAATGTCTCATAACTATTATATCTGTTCCTAATTTTCAGTAAGAAAATAGGTACCTTGAAATTTCTGAATGCATAATTAAATTTTTGGAGCACTGGGTCCAGATAGGAAAAACAGGAAATAGCTTATTAGAGAAAGAGAAAGGAAAATTTACTTGAGGATAGATTTGACATCATGAGGCACTGGAAAAGAAATAAGACTATTTCCAAAAAACATATTTCATTAAGTAGACATATGTAAAATTATTTTCATGTTGTGAGGGGCAAGTTGTCTATGATTTTAGCCCTAAAATATGCATGTGCTTCAAGACTCATTTATTTCCTGAAATTCTCCAGGAACCAGTTTTCTTTTTAAAAATATTAATATTTAAGACAAAAATTTTAAACCTGAGCTGGTGGTTAGTTCTCTACCTAATTTCATAAAGCTGGTGTTAAGCCCATCTCTTCCTTTTTTCTGTACATAATGTACTATATTGAGCTGTTATTGTGGCTTAAAAATACAAGATGAACATTTTGAATGTTCTCAGTGTTTTTAATTTAGATTTGCACAATCATAGAAATTAGGGATGGAAAAGCTATGATTCTTCCTCTTAATATAAACCGTAATGCTCGGTCCAGACTTACTGATTAATGATGCTAACAGGAAAAAGCCCTCTAGGCAATTGCTCCGTTATTTCGGGATTTCTAGACTAACATGATCTCTTGAACAGGATGCCATTACTTCAGCGATTCACCCTGTAGTCCTAACAAAACATGTCTTTTTCTCTTGGCATTACATTTATTGGTTGACAGAGGCTGTATCTACCAACAGCAGTATTTGAATAAAAAAAGTCATTACAATGAACTATAACATCAAGATTGGCCTAGAAAAGACACAAACATGAAACTCCCCAGCTCGTTTCATTTGGAGCAATGGAGACAACAAAATTCTTTCACTTAGTTAAATTTCATTCATTCATATGATGGAATATTAGCAACACAAACTTCCACGTAGTTTATTTTGTATTAACAAAGATCTACATTTAACGTCTTTTATCTGTCCAATAACTTAATGGTTCTTTTTTCACACAAGAGGCAAAACAGCCATTTAAATACTATGCCTTTGGAGATTCTCTTAATGCTGCTTTTTTTCTTTTAAGTATAGCTCCATATTAAATGCATGTAGCTGAAACGAACTTGGTGAATCATCTAGTGTTTAACTTTATTTCACATGTGAGGAAGGAAACTAAATCCAAAGAGTAATTCGTCACTACCCCTTTCAATTTTTTTGCTATTATTTACTAAGAAGATATACGTTACTTTTGAAAATAGCATTTGAAAAAGAATATGATTTATTTCCAAGGAATACTCCCAAATAATTTTAGAAATAATTTGAAATTCTGCGAAAAGCTTTTCTTCATTTCAAATCATAGTTATTTCAAAACTAAACACATTGTTGATGCTACCCCCTTCCAATGTAAATAAACTCAGGGCGAATTATACCCTTATCATATGCTGTTAGCCAGCTATGTATTTTACATATTTTTCTTATGACCCTAACCAGTTAGTAAGCTCTCTTTTCCTTCTCCCAATGTGCCTACCCTCCCATTTTCCATGCAGTCAAGTACACTGACTGATGGAACTTATGGGTAATTCAGAATCCACAATTCCAATTAACCAAGTGGTAATATCAATAACATTGGCTTGAGAAGAGATAAATTAGTATTTACGTTGCTTTACTATGCACATGAATTGATTAATCTTAATAGAAATAACCCAAAATATATCTGCTAGAAATGTGACATAGAGGACAAGTAAACATATAATTGGGTATAAGACAAACTAGTCAATCCTAATTGTGCCCTTTGATTAGTAAGAGTTGTGTTGAGAGTTCAGCCTAAGATAAACACCTATGATCAATAGGTACAATATAGCAGGTAAAACATTTCCACTTCAACTAAAACTATAACTCCCAAGCAGGGAGTATTTTTTTCCCTCTTCAGTTAGAAGAACTGGAAAAAGATGGTTTTAATGGAATAGACTTATCATTAGTTTTAAATGCCTTCTATATTATGCAGATTATATATAGCTCATTTGACATTTATTGTTCTGCTTCTTTGTTAAATAGACAGTGGTTTCCATCATAAAAATCTCAATTTGTCTAAAACATTAGTTAGTTGAAACCTAAAAATGTTTCCCCCTGTAATACTTGTCTGACATCCCTTGGAAAGAATTTTTAACCAATAGGAAAAAAATAAGTTTATACTGGAGAGCATTTTGTTAAATCCATTTGGCTGGGTCAGTAGGCTTGAAATTTGGCAATGCCTGTAAATTTTGTTTAATTTCATTTCATTTTGAAATTTTGCTGAGTGAATAGAACTAGCTGAAGAACTCAGAGAATGATTGATTATAGAAAGTTTTTTAAATATTGCCTAAAACATGAAGAAAAAGGCATCAAAGAGTAAGAGTTGAAAGACAAGGGAACTATCCAATTTACCAGAATTTTAGAAAGCCGGGTACTAACAAAGTATACAGGATGAAAATGAAAGACCCAAAAGAATCATTTTATTCCTCCTGAATATGACTGATATTTCTTTTCTGTAGAACATAGTCAACATTTAGATGGACTTTACTAAAGGAATATTTAGTCATAAAAATATAAACTAGAATTAAAAGCATAAGATGAGAAGTTCGATGGATTTACAGAAACTATTCCATGCTCTGATTGCAAATGAATACAACATTTTTGCACTAGCTGAGATGTCAAACCATTTACTCTCTCAGTGGACCTCTTCCTTTCTCAGGTTGGTATATCTATCAGTCAGTCCTCACTAGAGACAGAGTCAAGTGTGGAAGAGTGCAAAAAAGAGAGCCAAATGATTCAGTCAAAAGTCAAAGACACTGACCTCACTATAGAGTCTTGTGCAAGTCGACATCAGGAAGCCCAAGGGTTTGTGAGAGAAGCTGAAGAGTGTGCACTGGAAGCCAGGAGATGAATGTCCAGCACGAAGGCAAAGATTGGAGCCTCTCCAAAGAAACACAAATGAGCTTTCCTCCTTCTTTCTCCTTTTTATTTGATTCAGGGTACAAGCCTCGTAGTTGGTGCACTCAAATCCAAGGTGGGTCTTCCATCCCAGTAAATCCATTCAGTCGCCCCCAGAACTATGCCAAGCCAACCAGTTGATCATTTCTTACTCAAGTGGACACAACAGTGAACTATATCATAGTTGGTTTCTCAGGGTGAGTCTTGAATCTCACAATCCACAAACTGAGACTATCTAGGAACAATGTGGAACTCTGGAGAAAGATCATCCCTGAGAGCACGTTCAAGGTCACATGAATATAGTCTAAGTCACTGTTCCAACATATAAATCATTCTGGTAAGAAAAGGCTTCAGAAAAATGATGCATTTTGACCTGAATTTCCCTCTAGACACCTTTGAGGAAAGTGCCTGTTGACTCTGGGGAAGGAGACTCCTGCTAAGCCTAGGCTGGTCAGAAGAGTTAACCCATTAAGCATAGGACATGAACAATGTCAGAGACCACAGCCAGAAGCATAGGAATTTGCAGATTCTCTAAATTGTCCTCGGTCACAGGTCAACGAAATAAAACTCACACACAAAAGTAAAAGATAAGTACATTTTCCAGGAAGATTTTCTACAGGAGATGGGAGTCCTCTAGGACGGGAGGGTGAAAAGTAGGCATTTACCTTGGTGAGGTGAACTATTCATCACAGTTTAGCCCAACACACCCCCTTTTTGAGGCCCTACTGCGTAGCAGCTTTGTGAAACAATACAAGGCCCAAAGAGAGAACAAAAGAAAGGGCGACAAGAAAGAGAGTTTGCCCCAAGAAGTGGAGTTGAAATAAGACACAGCTGTACTTGCTCCCAGCCGATACCAGCCCAGTGAGACAAGCAGCATGAAGCTCCACAGCCGTCCGGGGCCCGCCCACGCTACTGTGAGGTCAGTTTAGCCGCCAATCCCACCCCCAGCCCCTACCCAGTGCGCCTCTGGCCTTCTGGCTTTCTTGCTGCCTGGTCCCACACTACAGAAGCACAGGCGATTATAAAGACCCTTGTCCTGAGCGCCACAAGATAGAGCAGAAGTTAGTAACAGAAAGAGGGCTTCTCAGGCTCCTCAATGAAAAGTGAAGCTCAGCGGAAAAGCATAGATTCTCTTTACTAATAAAGGCACATCAGACCACTGTACTTGGTCTGCTGCTGGATTGCTGAGACTCATTGACTCGTATATGCACACGGATTCCTACGTTGCCTACTGTGACAGCAGAGACATACCCTGAAGGAGGCCCGTAATTTTTATTTGTTGCTATTTGCAAAAAAGAAAAAAAAATTTTTTTTCTTTTATTTTTAATTCTTAATTTTTACATTTTTCTACTCTTTAACTTTTTACTTTTCTTTCTTTTATTTTTTTCTTTCTCTCTCTCTCACTCATTCTCTCGCTGTCCCACATTACTCATCTCCCATTTGTTCCTTTCTGCACTGAATTCAGATTTCTCCCTTATTTTTCTTTTCTTCTCTTTTTCCTTCTCTTGATTATCATTCGGTTTAAAGGAAAGCAAATACAGAATCTAGTCTCCCTGTTGCTGTTAGGTGATTCTATTCACATTTTTGTTCTTTCATTCTGCCTTTTCCTCTTGCCTTTAACAACTTCTTAGAGTTTGTGTGATCTTTCTTTGTCTTCTGGCCTCACCACTTATCTTACCTGTTCTTTCTACCAGTCCCTCCCTCCCTAATTCCTTTTATCCCCCTACCCTGAAGGGGAAAGATGCTATATTGTAGAGTTTATTCATTATAAACTTATGTTAGGTTGGTCCTCGGTTTTAATTTAATTCACATAGTTAAATGTGATAGATTAATAACTACCACAAATTGTCATTTTCTAAGCTGCCCTTGATGCTATGGTATTGCTGATTGTGTCATTTGGGCTAACATGTTGTGATTGATCTAATTATTTTTCCTTCCCGGTATAAGGAAAATGAAATAGCCTCAGAGTCATTAGAGTCTCAAACCCCAAACACAAGCTATATGTGGAAGACACCTCTGAAAAGCAGTCATTCCACAAGAGCTTTAAACACAAGCAACAAAGATACCTACATTAAGCAATTTTGAAATATCAACCCAGGAATTAAAAGAAGGACAGTACCAAAAACAAAAATGAGAAGACACTTAAGCAAGGCACAAATGCAGGCTTCCACATCACAAAAAGGAAATTCTGGGGGAAATTAGGTGGAAAAGTCTGATAATCAACCACTTGGACACCCTGAACTGATAGCACAGGAAGTAACAAAGCAGATGCATGAGGCTCTAGAAAAATTCAAAACAGAAATAATCTCCCAGATAAATACGGACATGGTGAGCAGAGTGAAAGACATGATTAGAGGCTCTAGAGCAGAAACAGATTTAAAAAATAGATGAGATCAGAAACATGCTGGAAGCCATGAATGCCCAACATAAAAAAGAAATGGAATCCATGAAACAGATTCAAACAGATATTCAGGAGATTAAAAACTCCATTGAAAGCGTACAGAGCAGACTAAGAGAATCTGAAGACAGAACATCAGATATAGAAGACAGGATTGCAGTGAAGGACCATGAAAACAGAGATTTCTTAAAGATAGTAAGGGACCATGAGAAAAAAATCCAACAGCTGCTAGATAATGCAAAGAATAATATAAGACTGATAGGACTCCATGAAAAAACAGGAGAAAGTACAATTGACATAAAAAAAAACTGTTCACAGAAGTAATAGTAGAAAACTTCCCAGACAGAGGTAGAGAATTGGACATACAGATAAGTGAGGTATATAGGACTCCAACTAGCCATGACCAAAAAAAATCTACACCTAGACATATAATAGTCAAAATCTCAGAAACCCAACAGAAGAACAAAATTCTACAGGCAGTTGGACAAAAGAAACAAATCACCTACAAAGGAAAGCCCATCAAAATCATGGCAGATTTCTCAACACAAACCCTCAAGTCAAGGAGAGCCTGGAGTGAAGTATTTCAAACCCTAAAAAAAAAAACTTCCAACCTAGACTATATGCAGCAAAATTATCTTTCAAAATCGATGGGGAAATTAATTTCATGAACACCAAACCAGCACTCCAAACAATTTTAAGCAATATCCTAGAAAAAGACAATGAAGGTCACAACTCCATGAGGCCCAACTGAGAGAAGGCACCATGCAAAGTAAGACACTAAAGTGAAAGCGGGGGAAATAAGCAATAAAAGAGTCAACAACAGTAAAACATCATGACAAGGATGAGTCAATATCTCTCAATTATAACTATCAATGTTAACAGCCTCAATTCACCAGTCAAAAGAAATAGACTGACCAAAAGGATTAAGAAGCAAAATCCAGCAATATGCTGTATACAAGAAACACACTTAACTCAAAAGGAAATCCATAGACTGAAAGTAAAAGGATGGAAAACAGTTCTCCACACAACAGAAACCCAGAAAAAAACAGGTGTAACAATCTTATTTGTAGAAAGAGTAGATTTCAAACCAAAACTAATTAAGAGAGACAAAGATGGTCACTACATCCTTGCGAAGGGAACAATCCAAGAGGAAGAGATGACAATCCTAAATATATATGCACCAAATACAAATGCCCCCAACTATACAAAACAAATATTAATGGACATGAAAAACCAAATAAGCACTAATACAATTGTAGTGGGGGACCTCAACACCCCTCTATTACAAATAGACAGATCAACTAGAAAAAAAATTAACAATGAAATTCTAGAACTGAACCAAGCTATTGAACAAATGGACTTAATAGATGTTTACAGAGTGTTCCACCCCACAAAATCAGAATACACATTCTTTTCAGCTGCACACGGGTCATTCTCCAAAATAGATTACATGCTAACTCATAGGACATATCTAAGTAAATGTAAAAGAATTGAAGTTACCCCCTGTATATTATCAGACCATAGTGCAATAAAATTAGAGATCAATAACTTAGGAAATGGCAAAACACCCACAAACACATGGAAATTGAACAACACCCTCCTGAACAACCAGTGGGTGACAGAGGAAATTAAAGAAGAAATTAGACAGTTTCTACAAGTAAATGATAATGCCCATACAACATACAGGAATCTGTGGGAAGGACACAATGGAAGCGGTTCTACACAGGGAATTCATAGCAGTGAATGCCCATATTAGGACAACAGAGAGAACTCAGTTAAATAACCTAATGCAGAACCTCAAGCTGCTAGAAAAAGAAGAGGATAACAAACCCAAAGCTCATACAAGAAAGGAAATTATAAAGCCGTGAGCAGAAATCAATGCAATGGAGATGAAGAGGATGATACAAAAAATCAATGAATCAAAGAGTTGGTTTTTTGAAAGAATAAATAAAATTGATAAACCTTTAGCCAATCTTATCAAAAAAAGGAAAGAAAAGGCTCAAATCCATGCAATTAAGAATGAAAAAGGTGAAGCCACAACAGATCCAACATAAATCCAGAGGATCATCAATACCTACTTTGAGAACCTGTACTCTAATAAAATGGAAAACACAGAAGAAATGGACAGATTCCTAGATACATATGAATTGCCAAAGTTAAATGAAGAAGATATAGAAATTCTAAACACCCCAATAACAATGAGTGAAATTGAAAATGTAATAAAAAATTTACCAACAAAGAAAAGCCCAGGTCCTGATGGCTTCACTGCTGAATTCTACAAGACATTTAAAGAAGAACTATCGCCATTATTCTTTAAACTCATCAAGGAAATTGAAAGGGAAGCAAGGTTTCCAAATTCATTCCTGGAAACAAGTGTTACTTTGATCCCAAAACCAGGGAAAGACCCAACCCAAAAAGAGAACTACAGACCAATCTTCCTAATGAACATAGATGCAAAAATCCTCAACAAGATACTGGCAAACAGAATACAGAGTGTCATCAAGAAGATCATACACCCTGACCAAGTCAGATTTATCCCAGGCATGCAAGGACGGTTCAACATCCATAAATCAATAAATGTAATACACTATATCAACAGAGTCAAGGACAAAAACCACATGATCATCTCAATAGATGCAGAAAAAGCATTTGACAAAATCCAACACCCATTCATGATAAAAACGCTACAGAAAATTGGAATAGAATGTCTTTATCTCAACCTGATTAAGGCTATTTCTGAAAAACCAACAGTCAACATGATACTAAATGGTCAAAAACTGAAAACTTTCACACTAAAATCAGGAACAAGACAAGGATGCCCACTATCATCACTCCTATTCAATATTGTTCTGGAAACATTAGCCACAGCAATTAGAAAAGAGAAAGAAATAAAAGGAATAAAGATAGGAAAGGAAGAAGTTAAACTGTCACTATTTGCTGATGATATGATACTTTACATAGAAGATCCCAAAAACTCAGTCAAAAGTCTTCTAGACCTAATTGACAGATTCAATAGAGCAGCTGGATACAAAGTCAACACTCAAAAAACAATAGCCTTCTTATACACAAATAGCAGACCCACTGAGAGAGAATTTGGGAAATAATTCCTTTTATAATAGCATCTAAAAAAACGAAATATCTAGGAATCAACCTAACAAAGGAAGCAAAAGACCTCTACACTGAAAACTACAGCATTCTGAAGAAGGAGATTGAGAAAGATATAAGAAAATGGAAAGACATCCCTTATTCCTGAGTAGGAAGAATCAATATAGTGAAAATGGCCATACTTCCAAAATTACTATATAGATTTAAAGCAATGCCGATTGAAATTCCAACAATATACTTCACAGAACTAGAGAAAACAATCCAAAAATTTATTTGGAAGCAGAAGAAAACTAGAATAGCAAAAGCAATTCTAGGCAACAGAGACATGATTGGGGGTATCACAATCCCCAACTTGAAACTATACTACAAAGCTACTGTGATAAAATCAGCATGGTACTGGCAAAGAAACAGACCCAAAGATCAGTGGAATAGATTAGAAAATGCAGAAACAACTCCAGACATACTGAGCCACCTCATCTTTGACAAAGGAGCCAACCACCCTCATTGGAGGAAAAATAGCCTATTTAATAAATGGTGTTGGAAAAACTGGATTTTAACCTGCCAAAGATTAAAACTAGACCCATACCTATCACCATGCACTGAACTAAGATCGAAGTGGATTAAAGATCTAAATATTAAGACAGAAACACTAAACTTGCTGGAAGATAAGTTAGGTAGAACTCTTGATGACATTGGCATAGGAAAAGACTTCATGAATAAATCTTCAGTAACACGGGAGCTAGCACAAAGAATCAACAACTAGGATCTCATCATATTAAAAAGCTTCTGCACTGCAAGAGAAACCACCAACAGAGCTAACAGACAACCTACAATGTGGGAAGAAATTTTTAGCAGCTGCACCTCAGACAAAGGTCTACTATCGAGAATATATAAAGAATTGAAAAAAATCAGACCCCCCAAATTCAAAGACCCAATTCAAAAATGGGCATCCGAAATGAACAGACATTTCTCAAAGAAGTAAAAACAGCAAATAAATATATGAAAAAATGTTCAACATCACTGGTCATTTGAGAGATGCAGATGAAAACAACACTGAGATTCCACCTCACCCCACAAAGAATGGCTGCTATCAAGAAATCAACCAATAACAAATGCTGGCTGGGTGTGGAGAGAAAGGAACCCTTCTCCATTGTTGGTAGGAATGTAGACTGGTGCAACCACTGTGGAAATAAGTATGGAGATACCTCAAAGAACTAGGACTACAGGTCCCATTTGACCCAGCTATTCCCCTGCTAGGTATCTTCCCCAAAGAATTAAAAGAATCATACCACAGTGATATATTTGCACCTATGTTTATAGTGGCACAGTTTGTAATAGCTAAAGCTTGGAAATAGCCCAAGTGCCCATCGACTAGAAACTGGATAAAGAAAGTGTGTTTTTTTTATAAAACGGAGTACTACTCAGCCATAAAGAATGAGAAACTAGAGACATTTATAGCTAAATGGATGCATATTGAGGCCATAATCTTAAGTGAAATAAATAGGACATACATGTGTAAATAATGAATAGTTTCTCTAGTGTGAGAAACTGAAAGTGTAAATAAGGATGAAAATGATTTAAATGAATAATTGATAATTTGAAACAGGAAAAGGTCCAAGTGTTTGGGGTGGCTGGAGGGGAAGGGGAAAGGGAAGAAGGGAACGGAAAAATTATGACACAGAAAAAAAAATGGAATCACAGTCTGTGTAAATAGGGAAGGGTGGACACAGCTGCACTATCTATGTCATCCAGGGTGAAGGGTGTACAGGTAATGGGAGAAAAAATAAGGACTAAAATACATCATGTTCAGGTACAAACACTCAATGATAAATGTAAATGTATTATATAACTAAAATGTACCACTAAATATATAAATTTTAAAAAAAGAAATAAGATACAGCTGCACTATTTATGTCATCCAAGGAAAGATCATAGCTGAGAATCCCATGTTTTGGGCTTCAATAACAAGCTCATAATGGCTGATTCTATGCTGCCCAAGACCCTCAGCCTTACTCCAGCTATGCTCTCCTGGTGCACCCAAAACATGATATTGCAGTTCTTCTCCAGAGGTTAATGAGACCAAGAACAGCTTTCTCAAAGCTATCCCTGAAAATTTCTTACACAAAAACAGGGAAATTTCAAATATGTAATAAGCAATTGGAGGTGTGATATCAGCAATAGACTCTCAATGTTGTTCTGAATCGACTCAGGAAAGGGTATACAGACCAAGAAAAGGAAGAAGGACTAAGTGTCCTCTGAAACATGAAATAGCAGCTATTCGGGAGCCACAAAACTCTAGATTTGTTGTATATTTGCCTTGTGTGGACACTGGAAATTCATAGGTCAAGGAATTAGTATCCCAACTTTTGGAATTACCAACTGAGTTCTTTTTCACGGAAGTACCTCAAGCATCTAAAGCTCACATAAAAAACCACATACATTGTTTTAAAATTGCAACCTGCAAAGATATGATTCGGGTTTGTTCTAAGGTCTCTGTGAGTGCAAAGGCAAGAGAACTAATTCACTGTGAACATGAAGAAAAGCCACAAGGCTGACCTTGAACCACATGGAGAGAAGTGAACAGGCTCTGGCAAAGTGCACAGGTGCAGGAAGAACATTCCAGGCACACTCCAGGACTGGGAGCACAGAGTATATGCAGAGGCAAGCACGCAGGGAGGGCAAGAGATGGTTTAAGAAGTCAAAGGACATGGGTAACATAAGGAGGCAGGTGATAAGAGATGAAACAAGAGAGAAAATGGGCCAAATTATGAAAAGCATTTATTAAATTTAAATGGCATTCAGTAGTCATTGGGCAGTTACTGAAATATCAAAGAAGGAAAGTGACATGGTTCTATTTGTGCTTCCAAGAGATCTCTAGGAGCAGTGTGGAAGAGGACAAAGGACTGGAATACAGCTATGCAATCCCATTGGAGAGACATGAACAGATGGAGAGATAAGGCAAACATTATGGAATCCATAGGACAACCACTAAAGGGAAGACAGGGAGGGAGGAATTAAGGATAGCTCTCAGAAGTCAATTTTCTGTGGCCAACTGGACATTGACCCAAGTAGCCAAGATCTCAAGCAGAGGAGAAGTACCAAGCTTTGCAGTGAGACAGGAGGCAAGGAGAACTCTCTGGACATGCTGACATCTCAGTGGGTCCTTGTGGTGAAAAGCCCAAGGAGAAGACTGAAGAAGGAGATCTGGAACCCAGGTAAAAGGTCTCACCAGAGGTACAGGTTTGAGGTCCTACTCTGGCCATACTTAATGGTGGGAGTGATGAGCAGTTCTTAGTGAGGGTAAGGACAAAACTCTGGGAGCAAAAGCAGATGGTAGCAGTGTCCATGGGGCCAGTCTATGTAGAAAGCCACCTCCTCACCCATGTGAAGCTAGCCTACCTGGAGAGAGGACAGAGGGCATTGTGGTCCCAAGAGAAATACCCACTCATCATTCTGGGATGAGGCAAGCAGAACTTGGGTCCTGGAAAAAGTATTTTTGCAGCACTACTCAGAAAGTAGGACCACTCAGAGGAATGGCTTTCCCTGGGAGCATGTGGGAGGAGATGCCACCATCACCACACCCCAAAGTACAAGACAAAGTCCTCAGAGTGGAACCAGAACCAAAGGCTAAAATTTAGCAACTAGATCACCATGTATGGTGGCATGTGCAAGCAAGTGTATGCTTCCATCTGCATTATGAACAATTTGCTATTTGCAAAATCACCTACTAAAAATCTCTTCATACCTCAGAAATCAATACTCCCTGCCATCTTGTCATCACTTGTGGACATTCATGGAATGGCAAAGAAGTTGAGTCCACAATGTGCTTGTTCCTAGCTGAGATCAAACAAGCTGATGTTCTGGGTTCTTTGTTTCAGCTCTTATCCTACAAACCAGCCCCCCTTTCACAGGCCTTTGTGTGCTGGGTTTATATATTCGTGCTCTTTGTTGGCAATTTTGCTAAATTAGACCCTGTTCATGGTGAGAAAATGCTCCTCAACGTTCCTGAGCTACAAAGCTGTGATGCCCCTTACCAAAATAAAAAGAAAGCAGCTTCATTCAGGCCTGAGTTATAGTGCTATTGACCATGAGTTCAATGTCAATGAATCTCTGTGAGCAGTGGTTCACTACTTGTGGCAGCCTTATGAAACAAAACTACCATAAGTATAAGAACTAATGGTATAAACAAAGGTTGGAATGGACCAAGAACCAATTAGTCCTAAACAAAATTCCTTATTCATTTAAAATTGTTCATGAGGATTGGAAGTAGGGATGGTTTTTGAATTTTCATTTGGGTTTCTCAGATCAAAAAAAACATTTTCTCTCTCTCTTTCTCTCCCCCCCCCGCCTCCCTCTCTCCCTCTCTCTCTTTCTGACTGATGGCAGTCAATGACCATGAACTAAATATAGAATAGTACATCACTGAGTTTAGGGCCTTTGAAACACTGCATACTTGATCTGTGACTTTTGTTATGGCTTGTGTTTAGATGTCCCCCAAAAGCCTCATGCAGTCATAGGTGGGGCTTTTTCAGAGGTGGTTGAATCTAGAGTGTATCATTGATTCATGGTGCAATGCTAGGATTAAGGGTGGGTGATTCCTAAATCAGTCCACTGATTGGTTTGGCACCACCCTAATCCTGGCAGACTAGAGAGAATATAAAAGGGGCAAAAAAACAACTGCTAAAGTCCCTTGCTTGCTTGCTTGCTTTCTACCTTCAGCCCACCATGAACTGTTTCTCCTCTATGAGGCCTGTCTGCCATGCCATCCTGCCTTGGAGCCAGCCAGTTATGGACTGAATCCTCTACAAACTGTGAGCTAAATAAACCTTTTTTCCCTTAACTGGTGGGTATTGGGCCTTTTGACTCAGCAACAAGAAAAGTAACTAAGACAAGCTTAGACAAGCTTTGCCCCTCTCCAAATTCCCATCCCTCAACTATGAGATGAGACAATGATTCCACATGATCTTGACATCAGACCCCTGGCAGTCCATGATTCTGTGACAAGTCCCAAAGGAAACAACAGTGGCCATCAGTTATCACTTTTAGACTCTGAAGGTCTTAGGAAGAAATATTTGCCAGATGTGCATTTACTGTGTTTTCTAGAGCAGGATGAGAACAGATGCATTAGATTATTGCTTTAATTCTGGGCAGTGGGTAACAGGTACTCAAACACAGTTTAATAGAAATAAGCTCTAGCATTCTACAGCACAGTGAGATGACTGTAAATTAAAATCACTTCTGACTTATTTTATGACTAACTAAAAGAGAGGAGCTTCAGAGCTCCAAACACAAAGCAATGCTAATGAGATTTTTAAAAATTCATTACCTTGCAATTTGATCAGTACATATTCTGTGCATGCGTTGAAACAACACATTGTACCCCATAAATATGTATAGTCATCACTTACTCATTTTAAAAATGATTAAGGAGAGGAAAACGTTAACTACATTGCTTTGATGGTTACACATTATACACATGCATCAAATTTTGACACTGCACTCCATAAATTTGTGAAATTAAAATAAAACATAAATTAAAAGGAAAAATGAATTCTGGGGACTTCTCTGCAGTTTTGACTTCAAAACTGACAGTAAAATATCCTCAATCATTTCAAACTTAATGGAATTAAAAATAGAAAGAAATGGCACACAGAGAAGAGTGTCTAACTGTGACGATTTAAAGCAAATGGCTGGAGTGATGGAAGCTGAACCCCTCCATGCACATGCCAGGCTACTCTGGGCTCCAGAGCTATGCTTTGGGTCTCTCAAAAGGACCCCAGTGGCTCTTACCAACAATTGTGTGCTCCATTAAGCACTTGGCAAAGGACTGGTTGGACATGTGTGACCCAGACGTTTCTGTGGAAGGTTGTCCTCCCAAGTGGAGTCCTCATCTTAAGAATGTGTGCAGGATTAAGACGTAATCCGTCATTTCAAAAAATACAGTGATGCATGAAATAAATACTCAAGTTGAATTTTTCTCCAAAGAATTCTTTAACTGTGGAGGATATGTTAATAAATAGAATGCTTTATTTAACACAAGATATTGCTCTTCTATCTACATTATCAAAGGTCAACGAGGTAGTAATGGAAAAGTTTGAAAAGGTAAAACACATTCACACACACACACACACAAGAAATGAACTTTGTTTTAGCTCTTTCTTTAGCCGATGATGAAACCACCATAGCTCCATGCAGGCGCACACCTAATATTTGTGGGGATCCAACCACCTTCTCTTCCCATCTTCATCACACACCCAGCGAGGTCTCATGTGCACAGTGAACCCCCTAGCACACAGACAGACCTACAGACAAAGCCCCTGCAGGTTCTGGCCACGGGCTTAGGACTCCAGGCAGCATGGAGGCTCCTCCAGGAGAGCATCTCCTTGATTCTTCCGCAAGGGACATGGGATTGAAGGCACAACAGAACCAGCACATGTGGGCCTCTCTCAAGCTGCTATTTTATTCTCCTCCACTTATGACAATGCATATGTCTTTGCATGGATTTCCTAAACCCCCTTCCAACTCGAGTGTCTAAGCACATCAAAACTTGTTCCTCCAGAAGGATTGAAAACATGACGTGTGTTACAATTTCTACAATATACCTGTAAATTCGTGAAAGCACATGGAACTAGACTCTGGGGAATAAGGGTAAGGTTTCTCCTATACTGAAGCAGCTGAAGATCTAAAACAAATAAAATTAATCTTTTGTGGAGGAGCAACTATACGCATTTATGAAATATGGAAATGCATAATCACTGCTCTGTCTCCCCTTAATATAGCCTCCAAGATGTACCATGAAACCTCTACAATTACACAGCCTTGTCCATCTTTGGCAGCTGGGCAGTGCCTGGCATCTACTGGATTATCAATAAATATTTGTTGAATTAATAAATTTAAATCACTCTTTCAACCTGCAAAATGTCTAGGCCTTTGCCCTAAACAACTGGTTTAATTTCAAAACCCACAAAATAAAATGAACACGCACTCCCTGTCCCATATACCGTTCTGGGACTACAAATGACTCTTATAGGAGGAAACACAGGTTGCCAAACGCTGCAGCACTATTTCCTCAGCTATTCGGCTATTCTTCGTGGTGAGAACCTAATTTACTTATAGAGTGTTCTTTGAAAGGCTATGTGAGCTCTCCAATTTTGTCTTCACACCACCAGTGGGCCCTGGCAGCAGCAGCTGTGAGTGGACAGTCTTAGACAGGAAAACAGTGGTGGGAGCAGAGGCCCAGTCATCACCACACCTTCAGAGCCTCCTTGTGATGCACAAGGGTGTCCTGTACACTGGTTGGAAGCACCAGAGATCTGTGGCCCTTCAGGTGACATTGCTTTGCTCTTGTCATCTCTTCCTCCCTCACCTCTTGGACGAGATGACTTTGCACTCTACCAAGCAAGTGCTGGGCAGACACAAGAACCCCCAACCACACCTCAGGAGAAGAGCTGGGGAGCAGGGGAAAGACAGGGAATACTCCGAAGTGCACAGCAGTACTCAAGGCAAAAGTTACATTGAGAATTATTATGTTGAGAGTTGGACTTATTATGAGTGATCGTAGTGTAATCACAGTTTTCTACGCTAAGTATATATTACTTCCGGGCCCTGAGAGGAACAAGAATGTTATAAGAAAAGACCATCTGAAAGGAAAATAAATCATCCCACTAAGTCACTCAGATCTAATTCATTCCTGGTAGCAATTTACTAAATCTGATATATACTACATTCAATAACAACATCTCTGGCTTCTACCATGAACCAGAATACCAAGTAACATAAAGCATGACCTCTGCCACAGAGTTCACAATGTAGCTGGGTGGTAAGACACACCACACACATGCACACACACATCACATGCTCGCTCACATGCACGCACACACCACCCTTCCCATCCTTGCTCAGATGCCATGGTCCGAAGGAGACCTACCCTGACCGTACTGTTCAATTAGGCAGCCCACCTCCACCCAGCCCACTGGTTCCTCTAACCTAGCTCCAATCTTCCTTTTTCCATATCACTTAGCACCTGCTCGAAGCACCCTGAGTTGGCAGTACTAGGCTGGGTAACGACAGCGCCCCCACTGAAGCCACAGGCTGTCAAAGGAGCAGAGAGGAACAGGAAGCTAGGGGTTCCAGAAAGTGCTATGGGGGGGACACTTGACAGAATTCGTTTTCCTGACTCTCAAACACTTAATCCTCGAGGAGATGGGTAAGAGCTCAAAGCACCAGTTGATTTTTTTTAATTGCAAAGTGTGTCAGTCATCAAAGTAACTACCTCAATGGTCCTTGCAGTTTCAGGTCTGGGAAAATACAATCTCTTCATTCCAGTAGTGACAAGTTAAGATCAGATTCCACGTGTGTCATTCTGTGACCTCAGGTTCCCACTCTATAAAGTGAGGACAACAGCAGAGCCCACAGTCAGGCACTGAAGGAGAGAGTGAGCACCTGAGAGCCTGGAGGCTGGGCTGAGGGCGAGAAGCAGACTGCAGCTGGTCCAGGCCAGCCCCACACCAGGTACTCCTCCCTCTGCTGTCCCCGTCTGCTCCCACGCACCTGCCTCTTCTCGGTTCCTCGGTGTGTACAGCTATAATCACACACCACGCCAGGCCTTGCCCACACCTGCTGCTGCATAAGACCCCACCCCGTCCCCCCAAGAGACTTTCCTTCGTTTTGCAGGTCCTTGTAATCTCAGGGTGCATGTTTCACAGATGCTCACAGAACAAGCAATGAAGCTCGAGGAGCTCATGTGTTCGGGGAGCAAAGACATCCCCGGAACCCTGGGGATGTGGAGAAGACTGATTCACACGGCCCTGCTTTCCTCCTGCTGCCTGATTTGCAGAAAACTCCAGGAACTGCTCTGTGTGTGAAAAGAAAACCCAGGGTGACAACGTTGCCTGCAGCCAGGAAACCACGGAGAGTCATTTTTTCAGGAAAGGAGAAAAACCCTCCTTCATCATGTCAAGGAGTTTCAGGTCCTCTTAGAAAGCAGCTCTAAGAAGGTCACACAGTAGACAGTGGTAGCCTTTTCAAAACATCAACTTGACCCTGGCCTCAAATCTCAGGGTGTTTATAAGCGAGACCCCACCCTTCTTGGCAGTCCTCGGAGGGACAGCAGAACATGTGTTCCACACATTTCTTGAGTTAAGTTTCCTCTCAGTGGGACCATAAAGGTCAACTGTATTCTTTGTCCCTAAGGGGAAAGGAAGTTCGTGGTATCGGGCCACATGTGTTAGCATCTCCTCTGTGCTTGGGATCTGGCCGTCAGCTCACGAGGCATTTCTACTCCGCCACATCACAGTCAAGCACACAGAACTTGAATTCCACTCCTACCCTCAGCCAGCCCCTCGGGCAACACTTCACTTAGTCTCTACAGTCAGCTCGTTCACCTCGCTCCTGTCCTCTCCTGCCAGGCAGAAACTCAAATACTGTTATCAACCTAAGTCTACAAGAAACCATTCTAATCTTCTGCCCCCAGAACTGAATGTACCTTAACCAATTTTGAAAAAATTCTGTCTTCTGAGCACCAGAAATCTGTTTAAAACAGAATCAATATCTACTTTCCCAATGATTAATCTGAGACTAAACTGTTTTTCTTTCTCTTTTTTCTTTTGGTACCTGGGATAGAATTCGGGACCTTGCACTTGCAAGGCAGGTGGCGGAACCACTGAGCTAAATCCCCATCCCTAAACTGTTTTGAAGCTGTTCTCTGAACCAAATGTGCCATGAAACAACTCTTCATGTCATTAGAGTAAAGCAGTTGTGAAACGTCTCGTGTCATATGTTTCTTTGGGGACAAGGTAGGGCACATGGGTCTGAAAATAATTTGATATTACTAGAGTGAAAAGTTCAAAAAGTGGTGGAAAATGAAACTTCAAACCACTTGTCAAAGTTGAGTCAGAGGTCTGGAATAAATTCGACTAGGATGAGTGGCCTATGGCCTAGTTAGGTAGTGTCAGAAGAAGGTCATGAGGCAGCACCAGGTAAGTCAGCCAAGGGCAGACAGGAGGAAGAGTAAGGACGAGAGGAAGGAATGGGCTGAGCAGTCAGGAAAAACTGGACAGAGGATACAGAAGGCCAACTGAGGCAGGATCTGAGAGTCAGGATCAGGAACCTGGAAGTTAGCAGAAAAATGGAAGAGGAGAGAATAAAATCAAGAAACTAGATTTTTTAAAAAAGAACCAATATTCCCAAAAGACCTTGAAATAGTGGAAGGCGCTCTAATTACTGAAAATACGAGAGCTGACTGGCCTGGCCAGGCTGGCAGGGCTTGGGTGTTCAGAGGTGGTAGATACAGCTTCTGAAGCCTGAAGGTCTGCCCGTGACGGTTTCCAGATGGTGGCAAGCATCCTGCACGTACACATGCCCTCTAAGTGTGTCTTTGGAATCCGTGATCAAGTGAGTTCCTGAGGATCTGAGCTACAGGCTGCTGATGCAAATATGTATAGCGCGCAGTCCGTTCAGATAAGAATGAGCCTTATGAAGACAATGTCTCAAAGAAGTGCTTTGATTTAGTTTTTCCCCCCTTTAGACATTAGATTTTTGACTTTAATAATTGGGTAAATATCACCTGGTATTTCTCTCTACTGTCACCCAAGGGGTCCTTTAATTGCAAACTTAACAGGTGACCAAATGATGTTCTAAGGACAGCACGCACTTGAATACCCATGCTCCATGTACCAAGCCCGGTGCATGTGCCCAGGATTCTGACACCAGCCTCTGGCTCAGGCTCACTGAGGAGCAGCAAAAGGAGCACTTGTGGTATCATCAGTGTCCTTTTGGGGATCCCCCACATATTATTGTCCCAGAACCTAGTTTTTCCTTGACAACTATCTTTCTGGAAGCACATTTCAGATCAAATTTCTTGCTGCTTGGCTCCAACCATCAACTGAATAAAATCCACGTTTATCTCCCAATATCCCCCTCCTTATTTCCCAATACCCCCCTCCGTGTACCTTTCATACTAGCCAAGAAGAACTAAATACTCTTCTCATCCATGTCTCACACTTCTGCACTTTCAAGCTTTGCTCAAGCGTTTCCCCATCCTGAGATGTCCTTCTCCCAGTCCTGTTCTCTGGATTTAAATTCCACCTATCCCAGACCATAGGCTCATCTCCCTCGACAATCGCTAGTTCCAAGAGGCTCAGCCCACCACCATGTGATTTGAAGCACTACTCCAGCAAATCCTCTATCCCCGCTACCCTCAGACAGGAGATCATACTCAACCCAAGCCCGTTTAGCTTTGAGTAAATCTGTTGGTGATAATACACTTAGCCTATGAGCAAATTGCTGAAATGAGGGAACAAGAATACATGTTTACAACACGGTGGAAGTGATGACTTAAGGACATGTTTCCATGACAACAAAAGTCTTTGCATAAAACTTAAAAAATACTCTACCCGGAAGTAGGACGGGTGACTCTAAAGTGACAACAGCAGGGAGCTTGGCGAGTGGTAAAACTGCTGTGCAGCCTGACTGTGATGATCACATAAATCCATAAATGTGTTCAAATGCAAGGCACCAACACCAAAAAGATGAGAAAGTCAATTTTATTGTATAGTGATGCTTTTAGTTATGAAGTGTTCTACCAGAGAAGTGAAATGTGCATTCATGATTAGTCCTTGTTTTTCTGAAAATAGCCACCAGTGGGGTTAAAGGAAGGCTTAGCCTTTCGGCTGCCCAGCTCAAGGAGATAAACAGCATTGTTGTGTGTTGGGGGTAAGAAGAGAGACTGCAGGGAAGAACATGTTCAGACTGAACGGTACTGTACAGTTTGAAAACTTTGGGCTTTAGTATACATAGTGTCAGGCTTAATTTGCAATTTCCTTTCTCACATACCTTAAAACAAGACCTTAATACAAATATAACATACAGATTTTATATATAGCTTGTCTTCACCTAACCTAGACCTTTATATTTATTTTTCATGTATTATTTTTCATCTAATTAGTTTAGTTATTCAACTAAATCTGGCTGCAGGTGAAAAGGCAACTTGCTTCAGAGCCATAAAACTATGCGTGTTTTTGGTGTGACTAGAGTTTTCCGAAGTCTGCTGTAATCCCATCATTTGTGACATACTTCATCAGGTTAATAATTCATTTCTATTTTATGAGAGATCTGATGATTACAGTAAAATTTAAATATGTGAAACATAAATGTCCTAACACGGTATCCTTTCATTGTTTCTTTACATTAATCTAATTTCCACCCTCACCTAATTCTGTAACGATTCTAATTGAAATCTGCAAGGGCTAGTTAAAATGTAGGCTCAAGTGAAAAAGGATTTAAGTGAGTTCTTAATGGAACCCAGAGACCTGCCAAATTTAAAGGCTGCCTAATTCCTATCCAGGTTATTAAAGATTTTCAACAGGGACAAGGTGCAGCCCAGAATCTCAGCAGATCTTACTGAGGGCCATGATAGCCTGGTCAAGTTTTGGTTTAATTTTTTGTGTTTATTTGTTTTATATTTTTTCACAGAGCATGCAAAAACAAACAAAACAAAAGTTCCTCTTATTAGTATTCTAAAACACACTTTCACCCAGCCAGGTTATATACTTCAGATATTTTATAGTGTATCTCTATTTTGCGTAACAACCATCAGAGTGTATAATCAATAACAAAAACTGATTAAAATAGGAGGTTTGGAAAAGTCTTACCGAAAGTGTCCATGCTGAATTAATCAATATACTCTCTACTTGTGAAGTCACTGGGTTTTAGAAAAGTAAGATTCTAAACCTCAAAAAAAAGTGAAAGGCAAAATTGTTACCTCAATTCTCTGCCTCAGTTAAAGTTCCAGTTTGACATAAGGAAAGCTTAACAGTGGCTAGACTGAAACAAAAAAACAATACACAAAAAGATGAAAGGGCGTATTTTTCTAATCACATACTTCCAAGCTCCCACAGGTTTAAAAGTACTTACCATTTTCTCCAATTTTGGCTTTATACTTTTTCTCTGGAAAGATTTTAATGGCAAGGTACCGAAGGCCCCTTCCTTGACAAACAACAATATCATGCCAGGATTCTTTGACCAATTTCTCACTGAAAAATCTTAGAGTGAAAGTCTGAGGAAATCTCTGCCCAGAAAGGAATATTACTCTGGAAATATTTTTTCTATAAAGTTTCACAGTGTAACATACAAATAAGGGAAAACTCTTCAATCAAGACATTGCAGTCATGGAAGGCGCAATATTAAAGAGTGATTGTAAAACAGAGGTGACATTTTGGGTCCCTTTTCTGGTGTCACTACACTGAGTAGCTAGCCTATCACTTTGCAAGAGCGTGTAAGACTCAGTGACTGTCAGGTCAGACCACTAGCCATGAAGACACGGCCCCACATCCATCACCTGGAGGAAATCAGGAGGGGCCCCAAGAAGTCAAAACAATGGAACTAAGAGAACTTGTCTCATTGGCTTCTTTTTCCAGCCATCTGCATGCGACTCTGCTACTGTCAAAACAATTTCTCCTGGCAGACTCTCATATTTTCTTATCCTTGCAACAATGATCTCACTATTACTGACCCATCATAATGAGAAGAAAGCCTGCTTCCAACCATGGTTCCCAACAGAGGTGATGAGTTTGTGCAGCTCCATCCGTATTCTCCCAGGCTCCCTTGTTACTGGCTGAAGGAGAAAAGGCGTAGGCAATGGCCAAGAATAATTGGCTGCTCTGGAGGTCAAACCTGTAGCCCTAATGGGATGCACAATACCTAACCCCTCTGAAAGAGGGAAAGAGCCCCTCAGAGAATCGACCTCAAGGCAGCAGTAATAAAAATCAGTTGTCAAGGAAGTTGAAAAATTGGAGAGATGAGCACAAATGACTAGGCCTCTATATGGAGAGTCTTTGGGGGAAAACATGGCTATTAAACAAATCATAAAACAGAGTATATAATAGTTCTGCAAATAGGATGGTCTTTGCTTTCAAAAATTAGTCAAGATTTAAAGTAATTTTATAACACACACATGAGCTCCCAAAATGCCTTTGCCAACTAACAGCAGGTAGGAAACTTTTCTAATTACAGAAGTAGTAAGGAATCTAAAAGCTACCTTTTTAAACTAAACTGCTAGAGCTATTTTTTATGTTTTAATGTTTGTATTTCCTGCAAACAAGAGTTTGGTCCTGAGTTTTCTTTTGGAATTGCCAGCGTTCTCTGCTTGGTGATCTCAGCATGGCTGAAATGGACCTTGAAGGTTATGCATTTCACCCTCTTCACTTCACACATGAAAAGAACAAAGAGCCGCACAGTCTGATGCACAAGGGCCAGGAGGCACACAAGCGTCTGCTTCTTGTTTGTTTGGTTGGTTTTTTGTACCGGGGTCGAACTCGGGTCCTTGCACTTTCGAGGCAGGCGGCAGCACCACTGAGCTAAATCCCGGCCAAGTGTGTGCTTTCTAAGATGATGCTCCTTGCCCCCAGCAAGCCTACTCCACTGCATTACAGCTCCATTTCTCTAACAAAAGAGAGTGAAAAGGAGGCAGAAAAGGGCACCCACCCTTCTGCCCAGACCACCACGAGAATGTCACGTGATCCTCTTACAGTCTTTGTGTCTATGATCCCAGATAGAGCCATACTTGTCCACTCCGTTTAAAGGAAAGAATATGTGGTGGTTTGTTTGAGAAATATAAGCAGCCTCAAATGGATTCTGGAAGTTTTACTTTATAAATCATGTCTTAAATTAAAAATTGAATGGTGTCTGAGGATCCGTGACCCTTCAACACAGTTACCCTCCCACCCTTTCCAATGTTTCTGAGAACAAGAAAGTCACGAAGAGCTGGCAAATGCATTCTTGTATTACTCTGTAGCCTTGGCCCCAAGCCCTGCGACAGTTCCACTCACATCAAGGTCAGCAAAGGTTGCATAGGCTCTGGTCCTTCTATGTATTCCCCTAGTCCAGCCTGCAGTCTCCTCTTCCTCTTATCGCTCTGCTGACAAAGTTTAGCCAAGGAAATGTACCAAGGGGAAGGAAGGCCTAGAAAGGTCTAAAACAAGGCCACAACAAGCCCAGACCTTGACTTCATTCTCCAATTACAGCAAAGACCCACAGCCTCATACCATGGGCCAAAAAATACCTTTGACCTTGGTTCACTCTTATCAGAATTCCTCATCTTGATTGGGGGCTAGGGGAGACAAAGCAAACACAGAAACTAACATTTGCACCAAAGTCAACCCCAATTTAACACTGTAGTGTAGACCCACTCTGAGACCGGATTTAAATAGAAGCCTGCACGTCAGACACCCAGCACCAGCTCCATCATGATTCTGATTGATTGAAATGACCCCTCCACCACCTTCAAATAGTCATTTGCTTTTGTTCAGGCATAAAAGATGAAGAGTAGCTATCTTCTTCTAAACACATAATAAAATCCTATATCTGATTTGGGAAATAAACTTTCTTTTAGTTTCCTGAGCCCTACATATCCATTTGGGCATGTGAAAAGAAATGTAGTCCAAATCATTGGGGGAAAGAAATGTTGTGAAACCACTGAAAGCAAATCAACATCAATAATGTTACGGCTTATATTTAGATTCCTCTGAGATCTTCATGTGCTCATAGACAGAGTTTTTGGAAAGTGATTGGATTATAGGGGCTGATAGCTGACTTGCAGTTGAGATCTTGGGCCTAGTTACAGGGAAGTTACTGTGGGTATAACCTTGAAGCCTGCCTCCTTTCCTGGCTCCTCCCTTTACTTTCTGCTTCCTTGCTTCCCTGATGTGAGCGGCTTTGCCCTACTGTGCCATTCTACCATGGTGTTTCTGCTTTGGAGCCAGCCAACTATGAACTGAGTTATGAGCTAAAATAAAGTTCTCCTCCTTTAAGTTGTGAGTGTCGGGAAAGTGACTAAGACAATCAACAACAAAAGCCCCTCATTCCTTCCCTTGAACTGCAGTCCCACACTTACTCTGAAGCCTCCTCTGTTAGCATCAGTGCATCTCAGCCTATGTCCCTCCCACTGGGGTTCACACTCTATGATATCATGATAGGATAAGCAATGAACACAACTAACGGTGTCAAAGCCAGTTAGTCCAGGGAGCCTTTGGCCAGGTTCTGTCCTTCCCTCTCTCACACTTACTTCCTGGAAACCTTTCCACTCATGCCCTGATCCACTTGGTGGAAAGTTTCGGGGGAAAAACTGGACAGCACAGTGTGAAGTCAGGTGCCTCTTTGCTTGGCAAGAAGGAAAGCCAACCTGTAAATACTCTAGTGTTGCCCATTTTCTGTACAGAGAGAGTGATTTATCACTTGAAATTTTTGAACATTCAAGAGTGAAAGTGTTTTGGTCTAGGTTCTGAGTTTAGGGGTGTCTCAGGGTGGGTATGTGGCCCACTAACTGCTTCTGCCATCTGGGAGACAGGGTGACTTCAGTGAAATGCGTTCTCAGGTTGGCAATATTTTGTATGTTGCAAATTCAGAAAAGCAAAGGAAATTTAACTATTTGATTTTACATTAATGCGAAGTAATGAGTCAGTGCATGTAACACAATCTGGATATTATTTGGAAGGGCTGAATCTGGTCACTCTACATAAGGAATTGTCTATTCCCTGTTTGTGCACTGACTATGATGGCTCAGAGAGGTGTGATCTAACAAACTTTTGCAGTCCTTGAGATACAGCACTTACGCTAAAACCACCAAGATGCTCCTCGCAGAGAGCTCCAACACCTCTCCTCACTTTGACAATAGGCTCTTTTACCCTTCTGCAACTTGGCTGCCCAATGAAAGCTAAATGGTAGCACAGAGAACTAGACCTCAATTTCCTGGCTTTTGTGCCTTTCTTCCCAATTTCCCTTGGTTGTACAATTCCACATACACTTTTGGTGTGCCTCCTCAGCTCTAACCATGTTATTAAACTATTATTACCTAACAATACCCACATTAATCACCGTGACAGATGGAAACTAGCCCTGGTCATGTTCTCTGAACTGAATGTCAAATAATCCCAATGCTAATGGGGATGACGCCAGCCAGGAATTAGCCCTAAAAGCTTCTGTTTATCCCTCCACTCCTTTCCTATTACTCTTCATTGCAATGCCTTTTTTCTTGTCATGAGACTCCATGCTTCTACATGGAGCAATTCCTCAAGGAATTATGGGAAATGGTTTTCTGTTGACAGACATCATATAATGAAGATAAACGATGGACGAGTCTGAGGTCCTAAATCTGTAATTCCCCTAGCAGTGCACTTCCAAATACATGGAGCATTTCTACAGGCTTAGGCAGCAGCAAGCTTCAAACCTGGAAAAAATTCCCCATTCAATCTCCTTTCTCAGACTAGGGAAAAGAAGTGGTATTACACAAAAAATGTAAATCACTGTGAGGTAATACACCCCAAGTGATCCCTTAGAAGTGTTGAGGGCATATAAACAGTTCCTTTACAAAAGCGCTTTGCTCTGGCTTTGCAGTGAATAGGAATGCTGGGTTCTCTTTGCTCTTCCTGAATAAATTCCAGGGTGGATAAAGAGTTTCACATAATGGTGAATGTCTTCTTCTAAAAAGATGGATATTTTTTAAAACTCAGTCATGCAATAGTGCTCTTTTAGCTAAAGCTGCTTGTTATCCTATCCCTTAAAAAGCTATTAGATGTGGGCTGGGGATTTAGCTCAGTGGTTTCGCTGCCTGCTTTGCAAGTGCAAGGACCCGAGTTCAATCCCCGGTACCAAAGAAAAAAAGCTATTAGATGTGTAACTTCACACAACTAACAAGTTATTAAAAGAAGGGAAAAATATAAGAGGCCAGCCCTGAGAACTGTAGAGGAATGAATAACTCGTTACCTGCTATTTCCACTGAAGGATGCTAAAAACCTTTCAAAAGGTTTTTCATGGACTTGTTAGCTGAAGATGTGCTACTCCGCTGATCCTATTAAGGGACAACAAGCATCAGCATCAGAAAGGAGAATAGGCCAAAAGCTGCTGCTGCTTTTGCCATCGACATCACTATTGCTATCTCAGGATTGACTGAGTCACTAAGCACCCACATCCAAACACAGCCTCCAAGTCTAATATGGCAGCCACTGGCCAGTTTTAAATTTTAATTAGTTAAAATTAAATCAAAAATTCAGTTTCTCACTTATAGTAGCCGCACTGTAAGTGTGCAATCGGAATGTGTGACTGCAGCTGCCATATTGAACAGTGAGAATGACAGAACATTTTCTTTTTTTTTTTTTTTCTGGTACCGGGGATCGAACTTGGGTCCTTGCACTTGCACAGCAGGCGGCGAAACCACTGAACTAAATCCCCGGCCCTGATAGAACATTTTCATCAGCTCCATTGGACAGCACTGGCATAGAGAAGTCATGCGTTTATCTGCTGAATAACTACTTATTGATACACTGGTCACCAAAACAGTGTGTGCACTCAAGGAATTTACATGCTATAAGGGGGCAGCAGAAAACAAAAACACTAAGCAAAGGAGATTGTTCTGCCAGCATCCATGGGCTGCAGGGTTGGGTGGACAATGCCTAGCTGGGGGCAGAGTACAGTGGAGGCTGGAGTGCATCAGGTGGCCACCGATCTTCCTCTATGGTGACACTAAATGCCAAGAAAGATGCAGCCATGAGAGCCCAGGGACAAGCGGCTCCATCTGAGGCAGGAGGAAGTGCTCAAGTCCTGTTGTGGGTCCCACCTGGGGCACCCAAGCGGCTGGAAGACAGCAGCTGGCTGGCAGGGCCAGGAGGTGACAGCTCTCTCAGCATAGACCAGGCCCAGGGGCCCCTGTCACTCATGACAGAAGGTTCAGACTTCATTCTTCACTCCTGAAAGTTCTCAATTTGGGAAAAAATAAGCTTCGAGAAAACATTCGTTCTCTTGATCTCTCACCCAAAGCAACTGCGATGAGGAGCACAGCCTGGCTTTGCAGGCAGCTGCTGCTAGGAACAGGCAGACCTCAGGCTTCCTCAGGTGTGCTCTGAGCGGCAGCCTCCAACAGCTCGTAGGGGCTACAGAGACAGTTTGTGGAGGGTGGGCAGCTAGGGAAGAAGAGACCTCACCTGCTGAAAAGCAGTGATTGGCCTCAAAGCAAACCCACCCCCCCAGCTCAGAGCCTGAGGCGGTAGAGGAATCGGGCCACCCAAATAAGCAGCAGGCTCACTCTCTCCATCTATGAGCTTCTGCTCAGGTTAGTAACAGACTGAAAGATCAACTCCTGTGCCTATTGACAGAGGGGTATTTGTCAAATCTCCCTTTTACAGATGAGGAAATTGAGGCTCAGAGGAAGTAAATTACCTTTCAGCGCCATGCAGCGAATGATTTTCTACTGTCATCTAGATTAAGTTAGCCATTTTTAAATGATATACGATCGGTTTGATTCATAAAATGATTCACTTACACATTAGAGATGAAATGGATTGTTCACCCGCTTGAAAGGAAATAGCCAGCATTCCAGGAGGCTGAGACAGGAAAATCCCAAGTTTGAACCCAGCCTGGGGAATTTAGCAACTTTAGAGAGACCCCGTCTCAAAATAAAAAATTAGGGCTGGGGAAGTAGCTCAATGAGAAGGAAAGCCCTGGGTTCAATATATATCTGCCTGGCTTTTCTTAAAAGTCCTTTAGCTAGAATAGTACTGTCCTGCTTTTTTGGATCGAGAGGTAACCAAAAAGGGTAACCTGACAATGCAGGTAAAGATGCAAACAGAGTAGAAGCCAAGAAGACCCCTGAATGTCACAAGAAATCTCAAGGGGCCCAGGAGCCGCTAAGACAGCAGGAAGACGGTGGTGATCCCCATGAGAATCCTCCTCACACTGGCTGTCAGTCTCTAAGTCCCAGTGACAGAGGAGCAGAGTCCCGCAGAGCTGAGTTCCGCCCTTGTTCCTCTTTTTCTCCCCTCATCCAATCAAACAATCAAACCTCAGTGCTGCCCTCATTTTCCTTTCCAGCAGAGGGACGGATTAGTTGCCCTACCGTTCAACTTTTAGTACATTACTTATGCTGGCTATTTTTTCAACCATTTCACACAGAACTCTCAGGTTTGAAATTACAGAAACCTAAAGTAAACACTTTTTTTTATCCTTTTAAGAAATCTTGTTCTAATTAGGTGGTTCATTTTTATGACCAGATGCTAAGTTGGAAAGTTTTATTTTCTCCTCCCCCACCCCTTGTAAGAATGAGATGTGCCAAAAATTACAAGTTCTGATTTTTTGGAACATTTTCAGTGTCAGCAACCCTGTAATGTTTGTTACCTAGCTAATGTTTGTGGACAGTGAACACAAAGAGGATGTGGAAGGAACATGGCTGATGACTTATGTGACAAAACCTAAATGCCAGGAGCCCTATCTTTCTGGCTCTGTTTGATTGTGATATAAGACACTTATGTCTCCAGATTTCTGGTCTCTTTCACTAGAATGAAGAAGATACCACTAGTATCCTGGCTAGTTACTAGGATGAAGTAAATGCACAACACACAAATCAGGCTCTTAGGTCATCAACTAGACAAACACTTCAAGATGAATTAACGCTGGTTTCCCATTTTTTGTGAAATATATCTTCCACGCAAGACTTTAGGGACTCAAACGATGGCCTAAATTACAGACTAGGATAGTTATAGATTGTGAGTGGAGGAAGATAACGTATTGGTTGCCAAATCTCTCCAGGGAAGGACGCAAGGCTACACAGAACCAGACTGGATCCCATACCAGGGCTGAGCCCTGTGACGTAGGACAGCTGCCCACTGGTTAAGAACAGCCCCAAAGTGGAATCAACCTCTCAGTTCAGTCAGGCCAGGCAGACGTGCGCAATATCAGACCCAAAATCCGAATTGCCAGGGACAGCAGACCCCCACACGTAAATCTAAATAGACTGTAGCTACAAAATCTGGACTAACATAGAATATCCCACAAATTACCCAACCAAATCTGACAGAGGACAATATCACTGAGATTTTTGAAATAGTGAAAGGAACATAAATTACCCTGCTAGAAGTAAACTTTATTCACAACCATTCATTATTTTTTTAAATGATTACAGAATGTACTTTATAATAAGTACAGTAAAAATTACAATTCAAGGCTGAAATGACAGGACCCTAAAGTGAATAAGAAATAATTGTGTCAAGAGTATCTGGTGCTGGGCCGGGGATTTAGCCCAGTGGTTCCGTCGCTTGCCTTGGAAGTGCAAGGACCCAAGTTCGATCCCCGGTACCAAAAAAAAGAGTATCTGGTGCTGATAATCCTAAATTAAAATATATAAGCATGATGAGCAACTGTCATAATAATACATCTTCCATCACTGACTATTTCACCAAAATCGTTCATGTTGCAAGCTCTAAATGTCTAGACAAAGAAAGGAAATCCCTCCTACTTCCAAAGTCAGTGTTTTCTGCACAGCGTGTGGTTTTATTCACTGTTGCCCCAGGCCTTGTTGGAACACACTTCCCTAACGCATCCAGGGAGCTGTCAGCAGGTAACCCAGTTGCCCTTTCCTCCCCGGGATGCTGTTCCTTGTGGTATTTTGCAATAACTCATAAATAACTCGCCTCACCACTATCTCTGCCCTAAAAAGTAAACTGCATTTTTTCCTGTTTTGGAAAAATCAAAAGTTTTCAAAAAAACATGGTAACCAGATCAAAGAGGCCTGATGGTGTATACAAGCCCAAGAAAGCCACTTGTCTGTGAGTCAGCGTGATGAATGAACAGCTTTGGCAAAGTCTCTTGTCAATGGACACAACAGAACCCAACACAGACATGTCCATCTGTTTAAGTCCTGTGTGTATGTGTGTCTGTGTGTGTACATAGCAAGAAACAATATAACCTTTATAAGCTAATAACACTTAGGAATACTCATTTCCTGGAAATGTTTATGGATGTGTCTATTGAAAACACAGTGAGAGATGCTAGAGAAAGAAAGTCAGGCATGGAACAAGTCCTTCCAACTTTTACGATCCTTCCTTGAGGTAAGTTCACTTTTCGTTTCTTCCTGAGACACTATAGCATCAAGGAGGCTTGGAGAGAGGTGGAAGGTAGATCTGGCTAATGCTGGAATGAGCCAAGATCGGATGCTTTCAAAAAGTGAGTTCCAGTATGAGAATAAACTCTGGGATCAAGTGTTTCAAATCTCCTGCAGCTGAACTCCTCTCTGCTCTCTGCAAACCTCCTCAACACTGCGCATCTGCCAGTCTGCCCTTGGGAAGGGTCAGCCCTGATGGTCCCACGCTCCATGCACTGTGCTCAGTCCCTCTTGGCAGCTCCTCTTCCTACCTTACGTTGACATTCGGCCTCCTCCCTGGGTAAAGAGCTTCAGTCCGGATCCTGTATGTTTCTGTGAGTATTTATTGAGCACATACCATGGTCAGTTACCATATTAGATGCTGTTGTCAGAGCCGTACAGATAAATAAAACATTTTGAGAAGCTAAGAGTCTAAAAAGGGGAGGGAAGCAAGAAAAGAACTGCCATAATGCAAGACAGAAAAAACATTCAAGCAGAGGACAAGAGAAAAATAAGTGACTCATTCCTTCTGAGGTGTATCTGGGTATTCCCTGTGTGGTGAATGGCTGAACCTTGACTGATCAAGAGGATTTCTATGGGAGCAGGAAGAACATTTCAGACTGAAGCAGTGCATCAGCTCCTAGTAAAATGAAGCACCCAGAAATTAGCAGAATCCAGGCAGGGTAGAAAACACTGGAAGGAATGGATAGACTTAGGAAATTTACGGACTGAAGAGGAAATGCCATGCCCAAGACATGAGGATCCAGCAGCATGACCAGCACATGGTGGAGCCTGCAGAGCGATGGGCCTGGTGTCGAGTTCTGTGGTGAACATACTGAACTTGAGCTGGGGGCTTCTCTTTTACAAGGTTTGGGGGTAGTTCAAATTTTGGAAGTCATTTTCACGGAAATGGGGTTAGACTCAGGTGGGTGAAATCAGAGCCAAAGCAGCCTTTACCTGTTCACTGTTGAGTCCCAAGCAGTTGGAATAATTCCTGGTGCATATGAAATATTCGCTCGATATTTGTTAGATAAATAAAATCTAAAGGGAGAAAGTAAGCAGAGAATGGTTATTAAGGAAGGCTTATGTTTACAGAAGAAGGGTCAATAGAAAAAAGAAAAAATTAATAGAAGAAACATAAGGAGACTAAAATACCTCAGAAACCAATGAATGAGTAAATCTTAAGAAGGAAAAATATATTCGAGTGTTTATTTAGCAAATATTTATTAACACTTCCTCATGCCAGAAACTATTCTGTGTGTTGAGGACACCGCAATAAACGAAACAAACCATGCCCCTGTAGAGCTTTCTAGGTAATAATTAGCAATGCTCAATGTCCACAGCCTCTGGGGATGTTCATAGGGTTCACATAAGCAAATCTTTACTAGATTTGGCAATTACCGCAATGATCAACCTTTAATCACCCCGAAAGGGCAGCCTCCTGGAGCAGCAGCAGTAAGAACCACATGTCCCACACTTGTCTGTTTTTCCCACAAGCCCTCGAGGGTAGAAGTTGACCCCCTCAAACAATATCTAACACTCATACAATATCTAGCAGACCCCGCTTGGCTACATGTACTAATCATTGATAAGCATTTAGGAAACCAGTGTTTGGTGACGAAGCAGTCCAGAGTGAACTTGAACATTAATTGAATCCATTCACTTGCTGTCTGTTAAAAAAAAAAATAGAAAGAACATTCATTACCTTGTAAGTTATATTGCTCAGGTTTTGGTTCAAAGAAATAGAAATGATGTATGTTGGGTTAAGTTTCAGTAGGCAAGTGATACCACTATGTGCAATGTGGAAGAAGGGAATTATTGCAGAGACTGACCTTACACAGTTGTAGAACTGGTAAGGAATTCACCAGAGGACGGTCCCCTCTGTGTGCATCATGGGCCTTAGGTCTGAGTCCTGCCAGCAAGAGAACAGATGGGTGTGCAGTGAGGGAAACCATGTCACTCTCAGCACTCCAGACCTCAATGGGGATGAGCGGAGACTGTCAGCGAATTCAACGCACACCTGGCCTATGATCCAGGAGAACTGAAGGGACCTGGAGGACTGCAGACTCAGTGCCTGCCCCTAACCAACGGAACACCCAGCCGGCCAGCGCAGGGGCAGCAGGAGCCGTGGCTTCCACCAGCCTGCAGAGTGCAACAGCTGCTGCTTCACTGCTGCCTTCCAAATCTCATGCAAATGTCTTTTGTAATCAGCCCCATATTCATCTGAACCTGAATCCGTGGAGGAAATAATTTCTGGGAAAAAGTTCCAGCTGAGTTGATCCATGCCCAAGCCCCAGGGTCCTCACAGGTCTATGTACCCCTTTTAACCATGCTTAACTTCCAAAGAAAGACAACGACAAAGTCATACCTCCAACTAACATCACAACTCTTGTCCAAAACTCAAACACTGACCACTGTCCCTCAGAAAATATAAAGCCCCTTCACTCCCCTTTTGGTGACCCTCATTTTCTTTCTAGTTGAGTAATCTCCTACTTTAGTGTCCTATAACTTAACTACTGAGATATATATCACGGCAGGGGAATGGAACAGAGGAAGAAAACTGTGTGTCCATGTATTCATATTAAAGAAGACATACCATCATATTACAAGTCTGTTTACTGAAACTAATCATGTGGTCTTAGCTGATACTTGCAACTTCCTTTTTCCATCACCCATTCCATATTCCCTTTGCCTTCAACAGGTACTTCAGCTCAAATATATTTCTTCTTGCCCCTTTTGCTTAGTAGCAGTCCCCAAAAAATCAAAATCATTCTCCCCCCTCCTCCCCACCCCTACTCATTCAGCGGCATAAGGAATCCACATAGTCAGGGGGCAACTTCAACTTCCAGCTTAATGGAACCTCTGCTATGTCCCCTGGTGGAAATCTTCTACCATTGGAAACTATGTCTTCTCTACTAGCAGAACCCAAAATTACTGGAATAGGCACAAGAATCTCAACACTAAAACTCTAGGGTTAACAGTGAATGGAGATACTCCCATTTCCTTTCCTTAATGGACTCAACACATGGATCCTGCTATGGGAAAGAAAACACTGCATATATTGGTTGCTGAGTTGGGGCATATACATGACCATGAAGACATTGTCTCAGCCATCCTAGGTGACCCCAGCCAGCTGGCACCCTAATTGCGTCTTTACAAGACCATTCTACCAGTCTGTCTGGCCAGCTGCTTCAGGGTATCAGGGAAATTGCTAAGACCAGTGAACTGCATGAGCAAGAGCCCACTGCCACACTTCATTGGCTATGAAGTGAGTCCACTGGTCAGAAGTAATACCCCATGAATACCATGAGGATGAATGAGGCTTTTTGAAAGCTCACAGATGGTGATTTTGGCAAAAACAGGGAGGGCCAATCCAAAGTAAGCATATATTACTGAGGGTGTGAGTGTTGCCCCTTCCCCCCTGAAGAGGTCCGATGTGATCAATCTGCCAACAGTGGCTGACTGATCCTCTGGAGAGCTCTGAGATGTTGAAGTCAGAGTGTGGATCAGACAGTGCAGGAATCAGCTATCTACAGCCTATTCCTTTTATGCATGGAGTCGGTATTGCTGAGACTGTACCCCTCTCTAGCTCTGTCACTATTGTGTATCAGCCCACTAAAAGGGGACAAAGGTGTTTAGAGAAATAAACACAGAATTCCAAAGATCCAGTCGTCTTGTCAACTTGATTATTGAGCTCATGTTTATAGATGCTGCTCGCTGGTGAATACTTTTATGAAACATAAATATACTCATACTTTACACTTTGGAGAGGTCTACCTGCAAACCCCTTCCTCAGGCCTCCTTGTCAGTGGTCACCAACTGTGTTCCTTCCGAATCACTGAGAATCCAGCCAAATCACTCGCCCTGTCTATGAGTGAGGACATCTGCTCCTCCAAGCCAAGTGAGCAACCACGTTCCACTTTATGTTCACTACAGTCTTTGAGGGTCACCTACAAGTAGGGGTAGAGTGTTGCCACTGTCCACATTCAAGTGAGGTCATGCCATTGAACAGAACCATCTGAAAACCAGGCCCTGATTTTCTAGCCAGCTTAAGTAGAAGGAGAAGTTTTATAACAAGCTATAAAATGGCTTGCCAAATAAATGGGAAGTTTGAAAAGACAGATTCAAGGCTGAGCTTCCAAGACTGATTCCCAAAAGCCATAACACAGAATCAGGCCACCAAAGAAGCTACTGCCCCTACCGGGACCCAGACACTACCTGGTCCCCTACCAGGACTAGGTGAAATTGGAAGCCATAACTCTAGCCATTGGATACAGAAGCAAGCCAGCTCTGCTACAATCCACTCCAACAAATGGATCTTCTATCTGCTGTTTCTCCATAGCCATAAAACCAGACACAAGGCACTAGTCCTCTGCCACACCTGCTACAGAAAAACTACATGCCTCCATGTCCTCCACTTGACATGAAACAAACAGAAATGTGAGCTGGTTTCATGATGTTTCCTTTTTTTTCATTTTCCAAATCTCATCTAGGTACATCTACTTAACTGAACCTAAATCACATCCAAGACCCTGACTGCAAGGTACTCCTGGAAATGTAGTTTTTAAGCCTCTAAAATTCTATAGAACAGGAAGGGACACAAGAAGAAGGTCGGAGTGCATGTTCTGCGAGCAATTTATACAAGAGTGGTGGCTTCAAAGCGAGGTAACATGAATGTGTTTTAGGCAAAAGAGGAACCAAAGCAGGGAGAGATTTGACACACAAAAGAGAGAAAACTAAGAGTGTAACAAAACTGCTCACTTCGCAGCCAGGATGCAAAAGAGAGGACAGGACGGGAATGGGGCCAGGGTCTCACAATCCCCTTCAGCCCCAGGGGACTTTGATTCTAATTCAAGCAGTCCCTGGACTTACAGGCAGAAAAAGAGAGTGAGCGGTTTACCTGCTGCTGGGCGGCCTTTGAAGCACACAGTACCCCACCCCACACCCACCCCACCCCATGCCGGAACTGGAAGGCAGAGTCAGTCAGCGCAGCAACACAACAGATGAACGCTGCAGATAACAGTCTTAAGACTCAAGCCGAAAGAGAAAAAGCGCAAGTTCCTCTTTCAACAGAGAGAATTTAATATAGGGAATTGGAAGACCAGGAAAGCAAAGCTAGGCCTTGATGTAACCCCAAAATAGTTCATGCAGGTGGCAGCAACGACGTCATCCACACTGAGAGAACAAAGAGAAGTAATGAGAATTATTAGCTGTTGAAAGCCAGCAGAGCGAGGGTCAGAATTTCAGGAAATGTGCAGTATGGCTGGCACCGCTCTCTCCAAAAGGATGAGGAAGAAGCCTATGCAGCTGGAACCCAATTTTTGAGGAAAAGAGCTCCAGCTGTCTAGAACTGATCCCTGAAGTGATTTTGTGAGCCTGAGTGTAAAGGTGAAGTGAAAAAGGAAATGGAACAAGTTATACCGTCAGAAAAAGTGACCATTTCTAGGGCTACATTGGCAGGAACAAGTAGACAGGAAGGAACAAGTCTCCTCTTCCTCCTGCATTCCTGCAGGCTCCTTCTGGTGCCCCCTGTTGGCTGAGCCTAGCAAAGCGCCAGGGGGCAAAGCAGAAAGGCAGTTTGCAGAATTCCAGCCCCTGTATCACAATGCCTGCACCACATAGGCAGGAGGTTCGGGGCTGAGAGTCAACAATTCACTCACAGGATATTGTTGTCACCAAAGGAACACAATGCTAGACCTCCTTAGATGAAGCAGCAGCATGAAAGAGAGAAGAAACACCTTGGACCATGTGTGATAAAGAATCCCTCTGCCTAGACCAGCAACTCTTCTCTTAAACACAACTGCTGCCAGATTTTCAATCCAGTGGTCCAAAGCCATGTACAGCGTTCTAAACCAAAACACTTGGTGATCTTAAGTAACCCTAAGCACAGTGCAGTCTGGATGTGCTATCTAACAGGAAAGCCCAGAGACCCGGGCTCCCTGCCATCTCTCCTGGCCGTTCATTCTTTCCTTTGCTATTGCAACATGCATGGATCCTCAACCCCTAAAAAACTTTTTAAGTTAAAATAAAAGAATAAATACTTCCCTGACCTATTAGTGAAGCCACCGTCCCATGTCCCTTCGCCTTTTCTCTCCCATCTCCTCTTCCTTGGCCCCTGGGCACTTCCCAACTTGCTACAATCCAGGCTCTACCTCCACCATTCTACTGAAGTTTCTCAGACTGATGTCACTCGTGGCCCCCTTATTGTAAAATCCAGCGGACTTGTTCCAGAGTCTTTTCCCCTACCTCTTTCCGGTTTCCCTCTCCTTCTAATCCTCCACGGGAAGTCAGGGCCTACTCTCTGCCGAGTCTTCCCAGGGTCCTCGGCTGAGTGGGGCTACTCTCTGAGCCAGGTCTCTGATGGCCTCCTGCTCTTGTCTCCACAGTACCCTCCAAACTAGGAATCAGTGTTCCCTCAAAGGTTAGAGACTGTGTCTCACTCACCTTTGTATGTACAGTGCTTACTCAGTGTAGTGATTGGCACATCATAATATTTGATAAATACCTATTAACAAAGAAATAAATGGATGAATGTTTGTTTGTTTTTTGGTACCGGGGATCAAACTCGGGACCTTGTGCTTGTGAGGAAGACAGCAGCACCACTGAGCTAAATCCACAGCCCATGGATGAATGTTTGAGTGCACCAAGAATTAAGGAAACTTTTAAGTTTGTTAGCAATAGGACCATCCAAAATTCTTCCAGATTTTTGTCCCAAACTATTGGCTTTATCCAGGAAGCCACCTTACATAATACAAATTAAATCAGACTAGAGGGAAAAAGTATGTACTTTTCTCCTTTTCTCTCTGGACATTTACAAGAGTTTGGATTAATAACATCCTTTGGCATTTATTGGAGTTTTTAAAAGAAACCACCCTGAAATGTGTTACAGCTCCAGTTGCACAATGGTAGAATAATTCATTGCAATTGAAAGAAAGGGAAACTGCTCTAGCAAGACAATCCAGAGATTCAAGCCGTTAGAAATTTCCTAAAGGAATAATAAGGCAAGACTGAGATGTCGATGCCTGCCCTCACCAGGCATTAGGAAGTCATTTACTGGCACCGTCGCATGGAAGCAGCAATACAGACGCCTAGGACAGGGCACTGTCACTGCCCACCCTGGGCCTGCGGAGAAGTGGGGCAGAGAGCGAGCAGGGAGGGTGGAGGAGGCAGCCTCGCACACGGCAGTCAATCACATTCAGCCGTCAGCCCCCACTCCTCACACACATGTGCATCTGAATGACACACGCGCACGTATAGAACGCACAGTATGATCAACATTTTCTTGCAGGAATCATAACACATACAGCATCTTCCCAAGTCTGGGCTCAAAGATGACCCCTGGAAAGCTCCCAGCTATTGTCCCCCTTTTACATGTGTTCCTGGCTCGCAGGTCAGCAGTGTAGAATTTCAAGCCCTTTCGATTGCTGGAGGCCCTTGGTGGTAGGACTAGCTGCCCATCCCAAAATCGCCAAGCATTTTTCTCCTCCATCCTGCTCCTAGACTCCTAAAGCAGGCTCCCTCCTGCACCCTTCCTGTGCATCTAGAAAGCCCTGAACTGGTTGACTGTCCTCTCCTGAGTCCCAAGAAAATCTCTAGGCCCCTTACTAAGTACCTTTCCAGAACAGAGAGCAGACATGGCCATGGCGCACCCATGTCCAACCCAGTGCTTGGTGAAGAGAGGCCTCATTCATGTCCTTCTCCACTCTCCCTCCTTTCCTCCATCTCTCTCTCTCTCTCTCTCTGACAATGGACCAAATATTGTAAAGAAGACACACAGAAATCTCTACATCTCTAAAGAACAATGAAAAGGAAAAATATTAATTCCATAGCTCCCTTTCCCCCCGACTCAGGTGTCTTGCCTCGTGCATCCTATAGCAAACCTCCAAAAGGCCAATGGTGCGAATTAAAAATATTTCACTGACCAACTGATGCACACATCATGAAATTTCCAGGCAAATGTTAGGAGATATATTCAAAAGAATCATTTCAAATATCTCAAATTAGTGCCTCAGTGGCTTTAGGAATAATAAATCCATAATTTCTCAAATTCATGACAGCTTTTAAACTGATGACCCATCTTTGAAAGGACCCGGCCAGGTGTGCTGGCACGTGCCTATAACCCCAGCCCTCGAGAGGCGGGAGCAGGACTATTGGTGCCATTTCAAGGTCAGCCTGGGCTAAGGGTGAGTTCAAGGACAATCGGATCTACATGGCAAGACTCTGTCTCAAAAGTAAATAAAGGTCTCTAATACAACTAAATAAATAGAAAACAGAAACTAGGATAGCTTAAACTCCATTTGCTATGAAAAATATTTAAAAGTGGTTTGTGATTTTTTTACTAGAAATATGAGTATTTTGGGTTTCTGGATGATTTCATCACGAGCAATAACTAACATTTTCTGAGTATCTCTATGTAGACCACTGTCCCCTCTCCTTTCTATTTGGTATCTGTCATAGTAATAAGAACATTTCAGCTCAGCCCTAGCACAAGGAACTTCTAATATTCACCATTATAGAGTTTGTCTCCAACACCTCATAGCTCCTAAAGGCCAGCGCTTAGAACAATTACAGTAATCACTGGATTGGTATCATAACAACTGCTGCATTGTGTATGGCTTCCATGGGAAGCAGTCCAACATCCGCTGCTGTCAGAGTTGAGCAGCCTAACCGGGAAGGGCCTGCTGCGATTATCACTTTGCCAATGGTGCATGCACGAGGCTGGCTTAAACTTCAGTTCCACCAAAACCAGCTGGCTTGGCATGGAACCGCTTGCCTCATTTATTTTCCAGAGCCACTGCCCTCCCTCGAGTCATTTAGGGGCAGAGAGTGAAGAGATTAAAAGGTCTGATAGGGCCGGGGATTTAGCTCAGTGGTTTCGCCGCCTGCTGCGCAAGCGCAAGGACCTGAGTTCGATCCCCAGTACCAAAAAAGAGAAAGAAAAGGGTTTTGGCACCGGACTTCTGGCAGCTCCTCTTGCCCTGCTTTCCTACAGTCCAGAAGGCACCTGATCAGTGACGAGTGCTAGAAAACCACTTAAGTTATTGCAACTTCTCCGCTGCATTGTGTCCTTGGAGCAGCATATATATTACCTCGGTAGCATGCATCTGCACTGGAATTTTCTGGATGCAATTACCCTTTGCAACTAATAAAATAAGATGTAATTATAGATGTGCTGTTAGCAGTGCCACTTTACATCTGGGCTGATATGTGTGTGGCTGTCTGGAATTCCAGATCTGAGTGCTCTTTATTACTTCAACCCACACATGTTATTTCTGGAGGTGGCCCTGCTCATGCTGAGAGTATCGGGGACAGCACAGTGTCACTCCTTGAGGGCCTCTCTGTCTCTTTTGGGCTCGTGGCTCGTAGCTGTACTTTTAACCTACTCCTGAACAGCTTACACTACACAGCTCAACCCAAGTACAGCTTCTCATTGCTGCCCTTAATCCACAGTCTAGTGCCCTGGCTTTCAATCTCACTATGGTGTCTACTGATTTAAATGAGGAACCTTATAAATATGTTTAGAAAGAAGGACTTAAATTTGAATATGACAAAAAGCTCTACAGAACTTGTCTGAATTTTCTACAGTGAACGTGTATTATTTTCATTTAAAAAAAAGGAAAAGCATTCAAGAAGTGTTACATAAACTCAAGAGGAGAATAAGACCTTCCTTTTGAGATCCTCCTTACAGGAAGCCTGGAGCTGTGTGAAGACCTATATGGGGTCCACGGATGCAGGGAGATCTTAAGGGAAATTACTTCTAAAGACTCAACTTCCTCAACTAGGTCTTACTGGAAAATATGCCTGAAGATGTGTGCAAAGGTATCTTAGTGCAAAAAAATTATGAATAAATTGATGTAGCATACTCAGAAAAGAATAAATGGAAGACCTCACATTGGGTTTCTCTTTACTCGAACATCTTAGAAGCTGCAGGCAGTATCCTCTGCACCCAGTGAGCTGACCCTCAGCACCTACAAGGGACTGGTTTCAGAACTCCCCGCATATACCAAAACCCAAGGAAACTCAAGTCTCTTGTATAAAATTGTACAATATTTGCATATAAACTATACATATCTCCCACTTGCTTTAAATCATCTCTCCTTTACTTAGAATACCTAATATAATGTAATGCTATGTAAATAGTTGTTATGCTGCATTGTTTAGGGCATAACAACAAGAAAAATGTCTGGAAGTATTCAGTACAAATGCAAATCTTAGAAAACATTTTCAATTCACAATTGTTTGGATACAAGACGCATAACCCACAGATACGGAGAGCCACCTGGATATACACATCTGTCAAGGAAATGCATACATCTCATAAATATTCAGAGCTTGCTGCACAAAATCATTTAGCCCATGAAGCTGCTATCACTTTGGAGACCAGCCAAGCAATGTGATTGCATGGCTACCCATCAAATGAACATGGTGACCTCAGAGCTCAGTGCACACAGGTGAAGCAGAAATCAGAAAGTCTACTTCACCTCAAGTCCTCATCAGTGGCTAATGCCTGGAAATGGTTGAGGCATCTAAGGGAAGCCAGACAAGGTGGGAAAGATCTCACTAGAGAAGGTATGGAACTTCTTATCCCAAAAAATTTCCCAAGGACAGAGCCAAGGATGGGGAAGTGGGGACAATGTCTACAAGAATTGTGTGGAAGACTCACTCTAGCAAATGAGCCAGAGGATACGGGGCTATGAGCATGTGGTCAGTGGAGTGACTGGGGGGCAGGATGCTGCAGGGAGGAATGCAGAGATGGGTTCTACACCAAGGAATTCTACAAAAGGACCCAAGTCAAGGGCATGGCATTAGAGAATAGCTGAGTATTAGGAGCTGTTCATCTGTTCACTTAGATCATCAAGGCCTGGACCTCAGAGGGCCTGTGGCAGGGATTCCGGCTCAGCTTCTCACACTCTGTGAGGCCCACAGCATCCAAGCTCAGGTGCCTCAGGCCCCCCCATGCAGTGGGTTATAACAGAGTTATCTCATAGAGTGTGGTGAAAATTAACTGGAATAATTCAGGTAAAATGCTTCTCAGGGTATACCGCACAAGCTGAGAAGCCAATTGTCAAAATAATGTTTCTGGGCCGGGGATTTAGCTCAGTGGTTTCACCACCTCCTGCACAAGCACAAGGACCTGAGTTCAATCCCCGGTACCAAAAAATAATAACATAATAATAATGATAATAATAATAATAATAATAATGTGTTTCTGATTTTTGCATGCTGAAAAAAACATCAAATAGTAGCTAAATTGTCTCAATCCCATTTCAGAGGCAGATTTATATAAATGAAGATAGACGTGAGGTGACAGGATGGGCTACAGGGTAGTGACAAAGTCAAATATCATGGTTTTCTGTTTTCTTTCCCCTGAATGCACGTGCATCAGTGCCCTGCACCCCAACAGATGATGAGGAGCCTCGGGAGAGGGACTGAGAATAGGAGCACTGGAGGACTCGATGGGCACTCAACACTCAGAGGTTTATCCAGTGGGAATACCTCGTTCAGCCAAATATAAGTTCACTCCCATTTTTTGACACACTAAGCATCTACTACTTGCCATAAACACTATAAAAGATTCCCAGGATACAAAGGTTTTAAAAGCACATACAGAAAGCTCCTGACCCCAAGGAAAGCACCATCTACTGGTGAGGGAGCCAAGACAGACACTAACAAGTGGACCCTGAGGCTGCAGACGCTCAGCACAAGAAAGGCTGATTTCTCACTCATGTTTGCAGGGTGGGAGGCAGACGGGGGGATCTGCTCCACACGTGACTCGGGGCCCAAGGCTGACAGATGCTCCACATCTCAGCTCTTCCCAAATTACTACAGTAGTGGGGGAAAGAGATGGAGCGCTTCACATGGATCCTCAAATGCTCAAGTCTGAAGATGACAAATATCTCTTCTGCTACAAATTTTAAGGGGATTCATTTTTAGAAATTCAACTTTTTAAACCAGGTTTTACTAAAAACAAAGATGTTTATGGCTTATAGGATCTCCCTCACATTTTTCAGCCTTTTGTACATGGGCAAGCTATATTGTGATTTACTGTTGATAATGAGATATTTTGGTTTGTTTGGATAAGCTGCAACTAAGGAAATAATAAAATGTAGCTGAGCCAAGCAATGTCTTCCACAGAGACTGTGTTAGTCAACTTCCCAATACTGTAACAAAACACTTGAGACAATCAATTTAAAAATAAGAAAGGTTTATTTGACTCACCATTTTGGAGGTTTCTGTCCATGGTTCATCAGCCCCATTGCTTTGGGCCTGTGGTCAGTCAATGCATCATAGAAGGAGCATGACAGAGCAAAGCTATTCCCCTAAAGTGGCCAGGAAGCAAAGTGTGAAAGAGAAAGAGTCTGAATTCTCAGTATCCTGCAAAGGCACAGCTCCAATGACCTAACTTCCTCTCCCTAGGTCCTACAACCTAAAGATTCCACCACCTCTCAGAAGCACTGCAGACAAGAGACCAAGCCTGTAACGAATGAACATTTAGGGGACATCCCAGAGGCAAGCTAGGGCACATGATCACAGGGCAAAGTATTGAGGATAAAGATGAAATAATAGTGTCACTGAAACCCTAAGCACATATCATAACCTTTTTCCATAGTTTCTTTTGAGCTCCATACCAACATTTTTTTCAGGCATTCATTAAAAAGCTTATAATTCTTTCTTGGTAGCAAGATTTGGATGAATATTTTCTTTCTTCTTTTACCTATTCTTTATTGGATTTTAAATTTTTTTCTACCATTAGTACGTATCATATTTGTAAACAGATAAAATAAAAAAAAGAATTGTTTCTTTAATGGAAACAAGCCATTAAAAAAGAAAGAAGTGTATTGAAAAATTTTAAATGAGCACATAAGTTAACCTGCCCCTTTTTCCATTTTTCATCTGATAGAAACACCATGGAATAATCTAATAAAACTTACTCACTTCGATCCCCAGTACCAGCAAAATAAAAAGCTAAAGTGAGCTATCATCTCCTCCCAGTATGAATGGCTATTATCAAAAAACAAGAAATAACAAATGCTGGCTAAGAAGTGGAGAGAAAGAAACTCTCATACACTGTTGGTGGGAATGTAAATTAAAACAGCCACTATGGAGAACAGTATGGAGGTTCCTCAGCAAACTAGGATTCTAATTACCATTTGGTCCAGCTATCTCATTCCTGGGTTAACACCCAAAGGGAATGAAATCGACCTTCAAAGAGATACTTGCATGTCCATGTTTATTGTGGCTCTATTCACAATAACTAAGATGTGGAATCAACCTGGGTCCCCATCAAGGAATGAATGGATAAAGAAAGTGTGGTATCTCTACACAGTAGAGTGTTGGTCACCCAGAGTGAAGAACGAAATCCTGTCATTTGCAGAAAAATGAACAGAAATTGAGGACACTCCTCTAGGTGAAATAAGCCAGGCAAGACAACGTCCACATGTTCTCTCTCATGTGTAAGTTAAAGTTGAATGTAGAACAGCAATCAGGAGAGGCTGGGAGGGGTGGTAGGGAGGGTCCACAAAGGGAGGCTGGTTTTGATCAGTGCTGAATATCACACTGAAGCCCATTGACTAGTACAGTTAATACATGTTTAAAATAAAGTAAAATAAAACATTTTTTAAAAATAATTGTGGTGAAACCTATCAGGATTAAGGAGCAAACTCCAAGATTTCCCAGATATTCAAATAAACCCCTAATCTAGTTAGTAGTTGCAAAAATCTGTCTAAGAGCACATCCTCTACACTGACTGTTTTACATGGGATAGGTAAGGATGGGGAAAATTCAATTGAGCATGACTGCTAGTTCTACTTTCTGTAATGCCACCTAATGATCAGGGTATGCGGGGAAGCCTGGATTGTTTCAGTCACCATGTGAACAGAAACAATCACAAAAATATTCTCTCCAAAACCATTTGATCTGCTCAGGCCTCAATATTAAATTGGCCAGTTTCTCTCAAATATCATGTTTTTTAGCAGAGTAAGGACTCAGAAAGGATTTTTTCAGGCCAAAGTAAAACATTCCTTTCCCCCTTGATAAATTTAGACAAGATGGGCTGTGCAGAACAGGAAAAGGACTTTGGGACAGGGGTGGAATGCAGATTGGCTCCTTAGCACTGGGCCTGGAAAGCAGGTTCCCGAGCATGGAAACCCAGAGATGTGGCAGCTCACTGGGGAATCATAGCCCTGTAACAGAAGAAGCTGGAAAAGAAAGTAATAAAAAGCCTAATGAGTTACTCAGGAATGGGAAATACTGAACGGTGAGTGGAAATTCAGACAACTTAAATTGAGGTGGACAGAAAAACATATTGTATCTATTTCTTTCTAAAGTCATTTATTGAAAGATCCAGCTATCAGGACAAGGTACTAAAATATGCCAATGCATTTACAGCTTTGTGTCAGAGATTCACTGTCAATCTTACCCTGAACCGACCTCTGCCTTTGCTCCCCACAGAATGTACAAACTGGGCTTAAAAAAATGAAATGGGATGGGTCCACTCTCACTGGCTCAGGTAGTTTTCCCTCTAAGTCTTAGCTGGCTTTTAGAGTGGAGGTACATAAAAATTAGGCTTTCCTCCCTCTTCCATAAATTTAATTTTACTTCAAAGTAAGTGGCCCTTGACATTCACTTTATGAGCACTTCAACTCCCTTCCAGCTGAATATGCAAAGTCTTTCTGCACGGGTCAGCAAAGTGCCCCATTTTGTGCTTTTAAAAATTAATTTCAATAAGGAAAATAATGAGACTGAAATAGCACCACACAAAGCACCACATGCTGTGTGTAGACGGGGAAAGGAAATATAGCAAGGGTGGGCAGGAGAAATCTATTTGCTAGTTGCTTTAGCAAAATGTCGGGCTTCTTTTAAGATTTCTAAAATGAGCTTTGATAAGATTTGGTGTGTGGTACAGGAATGAGGGCAAACTTCTGTTTGCGATTTATAAAAGACTGCTGTGGCTAGTTCAAGCCATCTATATATAAGCCAATAAATTGAACAGAAGCCCCCAAAGTATGCAGACTCTCAATCTTGATTTCCAGAAACTTCCACAGCTGAGAATCACTTTAGAAATGTTTAAAAATTGCAATATCACTTCCTTGGAAGCTGAGTTATTATATTGACCTCTACGCGTCTTATGAAAATAGTAATGATGTTATACCATTACATTTATTCTGCTTGGTTTAAGGTGTGTGGTGAGTAGAATTTATGGAAAAGACACTGCAAAGGAATTCAACCATTTGATGAATTTACAGGAGAAAAGGAAAACTATATCATGATGTGGACCACAGACCAATAAACAATTTTCAGACCTGAAATAAAACTGCATATTTCTCTCTACAAACATACCACAGATATGCATCTTCTGAAAAACACTAAAAGGAAGTCTACTAAGGTAAGGGGAAAAAACAAGAATCATCAACATCCACAGTGCTCTAAGGAAAAAGTAACTTTCATTTGACCCTCAGTATCAGCTACCTTCCATGCATGATGTGGCTTCATCCCCCATGACACTGAAACCTCAGTGTTACTCCCTGCATCACAGCCTAGGACACTACAGCTCAGAGAGGCCGATCCCTCTAAGCTCAACCAGCTGGGAGACTGAACAAAAGCAAGATTTTTCCTTTCTGATGTTTGCCAGACTATGTTGCCCAGGCTGACAAATTCCTGGGTTCAAGCAATTCTCCTGCTTCAGCCCCTCACATAACTCAGATTATAGGCACACACTACCACATCTAGATCTTGAGCCAGACTTTGAACACAAATCTGTAAGACTTCAGAGACCAGACCATTAAGCAGCCTCCACAAGACATCCTGTTCTTCGAGAAAAATGGAAAAGAGTACATGAGCAATAGTCTTCCTTTCTTTGTTCTCCATTTATTTCTATAAGTCATTTTCATAATTTCAGTATTTTATCACTGGGATAAAATACTAAACACCTGCCACTTAAAGAAGAAAAGGTTTATTTTTGGCTTATAGTTTCAGAGGGTTCAGTCCATGCATGGTGGACTGACTCCAAGGCAGAACTGGCATGGTGGAAGGGCATAGCAGAGGAAAGTTGCTCAACCTATGGCAGCCAGGAAGCAGAGAGAACAGGGAAAAGCCAGAACATGAGTACAAGTAATGTGCTCCCCATGACCCTATCTCTTCTGTTCAGGCCACACCTCTTTACAGCACATTCAGCTATGGAACTCATCAGTGGATTAATCCACTGATGAATATAGTGCCCCATGATCCAATCACTTTCCAAAGCCCCATTCTGAACACATGAGATATTTGGAGGACATTTTAGATCTAAATCATTTCAGCTCATTTTACCTGCTAGAGCAACAATCCAGGTACAAATGGATTTAAATTCCTTCCCATCTCCACAGACTAAAATAAACTCTGCAACATCTTCAAACTGTAAATACCATATGAGGATAGGATAACTATATTACAGAATTACATTTTTCCAGCATGAAGCAAATATGCCCAAGGTAATAGGAGTTTTTCATTTGACTTAATATATTCAATTGTGTTCACAAAAGCTCTTTGAGATTTCTTTAAAAATCCAATTTTTTAAAAAATAATATTTTCCTACAAATGACTCAACTTTATCCTTCTTTATGGCAGAGTGGTACTCCATTGTGCATACATACCACATTTTCTTTATCCATTCATCTGTTGATGGACAGATAGCCTGGTTCTAAGATTTAGCTATGAATTGTGTAGCTATAAATGGGAGTATACATGTATCACTACATGTACATAACATATCTTAAGTCTTTTTTCATCCCTTTCCCTCTCCTCCTTCCCTCTATCTTTTGATCCCTTCCCATTCAAAAAAGATCTATCTCCCTATTTCCTATTATCCACCTTTTATTTTGCTCTTTATTTATATTTTGGGTTTCTTAGATAAGAGAAACCATGTGATAGTTAAGCTTGTGTGTCTGATTCATTTCACTAACATTATGGTTTCAAGGTTTATCATATAATGCAAACATATACTAATTAAAAATAATAAATTTTAACTATGCTTTTTTAACCAGGGATCGAACTCAAGACCTTGCACTTATGAGGCAGGCAGCGCCACCACTGAGCTAAACCCCTGGCCCATTAACTATGCTTTTTAACACTTCTTTGCCTTCTAGAAGTTTTACTTATTTAATCTCCATAACAAACTAAGAAGTAGATTGGATACTCAAAGTATCGGAGTTGTATCCAGCACCATATTTAATTGCTATTATAATATAAGCAAGATAGGGCCTCACCAGATGAATACTAATAAATACCTAATTAGCATACTAACTGCATGGTACCCATGGTTCTACCAAGGGCTTGAAACAGTTTATGGAAGCTTTCAATTCACCACTTACAGTGTGGAATAGTCACTGAGCTGATTTCCATGCCTCCCCCTAAAAATGGACTCTTTTTATTTATTTTCATTCTCAGAGTCATATAAAATGGTTTGTTTCATTGAAGGTCCATTGAGTATAAGAAACAGCACTAGACATCACCCAGGCTACAGAAACAAAGAATCCCATGAGGACCAACAGTTGGACAAAGAAAACAATGCAAGACCACTAAAAACTGATCTACAAAAATGTCACATATCAGTCCACATACATTCTTGGCTGCATGTAGGAATCACTTGACAAGCTTTAAAAACTGCTAATAACTAGGTCAGAGCCCCAGAAGTTTTGACTTAATTGTTCTGGGCTGAGGCACGGGCCTTGGAGCTTTTTCAAAGCCCCCAAATGACTGTGCTGTGCAGCTGAGGCCCTGAGGCCATGCTCCATGAGCACTGCTAAGGGACCCTCAGGACAGAGACAGAGCCAACTGCTTCGCTCCTTTCATGCAATCGATGCTGTGTGAGCAGCATGCGTCTTGGGCCATGAAGCTGAGGCACTGGGAAGCACTGGAGTTGGAAAACAGAGAAAGGTGTCAGAGGTTTAGGCCACAAACCAAAGCAAAGATGCAGCCAGAACAAGGGCACTTCCCAGACTGTAGCGGGGTCTGAGCAGAGACAGATGTGGTACAAGGACTTTAGTCCGCACTGGGAAATGGAGGGGAACCCTCCAGAAGAGCACTGGGCAGACTGCCGGGAGTCAGGCCCAGCAGGCAGTGACAGAGACAGGGAAGGCAGAGGTCAGAAGTGCCCACCAGGACCGTGAGGGGCACACACACACACACACACACACACACACACACACACACACACCCTAGGGCCATGGTAACAGGGGAAGTGACAGGATTTACAGGGCGATAGGAGAGGAGACAGGAGAGAAAAGGATCAAAGGTGGTCCTGAGATTTTCACATAATTAACAGAAATGGGGACTCAGGAGGAAGAAACAGGTTTTAGGGGACAGACGACAAATTAATTTCATGCACATTTGGCTTCAGCGGCTGTCATGCTATCAAGTGGGAACTGTCCAGGGAGGGATGAGTCTGTAGTTAGAACCGGGCACCGCAGAGTATTTATTCCAAGTTACAAGCAGAGAGCTCGGTGTCACATTCTCATAATCATGGGTCATTAGAGAAGGCCCTAAGTGAGCTCTCTGGGGGACAGAAAGAAGAGAAGACATCACTTTTGCTTGTGCTTGAGGAGGCTTGTGAAAGAGGCAGGGACAGCCCAACCTAGAAAAGAATGAGGGCAGTCTGTTACAGGAATCAGTGAGAAAAGAATCCCAAGGTCATGGGATCCCAAGGCCAGTGTTGCAGAAAATACTCACATATGAAGACAGAAAAAAAGAAAAATTTTAAAACTTGGTCATTGCCAAATATAGCTCATTGGAGACCAAGAAAATAAGAGGAAGGGCAGCACCCATAGCGCTGATATAAGAGGGAGAGGACAGGAGGCAGGAGGGGTGGGGAAAGAAAGTGGACACAGGTGGAAGCAGCCCCTGGTCAGACAATGTGCAAATGGCGCAAACAGGGAACTAGGCAGCTAGAAGAGCTTTCGGGTCACTGGAGCCAAGGTAAAGAAGCCCTGTCGATGTCCACCTGCATAGTAGTTAGAGTCAACAGGAAGTCTTTCCATGCCAGACAAGAAGAGGGCACTGAGGAGAATCGGGGGTTATTAAGAGGGCTGGCTTGAAATCCCACCGAGGGGGAGAACGGTGAGGTTTCCCCAGAAAGAAGATCAGGTTTTTTCTAGGAAACAAAGCAGAATTAATAGAAGGATACTCAGGAAAGGTGGAAAATAGAAAAATGAGACAATCTGAGAGCCTGATGGCCTAGATATTCTTAGCAAAGCAGAAACTAAGGGTCCCTTCATTCAAAAGTTGGGAGCAAGAACATGACCCAAGGGTAACGAGGTCTGACTCAGGGCAGAGTGCTTGCCTACCATGCACAGAGCCCTAGGTCCCATCCCCAGCACAAAACATGACCCCAAAGAGGTGAAGAAACCGTTAGATGCACATAGCTGGAGTTCAAGCTATGTGCATCTAAATTGAGACTTGTCCTGACTCAGTATAGTGGACTCCTAGCCCATCCAAAGTAATCAAGAGATCTAGACATCAAATTTATCTCTTTATGGGCCAGGGATTTGGCTTAGTGGTTCTGCCACTTGCCTTGCAAGCTCAAAGACCCGAGTTCAATCCCTGGTACCAAAAAAAAAAAAAAAGAAAGAAAATTTATCTCTTTATGAGGGTTGCCACCAGAAATAATCTGAGTTTGCAAACTTGTTTTTGTGTCATGATTTCTGCCTCCCCTCCAACGTCTTCACCCAGTAAGCCTTTCATATCTTTAACTTAAGGTGTCAGGGCTTCTTTAAAAGTCTGCAAATCTCAGCCCGACTCACTCTGCCCACCTTGACCTCTCCTATTGTCTTCACTGGCGAGTCGCTCTTCGACCTGCGTCCTTTAACAAATCACGCATTGCTGCCTTCTGGGCTGGAAAATGAAGGCTGTGATAATGCTGCCCTGCCTTCAGAACAAAGAGTTTGTAAGAATTCGATGACAAATGACTGAGCAATTTGTGGTTTCGAAGATGTAGAAAGGCTTCGTGATCAGCCCTGCCTGGCTGGGCACCATGCACTTCACCAAACACAAAAGCCACATTCAGGTGCCAAAGACCTGCTGCAAGGTGGTCAAATGACACAGAATCAGAAGACTAAAAAAAACAACAACCTTCAACAAAACAAGGCAGGAGGGAAAAGGGTGCACAGAGAAAAGAAAAGAGGCCGGGAGGTTAGAGGGTCAGGGAGTATTCAGCCATTGAAATCTTCCTTGACAAAGAAATCATTTCATGTCGCTCTGTGGGTTACAATACAGCAGTGCCCATACCAGGGCTGCACATTGACCCACAGCCATCTAGGAAATCTATCCGATGGGAAGACAGAGATCTCTGGTATGCACCAGGGCACCTTGTTTCCAATAAAGCCAGCCATTGTGTTGTACCATTTCAAGGTTTCTGGAAGGAATTTCACCGGCTGAACCCTTCCCTGCAGCGGACAAGTGAAATAATGCCTCAAAGCACAGGTGCTAGAGATTTATCCTCTTTCCATGACCAGAGACTGGCTACGTACTAAGGTCTTTATCAGTTTCAGAGTTTTGAGTCTGCATAAAACTTTTTAATGGCCTGTTGAATGCTGGAAGTCCCCAAACTGGTTCACCTTCATCAATGTTGTACAACAGTGTCTAGTGAGTAGCACGCTGACATTCCGAGGACATGTACCCCTCGGGAGTGGCTCACACACTCACACCCACTCTTAGAGCATAGCCCAGGGATGCCCAGGCCCATCCAACTGGAGGACGCTAGAAAAAGACATTCATGCCATACATCTAGGTTGGCTGGATGAGTGGCCCTCATGCCCTAGGCCCCAATTGCCTCCAATATTGCTGCTCCTAGATTTATAAGAGGCTCCTTGGAGGCAGATGTGCTGGTGATCTTGTGTACATTCAGGGCCAAGCCATTGTCTGGCCAGCCTGACTCTGTGTCCCAAATCCTTTCTCTGTCACAGGACTCTGTGTCTAGCTTCCTTCTTTGCAATGCAAAAAGTATTTGCTGCTTTGTGCTCAGCTTTGAACCATTAACTGAAACTGGAACAATAGAATGTCATCTGTCCATCTATGTGTTTAGGTTACTGAATGCAAATTACTGGTGTGAGAATTGGTTTAAAACTTCGTTTCCTAACAATTTTTAGTCCCAATAGTATATCTGCTTCATGACAAGATAATTTCCAGCATATATTCACAAGTTAGTGTACCAAAAACAAGAAATTATAAAGATTTACCAGAGGTTCAAAAGAATAAGGAAGAAACCCAACTTGGTAGAATTTAATGTTGGTATTTCCCTTACTTGTAACCCAGTGAGACATTTGTTTGCCAAGCTTGTTCTAGACAGTAATAGCTTTGATTGCTCTAAGGGATCTCCAGAAAATGAACAACAGGAAATTCGTTTTTTTAAAAATTATTCTTTGCTATTAAAGCATTTAAAAAAGATTCATTCTGCATAAGGTTTTGTTCTGAGTTGAACTATCCATTTTCATTTCCATTTCCTTAACACCAGCATTTACCTCTCAAGTAAAAAACTCCAAATAGATTAATATGCTTTCAAACCAAAGACAGTACGCTATTTTGCATCATCCAAAAATGATCACACAAGCTATATCTGGTTTGCTATTTAATCCCTGCTAACATATTTTTGGCTCTTTTTCTATCATTGACCAATATTGTATATAAACTATGACTCTGAACCTAGACACAGTAAAGCATCTGTTGCTTCTGTCTTGCAATCTTTTTGCAGAGTTGGCAAACTTTGACACAGAAGGAATCAGGACCAGAGGTTCCCCTCACAATCCCACTGTAGATACATCCCTGACGTGCGGGCTGCCCACAGATGTGGTGTGGGAGGCTATTCCACCTGTCGTGATTCCTGCTCCCTCCCTGCCTAAGAACTCACAAGTTCCTTACCTGTTACCTGACCCGCCCAATCTCCCCTTTCCTGGCAGACCCAAACACTGTTCGAATGCATCGATCCCAGCCAGATGGGGAAAATATGTCCGAATCTTTCACCTGTCCATTGCTCTGTCTTTTTCTTGTCACTGTTCTTTCCTAGTCCCAAGGGGCTTTAGTTTGTTCGCTCTCCATCAAAGTGAATTCTCAAAAAGAATCAGGACAAGTCATTGATGAAGTTGTGTAAGAGAAAGGCCAGCTCTCACTTTTCCCTAATGATTTGAACAATTATTAAGCCCCTGTTTGCCTGTAGCTGAAGCTCAGACTCTGGCAGACAGAGTCCAGCCTCTGCAATAAACGTCATTGTCACTCTTTGTCACTGTTTTCCCAATCTCAATATCTGGCCCCATCACCCACCTCCTACCACCTACCCTGACACTTCATCTCTGAATCTCTAAACAGATTTACCTTTATTCACTGCCAGCTACTCACCCCTCAGTCATGCTCTCTCAATCCTAAAACATTTCTTCGCCTTCTCCCAGTACTCCCAGTACTCTCCACTCACTCCTCCAACTTTAAGCAAAACTATTGAGTTTTCTAGGTCAGCCTGAAAGAGAAAAGATAAGTTCTCTAATGTGAGTATAAAGGCCTCCATTACTGAAAAAAATAAATAAAAGCAAAGGAGAAAAGATAAAGTACCCATTGACTTCTTGATCACTTCAAATCAAGTCTGTGTTTTTACATGAGCCTCTAGAATATGATAAAATTAGTCAACGGATTGCTAGATTTAACATGTGAAGAGTTTATTTTTTAAATTGACAATTTCCAACAGGAAAATGTAAAAGTTGAATGAAGACACAATATCAAAATAGAAGTAATTGGTTTTAAAAGAGGGGACCTCACCCCAGAAAGAATGGCTGCTATCAAGAAATCAACAAATAACAAATGCTGGTGGGGGTGTGGGGAGAAAGGAAGCCTTCTCCACTGTTGGTGGGAGTGCAGACTGGTGCAACCACTGTGGAAATCAGCGTGGAGATCCTCAAAGAATTAGGGTTAGAGGTCCCATTTGACCCAGCTATTCCCATGCTGGTTATCTTCCCCAAAGAATTAAAAGAATCATACCACAGTGATATACATGCACCCATGTTCATAGCAGCACAGTTTGTAATAGCTAAAGCTTGGAAATAGCCCAAGTGCCCTTGGAAACTGGACAAAGAAGATGTGGTTCTTTTATAAAATGGAGTACTACTCAGCCATAAAGAACGAGAAACTAGAGTCATTTATAGCTAAATGGATGCACATTGAGGCCATCCTCTTAAGTAAAATAAATAAGACACACATGTGTAAATACTGAATAGTTTCTCTGGTGTGAGAAAATGAGAGTGTAAATAACGATTAAAAGGATTACTAACTAACAATTGATACTTTGAAATAGGAAAAGGTCCAAAGGGATAGGGGCGGTGGGAGGAGATGGGGAAAGGAAAGAAGGGAAAGGAAAAATTATGAGAAAGAAAAAAAATGGAAACAAAGTATGTAAATATGGAAGGGTGGAGGGGGTGAAGGGAGGACAGGGAATGGGGAAAAATAGGAACCAAGATGCATCATGTACAGGTACAAGCACCCAATGATAAATGTAAACGTATTGTATACCTAAAATGTACCAATAAAAGAATTTAAGCAAATAAATAAATAAATAAATAAATAAAAGAGGGGAAATCTTCCTTCCCACACATAAATAATGATTCAATGAAATGAACATTTTCATTTGTAAAATTAGGGAAAAAGTAATGATATCTAAGGTTGTGGGAGAATAGAATGAAAGATCCTTTTGGGGCACAATTTGATAAAATTAATAACCTTTAAAAGTTTATACTTTTTTGCTCAGTAATTTCAACTCTAAGGTAAAATTCTAAATGCAGAAAAATAAAAACTACGGTTTTAAAATGCTTATAGCAGCAATGCTTTTAAGCATATAATTAAGAATTCAATTTAGTGCATTTACATTCTGCCACTTTCAGGGAAAAAACAGATTGGAAGTCACTTATAAAGCAAATTCATAAAAATTTATCAAAATGAAGATTTAAAAGGAGGAAAATCAGGCCAGGGATTTAGCTCAGTGGTTCCACTGCCTGCCTCACAAGCGCAAGGACCCGAGTTCGATCCCCGGTACCAAAAAATTAATTAATTCATTAATTAATTAGTTAAAAGAAGGAAAATCAAAGGTAGCAAGAGAAAATCCAATATGCTAGCCTGGCACAACGTTTTCCAACAACTGAGGAAAAGAGAGAATTTAAAAAGTGAAAAAATTTTCATCTCACAGGAAAATAAAGACCTGTTTCTTAGGGGGGTTGTTGCTGCTGCTACAGTATTAGGATTGAATACAGGGCCTCAAATGGGCTATGCATACTTGAGCTGCATTCACAGCCCCTTCTTGAATTTTAAGTCACAGTCTTCCTAAATTGCCCAGACTGGTCTCAATCTTGAGATCCTCCTGCCTCAACCTCGTAGGTAGCTACGATCACAGCAGTGCACCTCTACCCTCAGCAAAAGATTTCTCTTAAATCAACAGGAGAAATGCACTGGGCAAGGGAGCACTACACAGGGAGGCACTGAGTCACAGGAGAGCAATGTTCATCAGCAACTTCTCAGCAAAGCCAGAGGCAGAACTAACTGCCCTTTTGATGGTTACGAATCACCCACACGCAGCCAGGACACACTTCCCAGCCTACCTTTGTTAAAAGCCCGTCTCAATTGTACCAGGCAAGCAACTCCCAGGCTTCCTGGCCATAGTCCTCAGCTAGTGTGCTCATTAAAAACCCCACTGCCTGGGGCCCTGCCCTGGACATTCTGATTTGGTCAGGCTGCAAGGACCTTTAACCCCCTCCCCAGGTGAGCAGGTGGCTCCGGGAAGCAGAGTGAGAGGTGACTGGCTCCGGCTGCAAATAGCCTGTGCTCTTGCTGATTACACCCTGGCTGTGTGACCTCCCTCAGCCTGGCACCTCGCAGCACCCTAAACTGGCACCTCTCAGAGCACAGCCCGTCCTGGCGAGCATCTGCAAGGGAGCATTGGAGAAAGATAAGGAATGTAGCATTTGTTGCTTGACGGTCATAACCCATAACTCCCTTCCTTCCTCCAGAGCGCTAACTTCCTCCTGTTACCAGGAGGATTCACCAGAGGCACTACATGAGATGCATCATGCACACAATTTGATACAAACACATCTGGGCTGATGTGCACATCTTTTTATCATTAGAGATATGTTGGCTGCTGTAGGACTTTTTGAAAGTCATGACATTTCATCTATTACTTCTGAAGTAATCGGGGAGGAAATCTGCCTTGGAAAAGAGGTGGTACATACAACAGGGCATATGTTTCTCTGCTGGACTCCTGCGCTACATTAACTGTGCTTCCAAACCATTGCAAGAAGGCTCTGAGCTCCAGAAAAGACAAACCCCTTCCAAGAGGGCCCAGATTTTCTCCACAAACCCTGGTTTCTCCCCTGCCATTCATGAGAAACCTGGTCCAAGATACTGCCTTGCAGGGAAATTGGAGATGAAATGGTCACAAAAGCAGAGAAATGTTTAGCCTAAGGACAGTTAGATGTGTTCCAGAACAAAGTGGGAAAGGTCAACCCTAAGTCAACGGAATGGCTCAGCTTTCCCTAAAACAGAGACAGAGAACATTTCTCAGCTAAAAACATAACAAGAGCAGGAGAGGAAAGAAATCCGACACAGAGCTTGATAGTATTTTCTTGTCTTGGCCAAAAGTTCATTTGGATTGTCAAAATTCATAGAGACTCAAACTATGCATGGAGCCTAAAGGTGAAGTATGAGTTTATAAATAAATGAAAAGATCCTTAATCATGGCTTGGAAGTGGGGACCCCACAAACACATGGCCCATGTATCCTGAAGTTTTAGGGTAGAGTGGAACTTATGGATTCCAAACAAGTCCAACTGGAGCAGTCAGACCTGCTATGTGCATTCCAAGTCAGCCTAATCAGCCAACCCCTGGCTGTCTAGAAAAGATTAAGGATTAGTTATCATTTCAGTTCTATGAAAGAAGATCTATATTTCTTTTTTAGACACAAAATTCTCTCGAGGATGATCCTTGCCAACACACTGAAAAAATAATCTCTCAAAATTCTTGCAACCACTCTGTTATGATTTCATCTCATGAAATACAACACCTTGCATTCAACCTCATAAAACTAAATCTCGCTGGATCTCTTCCAGATTCAGAGAATAAGCAGCTCTGTTGGTGATGCTTAGGAAAGCAGAACAGCCTCTTCTCATTGGGCTGGCTCCCACCACAGGGTCCATTTTGCAGGGAGAAGATTTGCCTTTCCTCTGCCAAATATTTACATGTAACTATCCATGCACATAATAGATCTTGCAAATGCTTTGCGAATGAAAGAACACATTTCAGCATCATGGTGTTAATGCCCCTGAAAAGAATCTCTTCAACTGAAATGTGTACAAATTCATTTGAGTTTCCTAGTCTATGGAACTTATCTCTGGTTGCCTATGGGTGGGCAAAAGTATAAATGAAAGAGCACATGGACCTGAGTTCGATCCCTGGTACCAAAAAAAAGAAGTATAAATGAAAGGGTCAGAAAAGGCAAAATAAAATGCTCTTCTAGCTAAGGAAAAATTCACTTCAGTTTCTATTATAGTCTTGACTCAGGAACCAGAAGCAGTGCCTTGCTAAATAAAGTTGCAATGTCTCAGTGTCACATATGCACATAATCACACAAAGCAATTCTGCACCTGCTCTCATCCCTGGCTATACATTTTCTGAATACTCTAACTTGGGCAACGAGGTCATGCCTTGGTATAGAAATCACCAAGAAGTCAGACAGTGATGCCTCGTGCATTCATACTATTATTAGGAATCGCTCCCCTTCACCCACTTTTTTCTCTAGTCTTTCCATTTGCGCCGGGGCAGGTCATGTATCCAGGACCTGTCTGTATCAAACCCATTAAAAATACTCTATAGGGGCTGGGGATTTAGCTCAGTGGTTTCGCCGCCTGCTGCACAAGCACAAGGACCTGAGTTCAATCCCCAGTACCAAAAAAAAAAAATACTCTATAGGACTTCTACATATCTTCCCACGCACCCTTTGATGCTATCTCTTTTGTGTCAGCTGTACAATGACAAAGGACAGACTATTTATTGGTATCAACATAGAATAAGTTTCTATATAGCCCAGCCAATGCTACTTGAAATAGAGACAAATTTCCTGGCCTATGCAGACTTTTCTTTAGTTGGGCTCCGTGGGATGGAATGGAATTCCCATTTTATTCAACACATAACTGCTGTGCCTTCATTGGACTGGCAAGGTTATACAGCAGTAATAGGATCCACTCTGTGAAGACTCTGGTCTCACCTCTAATGTGTCTTGTAAAGGAGACTAGCATAGGTTTGACATCCCCTCCTCCTTCTCTGTATGCATGTAATTTCAAGGTTCGGTCCATCATCTTTTCTGAATGAACCATGTGGGGCAATTCATCAGTGACCTCGAGCCGCAGCTGGAAATCCCACTGTTCTGTTGCAGTGCCTCAGCCAGTCCCCTTGAGCATTCGGGTTTCTTCAGGTGCTTGCCTCTCTACTTGGTTTCAGAACATATTAATAATTACTCACAGTAGGCATTCATACATGTCAATCCATTCTATCCACCACTACCAGGTTAGTGGGGCTACAGATCGCCAGCCTCCTGTTGCTGCTGGTAAGAAATGGTGAGACTAAGGGGTCTACATGGCTCTTTGTCACGCGAGGACCCTACAGGCCACCAATACTTACAAACCACTGGCCTCAGCTTTCTGCACTGTGTCAGGTTGCTGAGCACGGCCGCTGGATTAACAGAGTGCAAGTGCTTCATTCTCCAGAACATCAACACATGTTCCCATTGGATGTTGCACAATTTTCAGTTTTGTTTTGTTTTGTTTTGTTTTGTTGTTTATCTGTAGCACTTTGTGAACTCCAGGCAAAATTTTGTCATTCTTTTCTATTGGTAAAGGCTTGCAGTAATAATGATTACGTTTGTTGTGTGGAGTTGATACATGCATATAACACCTTAATTCTTATTTAAACCTGAATTCTTATTAAGGTTAATTCTTAATTCCATATAAACCTTAATTCTTCTTTCTTCCTCTACCCCTCCACTCCCTCCCTGCTGCTTCCAACTCTTGGCCCCCTTCCCATTTCCAAAAGTTCCTATTTCCATGTTTTTCCTTCAATTCTTTTTTTTTAATCCTCTTTCCCTCCCCTCCCCTCCCTCTAGCCCACTATCCATTTCTCATTCAAAGAGATCTCTCTACTTCCTATTATCTTTCATTTTGCTCTTTATTTATATTTTGGATTTCTCATAAAAGAGAAATGATGCAATATTTAAGCTTGTGTGTCTGATTTATTCTGCTTAATATTATGGTCTCAAGGTGCATTCATTTACCTATGAATGCCTCAATTTATCCTTCTTTATGACAGAGTGGTACTCTATTATATATTTTTTTCTTTATCCATTTATCTGTTGATGAGCATAAAGATCATTTTCAAGATTTAGCAATTATCAATTGTGCTGCTATAAACATGGGTGTGCATGTATCACTGTAATATAATAACTTTAACTCTTTTGGGTTTTTGCTTTGTTTTGTTTTGGTACCAGGGATTGAACTGGGGACCTTGCACTTGGGAGGCAGGCAGCGGCAACTTTAACTCTTTTGGGAAGACACTTAGAAGAGGAATGCCTGGGTCAGATGGAATTTCTATTTTTAGTGTTTTCAGGACTCTTCATACTGATTTCCACAGTGGTTGTACCAGTTTACACTCCCACCAACAATGTAGAAGGGCTCCTTTTCCCCACAGCCCTCCCAGCATTTGTTACTATTTGATTTCTTGATGATAGCCATTATTTTTGGAGTAAGACAGAATCACAGGGTCGTCTTAATTTGAATCTCACACATGGCCAATGGGGTTGCACATTTTTCATGTATTTTTCATGTAAAGCACATTTGTACTTTTTCTGAGAAGTGTCTACTCATTTGTGTTGCACATTATTTTATTGCGTCTTTTATTTGGGAAAGTCTAGTTTTTTTAATTCTTTGTATATTCTTGATGTTAGTCTTCTTTCCGAGTAACAGCTGGGAAAATACTTTGCCCATTATGCGAGTTGTTTCTTCGCTCTCTTAGTTGTTTCCTTTGCCGTGTAGAACCTTTTTAATTTGATATGACTCCACGTGTTGATTTGCAATATTATTTCTTGTGCCATAGGGGTCCCGCTCAGAAAGTCCGTGCCTACACCTATGTCTTTAAGAGTTTTACCTATTTTATCATGCAGCAGATATTTCTATTTTAACATTTAGATCTTTGATTTACTTTGATTTTAGTTTAGTATATGGTTAGATACATGAGTCTAGATTCAATCTTCTGTAGGTGAATATCTAATTTTCCCAGCACTATTTATTAAAGAGGCTCTCTTTCCTCCAAAGTATGTTTTTGGCCTCTTTGTTAAAGGTCAAATAGTTGTATTTGCCCAGGGTTGGTTCTGCTTCCTCTATTCTGTTCGATCGATCTACATGTCTGTTTTTGTGCCAGTATCATCCTGTTGTTATGCGGTAGCTTTGTATTATAACTTCAAATCTGGGACTGTGATACCTTCTGCTTTGTTTTTGTTATCCATGATTGCTTTTGCTATTCTGGGTCTCTTCTGAATCCATATGAATTTTAGGATCGTTTTCTTCAGTTCTGTGAAGAATGCTGTTGGAGTTCTGATTGGGATTGCATAAAATATGTATATCTGTTTTAGAAGTACAGAAATTTTGGTTCTGCCTATCCAGGACGATGGGATAGCCTTTCAGTTTCTGATGTCCTTTTCAATCTCTTTTTTTCAGAATGATGTAATTTTCCTTGCAGAGGTCTTTCACTTCCTTTGTTAGGTTAATTCCTAAGTATTATGATGCTACTGGGAATGATATTGTTTCCCTAATTTCTTCCTCAATGTCTTCATTGCTAGTGTACAGGAATGCTACTGATTTTGGGGTTTTGATTTTGTATTCTGGTAATTGCTGATTTTGGTTATTAATACTAGGAGTCTTTTGGTGTTATTTTTTGGATATTATAAGTACAGTATCATGTCATCTGCCAATAGTGATACCTTGACTTCTTCCTTTCCTATACATATACCTTTTAATTTTTTTTCTTGCCTGATAACTCTAGCTAATGTTTCGACTATGTCGAGTGGTGATAGTGGACATTTTTGTTCTCCTAATTTTAAGGGAAGGCTTTCAGTTTTTCCCCATTTAATATGATGTTGGACGTAGGTTTGTCATAAATGGTTTTTATCAGATTGCGATAAGCTCCTTCTAATATTCATCTTCTTCAAGGTTTTTATCATAAATGAATGTTGGATTTTGTGAAAGTCTTTCTGTGTCTATTGAGATTATCATGTGATTTTTGTCCTCGCTTCTGTTTATGTGATGGATTACATTTATTAATTTACATATGTTAAAACTTCCTTGCATCTCTAGGATGAACCCTGGGTGGTCATGATATATGATTTCTTTGATGATTTGTTGCACTCTGTTTGCCAGTATATTTTTGAGGATTTTTGTATCTATGTTCATTAGAGAGATTGGCCTATAGTTCTCTTTTGTTGTTGGACCCTTGTCTGATTTTGGAATCAAGGTAATGTTAGCTTCCCGAAATGACTTTGGGAATATTCCTTCCCTTTTGGATACGTTAAAAGCTTAAGGAATATTGCCATTAAATCTTCCCTGAAATTCTTTTAGAATTTGGCAGTGAATTCATCAGGTCCTGGATTTTTCTTAGTTGGTGGGATTTTTATTACGGCTTCAATTTTCTTGCTTGTTATTGGATTATTCAGGATATTTTGTTTGTTTCTTAGTTCAGTTTTGGTAATTCATGTGTATCTAGGAATCTCTCAGTTTCTTCTGAGTTCTCCAATTTATGGGCATCTAGGTTTCTGAAGTAACTGCTTATAATCTAGATTTTGGCAGTGTCCATTGTGATTTTACCTTTTTCATTTCTAATTGCATTGGTTTGAGTCTTTTCTTTCATTTTTGGTAAGATTGGCCATGGGTTTGTCTATTTTGTTTATTCTTTCAAAGATCCAACCCCTCAATTCATATATATATATATATACACATTTCATTGCTTTCTCCTCTGATCCTTAAAATTTCCTACCTTGTACTAGCTCTAGACTTGGGTTGTTCTTTTTTTTCTGAGACTGTGAGGTGCATCCTTAGGTTATTTATTTGAGCTCACTCTGTTCTTCTGATGTGGGCACTTACAGCCATAAACTTTCCTCTTAAGACTGCTTTCATTGTAATTCATAAGTTCTGGTATGTTGTACTGGAATTATCATTTAATTCTAGGAACTGACTTATTTTTTCCTTAATTTCTTCAGTGATCTATTGATTACAGACATTCCTTGTTTAATGCCCTACCTGTTTAACAACTGTTGGGACTTACAATCAAGGCATGTTGTTTGGACTGATGACCCACCACTCAGATTTATGACCCACATTTGACCTTATGAAAACAGGAAGGTGACAGATAATACAGCCTTATGGTGACTTCTTCTACAGTAAAATACTGTAATTTTTACTGATTGTGCTGTACAGTTTTATGTCCTGTTATACAGTACAGTACTGCATGTAAGAGTTCTGCAAATAAAAGCAAAGCCATCAAGTTAGAATTTTCTTTGACCATTTCTTTGTTCTGAATATTGCAGTGTACACACTATATACAATCCTTACTTAGCAACCTATTCGATGAACAACCTAGTCATCTGAATGGAACTCAGTCATTAAGTGAGGAGTATCTGTATTCAATATTCTGTTGTTTAATTTTTATATGTTTGCATAATTTTTATGATTTCTTTTGTCATTGATTTCTAGTTTCATTTCACTATGTTCTGACAAAACGCATGGTAAATTTTCAATTATTTTGCATTTACTTGAGCATGCTTTATCGGCTAGTATGTGATCCATTTTGGATAAAGTTCTATGTGCTGCTGAAAAGAATGTGTATTTGTTGTTATTGAGTGGAATACTCTGTATATATCTATTAAGTCCTTTTGTTCAAAGGTGTGGTTCAATTTCAATATTTCTGAGTTGATTTTTTGGTCTAGCTCATCTGTATATTTGTGATAATGGGATATTGAAGTCCCCTACTATTATTGTCTTGATGTTTGTCTGATCTTTTCTGTCTAGTAGAGTTTGTTTTATGAAGTTGGGTACACCATTGTTTGGTGCATATATATTTATAATTGTTATCTCCTCCTGTTGAATAATCCCCTTTACCAATATGTAATGTCCTTTGTTCCCTCTTCTGATCATTTTTGCCTTGAAATTCACTTTGTCTGAAAATAGGATAGCTATTCTTGTCTGTTTTCAGGCTCCCGTTGCATGGAATATTGGTTTCCATCATTTGATTTTAGTCCATAAATTTATTTTTGGGTTAAATATGTTTCTTGTATACAGCATACCATTGGGTTTTGTTTCTGAATCCATTCTGCTAATCTGTGCCTTTTGATTGGCGAAATGGGACCATTCACATTGATAGTTTTAATTGATAGGTATTGCCTTGTTCCTGTCATTGTCTTATTTTCCTACTGCTGATTTCCTTTCTTTCCCTTCTGTGTAATTGCTTGCTCTACCTTATGCAGTCATTCTATTGGACCTTTTGGCACTGTTTACTTTATTGTCTCTTTCTAGGATATTCTTAAAAATTATTTGGAGTACTGGTTTGGTAGTCATGAATTTCTTGAGGTGCTCCTTATCATGGAAATTTCATATTCATCCATCTTATTTAAAAGATAATTTTGCAGGATATATCAGTCTGGATTGGAAGTCGTTTTCTTTTAGGGCTTGAAACACTTCGCTCCAAGCTTTCCTTGTGCTGAGAAATCTGCTGTAATTCCCATGTGTTTTCTTTTATAAATGAATCCTTGCTTTTCTCTAGCAGTTTTTAAGATTCTATTCTTGTGTTTGACTTCTGGTAGTTTGACTATGATGAGTCATGCAGTAGTTATCTACTGATCATGGTTCTTTGGGGCTTTATGTGCCTCACTTATCTGTGTGTTAAATTTTTCTTCCATGTTTGGAAAATCTTCACTATTACTTCTGCAAATAGCTTTTTTATGCCCTTTGCGCTGTCTTCTGATTTTCCCTAATTCCAGTTAATCTTAGATTCATCTTTGCATCATCCAGCACCTGTTGCATCTATTTTTCATGGTCCACTGTTGTTTTTAAAAGGCATCTCCCATTAATTGGCCACCGATGACAGCCCTGTCTTCTCGATCTGACACTGTCCTCACACTGGTCACTTCTGCTGCCCATCCTTCCAACAGAGTTTCTAGTCTCCTGGGTTTCTGTTTGGAACTTTTTTATGGACTCCAGTTCTTTCTTAGGGTGAGGATTCAGGCTTTGCATCTTTTTCTTGAGCTCCATTATCTTTTTATTAGTCTCTTCTCTACCCACCCTGATTGTTTCACAAGGATCATTTTCTGCTTAGTTATATCATCTTTGAATTTTCCAAGCAACTTTTGATCTGTTTTGTTACCTCCACTGTTTTCCTTTCAGATAATGGAGCTGGGTGGCTTCTGATTTCTTCCCCCTCACTGGCCCCTAGGTCAGCTTTGGGGAAGTTGGGAGTTTTTGGAAGCAATTTGTTGACTTGTACTCTCATGTTTCTATTTTTTGTTTGTTTCTTTGTTTGTTTTCTGAGGCTGAGCCTTGTGAGTTCATTATTGGGTATAGCTTCGTTGCTAGTAGGGAGACCTCTTTCTTTCATATCTACTTTTCAGAGATATACTATGGGTGTACCTAAGTACTGGCCTTTGCCTCTGTCCTAGGATCCAACCACCTTGCTTTATTTGGCAGGGGAGGCTGCAGCTTACTTGGACCAGTACCCTGCTCAGGTTTCAGTATTATTTATGACACCCAGACAATCCAGATATCGGCATAGAGAAAACCAATTGGTAGCAACAACTATGTCACCTTGGCCATAGTAGTAAAATCAGCAACAACAGCATCAACTACAAACTGGATACTGACAAACCTTACAAAATAATAATGTACCATCCTTAACTATAGAAAAGAGATCCATGATTATAGTATAATCACTATGACAAGCAAGATACTGACCTACAGTAAATATCTATGCAATAGAACAACTCCACTAACACTAGAATAGTGTTCAATAGTAATAAAATATAGTTACATGGCTAACTATAGATTCATAAAGTTAAACGTTTTACTAGTAAGGATACAGGTGGGGAGTGGGAACATGAAAAAAGTAGAATTTGAAAAATTAAGCCATGAAAAATGAGATGATAAAAGTGAAATAAGTGGTCCTATTAAGGAGTAAAAGGAAATTAGTAATATTAAAGTTAAAAAATTAATAAGAAAAAGGAGGAATAAAAATAGAAAATAAACTAAAGGAGAAAAAGAAAAATAATAAGGGAGCAAATTAAAAGAGAGCAAGAAAGGAAAGAGAAAAAAGAGGACCAAATCAAACAAAGGTAATATTAATTTAAAAAGGAAAAAGAAAATAGGAAATAAAACTCTAAATACCACCAAAATCAAAATCAATAAAGGAGAAAAAAATGAATCAAAAGAAGAATAATTCCTAGGGCCAGGGATTTAGCTCAGTGATTCCACCACCTGCCTCTCAAGCACAAGGTCCCGAGTTCTATCCCCAGTACAATAATAATAATAATAATAATAATAATAATAATAATAATTCTTCTGTATTTCCAAATGAGTGTTTTTCTTCCAGGACCTGCAGACTTTGGAGTCCAGCAAGTCACAGCCCCCTCCACCCTACTCTGTGGCCTGTGGGTTTATGAGGTGATCTCTGTTGAAGAAGTCCCCCCACCTGTCTGTAAACCTCGGACTGGCAGGTGCCCATGCCAGTGCTCCCCTTGCTCATGTTGTTATGCAGGGACACAACCAGGCCACTGGTCTCTGCTGGATGCAGGCAGTGGGGTGGGAGCTCAAGCAGACTGCTGGACTCACTGTCATCACCTTCAGATTCACCCATCTCTGAAAGCCACATCCACCACACCTGGCCCTGGGTCCTTCCTGGCCAGAGTGAACTTGTCAGGGGATCTAAGTCTATTCCTCACCCTCTCCATGTCCGTCTCCCCCTGCTGTCTCTCACCAGTCTCTCCAGTAGGGTAACACTTCAGCCCTGGTGTGAAACTGTAGTATAGGTGTTCTGTGGCTCCGTCCCACACAATCAACCCCTTCCCAAAATGACACCTGATTAAATTCTCTCTGGCAATTTGGTGGGAGCTGCACCGGATTTCTTCCCCAACTCTATCCCACTGTGAGGAAATCATTCCAGGGTAAAATGCAATGCCATCTTTTCAGTTTACACCTGCTGTGTAAACTGGCTTTTCTTAGGACTACTGCTGTTGGCCCATCCATTATTTCTCTCGAAAGCAGCCAGCTCTTCTGGGCTTCCTTCTCCCAGGTGTTTGCCTTGTCCTCAGTAAGGCTGGTTGTTTGGTAGTCACCTCTAAGGCTCTGTGCTGAGGGGAAACAAGGTGCAGAGCTGGCTAGGAATTGGCAGTTTGATGCCTGCAAAACCTAGGTCTCCTCGTGTGAGGGGTGGGTTGCTGGACCTTCAAGATAACTTCTTGCAACGACCCTGCCTGCCTGGCCTCTGGAACACACGTGAAGGATGACATTTCTGGGGGCCTATTAGACACCAGGGGTGATTATTATCAATTCCAGTAACCTTTTCTATCACTGATGTACAAATGCTTTTGCTCTAAACCAACACTCAAAAATACAAAATAATCACACATCCTTTCATTCAATTCATAAACCACTAATGTATTTACTGATCCCCCAAATCTGACTTAGAAATAACCCAGAGCCCAAATTTTATAATACAATAATATGAGACTATGAGGCCTGAAGATATTCAACTTCTTTGATCTTCCTCAGTTTAACTTTCTAAAAGATAAAAATAATGCCTTTTAGCTGGGTTTTTGTGGTTATTAAATTAAAATACTTATGAAATCACTTTCAACTAGCATTAGCATTAGTTGTTTCTGTTATTGTTAAAGCTAGGCTGAATTTCCCAAGACCATTCTTTCCCAAGATTGGTTATTTATTCCACAAATATGTTCCAACCACCTATAAATGCCAAGCACTGCATGATTCAGTGATGGTTATTCTAGGGAGGGGAAAAGACATTGATTGAATAATTACTATCAAAGAAAATGGAAAATTGTAACTGTAAGAAGTGCTTTGCAGGAGCTGAACATAATGTTGGGAGAATTTATTAGACAGTATGTTGGCTAACGGGTCACTAGGGTTCATTTATTCATCAGTACTAACGGGGCATGCTGAAGGCACTGGAGATTTCAAAGCATGATGCTGAACAATGCAGGGGAGAAAGCCACATGTATCAACAGCCAGCATAGTACCATTTAGGGGGGAAATGAGGCAGAAAAGGCATTTTTATAAAGGAAGGCAGATGATGTGAGAGAAGACTCCCAAAGGAGGGTGATGAAAGAGACAAGGCTGAAAGAAGATGCTTCCCAATGTGCCCCTCACAGAGGGAAATTCAGGAAGGCGGAGTGTGAGCCAGGGCACAGAGCAGGAGGAAGCGCATCACATAAGGGCAGTAGTTCTCAATGAAGGCTGCCACAAGGGACAGATGGCAATGTCTGGCCATATTTTTTATTGGCACATCCTGGAGCTTCAGGTGAGGGAAAAGGCTCTAATGATATCTAGTGGGCAGAAGACAGCCATGCAGCTAAACACCCTACAATGCACAACACAGCCTCCACAACAACAAAAGTATCCGGCCAAAAATGTTCATCATGGTAAGGCTGAGAAACTCTGCCTAGCTGGGCATGTTGGTCCACGCCTGTAATTTCTGCACTCAGGGAAGCTGAGGCAGAAGCATCACAAGTTGGAGCTCAGTTTTGGCAAGTTGTGCCTCAAGGAAACTGTGTTTTTAAAATGAAAATGGACTGAAGATGCAGCGCAGTACAAGCGCCCTGGTTTCAATCCCCAATATTTGGGAGGGGGGGAGGAGGAGGAGGATCAGGAGGAGGAAGATGAATGAGGGGTGGGGAGGGGAGGAGAGGAAGGGGAGAGAGGAGAAGGGCCCTGCCTAAAGGGAATATAGTCAGACAGCCTCACCACTCACGTGTGTTCTGCTTCCACAGCAGAAGCAACGCCCAGAATGAGTGTTCTGGTCTGGGGTATTGCCTATGTCTCCACAGGGGAGGCCGTTAGGAAGCAAAGAGCAAACATGAGTCTGGAACCCAGGGAAAAGCCTGCAATGAAATAAAAGCTTGGGCACAACAGTGAGTTGCAGCTGGAACCCCGGGGGAGGACAATGTTGCAAACAATGGGTGAAGCAATGGAAATGCCCGAAGTCCCAACACAAAGCCCTGGAGACAACACCACGGGAGAGGCTGGCAGAGAAAAAGGCAGTGCCAAAGGGAAACGGGAAGGAAAAAAATCAAAGAGACAGGACAGGAACAAAAGAAGGATGGCATGAAGATCAAGGAAGGACAGGCTTTCAAAATGAAGCAGTAATTACCCACGCCTGTGAAAAATGCGTGTCTGCACGGAGCCCACAGAGAACGTTTACATCAGTTCCCTTCGCAGCTGCCGAAACCCGGAAGCAAACCCCGTTTTCAGAAGGTACACCCAGACACGGAGATATTACTCTGTGATTAAAATGAGTTGTCAAACCCTAAAAAGATACAGAGGAAGCTTAAATGTTTATTGAGAAGGAAGTGTGCTCTGCCACCGCGAAGGTCGGCCGCGGCCCTCAGGGACCTTGACTATGTCTGGGATCGCCCTGGGCAGACTGGCCCCGGAGTGAAAAGCTGGGAGGAAAGACCACCCATTTGGCTCTGTGGCCGTCCCTACCAAGAACCCCGAGGGCACAGTGAAGCTGATGAACTGGGGTGCGCCATCCCAGGAAGAAGGGTCTCCGTGGGAAGGAGGAAGCTGCGGATGCTTTTCAAAGATGATTATCCATCCCCACCACCAAAGTGTAAATTTGGGCGGCCCCTCTTCCACCCAAATGTGTGCCCCTCGGGCACAGTGCGCCTGTCCCTCCTGGAGGAGGGTAAAGACTGGAGGCCAGCCCATCACCATCAAACAGATCTTCTTCGGAGCACAGGAACCTCTAAATGAACCAAATATCCAAGGCCCAGCGCAGGCAGAGGCCTACACGATCTACCGCCAAAACAGTGGAATGTGAGAGAAGGGCGCAAGCACACGCCAAGTTCGCGCCCTCGGAAAGCAGCAGACCTGAGGCTCTGCGGGAAGGAAGGGATTGGTTTGGAAAGAACTCCCTTACACCTTTTGCGAAGCTAGTCTACGCGGTCACCCGGCGCCCAGAGGGCTGGGCGGGCGCCTCTCCATTCCCGCCACTGCATACAGTTTTCGTCAGCTGAATCACCCCGTTTTCATGTAGGGTCTCTTCCCTCAGCCTTGTGTATTTTTGATGGTTATGTAAAACTTGCTTTTGTTTTACTATTGATGTCAGTATGTCAACTGCTGTAAAATTATAAACTGTTATACTTGGGTGATTCCCCAGGAGCTAGTCCTCTGCTCTCAGAGGCAGGCATGATTCCCACCCGTAGCTGCCCCGTAGCCTCCAGCTGGCTATAGAAGAACATCACTTGCCCCTCCCAGCCCTCATCCGGTCTCCTCAGAACCTGGGGTGTGTTGCTTATGAGCCTCAGATCCAAAGACAGCTCGAGTCTCAATTCTGCATCGCTTCCTTTGTGTTTCTATGGCGTTTTGTCTGTGTTGCTATTGGAGTAAATAAAATGTTTATATAAAGGTTAAAAAAAAACGTAAGTGAAAGAAGCCAATCTGCAAAGGATGCACACTGTATGGGTCCAACTATGTGACATTCTGGAAAAGATCAAACTATGGAGACAGCATAAAGGCCAGTGGTGGCCAGGATGGAGGAAGGAAGGGAAGAAAAGCAGGAGCAGAGGGGATTTTTAGGACAGTGAACCTCTTCTGCATGATTCTGTAGGGCAGATGTGTGGCATTATGTGCTGCTTAAAACCCATAGAACCCTACAAGGAGAAAAAGAAACCCTAATGTTTACTAGGGAGTTTAGTTAACAACAATGTATCAATATCGGCTCATCAGTTGAAACAAGTACACCACACTAATGCAAGATATCAAGGAAGGAAGAAACTGGAGAGAAGAGAGGCAGATGGAAACTCTGTACTTCCCATTCGATTGTTTCTGTAAACCCAAAACGGTTGTAAAATGTCCATGTACCAACTTCCCACAAGGAATGTAATCATTATGTCTGCAAACATGTACTAATAAAACACAAACCCGAAAAACTAAAGTCTATCAATTATTTTTAAAGATTTGTATTTAATAATTTAATTTCAGTTCATATCTGTGCTAATGATAAAGGGTAATATGTCTTGAAAAAAGTTATAACTTACCTTATGTCTTATATAGCTTATCTCCAAGAAAGCACCCTGAAATTGTGTGATAAGCTATTAAATGCCATAAGGAAGGCAAATAAACAGAATCTATTCAACTTGATCATTAGACCTCACAATGAACTTGGACAGAACTGTTGAGTGAAATTGTCAGGGCTAGGATCGCTTTGAACTAAGCAGGAATTACTGGTGAGGAAGTGGAGAAAGAAGTGTGGGCAGCTCCTTCAAGAGGCTGAAGAAGAAGCTGCAAAAGAATAAAATAGCGAGGGAGGCCAGGTAGGGATTGCCTTTTTCTTCCTGTAGGAAGGACTTGACTATGCTTGCATGCCGTGAGAAGACCAGAGGAGCAAAGCTGGAAATACGGTACAGAGAGGTAAGGACTAGAGAAACGGGGTCAGTGGAAAAGCCCTGACACAGAACTTACTCAAGGGGCAGAGGAAAAAATAGATTTTTTTTTATATTTTAATAAACAGGTTTTTAGAAAACAAGCAGTAACAAACAGTTACCAAAGGGATGGAGTAGTCTGTTAGCTTTGCATTACTACAACAAAATCCTCGAGTTAATCAAATGATAAGCAGGAAAGCTTTGCTTTGGCTTGGCTTCGGAGGTTCAGTCCAGGGTACTTTGGCCCTGTTGATTTGGCCCTCTAGCGAGACGGTACATTGTGATCGTGACAGTACATCGTGGCATAGCTCACGTGGCACGGGAAGCTCCTCCCCTCATGGCAACCAGGACGCAAAAGAGACGGACAGGAAGGGGTCAGGGTCCCCTTAGCCCCTTTAACATCATGTGGCCAATGGTCTAACTTCCTCCTGCCAGGCCTGGTGTCTTACAGGTCTCACCCGCTCTGAACAGCATGTCAATCTGAGCACCAGGTTTTGACTCACGGCCTTTGGGGACACTGCAGATCCAAGCAATCACAAGCAGCAAGACCAGCTTTCTCTCCCTCTCCATCCAGCCTGGTACTTAGTCTCACATTCCAAAAGATCAGCATCAGAGCACTCAGCAAGCTGACACGGGCCAGCTTCACAATGTAAATCTGGGGGATTCTACTGGAATTCAAGAATCCCTATGACATATCTCATTCTTCCGCCATTACATCCCCTGCCCTTCTATCTACTGCACCTCCTCTCCACCATTAGTATCCTTTCCTAGTGATTTGGCTAAGTTGCTTGGCCCCATTGGGACCTCAGGTACCCCATACGTAAAACATCAGATGCACTGTCGTCTTATCCCAGACTGGGTCCTGGGTGAATTAACCTCTTGGGATGTTCTCCATAAAGCCAGGGATACTAGGATGGCCCACCAGATTGGCTGAGGACTGGGCCTTCCGGTCAGGGAGATTTTCCTTCTAACATCATAGAGAAGAAAAACAAGTCAACCAAGCAGCATTCTCCATGGAAAGTTCCAATATCTATCATCCCCTAAGCTAAAACAACCTCAAAAGATAAACTTCCACTCTGAGGTCTCTATGACTCTTGGAATGAACCAATACTAATGTTAACCAACACTGGCATTCATTGGATTTTTTTAAAAGCCTTTCTGTTTATATCAAGGAAAACTGCACTGAGATAATCACAGAAGGACTAGATCTCTGAAACAAACAAAAACATTTTAAATGTCTTTGCATGAAGCAAAAATTGTTACCAACAACTTTGATCTCATAAGCATGACATTTTTTTAATCAAGAGAGATGACATTCATGAAAGATGGGGAAAGACAAGGCTAAAACCACATCATCCCAGAATGTGTTTCTATGAACTAGAGATCAAACTGGAAAGATCCAAGGATCCTATTCCCATATATGAACTGTCTTGGTCTAAGAAATTCAGCAAAGTATGGCATGGAAGGCTTAGGCGGTTTTCTGTGGGAGGACAGTTTAGCACCAGAGCAACAAGTTGGCAAGTTTCCCCCAACCTCAGTCCTGCATGCTGACACTTTCAATTGCTTCTTTAAAGCCTCAGCCCAAGTCCGGACAGATTAAAAGTGCCAGGGTTAGACCATGCATGGACAGCCTGAGTCACAAACCACGCAGTTGAGACCCAGGCCTGGATCACTGCAAAGCCTTTGGTCAGAGCCTCTCGGCAGCACTAACAACGCTGGAGCCAAGCTGAGAGTGCTAAATGTCCCCCATCCCGTCCTCCCGGTGTTCCGTAGATGGAGGATGAGCTAGGGTGGGGCCTATCCACGCTCCTGCCTCTACCTTGCTCCCTCTAACTGCTCACCACCCTCCTTCAGCCTTTGCGGATAGGAAAGGATAGTCCGTGGAGGTACGGAGTGCACCACATATTCTCGCTATAAAATTCACTCATTTTGATCAAGGAACTAGCAACTGGATACAGTGTTTACTGCTAAATTCAGATATAGGATTTTCAGGGCTAGGAGTACACCTCAGTGGTAGATGTGTGCGTGTGTGTGTAAAAGTCAGATTACATCAGATTAAATTATTATCTGGAAACAAAGCTACACATTTGAAAAGAGTATCTTTGTACTGCTGTTTAAAAACATTACAGACTGGGTGATTTATGAATAATATAAATTTATCATAGTTTGGGGGGCTATGAAGCCCAAGATCAAAGCACTGGCAGATTGGTATCTGGTGAGAACTGCTGTTTGTTTTCAGGATGGCACATTGTTGCTGGGTGCTCTCGGGAGGACAATCTTGTGTCTCTACCTGGCTGGAGGTGGAAAGGAATGAACTCACTCTTTCAAGAATTTTTACAAAAGTCCTAAGCCCATCCGTGAGGGCTCTGCTTAATCATCACCTAAAGGTCTCATCCCTTTATACTATCACAGTCACTGAAATGGGAATATTGAGGGACACATTCAGACCATCACAAAGGGCAAACATTTCTTGAGCTCCTCAAGTATGTAAGCAAGCAATCGCAATGAGGGACACTAGGATGCAGAACAACGAGACCCCATGAGTCCATGAGTTCCCATGCTAAACCTCATCATTGGCTCTAAGTGCCTCTCCCTGCCTCTGGTCTCTGTGCCCTGGCCACACGGGTGGCCATGGATGAGAACACAAACAGCAGGCTGCTTGTTTCTTTCACATCCACATTAATGGTGACAGACTGTCTTGTGTCTGTAACAGGTGGATGAAACTACTATGTCTCTTAAGTAGAACTACTTATTGCTTCAGAGGGAATTTTCTATGGATTGCTTTGTAGTAGAAAATATGCCATTAATATCTCATAGTACAAAGAGTCGTAATGTGACTTTATGAGCACATAAAATGTGCTCTCAGGACAAAGTGATTCACAAGATGTCCAAGTAGGACTCAAATTGCCACAGTGAATCCCACATGTTGGTACAAGACCACCTGATAGAAAACTTGGGGCCAAATGTTGGCACCTGGGGCACTTGCCATATACTGCCTCTTAGGGTGGCCATGTCTTATTTCTCCTATTGTAGATTAAATTCCAGATACACCTGGTCCATGTGCCATCTTCTCCTTTCCCTTCCTCTGGCCAGCCTTCCTGCACATCACTAACAGTTATTAATAATGTGTGTTCAGTGATAACCCAGAGGGTATGGTTCAAAACAGCTGAGCCCTACAAAGACTAACAGGAGAGAGAAACTCACCCAAATAAGTCTTGAATTCTGCAAATGTATGACCTCATTCCCTAAATTTAACATCTGTATCCCTGCTAACCTTATGACTTCTGACATGTACGCCTAATAAGCAGAATCGTAACTGACATGATGAAAAAATTATACTCATCTTTCCTCCAGAAAATGCAATTTCCTTTTTCTCTGCCGTTTACATGGTGTTTGGTGGTTCCTGGGTTTTCCATTATTCTTTTGTAGGATTTTAGAGATCCCAAGGATCATTTGCAGACAGCTTAGTTGTTATTAACAGCTTCCAGTAACTTATTCTGCCACTGAAATTCAGAAGTTCAAACTGGAATCAAATGTTTAATATAAAAGAGATCTGTAGCTAATGAACAGCTATAGAACTGGATTTACCAAGATCATAACCAGTGACCATCTGTGCAAGGATTTCCTTTCTTTTTTTAATTTATCACTCTGTCTGGATTTTAACAGATAGTTTCAGACAATCTAGATTTTAAAAGAGTGTTTGGCTCCCAGGGAGCTAAGCAGACAGAGCCTGACTTCCTTGGAGGACAGTCAGGCCATTAGGTAGAGCTGCTCCTGAGATTACTCCAGAGATGCCTCGTGAGATCTTTTCCAGAATGCTACCTACCTATTCAGGACTTAACCAGCACTAAACCCAACTGAACCAGTTGGTTAACTTATTATCTAGTTTTATAGTTGTCAAAGGCTATAAGAACCAAGAGGATGGACACATTTGCCATATGTCCATTGCTTTATCCTTTGTGGGAAAATACTATAACAAGGTAAAGAGCATTATTCAGCTGGAAAGCAAAACCAAGAAAAATAATGATAGTAGCATTGCCCCAAGATATTATACTTTCCTCTGGAATATTCTACAAATTTCTAGGCTGTATTTTCACAGATATAAATTTTTAGAGAATTTATGTCTATGAAAATATATGATATATATCATAAGATAGTTGAGCTGTCTTTCTACTTTTGTTCATTCAGGGGTTTGTTTTGGTTTTATTATCACATAAATAAATAAAGACTTTGTTCTAAATCTGCAATTAAAATGAATAAACATATCTCACAAAGTTTTTTAAACTAACCTAAACCGTACTTTGGTTTATATTAAAAAGTTCCCTTGGGAACTGGATTTTACATTTGAGACCCTGATTTAGCTAAAAGATTTATAAGGGCACATGTAGAAATACAGGTCCCTATAGGGTGATGAACCAGAGCTGAAAAATAATTATGACTCTCTCTGCTCTCCAGTCCACTGAAAATTGTTCCCAGGAGCCCAGAGACAAGCTGGTCATCAAGAAAAAATATAAATGCTTTATGCAGTATCACCACCAGAGTCCTCATTGCAATCTCAATGCCAATCTAAAGGTCATTAGAAAATGACATGCAAATCTTTTCACATATTAAACAAACGGGAATAGTTATTTTGCTTGGGACCAATGCCAGTGACATGTTTTGAGGATACTGAAGCCAAGTTCAGTTGGACCTATCTGTGCATTACCACTGCAGGACATTGCTCCATTCAGCCTGTCGTAAGTACAGTGGTTTAAATGAAAAATTATGTTCCCAAGTAACATGTGTGAAACAATCTAGGAATGGAAAACTGAATTTTTTTTGGTGAAAAAATGCTTAATAAGTTGCTGAAATTTCTCCGGAGTGAGGTAACACACTGGGAGGCCTAATCTTTGCAGCCTGTCTCCTTTCAAAATGTCCCCTCGTAGACTTGGGGGGTAGATATTCATCCATCCACAAGAGGGCGCCACAGGAGTCCTCATTGGCATTGTCCCCGCGCAGTCATTTAATGATCCCAGTAAAGAATTCTTGGGCTGGGGATTTAGTTCAGTGGTTTCGCTGCCTGCCCAGCAAGCTCAAGGACCCGAGTTCGATCCCCGGTACCAAAAAGAAAAAATGAAGACTTCTTCTGGGCCCAGGATTTAGTTCAATGGTGCCACGGCCTGCCTCGAAAGCTCAAGGTCCTGAGTTTGATCCCCGGTATAAGAATTCTTCAAGTAATATTAATCAACAGCCAAGATTTCAAGAAGACAACGTCAGTATTCACTCGCATAACAAAAATAAGATTGAACAAGGAGACTTCAGGAGAGATAGTATCTGCTGTTTTGCTACATGATCCCCTCCGCACATCCCGCCACCCACATCCCTTCTCCTCTGCTTAGGTCGAAGGAAAGGTCTCAATCTTGCAAAACTTCACGTTAGTCAGGATATAAAAATCAGAAATGTACAAATGCATACAAGACCATTGGCAAGGCATTGTTCAGAGTACTTTCTGGAAGTCTGACATCAAGTAAGTTCCATATGGGGAAACAAATTTAAATTATCACTTTAATCCTACTTCTGTTGACTAAATCATTAGTCGTCATTTGCTCTTTGCTCCCTGAAATCGTATTGTTTACCTACTTTTCTAATACTTCTGTTGAGCTTTTCATAAAAGGATTCACTCTGTGGCTTTACCAACATGCCACTATTTTCTTGTTTTTCAAAATGATTTCATTCTATTTTATCACACTTAATATGATGCTTGTCTCGTAATTCAATTTCATGAGGTGTTTAGGAAAACTAACTTAGTTTTGAACAACCCACCCATCAGGCTTTCTCCAGGTGAGCATAAGTTCCATCTACTAATTTGTGTAAAGATCTGTCCATCAACAAATAGTTTACTTGCCTGTGGGCCTTTAACTTAAGAACTGAACAGTAGATTCACAGATATCCCCTGTGGTGCCAGGAACTGAGCATATTTGTCGGATCCATTGCTTCATGCCTTCATGAGAAAATTCTATGAGAAGGTAAAAGCATTATTCAGTCGGAAAGCAAAATAATGATCGTAGCAGTGCCCCCAGATAGTATGCTTCCTCTGGGATATACTACCAGTTTCTCAGCTGTATTTTCACAGATATAAATTTATAGAGAATTTGTGAAAATATGATATATATCAGAAAATAGTTGAGTTGTGCTCCAGAAGCCACAGGAGATATGATACAGAGACTGCCTTGTCACCACTGCATAACAGGTGAAGTTTTCCCATGACTGCCAGCCTTCCTCTTGCTAATCAACATAATTTCTTAGGACTTAAAGTAGGAGCAGAGTATTCAGATTTATAAATGCCTTACTCCTAGTCCTAGAAGAGTTCCTCCTTATCCTTGGGAGGATCTTCCATAGTCCCTTAACTAGGCCCAAATGAAAAAAAAAAAAAATGATGGTGAATGTGAAAATAATCTACGCATTACATACAGAAGTATTCTTAACAATTAAGCTTTCAAAATTACTAGCAACACGAAAAAGTAGGAAGGAACAACAGATCGAAATCAGACACAAATAAATAAAATGCGTGTGCCCACCCCAGAAGGGCATCTGTGACCTTGTAAGATTTAGTGCACATAATAAGAAATGGCAGGCAGACGCCTCTCCACCAACTGAGCAACTGATGACGGGTGAAACTGAACCATGCATCATTAGTCAAAGAAGGGCAATTCTTCTGGTGCTAAATAAGAACCTATTGCACCTAAGAGTTTATAGATAACATTAAACAAGAAGAGCAGAGAAATAATAAAAATAGTAAAAGAGTATGCCTCATTGACTATAAGTAATCTAGACTAAAACAGCCTGCTCATAGGTCATAAACAAGCAACAGTAACATTTGTCTACACCACATAAAAAGAGCAGCTCATCGAACCATGCAGAGTGAACCTGCTGGCTTGATCAGATATCTACAATTATCTGCCCCTAGCTAGTTGGAAATGAGGAATCATCACACTACAGTTGACAGCTGTTTCTAATAGGAATGCCTTTCAGTTTGATGAAAATTCACTGCATTATTGTAAGTATGAAATCCCAAAAGACAGTCAAATGCTTAAGGCCTTCCTAATGTGACCGTGTGCTCAGACACATGGAAAATTGATGTGTGTCTCAGTTTCAAGCAGCAAAAGCCCTGGTGCACACCATACCATTGTGGGCTGTTCTCTTACTTTTGTCCAGCTTGTTGATCCAGTCCTGCTTTGGCTTTCCAAAGAAAATTCCCCAAAGAGATGCATTTCAGCTCATTTGGGAACTGACCACTGTGTCAGACACAGTGCTGAACTCTGGCAGTCCATGAAGGAGAAGGCAGGATCCCTGTCTTTCAGGAGCAAACATGCAAATATTTATAAGCTTCAGCTCATGCTACTTTTCATGCACTTTATTTTTTTTGGTACCAGGGATTGAACTCTGGACCTTGTGCTTGTGAAGCAGGCAGCAGCACCACTGAGCTAAATCCCTGGCATGTGCACATTTATTTTAAATAAACAGGAAAGAAGGAAAGAGAGAGAGAGAGAGAGAGAGAGAAAGAAAGAAAGAAAGAAAGGAGAAAAAAGGAAGAAAGAGAGAGGGAGGGAGGGAGAAGTTCCAATATAAATTAGATCCTTAGCTCCAGAACACTTTATAAAATGTGCATTATTGGAAAACACAAGGAGAACTAAACTGAAGTGCAGAGAGGAAATCTTGATTCTTACTTGCCTTTTTTTCTCCCCTTGAGGAAAATGGTGTCCACTCCGAGGAGAACAAGAGAGGCGAAAAACACAGGCACTTCCTACTATTCCAACTTGAGTCACCTATTATTTATTCTCTTTTACTTTCAACACCGATTCTCGTTCCAACAGGCATTATGATGGTCCGCAGGCTTGGACACAACACTTTGCGCACGCACGAAGGCGGCGTTTATTACCCAGTCACCTGATCAGTGCAGATGATCAGAAAGGACACACCGTCTTGCTGTGTCACGTGACCCTCCAGATTATTAAACAGGGCTGTGTGAATCTCCAGCTGGGCCAGGAGTTCATTCGCCCGCCACATGAGCTTGGTCAATTCTTCAGCTCCCCTGAGCTTCAGCTTCCTTTTCTGTAAAGAGAAAGTCAGTATAAACCTCTAGCTGTAAAATTATGTGATTCTATGATTTTTCTTTTTTGAGGCTAAATCATTTAAGTGTCCATAAAGTAAAACAAGACATAAGTAAATAAATGCAAAGCACTTAGGACTGGTGCTTATATGTATGGTAAGCATTATATAAGAACTTACTATTACTACTCAAAAATATGCCTAATTTAAATTAAAATTCTCTACAGTGAAATGTACATGAACATGAAATAATTTGTGATCCTGTAATAAATGCTCAACATAAATATCTGTTTCTATGCTTTGCTTTATTATATATGATTTTAGTTTTATAGAGAAAAACAAAGACTAAAATAACTCTCAAAGGCACACAGCTGTCTTCATTTGCATGCTCCTTTGGTGAGATTCTCCTTCTTTCCTCTCCTTCAAATTTTAGCCAGCTTGACACTCCTGAGAGCTATAGATTGTACTTCCAGTGGCTCTGAAATCAAGTATGGGATGGCATATGAAGACCTACTCGAGTTTGTATCTCTTTCTAGTTGGAAATAATAATTTGGTAAGAAATGGTCCGTGAAAAAATGAGTAACTATGTAATTGATGTAAAAGAACAAGTTCAGCTGCCCCATGCATGGCTGACAGCACCCAAATGCTAGACCCCGGGGCAGGCAGAAAGTCAGGTGGAAACATACTCCAAAGGCAACCCCTTTAAAGAGGGGCCAGATGTCTGTGAAAATCCAAACTGGAAGGAGGAATCATCCAAGCAAGCCACAATACCAAATCCCATGGTCATTAACCAGACAGGGAGTACTGGTGGCAGCATCTAGCAATTCTTAGAAGAAAATAAAAAAAGAGAACCAAGGATACTACTCATTGCTGCAGGCCCAAACTGAATAAAAAGTTAAGGTACTTAAAAAGAAGAATTGGGGCTGGAGCTATGATTCAGTGATAGACCACTTGCCTAGCATGTGTGAGGCCCTAGGTTTGATCCCCAGCATGGTAAAACAACAACGATAATAAATTTTAAAACATGATAAAGGAAGGAGCCAAGAGTAGTATCAAAGACAGCATCAAGGCTTGTAACTGAAAAATGCAAAGGAGAGAGACAATGAATCAGACCCAGTTGAAGATGGAGGAAATATTGTCTGCCAAGAATTTCCCGATGAAAGATGTCAGCTGCCGTGGCTGGAGGAGGGCCAGCCGTTCCAAAGGTGGCAGTAACTTCCTGCGTTAGTAACCACAGGTCAGAGCTGGGCGCTGCCCTCAGGATCACAGGTCCAGAAGTACAACTGTGTCAGAGCAAACAGGACTGATCAGACACTATTCACGTGGCAAAGACATTGGTAATGAGACTGCAGCATCATGTGTGAGGAGAGACAAAGTCTCACGGCCCTGAAGGCTCATTTCTCCCAACTTTTGGAAGCTCGGGAAGACACTGATGCAGCAAGTGTGAGTTAACTCAGAGGAATAGCGGGCTGCTTCTGGCTGCTGAGCCTCAGAGCCCATCTTTCCTCACGGGGCCATCCCTACGTAGTCACGGGGACACAGATATCCTCTGTCCACATGTCCCTGTGCTGAAAGAACAAACAGGAATTGTTAGGTACTGGCATGACGGTTGCATCACAATACATTATTCACTTCATCAAGAAAGTCTGGCTGCAAGAGAAAACAATTGTCAGCTAATCTGCACACCAGGCCTAGGGGTGTTGTAGGTGGACAAACACACAATTTCTTCATGTCCCCACGGACTGTGGTGGTGATGGTGGTGAGCAGCCAGGGGAGCAGACTGTGCCCAGCACTGGGGTGCAGCAGTGGAGGGTGGGTTCCTCTCTGGGTGCCTGGTGCATGCTCTCCAGCAAGGCCCAGCCTGAGGGTGTCTCTGTGTGGGCAGTGAAGATGGCCCTGTATACTCAGCTAGTTGGCATCCCTGCTTTCAATTTTCTCTCCACAATAAATCCTCCCTTGCATTTATACTGCATAGTGTATTTATATTGCATATTTATACTGCATAGAGTGTTCGTGACCACTTTGCAAGGAAATACATTCATTTACAATGATAAACATCACCTATCTGGTGCCTGGGATATACAGGTCTGCCACCAGCACTTCATAGCGTTGTTCACATCATGACACTAGTAGAAAATTAAGTCCTTGAAAGATGCCCTGGAGTAAAGTAAGGCAGCGGCACTTGTGTCCAGCAGCCCCTGACCCTACACAGTCACCCCAAAGACTAAAGGAATACATATCTCAGCACATCCGTAAGACCTTCATGACTCACTAGAATGCCCTGGCCTGACTCCACTCAGAACATCTGTTATAAGCTGATTTGTGTTCCCCTCCTCACTGCCCCAAAATTCATATTGAATTCCCAACTCTCAACATGTCCAAATGTAACTGTGTTTGAAAATAGGGTCTTCAATGAGTGATCCGATTAAAATGAGGCTAGAGGTGAGGCTCTAATCCAACATGACTGGTATCCTACTAAGAGGAGAAGGAGACTCCAGTGCACAGGAGGCTAACCATAGAGGACAGAGAAGCAGAAAGATGGCCATCTGCAAGCCAGGGAAAAAGGAAAGAGCCACCACAAGGCGATCTGGGACTCCAACCTCCAGAACTATAAGAAAATACATTTCTGAGGTTGAAGCCACCCATCTCTGATAGTCTTATTTCACCCACCCTTGAAAACTAACAGGGAAACCTTTCCTAATTGAGATTTTCTTGAATGCAGGAGACAGGGAAGGGAGTGAAATGGTCCTGAGAAATCCCTCACCGGGATGCACTCCATTTCCTTGCATACTCAAGGAGAATTTGGATTCCATGTCAGGATGTCGCAATGGGTGGGAGAATAGGCCAGCTGGCTTCCAGTGTCTTTTCCAACACTTAGATTCTATCATCTTTCTCTACAGGCTTCAGTTCCTCCATGCAAGAAGACTGTTACCTCCATTGGCAGATACAGCCCTGCTATCTAGAAATTAAAAATAGAACAAAGGCACATTTGACTCCTTCTGGCCCCTTCTCCCTCTGGCTCCTTGATTTCTCAAAGCACATGGTCTCTTACCACTGACACCCTCTTTTCCTAGTATTTGAAATAGGCCTCTAAAGGCAGATAGATCTTACCATTTGAGACAAAAAGGACCAGCGATATCTTTCCAAGTGAGAAGGGTGAAGAACCTGTTTTCCCCATCTGGGTCACAGAGAGGGAAAATGGTCTTTGAACAGCTGCAGCTACCACAAGAAAACAATATTCCAGGCTCAAGAGTCAGCAGATTTGCTACTCTTATTGTTGGTTCGAAAGAAAACTGTCATCAGTACTAACTCATAACCAAGTCTAACCAAGTCTTTTGAGAGAAAAGAATATCAAGAAGGAGCCGGGGATTTAGCTCAGTGGTTCTGCCACCTGCCTCGAAAGCCCAAGGTCCCAAGTTTGATCCCCAGTACCAAAAAAAAGGACAGCAAGATGAACCACTATTGCTAATACCATATTATCATTCTGAGCAATCAATTCTATTTCCTACTCCACCAAATCATTTACAAAAATTGTTGCTAAGAGAACTTATTCTATGCTAAGGGTGTCCTCGCCTTTCTGTCCTGCACTTTCCTTCGGTAAAAGTGGTAATGAGTCAGCCGCCATGGTGGTGCACACCTGTAATCTCAGCATTCTGGGAGGCTAAGTTGGGAAGAGTGAAAGTTTGAGCCCAGCTGGAGCAATTTAGAGACTTAGTGAGACCCTACCTCAAACATAAAAGACAAAAAAAGACTGGGTTGTAGCTCTGGGTTCAATTTACAGTGTCAAAAAAAGTGCTCATGAGTTTGTAAACACTGGTCTCCAAAATGCAAATAGCACTTTGATGTAAAAAGTTAACATTTCTACTTAGTTCACTAAACCACACACTTAAAAGTAGTTAAAATGGTAAGTTTTACAGCATGCATATTTCACCACAATACAAAATAACACAGTTTTAATCACATAAGATAACACATGGAAGCCTTCTTGCTAAGCCTTCTAAGACAGTGGGTGCCCACCTACCAAAACCTCGTCGGTAAAGGTGGGGTGGGAATGCAGGGTCAGAAAGAGATGGGAATGTCTTTCTGCCGAGATGATGTTCCCTGGGAGCTTATCTGCAAGACCCTGGTCGCACTGCCCTGGTGCTTTTATGGGCTTGCACTCTTACCCTTTGAGTCATTTTGCTGTTTGTCTGCTATTTCTGATGAAGATCAAGGCTCAGGGTGGAGAGCCAGACACCAGATGTTGTGGCTAACAGTCGGAACCCAGTTCTCTCTTTCCACTTGGATTGTCACTGGGAGAGAGAATGGCGCCATTCCAGGAAAATCCTCCTGTCTTGCGTGTGCCTTAAGCATATGATCTTATGTTTAGCCCTCACTGCAGAGTAGTAACACGCGACACTGATTATACACTTGCTGTATGCAAAGCATGCTGCTCAGTCTTGAGGCCACATTGGTACCAAAAAGTAAGAATCCTCCCACATCGCCAGGCTTAGAATCTGGAAGGGCTGATGGACAGAACCTGTTTCTAATTAGCAATCTTTACCCTGAAGAGATTACCAATGAAGATTCATTACAAGGTTCTTCTTGGAGTGCCAGAACTATTTCCCTCAGATAATATTTCAACTACTTGTCATCTATTTTGTAACACAATTTTGACTGAAAATTCAAATTCTAACAACAGTAATAGCATTTTTGAAATAATTAGATCTACTTCGAATTTAGTGAGCTTGATTTTCTTTTGAATGTGCAACAGAGCGTAAGTCAGATTTGTTTTCCCCTTTCCGAGATGATGGTGTGGACGTCATTCCCGGCCCAGCTGGGGCTTTTCGTGTGTGTGTGTGTGTGTGTGTGTGTGTGAGAGAGAGAGAGAGAGAGAGAGAGAGAGAGAGAGAGAGAGAGAGAGAGAGAGAGAGAGAGAGAGAGCGAGAGAGAGACTTAGGTAAGTGTCCTAACACCTCATTACCTCCACATGGTGGGTTCCCAGAGGAAGCCTCTGTGGCTACAGTTGGCTGCTACCGGCACCCTGACTACCTGCAAACAGTACATATTTAAGGCACGGCTTTCTGCATACTTCTTCTAAGTGATTCACCCCCATTACCCCTCAATACACAATCACTACGGTTTGGGTATGTGTCACCCAAAGGTGCCTGTGTTAAAGGCTTGGTTCCAGCCTGTGGCACTGTTGGAAGGTGAAGGATAGCCAAGATGTGGAGCCAGGAAGTTAAGTCACTGTGGGCGCACCCTTGAAAGAGCCAGCAGGGCCCCAATCCCTTGCTCTTCCCCTCTTTTTCACTCCCTGGCCATGAGCTGAACTGGCTTCTTCCGCCAAGATGCCGTGTGCTGCCCTGGCTCCAAAGCAACAGAGCCGACTGGCCACAGACTGAATTCTCCAAAACTGTGAGCCAACACAAACCTTTCCTGTCTCTAAATTGATTTAGCTCAGGTATTCTTCATTGTCGTTGTTATCTCATTCTGCTGATGAAGAAACTGAGGCACTGAGAGTTTGCCTAATCTCTCAAGGATCTCACAGCTCAAAAGCAGCCAAGCCAGGTTTAAATCCAGTCTAAATTCTTACCCTCAGCCTTTCCAGATACCATCATGGGAGATGATGGCTTCTCTCAGAACCACATAATGTATCGCAAATTAAACCACGGGATTTGCTTTCTTTGGTTGTAACCACATTGAAGTAGAAACTTTAAGAAAATATCTGCAATCCTCATTTCCCCTCTCTCCAGGGAGAGTGCTAATGCACATTCTTTCCCTTCTGCCATTCTTGCTCCATAGGAAACAAGAGCATCAAAATAGCTTGGAGGGTTCCTTTATCTTCCTTGCCTCAATCTGTAGGCTACCAAATTTCCTGGCAATTTATGGTGCATTGAACATATTTTCATAGCTGGATCAACTCAAAATGGGAAAACAACTACTGTGTAAAGACCAGGAATGTGTGCTGCATAAGTATATCATAAGTGTGCATTATTACATATAGCCCCAACACATTTCAGTTGTCTCAAAGACATCAATTCAGAATTAATTCATTCAGAATTAAAAGACATTAATTCAGAAAGCACTTTGCTTTCTTTCAAATGTTTTACTCTTCCAGGTTACATTTTTGTAAGTATTCTCTTCCTCAGCTGTACAATGTAAACACATTTTAGACGCGTACTTTCTCTGAAATGTCCTATTGTAATGCTGTTATTTCCTATAAGCATTTCCATGAAAATCTACTAAAATAGCCAATTAGAAACATACAAGAACTTTTATAGGATCATCAGCTCAGGGCTCTGGGCTAAAGAGAGCAGTTTTTTATTTCTCGAGCCTTCCTAACAGTAGCCTATACTTTTCTTCATGTTGGTTGACATTGCCAGTTACAAATGCAGCGGAATCCAGATTATGATCTGGATTCTGCTGTGATACAAATCAAAGCATAATCACAGAAAGAGGTTCGTGTACTTCTTTCCAGTATAAGTTTACTAGCTCTAACTTTAGAGGATCTCATTCTATAAACCTTAACAGTATTTACTAACCACTTGATAGTTACTGATCAATAATAGTATCTTGAGCCCTACATAAGGCAATAAATATGAAAAAGGTACATCTGTGTGGTAGGTGCTAGCACTGTTCCCTAATATGCAGTTTCTTTCTACTTCTTGCCCAAGACAGGACTTCATACTCTGCTCCTCTGCAGTCATGGGCAGTCTTCTTTTTTTGGTTCTGGGGATCAAACTCTGGCACAGCAGGCGGCAAAACCACTGAGCTAAATCCCCGGCCCCATGGTCAGTCTTCTTACTGGTGTGTTCAATAGAATGTGTGTGAAAGTGACAAGTGTTGCTTCCAGATGGGGGAGTGTTTAACCTCTAGTGAAGTATTTGGCTCACTCTGCCTTCCAGCAGTTGTAGGAGCACATCATTTTACGACAGTACCAGAACATGAAGGAGCTGAGCTGGGAAAACAGCTGCCCTGAGAAGTGCCCACAGCAGCTCTGCATTAACAAGAGACAAATTTCTGTTGTTTGGTGGTAATTGTTACAGCAGTACAGCCTCACTCATCCTGACTAACAATTCATAATGGTTCTCTATAATAATTATGTGATCTATGATTTGCATCATGTGGAAGCCCGGAGCCATGTGTGAAATTCCTGAGTCAGTCACCTTGCTCAGTTGACAGCCAAATATCATTTTACTACTACCATCTCGAAAATGAGTACCAATGGGTAGCTACAGGAAAATTAGGAAAAACAATTTGCATAAACCAATGTACTTTTTTTTTTTACCTCTATGAAAGCAAGCGATGGTACACATCTTAACAATCAGCGTTCAGCAAGTCTACCCTTGAACATAAAGGACAGCCCATTATAGGTTGTAAATAAAAACAAACCTATTTTAGCTAAATTAATTCTGGAAGTAAAAAGCAGATCAACACAACATATAAAACAGAGTCGAGCTTGTTTCATGACACCGTGAAGATCCTTACTAGAGGGTTTATGAGCCCGGTGAACAAAAGGAATGCTGCAAACATGGGGGGATCCGTTCTGTTCTGACGCTGTCCCCTTCCAAAGCAACTCCCAGCTCACCTTCCCTGTCAGTCACCTCAGAGTAGGCAAAAGTGGGCATGTATTCTCCAGGAAGCAGAGAGGTCTGGTTCCCAGGCTGCATTCTTGTCTGCACAAAGGGACATTTAAAATACATGAATGGGAAAAATGATTCAGAAAAAATAAGAGCTAACCCTTCTCAAATTCTAACCACGCCATTTTTGAGGTTCAGAGAAAAGTTCTATTGGCTTTTTTTTCTTTGCAAATCAGAAATTCCTCTTTTCAACCAAATTGATATGGGAAATATCATATTGAGAAAAACAAGAAAAATACTTTCTGATATTTGGCTAAGCTGCCCAAATGCCAGAAGATATTATGATCAAACTTGTATGCTGGGAGAAATCTAGACACTGAAGTGTTTACCCAGGGCCATCTCAGTCACAAGACACGTAACTGAGCCAACGCAATAATAGCTCCGCTTGTGGGCTGGTAGGAAAGCAAAGGGTAACTGTCAACACAGAGCCCTTCACTCCTAAAGTTGAATCCAGTTTGAATAGATATTCAGAAGTAACTCATTATGACATAGTCCTCCACTTTGACATATGGAAAGTGAGTACAAATAGTATGTATCACTTGCTTGGATTTTTATAAGGCTTTGTGTATGTTCACTTTTTTATTAAGTTAAAAGAATATAACCATTTTTCACATTTTTGTAGTTCTGAGAAATAAAACTTTAAAACTTTCCACTATCCTTTTTATAAATTTGTGTTTGATTTTTCTACATAGAATGATATAATTTTCCTTTTAAAAAAAAATAATTTGGGAGGTAGCAAGCAAGCTATGAGTGAAAAGTTTCATACTAACTTCATTTTGCATACATTTCCTTTGGTTATCTTTCCTCTGCTGCTGGCTGTTATCCAAAAAGGTAATTGTTTTGGATACATTATTATCTAATAAGCCATGAGAATCATCCATGTATCTGTTACAATTTTGGGTTTCTATATTTTTTATTTCAATAGGCATCTAGTAGTTTATGTATTTAAGGAGTATGGTGTGGCATTTCAAAACACATCTACAATGTATAATGATCAAATCAGAGAAACTGGCATATCTCTGACCTTAGACACTTGCCATTTCTTTGTCTTGGGAAAACCCAAAACAATTTAGGTTTTTAAGACCTTAAATATTCTTCTCCGAGTGTACATTCCCCCTTTGGCACTTTTTGCTTATCTTATATCGAGGCCAGGACTAGATCGCTGAAATTGTTTACAGAAGTTTATTTCTAATTGTCTACTTTTCTCATGAAATTTATTCCATCACAATTCAAGGCACAAGTCAGGTCCTCCCGTGTGCCCAGTAAATGGATTGTTAGTTTATGCTTCATTGTTACTTTATCAAGCAACACATATTTCACTTTACAAGGATCTTCATCCTTTATCCAAACCCAGTCAGAAAAGTTCTTCATCCTGGGAAATGCATGCCATCTTCACCTTTCAGCTAAATGCAAAGAAAAACGTGACTTTAACCTGCAAATACTTAACAAAAACCTCTAAACGATGGGAGTCTTTTTATTACACAGATGGTACAGGATAGAAGCTCAATAGTCTTTTGATTGGATGGAATTAAGCCCTAATGAACTTGAAGCATTTCTTCCTTAAGGTATCAGGGCAGAATATTTGTGCTGCCCGGGATAACATGGTAACATTCCATGGAAATCATTTCAGAAACAAACTTCCGACAGCATGAGAATACCCCAGGAAATAATGGACAATTTTCCAAAAATTAAAAAAAAAATTCAAAATGAAAAAATCTGATTTTGAAGCAAAATTGACCCCTCCACCCTTTCCTTCCCTCCCTTCCATCCCTACTTCCTCTGGAAGAAAAGAATGGAAGAAAACTCAGCCGAAACCAAAGGTTTCAACTCATTGCCATCAAAAAGAAAGGAGTTAAAGATGTGTTGTCAGTATTTGTCCCAGAGAATCGGTGACAGAAAATCCTAGATGTTCTCCCTCATGTTGAAGATTTAATCCAGAAAAAAGCAGTCATAGAAAAGGTTTCTTAACTACTACACTGAAAAATTACTTGTATTCATAAAAGCTCCCTTTCCCTCCTCATTTTATTCCAGGGCAGAACTTATCACTGGCTTCTTTAGTTAATTAAGATTTCAAGGGAACTAAGGGAAAACAGCAGAGCTTTGTACAACATGGCCAAGATGATCGCTAGACACTACATGCTGGCCACCTACCAGGAGCCCAATTCACACTTGGAAATGTGATTTCTATGTAATACTTCACTCCCCATTGTGCCACTGAAGATTTACAAACTATTAAGAACCGCTTGGATTACTAATGCAACTTTGTAAATAGTGCCAATGAGTGCAGCCAGAATTGCTAAATCTGCATAAACTGGATAGCATAGTTCGAAAGTACATGATATACGCTTAGCCTTGTATTTTTTTAAAGCTTTTGTAATTGAGATTTAATTGTCACTAGGAATCCTGTAACTTACTAAAGCTGAGTATGTCACAAAAGAGTAAATCACTTTAGGACATCTGACAAAAATGTCTTAGTAGCTGGGGATTTAGCTCAGTGGTTCCGGCGCCTGCCTCGCAAGCACAAGGTCACAAGTTCGATCCCCAGTACCAAAAAAAAAAAAAAAAAAAGTCTTAGTCGAGCTGCATAAAAATCTGAAAGAGAAAGACCCAAACAGACAAACGTGGAGTATGGCGAAGTGAAAGTCAGTTCGGTGGAAATGACAAAGGGCTTTTTATTCTGGGATTTGTCTCTAGAAAGACTGTACTTGTGCGCAGGAACTCCGGTTCCATCTGTTGCTTTAGAGACCACAGGCTTGTTTTATCGATTTGGGGCTCCTCTCTGGTAGCAATAAATTCCCACCAGAGATGGGCCCGGGCTGGGTCAGTGAGCCCCGCAGTTCCCATCAGACAATGGAGCAGGCCTTTCTTCCCCGAGGCTGTGGCTGGTGGACTGCCCTGTGAATGGCCTTGGGATTCTGCTGTTTCCATTCAGAGTTTCCTTGGGAGCAATTAGGAGCCACTTCGTTTCCAGGGTCTCATCAGCAGTTGCAACACCAGTCAGCAAGAAACTCTTGGAACCCCAGAAAGAAAGGGAAAGTTGAGGGGGGGAGGAAGCAGGGGAAAGAAAACATAGCAACAAATCTTTCTCCAATTAGGAGTGCAAAATAAACTAGGTGCACACAGATGACAAACATTTCAAACTTCTGAACCCAAAGACCAAGAAATCAGTACTGGCTGAGCAGATCTGAGAAAGTAGTCTGTAAATAAAAGGCTGCTGCTGGGAGCTCCTGCCGTAAAGGGAGAGAGAATTTCCTTCCCCAGGTAGAGGTCGCTGAAGTGAGCAGCACACCCCACCCATTTTTGTGTTTGTTTTGTTTTTCCTTTTTTAAGCAGAAGCATCCAGAAGTGCAAATAGGGCCTGCTATGCCCTAGCTCCAACCCCTCTCTCCAATTTGGGGGGTCATTTTCTCATTGGAGAAACAATAGAAGACGAACTTTAGCCTCTAGGACAAGTTTTCCTGAGACAGGCACAGTGTAAAACGCCTTTCACATTCCGGCCCCAGCCCGAGGCGGTCTAGAACACTCTTGTGGTCAGAGACGGGCGAGAAAGTGTTCCTTTGCCGGCGATCTTGATGGGGTGTGACTGTTTTCATCTCGTTGAAGCCACTATCTTTTAGCTCACTCCCTCCCCACCCCCACCCCCCGCCAAGGTATCCATTTTTTGAGGCCAGGGTCTTTCTCAGTGAGCAAGTTCCCTGTATTTGGGACGAAGAGGACTTGGGGATTGGAGGTTCACCTGGCTTCCAACACACGTCTCACAGGGCTCACAGCGGCTCTCACTACCGCGGCTCTGGCCGGGTGCGTCCTTTGCGGGTCAGGCCCGGGGATGGCTTCTGCGTCGCCACCAGGGAGCCGTTGTCGCGCGCCCCGCCGACCGCAGCCTGCGTCTCGGCCACCCCTCCTGGAGAAGCGGGGACTCTGCCCCCATAGTCAGCCTAGGCGGGGAGGGGAGTGGGCGCGGGCACCGCCCTTCCCTGGTTTTCTCGGCCTTGGATCTCAGATGAGGCGCTGGCGCGGAGCTCGGGTTGCGGGTCGACGCACGTTCGCCCTCCGGCTCGACCGCTATAAGTGAGAGGCCGCCTGGCTCGGTCCTCGGGCCTGACCGTGTTCCCAAGACGCGTGCTGCGCGGCAGCTGTGCCACTCACTGGGCGACCCCATTCGAGTCACTCGACCCTCGCTGCCTCAGTTTCCTCGTAACTACTGAGGTGCTCTGGGATCGCAGTCACACCCCCTGCCGGGCGGCAGGGCGGATGTCCGAACACAGGGGCCCTCGGTCCTCTCTAGCGTCCGCTGCACACCGCTCCCAGTGTGACAGCGCTGGCCCCGGGGGCTCGCGAAGGGCTGCAGCACGCTCCTTCTCGGGGACGCCGGGCCTCCTAAAAAAGGTCCTGAGACCCCACTCTCCCGCCCAAAGAAGACGGGTCCGCGGTCCGGGCCTCTGGGAGGCTGCCCGCCCGAGGCCGGTGCTGGGCTGTGGAAATTAGAGCACAGTACACGCATGGCGCTTTCACCTCTCGGGAATGGGCCTCTGTACGCTCCCAGGCTGCGTGCGCGCGTCGGGCTAAGAACCCCGCTTTCCCTGCCCTCCGCGGACGCCCGGGCGCGGGGACCGGAGCTGGGGGCCCGGCCGGCTCAGGGCGGCTCCTCCGCCAGAAACTCTTGCAGCCCGCGCAGCTTTAACCGAGCAGCTGAAGTGTCCTGCAGAGACTGGGCAAGGGGGAGGGGGGTCCCCTAGATTTTCAGCGCCCTGAGGACAGGGAAGCAGGGAAGCAGGCTCCCAGCCAGAATCCGAGTCCTTCGGGCCTGCAGCGCTTGGCTGGGGACGATGAGTGCGCGGGGACGAACTGCCCGGTCGGGAAGCAGCACCCGGGGGGTGACCCCGTTTACTAGCAGGCGGGGGCCGCACTCTCCGTGCGCAGGTGCTAAATGGACCAGGAGGGGTCGGCACGGACTCCTCCAGACAAAAGCCTCTCGGGCGGCTTTGCACGCACGCAAGGGCGGCGGGAGCCTGGGTCCCCGGGGCTACCCCGGCGCGAGGCGCAGTCCGGGTAACGGGGCGCGGCGGCGAGGCGCCGGGCTCTGAAGTGACTGCGAGCGGCTGCGCGGGCGGGAGTGGCGAGGTCGCCGCCCTGGCTTTCCGCCCCAGCCTCCGCGGGAGAGCGTCCCCGAGCCCCCAGCAACCGCGGGCGGCGTCCTGCACGCCTGTCTCCGAGGAGGAGGGGACGGGAAAGGGACGGGGCACGACCCGGGCTGGGAAGGAGGCGCCGCGGGTGCAGGACGGGGTCGGAGCTGAGGTGCGCGTGCCGAGAGCTCGCGGTGGGCCAGGCCGGCGGGAGCGGGACCCTGCGCGAGGCCCGGCCTCAAGCCGCAACAGGACTCCGGGCGCCCCCTGGCGGCGAGCGCTGCCACCGGGTCCACAGACAACGTCCGGGGTCGAGCAGCTCTGGGTCCCTGGAGGAGCCCGGCTCAAAGCAGCGCGACTGGCCTCGGGCTCCTCGAGCCCCAGCCTAGCGCCCTGCGGGTGGGTGGCCCCAGGAAAGCGCGCTGGGGATGGGGGCCGTGAGGGCGCGAGGACCCTCACTGGCACCCCTAGCCCAAGTCCCCACATCTCTCCAGCTCAGGCCCGGATCAGCTGCTTGGCTAGGTTTCCTTTGGGTTGGTTTTTTTTTTTCAAAGCAGTTTAAGTTTAGGGAGAGGGGCTTTAAGGCCTCACGGTGCTTAAATTAAAGAGGGAACGGCCTAGGACCAATTCGGGGGAACTGTGGCCTTTTTCCGCTCCCAGATTTTTAGAAGCCCAGATCTCGGGGTTCCGAAGCGCACTCCCCCCAGGTGGCGATCTTCCTGCGAGGCCACGACCAGGAACGGGTAGGAGATATCCCCGAGTGGGTGGTCGCCACCCACTCGTGAACCCCTTCCTCTACACCGCGGGACGGCTAAGGGGACCCCGCGACTTGGGGCGGGGGTTGGGGGCGAGGAGGCTAAATAAAGCATCCTCCGGAAGGAAGGAAATGGGCCCGCCGGGGTCTGGGCCTCGGGGTGGCCCTAAGTGGCCGGAAAGTAAGGACAATGCGCCGCCCTTCCATATGAAAGGACCTCGCCTTGTGCGGATTATCCCCGCGGCTCCGCACCGTCGGGGGTGCCGGGGAAGTTCGGGGAAGGGACCCCAGTCACACGCTCTTCCCTTGCCTGGCATCCTGTTCCCAGTTCACAGTCTGTGTCCCCGAAGACACCGGATCCCCCGCTCCACGAGAGCAGAGGACGCTGCGTTTCTTCACGCGGCCCAGCACGGCGCCCCCACCCGGAGCGCGGAGGGTGAAGGACGGATCCTGCCAAGGCCGCGAGTCGCCCCCGGGTCTCCAGACTGGGATCCCTCTGGTCCCGCTCTACCCACCCCGCCGGAGTCCGCAGCGAGTCTCCGAGCCCCTGCCTGAGGGCAGGTCCTTGCGCCGAAGCGTCGGGTCACCCCATTCCCTGAGGGGACAAAGCCTGTGTGACTGGGGAGACGTGCAGAGCCCTTTCCACAAGAGCGCAGTTTTATAGACCTCCAAAAAACCAACCCGACGGTGTGTTATTTCGATTCCCCTGTAAAGTTTTGTTCGTATTCTAGGTAAACGTCTAATTTCATCTAGTTTTCCCTAAGGGCAGGAGGAAGCACTGCCCGGGCCAGGCTGCTGAACTTTGCCTGGAGACCCAGTGGGGAACCAAGTGCTCGGAGCCGGCCTCGGGAGTGCAGGTCCCGGCTCCAGCCCAGGGCACAAAGAGCCCGCGCTCGAGGCCCGCGGTTCGCTGCACAAAGCCTCCCCTGGCTGTGGCGCAGCAGAGCCGGCGCGGGGCGAGCGTTCCCGCCTGGACCCGCTGCAAGGCCACTCGCCTTGCGCCCCGCGTGCCCCCCGCCCCCACAGCCGGCGCCCCGCTACCCACTGTGGGGCGCAGCGGCCGGGCCGTTTTGTTTGTTGTTCAAAGCACTCGTCGGGCGTGCGCAGCCGCAGCGTCTGGGGAGGGGGCGCGGCCCGAATTTCCTTCCCAGAGAGTGCAGGAGACCTAGAAAGTAGTGACCAGCCCTCCTCGGATTACTCTGCCCTGGCTCCTCCCCACCTCCAGATTTGCATAAAAAAGGCCGGGAGAGCTCTGGCAGCGCCCCAGCCGCGGCTCCCTCTGCTCCCCCGGGTCGGAGCCCCCGCAGCTGCGAGCGCTTGCAGCGCCCGGCTTCCGCTGCTCCGCAGGCTCCGACACCCCAGCCCCGCCTAGCAGAGTCCGCGGCCCGGGACGGGCTCGGCTCTGCCGCCTCGCGCTCCCGGCTCGGCTCCCTCCGCCGCCCCCCAGCCCCGGGTGGCGCCCACGATGCCTCAGGGCCCCGGCTCGCTGCTGCTGCTTGTTCTCGCCCTGCACTGCTGCCCTGGCTCGGCGCGCGGGCTCTTTCTCTTCGGCCAGCCCGACTTCTCGTACAAGCGCAGCAACTGCAAGCCCATCCCGGCCAACCTGCAGCTGTGCCACGGCATCGAGTATCAGAACATGCGCTTGCCCAACCTGCTGGGCCACGAGACCATGAAGGAGGTGCTGGAGCAGGCGGGCGCGTGGATCCCGCTGGTCATGAAGCAGTGCCACCCGGACACCAAGAAGTTCCTGTGCTCGCTCTTCGCCCCCGTCTGCCTCGATGACCTCGACGAGACCATCCAGCCCTGCCACTCGCTCTGCGTGCAAGTGAAGGACCGCTGCGCCCCGGTCATGTCCGCCTTCGGCTTCCCCTGGCCCGACATGCTCGAGTGCGATCGTTTCCCCCAGGACAACGACCTCTGCATCCCCCTTGCTAGCAGCGACCACCTCCTGCCGGCGACGGAAGAAGGTGAGCGTCCCTCCTCGTTCCTTCTCCCGGCCTGGTGAGGCGCCCCGGGGGGACCCCGCCGCCCGGCTCCTCTGCCTGGGCCTCCCCAGGCGGACGCCACAGCCTGTATCAAATCTGCGATCCCCTCGCCCTTTCATTCCCACCCCCGCCCCGAGTTACACTTAGGGACGGTTAAAAGGGACAGCGAAAGAAAACGAAAAGCTGAAAGGTAGCTTTTCTTTATAGGTGCGCAGTTCTCGTTAAAGATGCTGGCCCCGGGCGGGCCGCGCTTCTGAGACCCTCGAAGTGCTCCAGTGTGGAGCAGTGGCGGAGGATCCCGGCCAGGGCTCCGCACTGGGCCCCAGTAGCTCGTTCTGACCACTGGGCGAGATGCTAGGGTGCGGGGGTGTTCCCCGTGGGGGCGGATCGGCCCAGGTGTATAAACTGATGGCCTCTTTGTCCTTGCAGTGTAAGTTTGGGACTTAAACCAGTACTGCTTTGGACTATCTGGAATTGAATATTGCTTGTAACTGCCCAGGCGTTTGAGGAAGACAGCATAAAAGGAATCTCCAGGAATCATCTATCACTATCAGCTTTTATCTTAGGGGTGGTTTTAATTAGCTGGAGAAAATCATGCAGAGGAGTTTCCCAAGTTTTTAGAAAACAGAAGGGGAGTTCCTGAGCAAAAACACCATCAAAGCAATGAAACCCTCATGGACTCCTGATAGTCTTCCTGGAAGGAAAAACGTATACAATGTGTCTGGGCTGATTTAGGTCCCCCGGGATGGAAAGGGGGCTTCCTAACCCCTTCAGGGCTTCAGCAGCATCCTCCCCCCTTTCAGTCTCTAATTGCTTTCCTACAGACATCATTAGTTAAAGAAAATGCAAACTTGTTCAGCAATCTTTCTTGGCAGGGACTATGAGTTTGCAATCATCTTATTGGTTAGATTTCTAATTTATTGCAAATGTTTGGCATTTTTCAAACATTTGTCCAACATATACCACAGGCTAACCGACACCGGTTAGTAATAGTTTGTGTACGTCCTGGGAGCTCCTAACTGGAATGTCTGCGTTGCGTTGGGTGAAGGAAAGTAAGGCAGTTATGGATGAGGGATGAGATGCTTTTGTTTTTGTTTCTCCCCACTGTCAGCACCCACCTTATTTTTGTTGTTGTTGTTTGTTTTTTGGTACCGGGGATCGAACTCGGGTCCTTGCGCCTGCACAGCAGGCAGCGAAACCACTGAGCTAAACGCCCAGCCCCAGCACCCACTTTATACATGTTTACCAAAAGTCATTTTCTTTCTTCAAAAGTTTATGTTCTTATTTTGCTCTTTGTGATTTTTTGACTAGCTTGGTAAGTCTTGAGTCACATAGTTTTTTCTGTGAAAATTTAACTTCATATCAGTGAAAATCTAATTTCATCTAAATTTAAAGACAGCATTAGCACATTTATAAATGAATTTGCTTTTTCCCCCATGAGAAATCAGACTCTTCGGAGAGGCTTTGATGGGCTTTTTGGCAAGAATACAAAATCCCTAGGTTTGGTCAGCTCCCCTAGAGGTTTGCTTTATCTTTGATTAGCTTTGGGGACAGGTTTTTGTTTGGGGTTTGGTTTTGGTTTTGTCTATTTTGAACATCTGAAACAGGCGAAGAGGGCCAAGAAGAACCTGTACCAGGATGCTGGTAAGTAGCGCAATAAATTCTGCCTCATACAAGCACAGTCTTGGCAGAAAGTATGAGGTGAACCGGGCAGTCAGAGCAGCCGGCAGAATCAGTGAGGTGTGTTTCCAAGATGGGAGCAGCCCATGGATTGTCCTAATACATCAGCCACCTCTTCCGGTACAGACCTGAAAATAGTCCTGGCGTGACTCCCTGTCACATGCAGCTCTGCTAAAGAGAACGGCTACCCTGGTGTCCTGCCGCTAAAGATGACCACCTGTTGGTTGTACTTTATGGTTATGAGTTTTTCCCAATCCCTCAAAGGGCTTCTTAGATTTTGGGAATAAGTTTTGCAGACAGAATTGGTCCCAGGGGTGGGAGGATGACTGGAAAGCTGTGACCTGTCCCACCCAGTTAACTAGCAACACGCACCTGCATGCTCTATCCACAACTTCACTTTGATTTGGGAATCCTCATTTATTGAACACAGCATATGGAAATTTTCATTTGTGCAACCATAAACAAAGCAAAAAGGCCTTTCTGAGCAGCAGAAGTGGGTCACACAGGACAATGGCAGCCCTTGCCTGGGTGAGCCCCTTCAAGTTCTTTACAAAGGCCACCTGCTGTTCCTTTATGAGCTAACTTACTAATGGCTGTCTTTCCCATTTCCAGCTCCGAAGGTATGTGAAGCCTGCAAAAATAAAAATGATGATGACAACGACATAATGGAAACTCTTTGTAAAAATGATTTTGGTAAGTAATAGCCCACCAACAAATTTCACATTGAAGAGTTTTATTTGCCAGTAAAACTTAAAAATACCAATTCTTAAGATGTTGCTAGGTAAAGGCTCAGTGAAATAAAATCACAGCTCATGTTCCCTAAAGTCATCTAATTTGCTTCATCTGGTTTCCCCTTATGTCACAATTATGTATTCAATTGTATCTTTTTAGGTGAAATCCACAGTTCCTTTAAATAATAAATAATGAAAATTATTCAAATTACCAATGTTCTACATTTGAAATCTCCCTTTGGCTCTTTCAGGCCAACATGTATAATCCTGAGCAGTACTCTTCCAGGCGCTTTGCATGTATCCAGCAATAGGACTGCAAACATTAACCTCAGCAAAACAGGTTGAAGGCACAACTGGCCACAGATAGAAACTTACCCTGGCATCAAATAAAAATATAAGTATTTAGGCCGGGGATTTAGCTCAGTGGTTCCACCACCTGCCTCGAAAGCGCAAGGTCCCAAGTTCAATCCCCGGTACCAAAAAAAACAATACGAAGATAAAAATATGACTATTTATAACCCATAATGATTTGCTGCCCCGTGTTCCATCACTAGTGAATATAGCCAAAGCTCTGGTTAATAATTTGTGGGAGAGGGGTTCCTCACATTTAAAAAGAATGGTTTCCTGAGAAGATACCTCATGCGGGCCTTTGTACAATCTCAAATTAACATCCTAAAATCCTTTTTAAAGGATTTTTTTTTGTGAAGTTCTTATGAGTAAGTCTAGGCACAGTTGCCATATTTTCGCAAATAGGAAAAAAAAAGAAAAGAGCTTAAAAATTTACTTTACCAAGATTCGCCATGATGACATGGTACCTGGGGACAATAAAAAATGAGTGACCTGTGTTACCCAAATTTCAAAAAGTGTAGCACCCTTATGAGGCTTATAAGAGGAGAGCGAGCTGGAAGACTGAAACCTCACCTGCATCTTATCCACTCCCTCAGGCCCCCAGATGAGAGAAGAAACCCAGCTACACAAGGATCAGTGCTAAGGTCAGGGTTAGGAGTGGCCGAGAACTTCACCCAGACTCCCGACATGCTGCCTTCTCCAAGTATTTTACTCAGGAGAAGTCTGAAGTTACCAATTCTACCCTTCAGTGATGGACTCTAACCGGTCCATAATAGCATTTCTACAAACTAAACAAATCCCGAGCCTGAGGGAAATCATTCCCGCCTAAGGGAAATCATTCCCACCACAGCTCCACTGCTGACAGCTTTCCACTCTCCTTCCCTTGCCATCCCTGAATTCCCAGCCAGGTCAGTCCCAGAACTCAGAATAATCCAGTCACTACTTTTAGGTCCAGGTCTCTTCCCACAGGTGCCCTGGCGTTAACCAAGGCTGCTTCCCCCAGCAAGAGGGAAGATTTCAAACTGGTGAGGAGGGGAAGGGAGAAGGTAGTGGAGAGGGCTTGCTGACCCTTCCCATTTGGAAGAGGAACCACGGATAAGGCTGATAGTCTATATTCAGACAGACAAAAAAAATATCATACAAATCTCATACCCGCATGGCCCAAGCATGTTAGCAGCAGATAATCCCCAGTCACCAACCAGAGCCTTACTGAAACAGTCCTTACCTTCTATGCCTCAGACATGATTAAGGGCAAGATAGATACATGCTATTTCAGCAAAACTTACATTAAAAATCCTATGTTATATTTTCTTCTGTACCCTGTCTGTTGTACAACACATACAAATAATTTCTCCAGTAACATCTTTCTCCTGACTCCCTTGAAAGTGTTAGTTGTTACAAACTCCAAAACAGCTGAATTTAGGGGACATACACATACATATTACTTGCAGCTTTCTTTACAGGAGGCCCCCTTTTAAAGACACCCTGTTGAAGTCTGAGCAGAAAAAAAGAGGGGATTAGTGTGAAAGTCATCACACGTGCAGGATCATGCATGCACTCTGCTCTTGTCCGATAAAGGGAGAATGAATTTCAGGAAGTGCATCATATACTGTACTCTGTGGATGGATATTCTGAGTAATGGGCAGTAAGAACAAGTACAGATCTGGGCTGGTTTTCTGTTTTGTTTCTCGGGTTTATTTGTTTGCTTGTTTGTAGTACTGGAGATTGAACCCCGGGCTTCTGCACTAAGCTACATACTCTGCCCATTTTTCTCTTATTTTGAGACACAGTCTTGTTAAACTCCCCAGGCTGGTCTTAAACTTGTGATCTTGTCTCAGCCTCCCAGAGTGCTGGGATTACAAGTGTGCACCACCACACCTGATAGCTATCTGATGTATTTAACATGAGTCTTCCAGGAAGGCACCAACTCTTCCCTACTGCACCTGAAATAGAAGGGGAATGTACAACACTGTACGTCAATAAAGTGTGCACTTGTAAATAAAGAATGGCCAGGACGGCCTTCCCACATATACTGCGTATCACTGGATCAGGTAGTGTAATCACCTCTGCCTCCGACCATATCCTGAATACCCAGGCACATCTCCTAGGGCAGCAAAGTTACTCTGGCACTTTGATTCCCTGTTTTTGGTTTAAACAGAAAATCCAAGAAGGAAATCTTTAATGTTTTCCCATTATTGTATTATCCACTTGCCAAGTTGGTTATTTTAGAGCTAGAGAAAAATGAGTGATAAATATCTTGGTGAAAAGTGTTTGTTTTTCTCATATTCCAGCTCAAGAATATTGCATTTGACCAGGTAAAATCTGGTAATATATAATCAGTACATAACCTGGTAATGTGTAACAGGTACATTTCTCCCACCATGCTGGGGTCTTCCAGCACCCCGTCCCCCAAGCAGAGGTCACAGGAACATAAGACATTTCCGTGTGGCTTTTTCTATAACTGAAGTCTCAAACTGAGAGCTCAGGGTCAGGGATTTGGCTTAGTGGTTCGGCCACCTGCCTTACAAGGGCAAGGACCTGAGATCAATCCCAGGTACCAAAAAAAAGAAACAGACCTCAGTACTACTCTGGTTCAGATGCAAATTGGGTGAGACAAAACCGTGCTAGCAAAGTCACAGCACCCTTGATTTACCCCATTGCACTTCTGTCAGTTCTCAGTGGGCTACAAAGCTACACTTAGTCCAGTACCTTGTCTGATGTTTCAAAAAAGAAAAAGGAAACCTCAAAGAGTTACAAAACTCTCCTATTAATTGTTTCAATAATGCATTACACTCCATCAAAGTCAGGAACTCACCCTGGCACATCACTTGTACAGAACGGCGGTCAGCACCCAGGGTCTGGGGACACTGGAGAAATTTGACGTTGAAGGAGATTTGGGGCCTGGAGTCTGGGTACTAAACTAGGCTAAGACACAGTCTAACTGGGTGACCTGACAAAAGTAATTGAACTTCTCTGGGGATTTCAGATTATGTACTTACAAGATTTTAGTGGGGTAATTCTTTCTAACCTTAAAATTCTATTTCCTGGCTTCCTAGAGTCTTGAAATTTATTCCAACATGTATGTTTGTGGGGTTTTCTTACCCAAAGCAAGACTTTGCGTAAGTTCATGACTATAAAGAGTGTCCTTTACAGTAAACCACTTAGTTTAACTCTTAACATTCTAATGAGTCTGCATTTACATTTTGGTGGGGGTTTTTTTGTTTTTGATACCGGGGATCGAACTTGGGTCCTTGCACTTGCGCAGCAGGTGGCGAAACCACTGAGCTAAATCCCCGGCCCTGCATATACATTTTGGAAACAGTACGTATATGATTTGTAAAAGCCTTGGCTTTGGTCAGGCAAATGAGAACATGTGAGGATGAGGTCTTCAGAAAAACACTTATGGCTAAACATGTGCTCTTAAAAAGGATCCTGCATTTTTTTCCTCCTAGTTACTTTACCAAATCAAATGCAGCTGCAAGATCAATTCTCCTTCCTTGAAATCTGTCCTTTAGAAAACAATGATTGTGTAATACAGTTTCCTTACAGGTTTGTCCAGAAACCTCTCCGATATAATAAATTGAGTTTAAAGTTTATAGCCACCGAAGGATCATGTTTCACCTAAGAGTCAGCCATATCTTTTCGCCCTGAAGTTTCCAGTAGGGGAAGTCGTTTGTTGGGGAGAGCAGGAACCACATGCAACCCACTCACAAACCCAAGGGCGAGGAAAGGAGAAGAAAGGTTAATCGAGTCCTGCAAAGAGGAAGATCGGAAAGGGTGGCTGATCTGAAACAAAGTGCCTGCCAAATTCTTGGAGCCTTTAGAAATGGACCCACCTGCGGCCCCCAGCTCCCAGCCCCGTCCTAAGACTCATTAGTTCCAGGAAGTTCGTTTTCCTTCCCACAGGCCAAGTCGCAGGAATATGCAGCAGAGGGGCGGAGAAAAGCTCCCGATCTGTACGGTATTCTCTCGTGGTAATTTGTGGTTCTTTCTACCGCTCTTGTCTTCATAGCGCTGAAAATAAAAGTGAAGGAGATAACCTACATCAACAGAGACACCAAAATCATCCTGGAGACCAAGAGCAAAACCATTTACAAGCTGAACGGTGTGTCTGAGCGGGACCTGAAGAAATCGGTGCTGTGGCTCAAAGACAGCTTGCAGTGCACCTGCGAGGAGATGAATGACATCAACGCGCCCTACCTGGTCATGGGACAGAAACAGGGCGGAGAGCTGGTCATCACCTCGGTGAAGCGGTGGCAGAAGGGGCAGAGGGAGTTCAAGCGCATCTCGCGCAGCATCCGCAAGCTGCAGTGCTAGTTCCGGGGTCCCAGAGGCCTCATAGCTCACCGGGCTGTTTCCGGTGGGCCACTTCCGCCCAGAACATCACTTCTGGTTTTCCAAGCACAGTTCCAGGCTGCTCCATCCGCAGCCTGGAACCGCTTTGCCAGTCTTTTCCACGTTTCCATCCCAGCATTTCCTGAGTTACAAGGCCCTAGGAGGCCTCAGGAATAGAGCTCTGTCTCCATATAAAGGAAAAACCCTAACTAATAAAGTCAAGGGTATTTTTGTGAATATCTAAAAGGGCTCATTTGAAGGCTAATTTTAAATAGATACGACTGACTTGGGTCTGATTTTTCTTTTTTAACTCACTGTTTGGTTGGAATCAGCTGATTTTTACGACCCACTGAAGTGGCTGTAACATGCAAGATGCTTCATTTTTTCCTGTGGCTTGAACCCATGGGTTGCAAATTTTGTTGGGATAAAGCAGGCTGTTATCCCAACATCTTCCTCAGCTCCAGCCTGAGACTCACTAAGAATTCACTTATTATTTTACACCCTCGCTAGGAACTCACACTGTTGCAAGTATCACATTCCAGCTGCAGTACTTCCATTTATAAAAAGCACATTAACCATTTCTCATAGCATGATTTCTTCAAATAAAGGACCAAGTACATAAATTTTGTAATTGACTTGAGTACTTTAAGCCTTGTTTAAAGCATTTTTACTTAATTTTTTGCAAATGAAACCATTGTAGCTTACCTGTAATATACATAGTAGTTTACCTGAAAAGTTGTAAAAATAATTGCTTTAACCAACATTGTAAATATTTCAGATAAACATTATATTCTTGTATATAAACTTAACATTCTGGTTCATGCATGGTCTTGTGTCTTTTCTTCCTACAAGGAGCTGGGAGGGAGTTAGATATGAGTGGTCATTGTGTCTCAGAAGGTCCAGCTCTCTTGTCCCTGAAAGTCATCTGCTTCTTAAGTGACTCAGGCAGTTTCTCCCCTCCACCTTGTACCTCACAAATTATGTGGATTTCAGCACCACTGACCCTGCAGAAGAAAGTAGATATTGAAGGAGATTTTTTGTCCCTTTTCAGTTCAGCTGCAGCTATGTGGCATCATTACTCTAAACTTGTTTCATGAGCTTTACATATTGTGCTTTTCATTCCCTGATATTTTTATAACGAAGTCTAATTATTGCAAAAATAGTCATTCCGTCATCACTTAAACCCTAAGATAAAGAAGGCCATGATTTAGAGAGATGAAGGAGAGAATGGTCAAAAACTGGCAGTGGGGCAGCAAGGGACAGAGACATCCATTGACAATGGGTTTGACAGTCCATGTGGGCTACTATAACAAAATAGCTTAGACTGAATAATTTATAAACAAATTTGTTTCTCACAGTTCTGGAGCCTGGGAAATACAAAGTCAGGGTGCCAGCAAATTAGGTGATTAGATGAGGGCTGTGCTCCATGGGTGATGTCTTTTCATTATGTCCTCACGTGGCAAAGTGGGGGTAAACAAGCTCCCTGGGGCCTTTTACATAGCTAGGTACACTACTCCCACTACTTCGAGGGCTATTGTCATGGCCTAGTCACCTGCTAAATGCCTCACTTCCTAATCCCCTGACCACTGGGGATTAGACTTTAACATATGCATTTTGGAGAGACACAACACTCAGACCATGCCAGTGTCCACCCAAATTCCTCATTTCATTATGGCGCCTCCACAGAAATACTATTGGACACATGAGGAAACAGACCAAAATGTTAGGCAGTAAGACTCATAAGAGGGAGAGCCAAGGTTTTAATTCAAATTCTGCCTTCTCTGAAACCTAGGAGCGTAACACAGAAACAGGACAGTGATCGCCTATTGGACAAATGGTTACTAGTGCCAGGCATACAAACACTCAACCTTGTTTTTATACAGTTCATATGAGGAAGTGAAGGAGTGTATTTATAACTAAGTTATATAAAGCAAAAATACAGGTATATGTGAGTACAGCTGTCTCCGCCATCAAATCTGAAATTTTTAGTGACATTCTGGTGAAGCCTTCACCTGATGGCATTTTACCAATTTGGCTGACAAATTTCCTTACATAACATACATCCATGATCATCTCCATACTGAACTATAAGATCTTCTGACACCCAAAGTCAACACAGTCCACTGCCCAAACTGGCCGGTTTTAGTGGTCCTCTCCATTTTCCTCTGCACTGTCACCTGATTCTGCTTTTCATCTGATTCCACACACAAACTCAGGACACATTCTGCCCCACGGGGTATCTACAAGGCAGACTGAGGGCAGCGGGGATGTCATGGATCCATGTCAACACCCATTTTAAACATTTGGAACGGGAGACTCAGGACCCTCAAGAGGATGGAGAAAAAGAGAAGAGGAAAAGCAAAAGAATTTAGTCTATCAAAGATTAGGAATCAGAAGGGGAAATATATACAGTGCACCAGAAGTAACAGAAAGAAATGATTTGGGAAAAACCAACATGTCTGAATGTTCCCTCTCCAATCAGGCCGGAAGTTACGTGCATATACAATGGGACGCAAAAACTTCAGCCAGTTGATGCCAGACACGGCCTCCTTCAGTCGTGTCCTGAACAGCTCTGGCACCCGCCAGTCCCCGCCATGTACATCTCTCTGTGCACTTTCCCGCCCCACCCCCACCTTCTGTTCCTGTCCTTGATGAGGGTGCAACCAATGTGGCAGGCTTGGGACAGAGTGGGTAGGCTTTGTTTGATTTATTTTATTGTTCTCCATGATGGTTATAACAAATATGGTTCATTTATTCTTGAGATAACTATGATTGTATTCTTAATTACTTTTTCTTTGTAAGCACATGAAAATATAAATGCTCAACATTTATTAGAAGAAGAAAGCTGGTAATAAGGACACTGGATTTCTGAGTTTCCTAAAATGATTAATGACCCTTTAATAAACTTAAAGTGACCAAAAAAGAGGATCTGCCTAAACAGAAAAATTAAAAAGATGAAAACTATGCATCAGTACATGTTATCCCTCTTCCCTTTAATAAACAGCTTGAGAGTGCTCACTTTGACAGCACATATACTAAAATTGGAATGATACACAGAAGATCAGCATGGCCCCTGTGCAAGGATGATATGCAAATTCATGAAGCGTTCCATATAAAAAAAAAAAAAAGAAAAAAAAGAGCTTGAGAAATTAATTGCTCTACAATAAAAAATTATAAGAGGTTTTCACATAGCATTTTTTAGCTGTATAAAGGATAAAGGCACTGTCCACATGCAAAAATCAGGACAGTGAAAAATTGCACAATTAAATAGAATCAGTTTTACATTAAAAAATACCCTTCAGGCCGGGGATTTAGCTCAGTGGTTCCAGCGCCTGCCTCTCAAGCGCAACGTCCCAAGTTCGATCCCCGGTACCAAAAAAATAAATAAAAAATACGCTTCATTCTTTATGCCCTGTTCTCTCATCAAATAATAATTTGGTTGGATTTTTACTTTTCAACCCTAATTTACTGTCACTATCAGGCTTTCGATGTTCTTGAGTTGGCAATGTGGGGGTGAGGCATTGCCATGAAAAGCAAACCCAGGGGTATCCAACCTAATTCCTGTGAGTCATACACTTGGCTTGCCTGGGCCACACTGAGCAAAGAGGAATTGTCTTCAGTCACATATAACATAGAATATATTCGATATATATAAGTAATAAAATTCCCATGTATATATGTATGTTTTTATTATAACACAAGCTGAACCACCAGCCACAGGTTGGACATGCATGCATATGCAGACACTGCATTTGGATGATGAAACAATGAGATTTTTTTGCATATGAAATACATGGCCCGAGTACAAACAAATTCTTAAACTCAGCAAATATTCAGTGAGAACCAATAACCGACAATGGTGCATTCAGTTAATAAACACTGACTGCATTTCCACAAGCCAGGTGTTGTTTTAGGTAATGGACACAGTGATCCTGCCCTCTTTCAACTTTATTCTAAGTGAGGAATGGTACTAGGCTCAGACACAGGGATGGATTCCTCTGGAAGGAACCTCATAATCCAATAAAGAGAAAGGCCTGCGAACAAATAATTCCAACACTCCATTAAGTAAGAAGAGGAAGATGTGTACATGGCCCACCGTTGGCATAGAGGAGAGAGTGGTTAACTTGGGTTGAAAATTTATGTTTGGCTTCAGCTGAGATGACATTCGAGGCAAAGGTGCTTACAAGCACAAACTTTTCAATGATTTGCACAAGACAGAGTCTTAGGAATTACTTGTCATCAGTTTTATGTATTGACTAATCAAGAATGGTATTGTGCAACTAGCATGCTGAAGATAATGTTCTAACACTACAAATAAATCTAGCATAAGAACTCAAAAATTCTCAACTACAAAGAAGTAAACAATCATTCACTTTCACTAAATAATTGTCCATTTCTGCAATTTATAGTTAAGAGAGCAAAGAATCACAACTTAGTTTTAGTGACTGGGTCCCCAGTAGAAATACACCAGTTCGCCTGAGCAATTACTCATGCATACATGTGTTCTCATGTGTACCCACACACAAATGTAGCTCTGGCAGAAAGCTAAAACTATGTAATCTAAAATAAACTATAATAAAATAATCTATTAGAAAACCACTTAATGGACTAGAAACTGCAGTAAAAGTAGCAGGCACTTTGCCATAGCTTTTGAAGCCCAGAGATCTAGGTAATTTAGGTCCTGTAAACCTGAGTCAACTCACCTATCAATAAGAGTCACTACTCAACAAGCTATGCCTAAGCTCTGCTTTCCATCTTCTATATTGAAGGACAAAAGTGTAATTTTAGGCCGAGGATTCAGCTCAGTGGTTTCTCTGCCTGCTGTGCAAGCACAAGGATCCAAGTTCAATCCCCGGTACCAACAACAACAACAAAAAAGTGTAATTTTAGAGTTTGTTTCTGTGCTGGAAGATACTCACAGCAGGAAAGAGTACCCGGAAACACCACCAGCAGCAGCTCCTCAAGCATTTCAGCTTCTTAGGCAGAATGGGTTGCTCAAGGTGGTGGTAAGAGGCCTGGTAATCAAGACCTGGTAAGAGGAAGAGCTGGAGCCACAAATACTACCTACTCCTCATTTCTACCAAGGAGATCTTTCCATCTCCCAAAGAGGACCCAAGCTCTGCTCTGTGCTGCCCTCTCCTCACTAGGCTTTGCTAAGCAGCATCTGCCTTCCAATCTGCATCAGTTAAGAGCACTGAGAGTCAATTCAATCACTCACTCAACAACCTTACCCTGGGTCCTTACTCTATGCTAGACTCTGTCCTAGGTGCTAGTGTTCTAACGATGACCAACACACGACAGCTTCCCTTAAGAAGCTCGTGGTCTATGTGACACATACACCTGGAACAGACAAGAGTAACTGGAACCCAAATTTCTCCAAATCCTCCTGAACAAGATATTCCTGGGATCCATTTATTCTTATGGGTAAAAATAAGTTCACTATATTAGTCAGTTTTCCATTGCATTGTGAATGATGAAAGGTTGATGGCTTTATATTTAAGGTCAGAGAGAAACAAATGTGTCTAATCTTACCACTATTATTCAACAATGTACTCTTAGTTATAAGGAAAAAAGAGGAAAGAGTAAAGGAAGGAAGGAAGGAAGGAAGGAAGGAAGGGGAAAGAGAGAGAAAAAAAGAAACTGAGACATAGAGAAACAGGAGAGTAAAGGAAGGGAGAATACAGAAGAGAGGAAAAGAAGAGTCAGTTTGGAAAGGAAGAAGTAAAACAACTACCTCTATTTGCAGATGACATGATTGTTCCTATAGAAAAATTTAAGGAATCCACTTTAAAGAGAACTATTACAACTAATAACAGACAGTTCACAGGATACAAGATCAATATAAAAAAATTAATTCCATTTCTATAGCAATAAAAAATCCAAAATTGAAATTAAGAAAATAATTCCATTTACCATAACATTAAAAAGCATAAAATACTTAGGAACAAATGTAACAAATAAAGTACAGGATTTGCACACTGAAAACTACAAAGCATCATTAAGAGAAATTAAAGATGAGCTAAATAAATGAAAGTGCACCTTATGATCATGACCTGAAAGACTTAGTATTATACATATGGCAATATTCCTACAATGTTTACAGATTCAATATAATTTTTATCAACAGTCCAACTGTCTTTTTTTAAAAGAAACTAGCAAATGATTTCTGAAATTCTAATAAAAGTGCAAGGGACCAGAAATGGATAATATTACAAAATAAGGACAAAGATGTCAGACTTAGACTTTTTAATTTCAAAAGGAAATAAAGATCTATACTAATCAAGACAGTATGTTACTGACATAGGAGATAGACAGATACATAGAGACCAACAGACTAGAATTGGGAATTCAGAAATGCTATTATATTTTTGATCAATTGATTTTGACAAAGGTGCCAAGACAATAATTCAGTGGGGAAATAGTCTTTCTAACAAATACTGCCAGAAAGAGATAAACAGATGCAAAATAAAACTTCATACCATATATACAAATTAAACTGAGTCAGAGATCTAAATCTAAGAATTAAAACTGCATATCTCTTAGAAAAAACATGGGAAGATAGGAGTAAATCTTCATGACTTGGATTACACAGTGGCTTTCTAGATATCACATCAAGAGTGCATTAGCAAACAAAACATAGATAAATTTAAAATATTTGTGCTTCACAGTCTTATCAAGACATGAAAAAACCCACAGAATGAGAGAAAATATTTTAAAAGCATATATCTAATATGGGACTGGTACCCAGGACATGTAAAGACCTCTCAAAACTAAACAATAAAAAGACTAGTGACTCAACTTTTTAAAATGGGCAAAGGACCTAAATAGATTCTTCTCCCAGTAGGATATTGAAATGGCCAACACTTATACAAAGATGTTCAATATTACTACTATTAGCAAAGCCATAGTGAAATATTGCTTCGTGCCCACTAGAATAGCTGGTGAGGATATGAAATAAGAAGCTAAGACATTGCTAGATGAGTTGTAAAATGATGTGGTAATTTTAGAAACCAGTTTGGCAATTCTTCAAAATCTGAAACACAGAGTTACTATATGAGCCACCAACTGCTCTTATAGGTATACAATGAAGAATATATGCAGAACACTTGCACATAAATTTTCACAGCAGCATTATTCAGAATAGTCAAAAATAAAAACAATCCAAAAGTCCATCAGTTGACAGGTAAATAGAATGTGGTATGTTCCCACAATGAAGTATTACTGGACCACAAAAAGTACGGATGCATAATACAGCATGGTTGAACCTTGAAAGCATTATGCTAAAAAGCCAGATGCAACTGCCGCATATTATATGCGTATATACAATGTCCACTGTAGAAAAACCACAGAAACATAAAGTAGATTAGTGGTCGCCAGGGGATGGAGGGAGGGGGAAACAGGGTGAGACTGCTAATGAATCTGAGGTTTCTTTTTGCAATGATGAAAGGGTTCTGGAATCAGATACTGATGATGACTGCTCCATTTTGCAAATATACTAAAAACCACAGAATCATAAACTTTAAGGGTGAATCATATGGTCTGTATTTCAATTATATCTCAAGTCTATTATTTAAAAAAAAAAAAAAAAAAGACATGGGCCGGGGATTTAGCTCAGTGGTTTCACCGCCTGCTGTGCAAGGGCAAGGACCCGAGTTCGATTCCCAGTGCAAAAAAAAAAAGCCAGATGTCCCAAGGCTTAAAGTCACACAGTGAGTGTATTATAATGAGAAATAAGGCCAAGTTTGCTTGATTCTAAACCCCATTGTCTTAACTACCAACCATTCTCCCCAATCTCCTTATTTTTTCACAGTGCAAACTCTCTGGACAACATTATTCAGCCCTGTAGGATTCACCACTGTCAACACTAAATCTCTAACTTGGAATGTTAGTCTGTCTTCCAGCCTTGGACAACCTCGTGCCCTGAATGGCCTGGAGATGCCACAAGAACCAGGGAGCATTAAGCCAAACTTAGCTTCGCCTTTCATAAGCTAATCTTCCTCTAAGTAATTCTTATTGATAGCCCTCATTGGCCTATGTCCTTTTCAATTCTTGAGCCATTTAGAGAGCAGAGGTAATTTACCCCGAGGTCAGTAAATGATAAAAATTTTGATGCACAGTTTACCAGCTCTGACCATTTTCCTTGGTAATTTTTCATTCAGATGCCAAATTACCAAGATATTTTTCTATTTCACTGTTAATAATGCCTTCACTATTTACTTACAGTATGGATATAGCATCAATCAAGGGAAAAAAAAACAGAGACCTTCCCTTCAAAACACCGCACTGAGGGCTGGGGATTTAGCTCAGTGTTTCCGCCGCCTGCCTCGCAAGCGGAAGGTCCCAAGTTCGATCCCCAGTACCAAAAAAAAAGCCACTGCACTGAGCCAGGAGGACATGCAGGGCTGCAACTCAGGCCTCCCAGGGCCTGGGACCTCCTGAAGCTCTTCTCACACACAGCAGCATGAGGTTCTTCTGAGGTGCTCACTTAAAGTCAGCCCTAAAACCGTGACCCCTTTAAAGGACAGCCATAGAGCTCCAGGCAAATCCTAACCTAATAAAGCCTAACTACTCCTTTAGTTTTTCTGTAGCTATTGCATCCAGGATGGTCTAAAATGTTCCTTCTTCAAGCCACCTCCCCGCTCAATATGTTTACTCTAAAATGAAATGTATATAAGTAACTGTACACTTATTAAATATTGAAATTTTTGAAAAATTGTACTTGAATATCATGCTCAGCATGAAATTTTTGTTTATAACCATTCATGAACTTGTTTTTTTGTTTTGTTTTGTTTTGCTTTTGGTATCAGGGATCAAACTCAGGTCCTTGCACTTGCAAGGCAGGTGGCAGAACCACTGAGCTAAATCCCCAGCCCAATGAACTTGTAATATTTAAAATCCTTTCCAAAGAAAAGATGGAACCAACGACCAACCAAAAACATTCATATTCCATTTCTCTGATGGTCCCTAATAAAGTATGCATGTGTTTGTTGGTTTGTTTGTTTTGCGGTACAAGGGAATGAACTCAGGACCTTGCACTCATGAGGCAGGCACAGTGTCACTGAGCTCATCCTGGCCCTGTACATTTGTGTTTTATTTCCATCTGTACACACTTCCTTCCAGTGTGAGGGTTACTGCATTGATAGAATAAATTGTAAAGCAGCTCTATCTACAACATTCATTTGTTGTTTGTACCATTTTTTAAATTCATTTTTTAATTTAATTTTGGTACTGGGGTTGAACCCAGGGCCTTCATACTGAGCTATATCCCCAATCTTTTTAATTTTTTTTTTTTTTGAGACAATGTCTTGCTAAGTCACTAAGTGTCCCAGGCTCAAACTTGGGATCCTCTTGCCTAAGCCTCCCAGAGTGCTGGGATGACAGTCACTCACCACTACACCCAGCATCATGCCACATTTTTTTAGCAGTTATGTGGCTAAATACCAAAAAATTATGTTCATTCAATACAAGGATAAGAAAATGGGTAGTATGGAAGAACTTTACTGTTTGTGCTGCTTTCCTTCTCCCAACCATGTCAGAACATCTCTAAATGAGGGCAAAAATGTATCCCATCCCCATTCATAAATTATAAAATAATAATATAATCATGTGTCATCAACAAGAGAAATACATCCTGAGAAATCCATCATCAGGCAATTTCATCATTATGTGAACATCTTTGACTGTACTTAAGCTAAGACAACTATGACATCAGTAGGTGACAAAATCTTACAGGACCACAGACATATATGCAGCCTATTGCTGACCAAAACATCATATGTGGCACATGACTGTGGTATTAAACAATAATATACTATAAAATATTATATCTGTTATGGCTTGTGTCTAGATGGCCCCCCAAAGCCTCATACACTCGTAGGTGGGGCTTTTTCAAAAGTGGCTGGATCCAGAGTGTGTGTTGCTGGGATCAAGGGTATGGAATTACTAAATCAGTCCACTGACTGGTTTGGGACCACCCTATTCCCAGTAGCCGAGATAGAGTATAAAAGGGGCAGAAAAAGGCTGCTAAGGTCTCTTGCTTGCTTTGCTGCCTTCTGCCCACCATGGACTGTTTCTCCTCTACAATGCCTCTCTGCCTTGGAGCCAGCCAACTATGAACTGAAACCTGTACGAACTGTGAGCCAAAAAACTTTCCTTCTTTGAGTGTCTGGTGTTTTGTCTCAGCAATGAGAAAAGAAACTAAAACAATATCATACCATATAAAATAGCATATCATCTAAAGAGTTCTCAGCAATGAGAAAAGTAACTAAAACAATATCATACCATATAAAATAGCATATCATCTAAAGAGTTCTAAGCAATGAGAAAAATAACTAAAACAATATCATACCATATGAAATAGCATATCATCTAAAAAGTATATCATATTAAGATCCTACAAAATGAGAATGTGCTCCTGTGTAACAGTAGGATATGCTCATTATAAAATAAGAACTAGCACATGCTTGTTCTGAACTGCATGTGTGAGACCTAAGTGACTCCATTCTAAAATTTGGTGGCATAAATTTCAGTTCTAAGAAAAACCACAAGATGTATTTTGACGACCTGCATGTGATTAGTGTTCAGCCGTCCCCCAGCAACAGCTAATCAGTAGTTAGCAACCATTTGCAGCTTGGGTGCGCAAGGCACAATCAATCAGGTTTAATTGCCAATCTAGAACCTTGCTGTAACCACTATAAAAACCCCTGCTGATTTGGAGTCGGGGCTCTCAATCTTGACCCGCTGCGGCGGTGACGGTTGGGAGTCCCTGCTCGAGCTTGAATAAACGACCCTCATGTGTTTACATCGGAATTGGCTCCTTGGTGGTCTTTGGGGACCTCGAAATCTGGGCACAACACATGATAGTATCATGTTAAAGCACATTTTAGGCCTCTTGTCTTATCTGCAGTCCAGACCTGGCTCCACAATGATTAGTAAAAGTGTGGCCACTTTGTAGTAAGACTGTGGCCACCATGACAATAGCACCCTCTCCCTCGGAGGAACCCATGCAGCTGATGAGCTGAGGGAGCCATCCATTCTCCATCTCCCTCCATGAGCCCCACCAGTTTGAATTGGCTCGAGCTTGGGCGTCATGGATGAAAGACAAGCAGAAGCAGATCTCTGCTCTCCAGGGGTCTGCAGCGGCCAGCTGACAGACACATGCACATCCCCCTCACCCATGGTTTTGCTTTCGACCATTTCAGTTACCTATAGTCAACTGTGGTCTGAAAACATTAAATGCAAAGTTCGAGAAGTAAACGATGTATAGGTTTTAAATTGTGTGCCACAGCATAGGACAATAAGATTTCACGTCATCCTACCACTTCTTGCCCAGGGGTGCAAACCATCAGCACTGTGATTGCCAAACCGTCTGAGAGAGATGCAAAGAGCTGCAGGAGTAGAGGGCTGAGAGCTCCTCACTTGGGACTGGCAATGCCTGGTGAGGAAACAAGGTCAACCAGGCCCTGGAATTCAAATTAAAGCAGCCCAGATGACTCAGAAGTCTTTATTCATCCATATCTGCAAAAGGAGGAAAATAAAACTGCACCTACCTCATAGTGTGGTCTATAAGGATAAATACACGTAAAGCATCTAGCATGAGTAGGCACTATAAAAAGTTTTAGCTATTGTCATGGGTAGGGGATCAAGCACACATGCATTAGAGAGCAAAAGGAAAAAAAAGTAGATGCTTCTAGAGCTGACCTTGCATCAAGCCCCTCAGGAGGACAAATATCTAAAGTCAAAAGAAGCAAGAATTGGGCCGGGGTTGAATTCAGCTCAGTGGCACTGCTCCTGCCTCGCAAGCGCATGGTCATGAGTTTGATCCCCAGTACCAAAAAAAAAAAAAAGAAAGAAAGAATATTATTTATTTTTCTTTCACAACAACGCGACTTTGGTGGAGCAATGCGATCTTGGCAATTAACATCAGGGACAGGAACTCCGCTAGCAAGTCCTCAGCTTTAGCTGGAAATGAAAAGTACAGGAACCCACAGCAGGACAGGCTTCTGAGAGGCACCCATAGTGAGCAGGGTCCCCAACACACAACTGGGGAGTAGGGAGCTGGAACAGCACGAGTGCTCAGTAAAGCATTTCATGTCTTTTAATTTAAATGTCTTCGCTGTAAACTGTGAATGATGGTATCTATTGCTGAGGATTAAATGACATGAGACATAACGTGTGTATGCTTGGCCCAATGCCTTGGTACCTTATAGGTGTTTGATAAAGATTGTTTTTCTAGCCAGGACACTGAGGTGCTTGCCTGGGACTGGCTGGCTTCTAACTTAGTAAAGATGAGACCCCTCAAATCAGGCACTGGCAAAAAGAAAACAAGGAGAGGGAGGGAAAGAGCCCCACCAAAGACTGAAATGTAGTTTTCCTCCTGCTGCGAGGGGCCCTACACTCAGTAAATGAGAATGACCCTAGCTGAACTTGCAAGCTTGAAAGCATGGTTGGTTTTTAAAAGAGTTCTTTTTCCAGATCAATTGTTCAACAGAATTGAAAAGCTGGCCCTTGGAGAGGCTCGGTCCTAAAACCTGCAGGGTGAACATAAAAGCAGGGGTGAATGTACTGTTTCCCACAGGGAGCAGGACCACTGTTCCCTGGTGTTTGGCCGAGGCTGCTCGGCTACTCGCTGCCACTGTCTCCATCCCAGACCAGCCAGAAACCCGAGAAGCTGGAAGCTGAGCTCCGGCTCACATTATTTAAATGAACTGCTGTTACTTGGAGCCTTAAACCACATGTCTTTTGACTGTGGGGCCGCTTGGGCCAAGAGGCTTTAATACAGACGGTTCTCAGCTCCCAAACGGACTGGGCTCCAAACGTACATTTGGAGGCTGTGGATTGAAAGGCAGAATGCTTTTCCCCAGAGAAGGAAGGCTGTAAATGGTACTTAGGGACACCGACCAGCTCACAAGCAGCCATGTGACCATAACATGGCCAAAACCCAAATACTTTGGCTACAAAAAAAAAAAAGGAGTAGAAATCGATCCTGTTACAATACCAATAATTAAAGAATGAGATAAGTGATAAAGTTGAGTGCCTTTCATTTATTCTTAAGCAAAAGCACATTTAATTAAAGCCAGATGGGAAGGTCTATCCCCAGGCTAAGGGGCCAGGGAAAACGGACTGGGACTGCAGACCCAAGGGCTGGGTCTGCCCCTGTCTTCCACAGAGGGGTTGGAGAGGCGGGAAGTGGAGGGTTGGGGAGAACCCAAGGGGTTTGCCTGATATCGCCAGCGTCACCAAGGTGCGCACTCAGCTCGCGGCCCCATCTTCTCGAATGATTCGGCTCATAAACGGCAGTTCCAGTCCCAGCTGCAGGAATCACTGGAGTCCGGAACTGGTGGTGCCTTTCGGGGATGAGACAAGCTCTTGGGTACTTGCACTGCCGGGACCGGTTTGCCTGGCACACCTCCGCCCCACTGAGGCAGATCTGCCGCCATCCCCTGCTCAGGAGAGGCCTCGCGCTGTCAGGACCCTCCCTTCGCCTCCCTGCTCCACAGGTAACCAGCCCTGCACCGGTGGACACATTCTGAATTACCTATTGTATCTGCCCGCTAAGGTTAAATGCACATTTTGCTGTCAATATGAAAACGACATGAGAAAAGAGGGAAGGGATAAACTGAGAGAGGAGAGAGAGAGAGAAAAAAAACCTTGGTAAAGCAATACAGTAGAATTTGGAGTTTGGCAAAAGTCTAATTATCTGGATATCATTAGCCCAGTGCAGGTCAGTTGGTCCCAGAAGGCCCAAGAGAGGGAGAGCTAGCGAGGGGTCGGAGTGTGGGCACAGGACTGAAGGGGTCCACGTGAATAAGTGGCTCAGCCCCGACACGCGCCCTGTGACCAGAGCACCCTAGAGCGAATCACAGATATGTGAATGCAGCTACAGACTCCCTTTGGATTACAAGTCTCGTGTTCTTTCTTTCTTAAATTTTTTTGATTTTTCTTAGTATATCTGCTATACATAATGATTACATTCACTGTAGGGGATTGCTATATGTCCATAACACTTTTCAATTCCTTTTTTTACTTTTTATTTTATTTATTTATTTTTGGTACTAGGGATCGAACTCGGGACCTTGCGTTTGCAAGGCAGGCACCAGAATCACTACGCTAAATCCCCAGCCCTCAATTCCTTTTTTTAAATGTTATTTCTTCAAATTGATTCATGACCCTTGCTTATTTTGTACTTATTTTATTTTCACAGTGCTAGGGATCAAACCCAGGGCCTTGTGACTTATACTTTTAAAAATTAAGTTCTAGCAGTTCTATTTGTTGTGAGTACTAACCCTTTGTCAGTTAGATGTGTATGCATATGTTCTCCTGGTTCATAGTGCTCTGGCTTTCTCTTCCCTTCCCTCCCCCCACCCCCTGACTGGGGAATGAACTCAGGACCTCTGAGCTGACCTACATCCCCAGTCCTTTTATTATTTTTAAATTTGAAACAGAGTCCTCCTAAGTTGCTAAGTGTCCCACACTGTCTTGGCTTTCCAGAGTTCTGAGATTACAGGTGTACAGCACCACACCCAGCTTTCCTCTTTTTGGGGGGGCGGGGGGGGGTACCAGGGATCGAATTCAGGACCTTAAACTTGCGAAGCAGGCAAGGCAGCAGCACCACTGAGCTAAATCCCTGGCCCTTTTCCTCTCTTTTTAATGGTAACTTTCTCTTGTAAAAATTTTTTCAATTGTAATCTAGACTAAGTTATTTTTTCCTTTGTGATTTATTGAGTATTATTTGTTGTTGAGTAGCCTTTTGTCTCATAAAACTTATTTCCCTTAAATGCACATGTCCATATGGGTCTTTCTGCTCTGTTCCATGGATCTGTTGTTCATTCCTGCACCAACCATGCTTAACTTGGCTACTACTAGGCTCCACTCCTTAAAAGTTACATCTCCCCAACATGACCACACTGATGACCAAGTTCCAGCACAAGAACTGTGGGGAACATACTCAACCCATATTCAATCTGTAGCACTTTCACTTGGTAAATTATTATAGAAACAGTGCCAGATTCACTGGGAAATGTGTTATTGGTTCTGATTATCTGAATTTGGTCACCAAAAGATCCAGGTATAAGAGAAGGAAAGATTAGAGCAAATTCATTATTACTGATTAGGGATAGACCTTTTGAGTTTTATTCTGATATAATCTGTTGGACTGAAACCAGGAAGATGTCTACCTTTGTGTTTACATGTGTCTTCAGCAAGTATGTGGACCTTCATGGTCAATCAGCCATGGAAAAGAATGTCAGACGAAGCTAGAACTTCTACAGTGATAATGGGCCAACATTTATAGGACAAGAAATTCCCATTTTAATGTGGAGTATTTCACTTTATTTCATTTTATCTGATTATTTATTGGGTTAACTTGGCCGAATCCAGATGAATTTGAGGCCATCCTGGGGAGGATAAAAACAATAGAATTTTTGAAGGCTGGCCAAAAGCTAAGCAGCAATGCCACATACCCAAATTAACTCATTATCTTTGTCCCTAAAATCTGTCACTCTTTCAATATGCATCATTCTAGGGTGGCAGAACCCAGTGCCCAAAGCTGAGCTGCACGGGCCACACGTCCGGGCATCATTGCTGAAGACCAGTCAAGTCTCACGTATTCTACCACCTGAGGGTCCCAACTACACCCTTATCTCTTCATCTCTCCATCCACGGCCACATCACCAAGGCCATTGTCATCTTCAATGGAACGGCGACAATAGCTTTCTGACTGGTCTCTCAAACAGGTCTCAAGAGTCACCATCACGGCCACCTTCCCCACCCTGAGAGCCCAGAGGCAAGCCTAGTAATGTCATTTCTTTGCTTAAACTCCGCGTGGCTTCCCACATTCCCCTGAGGCCACCCCACAAACTGTTTAATATGATTCACTTAGACCTTCATTATCTGGCCCCTTCTGAACTTCGCCATCTGTCCAGGAGCTGGAGAAAGCTGAAGGGGGAGGGCCAGAGGGCCCGGGCACCCACGAGACAGGGGACGGAAGAGGTAACATTGCTCAGCATCCGTGCAGCCACGCAACTCGGTCTTCTCACAGACGCTCCTGAGGAAGGGTTGGGGACTTCTCCCTCCCTCCCTCCCTGTCTGCTCCTCGCCCCCTCCCCTTTCTCTCCCTTCCACTTCTCACTCCCTGGACTCCCCACATCTCCCTCCTGGACCCCGCTCCAGCCCAGCCGCCGGCGGATCCGTTGCCGACCCCGGCGGCAGAGCGGTGCAACCCGCGGAGCAGCCACTCGCCCTCTGCCCAGAAGAGGCGCGGAGGGGCGGTGCCAGCTCCCGCCTCGGCCCCGCCCCCGGCCCGGTCCACGCTGGCCTCCGCACCCGCTGCCAGAGCGAGGGAGCCCGAGCCCCGCGAGCATGGCGCCCCCGCAGCGCGAGCAGGTACGACGAGGCGGCCGGCAAAAGCGCCAGGGTCCCGCGGCTCCGGCCCGGGCGCAGGACAGCGGTGCGGGCCGCCCTGGAGGGAGGCCGGCCGGAAAGCGCGACTTCGGCCGGCGCCTCGGGGTGCTGACCCCGCCCTTCCTCCGGCTCCCCCGACCCGACCCCTTCCCCACCCCTCTCCGTCCTCTCTCCCGCCCTTCCAGGACGGCGCCATCCTTTCCCGCCCTCCACACTGGCAGCCTCCCCCCCTCCTTGGCACCGGGGCCCAGGCCAGGCTGAAGGCCGCGGGCATCGAAGCGGGGAGGGCACGGTGGCCCCGCAGCTCTGGGCCTCCGCGCGCAAACTCCGGAGTCCGGAGAGGCGGGCGCGGGCCTGCCCCAGGGTGTCCCTGGGCTGCCCATCCCTGCTTAGCCTGAGCGCCAGCTCCGGATGCTGGGATGCTGGAGCCCGGAGAGCCCGACTGGCCTGCCCTGGGGGTGAGTGCCATCCAGCCTCTCTGTAGTCTGCGTTCACGGGCAGTCCAGAGGCCCAGACGGGGCCCAGGCTGGGCGTGAGGGACGGGTGAATAGGATATAATCAGAGGCGGGCCTCTCCTCGGAGCTCCTGTTCTTGCAACAGGGCAAAATCACGCAGAGAGGGGAGACTTGAGTGCCTCAAAGCAGGTTCGGGCAGAGTGGTAGGATTTCCAGGAAGCAGGAGATTTCTCCTGGCTGGGGCCTGGGCAGAGAGTGACATTTGAGCGGCGACTTGGGAGAATGGTGAGGATCTGGCCCTGTGGTGGTGAGGAGGAATTAGAACTCCAGATGGATGAGTAGAAGTACCACACTGCTAGGAAATGAAAAAAAATTGGTGGGGGGCTGTGCCCGTGGGGAAGGACAGAAAGGGGGCTTCCATAATGATGGCAAAATAAGGGAAGGGCTAGGCTGTGGAGGGCCTTGCGGACCAAACTGTGCTCAGGGGCTTTCCTTTCTAGAATGGGGGAACCTATAGGGAAATCAATGGCTTTCATGCAAGTTTTAAACCCCTGTGATCCAAAGGGGGACATAAATTGAATACTCCGCATTTCAGGGGAGCCAGAGTACACAGTAGCATTGTGAGGGGCTGTGACTCCCCTAGGTTCTTGGTAGCCCAAGCAAAGAATTGAGCAGGACCTACAGAACCAGAAGTGAAAGCAGAGATCAAAGCTGACTGCGCTGCTCAGGGTGGGAGCAGGCTGGTGAGAAGAGCTCATGGCCCCAAAGGAACAGGTGTTGGAGTTTCTGTGTGGCTTTTCCGAGGAGGGAGTAGCTCCTGGAACTGACGTGGTGATTCCTTCCAGTCAGAGGCAAGTCTCTTTTCTGCTGGAAGGAGGAATTTTTGTCCTTACATGGACCTTGGAGGAACTGTCATGTTGCCTGAAGCCGATGAAGGGGTTGAAAGCCACAGTGCAAGTGATATTATAATTAATTATAATTCAGTGGGGTCACTTTCATTGTTTAGGATATTCTATAGCACACGGGTTCCCAGGCTAGGCCAGCCATTCAAAGGTGGGTGCACTTCATGGTTTTAGAGAGATTATCTTAGGCCTCCTAGAATCCCATAGTGCATTGCACCCTCATCTTTACCATCAGAAGCCTGTCAAAATCAGGCACTCCAGTTCTTGGAGAGCTAGCTTCCTCTTTACCCTCTGTCCTTCAAGCAATGCCCCCACCCCAGGGCCTGTTCTCTCTACCTCTTGCCTCATTGGGGTCACCTTTGCTGCAAATAGTTCCTCTTCCTTAAGGCTATTGTGTTACATAGTCAGCTTTCTGTTGCTATGAGAGAATACTTGACATAACTTAAAAGAGGAAAGGTTAATTTGGCTCACTGTTTCAGAGGATTCAGTCCATGGTGAGCTGCAACTCATACAACTTCTTGACGTGGAGCACCAGCCCTCAGCACACCTTCCTCGGCAGATGCCATCTTCTTCCTTATCTTCTTCCCCAGCTCATGTCCTTAGGTCTGTTGGGCCAATTACACCTCAGAGACAGTTGAGAGGTCTCAAAGTGGGAGTGCAAGAGAGATTGCAGGTTTGGGAGTTCCCTCATCTTGTCTGAAGCCAGCTTCCTAAGCCTCTGAATTCTCCCAAGAGGAAAACAAATCACTTTTCCCCAAACTGCCCCCTGCCTTCGGAGACATGATACCCTTCCCTTTGCAGCCTTGCACTGGTTGGCCCTTAAGAGAAAAAGGCACAAATTGATAAGAAAGAGTGTATTTGCACAGATGAGAGTTGCAACTCAAGAGACACAAATTGCAGGCAGTCTGAAATGTGTTCTGGGATCTTACAGATTTCAAACAAGTTTTAAAGGCAGAAAAAAATAATCACAAATGGGGACAGGGATTACATGAGTTATCTTTCAGGAATTTAGACCGGTGTAGGCAGGATAGCAAGCTGACTTGGAGGGGGACTGGGTGATTTATAAAGAATATCTGTAGGGCTGGGGGTGCAGCTCAGTGAGAAGCCCTTACCTAGGGTGCCTGCTGTCTGGCAGCGCTATCGGGGTGCCTGAATGAATGGGAGAGGAGTAGCCCCTGAGGCTTCCTGCAGGATGTGGGGGTCTAGGGGTGGGGCAGAAAGGAAGTGACTCTGGAATGAAGGAAATGTGTCGCTGGATGGGAAGGTTCTGTGTGACTAGAGAAGAGGATATGGGGGAACACAGGTCCTTGTGAGCCACGTTGATGACTAGGATTTCAAGCAGGAAGATCAGAGTGATCATCTGTTTTTCGTGGGATCACCCTTTCTGTGTGAGGGAGGAAAAAGCCAAGGCAAGGCCCGAAAGGAGGGGGACATCCAGCCTGTCTGTCCCTCTCTGCCCCTGGGCCCCCAGGAGGCCCTTCCTCACCACCATTGCTGGAGAGTGGCAACCCCTTCCCACGCTGAGTATTTTCAGTCACACACTGTTCATCTTTCCATAGAATTCACTAAGTCAAGCAGCTGTTTTGTCGGTTTGTTTATTGTCTGTCATTTCCTCTAGAACACAGGCTCATTTCTTGAAGACGTTGCCTGTCCTTGTTACCACTGAATGCCACTTCTTAAACCAGTACCTAGCACACGGGAAGCATGCTGAGTAAATGATTGAGTGAATGAGTGAGAAGTGGGTGAGTGAAGGCCAGAAAGGATGGAAAGAAGTGGAGATTTGTGAGAGATCGTACTTAGAGGTAGGATCAACGAGAGGGTAACGGTGAGAGGTACAGGTTAGGGTCAAGACCAGTGCCCAGGTCTCTGCTTTAAATGGCTCGGTAGATGTGGATTTGTGTGTGTGTGTGTGTGCGCCAGGGATTGAACTCGGGTCCTTGTGCTTGTGAAACAGGCAGCGAAATCACTGAGCTAAATCCCCAGCCCTAGATGTGGATATTGAGTGAGGCAGGAGACATGGAAGTGGGAGCACTTTGAAGAAATGACCGTGCACAGTAGCAGGGGGTGGGTTCACATATGGGACGGACAGCCACATAGAGATCTGTAAGAAGAATGTAGAAGAACCTGGAGCTCAAGAATGAGCTTTGGCCAGCTTAAATAAAGAGGCGAGCAGGGCTGTCAGTGGAAGATTGCAAGTAGGAGCCCAGCCTGGGCAACTTAATGACTTAGCAAAAATTCTCCAAGTTTAAAACAATTTTTTAAAGGCAGAGGTAGGACTGGGTGATGTAGTTCAGTGCAAAGGCCTTGGGTTCAATCCCCACTACTGTGAAAAAGGAAAAGGAAGAGACAAGAGGTAGATGCAAATGATGCTGTGAAGAAGGTAGGAGGGAAGGGACTTGGTGCCCTCTGATCACGCAGAGAGAGGCAGCAAAGCAGGCAGGATAAAATTACTTTTGAACTGTTCTTTGTGGATGGCATTGTTCTTATGAACATATTCAATATAGAGGAATGTGAAAAAGAAAACAGCCCAAAATGCATCACTTCCTGTGGAGCGTTCCTGGTGACCGTGCTTCTGAGCATGTAACTGTATTTCCATAAGCGCACTTGGGCTACGCACCAAGGTTTCAAAAGCTGCTGTTTACTTAACGATATGTCATAGAAATTTCTCTGTGTCGATAAATACTGATCTATCATATTATTGAAAAGGCCTTGTGATTTCTTTTACATAGATGTACAAAAAGATAGGCCTTTTTCATCCATTATGCTGGTGAGTGCTTCATTTAAAAAACAAGAATCTTTCGGTCCTTGGAAATTTTCTTGTAGTATAATTTCTTTTTAATGTCTTGCCATTTTCTATCACTGGTTCTAGAATTCTTTTTTTTTGGATGTGAGACCTCATGCCCAGCTTCTCTAATAGTTTGATCTTTTCTCTCCCATTTTCTGTGTACCCAGGTTATTTGTTTGTTCCATTTCATTGAGACAGAGTCTCACTAAGTTACCCAGGCTGGTCCTGAACTCGGCATTCTCCTGCCTCAGCTTTCCAGCATAGTTAGGATTAGAGGCATGCACCACGACTCTAGACAGTTAGAATTTTTAAAAATCATTCTCAGTCCTCAGTTTATCTTTAGTCCTTCCATTAGATTTTTCTGTCCTGCTTTTCTATTTTTATTTTTTGGTACCGGAGCTCGAACTCAGGACCTTGAGCTTACAAGGCAGGTGGCAGCACCACTGAGCTAGATCCCCAGCCCCTTAAATTTTTATTTTTCTTATTACATGTTTGCAGTACGTTATGATTACATCCATCATAGGGAGTTGGTATTTGTACACAACACGTTTCAATTCCTTCTACCTCCATTCCCCTCCACTTTCTCCCCTCCCTCCCAGCTCACTCGGTCTCTTGGCCTTTCCCACTCGCACAAGCTCTAGCTCCCCGTTTCCTGTCATCCATCCTTTATGTTGCTCTTTATTTATACTTTGGGCTTCTCATATGAGAGAAACAATGTGATAGTGAAGCTTGTGTGTCTGGTTTATTTCACTAAACATTAGAGTCTTGATGTTCATTTTCCTACAGATGACTCAAGTTTATCCTTCTTTATGCCAGAGTAGTACTCCATTGTGGATAAATATCACAGTTTCCTTATCTATTCATCTGTTGATAGATATATAGGCTGCTTTCAAGATTTAGCTATTTTGAATTGTGCTGCTCTAAACATGGGTATGCATGCATGCATCACTGTAATGGGATGCCGTTTACTCTCTGGGGGAGATACCTAGGAGAGTAGCTGGACTGAATGGAATTTTTAGTTTTAGTTTTTTGAGGAATCTCTATACTGATTTCCAAGGTTATTGTACTAGTTTATGTTCCCACCAACAGTGTAGAAGGATTCCTTTTTCCTGCAGCCTGGCCAGCATTTGTTATTAGATTTCTTGATGTTGGCCATTCTCCCTGGATTAAGATGCTATCTCCATGTTGTTTTAATTTGCATTTCTCTAATGGCCAGTGATGTTGAACATCTTTTCATATATTAATTGGCCATTTGTATTTCTTCTTCTGAGAAGTGTCTGTTTATCTCAGATGCCCATTATTGACTGGGGCTTTTACTTGGGGGGGACTAATTTTTTTGAGTTCTTTATACATTCTGGATATTAGCCGTCTGTTTAAGGCATAGGTGGAAATATTTTTTCCCATTCTGTAGGTTGTCACTTCACTATGTTGGTTGTTTCTTTTGCTCTGCAGAATCTTTTTAATTTTATGTGATCCCATTTGTTGATTCTTGATGTTATTTCTTGTGCACTGGAGTTCTGTTCAGAAGTTCTTGCCTATGCCTATGTTTTCAAGAGTTTTAACCATTTTATCTTCCAGATGATTAAGTATTTCTGTTCAAACATTTAGATCTTTGATCCATTTGATTTTAGTTTAGTACGTGGTGAGAGATATGAGTCTAGATTCAGTCTTCTGCATGTGGATAGCCAGTTTTCCCAGCACCTTTTATTAAAGAGGCTATATTTTCTCCAGCACTTTTTTTTTTTTTTGGTCCCTTTGTCAAAGATCAGAGGGCAAAATATTCCTGGTTTCTGTATCCTCTACCTCTACTGTGTTCCATTGATCCACGTGTCTGTTTTTGTGCCTGTGCTATGCTGTTTTTATCACTGTGGCTTTGTAATAAAACCTAAAGTCCAGGATTGTGATGTCTCCTGCTTTGTTCTTGTTACCCAGGATTGCTTTTGCTATCCTAGTCTCTTCTGAATTTTAGGATTGTTTTTCATAGTTCTTTGGGCAATGCTATTGATATTTTGTTTAGAATTACATTAAATCTGTATATCAGTTTTGGAAGTATGGCCATTTTGACAATATTGTTTCTGCCTAGGCAGGAAGAGGGGACATCTTTCCATTTTCTAATGTGCTGTCCAAAGTCCTTTTTCAAAGGACTCTAGTTTTCTAGTTGTAGAGGTCTTTCACTTCCTGGGTTAAGTCAATTTCTAAGTATTTCATTTTTCTTGATGTTATGGTGAGTGGTATTATTTTCCTAATTTTTTTCTTGGTGAGTTTATTATTAGTGTACAGGAATGCTGTTGATTTTTTTGTGTTGATTTTGTAGCCTGCTACACTATTGAATTTGGCTATTCTGTGAGTCTTTTGGTAGGATTTTTTTGGGGGGTCTTCTATGTATAAGATCATTTCATCTCCAAATAATTATAACTTGACTTCTTCCTTTCATAGATGAAAGATAGATACATACACACATACATACATCTCTCCTATTTCTTTGTCTTGATTGCCCTGGCTAATGTTTCGCTACTGTGTTGAACAGGAGTGGTGACAGTAGACATCTTGGGTTTTTTTCTGATTTTAAAGGGAACGCTTTCAGTTTTCCCCCATTTAATATGATGTTGGCAGTAGATTTGTGGGAAGAGTATTTTATCAGATTGAGATAAGGTCCTTCTATACCTATTTTCCTCATGGTTTTTGTCATGATGGATATTGGATTTTGTCAAAGGCTTTCTCTGCACCTATTGAGATGATCGTATGATTTCTATCCTTGCTTCTACTTTGTGTTGTATTATATCTATTGATTTACATATTGCCTTAGTTGCTTTCTCTTTGCTGAAACAAAATGCCCAACATCTACAAGAGGTTTGTTTTGGCTCACAGTTTGTAGAAGCTTCAGTCTACGTTCAGCTGGCTTCAAGGCAAGGTGGCACTCCAGAGAGGCAAGGCAGAGGAGAAACAGCTCCACAGGCAGGAAGTAGAGACAGTTCAGGGAGTGGGAAGGATATATCCTTCCAGGCCACTCCCCCAGTGGTTCACCTCTTCCCACCAGACTTCACCTCCCAACATAACACCCACCGTCATGGGACTAATCCAATATCACACACCCATGACCTGATTACCTCCCAGAAGTCCCACCCATGACTGCAGGAAGCTTTGGGGGCATATCTAGATATAAACCATAACACTATGCTGAACCATCTTTGCATCCCTAGAATGAAGCCCACATTGTCTGATATATGGTCTTCTTGAGGGTTGTTGTGTTCTGTTTGTGAGAATCTTATTGAGAATTTTTGTATCTATATTCATTAAAGATACTGGCCTGTAGTTTGGGTCCTGGCCTGGTTTTGGAATCACATAATGCTAGCATCCAGAATGACTTTGGAAGTACCTTCCCTTTCAGTGTCATTAATGAGTTTGAGGAGTATTGGTATTAGATCTCCCCTGAAATTCTTGTATAATTCAGTGGTAAATCCATTGGGTTCTTGGCTTTTCTTAGTTGGTAGGGTTTTTAAAAATGTCATTGCCTATTATTGGATTATTTGGGGTTTTTATATCTTCTTGGTGCAGTTTTAGCAATTTATATGTATCTAGGAATCTATCCTCATCTTCCAGATTCTCCAATTTGCTGGTGTACAGGTTTTCAAAGTAGTTACCAATAATCTTCTGTATTTTGGTGGTCTGTTGTGACTTCACCTTTTTTATTTCCAACTGCATTGATATGAGTCTTTTCTTTCCTTCTTTTGGTAAGATTGGCTAAGGGTTTGTCTATTATTCTGAAGAACCAGTTCTTCAATTCATTGATTCTTTATATTGTTTTGTTAGACTAAATTTCATTAATTTCTGCTGTGATCTTTATAATTTCCTTCCTTGTACTAGTGTTGGATTTGTATTGTGCTTGCTTTTCTAGAATCTTAAGGTGCATCACTAGGTTATTTATTGGGCTTACTGTTTTTTCTGATGTGGGTATTCACAGCTATACACTTCCCTCTTAAAACTGCTTTTATCCCATAAGTTTTGGTATGTTGTACTGGTATTATCATTTGATTCTAAGAACTGTCTGATTTCTTCTGTGGCCCATTGATTGTTCAAGAGTGAATTGTTTAATCTTCCTGTGTTTGCATCATTTCTGTGTTTATTGTCATTGATGTCTAGTTTGATTGCATTATGATTTGATAACATACATGGGATAATTTTGATTCTTCTGTATTTCTTTAAGCATGCTTTATGGACCAGTATGTGATCTATTTTTGAGAAAGTTCCATGTGTTGCTGAATAGAATGTATATTTTGTTCGTGGTGCTGAAACACTCTCCAGACATCTATTAAATCCATTTTTTTCAAAGGTGTGGTTCAACTCTGAAATTTCTTTGTTTTGTGTGTATGTGTGTAGCTGCTCTATTTGTGATAGTGGCATATTTACCCCTTCTCATAATTGTGTTGATGCTTACATGGTGTATTGTGTCCAGAAGTGTTGTTTTATGAAGTTGAGTGTGCTGGTGTTCAGTGCATTTATATTTATAATTGTTATCTCCTCCTGTTGAATTGCTCCCTTAACCAATATATTGTGTTCTTTTCATCTTCTGATTGGTTTGGGCTTGAAGTCCACTTTGTCTGAAAATAAGATGCCTGTTTGTTGTATACAGCATGTGTTGAGTTTTTTGTTTATAAAATTATGTCTTTTGATTAGAGAGTTGAGATTATTCACACTGAGAGCTATTACTGAAAGTTACTGGTTTATTCCCATCATTGCATTATTTTCTGGTTGCTTATTCCCACCACCACCACCACCACTTAACTGCTTTCCCTTCCTAGCGTATTCATTCCATTAGACTTTTGTGGCATTGTTGGCTCCATTGTCTCTTCCTCGCATATCCTTGAGAATTATTTGAAGTACTGGTTTAGGGGTATGAAACACCTCATTTCTCCATCAATTTTGAAAGATAATTTTGCAGGATATATAAATCTAGGTTAGAAGTTATTTTCTTTTAGGGCTTGAAACTTCATTCCAAGCTCTTCATGCCTATAAGGTTTGTTTTGAGAAGTCCGCTATAATTCTAGTGGGTTTATCTTTAAAAGTGATTTGTTGCTTTTCTCTACCAGGTTTCAGGATTCTGGGGGTTTTTATTCATTAAGTTTATTGGTACATTTTAGGCATATGTTATGATCACATTCATTATTGGGAATTTGTACCTATACATGATATATCGCTGGAGAAGTTGTTTTTTGATCATGGCCATTCAGGGTTCTATATGCCTCATTTATCTCTGTGTTAAAATCTTTCCCCATTCTTGGAAATTTTTCTGCTGTTTGTTCGGCAAACAGGTTCTTTATGCCATTTGTGCTGTCTGCTGCTTTTTCACTAATTCCAGTGAATCTTAGGTTAGTCTTCTTTGCATCATCTAGCAGATGTTGGATCCATTTTCTATTTTCTCTTGCTGTTTTTAAGGTATCTCTGAGTATATGGTCACCTGAATCTGCTATATCTTCTTTTCTGATATTCTGTCCGCACACTGGTTACTTCTGCTGCCCATACTTTCAATAGAATTTTTAATCTCCTGGATTTATGTTTGGTACCTTTTCATGAGCTCTAATTCTTTGCTAAACTGGTCATTCATGTTGGTGTCATTTTGTTTAGCTCAGTTAGCCTTTTATTTGTGTCTTGTGTAAGTTTGATAGACATTTTGTTTATTAAGTCCATTAGCCATTTAGTTATATCATCTTTGAGTTCACCAAGCTCCTTATCAAGTTAAAATTTATTAGAAATGTTTGCTCATCTTGTAGAATACTTGAAGAACAAAGTACTCACAATCCAAGGTTTTGCTGTATATTGGAAAATATTGCCCTAAAAGTAGACTCCTTTCTAGAAAAAAAAAAAAGTTGTTTTCTAGTTATTGGGAACTATAACTAGAAGAGAGATCTCTTGAAGAGTATCATCATTGTAATGGCTAATCTTGATTGTCAATTTGATTAGCTGAAGAGACACTTAAGAGTTTAATGAAGCACAATGTCTGGGTGAGCCAGGGGGAGTGATCTTGAATGCTATATATAGTTTCCTTCACCTTCCTCTGGGGCTCTTCTGCTGCTCTCTGTTTCTGGCTGCTGTGAGGTAAGAAGTTCTCCCCCAATCCCTCTACCATGATGTTTCTGCCTTAAGGCCAGCTGACCATAGACCTAATCCCCTGAAACCATAAGCCAAAGAAACCATTTTTCCTTTTGATTGTGGATGCCCAGCATTTTGTACCAACAACAGAAGGTGATGAATACAGTCATACTTTTTATCCAAGAAATAGTAGTTTCAGTATCACTTTACCTAAGGAAATTCTTTCTTGTATTTAATGGAAGTTTTTTTAGGTATAATTTCTACCCCCTAAACTTTCCTGGTATTCAACAGAATATCACCCTACCTCATTAGAAAGGACTTAGATTCTAGTGGATGGTTGGAGACAGGTAAGATCGGGGCTATATTACGAGGAAAAGGCAAATGGAACTTTTCTGTCAACATAATTAACAGTTCAGTGGTGCTAAGGAATAGTCAAGGGCTTGCATATGCCAGATGAGCCCTCTACCACTGAGCTATCCTTCAGCTCTTTTTTATTTTTATTTTGAGACAGAGTCTCACTCAGTTGCCCAGATTCACCTCAAATTTGCAGCCCCCCTGCATCAGCCCCTGAAGTAGCTGGGATCACAAGTATGCACTACCACACCTCTGGTTTAAGCTAATTTTAACATCAAACCCTAGGAGCCTTAGAGAACACAAAGAAGAGAGTACTATAGGTTATAACTTTTAGTAAGATAATTGGTTCTTGAATTAAGCATCTTCTATACAACTCTCATGTAATGTGTTACTTATGCTCACAGAATCCCAGTGAAGTGGGCATAAGTGGTTGTTGTATCAACCGCCAGTGTCTATTAAGGAAATAGAGACAAACATAGGTTAGTGATGTGCCCAAGGTCATTACCCAAAGGACCACTGGTTGCTGGGTGCTGCTCGATGGCCACATGGCGTACAGCTCAAAGCCCATCCCCTGGTTTCCCCTCAAAGCAGAGGTCAGCAGATAGCAGTCTCTCAAACAAAGGGGAGACAGGTACCAGTATTACCTGAGTGGTTTTTTTGTTCTTAGAATTTGACATTGAGCCTGGCTGCTGGGACCTCCATTTGTGTACTGGGGACCCACTTGGTGGGATCACCCGGAGCCACACAGGCAGGAGAAGCTGCCAGCATCAACACCGCACCACCTAATTCCTCCTTCCTGGCATCATTAAGGAAGCCCTGGAAGCAGCACTGTGCAAATGCTGCCTAAACCAAACCGTGACACTTAAGCCCTGTCATCCAGACCTTTGTCTCCTGTAAGAGGGTCCCTCATGCCTCTGACAGAAGTCTAGATGTTCTCAAGGAGCCCCTTTACCTCCAGTCAGAGGAATCCTAGGCGGACCATGGATGGCATTTGTTTCTTTCCATCTGCCAGAATTAATTACACCATTTGAAGAAAGCATAGGGGAGAAAATCTGGTTAATACCAGGTTTGTATAACAAATGTTTTATTTGCCTTTCCTTCTTTGCCATCTTTGGAGCTTTTAGCTTTCAAACAGTGTCTTTTAACACTGCTGGACTGGGGATTCGGTTGTCTTTGCTCTCTGAGAAGATGATGTCTTTCCAGTGATTGGATTTAAATGTTTCAAATACAGTGGATTAGCAGCAGTCAAGGGAAGGCAGCACAAGGGTAGACTCTGTCCTGGGAACAGGCCTGTGCTCTCCAGTTCAACTGCAAGGCTACAAGGCCAGAATGCACCCTTCCCTGGGGTCACTATCGATGCCTCCGTACCAGGAGGGTCAGCATTGCTCCTAACAAATACAATTCCAGTCTGTCCATGTCCAAAACCCTGAACTTGGAGGAATGTTTTCACACTGACATCATTTAAGACAGCAGCAAAATAAATGTTTTGGGGTGGGCACTGGATTCACACATGATATCCCGGAAGCCAGAGCAGCACTGTCTACTGGAAGGCTCTCTAACCTTGGCCAATTTGCCAAATCCAAAATGCAGGAATGGAGCCCCATCAGGTACTCCAACCTAGCAGCAAAATCATCGACAGTGAGCTAATTGCTGATGTTTTGTTGTTACTCATTTGTTTTCGTTTTGGATCAAATTATTTTATTAGGGCTTTCATCCTTAATTAACTCTTACTAGAGAACATCACTGATTTTCAGTTTGAGTTTCTTGTATAGTGCTTTAAAATACAAGCTAAGAAAGTAAGGAAATTTTAACAAGGATCCTTTTTTTCAGATTTCTCACACAAAGCTTTCTGAAGATGATGCATGGAAGTAAGTGACTGGTATTTTTAACAATTGTTTTATTAAATATATTTCCATCTTAACAGTTTGAGAAATTGGAGTTGTCGTTTTATTTGTAAATTCCTCAAGAGAGGAAAGGCAGAGATAAGATAGCCAGTGTCTCTGTAGAATAAAGGCACTGTAGTCCAAAATGGCACGGATTTCATCAGTTTCCTGCACTTTGATCTATGCAGTGCCACAAAGCTAGATTAATACAGTCTTTAACGTATGGTGAAATCGTTAATATTTATTGTAGCACATGATACATCTGGTTTTCTGTATGTGCTACTTCCTATGTGTTCTGGGACCTACTATGAGGCCACTGGGCACGGAGAGTTGCACATGAAACAAACATAAATAGTTCTTTGATTTTTGCATGGTAATAATCGATTATCAATGTATTCCTACACAAAATAAGGAATGCTTTTTACATTTGGATACTAATTTATACTTTTCGAAGTACTTCCACATCAGTTAACCCATTTGAGATGCATGCTAATTATACCTGTGTATACGTATGCATGTGTGTGCACATATACAGTAGATAAATTAATATCATAAATAATATTTTATTTTCTATCTGTGCAAGTCCTATCTTAGATTGATGATGAATTCACTGTTCCATCCACATGGCCTAAGTTGAAAGTTCACTAGTTACATAGAATATTAAATATTTATTTTGGATTTAGGGCTGTTAAAACCATACCTAAGCTCTTGTACCTTTTTCATTTTTCTTCCCTCTCCATTTCTTTGGAGGAATGAATGTATTCTTTATTGATGTGAGCTTCTACAAGTCATTCTTATCTTCTAAATTCAGCTTCCAACAGAGATTAAGAGCTCTGCGATTTTATTTAAGTTGCTTCCAGGATCTGGCCTCAGCTTCATTTGATCAATGAAGGAGTTTCTGTCCATCTATGTACCTTCCGGAACCAACCTTCTGAGAGTCCATCCCAGGGAAGCTGGAGTCCAGCCGGATAATTTACAGGCTCCCGGAGGCTCGTTTCTACACCTTCTCCACCAGGGGGCACCCCTGGGATTTGGATGGGAGCCTTTCTGAACCATTCGGTTCTTCCAGATTCTGGAAATGCTGGCAGAGAGAAGCCAGTTGGCGTAGCCCTCGGGAGTCTTTAAAAGGTGACAGTCTTGGGCTAGGGATTTAGCTCAGTGGTTCCGCCGCCTGCCTCGCAAGCGCAAGGACCCGAGTTCGATCCCTGGTACCAAAAGAAATTTTTTTTAAAGGTGACAGTTTTGAGGCACAGAATATTCCCCAGCAGTGTTTTCTGGTTGGTTCCCTAGCTATCTGCACACAGTGACTACTTACGAGTGGAAACTTTAGGGGGGGACCTTGTGACTGGTGGTGCCCATGTAGTGAGAGATGAGTTAACCAATATTTAGCAGTTGGCAACGCTCAGAATCCTTCCCCTTTCTCCTCCTCCTGACTCCAGGCCTCACTCCCACTCTGGACCAGCGGATCTCAATCTTAGTTGCTCCTTAAAATCATGTGGGAAGCTTTCAAAATTACCAATGCTTTGAACATTTAAACACCATATGCCATTGCTATGTACAGTTTTCATATATCAGTTAAGAAATAAATTTGAATTTAAAAAAATTAATTAATGATGCCTGGCTTCCATCCTGGAAATGCTCATTTGCTAAGGCTGCGCTAACAAAATGCCACAGCCAAGTGGCTTAAACAGCAGAAACTAATTTACTCAGAATTCCGGAAGCTAAACAAACGTCCCGGTCCCGGACTGGGCAAGTTTCAGCTGACGGGTCGAGCAAATAAGGCTTAGGTCTTTGCCATAAGAATCTGGGGCAGGGGGAAGTGATTCAGCCCCTAACACACAGCGACGGTACTTAATTGATCCAGGGTACAGCTCAGCACTGGGATTTTTAAATCTCTTCATGATTTCTAACTGAAGATCAAGGTCAAGAACTGCAGCTCTTTAGGCTTCTTCAAGGTCATTTCTATTCTAGGAAGTTAAGCCATAAGACATACATGGAATGATTTTCTCTAATGTGCAAAACTAACTTCCCAACTAAAAACTGAACCATCCTGCTGTTGTCTGAATGTCTATGCATGTCAAAGAAAACACAAAGGCCCATTCTTTCTCCCTATAGTAATTATACAACACTCCATACAGCTCACTGTGGAGCTTTTGCTTGTCCCATGGATAACATTTTCCCCTTCAGGATGCTGGAAGTGGAACTGTGGGATTTAATGTTTAGCCTGCTGAATTTTGGACTTGTTTTGGTCCTATTCCTTTGGATCCCCCTGTTTGTAACTTTTGGAATGGTAATGTCTATCTTGTGCCATTGAATGTTGGAAGTGCTTAACTTTCTTTTCATTTGTACAGGGATTTGCAGCTAAGAGTTTTACTTAAATCTCAGAGGAGATTTTGAATTTGAAATTTTCAGCAGTGCTAAAACTATTAGGACTTTGGCAACTCTTAGAGGTGGACTAAATGCCTTTTGCGTAACAGGATGTGCATGAGTCTTTGAGGGTCCAGGGGAGGAATGTTATGGTTTGTGTCTAGAGGCCCCCTCAAAGCCTCATGGGGTTAGGGTTTTTTCAGAGGTGGCTGAATCTAGAGTGTGTGATGCTAGGATTAAGGGTGTGTGATAACTAAATCAGTCCACTGATTGGTTTGGCACTGCCTTAATCCCAGTAGTTTAGATAAGATAAAAGGGACAGAAAGATGCCATTAAAGTCAAAAAAAAAAAAAGCATTTTCCACTTCAGCATAGGCACCATTGGCAGGATGTCCTTTTATTTGAAAATAGTGGAAAGTACTTGAAGTTACCAATGCTCTTCTGTTTTTGACTTTCAAAAATGACAGTTTTATATGATTATGCCTAATAATTGTTATTATTTTTCATATAGGTACAACTAAAAAAGCATGAGTATTATGTCATATAAACCAAGACGTTTAGAGGGATTATCTTGAATTTACAAATGAGAAAACTGAGACTCAGAAAAGATAAGTGAATTTCCCAAGGACACGAAGCAATGAACTGGCAGATCAGGGACTGGAGCCCAAGTCTTCCAGGGCTCATCAGTCCTTCTCAGCCTCGCTGCTTAACTTAAGAGACAAGACTGATTAGGCAGGATGACTATAAGTTCAAACCCAGCCTGGGCAACTTAGCCGACTTACATAAGACTGTCAAAGTAAAACAAAATGTAAAAGAGCTAGAGATGTAGCTGAAGGCAAAGATCTTGGGTTCAATCACCAGTATGAGAAAGAGAGAGAGAGAGGAGAATAAGATTCAGGTCAAAATGATGTGGGAAAGCAAAGAGCTGAGAGGCATTGGTTTTGTTGACAGAATTGGCTATCTTTTCCCAAACCTAGGAGGAAGGGGAGAAAGCAAGAAAGACTTAGTAATAAAAAACTTACCACCACCTACAGTGGCAACCCTCATCTTCCTGTGAGCCCTGCCTTCTGTTTGGTTGTTTGTTTGTTGTTGTTTGTCTTGTTTTGTTTTGCTGAATGTGAGAGGGTTGAGGGCTTTTTCAGATGGGCTCATTTGCGGTTCCAGTCTGCAGCAGGAGCGGATGTACAAGACGCACCGGGGCCACGAGTCCATGCACGTGGAGATGGTGTTGGTCTTCCTCTGTGCCCTGGTCATTGCTCAGGTGGTGCTGGTGCGGTGGAGACAGAGGCACGGCCGGTCCTACAATGTGAGTTGCCCCAGCCGCTGGAAGCCTGCTGCAGCGTGTCAGCTTGACTGTCCTTTTGCTGCCTTTTGCCTCCTCAGTGACTTGGAAAGAGGGACTTGGGTTAACCCTGTGGTTCTCAGGCAGGTGCAGCTTTGCCTCCACAAGACATTGGGCAATGTGTGGAAATATAATTGTCACACCCTAGTTGGGAACAGAAAGGAGAGAGGAACTCCTACTGGCATCTGGTGGATAGAGTCCAAGGATGGTGGTAAACTCCCTACCATAGAAGACAGCTCCTCACAGCAGAAAGTATTTGGCCTGCATGTCAATAGTGCCTAGAGAGCCTTTAGAATAGGTAAGCCTTTGGTTTTGGAGGTGGGAAAGTATGCATAAACAACTTCTGCTGATGGTCCAGGGAAAGGAAGATTAGGAAAAGAAAAGCAAAAGATTGAGGCTGTGTTTCTTAGCAATAAATAAATAATAATAAATATTTGCAGTAGTCTTGCCATGAGTGGTTTGCATATCCATGAAAACATGTCCGTGCAAGTAAAGACCACACTGACCCCAGCAACACAGAGCAAGGTTGCTTTCTCACAGAGCTGTCTCACTGCAGCATATCCACCAGCGCTTCCCCATCTCGGGCAGGGCCCAGAGTCACACCCTGTCCCTCCTGGACCTGCGACCTTGCACTGCAGTGTGTAGAGCAGTGGTTCTCACATCGTAGGCTGCATCAGAATCACCAGGAGGGCTTGTTAAATCACATTCCAAGGTCTCCTTCCAAAGTTTCTGATTCAACAAAGACCTGATAAGTTGTGTGCCTAACAAGTTCCCACTGATGCTGATGCCACTGGTCCTGGGACCATACTTTGAGATCCACCAGTTTAGACTCAAGCGAGACCTAAGTCCTGAGGATGCTGCAAAGGGAGAAGGTCCTCAGTGGACACTCCACATGGCGCTGGGTGCTGGACCAGACACTGTGCAAGAAGACAGTGTATGAGGTATTGGACCAGGACCAGTCCTGTAGTTTATGTTTACTCTTCATGAACATTATTTTGTGTTAGCATACCATTTAAAGGAATTCTCAATACTGAGCAATATTTAAATTTAGGCCATTTTTAATATTTTGGTGAGAAATGGGGATCTTGTTTATTTTTTTTAATTCTTTTTGTTTTTTGGTACTGGGAATCAAACTCGGGACCTTGCGCTTTCGAGGCAGGTGGTGGAACCACTGAGCTAAATCCCTGGCCATCTTATTTTTTTAATGCACACATGAATGCGTGTTTTAATGCAAATGCATGAATTTGCTACCATGACACCATTGTCTTCTCAGTTAAAATACACACATTATATCGCACTTGGATAATTTTTTAAATGAATGAAACTAAAATCAAATTTCACTATTCAGTCTCACATCAAAAACTCCTCAAATATATCTTAACTATAGTTTTTCTACCTGCAAGATGGAAATATCTAAGATAGGAATACCTAAAGTGAAATTGAGATCCTAAGAAATTAGTTCATAGGTCTCTTCCACCTTTTCCTGATAACTTAGAGTTAGCTCCAGATTAGATAGAGAAATAAGTTCTGTTTCCAAGGTAGCAGCGGTATGGATTGTGCACAGACAGCCCTTGCCCTGGAAGGGAAGTGAGTTGACTTGCATTGTGTCACGTTCCTCCTCTGCCATTTTTGAGGGCTTCTGAGGTGGCTTATGTCAGAGTCCATCTTCCTCTTGTCAGCTCTTTGAGGATACCTGCTGCTGCACTCCAAGTCCCCTCTGAGTACTTGTGACCCCTGGAGCTTCTGCCCTTACCGACTTAGCCCACACGGGCCCATGCAGACTGCCCTCAACCTGGCATCTGGCTGGCCTATTGAAGTGTCTGTCTGAGCCATTCCCCGCTGTTCCCCGTGCAGCCCACACTGCTTCACTGCCTCCCCAGAGACCCTGTCTTTGCCCTCAGAACCCCTCAGTCTTCCCACTTTTGCTCCATAAGGTTGCTGTTTCTGTCTCCTTCTACCACATTGCTCCTCTATTTTATGGCTACTCAGAGGGGCTCTGTGGTCCTAAAGACCACCTAAGGTCACTGAGACCATGGCCTCCCCTGCCTGGCACTTTGACAAACCCAAGAGCCTAGATAAAGATGCTCCCGTGGTAGTCCAGAGCAGATGTGTCTCATGGTGGCCCCACTGGGACACTGCCAGGTTAGCTTGGGAGTTGGTTGGACCCTGGGATATTTTCTACCTCTTTCTCCATCAGTCCCTTTATTACTAACATTGTCCCAGCAGGAAAGGTGGAGTAGCCACTGTGTTCTCTGCTCATTGACTTTGGCTTATGGTGAGAGGCAAGCTTTCCCATGTTGCAGCCCTGACTTTGATGTACACTTTGTATTCCTTCTTGGGAGTTCACCAGAGGCCATCATCAGAACACAGCCATTCCAGGGACTCCCAGTGATGTCTGCAACCATTGGAGCAGGAAATGTTCCCAGGGTGCCATAGCTTATTCTAACCCTGCTTTCTTATTGTACTCACCATGAACAATAATTGAAAAAAACCTGGAGCCAATGAGCTACCCTATGGAATGCTTTGGGGCTGGGATTTGATGGGCATGTTTCCATAAGTGCTGGCCTAAGTAGCCTATTTAGAGAGTACTTAGCTTTTAGATTATTTCTCTTGGCTCAAAGATTACATGGAAACTGTCAGAGCTACCGAGAGCTCTGAACACATAAGATTCATGAAGTTTTTAGCTCTTTCCTATAAGGGACCATATAGTAAAGTTTATTTCCATGACTTGATATTGTGACCTCCATCAATATTAGAAATGAACTCATATATATTAATTATAATTACTATAATATTCTATATTATATTATATACTATAAAATTACCATATTATAAATTGCCAAATAAATTGCTATTATAGCCACAATGAGTGCTTTGTGTACATTAGCTCAGTTAACCTGGGTAGTAATTATTTTTTATTTCCCTTTGTACAATGAGGTTCAGAGAGTTTAAGTAAGTTGGCCAAAGTCATATAACTAATTAGTTTCAGAAAACAGACCAGAATCCAATCTCACTAGTTATTTGCTGTCATATAAAGATAAGCTCCTTAAATATCTCTGAACCATGGTTTCCTTATCTCCAAATGATAGTATCCAAGATAAGAACCTGTCTTGCAGAGTTGTGATTCAGAAACATTTTCCTATGAGGACTTCTAACAGTGACTGATAACCTTAAACCAACCTTGGCTCTGAATGTATTCAAGAGATATTGCTTATCTCTAATATTTGTGCAAACTTAATCATATCCTATAAAAGCAGTCTGCCAATAAAAGAATCCTTTTCTAGATGCTTTGTAAAACTAAAGTAACCATTCAGCCATTGGTCTACATTCTCCATTAGAAGATTTTGGTTGTTTTTTCAAATCAGTGCACCTGTGTATCTTGCCTTGCCACAACCTTCTACTCTGCCAATGCTATTTTAAGGACAGTTCCCTGGGCTGGTTTTGCAAAATGTATGAATAGGAACTGGAGTCAGGATGATGAAAGGAAGAGCATTGGTTTAGGAGGTAGAAGATCTAGCTACTCACTTACCCTCAGTTCCCTGGCATTTAAAATGATGGAATATGAAAAAAAAAATAGGAAGAACATCTGGTTTCATCGCCAACATGTAAAAAACTTGAAAGACATCACTCCTGTCTTATAAAAAGAAAAAGGCTGACCAAACTACATACCAAAAACTGTTCTTGAATCCATCTTTACTAAATTAAAGTCACAGGGAAAACCACCTTAAAATCTATGGAGACAGGCGAATGCAGGTGATCACAGGTAAGATTGATTTCTGAGAGCAAAAGCAGCCAGAGCCATAGGCTGGTAGGAACTTGGAAGAATTCCTAAAAGTGAAGTCTAGACTACTGCGAGAGTCAGAAACTTGGCAGCCACCATCCTAGAGGCATCTCATATTTTCATAAGTTTTACCTCCAACACCTTACCAGGTCCTCCTGGTAAAGAGCCAAGAAAAACTAATGCTCCCGGCAGGAGGAAGCCACTCGGGGTCATTTTGAACTAGACCGAAAGCATGCCCCATAACAAAGCCAACAACAGCAAGAGGAAAGATTTCCCCAGGACCTTATCCAGTGCTGGAGGAGAGAGATTTCCCAACTCCATCTCAGTGTAGCTTTCCCATACCACCTAAAAAAGAAATCAGAATGTTGAGAAACACTTGTGAAGGTCAAAGCTCAGGGACAGAGGCCTAAAGAAGACAACCACAGGAAGACAGAACATGCTGCTACCCCGATGCCTTTCCATTGTGTCTATGGCACCCTGACCAATAAGAGGGAGTTTGAGCTAAGAGCCACAAAGCTCAGGCTCTGTGAAGAAGTTTATTAGGAACCTAGAGACCACTGGAGAGACATTTTAAAAAGACACTAGTGGAAATTGAAGCCCCTGACACCTAAAGCTACAACAAACATTAAACAGCCCAGCTCCTAGTTAACACAAGACCTCACACTAACAGCCTGTTTACTTAAATTCCTATTACCTAAATTATTATCTGCTCTCCAGCCAAAAATTATGAGTCATGCTTAAAGGAAAGAAAAACACAGTCTGAAGAGAAAGCAAGCATCAGAGCCAGACTGAGATATGGCAGGGATTTTGGAATTATCAGACCAGTGATTTAAAATAAATTACTATCTATGGTTAGGACTGGGAGGTGTAGCTCAGTGGTAAAGCACTTGTCTAGCATGTGTGAAGCCCTGGGTTCCATTCCCAGCGTGAAAAAACTAAAGTAACTCTGGGTTAATATGCCAAGGTCTCTAATGGAAAAAGTAGACCAGGTGGGTCATGTAAACAGAAGTGGAAATTAAGAAAGACTATAATATAGCTAGGCATGGTGGCCCACACCTGTAATACAAGCTCTGGAGAGGTAGAGGTAGAAGGACTGCAAGTTGGAAGACAGCCTGGGCTACCTTCCAAGACCCTGTCTCAAAAGCAAAAACCAAGCAAACAAAACTGAAAAAGAAAACCATATACAATTAATGTTAGAAATAAAACACAAATACTGTAACAAAAAGAATGTTTTTGATTGGCCCATAAATAAAATAGATATGACTGAGGAAAGAATCAGTGAGCTTGAAGGTAAAATCAGTGAAAACTTCCCAAACTGAGACGCAAGGAGCAAAAAGAATGAAAAAAAAGAATATTCAAAAACTGTGGAACAATTTCAAAAAGTATAACACACATATTGGAATATCAACAGAAGAAAGAGCTAATGGAGTTGAGGAAATACGTATAGCTGTGGTGGGGAGCCTGTAGAACTCATGGCTCATGGAACTATGGAGCCTATGGAACTCATGCCACCATAGGCTGTTTGTATCGTTGAAAGCTCTAAAAGGTTTAAGGTTTTCCACAACAGATTTACAGTAATAATGGCTCAGAGTTAATGACAGACACCAATCACAGACCCAAGAACACCAAGTTGGAGAGACAACAACAAATCTATACCAAGTCTGTCATATTCCCACTGCAGAGAGACAAAGACAAAGGAGAAACCTTAAAAACAGCCAGAGGGAAAAATAAAAACCCTACACACAAGGAAACAAGGATAAAAATTAATCCAATTTCTCCTAACAAACCATGCAAGACAGAAGAAAGTGGAGTGAGATTTTTTAACATATTGAGGGGGAAAAAATCCACCAACATAGAGTTCTATGTCCAGAGAAAGATTCCTTCACATCTGAAGGAAAAATTGATTTTCTCAAACAAAAAATTAAGGTATTAATCATGAACAGACCTACTTTAGGAAATGTCAGAAGGCTCTTCAGAAGTAAGATGATGTAGGTCAGAAACTCAGATCTATTTAAAGATTGTCAGACAAAGAATAAAATTAACTTTTTCTCCTATTCTTAATTCATCTACTCAGAAACTCTTCAAAGTAAAAATAGTAACAATCTACTGAGTAATTATAGCATAAGGATGAGTGAAATGAATGACAACAATAGGATATGAAATGGGGTTGGAGGAGAAATTGGGATTTCCCTGTTAGAAGGTATATATACTACCGTAAAATAGTACAGAATTATTTTGGGAATGGACTTTGATTAATTGTAAATGTATATTCTCAACTCCAGAGAAACCACTAAAAAGGTTTTAAAGTATAACTGTATACCGAAAAATGGAATCCTATAAAATGCTCAGTTAAAACCAGAGAAGGCAAAGGAGTGGGGAAGAAACAAAGAACAAATGCAAGTTAGAAATATGGTAGATAGTAATCAAACTATATCAATCCTCACTTCAAATGTGAGGGAACAAACCAATTAAATACAAGACCCAATTGTATATTCCTTACAAGAAACTCACTTCATATAAAGATATAAATATGTGAAAAGTAGAGGTTTGGAGAAAGATATGTCATGCTAAGACTAATCAAAAGAAACCTGTGTTACCTATTTAATTTCAGACTAAGCAGACATCAGGAAAAGAAAACTATCAGAGATAAGGAGAGGAATTCCATACTAATAAATGGGCCAGTTTTTTTAAGAAGATATAACTATTCTTAATGTGTATGTAACTTACAAAAGAACACCAAAATGTAGAGGCAAATACTGAAAACACTGCAAGAGAAACATACAAATCCAATATTATACTTGGAGATTTCAACACCTCTCTTTCAGAAGTTGATAGATCAGTCTGGCAGGAAATTAGTAAGGATTGAGTTGAACCGAGCATCTCCATCCATCAACTTGTTCTAGTTGACATTTATAGAATGCTTCATTCAACAACAGCAGGATACACATTATTCTCAACATCCCATGGAACATTCAAGATAAGCCACATTCTTGGCCATAAAATACAGCAAAATAAATTTAAAAGGATAGAAATCATACAAACTATTCTTAGTCCACAAACTAGAAATGTATAGCTTTGTATGCATATGTTAGGAAATAGGATTTGAAATAAAAAATCTGAGAATCTACCTTTAGAAACTGGAAAAAAAAATATATAAATTTATGGAAAGCAGAAAAGAAATACAAATTAAAGAAGAAATGAGTAAAATTAAAAATAGGAAATCAATAGAGAAAACTCAGTTAACCCAAAAGCAGCTTTCTGAAAAGATCTATAAATTTAATGAACCCTGAGACAGACAGAGAGAGAGAGAGAGAGAACATATTACTAATACCAGAAAAGAAAGAAAGGTCATCATTACTGATTCCATGGACATAAAAGAAAAAGGAATATTATGAACAATTCTATGCCCACAATTTGGATAACTTAGAATACATAGACTAACTCCTTGAAAGATACAAACTATGTAAAACTTACACAAAGAGAAATAGATTAGATGAATAGGGCTATATGTATTTTTAAAAATTGAATCAATAATAACTTTCCCACAAAGAAAGCTCAAAGTCCAAATGGTTTTACTGGTAAATTCTACTAATTTAAAGAAATACCAGTTCTGTCCCATAAATTGGGGTCAAACTCATTCATTGAGCCCAGAAGTACTCGCATAATCAAAACCAGATGAAGACAGTCCAACATAGGAAACTATAGACCAAGATCTCTTATAAATGCAAAAACCTAAAGCAGTATTAGCAAATAAAATCCAATAACATGTTAAAATTATACAGCATGACAAAGTGAGATTTATCCCACATATAAAAGGCAAGTTCAACAATTAAAAATCAATTCACATAACTACATTAAGAAAGTCATATGATCATATTAATAGATGTAGAAAAAGCACTGAGCAACATCGCACACTCGTTCATATAAAAACTTTCAACACGGGCCAGGAATTTAGCTCAGTGGTTGTGTCGCCTGCCTTGCAAGCACAAGGTTCCAAGTTTGATTCCCAGTACCAAAAAAAACTTTGTTTTTTTAAAAATTAATTTTATTGGTACAATTTAGGTATACAATATAATAACATTCATCATTGGAAATTTGCATCTTTATACAATCTCTCTTGGTTCTTATATTTTCCCCCTTCCCCTGCCCTCCCTTCAACCCCTCCATCCCTCCCTATTTTTAAAGACTTTCTTTCCATTTTTCCATTTTCTCATTAATTCCATTCCCTTCTTTCCTTTCCCCTACCCCTCCCACTTCCCCTTTGCCCCTTTTCTTCCTATGTCACATTATCTGTTATACCTTTTAGTCCTTACTTACACTTTCAGTTTCTCACACTAGAGAAACTATTCGGTATTTACATATGTGTGTCTTACTTATTTCACTTAAGAGTATCACCTCAATATGCATCCATTTAGCTATAAATGTCTCTTATTTCTCATTTTTTATGGCTGAGTAGTACTCCATTTTATTTTTAAAAAACACATTTTCTTTATCCAGTCTCCAGTTGATGGGCAATTGGGCTGCTTCCAAATTTTAGCTATTACAAATTGTGCTGCTATGAACATGGGTGCACATATGTCACTGTGGTATGATTCTTTTAATTCTTTGGGGAAGATACCCAGCAGGGGAATAGCTGGGTCAAATGGGACTTCCAGTCCTAGTTCTGTGAGGTATCTCCATACTGATTTCCACAGTGGTTGAAAAAATAAACCTTCAACAAACTGGGCATAGTGGCAAACACCTGTATTCCCAACACACTGGTAGACTGGGGCAGCAGGGTTTCAAAACCCTGTTAACCTGGGAAGTTTAGTGAGACACTGACTCAAAATATAAAATTTATAAAAAGGGACTTGCAAAGTAGTTCAATGCAAAGGTCCTATGTTCAATTCCTAGTACCCAACCCCCAAAAAAAACTAAGAATAGGGGATAACTTCCTCAAAAATCTACAGTACCTTACTTAATGGTGGAAAATGATGCTTTCTTCCTAAGACAAAGGCAATTGCCCATTCTTAACAATCTTATTCAACATTAGTCAGATCTAGCTAGTGTAGTAAGTAAATGAAATATAAAATACACAGATCGAGAAGGAAGAAACAAAACACTTTGTTTGCAGATCACATGATTATTTATTCAGCTATTCCATTTAATGACTATTCAGACTTACAACCCGTCTTTTTTGTACAATTCTGTGCATCTTCTTTATAGAGCCTCAATGTCTTTTTTTGTACGTACACTTTGTTTATATAGTACTGTAAGTTTTGCTGATGGACTGTACAGTACTATAAAGCTTTATGTCCTGTTATACATTACAGTACTGTAAAAGTTCTACAAATAAAAGCAAGTTGGAGTTTCTGTTGACCATTTCTTTGTTCTGAATATTGTAATGTACATACTGTATAAAAATTCCCCATTTACCAATCAGTTAATTACCTAATCACAGGAACTTGACTCTATCATTAAATGAGGAATGTTTTATAGAAGACTTACCCCCTCAAAATCAACAAAAAATTCCTGGAACTATGAAGTGATTAGAGCAAGGTTGAGGACACAAGGGTAATGTACAAGAGTCAATTGCTTTCTTATATTCTAGCATCAAACAATTTGAAGTTAAAATACATCATTTATAATAACAGCAACAAAAAGAAATATGTAGTCAGAGCTAACAGAATGTATGCAAGATCTGTATTCAGAAAACTGAGAAGTTCTAAAATAAATGGAAAAATATTCCATACCCATGGATTGGAAGATTCAAAATTGTTAAGGTGTTAATTCTCCCCAACCCAATCTATAGATTAAACACAAGCCCAGTCAAAATTCCAACAAGCTGTTCTTGATATATCAATAACAGGACTCTAGTTTAGAAAGCAAAGAACCCAGAATAGACAATACAACCCAAAGAAGAATAAAGTGGAAGGACTAAGACTATTCAACCTCAATCTTACTGTAAAACTATAGTGAGCAGTACAATGTGGTAAAATAATAGATAGATCACTACCTCAGAATAGAGAATCTACAAACAGACCCACACAAATATATCAACTCATCCACAACAAAAGAAGCAAAAACAATTCAATAAAGTAAGAATAGTCTTTTCAACAAATGGTAATAGAATAATTCCAAGTGAAAAAGAAAAATCTGGACACAAAATCTATTCTTTTCATGAAAATTAATTCAAAATAGATCTTAAAATCTATGTAAAAATGTAGAACATTTAGAAGATAATATAGGGCAAATATCTAGGTGAATTGTGTTTGGAAGTGAGTTTTTAGACATGATATTGAAAGCATGCTCCTTGAAAAAAATATTGATAGTTGGGATCTTATTGAAATAGAACACCATTTCATTTCATGAAAGATACTATTAAGAGAGTTTAAAAAATCACAAACTAGGAGAAAATATTTGTAGTCACACATATTTGATAAAGGAATTTTATCAAAAACATACTTAAAATATATCATACAAAGCTAATTTTAAAATGACAAAAGGTTTGGAAAGCCACCTTATCAAAAAGATCTGCAGCTGACAAGCATATGAAAAGAAATTCATCATCAGAGAATTACAAATTAAAGCAATAGTGAGCTATAAATACATACCTATTGAAGGGCTAAAAACCAAGAAACCAACAGTGGTAGATGTTGATGAGAACATAGAGAAGCAAGAACTTTCATGTTGCAAATGCAACACCGGAAGGCCACTTTCAGAGGCCATTGAGCTGTCTCCTATAAAGCTAAGCTAATCATAATCTTACCATATGATGCAACAATCACTTTTAGGTATAGACTAATTGTACTGAAAACCTACATTCACACAAAACCTGCATGTAAATATTTGCAGCACATTTAATCATAACCATCCCAAACTGGAAGCAACCAAGATGTCCTGTAATCGCTTCTCGGCCTTTTGGCTAAGATCAAGTATAAGATGTCCCATAAAAGCTACATAAATAAGCAAACTGTGATATATCCATGCAATGGGATACTATTCGACAATAAAAAGAAAGATACTATCAATCCATGAAAAGATGTGGAGGAACCTTGATGTACTGGTTAGATTTCCCATCACTGGGACAAAATACCTGACAGCCACAACTTAAGGAGGAGAGATTTATTTGGGTCATGGCTTCAGAGGGTTCAGTTGATGGTTGGCTGGCTCCAAGGCAGAAATAACATGGTAGAATGGCATGGTGGAAGGTGTGGCATAGGAAAGCTGCTCAACCTGTGGCAGCCAAGAAACAAAGAGGGAGAGAATGGAAGAGCTGGGAGCAAGAATACATTTTTCACGGTCACAACCCCTGTGACCTACCTTCTCCAACCATGCCCCACCTCCTAACAGTGCATTGAGCTGTGAATTCATCAGTGGACTAACCCACTGAGGAGGGTAGGGCCCTCATAATCCAGTCACCTTCCAAAAGCCCAACCTTTGAATACAAGAGACTTTGGGGGACATTTTAGATCTAAACCATAGCATTTGGAGAAAAAAGCCAGTATGAAAAGGCTATATACTGCATAATTCCAACTATATGGCATTCTGAAAACAAAACTATACAGTACCATGATCAGTGATTAGGGTGTTTCGGAGGGAAGGGGAAGCTTAAACGTGTGAAATAGGATTTTCTTAGGCCGGTGAAATTAGTCTGTGTGATACCACATTTGTGAATTTAAGACAGAGCACATTTGTCAAATCCCCTAGAACTGTGTGGTACAAAAAATGGACCTCAAAGTATGCAAATGTTTAAAAGTCAATTAGGTGACTGGGGATTTAGCTCAGTGGCACTGCGCCTTCCTCAAAAACAAAAGGTCCTGAGTTCAATCCCTGGTGCTGCACACACACACACACACACACACACACACACACACACACACAAAAGTCAATTAGATTGGAGAATCCCGGGAGAAATGGAGACTGTGACCAAAGGATCTAACTGCATTACAAGTGTATGAAGCAATTTCCGTAGGGGGGAGGGTGCTGACCTAGGTAACTTTGGAAATGAGCAGTCTGCAGATTCGACCAATAGGAACTCATCAGCACCACTCTACTGTAGGGGATGAATTTGTCTCTCATGGCAGAGGGGTAGCAATTCTGACACTGTTACGTATGTGTCCTGGAACGGAACAATTAAGCAAATAGATGACAGATGGGGGCCCAGGTTACTTGCTGTTTGAGCGAGAGTTGGCAGTTAAGCAAGGGAAAGTAATTAGAAAAAAAAAGTGGGACATGCACACACAATATGTGCAAATAGCTTTGTGCACTGAAGGTACTGTCATGTATACAAATTACGTACACCCTGAAGGCCCTACTTATTATACATGAAGTATTACTATTTTCACATTAGCTCATGCTTAATGTGCTTGAGGGGAGAGAGGCTGGTTCACAAAGCACAGGTACAACTTGTACCAGACATGCCCCTCTTCTGAAGTGTTCATGTGACCACTGCTACAGACCATATTCTGTGGTCCGTAGGAGCTGTGTAATTCAGAGCCAATGATTATAATATCTAAACCAAAAGAAATGATTTACTTGGAATATAAAATTTAAAATGGCATTAATTGCTCCTATGTGATTGCAAAAAGTGCAGGTAGAAAGTGGAAAATTCTTATTTTGTTTGGGATAATACTACGCACCCGGAGAATTCCAAATAATCACATTTTTAGTACTGTATAGATCAACCGTCTGAATATTTTAATTTTTCTCTTTCCATCTGGTAATTATGATACAGTGTAGACACTGCCAGAGCGTCAAAGTTAAATTATTTCCAAATGCTTTTAATAGCATTTAATTAAAAGTAAAATTTATTTCAATAAACTCCATTTTTTTTAATGTGCATCTATTTTTTCACATCTGCAGAAAGTAGAAAAGAGAATGATAAGACAGAAGCCTTCTGTTGTTCTTCAAATCCACTGAAGGTCTGAGCACTACCTCCACAGAATTTGGGTTTCACACATACTATTAATTTGCCTCAATACACAAGCAAATAATGTGCCACAGGCTGAAACACTGCTCTATTTAAATCAAACTTCTTGCCAATTAAGAGCCATAAAACACTAGAAAATACTGTGCCAGTAAAGCATTGTGTCTGCTCAAATCTCTTTAAAATGAGGCAAGGCATAAATACACGCATAACTTATATACATACTTACATAACCGTACAGAATATTCTTTAAGAGTTAAGATTGTCTGGATTGATTTGGAGATGGACATATGGACCAACTGCATTTCTAAGGGCCCTTTATGTGCTAAGATTCCATACTTTCTTGCTTGATTTATGTCCACACTTTTCCTCATTGCCTTTGTGCAGATAGCAGCGATGTTTCCTGGAGTCATTTATTCCCCCAAAGTTCTCTGCTTACCTCCCAGAATTCCTCTGTTCTCCTGCACCCCATTCATATGCACACAAATGTTTGCAAATAGTTGGGGATTTGCAGTGTAAAGACAATGTGCATCACAAACTTTTCTTTCTTCTTTCTCTTTTTCTTTCTTTCTTTCTTTTTCTTTCTTTCTTCTTTCCTTTTTCTTTCTTTCTTTCTTCTTTCCTTTTTAAATACTGCATGACGCATTCATCATGCTACACAATTAGACAAATATCTTTGTTTTGACTTATCTGCAGTTCTTTTCACATTTATTATGTGCATGGCAACAAGAAAAAAAAACATAGCACCTTTGGGCGGCATCTGATTTGTCAGAAAATTCCTCCTGCTATGATGTGTGGGTGGGGAGAACGTGGGTGATATGATCCAGATGCATGGGCTGCCCTTCACCAGCAGTGCAGATGTGTTTTATATGCACATGCCCAGATGGTGACCCCTCTGGCATTATTAACATGTTCCAGATCCCAGGCTTCCTCCTTTGCCTGTATGCGCCTCCACTTCACATAGTTCATGTGTTTATTTATGAGGCACGGCATTCTTACATTTCATATGTGGTAGTTACTATTAAAACTGAGAAGTTTTAACTGCTCTGGAAATTGACAAAGAATTTTTAAATTGCTATGAAATGTGACCCTCATTTCAAACTGACTTCTCAAATAATTATTGAATTCATAAAGCAAATTTCTGGTCTTTTTCTTTGCATAGTGAGAAAATGTGGAACTGTGTATACACTTTAAAGATAGTTAAGAAATTAAATATTTGTACACATGTTGATTTTTTGTTTTAATTTCATATCTGATCTTCAAAGCCTATCTTAAAAAGTAGTGTCTATACCTTCCACATTGTTATTCCATGTTAATTCAGTCCAGGAATCTAGGAAGAGAAATTTGGAATATTCTAGAAATGGCTTGTTCTTATAGATCCACAGGGAAAGAACCCATTTTATAAAAATATAGTCCAGCTGTAGCTCCAAACTCTCATAGGTTGTAACTCCATGAATTTAAAGAAACTTATTAGTTTTATAAATGTTGTCTTACAATCTAAAGTATAAAATATAAGAACATAGTAGTTTCCCTGAATTAAGATCAAGTAACTCAACTTTTTATTTTAAAAAAATCTTTTATGGGAGGAAAGTGAAAGAATAAAATTCTTAGGTGAAAGATACAAATGACAGAGGGTCGTGCCCCTCTCCTTTGATGTTAGGAGTAACGAAATTAGGGCTGGGGACAACTCAGTGGTAGAGCACTCACCTAGCAGAGCACAACAAAAGCAGAAATACTGGACTTTAAAAGTCATCAATTTTATAATTTATGATAAATAACCATCTCCAAAATCAGCTATGGAAAATGAATGACCAAAATGCTGATGAGATTATTTTTTAAAGGCTACAATACAGCTTTCATTATCAACAGCAGAGGGCCACGGTTGCTAATTTGAGTACTAATGTCAGCATGTTTTGTGTCCCAACTGTCTATGAGGCATTCAGGTCCTCATAAAAGCTATTCTTCTTCCTTCAGTAAGCCCCTTTCCCTACCTGTGGATATATTTATCTCAGTGTCATAAATAAAGGCGCTAGCATGCTCATTAACTTGGACCTAAATCACAAAATAGCTTGGGAAACTGAAGAGATTATCTAACTGAGTCAAGAAAACATAAAAAAATTTTTCTATTTGGCTCAGTGGTGCCACTGCCTGCCTCAAAAGTGCAGGGTCCCGAGTTCGATCCCCAGTACCAAAAAACAAATTTTTTTCTTTTCCCTGAAATTAAAAAAGAAAATAGGATTTTTTTTTTCCTGAACTCCAGACATTTATCTCAGATTTGCTCCTTGGATATTTTTGCTCAAACACATATGAAATAGCAACCTTCATGTCTGAAAGGAGATTTAGAGCAATTCTAAGAAGACTTCTGGTCATCAGCTTATGAAGGTGGAGCAGTAGAAGGAGAATGAAGAGCCGGGGCGCCTGCTCACTCGACATGGAAAGAAGACGGTGCGGCCTTGACCTCCTCCTTGCATTTTGAAGCCCTGTCCCAGAGTTTTGATTATTGATCTTACACACCTCTAAGGAGCCAACACTGTACACAGAGACTCTTCTTTCTAAGCCTTCCCCTTTTCTCATAGAGATTAAGAAGGTAAACAAGACAGACAGCCTCAGTCCTTCTATGTGCAGGCTGCTGTGTAAACTCTCACAGGACTCTTCCCACGTGGCGGGCCAGGTAGTGCAGATCTGAGACTCTGCCACTAAGCCAGGGTCCGGCTCAGAATCCTCTGCAGAGCACTGCAAAACTAACATCCACCCTTGAAACCAAATCTCTTTGCCATCTCCTTAGATTCCTTCTGAGCAAGTCACAGGTGCCTCGTCGGAGTGAGATGAAACGTAAGACCAAGGGTTATTGCTGCCGTCCAAGCCCATCTGCTTTCCCAGGAAAGGCGACTGGCCGGTACTCGGCCCGCTCTGGAGAGCAGGACTACTGGCCGCCACAGGGACCAGATGGAGTCGGGCGCCCCCAGCCCATCAGCTCCATCTGTCCTCCTCCCTGGCCTGTGAGACAGGAACCAGCTGGTTCGAGGACACCTGGAAACTGCTTGGACGCCGGTCAGGGGCACCAGGGTCAGGCGCAGAGGACAAAGACAGGGTGTGAGCTCCAGGCTGGGCAGCCTGCAGTAGAGAGCAGTGACTAAGGAGGAGGGCGAGCTGGAGTGGGGTGAGGGCCGGGAAGCCGGGTCCCGAGCTGCCCTGGCCACGGTCACCCCCTCCCCTGCCACGGACGTGCATTTCCACACAGGATCAGGATGGCAACAGCAGCCCCTCGGCTGCGTACAGTGCAGTGTGGCGTTGCGTGCCTTTCCACCCACCCAGACCTTCATTTGATCCTCACCTGCCTCCAGCAGCACGGGGAGGCAGCAGGGCTCTCAGCGTACCCCCAACCGTACAGCAATAGCGAGCCTCGCTTGTCCAAAATCACATCCATCGCTGTCAAAGCCACAACTAGCTTTAATTTGAAATGGATGAAAGGAAAGGACAGAGGCGGGTATTTGGGTTGGTTCCCATGTGAATCCTCAGAGATTGCATCCATCACCTCTTTCACTTGGCGCGTCCAGGAGCAGCTTCCGGCGGGCTGTGATGGCCATTGGCTTCCCCCAGAGAAGACTGGGAATGTGACATGTGACAGAGACGCGGGGCCCGGGTGTGCTCAGTGGTAGGACGTGGTCCTAGCGTGCATGGGGCCCTGGGTTCCATCCTCAGCGCTGAAAAGTAAAAAACGATGGAGGTGCCATTCAGGGCTGTGGTCACTGAAGGAGACTTTCTGTTCATTTCTGGGACAGCTGGTGACCTTGCTGCAGATGTGGGTCGTTCCGCTATACTTCACCCTAAAGCTCCACTGGTGGCGGTTCCTGTCGGTGTGGGGCACGTTCTCCGTCGTCACCAGTTACACCCTCTTCAGAGCTACCCGCAAGCCGCTCTCAGGGAGGACACCACGGTATGTGTTTCCTTCCTTCCTTCCTTCCTTCCTTCCCGTGAGCCTCTTTAATTTAAGCTTTAAATGGTATATTTGATTTCCTTTTTTCCTGGGGGCAGGGTAAGGATATTACACTTTGAAAAGCTTCTTTCACTTTTGGTAGCAAAGCTGTTTGGAGATTAACCATCCTGCTACTTCGCACTCTGTTTAATGGCGATTCGGCCATGCCTGTCAAAATTCTAGCTTCAGATCTGAACTTGTGGAAGCCAAAGGAAAGAGAAGTGAAAAATTGTTTTAAATTTCTTAAGCGCTATTTGCTGGGGTTTCTTAGCTCAGTATCTCTGCTCTGTTCTGGTGGAAGTTGAGCCGTACACATTTTTAAATCAAGCGAGAGCTGAAAGGGTAACGAGGCTTCCTTATTTTGGAGATCACACTCATCGCGTGCCCAGCCTCTCGAGGTCTCTATGATCCCATTGCCTCCTTCGTGCATCTTTTCCAAGTGCTTATCGTGTGCTACAAACTCGCTCCTCTTCCCTTTAGTCCCTGCCAAGACCCAAATCCTCATCAAGGTAAAACTGCAATGAGATGAAGAGAAAGTATGTGAACTGTAAAATAGCAATGAGACAATGTTGAACTTTGACCTCTTTGGAGAATTGATTATAAGCTTCTTTGAAATCTTTGTATGCTTTTTTAACTATTTTGATATTTGTCTTTATCCTTTAAGAAAGTGGGAGAGATGACTATTAGCATGTGCTTCTTTCCATAAAGAAAGAAAAATATGCAGTGAAAGAAATTACCTAAGTAAATGTGATGATGAAAATTGAACTTCAAATGCATGAATTCAAGTGTATAAGTATTTTAAATTAATTCCACTTTCAGAAGAGCTGGGAGACTTTCTAAACTGGCCAGATCAGTCTTGGTTATTTACCCATCAGTGAAATGGATATGTCACCCTTTTTCCTTCTAACAAAATTTTTTTATTTAATACTTGTGACAGAACTCTGAGTCTGGGATGCATCCCGATGTACTTGTTTGTATCTGACGGATATAATCTCTGTTGTATAGTGGAGCTATAGCACAGGAAATTCCCACACGCTGCTTCGTTATTCTCCATGGACCACATGTCTCATGGCCAGGGCAGCGGGCCATTTGCTTCCTGTGCCTGCAGAAGTCCCCTTCAGCTTCTTCCTGGCTCCTCAGCACCACACCCTGAGTATAGTCCGAGAGCCAAGAGCGCCAGGGGCCTGGTCCTGCTGCCGTGGGAAGAGACAGCTATGGGCACACTAGTAAGGGTGTCCTCCAGAAAAGCAGCAGGATAAAGGATCTCCTTCAAATGGCTGATCATAGGCCCTGGCTTCCGTGTGGACCTTTAGAAGCAGAAGGTTGATTATAGGGAGGAAAGCTAGGTAAGCAGACCAGCCTTGGTACAGAAGCAAACCCAAGAGTCATGGTCTCCAGCACCAACAGTTTAAAACCTGCTGTTCCTCCCCAGAGCAATCTCGAACCTTTGCTGTGGACACTTCCAGAGAAGGGGAATTGAGTTTCCTCTCTGCCTACTTCAGTCAGATTTTTCAGGCAAGCAATGAAATTCAGGCTCAAAAACACCACACACGAGCCAAGGGCGGAGCAAGGTCCATTCTACCATTTGGAATTTGATGTGAAGCAGTCACACAATTTTCTAACCAGCTTACCTGCTTTACAGTGTGGGTCTGAGTAGCAAGGGAAATTCTGGGCTCTAGTGTTCCAGGAAACTGGTATCCTCAAACTACAGGAGAGTTGGAATATGAAAAATCTAACATAGTCTGTAACAGCAACCCGACATACTGAGCTTCAGTGCTCCGGGTCTTTTAAACACTGACAGGTTATATCACCTAATCTTCAGGACAACCTCAGGAGCTGGCACTGTCCTCCTCACTGTAGAAATGGAGCAATCAGAAATGCAAGTCAGTTGCCCAGAATCCCACTGGGGGTCAGCAACAGAACCCAGGATCAGCCAAAGATGACTCACTGCCAAGCTGTTCCTTCCATATCTTGCAGTTCACAAAGCTGTTAGCCCTGGAGTGACTCTCATGGTGGCATCCGTCTGAGAGAGGCTCCTCGTGGCAGGGAGAGGATGTGTGGGGTCAAGGAGCCCGAGCGCTGGTGTTGAGGGCTGAGTAGGAAGCCTCTCTTGGAGTTGTCTGCTTCCCCATCGTGACCCTTTGAGCGGCATAAGCTGCCACTTTGACCTGGCAGCACCGAACTCCAAGACTGCTCAGCACAGGCAAATCCAAAGAACCAGGGACTTTAGTGTCACTGTGGCAAAAAGACCCCCAAAGCCCTCCCTGGCCCTTTTTAGAGGAGACACAGACTTATTGCAACTTAAGCGACCGTGTGTAGCCAAGTGAGTGTATGGGTGCATGTAGTTCACTGCTGCCTACCTGTCCCACGGTGCTGGAGACACCCAGGGGGAGAAAGTACCTTGTGTGTCCGTTTCTTGAAGTGGAGACGTTTCACCATAGAAATGATCTCCCGACAACTCATTCCTCAGCTACCCCACAACCCCCATCTAAACCGTAACAGTTCAGCAGGTTTCTTCTGATTGGAACTCAGGGAAATAAAACATCTTTTAAAGTACCGGAAGCTTACGTGAGTACTTGGAACGTCAGGGTCCAATACACTGGCTCCAAGGGGGGGCAAATGGGGAAAGAGAGGGAGTGGGGGCCAGCTCTCAGCTGTCACAGAATGGGTCCTAAGACATTCTCCAGAGGAAGGTGAGGACCTCAGATGACCCCCGAGCAGGCTCACTCCGTGGCGTTTGTCATGGAAAACCATTTCAGGATACATCAGGGAGAGGTGCGGGCAGATTTATTAGGCAGAGTGAGGATGGAAGGGAAAAGACTTCGGTGTGAGGAGCCAAAGGAGGCTCAGCGGTGAAAGAACCAGATTGGCCCTATGGATTCGCGCTCGCTAGCAGCATTGAATGTCCCTGCAGATCTCTTATCTTGGTGTCTTCTGTCTTGAAGGGAGGTGAGACAGTGTACACTTGGGGCTGAGCGGCCTCCTATTGGCTGCTTGAAGGGAAGCACTCCCTAAATGATGGCCGGGCCTAGACGCAGAGCTGAACAGGGATTGGACCCAGAGTCCTGAGGCCCTGAAGGAGACAGAGGCAAAATAAGGCCAGGCTTTGTTCTGCTTTTAGTTACCTATTTATCAGACATGTGTAGGCCCAAATCTAAAGATCACTGATTTCTAGCAAAAATCACTTTTAAGTCTCTCACTAGCTCAGAAGAAAACACAAATCATGCTTTGGATGAGCAACGGGTTAAGGGCCCAGGAGTTTGTCTGTCCTCTGTCCCTGCAGCGGTCTCTGTCAGAGCGAGACTCGGAATGTGCTTCGGGGGAAGACAGAAAAGGCCTGGAGGAAGATGTGCAGGAACAGGGCAAGGGCAGCCAGAGGCTTCTGCCACGGGGCACCCTGGCGAGCAACATCCCAGCCACCCGTCTGGCCTTGGGGCACCGAGGAGAAGCCCCCCAGCCCGTGCCCCAGTGGCCTCCGACCTCTTCCCAGCCAGGCAGCCCTCGCTGTGATTTCTCTGAGGGCCTTTGCTGTCTGCAAGGATGGAAAGAGCCAGGTGGAAGGCTCCTTGTAACTCCCCTTCTCTCTCCTCCCTCCACCCTGTCCTCCACTTCAGCCCTGTGGCCCAAGGGGAGCGGTGCTACTGGGACACACAGGAACTGCCGCTCAGCACAGCTCAGGGCTGCAGGGCCCTGGAATGGCAGGCTTGGGCCGGAGGAGGGCTCTCAGGCACTGAGGAGGTGGGCCCAAGCCTGATGACTTGAGCACCGGGGCTGGGGACGGGCAGGAGCAGGGCGGCACAGCAGGAGGAAGACGCAGGGCTGGAGGGAGCCTCCTCTCAGGACACAGGACTTGGCCCATCTTGCCTGCCGGCAAAGACCCCCGCCAAAACCGCTCTGAGCTAACCCTAGGGTCAAGTGACAGTGTAGCATTCCAGGTGGAGGAGCCATTTCTGAAGGCGAGTTTTTTACACTGGAGACATAAATTAAAATGACTTTGCATTATACGTAGAAACTCATAAGCATAATCATCCTAGTTTATTGACTTATGTATTTAGTTTTACTTGGAGACAGGGCCTCACTAAGTTTCCCAGGTGACCGCACGCTCATAGCCACCCAGCCAGGTAATGGGTTACAGGCATGGACCACTCCATTCACCATGACAGTTCCATTTGGATATTGCTTGTGACTGTTATATTAAACACTAACTTATTCTTGATCTTGACACATATACATATACACTTCTGTATAACATGTATGAAATCCAATTTTAGGAACTATAATTTACTTATAACAATACTTGCAGAAGACACAATACTTTTTTTTTTTTTGGTACTGGGGATGGAACTCAGGTCCTTACACTTGCGAGGCAGGAGGCGGAACCACTGAGCTAAACCCCCGGCCCAGACACAATACTTTTTAATATACCATATTCTGTGTTTCTCCCTGTTTCTCTCTGCACAGGCTGGTCTACAAGTGGTTTCTCCTCATCTACAAACTCAGCTACGCATTTGGTGTTGTGGGTTATTTGGCCATCATGTTTACAATGTGTGGATTCCATTTAGTTTTCAAGTAAGTTATTTCCAATTAAGACACTGCTTGGAACATTGACCTGTCTGTGATCTCTCTTCCAGGAGCATCTAACCCTACTATGTCCCACACTCACGACTTTTAGGGTAGATATCTACTCACAGTCTTATTGTTAGGGGAAAACCAGTCTTATTTGGAGGGAAAAGCAAGAAAAGGGCACCCTACAAAAGAAAATTTTTTTTAAATTAGGAGCTTTAAGGATTTCAAAATAACATTTTTTAAAAATTGAGCATTAAAGTGCTCTTTTAAAGAGATCTATCCTTGGGTGTGGATTTAAAACATCACCACTGAAAGCGGCCCTCCCACAGTGGTAGAGTTCGTAATTGTCGCTGAACTATACATTTCCTTCCCATATGATCCTGGTGTCTAATTTCCCTTCTGTGTCTTCTTTCTGAAACCTTCAGAACTTGCTGGCCAAGGCAGTATCCACGAGCTTATGTGGCTACTGAGCACTTAAAATATGAACTAAGATGCACCATAAGTGTAAAGACACATTGGATTTCAAAGACAATGTGAAAAGATGATTTTATATTGGAAATGACATGTGGAAATAATACTATTTTGAATATATTGATGGGATTTATTTCACCTGTTTGTACTTTTTTTCCTTTGTTTTTCTTTTTTCTTTGTACTTTTTTAATGTGGCCACTAGAAAATTTAAAATTACAGTCATGTGTCACTTGATGATGGGGTACAGTCTGAGAAACACATTGTTAGACAATTTTATCATTGTGCCACCTTCACAGACTACACTGACCCAAAGGTAGCTATGCTGTCCTAGATGACATGACCCTATAGGGCCACCGTCATATATAAAGCACAGCGTTGACCAGAATGTCAGTAGGTGGTGCACAGCTGTGCATTCGTGGCTGTCTTCCCACTGAACAGCACTGCTCTCCCATGGAAATCTGCCAGAAGGTAGCTGCTTGTATCCATGAAGACTCTTTTGTTTAGCATAGCTGGGAAAGGAGGAAGCTAGGTGCTTAGACATTGAAAGAGAAGTGGAGGTAAGAGAACAAGAAAGTCTTATGAAAAATAAAGGAAACCGGTGGATGATCACATCTGTGACTCTGAACTGTCCCCCTCTTAGGCAGGTGGCTGCTGAGTTGCCCTGGGGTGAGATTCTCCCAGGCAGAGCTGAGGCTGTGGACCAGGCCTATGCTCTGGAGAGGCGATTATGACACAGCTTTGGGGAGCAGCTCCAGTAAAAATCCCCTGGAATACTTTTCAGGTTGAAGTTACTCCAAATCCTTGGGACCATAACTGGTAGAGACGGGCAAAGCAGAGAGCGACAACTTTTGACTCATAAGGAAAGTAATTGGAAGGAGAATCAGTCCTGCATTGCCATAGGCTCTTCCTACGGCAATATAGTGATCTGATTTCATAAGCATTCCAAGGAATTTCCGGAGAGAGGAGGATCCTAACATTTCTAGCAGAGAAAGTAATTGTAAACACCTCTTATTGCCAATTTAAGAAGTAGAAAGACACTGCTCATTTCTTTAGCACGCATCTATAATGCTTTGGTTTTTTTCATTTATTAGTACACATCTGTGGTGCCCAGTAAATATATTTAGTGTAGGGAACTGGTACACGTGTATGTCTCATCTTGACCCTTTTTACTTCCTCTTCCCACAAACCACTTGGGACTACAGTTGACCTATTCATAAATATCTATCATTACACTCAATTTATACATTTGTTACCATGAGAGGTTAATAATAACTGATACTAAACCTGAACAATCGTACCAATATACTATAATAAAAGTCTGTGTTTGGGGCCATTGTAAAGTGAAATGAAAGTTCAATGAACATGGTATATTAAAGACCCAGTACTGCCCAAGGTTTCATGCATCCCCAGGAGGTTGTGGAACATATCACCATTCAAGAACTCCTGTCCACTAGCACTGAGTGGTATCATTTGAGGACAATTTAGAGGATTTAAATTTCTTTCATTAAAAAAAAAAAACTAAATGAAAATACATATCCACATGGCCTTGTTAGATAGAATGGCAGAAAATATTTCCCAAGCTCCAGCCTCCTCCACCTCACCCCCTAATGCTATTTTCTCATTTCATTATACTGTTGTTTTCAACAGAATCAAAGCTAGAGATTCCCTGGATTTCGGCATTTTGTCCTTGTTCTACGGCCTCTACTATGGAGTCATGGGGAGAGACTTTGCTGAGATCTGCTCAGATTACATGGCCTCTACCATAGGGGTAAGTGTTGCTTTCATTCTTCTAAACCAATTACGACCCTGGGAAGAATGGTTTCATATTCACATCATTATATATTTGCATCATTTCCTTTGGTACTATTTTGGTTCCCCCAGGCCCATTGCTCTTCAGCTTCTGCTTACATCAAAAAATGTTCTTTGGTCCCAAGTTCGATCCCCAGTACCAAAAAAAGAAAAGGTCTTTGTTAACTAATTGGAAAATATATTTTTCGTATAGAGTGTTTGGTGAATAAGGCATCCTGTAAAATAATTATGCTAATTTATTTGGGTCCTCCTACCAAGCTCACTCTGGTTGCCAACATTTGAAGGATTAACAAATGGTCAACTGTAACAAAAATCCTTTATCTTTGCCTGAAACTGCCTAAAACAAATGAAAATCATATTTGAGGGGTTTGGAGTACAGCTCAGTTGATAGATCACTTGCCTATCATGTGTGAGGCCCTGGGTCCAATCTCCAACAACACACAAACACACACACACATGCTCATTCACACAAATCATGCTTTATGCTGCATAAAACGTTTTGGAATCAACACAACTCAGGGTAAGACTTACTGTAAAGATTAACTGTCATTACAGATCATCTGAAGAAGTACAAGATCTGAAGAAGGATACCAAATGTATTCTGACTATCTATTAGTGCCTGGGTTTTTTTTTTTTTTAATTCCAGATAGTTATGGTTTTCTTTTTTCTTCAACACTCTTAAAATTAAAATGCAGAATGGACATACTTTCTATTTAGGTGTATTTCAGATTCAGATATTAGGAATATTCATCAGTGTCTGGCACGTGCATGTCTCTAAAATTTACAAACCTAGGGTTCCAGGTTTCAGGGATTTTGCTTCCTGTCCTCTAAATGTCTGTGGGGAACCAGATAGGAGCAGAAAATGTTGTATGGGTAGTGAGAGCGCTGTTCTTTATCCATTGGTGGAGCGGGACCTAAGTGGAAATGACCTTGGCCTCCATCCTCACCCCAACCATGGGCTCACTCTTGACCTCTCGTAGACCCCACAACCCAGCTCCTGTGGTGCAGTTCAGAGACACACCTTTCAGGGTTCTCCTGCTGGGGTTCATCTGTGAGACAACACCTTACTCATGAGGTTCAGGGTTCAAGGTTCAAGGTGAGAAGGAGCATTTCAGTCTCAGTTCCAACCAAAACCAGAAGCCCTGAGAAAATTCCCAAGGCCTCTTCTGTTCGTGAACAGGACGGGAAGAGAAGTGTTGTATATATTTGATTCTCCAGTGGACCGGAAGATGTCACCTGGGGAGACAACCAAGTCTTCTAAGCACCAGCTCTCTGAGGCCTTCTCATCTGATCCCACCCTGGAAGACCTCAACATTTTGTCATCGTTTGTGATCTTCCAGCTACTAAACCTACGAAAACCACTGTTTCCAACCCTTTGCCCGGCCACCAGTGACTTGGACGAATGATGTGTACATGCACGCGCGTGTATGTGTGTGTGTGTGTGCGTGCGCGTGCGCTTGTAACTGAGGTAAGGGGGAGGCAAAGGAAAGGCAATCTCCAACTCCACACCAGTTCCCAAGCCTCACACAGGTCAGAGTCCCTGGGAGTAGAGCCAACCATCTGCTTTGCTTTAAAAAATAAAAATAAAAACTTCTTAGAAAAAGGAATGTGCTATTAAGCCATCCAAAACTATGGATGAATCTTAAATGCATATTGCTGAGTAAGAGGAGCCAGTCCAAAAGGCTACAAACTGTATGATTCCATTTGTGACATTTTGGAAAAGGCACAACTATACAGAATGCCAAACACATTAGCGGTTCCTAGGGGTTTAGGGAAGCAATAGAATTAAGTAAAGAATAGGGGATTTTTTTTGCAGTAGTGGGATTATTCTGCCTGATTCTTGAATGATAAATACATGCCACTATGCCTTTTTCAAAATCCACAAAACTATGCGGCAGAAGGGTTGAACCTGCATATATGAAAAATTTAAAAATTATTAAAGAGGTCAAAGAATCCCAGGATAGAATGCAGACTGTGACAGAAGAATTGAACTGTATTACAGTTGTGTGAAATAACCCCCCCGATGGTCTGGGTGGAGGAACGTGTTATCCTAAGTGACACAGATGAATGGAGGTTATAAGACCAAAAGCAGAAGGAGGCTACGCTGTGTTGCACTCTACTCAGTAAAGTCATTGCCCCAGGGCTAGGGATTAGCGGTTCTGATGCTAGCTAGTACTTGTGTGTTCTGGAAGTGAATCTCTAAGTAAATAAAGGCACACAGTGGGAGCTGGGCTTCTCATTGTCAGAACTAGAGATTACAGACAAGTAAGGAGCAAAGACTGAACCACTTATACAGGAATGGATTAAAATTAGAGACATCAGTATCAATGCAGGTTTAGCTTAATATAGGTGCAGATGAACACATATAGACAAGTTACCAGGCGTGTGTCTCTACATAGGTCTGTGTATATAGATATATTTTTTGCTCCCTCACCTGAGAGGCCCTACAATCAGTGACACCCCAGAAGCAAATCTCATGCCTCCACGTTGGTTTCTAAAATTGTTCTACAATAAAAGGAACCAGAGCTCCTGGCTGATTGTAGATTTGAGCAAGGAATATACAAGGCACGATCAAAAGTTATAGTGAATGGTTAATTTTTTAAGTTTATTGCATGGGAAGACACTTTGTCACAAATCCCCCTCACTTTGAATACACTCATCCTACCATTCTTGCCACTTTCTGGAGCAGCTCCGGTAGTCCTCTTGTGGCGTCTTTTTTTTTTGGTACCAGGGATCGAACTCCGGTCCTTGCGCTTGCTCAGCAGGTGGCGAAACCACTGAGCTAAATCCCTGGCCCGTGTGGCGTCTTAATTGTGCTACTGTGGCTGCCTCCATACCACACCTTGAATCGATTAAAACTGTTCACCTTTCACAGTCATTTTGACTTTGGGGAGGAGCCAGAAGTTGCACTGTGCCAGATCCAGTGAATAAGGTGGACGAGGACCCAGTGTAATATTCTTGTGAACCTGACTTTCCTTTGGATGACACCAGGCAGCAGCATTCACTTGAAAGACACTGAAAAAGAAGCAGAATGGCTGCAGGAAGTGGCAAGAACAATGGGATTAGTGTGTTTGAAGGGAGGGGAGGATTTTGAGGAGGGTTAAAGGCAGAGTGTCTTTTACTGTAATAAATGTTTTAATTTAAACTTTCATAATACATTTCGATCACCTCTTATACAAGACTCTGGAGCATCTTGTAGTGCCCAAACGTGAAGACACTGTGATTGTTAATCTTGAGTGTCAACTTGACTGGACTGAGAAATGCCTGGGACATTAATAAGGCACATTTCTAGGTGTGTCTGTGAGGGTGTTTCCAGAGGCAGTTGGCATGTGGGACCGCAAGCCGAGGGGACCCGCCCGGAACATGGACAATGCCATACCATTGGATAGGTGGGGCCAAGATGGAGCAATGGCAGAAGGGGCACATGCGCATTCTGCGTGTCTCCTCTTCCTTCTTCCTTTCTGGCCACCAGAAGCTGGGCAGCCTTGTCCTGTCACCTGCTCCTGCCACCAGGATGTCCTGCTCACCACAGGGCCATAACAATGGAGCCAGCCAGCCACGGACTGATACCTCTGAAACCATGAGAAAAAGTAAACCTTTCTTCCTTTAAGTTGACTTTATCTGGCATTTTGTGAGCGCAGTGGAAAGCTAAGAAACACAGAAATGCTAAAAACAAAACAAAAACCCTACAATGATAGGAATATGTGAAAGAGATACAAGAGCTCCTAATAGCCAAAGTTGAAATTTGAATAGTAAAGTAATAGCAGCAGTAGTATTGGGCTATAGCCCAAAGTATAAAATAAATAACCATGAGTCCATATTGGTATAAATAAAGGGCTAAATAAATACATATATGGAAAATAGATAAACCCATGCCTCAGAGTTCCACAAAGTTGATGAAGACACTCTGCCCTTGAGAAGGATGTGATGGTCAAATTTTACTTGTCCATTTACCTAGGCTGTGGCACCCAGGTGTTTATCAAACACTAGTCCAGATGTTGCCGTAAAGGTATTTGATGGAAATGACTAACATCTGCCCCCAGTTGACTTAAAGTGAAGCAGATTACCCTGGATGATGTGGACAAGTCTCAGCCAGTCAGCCACGGGCCTGAAAAGCAGAAAGAGACTTCCTGGGAAGAAGAAATTCTGCTGAGGATGGAGTCGTCAGAGAGAGAGAGAGAGAGAGAGAGAGAGAGGATGTGAGGACGCGCTAGTCTGCTGCTGGCCTGCCCTGAAGGCTCTGACTTACCAGCCCCCACACACGTGTGGGGCAATTCCTTAAAATAAACCTGATGATAAGAATAGAGGAGACAGATTTGGGACATTGGGGTATTCTCTGTGCTATTGTTGTATATTTGTATATATTGTTGTGATTCTTGTGTGTGCGTGCACTAAGAGCACGGGAATTTTTAACAAGAGATACATGACTGGGTTGCCCCAGACCTGCGACTCAGAATCTCCAGGAGAGTAAGGAAATGGGGCCGATGAGTGGATGAGCAGAGGCGGCCTGCGTGAGGCTAAACTGCCACTCTGGATGGAAGGCGGAGCTGGGATGGGCGGTTGTAATCAGCGATGCACTTTGGATCCATGGGGTTTGGTGGGTTCTCTCTGAAAAGCTTCCCTCCTCTGCAGCGCTGTTCTACAGGACCCGGTGTCTTGGGTTCTAAACCAGCTGGGAAGCCGTGAATTCCGCACCCACCGCCGCCCTGCACCTGCACACGACGGTGGCGCATGCGCTGCTCTCCAACAGTGCTCTGTTCTTACCCCGCAGTTCCACAGCGTCAGTGGGATGCCCACCAGGAGCTTGTCCGACGAGATCTGCGCTGTCTGTGGGCAGAAGATCATCGTGGAGCTCAACGAAGAAGGACTTATCGAGAACACCTACCAGCTTTCCTGCAGCCACGTGTATCCTTTCCCGGGACTGGGCCTCCCTCAGCCTTGCTGTCCCCTCCCCTCCTTCTGTCCCTGCCTCCTGGGGCTTGCTCAGCTCCGTCCTCAAGCCCTACATCTTCATCCACCTTATTCTTGAGGCTTTCCAACAAGCCCTGCTGAATAACATATTGCTAACTAGGATGAACCTTCCCCACCATTTTCTTTTTATCAAGGACTCTAATGCCACGAGACCAAAGGCTGCAGTGTCTGAGCAGAGGGAAGCTGATGGAAGCCTCAAGTGAGCATGTAAAACCGAGAAAGACAGGGAGAGAAGGGCTGTGGGTGAGAAAATGAATGAAACGTAGAGGCTGCTGCATAACTCAAATCAGAGAGTGAAGTGTTAGGTGGAGCCCGGTGTAAGAAACATAACGTGTGCTTCTATCCTGGGGACTAACTTGTGGCCACAGTAGTCATAGGAGGAGCTAGTGGGAAAACGAAGCCTCCCTGTCAGCTTTCTGGAATAGGTCCTTTTGAAAAAGGATAATGCCCCAGGCAGCAGGGCACCTTCAATTACAGAAGGGGAGATCAAAATGTGACATTTGTTCTTGGGCCACTGGGCTCCTCACCTCTTAGGTCTCAGTTGGCTGGAGGAGCTCAAGGAGCCAGGTATCAAACAAATCCTGGGGCCCGAACCAGTATGGCCTGGGAACTCCAGGAAGCCTTGAGAAAACTGCTGGCATCAAGACACCTGACCAAAGCAGCCGGTGCTGCCCAAGTGTGTAACTGTAGATACAGGAGTGGTGCTTGGGTTGGCCAATGGTCCACATTTTAGTTTGCTCCCAAATGCACACAAGGGGGCACCGTTCATCTTTATTTTATAATGGACTCTCAATTTTATAACATTATCTCTACATATCTGGTCAGATCAAAGCTCTGGCATGAGATGGTTGAACCAGCTGCCTTTTCTCACCAAAGCCCGTCTAATGCAGTCAGTAATACCTAATGCCTTCAGTGTGCAGTGCCTCTATCCAGATTTGTTTAATGTGCCTCTAACAGAATTGTTTAATCTGGACAGTTTCCACTTATTCAATCCCAAGAGTCAAAAGCTGGTCCAAATGCATCTCAAATGTAATAGGAGTCTTTTCTCCAGCATTTAAGCCTTAACACTTCAAGGGAAGAAATACAAAGATAACCCATATGGAATTCTACAGCAGTTTTTTAGTACACCTTTCCCAAAAAACTATCAGTCTTAGTAAAAATTTTCCAAGTCTGGCCCTCGTCTTAAGTATGATTTACTTTTCAAATGTTGGAACAGAGCCCCCTCTGTGATTGGCCAGTGGAAATATTTTCTCTCTCCACCTTTAAAAGCCCTTAGGGATTGTTGTACATGCATGCACATGTAATGAAAGTGTAGTCATCTTTGAATTTGCTGTGCAGGGAGCATTATTAATGGTCCCTTTGAGCATGAGTCATATTAATGAGGAGTGGGCAGACACGGGTCATTTTAACAAGGAGGGATATCTGAGTTATCACTGAAGGCAGATCGGCCAGGGCGTGTGTTTTCCACATGGAGACTTGGAAGATAAAAGGGAATGCAGACATTTCAGGGCAGGCTCTGTGACCCCTGGACTCTCTATCTATCTGGAAGGTAAGGTAGTACCACAGCCCTTTGAATGAAAGGTTGTATGGGTTTGGGTTCAAAATCTTTGTTGTACAATTCCATTTTATCTTAATCTAACCACATTGTAAAAATCCCCCCAATTCCAACAACATAAAATAGTGGAAACTCTTAGTTTCCTAGAGAGCTGGTATTGAGGAGCATATTTCAGCTTTTGCCCGGGCTACACCTCCACTCTCCTGTTTCTTAGTGAGGGACCCTCTGCCTCAGTGCTAGTAACATGAATGTGTGGCAAATGGGTCAAAAGTTCATGTAATCTCGGCCCAGAAAGCCACCCGCCTGGAGAACAATGATGTAGAAATAGATCAACGGGATGGATCTAGTTCTAGTGTATCGTTTTTGTCCAAATTTGCAATACTGGGGAATCTAGAAATATTTACTTCTAAATGTAATTGATTTCAAGTGATTCATTCATTCTTCAGTCATCCAAATATTCATTAATTAATATTCCTTGGGCCCCTGTTCAAGGTGCTGAGGACACAGATGAATGTGGAATGGCCCCACGTGTGCCATGTGACTTAAGAGAGACAGTCAGGACACGGAACATCGTGATACATTAGGACAAGTCCCTCAGGGTTTATCTCAGCTTAGGGGACAAAGGGTTGAACTTTCCTGGAAAAGATGATGTATACAAATGAATTTGTAATACCTGGAGTTTGATAGGCTAAGTTGAGGGAGGATATATTCTATTAAAAATAATTGTCTTTTTATCAGTACTTTTTAAAAATGCAAGAAGCTTAAGAAGTTAATAAATATATTTGTAAATTTAGGGGTGGGTGGGGATATAGCTCAGTGATGATGCTCAATATGTATGAGGCTAAGGTTCAATCCCTAGCATAAAGACAAAAGAGGAAAGAAAAGAAAAAATATGTAAGCTTATGACTACAAATAATGTAAACTTGTCTAAGTCCCTAGGACAAGTCTGATTACATAGAAGGTTAACAAGTAATGCACAAAAGTAGAACTGGGAGATGCTACAGTGACTCCATCAGAAATGCACAGTAAAGGGATCTGGAACTGTGATGACACGTTTGCGTGAGATGCTACTGTACAAAAGCATCTTCATACTCTTTGTCTGACTTCCTGTAATCAACCACGGCAAGGAGAAGTCAGGCTAAAAAGCGAGACAAATTCCTTGGGGTCAGAAAGCTAATGCAGTTGCCAGGAGTGGTAGGGCCACTCACCTGTGATCCCAGCACTCAAAGAGATTGAGGAAAGACAACCACAAGTTCAAGCCCAGCCTAGGAAACTTAGAGACTTAGCAAGACCCTGTCTCAAATTTACAAATATAAAAAAGGGTTGGGGATGTAGCTGAATGTGAGGACCCTGAGCAAGGGAGGAAGGAAGGAAATGTGGCACTCACCCTACGCTCGCTGCCTTGGTCCTATAAAATCACCCGAACAAATGATGTACGAATGAAGCCAGGACTAATGATCCCTCTCACCCTCTGCTACTAGACTCCAAAGGCAGGGTTGTTTCCTTGTCACCGTGAAGTGGACATTGCCCTTTAGCATCTAGAACCTTCCCTAACAAGATCTTCAGCTTTCATGAGTTCTGCATCCGAGGTTGGTGCATCGTGGGTAAAAAGCAGACTTGCCCTTACTGCAAAGAGAAGGTCGATTTGAAGAGGATGATCAGTAATCCGTATCCTTTTAATAAAACCACTACAAAATACTACCATAAATGTCTCTAGGGACGCATGCTTCCATCTAAATTTTCATTATCTGTATATAGTTACAGCAGAAAACATCTGTTCTTTCTAAAATGTATTTCTAAATGCTAAAATTTCTTTTCTCATCTGTGCCTATTCTGCATAGGAAGTTAAGGGCCAAAAATCATCCCACTAGTTATGTTTCATATACTCCATGTTAAGGGATTTGGTGGCAATGTGATGAGACATTGCAAAAATAGCTAAAATATATGGAAGAATAATCAAGACAGACAAATGACTGTTTGGATGGATAAACGACTGGCTGGGTGGGTGGATGGATGGGTAGATCAATAGAAAAATTGGAATTGAAAATGTGAAAGACCCAAATGTGAACTAGAGTGCAGAGAAATATTTTAGGGCGTGCCAAATGTTATTACTATCAGAAATGAGTAGGTTCCTCCTCCTACCTCTCTTCTAAGGCTAAACCCTAATGATAATAATACTGGGAGGGAATAAAGACGCACAGACTTCAACTGCTTATGCCAGCAACTGGATTTTCGTAGACACCGGAGATGCCCAACTGAATAAATCCAAGCCTCACTTAGATCACAGGAAGGTGATGGCCCCGTCCAGACCCACCAGAAAGACTCAGCCCTCTACCTCACTGTCCCAGGCCACGGTGCCTCTTCCAGGAGGGAGAGGGGCTAGAACAGGGCCTGAGATGTCGGCATCGACTTGCCCAGTACTCTCTCGCCACAGGAGAGAGCCTTTCTGTGCTTGTGTTAATAGTCACCTAAACTGCACAGGGTTTGTGGAGACTCACTCCTCCCTCCCTGCATCCCTGTGCTCACCAACCCTAAATAGATGGTTTATTGCTGGTCACAGGCAGCATACTGAGCCCCACAAATCAGGGTTTCTAGGTGGGCATCGGAGGAGACCGGCTGAGTAGGTCAGTGCCAGCCTGGCACAGCCTGTTCCTTTCACAGGCCTGGTTTCTGTTGGTGAGTTAGTCCCGCGGAGGCAGCACTCAAGGTTGAAGGTGAGGGATGCCCCCTCCGCCTTGCCTCCTAGCCACTTCCTTCCCATGCCTGAGTCCTCCTTCTAGTAAGAGGAGCCCAGTCTGGGGAGCTGGGGGTAATAACTTATAAAACCCCAATGCAGACCACTCTGTTATAAAATTAGTGATGATATGATCATAAATGTCACCTTAAGTGATAGTTTAAATAACACCACAGGTGATTTGATTCTTATTAAGGGTGACTTGCCTATTTATATAATCTGGAGAGACTAAGATACTGAGTATTACATGTAGCCTTTTTGATTGAGACTCGGTATAAGGACAAGTTATATATGAAAAAGCTGCTCTTTTGGGTAAAATTGCCATCAGAGATGCTAAGTATTAATTAACTTCCCTTAGCAAAATTTATCAAAGATGCCAGAAAAATGTATGTCTCATCTATGAGCTAGTGTTATTCTTCCTAATATCCACCTAGTTCCCTCTGATGTGCTGACCATAGGAAAGTTCCGAGCTAAGTTTTTGCTCATTCACAGTAGCTTCTATTATCCTTGGTCTTCCAGTAGAGTCATTCTTCTCTTCGTCCTTCTTCTAGCATATATTCTTCTCTTTAGCTTCATTTCATAGGTTGGGATTTCATTGTAAACAATTTCAATTTATTTTTGGAAATTGTGTGTGGAGTAAATAACAATGATAACCACATTGTTATAAAAATCATGTAAAGGATGCTTTTTATTCTTTTTCAAAAAAAAAAAAAAGAATTGAAGATACAAGGTCTTGCTACTATGTTGCCCAGTCTGGCCCAAAAGTCCTAGGCTCAAGTGATCTTCCTGCTTCACCCTCCAGTGTAGCCGGGATGATCACCTATATCACCATGCTAGGCATGTGAAGGAAGAGCTTTTAATTGAGTGCACAGAACCAACAAGAAAGGAAATCTCTGTCCTTTACATTGCTTATGATATTTGCATATCACAACTGTGACTGTTTCGGCTATGTGGCCACATATGGAGCAACCTCCTTAACTGAGATTCAGCTGGGAGCGCACACATTTTTTGTATGGGCAAATCCTGGATTGGCTTCGTTATCTGGTGGCCTGGCAACCTGTGGTAATAGGAATAGTTCAAGGCATTAACTATTCACTGGGGTTAGAATAGTGCAGCCAGATTACCCCAGAAGCAATGTATTGCATGGCTGAAATTTTTTTAAATCCTTTCTCTCACCTTTAATAATGACTTTTTTTTTAATTTTAGAGGTGACCTCAAGAGTTTAGAAAACTTAATAAAATTTTGGATCATACTCAAAAGAACTTGTCTCTGTGGAAAGAATTGAAAGAAAAGCTGAACAATGGAATAAACAAGTAAAACACACCTTTTCCTCTTTCCCATTGCAATCTTCTAACCCACACATGGGCCCATTTGTTACACTCCACCATGGGCTTCTGGCCACTGGTTTGGCTGCTAGTGATCTCATCTAGGAAGTGTTTCCGAGGTCTTTAAAGCACTTCTCACATTCAGCATCTAGTTATAATTAATGCTTTCTAATCATTTCCACACCATCAAAGCAGTAGATGGAATATTTAAGTGTAACCACACATGTAGGGTTGGGCGCAGAAAGAAGCAGGGAGCGAGGACGGTGGTGTGAGAGCGCTGTCTTCTCTACTCTCTGTCCTGTCACCACCTGGAAGTCCTGAAACCACAGACCACTCAGGGTGGTAGCACTGACACCCTTGATCCTACTGCCCTTGAGCCTAGCACTGCACCATGAATCAATCCCAGCTTCACACACTCTAGATCCATCCACCTCTGAAAAAGCCCCACCTATGACTGCATGAGGACATGAAGACACAAGCCATAACATTCTGCCCCTGGCCCCCCAAAGACGCATCCACATCCCGTTATGCAAAGGCATTTAGTTCATCTCCAAGAGTTGCCAAAGTCCTAACAGTCTCAGCATCACTGAAAAGTCCAAGTCCGAAGTCTCCTCTGAGATTTAAGGCAAACTCTTAGTTGGAAGCCTCTACACAAATGAAAAGAAAGTTAAACACTTCCAACGTTCAATGGCACGAGATAGACATTGCCATTCCAAAAGGCACAAACGGGGATACAAAGGCATGGGACCAATTCAAGTCCTAAATCCAGCAGGCCAAACCCACAGTTTCACTTTCATTAAGTCCCATAGTTACACTTCCAGCATCTGTGGCAATCTTTGGCAAGTTATGAACCCCAAAGAGCTTAGGTGGCTCTACCCCTTCAGCACTGCCAGTGGTTGAAGCGCCCATGGCTTCCTCTGGAGCCAGCTCTGCTCCCTCTTTGCAGTTTTCCTCAGATGATCCACGTTCCTGGCTTCTCCAAACTCCTGGGGTCTCCACTGGACCCTCAGCTTCACACTCACAGCTTCACACTCTGCCCTCTCAGGGGCACAGTGCCTGGCCTGCCAGGCCTTCTGAAATCTGGGTGGAAGCCTCCTGACCCTACAACTCTTGCATTCTGCATGCACCAAAAACCCAACACCCCATGGCATTATGATGCCAAGGTCTGCTGCCAGCAGCCAGGCTTCCTTCTCTCTTGGCTCTAGGGGTCCAGTACCTATGAACCAAATCCCAAGGAACAACTTCTCTAGGCCACCGCCATTCTGGAACATGGTGCTCTGGGGCCCTTCTCAGAGCAAAGTCTTTCACTTTTGCAATTTTGAGGCTGGAGAGGTTGAAGTCCTGCTGCTTCTTGTGATGCCCTCAGGTCATCTTTTCTATTTTCCTGTTCTGAGGAGAAGGAACAGGATCTCAAGATCTCCTCTGCTCCATCTTTGCAGGCTGCAACTTTACTGGAGCTTCTTTTCTGGACAAACTCAAAACGTTTTAAATCATTCTGCTGGGCTCTTTGCTCTTGATTCTCAACATAAATCTGGCATAAAGCCTCCAAGAGTAGCACTGTCACTGCCCCAACATTAGACTGCTTTGAAATTTCTTCTGCAAGATTAATTAGTCTGCCACCTTTAATCTCAGTCTCAGGCACAGTCTCTGGGCATAGGCAAAATTCAGACAAACTTTCTGCCAAGGTATAATACACATCATCTGGAGTCCAACTGCCAATGCAGTCCTTCTTTCCAGCAAAGAATATTTGACCCTGGTCTTTACTGGCATCATTTCTATCAGCCTTCTGGTCTTCTGATCTCTGATAAGAGATACTTGATGGGAGACCATCAAGTACAGCCTCAGGCATTCCAGCTCTACTTTTTCAGCCAGCATCTCATCCTAACTTCCCCCTTCCCACAAGACAGTTCCAAAAGCCCAAAAACCACATGGTCAGGTACAGTCACAGCAATGACCCCACTCCTGGTCCCAAAATCTGTATCAGTCAGTGTTTATTAGAGAAACAGATATAACACAAATTATATAAGTATATGTAAGAATTTACAAGATTGGCTTACAATAGCCACCCACAGAGTTGAATATGGAAGAATGCAGAGGGTCTGTCTGCACGCGGGAGACTGACGGATCCAGTTGAAGGTCTGGAGCTCACTCCAGTGTCCCATGTGAGGAAGATAATAAGAGGGAGAGGAGGTGGAAAGGCAGGTAATAGGGGGAATAAATATGAGCAAAATGTAAGTATTGAAATCCCCCCAAAGACATGAAACTAGGGAGGAGTGTGGGGAAGGGGAAAAATGGCATGGGAAAGGGGGTAAAATATATTATTCTGAAAATATATTATGCTTATGAATCTGCCAAAATGAAATCCATAGATCTTTATAACCAATTTGAAAAGTTTTTAAAGATCCAACAAATAACAAGGAATGCTATTAAGAAATAGGCCTCATATTGATCTCTAGTGTTTTTGACACTTACTTTTATGGATAGCTACATGAGGGTAGCTTCTAGTACCCTTTAGACTATGGGCAGGTAAAGCAGTTTTTATCTACATGGAATTCAAAATGGCCTTCACCATTCAGAAATGTTATATGATCAGTGTGTTAGTCAGTTTCCCATTACTCTAACAAATACCTGAAATAACCTAAAAACAGGACACATTTATTTTGGCTCATAGTTTAGGAAGTGTCAGCCTGTGGTTGTTTGGCTTTGTAGCTTTGGGCCTGCCATATGTCATAGCAGGAGTGTGTGCCCAAGGAGACCTGTCCACTCCATGGTGGTGAGAAAGCAATGTGGGGAAAAGGAAAGGGCCGAGGAGCGCACGTCCCTTTCATGGACACATCCCAGTGACCTACCTTCCACTAAACGCCATTAAAGGTTCTAGCATACCTAACAGCCCACAGGCTGTCACCACTATTTCCGTGTGACCCAAAATACTGTACAACAATCTCTGAACAATCTCAGAAAAAATAATAAAGATACAATTTTTGTATGTTTATATTATTTACAATCTAATCCTAATTTTCTAAAGTAGTATGTACATGTACATTGAAAAAAATATTGGCAAGTTATATACTACAAAGTTAACAGTGGTTATTCCAGGTGATGGACTCAGAGTGAACTCTCATTTTCTTTTATATATTCTTATCTGTTTTCCAAAATTTCCATAGTGAAAATGTTTAACATTTGCAATAAGAAAAAAAAAAGATTATTTTAAAGGTAATTTTAAACCTATGAACTATGAAGCTATTGCTATAGCTGTTGAAATTTTCGAAGTTAAATATGTAGATCACGTCAAGGTTAAGTCTATTTGGTGCTGTGATAGTTAATATGGTGCTAATTAGCAAATGGGAAAGCAAAGCCGAAGGTTTGTTATTGTGCTGGTTCTCTGGCATCTCCTCAAGTTCCCTTCTTCTGAACTTGTCTGGCTTTTTGTTGGCTGGCTTATGTTTCCTCCACTACATTCTCCTGGGAGTGTGTATGGAAGAGAAGCACGACATGAGCTCTCTAAGACTCATGCCTGTTATCACTTAACAAAGTTCTTTCTTTAGGGTATTTTTCTGTAAACACCAGGATCCCTCATATCCATGCTAGTACCCATAACAGGAAAATATCCATTTATAAGCCATAATATAAAAAGAAATGAATCACCTCCTGGAAAATAATACCATCTGCTGACATGTACTACCAGCATCCTTCCTGCCCCACACAGGCATCCGTGGTCCTCATGCTCACTGGTTTGGTAGCCTTGCTCTCCTCACCCCCAGCTGAAAAGGAATGGTCACCAGGGAGCATGGGCTTGGTAGATCACTGCATTTCATACTCTCAGGACCCTGGCATTGTAGCGAGCACCATCCCATTTTAAAGTCAGGAACAGATTGGAAGTCAGATCAAGCCAACGTCACGCATCTACTAACACAGGTCTTCCTAAATCCAGAGCCCAGGAAACCACATAAACTGAGTTCTGGTTGAGAACAGAGCTGGGGTTAGAGGACTTTCATTCCCTTTCACCGTCGGGAGAAGAGAGCCACATAGAGTCAGGACAGGGCTCTTAACAAACAATGGTACATTCAAATTCAATGTATTATTAAGTCTTGATTATAAAAAGTAACACATGATAGTAGTATCTATGTACAGATTGTGTTCCAAACTATTTTTGAGTCATGGTAAAGAACCTCTAGGTATATAATTATTTTAAAATCTATTTTGCTCTCACATAATTTTTTAAAAATTTCCAGGAAAAAATGGAATGTTTTTAAAGAATTAGAAACTAGACTTTTCACAGAAGGAAAAGCAACAAATGCATGTGAGGGAACAGACAACAATAGTAAGCAGACACTGATGAGAAATCAACAGGTAGCTAAGGCTGAGGAAGACCAGAGTCAGGATGTAGGAGACGCCTTTCAAAGTCTTCCAAACTAAATACTTTATTTATCTCAATGGTTTTGTTCTGATAGTAAGACAATGTTTGCTGTCTCATGTGTTACATACTCTATGGCTGGACAAATTATCAAATTCCCAGAAAGACAGTTCACATGAAAACCCTCTATGTATTTTGCATACTGAAAAGTTTAACTGGGAACATACTGCCCTTTTTCTAGGAATAGCAACAAGTTTGGCTGAGTGCCCTGAGATATTTCGCCTTGTTGATCTCGAGATCAGTTGCAAAAGAGGTGACAGCAGTCTCTGCAGAAAGCTGACAGCACAGCCATTGGCAATCGGCAGCCCATTTGTGCTATTTCCTGGCAAACTAAGCCAACTGCTACAGATTATTCAGGTGCCAATCATGGACTTAGATCATGATTATCTCCTACATTAAAGGGAAAAAATCATTTAAAAAAATCTGGTAACAGTTTTTATAAAATAGCTCTCTAGACAAAAAAAAAAAAAAAAAGAAAGAAAGAAAAAAAAAAGAAAGAAAGAAAGAAAAAAAAAAAAATGCAGTCGTAGTAAGCGAGCCATTCCCGTTCCCGCGCATTCCTGCGCCCTTTGCACAATCACGTCACGGTGAACTTGATCCAGTTGGTGGAACATGGGCCTTGCGTGACCCTAGGCCTTGATTGCCGTCCTCAGGTTTGCCCAGAAGCCCTCCCGCCGGGCCTCTTCGGCCGGCCACTCCAGGTAGGTCCTGGTGTTCATGATCTTCCGCAGCTTGCAGAAGCGCTGCGGGACGGCCTGCCTCGCGATGGGCTCCAGCAGGACCAGGATGGCAGCGTCGTTGTTCTCGTCAAAGAGGCGGGAGTGGGAGAAGTCCAGTTCATACCTACACCACTCGCTCTTCACGAAGTTTTCCGAGAGCACAAACACCGTTTTGTGGCTCTTTTCGATGCAGTCGATGATGTTGTCGATGATCCACTTGCCCGGGACGAAGTCGCGCTTGTGGAGACACAGGCGGAGCGGGGGGTCGCAGTGCTCCAGCTCGCGGACCAGCAGGTCCTCCACCCAGCAGGCGTCGCGCTCGCTGTAGGACACGAAGGCATCGTAGCACAGGTCGCCGCGGGGGGCTCCGCGCGGCTTCCTCTTGGCCTGCAGCCAGGCCCACATCATCTTCAGGTACCACAGGCCGTGGAGCCGGCGGCACAGCGCCCCGGCCAGCAGGAGCAGCAGGAGCAGCGCGCAGCACACCACGGACACCAGCATCGCCCGCTGGCACTCGAAGGCCGAGAGCCGCGTGTCCCGGACCCGCTGGCCGCGCACGTGGGACGGCGAGTCGCACACGTAGCCAGCCGGCCAGTCGCTCAGGACCTCGGGCAGCCCTGGCTGCTCCCGCGTGAAGGCCAGGAAGTCACAGGAGCAGATGAAACTGTTGCCGCCAGCTTCCAAGGCCTTCAGTCTCTGAAAGGAAAGCAGTTCCTCCTTGGAGAGAGTATTTATCGCATTCCTGCTGATCTTCAAAACCTGCAACACGGGCAACCGGGAGCCCTCTGGGAGGGTCTTCAGCTTATTTCTAGAAATGTAAAGTTCTTTGAGTTGAGGCAAACGCAAAGAAAGAGAACTGAGATCATTATTGCTCACATCTAAGATTTCCAGCGTCTGGGGGATGCAGCTGGTTAAACTGTGTATTTGTGTGCTAGACAGGTTCAAGTCGCTCAGTTTTTCTGGCCACTGACAAATTTCAGGCATAGAATGAAAACTGTTCTTACTGATATCGAGGCTGGTTAGGTTTTGCAGAGTCAGCAAAACCTGTCCAGTTTTTTCTATTGATGTGAAATGATTTTTCCTTAAGACTAAGGTCTGTAAGGATGGCCAGCCACCCTCACAGGCTGAATTTCCCAAATTTTCTTCAACCATCAAATTTTCACTGAGATCCAAGTATTCTAATGATTTCAAATGTCGTGAAAGTGAACAAGGAACCAAAAATACCTTACTGTTTTCTAGTGTGATTCGTTTAAATCTTTCTGTGAGTAAATATATATTACTGAGATCATAAAATAAGTAGAAATTCGGAATATACAGCCTCCGAATTATTATTGTTTCTGCTTTTCTTAGATACATTTCTTCTGTCCCAGAGGTCCTAAAATTTCCAATTCCATTATAAGTGCAGTCCTCAAATTCTATCTCCAACAATTCAGAGATATACCCTGAAAGTTTCAGAATGTCAGTAAAACTTTCATCAGCAAATTTCACATTTCTGAATGTAAACTTTTTAATCGATGGATTTGCTTCACTGACAGGCAGCTCTGAAAACCTGAACGTATTCAAATTGGTACCACTCAGTTCCATATGTTCCACAGAACCTAAAATATCTGCGAAAATCTCCAGCAGTAAAAGGGACTCCCTCATGTGAAGGGCCAGATGACTAATCTTCTGAACTGACTTCAGACTTTGTGGCTCATAACTCTGAAGATTTGATGCCTCAATCTCAAGTTCCTCAAGAAAGGTGAGTCCGGCAAAGTCTATTTTCTGCATCCTCGTGAAGGCATCACTTCCTACCCTCAAGATCCGCAAATTTGTGAGGTGAGAAAACAGAGATGCTTCTCCGAGTGTTTGGTAAGGATTTCCCAGTAAGTTTAAGAATTTCAAGGAGGAAAGGGGCCTGAACCAAGAGGATGATAATTTAGACAAGTGATTTTTGGATAAGTCCAAATGCTCAAGACTGCCCAGGGAAAGAAAGGCATCTTCCTCTATTTCGTGAATTCCACTGGACATCAGCACCAGAGCCTTGAGGTTCACACATCTGTGCAGATTGCTGCGGCTCACACAGGTGATCCTGTTGTTGGACAGATCAAGGCTTTTCACGGCTGCTGACAGCCCTGAGGGAATGGAGTTGAAAGACCTGGAACGGCCATCACAGACACCAGCTGGGTCACAAGACAGAGAGGCCTGACCAGAGGGTCCTTCCTTGGAAGGGCTGATCACGACCCCCAGGAGCCACACGGTCCACAAAGCATGAGACATTGTCAATGATTCAACCTATAAATGAAAGAGGTTCAAATGAGACTGTTTGACGGCATGTTATAATTCCACTTCTCAAGAAGTATTTTATCAAGCCTAATGCACACCGGAAATGATGGGAGAATGGAACATATAAGTGAGGGTGAAAAATGAATTCCCTGACACATTCGGCAGCACTAAAAGATACTCGACCGCTGTGCACAGGTAAAAGTACAGCCATCTGGGACTGAAGAAGGACTCCACAAACACGAGCTGAGAGAATGAATGAGATATATGAATGGAGCAGTGGCCAACACGCAGTATAATGAGCAATACTTGAAATCCTCTCCCTTTTTAGGTATGCTTTTTCGCTGCGTCAGTGTCATCGGAGCACATGGAGACCTCAGACATGCTAACCACAACTCTGCCTGGACAGCAATGCATTCCGCGAAGCTCCAGGAAGAGCATGCTCTTGACCCAAGACAGCCTCAAGCCACCCACCCCTGCCCTGCTCCCATTCCTAGAGGCAGGGAGGATGTGGGGAGCCCCAGGCAGAGCAAAGCAGTTTGCTGGGTTGAAGGACACTCGGGCGGTCAGAACCTTCTCCTCCTGCAGACTAATGCAGAAAGCAGTGTTTGATTGGCTCCTGGTTGGGTTGTTCAGACAAATGTGAAGGAAGTATAGCTGTGTGCACAACAAATGCCCATTTGCTTCCATCCATTTGAATCCAACAGACTTCTCTCTGGCCCCCCTCTAGAACCTATTTCCTTCTCTAGCTATACTGAGTGTCTTACTTTCTCGTTGCTGAGACAAAATACCCAACACCTAAAGTTAAAAGGGGAAAGGCTTATTTGGCTCACAGTTTTTAGAGGCTTCAGTTCATATTTGGCTGGCTTCAAGGCAGGGTGGCATGGCAGAGGGGCAACAGTTCAAGGAAGACTGAAGGTAGCAAAGCAAACAGGGAACATTAACAGCATCTTTCTTCCTCTTTTATTTTACCCAAAATACTGGGATTAGGGCGGTGCCAAACCAGTCAGCAGACTTATTCAGTAATCACACACCCTTGATACCAGCATCACACACTCTAGATCCAGCCACCTCTCAAAAAGCCCTGTGACTGCATGAGGCTTGGGGACCTCTAGACCCAAACCCTAACACTGAGCAACCCTGTCCTTCTCATCTGTGTGATTTTTTCTGTATTTGTTCAGTGGAATAACTCTATAAAAAGTTAAGGTAGTTAACTACATTAATAAAACTTTTTATGAATGGACCTAACTACTCACATTCACAGAATCTAAGATAATTTATAGGCCTAAGCTATATATATAATTTGCAGCCACACACAATGCAGTAAAACTTTAAGAATTAAAAACATGAACATGTTTGGTTTGGGAATTCAAGCACTGTCTGAGCCAGAATTTTTATGTTCACATCAATGCCATTGCTTTGCATCTCCATTCTTTTGTTTAGATAAAGGAGTCACTCTATGCACATTTGTTCTGGATTATCATTTTCTCATCAGCTATTTTAGACATAATTGGAATACAATAAATTGCACTTAATGAGTGTATACAATTTGGTGAGTTCAGACATACGTATACATTCATGGCTGTATCATTGTAAGCGTATCCATCACTTCCAAGGTTCTTCACTCCCATAATAGAATCTGTTTGTCTTCATCCTTTAGTGCTGCTATAACAAAAATCCCTGAGCCTGGGTCATTTATAAAGAATAAAACTCTGATCCTTAGAGGTGGGGGCTGGGCTGTTTGTTCTCAGCCCCCAGGAATATGCCTTGCTGCTGTGTCCTCACATGGCAAAGGGGCAAGACAGGTTTGCCTTGATCTGGAGCTTTGTTGTGTGCCGATCCCATTCCACTTAGTAAGCTCCCGAGGCCAGGCCTCTTAATTCTGTGGCACAGACTTCCCATTTTCTTGGCCTTACTGATCTTTCATCTGCTTTTTACATCAGTTTCTAGAGAGAGATAAACCCTGCACCGTATAGATTAGTCACCCCATAGATCTGTCCATTGGCTATATCTTTTATGCCATGTTACAGGTGCTTATAAATTCAGAATCTCTTTTCAGTGAAACTTTCAGCCTTATGAAATGTTCCTCTTTACTCTGGCACTGATTTTTTTGCCTTAACATCTACTTTGTCTGATACTACTATATAAACAGCTTTTTTGATAATCAGTTGGATGCTTTAACTTGAAATCTTTCAGTACCCTTATGAAATGCATCTCTTTCAAACAGAATGTGATGCTAGGTTGTAATTTTTAAGTCCCACTCTCAATATTAGTCTGATAATTATAAACTCTAGTCCTTTCCATTCAATACAGTTACTGATCTGTTGGAATTTAAACATTGTACTATGGTTTTCCTTGTCTCGCCTATTTTATGTTCTCTTATCTTTCTTGCCTTCATTTAAATTTGGGGGTGATTTTTAGCATTAGCTTTCTGTCCTGTTAGTTTATTTATAAGTAAAATAGTACCAAAAAAATAACTGACAGCTTGGGAACTTCCAAAATATGCTGTGGAAATTCTGGCAATTTTGTAACATAGGAACACCCTAAAAAGTTTAAGATGTACATGTTACTTGGAACAGGAAGGAACAAAATACTGATGACGAAATCATTTTCCAAGAGTCACGATGTTTGCTATTTCCTTTTCCTTTTTTTTTTTTTTTTAATGGTCTCCGTTTTCAAGCCAGGCCACCCTATTTACCAAGTGTTCTTTTGCAGAACTCTTAGTAACAGAATCAAGACCTGCACGATTTAAAATCATCTCAGTAGGATGGGTTGTTTACACCCAGTACAATTTTTTAAGAAAGAAAAACTCTTTCCTGTCTTGCATCTAAATTCTAAACCCAAGTCTCAGAGAAGGCGAATTAGTTGTAAGGGGGACTTCAGAGCATTCTTTAAGAACTGACTGTGCTGAAATACTCAAAGTGGTTTTCTAAGCAGGGCTCTAACTCCGATCCCGCAGGAGTGAGTGGCTGGACTCCCGCGGGAAGGAGGTGCGGTGAAGCTGCCCCTCTTCTGAACCATGGGCCTGAAATCCAATCTGTTTAAATTCCGTCCCACAAGTACCCGGTGATCAACGACACACCCGGGGCAGGGAACGCGGCTCGGAGGCTCCCGGCTCAGCCAAGACCCGCCCCGACCCCCAGCACCAACCCCAGCGGCGGGAGGAGGGCATGGTGCCCACCGAGTCTGCTCCGCAGAGGGGCGCCCGGCTGTACCTGAGGCCGGAGGTCCGCGCTGCGGCGCCGCCTGCCTTCCGGAGCGCGGGGCGGTGTGGGGCTTCGGTCGGCCGCAGGCGGCTGTGCCCTGGTCGAAACCGCCGGTCAGGCTGCCCCAAGGCGGAAGAAACCCACAGAGGGTACCAGCTGGGCAGGGTTGCCGCGCTGGGAAAGGAGAACCGAGAGTTAAAAGGCCCCGTTTGGGATTTCCCGTAAAACACTGGTCACTTTGGCCCAAAAAAAAAATGAAAGGCCCAACCAGCATTTTCTTTACACTCCGCTTGTGATTGTGCTCCAACCCTGGGAGCTCAAGTTTAAGCTCAGGAAGCATGCATCCTTCCCCCTCTCTGCTCCCCTTCTCAACACTTTATTCTCCTGCTAGTGTAAGGGACGTCTTAGCTACTTTTCTCGTTGCTGAGAAAAAATATTCGACACCCATAAGTTAAAGAAGGAAAGGTTTATTTAGCTCCGTGTCTAGAGTTTCAGTCCATTATCAGCTGGCCCCAAGGCAGGGTGGCAGAACAAACAGATGTCACGGAGGAGAAACAGTTCATAGTGGGCAGAAGGTAGCAAAGCAACAAGGGGTGACCACAGCTCTTTCTATCCCTTATATCTTTTCTGGACTATTTAGGCCAGGTAGCTCTGACACCCTTAATCCTAGTGCCCCTGATCCTAGCATTGTGCCATGAATCAATCCCAGCTTCACACACTCTAAATCCAGCCACCTCTGAAAAAGCCCTATCTATGACCACATGAGGCTTTGGGGGGACATCTATAAGCCATACCAGTCCGCCCCTGGCAACCCCCCCCCTCAAGAATCACACATATCCCTTTATACAAAAGGCATTAGTCCTTCTCTAAAAGTTACCAAAGTCCTAACAGTTTCAGCATGGCTGAAAAGTCCAAGGCCAGAGTCTCCTCTGAGATTTAAGGCAAACTCTTAGCTGCAAGCCTCTATACAAATGAAAAGAAAGTTAAACACTTCCAACATTCAAAGGCACAGGATAGACATCTCCATTCCAAAACGTACAAACAGGGAGATACAAAGGAATGGGACCAAAGCAAGTCCAAAATCCAGCAAGGCAAACATTAAGTCCTGTAGTTCCATGTCCAGCATCCACGGCAATCTGTGGCAAGTTGTGAACTCCAGAGGGCTTGAATGGCTCCATCCCTACAGCACTGCCAGTGGTTGAAGCTCCTGTGGGTTCTCTTGAGCCAGCTCTGCTTCCTCCTTGCAGTTTTCCTCAGATGATCCACGTTCCTGGCTTCTCCAAACTTCTGGGGTCTCCACTGCACCTTTGGCTTCACACTCACAGCTTCACACTCTGCCCTCTCAGGGACACACTGCCTGGCCTCCCAGGCCTTCTTCTGAAATCTGGGTGGAAGCCTCCTGACTCCACAACTCTTGCATTCTGCATGCACTAAAAACCAACACCACGTGGATGATGCCAAGGTCTGCTGCCAGCAGCCAGGCTTCCTTCTTTCTTGGCTCTAAGGGTCCAGTACCTATGAACCAAATCCCAAGGAACAACTTCTCTAGGCCACCGCCATTCTGGAACATGGTGCTCTGGGGCCCTTCTCAAAGCAGTCTTTCACTTTTGCAATTTTGAGGCTGCAGAGGGTGAAGTCCTGCTGCTTCTTGTGATGCCCTCAGGCCATTTTTTTCTATTCTCCTATTCCTTCTCAGCAATCAAGATCCCCTCTGCTCTTTCTTTGCAGGCTGCAACTTTACTGGAGCTTCCTTTATGGCCAAACTCAAAATATTTTAAATCATTCTGCTGGGCTCTTTGCTCTTGATTCTCAACATAAATCTGGCTTAAAGCCTTCAAGAATAGCCGTGTAGGTTCTCCAACATTAGAACATCTTGAAATTTCTTCTGCAAGATTAATTAGTCTGGCACCATTAATCTCAGTCTCAGGTACAGTCTCTGGACACAGGAAAAATGCAGACAAACTTTCTGCCAAGGAATAATGCACACTGGCTGGAGTCCAACTGCCAATTGCAATCCTTCTTCCCAGCAGAAACTTCATGAGCCTGGTCTTTACCAGCATAATTCCTGACAGCATTGTGGTCTTCTGATCTCTGACCATAATCTCCCATCAAGTACAGCCTCAGGCATTCCAGTTGTACTTTTTCATTCAGAATTGCAAAACCTTTCCTAACTCTTCCCCTTCCCACAAGCCAGGTACAGTCACAGCAGTGGCCCAACTCCTGGTACCAAAATCTGTATCTCCATCTTGGAAAAAGACCAACTGAACTCAGAATTCAGAGCAGCTGTGGGCTGGCTTCATCTAGCAGCTCCCAGGTGTCAGGCTGAGGGAGAACCGAGTTCAAGTCAGCAGGAGGTCAGGGAGCCAAGTTCAAGATGGCAGGGAGCTGAGTTGAAGCTGGCAGGAGGCACACAAAGTGTTGCAGGCTGAACAAATTGGGTTCCAGACTCACAGCCAGAAACTAGCCTGAACATCAGTGGAACTAAAGGTGCAGGCTTGTGGGGATTAGCCACCACTCTGACATAAATGTACAGCTGGCTTGCTGGGATTAATCAACACATATCTGTGCTCTGTAGACCCATTCTTGTCTACCAGTGGCAAAAGAAATACATCCATGAAGTAGATTCTTTTTCTTCTTTTCTTTTTTTCTTTATTGTTTTCTTTTTGCTTATGTTTATTTTCTTGATTGTTTGTTCTTGTTTTTATATGAGTGTGAATACTGTTTCTAGTTTTTGGGGTTTTTTTGGTACTGGGGATCGAACTCAGGTCCTTGCACTTGCAAGTCAGGCAGCAGAACCACTGAGCTAAATCCCCAGCCCATCTAGTTTTCTTGTTGTTGTTGTTCTGTTCTTGTTTTTATTTCTTCTGTCTCTCTTTTCCTGTCTTCTTCACCAGTTTCTGAAAGATCATGGTTTTCCTTTGTCCTCTAGTCTTGCTTCTAATCTCTTCTTCTTTCTCTATTTCTCTATTTTTTCCCCTAATCCCTTTAAAATTTTCTACCGTGAGGGTAAAATTGCCATATTGAGGGTATATTTACTGTACATAAATTTCTAATTTGTTTTAGATTTTGTTATATAACCACAAATCTAGTTCATAGGGTTAAAGTTGGCAAATTAATATTTACCACAGTTTGTCATTTTATAGGCTGTATTTGATGCTATTCTTATTGCTGACTGTACTACTTTAGCCAAGGCAACATAATTGTTCTAATCAGTTGCTCTTCCTGGTATATCAAAACTGAGATTCCCTCAGGGTCATAAACAATACAATAGGCCAGTGCCAAAGAAGTAGGGGGTAGGCAAAATAGGCAGCAACTTCTTATCCCTAATAAATTGATGAGGTAGGATCTTGCAACAGACCCAAACCCAAAAGCTAGCTATACCTGGAAGTCATCTCTGAGAAGTAGTCATTTCCTAAGGGTTCTAAATACTAGCAGTAAAGCTATGTGCCATAGCAATTTACAAGCATCAACCCAGTAATTTAACTAAAAAAAAAAAAAAAATGAAAAGACACTTAAGCAAGATGCAGCCCCTGGCTTCCAGCTCATTAAAGGAAAACCCAAGGAGCAATGAGGTGTAACAATTTGAAAGCCACCCGCTTGGACTCTCTTAAGTGGTAACGATGGAAGTAATAAAGCAGATGAATGGGGCTCTAGAAAAAAAATCAAATCAGAAATAATCTCTCAGATAACTACAAAGATGGTGACCATAATGAAAGACATGGTTAGTGATTCTAGAGCAGATTTTTTTTAATGGAGAAGCTTAGGAAAATGATGGAAACCATCAACACCCAACATAGGAAGGAAAGAAATGAAATCCATGAAACAGATTTAAACAGAATCTGTTTTAATCCAGGAGATTAAAAATTCCACTGAAACTATATGCAACAGAATGAGCCAATATGAGGACAGAATAGCAGATATAGAAGACCAATTGAGGTAAACAATAATGAAAAGAAAGATTTCTTAAAAATAGCAAGGGACTGTGAAAAATGAATCCAACAGACGCTAATGCTGCAGAGAAAAATAATATAAGATTTATCAGAGTCAGGGCCCGGGATTTAGCTCAGTGACACCACACCTGCCTTGCAAGTACAAGGTCCTCAATCATTTATTGCAATAATTGCTGAAGCTATCATTTTAGTGGTTATTATTCTGCTTTGTGAAGTGTACACACAAAAGAAAAAGAAGCCAGATGAAGGAAAAGAATTCGAACAAATTCAGCATCTGAAGTCAGATGATAGCAACAGTGTAGAAAATAATGTCCCCAGGCAAAGAAAAAATGAATCTATGAGCCAATGAATGGAAAAGATTACATCAAGCGCCATGGAAGATGTACAAAGACTTTGTGATTCAGCTTTTAAGAGAATCTGAGTGTTTATTTGTTAAAAGATGAAAAGTTTATGCAACATGCACAGCAGTAGCTTCGGAAATAATATATGCTATCTCAGATCTAAAGGTATATTTTAATTGTGTAATTGTTTTGTACTAAAGCAAGACCAACTTTGTGAAATACGTTCTGTGAGCTGTAACCCAGAGTAATTATTTTGTCTTGGTCTTCAAGGGACATCAGCAAAATCAGTTAGTAGCAGAAAAGCCATCAGCAAAGTCACTTAATAGTTCATAGAACACGCACCACTAAAGACCTGTTTATGACCAAAGAACTTACTAAAAAGAAAGTCTATACCATTTGTCTTAAAAAGTTTTCTTGTAGTCATGCTTAGTATGTATAGAAGCTTATGTAACAATTTCATGTAAAGTTCATCTTTTTCTGATGTTGAAAAACTAATACTTTGCTTTTGCTAATGATAGTTACAATCTCTACAAGTAAGACATATCTTTCATCCATAAATAATGGTGTAAGGTAAGGAAATAAACCTTGTTTTTAGCTGGGTATGGTGGTGTACACTTGGAATCTCCACTATTCAGGAGGCTGAGGCAGGAAGATCACAAATTTGAGGCCAGCAACTTTGTGAGACCCTGTCTTTAAAAAAAGAGCTGGGGAAGTAGCTCAGTGGCAGACGACTTACTTGCCTACCACATGCAAGGTTCCAGGTTCAGTTACCAATACCCGAAAAAGACAAAACTGAGAACAAACACCAAAAAAGACAAAACAAAAAACCCAAAATATGCTTGCTCCAAAGCATGGATGCTATAAAAGCCACTCTCCCAGTCTGTCCCACTCCAAGCCAAAGTGCTACTTATCTTTAAGTAGAGCATTTTTGTTGTTGAATCTGTTTTATAAGTCCTGGAGCTTGGACTTCTCCAGGTGTAGATGTACTGATGCTTGGGGTTGCAGATCCCTGTAATTATAGCAGCACTGTCTGCTGGATCCTTCTGTGGTTCATGGTTTCCTGGTGTCTTTGATTTTTTTCTTTCTTTTTTTGGGGGGTACAGGGGATCAAACTCGGGTCCTTGCGCTTGCAAGGCAGGCTGCGGAACCACTGAGCTAAATCCCCAGGCCTTGATATTTTCTTTTTAAATTAAGCTTGTTTGTATCCATGGCTGGTTAAATATATAAAAATGCGTTATTAATGCTTGACAATAATAATTCTTTGACTGAAATCTAGAAGTATTACTTTTTTTATTTTTGCAAATGCCTTAAGATAGTATCTTCAAAAGTAGGATAAAAAGAAACTTTACCAAAAGACTTCTAGAGTTAATAACCAAACTCAGTAGTATAGCTGAATACAAAGTCAACCCTCAAAAATCAATTGGTTGGGGTAGGAGAAGTGGGAGGGGTAGGGGAAAGGAAAGAAGGGAAAGGTAAAATTATGAGAAATGGAAACAAAATCTTTGTAAATAGGGAAGGGTGGAGGGGGTGAAGGGAGGGCTAGGAATGGGGAAAAAATAAGAACCCAGATGTATCATATAAAGGTACAAGTTCCCAAAGAGAAATGTAAATGTGTTTTATACCTGAAATGTACCAATAAAAGAATTTTTTAAAAAATCAATAGCTTTTCTGTACAAAAATAACAAACTCACTAAGAGAGAAACTAGGGAAACAACACCTTTTACAATAGCATCCAAAAAAATGAAATTCCTAGGAATCAACCTAACAAAGGAAGTAAAGACCTTTACATTGAAAACTACATAACTCTGCAAAAGGAGATTAAAGAGGATATCAGAAAATGGAAAGATATCCCTTGTTTTTGGGTAGGAACCAATATAGTGAAAATGGCCATACTTCCAAAATTGTTATACAGATTTAACATAATGTTGACCAAAATATCAATAGCATATCTCACAGAATTATAAAAAACTATTCTAAAATTCATTTGGAACCAGAAGAGAGCTAGAATAGCAAAAGCAACCCTGGGCAACAAAGGCAAGTCAGGGGACATCAGAATCCCTGACTTGAAATTATACTACAAAGCTACTGTGATAAAAGCAGCATGGTACTGGCAGAAAATAAAAAGCCCAGACCCAAGGATCAATGAAACAGATTAGAAGATGCAAAAACAACTTGAAGCACACTAAGCCACCTTATCTTTGATAAAAGACCCAAACCCCCTCACTGGAAGAAAGATAGTCTCTTTAATAAATGATGATGAGAAAACTCAAAAAACTTTCCAAATGTTGAAGATTAAACCTAGACCTATATCTCTCACCATCCACGGAACTAAAATTGAAATGGATCCAAGATCTAAATATTAAAACAGAAACACTAAATCTGTTGGAAGAGAGAATAGGTAGAACTTTTGAAGATATTGGTGTAGGGAAAGACTATGAACAAAACTCTGATTGCATAGGAAATATCACAAAGAATCAACAACTGGGATCTCATCTTATTAAAAAGCTTTCGCATAGCAAAAAAAAAAAAAAACACCAATGGAGTGAAGAGACAACCCACAGTGTGGGGAAAATTTTCTTCCAAGTTGTTCCTCAGAAAAAGGACTAATATCTTTAATATACAAAGAACTCAAAAAAATCAGACCCCCCAAATTTAAAGCCCAATCCAAAAATGGGCATCTGAAATGAATAGACACTTCTCAGATGAAGAAGTACAAATGGCAAATAAATATATGAAAAAAATGTTCAACATCACTGGTCATTCGAGAGATGCAAATTAAAACAACATTGACAGGGCCAGGGATTTAGCTCAGTGGTGCTGAGCAAGGTCCTGAGTTTGCTCCCTGGTACCAAAAAAAAAAACCTGCTGAAATTCCATCTCACTCCGGAAAGAATGGCTGCTATCAAGAAATCAGCCAACAACAAATGCTAGTGGGGCTGTGGGGAAAAAGGAACCCTTCCCCACTGTTGGTGGGAGTGTAGACTGATGCAACCACTGTGGAAATTAGTGTGGAGATACCTCTGAAAACTAAAACTAGCGGTTCCATTTGAGCTAGCTATCCCCCTTCTTGGTATCCTCTTGAAAGAATAAAAGCATCAGACCACAATGATAAATGCACATCCATGTTTATACCAGGACAGTTTGTAATAGCTAAGTCTTGGAAACAGCCCAAATGCCAATGAACCAATGAATGGATAAAAAAGATGTGGTTTTTATATAGAATGGAGAACTACTCTGTCATAAAGAAGGATAAGCTTGAGACATTTCTAGCTGAATGGATGCACCCTGAGACCATACTCCTAAGTGAAATGAATTGGACACACATGTTTAAATACTGCATTGTTTCTCTGGTGTGAAAAACCAAAAGTGTAAGTAGAAACCAAAATATATAGTAGATATTGGGAAATGGGAAGAAAATGTTCAAATGAAAAGGGGAACTAGGGAGAGAGGGGAGGAGGAAAGGAAGGAAGGGACCAAAAAGTGAGAAAAGAAGGAAAAAATGGAAACCAAGCTTTTGTAAATAAGGAGGAGAAGAGGGGTTGAAGGGAGGGCAGGGGATGGGAAACAAAGAAGAATTAAGACGTATCATGTACAGGTGCAGATCCCCCATGATAAATGTTATCATTATGTATATCTAAATTGTACCAATACAAAAAACTTGACAAAAAAATTTAAGGTGTAGAGTGAGTACCAGGCATCCTTATGAACTTAATTCTTCAATTATTTTCCAACCATCAAGTTTTCACTGAGATCCAAGTTTCCTGCTAAGTTTAATATAGCATCAGAGGACACACAGGAAAGCATGTCTTGGTGCTTTTAATGATGTGTTTCTATAGTTACTATAGAAGCAATAGCATGTCCTTCAAGTTCCGTCATCATGGAAATACTGTACCCACAATTAGCTCTGTTATTACCGTTTCTACGGAGCCTGGTCTGGTGTCAGCTGCCTCATGTTCCATTTTCCTCAACTGCCCAGTCTTCTCGCTTTTCCTCCAGCAATTGGTTTGCAAATACATTGTTTTATTCTTTCAGCTTGTCTTAGCACTAGCTTTTCACCATGAGCCTGATGGTAAGGTTTTCTTCTGTTTCCTTTCCTCCCATATGAAGAGCATTTCTCACTTCCAAACCCTTTTGGAAACTTGAAAGACACACCAAAGCCTCTCAGAGTAAAACTGACTGCTTTTTATGTCAACCTAAATGACTGATCTATATTTATTTCATGCTTCTTGGTTCATACCTCTAGGGTTTAGAAATATCGGTCTTAATTTAGAAGAGAAAGTCTGTAAAAATCCTATTTGTCTTGTTTTGTTTTCTTGCTAAGGACTGAACCAGAGCCTTGTGCATGCTAAGCACACACTCTACCACTGAGCCCCAAAGTGTGTTTATTTGTTTAAAGAACTTATGGATATTTTGGGAACCTGACGGAGCCCGCCGTCACTTGTCGAACAACACCTGAATGGAGGAGAGAGGATGAAGAAAAAGAAAGGCAAAGAGACAGAGTCAGGGGAGCTCCCAGCATCCGAGCTACTTTATTGACTTTACTGCTCTCTTTTATAGCACTCAAGAATAGAAAACATCTTACATAAGGCCCATCTGGAAAGTCCCCAGGCCTTGAGACAGTCCCGTGTTTTCTTTTCCCTAGCTCCGTGTCCTTGTGCTGTTCTTATCACTTTCTCCTACGCCTAGCTTCTTCAGAGCTGGGCAGCAAGTTCTATAATATTTCACTTAACCCTTTCATAGGAAATCCAAGTTGTCCACCTTAATACTTATAGAGCTGTTGGCTCTCCACAGGAACCCAAAGTTTGGAGAAATGGAAAATGAAAGAAAGAGACTTTCCTTTTGTCTTTGATGCACTATTCTAGAAGGAAAGGCCCAAACCATGAGAATGATAACTCAGGCAGGTTGTCATGGGTTGGATCCAAATACAGGAGACTCCCAAAGACAAGGCAAATAGAATATCAGGCTACAGAAAGGAAGCTTCCAGATTCATAGTCATTTGCTGGATATCACCAGATGGAAATCTCACAGGGGGGCCCTGGGTTTTGTTCTCCTTTCTACTGGGCAGTATCCCCAGCCCCTAGAACATAATAGATCCTCACCTTTTCAGAGCAACACCTAAGCTTGGAGACATCTGAAGTGACTGGGATACAGAAGCTGGACAGTGGCCTCTTGTCTTAACTCACCTTCTACTCTCACTGCCCAGCTGGTGACTTTGTTCAATGATGGGAATGAAAAAAAATAGTGCACTATTTTCTCTCATATAATCAGACAAATTCATGAGTGACAGCATCATTTCACTATCTAGAGCTGGCCTCTTGAGGCAAAAGAATATGAAAAGAAGGCAGAATCTTATCAAGTTCTGAGTTCTTTAGAGTTCTTTGGAAAATAATCAAAATATCTTAAGAGCCAAATAACTACTAAGTCCAACCATGTGGTACACAGTCTGGGCAGGAGTTGCTGACTTCCGCATAGCTAGAAAGATGAGTCACAATATGACTCAAACCCAGGGACATGAGCTTTATGATCACTGCCTTTTCAGGTTCAGTTCCTAATTATTCAGTACAACTCGAGTTCAGTGTGGATCAGTTGGGGTCACAGACATGAATACCACCAACTTCCCACCACTGTTGCTGGCTATCTATGAAGAAATCGCTCAGATCACATCTGATGATGTGATGGTTTCTTCTGTCTGTCAGTATCTCTAAAGGCATGGGAGCTTGCTGTCCTCTTGGAAGTCATATAAGGCCCCAAAAGTTTCTGGGAATGACTTCTGGCAGGTTTAAAATTAATATGTGTATTAATATTGTGTGTTAAGGAATCTGTTGATACTTGATTTTTTTTTCAGTGCTGGGTATTGAACCCAGGTCCTCACACATGCTAGTCAAGTGCTCCACTCCCAGCCTGGATATTTGATTTTTTTAGACTTGTCATACTTAAAGGAATTTGGCCTATTAGAGTAAGTGGCAGACTTATTATTCCAATTTAAAATGTACAAAGCTGGCTCACCATATCTCCAGGCTCTGTAACCATGGATTCAGCCAACTACACATTGAAAATATTCCTGCAAATTCCAAATTTCCAAAATTTGAGTTTGCCATGTGTCAAGCACTGTGCTGAATCCACGGAAGGAGGTGAGAAGTAGACACCCCTTCAGGCCCTGCCATATCAGAGAGCCTCAGTCTACCTCGAGTGCTCCCCATATGAACATTGTGTGCCTCACATCCCATTCTTGGATTTATATAGCATTTACATTGTGTTAGGTTTTATAAGTAATCTAGAGATGTGGTGAAGTACACAGGAGGGGGTGTGTAGCTTATGTGCAAATACAGTCAAACCTTGGATTGCGAGTAACTTGTTCCGTGAGTGTTCCACAAGGCAAGCAAATGTTTCTAATGAATTTTAAGTTGATAAATGAGCGATGTCTTGTAGTATGAGTAAACATGACACCAACTGTCACAGGATTACAACTGAGCCAAAGATTCTTCCCTCCTCCCAACTCACTCTGCACAATTATGGGCAATCATCTCTCAACAGCAAAAGGTCATGGAGGAGATCTCATCTGCAGAGGAGGAGAGAAAGGCAGAGGAATCCTCACTTCACCTGAGATCGGGGAGATGCATAAAATGTGGGAAACAGTGCAAAATTTTGTAGAAAAACACCACTCAAGGCAATGAATCTGTTTAATGACAATGCAATGTCACATTTCCACAAAATCCTCAAAAGGAGGCAAAAGCAAGTGTCATTGGAGAGGTTCCTTGTTACATTTGCATGAATAGAAAAAGATTCCCTTGAGCCAACAGATAGCAGCGATCTCCTTAGCGGCAGGGAAAAGCGTCCTACACAATAACCTTCCTCTCTTGTCTCTCACACCAGCCATGGTTTTCAAAGATAAGTGCAGGTTAATTTATTTTCATATTTTGTATTTTCTTTATTATTTTGTATTATATTACAGTATTGTTAATCATTTTTATACGAATATTTTCGGGTTGTGGAACAAATCATCCGAGTTTTCATTATTCTTTATGGGGAAATTTGCTTTGATATACAAGTGCTTTGGTTACAAACACACATCCAGAATGAATTATGCTTTCACACCAAGGTTTTACTGTACTACTCCATGTTATAGAAGGGACGAGAGCATCCTCGCATTTTGGTATCCTCAGGGGTCCTAGAATCAATCACTCAATGATACAGAGAAACAATTATACTTCATTTATATCTGGGATTTTTAAGTTGAAATTCTTCTGTTTGTAGAAACGGGCATCGAAACATTGGAGAGTTTAACAGTCACCGTATTTACAAGCTTGTTCATTATATATGAATTAAGAACTCAAGGAAATATTGTCGGACAATTTAAATATTTTTAAAAGATAGCAAATACATTACTTATAAATGCAGCTAAACTATTTTAAGGTTTAACTAACTTTGTAAATAAGACTAAACATAAGCCAGGGTCCCTTTTAAAGTGACATTTAAATTTTTTTACAAATCACAAATCAAACCCAAAAGCTTAGGGAAGGACAGGTTTTAAATGTGTGAACTTATTGAGATATTAAATCATAAAACAAATGCAAGTTTCTGAGTTACCTGTTCTGCAGAGAAAACTTTTCAAGGACTTTTTTTTTTGGTACCAGGGATCGAACTCAGGACCTTGTGCTTACAAGGCAGGCGCAGTGCCACTGGGCTAAATCCTCGACCCAAGGACATTTTTTAAAACAGGTAACCCTGAGAAGATGAAATGCGAATGCCTAAAGAAAACATTGCCCGAGTAGGTCTTTCCTTCCTCCGGGCATGCGCTGCTGCTTTCTCACCCCCGCTGTCCCCTCCCTTCCTCTGACCTGAGTCAGTCACAGTCGCTCGGGCTTCCCATCTGCCCAGCGTCCTTCTCCGCCTCCCTCCACCGCAGCTTCTTTGAGCTTTCAGTCACTGGCACAGGAGGAGCCATATGTGCATCACTTGCCACTTAACAATCCCAGTCCTCTTGAATTACTGTGCTAACGCACAATTCATATAATGAGATTAAATGCATTTTCCATGGCATTTCATGGCATTTCATGAAGAGCAGCATCAGGGCCTGGAACTCGCCTCCCTGACAAAGTGTGAGAATCTTCAATCGCTTGTGAGCAAACCCGTGTCTTCAGAGACGCTGGCCTCGGGCCCTCTGACCAGGGATCCTCGTTCCTCCTCTCTGTCACCATCTGCCGACCTCCTAGCTTCTTCCTCTCGCTTTCTGAAGGTGTGGGCCCTTGCTCACACTCTTCCTCTTCCCTGGGTCTTCCAGAGCCCAGGTGGCTTCAGTGTGCACGGAGATGCCCATCTGCCTGGCACCCTGGCACCCTTTACCGCCTCCTCTGCAGGGATCTGTCCTCTGTACCCCCAGCCACACGCGGGACCTGGTCATTACCCACACTCGTCCAGTCTTCAAAACAACTCACTCAGACCTCCCACTTCTTGGTCGGAGCCCACTGCCGTGGCCACCTTCCTGGACCCATTTTTCATTTCCTGTCTTCCCAGCCAAACACTTGCTGCTAAATGGAGCTCGGGGTCGGGGTGGGGGTGGGGCAGCTCTGCAGAGCCCTGGGTTTCCTGTTCCCTCAGCATTGTCTGGAGGTTCATATTTGGCTCTGACATTTCTAATTGGACCGTGAGAGAGGACCTCTGCCTCCTTTTCACAGAGGAAAACCCAGCCTGGGTGCAGCCACCAGAGCGTCTGACCGCTGCTGCCAGTGCCTCAGACATGCTGCGGGTGGGCTACCCAGGGAAGCATGGCAGCATCTAGCCTTTTCTTTTTCTTTTTTGTGGAGCTGAAGATTGAACCCAGGGACTTCATGCTGAGCTACATCCCAGCCCTTTTTAAAAATTTTTATTTTGAGACAGGGTCTCTCTAAGTTGCCTTGGCTTAGCCCAAACTTGAGGTCCTCCTGCATCAGCCTCCCAGAGTGCTGATACAGACATGAGTGCTCATATGACAGACACAGGCCAGCACACCCAGCCTTTCTTATTCCTTCCAGGAGAGTTCTTGGGCTTCAAAATCTCCTTGCCAAAATCAGATCCAATCTTGCCAGTGGAGTTGCCAAACAATGGGTTGAAAGAGAGGCCCTTTATCTCATCCCCAGGACCCATCAGTCTTGTCTGTTCTTTGATAGTCTTTTTATAAATATAATTCCTATGAAATACCATACAAAATATTTCAAGCCCTCCTGTCCCCAGATCAAATTCCCTCTTCCAAAGCTCTACCAAACGTTAATTCTGGAGCCAGAATTTCTCTTTTCCTTAGGGGCCTGTTTCTCCTACCTGACGCCGCTTGCTGCAGGCTTCTCCAGCCGCTGCAGCTTCTGCCCCTCACACCCTCCTGTGGAAATGTCTCTTGACCTCTTGCTTCAAAGTGAAAATTCAAGCCGCCCAAGGAAACCCTCTCAACTCCCCACTCCTGAACCGTTCCCACCCATCCATCTTCTTGGCCAGTAGAAAAGGGAACCTCGCTTCCTGGGGTGACCTGTACCCTTGGCCGAGCTAAACGTTCCCTAGATGCCCTGCTTATTATCCCTCGTCTTGCCCGTATTTCCCAGCACGCCCCTTCAACTGGATCATTCCTACCAATATTCACACGTAATCAAATTTATGTTGAGAAACTTATCTCTCAGTCCTCTCTCTCTCTCCCACCTCCTCTACAGAAGGCTCTGTATTTCCTGTGTCTGTCTCTCTCTACTTACCTGATTTTCCTGTATTCCCTTCCCATCTGCCCCTTACCCCACCACTCCGTCTAGACAGCATTTGCATAGGCACCATGACCACCCTGTCCCAGGCATTTTAGTCCCTATGTTGCTTATCTTGGGAGAACAGGTATCGCCGACCACTCTTCCTCCTTAACATATTTTCTCCCTTTGCTTCCATGACCCCCCCACACCTTGTTTCCCTTCTCAAATTTCCTTTTCAAGTTTCGTTCTCATTTCCCAAATCGAGGTCCTAGACCACTTCTCACTGACAGCTCCCTTCTTAAGGAAACTCATCTTTGCCCACCTGTACACCAATAACTTCCAAATTTATGTCTCCTGCCCAAATATCTCATCTGAGTGCCAGACCTTGTGGGCCCACTGCCTCCCTGATAAATTTGTCCACTAGGATATCTGGCACCAAATCCATCCAACAAGTCTCAATCTGAGTTTGTGATATCTCTTGCCAAACCTGCTCCTCCTCCAGCACTTCTGATTTTGTCATGTGGCACCACAACCATCTTGAGGCATTTTCTATGGTGCATAGTCCTCCTGATTTTATCTTGAATCTCTTTAACTTTTTATTCCCACACTCATCCTAGTTTGAACTACCTTCACCTTCTGCCTAGAATACAAACAGCCTCCCAATTGGTCCCATCTACTTGGCCCTCTGCACACCCCTTCTCTACACACCCCTTCTCTACACTGCATCAAGGGCAGCCCCATTTGAAGGGGAGCCACATAGGAAACTTTAAGTGTTTTAGCAGCTACCTTTTAAAATGTTCACAAGAAGCAAAACTGATTTTAAAATACATTTTGTTCAACCTCAAATATTATCATTTCAAGATGCAATCAATATTTTTCAATCTATGAGAAATCTTCCATTTTCATCCATGCTGTCTTTGAAATGCAGCGTGTAGTTTACGTGCACAGCACATGTCACCAAAACCATCAACATTCCAAGTGTTCAACAGCTATGTGTAGCTCATAACTGCCATTATTGGACTGTAGAAATCTAGAATCATCTTTTTGCAACAAAAATCTGATCCTTTTACCCAACCTCACGTATAAAATTCTTCGATGACGCCCGAGTTTCGATAGGATCAGGATTCGGATACTTCTTCACACGCCCTGCAAAGCCCTCCAGGGTTGGTGGTGTGGCTCCTGCTTACTCTTTGCCCTCTGCCTCTCTCCCTCCTCGGCATCCATGCGCCAGTCACAGCAGTATATCAACTGCTCAGATGCACAGTGCTTCAGTCACCTCGCTGTTGGAACGAAATGCCCAACACTAGTGATTTGGGGAAGGAGAGGTTTACGGTGGCTCACGTTTTCAGCCCGTGGTGGCTGGCTCGTAGGCAGAAAGAGCATGTCAGAAAAGCCTAAGCAAAGGAAAACTGCTCACATCATGGCCTGCAGGAAGCAAAGAAAGAAGGGAGGAACCAGGAGAGAGCTGACTACCTTTCTAGGTCACACCCAGTGAGCCACCTCCAACCAGGCCCCACCTCTTTTTTTTTGGTATAAGCAAATTTATTTCTACGGTAGAAGCATTTATTATAGTTATAGAAAAATAACACTATTTCAAAATCAGGGTAAGTAAGCAGAAGTACATTTTTCTCTTGCATACCCATACTCAAATGTCAACATGATTTCAAGCCATTCTTAGATTAACAAGAAACACAGAGAATCAAGGTAATATGTCAATGGGAGATGTATTAAAGCTACCAATTAGCCCTGGAAATCAGAAAACACAAAGTGAACTTGTGCAGCCATTCTTATCAGAGTCCCCCGGACTGTGAAAAGAAAGCACCTCCAGGACAGTGCAGGCAAATCACCAAGGTAAGCCTGCGCTTGGCCTCAAAAGGCCAAAAGGACTGAAGATACAAACGTTGTTCCTCAGGGAGGAGCAAAGACAAAATATGCTGCGATATAAAACATCAGCAATTTACTCACTGTGTGACTTTAAGCTTAAGATTCAGAAACAGATACTACATACAAGACCGTTGTACAGATTAGGTCAAATAGTGTGTGCTGAGTGCTTCTCCTATCCCTAACACACGGCTATTATCATTGTCGCAATATCATCATTATTTGATACAAAGGATATTCTCCCCCACTTCCCACTCCCAAACAGCTATTCTTTTATATTTTAAAAGTCAACCAACCATTCATTGGGTTCAAGCTTATGGACTACTGGTACCATTTTTATACGGGTACCATTTTTACTACCTTCCACCATTCTCTTACATAAGATTTGAGTACATGATTGAAATTATAATTTTCATAGTCGAACTAAGATAACAATTTGAAGAGAAGGGGAGCTAAAGCTTCAAAATCGTTGCTTCCAAAGCATCAACAGATGAAAGAACTACTTTTCAAAGTAACTCATTTTAAATAATTTCAGATGTTCCTTGTCTTATTTTCTATCAGGCCATTTGTAAATGGAAAAATGGGAATAAAACACCTATAATTTTCATCATTTCCTACATTCAACAGAAATATTTCATAGTTAAAAGTTTTGGGCCATTTTATAATCTACCCACTTAAGTATGTGAGGTTTTAATATTCTAAAACTATACAACATAGCAATAGAGGTCAGGCCTCATCTCTTAATGCTACATTGTGATTGTATCCACTTGAGTAAGAAACACCCAACTGAATTGGAGCAGCATAGTTGTGGGCGTGGCTGGAGGGATTTACTGAAGGCAGAAGACCCGTCCTGGGTGTAAGTGACACCAGCCAATAGGGTTGCTGCCTGAACGGAATAAAAGGGAAGGAAGAAGGAAGGCTCACTTCTGTTTCTTCGGAGGAGCTCCAGTCTTCCCTCTGACCTTGGCTGTCTTCTCCTGGATTCCAGCTCAGACTCTTCAGCCTTCCATCGCAGACCCTTGCAAATATTAAATCTTGGAGTTTTATGTCGAGCACTAAAGAAAAACTGTGGTGAGATGTGAACTCCAAAGGGGTTGAGCAGCCCTACCCCATGGCACTGCTGCTTGCAGTCCTCATGGCCTTCTCTTGTGGTGGCTTTGTGCACTGTCTGCATCTCTTCTCTGACATTCCACATTCTTGACATTTCCAGCTTTCTGGGGTCTCCGTTGTACTTTTGGCTTCACTCTCACACCTTCATAGGCTTCCCTCTCAGGGGTACATTTCCTGACCTCAAAAAGCTTCGTTTGAAATCTGAGTGGAAGCCTCCCTTACCCCACAGCTCTTGCATTCTGCATGCCTGTAAAACCAGCACCAGGTGAACAATGCTAATGTCTGGTGCCCACTGGAGAAGTAGCTGAGCCCCTTTGGACCATGGCTGCAAAGGTGTCCAATGCCTGGATAGCTGAGGACAGTCGACTGGATTCTGAGCAACCATTTCCCTAAGTATTTCTTCTGGAGCAGGGTACCTTAGGGTTCTCTTTTCCAAATCTTTCATTCTTACAGCCTGGAGCCTGCACAGAGTGGAATCTCGATGATTCCTGAGATGCCTTCAAGCCATTTTTCTTATTTACCTGATGCAAAATGCTTGACTTTTTTCTAATGCCAATCTTTTTAGCAACCATGCTCTCCTTTGCTCCAGCTTTGTAGGCATTTTTTTTGTGGCAAAACTGAAAACATTTTTAAATGGAGTATTTGCTCCTGGTTTTCAGTATAAACCTGGCTGCTCTAAAAGCAACAAGTAGTACCTATACTACAGCTGAACATTGAGCTGCCTTGAAATTGCCTCTGCCAGATTAATCAGTCCATGGCCCTTAATCTCAGTCCCACAAAGTCTCAGAACATGAGCAAACTTTAGTCAAATGTTCTGCCAAAGCTTAACACACATGGTCTCAAGTCCAACTGCCAATGGAGTCCTTCTTCCAAACTTAATCCTCCTGGGCCTGGTCTTTATCATCTGCATTTCTATGAACATTCTGTTCTGAGCTCTAACCAGAATCTCTCATCAAGTTCAACTTACAGCATTCTAGGCCTGCATCTCCAAACCTTTCCAAACTCCATGAACCAGTTATAAAAGCTTCTTGGAAGAAGGAAGCAGAAATTAATGACCAATGTAAAGTTTTGCAGATCAAATCCAAAGTGGGGAAGGGGGAGCAGGAAATAATTCCTCCTATTGAGCTCAGATTTTTGCTGATTGTTCATTTGTTTTTTAAAATCCTATAAAAAATATATGATGGGCTGGGGATTTAGCTCAGTGGTTCTACCGCCTGCCTCACAAGCACAAGGTCCCAAGTTCAATCACCAGTACCAAAAAAAAAAAAAGAAAAATATATGTATGAGCAGGTACTATGCATATATTAGCCAAGGAAGCTTAGAAGAATTCGGGAACCTGCCAAATAACGTACATAGGACTGGCACCTCCATCTGTCTGATATCAGAGGCCACTCATCATGCAGCTCACAGATCTCTATCGATCAACTTGCCAAGCTTCATCATTTTGTTATTCAATTCAGCATGAACAAACACTCAAGTAATAAAAATGGCTGCATTTTTATAGTATATTCCCATTTTACGGCAAGTTTTCTGTATACAAATGTTGCCAAAAACATTGCCTAACTAACATAGGATGTCCTTGTATGAGGAAATCTGTATAGGGTGAACTTCATCGGGTCCTTGTGAGGAGTACGTAAGGGTGAGTAAAGTACACACCATGCCTGGCATTGTAAGTGCTAGGCAGGAGTTGGTTTCCAAGAAATGCCAAATGAATGCATGTAATCATTTTACAGGAAATCAAATGGGAATACAAAGCCGCTTGTCAGTATTAGGCACACGAATACAGTAATAGCAATAATAATAGGTTGCCAAAAGTATGTAAGCATGGGGTGAAGTGAGATAAGAAAGGGGAAATACAGGTCAGTTGAGAGAGGACTCTTAGACACATGAAACTGGCACTTTTGAAGCACTGTGTTGGCAAAAATTAAAAATTCTGAGAGAAAATTAAACAGTGTGAGTGGCTGTAGCTATCTGAATTGATGTTTTTCCTCTACCTTCTCCTTTACTCCTAAGATTATAATCCAATTGCCAGGAAAATTACAAGATAACAATTGCCTCTCAGAAAACCGAGCCCCATACCTGCCCCATCTCTAGCAGCCCACTGAGGGCATAATCCCTGATGGAGGCGGAATATGAGCCCCTGATGCGCTCCATGACATCACTGCTGACCAGACAGATGCTGTTAAGGAAGAGGCATTTCTCGAGGGACCCAGAAAAGACTAACTGGGCAAAGTTCCTTTATAGAAATTGCACCATAGAAAGTGTTTGCTACAATTCATAAGCCCCGCTGGTAAAAATGAAGTACAGCGAGAAATACAAGCCAAGCATGGTGGCACATGCCTACAATCCCAGCATTCTGGGAGGCTAAGGTAGGAGAATCAGCAAGTTTGAGGCCAGCCTGGGTAACTCAGAGAGACTCTGTTTCAAAAATAAATGAACAAATAAATAAATAAAAGGCCAAGTACATAGCTCAGTACAAAGGCCCTGGATTCTACCCGCAGCACTGAAAAAATGAATGAATGAAGGAATAATGTTGGCCTTCATGCATTCACACTTTAATATGAATGGGCCAGTCACACTGTTTTCTTCTCACCAACCAGATGAGCTCAATTTTCCTCAGGAAGTTTATTGGTGGCGTAGCTGAGGCAAAGGACGTTGCCTCACACAGGCTCACTGGGACGCAAAGGGGAAAGTATTCAGGAAGAACTGGGAGGGGGCAGGAGTCCCCTCAGACCCAGAAACGGTGTATGGAAAGTGGACTCAACCAAAAAGGGGCATGGAGAAAGCCAATTAATGAAACCATTAATGGTGGGAGTGTGTTGCCTCTTTGTTAAGGGAGGGCTCTAGGCCCAATCTGCAGGCCTAACAATAAAGGGTCACTTCCTCCTCAGAGGACAGCAGACACGGTACGTGGCTTGGGAAGTCCAAGGGTCCCCTCTCTTTTCTGAGGATAAGGCACAGCTCTGCTGAGAGTTTGCCCGGCACACAGGGACACACGGAAAGTTTTGCTCTGTATGAACCTCAGGAAGTTGCTCATCTGAGCCAAGGCACTGTGTCAGGAGCTGATGCCCAGGGGAGTGGCTACTTAAAATTTCTCTCTTGCATAATGTATTTCACAGAAATGTCAATTTTAGGAAGTGAAAGTGACAGCCGTGGGTGACCTGAACTTCCTGTAGTATTAAAACTGCCACATGCTTGGTTCCATGATGCCACCACTGACCCCACTGCCAGTCCAGAAAGGAAGTGTTGCAGTGGGAGGGCGGAAGGGAACTGGATGCTGGCTTCTGTCACTAGGTATGTATTTATCACACCCTTTGGTCAGGCATGGGGCTGGCTGCTGGGGACAACAGCAAGAGAGGCGGGGTGTCTGCCCCTGAGACACAGTCTAGTGGAGGGAGATCGGCTGAGCCCGGAACAGCCAGGGGGTCCATGAGCAGCCCCCACGCTTGAGGCTGGAGTCTGTCAGCATCCTGAGGAAGGAATGATGATTCCCCAGTTACGATGAGGTGAGAGAGGTCAGCAAGAGGCATTGGCAGGAGTTGAACTTCAGATACCCAACCCTTCCCATCTTGGCCATGCTCTTCCTATCAGCTACATTAAGAATCTACTGTGTGCATGGTACCAGGACAAGAGTTTGAATAACAATTTAAGTCCTGTCAGAGTGAGTCCTACACAGGGTGAAGAACTGTGCCAAGGAGCTCATTTGCCAAGAACAGCAGAGTAGAAGCCCCAGGAAATTGTCACCTCATCGTTCTAGGGTGGTCTCAATAGATGGATCGGTGTTTCTGGGCCTCGGTGTCTTGGGAATGTTTCCTTTTTAGGAGTTTTTTTAAAAGATTAAATTAGGGCTGGGGATTTAGCTCAGTGGTTCCACTGCCTGCCTCACCAGTACAAGGTCCTGAATTTGATTCCCAGTACCAAAAAAAAAAAAAAAGATTAAATTAGATAGTGGAGGTGAAAAGTGAATTGAAACAGTCTGCCTAAAAGTGAAGTGGTTTGAAGTAGTCTGACTCAAACTGAGGCAGCCTTTCAGCTAAAACCACTGTCCTTGTTCTCTTGGACAAAGTATTGGGAAAAATGAAGAAGCGGAAGGAACGTAGATCAAACTTCCTAGATCTTTATCTTGCCTTTGTCTTTGCTGGAGCCATATAACTTCTGATGTTTTGATTTCTTAACCAAATAGAGAGAAGTTTTAACTTGCTTTGAACAGGCATTTTATTCTACACAGCAAGCAATCAACAAAGTGAAAGAGCCTACAGAATGGGGGGCAATCTTTGCAAACCTTATGTCCAGTAGTGGGTTAATATCCAAAAGATATAAGGAATTCATACAAGTCAATGGCAGAAAACAGCTGGCTTTAAAATGGGCAAAGGAGCTGAACAGACATTTTTCTGAGGAAGAAATTCATGAGGCTAACAAGTCTGTGAAATATATGTGCAACATCACTAATCATCAGAGAAATGCAAGTCAAAACGACAGTGAGACATCACCCCACACCGGATAGAATGGCTATGGTCAAAAAGATGAAAGGTGAGTGTCAGGCACAATGTGGAGAAAAGGAAACTTGTGTACACTATTGGTGGGAACGTGAATTAGTGCAGCCATTAAGGAAAAGAGTGGAGTTTCCTCAAAAACAAACCGGAGGGCCGGGGATTTAGCTCAGTGGATCCGGCGCCTTCCGCGCAAGCGGAAGGACCCAAGTTTGATCCCTAGTACCAAAAAAACCCCAAAAAAACTGGAGGCTGGAGATTTAGCTCAGTGGTTCCGCTGCCTGTCTCGCAGGCACAAGGTCCCAAGTTTGATCCCTAGTACCAAACAAACAAACTGAATCTACATATGGCCAGCAATCCTGCTAGTGGATATGGATGCAAAGGACACAAAACCAGCACATCAGGGCGACATCTGCACTCCTGTATATTCTCAGTACTCTGTTCACAGTACCCAAGACACAATCAACCTAAGCATCCGTTCATTGCTAGATGAATGGAGAGAGGAAATGCAGTGAAAATGGGTTATTATTTAGCCATTTAAAAACAAGGAAATCCTGCCATTTGCATCAACAGAGGTGGATCCAGAGGACACTATATGAAGTGAAACAAGCCAAGCACAGGGAGACAATACTGCATGATATCATATGCGGAATCTTAAAAAGTCAAACTCAGAGTAAAGCAATGTCACTAGGAACAGGAAGTGGGGAGAACGGGGAAGGGGTTGTTTATCAAAGGATATATTTTCATTTTGAAGATGAACAAGTTCTGGAAATCTAATGTACAACATGGTGACCACAGTTAATAATACTGTATCTATCATATACTTGAAATTTGCTGAGAGTCAATTGTACACGTTCTCAATATACACATGGGCAGAGGTGACTACGTGAAGTGAAGATATTATTAATTTGGTTGTAATCATTTCATAATTATACATATATCACAATATCATATTTTATTCCTTAAATACATAAATTTTTATTTGTCATTCATACCTCAATAAAAATAAAAATTTTAAATAATCAAGGAGATAAATTTGTAGATAGAAGTTGCTAAAATGCTGAATCTCATTTACTTCAGAGCTTTGCAGGAAAGGAGCTAGGGATGTAGCTCAGTGGCAGAGCACCAGCCTAGCATGCACAAGGCCCTGGGTTCAATCCCCAGCACCACAATAACAGAAAATTTTAGAAAAATAGAGGGGCTGGGAATTTAGCTCAGTGGTTCTGCCGCCTACCTCGCAAGCACAAGGTCCCGAGTTCAATCCCCGGTACCAAAAAAAAAAAAAAAACAAAACTAGATCATGCTTTAATGTGCCACTTTTAATGCGTTTCTTGGACTCATCTCAAGCTATACAAGAGCATTTTACATAGCAAAGTCCATTTTGTGTCTAAACATCACTCCACACAGCACTTTTGTGTGTGCAGTGCCATCCAGCTCTCTGAGCTTTGCATTATTTCAGACTTCTGGGGGCTGCGAAAGGGCACAGCTGAACCCCTTTCTAATGCTTCTTATGCCTTTGGAAATAAAATCTGATTAAGATACAATCTCCTGAAGGTCTGGGTAAACTCTTTTTGATTATACTAAACACTATCGGATAGTTGATTCTCAACATCTATTCTACCTTGAAACAAACCTGGGAATAGAGCCCACCTGAAAATGAGAAACACACTTCTCAGCTCTCTCTGCAGTGAGGTACTGCCTCGTGGCTAGATGGTCTCCATACATCCAACCTAATGGATCCAATTTGAGGCAACTTTGGTGGCACTTTCTTTGGATTATCTGTTCAACAATGTTCATTTAGCAACCAGTCTTGACAAACAAAAACAGAGTGGAACCTTCAAGGGCAGAAGACAGGCTTGCTTTACAGCTTTGGAAGAGACAGGTGCTCCTCAATGGACACTGAGGTTTCGTCCCAAGGAACCTACCAGAAGCTGAAAACACCACTCAGTTGAAAATGCATTAATACCCCTCACCTGCTGAACAGGGGCGCTTAGCCTAGCCTGCCTTAAATGTGCTCGACAGTTCCATTAGCTGACAGTTGAGCAAAGCCATTTGGGCAAAGCACAGAGCCTATTTTACAGTAAACTACTGCACATCTCGTACAATTTATTGGACTCTATACTGAAAACAGAAGGCAGAGTGACTGTGTGCGTAAGCATTCACAGCCATGTAAAGCTCGAAAATCATTCAGTCAAACCACAGGCGTCAGAGACGTCCGTAGCAGGCCCTTTGGGATGAGAAGGCAGGTGTGCTTACTGCCTGTCTGAGGGCTTTGGCGGTCCTTGCGCTCAGGGTCCCTTCGCTGTAACACAGCCCTCTGTGTGTGCAGGTGTCCCCGGCCCTTTCCTGTCACCCTGTAGGAATCTGGGTCCGATTGACTGGTGTAAACGCCACTGTGCTAGCTGCTGCCGCTGCACACTGAGTTGCTGTTTGTCTCTGAGCCCGCAGACTCTTGGCTTCTGCCAATATCCGTGAACTGTAACAGGCTAACTGGTCAGTTTGAAAGTACGTTATGGTCTCAGATACTTCACTGTTCTTCACAGCGGTATATTCACTTCCTGTTACTGCTGTAACTGTCACAAACTTGGTTTTTTTAAAAAATTAATTTTATTGGTACATGTTAGGTATACAATGTAATGACATTCATCATTGGAAATTTGCACCTTTACATAGTCTCTCTTATTCTTATATTTTCTCCTTCCCCTGCCCTCCCTTCAACCCCTCCATCCCTCCCTATTTACAAAGACTGTTTTTCCTTTTTTTTCATATTCTCATATTAATTCCATTCCCTTCTTTCCTTTCCCCTACCCCTCCCACTTCCCCTGCCCCTTTGCCCCTTTTCTTCCTATTTCACATTAGCTATTATACCTTTTAGTCCTAGTTACACTTTCAGTTTCTCACACTACAGAAACTATTCGGTATTTACACATGTGTGTCCTATTTATTTCACTTAAGAGTATCGCCTCAATGTGCATCCATTTTAATTTCTCATTTTTTATGGCTGAGTAGTACTTCATTTTATTTAAAAAACCACATTTTCTTTATCCAGTCTCCAGTTGATGGGCATTTGGGCTGTTTCCAAGTTTTAGCTATCACAAACTGTGCTGCTATGAACATGGGTGCACCTATATCTCTGTGGTATGATTCTTTTAATTCTTTGGGGAAGATTTCCCCAGCAGTGGAATAGCGGGGTCAAATGGGACTTCCAGTCCTAGTTCTTTGAGGTATCTCCACCCTGATTTCCAACAGTGGTTGCACCAGTCTACACTCCCACCAGCAATGGAGCAGGGTTCCTCTTTCCCCACAGCCCTGCCAGCATTTGCTATTGGTTGATTTCATGATAGCAGCCATTCTTTCTGGGGTGAGGTGGAATCTCAGCATTGTTTTTATTTGCATCTTTCGAATGACCAGTGATGTTGAACACTTTTTCATGTTCATTTGCTATTTCTACTTCTTTGTCTGAGAAATGTCTGTTCATTTCAGATGCCCATTTTTGGATTGGGTCTTTAAATTTGGGAGGTCTCACTGTTTTAAGTTCTTTATATATTCTACATAGTAGACCTTTGTCTGAGGAACAGCAGGTGAAGATTTTTTCCCACATTGTGAGTTGTCTCTTCATACTGTTGGTGGTTTTTCTTGCTGTCCAGAACCTTTTTAATAAGAAGAGATCCCACTTGTTGATTGTTTGTGCTAGTTCACAGGCAACTGAGGTTTTGTTCATAAAATCTTTTCCTACACCAATGTCTTCAAGAGTTCTTCCTAAACTCTCTTCCAGACAGTTTAGTGTTTCTATTTTAATATTCAGATCTTTAATCCATTTCAATTTTAGTTTAGTGCATGGTGAGAGATATAGGTCTAGTTTTAGTCTTTGGCAAGTTGAAACCCAATTTTTCCAGCACCATTTATTAAAGAGGCTGTTTTTCCTCCAGTGAGGGTTTTTGGCCCCTTTGTCAAAGATGAGATGGCTGAGTGTGTCTGGAGTTGTTTCTGCATCTTCTAGTCTGTTCCACTGGTCCTCAGGTCGGTTTCTTTGCCAGTACCATGCTGTTTTATCACAGTAGCTTTGTAGTATAGTTTCAAGTTGGGGATTGTGATACCCCCTGCCATGGCTCTGTTACCTAGAATTGCTTTTGCTTTTGCTATTCTGGGTCTCTTCTTATTCCAAATGAATTTTTGGATTGTTTTCTCAAGGTCTGTGAAGTGTGCTGCTGGAATTTCAATTGGGATTGCATTAAATCTAGATAGCAGTTTTGGAAGTATGGCCATTTTCTTTTTTTTTTTTCCTTTTAATTAATTTTATTGGTACATTTTATTGGTACACTTTAGGTATACAATTCATTTACATTTATCATTTATCATTGGGTGCTTGTATCTGTACATGATATATCTTGGTTCTTATGTTTTTCCCCATTACCTGTGTGCCCTTCACCCCTTCCACCCTTCCTTATTTACATAGATTTCATTTCCATTTTTTTTTCTTTTCTCATAGTTTTTCCTTTCCCTCTTTTCCTTTCCCCTTCCCTTCCCTTCACTCCTTCGTCCTTGGACCTTTTTTCCTATTTCAAATTATCAATTACTCATTTTGATCATTGTAACCCTTGTTTACATTATCAGTTTCTCACACTAGTGAAACTATGCAGTATTTATTTACACGTGTATCCTATTTATTTAATTAAAGAGTATGGCCTCAATACGCATCCATTTAGCTATAAATGACTCTAGTTTTTCATTCCTTATGGCTGAGTAGTATTCCATTTTATTAAAAAACTCATTTTCTTTATCCAGTTTCCAGTTGATAGGCACTTGGGCTGCTTCCAACCTTTAGCTATTACAAACTGTACCACTATGAACATGGGTGCACATATATCACTGTGGTATGATTCTTCTAATTCTTTGGGGAAGATACCCAGCAGGGGAATAACTGGGTCAAATGGGACCTGTAGTCCTAGTTCGTTGATTTATCTCCATACTGACTTCCACAGTGGTTGCACCAGTCTGCACTCCCACCAACAATGGAGAAGGGTTCCTTTCTCCCCACAACCCTGCCAGCATTTGTTATTTGTTGATTTCTTGATAGCAGCGATTCTTTGTGGGGTGAGGTGGAATCTCAGGGTTGTTTTCATCTGCATCTCTCAAATGACCAGTGATGTTGAACATTTTTTCATATATTTGTTTGCTGCTTTTACTTCCTTGTCTGAGAAATGTCTGTTCATTTCAGATGCCCATTTTTGAATTGGGTCTTTGAATGTGGGGGGTCTGATTTTTTTCAATTCTTTATATATTCTAGATAGTAGTCCTTTGTCTGAGTTTCAGCTGCTAAAATTTTTTTCCCATATTGTAGGTTGTCTGTTAGCTCTGTTGGTGGTTTCTTTTGCAGTGCAGAAGCTTTTTAATAAGATGAGATCCCAGTTCTTGATTCTTTCTGCTAGTTCCCATGCTACTGAGGTTTTGTTCATGAAGTCTTTTCCTATACCAATGTCTTCAAGAGTTCTACCTAACTTATCTTCCAGCAAGTTTAGTGTTTCTGTCTTAATATTTATATCTTTAAACCACTTCGATCTTACTTTAGTGCATGGTGATAGGTATGGGCCTAGTTTCAATCTTTGGCAGGTTGAAATCCAGTTTTTCCAACACCATTTATTAAATAGGCTATCTTTCCTCCAATGATGGTGGTTGGCTCCTTTGTCAAAGATGAGGTGGCTGAGTATGTCTGGAGTTGTTTCTGCATCTTCTAATCTATTCCACTGATCCTCAGGTCTGTTCCTTTGCCAGTACCATTCTGTTTTTATCACAGTAGCTTTGTAGTATAGTTTCAAGTTGGCAATTGTGATACCCTCAGCCATGTCTCTGTTGCTTAGAATTGCTTTAGCTATTCTAGGTCTCTTCTGGTTCCAAATGAATATTTGGATTGTTTTCTCTAGTTCTGTGAAGTATATTGTTGGAATTTCAATTGGCATGGCATTGAATCTATATAGTAGTTTTGGAAGTATGGCCATTTTCACTATATTGGTTCTTCCTACCCAGGAACAAGGGATGTCTTTCCAATTTCTTGTATCCTCTTTTTTCGGAGTCCTGTAGTTTTCCGTGTAGAGGTCTTTTGCTTCCTTTGTTAGATTGATTCCTAGATATTTCATTTTTTGGATGCTATTGTAAAAGGAATTGTTTCCCTACTTTCTCTCTCAGTGAGTCTGTTATTTGTGTACAAGAAGGCTATTGTTTTTTGAGTGTTGACCTTGTATCCAGCTACTGTACTGAATCTGTCAATTAAGTCTAGAAGTCTTTTGATGGAGTTGCTTGTGTCTTCTATGTAAAGTATCATATTGTCAGCAAATAATGACAGTTTAACTTCTTCGTTTCCTATCTTTATTCCTTTTTTTTCTTTCTCTTTTCTAATTGCTGTGGCTAATGTTTCCAGAACTGTATTGAATAAGAGTGGTGACAGTGGGCATCCTTGTCTTGTTCTTGATTTCAGCGTGAAAGTTTTCAGTTTTTGACCATTTAGTGTGATGTTAGCTGTTGGTTTTTCATAGGTAGCCTTAATCAGGTTAAGATAAAGACCTTCTATTCCAATTTTCTGTACGGTTTTTATCATGAATGGGTGTTGGATTTTGTCAAATGCTTTTTCTATTGAGATGATCATATGGTTTTTGTCCTTGACTTTGTTAATATGGTGTATTACATTTATTGATTTACAAATGTTGAACCATCCTTACATCCCTAGGATAAATCCGACTTGGTCAGGGTATATGATCTTCTTGATGACCCTCTGTATTCTATTTGCCAATATCTTGTTGAGGATTTTTGCATCTATGTTCATTAGGGAGATTGGCCTGTAGTTCTCTTTTTGGGTTGGGTCTTTCCCTGGTTTTGGAATCAAGGTAATACTTGCTTCCAGGAATGAATTTGGAAGTATTGCTTCCCTTTTAATTTCCTTGATGAGTTTAAAGAGTAATGGCATTAGCTCTTCTTTAAATGTCTTGTAAAATTCAGCAGTGAAGCCATCAGGACCTGGGCTTTTCTTTGTTGCTAAGTATTTTATTACATTTTCAATTTCACTCATTGTAATTGGGGTGTTTAGAATTTCTGTATCTTCTTCATTTAACTTTGGCAATTTGTATGTATCTACGAATCTGCCCATTTCTTCTGTGTTTTCCATTTTATTGGAGTAGAGGTTCTCGAAGTAGGTATTGATGATCCTCTGGATTTCTGTTGGATCTGTTGTGACTTCACCTTTCTCATTCTTAATTGCATGTATTTGTGCCTTTTCTTTCCTTTTTTTGATAAGGTTTGCTAAAGGTTTATCATTTTTATTTATTCTTTCAAAAAACCAACTCTTTGATTCATTGATTTTTTGTATTGTTCTCTTAGTTTCCATTGCATTCATTTCTGCCCTGATCTTTATAATTTCCTCTCTTGTACGAGCTTTGGATTCATTATCCTCTTCTTTTTCTAGGAGCTTGAGGTTCTGCATTAGGTTATTTATCTGAGTTTTCTCTGTTTTTCTAATATGGGCATTCACTACTATAAATTTCCTGCGTAGAACTGCTTTCATTGTGTCCCTCCCACAGATTCCTGTATGTTGTACTGGCATTTTCATTTACTTGAAGAAACTGTTTAATTTCTTTTTAATTACTTCTGTGACCCATTGGTTGTTCAAGAGGGTATTATTTAGTTTCCATGTGTTTGTTGGGGTTTTGTGGTTTCTTATGTTATTGATCTCCAATTTGATTGCACTATGGTCTGATAATACACAGGGGGTAGCTTCAATTCTTTTACATTTACTTAGATATGTCCTATGAGCTAGCATGTGGTCTATTTTGGAGAATGACCTGTGTGCAGCTGAAAAGAATGTGTATTCCCATTTTGTAGGGTGGAACACTCTGTAAACATCTATTAAGTCCATTTGTTCAATAGCTTGGTTCAGTTTTAGAGTTTCCTGTTAACTTTTTGTCTAGATGATCTGTCTATTTGTGATAGTGGGGTACTGAAGTCCCCCACTAAAATTGTGCTAGTGTTTATTTGGTTTTTCATGTCTATTAATATTTGTTTTGTATAGTTGGGGGCATCTGTATTTGCTGCATATATATTTAGGACTGTCATCTCTTCCTCTTGGATTGTTCCCTTCACAAGGATGTAGTGACCATCTTTGTCTCTCTTAATTAGTTTTGGTTTGAAATTTACTTTGTCTGCAAATAAGATTGCTACCCCTGCTTTCTTCTGGGTTCCTGTGGTGAGGAGAACTGTTTTCCATCCTTTTACTTTCAGTCTATGAGTTTCTTTTTGAGTTAGGTGTGTTTCTTGTATACAGCATATTGTTGCATTTTCCTTTTTAATCCATTCTGCCAGTCTATTTCTTTTTTTTTTTCTTTTTTTTTTTTGGGGGGGGTACCAGAGATTGAACTCTTGTCCTTGCGCTTGCAAGGCAGGTGACAGAACCACTGAGCTAAATCCCTGGCCCCTAGTCTATTTCTTTTGATTGGTGAATTGAGGTCATTAACATTGATTGTTATAATTGATAGATATTGATTTATCCTTGTCATGATGTTTTACTTTTGTTGGCTCTTTTATTTCTTATTTTTTCCCCTTTCCCTTTAGTGTCTTACCTTGCCTGGTGGCTTCCCTCTGTTGGGCCTCATGGAGTTGTGACCTTCATTGCTTTTTTCTAGGATACTGTTTAGAATTGCTTGTAGTGCTGGTTTGGTGTTCATGAAATTTCTCAGGTGTTCTTTGTCGTGGAAGTATCTAATTTCCCCATCGATTTTGAAAGACAATTTTGCAGGATACAACAGTCTAGGCTGGAAGTTATTTTCTTTTAGGGCTTGAAATACTTCACTCCAGGCTCTCCTTGATTTGAAGGTTTGTGTTGAGAAGTCTGCTGTGATTCTGATGGGCTTTCCTTTATAGGTGATTTGTTTCTTTTCTCTAACTGCTTGTAGGATTTTGTTTTTCTGTTGGGTTTCTGGGATCTTGACTATTATATGTCTAGATGTAGATTTTTTTTGATCATGGCTAGTTGGAGTTCTATATGCCTCACTTATCTGTATGTCCAGTTCTCTACCTCTGTCTGGGAAGTTTTCCAGTATTACTTCTGTGAACAGTTTTTTAAATGTCAATTGTGCTTTCTTCTGTTTCTTCATGGACTTTTATCAGCCTTATGTTATTCTTCTTTGCATCGTCTAGCAGTTGTTGGATTGATTTCTTGTGGTCTCTTACTATTTTTAAGAAATCTCTATTTTCATGGTCTCTAACCACGATCCTGTCTTCTATATCTGATATTCTATCTTCAGATTCCCTTAATCTGCTGTGGATACTTTCAATGGAGTTTTTGATCTCCTGAATATCTGTTTGAATCTGTTTCATGCATTCCATTTCTTTCTTATGTTGGGCAGTCATGGTTTCCATTTCTTTCTTATGCTGGGTATTCATGGCTTGCAGCATGTTTCTGAGCTCAACTATTTTTTTATCTGTTTCTGTTCTAGATCCTCTGATCATGTCTTTCATTCTGCTCACCATCTCTGTGGATATCTGGGAGATTATTTCTGCCTTGAATTTTTCTAGAGCCTCATTCATCTGTTTTGTTATTTCCTGTGCTATCAGTTCAGGGTATCCAGGTCATTGGTTATGGGACTTTTCCATCTTATTTCCCCCAAGATTTACCCTTGGTGGGGTAGAAGTCTGAGTTTGTGCCTTGCTTAAATGTCTTCTCATTTTTGTTTTTGGTACTGTCCTTGGTTTAACTCCTGGGCTGATAGTTTGAAATTGCTTATTTTAGGTATCTTTGTTGCTTGTAATTAGAACTCTTATGGAATGATTGCTTCTCAGAAGTGTCTTCCAGATATAGCTGGTCTTAAGTTTTGAGTCTCTAATGACTCTAAGGCTATCTCATTTTCTTTATACTAGGAAGGTTCATTGACTAGATCAATAACAACACCTTAGCCCAAGTGATACAATCAGCAACACCATTGCATCAAATACATCTTTGAAAATGACATTTTCTGGTAGTTATTAATATATCACCTTTAGCTGTGTGAATTAAATCAAGATCGAGGACCAACCCAACATATAGTGAATAAACTCTTCAATATAACAACTTTACCCTTTGCGATGGGGAGTTAGAAGGGGTTTGGGAGGGAGGGACAGATGGGAAGAAGGATAGGGGAAGGTTAGCAGTGTGGCCAGAGGACACAGGTGAGAAGGAAAAAGAGAATACTAGGAAAATAAAGAAGAACTCTGAATGAGGACCAAAACAGGGAGAAAAAGGGAAGATGAACAATGTGGGAGTGCAAGAGAGTGAGTGTAAGACAGAGAGAAAGGAAAGAGAAAAGAAAGAATAAAAGGAAAAAAAAGAGAAAAACAAATATTTGCAAAGAGTAAGAAACAAAATTAAAGAGGAGCAAAAGAAAAGAAAAGAGAAAAAAAACAAAACAATAAAACTAATTTTGGGAATAAAAAATAACCATGAAGATGAAGAGCCTCTTTCAGGGTATGTCTCTGCTGTCACAATAGACAACATGGGTTGCAGTGTGCAGATATAAGTCAATGAGTCTCAGCAAGCTAGTCTCAGACCCGTGAGATTCAGGCAGATTTCTGGCTGCAAGTCCCAAGTTGAGCTCCCTGTCCTCCTGTAGGGTTGAACTCTGCAGAGTTGTATTGCAGGTTCCAGGTGCCCTTCCCCTGAAGATGGTCCTGGTCCTGATGGGAGGTGAAGATAACTCCAACTTACCCAGTACAGTGGTCTGGTGGTCCGGTGTCCTCTGCATCTTTGTAGTGTGGAACCAGGTGGCTGTACAGAGAAGAGGCCAGGGGAAGGGGTGTCCAGTGGATTGCTGCTGGGGTGCAGGCTGATTCGGTGCCTTCTGCACTCCTTGCAATGTTGCTATGGAATCCGCAGACCTGCCTGTCTGCAGCAGGCTGATTCAGCGCATTCCATGCAACTCTGTATGGCCATTTTCACTATGTTCATTCTTCCTACCCAGGAGCAAGGCATGTCTTTCCATTTTCTGATATCATCTTCAATCTTTCTTTTCAGAGTGCTATAGTTTTCAGAGAAGAGGTCTTTGATTTCTTGTGTTAGGTTGATTCCTAGGTATTTCAGGTTTTTGGATGCTATTGTGAAAGGAATTGTTTCCCTATTTCTCTCTCAGTGAGTCTGTTGTTTGTGTAGAGGAAAGCTATTGATTTTTGTGTGTTGACCCTGTATCCAGCTATTTTACTGAATTTGGTTAAGTCTAGAAGACTTTTGGTGGAGTTCTTGGAGTATTCTATACAGAGTATCATGTCATCTGCAAATAATGACAATTTGACTTGTTCATTTCCTATCTTTATTCTTTTTATTTTTTTCTCTTGTATAGTGGGCATCCTTGTCTTGTTCCTGATTTTAGGGTGACGGATTTCAGTTTTTTACCATTTAGTATGATATTGGCTGTTGGTTTTTCACCGATGGCTTTTATCAGACTGAGGTAGAGATCATTTATTCCAATTTTTTGTAGGTTATCATAAATGCATGTTGGATTTTGTTGAATGCTTTTCCTTCATCTATGGAGATGATCAAATGGTTTTTGCCCTTGGCTCTATTGATATAGTGTATTACATTGATTGATTTGCATATGTTGAACCATCCCTGCATCCCTGGGATGAATCCCACTTGATCAGGGTGTATGATCTTCTTGATGATCATCTGCATTCTATTTGCCAGTATCTTATTAAGGATTTTTGCATCTATGTTCATTAGTGAGATTGGCCTACAGTTCTCTTTTTCAGTTGAGTCTTTCTCTGCTTTGGGGATCAAGGTGATGCTTGCTTCCAGGAATGAATTCAGGAGTATTGCTTCCCTTTCAATTTCACTGAAGAGTTGAAACAGTAGTGGCAGCAGTTCCTCTCTAAATGTCTTGTAGGATTCAGCAGTGAAGCCATCAGGACCTGGGCTTTTCTTAGTCGGTAAGACAAACTTAGTGGTTTTAAACACACATTTCTCTTTCATTCTAGAGGTTGAACACCCAAAATGGGCCTCATTAGGCTCAGACCATGAAATTAGCAGAAGTACATCTCTTCCTAGGGACTCAGGGATGTCTGTCTCCTCGCCTTTCGTGCCTTCTACAGGCTGCCTGAGTTGCTTGGTGTGTGTCTCCCTCCTCTCTCCTCATCATCTTCTCCCTGTAGTGAGCCTTGTGACCTTGGGCCTTCTAGATAATCCAAAGTGCTGTCCTCATCTCATAGCCAACTGATGAGCATCCTCAATCCCATCTGCATGAACTATGGTCTAAATGTGTCCTCCAAAATTCCTATGTTGAAACCTAATCATCAGTGCGATGGTGTGAAGGGGGGGCTTACAAAGTGATTAAGCCATGAGGGTACAGTCCTCATGGATGGGATTAGGGCCCATACAAAAGGGCTTGAGGGAGTGGGTTCACTCTCCTCTACCCCTTGGTAATGGAAGGATGTCATTCTAAAGAACACAGCCACAAGGCTCCATCTCAGAAGCAGATAGCATCCCTCACCAAACATTATAATTGCTCGCACTCTGCTCTTGGATTTCCCAGACTCCAGAACTATGAGAAATCAATTTCTATTGTTTATAAATGTTCCATTCGGTGGCATTTTCTTATAGCAGCACAGATGGACTAAGGCACCACACAGCCTAACATACGTACAGGTTCCAAGGCTTAGGATGTGGGCAACTTTGGGAGACCGTCATTCTGCCTACTACAAAACCGGTATGAAAGGAACCCAAAGTGTGATGGTTGACAGAGGGAGGCCATTCTGCAACCTAACATTTGCCACAAAACATCAACATATTTGGATCTAGCTCTCCTTTAGTTTCTACCATTGATCCAGAGAATCTTGTGTCGTTACATAACAAACCCTAAGAGCATGTCTATGAAGTGCTCTATTGGCAAACGGCTCTACTGCAAACAAGGACCTTTCCTTGTTGCTATGGTTTGGATCTAGATGTCCTCCAAAGACTTGCACATCAAAGGCTTACTCCCCAGCTTGGAGTTCCTGGGAGGTGGTCTAGGGGGAGATCTTCAGCCCCTAGAGTCACGCCCTTGAAGAAGCTAGTGGGTCCCCAGCCCCTTCCTCTCTCTCTTTCTCATCCTGGCCATGAGGTGAGTGGTTTTGTACTCCACACCCTCCCGTCATGACACACAGCTACCCCACCACTACTAGAGGCCTAAAAGCAACAGATCCACCCTACTGTGGACTGAAACCCCCCGAACTGGGAGACAAAATGAGTCCTTTCCCTTTATAAATCGATTTATCCCCAGTTCTTGTCACAGTAACAGAAAGCTGACTGGCACACTTGTCCCTTTTCTTTTGAGGCTCACATTGGACACACCCAGATTCCCCTAACTGAGCTCATGCATATTATAAAGTCAAGCTTTTCCAAGCTGCTCTCCAAGTTTGGCAAAAATACCAATAGCCAACTTCTCAGGATGCAGTAAGGGCTTCTCCCTGTCACACAGCTTGCTCGCTGTTTGACAGCCCCCGCTGCTGGAATATTATAATTGCAAGCTCCACTTCTTGTCTCCTAGGATGTGGGTAGGACTCTGGACTTGTGCTCATGAATAGAACCTGGCAGAGTGGGGACGTCACTTCAGAGATTAGATCCCAGAAGTCCACGACCTCCCTCCCCCAGCATCGCCCCCTCCCCGGCTGCTGTGGGACCACAGGTGGCACAGAGCTGCCAGCAGCCACCATGAGGAGGCAGAGGTGGCCAGGAACTGAGGCTGCCTGTGCCTGGCATTCAGCAAGACACAGAATCCTACCCTGAGTGAGCGTGGGGGAAGATGCACCGCTGTGCGGCAATCACTTACTGATCTACTGCACACTGTTTATGTTCCTCTAGAATATTAGCCCCGTGGAGGAAGGGCTACTCACTTGGGTACACTCAGAGCAAAAACTAAGTCAGCATGTAACGAGGCTCCATTTCACTGGATGAGCCCAGAGTTTGAGGCCAACCTGGGCAATAAAGCAAGACCCTGGTCTCCATAAATAAATAAATTTTTGCTGGATGAATGATGAAGAGACCAATTGAATGTGAGAAGGTATAAGGTTTAAATATGAAGCGTTCCCCAAGCACTAGCATATGGAAGGCTGGACGCTCAAAGGAGCAGGGTTCAGAGGCAGGTCCTTGAGAGGGGATTAGGTCGGGAGGGAACTCACTTCATCCGTGGATTAATGGGCAACCCATTGATGAGTTCCCAGTGGAATGAGTTCAGTAGGAGCCAGGGCCCAGCTGGAGGTCACTTGTCTGTCTTACCCCTTCCCCTCCCCTCTCACTCTCCTGTTGCTTCCTGCTTCCCCAAAGTGAGCAGCCTCTTCCTCCACGTGTTCCAGCTGCCACCATATCTGCCCCACCTCAGGCCCATGGCAGGCTGAAGCCTTGCGCCAAAATAAACCTTTGCTTCTTTAAGCTCATTTTCCTGGGTATTTCATCACAGCAATGCAAAGGTGACTAACAAAGAAGGCTAACGAAAAGAGAATGTGTCAGGGCCCATTTATCTTCACCTAACAAGTGTCAGGGATTAAGTTATTAAGGGAAGAAATCACACCAAAGTTTGGGTTAGGGCTAGGTTAGAAATGATAAGGGTGGTGCTGACACATGGAGTGTGAAATGCTGGTAAAGCATCTAATGGATGTTGTATGGCTGGGTCTAGAGGTCCCCAAGCCTCATACAGTCACAGGGCTTTTTCAGAGGTGGCTGAATCTAGAGTGTGTGATGCTGGGATCAAGGGTGTGTGATTACTGAATCAGTCCGCTGATTGGTTTGGAATAGTTCTGGGAGTGGATAATGGGAAGGCTCTCCCTGGGTGGCTGAGTAGCCTGGACAGAATATAAGGGACAGAAAGAGGGCTGCCGGGGTTGCTTATCACTTGCTGCTTCTTCACCACTTTGCTGTTTTGCTGTCTCCTGCCCACCACGGACTGTTTCTCCTCTGTGACTGCCCTCTGCCATGCCACCCTGCCTTGGAACCAGCCAACTATGAACTGAAATCCCTACACACTGTGAGCTACATAAATCTTTCCTCCTTTAACTTTGAGTGTCAGGTATTCTGTCTCAGCAACAAGAAAAGTACGAAGATGTGTTCAGCAATAAATCTAGTTTTTCACATGATACTGAGAACAGTAGCTCACAGAAGACTTGTGTATGCTGTTCTTGTAAAAACACACACACACACCTTACACTGCTCCAAGCTCACCCAACGCCAGCCCCTTCCCAGCCGGACAGGTGTCAGGCACACTAGTCACTCTAGCCAGCTATGTGTGAAAAGGTGTGTCGTAGCTGATATGCACTTTCCCTATTATCCCAAGTTCTATTTTCTGAGATAAAAGCAACCTAGGGAGCACAAACTGTGGGGGGCGGGGGGGGGGACACAGCTTCCCACAGCATGGTGTGGCCCAGCCCCCAGCGTACAAAAGCCTAAAGGACTGGGCGCCAGTACCACAGGAACCAGTGCTCCATTCTGAGGAACTCCCAGGCATGGCCAAAATGGCAGGCTCCGCATCAGACTTCTGCTGGGACTCAAGGGCCTTTTCCCCAGGAGTCCCACGTCCTGTTGGCTGCCCTCAGGTTTAGAGACCAGCATCTCACCAACCCAGGGAGAAATAGAGGAACCTTCTCAAAGACTGTACAAGTGTCAGTAAACATTACTCAGCAATATCTAGTTCTCCTTTCAGGACACATGGACGCTTCGGTTTCCCACCCCGTTCTGCCAGGTGGGACCACATGACTAGGTCCAGCCAGTGGGCTATGAGCAGACGACGCAGACTGTCTGTCACTGCTGGGCCAAGCACAGAAGAGCAGGCTGAGGATCTCCAACCTCTTTCATCTGGAGATCAGGGAGACCTCTGGTGGAGATGACAGTCACCACAGCCAGGGGGCCTGGTCTGCAGAACCACACAGGAGACAGTTGCCCTGGAGCACTGTCTGAGCTTGGCTGGGGATTGTTATTGCACCACAGCCCAGTGCTATGGTTACAATGTGTCCCCATGGCTGTGGTGTGGTGTCGGGAGGTGAGGCCTAAGGGGAAGCATTCGTGTCCCGAGAGCTCCACCCTCACGAACAGGTTACCACCACTGCAAAACCCTTTGTCACCTCTTGCCCTTCCACCTCCGCAGTGTGACAAAGCAGTGAGAAGGCCCTCAGCAGAGCAGCCCTGGGTTGTGGACTTCCTAGCCTCCAGAACCTTGGGAAAATTAATTTCTGTTCTTTACAAATTACCCAGTCTGTGGTATAGTTACATATGCACAGAATGGCTGGAGACACCTCGTTCATCCCGACTACTACAAAATCTTTTCTGGAGATGCACTATTTTGATTAACTTGTTTAATAAAAAACTGAGAAAAGGGAGGCAGCACTGTGAGTCTAGAATACAAGATGGCCTTGGGCACCAGACTCCAGGCTCCTTTTGTTACAGAAATGTGTTTGAGCACGCAATGGACAGGAGCCTCCTCAATCTCAAGAGCGAAGTCTCCTCCTGGAATGGTTTAAAGGTCTTCAGCTACAGGGAATGAATAAATATCCAACCACCAGATGCAATACTTCTGGGTAAAGTATGTGTTTTCTTCTTTTAGTTTCTGAAAGTAAGAGATTTCCTTTATAAATAACTGGTTGAAACCCAAATACATTCAATTTGACTTACATCTCTTACTCCAGTAGCAGCATTAAAGCGTTCACATGTCTGGCTCACACAGAAATAATGATTTGGAAATACCATTTCGGGTTTGCACACATATCTTAGCTTATATCTTTAACAAAGATGTATTTTAAGGGTGATTTTGTGTATTTGCCCACCATTTGGACTGACTGTAATTAGGCTGCTGTGTATTTGTATGTGGGGTATACTTGCATTTAAAAACAGTTACGTGCCCTTCATCCTAGCCCAAGTAATTACTACCTACAACATTTTATAGGGCTTTTATTAGCGAATGCTTACCGGAAGTCTCACTTTGCCTTTGCCTTTAAGTTATGTCCTTTTATAGCACGATGTAAATTTTATTAGAACCTTAGTATTTGTTTTTAAGATACTTTTCACCATTGTTAAAATATATTTTCCCTTAAGATTTAATTGTTTTGGACAGAGGTGGGTAATAGAGCAATACATGCTCACACCAGAAAATGTTTCCCTCTTTTAAAAAAGAAAAGAAAGAACAACAGAGAAGAGAAAGTAAAATTCCCACTGCTGCTCACCCACGTCTGTCACCCCGGCGCGGCGCGATTGGCGCGATTTGCACAAATCGCGCTTCCTGCTTCTCCGCCTCTCCCTCAGGCTCCTGCAGCGAGCTTCGCAGGCTTCCTGGCACAGCGCCCCCCTCGCCGCCGAGCGGCACTGCAGGCAGGGCGCCGGACTCGCCTCCCATCCGTGCCCTGCGCCTCCCTAGACTTGCACTTCGGGCCACTGTTAGGTAAAATGAGGGCTCCTGGCAGGCGAGGTGCCTGCAAGTGACCGACCTCGGGCGGGGATTTCCTGGACCAGGGATGATGCTCGCCCGCGTGAGTCACCCCTGACACCGCTGCACCCCGCTCTCGGGACGCAGGCAGTTGAAAGTTACCAAGTGTTGGCTTCCGGGGCTTTCCACTTCTTATTTTCAGACCGTGGTTGGCTACGGATAGAAAGTGAACCGGCGAAGGGAGACTACTGTACTCCAACATCTGCCTGTATTATAATTTTTTTTTTTTAGACAGAGTCTCACTATGTAGCCCAGGCTGGCCTCGAACTCGGCGATCCTCCTACCTCAGCCTCCCGAATGCTGGGATCACAGGCGTGCGCCACCACGTAAACATCTCTCCTACCGGTCACTGTTTCAAACCCCGTAAGGACCATGCTGTTTATCACGTGTAGTAGAATAATGACCCTTTCCCGGCGGCCCTTGCTGGAAACCTGGACGCTGTGAATGAGGACTTTGTATAAGGCGAGGCGACGGAGCTGAGCGCCTGGGGGGAGTGGGGGGGGGGTGCTGGGTGGACCACACCGGGCAGACAGGCTGCAGAGCCGCAGTGCAGGCCGCTGGGACCAAGCGCGGGCGGCCCAGCCGAGGGACGGGCGGCCTCCTGCACGCTGGGAAAGGCAGGGAAGGACCGCGGGTCCGGCCACCCCTCCCGAAGCCTTCCTTCCCCTGAGATCCAGGTGGAATTCTGACCTACAAAACTGCGAGGCCACACACGTGTGTTCCACAGCCGCTGTGTTCAGTGGGAATTTTTAATGGCAGTAATAGAAAACTAAAAACTATCGTCGAAAACTTCGGTCGTTCTTAAAATCAAAACCCTTTATTTCTGGCAGAACTGCCTCTTGTCCATTATAAATAAGTCTTTGACCACATACAGCTTCAAAATATATATTTTAGAAAGTAGAAACACATAGGCCGCACCTCGTACACACGTTTCTCCAAAAGCTATATAACTCAGAACAAAAACAGAGAACAAATCAAACTCAGTACCTCAGTCAAAAGAAGTATTCAGATCAGATTTATACACTATTTCCTACGAAGAAAACAAAAGCAAACTAAAAAACCAAGAGGGTAAGAAAAGGCTTGATCTTAATGAGGGTCTGATAAGATTTAGAAGAATTAATGAAATTCTACAAGAAGTATACTTAGAGACCACCAATATACATTATTTTTGACTTTCCAGTAAGTATTCAAGTCTGCTTGTCATTTCTTATAATCTGGAAATACTAAAGTAAGAAAAGTGATTAACTGCATTTAGGTTAATGACTTCCCTAGTTAAAAGCACTCCACAAAAGTACAGTTAGTTAGAAATAGCTGGAGGGAAAAAATTGTTTTTCTAGTTGGAGAATATTTTATTTATTGCAGTGTTATCTTGGTCTGTTTTTCCTGTGCACAACACAAACAGCGCATGACCACAGGAAGAGCCTGCGTACAGAGCTGACCAGACTTTGCCTCTGGTGACCTGAGTCACTAGAGGGCAATATATACTGCGCCTTCAGTAACCACATGGAGGAATGGTTTGAAGGTTCAGGCAGTGAAAGCAGAGAACAAACTGGTGGAAATCAGAAAGAACAGCTACACTATAGTTCCTGCTAAAGCATTAGTTAATTTGCTGAACTGTTTGACTCCGTCACTAAGCAGCAGTGACTCATTTGTACTTGTACTTGACACAGCGATGACCTGTAGGGAAACCTACTCAGTGAAGTCTCACCTGGGCAGCGTCGGGGACGGAACCCAAGTCTGAGCGGCCACTTTCTAATCTGTCAAGCACATTCAGCAGTTAAACAAGGGGCATAGGTTGGCTTTGTTCTCTGTGTTGTATTTCACGGACTCATCTTGTAATTACTCAGGTTTAGAAAACGTGAAGGAAGCTTCTAAATGAGGAAGAAGTCAATAATTCACTCTCTCTCCAACCAGAATTAAGGGAAAAGAAAACAACAGCTTAGAAGTTGCAGTTCTGATTTTTATACTTAATAGTATATTTTTTAAAACTTTTTTTTCAAAGGCTGAGGATCTGGCTGAGTGGTAGAGCACTCGCCAAGCTATGTGTGAGGCTCTTGAGTTGGATCCCCAGCCCTGAAAAAATATTTTTAATACCTCAACATTGTATGTTTCAATTATAAAATGTATAAATCCACTTAGAGAGAAAATTGTTACAATAATGAGGGAATGAAAAGGAAAGAAAACGGATACCTCTTTCTGTGCACAACTTTTACTGCATTCCTTATAATTCAACTTGAGTTTTTAAGATATCCATTACACACAGCCAAGCAGTTGAGCATCCTATCAGCAGTGTAGAAAAGTGCCTGCCTCACTTGCCTGCACCAACCCTGAGACTTGATTTCATGTTCACCCTGTTGTACCATCTTCTTCCATTTAAGATAACGGTAGTGATCATACTGAGCAGTAAGTGCAACTGATTCGGGGTTTACTACGTGCCAAGCACTATCCAGACACCAACCCACTTGATCCTCAAATCCCCTGAGCTGTGTTTCCATCGTGATTCCCCGACAGAACAAACTGAGGCATGGAGTCACATACCTGGTGGCACTGGAGTTAAAGTGTGGGAAGACTGCTCCCAGAGGCTACGCTCTCATGGGTCCTCCTCTGAAATAGGCTGGAAGCCAGGTTCGGTTTTCTCCTTCACCTCTTTCATTACTGGGGTGATGCTCAAGTCTCCCCAGGACTGGCCTCATCCAGTGTGTGCTGCTTGTCAAGTGGAGACCTATCTATACACCAAGGAGGGTGCGGTGTGAAAGTTCACTTGGTATGTAAAAACCGTGGTATCACTGCCTCCCCAGAACTTCAGACATTGGAGGCTTGGTCACAGGGTGGTGCTATGGGGGGGGACCTTCAGGAGGAGCGGCCTGAGGGAGGAAGTTAGGTCACTGGGGTGCACCCTCAGGAAGTAGTTCTCCCAAGAGGGTTGTTTTTTTGTTTGGTTGGGTTTTGTTGTTGTTTTTGAGACAGAGTCTCCCTTTGCAGTTCAGGCTGGCCCTGAACTCAATATGTAGCCAGGCTGGTCTTGAACTCTTTGGTGATCCTACTGCCTCAGCCTCCCAAGTGCTGGGATTACACGCAGGGGCCACCACGCCCCGCTCATCCAAGAGGGTTGTTATAAAAAGAGCAAAGCTGGCTCCTCCCAGCTGTCTCTGCTTTCTCGCCCAAACACATCCCCAACATCACTACTGGCCCTGAGGAGAGGCCAAGGGGCTGCCCTGCCACAAAGCCTGCCTTATGCTGTTTGGACTTTAAACCTTTAGAATGGAGAGCGAAATAAACCTCTTTCTTCATAAGTAGCCTGTGTCAGCTATTTCCTTATAGTGGTGAAAGCCCAATGCAGTGCTTTAACTGCCATGTGATTCTAACCCCCAGGCTCACCCCTGCACAAACCTTTCCTCAGATTTTATCAAAAGTTCTACAACAGTCTTGACAACGGGGGTAGGCTGTACTCATTCTGATGTTGTCACAGACACACCCTCCTAACAGTAGCCTAAAAAATTTCTCTTTCACTTCACCACGGGGGGGGGGGGGCACGGGGCTGCAATGGCAGGGACGCGCATGGCGTGACAGGCGCAGCTCCTGGCGTCTTCCTGTTCCTCTCTCCTTTACGGCAGCAGTCGGCAAGCTTTCATCAGAGGCCAGAGAGGACGTCAAGGGCTACGTCTGTCACAGCTCTCCCTGCAGGTACACGAAGAGGAATGACTGTGTGCCAAGACATTTTGTTTGCAAACAGGCTGAGGACTATACTATTCACAACAGCCCAGGACCCAACCGAGCGTCCACTGGCGGATAACAGAGATACGCTGTAAAACAACGGAAGAGTAGCCAGCCGCATAAAGGAGCGGAGCGTGGCCTTGGCGTGGTCACAAGCCCAGCACGGAAAGACAGAGCACGCGGTCTACTTACATGAGGAGGCTAAAAGTTGATGCCACCCAGCGGTAAGCACAGGGGTGTGTGGCGGGCCAGGGAGGGGGTGCACGCGCACGAGCGCTGCTGGGCAGGATAACTCTAATTCACCGATTACGCCAGTGCCTTGACCTGATCGTCACACGCTGTTCACACGCGCTGCTCAGACGCAATACTGAGCCCTTGAAATACTCCGATTCTGTTGGTTAAAAATTCGTAAACTATAATTTTCAAAAGAGGAAATAGGCCACAGGCGTGATCTGCTGATTCCTGTCCTACAGCGGCGCTTCCTAAGCTCTGCCGCGCGTTCAGCCCCACCGAGGAGCGAGCCGGTGAGCGCACGGCCCGGGGCTCAGCGCCGCCCCAAGGCCCCGAACCCACGACAGAGCAGGGACCGGCGGGGTCGCACGCACCCCGGGCGCGACGTCACTTCCGCGCAGGTGCGGCACGCCACGCCCGGGCGGGGCGGGCGCGCGTCGGTCTGCGGCTGCGCAGTACGCGGTGGGCGCCCTCCCTTCCCGCCCGCCGTCGGTCCACAACAGTCCCGCGCGCCGCAGCCTCCCGGCTCCCGCCGTTCACGTGCGGCGTCCCTGCCCCGTCCTTAGCCAGCTGGGCGGCCTTGGCCGCGGGCCCCGCCTCCCCACGCGCGCTGCTCACCTGGGTCTGCGCACCTGGAGCCCTCGCTCAGCCGTCTCACGCGGGCCTCGCACCGGCCCATGCCCGCTGCTGTTCGCGCAGCCCTGGGCCCACGGGCAGGGCAGAGCAGCCGCGGGTTGGAAGTCTTCCTGTCGGCCCACTTCCCGACCGAGCCCTGCCGCGCGCTCCGCTCCCAGTGCAGACTTAACCGGGCAACTCGCGGGAATCGCTGCGTAGCCACCCACTGCGCTTTGAGTATAGCCCAGCCTCTGGCGGCCTCTGACTTCCTTCCGTTGCGGCCCCAGCACACTGGCTGCCTGCCTCAGGGCCTTTGCTCCTGCTTTTCCCCAACTAGAAGGCTGTACCCACGGATCTTGGCCCACCTACTCTTCCCTGGGTTCGTTTGGACCCCCACCCCACCACCGGTTAATTGCACTGACAGCGCTTGCCAGCACCAAAGTCTGTGTTTTCTTCACTGTCCAGCTTCTGTAATGTGACAACACGGGACCTCGGCTGTCTCATTCTGTGCTGTACCTGTGACCCCAAGGACAGCTCCTAGCCCCAAGGAAATATTTAAGTGCAGGAGAACTTCCAGTTCCCCCATCATTTATTTTAGTCCATGGGCCAAGGACAATCCAATCAAAGTGAACATTTTTACTTTCTTTTATATAGACAATAAAAACGTAGTGTGGTTTTCCTGGGGGGATAATGAAAGCAGAGAAGTTTAAGACCAGTAGCTCAGAGGCAGAACTTGTATCTAATATACTCTCCCTAGTGGGGAAGTTTTCAGTTTGATCCTGGAAATAGTTTGGAGATCTTTTTCCATCAACCTAAATTATTTTTATTGTGATAAAAAATAATTTTTAAAAATAGCATTTTAACTCAAGTGGCACTGAACACGGTGGCATTGTGTACGTCCCCCACCTCCGGGACTTAGCCCAAGGTGTCTCCGGCCTGGCGCACTCCTGGCCGCCTCCTCAGCCTCAGCAGCGTGGCCCTGCTTTGTCTCTATCAGTGTGGCCCCTGCGGACTCACACAGCATTTATCTGGCTGGTTCTCCTGCCCGCGTCCCCACTCAACATGGCAGAAGGAATTAAACCCCAAGCAAGCACATGCAGCATTCTATTCAAAACTCATCCTACTCGAATATGCATTAGAGACAAAACTAAATGTAAAAATACAGCATTTTTATTAAAAGTTGAAAGTGTTGACCAAGTGCACACATGATGAGTAGAAGATTCCACCACAGTGAGGACTGAAAGCCCAGGACAAGCAGATACAAGCTGGTCCGGCAAGCGTGCGCCAGCTGCCTTGCCCCTTGGCATCCTCCTGCATGCCGGGAGGCCCGAGCAACTCCAGCACAAGGCCGCCTGCTGGCTCTGCCCATTTCTGGCCCGGTGGAGGCCGGGAACCACGGGGCCCTGTCTGTACCCAGGACTATCGAGCAGCACCAGGCTCTGCTTCCTCCCAGCAGCCAGGTGCACGAGGACCGAGATGCCCCCTCTGCCCTAGGCAGCGCCCAGCTGGCCTTTCCTAACGGCCATTCTCCACACTGTCACAGTCCACCACTGAGAACTCAGACATGTCCCGCCTGCCTGAGCCACATTTCAGTTGGATCAGAACCATCTTCGCGCTGTCAAGAGTCCCCTGGGTGGTTCTGAGGCTCAGGGAGGAGAAACTCAGCTTCCCAACCCCGACTTCCTTGAAGCCTCCCATTCTGAAGTAAGTGCTGGGGGTGTCTCACAGCTTCTTGAATTCAGAAAGCTATGGCATATGGAGGCAGAGTCTCTGCCTCTGAATTAAAGGGTTAAAAAGAATAAAGCACCCAGATTTCATTAAAAAAAATTTATTTTCATATAAAAGTGCCAAAATATCCGCCAATGTCATAGTCTATCTCAACAACCAGTTTACACTAGAAACCAAAACACAAGCCTCTTTATTCACATTGCTTAAAAATCCAATTCTTTCACACATTCCCACAGTAGCTGGAGTCTCTGGACAGTGGGAAGTTGGCATTGCGGTTCGCTGTTGTAGTCCATATGTCCAGGTTCATGTAGGCACGGAAGGGGTTGAACCCTGGGTAGTACTCCTTGCACACCACCGCCTGGCTTTCCATGTGGGTGGAGTGCTCAGAGCTGGGACTGATGGGGTAGCAGTTCTCATACATATCATTTTGCGGGGCCCAGATGGAACCAAAAAGTCCAGACATTGGAGACAAGCTTCGGGTGCTGGTGAGGTAGGGCTTAAGTGCAAATGGAGAAAGAAAATTCCAGAAGAAATTAGAAATGGCAAGGCATCAACGCAAGTCACGAACTATTTGCAACAATCAGGGTTGCTTTAACTCCAATTTTCTCAAAGAGGACTGCAAGAGTCTGGCATTGCGGTCCGATGCAGTGGCTGCACCCTGCTCCGAAAGGCTTGACCAGCCCACTTGCATCCAGGAGACCATGAGGAACCCCCCAAGCAGCCCCACCAGCCGCCAACTTGGCCACGCAACCCCCCCGCCACACACCGCCTCTGGCCTCTTGGCTGTGCAGCTGCCTGGTTCCACACTACAGAGGCACAGGGGGACATAAAGGCCACTGTCTTGAGCTCCAGAAGTGAACAACAGAGAGAGGCCCTCTCTCAGGCTCCCTGATGAAAACTGAAGCCCACTGGAAAAGTGAAGAGAATCTCTGCAATAAAGGCACACCAGACCACCATACTTGGTAAGCTGGAGGGATCATCACTTCCCATTTGAAACTGGACTATCTTCAGGGGAAAGACAGCTGGAAACTGTGATAGACCCTTGCAGAGTTCAACCCTGCAGGACGACAGGGAGCTCAGTTTGGGACTTGCAGCCAGAAATCTGCCTGAATCTCACGGGTCTGTGACTGGCTTACTAAGACTCATGGACTTATAACTGACAGTACCAAAAACAAAAATGAGAAGACATTTCAGCAAGTCACAAACTCAGACTTCCACCCCACAAAAGGGAAATTCTGGGGGAAATGAGGTGGAAAAGTCTGATAATCAACCACCTGGACACCCTGTACTGATAGCACAGGAGGTAACAAAACAGATGAATGAGGCTCTAGAAAAATTCAAAACAGAAATAATCCCCCAGATAACTACAGAGATGGTGAGCAGGGTGAAAGACATAATTAGAGGCTCTGGAACAGAAACAGATAAAAAAATAGATGAGCTCAGGACCATGCTGGAAGCCATGAATACCGAGCTTAAGAAAGAAATGAAAACCATGAAACTGATTCAAACAGATATTCAGGAGATTAAAAACTCCACTGAAAGCATGCATAGCAGATTAAGGGAATCTGAAGATAGAATATCAGATATAGAAGACAGGATTGCAGTTAAGGACCACGAAAACAGATTTCTTAAAAATAGTAAGGGACCACAAGAAATCAATCCAGCAGCTGCTAGATGATGCAAAGAAGAATAACAGAAGACTGATAAGAGGCCACGAAAAAACAGGAGAAAGTAAAATTGACATTAAAAAAAATGTTCACAGAAGTAATAGTAGAAAACTTCCCAGACAGAGGTGGGGAATTGGACATACAGATAAGTGAGGTATATAGAACTCCAACTAGCCATGATAAAAAAAAAAAATCTACACCTAGACACATAATAATTAAGAGCCGAGAAATCCAACAGAAGAACAAAATCTTACAGGCAGTTAGAGAAAAGAAGCAAATCACCTATAAAGGAAAGCCCATCAGAATCGTGCCAGATTTTTCAACACAAACCCTCAAATCAAGGAGAGCCTGGAGTCAAGTACTTCAAGCCCTAAAAGAAAATAACTTCCAACCTAGACTGTTGTATCCTGCAAAATTATCTTTCAAAATCAATGGGGAAATTAGATACTTTCATGACAAAGAACACCCGAGAAATTTCATGAACCTCAAGCCAGCACTCCAAACAATTCTAAGCAATATCCTAGAAAAAGACAATAAAGATCACAACTCCATAAGGCCCAACAGAGGGAAGCCACCAGGCAAGGTAAAAAACTAAAGGGAAAGGGAAAGGGGAAAAAAACAACAACAACAAGAAATAAAAGAGCCAACAATAGTAAAACATCATGACAAGGATGAGTCAATATCTCTCAATTATAACCATCAATGTTTTTGTTTCTGTTTTGTTTTTCTTTTTTTTTTTTTTTTGGTACCAGGGATCAAACTCGGGTCCTTGTGCTTGCAAGGCAGGCACCAGAACCACTGAGCTAAATCCCCAGCCCCTATAACCATCAATGTTAATGGTCTCAATTCACCAATCAAAAGAAATAGACTGACCGAATGGATTAAGAAGCAAAATCCAACAACATGCTGTATACAAGAAACACACCTAACTCAAAAAGAAGTTCATAGACTGAAAGTAAAAGGATGAAAAACAATTCTTCATGCCACAGGAACCCAGAAAAAAGCAGGTGTAGCAATCTTATTTGCAGACAAAGTAGATTTCAAACCCAAACTAATTAAGAGAGACAAAGATGGTCACTACATCCTTGTGATGGGAACAATCCAAGAGGAAGAGATGACAATCCTAAATATATATGTACCAAATATGAATGCCCTCAACTATACAAAACAAATATTAATGGACATGAAAAACCAAATAAGCACTAATACAATTGTAGTGGGGGAACTCAACACCCCACTATCACAAATAGACAGATCATCTAGACAAAAAATTAACAATGAAATTCTAGAACTGAACCAAGCTATTGAACAAATGGACTTAATAGATGTTTACAGGGTGTTCTACCCCACAAAATCAGAATACACATTCTTTTCAGTTGCACATGGGTCATTCTCCAAAACAGACCACATGCTAGCTCATAGGAGATGTCTAAGTAAATGTAAAAGAATTGAAGTTACCCCCTGTATATTATCAGACCATAGTGCAATAAAATTGGAGGTCAATAACATAAGAAACCACAAAACTCCCACAAACAGATGGAAATTGAGTAGCACCCTCCTGATCAACCAATGGGTCACAGGGGGAATTAAAGAAGAAATTAGACAGTTTCTACAAGTAAATGATAATGCCAGTACAAGATACAGGAATCTATGGGACACAATGAAAGCAGCTCTACACGGGAAATTCATAGCAGTCAATGCCTATATTAGGAAAACAGAGAGAACTCAGATAAACAATCTAATGCAGAACCTCAAGCTCCTAGAAAAAGAAGAGCATAACAAACCCAAAGCTCAGACAAGAGAGGAAATTATAAAGATCAGAGCAGAAATCAATGCAATGGAGACTAAGAGAATGATACAAAAAATTAATGAATCAAAGAGTTGGGTTTTTTAAAGAGTAAATAAAATCAATAAACCCTTAGCCAACCTTATCAAAATAAGGAAAGAAAAGGCTCAAATACATGCAATCAAGAATGAAAAAGGTGAAGTCACAACAGACCCAGCAGAAATCCAGAGCATCATCAATACCTACTTCAGAACCTGTACTCTAATAAAATGGAAAACACAGAAGAAATGGACAGATTCCTAGATACATATGAATTACCAAAGTTACATGAAGAAGATATAGAAATTTTAAACACCCCGATTACAATGAGTGAAATTGAAAATGTAATAAAAAATTTATCAACAAAGAAAAGCCCAGGTCCTGATGGCTTCACCACTGAATTCTATAAGACATTTAAAGAAGAACTACTGCAATTACTCATTAAACTCATCAAGAAAATTGAAAAGGAAGCAAAGCTTCCAAACTCATTCCTGGAAGCAAGTATTACTTTGATTCCAAAACCAGGGAAAGACACAACTGAGAAAGACAACTACAGGCCAATCTCCCTAATGAATAATGATGCAAAACTCCTCAACAAGATACTGGAAAACAATACAAAGGGTCATGAAGAAGATCATACACCCTGACCAAGTCGGATTTATCCTAGGGATGTAAGGATGGTTCAACATCCATAAATCAATAAACGTTACTACACTATATTAACAGAGTCAAGGACAAAAACCATATGATCATCTCAATAGATGCAGAAAAGCCATTCAACAAAATGCAACACCCATTCATGATAAAAACTCTACAGAAAATTGGAATAGAAGGTCTTTATCTCAACTTGATTAAGGCTATTTATGAAAAACCAACAGCCAACATCATACTAAATGGTCAAAAACTGAAAACTTTCACGCTAAAATCAGGAACAAGACAAAGATGCCCACTATCACCACTCCTGTTTAATACTGTTCTCGAAACATTAGCCACAGCAATCAGAAAAGAGAAAGAAATAAAAGGAATAAAAATAGGAAAGGAAGAAGTTAAACTGTCATTATTTACTGATGATGTGATACTTTACATAGAGGACCCAAAATACTCTGCCAAAGGACTTCTAGACTTAATTGACAGATTCAGTAGGTCAACACTCAAAAAACAATATCCTTTTTATATACAAATAACAGACTCACTGAGAGAGAAATTAGGGAAACAATTCCTTTTACAATAGCATCCAAAAAAAAAAAAAAGAAATATCTAGGAGTCAGTCTAACAAAGGAAGCAAAAGACCTTTACGCTGAAAACTATAGCACTCTGAAAAAGGAGATTGAGCAGGATATAAGAAAATGGAAAGACATCCCTTGTTCCTGGGTAGGAAGAATCAATATAGTGAAAATGGCCATACTTCCAAAACTATTATATAGGTTTAATGCAATGCTGATTGAAATTCCAACAATATACTTCACAGAACTAGAGAAAACAATCCAAAAATTCATTTGGAACCAGAAGAGACCTAGAATAGCTAAAGCAATTCTAAGCAACAGAGACATGGCTGGGGGTATCACAATCCCCAACTTGAAACTATACTACAACGCCACTGTGATAAAAACAGCATAGTACTGGCAAAGAAATAGACCCGAGGATCAATGGAATAGATTAGAAGATGCAGAAACAACTACAGATATGCTCAGCCACCTCATCTTTGACAAAGGAGCCAACCACCCTCATTGGAGGAAAGATCGCCTATTTAATAAATGGTGCTAGAAAAACTGGATTTCAACCTCCCAGAGATTAAAACTAAACCCATACCTATCACCATGCACTAAACTAAGATCAAAGAAGATTAAAGATTTAAATATCAAGACAGAAACACTAAATTTGCTGGAAGATAAATTAGGTAGAACTCTTGAAGATATAGGCATAGGAAAAGACTTTACGAACAAAACCTCAATAGCATGGGAAATTGCACAAAGAATCAACAACTGAGATCTCATCTTATTAAAAAAGCTTCTGCACTGCAAGAGAAACCACCAACAGAGCTAACAGACAACCTACAAACTGGGGGAAAATTTTCAACTGTACCTCAGACAAAGGAGTACTATCTAGAATATATAAAGAACTGAAAAAAATCAGACCCCCCAAATTCAAAGACCCAATTCAAAAATGGGCATCTGAAATGAACAGACCATTTTGCAGACAAAGAAGTAAAAGCACCAAATAAATATATGAAAAAATGTTCAACATCACTGGTCGAGAGATACAGATGAAAACAACACTCAGATTCCACCTCACCCCACAAAGAATGGCTGCTATCAAGAAATCAACCAATAACAAATGCTGGTGGGGCTGTAGGGAAAAGGAACCCTGCTCCACTGCTGGTGGGAGTGCAGACTGGTGCAACCACTGTGGAAGTCAGTGTGGAGATACCTCAAAGAACTAGGACTGGAAGTCCCATTTGACCCCACTATTCCACTGCTGGGGATCTTCCTCAAAGAATTAAAAGAATCATACTACAGTGATATATGTGCACCCATGTGTATAGCAGCACAGTTTGTAATAGCTAAAGCTTGGAAACAGCCCAAGTGCCCATCAACTGGAGACTGGATAAAGAAGACGTGGTTTTTTTTATAAAATGGAGTACTACTCAGCCATAAAGAACAAGAAACTAGAGACATTTATAGCTAAATGGATGCATATTGAGGCCATACTCTTAAGTGAAATAAATAGGACACACATGTGTAAATACCGAATAGTTTCTCTAGGGTGAGAAACTGAGAGTGTAATTAAGAATACACAAGGATGAAATGGCCTAATAACATATTTCTTGGATTGTGTTTCCATCACGTGTCATATGACTGTACTGAAATTTAAATTAGGAAGAAGCCTGGCTTACGTGGAGTTTGCTAGCTAACTGGAGGTTTTTTTCCAGACCACTGTTTGTTCAATGTTGGTTTTAGGGATCTTTCTGAAACAAATCACATCCTCTGGTGTCTTGTTGGTGCTTGAGATGTTTTTTTAAATTATATGGAAAAATGTTTAAGTGCTTTTCAGTTTTGTTTTGGTTGAGTTCTACTGTATTTGAATATTATTGTAGTTTTTTTTCTCTTGCATGTTCTTTGAATGGTTTTACTTTCTGTATGTGTGTGTGTCTGATAATAAAGTTTAAAAAAAAAAAAAAGAGGACTGTGAAATTCTCATCTAACTGGAAAAATTTGTAATCTAAGGAAGGGTTCACAGCCAGCTGTCTTTCATATCGAAAAAAAGTGGGGTGACCCTTGACTGGCCTCGGGGGCATTTTATCTCTTCCTTGTGGCAGATGGAAGGGTCAGGGAGCCTGGGGTCACAGGGCACTCCCAGCTGGTGTTCGGCTTATCTACAGTCTCTGGGTAGTGCAGCCTGGGGCAGCCAGTGTCCGCCAGCCCCACACAGGCTGTGTGACTACACACAGACTGCCCAGGCCAGGCATCCGTCAGACACAGGCTCGGCTGACAGGAACACAATGCTAAAGCGGAGGCCAGCATGGAAGGGGGACAAGCACCTTACAACCCAGGAGGAGCCACACCTACCGGAGAGCTGACGAAGCCCGCGTGCTCCCAGGTAGCAGGCATGCGGGGTGCGGCGTTCCAGGTAGAGTGAGGGCTATGATCGATAAAGTTGGTCCCAACTGCAGGACAAGGGAACCCATTGGCACAATTCATATTTTCTACAAAGAACGGGAGACAATACAGGGTTGACGTTTTTATGGAGCAGTGATCTTGAGTTCTTTCAGGAGAAAAGCTTTCTCTCTCTCAGGCACAAAAGTGCAAGGCCTTCATGTGTTGACAAGTGAAAGACAAGAAATATTTCACTTTGTGTGGGCCAGGGGGGTGCTTCACTGCCAGTCTCCAGGTTAGACCTGTCGGAGTGAGGAAAGTCCTCCTTGGGCTAGTTTTTCTGTAGCTGATTATTTGATGGGAATCTTCCTAGTACACAAAGTGCATTTCAAATACTACTCTAAATTCGGATACAGTACAGATTCTTACCAGCCCTTAAATCCCCCCCAACAAAACTTGAGTCTCACATATGTGAGTTACAACCCCCAATTTAAAAAAATTATCTATTCTGTCACACTCAGGCACTGCATATGTACCATATGACCTGACGGCAATTGGGAACCATGTACTTCTCGGATTATCAAGAAGAAAAACACAAAGCTTCCCGCTCCTAGGACAGTTACGAGAGCACCCCCTTTCGGTGAACAGAGAGCAGTGTGTGCATCAGAATCGGGGTAAGAACACCTAATACAGCACATGGCTTAGGTCTCCCTTCCCAGAAAAGGGAGCTCTGCTGGGAGAGCACAGATGGACTGAAATCTCCAGTGGGAGCAAGTTTGAGTTGACCAGGGATAGCTCCTGTCTCTTATTTACTAGGATTGATGCTTATACCTGTCCACACTTCCCCTCCAGGCTCCTTCCTTTCCTTCTACAGCACTGTGCCCCAGGGGCAAAAGTTAGGCCAAGCTGAAGGACAGCTTAGTAAATGTTTGTATTTCATATGGCACTTGTCTGCCTAAAATGAATTGCAAACAACTGAGCCCCAGCCTCTCCAATCCTGTTCAAGGTGCATAGAATACCAACAGCCCACTTCTACCTAACGTGAAAGACTAGACAGAACAGGGTTGAATGCAGAAGGCCCAGACATCTGAAGGAAGGGCTTTGTCGAGGGCCATATAAAATGACAAAGGGCAGACGCGCACACCGGATCCTGTGAACTTGTGAGCAGCCCATGTCTGTCTGCTCGCTCAAAGTCCCCATGTGAAAAGCCACCCTGCTCCTGGGTTAGTGCCGAATGTTCACACCCTTCCTGCTTCGACCAGAGAAGCCTGTTCCCACAGCTTTTACCTTCTGCAAAGGCACTGTAATCGTTCACTTCCACCGGGCAGTACACACTGGGAAACTGGCCTTCGCAAGTTGCACTCCAATCAATGAAACTGCTACAAAAAATAAGAGGTTTAGTTTCAGACACAGGACAATGGAATAAACGAGGAAGAAAGGGTTTTACTGTCAAACATTCTAATCATTCCAAATTTCCCAACTAAGGAAAATAAAGTAAAGTACTTTCTCCATTCGCAGAATCACACAATTAGGAAATGCTTATCACCAATGGTGTTCCATGTGGGACAGACGGCTTAGAGAGGCAGCCACTTCCCTTAGGACTACTCAATGCAGCTTCCAAGGCTGGGGCTTCACGAGCAGTCTTCCCAGAATGCCCTGAAGAGGCTCAGCACACGCACACATGCACGCACGAAGGGCATCGCCACGTTCACCGTACTAAGGGAAAGGGAAAGTGTGCCTCGCACGCAGAGCACAACCAGCACTCACCTCGGGGAGCCCCCACCTCAAAGCCACTCTGACCCCACTGCAAACTGGGTTTTCATATAGAAACAAGACAATTAACACCGTACTATCCTGAGCCGCCAAAATACTTTCACATGGACTCTGGGGTTAAAGACACCAACATTTTCGGGAGGTTCTCTAACCGAGTGACATTTCAGTATCAACAGTGACTGTAAGAAGCCGCTCTTGGAAAACTATTTTTCATGCTCAAACTCTCTGACCTTGTGAATTTTTAAATGTGTTCAAGCATGATTCCATGGACAATGGAAATCTTTGCTCTGTTAAGTGAGTGGGGATTGTGGATGACTTTTTAAAATTTTGCTTCATGTCTGAATAGGTCGTCTTTTCAATTAAAAAAAGAAAACTGACAGCGGGCCAGGGATTTAGCTCAATGGTTCCGGCGCCTGCCTCGTAAATGCAAGGTCCTGAGTTCAATCCTCGGTACCAAAAAAATAATAAATAAATAAATAAACTGACAGGGTCACTGGCTTTGTAACTTATTTCATGTTTCTCTCAACACTTGTCTTGTTATTTTCTAAATATCACAATGCAACCCCAAGAGGCAAAAGAAAACAGACACCTGAGGAAGCAGCCCAGTCCTAAGATGTGTATGGACAACTCAGCAACCTCCATGCAAACCCCACCTGCAAGCCTCCAGGCCAAGCAAGGCGCCCCTGAGGGCAGCGAGGCCGTACCTGTTAGGGACCGGGCCGGGCTCCTGAATCACGGCAGGCATGCTGTTCTCCAAGCTGCAGTTCAAGCTGCTCGCCACACACACTGGCTGGGCCGGCCACAAGTCTCCAGGTGGGTATAGACCTAGGGAGAGGACAAGACCTCTCAGTTCACCTCCTCCTCACCTGGCACTCAGCTCCCCTCAGTGCCAGCTGAAGCCCTCTGCTCAGAAGGCGCCCTCCCGACAGGACCCATCCTTGCTTCGCCTCAGGGTGGTATCTCAGTCTCTGCTCCAGACGGTCCAGACTGCACTCTGATCTGGATGCCAAGAGGCATTCACTGGACAGGTATCTGAGGGCCTACCTTCTGCAAGGCCCATGACAGATTTCAGGGACACAGCAGTGAACAGGGATGTTCAAGTGAATGGAGACAAACAACGAAGGAGAAACAAGCACAGCAGGTGGACAGTCACATGCTGTAACTAGGAACAAGCAACTTTAGGGTGGCGGAAGGCTTGCAGGTGCGGGAACGGGAAGAAGCTGTGTGGCGGGGCGGCACACGCCCTGCCTCGGTCTGCTTCACGGATGCTGGGGTCGAGCTATGGAACCGGTGTTCACAGGGCTGCCCCAGCAGTCCGACCTCAGCGCCCACTTCGCACAGGAGGAAATGAACGTGGTCTCTCTAGGCCTTCTCCCCGTGTTCTTACGGACTCCTGGGCTACTGCCAATAGCCCAGAATGTTTGGCCTGCCTCTCAGAAAGCTAGACTGTCTGGTTACAGAAGTTGCTCACCGAGGCTGAAATATGGAGCTGAACTTTGGCTTCTGAGTAAAGCTCCAGGCCCCGCAAGTGGAGGCCCAGGTGAGGACCCGATCTGGACAGGTGCTGGAATCCAGCCTCGGCCGAGTCTGTGCCGCCTGGGTCCACCCCTGCACTGGACACAACACGCCCAGCATCGGAGACAGGGCACAGAGGACAGAGTGGCAGGCTTGGTGTGGACACTTCCGCCATGACCACTGCTCGGAGTTGCCCTGCTGTTGTCACACACGGCACTGCTGACCTCGGGCTATGAGCACAACCTCAATACCACCCCACACCAAAGGGCACGGTGCTGCTGCTCCACCAAGCAGCCACCTGGGCCACACGTGGACAGCCTTGAGAGCAACCTGCATCCTGCACCTGCTCACGGAGGGAGGCTGCGCGGTCGCAGCTCTGGAGGGCCTGGGTGCTCTCTCATGCCCAGCCACCAAGTCTTGCTGAGCACCGGAGCAGCTTCCTCCAACACCAACCCAGGTTTCTGACTCTGCCTCTCCACTTGCCTCGGCCTGCATTTTCTGGGAGGCCAGTGGGGTGGTCACTGGGTGAAGCTGCCCCAGAGAGCACCATAAGCTCTTGCTGCTTCCTGGGTCGTGATCAGGGCCAAAAGGGGCAGGAGGTGAGATGCCGCAGATCTATGAATGTTCAGAATTCTCACTACTCCCGGAGACACACTGGCATCGTGCCCCCAACTTCATTCAAGCATCAGCTCACCAAGAGGGTCCAAGCTCAGGACCCTCCTCCGAAGGACAAGGACCCTGGAGGGGCAGGTGGGTCTCTGTATGCTTTCTAAACACCGAGTCCCTCTTGTACTTGTCCTTCTGAATGAAAGGGAGCTTGAGGAGGGTCTGCCTGGAGAAATGGTGAAACCACAGCTCCTGGAGTAAGACACAAGGGTTCTGTGGCCATGAGGTGGGGCGGAGGGGAGGATGGCCACCATAAGCCCCAGAGGCGTGGGTGTGGACAGCGACAATCATGAGGCCCCAGGCCCACCTCAGGAAGGAAGATGCCCTGAGCTGCTGTCAGTGCCATCTGTGGGAGAGCCTGGGTGCCAGCCACCCACCACACAGCTCTGAGCTCAACTGGATCTCTTCCCCCTGCGGCTCTGCAAGGACAGCCTGGCTCTGAACCTCCCACAAGAAACACCTGCCAGCACCTCTGCTTGTCTTCCCATCTTCACTGCCACAGGATCGCTCACTACATGTGGGGTAGCCGGATGGAGAGACAGGTGGATGGATGCAGGGAGGGAGGGAGGGATGTCATGGGCCTGGCGCCTAGAACAGGACAGGCTGGGCCAAATGCACCAAGCAACCCCCAGCAACAGACGAGACCCAGCCCCACACTAAATTGGGAACCTGAGTTTACTACCCAGCTAGGCTGTGCTGGGGACACTGCCCACCTGTGCCCGAGTCACTGCTGAAAGTCCTGTTTGAGGACATTCAACAACTGAAAACAAAACTCTCTCCAGGTGAGCACAAGTACCCCAGCACTGTACTTCCTGTGTGGAAGCCAAACAGTAACTGTCTCCTCCTGGAAACAGACCTGCGCCTCAGGGAGGATCTGAGAGCCCTGCAAGTGTGTGAGGAAACACCACCAACAGATTGCGCAGCCTACACCCCCTTGTGGAGATTCCTCAGATGGAGCTGCGATTAGGGGAACCAGGCCCTGCACATCCGAGGGCGGTCATCACTATGAGGGAACCATCCAACTAGAAATGGTTATGGGTTAGTGAGGTGTGCTAACCTGTACCTGTAGCTCCAGCTCCTAGGGAGACTTGAGCCCAGAAGTTCAGGGACAGCCTGGGAAACAAAGCAACATCCCATCTCAAAACAAATCCAAAACAAAAAGATATGGGCCGGGCATTTAGCTCAGTAACAGAATTCTTGTCTAGCATGTATGAGGTCCTGGGTTCAATCCCCAGCACAAAGAAAGGAAAGAAAGGAAAGAAAAGAAAGTACAGGAAAGAGAGGAGGAAGGAAGGAGAGGGAGGGTGGGTAGTATGAGATTTGTTTGATGATATCAACCAAAGTGACCGACACAGACCCTGGAAGGCATCCTGCTCAGCTTCAACTCACTGGCCAGGCCAGAGTTCGTGGAGTCATAAATGCACCCACTGTACTGAGGGTAGCGCCTCCTTCCCAGTAGAAGGATCAACACAGACTTGAGGAAGCTGCCTGGTTTCCTAAGGTTGACCCTGCTGGTTTATGGGATTTGTTCAGCTGGGTGGCTCTGGGACTTTTCAAGACATGGTTGAGGTCAAAACCGCAGGGTGGCCGCGTCCTCCTCGACAGAGTCCTGTTGATAGTAGCTGCTACTAAATGTTGTATGCAACAGATCAGACAGTTGTGGTTCCATCTTCTGACAGATTAATCAAGAACTGCCTATGGAATGCTGTGCTCAAGAGAAAACCCACCAGAAGCCAAGGCTGTATACCGAAATAAGAGGTGTACACATAAGGAGACGACTCCCTAGGGGCTGCTCACGTTTTCATGCTGCTTGTGAACAGAAGCACTGGCTGCCTTTACTCTGACTTTTCTTCCCAGAGACACAGGAAATGTCTCCCTTTGTGGCAAGTTTGCTCATTCTAATATAAGATATTGTCTCCTGTGCATTAAAAAAGAACTGGGTTCCCTGAGCTCAGGGTTCCTGTCCTGTCTGTGTTGCATCCGGGGCAGCAGGGGCAAGGAGAAGTGACATAAGGACATGGATGTGCACGTCACTTGCTGTGCTCAAAGTCTCTTGTCTCTGACCAAGAAGCCGCTGCTCTTCTGCCGGCTCTCAGGACCAGCTGCCAGGCGACCTTGGAAACTTGTAAGTAGGGGAGAAATCTCAGAGCGGCTTCCCACTTCTTGTCAGTGATGAGATCTGACATATGTCTGACACATCTCTGTGGCCACTGTGTTAAGTACAGATGGTAGAGGGGGGTGAGGGCAGAGCAGGGACACCTGCTAGGAAGTTTCTGGGACAGCAAGTGAGACATGAAGACAGCCTGAAGCAGGGAGGTTAGGGTTGAGGGGGTGAGCAGACACTGGACCTGGGAGGTGGACAGCTAACAGAACAAGACAGTGGACACGTGTAGGGCAAGAGAAAGAAAAAGCCAAGCATGATTCCTAGATTTGGGGCCAGGACAATGAGAGAGACTGAATGGGAAACTAAAGAAGAGCAGGTCTGTGGGAGGTGACAGAGCAGTCAACCCCCAAACAACATGTCAAAATGGCAGTGGTGAGGAGACACCAGAGGTCAGCAGAAAGACTCAGGCTGAAGACAGAAATTTGGAAGCTGTGGGGGTATAAGGTCAGATTCAAAGCTCTGAAAGTGGATGAGGTCAGTAAGGGGGTGCATGGGCAGGGAGGGGACTGAGGACAATGCTCTGAGGGCCAGAGTCATGTGGGCAATGAGGAAGAAATGACTAAGTTTCTAACAGGTCCTCAGATTATCAATCTGCAAACACAGATAATTCTTCTCAGGAGTCTCCTGAGCCAGGAACAGAGAAACTGAACAGCAGCTAGAGCAGCAGGCAAGGGAGGGAATCTGGGCTGTTGCTGGGTTTTAAGAGGGGAGGTGAGACAGCACGCTTGTGTGCTGATGGAAATGACCCCTTAGACAGGAAGTGATGATGGAGGAAGGAAAACATCTGAAACAACATCTTTGGGGAGAGGTTTGTACTGGCCATTCCACAGGATACAGCGGGAGGGAAGCACAAAGTGGCATGAGGTGCTGGGCGCATGAGGGGCACTGGGGACGGTCGGAAGGGCCCGGATTGCTTCTCAATTCCAGTGAGGCTGGAAGCATGATCAATTAAGAGAAGGCGGTGGAAGGCACAGAAGTGCAGGCCGAAGATGGGAGAGGAAGGAAAGGGGAGGGCCGGGGAGAAGCAGGAGCTGTGGCGCTGAGGCCAGCGGTTAGGAACTGGCAGAGGCACGGCTCACAGGTGTGTGCTGCGCTCCAGGAGCAGGTGGGGCAGACAGAGAACTTGGCAGAACCATGACTGCTGGGGTTGGCAAGGTTCACGGGAGAATGGGAGAGAAAGCAAGGAAATGATTTTAACCGTGGAGCAGGGAACTCCAGCAGGCAGGGATGGAAGTGTGGATGGGAGCGAGCTGAGGACAGTAAAGCAGACAGGGCCACAACTTTGTAGAGGACAGGCTATAGACGAGTTCTTTTATTGGTGACTTCAGGCCCTAACCAAGGATTATAACAGGTAATCAAAGAGCCTGTAGATCATTAATGAGGATCAGCTGAAAGGCCCCTGAAATACAAATAAAGATGGGTCAGGAACCTAGATCACATCTGCATCTCTAATTGACAACAAAGACAAAAGCAGACTAACATATACTAAAAGGTATCCGGGCTGTGTGTTTTTGCTGGGGACTGTACTCAGGGCCTTGTGTGTGCTAAGCACTGTGCTTTACCACTGAGCTACACCCCTGGTCTGGAGCATCTGTTCTGATGTAGTTATTATTCCCCACAATTAGTTAAATCCTACCTCTTCTTTATTACTTCACAGAAACACAGGTAATACCACCAAAACCTCCTCCCAATCTTACCTTAGACAATTACAAATTACTTACGTGTTAGATTCCCTTTTATTAAAAATTACTATCTTATTGGACTAGTCACTAGATTTAATTCACAAATAATTCATGTTAATAATCTGCCAAGCCCAAATGTATCCAAGGAGCAGTATAGAGACTTTATGTTTTCCAAGTAAAACTCTCCAGTGATTAGAGGGGCTTTTAAATCCAGGATTACTTTATAGATGCAGAAGCAAGTGTATAAAGGTAAGTGATGCTATGAGGAAGGTGAAAGCCGGGCATATCCTCCCACAACTCCGGACATGGACCCAGCAGGAAAGCACCCGTTGAGTAACACAGGAGACAAAAGGCCAAGGCACAGGGAGGCAGAAGAGGAGGAAAAGGAGAGGCAACCTCCCAGCCGAGCCCGGGGGTCTCCCTCCTCGCTGCTTCTGCACTGCACCCTCCCCCACCAGGCAATCTGGGGAGCTCAGCTCTTGGCCATAGCCTGGGCAGGCATGAAGCCGGCCACCCAGGCAGCTGAGGCAGGGCTCACAGGCTCCCGAGACAAGGCGAACTGGAGAGGTGGCGGAGAGGAGCGGGAGCAGGAAGCCTGAGCATGGCTTGCTCTTCAGCTGGGCCTCGCTACTCTGGACCACAGCTGGGCCTTCTGCTCTGTCAGCCCTGACTGAGGAAGCTGCAGTGCAGTGGAGTCTGCCTCGGGTTCAAGGAGGGTTCAGCATCAGTGCCGAGGCGGGAACCTTCCTGGGGCTTCCAAGTACATCTGCGAGAAGGCGCCCCGCAGCCTCATCTCGGGCCCCCAGCCGGAGAGCAGCACAGCACAGCAGGCAGGTGTCCACTGCAAGGGGACTGGCCTCACCTTTCTCGTCCTCGACACCTGGGGGCTCCGCGGGAAGGCTGGGACAGGAAGGCTCTGCGTACGGTGGGAGGTGGATCACGTCTCTGAGGAGAGTGAGCAGAGGACTATGACACTTCTGTGCTGAAAGCTCACGTGGCGCACAACCACATGCAATCAAGTTTCTACATGAGTTCTTCCCAAGATGCACGCAGATAGGAGAGACATAAAGGTACACAGCCAGGAAAGAGGAGTATTACGCTCCCAGGATCCAGGAAAGCCTTGCTTTGTAAAAGACTTAACCCAGGGAACAAAGACAGCCTTGCAGTTTAAAAACTACCTACTACCAGGTAGCAGCAATTCTGAATCCCTGGTTTATTTTCTACTTCTAACAAAAGGTTCACATGGAGCTTTCCTTGTCTGCTAGCCGACTTTCCTTCTTGGCAAACTCATCCTACTATTCTCATCCTCCTGTCTTCTCATATGGAGGCAGGTTAAAAAAAATACATCTGTCTCTCTGCTTAGCTCACTCTCTTCTCACGCACTGGGCCCTCCACCCACAGGTTCTGCATCTGGGGATTCAACCAACCATGGATTGAAAATATTCACAAAAGGGCAAGTTATGTAGTTGCTGATGACCATTAGGCAGTTGGGCCTGGGTCAGCCAAGCGTGTAGAGAACTTGAGCAGATGTTTTTCCTTGTCATTCTTCCCTATACAAGATGACCTAAAACCTATCTGTAGCACTTACACTGCATTAGGTATTATGAGTAACCTAGAGACGACAGAGGTCATATGCACATGCAGCAGCAGTTCACGTAAGGGGCTGAGTGGCTGTGGGTTCTGGTGTCTGCTGCTGTCCTGGGACCCATCACTGTGGGTTCCGAGGGACTAGAGTACTGGTTCACCTTGTCCAGTGCTGTAGAAAGCATCACACTAAGAGCCATAAATGTGTGAATTTTGATCAGGCTCTCATAAATTTTCTGAATCATCAATGGTCAATTTTATTTCAAGCCCTAGCCAAGGGTATATGATTTACATTGTCCTAATTAACTACTGCTGTTTCCTTTCTACTTTCAGAAATGACAAATTTTCTAACTATATCACTGAGAAGACAGAGGGACCAAGCATATCCATGTAAACTGTGTTTACGTGAAAGGATAATTTCTTCCATGTTGTTAATGTCACCAAATTTTACTTTCCTGCATCCTTAAAAGGTTTTCATATTTTAACACACATGAAGCACTGTGAAGAAATACACTGATAGAAAAGGCAGTACACCAAAGATAATGTAAAGGCTGGGAGCTTCAAAGCTTACACGGGGCTGCAGATGTGACGAGAAAGGTTCATGGAGATGGGAGTTCCAGAAGGAAAGTCACTTTGGGAAACACTGTCTCCTGCATTAAAAAGAAATTATTACAAGTCTAAAAAAAGAATCCAAATGTATTAGGATGCACAGATTACTAGCATTATTAATCCCAATGAACGCTTTTATTTTTCACTTTAAACTGATGTCCTCACAGTCATTTAATTTTTAAAAACCCTTTTATAATTTATCTTTTCATTGAAAAGTTAATAATGAATCAACATTTAACTTTATGAATTTTGGATTAATAATATATTACCTTGTGGAGAAGAGTTAAAACTGTCAATATGATGTAACTTTTTAGTAGAACCTTTATCCTGATAAAGAAATTTAGCTATATGATTATAGTGCTCACCTCTTCAGTTTAAAAAGGCAATATATATGTCTATTGTAGGAAATCTACAAAAAGAAGTCAAAGTTTGAAGAAGAGAAATTATAAATTACCTACAATTATCCTATCACTATGGGCACTTAGGTATACTGCCTTAAAGTCTCTTTTACATGTGTCTGTGTGTAAAAAAGTGGAATCATACTCCATCTATACTTTGCCTTTTTGGTCTTTTATACCATTTATTACCTTAAGGACATTTCCCTACCATTACATAATCTTCAAATGCAACTTACAGACTACATACGACACTACACCACCACATAGCAACACTGTTAGCAACTTTTATCATTCGTCTAATGTTGCCCTTACCCTCCAAGCAAAAACTGCACTTGTATTTTTCCTTAACGTTACAGACTGACTTTGCAAAGTCTCATGTTAGCACTGCCAGGGAAATCCTTAGTCTTCAGTGGTAGCTGTGTGAACTGTAAGCTGTGAAAGCCAGACCTCCTGCAGCCAAGAAAACCACCCCCACCAGGCAAGATGCCGAGTGCCGCCCTTCACCTAAGTCCGCGCATTTCCGGAACGGTGAGACTGCCCCAAGGAGGAACCTGGTCTGTACCTTGGACCCGGAGAAAATCTGGTCTTTGTGTGTATAAAGCACTGAACTCAGCAATACACAGATACACAGTGTGTGGGGGTGATTTAAAAAGATTATGAGGGTCATTAGGAAAACGCTAAGAGGCCGGGTTGGGGTGTGGGGAACACAGCGCTGAGGTGCACTGGCTGGGGCCCCAGGCGGCCTCCCCAGGCCTGCTTTCCTGTGACCAGTGCACTGGGCTCCTGGACAGGACCCTCTGTGGTAGAGAGGGAAAAGGGAAGCGCACAGCTGCAGGTACCCCAGGAGGGTCTCTGTGGAGTGTGTAGGTCACGCTGAGTGAAGAGGGCAGAGGCGGGGGTGTACAGTGTGTGTGTGTGCGCGCGTGCGTGTGTGCATGTGTGTCCTGGGGAGAGAGGCCCTAGGCTGAGCTACTGCTCAGCAAACCACAAACCCTGCTCAGCCCATGTGGTCACAGCAACAGGACAGGGACACTGCCCTTCTCATGGGCTCCTGGGCACTGTGTGAGTGGTCACAAGACGTGAACGGCTGGGCCTCAAGGCCTTCTTCCTCTTTCATGAGGTTAAAAGTTTACTGTGCTGAAAATTTAGTTAAAAGGAATGAACTAATTTTTGTACACAGGACTATAAAAAACAATGCTGAGTGAAAAAAGCAAGACAGAGAAAGTTCAAGTAGGATTTCATTTATATAAGCTGAAAACAAGCACTTCTACATTCTGCTGATGGATGTATGAATGTAAATTCAAAATGGACTAAGTATACACCACATCGTGACAGGAGACACTGAGTCAGAAAGGAAAAGTAAACAGATAATAAAGTATTTTCTTCTCAAAAAAATACTAGAAGAAAATGTGAAAAAATTAATAATTCTGGATAGAAATATACATGCTTCTTTGATCTCTCCTGTATCATTAAATTTCTCAAAAATAAGGGAAGTCAAGACTCACAACAGCATTATTCACAACAGCTAAAATCTAGAAGCAACCCAGGTGACCATCAATTAATGAATAACAACAACATGACGTAGACAGATCATGGAGTATTATACAGTCATAAAACACACTGACACATGCATGAGCATGAGGACACTGTGCTCAGTGAAATAAGCCAGTCACAAAAAGGCAATCGCACTACATGACCCCACATGCATGAGATAGCTAAGGTGCTCAAGTTTGCAGGGACAAAGGTAGAAGAGAGGTGCACCAGGGCCACAGGGCAGGGCTGGGCGGGGATGGGGAACCCTTGTTTTGTAGGCACAGCTTGGATGTAGTGATGGCTGCAAAGCAATATGGACATGATGCGGCTAAAATAAAACTTGGTTACATATATATTACCACAATAAAAACAAGAGTACAAACACAGCTCTATGAGAACCATGTCAGACACTAAGTACTAATAATGACGATTAGCAGGAAAGGAGGAAACATAAGGGAGGAAAGAGACAGTAAGTGAAATGCACAGCAAAGCCTCAAAGCTGCCGCCCCCTCTGCATCCCTGTGAGGCAGATCTAGAGCGGGTGCTGGGCATGTGGGGGAGCCGAGGGCCACCCCAGGACTCACTGGAGAGAAGAAAGAGCTGCGGCCCCACCGCAGGCTTCCTGTCCCCGTCCGAGCTGCCGCTGCTGCTCCAGCTGCCCCAGCTGCCCCGGCTGGCGCGCACACTGCCCGAGGAGCTGCCGCAGTCGGAGCTAGAGTCGGAGCAAAACTTGTCTGCACATTTCTTCTCAGGCCTCTGGCAGTAACCGTCTGGAGGAGGTGAGACAGAAGCTTGCTACACAGAGGCAGTTTCAACCCCGTGCAGTTGCTGACAAATGGAGAGGTGGGATTAGGAAGACCACCAGGGTCGGTCTGAGGACCTGCCACGGGTGCTCAGCGAGCAGAAGACCAAAGCTGAGTGACACTTAACATGGGACCTTAGGAAACGGAGGGGATGGGCATGACAGCATGCCTATGGATGATCGATTCAACTTGTCTGGAGCTAAGATGTTCAGCGCCAAATAGAACCTCAATCTAAAAGTGGTCCTAGGTGCTGTGGATACAGCTTAGTAGGGCACAACCTAGCATGCAAAAGGCCCTGGGTTCAATCCCCAGCATCACCAAATAAATAAATACATAAAATGAAGATAGTTCCAGAAATAACAAATACTTCTATCAAGAAAGCTGAGGTTACTTTATTGGGCTAGAGATTTACAGGTAACTTCTCCCTTTTTATTAAGCTGTCCACTACAAGTCAGTATTACTGATATGTGGGTGGGAAGAATCTCCAAAAAGATCAAAAAACAATACTCGTGTCAAGGGGAGGAAAGAGAGCAGACAGGGACAGCTCTGTGGCTGGTGGGCACCAGCGTGGACACGTGTCCGGGGAAAGCAGGTACAGGCCGGGAGGACCGCCAACTCCCCGCCACCCTGTGCCAACGCCTGTGGCCCTCTGGCCCTGCTCTTCTCTGTTCTTCCCTGGGCCCAGCACCAGGGGGCCCTCTGCGTACTGCTCCAGGACACTGCCGGTTGTTCCTGGCCAGGGCAGTGGCTTGGCTCTGTAGAAATTACCAGGCTTGGGGGTGGGGTGGCACTGTCACCCAGGGCTACACCAAGTGTCCTGTTCATTCAGCAATATGCAGGAGAATGGCCAGATTTTAGCAGGCAACAGGAAGGGCCTGCCCAATCTCAGAAAGAATCTTAGCTTTCCGGTCTCACCCTGACAGCTTTCCATTAGCCAAACTGCTTGTGAAGTGACAACTGAGGTGGTGTTCTTTGCACAGTGGACATTTCCTCACGCGAACCAACCCTCCTGTTCTCAGCTCTGCGCCAGCACATACCTGCCTCTCTCTGTGCAGGAGGTGAGCTGTTTTCAGTCGCCGAATCTGCTTTACAAATCTCTTCAGTGTTTTCCTGCATGCACCAGCTTCTTACATCGATGTCGCTGCTCAACTCAGACCTCTCGAAGTCATTGCACACAAGCTTTAGTTCACTCTGTTCAGAAGGCCTGGAGGAGCCACACAAATAAACAGCTATTTTTAAAAAAACGTATTTTAGGGCCGGGGATTTAGCTCAGTGGTTCCACTGCCTGCCTTGCAAACTCAAGGACCCGAGTTCGATCCCCAGTACCAAAAAAAAAACGTATTTTATCACGAGTAACAAACATGTCCTCCCCATGAGACTCAATGGAGGTGAAAATATGAATTTGGGACAAGTTGAGGCCTCTTCTCCTTGGGTCTGTGGGGGAGTATGATAAGCAAGTAAGGGACATCAGTAAGAAAAAGAGAAGGTCTGGGGGATCGGGTAGGTGTAGCTCAGGGTAGAGTGTGTGATCGGCGCGCATGAGGCCCTGGGTTCCATCCCAGCACCTACACCAACAAAAACCCATGCTGCTATTTTGGAACATAAATTACATTAGAACCATTTAATCTACTGTCATATTTCAGTGCTCACTTTGGCAGCACATATATTTTCATATTTTAGAGCGAGAAGGACTCCACAAGGGCACTGCATCACTAAGTATCAGGTTCAGGACCAGAACCCAGGACTCCTACCTGGTTTTCCTTGATTTTCAATAGATAAACCTGCTCCGTGCTAGCTTGCAGAAGACACTGATTGCTAAATACATCCTCATGCATTGAGCAAACATTTGCTGAGTGACTACTATGGTCTATACACCGTCAGGAAAGCTATAGTGGCTACAGGAAAAAGAGAATAAAATTCCCCCAAGGATGTTCATGTTAAACAAACCCCTCCTACTAGACTACGAGCTCCTTGAGGGAAGAATTATAACACAACTTTGTAAACAGTAGAAATGAGGAGAATGCACATGTAATGACATGAGTCTGTCCCATGGTCCAATCTTAGCACTGAGTGTCAGGTTGTAGCACGGTCGGTAAGATCAAACCATTTCACCCATTTACAAACTCCCTGCCACCTCTGATCAGGGTACAAAGAACTTGTGGGCAGAAATAAAACAAGACAACTCAACAACCATTACCCACTTTTTAAGCATCACATCCTCAAAACATTGTGAAGAAGCTACAGAATACTTGGAAGTTGTTTTTATTTTAACAATTTAATTATTTCTTCAGCATCTCAGAAATCTGCTTTTAAAAATATATCCTAACATTTTATTGGTGAAACTGTATTCTTTTATATCTTTCTATATGTTCATATCCAGGAAAACGGAATTCTTTTTTTTTTTCCAGTACCAGGGATTGAACTCAGGACCTTGTACTTGCCAGGCAGGCACGGTGCCACTGAGCTAAATCCCTGGCCCAGGAAAACAGAATTCTTTAAAATGATCTCATAGTCAATCACATGTTTATGAAGATATATGTAAAAAAACTGCAGCAAGGTCTGACTTTCCCTTTCTACGGAATACTGCACTGTAGCTTTCAAACAATTTAGTCCAAATAATCTAGGCTTCAAAGAAGAAAATGACCCACTAACAACCAGTTTGGCGCTGTCAATGAGTTAGTAATGGGTATGTCTGGTCTTTCACATTTGCATTTTGCTGCCTGCTCCATATGAGCTGGCTGTAGGAGCTGGGAGCCACCCAGGGCTCTGCTGGTCCCCCAGGAACACATGTGGGACTCATCAGGGAGCAGTGACAAGGCTGAGTGAGGGGTGCCAAGCTCTGGACGGCAGCCTCTCTGGGGTCTGGGGACAGACACAAAAACAGCACCACTCTCAGCAGGGTGGAGCGCTACCCATACCATGTGGAACTGCTGGAGAGGAATCTGATGGAAACTCATTCAAATACCTAGCTGAGCTCACAAGAAAGGAAATCTTTAGACAGCAGACTCCGAAGAAAAAGCTGAGTCAGGAGGACAGGAGGGGTCCTGGGTGGAAAACAGACTTTTATGCCCACGCACATCAGCTGTGACCAGGAGCCAGGGCATGGAACTGAAGACCTGGCAGGGGGCATCCTCAGGGTAGGGGAGACCCGGAAGGGCTCCACCCCAGGTCCAGGGAGGCGAGGGCAGGGGAGCAGTTTTGTGATGCAGGCTCCTGTTGGTCCATGTGTCAGGCATGGGAAGCCTGATGTAAGAACTCAGAACAGTGAGACCACACACCCTGGGCAGATCTGGAGTCCTAATGCACACACGCTACTGATCTGGTGAAGAAAACATCCTCAAGCTAAGAAATTTGTATCAGATTAGATTTAGGAGGCTATTTCTTTTACTTGTGTCCATAAAGGATTCCCACAAAATACCATGCAGCTCCTTCATTTTACAGACAAGAAAATAAAACCTCGGGGAGGCTACATACCTCAAGGAAGCCAAGTTTCCAAAGCACAATGCCAAACTGCCTGGGTCCCATCCTGGCTCTGCCCTCACCATCACATTGTGTCTGGGTGCCTCGCTTCCCTCAGCTGGAAGAAGCCACTTCCGCAGGACTGGGGTGAAGGGCATGGGGGTCGGGACCACACTACCCTACTATCGTGGGCCCAGGTGGGTTGGTGACCACGCTGGGGACAGAGGCCTGCCTGCATCCCGAGCTCTCTCCAGCAGCTGCAGCACAGGCGGAAGGGAGGGCTGGGCACCGAGGGGGCCTAGGCTTTGCCCTAAAGCTTCAAGGTATTCTTTGAGAAAATATGTCAATTTTACAAATATATTTCAATCTCAAGAGACTACTTTATGCTCTCTTTCTATCCAACTTACAGAAATGAAAGATAACAGTGAAATGCAGAGTTTTAAGGTGAAAAACCAGATCAGAGTTGTAAGGGCCGTAAAAATGACATACCTCGAGACCTGAGTGGCGCCTCTCTTCTTGTTTCTTCTACAGGTTCGATGTTTACTCCAATTTAGATTTTGTGCATTTCCTTCTCTTTTCTCCTGAAGCTTCTTCCTCCTGTAAGGATCTTCCTGGTAAAGAGGAAAAAAAGAAAGGTTAGTGGTTTAAACTGACCCAACATGAAGAAGCACCTACGACTGTTCTGGTTTTTCTAACTTCTGAAGACCAGTTCCATCTGTATTCAGTACGCATTCAGCACTGGTGAAAACCAAGACATATGTTTCTCAATCCTTAGTTGGTTTTCATTTCCCTACTTCTTTCAAGCTCCTTAGAAAGAGAAGAAAAAAAGAACTGTTGCCTATAAAATTCCTACAGGGCTAAGAAGGAAAAACATCTGCTAGCAATTTATGGCCGGCTTGCTGCTGGCTTCATCAGCAATAAATCCGTCAGCCTCCACCTGCTGATTTGGTATGTGCAATTCATATGAATTACTACCAGAGAAAAATCAGTTTACAACTCCGCTGAGGAGTTAGCTGTGTATTTCTGTTTTTGTTTGTTTATAGATGACTTTAGGAGAACAGTCGGATCTGCAAAGAAAGTTCCAAACTACTTTAAGCTTCATGAGCAAACAAAGCAGGACTATGTTTCGACTTTTCTAAATGTGGTTCTGAACAACTTCATTTCTATATACATATAACATATAAAATGATACGTAATACGTATGATAAATGTGCCATGTATCTGTACATTTTTTATTTAGGCTTTTTCCTCTTTCAGTGTCTGGGGTGGCCGCTAACAGGCGAGGGGAGAGCTTTCCCCGCCTCTCAATGCAAAAGCAGGCCAGGCCTTCAGCGTCTCCTCTCACCTACTTGCTCTCTTCCACTTGCTATCACTTCAAGGGGAGCCAGCAGCAGGTGGGAGGGTGGGAGCTCACACGAGGAGACTCCAGAGCTTAGCAAAGTGTACCAGGTCCTTTCGGGAAGAAACTGCCTTGTTGTCTGGAGGCTTTACGGGGACAGGGGCCTCACGGGGACAAGGGCAGATCCCCTAGTCCCCGAGTCCTTTCCTACTGACCCTGACAATGGGTATTTCAGGGAAAGCAAAAACTTCTTTTTCAGAGGGTTGGTCCAGACATCTGGGGAGGGACAAATGAAGTTCGAGTATGCACTTAACGCACAGGACATGGAGAAAAAGAAATGTTTTCATACCTACATCGCTACATGTCCTATGTCTGGGATATCAGAACCCTGGAGATATATTTAAATTTTAAAGTACATGTGAGGAGACTAAGGGACTTGTGCTTTCACTTTTATACCTCTAATTTCCCCCCTAAGAAGTATGTAGTGACTTTTTTCTGATTCTAACGGTACTTAAAAAGTCGACAAATTGCTGGCACAGTAGTGGATGCCTGTAATCCCAGTATTCTGGGAGGCTGAGGCAGGAGGACTGCGAGTTTGAGTCTAGCCTGGGCAATTCAGCAAGACCTTGTTTAAAAAAAAAAGGATTGGGAAGGGCTGGGGATTTAGCTCAGTGGTTCTGTTGCTGGCCTTGCAAGCGCAAGGACCAGAGTTCGATCCCCGGTGCCAAAAAAGATTGGGATGTAGGGCAGTATGGAGGTTCAGTCCCCAGTGCTGACAAACATACACTAATAAGTCAAATCCACAAAACCCTATCCTATAGCATAGGACCATGTGCTAAGTGCTTAAGTTTGACACTAAACAGACACATCTGATACACAGTACTATATTTATTCATGGATTGCTCCTTTATGGACTTTTGTTCCTGTGTACTGTGGGGGGGGCGCCCTTTCTCCACCCCACCTAGTCCACTCAAAGGCCACCAAAGGCTTCTCAGCACAAGTTCCTGAGCCTCTCTGGCCCTCCAGGGTCAGATACAAATAAAGGATCAGTCTCTAAGTGGGGTCAGAAAAATATGAGCTGATCAGCAATCACGGACACTTGACTTCCTCCCGTGTCACCCTGCGCAACCAAGAAGGGAAACATATTTAGGAAACTAAGAGGCAGAACGTGGAGGTCAGAAGCATCATGGAGTTCTCCAATGATTAGAAAAGGAAGGAGAGTGCTGGACAAGCTGGCCTCAGAGCCATGAGTGCACTGTCCAAGACTCAAAGTCTGAGAGCCACACAACAGGGATGGCAAGAGGGCAGGGACAACAAAGCAAAATGAAGACACAAGGACGAAGGAAAAATCAGCTAACGACTTCTTCCTTTGGGAGGTTAGCACTACCCAGAGCAAAAGGCAGGGAAGAGGGGGCTGGCGGAATCGTGAAGGACAGGCCCCACATAGAGGCAGCAGGTAGAAGGGGTCGGGGAGCAAACTGAAGAACCAAAGCACAGACCTGTCCAGAAGCAGGAGAGGAGGGAGGGAAAGCAAATTCTGCTTCTGGGAGAGGCCTCACACACACCCCCCACCCAGCCCTGGTAAGCCAAGGCTGAGCAGTAAACAGAGGAGCCATGGGGAGGAACAGCTCACTCGCTGCTTACTACCTTAGAGGAGCAAATGGCCTGGCCCAGTGGGCAGTTTCCATGGGGCCGCCCCGTCATCACCACTACTGAACCATACGAGCTACTGCTCTGAGCTCCCCGACAGAAGTGCCCACGGAATGGATGTCAGGGCAGAGAAAGAGACTTTCTGCTTTAATAAAAGCAAAGGCAGAAATCCAAGAGAAGCAACCACAGATCGATGGGACAAAGGCATTCTTAAAAGCCACAACAGAGCCGGGGATTTAGCTCAGTGTTTCCGGACCCTGCCTCACAAGCGTAAGGTCCCGAGTTCAATCCCTGGTACCAAAAAAAAAAAAAAAAAAAAGTCACAATAAGTAAAAATGAACAAAAATAAAAGGGAAAAAGCAAACCAAAAAATTGACACGAAATATTTAATGGACAAAGTTAATGCCTTGCCATATAAAGTGTTCTTAAAGAAAATTTAAAAACACCTCCACTAATATTTAATAGAAAAATGGGCAAAGGACATGAAATACAAATTCACAAAAGAAACAGAAAAGGCAAAATACCATAATGAATTCATCCAGAATATTTCATAATAAAATAATACTGTTTTAAAAAGGCAAATTATGAACTAGCTTGTATCTCATCTTTCCATTCTGGTTTTAGAAAACACAAACATGTCTATAATGCATATCTACATTTGCAAACACCAGGCAGTGGGCTGGGGAAGCAGGATGGTGTAGCAGTGACTGCCTCTAGTTGGACACTTACTTAATTCATATTTATTTAAATTTTAGTAGTACATGTTTGCAGTACATAATGATTATATTCACCATGGGGAGTTTGTACATGTTGCTTCTTAATTTATAGATTTTCTTCTCAGTAGTTGAATTTTTGGATGGATGATTTAATATTTTATAATTTTACCCAAAACAAAGAAAGAAAATGTTCACCTTCCTCTAGTGGGATGCCAACGGAAATGACAACCAAAGCACAACTGCTCAAGGCTGCAGGTATGGCTCAGCAGCAGAGCGTGTGCCTCGCATGCTCAAGGCTCTGGCTTCAATGCCCAGCAGCAAAACCAAAACAGACCCCACAGTGCGTACTTACCACTGAGTAAGGTTTTGTTAAGAGGAGCCTCGGTGTAGCTCAGTGGTACAGCACATGCTTAGTATTAACGACGTCCTGGGTTCAATTACTTACACACACACACACACACACACACACTTTTGCAAACAACTGATGTTGCTGAGAGGAGAATTAGGCCAGTGTCTTCGCAGAACATGCATGTGAACATAAATGGGTACCGATATTCGGCAAAACAATATGGCAGCATGCCTGAGGAGCCTTAAATATTCGCTATCCTTTCATCTCTTTCTTTTTTCCTTTAAGTTTTCCAGTACCAGAGATCGAACTCAGGACCTTGTGCTTGTGAGGCAGGCACGGCGCCATTGAGCTAAATCCCTGGCTCCTTTCATCTATTTCCTGACATCCACAAACAAGGAGATGTCAGGAATACAGGTAAGAGTTATGAGTGAAACTGTTCATCAAAAAGTTATAGAAGTAAAAAATTGGAAACAATTTTAATGTCCACTTTAGGAGAATGTTTGAATTATGGTACAGTTAAATGATGAAATGCTGTGTAACCACTAAAAATAAAGTTCTGTTTTTTCAACCACATAAGAAAATCAGAATTATAACATTATATGGATACACAGTGATAAGTTATTCTCTTAATTCTTAAGATAATAAATTTTTTTTAATTTTGCATAGAAAAGAAATAGAATACAGAAAATGTAAAAAGTGTTTTATTTTGGATTAATCTTTTTCCTCTTCTTTTTATCCTTCTAAAATAATCGTGAATTACTTTTCCAAGGGTAAAAAATCTGCTTGAAAGAAAATAAAAAGCCAGAGGTAGGGTTAAAACTCAATTTATGGCTTCCAAACCTGGGCTGCAGCCTTCCTTGCCAATAAATTTACAGGAATGTTCTCCGTGTACTATAGTCAGATTTACACAATTTTCTAGGCTTCAGTTAGAGGCCCTAAGAATGTGCAAGAAAAACAAACACTGAGCACTGCCCTGAGGAATGTGTTTATTGAGGATGGCTTTCTGCCAATGAACAATGAAATGGAAAGTCCATGCACGGAAACTTAAGAAACAGTTCTACAAAACACGGAGTCATAAAAGCAGCGAGGAAAGGACCAAGGACAGCCTCCACATGGGGCAGAAAAGCCACCATGCTTGACTTGGCTGGAGATGGCCTTGAGCCCCACGGCCCAGCCTAAGTCCCTCAGACCCCTTAGGCTGCGCCCTTCGCAACACCGCTTTAAAGATGTTCAAAGTGTGCTTGTCACGTAAACCAGTAGGGGCAAGTGTCGAATGGCAGGCTCAGGCAGCAGAGGGAGACCTCATCCGCCCACAGGGACCAAGTCCAAGAGCAGCCCGGCTCCGGGACAGATGTAAATGGCAAGGCCTGTTCCCTCAAGGAGCTAATGGCAAAGATGCCAGGGAAGGAGGGAACCAGTGTAGAGGGCTGCGTCTCGCCCGGGGCCTGGGGAGGACTGGGGCCGGGAGCAGAGCTGGGGCAGGGGAATGGCACCCAATACAGCAGGAGTACTGGCATCAGCCTGCTCTCAGGGCACCATCAGAGGGCCAGGTCCCTGGGGCCATTGCCTTCTTTTTCACTGCAGGGCAAAGGCAAATCTTCAAAGCTCACATCAAAAGCACGTGAGGCTAACTCCTACCTTCAAGGGCCAAAAGGGTGTAGCTCATTGACAGGGCACCACCACCCCCAAACACACACAACACACACCTAAAGAAACAACTTCCAACTTCCTTTATTCCCTCTTGTCTCTAATGTGCTTTTGTTTATAAGAGCGGGTCCCTGTACCTCTTTATCTCTGCACCCTCAACCCATCCACAGCTTGCACGCAGCCTGAGGTTCCAACTCAGCCTGCTGTCTTCGCACTGCTCCTGCCTCAGAGCCCAGGGGGGCCAGCTCCGCAAGCTCACCCGCATCCCAAGCTCCGGCGGCCTGACTTGTCCCTCACTGTCTACTCCGCCTCGCCTCCATGTCCAACCTCAGCATTTGTAGGGGTCACTGTCATAGCGGTCACCTTTTTGGTACTTAGTGACTTGTCAGTTCTTCATCAACACTGCCATTCTAAGGGCCTCTCAGGGTAATTGCTTATATCCTCAGCTCTAAATGATCCCCACTTTTCAACACTGCTTTGAAAGATATACAAATGTGTTTGTCACATAAATCAGAATTCCTCGTCTTCTACTTATCCAGGTTTTGAACCCTCACGTTATCTTTTGCAAGTGGCTACATAAAAACAGATGACACCTCTACTAAGAAGTCCTGATGGGTTTTCTCCTAAAATGCGTCTCTTCTGTCTTCCTTTTCTTTACCCCCTCTTCTGCCCAAATACAGGCCTTAATAACACTGTACTTCCTGGCAGAATAACAGCACCCTTGCCAGAGGAGAGCTGGCATTCACTGCTTCCCTCTCCATCCCGGCTCCAAATCACTCAAGGCTGATTTTCCAAAACTGTAGGGTTTTCCCTCACATTCATTAAAGGATGCCCTGAACAACTATACTGGTTCTATGTAAGAGGCAATCTGCCAGTCTTTGTGAAACTGAACCAAAAAATATATCATTAATGCCTTTCAGGAAGATCATGGCCTATACGTTGTTTACAACTGGATAACCGCCCTCCCTCTACCCCAATCCAGAAACCTTCAAAAGCCCTCAACTTGTAGCATGAATTTAGCAACAGGCTCAGTCCTCCAAATTGACTTCCATTTTGGAATAGGTACTTTAAAAAATTTTCATCTGAAATCCCATAGCAGGCCACCACGCTCCACTTCTCTGCACATACAACCTTCTTCCTGCTGCTTAAGCTCACCTAAGTCACCATTTCCATTTCCTACTGAGATGAGAAAATGAAGTCTGCATTTTTCATCAGCATGCAAGGGCCTTCACCACCTAGAAGCACTCGGAACCCTTCCTTCCCCTTCCGAGCAGTAGGCCGCTGTGGCTGCACAGTCTCTGCCTGTGGACCTGGCGTGTCCCTGCCACCTTCCTTGCTGTGCCTGCCTTTCTTTCTTCTTTTTTGGTACCGGGAACTCAGGACCTTGCACTTGCGAGGCAGGTGCGGCGCCTCTGAGCTAAATCCCTGGCCCCTGCTCTGTCTTTCTCTGTGCTCCTCACAGAGGTTTCCACCTTCTCCAGGGGCTTCCAGCGGCCACTGGGGCCTAGGATGACTTCCGAGTCTCTGAAATGACCTCTACTGCGTACTAATCTCGGTGCCTGATCACACTGAGATAAGCTTGTCTTCCTCACAACAGACTATAGTTTCCTACTCTGGAATGTCTGTGACATACTTATTTTGTGGTACTTCCATTTTATTTAAATGAAAAACTCGCGTTTATTATAAAGTATAAACAAAATAGAGGAATATAAAAAGGGGAAAAATAAATCATCAAAAATCTTCCCACTCAATTTTCAGCCCTTCTCATTTTTTTCATTTCTTCTAGCATATTTAGTTTCCATGAGCTCTTTTTTACTTTTTGAATTTTTTTAAATGTTATTTTATTGGTATATTTTAGGTATACAATCATTGGAAAAGAGGGGAAAGAAAGGTTGAAGGGAGGGTAGGGGAATGGGGCTAAAAAGAGGACTTAAGGTACACCCTGTACAGGCACAAATCCTCTATGACGAATGTGATCATTATGTATATCCAAAATGTACCAATAAACTTCATTTTAAAAAAGAAAAAAAAAATCTTCCCATTCAGAACTAACCAGGGTCATCCACTGATTATTTTGCAACCTTATTTCTGAGTTTTTCTCCATGAACCTACACAGATGCAAGAATGGAAGGTCAGGTCATGGGAATAATTTATAACACTGGGATCATTTATTATTTTTTAAATGAAAATTTAGGATGCAGTTTTACATGAATGAAATATAAGAAAAGAAAATAAGTTGAAGGAACTGCCCATTTTCAAAAAACTGTTTCTTCTACACATGATATATTGATTCCTTAAGGATTCTAAAGTTATAAAAAAGACTGAAAAATATTTAAAGTTATCACCCCTTTAAATTATAAATTTTAATTTGTATATTAGCTCTATCAAGTAGAATAAAATTAAAAACTTGTTTTTGCTTACCTCTCAACTGCACTTCCTATGTTTTACAAATATTACTATTTTTACTTTATTTTTGCAGTTTTTTCTTAGGTTATAGTTGCCAATTGTTTAGTCTTAGTTCTGTATATAAAATGGACAGAAACCTCACCAACAGACCTCTATCCCAGCTTCTTCAATCATGACTGTTTTTACTTCTACCTTGGTTGGGGGCTCAATTTCATTAACCTGATTTTTCAAGAAAGGCTCATGCGTTCATCTGTGTTTCGGTACATCTGCCTGCTGCCTCTGCACGTGAGTGCAAACTTGCTGGACACAACACTCTCCACATTTTCATTCTCTCAAAGACACTGCTCCACTGTGTTCTGACAGTGTATGTTCCTATGGAGATCTCTGAGGCAAGCTTAAATTGTGTTTCTTGATTTCCCTGCCTTTGCCCACCTCTGTGCTTCAAGTTCAATAAATTTAAGTAGGATGTACCTATGTTCTTTACAATGTATCAACTTCAGGACCTTGGCTTGCAAGGCACGCGGCAGAACCACTGCACTAAATCCCCGGCCCTCAGCTTCTCTTAAGATATACAAGGGGGCCCTTTCTATCTACAAACTGAGTTCTTCCCTCATTGCAGGACAGTTTTTTCTCTATTGTACGCTGTTATTTTTCTACTCTTTTAAAGAGAAGATGATGACAGACATGGGGACAAAGACAGACAAAAAGCAATTCAGCAGGAGTACACCTTAGAAAATGGACACTGGTAACAACTAGACAGAAGAGGTCATGGTCTGGTTCTTAGCTAGGGTGTAAAAGCTCTGGTTTTATTAAAACTTAGTGCTTAAAAGATAAGTAAAACTTTCTGAAAAACACATCAAACTTACTAATATGGATTTGAATGCATTTAAAAGTGAGAAATGGACTTATTACAGAGGAATTTGTATTCTGAGTCGTAAGCATAGGTTGTGTTCTTTTTAATACACAAGGAAAAAAAATACAGACCTCCACTGAAGGTATGTCCTGTTTCTCAGAACATATGTCTTCTTTAGATGATCTGTGAATCTTCTTTTCTGAAGAAGACTTTGTGTCAACCTTTTTCAAAGTTTCACAACTGTCTACTTCACTCTTGACAGGCACTTGCTGGTTATTTCCTTGAATAAATAAGAACAATTCAATTTCTAGCTGATTTTTTCCATTCATATTACCCATAATTAAACCTCTTTTGTATATCAAACAATCTCATTTGATTTAATGAGATTTAGGCTTAAGAATTGCTTTTGACATCTACAATGCTCCAGTATTTATTTTGTTCACAGGGAAAAACACACTTAAAATAAAAGTCCTATAATCTTTAAAAGAGATCAGGCAAAATGGTTGGGGCAAGGACACTAATATTCACTGTGATATCATTTTTCATGATAGCCCAAAGGTGAAAGCACCCCAAATGTCCAGGGATGGACAAATGGGATAAACAATGTAGCACACGCATACCGTGGAAAACCATTCAGACTGACTCATTCATAGGAATGTAAATATACTTAACCCCTCTGAATTGCATGTTCATGTTTCCTGATACATGCTACCACATGGATGAACCCTGAAGACATGCTAAGTGAAATAAACTAGAACAAAAGGACTAATGTTTTGTGATTCTACTTGTATGAGGGACCTAGTGCAGTCAACTTAATGAAACAGAAAGTAGAATAGGGGTTTCCAAGGGCTGGGGGAAGTGAGCGATGGGTTTGTATCAGCACAGTCACTGAGAAGATCAAAATGTTCTGAAAATGGACAGCAGTGACAGTTGTGCAACAGTGTGAATATACCTGATGCCACTGAATTTTACAATTAAAAACAACTAAAATGGTAAATTTTCTGCTTATATTTTATCAAAAAAAATTTTTTAAGTTAGTGCAAAAAGAGAGAAAGAAAAAGACTTCAGTTCTGGTCATGACTGCACCAGTAATTAGTTTTGATTAAAGAATTTCAGTTGCTTTATCTACAAGAGGAACAGGGTAGGACCTTCCCTGCCCACCCTACCTGACAGCTGCAGAATGACACCAGCACAGACACACAATGGAAAACGTAGCAAGCCCACCCGGGGAAGGCCCTTCCTCTACAGCAACTCTCCCCAGGCCAGGGCACAGAGGCTGCAGCCAGGGAGGAACAGTCTGAGTCAAGGCAGCAGGGAGCACTTCGGGAAGGAACCTTATCTGGAACATGGTTTTTTTCCATGGGGGGGGACCTGGAATCCAGGCCCCTGCCCAGGCTAGGCAAGCAACCCACAGCTCATCTACACCACCAGCCCAGTTTTTCCATGTTTTTCTTTTAAGCAGTTTCATAGTAAGCTTGCTAATTTACTATATAGGCAAACCAACTTTAAACCCACAATAACTGGCCTCAGTTTTCTCATTTAAAACAAAAGTATTTCAATACCATCTCTGTTTTTCTTTAACTGAGGATCCTTAATGGCACCATAGAAATCTGAGGCAGCGAGCACTGCAACTGCAGCAAATGCTTCTGGAAGTGAGCTTCAGCAGAGACAAGCAGAGGACCTGGGGAGGGGCAAGTCTCTCATCCAGCAGAAAGAAAGGAGCAGTTAACACCCTCTGATTCTGACACCACAGATGAAAAGCACTCCAAGCGAGATCCATAATTTTCCAAATAACACTTGCAAGCATATTTTTATCCCATTAACTCAAAGTAATATAAATATATGTCTATAAACACACTGGGCCAGCAGACGGCATGCACTTTTCCACATGTAGTTTTTTATGGTTTAAGTACAACCGCAACATATGAGGTCCTAAATTTCAGAAAATAAGGCTCAATCAAAATTAATCTAAGCTTATCGCCTCCAAATGTTGCAATGAGATGAATACAGAAAATGAACTTTGTGGCTCCATCATGGAATGTTTTCCTGCCTTTGGCTATGACAGGACAGACTCACAAAGGTAATGGCCCAAAGCATATCCAGAGGCACATCTGATCACAGTCAATAACTAGGAGCAACTCTAATGCCAGAGTTCCTAAAGAATCTGAACCAAAGGCAATCAAGAAATTCCTCAAGGAATTTCTGAATTCCTAGACAGTCAACCATATGCCCTGCAGGTGTAGATTTACCCTATTTAAATTAGTGGGGATAAGTCTTTTGGATTCCTTTTAACCTTTACATTTCTGAACTAAGAACCCAACCACAGCCCTGCAGAATCATTATTATTCCCCCTTTCACAAACTGCCAAAATTAAGTCATTCTTCCACTGAGAAACTTAATTTCTTCTATACAAACTGGCTGTAAAACATCCACAAGGGGGAATACGCAGCCCTATAAATAAGTAAAGGAAATAAGCATCCAAAGAAAGGGAGATGGGAGAAGCAATAGAAATAAGGCTGCTGTCATGCCCAGCAGCTATAGCGCACACTGTCTCCATGGCAACCATGTGGGCAGGAGCACAGGGCCAAGCATGGCCCAGGCGCCATCAAGCCTTGGCAGCAAAAGAACAGGAAACCTCAAAGAAGAGCAAACACAAGACACCAGCTGAGAAGTGACCTCACTTTATCCACCCCCAAATTCCTCAAGGCAATAACCCCGCCTCTTCCCTTTAAATTCTTTGTTCCCTGCCTGCTCCCGGCTGACTCCGCTTCAGGCTCAGCCGCACTGGGCGCCAGAGTGTTAAACAAGCTTTCTCACACAATACCTGCCCAGAACAGTCTCTCTTAAATACATCTGGTGCCGAAACCTGGGAAAGGGTGACCGACCCTCCCTGGAGGGCTTTCAAGCGCTATTCAGAGCCCTTTGTTTTAGGGAAGCTATCCTGTGACCCTGGATCCTCAGACCCCACCCTAGATAGTGGACCGTTCGGTGCGCCCCAGGGCCCAGCCATAGGCTCTGAGCACCAACTGTCCAGCCCATGCATCGGCCCAGGTTGCATCAGGATCCCAGGCCACACAGCACTGGTCCTGGGCACTCACAATTGGCACACCTGGCTTGGCCCCGAGCCTGCTCGGCGCCCTCACAGCCTGGCAACATGGTATAACAGGTGGTGACACCAGGGCACCTTGCACAGTGCTGCCACAGAGGCCAAGGTCCTGGCCAGCTAGCTTGCATGTTCACAGTGACCACAGCCCGCACCAGAAGGCTCCTGCAGCACCCACAGGCACAGCCTGCTGTCTGTGAGGAGTCCAGCCGGAGCAAGATGAACACAGGCCTGCACAGTGCATCGCCCCACCCCTCCCGCGGCTGCCTGTGGCTGTCTGGCTCTGTAAACACACTAGTCCACACCCAGCCTGAGCACCCAGGGCCACCTCTAAACTCAAGCCCAGGCCACGGGAACTGGCTGTCCAGGCTGCACCACTCACAGTCCCTGCTAGAGCTGCTTTTCCTCTTCCCCCCTTCCTAATATGGGGGCCCATCCCACAGGTGGCGCTGCCACCCCAGGCGCTCGACATGGGGGTCCTTCCTTGGGGGCCCAAACACTGGCCTCACACTCCCAACTCCTGCCTTGCAGAGCACCTGAGCGGCTGCGCGGGCCGGAGAACCCCACGTGTACCCTGGAAGCCCCGTGAGGGTTCCGTGACCAGAACCACACCCTCACAGGTCTCCACCACCCCACCTCACACCCGGTCCAGACCACAGTGTGGGCCCAATCTCCCACCAGGTCCTCGCCTCCAGACCCCAGCCCAGCCCTGCTCCGTGCTGCTCTCCTGTCCTCTTTCCCTCCCTCAGGGCTGCAAAGGACCATGATAGCCGAACAGAGCCTGCTCACCACCTCTCTGAGCCAGGCTCAGGGGAAACCAGGTGACTCAGACCCGCCCCCTGTGCCACTGCGACCTCCACCATGCTCATCCCACTGCACAGCCGCTAGGGTACCACACCCCCCCAGGACCCTTGCACAGCCCCAGTGGCCAGCATAACCCAAGACCACACACATCCCAGGATCTCAGTGCTGCCCTAGCAATCCCATGTGTCCCTGGACTCCAGCACAGCTCTAAAACCCCTGCATGTCCTGGGACTTCTGTGTGCTCTCAGAGCCCCAGTGCTTGGCCAACTGGGCTGTACATCCTGGAAAAGGACCCCTCTCCAGAGGGTCCCTCTCTTCCAACAGACAGAGTCCCACCCCAGAGAGTCCCCAGGTCCAACAGGGACATCCAGCCATGCCCCAGACACCTGACCGAGTCATATAGCCTCACCTAGACCGATTTAACTGTCATCCGTACTTCCCTCTCCCCCCAGATTAACTAGAGTGAATATATTTCCTGACCCAGTCCTACGGGGACGGATGCAGGCACCTTCAGCCCAACCTTCCAGAGGGCCCTAGGACTGATCCCTGGGAGGATTCAAACTAAAACTATCAAACAGGATCTCCAGACATTCAAAACAACTACAAAAACTGCAGACTGGCCCTCAAACTTCACAGCAGGCACCACTCAGCCTGGCCTTTAAGATTGTTAATAACAGATAAACGAGCTCAAAAGCAGCACATTTCTGAGCTGCAGATGCTGGATTCTGGTGTAAGAAGCCCCCCAAAGTCAACCACTAGGCTGACCACAAAGAGATCAAGGGTGCCCAACTTGAGGTGCCCCTCCAAAGCTTCGCTTCAAATGCTGCCAGAATAGTCATAGGGCTAGGGAATGCCCACAGCCCAGGATTCCCTCCGAGCTGCGTCCTTCTTGCAGGGGCCCCTCACTGGAAGTCTGATTGTCCAACACCAGCAGCCACCCTTGCCACTTCTGGACTACAATTTCAGAGATCTCCAAGCAGCTCCCTCTAGACTTTCTTGGCCTGGCCACCAAAGACTGATGCTGTCCAGAGGCCACAGAGGTCCCCAGACCATCTTGGATGCTGACCTCCAGGTAACTTAGGGTAGAGGAAGTCCATCCCTTTCTTAATACTGAGGCCACTCATTCCACCCTTCCTTCTTTTCAAGGACCAGTCTTTCGGGCCCCAACTACTGTTGTGGGCATTGATGGCAAAGTCTCCAGACCTTTTAAAATCCCCCCAATCTGGTATCAATTGGACCAACACCTTTTCCCACACTCCTTCTTAGTCGTACCCACCTGTTCCATTTCCCTTTTAGTGTGAGATCTCTTAACCAAGTTGTCAGCCACTCTGACCATCTCCAGAACACAACCAGTGCTTATAACTGCCCTGGTTTCCCCTTCCCTGCCTCCCTCCATGGCTCTCATCAGCTCCCCTTACTTTAACCCCAGAGTCGGGGATACCTCCTCCCCATCCCTGACTTCATCCCAATATCCACTTAATACACCTCTCAAACCAAACCACTCCTACCTTGCCCAATGACAGTATCCCAACTCTGATCTGGCTTTAAGGGGATGACAGTCTATTATTTCTCATTGCAACATGGTCCCTTAATCCCTATCTACTCCCCTTCAGATCCACACTTACAGACTGGCACAGGATCTCTGTGCTGTCAATCAGACTGTCCTCCCATTTACCCCGTGGCGTCAAACCCACCCATCACCGCATCTACCGCTCGTTACTTAGAACTAAGGTGCCTCTTTCACTACCCCCTGCACCCCTCCTCACAACCTCTCTCTTCCTCCACCTGGACAGACCCTGACATCCATCAGTCCTCACGGCTGACTGGGACCATCTTGTCGCAGGGGTTCCAAGACAGCCCCCACTACTCCAGCCAGGCCCTTGCCCATGATTTGTTCTCCCTTTACCATTCTTTTTCTCATCTCATGCAGTATATAGATGACTTCTACAGGCTGTCTCATCAAAACATCATATTACAACATCTAGATTCCAAGAGATAACCCATATCTCTCCCTTTAAGGCCCAAATCTCTTCCCTGCCCGTCACATAGCTGGGCATCATTCTCCACTGACATATCTGAGCCCCACCTGCAGACCATGTCTGCTTGATCTCCCAGGTCCCAACTCTCAAGGGTCAATATTTGGCCCTTTCCAACATGACCTCAGCCTATTCCTTTTCTGAATACCAACAATATCAAGGACTCTGTACCAAAGATAGATGGTTCCTAAGCCAAGAAAGGTTCCTTCTTCCTATTTCACAGGCCCACACCATTCTTTCCTCCTTACCTGACAATTCTCATGTAAGATACAGACCCTTAATCTGACTGCTTGAGCCTCTCACTTACTTTCCCTCCTAGAAGACCCTCCTCAAAACCATCACCACTCAATGCTCTGCCGTGAAACCACACCTCAGAGTTTTGAGACCCTCTCCTTTTCCTCCACATCAAGAGTGACATTTTTCTCCAACTCGGGGATGACAAATTAACTTCACCCACATACCACAAATACAAAAGCTAAGATATCTCCTGGTCTGGGTTGATACCTTCGGTGGATGGGTAGAGGCCTTTCCCATAGGCTCAGAAAAGGCCTTGGCTGTTGTCAGCTCCCACCTAGCTGATTTTATCCCCCAGTTTGGCCTTCCTGCTTCCATTCAATCAGACAATGGTCCAACTTTCATTAGTCAAATAAAACCTCCACAGCCCTTACTGGCCTCAATCATCCAAAAAAGTAGAGAGAGCCTAAGACCTGCTCAAGGCCCACCTCACTAAGCTCACACTCCAGCTGCATACAGACTGGATTTCCCTGCTCCGAGCCACCCCCTGAGAACCACAGGATATAGTCCATTTGAGCTTTTATATGGCCACACTTTTCTGCTTGGGCAAACATCAGCCTAGAGGCAAGTCCCATTGGAGACCATCTCCCAGGTCTGCAATAAGCCTGAAAAGAGATCTGACCCGCTCATCTTCTCTTGCCTCCTCCTAACACTCAGCCTTATGAAGACAGCCTACCCACAACAGCTCTCTCCCCCCAGTGGGTATATCACTCTGGGTAAAGCTGTGACTTGCTGATAACTCACCTGACTCCTTATAAAAATTGCAAGTAATCTTCCCCACTTCTCTCAGGCTGACCCTAATTCCAGAAGACATGTGAATGCCTTGCCCCTGCTTACCTGCCATTTCACCTGCTTCCTTTAGTCTGCTTTAATCTTACTTGATTTCACCCTCAGGCCCCCACCCTTGAGTTCTTCACTCAACCTCACCTCTATTAGGATCCCTCCTCCTCCTATCAACCCCTTGCCTGCTGAAACAGAGAGAGCCTCATTCTGCTTTCCATGCCATTTAAACCCAGCACTGGTCATGGAACAGCTCCTGGGAAGAACGGTCTCCTCTTGGTATCTGGACAACTGCAGAGAAGTCTGCCTTGGCCACTCATCCACACTCCATTACGGCCTAGAGTCCCAGCTGGAGACATCCACTGTCAACCTCACTGCCACACTTACTACCTCTCTCTACTTTCAATGGGAAATCTCCCTTCCTCTATTTCCCCCTTGGTCCCCCCAGCCTGCCTGTTACCATTAAACCCCCGATCCAACAATATAGGAACCTATTACCTCCCTCTCCCGAGATCCTTCTGACAACCTCAAACAATAGCTGACTCCATTCTTAACTTACTGAACCAGATAGACTCCCTGGCAGCAGTAACCCCTCAAAATCATAGGGGCTTAGACCCTTTCACAGCCAAAAAGGGGGCTCATGCATCTTACTAAGACAAAATGTTGCGTTTATACCAACCAGTCAGGCATAGTGCAAGACACATCAAAAAGGGTAACTAAAAAAGGCTTCAGAAATTAGACAATGCCTATCTCCATGGCAACTGTGAAGGCAGGAGTGCAGCACTGGGCATGGCCTGGGCATCATCAAACCTCGGCAAGAGAAGTACAGGAAACTTCAAAGAAGAACAAAGACAAGACACCTGCTGTCCAGAGAAGAGCGATCTCACGCTACCTGCCCCCCAAATTCCTTGAGGCCATAACCCCTCCCTTTCCCTTTAAACTCTTTGTTGTTGGCCTGCTCTAGGCTGACTCCCCTTCAGACTCACCCTGCTTGCTGGGTGCCTGAGCATTAAATAAACAAACCTTGTTGCTTATACAATGCCTGACCAGAATGGTCCCTCTTTAATACAGCTGCTATCTTGGATTGTGGAACCCTGAAACACCAGACAGAATGCAGACCATTCTCCTCAAAAAATATGCCATTACTTTCCTAGCATCCTAATTTGTAAGAATATGGATTTTAAGTTTTCTTTATCACCTAAAAGATTAAATGATCAAAGCATCTTAAGAAGGGCCCAAATTTAACCCAATATCGAACCACCCCCAAAAAGTAGTAAAACACAAACTGAGAAAATTTTGTATGTCTTCTGTGGGGCCAAGAATCAGGATAAGTAATTAAATTAAGGCTCCTAACAAGTTTTTCAGTGATTCTTTGTAAAACTCTAACATGAAAATAATGAAGAATATGGAAATACCATAACTATATACTTTATTTTTTAAAGTAGCTAATCCACATCATCCCATTAAACATGTAATATTCTTGTGATCTCACACAGTGTATGTCAGTTAAAAATTAATAACAATTGGAAAAACAAAAATAATAAAGGAGTCAGTAAGAAACTTTGGGTGGCAATGTTGATGGCTTTTTTTGGTAAGCTCATGTGGAGAACACTTTGAAATAAGATGGAATTGTATAACCCTAAGTGTGCTGTAACTCTAAAGTGTGCTGTGACTTTAAGAGTGCTGTAACTTTAAGAGTGCTGTAACCTAAGTATAATACAATCATAAGAGTGATGTGTAACCATAAGATATGAAAGTAGAACCTTAAGTGGTATGGAACTGATAAGGGTGTAGCCTGAACTGGACGGGGCGTACCCCCGAACTGGACAGGGCATACCCCGAATTGGGCAGAGTGTGCCCCCAAGCTGGACAGTGTGATAAGTCTGAACCACTACCACGAACATCCAGCTAGAATAGTATAAAAGGAGCTGAAGACCCCAAGCAAGTCGATGATTCATCCCACTGACCAGTCGACCAGTCAATTTGATGATCTGACTACTGACCAACACATCGGCACACCTGATCCCGCTGGGAGGAGCATCGCCGCCGACCAGACGAGACCAGAGGACGAGGCAAGCGGAGAGGCGTATAGCCTAGTGCCGACTCGAAGCCCTTCGTCTACGGATCAGACCCTCTGACCCCGCGGGAGGAAACGTTGCGCTCCCATTAAGGACTTGCGCAGTACAGGTACAGCGACGTGGTAATTGGCAGACTTAATATTGTGTGGTAATTGGCAGACTTAATATTGTGTGGTAATTGTATTGAAATGAATTAGGATAATATAAGGTAAGTGTGTGAATTGCCATCCAAGTCCGAGTCCTCTTTAGCCATGGTACCTGCTCGCGACAATATATTACTATAAGGGCAGGGGACACTGGAGGTAGGGAAAAGATAGGGAAAAGGCCTCATTTGAGCTTTATTAAAAATAAGGAAGTTTTGACCTCTGCAGCCAGCCTCTAGGGATTAGAAGGGCAAAGGCAGCTAGATTCTGAAGAATCAGAAAGACAAAAGCAGCTAAACTCAAGCAATTAGGAAGACAAAGGTAAAGAACTCAAGACCAGGAAGTTCCTAGGTACCATGATTAACATAAGAATCACAAACTGTCTGTACATAAATCTCCCATACATAATCTTACCCTCCACCGAAGGACAGGGAAAGGTTGCCTGGCTGGGAGAAATCCAAGGTTAGGATGAAAGTCAAGCCAGGGAGCCAATCAGATTCCAAGAGCCTACAAAGATCTCAATAAGAGGAGCTACAGACAAGAAGTCCCAAAGCAATTCACTTTCAAATTCTCCCTACTCATCCTGGGTAGCTGTCTGTCATCTCTCTTTTCCTCCTTCCCCATCTTCAAATAAATTGTCTTCTTTTATTTAGTTCTTTACCGACACTGGGTTTAGCACTGCCAGGAGCTTCATGTTCCAGCAGAGCTGTGGCATGCCGTGGCATAGCATGGCATGGTGTACAACCTTCTGGGACATTACATCACAAATGCATAGCTTCTTAAATGCCAATCATATCTCCAAAAAGTACTATTTGCTGTCTAAAATCTAATCAACTGATATATTTTGAATAAGCCAAGGTAATAAATAGTATGTCCAAGTAAGAGGGAACATCTTTTATTTAAAATATTTAAAATAAATATCAGGTATTTAAAATATTTTACGGATATCTAATTCAGTGAGAATTTTTAATTTCAAAGCTTTCAGTATTATTAAATTAAAAAGATTATCCTTTTTATTATTGTAAGAACAAAGTAATGAGCAAAAAAAAAAAAAAAAAAAGAACAAAGTAATGAAGTAATTTGCTAACTATTTCTCTTTGGCAGTACTAGGGCCAAAAACAGCCCATCTTTAGCTATAATTCTAAACCTGTATTATGTGGATCATGCAATTAAAAATTATTGTATTTTGGGCCGGGGATTTAGCTCAGCGGTTTCGCCATCTGCTGTGCAAGCACAAGGACCCGAGTTCGATCCCCAGTACCAAAAAAAAAAAAAAAAAAAATTATTGTATTTTGCACTGGGGATTTAGCTCAGTGGCACCACGCCTGCCTCGCAAGCACAAGGTCCTGAGTTCGATCCCTGGTACCGCCAAAAAAAAAAAAAAATGTATTTCAAAAGATCACTTACATTACACATAAAGTGCCATCTTTGAGAAATGCTCAAGAGATTCTAGAACATGTAACAAATGTGTTAGAAATCTGTTTATAGATGTTGACAGAATGATGCCAAACAAACAAGTGTAGGAAACAGAGCCCTGAATATGTCACTTCCAGTAATCTTAATTAACAACTTACTGCACAGGCTCCTCAAAAGGAGGCAGGGGAAGGCCCAGGGAAGGAAGGTATGTTTACTGTTCTTCAGAAACATACTGGTTTTTTACTGTTTTTCAAGAACAAGCAGGGAGTCACAGCCATTAATATTGACCCTGGACATTTTCTTCTCATACAGTAAGGGACACCCAGGGAAAAAAGAGATGTCTTAGAACAGGTGGCAGAGTTCTTTAGGGTTCTCTTGCATCAAGAAAACCACGCAAGGAACTTGGAGGATGAAGAATTCCCTCTACCCTCCCCCCAAGACGATCTTATTACTAGAATTGCTTCTATTGAACATTCTATACTCTGACAAAAGGCAAATGTGGCAAACACATTAGTGGATTTCAAGCCAGTGAGTGGAAGTTTCCAATTCTGTTAAACCACACAAGAAACCCCTGACATGAATGGAGGATCCATTAGGGGAGCACAGCTCAACTCCTAAGACCAAAGCTGCAGTTTTCCTCGGATTCTAGAAAGGTTCTTAAGATTGAAATGTTATGTTTTCCACCAGGTAAATTACCCTCCCCACAAAAAGAAAAGAAAAGCAAGTGAGCGAGCAATGTTCCAAGTTGGAAGTGAAAACTGAGAAGGTTCTTGTAGACAGGGATTTCTCATTTCTGAGCACTCTTTACTCCATGGTTTTATTACAGATAGCTAAACTGCGGGCTACAGGGCCCATATTTCCTTTCCAACCATTTCCAATAGTGTGGGTAAGCAAATTTCCTTTCCTTCTGGGTAATGAGGTCTCTTAATCCTAACCTCAGGGCAAATTATCCTATTCTTCAGCTGTTAGAGGCCTAGAAGAAGTTAATTGGTCAGCTTTCTTTACCCTCTACTCTGAACTGCCAGTTGGGAGATTTCCTTTTCCAAGCTGCCTTCGTGATAATACCAAAATGCCCCATGCCAGTAACTGGAAGAGACATACTCCTCCTGTTCAGGGTCACTCTGTCACTCAAATCTGGGGCAATTCATGTCCCAGTTGCCAACGACTAGCCATCCCACCCCATCAAGGACCAATTCTTTTGCCAGGAGTTGGTCCCCTAAACATTGTATGATGGCTCCCTGGTAATCATTCAACCCAAGGATCCTAACCTATATCCTCACAAAAGAAAACACTCCCTCAAAAGAGAGGCTAGGCTGGAGCTAAAGTCCATTACTGATACATTTTTGGCTGCAGATACCAACCCTGCCATGCAAAGCAACCATTTTACTAGTAGTGAAGCCAATAGGAGAATATCGCCTACTACAAGATCTCAGAATCAGAAATGAGGTCCTGTGCCTATTCACCCCCATACATCCTTGCACAGATCCCTAGAGACACTAACTGATCCAAAGGGTAACTTTCCTATCCCTGTGGACCTCAGCTCCCAGTACTTGTTTGCCTTTAAATGGGAGGATCCCCAAACTGGGCTCCATAACAGTATACTTGGTTTTAGAGATAGCCCTCATCCATCTGCCTGGATCTTGGCTCAAGATCTTAAGAGAGCTAAAATTTGAAGCCACTACAATACATAGATGATCTTCTCTTTGGTAGTTCCACCAAGGAATTATCTGATCAAAACACCACTGAAATCCTCCATCTCTCAGCAAAAAGGGGATACAAGGTATCCCAACAAAAGGTCCAGATTTCTCAATCAAAAGTGACCTATCTGGGGTACATTTTAACACCAGGACAAAGGCAACTGTCTTCAAGGAGAACAGAAGCAATCTGCCATCTAGGTCCTCTAGAGTCTTAACAGCAACTGAGGGCTTTCTTAGGAAGGGCTGGCTCTTGCTCAATTGGTTTGTTCTCTTAAGATGGACAAAGAGCATTAGCCCCAGGCTGGGAATAGGGTTTCTCCCTAGCCTTTCTGCTTGGCTAGTTCTGCTACTCTCTTACTTGCCACAACTTACTCCTGAGATCCTAACCTCAAGTTACAAGTCAAGGATCCTAATCTTGACTTGACTGTACTCTTTAGAGCCCAGACTAAAAAATGTTTATGAAAGAGTAAAATTTTACTGATTCCTGTTGGGCTTTTTCCTTTTTTTTTTGAATCAGTTAAGCCTGGGTTATCTTTGACATAGGCAGACTTTGCACACATTCGAAACCATAGTTGTGTGAGGGGATCACCATTCCACACCCTTCCTGCTTCTTTTGGGGCCCCTTGTTCCCATCAGACGTCTGGATGAATGTGCCTGCAAAACACAGTGCCCATGTGTGCAAAGTCTGCCCATGCCAGAACACACCAAGAGACACCCAACTACCCCACGTAAGTATCTGCAGACAAGGCATCGGGTTTGGTTTAAAGACCTGGTTAACTGCATTATCCAAGGAGACACTCTCTCCAGGTCTCTCCACACAGGGCACAGTGCAACCCTGCAGACCTGAGTCCACCTGCGCGTGCACACTGTTGCCAGGGGAAATGGTACAAATAGCTTGAAAGTAGGAGCTGCTAGAATGGATGTGCAGCGGCCCAAAGGGCTCCAACTTTAAGTCAGAAATGTCCTTACATGGAACATTCAAAATCTAATGTGGGTTTTTATGAAATGCTTAAAGTTCATTAGAATTAGTTGATCTAAAGTCTTTCTGTACTGCCTCCATAATTCAAGGAGTGAGAAACATGTTACTGCTCTGGTTTGGACGGTGTCCTCAAAAGATCTGGGTGCTTAAGGCTTGATCCCCAAGAGGGCACTATCAGGAGGTGGCATGGATCTTTAGGAGATGGGCCTTGCTGCATGCAGGTCCTTGGGTCATTGGGAGCACTCTCAAAGGGGTCTGCCCCAGGAAATGAGCAGTTTTCCCCATACACATTCCCTCCCATTTTTATCTGGCACCCCACCAACAACCCAAAGCAATGGAGTGGCCTGATGTTGAATTAGAACTTGCAGAACACATAAATCTTTTCTGTGTTGTCTCAAGTGTTTCGTGGAAGTAACATGAAACTAACACAATTTTTTAAATATTTAGATGTTTTAAATTAAGATCAAAGGAAAATGGAGCTTTTCTATCAGATAGAGCAATATGCATATTAAGATGGTCACAACAGGTGTGGAGGTACATGCCTGTGATCCCAGCCACTTGGGAGGCTGGGAGGACAGGCTAAACAGGAGACTGGCAAGTTTGAGGCCAGTCTGGACAAGGTGAGATTCTGCCTCACAATTTAAAGAAAGGACTGAGGCTGCAGCTCAGTGGTAGAGTGCCACTGGGTTCAATTATTAGGACTACAAAACAATTTCTTTAATGTATGAAAAAAAGGCACAGAGAAGAAAACAAGGGGAAGGGAGAAGAGAAAGCACAGGACTCTGTCAGGAGCCAAAGGGATTGGGTGAAGTATAATTCTGATTTTCTCTGCATGTAGTCTTCCCAGCCTAGTTTACTGTGTTTCCATTAACTGTATTTGCCACATAAGGACATCTGTCTTCTTTAACCAAGAGATGCTATTAAAGAAGAATCAAGGCCAGGGAACGTGAGATGGCAGCAACTATTAAATAAACACTGCATGGGCTGATTAATTTTTGCAAATACTGTAGTCTGAAAAGCTGAGAACAAATAATTAGAAAAAGGTGTCCACATCCTTCTCCCGAGAACATGATATTCACAACCCTCTAAATTTATGTACCAAAATTTAAACTTCTAAGTCACAACATTCTAACAACTTGGCACTTTGTCTTGAAACTTTGCATTTGACAAGTCGTATTTCAACATTTATACCTTTGCTAAATAACTCCGAGTGAGCCAAAGAACTCAGGATCTGCAAGTAAAAGTAAAGGTCACAGGTGAGGAAAACAAAAACCCATCCAGAGCATAGGAGTGGCAAACAGGAGGAGAAAAGATTACCATTATGCCTCCTGGAAACTTCTGGCAAGTCTGACTGTTGGTACTGAGGTGAGTTTCTTGGCAAAGGATTTTCAGGTAGTTTCTTAGAGGTCTTCAGTGGACTGAACTCTTGTTCCTTGAGCTCAGCTATGTTTTCTGAAGTTTTAATGTTAGTTTCCTTAGGAAACATACATGTCTGTATTCCATCCTTCAGACTGCATTCTGAAGAAGTATTATTGACAACAACTGTGTTTTTCAGCGTGTTTTCATCTTTATTCAGTAAGTTTTTGGGGAGTGTTAAACTCTTCTGCAGACTGATATTCATGCCACTTGAATATCTGAGGCCAACCCAGTTCTCACCCATAACATTGGTGCAAACATCTTCTTTAGCAGCAGACAGGGAGCTGCCCGAGGTCAAAGTCTGCTTCTCCTCAGGAGCAGTGCTGGCACTGCTAGCTGCAGACACACTGGCTTTGTGTTTACTGTAATAGACAGAACACTTATGCTTCTTTTGAGAATGGCCATGGGTGCCAGGGCTCCTCTTGGCAGCGTTCTGCATCCTGCTCTGCGGCGTGCTCACAGGAAGGCAGCTTTTCCCCCTTCCCTTATCCGAGGGGCCATATGTGTCAAGAAAGTTCTTGCAATTATTTCTGGATTTAAGAAGAAAATCATTTCACATAAAGACAAACAAATCAAACTGTACTTCTCTGTTTCTACATCCATGAGAAAGAGGCAGCAGTTGATAGTGTGTGTAGTAAGGAGTTCTACCTTCCCTTCTTCTAAAGGCCTGGGAGTTTTCTGCCAATGAGTATGCAAGTGAACTATGTCATACGAAAAGATACGGTGCAGCTGTTCACAGTGACATAAATTTTATGAAAAACTTGGAATCGAATGTGTTATTACCTTAAATAAAATCAGAAATGAGTCGTGTCAGAAGAGAATCCACCCCCCAACACATACACAGATTCTTACTTGTGAGAATGGGAGCTGATCACATCCATGGGGCCATTGTTCTGCTGTGAAGCTGAGCTAGCATTTTGCCTCTGTCTTGTTTTCATGAATTCCATAAGAATGTATTGTGCTTGTTGGAAAGCTATTAAAATCACACCTAACAGGGACAAACTGGAGGGAAGAAACAACAGCATTCATCACTGCATGACTCTGACAGGCATTTAAGAGACTAGTTTGAAATCGGGCACGGTGGTGCAGGCTTGGAGCTCTGCTCTGAAGCTGGGGCAGGAGGATGCTTAACTCAGAAGTCTTAGTCCAGCCTGGGCAACATAGCAAGACTCCACACCGTCCACAAAGAAAGTGAAAGACTGGTTTTATTACAGAAGACTGGTGAATGACTGATGGGAAAAGGCTGAAGACAGAGTGTTAAAATATCATTAAGATGTATGACGTAATTTCTGATGTTTCTTAAACATAACAAGAAATCTTGACTTTTTAAAAATGCGCACACTTGTAAGGCTGACATTACAATTCAATTTTTAAATATACTTTCAGGATAAAATCATTTTAAAAGGGTCATTTTGTATCATAATCTCAAACTGTCATTGCTTTGAGCTAATAAGGTGAGCTCTCCCACTGTGACTGCCAATCAACACACACAGAACACAAGTGTCCACAACCTTCCTAGGGCCTATGAATGTCTAACAATTAGATTACTATCCCCTTAAAGCTGCCCAGTTACTGCCTTGCCTACTTCTCATGTCAGGGAGAGAGACTTCTGCAAAGGGAAGGGCACCAAGAGACCGAGGAAGAGGGAGGGAGTGGAGGGCAGGGGTGAGAGACAGAATGGAGATGTGAGAGGCACAGGACACTGCCTCCTGATGATGATATAATCATTATATACTGCCTGCTTGAACTCATAATTTTTAAAAATTCTTATGATTTGACTCTATTCGGGCAATCTGTATTTTCGAGCAGCTCTCTGCTTGAACACTCAGCGCAGGAACGGTCCAGATGGTGGCTGGTGATTTACCTGACAAAGAAGACTGTGAGCCTCCAAAACGACTCCTCCCAGCTGGGCCCGGGCACCACATCTGCACACAAGGGCAGCAGGTGATGAGGAAGGGTCACGTTGAGGGTGAAGCGGAATTCCAGGTCTGCGGCAGTCACCAGCATTAGCTCCCGAATGACCCAGGAAGAGGTAAAGTCAGGAGTAAACCTGGTAACAGGTGAGTCACCTTTATGAACTTTTAATGGTTTCAGCTTTAGTCATGAAATGAAGTAACTATAACACAGCAAAACCTGTTACTTTTGGGCCAGGGATTTAGCTCAGGGATTTAGCTTGGAACCACTGAGCTGCACAAGCGGAAGGTCCCGAGTTCGATCCCCAGTACCAAAAAAAAACCTGTTACTTTTACAAAACAAATACTCAAAACAAACTTGAGATGCCTTATGAATGGAAAAAGCCCCTCCCCAGTGTGAAATACATCACAAAACTAAAGGTAAAACCTGGTACTTACACAATGCTGATATCTCGGGATGTGTTTGGGTTCAGGGAAAACTGATGACAATCCAGCACTTCAAATCCGTAACCTTGGCAGTTATAGCCATTGATTTTCAGTGATGACACAGTTACAGGAAGAGGTCCGATATTCTCAACTTTAAAGTTCTTTGTAATAGATAAAATTTGCTTGCTGTCTTTCAGTTCTAATTAAGACAGAGGGCATTGTTTGGTATATAAGAGCTGCAAAATTTTTTCAATATAACTTACTGAAATCAGTATTTACTGAATCAACCAAATCATAACCTATACTACGAAAATGTGAAAGAAGTTCAACCTAAGTTCCAAATGTGATTTCTAGAATCAGAATTTCTGATTCTGTCATAGCTAGATTGTTGTATTGCCAGGATACAATAGAAAAACAGTCAAAATTTTTCGTAAACGCTCTGCCTAGGTCATCAAAATCTCCCTGGAGGGGCAGGGCCCTTCCAGAATGAGGAAGGCCTTACGTATGGCCCACTCTGGATCAGGTGAGGGCAGGTCAGACACAGAAAGGCACAGGATACAATCTCCACTCAGGGAGACTGCTGCCTGCAGAGGCCAAGAGGCAGCTGGACAGACAGGCGTTTCTGGGCTCCCTGCTCAGGCACCTGCATCAGGTCACAGCCCTTTTATCCCATCACATCTCGACATGGGTGCCCATGCTTCAGTCATGGATGTGGAAGAAGCTGAGGGCTGAGGGCCAGGTGACTCGTGGCGGTTCACAGGCAGGCCAACAAGAAACTGTCCATCTGCCAGGAGGGTGGTAAGTCCCAATGGGGACAAACCTCCCGCACCCAAGGAACCCCCCAGACCTCACCCTGTGTATTCCTTCATCCAACTGCTTATCTACACCTTTGACATATCCTTTGTAGAACTAAGATGTGTTACGTACACGCACCAATTCCCCACAATGAATGTAATTATTATGTACTGCAAATACGTGCTGATACAAACAAATAATTAAAAGAAAAAAGATGCAAAATATGCCCGTTATAAAAACTGGGTGAAAGTGGAGCATTTCCCTGAATTCTGTGAGCTGTCCTAGCAAAGCTGAGGGGTTGTAGGACAGCAGCCTGTAGCCTGTCAGAAGCCTCTGAGGCAGGGACCTGGGCCTGCGAGGCCTCAGCGTTGTCTCCAGCAGGCAGCGGCAGACCTGCACTGGACTGGAACACACCCAGCTGCAGAGCCACCGCAGGCTCGCTGGTGCGGAGAAACCCTCACACCTTCCGGATCACAGAAGCGGTCCGTGTGCTGCGCATACAGCAGGAGAAACTGAGCGTGAGTCGGTGCCACATCACCAGAGACACAGATTCCAAACACTTCCGCCATCATGGGAAGCTGTTGGTTAGCACACACTGCGTCTCCTCTCAATTCATCACTTTGGGGTGATTCTTTCATCACATTACTGATACCCAGATGAACTGCTTCATGTATTTATCTTAAATATCTGACACTCCGCTGCTTATCCAGTTAGCATACTTTTCCAGTCCTTTATATTTGCTATCTAACTTGAGGTAAATAGCTACAGCTACTAATCCAGGACACCCTGTGCTCACAGGCCCGCCTGGGTTAACTATCTGCGTCAGTGCAGTGAGTTTACTACTGACTTGTAAAAAAGTCTTCCCAGAGGCCCTTCCGCTCCGGGCTGTAAGGCCCAGCCTCCCACAGGGCACCACGATGCATACTCACGGCGGCGGCGGCAGTCCATCAGCGTGGACTCAGGCACCTTAAAGCGGAGGGACCCCCCTGCACCAGGAAGCCGACCGCCCACTTTCAGCAGCTCTCTCGCTCCAAATCCCTCCACACCAACCACATCAATAACCGTCAAGTTATTCCTGGAGAGAAAGGAGACACAATGAAAAAGCCATCAGCACAGGCAACCGAAGCTAACCCTTTTGGGGCGGGGGGGTGAGACAGGGCCTTGCTAGATAGTCTCAGTGGTCCTTGAACTCACAGCAAGCCTCCTGCCTCAGCCTCCTGCTGTAATGATAGGTGTACAACACCATACCCAGATCACAGCTGTTATTTAAAAGGAAAGAAAAGGAGGAAAAAGAGCTCAGAGAACACTTTTTTTCATTTTCCTTTGAGGCTGCCAGGAATGAGTGGTTTAAGTTCAAATACTATAGAGGGAAATATCTATAGCAGTGTCTCAATTATTCTTTTATACTAAGGAAAGAGAAATACATTTGTGTGTGTGTTCTCCCTTTTCTGATAGCACTAGGCAACATGCTGAGTGAAATGCATTCCTTTCTGGAGACCAGGCCTGCTCCTGGGGGAGGGAGGTGACAGAGGCACTGGGGGTGACGTGTGGAGCCCCACTGGTCACCAACACCAAGGCCTCTTCCCAACCTGCAGCCCAGCCTCCTCACTGCACTCTGACTGGCACAGGAAGTCAGCTACGAGCTGAACAGACAGAGACGGAGACTGAGACTGATTTAGGCAGATGCGTCAGCCACAGGGACACACTTACCGGATCAGTATGAGTGAGGTAACTTTCCCATAGTCCACCGGTGTGAAAACAACACCAACTCTTTTCATTTCCAGTGGCTGTAAATCCAAGTGCAGGGTGCCAAACCTGGACTCTTCAGAGTGCATTCCCTGCAAATCATTAGTGGTACAATCAGACAATGCCATTCTCCTGTAGAGCAAGCTTCCATCTTCATTAAGTGCATCTGTAAAGAGGGCTGCATTTCCAACCATCCTCACCAGTCTTTTCTGTTTTGTTTCTGTTGCAGGAGTACGGAATCTGAGCTACACTGCCAGGCCCTCATCAACCTATCTGAATTTGTTTATCCTGATGAGTTCACGCCAATAAACAGTTCCCAAGTTGCAGCTGAGACATATAGGGAGCGGCTGCAGGACAACCTGACATGAAAGCTGGAAAGGAATTTGCTTCCTGGCTTGGAAGAAACTGGGACGTAAAGCCTTCTATACAAAGATGCCTTGAATGTAAAACCATTAACCAGAAAAGAGACCAGGAAGTCTGCTCAAATCCCACAGCAATCAGATGAGACCACCCATTCACTGTTGGACCACCCCAAGATCACTTTAATATTCAATTTAAACTTATATGGAAACCATATTTTCACTTGTAGTCTCTCCAATCAGCCTGGGAAATGTGCTTTTATTCATGCGCTTCTTCCTTTTCTCCAAAAGCATTTCTGAGTAAAGCATTCTGCTCTAAATTTAACAGTCAAGATTCATTCTTTATCTTTCCACTACTTTTGCTAGCTCCTCACTAAAATATTTTTAAGAGTTAAGATACAATCTGTACAATGATATTTCTCATTCCTATGTTTCCAACTTTTAAATTTGTTTAATCCTTTAAGTACGGCTCTCACTTCCCATTCTTTCTGAAAGAATAAATGGTGATGGGGCTGGGAATACAGCTCAGTGGTACAGTGCTTGCCTAGCACATAAGCAGTATGGGTTCAACCCCCTATACTGCCAAAAGAAAAACAGGAAAGAGTGAATGAATAAATGATGATGGTGTGTGATTCATCTTCATCAGAATTACAAACTCCATGCAAAAGAAAACCCTGCTTTATATACATAATATAAACACTGAACAAACAAGCTGCGGACTTTGATATTACATTTATAATAGTAACAGCACCATTTGCTCAGTGGTCATGATATGCTTGGCACTGGGTTATTTCAGGCATACAAAATACCAAGTCATCCATTTTCTAACCCTTACTGAACTGTCACACATTATTGTGAGTGTGAAAGATGAGGCTCCAAGAAATTAATCCGCCCAAGGAAGTCACATTGGTGGAGCATAGAAGAACCAAGATTCCAACCCTCAGTACCAAGTTCCATACACTCTTAACCAAAGGAGCCATATTTCTAAGAACAAAAGTACAATGCAAGAGTCCTTTATAAAAAAAAAAGCTTCAAAAACAATTTGAGTTATATTTTGAGTTTCTTCAAGGCACTGATGCTGTTCTTTTTGTTTGTGCAGTAAATTAACAATAGTGATCATTTCCTCTATCATAAAGATGTAATATTCTGGGGAAAATCTGCAGTCACAGTTATACTTTTTCCAAATGAGCTGCACCATTTCTTCAATCTGAACAGCATATTCAGATATAAAAGAAACTGGCATTATTTCTTCAATTTCAAACCAGTATGGAAAATCATCTCCTACTGTGGTATCACAGACTAATTATCGCTAACAGCACTGGACACTGTCTGTGAAGAGGAGGACGAGGGGACTGGAGAAGGCTCCCGGAGGTGGGCGAGACCACTGTGGTGCAGGCTCTGCCCATGCTGGGGCTGAGGCCACTTCAGAGAAAGGCAGTGTGCTGCCGTGTGTTTGCTAGTGTGACTAAGTCTCTAGAGAAAGCCCACTTAAAAACTTGCTTTGATTCATTTTGTTTCAACTCTTAGCTAGAGGTTATCCATAGTCTCGGGCTGTCTAAGTAAGCTAGGTCAAGAGTGTATTTCTGAAGGGACAGGGCTCAGAAAGGAAAATAAAAAATGCATTTAAACATGTGTGTGTGCACGGATTCTCTTTTCAGTAGATGTTCTACTGGGCGGGGGGGGGGGTTAACTAGGGCTCAAACCCAGGGCCTGAGCATGCGAGGTATGCCCTCTCCCACTGAGCTATATGCCCAACCCCCGCCCCCCTTTAATGTTGAGACAGGGTCTCATGAGTTGCCCAGGCTGGCCTCCAGCCTGCAGTGCTCCTGCCTCAGGCACTGAACAGCTGGGATCACAGCATGAGGCACCGTGCCTGACTAGATGTTCCATGTCTGAACTGATCTCAAAAGCACAGTACCTGCGAGGCCAACACTCTGCTATCCAGAGTCACTAGATGAAAACTAAGAAATCAAGCTCCAAGCCCCCAAGCAAACAGTGTCCTCACCATGTGCCATTTTCACCCCTACTCCTAAGAAACACTTAGGCAAAAGTGTCATGTCTGCCTGGGGACTTAAGAGTGTTACAGAAATCCTTTTGTATAGGTGAGATGAATATGACAGACACTGCATGACTTGCTAAAAACATGAAGACAGCTTAAATTTTAAAAAGTGCATGTATTCATTTTTACCTTATACTGCCCTAAAAAAAGAATTTAGGGGGCCCAAGGAGTCCCAAGAGAATTATAAATTCTGAGGTCCTGAGTTTCATGGTTTTCTACATAGCTCTGACTCAACTGTTATTTCTTGATTTGCATGAATTTAAAATCATCAAATTAAAATGATTTACAGGCTAACATGAATCTGACTCCTGCCGCACTAGTTAATTGGAAAAATCTGCTCTGCATCCATCCTTCCTGCCTAGAGAACAAAAACGAGAGAGACACACACAGTACATAAAGACACTTCAAACACCAAGTCGTGAGGCACAGCTGCGTTGATGGCTAGTCTGCCAACATTCTGTTTCTGTCTGAAGAGGACACCCTACCCGATAAGGGCAAGCTTTGGTGAGCTGGAATTCACCCGTTGTGAAATTAATCATCTGCATATCGGTGCCAAACCTACAAAGACAAAAACCAATGGTTTAAAATAGCATTAAAACCCACCAATAAAGAAAGAATTCATAATATGTGTGCACTTACATATTTACCTGTGCACACACACAAATTCACCAGCCCCAGCACAACCCTGTCTCAGCCCATGCCACGCCCACCCAGACCTGGCATATTGCAAGAGCTCAAAAGAGGATTCAGTGAATGATTTTGGCAACACAGAATATAGAGCTACTTATATTGACAACAGACTCTAAACACGAAGCAATTTTTCTTTCTCTAAGTGGTTTACAGATAGAAAGTTAAACAGAAGGAAATCAAAGGCAAAGGAAACACTCGGTACTGTCTGAAGGTGTCTTTGGTTACTATGGCTGGGGAAATCCTACTGGCCCCTGCAGTGTAGCACCAGGGATGCTGCTGAACATCCTTCAGTATACAAGACAGCTGCTACACACACACACACACACACACACACACACACACAGAACCACCTGCCCACAGTGCCAATAGTGCTGAGGATGAAAAACGCGGGTAAGGAGACATGTTCCCAAACCGAAAGGAGGCAATGTTCTAAGTACTACTGTGATTATGTGAAGATAATCATAACAGACATGAATGAACGCTATCATCTCTTATAGTTTGACTGTAAAATAAAAAATGCCCTAAAATACTACATCTTTTTTGAGACAGGGTCTTGCTAAGTTGTCAGGCAGCCTTGAACAAGACACCCTGCTGCCTCACCCCCAAGCAGTTGGGATGACACATGTGCGCCACTGTGGCCAGCTTCAAACTCATTCCATCATGATTTAGACTCTGTCTCAGAAGTAAACATGAAAGTTATGACAGTAAAGAAAAACATGACCCAGGCATTCCCCTTCTAGGTATCTTCCAAAGAGTTAAAGACATCATATTACAGAGATCCATGCATACCCATGCTTACAGCAGCACATTTCTCAATACCTAAGTCTTAGAAGCACCCTATCTGTCCACCAACAGATGACTGTATAAAGAAAATGTGGTTTTACATACAATGGAGTGCTGCTCTGCCACGAAGAAGGATAAATTTGAGGCATGTGTAGAAAAATGGACGACTCCTGAGACCATAAATTTAAGTGAAATAAATCAGACACAGAAGCTTAAATGCCATATGGTTTCTCATATATGAGAAACCCAAATTATAACTAAAGAGCAAACTAAAAGACAGATAATAGAAAGTAGATCTTTCTCACATGGGAAAGGGACCAAGAGATAGAAGGGAGGGAGAGGGAGGGAGGAGGGGAGAATGAAAAAAAGGATTAAGATGTGTCATGTACATGCCTCAGCTCCCCACGAGGAATGTAACATTATGCACTGCACACGTGTACTAATAAAAACAAAAAGTTAGATAAAACAAATAAATTGTTTTATCTAAAAAAAAAAAAGAACAAGAAAGAAAAGAAAGAAAAGAACATCCATCAGATAGTGGACCTGACAGTGACACCGAACGTGCCACACAACACAAAGTCAGGAACTTCCCACAGGCAACAAGCACCAACAGACTGGCTGCTCATGTGCATGGCTGAAGAGCTGGTGCCGTGTACATCCACACACAAAGCTGGGAGACAGAAGCACGGGGCTTTTTCAATGTCTGAGTCTTGATCGCCTTTCCCCAACTGCCCATCATGTCAGAGCATCTTCCTACCATTTGTGCAGCAGGCGGCCTGCGGCTTCTGGCTTGGGGTACAAGGAGAGAGGCAGGAGCTGCAAGGACACCGGCAAAGAGGACGGGTTCCTCACCACAAAGTACTTCACCTGGATGCGGGGAGGAGAGGGTCAGCCCGGCGAAGGACAGAGCATCCTCCTGAAACACTCCTGTCAGAATAGCACAACCTCCATCTAGCTACAAGGAACCACCACCCAACTCAACCCGAGGGACTGCTTAAAAAATAAATGGTCTGCATGCTTCAAACAATGTCTTCATGGGCTGGGGGTGTAACTCACTGCTAGCACAAATACTTAACCTGGGTTTGACCTCCAACACCAAAAACAATAACAAGAAAAAAAAGGCTGTAGAAGAATAACAAAGATAATGCAATTAGATCTTGGGTTGCATCCTGAGCCAGGAAAACCATAAAACATTATAAAGCACGCTAGTAAGCTCACTGGAAAAGTTCAATACAGACCATACACTAAATTTAACATTACAATTAATGCTTCATTTTCTGATTTTGGTAGTTATAATCTGGTTATATTTTAAAATGCCACTGTTCTCATGTCATTCACACTGAAATAGAGGCAAGGGGGCCTAAACATCTGCTGCTCTCAAATGGTTCATAAAACTATACGTGCAGAAAGAAAAGGGATGATGAAATAAGTGCCACAAACATTAAACAGTGGAGAATTTTGGTAAAGGACCATTAGTTCTTGGAACATTTCTCTAAGTATAAATTATTCAAAAGCACAAAGTTACATGAAAAAACTAAAGCCCTCTCAGGGTCACCTGGGAAGCTCAGTGAACACTGCTGATGTGTCCACTGTGACTCGGACCACTGACACAGCTCTCGGCGAGAGACAGGAGGGGGCCGGGCCGGCGCCCCCTGGCCTCTGCCATCCTCCAGCCATCTGGGCTGGCTGGAGAACCCTGCACGAGGGAGGAAGCTGAGAGATGAAGGACAGAAAGTAAACGCACAGATGGAGTCATGTCCCAGGGGCATCACAGAGCAGCCTGGCTCGCTCTGGGCTTCCTTTCAGCTTCTCACTATGAGCTAAGTCCTGCTAACCCTGTGTTAGCCAAGATTTTCTCTGTTGTTTGTAAGCGGAATACTTTCTTCACAGTTCCCTTTTTTTGTACTGGGGATCGAACTCAGGACCTTGCGCTTGCCAAGGCAGGCACGGTGCCACTGAGTTAAATCCCCAGCAGCTGAATACTTTCGTAAGCCATGTTTCATTTATGAAGTTCATATTCAATTCAAAATTTGTTCAGTGCATGCTCAATCATCTTGTTCTTTTGACACGTCTGTAAGTAATATGTGTATGACTTTACAATAATTTTGGTCCTGAAACAAAATCTCCAGGTGGAAATACAATAAAAGCTTGATTTGCGAGTAACTAGTTCTGCAAGTGTTCCACAAGACAAGCAAACATTTCTCAGAAATTTTAACTTGATAAACAAGCGATGTCTTGCAATGCAAGTAGTACATGACATCAAATGTCACATGATCACAACTAACCAATGGTGGATCTCTCCCTCTCCCCCACACCCTTTCTGTCATGGAGGAGATCTCATCTATAGAGGAGGAGGAGAGAAAGGCAGAGGAATCCCTCACTTCATATTAGATTATGGAGCTGTGTAAAATGTGGCAAAGTGCAAAATTTTGTAGAAAAGCACCACCCAAATACAGCTGTAGCAGTGTAAGCAATAAATCTATTTAATGACAATGCAATGTCACATTTCTGTGAAATTCTCAAAAGGAGGCAAAGCATGTGTCACTGCATAGGTTCCATGTTAAAGCAGCATGAAAGGAGAAAGACTCTGCTGAGCCAATAGACAGCAGAGGTCCCATTAGTGATAGTGAAGTTCGCCCTACACCATAACCCTCCTCTCTCATCCCCCTCACCCCAGCCACAAAGGCAAATGCAGGTTAATTGGTTTATTTTTCTTTATACTTTGTATTTCCTTTACTATTGTGCATTTTTTACAGTACTGTAGTCATTTTCACATGAATACTTTTGGGTTGTGGAACAAATCATCTGAGTTTTCATTATTTCTTGTGGGGAAGTTTGCTTTGATATACAAGTGCTTTGGATTACAAGCATGTTTCTGGAATGAATTATGCTCCCAAACCGAAGTTTTACTGTACTGTGAAAATCCAAGAGCTAGGTGTCACTGATGAAGAGATGAAAAGACACAGTGTCCTTACCGCACTGTTCTGAAGGGCAGCCGCACTGAAGTCCAACACAGGGCCAGGCTCCGTGACCAGACGAGGCAAGAAGGAAGGAAAGGGTTCTGACTCCTTGGACTTTTTGAAGTGGGCAAACTGCGTCATTCCCAAAACACTCCTCCTGTGTAATTCAGACAGACATTACCATACAAGATAATTTCCCATTAACAAATAAAGGAAATGACTAGATGTCACTTCTACTCAAAGGAACAAGGGCTCCTGGGGCAAATGGCTATGCCAGGTCTGAGGTACAGAAAGCTAAGACTGACTTTAGAAGGTCCAGGGTGTAACCCAGCGGTGCAGTGCAGGATTAGCACTGCCTGCATTTGATCCCCAGCACCAGGAAAGAGAAGAAAAAGCCGACCCTCGAATGTTCTATTTTACTGGAAAGCAATCAAGTGCTCATAGAATGATGGCAAAAATCAAAAGAGACATACAAACTTCCCATACCAAATGTGACAATTTATCATCAAAAATAATAAGGACAATTAATAGAGAACAACACACTAAAGAAACTAGTGAAGCTCCCCAAAAAGGCCCCTTTAAAAAAAAAGCACCTACTAAATGTAGAACGAACAAAATAAAAACATCAGCATTTTGCAGCTGTAATTCTAACAACTGATTCAGGCAAAGATTATCCATGAATGCTAAAACCACAGAGTGAAACATTCTTAGGGAATAGAAAATTTGTAGGATATCAAATTATCATAGCACACATTATTTTTTAATTACAAAAAGGAAAGCGGTATTGAAACTGAAGAGATCTGTCACCCATTACCTAAACCAAACGCCTTAACAATGTTAAAATAATGAGACAAACTGACATTTATGCACCTCCTGATGTCACATGATCAGTAAAGTAATTAGTATTCTTGCTAAAAATACTTAATTTGAATGTAAACCAAAGAAACCAAACACAAAAATCCAGTGTGGAATGTTCCATACAACAACTGACTTGGATTCAAAAAACTGCCAACAAGATGAGAAACGAAGAAAGATGGAACCCTAGTCTGGGCTACAGAAGCAAGACCACCATGTGTAATGCCTGGTCCTTGGATACACCAAGAAGAAAAGAAAAGAAGAAAGAAAACAAACCTATAATAAATATTAGCTCAACTAAAGAAATTTTAATATAGACTGGGTGTTAAATAATACAATTTCACTGATACTGAGTTTATTGGGTAAGTATTGAGGGCCGAAGTATAATGACAGATATTCCTAGCAAAGTACTGAGGCCTGAAGTATGGTACGTACAGCTTACTTTCAAATGACTTGGCAAAAAATGAGTGAATGTGTCTGTAAACAGATGCAGAATTAAGGAAATAAAGCAAAAATGGTAAACTATGAACACCTTGTAAATACAATCTAGTTGAGGAATATTTGAGTGCTCCCTGTATTACCCTTTCAATTTTTCTGAGGGTTGAAATTTATCAAAATAAAAAGATAAAGATAAATTATCACCAATCACTAAAACTTCAGTATAATTTCAAAAAACTACTAAGAGTTTCGCCCCACTGTTTAACAATAGAACAGAAAATAGTTGAAGACTTACCTACAGACATCACCATTTTTATATTTCTTCCATCTTTCATACAATTTATTTGCAAGTTCTGAATCCACATCCCAGGTAGACTGATCCAGAGAAAGGCTCCTATCCCAATTAGGTTTTTCTAAAAGGCAGATCATATTTAATGTTTAGATTTACAGAAAGTACAGTTAATTAATAACCCCCAAAGGCTGACTATTAAAACATCTCATACTGAGAGGACTACAGAGTGAATAAATGCCACCTCTTTCTTCTGCTACTACTAAAAGTCCAACTCAATGGCAAATGATATATCAAATTAAACAAACATGTGAAAAGCAAAATGAAATTGAATTATGTAAAGTATTAACATAAAAGGCACATGACTCATGAATACAGCCTGAAACATATTAAGATTATACTTGTAGCATTTTTAACAGCTCTAAATCTGAACTATAAAACTGCTCCCATATAAATGGTCACCATCCAAGTCTTTCAGGATCCTATGTCAAGTGCTGAGACACAATGGCACTTCCCAAAAGAGGGCAGACCAGGGCTGACCCTACACAAGGTGCACATTTATAGACCAGGCTATTGTTCACTTCACTGCCCTGCTTGTCTGTACCAGGAGGGAAAGGTGGGAATCCCCCAAAAGAAACGTCTGTACTTTAAAACTCTTCTTTTAAATAGCTCAATGAATCAAAATGCAAAAATTAAACTTTTTTTTTAATCCAGAACACTAGAAACTATTTCTATATCAACACTCTGGCCTTCAGTCTCACACCACAATAAGCACCCCCTACGAAATGTTTCTGCCCCTATAACTTAAGTCTACAAATGCAATCCAGTCAGCTCTTCTGTAAAAGAAACAATTTTCCAATTGTTCCTGGAGGGGCCGTTACAATGATCAAACAATATTATTTTTTAAAACTCCCTTACAAAAGCATAAGCTACTAAAGAATCAGACAGCATTATTTACACAAGTACCCTGGATGTGTCCTGGAGGATTCTTAACAATTTAAAGTCATTCTGTCAATGATCATGCTCTCTAAGAATAGAATATGATGCAATTACTTTAACAGAATTAACTTTCCATCTAATTTCACTCACTGCTTCCCAGTCCCCCCAAGTTCTACAGAAAGCCTAAGGGCAAAATACTTACCTGCTTTTGATTTTCCCATGAAATAATGCATGCCACAATGTGCTATCACTTCAAAACCCAGACTCCCTTCCTAGATTGAAAAGTAATATGTGAATAACTTAAATCACAATACTTGGCATAAAAATCCTAAATCACTAACACATGAAGCAGACATGGCCTCCACCTCTGTGGACTCCTTTATGCCAGAGCCAAAGAACTAGAAGGAAATTTCTTGGTTTACTTTATTCCTGAATCAGTTCAGAGAAATCTGAGCTGCCTCTCACAGGGAGGGTCAAAACGGTGGATTCTGTACAATCACCAATGTCCATAAAGACAGCCACAAGACACGCAGCTACCACATGAATTAAAAGATTAAATTAGTTTCAGGACAGTTTTAGCAGCTTTTCTTTGTTTGTTTTGCTTGTTTTCCAACTGTACTCTAGTCCTCTGAGAAGCAGTATGCCAATCTATAGTAAGTCTTAGCCACTCAGGACATTTAACATCCTATTTCCTACAGATCTGAAAAGTACAGACTTGCTACTTCCACACACACACATCTGAAACCTGGCTTCTGCTCCCTCCCGTGGCTATTCTTCTTACATGTGTCTCTTAATTGGAAAAGGGGGTCTTCTAAGAAATCTCCCCTGTTCAAAATATATAAATGGCATTAACCTCACATTTTTGTTGAGGCTGATTTGTGAAGTCCTACCTTCAAACTTATAGCTAAACACAAGGCATTTCTAACTATGAAACATCAACACTAATAAGTGAGAAAAATCATAAAGATGATTGCATGAATGTCTCATAGTGAAAAACTAGAACCCAGTGTTATACAGAATAGCTTGGATCAAAAGGAAGCAACAACAACTAAATAAAAAGAAATAAACATTAAGAAAAATGACGCATGTTTAAGAGAACCTAAATGAAATACAATTTACCCAGATTTTATAATGTATTCTTTTGTGAAACCTTTCAGGCCTTAGATTTGGCCCACTAAGAAAATTCAAGGGTTACATGCAACAATTAAATGTCACTTAAAAGAGGGATTCATCAAGCATTCAACAATCTAGTTTATTTGAAGTCACTGCGGTATGGAATGAAATTTCAAACATGCTGTCTAAAGCAAGCATATATTCCTTGCTTTAAATATTTTTTAAAATAAGAGCTGAGGATGTAGCCCAGGGATAGAGCACTTGCCTAGTACTCATAGGGCCCTGGGTTCCATTCCCAGCACCACAAATAAAAGAAAAACCACTTTTGGAAATGAATGAAAATAAAATTGATCAGTTTGGAATGAGTTATTAAATAATCTCAAGTTACTTCACAAAAAGTAGATTCTTTCAAATAAAGATTTCAGTGTGTAAAAAAATTTACTATCTAAAATTGGCCTGGTAATATCCTTCAATTTCTTAGCCATGAAGAACACAAACTTAACCCGGTTAATAAAACCCAAGCACCGTGAGTAAATAAAAAGAAAAGTCATTATTTTAAAAACTGCCACACACAGAGGGTGTTGTAAACAATACCTTGGTTGGTGCTGAGAAAATCTGTAGAGGTACTGCAAAAATGGCACCTATGTTTGTAGTCAAAAATACACTGGTGAATAAATTTATGGCAATGTCTTTAACAGAAAGTTTCAAAGAAAATATATTCCAACAGCCTGGAGGTAGAAATAAAGGGCCAGTGAAATTCAGAATCTAAAAAGAAAAGAAGCAAGAGAGATTACTTTTCCTAACATTAATTATGTTTAAAATCATTATAAACTATGATTCTAAACTTCTTCTATACACTGGAAAGTGCAGTTTTACTGAATTAGTTCTAGATCAAAGACTAAAATATTTTCAATATTATTTAATATGCCATTATCTTCAATTTCACAAAGGTAATCTTGGTATTTTTATAAATAGTACTTCACAAACCCTATATTTTATCATTAATCAGGTTTATTTTTACTAAATAAAATCTTTTTAGTACAAATCATATAACATTTTTAATAATGTTAAGAGTAAATATTCTTAAAAGATACATGCTGGTTATTTTGAGCTCCTTGAGTAACAGTTTAAAAATGAGAAGGAGGCAGGGAACCGAGTGGGTGGGGGAGGGGAGGGGAAGGAAGACATTGAGACCCTAAGACCCTAAAGGGCTTTCTGAAAACTTAAAAGAAAAATATTTGCTTAAATTGTAAGTCAAAATTAAATTTTATAAGTATTAATTTCATAGCATTTGACTAAAGTCAAACTAAGGCTATAATAGGCCAAAGCTTGGAGAAATGTATACCTTTAAAATGTGCCTGGTTTCCTTGGAAATAAACACATCCTTTAACACCAGAGCACGGTCCAAATGGTTGAGGCACCATATGGACCACACTCCTGTCATGTTCTCGTGACTCTCTATGTGAAACCGGGCTGCAGAGGGGTCCACTCCGAAGTACCTGCGGACAGCAGAGATGTGTGCAGTTAGCAGAGTGCAGGAAAACCATCAGCTTTCAAAGGAGCCTCCACCTACAAAGAGGCGAGCAGCAAGACACTGCTGTCAGCAGTGACCACCTCCTGGCTCACACACAGCAGTGAAGGCCAGAAGTGACCAGGCAGTGGCCAGGGCAGCTCCCAGAGGCCAAACCCAGGGCAAACCTGGGGTCGAAATGCCACTCAGAAATCAGCACGAGCATATCTTCCCACATACCCGACCCCTGGCCTGGAACCTATGTCATGATTATTTAGCTCTCTCTTCCCCACTCTGCTAGGAAACCTCTCACTGTTTCAGCAGCGCTGATGCAAGGGGAGGCAACTCCAGAAAGAGAATTAAACAAGTTACATCAGTTATACTTCAGAAGAATTTCTAGAGGAGAATAAAATCTATGATTTTAGGGAAAGTGGAAAGAACGTACCCGTGCACCACTGGGAATGAAAGGCATGCTTTTAGTGTTGGGGTGTTTCTTTTTTCCTTCACATCTTCTGTAATTCCACTGTCACATGTTGTAGCTGCTTTTGGTATAAAGAAATAAATGTGAAGTATAAGCACCTTTCTTTCATTAAGCCTGAACAAAAATAAGATATTGGTTTTACTTATAACTTTTAATTCACTTGGCTGACATCATTAAAACTGTGAATCAAATATATATATGGTAACAAGCTTTCTCAAATGCTCCTATCTTTCTTCTTCACTGGCTTGTTGCCAATAATATGGAACATAAAGTCTACATCCCTCCCCACCTTATTTTAAAACCAACCTTTAATTTCTTTCTCTGGGGAAAAAAAAGTTCAGAAGCAATACTCTGTGGCTTTGCCTCTACACAGCCCTGTCTGTACCATAAATACAACGAAAGTCCTAGATCTGCCAGGGATGCCCAAGTAGAGCTCACTGGGTGGGGCAGAGAAGAGCATGCAGAGGCCCAGAATCCAAGACAGGAATAAAACCTGACGGTAAAAAGGACCTTAACTATAATTAACAGGAGTTTCAAACACTACTCATTTATAAAAATAATGTTTTTGGCTTCCCTTGATCTAGGTCATAATGCTCAGTTGCTGATGTTGAGTTTTTAACTCTCATGTTAATACTCAATTTCCTTTAAAGCAGTACATATGCTTCCAAAAACAATTCAAACACTACTAAAAAAAAACCTAAACTAACATCTACCTTTCACCCCTGCATCTTAAACAGTGTTCTATACATCAACAGACACCCTTTTAAAAAGCAAGATGGCCACAGATTGCACAGAGCTATTCTGTTGTCATAAACAACACACATATCTGTAGGTACCATGCGGGGACGGGTTAGAAAAAAGGTATCACTACACTGCTCAGGCTGGCCTTAAACTCCTAGACTCAAGCAATCCTCCCGCCTCAGCCTCCATAGTTGAGCTACAGGCACACACCACTACACCCAGCCTGGATGTAGTTTTGAATACACATATGAGTGTGTCTGTAGGATCTATAGCTAGAACTAGAATTAAACACTGAAGAACAAATAAGTGTGTTTTAAATTTTCTTAGAGACTGAGAATTTTCCTTCCAAAGCAGCCTGTGCCGATTTATATTCCAGCTAAAACAAATGTTTTCTTTCCTAATTATTAACACAGAATATTAACAACCTTTTTAATCTTTATGATCTAAGTAACAAATTATATTTCATTTACTGCTTTAAATTATATTTCTTGAAATGAGTGAGGCTGGGCATACAGTCCTATATTTCAAATCCATGTGAATTCCTTTATAGAACTCTTTAACTGTAAGTAAGAACTGAAGACAGGACAGGGGTCCTGGTCACTAAATAGTCAACCACATTCTTCACAAGGAAACAAAACTGAGCAATGTAACTAAACTACCTGTGAAAGCCACACCTCCAGTAAACATAGGGCCATCCCAGCCCTGCAAGTCACCGAGTTAAGCTTCAAACCCTACAGATTAGCAGAATACAAGTGCCATCAACAAGTTTTTACATCATTCTAACTCTTAGAACCACAGAGACCGTGGGGTTCATTGAATCCAAAACCTTTCTAACACCATGCATAACCCATAATTTCAAGTTATTGCACAGAAAGAATTGCCAATCAACTAGATAACAAAAGGAAAAGACAACCTCCAATATTTTTGTTTTTGGTACCAGGGATCAAACTTGGGACCTTGTGCTTGCAAAGCAGGCGGCAGCACCACTGAGCTAAATCCCCGGCCCAACCTCCAATATTTTTAAATGTATACCTTTGCACGTAAAAGAGGCAATTTTGGTGAAGTTTGTTGTAGAAATAGGCAGTAGTACCGGTTTAAAATGCAGAGATAGAGCATCCCTTTGTGCAAGGTGATGTACATCCTGTAAGAGGAAAAATCCATATTACTACTCCCAGCCAGGAGATTTACATAGTTTGAACCCACTCAATAAGTAACCAGCACAGATAAGAATATCTAACAACTGCTCAGCAGATGTGTCTGTAAGAAGGGGATGCTGGTAACTTTCACACAAATTGGAGTTCAAGTGAGGGGGAACAGGTTTAAATGAAAGCAAAACAGAACAGTTACAACAATTTCTGCATCCGTTCCTGAAAAGCTCTCATGTTCTGCAACTCAATATCCACTTGTAATTTCAAATTCTATTTTAAATAAGCGTTAATAATACCTGTATCCTGGGCCGGGGATTTAGCTCAGTGGTTCCGCTGCCTGCCTCAAAAGCGGAAGGACCTGAGTTTGATCCCCAGTACCAAAAAAATAATAATAATAATAATACCTGTATCCATATAAGGCTGTTTCCTGAATGTAATACATACATATTCACTGCCGAATCAGCTGTCCAAAAGAATCAAAGCAATGAGATTAAAACAAAAAGTCATCCCATTCCCAGACTTAACACAGTAATTGATTATACATTTCTACAAAAAATGTAAACCTGTTTTTTTGAACACTGTAATGAAAACTAGAAGCTGTTTCCTTTTGGGTATTCTTTTAAGTCACAAGAAAAAAGATCCTTACAAAAAGATTGGCCTAATAATGGAGGCTCTCTAAATGATGAAGAATTACCAGGAGAGACACTGTATGTTCTTTTGACAGGAGCTAACAGTGAACATCCATGTTTACAAAGAATTAAACTCTAGCATCTCTGGCTGGCTTCTTTTCAGCTCTTGCCAACAGAAATGCTCCCCACAGAACAGGGTCTTCTCCACATTCGTGTCCACCCAGCTATTATGAGAATCACTCAAACTATAAACCCAGACAGGAAAGCTCTCCTTCAATTCATCACTACTCCAGCCAGTTGTGAGGACTGGTAGGTAACTGACGTTCGACACATAATTCAGGAGCCAACAGGGCTCGACACGTAGCTCAGTGGTAGAACATCTGCTTAGCATGTATGAGGACCTAGGTTCTGTTCCCAGAACCAAAACAGAAAACTCCAAATAAAACTATGCTTTTATATACCATTTGTGACATTTTTTTAATATATATTTCCCCCCTACAGAACAATCATCATACCCAAAGGCTAACAGTAAATCCTACAGTATGAATTTCATGGATCATACAATATGTGTTCTCTACCAAAATTATTAGAAAGTTAAACTGATGAGGTAGGTTATTTACTGGACACATACTTTCAAAGATAAAATTCACAGAACCGAACACTAAAATTCTACTGTAACTTGTCAGGCATCCAAGAACAGCTAGCTATGGTATAGACTATCAAGAACACAAAACAGCATGATTTGGTCAACCGAGCTTCTGCAATTCAGTAAAACTGGAATAAGAGACCTAAGACTTCAAACACTATGTACAAAGCTCCAAGAAAAATTATTCCACAAGGATTCAGAATAGCTTGCACTGGTCATTTAACTGACCTTCAAAATAATATTAGAGCCTCAGTAGCAGCTGCAGATTGACAGCCAGTGACTACTACAATCTCGTAATAAAAGCAAAGCCTCTCAGTCTTGGTTTGCTCTGATGCCGTCTACAAGAAAATGCTACTGAATGATGATGCAAGGTTAATCAAAACACGCTATAGCAAAGTTTTTTGTTTCTTTATTTTGCTTTGCTCTGTGGTGCTGCAGATCAAGCTCAGAGCCTCATGCATATTAAGCACACACTCTCCTCCTGAGCTACACCCCTAGCACTCTAATGAAAATCGTAAGAGATTTCACCTTACCTGAGGTCTCAGATTTGTCTGTTGCTACATAAACAATAGAGAGATGATCTAACAAATCTTGTGTGTTTTCTTCAAATTCTTTTGAGGAGTTTTCCACGGTTACAATTATGCTCATTTGTAAGTGCAAAACATCATCAGATTCCAGATAGCAACTCTGAGATTGGAGAAAGGGGGAGGAGAAAAAGGAAAAACTCAAAAAAAAATCATCAGAACTTTGTGATTTCAAGTTTTTGAAAAAGAAAAGCTCGTAGAGCAACAGCATGTTTATTTCTGAAAAGAGAACACAGTGTTGTTTTGGTTTCTGTTTTTAAGCAAAGAAGCAGGAAGGAAGGCTGAAAGAAAATGCTAAATATTTTATTTTACCTTTAGTTGCTGACACACTTTATTATGTAAACTGCACTCGAGATGTACCTGCAAGAGGCTGGTATTAGTGGTTTCTGCCTAAAAAAAAGAAAAAAGGGGGAAAGAACTTAATAGGAAAAAAGCACATGCTAGCATTAACAGTAAACAACCCACCACTTACTCAGAAACCACATTTATTCATTCATTTATTGAACAAATATCTGAGTATTTGCTAAGTGCCGGGCATTATTCTATTTACTGGAAACATAACAGTAAGCAAAAGAGAAAAACCTGTGCTGACAGTGAGCTTACCTTCTAAAGGAAATCCTAAATTCTCCCTTGGGCAACATGAAAATTCCTAGTATAGCAACAAGCACATAAGGATGTTCTAAATACACACAGAAACACTGTCAGCATTTCTAATGTGTGCTAAGTGTTTAAACATAGGAGTCTACTTTTATGTTAATAGCCAATTAACTGTTTCTATGTCTGCCCTCTATCAGTATAATGACTTTGAGAAGCCATGACCCTTGAGTCAGACAAAATTTTAATGTCCAAAATTCAACCGGCTATTGTAGTATGTATATGAAAAGAATGCAGGACTCTGTGAAGTTCAAAGGTCTTAGCCACACTGGAATACATCCACACATGGTCAAGAAAAGAACAATCCAATCAAGGGACACGGCCATTACAGTGGGACTGTGGAGCCTACAGACGTATGAATATACAGAAAAGCTAGTTAGGGCAAGAGGTGAATCTACAGAATGCAGGCTACAAAATTTCCTCTTTCATAAAGTTGATGTCGCTGGCATAGTGATTATAAAATGGAGCCACTGTCAGAGCACTGGGGAATCTCCAAGTTCAGAAAGGCATTCCCCAAAACCTACCTTAACCATATGTAAGCCACTACTCACTCCAGGAAGATGCATTAAGTAGAACCATCACAATCAGGGCTAATCTCTTAGCTTTTAAAGACTCACTTCAGTACATGATATAAAAATACATCTAGGGGCTATGGGTGTAGCTCAGCGGTAGGCCGTGTCCTCAGGCACTCATGAGGCCCCAGGTTCAATCCCCACCACCACCACCACCACCACCAAAGTCTTTACTACTCCAGTTGTCAACCAGGCAGGTAAGTGCAGAAAAAAAGAATTAACATGTATTAATTTTTATATATGATAAAGATACTAAAGTACTTTACACCTGTAAATGGGACCAAATAGTAATAAAACACTTTTTAAAAATTCGTGTTTAGTAACTACTAGTATTCTTCAAATATGATTTGTAATCTAAATATAAAAGCTTAACTAGATTCTTGAGTCTTCCTATGAACAAATTCCTCCACCAAAGATAAACAAAAAAGCCACAGTTTTGCAAAAGTGCTTTAACCACAAATACAAACAATCTCAGCAGCCAAATCCAATAGGAACTCCTTCGTGTCCCTTGTCCCTCACTGAACATTCACCATTTGTCTCTCTTGTTTTGTTTTTTGTTTTTGTTTTTGGTACCAGGGATCGAACTCGGGACCTTGTGGTTCGAGGCAGGGGGTGGAACCACTGAGCTAAATCCCCAGCTGTCTCTCTTGGTTTTGCTCCTTCCTTTAGGCTGCTCCTCCACCAGCCAGCAGAGGCTGGATCTGGATGCTGTCCGGTGTTGCCTTCTCCTTCCCGAGGGGAGCTCTCTGACAGACCGCGCACTCCCACACCAATGTCTCTATCTCAGACCTCTGTACACACGGCAGTCCAACCAGAGGTGGGCAGCACAGGAACTCTCCCATGCCCAGGCAAGCCACGCTGGCCACGCCTCCCACCTTAGCACTGGTGTTCAGCATCCACGTCATTACTTGGACAACTGTTTAAGCTCGAAATCTGAGCGCCCCCTTAACATCCATGACCAAGGCACACTGACTGCACCTGCTCAGTTGCCCTTAAGTCCATTCACGTGCCTTCTTGAGGGGGTTTTGCTTTTCGTGGTACTGAGGTTTGAATCCTGGGCCTTTGTACTAAAGCACATCCCCAGTTCTTCTGAGTTATTTTTTAATTTTTATTTTGAGAAAAGAGTCTCACTATGTTACTAAGTTGCCTGGCCTGGGCTTGAACACCACTCTCAATACCCTAGAGACCAGGGTTGGCAAGCTGCGCCCGTAGGCTGACTCCAGTTCCCCGCCTGTCTCTGTAGACAAAGTTCCACTAGAATACAGTCGTGCAGTTCCTTCCCACACCACTGTCCATGGCAGGGATGGCGAACCTTTCAGGCTTTCCATGGTAACAAACAGTCAACTGTGGCACACATGCCATAGGTTTGCCAGTGCTGGGTCATGGTTATTTCTGTACTCTAACAGCGCCACGTACTTGCAACACAAAACCAAATACTCTAACCACACAAAACTACAGAAAAAGTTTATGGTGCAGTAACTTCCTCCTTGTCCCCTAAACCCACCTCTGGCCCTTTCCACTCCATTCTCCACACTGCTTCAGAGTGAGTGTACAGGGCCCAGGGCAGAGAGCATGCCTAGCAAGCCTGGCCCTGGCTTCCATCTTAGCATGGCCAAAAGAAAAGTTTACAAATAAACCCTTCAAAGGGCCTTATAACCTTTCAAAAACTTGTCAATTGGCAAAAGTGCCACATTCTTTACTGCAGCTACAAAACGCAGGCACCCTGCCTAGCCTCTAGCTCCTTGCTCATGTTCTAGCCACACTGGTAGTTTCCACTGTTTTACTTTACAAACTTTGAATCTGCTATTCCTCTGCCTTCAACCACATGCCCATCCTGCCCTCTCCTCCACCTACTACCCAATTCATCGTCAGGCCTCAGTTGAAATATCCCTCTCAGACCTCACTGCTGGGCAGCTGCCTACAACTCACTCCTGTGCCACCTTTCATAATGCTCTTCACTAAAATGTAACTACCTGGTCAAGGTCTGAGTAGATTATAAGCATGCTGTTTGGTGCTTTTATCAAGATGCCCATCACTTACCTCACCATCAACAGATAGTTGGTAAGTGAATAAATACAAGACACACACAGTCATAGATGTTATGGGATTGGGCAAGCTTGAAATGGGTAAGAAACTAAAAATAAAAATGCCTATAAAAATCTAATATTTGAGGGCTGGGGATTTAGCTCAGTGGTTCTGCCACCTGCCTTGCAAGAGCAAGGACCCGAGTTCGATCCCCGGTACCAAAAAAAAAAAAAAAAAATCTAATATTTGATGTGTACTACTAATATGAAATTTTCAAATAAAGTTTTTTTAAAACATCAACACATGTGTTAAGTACATTTATAATTAAGTTTCTAAAGAGACCTACAACTATTTCTCTTCCCTAAACTATTTCTTCAAATGGACAGACGTTAAAAATTCAAAGATGTGATTTTGAAAATGACTGAAAAAGCCCTATTTTCACAGTGAGTTGATGCAGTTTAAAATCTAATATTTCATGATCTTTATTTCTGCATGGTTAAATTTATAATTTGCCACTTTACACAAGATTCTATTAGCTTAAAGCATAACAAAAATAAACCACCACAAGTTGAGTATCCCTTAGTCAAAATGCTTGGGACCAGAAGTGTTTTGCACTTTCAGGGAGTCTGGAATATTTCCACATACATATAAGATCTGGGAATGGGAGCCAAGTCTAATCATGAAATTCATTTATGTTTTGTATATACCTGATACACACAGACTGGAGATAATTGTAAACAAAATTTTTAATAATTTTGCTAATGAAACAAAGTTTGTATATACCAAGCCATTGGACTTGTGGTGTTATACTGGAGCTCAGAAATACCTGGATTTTTCAGATTAGAAAAGCTAAATCTGTACTTTCATGTGCTGTAGAACATATTTTAGAAACCCACAAGGGGGAGTTCTAGCACCTCCAAGCCACGGCTGCATGGTGCCGCTAATTCTAAAAGAGAAATGTAAAAGTTCATGTCTTTCTCAAAAGAACAAACTAATGCAGCCATAACTTTAAAAAGGAAACTATAACAAAAACATAAACCATTTGCGGCAATCGTACAGACTAGGATTACAAATTCCCCTGAAAGTGCCCAACTGACCAACTATCTGACCGTGGGACAACCCCACATCCAGTCAGCCTGGGCAGATTAGAAAAGAAAAAAACCAATTCTTTACTTTTGAAGCCTCCCACATTAATATGTTCCTACTATAGTTGCTTGAGAGTCTATTTAAAGTATATGGCAGTAATCATAACAAGACAGGGAGGGTGTGGTTCAGGAGGGTTAAATGATTTATCAAAGATTCTGGGGCCAGTGGGAAAACAGGGAGAAAAACGTCAGCAAGTCTTTTAATACAAGTGAGTACTGTTGCCAAGTAGATCAGAGTAGACCAAGCGGACAATTCCTAAGTACTTAAAGGGTCTAAACATTCATTAACAAGTAGCTGAAATTCATATCAATAGACAATCCAACAGCGAAGAAAACAGAAATGCTAAAACCCTTTTGTATGGCACATACTCCCATAGCGGTGCACAGAAAGGGTAGTTTAGAGGACTGGATAGTGATTGTGTGAGAAAAAAATCATCTCCCTTTACTTGCTAAGGAATTGGTCTTAGAAACAGTGTGAGTATTTTGAGGATTGTGTGCAAGATAATAGTAGCATTTACAGTCCCAAGTCACTTTAGATGTCTTTGACAACAGGAATAAACCATATTCTAACACAAGTATAACAGAATCTGTACTATATTAATCCAGACAGAATGAACAAGACACTTAAAATTATGATATTCCCAGTGATAAACACATATAAAAACCTTGCACTTAAGAAACGTGACTCATTTGATCCCTGGTACGGGAAAAAAAAGAGAAAGAAATGGATTTTTTTAGAGGCAGGGTATGGTGGTGCACACCTGTAATCCCAGCACTCCAGGAGGCTGAGGCAGAAGGCTTACAAGTTTGAGCCCAGCTTGGGCAACTCACTGAGATTTCTGTCTCAAAAATAAAAACTAAAAAAAGGGCTGGGGATATAGCTCATAGGAAGGCTCTGGATTCAATCCTCAGTACCAAAAACAAAAAAACTTTAGATAAATCCTAACCTTAGATCCTAACTTTCTCAGACATTTTTCTCCCCCTGCACATTTCTGAGTGCTAATCTTGGAAGTCTGCAAAATCCCTTATGCCGATATGTACATATATCAACAAGAACACAGGCTCTGTGTAAGCCATGGCTCCATTCCAGCCGATCATCCACACACAGGGCCGAGTACAATGCTCTCTGCACAGCAAATGACACTACAAACTGAGAGCTCTCTTGGGTCCCTTCCACAGAAGGCTCAGGCTCTACATCCAAATTCCTAATTTAGTGCTTCCTGCAAAACAGACAGGCTCAGCTGAATTACCAGCAAGCGCTACAAGGCTGTTTTACCCTGATATTAAACAACAATTATGTTTCAACTCCCACCATTACCCTTCTATCCTCAGATATTAACCGCTGAAATAAAATTCACCTACATTGCCAAATCCCGTCAGAAAAATATTTGCGAAAACCTAGGAACTGGCTGAAATGAGACTTTTTTGGTTTTGTTTCAAGGATAGAGGGGTGATGATGCGTATGTAAGGCATTTTTCCTTATCCACATCATCTTAGAAAAAGCAGCAGTGGCTCTGCAGTCCACACAGATTCAAGGTCAAATCCCAGATGTGAATCCCTGAGGACATTCCTTCCTTGTCCTCCACCCCAGCCTCAGCTTCTTCTTTTTTTATTTATTTATTGGAGGGTGCTGCAGATTGAACCCAAGGCCTTCCCACTGATCTGCATCCCCAACCCTTTCGATTCTTACTTTTTAAAATTTTGAAACAGGGTCTCCCTAAATTGCCCAGGCTGGGCTCAACTTGTGACCCTCCTGCCTTGGCTCCCGGGAGTGCAGGGGTCACCGGAGTTTACTGCCATGCACAGCTGGGCTTCTACTTCTACAACACCGAGCTACTGAATTCACAACAACACTATAAGCATTAAAAGGGCTGCACAGAAAAACCACTCAGCAAAGTAGCCCCTCAAAGGGGACAGCTTTCATTTGTATCTGCTTCATTCACAACTAAAACATTTACTTAGTAAATTTTCACAACAAATCAAGCATTTTTTTCCACATTGAAATTTTTAGAAGGAAACTTTTCTTTCTGATTCCTTTGGCTTCTAACAAAAGGGATGTTTCCCCCCTAAACACTTGAAATTCTTTTTGTCTTATTTCACATCTGATTCAGGACCCAAGGAAAAGTGTCATTTACTGCACACTACCTTCCAACCCTCTGCCAGGGGCCCAAAACCAAGGAAGACATCAAAACAGCATCTGGAGAAGAGCTCTCCCTGCAGACAGTGAGACTGGGCTGGCTGAGGGGACCTGGCCTGCACAGTGTGACACCTTGGTTCCCCGAGGCGGCGGTGGAGGACAGCGGTGTGGGACTTTCGCCCTGGCAGGTCAAGCAGCACAGTGGCTCTGTCCAAAGCAAGGAACTATTTTTACACAGTTGGACAATGCTGGATATCAGCAAATGGCAAGTGGACGCTACGGGTCTGGCTCAGGCCTGAACCAGGGCCCAGGCTTGACCAAGAGTCAAGCTTGGCCAGAGCCTGACCGTGACAAACTGGGGCAGGAAGAGGAGTGCCGACTGTTCAGGAGACACAACTACTGCTTGCGCCCCCAGAGACATTTGCAGAATCACTCAAAACTTGGTCAAGATAAAGAAAAGAGTCAAGAGGAAGCTCCTTAAAGGACAAGCAGGCAGGACCAGAGACAGAGCCCAGGCCTGGTGAGATGCTGGTCTGACCGGAGGAGACTGCTGCCTATGTAAGATTATCTAACAGCAAAGGGCAAAAAGAGATTTGCCTGGGTAAGAGATGTGTTCGTAGGCCTAGAACATACTGTCTCTCGGTTTCTATCTCTGTCCCCTTGCCCTGGCCCTCACCCTCTGAGAACTCGGGGTGGAGAGGCCTAAAGGGAAAAAAAAAATCCACCCCCCAAAATAAAGAAAAGCAAAGGAAGGAATGCCCTAGGTGCCCTAGAAAGTCAAGAGGCTGGTTGAAGCTGGGAACAATTACCAAGACATCGAGGACAGGCAGCTCCTGGGACAGAGCCCATGCCTGCAGACAAAGGCCAGGGAGGCTCTCCTCACAGCCCTCAAGGACGCGTCTTCCCAAGGGCCCACAGCTTCTTGGGAAGCTGCTGCTCACTCTGGCTGAGATGTGGGAATACAGGGTTCGGAGCCCTGGTGAGCCACACAGTGAGGCGATGGAAATCACCCTTCGCCGACTGGCTGATCCACAGACACAGTCCCTCCACGGAGCCCAAGCCCCGTCAGGCAGCACAGAGCCAGAAGCCGGCTCAGGAAGCATGCCCGGGCCCACACATGGCAGAGGGGAAGGAAGGAAGACCCAGCGCCAGGCTGCTGCACTGCCCGCTTCCAGGCCTCAGGGAGGCCAGCATCTCGGGCAGTCCTGAGAAAGGAGGTCATCACACAGGAGCCAAATCAAATCAGCCTCTCGACTAAGGCGACTCGACCGCTCCTCCCTGCCAAGCGCTGTGTGCAAAGGTCTTGGACTTTCAACAAACAGCAGCCGTGCAAGTGAAACCGTGCCGGGGCTCTCTCCCTCCTCCTTCCCTCTAACAAACGTGGACACTGGGAATGATTTTGCTTCAGTTCGGTGCCTGGACAGCGTGCTTCCCAAGTGGTGGATCTGAGCTGATGCTGAGATTCTCGGGGGGTCGTGCTAAGATTTCAGGCTCCAGGAAGGCTTAGTCCAAGGGAAACCATACACATTCTAGTGAGAGTGAGCCCAGGCTGGGGCTGACAGAAGTTCCCCAGGAGGACTTCAGACTCTCTGGATGTTAACTCACAGGCCAAGATCACTTGATATGGGCTACAACCTTGAACTTTCATGTCCTGCCAGAGGATTGAATCTGACTTTTAAATTTCTCCCTGAGAATAACAAAATAGGACGGGATTTATACTCAAAAACTCTTTAAAGAGTTTTTGCTCCATTTTAGCTCCATGCAGGGCACTCGTTCTAAGCCCTTTATGTGAACTAGATTATAGCTATAGCATCCTATCAGAAGGAGCTATTATTATCTACTTCATGGATAAACTGAGAGGCCAAAGTCACCTCAAACCACAATTATTCCCCAGATGCTCCGGTCTGGAGCCCAAGCCCTTATTCCCTTCCACTATGCATCATCATGACGGGCATCCTCATAGGGCTAGGGTTTTCTACTGGAGATCTTGACGCTGTGATTGGAGACCAGGTGGGAAAAGAACCCAGGTGAAAAGAACCTGGGGTGGGAAAACAGATGAGGAAGTGAACTTTCAATCTTGAGTAGTGTGTCCTGGAAGCAGGTTCTGAGTGAGTTTATCTAATCCATTTCATAGCCTTTGAGGGGCAAACAACAGTGCACCCTGGCGGTCCAAAGGGATCAACAGGAAAGACGGGCTCGGGTCAGAGTCGGAGCACAGCTGTCTCTGGCTCGTGCTTAGTAACGGGCGGGCGAGGTCAATGGGTAGAGAGCGAAAAGCAGAGGCCCAGCAGCAGGAACAGGGTCCCTTCCCTCAGCACGCCCGTCCTTCCCCCAGCCGCCCTCTCTCTTACCCAGTCAGGAGGCATCGGACAATGGCCTTGCTGTGGGCAGCGCATGGCGGAGGTGGCTTCCTTTCTCCTCTCTGCTCCCTGGGTTAGACGTCTGCCCTTCAGACTCCCCTTCTAGTGGCCCCCAAGGTCTAGCCGAGGGACAGAGAGGTAGTGACTATGGCTCTCTTACCTCAGTGGATATAGAAGAACCTAGCTCGTCAGTAGTAGACGTTTTAGTTCTCTAACTCCCGATTCTTACACATCCACTAGTTCAGAACTTGGTTGGGAAGCAGTATTGATTTGGCAACTTTAAGTCTTCCAACAGAAATTTCCAGAATATTCTAATATGAATGTTTAAAGGAAGTCAAAGGAAGATTTCTGTCTCATAATTTCATAAACAGCTTATAAATTTGCCTTTTGAAAATTCATTAATTCAACTGTCAATAAATTCAAGTTATTCAATTATCAATTCACTACATGTTGTGTTAAGACTCTGTACAGGTGACAGGAAAGCAAGTAGTGATTCAGACACAATTCCTGCTAGAGCTTATAACCTAGTAAAAGAAAACATACATCAAAACAGGACCTTTTTCGTATTATACAGGTTGAGTATCCCTTGTCTCAAAATGCTTGGGATTAGAAGTGTTTCTGATTTTTCAAAATTCTGGAATATTCACATAAATACAGTGGTATTTTGGGGATGGGACTCAAGTTTAACCATGAAATTCATTTAAGCTTCATATACACCTGAAAGGTGTATACAGCCTCAAAGTAATTTTACCCCTTCCTCCTCTGTCCCAGTTCACAGAATCATTTTCACTTGAAGTGATAATAGAGAAACATTTTTGGACATTCAGGCAAAAAAACTATATCCAGAGGCAGTTGGTAGGAGAAAATTAAGTAGTAATTAATCTATATTAACCTGATATACAGTAATTTTCTATAGTTTACAGTCCATTGTTTTCACGTAAAAAAGATCAAATGACTATCACGCAAAGAAAGTTACTAAATGTATTATGACAACATATGTATTTGTAGGAGCTCTCAGCTATCACACTTAGGAAACTGTTTCTTAAGTTAACTCATCATGTAAGAGTCAGGGAATCCAGACAGCTACAAAAGCTGATAACCTCTGTCCTCTGCCCTCCAGCTCCAGGCCCTGGGTCAGCTCCGCTCTCAGGACTCAATAGTCAGGGAGAAAGGTGCCCTTCCCTCCTCCCGCCCGGCAGCCTGACTGAGGACTGAAGGAGCCCACCCTCCTCCCTGCACTGCTGGCAGGGCTCCTGCTCCCTGTCACCACATTGAACTGACAGGGATCAGCACCTGGGAAGGGAAGCGCAGCTAGGGCCCAGCTCCCTCCCCCAAGCCTGGCAGGCTCCTTAGGTCCCTGCCCAGCACCTGTCCCCGGCAGCCAGGCAGAAGGGTCCAACATCACACACCAGAGGCAAAGGCCGTGCCAATTTTAAAGGTTAGGAACTCCTGGTCTTCAAGGTATTCGCCATCACACATAATACACAGAGATAATCTCTCCTTTACACACCCAGCAACAGGATAGCGTGGCTGGGGAGGGAATCACTCACCTATACACACACATCAGAAAAACTACTGAAAGGAGACAACAAAATATTAATTACGGCAACCTTTGCCAAGTGTGACTGGTCTTGCAGTTTTTTATTAACATGTATTGATTGCACATATTAGCAGAGTTCCTGCAGCAGGCAGTGATCAAATCTAATCTCTCTTTTCCACCTTCCTCTACTTTTCATTTCTTCAGGGTTCCCATGTTTCCTTACAACCTCATAATTTCTTATAATCGCAAAATATTCTGAGGAGATAATCTCTCTTTTAAACTATTCAATAATACACTATGGTCACAAACACACACAATCACTTTAACTATGTCATGGGTTTTCCTCTAACGTAAAAGTTCTCTACGTTTCCCATGTTGTTTTATATTACATTTTAATAATTTATTTTAAATCTCTCAGGCAAGGTACAACTAGTGACCCCATACAATGTTAGAGACTAAGATAATGCCAATTCCAAACATTCTATTTTTCCCAAATAAATTATATAAAATTCTCCAAAATCTTAATAGCTTGGATCCAACAAGACACTACAGAAAATGTTAAAAAACAGATTTCTGCTTTCTCGTGGGTCTAATTCAACTACATTTACATTCTGTACCCCAATAATTATAGTTAAGAGTCTAAGCTTATGTATTACTCACCAGTCAGATACTTCCACGAGGGCACCAGAATTATAATCTGGAAGAACTAATTAATATTCTGCTATGATGATAACTCAATTTACAATTCTTTCCTACTTTAGACCTTTATGCTGCCTCTACTTTTGTGTTACAATAAAAATACTGCAGGGCCAGGGATTTAGCTCAGTAGTTCCGGCATCTGCCTCGAAACCACAAGGACCCGAGTTCGATCTCCGGTGCCAAAATATAAATAAATAAATAAATAAATAAATAAATAAATAAATAAATAAATAAAAATACTGCAAAGAACATTTTATTTGCACTTATCATTCCTAGATCATGAATGATTAAATTAATGGATATGAGAGCCACAACATTTACTACATTGGAGAAATGTAATGGCATACTAGGGCGGTACTGCCAACCTTGGCTCTGCTCTTGACCTCCACCAAGTAATTCAAACTCTAACTCCTTTCTACAGCTTCTAAAATCAGAACAATACCACCTCCCCTGGAAGTAAATCTGCTGAAGGTCAAAAACCAGCTGATGTGGTGAAAAGTTCTACAAATCTAGCAGGCTATTTGGAGATCTCAACACAGATTCCCACGGACTCATCTATCTATTTAAAACTCTGGGGGCCTTCAATGTACTAAGCACTGAGTTGACATAAAGGTTATAAAAACGAAGGGGCAGCAGGTCCTTTCCTGGAGAGAGCTCTGCAGAGCAGAGGAGGGGACACCAACAGGTACCAGTCTCACAGCAGGGCACGGACCTAGCGCCAAGAGACCAGGCCACAGGTTCACCTTGGAACCCGGAGTTCTGGAGGAGCTGATGTTTGAACGGGGTCTTCCAGGATGGGATTAGAAGGGTAATCAGAACGGGGTACAAGCCTATGAGGGTGAGCTAGTAAAAAGGGTTGTCACGTTCTGGGAAGGATGGGAGGTTTGTCAGGCCAGAGTTCAGAAGAAAGAGGTAGGAAGGCTGAGGCTGGAGAGAGAAGTCAGGCTCCAGTCACAAAGGGGACCATCTGGATGCACAATTAAGGAGCCTGGACTTGCTTCTGTAAGCAAAAGAGGAGCCAGCTAAACCAGCAACCAACACAGTAACAACTAGTTGTGTTAAGGAAGGTATCAATGTGAGCCAAAATAAACCTTTCGCCTTAAAAAAACAAAAGGAGGAGGAGGTATCAGTGGCAACAGAGTGACATGTGGACTAGACTGGAGAAAGAATGACTGGCACAGCAAGCTAAGTGACAAATGATGACAAGATGCAGCAAAAGCTGAGGCCCCTCCAAGTTCCATTCAGATCCGTGGGAATGGTGACTTTTCATTGGCTAGGAATTTTCTCTCTGGGAAGGTAAAAACAATTAAATGCAAGGATGAAAGGGGAAAGGAGAGGAAAGAAAACAGCAATCTAACATTTCTTGTTGCCCTACTTTAACTCATGTGAGCTCCTAAGACAAAATAACAGCCTGGGCAACTGATAAACAAAGGAACTTTATTGTCCTCAGTGTTAGAGCCTAGAAAGTGCCAGCTCAAGGTGGCAGGAGATCTGGAGTGTGGGGAGGGCCCATTCCTCATAAGTGGCTCCTTCTATGTGTCACGTGGCAGAAGGTGTGAATAAGCTCCTTCAGGATCTTTTATTTAAGGCACTGAACCCGCTGATGAGGGCTCCTTTCTCAGGACCTAATCTCCTCCTTAAGACCCCACTTCTTAGTGCCACTGCATTGGGGTTCAGATTTCAACATATGGGGGGGGAGGGAGAAGATATGCAGACCATAACACCTACTCTCTTCCCAACAGCAGACCCACATCTGCAGCAAAGAGAATGAAAATGTATACTCTCCTCTCCACTGAACAAGAAATTAGACCAAAGATTAATCACATATATATAGTACTCTTCTTTTCAGCGGGAGAGTTAACTAAGCCATTTAATCCAATTAAACGGAGCAGGAAAAAAACAGTGCAAAGATCAGATATGAATGGGTAATGTCTACAAATAAAAAGGACCAAGATGAGCGCATAATATTAAAAAAAGCCTTATTTGCTGGTACCTAGTTTAAGATAAACATTTTTGTTATTTCAAAAAACAAACTTAAACATTAAAGGTAGAACTAGTCACAATCTATGTGATATGTCAAATATTAACACAGGTCTTCCCCTATAAAAATATCAAATAAAATGGACTTGTTTTGTTTGACCAGTCCCCACATCTATGCTCTCTGAGCAAAGGAGAGCAAAGTAGGGAGCAATATCCTCTCCGGGATGCATTAATAAAGCCACACTGTGACTCTGAGTTTTGGCTCTGCAGAGAGCATCACAGAGGTTCACCTCACCCCTGACAACTGGCAGACTTGCCCAGTGTCAGGAACACAGGCGTGAATCAGACCAACTTAGGAAAGAAACTGGTTTGCTGACCTCAGGCAAGCTATTCATTTTTCTCCAGTTTGCAGTCCTAGCAAAAAACACCTGTGATGCTGGTCATTCAAGAGATGCAGATGAAAACAACACTGAGATTCCACTTCACCCCACAAAGAATGGCTGCTATCAAGAAATCAACCAATAACAAACGCTGGTGGGGCTGTGGGGAGAAAGGAGCCCTTCTCTATTGCTGGTGGGAGCGCAGACTGGGGCAACCACTGTGGAAATTAGTATGGAGATACCGCAAAGAACTAGGACTAGAGGTCCCATTTGACCGAGCTCTTCCCCTACTGGGGATCTTCCCAAAAGAATGAAAAGAATCATACCACAGTGATATATGTGCACCCATGTTTATAGCGGCACAGTTTGTAATGGCTAAAGCTTGGAAGCAGCCCAAGTGCCCATCAATTGGAAACTGGATAAAGAAGACGTAGTTTTTTTATAAAATGGAGTACTACTCAGCCATAAAGAACAAGAAACTAGAGACATTTATAGCTAAATGGATGTATATCAAGGCCATCCTCTTAAGTGAAATAAATAGGACACACATGTGTAAATACCTAATAGTTTCACTAGTGTGAGAAACCAACAGTGCAAATAAGGGTTAAAATGATTAAAATGAATAACTAATAATTTGAAATAGGAAAAAAGGTCCAAAGACAAAGGGGTGAAGGGAGGGGAAGGGGAAAGGAAAGGAGGGAAAGGAAAAACTGAGAAAAGAAAAAAAATGGAAATTATGTCTATGTAAATAGGGAAGGGCGGAGGGGGTGAAGGGCGCACAGGAATGGGGAAAAAATAAGAACCAAGATACATCACGTACAGGTACAAGCACCCAATGACAAATGTAAATGAATTGTATACCTAAAATGTACCAATAAAAGAACTTAGAAAAACAAAACACCTGTGATGTTCTTAAAGCATATTTAAATCTGATTTTTGCCATAGCTCTCTAAATCTTTTAACAGCTTAAGGAATGACCAACTGCTGCAATAGACTATCCACAGGAGGTCATTTATAGCGAGCTGCAAGCTTAAGACAGCCAACACATTCTGATTACCTAAGATTTCTCACTGCGACCTCAAGAAACAATTCTGAGGAAGGCCAATGACAATCCCCCACACCTGAGAGATTCACGACAACCCCTCGACCCTCCATCAATGCTCTCTTTTCGGTATGAACATAAATCTCTTATTCCTATTAGTGCAACTGGACCTGAGGGCTCACAAGTCCCGTATAGTCCTAGCTCCCCGTCATGACTTATTTATACACTTTTTCTAGCCCTCTCTCAAGTCTCCCTGCAACCGTGTACATTCCATGCTCTCTCGCCTCATTGGAAAAGAATGTGTCTCTAGATGTGTAGGAACAGTAACTTTCATTCATACATGACGACGCATATTAAATGAGCACCTAACTGTCGGTCGGGGATCAGACAAAGCCCCTGCACTATGAAGCTGATATTCAAGCGGGAGACAGGGTACGAACAGGGCTCGTGGGGTGCTGGCTCCAGGCGCTGCCTTCCAGCCCCAGCCACTCAGCATCCTGCAGCAAGGCCGCAGGACCAGAACCCGGGTACACGAGGCGACTGCACAGCCTCCGGGTTCACACACATCGCGACGTCGCACGCAGGTCCACGTCACTTTCTGACTCTTCCCAACATCCCTTCTCAGGAGGGGTCCGCTGGATTTGCAAATGGCATGAAGCACATCTGCGTTTTCTGGTCCATGCTCATAGTTTTATGAAATACTCTGCTGGGTGTTCTCCAGTTAGCATTTCACCGACGGGAGAGTCAAACAGCACCTCCAAATTCTGCAGCCGTCCCTGTCCAGACTATTTACATTTGGGGTTACTTCTCATCCTTCGGTGCTGCAGCCAGATGAATTTGAAATACTCAGTGAAGCACAATAAAAACCAATTCTATTTAGAGCCAAATGTAAGGCAGACCTGGACATATAATCAGTCTGCACTCTTTACCTATGCACACACAAAAAATATAAAAATTGTATGCACCTATTGCTTTCCTGAAAATACTTTTAGGATGCCATTGCCATCTTAGTCTCTGTATTCTTTTTCATTATTCAACTGACACACATAAAACAATTTTATTTCTTCTTTCAACTTCAAATTTTGTTCCTAAACAAAATAAAGTTAGGGCCAGGGATTTAGCTCAGTGGTTTCACCGCCTGCTGCAAAAGCGCAAGGACCCGAGTTTGATCCCCAGTACCAAAAAATAATAAATAAATAAAGTTATTTTCTGCACATGGAACTGAGAAAACAAAGGCAAGTCACTGGGTTACTTATTCCAGCCGAAACCTTCTTGCTCTCTGGCTTTCTGTCAGACAGACTCTCCGATTCCTGACCTCCTCAAGCAGCAGCCCCTTGCCTTGATGATGGCTTCCAGACTAGAGCAGAAAGTAGAAACCCTAAGACAGTATACCAAAATAAAGACTTCCTTCCTGAGGACAGGTGACATCCACTTAAAACACAAGGGACATATGCGTGTATTAAATATTATATAATATAACATATTATGTCATACCATATACATATGCTGTTAAATGCAGAAATATTAAAGTCAAGGTTTTTGGGGGGGGGTTGTACTAGGGATTGAACCAAGGCCTTCACACTGAGCTACATCCCCAGCCTTTTAAAAAATTCTTTATTTTGGGCTGGGGATGTGCCTCAGTGGTGCTGCCACCTGCCTCGAAAGTGCAAGGTCCTGAGTTCAATCCCTGGTACTAAACAAAACAAAACAAAACAAAGTTCTTTATTTTAGGCTAGGGTTTCACTAAATTGCTAAATTGCCCAGGGTGGACTTGAATTTGTAACCTTCCTGCCTCAGCCTCCTGGAGTGCTAGATTACAGGGAGGCGCCCCCATACCTTGCCAGCCAGGATTTTTTTAAGAATGGCATAATCATCTAAATAGTACCAACAAACAATAAAAACAGGGGAAAAAAATCCAAACTACGTTTGAATTTCTCCCGATCTACTCTGTTGATTAAAAAGTGTTTTCAGATAAATGCTAATTTGTTTTATTTATACTACTAATTTCTGTTGTGCGCTGAAAAAAAAGTTCTTTTTATTTGCTTGTTTCTTCTATATAAAAATCTTTTTTGTCTATGACTTGTATTCTGAGTAACATTTTGGCCATTCTTTTAAGATCTTGATACACAGTATATCAACCACTGCTACTCTGTAATTATTATTTTTTCAGAGAACACTTTTTTATATTTTCTTTATTAATATCTATTTGCAATACATTAAAATTTTAGAAGTTTAAAAAACAAACAAAAAGAAAGGCATAATCAGGTTTAAGTTTTTGGTTTTCGGTGTAGCTAAGTCTTGAAAAGTACCTGAACATTTCTTTTTCTGAATCACAGTTGAAATGAAAGAATTGAAATCAACTGTCTTCTAAGAGATACTTTTTGATATTTAAGTTTTCAAATACTGGTTTCTAATACAAGTCAGCCCCCAAAAGTCAGCTCTATCTACAACCGAGAAATCCATTCATTGCAAGAGGAGGGACCCTGTGTGGTGTTCGCAGCCCTGTTGCTTACTGAAACATTCAAGAAATAATGTTCAGTAGCTATCTGCTGACTAATAGGGCAGCCTTAGGAAGTGACTTAACTAAACCTATATACTCTACTATAAATAAAAAATGAAGGAGAGACTCCACAGCTAGGAATGGAGCAAAAGCCGGCAAGGCTGACAGAGGATAAGAAGACAATTTAATGGGGGAAGCAACTGCCTTTGGAACAAATGGTACTGGCACTACTGGATATCACACAGATATGGACCCTACCTCGTTCTAAAATACACTAAAGATTCTAGAATTTAAAGTCAAAATGGGTCACAAACCTAAATGTAAACTATAAAACTCTCAGAAGAAAACACAGGAGTAAATCTTCATAACCTCAGGCCTTTTTAAGATATACTACTAAAACCACAAGTCACCAAAGAAAACAATAGGTAAATTAGACTTCATCAAAATTTAGATCTTTTGTAAATGTCAAAAGCCACCTTCAAGGAAATGAAAAGACAACCTGAAGAACAGGAGAAAATATTTTCAAATCATGTTCCTGATAAAGGTCTGATATCCAAGAGAAAGAATTTTTGCTTCTTGCCAATAAAAACACAAACACAATTTAGAGTGGGAAGGATATGAACAGACACTTCTCCAAGAAGATATATAAATTGTCAATGAGCATCGGAAAAGATGCTTGAAATCATCAGTCATTACAGAAATGTGAATCAAACCCACACGAGACACCACTGGAAGACAAGGGCTAGCAAAGCTGTGGGACTGTAAACAGGCGTAAGCACTTTAGAAACAGTTTGACAGTTCCTCAAACTTAAGAGCCCTAGAAAATTCCACTCCTAAGTACACACCAATAGAAAGACACAGCTACACAAACTTACATTATTCATGAAAGTCAAAAAGTAGAAACAACTCAAATGCCTACAACTGATGAATGGCTGAACAAAAGGAGGTATGCCTACACAATGGAAAACTACTTGGCAATAAACATGAATGAAAGACATGGATAAAACTTGAAAACATGTCGAAGGAAAAATGCCAATCACAAAAGACCACACATTTCCTTTATATGAAATGCTCAGAATAGACAAACCCGCAAGGACAGAAGATAAATTAGTGGTCGCTAGGGAGTGGACTGATGCAATGAGAATGTTCTAAAATTAGACCACAGTGATAGCTGCACAACTCTGTGGATATACTAAAAACCACTGGATTGTAGTTTGTTTCTCTGGGTTCTGTTCCCGGTACTGGGGACTGACCCAGGGGCCTGCACAATGAGCTACATTCCCAGCCCTTTTTATCTGGCGACGTGGTCTCCCTAAACTGCAAAGCTGCCCGGGCTGAGCTTGAGCTTGTGTCTTTCTGCCTCAGCCTCCCAGAGTGCTGGAACTACAGATTAACATGGCCTGAACTATAGTTTTTTAAGAGTGGATTCTGTGGTATGTAGATCATAACTCAGTATGAACGGAGTTCGATACAGGTTGAATTTCCTTTCCCCTAAATGCTTAGGACCAGAAGTATTCTGGATTTGGCCTTTTTTTCAGATTCTGGAATATTAGCATATACATATTGAGATATCTTAGGACTAGGACCCAAGTATAAATATGGAATTCACTTATGCTTTCTACACACCTTATTCACACAGCCTGAAGTTGATTTCAGAAAAGGTTTAACGTGCCTGAGTTCTGACTGTGCCTCATTACACGAGGTCAGGTATAGAACATTCCACTTTGTGGCATCATGTCAACCTCAAAAATTTTCAGACTTGGGAACATTTTGGATTTCAGATTTGGGGAACAGGTATGTTCGACCTCCATCTCCTACTGCAGAAACGAAGCTCAAGAAAGGGAAAGTCACCAGTAAAGCAAGCTGCAGGGTGAGAGCGACAGGAACCTGAGCCTGTGAGGAGACCCGCGGAGCTGCCTTGGGCCCAGCCAGCTTCACTGGGCCCCACATACTGGGCAAGGTGCAGCGAGCACAGTGGGAGCGCTTCAGTTGACTGGCAGCCACCTTCCTGGAGTGTAAATCCCACGCAGTGAGATGCAGTAGCAATGAAGTACGGGCTCCTGATGTTCCAGGAGGAGTGCGGTTCTATCTCTATCTAACAAAGGTCCTGGACCCAACTGGGAAGAAGACAGGGAGTCCATGATGAGCTGAATGAGGAAAGGCGAAACGGGCTCAATCAGAGGAAAGGGAGGGGAGGTTGAGGAAACCAAAGATGAAAAGGACCCGAGGTGGGAGGAGAACCGTCCCAGGTAAGGAGCCAGGAGATCCCAGGGCGCAGCATGGCTGGAAACGGCAGCCGGGGCTCAGTGGCAAAGTGTGCTCGCGCTGGCAGCGGGGGCACTGGGTTCCGTCCCTGGCCCAGGGATGGAAGGAGGGGAGGGGAAGGGAAGGGAAGGGAAGGAAGGGAGAGTGTGAGTGAGTGTGCACAAGCCACCAGGCCACAAAAGGCCGCGCAGCCACCACGGTAAGGGCTGGTTTTGAATCCCCAGGCTTCTGAAAATGCCTCGACAAGCTGCTTGTTTGAGGCTGGGAGAGTTTACAGCTCCCCCCAGGCGGGTGGCTGGGCTGGAGAGGTTCTCTGCAGGTGACGACTGGTCCAACCTCTGTTCGGGGCGAGGGGCAGAACACTGAGCACCCTGAGCACCGCAGAGGGAAAAGATGCGGGGGAAGCAGGCTGCCCCAGTGCCGAGGACTACAGGCCCTGCTCCTCTACCCCTTCCTTCCACATGAGCTCACATTAACCCCAGCTAGGGACACGCAGCACCCACCTCTACTTTAGCTTCAGATCACTGCCAACAGGCCACCTGGCACGCAGAGGCCCTGACTTCTATCATCAGAGAAACTCTTCGTTTTCAACCGCCTCTATTTGCCGAAGAACAGCACTGAAATGGGGCTTACGATGTTTGTGCTGAAACCCATGCAGCGAGCATATGCAAATGAAACTTACTACTGGAGCCCTCTCTGGTCCTTTTCCAAAACCCTAAGTGAGAGCACATCAGTCCCCTGCTTGAGACCTCTCAATACATTCTCATTGGCTTTAGTACTTAAACCCACATGTGTACATTAAAAGAAATCTTCCTTGGGTGCCTGTTATCCCTGTTACTTGGGAGGCTGAGGCCAGAGGATTTCTTGAGCACAGGAGTTCAAGACCAGCCTAGGAAAATAAAAATTCTTTCTCAAAGAAACGAAAAAAGAAAGAAAAGAAATCTTCCTTAAAATCCTAGGAAGAACTAAGCATGATGGTGCACACCTGTAATCCCAGCACTCGGGAGGCTGAGACAGGAGGATACTACGAGTTCAAGGACAGCCTGGGCTACAGAGTGAGACTGAATCTCATAGTGAGGCCCTGCCTCAAAACAAAACAAAACAAAACATAACTCCTAAGAGGAGGAACTGTTCAATCTTATTAAAACTGAAATATCATTAAAAATCCTTAAAATCATATATCTATCGACAAATCGCCCTGACATTGCATTACAGGTCCCTAATTCTGTCTCTCCCACTGGAACGTGAGCTCCGAAGACCTGGCATGGAGCAGAGGCTCAACAAAACTGCAAATGAACAAGAGCCCTGCTCTTACTGACCGCAGATTCTAAACAATGTTCTTTCTTTACCAATCAGAAAGAAAGAGGTAAGGTTTATAATACTAATGTATATAATGTATATTCAAGAGGGTTTTTTTTAGTTCCTAAGAAGTTATCCACAGTTACAAGGAAATACAGATAATCAAAGGGAAAAGTGGCCAACCTGAAAAGCTATTCATGAAATGTATTTTTAAAAGAATTTCAACTTATCATTATACTTTTAGTACATCAAAATGTTTCTTCCCACTAAGCTACAACCAGGCAGAACTAGGGAAGCAGAGAAAGGGAAAAGACAGTGAGACATTCCTGAAGGCGCGCATTACCAGCACCCTTGGTAGTTCTGTCTTCCTGAAAAGCAACCTAGCAACATTTCACAAGCTCTAAGAAACGGTTCATAGTCTATAACTATAGTTGCTCCTCTCTAAAGAAACTTATAAAATAGGTACATGGCTTAATGGTAAAATAATGAAAAACTAGAAACATTCCAAATGACCAACAATAGGATTAAGCAAACTACAGAGTATCAGTGCTGGATACACACCCCTTTAAAAGAATTCTGTAGGCCTGGGGTGTAGCTCAGTGGTGGAACACCTGCCTACCTTGAGCAAAGCCCTGGGTTTGATCCTCAGAACTAAAAAAAATGTGGATTCCACCAACACTTTTCAAACATATTTCTAGATCTTAGGATTTTTCAAAAACCAGAAAATAGTAAAGCCCCAATTCTGACTATATAACAAAGAGCCGTACATACCCTGCCAAAGATATATAAATGGAAAAGGGCTATAAAGTTTGTTGAAAGTAAATCTATTAAAATGACCTGTGTTTGTGAAAGCTGAATGCTCTGGACCTGTGGAAGCAGAAAATAAGCATCTGGCAGCTGCTCTGCACAGCCTTCTGTAGAGATCCTGCGAGTGGCAACTCCTGATACCTGCAGAAAGAGAAAGGGTGCTCCTCTGTCAGGCTGCTACAACACACCCACCGCCATGCTCAACTGCCTCTCCCGGGAATCAGCATGGCCATCACAGCACCGCTGACCCAGCTAGCACTCATCTGTGTCTACAAAAACGATGATGAGTATTGTATTTCAGCTCAATGTTGCTCTCTACGAGCACATCTTTTTCACAAATGGACAACTCGTCTGATGCAGGACCTCATGTTTTATGGACCTGGTAAGAATTCACCACAAAAACAACTGATCTTGGCTCTGAAATTACCCGATGGCACGTGCTTTTGAAGATGTCACACGTACCACACTTAAGGTAAAGATTCCCAACTAGTTTTGTGAATATCAACAAGATTCTTCACGTTCCCTTGCCGACGAATAATGATATGAATAGTGAGCCTATGAGACTGCACTCCTGAGCACAACCAAATTATGTGGCAAAAGGAAAGTTACTTACATGATAGGAAAGGACTCCATATGAAGAAGTATTAATAAATAAAGAACTTTCAATGCTTCCTTCTTCAGTAGGTAAGAAAATAATTCTAAAGGAAGTTTTCCCCATTGCTGGAATTACCTGAAAGAAAGGTACACCTAATCAGCCATTTGGAATGGCCTCCTTTGATAAGCTGTCTTCTGCAGACTTTCTGACAATTTCTGCATAATCTGAAGCCTTGATGTGTATCATGAATCCCTGAGTACCCTCAAACCGACCAACACGCAATAATCTAAGGAAATACCACTGACTTAGAGCAAACTAGCTGCCAAGTCATCTTGCTTTAGTTTGGAATCAAGAGTTCAATCTCCTTCCTTTCCCTCCTCCTCCACACCCACATGTTCCACTGTTGTTATCCAACACACTTGTACCTCTACTTAAACACAGAGAACCACCAAGGTATACACATGTTGAAGTGTGATGAAAATCAGGGTCAATGTTTACCTGTTCAGACTATCACAAACCAAATACTGGGCTTCCCCCTTTCAACATTTCCTTTGTCCTAGTATTCAATAAAAATTCGTAGTTATCAGGCATAGAAAACAAGATAAGTATAGTAAAAGCTTACCAGCAATTAAGACTTTCATTAACATGTGTTCCCGCTGGCTTGAACCACCAGCATACATGCATGATGGTCCCATCAGGCAACTTGTACCACAGGTGGTACAAACAGAGCTAATCACTTTTATCAGTCTTTTAACTAATAAAATCAATAAAAAGCTGCCTGATGGGACAGTCATGCAGGTACCACCAGTGGCTCAAGCACCATGGTGAACTTGTTTATAGCCAAAGACTACTGAAAAAGCTCTTAGGAGACTAGGTCCTGGGCTCCTCCACTGTGGTGCAACTTAGCTTTAGAAGGAACCATTCACTGTTCAGTCTTACATTTAGAAAGAAGTCCTAACTTTCTTAGTAGATCTGAGAGGTGAGAGAGTTCCTGACCGTAAAGTTGTATTAGTTACTAAATGCCTCAGCATTTCTAGTAACTTCAAGACAAATACAAACTTTATGATAAAAGCATACTGAATACATATCCATTGCTATACAGTTTCTTTAAAGTTTTCTTCCAGGTAGCTATCTAGAGAGACCAAAATTATTAAAATGAACAACTGAAAAAATGCATGCGGAAGCAAACACACAGAAGGAAAAGTCTGGATAGCAGAAAAGGGGGAGACAGAGGGCACAAAGTTCAAACTTGCGGCCAAAGAAAGCAAGAGAAGCTGGCATCCTGCCCCAGCACAGTTTCCAGGAGCTCAACACTCACCCTGCAGTGCACAGGAGGCACATGAAAGTGTCTGGCAGCTGTGAGCACCGAGTTCACCACAACCTCGCTCTCCCTACTAGGGTTGTACGCATAAAGAATCTTTGCTGCAGGATGTCCCAGGAGCCTAGGAGGGGAAAGACAAAAAGTAATATATTTGTGGTTATCAATATCACTACACGCATGTGTGTGCATGCGTGCACACACACATTTTTATTTTTAAATTTGTGCCACAGAGGACTGAACCCAGGGCTTTGCATAAGTTCCACCACTGAGCTACATCCCTGACCTACACATTTTTAAACCCAGAAATCTACTGATGTTAATTAAAAAGTAAAACAAAAATTATCAAATTCTGTTGGTAATAAAATATTTAATCCACAATAGAAAAGTACAAAAACAAAACTTTCTTTTCAATGACTTATGCCAACTCACAGTAATACCCCACTGGTTTCTATGATGGAAGAATTCAAGTCATGTTAAATGGTTGTTTTAAAAAACACATTTTGGCACATACTGGCATTCTCTGTCTAGAGTCTCTCATTCAAATGAAAATATGTTTAGATAAGAAACTGTATTCATAGAAAAACCTGGACTGGGGATTTAGCTCAGTGGTGCTGCCACCTGCCTGGCAAGCGCAAGGTCCCGAGTTCGATCCCCAGTATCAAAAAAAAAGTCGGACATAGAAAAACCCTACTTTCCTAGAGCTTGTTTTCTGAGTAATAAATTGTAAAGAGGTGTTTTTAAGGGTTGCATTTTCAACTTACAAAGAAACTTTATTAGGTCTTATAAAAGGAAAATTCATTGTTGCTCTTAGCCATTCTTGAGAAAAACGGAAGCCCAGGCAGTGCTGGGCAGCAGCAGTTCTTAACCACTTAAATCACAAGCTTTTCAGAAAACCCTAATAAAAGGGGTGGTTCCTCCCTCTACAAACATGCATGTACAAAAAGATTTTACCTAACTTCAAAACTTTGCATGCCCTCCCAGTAACAATCTCCACTGTGGGGCAAACACCCTAAACGAACCAGGCCTTAGGACCCATGTTTGATAGCAGCACACTCTGCCGGTGCTACAGTTGTCCAAGGAGCTGCGAGAGAACAGGAAGTGGGTACCACGGTCTCTCTCGTCTTTCCAATCTGATTCTCCTGCCCCGCACAGATTCACCCAGTTCAGTCAGGGTGTAACAGAGAGCCAGCAAAACTTCGGTGCAGTCACTTCCCTAGTTTTAATACTCTCAAAAGCAGAGGTCCAGATCTACAGCTCTCATTAGCAGGGCCCAGAAATAAAACTATGCCCCAATCTAAGCAAAAGTTCATATTCACTATGCTTGCATTTCTCTGGCTTTCAGTTTCTCCAGTATCAAAAATGTATGCTTAAGGAAAAATGTCATCATGCTGTTTCTCTCATATCCAGTGGGATTTCCAAAATAGTGTAGTACTACCATCAAATCCTTTTAAATTTCCCTCTAGCTTTCACTCTTAGTTTTAGTATTAAGGTAGGTTTTAACATATCCAATATGCATTTTAAAACTAAATCTTTAATTCCAGTTATAAATAACCTCACACCTCAGTGGGATAAAACCTGGATTCTTTTATGGTTCTTCAGTAATGCAATTTTAAAAATTTTTACACTATCATAAACAAGATCACCTCAAAAAGTCCTACCTCATTATCAGGCTCATATTTGCCTTTCTTCCTGCAATTAAATAAGAACTACTTCTTTTAGGTTTAAGGTAGATAATATGAATCAATCAGCAGAGTTATTAATACTTATCCTCAGACCTTTAGACATAATTCACATAATTGAAATACATGATTTATAGCTTTAAAGAACACAAATGTCTACCAGAGAAATGGAAAACAAGACTGCAAAGCGGCAGTGCTACAGAGTCTAGTGACTGCATCCATCAGCCCTCAACGGACAGGGAACACTGGCTGATGCCTAGCCACCACTGTGCTATTTTTATCCTATTTTTTTAATTCTATTTTTAAAAGTGTTATGAGGATATGAATTTCCTTCACCAGTGACAACTGGAAGATATGCTATTAACTTAATATTATAAAAGAATGACTAAAATCTCTTACAAATGGTTAGCACTTTTAATCTTGGACCAGCAGAAATATTAACCCTTTAAAATAAGCCCCAAGAAGCAAGCAGAAGGAAAAATGAGAAATCTGATTCTGTGTCCTAGAGGGAAACTAAAAGCTCTGAAAAGGGAAGAGGTTTGCCCAAGGTCAATACTAAAATAAACAAAAGCTGAACCAGGGGAGCAAAGAAATCAGGAGAACCTTCTGGCTAAAATTTTAGTCTGATGATTATAAATTATACCATTTGCTGTAACGTAAAACCTGACTAATTTTAGATGTGTTTAGATTTAGACTAAAGTTTGTTCTTACTGAGATTTTTGTAGCCTACATATCACTAATATGAAAACAGCACAGTACTGGCTTAGAAATCAGATTTATTCTTCCACTTCTATGAAATGACCTTGGGAAAATTGTATTCTCAGCAACAAATGTACAGACACATTTGCGGCACGTGTTCAAATGGAGGTACCTGAAAATAATACACACACGCACAGAGATTAATAATGCCATCCAAGATTAACATAAAACTCAAATGACGAGAGACAATTACACATTGTGAACTATTGAGTACCTTCTAAACAAAACTAAAGGAGACTCAAATCAAAGACTCTAAAAATTCTCTCAACAACCTTCTAGTTATCAGACCAGCAAATAATGTACAAGGCCAAAATAACTGTAGCTAATATATACATATATTCATGTGAACTGATTACAGAATCTTTATGTTACTGAAGACCTAAATATAGTACACAGCCAAGAGTCTATGAAATGGAACTGTTGTAATCTAGCTGTACCTACTACCACCTCTTTTATTACATCTACTGGTCTATAATACTCATATATGCTCTTTAAAGTAGCCCTCCTTTTTTTTAAGTAAAGGCTTTGCACAAAAGCAAAGTACTCTCTCCAAATCTGAAATCAGCAAGGTTAAATTCAGCTTATAATTATCTTTTAAAGGCACCTCAAATCTCATGCAGTCAGCAAACTCCCTTCATTCACCACTTTACCTCTTCATCCTCTCGCAGAATCCCCTTGAAAGCGCAATAAGTCATTTTAGGGCTCGGGTTCATTTTCCCCCAGTGCAGCTCAAAGCTCTGGACAATCAGGAGCCCAGACCGACAAAGGGAGGCACACAGGACACCGCGACGACACCTACCCCAGGTGCTCCTCAGCACCATCTCACTTCACCCTCGCACCTTTGTTTTTAACTCAAAATGTATCAACTCCCCACAAGCAATGTAAACACATGTAGTAACAAAAGAAGAATTTTTTTTAAAAGCTCTCCCTGACTTTGAAGAGCTCAGCCATTTGGCTGAGGCTCCTGACATAAGCAGAGCTTTTACTCCTCACACAGTTTCTCCTGCGTTCGAAAATGCTGAGCTGGAACTGTACTCAACGCTGCCATATTCTGCATGCAGGGAGCATAACACTTGCACATTTCAAGCTGTGCCATATGCAAGGGTCCAGACGCTGCCTCCTGTCCACAGAGCTCCCCACTCTACTGCCCTCATTCTCCAAGTCCCAGACTAGGTCTCACCTGGCCCTCAGATCAATTTCCTTCATTTCTGCTTCCTCACATTAAGTACAATCAGTGATTGAAGCTTATGCACTACCCTCCCCACTTCACTTCAGCTGCCAGTCTTAATTCTATTGTACTGTGCAACCGTGAGTCCTGAAAGCACAGCAAGGAGAAACAAACCAGGACCTCAATCTACCTTTAAAAACTTTTTAAAAATCAGCATTTAGGGGCCGGAGATTTAGCTCAGTGGTTTCGCCACCTGCTGCGCAAGCACAAGGGCCTGAGTTCGATCTCCGGTACCAAAAAAAAAATCAGCATTTAGTTTTTAATAACATAACCTGAGTTGTTTCTGTTTCATAAAAATGAAGGCTTAACACTGCCTTTAAATTACAATTACTATAAAACAGTATAGGGATATTTATTAAGAACTAAAAGCAAGGGAACCTGGAGATTCGGCTCAGTGGTAGTGCGCTTGCCTAGCATGCACAGGGCCCTGGTTCAATCCCTGGCACTGCTCCCCACTTAAAAATAATTAAAGAGGGGCCGGCTGGGGATTTAGCTCAGTGGTGCCACTGCCTGCCTCACAAGCGCAAGGTCCTGAGTTCGATCCCCAGTACCAAGAAATAATAATAATTAAAGGGTTAAAACAACTCTTAAACTCTCCTCTTCCATACAAATACTTTTTATTAAGTCTTGGGTTTAATATTCTAAAATTTAACGATGTCTCTACATATGTGTGTATATGCTGTCTATATCATATAAAGATATGCTGAGCTGGATATAAGAACACGTCTATAATCCCAGCACTTGGGAAGCTGAAGCAAGCAGTTCTCTGTAGGTTTGAGGTCAGCCTGGGCTACAGAGAGAGACCCCATCTCAAAAAATCCACGGAGGGGAAAAGATATGCTGAAAGTATATAATATAAATAAAATGAGGTTTTTTAATTATAAAGAAAGAATACTTACTGTATTCCAAAATCTAGAACTGATGGCTGAAAATGTAAGCCTTTTCCAGTAAAATGTTTGTCTGAGAAGCTAAAAAAAAGAAAAAGAAAGATTAATTTTTGTTGTAGTTTTAATATTTAGGTGCTGGGTTAAGGCAATATACTTAGGTGAGCAACTACCAATGCATGAGATATAATTTTACTTACAGATCAATCTAAACTAGATTTGAAATGATAACACTGAATTATTAGAAGTTGACTATAATTCAAGAGTTGTTAAAAATTTAAGAAACACTTAGATTACAGTTATATTAACTGTATATCAAAGCTTTTGCCAGCATTCAGACAGAAACAGCAATGAATTTAAGTTTCACAGACTTCATTTCTAAATGAATTCAAGTAACATGGCTATTTTAATAACCCCCAAACCAAGAAACGGCACACATTTGAAGTAGGTCTGAGAGGAGGCCTGTGTGACACCACCGATAGCAAGGAGAGGCCAGTACGGCAGGCCGCAGGGCTCCTGAAGGGTGAGTGAGGCCTCTGCCAGTCTGTGTTTTTAAGGATAACAATCACGTAAAAGCTCACATGACAAGTCACATTTTCCTCAGTTGTCAACCATTATTGTGACTTTTCTTCAGAATTAACACAAATAAATATACAAAAAAAAAAAACTAAATATGTAAAACAAAAACATAATAGAACAAAATATACAATCAAAAACAAAGAGAGAAACTGTAAGCTGCCATTTTAACAGTCACATGATCCATGAGAGGCTCATAAAGGTAATACTCATTCTGTTTTCAAAGACGCAAACAAGATTTTAAGATACAATCGTGCCATTTTCTCCTACCACCAAGTAGCCCTCAACCAAGCTGGTCCAGCCAGCCCAGGCCAACTGAAGTTTAGGCCTGTAGGCCAACAGGAACATCTGTAACCTTCAGCCAGACCCTCTCCAGGGTCCCATTTTTCTTGAAGATACAAAACAGTGCAGACAGCAAAGAACTGGTCCCAAAGTCACTTCGTTAGAATTTTAGCTGCCATCTTTTCTTCCTTCCGCTTTCTGCGTCTCCCCAAGCTCCGCTCCTCTATCGTCCTAGAAGTCCTTTCTCAGTGAGGGCTTATCTGGGTCTCCTTTATCCTTTCTCCAGCAGCACCCGTGTTAGTAATAAAGGTGACGCCTTAGTCTCCATCTGCTTGGCTCTTGTCCACTTCTCCTCTCACTTACACCACACTATTTACTGGACTCCCTCCAGCCCCCAAACCCAGTACTGTCTCAACCTGCCGGCAAAGAAAGCCACTAACATCCCCACAAAAGATGTGCTACCTCCTGGAGAGATGTGAAGAGCCCGCAGGTGACAGGGTCCACCCAACTTCAGACCAAGTTGGCCAGGGCTGTGTTCCCAAAGGAAAAGAAAAACAGGCCACTTCACGTACCAAAAGTCATCTTTAGAAGAGTCAGGCTACTGTACCGATAATGAGTAAAGTCATTAATGACAGCTTTTCCTGTCCTGTGCATTGAAAAATGGATTTGCCATCGGATTTTACACACAACTTCCAAGTAGACAGAGGACGTCTGGGGATTTAAGTCAATCATCCAAGGTCACGGAGCTTCTAAGAAGCACAGCCAAAGTTCCAACCCAGATCTGTCCAGGCTGGAAACATGAACATTCTACCAAAGCTCAGGCATTGCATGACCTAGGCAAGGAACCCACGCAGCTCAGCGTGCTGGGTGATGACAGCGTGAGCCGCAGAGGCTGGACAAACCTGGATTCTAGGCCCACAGCCACTGCTCTCTGTCCTGAGTGGGTCAGCAGCTCAGCTTCTCTTAAAGTCTAGCCTTTTTATCTATAAAACCGAAATGACAAGCAGTATCAGCCTTACAGCTGTGGAGAGGATAATAATACTTCTGCATCATGCCTGACATACTTATGTGCAATAAATATCAGATCATTTTACACACAGGATGACACTCATCTAACAAGAAAAGCAATGAGGACAGATGGAGAAGCCAACTGAGCTGAAAGTCCAAGCTGACCTCTAGATTTAGAAGCTGTAAATGAGGTGGTAGTTATTACCTCTGAACAGGAGAGAGGAGACATGCCTGAAATCCCACAATCATCAAGTGTTACATATCCAACAAAAATCAGTCATGAGGGGCTCGACCTAAAGCAATAAATAGAAATGGCCCAAATGTCTCTAACTTCAAAGAAAATTCTACTTTGACTGCAAAAGAAAAGCAAAATCATGACAATCGTGGGGGTTTTTTCCTGACCATAGAACAGACGTTTTTCCTCACTGGTAGATTACAGCTCACTTGACTTTACAATTTGGAAAATATATCAAGTTACAAGGAGGTTTAATCTCACTAAATTAGTTTTTTAAAGTAGTTTCTATAAGCATTTTAGATATAGATGTCAGCCCTGGACAGTACTCACACATGTACGCCCTCAAACAGCTGTAAAAGACTGAGGACGGTGTGATGTCATGATACAAGGGATGATCCAAATAGTGTTTAAATTTTTACAATGTATTAAACACATTGCCATGAATCTCTCCAAACACTTTCCCTTGCTTTGAATATACTCATCCCATCGTTCTTGCCACTTTCCGAAGCAGTTTGGACAGTCCTCTTTCGTGTCTTTAAGAGGTGTAATCAAAAATACAGTGAATGTTGCTGCTGAGTGCCATCCAAGACTCAAAACATTACACTGTGTCCGCATCCACTTTACTCACTGGATATGGCATCATGTGACATCTGGCTCTTCCCCAAAGACAAAATGACCTTGCAAGGTAAACGTTTTCAATTGATTCTGGACAATTTGGAACCCACAACAGAGCAACTAAAGGCACTCACAAAAGATTACTGCCAGAACTGCTTCAAAACATTTCAAAAATGATGGGAGAAGTGTGGGTTTTTATACATGATCTCTGGCTAATAACTCCCTCCCCAAGGCAAGCCCTAGAAGCAAGATTCCCTAAGGCAGGCAACAGAAACTAATCTGGCCTGCCTTTCTGTCTTGGAGCTTGCCAGAAGGAACTTCTAACCTACCTTGTCCTCCTAACTCCAGAGGGGTTGCTGCCCCCAGAAGGCATGCTAGATAGAGAGGACAAGAAACTCAACAGGTAGGACTGCTGAGTTTCCCCACCCAGTCTGCTAGCTATCAGCAACCATATATAGCTATGCAATGACGCTTCCATACAAACCCAAAAGAACAACAATCAGGTTGCCGGGGATTTAGCTCAGAGGCAAAGGTTGAGAAAAGCATGGGCCACAAGTGCAGACGTCAGGAGCACAGAACAGTGAGCGGGGAGGAGAGGGCAACAGCAAGGCAGAGGCAGCACGGAGCCCATGCAGCCCCTCACAGGGGAGGTTCTGCTGGACTACGAGAGGGCGTGAAGGCAAAGCCCCAGGATGTGCAACTGCATTCCCCAAGGCAAGCCTCCCATGTGCTGGGCCAGGGCTGACTTTATTCCCGAAGGTGCAACTACTTTCTGAAGACCACCATCACGTTTTAGAAGAGGGCATGGCCTTTCTAATAGGTGAAAACCAGCTTCGGCCTATGCCTATAACAGGGACCTGAGATGCAACAGTGCTTGCCTACAGGGAAGGCAGAACTATCTGCTTTGCCACATTTCTCAACAGATCATTTTGGTCCATCTCTCTCGATACCCCAACATGTACCAACTGGCTCCCCTTCAGATGAAAACACTTCCAACACCTGGAGAGAGCAACATGTGATTCCTAGAGGTAAGAAAAAATTCTTTAACTCCAAGTCTGTGGCTCTGATGACTGAGTGTACGGACCAAAGGAAAGCTTTCACAAATCCACTCTGCCTGAAAAAAGCTAACGAATAGACCACACCAAAACAATGCTCTTGTCTACACTTCAGTGTTGGAAGAAGGACCTGTTATACTACTGAGCTATGTACTGGGCTCTTCTCATCCATCACAAAATGTGAGGCTGCAGTTCCAGAATGTTTCCGTAAAGAGACCTGTGGTCTCCACAAAGCTAGGGAATTCCCAAACTAGTCCCTTTGGACTCATTCTTCTAAAAAAGTACCTCCAATGGAGTACTTAGTCATCCACCACCTTCCTCTGAGCAAGAAACAGGTATTTCTAGGACCCAGCTGCTAGCCTCAAGAATCTGTACTCTTGCATTATGCAGCTAGGCCTCAAGTAAATCTCTGCACAGATATAAAAAGCTCCCCGTCTGGCTGATGCTCATCCACAGCTGGGCAAGGCCTCTTTCAGACTCTCAGCTCTCCGGCTGACCAGAGACTTGTGCAATCTGAGGACTTCAATGAACAACAAATGGCCTGAACGGTGTGATTTATGAAATGAGTTGTGTGCTGGGGTATAGCTCAGTGGTAGAGCACTTGTACGGCATGCACATCACCCAAAAACAAAACAAAGTTCAGAAATGAGGTATTAACTATGTTACTGATAAGATTCTACATCATAATCTTAGTACTAAACATCATTTTTTGTTTTTATGTTTAATTTAAAAAATACTTCTCCCCAGAATTTTATTGATAGGAAAACACATAAAAAAAACACAGGCGCTGCTACTTGTTAGAACTGCCATTCTTCCTCATATGTTAACTGTAGTGCTTGCAAAGAACCATTTAACAGTGGATGCAGAAACCAGTATTTCTCCCTCATTAAAATCCCACAGAGGGGGAAAAACAGTCCCTTGACAGAATGTTGACTTTCCTCCAGTTTCTTCCCCTAAAGGAAGGCTCTGGCTTCAAGGTCAAAGCCATCATCTGAAAGACAGCAAAGGGAAAAGTCCTTGGAGCAATACCAACAGTGCCTATAGGAGGTGCATTCACTGATACATGATGCCCTAGCTACAAAGGCAGTCCAGCATCTTGATGACCAGGCCTTCCAAGCTCTGACAAGTCCCCAGTGATGACTTTCTCTGCGTCTGTAATTCCCAGAGAGGATGCTGCTTCTCTTGAAGACTAACCCCGAGGGCCGCCATTCTTTCTGCATGGATCTTAGGCTCACCATCCCTATCCTGCCCTCTCTGAGATTTTCAGCATCTCCTTCCCTGCTCTTTCTCCTCCAAGCATACATGAGGAGACTCCTGCCTTGCTCACTTGAGAAAAGACCTCTGGCCTTCCCTTGTTTCTTCACTCTCTTCCCCTCACAGCCAGAATACTGAGGAAGAGCACTCTGCATCATGCAGCTGGGCCTCAAGTCAATCCCTGCACAGACACACAAAGCCCCAGCCTGGGCAGTCCTGACAGATGCTCATCCACAGCTGGTACATTCAGTGAGTACTTAGGGTACACTAGATGCTGTGCCAGGCACTTTATCATGTGTAATCTGAAGGACTTCATGTGGATACAATTACCACCTGCCAAATTTGAATCTGTAATATCTTCCAAAGGTTCACGCATTAAATAAAGGCTTGGTCCCCATCCTGGCACGACTGGGAAGTAGCTGAACTTTTAAGGGGGCGGGGGAGGGGGGTCTTTAGGTCTTTGGGGGCATTCCTGGAAGTGACTGTGGAAACCTGGCCCCTCCCTTTCTATTTCCCATGTTGTGACCACAAGGCAAAATCTGTTCCCTGGACACTCCCCTCTATCGCCTGGCACCTCCCAGTGGCCTAAAAGCAATGGGTATACCTGATCTTGGACACGAACCTCTAGAACTGATCTAAAATAAGCCTTTCCTCTTTATGAGTTGGTTATCTGGTGTACTTCTTACAGTAATGGAAAGCTAGCATACAATCCAGTTTGACTATGCAGTGGATGAATGGGATGTGAACACACATCTGGAATCCCCTGTTACATCGCCTCTTTCCACTCATCTTACTCCTGAGACAGACTCTCTACTCTCTCACGACCAGCCCTGCTCCTGCTGAGGTCATCAAGTACAATCTGTGAATCAAGGGTACAGCTGCCTTAGTCACTGGCTCCTCTCTCAACCCATACTTCCAGTGTTTCTAGGAAACTTCTCCCACTTTCCATCTTCCTTGAAGGCTGCTCCTTTTTACTTCCCTCCCAAGCTTCTCTTCCTATGTTCCTGTCTGTCATGCTACCATTTCCTAAGCTCTCCCTCAATTCTCTTCTCTCTCTGGCTAATCCCACCTACTCACCCATTAGGTTCACTATCTCCAACAGTTTGATGCTTCCTATACAGCTGTTTTACATTTCCATGGTTGCTCAGCATCTTCCTTACTACATCTGTAGATTCCCCACTGTCACCCTTTTCGGATTTGGAAAGGGCCAGTTAGAAGTTTCAGTAAGCCTGCGGACACATGGCCAAGATTTAGCCAGATGGGCCCTCCTGAGGCATGGCATCAGGCACTGATGCTGGAAGAAAGGGAGGGAAGGCAGGAGGGACTGGACAATTCATCATGGGGGCAACCAGAGCGGGGGAAGCAACTGGAAAAGCAGCAAAAGCAACACTGTCCTCATCAGTCTACTTCCACAGCATCATTTTGGCAGTGGTTCTAGATGCTAAGTCCCCTTCTAGCCTGTTTCCTGAGATGAGTTCTTAAGTCTTCCTAGAGATTCTATCAGCTGCCCAGGATCTTTTCAGTAAATTCCTTTTCTGTTAAATCAGTCAGAGTTGGTTTCTGAGGTTTGACTGACTCACGTCCCAAGCCTATGTATCTGTCACCTAGACTCCTCCACTGAGCTCCACATTCATGCTTCCATCTGTGCCAGGAAGCACCCTGTGGATGGGCAGCCTGCAGGTCGAATTCAAGATGGTGTTCAACATCTTGTGAAATTCCCCCAACCATGGGTTCCCTGTACAGCATTCCCATCTCAGTGTGAGACTTGCCTACACACCCACCTGGAGGCCTTGTGGATCCCTTGACTCCTGTGCCTTTCTTTACTACACAAAACTGATGCTGAGGGCTCTCCTGGGATCTTACACTTTCATTTCACTTAAATCTTTTCTCCATTCCCACTATCAGGACCCTACAACCAAAAGGCACTCCATTTGAGATTCAAAGAGTCTTAAAATATATCATTACATTAACACATTTAATCATATCACATTCTGCATGCTACAAAGAACCCCTTTAGTCAAATGTTTAAATGGCTTTGCGAATTCCTACAGAGGACCAGGCCAGCTTGCTTCCATAACTCACAGCCCAACTTTCTCCTTACTCTGACTTCTGGCTGCTTCTCTGTGCCTCAAAGACTTGACGTCATTCTCACACTCCAGGTTAAGTCATTCTACGGTAAGTTAAAATAATTAACTTTTATTTTCAATTGTGCAAAATGCAAAATCCATTTTGCCTTTCCTTTTAACTCTAGGAAAGCAAGTTAGTGTGAAAAAGTAATTCAGTATTAGATATCTGGAGCACTAAAGAGAAGGCCAGCACAGAAACTCAAGTGGACAATAAGCATTATACAGGACAAGGACAGACTTTCCCTCCTTGATCATGTCAGCAAGTTGCAATGTTGTAGTTATATTTAGGAAACCAACTTTGACTCTCTAAGTGTCCATACAAATTTAGGTATCAGTTCCCTGAAGCTGAGTGCTCTGATTTGGGTAAGTGTCCCCCTGGAAGGCCCATGTGTTAAAGGCCCAGTGGGCAGCCCACAACACTATCAGGAGTAGAACCTTTAAGAGGAGGGACCTAGTGGGGAAGTTGGATCCCTGGCCCATGCCCTGGAAGGGAATATTAAGATCCTGGCCCCTCCTCTTCCTCTCTTCCATGTTCCGAACAGGAAGTGAACTGTTTCTGACACACGCTGCCACCATGACATCCTGCCTTGACACAGACCCAAAAGCGAGGAGGCTAACCAGTCATGGACTGAAACTTCCAATGCTGTAAGCCAAAAATAAACCTTTTCTTTTTGTAAGCTACTTATCTTAGGAATTTGTTACAGTATCCAGAAAACTAACAGAGCGAGCTAGCCAGTTTTGAAAACCCATGGAAAGTCCCTTAAGCCATTCAATAGCTGAACTTATGTTCATTTCTTCTCCCTACCTGCATAAAGATATTACCTGCACAGCCAAGACAGCGAGATTCAGGAATCTCAAAACAAGTAGATAGGCTGTCTAACTTTCATGGCCACAGAGTATCATGTTTATACGCTTTACGCTTGCAATGTGTGTCACATACATGACAATATATCCCAATTTAGTGGGGTCAAAGAAGGAAAATATCATCCAGCATGGTCCAAGTTAGGAAAAGCAGTTTAGAAGATGTAGTCTTTGAGTAGGATCTAGACAGTTGAACACACTGTCTTCGTAGGAAGTTGGAAGAAGGCATTGTAAATAAAGGGGAAAACTCAAATAAAGGTATGTCATACAAATTACAAAAAGGTTGATATGATAAAAACTAAAGTCCATCAGATCATTTCTTATAGTTTCCTGGCAAGATGAAAAAATCCTACATAATTTTATGACCCAGAACACTATAATTGAAACACACTGAACTGATTGTGTAAAAATCCCCATTATGAGCAAAAGTATCTAAATTGCTGTTCAGGCAAATATAAAGAACTACCAGAAAAACCTACTTAAAACTTTTAAGCTTTTTAACTGTCCCTTTAAGGTCCAGCTTGACAGCCTTGCTGACCATAATGAATGAAGAGTCCAGTGGCTTTACAGCAACTGCTACAGTGCTGTGTAATACTAACATGTTTTAGTATTCCTGTTCTCAGAGTGCCTGGACAACACCATGGTATTCAAAAAGTTCAAGCATCTCTTTAAAAGAAAAAAACAAACCACTCTACCCTCAGGATGTAATGGTTTTTTTAGGGTACCGGGGATCGAACTTGGGTCCTTGTGCTTGCGCAGCAGGAGGCGAAAACACTGAGCTAAATCCCCGGCCAGGATGTAATGTTTTAAAAAAGAATGCTAGGGGTTGGGGATTTAGCTCAGTGATTCTGCTGCCTGCCTCACAAGCGCAAGGTCCCGAGTTCAATCCCCAGTACCAAAAACTAAAAAATAAAAAAGAATGCTAGGGTATAGTTCAGTGGTGCAGCACATGCTTACCATTTGAGGCCATGGGTTCAAGCCCCCGTGCCAATAGATAGATGATCGACTGACAGATAGAAGGCTTCTAATGGAGCTTTGCAGCTGTGCACTGAACAACTAGCTTACATCCTGTACTTGCCCACAGACTATTACTTACTTCTGCCAAGATCACTTCTTCTATGCTATAACCCCACTATAAGAATGGCTTAAAAACTGATTTTTCTCATGTGAAACCCAAGGAATACGGGCACTGGAGAAATCAGGGTAAAATATGCCCAGAAAACATTCCTTCTTAACACAAGTCAGAGGGTTGGGGGATGACTCAGAAATGCACTGTGCCAAAAGCAGTGTTCTCCTGTGGTGTGAGTCCCAGTCTGGCCCCGGCTCTGGGACAGAGAGTGCTCTTTGGCCCCCAACATCCCATCTGTCCCTCCATGTCTCAGGGTTCTTACTGGGCCTATTTCTGAGCTCCCCTGCACCTGGACACAGCCAGGGGGAGCCTACGTGTCTTAGGGCAGCCTCTAGGACTCCTGGGCCCCTTCTCCACCTGCCGCCATGAACACACCTTGGGCTTGAGGCCCCGGTGCCATGGGGAAGGGGATCTGCAAGAAGCAGAGTTCCCAAAAAATTCCTGGAACCCTTTACAGTTCAGGAAAGGCAAGGTGTGAAAACCGCTCCACTTTTTTGCCTATTTGTTTTCTGACAAAGGGTCTCACGATATAGTTCAGGCTAGTCTTGAACTTATGGTGATCCTCCTGCCTCAGCCTCCTGAGTGCTGGGATTACAGGTGTGCACCACCAGGCCTGGCCATTCTACTGCTTCGACATTTTTTAGAACTTTCTCAATTATTGGTATACATTACCTCCTCTTCCCTGGAGGTGGCTGGCAGGAAACTTAAAGGGAGAACAATTGCGTTCCTGTGTCAAGTTCTTCAAATACTTATCTCAGTGCTGAGCTCTTACAAAACCAGTAGAGGGACAACTGGAGAAAACTGCACCTTGTTTCCTAGGCAGTCTTGAGAGAGAGATTTATGGGGCACACCACCACAGGGAAAAAAAAGAATTTAGCTAAATTCCTGGGATTATGGGCTTGCGCCCCAATCTGGGACCAAATCCCAACGTGGGGCTAATCAGAGAGATGGGGACGAGGGATCACCTACTGCTCTTATGACCAGAATCTGAGTTTCCATTATTATAAAACTAAAGGCCTCTAAATCCATTGGGATGATTAAATGAAACATATCTGTGAGATGTTTTGCCAAATGCCTAGCTAAGTGTTCGCTCTGAGCTAGAAGGAAGGGTGGGCAAGAGAGACGTGTCCATTCTAAGGTCATAAGAAGAGGAGAATAGGTGGGATTCATATTCCAATTTCCATGGACACTACGGAAGCAAATTGGGAGGCTAACAAGGGTCATTTACTAGAGGAGCAACCTGGGGAGGGGGCTGCCAGCTGAATCTCAGTGAACAGACAGCCACAGGCTGCACTCTGCAGGGACCCGCTACAGTAGCAGGGGCCTCCCTTTCAATTCAGCCAGGGAATTTAATTGTTCTTAATTATACAGATGCCACTCATATGCAAATTGTGCGAAGGGTTTTCCTTTTAGATTGTAATGTCTTTCTCAAACCCTTGAGGCGGTGAAGTATAATTGCTGAAGAGGCCCTGAAAGAAAGAAGGGTTGCACAGTCCACGGGCCCCTCCACACAGCCCCTACTCCATTCCCCGCGCCTGGGGGGGGGGGGGGCTTGTGCTCCTCCTCAGTAACAAGCCCCTCTCCAAGCAGCACTTTCCATCTCTAGACAAAGCACAGCACGCATCCTGTGCAGACAGGCAACAGCAGCTGGGGAAAGCAAGGACCTGCCAGCAGCAGCCAGGTTTGATCCTTCAATCCTTACATTAATAACCACCAACTTCAAAAGGAGAGCTCTCCATCTAAACTGAGGATTGTAATAGCAACAGGAAAAAAAAAAACCACTGTTGTGACAAATAAAAGGAAACAAAAAACTGTTATGCACAACCTGATTACAACTGAAAAAATATACTGAGGAAAATAAGAAGGCAGCTACCAAAATATTCACAGCAATATTAGGATGAGTGGAGTATTAGGAATAGTTTCCTTTCCCCAACAGGTAAGTGCTTCAGTCTCTGAGAATATTAAAAGTATTCAGGGTAGGTAGGGGCCAGGGATTTAGCTCAGTGGTGCTACGCCTGCCTCACAAGAGCAAGGACCTGAGTTCAATCCCCGGTACCAAAAAACCAAACTCAGGGTGTGTGTTTAAAAAAAAACAACTTGAGCAATAGCCTATAATTATTCCTCTTTATGGGTTCAAATAGCACATTTCCACACCTATAAATTTTCTAAAAGCTAACAAAAGTTTCAATTCCAGAAGTTGTTATTTATTTTGCCACACTTCCCCTAACCCCAGCCACTTCTCCGTTTCCTCTACCTCTCTGGCCCCTGTCCTCCTAGCTCAAGGCAGACACACAGGCTCCGCCCCGGCCTGCTGCTCTCACCCACCCAAAACCACTCACTTGCTGATCGGATCCTATCCTAGTTGAGCCTTTAAACGTCACCCTAAATGCCCGTCTCTAACCCAGCCCTCCAGTCGCCCAACCACGCGCCCCGTGCCAGAAGCACCTGAAACTCAGCAGACGCAGAGCTAACCTGGTCTCACCCCAACCCACTCCACCACAGCTGTCTCCTCTCAGACCTTCAAACCTTGACGGATCTCCATCTCTCACTGCACAGCCAACCCCAGGGAAGTCCTGTGAGCTCCGCTTTCACAACGGCCAGAACCGCACCACGCCCCAGCCACAGCCCAGTCCAAGCACCACCAGACCTCTTCATCCTGGTTCCTGGCCGCAAAGGCCTAACTAGTCTTCCCGCAGGCTGGGCGGAACATGGACAGCCCGGCCTTGTAACCCGTAACAGACCCAGTTACTGTGGTGCTCAAAGTGGCGAGCGGCTCCACCTTTCAGGGGCCTCCCGTGAACTCCAGGCGGGGAGCTTCCTCAGTCATGTCACTTTCACCCCCCTCGCCCGCCCTCACCCTCCACAGTCCCCTCCACAGTACGCACTCTGCTCCAGCCGCAGGGCTCTTTCGGCAGCTCTGAATACTCGGCTGGGCTGCGATTCCCAAGTCCCCACCTGCAGTCACCCTTGGTCTGCAACACTCCACCCAGACAGCTCAGCAGCAAGCTCCCCGCCAGCCACCGCCACCTCCATCTTTGCAAAACTTCTCCGCCTCCTGTGCCTCCAGCCGTTCACAACCACTGCCTCCACGCCACAGTCCTGACCCTGTTTTTCCCCTTCTTTTCTTTAACTTTTTCAGTTCCACGTTTTGCGCCTGTCAACATCCAAAACATTTTTAAGCCAAATCAGGTAAATTACATTTCTTATCTGACTTTTTAAAAATGTCTAATCTAATCATGCTAAGGATATTCAAATTTGCAGTGATCACACAAATGCTGTCACTGTAGTAAGATGCTGAGACAGGTAAGGAATTTAAAAATACAGACGCTACAGGATCCCTTTGAGGAAAATAAAGCACTGAATCTGGCACTGAAAGGTTCGGGAAGACCTTACACTAGGAAGTGTATGATTAGGCAGGTCCAGACCATGAGAAGAGGGCCAGGTTGCTAACGCTGACTTGGAGAGAATCTTCTGGAAAGCAGCATCTAAAGGCAGGGCCTGGTTCAAATCCCCTGACCTCCTACTTCAGTCTGCAACATCATTTACTGCAGCATGCCCGAAAGGGTTTTTCTGGTCTACTGCTTGAGTGAACAGAGTTGCAATTCCAGACTGAAGAAAAAAAACCCAGAGTCCTTGGGAGGTAGCATACTGTCCGCAGCCTCATCTCTGCTCCAGACTCACTCTGCACCTCACTCCCACACCCAGTGTCCCACCTGCAACAGGGAGATAAAAGATCTGAGGCTCAGAGAAAGAATCCTGGAGTCTACTGGAGCTTGAAGGCGACATCTCTGCTTCTTCCAGGACACCAGTGCAATCTGTCTTTTGGGGCTGGGAAGGTCCCACCCGGTCCCAGGTAGATGAAGCCAGCAATTACAATAAAATTCATGAGGTTGGGTCTAAAAGTCAGGGAAATAGGTGCTCTTTGGAACATTAAAATACATTTTATGACCACGCATGAAAACAAATGTTTTTTAAGAAAATAGGTTGAGTTTTTAAAAAGGCTAAGATGATCTGCATTCCCTCTTAAAAAAAAAAAAAAAAAAAGAAAGTGTCCCTTAAAAAGTACAAATAGGGGACCAGGGATTTAGCTCAGTGGTTCCAACACCTGCCATGCAAGCGCAGGGTCCCGAGTTCGATCCTCAGTACCGGAAAAAAAAAAAAGTACAAACGGGGCTAAGGATACAGCTCAGCTGAAGAGCACATGTTCTGTAAGGGTGGGACCCTGGGTTCCATCGCTAGCACCACCACCCCCAAAAAAGTACAAACTATGTTTTCGAACCAACAGCTTCTTTAGGAGGAACAAAAATGTTCTAAAATTAGATTATAGTTGTGGCTGCATAACTGCAAAAACATACTAAAAAATACTGTTATGTATATTGTATCTCAATAAAGCTGTCAAGTAAAAGAGAGAGAATTAACAGTGAGTAAGGACACTTTCCGGCCTTCAAATTCAATCATTCTGTCAGATCTCACCTTGGAAAGGGAAGAAGAGGAGGCCACACTACAGAAGCATCTTCTCTTACCCATCCGAGCTCCACCCTTTCAGTGAGCACACCCCTTGTCCACAATGAAAGCGCCATGTGCAGACACAGTGATTAGCACTGTTCACATTTCCCATCATTATACAGCACTTTGAAGGCTACAGTTAATTCATGCCTATTATCCCTGTACAAAATCAACCAGCCTGATCTCAAGCTGCCTGGCAGCTGCAGAGAGCAGCCTTGCCCTTCAATGGAGACCCATCGGACAAAACCCCTGCTGCTAGAAGGACTCCGATCCATCATCCAGGGTTAATCAATTTCAAGCAAGCAGCACAGTCAGACCGGAAAAACAGCAGTGACATCCTTCATCCTGCATTAGCGCCCACCTTTAAAAGCCAGCACGAGATGATGAAAAGAGGGGAGGGATCAGGTCTGGGGCTGGAGGGAGGGTGGAGGGAGGTGGGGAGAATCAAGAAGAGCAGAGCAAGAGCTTGCACAAGATGTGGTCGCTCCTTCAGTAACCGAGCCATTAAGATCAGCAGACTCCAACAGTAAGTACTACGTTATTCTGGATTCACCAGTTCTCCTGTGGTTTCTTAGGAAGCATCTGCATATTTTAAATCATTTCCATTGTCTTTTTCATTTAACTATAAACAGAGATAAGACAATATACTAACTGCACTTTATACAAGTTTTTATACAATAAAATGCTATCTAATAAAGTATTTGGTTGGATTTTTCATTCTCACTGCTAACAATCTAATTATTATTCTGTACTCAGTAACAATTTGCAAATGTTCTTCCTCTACCGATAACAAAAGAGGGAAATCCTGTACACTCCACACTACAAATATTGCCACTTGTTGGCGGTGGTTACAGAATTAATTCTGTTGAATCCAAGAAAAGGTAAAGCCCCTGGTAGTAGAATTTCTGAAAATGTGTGTAACTCAAACAACCCTTCCCATCTAAAAAAGAACCCTCAGGGGTCCCAGTTCACAAAGTTAGGAAATAATTTAGTCTCCTGGTATTCAATTAGCCATCTCTCAGAGATTAATGAGGGAAAATTTTTTTAAAATATGAATTCCATGGCTCTACTTCTTCCCAAATCAAAATCTCAGGAAAGAGCCTGGAAACCTGTCAGAGGAACAGCTTCCTGTAGTAACTCCACTCCATGTGCGCCCGTTAGGGGGCTGGAGTCAGAGTATGTGCATTTGGAAACCATGGATACTTCCCTGACACTTCTGTTTCCAGTGCATCTCCTTCCCATTTTAAAATTCTTCAGATTTCAGGAAACAAGCTAGCTACTTTAAGCAGAAAGAGATAAAATACAGGAAATTAGGTGCTTATAAAATCACATGAGGTTCGCACCCAGGGAGGATGCACTACACTGAGACTCTAAGAAAAGATTCCCAGACCTACAGGGACCTGACCCATGAAGGGTGCTGGTGCCTGTGTCACAGGAGGAAGGTGGAGCACTGCAGACAGCCATCCTAGAATTACTGACTCAGCTGGGACCCAAGACCTGAGAGCTGCCTCGGCCACCACCTTTGGTCCTACTGTAGATATCCACTAAGTCAACTGGTGGGAAGTCCACTCACTTTCTGCTATGCTCCAGAGGTTGATCTTGCATGAGTCAGATGTGCTTCTCATGCTACACCACTAAATACTTTTAAGGTGGTTATGAGAACCAAGTCCAGCTTCCTAGCCCACCCTCAACTCTAACACAGGTCTCTACAGTATTCTTGCAGTCTCAAACAAACCCTAGTCTCTCTCTGACCCACATTACTTCCTCTGCACTTTCTCTGTATTTCCCCTTCCTGTGGGGAAATTGTTAATTCAGATTCAAGGGCTGTACCTGTAAACATCTTTTTAATTTCTTTTTCTTCAATTCAGATCATAATGCAACCTATCTAGATATTTTAGGGTCCTGACTTTGCCAATAAACAGGCTCTTTCGCTCCAATTCCTGCCATCCATCAAATTAGTGACATCTAAAGTGAACTCTAGGATTAATTTTTTAAAGATACACTGACACCCCTTCTACACTATCTGCCAAAATCCAACTAGCATTTTTTACAAAGCATTTTCTCCTGGAGTGAATAAATAAAAATATAAAACACAGCTCATGACCACATGAAGTTTGCACTCTCCAGGAACAGCTAGATGCCTAAGAAAAAAGAACAGAGACAGGGAGAATTTTACATGCTGCAAACAGAACACCTGATACTAATGTGAACTATGAGCTACTTAGATTTGAAAGAATGACAGCTGTTCTTTTCTTGAAAGCATGTGTGAGGTCTCCTGAAATGAACATATGGTAACATCTTGTGACACAGCCCACAGAGTCCATTTCTGCAATCAGATCTTACTTAATGCAATACACCATGTGACTTCAAAACACAGGCATATGTCACACATGGAAAATCTCCCACAGGTTTCCTAGAAGGGGTGGGAAATTAAAGGAGGTCTTGAAAGCAAATCAAATCATTCCAACACAACACAGTGTACAGCTACATAAGATGTAACAAGTGTTCTTCATTCCTTAATTTATGTTCTCCTGTGAGCAAACTACTTTTCCTATCAGATCTGTGCTGTATTTGTGCTTGCATTAAGATCCCCTCCCCCTGAGGATTCAGTTTCCCTTTCATTCCAGTCCCTTCCACAGAAGCAGCAGTCTGTTTCTAAGTAAGGAGTCCAAATAGGTTTCTTGACTTTACATATTCACTCTCCGTAAATGGAAACCTATAAAACTGAGTAAAATTCTCTGCAAATGATGCTAAAGGTGAAAGAGGTACACCCACAAAAGCCTGCCAATTTCAGTGGAAATTTTGCTTTCTTTTGTAAAAGGATTCCACCTTACCTACCACATGAGAAACATGTTGAATATAATTTATTTAAAGAGGAAATTCAAAGTAATCTCATCACTTTATTACTCCAGTACAACTGGCTATATGAAACAGAACATTTCCATCTTCTATAGATGAAAAGTCCAAGTTCATGGACACTAGGTTAAGTGTCATTTCTCGTAAGTACTAAAATAACATTTAAGCACAAAATACCAATGACCCTGGAAGAGGGAAATACTGAGCATCTTAGGAGCCTGCCGGACAGTAGGACAGACTCCCCCACCCCACCCCTCAAATCAAAAGCTACAACCCTCCTCAGCCAGACTTTATACAAAAGCAACCCAAGGAAAGACGCGGAAGGCCTTGTGTAACCTACAATATCCCTGGTCAGATAAGACACCATGGCCAGGGGAGGTCTCTGGACTCGCTAAGTCTACCCTTTCTCCGGCCTACACACACTGGGGAGCAGGCAGCACCCCCACCCAAATCTCTCTCTCCACATTCTATTTCCATCAGCCTCTGGAACTCTCAAACTAAAGGGTGCAATGTAACTCCTTGGCTCCTCGTGCTTAACTCTGATGCAAACACAGCAGGAGACTCTCAGGCCTAGGAGGGAAACTCCAATGGCAGGACCACTGAAGAAGAGTAGGAGGAACATAAGAGAAAATTACCAGTAGTGAGAAAGTGATTTCCTCCTGATATTTGAAAGTAAATATTTTTCTCCTTTACTTGCTTTTAAATGTACAGTTTCTCTTACTTTATTGATAAGTGTTTTTAAACCCTCCACATTTCTACAGGGGAATGGTTTATATGCATTACTCCAACCAGACTGCACACACTATTTTAAAACCATTATTCCTTTTTTTTAATATTTTAAAACATGCCACATGTCACTAGAAAAGCATACATCAAATATAAAACTTATGTTTTGCAACCCACACAAATCTACCAATGCCAAATGCTAAGAACTCATAGTCCTGCTCTCTACTCTATTTTCATACGTTGGGTTTTCCCTTATCAATAAATTTGTTTTTACAACTAAATAACCCACTCAAAATTGCTAGCTGCAACCTGTTTTATATGATCTAACACCAAAATCTAGAAGTAAACTGAGGCTATAATATTTGGGGCTGGATGGGTACCGGGATCGAACTCAGGACCTTGTGCTTGCAAGGCAGGCACTGCACCAGTGAGCTAAATCCCCAGCCCCGAGGCTATATTTAACTCTAACTTTAGAAATCAGTACGTACCTGTGCCGCTCCCTCTGTACTTCACAGAGCAATGGGATGCACATCATGGCCAGAGCCAGAACTGTCTTTCAGTATGGCATGGAACTTCAGACCAGACCAGGATCAAAACTCAAAAGAGCCTCAACCACCTGTCTAAAATAACCCAAAATCCTACCTGTATAATTTACATCAGGGATACAACTGAAAAAGATTATATCTTAGGCCTAAAGAAGGACCTTTAATCTTTCTATGAGGGCTAAATAACATCATCCAAAATGTATTAAGCACTACCATATCTTGGGCACTGTTCCTGACAAGAGGGACCCAAAGACAGAATAAACCACAAACTCCACACAGGCCTCCTCTCAAGAGCCTAGAACCTACTCTCTTAAAGCACCAGACACAATGTGAAACTTTAATTACCAGAATTTCGGTCAAAACAACTTTTCCCTCCTCTGCGTTCCTGCAGCACTCTACACCAACCTCTATCACAGCACATTTCACAACATGACTAGCTATCTACAAGCTTCCCGAGAGCAGGCAGAGATTCAATCATCCTTGCATCCTGTATCCAACACAGGTCCTGCAGGAGGAAGTGCTCAGGAAACACGGTGAATGTCTGAAGTCAGGGCAAGGTAAATGGTAGTGAGCAGCAGAAGACCCCTACGGACTGAAGGAAGGGTTGGCCCTCCTATGCTCTACACCCTCACCACCCAAATATAGCCCTCCACCAGCAGCACGGCATCTCCCAAGTATCTGTGAGCAATGCAGACTCTTGGGCCCCAGCTCAAACCTCCCAACTCAGACACTCCTGTGAACAAGCGCTCTGGATGGTCCAAGTGCACCTCTACATCCAAGGGACACTGGCCCAGAAAGGATCTGAGTGGGAAACCAATTAACAAGTGAAGAGAGCTATGAGACTTACACAGCACAGAGAAATGTAAGAAACTAAATGGAAAAAGGTCTTATTAATGAGGTAGTTTTAAAATCTGTGATGAAAAATCAAGAACTTGCCCTAGAGATGCAATAAAAATCATTATTCCAAGTGTTTAAAAACTAGGTGAAAGTTCTTTTCCAAAAGCCCCTAAAGTCAAACCTTCAAATACATGCCTACATGATTTGTTTGTATCATTTTCACAACACCTGAGAGACAGAATAATCATTCTGTGTCAAGTCACATTAGCATATGAGCCAGGGGATGCCCACGAGACACCCAAGTGATGCGCTGTTATCACACTTGGCATCATTACACATGCTTCACAATCCACAGTCAGAGGTCCTAAAATCAGCAGCCACCCACCAGAGTTATCAGACAGCTGAGAACACATTCCTAGAGACCGCTACAAAAAACCAATCACAAACCTTTCTTTAGGAACTACGTTATAATTCAAGGATTACGTTCTGACCAAAGGCACCAGGAAATAACAGCAGTGACAATGTTGCACAAAATCGATGCTATAACTCAAATTTCTCTAAATATCAGAAAGTGATAAAAGTGATAAAATCAGATTCAACCCATAACACTGGTGTTTATCAGAGCAATGGCATTAGTAGATTACAGAGCCTCAACTCCCCTCTCCAATCATGAAATGAAAACCCAAAGGTGCCCTGTGCATGGCCAGGCACCCAGTTACACAGCCGAGCCCCCAACCAAGCACTCAATGCACTACTAGACAAGCTCTCCTTCGTTAGAAAAGGCTCTTAAAACGGACAAAAACTATCCACGTTAATGTATGAGGCATCCAAAATAAGACATAAAGCCAATAAAATTATAATCCTCCCATGTAACACATTTTACCTGCAAACAATGCCAGTCATTAAAACTTACAGTGCTTGTTATTAGCTATCATCTTTCTCTGGAGCCTTTTTAAGTTTACAAAGTGCTCTAATTTGGGTCTGAAACGTCCTCCAAAGGCCCCTGAATTGAAGTCTGGCTCCCCAGCTCAGTGCTGTTGGGAGATGGTAAACCCTTTAGGAGGCTGGGCCTAGAGGAAGGTTTCCCAATCATAAGCCCAAAAGTCCTGTCTGCTTCTTCCTCCTCTCTCTTGCTTCTCAGTCATAAAGTAGGTGCATGTTACGCCACACGGTCCTGTGAGGATGTGCTGCCACAGGCCCAAATCAAAGGGGCTAGTTATCAACAGAAACATGCAGAACTCTGAGGCAAAATAAACCTTTTCTCTTTTAAGTCCATTTCCCCCAGGTATTTATTACAGTAACAAAAAACTGACACACAAAGCATTGTGGGAGAAGACGCAGGCTGCCAACCTGGAGGGGCTGGGCTTGTGGCTCCGCCCCACACCCAGCACTGGGCTCTGGCCCCGCCTTCCGGGGAGTGGCTCACCACCTCCCTGGCCACAGGGACCAGCACGTGACCCAAAGGAGGTCACTCAGAATCCTTTCCAAGTGCACATGCACTGGGAAGGAACTCCTGGAACACGGAGCTCTGATCTGAGCCAGGCAACGTAGGGCAGCCAGGGGTGGGGCGAGCATCCCCCCAGGACTTCCTCAGGGGAGACTGAAAAGGTCAAGCAGAAGCGAAATGTGGAACAGACAAGCAGACAGCAAACCTACGATGAGATGTGCTGGTCAGTCAGTTCTCAGAATAGAGTCCTTACCTTTATTCTCTAATCTTTTCTAAATTATCCAATCTTCCTGCAACAAACATGAATTCTGTAAGAAGAAAACTATGTCCTGAAGTAAGGCTAATGCTGAGTCAACAACAACACATTTTCTTTCCTAAGTTCTACTCTGATGGGCTAGAATCTGAGGTATCTATGAGGAAAAACCCCACAACTTCGTCAAGAGGTAAAGGCCCTAATGTGAAATAAGTTTTATTGGGGGGAGGGGGGACGGGGAGGGGGGACAGGGAGGGAGGGAGAGAGAGAGAGGGAGAGAGGGAGAGGGAGAGAGAGAGAGGGAAAGAGACAGAGAGAGAGAGAGAGAGAGGCGGAGAAATCACATGGAACCTAGGACCTCGAACATCCTATGCAAATGCTCTACCACTGAGTTACATCCCAGCTCTTTAATTCTCTTATTAATACTAGCTGCCTGTAGATTTCTCCATAATCCCATCAATATAATTCGTGATTACATAAACATTCAATTACAAAACCTAAAGCCAATCAGAAGCACACAATCTCCTTTCTGAGTGCTTCTCATGAACACACCCTTTGTAACAGAAGCCAACAAACTAAATGTCAGTCTTTGCACGGACTACCGCTTCAATTCCTCTTCCTCAAAGACTTCTTCTCTTTTACCCCAAACCTGACCATCAGACTTACATAATGAACTTACTTTCCTCTTACACAATGCAGTGCTATTTTCCATCAATTAAAAAAAAAAAATTCTCCCTTACCTCTGTGTCAAGTCCTGAGATAATCATCCCTCTCTGCTAGCTTCTGGCATAACTCAGAAAAAGCCTCACATCTTACAGAAGGAATTCCATTCAACAGACAGCAACAGAGCAGATATTATGAAATTCCTGTTTCACAAAACTTACAGCTTAAAAGCAACACAATTCTGGCAGTGTAGAGCAACACGGTTTGCCAATGCCTGACATAGCATTTGAGAATCACATTCACAGGAAACTATATTTCAGGTCTTATTTTGACATAAAATGCTAAGAGCACAAAAGTTAAAAATACAGGTAATCCTCTGGAAACTCTGCATCCACAGGGACTCCTCTCCCTCATGAGCCACACTCAGGGATGGAAGTGGTCTGTGCGTGGTGGGGGACAGCAGGGTGAGCACGGGGGGAGAGGGAGAAATGAAATGGACTTCGGCATGGATGGGACCTGGGAGCGACCGCCTCTGGACAGGCTGGCACTCACTCCTTTCAAGAAACATCTACTGAAGACTATCTAGGGCCAGGACATCCAGCGTCCAACACCAAACTGGAAAATACTACAAAGTTCTCCATGTTCAGAGAACTCCACAGTGCTGGGCAGAGGCAAATAAGACGAGAGAAAATGGGCCAACGCAAAGGCTAAAGCAGAAGCAGCAGGACCTGCAGGAGCCTCAGGCGTCCCAAAGGCCCTCCTGGGCGGGGCCGTCTGGGGCCAAGAGGCTTGGTCCTGGCCTCCTGCCCATGCATTTCCCCTTTCCACTGGGGTCTGTCTCTTCCTTTCCCAAGGCAGACAGCTTCCTCCAACGCATCTTCTGCCTGGGAGAAAAGAGGTGACATTCTTGCGGTCTTCTAACACATAAAGCATAGTGAAAGTTGGCACACGCCTATTTACTACAAACTTAGGAACTTACAAAGTTGAAACTAAAAGGGCACAAAACAGGAACTCCAAACCCACGACTCAAGCTTCAAAGGTGAGAACATCCCACTTAGCAAAAGGCAGTTGAGGGTTCCCACCTTCCCCAGGTCCTTCACCACAGCCTGACACGCCGCAGGCTTCGGCTGGCTCTCTCTCGTCAAGCTTGTCGTCCGCTGCCCCCGCCCGTGGCCCCAGGACGTGTGAAATCTCACTCTGCACTCTACTAACATGCAGTCTCAGAAGAAGCACACACGCCGAAGTAAGAGTTCTGTTGGGCAGGCAAGTTATGGAATCTTCTGATTTTCTGCAAAAGACTATGAACAAACATGTTTCTTCTATAATAAAAGAGTATTTTTTAAAAATAACAAAACACACAGAACATGGATAAACCTTGAAGACATTATGCTAAGTGAAATAAGCAAATCCCCAAAGGATAAACACTGTGTTTCTTCTCATAGGAGGTACTCTACCAAATTGCTGCAACACACTGGGCCACGGGATTATGAAGAATGGGAATTATTGTTCAGTGGGCACAAAGTTTCAGTTTTGCAAGACAAAAAAAATTTTTGGAGACAGATGGTGGTGTTGGTTGCTCAATAATGTGAACGTTAAGGACGTGCCACTGAATGGTACACTTAAAAATGATCAATTTATGTTCTGTGCATTCTACCACCATTTCGGAAGTAAATAAATGAACAGTCTTGAGGAATGGATTTCACATAAACTAGAGTCCAACTGTATTTAACAGTACACATACTTTTCCCCAGCACTGCACAAGGGTTCTAGTAATTACAGTAGATACTGTCTAGGGGTAGGGGTGTGGCTCAGTGGTAGTGTACTTGCCTACCATGCATAAGGCTCTGGGTTCAACACCAGCACCATAAAAACTGGTGGGGGTAAGGGGAGACATTACCTACCTTCCTAAAGAAAACATCTAAAGTGAACACATGCACTGAGAGTCCTGGCTGGAAGGCCAAGGCCCAGAAAGTTTCCTGGAGAAATAGTCACCACCCTCCTTCCCAATGACATAAGCACCCTTATCCCCAACACAATCATCACCACATTTGCTGAATCCTTCCATGCCTTCACCTGATACACATTATCTCACTCCTCAGAAGCCTGCAGGAGGAGGAACTGTCCTCATTCTACACATGAGGAAATGAGACCCAAGGTTATAGAGCTGGGAAGTGGCTATGTGGACCTGCCGTGACCACCTCCCCCCAGATCATATGCACAAAGGACTGGCTTCTTATGGTGGACTACAAACCCACTCATCCACTCACTTCTTCAACACAGACACACTGCATACCTGCTCTGTAAATCCAGGGCACTATTTTAACACCTGGTCCCAGAAATCCCAAATGAAAAAGTAGAAGCTACAACTAACCCCCAGAACAGTCCTCCAGTCTTCTCCATTAACTAATTTCTAAACACAAAATACTTGAAGCGCTGCTGTAATTCTTCACATTTAATTTTTCATGCATCTCAGTCATAAGTTCCTGGCACATCCACTTACTTTCCCGTGTGCCTAAGTGGTACTGCTACTCACTGATCTCATTCTGTCCTGGGGAGAGGGAGGAAGCTACAGAGCTGGGTGCTGGCCTGCATTCATCTCCCATCAGCACTTTTCCAAATTTCCCCCTAAACTCCCGACAGGGGAATTAACTGCACTAGGGCCTTCTCTCCATTGGTTGCTTAACCCATGAGAGAAGTATATAAATGCTTGTTGTCTATTTTTATGACACATGCAAACTGAACATGGTAACTTGAATTTTAATGCAGAAGTGAATCTAAAGCAAATCTCCAGTCTTAAGTGAAGCTGGCACTAAGAAAAGTGGAGTATGTTTACTCTGAGCCTTCAGAGACTACCGACCCCCAGGTCAGCACGGACAAGGAAGTCAGTCCAGCTGCCTCGGAACACAGGGCTCCTCGATGCAGGTTCCCAGGTAATTTTCTGGGAAGTTCTTCCCCTCAACAACTGACTGTGGCTTAGCACGTACTGCAGTACGAGCAGGCTTCGCCTCACTGGCAGTTATGTTTTCACGTGTATAAATGTGTGAAGTCCCCAAGGTCAGGGCCATCAAACTTCCGTATTTGTCCAAGGCGTCTAAGTCCTTCTCTTGCCCATAACAGGCACTTGATATGGTAGGTTCTTAAAAAAAAAAAAAATCCCTGTGTGTAAAATGTGTAATAGGCCTTTTTCCCAAAAAATGCATTGTAAATTTCTTTTTCAAAGCTCCCTAATTTTGGTCCTTTAAGAAAGCCCTGCAGCCAATGGGGTTCATTTTTCTTTCATCTCTACCTCTGGACCAATCAGCCTAATTTACATGTACTAAATGCATGTATGTGCTTTAAAATTGTATTTGTCTGTTGTTTCCTTCCTATGTAAATGCAAGTGTTAAAAATTGAGGGCTGGAGATGCAGCAGCTCGGTGATAAGAGTGCTTGCCTAGCATGCACAAGGCCCTGGATTCAGTCCCCAGTGCCAAAAACAACAACAACAACAACAAAAGGCTTTGAAGTTTAAAACTGATCAATTTTATTCTCCACATTCTAAATGCATTGGCTAGTAAGTAAAAATCTGCAAACTCCTATAACGATTTAAAATGCTTCTACTTCTTATCCTTGGCTCTTCTTCTATATTGATGTCACCCAATGTAAAGTCTATATATATGTGTCAAGAAGAAAAGGTGAGAGACCTATTCGTTTGTATTTCAGTACAGAAATCTTCAGCTTCAAAATGAAGTATGCTATACCAGTAAATAATTTCCAGCAGCTTTTACCGAAAGCTTGGCCTCATGCAAGCAACCAAGAAAGGTAGCATTTACACCTGACATCAGAACAACTGCTGTTGGAATGCCGGAGAAATCTCCCTCCCACATAGCTAATGTTTACCATGCTCTCTGTGACCTCTCGTCTTCCCCAAGGCTGTGTGGTTGTGACGCTGACTTAACATGAACTTTACTTGTATTCTTTGCAGTCCCCACCCCTCTTGCAAAAGTTAGAAAAAGGCGTTGCAGCAAAGACTACAGATCATGGAACACAGCAAGTAGGCCAGACTTTACATCTCCCAGTGTCCTCACGGCTCCCACAGCTAGACTTCATATCTTGACAGGAACACAAAAGATCAGGAACCACTAGGATAGCTGCTAAGACTGGGCACATGTCCTCAGAATCCCATATTCAATGAAAACTATCAAAATTGCCTTTGATATACCCTAGCATAGTGAAAAAAGGGCCTGTGCCCCCCCCCCGGTCAGGCTTCCCATATTTACAGTAAGTACATACTAACACATGGAAGAGCGTTTCATTATTTTCTGTAACTGCCACATACCAATTTTCACCCACAGAAAATGCCTCAATAACTTACCTGATGTTCCCTTTTCACACAGGACCTAGAGGCTCACTTTTGACACCCCTACCAAGCAGCATCATGTACGCCCTGTTTGTTACACACATTAGGGCTGGGGATTTAGCTCAGTGGTGCCGCTGCCTGCCTCGAAAGCACAAGGGCCTGAGTTGGATCCCCGGTACCAGACAAAAAAAAGATTCACAAGCCATTTGTTACACACATTAGCTCTCCAGGATAATTTAGTGCCGAGACAGTAATAATAATGGACCCAGTATGTTTACAAGCTTTTCTAGTCCATGAGCAGTTTCTCAGCAAACGGTGCCTGCTTCTCTTCTTCACAGGCTTGGTCTCGTCTGGTTCTGTTTTCTCTTTGGATCTCCAGCGTATTTCCCTCCTTCCCCTTGGCTGCCACCGCTTTCTACTACACCAACAAATCCTCCTGTCTTTTGATGCACTTGGCAGCATCCACAGTGTTACCCAAAGGTGCTCAGAAGATGAGGAGACCTTGTGATGTAAAGTGTGCAGGCCCACAATGACAGCGCAAAGTGTGCAGGCCTGGGGAACTGAGAATGCAAACACCTGCCAACTCTGACCTCAATTCTAGGCAGCAAGTTGACTGGAGTCAAAAGAAAGCCCTGCCTATTCACTCTCGCTCTCCAGGTCTCTGCTCTCACTAAAGCAAGTCAGAAATTCTCTGCTCAAGTTAACTGAATTTTTTCTCACTCCATTATAAAACACACACTGATAATAAGTAAGAAAATACAGAAAACTAGTAACCAAACCACCCTGAAGGCCCATCACTCAAGCTGGGAAAATTTTCAAGTCATAAAAAACAGAACCCAAAAGACTCTCGGTGTGAAGGCTCTAAAAAAAGTCAATCACAGGAAATCAGGAATGGGCCAAAGTAGATATTGACTTCCAATTAAGAGAGTCTGAGAACACAAGACTGCATTAACACACACACCGCACACAAGATTAATCATAACTAAAAAGATAAAAAGACTAATCTTAACTGTTTTTAAAAAACCTTCAAAGGCTATTTCTTTCACTGCTCCTGTATTTTTTATGCACCTACTAGAAACTAAGGCTCAGATGAAAAAAAAGGCTCCTGTGGACTAAATGCTAAAAAAAAAGGGAGCGGTGAACACTAAATGTAGTATTCAGTTCCATTCAATTCAAACAATGTATTGGTTACTTAGCTCCAGGCAGGGGCAGAACCAGGCTTTGAGGATCTTAAAGCTGGGGCACAGGGTGGGGGGAGTATTTTAGAGAAAAACATACATTACTATTACATTACTACACATTACTATTTGAAAATTTAATAAATTAACCACGTAAGAACATTCCTAGGAACCCTCCTATGCAAGCGAGGATAAGGGAAGCTTGTGTCTGTGCGGCTGGGGGAAGAGGCAGACAGATCTGGAGGAGACACAAGAAGCAATCTGCCGGCACACAAAACAAGCCCCAAGGTGGAAACCGAGCCGAAGTCAGCCAATTTCATTCTAACAAATAAACGCAATCAAATGCAACACGTAAGAAAGTAAAGCATCAAAAATAAACCAAGAAGCATAAAATACCAATCTGGGCCTCTTAAATTAAATTTAAAAGATGAACAAACATACTGGCACCCTGTGCTGGCAAGTCTGTGGGGGAAACGAATAACCTCAAGGAACTGGTGTGTGAATATAAACTGGAATGCCCCCCGGGGGGTGGTGAGGAATATTTTTCAAAGGCTTTAAAATATGCCTGCTTATCCAGCAACTACAGTTCCAGTGATGTATCCCAAAAATAGAACTGCATAAGCATTCCAAATACAGATGCAGCATAGTGGAGTTTCTTTCTCCCTTTCCAAAGGAACCTCATGTATAAAGAATTAGATTTTAAATATGAAACATGTAACACACTACAAAGGCAGTCATTAAAGTGATTATAATTAGATACAAACATGGAAAGATGGTCATAATACATTAAGTTTTAAAAGCAAGTTACAAAACTGTATGCGTCATATGCAGCAGCTGGGGGTGTAACTCAGTAGTGGAGGCACACTCAGCATGACAAGGCCCTGGGTTAGATCCCGGGCACTAAATACACACACACACACACACACACACACACACACACACAGTAAAAATAATGTAATACACTGCATTAGTACAAAAAAAATCCTCTTGACAGGATACATTAAAACCTTACAGAATACAACTCTACAACAAAAAACAGCTAACCACCCTAAAAAATGGGCATAAAGATCTGAAATGTACATCTCTCCAAAAAATATATACAAATAGCCATTAAGCACATGAAATGAGGCTCAGCATGATTAATCATTAAAGAAATACAAACCCAAGCCACAACGAGGTATCACTTCATACTCACTAGGGTGGCTATACTCAAAAGTCATCAAGTACTGGTGAGGTTGTAGAAAGTCAGAAGTCTTATAACACTGCTGGTAGGAAAGTAAAGTTATACAACCACTATGGAAAACAGCAATTCCTTAAAATGTTACATATAGCGTTACCATATGAATCAGCAATACCATTCTTATACATAAACCCAATAAAATTTAAAATGTATGTCCACATAAAAATCTGTACCCAAATGTTCTTCGCAGCATTATTTATAATAGCTCCAAACTGGTAACAACCCATACATGTTATCAACGTCATACATGATGAACAGATGAACAAAATGTGATATATCCATAAAATGGAATACTATTTGGCAATAGAAAGGAATGAAATATTGAGATATACCATAATATAGATAAGCCCTGGAAATTTTAGGATAAATGAAAAAAGTCAGCCACAAGAGGCCACACATTGTATGATTCCATCTATGTAAGACATTCAAAACAGGGAAATACAGAGAAAGAATATAGATTAGTGGTTGCTAGGGACTGCAGTAAGGGAGTGGAAAGTAACTGCTAATGTATGTGGGTTTATTTTTATGGGGTGATGAAACTTTTCTGAAATTAGATAGTGGTGATGGTTGAGTAACTGTGAATATACTAAAAACCACTAGGGCCAGGGAAGTAGCTCATTGGTGGTGTACTTGCTTAGCACATGAGGGCCTGGGTTCAATCTCCAGCACTTCAGTCAATCAAACCACTGAAATATACACCTTAAAAGAATGAATTATGTGAATACTGGTTTGGGTATATTGTGAATTATAGCTTAATAATTTTTTAAATACAGCATTTATCTCTGTACTTTATAGTGGCTTTATTTTTCTTATATTTTATAATGTTTTCTTTAAAAAGGTTTTTTTTTTAATAAAAAAAGCATTGCACTTAACAGCTGGGCATGTTTGAGTGAGTACTAAATTTGGTTTCCTATTATAATTCAGGGGCAGTAATGGTACCCATCTTGATGCTCCCTAGCTCTTAGTTTTATTGGAATTATTAAGTGGGATACCATTTGCACAGGATTTAAAGAGTATCTGAGACAAAGCAGAGACTCAGAAATTAGCTATTATGATTGTAACCTTTATAATAAAAAAGCTACTTACATTCTGAAAACTCAAACACCCTTTTAATTATAGCACCACACATTTTTGACTCATTTCTCATTTAAAAAGCAATTCTCTTCCTGATTGAGACAACTGCCAAATAAAAAGCAATTAAGATTCAAGAATAACATGGCAAAAAAACTTAGGATAGTCTCAGTCCTACTAGGGAGCATTTGCTATTAGGTAGATCCCACATGACGTGGTTTAGCTCCTTTATGCTTTTAAACCTTCTCAACAACTCTCCAGGAAAGGGGCCACTAGTCTCATTTTACAAAGTAGGAAATCAAAGCTTACAAATGCTTATTTGGTCAAGACCACCGAAATCAAGAGGCTGAGCCAGAATTCAAGGCTTATGACCCCAAAGCCTATCCTGCACAACATATCTTGAGAGAAAACTGGTTCTCTGAAAACTACTCAAAAGAAAGGGAAAGGAAAGTACTAAAAAGAATCAAGATGTGTTATGTATGGGCACCAACCCCCTATGATGAATGTAATCATAAACAGCAAAGATGTACTCACTTAATTTTTTTAATTATTCAAAAGAATCCAATTGAAATCCATAAAAGTTGGGGAGAGGGAAAGGATGAGGGAGGGCTAGAGGTATAGCTCAGTAGCAGAGCACTTACCCTGCATGTATAAGGCCTTGGGTTTGACTCCCAGCACTGAAAAAAGAACCCAACTAAGTAATGAAAGTGTTAAATATTTAGTAAATTTGGTTATAATCCCAATAATGTCCTCAGTCTCGGTGAGAACAAAGAATGAGTCAAAAGTTGAGACTTTTTAGGGTTAATTCTTGACATGACCATAAGTTTGCATGACAAGACATAGGATCACAAGGAAGTAATTTTTTGCTAAAATACTTAAGAGCCACATTAATTTTCACAAGCACATCATGAATGTCTTGATATTTAAATCATCCTCTTCTGAACTATCAAACACATCATCCTTGCCTATTTTCCCTTCTTCAATTGCCAACACAGAGACACTGGCAGACTACATGGGAAACGGCAGGGCAGAAACTAGGAGTAAGCAGGAAGACAGGTTTGAAAGGACACCAATTTTAAGTGTTACACTTATTATTATTTTCATGTCGTAACAGTTTCTATATCCCTACCCAGCCTCAAACTATAACTGGGAGAGCAGACAAGAAAACAAGAGGGCCATGGATTGAAACCTCAAAACCCATGAGCCAAAAAAAACCTTTCCTCCTTTTTGAGTTGATTATTTCAGTGTTTTGTTACAATAACAGAAAGCCAACTAACCTATTCATCCTCTACAAGATTTTTCAACAAGGGCTCAAAAATACAGAATTCACCAGTTTTGTGTAAACTACTTTCTCATAATAACTGAACTAGTAACTGAACTTAATAACTGAACTATGGCTTGGCTAAGTATAAATCCCTGGCTGTCACTATCTTTTGAATATACTGCTCCATTGTGGCCTTGCTCCATATGCCATTTCAGAAATGCAACAAAGGTCAGATTCTTTAAATTATTCCATATTTTGTCAGGTGTACTTGAAAATTTTTATTACTTTGTCTTTGAAGTCTAATTGTTTTACCACGCTGTATCTTAAGAGCTGATAATTTTGGGTTCATTATCATAGATAGCTGGTGGACACTTCATACAGGTAAATAATTTTATTTTCAGAATGTTTTCTTGGATATTAGCTCCATACCACTGTTTTGTTTTGCTCCTTCATAGTCTCATTATACACAAGTTTTTTCCTCTTCACTATCTTCTACTTCAAACACTTCCTGACCTTTTTTATTTCATGGAAAAATTTTAATTTCACAGTCAAGAGTTCAAGCTATCAGAAAATCAGGTACAACATAGCTAGGAGGCACAGGCTTGAGCCATCTCCTCTGGCCAGCCCATCTCCTTGCCATGTAAACCCTGAGTTTGCTCTACTCACTGTGAATGTGCTATCTCTAATTCCTCTCAAGTCCTGTCCTGATTATCTTGCCAATACTTTTCTCTCCATTCTAACACCAAATTACCTCCCTTTTTCTAATTCTGCTAAATTTTCTGCCTGCCTCATTTTTGTAGTACAAGGCATTTTGTGTGAAAAATAAAATTCTAATAGCCTTGAGAAAATAAGAACTTGAATGAGAATCATAACAAGTTTTTCTTTTCATTTTCAGTACAGGTTACACAAGGCTGAAAACTGTGTTCTCCCAAAATTCCTACGTAGAAGCCCTAACTCCCCATGCACATCTTAAAATGCAAGTGTGTTGGGACACAGGACCTTTAGAGAAGTGGTTAAACCGCACAGAGGCCAGAGAGGTGGCCTAACCCAATGGGACGTGAGTCCTCACACAGAGAACACTGGGGCACGAGAAGGTACAGCATTCAGGGAGACCGTGTGAAGATGCAGGCAAGGCTGCTCTCCCCTAAGCCCAGGAGGGGAGCTCAGAGGAAACTAATTCTGCCGACACTGCCCTTTGGTCTGGGATGTCCAGCCTAGAAGCACGAGAAAATAAGTTCCTGTTGTTTAAGCCTCCAGTCTGTGGTCCTTTGTTATGGCTCCCATAGCATAATAAACACAGGAAATATATGCTGTCAAGTAATAAATGAGGACATGAATATGTTTAACCTGACTTAAATTTGCACTATATATACTGAAATATTACATGGTATTCCAATAATATGTACAATTTTATGCTATGTATTAGCTAAAAATAAATTTTAAATAAATAATAAACATATAATTAAAGAATGAGTTTATAGTTCAGACTGGTATTACACTGCAAATATTTATAGACACAAAACACACAAAGGTTGTCTTTATCTTCCCACCAAGGTACCCAATACTTGTTCTACACATCAACACCACCATCCTCTCCTCCTACATACCCCCCTGGAAACCTATTCTCCAGCATTACTCAGCACAGCTGTCTCTCTGGAAAACAAGCTGAGATTCTGGTGAATGTACCCTTCCTGGACAACGGCATGCTGTTGGCAAACAAGATGGAGTAGCAAAGGGTTCTTCTTCTCATATATCCTACGTTTCACTAGTCTGTGAAAGAAGCCTTTCTGTAGAAAGAAGTCTCAAAACCTAGTTAAGAGATGTATAGTATTTTGGTAGTTCTGTGAATAAATGAATAAAATCATAAAACACAAAGAACAAATACTTTAGCATTCACTCTACATTTATTAGCAAAAGCTTCATTACACACTGAAAAATCAGAAGTTAGATTTTCGACTTGTTTTGCCTTATTAAAGATTTATTTCTAGTCTCAGTTGTGAACTTTATATAACATAACCTTATGTTTTTATAACCCTTAATTACTTTCAAGGCACATTCGTAATCAGAATGCTATTATATTCTTGTAATAAATTGGCTGGCAAAACAGATACTAGCTTCATTTTGCTTGGAGTGAAGCACACTCAGAAGTTAACTGACTTGCCACAAATCAACCACTAGGAAGTTGTAGGACTTAACAGTCAGAACCCCTGACTTCTTTTTCCTTTTGGAACCAGGGATCGAACTCGGGACCTTGCGCTTGCGCGGCAGGCGCCAGCACCTGACTTCTTACGCTAGTTCCAGCCACAAAATGGAATTAAAGCATTAATTTAAAATTTCAGTGATTTCAAACATTGACATTTTGGTTTATCCAATAGTGTATCCCCATGTTTTCCAAAGTTATATTCTAGTTGCTTTAAATAGAATTCAGTATAATGATTAAATTTGAAAATGATGGTGACCCATACACAGACCATACTCATTTTGCTGTATTTTAAATGGCTACTCATCTCATGCCATCTCAACTTGCTCTATTCTACCCTACTTACTGTGGTTAATCTTGTCCTACTTTACCTGCAATTTAAAAAGCTATGTCATAGTCCAAGAGCAAGAAAGAATAACCAATCCTTGAAATATGAAAATTCCCCTACATTCTAAAAATGCATAAGGGAAAAAGTGAATTAAGCAAGAAAGTTATAGCCATGGGAAAAAGCACATGTACATCTGCTAAATGTTAAGGTTCTTCAGAAGTTTCCTAAGTGAGAAAACACGCTCTAAGTGTGAAAAATTAAAATTATGTCTTTGTTTTTCTTAATGCACAGTTTACAGAATTTAAGATTAACCTCTGGGCATCTCTAAGTTTCTGCAACTAAAAATAAATCTCAACTATTTGGGTCAATAGAAATAAACATGGTCAGGGAGAGCAAGAAAAAGAGAGAAACTCATCCAATAAGATAAGACTTTGTAGTAACTGACTTTCTCAAAAGTTTACATCTAAGTACAGGCTCATAACCACCTAGTTTATTCGCCTAACAGACGAGATAATATGAGAAAACCTAAAACAGAGATTTTTCAAGGACAATCAAAAGTTACAGCACTTCTAGAACAGAGAGTTCAAATAACAAGTTATGAACATCAAATGGTGCAGGCAGCCTCTAACAGTCAAAGCAATCTGCAAGAATTATATCATATTCAGAAGGGTAATTAATATAGGCCTAATAACAGCCTCACAAGATAGTCTAAGTAATTTTCAATTTTCTACTTAACCTGCAAATCTTTTCAAAAGTAATGTTACACTGTGCTCCCTTGGGCAGCACATATACTAAAATGTAATGTTAAACTAAACTTTTCTGTAGAACACATTTAAATGTACATTCAGTCATCTTAAAAGCTTCGAGGGGCCTAAGATTTAGCTCAGTGGTTACGCTGCCTGCCTCACAAGCGCAAGGTCCCAAGTTCGATCCCTGGTACCAAAAACAAAACAAAACAAAACTTCGATGGTTTAATGCCTGATTTAATCCATAATAATTCATTCATAAAACACATAATAATTCAATTGTCAACCACAGCGTTAGTTACTCGGTAGTCCTTGGTGCTGACTCCTGAAAATTTAGAACAAATCTTAGATTCCAGAAGCATGGGATCAAGTACATGGATGAGCAAAGTGTCACTGTAACTGAGAGAACACGAGACAGCAAACCCAGTATCTGCTTCTCCCTTCTTCCTTAGAAGGAAAGTCTTAAATAGACACATGGCTGCAGAACAGACCCTTTCCCCGCCTGCTCTGCAGCTGAGATGCAGCCATGTGACTGAGTTCTGAAAATGAAAACTATGTATGTGTTGGGGCTATTCTATTCCCTGGAAAAGAGTAAAAGGGAAAATGCCACTCCAGCTCCTCCTTACTTCCTGGAGGGAAAAATAAACACAATCCTGCAGGTTGAGGAGTGATCTTGGACTAGGAGACGGAAGCAGCCACAGCCTTGATCCTCAGGGAGCAGTACTTCACCCTGGCTGCCCACTGGAGCCCAGAGGGAAACTGCTGTGGAGTTTGTGTTATGGAGTTTTCTGTCTCATGAAGCTGATTCTGATCCTCACCAACTATTTCACCAGCACAGCAGTAGCAGGGATGGGAAAGGCAACAGTTGTAATACTTACAACACTTACTACACACACCCTGCAGCTCCTAACCATGGGCCAGGAAAATACAGTAAGTGCTTTATACACATTTTTCAGTTTAATATTTGAAAATAAAAAAACCTGTGAAACAGGCATTATTAGTCCCAGTTCCTTAAACATCCAATGTGTGTGTCTTTATTGGTAACCTACTTATTTCCTGCCAAACCCCACCCCTACACCCCCCAAAATCTTGAAAAATCTTCTTTATCCTTGTTAAAAACAAAACACTTCACGACCTGCTTTGAGGGAGTCTTTCGATTCCCTCCACAGGGCACCTGATGTGCCAATCTTCTGCTCTCATGCTTTCACTCCCACTCTACTCCCACTCTCCATCAGCTACCATCTCGTCCATTTTCTATCTTCCAGAATTTTTTGGTACCAGGGATTGAACTCAGGTCCTTGCACTTGCAGAGCAGGTGGCAGAACCACTGAGCTAAATCCCCAGATCAATCTTCCAGAATTTTTGGGAAATGTCTTATCAGCTGATAGCTCTTCTCCCATACATTTTTTCACTGTGGGCTTTTCCTCCCTTTTAAACTTCTGTCCTGTCATTAAATGGGATATCCCGGAGAAAAATGAGACTAGATTGTAGATCAATTTTCACAACCTGGGGGAAAAAGACTACGTGCACGTGTGTGTTTTTCATTCGTTCTAACAAGCTAAGATAGTTTGAAATCAACAAGATGAAATTTTAACATGACTAAATGTGAATACTTAAAACGTTTTTTAAAAAGGCAATTAATGATCTAAATCTATAGTGTGATTTTTTAGCAATTAAAAAAAAATACTTGTATATGGTGGCATATGCCTGTAATTCCAGCTACACAAAAGGCTGAGGCAGAGGGTTCCAAGTTTTAGGTCAGGCTAGGCAACTTAGTGAGACCCTATCTCAAAATAAAAATAAAAAGGGCTGTGGATATAGCTCAGTGATAGGATGCCCCTGGGTTCAATACAATACCTAGTACTGGAAGAAAGGGGGTATGGATTTAAGGTTACTGTTTTTGTTGCTCTTTGGTCATCAAATTCAACATTGTCCAAGCTGGAAGAGACTCCTGGAAGCATTAATGAAGTCTTAGACTTAGTCATTAAAACAAATAAAACACAGACAGCCCCCCTCCTCAAAATGCATTCACCACACATGGCATCATTTAAATCTTGACTGAATCTCTCTACCCACTATTGGCCAAATTTAAGTAAAAATGAAGTTTAGCCCAAGCTAACACTAGGACTGAAAAAAGTGAGGAATAATTTAGCCTGGGAAAATTTTTTAAATTGTTAAATAAAACCAATCAAGGATGAGATTTGGTAACTTCTTCAAATAGGTACAGCACTGTCTACTATGGCAGAGAGACTGACTCTGCAGTGCCTCACAAGGCAGACAGGAGTCGAGGGTGGAAGACCTCAGATGGCAAACACAAGGTCGGAATCTGAGGACATCTTAACTCTGAGAGAGACTCAGTCCCCGAGGGTGACCGCTCCCTCACAGGAAGTGCTCAAGCTCAGTAATCAAGGAGTATAAAACACCTCATATAAAGGGAAGCTACAGTATTTCTTCCCTGGCAGAGTTAAAAGATTCCTGACAAGACTGACAGTGATCATGCACCTTGGGGTGTTGCAGGTCCACAGCCACAGGCAGATGCACTGGAACAAAGCCAGACCTCCCAGGCCACCCCTGAGCTCACAAGCTGAGCATCAGTAACTACAGGGAGGCCATCAAGAGCCAGTGCTCACCAGGCAGCAGGCTCAGTCTGGGGCCCTGAAACCTTGGGCTCGCCCTGGCCCACCCCAAAACACTAACAGAGGAAAGAGAAAAATGAGCTATGCCTAGTATAAGCCTGACAGAGAGGTTTTGGAAAATGTGAGCTGTCCAAGTTCTCCACATAAGACTACATTCAGGGCAAAGAACAACAAAAAACAAAGGTTGATGCTGCAGTTCTGCTAAGTGGCAGCCTCCAGCAGTCCACAACTCCAGCCTTACAGACTACAAATGCAGAACTGGGCACACTGTGCAGCACTGTGCAGTTTCTCTTAATTCCAGTGGGATCCTTTCCAAGAAAGGTTGGTCAAATCTCCAAGCTGATATAACTGCTAAGTATGGAATGGGTTCTCTTGAATAGGCTCCATAAACGTCCAAACAGTGACTCCTCAATTTCCTGCTCTTAACAACTAGTTTTCAAAGTGAATGAAGCAGAAAAAGCTAAGGGCAAAGGGGAAGCCCATGCCTGCTTGGGAGCCAAGTAAGAAGACCATGGGGACCAGAAGGCTACAGGATCTCATTCACATCGTTCACACTCTGCACTAATACTGAAAGGAAAAACATTTTGTATCTTATTGAGACCTCAAAAGAACTGTACACATCACCTCCTTCTCTACCACTCCAAAATCTCTCAAACACCCACACGCATTCAGTGCAATCAACCACATACATTGTACTAAAAAATGGGCAGCCTCTATTCCAGAACCTTGGAAAAAATACTTTTATGAACCGATTCCCTAAAACACATGTTCCCTGGATTTCAAGTTGAACAGCAAGCCCGGAATGAGTGGGAGAGCCAGAAAAGCTGGCCTCAGACCACCTTGGGCTGCAACTCCAATCTCAGTCTCTGGTCCCAAGAGGGCTTTCGGATCCTGCCAAGGAAAGGGCTCTTACTCTTTTGTTGGCCTCTGAGGGAGTAAGCAAATAACAGGGCTGGAGGGAAAAGGCACCAGGAACAGGGCTCCTTAAAATCCAGCCCTGTGTCCACAGCCTACTGAGCAGTGTTTGTCAATGAAGCAAGCTGCTGGTTTTCCAGCCTCCTCCATCTCTTCCCACTGCCTCAAGGCTATGCAGGCAGGCAGGCAGGCTGCAAAGGAGCTGTGCCGTCAATGTGACAAAACAAAAAGACAGAAGGCAACAGAACACTCTTCTATTTAGGCAAAAGCTCCAAAATGCTTGCACACCAGCCTCTACCTTCAAAAACTTTGAGGGTAACAAAAGAAGCTGAACCCAGGAAGTGTATACCTACCTGGGTCTTCATTACATCTTTCAATTTTTTTTTTTTTTTGGTACCGGGATCGAACTCAGGACCTTGCGCTTGCAAGGCAGGCGGCAGAACCACTGAGCTAAATCGCCAGCCCTCAATTTTTTAAAAAATATCTCATTTTAGACACATGTTTGCAAATATAGAAGAAAATGTATAAAGTGGAAAAGAATAGTACACAATCTATGACAAAAAGAACCAGGCTTTCTAATTTCAGGATGGTGAGATTTGCACACAACTTTTTTTTTCTAGCACACCACAAGGCAGCATCAATGAACAAATGAACCTCAAGTGAGTCAAACACTAATGTGGAAAATGCTTTCTCTGAGATACAGACTGCAAAAATATCTCTCTGAAAATATGAACCACATAAAATGTAAGTGTAATAAAAATTCTATACACCAATTGTGTACAGAACATTTCAAACTGGGTTAGAGTCAAGGTTTCTCAGGGAGCAGGGGTCAGCCAGGAGCCTTGAAAGTAAGTGTTTCAGGACATTTTAAGCCCCGAGCGGCAGGAGGCCAAACTCAGGACACAGTAAACAGAGGATTTCTCCTGCCTGACGCGCTAGGGGAGGTGGATTCAGAAGCTCATGGTGTAGAATCTTCCCACCCTGCATCCTGCCAACCCCGGAGCATCACACCCTCACTGGTGTCCTTGAGAGGTGAGGAAAATGTTTCCCAGTATCCTCAAAAACAGCCCTGCAAAAACGTCTTCAGGAACACTCAATCCTCAATCATTCGCTATTAAAACTAAAGGAAGTAACTATGACATCGTCACTGTGATCTACCTGGAGAGAACTCAGACTAAAGTCCACCTGTGGCTCAGAGGGGCTTCGCCTTTCCCACTGTGCACAACCCCCTACTAAATAATATCACAACAGGGAGGCAGCTCAGGAACGGCAGCTCTCCCTCCGCCTCAGTGGACCTCCTTATTCCCAATGTGACAGCCCGCTCTAGATTCATCTACTGTACACCAGCCTTCCACATAAAATTCTGTTTAAATGAAATATTCCGTGGATTTAAAATGTTTTGCATTTCAAAACTAGTTTAGGGCAAGCTTCTGAGGTAATCCTGAGCAAGTACAATTTGATACCTTTCTAAAGAATTCGTAGCCATTAAATCTATAATTTAATTTGATGCCCTGACTCAGAACGAGATTCTTTTAAACCAATCACCTTTTTTTTTATCATTGGTACATTTTAGGTATACAACATAATGCCATTCATCATTGGAAATTTGCACCTTTACATAGTCTCTCTTGGTTCTTATTTTTCCCCCCTTCCCCGGCCCTCCCTTCAACCCCTCCATTCCTCCCTATTTACAAAGACTTTGTTGCCATTTTTTCATTTTCTCATTTTCTCGTATTAATTCTAAATGGATGCACATTGAGGCGATACTCCTAAGTGAAATAAATAGGACACACGTGTATAAATACCAAATAGTTTCTCTAGTGTGAGAAACTGAAAGCGTAAACAAGGACTAAAAGGTATAATAGGTAATGTGAGATAGGAAAAAAAGGGGCAAAGGGGAAGTGGGAGGAGGAGGGGAAAGGAAAGAAGGAATGGAATTAATATGAAAAAATGGAATCATCTTTCTGATTTCCAGTTATGCCACCTGGAAGGGGGCTGGCTTGGCATGCAGAGATCTTGCTGGCACTCTAGGAATTTGTCTTCAGAGTTCTTTTCTGGCCAGAGCTGACATGTACTCCACAAGTAAGATACAGTCTCATCCTTGTTAACAAGCAGAAACAGCTCCCCATCTGCGTGGCACACAGCTCGGTCCATCCCCAGGCCCTGCACGTCTCCCTGGACTAGGACCTGGCAGAGCAGCCCCCGCTGGTGGCTCACATCAAGGATCTAGAGTGCCATCTCTGATGTCACTCCTCTCAAGGCTCCAACCGAGCTCCACAGCAACCATGCCAAGCTCCTGCAGCTAAATGACCTTCCAGGGCTTCCCTCTCTCACCCCACCAGCACTGCTGCACACAGAACTTAGCACCCCATTCTGCAGACGAGACAGCTCCAGCAAGGTCTGCAGAAGGGGCCCTCCCTGGTTTGCAGCAGGCTAGAGAAGAGGAGCTGCCCTGGATGTTACAAGTAATTATTGCTACATGTTGGTTTCCTTGTAGCGTAACCAACAAAAATAAAATAATGAAAGTAACATGTCGTTTCCTTTTTTTTTGGTACCAGAGATCGAACTCGGGTCCTTTCGCTTGTGAGACTGGCACTGGAATCACTGAGCTAAATCCCTGCCCCAGTAACATGTCATTTCCAAAGGCGAACACTGAACATGTTAGAAAGTATTCTTCCAGACTGCAGAGGTAATTTTTTTTATGTAAAGAATCCAACATAATGAACATCTTACTCTATAGAATATTTTAGTGCATCATTATCTATATGGATGTACAGTTAGACATTTAAGTTGTTCCTGATTTTTTCCCAATATAAACAGATGGATATCACTGTAAGTACAGCTTTAAAAATTCATCCTATTTCCTCAAGAAACTTTTTTTCTTGGGGGCGGGTATTGGGGATGGAACTCAGGACCTTGCATTTGCCAGGCAGGCATGGAGCCACTGAGCTACATCTCCAGCCCTCTCAAGAAACCCTTTAAGAATGGAATTTCTGGGGCCAGGGATGTAGCTCAGTGGTTCCAGTGCCTGCCTCGAAAGCACAAGGTCCAGAGTTCGATCCCCGGTACCAAAAAAAAAAAAGGAATGGAATTTCTGTGACATGTACTCCCAACTGCAAACACCACTATTAAGTTTCTTTTACATGCACTGACACCTTTAGTCCCCACACGACAATCCTGTGAGACAGATATCAATTGTCCCCAGTTTACAGATGAGAAAACTAAGGCTCAAGATCTCACAGACAGTAACCCAGACACAAACATGGCTCCCTCCTACACTGGTTCTGAGAAGGATTCTCCCCAGGAAGTCAGATCAGGGTACCTTGCTGTCATCATACATCAGCCACAACTAAAACAACTATAATCTTCTCAATCTCCAGCAAAGCACATTGCCTTACACATATTTAATCCTCAAAACAAAACTGGGGGAGGTACTATTAATATTCATGCTTCAAAGAGAGGAAAGTAAGGCACAGAGAGAGAGGCTTGGCAACTAGCTAAAAGCCGTCAGCTAATAAAGTATAACATCAGATTCAAACCAGACAATACGGCTCCAAACACAATTTTTCAGCCACTAGCTACACTCCCATCTTGAGGCTGAAAAAACACAACATACCCTGCCTCAGGTAATCACTACCACATCTGCCCGTCCCTTACCACCTGATTTCACAGCCCTGCCCACAACCACTCCAGGTTTCTACAGATAAAGAACCCTGCCTGACCTTGGCTCGGTTCTCATTTTCCATTCCCTGTCCTCCTCACCAACTTGGCCTGTGGCTCCTGTCCACCCATTACTCCTTAACCCACTCTGGTCCCCACTTCCCACGCTATGCCCCCACATTATACAAAGCCAGAAAAGATTTCAGTAGAAAGAACTTTAGTGAAACTCAGCTCAAATACCCTTTATGTGTACCCAAAGTCCTGAGTTCCTTCTCTGAAACTATATACATTCCTTGAGAGCAAAGAATTTTTATAACCTACTAGTTTAACTAATATGCTTCAGGCACTTTCTAGTAAGCAAGTTATGTCAAGGCCAGCCTAGGCAACAGTGAAACCTTCTCAAGAATATAAACAAACAAAAGTTCCTAAACAGACTTACATGAATAAAAATTATTTTTACTGACCACACAAATGATTAGAGAGGGAAAAAACTATGAATCACTGAGAAAACGGTAATATAAAGGACTGGTGATACACTGTCATAGGAGTAACACCTATAATCACCCCCTATCTGATCAAAACCCCTACAGGCTGTGCATAGGCCAAAACAGTTTTCCTATTCTCTTTTCTTGCCAGTTTTCTATTCCACTTACCATTCACCCTCTCCCCCTTCTCTCCTTTTAATCTATATTATTGGTGTTCAGGTATCTTAGAACATCCCATTCCTTCTCAGTCTTACTTTTATCCCCACTTCAAAAGTGGAAACGAAATGTAAATAGCATGCATGGAAGTGACAGGCGGGCCTTCCATTCGCCACCAGGCCAGGCTGCCTTGTACCTGTGCACCCACAAACCCTATCCACGTGCCACACATATCCTTCTTAACTCAGTGAGGACAATATCCAGGATACATCTCTGAATTGGGTTTTTTTTTTAATTGTGCTTTCATTTGGGTGTTAAGCTTATTTTTAAATCTAGCATTTTGGTTTCAAATGGGGAGCAAGAAAACTTCATTGGACCCATGATACCTTTAAATTTGCCCAAGTAGGCAATGAAGAGACAGCCTTTCTCCCTTAACTAGGACCCAAATGTGGTGAATTCATGAAGCCCCTTGCTAGCTACCAAAACATACTTTCAAATTAAAATGAGGCCTAATTTGACAACCCAGGTTAAATGGATTAAAAGATTAAGGAATAGAGAGCAAGTGCTTTCTGCATCTCACTCTCACATTTCAACCTCAAATTACCCCAACCCTCTAATGACAAGAGAGTAGTCACTGTGAAGGCACCTAATTAGCCACGAATTATACCAACCGTAACCAATTTCAGGATCACAGATCAGATTTTCCCCAAACATGAAGCTGCTAATTAAGTTACATGAAAGTCCAACTAACAGGCAATTTGGGTATGACATTTATCCACCTGAAAGTAGACTCACAGGGTAAGTATTTAAATTCACAGCAGCAGCTACTCCTTCTGGACAGCACCATTCTACAGTCAGATAATTGCAGTTAAAATGCATGGCAGCAGAAAGAGACTCATCTCTTTGATTCAAGCATTCCCAGGAAACAAAAGGATGCTCCTGCCAAACCAGGCACTGGCCCACAGGGATCTGACTGAGCCTGTGGGTCCACCCGAACATGCTCACTGGCTAAGTTAAATTGGTAATGCAGCAAGGCTAAGACAGACAGACACCACAGCACACAGCCTGACAGCCATTTCAGTGGCTGTTTCTCTGCTTTTTTATTAGTGCATATTAATTATGCAGCATATGGGTCTCACTGTGGCATTTTCATACACATATATAACATACTTTAATCATATCAACCCCCCCATTTTCTTCCTAGTTTCCTGAATTCTACTCAAAGGAAGATGTTTGGGTTTTATTGCTTTGCCTATTTGCTCATTAAGCTTCATATTCTTACATCTTCCCACTTATTTCTCACAGGAAAAAAACTGCAAAAGAAAACATCGTTGTCCTCAGAGCTCAGGATTTGGTATAATTTTCTTTGGCTGTGCTCTTACAGATGCACAGGAAATTATTTAGTGAGAAAATCCATCAAAAGGCCAGGTTCAACAGGAGGGGAGTGGAGGGAAGGGAAGGGGATGAGAGAGAGGAAGGGAGAGGGTGCAGCAAAATGGCACGCTCAAGTCCTCATCCCAGCACCTCAGAATGTGACCTTACTGGGAGCAGGGTAGCTGCAGGCACCATCAGTTAAGATGAGGCCATGTTGCAGAAGGGTGGTGCCCGACCCAAGGTGACTGCTGTCCTTGTAAGAGGAAGAGGATGGGCCCACGAAGCCAGGCACGGCACACGGGAACGCCATATACTGACGAAGTCAGGGACGCCCCAAGGCTGCCAGCCAGACTGAGGATCTTGAGGAAAAGAAGGGTTCCCTTACAAGTTTCAGAGAGAGTATGGCCCTGCCTATGCCTTGATCTAGGACTGCTGCCCTCAGGACTGTGAGAAAATACATTTCTGCTGTCCCAGCCCTCAGTTTGTGGCGCTTTGTCGCACCAGCCCTAGGAAACCAAGGCACCACACTTGAACTCGAGTCTCTTCCTCTTGCTCTACTCCGTCCAGCCTCCTCAGCTGGCAAATGTTCCCGCTATACCGCAAAAGAGCCCCAGGGAATCCCCGGTCTGCGGTTTGGCTGGGGAGTCCCCTCTCCCTGTCGGTGACACGGGCAGGCCTCATCCCACTTTCATTACTCCTCCACGGCTCCCGCGGCCTGTGGGCCCCGCCCCGCTTCTGGGCACCAGCCCCGCTCCCAGCGCCCACCCGAGCGCTCCCTGGGCGCAGGGCAGGGGGATGTGGAAGTTCCCTGCAGTGTGGGTGGTTCCTGTGCTGCTTCCGCCCACCCCGGTTTCTCACAGAATTTTTAGAACACTTCTTTCAGTTTTTAGTAATTGATCCCCTCTCTTCACGGCCCAACAGTCCCCTACACTCACTTTCACATACACCCCCAACTAAGCCGTGTGCCTACAGGGGCTGGGCCAGGAGACAGACCCGAGCACACCCACCTGCACCTCCCAGGCTGGAAGTGGCCACTCCCATCCGAGAACTGAGCCTTTCTGTTACCAGCCAAGGTTTTCTGCCAGACTCACTTCCCTTGCAATGAGTGAGTTCTCTCTAAGAAAGTTCCTCAGTTCTCCCCTGGAGCTGCTGCGGTGGCCTAGCCCACCTGTTCACCAGGCTTGCCAGGGCATGCTGCACCCAACAGGACAGCTCACCTTGGAACTCTGCCCCACCCCACCCCATCACTGGGACAAAACCCTAAAACACTGGATCAGCTGGCTTTGATCTGATACCAGATGAAGACAGCGTGTACACATGCCAGGTCTACTACAACCCCGGGCCAACTGCGGCGGCAAGACTAAAATCAACCTCCACCTCCCAACTTCCAGCCCACCGTGTGGCCTGCAAGACCATTTCTCCCCCTCATTATTTAATCTTCACCAGAACCACATTCTGGAATGTGATTCCTCCAGTGACTTACTGGGGACCAAGCTCTCAAGCCAGAATCACCTGGAGGGCTCGTCAGCATGGGTCTCTGGTTCCCTCCCTCTGAGCTTCTGACTCAGGAGGTCTGGGTGGGGTCTGAGAATTCGCCCGTCTAACAAGTTCCCAGGTGATGCTGAGTCTGCAGGACCCAGGACCAGACTCGGAGAAGCACTGGCCCAGATTGCTCAGTCTACACTTAGCTGCCGAGACTCACTCAGCTGCCACACACTGCTGCTGGCTTCCTACTGCCAGGTCCCTCTCCCACCTAGGCAAAGCCTTGGCTGTGGTCAGCAGCTATGACTTCCTGTGCCTAAACCTTGCTGCAGAGCTAATCCCAGCAGCTCCCCTAGGGCCCTGAAGCGGTCAAAGTAAGCACAGCCCCATTTCTGACCTGGGTAATCTGAGGGGAGTGTGCTGAGATGGGATTCTGTGAAAGGCACCAAGATGGAAGTCCTTCCACCCTGCCCTCTTGAATGAGGCGTGCAGTTGTACCAAGATGAGGGGAGCCAGACAACCCACCAAGTGCAGCAACAAACAGGTGAGAAAGAATCCAGCCAGAGCTGAAGCCAACCTACTGAGCAAGTCACCTCAGAACCACCCTGCCCCTGGCTTCTTGTTAGGTGACATAATGTGTTCTTTATTGTTTGAGCTGGCTGACTCAGGGTTTTCTGTTACTTGATGCTGAAAATAATCACAAAGCATAGCAAGCTAACAGGATAGCTCATTCAAGGCAACCTCTCAGCACACATCACAATGGCATTTGTTCCACAAATACTGTTATCCTAAAACTCTACATTTAAGGTTTCCAGATTATTTCAAAGCAGAATATTCATGGAGGAGCAACACTTTAAAAGAGCATAAAACTAAAGAAATGATCTAGCATATAGTCAAATATTACTGAAAATCCAGCTCTGAGTCTACCTCACAAGAGCGATGCTCATTTTTTCCAAGGGTTTGCTAGCTAGTAATACCAGGGCCTAATGAAGAATTCAGTTGTTTATCCATCATTAGACATGGTTTCCTAGCTGGGAAAATGGTTTTCCAAAGTATTTCTTCGTACAAAGAACTGCAGGGTAGACAGGTATATACAGTGAGAAGATACCTATGGTCATGTTCCTAATTTGGTCACTTCATAGCTCTATAAATAGTTTACCTTTATGAACTTATTTCCTCATCTATAAACCAGTACTATCCATTTGATTTAAGGATAATGCATGTGAAAGTACTTTGTAAACCATAAGGTGTAATACCAAGGCAATTATTTAAATCCAATTTTAATGGATTAAGTGGGTTTAACATGGCCTCATTTGAAGAGCTAAAGATTAATCATAATCCCAGAAGAATTACTTCTCCAAATCCTCAGACTACATACATCTATCACAACCATTCACTGGAAGACTTATTTGTAATTCAAACTGGAGTTCACCTATTGTAAATAATTTAGTGACAGCTAAAAAAAGCAACATCCACAAAGTACTACAACCCTAGAAGTCAATGTTATACAAGGCACGGAATCAATATAAATTATTTACTATGTACATGTTCACAGTGGTCCACTTGGGAGAAAACACACAATGACTCTGCTTTTGCTGAAGCAATTCTCTGGGAATGACCCTCGGATGCAGCAATGAGTATATCTTAGCATTTCACAGGGCGTAAATCACCTTTCCTAGAGAAAAAATTTAGTCCATCAGCAACATGTCATTCAGTACCATGGGGGTCTGTTTGGGTAGGTGTAGTACCAGGGATGGAACTCAGGGCCTTAGCATGCCTGACAAGAGCTCTACCACTGCGCTATGTGCCCAGCTCTTTTTATTTTACTCTGAGGTAGTCTCTCCTCACTAAGTTGCCCAGGCTGGGCTGGAACTTGTGATCCTCCTGCCTCAGCCTCCAGAGTAGCTGGGATTATAGGCATATGGCACAGCACCTGTGAGCCATGTTTTCTGAGTAAAACACTTGCACTAATTAGGTTAAAAACTGAGATTAGAAGGGGGAAAAGGGCTGGTCTGATGGTAGATCTATGTTCCTCAAACTGGAGTAAGTCTATGCGTATTAGGAGAGACAATACCAAAAATTAAGTATGACCATCTTCTGGAAAAAAAGAAACCACCAGTGAGTAATTTTTAAATGAATGAAAATTCTCAATGAATTTGGAAATTTCTTTTAACTTCTAAGAACTGTCACACTGTGGCAACTCACTACTCCCCAATACTTAGGGAGAAAACATTGAGAAAAACTACAACAAGCAAATAGGACTTTTCCATACATCATTTATAAACTGGTTGGACTGGCAACCTTAAAACAATGGTTATAAAAACATATTACTTGAGCACCACATTACCAATTACTTGTAAAGTGCCAACACTCCTCTGTAACATGGAGGGGGGGGTGTCATTATTACTCTAGAGTCCCATTTCATCTGTGCAAAATTCTAACAACAAATAATTTGATAACAACTCATTTAAAACAAATAACAAGGTCCCAAGAGACCCCATCATCTTAACAGTCGTAGTCCCAGACTGGGAATACTATCCTGGGAAATTACGCATCTCCTGTGAATGGTGAAATCCCAAGCTGTGCCACCACCCTAAGTAATAAGCCACGTGTCACAATGTGTTTAAAACACCTTTTCAGAACTAATCAGTGCTGGTGCTGCCCTGGAGAACACATCTAAAAAGTCCCTTCATTTCTCAGGAAGCCACCAGGACAAGAAGAATAAAGAGCAAGCACGCCCAGCATAGTGCCTGATATACCAGGCACTCAGGAGGCAGAGACAGGAGGAGCACAAATTCGAGGCCAGCCTGAGCAACTCAGCAAGACCCTATCTCTGCACTAGAGCATCGGCCTAGCCTATGTAGGGCCCTGGGTCCAAGCCCCAACACTGAAGGGAGAAAAAAATGATCAAGCCAAAGCACAATGCCCACTGGATAGACGAAGCCTTCAAGGGTCAGCTGTCCAACTATGGGCTTCCCTGAAGAAGTGACGTTCCCACGCCAAAACACCCAGGTCTCTCCCTTGGTAGTGCTAACTTCAACCTTCACCAAAATAAGCTTTTCTAGAGTCTTTCACATACACCTAATTTCCGCAGGCAAGTCTTCCTGCGTTGCTGGAGCTGCCTACCTTTCCTCCGAATCCAAACCAACATTGGTTCCCTAAGGTTATTTTACAGCTAAATATCATGACATATAACAATGAATAATCAGTAGAGCCACAGAATGGCACAAGGATGAGTCTGTGCCTTTCAGTGTTGAAGCAGGCTGCTTCCCAAACAACAATCTCATCTAAAGTAAGGAACACTGCAGGGGATGTAGTTCAGTGGCACCACGCCTGCCTTGCAAGTGCAAGGTCCCGGGTTTGATCCTTGGTACCAGAAAAAAATATAAATAAATGAAGGAACATCATGGTTCCGGCTGAAACTGGATTTGCCACATACATGTAGAAATCCAATTTCTCTAGACTGCAACTCTTCATGATTCCAGAAGGGCTGACATTAATGAAGTGTCATGCCTATCTGTACACTAGACTAACACTTCGAAATTCTTAAAGGATTAAAAAAATTCTTCTCGGGCCCAGGGATTTAGCTCAGTGGTTCTGCCACCGGCCTCGAAAGCACAAGGGCCCGAGTTTGATCCCCGGCACCAAAAAAACAAAAATCCTTCTTTATTAAGTTACTGAGTGTTCAAATATCCTTTTCAATGTAAGATACAAATGAATACAAACTTAACCACTGCAGGGTTTGTGAAAAGACACAACATCTAGGATAGCTAAAAATATCGAAGAAAGGATTCTGATCCTATAATACTCTTTTTCTAATTTATTTCCATTGAAAGCTAAATAATTAAGTAAACAAGTATTGAAAACATTGCTAAAAACTTTACAATCTAAATTTCTAAAAAGGATTTGTATGACTGGAGAACAATTTCAATATTTACCACAAGCTCCATTTTAAGGCCTCTAGTACATATTAAGGAGAAAACCTGAATTATGAGATCATATAGAGTAAAGAAAAATTCATTCTACACTGTTACAGCCACAAAGGCCATGACTGAATACACTCATTCAGCAAACCTCTCAGGGCCCAACAACCCTGCAAAAGGTTCCATGGGGTTACACATCAGCAGAGCTAATACCTGCTCTCTCTACAAACATACCGACTGCAATAACTCAATTGAAAACCACAATCTCTAATACAAATACTAGAGCTGCAGTTTCAACTGCAAATATGTTCTACAGGTTTAGATACCGAGAACATGTGAAACGTAACAATCAATTTGAAAGACTTAAATGTAAAAGCACGAGCTTGCACCCTGCACTTGGCAGCTCTTCACTGAGGCATTAGTTCCCAGGTCTGGAGCTGGGGAATCAGCTGAAAGAGACTCAAAATGGGCCTTGGGTATCCTGAGAAAGACAATTTCCAAACAGAAGAGAAAGTGTCCTGTGCTGAACCTAGTGCCAGGGGCCATGGGGGTTGGAAGGCAGCCAGGACAGGGAAGAGTGTTTGGGCAAAAGACAGAGAACCCCGGTACCAAAAAAAAAAGACAGAGAGCAAGCACGGGCCTGCCCATGGGACTGAAGGGAAGAGGAAGGCCAAGAGGTGCTAGGCCCTGGATCACAAAGGACTTCTGTACCTTGCTCAGGAGTTTGTACCTTACCTGGAAGATAATGTGGCCTAGGAAAGGCTGGTTTCAAGAGGAAGGACAGGAAAGGAAATATGGCTCAGAGACATCACTGGGGTAGAAATGTGGAGAGCCTGCTGGGGAGTCCAGGAGCTTCATTTAGGGTGCATTCATCTTGAGGCACCTGAAGACTACAGGGATATCTCGGTGGGTAATTGGCCAGGTGAGACCCCTGTGCAGAAGGAACAAGCAACACTCAAGACAGGTAAAGAAGCAACAGAACAAGTGTCAATCCCAAGCCCAAAAAAGGAGGAAGGAAACAGAATGGAGCAAGAGGAAGGTCCACAACACAACGTTCAGGAGACATGTTCAGGTAAAAACAAAAACAAAAAATGTGTACGACCCTATCAACAGGTGAGGAACTAAAACTTCTAAAAGAAAACAAAGGAAAAAGTAGTTCCAATCCCTGTGGGGGCTCTGAGCTCCTTCCCTGCCAAGAGGAAGCTTCCCTCAAGATCAAGTCATTTTTGTCTACAATTATATCCTTCAGCATGTTGCTGAAAGGTCAAGTCTCTTGGTGTCCTCTTAGGATCTGCCCTTAACTGACAGTTAAACTGTTTCAGAACATAGTTTGCTGCTGTTCCTAATCAGATAAAAGGATATTTTATAGAGACAGACTAGAGGGGCTGGTGTGCAGCTCAGCTAAAGAGCGCATGCCTAGCATACACATGGCCTGAGTTTAATCCCAGCACCACAAAGACAAACCAACCAATAGCAAAAGCCTTCTATAGACACTGTACCTGGACAGGCGGTGTTTGTGATTTCTATGACCATTGTTAAAGCTGAAATAATACACTGTTCATACTTTGCCAACTTAAAGTCTTCGCGTTCTAACAAATATTACCCGCCCCCAGCAAGGCTTATCAGACAAATGCATGCCTAGAAAGCCAGAAGAGATTCCAGAGTGCATCAATTCTAGGAAGAGCTGAAGTCAGCTGTCATTTGCCTCCTCATCAAATCCCCAACAGCAATCTCTCTCTCAGGAAAGGAAGAGATTACTGCTGATATCTGAGAACACCCAGGAGAAAAGGGAGATGGGGAGGAAAGAGGGAAGAAAGTTTTTCAAATAGTGCTTTCCTGGCTTTCAACCAAATACAATTACATAGCATCGGCATAAGATGAAGAGAATATAAATAAGATCTTCAATGAGACCAATTACCTCAAAACCATTCCCAACCGTGTGAGGGAACAGGCAGCTTGCTGTAGAGCCCTGCACCCAGCATGAGCAATGCTCTGGGCCTGGCCCCATGGTGGGCAGTGCTGAGGCAAGGTTCTCTCCAACCTCAGAGCACCCGTATGTTTCTGAGACTGCTTTACAGTCAAATTCACTCTCTAGTTCCCAGTTAGCACAGAAGTGGCTTCTCTGAGAGACAGTATTAATTGTGTTGAACTGATAAATGGTGGCTCTACTGAATTCAAGTCCACCTGACTATCATTAAAAGGTTGCATTGTGGGGGTAATTCTTAAAATTAAAATGTTTTAAAAAGCTGCAAGGAGATACAAATAACTAAGAAATAAGACTAAAGATAGATGACATGAAAATAGTAGGGCAAACCTAAAACTGGATTGTAATCCAAAGTATAAATACTACTGACAAATCAACTCTATATAAATAAATAACTGAATAAATAAAGAGAATAGACAACAACTACAAAAGAATTCTAGATAACCTGTGTTGGTACAGCTCAATTCCACTTATTGACTTAAGTCCAAAGAGCACAGTGTGCAAGGAGGTCAAAAAAGTAACTTCACAATAAAGAAACCTGACACAGTACCTCACTCACCCAGGTGACCAAGGTCAGCATCAAAGTGAGAAGTCAAGCTGATAAAACACACCTGCGATATAATGCGATGACAATCGAAACTAATTTATGTGGGCCAGGGATTTAGCTCAGTGGTTCCACCACCTGCCTTTAAAGCGCAAGGTCCTGAGTTCGATCCCCAGTACCAAAAAGAAAAAGAAACTAATTTATGTGATTCACTGCCCCAAAACCTGTGACCCCGTTACAACCATGAGAAAAGTATCAGACAAACCAAGTGACATTTTACAAAATACCTGACCAGTCAGTACTCCTTAAAACTTTCAAGGTTGCCAGGAATTTAGCTCAGTGGTTTCGACACCTGCTGTGCAAGCGCAAGGACCCGAGTTCGATTCCCAGTACAAAAAAAAAAAACTTTCAAGGTCATCCAAAACAAGAGAAATCTGACAAACTATAGCAACCAGGAGCTTAAGGAGACAGGATGAAAGTAACAGAGCATCGTGGACATGTCCCGGGACAGAATCTGAGAAGCACACATAGTAAGACCCTGTCACAAAAAGCATCCTATCAACAAGCAAGAAACCATGGGGTTTTGCTAAATACAGTCACAAACCATAACATAAATATATACCCACAAATCCATACTGATATAAGTGACTGACTAAATAACAGAGTAGACAAATCTCCCACATAGAAGAATTATAAATAATTTGAGTAGGTGAAGCTTAACTCCACTTAATGACTTACCTCCCAAAAGGACATCAGGGAAACACCAGTGAAATCCAAATCAAGGATGGGGCTTAGCTCACAGCAAAGTATCAAGATCTGTTTCTCAGCAGTGGCAAATATACATAAGGGCTGGGAATGTAGCTCTGCGCAACAGTCCGAGGTCCAATCCCCAATACCAAAAAAAAAAAAAAAAAAAACCTTCCTATGAATCTACATCTATTCTCAAGTAATATTTTTTTTTTAAGCAGCAAGACATTAGATAGGTTTGGGGGAAATTTAAAAATTAACAAAAGAGGGCCAGGGATTTAGCTCAGTGGTTTTGCCACCTGCTGCTCAAGCGCAAGAACCCGAGTTTGATCCCTGGTTCAAAAAAAAAAAAAAAAATTAACAAAAGAATCTCAATTGTTTGGAAGATATATGAATAGTGTACTTATGAGTCACAGAGCACTATACTTTCAGAGATAATTCTTAGAACTTAATAATCTGCATTTCAGAAAATGAACACAAAGTTTTCTAACAGCAGCATCTAACCCCTGTCATGATCTTGTCTTTACACATAAAGAACAGATCTCGGGCCAGGGATTTTAGCTCAGTGGTTCCAGTGCCTGCCTCACAAGTGCAAGGTCCCAAGTTCGATCCCCAGTACCAAAAAAAAAAAAAAAAAAAAAAAAAAAAGAACAGATCTCAATTCAAAAAACCCAAAAGAAACAGTCAAACTGAAAATAACCACTCAGTGGTTTCGCCACCTGCTGTGCAAGCGCAAGGACCCGAGTTCAATCCCTGGTACCAAAAAAAAAAAAAAGAAAAGAAAAAGAAAATAACCAGAGAGAAGCCAAGCAAGGTGGCACATGGCTGTAATCCCAGCACTCTGGGAAGCTGAGGCAGGAGGCTCACAAGTCCAGCCTGGGCAAGCTAGCAACTCTTGTCTCAAAAATCAAAATGGCCAGGAATCTAACTGAATGTGAGAGCCCTGGGTTCAATCCCCAGTGAAGGAGGGGAAACTCAACTGAGCTTTCCAATCCCTCAGGGAAGGACAGGAGATCAGAGACTGATGCTACAGGGTAAGGCATTTTTTGGAGGGGGGACAAAGTGTTCTAAAGTTGATTGGGATGACTTTTTTACAATGCTGTAAATATAGTAAAATCCAACTAAGCACTTTAGATAGGTGAACTGTATGGTGTGAGAATTATAGCTCAATAAGAATATAGTTATTACCGAAATATAAACAAATAAACCAAGTGGGTGGCAACCAACATTTTTTAATGAAATAAAATGAAACAAAATGAAGAGTACACTGCAGGCAATGAAGGTGAGTGCAATTTTGTGAAATTTTAATTCATTTTTATAAATATACAGACTATTACATGTACATATACATTCATACATCCACATACCTGGCTACAAATACATAGGAATGATGTAAAATTTATTACTGTAAGTCACCACAGAAGGTTGGAAGCCACTGTTCTAAACATACAATTCTTCTCACTACTCTCCACACACCTTTCATTCTCATTATCTTATGCTGTGTCAAGAACAGTGAGGTTAAAGTCTACTAAGATATTTCAGTTTGCTGGAAAACTGGCCCACATAAAGGAGTTCTAAGGAAGAAAGGCTCTGGGAGGGTGTGGCTCAGAGGCAGACCAGGAACTTAGCATGCCCAAGGCCCTGGGCTCGTCCTGGGCACCGAAAGAAGAAATTCAAGAGCTGCGTCCAAATGAAAGGAAAGGCAGGGCACCCTCAGCAAGGCCACCTGTGGGCTCCAAACACCCAGGCCTGGGGCGCAGTCCAGGCCTCCAAGGACACCCACGCATCGAATCAAGCGCCGCTCCCTGCCTCTGTCTGCCGGTTGCACCAAGGCTGAGGCTCCAGGGAGACAGCCCGGCACAGCTCCCGATTTCCTTCCTACCAACCCTCTCCTGTCAGGCATCCCTGCCCCAGATGCTCGAACTGAAGTCGAGAAGCCCTCCCTGGCTTCTGCTTCCCTCACAAGTCCACATCCGAGTCAACAAATAATAAATACATCCTACACAAAAATAAATCTCAAAGCTTTCCATTTTCCTCCAACCCCAGGCCCACCACTCTAGACTGAACTGCCATCAGCACTTCTCGCCTTTTTGTTCCAACACATCCAAAAAAGAATGTTAAGTTCTCTCCCATACTGTAGACACTGGTATTTTTAATAAAACTCACAATCACTTTTCTAAATATACAGGGCTGAGGGTATAGCTCAGTGACAGAGCAAGTACACAGCATGCGCAAGGCCCTGGGTTCAATTTCTAGGACCAAAGCAAAAAGAAAACAGAAAATTCATCTTTTAACAAGTGGACAGACCTGTCTTTCCACCCAATGAGTTCATTATTCGCTGCTAGAATGACACAGGTTTAGTTAACATCAATTCAATCCTATTTTTCCCTTCATTTTTTAAATATATGCACAGAAAAAGCTTGTTCATATAAACAGATGTTAAGAGAAGTTCTGTTAGCAATGGCCCTATATTCATTCAACTCCCTCAGTATTTATCAAAAAAAAAAAATCACACAATGAACTTTCATCAGAAGTAATCAAAACTGCCAATTTGCTTACATCCTCCTCCAATTTTACTGAAAGCAGAGATCTGAAAACCACCAGAGTTACAAAAGAATCTGTCATCTCATCAAAGTTAATTACTTTTTCCTAATCAGCATCAATATTTCAAATAGCCCTTTGTTTGCCTGAGATGAAGTAAACAGAGGGGCTAGTTGTTTTTTGGGGGGTTTTTTGGTACCGGGGATGGAACTCAGGTCCTTGCACTTGCGCAGCAGGCACAAAACCACTGAGCTAAATCCACGGCCCTGTTTTTTTTTTTAAATAACATGGAGAAGACTATTAAATCAGAGGTAGATGATAACATACAATCTCTGAGAGATCAATTTTAGGAGAATATATGAGGAGCCAGAAGCTGAGTCCTTGAAAGTTATCCTCTTTGAAAATTATCCTCATGCCCTGGTACCACTGAGAAGCTTCATGTAGCTCAAGGGACCAGATCCCCATATGGACAACTCACAACGCTGCCCTGTGACCAAAATATTCTCTTTAAAATGGAATTTTCATTGTTCACGTTAGTTCTCTTCTTAAAGTCCATTAAGGACTCACAGCATGTTTAGCCATGTGTGTGGTAGTAGTGCACACCTGTAATCCCAGCACTCAGGAGGCAAAGGCAAGTAATCTCCTCACGTTCAAGGCCAGCCTACATATGAGATCCTATCTTAAAGAAAAAAAAACCTCACACCACATTTAAAAATGAAGCCCAAACTTCCTCCTGTGGCTGCCAAGGTCCTAAACCTCATCTCACTGTCCTACAGTCCAACACAGGCTTTCAGATTGCCTGTGGGCCTGCCTCTCCTACCCAAAACGTTCGCCCTGTGCCTGCTGTCTGGCTGCTGCTGTCTGCCAGATTCAGTCGGAGTGTCACCTCCTCAGAGGAGCGCCCCGTGACCAACCCAGCTGCTTCAGCCTTCCCCACCGCAGAGCCTCATTCTCCACAGTTTCTATCAGTGACTGGCCATCACATGCAAGGCAGCTCGAGTCCTGTGTCAGGTCCGACACACAGCACAGTGCTCAGCTGCAATGGGCGTCTGGGAACAAATGGGACAAGTGAGGAACTACTTCCAAAGGCTTTCCGTATTGCCTTATTTGAAAACAAAGATTATTAGAGCACACAGACACCATAAAGGCTGAAGAGATAATAGTGAATATATAAGCAAAGACATAATCAAGAACTTCAGAAAGAACATTCAGAGAAGAAGAGAAATTTACCATGCAGGCATTTCACTCCCATTTTCTTCCTTACCTCTGTTCTTCAGAAGACTCCTCCACATCCCCTTCAGAATCACCCTATTGACAAAGAACACACTTTAACAGGTGTTTCAAACAACTTAAATCACCAAAAGTTGTTCTTCACCTCTCCCAGGGATAATGAACTTGTAATGAATGTCTACAACAGAGACTGGTACCATATTTCATAGAACCTCATTAAAGAATGACACTTTAGTGACAAGAATAAAAAGCCATAAATTGCCAAGTGGTCCCTTAGGCATCCACTGTAAATAGCCAGCTCATTTTTTGTTGTTGTTGTTGCTGATCTGTTCTTTTTGGCCTCAAACTCGCCCAGACCCTCCTGCCTCCACCTCCTGAGAGCTGGGATTATAGGCTTTCGCCACTACGCCCAGCTCTCTACCCTTTAAAAACCACAACCTAAACACAATCTCAAAATTAGACATTATTTGGCCGGGGATTTAGCTCAGTGGTTCTCCTGCCTGCTTCGCAAGTGCAAGGTCCTCAGTTCGATCCCCGGTACCCACCCCCCCAAAAAATTAGACATGATTTCCCTTCAAGCAGTTTTTAATGTTTAATCACCTACGATGACATTTAATGCCAATTAAAATCTCCAAATATAGAAAATATATTGCTTAGCTCAGAATCCTCTTAATGAATACCTGATATGCTTTGACATCAAATGTAAAAAGCCTGATACTCCAAAGCTCTTGCAAAATTATCTGCCAGGCTTACAGAAGGAGGGCAACTGAAACCCAAACACGTGAGCCAGGAACCAAAGCCCGGGTCCAACTCAACACTGCACGCATGCAGCCGCCAGACAAGCCGCAGGCGTGTTGGTCTTTCGCCAAGTTCACCACTGCTGGCTTCAGGGATCCGGACTCTTCTGGTCCTCCCTTCTCTGCCACCTAGTCACCCTGGGCCAGACCCTCTGCACGGATACTCTCAGCGGGTGAACACACAGTTATAATCCCTGTCTCCTGCCAACTTCCGCACCAGCACACCTGAAGGTTCTCCATCACCTGCCCAACTCTCCTCAAGGCCAGAAGCATGCCGCTGTCTCCAGTGACCAGCCTGTGGCGGGGATTCTGTAAGCCTTATAGGGCAGACTACTTTACAACTCACAGGCCTGTTTCCAAACACCTCCAAGACAGGGCACACGCCAGCACACCAAGGTCTCAGTCCGTCCTCAGTGGCTTCCAAGCTAACTCAGCCCTCCTGTGTGGCAGGTGCCGCCACTCTGCCTATCCCCCAGGGAAACCTCAGGGTCACCCTGCACTGTCCTCCTCTCCTTTGCCTCCAACAGACGTTCAGATCCACCCATCCTTCTCTACCCCTTCTGCCAGCAAACAGCCTACAGTGCCCACATTACCATGACATTCGCGACTTTCTGCCACACCTGAAGACTGCTCCCTTTAAATAACCCATATATCCCTGAAGCCCAATCTTCCTCCACGGCAATCATCACCATCCACATGCTCTGGGCCTCGGACCTGGTATCACGGTGTTGATCCCCACTCGAGAACCTACAAAGCTCCAGCTCTGGAGCTAAATACGTCCTGGGTTCAAATCCTACTAGTACCACCTTTTGTCACCTTAGGCCAAGTTACTTAACCGCTCTGCACCTCAATTTCTTCAGCTGTAAAATCAGGTCACAATACTTCATAGTTTTTAGTGTATGAACATGAGTTAACTCATACAGCATGAAGGTAGTACTCAACCCATGTTATCATTTTTTAGGTTGATGGCAGAAGTAGATTAAACAAAACTAAGTCTCTAAGACAAAAAGATTTCCAAATACTGGTCAATGATTCACTGGAGTAAGATGCTATTATATAACACAGTACCTGAGAGAATAAAAGGAACCCAGATGTTCAGCATACCATTTCCTGTCTCACTTTCTGCCCATTTCCGTTATCTACACTCTGGGACTGAAGGGGGGGATCAGTAAGATTTTTTTCTTGTGTTGCTGGGTATGGAACTCAGGGCCCCTTGCACACTAACTAGGCAAGCTCTAGCACTGAGTTCTACTCTCAGCCCAAGAGGCACAGGCCTTCTCATTCACCGTGGGATAACGGGTCTAACCGGGCAAGCCAATGGTCAGTTTGCTGAGAGTATACAGGCCAGTAGAGGCCCGAGCTGGCCTGGCCCAGGCCAGGCGGGCGCCGTGTCAGGTGACAGCTGCTCCTAGTCAGCACCCATCGCCACATCCCAGACTGCTAACAGGGGCATTAGCAGTGAGTCTTCTCAGACAAGTCCAAACGGATCAGAAGAATGTGTTCTAGACTGTCCTTCTTGCTTGCAGGGAATGACGTAAAAATGTAGTTAATCAAACAATAATAGAAAAACATTTCACCTGCAGTCTTCAGAACTGGCTAACCCCACAAACTAAGCAGCAGGGCTGGGCACTACTACTGCCTCTCCTCCACTAGGAAGGCCTCATGGACCAACTGCAGATGCCTACTGGAAGCAGAATACCGTGCCCGAAGCAAGGCCCCCAAGCCTCAGCAGCAGAGCTGCTTAAGGTAAACCCAGATGAGGCAACAAGGGGCATATGAGACAAAGTGAAAAAACCCAGACATGCAAATCACTATAAGATACTCAGAGAGAGAGAACTGATGGGCTGGCAGCGTAGCTCAATGGTAGAGCACTGGGCCTGCACATGCGAGGTCAAAAGTTCTCTCCAGGGCCAGGGATTTAGCTCAGTGGTGCCAGCACCTGCCTCGCAAGCGCAAGGTCCAGAGTTCGATCCCCAGTGCCAAAAAAAAAAAGTTCTCTCCAACACTGCAAGGAAATAAAAGGGGAGAGATGATGACAATGCCGATGCAGGTGGAGTGTGGAAGGACTTTCCCTGAACCACCAGCAGAGCAGCAACATCTGTTCTTTCATTCAGCGGGTAACATGTTGGGTTCATTCAGCCAAGGGTCAGGCTGAAGAGTGAGTCCCGGAGGAGAAGACAGGGTCAGACTGCAGAACGCTCAAAACAAGGCCAGAGCAGATCAAATGGACATCGCCCTGTGTGTGGGTCACAGGAAACCAGAAAGGCAAGCAAGAAGGTGCACAAAGCTGTATCCTGCATACGTGCAATTCCCTCTAGACAATAAGTGAATAAAAATATATCTACTTGTTTGGTTTCTATGTCACCACCTTCTGGATTTAGTGTGTTAAAAGTATACTCAGCGGACAGGAAACTTCAGTAAATCTAAGAATAAAATCACATTAGTTCCCTTCCCTCCTCTCCCAACCATCGATAAACACAGGTTCATGTCATCATATCCAATATAAAAGACTACAAACGGGGCTGGAGGGTAACCCTGGCGGAGAGCACTTGCCTAGTGTGCATGAGGCCCTGGGTTTGATCCCCAACACCACAACAGAAATACGAATAATGTAACTTTCCATATAACCACAGAAGCATAATACTGAGCTGTATGCACTGCTTCAGTCCCTTCAATGCAAGAAAGCTGTTCTGTTCCCTAATGACCAACACTACAGGTCAGTTGAGAAACCATCAAAATAACAAGTAACCTGCATCAGGTCCTCCAGAAGTTCAAAGCACTCAATCCTCTCAAACCCCTGTGAAACTGCACTACCATCCCCTTTGAAGATGAAAACACTGAGGACGACGCAGTGAATCGGGGCTGGGATGTGGCTCAGTGGTAGAATGCATGCTTAGAGGAGTGAGGCCCTGGGTTCTGTCCCCAGCACCAAAATAAACACATACATAAAAGAAATAGTTAATGGACTGAGGTAAGAAGGGACGGAGTCAGGATTCATATCCAGGAGGCCTGGTCAGAAGGTCTTCAATTGTTACTTTTGGTTTTATTCATGAGTTATTGACGTTCTTAGTCACTTAAGAGTCCATCAGAAAAAAGAAAAAAAAATCAACAGCTAACACTTTTGAAATAATTGTATGAATAATTTATGTTGGCAAATACTTTAGTATTCTGTTCACTGCATACCACATCCTCTGATAGTCCTAGTTCACCTATTACTGACAAGTCAGGTTCTGAGGCCATCTTCTAGTCTTCCTGAGTGAAAGGAACTCAACCTACCCATAACTGAGCAGAAAAGCTTTATATTTAAATAAGATCTATAAATATTCTCTTTTCAACTGACTCCTTATGACACACATGAGGAAACATTTCTGAAAAAAAATGCAAACTCTTTCAAAAGAATTCCTTAAAAATAACTTTCTTCCAGCCAAGTGTGATGGCCCACACCTCTAATTCCAGCATTTTGAGAGGCTGAGGCAGGAGGATTGCAAGTTCAAGCACAACCTGGGCAACTTAGTGAGACACTGTTCAAAATAATAAAAAAGGGCTGGGAATGTGAAGGCTCTGTGTTTAATCCCCAGTACCACAAAAAAAAAAAAGGAAGAAAAAAAAGAAACATTCCTCAGAACTCTCTGCAGCTATGAGATACTGTACACACATATCCCTATGCCTGCCCAAGCACATGCAGGGTAAGATAATTTCTCAAAGGTATACCTAGTGCAGGATTTAGCTCAGTAGTACCGCGCCTGCCTGGCAAGTGCAAGGTCCTGAGTTCAATCTTCATTACCGAAAAAGAAAAGTATACCTAGAGATAAAGACCAAGTATTTAGAAAATTATTTCAAATGCCAGTTTCACTTTCATTATAACTTTGATTTAAATACTTTAGCTGTAAATGCCTCTCTAGTGAAAATTCCAAAAAGACAGCCTCTTAATTTGTTTTAATCAAAGCAAACTATACACATCAACAAAATCAAACTAGAATTAAGCATTTTACAAAGTAACTTTGGAGCCTAGAAAGACAACAAGTAATTATATCACAGACTGACATTTCCATTCCTGGGGACAGTGACTACATCTTCAACTGATGCTATAACAAATGAGAGTCTCAGATTTGCTTTCCTTTTAGTCTGAGTTGGTTTCTTTCTTTTCGGTACCAGGGATCAAACTCAGGACCTTGCGCTTGCCAGGCAGGCATGGCGCCACTGAGCTACGTCCCCGCCCTAGTGTGGGTTGGTTTTTAACACTAACCAGTGGTGGAGACTACAACTGATTGAAAATGTAAATACACACAGATAGAGACAGGGCAGTTCTGCTCCCCAGAACATCTGGCAGTGCCTGGGGACATTCTCAATTGTTCAAACTAGGGCCATGGAGTGAGGGGCAGTGCCATGCACCCACACCAGCTACCAGGAACACTGAGGCTAGAGGATGGCTCAAGCCCAAGAGTTGAAGGACACAGTGAAGTCTGCCTCGAAAGAAAAAAAAACAAACATCCCCCCCAAAAACGCAACCTAGGGGAGTTCAGGAGGAAGCAGAGAGTGCCACTGGCACCCAAGGGGCAGCGGGCAAAGGTGCGCCCCACATTCTACAGTGCACAGGACAGCTTCTCAAAACAGACTTCTTGGGCCCAAAATGTCACACGTGCAAATGCTGAACAAGTCTAATATTCATAAACACAGCTACCCTTTAAGTCTATACATCAAGTGTTTGGTGTGGTTCTCTCAAAACAATTTTTTTTCTTTTTATCTTTCTATATTTGCCAAACCTTGGACCACACCCATGTTTCATTTACAATCAGGAAAAAATCCATCTGGGGATAAACTTTTAGAAGAAAAGACTACTTGCTGACCAGGCTTGTTCTCAAAGGGCTGGTCTCAGGCAGCCTGCTGGCCTTCAAGAAAGGGCCAGCCAGGAAAATTTTCCTCTAAAATCACCTCTCCGCCTTGAAGCTGTTATTCATTACTCCTGAGCAAAACGAATATTCCAAATATCTCAAAACCAGCACTCACAATGCTTCACATAGGAGAAGGCTGAAACGTAAGACTGCAGAGCCTCTCCACTGAAGTTACAGCTACACGTCCTGTTTTTAGTGCTGCCGCCAACATGAGAAGTAATGAACATTTTAAAAACGGCCACACACAAGCTGAATATTCTCTAATTCAACACCCCCACATCCATTTTGGGTCACTAGTGCTGCCGGTGAAAAAGTTGTATTTTTAAATGTCCCCCCCTCAAAAAATTAAAATGTTCCTTTCCAGTCAATGAGGAACCTCATGTACAAATTAAACTTCAAAATCAACAAAACCGCTTTGCAGTAATGCATCCACTGCAGTTAGCAGCCCTCTACGCTACAGATTCCCAATAAAAGGTCAGTAATTATTTTTCCACATGCAATCATAATACAATCATTCAGCGGGGGAAAACCTGAAATTCAAGTTCCCAAGTGGGTGTATTCTGACAAGAATTAAAGACACTTGGAGAAAACCCAAGATGACAATCCTTTAAAGTCCCATCCTCATCCCGAAGCTACTGCTTCAGGCTAACAGAGGGTACCGCTAACACACACTTCTGCAATTGGAGCTCTGCTGTGCTCCACCGCCCCGCCACTCGCCGTCCGCACCCCGGCTTTGTCCGAGCGGCGCGGAGCCCGGGCCCCGCGAGGTCCGGGTCCCTGGCTCGCGTGAGGCCCCGAGCGGCGGCCCGGTGCCTACCTCCTGCGCTCGGGTGGCCAGGCTGGCCCCTGTCACGTGGCGCGGGAGGAGGCCGCGAGGGCCACCGCGGCCAGGTGCTCAGCCGCCTCGACCGACAGTTTATTTGCCTTGCAGAGAGGCCCGCCCGCCCCCGGGGCCTCACCTGAGTGGGCAGCAGCAGTTCCCCGTCCTCCGCCTGCCACAGCTCCACCACGTTCGGCAGGGGCTCCATCGCTGCACCGACACCAAAAGACACCGCCTTTTTAATGCTCGGAAAGAAACGCTCCCCGCGCCCCCGCCCGCCGCCCCGAAACCGCGCGCCCTCGCGCCCTCCGCGGAGCCCGGGCCACCCCGAGGGGCGAGCCGGGGATGCACCCAAAAAGGTCGGGGCGCCGCCGGGGACGGGGGCGAGGCCATGCTGCGGCCAGCCCAGCATCCGCGGGGCCCGGAGGGGGGACAAAGCTGCAGGGCACCGGGCGGCGGCGGGGCCCCGCGCCACACAAAGCGGGGTGCACCCGGGGCGGGGGCCATGCACAAAGGATCGGGGCGCGCGGCTAGCGGTCCCGGCCCCGCGACGCCCGGGCTGGCGGTGAGAGCGCCCGCCCTCCTTCCCTCCTTCCCTCCCGGCCCGCCCGCCTGCCCGCGGGTCTCCACAGTTCCCCAAAGAAAGGCGGCGGCGTGGAGAGCGAGGGTCGGCGCAGCGACGCTGACCTTGTCCCTGAGCCCCTCCCGGGCGACAGCCCGGCAGCAGGACCTGGAAGACGCCCAGCAGGAGGTTCACGGCAGCGGCGGTGCGGCAGTAGCAGCCGGGCTGCGGGCGTCGGAGCCCCGCCATGCTGCTCTCGCCCTCCTCCGTGCTCGCCGCGCTCGCAGCTCTCCTCCGCTCGCTAGCCCGCGGGCGCCCCGCCCCGCCCCGCCCCGCCCCCGTCGCGCCCGGCCCCGCCCCGCGCTCGCCCCGCCCCCGCAGCCGCCTGGCGGGGCCGCGGAGAGCGAGTGCGCCGCCGTTAGGGCGCGGCGGGCGTGGACGAGTCGGGCGCACGCGGCCGCCCGCCCCGCCCAGTGCGCGGCCCGGGCACCGTCGCGGCCCCTTGTTTGGAGGCGCCCTGGCCGCCGTCGGGAGCGTGGCCGCGGGAGTGGCGGGGGGGGGAGGCGGGAGCGGGAGGCGGCGGGTGGCAGTGGAAATAACGCAGTGGCTGTCAGGAAGCGAGCCCAGCCTCAGGGCGCTGCTGGCTGAGCGGCGAGGACGTCCTGTGGCTGCAGGGCTGTAATTCAGAATGAGAAGCTCTGGGCCCCCGTGGACCGCGGCCAGGCCGTGACAGGTGGGGGCGCCTCTTCCTTCAGGGGCCTGCGTGCGCCGCGCATCCGAGCCCGCTTCGGGACGCTTAGGGGATCGCAGCCCTGGCTCGTTTCTGACGTTGACGGGGTAATGGAAGTAATTCTTAGGAGTGCATTTTCTACACCTATTTTTTGATGCCTGTGCCAAAAATGTCCAAGATCTGAGATCTCTTTAAGTTACCTCCCTTTCGCCAGGGATGTCACAAACAAGGCATTCTTCGGGAATCCGATTGTGTCACCTGACAGGACTGGCGGCTGCGGGACAGCCCGCGGTTGGCCGTCTCCAGGCCCGCCTCAGGAGACCCGAGGGTAGTGAGTGACTTCTAGGCAGCAAGCGGGGAAGCGATGGGGCGCCTGCTCACACCGATCGATGGGCTCCTGCTGCCCCTGGCGCCTTCCAGCCTGGACGGCGGGAAGGTCGTGGTTACACCGGGACAGGTGCCAGAGAAGGACAGTGACTTAGGGGTCCTCTCTTCCTCTTGTGGAACCGTGAACCCAGTCTCGCTGTGCCTCGATGTAATTCTAAACACGGTTAAATCACCTCGCTTCTTGGCCAGCTTAACATTTAAGGAAATTACCAAAAACATTACCATTAAAAAAAAATCACATTGCATTATCCAACTTGATAACTCCTTAGGTTTTTTTTCCATAGTCCTGGCCAACATTGCCCTGAACCAGGATCTCAAGTCCCATCCCCATATTCCTTTCTTTTTCTCTTCATTTCACCTCTCCCCCCAGGACAGTGCTACCTCTGTTCGCGAAGTTAATTCCTTCCCGATTGTGGTCGCAAACCGAATTTGACAAGAACGGAATTAAATTTCGCCCTGAGGTCAACACTGAATGAAAAATCGAAAGGGGGGGGGGTGTTTAGCTCAGTGGCACCATGCCTGCCTGGCAAGCGCAGGGTCCTGAGTATGATCCCAGTACAGCAAAAAAAAAAAAAAAGTTATGAGGTAAAACTTTCTTGCTAAATTATTTCACCTTAAGTCTTGTACACTGATGAGTATCACAGTATCAATGAGAATGACTCAAAAGACAAAGTAACATTGCTATGGACTCTAAATTTGCTGTCCTGCATGAAGGTTTTCAAGGGCAGCCTGATTTTTTTTTTTTTTCCAGTTGTGGTCTTGTGAACTTCACAAAGTGGATAATATTATTTGACTGGTTCACAACACCAGAAGCAGGTATCTGCAGTGCCAGGGGTTTGGAGAGGGATACAGGATTACACAGCTGTCTTCTTAGATAAATCTGACCTACTTAGTCTTCTCTGGAGGTATTTTTCTTGCTGACTCATGAACGGCCCATTAAGTAGCTTCCAGGTTTTGGAGTAAACTTGTTCTCCACAGAAGACAACTCCTGTGTGACGCTGTATTTCCATTATTCCTCTATTCAGTAGGAGATGTTATCGCAGAATATCAGAGCTGGGCAATTTGGGGATATATTTCATAGCCCGGTTGCCTCATTGTACAGAAGAAACTGAAACCCAGAAAGGCTGAAAATCTAAGTAACAGAGTTCTTTTTAGTGACAGGTATGATTTTGAGCATACTAACTTTTAAATTAGGTTCATATCAGCGAAGGTCTTTGTTCGTTTTTTAGGAGCAGGGTGTAGCTCAGTGATAAAAGTGCTTGCTTAGTCTCCCTAAGGCCCAGAATTTGATTTCTAGCGTTGCAAAAAGCAAAGCAGACTCCATAAATGGTTAAATCAACACTTACTTTAAATATGCAAGATGTTAACGTTTTTTTACCTACTTTACCCTTGTCCTTTTTTTAATGAGTACAGATGAGAACCAAGCAAGTTGTTAATGTGAGTTACACCTCAACACATCCTTATAAAATCAACTGTGAAGTGTTAAGGCCCAATCACCTATCTCTAATTCAGATCACAAGGTGGTTGTGACAATTAAATGAAATAATTCAGTATATGATTCAACAAATGCTAGAAATTAGGTGTTCAATAAATGCTAGAAACAATACTATATTTATTTACATTGTGGGGGCTCACCAAATCTTTCATTTACATAATAAATTTGATACTCATGATTCAAGTACTTGAATTATTTATTCTTTTCCATATCATTTGTCACTCAGACATGGTAGAAATAGGAATACAGTAATTAATGAAAACATGCATGTACCATCTATCTGATGACCCATCTATCCATCTATTTTGGCCTTGCCCCCAATGAAAACAACAAAACCAAGTGCAGTGGACTCTTGACTTACAAACTCAATTCATTCTCAAGGGCTGATTGTAACTCAAGTTGGTCCACTGAAGGCTCAGGCTCTGTACACAGCCTTCAAAGTCTCTGTCCTGTACACAGGCAGATCTCACTGTCCTCAGAGAGACATTCGCCCAGGATTTCTCAATTGACCCCACACAGGAAAGGATGTTGTAATGTTCCTTCCAGAACTCTTTAAGGGTTAACTCTGTATCTGAGACCATCTGAAAGCACAAGGGACTGGCATTCAGGTCATAACTCAAGACTTTGTTCGTAAGTTAAAACTAAAATTCTGGTTGTAATCCAAGTTGTTCGTATGTCAGGTTGGTCGTAACTTGAGGATCCACTGTGTGTTTCATTAAGCTACCAGCATCCTTGTTGCTGGGATCCCAGCCTCCTTATTGTCCAGGAGGAAATGCCTAGAAGGCATGGGTCTCAGGCTAGGCCTATTGCTAGACACTATTGTGGTCCTGTATTCAGGAGCTGCAGACTGCCCCCTGGACTCAGAGGGACCTCTCATCCCATCTTATCTCATGAAGCCTGCACGAGGTACAATAGGTAAGGATTCTCTCTTTCCTCAGGCTACTTCACTGTGTTACAAGTTTTCCTTTTCTGTTTTGGGACTGTCAAGCAATTTGGGGGAAAGTAGCAGTATTCATAGTTACAAATAGTCACCTTTCTCTATATCTTTTAATAAAACTACAATAAAATGATTAAATTTTACTGTATGTGAATTAAAATTAAATCAACTAGGTTAAAGTTTTGAATTAAATAACTTTTTTTTTGAGAGTCTCAATGTGTAGTCCAGACTGGTCATGAACTCATTATGTAGTCCAGGCTGGCCTCGAACTTGCTATATATAGGCCAGGTGGGCTCAAGTTCTTCGTCCTCCTGTCTCAGCCTTCCAAGTGCAAGAAATAACTATTTTATTTTATTTATTTATTTTTGGTACTGGGGATCAAACTCAGGACCTTGCACTTGCAAGGCAGGTGACGGAACCAGAGCTAAATCCCCGGCCCAGAAATAACTATTTTAAAGACAAAAAATAAATTTAAAGGGAGGCTACTTGGTTTATGCACAATGGCATGAGTGTGGTCCTGCTAAATGTTTAAATATGATTAGGACTGGGGACTGCACCTCAGTGGTAGAGTGTTTGCCCAGCATGTATGAGATATGATTAAATGAATGATGCATAAATTTAAAAAATAAAAAATGTCACGTCACCTTCCCAGCTTCCTTTGCATTATGGCCTGGCTGTCTTGAGTAGGTCTGGTCAATGAGAGATAAGCAAACTTCTGGATTGACTTCCAGGAAAGCTATTGTTTTCCTGATGAAAAGGAATAGAGTTAGCTAGCACAGAGCTTTTGCTCTGTGTCCTGCCAGGTGGAACACAGATGTGACGTCCAGAGGTTTGGCAGCTGACTTAGTTACTTTCCCATCATTGAGACAAAATACCCAACACCCACGACTTAAAGGACAAAAGGTTTATTGGTTCACAGTTTCAGTGATCATCCAGCTCTATGACAGAGACACTAAGGACAAAAGGGCACGTGGCCAAGAAATAGGAGAGAAAAGGGAGGAGCCAGGGAAAGAATACATCCTTCTAGGTCATGTCGCCAGTGACTCACCTCCAACAGGCCCTGCCTCCTAACAGCACATTTAGCTACTGAGCTCATCCATGAATGAATCCACTCATGAAGATAGTGCCCCCATGGTCCATTTACCGTCCAAACAAATGAGGCTTTGGGGGGACATTTAAGATCTAAACCATAACTTTATACCTCTGGCCCCCAAACAACTCATGTTCATCTCATTATGCAAAATATAGTCCATTTTTAAGAATCATCAAAGTCTTAACAGTTCCAGCATTGCTGGAAAGTCCAAGTCCCAAGTCTCCTCTGATACTTAAGGCAAACTCTTAGCTGTAAGCCCCTGTAAAAATCAAAAAGAAAGTTAAACACTTCCAAGATACAATAGCTTAGAATAAGCATTTCCATTTCAAAGGGGAGAAGAGGGAGATAGAAATGAATAGGACCAAGGAAAACATTAAATCCTATAGCTCTGTGTCCAGCACCCAGGACATAGTGTGGTGTGATTCGAGCTCCAAAGCATTGGGATGGTCCCATCTCTCTGGCATTGCCCTTTGCAGCCCTCATAACCTCTCTCTTGGGTTGGCTCTACTCACTGCCTGCAGCTTTCCTCAGTAGATAATTCCCGTTCCTGGCATCTCCAACTTTCTGAGGTCTCCACTGCACTTTTGGTTCACTCTCATGCACTGCCCTCTCAGGAGCACACTGCCTGGCCTCCTAAGCCTTATAAAGTCTGGGTGGAATCCTTCCTGATCCCACAACTCTTGCATTTTGCATACCTGATAAACCAACACTACATGATGGTCTGCCACCAGCTCAAGCAGTAGCCAGGGCCCCCTGGACCACAGCTATAGAGGCCTCTGAGTGCCTGGATGACTGAGCACTGTGAAACAAATCTGGGAGGAACCAATTCTTTTGATGGTCTTTCTCAAGCAGGGGACCCTGAGGTTTTCTTCTCAAAGAGCTTTACAGTTTTTTACCTATGAGCCTATAAGGGGTGGGGTCTTGCTGATTCCTGAGATGGCTCAGATCATTTTTCCTATTGTCTTTATGTAAAGTATTTGGCTTCTTCTTCTTCCTTTTTTTTTTTTTTTTTTTTTGATACCAGGGATCGAACTCAGGACCTTGTGCTTGAGAGGCAGGTACTGGAACCACTAAGCTAAATCCCCGGCCACTTGGCTTCTTTTCAGTGCTAACCTTTTTGGCAACCATGTTTTCCTTTCCCCCAACTTTATATGCTTCCTTTCTGGCAAAACTGCAAAACTTTTCAAAGTATTCAGCTCTGCAATTTGTTCCTGCTTTTTATTGTAGATCTCGCTAAAGATAACGGTATCCATGCCACAGCTTGAATATTGAGATGCCTTGAAATTTCCTGTGCAGATTAATTAGCCCACTGCCTTTAATCTCAGTCTGTCCCAAAGTCTCAGGACAAGGACAAAATGTAGACAAATTTTCTGCCAGAACATAACACACATGGCCTCTAGTCCAATTGCCAATGGGACCCTTATTCCAGCTGAAACCTCCTGAGTTCGCCTTTTACTGTCTGCATTTCTATCAGCATTCTGGTCTTCTGAGCTCCAACCAGAATCTCCTCCCATTAAGCTCAGCTCACACTCTTACATTCCAGGTCTTCTCTAGTCAGCATCTCCAAGCCTTTCCAAATGCCTCCCATGAACAAGTTCCAAAGGCTTCTAAATCACATGGCCAGGTACAGGCAGAGCCCACTCCTACTACCAAAATCTGTCTTAGTTACTTTACTGTTGCTGGGATAAAATACCCAATATCCACAACTTACAAGATGAAAGGTTTATTTTGACTCACAGTACCAGTCCGTGGTTGACTGGCTCCAAAGGAGAAATGGCATGGGAGAGGAGAATGGTTGATGAAAAGCTGCTCACATCATGGTAACCAGGAAGCAGAGAGTGGGGAGAGGGAAGGGAAGGGAAGGGAAGAGGGGAAGGGAGGAAAGAGAGGGAGGAGACAGGGACAAGAATATACCTTTCCAGGTCATACCCCCAGTGACCCACCTCCAACCAGACCTCACTTCCTAACAACACATTTACCCTTTACAGTGACTGTATAAGAAGAGTGACCAATCTTGTATGTCCTCCACCACATTATGACAAGTCAGGAAGACTCTCACCAGATGCTGGCATCTTGGTATTAGATTTCCCAAGGACCTGAACAGTTAGGAGTAAATCTCTCCTCTTTATAAATCACCCCATCTTCAGTGTTCTGTGATAGCAGCAGAAAACAGAGTAAGTCCTTAATCTGCTCTGCACTTTTCTCTAAAAGAGTCTCGGGGTTTGGTCCTTGACATTCATTGTACTTTCTCTGGATGAATTCGTAGGGTCCCCTGTCCTGCATCATTAAATACTGTCTCTAAGCTGCTTGGAGTCCCAAATTAGCATTTTATTCACACCCTGAAGTTCCACACTCTTACACTCAACTGCCTGCTTGATGTCTCCATTTGAATGTCTAATTAGCATCTCAAACCTAATTTGATTCCCTTGCTCCACAGGTGTTATGACCACAGTCTTCCTAAGTTTACACCAATGGCACCACCATCTACCTAGTTGCTCAAGGCAAAAGTCAAGATGTCTTTAATTTCGGGCCGGGAATTTAGCTCAGTGGTTCTGCCTCCTGCCTTGTAAGCACAAGGTCCCAACTTCAATTCCTGGTATGGAAAAAATAAAAAAGAATTGGAATTCTACTTGTTTGAGGATGCTTGTAGGACAATTAGAAAAACCTATTACCACCCAGCTGTAGTCATTAAGAGTAAGTTATACCAGGTGTGGCAATGTATGCTTGCAATTCCAGTGCACTGCAAAGCTGAGGCAGGAAGACTGTAAATTTGAGCCCAGCCTGGAAAATTTAGCACTTTAATAAGATCCTGTCTCAAAATTTGAAAACAAAAAACATTTTTTAAATGGCTGGGGATGTAACTCAGGACAAAGGGACTGGGTTCAACCAACCACCACTGGGAGGAGGGAGTTACTATTGCTACATATCGCTAAAAGAAAAGTACCTCACCATTCACTCTCCAGGTGCTAAATTACAGGCAATGTAAAAATCTATCATTTTTCTTTTGAGTCTGTATCCTTTTAGACACCCAGATCTTGTGCTCTGTGGACTTTTGTGCATACTATCCCAGAGATTACCAGGACAGTTAACTGTGCAAACCTCTGAGATAGCAACTGCATTAACTTATTTAATGGTTTACACTTGTTACTGACATCTTCATGGAGATTCAAAATGCAGACTAGGGAGTACTTTTTTTTTTTCTTTTTTCTTGTCATGCCTGGCCTGAATGAGACCTTCACAAGCAAACAGGCTGCATTCTGCAAACAACAGGCTACCAGGACAGTTGGCCATAAAGAAAATTCGGGTTGGAGTATACAATCTCCCTGCTGCAAGAAGTTCAGTGATTATCTGCACACCTGTGCTGACCATCCTTGGACCGTCAGTCATAAATGTTCCGTATGATCATAGCCCCCTTTATAAGCACTATATAAGCCTAATTCCCTTCCCAGTTAGCTGCTGGTATGTCTCTCTCTCTTAGTGTCAGCCCATCCACACATCAATGTAATTTGCCTCTTCCAAGCTAGCAGCTAAAATCTGCCTCAATTTCAGTCTCTGTTCATACTCAGACTGGAATAAAACTTTTTTCTCACAACGCCTGTCTGAGTGGCCTCACATGCCATTTGTAACATTTCTTTTCCTTCCTTTTTGGAAAAGACACAGTTCAGAATATTCACAAGAATTCCAGTTCTGTAAATAGAGTCAATATCTTGGTAGATTATTTTGGAAAAACTATTTTTGAAAGTCTCATGCAGGCTATAAACAAGACCTAGCCCTAGTCTGAGAAGCAGAAATGATGTGTACTTTTTCAGCCCCATCACTATTTAACAACCCAAAATGACTATATTAGAACTCAACTGCTTCTAGAAATAATGCTAGAAACCCTCATGTAGTGTTCATGATGTGCTGAGCTTTGCACGTAAGTCATTTCATTCTTCCAACAACCCCACGGGATGTGGGAATTATTATTATCCCTATTTTACAGATGGGGAAATTGAGACCCAGTGTCTTGGTCCCTTCATGTTACTATAACAAAATACTGGCTTATAAACAGCAGTAATTTATTTCTTACAATTCTGGAGGTCAAGAACTCCAAAATCAAGTCAGATCCAGGATCCTATTTCAGGCCCATTTCCTGTTTCATAGATGATCCCTCTTTATTGTATTTTTCACACAGTAGAAGAGTCAAGGAAGCTCTCTGGAATCTCTAAGAACACTGAAGATTCCATCCTCATGACCTAATCACCTCTCAAAGGCCCTAACTCTGAACACTGTCACCTAGGAGTTTAGGTTGGAACATATAAATGGTGGTGGGGGAATAACACTCAGACCATAGCACACAGATAGGAAAGGTGCAATTGCCCAAGTCATAAACTAGTAAGTGCAAAGCTAGAATAAATCAGACAGGCAAGCTTAAATATCGCATGGTTTTCTCTCATATGAGAAACCCAAGGGTAAATAAAGAGCAAAATAAAAGATAATAGGAAGCAGGGAGATAGATCTTTTGCAAAAGGGAAGGGATCAAGAGTTGGAGGGAGGGGTAGGGAGAAGGGCTGAAAAACATAAAGATGTGCTATGCACATGTACCAACTCCCCAGGATGAATGCAATCATTATGTGCTGCAAATATGTACTAATAAAAAATTTTTTTAAATTTTAAGTGCAAAGCTAGAACTCAAACCCAAGCAATGCAGCCCCAGAATCCATACTTTTGGCCACCAGAGCGACACTCCTTAACACCTGGAGTGAATAGAAACTTAATGCTGAAATGCATGCAATTAGATGGTTCTGGGGGTGCAGCTCAGTGGTAGAGTGCTTGCCTAGCATGTGCGAGGCCCTGGGTTCAATTCCCAGCACCACCACCCCCCAAAAAAGAAAGCAATTGGAAACACCAAATAAAAGACATCATGACACCACAAGAACCTCAGGAGTTCTTCCTAAGAGGATGTCCATACTACATAACCAGCTTCTGGTTATTGATTGTTTCATGGTTTCAGGGCAAAGTTATACTACTCAACAGTGGAAATGAGAATTTTCTGTCTAGATGATTACATGGATTACGTTATATCAGCCCATGCTGTTGTAGGAATGCCCCAAACCACTACGGTATACCAAATGTCATAACTAGATGGAATCCTACATAGTCTTCAGCATTTATCTGACTCACTCATCTCAACAATCAAGTACAATCTAACAATCAACAATCTTAGTACAGTTTTGGAAAACATGCTTCACAACCTTGAATTAGGCACATCAGCTCCATGGGACTTTGAAAATAAAGCCATGAGATGGTGCGACCTCTCAGGTCCTTTCCTTTGAATAACTTTCTGTCCTGGCCTGATAGCTTTAAAGCAGGAAACTTGAACTTTCAAAATTCATCATCTTTTTACTGCTTCAAAATCCACTAAGCAAAGCAACTTCACAGCTTTCTGAATCTGCATGCTTTCAAATTACAAGCATATTAAGTTTGGCACTTAAAGTTCAAACAAAAAGCTGCCAGGTCAGCAGCGGGGAGCCAGATCTTGTGATTGGGGGGGGGGTGTCTGTTCTTTCCTCAGCATCCGTGGACTGCCGCCGTGGACTGCCGCCGTGGACTGCCGCCGTGGGCTGCTTGGCAAAGCTTACAGTTGGTAGAATCTAGTGTCCCATCTGTACAGCCTTGGGCAAGTTACTTAACCTCTCTGTGCTTAAGTGGAGCTAACAATAGCCTGTCTGCAGGTTGTGGCAGAAAAATGAGTTCGTATAATAAGTAACCCTGTAGAAGAGCCTCTGACACATAGTAAAGCTTCGTTTCCTTAATATATCATAATGACGTTATTATTTCCTATATCAAGAAACATAAAGTGAAGCTGGAAGAAGAGACCTCAAGGGTTGGGATGGGCGCTGCACCAGACGAGCTCAAGTGATGGCCGTTAAAATGCTTTCACCAGCTGGGTGTGCTGCACACACCCGTAATCCTAACACTCTGGGAGCCCAGCCTGGGCAGCTTAGCAAATTAGTGAGATCCTGTCTCGAAAAAACCAATTTTTTTTTAAGGGATGGGGATGTAGCTCAGCACAGAGGCCCTGGGTTCGGTCCCTAGTACTGAAGAAAAAAAATGCTTTCACCAAGACACCTTGAATGCCAGCCCTTCATGAAACTAAAGCTGCCCTACTGTGAAAATGCCTCCATTGCAGTCCTTCTATTTAGACATTTTGTGCATGTGTGTGTGTGTAGAGGACCGATGTGTACTCTCGATTGTTTGACAGGTGGATTACTGAAAAGAACTCTCACATACCCTCTCCACACCATCTTAAACAAGGCTGCGGAGCACGGCCAGAGGGGGTCCGAGTGCACTGAGAGTCATTTCCATGTAGAGAAAGGCTCAACGAAGCCCACTCCTGTGGTGCCACGGAGAGGAGAGAAGGCAAGTGTTCTCAAAGGCAACTTGAATGTGGAACGAGAGCCCTAGAGATGGCCTCGGCCTTGACCAGCAATGGTCTGGGAAGTTCATGTTCAGAGAATACTTCCAAGTGAAACACTGTGAAGATGTTCGTAGTGATGTTTGTAATTTCTCCAAAATCGAGAGAACACAAAGACAGCCACTAACATGAAAATGGCAATGAATGCCCTGCCAGCTTCCGTGAGAATACTGGATTCAAGGACAAACATATACATTAAGGGTTTTTAAAATGCTGCCAAGAGAGAAACAATAGAAAAGAATGCTGTGTACACATGAAGTTGGAGCAGAAGGACTTCCAGAGAATAACAGTGGGAAAGGGCAAAGGAGAGACTTCGGGTTTGGCAGAAAACAGGGATCATAAAGGAGGGAGGGAGACACGCTCTGCTTGGAAGGACTTCGTGCCAGGATCAACATGGACGAGGTGCATCCATTTAAACACAAACCAAACCCCAGAAGACTTGAGAGGCCACGGTGGTAAGCAATTCATATATGCATTTGTCTATCAAAAGATTTTAAAGTTTCAGTTCCAAGGGGAGAAAATTTTGCACAGTTGAAAAAGTCATCAACAGGAAGACTAGAGAGGGTCATCAGGGTGAAGGGGAGCACAAGGTGGGAGCTGGCAACCCACATGGAAAGGGGATCAGTGGTTGGACTTCTCTCTGCACCTCAAATGAGTGGGTCACTACCAGCTTCTTGGGAGCAGGAAACTGGTACACAGGTCAGTGGCCCTGAACAGGAAATGCCTAGGACATCCTTTGATTTATCAGAGGAAGCTGATGTAATGAAGATAAGTCTCTGGGAAAATGTTGCTCTGATATTAAGATCAAATGCTTCTGACCACTCCGAAGAACAAGCCCAGATGGTGGCTTAGTACGAAAAAGGAAGAAGAGGTAGAGAGGACTAGGTGGATAGAGTGCATGGAAGCACTCGGTCACCTGAGAAATGCTGGATAAATCTCTTCCCTGAAGAGGAGTGATTCACTCTGCCAGACTACAGTTACCCAGGGTGTTCTTTAAGTAGAATCATAAATCTATACATGAGCTTGCAAATTCTTTCATTTTGTGTGTATTTGTTTGTTTATTTTTGTGGTACTAGGATTGAACCCAGGGTTTTCGCACAGAGCTACATCCCTAGCTCTTTTTATTTTTTATTTTAAGACAGAAATTTGAGCAAGTAATGGTAAAATTATAATTTTTTCCACCTGAAGCTATGGTTTTAGCTTGACCATTTAACCAGATTGATCTATAAGCCAGTCATAACACCACATTCAGGGGACGCAGGGGAGAGGAAGGGGAGGAACAAAGATGTGTTAGGGACATGTACCAACTTCTGAGACATAATAATGTAATCATTATGTACTGTGAAAATAGATTAATAAAAATTTTAAAACTAATTTAAAAAGCCCACCAAATCAACCGTGGTTGGCTCGATTGATGTTAGTCTACGTATTTTAAATCATGTGACCATCCATCTATTCATTCATTCATGATAACCACCAGAGAAGGGCTGTATCTATCTATATAACTCAGGTAAAACCATTAAGCCATTTTCAAGGTATAGAACACTATAGACTTTAAGAAACAAGAAATATGAAAGTAGGACTACATTATACAAGTTATTCTTTCTGCTGATCTCAATGTGCAAGTAACTTATATCGTCTCAAAGAACACTTGATCTTTCTCATCTAAGCATCTGGCTTCACAAAGCCCGCAAGCTGAGCTAGCTTCATGCTTGCAGTTACACGCACTTACACGTTGCCTGAATGTTGGGCTCACAGGAGCCAAGAGTCAGCTTTTACCTCCTGCTTCAGGGATATCAGGTTTCGACTCACGTTGTTGGACGCTTGTATACATGCTTTTGTGCCTTATTAAAATGAACCTTTCCACTGATTCTTCTCTTGCCACCACTGGGTCTGGGGTTGTGTTCTTTCTCTAGCATTATTAAGCATCTGTCGTCATGTTCAGCCCAGAAGCCTGAGGATATACAGCAACTTTTCCAGCTGAGAAAAATAGTGACCTCCACCAGACACCAGTTTACCATGTGATAACAGTGCTGTTTATTTTTGAGGGCCTTAATTTAGCACTTGTCCCTGGAGCTAGGTTTCGTGTTGCCTTCGTAAACTGTCCTCTGTCTCCTCTCCCCACTCCTTCATGCACACACACACACACAAACACACAAACACCCTCACAATGAGCCTAGCTCGTTTTGGACACTTCTCCAGCTGTGACTTTAGCAAGGCTTCGGCTAATGGGGAGCCAGACAGAATTACAGCCCCAAACATTCCCCTGCCGCTGATCCAGAGCATGTGTTATCGTATCGCACACTGTAAATTGATTCCAAATCCCTGCCAGCAGGGCAGTCTGCGTTCCAAATGTGGAAGGCTCCGGCATGGTGAATTGAAAAACAGAAATGCGCCATACTTCCTCTTTGGTGTAAGCCTCAATTTGCTGTGTACTTTTGATTCTTAAACTGTGTTTTTTCTCTGCAAACACAGAGCAGCCTATGAAATCTCTGTACCTTAGTGACAAGAAACTATGTGGGGACGCAGGTCCTCTCTATTATTAAAGTCTTTTCCATTCTCTTCGTGAAGGTTAGCTATCAGGAAATAGAGCAAGAAGAAGGGGCCATTTAAGATAATAAAGTGGGCTCTCGTACAGCTGATGAGAGGCGTAAACAAGCTCACTGTGAGAGTCTCACGGGAGTAGAAGTCTAGGATTTCAGATGCTGTATAAACCCTTGCAAAATCTTTGCAATTACTCTACAAATGACCCACTAGTGCAGGCAACAGATGGGGCCCTAACCGCACAGTTCCAGTTCGGTGGTGTCCCACACTGACCAGAGTTTACCATCGCTGTGTTCCTACAGACTTGAAGTAGGTCTGCAGGTTACTGAACACCATGGCTAACACTTGGCCTCATTTTGGGGATTAGTGAGGACTGAGGTGGCAGAGGGGAAAGACATCGGGGAGATGAGCGGCGAGGTTGTTTGAATCTCTTCAGAAGTCCCCAGCCCCACAGTGTCTGGGGCCCCAACTTGGTTATGATGGTGACACTATTTTGTTACAATAATTTCACCTGACAAGGTCTCCATTGTTTGTTCATGTGGTGAGCACTTAGCCCATTCTTTAAAAAGAATGAATTATTTTTTAAATTGGCAAATAAAAATTATATTTATGATATACAACATGATTTTTCTCAATATGTGTATATCATGGAATGGCTAAACTGAACAGATTACCATATGCATTACCTCACATACTCATTTCTGTGGTGAGACTGCATAAAATCTACACTTAGCCCTTCCAAGAATACAAGACCCCTGCGTTTAATCCAACATTTCCTCATTAGATCCTAAGAAAGGGCCACATATGTGCACAGAGGAATGGGCAGGTAGTTAATACAGTCCTTTGTAATAAAACGGCTAATGCTGGAGGGTGAATTGCCAGAGCAAGTAGTCAAACTTTATAGCAAAGTGTTCTGCATATTTTCAAATTAAATCTCATTACATATGTAAGACAGCTAGTGCAACAGTGACTTAGCCTGGTTTTCCCCAACTTTATTAGCTAGTGCCTGCCAATAAATAAATACAACCTGGCTAACTGCTCTCTGACCCGCAGGCATTTGGAGGTGGGCAGCAGTGCTGGGGACAGTGCTCTGCTAGCCTTGAGCAGCCCTGCCTTCCAGGCCTGGCTATGGTCAAGCAGCGAGTGACTTTAGGCAAAACTCTGAGCATTCCCGGGTCTCTAGGTCTTCAGTATCAAAATGGAGAAGTTGAGAGATTTTAATGTCCACTTCTAGGTTGATTTCTTCATTCTTGCTGATTTCGAACTTCTAGGGGATGAAAACAATAATGTTTGAAGGAGGAATGTATAAGATCAAAATAAAAATTTTTTAAAGGTCTATGTGGGGGAAATAATACATAGGATTATAATGGAAAAGAATAATTCAATTCTGTTTAAGTATAATAGATGTTTTTATTTCCTGAAAAATCCAATTAGGAACAATGGCTATGAAATTTGGTTTAAATTTTATAGCTATAGAAGTAAATTTTTAAATATCAAAACGTAAGTCTACATACTGAAGTTCCTCTTCAGAAATGTTTTCCTAGATTTCTGTTTATTCTATTACAACAGATACTGTAGTCAGCATTTTGCTGTAACTGCCAGACAGGCACAGACACAATTTTAAATGGGGGGGGGAGTCAAAGTAGGGCTCCTAGGAGAGGTGGTATCTGCCGGATGTGGGGGCACACACCTCTAATCCCAGCTACTTGGGAAACTGAGGCAGAAGGATTACAAATTGGAAGCCAGCCTGGGCAACTCTGCAAAACCCTGTCTCAAAAAAAAAGGAAAAAGGGGCTGGAGATACTATAGCTAAGGACTCCCTGGATGTGATTTCCCAAATAAATAAATACATAAATAAGGCATTTGGGCCCAGCAATTGGCTTGGAGCTGTCTGGGGAAGCTCGCTCCAGGCCCTGAGGCGGAGGGTGCTGGGAGGGCAGAGTGGGGAAGAGCAGACGGCAGGGGTGGAGGGGTGGGCAGGCGCCGCAGGGGCCCACGGTGGTGCTCGACCTTCGCTCTCACACGCGCAGGCCTCAGGGCTTCCACAGGGACCTTCCCCGGTGGCGCGCCGGGAGGAAGCCTCGCGCGTGAGCCCAAGGCTGCACAGGAGGCCGGCCGGGGCCAAGGCTTAGCAGGGCAGGGGCTGCGAGGCGGGCAGAGCCCAGGTCCCAGAGAAGGGCCAGCCAGCTTCCTCGGCGCAGGCCCGACGTCGTGTCTAAAGGCCGGAGCCAGGAACGACTCAGGCGTGCGGCCTGAGCAAGCCAAGAGCAGATTTGTGTCGGCTGAGAGGCGAGGAAAATGAAATGGCCAACTCCTGTTTTACAGGATGGCGCCCATGTTAAAACGCCCGCTCAGTCGTCCGGTGCCTGGGATTCGCGGCGCAGCTCGCACTTTGTGGTCGCCCGTTCTGCCGCAGCCACCCACTTCCCCTTCTCTCTGCCCACGAAAGTCGCTCTTCGCCAGGCCGCCTCCGAGCTCTGCATCCCTGACGCCCCGCAAATGGAATTACTCCTGAGATCACTGTTCCGTTTGCTTCCTCAATAACCACTTTTCCATTCAGTCTTTCTTTCTTGTACTGGGAATTGAACCCAGGTTCATCCCTAGACCATTACTTATTTTTATTACTACTATTAATTTTGAGACGAGGTCTCGCTAAGTTACTAAATGGCCTGGTTGGGCTTGAACTTCGGTCCTCCTGCCTCGGCCTCTCCGAGTGCTGGGATCACAGGTGTGCACCCCCGCCCCAGCTCCTCCAAGTTGTTATACTCTTCCACCTCCAACCCTTCAGTGTCCCTCTCACCAAGAGCTCCCTCCAAATGGCTGCGCCAGCCTGAATGAACAAAGGCTTCCAGCCCCTGCCTCCCACGCCTGAGCCCCGCCTGGCCGCCACTAGAAACTACTCCGACCTCTAAGGCTTAGGCGCAGTGAGGCGCTCTGCGAGCTCTCCTGTCTGATGCTCTGACTCACGCACTTCTGCCTGCGTGTGGCCGGCTCCTGCCCCGGGGACTCCTGTGCAGACCTCGGGGTGCTGGAGACCTTCTGGGTGAGCCGGCTCCACGAAGGCGCTTGCGTGGCTTAAAACCAGCTGTGGGCTCCCGGAGAGGGGCTCCTGGCTCGGAATCCACAGCACCAGGTCCCCTCCCGCAGTCCAAAGCCAGAGAACTTCTGAGAGACTCATTTCCACTGACCAAAGCCGGCTGTTGAACTTCAGATCATTTTTCTAAAAGGGAGAAAGAACATCGCAAAGGGAGGAGGGGGCCCAATCTCCCCGGGCCTCCTGGGCTGCTTCTCTCAGTGTGATCTCTCATCCAATCCAACGTTCCAGCAGCTGCACCCCGGACTCTTCCGGGCTTCCTGTTACCCGCGGCAGTCGCAAAGGCTCTTGGAAATGGGCAGGGTCCTTCTAAAACACAGACGTGCTGTCATTATTTTCCTCCTTTAAAACTGAGTGGGGTCCTGTTGCCTACAGAGTAAGTCACCTCTTAGAATAAAGTCCAATTCTTACCGGAGCCTACAAGGCCCTCTGCAGTAATTCGAGAGCACCCTGCCACCCGCCCTCTGTTCTCATCCCTCCTCCCGTCACCCCAAACCTGTCTTCCCGGGCTGCCCCAGCTCTCTCCATGCCTTTGCTCTGCCGTCCTCTCCCACGTGCAGCACCTGACCAATTTCCTTCCGGTGCTTTTGGACCCACATTGCAAGACAACAAATGGCAACTTATTCTTTCAGAAATGACAACAGCAGCGAAGTTAATACAGCCATGTCGCACCTTAAGCACCCCTGGACCATGAAACAGGCAATCCCCGCCCTCAGAGGGCAGCAGAGTGGGAAAGGCAGCTTTGAGCCCCGGGTTTTATCATTACACAAGCTGAGGGGTGCAGTGGGGCCTGGCTCTCTTACTTGGTGAAGCCTGCTCAGCTCTTGCAAGCAGTGTGTTCCTCGAGGTGGACCTGCCATTCTTGTGTCTGAATTCCCCAGATAGGCGCTCTCGCTCTCTCTTTCTCTCTCTCTCTCTCTCTTTCTCCCTCTCCTCTGTATCTCCATCCAGAACAGTTGGTCATGGGTTTCTGTTTTGCTTTCCCAGTGCTGCAGAGAGAACCCAGGCCTGGAACCTCTTGGGCAAGCATGCTGCCAACGAGCTGCAGGGATGCACACTTAAGGGACCAGGCTGGGAGGTGGCACCAGCACCTGGAGACACCAGCGGCCTCAGTGTGAGCCTCATCTGTAGATCCTTGGTGCCTCTCCCTCCATGTGGCCTTCATTCGTATTTTGGACAGCACTTTCTGGGCAGATCTGCCACCCGACGTGAGGTGCAGCAATGGTTCAGGGCTGCTCTGGCCCGTGCTGCCACAGTCCTGCTGGAAGAACGTGGCACTGTCTGTGGGGTGAGAGCGGGTAGATTGCAGGAGGGAGGCAAGCTCCCTGCAGGAGAGAGCACAGACCTCCTCACACCCATGGTTCTAGCCTAGAAACCCACTCTGGCCAATGGCTGTGAATTGTTTTATTTAAAGGACAGTTTACATACAGCATCACTAGGTTTCTAAATAAAGTCACAAAAGTAACTCTGGGCAGGGTTCAGTGAAGAACCACTGTGAGAATCACCATGACTAGAGGGTAGACAAAGGTATCTATTAATACACAGTGAGGCTGAAATCACGCCGCTGAAGGAGAGAAAGCGTAGGGCTACTGTAATTGTGATACTTAGTGGTTAAAAGGTCACAGAAGAGCAAAGAACCAGTAAGACAAAGACATAGTTGTTGATCCACACCACTTTAGAATCTATTTTCAAAAGGGGACAATAGCATTACTCATAATTTTGTCAAAGTTAAGAAGTAAATGTTCCTAAACACTATCTGCTGGATACGGCTTATGCAAAAAGTAGGAAGAAACTTCTGAGAGAAGTAAAATACATTTAAATATTCATAAAAATGGTCAAAATGGTCAATTTTATGCTACATACCCCCCCCCACACACACACAGACAAAATTGAGCCCAGGGCCTCTCTCATGCTAAGCCAGACTCTGTCATGAGCTACATTCCCAGCCCTAAGTTATGTATATTTTAACTTCAAAAAACTACCCAGAAAAAACTGGAACTAACATATTTCCAATTCCTAAATAATGTCATTTTTAAGGAAAATTTGCATTTTACAGCTCCCAAACTACACTAACCCATCTATTTTTCTAAGATTTTGGTAATATCCTTAGTTGTCCTGCAAAAGTAAAGGGTCGTTAAAAGCAGAAATGAAAATTGTTTGAAAATCATCTTTTTAAGTGGCGTTGGATCAAACCAGGGGCTCATGCATGCTGCTTCAGCCTCCCAGAGTGCTGAGATTACTGGAACGCTCCACAATTCCTGGCTTACAATTTTTTTTTAAAGATTCCGTGTACCAGGCCTCTCCCTTAAAAAGCACAGATGAGGGCAGGGGATTTAGCTCAGTGGTTCTGCTCCCTGCCTCACAAGTGCAAGGACCCAAGTTTGATCCCCAGTACCAAAAAAAAAACAAACAGATGCATTGATTTCAAAAGATACTTTAGGTCTTTAGTTAATTCATTGAGGCAGAAGGTAGAAGGGTGGACGGGAGGCCTGGATGGGTGGAGAGTTACTGTGAATGGGTGCAGTGTCAGTTTGGGGTGATAAGGAGTCAGCATCCAATGGCAGCAGTGGGTGCACAACAGCGTGAGTGTACTGGGTGCCACCGAATATGCCACTAAAAATGGCTTAGGGTGACACACTTTTGTCATGCATATTTTACCACAATTGACAACATTTTTTTATTATTATTTTTATTTTATTTTATTTTGGTACCGGGGATCAAACTCAGGTTCTTGCGCTTGCGCAGCAGGCTGGGAAACCACTGAGCTAAATCCCCGGCCCAATAACATTTTTTTAAAAAGGCTCAGCTCTCGTCAGGTGACAGTTCCCATGCCAGGTCGCCCTGGATATTTTTATGTGTGGTTCTCAAGAGTGCAGGATTCATGCATTCGCTTTAGCTCTTAGTAAATGCCTTCTGAATCGCAGCTGAAAATTAGACGGCGACTTTCTCCGCTGCACCTGGCGTGTACAAGCTCCCGGAGCAGGTAGAGGCGCAAAATTATTCTTTTGATTTCCCTGGAGCAAGATGTGGTTAAATGCTGGATCAAGTAGCTTCTTGGAAGACCTAGATGCAGACGCTGCTCCTCTCCTTTCTCACTCTGCTTCTGTCCCTCCCGAAACCAGGGAAAGGGGACAGTTTGCCGTTTCAGGCCTGCGTGTTCACCGGACGGAGCTCCAGCCGCCCCGCTCCGCTCCAGGGAGGTCGCTCCCCCACGCCCCTGGACCTGCTCCACAGGAGGCGACTGTTCCCCTCGGTCCTGGGCATCGTCGACCCGTGGGGAGCGGGGAGCTCGCGGGGAAATGCAGCCCCCAAGGCCGAGATCCTCTTTCTATTTCTGTGGTTTTTCACTTCCCCTCCCAGCAGAAACCCCCGGCGGCAGTGGTGCTGTTTTCTCCTCTTCCTCCTGCCCCATGGCCCCAGGCTCTGGCAGCGGGCCCGCACCCACACTTCCACCCCTCCTGCCCTCCCCGCCCACGCTTTCCCGGGGGCTCGAACCTCGAACCTCGAACCTCGAACCTCGAACCTCGTACCTCGAGGGCTTGGCTGCCCTCCGGCCGCTTTCATTGGCTCACGGCCGCCTCTCTGGCGCCCTCTAGCGGAGCGCGCCCAGGTCCCCCGTGCCTCTCGGAGAACTGGAAATGACACAGTGCTCCCTTGGTAGGCCGCCTCTGAAGCCTAAAATCTCATCAGAGCCTCCAAAACTCTAGTCCTAGGGCTGAGGGTGTCGGACATCGATAAACCACTTGCCCAACACACACAAGGCCCTGCGTTCAATCCCCAGCCCTGGAAAAGAAAACAAATCCATCCCAGGGGCTCTGAATTTCCGGGACACGCTAAACTGAAAAAAGCTCGCCCTATGCAGTCGTTATAAATCTCAGCACACAACTATATTTGCCAGAAAATGCAGTGTTTTCTGCATCAGCTTGTTTTCAGTTCAAGCCCGCGGTGCGGGACTGAAGCTCCAGCTCAGCCCCTTGCCAGGTCTCCACCCCCTGGGCCCAGGCGTGGGCCCCCCACGCGGTACCAGTATCGAGGACGACCAGGCCTCTGCCCCGAGGAGGCGCCGGCCAGGGAGATGTGCGAGCGGCCACAGCTGAGGGCGGGCACTCGCCTCCTCCACACTCACGCTGGTCCTGCCAAGGCCTTGCCTTCTCTCCCGCGCAGTGACCAACAAGCCCAGCAGGGCCCCCAAGTCTCGGGACCTCCTGTTCTCATCTCCCCCTCTTCCTCCCAGCCTAGAGGGATTTCTCCCCGGTGGCGGGGATTCTTCCCTTCAGGTTCTTGGCCGAGGCATCTGACTGTGCCTGTTAATCCTCCCCTCCTTGCCTCTAATCCACGAATGTGCCGCCCTCTGGAGAGCAGACCCCTGGGGGACTTGAGCTGGGATCTCTGCTTTCCAAGGCCGGGACCGAAACCATGAGCCCAAGGCCACTGAAAGAGTAAGATTCAAAAGACCAATAGTGAAACTGCGGGTCGCATTTTTAGTAGCAGTTTTTGAACACAAATGATGAATGTGATCTTTAACAAGTGAGTTTTAGATAGCTAACTGATGATTAAAAAATCCTTAGCTCACCAAAGTAGTCAACAAGTCTGTATGCAAACCGGTATGTGTAAACAAATCGATTTCTCCATAATTTGTTCAAGAGTCATTAAAACTCTTTCCTGGAGAAAAATTAGCAGGGCATTTCTAAATTATAGATAATATTCCTCCTAAACGATATCACCACTGAACAGGACCACATCTGGAACTTGCTTACTAATTTTTAAAACCAAGAAAGCAAATCAAGAGTTACAAACATCTAAGAAGGCATAGGAATCCTTTCGATTGGTGTATATCTGGAATCATCCAGTTCCACCCTACCACCCCAAACTCAAGACCACTCAGGCTGACTTCGAGTTATGGCACAGGACAGCGTCTCAAGGTTCATTTACTGACTTACTCAGTTCTTAAGTCACTTCTGCAGGAGCACTGAAAAATAACTCTTAAAGATATTAAGGTGCATTCCTATCTAAACTTAGCACACAGAGTGCTTTATATCCACTACATTGTTGGACGCTCAGTCCCTGTAAGTGGTAGCATTTTTTAAAAATATTTTAAAAAACAGCATTTGCAACGGACATTTGCCTACAGATAAACACTGGGGCATGGGCTCAAATAAGGAGGGATTCCTGGGTAGTTCTCTAGAATGTGCAAAAGATGCCTGCCATCACATGGGCATGAATAACTGCAACCCCTCCCGTGTGTGTGTGTGTGTGTGAAAATCTGTGAATAACATGACTCTCAGTGCTACATGCTGAGAAACAGACTTCAGCGATTCTGCAAACCTACTGAGAAAAGAGCTATAAAATGGGAAAAGGAAGAGTGATGATTTTTATACATATATTACAATCCAATCGCAAGTAATAAAAGTATTCCTGCAATCTTTACAGCCCAGAAAGTGCTCAGCATCAGACAGGAGGAAGCGGGCGGGGAGAGGTGGGGCCTTGGCTTTCTATGGGAATTCCTCACCCTTAGACCCCCTGGGAAAGAGAGAGAAGATGGAAACTGCGCTGGGGTGCAGCTTGGTGGTAGCATGCGTGCCTAGCATGCTGAGGCCCTGGGTTCCATCCCCAACACCATAAAAAAAACAAACAAACAGAAAACTTGAGAGCTACGGGCTATCCCTCTCGGAAACAAACAATAATAAAACACTGCTGCGGTGACTGTAAGAGTTCTCCTTTCTTACTTTTTCCCAAAAGGTAAGCGGCAGGCTTTCACTCGGCTGCACTAGAAGAGTAAACTCATCATTTGCGGTGCGCAGCCAGAGCCAAACGACCTTTAAGCCGCTCTTCCTCACCCCATCTGCTCCCGTCTAACCAGTCATCCGGTCTTTGGCATTCGACCTTGACAGCATTTAAAATCTCCACCTCTCTCCTTCTTCGGCCTACTGCACGTCTTGCCTGGGTTATCACTGACTCACCCGAGTCTTGCTGGGCCCTCCCACTCCACACCGGAAGCTCCTGCTACAGTTTGGATCTGAAGCACCCCCCCAAAGCCCACGTGACGAAGGCTGAGTCCTCAGTCTCTGGTGGACTGCAAGGTGGGGGAACCCTCGGGAGGCCGGCCTGCCAGGAGGCCTTTCAGCCACTGGGCTGTTCCTGCAAAGGGCCCTGAGGCCCCGGCTCCTTCCTGGTTTTGCTCCTGGCTGTAAAGTGAGTGGTTCTGTCAGCCACACACTCCCACCATGATGCACTGCCTCCCCCCAGAGCAAAAAGAAATGCGGCCAAGTAATCAAGATTATAGGCCAAGGGCCGGGGATTTAGCTCAAAGATTCCCCCGCCGCCTGCCTTGCAAGCACAAGGACCTGAGTTCGATCCCCAGTACCACCCCCCCACCCCCCCCACCCCCACCCCCGGCCAAAACCAAAAAGATTATGGGCCAAAATACCCCTTTTCTACCTGGGTGTGGCGGCACACTCTGGTAATCGCAGCGTTCTGAGAAACTGAGCCAGGAAGATTGCAAGCTTGAGGTCAGACAGCAGATTAGTGAGAACTTATCTCAAAAATTAAAAAAAAAAAAAAAGGAATGCTAGGGATGTAGATTAATACCAAGGTCCTGGGTTTAATTTCCAGTGCTGCAAACAAACACAAAAACAAACAAAATCTCTTCTCTTTGAGTTGATCGCCTCAAACATTCATTAGGGTGCCAGAGAGCTGATCAGTCCGGCTCCCAAGCATGACCTACAGCCTGAGGTGCACACGAGGAGCTGGTGGCTATGCAAAAAAAGGAGGGTTTCTATTTATCTCATGCTTTATTTTATAACCCATTTATGGCATACATATGTAATAGCCAACATAACTATGTTCTGTGTAGGATTAAAATGTTTTATTGAGGGACTATGAGTGTAGCTCAGTGGTACAGTACTTGCCTGACGCCTGTGAAGCCCAGGGTTCAATTCCCAGTACTTCAAAATGTCTTACTGATAAAGTACATGCTTTAGAACATTTAGTGGCCACTACCCTATATACAGGGAGTGATTTTTTAAAAAATATCCATCTTTTCATGTTAATTCTTTTGCTTAAGCCACTCCATGGCTTTTCTTTTACCCAGAAAGTCCAAAATCTGAAAGTTCCTACAGCTTGTGAAGCATCTTCCTCTCTGGTCCTGCCATAACCAACTCCCTCCCCTGAGTATGGGGTTCAGCCTGACCCTTCCGTCCTTTCGATATCAGGCATTTTCCATGGGAAATCTTCTCAGATGCCGTTCCCTCTTCCTCCACAAAGTGTTAGGTTTCAGTTAAAATGTCATTTTCTTCCCCTGACACTCCCCCCAATCCTAGTCCAATCCCAAATGCCTTCAGTTAAACTTTCTCCTAGCATCCTGCATTTCCCATTATGACACCTATTACAGTTGCCACTTCTGGTTTTTGTCCATTGTCTTCCAAAATAGCCCATAATCTTTATGAGAATTTGATCAACATGGAAGATTCCAGCACCCTTCAATGTGCCCAATAAATAGACACTGAACGAAAGAACAAATTAAAGTAGCAGCATTCACCTCACATTTAGTTCTAGGAGTTAGGGAACCTCAGTGGGTCCCCAGGTCACCACCTCGTGGAGTCTCTGGTCCATCCTAGGAACTACTTCACCTTTATGGTAGTGCTTTAAGTTGGCAACTGTTGTATGAATGCATGTGTGTGGATATGTGACTTTTTGTGACCCTGCCAGCAAGACTCAGCCATGATTATCAGTCTGCTTCTCCGTGGGACACTTCGAGATGGCCCTGGATAGGTGTCTTTCACCTGGATTTCCAGCATCTTCTGCAAATCTCCCAGAGCAATTGCTGGTAGGTACGCATAACTCCTGTTTCTGCTTCTGCCCCAAGATTCTCTTCAGAACTCAAGCCCTGTCATGCATCTTTGGGAATGGTGCAAAGTAGGTATTTCATAAGTGACTGGAGAGCTCTGCTGTTCCATGAGTTTCTTTTATAGGAAAAAAATTTCAGCTTGCTCAATTTCCATGGTTCTCAAAATTTTACCACTATTCCTTATAACTTTTTTTTGGATCCAGGGACTGGTTTTGTGAAAGACAATTTTCCCACAGACTGAGGAAGGAGGAGGTTAAAATTTTTTTAAAATCAGTGTATGTCTGTAATACATATTATACTCTGTAGTGCTAGCATCACTGCCTCAGATGCACTGTGATCATCAGGCACTGGATTCTGGTAAGGAGAACACAAGGTCCATCACACGCACAGTTCCCAGTAGGGTTCATGCTCCTACCAGAATCTGATCCACTGCTGATCGGACCAGAGGTGGAGCTCAGGCAGTGAGGCAGGCAGGTGATGGGGAGCAGCTGTAACTACACAGGCTGCTTCACCTCCTTTCCTGACTCTCACTTCCTGCTTTGCAGCCTGGTTCCTGTGACAGGGGTTGAGGACCCCTGGCTTCACGCAAGGCAAACACTCTGAGATTTCCTCACACACTTTCCTGTGGTTCATTAAATACCACTGACATCAACAGTGAGAGAGAATTCACCCTTAGTTCTACTTTTTATCTTCTCCCTTTTAGAGAAAATAACTTAAAAAGAGACAGTGAGTAACTTGGGAGCTGAGTTGCAAACCTAGACTAAAGAGCAAACAGGTCATGGACATCGCTTTTGTCCACATACACAGGATCTAAACAAGAAAGAGGAAAGCAAGGACACACTGATGTTCCTGGTATTCATACAAAATGGAAATGATGGAGTTTAAATGCCTTCTTGGGACTTATGACAGGAGGAATTTTAAACAGGGAAAGTGACTGGGTTTTTGTTAGGATGTCAACTGCATTCAGATTTCTTCCTCCAGTACTGGGACTGAACCCAGGGCCCATGCAATGAGCTGCCCCCCAGCCCTTTTAAAAAGTTGTATTTTGAGGGCCGAGGATTTAGCTCAGCGGTTCTGCCACCTGCCTCGCAAGTGCAAGGTCCTGAGTTTGATCACTGGTACCAAAAAAAAAAAAGTATTTTGAAACAAAGTCTCCCTCCAAAGTTCTCTAAGTTGCTAAGTTACCTGGGCTGGGCATGAACTTGTGATCCTCCTGCCTCAGTCTCCCGGTGTGGGTAGACCTGGCTTCATATCATTTATATTTTCCTTTCTTTGAACAACTGTCTCAAATACAATTTTATTGATCTATGTGGTATCCATAGCATTCTACACACAGACTCTTTTCTTCTTTTCTCTCTTTCTTGCAGTTCTGGGGATGGAATCTAGGGGCTCACATCTCCTAGGCAAGTGCTCCACCACTGATGCAGCCCCTGTGCAGGAGATTCTTAACCTTGGCCCCTGAGTTGTTTACCTTTCAAGCTGGGATTGGAATACGGGTTCTACTCGCTCACTTAAGCATCAGGAACTGTGGTGGCATAGTTACCATACATGGGCAGAGAGCCTCAGAGCTTGGGGGGGGGTACGACTGCTTCAGCCCAGCAGTTATACAAATGCACAGGGAGTGCTGCAAAAGGCAAAGCCTCTGCTGTCCTTAAAAATGCTAAATCCTTAAAGCAACTAAAGGAAACTAACAAGCATATCCTTAGTTGCTGGAGTTAATAGCTGGGATATAATAGTCAAAATATCAGCTCAATCTGATGGGTTTACGTGGCTGCTACCCTAAATAACTTTTGACCCTTGTCCTCAGAGAAGTATAAGAGCAGTTCCTTTCAGTAATGGTAGCATAACTGTTCTTTCTTTTTTCACTGGTAGTGAGTCACAAATGTGGACCTACAGACTGTCCCCAAACAAGATGCATTCCAATAGTTTCTTTCTAAGTCAGTTGTTAGGAACTTGGAAGTTTCCCACAGAAACAATTTGAGATGTGGGGGTTTAGATTTCCAGATATGGCCAAAACCCCCACATTAACCCATGAGTAATTTTTGTAAAGATGCCCAGCATGCACAACAATGCTTTCTGGTAAGAGAATGTTTCCAAGCTTCTAAGATGGGGCTGGTTTTTTTTTGTTTTTTTGGTTTTTTTTAAGGAGGAAAGGTTTATTTTAGCTCAGTTTGTAGAGGTTTCAGTCCAGTTAGCTGGCTCCACGGCAAGGTGGTATGGCAGAGGGGCGTGCAGAGGAGAAACAGTCCATAGCAGGTCAGGCAGGAGGCAGCGAGGCAGGAGGCAGCGAGGCAGAAGGCAGTGAGCGGTGAGCTTGTTTTCTTCTTATATTCCATCCAGGATACAAACCTGTTGGTGCCACCCACACCAAGGATGGGCTTCCCATTATCCACAACCAGAACCATGCTAAACCAATCAGTAGACTAATTTTGTTATCACACACCCTTAATCCATATTCACATACCCTAAATCCAGTCACCCCTGGAAAGCCCCACCTGTGAGTGCATGAGGCTTTGGAGGGACATCTAGCTACAAGCCATAACATTTATCATTTCTGCTCTGATCTTTAGTTTTAGGGCCTCTAGAGGCAATTTCCTGACAAAATCTGAGGAGAGATCACCATCACCATTCATTTTAAGACAGTACAAGAGACCAGGAATAATGAGAATTTTAGGAAATATCATAGGAAGAGATAAAACAGCTTCTTTCACAGAATGACTGATAATTCTGGAAAACTGACAGAATCAATAGTCACAATTGTAGAACAATATTTCAGCATATTTTCCAATTACATGATCAACTTACAAAATCAATAGAATTCCTCAACACTGGTAATAGACATACAATAAGATAAGAACCTCTCAATAATTGTTTCTAATAATGTACCTAGGAATTAACTAAGAAAATGAAGACCTTTGGAGAAAACTTCAAAGATTTTTTTAAAAAGGAGGTGAAGCGGGGGAGGGATGGTAAATAAAGCAAGATATAGCATGTACAGACACAAATTCCCTATGATGAATGTTGTCATCATGTATATCATAAGTATACCAATAAAGGTTTTGCTTCAAAAAGTAAAAAATAAAAATAAAGGTATTTGACCCAAGTGTGGTGGCATAGACTTGTACCCCCAGCATTCTGGGGGGCTGAAGCAGAAGGATTGAAAGTTCAAGACCCATCCAGGCAATCTAGCAACTTAGTGACACTGTCTCAAAATAAAAAATAAAAAAGGGCTGGGCTGGGGATGCAGTTCAGTTTGAAGGCTTTAGATTCAATACCCAGTGCCACAAAACAAAATAAAAGGCATTAGGGGTCATAAAATAAGAAGTTTAAAAGGACTGAAATGTTGCAAAGTATGTTCTCCACATACAATGGAATGAAATTAGAAAACAATATCAAAAGAAAAATTTAAAAACACAAGATTTTGGGGAGAGATTTTACAATTAAAGCATAATAGAATAATTACAAGTTCTGAGTAATTAGAAAATAAAAATATAAAGAGCTCAGTGGTGTAATGTACCTGGGTTCAATCTCCAGGACCAAAAAAAAAATTACTCTTAAAGCCATTGTCTATCTGTGAAACAAATTTAAAATAATTTTGAGAAGAGAGAGTTTTAGAACCCAGGCCTGGTGGCACACGTCTGTAATCCCAGCACTTGGTCCCAGCACTCTGGAGGCTGAGGCAGGGGGATTACCATGAGTTCAAGGCCACCCTAGGCTATACAGTGAGCTCAAAGCCAGTCTGGACTACATATCGAGACTCCGCCTCAAAACAACAACAATAACAACAAAACCAAAAAAAAAAAAGAGGGAGAGAGAGTTTTAGGGTCTCAATGACCTTCTCAAGGCTTGGAGAACTTTCCCCATGGAGAACTTTGGAGCTGATTGTATAATACTGAATTGTACTTGGAAAAAGCCTCTCATTTTATTTTATAATATCTGTACTGTAATCAAAGCAACACTAGGCCGGGGATGCAGCTCAGCAGCACTGCGCCTGCCTGGCAAGTGTAAGGTCCTGAGTTCAATCCCCAATGCCAGAAACACACACACACACACACACACACACACACACACACACACACAAAATACCTAACAACAACGACAAAATAAAACAAAGTAACACTGACCTACATAGTTGGGTTAAAAGTCAGACAAAGGAAAGAAAAGTCATATAGAAGGGGCAAGAAGACTTCACTTCCAAATGACCTGACATTTGTTAATACTTTGCTCAGAGTCCATACTCTTAAGAGAAACAAACCAGACACATGTATTCAAATATTGCATTCTTCCTCTGGTGTGAGAAACTGAAAGTGGAAATAAGGACCAAAATGTGTAACAGATACTGGGAAACAGGAAAAAAAATATTCAAATGGAAAAGGGAACAAGGGAGGGGAGAGGGGCAAAGGAAGGAAGAGACAAGAGAAAAAAAGAGAATAGAAGGAATAAAATGGAAACGAAGCTTTTGTAAATAAGGAGTGGAAGAGGGGTTGAAGGGACAGGACGGGATGGGAAAAAAGCATTAAGATACATCATGTACTGGTACAAATTCCCTATGATGAATGTGATCATTATGTATATCCAAAATGTACCAATAAAATTAATTTTAAAACACTTCGGTCAGAGAAATGCAAAGTCTACCTAGTGGGGAGGCTCTGGAATGCGAGGCTATCCTGAGACTGCAGGGAGCAGAGCCCTGGCTGTCATACTGGGTACGCAGGTTTGCCCGGGGCGGGGTGGGGTGGGGTGGTGGACCTACAGCTGGACCATCAAAGGAGGCCTAGAGAGACATGCTGTCCTTCTAGCTGGGACCTTGCAGGTGAAAGATACTGATACAGTTTCTTGATCCAGTCTCCAGTTGATGGGCATTTGGGCTGTTTCCAAGCTTTACCTATTACAAACTGTGCTGCTATGAACATGCGTGCACATATATCACTGTGGTATGATTCTTTTAATTCTTTGGGGAAGATCCCCAGCAGGGGAATAGCTGGGTCAAATGTGACTTCCAGTCCTAGTTCTTTGAGGTATCTCCTTACTGATTTCCACAGTGGTTGCACCAGTCTACACTCCCACCAGCAGTGGAGCAGGGTTCCTCTTTGCCCACAGCCCCACTAGCATTTGCTATTGGTTGAGTTCTTGATAGCAGCCATTCTTTGTGGGGTGAAGTGGAATCTCAGTGTTGTTTTCATCTGCATCTCTCGAATGACCAGAGATGTTGAACATTTTTTCATATGTTTATTTGCCATTTCTACTTCTTTGTCTGAGAAATGTCTGTTTATTTCAGATGCCCATTTTTGGATTGAGTCTTTAAATTTGGGAGGTCTGATTTTTTTTAAGTTCTTTATAGATTCTAGATAGTAGACCTTTGTCTGAGGGACTGCTGGTGAAAATTTTTTCCCACATTGTGTGTTGTGTCTTCACACTGCTGGTGGTTTCTCTTGCTGTGCAGAAGCTTTTTAGTAAAATGAGATCCTACTTGTTGATTGTTTGTGCTAGTTTACGGGCAACTGAGGTTTTTTTTTATAAAATGGAGTACTACTCAGCCATCAAAAATGAGAAATTAGAGACATTTATTGCTAAATGGATGCACATTGAGGCGATACTCTTAAGTGAAATAAATAGGACACACATGTGTAAATACCAAATAGTTTCTCTGGTGTGAGAAACTGAAAGTATAAATAAGGACCAAAAGGTATAATAGATAATGTGAAATAGGAAGAAAAGGGGCAAAGGGGAAGGAAGTGGGAGAGCTAGGGGAAAGGAAAGAAGGGAATGGAGTTAATATGAGAAAATGAAAAAATGGAACAAAGTCTTTGTAAATAGGGAGGACTGGAGGGGTTGAAGGGAGGGCAGGGGAAGCGGGAAAAATAAGAACCAAGAGAGACTATGTAAAGGTGCAAATTTCCAATGATGAATGTCATTATATTGTACACCTAAAATGTACCAATAAAAGGATATATATAAAAGTAAAAGAAGGATACTGATACAGACAGCTGAAGAAACAGCTAGAGACCTCACGCTCATCAGGAAAACTGTACAGTTCTACGGTTTGGGTTATGTCATAGGTGTCAGGAAATAGAGCAGGGCCAGAGGCCACCAGCCTTTTCAACTGGAAATCAGTCTCGGGGCTCTGTGTGAAGACAAAGTCCTCTGAACAGTCAGAAGGGCTCGTGGGCTGACATGGAAGGGAGCTATCGAAATTTAAAACCACAGGAAGAACAGAGTAAGGGCTGGTGGATGTTCCGAGGCGGGAGGGCACATTCATCTCGGCTGGAAGGATCGGGCTCGACTGCTGGAGTGACTGCTCTGGCTGCTTCAGCTGCTTCCTCAGTTTGAACCGCCTGTTCCTGAGCCAGACCTTTATTGCTTTCTCCTCTAGGCCGAGTCCCACAGCCAGCTCTTCCTGGAGGTTCTTATCTGGGAACATGGTCTGGCCAAACAGAGCCTCCTGAGCTGGGGCTTCTTGTGAGGAGGCTCCTGGCTGGGGCAGCAAGGACCCCACGGTGGGAGGGAGTCCACTCCTCGGGACGGGCATCCATTAGCCTTTGTCATGGTCTTGCATCCAGAGGCTTTCTTCCCTTCTGGCCGGAACGCCAGTCTGCTCTCTGCCGAGCATGGGCTCTGTGGTAATTGCTGGGTCCATATTATTTCACTTATTCCTCTAAATGATCTCATCTGTGAGGCCAGCTGTATAATCCATGTGTAAGGAAGGGAGCATGAAAGCTTGGTGACATTAGGCAACTTGTCTAAATTGATGAATTTTTTTTTTTGGTACTGGGGATTGAACTCGGGAACTTGTGCTGGTGAGGCAGGCACCAGAACCACTGAGCTAAATCCCCGGCCCTTAAATTGATGAATTTAGTGAGAGCCAGGACTTCAACCCAACCCTACTTTCCTCCCAAGCCACTTATTCCAGGGACTTGGAGAACATTTGCAACAGCTTGTTTTTCAGTTTCCCAGTTAAGCGTTCATCCAGGTGACAATCATCCCCTCAGCGCACAGAGGGGTGACTCAGGCAGTCCCTGGTGTGTCCGTCAGGAGGACAGAGCTGGAAGTCTGGTGGCCACTGCGAGCCACCCAAACATGGACACTCAGCCGAGGACGGCCATGCAGGACGAGCTGATGTGTCGCCACTGTGATCCGCGTTGCTTCAGAGCAACAGCCGACGCAGGGGCATCTCGAGCTGGCCGTTTTGCAGGCCTCACAGGGGACCCTGAAGATGTGGGTTTCAGCCCAGGGAGTGCCTGACCTACCCCCAGTGAGCAACATGAGAGGTACGAGGGGACTGGGGATGGAATCCAGGGCTTTTCCACGGAGCCACATCACCAGCTCCCCACCAGCCTTTTTACTTTGAGACGGTGTCTTTCTGTCACTAAACTCCCTGAGCTGAGTGTGAGACCCTCCTGGCTCAGTCTCCAACAGTGCTGGGATTACAGCATGTGCACCATCATTCCCAGCTCTTTAATTAATAGACGAGACCAGCTTGAGCTATTTAATGTTGCAGAGAAAGGGAAGCTGGAAGAGGCAAGTGGTGCAGAGATCTCTAGAATGTCTTCATTATAATTTAGTTTCTTGAACAAATACTATAGTTTAAAACCATCCCTCACCCTCACATAAATAACCACTGTTAGAATTGGGGGGGTGGTGGTTACTAGGGATTGAACCAAACCCTTTCACACTGAGCTGTATCTCCGGCCCAGTTTTAAATTTTGAGACATGGTCTTACTAAATTGTTAAGTGGGACTCGAAATTGTAGTCTTCCTGCCTCAGCCTCTCAAAGTGCTGGGATTACAAGCCTGTGCTTTCAACACCATCTCACTGTTAGTAATTTTATTGTGCATCCTTTCAGTTTTTTTCTTATGAATAGATAAGCAATTATAAATATTTATGTATTCTTATTTTTCCACCTACCCCCCTTATTTATTAAAAAGTAGCATATGCCCTGTTATGTCTTGTGTCTAGATGTCCTTCAAAGCCTCGTGCAGTCGTGGGTGGGGCTTTCTCAGAGGTGGCTGGGTCTAGAGTGTGCGGTGCTGGGATGGATTCATGGTGCGATGCTAGGCTCAAGGACACTAGGATTAAGGGAGTGAGTGCTGCCCACCCTAAGTAGCCTGGATAAGAAAAAGGGGCAGAGAGATGCTGCTAAGGTCCCCCTGTTGCTTTGCTACCTTCTGTCCGCCATGAGCTGTTCTCCTCTGCGATGCCCCTCTGCCATGTGCCACTCTGCCGTGCAGACAGCCGATTATGGACAGAAACCTCTACAAACTGTGAGCTAAATAAACCTTCCCTCTTTAACTTTGAGTGACGGGTATTTTGTCTCAACAATGAGAAAAGTAACTAACACATGGCCCATAGGTATTTTGAACAACAACTTTCTTTATATATTACTACTGTATGTATTTTACTATTTAAAATGATCAGACTTAGCTGGTTGCAGCTACAATCCCAGTGCTCAGGAGGCTGAGCCAGAAGGACGGAAACTTTGAGGTTATCTTGGGCTATGTAGTAAGGCCCTATTTCAAAAGAGAAATCACTTAATTAAAAAGTATGGGGGCCGGGGATTTAGCTTTTAGCTCAGTAGTTCCACCACCTGCCTCACAAGCAGAAGGACCCGACCGAGTTCGATCCCCGGTACCAAAAAAAAAAGTATGATTTTACTAACCAATATCAAGCATTGGGATCCAGAACAGGGACAGTCGCTTTCAGAGGAGGACGTACCCCAAGTCAGGTTTACATCTACGGCACTAAGCCTTAAGCAGTGCAGGTTTACGTTGCTGCTGCTGTGACACCAGGTACAGAGCTCATCCTGCTTTCTTCAGCGTTTCACAAATACCCGTTCATGTGTCTGCCTCACTGACTTGTGAGTTTGCTGAGGCTCATTTATCTTTGTACCAACAACATCTAATGCAATGTTGGGCAAATGCAAGCTATTAAATGAATGTCTCATGACAGTGCATAGAAGAACGTGGCTGACCCACAGGCTGAAAGGACACGGAAGGAAGAAGGAAGGAAGAAAGGAAGGAAGGAAGGGAGGGAGGGAGGGAGGGAGGAATGGCACCTTCCCTCTCTGGTGGCACTGTTCAGTGAAACACCGTGGAGACGTGTTAAGGAAAATCGGGCAACAGAGGAGAGAAGGAAGATACCAGGAGGAAGGGAAACATGACTGGAGATCACTGAGCGTCCAGGAGGGAATTAGGGCATAGGACATCGTGGAGTTTGGTCTGAACAGGAAGTGAAAATAATGGTAGCAAAGTCAGATTATGCATATGACGCTCAAATTAAAACAGATTTTTTTTTTCTCCCAGAGAAAAATCAAGTAAAGTGGTTAAGAAAGGAGACCTGGGTAGCAAATGTTTTAAATAGTTGGGACTGAGAGGAAAGCTGACTGAAAAGTAACAGCTGCTGTGCAGCCCTTCTGGAATAAGGCCAACTGTAACTTCAATGAACATGTAAGCGTTGATAAGCAACACTGAGAGTCTATTTGAGGCTGGAGATTACACAATTCTCATTCTTTTATGTCAGATACTGTGTGAGGGTACTCGGGAGCTTCCATCCAGTCGAGAGAAGGCCATCTGTATTTTCAAAATATATTTAGTTCCAACGTCCTTACCTGATTTCTAAAGACATCACAACACAGTTAGCGCTCCAATATAATATGCGGTCACTGCTTCTACATACCCTGCCCATATATGAGAAAAGTTAACCTCTTAGACACTCAATTATGCAAAATAATTGGGCCAGCAGGCCCTCTACTCCCAGAAGGTGTGCTGTATCAAGCGCTGACAGTTCCAAAAGAGAAGATAATTTCTAGACCCGTTAAGGGAAAGAACTGGTACAAAAAATGTGTTTTTGTAAACTATTAAAAACAAACAGGGCCGGGGATTTAGCTCAGTGGTTTTGCCACCTGCTGCGCAAGCGCAAGGACCCGAGTTCGATCCCCGGTACCAAAAAACCCAAAACAACAGCAACAAAAAACACAAACTGGTGGATTCCATCCTCGAAGATTTTATTAGAGTATTTAAAGGCAAGAGGTTAGTTCTGTGTGACCTAGGACTCAAACCGAATGGGCCCTGCCGGAAACTTACCCGGCGAGTTAAACGCGGTTAGGTGTGGGTCTCCAGCCGCACGCAGCGCGGGAGAAGCATGCGGGAAAGAGGTGGGTTTACTCAAACGCAGTACAACCACAAATGAACAGGAAAAATCATGCATCGGTTCCATTTAAATGACTCTAAAAGTTCCCATACTGACTTTTCCAAATGTTATGAGAAACACGGTGCCTTTCAAGTTCAGGTTTGCAAAATAATTCACCCTTTCTGCTTAGAATCCTATCTCCATATTTGTAGGTATATTTTAGGGAGATTTTTCAGAAAGCGTTTGGGCTTTAACTTCTGAAAGCTAATAATTTCAGCTAACGGCCGTATTTCTTACAAATCTGTTTTTGATAATAGGTTCCCAGCTCATTTTATACACATCTTCTCAATAAAAAATTACTTAGTATTGGGTTCTCCCATGGAAAAAGCAATTTAAAAAGTTCTCATAGCCGTTACCCATCCTCTTCTTTTCTATAAAATTCAGCTGTGTCTTGTATTTCCCATATTCTTTTTAGATCAGGTCTCTGTGAATAGGAACTCTTTTGTCAAGGAATCCACCCTCAGAACTCCTGCAAATGTGCCAATAGATATGTTTAGAAATATTCTTTGAAAATACTGTCTTAACATGAAACTGAAAACAAATCAATGTTCACCAATCTTGGCTAAACAAACTGTAATACAGCTCTATGAAGAAGTATTAAATAGCAAGTGAAACAAGGCCAGTCTATGGACTGACATCGGAAGAGGTCCAATAATAGTTTTACATGGACAAAACAGTGTGGACCAATATGCACATCCTGATCTAATTTTTGTTTTGTTTTAAAATTACAATTGAGTATCTGTAGAGATAAAATAGTCTCAGGGTTACAAAAACCGTTTCAGAGTACATAAAATGATGGAAAATTTCCAAATATTTTTATGAAGCAAGCATAACACTAATACCAAATTTGTAAAGATAGTGCATAAAGAAAAACTTATAGGTTAGTATTGCTTACAAAAGTTGATGCAAAAATCTAAAAATATTAACAAGTAGACTCTGTCACCACAGTGAGAAAACAATTCACCACAACCCAGGGGTTTTTTTTGTGGCAGGAACGTAAGGATGGCTGAACATTAGGGAGCAGTGAGGTCGCCTTCCCCTCCAAGGAGAAAGACCATGATTACCTCGGGAGATGCAGACATGCTTCTGACGCGGCCCACAGCATTCCGGGTGAATGTCTGGGAAGAGGACTTGATGAATAATATTACACATTACACATTATGAAAGCCGGACTTTTGTTTAGCACAGAAATGGCGCAGGTTTCCTACTAAGGTGGAAAAAGACAAGGACGCCCTCAGTCTCCACCCGTTCATAAACTGTTAGCGAGGCAAGTGGACGAGAGAAAACAGAGAGCGGGCCGGGAAGAGCTAAACCCGGTCTACCTGAGCTAACCTGAAGCGCACCAGGAAAAGGTCAGAGAAGTAATCATAAACCCTGAGTCGGAACAGAGTGTAGAGGTATGTGGTGTGAGCGTGTCCCCCGAGAGTTGGGCTAATCCTCAAATTTGTGTTGAAGGTGTTCAGAGGGGCCTCCGGGGACAATCGGCAGAGGGTGAGGGCTCCACCGCACTGTGGCTCTGTAAGAGGAGAGCGACCAGTGCCGCGCCCAGGCCAGCTCCCTGTCTCCGCGACGCCACGTGGAGTCGTCCCCCCGCCGGGCAACAAACAACCTCAATTCTCCCCCGCTCCCTGCCCCAGGACACCGCTGAGCTGCATCCCCAGGCCTTTCTGTTACTTATTTTGAGGCAGACTCTCACTGAATTGCCCAGGCTAGCATAAAATTCACAGCCCTTCTCCCTCAGCTTCTCTAGGAGCTGGGGTGACAGGCATGAGCCACTACGCCCTGCAAATCTTTATTCTTTTTTTGGTACCAGAGATCAAACTTAACTTGTGTGCTTGCGAGGCAGAGAGCGAAACCACTGAGCTAAATCCCCGGCCCTCTATTCTTTTTTTTTTTTTTCTTAAATTCTTTTATTGGTACATTTTAGGTATACAATACATTTACATTTATCATTGAGAACTTGTACCTGTACATGATGCATCTTGGTTCTTATTTTTTCCCCATTCCCGGTGCTCCCTTCACCCCCTGCACCCTTCCCTGTTTACAAAGACTTTGTTTCCATTTTTCCTTTTCTCATATTTTTTCCTTTCCTTTCTTTCCTTTCCCCTACCCCTCTCACTTTCCCTACCCCTTTCGACCTTTTCTTCCTATTCTACATTATCTATTATTCTTTTTTTTTTTTTTTTTTTTGGTACCAGGGATCGAACTCGGGTCCTTGTGCTTTCGAGGCAGGTGGCGGAACCACTGAGCTAAATCCCTGCCCCTCAATTACTCATTTTAATCTTTATTTACACTTTCATTTTCTCACACTAGAGAAACTATTCGGTATTTACACGTGTGTCCTATTTATTTCACTTAAGAGTATCACCTCAATGTGCATCCATTTAGCTACAAATGTCTCTAGTTTCTCATTCTTTATGGCTGAGTAGTACTCCATTTTATAAAAAAACCCCACATCTTCTTTATCCAGTCTCCAGTTGATGGGCACTTGGGCTGTCTCCAGGTTTTAGCTATTACAAACTGTGCCACTATAAACATAGCTGCACGTATATTGCTGTGGTATGATTCTTTTAATTCTTTTGGAAAGATACCCAGCAGGGGAATAGCTGGGTCAAATGGGACTTCCATCCTAGTTCTTTGAGGTATCTCCATACGGATTTCCACAGTGCTTGCACCAGTCTACACTCCCACCAGCAGTGGAGCAGGGTTCCTCTTTGCCCACAGCCCCACCAGCATTTGTTATTGGTTGAGTTCTTGATAGCAGCCATTCTTTGTGGGGTGAAGTGGAATCTCAGTGTTGTTTTCATCTGCATCTCTCGCATGACCAGTGATGTTGAACATTTTTTCACATATTTGCTGCTTTTACTTCTTTGTCTGAAAATGTCTCCTCATTTCAGATGCCCATTTTTTAATTGGGTCTTTAAATATGGGAGGTCTGATTTTTTAAAGTTCTTTATATATTCTAGATAGTAGTCCTTTGTCTGAGGTACAAACCTCCATTCTTTATATATTACCCAGCCTGTGGTATTCAGTCATAGTAACAGAAAATGGACTAAGAGCAGGATATAAAATTAATATGCAGAGGCTGGGGTGTAGCTCAGTGGTGGAGTCCTTGCATCTCAAAAAAATATATAAAAAATCAATAGCCTTCAAATATGCAAATAATGCTAGAATATAAAATGGAAGAAAAAAACTTTTCAAATAGCAACAACAAAGTATTTAGGATGAACTAAAGAAATGTGAAAAATCTACATAAAGAAAAGGACAAAATTACTAGTGAAAAAACACAAAAGTATAGCTGCGCAAATGGAAAAATGTCCCTTGCTCTCGGATAGGATGTTTTATCCTGAATGTTAGAAGTTCTCCCTAAATTAATTAATAAATTTAATACAAAATGAAACCAAGATTTTTTTCCCTGGAATTAGAAAACTGAAGTTACAGTTCAATCTCAAACCAGCCAAGGAGGAAGCCCATGACTTGAGCAGGAAGCTGTATGCCGGTCCCTACGGCGCGACCTGGCTTCTTTCTGGTCCTAGGAGCCAGTGCTGGTCCCCGGCTGACAGGCTGCTTGTGGCCCACGAGTTGGAGCCACTAAGCCTGCCCGCCTCCAAAACAAGCTGAAAATGTCAATTTCAAGGCGACATTTTACAGTCTGAGTATGGTGGCAACTGGCTTAAAAATAAAATATAGTTTGGGCAAAATAAAATATCTTACAGATCCTATTGCATTCAAGGAGTGTCAGGGTTTGAGTTTTCAGGGGTGGGGAAACTTTTAGAGTCAGCAAATATTTTGGCTTGTGGGCTATCTATATACAGGGTCTGTCCCAAATTCTAGTTTATTTTTACGTCATTAGAGACAGTAAAGCATAGGCCTTGGATCTGGCCCCTGGGGAGGGGGAGTTTTATCAATTTTGGTTAATAGAAATCATCAGCCTTGACACTAAACTTTAGGCGAAAGCAGACATACTGTCTCATCTCCATCTCTCACAAGTAAGGTTTGAAATCAGGCAGGGATAGTATAATATATGTAAATCACCATGGTGATCATGTCCTAATGCAGCGCATTCTCCTCCTGGCACACAAGCAATATCCAGGAAGCACAGCCCGAGCATGATTTTGAGACAGGACCCACTGCCTGCCACATTTTCACTGCCTACAAATGCTACTGTAACACGGGAGAAACAGATTCTAGACATCTTAATCCAATCGTGTCCTCAAAAAGCAGTATCGTCAGATGTAGAATTTAGATTTCTGCTTGAAAATTACTAGGGGGTGTTCTTGCTTTTGGATGGCCATCTATTCTCACTTCCTTCTGACTGCTTGAGAAGCATGTCTGACAGGGTCGAGGATGACAGACAGCACCTAATTCTGAGGCCAGGAGCTTAGAATTCCATTGGCCTAATGATGTGGCGGACATCTCAGGAAAAGTCAACCCTGCTCACCCAGTGGCGTGCTTCGGTTCTGGCCCAACCTCAAGGCACCCTTCTCCTTTTCCAGGGGTCTGATCTGGTCCTGGGCAGCTGAAACTTACCATGACACTATGAAGTTTTTTCTTAGAATCTCTCAAAATTAGGATATATTTCTGAGATGTAAAAAATAATTACATGTGAAGGAGGTTGGTAAGGCGGAAATACCTTTTAAACTTCATAAGTCATTGAAAAGATACTGGTATTACCAACTGCAGTGTGACTTACGAGTCAAAGTTGGTCCTAGATCCCTTGAAATATGATTTGAGGTCTAACCAACTCGTACCACATAAAGCCTGAGATCAATAACAAAGCCAACAAAGACTAAGCGTTGCCTAGAGTTGGCTGGACCCAAGCCCCAAGGCTACTTCATCAGCATCTCTAATTTGTCAAGAGCAAAAATCAAAAGCAACTTTAAAGACGAAGGACAGTGGGCTGGGGGCAGCTCAGTAGCCAAGAACATGCATAGCAGGCACAGGGCCCTGGGTTCCATCCCAGCCTTTCAACACCAGTGTGCTAGGGTAGACAAGGGCACTGTCTTCACAGTGAGGTAGCTGGAAACAGCCACCCTGAAAGACTAAGTATATAAACTATGACGGGCGTTATATTCAAAACAAAGGTAATAAAGATGACCATTCATCATTCTCCAATTATTGTACTGTACTTTATTAGTACCCATGCTCTTGAGATCACTTCTGTCTACTGCATCCGTACAGTAGAAATACAACATAAAGGTGTAGTGCCGGCATCTTCTGCCCGTCTGCTTTCTCACAACGGCCAATGCTGGAGCACTCACACGGGAAATAGGTGCATGCTCTAAACCAGCCTCCTCAGCTTTCCTGAGAGCCAGTTTTAAACACTTCCCAGCACATTACTGACCCAGGAAGGAACCACAACCTCTCTCTGGTGAGCTGGCATGCAGACCCCATCACATTCTCATGCTGGCCCGTAGAGATCCAATTACAAAAGCAGGAGTTGCCTGAATATTTACACAACAGGATCTTTTAGGGATTACGAGAAAAACATCTTCTTTGTAGTACTGGAGATCGAAACCAGCGGTTCTCCACCAGCTACCCCAGTCCTTTTTGAGACATAGTTTTGCCAAGTTGTCCAAGCTAGCTTCAAACTTGCCACCCTCCTGCCTCAGCCGCCAGAGTAGCTGGAAGTCTGGGTGTGTTCCACAGTGCCTGGCAGCACGGCTTCTTTTTTGAACATACACACTTTCTTTCTAAATAAGGAAGAATCTTTTCTAATCAACAGCAAACAAGGTCTGAGAAATTTGAGAATTCCCACAATTAGTGTTTTAAGGAAAGGGTTATGGTGAGTTGTTTTTGTTTTTTGTCCTTTGCCTCTTAAATCAGATACTTCTGAGTGGAGCTGCTGCCCAAAGACAGCACAAACTGGCCCCAGGAATGGAGATGGGCCAGTCTGTGCCTGCCATCTAGAAAGTGGTTAAGTAGGCCCCACGTAACTCCCTGTAGCGCAAAGGCCGGATTCTCTAACACATGGCTTGGATGCCATCTGGGTCATCTCAGACATATGGAGTCTGTCTTTCACTTGAGTCACTTACAAGAACATCCAAATTGGACAGTGTGAAAAAATTAAGGCATGTGTGTAAAGGTCATTACTGTGTTAATTTTAATTTTTTAAAAAAATTTATTTTGGAGTGCCTGCGAAGACTTTAAATGGCTCAGCTGAACTAGTAAGAAATAAATACATGGGATATGTGTTATTTCTAACCTATTCCTTTTTTAAAAGATAAGTGTTTTTTAAAAAATCCCAGAATTGCACACAGTTGGTGATATGTGCTATAGGAACACAGCTTTGTAATCTCATAAAACACACATAAATCAGGACAAAGGTGATACACATGTTCTTTCCCATGGAGAATTCAAAAGAAAGCGGTCTTTGTATCTGAGGAATTATTATTTAATTCCAAATTTGAGGAGCACCAATTTTCTACTTTTTTTTCTTTTGGAAATTTGAAAATATGATGCAGTACCGAGAATCAATCACACATTTTGCAGCAAATCCTGGGGAAGAGTGAAGCAGGCGTTAGGTTTTTAAGGTTGCTTCCAACCATTCACATGTGTATTTGTGCAACAGAGCCTTCAGATGTACCCTTAGTATTTAATATCTGAAACTAAAAATGTTATCATGGCTTTGATCCTCAAAAATATCATCTGTAAACCTGACTTGGCCGAGGCTGCTGGCTTTGCTTGCGCTGTTCCACTCGGAGGCACACTGCAGGAACATGGTGATCAGCTTGCTCTTTGTCCTTTTTTGGTAAAAAAGCTGAAGAACACCTGTATTTTATACTTTATTTAGAATTAACAAACTAACAAACAGTTACAGGGTAGTAACAACCCAGTACAGCCAGTGAGATGTTTCAGAATTTACATATTTACAGGCTCGGAGGCCTCTCCCCACCACAGAACGTTTTAGTCTATGTAGTCAAAGTCTTCCGGAATTCCAAAATTTTTATCAATTTTATTTTCTTCAAACCCAAATTTTCTTTTGGCCCATGATTTGATTGCAAATATATTATCTGTAAAAAACAGAGAAATATTTTTGAGAATTAAAAACAATCATAAAATATTTCAAATAGAAGTATCCTCGTTGTTCCTTTATTTACCTTACTCTTAGCTGCATTAACATAAGTTTCTCTATTTTCAAGAGTGAGGGCAGTAACTACAGATAAAAGAAGATATTTTATTTAAAACTCGGAAAGTATTTGCTGATAAAGAAACCTACCTTAAGGATAATACGAAGACGGGTAGGCTAATGGCATCTTTTCTGTTATTTCCACCAGAGGCCAGACTCAGCTTAGGAGCTGGGGTTTCTCGTCCCCAAAGGGAACACCTTCTCTCTGGACCTTTCTTCCCCGACCCGAGGGTAACGGATTCCAGACCTCAGGCCAGGGTGAGAGAGAGGGGGTAGCAGCAGGGAGAGCATCCTCCGGGACTGAGACAGGAGAAGATGTGTCCTCATCCCCAGGGCTGGGGGAGGGGGGTTAAAATGTATTTGCCACTGAAAAAAGCAGTCTATTTACTTAAAAGAACTTATCCCAAGGAAAGACAATAAATTGTGTACGAAGATTTTTGATCAAGATCTTTAGCCCAGTGTGACAACAGAGGGGAAAAAAAGCAATCTAATCATCTACACGTTGCAAGGGCACTCGGGCGGCTGAGGGTGCAGGGAAACCCCGCTGCTTGCAGTGCCCTGGGGGACCAAGGACCACAATGGTGTTCCTCACTTTCACACATTTCTGATGTACATCTACAGCTTTTTGTTTGTGCTGGGGACCAAACTCAGGATCTTTTCACTGAGCTACATCCCCTGAGCACTTTTGTTTTTTCTTTTTGGTACCGGGGAATGAACTCGCGACCTTGCGCTTGCGTGGCAGGCACCGGAACCACTGAGCTAAATCCCTGGCCCCTGAGTACTTTTTTTTTGTTTTTTGGTTTTTGGTACCAGGGATCAAACTCAGGACCTTGCGCTTTAGAGGCAGGTGGCAGAACCACTGAGCTAAATCGCCGGTCCCACCCTGAGCACTTTTCTTTTTTTGTATCGGGGATCGAACTCCCGTCCTTGCGCTTGCACAGCGGGTGGCAAAACCGCTGAGCTAAATCCCCAGCCCTTGAGCACTTTTAAAGAATTTTTATTTTATTCTTTGAGACAGGGTCTTGCTAAGTTGCCCAGGCTGGGCTCAAACTTGTAAGCTTCCTGCCTCAGCCTTCCAGAGTGTTGGGATTGTAAGCCTGTGCCACTATGCCTGGCCGTATATAACCTTTATAACAAAACTGTATCCTGCACATGGAAAAATAAGGGCATAAGGTTTCCTGGCTTGTTGGGGTGCTCTGTGGAATGTTTAAAGAGTTCTCTGGGGTGTTATGGGAGGAATCAAGTCACCCTCTTGGCCCCTACTCCTATGCTGAAGTCCTACCCCTCCATGACAGCATGTGACTACATTGGATATGATGTCCAGAAATGTGATTCTCTTAAAATGAGATGATTAGGTGGGCCCTATCCAATCTGACCACTCTGCACAACGAAGGGAAGTTTGGGGCACGGAGAGGCACTCACACAAGGAAAGACTCGAGAGCACAGGGACGGAAGCCACCCCGGAGGCCAACGAGAGGCCTCAAAACACGCGAGGCTTGCCAACATCCTCATTTGGCACTTTGAGTTAGGCAGAGGATAGCATCTATTCAGCATGGTGAGGAATTACATTTCTGGTGTTTTAAACGACTCGGTGGTACTTTGCTCTGGTATCCCTAGCAAGTTAATACGTGGACTTTGACCATTCTTTAATATATTGTTTCTAAGGAAGTTAACTCCAAGTATCAAATAATGACATTTCTGGAGTCAAATTTATTTCTAAAGTGTACATTATTGCCTCAAATAAAACAAATACTGCTAGTGAAATATCATTTCTTTCCATTAAAGACTTATGGAATGTCGAAAGATACTAAAATGAATCTTGACTCTTTGTAACAACCTCAAATAAATCTTTACTTTCCCTAACAAGTGAGATAGTAGAACAATAACACGAGGGCACCAGGACTGTTTAGTTTAGCCAGTGCCTGCACAGTCAGTACAGCCTTGCCAATCACAGTCAAGCATTTATAGAGGGCTCACTGATACAGAAGACAAGTTTTAAGTGTACTACACCTGTCACAGAATGTAAAGGGCCTATGCCTTTGAGCTACCATGATGGGGGAGGGAGGGCAGAGAGAGACAGAGGCAGAGACAGACAGACACCGAGAGAGACAGAGACAAAGAGACAGAGAGAGACAGAGAGAGAGATCATTACTTTACTACCAAACAATTCTGACCTGATGTGCGTGTTAGAGAGGAAAGATGAAGGATTACACGCACAGCTTTCAGGACAGGCTCAATGAATACATAAAGATTTCCAGGAAATGAGCGAACTCAGGCGACCCTGCTTGCAGGGAAGAGACTTCGAAGCTGGGTCAGGAGAAGAAAGCGAAGCCCAGACTGAGGCTATTCAGCAGCCTCTGCTGGAAGGAGTTTCTGCTTCATGTAAGGACAAGAAAGGATCTTATTATAAACAATCCATGAATGAAATATACACAAAAGAACCAACAAATACAAGCCTCTCTGCAACACTGTAATGGACCGATTCAAAGGCGGCTCTGATCAAATATTTCCTTGGGCCACGGGATGTCCCATTTAACATGATGCAATCCACAAGCTTGACAGTTCATTCGCTATCTGATAATCTTCTTGTCATGTAGACGTTTTTATAAATGGATACAGAATAATTTTGTTTTTACAGAAACAACTCTAAGACAGGCAGAATCTCTCTTAACTTATCCGACTGCATAACCAAGATACATACAGAATAGGCTGCTCAATCATCATTTGCAAAGAGCCTATGATGGATGGGGCCTCACAACATCTACCTGCCCATGCATTGAGATGCCTCTCGTGTGAGTACAAAAACTGCCATCCTGGGCTGGCTGTGGAGTGGCAGGCCCACGAGCAAGGCCCTCGCTTCAGCAACACAAACAATCTCTACTATCTTAATTATTAAGGTTTTATGTAATTTGTTAAATTACATTTAAAGTGTACTAACTGCCATAAAACATTTAGACTTCGTATTTCTGTATTTACATCCTGAGGTGATTTCTCATTCTATAAAACTGAGATACTGAAAGGCCAGGAATTAGCTCAGTGGCACCGCACCTGCCTTGCAAACGCAAGGTCCTGAGTTCAATCCCCGGTACCACAGAAACAAAACAAAAAACCTGAGATACTGAATTATTAAACAACATAAATATAAACAATATAAATATTCTCAATTCCAGACACATTTTAAGGACTCACAGAAAAAGAAACCAACCCTTAACCGATGCTATATAACTTTTAGTTACAAAAAACAATGATATTTTGGTTTTTTTTAAAGACAGTGAGGTTTTCTGAGGTGTAATCCACTCTCTCCCCATCTTCATTTTTCACAACATGTGTTTATGCTGGAAAGAATGAGTTGTAACCTCAAAAGGAAATACAGTTCTTAACAGCTGTTTCTGCTATGCTAAAAATATCTTCCTTCCACATGCTTTAAAAAGTTCCAGGTTCTTCTGCAGCTAAGACATGGAACGAGGGTGGGAAGCTCTGCCAACTGTATTATAATTTTGGAAGTTTTTGATAAGCTGAAAAACAACTGATTGTTTATTTAACACTTGGAATTTATGATGAATTGGAGAAAGGGTGGGCTGGGGATTTAGCTCAGCGGTTACACCGCCTGTCTTGGAGAAATGGAAAGGAGGGCACTTTTTGAGGTCTTCTTTTGAGACAGGGTCTCCCTTTGTAGCCCAGGCTGGCCTTGAACTCACGGCGATCCTCCTGCCTCAGCCTCCTGAGTGCTGGGATTACAGGTGTGTGCCACCATGCCCGGCTTCAGGGTCTGACATTGTGTGGAGCGCACAGACTGTCTCGCTTCATCCTCCCAAAACGCCAGGTAGATGCGATGCAGGCGGAACAGAGGAGGAAGCGGGCTGAGAAGCTGAAGGGGTCAGACAGCAGGCGCGGCGCTCCAGGTGGACTCCTCTCCAAGTGAAGCCCTGCACACACAAGTTGCCTGTTCCACCTGCCTCGTGCGCCGCTGTGTTGAGAACTACTCAGTCATCTCGTGACTCTTGTCCTCTCTTTGACCTAAGATCCACTTGCTACTCCTGTCACACTCACTTATATTTCTCAAACCCATAAAATATCATTGCATTTGTTACTTATTTGTACCTTACAAGACACATACACTTCATTATTCTCTTTTCTTTAAAGATAATTTGCTCTTTCTACCCTCCTCTGTTCTTATCACTGAAGCATTATATTACTTAGGAAATTAACTGTAATAATTAAGATTACAAGCTATAAGATAGTAAGGGGGAAACAAGGCTAATTTATGTTGATTTTACTAATCTGTTTAATTCTAAAATAGGCTAGGGAAAAATGATTTTTACATCTTTTGTGAAACACAGGCCTGGACAGGGCACCAGGAAAACCTGGCACAAAATCTGTGTTCTTCCAGTGACTAATCCCTTTTGACTTAACAAAGTCACTTTAAACTTTACATCTCTGCTTCAATCTTATCCATATTCCCCCACAGAAACATGAGGATGACTAATACACGTGAAGGCTTTACACACTCTCACCAGAATGGAAAAATTCAATTACCATTATTTTATAATTAAATTTTGAAAAAACATTAGTATAAATTTCTGGCAGGTTTTAACAGTATATAAATCACAGTAATCCCTATTTATTAACTTTTTCCTGACCCTATGCCACATACACAATGGCTTTTTTTGTGTGGTTTTTTTTTTGTGGTACCGGGGATCAAACTCGGGTCCTTACGCTTGCGAGGCAGGCGACGGAACCACTGAGCTAAATCCCTGGCCCCACAATGGCTTTTGAATTCTCACTTCCTAAAATGTCTTTGGTGTAGATGTGGGCGGGCACCCATTAGCACATGTTTGATGAGGCACTTACAGGACAGCTGGCTGACAGAGGAGAGAGCACACGAAGTGGGTCAGAGCTCAGTCTCGGGAAACAGAACAGCCGGACTTAGCTCCTGTTCCACAGCCTAGCGTGTGTGTGTGGCCTGGGACTCGGGGGCTGTTTCATGTCCAAAATGAGGGACGCCGACCTCATAGGGTTTGTGTGGAGAGGAAGTGAGAACACAGCGCGGAAAACCACTCATATTACTCTTCAGAGAGCCCTCAGGCCTCACCTAGCACTGTCAGGAAAACAGCTGTAGGGTTCCACGAAACTCTAAAGGTGAATTTGACATGAAATACACATGAAACATCAATTATATATTTCATTAATACATATGAGAGTTAAATGATTAGTCCAGGTGACTTACCTTGAGAGAAATAACACAAAAGTTAAACTGGAAGCAATTACTGGTTTTATAAAAATACACTTTAATAAAATGAATAATAATAAGATTTTTAAAAAATAACCCTTAGTAACTGAAAAAATTTCATATACAAAAACATGAGCAATGCACACATTTCCAGAAATACCTTTTCCTGAACAGAGCTAGCACCAAGGCATCTGAATTTCACATCACAGTGAATGTGGAATAAGTTTAACCATACATTGGCAATGTCATTATAATACATACCAGTCCATCTGTTAGCAGCGTCTTTGGCCACTTTATTTGCTTGACCTAAAAAAAAAGATACATAAAACTGAATCTAATTATTTATATATACAAATTACCTTGATCTAACTATAGATTTATATTTTCATACAAAATTCTTATAGTTTATAGATTTTATAAAACACACACACACAATAGCTTTCGAAAAAAGGCTCAAATAGTAAAATAATACTGTATCTTACAAACCTGCTCAAATTCCCAAGAAAATTTTAGCTGCAGTTCTATTAGCAATGAATAAATAGAAAGTCAATGTGAACAATTTCCCTTTCCAAAATGTCTATCACTGTAGTTGCTTCTTTAAAAACACGTTTAAACGGGCCGGGGATTTAGCTCAGTGGTTCCGCCGCCTGCCTTGCAAGCACAAGGACCCAAATTCAATCCCTCGTACCCCCAAAAAACAAAAAAAAAACAACCCCCGCCAAACCACGTTTAAACGAGATGTTTCTCAAACAACTTACTAAATGATAAAATAATTTAAATTTAATGGCAAAAATTTTACTGTATATATATCCTCAGGACATGATATATCTGACCTTAAAAAAGATTAGTGTTAAGAAAGTAGCCTTACAGGAGAATGCATTTTCTTTTATTTACACTTAAATACACATCTTGTTATTAATCTATCTGTACACATACTGCCTTCCAAGTTTATCTGCAGAGCATGGAACAATGCCATAAACACCTGTGCATACATATTACTTAAGAGTGATGGCGTTTAATTTTTGATTGAAAGATAATTTATATTCCACAGAATTTATCACATTGATATAATTCAGTGGTTTTTTATTTTCATCACCCAAAAGGAAACCTTGAACTCATTAGCATTTACTCAACATTCCCCATCTGTCCCTCCACTGATCTACATTCTCTCTCTGTGGACTACCTTTCTGTGGAACAAATGATCTATGCATCAGTGGATGGACATTTGAGTTGTTTCTACTCATATGAATAATTTAGTATCTGTGAATCTGTTTTCACTTTGTTTAGGTATGTATCTAGGAATAGAATTGCTAGCTTACCCAGTAACTGTGTCATTTTGGGCAAAGGATAAATTGTTTTCCAATATGGCTACACCATTTTACAATCCCACCAGCAATCTAAGAGTTCAATTCCATAAATTAAAAAAAATTATAGCCTTCATCCTGAAGATGAAGATGCATCTCATTCTGGTTGTGATTTGAATTTTCCAAATGACTAATATTGAGCATATTTTTGTGTGCGTATTGGTATTTGCATATTTTTCTTGGAAAATGTTTGTTCAAATCCTTTGTCCACTTTGAAGATTGGGTTGCCTTTATTGTGGAATTATACAAGTATTTTAACAGTGCCCAAGTCAAGCCCAAAGAAACACACACCTATGTTTTCTTCTAAGAGTTTTATAGTTCCAGGTCTTACGTTATATCTTTAATTCACTTCAGTCAATTTCTGCTTATGGTACGAGGTGGGGGTCAGATTAATTTGTTGTCAGGTGGACATTCAACTGCACCCAACACCATTAGTTGAAAACACTACCAATTGAATGGTTTCATCACCATGGTTGAAAATCAACTATTTATTTCTGGACTCTCAATTCCATTCCATTCATCCATATGTCTGTTTCTAAACCAGTACTATACTGTCTTGATCAATGTAGATCTGTAGTAAGTTTTATAATCAAGAACTTTGAGTCCCTCGACCTTGTTTTCTCAAGATATTTTGGCCATTCTGGGTCTCCTTTATTTCTGTATGAACTTTAAGATTAGTTTATCAGTTTCTGTAAAATAAGGAGTTGGGACTTTGACAGGTTTTGCACTGAAAATATGGATCAGTTTGGGAAGTATTTCCATCTTTTTTTTTGTGGCACCAGGGATTGAACTCAGACCTTGCACTTGTGATGCAGGCACCGGAACCACTGAGCTAAATCCCCGGCCCTTCATCTTAATAATATTAATAATTTCAGTTATAGATTGTTTATTGTTAGCATACAGAAATTCACATACTTTAAGCCAGGCACTGTGGCATATGTCTGTAATTCCAGCACTCTGAGAAGCTGAAGTAGGAGGCTCTCAAGTTGTAGCCCAGCATGTAGCAATTTAGTGAGACCCTGTCTCCAAATAAAAAAGCTCAGTGTGAAGGCCACAGGTTCAATCCCTAGTACTGAAAAAAACAAAAAGATTTTTACATACAGAGTTTGTATTCTGTAAACTTGCTGACCTTATTAGGTTTTTTTAGCTTTTTGTTTGGGTGTATATCTTAGTTACTTTCTTGTCACTGAGACACAATATCTGACACCCACAACTCTAAGGAGGAAAAGTTTATTTTGGCTCAGTTTGCAGAGGTTTCAGTCTTTAGTCGCCTGGCTCCAAGGCAGAGTGGCAGGACAGAGGAAACAAACAGCTCATGACAGGACAGGAAGGAAGCAGAGAAGAATTAATGGCGGAGAGAGATAAAGCCTTCCAGGCCACGGCCCCAGTGACCTACCTCCTCCGACCAGGCTTCACTGCCCAAATCACATTCACCTACCAACTCATCAGAGGACTAATCCATCACACTGACATGATCCAATCATTGGCCAAAGCCCCACCTAGAAGAGCATGAGGCTCTGGGGGCACGTGGAGATATAAACCCTAACAGTGTGCATGCTGTTACTGAATGTATATATACATACACATTCTACATAGATATAAGATATGCCATCTGAAATCATTTTACTTCTTCCTTCTCAGAATAAATACCTTTCTTTCTCTTTCTTCATCTTTTTTTTAATGTCTAATGGTCCCAGTTAAGCTTCTGGTACAGTGTTGAATAGAAGTGCTGTGTAGACATGGATGGGAAAAGCTTTCAGTCTTTTACCATCCAACATGTTGACCATGGATTTTTGTAGATGCTCTCCGACCAGGTTAAGTTCACTTCTATTCCTATTTTGTTGAATGTTTTAATAATAAAAGGCTGTTGAATTTTGATCAAATATTTTTATTTCACCACTTAGGATAATCATGTGGATATCTCCCCACTACCGAGCATTATTTTACAAATATGTTGTAAACTGCACCCCAAGTCAAAACACTGCAAAAGTTCACTATTTTTTACTTTGTCAGCCATTTCCCATGAAGTCTGCAAGCAACAATTGTAACAATTTTGCAAGCTTTTGTGGAAGGGCAAATTTTCAAAGATGCTTGGTTTACTATTTTTATTGTCTTTCAGGCATTTATTTTAAGAAAATTTCTTGAGTACTTCTGACATTTACTTTCAAGTATTTTTGTGGGAATTTAAATTTCTACCAGGTACTTGTTTTCTCTAGTCTCATTTAAATGTTAAGTAGTTATAATTTCACATTTAAAATAAACTATTGCTTTCACTTCTTGGATATTTGCAGTTAATCATGCCAATGTTTGTGTAATGATATGAGTAATTCAAATGGCATGATGAAATATAAATATTTCTTGCAGGCATTATTGAAAAATAAGTAAGAGATAATATACAGCCATACCTATACAAAGAATGGGTTGTGGTTATTATTAGCAAATTGTGTTCCAAAATAAACCATGACAGTCCTAAACTTGAGTGTTTCTAATATGCTCTTAATTGCTATTAAGAACAAAATCCTATTTGAATCAATTTGCAGCATTTATAATCCTTCAAGCTGGTACCATCTGTTCTGCCCTAACATGATAGCTAAAATCCTATGAAATCCCTCATTAAAAAAAATAAAGCACATCTAAAAACAGTAATTTCATTGGGGAGAGCTGGGCAGTAAACAGAGGTTAAAGTTTAAAGTTCTCTGAATGTAGTGAGAAGGGGATCTCTGGCCTCTAGAACTTAAATATTTAAATTTCTTAGATTTGTAGCTGTCATCAAATTGTAACAAATTAGCTTTTAGTTCTTCAGATATTTTCCTAGCCTAGCAAACTCCCTGCCCCAAATTCTCCTTGAGACTCTGGGTAGTTGTGTGCGTGTATGTGAGACACAGGATAAACCCAGGGCCTTTGCACTGAGTTACAGAGCCAGTTCCTTTTTAAAATTTTGAGACAAAGTCTTGTTAAGTCACCACAGTGACCAAGCTGGCCTGGAATTTATGATCCTCCTGTCTCAGCCTCCCACAGTGCTAGGATTACAGGCATGTACCACCATACCCAGCTAAGAATGACATTTTCATATTAAAATTTTTTGCTTCATTTTGGATAGTTTCTATTGCTGTATCTTTAAATACAAGACCTTTTCTTCTGCAAAAGTTAATCTGCTGTTAATCCAAACCACTGTACTTTTCATGTCAAACATCATAGTTTTCATGTGACGACATCTGACATTTATAGCTTCCAAGTTAGGTAGAAATACTTAACTTTTTGAACATGTGTGGTACAGTCATAATTGTTTTAATGTTCTGGCCAGTTTGGATTGATAGATTATTCTGTTCATTTTCAATCTTATTTTCCTAGTCTTTTACATGCCTGGTAAAATTAATTTGTATGCCAAAAATAACAAGTTTTATTTTGTTGAATATTAGATTTTTTATATTTTTATTAATATTCTTGAGCTTTGATCTGGGATGTGTTTACTTGACGATTAAGATGCTTTCAAGTCTGGGTCATACGGCTCAGTAAGAGGTCAGAGAAGAGCTCAGTCTAGAGCTGTTTACTCCCTTTTTTTTTTTTTCTTCAGTACCGGGGATCGAACTTGGGTCCTTCCGCTTGCACAGCAGGTGGCGAAACCACTGAGCCAAATCCCTGGCCCATGTTTACTCCCTTCTTGTAAGGCAAGATTTTCTTGTACTCTCTAATAAATTCCTTGTTAATTGCAAATTCTCTCAATCTGGCTGGTGAAAAATGAGCACTACTCTCGGCCCTTGGTGGGTGCCTGGCACCGTTCCTTTGAACCGCACCGTGGCTCTTCCTCGGCCCCGGGTAGCGTCCTCGTGTCCTCGAGGGGGCTGCACTGGATACATGCAGAGCTTCCTGGGCACCCCGCTCCTCTGGGCGCACCCCTTCCTGACTCTCAGTTCCATCTCCTCAGCTCAGGGAATCAAGCTGCAGGGCTCTGCCTGGGATCCCCTGACTGTGCCGTGGCCAGGAAACTCAAAAAAATAAGAGGGGACAATTGCAAGGCTTACTTCAGCTGTTTCCTTTCTGCAAGGATCGCTGTTTTTCACTGATATGAATATCCTGAAAACCACTGTTTTATATATTTTGTTTGTTTTTAAGGAGGGAGACCAAATCCAATCCCCACTACTCTGTATTGACTGGAAGAAGTTCTGTGTTTGAAGTTTTATGTTTTCTGTTCTAAAATTTAAAGCAGATGAACTGGACATTTCTCTATAAAAATACGAACTGAAGTTCGTCTAAAAATTCTCATAAGTATACAAACTTTGACAGATTATTTTTCCCGTTGGTAGTTGTGATTTTTCTTTTGGTAGTGCCAGAAACTGAACCCAGAGCTTCACACATGCTCGGGAAGTGCTCTGCCACGGACGGCATTCCCAGCCTCACTTTGTGGCTTTCATATGAAAGAGACCCTTGCCACGCACCTGCATTACGCTTACGGAATAATGTAATTACTCTACACATCGACTCTGTATAAAATATGTTGAAATTTTCTATAAGTAAAGTACACAAAAACAGATAATATTCTTTAGTTGAGTAAAAAAAACTTGCACAAGGTCAGGAAGCAAAGACTCTTACCTTCTCATTTCCCAGTAAAAAATAATTTATCTCGAATAGATTTATCATTAAAATTTTCCAGGATCCAAATACTGTACAGATCCAACTTTATGTGGGCACATAAATATTAAAAGATAGTCTCAGTCTAGCTGGGCGTGGTGGCACACACCTGTACTCTCAGCACTTAGGAGGCTGAGACAGGAGGATCACTGCAAGTTCAAGGCCAGCCCGGGCTACAGACAAGAGACCCTGTGTCCCTGTCTCAAAAAACAAACAAAAATCTAGGTCTGACATTGATGAAGAATGATAAAGTCTCTTAACCCACTGAAAATTAGAAAAATTTACTTTTCTTTTCACTTACTTAGACCTCATATCCTGCATAGCACTCATTCACGTGGGCATGTTTTCCTTGGGTTGGGAAGTAAATTACCAAACTTAAATCCAAGGGCCAAGACGGATACCAGAATGCAGGCAACCAGTATAAATTTAAATTGCACAGCTGCAACTTCCTCCTCAAATACGCTATTTCATACTTCATACAATCTTTCGCATACCCTCAAATGCCTTCTTCAAGTTTTATTACCTTTCTCTGAGGTGATGCAAGAACAGCAATACCTTAAATCACATGCCTGAAAGTCTTCCCACTTTGTGAATCAGTCTTGCATAATTCTCTGTCCCTGTCCATATCCTGCACCTCAAGATGACCCGTTGGTGTAGGATCACTATCAGTGTAGGTCAGAGTGGTGTAAGAAGCCTAAATAAAAGTTTCAGTCATTCCCGAGTGGACAGAGGGTAGCAAAATTATGAGGACTATAAAAATGGAAAGTCCCATTTTGGTGTTTTTTTTGGTACCGGGGATCAAACTCCGGTCCTTGCGCTTGCGGGGCAGGCGGCGGAACCACTGAGCTAAATCCCCGGCCCGAAAGTCCCATTTTGGAGGTGAGGTCAGTCGGGGGCACTTGCCCAAGGAAACACTTGTGGCAGTTCAGTGGGGACCACAGAGTTGAAAAGCTGGAATCCTGAATGAGTGTGGGTAAAGTTGCAGGGAATAAACACATAAAGGGAATGACGCAAGCAAGTAGAGGTGCTAATGCAAGGAAACAGTACAAGAATTACACAAAACTTCAATCAAGAAGGAAGGCAGGTCAGGGGTGGTGGTGGGTGCCTGCAGTCCCAGCAGTTGGGAGGCTGAGGCAGGAAAGTCACAAGCTTGAACCCAGGCTGGGCTACAAAGCAAGATCCTGCCTCAAAAAACCAAAACCAAATCAAACCAAAACAAACAAGCAAAAATCAAACCCAACCAATCAAATGACAAAAGCAAAAAAGAAGGAAAGCAGATGTAGAGTAATGTATGAAGGATCAGAGTTAGTTAGGGTGAAAACTCAGGTTGTCATGATCTGCTAGCGGGCACTACGGGGCCGATCCTGAAAGTCGGTTCCAGAGAGCATCAAATCCAGTCAGAAGCCTGTCCCGAAGCTAGTCACAAGACAGGCTCACGCAGGCCCGGGAGTAACCTCCATCCCGTCCCTCCCGCATGCGCTTGTGTTCACTGACGGCCACCTGACACTGGTTAAAGCTTTCAATCAGGTAAAGTGATAATGGTGCAGCCCCAGATTCAGACAGTTCTGCTGGGGATGATGAATACGTCTGAGGGCAGCATGTAAGGCATGTTTCCCTAAACGCCAAATTTAACAGAGATGACTGGCTGAGGGAGTTCTTCTGCCTCCTTCTCTGTGAAAATCACCCCTGCAATCAGCTGAATCGCCCCGTATCACCACTAAGCACGACTCTACGCGCATGAACAGGGTCTCCCAGGGCTGAGCAAAGTGAGGGAGCTGTCTCAAACTCAGGACCTTGTGCTTGTGAGGCAGGCCGTGGAACCACTGAGCTAAATCCCCGGGCCTATATTTTGTTTTTAATCCTTTGATCCCATTCACTTTCCTTACTTTTGAAATGTTTAACTTCAAAGTTGTCACTATTCAACGATTTGACATTGAGTCTCTTTATTAGAAATATGACAATATTTTCCTATTATGCTAAAATACAAAGTGAGAGCAGAGGACACAACACTGTTTTATAGCCTTTCTTTTCTCTTGTACCTGGAAAGTGCTTACCAGACAACAAGAAATGCAAAATCTTGTTCACTGCCAAGTTAATGAGCCTCAAGTTGTACTATAAACTTACGTATTTCTTCCACAACTTGTGGGTCACATTCTTTGTATTTTTCTACTTCTGCCTTAAGCTGTTCCCTTTGGTCCCGAAGTGAAGAAAGCTCTTTTGCTAGCATGGTTCGTTCTTCCTAAATTCAAAGTAATTTTATGTATAATTAAGACAACAAAATCCCATCTGTTATAAAGCAATACACTTTATAAACACTTTATTTCTTATCTATGACATAGTAGGCTTTAATATAATATTCATACAGTCGGCTCTCCATATCCACAGATTCTGTGTTCAGATTCAACCAACCACGGATCAAAAATATTCAAAAATTTATAAACTTACATCTATACTGAACATGTACAGACTTTTTTCTTGTTATTTCCTAAATAACAGAGTATAACAACAATTTACATAGCATTTACACTGGATTAGGTAGTATAAGTAATCTAGAGATGATTTAAAGCTCATGAGGAGCAAGATGTGTTGGCACACAACTGCAATCCCAGCACTCTGGGGAGCTAAGGCTCGAGTCCAGCCTGGGAAACTCCATGACTTAGTGAGAATTTGTCTCAAAATAAAAAAGGGCTGGAGATATAGCTCTATGTGAAGGCTCTGGGATTAATCCCCAGTAATGAAAAAAAAAAGCACATGAAGGGACATGATACAAAAATACTACCCTATTTGATGTGAGAGGCTTAGGCACCTGCAGACTCTGATATCCTCAGAAGGTCCTGAGACCAAGCCCTGTGGGACCCTAAGGGATGACGTGTAACACACATGCACAGTGTAAAAACAAGCTTGATGCTTATCTTTCTTTGAAACCTCAGACATCTTTTGTGCAACCCAAAACAAAAATCCAAACAAAAATCAAATGCAGACAAAGACTGTGGTAAAGAATTGTAAGACAAGCCAGAGGCAAAAATCAAAGTCCAAGTGGCCCGAATGGGACTAAGGTTCCTTGCTACCTTGTATTTTTGTTTCTACTTTCCTAATCTGCCTTTGGCTGTTCCCTTTGGTTCCAAAGTGAAGAAAAGTTCCTTTTGCTGGCATTTGTCGAGGAGAAAGCATATGCAGAGCAGCATGCTTTGAGAAATAAGGTCCAACAGAGCTCTTTGCAATGACAGAAATGTTCTAGACCTGCACTCTGGGCATGTGGCTACTGAGTATATGAACTGGGGCCCCGGTGACCGAGAAACTAAATTTAATTGTATCTTACTGTAAAGAGCTGCATAGAGTCAGTATGTGTTGTATTAGCAGAGCACAGATTTACGATTATAAGACAGTGATCATTATTTGCCATCAACACCTAATTATATGTGTTTCAAAGGAAAACAGAAGAGGCTAATGAAGAAAGGAGAAGCAGAAAGGAGAGCATCCGTACGAACACCATGACAGCTCCCAGACTCTCTGAATCAATCCCATCTCAGTTACTGGCACTGAGACCTCTGCAAGATGACTGAACTCCTCTGTGCCTCTAGTTCTCCAGATGTAAAATGTACACAGTCCGAGTACAGCCTCCTCAGACTGTGGGCAGGATTTAATACATGTAAGAAATGCATTTAGGGAAGTACCTGCCTGGCTTGTAGTAAGCACCGTGTCCCTGCCATCTTTTCAGCAGCATCGCATCACCAAGGACAATACCTCACAGAGGGGGAGACATTTCTGAAAATCTACTGGCTGGCGAAACCTCATCTTTTCAGGAGCCTTTCCCAGTTACTGCCCGCCTCTGATACCCAAGGCTCCAGCCGGCTCTGTGGCTGGTTTTCCCCTGGCTGCACTGATCTGGTGGATTGAGTGACACTCGGCAGACTGGCTGACAGCTTTTGGGCACGCACACAGCGCCTCTATAAGTTATTGTCAGCGTTGAAGAAAGAGGATCAAATAAGGTGGTAATTACTACAGTCACCAGGGAAATGACAACAGATTTGGGCTGTGCCCAGAATTTAATTTCCCTTAAATATGCTACAGAAATTACCATTTTCTAAGGTCTACCTGTGACTGTGCTGCCTACTAACATGAAAAAATATATGCGAAGTAACTGCGAAAGCAACAAAGCCACTGTAACCCTGTGATGTGTTCCTTTCTGTAGTGTAACAAGTTTTCAGGTCACTTTCTTTCACAATCAAGTGATATGGGGACCTAAGTGAAAAACTTAGTGCTTCATATTGATTTCCAATGCCTTAAAAGTATTTTTCTAAATCCATTCTTGAGATAATGACAATAGATAGTGATTTTTAGAAATCTCTAACACAGTGTTTTAAAACACACTTGCACTTTAAGAAATAAAATGGGTTGGGCTGGGGTTATAGCTCAGTGGTTCCACTGCCTGCCTTGCAAGTGCAAGGTCCTGAGTTCGATCTCTGGTACCAAAAAACCTCCCAAAACCAAAAGAAATAAAATAGGTCAATACTCATTTCAATAGTTAGAAAATATTACAAGGCCACAAGAATACTATGTTGATCATTTACAGTTTATGTGTCAAAAAAGAAAAACTCTGAAAAAGTGTAAATATTTAATAGGTCTTACCATGTACCAGACCATCTTGTAACGCTTTGCAAATTTTAACTAGTTTAATCCACATAATAACCCAGTGAAGTAGATTTTATTATTCCCCATTTTACAACCGACAAAACTGAAAACAGTTAAAGAGATTTCCAAACTCCAGCAGTTTGGCTCCAGGGTTTATGCTTCAGTGCTAATCGTCCGAATACTCTCTCTCTCCCTCCCTCCTTCCCCCCTCTCTGTCCCCTGACAAGGCTCTCAATCCCCAGCACCCCTCCCAGCAAAACCTAGATTCACAATTGGTGAATTCTACCAGGTCAAACACTTCTGTCCTGTGTCCCTTGCTGTGATGAAGCTCTGTGTTCTTACAAGTCTGTTTAGAATTGCAATTATTTTATTTATTTATTTTGGTCCCAGGGATCGAACTTGGGACCTTGCACTGGCGAGGCAGATGGCAGCGCCACTGAGCTACATCCCCACCGTAGAATTGCATTAAATAACAGAAACAAACTTACTGTCTCATGTCGGCCAATTTTTGCTTTCTCGATGCTTTTCTGCAGGTTCACTTGTCTTTGGCTTCCTTCAGACAACTAGAAAATCAAAAACAAATAAAATGGCTTGCTAAGGTGAACTCTGACCTGGAGTTTATGAAGACAAAATGGCATTTTTCTTGGGCCCAGCTCTATGTCACACACACACAAAATCAGACTAACCCAGAAACTAATTTTTTAATTTGACAACAAAAAACAAAAAACAAAAAAACAAAAAAAACAACCCAAAACCAAAACCAAAAAACCAAGGACAATGAATTATTGGAGTAGACTGAAAAAGTTTTAAATATTTTCTTATCCATGAAGAAAAATAAGTAGTCTTCAGTCTTTTCTATATAATCCTCACTTACTAAATTTCCTACCTCAAGCGGTACGTGGTGGCACATGCCTATATCTCAGCACTAGAGCAGGCAAGAGGATTGCAAGTTGAAACCCAGCCTGAGCAGTTTAGAGATTTAGTGAGGTCCTGTTTCAAAATAAACAAATAAAAAAGGTCGAGACGTGTGGCAAAGTAATAGAGCACTTGGCTATAATGGGCATGACCGTGGGTTTGATCCCTAGCATTGCAAAAAAAAAAAAAGAAATTATATTTTATAGACTCAAATTTCATTTCACTTGTGACTAAATTTCTAAAATGCTACACTTTGTTTTTTTTCCCTCCCTCCCTTCCTTCTCTTCCTTTCCTTTCCCTCTTCTTTCTTCCTTTCTGTGCTGGGGTTGAATCTAGCAACTCTACACTAAACTACACCCCCAGCTCTTTTTTAGTTTTGAGAAGTCTCGCTAAATTGCCCAGGCTGGGCTCAAACTTTTGTTCCTCCTCCCTCAGCCTCCCATAGTGTTGAGATTACAGGTGTGCAGCACCAGGCCTAACTTTACACTACATTTCTTTGAAATTTGTAGTACTAGAATTTGTGTCACTGGGCTGGGGATTTAGCTCAGTGGTTCTGCCGCCTGCCTCACAAGTGCAAGGTCCCAAGTTTGATCCCCAGTACCAAAAAAAAACCCAAACACAAAGCAGAAAAGGAATTTGTGTCACTAACAGTCAATAATAAACGTAATGCTTAATATTCCTAAATAAAGTACTTTATGAACTGCACACTTTACATACTCAACTCAGGAGAAAAAAAGTCTTTCAGCCTTCTGCCTATTTTAGGTATGTTTTACGTATCTTAAAAGTGATTATTTTTCTCAGCTTAGAAAGGAGATAAATCGTATGTGGAAATGGATTAAATAATGCCAGTATAAAGAGACTACAGATATTAAATGTTCACAAGCATGTGACTAGGCCTGCACCAAAAAGGACCGGCTAATGCAAGAACTGGGTCCCCTTCTCAGTTTTATTAATCTCACCTGGGTGCATAAATAAATCACAGGAAATTGCTACCACTAAATTCTCTACCACATATTTGGCTATAAACTAGTCAGAATTTCCATTCTTGCTTGGATTAGAACCTTCTTAAAATATATTCTATACCTTCCTCATTCTTGAGGTGTAAACATTTAGGAAGTAATTAATGATTGGATGAATTTAATTTCTATTAGCAAGAAACTGAAATTTCATGATATAATTAGTAAAACAGACAAGGTGAATAATAGAGATACCCTTCTGCTTAAAATTCGGAAATACTTCCTTCAAAACTTTGGCAGCTTTACTCTGGCCTTGGGAAACCTTACACTTCCGAATATGCATAGAGAATGTTTTAACTTTAACTTTACTGGTTCTTTAGTCATGGATTCTAATATATATATAGCACAAACAAGATCCATCAGCTATGCCAAAGAGACACTATCACCAAACCAGTTGTTTCTCTTTTTCAGTGTAACTATCTTCCTAAAACAAACAACAATTAAAAAACAAAACCAAACCAAACCAAACCCTGACTTAGACTTAAGAGCCAATATAAGCTTTCAGGCCCTAAATTTAGCAGAGATCTAGTTCTTTATAACAAGAGTTCCCATTTATAAAATGAAGCCATGCTTAAAAAGTTAGTACTCTACTTTGAAGGACCCACCTGAAATAATTTTAAAATGTAACATTTAAACTCAGGAGTAAAGGATTTTTCCAACTAAAACACACATTTTTTTACATTAAAAATGTTTTAAAATAACCAGACAGGAAAATATTACCCAAAAGGCAATAATTATATAAAATAAAACCAATAGCTGGAGAATATATATCTTAATTTGACTAATGAAGTGTTTTTCATTTATTGTGTTTTTATTATTTATAATTTAAAGGCATTTGAAAGAGTTCATTCAAGAATTCCTTAATTCTGAAAACAACCCATGTATTCTGAATGTGAAGCGCTACATACATGAGTTGTCAAGTACGTTTCTTAGTAATAGAGGGAGGCACAAATGATGTTATCAAAGGAAAAGCTTCTGCTAATTATCCTAAGTGCTGAAATAGTTTGCTCTGACTCAACAGTGAAAGATTCTTGGCTCACTGCTTGCTTCTTGAGATCTCACCACTGGAAACAATGAAAGCAGCTCTTGTTAGGCAGCCCTTTAGTATCCGTTTTCCATCCTCACAGCTATTAGAAGCATTATTGCTATCATCTCTAACATGGGCCTTGGAACTGAACCAAACCCAGGCCCCAGGCAGAAATGCTGAGATCTTTAGCCATGGTGTCTTAGTTTCTCATGGCAGGGACAAAATAACTGACATCCACAATTTTTTTTTTTTTTTTGGTACCAGGGATCGAACTCGGGTCCTTGAGCTTGCACGGCAGGCGACAAAACCACTGAGCTAAATCCCTGGCCCCTGACACCCCTAATTTAAAGGAACAAAGGTTTATTCTAACTCATAGAATAGAGGTTTCAACCCATAGTCAGCTGGTTCCAAGGCAGTGGGGCATGGCAGAGGAGAAACAGTCCATGGCCTGGCAGGCAGGAAGCAGCAGGCCTTCCTTCTTCCCCTTTTTAGTCCATCCAGGCTGCAAGCCTATTGGTTGGTGCTACCCATACCAGGGGTGGGCCTTTCCTCTGCAGTAAATCAATCTATCATCCACACCCAGAACTATGCAAAACCAATCAGTGCACTGATCCAGTATCACACACTCCTGATCCAGTCACTCCCCAAAGCCCCAACTATGAGCTCATGAGGCTTTCAAGGGACATCTAAATAGAAAGCCATAACACATAGTATATTTTTCACATGTCCCAGTAACACCCAAACTTTGGCATGTATCAGGATAACCCAAAAGGTTTGTTGAAACACAGGTTTTTCTGAATAGTAGAACTGGGGTAGAGTCCTAGAATTTGTATTTCTAACATGTTCCCAGGTGACACCAAATCATCCTGGTTACCATAATTTTGAGAACTACTGATCTAAACAAAAACATGTTTCCTTGCAGTAACAAAGTCAACTAAAATACACATGATACTAATATGTGGAAAAATATCTAGTTCATTAAGTTAAAAATGAATTACAGTTAGATATTGTAGCCTAAACTAGTAAAGAACAAGAAATATACAAGGGCCAGGATTTAGCTCAGTGGTGCCACTGCCTGCCTTGCAAGCGCAAGGTTCTGAGTTTGATCTCTGGTACCAAAAAAAAGAGAGATATACAAAAATCCACATTTTTGGCCGGGCATGGTGGCGCATGCCTGTAATCCCAGCACTTAGGAGGTTGAGGCAGGAGGAGCACCATGAGTTCAAAGCCAGCCTGGTCTACGTAGTGAGGTCAGAGACAGCCTGAACTACAAAGCGAGACCCTGTCTAAAAAAAAAAAAATCCACAATTGCAAAAATAAAAATGGGGTGGGTTCCCTGCATTTAAAAATTGTATACACTGGGCTGGGGATTTAGCTCAGTGGTTCCGGCGCCTGCCTCGCAAGCGCAAGGTCCCGAGTTCGATCCCCGGCACCAAAAAAATAAAAAATAAAAAAAGGTATACACCAGGCCAGGGATTTAGCTCAGTGGTTCCAGCACCTGCCTCGCAAGCTCAAGGTCCCAAGTTTGACCCCCAGTACCAAAAAAAAAAAAAAGGTATACACCATAGGATTACTTCAAAGACCAAACTTTTCTGGCAGATTTCTATAACGTGAAACCAGAACCAACTATAACCAGTAACAATAAATCCATTCCCAAATTTCACTAAAGCAAATAATTTTTCAAAATCTAGTAATTCAGAGCAAAGAGCAGCAGCTGCAAAACAACAAAAACTACCTATAATTAGTAAAAAACAGATTTCATCTTTAAAGTTGAGATCTGACACAATGCTTCTCTTTGAATGCATTTCAGGCCACCTATTTCAGACACTCAGGGGAAACATAATGCCCATCTTTTCTAAAGGGCAATTCACTGCCTGGAGGAATTACCTATTCATATGTGAAACAGAAAGACTGATTCAAGCTAGCTGTGTTGAATTCTGATTTACTCTTTTTTAGAAATGAAGAAATTTCAAAGCATTAAGGGAAGAATACCAGCTTTTCATAGGTGGGTAAGAATGTTAAGGAACAGAGAATGAGGAAAAGAGATAATGACAAGAGCAACTAGATCATTCTTACTTTATTAAAATTAATTACTATATTGTGGAAAAATAGGTTCTATGTTTTTTGTTACACTTAAAAATAACTTGCTTTATATTTTTATGTATTTAAAGTCTTGTTAGAACATATATAATTTTAAAATTTGCATTTTTAATAAAAGGCAATATTCCACTTAGGAGCTGATCATAAACAATGAATCCTCTAAAGATACATTTATACAAAAAGATGGAAGCAATGTAATTGTCTCAACATTAATGTTAAATCGCTATTTCATAGTATGGATGTGTTACAATTATGAAACCAAAAGAGATGTGTTCAAATAATTCTTTTTTTTGTTCAAATAATTTTTAATGACGCTGAAAGATTCTCAAAGAATAAAGCCAAATTTTTAAAAAGCTGGAAACAAAACTACAACTCAGTGAAAGCCTATCTATGACAAACAAACAAAAAACAAAACTCAAGGGCTGGGGATTTAGCTCAGTGGTTCCAGCGCCTGCCTCATGAGCGCAAGGTCCTGAGTTCAATCCCCGACACACACACACAAAAAAACACCTCAAAAAGCACACCAACAAAACTGCAAGAAAATGCACAAAATCTAAACAACAGTTGTCTTTACATCATGGAATGTGCTTTCTAAGTTTTTTATATAATAAGCATAAATAATTATTATTTCCAAAACACTTTTTATAATATATACATGTATTCTCAAAAGATTAAAATATAAATATTCTTATTTTAAGACTCAAACGATGCAGAGCACTTAAGAAAATCCCCTTTGCCTCTTCAGTTCTGCACTCTCTCCACAACTCCTTCCAGAAATGACCCCTATAAAAATCCTTGTATGTATCCTTCTGTCTTATTCTTTTGCTTTCCTTCAGATACATATGAGTATGGATATCATTTCAAAACATGGATGGGTTATCCTCTATGTAATACCTTGCAGTTTTCCATTTTCAGAGAAATTTCCATGTCAGCATGGTTAGGTCTACTTCATTATATACATATAAAGACAACAAAAACTTTGTTTTTAGAGCAGTTTTAGGTTCATAGCAAAATTATGCAGAAGATATATATGTGTTTTCTATACATCCCTGACCCTACAGATACACAGCTTTCCCAACTATTGAAATCCTGTACTAACCTGTATATTTGTTACAATTTATGAGCCCACACTGATGTCATTATTTAGTCCATAGTCTCTACTAGGGTTCATTGTGTTGTACATTGTATGGATTTTGACAAATGTACCCATCGTTACTGTGTCATACACAATTTTCACTGCCCTAAAAATCCTCTGTGTTCCATCTACCATCCCTTCCCTTACTCCCCAGCCCCTGGCAGCCACTGATCTTTTCCTGTCTCCATGGCCTTGCCTTTTCCAGCATGTCATACATGTAATCACACAACATGCAGTCTTTTCACTCTGGCTTCTTTCACTGAGCAATATGCACTTAGTTTCCCCAATGACCCGAGCCAAACTAAGACTTGTACTAAACTGAAGTGTGAGAGATTATTCATGAGGTGAATGCATATAGCTTTGAAAAACATAAAAATTAACAAAAGCTAAAATTGAAGTTGTTTGTATCTAATCTATTTTTCAGAGTTACAATATAGGAAAATTACGGTCACACATAAATATAAACACAGGGAAACCTTAACAAGACTCCAAATCTGAATCTGATGAAATGCAGGCCTACAACATTTGAATCATCCCCTTGTGTTAAATAAGAGCTGTACTTTTTTTTCAAACAAAAGAGCACCCAACTAAAAGGTTATTTTTTAAACTTGTAAATTCACAGAGTAACCAGAGATATTATTGATATTGAAATATAACTTATAAAACAATGATATGCTTCTGGGGCACAAAACAGGCCAAATAACTTGAAATTAAGGTTGTTCTGGGAAATTAGAGATCCACATGATCCTGACTGCCACCACCTGGTGGCACGGCATCTAAATTGTAGGTCTAGTTGTGGAGTAAATCTTTTCGAGGTTGGCTGATTTGCAGGGGGAATATACTTTTAAAGAACGGCTATCACAAACCTGTATCTCCTATGGACCATAGGAGAGTGTTTGGGGATGGGATAGGAATTCTACAGCTGGTCTAGGGTCAACTTTTCAACCTTACCGCCACGAAGCTCTAACAGTAAAAAAGAGTAATTCCTAGGGATGTTGGAAGCTACCTCCCACAAAAGCAAAAGACACACACATATATAGTCTGTCTTCGAGTTCTACCATAAAAGCTCATGAGTTCTCACAGTTACAATATTAAGTATCTTTATTTTTTATTACTTTAAATTGCCAACCAATAAAAACCCTTTATAATAGTGTGTATGTCCCTGTCTTACCTCCAATTTTGGGTCATTCAATCCCAAGAAATATACATTTATTTAATTTTTGATTTTCCAGGCCATTATAAAACATTCAACTTAAAAAGCACAGCTTTTGGAGGTGGGGGGCGCAGACAAAGGCTTGCTAGCTGTGCTGTCCAGGCTGCCCTCGAACTCCTGGCTCATGCAGCCCTCCCACCTCAGCCTCCTGACACCGCATCCAGCTTGAGGGCATGACTTTTTTTAGCTATAATTTGGCAGACCCTCCATTCTCTCCCCAGCCCTGTATTTGGAAATGAACCCAGGACCTTTTGCACTGAGCTACACCCCTGCTCTTTTTCATGTTTTATTTTTAGCCAGGCTGGGCTCAAACTTGGAATCCTCCTGCTCTAGCCTCCCAGAGTGATGGGATTACAATGTGTGCCACCATACCTGGTTTCTTTCATTCTTACCAGGACTCCAATTTTTGTTCAAATTAGAGAGGCAATATGCTCAGAAAACAGGTCCCTTCGCAGAGCATGAACTATGTTTACTTAATTCTTCCCAGTGTGTGCACTGGAAGTGTAACTCAGACCCAACCAATGGAAAAATAAAGGGAATTCTACTTGGGCAAGGGAGCAGTCTACGATTTTCCTCCTAGATTAAGAAAAAAAAAAAAAAGACATACAAGAAGAAACTCCATCTTTCTTCCTGCTTTGGAGACAGTGTCAGGGGAGGACATAGTAGTGGTTAGTAACCACTTGCACCCAAAAAGGAAAAGCCAAGAAAATATCGCAGAAGCCAGTCTAAATCTGACATGAGTGTGTGTGGGGTCAGGCAATCCTGAGACAGGCCACCTCCATGCTCCTTGTTATATCACACAGTGAATTCTTATTATTTATGCAAAGCTGGATCTACATATCTGTTATTTATGACTAAAAACATCCTGATTTGTGTATATTAAAAAAAGGACAAAAAATGTTAGCAGTGTTTAGTATTCAATGACAGGTTTATAGGCAATTAAATTTTCTTTTTGATTCTTTTGATCTATGGTGAATAAATTTTAAATTAAAATGCAAATGTTAATATTCTAAAATATTAAAACATTGGGCTGGGGATTTAGCTCAGTGGTTTTGCTGCCTGCTGCACAAGTGCAAGGACCCGAGTTCGATCCCCAGTACCAAAAAACAAAACAAAACAAAAAAAATAAAATATTAAAACACTGTTATTTTGTGGCATGAAAAGTTTTCACTTGCTAATGTCCTGTTAGAGATTAAGTCTAAAGTGAACTAAATGGACACAGAGAACAGATGCATAATCTATACAGGAGAACTATATACACTAACAGAAAGTTGACGGCTACACTTAAGTGCCTGGTAAGGAGTAACTAAGGATAAGAAACATGGGCTGGGCTCTGTGAGAAACCTGACACTGGTATGTTTAATCAGAAGGGACGCAAAGAACAGTTGATAACGGCAGACTTTTGCACATGTTGGTATGTGATCTGCCAACTAGTGAGATGGATTCATTCTTTGATGAGTTCAGTAGCTGACTGTGCTATTAGAAGGTGGGCCTGGTCGGAAGTGTCAGGTCACTGGCAGCAAGGATTGGAGGGTATATTCTCACCCCTAGCTCCTTTCTCTCTCTGCTTCTTGGCCACCATGTGGTGAACAGCTTTCCTCCACTGAGATCTGCCACGCCATTTCCGCCTTGGAGTCAGCAGACCATGGACTAAGCTCACTGAAACTGTGAGCCAAAATAAACCTCTGTTCCTTTAAGCTGTGGATGTCTTATATTTTGTCCCAGGGACAAAAAAGTGATTACTACATACACAAAGAAGTACCAGACTATGTTGAAGAGATGAAAAATTTCCCAGAAGAGAAGATGTTTGAAGTAGGTCTTGATGCTTAGAGATGCTTCTGATAATGGACACGTTGGCATTTGTCAGACAAGTAAAAAGAACAAGCCAGGCACAACATGTAGACACACAAAGAATAAAGTAAATGCTACTCAGGAAGCTGTATACAATCTGGTATGATGATGTGTAGGGTTCGAGAAAGGGCAACAGTAGGTTATTAGGTTGCCCAATGGCAGAAGCTAGGTTATAGAGTCTTAAACACAGTCTGAGAAATCTGGATTTTACTGGAAAATTATTTAAGGTTATTAAAGGTAACTGTTACAGCAGATGAGAGAAAGCAAAGGCTGCAGACAGTGAAAACACTAACTCAAAACTCTGGGCCAGAGATAATCAGTCTAAGCCAAGAGGGTAGCAATGGGAATGGAGAGGAAAGGAGTGATCTGAGAGATACCAGGATGTAGAATCAACAAACTTGTGGAACCAAATGGACATGGGGAAAAGGGAAAGAAAAATCTAATGTAACTATCAGGTTCCAGGTGACTAAGTGACAGTGGTTTCAGAACCTAGAAGACACAAAAGAGCTACCATAGAGTATAAAGTGCCTGTCAGCCATTCGGAAAAGATGTCTAGTAGGTAGCTGAATACATGGTATGAAGCTCAGCCCATAGGTATAGGCAGGAGATAAAAAAACAAACCAAAACACTGGGGAATTATGAGCATGTAGCTGGCAATGGGAGCCATAAGAGATAAAACTAAGTAGGAAGAATGTGCAGAGCAATGGGGTCCGGCTGCAGACCCCCAGCATGGCAAGGGTGCATGCCTAGATAAACTATGACTTCTGTGATTTCAAAAAGTTTTATAGAAAACATACATTTTTTTAATGCAGGACTACATAGGCTTATAGCTAAGAGCTCATGAATGAATGGTAGAAGAAAAATTAGCCTAGTGAAAAGAATAAACTAACCCTTCTTTACAATTAGGGAGAGTGGGTTATTGTTTTAAACATTAGAGTTGTATCAACTTAGTAGGTTAAATTTTTTATTCTGCACTAAGTTTGAAAAGCTCTCTGGTTTAAAAAGCATCTGAAATGAAATGGGAATGAAATCAGGGATTTATGAATCTAAAAAACAGGGCCTTGAAAATGCGTTGGCAAACAGCAGAATAGGGTTATTACAGAAATGCAAATGGGGCAAATATAAGAACTACAGACAAGGATAACTATAAGGATGACACGATCACTTGTGGTGGATTATATAGGTGAAAAGAGCTGAACTTAATCATTCAATGCGAGTGGTAGTAACAGACCTCAGGTGCTTTCCACTTTCTCAAAAGGGTCTACCCTGACTATCTTAAATCTGCCACTCACCCCCAATTGAGTATTACCTTTTCTTTCCATATACCCTCTTTTTCTCCATATATTTCATACAACATATAGTTTATTGAGTGGTTATGTTTAGTGTTTGATGTCTGTCTCCCTCCACTAGAATGTGTAAGTTCCCCAAGGGCAAGGAACTCATGATGTCTGTCTTGTTTTATTCACTGGTGCATGTCCCAAACAACAAAACCAGTGCCTTGCCCAAAAGGGGAAGCTTAATAAATATTTGTTGGATGAGTGAGCAGATGAGTCACAGTGCAGACAAAAAATAAGAGCTGGCTAGGAGTGGAAATACTTTCTCAAACAATATCTGAGGATAATTCCAATTCAGATACTGGAAGGATCCAGAGGAAAGAGAAAGATGATAATGAGGAAGCCACCAGAAAACAAACAGCCTTGCCGCTGGTGTAACTGAGCATTCTCAAAACATATGAGGCCTTTCTGAAGAAAAGGACATGGGCAATGGGGGAATAAAGGGAGATCTTCAATGAATAAATTTAGAAAAGCAAAACTCTGATAGTCTCAAACTTTTCTCATAAGTAGAATGCAATATCAAAATCCTGAAAGAACTGTGAATTCTAATTAAGAATTACAACTCTGAAGTAGCTGTGTAATTCAGCTTATGAAAGAGGACAAATGAACCCAGGCACAGTGGCAAATGTGGAGTTCCAGCTGCTCAGCAAATTAGGGAAAAGGATCACCTGAGCTCAGGGGTTTGAGGACAGCCTGGCAAACCAGCAAGACCTTGTTCTCAAAACAACATCTATAAACAAACAGAAAACAAAAATGAAAGTTTGCTGTCAACTGTCATATCAAGATGTCAGATTTCACAAAAATTAAAGCTCTCCATGGCCTGGTGGCCTATGCCTGTGACCCCAGAACTCTGGGAGGCAGAAGTAGAAGGGTCCTAAGTTTGAGCCCAACCTAGGCAACTTAATGAAACCCTATCTAAACTAAAAACTAAAAAAGGGCTGGGAATGTAGCACAGTACACAGGCCCTGGGTTCAGTCCCCAGCCAAACAAACAAGAAATACTAAAAAATATGTCAGGAATAGAATTATTAAAGTTTCAGTAGTAACCTACCTATTCTCCCTCTTTTCTTTTTTTCCCTCTTCTCTCCTTCCCCTCATTCCCTTTTCTTTCTTCTGGGAATTGAACCCAGGGCCTTCACACTGAGCTGCATCCTCAGGCCTTTTTCGTATTTTTAATGTTTAGACAGGGTTTCATAAGTCACTAAGTTGCCCAGGCTGGGCTCAAATGTGTGATTCTTCTGCCTCAGCCTCCCAGAGTGCTGGGATTACAGGTACGTCCCACACCTGGCTGATTTTTAGTTCTTACTGAAAAGTACTTGAAAGGATTATGTATGCCCAACTGAAAAAATATTGAAAGAACTTCACTGAGAAGAACTGGCTTGATTTTGATTTTGACAGATGACCTTTCAAAATCTTGTTTCCTAAAAAATTCCACTTTGGGTGTAATTAGGTATAATTATACAAGTTTACAATAAGGCAATCATGCTATTAGGTGCTGACCTTCTGGTTTACTTCAGAAAAACAATGGAATTACGCTTCTCCTTAACAAAGGAATGAGAGGGCTCTAAAAAGGGGGAGGTATACATAAATATAACTGAAAGTTGCACTATCTTTTTTTTTTTTTTTTTGGTACCGGGGAGCGAACTCGGGTCCTTGTGCTTGCAAGGCAGGCACCAGAACCACTGAGCTAAATCCTTGACCCCACAAAACTAATATTTTAACTTAACCCAACCTGAAAATTCTAACTTAAGAAACAAGTAATATCTCTTAAAAATTTTTTATACTCACAGCTCCTTTTGCATTTTTTCTTCCTTCATGTCTTTAAAAACAATGGCAAGACCAACAAATCACCAAGTGAGCCACAGAGTCTCTCTGCTCTCCCTTAGCTGTCAGGGGAACAGCTGCTCTGATGGAGGTTTCTCCTGTGACCCAGGGCTGCAGGGGCTGTGGTACACACATGAGCTCACCGGAAGGTTTTATTATTGCCACTTGAGAGGTAAGGAAACTGAGGTCTGGAGAAAGTAAGTAAATTCACATAATAGTTGAATCCAGGTTACCTGGACAATGAAGCCTGTGTTTTCCAGAGAAAACCCTGCCCCTCCAGGCCTCACACTAATGTATTAAATTGGTGAATATTTAAAACATGAATAAATACGTTTTGAACAATTTCAAGCGAAGAATCATCAAGAAAAAATGAATTATAAGCTATAGAGCATATTTTTAGCTGACTATTGCTTTGATACAATGTAGTAGAATAAAATGGTATCTTTGATCAAGAGGAAAGCTTCAGTGCCATAACCAAAGTTTCCGAAATAACCTTTGGCACCTAAGAAAGTGAACCAATCTCAAGTACACCTATTTATTGCAGTATAAATGTGTATCAGCAAAAATACATTTGTACAGCAAACTAGTAAAAAACTACATAAGGGCTGGGGATTTAGCTCAGTGGTTCCGCTGCCTGCCTCTCAAATGCAAGGACCCGAGTTTGATCCCCCGTACAAAAAAAAAACAACAAAAAACCCCAAAAAACCAAAAACCAAACTACATAATACAAAATTAGTCAAATATTTCCATATTTTAAGGAAAAATGAAAACACAGATGTTATCTGACATTTTTAACTCAAAGATTTTGTTATCAGTGCTCAATCAAAGAGAGGAAAACCCCAAAGATAAAAGCATTGTTTTCTGTATCACCTACGCATTCACAGAGAACAAATCACTAAATGCTTTCCTATCTGACCAACTGTGCTGCAGTTATAATCCAACCCGTAAAATAACATCCTATTTTTATCACCATGCCTGTGGCCAGCTCTTTTGGTTGACTGACTCAGTAGCCCACTTCTGGTGTGCTTCCGCCCTGACTGCTTCCACTTCCAGTTCCCCCTACAGGTAGAGGTGGCAGTGTGTAAGCAAAAGTCTGGTGGTGGAGAGACAGATACTCTAGCGACCTGCCTCCCTCCTCCTGTCTCAGATTTAACAAGAGGAGTGGTGGCAGCTATCTGTGTCAGATGCAAAGGCCAAGAGAATCAGAAAGATGCCAACTGACATCACTGAGTCACTACCCATAGACACCTGTCTCCAAACTTTATATGAGAAAAATAAACTTCTACCTGTTTATATGAGTGTTCATCAGAAATTCCATCAAATGTATCACAGAGTTGCAGTGTTCACATTAACATGGATTAGAAGCTGGTTGTGACCTGATGTTCAAATGCTTAGGTCTTTGACTGTCTACTCCCCTACCCAAAATTCTGCAACTTCATTATCAGCATAAACCTACCAACATAGCTACAGCTCTAGCCTGGAGTACAGTGAGACCCTGTATCAAAACGAATGAATGAATGGGGAACTTGTGTGGGGAATGAGAGGGAGCGGGGGCAGTGAGGGGTTCTCTGTATTTTACTATCAATTTATCTACAGACCTAGATCTAACCGCCCCCTCTCAAAGGCTACTGAGGTATTTTTGTTTTGTTTTGTTTTCTGAGACAGGGTTTCACTATGTAGCTCAGGCTGGCCTCAACTTGCTGAGATCCTCCTGCCTCGGCCTTCCAAATGCTGGGATTACAGGCATGTACTACCATGCCTGGCTCCATCAAAGGCTACTGATTTTTTGGCAAAGGAGCTAAAATACTAGAAAACAAGATCATGACAAGCGGGAAAATGAAAGTTAAAACATTCTAAGGTCATAGTAGTTTTCTGTTTGTTTTGTGGTGCTATGGATCAAATCCGGGGTGCATGCATGTTGGGCAAACACTTTACACTGACCTACATCTCCAACCCTACTGCTTAGGAGAAAGATAGAGATGTTGATTATCTTTAAACTTTGAGCCAAGTAATACATGTTGAAAATGTAAAGGGAATCACCAAATGAAAAAAGGATTAGATACAACAAATCTTTGTGCTACAAATCAAGTCTATTATTTTAACTGTGGTGGCTTACCTGAGATTCCAGAGCCTCCAATTTACGTTTCCTTGCGTGAAGAGCTTTACTTGGAAAAGCCCAGTAATAATTAGACGTTCCAATCCTCTCACAGTCCACCATACCATCATCAACTAAGCTTTGAAGAACTTCTTTTACTGACATAGCAGCTAAGAGAAAGAATTTTTAAAGCCTATTAAAAAGCAGCATGAATAAAATTAAAAAAGCAAATAACTGGAGAAACATTTGCAAAAAATATTATATCTCAAGAGTTAATAAGTTATAAGTAAGAAGTTCTTAAAATAACAACAAAGATGGCCGGGGATTTAGCTCAGTGGTGCCGCCGTCTGCCTTGCAAGTGCAAGGTCCTGAGTTTGATCCCTGGAACCAAAAAAAAAAAAAAAAAAAAAATACAGGCTTCAAGGAAATGGGTACTCTCACATGGGTAGAAAAATGTGGAACTATGTGCCTAAAGCTATATTTATGCATATCTCTTATGGAGAAATTTCACCTTTATAAACTCAACCACAAAATATCATGATGGATGTGTACATTGATGTCAAAGCATTGCTTTAAATAGTAGCAACCAGTCTAGTAACAGGATTTAAAAAAAAACTGTACAGTAGTTTATGCTATAAAAGAATATTTAATGGCATAGGATATATTCAGATATTCAAAACATAGTCCACAGAATGTACTATATAAAAAATAAGGTTAGAGCCAGGCTTGGTGGTGCATGCCTGTAATCCCAGCACTCGGGAGGCTGAGGCAGGAGGATCGCCTCGAGTTCCAGGCCAGCTTGAGCTACGTAGCAAGTTCAGGGCCCGCCTGAACTACAAAGGGAGATCCTGCCTCAGAAAACGGGCCCCCCCATAAGATTAAAAGACAGCATGCACCAATGTGATAGTAGTTATCTTTGGATGGTACATAACAAGCAATTCTGACTTCCTCATGTTTGCTTCCTCCCAACAATGAACATGTATTATCCTTTGATAAGAAAACTAAAACAAAACCACTATGAAAAATTAAAGAATAAAGACATAAACTTGGTGCAATAGCTAGGGTTGAAATTAACAATCAGAAAAATGTTCCTAAAAAAACGCCATGTAAAGATGCAAAACAATACTTCTATGTATCCATATTTGCATTTAATGTCCATTTTAATTTTTCCTAGAGCAGATCCCCCACAATAAAAAAACTTTAATAATTTAAGATTTGATAAATAAGTAAAATTGACATCAAATGTGCAAAACATTCAACCCCACTTTTAAGGAAGGACACACTGAAATGAAATGACAAAGAATTAAAAAAACAAAAGCAGTTTCAGGAAATGATGCTGGGTCTGGGGTTCATTAGAAGAGTGCTTGTCTAGCAGGTCCAGGCCCCTGGATACCATTCCCAGCACCGCAAACAAGCAAACAAAACAAAGTAGTGTGAATACACATTGGTGTAGCCTTTCTCAAAGGCAATTTGAGATTACATACTAAAAAGTCTAGTACCTGCACAGATCTGTTTTCTACAGACATTTCTTAATGAAGTAATATGAGATATAGAGAAAAATTTATAAACAATATCTTAGTCCGCATGGGTTGACTTAACAAAATGTTGAAGACTGGGTAGCTAAACAACAGAAATGTTAGTTCTCAGGGTTCTGGAGAGTGGATCGAGAGAAAGGCCAAGGGCTGGATGTGGTGGCTCATGCCTGTGATCCCAGCATTTGGGAGGTGAGGCAGGAGGGATCACTGGGAGTTTGAGGCCAGCCTGGGCTACATAGTGAGACCTTGTCTCAAAAACACAAAACAAAAAAATGACAGTAGCCACTCAGTTCACGGTGAAGGTTCTTTTCCTGTTTTGCAGCTAGTTATCTTCTTACTATATCCTCACATGGCCTTGCCTCAGTAGATGCAGAGTTCTCTCTCTTCTTCTTCTAAGGTCGCCAATCCTATAGGATTAGGACCCCACTTATAACCTGACTTAATTTTCTTTTTTCTTTGGTACCGGGGATCAAATTTGGGTCCTTGCGCTTGCACAGCAGGCGGTGAAACAACTGAGCTAAATCCCCGGCCCTAACCTGACTTAATTTTAATTACCTCCTAAAAGTCCTCTCCACAAATACAAACGTACTGTGGGTAAGAAATTCAGCATATGAGTTAGAGGAGACACTATTCAGCCCAGGGAAGACAGCATGTTAATTACTCATTACTTTTAGCAGCAATATTTGGAAACAATCTAGATGCTCAACAGTAGGTACCCTAGCAAGTTATGGTGGCGTAGATGGTCACAGACAGAAAATTAGGAGACACAGATGTAAAAAAAAATCACTTTTTAGGCTGGGAGTAGTGGCACATTCCTATAATACCAGCTATGTGGGAGGCTGAAGCAGGAAATCACAAGTTCAAGGTCAGCCTGGGCAACTTAGTGAAGCTATCTGAAAATAAAAATTAAGGACTGCCGGGGATTTAGGTCAGTGGTTCTGCCACCTGCCTCGCAAGTGCAAGGATCAGAGTTCGATCCCTGGTACCACAAAAAAAAAAGAAAATTAAGAAGGACTGGGAATATAGCTTGGTGCTGCCTGGGTTCAATCTCCAGTGTGTGTGTGGTAGGGGTGATAAGCAACATAAATGCAGATAATATACCAATACGGGAGGAGTGTAATCAGCAGTACAGCACTTGCCTAGTATGCCCGAGGCCCTGGGTTTGATCCCAGCACCTACCCCCTGCCAATAAAACCATAAACACAAACTGTATATGTAGTATGGTTCCTTTTCAGGGAGCTGGACAGACAGACAGACGCACACACATACACACTAGAACCTAGGAATAAGACATTAAAATACACCAAAATGTAAGCTGGCTATAGCGGCACACGCATGTAATCCCAGTGCTTGGGAGGCTGAGACAGGTTGATCACTGCAAATTTGAGCCAAGCCTGGGCTACAAGTAAGTTCAAAGCCAGTCTGAACTACACAGCGAGACCCTCTCAACAAACAAAATACACCAAAATGTCAACAGTGGCAATCTCAGAATCAAAGATTCCTTTTACTATCTTCCTTACAATTTTTACAGTTCCAATTTTGTTAACATGTATAGCTTATGTAATCAAAAGCAAAAGGTAAAAAAATAAATGTTTATTTTTTTCAGTACCGGGGATTGAACTCAGGACCTTGCACTGTGAGGCAGGCACAGTGCCACTGAGCTAAATTGCCAGCCCAGTAAAAAAATACATTTATCATATGCAGTGGGTTTAGTAGTATTCTCTTAGACCCCTTGAACCTGTAACTGTGAGCTTATATGGAAAAGGATCTTTGTAGATGTAATTAAAAGTTAAGGATCTTGGGGCCAGGGATTTAGCTCAGTGGTGCTGCTCCTGCCTTGCAAGCACAAGGTCCTGAGTTCGATCCCTGGTACTGGAAAAAAAAAATCTACCAAAGTTAAGGATCTTAAAACGAGATCACCCTGGACTTCAAGTGGGTCCTAAGGCCAATGACATGTTTCCTTGTAAGAGAGAAAAGAAGGGAAACACAGACAGAGGGAAAGGCCGAGTGAAGGCAGAGCCAAAGACTCTTCCGTTCAGCATGTATTGCTGGCAGCCACTGGAAGCAAGGAGAGAAGTATGAAGCCAATTCTCCTTTGGAGCCTCCTTAGGAATCAGCCCCGCCCATGTCTTCATGACAAATGTCTGGTCTCCAGGAGAGTGAGAAAACAAGTTTCTGCTGTCTTAAGCCATCACATTTGTGGGAATTTGCTACGGTAGGTCGAGGAAACAAATATACCATGTAACGATGCAAAACGCACATTTAACAAACACTGGACCATGCAGTTTGACTTCTTTGGAAATAAACGATAACATAAGTGTGTGATACTGTGTATGTACACACACATGTGTGCATGTGCACGTGCATTCCATTTTAATTCCTCTCGAGCAGATGCTCCAAACACAATTGTGTCATGGCCAAGAGACGCTGATATGGGGACATTTACAAACACTCTCATCTCGAGGAGTTTATGTTGCCAGAAAGGGACTGTTGCAGAAAAGATGACAGCTCCTCCCTAGCGTATCCCAGCACATCTCCCATACTTACTAATTCCTTTCTCTTTGGGAGCAATCTTCTCCAAGTCTTTTAATTGAAATACATCTTTCTGTTGAAAGGGGTTAAAGAAGAGAAGAAATACAGATGTTTATTTTCTACTGCATATTTATATTCACCATGATTATGTTTATAAAACAATATATTAAAAACCTATGCCCGAAAAGGAACAGAGCAATAAAATTAAGCATTTTAAAACTAAAAGAGATTTTGTGATTATCTTAACACCTCCTACAGAACTTAAAATAGACAGGCTTTTGCATGAACATGAAATTCTTTTTTTTTTTTTTTTTTGAACATGAAATTCTTTAAAGTACTTGGAGATCAGAACAACAAAACATATCTTCCCACTGAAGGAGAAAAACTAGTTATGGTTAATTAGTTGGTAACATGAGTCTCTGCAACACTGATTTGAAGAAAATACCATGCAAATAGACAGGTGCAGGTGCAGTAGCTAGGAGTTTGGGCCACATGAGACCCCATAGAAAGAGGGAGAGGGAAGGGGCGGGGGAGGGGGAGGGGCGGGAGGAAGACACACAGACAGTGCTTTACTTAGGATATATCACTCTATGGATTTAGCAGTTCTAATTAAAGGCAAAGCAGATAGCTGTCAAGATTACTTTACATTTAAGGTTTCATAAAACAGTTATAACTAAACAATAGAAAAATTATGTAATCCACGGCTGTCTTTGAATTATTCACCTGTACATTTTATATGTTCTCCAGATTCAAAGCAAAACATTATGAAAAATATGCCTGTAGAATATCTAACCTGATGGTCAGGAGGAAAAAAAATCTACATTGAATACTTCTCTCTGCTTGTAACAGTCGCGGCTTAAGTGGTAAAATAACCTGGGTAATGAAAGTGAAATTACTTGAAAAGACTAAAGTATTCAGTAATTAGAATAGAAATATTGTGATTGTTGTTATGGAAATCTGGGATCCATTTCTTCCAAAATCAAGTTTATTTGAAGGCAACTTCAACTAGATGGAAATTACTCTTCAAAAAATCGAAAACTTCTGTTCATCCAAATGGGCGCTGCTAAAAAACTGAAAAGACAAATCATTCCCAGAAGAAAATATTTGCAACACAATACTTGACAAGGGAATGGTACCCAGGATATACATAAAGAATTCCTTTGAAGTATATTTTAAAAAAAGAACTGATGGATAAAGGAGTGAACAGATGAAAACAATGTGATAAAGCAAGTATGTTAATGGTAGAATTTAAATGGTAGGAATATGGTTATTTACTGAAAAGCTGTTTGATCTTTGCTATATAGGATTACCATTTTCATAATAAAGTGTTGAAAAAATTTCATCTTACTACACCAAAGATTTAACTTTGTCTTCACCTAAGATTTAACTTCTCTTTCACTATTCCCAAGGTTTGATAAATTAAGAAAATAGTAACTTAATGGATTTAGAGTACTGATTTAGATCAATTTTTACACTTCTGAAAATAAGATGTTTAAAGGTAATAACTGACGATTTCAGGGAACATGTAATAAATTAAGACTACAAATAGACTTTTAATAATGCATTTGAAAACTTGGTCTCTCTTCAAATACTTAAGATTCCTTGGCAAGAGAACATGAGCGCATTCAGACATCTGCCGGTACGCAGTCACCAAGGGAGAGCTGCAGACACGCTGGCCACCGCTGTGGGGCTGCGTGTGACTAGTGGAGCTTGCAAAGAGCAGGTCTCCAAACTTAGGCAGACAGGAAAATGATGCTGCATAAATTAGTACAAACGGTAGTTTTTACACTCCACAGATTTAAGCACTGATGATGAACGAGGTGAAAACGATGGTCCTAGCTTAAAAAAAAATAAAACTATGTGGGTCAGGGATTTAGCTCAGAGGCACCGTGCCTGTGGTACTGAAAAAAAAAAGCTATGTGCAAAATACCATGGAACATCTATAGTTGCAGTACTACACTAATTAATACATTAATTTAATCCAATGCAACCTAGAAACTGTAATGTTTTACACAGAATATCTCTCTTTTTTTTTGCTTTTTTTGAGGAAGGGTCTCCCTTTGTAGTTCAGGCTGGTCTTGAACTCACTGAGATCCTCCTGCCTCAGCCTCCCAAGTGCTGGGATCACAGGTGTGCGCCACCACACCCGGCTTAAAGTATCTCATTTTAATTCTCGAACCAACACTGAGTTAGGTACTATTATCATCCTTTTTAATAAAGTCACTGAGAAAGAGGTCCAGTGACTTCCTCAAGGTTACACAGCTACTAGGTAAAATAGATTCCAGATGTAAATTCTCAATCATGGAGTTATGCTCTTCCTGTGTTCTTCCTAGGTACAACCAGTAATCTCTTTATTACACTGGCAGCTTCAGACACACAGACACACAGACACACACACACACCCCCATCTATATATTTATGCGATGTCTGTCTCTTTCCCTCCACTTATATATTTACAGGCTCTCTCACTGTAAATGTGGTCATCCCAGGGGATCGTATACCAATGGAAAGCCATTCAAGCCTTAGCTAAGGCAGTATTCAGAAAACTCAGCAAATGTCCATTGTTATTTTGTGTCTCAAAATAGTCCTTAAAGGAAGGTTCTGATCTTTCCTGAGCTGTCATTATTACCAAGACTGTGTTTTTCAAAGATTTCCAAAACTTCACACTTCAGAGAGAGGCAATACAGTAGGTGATACTCCCTTGGCTTGTTTTCTAATTTGGTTCAAAAGGTAATATATGCTTGCTGGAGACAGCTGAGCAAACAGACTTAAAGCAAAGTCCACCTGCAATCCTAACCACTCTTCAATTTGTGATCATACTGCAATATTTTTTTAGATTCTGCATTTTTTACTTTACTTTATCAATTTCTTATTTATATTGCTACTTTTCCCCATCTTTTTTGCATCTGCATAAGATAAAAATAGCCAGTGGGCTGGGACCAATAGGTTAAAGGTCTTGGCAAGCAATATGAAATTGGTGTATATTCTTTTAGGTAAAAAGCCCATTGGTACTTGAACTAGGAGCATTTCTTGTACAAAAACATGATAAAGACAGCAGGCTCTCAAGCCAGGTGCCTGGGGCTGAACCCTGACTCTGCCACGTAAGAGTTGAAACTTTAAACATATTTCTTACTACTGGCAACCACAAACATCTGGAATAAATTAAGGAGGCCTATGTGCCATCATACATGTGTTACAGTACAGTCAGATGGAAAAATACCAAGAGGCAGTGTTTTCCTACCTCTAACATCAGGTGAACCTCTTTGATTTGAATCCTGGTACAGACAATTCTATTTCTGAGATCCAGGACTAGCTTCTTAGATAGCTGGTGTCTCACAGGTGACTTCATTTGTAAAAATGCAGATGAGACAACAGTACCTATGCTCACAGGGCAGATGGAAGGATAAAATCAGACAGCATACACTGGGGCTTGGAACAGCGATGGGCACCTAGGCAACGCCCCGTGAATGTTAGCTCTCACCCGCATATTTCAGGCAGGAAGGAGACACGAATACTGCTCTGGAAAGATAATTCCGGTACCAGTATTTAGGGCAGTCTGGGTGAAGAGACCCTCCCAACAGTGGTATATGGTCCTTTCATACTCCACTGCTCACAGGATCCACAAAGGCTGCTGAACTTTATCCATCCTTCAGTACAGACTTCTAACAAAGCAGAGACTGCTAACATTGGACTACTAAATGTGAAAATACAAAATCTACTAACTGCAAAAACATACTTTTTTTTTTGGTACTGGGGATCGAACTCAGGACCTTTCGCTTGCCAGGAAGGTACCGGCACCACTGAGCTAAATCCTGGGCCCTGCAAAAACATATTTAATGTGAAAACTACATAAAATATGAAAAATCTTAAAAGAACTTACTGTCTCAAAAAATATTTGCATCATCCGGGCTCTCTTTTCTTCTGCACTCAGTCCTTTTTTCTTTGACTAAAACACAGAAGGAAAAAGGTAAATGCTGCATTTTTTAAACACTGCATTTCAAACAACTTGGTGTGAAATGTTACCTGAAATTCTGTGCATGGTCTTATCTGATATCAACAGGTTTGATACTCTGAGTCAAGCCTGCCTTGTCGTTTTTAATTACTGTGCCAATCTCTGTGGTAGGTGCTACCAGTGTAATAGCAAGAAGAGTGCTTAAGACACCGCCTGGCATTTCGTAGACGTTAAATATTTATAAAACGAACCAACGGCAAACAACTATATTTACCTTCAAAAGGTTTACAAACTCTCACAAACACTTACAACTAATGAACAGCGACATGCCTAAGTGCCCAGGACAGGATGGATTGATTCCACCTGGGGAAGGAGAAGGAAGCCCAGAGATGAGAGGGCTTTGGAAGTTGAGAGACCCTGAGAAGGGCGCCTTGGGCAGACCACACGTGGGCACAGCCAAGTGGTCTGCTGCCGTGAGGGCTTTGGAGGGGGAGTGCAGGTTAGAAAGGGAGAAAGAGATCAGAATGTTAGATGGCATTACGGAAGGCCGGCGGGGACAGAATGGCTTTCATTCTAAATAGCGAAGAACCAGACTAAACTCTAATGCAGGGGAGTAACAAGATTAAAGAGATATTTTGGCGTACTGATTGTGGTACTAATGGGAAGAGTAGGCTAGAGGAAGGAAAAGCCTATCCAAGTAGAAAATTGGAGCCTCCTCGGGTTATTATTCTGTAATACTTTAGGCCAATTTGAAATTAAGATAATCAATATATAACTGAAATGTATAAAGACATTTTACTATCTACTGTATATAGAATATGTGCATAGAAAGCTAAAGTCCCGCTTCTTTGAAAAGCCAAATTTCAACCCAAAGATTTGCAGAAAAAAAGACAAAACCAAAAACCCGTGAAAAGCATCATTTCTAGCTCTCCAACATGGAATTTCATACTAGTGTTTCTTAAATGATCTGCACCTTTCTCAAAAATTAGATGTGATCACAGGGAAACAAACCATTTACTTAAGAAACAGGCTTAACGAAGATGACACTATTCAACCAAAAACTCCACGGGAAAATGTCACTCTGAGACACAGGAGGAAGGGATGGGGACAGCTAGTCTGACTACATACCTGAGTACGTAAGTCTATGCTTTTTTCAAAACCTAGAGACTCACTAACTCTTTTCAGTGAGTGGTTCTGTTTTTCTTGATGAGTCATATAAGTAAGCAGCCTCAAAACTCCTCAGTCTACTCTGAAACAGTGCAGTTCCTCAGGGTTTGGCTACTGATCCCCTCATCTGCTCACACCTTTCCTTTGATCTCACCTGCCTTCATGGCTTTAATCACCAGAGCTGAGAGCTCAAATCTTTACATCTGTCCCTGAGTGTGCTCCTGGGCTTCAGTCTCATGTACCTACCTGCCAACTAGACAGACTTCAAACCCAAGCGCTCCAAACCAAACCTCCTTTCGAGCACCTCCTCCCAAACCTGCTATTCTACACCCATACCAGCCACCTTGTTATCCACCCCAGAGGCACGGCAGTCATTCTAGGGGCTTTCACCTCTCTTACTCCACATCCAACCCAGCACCAGGTTCTGCCAATTTCGGTGCTTAACTGTTTCTCTCTTTTGTCCGGCTGGCTCTGTCCCTACTACCACGACCCTGGTTCAGGCCTTCATTATCTGTCTCCTGCAATATACTTTCAGTAACCTGTTTTTGTTTTTTTTTTTGGTACTGGGGATCGAACTCGGGACCTTGCGGTTGCGAGGCAGGCGCCGGAACCACTGAGCTAAATCCCCAGCCCTACTTTCAGTAACCTAACCACACTGTCTCACCTCCAAGTTCACCTTTCCCACTGTGAAAAGGCAAATCTGACCGTGCCTCTCCCTCGATGAAAACCTTGCAGTGGTTCCCAACCACCAGAAGTATCCATGCACCCTAGCTGGATGTAGGCCATCTATCACCTGACTCCAACTTACTTGTCTCAGCCGTGGCCCTCTTCAACTTCTGCCTAAAAATACAACGAGCTAAGCAAGTTGGGCTATAATATAAAGACTGTTCTCTACCCGAAGCGCGCTCTAACTTCTGTGCCTTTTAAAAAATGTTCCTCCACCTAAAACACCTCTTCTTGCATATTCCAACTCCAGAATGTCTCCCGAGGCTCGGTCCAGGCACGCTCCTCATGGAACTTCCCTGCTCACAAGCTATGCCTGTGTTTCCAGGGCACACTTTGATCAGATTGTTTACTGCGCTAAGGAGAATTTACTTGTCTCCACTCAGCAGCAGACTGAAACACTTTAGAACATGAACTGCCTTGGCCCTCCCTGGCTTAGTAAGCCAGGTTAGATAGTCAGGCCTGCATTGTAGAAGCCTTCAGCTCTAAAATTTGAAGCCGCTCAGACTCCCAAGCCCCCAGTACCTGCCACACTTCCATACATACTTACGCAGGGAGAATTAATAATGGGGAAATCTGTGATAACTACCCACTGCCTTGCTTGCAGAGAGAAATCGGAGAAATTTCAGGTAGGCAAGCTCCAGGAAACCATGTAGACCTGTTCACTAAACCTAGGGCTGAGAGCTAGACTTATCAGTCTCCCTTTGCAGTATCTGAAAATCAAGCAGAGATCCACACCTAGTTAGAAGGCTCCTAGAAGGCTCCTCGGCTCATTTCTTGATTCCAGTGGGTCTCGAATTGCCATGCATTAGAATCATCTCAGGTGCCTGTCTGAAAATACAGATCCCCAGGCACATCCTGTATGAACTGGGCATGTCTATTTTATTTTTTTCGGTACGGGGGATTGAACTCCGGTCCTTGCACTTGCACAGCAGGTGGCGAAACCACTGAGCTAAATCCCCAGCCTGGGCATGCCTATTTTAAAGGTGTTTTAACTGTGTCCTACGGTTGATAACTTTTTTTCTCCTCCAACCAGATCTAGAAGACATTGGGGGCTCAGTGGGAGCAGTAAGTCCCTTAGGACTTTACGGCTGCTTTGGCAGAAAACAAGCCCCAAAGTAGCAGGAAAGGTCCTGGCGTCTGGCATCATAAACAGCTGCTGGGAAGGCCTTGCACTCCACCAGCCTGGCAGAGGCAGGCAATGATAAAGGGAATCTAGTGTCCCCGGGCACAGCAGTAGGGAGGCTCTCAACACTAAGAGCTTATAAAAGTTACTCAAGAAATGCAGCTGTGCTGGAGCATTCATTTACAGTGCTTTCACTCGTTAATCTCTTATGATTAGAAAGAATTTTTAACCATTAACTACAGTAGGACAGTATTATGGCCGAAATTAAAATAACTACTGTAAAAGGATGTCATATTAATATCTCCATTTAGAAACGTCAAAAAATTAACAAGGACTTACTCAGTATTTAAGACTAGGAAAATTATCCTGATAGTGTGATTCAGAGAGGTTTTCAAATTAGTAAGGAGACTCAAAACTTGGCCTGAGGACTATGATGCTTCTTCATTAACCAAAGTATTTTAAATGGCTTAAAAAACCTTGTGTCTGAGGTTTACAGAATTTACAGAATTCCTAATACCAGTCTTGTTGGTCAATTACAAGAAAAAATTTTTTTTCTTTGGTACCGGGGATCGAACTTGGGTCCTTACGCTTGCGCAGCAGGCAGAGAAACCACTGAGCTAAATCCCCGGCCCTACAATAAAATTTTGAAAAAAACAGAAAGTTGTTACCTGCCGCCCTCTGAGTTGCACTTCTCCAATTCCAAAAATACGCCCGGACTCATAAATGTTTACCCATCAAGCCTGACCAAATCAAAACAGTTATCAACTGACAAGGAAGACAGAGGATAAAGTTTGTCTTTTACCGCCATAACTAATCTTATTTCTTGATCACATATGTAAAGAACAAGTCCTTATCTATGAACGGTTTTATGTGTCGCATGCTTCTCCATGATCAGACGCATCCAACGTGGTAACAGCACATTAAATCATTTAATATCAGGTGATCAATGTGTGAAAAGATTAGATAAAAGCACGAAATCGATGTATTGTCCTGCACAGTTCTCAGTAATCAGTTATGTTAGGCGCCAACTCCACAAAGAGAAATATAACACCAAGCACTGGCAACAGACTTGTTTTAAGTTTGATCTGGTAGCTTCTTGGACCATTTTGTGCCCAGGTGACTGGGTTGGTAGTTTAACCACAAAGAAGCCGTTATCGGTTAAAATACAGCTGGCCGAGTATCTGCAAATAAACACAGTACCCCAGATCTTTGTCCACCACGACCTCTGCAATATAACGTCCACTTCGCTAAATTAAGGTATTAAAGTCTTCGCTCTTTTTAATCAGACATTGATTTTCTGCCAACAGAAGCAGAAAAAAAAATGGCATGAAACTCTGAAGGTTTAGGAAATGATTTGATGAGCAGAAAGACGCTAAGTCCACAGAGCAGACGCTCCGAACCCCGGCGGGACCCGAGCCCTCAGGGCCCGGGGAAGGAGGCCGACTCCGCGCGGCGACGCCCCGGGTTTCCAGGGACCCCGCGACGGGACGCCGTGGGCTCTGCCGGGCGCGCTGCGGACCGCGGGGCCCGGGCTCCCTCAGCCGGGCCTCTCGGGGCCCAGCGCTCCAGCCGCCCGCCGGGGCCGAACGCGGGAGCAGGCCCGGCGACCCCCGCGCGAGGCGAGGCCGGGGAGGAAGCAGCCCCGGGACGCGGCCTCTGCTCTTACCATGGCGCGGGTGGCGGGCCTTCCGGCGGAGAGCCCTGCGGGGGGCGAGGGGTGAGTTTGACTTTGGCGCCAATTGCTCGGGGCGGAGCAGGAAGGGGAGCAGGGCGGGGAACTGATGGGCCGCGTCCGCACGGCGCGCAGCGACCCCTGGCGGCCCCGCCGAGCGAGGGGCGGGGCCTGCTCCCGGACAGAGGGTAGGGTCTGGGCCGGGATAGAGGGCGTGGGCCGGGATAGAGGGCGGGGCCCGGGCCTGGACGAAGGGGCGGGGCCTACGCGTAGTCCCGCGCTCTAGGCCGCCGTGTCTTCTCCCTTTCTGGATTGACTGTCCTTGTTTTCTAAAAAGAAAGATTTGAGCCCTCATTTTTACACGAGTTTCCTCGGTTCCGTGGCTGTCTGACCTGTTTGGGTTAAAAGTGGAAGGCTTGGCTGCGGGAGAAGAAACCACTGCCTCGGCCTACCCGGATTCGTCCAGTGCGGGACGACGCTGCGCCGGTCTCTTCTAATCGTCCCCGCTTCTCCCGGCCGCCACCCGCTGCTTTTCCCGCTGTAAAAGGCTGTCGTATGCTTGCTTTTCCCTTAGGCTTTTTAAAAAGGAAACAAAATGAATTTAACATCAGAAGGGTGGAAAATACACTCCTCATAATAGTAGCTGCGAATTCAGAGCAAAAGCACCGTTCCCTTACCCTGAAAAGTGCTAACAATTTTCACTAAGACGTCAATCGTATCGAACCACTCTAAAGTGTAGTAATTTTACTAACATCTTAAACAATGCCATTAAAGGTATTTGTAGTCCTTGTTGCTTATTACAGCAGGAGGGGGCGCTGGGTTCCATTCGATTTTTCTGGAGCACACAGGACAGAATTCTAAACTAGTAAATGGGTAGCCAATTAATACATGCTTAATATGTACTAGAAAAATATTATGCATATTGTGTGTTATTCATGCATTGGTCATCCTATGGCTAAAGTAGGTATTGTATGTCAGTTTAAGAAAAGGAAAGCTATAAGAAAAAACAGTAAAATGTTAGCATTTGTGGGCAGTCTTGTGTCGCTCTGCCCTGAGATTACCTTGTGTCTCCTGTCCCATCAGGGATACAGGTCCTCACCTGCCAACTTTCCCCATCCTTCAGACAGCTCAGTTGGAGCTTCCAGGAATCCCATCTCCCAGGCCACCTCACAAATGTAAGAGAGACCACAGAAGAAAGGAACAAGGCTTTTCCATGGTCCCATAAATTGTGCAGCTGTCTTTATTGTATTCATTTGTCTCATCCCAGTAGACCAAAATTCTACGAGGTCAGGGACTTCCTCATTTCCTGCTATTCCCTACTGGCTAGAACAGTAATGGAACATATTGTACTAATAAATATTTGTTAATGCACTCATAGAAAGTAGCTCACGGTACTCCCAAGTATCTGGCCTGTTTCACCAGACTGGAAGCTCCTAGGTGGTACCGGCTTCATTATTCATCTTTGTATGCCTAGGCCTACCCCAAAGTCTGGGGCACCACAGGCGTTTACGATTGTTCAGGGCCTACAGCAACGAGACAAAGGGCAGTAGTTTGGTGGAGGGGTGAACGTCACTTTGCACTGCCTGCCTCCCAACTTTGGCAGTAAGAATCTGCAGCTCGGATTCCTCTGTTCTGGAAAGGGATGTTTCGGGCTTTATGTGGAATGTGTTTCCAATGCACACTCTGAGATATGTTATCTTGATATGTGACCCAAATGGCTTGTGAAGTACTCCAATCTCTGAGTCTGAAAACCCCCAAAGAACCCATGACACCAAGGGTACTTGCTTGGGTTAAATAAGTGAACTGAAGTAGGATTCAATAATATTAATGTTCACAGTTAGTTATCAGTGGTGTTATGTTTGGTCTTTGAAAATTTCTGTTGTTTCATCTTTAAAACTAACTTAGATCATCTTTGTCAGAGTTCCAATTTATTTTGGATGTTTTTAGCCCTTTAGAAAATAAAGAAATCCTTCATTATTTACAAAGGACACTTCACAGTTCAATTAAGATGAATTTTAGGGTTCATGGCATCACAGCAAATACAAATCAGAAATTTAATGATTTAAAAGTCTGTAAGTGTAGTGTATCAGGAAAAACAAGTTGCAAGGAAACATGTAAACATGTAAAAAAAGAAAAGCCAATGACTTGTTTATAATCAGGAAAGAGCTAAGATTTCTTTATAGAAACACGAGAACAAGTCTAGACACCAGTCACAATTGTGGGAAAGATACTGGCCTGTAGATGGGGCCTCTAAAATGGCAACTTTAACATTATGAATAGAGATTATGTTTAAGAAATGTTTACTTGATTTTGAGAAAGGCTGTGGAAACTAGCTTCTTTGCAAATATATGACATATGTACATTTATCACCAGGCTCCTCCAGAGAATGAACTGCCAGAGGACTGTACAGATGTGTTCTCTGGATGGTTTGAAATGTGTGATCAGCAGCTTGATAGAACGTAGAATTTTTTATTATAAGGAATTCCATGTAATTAAATTCTGGGGCCTAAAAATAATGTTGGTAGTGAGGTCCCTCTTGAGTACTTCATTCCCCAGAAATGTGTCTCCCATGCCCACCAGAAAGTCTCTATCTTAAGATCCTTTAAGGGTTATAAGGACAGTGATTTTTTAAAAATATTTTTATATCTTTCTAAATATACATGTTATGTTTTAGGGCTTTCCAAATTCCTGTTTAAGATACAGTACACGCTAAAGACTACTAGATGATTAGCAAAGTAACAAAATTTTACTAAGCTTTTTCTTACTAGTATAAAAGTTTGGATGAGGTATTGCTTGCTATCATCCACATATTCTACAACAATCCCTTCACTCAGGGGAACAATCTGTTAAATAAACATTCACCCTGGAAATGGAGAAAACAAGCTTTATTATAATGATTTGAGATTTTGTGCATGGTAAAGATATACATATGAATCTTGTTTCTCCTAGGTTTCAAGACAGAATTAATTTAAAGTTTTATTGTAGACTAAAGCATCCAAAATACTGTGGTACGTATGTAGCTACGAACATACAAACACTTTGATGCACAGCGTTCATTCTCTTCTTTAAATAGGCAGTCAGCACTTTGATTCATAAAAGAACAAATGATGAGAATATCAGTATCAATGTCAGAGAGCAAGACTTAGTGTTCTATACACAAAATGTATGAAACAGAGCTATAAAGATGGAATGTAAAAATAAAAAGAAAACGAAGCAAAAAACCTTCATACTCATACACAGTATTCAAAAGCTATAGAACTGAGAGTGATATAAAGGATTCTATTACAAGAATACACTCTGATGATGACAGAACATTCCAATGTCATAAAGCAAAAGCACTGAATTTAAGGCTGTGTTGCTTTCGAAAATTAGTGGAAGTGCTGTACATTCAATGGAACAACATAGCCAATTTATTAATCTATTCTAGAATATTAATAGCTTTCATACATTCTGCACAAACAGACCACACAATCACTGCCTCACAATTCATCTTTAAAAGTTTTTAAGATTAGCATCATGATTTGTAGCTTACTGTCATTTAAAACAAAACAAAAAATTATTTATTTATACCAAGTAAATCTTTAATGGGCACTTAGTTTCCTTTATGGCAATACTAGATTCCTAGTTATCAAAAATATTAAAATAATTGTAAAGTTTAAAACCCTGCAACATTTACAGAACGCAATAGTATCATGACTTTTTCAGTTTTAAGCAGAATTAGATAAGGTTTGCATCCAATAGTTTTGATTTCCTCTTCTCTGGAATTTTTTTGATTCTTCAACTAAAAACACTCCTACCTTTTCATAAGCTGGTCAATAAAGAGGAACAGAGTTCAAATGTACAAAACATTCTTCTCATTTGAAGTAATCAGCAATGCTATCTGCTGTTGACTTGCTATTTCCTCAGATTTACCCGGAAGGTACTACTACCAAAGCATTTGTGTTCCTCCTCAGTGGAAGGATCCCCCGACCCTTGCTAGCGTACTGCTATTCCAGTTAGTTCCATGAGAGGACATACCCTGTATTTAGTAGTGGAAGCAAGTGTGCAACAGTTGCAAGGATCTGGAGTATTTATTTACTTCAATCTAGTCGTAGACTAAATGAAAGTTAAGAAACTTGGGGACTTGTTTAGTTATGGGGACTAAAGTTTCACTGAAATACTACATAGCATTAAAAAAAAAAGGGGTCAAGATTCATGAAGGCTTTTGTTCATAGTTTCCGGATGGTCATGTGACTCCCCACCTTCCCATGGCCAGCAGGGGAGGTCTGTGTAGGGAGAGAACGCGTTGTCACTGACCTTTAAATTCTAACTGGCAATATTTTGCCGGAAGTGCCCAGGAGAAATCTGAATGAGTACTTTTTCAGTGCTACTTATCATGAACGTATGACAGGTTCTATACACTTGACAAGGAGAAATCAAACAATAATGGTAGCCCAGAAAAAAGCCACTTATTTTAATATCCTTCTCAGTTTACCAGAAACCATTTTCTATAGAATGTGACAAAATTTCATCTAAATCTTGTCTATCTGTATCTTATAAGCAGCACTTTCCCCGAAAATATGCTTACCAGGAAATACAGTAAACACACGTATGTATCCAGGTGTGAAATGTTATCTATAATATACATGATTACATATTTTGGTGGGAAAATATAGTAGTTCCTGGAGTGCCTATAGCATGTGTTTTAGTAACAGATAGTGGAACAGGTCCAGGTCAAGCTATCTGTTCTTCTATTCCAGTTTGCAACATGTAAAAAAAAAAAAAGTTTTGTGTTCAGCCTATTACTGGGATATCTGGATATCTAGTTTGATATGATATAATGGCTGATTAGTTTATAAGTTAATTTCTAAGTTCACAAACATTTTGATGTTGAAACAAAAAGCTTCTTTATCTAAATTAGTTTTAAAATCAATGGCTATAGGGCTGGAGATTTAGCTCAGTGGTTCAAGCACTTGCCTCACAAACACAAGGTCCCGAGTTCGATCACCAGTACCAAAAAAAAAAACACCCCAAAATCAAGGGCTAAAAGCATAGCTCAGTGGGTAGAGCACTTGCCTAGCATGTATGAAGACCTAGGTTCAATCTCCAGCACCAAAGAAAAAGAAAAAACGTCTGTGACAATTTAGACAGAAATACATTCTTACTTAGGAAAATAAACTAAAATTAATTTAACCAGTTTAAAAACGTTTTCTTTTAAATGGTCCAAGAATCTAGCCTATCTTTCAGTTGGAATATTAGTAAATTGAAAAATGAAATTTCTTCCCCAGAGTGTAAAGTCCAAGGGACAGGAATTTTTGTCTATTTATTCCTTGCTCTATTCCTAGTGCCTGGATTTATGGATGGGTATTTAAATTTGAAGACCAGGTCTACAGGTACAGCTCAGTGTTGAGCTCATGCTTAGCATGTAAGAGGCCCTGGGTTCAATCACTGACACTGAGAAAAAAATAAAATAAAATAAATTCAAAGACTCATTTCAATGACCTTAGGAAACAATATCTTAGTTTAACATTCTAAAAATTAGAATTAGTAAATTTTATGACTTTATCACAGATAGGCTTGAATATTTTAAAATCTACATAAATAAAAAAATACTAAAAAGTATTTTTTGGGTGTTGATTTGGGTGTAATAAATTTAACAGAGAACTGGAAGTAGTTAGATTTCCCTTCTAAATTTTAAAAAGTTCTATGTAGAGAAGGACTGGATTTTAAATTAATAAGAAATAAACATCACATTCATATAATAAGTTCAGAAAATGCTTTCTATAGTACAGCTCTAAGGTGCTTTCAATGAAAAAGATCCCAAGTCACTATCGAAAATGTCAAACACAACATTATATTTGGTAGAACTGAGTAGAAAATTAAACAGTGGAAATAGACTGAATCTTACTGTACAGCATTAATGACAGGTGAACAACTGACTAAACTGTTCTTAACAGTTCTCAAAATGCTTTTATAGTTTAAATTAAATATAATTCAACTTTTCATCTTTTTTTTCCTTCTCTCCTTTGTCTTCTTCCTTCAAAAGCACAGAAAGCCATTTTCTGACTAAACATCAGCCACCATCATTGTTCCTGGAAAACGGGCAAAAAAATTAAACTTGCCTTTGGGCTTCCTCCGTGAGGACAGCATTAAGCTTCACTGGTAAAAGAATATGCTGCAAAATGGCTAGATAACGCTTCTGTCTTTCAGAGTGCTGCCTATTTCAATACACCAAAGATTCAGCTATATATATGCATATATTATACATTCTATCTTACCCTAATCATGTATACATAATCCCTTAATGCCTCTACTATTCATTAAACATGATAAATAACCGTAACATGCCCTTACCTGTAATGCTCTCGAGATAACAGAACTTTGGTAACACTTTCTCTCTAAGGGGAAATCACGAATCAATCACATGCCTTTGGTTGACACCATGGAGTCCTCCAAAGGGCTCTTTATGGCTCTCTGTCCTAGGATACTGGTGTCCTACTACATGTGCTGACGTTTTGCAGGAGGTAAAGCTTTCGCTTTCACAAAGTGGAAGAGGAAAGACACGTGAAAACATGGCACATCAAACGTGACTTTTTCTCCGTAACACTCCAGTATGTTAATCTGGAGCTATTCATTGAACAGAAGGTAGCGTTGCTTTTGTAATATAATTTTCAAAGCATCAGGAATTTCAGGTTCCCTTGAAAATGGACTTTGTTTTTTGATAACAAGGTGAGCAGGAAAGAGGTGGAAAAGAACAAACAAAGATGATCTTTGATCTAAACCTGAAAGGTTAGGAAATTTGCATTGATTCTTAAGTGCTCAACTCAAAAGGCCGGCTGATCAGAGCTGGGAGGACTTGCAAGAGTAATTCATATGCAGTCATTGATAACCCAAACAGTGTCACAAGAGTAATACCTACTGTGAAAGTGAGGTTAGAAGATTTCCTGGGTCTTGTGACCTAGGTGTAAAAAGTATATAAGGACAACAGATTTTGTTTTGGGGAGCTTTGCACAAAGGTGCCCATTCACAAGATTAACAAGTATCTTCACATATGCTAGAATATTTTTAACTGTTTGTTTTGCAAAATTAGTTGAACTACATAAATCCCTGTCCTACAAGCCATAGTTCACAGGTGTAAAACTTTGCAGTTTTCAAAGATTCAGAAGAGATTTTTTTTAACCCTAAAGGTGATAATGCTGGAAACTGGATAAGCAGTTTTTAAATAAATTGTTACATTCAGAAATAACCTTGGAAAGTTTACTGAAGATTCCTTCTAGCACGAAAAGTCTGGTCATAATGTGGTCCTGGGTCAAGAAATCCACTTCAGTTTATAGTGCGAGACCTTCGGGAGGACTGTCCAGCCGCAGGCTGTTACTGTAAGTATCGGTAGACTTTGAAACAGTGATTTCCAGAGTCTGCAACCACAACGTGACCATCTGAAGTCAGGGCCAGGCCTTGGGGGCCGTACAGGGGATCAGCAGATGTGTTAATGTAGGACAAAAATGATCCGCTCCCATCAAAAACCTGCAAAAGCATGAAGTCAGAATATAATAGAAGTAGTTTTGTGATATGAAGTACATGTTAGAAAACCCATGGTGCCAATGTTTTTAATCTAAAAGCATGTAAATAACCCCCTAGGTTTGCTCAGGCCGAGGTCACACATGGGACTCTTCTCTTCCCCTGTACTTCCCTTGCTTGCTCATTGTAGTTCCTGTCCTCAGAGTCACTGACACAGATTGTGCCTGGGTGGCCAAACTGCACTCTGTCCCTACAGTGGTCACACAGGGGTAGGGTGGGAATGGCATGGACAGGCTTGAAACATGAATGACCCTTATTTTTCATGCTGAGCTTCTTTTCCTCCCAGCCTCTCATTCCCTTTTCATGCCCAATTTTATGGGAGGAAAAGCAGCAGCTAGACCACAGGAGAATGACCCTGAGTCATAATGTACAACAATAAAATTCCGATTTCTTTTTCTCTTTTCAGAAACAAAGCTGTAAGAAGTCCATGGTTGAACATGTACGTTAGGAGATGAAAGGGTCTCTTTTTGGTCTATTAGCTTCTGCTGTGATGAAATAAGAGGAAATGTCCAGGACCTGTACACTTCTCCCCCTTCTCACGGCTCGGCTGTTTTCATCTGACCATTTTGCTGGCCTGCACGGCATTTTAAAAGGCAACGTCAATGGGTAGGTGCTGTGAGGTCACAACACGAACAGCTTAGCAGCCTGTGGGTCTGCTCTGTGCACTTAGCTCCCTGCCTCAATGATGGCTTCTTACAACATCAGACCCTGGAAACATTCTCCTGAGATGCAGAATTCTCTTTCAGCGCCCATGTCCTTGGGGATAGGTAAACAAGGTAAATATGGTGGTGAAATCAAAGCCTTCTGTGTTATATTTGTGGCCTCAGTTCTGCTGAGAAGCAGTTACCTCTATCTGATTTGAACAGAAGGATGCTGCTGCCCTCACAGAGACATTGAATGCCCCAGATTCAGCCAGTGCCCTCGCAATCAACACACACTACTCCGGCATCATGAAGACCTCCTTCCTGCTGGGCTCCCTGGTGCACACGGAGGAAGAGCACATTGCTGGGTGCGTGGTTACATCCACGCAGGCATGATCACAGAGAAACAGGAGCGAAGTCTTTCTTCCACTTGAGGATTTAGAAGATTTGTTCTTCATATAGAGTCTATCTTTGAGGGGCAGGGAGCGCTGGGGGCTGAAACCAGGGCCTTCACACTGAGCTACATCCCCAGGCCTTTTTATTCTTTATTTTGAGATAGGGTCACGCTAAGTCACGAAGTTGCCCAAGGTGGGCCCAAACTTGCAATCCTCCTCTTTCAGTGTCCCAGATAAGGTGTGTGGCCCCGAACGTGGCTGTGTAAAAGTCAAACTTTCATGCAGCAGGGCTCCCTTTGGCAGGCTGGCAAGGGCTACAGATCCCATCTCAGAAGTATACTGTCACACTGCCGCCCACCCCAGAATGCAACCAAACGCCAAATGCCATCCATGATACCATTATTTCCTAAATGATGAAAACAAATCATCACCATTATTCCTTTTTTAATCAACTTTTTATTTTGAGGTAATTACAGATCTGCAGGAAGTTGCAAAGATAACAGAGGTCCGCTGTACCCTTCATCTGGTTTGCCCAGCTGGTTACATCTGTAACTATACTGCCATGCAAACCCTAACACAATAGCTTCTGAGATGTGTGTGGTCAGTAGTCACTTTATCACGTGTATTTCTGCGTAACCATTCCCTCCTCGCTATCAGCGTATACTACTCCACCATGATGAAGACTTCCCTCTTGCGACTCCTGGTCAGTCACATCCACTCGGCCACACTCTCTCCATCCAGAACCTTCGCTTCCCAACACAACCTGTTTTCCTCTCCTATAATTTCATTACTTTGACAGCGTTGCATGAATAGAATCATACGGTAAGCCACCTTTTCAAAGTGGCTGTATCCACTCAGCACAAGGCCCTGAGATGCATCCAAGTTGTTAAGTTATCAGTTAGTGTATCAGTTCACAGTATGGAAACACTACACTTTATTTAGCCATAAACTGATTGATAGAAAGCTTGGCTGTTTTCAGGTTTGGGCTATTACAAATACACCTTCTATGCACAATAATGTACTACTTCCATGTGGGCCTAAGTTTTCATTTCTCTGAGATAAATGCCCAGGATTCTAACTGGTAGATTGTTTGGTGGCAATGTTTAATTTTTTAAGAAACTGCCAAACTACAGTATTTTCAAGGCAGACTTACTATTTAATTCCTACTAGCAATATATGAGAGATTTAGTTTCTGTAAGTGCTCACAAGTATTTGGTATTATCAGTATTTTTTAATTTTAGCTACTTAAACAAATAAGGGTAGGATCTCATCATGGTCTTTAATCTGTGCTTCCCTAATGTCTAATGATATTGAGCACTTTTTTATGTATATATCTTTCCTCTTCATATTTCTTGCTCATTTTCTTTTTTGGGGGGAGAGGTACCAGGGATTGAACTCAGGATCTTGCACTTCCAAGGGAGGCGGGGCACCACTGAGCTAAATCCCCGGCCCCTCTTAAAATCTTTTAAAAGTTTATCTTCTACAGCATTATCTCCTAAAAGTCTTTTAGTTTTACATTTAAACCTGTGATCCATCTTGAGATCATTTTTTGGATAAGGTGAGATTTTATTTTTCCTTACTGGTTATTTTATTTGTTACAGTCCCACTTGTTGAAAAAGCTATCATTCCCTACCTTGATTGCTTTTGTACCTTTGTCAAAAAAATCAGTGGGCTGCACGTGTGCAGGGGCTGTTTGTGGACTCGACTCTCTTCCACTGATGTTGACTCTGTCCATCCACAATACCACACAGTTGGGATGATGCCAGCTCTGTAGGAAGGTGGTGTATCAGGCAGAATGATTCCTCTCACTTTATTCTTCTTTTCAAAATTGTTTTAGCTGTTCTCGGCCCTTTGCCTCGCCATAACAGTTTCAAATAATCTTGTCTGTAGCCACAGACAAATCCAGCTGGGATTCTGTGTTAGAGCTGTGGATCAGCTGATAGCCTTGCATTGTTGAGCTGAATGGTAGCCCTGCATGTGGACCCACTCACTCTGAGTCTGGTAATTCAGTTTGTCTCTCCATGTATTACTCAGATCTTCTTTGATTTCTTTCATCAGCATTTTATAGTTTTCAACACATAAATACTGGCTAGACTTTGTTATGATACCTAAGGTTGATTCTGTTTTTAGCAAAACAAAATTATTAATATTATTATATTAATTATATTTTAAATTTTGGTTTCCATGTGTTCATTCGTTGTTTTTGTTTTTGTTTTTTGTGACAGGGTCTCACTGTGTAGTTCAGGCTGGGCCTGAGCTCACTAGGTAGCACAGGCTGGCCTCAAACTTGCAAGATCATCCTGCCTCTGCCTCCTGAGTGGAGATTGCAGGCATGTGCCACCATGCCCGGCTGTTCATTGGTAGTATACAAAAATGTAAGTGACTTTTGTTATGTTGATCTTATATTCTTGCTGAACTCACCTATTGATTCTAGGATTTTTTTGTTTGTTTTTTGAGACAGGGTCTCACTATGTAGCCCAGGCTGGCTTCAGATTTGTAGAAATCCTCCTCCCTCAGCCTTCTGGGTGCTGGGATTACAGGTATGCACCACCATGCATGGCTCTAGGAATTTTTTCGTAGACTCCTTGGTGTTTTCCATGTAAATGATCATATTATCTGCAAGTAGGGAAGATTTAAAAATTTCTTCCTTTCCAGTGTGTAAGGTTTCTCCTTTCCCTTGTTAATTGTGCTAGTTAAGACTTCCAGTTGTATACTCATTAGGAATGCTGAGAGCAAACATCACTGCCTTGTTCCCAATCTTACAGGGAAGGAATTCAGATTTTCACCATCAAGTTTAGGAGAAACTGTAGGTTTCATAGGTATTCTTCATGGAGCTGCAAAAGATTCTCTCTACTAGCTTCCTGAGAGTGTTGTCATCAGTGGGTATTGCAAGTGGTCAAATGCTTTTTCTATATAATTTTTTTTTTTGGTACTGGGGATTGAACTCAGGACCTTGCACTTGAGAGGGAGGCAGCAGCACCACTGAGCTAAATCCCCAGCTTCTATATAAATCAATACAATCATATGCTTTTTCTTCCTTAGACTTTTCATGTGGCAGGTTACACTGATTTTCAAATACTGAACCAGTCTTTTTTTTTTTTTTTTGGTTTGGTACCGGGGATCAATCTCCGGTCCTTGCGCTTGCACAGCAGGCGGTGAAACCACTGAGCTAAATCCTCGGCCCAGAACCAGTCTTGAATTCCTGGAATAAACTCACTTGGCCATAGAGGAATTTCATATATTGGTGAATTTTACTCCTCATTTGAGCCAAACTTTAACATGAACTCACCTTTCTGATTAAACACCTGCATTAAATACTTTAAAATTATTACAAGTTAAAATAATTGAGCCAACATTATAGATTTCTTTTTAAAAAATCTGTTTCTGTTTTGCTAAGAATTTTGGTATGTACACTGTGTACTCAAGAGGAATGCTGTTCTATGATTTTGTTTTTCTTTAATGTCTTAGTCTGATTTTGATATCATGTCCTCAGAAACTAAGTTGAAAGTGAGCTGAGAATTGTTCCCCTATCTTTATTTCCTGGAAAAAATTCTATAAAACCGGCACTAATTCTTCAAACATTCAGTAGAATTCTTCAGTGAAATCAAATGAATCTACGTATTGCTGGGGAGTTTTAAAATTACAAGTTTAATTTCCTTAATAGTTGTACGGCTAGTTATTTATTTCATATTGAGTAAGTTGTAAAGTTTCTATTTTCTGAGAAATTGTCCACTTTGTCTAGGTTGTCAAATTTATATGTGTAATGTTCTTCACAGAATTCCCTTATTGTCCTTTGATGTTTGTAGAGTCTGTAGTAATGTATTTTGTTCCCCCTCTCTTTCTCCTGTCAGTATTGCTAGAGGTTTGTTGATTTGATTGATCTTTTAAAAGAAGCAACTTGCTTGTTGATATTTTTAATTGTTTTTATGTTTTGAATTTCATAGATTCTGATCCCATCTTCACTACTGTCTTCCTTTGCTTTGGGGTTCTTTACTTCTATGTTTTTGCTTCTCAAGGTGGGAGCTTAGATTATTGATTCGAGCAAGAAATTTGCTTAATAATTACTGTAATGTTGTAGTGGAATGGGCATAAATGATAGTTTGGGATGTCTGTATCAAAACTATAAAAATTTCTGTGGTTTTTCTTGGTGACCACAGTCTGTGATTGTTGCCTATATTCCTAATTAAGGGAAGTGATAATTTTCAGTTATATATTAGCAGAGATAGAAACAGATTTCTTCAATTCCATCTACAAACCCTTTAAGAGTCTGTGAGATCCATGTTAAAAGAAAACCTAAATTAGAGGATTTCATCCTGGTAATACATTGCCCTTTCTTTGTCTACTCCACCTTCCATAGTTTGGTCCTGTTGGTGAGATTTTCTATGGTCTTATGATCTACCCTATGGAGAAGAGAAAACATCCCAGTCTGGGAAACAAACAATTCTTCACTTTTAACAAATACTACTAACCACATGACCACATTCAATAGCATTTTAATATACCTGGATCCTGCTGTTTCCCCAGTCTGCCACAATGATGTTCCCATTGGAATCCACTGCTACACCTGTTGGTGCATTAAACTGCCCATTTCCTTCACCATTGGAGCCAAACTTCAACATAAACTCTCCTTCCTGATTAAACACCTGTAAGAAATATTTTAAAATTGTTCGAAGTTAAAATAGTTGACCCAACTTTACACCTTAAAAAAATACGAACATGGGCCGGGGATTTAGCTCAGTGGTTTCGCCTCCTGCTGCGCAAGCGCAAGGACCCGAGTTCGATCCCCGGTACCGAAAAAAAAAAAAATACGAACAAGTTATTTATAGCAAGACTTGTGATTTAAGACACTCTGATAGAAAAGGAAAAAAAAAATCTATAAATCAAATCCCTGTATCACTTAGTGGCTCCCCAATTTGCCATATAAATATTATTCATCATTTCTTACATCACTCTTCTTTTTTCTATAATTTATATCTAGTTAATAAATACTTGGTGAAAAATTTTTTGGTATCAATCACAAAAGACTTTACAAATATAAGGCAGTATGAGTAAGGTTATAATTTTCAACAATATTATTCTTTCTACCTTTAAATATAGCAAAATTTCAAGAATGAGAATTTTATTTCTAACAGGATGGGTGCTCGTTCAATTTAGATCTAACAGTAGGAATTTCTTGTTAGGCCAGATAGTCAGAATTTACTATCATTTTATTACATCAACATAACAAAAAGAGGCTGGATTTTATGTACACAACCGGTGAAATTTAGTGTTTGTGTCTGTCAGAGAGACAAAGGGCTTTTTTATTCTCAGAAGGTAGTTTTCCTAAAATAAGTTTATATAATTCTATGGCTTTGATAAATAAATCTATGAAGACTCTTAAAAGTGAAGGAATAAATGAACTTTTAATCAAAATCTAGTACTGAATGTAGTCAAGCAATGGGTTAGTGTAGTTATTAATTAAACACTTACATGCATCAAATGCAGATTATGAATTCTGAATTAACATTTTAATGTGTTTAATGACAACACTATAGTAAGTATAATTTTATCTTGATGCTTCTGGTGATCCTTTTCCAATCTACATTTTTTCTTTTTTTGGTACTGGAGATCGAACTCTGGTCCTTGCGCTTGTGCAGCAGGCGATGAAACCACTGAGCTAAATCCCCGCCCCTCTGGTGATCCTTAATGGTTCTGAAATGTCTCTGTGACGCTATTTGAAACATCCATTACTATGGTTACCATGCCGCCTGGATGCATAAAAACAGTCCTTAACGAACTGAGAACTGAATCAACTGAATCGTACTGCGTTAAAGGCACCTTTAGAGTGAGGACTCCTCACATGTGGACCTGAGAAAGTTCACTATCTTTCAGAACAGGTCTAATTTGAAGATAATCTCGGGATCTTTAAGGGCCTCTTTAGTTCTTTAGAGACAGAGATAAGAACAACCAGCTTTCACTAAGAAGTAATGTTTTCAAATTTCTCCCTGGCTGAGGACTTGTGAATGTGGCAGAGGCTCAGCAGTGTGCATGAGGCCCTGGGTTCCTCCCCAGCAACACACACCCCCGAAATGCACGCTCATGCACACATGCATAACAAATCCCTTCACTCAGTCGCCTTTTACATACAACACTTTAAAGACCAATGGGTGTGTTTATGCTGGTAAGGACACAATTTATGATTCCCTAATCTTTCCCTTGTTGATTCTTATAAACAATATTTGAGTTTGTTTGTGGTCATCTTTCTGCATCAGTATGATTTCCTTAGCACAATGCTTCTGCTTCATGGTGGAAGAATGGATATTGCCAAATCTTGCTTCATTTTGTGATTAGAAGAAATCTACTATTGTCCCCCTTTATCCTCCATTTAATTTTGCTCAATTTCAGTTACCTGTAACTATGGTAGGGAATTTTTCTTTTTGTTTTATTGAGACAGGATCTCACTGTGTAGTCCAGGCTGGCTTTGAACTCACTATGTAGCCTAGGCTGGCCTTGAACTCTCAGCAACCCTCCTGCCTCTGCCTCCTGCGTGCTGGGATAACAAGGGATGTGCCACCACACCACCCAGCACAACAGAAGAATGTGAAATGGAAAATTCCAGAAATAATTTATAAGTTTTAAATAACTTTATCATAGTATTGTATTATAGTATTATAGCATTGCTGTAATCGGTCTACTTTATTATTAGTTACTATTGTTTGTTGTTTACTGTGCCCTACTTGTAAATCAAGTTTTATCATAGGTACAGATGATAGGAAGAAACAGAGGCCATCTGCTAGCGGGCTTGGAACAGGCAGACTCTAGCTTGCAGCCCTCCTCCTCAGCCTCCCACGACTACAGGCGGGTACCACATCTGGCTATTTCTATTTTCTATGTTTACCCATCTAAAAGGTCCTTTATTACTTTTTAATTATTCAGATGAGAACATATTAAGAGGCAGAAGTATAAACTGAAATAAATAATCTTTATACCTTTTTTGGGGTAAGTATTTACAGCAACTTTAAAAAAATAATAACCTCCTTTCCTGGTTTCAAAATCCTGCTCATGTCAAATATCACTCCCACTTGAAGTCCTCCCTGAAAGTTTTAACTATGGTTCTGGTCCTCTCCCTCTCTGTTCTCTCCCCCTCCCCGCCTCTCCCCCTCCCCTTCTCCCCTCCCTCTCCTTCCGTCTTTCTGCTGGGGATTGAACCTAGGGCCTCATCTATGCTAAACATACAATCTACTACTGAACTACATTCCCACCCCCAGAAATCTTTTTTACTGCTCTTTGGCCCTGTTCAGATCTGTCAGAGTTTTCTTCTTGCTGAATGCCTTGTACTTAAATGAGTGAAGGACACGAAGTGTGACCACAGCCTGCACTGTCTGTGCGCTCCTGTGTGTGCACAACCTGACACACATGTGTGTGCCCATTCTACAGGACCGTTACGGCCCCTGGGAGGACAGGCACAGCCCATTTCCTGGGTCCCCTGGTCTCTGTTTCCCTCCTCCTCCTCCTCCACCCACCAAGGCTGACTTTCCCTTCCTCCTTGTGGTTTTATTTGGACACCTCCAGGTCCCTGCTACTCAGCAGGCCACACCCTTTCCCTGCCCTGCCCGCCTCTGGGGCTCACTGTGCTCTGCCCTTCACAGGGTGACTTGGCCTTTCCATCTGCTCAGGTTAAACAGATCCTGGGGGAGGTTTGGGAAATGAAGCAGTGAAAGGGAGAGGGAATCTCTGGGTGTTAAAAAATCCTACTCCCTCCCCTGGTTATTTATTCCAGTTATCAGCATTTACCTTTGGCTGCTCAATGGTTATCTCTAAGTGCAAATCTTAGTCATTGCCATATGACCCTATCCTATGCGGTTGCCTTATTATTTTTCCTTTAAAGTGACTCGCTTTTTAAAATTTAAATGAATTTATTTATAAAGAAAAATTTGATCACTTTTTATGACTGCAAACCAGTATCACTTGGTGGAAATGGAAGGTGGCCCTAAAAAATTTTTTTTTCAATGCTGGAGACTGAACCGAGGGCCTCATGCATGCGAAGGAAGTGCTCTGCCACTGAGCTACATCACCGGCCCTAGTGACCCTAAAAATAAACACCTAACTCTACAATAAATGCCAGTGCACTCACAGATTGCAAAGTTTGACTTGAAGTATTGCTATTTTCTCATCATGACAGCAAACCAGAAATTTACTCTGGATTACTATATTATTTCTCAATTTTCTCATAATAAATTTCAAGTCTTTCTCCCCCTGTACTCAATAAGAAAGGTGTACTATGTTATTGGAGGAGGCAATTATTTTCTAAATAACACCAAATTATGAAAGCATTCTGAAGTGTGAAATATACTTCACGAGTGTATGTTAGGGTAATTCCTAATCCACTCTTGTAATGAGCTGTAATATCTAATTTTGTTTAAAAGACCCATACTTCAGGAAACTAAAAAAGTGATTTTGTTTTAATCTGTTGAATAGCCACAAAATACACTTATGTTAAGCTTCTGAAAAATTTGCCTCTACTTTTAAGCAGTTGCTTTTTAAAATTTAATTTTCAAGTCATCTTCAATTACACCAGTTTCTAATTAAGACACTTAAGGTTGCATATTCTGTTTGGTTCCCTGACTCTCCAGTCTGTATGCTCATATTAAAACCCTCATTTTAAAGCAGAAGCAAAATCTACTCTTCCAGGTTAATGCCTTCAAGTCCTGTATGTCTACGCAAGTTATTTTCTCCCACAGGAATTTCTCCATAAAAAGAGTTAGAAGGTAACAACAACTAATGTGTAATAAATAGTACCTTGACAGAATGATTATGGAAATCTGTAACAATAATCTCATTATTGCTATTTACAGCTGCGAAATGGGGACCTGCAATAAAGATGGAAAAAATATGTGATTACTATAACGACAAAAATGATTACAACCTATCAAGTACTGTAACAAAAACAAACTTCATACATTCATTATTTGAGAAAGAACAAAGAATCAGAGACCCAGTCCTGGATGTATCATTCAGCCTGACCCCTGGCTCCAGAAAACCTGGATCCCACTCTGTTCCACACTTGGGGTTGTCTCCTCTGACTTCTCCCACGCCAAGAGTTCGAGCAGCTCTAACGGTGTGGAAGGAGCAGTAAGGCAGAAGAGTTCCTTCTCTGCACTACCATCTGAAAGCCACGCCTGACAGCTCCTTTGAATGTCTGTTAGTTTTCTTAAGGGTTCTCAGCGTCTACTGAGGAAAGACGTGGCAACTCTCAGCACCGGGAGAGAGACTCCAATATGTAAATTTTTTTCTAAAAAGTTGAGCAGAAAACCCATACTCTGTAATTACGGGTGACATTCAGAACCTGGCAGGACAAAGAACTGAAGACAAACGGCAAAGAAATGAATGCAAATTCATGTTAAATACCCAGAGCATCATTTCAAAAAGAAAATTGATGAACCGTGTGCAGCCTCTTCCTGCAGATGTGAAAACTGTTGCAAGCCTGTGACTGCAAAGTGGCACACCAGAAAGAGGAGGAGTCGGCCTTCACAAACACTCTGAACTCCTGTTTTCATAATAACCTAGAAACATGAAATACGTTTCCATTTCAATAAAGCTGCTACTATGGGAGACAGGAGTTACTCCTCTTTTCCTGAAACAGTTTTATTTTAAAAATGCATATTTTGGGCCTGGGGATTTAGCTCAGTGGTTCCGGCGCCTGCCTCGCAAGCGCAAGGTCCCGAGTTCAATCCCCGGTACCAAAAAAAAAAAATGTGTATTTTACTTAATATGTATCTTTGAAGATTAGGCTCCTATCACCAATAAAAACCACAGCTTTTATTGCGTGGTTTGACTTACAGCCAGTGGAGAGACCGAGAAGCATCTAACTATGCTCTCATCCCAGCATCCTTCCTTCCCAGAGCCACCAGCGTGCTGGGGACACGGCGCCTTCAAAATGCTACAGCCTCATGCAGGCGTGAGCAGAGGAAGCATAAAGGGGGGGGGGTTTACGTATCAACATTGAGTGTACCTGCAAACTGCCTGTCCCCATTTCCTCGGCTACCGAACTTGGTGACGATCTTCCCGTTGGGCTGGAAGATAAACACGCAGCACGCCTTGTTGTCCACCACAATGATGTGCCCGTTGCGGTCCACGGAGACTCCTTTGGGCCCCATCAGCTTTCCTGATCCAATTTTAGTCTGTTAGGAACAAGTGCAGAGATGGAGCATGGACCCCAAGTTCAAAACCCTGCAGACAGGGAGCCCCACACTTGTTTTAGTAAACACTGACTTGGGGGCCTCAACGGGGTTTGTGGCCACTCACTGTCACAACGATCTCCAGTCCCCAACAGTGACTCCATCACACCCATTATCTGCTCACGCCATTCACAGGAAAGCCTTATTTATCAAAGGCACCACCTCCAAAAATGCTCCCCCGTCCCTGAGACCATGTCACAGGGCCCTTCTTAGGAGGCAGTGCAGTCCACGGAAAGATCCTGGGTTAGGAGTCTTACAGCAGTTTCAGTGGTGGCAGGAGAAGCTCCTACTGTTCATTTTATACTCCTCTGTAGATGGACTTTAAAAGCCCACTTACACACATGACTATAAATTATTAAATTAAAAATGAAGATAGGCGTGGTGGTGCATGCCTGTATCCTAAGGAGAATCACTGCAAATTTGAGCCCTGGGGCTACATAGGGAGTTCAAGGCCAGCCTGGAGTACACAGCGAGACCTTGTCTCAAACAAAACAAAACAATTAAATTAAAAATTAACCCCCATTTCCTTCTCGTGGGTTTCTGCTTCAGATCCTCTATTTTCCCAGTCCACAGGATCATGCTGATAGAAATGCAATGCGAGCTGTATGTACATTTTACGTTTTTCTAGTAGAGGGATGGGAGCTTTCCCATGGTGGGGACTTGGACTTAGTAGAACCCTTTATTCCGTGGTTATCAATTACTGCGATTCAGTTCGATCCCTTTGGAGCAAAGGAAACACTGGCTTTTGTAGCAAGTAAATCTGCTGCACAAACCAGACTGTGGTGCTCCACACCGGCCCGAAGATCAGAGGCCACAACACAAAGGCAGGTAAAAACAATGGCAAATATTCTTTTCTAATTTTGGGTTTGTTTTTTTTTTTCAAGACAAGGTCTTGCTATGTGGCCCAGGTTGGCCTTGAACTTGCGGCAATCCTCCTGCCTCAGCCTCCAGAGTGCTGAGGTTACAGGCATGTTAAGAAGTGGTAAATATTCTTTCATATGCACAGAGATCAAAAGGATTACCGGCACTCTGCTTAGTACTACCTAACATTATGAAAATAGTAGTCATTACTTAGAATGACTCAACCATATAATACCAAATGGGTAATTAGCTAGAATAAAAAAAATAGGATCACCTCCATTCTATTGTGTAAGGTCAGCCAGGGCAAATCTAAAAGAACATCTTACATGTTGAACCAACATTTCTTTACCTTCCACCTCCCACCTATCCCTCTTGGTTTGAGTCTATAGTACTGGATTCTACCAAGGAAATAACAATCACAATATTCGGCCTGACTATGTGAACCCACTGAAAACAGCAAGCAAAAATATTTTAGACCCTGACTTTGGAACTGTTAAATGACAGTATTTAACCGAACCAACAGGTCCTTTAATTTGAATGGGGAAGAGGTATTTTAGGGTGTAGCAGACAGAGGGGCACCATGGTTATTCTGATCACAAAAGTTTCCCAGAATGGCTAGAAGATGTAAGCTAGGAGGGGAGAGGAAAAACAGGTAAAATTAAAGGACAGTTAAGACCTTAAAAATTAAAGGACATTTAATTAAAGGACAATTAAAGAGCAATGAAAATTGGATGAACTGGAATAAAAGCAAAGAACCTGGATTTACTTTAACAGTATGTGTTTCTTAGCACCTGTTTAATTTTACTGAGTGCTACCAAAGAAGAAAAATAAGACTCTCCTGGTATATAGTTGTGATAGCAACACTTAAAGAACTCTTTTTATGGTACTAAAGTGTATTCTCCTGCTTTCATTTGGGTTCTGATCAACATCTATCATAAAAAAGGGTGCAGCTGAAAGCATACTGTACCTATGCTCCCAGACCTCTAGGGGGCGAGAGTGCTCTTCAGTGGTTATTCCAGTTATTAGCAATAGCATAACTCCAAGAATCAAGTTCTTCAAAGACCAGGATCTATTACAGACAAGACTACTGACCCAGTGAATGCGAAACTTTTAATTCATTAAAGGAGCCCTTAGATTTCACTGTTAGATGTCAAACTCCTGCCTCAGTATGTGGAACCTATTTCAACGTTACTTCCTGAATTTATAGAGATCATGATTTGAAGAACAAATGGGTTGCCTCAAACTAGATGAGCACTATCAAGAGATAATGAAAAAGTTTTCACTGTCTTCCCACTAGAACCGTCACATTTGGGTACTAGAACTATAAAAGCAAACAGAAAAGGAAGGAAGTTAGAGATGCAGAAAGGCAAGAGATCCTGATGCGTACATGACCTGTATTGTATATGGAGCTATCAAATTTCTATGGAACAAAAAATTCAAGGGCCACTGAAAAACTGCATACAGTGTTATAGAATTAAAAATGACAACCTTTTACTCTCCCAGGTTGAAAATTTGCTGCCCCATAAGGGCTCTAATTTGAGGGTTAATAATTATATAAGTAACTCATCCCATAAAAACCAGGAGGTGACTAAAGAAATCCAAAGACCTAAAACGAGGAAAACATAAGTCTCATTGATCAGAGACCAATCATGCCATCTTTAGGATTCCAGGAGGGGTTTAGGAAAAGTGGCATATCCAAGCCTTTGGATAAGGAAATGATAACCACTGGAGCCACATGTCACGAATCCCAAATCCCAAATCCCAGGTGGTCAAAGAGACTTCACTTTTTGAGCAGTTATGACAGGCATGGAAAAGAACATTTCTTAGATACTTGTTTTGTATGAGGCACATATGGAATCCAGAATAAAACCTCATTTAGTCTTTACTCAAATCCTATGAGACAGATTGTTTTAAATTCAAATTTCAAATATTAGGCTATCAGGGCTCAAGGAAATAATGTAATTTGCCAAAGCTCAAATAGTTCATAAGCCACAGAGTTTCCAGGGGGTTGATGTGAGTTAAAGTTCATGCCATCAGCTGAAACAGAGGTCTCTAGCAGGGTGGGGAGGGCGATGCAGACGGCATGGTGTACACGCCTTCAGAAAAGATGCTTGACAAGTTATACTCCTGTGAACCAATGAACAAAATGGGGCTGGATGGTAACAATTCATCGATGACAACTTAGAGATTTGTCATGACCATGGGGCTCTCTGCTCTTTGAGTTGAGAGTTGCTGAAGAAATCAGAGCTATTAGGCCAGGAGTTAGAGCAGTTATCAGCGCATAATGCTACTGGGAGGAAATGGAAGGTGGGGCCTACTGGGAGTTGCTCTTGAGGGGATACTGGGACCTGGCTCCTTTCTCTCTCTTTGTCTGCTTCCTGGCTGCCATAAGGTGAACAGTCTCCTCTGCCATGTAGTCCACCATGATGTACTGCAACACCACAGGCCCAACTCAACCGGGCCAAGCAACCATGGACTGAAGCCCCCCAAAATGTGAGCCAAATAAACCCTTCCTCCTCCCAAGTTAATGGGCTCAGGTATTTTGTTGCAGCTACAGAAAGCTGACTAACACACAAGCCATTCTTATTATTTCCATAAAGATGATGCTGGGGTGACAGCAAATCGATCCAGTGACAGGATCCCTCAAGGTGCCACTCAGTGTGAACCTTCGCTGTTTCTCTTTTCTCTTTCCCTTCCAAATCTTAAATGACATTCTTTAACACTTTGTGTTTGGATTGTACCAATTTGTGGCTGACAAGAAATGAATTGTTATCTGTCCTTTCTTGTGTGTTACTCCTTTTTCCCTCCATGAGTCTGTATATTTTTAAAAGTTGGGAACCATGTCTTATAATTTGGTTTCTCCCTGGTGATCCACCACAGTCTGAGGAAGTAGAAGGCACTTTGTAAGTGACGACCTGTAGGTCAATGTGAGAATTATAAGCTGCTTCTTCATAACCCTTTTCAAAGGGTGGTTGTTTCGCATTGAATTGAGCTAACGAGAACAGTTTTCCTCTAAATCTGATGGTTTAAAGAAAAAAACAAACCAACCGAGCCAACAAGCTGCTTGATAAAATGAAGCCACCTTTAGGATCTACATGAGCAGGCTTATAAAATTATCACTGTTACCCTGGTAGCATAAGATTTGGATGTCAATGTCTTTGTGTGTAAAGAACTGTTGACTATTGGATTAGATTTCAAAACAGAAAACAGACAACTTCATCCTGTGTTTCTCGTTCCTGCTCTCTCATTTAGTGGGGGACTGCTGGTTAATCTTACCTTAAATTTCCCATCTGAAGAGAAAATGCTAACCCATTTATTGTCGTAATCTGCGATGATTATGTCCCCACTCGGGTGCACAGCGACCCCCGTGGGCCGCTGCAGCTGCCCAGGCGAGCGCCCTCGGATGCCGAAGCGACTTTTGAACTGGCCATCATTGGAGAATATCTACAGAGCAACGTACATAGTTAGAAGGTGAACACAGCACTGAAACTACCCAGGCGAAACAGGCAACACTTGTCACTCGTACAGAGTTTGGAACGTGCCAACTCTGTGTAAGAGGCGTCTACAGACACTAGTGTAAGTTTTCCTTGCACCACATATCTTAAAGCTAAAGCAGGAAATGTGCAACCACATCTATTTTATCGGTATACACAGACCAAGGCGAAGGAAGGGACCCACCTGCACACACTGGTTGTTACTGTCTGCGATTAGTATCTTTCCGCTCGTAGATGCAGCTACCCCCTGAAGATTTGTGAACTCTCCTTTATTTCTTCCTTTGGTACCTAGAAATAAATTATGAAATTGAGTACTAGAGAATTAGATTTCTCAGTTTCAGCAAAAGAATAATTTATTCTTCCACGGGTAACCTCAGAGTGATTTTTTTTTTCAATGCTGGGGATCCAGTCTGGGGCCTTGCATGTGTTTGTTAGGCAAGTGCTCTAACACTGAGCTGCGCCTTGGCCCTGCACTGCTCTGTAATTGTACTTAAAACACGAGAATCCTTCCGCCACATGGCGTAATTCATCCCGACCTAACTTCCAGACCAATAAAGTCTATGCAAAACCACTTTTTTAGGTGAATGCCAAAATATACTCAGATTGGCATTCGCTTAAAAAAGTGGTTTTGCAAAGACTTAATAATTAAAATGTACTCAGATTCCACAAAAATATAATAAAAACTAATGTTCTAATCATGTAGATGTAAGAGGAGAAGGCCTTATTTTAGGGTTCTGCCAAAATCCCAACCTGGGCACCTGAGTTTCAGACCATTTAACAAACTCTCAGGACACAGAGGTTATAAAAGTACAGGCTAATTTTCATAAACTGCATCTAGGTAAGCATACTTTTCTAAGGTTCTGGATCTCACTGGCTGTTGTATTCTTCCTGAAATTATATTTTTAAAACCCTAAAAGGATGCTTTCTAGATTAAATAACAAAGACAAGGAAATTAATATTAGGAAATATTCTCATTCTTACTGGATCCGTCTTTACAAGGAGAGAGGAGGCAGAGGGAAGAAAAGCAACACCATATCCAGGGTAACAATACCTGTTTTTTGTTTTTATAACTTATTTTAATAGGAATACATAAATATTAACAGGTGGAAACAGAATTTAAGTTTTGTTCAAAAATGACGTGTAGGAGGTTATATTTAAAAATTTTTTTTCAGAACTAGGGATTGAACGTAGGGCTTTTGCACCAAACTACATCCACAGCCCTTTCAATTTTTTCATTTTGAGCCAGGGCCTCACAAGTCACTAAGTTGCTCCGGCTGGGCTTGAACCTATGACCCTCCTGCCTCAGCCTCCCAGAGCGCTGGGATCACAGGTGTGAGCCACTACACATGGTTTACATTTTAATCACTGGAGAAAGGAAACTATAATTTCATTTATATTCAGTAGCAATTTGATACTTTGTTCCTATACATCCATCAAGAAGGGCACAGTGAAGGTGGTGGAAGTCAAAGCTGGGAATGAACGCTCCTGAAATAGTTTCTCAGTCTGGAAAGCGAAAGTGGTGATACAGTGAACTCAACACCACCAGAATTGCTGGGCAGAACAATCCCCGATAACCTGGTTCTCACTAGACCTGCATGGTTCTTTCCAGACCCTGGAGTACCATGTTACTGAAGTCACATTTCCTCACTGCTTCTGCGCCTCAGATGCGCTTGTAAGACAAAATTGTGAGATCTGGATCCTCAGACAAGCACCTTCCACACTGGGAGGGGACAGTGCCATTTTCTTTCAAGTGTATCAGAATCCAGGATCTTTTTACAGTTGACCTGCATAGAACCTTTTCAGCATGCATGAATGTGGTATTGGTGAACATGCTTCAAAAATGCTATGTTGGAGCTGGGGATGGTGGTTTGAGCCTGTAGTCCCAGCCTCACCAGAAGGCTAAGACAGGAGGATCACTGGGACCCAGGGGTTAAATAAAGGCTGGCCTAGGTGACATAATGAGACCTTGTCTAAAAAAAAAAATGGTGCACATGGGGTGGCAGAGGACAGAGGAAGGGGTGGCCGGCTCTTTAAGGAGGTATCTACTCATGTTGTTAATGTGGTATCCGTTTTTTGGCATTCCTCTACATAACAGCTGAACCACAGGTACTGCAAAACAGATGGGCCAGAAACAATTCTACTATATTCCGCTTCCAAGTACTTTTTCAAAGAGAGTACGAGTAAGTCTAAGGCCTCTTAAAAATTAAAAACGTGGCTAGGTGTGGTAACAAACACCTGTAATCCCAGATCGGGGGAGACTGAGGCAGGAGGATTGCTGTGAGTTCAAGGCCAGCCTGGCTGGACCACATGGTGGAGGCCCTGTCTCCAAAAACCGAAGTAAGTGAGTAAGTCAATAAAATTAAAAGAAAACGTATCAAACTGTGTGATAAAGAAAAGCACAGAATTGAGCAAGATAAGAAACAGAACCAAGTAAAGAAGTGTAGTTAAAAAGCAAGAGTCTTCCTGCTAGGACAGGAACATAAAGAAGTGTTTGACCATGCAAGGACAGCCTGGCTGCTGCAGCTCCTGGCTTGCGTGGAGCACGCACACCATGGCTTAGAGGGCAAACGCAGGGGACAGAAATACTGAGCATAAGGGGAGGGGCTAGGAAGACCTCAGCAGAGTAGATGAACCCTGCCTCGTGCGCTCCTTCATTTCACTTCATTTCACCTTTATTTTGCTAAGGACAAAGTTAATTCTGCGCAGAGAAGACTTATCAGGCAGCAGCAGTGACTGGAGGGAAGGGAGAGGATGGAGAACACAGAGCGGTAGAGGAAGTTCAGGGAGTGGCTTGTCCAAAAGGGTCCCCTCTCCTTCTGGAAACAAGGAGGCAATGCTGAAAGAACAGGAAAATATATGACCAAAAAACCCCCAAAACCAAAAAACCAAAGAACCACGAAACCCACTAACGCTGTTGTGCCTTGCAGAAAAACACACCGGTGAGCACTGGCAGAAATGGGAAACAACTGCATTTTAGGGAGGAAGACGTTTAGGCAGACTCCGTGGTGGCACTATTCAGAACCAAGAGAAGGAAGACCCTATGCCCACAGGAAGTGCCGAGACGGACTTGGTACAGCCCACCCCTGGTCACCAGAGCAACGGGACAGCATTGCAAAGGAAAGCTGCTGGAGCGCCGTTCTGCAGCCGCTCTGCGCTTGAGGGTGACCTGCCAGCCCAGGGCTCACTCTTGGTCTCAGGTTAGACATACTTGGAGTCTGTTGCTCCCTTGTAAATAAAACCACAGAGCCAGAGGAACGTCGATTAGTCTAACATTGTTTATATATTTTTAAAAGACGCTAGATGAAACAGACTCTGCCACTTTAATTTTAACCCCGAACTTCCTAATGCTGGGGATTAAATCCAGGGCCTCCACACTGAGCTACATTCCCAGGCCTTTCTCATTTTTTAATTTTAAGGCAGGGTCTTGTTAAGTTACTACATTTCCCAGGCTGGGCTGGAACCTGTGATCCTCCTGCCTCAGCCTTCCAGAGTGCTGGGATTACAGGTGTGCACCACCATACCCAGCTCACCATTAAACAAAACAAAATAAAACCAAAAACCAAAAAAACCCCCCCAAAACCCAAACAATAAAAACCAAACAAACTGTGAAAGCACATCAGAGTTAACGGTCTGTTAGGGTTTAGATCTAAATTGTCCCCCTAAAGCCTCCTGCATTTGGAACGTGATTGGGTCACGGGCACTGTACTCATGGGTGGATTGATCCACTGTGAATCCACAGCTGAGTGTGCTGTCAGCACCCTGCTCTTGCAACCTCATTTCAGCCTCAGAGCAACTGGAACGGTGAGCCTAAATAAACGTCTCCTCCTTTAGGATGTGGGTGCTGGCCTAAGACACCGTGTTACCTGTGAAGATGAAAGGACTCCACAGGCATATTCTGGAGGAACCACTGATGCCAACCATCTTTGCTAGCAGTTGAATTAGAAAATTTTCTATTTTCTGAGTGCTGATGCAGAATTACTGCATACTGCTCAAACATTTGTGTGTTGCAATGAAAAAAACCTGAAGTTCCAGGAGTTAGAAATATTTGGGATAATGCTTTGCTCTTTTAGCTTTTTAGTAAATTCTATTTGGTCTATAAGATGAAGTCTCCCTTTTGTCTCTACGGTATTCAAAATTTAAATGAAAACTAGTTCTTTTACAATGATTATAAATGTTAAGACCAAATGTATATAGTGCTATAAAATCTTTACATGTCTATTTTGATATAAATTATTTCATTAGATGTTTACCTATTAGCCAATAAAATGAACAGCATGAATTTTTAAAGTAATCATAAACAGTTTGGCATAATTTTACAAGAAAGACAACATTAGTTTTTTCCCAGATGTTAAACTAACATAGGCATGGGATAAATTTTTAAGGCAACAGCTTTTCACACATGTTCCTGGTCCCTTTCATGTACCTGTCCGAGAGGATTACAGAAGTGGAGTGAGACTTTAGATTGAAATTGGGGATCAAGAGATACGGATTTTCTCTCATTACCCACTATCATATGGAAATTATTGCTAAATAAAACAAAATACTTTGAAAGGAACAATGCAACAAGATATGACTCAACCAAGTAGAGGGTCTAACACAGGATCTTTAACAAAGCTGATGCTTAACAGATGTTTGCTGCATGAATGAGCGTGTGAATGAGTTATTATTGACTGGTACTCAGTTACAATCCATGTGACATGACGGAAAAGTGAAATGTTCAATAATATTTATAGTGCTTTCATGTATATTTGCTCATGTGTTCCCTTCCCTGTAATTATCTTATGAGTTACCAGGACAAATATTATCATTCCTGTTTTAAAAATGAGAAAGTGGAAACTAGACATATCACTAAGATGGTCAAAAGAAAGAATAAAACCTGGCTTTCCTGACCTGTTACATAATATTTCTTCCAATATATACATTATTTCTTTCTAATTAGACTTCAAAATACCCGGTTTTGGAGGTAAGAATCATTTACCCTTTGAGCTCACATGAATGATGTTCTCTCTTAAAGTTTTAGAAAACTTCCTCACTTGTCACACAGTATTTTAACTGTCCACATCCCTCACTTGACTATAAGCTGCCTGGAGGTAGGAGCGACATCTGCCATGTTCAGTGTTCTACCCTGGAATACAGAGCTATAGCTAGGACTGTGACTGTCCCAAAAGCCCATACATGGTGGGTCCCCAGCTTGTAGCACTCCTGGGAGGTAGCTGAAGCTTCAGAAGGTGGAGCCTTGAGGGAGGAAGTTAGGTCATTGGAGGCGAGTCCTCCAGTGGGCTCTTGGGACCTTGGGCCTTTCCTCTTCCTGTGTGCTTCTTGGCTGCACTTAGGTAACAGCTGACTCTGCCTCCCACTAAGATGTGCTGCCTCACCACAGCCTCAAAAGCAATGGGCCAAGAGGACTCAGGCTGAAGCCTCCAAAACTGTGAGGCAACAAACCCTTTCCACCTTTTCAGTTGGTATCTCAGAGAGTTTGTTATACTAACAAAAAGCTAATACACAGTACAGTGCCTAATAGGAAATACAGGTTGAATCTTTGTCCACTTTAAATGCAAGAAGAGCTCCCAAAGACGAGATTCTTGAGGAGTAGGGGCAGGGTTCCTATAATCACCTCAGATGTCAAATTAGCATGACCTCCCCTCTTCACATGTTTTAGGCATGAAGGGGGGTAGTTTGCAGAGATGAAGCCGAGAGTGAGGCGTGAAATAATGTCATAGCTTTCTGTAAAGCCTCTGAATTCATGCTAAGGGATCTTACACAGCCGTTTTTAAATGACACTGTTCTAGAGTGCAAATGAGTGTTCCACCCAACTTCTCATCAACTCACTGAGGTACGGCATATGGGTTACATAATTTGAAACCACCCACTTGTAATTCTCTCCCTCCCTCCCACGTCTTCCAGCTTCCCTTTGTTCAATGACTTTCTTTAGTAGCTGGTGAAACCAGCTCATGGGCTTCTAGTCAGCAAACTTAGTACTGGGGGAAAAATAATCCCTGCATTTCAAGCAGTTGTCATCAACAGGGGCTCCAAGTTACTTTCCTACACTCATTCAGAATTGTTTCCCCGAACAGTATTACAGGGACAACGGAACTCACCTGCAGTGTTGTTTTCAGGCAAGGGCAAACCGGAGTTCAACTTTGGAAACCCGCAGCAGGTAAAGGGCAGAGGTTTCACTTGTCTCAACCTCCAGTTCTTCAGTGGTGCTAACGGCTGGCTGGGGGCTCGGGGAGGGAGCTCTGGTGTGTAGCATTTGCCCTTTTCCATAGTGTAAATGCTCCCACTGTGGCCGACCGCAAGCCACCAAAATGAAGCCACCGAACGAGCCGGTACGAGCTGGGTCCAGCACACCATGTGATACTGTGCAGTGGATGTGTTATATTGCGGGCCGATTAGGAACTGAGAAAATATTATCTCCGCTAAGGGTTTTAAGTAAGATGACATCGAAATCCTTGGTCCTAAGGATTTTAGACAAGTTGCCTGGCTCAGAGCACACCTGTTCTTCCTTCTGTTTCCATTCCCCATCTTTCCTTCCCTTTTCGACTCTGCCTTTGACATTGCACCAAGGCTCATGATTTAAAGCAACTCCTCTACACTTTTCACTTCCAAACTGATCTCTTTTGCCTTGATGACTCTGCTATGGTCCAAACCCACATTCTGCGCTGCCACCTGGGTGATTAAAGCAGAAGCACACCTGCTCTTCCCCTTCCTCTCCTTATTGTGGTCGATAAAGATAACAACAGGGCCGGGGATTTAGCTCAGTGGTTTCGCTGCCTGCTGCATAAGCGCAAGGACCCGAGTTCGATCCCCGGTACCAAAAAAAAAAAAAAAAAAGATAACAGTCGACTGTGTTTTCTTTCTGCAGTGCTGGGGATCTCACCCACCAGGGCTTCTCACATACTGGACAAACACTCTATCCCCGAGCTACAACGGCCAACACTGACCAAGCCTTGCTATGTACTGCACTGTTCTAAGCCTCTACATGCATTACTTTAATCCTAACCACATGAGGCATGCATTCATGCCCTTCCCATTTCATAGATGAAGAAACTGAGGCATAGAGAGGTTAAATAATTTTCCCAAAGTTACAAGACTAATAGATGGCAGCCTGCGATTTACGCTGAGGTTGTCGGGCTTTTGAGTTCTTTTTTTTTTTTGGTACTGGATATCGAACTCAGGACCTTGTGCTTGCGAGGCAGGCCGTGGAACCACTGAGCTAAATCCCTGGCCCGTTTGAGTTCTTTAATGTGCTTTTAACTAGTTGTGTTAACTATTACTTCTATACTACAACTGAACATTATGTTAGCTAGTACGATCTGCTCTGCCTAAAATGCATGAGCATTATTCAGCGCCAGGCACTGTTCTAAACTCTTCTGTGTATAAACTCATCTAATCCTCACAACGACCCAATGAGCTAGGTTCTTCATTGCCATTTTACCAAAGATACGGAGGCTCGGAGAGGTTAGATAATTGGAGCTGGAGTCCAGAGTCCAGGGCAGTCGCATATCACAACCCACAGTGTGACTGTACACTCTACTGCCTCACATTCCAAAAATACACATGTCAAACAGCCGGGTGCTGAAACGGATCACAAGCTCCACACCCACCTGCTGAGCATTTGAGACTCGGCTGTTGGCTTCTATTCCATCCCATCATTTCTTTCTTTTTTTTTGGTACCGGGGATCGAACTCGGGTCCTTACGCTTGCGAGGCAGGCGACGGAACCACTGAGCTAAATCCCCGGCCCTATCCCGTCATTTCTAATCCCAGAGCTCCTGGTGCCACAGCCTCTCAGTATAGTCTCCCTGCTTCCAGGGAACACTTCCACACACTGTTCAGTGCCTGTCACACCGACACAGCCGTGGCAGTCAGACCTCGAGTGCACAGCATAGCATCCCTGGAGTCTGCCGAATGCAAGCTCCCTGTCCCCAGGTGGATTTCCTAATTCTGCAAATGCAGCTTGGGATTCAGGAGTTACTGTTTGGCAGTAACCACAGCACTGCGACACTTGTGGTCTGGGGACCACACGCAGAGGAGCAGAGGATCACAGAACACAGTCCTGCTCCGTATCCAGGGAGCACAAGCTGTCCATTTACAGCTCCTCGGATACCCAGTGTCTCACCTTCCTGCCTTTGTACCTGCTTCCCCTCCACCTGAAACTCTGTTTCCTACTTCCACCTCAGAGCCTCTGCCTTTCAAAGCCAGTTAAGGTTTGGATGTCCTTTCCAGGAATGTTCTTTAACTCCCAACCCCCTGCCAGCCTCCCTGCTGCACCACCCTGGCTTCCGCGCCTTGATTCATCCAGAAGCTTCCACGTATTTGCACGGCTGTCTCCTAAACGCCAGCTCCCAGAGACCAGAGTCAGAATCCCACCCCTGTGTGAGGCGCTCACACAGCAGGTCCACCATGAAGGTGTAAGGTTGAATGGAGTGACAGGAACGTAACTTATGATCGGAGTGTATTTCACCCGACCTTACTCGCGCCGGTTAAGCAGGGGGATGGAAGGCAACAGTGTGAGTTGAAATTATCCTTGAAAATCTTTTAGAGAGCCTAGAATGTGAGGATTTCTTTTCATGGGCATACAAAATGAACGTGTCGTATGAACCCTAATGTCATGTTTTGTGAAAACTGTCTATCTCTCAGCACAAAATCAGTGCCACAGAAGCTCAGGATGTGTAAGAGTGGCTGAGGAAACAGCAGAGTCCTGGCTGCCACCTCGAAAGTGTGACGGAAACTGACAGACTCCTGGGTTATACGTGCAGTCTTCCACACACGCACAAAGGGACTGTTCGAATTGGAATGTTCAGTTTTCACAGCTACCAGCCCGTGGTTCTAAAACAGAGGTGTAACTGTGAAGGAAGTTTAACTTCCTCTCGTTATTTTTTATTTTATTTATTTTTTTGGTACTGAGGATCGAACTCGGATCCTTGCGCCTGCAAGGCAGGTGGTGGAACCACTGAGCTAAATCCCTGGCCCCTACTCTCATTACTAATAGAAGCTTTCCCATTTGTAGTCCAGAGTGCGGAGGCTGAGAAGACAAGGATTGGGGCCAGCACGGTTTTACCTTGTCCAGCACCGGCCCAGGCACAAGTCCCCATGAATGACTGCCCCGAACTTCCGTGCACTGTTATCCAGTCTGGGTGCCCCTGGGCCGCAGAACGGGGGCCTCGTCGTGGTGAGGAGGAAGTCAGATCACGAAGGAGGGCCCAACTTGATCCTACTCGAAGGGACAAAGTACTCACACAAAGTATTCTTCTAGGTTTTGCTGGGGATGATAAATGACTAATGACATCGTCCTTGACCTCAAGGAATTAACAGTCTTGTGGACTAATAAGACCCAGGCATAAATAATAATCCCTGTAGTTTCTAAAAGAGACGATGGTATTGGAGGAAAGCCTAAGGTTGGGGAAAGAAGCTGCCACGATGGTGCACAGCTGTATTTCCAGCTCCTCGGGAGGCTGAAGCAGGCTGAAGTCTGAAGTCACTCTGGACAACTCAGCAAGACTATCTCGAAAAGAAAAAACAGAGGGTGGGGTGAGACACTGGGTTTGGGGATGTATCTCAGTGGTACAGCCCTTGTCCACCATGCACGAGGCTCTGGGTTCAAATCCTAGTACTACCAAGAAGCAGGAAGGGGAGTTCAGGGACAAATGTACTCAGGTGAGTGGGCAGAGATACTGTTCAAGGAAAAGTGGGCTCTAACATGGATTTGCCCAATGACGTCAGTTTATATTCCTCTGGCCTTTGTTCACTACGCATGATCTCAAACCGTCAATCACGTTCTCTCCTCTTCAGTTTGCTTTTCTCTTCATACGGTCCCTCTGCCTGAGAGGACTTCTCCACTTGTTAACACAGCTAAGTTCTACTCATCATTCAGGTCCTGGCTTAAATTCTTTTTTATTTTTATGCCTTTCCATAATAGTCCTTGGTATTGGAGTTAGTCATGTATCTGTCATCTCAATTGTAAACTCCTTGACAGAGAAAGTTTCATTTCTTTTATTTCTATATACTCATTTAGTATAATACCTGTCAGGTACCAGGTGTCCTAGAAATAGTTTTAGAGTTATATTATTGCATACTGAGAGGGCTGTCTTTATTTTTTTGGTACCAGGGATCGAACGCAGGTCCTTGTGCTTGTGCAGCAGGAGGCGAAACCACTGAGCTAAATCCCCGGCCCAAGAGGGCTATCTTTTGACTAGACTCTGAGTTAGAACATAAGGTTAAAAAAGAATTTTTGGTTTTTTTGTTTGTTTGTTTGTTTTTTTGGTACTGGGGATCAAACTCGGGTCCTTGCGCTTGCGCAGCAGGTGGCAAAACCACTGAGCTAAATCCCCGGCCCTAAAAAAGAATTTTAAAATATACTCAGGAATCAATTTAACCAAGGTGAAAGATCTATATATTGAAAACTAAGACACTGATAAAAGAAACTCAAGGTGATACAAATAAATGGAAAGAAAGCCCATGATCATGTATTAGAAGACTCAATATTGTTAAAATGTCCATATTACTCAAAGTAATCTATAAATTCAATGCAACCTCTATTGAAACTCCAGTGACATTTCCCACAGAAATAGAAAAAGTAATCCTAAAAGTCATATGGAGTCACAAAAACCCCTGAATAGCCAAAGCAATTTGAACAAAAAGAATAGAGCTAGACGCAGCATATGACTTGATTTCAAAATCTACTTCAAAGCTCTTATAATAAAAACAGCATAATACTGACATAAAACAATCACATAGTCCAATGGAACAGAATAGAGGGACTAGAAATAAACCCACACATTTATGTCTAATTGCTCTTCAACAAAGATGCCAAGAACGCACAATGGGAAAAGGACAGTTTGTTCAACAATTGGTGCTAGGAAAACTGGATATCAACATGCAGAATTCAATTAAATCCTGACCTCATATTATATACAAAAATCAACTCAAAACAGGTTAGCCTTAAACATAAGACCTGAAACCATGAACATTAGAAGAAAACACAGGGGGAAAGCTTCATGACATTGGTCTGAGTAATGATATTTTTGGGAGATATGAAGCTGAAGCCAAAAAAAAAAAAAAAAAAAAAAAAAAAAACAAAAATAGACAAATAAGATTACATCAAATTTAAAAGCTTCTGCATAACAAAGGCAATAATAATCAGAATGTGGATAAACTACAGAAAAGAATACATTTGCAAACCATACATCTGATTCAGGGCTATTATGGCTTAGATCTAAAATGTCTCTCCAATATCTAATTTGCTGGGGAGAGGCGCTTTTGGAAAGTGACTAAATCAGGGGAGTGCTATCACTATACTTGTCAGTGAATTAACGTCTTGATTAGTTCGTAGCAGAATGTGCTGTTAGGAGGTGGGACCAGGTTGGACGAGGTAGGACATAGGGTGTGTGCCTTAGAAGGGTGTGTCTCCAGCTCTTTCCTTCTCTCTCTGCTTCCTACCACCATAAAGTGAGTAGCTTTGCTCAACCACAGCCTTCCATTATGATGTTTCTGCCTTGGAGCCAAATGACCATGGACTGAACCCTTGAAACCATGAGTCAAAACTCCTTTAAATTGTGAGTGTCAGGTATTTTGTCCCAGTGGCAAGTGATACAGGGGCTAATATCCAAAATACATAAGGAGCTCAAACAATTCAATAGTGAGAAAACAGCCTGATTCAAACTAGCCGAAGGATCTGAATAGATTTTTTCCAAGTGGCCAACAGGTATACAAAAAATGCCCCAAATGACTAAAGATTAATGAATCTTTAGGGAAATGCAAAGTAGAACCAAAATGAGGTATTACCTCACACCTATCAGAAGGGTTATCATCTAAAAGACTAAAGATAAGTGTTGACAAGAATGTGCAGAAAAGGGAACCCAGGTATAATTTGGTGAGAATGTAATACAGCCATTATGGAAAACAGTATGGAGGTTCCTCAAAAAAAAGAAAAACAAAACTACTTATACGATACAGCCACATCATTACTGGGTATATATCCAAAGGAAATGAAATCAAAGAGTTCCCTGCATCCCCATGTTCACCGCAATATTATTCACCATAGCCAAGATACAGAATCAAGCCATGTGCGCATCAAAGGACTGGATAAAGAAAAAAAAAAAAAAAATATATATATATAGATATATACACACACATATGAATACTCTTCAATCTTAAAAAGAAGGAAAACCTGTCATTTGTGACAACACAGATGGACATTATATTAAGTGAAATAAGACAGGTACAAAAATACAACTACCACAGGCTCTCACTTATATTGGAATTTTAAAAAATCAGACTCAAAAACAGAGTAACATCATAGTTACCAAAGGCAGGGTGGGGTGGAGGGAAGCTTAGGAAGATGTTGGTCAAGGATGCAAGATTTCTGTTAGGCAGGAGGAATAAATTCATGAGATGTACATCATGGTGATCACAGTAACAATATACTGTACACTTAAAAATTGTTAAGAATAGATTTTAAGTATTCTTATTATTACAAAATATGGTGAGATAATGCATATGTTAACATGATTTAGGCATTCCACTATATATGTGTTTATGTATATGAAAATATCATGTGGGAGACCATAAATATATATAATTTTTACTTGTAAATTAATAATTTAAAATGAGGAACAGGGCTGGGGATTTAGCTCAGTGGTTTCGCTGCCTGCTGCACAAGTGCAAGGACCTGAGTTCGATCCCTGGTACCAAAAAAAAAAAAAAAAAGAGGAATAAACCAGTCGGACTTGCTTTAATTTCTTTTTTTTTTTTTTTTGGTACCGGGGATTGAACTTGGGACCTTGCACTTGCAAGGCAGGTGGCGGTAGCACCACTAAGCTAAATCCCTGGCCCAGATTTGCCTTAATTTCTGTTTCTCTATGTACTTGCTCTTAACCAAAAGGCCAAGAAGGATTGTCTTCTATTCCTATAGACCTGTGGTGCTTTTTTATGGTAGCCTTAGCAAACTAAGACAGCATTTTTACTTTATAAATAAAGTCAGAATCATGGTATGACATGCACTGCTCTGAGCTCCTTACAAATATTCAAATTATTTCATCCCATTCCCCCAGGGCTCGGGAATCCTCACCGCTGCACTTCTCATTGGGTAGGACGGGAAAAACAGAGCTCCTTGTCCAGGGGTAGGAGCTGGGGACAACCCAAAACTGATACAGTTGGGAGGGGGGAATATGCTACATCTCTTTCCCCAGGGGGGCAGCAGAGGAGGAAATGACTCTTATTAATAGTAATAATAATAAAAGCTTAGTGACTATTAACTGAGTATGTGTTGTTCATAGGCTAGAGCTAGACATTCAATTCTCTCATTTTACCAAAGCAACTTAATAGGACCATTTCAGTCCCTTTATTTTACAGGCTTCAGGAAGGGTGAGCCAGCTGCCCAGCTGGAATAATCAAGGTTCAGATGTGGATCTGTCCAATTCTGCTCCTCTGCCCACCTCCTAAGGGGCAGGCTTGGCTTGGCTGGGGGCAGGGGTGGGGCTGGAACTCCAGAGTTTGCTCTACAAGCAGGAGACCCATAGGGAGGAGCAAATTAAACTGTCTCAAAAGAAAACGCTAAGAGAGAATCTCACAGCCTTAACCATTACACTTGCAAAGAGGACAGCTCTTTCCCTCTGGATACACCAGGCGTTAAGCTTGAAACTTAGAGCAGTTCTGAGAAGGAGGTACTTTCGTGTTTTCATTTTCTGGTCATGGAAATTAAAGTTCAGGGACGCTGAGCGATCTGCCCAAGGCTCAAGGGAAGTGGGGGAACCAGAGTGGCAGTCGTGGGAGGCTTCCGACCCCTCTCTGGCCCAGCTCTTCCCACTGCACAGCCAGAGTTCACGAGGGCTGGCGAGTTCTGTACACACAAGTCGCATGGTATATTCCAAAATGCTTTTTGGTTGGTGCTGACACAATCATAATGTTAGGCAGAAAGTCGGTCATTAGGAGGCTAGAGATAGGTGGCTGGGAGGAGGCTTTGGTTTGAAAAGCAAAGAAGATGTGGTTTTTCTTCTCCCTTAATCACTGGCTACAGAGCAGATCTACACAAGCTTGTGGTTTCCAACTTTAGCTCAAGAGAAAGTAACATCTGATGAAGGTGCCGATGAGATGAGGTCGAGCCCAATTCAGGCTGTCGGTGAGGGGCTGAGAAAACCTTAAGGTCTCAAAACAAACTAAGGAATAAACGGGACTTCTCTCCGAAGCAGGAAAACACAGCCCGTTCTTTCTGTACAAGAACAATAACACTGTCAGGGATCACCACAGGGCAACCAGGTAGAATCCTGGGCCCTCCACCTGCTGCCCACTGAAAACATGATTTGTGTTTTCTCCTGGGACAGCCAGGGACTTAAAAAGCTTTTCTTTTTTTGGTACCGGGGATGGAACTCAGGACCTTGCACTTGGGAGGCAGGCGGCAGAACCACTGAGCTAAATCCCCGGCCTTAAAAGCTATTTTTGTTATGAACCTTAACTCTTCATTTGGGCCTACAGATGCCCAATATGTGACTAAAAGCAAAACAAAGTTTGACTTTTATTTTAAAAGGAAGAAGCTGGCAGGAATCTTCCTATTAAGTTGTAAAATGTGGGTCAAATCTCTTCTCAGCTCTGCATATATATGTTAATCACTTACGGAGTGTCTGTTTTAAAATTGGCAAAAGAAGGTTACTTAGCCCTGGATTTACATAATCTCAGTCTCTTCAAGACTAAAGACACTGGGATGGGCAGCTTCCAGGCACATTCAACTCTGCTGAGAAGTCTGCAGCCATTGTCCCAAACCTGCACATCCTAAACTTTGACCACCCAGGCACAAAACCATCCCCAGGCCATACAGGATCTAGGACAATGGCACCAGGAATGGAACATGTGACACCGGGACTGAGATAATGCTCCGCTGGCCCCCAGCCCACCAGCTAACCCCAAAAGCAGGCGTCTTTTGGGGAAGCCCAGTCGGAATCCCTGTGTCAAGAGTCCTAAGCTGAAGTCTTTTCCTTTCTTGGCTCTAGCTGGCCAATTAAAACGTTTTTCCCTGTAAATGTGTGCTTTACAAACTTTTGTTTACTTTTTTTATTACTAGAAAAAAAAAGTAAGCAAGGACCCAAGGTAGCCGGATGGAACCCAGGGCTCCATGCATGCCCAGTAAACATTCTACCCCGAGCGACATCCGAAGCCCTACACCACGGCCTCAAATATTAATACTGAGCCGCTCTGCCCAAGAATGTTCCAAGGGGCCTTCACTTTCCAAGACGTCTCCTGGAAAAGGTTCAGAGGACAGAAAAGTCTACGAGTGCTGCCTGTTACCCCTCCCCTGCCCCAGAGCCTCATGGCGCTCACCAGCAGATTCTACAGGCTCTAAGAAGGTCTGCAGAAAAACAAACGTTTCTTTCATTAGGCCCAGGGTTTCCCCGGTGCACCTGAACCGCGGGATTGCCTGTCTACAGGTGTCAATCAATACGAGGTGCAGAGCCCTCTCCAGAGATGCTGCAGTCAGGGCTGAGGAGAAAGAGAAGTAGGCCGGGGCTCTGATCTGAAAGAACCGAAAGGCACTTTGGGCTTGGGGTGGCTGCACAGTGCAGAGCACTCGCCTACCATGCATCAGCCCCCGGGTTTGATCCCAGCACTGCAAAAAAGAAAAGAAAAGAAAACAGCAACTTTCTCTTTCCTTAAGAATGATCAAGTCCTTTGTTGTTTACATTTAGTTTGCTTTCCACTGAGAAAATAGACAATTAAAAATAAAATACAAACGTGAGGCCATAAGTCAGACCAGGGAAGGGCTGTCTGCATTCCCAAATGTCTTGCTTGGACCTTCTAGGGTGCTTCCGAGCCCCACCTCAGTCGGGTCCTCCACCCTCCCTCCTCCGGGCTGCTCTTCAGCTACACGACCTGTGGTGAGCCCGACCCCAAGCCAGGAGCGGCGAGGCGAGAGGCACATTTGAGAAACACGGAGACGGCCCAGACGCAGGAGATGCCGAGGCTGCGCCTGTTTCTCCCCCTCCGTGCACTTTCTAATTTTCTAGGATGAATACGCAGCGCTTACATTTTTAAAGAGGAAGAGGAGAAAGAGGAGGAAGGGGAGGAGGAGAAAGAAGAAAAGAAGCGGGAAGAGGAGGAGGGGAGGGAGAGGAGGAGAAAGAGAGAAGAGAACGCGAAGAAGTGGGGGAGAGGAGGAAAACGAAGAACGAGGAGGGAAAAGAGAAGAAAGGAAACAAGGCGACCGCGGGAGGAGGGAAGAACACCCGGAAGGGAAGGCTCCCCACGCGCAGCCTCACCCCGCGCCCCGGCCCCGCCGACGGCGCCCCCTGGCGGCGGCCGCGCTGCTCACCCACGCGGAAGATGAGGTCGTCCTCGATGGGGTTCTCTTTCCGCTTGCCCGTGCTGTACATGCTGGCCGGCCGCTTCACCGCCTTCTGCTTCACGTGGCCGCTGCCCGGGGACTTGACGCGCCGCTTCACGCCCTCGGTGGTGGGCGACACGTCGGCCGAGCGGATGACCTTGAGCTTGAACGGGCTGCCCCGGATGTGCTGGTCGTAGAGACGCAGGGACAGTGTGAAGTCGCCCTCCTTCTGCACCGTGTACAGGAACTCGTAGGTGCCGTTCTTGTTGTCCAGGATCTCGCCGTCCGCCACGCTGCCGTCGGGGGTGCTGAGCTCGGCCGTGAGGTAGGCGTTGCCGGTCTTGCACAGCTCGCCGTCCTTGTCCTTGGTGGTGATGGTCACGGACATGGGCTGCCCGATGACGGTCTGCCGGAGCCCCTCGCCCGTGGCCACCGTCTCGGAGGCCACGGCGTTGGTGGTCAGGATGGTCCCGAGGTTGTGGATGGATTTCTTCAGGCCCTCGGTCTCCACGATGAAGTCCAGCTGGTCGTTCTCGCGCGGGTGCAGGGGGAAGTCCTGGTCGGCCAGTTCGTTCAGCTTCTCGCTCATCTGCTTCTTTACCAGCAGCACCTCGGTCTCCGTGCCGTGGTTGAGGGCCTGCGCCGTGAAGCTGCTGCAACTCTTGATGCTCTCCTGGCCCTGCAGCAGGGTATCCAGCTGCGACTGCAGCACCTGCGGGAGCGGAGGGCGGTGAGGTCTCTCTGCCCGCCCGGCCCTCCTCCTGCGGGAGGCGCTCCACACCGCCCACCAGGGGCGGGAGAGCCAGGTTCCACAGTAACACCCGGTCCTCATTCCCCTGGCCTGCTGGGGTTCCCTCCCCCTTGCCCGCCTCATCTCCCACACTGTTATTTTTGGGTCATGGGTTTGCACAGGAACAGGGAGAAGCTGTCACACCCAAGAGCTGTGGCAAACAAACTGCCGGGCCTGACATCTTAAATATTCCTTATTCAGTATCTTTCCCGAATGTTCAAAGCTCCCCGGTCAGCTCCTAAAGGAACAGAAACCAAACACATGAGAAATCTCCACACCTAAATACCAGAAGCGTTCAGTGCTTGGTTTTGTGAACAGACATGCAGAGCTGAACAAAGAGGGCAGTCAGGGTGCGCTTTGGAGTTGAGGAACAGGTTGGTGTGGATGGGAGAGCAATTAAGAGACATTCCACGTTGTAATTAAGGAAGGAAAACAATCCAGTTTAACCCCCAATCCTGAAAGCATGACATGATATTCAGCCTCACCTTTTGTCAAATTATAAATTGGTACTTAAGGTCATGATATCATACCGTTTTGCTGAAAACAGGGAAGAAAAACAGAGCTGGGTTATTTTGTTAAATGCAAATGACAGTTTACTGTATGATGGTGACATTTAAGAACCTATTTGAGTCCCTCTGCTGCTACTGGGATACAATCAGCCAGCGCTGTTAAGGGCCCAGCTGTCACATCCCCAGTATGTGAACTCGGGTCCTTGCACTTGCACAGCAGGCGGCGAAACCACTGAGCTAAATCCCCGGGTCCCCTACTGGAGTCTTACTTTGTGTTTGAGGCCATAGTTGACTTCCAGTTCCATAAGCAGCACACTCTTGCGCACGTTTAAAGTCTTCTGCAGCTCATCGAAGGTGGAGTGGATATCATCCACAATGCTGGCCTTTTGGTTGGTTAGCTGATGAATGATTTCTGAGATGAACTGAAGAGCAGAATCTATTTCCGGGAGCCTGGAGGACAGTTGTTAGAAATCTTTAACATCAAATATCCCAAAGTACTGTAACCCAATACTGTTTTATAACTTTTTTCTATGGCTTTTGTCATCTTTAGAATGGACTAATGGACAAATGGGCTCATGGAATGAACGAGACTCTTGACGGTCTGTTTGTGTCTTCACTCATCTCATTTTAATAATTGACGGTGGAAGACTTGAAGCTCTAGGAAAAACCACTATGGCCAAATAATCTTTAGCTGCATAGAACGGTCTTGTGCACTGTGGGCTGTTCTGCAGTGTCCTGTCCTCTACGAGGTGCCAGCAGCATCCTTGCACATAGCTGTGACAGCAAAAATGTCTTCAAGCACTGCCCATGGTTGAGAACCACTGATCTACATATATAACTATTTTTTCCCAAACCACAGAATACTTATCCAAACTGAGAGTTTCCTGGGAACTTTCAGAAGTGTCCAAGTGCTTTTCATTAGTTTAGGATAATCATACTTTTCTTACTACAGCTGACTATTGCTAAGATATTTACTATGTTGTCTGGTTTGCAGCAGCTAATTTCCTCTGATGTTTCTCCTGCACAACAGCTACTCTGTTCCCTTAAGTCTGTGACAAAGAAACTCCAAGCAGGGGAGCTCAACACCATTCTGGGGGCTCATGGGAAGAAGGGGCTGGCCACCACAAGAAGTGCAGCTATGGAGCTCCTGAGGGCCGGTTCAGGCATGATTTTTTCAGAGATCTCCAGGGAGTAAAAGAAATGCCACCACTCAAATGCAGTTGGAATTTTACCAAGGAGGAGGGAAAACTTTTATCTCTTACTAGTTCATAACCACAGACCCAGGATGGGATCGAAGGTGAATTTATTTATGACATAATGACGGGTACCTCCAGGGTAACCTGAACCTACTACAGCATGGGAGCCTGGCGGGGTGTCCCACCTTTTGTTGACAGCATCCAGCTGGACCTGGAGGGCAGCCTTGTGCTGCTCCACCACGTCCTTGAGTGGGACTGTGGGGTGCTCGGCGTGCTCCCCCTCTGTGCACTCGTGACACATGGCAGTCTCGCAGGACTGGCAGTAAAATTCCATCACCTGCAGGGACACAAGAAAAGCTCCATGGTCAAGGTCACTGGCTGAGCACTTCCTCTGCAGGAAGCAGTTTCCTTTCACTTCCTCAGCTAATTCTCACATCCATCGAAGAATGCTGGCAATGCTCTCTCCGGCTGCATGGCAGGAAAGGAAGAATGAATGTGATGCCATGGGTCCCAAACAGAAGTGGGTCTGACTCCAGAGCTACTGCTGGGGCCACAAAGCCAGCTTTTTGGTGGCCGCTGCCTGGGGCAGAACTGTGTAGGGCTGTGTTTCAAGCATTTGGTCTTGGGCCTTCTAGACATTCTTTAAAAACTACTGGGGACACCAAAAGGACTTTTGCATACATGCATGATACCTGTAGATGTTTGTCATATTAAAAATGGAAGGAAAGGGCCGGGGATTTAGCTCAGTGGTTTCGCTGCCTGCTGCACAAGTGCAGGGACCTGAGTTTGATCCCCGGTACCAAAAAAAAAAAAAAGGAAGGAAAAAAAGTTTAAATTCTCCTTAATTTAGTAATAGCAATAGTAAGTCCATTTAAGTATTAACAGGAGTCATATAGTTTATGAAAAATAATTACATTTGCAAAATAAAAATTTGGGGAGGAGAATGGCATTATTTTCCATTTTTGTAAATGTTGGCAGTATCTGGCTTTACAGAAGTCAGCTGCTGCTCATATTTGCTTCTGCTTCTGTGCTGTTGGAACAGCACACATCAGACACACTCTGGAAAGCACCGCTGTACACTTTTGAGAGAATAAGGGTGAAAAACACAATTAATGTCTTCAAACCGCTGCACTATGGTACAGGGGCTGGGGCCCCTCAAGTATTCCTGGGCCGTCTGGAAACTTCTACTGGGAGCAGTGTGCATCCTGGTCCACCGCCTATTCAGCTGAGTGATCTTAGGCAAATTTCTTCTTCTCACCACTTCTGCCTCTGCCCAATGGAAACAGTAACAGTAGGGCTAAGTGAGTTAGTGGGCATGACGCACTCAGGGCTGCCTGGTACCAGCGCAGGCATCTTTAGTATGTAATAGTTGCTACAGTGATGACAACGACATCATCTGGTTCCCTGAAAATAAAATCACCTCATTCTGATTGTGACAAACTCTCAGGAAGGACACAACATGAAGCCTAAGGGTAGTTTCCTTGTGGAGGAAGCTCTCCCACATTCTCAGCTGGGAAGAGCATCTTCTAAGCTTGAATTCCCAAAGCCCTTTGCTGGGGGAAATTTTTTCTTATAGTGTAATGTACATCTTGAAAAGGGCATAAATCTGAATACAGCATGAATGCACCTGCCACACTGTCGTTTAGACCCCACTTACGAAACATTTATAAGGCTGTAGGTTTCTGGACAGGGACTGTCCCTCCCCTGCCCACCTAGCTAAAGCCTGTGGATAATGGGTACCAAACGCTACTGCAAGCGGCCACGGGAGGACGCTCTCAGCCAGAGCCACCGCGCGGTGACAGGTGCTAGAAGGACGTTCCTCCCTCATCCAGACTGACTGTTTTACATGGTACTTTCCTGGAGCTGATTTCCCCAGATATAAAACACTCAGTTTGCCGAACCTATCTTAGCAACAATCTTTTCCAGTGACCCAGATTTAGATAAAAGTCCTTCACACCACCGGGTGTGGTGGCACACGCCTGTAACCCCTGCACTTAGGAGGCTGAGGCAGGAAGATCAAGCATCCAAGGCCAGCCTGGCCTACATAGTGAGGCCCTGTCTCAAAATACAAAAAGAAAAATAATCCTCTGCAGGTCAAAAACATTGCTCTACATATTCCATTAATATGTATTTTAATACACAAACTCAAATGAAAATTCAATTCTCCCATAGGAAGACTACGACACTAGTCACTTGAATCTTATTTTGGTAAAGTCTAATTCAATCCAGCAGCCTGCCCAGCACATAGAAACTGTTTGATGATTGTTTGCCAAGGGACTGTATGAGCTAAGGGATTGTTCTAAGGGAACTTACTTTCTCCAGTGAGAGGCAATGTACTCCAACAAAGGACAGCATTTTGGGCTGCTTTAGGAGCAATTTACTATATTTACATTTTACTATGTTTTACTATACCCTCCCTGTGTTTAGAAAATGGAATGATCTAAAAATACCAAAATACTAAAAATAGCCAGCCTGGGCTATACAATTAGTTCAGTGCCAGCCTGAACTACCTAGCCAGACACTGTCTCAAAAAAACCAACCCCCCCCGCCACGAAACAAAAAAACTATAGGCAGTGTCATATTAAACACCATCATAAAGTTTCTAGACATTATTTTTGGAAATGCAAATACACAGTAACAAGATATGTATAAGTCCTATATCATAAATATTTCACTCTTTATTTGAAAATATGCTTCATACAAGAGGTTTCCTATTTTTCAAAGGGTTTGGGAAAGGGAGAATAAAAAAGCAGTCCTCAATGAATTCTCGGATTTTCTTTTGAAAAGTGTCACCCCTGGGGATCTGTGGAACACTTCATGGCTTTAGCAGGAAGCGACTTGCATTTCTAGATCTTATACATAACCAGACTCATATTTACGAATGTTTCACTTTGTTGGCCAGAGCTCATGAAACCTCTCTAGAGCAGGCTGTCACTGCTGGTCACATGCAAGCTCGGAGAGTCCAACAACAGAAGGAGAAGAGAGTTCTTCCCTCAGTTCTTCAGAGCGCTGGGGCTGCCCAGTGTCTGCCTGGGGAGACTGCACAGTACCAGCGCTTATTTCTTTCCCATGTCTCTCGAGGCTGAGCTCCAGTTTCCACTCCTCCTCAGGAGAAGACAGTGGGCTCTTGTCTGGAAGGAACCTGGCCAAAGGCAAACTGACTAGATTTTAAAAGAACTCTTTCACATACACTCACAGAGCTCCAAGAAAAAAACATATATAAAGAACTAAAGGAAACCACAAAACAATGTCACACCAAACACAGAATATTTAAATACCTCAATGTTTCTCTGGTGTGAGAAGCTGAAAGTGGAAATAAGGACTGAGATGTATAAGGGATGTTGGAAAATGGGAAGAAAGTGTTCAAATGGGAAGGGGAACAAGGGAAGGGGGAGGGAGAAAGGAAGGAAGGGATAAAAAGAAAAGTGAAAATAAAATGGAAACAAAGCTTTTGTACATAGGGAGGGGAGGGGGGCTGAAGGGGAGGAATGGGATAAAATGAAATTTATTTTTAAAAAAAGAGAAATTATAAAAAGGAGCTAAAGGAAATATTCTAAAGTCAAAAACTGTAACTGAAATGTAATAGTCACGATGTGAGCAGACAGAAGAAAGAACTGGTGAACATGAAAATAGGACCCTTGAGATTATAGTCTGAGGATCAGAAATAAAAAAGATAGAAGGAAACGTAATGAACCCAAGAGACCCGGAGACACCATGAAATGTACCAAAATATTCATAGTGGGAATTGCAAAGGAGAAGGGAGGGAGAAATGGAAGATGATGAAGAAATAAGGGGTGGAAACCTCCCCAGTTTTAATGAAACACACATGTACACAGTCAAAAAGCTTAATAAGCCTTAAGCAGGCAACTCAAAGAGAGCCAACCAAGGAATCGTATAGCCAAACCATCAAAAGACAAATATCTTAAAAGCAGCTCTAAGACAGAAGCGATTCATCATGTCCGCGAGATATCTGACGAGATTCATGGTCCACTTCTCCTCAGAAAGCACTTTGGTTCCACCGTCTGCCTCGCAAGCACAAGGACCCAGGTTCCATCCCCTGTACCACACACATACACACACATAAATGGCTATGATAGACCGAGGAGAGTAGATGACAAAAAAAGACATCACATAATTTGACAAAACTTGAGCTAGATTGACCAAGAAAAAGAAGAACCTCAAATTACTAAACTCGGGAAGAAAAGTGGGGAAATTAGTACTGACATCATGGAGATGAAAAGAATTATAACAGAATACTATGGATACTTGTAAGCCAACAAATGAATAACCTAGATTAACGGACAAATTTCTAGAAACACAACCAAATCTGAGTTGAAGAAGAAACAAAGTCTGGAAAGACTTAAAATCATCATCATCATCATCAACAACAAAACCCAGGACCAATAAGCTTCACTGATAAAATCTGCCAAATATTTAAATAAGAACTGATACCAATTCTTCTCAAACTCCAAAAAAGAAAAGAGAACCACCTCTTAACCCATTCTATTAGGCCAGTATTTTCCTGACACCAAGGGCGTCACAAGACTATTACAGACCAAAATCCTGTATAAATACAGATTTAATCATTATGAAGCACTAGCAAAAGGAACGGCGTCACATATTAAAAGGATTATGCACTATGAGCAGGTGGAATTTATCCCAGGAATGCAAGGGCGGCTCTCGTAGGAAAGTCACCGCGTGTGTGACACCACGTTCATAGAAGGTAGTGGCCACTTCATGGGAATGGTGTTTCTTTTGAGAGGTGATGAAAATGTTCTAGAGTTAGAGAGTGGTGATGTTTGTACAACTTAGTAAATATACTAAAAACCACCCACTGTCACTTTAAAATGATTTTTAAATTTTATCTAAAAACAAAACTGCCCGTAGCTTTAAGGAACAAGCAGCAGACTCTGGTCTCCGCTCAGTGCACAGGCCTCTTCAGTACGCCCGGGGCAAAGGCCGTGCAATCGTTCTGCTCTATCATCAGCCGCCATCTGCAAATGCCTGAGCGGGGTTCTGACAGTGGAGCTCACTGTGAGGTGCGAGCTCCATCGGCCCTGTCCCTTGAGACCTGCTGTCTCCAGGGGTGCCAGGGAGGCCAGGGGGCAGGACGAACTTACTGCTGCTGACAGGCAGTGGCTGTTTGTGTTCATCGCAAGAGGAGACTGCAGGACCATGCATATCCCTAACCTGACAAGGACTCTCAGGGCCTGAGGCTTCTGGAGGGTCCGACAGTGGATGCTGGTGGGGGAAGTGGAAACTTGTTACTGAGCGCAGGAATTGTCCACAAAGACACATCCGTTATTGAGGCATCTAAGCAAGCAGTGACAGGGTTTCCGGTCATTTGTGTACCTGGGATGATGGGGCCTGGGGCTCAAAGAACCCCTTAGATCACTGACCATTATTCAATCTCCTTTTCTTTGTACTTGGACAGTGCCGCTGTGGCAGTTTAATGAGATGACAGTGTCACTGCACTTACAGCAGATGACAGGCTTTCATCCACACATGCTCATCAGTGCCAGGCTTATGGTGGCAGCATTCTGCTTTGTTGTTAATTACTCCATTTTATTAACCTTCAGACGCTTGACTTGTTTTTAAAGATTTGCCCATGGCAATGAACTGCAGCAATTTATCTGGAATATTACATGCATTTGGCTTGAATATGCAATGAGGACCCCAGTGTCATTAAACTCCTACAAGGTACGGTTGAGCAACAGAATGATTTAAGATGCACACTGCTAATTTTCCAAGGCCTCTTGCCAGCTTATAAATTTTGTGATTCCATAGATCATAATGACTCAGCAGGGAAGAAGTACTCAAAATATACTTTAAATAGCTTCATTTACCTCAAGGTTTAATTTTTAATGCAACTTGTCAATATGCATGTGGTAGAAAAGGGGAAGTTTTAACCTAAAGAATTCTAACTACAGTAGACCCTTGAGTTATGACCGACCTAACATATGAACCTCTTGGGTTACGTCCAGAATTTTAGTTGGTTTTTTTTTTTTTTTGAGTATCGGGGATCGAACTTGGGTCCTTGCGCTTGCACAGCAGGCAGCGAAACCACTGAGCTAAATCCCCAGCCCCAGAATTTTAGTTTTTAACTTACAAAAAGTCTTGAGTGATGACCCTAATGCTGGCTGCTTGTGCTTCCAGATGGTCTCAGATACAGATCTGACCCTTAAGGAGTTTTGGAAAGAATCTTACAACATTCTTTCCTGTGTAGGGTTGAGAAATCCTGGGCCAGTGTCTCTAACAACACTGAGATCCGCCTGTGTACGGCAGAGAGACCAAAGGCTGTGTAGAGGAGCCTGAGCCTTCACTGACCAACCTGAGTTACAACCAGCCCTCGAGAAAGCATAGAGTTTGTAAGTCAAGGGTGCACTGTATGATGGAATTAGCATCTCTAGGAAGTGTTTCTGCTTTCCAAGCTAAAAGTCTGTGTTGCTGACTGGTGCTCAGGAAAAACATCTGTAGGAAATCTTTTCTAATTTATCCTTCAGGCAATGACAACAGATTACTCTTTCCAAAGTTTCACCTGAGTTGGATAATGCTATTTTATAAAAATTCATAGTTATTTTGTTTTATTCTTTGCAGTGCTGGAGACTGAACCAAAGGCCTTGCACATGGTAGGTAAACATTTCACCACTGAGCTACTCAAACTTAGAGTAATCAAAAAGCCAATCTCTATGCATGTGGCAACATCAGTGCTTCCTTGGACACCAAAGCTAGACACCTGGGAGTCACCTGGTGTCACTTGGGACTGGGGTCTCTGCTCACTGGTCCATCCTGCCACCTGACTGCTGTGGTGTCACCCTGCTGTCCTAGATTAGGGTGATGTGGATCCCTCTAGCAGGTTTCTAAGTGATCCCGTTTCAGGCTCCTTTACTTTGGATCTACCCTTCCTTACCTCTCTAGCTACTTTGGAATGAGTTCAGGGCAAGCCTTGACTGGGCGTCCCAACACATAACAGCCTTTAATAGCTCCCCAGGACTTAGAACAGGCTCAGGTTCCTTAAAGTGTCATTGAGGGCCCTCCAAACCTGAACCCTTTTACCTCTCTGATGACCATCAGCACTTCCTGGCTCCTGGGAACAATGGACTGAGGAAGAGCACAAAAGTCTCTGATTCTTCTACTCTTTCTGCAACTTCATCCTTTCTGCACAAAATACCCATCTTCTTTCTATGCTGTATATACCAGGGCCCTACAAGTTATAAAACAAGACTCTAACCATGTCCACATATAGCGGCATACATGTCACTTGTTTTGAAATCATCAGTTTTGGTCTAGACGTGTAGCTCAGTGGTACAGCATGTGCCTAGCTTGTGTGAGGCACTGGATTTGCAAAAAAAAACAAAGCACTTTTAATGCCTAATCAACAATCAGTTGTCTAGACTCACCATAATTTAACAGTGTTCCTAACATTGCACATTTAGACTATTTTTCTAATATTTACTGTCTTTAACCTCAAGTCTAATGTCTCAGACTTAGGTCTCTGCTGCCCCATTCCTCTACGTGGGGCCACTAAATATCACCCCTTATTTAAAGAGGTTTAATGCTTTCACACTGCCGGTGGAATTCAGGTCAAGCATTTTCTTGAGGATGTTCATAGCTCATCACAGCCTCTCCCCTCTACTTTCTGGGCTCCTCCCTGGGATTCTCCTCCTCACTCTCCCGCCCTCCCCTCCCCCAGGACCTGCCAGTCCGAGTCCACCACATTCTCACGCTGCTCCCTGACGCTGTCTTCCCGAGTGTCATCATCTCTCCTTCTACACCACTGCCCCTTCGCACCCCGGATTTAGACCAGTGTCTCCATAAGTCTCCTCGTGTCTCTAAAACATACTCCTCCGTGAAGTGGGGTCTGTGGAGCCCCCCCAGCCTGCGCTACATTTGAAGAGTACTCACATACCTGGCAGAAAAACACTCCCAAAACCAGTATTTAGAATGCAGGCTCCCGGCAGAGACAGCCGCACCATTCACTGTGGGAAACAGTCACTGAGAAGCATGTTCAAACTGCTACTGAACGCACTCTTTAAGGTTCTTTTTAACAAAACATACATGGTAACTCTCCCTTGTAGTAAAATGCACAGAAAACCTGATAGTCATTAAAGTCCAATCTGTTTCGATATAGCTGCAGATATGTACCTCGTGGCATTATAGAGAGGTAACCCCCAGTGTCTCTCGTTTGAGCTAAAAAGCTCACGATGATCTTTAGTCCAGGTCCAGCATTTATGATGCATTAAGTAGCTTTGTGACTTAAACCACGCAAGCCTGAGTCTCTTATCTCTGGAGTGAAGGTAATTAACTCCTACTTTACTGGGTAGCTTTGAGGAGCCAAATCTGGCTGGCAGATCTGCTCAGCAAATTCGTACTGACTGGCTCCTGTGTGAAGGGCACAATGGGCAAAGTCTCTCCTCTTCTGGAGCTCACCCTCCGAAGGAAAGCAGGAGACCCACGGTAATCAGTCCACGGATGACTGTGGGCACCATGCGGCAGTAAAGGAGGGGATGTGACAGAAGGTCAGCATTGCATGGCTCGGTACTGTTGGAGAGGGCTGCTCTGTGGAGGAGAAAGCTGCACTGAGAGCTCGAAGATGAGAATGAGACACACAGAGAAGCCGCCAAGCCCGTCCCAGGCAGGAAGGACAGACACTCCCGGAAGTGGAAAACACTTTGGCCAGGAGGCTGTCATGCAAGTGGGCAGAGGTAAGGTCAGCAAAGTGTAGCATGGGTAATAGTAACTGCTAGGCTCTAAGCGTCGCTTTCCTTTGTGGTTTTACTGTACATAGGACTTTTATTTAAGCAGTTTCAAATACTTTTTTTTTGAGACCGGGTCTCACTATGTAGCTCAGGCTGGCCTTGAACTCACTGTGTAGCCCAGGCTGGCCTCGAATTTGTGGCAATCCTCCTGCCTCAGCTTTCTGAGTGCTGGGATTACAGGGATGCACCACCACACTAGGCTCAAATACTTTTAAAGTGAGCGATATAGGAGGAAAAAATCGAGGAATGTCATTAATTAGAAATAACACTAGGGCTGGGGGTATAACTCAGCAAGCAGTGCAGCGTGTGCTTGGCATGTGCAAGGCCTTCAGTTCCATCCCCAACACTAAAAAGCAATTACTAATAGCAATTTATATACATACTATATATAATTTTATATTATATATATATATTTTTTTTTTGTAGTGATACGGATTGAGCCCAGAGCCTTGTGCATGCTAAACAAGGGATGAGGACACGCTAACTTTATAAGCCTGCCCAGCAATAGCATCCGTTGTACTTTTTACCACACTTCATAATCACACTCACAAAAGAGGAAACCTGTAACTTCAGAAAGTGAAAACTGAAATAAGAAATGAGTGTTCAAATCAAGAGGGAGTATTCCAAGGGGGACTAATGTCAGTATGTCTTTTATTCTAAGAATGTTTAAATTTCACTTTGGCTTTACAGTTTTGTATCTATGGAATATAGAAGGGGAACACAAAATAAGTGAGTAATAATTGTCACAATAGCAGTGACAATTATTACCATGAGCTATACCACAGCCCCGAGAAATAATCTGAATAGCTAACTTTTATTTTATTACTATGTCCTTAATTTGATTTAAATATTTCATTTTTCCAGTAATCTCATATGGTAAATGCTATTACTACTTCTTTTTACCAAAGAGGAAATGAGACACAGAGAGTTTTATAAACTTCCCAAAGCTGACTGAGGGAACAAATGCAAGAGCAAGATTTGAATCAGGCTGTCTGGCTTCAAAGGTGGAGCTCTCAGCAGAGCATGATCCTGCCTCAGTTACAGAATTCTAATGCATCAGCTATTGGATGGTCCACAGGTCCCCCTGAGTCTGTAACAGTTTTGTATTTGCTACTAGCAGGAAATACATTTGCTATTTTTTTTTGGTACTGGGGATTGAACTTGGGTCCTTACGCTTGCGCAGCAGGCGGTGAAACCACTGAGCTACATCGCCGGCCCAGGAAATATATTTGCAATCTATAATCTATCAAGATCCACAATGCTTCAAATTCTATTTATTATTAAGGAATAAGGTCTAAGGGAAAATGTAAAAATTTTGCCCCCCAGGAAAAATAAAACAACTTGTTGATTAACATTATTAATTAATACTCTCTCGATTTGCAGAACTTGTCTATTACTAAATTCTTATCCAGAATTTATGACATGATGTTTATGTGGGTCAGAGAACATGCAGCTTACAAACAGCTACTGACGTGCTCTCCTGAGGATAGCAACAATTTATGGCAAGCAAACACAATGAAGTGGATTTCATTATTTAAATGATTCTGATTATAGAAAGTAAGCAAGCCAGATAGTCTAAGGGTTGGTCAAAAAAATCTTTTGCAATGACTCAGTTTCCGGGTGGAGTTGTGTTTTAATGTGCATCCCTGATGTGCCCAAAGCGTGCCCAAGGTCAACGCTTCCAGGCTGCCAGGCACCGTGCGTGGTCTGCCCCCTCACTTACATTCCCATCGTGGTTCGGGCAGGAGAGAGGCTTTCCTGCAGCCACAGCGGTGACCGTCTCCAGGATGGAAGACTCCTCGACGTTGCTGCCTGGCGTCCGCTGCAGCACATCCATGAGGTTCGTGATGAAGAAGTTGTTCTGGAGCGCAGCCACCCCTTTCTCGGGCAGGATGGAGGTCTGGCGGCACACTGGGCAGGACAGGGTCAGGCTGTGGGCAGGAATGTAGTTCTGCAGGCACCTGATGGAGGGGGACACAGGGGGACAGTCAGCACTGAGATGCCGGGGACCGAGCACCACTTCTTGCAGGTATCATACACGGTCTCAGAAACTAGGTAGGCTACTTTGCAGAAACACCCTTCACCATGTCCTTTACTTGGGAAGTATTTCAGAAACCGAGGGCTAACCTCACCTCACATTGGCCTGTCAGCTGGCCAGGCAATACTCAAGGTCATGCACAAGGAAAAGAAAAATGTCACTGAGTTGCATGGAGTGTTCTAGGTCCTTGGCATACAGTGTGGAACCAGAAGAGCAGCCTCAGCCTCCCTGGGAGCTGGGTAGAAACACAGACTTGTAGGCCCCATCCAGACCTACAGAATCAGATCCTATGTGACTTGCACACACATTAAAGTGTGTAGCACTGGGCTCAAGACTGTGTGACTTTTACAGGAAGTCCTACATGAAGAAGCAGGTCATGTGTTTTATTAACACTGAAATTGATTTTACACCCAGAATCACAATTGGATATTAAAAACCAGAGCCGGGGATTTAGCTCAGTAGTTTCACCCTCTGCTGTGCAAGCGCAAGGACCCGAATTTGATCCCCGGTACCAAAAAAAAAAAATACATACCTAAACCTATTTTATTTCAACCCTATCTTACAAGACGTCTCAACAGCATCCATCAAATGTGACCACCATTTTGCCATTTTATCTCCCCTTGTCTTTATGACACCATGCTCATCTGGTCCTACTCATGTCTGCTCTGTTTTCTGAGTTGATGAAATTTGGATTTAGTTGAGGCTTCATCCTAAGAGCTCTTCTGCTCCTGGATATTCTACCCATGTATGCGGTGACAGGCAGGACTCGAATGCTGACATTTCTGCTTCTCCACCGATGTCCCCTGAGTTCACATCTGCAGACCAGCTGCCCCCCTTATGTCTTCCCTCAGGTGCCTCCCAGGACCTAAAGCTGAACATGTCCAAGCCACACCAATGATCTTCTCCCAAACTGTATCCTCTTCCATCTGGATAAAAGGCACCTCCATCCGTTCATCTAGGACAGGGGTGATGACCCCATGGCACATGTGCCTCAGTGGGCTGCTTGTTACCACTGAAACCTCTAAGAGGTTCGCCATCACTGATCGAAGCAAACCAGGAACGAAGAGTCCTTCATAAAATAGTGACTCCTCTACTGTTCTGCATTCCCCACATCCAACCCATCACCAGAGCCTGCAATTCCTTGTCTTTCTGGCCTCTCCAGTTCTTTTCATTCCTCTTGCCCTTCTCTGCACGGCAATCAGAATAATCTTAAAAATGCAAAAGGAACCCTCTTCCTCTCCTCCCCTCTCATACAAAGACTCTTCCATGCATGGCTTCCTACGTGGTGAATAAGAATCCATGGGCAGGAACAGACCACACCTGATACGACCTCACACTTACAGCTTTGCTGTCTCCTCCTCACACTTGCTGCCTGAGAGCCACAGTGGGCTCAGGTTCATTCCATGTGTCATGGTCCCTCTTAGGACAGCAGTGCTGAATGTACCTGAAATTTGTTCCTCCTACTCATTCCCCTTTGCTTCATTTTCTCTCACACTTGGGATTTCTGCAATCACTTCTGCAGGAGAGCCTTCCCTGAGTGGGGCAAATGCCCATACTATATGGTTGTCTGTGTAATTCCGGTGGGTAGCATTTGTCTGCGGTTTAATTTCACATTAATCTGAGCAATTGGGGGTTAATGACAGGCTCTTCCACTCGGCTAGTAATGGTATCACGCTTTGGTCTCCTTCCAAGCCTCGCTGGTGTTTGGAGGTAGGAAAGCAAAGATAAAGATGCCTGCAAGCAAGAGGGTATGTGTGTCCAACATAAGGGGCCCCAGGGCTAGTTCTAGAGACAGAACCCAACAGTGAAGTTCTGTCTCTACAGAAACAAAATCTTCCCATTTTAAGGAAAAGTCACCTTCACTTTCAAAAGGAAGTATTTCACCATGTGTGATGCTGGAACAATTTTAATGCACAACCTTCCGTGGGTACTCACTACAGTAGGATCTTGTAAGTCACCACCACTAGTTACTGGATGGGAAACGGGGAGAGGGGACAGACCCAGGGCTACTCTGCAGGATGCTTCTCACCAGCTGGAATAAAGTAAGAGGACCCAAGAAACAGGCAAGTCGCTGAACCTAGGACTGTGGTAGCTCTGCCGAGTTCAGACTGAGCAGCCAGGCACCGGATCCAAATCAAGTAGGGGTCTCACCATATGGGCACTGGCACTGGGACACACGGACAACTGGCTGTTATTTGTTTTAGCTATATCCGTCAAGAAGTGGGGGGAAATCACACTCTATTTAATTAGTCTGGAATATGAATTAAAAGCACTTAAGCCAAAGCATAAAACAAAAAGTACTGGTGCACTATGTAATACCACAAAAACAACAAAACAAGTCTATCCACACACATGTGCAACAATCCCAAAGGAATAAAAACCACAGCTATCAGTAACAAATCTACCTTTTTGCTCCACCCATCACCACCGCCAAGGACGTGGCTATTCTTCTGCACTTGAGACCCCCATCAACTCAAAAAACATCAAGTGGATGTCTCAGATAACCAATGTTAAATAGGTGGTAAATGGAATCAGTACATATTTGAAGCCATTAGAAGTCCTACTTTCCTGTTCTATAATAAGCAAAATATTTTATGTATCTTAGATAAAACAGTATAGAAAACTTACTTGGCAAAGTGCTATAATACATTATTACCATAATTGTTATTAAGAAAACATATAACTTTACTAAGAAAATACTTAAATTAGGCCACAGAGGGCCAGGGATTTAGCTCAGTGGTTGCACCTCCTGCCTTGAAAGCACAAGGATCCGAGTTCGATCCCTGGTACCAAAAAAATAAAAAAAATAAAAAAATTAGGCCACAAATAAACTAACTACAGACTTTTAATGCCTTATTTCTCAGGTGGTAAGTTAAACAATGGGGTAAAGTGTATTTTGATAACTCATTCACACCCCTCTCCAAAAAGATAACCTCTCAGGAAGCATAAATAGAGCATGGTGGCACACACCTGTCACCCAGTACTCTGTGAGGCAGGTTCCAGCCCAGCTCGGGGAACTTGGCAAGACCTGTCTATAAATAAATAAATAAATAAATAAATAAATAAACAAACAAACAAACAGCTGGGGGTACTGCAGTGCAAAGGCCCTAGGTTCAATCTGAAATGACCCCTTATGTATGCAGGTATTTTCACTTTACCTGTTTCAGGGAGGAAATGACAGATTTGTAATTGGCCCCCGGGAAAGACGCTCTGTGAGGGAACAGCTGTCAGCAAAATCATTCCACAAAGAACAAAGGAAAAAAAAATCACAAAAAATGTTTAATCTTGAAATAGTTAATGCTCTGTCTCCTTTGGCAATGAACCAGTGGTCCTTCCTGGGTTGCTTTCTCCTTGCAAGTATGTGAAATACAGTAGGTTGCTGGCAACGCATGCCTTGGTTTCCAGATGTCTGTCGGGAGGACGGAGACTCACTGTCTCCCGGGGTAACACAGTTCCGGGAGAAAGCCCCATGGGCCGTGGCAGGAGTCAGGCTGTACAAGCCCCTCCGAGGAGCTAGCACCGAAGAGGCTTACCTCTCGCAGAAAGTGTGCAGACAGGGGAGGACCTTGGGATTCTTGTACCGTTCCAGGCATATACTGCAAATCAGAAACTGTTTGTCGATCTGGCGTACCACGGGGCTTGGGATGTTGGTGGCTTCACTGGCCATCCTAGACCACTGACATGGGGGGCCGGCTGTCTGTGACCCTGCACGCTGCTGCTGTCAAACAGAAAAACCAAAACAGAAACATGTGTAACAATCTGCAAGTGCCCAAGTCAGTACCGCCTCCTTCCCTCCAGGCATCTTGTTATAAATACAGGTAGGTGGAAGTAAACTTTAGTGACTCTGAAACGAGCACAGTTGAGTTGCACTGCTTCGCAAGGGAAACAGTGCTCTGCCTGCTGTTTGTTTTGCAAATCAATAAAATAATCCCATCTTCATGCAAACAGAGCAAAGTAAAAGAGAGCGTGCTCTCTGGGTTTTCAAGGCTGAGTGGTAGCCAAGGGGATAAAAACTTTTTTTTTTTTTTGGTACTGGCGATCGAACTCGGGTCCTTGCACTTCCACAGCAGGCGGCGGAACCACTGAGCTAAATCCCTGGCCCAAGGGGATAAAAACTTACATAGCTATGTCTGTTCATGCCTCAGCAGGACTGTAGTTGAATATATACAGCGGATGCTGATGTTACGACCCACTTGACATATGAACAACTTGGGTTACTACTGGAATTTTCATTTAACTTATGAGCAAAGTCTTGAGTTACGAACCGAGTCCCAGTCCCTTGTGCTTCCAGATGGTCTCAGATACATATCCAGAACCTTAAAGGGTTCTGGAAGGAACAATGACATCATCCTTTCTGTGTGGGGTTAACTGAGAAATCCTGGGCCAGTGTCTCTCTAAGGACACAGATCTGCCTGAGTACAGAAGAGAGACTTTGAAGGCTGTGGAGAGGAGCCTGAGCCTTCAACTGACTGACTTGGGTTACAGCCAGCCCTCTCGAATGAATTGAGCTCGTAAGTCAAGGGTCCACTGTATTTGCCTTTTAGATTCTTACTGAATTCAGTATTCCCAAGTATTGATTGTTCTTGAAGAGATCAGAGTATGTCACTCAAAATATGCCACTTTGGCCAAAGGATTATTTTGAGCAGAAGGCTGCTAAGAAACAGCAGTCACAAAAGGAGCTCTCTGTTCTCCCTCACTTGCCTAAAATGGACATAAATATCCCATCTGTAAGGAAAACGTCCACCTATAAAGCGTCCCCTCCCTCCTATCCCAGGAAGAGAAGGTTCTTAGCCACGGAGACTGTGAGGTGAGTCTGCCTAACACACCTTTACTAAACAAACCTGCTCTACCACCCCTTCCTACTCACCATCCCACAACTTACAGCCCTCCTTTCCTTTGTCTAATCGCTTCTCCACGATTTATGACCCTTTATCAAAATGGTGTAGAAGTTCATAGTCCCCAAGCACATAATGCAGGAGAGTAGAGAGTACAAGTTTTTCTTCCCCTGCATTCTAATCTGCAGAGCAGTGCTCATTAGAAGTTTTGATTATACACTTTACATGTGGTTCGACGTGTTTTCTTCAGAACTAAAGTTTTGTTGGTTGGAAACTAAAGTGTATCTGCCATGAAGCAAGGACAAAAATCTAGAGGGGGTCCCTGTTATTTTAAAGAACTGCCCATTGGGAGCTGGGGATATAGCTCAGTGGTAGAGCTATTGCTAGCTCTTGTGAGGCTGTGGGTCCGAGCTCCAGTACCACTCAAAAATAAATAAATAGCCAGGAAGGAGGAGGGAAGGAGGAGGAAAGGAAGAGGAAAGGGAGGGAAGAAAGGAAAAAGGAAGATGGATCTGCTGATGTACATGTATGTGCATTTAAGGGACCTGGAAAAGGGAATTAATTCAGAGCAGGCTTCAAAATGTTGGGATCATTCCAGAAAAGAAGAAATTAGAAGAGAACAACAGAGAAGAAAGCAGAGAGCCCAGGGGTGCAGAAAGGAGGGAAAAGTTATAAAGCACAGCTTTGTTAGGCAGGAAGTTAGACATTAGCAGGCTTAGAGACAGGTAGCTAGGGACAACATAAAAAGCAAAGAAAACATGTTTTTTAAATTCATTTTTCCTTTGTTTTCATAATCATTAGCTATGGATAAAATCCAAACAAGCTATAGCCCCAGAGAATCTCCCCTTCTCTGAGCACACTGATAAGGCCCAGGGCTCTTACAGTACAAAGTCCAGACACCTGTGAGTGGGTGGAAAAACCTCCAGGTCTCCAAACAACCTAGAGGGCAACATTCCACCTGAGGAGTAAACAGGGGCCTCCTTTCCTCTGAAGTTGGTCAAAACAGCCCATTTTCCTCAGGAAAGAACAATGACCCAGGAGGCAAGAAATAACAATCCTTAAAGACCCAAGTAATCATAGAGACAGAACCTGAGGCCCTCAGGGCACCTGGCTCCACCAGGCCTGCATGTCTTCACACTTTCACACTTGAAGGTGTATTCTCTGTCTTGCTCTGAAAATCTATCACTTCTAAATGCTACCTATATTCTACACATCGGCCCACACGTCTGGGTCTGAAATAGTTCCTCAAAGATACAAAGAACCATGGAGCGAACATCACCAGGTCCTCACAGTGTTAGGACCTGGCTTCCTGGTGACCACAGCTCCATTTACCATGCTGAAGAGTTCCTGGCTTCTATACCAAAGGGCAAACTAAGACCGAAGTAAAATTCACACCTATTTGGTAAGGTGTCCACAGCCCTCGGAATCTTTACCAGAACAAAAAAGTAGTTAATCTTCAATATAATTCTAGAAGAAGTAGCATGATTATTCTCAATCTATGCATAAAAAAAAACAAAACACACACTTAGTTAAGGTTACCAGAATGCAAACACAGATGTAAGTCTCTGAAGCCTTTTCAGTCCCTAAACCACTCTACCGCCCTTGACCTTGTGAGCAATGGAGGCTTGGTTTGTATGTGACACTTTAACATGGCTTAACCTGTGTTTGAGGCTGGGAAATCCGCCATATTTATAGAATCAACAGTTCCACACTTTCTAAGGGAAACGCTCTTTTCAAACACCAAATCAAATTTTTGAAAAGAATTTCCGTTGTTATTAAGAAAACTTTTTTTGCACATATTTAAGCGTAGCTACATATATGACACGGCCATTTTCCAACTCTGTACTTTCCAAATAAGTTCATTAAAGAGTATGATCAACAAACAAATAGCACCTGCTATCCCTGAGCCACATTCCGACAGAGCTCAGGAATAGCAAAGCAGACTAGGTGTGAATATCTTATTAGCCAGCATTATCTGCTAGGCTTTCTACAGGTTGTCTCTAAGAACTAGAAAAGGGTCTTCATTGACTGGATTAAACATGGTTCATTTCTCGGGAGCTCAAATGTTGGCACACACTGTTTTTTGTAAAACCCCATCCCTATGACATCAGAATAGGGAAGGGATGGATTTGTCTGTCTTAAAGAAAAGGAAACCAAAGCTGAGGGTTTAAATGACTTGTCCAAGGTCATCCAGAAAAATCAGCCAATTGGAAAGCTCAAATGTCAACTTTTCTGCCTTATCTGGTAAGTGGATGACACCTAATCTTAAACAAGCTGCTTCACTAGTGTGTATGTGCGCGCGTGTAGCATAAAAATGACAGAGTGCTCCTTTCAGTAGCACTAAAATTTGAATGACACAGAGAAAATTAGCACAGCCCCTGCACAATGATGGCATAAAAATTTGTTAAGTGTTCCCTGTTTTTAAAAAACTGATATGGCAAGCAGGGGTTATAGCTCAATAATACAGTATATGCTCAGCATCCATGAAGCCATAGGTTTAATCTCCAGCACAATAATAATAACCAAAAAAATGGAAGAAAAATGATGTTGAACTCGAATCTGTCAATTAAAATTGATTAAAAATAATTTTATTTTACATAGCTTTTGAAATTTTTTCATACTATCCTTTGAAATAATCAGAGCCATGGTAGATTAAAGAAAAAAAAGAAGAGAGAGAGAAAATGATACTAGACTTCATTCTTTTTTTTTTTTTTTCCTAACCTTAAGAATTTTGGATTTGGTGCAAGGAAAAATATTTGTTTTAATCAGATGATATGTGTTGACTAACTGAGTTTCTTAAGCCAGTACTTCTATGGCCTAAAATTGAAAGAACAAACCTACTTCATTCTAATTTTATGATAATTATTGTAGATGACAGTGAATCTTTTTAGTATTGTTCATTCACACGGCAAATTAATTATGTTTACTCATTAATGCTAATTTAAAATCATGACAATATCACAAAGGTCACAAGTGACCTGTCAAAGGCATCTGGATTTTTATTTTATTTTATTTTTTTTGGTACCAGGTATCGAACTCTGGTCATCTGGATTTTTAGAACTCTCAGAATCAACACAGAAGGCTTCCAGCCCCTAACAACCTCCCAGCTTTGCCAGGATAACAATCCCTCCCTGAATATAACCGAACACTTGCAACAGGGAAGCATTCCACCACCCCTAGAGGAACAGGGTGCTTAGAATCTGAAGGGATGCAGTAGGCTGCCAGCCACCACTCTGAATAGGCCATGAGGCTCAGGCATAAAATAACACCCTTTAGTCAAAATTGTTGAGCACTAGCAGTGTTTGGTCTTCTTGTACTGGAAAGCAATGAACATTGAGATTCTTGGCTGTCTCCTTTCCCCACCTGGGTTTCTGAAGAGTAAAGAGACCTTCCCTCCCTATAAAAGCAGCAGAATTTGGTGCAGGACAACAAAGATGATCAGAATGGAGAACTGCTCTTCTGCTGGAGATTAGGAGAACTGGTTTCTGCAGGAACATCTGTGAAACACACCTGGGATCTTACTTCTGACACAGCCCCAGTGTCTGTGGGACGGGGGAATTAACATCCAGCACACCGACCAAGGGCCAAGAGACAGCCCACCAAGGCAGTATACAGACTCGATGCAAACCCCACTGAAACTCCAGAGCTAGAAAAAAGAACCCTAAAATTCATATGGAATGAGAAAAGATGCAGAATAGGACTCGGATGTAGCTCAGTCATAGTGGCCACTACCATGTGTGAGGCCCCGGGTTCCATCCTAGCATGGGGAGGGGGGAGGGGCCCCCAGAATAGCCAAAGTAATCCTGAGCAAAAGAGCAAAGCAGGAGACATCACAATTCAAGTTATGAAATCACAATTTCAAGTTATGCTATGATGCTACAATAACAAAAACAACACAGTGTTGGCACAAAAAGAGACACGTAGATGAAACAGAACAGAAGGCACAGAACCCCATGGCCTTAGCCATTTTTTATAAAAGGGCCAAAAACATGATGGGAAAAAGAGAGCCTACTTCACAAATGGTACTGGGCAAACTGGACATCCACTTGCAGAAGGTTGAAAGTAGGCCCTAGCTCTCACCCTGTACTGTACTACTAAAATCAAATCAAACTGGTCAAAGACCTCAACATAGAAACAGAACCTCTGAAACTGCTTGAGGATAACGGGCGAAACGCTTGAAGCCATATATCTTAGTCACTTTGCTCGTCTCTGAGACACAACACCAGACACCCCCAACTTAAAGGAGGACAGGTTTATTCTGGCTCACAATCTGTAGAAGTTTCAGTCCATAGTCTGCTGGCTCCAAGGCAGGGCGGACAGAGGGGGCAGAAAGCAAAGAGCAAAGGGTGGAGCCAGGGAAGCAGATGAACCCTTCCTGGCCAGGCTCCCAGGGGCCACCTCATCGGACCAGGCCCAATTCCTAACAGTAATAATCTAAGTCCCCACACCCCAATCACCTTCCAAAAGCCCCACCTCTGAGCGCCTGAGGCTTTGGGGGAACATCCACATACAAACCCTAACACTATAGCACAGGCAAAGCCTTCCCAAACAGAACTCCAATAGCACAGGAAATAATACCAAGAACCAACAAATGGGATCACATCAAATTAAAAACTTTCTGCGTAGCAAAGGAAACAGTCAACAGAGTGAGGAGACAACCTGTGGAATGGAAGAAGATCTTTGCCAGGTAGCTACTCTTCGGATAGAGAACTTATATCTAGAGTATATAAAGAGCTCAAAAAAATTAGCCCCCAAAACACCAAAGAAAAATACGGGCAAATGAATTGAACAGACATTTCTCAAAAGAAGATGTACAAATGGCCAATGAGTATACCAAAAAATGCTCCGTATCTTTAGCCACTGGGGAAAGAATGCCTGTCATCAAGACCACAAAAAGCAATGAATGCCGGCAAGGATCTAGGGGAGAGGGTGAGCCTGCATTATTGGTGGGACTATGAACTAGTACAACCACTGTGACAACCAGTACAGGGGCTCTTCCAAAAACTAAAAAATAGAAATACATTTGACCATCTTTACCTCTTCTGGGTATATTCCCTAAAGAATTAAAGCTATTAACCGCGCCTGTCTAGCAAGTGCAAGGTCCTGAGTTCGATTCCCGGTACCAAAAAAAAAAGAATTAAAGATATTATTCTATAGTGATACATGCATACTCATGTGTATAGCTGCATAGTTCACAACAGCTTAGCTCTGAAAATGGCTTGGATGCCTGTCAACAGATGAATGGATGAAGAAAATGTGTGTATATACACAACAGAATATTATTCAGCCACAAAGAACGGGATCATGTCAACTGCAGGAAAATGGATGGAACTTGAGACCATCATGCTAAGTAAGCAGAGTCAGACCCAGAAAGTTCAATATCACATGTGTCCTCTTAAATGGGAAACCTACAATTTAAAAAATGAATAAAATAGAGGAGAGATGACAGGAAACTAGAAGGCAGACTGTTGCAGAGGGGGAAGACAGGAAGAGCCCTTTTAGATGACAGAAGTAGCCAGCATTAGACTGATACTGGCATTAACCAGCTATGAGAGCTCAGATGGGGAACGCTGAGGGTCCCCGTGGGTGGGAAACACACAGAAGTCCTGCTCACAAAGGTGCCCTGTGCTGTGTCAGTCACCTGCTCGAGTGACCAGTGGCTGGAAAACTACATTCTACTGCCCCTCGTCTTTGCTATGTTTTTCTACACAGCACTGGTCACTTTCTGCTAGGTTGGCTGCCTGCCCTTCAGCACGATGGGGTAGGAAGCGGGCCCTTTAGGAGGTGACAGTCAAGAGGGAGGCGCCTCCATGAGGGGATGAGTGTCTTCTAAGAATGGACAGAGCACAGGACCTCTGTCTCTAGGTCTCCATCTCTCTCTTCCAAGTGAAGATACAACAAGAAAACAGCCATGTGCTCCCTGCCACGGTCCCAGCACTCAGAACTGTGTTACCTGGTACTCAGTAGTCACCTATCTTTTGAATGAACTGAACTAATGAAGTGTTACACAAAAATGGACTTAGGCAGAAAAGAGTGGCGTTTGCCAAATTCTGTGACAGAGAGCACAGTGTGCATGTTGTCGTTTCTCCCTGGCCTCCCCACATGACAGTCCATGCTTAGCAACAGGAGCCCTCATCCAGAAGGTAAATATTAGTGACACATTTTAACACGTTCTCAAATGCACCAAGAGAAATGAAAAACTACTGAGGACACATATGCATGGTAATAAAAAGTCTAAGAATTGGCACATAAGTCCCTTATTAATAGGGCTTTGCCAACTAAACACAGCATGTTGTGGGAAAACCAATGTAGCAATCATGTAACAAAACCCCTGCACAGAAAAATCCTGCCTGAGCATTTCTCCCTTCACATCACTGCTTCTCAATTTAGTGGAAATTACCACCAAATGGAAAAGAATTTGATAGGAGGAGACGAAATGAGAAAAAAATGCCTGAGTTTTCAATTCTAAGATTTAAACCATATTTCCCACCCCACATTATACCAGTCAGATCAGAAAAGTATACGAACTGTTGATTACAGCAGCTCAAGGAGGAACAGGAGGACAGGATGGAAAAGAACTGGAAGGGGAGGGAGGTGGCCCCAGTGCCTGGCTGGTCTAGGGAACACGGCTGCTCAAAACAGGGGCCCAGAGGGCCCTGAAAAGTGAGACGTGGACCTGTGATTTGAGGCACCCTAAAGGAACTCCAGATTAGCATACATTTTTATGCTCTAGTTTTATGGCACTCTTGGGTTTCTCTTTGTTTGGCCCTGGAGGTGAGTTTATTTACTAATGTGTATACAGTTTTAATTGCTCTTGGGCCAGTGCAATGAGGCAGATAGGCAATAACTACATCAGCTTTACAAACAAGGAAAAATTTCCCAGTACATCTGAAGAAAGGAAATCGTGAAGCTCTAGGATTATCTATAACTATGTTACCTGTTACTTGCCAGATTTGGTGACACCTACAGCTCAAGGCACAGGGAGAGGAAAAATGACAAGAGAAGCAGGCATTTAGTTCTGTTACACTTCTATTATCATCCAGCTGTAAGTGGATGTGCACTGTTACTGAGGCTTACCTTGAAGAAAGGAAAGGATGATCTTCAGTGACATGAAAACGGGCGACCCACTTCCAGTTAAATCAAGGCTCACTCCCAGATGGGCTGTTTTGTAAATTAGTAGGCTAGATGTGCTCTTTCCTGTTGGTGTGCGTGTGTGCGTGTGTGCGTGTGTGTGTGGTGGAGGTCCTCTAGTAGACGACCACCCACTTTAACTTCTGTCCCAAGGGAGGGATGTGTCCAAGGCCCTCAAGGTTCTCCTTATTTCCAACTCCTTTCTTTCCTTCCTTCCTTCCTTCCTTTCTTTCTGGTACCAGGGATAGAACTTGGGTCCTTGCACTTGTGCAGCAGGCAGCGAAACCACTGAGCTAAATCCCAGGGCCTGGTTCTCCTTATTTCCAGTGTGCAATGTGTGACAGCTTCCCAGTGTGCTGGCTTCTCCCATATGGGGGTGGTGGTGCCTGCTGAGCTGAGCTCCCCACTTCTCTTTGTGTTACGTGTGTCCATTCCCCCAACTCTCCTCTGTGTAGCTAGATAACTTTGCCATTGCCTTCCCTGTAGAAGTCCTCACCTTTTGCTTAAGCTCTTACGCTTTGCTTTGGTGTTCTGAGCTCCTGAAGGTGGTGACTGCGTGATGGAGTGCTAAGTGGTCCAGCTAATTGACATTCACCTTCAGGCACCCGAGGACAATCAAGATGAGTGGGTTCTCCACTCCCTACATCCATCACCTCGCCAGGCCTCCCACTTGCTTTCCTTGGGGACCCATGAAGTGGCTGCGTAGTCTGAGACCACAAGAAAGGCAAAGGGCAGCCAGGGAGCCACATGGTGGGAACCAAGCCTGGGGTTGGGAGAGGCTGGCAAGAAGGGAGAAGAGGAACTTATTTCACATCAGAACTCCCAAGCACAGGAGCCTATGGGACAGGATCCTCTTTTATGGCCCTGGTGTACAGAAAGCACACTGTTTAATTATGTTGTTGATTAGAGTGTTTCTTTCATTACCTAAGTTTTCAAGAAAAAATAAATAAGAAGCATTTAATTGGGGCCAGGGATTTAGCTTGGTGACACTGTACCTGCCTCACAAGCACAAGGTCCTGAGTTCCATCCCCGGTACCAAAAAACAAAAAAGCACTTAGTAGAAAAACGAAGGGTGTTGAGACAGAAGAAGATGGTAGGGAAGAGGATGAAAGATTAGCATGCAAAAAGCAACACACATGGTCCCTTCAATAATGCTATTTGAATTTTTGGTGTCTCTCTCTGTCATCTAGAGCTCTAAATTCTAGGAAGAAATCTGATCCATTAAATCCAGACAACCTGCACAAGAGAAATATTCAGAGAAGCCTAATAATCAACCCCATTATCCAGCAAACCGTAGTCTGACACTGAAACCCTTGTGTAAGTAATAAAGGGACACAAATGTCATCAGGGAATACAATTTTTAAAAGTCATTACAACTGTCTGCAAAGTATCATTTTGCTACAATGTAGAAGTAATTCACTCACTTTTTTTTAAAAGAAAAAGACTAATGCTAGGTGTAGGGGTGTAGCTCAGTGGCAAAACACTTGCTTAGTATGTACAAGACCCTGGGTTCCACGCCTAGCACCAGGAGGAGAAAAAGTATGATAGTAAATATTTTGGCAGCAATGTTTTCAAACTTTGAAAGTGCTTCTATATACATCTCTGTAATACATACAAATATTTGGTTAAAGCATTAATTTTGCCAGGGAGATAATGAAAAGAGGCAAAAGGTATCTTTAAAATTACACTCAGTTAAGTTTTTAAAAATTGCTACATATTTAGGATTTTTTTCTACTTAGTTGAGATAGATGAACTAAAGTCATAAATTTGGAGAAAGTGATTGCTATCCAAATGCAGGCCCGTATTCCTTTCCAAGAATGTGTGCTTCTTGCTGCACTGCACGGGCCACAAAGCCCCCTGATCTTCTGTTATCCCATAAATTTTAAGAGTTAAGTCACTTCAGAATTGCACTATTAACTACGGTGAAAATGTGTGTGGATTTTTAGTGTCCTTTTTAACAACGTGTAGGCTAAAGATGCTACGTTCCTACAGCTAGCGCGGTCCATCCCAGAATTTTTCTACATTCAGCAGAGTTTTAACCTTTGCAGTGGAAATCACTTATGTCTTTCGAGGAGGAGACTAGAAAGAAAGAGTTGGAGGTTTAGGGAGGGCTGGCTGCCAGCTGGAGTCTGGGCAGCAGAAAGCAGCTTTCTCACACGCAGCACACATGTAACTTCTCATTGTAAGCTCACTCAGAGGGATCTGCATTATTTAACATTTCAGTGGGCTGGGAGCCCTGCTGGTATAGCATTTGTCCCCCGAATAATGCGAGGCCCAGAAAATAACTCACACTGGGTGAAAAGAATCCTCCTACTACTTAAGAAATCAGCCTAAGGATCTGAGCAAACAAATGGCTCTCCTTACCTATTGTAAGTGTTTTAAAAACCAATTTATTCATGAGGAATAAAACTGCTGTAATGTGAGCTAAGCCAAAGAAGTGAACTGATAATTTTTTAAATGCTTCATTCTGAGTTTCTATTTGTTCTTGAAAGCTACAGCATTGAAACTGTCTTTTTCTTCAGACAAAAATATTTTATCTTTTGGCTCTGGAACCCATTTATCAACATTCAGTTTTCAGTTTAAAATAAAGAGCCGTCCTACTTGCTTTCCTATTGCCCTACAATAAAGACTGACAGGGTGGGGCACTCTTGTACAAAAAAGCTGCAATCCAAAAATTACCCATGGTTTGAAGAAGCAAACCTAGGAGCAGACCCAAGGATTCATTCTCCCACCGGTGTATAATGCTACCATTGAGCTCCACCCAGATTTGACTGTACTTAAAAGGGGGGGGGCGGGGGTCAGAAAGAAAGAAATCATCTGCTGCATATCTGTTTCCCGGTCCTCAATGTCACTGAGGATTCAGAGGGGCAAGTCATGCATTATGAATGAATGCGTTTCCCATGGTTACTGGGAGCCGTGGAGCTAAACCCCAGGATGCTCCTAATAGAGGACGTGGTGGGGGAGGGTCACACCCCACATTCCCCTCCACCCCGGGGCAGCGAGGGAGGAATCCTGCAGATTCAATATTTAAACTCAACAGAAAGATGGGGGGGGGGGTTGTCCTATTTAAAACAAGTCAAGTCGCCATTAAAATAATGACTAAATAATCAGTTCATAACAGAACTTCATAGGAAAATCTTGCATCACTTTCTCCCCATTCTTGTTCCTTTGATGCCTTTGTTTAAGCAAAGAGTGGTCCTTCCTCTTTTTTATGGTTACAGAGCATGCAGCATCACCATGAAAGAGGGGGTGCAGAGCACAGAAAGCAGGAGAAACCAGCATCCGCCAGGCGCAACGCTCAGCAACCAGCCGCTGAGCACCTACCCATTTCTGCAGGCAAACAGACTAACCAGACAGTCAAAGGCTCAAATCCTCCCGAGTCTGTCGCTGCAGCTCCGCGGCACAATGCACGGCCCCGCTCACGCCGCAAGTTTGGAAGCAGCATGCAAAGAGCCCGGGTCGCAGCCCTACCCGGCAGCGCGGCCCTCGTCAGTATCCCCGCATGGCTGCTGCTGCGCGGAGCAAGGCGCGGCGCGGAGCGGCTCGGAGCGGCGGGCGGAGCGGGCAGGAGGGGGCAGGCCCGGCGTCGGCAGGCAGGCTGCGTCCCTAGCGAGCGCGAGAGCCCCTTCGCGGCGCCGGCCGATCGGTCCCTGCCGCGCACCACATCCTTCTGGAGGCCGCCGCAGAGCCCGCAGCGAGCCGGCAAGGCATTCTGGGATCGGGATGCGGCGGCGGGCCTGAGTCAGCACCGCGCCTCCGAGCTCAGCCCGTGCGGGGCGCCCCGCACCGGCCAGCGGCCGGCCCCGGCACTGGCCTGCGGCGACAGGCTCCCGCCGACAGGCGTGCAGCGCCCACACTGGCTTCCACTAGCTGAGAAATATGATCTGCTTCCGCAGATGCTTGGGGAGCTGCAAACACGCAGAGACAGACCGGCTCCACCAGCTGCCCCACCCACTACCCCCCACCATGAATGAAAGTCCACAAAGCAAAATAATGCAAAGGACATTTCTCTGCTTTCTGTGTTCTACCCACTCAGAGAAAAATCATGTGGCACATTCATCTGATTCAGAACATACCGGACCCTGTTCTTTTTCTGATGATGAAGTTTTCAGTTAAAGGTTGAGAAACCTGACAAATTGTGCACACAAACACACACACACACACACACACACCCTGATTTCCTACCATGTCATTACACATATTTTCAAAAAGTATTAATAGCATTAAAATCAACAAGTAGCTATAAAAGTGATTAGGTTCTCATATTACAAACTGCTTTAGAATAAACAATCAACATGTCAGAATGGAATTCATGATCACTCATTACCTTTTCTATAGCAATGGAGGCAGAAAATCGAATTGCATCCTATTCTTTGGCTAGTTATTAGTTTAAAGGTAATCGCTAATCATTTTTATTTAAATAACGATATTTAATGATATCAAATAATGCATATTTGATCTATCCATTTGATTGGATTAGTATTTATCACATTCTGTCCACGAAGTCAAGCATTGCAATGAGCACCTGAAGGGGCCTTGGTTCAGGAATCAGGGATGGTCACCTTCGAGGCTGCAAGGGGAAGAGGGAGGTAGAGAATGTGCGAATCGCCGGGGCCTGGCACTGCAGACGCGTCCATTTTGGCAGGTCATTTTTGGAGGAACACAGTTCTCAAAAGCCCAGGATACAACCCCACTTTATAGTGTGTGGGATTATTTTTAATGACAGCTTCATTGGGATATAACTCACATGCTTTACAATTCCTCCATTTAACGTGTACAATTCAGTGACTTTTAGCTCACAGATGCAGACAACTATTATCACGGTCAACTTCTGAACATTTTTATCATCTCAAAAGCAAAATGAAAACAAAGTCCTGCCCTCTATAGCTGCTACTTCCTACCTTCCCGTCTCTGGAGCAATCTAACCAATCACTAATCTACTTTCAGTCTAAACAGACTTCTACTTGTATGGGAGGCTGACCCTACAAATAGATCGTTCTGTTCTAGACTGTCACATGAAGGAAATCATATAATATGGTCTTACATGTCTGGCTCTTTTCACTTAACGTGTTTTCAAACTTCATGTCAGGGCATGTGTCAGTATTTCGTTCTTTTTTATGACTAAATAATATTCTAATATTGTATGGATGTACATTTGGTGTGGCCATATATTATACAGACATAGGACATTTTATTATCCATTCTTATCAGTTAATGGATATATGAGTTGTTTCCTCTGGGGCTGTTATGAATAATGCTTCTGTAAACATTTGTGTGCAAGGTTTTGTGTGGACATAGGCTCTGCTTCAGAAGTTCACAAAATAATCAGGAGTAACTCCTGAAAGGACCAGCAAGCTGCCCCGCCCAGGTCCTCTTCCTAGGTCGGACCACCTCAAAGGTATCCGGCCTGCAATGGCAGGGGTCCGGTTCTGCTGTCCTCCTGCAAAGCCAAGCTCTAGGCTGCAGCACAGCCTTTTTTTTGATCTCCTTCCTTTTCCTCCATTTAATCCAAATTCTTGGAGTGTACAGTGGACTGGGTCTCCGTCCTCACAAAGTGGCGCAGCAGTGGGGGAGATCCTTGGTCTGGTGGGCTTATCGTCAGGGAGGCCTCCCTGATTCAGTCGTTCATTCCACAGGGAACACTTCCTGGACGTCAAGTGCGTTGCAAGCCGAGTGGCCACGGAAGATACCGTGAAGAGTGTTGGATTCTGAGCCCGTTAGGAGGGTCACAGTCTCGTGTGGAAGGTGGGCTAGTAAGCAGGCAATGTAACAGGGGCAGCAAGTGACTGACAGCAAGAGGAAGTGGGTGCCGTGGGCACCCACGGGAGGACCAGGCAGGGGTGTTTCAGGCACAGCACACAGCACAAGCAGAGGCTTGGGGTAAAAGCTGGTATGACTGCAGCCCGGGGTGGAGGAAGAACAGCGGCGGGTCATGTTTGTTTCCAGTCTTTTACCTGAATTGGGAATACCTCTTCTGTGGAAATGGCATCACACGGGAAAGCTGACTGCCGATACTCTCATTACTATGGCTTAACTACTGCATGGATAAAATGGGTTTGTGGGCTCAGCTGGGCCCTAACAAATATATGTAAGATTGCTTGTTACAGGGACATGCAGGGCTGGAGGTGCAGCTCAGTGACAGAGCACTTGCCTAGCATGTGTGACTCTCTGTATTACAAAAAAGTGGCAGCACATGTCTTGGCAGTGAACACAACCGTTTATAATAAGCACAGGCTTGGGCTGCCACAGGATGTGTTAGCAGGTCACAGCATCTCCCCCTGGGCACCCCCAGGCAACAGGCAGGTAGGCAGGTGGACAGTGGTAGTGGCTGCTGGTGTGCTTCTTTCTGAATCACAATTTGCCTGTATCGATGCCTTCAGCGGCCATCTGTGGGGTTTCACAAGCAGAGAAGAGGGCTGGGGATGTAGTTCAGTGGCAGAGCATGTGAAACAAGGCTGCTGCTGCTGCACTTTACTGACTCCATGGAGCTGGCTTCCCCTCCTGATTCTGACCAGTTGACTGGACATGAGAGTTCACGGACATCAGCCAGTCTGGCTGATGCACACTTGGGAGGTAATACAGACATTGTGTGTGCATAAGAACAAAACATTTGCAGCTATGGCTTGGCAGGATCGTGGGAGGTAGTGACCCAAAATGTATCGACCCTGTATTATGTGCCACGCTCCACCCAAAGCACTTTATGTGGAGTCTACTTATCCTTGATCAAGGAAATTTCTCTAGGAAGTAAGCTACTTGGGATGCTACACAAGGCCGCTTTGGACCTGGCCTCATTTTTCTCCACCTCTCTCCTCCCTAGTCATACTACAGCTCCAAAGATATTTGTTAGCAGTGACCCTCAGGCAGGGAATGGTACCCCACTCCCACCAGGTGGTGGGGTATGTATTTGTGAAAGGACATTTTTGCTTGTCATAGTCAGTGTATTAGGTAGATGGGGGTACCCCTGACATTCAGCGCTGGTCACATGGATAGGAAACATTCCCAATGCCTGGGACAGTCCCACACAAGGATCCCTCTCCCCGTATCGCCAGTAGCCCCACTTTGGGAAACACTCATCTCCAGACTTGTTCTTCCCAGAACACTCTCACCTTCTCCTGCTTCCCTTCCCTGCTTAACTCCTTTGACTCCTTCCTGGCTCAGCAAAGTCACTACTCGTGGTAGGAAGGATTCTCTGATTCCTCTTCTAGCCCACAGACCCCACCACTGCCAGTCCGGAGGAGAAAAGTGATTCCTGAGTCCTCCACCGCATGCTTTGCTAAAAACTGTTGGAGGTTCCTTCTTTCACCTCTAACTCCTCAGCCCCTAGTGAAATGCTAGACACAGCATAGGTGCCCAGTAAAGAGATACAGGATGACAAAAATCTTCCTACAAAGAGATGAGTGACATAATATGACAGAAAGGTAAAAGTTCATTTCTGAATTGCAAAATAGTGGACCACATACCATTTAGAGAGCAGCAATTTTTCATATCTGATTGGTGGTTTGTAATTTAAAAAGTGTCTTCATAATAGATTTTCTCCTTTATCCTCAAAGCAAACCCAGAAAGGCAGAGAAGGGATTTTTATTATCTTAGTGAGAAATGAGGTTTGAAAAGGCTACACGACCAGCTCAGGATGAAGTAGCCATTACGTAGTGAACCTGAATGAACTCAAGTCCGTTCCTGTGGCCAGCACAGGTCCTCCTTCAGTGTGTCACAACACCCCTCCAGGATGGGCAAGAATGGAGAGAGTAATCAGACAGCCGCCGAGTGGGACAAAGCCAGCTAATTAGAGTGGCGATATGTTTCAGTGAGAGATAAATATAATCAACTAGAAGGAGACCACCTGAAACCAGAGCCTTAGAAATTCCACTTAATGGAATCAGTACTTCATTTTTCTTGCCCTTGCTTTCAAAAAGCTTTATGAAAATTATCACCCAACAGTTTTAAGAAAGAGGATGGAAATGAACAATTGTTTCCAGCAATGAGGAGATGTACAACGGATTTTACAGGTCAGCAGTCCAGGTGCAGCCCGTTTCAAAACTAGGCTTCTTTCCACTGGTCCAGACTCTTGTGATCAGCTTTGTTGGGGGATTTGGGGTGAACCCCAGCAGACTCTCTCTTCTCTACTGGCAATGGCCCTGATAAGGGCTCCCTCCTTGGAGGCTTGGATCATTCTTTAGTAACTACAAGGAGGTCCCAGACCAATCGGGACTATGAGAAAATGATGTCAAGTGAAACAGTGTCCTTAAGCAGAGAGTAGATCCAAATTGGCCTCGACCTACTGGGATTATGTAGAGAGGAGTGGATTAATCAGAGAAGCAATGGAGCCATCTCCCACCTCAGGACTCACACTAGAACTAGCCTGCTGTTAGGATCACCGTTCAGTGGTGCACACTTCACAAATGAGTGTGTGCCAGTCAGTAAGTACCAGCAAATGACAGGCCTGAACCTCTCAAAATCACCCTGGGGACAGAGCTCCTGGCCTCCACCTCACAGTCATGCTGACTGGGTCTCACCCAGGCATCAGGACAGCCCTTTCTGGCCAGGCAGTGTTCAGAGAGGGGACCCAGATCAAGCACCTTTAACGTTCTGCTGAGTATCTTAGTCTCCCTCAAGATTACCTGTGTTTCTGCAGGGTGCTGCCCCACACTGAAGAAGTACATAGGTGGAGTCTGCCCAGCACAGAGCAAAACAAAATCATTGCTTTTCTAGCTCCCAGCCTGGCCTTTTGTTCGTGACCTCCGAGTTCACTGTCCTTTCTTGCCACCATTCTTATGTTGACTTATATTGAGCAGACAATAAAAATCCGAGTCCAGTAATCCTGTCCCCAAACCCTGGCTGTTGGTCTGCTCTGATTTATTCTCATGGAACTCAGGATACTCTCTTTCATGGACTCTTAGAGCCATCCCACTAATAATCCTTCTCTAGCATTATGCTTGAGAACAAGCTCCTCAGTCTGTAACTTGCTGGTTTCATTTTCTTCATTTTTGTAAATATAAAGTACACTTCCTGTCTCAGTATTTAAGAATCTCTCCTTCCCTAACAACTCTATGACTTTAATAATCGCTCCCTTCCATGGCAACACCTACTGTGGATAAAAGGTTAACTGAAGACCTGGTCTCATGCAGGGCCCTGAGGGTGACCTGGTTTTTCCACAGCACAGTTCCCTTGAACAACAACGTTCAGACAAATGGAGAGTGGTACACCTGCCTCAACTATGGCGTGCGCTAGCGGAACTGAGTTGGCCACAGAACTGGGAAGGGATATGGGACTGGTTGGGGAAAGCGGTGTAAATTCCGTAGGCCAAGGTGACCCCAGCCATCTTGACTCTTGTTCTGGCACCTTCCAGAGAGGCTGAAGGGGCACCTCAAACGCCTGACAGCATGTCCACCCTTCCTTATTCTTTGTCTTGCTCTGACTACAACAAAAGCAAAAAGCAAAAGCAAGCAAACAAAATACTGTTTTATTTTGTCATTGTTTGGCTTAGGTAATTCAAAGCGACTCTGTGTCTCATTGCTTCTAATCAGTGGGTTTGAGCATAGGGTTGGGTTAGTGCCCCACCCCCACCCCGCATCCCCTCTTTGGGGCTGGGAATGGAACGGGGCGCCTCGCATACCCTACAGCCGGGTTGCGCCGCCAGCCGGAGCTGGGATCTGGAATTAGGCTCTGCCCAGCAACAGTCCCCCGCCCACAGGCCTGGAGGCACAGAGCTGGTCGGTGGCGGGTGGGTGCGCGGCTGCTAATGCCTGGCTAGGCTCCTGGCTTCCGCTTCCTCATATTCCTTTCTTTCCGTCCGGTATAATGGATTCCTCCGAAACCAACGTGGAGGCTGGCGAGAACCTTACAGACCTTCCTCTCTATTAACCAGCCCAAACTCTGGACTCTTTACTTTAGGAGAACGACCATAGCCTTGGGCAGCTCCCGCCTCCGCCTCCCAGGCCAGGCGGAGCCCGGAGCGCATTCACCTCCGCTTTCCATGGCAACAGGCACCGCCCCAGGGTGCAGCCGCAGGCCTGGGCTGCAGAAAGGCCGGCTGGGGGCTCCGGCCGCGAGATCGCTGCTCCTGCTCCGCGGGGTTGGAAGATTCTTCTTTCTAGGTTTCTTTTTTTAACCTTTTTCCCCCATCGGGAAAAAGCTGACTCTTGGGGCTGTGACGGGGAGCGGGGGTGGAGCCGGGGCCAGGGCGACCTGGGGGCCACCCCCTCCAGGTATCACCGTAAGAGCCCCTTTCTCCAAGCTACAGTGAAAGTTGGCCCAGGCTGCGATCCAGCCAAGGCCCCGAGGCACTCAGATCCCCTGGAGGCACACGGTCCCCAACTGGGGATGCTACTGAACGCTGTATACCCTCGCTCTCCCCTGTACAAACATACGTAACTAGGATAAGGTTTGATTTATAATTTAGGCACAGAAAGAGACCAAAAATATAGCAGGGCGTGGTGGCGCACGCCAAAGGCTTAGGCAAGAGAAGTGCAAGTTTCAGAACAGCCTAGGAAATTTAGCGAGACCCTGCCTCAGGATTAAAGGGGGGAGGGGTAAAATTTAAAAAGAGATATCAAAAACAACTGAAAATAACGGAGAAAAATAACAATAGATCATAATAGAAGTTATAAGATGTGATCTCTGAAAATAATCTTATTTTCACCTTTTCACTTAAAGGAAGAACTTTACAGCTTCTCTTTGGTGTATCAGAACTGTCAACATCACTATTCTTGCATTTTGAGGCCTGCTAGATAAAATAAGTGTTACTTGAACACCACTGAGAAACCCTGACAATGGATCTGCCAGCCAAAAGGTTACATAGTAACTAACAGCAGGCAGGTAGGTATACACTGTGGATACACTGGACAAAGGGATGTACAATGGGGCAGACAGCATCAGATTTCATTATGGTACTCAAGATGGCATGCAATTTAAAATGAATTGTTTATTTCTGGAATTTTCCATTTAACATTTAGGACTAAATTTGAAGATAACTGAAACTGAGGAAAGGGAAACCACAGATAAGCGGGTACTACTGTACACATCTTCAGGTTGCTCCTTGCCTCTGTTAGCTGTTGATAGAATGCTACCTTGGAAGGCTGTTGGGATGCTTAAATGGCACTTATAGGTCCAAGACTATAATCAGAAGCAGTGTGGTGCAGTGGTCAAGGAGAGGGTGGACCTTACAGCCAGGGATGGGGTTTGGGTCCCAGCTCTGCCACTTAAAAATTGCAAGACTCTGGGTAAGAAATTTAACCTCTCTGTTATAGTCTGGATCTGAAATGTCACCCACAGGCCCGTGGCTGTGCCACTATGGGTGGTGGTGGAACCCTTAGAAGGTGGGGCCTGGGAGGAAGGGAGGTCACTGGGGGTTAGCCCTGGGAGGGGACACTGGGACCCAGTCCTCCTCCCTGTCTGCTTTCCTGGAACATAAAGTGAAGAGCTTTGCTCTACTATCCACTCCCTGCCATGATCTCCTGCCTTGACACAAACAATGGAGCCAACCAACCATGGACTGAAACCTCTTAAACCATAAGCCAAAGAAAATTTTTCTTGCTTTTAATTTGTTTGCTTCAGAATTTTGTCACAGTGATAGAAATCCAGCAAACACATTATATGCTAAAATTTCATTGATGTAATGGGGATAATAAGGGTACTAACTACATAGGGTTTTTGTAAAAATTAAATGGTTTAGTGTTTGTAAAGGACGTGATACAGCACACAATACATAGTGAGCATTATTATTAAAGACACTTCAGTTTATGAGTCCTTTAGGGAAGACTAATGATTTACTTTTTATACCTGGTGCTGGGGTCATCTTAGGACTCAATCAACATTGGTTTTCTGCATGTATGAATAGACAATACACTATTTCTCACTGGCTTTTCTTAGTCCAAATAAAATAAATCAATAAAGGAGAGTGGGTAAAGTCATGCAAAGTCAGAAGAGATTACGTCTGCTCTCTGTTGCACTGACCACAGCCTCCTGGGCCTTTCTCACTCCCTTGGCCTTGGTGGCTTCCAGCCCACATGGACAGAGTTGAGAGGCCAGAGTGCTAACCAGTCCTCACACTGACTGCCCATGCCAGGCCAGGCCAGGAAGGGACAGGTCCTTGTTGGCAACCCCCTGCCCCTCCTGGTGAGGAAGACACTTGGTGATTTGTGCGTGTCAGCGGACAGGGAAAATGAGTCGTCGCCCAGTGTATGTTCCTTAGGCCCAGCAGCCTTTGTGGGATGCTGAGAACACAGTTCCTTTCGATGGGTCTCTGGAGTCAGTTTTGCCCTGTGATGTAAGCTGCTGGCCCTGGACTGGAAAGCTGGAGGCCTCGCATCCATGCACTGCTCTGAATGAACACACCCTACAGCAGACTGGCACCCAGCTCCCTCTGCAGGTGGCAGTGTGTCTGGGCTGGATGCCAGGAAGCCACAGTGCTGGGAGAGGCAGGAAGAGGCCACAGCCCAGGCAATGCATGCAGCAGTCAGACTGGCAGCCGGGAGACCTGGTGTGGGTGAGCTTTTCATTCATCTTCTATTCTGTGCTCACAAATAGTCAACACCCTTGAGGAACTTAAATACGCTCATGAGAGAAACAAACAGAAAAGCTCAGCTAAACAATAAAACGAAATCAATTAAATGTAAAATAAATCAGATCCAAAGTGTGTATCTGTAGACTTCGCTCAGAGCCACGGAGGATGCGCGTTGCTCCAGTGAACCCAGATGGCTTTCTGTGGTGGATAAGAGGTCCCGCTCAGGAACAGCCAAGTGTGGGTGTGAACCCCAACTCCCACACTGACCAGCTGTTTGTTTTTGGCCAAATTATGACACCACCTCTCTGATCCTCCTTTTCTTCATTTCTAAAATGATGATAAAAGAGCTATATTGTATAGTTCACTGTGAAGATTAAACAAGATAATCCCTGAAAGATGGTCAGTACTGCGTCTGGTACATAGTTAGGCTCAAAAAATGTCAACTGCTACTGCCATTTAATTGTTCAAGCCTATGGATCAGCTTGCGTTTTCAGTAAAGGGTAGACAGTTAACACCTGAGACTTGTGCTTCCATATAGTTTCTGTTGCTGCTATACAGTTCTGTAATGCAAAAGCAGCTGTAGGCAGTAGATGAGCAAGGGACTGTAGTTGTGTTCCAAGACAGTATTCATCAACACTGAAATGTGAGTTTCATATAATTTTCACATGTTATGTGTTATTTTTCTTTTGATTCTCTGCAAATCATCTAAAAATATGAAAACCATTCTTAGCTCATGGGCTGTACAAAAACAGACACGGGCTGGCTGTGGCCTGTGGGGGTTCACTCACCCCTGCTTCAGCCTAATACAATGGCCAGCTCCTTTCCTGGATTTTGCTTAAGAAAAATCCAGTTGGTTGACCCACAACACCCTGTGTGGATATTAAGACACAAGCCAGACTAACAAGGTTATAAACCAACCCCAGGACAGCAAGAACCTCATAAAAGAATACCTTTGCTTTACTTGTACACAAGCCAAGATAAGTGAGCAATACCTCCCCTCTTACTTGTACCCAAGATAAGAAATGGAAAAGATAATCGGTTCCTTAGAGGCACAATGTTCACTCTGTGGTTTGAAGATAGAGGCAATCTGCTCCGCACAGGTGCGAGAATTTGCTGTGCCCATACTTCTCAGTGCTGTGAGAAACATTTTACATCAGAGGGTCACAAGTTCCCTAATTTTATAGAGGACGGGAGAAGACAGAATGTATGGTGAATCAAGAAAGCTGGGGACCCTGAGGGAGGGCAAGGGGCCCTCCCAGAAAAAGGCCAAGACCAACCCATGTGAAATCAGATCACAAATGTTTTAGTTATAAAACAACCAGGCATCCAAAGCAATGTCATGCAGTTCCTCATTCCCTTCTTTATTTTCCTTCTCCCTTTCCCTCTTCAGAATCTATGGATGGAAATAGGACACTGTACTTTATTTACTGTTGAAATCTAAGAAGACTTTTAGTCTCAAATTCATATCAAATTTCTTGCAGGCCAGAAATTCTTTCTCTAATAATATTTTTATATTATTATTTTTTTATTATTTCTACCTATTTCTGAGACACCACAGTTAATCATTAAATTTGTTTCCCAGGACTCAGAGGAAATGCAAAGCTTTCTAGTAAAGCCAATCCAAGAATCAAACCTGTTCTTCTATAACTTTGAAGATGCTATCCATATCCAGCCATTATTATTAGATCAAGGACTTGCTGATCTCACCCAACTGAAGTACTGAGGAGCCACCCGTAGCCACCTGTGTCTGATGTCACAATAGCACCCTCTAGCTGAGTGGGGACTCTCCTCTGGGAAGAACTCAGCCCAGGCACAGACCTCTCCATCGATAACAGTTTGAGTTGTGGGTGACTAGCTGACACCTTGTATTTTAACTGCTATCTGATGAGGAGCTAAGGCAAGGCTATTACCTCAGGCTTCTCTGGAGAAGAAAAAGTCAAAGTGTGGGATCTGGAAAAGAACCTGGCCAGGATGTACTGGCTGCACCCAGTGAGCCTCTATCTATTGAGAAACACAAGTTGGAGGTCACAGAACCTGGCACTCTCTTTCATCTTTGCCCTACCACACAGTGGATTCTCGGTACCCTAGAGAGAAGAGCCACTCCCTATGTGTGGACTAAACAACTGGATCTGCCATGGTTTGGATGAGTGTCCTCCAAAAGCCCATGTGGTAAAGTGGCGCTGTTGGGACAGAATGGAGCCTTTAAGAAGGAGGACGTATTGGGAGGTAGTTAGGCCATCGGGAGCATGTCCTTGAAATGGATATTGGAATTCCAGCCTTTTCTGCTTCCTATCTTTCATGTCCTGGCCATGAGGTGAACAGCTCTGCTCTGTCAACTGCTCCTGCCACAACGTACTGCCCCTCCCCACCAGACCTAAAAGCAATGTGTCCACCTGTCCATGGATGAGATCTCCAAAACTCTGAACCTTTCTTCTTTCTAAGTTGATTCATCTCAGGTACTGGTTACAATATCTGAAAGCTGACTAGCAGATCATCACTTTCCAGTCCCATGGGGGGCTTTAGTTCACTTTAGTAACACTGACTGGAAGCTCAAGGGCTTTACCCCAGCTCTGGGAGGGGCTCCTAATCTTTCCCCCTTGCCCTATGGGGGCTCTCCACCAATAACTGGCAGCAGGCAGCTAGGAGACTTAGTTCATAGAATCAGAGGTATATGATATTGGAAAAGACCTTAGAAGAAGGCACAGTCCTGTGGTTTTAAAGCCACAAAATATTTTCTCTAGAGAACTACTAGGGGATGGGGGTATGGCTCAATGGAAGCCCCCATGTTTAGCATGCAAAAGTCTCTGGGTTTAACCCCCAGCGCAGAAAACAGAGAGCTGCTTTCCATACCTCTCACCCACACTCATCCTCCACCACACACTCCCGTCAGGCACCTGGAGCTCTTCGGACACAGCCAGTCTGATCTCTGCTGTACAGACGAAGATGGACGAGTCTGGGGAGACGATCTGACTCCTTCCACAACACGCAACTCAGTGGCCACGCCATCTGCCTGCCTCTGAGTGCACAGCTCTCCATCTGCTCCTCTGTACCTTTTCTAGGCAGACCTGGGCATCAGAGGCCTCTACAGCCTGCCTGGGTTTCGTTACAGTTAGTTCTATTGAGAATATTCCACAGCAGAAACAACCAGAAATACAACAAGCCAAGGTCTTGCAAAGTGAAAATAGAACACTCCATGGAGGACAGCAAAGGGCTCTCTCTCAGGCCACAGCTAGTCTGCTCCGGGAATGAATGGTTTAGAGTTTATGAATGCACAGACACCACCATCAAACAGCAGGAGCTCCCAAGATAGCAGTGAAACAGGAACTCAGCACAAAGGATTATAGCTGTCAAAGGTTAAAAATCCAGCCACCTCATGGCAAAGGGCAGGGAGAAAATGAACCACAACATCCTGTAGAGGGAGATTCAAGAGAAGGCAGACTCCTGGGAATAGGAAAAAAAAAAAAAAAAGAAACAGATACAAGATGTAGTAGACAAAGGCTGAATGCCAACTGTAGTTAAGAAGCTGCATGGGCTGGGGATTTAGCTCAGTGGTTCCAGCGCCTGCCTCCTGACTCACAAGTGCAAGGACCTGAGTTGGATCCCCGGTACCAAAAAAAAAAAAAAAAAAAGAAGCTGCATGCCCTCAGGATGGCTCTGACAATGAAAATTCAACACTAACAAAAGTGAGGAAGAGTGGAGACTAAGTCATTAGCAGCTGTAGAGACTTCGAACAAATCCAGTCAAATCTGTGACCAAAGTGTTGTGCTAAAAATACACAGATCTACCCAAAGGTGCCATGCTGTTGGCAGCAGATGCGGCCCTCTTGGGCATCTGGCCCTCCCTTTTCCTGTTCCCTGGCGGACCTTGGTAGAATTTTCTTTTTTGTGTTTTTGTTTTGCTACTGGGGATGGAACCCAAGGCCTGGCCCATGCTAAGCATGCGCTCTCTCCCTAAGCCAAGTCCCTGGCCCTCCATTCTATTTTTAAAACGCTATTAACAAATGTTTGTCTGTGCCCAGGAATGGGATGACCTAGTCTTCCGTTCCAATCTGCCATAAAGCTTATTTTATTATAAGAAGAGTGTTTATTTCTGGTTTTCTCTTTGAGGGCCAGAGCTCTCCTGGCAGCACCCTGCAACCTGCCGCTTGGCTTCCTGTGGCCTCAGCTTTGACTTCCCCTCGCACTGTCTCTCCAAGGTTTCCGGCCTCTCAAGAATCAGCTGACCCAGGACCCTGGTGTAGATTCAAGTTCTTAAATCCTGCAAAGGAGGCTCCCCTTCTTCAGCTTGTGGCTAAATGAATGGATCTTAATGAGGTGGGAAGCAGTTCTGGTGTGAAGCTGCCACCTGGCAGGGGGCCTGCTGCCCTGGCTCTCACCCCTGTGCTGCTTTCTCCCTGAGGCTTCCCAACCCCATCCTCCAAGTGTATGTCCTTCTTTGCTATTTCTCAGCGGGCCCCCTGGAATCCTTTGTGACCATAGCCACAGTTTGGGACGGCCTATCTGCTTGGTCAGAGCAGTCGCCCTCACCAACCTGTGAACCCCACCAGGGCAGGGCCAATCCCCAGCGATGACACAGCGCACATGCAGGCTGGGCCATGAGTCCCCTCACAGGCCATGTCACCGATGCTGCTAGGGCTCCCTGTGAGCTGTCTCTGCAGCGGATCTGTCAGGGAAATGAGGTAAGAAGTTCATCAGGACAGCATGCGCTACTTAAGACTGACGTACACTCTACGGGGAAAGTATTCTCATCCAAGCATTAAGGTGTGCTTTTATAATACATTTACATGGTTATTTTGTACATACAAGTACTGTGAATAATAAAAATAGACAGCTTTTGAAAATTCTGTAATTCATTTTTTTTTAGTGCTGGGGATGGAATCCGGGGTCTTACACGGGTTAGGCAAGCACTCTGGGCTACACCCCCACACCCTATGATTCGCTCTTGCTTTTCCACACTATTTTGAGTTAGTGACCTCTTACAATATGTGTAGTCTTAGATAACTAGATAGGAACTTCCAAATGAAGAAAGAAGCAATGTAAGAAAAGATGCTATTTACTCCTAGACTGAATCCCTGCCCTAAGGCCTAATTACCATAGGTAGTGTAAGGGTAGAGGGTGCAGCTCAGGGAGTGAGCACTTGCCTAGCATGTGTGACATCCTGGGTTTGAGTCCCACATGGAAAAGTAAACAGTATCTAGTTGGGTTTGGTGGGGCATGCCTGCAGTCCCAGCACTCTGGCACAGGAGATTCAAAAGTTCAAGACCAGCCTGCACAATTCAGTGAGACTCTGTCTCAAAAAAAAAAAAGAAAGAAAAAAAACAAGAGGAAAAGGGGCTGGAAATGTAGCTCAGTGCAAAGGCCCTGAGTTCAATCCCCAGTACCACACCCTACCCAAAGTCTAACTGCTGAATATTATCTGACATTCTTTTAAAGAGTAGTTCAAACTACGATGTAAAGCTTCATCCTTCAAACTGGGAGTCTAAAAACAATATCTGAAAAAATACTTCCAAATAAGACGTATCTTCTTATTGCCCAGCCTTAAGTATTTTCAGTATTATTAAAGGAAAATATTTTCAATCCTTATGCACAGTTTGGCAGCAATGATCTTTTATATGTAAGCCAAAGAATTATGGGTATGATACTCAGCTTTTATTTAGAAACCCTATTTATTACTGCAGAAAATTACAATGCTGTCAAACATTGTCACTTTATATTGCCCAGAAACTGGTTCTAATTAAGATAGAGATGGACAAAGGAAGATAGTACCTAATAAAATTCATTTCATTTGTTGAAGAAAAAAGAGGTAGAACCAAGAGAGAAGAGATGGGGATGAGGAGAAAACATGGTACAGTCCAGTCACTTAGGACATTCATTCTCTGCTTCTTTCTTTCCATCTTCATGTGACAATGTCTCTTGTGCTTGCAGGCACAAGGCGCTTTACACCAAAGCAGACTCAAAGCAGCACTTTGGCCACAGCACTCTTTGATGGTTACAAATGAGGGGATAAGGATTTCTCTCAGTTAGAAGGGAACAGGAAGCGAAAACAGAAAGCCAAGCAAGAAAGCTAAAGGTATTGCTATCAGCTATCATTTACGATAAAGTCTTCAAAACAATTCTATCAAAGCCAGAGTTATTCTCTAACAGGAGAGAATGAGCTCTAATCTCTATGCCCACCAGCAAAAGGCCGCACCCTCTGGATCTCATTTAAGCCGGATTACCTACCAAAGTCTCCATCTCCAATACCATCACTCTGGGGGTGAGGACTTCAAGAGAGTAACTCGGGGGGACCCAATACAGCCCATGACCGAGAGCCCATGGGTTTCTGTCTCTTACTCTTGCCCCCAGGACCTCACTTCTTGGGCCTCCCTGCCACAAGTAGAGCATCCAAGCCAGCCGGCGTCACTGACCACACTGAGATTCTGTCTCAAAATGTGTGCAGAGCATGCACACGTGATTTCTACTGCAGCCAAGTCATTACCTTTGCCCTCATAAACGCTCCGTGGGTACACGTTGTTTAACGTGCTATGTGCGCCATGCGTCATGTCCTAGTCACTTCGGAGGTTGGTACTCATCAGAATATGTATGGCAGCCAAGAACTGACAAACCTTCCCCTTCCCCTAAAATACAAGTTAACCTGTCGGTTTGTCTACTTGCTTCTGAGTATTATTTGGATAAAAGCTACCGCCACTACCACCTTCAGGCTTATCTGGACTCAAGTTAGATGAGAGAGGGTGAGAAGAACAAGTAAAAGGCCCAACTACCTGGGCCCCTTTTCTTGGAAGAAAGAGTCCAGTTTCACGTGAACGGAAGACACAGAGGTCTCGTCCACCTGGACCCAGCACTGGCTCCTGCAGTCACCACACTGCCGTGCTCCATGATGACTGGTCACCCACCACACACTCAAAAGAGAAGCCACTGCACGGCCGGGAAGTGGGTCTTCTGTTCTCTGAAGAAGAGATAAATCTAGGTTTTGATATTTTCAAGCTCACTCATAGATTGCCCTGACCCCAGGACACCCTGCTTGACAATGGAGAAAATAGGGTTGTGTGTATTCAACCACCACCCACGACGTGCTTATGTGTTAGCATTTTCACTCTCCATATACTTTGTTTTATTGGCATGCATGCTCCTGAGTAACCATAAGCATCAGACCTGAAGGTTTTATTAGTTCTAAAAGAAACCAAATCATCAACTAATCAAAACTGCTTATTGAATGCCTGATATAATGCTGGGAGTGGCTCATCCGGCATGCATGAGGCCCTGGGTTTGATCTCTACCACCATAAAAAAAAAAATTGGTAAACTATGTACATATATATAAGCTATATTATATATTTTATATGTGGCCGAAGACAATTCCCTCTCACTCAGTACAGCCCAGACAAGCCTCTCCTAAATGCTCTAAATTTACATTTAAGACACGGTGCTCAGACTTGAAGCATTTGCCATCAAAAACAAACATGTAAAGATGTTGCTAGATAAAAGACATTCTTCGGTATGAGAAAATCCACCAAAGGCTGCTACAGGGTACAAAGGAGGACTGAGGACAACTACTTCCGTGCGTTAAACAATGCATTCGAACGGCTTCTGGACGGTAAGCAGGAGCGGTTGAGAGGCCTTCCAAGGGTCTGTGTGACAAGTGAAGCAGACAGCTCAGGCATTCGCTGTTCCCCAACAGAAAGAGCCCCACAGGCAGACACGAGGGGACGAAGTACGAGGCGCTGTCAGAGAGGAAGCAGCCGGCTTTGTGCGATGTGAGGTACAAGATGGGGACAAGTAGAAGACAAAACTGGAAGACTGATAGGAGCCATGCTGCACATGTCCCCAGCTGCCAGGGTCGGGCAGGTTCACCGAGCAGAGCAGCCCGAGAAGCATGGGAAAGCAAGAGAGCTCCACTTTAAACTAACCCAGTTGCAAATAACAGGGTGAATTTCTTGAGGCAGAGAGGGCAGGGACACCAACGAAAAAAATACAACACTTAGCTCATTCACCCATTCCTTGGTGCAGTCTGAATGTCTCCACCAAAGCTGGCGTTGAGACTGAGCACTCCCCGTGAGATACTAGCAGGCGGGACCAGGTGGGACCTGGAAGAGGTGATTAGTGGGCTGTGGGTCAGCAGATTAGAGGATTACACGGTTATTTGAGGGGTGGCTTTGCTGTAGAGCGAGACGCCCCTGGCTTGGTCTCAGCTGGCCATGAAATGCTCTGCACCGAGCCTGCACTCTGCAGCAAGAAAACACACACAGTCCTGCAGCCCCTAGCCGTCAGCTCCCCAGCCTCTGGAACTGTAACAAATAAATTCCTTCTCTCTATAAATTATACAGGTTTTGGTATTCAGTTACAGCCACAGAAAATGGTCTCCACCATTACTTGAAGATTACTTCAGGGAAACACGAACTGATCGCATTCTATGCGTCGGGCACCTGCAGGTACCGAGGGAGCTCTTGAGTGCATGTGGGGACATCAGGAGGCTCAGCATCTGGGCAAGAAGCAGCTCAGCTCAGAAGGCCAAGAGCTCAGACAGAGGCATGCCCAGGGCCCCTGGGCCAGTCCCAGAGAAAGTGTCACTTGGGTTTTGTCTTGAGGGATGGGTAGGTTTTGGTGAAAGGCAGGAGACTGGGAAGGTTATGTGGCCAGAAGAGACAGCCAGTACAAAGATGCAGAGATCCTGAACTATTCAGATCTGCAAGAAACTCTGGTCCACAAGGAGGTACACTGAGCCTTTTTAACAAGCAAAAATACTCATTCTTTTTTTTTTTTAGTACTGAGGATTGAACTCGGGACCTTGCACTTGTGAGGCAGCCGGTGGAACCACTGAGCTAAATCCCCAGCCCAATACTCATTCTTATAAATCAAATATGACCATGGCCACTTAAGTACCGTAGTTAGTGTGGGTCATGCGTTGCTCTTTATGCACAACAGTTCATTTCATTCTGGTAACTGTGAAGCAGGCATAGCTACTCCCGTTTTCCAGAGGCAAACACTAACTTCAAATGTTTCAGAATTCCCTTCTCAGAGTCACAAAGCTATTGACTATTCACTGGGCGGGGCAGGGGTCAAAGCTAAGTCTTTCTGACTTAAAAATTACTTTGTACAGGTGCCTGAAGGACAAGCCACTTAGCCTGACAACAAAAACAAAAGGTGGGGCAAGCAACTGAGGAAGAGGCACCCTGAAGTTGTATGCATGGTGCTGGGGTGAAGACCAAGTACATGCTTTGGAATTACCAGAGTATGAGGCGCAGGGCTTGGAGACAGCAGCACTCCACATCGGTGACGATGGTGACCCAGGCTTGGAGTCTTTCCCTAGCAGAGTTAGCAGGATGGCACGCAGGCAACCTGAGGGAGGCTGAATGGAGCTACTGCTCAGATAAGGGCGAAGGGCGTAGGAAGGGCCAGGCGCTTGGGGAGGGGGCAGACAGCCAGAGGGGTGAGAATGACCGAAGGTGGAGATGACTGGGTTCAGGCTTGGACAGGGCTTGACGTGAATGTCGTAGCAGCATCCTGGCTGAAATTCAATCTCCACTGTGAGGTATTAAGAGGCGGCAGCAGGCAGGACCTTTAGGGGGTGACGGGGTCAGGAGCTCAGAGCCACTGACCCAGTCATGATCATCTTGAGAGTGGGTCGGTCACAAAAGCCAGCTCGCTGTCGCCTTTCTGTGCCCCTCTCACTGCGGGACGCCCCGTGCCACCTCGGAAGCCTGCACAGAGGCCCTGCCAGCAAGAAGAGCGTCACTGGATGAAGCCCCTTGAACTTAGGCCCCCGGTCTCCCAGCCTCTGATCTTTGTAAGTCACCCTGTTTCTGGTATTCAGTTCTGGCAACAGGAAACAGGCTGCGGTGCAGTGAACTGGAGACGCTTGTAGGAAGAACCACATGATGGCAGCAGTTGCTGAGCTGAAGAAGAAATCCAGAGAGGCGAATAAATCCTGAAAGTAAGTTTTTTCTTCTTCAGTACTGGGGATTGAACCCAAGGCCTTCACATTCAGCTACATCTCCAGCCCTTTTTTATTTTTATTTTTTTCATTTGGAGTTAGGGTCTCACTAAATTGCTCACGCTGGGCTTTGAACTTGCCTCCCAGGGTGCTAGGATTATAGGCATGTGCCTCTCCACCTGGCCTCATAATAAGCTTTGACCGTTAAACAGGCACAGGGCACAATGTTTTTCTTGGATCTTCTCTCTGATCTTTTCAACAGCCACACAAAGTGGACAGATAACTTCATTATCTCCACTTTACAGTCAATGGACCACGCTATGCCACAAGGACATCCAGTGACCTAGGTAGGGGCACAAAGAACCCACACACCTCCGCACCCAAATTTCCCAAACTTTGGTGACCCTGATGGATAGCAGAAACATATTTCACAATGGGGTCTGGTCCAGAAATACAGACTGCACTAAAACAAAGATTGATGAGATTGAATTTAGTCCGCTGGCCTGTATTTTCTACTCCATGTTTTAAATAGGCTGTTGCAACTCACGAACTGGATGCACAACCCACTCATGAAACCCACAGTTTGAGAACCGCTGTTCAGCGCCCTCCTGCCTCCCACCCTTGAACTGAATCCATCTCAGTGGGTGTGCAAAGATGAGAGGAGGTGCAGGCGACATCACAGATGCCAGAGAAAACTTCATTTTAGAGTGTTTTAAATCTTAAGTATAAGCTGACGAGGAGAACCGACTCTTCTGCTAAATCATGCCCTGAGGACATGTCTGGGGCAGCCAGCTCTTCAGCAATGAGTCATTTACGGCTGTCGCTAGTATTTATGGGGGTTGAAGCCATTTTCACTGCCAAGTCTTCCCAGTGTATGGAACAGGGGAGGTGCAGATGCACTTAACTTTGGAGAATTTTTAAGTTGTTGGCTTTAAACTTGCTACAGAATTACAAGGCAGGCGGATTTGGGCACAGAGCCCAAAGCAAAGCAGACTTGTGCTAGCACACTACTGCAGTAACTCCTGCAGACAGTAACTGCAATAGGGAGTGAAGAGCCAGGAGGTGGAAGTTAAGGGTTATGACATTAACATCTTGCCCAACAGGAAATGGTTTTGCTGGCAGGACTTTAGGAATTCACCCCAAAATATACCATAGGCCCTGGATGTGTGCCTTCATTTGTCCTTCTGCTTCATGAGAAGGGGTAAAATGTTCTTTTCACCAAAATAACCTCTTTTGAGTGGCCCACCTGCCTTCCACTCTCTGGATTGGGAGACACCTAGAACACTGGTGAAGTGCACTTCCACGTGTGTATGGTGTGAGGGTGTGTCCAGAGGAGACTGGCACGTAGGTGTGCACACTGAGGGGCCTAGATTCACCCTAGATGTGGGTGGCAGCATCCAAGTGGCTGAGGCCCTGGACGGAATGAAAAGCACCAGACAGGAAGTTCACACTCACACGGCTCAATTATTGAACAGTTGCATTTTTTTGCTGCTGCCACTGCCCTGGGACATCAGGCTCTAGATTCCTCAGTCTCTGAGTGTGGACAGGCACCAGCCCCTCTTCGGGGAGTTTCCAATCCTTCAGTCCGGGCCCGGGCCGCACCTCAGTTCCTCTTGTTCTGAGGCTTCCAGGCTGCTGGACAGAGCAGCTTCTGGTTCCCCGACTATGCAGCTTGCAGACAGTGGTTGTGGGACTATCCGGGCCGACTGCACGTGCCAGCCTAGTACTCACATCCTATTCATTCTGCTCCTCCACAGAGCCCAGTACAGCCTCTCTCCCTCACTCAAGCCCCCACCTTTAATGTAAGCATCTACTTTAGCAAGGACCCCTTCCCTTCTGACTTCAGATAGGCATAGCTTTCCTCTGAAAGGGCCTCAACGTGTAGGAATTTCAGGATGATGTTGCTGGTTTTATCTTCATGGTGTCATGGTCACACAACTCCAACATTAAATATATATGTATATATTATTCTCTATATAACTGAACACTGGAAAGGATGAATTTGATTGTATGTAATTACATCCCAGAAATCAGACTTGCGGATACATAAAAGCCCCGCCGAGCTCTTGTTTTAATCCTGCTACCTTGTGGTTATTCTATTTCCTTCCTTCCTCTCCCGGGAAAGTTGCTCTTCTGCATCTCCTTTTAGCTACAACTGATGTCCCCCACACGGCCCTTTCCAGTTTTCCACCTGCTTTCCACACTCCTGTGGCCCCGGCACTGAAACTTCTACAAGAATCTTTCTCTTTAGCTTTGTGAGTATAGAACTCCACCTTTTCTCCCCTCCAGTTTTAAATGCTCCTTGGACCGGTTCTCAGAGATCCTCTAACTCTGGGAATTTGGCAGAATATCAAGCCCACGGCTCTGCTTCTACATCCACGTCTTGGAGAGCCCACCCTCTCCCCGGGATTAAAGTCCTGCTGGAATGCATCTGAATCCCAGATCCGTATCTTCGGGGAGGACAGATGGCTCGGTCTCCAGGGCCCACGGGCCATCTCCACTTGCCTCTGTCACCACCTCAATCCCAGCCCTGAACTCCACCCCCTCCTGGCTCCGCAGCCATGTGGATGACTTTGCCATTGTCCTCACAGGCCGGAAACCCTGCAGACACCAGATTCCTGGCCCCACAGTCAGTTCCCACCTGCAAGGAGGCAGCACAGGTGGAAGCACCACGCTGAACAAGGCACCACTGTCTTCATTGCTAATGCTTATGTGGCCTCAACTCTTCTTCTGCAACGTCTCTGGATCTTACCTACTCCTTCTGCACCCTGCCCTCCAGCCTGTAGTTCCCTCCCTCCCTCCAGTGTGGTCTGCGTTCTGTTGTTGGTCCACCTCTGCCAGAGCTTTCTCCTTCTGCTGCTGCTGAAGACTGTAAAGGCACCTGTCATGGGTTGCACAGTGTCCCCCACAAAAAAGACATGTGGAAATCTCTCTTACAGTTGGGCAAAGTCGTCTAAAGCCTGTTTTATAACAGTGTTGAATATTTCACATAATGTACTAAACACCTGCATCGCAACATTCTGGCAACACAGTATGAGGTAGGTTGTGGGGGGACCCCTCAGGATAAGGCGGCTGTGAGCCGTGGCTCACTGTACGCTGCCCAGCAGCAGGAGAAAGTGTCAGTCTGAGTCTGATTCCTACTGAGTGAGGATCATTTCTGCCCCGAGGTACAGGTGAAAATCCATAAGGTGGGAAGATTCCGGGGGGTTCAGAGAAGTAATCAAGTTTAAAGGAGATTGTCACCTGGGGCCCTTCTCCAATCTGGTGTCCTTAGAAAAAGGGAAATACGGACACAGAGACAGACACACACAGAGGGAAGATGCTCTGCAGACCCACAGAGATAACATCTACAAGGCAAGGACTGACTGAGGTTCCCGAAGTTAGGAGAGGACTCTCTTCCATAGCTCTCGGAAAAACCAGGTCAGTTCACACACTCTTCGGTGCCTACACAGCAAGTCCATGCATGTCCACCAGGCCCTCAAATCCTCTCTGATCGGCCCCATCTTAGAGCCCCGATCTCTCTGCCTACACCTTGTGGTCAGCCCCCGGCCCAGTTCTGCATGTCTCCTTACTAATCCAGATGTGGACTATGGGTCTCCCCGTGTCCAGGATGCTCCTGACAGCCTTTTATGCCCCAACATCGTCTCTCTGCCTCCTAAAGATTGCACCATCTTCAAGCTCTAGCTGTAGTCCTTCTCCTCAATTATACTGCCTTTGATTTTTCAGCTGATGGTCTTGTCTCTTCTCTGACCCATCACTGCACTTACTGCCTGTACCACATACGTTCTCATATACACATGACTATGTCTTGCTCACACCATTCTCTAATGGTTTCTTGTGTGCTGTGCAGCAGCGTAGACTCAGATTTTTTGTTTTGTTTTGAAACAGGGTCTTGATAGTGGTCAGGCTGGGCTCCAACTTGCAATCCCTCTGCCTCAGTCTCTTGGGTGGCTGGGATCACAGGTGTATGCCAGCATGCCTGGCTAATAATCTCTACAAAAACCACTCCCCCAGACACTCCCTAGGTTTGCTTTCACAATAGGACATCCTTTCATCCACAGCTTCTTGCAATTCCATTATCATTTTGCAGTACTAGGGAGGAACCCAGGGCCTTGCACATGCTTGGCAAGTGGTCTGCAGAGAATACTCAGCTCTGGTATAATTACTGTGGAAGTGACCCCTGTCCCCTTTGCTGGGGAGCTGCCCAGGGCTGCACACGAGTTAGACAAGTGCTTACCACTTAGCTGTATCTTCAGCCCAGAAAGTGACCTTTTATGTCTTGCTTTTTTTTTTTTTCCAGTGCTGCAGATTTTGCAACCCAGGGCCTCACACATGCTAAGCAAGGGCTCAGCTACAAAGCTTTGAGCTACAACCCCAGCTCATCCGAAATGATTTTCTAAAGGTAAAGTTTTTCTCCACTGTTTGAGAGTAAAACATTATTATGATCTCAGTACCAAGCGAGCTCAGCTAGTTACTGCCACACTGAAGAAATTATAGACTTGGACCACGTGAGGTGGTTCTTCTAGATTCATGCCATGGGGCCAATAAATTTCAAGACTAATGAAGAGTAGTAGGGGTGGAGAAAATGGCAAACACATCTCGGAGGGTCAGTAGGGTATCCCATACATAAAAGACAGAGCGCATACTGTCACCTCAGTCACCGTAAGGTGTGCAGCATCCCTGGCTCTCAGAAGAAATAATTGAAAGCCCCAACCTACCTAACCAGCTCTGCTGCAATAAATCCACTAGGTAATGCATTCTGGCTAAGCCAAGGGTTTAATATTTATTTATTTTAAATTGAATGACACTGACTTTTAAGACCAAAAACTAACCATGAATTGCTAAATATGTCTGTAAAACAGGAATCAACTCCAATTTAGAATCTGAACACAGTTCATCCCAGGAGCATTTCAAATCAAGGAAGAACTCACTGGCCTCACTGCCAAGTTCAAATGAAGACAAACCACAGGAGTTTACCCTGTCGGTTTGTCAGGTAAGTACTCACACTCAGAAAGCACTAAATTTTCCCTATAAAGCCAGCCATATGAACTTAATTTTAAGTAAAATGTTTCTATTTTTAAATTATTAAATGGATTTTTTTGTTTTATATCATCTTTGATATTTCTTCCACACACTTCATACCCTGGCCAATGATCGCAAGTGAACTAAGAAGTAGTTATTCTTACTGTTTGGATGCCAAACACACTAAACCTGCACATTCAGACAATAAATACTGTAGCAATCATTATGGACAAGTTCACTGGTCTGGAGGGATATGGGCAGGAAGTCTGGGGGTCTCCTCCTTCCTCTAGTGTGCCTGAGAACTTCGGTCCCCTTCTGATCCATTGCCAGACACTGGCTGAAGAGCAGCACAAGAAGACTGAAGACCACTCGAGTCACAGAGATACACCTGGCAGTACTCTGGTGAATGCATTCATTCAAAGGACATGATGAAGAGGAAATGGCTTAGGGAAAAAAATCTATTACATTTCTAGATAGATAAGATATTTTGCATGGAGCATCCCATGTGAAATAAGCTCCAAGCACACCAAGAATGTTTTGTACCAGTTACAAATGCAGAACAGCCCCAAAGCAGATGGGATTCACTGTTTCCTAACCTCATAAATCTGCCTTCCTCCTATAGCAGGAACTTTATGCAAAGCTTTAACCAGTCAAAGCAAATTCTTATTAATTTCCTATCCTTGATGTTTAAAGCTTTTCAGAAAGGAGTCAGAATTTGGAGATGGGGGATAGTTTGGTGGTGGGAGTGCTTAGCCTGTGTGGGGCCCTGGGTTCCATCCTCACCACTGACAAACAAAAAATATAAACAGCATATGAATTTGATCCGTAATGGATGGTGTTAAAAATTCAGAATCTTTGTTTGAGCCAAACAGTTTATATGGATTACGGAGGAAATCTCTACGAAATCCTATATTTTGTCTTTTAATAAAATTGTATTAAAAATGAATGAGATTCATCTTCTTGTGCTGAAACAGAAACATCGGCATAAATGTCATAAGAAAAAGCACAGGGCTCCGAACACCCTCACTGCCCTTCTCCCTTGCAGGGTGCTAGATGTTTCTTTCCTTCTCCTTCCTTCGTGTTGAGGATGGAGCCGGGGCCTTGCTCATGCTGTATGCCAGGCACTGCTCCACCATCAAGCTCCGCCACCAGCTCCCCTTGGTCTCTGCAGCTGTTTTGGTGGCAGTTTGGCAGCTCCGAGTGGGTGTCAGTCTGCAGGCATCAATTACTTTGTACTATGGGTTTCCAGATTGAGACTGGAGGGGAGGAGAAGGACAGGACAAAGCATGAAGGACACTGGAGGGGCAACTGCTAATGGATGGCAGAGAGTAAGGAAAACAGCAGAAAGAAGGCAGTCGGCCTCTGCTCAGCCCTCCCGAAGGCAAACATCCCCTGTCCCTTTCCTGTTCCCTGACTCCATGCCAGCTTCATGACCTGGGGCGAGAGATGGCATTTACCACGTGAGCTCATGTGCTGTGCAGTGTGTGCCACAACAGATGGACACAGCATTGTCCTTACAAAAGGGAAGCAGCTTTGTGAAAAAGACTGCTGCTTATTTGTGGCAGTGCTCTGGAGAACGCATTCTGGAACCGTTAAATTTGGTTTTGAGCCCTGCCTTTGTCGGTGATCAAGTGTTAGATGAGAAAGTCATTTTTTGCTATTTGTTCTCTGCAACGATCACTATGCTGACATCCAGAATACCCTCCACTGAAAGTTATAAATTAAGTATAATTTTTTAGGCCAGCCGTACTTAAAAGTTTTTCTCCCTGGTGTTAATTTTGTCCTTAAGCTTTGTATCCTAAAGCTATTCAAGCAAGACTGCTCATCATGGCCACTGGAGCCATAGGGCCCAGTGGCTGAGGAGCTGTGGTTAATTTCTGTTCTAGAAAGCTCAGGAAGTATTAAGTGTTGTAAATGGCTAGGATTTGGGTGAGAAAAGGGGTAAGGGTCAATCAAACTTGCAAGGATTGGAAAAAGGAGTCAATGTGTCTACAGACAGCTGGCGTGGGTACCAAGGGTTATGGATGGGGTAGCTGATCCTGCAGCCTTGAGCCTTCGGAGTACCCTTCTATCCCCTTTCTGGGAGTGATTTCTTTTTAGGATGCTAAATAAGGGGATAGCCAAATTATGTGCTTATATTGCATAAGAGGTTAATTTTTACAACCTCTTTCTTTGACTACCATAGTCGTCATTTTGCTTTCCATAACCAGAACCCATGCATAAGTTCCATGGAGGAAGCCCTGGGCATATGCTGAGTAATACAGGGCTGTGGAATGCCCCAAATCTGGGAGGAGATAATTCACTTGCCAATGGCAAGAGATTACTATGCACTGAGATAGGCTTTGCTGCTGCTGCGGCAAACTGTACACACACACACACACACACACACACACACACACACTGAAGGGTGTCCCCTGACCCCAAGCTTTCTTCTTTTGAACATCCTGCATGCTCCTGCCCTTCCCTTCCCCTTCCATGCCTAGTTCACTACCTTAGTTCCCAGCTGGATCATAACGAAGACAGCCGTGCATCCTCCATGGAGCCCAATAGTCAAGGACACACAGGGAAGTTAACAAGATGTAAATCCCATTCACTATGGCTCATGCCCTTTTTATCCATAGGCAAAGGGGCAGAAAACTTACTCTATTCGGTGGTCTTATAATATGGCTTCAACACCATTGTAGAATGCATGAGACTGGTTGAAATAAATCGCATGTAGTCAGCAAAAGAGACAGTTCTGTCTTTGTTTAGTCTAGGAGGCTATTTTCATGATAAGAGAAACCTGATCTCATCCTCTTAATTAATGCAAGGCTCAAGGGAATCTATCATCTACCCTCTGGACCGCTGAGCTGGCTGAAGCCACAGGAATAGAGCCACACACCCACAAGGAGTCCTGGGGTACGTAGCAAGTGCTGCTTCCCTCAGGCCCTGCTGCAACAGCCAGAAGTCACATTTACTGCCCAAGAAGCCAATCCCATGTCAGGGGCCAAGCTGATTCTCTCAGAAAGTGTTTGTATCTGAAGCCCTGAAGAGGTTCCTACCACAGCCCTGGGCTTACTTCCCAAAAAAGGAAAGACTTTGGGGGAAATAGAGCTGTGAGAAGGATGCTTGTTAATGTCTAAAGGTACCAATGAGGCTTGAAAATCTCTTCAAGGCTTATGCTCTGCTTTCTACACTGTTGTACTTTGCAGATCACAAAGCTGGGGGGCTCTGAACATAACATTTGCTCTATTAAGTCCTTGGTGGCAAACAGACTGGGGTATGGGCTTGAAAAAATAGCTTCCTGCTTTATCCAGTGGGCAGAATAATTCAGAACAAATCTTATCCTGGGAACTGGGGATGGGGTGGGCAATTGAGAGGTGGTGCAGGAATTTAACAGCAGCCCTGGGTTCCATTCCCAGCACCACAAAACTAACCAAGGAAAAGCTCATTCTAAGTTCCACTCTTTTTGGTCATATATTGGATCTCTCTTTTTACAAGTCTTAATCTGAGAGACTCTCCATTTTGTTTGCTTCCTGGTCTTCAAAGTCATCATCTCTGAAAGGCAGCCATGCATGGTCCTCCTATGCCAGTCCTGTTTCAAATGGGAGATGAGTAGGTCAGCAGGATTGTATGCCTCTCTTGATATTTTAAGTAAAATCAAAACAAAAGGGCATCCCTGAACGAGCAGGCATTCTGAAACCTGAAAACCACTTCCACGGAGTTCCAATCGCCTCCCAGCCCGGCTCTACAAACCACTCTGGTTCCAGAAGTCATCAGTCTTATTTTGATTGAGATACTGAGATCAAGGCAGAAGGAAGCCTGTACCCATGGCTTCTATCTGAGTACTTCTAAACTCTCCTTTGATTCAAAGATCCTTTTTTTTTTTCCCAGCGCTGGGAACAAACCCAGGGCCTCACCACTGGCCCCAAGGAAACATTCTAATCATCCAGAGCCAGCCCTTCCACATAAATAAATCCGATGCAGATGAGCAGTATGTCATGAAAAATTCTAGGGAGGGGATCTTTTTGTTCAACCATTAACATGAGATTCAAAGGCAGGATGTGCAACAGTAACAGTTTTACATAAGAAGAAACCAGTATGAGTAAAATAAAATAGTTGCCAGAAAAAGTCAGTTTCTGAGGTTGAATTTCTACCAAATCCTGACAAATTATATAAAAGCTGAGTCACTGATAAACAGCAGCTCAGTGTCACTAGATTTACTCCCCTAAATTTTCTTTCAACCTAAGTATCTCAAAAATTGCACTTATCAATTCTTTTAACTCTAAGGCCAAATCCCATTCCATATCAAGAAGCTTATCATTTTCTTCCAGAGAAAATCCGATGGTAAAGTCACAGATGACTGGTAAACCAGTAGGTCTGTCTTGAAGTCTAATACGTAAAAGCACAGGGGCAGCTGTTCCTTGGCATATCTGGGGACAGGTTCCAGGGCATCCCCACCAGTCTGGGCACCAAAGTCTGCAGATAATCGAGTGCCTTAAATAAAATGGTGTAGTGTTTGCACATAATCTATGCACACCTTCACATACACCTTAAATCATCCCTAGGTTGTTTATAATACCTAACACAATGTAAATAGTTGTTACATCGTACTGTATTGCTCAAGAAAAAGGTTACATATTCAGTAAAGATGTGCAAGAGTACATGTTCAGTAAAGATGTGTAGGCTGACCTATATAACACGTGTAACCTTGTTTCTTTTAAAAAAAAATTTTATAGTGCTGGAGATTGAACCCAGGGCCTTTGCACTGAGCCACATCCACAGCCCTTTTTCATTTATTTTTGAGACAGGGTCTTCCCAAGCTTTTAAGTTGCCCAGGTTGAGTTTGAACTGGTGATCCTCCTACCTCTGCCTCTCAGAGTGCCGGGATTACAGGTGTGTACCATAATACCTGGCTAACTATGTGACTTTTTCACTTTGAGGCTGGATGAATTGCTGGGCATGGAGGCTGCAGATACAGGGACCAAGTGAGTGACAGAGTTTGACAGGACCTCAGTCTGCCACAAGACTTCTAAAATAACATTCTCAGAGAGGTCTCCCACACTGACATCCTGGAAGGATTATTCTCCAGAAGCCCAAAAGGAAGTCATCATTGATCCTGTCTTCATCATGAGCAGCAGCATGTGAAGCATTTCACCAGCAGCTGACCTTTAAACTTTTAAAGCCTGAATAAATCAGGCTAACATTGTCTTTGCATATGTATAGTCCAAAGTGGGTTTGGTGTAAATCAAGCATTGCCATCTTTAGTAGAGGATGAGAAAAAGAAAATTCTGATAATGCCATCTCCCTAGGATTTCAGAATTCCAAGATATCATTTTCAAAGCTTCCCCGGGCATTGCTATACCACCAGTTGTATTAATTCCACTGAATTCTTACCATGCAGCAATTGGAAAGTAATCAGTTAGTGCTGCTCAGAAAAAGCCATGTAATATATCATTCCTCCTACAAGGTCACTAACCACGCAGCCTCCTTCCAGTCAGCAGTCAGAAATTCAAAGGATAGAATTCAACCCAATGACAGATCAAAGAATATGTCAGAGCCGAGATGGTAATTCTTAGAGAGACTCTAGCCCATTTATATTTAGTGTCTTACAGGAAGTTCCTCCCATTTGTACTTCTGTATAAAGTAGAAATAATCCTACCAGACAAGCAGGAAGCCATGCAAGTGACCGTTAACGTGATGATTCGAGGACTTTAACTCAAGACGTAGGTATCACATTTATGTTTAACAGATACCATGGAATTTCCAATGGAGAATTGAATAGATGGAGGAAGATAAACACAGGGGTTGGAAAAACGTTCTCAGGAAATATTGGTAAGGGGCATTTTCCTCTAAACAGAAGCTTGGTAATGAAAGGTGATGGTATCCTAGAGTCCATGATCCCAAATATGGTCATGGTAAGTGCTTAAATGGAATCTATAGAAAAGAGTGGAAAGAAAAGGGAGGCTGCTAGGACAAGGCTGTGCTTATATGAGCCAGTGAGAACTGGTTTTCACCCTCCCGTACCCAGCCCAGAGCAGCACCAGATTTTCTCACCTGGAAAACATTCCAAGAGTGAAGATGACCCTGCCCATCTCAGCCAAGTTCATGTTTACCCTAAGGGAGGTCCTTTTAATCCTTATGTGAACCTGAATTAGGAAGGGAAGGAAATGTACTGTACATCAGAAAAAACTCCATCAAATTCTTCATGTCTCTGATTAAAGCGGTGGCAGCTAAAGCGTCCTGAATCATCTCTGCTCTTTGGTTTCTTGGAGGTGAAAGGCAGGTGCTAGCTCTGCCAAGGATGAAACCAAGTGGAAATCCGAAAGTATAGGTCAAGGAAAACTGGAGCACAATGCCTCCTCCTATCCCCAACAAAGAAATGCGGAAATACTAGCTGTCATGCAATAAGTCCTTAACTATATTCTAGAAATATAGATTTAAAACTTAATATCCATTTGTAGAACCAACTAAGCTAAAAACTGTTGTTTTTAAAAGCCTAAGTGTAAAAACTGTCCCAAGAACAACCTCTCAAGCATACCCCAGGGACTAACCTAATCTTGGCAAGCCTGGAACTCTAAACGCTCTAAAATTCACTATTTAAAAAGCACTTGGTTTCGTCGCCTGCTGTGCAAGCGCAAGGACCCGAGTTCGATCCCCGGTACCAAAAAAAAAAAAGCATTTGGGGCTGGAGGCCTCGCCTGGCATGCACGAAACCCTGGGTTTGATCCCCAGCATCACAAAATAAATAAAAACAAGTTTTTAAAAGCACTTGAATCTAAAGTTGTCTGTTTCACAAAATACAGCTGTTGCATAAATTAAAGCTGGTGGTTAAAGGAGCCCAGGAGAATCAATTGCTCTGTGGGTTGGACTACAGGTGGGAATGAATTTAGGGTTCACAGAATGCTTTGGGTCTGACAGACATTTCGCAAGACAGGCCTGCCTCCCCGCCCTCAGCCTTTGATCTCCTTTGCCAACAGCGTATAATTTTCAAAAAGGGCAAGTATTTCCTGAGTAAATCCACCAAAAGGGTGTTGCAAACCCTCAAAAACCAACATGCCCCTCCTCTAATAAACCATAACCGTAGCCTGAGCTTGAACTCCGGATGACTGTAGGCCAGGAGGAAGGAAATCCAGCGGAAGGGCCTTTTTTTAGGAAAACCACAATTTTAAAAAGAAAGAAAGCAAAAAGATAGACAAGCAGGCGGAAGCCCATCTTTGCACCGTCACGCTTTGGGGCTGCAGAGCTTCCCTCCCGCCCCACCTCGCCGCCAGCAGCACAAAACGACTTTCCGAGCTTCACGCCCACGACAGGCCGCAAAGGGGCGCGGGTTCCCCGAGGCGGAGGCGCCGCGCGCAGAGGTGAGGGATGGGGCGCCCCGCCCGGCCGGCCACTCACCCGCTCGCTCTACGCTGGACACGCGCTCGCCCCGACTCCGCCCGGCGGGCCCTCCCGCCGCCGCGCTCCGCAGCCTAGGTCGCAGGGTCACGCTGCAGCGCCGGCCGCCTCCCGCGCGCGGGGCTCGGGTGGGGGGCATGGGGGCTCAGGGGCGCCCCGCCCGGGCTCCGGTCCCCGCTCGGGCCGCAGCAGCCAGACATGTTTTCCATAAGCCCGGGGGCCAGGCAGAGGCCGAGCCGGATTAGCTGCCGCCTGCCCGGATCTCGGGCACTCTCAGGCCCTGCAGACAGCAAGGCCCTAACAGCAATAGCTCGGAACACCCGCGCGCTGGAGCCCAGTGCCAGGAAGACGGGCGCGGTGACCCCGGGAGGTCCGGGCACCAGGCCTGCACACACCAGGCAAACGCTGTCCCCAAGGGGAAGTGACTTCAGCGGGATGGCCCGAGATGGAGAGGGCAGGCTACCACCAGGAGAAGGAAAGCCTTGGCGTTACTTCCATCTCCTGCGACACACGGGGCACCGGGCGCGCTGCACATACACTAGTACTCCGGTTTCGTTTTGTCTTGTTTGCCTGGTGCTGAGAGTTGAACTAAAGGCTTCGAGCCTGCAAAGCAAATTCTCTACCACCCCACCCCCTTTTGAGAAGGGATCCGGTATGGGGAGGCCCCAATTTAAGATCCTCCCAGTGTGCTGGGATTACAGGTGAGCCTGGCATGCGCAGTGCTCTCCAGCCCTTCCGTTATTTAAATTTTGAGAGAGTCTCCCTATGCTGCCCACACTGGTCTCCAATTTGTGGTCCTCCTGCTTCAGCCTTCTGAGAAGCTGGGAGTACAGGAGTGCACCACCTGGCTGGGGCTTATTTGGGGTAGTCTCCCCTGGCTCCTCCCCCCTCCCTTCCCATGTCACATGTGCCTCCCGAAGCTGGAAAAAGCATGGAATCAATACTTCCCCGTGCCTCGCAGTGTAGTGGGGGAGATGTGGGGCGACCTACAATTGCGAATATTGTAAAATTACCCTAAGAGGGATGCCCGATGCTAGAAACCAAGAAAGACCTCCCAGAGGAGGCTGGAACGGAGTTTGAAGGCTGGGTGAGGTGGGCAAAGAGGCATCTGGATGTGACTGCAGGACCCAGGAGCAGCCTTGAGAGAGTGGCATGGAGGGTGTGGGCTCTGTAATCTGCATTCTGGAGGTTAAGGCTGGTCTGGGCTACAGTGAGTGCAAGGCCAGTCTGGACTGCCAGCAAGACCCTGTTGTATGCTGTTAGGGGACTTGACCTTTGCCTGAAAGCCAGGGCCCCCTCTGAGGGATTTCAGATGGGCAAGTGGGTTGATTAGATTCCTGTTTCAGAAAGATTATTTCCGTGGGCAAGTCAAAGGAGGCCAACCTAGGAAAGGAGTAGAGGTGAGGGATGGAAGAAAAGACTCCAAGGATACACAAGGACAGAGGACTTGGAATTGAGGTCTCATAGAGGGTGTCAATCCCAGTAAGAAGGAGGGGACTGGAATTGAAGGTTAGCACACAGCTTCCTGCCTTAGCACCAGGGTAGGAGGAGGATGCTAATCCTCAGAAAAACACAAGAGAAGAAGTGTTACTGTTAGGCAGATCATTTGCGGGATGGGATAGGGGGTCCAAAATAGCATGGATTAGGGCTGGGGATTTAGCTCAGTGGTTCTGGCACCTGCCTCGTAAATGCAAGGTCCCGAGTTCGATCCCTGGTACCAAAAAAAAAAAAAAAGCATCCACTGCCTTCAATTTGTAGTACATTTACAATTATTTCCTGGGTCTTGGATCTAACTCTATCCCACAGAGCGCAGTGACACTGTAAGGTTGTACATGGTGGTGCATGTTGCTTCCGGTACCTGGCCACCTGGCTACTTCCACAACAAGGCACCAGCATTCCTGGGCTCTGCAGCCCACACAAGATGATATCCAAAAAGGGAGCCTTCTTTAAAACTTCCCTCCTTGGGCTGAGACCTGATTTAGAGTCTCACATGATAAGGCCCCTGAGGGAACACTGGTCACCCAAAAGGTGCAAGAAAGACACTTGTGAGGTATCGACATTCCCATCACCCCTAAGAGCAATGTCAGTAAGCACCACACTCACCGTAGTTCTCTGAACCCTAGCGCATTAGGTGTCCAGACTCACAGGCAGGGCCAAAGCCTTCATGGCACTGCCCACCTCGTCACTTGAAGGTGTAACTCTCTTCATCCACTTTACAGGAAATTCTACCTATACGTGTGCATGTTGTATGTGACTTGACTGAACTTTTTCACTGAGGGCCCAGAAATTAAGGACCAAGGAAGCAAGTGGCCAGTTCCTCCTGTATCAGGACCCCACTTCCGGGTAACATTATGGTTTATACCGAGATGTGCCCCGGAGCCTCATGGACTCAGGATGGGCCTGTGGACTGCACTGGATTATGACTAGGTGTTGGGAGGTGGGGCCTGATAAAAAGGAAGATCGCTGGGCTCCCGAGCTGGACCCCCAGCTCCAGCTCCTCCCTTTGCTCTCTGCTTCCTGGCTGCCCTGAAGTGAGCAGCTTTTCCTCTGCCAGACCCCTCTGCCACACTGTCCTCTCTTGGAGCCAGCTGACCGTGGACTGAAATGTGAGCCAAAATGAACCTCTCCTTTAAATTGCTGGTATCAGGTATGGTGTCCAGGCAACGAGGAAAGTGACTAAGACATGAAGCACCTGCCACATGGAGAAATGACTTGAGTTTTAAAAAGTTGTGTGTGGTTGCTCCAAGATAAAAAATGCTGAGGCCCAGCAGGCACAACAGCCACATAGATTTAGAAGGTGTTTCGGCCCTGAGGCTGAGCCGTACAGATTAGGCAGATGTCTGGTTATAGGCAGAAGGTAAATACAGAGAGAAAAATTCAGTGAATTAGACTGCCAACAAGTACCACAAACTGAGTGGCTTAAACAGCAGAAATTCACTGCCTCAAAGTTCTGAGGCTGGAAATCTGAGATCAGTGTTGGAGAGGTCGGCCTTGCGCCCTCTAGCGGATCTGGGATCTGCTCCAGGCTTCTCTCCTGGCTTCTACAGTAGCGCCTTGGCTGCCACAGCATAACTTGTGTCTTCAAATGGCGTTCTTCCCGTACGCATGTCTCTAAGTCCAAATTGCCCCTTTTTATAAGATACCAATCGTGTTGGATCAGGAGCCCACCCTGTTCCCTCCAGTATGACCTCATTTAACTAATTACATCTGCCCCTTGGTGTTAAGACTGCTATCACTGTGACAAAATCTGAAATAGCCAATGTGTACGGAGGGAAGTTCATTTTGGCTCTTGGTTTCATGGGTCTCAGTCCACGATCACTTGGCCCTGTTACTTTCAGCCTCTGGCCACACAGTATACATAGCAATGGTGTCCAGAAAGCAAAAGACACACCAGGAGGGACAAGGTCCACTATCCCCTTCAAGGACGTACCCCAGTGTTCAAGGACACACCCCAGTGCCTGATTTCCTCCTAGGCCACACCTACTGAAGGTTCCAACACTTCCAACAGAGGCATGGCTGGGTCCAAGCCTGTCACATGTGGGGCTCTGGGGGACATTCGACATCCAAACTATAGGGCCTGAGGATGTAGCTCAGTGGTACAGTGCTTGAGTAGAATGCAAGAGCCCTAGGTTTGATCCACAGCACTGAAAGAAAAATCCAGACTCCGGCACCTTATTCTGTCTCCTATTTGGAAATTACCCTATTTCCATGTAAGCCCGCATTCTGAAGTTGTAGTGGTTTGGGCTTCACCACTGGAGTTTTTTGGGAACATAATTTCAACCCATATGATTCACACAGTGTGAACTGAGTTATAAGAGCAGTACTGAGGATGAAGACAAGAAGAAACATCAGCTTTAAGTGGGCGAAGGACACTTTAGATGGAAACCTAGAGAAAGGGCTAGAAAGCACAAGAAGGGAAGCACAACAAGGAAGTGAAACAGGAATGATTAACAATGCCAAATGCTTAAAAGGTCAGGCAAAGTGAAGCTAGAAATTACTCATCCCCTTTGGCCATTTGATCAGCATTGACAAAATGGTCAGACTAACAGATGGACATCTATAATGTTAAAGCCACTTTCTAGGCAAACCTAGTAAGGGAATCAGGTATACAGTGCACAGGTGCCACCTTTGAATCTGGCATCTCTGGTCAGAACCTGGGTTTCCACCCTCCCTTGCAGCTAGGACTTGAAAATGGCAATCAGAGGGATAGATTGTAGGTCGCAATTTAGATGAAAAACAATGTAAGAAAATAGATCTCGGGAAGCCCATGTTCTGTAGAGGGCAGAGCTTGGTGGAGAGAAATGAAAACTCAGCCAGTAGGGTCAAAGTACCAACGGACATTTCACTACCATCCTGTTCCAGAACAGTACTAGAGCTTATTCTGGAACCATCTGGTGGTATAATTACTAAATTGTTCTTAGCCGCGTGACCTCCAATCTGCATTTTTTTGGACCACCTGGAGACTTTCCAAGCTACTTAATATTCTTTTGTTTTTAACAATAGTTTTATTGAGATATAATTCACATGGTATAAAATTGGTACATTTAAAGTGTAAAGCTCAGTGGTTTTTAGTATATTCACAGGGTTATGCAACTTTTACAATTCCAGAACATTTCATCACCTCAAAAAGAAGCCTTCTACCTTTCTCCCCCCACCTTCTCTCTCTGGAGTCACAATTTCTATGCAGTTCATATAAATGGAATCACATCATATATGGCTTTTTGTGGCTAGCTTCTTTCACTTAGCAAAACTGTTTGAAGTTTTATCCATCTTGTAGCATTATCAGTACTTCATTACTTTTTATTACCAAATAATTTTACATTGAATGGATGTACCACATTTAGTTTATCTGCTCATGACCTGATCGGCATGTGATTTTTCCCTCACTTTTTGGCTTGTGTAATAATGTTGCTATGAATATTATACACAACTATTTCTTTCATATACAACTAGGAGTAGAATTACTGGGTCGGGTGGTTAGTCTATGTTTAATATTACGAGGAACTTCCAGACTGTTTTGCAAAGTAGTTACACTATTTTATGGTACTATGAACAAGGTATGAGGGTTCCAGTTTCTTAGCTGGTGTTTCACTGTTGTTTTGATGTCCCCAATGACAAAGTTAAGAAGTTTTTCATATGCCTATTGACCATTCCTGTATCTTTTTGTAGAACTGTCTGTTGAAATTCTTTGCCCATTAAAAAATATCTTTTAAAGATGTAGTTATACGTACATAACATAAAACTCACATTTTGACCTTTTCATTTTGTTTTTTGGTGGTATTGGGACGAGGAATTGGACCCAAGGCCTTTGCATTGAGCTATCCTCAGCTCTTTTAAATTTTTTATACAGGGTCTTGCTAAGTTGATCAAGCTGGGCTCAAATTTGCAATCCTGCCTCAGTCTACCAGAGTGCTTAGATTATAGGCATGTGCCACAACTCCAGGGTTGTGCTGTATTTTCTTAATTTTACTTTCTCTTTTTTTTCCTCCTCCTCTTCCCCCTTCCTCTCCCCCTTCCTCCTTCATTTCTGTTACTGGGGGTTGAACCCGAGGCCTGGTGCATGCTAGGCAAGCCCTCTATCACTAAGCCACATCCCCAACCCCCCACTTTTTTTTTTGAGACAGAGTCTCACTGTTGCTGAGGCTGGTGTTTTACTTGATGATTCAAGCAATCCTTCCATCTCTACCTCCCAAGTAGTTGACACTACAGGCTTGTGCTCAGCTCCTTAATTTTACCTTCTATTTAAAAATAATATTTGTGTAGTTTTTCATTTTCAACTTTTCTCTCAATGGCCAATTTGGAGAATTAACACTTGAAATTGAGTTTTAGGGCAAATCTCTGGTATCCAATTTGTGATCGGAAGGGTAGAATTCTTTTAGCATTAATTTTCAGGAGTATGTGAAATGGTGAAAGAAGGTAGGGCTTCCTAGATAAGGTTCTTAGGACCCAGGAAGGAGCTAACCAGTCTTATCTAAGTTAAGATGAAATTTTTTTCCTGGTAGTTTTCTGATGGATTAGGCTTGGTGACTACCACTGTGCAATCGTCTGGCCCTGTTGCTTCCTCACAGGCTGCTTTAATCCCACCTATGTACTTCGGTAGCTGCGCAGCAATCTGTCGTCTTAGATTAGGGACTGAAAGACACCTGCGGGAAGCAGGTGCAGAGAGCCTGTGTCCGTTCAGTCCCAGATCCAGCCAGTGTTTATGAGCACACGGCTCGTGCACACCACCACCCTGGCACGAGGCAAATGAGATTTGGTTCCTGTGACAGGGAATTGGGTGACTCACGGGCGAGACTCAAGGCAAACACAGTCACCTATAAGCTCTCCATTGAAGAGGTGTTGAGGGTTCAAGGGAAGAAGAAACCATCTTTTTTAAAAATTATGTTTTTCACATGCTGGGGATGAAACCCAGAGCTTCACAAGGGCTAGACAGTGCTCTACCACTGACCTACTTCCCAGCCCTGCTTATGCTTTTGGGTAGCAGGAAAGAGTGCTTGAGAAGCCAGAGAAGGTCTCAGTCAAAGGAACCATGATCTGTTCAGCACTAACAGGAGACCTGGTGGAGTGAGAACTGATACTGCACCTTGTCCATTATACACATTATTCAGATGGTCAAGGACCATTGAGTCACTGTGGTTCTCTTTTTAGGTGCTGGTTTTAGAACCTACCTTCCTCCTGTGCCATAAAGTTAACCCCACAGTATTCTCCACTGACTCCCTCAGTCCAGTGAACCTGCGATGCTTCACTTTGCCTCATGATGTCTGTTCCTCCTGAGCCTGATGTGGCCTCCTCTTCACATTCCACAGTCCAAATCCTGCCTGGACTGTGATTATGCAGCTCAACTGGAAGCCTTTGCACGACAGCAAACTCTTCTTCTGAGTCCCATTCACAGTGACCTTGACAGAAGCACTCCCAGCCCCTCAGGTTCTCTGGCTGTTCTTGCATGTGGCTCATCTCCTACACTGCCTTGTATTATGGTTTATATCTAGATGTCCCTGGTGAATCAGTCCACTGGTAAGTTTATAGCTAAATGTGCTGCTAGGAAGTAAGGCAGGTCTGAAGAGGCAGATGGCCTGGAAGGGCTTCTCTCTCTCCCTTTCTCCTCCCTTCTCACGCTGCTTCCTGGCTGCCATGAGGTGAGTGGCTTTCCTTCCCCAGACCCTTCCACCATGCCATCCTTCCTTGAGTAGGAGAAGTGTCCCCCACAATGCACGTGTTAAAATCTCAGTCTCTACCTTGGCACTCTTGGGAGGTGGTAGGACTTTTAAAGGTGGACTCCAAAAAGAAAAACATGAGAAAAGAAGGAAAAAATGGAAACAAAGCTTTTGTAAATAAGGAAGGGAAGAGAGGTTGAAGGGAGGGGAGGAGAATGGGAAAAAATAAGAATCAAGATATACCATGTACAGGTACAAATTTCCTATGATGAACGTGATCATTATGTGTACCTAAAATGTAATAAACTTAATTTTTAAAAGTTTGTCACTTTAATTTCTTTGAAGAACTGTCAAACTGTTTTGCAGAGTGGCAGCACTGGTTTGTTTACATTTCTACTACCAATGGGTGGGGGTTCCAGTGTCTTTCCATTCTTGCCAATATTTGTTATTTTCTGTTTTAAGCAAACAGGTTGCCATTATTCTGGCCATCCTAGTGGCTCTCAAGTGGTATCTTGGTGTTTTGAATTGCATTTTCATGTACTTACTGATCATCTGTATATCTTCTATGAAGAAATGTCTACTGAAAAATTGAAAATCTCTTTATCTATTTGTAAACTGGATTGCCTTTTTATTGTTGACTTGTAAGAGTTCTTTGTATGCTCTGAATATCAATCCCTTATCAGATGTAGAATTTACAAATTCCGTATTTTCTTCACCTCTCTCTATTGTCTTTTCACTTTCTTTAGTGTCTTTTGATGGACAAAAGTCTGAATTTTGATAAAATCAAATTTACTTACAAAAAAGAAGAGGTAGGCTCCAGTGGGAGGTCCTTAGGTCATTTGGGAACATGCACGCCCTCGGAGGGGATAACAGGACCCAGCGCCTTTCTCGTCCTCACTTCCCAGCCATGAGCAAGTGACTTTGCCCCATCACATGCCCCCACCAACATGTACTGCCACAGGCACAAAGCACTGGGGCCAACTGACCATGAACTGAAACCTCCAAAACTGTGAGCCCCAATAAACCTTTTCTCTTTTTAAGTTGATTATCTCAAGTTTTATTACAGTGCTGGTAACATACACACATACCTATAAAAATAAAACAATGTCATTTAGCGGAAACATTAGCCAAAAATCTAATTTGAAAGGGAAAATTAAGATTAATATATTAGTTGTATTGATTATGGTTATGGTAATATGTCAACCAGAAGAGGGAAGAGACTCAATCTAAACAAAGGAATATTGCTAACGCAATCAACAAACTCAAGTGTCTCATTGCTATAGTCTAAATGTGTCCCCCAAATCCATAATTGGGTTGAAACCTGATTGTCAATGTGATAGTATTAGGAAGTAGGGCCCTTTGGAGGTGTGTAGGTTATGAAGGCTCCACAGTCACAGTTGGATTAATGCCCTTATAAAAGGGACTTTTTGACCTTCCTGCCATGCAAGGACACAGTGCTCAAGGAGCCATGCTGGAAGCTGAGAGCAGGCCTCACCATGCACCAGACCCGCCAGCTCCTTGTTCCTAGGCATTCCAGAACTGTGAGAAATGCCCTTCTGTTACAGGTATGCTGGCTGAGCAGCGAGGACACGTTCTGAGAAATGTGTGGTTAGATGACTTCATCACTGTGCAAACGGTTAGGGTATACCTCCGCAAACACAGAAGATACAGCCTGCTGCACACCGAGGCTTTATATGGCCTCTTACCACAGCATTTGCAGGGAATTCCGTACTCTTGGGGGCCCGGTGAAGATGGGATTAAATGAAGCACAAGAGAAAAAGATACAACCGAGATTTGGTGACCATGTGACATCTGAGGCAGTGGCTGGAAAACACAGGACACTTTTACAGTGAACATTCTTTATAAGTAGAATGAGGACACTCTAAAATGACAAAAGTGTAGTATGATAAAAGCATAAGTCAGTAAAATAGCTTATTATATTACCATGTAATATGTACTGCACAAAATTGTATGTGCTACACTTTTACACAACTGGTACCACAGCAGGTTTATTGACAGGAGCATCACTGCACACACGTGAGCAATGGATTGAGGTATGACATTAGGTTGGCTTTGGTGTCAGCAGGTGATTGGAATTTTCAGCCCCATTATAACCTGATGGGGCCCCCGCATACCTGAGGCTCAGCATCGATGCAAAATCGGTCTATGGCGCATGACTGTATATATAAATCACCCAGACTCAGGCATTTTTTTATAGCAGCACAAATGGACTCATCTTGAGACATTTTGAGTAAAAACTGAAGGACGAACAGGGAAACACGCCTCCCTTTGTGTCATCCTAAGAGGCACAAGCTGCCTGCTTATGCTGCAGCCCCTTAAGTTCTCTGCAGAAGAGGAATGAAAATGTATAAAAATTACAACCCGAGTCCAAGGGCTAAGAAACTGAACGGGGGTAAAAAATTAATTTTAGAGTCAATAGAACCAGATAATAAGCACTAATGACATTTCAAAACCATGGGGAGGTTGACAAGGAATTAGAGTAGGAGCTTTGCTTCTGGTAATGTTTTCCTGAAATGACGAACACATCTTCCCTTGCTAATCTGTTAGCCACAGAGAGAAGTTCATGGGTCTCCCGGTGCCTACGCAGTGAGGGCTCCAGACTGCCTCACAAAACTGATTCAAAACCAATTACTAGGGCCGGGCAGTGATCTCAGTGGTCTCACCGCCTGCTGCACAAGCACAAGGACCTGAGTTCGATCACCGGTACCAAAAAAAAAACAAACCCCAAAAAACCAATTACTAAGGAAGAACACACTAGAAAACTTTTCTGGGGATGATGGCATACATCTGTAGTCCCAGGTACTTGAGACTGAGGCAGGAGGATCGCTTAAGTCTGGGAGTTCAACGCTAGCTGAGCAGTGTCTTTTCTGTCTAAAGAAAAACAAACGAAAAAAACAAGATATAGTGGTGTCTGGTGGCAGAAGGCAGAAGAAGGGCCCCGTAAGGAGGTCTGTACTAATGTGGTATTCATTTTTGGTCATTTCTCCTGATATTTACAGAAAAACTGAAGGACTGGAAATGAAACAATTCTGCAATGTTCAGTTTTTAAACAAACCAACCCAAGGTAGTAATAATAGGCAGCCTTTTTAGAACTATATTTCTTAGGACTATGGTGACTTTACGTCTGTTTAATTCTTGCATTACAGATAAACAAACAATCAAAGCATTTCTTTTGAACTCTTTTATTCAATATGTGGAGCAAATATGGCAATTGAGTCATTTTCTTATTCTTTGTAACAGATTTCAATGTCTGTCTTTAACTCCCAAAAGGCTGTATTTTGCATGTAGAAGCTTATTTATTTTTGAGCTAGGGTCCAGGCTGGTTTTGGACTCCTGGGCTGCAGCTATCTTCCTGCTTGAGCCTCCTCAGTAGCCAGGACTATAGGCATGTGCCACTGTGCCTGATCAGTGAGGGCTTCTTCAAGAAGCTGAGGCCGGAGGACCACAAATTGGAGATCAGTTGGGGTCACTTAGTGAGATCCTGTCTCAAGGGAGAAGTAAACAGGCCAGGGATGTAGCACAGTGCTCCTGAGCCAAGTCCTTAGTTACCGCGTAGGCTGGTGGGAGGATGTCATTAGCAGATGCCCTCTCCCAAGGATAGCTTTGAGCTAGATATATTTTTTTCATAGAAACAATATTACTGTCGTTAGTAAGTACCCAGATCAATCCAAAAAGGCCAAAATCTGTCCTTGGACTGTGGCAAGATGGCACATCAACATCAGTGTGTGCACAGGGATTTCCCTTCTGAACAGTGATGCCGGGGAACTTCCCAGGACTCAGCATCCTGGAACCCTAAGGGTTCCTCCCACTGTAGGGACCGTGGGTGGGGCAGGCACAGAGGGAGGAGGAGCTTGCCAGGATCCCAGGACAGGTGGTGGTTCTATATCTGTGAAGTTCTTGGATAAACCAACCCTGGGTTCAGTGGGTTGGAAAAAATTTTTTTTAAGAGATGGGAATGCCCAAGATGGCTCTGAACTCCTGGGCTCAAGCAACCTTCCTGTCTCAGCCTCCTGACTACAGATACATGCCATGGTGGGGGTGCTCAGCTTAGTAGGACTGTTTTTTAAAAATTGCATCTGTATTGAACTTGTATCAAACTTCCTCCCTAGTGTCCTGGATTAATTACTTCTCTTGTCCCTGAGACACAATCCTTGATGCCCATGACTATAAGGAGGAAAGGTTTATTTTGGCTCACAGTTTGTAAAGAAATGAAAATGTATAAAAATTACAACCAGAGTCCAAGGGCTGAGGAACTGAATGAGGATAAAAAAATTAATTTGAGAGTCAATAAAGAGTCAGAACCAGAAAATAAGCACTAATGACATTTCAAAACCATGGGGAGGTTGACAAGGAATGAAGAGTAGGAGCTTTGCTTCTGGTAGTGTTTTCCTGAAATGATGAATAGATCTTCCCTTGCTAATCTGTCAGCCACAGAGAGAAGTTTGTGAGTTTCTGGCTGGCTTCAAGGCAGGGTGGCATGGCAGAGGAGAAACAGCCAATGGTATGTCAGCAGGAAGCAGAGAGAGATCAAGGGAGGAGGAGGGAGATAGACCCTGCTAGGCCATGCCCCCAGTGACCACCTCCTCCAACCAGGCTTCAGCTCCCCACATCATGTTCAGCTATAAACCCATCAGGGGACCAATCCACCCATGAGTATAGCACCCCCCTGAGCCAATCACCCCCCAAAAGTCTCCCCTATAAGTGCATGGGGTTTGGGGGGACATCCAGATATAAAGCATAACATCACTATTCCCCAATCAATACAGTACAATAGCTATTCACATAGATTTCACATTGTGCTACTGTAAGTAACCTAGAGATGATCTGAAGTGTGGGGGAGGATACGTATAGGTCATATGCAAACCCTACACCTTTTCTATAAGGAACATGGGTGCCCTCAGAGCAGAGACTGGGATCCTGGAACTCATCTCCTGCTGGTACAGAAGATGAATGGAACCAGTTTCTAGTCTACACCAGCTTTAGCATGCAAACAAGAGACAGTGGTGCTTTAGATAGACATGGGACAAGTATTCTGATTTAGGAAAGAGATTGTAAGGGTTTGTGTGTGCATGTGTAGATCTATGTTATATTAGTGTGATTAGCAATGTGCATCTGTGTAATAGACATTCAGGAGAATTAGATGATGTATACTTAGTGCAGGTGAAGAATGAAGGGGAGACAAATATATAACTGACCTTTGTAGGGTCTTTTTTTCAGCATCTGATGCCAAGTAAAGGCAAGCATTCTCCTTTTAATAACTTACCACTGAAAAGACAACTGGGGCTCAGGGTGTGGCTCTGTGGGGGAGTGTGTCCCTGACATGTGGAAGGCCCTGTGTGTTCAACTGCCAGCCCCACACAAAACAAGACAAATTCCAAAGATAATTTATTATAAATATTCAATACTGTTTTGGGCATTTAGCAAAACTCCCCAGAAAATAAAAATCACAGATTTAACAGCTCCAACCCAGACATACGCTTGAGAATTTCCACGGGGAAGGGCTGGTATCCATGGTTATTTACTTAACAACACCCTGTTGTATTTCCTACCTTTGATACTATAGGAAACCCTGGCTCTAAGAAATATGACAGAGCCCTGCGTTCAGTTAAAAGCATTGTATAAGTTTAGCTGTTTTTTTAATTGTTCTATTTGTGTGTGAGTGGCGCTGGATTCAAACTGGGGATCTCATGTGTGCTGACAAACACTAGCTACCACTGACTACACTCCCAGCCCCATGCTGGTTAAGTCCTATGGACATGCTGTCCAGGGGCTTCCGGAGACCTGCTACCGGTGACATCCAACTTAAAGATTTCTTAATGGACTGGGCAGTGCACTTGGAAATGCAAATTACTGTAACAACCGGCGTTACTGGAAAGCAGCTTTGTGGTATGTGTCAAGAATCTTAACAGTATTTTACCTCATGCTCTAGTATTTTCACTTTATAAACCTTCCCTGAAACTGGGTGCAGGGGCACACATCTGGTACTGTACCACTCGAAGATGCAGCAGGAGGACTGCAACAAGAGGACTGCGGCTGGACTCCAGCCTGGGCAGTGTGGCAGCTTAGTGAGACTTCTCAAAATAAAAAATAAACAAAGGCTGAGTAGCTCAGCCCAAAGGCCCTGGGTTCAAGCCCCAGCACCAGAAAAAACCAGAAAGCTCCTCAGAGGTGTGGTGACAGACGCTATGTCCAGATACCGCTCTCGGAACACCAGCCCTGGGTCTGAAGGGCAGCTCTCCACTTCCAACTCTGCAACCTGGAACCAAATATGTAACCACGGCTCTGTGGCTCAGTTTCCTCATCTGTTAACTGGTCACACTAGCAGGGTATTACAGAGCTGAAATTAGTCCAGACACATAAAATACTTGGAACCGTGCTTGTCACAGATCCAGTGATCTACATTTTAGCTGTTATGACAAAAACGTTCATCACTGCATTATTTATAATGTGGTAAATTTGGAAAGAAGGGAAATAACAAGAACTAGGGGAACAAATGTACACACTGTTGTCCATTCATATAAAAGACTATCATGTACCTTGCCAGTATTATATTGTGGTTACAAAAACGCACTGGAACCTGAATGCTAGCCTCCACTTGACCAGATGTGTGGCCTGGGAGAATTTTCTTAACAGTCGGAGCCTCAGTTTCCCCACCTGAAAATGGAGACCAACCTTTGCAACTATGTGAAAGGTTAGCTGTCTTCTTTGCTGTAGTTTGGATTGGAAGTGTCCCCCAAAGGCTCCCATGTTAAAGGCTTGGTCCCCAGCCTGAGGTGGGGGAACCTTTAGGAGGCGGGGCCAGGAAGAAGGAAGTGAGGCAGCTGGGGGCGTGGCCTTGAAGGGGCTGCTGGGACCCTGGCCCTTCCTCTCTGCTTCGGCTGCCTTGAGGGGCACAGGCCTCCTCCACCCGTGAGGTTCCCCACTGCCACAGGCCCAATACAACCATGGACTGAACCACACAACCATGGACTGAAGCTTCTGAAACTAGGATCAAAATATGCCTTTCCCCCTTAAACATTGATTTCTATCAGGTGCTTTTTACAGTGACAGCTGACGAACACAATGTGGAATGGTTTCCAGCTTAATCAGTGCTGTGTCTCCATTTAGAGCTGAAGCTCTGCACCCGCCTGCCTGGTGACATCACACACAGAGCCTCTGGCCAGCAGCTGAGAAAGGTGAACAAAAGCTAAACTGTCCTTTGAATGAATGGAAGAAATGGGAGACACAAGCCTACACCTGGATGCTACATTTGCAGCTACCCTGCGAAGGAACCAACGGTGGTTCTGCAGGTAGCACCAGCACAGTGTGCTCTGACTAAAAGAGAAAAGAAAGGAAGGAGAGAGGGGCCCCAAAGAGAAGCACCCACCACGGAGGCAAACAAGCCCTGGCCAGAGAAAAGAGCTGAAATGCCTTTGCTAATCTCCAGCCGGAGCTCACCTCTTTCTAGAAAGATACATTTGTGTCTACTGAGGGAAAAGGTAAGCAATGACAGCTTCCAAAGAAAGAACCTGGGACTCCCCTGTGGTGTTACCCAGCTTGGTCCGAAAGCCAAGTGGGGCCATGGACACAGCTGGGCAGCAGTCCGTTCTGAGACGGTTCTCTGGTAACCCCAGTTCCAGGACAGATGAGGGTCAGCAGGGGCCACTACTGTGAGTCCCCAGACAGTGCCGGGGAAGGCTCCTCCTGGCTCCTCCCAGCTGTCCAGGGACAGCACAGACAACGGCATCCCTCGGTTTATTGCCATGTGTCGAGTGTGGGAAAAGAGCTGCTTCTTTTTCAGGTCTTGTACTGTCTCCTTGTCACGGATCCAACACTGATTCAGGGATTTCTAGGGTCACTGCTGCCTTATAGGGGTCTTCCCATTTTCATTTGGTAATGGACCAGAAATAATTAATATTTATGCTGCGCACACAGTGTACCCAGAGTCCAGGGTGTCCAGAAACACAAGAGCTAACCAAGTCAAGGGTGCACAGGAAGGGGCCGCATTTCTAAGAAGTCACTGCTTGCCGCTGTGTTGGTTAAAAATGCTCTCATCTAGGGCAGAGCAGGACTCCTATCTCCCAAAGCCCTTGTTCTTATTCCTCGGTTTCACTGAAGAACCCAAATGCCAGTAATATATCAAAAGGATCGGGCTGTCCTGGGTGTTCTGGAAATGCAATTATCAAGCAGTTGCCTGTGAAGTACTGGGGACACAGCGAGGGAGACGATCTTGTGGCAGCCAGAGGCGACTCATCACTGCTAGACTCAAGGGCCCTGCAAAGAGGCTGTGGCATCCACCACCTCATTGCCTGCAGTTCGTTATCGGAGGTCAGCCACGGACTGAAGATAGTAAATGGAACAGCTCCGAAATTAACCATTTATGTTTTAAATAACTTTTATTACTGTATATTGTTAAAATTCTTCCAATTTTATTATAGTTTTTTTTACTGTGGCTAATTTATAAATTAAACTTTATCATAGACAGGGACAGGAAAAATCATAGTAAATACAGAGTTTGGTACTATCTGCAGTTTCAGGCATTGCAGGGAAGGGGTACCTGGGAAGGTATCCTTGTATCCTTGGAAGGATAAAGAGAGCTACTTTGTCTGAAATCCGATCACCCCAGTTGCAACTAGGAATATCTTGGGGAACTATGGAGATTTGGAGCTCTCTTGGGGAGATGTGAATGCTCTTTAGGGTACATGGTTCTGAGGTAAAGTTCAGTACTAAGCTCTTCATTTAGGGACAGGGATTTAGCGCAGGTTAAGTGCTTGCCTAGTGTGTACAAGGTCCTGGGTTAGATCCCTACTGAAGGGGAGGGGAGAGGGAGGGAGAGGGAGGGAGAGAGAGAGAGAGAGAGAGAGAGAGAGAGAGAGAGAGAGAGAGAGAGAGAGAGAAATGAAAAGCCCCTTTCCCATAAACTCCCTTGCTGGACCCCCCCACCCCCCCCACCCCAGGATCTGGGTCATGATGTATTTAGCTCCTTAACGTATCAAAGATCTCACATAGGGAACTGCCCAGCTGGGTTTACAACCCCAATCTGAGGTGTTAACAGATTCAGACATCTGCCTCACACACGTCACAGGGGACAGATAGCATATTTCCAGTCAGATCAGAGACCGGTGTCCAGAAGCAGATCCGACACTTGTGAAGTCAGCCATCGGCCCTTTGGCTCCTGCGGCTTCTAAAGTCAACAGTCTGCAGAGTTCCACCACAGTTCTGTTTGCTCAAGAGCTGCAAAATATGGAGTGTGCAGTGCCCTCCAATCCAAATGTCAAGTACAGGACTTGAGAGTGAGCAAATACACCTGGCAGTTACAGACCTGCGCGGGTGGAAATGCTCCCCTTGAGAAGCTGGCAGGACTGGAGGTGTGATAAGGACTCCTGTTCCCAGCAGGCAGCGTAGGGGAGGCAATGGCAATCCAAATGGCTCCCTGGGCTGCCCCAGGCCTGAACCCCAGCTGGGTTTCTGATTCACCTTCCGTCTTTTTTGGGAGAGTCTCTAACAGCCTGGGATGACAAAATAGCACGCTTACTGAATGTGGGTAAGGCTGAGAGTGCCTCATTTAAAAATGCAAGGGTTCTGAACGCAACTCGCAACGCAGTTGTTTTTGCCTCCACTGCTACACTTAGGGAGGCCTTGGGAACACAAAGGTAACCTGGCTCTCTGTCCCAGGGCATTAGACCCTTGACTACAAGGTCTCAGTTTTCCTAGTGTCTTTGACAAAATGGGACTGGTGAAGAAATGACTCCACTCTCATCAAATCTTAGAGGGAATTGGCGCTGGGCCTTCTCAGCGGACGAATTTCAGCCCGTGACATGGTTCTCAGTGCCATCCTCTGCCCCAGGTTGGCTCCCGGCTTGAGCCGCCCATGCTTCTGTAGCTTAGAGTTGGAAAGTCCGCTGTCCAAACCTGTGCAGCACCATCTAGAAAGGCAGCGTGAGGGGTGGCCTATCTGGGAAGGACAAGCTCTGGAAGCCTACTGTGTTCTGTTTCTTCCATCCCTCGAACAGCCCCAGAACACAGACCCTGGTTTTCCAGCTCAAGGTGAGGACGATGGAGACTGGAGGGGGAATGTAACTGCCCAGGATCACTAGCACTCACACTCAGCTACACACCTGAGATCTGAGTTCAGCTCTGCTGGGTCATGTCTGCTCTTGGCCTGTCTGAGACGCTGTAGTCATCATAAAATGTATTATAAAATTACTACATTCACACAAATGCTCGTAAGTGGGAATTTGCTTATTGTACTAAACAACTTGAATGTATTACCTCCTGAGAAAAGAAGGAGCACAGTTTTCAAACTGCATATCTGACTCATCTATTAATCTTTTATTTACTCGTTTATTTCAGAGGCACTGGATGGAACCCAGGACCTCGAGTATGCCAGCCGGCATTGTCCCTGAGCGGCGCTGTCTACTACTCTTCCGTGACCCTTCAAGGGAGATGTGTGCAGCTAACCATGAGCTCCAGGGTGATTGCAAACCATGTCCAACCCACAATCCTGGGTCCCCGGGAGGGAAACTTCTTTCTGATCTACAATCATAGAGTAGGGAGCGGAATGGGCTTTGAAGATGTGACCTCATGGGCAGATCAGAAGATGGTGGCCCTGGGGGACGTTTTATCCAGAATCACCCAGTGGCCAGGACAGAGCACAGACCAAGCGCCGGGTGCTGTGTGCGGGGCACCATATAAAACACTGTTGCTCATTTCCACACTGAAGCCTCCCAGTGGTCCAGGGAATGAGGCTGGCATCCTCCTGATGTAGTGTTGAGCTGTGAAACTCGCTCACTGTTGCATCAGTGGAAGAGCAAAAGGGAGGCTTGAAGCTAAATCCCTCTGAATGAAAGCTCTTGCTGGGAATCTCCCCTCGCCAGCTTCTGCTGTCCCTCCCTGCCCAGCAGTGTGGCAGGATGGGCCCCAAACACCTCTCCTCAGCAGGACGTCCCTAAGATCTGCCTTATTTTACAGATGAGGGAATTGGGACATGGAGATGTGGAAGTGTGAATCCTTTAGGGAGGTGTAATATTGTGATTTATAGGAAATATATATTTGTAAGTGCAAGGTCCCGAGTTCAATCCCCGGTACCAAAAAAAAAAAAAAGAAAAGAAAAGAAAAAGAAATATATACTTGGTCTTGTCCCATTTCCTGGCACGCAGTTCCTAAAACCCTTGGAATCTACAAAGTGATGGAGCATCTTTTTGTATGCTAATGAGAAGACAAAAGGTGAGGGCTTGTGAAAGGACTCCAGAGGGGGTCTGGTTGCCGGGAACCCACCACAGTGATTAGAAGGTTGGACTTTCCCCCCAACCTCCTCCCCACTGCAGCAACTGCACCCCACCTTCCGGGGGCAGAGAGGGGCTGCAGAGGAACTCAGTTCCCAGGCAGTGATTTAACCAACAACAGTGCCTATGAAATGCTGCCTCCATGGAAACCCAGGAGGATGGAATCTGCTGTTCACACGGACGTGCTGGAGGGGGTGCACCTGAGGAGGGTGTGGAGGCTGACACCCCCTCACCTCTTCCTCCACAGCTTCTCATCTATACCCTTTGTAATATCCTTTACAATGAACCAGTAAACAGCTGTTTCCCAGAGTTCTGAGAACCATTCTAACAACTGACTGAACCCAGGGAGCAGGTCGTGGGAACCTCCCATATATGACACAAGGCAGACAAAGCCCCACAGCCAGTAACCCAGCCCCCCCCCCCAGACAGTGGGGACCTCTGATTCATCGCCAGGGGGCCAAGCGTAGGGAACACCCGGGTTCCGCTGGTATGTGGGGCGGAGCCAACTTGAAGACGGAGCCTTTACTCCATGGGGCGAACCTGCCCTCTCCCTCTGCGCCTCAGACCTGTGCGACCTGTGAGAAGTGCTGCTCTTCAACAAGCGCGGGAGCGATGAGTGACAATGACGAGTGACGGGTGACGCATGACGCGCCCCCTTCCCTGGCTCTCCAGCCACTGCAGGAGCCAGGGCCACACACAGAAACCTTGGGTTTTCACACCACGGGCTCAAATATTCACGTTGCTTTGGGTTAAATTCATTTGAAAGATAACCTTTGCATTCTGATCTCATTCTTCAGGGGCACAAAGACAGCTTTAAACATAACACAGCTACAGGAAAGACAACTAATTCTGGGGACCTGGAGAGGTGGGGAGATTTAAAATGCATTGATGTATTACCATCTAGCAGTTCACCTTTGGCTTTGTCTGAACTTCAGCCGCACCTCTATGATTTATCACACACAGACCTTGAGTTCACTGACTTCGAACCACGAGGGGCATCAGACACGCAAAGGCAAAGTTCTCTGATCAAAACTCCCCTTGGTGATTCTTCTGTTCTAAAGCATGACCCAGGATTTTAGATTCCCTAGCAGGGGCTGGTGACAACACAGCCCTTCACGCACCATGCGCTTGTCCCTCTGCACTGGGTCAGTGTCTCAGGACCCAGTGGGCCGTCCAGATGCTGAAATCAGGCCCCCAAGACCACTACTCAACAGCTTCCACTCAGTTCAAACACCCCGTTCCCCTGCAGGGCCGCCAGGCCCAGCCCCTCCACCCCCACTCCCTTCCTCTGGGGCGTTCTTCTCACTTGGGTAGTCAAGGACAAACACCCTATTTGCCTGGAGCCGTTCCTTCATTCCAGAGCCCCACACAGATGGCCACGGTGGCCTTTGGACGTTTATTGGGCAGTAAAACTTTACAGCAGCTCAAAACTGTTCCCACATTACTGATCGGATCTATTATGACAGTCGAGATGAATATGCTTTGCCCTTTGAAAATGCCAGCAGATACTAGAGCCATCAGAAAGGGCCGACCAAGGCACATCCACTAACAGCAGACGCACAGAAACCCCACAGCGGCAGAGCCAAACTGACAGGCACCGCAAGTCAGAAAAGAAACCGCATTTGAGGCCCACAATATCCTTGGAAATGGCCTTATACTCTGGCACATGCACACTGCTTTGGGCTCACATCGGCTTCATCTCTCCCCAGGCTTTTGCTTTGTCGCTCCTTGCTTGCCTGGGTTCATAGGGTTCATTGCGAGTTTCGTCAGCAAATCCCAGCAAACTGGTCCTTTCCTTCCATTTCTCACAGGCAAAAAATTATAACCAGAAAAAGCTAGCGACTCAATCACAACTTATTTCTCCCAGTCCCCGGAATTAACCCAGCTAGCCCAGAAAAAAATCAACATCCACTTAGCCGAGTTCTTACCAGAGTTCCATAGCAGCCGCTCTGGGGCATTGGGCTCCTGCCTCTGTGGAACCAGGGACCTGGCTCCCTGTGGCCCTCGCACAACTGGGCCCATTATAGTCCTCGGGCTGTGGAGCTAAAGGGTGGCCCTTAGGAAAATATCAGCGGCTCCTCAGAGGAGGCCAGAGAGGCGGGGCTGCGGTGTTGGGCACAATGGGAGCCAATGAACAGCCTTTCTGGGCTCAGTTTGCTTAAGATATTGTATTTCCTTCTGAAGCAGAGGAGACAGGAGTTTGGAACACTGAACAGGAAGGGCCAATGCCTTTGTGTTTTTAGTTTTTAACTGTGGTTCTCTTTGTTTGGGCCCATTTCTTTAACAACTATCCTAGCGGGGGTGACTCCCTCAAGTGCCTCTAAAGGCTTCTTGCTCTAGGCATTCAGAGTCCTCTTTCTGGCTACAGGGTGCATGCCCTGGAAGGCACTTGTGATTCCCCGGAGCTTCATTCCCCCTCCAGGCCTGCACACCTGCTCCATCACCTTTCCTTTGCCATCAGCATTGAGCAGGTGTCAGAAACGACGGGCCATGTATGGCCTTTACCACTGCACCTATGCCCCAGGTTTCAGTTTCCAAGGGCCGAGAAGAAAGCTTTGATACATGACCTTGCCAGGCAGGCATCCAGCACTGGCACTGCCCAGGCTCCACAGGATGGAATGCTCCTTTTCTACAGCAGGGCAGGGACGGGACGAGACCCACTTGGATTTCCCACTTGGATTTCCTTATCCTTCCGTATCTTTATCACCTGCCAGAAGCTGGGGCATCTTCCCCCAGGGAAAGCACCTAGGGCTGGGGCAGGACTCGGCTCTGGGAGAAACTGCTTCCCACAGACACTGAAGCTCCGGGGCTGAGCAACACCCCAGGGCTGGGCACCGTGATCTCACTGACCTCCAAGGTCAAGGGTTGGAGAGTGACTAGCGCTTTCTTTGGTAGAAGGTGAAGGGGCTCAGGATTTAAATTAGTCCTTCTTTAGCTAACTGGTACTAAGCCCAAGGCACAGCTTCAAGTTAGATCCTATAAGCAGGGAGTAGGTTATTGAGAACAGCTCCGAGGGGTCTTCAGGCCCCAGCATCACATACAGGGACCTTGGAGGAAGGAGACAGAGTTCACAGAGCCCAGCTTGAGGACCTGAGATGAACCTGGGAACCAAGTGCTCCTCCTCCTCCTCCAGGGAAATGTAGGCAGACATGCAGATGTGGGAAAGAAGGGGCCTGCAAAGATGGCATTTCTGGCTAGTGAAGAGCAACCTTGGCAGCAGGGACATTTCCCAGGTGCAGTTCTCCTTGGCCTCCTCCATGCAGCAGAGTTTCCAGGACCTTCCTGATGGTCTGGATGGGCTCTGGCAACATCTGCTGCCTACAGCACAGGTGCCATAACCCTTTTCCCTGCTGGACCACAGAAAGGAGCAGGTGAGGAATTCATCCAGGGTTCTTTCCTTAAGGCAGAAGTCACTGTCACCTTGCAACTGCTCCACCCCGTCCTGGGACAGTCCTCTGCTGCTGGGGCCCTATCCTACTGGATTTTGGTGAGCACAAAAGGGCTCCACACCATGGAATCCAGAAGTTCTGACAAGCATTTCATAAATCCAGTCCTTGTGAGTTCCTCTTCTGGGACGAACCTTCTGGGCAAGCACAATCCAACCCCATCAGCTCAGCCCATAGGGGCTTTAGGTAAGGGAGGCAGGTGGAAGGCTGGGCTTGCCCAGTGGCCTGCAGGAGCAGCAGCTGGAAGGACTGGTGGGCAGCTCTCCTGCAGCAGAAATGACCACCACTTCACCCCTCAGCAGGCTTGGCCCTGTCAGTCCCGGGAGTCTGGGTGGGGCTTGGTGGTTGTCCTGATGAGTCAGATAGGGACCCTTGGCAGGGTGCTTGGACCTCAAAGAAAGGCAGCAAAGCCAGGCTCTAGGATTCTGGGTTCTCTTGTGGGGTAGGGTGGGGCTAGGTGTTCTTTTTTGAAATTTATTTTTTCTTTTTTGCAGTACTGGGGATTGGACCTAGGGCCTCACACACACGAGGTAGTGAGTGCTGTGCCGCGGAGCTATATCCCTAGCCTTTTTCTTCTTTGAGACAGGGTCTCGCCAAGTTGCCCTGACTGGTATGGAACTTGTAACCCTCCCATCTCAGCTTTCCAAAAACCTGGGATTATGGGTGTGGGCCACTGCACCTGGCAAACTATTTTCATTTTTAATTGACATAGTAACTATGCATATGTATGAGATAAAGTATTATATTCTGATATATGCTTAGTGTACAATAATTAAATCAAGGTACCTGGCATTTTCATCACCTCAACTGGTCATTTCTTTATAGTGAGAAAATTCAAACTTTCATCTTCCAGCTATTCTGAAATATACAACACATTGTTAGCTATAGTTACCTTACTATGTAATGGAACACCAGAATTTATTCCTCTAATATAATTGTAACGTATGGCACATGACAGGATTTCATTCTGTTTTGTGGCTGAACAGTGTCCCACTGTGATACACATTTTGTTTATTCAGTCATCCTTTGGTAGACACAGGCTGTTTCCATATCTTGCTTACTGTGGATAGTGCTGCAAAGAACATGGAAGTACAGATGTCGCCTCAACATACTCATTTCATTTTCTTTGGATATATATATTCCCAACAGTCAGACTGCTACTTCATATGTTAGTTCTATTTTTAAAATTTTTAGGAACCTTCATACTGTTTTACATAATGGCTGTACTAATTTACATTTCTGCATATGGTGTGTAAGAGTTTCCTTCTTTGTCTTAACTTTTTTTTCTCCAGTACCAGGGATTGAACTCTGGACCTTGAGCTTGCAAGGCAGTCGTGGTGTCACTCAGCTAAATCCCTGGTCCCAAGAGTTTCCTTTTTTGTACAGTCTCACCATATTAGTTATTTTTATTTTCTTTGTGATAATGGCCATTCTAATTGGGGTATGGTGATATCTTATTGTGGTTTTGGTTGGGACTCCTCTGATGATTAGTGATGTTGAGAACTTTTTTATATACCATTGACTATTTGTATGCCTTCTTTTGAGAAATGTCTGTTGTCCATGTTATAAACCTTTCGCTATTGAGTTTGAGTTCCTTAAATAATCTGGCTGTTGATCCCTTGTCAGATGTATAGTTGGGCAATATTTTTTCCCATTCTATACATTGTTTCTTTGGTCTGTTCACTGTACCCTGCAGTGTGCAGAAGCTTTTTGGATATAACCTCATTCGTCTTTTTTTTTTTTTTGGTACCGGGGTTTGAACTCGGGTCCTTGTGCTTTCGAGGCAGGTGGCAGAACCACTGAGCTAAATCCCCAGCCCTCATTTGTCTATTTTTGTTTTTATTCCCTATACTTTTGAGGTCCTCTCCCCAAAATCCTCCTACAGATCAAAGTCATGAAACATGTTTTCTTCTATTTGCTTCTTAATTTCAGGTCTTGTAGTTAAGTCTTTAATACATTTTGAGTTCATTTTTATAACTGGTGAGAGATAGTGGTCTAGTTTCATTCTTATGCATGTAGATATGGGGTTTTTCTCAGAATCACTGATCAAAGAGACTGTGTTAGTCAACTTTTCACTGGCACCAAATGCCTGATATACACAACTTAAAGGAGGGAGAAATTTTTTGCTTATGGTTTCAGAGGATTCAGTCCATGGTCAGCTGGTTCCAGGGCGGGAACATTGTGTCAGAAAGGCATGGCAGAGCAAAGCTGCCTGAAAAGAGCAAGAGAATGGTGCCAGAGAGGAAGGAGGCAGAAACCAGATACAGATCTCAAGATTACTCTCCAAGACTCAACAGAAGTGTGCTTAACTAATCCCCTAGGCAACTCCCAAGCCAATTAAATTGGCAATTAAGCTTAACTATCACATACTACCCCTTGTCAACTTGATACCCAACGCATAGGGCATAACATTGAGTTACCACAACCCATCCCATACTTTTCTACTGTAAATTTGTACTTTAGCGTAATAGTAGCTGGCTGTGTGTCCCAGTAGCTGCATCTGAGGGACACAGGAAGCAATCTTTGTTTTTAATCACTTAGTACTACAATGGCAAGGTGAATAGCGACACGTGTGCAAAAATGTCAAACTGGCATTTCTACCCACAATGCTCTGGCTAACAGGCTTTGTGTATATTTACCTGAGGATCACAGCGGGTAAAATACACTCACATCACTCTTCTGTTACATAAATATGTATCCTACCATAATGGAATGTGGGTGTGACTCAGTAGCTGCACCTGGGGAAAGCAAAAACCCATCTGTGTATTCACTCACTTGGCAGATGAAGGGCAAGGTGTGTATAGGAGCTCCAAAGCAGCAACAGATGAGTTTTATTCATGAAATGCTTATTGCTAAATTTCTGTGTACTGGGGATTTGTTTTTTGTTTTTTTTTTTGGTGCCAGGGATTGAACTCGGGTCCTTGCGCTTGCGCAGCAGGTGGAGAAACCACTGAGCTAAATCCCCAGCCCAAGGTGGTGGTGGGGGGATTTGTTTTTTAAAAAGTTTTCTTTTCATTTTTCTGGTAGAAGTACCACAAGTCATACATTAGCACATGAAAAAACAGATTTGGAAGTTTTGAAGGAGGTCCAAAGTGAATACTCAGATTACTCGTGTATGGATGATGAAGATGATAATGACTTTCATGTTGGCCATGTGAGGCAAAGTTCCTATGACAGTGACATGGACTAAGAATCACCCGATACAGACACAGAATATGCAGACCTCCTTGTTTCAGATGACAAAGAAAACTGCAATGGGAGTACATATTTGACTAGCTGAAATGGTAGGAAATGGTCATGAAACCAAATGGAACAATCTAATATTAGAACTAGATTCAAAAATATAGTGAGGATCTTGGCAAGGGTGAAACCTTTTGGACAGAATGCCAGCACTACCATTCAATGTCAGAAATTGTAACAGATGAAATGCTGTAAGGTGTTGTAAAATACACAAATGCCAAAATACAAGTAAAATGTTCTGTATGCAACAATAGCCATACTCAAAATGTATTCATTATGACACCTCATTAGGTGAACTGAAAACATTCACAGGTCTGCTGTACTTAGCAAGGATTTCTCATGGTAATCACAAGAATGTAAAAGACTTATGGAAAAGGGATAGGTGTGAGCTTGAAGCTTGTAGAATAACAATGACAGTGAGAAGATTTGCTTTCCGTCAGAATTGCCTGAGGCTTGATGACAGAACTACCTACCCAGAAAGAAAAAGAACCAATGAACTGGCTGCTATTTGCTCATTGTCTGAGAGATTTGTGGGTAACTGTCAAACTATTTACACACCATCTGATTACATGACAAACATCTGGCAGTATTTCATGGTCACTGTAGCTTTAGGTAGTATATACCAAAAAAACCCTTCAAAATATGGCATAAAAATTTATCCCCTTATAGATGTGAAGACTTATTATGCTTTCAATTTAGAAATTTATCCTGGAACTTAGCCATTATCTGAATAGTAATAAACTGAACGATGCTGTGAACAGACTTGTTGCTCCCATTTCCCAAATTAATTGGAATGTGACATTCAACAATCGATTTACAAGTTTCCAATTGATGTTACATTTTCTAATAGAGCACAAGATGACTAGCATAGGAACCGTACGCAGGAACAAAGCAGAAATTCCAAATGAAATGTTGCAATTTCAAAACAGAGAATTGTATGGTACAATCTTTGGATTTCAGAAAGATATAACATTGGCCTCATATACGGCAAAGAAAAACAAACTGGTACTGCTGATATCAACACTGCACCATGGGGCTGGGGATTTAGCTCAGTTGTTCCACCACCTGCCTCAAAAGCGCAAGGAAGGACCTGAGTTCCAACCCCAGTACCAAAACAAACAAACAAACATTCAAAACACTGCACCATGATGGAAATATTGATAGGGAAACCTTCACAAAACACAATCCTGAGATAGTAACTTTCTACAACAAAACCAAAGGCAGAGTAGATGTTGTTGATGAGTTATGCAGCAATTATGATGTCACTCAAAACACAAAACATAGACCAATGGTGGTATTTTACTCAATCCTAAACATGTGTGGCATAAGCAGTTTGATAGTTTACAAAGAAAATTATAAGTGCAAAATGCAATGGAGAAATTTTCTTAGAGGATTGGGACTAGAACTCACAAGAGATCATTTATAGCAGAGGAAAAACAAAATGTTTCTTCCCAGGGAACTATGCAAAGAAATTGTGGAGCACACTGGTGAGCTAACAAGTAAACAGGCAGGCACAGAATCACAAAGACCTTGTATGACAACAGGAAAACCAAAAAGATGCCAATGGTGTCCTACAAAAAAGGACAGGAAAACAAAACATACAAGCTATCAGTGTAAGCAATCCTTGTGTATGTAACATGCAGTTTTCATGTGTGAAGACTGTGTTGGGTGTGACAATCAAAGCAAAGATTTTTTTTTGTGGTAGATTTTTGTTTGTAGTTAGATTGTATAGGTATTCATTTTTGATGTTATCTTTTAGGTTTTGTAAGCAAGTACACAGCTGACATGAAAATGTTGATATCTATTCTAAGCACTCATTACACATTTGATATTTTATTTTATTGATATCTTATTTTCTTGCTCAGTGCACACTGTACAATACAGCAAGAAGTTTCTGACAAAACAGGAAGACCAGCAAGATGTCAAGTATGTCCTACAAAAAGGCCAGGAAAGCAAAACACATGTGCTGTCAGTGTAAGCGATACATATGTATGGAATGCACTATTGTCATGTGTGAAGACTGCTTTGGAGGCTTTGAGGCCGCCATAGCACTGCTCCCAGCGCAGAGGAGGAGGCTTCTGGGCCACTGTACCACCGCTCCCAGCTCAGAGGAAGTAAGCATCATGGGTGCCACCAGCATCCCCCTCCCCCTGTCAAAATGAGAAGACACATAAACAAGCCTCAAAACCAGATTTCCAGATCACCTACAGCAACCCCAAAGGGAAATGAGATGGAACACTCTGATACTCAAATGCCTGGACTCCCTGAACTGACAACAAAAGAGGATCTGGAAAGAATGAAATCAGAAATAATTTCTCAAATAAGAGCAGAGATTGTGCCCATAGTGCAAGACATGATTAATAAATCTAGAGAGGACACAGATAAAAGAACAGAGGAGCTGAGGAACATGATGGAATCCCAACATAGGAAACATATGGAATCCACAAAACAGATGCAAAAAGATGTCCAGGAGATTAAAAACTGCATTGAGGGCCAGGGATTTAGCTCAGTGGTTTCGTCGCCTGCTGCAAAAGTGCAAGGACTCGAGTTCGATCCCCAGTACCAAAAAAAAAACTCCACTGAAAATTTACACAGCAGTATGAGCCAATGTGAGGACAGAATTTCAGATATAGAAGATAAGATTACAATTAGTGACCAGGAAAAGAAAAATTTCTTTAAAATTGTAAGGGACCATGAGAAATCAATCCAGCAGCTGCTAGACGATGCAAAGAAGATTAACTAAGACTGATAGGAGTCAATGAAGAAACAGGAGAGAGTGCAGTTGACATAAAAAAACTGTTCACAGAAGTGAGGGCAGAAAACTTCCCAAGCAGGGGAAAAGAACTTGACATACAGGTAAGTGAGGCACATAGGACTCCAACTAGCCTTGATCAAAAAATATCTATACAGAGGCATATAATTGTTAAGATTCCAGAAACCCAAAAGAAGAACAATGTTCTACAAGCAGTAGAGAAAAGAAACAAATCACATACAAAGGAAAGCCTATCAGAATCACAGCAGACTTCTCAATGCAAACCCTCAAGGCAAGAAGAGCTTGGAGTGCTGGGGATTTAGCTCAGTGATGCTGCTACCTGCCTTGCAAGCGCAAGGACCCAAGTTTGATCCCTGGTACCAAAAAAAAAAAAAAAAGAAGAAGAAGAGCTTGGAGTGATGTATTCCAATCCCTAAAGGAAAACAGCCTCCAACCCAGACTGACGTACCCTGCAAAACTGTCTTTCAAAACTGATGAAGAAATAAGATACTTTCATGACAAAGAGAACCTTAGGAACTTCATAAATACCAAACCAGCACTCCAAAAAATTTTGGACAATATCCTAGGAAAAGACAATGAGGATCACAACCCCAGGAAACCCAGCAAAATGAATGCATCAGGCATGGCAAGAAATTAAATGCAAAGGGGGAGAATCCAAAAAAAAAAAGAAAAAGTCATGACAAGCATAAGTCCATACATATCATTTGTAACCATCAATGTTAATGGTCTCAACTCACCAATAAAAAGAAATAGACTGGCAGGATGGGTCAAGAAGCAAGATCCAACAATATGCCACATACAAGAAATACACTTAATTCAAAAAGAAACTCATAGACTGAAAGTTAAAGGGTGGAAAACAATACTCCATATGAAAGGAACCTGAAAAAAAGCAGGAGTAGCTATCCTCTTTGCAGATCAAGTGGATTTCAAAACAACACTGATTTAGAGACAAAGAAGGACACTACATCCTTGTAAAGGGAACAATCCAAGAGGAGAGATGACAATCATAAATATATATATGCAAATATTAGTGCACTCAACTGTATAAAACAAATACTAACGGACATGAAAAATCATATAAGCACTAATACAATAGTAGTGGAGGACCTTCAATACCCCACTATCGCAAACAGACAGATCAACTAGACAAAAGTTAGCAACAAAATACTAGAACTCAAATTCTTGAACAAATGACCTTAACAGATGTTTACAAAGTGTTCCACCCCACAAAATCAGAATACACATTCTTTTCAGCTGCACACAGGTTGTTCTTCAAAATAGACCACACACTTGCTCATAGAACATATTTAAGTAAGTGCAAAGGAATTGAGGTTATCCCTTGTATATTATCAGACCATAGTGCGATGAAATTGGAGATCAATAGCAAAAGAAACCACAAGAATTTCATAAACACATGGAAATTGAACAACACACTTCTGAATAACCAAGGGGTCACAGAGGAAATTAAAGAAGAAATCAGACAGTTCCTACAATTAAATAACAATGATAATACAACATATTGGAATCTATGGGACACAATGAAACCAGTCTTAAGAGGGAAATTCATAGCAGTGAATACTCATATTAGGAAAACAGAGGGAGCCCAATTAAACAACCTGATGCTGAACCTCAAGCTTCTAGAAAAAGAAGAGCAGGACAAACCAAAAGCTCATACAATGGAGGAAATTATAAAGATCAGGGCAGAAATCAATGCAATGGAGACTAAGAGAACGATACAAAAAAAAAAATCAATGAAGCCAAGAGTTGGTTCTTCGAAAGAATAAACAAAATTGACAAACCCTTAGCCAACTTTATCAGGAAAAGGGAAGAAAAGGCCCAAATCCATGCAATTAAGAATGAAAAGGATGAAATTACAATGGACCCAGCAGAAATCCAGAGGATCATCAATACCTACTTCGAGAACCTATACGCCAATAAGGTGGAAAACTCAGAAGAAATAGACAGATTCCTAGTACATACGAATTACCAAAGTTGAACAAAGAAGACCTAAAAATTCTAAACAACCCAATATCAATCAATGAAATTTAAAATATAATTAAAAACTTACCAACTAAGAAAAGCATGGGTCCTGTTGGCTTCACTGTTGAATTCTACAAGACATTTAGAGAGGAACTACTGCCACTACTGTTTCAGCTCTTCAATGAAAGAGAAAGGAAAGCAATACTCCTGAATTCATTCCTGGAAGCAAGCATCACCTTGATCCCCAAAGAAGAGAAAGACCCAACTGAAAAAGAGAACTACAGGCCAATCTCAATAATGAACATAGATGCAAAAATCCTTAATAAGATACTGGCAAATAGAATGCAGAAGATCATCAAGAAGATCATATACCCGGACCAAGTGAGATTCATCCCAGGGATGCAGGGATGGTTCAACATATGCAAATTAATCAATGTAATACACTATATCAATAGAGCCAAGGACAAAAACCATAGGATCATCTCAATGGATGCAGAAAAAGCATTTGACAAAATCCAACATGCATTTATGATTTTAAAAAAACCTACAAAAATTGGAATAGATGGTCTCTATCTCAATCTGATAAAAGCCATCTACGAAAAACCAACAGCCAATATCATACTAAATGGTCAAAAACTGAAATCCTTTACACTATAATCAGGAACAAGACAAGGATGTCCATTATTACCACTCCTGTTCAATAAGGTTTTGGAAACATTAGCCACGGCAATTAGACAAGAGAAAGAAATAAAAGGAATAAAGATAGGAAATGAAGAAGTCAAATTGTCATTACTTGCAGATGACATGATACTCTATATAGAAGACCCCAAGAACTCCACCAAAAGTGTTCTAGACCTAATAACCAAATTCAGTAAAGTAGCTGGACACAAGGTCAACACACAAAAATCAACAGCTTTTCTGTACACAGACAACAGACTCACTGAGAGAGAAACAGGGCAAACAATTCCTTTCACAATAGCATCCAAAAAACTGAAATACCTAGGAATCAACCTAACAAAAGAAATCAAAGACCTCTTCTCTGAAAACTATAGCACTCTGAAAAGAGAGATTGAAGATGGTATCAGAAAATGGAAAGACATGCCTTGCTCCTGGGTAGGAAGAATTAACATAGTGAAAATGGCCATACTTCCAAAACTGCTATATAGATTCAATGCAATCCCAATTGAAATCCCAGCAGCACACTTTACACATCTTCAGAAAACAATCCAAAAATTCATGTGGAACAAGAAGAGACCCAGAGTAGCAAAAGCAATTCTAGGTAACAGAGGCATGGCAAAGGGCTATTACAACCTCCAACTTGAAACTATACTACAAAGCAACTGTGATAAAAACAGAATGGTACTGGCAAAGAAACAGACCTGAGGACCAGTGGAACAGATTAGAAGATGCAGAAACAACTCCAGACCCACTCAGCCATCTCATCTTTGATAAAGGAGCCAAACACCCTTACTGGAGGAAAGATAGATTCTTTAATGAATGATGCAGGAAAAACTGGGTTTCAACTTGCCAAAGATTAAAACTAGACCTATATCTCTCACCATGCACTAAACTAAAATAAAAATGGATTAAAGATCTAAATATTAAAACAAACGCTGAACCGGATGGAACAGAGAGGTTAGGTAGAACTCTTGAAGACACTGGTGTGGGAAAAGATTTTATGAACAAAACCTCAGTTGCCCATGAACTAGTATAAACAATCAAGTGGGATCTGTTCTTACTAAAACGCTTCTGCACAGCAAGAGAAACCACCAACAGTGTGAAGAGACAACCCACAATGTGGGAAAATATCTTCACTGGCTGTTACTCAGACAAAGGTCTACTATCTAGAATATATAAAGAACTTAAAAAAATCAGACCTCCCAAATTTAAAGACCCAATCCAAAAATGGGCATCTGAAATGAACAGACATTTCTCAGACAAAGAAGCAGTAATAGCAAATGAACATGAAAAAATGTTCAACATCACTGGTCATTCGAGAGATGCAGATGAAAATGACACTGAGATTCCACCTCACCCCAGAAAAAATGGCTGCTATCATGAAATCAACCAGTAACAAATGCTGTAGGGGCTGTGGGGAAAGAGGAACCCTGCTCCACTGCTGGTGGGAGTGTCAAGTGGTGCAACCACTGTGGAAATCAGTATGGAGATACCTCAAAGTACTAGGATTGGAAGTCCCATTTGACCCAGCTATTCCCCTGCTGGGGATCTTCCCCAAAGAATTAAAAGAATCTTTACACAGTGATATATGTGCACCCATGTTCACAGCATCACAGTTTATAATAGCTAAAACTTGGAAACAGCCCAAATGCCCATCAACTGGAGACTGGATAAAGAAAATGTGGTTTTTAAATAAAATGGAGTACTACTCAGCCATAAAAATGAGAAAGTAGACATATTTATAGCTAAATGGATGCACATTGAAGCGATACTCTTAAATGAAATAAATAGGACACACATGTGTAAATACCGAATAGTTTCTCTAGTGTGAGAAACTGAAAGTGTAAATAAGGACTAAAAGGTATAATAGGTAATGTGAAATAGGAAGAAAAGGGGCAAAGGGGAAGGAGAAGTGGGAGGGGTAGGGGAGAGGAAAGAAGGGAATGGAATTAATATGAGAAAATGGAAAAATGGAAACAAAGTCTTTGTAAATAGGGAGGGGTGGAGGGGTTGAAGGGAGGGCAGGGGAAGGGGGAAAAATAAGAACCAAGAGAGATTATGTAAAGGTGCAAATTTCCAATGATGAATGTCATTATACTGTGTACCTAAAATGTACCAATAAAATTAAATTTAAAAAAAGACTGCATTGTGTGTGATAATTAAAGGTTTTTTTTTTGTAGAGTTCTATCGGTATTTTCATTGTAGTTCATAAAGGAATTTATTCTGTTGTTATTTTCTAGACTTTGTACAGTAAAAAACTGTCAATGTTGAAAATTTTGATGCTTTTTCATAAATTCTCAATAAATTTTAAAAATTCAATACTTTTATTTTTTGATATTTTTGCCTGTTAAGTACTGATTGTTTAATGAAAGTCATAAAATTAAAATTAATAATTCAGCAATAAAAATATTCAAAAGAATAACCGTGGCTATTATACAACCCAACAATGCACCTTTATGAGAAACTTGGCATAATGCCCCATGAGTTGGGCTCCAAGTGAAGATATTAACAAGCTCATAATCTCACCCAACGTGACACAACTGTCTTGCATACATCCAAACTCAATAAACCCTTCTCCGAAGTCTCAATTGTCCCAGCAATTCTCAGCGCTCTGAGTCAAAGTCTCCTCTGAAATGGGAAGCAAATCCCTAGCTGTGAACATCTATAAAAACTTAAAAGCCAGTTACTGATTTCCAAAATACAACGGTACAGGATAAACGTTCCCATTCCTAAAGGGAGGAATAGGGGGACAGAAAAGAAATCACAGGAACCCAAGACTGACACCCATCAGGCCAAACATTAAGTCCTGTAGCTCTATATCCAGTGTCCTGGGCATGTGGTGCTAAGATGCGAGTCTCAAAGGGCTTGGGTGGCCCCACACCTAAGCTCTTGCTGGTTGCAGCCCACGTGGTCTCTCTATTGGGCTGGCTTCACTCACTGCCTGTGGCTTTTTGTGCCAGATGTTCATGCTTCTGGCATCTACTTCCGGGGGTTTCCCCTGCACCTTTGGCATTATTCTCACACTTGCACCCATTACCCTATCAGGGGCTCCTTTCCTGGTCTTCCAGGTTTCCTTTGAAATCTGGGTGGAAGCTGCCCTGACTCTACAACTTTTGCAATCTGCTCGCCTGAAAAATCTGTATCACATAGATGATGCCAGGTCTACCACGAGGTCAAGCAGGAGCCATGCCCACTTGGGCCATGGGCTATAGTAGCTTCTGAGTACTTGGAAGGATAGGCATAGTGAAATAAATCCTGAGAATTAATTCACTGGAAGCCCAGGGGCTGTCTTCACATGATAGGTTTACATTTCTGCACCCTCAAGTTTGAAATGGGTTGGGTGTATTGCTGATTTCTGAGATTCTCTAAAAGCATCTTTATTATTGTCCTAGTTCAAAGTACTTTGTGTGTTTGTGTGTGATACTAGGATTTGAACCCAGAGCCTTTGCACTAAGCTATATTCCTAGTCTTATTTATTTATTTTTGAGACAGGATCTCACTAAGTTGTTAAGTTCCCTAGGCTGGGCTTGAACTTGTGATCCTTCTGCCTCAGGCTCCCAGAGTGCTGGGGTTACAGGTGTGCCTTTTTAATGGTGCTAATTTCTTCAGCATCTACACCTCCAGCCTCCAACTTAACATGTTTTTCTCACCAAAATTTAAATTTACAAAAAATTCTGCTCTGCTTTTTGCTTCCAATTCTCGCTATAAATCTTGGTATAAGCAGCCTGCAGTACCTATGACACAGTCTGAACACTGGGCTGCCTTGAAGTTTCCTCCATCAGATCAATTAGTCTATAGCCTGTAAATTCAGCTTTATGCAAAGTTTGAGGATATGGGCACAATGTAGATGAATTCTTTGGCAGAATGTAACACACACAGTCTCCAGTTCAACTCCCAACAGAGTCCACATTCCCATCTGTAGCTTCCTGAGCTTGCCCTTTACTGTGCACATTCCCTTTAGCATTGTGGTCTTCTGAGCCCTAACCAGAATCATCCACCAGGGTCTAATTAAAGCATTTTATACTTTCACTAGCCCACATCTCTGAACTTTTCCAAATTCCTCCCAAAACCAGTTCCAAAGGCTTCTGAACCACATGGTCAGATACATTCACAGCAATTACTCCACTGCTTTGGTACCAATTTTTTAAAAAATTAGTTACTTTCCTGTTGCCGGGACCAAATGCCTTACATACACAACTTAAAGGAAGGGGCCAGGGATTTAGCTCAGTGATTCTGCCGCCTGCCTCGAAAGTGCAAGGTCCCAAGTTCAATCCCTGGTACCAAAAAAAAAAAAAAAATTAACAACTTAAAGGAAGAAAGGTTTATTTTTTGCTCTTAATTTCAGAGGAGTTAGTCCATGTTTAGCTGAATCCAAAGCAGACACATCATGGAAGAAGGGTGTTGGGGAGCAAAGATGCTTAGTTTATGGTGGGCAGGAAGCAGAACAGGGGACAAGTGCCAAAGAGGAAGGGGCCAGGAGATATATCGAACTCAAGGTCATGCTTTCTGATCCATCAGACACCCAGAAGTGTGCGGCACCAATCTCCTAGTTGGCTTCTAAGCCAATCAATTTGGCAATGAAACTAAGGATGGCCTGTCCCTGAAGTGTGTTCTTGCCACCTTTGTTGAACAATCAGAGGCTGTACATGTTCATTTTTAAAATTCTCATTTAATTTGATTGTGCATGTGGAAACAAAACAGAAGTTAGTTCAGAACATTTAGAAGGAGAATGCAGAAGTAGGTTCTTTCTGTTGAACAAACTTAACTGAATTTTGTTTTTCAATCTACTATACCAGATAACTTTTTGATATCCTATGATAATAACCATGAACCAGAAAATAAACTGCTGCATTTTTTCTACATATAATTTCTAAATAATACACCAAGTTAGAGATAAATTTAAGAGCTATTTAGCTGATTATGTGGCATCACATAAATTACAGGCAGGAGAAAAGTATAGTCATTACAATTTGGAACAGTCTCATTATTTATAAAGGAGAACACAGTAGTTATCAAAGTTAACTAGTAGAGAAAAAGAAAAATGTTGAAATATACTCATTTCCCACAAACTCTGTATTAAGCCCTTCTGATACTGATTATAAAAGTAATAACCCAAAGGCACTGTCCTTTCTAAACTATGTTAGTTTAGAAATATTTTTATTCAGCCCCTGGTGCATAATTTGTATTAAAGTAAAATTCCTCTTGTACCTATTCCAAAAGTGTAGGAGGCTCCTTCTGTATTCTTCTAATCATTCTAAAAGAATAATTATATCTACATTATCATGGCTTTTGATTTTAAAATAAAGATTACCTGCTGGAAATAATCTAGTTTTTTCCTAAAGTATTAAGATTCTGTCATTCAAAAAAGCTCACTACACTAAAAGCAGGAGCAACAAAGGAAAAATAGATAATATGGACTTCATTAAAATCAAAACTTCTGTGCATCAAAAGATATTATCTAGAAGCAAAAAATCTGCAGAATAGGGAAAATATTTGCAAAGTGTATATCTGATAAAGCTCTATTATCAATATATAAAAAACTCTTACAACTCAAAAACAAAAGACAATTCAACTTAAAAATGGACCAAGTCTTACATAGATATTCTCCAAAAATAATGCATAAATGGCCAACATGGACATGTAAAGATGCTCAACACTAGTCATAAGGAAAATGCTAATAAAAACACGATGAGGTGCCACTTCAGACCTGTTAGGATGACTACAATTTCAAGAAAAGAAAGAAAAACAAGTGTTGGGAAGCATACAGAGACACTGCTATCCTTGCACAATGCTTTGGGGAATGTACAGTGGCTCTGTTGCTGTGGAAAACAGTCCCACAATTCTTCAGGAAATTAAACACAGAACTACCATTTGAGCCAGCAACTTTATTCCTGGATATATACCGAAAGAACTGAAAACAGGCTGGTAAACGGGATGATACAAACACAGGGGATGATACAAATACACGTACACCCATGTTTATGGCATGAGTATCGCAATAGCCAAAGACAGAAACAGCCCAAATGTCCACCAATAAATAAATGGATAAAAAAATTGTGGTATAGACATACAATGGGATATTATAGTCATAAAAAGGAAAGCAATACTGATACAGACTATAACAAAGATGGATTCCTAAAATATTAAGCTAAGTGAAATAATCCAGACACAAAAGGTCATATATTGTATGATTATATGTATAGAAAATGTCCCAAGTAAATAAACTCAAAGAAACAGAGCACATAATTTATTTTTAAGCTTCAGTTTCTTTTGAGTTCAGCAGGAAACTTCCTTGAAAGACCAGCCTTCAGATTTACTGAATTTTTAAAAAGATAATTTATTCAATTTGTTCAGTTGCTGTATTTATGCACTGTCTTGCATCAATAAGCTCTAGGCACTGTGGGCCCCTCTTACCTATCAAAGGAGGAAAGAACAAGACCATCTAAGGAGGAAAGGACAGTGGTGAACAGGGCAAAAGACTCTGTGGTAAGGGTAGGTCACTTCCTACTATGTGGTACGTCACTTCCTACTTGATCTCATTTAATACATTCAAAACCGAGCTGCGGGTATAGCTCAGTGTAGCACATGCCATGTATGCTCAGGACCCTGCATTCAATCCCTACACACACATACACACACACAGAGGTGGAGTAGTAGGAATTATTATTCCCATTTTCTAGATAAGGAAACAGAGAATCAGAATGAAGCCAGATTCTCTTAGTTCTTCTCCTGAGCAGAGGGGTGTGAAGAGTTGAATCCACTGGGTAAAGGCCATTCTCCAGTGAAAAGGAAAAATAAAATGATGTCTAAAATTTATTAAGAAACATTTTAGACAACCCAGAGAGCAGAGCGTCTCTCTAGTGGGATGAATACACAAACCAGAGGGGAAAAAAGAAGCAAAACCAACTGTCATAATTGTACTCAGAAACTATCATTTTCAAAAACAACCACAGAGCTTTAGAAATGAAGGAATGTTCTATGTAATTTGACCAGATACCCTTACTATTCAGATGGAAAAACTAATGCTGTGTAAAATTAAGTGACTTTCCTGGGGTTATACGGTAAGATGGTAGCAGCGTCAGGCTAAGAACCAAATCTCTCAACACCTATTCTAAGGTTCTTCCCACTGCACCTCTATAAACAACTAACAAACTGACCCTAGACTAATTTTTTTTTTTGGTACTGGGGATCGAACTTGGGATCCTGCGCTTGCGAGGCAGGCGGCGGAACCACTAAGCTAAATTCCCGGTCCTACTGGATTTTTAATAAAATACATCATAAATTATCTGCCTCTTCATAGTATTAGTACACACAATTCATCCCCCCATCAACTCTTGAGTATAGTGGCTTACAGAATGTTCGACATTCTCAGTGAGTTTTTGTTCAATACGTATTTTATTAAAAAATCAATAAAGGAGACAGTTATGAGATATAATCAGGGAAGGGGTATGTTTCAACTCAATTATTAGTTTGTGGTGCTGGAGATTGAATTTAGAGCCTCAGCCATTCTGAGGTACACCTCAAATCCCTGAATTCAGTTTATTTTAACATCAGTAAACCCCCTGGGGCTGGAGTAGAAAGGAGGAGGGAGGGAAGACTGAGAACATGGAAAGAAGATTTTGCCAGGTATTTTAGCAAGAAAACACAACTACAGTATGTAGGGCTGAAACTCTGGGTCCCTACTTCTTTCCTGACCACCTTATGCCTTAGAATTGGCCTGTGTGTTATTACAAATATACACAAAATAATTATAGAGGTCTATGTATGCTCTTTAAAAAGACAAGGAGATGACCTCACTACTTTCTAAATTTCAAACCAATAGATTACACAACTTAGAAAATTGCTATCTGCCCTTTGAGGGTGCTCATCATCCAATTACAATTTTATCCTTGATCTGAAACCACTGTTTCTTAGTTACACATCTCTTGGCTACCTGAAACTTCAGTTCCCCATCAGGAGAGCACACTGACCTTTTGAAGAGCTAAGTCCAGTGAACGAGCTGAGTTCCAACCCCACAGATGGTCCCGATTTTCCAACTTATAAAACACTGTACTAAAGGGGAGACATTACACTGCCTATGGGTATTCCATAAAAATGATATGCTCATAAAATATACCCTGTGTCAAGAGACCCTGTAATAACATATGATTAATGGAACTGGGTGAAGTTACAACAGAATCCTTTGGATGGTGCCAGCTTTTCTGTTATTGGACAAAATACCCAGTGCCCACAACTTAATGGACAACGGGTTTATTTATCTCATGATTTCAGAAGACTCAGTCTGTGGTTGGCTGGCTTTAAGGTACAGACATCATGGCTGAAGAGGCTTGTGGAGCAAAGCTGCTTAGTTCATGGAGGCCGGGAAGCAGAGTAGGGGAATAGGCCCCAGAGGAAGGGACCAGGGACAGGACATAGACCTCCAGGTCACACTCCATGACCCCCTGGACACATCCAGAAGTGTGTTTTAGTAATTCCCTAGGCACATCAAGTTGACGATTACACTTAACCATCACAGATAGTGTAAGGGACAGTATATGGATGAATGGTCAGGACCTGTTAAGTTTCTTCTCAGATGATTCTGGAAATTACAAGCTTTTAAGCTAGAGAGGGGGGTGGGAGGGGGGAGAGAGGAGAGGAGAGGCTGCCGAAAATGTTTACCTCAGGAAAACACTTGTATAAATATTTTAATATTAAATTTACTGAAACATTATGAGATTAATACAAGTTACCTTTGGCCTCTACAATTACAAGAGGTGCTCACAGTGGTGGCTGTTAGCTTCCAGACATTTATCAGTATGGCGAACTGCTGGAGTGTGTGTATTGTTTTGACGGACTCTCTGTACCTATATTTGTCTTTTAGTGTGGTGCTGAGAATGGAACTGAAGGCCTGAGGTACACTAGGGAAGCAGTTTACTACTGAACTATACTTCCAGCCAAGTATTTTTAAATTCTTTACTTTCCTTTTTCCTGGTACTGGATGGAGCTAGGGCCTTCACGCTGAGTTACATCCCAAGAGTATTTTTAATTTTGAGACAGAATCTTACTAAGCTGCTAAACTGCCTACACTGGGATCGAACTTGCAATGCTTCAGCCTCCCGGAGTGCTGGGATTACAGGCCTTCGCTACCAAGCCTGGTTATGAGTTGAAGATTAAACCTATGGTCTCATGCTAAGCACGCACTTCATCACTGAACTACACATCCAGAATGATCTGATCTTAGTCCATTCGGGCTGCTATAATAAAATACCAAGGAACAAGTGGTTTACACATGCTGGAAATTTACTTCTTACAATGCTGGAGAGCGGAAGTGTAAGAGCAGGGTTCCAGCAGATCCCACACCTGATGAAGGCTTCCCCATTGACTGGCAGCTGCCTTTTTGCTGTGTTGCTACATGGTGAAAGGAACAAGGTGACCTGAGGTATTCTTTATAAGTCAATAATCTCATTCATTTTATATGAATGGAATTATGCTTTGTCCAACTCTTGGTAATCTGAAGCTTTAATAAGCCAGGGGCAGAGCATCCCCCCCCCCCAATAAACTTTTTAAATTTTTTTTATTTCACTTAATTTCTCTGAGACTGATCTATGTTGTTCTGCATATCAACAGTTCTCTTCTCTCTCTCTCTCTCTCTCTCTCTCTCTCTCTCTCGGGGGGTGGGCCAGCGACTGAACTCAGGATCTTTGCACTGAGCTTCGTTCCCAGCCCTTTCAAAAACTTTTAAGTTCTGAGACAGAGTCTCACTAAATTGCCCAAGCTGGGCTGGAACTTAGGATCCTTCTGCCTCAGCCTCCAGAGTGCTGGGATCACAGACTTCTGTCACTGAGCCCAGCTTCATTCTTTTCCTTATAGCGAAGTGGTGTTCCATTATACAAGTATCCCACAACTTGTTTATCCACTCACTACTTAAAGGTGTTTTAATCAATGGAGTAACTTGATAATTCAGGATCAAGGAACAGATGAGAGAACATGAACTCTAATGTCTGAGAATCTGAGTTGACCACCCTCTTCTCCTCCAAATTACTCTCATGGCACAGGCCCACGGCCACAGTTCTCTTAGTTCTGTTGCCACTTTCAGGATTCCCATTTTGTCTCTCCTACACTCAGATGTGATCTGCTGCCTCCTCTCCTGTGCCTGATCAGTTCGCCTGGCCCGGAAAGCTCTCTAGTTGGCCTCAACTCACCCCTGTCCAATCTTGTGCTTCTGCCAAGTAGATTTCACGTATGTATAGGAGGCCACACAGTCCTGTGAGACCATGAGGGGACAGAATTGAACAGGTTGCCCCATCTAGATACAAGCCATAACACAAATACCTGGAGTAACCAATTTAAAAAGAGGAAAGGTGTCTTTGGGTTCACAGTATTGGAGGGTTCAGTCCATGGTCAGGGGTTCCGTTGTTTTGGGCCGTGGTGAGGGAGCAACATTATTGTGGACGCATGTGGTGAAGGAAGTGGCTTACCTCAGAACAGGCAGAGGAAGAACAAGCCTGTGGTCCCACAATCCCCTTACCGAGCACACCCCTGGTGATCTAAGGATTTTTCCCAAGGCCCCAACTCCTGAAGTTCCCACCACCTCCCAACAGGGCCCAGCTAAACACCAGGCCTCCAATATGTGGGCCTTTGAGGGATATTGCAGCCCAAACCATAGCACTCAGGTGAGCTGCAGAGGGCTGGGCTGACCCAGGGAGCTGCAATCCCAAACAGCACGGTCAGGAAAGCCCTTGCTGAGAAGATGGCCTTGAGAGAACAGGCGAAGGGCCTCAGGAACATGCATCTGGCTGTGTGGGAAAGAGCATCCTGAGTTCCAACTGTAGCAAGTCCAAAGGGCCAGCATCTCCTGGCCTTTAATGCTCAGTGGCCACTGCAGATTGGCTGATTGTGAATGGACACATGACACTAAGCTTTCATTAATTCTACTTGTTCTACTTGTAGTTTGAACCCCTTAGCCTTGATGTACATAGCTTTCCCAAAATGTTAGAAAGTTATATTTTGTATAATTAGAACCTCAACACTTTTTAGAATAGAGATTCAATGCTGGTTACAGTGGACTCAAAATGGCATGGGTTGACCTCCTGGGACAATGCTTAAACAATCACCACGATGCCTGAATGCTTAGGAAAGAGGGTGGCCCTCACTGATCTTAAGGCTTCATGATCAGCCTGGCCAATTAGCTCTCGGCTTGGCATGGAGAACGGGCTTACAAGAGAATGAACAAGACAATAAAAGGACTGACAATAATTGTAGGGAACAGAACCAAGGAAAAACCTGAATAGACCTCTATTTTCACTTGCTTTTAGTAACTTGCGCTTATCATCAGTTTCAGAGGCTAGGTAGCTAAGCAGTATGATCCCATTAGCTTTGCTACGGTTACACAATGTATGGTTGTTGCCCATCAGCCTAGGGTTCTTGGCTTGTTTCTGATGGAAATCATGACTGAGCAGAGAATATCTCTGCTGGCAGTCCCGAAGTCAGCAAATGACACTAGATAATGGTGGATGCCAACAGCTGACATGTCCAGCTGTTGGTCACTCACTGCTGCTGGCTTGTTTTCCAGTGCTAGCTTGTGCTGGACAGCAGACTACCAGGTGCCTGTCCTCATTGCTTGCTGGTCTCTGGAGCTCTTCAGTGCTAATAGCTCTTAGTGTTTCTTTTTTTTTTGGTTCCTGGGATCAAACTTGGGACCTTGCTCTTGCAAGGCAGGCGGTGGAAGCACTGAGCAAATCCCCAGCCCTTTAAAATAATTTTTTTTTTTGTACCAGGGATCCAACTCAGGTCCTTCCACTTGCGAGGCAGATGGCGGAACCACTGAGCTAAATTCCTGGCCCTACTGCTTTTTTTAAAAAAAAAAAACTGCTCTGTCCACACTACCCAGTATAGGAATCCTGAGTAGATTTACAGGATTTTGGGACCCCACAAGACCCAAGAAATCAATCAAGAGCAGGGTTTCAGGTTCACAAAAATGATTATTTTTATAGCCCTCCTAGACTAATCCCCAGAAAAGACTGGCAAGTGCTGCTAATATAGCAGCTGCTGGCCTGTGTCAGTGAGGGGCGGGAGACTGAGAAGGAGACTCAGACTCTCTTCTGGAAGGCTTGCTGTGAGGGTTGGTATGTAAATAAGGGGCCCAGATCCCTCCCTTCTGATCTCAGCCACCAGGGTCCCCTCCTTCTTCAAAAAGGCAACAGGAGCATCCGATTGGGAAGAGTGGGGAGGGCACTGCATGGTAGCCAGGGAGGACACTGAAGCCAGTTGTCCCTGCCCACTGGGGTAAGAGGAAAGCAAAGGGAGGCCAGGGGGTGGGCATAACACCTGCAGGCCAAGCCACACCCGCTGCAACCAGCACAGGAGAAATGAGTCACTGTTTCTCATCTTGAAAGGGAATTTCCAGACAGGTAGGTATTTTTAACAACAACAAAAAATAACTAAATTGGACAGCTATGAGTTAACTGTCTTATTAAGCAACTATGGGTTAACTAGTAGCTGTGCAGCTATGACAGCTTCTGTAATCTGTCACCAAAGGAGCGTAAGGGACTCAGAAAGTCCTGCCAGAACTCTGTGCTCTGCCTGTCTTCAATGCTCTGCTTTGTGTAAACTCTGCTTGCTCTACTCCCAGGGAAACTCCAGTGGAATTAAGCCTCATAGATGTAAAAAAAAAAAAAAAAAGAAAGAAAAATAACTAACCAACCAAAGGCTGCCAAATACTCTGCTTCTGCACCTCCTGTTTACAACCCTATAAAACTGCTGGCCCTCTGATATTCTGGGCCTGACCTCTTTGGGGAAATATCCCGGTCAGGTCCACCAGTGGAAATAAAGCTATTTATTGCCTCCAAACCTCTGGGTGCTGTGTTTTTCCCGGTTCTGGTATTCTGCAACAGTCTGTCTCCTGGACACTATGATAGTTGTTCAAGTTGTTTTTTATAGGAACTTGGAGGCCTTTTTTTCTATCTCAAACTTGTTGAAGCCACAGAGCCATCACTTGGGTCTGCACAAGTGTTTGATGTGCAGCCTTTCAGTATCAGAAGGTGGAAAACAATACCATTTTCTGAACATGATGAGACAAAGAGCCATGAAGTCGGACTAGGCATGTGTAGACCGCTGATGATGTCAATTCCTACATTTTTGTTCTTTTTCTTTGGGTTCAGAGTGCCTATTTTTTTTAGGAATCCTGTTCTCTAGGGGATGGATTTGAATCTAGAGCCTTCTCCTCATGTTTGGCCCCCTTATAAATGAAACTTTTTGCAAAACTCTTCTTCAGGGATTGGCACAGCGGGTGGCAGGCATGTACACGTCATCAGTTTGGTAGCAGAATTTATAATGCAAGTGCTTTTGAAGAGGGGATGTCTCTACATTCTCACACATTTCCTCTGAGAACTAACTAAAAGAAAATGGGCTTAATTTGCAGCATGATGATTTTAAGTAGAGCTTCCACCAGGAAGGCTGGTTAAACACCACAGTTTGGGTGACTTCTCATCTCTGAAATTATTGAAACAAAGAAGCATGTGGGGCCAGGGATTTAGCTCAGTGGTTTTGATGCCTGCTACGCAAGTGCAAGGACCCGAGTTTGATCCCCGGTACAAAAAAAAAAAAAAAAAAAATTACATTAAGTAACAAATAAATATAGTAAACAAATTTAAAAAACAAAAGAAAGAACATCTGGAGGTTAAAGTTACGTATGTTTCTCAGTGTTGTGGGTTTTTTTTGCTTTCGGCTGTCGGTGCTGGGGATTGAACCCAGGGCCTTCTTCCAGTACTAAACCCAGTACTGTGTTTTAAGCATCCACTGGGTGGTGGCTCTTGGATCTATTCTTGGATCTATGGTGCTCTGTGATCCTCTGGGACGGCCCCTGATCCATGTTGGTGCTATGAGCCTGCTCAGTCAATCCAAGCTGAGCCAGTAACTTGTCCGGTTCTTCAGCCACAGATGAGTGGTCTGCGGACAGCGGGAAAGGGAGGCCTCTGCCCAGTTTAGCCAACCACTAGATTATTTTGAACAAAATCAAAGGGGAAAGAAGCAATGAGGTCAGCAGCTTCAGTTATCCTTCCTCCTGACAAGAGATAGAAGCTAAAATGCACAGAGGCAGAGAGAAAAAAGAGTGTTCCTGACCCTGGTTCCAATTGCCCCAATGTCCGGCGGCATCTTCATATTTTGTAAGATGTCCTACCGTTCCCTCCCATAATGCCTATTTTTTTTCCAAGGTAGTTGGAGGCTTGTTTCTATTCCTGGTAAATAATAGCATGCATAACACACTCTGGAGTCAGCCCTCATAATTATTAAGCTGTGTGACTTTGAGTCACTTGAACTTTTTTTATTGTGGTTATATAAAAAAATTTAACATTTTAAGCACTTTAGTGCCATTCAACACAGCTAAATATGTTCCAATTGTCCAGCCATCATACTAAACCTTTCTAGAACTTTGTCATCATCCCAACAGAAACTCTATATCCACTGCATAATGATTTCTGATTCCATCCTCCCCTCAGCCCCAGGGAACCCTAATTCTTCTGTCTCTATACATTTGTTTAGTCTGTAATATTCTGAAATGGATGTCTGGTTACCTGCTAGAAAGGAATAGTTGTAGGGAAGATGAATTCTGTACACAGGACATGTCAGACATGGGAGGTGGTTCCTGGCATATAACTCCTAAAATTGTTGGAATCTCTGAAATAAATGTCTTTGTATGCAAATGAACTGACAGGTGGCTGGAAGCCCCTGGATCACGTCAGGATTGGAACTGGTCACCAGAAGGACCAAGGTAGGATTAGAGGGTGGGGACATTCACCTCCAGCCCCAGCCTCTAGAGAGGAGAGAGGAAGTGGAGGTTGAGCTGATCACCAATCAGTTAACCCACAAAACCCCACAAAGCACAGAGAGCTTGCAGACAGCGGAACATGAGGAGGGCTCGCCAAGCAAGGGCTTGGATGCTTCGACCCCCTCCATTATACCTTGGCCTATGCTTCTCTTATCCCTGTCCTTTGCAATGTCTTTCATAGTAAACTGCTAAATGTGTTTCCCGGAGTTGTGTGAGCTGATTAAGCAAATTAACTAAACCTGAGGAGGGGCTGTGGGACCCCTGACTTACAGCCAGTGGGTCAGAAGCAAGACTAACAGCAGGACCTTGCGGCTGGCTCCGAGGGGACAGGAGAGGCTGTGCTGGGCACTACCCGGGTGGTGCGGGGCGAATGCTGACTGTTACCATGGGTGGCACTAAGAACCCAGGCCTGCCTGCCACCACTTGCTATTGTTTGTTTCCATCACGTTTTTGTCGCAGGCAGAGCCTCTCTCTCCTTCCTCATCTCCTCTGACGTGTTCTGTGTACAGAATTCATCTTCCCTACAACTACTCCTTTCTAGCAGAAAACACCCTTTGTTCTTAAACCACTAGTTTAAAACCTGTCCTTAGGAACTAACTGTAACTCACCAAGGATATCTAATTTTCCAAGTTCTACCAGCCAGAGGAAAGCATTTTACCTGAGCCTTAAACTTATATTTTATTTATTTAGGTACCGGGGATCGAACTCGGGTCTTTGCAATTGTGAGGTTTATTTTATTTATTATAGGATTATATTATAGGCCTAATCATTCCATAGTTTCTGATTTGATTCAAATCACATCCACATAATTTTATTTTTTATTTTTATTTTGCAGTGCTGAGGATTGAAGCCGGGGCCTTGCACATATTAAGAACTCAGTTGCACCTCCACCTTATTTATTTAGAGACAGAGTCTCACTGTGTAGGTCAGGCTGGCCTTGAACTCTTGATGATCCTCCTGCCTCAGCCTCCCAAGTGCTAGGATTACAGGTGTGTGCCACCACACAGAACCCTTACATATTTATTGAAATCTAATCAGCAGGATTGATTTTTCCCCAGAGATGTTCATATTGCCTCTTACAATGATTCCATATATCCCACTTGAACCCAAAACTACATTCTTTTGATTTCTCTTTCCTAAAAAAAATTTACTTTTTAAATTGATACATAGAATTGCAAACTTTGTACATATTAGCGAGGTACCATGTGATGCTTTGATATATGCATACATCAGGTAACCAGGTAAACATACCTATTACCTCAAACAATGATCACTTCTTTATCCAGCTTTTTGAGATACACAGTGTAACATCTCTAGCTATAGTCCCCCTGGCATGTCTTCCAATTCCTGAAATGTCACTGTTAAGGAATGCTTGTTGTGTGCACTTCAGAGCAGCGGTGAAGGCACGCATGCCGCAGCGGGCTGATTGTTATCAGTGAAAGCTCTAAAAGGTTCGCCATCATGCATTAGAGGGACAGCAGAAATGGCAAAGTTCGCAACGTTCAGTTGGTACACACGCCCGTCCCTAGTTTATGAGATGAGCACGAGGGTCCTGCAGAGCTGCATGCCCTGTGCCACGTGTGGTGTAGACAAGATTCACCAGGCCACCAGGGGAGGCAAGAGGCAGAAGTTACAGCAGCACAGAGCAGGGTGCCCGAGCGTGGGGAGGAGGGGTGGACAGGGAATACCAGGCAGAGAGCTTGTGGGTGTGTCTTGTCCTCTGGGGCACCTCCGAGCTGGACGATCCAGGGGTGAACCGGTAGGTCACTTCTCTCCAGCTCTGTTTGTTAATCAACAAACCCAGATCCTGATTATCAGTCTTTCAAGACTTTGGTGCCTTTAAATGGAAGACACAGTTCAATGCCCTTTGGCCTTTATCCACCTACTCCATTCCCTCTCCCTTGAACCTTATCCACCAGAGAAGCTAGGCTCTGTTTTGGGTTAGAGTTCCTGCTTGGCAGTGAAGCTTTTTCTATTCATCCCTCAATCATCAGTTTCAGTGTCTTCATTTTACTCTTTACCAATGTGCAGATAAAACTGAGCCATAAAACGGCATCTTCTCTGTTCCTAAAACCTGTTTGATCTTTTTCAGGATGCAGGTACAGAGCTCTAGGATCTGACCTAAAATGACAACTTAAAGAAAGAAGAGTTTATTCTGGCTCGCAGTTTCAGTGGGTTGAGTCCATGGTTGACAAGTTCCAACTCAGAAGCCACAGTGTGGAAGGGTCTAGAAAAGAAAAGCTGCTCACAGCACAGTGGCCAGGAAGCATAGAGAGAAGGTAGGAGGCAAGAACAAGAATAGACCCTTCCAGGTCTCAGGGACCCAGCCAGGGCCCACCTCCTAAAGGCACTCAGCTATGAACTCATCCATGGATGAGCCCATGGGCAAGGATAGCATTCCCATGTTCCAATCACCCTCCAAACACACAAGACTTCTGGGGGACATTGTAGATCAAAAACCCTAACAGGAATGGAACCTGAGGAAAAGCACAGGGCCTCATGGATCTAAATTAGAACCAAATGGTGCCATCAGCCTTTGCAGGATGGACCAGGATTACCCCCAAGTTCCACCCAGACCAGCGTAGCTGCGTGGACTATTCCACCAGTCAACTCCCAATTTTCCCTTACCCTGGGCCACTTATATTCCTTACCTGTCGGCTCATGGGGAAACACGTCTGAGTGTGCCTCCTGCCTCCGAGTTGGTGGGTCTTCAATAAAGCTGCTTCTTTTTGCAAAAATGTGATGTGGTATTGGCCTCTATGTGCACGGGGCAGCAGGCTCTTGCTTGGTATCACAAGGAGCAAAGAGCATTGTAGTTAGAAAGAACAGCTGAGCAAAGATGTATGCATGTGAAGGAAAAACTACCAGTCCAGTGAGTGTAGGGGAATGGTGTGATGGGATTGGTTTGCAGTGGCCAGATTGTGAAAGAGTTTAGATTTCCTGGTTATAATCAAATTTTATAAAATTTGCAGTTTGAGAAATAAAATTTAAACTTTTCTGGAGGTAAAGGACTTGATGGAAAAAGAATTCTTTGGGTGATTGTGGGACACAGAAAATCAATTGAATGCCTGTTTCCTCCACTCTTCCACACACAGCCATAGAAACATTCCAAATGCAAAGGAATCCACTGCACACAACGGGTGCTTGGGCAGCGGGGCTTAACTCTCTCTCTTAAGAGCCTGTGGACGGGGCAGCTGGCTGAGGAGCCACTCCTTTGCTGAAGACATAGCTTCCTACTGAATGGGGTGGATTTCATAAGTGCAAATACACAGCAAGTTTATCTCTCTGCTGACTTTCAAACAGCTGCATGGAATCCCAGGTGAGCCCCAATAATATATCCAGTCAATTCTGGGTTTCTAACTGTCTTCTGAGCATGGTTTGAATATCTAATATTGGATTTTTTTAAAGCATTTATTTTATTTTAGCTTTATCATGTTGTGCAAGGGGATCCTATCAGAACATACTCATTTTCCTGGAAAGTAACAATGCGTGTAACGTCATCAGGATTAGTGCTTTCTTCAAGCCAGCATCCCTGGGCGGGCAAAGCTTGTTTCTTCTTCTTCCCCTTTTTTTTTTTTTTTTTTTTTTGGCTTGATTCTTCTTATTCTTTCCCTTCTGGTCTTTTCTAAAAGGTCTGGAAGAGTAGGCTGCTCGGATATGAAGAGATTTGAGCAGCAGCAGATCAGGTGATGTGGGATAATGGCTCTGCTTGGCAGAGCTCTGCTTTTCCTTTCAGGACTTGGCAGCAGGGACAGGACTTAGAAAGCAGCCCTCAGGTGCACCGGTGGCCTCTGAGGTGCCAGGAAGCTCTAGGAGAAGATTCTGCCGCGGGCTGTCCCTGGAGTCCCTAACGAGAATTCCTTCCCTAGTGACAAAGCCTGGGAACTGGCTCCTTTCGTTTATTCCACGGGTTTGTGAAGATAAAATGGTTTTGTTTAAAGGATTCACCTCAGCTTTAAGTGCTATTTCCTAGAAAGTCTCTTAAAACCCTCTATATTTCTTCTACTCTCTTTTTAAAAACATGAAATTCTAAAGACATTCATATGCTGACGTTATGCATCTGTCACTGAACCACAAAGCCTGAGGCCCAAAAGTGACCCAGGAGCTCTTCGAGTCACAGGTCACCTGGCGCTCGGACCTGGATGCTGCCTCCGGCCCTGAGTGGGTTTCTCAATCTTGGACAAATAATCCTGCCTCAGGGGCTGCTCTGGGCAGGTAGGATAGTTCACAGCCTCCCTACCTCCTCTACCTATTAGTTCCCAAGAGCACCTCCCTCCCGAGCCTGCTCTTGCAGTCCCCACAACCACAAGTAATTCCAGGAACTGCCAAAAGTCAGGGCAGGGTGCAAAATTACTGCTAGTTCCGAACCACTGGCCCAGCAATATCCTCAGGCCCTGGCCAAAGCACAGGTCTGGTTTGATAACAACTGCTGTGTGATCAGCGCACTTTACTTAATTTACTCCTCCCGAAGGGCTGCTCATCCAGCACCATCTTATCAAACTGCTCCTGGGAGAGGTCAGCCCCGGGCGTGGTCAATGGCCCTGGCAATCACAAACAAGCTCAGGGGACTGGGACGCTATCGGCTAAACAAGTCCGAAGAAAGGCCTGGCTTTCTTCCCACAGTGCTGGAGATAGGACCCAGGCCTCAGGGATGCCAGGCAACCATCCTGTCACTGAGCTGCACCCAGCCCAAGACTGAGGCTTGTCTGCCATATTTAAGTGAGAATGGAACTGAGAAAACTTGGGAGTAAAAAACCAATGCAGTGAAACCGGAAATGTTTCTGAGACTTCCAAACGCAGTTACCAAACCAACTGCCATTTGGAGGGGACCCTGTCACTTAGTTTTATTGGGTGTTTTATTGGTCAGAAGGTTCTTCTTGTGTGTGTGTGGAAAGAAAGAAAAAACTCTGGGCCTGGGGATTTAGCTCGGTGGTTTCGCTGCCTGCTGTGCAGGTGCAAGGTCTCGAGTTCAATCCCTGGTACCAAAAAAACAAAACAAAACAAATCAAAACAAAACCCCAACTCTGCTGTGGGAAATGATCGGCAAAATGAAAGCGATTCCATTCATTCATTCATTCATTCATTTGTTCATTCATTTATTTATTCATTCATCTTGTATTTCATTCGGTAAGTACATAGGAAGAATATATCAAAAATGGTGCTATGCGGGTCACCCCAACTCTCCCTTTTCATCCCTGTGAGGTAGGTGATGCTGTTATCTTCATTTTGCGGTCGAGGAAGGCAAAGCCCAGAAAATCACTGAAGCTTGCCCAATTTAAGGCCAGCCTGAGCAGGGGACTGGGGCTAGAACACAGAAGTTTCTTCCGGTTCTCAACTCACACCTGCAGGGGATCCTCGCCTCTGCTGGCCATCTCACTCGTCCCTAACCTCTGACTTGCGAAGGCCAGTGGCTCCCAGGGTAGCCATGTGCAGGGTGGAGTTTGGGGTGTGATGGTGTCCGAAGGGCCCTGGCCTCCTCAGCAGATTGAACAGGAGGCTGCAGGCGGGCTGGAGAAGTGCCACTAGGGGCGTGCCCAGGAAGGGGTATCTTGTCCCCTGGCCCTCTCTTCTGGCTTCCTGGCTCCAGCGGATGGGCGGCCTCCTCAGTGCCTGGCCCCATGCTGGTCCACCTCACCACACGCCAAGGACCGGAACCTCTCAGACAGGAGCCCACAGAAATCTCCTTGGAGTTGTTGGCCTCAGACATTTTGTCACAGCGAAGGACAGCTGACAAACCGTCTGAATGAGCTGGCAGAGCAGTGGTTATTTTCCCCAACCAGACAATTTTTTTTTCTAGGTAGGATTGCAACACCTAAAATTTGCCTTTCAAAGGCCGTGGGCCCTGACAGCCACAGGCACGGGGAGCCTTTGGCTTTGCTTCCAGCCATGTCCCTGTCCCAATTAGCTGTTCCAGGCAAGGCTGCCTAGAGCCTCACTTTCCTGACAAGAATAACGGTAACTTTCATCCTCATCCTAGGGCTGAGGTGAAAATTAGCGAGACCACACGAGGAATGTGCCCTGGGCCTCACCAGACAGCCTGTCCTCACTCTAAATTGGATTTATTAAAAATGTACCCAAAATAGGTGGAGTTAACAGGCTGTTAACTGACCGGCAACAAATCATTCTGTTTGTTTAGCGAGGTCACTGAGCCAAGGTCACCATGTTATCTTTAACTCGTGGAGGCAAAGTCAATCCATTTTATTCACTACAGGTATTGAAGAGAAAATGAAAGTATCTGTCACCCCCTCACCCGTTTGTTTAAGTAAAACCCCAGAGTAGTTTAGGAATTCGAAGCGGTTTAGGAGAGAATTCAGGGCCAATGTGCTTGCCTGGTTGACCAGGCATCCCCCACCCCACTTAGCCTGCTGGAAGGCTGAGGCAGGAGGATCACAAGTTTTAGCTTGGCCTGGGCAATTTAAGGAGACTGTGTCTCAAAGTAAAATGGCCCTGGGTGCAAAACAAATACCCCAAAGCATATATAATCATGGCTATATTATACACACGTGCATATAACTACTGTATACATTTATAAAACTTAAATCACACTAGAAAAATTGGTCAAAAAATGCTACTCCAAATAAGCAAGTGAAATTCAGTTAAAATTCATTTACCCAGCTAAACCATATTAAGTAGGACCAATTATACAATTTTCCTTGAAGAATCTGAATCCAGCCTCTCATCTCCGAGATACAGTAACAAGTGCCGGATCATTAACGAGCTCGTCGTCAGCCAGTGAGAGATTCCACTCACAAACCCGCCTGAAATACTGGCCCCCACTGCGTCATGAACTCAACCTCTCTGCTCCTCAGTACACATCGGTTTCTTAGAGAGCAAAGATGCCTCCGCTGCTACAGATGCACATCAAGTGCAAAACTTTTAAGGAACCTGGCATATGTGCTAGAGAACAGTCGGGAAAATCAACACCGTGAGACTGTATTTTAAAGAGCTTTTAACGATGCACTTAAACTAACCGCTGTATGTCATTACACATTCTGTTTTACGAAACACTGTATCCGTCACCCTATTCAACTGGTTTTGTGAAGAAGAAAAAAATAATGCTGAGTTATTTGAAAGACTCAATTAATCATGATTATCCAATATACATATTATTAGTATTTCTCTGGGCTCCCTGCCTGCCCTTTGTTACTGTACAGTTATATACATTTTCTCCTAGTTTCAAAAAAAATGTTCTTGGGTCGGGGATTTAGCTCAGTGGTTCCACCACCTGCCTTGCAAGAGCAAGGTTCCGAGTTCGATCCCTGCTACCAAAAAAAAATGTTCTTTAGGAGTATTCTATTATCACCTATCATGCTACCCCACAGAAATGATCACTTAACAAGCTAGCATCACACCAGTTTTCTAGACGAAAACAGTCCCTGTTAAAACAAAAGGACACATGTAATTTATCATTCCATTTCCCTTGTGAATAACATGCCATGGACACATTTTCTTACAGAAATACTTAGTTCTGTAATCCCATTTTGCATGTATGTGTGGGTACACAGAATACTATTTTACAGTTGTACCACAATTTATGTTCCCCTGCATGCTCCCAGAATGGTGGGAATCAATTTTACCTACCCGAAGCAGATGGATTCCTAGAAGGATTTTATTTTTATCTATCTATCTATCTATCTATCTATCTGTGGTACTTGGGATCAAACCCAGGGCCTCATGCATTCTAAGCAAGCACTCTACCACTGAGCTACATCACCAGGATTAGAAGGCTTATTAACTAAGAAGAAACTAAATGGCCCCATTAAAGAGAAATCCTTTCAGTATTGCCTTCTGGGGCAATTCAAAGAAAACTTGGTTGACTGCCATCACCCTATAAAGTCTATCAGCTGCCAGCCCCCCAAATCAAAGATCCCAATAAAATACTATAGAACCGCACCCTTGAATGTGAGTGGACAGTCAAGTCCTCTAGACAGTTGAGGAAAGAAAAAATATGAAACAACAAATAAAACAAACAAATAGAAGGGAACCCAGAAAGATAAAAGGAAGTCTTTACCTAGCTATATTATGAAATGTGAGAATACAGAATTGAAAAATTACCTTCCATTTCCCCTTTTTCTTAAAAAGCTATTAGGGGCTGTATTTCAGAAACACTGAATGAAACCAAGAGAATAAACGATGGTGCAGACACTGAAGAAAAGACAATTCCACACAGGAGAGTAATAAAAACAGGTCCGCCCCAAGAGCATCACAGGGCTGGAGAAAAAACAGTCCAGATTGAAGTGGGAGAGACACCTAAGAGGAAAATCTCAAGGGAGTATGGGGAAAGGGACCAGTAAAGTGTTTGAGACTTCTTGAATGGAAAAAAAGGATTATCAATCATATGACATATCTGGTGGAGCATTTGATAAAAACATTTACAATAAGCCTATAGAAAAATCAAGTGAGAAAATAATTATTAACTCTGGGCAAACAAAATTCAGTCTATAAAAGGACACATAATTACAGTTGTGAAGGTTAAGCTTGACTGTGTCAACCTGATTGGCTTGTGTGCTGCCAGGGCACTGGTGGAGGACACTTCAGGGTGTGTCTGGGTGGGTCATGGAGGTATGACCTTGGGGTCTGTACCTGGCTCATTGTCCTTTCCTCTCTGGCACTGTTCCCCTGACTGCTCTGCTTCCAGGCCACCATGAACTGAGCAGCTTTGCTCTGCTGCACTCTCTGCCATGATGCTCCTGCCTTGGAGCCAGGTGACCATGGACTGAATCCTCCAAAACCATGAGCCAAATTAAACCTCTCCTCCTTTAAGTGCCTCAGTGATGAGAAAGCTCACTAATACAACAGTAAACTATTTGACTAAGCACTGACAATATTTACAGAGCCCTACAAATATAGCAATGTAATCAAGACTTATACTATTACTCAGTTGTAGAGACAGAAAAGAGAAAATAGAGTATATGAAAGAAAAATAAGTTGACATCTAGTATAACTGAGAGTCAATAGATAATACCTACAATTAGCTAACCATCAGCAGTCTATGCATGTAAAGGACATTTCAGGGAGCACATGTGAGCTGGTAACACTGGTTACATTGGAAAGAACCTGGGGACTAGGGCAGGAGGTAAGGCTTTTGATTATTTTTATCTTAAAAAAAAAATCTTGAACTGTGTAAATATAGTACCTATTTAAATAAATAAAGAAAAAACTAGTAGAAAGAGGATAATTTTTAGAATCATGGAAGCAATTAGCAGAATGGCTAAGAATGTTAAAAGGAATCGTCTTTAGAGAGGAAGACTAGAGGATGGGAGTACCAGAAAGGTATGAGATATGAGCTTTAAAATACTAAGTGCATGTGCTTATTGTATAAATTAAAAGTCATTATAATGTTACAATATGAGAATGACTTCTGAGGGCAATCTTGCTTAACAGTATAGGTTAGTGGTGGTGCACTTAAGGCACACGTTATTTGTTTTTCTTTTAAGACAGAAGATGTTAACATATGAGTTTTTTTCTAAACTAAAACCTCAGTATTGGGGTTTAATTGCGGTGTTGGCACTTTATGATAAATAGGTGGGTTTGGGGTTAAATTTGGGCACTCAGCTCTAAAAGGCTTGCCATCACTGGTATAGGTAATCAAGGTTAGGAACAACTTGCTACAATAAAGAATTTATGGAACTCTGGGCCGGGATTTAGCTCAGTGGTTCTGCTGCCTGCCTCACAAGCGCGAGGATCTGAGTTTGATCCCTGGTACCAAAAAAAAAAAAAAAAAAAAATTTATGGAACCCTGAGTGAGAAAAAATACTAACATCCTTAATAACAGTTGATCTTTCTCAAATAACATTGTCTATGTCTAAAAAGGTAGAGTCTAAAGTGCATTTGTGGCCTGGGTATATCTCAGAGACAGGATGCTTGCCTAGCATGCATGTGGTCCCTGGTTCCATCCCCAGTACCCAAAACAAAACAACATAAGAAACCCCCAAACAAACAAACCCTAAAGCGGATTTGTGTGTGAATAACAAACTAAATACAAATTAAACCAGACAGCAGAAACATATTTCCTTGGCTACTTTAGTTCACTGCATGCATTCTAAGATATAAATTTAGGACATGGATCCCAGGGTATGCAACATGAGTTATGATTTTAGAGAATAAATATCTACAAGTTTCCACATTTATAGTAACTGTTTCATTGCATTAAACCAACTCAACAAAGTAGTTTTAAACATGGCTACAAATACTCCGTAGCATAGTGGTAATTTTTTCTATAAGTTCTTAGAAAAACCAGGTCCTTGGGTGTTTCTTAAGGCTCTACCTCCAAAATATCTTACTACCGAGAAGAACACTCTCTTCTTCTTTCAGTTTTGGGAAGCATGGCCCATGTTCCAACCTGCTTGTTAAATTGCTTTGACGCAGCCGTGCCTGATCACCTCGGCACAAGTGGCCAGGGAAAGATTCACCAAAGGTGGGATCAAGGCTTCACGCTGTGCCGTCTGTGGGAGCTGCTCACTGGGAAGAAGAGCCCTCCTTACTAGTGGAGTGTTGTTTTAACACCTCAACAGCTGGGCCAGTGCCTGCCATCTTGCTTACTTTTCCACAGTTCAGAAGCAGTTGTTTCTCACAGTCATTCACTAATCAGGATGGTTAATTTTATGTGTCAACTTGACCAGGCCATGGGAAGTCCTCTGATATTCGGTTAAATATTATTCTGGATGTTTCTGCAAGGGTATTTTTAGGTGAGATTAGCATTTTAATCAGTAGAATAAAGCAGATTGCCCCCATAATGAGAGTGGTCCTTATCTAACCAGCTGAAGGATTGACTAGAACAAAAGACTGACCTGTCCCTGCATGAGAGGGAACTCTTGGCAGACTGCCTTTGAACATTATCTGCACTGTCTTTTCTTTCTAACTCAAGTCCTTAAAATCAGAACACTGGCTCCAAGTCTCTAGCCTGCTAGCTCATCCTATAGTTGGACTTACCTGTCTTCATAATCATGTGAGCCAGTTTCTATAATAAACTTATTTACGTATTGTTAGTCAGCTTTGTGCCCTTGTGAAAAAATAGCTGAGATAATCAGCTTATAAGCAGGAAAGATTTATTTGGGCTCCTAGTTTTGGAGATTTCATTCCATAGGTGGTTGGTCCCACTGCTTTTGGGCTAGTGGGGAGGAAGATCATCATGGTGGGAGAGTGAGGAAGTCTGTTTGCCTCATGTTGGCCAGGAAGAAAAAGAGAAAGAGGAAGGAGTCTGGGTCGCAACAGCCCCCTCAAGGCCATGCCTCCAATGACCTAACTTTCTCCCTCCAGGTCCCACCTCCTAAAGGTTCTACCACCTCCCAGTGGTGCCACAGGCTGGGGACTGAGCCTTTAATATTTGGGCCTATGGAGGATGCTTCAGATCCAAACTATAGCATCTATCTATCATCTATATCTGTAGATCTCCTATTGACTGATTCTCTGGAAACCCTGATGCACTCATTCAAACAAATGATTATTGGCACACACTGTATGCCACGCACTAAGCTAAGTGACTAAGTACCAGAATAGAGTTAACACTAAGTCTTTACCCTTAGAGGCTCAAGAATTTGGCAATAACGTGGCAACAAATACTTTCTCTGGACAGTAAGTTATCAACTGGGTCCTACACAGAGAATGTGCACATGGATTTCATTGAAGAATCTTGGCTTCATCGGACTTCTTCAAAACCACACTCTGACCAACCTTGCTTGAGCAGTTGGGTTTTTCCAGTCTTGCCTTATCTGTTTGTTTTTTTTCCCCAACAGATGGAAAGTCCCAGTAAACACAACCCCAATCATGTCAGCTGTGGAGAACAGGAGTGCATTTCTTCACTGGTGGTCTGTGGAGCAACCCTTACTTAATGATTTTGTGTGGGTGTTTGACATAGTTTCCTACTTTGCAACACTGCCAATATTCAGTTGTTAAGAAATGTGTTGGACCTGTCTTGTGACTGGCTTGAGAGAACACCACATAACATAACATGACGTAACATAACATGACACACATCATGACTTAACACAAAAGTAGTTAAATGTTGTGGCTTTGTCAGTGAGAGTTCTCTGAGCTTCAGTCACCTCCTAAGCAGGTTACTCTAAGACCTAAGCCGGGGAATAGAATATTCCAACTGATTCTGCTGTATGTGATGTCATATATAGAAAGAAAATGGCTTTAAGTCAGACAGTGAGTCAAACGCCTGCATTTGCTTCTTATTAGCTGAGGCCTCTGGAGAATTTATCAAGCTCTCCGGGCACAGTCTCCACCTCTAGAATGAGGACCAACTTGCCAAGGTGGACCCCTTGCCTTGGGATTCCTGTTAGAACTGAATGGATCACGTGTGCACAGTGACAAGGATGGCGCCTGCCAACAAGCTCACAGTCTCCATCAACAAAGGTTTCTTTTTGGCATGAAATGTTCCTCTATCTTCGGTCCATCTCTGTGCTTGTAAAAGCAAGTTGAGGTTGGTTCTAAACATTTGCTTGCACTGTTTCTGTATACAAGAAGGAATACAGTCCCTATTCAAAGTTTTGTATTGCATTTTTAGAACAAAGCAGCTATGTTAGTTCAAAAGACAACCAAATGTTTGCTATTCAGCACTCTGGAGAGTGGGCAGGAAGCCGGTGTCCAAAGACTCTAGCCAAGGAAGAGTTAATTCCCACTGGCAAGATGGTCTGGCTGGGCTCTTCTCCCTCCTAGGGAAGCAGAAACAAAGGGAATGAAAAAAACCAGAAAGTGATGTACTCACTGTTGGGGAGCAGAGAGCTAGACCCCAGCACATCCCTTTTCTCTCTGAAAGTGAAGCCTGGGAAACAATCATCTTAAAGTCTGAATAGGAACTCACAGGACAGACTGGTTTTCCTTGGGGGAAGCTAACGGGATTGGCCAGTTCTGCTGTACTATCTCGGAAATGCTATTCTTAGAACCTTGTCCAGGGAGGAATGTCAGATACTGCAACTTACTTCTCTTAGTGATGCTGAATTGAGAGCAACTCAAAAGAACCAAGGGAGGGGGAGGGAAAGAGAAGGGAGAAAAACTTCAGGGAATATTTCACTCAGAAAGGTCACAAAGAGACGTTTCAAAACCACATTGTAAAGACTGTAACTGACTCATTTTCTAAAAATGGCACTAAGCAGGTCTAGAAAGTTGTAGACTAGAGATATAACAATGGAAACATTACTCATCTCCAAACTAAAAACTATGATGAAGTTGTAACTTTTACTGAAAAGAGCTAAAACAATGGCTTGTGAGAAAATGTCCAAAAAGAGTAACATACTCATGTAGATAACTGATCCTATGGGTTGAAATCCTGAATTTTCACCAAGTTCATCTCTCATAGCAGAAACTGGTAGGAATAACTGTTTTTTTGGATAACTAACTATATTATCTTCACAGCTACTGGATTTCTCCCAGAAGTATGGCACCTAACTGCTATTAAAGGTGTCTTGACAAACCATGGCAGGAGAGAGTCTTTTCACCAAATTACAGAGGTGTTTTCAGATTCTCTTGTTTTTCCCCTTCTGATGGACTTTTATTTCTTATTAGAGGTGGAAAAACACTTCCATCAATATTTGTCACATTTTTAAGAAGCAGGGCTGGAACGTAGCTCAGTGGTAGAGCACTTATAGCATAGACAGGGCCCTGGATTCCATTATCAGCACTGCCAACTCCCCCTAGTAATAATTAATAATAAATAAAATAGCCAATAGAATTGATGGTTGTTTTTGTGGTGCTGGGGATTGGACCTTGAGCCTTGCTACACTAGGCAAGCACTCTACCACTGAACTACACCTCCAGGCCTGGAATTATGGCTGTTAAAGAACCAATTATAGGGCTGGGGATTTAGCTCAGTGGTTCTGCCGCCTGCCTTGCAAGCGGAAGGACCTGAGTTCGATCCACGGTACCAAAAAAAAAAAAAAAAAGAACCAATTATAGTTCAGAATAATACACAACATACTAGTATCCTCACTTATTTAATATAGAGACAGTCTTTGATCATTCCGGATAGAGAAGAATTGATTAGTGGTGAATATACAGTTATATTTTAGGTGGCAGCTTCAAATTTCCCCTTAAATTATATCTCTACCACCACTCTTTAAAAAGTTCAAAAAAAGACTGGAGTTTTGTTTTCTCTCTATCCCTTATTACACTTGAGTAGATCTTTTGCCTAAAAGGAAGGGCCAACAGGAAGGTTCTAGAATAGAGAGGCACCCAGATAAACCACCTCAAGAAAAAAATACAAGCCCCTCAGCCAGGATTCTCCTAGGAAGCGTGTCATTATCAAGCCAGAAAAGAAAGAGCTTGAGCCATTTCTAGATGAATGGAAGCGCCTTAAGGGAAATCAGACACACATGTTTAAATTCCACATTGTTTCTCTGGTGGGAGAAGCTGAAAGTGGAAAGGAGGACCAAAATGTGTAACAGAGACTGGGAAATGGGAAGAAAATGTTCAAACAGGAACGGGAATGGGCGGGGAGGGGCAGAGAAAAAAGAATAGAAGGAAAAAATGGAAACCAAGCTTTTGTAAATAAGGAGAGGGAGAGAGGTGGAAGGGAGGCGAGGGGAATGGGAAAAAAGCAGCAGCAAGACATATCATGTACAGGTGCAGATTCCCTACGATGAATGGTACAATTATGTCTACGTAAAATGTACCAATAGGGCCGGGGATTTAGCTCAGTGGTTTCGGCCACCTGCTGCGCAAGCGCGAGGACCTGAGTTCAATCCCTGGTACCAAAAAAAAAAGTACCAATAAATGTTTTGCTTCAAACACACACAGACACACAGTCACACACACTCACACACTCAAAGAGCAGAGTGAGGTCCTCCCAGCAACAGGGCAGCTGATGGGGCCTAACAAGAGCCGGGCTGGGGCTGGTCCCAGGCGCACATCGCAGGCTGGGCCGTGGCTGAAAGGAGGACTTGGGTGGGGAGCAGTCACCCAGACAGGCGTTGAGGCCTGGGTCAGCAGCCTGGCCCCCGCCGGGCCGTGACAGGAAGGCTGACGAGGCTTCTGTCCCTTCAAACCGGGATTTCTGTTCTCGGGTGCACAGACTCCAACCAGACACCTGGATCTCACTTCTTCCTTTCCTTTGGGTCATTCACACAGTGTAGCCTGGGTGTAGTGAGACGCTGAGAACTCTGTTTTCTAGACTTTGCAGAGCTGAGGAGCTGGCAGGAGCCCTGAGGCCACAGGGCCACAACCTGGGGAGGTTTTCCTGGCCCTAAGTGGGAGAAGTGGCCCCTGCTCGCCACACTAGTGTTGCCTGTTTCCTCGGAGCCCAGGGAAAGTGACGCTGAAGCTGCTAATGAGGGTCGACTTGTGTATGTGTTTATGCTCTGTGCACCTTTGCTTAGCACAGGGGCTGCTGGTGGGAATCAGTGTTGGGGCAGGTGCCTGATCCACTGCCCGTCTCCACCACTGTGCCACACCGGGCTCGGTGTCCTCCTAGCTCTTAGTTCATCATCACCGGGGAACAAGGACACACTGCCCTGTCCTTAGAGCCACAGTGAGGGCGACAGCCAGACAGAAGCAAGTGTTCTGCCTTCCAATGCCCAAACTGTCCCCTACACTTGTTCTCCACATTCACCCAAAGAGCTAAACATAAGACCGCAGTCCTTTCTGACAAAGGCGCCAACCAGACACGTCGGGAAAAGACAGCCTCTTCCATAAATGGCGCCAGACAGCTGTGTATTCACATGCAGAAGATGCAGCCCTTAGAGTGCTAGGCCTTGGCAGTCAGAAAAATTAATTACACGTGAAAGAAAGGGCAAGACCAGCATTCGTGAGGCCTTGGGTTCCATCCCTAACACGGGGAAAAAGGACGGACTTCTACGCTGGTGGTGGAAATGTGAATCAGTACAGGCACTGGGGAAAACAGCATGAAGGTTCCTCAGAAAATTAAAAGAGAACTACCATAGGACCACCCAACCCCACTGCTGGGTATACTGCATATCCCAAAGAAACGAGATCAGTAGGCCCAAGACACATCTGCACACCTGCAGTAGCCAAGATACAGGATAAACGAGGGAGTACTATTCCACCAGAAAGAGGATAAAATCCTGTCATTTGTGACAACGTGGTGGGCATAAAGGACATTATTTGTAGGGAATAAGTCAGGTACAGAAAGGCAAGTACTGTGTGATCTCACTCGTATGTGGAATCTAAAAGGGTTGACATCATAAAAGTAGCAGCCTATATGTTCATCAACAGATGAGTGGATAAAGAAAATGAGGTATTTACATATAGTGGAGTACTACTCTGGCATAAAGAATGATGAACTTGAGTCATTTGTAGGAAAATGATGCTCCTTGAGACCATAATGTTAAGTGAAATAAATCAGACAGACCCAAAATATAAATAAAGAGCAAAATAAAAGATAGATAATAGGAAACAGGGAGCTAGATCTTTCTCAAATGGGAAGGGATCAAGAGATGGAGGAGGAGGAGGGAGGGGATGAAAAAGGAATGAAGACGTGCTGTGTACACGAACCAGCTTCATGTGAGGAATGCAAATATTAGGTACTGCAAACATGAACTAATACAAGGGGAAAAAAAGCAGAGGAGAATAGTGGTTCCGGGGCGCGGAGTCGGGCCAGAGGCTGAGCAATGTGTGCATCGCAGTTAGGTGGGAGAAGCAAGTCCCTGGGTTCTGTTGCAAGGAAGGGTGACTGTTGTTAAACAAAAATGTACTGAGTACCTCAGAACTAGAAGAAATGATTCTGAATGTTCTTACCACAAAGAAATGATAAATGTCTGAGGTGATGGATATGCTAATCACCCCGATTTGATCATTGTGTGATGTAAACATGCATCCAAGCTGCGAATACACCCCATAATATGTGCAACTATAACGTGTCAAAATAAACCACACCAGAACACAAAGCCCTAACCCACAGGTGGGAGGCAGGGAGAATCCAGCCACGTCACAGTGCTAGATCTGAATTGTTTCTGCTTTTATCAAAGATGTTCTTGTGTCCACAGAGCTGTACTGAATGCTTCCTGCTTGCTCACGGAGACATGCAATTTTCTGTTGCTTTTGTGGGAAGTTTAAGAGGGAAATTCAAGGACCCCATGAACGGGGATTTCTGGGATCTCAGCTCTAAGGATTACCCATCGATGTCAGTGCTGTTTATGGGCAAGGACAACTGTGTTTCTGTCTCCCCAGGTCTCTGGGAACAGGCAGCAGGAGGCAGCTCCAGGACAGTCCCCAGGCCTTCAGTCAGAGGCAGGAAGGGAAGAGACAGGTGTGATCAATCTGCAGGCACCAGCCAGGGAAGTGGGAACTAGAGAGTTCTTCACTCTGCTGACATTCAGGCCATGAAGACATGGGCCTTCAGAAAGAATAAGACCATGACATGCTTTTTCATGTTAAAAAGAATCTGTAAACCCAGCTACTCTGGAGGCTGAGGCAGGAGGATTCCAAGTTCAAAATCAACCTGGCCAATTTAGTATGACCCTGTTTTGAAATAAAACATAAGAAGGGATAGAGGTGTAGCTCAGTGGTACAGCACTTGCCTAGTATGTGTGAGGCCCTGAGTTTAATCCCTAGCAAAAAGAAAGAAAGAAAGAAAGAAAGAAAGAAAGAAAAAGAAAGAGAGAGAGAGAGAAAGGAAGGAAGGTTGGGTGTTTTGTGGGGCAAGCAAAACACACTTTCCAAAATTTTACTGTGAATTCATTGCAAACCTTCATGGAGTTATTACTCATATTAATAAATGAAAGCTAGAGTCCCAGTGCCACCAAATCCGAAGACTGGCAAGTCCGCTGACATGTGTCTGCCCTGCCAACCCCCACTCCCTCGCTGGGCCAGGGGTGGATGCTCCCTGCCCAGCCCTGCAGCCACAAACCAGCCTCGGAGCTTGGACCAAGTTATCCGCCTGACTTCCGCCCAGGGAGCTCGGCAAAAATACCTATCCCTGGGCTCAGGCCAGTGAATCACATAACATTCTTTCCACAACACTCTTACTTAATCATAATCTGGTTTTTATTAAAAAGAGACTTGCTTGCAAAAATCTGAAAACCACACTCTAGGATGGATAATCCAGATTTGAGGCAAATTCAAATATCAAGCTTTGTTTTGGGGTCAGGGCCATAATTTGATGTGTAAAATTAAAGTGTCTGCCCACAGAGTTTCAGTTTTTAATCCATAAATCAAGTAATGCCCAATCAATTGAGCAGTCTGTTTTTAGCCAATTTCTAATCTACATTTGATTACTGCTTCTTTGAGTCTTTATTTTCCATTTATTTGTGATAGGATCTCGCTATGCAGTTCAAGCTGGCCTCATACCTGTGCCAATCCTCCTGCCTCAGCTTCCTAAGTGCTGGGATTACAGCTGCGTGCCACCATGCTCGGCTGCTTCTGTGAGTTTTTAAAAAATGTTTTCACTTTGTATGCTTTTCCTTTCGTTCCTCTGTACTTTCATTAAGTCAAGCACACATCTCAGCCTCTTCAGCTGAGCGTTAGACAGGACTTTGCTGAGTGGACAGAACCCACTTTGTGGGTGAGCAGACTGAGGTGTGGGAGCCGGAAGTCGGTCCGCAGTTCTTCGCTGGCGTTCCCCACAGACCTTCCAGGGAAGGCGAGGTCTTTGGCGGCCAGCAGCCCGGACACTGGGACCAGACAGAAGAAACCAACACCAAGAAGCCAAGCCGCGGAGACCGCAGACCGCAGACCCCAGCAGCCGGGCTCTGGGTCAGACAAGGGCAGAGCCTGCGTCTCCGTGGAACACTCGGGCCTGAACCAGACACTCGCGAAACCGAAGTCAACCACGGTTTCCGTTCTCTTCTGTTCTGTTTTCCTCTCGAGACTGGACACCCAAGTCCTCGCACCGACTTGGGTACCGAGCCCTTCCTACCTTTTGTTTGGGCCACCGTCTCACTGAGCCGCTAAGCCGACCGGGCTGGGCTCAGAGCGGGGGCCTGGTGTGCACCACTCGGCCCAGTCCCAGCCCAAGGTTGGGAAGGACGGAAGCCACGGAGAGCTCGCACACGCCAGCTCCGCGGGGCTGCAAGTCTCGTCCAGCCGAGTCGAACTTCAAGATTCCCTCGAGGTCAAGAGCGAGAACCAGCCACACCCCTTCCCATCACACTCCGGGCCAAAGCAGGGAATTATGATCTTTTCCTCTTTCTGTCGCTCTCCAGAAAACGCTCCATGAGGACGAGCGAGCGCCGCGGGCCGGGGTGGGAAGGAAGGCAGGGAAGGATCTGGGCCAGGGCGACAGCGCGAAGGCAGCCTAAAGGCCGCGGGCGCCGAGGTCCCCAGGCTGGGACACAGCGGCGCTGCCCACACACCTGGTCCCCGCAGGGCGGTGGCTGCGGTCGCGTGCGCTGGGGGGGAGGGGGCGCGGGCGGGGAAAGCACTGCTCACCTCCCTGTTCCGAGCCTAAAACACGGCCTCGCCCCTTTCTCGACAAAGAATGAACAGGCGAGCGGCGGGGCTGGGCCGAGCTGCTGCATCGGTGCCAGGCCCTGGCCCTCTGTGCACCCGTCCCCAACACGGGCCGCCCCGGGCCGTGACTAACACCCCGCAGCCCGCCCGCTGGCCCCAGCGCCGGGGTGGGGGAGAGCGCGGCCGCCCGCGCGTACTCACGCTTGCAGCGGTCCCCACGCACGCCTCCGCACAGCAGCGGGGTGCAGTCAGCGCCCGGCAGCCTGCGCACGGCCGCCTGCGAACCCCCTGCTCCCGACGCGCTCCCGCCAGCGCTGCTCCGCGCCCGGCTTAACCCCCGCGGCGGACGGCGCGCCCCTCCCCCGCATGCACGCCCGGGAGCGACCCTGGGGCCCGCGACCCCGTCCCCGGAGCCCGCATCCGCCCGCGTCCCGCCGTGGGCCCCGCGCCGCGGTCGCGCCTGGGCCCGGACTCGGGCCAGCAGAGCCTTACGGCTTCGGGGGGCTCCGCGGCGGCTCCTCGTGGACCTGGAACATTTCCAACGCACAGGCTGCTGCGTCCAGAGCCCCGGGTCTCAAGCCGGAAGCGGGTAGGGTGCTGCTCCGCAAGCCGGATGCCCGAGCCAAGACACCACCGAAAGCTGTTTTCTGAGAATTGCGGGTTTCACTGAGCGCTCGGGCGCGCGCAGCCCGGCCACGCCCCTCGGCCGGGGTCCTCGCCCCCGCGCGCCCCGCCCCCGCGCGCCCCGCCCCCGCGCTGCCCGGATCGCCGCACCTGCCTCTCCCCGGAGTGGTTTTCTTGGAAACCCTGGAGCGCACTTCTTCCAGCCCGGGCGCTGTCACCCTGACAACTGCGACGCGGCGCAGCGCTAGGCGCGCCAAGAAGAGTGTCAGGGTTCGCCTGCTTGAAATCATCCATTCAAGGGCTCTCCGGGTGGATGGACGGGAAGACAGTGATATTTGGAGCCTGCAGGGGAGCAGCGCCAGCCCGGTACTGTGTCTCAGGGTCGGGCACTGCTTCGCCCACCCCTCCCTTCCAGGTGAGTTTGTACTCCCTTTGGAATGGGTTTCGTCATTCTCTCCAGCATATTTCCCTCACGCTGCTTAAGACACTACTTAAAAGTTATTTTCCCTTCACTGAGCACTAACTTGCCCCAAGTAGGAATGAGGGAAAGCCCCGGACTTACCTGTGAAATGGGAGAACTCCTGGGGATAATGCTAACTATGGATGACTTCCTGCTTAGAAACTGAAGAATTGCTCCCAACACAGCCTGCGCCATCAGACTAAGCTGAATACATGGTTACAACAGCTCATAGTTTCAGGAGAAGGTGTGGCCAGGGAAAGAGGGCAACGTGAAGGAAGAGATCACATTTATTACAAATTTAAATGTTCACATGCTACCTGGTTACTTGTGGCGAAGGACAGTTTACACTCATCAAACCACAAATAAATACTACAGGGTAAAATGAAACAAGTTAAAAAAGTTCAGGTGAGGCATAAAAAAGACTGCACACATGCACACATGTCCCATACTGGTTTCTCCTTATGATAAATTATATATTCCTTATCTGAGCTATTAAAAGTTTAAAATTAGTGACAGGTTCGCATTGATGAGATTTTATACACATTGTAGACCTACGATATTAATCTCTGGATCACGACTGACATACCTTATGTACAAATGCATCTTTTTGAAAATCACAAATAAATGCATTTCTGAAAAGTTTCCTATGCATCCAATATTTATAAAGCAAGTGACATTTTCATACTCTAAGGAAACAAGTGTGTCTAAAAGAAAATATACAGGAGAATTTCTGCATAAAGCAAAAAGATTTTTTGTCAAGAACCATCAAATTTTTGTTTTGAAAATTCACATGTTGTATCCTGATTCTGCTTTATAGCACATACCATTTTGTTTTTAAATAACCATGCCCACTGGCTTGTTTTACCTAGAGGGGGACCTGGAGTTAACAATATGAAGAAAGCTGGAGCAACAGTGTTTATTCGCAAAATACATCTACCCAGCTACAGAACAGCTATCCACATTTCAAGTTTGAGAAAATGAAAAATATTAACTAAATCATCTTTGTTTCTAACAAATATTAACAGTGAACATTTTAGAAGGAAGAAGTATAAGCGTAAGGAGGTTAAAAACACTAAGCATGCAGAGCATGGTGGAGCATGCCTGTAATCACAGCATGCTTAGATGCTGAGGTGGAAGGATCACAACTTCCAGCCTAGATTGGGCAATTTATTGACTTACTGAGACCCTGTCTCAAAAATAATAATAATTTTAAAAAGGGTGGAGTTAGAGCTCACTGCAAAGGGTAGTACTGGTTCAGTCCCCAGTACTGCAAAACAAACAAAAACTAAGCAAAGCAATTGTCTTAGTTACTTTTTTCGTCATTGAGATGCAATACCCAAGACCCACAATGCCTAAAGCAGGAAAAGTTTTATTGTAGCTCACAGTTTGTAGAGGTTTCAGTCCATAGTCGGCTGGCTCCAAGGCAGGGTGGCATGGCAGACGGGAATCGCAGAGGGGAACTGCTCATGGCCTGGAGGCTGAGAAACAGAGTGATCAAGGGAGGAGGAGGGAGAGAGAGACCTGCCAGGCCACACCCACAGTATCTTCCTCCTCCAGCCAGGTTCATCTCCCAAATTACGTTTATCTGTAAACTCAGCAGTAGACTGACACTGAGGAGCATCACTTCCTCATGATCCTGTCACCTCTCAAAAACCCCACCTATGAGTGCATGAGTCTTGGGGAGGGGGGCATCTAGACACAAGCCATAACAGCAATCATAAAAAATGTCTATCCAAAGAATAATTAAGAGCAAGATGATTATATTCAGACTATAATACTAACTGGTAATATTAAGTGAAATTCAAAACAGTAAATAGTTATGATTCCACACTTTCAAAATCATGCGTGTGTGTGTGTGTGTGTGTGTGTGTGTGTGTGTGTGTGTGTTATATGGATGACAGTGATGGTTTGGAGATATTTTTGGCTTTCCACTTGCTAATTCCTTCCCCCCTGTGCTGGGGATTGAACCCAAGTCTCTAACATAATAAGCACATGCTGTATCACTGAACTGCACTGTGACCCCACATTTGCCTGTCCATGGTGAATATTGCCAGGATATGGTAGAGTGGTTAAGACTACAGTCAGGTAGATCTGGCTGTATTTCCTCATGTGAAAGGTGAAAATAGTAATAGCACCTTGCTGGAGAGAGATTAGAAGGATTAAGTGAGATAGTGCCTGACGAAGGATGCATTCTTTAGAGTATATGTGTTAGTGTTGATTTTTAGACTATTTTTCTAAGGTTTTAATTTTAGCTTTGATATGTTTAAACTTTCAATTAGATATTATTTTATATATATAATATTGTTTGTATTTGTCCATAATTTGGGTTTTTTCTTTGATTTATTTATTTACTTCAGATTTCTATTGATTTTTGGTCCTTGAATCAAACCCAGGGCCTTTTCCCTGAGCTACACCCCCAGCCTTTTAAAAAATTTAAAAAATTTTGACAGTTGAAGCTGCTAAGATGCCCAGCCTGGGTTTGGACTTGTGATCCTCCTGCCTCAGCCTGCCAGAGTGCTGGAGTTACAGGAATGCACCCCCAAGCCCGGTCCCACAGTTTTACTTATATTTCCTATCATTCCTTTTGCTACTCAGAACTTCTTTCTGGAATCATTCTCCTTTTCCTTAAAGTAGAACCCTAGAAAGATTTATAATGAGAAGGTTGTCTTTTTACTCTGTTGTCTCAGTTTGGGTTTAATAATGTCTTTACTTTGGTTTTGTTTTTGAAATATAATTATACTTGACACAATTTTGGGTTCGTGGTTATTTTCAGTCAGTGCTTTGAACATATTCTACTTACTTCTGGCTTTCCCGTTGCTACTGAGGAATCAGCTAGCATCTACTTTTCATTTTTTTCTAAGTAATCTCTCAACTTTGAATGCTTTGTTCCATGTTATACTTTTATTTCCATTATCGTATTTTAGCAAAATATCAACATACTCATTTCACATTCTGTGCCCAGCCGTGAGTCTGTAGGTTTGCCTCAGCAGGTTGTCGTCTCAGCTTGTGACGTCCTGGTTCCTTGCTCACGTCCTGCTTTTTACGGTGGTGAATTCACGCGCCTGGAGTTTCGCCTGTGGGAATGCGCTGTGCTGACTGCAGTGCTCAGGTGGGTGGGCCCTGCCGCTAGCAGGAAGTGACAGGGCCACTTTAAAATCAATTTTACCTTTTCGGTTTGCAGTCCGTACGGGTATCCATTTCCGGCTCACACGGGTGCAAGTGGGAGTGCGAGCTGCAAATTCTCAAGCAAGCATTTCCCAGGCTTCCCCACAGCCAGACTGGGGTGGGTAGCAAATCCTGCAGGAGAGTTTTCCCTTTGGGTAACAACTGTGCTGTCTTTGGGGGTGGGGGTTCTGGCTTCATATGGTGTGTTTTTGCTTATGTTTGTTGTTGTCGTTGTTTGTGGCACTGGGGATCAAACCCAGGGTCTCGGGCGCGCTAGGCAAGTGCTCTTCTGAGCAACCCCAGGCCACCACTTTGCTTGAGGCCTGGACATTTTATCTTCTGGTCCTAGATGCAGCTCCTTGAAACTGAGCCTCAGCTACCAGGGACTGGCAGATGCCCCAACCTCTCTGCGCCATCCTGATCCCCAGTGCGACCAAGCTGCCTTCTACCAAGCTGCTGTCTATTTCCTTTCCTTCACCACTGACCCAGCAGTGCTTTGATCCAATTTTTTTTTTTTTGGTACCGGAGATCGAACTCAGGACCTTGCGCTTATGAGGCAGGCGGTGGAACCACTGAGCTAAATCCCCGGTCCTTTTGATCCAATTTTTAAAAGACAGGCTAAAGATCTGGACAGACATTTCACTCAAGAAGATACATGGATTTGAAATTAGCCTGAAAAAAGATGCTTAACATCCTTTGTTATTAGGGAAGTACAAATCAAAGCCACAATGCATGTAATTTGTGAGTCCAGCTACTTGGGAGGCTGAGGCAGGAGTATTGCAAATTTGAGGCCTGCCTGGGAAACTTACAAAGATTCTAAAAAAGAAGAAAAAAGAGAAAAAAGACCAAGACCATAGCTCAGCACCACCTGGATTCAATCCCCAATATTGTAAACAAAATCAAACCACAGTAAAATAGCACTAAAAATTGAAAAAGACTAACAGTGCAAATACTGTCAAGAATGTGGAACAACTGGAATTTCCTACATCCCAGGAGGGAGTAAAAGGTGTTGCAGCCACTTTGGGGAACAATTTGGCAGGTTTTATTTTGTTTTGTTTTTCAATAATGGGAATTGAGCCCAGGGCCTTTGAACTGAGCCATATTACCGGTCCTTTTCAGGTTTTATTTTGAGGCAGTTTCTTAGGAAGCTAACCACCCACATTCCACATGTATTCCTTTTCTGTTGCTGTGACAAATCCCCCAGACCTTAGTGTATTGATTTGTTATCTCGGGTGCATGGATCGGAGGTCTTGACTCTTGTGGCCAGGTTTTGCGACATCACAAGACTGAGATGAAGGTGTTGGCCAGGCTGAATCTTCTCCCAGAGGCTCTGAGATGGGATTCTCCCAAGCTCCCAGATTTGCTGGCAGGAGCCAGTTCCTCTGGTCACAGGACTGAAGTCCCCCTCTCCCTGCTGGCTTCAGATATGGCCTCTCTGTCCCTCTCTTCTTCCAAAGCCACCTGTGTTTCTTCTTAGGGCCCCTCCATCTTTAAGCCAGTAAGGACACATTGGATTCCCCTGGCATGCTTTGTCCCCCACATGTCTTTGTGCAGAAGCTTTGTTCCCAGTGTGCTGATCCTGAGAGATGCTGGGCCTTTAAGAGGTGGGGCCTAGTGGGAGATAGTTAGGTCTTGGGGCCCCTCCCTCACAAGTGGAGTTAGTTTTTCAGCAGGTAACCATTTCCTTTTCTATTTCCCACCATGTTGGATGCATGAAAGAGGGCCCTAACCAGAACACCACCACACTGTTTGGACTCTCCTGTCCCCAAAATCATGAGCAAAATAAATCACTTGGCTTTATAAAATACTCCACCTCAGGCATTTTGTTATAGCAACAAAAATGTACTAATACACTCTTTATATTTTCTCTTTCTTTTTTTCTTGACAGTGGTTAAAGGGGTCACATGAACAGATTAGGCCCACTCAGATAATCTCCTTTTGCCTTGTAAGATAACATGTTTGTGTTGGGCCAGGGATTTAGCTCAGTGGCGCCATGCCTGCCTCACAAGTGCAAGGTCCTGAGTTTGATCCCTGGTACCAAAAAACAAAAGATAACATGTTTGTGGCAGTGATATTATATTCATATGTTTCACCCACACTCCAAGGGAAAGGTGTTATTCAAGCACCAAGGTCATTGAGAGCCATTCGTAGGATTCTGCCATTCCGTGCCTAGGTACTTACCTTAGATAAATGGAAGTATGCCAGAGACTCCTGCAGTGAGTCTCTAGTCCCCACCTGCCTAGTGCGTGACGCAGAGTTGAAGGAAAACTTAAGACAGAGTTAAAGAGACAGTGTGAACTGGGACGGCCCATGCTCCTTTGGCAAAAGGCACTGGCTCGTCTCTTCCACTGAATTTTATTATTCATCACTCAGGGTAAAGGTGCACATAAAGATGTGCAGTATGTGAAATCACCATGGAAACTAATGCAGGCAAGGCTTTAAAGAGGAGTCAAGGCATTTTCAAATTAGAAGCAAGACAGACAAAATACACGGTTGTAATTAGAGCACTGTCCTTCAAGCTATGAAGGCACTAATTGTGGGAATGGAATTTGGGCGCCATTACTCCAATCTCAGCTACAGATGTTATCTCGTATTAGCCCCACTGCTTCATAGGCCAGTACTCTCGGAGTAATTGGAGGTGGCCGTTAGCGGGGAGGTCATGTTAATCTGCGCGCTACCACAGTGCTCATGAGATACTTCAGTGAGTCACGTCGCTTCAGTCAGACTCGCTTCTTAAAGTGAGCCAATCGAGGGATTGAACTCTTTGCAGCCTGCACTGCTTACAGCATATTTTGTGCATAATCAATATTGTGGGCTCTGACAAAAGTATATGTCTGCTCAAGGACTTGGAGGTGACTATGTCAGCTTTATTCATGAGAGCTAAGAATCAGAAAGAACTCGTATGTCCATCAGCAATGAATTAATGTCCATCAATAGTGAATTAATAAAACAAATTGTGGTTTATCCATCCAATGCAATGTCATTCGACAACAGAAAGGAGCAGCCTCCAGTGTGGTGTGGTGGCACAAGCCTGTAATCCCAGCTCTCTAGGAGGTAGGAGGATGGCAAGTTTGAGCCTAGCCCGGGCAACTTAGTGACTAGGCAAGATCCTATCTAAAAGGGCTGGGGATGTAGCAGTGGACAGGCCCTGGGTTCCATCACCACCCCGCACCCCCCACCCCCACCGACACACAAAGAAAGGAACAGACTCCTGACATATTAAAATGTGAAAAAATCACAAGAGCATTAGCTTAAATGAAAGCATTCAGACCCAGAAGGCTACATAGCACATGACTTAATTTACATGAAATTCTAGAGAAGGCAAAACTACAGTAACAGGAAGCTGATTAGTGCTTCCTGAGGGCAAGGAGGGCCAAGGCTGTGCCAGAATGTTGAGGGCCGAGGGGATATGCTGTATCATGAACGTGGCAGTGCTTATTTGACCCCGTACATTTACTGCTCATTGAAGTGTGCAATCAAAATCAATGAATTTCATGATATGTAAATCACTCTTTGTGTAAGTCCGTTGTCTGTTGCTATAACCTAATGCTAGACACTAGGTGATTTATAAAGAACAAAGGCCCATTCACCTCATGATTCCAAAGGCTGAGAGTTCCAAGGTTGAAGGGCTGCAGCTGTGAGGTGTCTCTCACTGGTGGAGACTTGGAGAGACCCAGTGTCACCAGCACCATGTGTGAGAGGAGAATATGAGAGACAGAGCCAAACTGGCTTTTAAAAGAGGCCCACCCTTGAGTTAATGTGTTAGCTCTCTGTTGCTGTGACAGAATATCTGAGCAAATCGACATAGAGGGAGAAAAGATTTATTTTGGCTCAGTCTCAGAGGTTTCAGTCCATGGGTGGCCGACTCTGCTGGTCTAGGCCTGTGGTGAGGCAGAACATCATGGTGGCTGGAGTGTGTGTCAGAGAAGGGGTCCCACCTCATGGCGGCTGAAAGGAGAGAGAGGGTGAGAGACAGAGACAGAGAGTCAGAGACAGAGAGAAAATGAGAGAGAGCGAGAGAGGGGGAGAGAGAGGAGGGTAAGGGCTAATATATCTATCCTTCAAGACACGCTGCCAGTGACCTACTTCCTTCCTCAAGGCTCCACCCCCTAACATTCCCATCATCTCCCGGTATCCATTGACTTATGGGTTCATCCATTGATGGCATCGAGGCCCTCGTGCCCCAGGCATTACTAAAAGCCCCACATCTGAGCACTGCTGCATGAAGGATATGGGGCTCTGGGGGACACATCACCCCCTGACCTCAACACTCAGTGACTGGTGAGCCCGCAAGTGGCCTCACCCACTCACACGAGCTCTGCCCTTATCACATGATCACATAAATGTCCCCTCCGGTCCCACTTGTCATACCTCACAGGAGCCTGGTGACATTCAAACCACAGCAAACCTAACAAAATGAGCAAAAATCAGGAACATGGTTTTTATATTTTGTCCAGCGACTCAAGGTGTCCTATACTGGGAGTTTCCCTACACATGTAATACACAAAATTGATCCAAGTTTTTCTTTCTTTTTCCAGCACTGGAGATGGAGCCTAGGCGGGGGCACATGTTCTACCACTGTGCGGCACCTCCAGCCCCATCCGAGACTTCCTCCTGCAGCCTAAACGTGCCGTCGTGGGGTCACTTGGTTATTGTCGGCCTCCTTGGAGCTGGACAGTGAAGCCCAGGTCGACAAGTCCTGCTTGTCCCGATCACCAATGCACTCAGCACACACTTGGCTCGCTGAGCATCTGCTGAATGAAAGGATAACCCTCCCCGAGGCAATTCCCAACATGGAAAATCTGACTGCACATCTCCCTCCTGCTGATCTCTGGCTCTGCGGCCCCTTCCCAGCCTTTTCTAAGCTCTATCTGAAGTAGGGCAGTGAGAAGCCTTTTCTTTAGCCTGCCGCGTGAGACAGTCCACTTGGCCTGACTGCCATTACCTGGGCCGGATGCCCAGCGTACACTCAGGATGGCACCTCAGAGGCTGAGAAGGGAACACGTGGCTGCTGGGGACAGAGCCCACGAGCCGCTCTGGCTGAGCCTGCGGTCTTCCTTCCACTTCTCGTCTTCTTTTGTCACTGCGGACCAAGCACCCTGTTTCACTTCAAGGTTTAAGTTCATTGTTGTCCTCTCAACACATGCGTGACTCATTTAAACATTAAGAAATATTAGTGCACTCAAAGACTGATGTCCTTTAGGAGATCAGAAGGGACCGTAACAGGAGCCCACAGTGCCCTCAGAGAGGCCAGAAGGCCTCTTTCTACTCAGGGAACTCGTTAGACACCCCCATTTGGCCTTGGCCTCTGTTACTTACCTGTGAGTATCACACATGAGCCCTCCCAGTAGAACCAACATGCAAAATTACCTGTAATTTTTTTTTTAATGAGTCAGGGTCTCACTAAGTCACTAAGTTGCTAAGTTGCCCAGGCTGGGCTTGAACTTGTGACCCTCCTGCCTCATAAACACTATCCTTGATTCCTGTCTCCAACAACCCCAAGCAAACTGCGCCTGTCTGGAGGTGGGTGGTGGGCGTGGTTGCACAGTGACGTGAGTGTACACTCACACGGTAGGCTTACAAATGGTTAAACATGTGATCGTGTGCTTATCAAACCCTTCATCACTTTGTAATTAGGTGCTATGACTTTGTAGCCACACTCGAATATTCCAGAGCCTGCAAGACCCCCTCACTCGCCTCCTTCACCCCTACAAGCTAGGGCCAGTGTGGAGAGGGAAGGAGGGGAGGTAGGTGGGTGCAGGAGGACAAGGTATTTGCCATCAGAGCAGTGCTGTGGCTTCTGTCCCCTGCTGTGCCTGGTGGTCTTATTGCCTCTGTTGATGGTTTTACAGCCAACTTAAATCAACGCACGATTGGCATTTATTGGCCTGAGAATGCACAGTGTGGATGCTGAGCCACCTGCAGCACAGATGTTTTCAGGGAAGATGCTGGGCATAAAATCACTTTCCCTGCAGCGACTAGATTCATTGACACACAGTGGATGACTCTGAGAGTAGAGGGCCCTGGGGTGGCCCCCTTCCCATGTTTTGTAGCAGCTAGCTTCTCCCTTTAATCTGGAGGGCATTAAAAAGTACTCTCTTCATACTGCCTACATTTGGATTCATTGGTTAGGAAAATTCAGAAACTGACTCAGAATGAAGGGGCCGAGAACTAATGTGCTAGGGATATGATTCTGGGTTCTAGGTATTTTCCCAGAGTGGGGGAGAAATCAGTTACTAAGACAGGATAATAACAGCTACTGTTTACTGGGTGCTTCTCTGTACCAGGCCCAGATCTCACTGTTTGCCACCCTTTATCGCATGTCACACTCACAGCTCTACGGGTGACTGGGGGAGGGGCGAGGAAGTTGTGGCAGACAGCGGTGACGGAACTGATGCAGATCCTAGGGCACAGTGAGCAGCCGGGCAGTGTGCAGCCAGGTGGTCGGCACCAGGCCCCTGCATGCTTTCTCTGTCATTCGTGCGGGAGCCCTTGCACTGAGCTACATCCCTAACCCGCTTCATTTTGAGACAGGGTCTCACTAAGTCACTGAGTTTCCCAGGCTGGACTCAAACCTCCCGTCTTCCTGGCTCAGCCTCTCAGAGTGCTGGGATCACAGGTTTAGGCCACCATGCCTGGTTTACCTCTTAGCTACACTTTCATTTAGTTCACCTGACGTCTTGTACAAGTGGGTAAGTTTGTCGTGCAAGCGACGACCCTGATATGGTAATTGTTAGAACCTGGAGAGGTGCATACCTGTCCTGCCCTGCAGAAAATAAGAGAGAAATGAAATTTTCCACCACCAATAGCTTTTGTTTAGAAGCAGAAAAGAGTCTCTTAACATCAGGAGGCGCTGATCCCTTCTGTCACTGCAGATACGCTGCTGCAGGCCAGGGCTGGGGGTCTTTTCAGATGAGGGTTGCACTCATTGGAGCAGGGAATGAAGTAAACCCCACAAAGCAGCTTAGTGACTTAGTGAGGTCCCATCTCATGCAATAAAACAGTACAAAAGGGCCGGGGATGTAGCTCAGTGCAAGGGCTCTGGGTTCATTCCCAGTACTGGGGGAAAAAGCACTGGGTGAGGGGCACTAGAGATAAAAATGCTGGTGAGCTTGTCTGGCTCTCTCTCTCCCCTTCAATCTACACCAGCCTTGGCAGAGTCCTAGGAACTCCGGTGGCCGTGAGATTCGCGGTCTGCGGTTCTTGGCTGGAACCGGATCGTGGGTTGAACTGGATCCAGGCAGGTGCCGTGTGGGCCGGTGCTGGACCCAGGTCCCTGGGGGCGGGGCAGCTCCTCCCTCGGGAGCCCCTCGGGCTGCGTTGTCCAGAGAAACAGCCCCGTAATTCTGGTCATCTGAGAGCTTGCTCTCAGGCTCGCCCTCCTCAGCATCCTTCCATCCTCCCTAAAGCGTTCCTTCCTCATAGCACAGATGGAAGAATCCCTGACGCGAATCCGCAACGCATCTCTCTCTCTCCCGACCCCGGGAGGGGGGAAAAGGCCTCTTTTAGAGAACTCAGTCAAGAAATAGCAGAGACCATTCCCCGGAGAGCTCCACTTCCTCCATCACCTGTGGAAACATTTTCTTCAAAAAACCAAGCTCTCTTGAGGCACATTAAATAGAATTTGATTTTGAAAGATTACATTTTCCAGACACACAGCTATTCTTTATCCGAATTTAGCAAGTCTGACGCTACATTGACACCGCACTCTGTCTAGCGTCTTCTGAAAACGGTGAGTCACCTGCAGCTCCTCGGGTGTTCGGGAGGGGATAGAGGAGCCAGGAGAAGCAGTATTTAGAGAGTGTCTGACCCTGGAGGCTTCTAAACCTTTATTTTATTATTATTATTTTATTTTGGCACCGGGGACCGAACTCAGGTCCTTGTGCTTGCGCAGCAGGCGACGAAACCACTGAGCCAAATCCCCGGCCCTAAACCTTTATTTTTTAAGACAGAGGATCTTGCTATCCTTCCCCGGGCTGGCCCTGAACTCCTGGGTCCTCGAAATCTCCCACCTGACCTTGGAGAGCAGCCGCCCCATCACGCTCACCAGGCCTTTGTTTATGGTTTTGAGATCCAGGTTTACCTGCTGGGGGGAGGGGGCAGATGCTGGGATGTGGAAGGGGCTGGCTCTGGGAACCCTGTGGGCTACTGTGATGCCTGCCCCAAGCACATGTGTCTTGTGGTGCTGGCTGGTGACTGTCCGGGATGAACAGAATCTCTCCCTCTCTTACACAGCTCGGGTCTCATTCTGTCTGCGCAGAAAGTGCCAGTGGGCCATTTTCTCGAACACACAACTCTATCCCCGTCTGTGCTGTCATCCCTGGGCTCTTCCCGGCCTGGCACAGCCTGGTGGACTCCTGGGGCGACTGCCCCCACCAAGCCGGCACTCACTGTGAGGGCAGTGTACTCCCCTGCAGTTGCTGCTGCTGCTAGTTCCTGCCTGACCCATTTCCTGGTGTCTGTCCATCGCAAAGGTGCTGCCGTGCTTGCTGACAGGCTCTCCAGACTCTGGAAACACCTGCTTGGCATTCCCCTTCCGTGGGATCTGGTTCAAAACCATTCCAGCTGGGGTTTAGGGCACCATCATTTTCCCAGTCAGCTTTTCCTACTTTTCCTCGATCTTGGAAATCAAGTCGGTGACACATTTGAAAGCACACACCAGGCCCTGGGTTCAGTGACCAGCACCAAAGGGGAACAAGTGCATTGGAAACTAGCAAGGGATCATATTTCTGTGTGTGTGTGTGTGTGTGTGTGTGTGCGCGCGTGCATGTGCGTGTGTACATACATAAGCACATCATGGCTAGGAAATAACAAAAATTTTAGCAAGAGAAAAACTACCCATTGTTCTTTCCCTAAAGCAAAAACTGTTCTCATAATGGCACATTCCATTCTTCCTTTTGCCAAATATATGCATTTTATATGTTGGGTCATAGAACATGCGCACTTTTGTTTTCTGATATAGACACTGCTGTCCATAGGGGCTGTTCTCCCCCCAGCATACCTTGCTGTCTCTATTTCTATTTTAGCGAGTATTTCCCTGTACCATGTTGGTATTTGTGTAGCAATCTCCCCATTCTTGGAGGGGAGAAAGAAGGAGATCATTAGCTTTATATTCCTAACATCGTGCACAGGGTCTGGCATACAGCTGGATCTTGATAACAGCCGACTGAGTGAGGGATTATAAGTACAGAACAGTCAGAACAGATTAGTGCCAACTGGGTTTTTTTCTTTTTCTGGGGATTATGAGTTTGTCCAGAGTCCAGAGTCCATGAGATCTGAGACCTTCAGCCCAGGGGTTACAGGGAAGATCCTGATATTTGCAAAATCACCTCCACAGGAAGTTCTCACTGACATTCAATCTATTTGAAGATGCACAGTGGGGCTGGGCATGTAGCTCAGTGGCGCTGCACCTGCCTGGCAAGCACAGCGAGGTCCTGAGTTCGGTTCCCCATACTGCGGGTTGGGGGTAGGGATTAAGTAGTAAACTGGAAATGCCCGTGGGTGCCTTTGCAATAAAACAGAAGAAAAAGCCATCCTTGCAGAACCAAAGCACAAGAGCTGGCCACCAATCCCCATATGAAAAGCAGAACCCCAGAGTAGCATCAGGTGCCCACAGGAAAAGAAGAGAGCCCAAAATTCCATAACCAGCTAAATGAGCTTTCAGGTGAAGGATTCGAACAAGCTTATCCACATGGTAGAACTCAGTTTAGACACATGTTATTTGTAGAACTAAAACTAAATGAGGGTTGAGAAGAAGCATACATACTATGTTGTGGGAAAACATGCAGACAATGAGATATAGAACTATAAAGCATACATGGGAAGAAAGGAACACATGCAAACATTTTGAGGGGACTTGAGGTATAGCTTAGTGCAGTGAAAAAGTGTCTGCTTAACATGTGGGAGGCCCTGGGCTTGATCCCCAGCACTACCCCCCTGCCAAGAAAGAAAAATGTAAGCTATTCGCCATAGTTGTATTGCTGATGGTAATAATGAATCTGAAACTGACATATATGTAATGTGGGCTACAGTCAATGAGTGATTGTGAAATAAACTAATACCATCATCCTTTAAGAACCAGGATTTTCAGTATGCAAGGAAATACAGATAGATAGACAAGAGATTCACACAAGAACTAGACAACAGGTTAAATGAAAACTCAGCAGTTCTGAATTAAATTGGAATTCTCAAGGTGAATTCAAGAGGTATTTTATCTGTCTAGCTAATCCTTCTATCTACAGACAAGGCCTAAAAACAATCCCTAATCTAGTTGCAAAGAACATTTCCCACTAAAAGAAGCCAGGGGTTTTTGAAGAAATGGTCAAATCCCAGAACAAGATAAGCTTGGATCATCTTTTCATACCCAATATCAGTGTGATCAAAGACACAGAGTTACACATAAGGACTCAGAACCCAAGCTCGAGAGGCACTGGCCACACACAAGACAACTACAGCATCAAGAAGCTTAATGAATACCACTGGTTGAGAAGCAGGAAATATCTTAAAATTTATGAGTTCATCAGGATATCAGTAAGTCTCACTGGTCACCTTCAGAGGGTGATAAGAAACTGTCTGGTTAACTATTATAAGTAACCCCCCCCCCAGTGTAAAAGCAGCGATCGACAATCACATGATGCTTATGGGTTCTGTATTTGAGGACACTGGGCAGGGAATGGCTCCATGTGCCTGTCATCCCCCCTGGGGGCACAAAGTGGCTGGACCTGGAGTCACCCTGAGGTTATTTCACTGTGCGCTGGGCCTGGGCTGGGAGCCTGCACCCCCGGGGAACTGTTAACCAGAGTGTTGTGTGTGAACCTTCCAGGAGCGTGGCCAGGGTCTCTGAACACAGCTCCAGGCTCCCAGGCTGCAGGAAAGAAGCCAGAGGTGGTGTGACCTTCCTGATACAGGCATGGAAATCACCAACTGTGGTTTTCATGCAGTCTGTTGTTTGAAGCAGTCATGTGCCCACCCGGATTCAAGGAGGGCAGAAGACCCGCCTTATAGGCAGGAAGCCCAAGGAATCTGCAGCCGTTCTTCAAAGCTAGCATGGGGATTAATTCATTTTCTTGAAAACTGAGTAATTCAAGCAAAAAAAGCCAAGCTTTTTCTATGCGAACTTTACCACTGAGATCACACATGAACTCACACATGAAGGGCAGCAATAGCTTACAAAGGTACTGTAACTGGGCCAGGGGAGTAGCTGAATGGCAAAGTGCCTGACTGGCAGTGTGAGACTCTGGGTTCCATCCCCAGTACCACACACACACACACACACACACACACACACACACACACACACACACATTCTGGCTAATAGGTACAAACAGTAAGGTAATTTTCACAGTATCCCATACATAATACAACTTGTATGTGCCTAACATTTTAATTTAAATTTTTTTAAAATAGTAAAATTAGAGTGTCACCATTTTGCAAATCCCAGTGAACTAATGGTTGGAACAGTTGGGTATCAACATTTGGAGACATCATAGACACCAGTGCAACCTGCTCGTCATGAAAGAACACAGCACCACCTAGTGAGTTACCTAAGGCTGCAATGTGAGTCTGATCATACTGACTCCTAGCTCTCAAATTGCAAGAAGTAACAGAAGACAGAGGAACATGTTGCATCACACCAAGCGACTGCACATAGACTGAGATACTGAAGGTTAAATATCCAGGGCTTTCAAGAGATAAGGTTAAAAGGAAAAGAAAGAAATGAGGGAAGTCAGTGAATTAACATAAACTTGAAAGATATAAAGCATAAATACTAAAGGTGGGGGTGAGGAGGTGCAAACTAAGCTGTAGTGTCTAGGCCTTCACATTTGGGTGATAAAACCACAAAAAAAGCACCGGAGTGATGCAGTAAGAAGCTAGCAAGTCCTTTTGGGGAAAGGGAGCAGGCTGAATGGTTAGCACTTTGTAAAAGTTTACACAAGTGTCTACCTTCTGATGACTTATTACAACCTACATTTAGGGCTGGGGATTTAGCTCAGTGGTTTCGCCGACCCGAGTTCAATCCCTGGTACCAAAACAAAAAACAAAACAACAAAAAAACCCAAACTACATTTATTTAGAGGGTTCTATGTGTTTTATTTCATAACATAAGCCAAAAAAAAGAGAGGAACAGAAAGAGATAGAAAGTGATTTTGATATAGTGGCAGCTAAGATTTATTGAATCACATTACAAAATGGAAGTCACTGTGCTCAGCATCTCTCACATAGTATCTCGTTTAATCCCCATTAATGATGATCCACAAACAGTACTCCCACAACAGGCTAAGCAAATAGCAAAGTTGTGGAGATTCCATTGTCACCTCCTCTGAGTGTAAAAAAGAAAATATGCAATATTTACTGTGCAATATTAATTCTGGAGAGATTGTTGTGGATGATCTATTTTTCTGCACCTTTGATAAACAGTACATTAGGGAAGTAGAGGATATTGCTCAAAGCACTTGTGACACATTACTAATATACAACACAACACTTCAATTTGAAATTTACAAAAATAATTTATCTTCTTATAATGATTTTTAAAGATTCAGCTATCTTTACTGAACATAAATGTCCTAATGTCCTACATATCCCTGCTATTCATCTTGTTTCTATTTTCAAAAAGCAAGACATTTAAAGTCATATAAACTTAAAGGTTTTGAGACTTTTTTTTTTTTTTAGTGCTGGGATTGAACCCATGGACTCACACATATATTCCCAGGCATTATTAGATTTGAAAAGGGAAATTTTGGCTAGAGAGGGAGGTCATATCTTTGTAAGAAAAACTATTAATGTAATAGATTCCCTGGTCTCTTCAAATCACTTTGTAAATCCCAAGCAAGCTGCTCTATCTTCTAACATAAAAGTAGCCCTTTTGTGTTCTCTACAAAGACGGTTCAAATACTGACCCCGCTCTGAGAACCTGAGCAATGGTTCCTGAATTTGCAAGTAGTGGGCCGTCCACAAGAGGGCACTCTTTCCCCAGGCTGCTCAAAGCAGCCGGGGTCAAGGGCCAGGCTCTTACCGGGTAGCTCAGCGCAAAAGATGCAGGCACATCCGTCCCTTCCTTCCAAGGGGCTGGGGAAACTTCTAAAGGGCAAAACTTTAAAAGGCAGAGGAAACCCAGCACCCAGTGTTGGCTCCCACAGCCTCCACAAACAGCCTGTGACTCAGCTGCATTTTGTTAGAGACGGGTGATTACACTGTAAAAAATACACTATTCAATCCCTGGCACCAACACACACACACACAGGCACACACACACACACACACACTAAACAAACCAGAAGCACCTGTTTGTTTTACGATACTGTTTGCTCGGTAAGGATTCTGGCCTAGTGACACCAATATATCCAGCAGTCGGTTTTGCCTGAGCTGTATCTTCCCAGAATGAGATGCTCGAAGGTGCTATGCAGCCCACAGCAGCAGGTGTGAACCGGTCCTGGGTTTGGTCCAGAAGGAAGCACGGATGCTCCACCTAGATCGCAATGGGGTGCTCAGCACCCCCATAACACCCAGGTTCTTACCCCTCACTGTGCTTATTCTTGTTTTCTAGGGAAAACACATCTCAACTGTGTGAGCAGCCCTACTCCAAAAAATAGTACATTTTGAACTTAGAGCCACTTTCATAGTCTTTTTTTTTTTTTGGTACTGGGGATCAAACTCAGGTCCTTGCACTTTCGAGGCAGGTGGCAGAACCACTGAGCTAAATCCCCAGCCCTATAGTCTGTTTTTAAGAAAGCCACAAATATATCCCCCAGCCAACACCAAAGCAGCAAAAGTTCAGAGTGAACAACTCAAAGCAAACACACCAAAGGAAGATCAACCCTCTTGTTTACTTACAAGGTCTTTAAGCTCCTAATATTGACATTGGTTTCTTAGTTCTCCCGTGCATTTTCTTTTCTATAGCGAACAACAGCACTTTAATCTAGAAAGAAGCAGGTTTGGCTGGGGTGAGCAAACCTGCAAGTGAACAGTGTTGAGCAGCAACAAGCAAGCAGTCTTGGGTATCAAAACCAGCTGCTTTGCATTAGCTGAAGTGACGCCTCACAGAATCCAGGCTGAAGACCCAGAACTGGAGATGGACACCAGGGAGGTGGATCACAGTGTTTGAGAAAGCTTTGCTCCCTCTTTCTGAGGGTCTGTTTGGTAGTATTACATTTAACTCCAGCAAGCCTTTCCAAAAGGTATTTTTAGAAGCAATTATGTTAAAAGCTTGAGTTCCTGGAGTTTTATCTATACGGATATCTCTTGGCCTGAGGGACCTTAAGGTATTGAATTGAGCAAGGCTCCTTTTAAGAAGCCAGTTTCCTTATATAAATAAAGCAGCCATGCTTGGGAGCACAAGAGCTTGAAGGTATTTGGAAAAGGCCAGGTGTGCCTTTTGCTTCCCTGATGGGGCAGGCTGCTCAAGGAAGGGGCTGTGAAGGTGGGATCTAGGACTCAGGAGTTCCTGTCTCCCCACACGGGACCACCCAGGAGGAGAATTAGGAGGGAGCTTCCTTCCCCTCCTGAGGCCTGGCTGGCAGAGTGGTCTAGGAACCCATGCTGATCCCACCCCCTGCAGACTCCTGCTTCCTGGTCATTTTCTAGTGCAGGAGTTTTCACCCTGGGCCCTTTAAGGACTGGGCACTCTGAGGTCCTGTGCCAATGCGCATTTCCCCTGAGGGGAATAGTCACTGGAGTATGGAAGGGATTTACAGCAACCAGTGGGCGATGAGACCACACCAAAAAAGCTCATTGCACATGAGCTGAAGGCTGGGAAACTACACAGAGTCACTGATAAGCCCTGGCTATCTTGGGAGGAGCTAGAAACAGTCCTGACCCTTCCCTTTCCCCTGACAGCCATGAAGGGGCATGGACACGGGTGGAGACAAGTCCTAATGATTAACAACAAAAGTCTTGGAAAGATGAGGGCCCATTAGTGATTTCCCAGAGTTTCCCTCACTGCAGTGAGCTATGATCAACACTACAGTCTCTCCTGGAGACTGCACAAAAGCCACAGCAGCCCTGTTTCAGACCCGCTGTTTTTGAGCTGTCAGTCAAGCAGCCGCCAGTCTTGGTGTGGCAAGACTTCCTCTGAGAAGGCTAAGGCCCTCCTGCTGGCTTGGGGAGGTACTGGCCTTGCCTGCAATAGGCTTGAAACATGGACCTATTGAGGCAGGAGATTAGGGCGAGGGAAACTGGCTGAGCAAGTGGGCATGGCTGCCAACAATGGAGGTCCAGGAAATTCGCTGAAAAACAGCTCCCCAAGCCCTGTGCCTGGGACCAATAGAGAAGGCATTTCAGCTCTTCTGGGGAGAACTCAGGTGGGGTTTTGATAGGACAGCCCAGATCAGACTCAGCCTGAGGACTGGGAGATACCAAAGGCCTCCATTAACCTCGAGGCCACCCCACTCTTTCAGTGGTCTGTGTTCACTCTGCAGGCTGCGCTTCTCTTTCTACCTTAAATTGGCCCACACTCGCTCTGTAGAGCATATTTCTTTTCCTGTCTTTAACAAATGTAAAGCCTTGCTACTTTTTGCACGGGTCTGGATCAATTCTTTGTTCAGGACAGAAAGAACCCAGCAGACACCTCTCGAAAGAGACCTCAGAACCCCAGGTGGCACTGTCATGCAACCTCCAGATGACTCAGTCCCCTCTGATGCTAGTCCAGAAATCCCCAGGTAGGTGGTGGCAAGCAGGAGACTGCATGTGCTGGCTGCTCCTCCTACCCATAAGCAGTGCATCCTCCCGGGGCTCCCCCAGGGCACTGTCCACTTCTGCAGCATGGGTCCTAATAAAAGTTTCACTAGGGTGGCCCTAATCTGGGTAGAAGGGGCTTAGTGGGGTCCATGAAAAGGGCTGACGGCACCAGGGGCTCTGTATTAAGACTGAAGAACTCGAGACTGGCAGTAGCCCTGTTGGTGGAGGAGAGGCTGAGCCCTCAGCTGTGGGCAGAGGAGGAGGAGCTGGAGGCCAGGCCATGAGGTCAGCAGAAGTGCCCTAGAGAGGTCAGGGGTAGAGAACCCCAAAGAACCAGTGTTCGAGCCCAGCCTGGGCAACTCAGTGACTTAGTGAGACCCTGTCTCAAAGTAAAAGAATTTTGGCCAGGGGATTTAGCTCAGTGATTCTGCCACCTGCCTCGAAAGTGCAGTTTGATCAAACTCAAAAGAGTTTGATCCCCAGTACCAAAAAAAAAAAAGTAAAAGAATTTTTTTAAAGGCTAGGGATGTAGCTCAGTGCAAAGGCCCTGGGTTCCATTCCCAGTACAGAAACAAAACAAAACAAAAAAGCTGTACCATCAGAACTGTAACACGAAGAGCTGAGAGGTGCTGCCTCTCAAAGGCTGGGCCCTAACCTGAAGGGAGTGGCATCTTGCCAATTGGAGATTTCCATCTGAAAAGGAACCCTTGGCTCATCCCTGACACGTGACACCGTAGGAGAAGAGTAAAAGTGAGCTGGCTAGAACCTTGAAGATGACAGATGTTAGAGGTCATCCTGTCCAATCCTCTTATCTTATAAATAAGGAAACTGAGGCTCAAAGTCCCCCAGGGTGGGCATGAGGCCGGGCACCTGAGTCTCCTCACTGGTTAGGATTGGTGTAATCTTGAGGATACAAGGATCAAGTCCTTCAGCTCTAACTGTGGAGACAGAGGGAGGACAGAGCAGGAGCTGAGCGCCTCCCACTACCCACAGTCCCACGACACCACAGGGCTCATTAGAGCAGCATGTGTCGAGGAGTGTGGGCTCTGCTACTCAGCTTTGAACCTGGCCTTTGCCTTTGGGGCAATGATCTCACCCTAATGCCCCGATTTCCTTACCTATGAAATGGAAAAAAATAGTGACACAGGCCATATATGATTGCTGAGGTTTAAATGAGCATGCACGCGTGTGTGTGTGTGTGTGCATGTGTGTGTGTGTACATATACTCGCTTAATGCAGATATTCCATAGGATAGGGTTTGATACATGTCAAAAACTCCTCTTTGTCCTCATCTATTGCTGATGTTTTAACAGACATTTATCGAGTATCTACTGTTGTCAAAGCATGTACCAGACCCCAGGGATACAGAGATAAAAGACCTCCAATCAGGAGCAAGGATGCAGGAACCACAGTTACTGAAAATAGGTTGTAACAAGAGCCTCCATACTGGTTGGCCCAGTGTGTTTGGTAACTAGAGGGCACTAATATCCAGAGTCTTAATCATCCCTGGGATCCAAAATGCAAACCTACATGGGTATGCTGTGGAGCTACCTACCGAGTGTCCCTGGAGCGACTGAGGACGTACAGTACGCTAATATGGACATTACTGACTGATAATCCCAGGGGCCAGGCTGATCAGCATTGCCAGGTGGGGGGTTAGGATTGGCAGTTAGATGTGAAGGGTGGGAAGGGGCTGCCTGGGGACCAAGTATTGCAGAGCTGCCAGGAGAGCCTGGGACCTAATTACGTGCCCGGTGTTTGTGGACCAGGAGGAGCAGGGTCACAGAGAAGGAGAGCTTGGGTTCAGGCCTGAGCAGGGTCAGGGGTGCAGCCAGTGGTAGAGCATGTGCCATGAAGGAAGGCGGGAATGAAGGAAGGGGAGAAAGAAAGGAGAAGGGAGAGGAGGGAAGGGGAGAGAACTGGAAAGAAAATAAAAGAAAAAAGAAAAGGTAGTTTCTGCCAATTTCCTCCATAGTGGCTGTGTCTCTTGTGTCCCTTTTTGAAGGCACAGCTAGGACCTCAAGGCCACCAACTCAATGGCCTAAACGTAAAGCCTTCCACATTGGTCAGTTGGTCAGGGTTCTCCAGAGAAGCAGGACCAGTAGGGTGAATGGAGTGCCAGAGGCGGGTGGGAGGGCTTTGAAGGAATTGGCCCAGTCATCACGGGGGCTGGCGAGTCTGAAATCTGTTAGGCAGGCTGGAAACTTAAGACAGAAGTTGAAGCCACAGGCTTAAGGCCAAAGGCTGGAAACTCAGGCAGGATTTCTATGCTGCCGTATGAAGGCAGAATCCCTTCCTCTTTAGGGGCCTTAAGTCTTTTCTGAAGGCCTTCAACATACTAGGTGAGGTTTACTCATATCATGGAGTAGTCTACCAGACTCAACTCTCCTGGTTTAGATGTGAGTCTGTGGCTTGATGTAGCTCAGTGGTAAGGTATGTGTTTGGCACAAACGAGGTCCTGAGTTCAATCCTCAGCACCAAAAGAAAAAAAAGTTTCTCACGTCTAAAAATTACCTCACAGCAACAACTGGACTAGTTTTTGACAGAGCAGCCGGGCACAGTGGTTCCCATGGCCTAGCCGAGTTGTCATCCAGTGAACTGTCGTACCATCTCTGACTCCAACACTCACTAAAGACTGGATGAAGCCACGTGAAACTAGGAGAAAAAGGAGAGACTTTTCTGTTTCAAATTCTAGCAAATGTGAACCTCCCCACTCCCTCGTCACTTCTAGAAGGTTCTCCCTGGACTCCTGCTCTAAGTGAGGGGCCACCCCTCTGTGCCTGCCCCAGGATGGTCGGTGCCCTGTTGTAACTGAGGGCTTCATCTCCCAACTGTGTCTTTTATCCCTTGCGACCCATGACTTCGACTTCATGGCAGGCCCTGGACAAAGTCGGCACTCGATAAATGTTTGGAATTGTCCTTGCACTGCCACACCAAGGAACAAAAGAACTCGAGCTACCTGATGAGCCTGGATGCCAAGATGCCTGCGTGCTTGTGTTCTGCATCACACTCATCAAAACACAGCTCGAGCCCAGTGATGGGTTCACTCTGCTGTGTAACGTGCTAATAAAACCCATTTCCTCCTCCTCCATCAGATAGCAGCTCTGAGTCACTTCCTTAGGAATGGGGGTGCACATTAAAGATCCTGATATGGAAGGCTCCAGGCCAGACCCTGTGCTTGCCAGTTTTCATTCCTTCTTTCACCCAAGAAGCATTTATTTATTAGGTGCTGACTGCGTGCTGGGGTACGATCTCAGCACTTCAGGAATTCGCAGCCTGGGGCTCAAGATTTCTCTTTTATCTTCTTAAAGGCATTCCAGATTCACTTGCTATTTTGCTTATAACGATAGGTGTATTCACTTATAGAAGTGAACCTTAGGCCAAAATAACATGGTTTTTCATGACTTCATCTTGAAATCTGGCACCACATTAAAGCTTGGTCAAATTTGTGCCATATTTCCTCTAACGGAATGTGATATGTCAGGGTACATCACAGTAAGCTATAAATCCTGCTCCTGTAACCACTGCACACTTAGAAAAAGCAAACACAGTAAAGAAAAATCCCCCTTTCGCTCCTTTCTGTGGCCAATACTCCAGAATTGAACTTGGAAACCAGGTAGGGAAGGGAGAAAGGTTTCCTCTGTAATGATCATAAAATGACCATTAAATTCTAAATTATAGAATTTTAGAACTAGAAATTTGTCCAAAGTGATGCTTTATAAACCAATAGGTCTCACTGGGGATTTAGCTCAGTGGTTTCACTGCAAGGTCCCGAGTTTGATCCCTGGTACCGAAAACACAAAAGTCTCGAAGTACATGTCCACCAATTACATCTCATGTTACCAGGATGGTCTGAGACCTCCTCCTGCTGCTGTCCAAGTGCCCAAAGGCACCAGAAGTGAGTGTTTCTTGGCATTGGTTCTGTTTCACACGGTGACATGGGGACACCCACCAAGGCCTCCACCTCCACTCTCCTGCTTTCAGTGTTCTGAGTGGCTTGAGAGAGCCCAGTCTGGGTACCACAGGGTCTATAAAGGAAAGAACTTAGATTTGAAACCAGTTTATCAAATAATAAACAATATTGAGACATGTAGGGATTTCAAGTGCAGTTAGCCACAGGTATCATATTTATCTGAAATTTTAAGTTAACAGACACTGGGGAGCAGTTTTGAAAATGTGGCAGAGATGCCTATTCCACAGCGTGGTGCTGGGACCCAAATCCAGGGCCCTGCACATACTAGGCAAGTACTTACCAATGAGCTATGCCTCCTTCGTCACTTCCTTCATTCTGGATTAGTATTTGGCCAGTAAACCAAATCTGGCCCACAGCCTGTTTTGGAACAAAGCTTTATTGGGAGACAGCCACAGTCACTCCCATCACCTGAGGTGGCTTTAACACTAGAAAGGCAGAGTTGGGTCATTACTCCCGAAACTACGAACCACGGACCTTTAAATATTTACCATCCGCCTTTTACAGAACAAGTCTGTCAGCCCTCAATCTAGTTGATCAGGAAGACAATAAATCAGCCCTGACTTGTCGTGCTAGCAGTAAATACCTCCACCTTGGTCAGTGCCACGGTACTGCTGGTGACTAAGCAGGCACTTTCATTTTCTCTTGGTTCGGGGATCGAATAAGCACACACGTTTTGGAGCTGTCACTTAGGATTTTGCAAGGAAGGGGAGCTGCTGTGATGTCCTGGTGAGGACTGCTAACCTTCCTGCAGGCTTTTTTGTTCTGTTTGGTGTTTTGTTTCACATAAGGCCCTCCCAAGAAATTTACAAGGCACCAACTCCGATCAGCAAGTCACTGACTCACTCTTTTTAGGCGACCTGAACTTTTCTCGTGGTCACACTGAGTTCTCACTGGGCTTGACCTATGAGCATTAGAGGTGGGCTGCCCACCTCTAATGGGATGGTGAGTCATTCCTATGTGATATCACTAATTTCTCCAATAAAAGTCCTTCGCTGTCTTTGTTCAGGGAGACAGGGCTTTGGGAATTATTCCCAGGGCTTTCTCTACTAGCTACAAGTAGTGTACTTTTTCACTCTTTTACCTCCTGGTTGTGCTTATGGGCTGAGCAGTCTTCACAGTTTGCCATGGAAACCAGGCCTGGACCAAAGTGTCTAAAAGTTTCATCTGCAAATGATCCCCAGTTAATCCTACAGCTACATCCTACCTGCCAGGAACATCTCTACCATGAAACATGAATTCCCTTATGACCCTGTGCAAGATGTGCCTCTTTTCTATCCTACTGGATTTCCATCTTCTTTGAATCCTCCAATGCAGAACTGTAGAGTCACTCCATCCTCTTTAGTACATTGTCTGCAAGTAGCTCAATCTTCCCGTGGCCACCTAACTGGCTGACGATGCTAATGTAACAGGACAGCACAGGGCTGACAGGGCTGGGGTTTGCCACAACATGGCTCTGAAGCAGAAGTCTATGTATTATCATCTAAACAGTATAAATGAAAATGGAAAATGTTAATCAGTCAAGAAGTAGCTAAATAAATTGTGGTAATAGTTATACATTGTGTTTTAGTTACTTTCTCCTTGCTGAAACAAAATACCTGACACCCGCAAGTTAAAGGAGGAGAGGTTTATTTTGGCTCACAGTTTATAGAGGTTTCAGCCCATAGTCGGCTGGCTCCAAGGCAGGATGGCATGGCAGAGGAGAGACAGTCCATGGCAGGGCAATGGGAAGCAGAGAGAGATCAAGGGAGGAGGAGGGAGGTAGACCCTACCAGGCCACACCCCCAGTGACCACCTCCTCCAGCCAGGCTTCAGCTCCCCACATCATATTCAGCCATCAACTCATCAGGGGACCAATCTACCCATGAGTATGGCACCCCCTGATCCAATAACCTCCCAAAAGGCCTGCCTATGAGCACATGAGGCTTTGGGGGGACATCTAGATATAAATCATAACACACTGGAATACATATACAGTCATACCCTCATACTAGACTGTTTTGAAATTTGTTGGACTCAGTATTGGATGCATTTTATCCTGGTACCACTCATACCCATACTCAACACACAAGACAGAACTTTTCAGCATCACTTGCCTGATGACTCACTACCCTCTCTGCCAATACATCTGTTTGGTACTAGTTGTTTTTGGTGCTAGTTGCACCTCCTGGAACCAATTAATGATGAACATCAAGTACTGAGGAGCCACTGTATCAGATAAAATGAACAAAGTAAAGGCATATGTGTTCACATATAGTTGGAGATACTGTGAAAAAGTGTAAAAGGCATATGATGTATATATACCCTTTTCCCCTGAAAATAAATTCTCTTGCTCAGTGGCTACTCTGCAAGGCAGGTAAGGCCAGGATAGGCTGAATGGGGCTGGCATTTTTGGTCTCTAGTTTTCAAGGCTAATTATTTTCCAGCTAGGTCTTATTTTCAGAGAAACATGTTAGTAGAATGTACAAGAGTATTGAATAACAATACACATTCTGAAATCATGGGTAAAGGATACATGCCAGTTTTATAATCATGACTCCTGGGGAGGAGGAAGGGAATCAGATGAATGGAGTGGGAATGGGACTCCAATTCTATCTACAAAGACAGTTCTTTAAAGAAGTATGAAGAAAATATTGCAAAATGTTAAAATGTGTTCAATACTGGGGGTTGGTACATGGGCATCTATTAAATTACTATTATTTGGTATTTTTGTGTGTTTGGATTTTTTATCACTGCACGTTTGCAGTACATAATGACGATATTCATTGTAGGGAGTTGGTACATGCCCCTAACACACCTTAATTCTTATTAGTTTCCTTCCCTCCCTTCCCTCTTCTTCCCTTTGTCTCCAGATCCCCTTCCCACTTGCAAAAGATCTATTTCCCTGTTTCCTATAATCCAGACTTTATTTTGCTCTTTAAATTATTTGTATTTTAGGTTTTTCATATAAGGGAAACGATGTGGTATGAAAGCTTGTGTGTCTGATTTATTTCACTTAACATGGTCTCCAGGTGCATCCATTTTCCTACAAATGACTCAAGTTTATCCTTGAAAGAAAGAAATACATCCTTCTTTACAGCAGAGTACTACTCCATTGCATGTAAATATTACACTTACTTTATCCATTCATTTGTTGATGGACATAGAGGCTGCTTCCAAGATTTAGCTATTATGAATTGTGTTGCTATAAAGACGGGTGTGCATGTATCACTGTAATATGATGATTTTAACTCTTTGGGAAGACTCCTAGAAAGAGAATAGCTGGGCCCAGGGGAATTTCTAGTTTCAGGTTTTTGAAGAAGCTCCCCATACTGATTTCCGTAGTGGTTGCACGAGTTTACATTCCCACCAACACTGACGAAGGGTCATCCCTCCCCTGCCCCAGACTCTCTAGCATTTGTTATCATCTGATTTCTTTATGATGGCCATTCTTTGTGGAGTGAGATGGAATCTGAGTGTTGTTTTAATTTTTATTTCTCTAATGGTCAGAGATGTTGAGTGTCTTTTCATGTATTTATTGACCATTTGTATTTATTCTTCTGAGAAATGTTCATTTCAATTGCCCCCCCCCTTTTTTTGATTGAATGTTTTAAGGGGGGGGAGCTAAAGGAGTAGCTGGAAAAAATTTTTTTCCATTCTGTAGGTTGTCTCTTCACTCTGTTGGCTGTTTCTTTTGCTGTACTGAAGATTTTTATCTTGATCTAATCTCATTTGTTGATTCTTGGTCTTATTTCTTGGGCAATTGAGATTCTGTTCAGAACCTATGCCCATGTCTTCAAGAGTTTTACCTGTTTTATCTTTCAGGAGATCAACTGTTTATGTTTTAATATCTAGGTCTTTGATCCATTTTGATTTTATTAAATTTTTTTAAGAAAGTCTAGGAAGTAGTCCCGACAAAATCCAACCGCTCTGTAAACTGCAGGTATTAGAACTAAAATACCCTCCGGCTCCTGTTTGACTCCTTTATTTTAGAAGACAGAAAATTAGTAGAGCTCATTTTTCCCTTCCTTCCTTCCCTCCCTCCCCATCTATCTAACACAATGGTTTCCATTAATATGTCCTGAATATTTCTTGGCATGAGTTTTGTGCGTAGTAGAGGCAACAATGCCTTATGAAGTGGATAAGAAATATACCCAAATGTTGACTGCTGCCTGTTGCACCCACTCCTCACCTCGACCTCAGAGGTTTGACTGACACCTGTGACCCCCCTGCCCTGATTCCTGTGGCTGCCGTCTGGGAGTGTAATAGAAATGCACTTTCCTGCTGGGGATTTAGCTCAGTGGTTTCGCCACCTGCCTTGCAAGCACAAGGACCAGGGTTCGATCCCCTGGTACCCCCAAAAAAAAAGCACTTTCCTGACTCTGCTGCCAGAGACACTAATTTGGTGGGTGGGGGTTGGAGGAAGGGCCCTGGTAATTTTTTTTTTTTTTTTTGGTACCGGGGATCGAACTCGGGTCCTTGCGCTTGTGCAGCAGGCGGAGAAACCACTGAGCCAAATCCCCGGCCCGTGATGATTATTTTTCACGTGTACTTTGGATGCTGCTGAGGCAGGGGGCGGCAGATGACACTGCGAATGAACTTCAGCCTCTTGGCTGCCTTTACTAAATACCTGCCTTGGTTTCTTCTTTGAAAAAAACCAAAACACTGCAGGGCAAAAGGCAGCCTGGCTTACTGCTGGTGAACATGAGACCTCAGAAACCAGGGCAAGGCTCACCAGCCACCCCCGTGGAAAATAATACTGAGCTGGTGGCCAACATGAAAGTAGATGACCTGTGTGGTTAGAAATGGAAGCGGCAAGTTTCCACTGTGAGCACCAGGCCAGTGGCGAATGGCAAGGTGATGCTTGGAAGGAAGGGGACTCAGGGTCTTCCCGGATTCAGGGTGGGCAGAAGGAGAGCACAGTGCAGAATCCAGCAGGGGAAGTTCCTGACTTACTCACAACTGTGCACTGATTGATGTCAAATCATGTGCTGAGGCCTGCAAAGTGCTCTGTGTCCTAAATACTGGCCTCATATTCTTTCTCAGGATGTCGCAGCAGGGGCCCAGCAGGACCACTAGGACAGCCGCAGCACACTAGGTGCAGAGCTTGCTAGCATGACTGATGGAAGGACTGAGGGACAGGGTAGAGACAAGAACCTGCAATGGCATAATAAATGTTGTTGTACACATTGCCCTCCATGGCCGGAGCCTCTTTTCCTGTCCAAAGCCCCAGACAAAGAATGTGCGACGTGGCTGACACCTCCAGTACTGTCTGTTGAAAGACGACATGGCCTGGGAAGCTCCCCATTGTGAGTACCGTTGGTGTCAGACCTTTGAGGCTGTACAGAGCTGCCTGATGAGGATTGGGGAGACAGGTGAGTGACACACATGTCACTTCCTGGCCCCTGTGGCCTCAGGCACCAAGGCAAGTCATCCAAGCAGGTCATTCGCTTAGGGCTTGCTGTCATTGGATAAGTGTCTCTCTCAGGCTTGGTCAGCAGCCTGTGGCATGGTTGGAGCTGGCAGGACCTTCAAGAGGCGACGCCTGTTAGAGGAAGTTAGGTCACTGGGGATGCGTCCTTGAAGGAGACACTGGGACTGGGCCCCTTTCTCTCTCTCTCTCTTTTAGCTTTGGGGCTGCGAGGAGCTAAACAGTCTTCCTCTGCCATATGCTTCTGCTGCTATGATGCACTGGGCCACCACAGGCCCACAGCAATAGGGCCAAGTGACCATGGACTGACACCACTGAACCAGGAGCCAAAACTTTCCCTCTCTTAAAGTTGATTTTATCAGGTATTTTGTTGCAATGATGGAAAGTTGACTATACAGGGTTTTAAACCTTGAATTAGTAACATAGAGCCAAGGATGGGAGACTGTGTTTCAGGCAGCAACAATGACAGCAGCAGAGTCTGGTGTGGACTGAATCCTCATGGGCAGGCTCTGCAGCATGATCTGGATTGAATACCAGCCTCAAGGGTATTGTCAGATTTACTACTTCTCCAGTGCCTACGTGAACTACCCTGTGTCTTTCAGTACACTGTTTCTACTTGAATCAGTCAGACGTTGGCATCTCTTATATCTCAGAACTAGCAGAGTCCCTCATGTCTCAGAGTAGGGAAACGTTCCAGGTAAAGGAAGCTACCTCCCTAAAAGAAAATACCCTCCTGTAGTCCCAGAACTCTAGGGGGCTGTGAGACCCAGTCTGAAAATAAAAAATAAGGGATGTAGCTCAGTATGAAGGCCCTGAGTTCAATCCCCAGTACTTAAATTTTAAAAAGTAAAGTCAGGAGCTTCAGAGCTTCCTGTTATTCATAGACACCAGAGATCTCCTTAGAGTCAGCCCTTCCTATGAGGTTCCTCATTCACGGATTCAACCAAGCATGGACTGAAAATATTTGAAAAAAACCGCACATGCACTGAACATATGTAGACATTTTTTTCTTGTTGCTAGTCCCTAAACAATATAGTCTAACAATGATCTATGTAATATTTGCATTGTATCAGATAATGTATGCACTTAGAAATGATTTAAATCCACAAGAGGATGTATGTAGCTCATAGGCAAACCATATATGCCAGTTTATAGAAGGGATTTGAGCCCCTTGGGTTTGGGAGCAAACATCCAGGTACAGAGGGAAGACTGTATTTTTAAGAAGTGGCACAAGCCTTTTGACTTGGCACTTTTTGATCTAGAACTTTGTCTCCAGAAACACTCCCCCAGATTTGAGGCTGTTGGGCTTGAGCTACATGAGAGGCGGTGGCATCATTTTCTGAGGTGTGACAGGGGGGTACCTGTTAGGTGGAGGGGGAGAGAATCAAGGGTGAGAATTAGGGAATGGGAAGCTTGTGCTGCCCGTGAAATGTCCAGTGCAGGTGCCAAGCCAGTATTTGGGTGGCTTAGGGGTCTGGAGATCAGGGATTAGGACGTCATCAGCAAGTGGGTGGCGGATAAAGCCATGGGTGTAAACTCTTAAGGAAAAAAATTAGAAGTGTTTGTTGGGATAGGAGAAAAATCATATTTGTTGTACAGTGGACCTTTGACTTTCGAGCTCAATTTGTTCTCAAGGGCTGGTTGTAACTCAAGTTGGTCCATTGAAGGCTCAGGCTCTGTACACAGCCTTCAAAGCCTCTCTCCTGTGTACAGGCAGATCTCACTGTCCTCAGAGAGACACAGGCCCAGGATTTCTCAGTTAATCCCACACAGGAAAGGATGTTACAATGTTCCTTCTAGAACTCTTTAAGGTTACATCTGTATCTGAGACCATCTGGAAGCACAGGCAGCTGGCATTTGGGTTGTCACTCAAGACTTTGTTAAGTTAAAACTAAAATTTCGGTTGCAACCCAAGTTGTTCAGATGTCAGGCCAGTCATAACTTGAGGGTCCACTGTATTATGGATGGAAAGAAGAAGGATTTTTAAAAAGCAGTGTGCCGATGTGGGTTACCCCACAGGAGGAGGATAGGTTGGGAACATGGAGGTCATCGGCGGCCTTGACAGAATTCGTTTCAGGGGAGCCATGGAGCCATGGAGCCAGATGGGGTGGGGATGGGACGAAAACCAAGGCAGAGAATTAGACGATCAAAGACTTGGTGGAGAAGCAGAGGTAGCAGTGTGTTCTAGACCGCTTCTTGGAAACAGTGTGCAACAAAGCAGAACAGAGCGGGAGGAAGTGTCGAAGGGACAGGAATCACAGAAAGACTTTCCTTTAAATGGCGGAAGATTCCAGCACCTATCTGCACGTCGGAAACAGTGATCAGTAGGGAAGGGAATGGCGGTGCCGGGAAAGGAGACATTACTAGAAGAAGGAAATCCTTCACTCAGCAGGTACCTGTGCCTGCTCTGTGGCCAGTAGTGCTCGGGTGTGAACCTCAGAGCACCCAAAGGCCCTGACAGGTTGTGCTCCCATGAGCCCCCATTCTGAGTCAGGTGGGGGCCTCTTCTGTTCTCTTCTCTCCTTTCCTTCCTTCCTGTTCTCCTTCTCCCTCTCCGTATTCTTCTTCCTCTTCCTCCATCCCCATGTTTCTTTTCTTTTTGGTACCGGGGATCCAACTCGGGACCTTGCGTTTGCACGGCAGGCGCCGGAACCACTGAGCTAAATCCCCAGCCCTTCCGTGTTTCTTTCTGTCTCTCTGTCTCTGTCTCTCTGTCTCTCTGTCTTCCTTTTTTTTTTGTACGGGGGATCGAACTGAGGACCTTGTGCTTGCGCGGCAGGCGCCAGAACCACTGAGCTAAATCCCCAGCTCCTTCTCTTCCTTTTGATAAGGTCGCACTATGTAGCCCAGCCTGGCCTTAAACTCACAATCTCCCTGCCTCAGCCTCCTGAGAGCTGGGATTATAGTTGTGTGTCACCACATCTAGATCTAGAGGGCTGGCTTTTGATAGGGGCAGGATGCTTGTACTGCAGCAAGACAAGCGTAGATGTGGGGACATCTGTTGGTTTGGAGATGAGAACTGAAGTCCCCTCTGATCATGTCTACTTTCTCAGCCTGTGTGAGGCAGGTCATAAGCTAACTTTACAAAAGATGGCAAGAGAGACAGAGAGAAAAGTATGAGACCACTGCCAGAGGAACACAAACTCAATTGGAAATGGGTAGGGTAGCTAAGTAGTCTCCGGAGGAGGTTTGAGGCCATGAGTTTAAAGCAGAACAGTCAGCCCAACCACCTAACTTTTCCCTTCTCCCTGTCAGCTAGCTCAAGGGCAACCAGGGAGAAAGAAGGTTAATACTTTAATATAATATAATCAGCCAAGATGCGGATTAGCGATATGTCTTAGTTACTTTTCTCATTGCTGAGACAAATACCTGACACCCAAAGTTAAAGGGGAAAGGTTTACTTAGCTCAGTTTGTAGAGGTTTCTGTCCATAATCGGCTGTCTGCACAGCAGAGTGGCACAGGGCAGAGGGGCATCGCAGAGGAGAACAGTTCATGGCAGACAGAAGGTAGCAAAGCAACAGGGGGACCTTAACAGCGTCTCTCTGCACCTTTTTCTTATCCAGGCTACTTAGGGTGGGCAGCACTCACTCCCTTAATCCTAGTGTCCTTGAGCCTAGCATTGCACCATGAATCCATCCCAGCACCACACACTCTAGACCCAGCCACCTGTGAGAAAGCCCCACCCACGACTGCACGAGGCTTTGGGGGACATCGAGACACAGCCACGACACCAGATGAGTATGACTCAGAGTGGAGAGAGAGACAGGGGCCGAGGGGGCCTGCCGGGAGACGCTGCCTAACACAGCTCTACATCTCGTCAATGTCCTCATGACAGACAAGAGCAGAAGCTGTTGACTCAACAGGAAGGCACTCGAGGGGACTGGAGTTACTCAGCCCCAAGCCAAGCAACACCTGGAGGTACCAGGAGCTGGGAGCGGCAAGAAAGGACCCTGGCCCAGAGCTTGCAGAGGGGCTCTGGCCATCCACACCTTGAATTTGGACTTCTGGCCTATAGATCCATGAGAGAATAGACCTCTGTCATTTTAAGCCACCTATTTGAAGTGATTTACTATGGTAGCCCAAAGAAAGCAATACAAGGACTTAGAAGCTATGACACTGGCTGGCTCCTTCACATGGGTGACGGAGTCACTGAGATCTTGAGAAGAGTGAGCGAGATCCAGAGTTTGTCATGAGTAGGGGGAATGACCAGGAGTCAGGAAAGAATAACGAGGAAAGTTTGGACTGGCAGGAAGAAGCAACATGGTAGAGATTCAAGCATGCAGTGGGTTTTAAGGAGGAAAGAGGAGCTGGCAGGGGAGCTCAGTGGTAGCACACATGTTTAGCGTGTGGATCCCCAGCACCAAAATAACAGCAAAAGAACCAGGGGTGGCTGGGAAACGATGGTAAGGGAGGGTCCCAAGGCAAGCTGTGTGTGTCAACACAGACGTGACGGGAATACAGGGACTAGGGGCAGACAATGCTGGGGACATGGGAGATACTGCAGAGCTGGGCTGGCTGTGGACGGGCAGAGAGAGCAGGACAGGGAAGGCAGTGTGGGGCTAACGGCCAGGGCTTTGTCCTCTCCTGGGACTTGCTAGCCGGTCTGGGAGGCTGCACAGAGCCCTCCAGGCCAGAGAGGGCCCTGGCAAGCTGGGTCCAGCACACAGCTGGACAGCTTGCTGCCTCGGGGGTAGCTCGCCCTGACACCAGGCACACCTGAGTGCAGCTGGCTTCATTGCTCCTGGCAGAGATTTCCTCAGGGCAGAGCTAAGGCACTAGAGCTTGTCTGTCTAGATAAATGTCCAGATTCTATCTCGGGATTTATGGTAATGCACGCTGAACAATGAGGGTCTGTTACATAAATCACGGCACAGTTGCACTGCGGCATGTTACGCAGCCGTTACAAATGATTTGTGGTTGAAGAGTATGAGGAATTGCCCCCTCATGCTGCTACAGTAAGTGCCATGGCTGGGTTCTAAATGGTTGAAACTTATCTCTTGCAGTTTTGGAGACTGGAGGTCCAAGATCAAGGTGCCAGCAGATTCGATGTCTGGTGAGGTGCACAGGCAGCTGTGTTCCTGCTGCGTCCTCGAATGGCAGGAGAGGAGAAGACCACTTCCGGTGTCTTGAGCAAGGCCACCAACCCTAGTCGTGAGGACGTGATCCTTCTCATAGCATCTCCTTGGGGTTCGGTTTCGACACGGGTGCAGGGGCCACATAGACATTCCCATGAGGGCAGACAGCTGAGTGCCAGAAACAGACAGTCTCATCCTAATCAGCAAAACAGGCAAAAACTTCCGCTGTGTAGTACAGGAAGTTTCCATTTTCTTCCTGCTTTAGTTTTCTGAAAAGGACAATCAATGACGAGAACCTTCACTTTTTTTATCTGAAGGAAAAAAGAAGAAAGCTAGTCCTACCATGTTTCCCAAACGCCTTTCCTCCTCCTCTCTGGGAGGATGCGTAGGGAAATTTCCCTGAGTGCCCTTTCCTCCCTAGCCTGCACCTCCACAGCCTGCCCTTGGTCCTCTGCTATCCCTGGGACGCTGACTTGAAGGAGCCGGCGTTGGTCAGTGCAGCCTGGGCCTGTGGAGATGTGCTCCTCTGTCCACTTGAGTGGCCTGGCACGGGCCTGTCCCTGCCGTCCCCTCCTCCCCTGGCCGTGGCCTCAGAGGCCCCACCCAGCCCTGGCTCTGCCCTTGAATCCCCCAGGCCAGACTCCTCAGCTCCCTAGGTTGCCAGCTCTGCCTCTGGCCCTGCTGCTCCATCCAGCCCCATGGGACCCCAGCCACTCCAGCCCCCTGGGGGCTGGTTGGTTCTTTGGGGTGTGGAGGAGGGTGTGGCATCTATGTCTCCAGAGATTTGTGTTTGGTTCAAGCTGGGCCACCTGTTGACATTTTCTAAAAAATCCTAATTCAGTTTCAAGCTATTGACAAATATGATTTGCAAGCCACTCTGCCTTTTAAAAAGACTTGGCAGGCTGGTTGAGTGGGTCAGGACAGGGCCCAGATGTCAGGCTCCAGAAAGGACCATTGGACTGAGCAAGAGGCCACAGCTGAGAGACCTGTCCAACCCACGATTCAGCCCAAGCTTCTCCCACAGGCCTTGCTGTGATCCCCGCGTGGATGCCCCAGCACCCCCCGGCCAGGCTCACTCTCCTGCCTGTAAAACGAGTGTGGTGCCCTCCTGTCTCACAAGTGCTGCAGGGTGGCATCATCACTCTCAAATGTCACCAGATGGTAGTGGCTGGCAACGGAAACCCTTCTGGCACCTCTAGTTTCTGATAATCCAGGTCCCTCTCAGCGATCCCAGCTTCCCATCCTCAACTCATGAATCATCCACTTCATAATCTGCCCTAGAATTTTGCTAGAAACTTATATCGAACTCAGTAACCATGGCAGTAATCCTCTTCCCCCTTTCAAAAGCTGACATAAAGCACCATGCCTGATACAGAATTGATAGAGGAATTGTATCCAGATTACATACAGAACACTTATCAATCCATTTGAAAAGAAACCAATGGACAAACTGGAAAAGGACATGAATAAGCAATTTGTGGAAGAAGAAACCCAAAAAGCTGATAAAAATATGAAAGGATGCTCAATCTCATTTGTTATGAGGATTTGCAAATTAAAAATGTGGCAAAAAATCATCTCACACTGCCCAGATTAGAAAATATGAATGTGTGGCAGTTCCACGTGCTGAGGAGCTGTGGAGAAAGACAGCTGCACACATGCACTGGAGATAGAGTTGGGACCCTCCAAAGAGCAGCCGAGACAGCTCAGAGAAGCCGGAGACATGCAAACCCCCTCTCCGCAAGATGCACATCTGCAGGTGTGCAGGGGAGATACTGTTCACAGCAGCACTGTCAAGACGGAAGGTACAAACCACCTGAAGGCTAGGGAATAGATTAGAAATAACACCGTATTTATGCAATGGAATACTATGAGGGGCTGAGGCAGAAGGATCATTTGAGTCCAGGGGGTTCAAGTCCAGCCTGGGCAACATAGTAAGACCTTGTCGTTACCCCCTGCCCCCCTGCGCCGAAGAAAAAAAACCCATATGTATATGAAAGTTTTAGAGTTGAACTTCAAGTCTCTCTAACTCAGCAAGTGATATTAGGAAGATAGAAAAGAGAGAGGGTGGGGGAGGAGGTCACAAAAGGGACGGTAATGGGACCCCAAGCCCAGGACACAGCAGAAGGCAGCAGCCTGGGGCTGCAGCCTCAGAGCAGGATAAGCAGGGGCCCTCAGAAGTCCCCAGGCCTCTCTCCCACCGCAGGCCATTCCCATTCCCATCCCCCTAAGAAGCTACTTTTGACCTCAACTATTTTTTCCTTTTTGAACTGCAGATCTTGAAATGTGCCGTTCTGAAGGCAGCAATGTCAAACCCAGATATCCAAATATCTCCCGATCCCCCTGGGACAGTCCTGCTGGAGGCCATGCTGGAGTTCGTTATGTCCTTATTGGTGCTGGGGATGGAGCCCACCGGCCGGGCCCCCAGCACGCGGGACCCAGCACCCTGTGAAACCACCCCACGCTTTACCCAGTCATCAGGCCTGGCCGCCAACACTCTCCTCCCCTGCCCTGGATTAGAGTGGAGCCCACTCGTGAGCAGGTGGCATCTTTACTCGGCTCTCCTGTCCTGATGAGGACCCTGACTCCTTGCCGGGAGGAAGGTGACTTCTGTGGTCTGAGTGCTTTTTAAAGGAGCTGCAGCCCCAGTTGTGGGGTCTCTGCTCTCCTGCAGGTTCGGGTGCACAAATGAGCTGGTGGGCGGGTGAGGTGCAGTGGACTGCAGGGCAGAAGTACCCTCTGACCCCCACTTCCCGACCGACCACAGAGGGGACGCATGTGTGTTTCACGTGTTGGTCCTGAGAAAGTCAGCAGCACAGGCCACTACCAAAAATTAAGGAGAAAACGTGTTCTCTCGGTTTTTCTTTAAATCTACCAGAATATGAATGGGAGTACTTAAAGGAGACCTACATGGCAATGCCAGTTTAATGCCACCCATTCTCCTGATGGAATGAATTTGACAAACGCCAGTGTCTGCAAGCCTGCAAGGCCCAGACCCAGCTCCAGAAGCCACTGGCCAACAAAAAAGGACACTGAAGAGCTATGTGCTCCCCTCCGTCCTCCCTCCCTCCCCTACCCCTGGGCTGGAGATTGAACACACACACCAAGCAAGTGCTCTGCCACTGAGCTACGCTCCCAGCCCTCAAAGAACTTTTTAAAAAATTTTTTGGTTTTGTTTTTTGGTACCGGGATCAAACTTGGGACCTTGCGCTTGCAAGGCAGGCAGCGGAACCACTGAGCTAAATCCCCGGCCCTAAGAGAAGTCCAGCAGTTTTTTGGGTTTTTTTTTGGTACTGGGGATTGAACTCGGGTCCTTGCACTTGCACAGCAGGCAGCAAAACCACTGAGCTAAATCCCCGGCCCACTTTTTTTTAATTTTTAAGAGACAAGGTCTTCTATGTTACCCTGGGCTCAAGTGATCTTCCTGCCTCAGCCTCCCAAGTAGCTAGGACTATAGGCATGTGCCTCCACTCCGTGCATCTCCCAACTTACCCCTCTTGCAGGCAGGTTGGCATGGATGATGTGCTGTGGGAACAGTGGCATGTGTGACTTTGGGACAAAGCGAATGTTCCTTCTGCTAAGCGCTGCCCATCAGCCAGGTCCCGGGTGACTCTACTGGGCATGTTGCTGTGGGGCATGAATGAGAACAGAGAGTGCTTTGAAGGGCCACTGGGATTTGGGGGGTCACCTTGGAACCGTTTGATCTTGGGTGAATAATTTAACCTTGGTATAACCTAGCCTGCTCTAAATGATGCAGAAAACGCTTTATGAATGTACACACTTGTATATAACACACATATACTTCCCAAGTTTAAAAAACAACCTTGTACATCTTTTGAGCCCTGTCATGACTTTCTCACAATACTATGGATATTCGGTATGAATGGATCTGGTTCTCTTGGTGGAGAATGCCAACCAGGTAGCTCAGTGGTAGAGCCTTGCTTAGCATGTCTGAGGTCCTTGGTTTGAGCCCCAGCACTGCAAAAGAAAGAAAGAAAGAAAGAAAAGTATCAGTGCAGACTGATGTAAAAATGTGGGGTGGCAACAGGCTAACATGAAGGGAAAGCACAAGAAAGGACAGACAACTCGAGAGGCTGCCTGAATATTTGGGGAGCACCTGTTTGCATGTGTTTCAGCACTCTGCTGATTTGGCCGGCTTCACAGTGAGTCCTAGAGTCGGGAAGCGGGCTTTGTAGAGGAGCTCGGGGACTGAGTGGAGAAGCCTGCAGACCCTGGGTCTGACCTTTCTTCACCATCTTGTCTGTCAATGTTACCAGAGGTAGCGTCACCCCACACTTCCACAGTAACTCCTCTGTGCCTGACCCAGGCTTGGGCAGCTTCCTGTACACTGTACAGTACTAACCCATCCGATGCTCCCCGAGCCTTCTGGCTGCCCCCTGTAGTAAATGATACCCCAAATCCCTTACAGTGAAGATGTGAGTAAGTGAAGGATCTAGAGGCGGGGAGATTACCCCGAACTATCCAGGTGCCCTGAAATGCTGTCACAGGGGTCCTTGTGAGTGAGAAGCAGAGGAGAGGCAGCTGCACAGGGCAGGATTCTCCCCTGACACTTCTGGAGAGATGAGGCCCTCACAGCGCTTCTGTCTTAGTGTAGTGGTGCTGATTCCAGACTTCAGGGGTCCAGATTTGTGAGAGAACGCATTTTTGTTGTTTCAGGCCACTGGTTTGTGGTAATTTGTTATACGGGGTGTATGTCTATTACAGCAGCCACAGGAGTTGCTCTATCCCTAGTCCACAGACACGGAAACTGAGATGCAGAGTGATGTGACTACGAACGTCTCAGGATCAAAAAGGAGCTTGCTCCCTGTCCCGGCAGCGTGTGGCGAGGGGCAGGCCTTTGTCCTCTGCCAATACAGGCTCAGCTTCCTCTGCAAGGCTGCAAGACAGGGCAGTGGAAGAGGTCTATGGTGGAACTGCTCACAGCATGGCGGCCAGGGCCAGAGAGGGAAGTGGGGGCAGGGGAGGGAGAGGAACCCTTCCGGGTCACACCCCAGGGAGCTGCCTCTTCCCAGGCCCACTTCCTCTCAGCGGGTTGGCTGTAAACCTCGTAACCCTATCACACTTCGAAAGGCCAACCTAGGAGTAATGAGGCTTTTGGGGGACATCTAGCTAGAAACCAAAACCCTCTGCTTCTGCTCCCCCAAAAGACTCGTGCTCATCTCTTTATGCACAACACATTTAGGCCATCTCTAAGCGTTGTCGAAGTCCTGACAATTCCAGCACTGCTGAAAAGTGCAAGTCTCCCTGAGACTCAAGGCAAGCTCTTAGCCATGAGCCCCTGCAGAAAGTTAGACACTTCTGACCCACAGTCCACAGGCTAAGCATTCCCATTCCAGAAAAAGAGGAACAAGGAGGGAGAAACCAATGGGACCAAAGCCAGACTGAAACCCAGCAGGGAAAACCCTGAATTCTGTATCTCCCTGTCTAGTACCCGGGCAAGCTGTGGCCAGCTGTGAACTCCGAAGACTCGGGCAGCCCCACCTCTCTGGCACTGCTGATGGTCACTGCTCTCAGGGCCTCTCTGAGGCCTGCTCTGCTCCCTCCTTGCAGCTTTCCTCTGATGATCCATCTTCCTGGTTTCCCCAACTTTCTGGGGTCTCCACTGCACCTTCAGCTTCACACTCACAGCTTCTCAGGGGCACAATGCCTGGCCTCCCACACCTTCTCAAACCTGGGTGGAAGCCTCCCTCCCTCAGCAATGCTTGCATTCAGCATGCCTGCAAAACTAGCACTATGTGGCTGACTCCGAAGGGCGGACAGGGTCTTGCTCTTTCCTGCCATGCCCTTAAGCCATTTTTCGAAGTGTCTTGTTCTATAGTATTTGGTTTCATTTTAATGTTAATCTTTTTAGCAACCACAAACTCTTTTCTGCTCCATTCTTTAGGCTCCAACAAAAGTTTACTCTCTGACCAAACTCAAAACTTTTAAAACATTCAGCTGTGCTGTTTGCTCTTGATTTTCAGTATAAAGCTGGCCAAAAGCTTTCAACAGTACCTATGCCACAGCCTGAATGCTGGACTGCCTTGTAATTGCCTCTGCCAGATTAGTCTGCCTCCCTCAATCTCAAACTCCTATACCCTCAGTGCATGGGGAAAATGTAGGCCAATTTTCCACCAGAGCATAACACACATGGCCTGAGGGGCCAACTGCCAGTCCAGTCCTCGCTTCTAATTGAAACCTCCTAAGCCTGGTATTTACAGTCTGCATTTCTATCAGCATTCTGATCTTCTAAGCTCTGACTAGTATCTTGCATCTAATTTGGCTTACAGCATTCTAGGGTTGTTTCTCCAGCTGGTACCTCCAAACCTTTCCAAACTCTGCCTGTGAGTCACTTCCAAAGGCTTCTGAACCACATGGTCAGGTAGTGTCACAGCAACAACCCCACTCTTGGTACCAAAATCTGTCTTAGTCACTTTTCCCATTGGTAAGACACAATACCTGACACCAGCAACTCAAAGGAAGAAAGGCTTATTTTGGCTTACAGTTTGTAGAGGTTTCAGTCCACAGTCGACTGGCTCCAAAGCAGGGCAGGATGGCAGAGGTGAATAGTGGAAGAATATTGAGGAGAGCTGGTCACAGCTCTCATGGTGTCCAGGAAGCAAAGAGGGAAGGGCCAAGCTGGGGAGGGAGATAACACCTCCAGACCACCCCACCAGTGACAGACCACATCCCAGTGAGCTGCCTCTTCCAACCAGACCCCACTTCCTAACACCAAGTCAGCTAAAGCCCCCACAGTCCAATTGTTACTGGCTTTAGTCCCTGAAGCAATTCTTTCCAGTTCTTGGTGTCCTAAACGAAGAATTGGACAAGACACATGGAAGAGGTAGTGAGAATTTGCATTTATTGAAAATGGAAAAGAAATACACTCCATAGAAACAGAGCACCCAGAGAAAGGTTCAACGCAGCATGAGGTTAATGGCCAGGCTCTTTCATATTTCCTGCTTCTAGCTTTGCTTCTCCCCCATGAAAACAAAGCATTTTGGAGGTTGTCCTATCAGAAACTCACTTGTACCCCCTTTGGCACACCCACGAGCAAGTAGCTAGGCATGAAGGCTGAGAGGCCCCTGGGTGTCTGGAGCCTCGCTCCATTGGGCTTGCCTCACCCACCTTCAACCAGTGAGACAGTGAGGACCCCTCAGTACACCCACCAGTGAGTAGCTTAGCACACAGGCACCTGAAAACCCACCCATTCCACACACACACACACACACACACACACACACACACACACACACACCACCTCTGGCCTGGCTGTGCCGCTACTTGGTTCCACACTGCAGAGGCACAAGGGGGCATAAAGGCCATTCTCCTGAGCTGCAGAAGTGAACAACAGATAGAGGCTACTTGATGAAAACTGAAGCCCACTGGAAAAGTGAAGAGAATCTGCAATAAAGGCACACCAGACCACCATACCTGGTAAGTTGGAGGGATCATCACCTCCCATTTGAAGGAACATGGACTATCTTCAGGGGAAAGGCAGCTGGAACCTGCAGTAGAGCCTTGCAGAGTTCAACCCTGCAGGAGGACAGGGAGCTGAACTTGGGACTTGCGGTCAGAAATCTGCCTGAATTTCACAGGTCTGTGGCTGGCTTGCTGAGACTTATTGACTTATAACTGCACACTGCTTGGGCCGGGGATTTAGCTCAGTGGTTCTGCCTCCTGCCTCGCAAGCGTAAGGACCCGAGTTCGATCTCCGGTACCAAAAAAAAAAAAATAATAACTGCATACTGCTGCCCATGTTGTCTATTGTGACAGCAGAGACATACCCTGAAGGAGGCCCTTCATTTTTATCTTTTATTTGTTATTTTCAAAATTATTATTTTTTGCTCTTATTTTTAATTTTTTCCTACTCTTTTCAAATTTTTATTTTTCTCTTTTTTCTTTCTTTTCTATTTTCTCTCTCTCTCTCTCTCTCTCTCTCTCTCTCTCTCTCTCTCTCCCACACTGTTCTTCATCTCCCTTTGTGTTCCTTTTCTGGTCCTAATTCATAGTTCTTCTTTATTTTTCTTTCTCTCTACTGTGTCTTTTGGCCTCACTGCTAACCTTCTCCTATCCTTCTACCTACCTATCCCTCCCTCCCCAACTCCTCCTAACTCCCCATCCCAAAGGGCAAAGTTGGTACACTGAAGGGTTTATTCGCTATAAACATATGTTGGGTTGGTCCTCAATTTTGACTTAATTCACACAGTTACAGGTGATAGATTAATAACTAGCACAAACTGCCATTTTCTAAGATGTACTTGATGCTGTGGCGTTGCTGATTGTATCACTTGGGCTAAGGTGTTGTGATTGATCTAATCAGTTGTCCTTCCTGGTATAATGAAAATGAGATAGCCTCATAGCCATTAGAGACTCAAAACCTAAAGACCAGATATATCTGAAAGACACCTCTGAGAAGCAATCATTCCATAAGGGTTCCAACTACAAGCAACAAAGATGAATACAATAAGCATCTTGGGATTATCAATCCAGGAATTAAACCAAGGACAGTACCAAAAACAAAAATGAGAAGACATTTAAGCAAGGCACAAACTCAGACAAAAGGCAAAAGGCAAATTCTGGGGGAAACGAGGTGGAAAAGTCTGATAATCAACCACCTGGACACCCTGAACTGATAGCACAGAAAGTAACAAAACAGACGAATGAGGCTCTAGAAAAATTCAAAGCAGAAATAATCTCCCAGATAACTACAGAGATGGTGAGCAGAGTGAAAGACATGATTAGAGGCCCTAGAACAGAAACAGATTTTAAAAAAAAAGATGAGCTCAGAAACATGCTAGAAGCCGTGAATGCCCAGCATAAGAAAGAAATGGAAACCATGATCGCCCAGTATAAGAAAGAAATGGAATCCATGAAACAGATTCAAACAAATATCCAGGAGATTAAAAACTCCATTGAAAGTATGCACAGCAGATTAAGGGAATGTGAAGATAGAATATCAGATATAGTACACAGGATTGCAGTTAATGACCATGAAAAAAGAAATTTCTTAAAAATAGTAAGGGACCACGAGAAATCAATCCAGCAGCTGCTAGATGATGCAAAGAAGAATAACATAAGACCGATAAGAATCCACAAAAAACCAGGAGAAAGTACAATTGACATAAAAAAAACTGTTCACAGAGGTGATAGTAGAAAACGTCCCAGACAGAGGCAGAGAATTGGACATACAGATAAGGGAGGCATATAGAACTCCAACTAGCCATGATCAAAAAAAATCTACACCTAGACATATAATAATAGTCAATATCCCAGAAACCCAACAGAAGAACAAAATCCCATAAGCAGTTAGAGAAAAGAAGCAAATCACCTACAAAGGAAAGCCCGTCAGAATCACAGCAGACTTCTCAACACAAACTCTCAAGTCAACAAGAGCCTGGAGTGAAGTATTTCAAGCCCTAAAAGAAAATAACTTCCAACCTAGACTGTTGTATCCTGCAAAATTGTCTTTCAAAATTGATGGGGAAATTAGATATTTCCATGACAAAGAACACCTATGAAATTTCATGAACACCAAACCATCACTCCAAATAATTCTAAACAATATCCTAGAAAAAGACAATGAAGGTCACAACTCCAGGAGGCCCAACAGAGTGAACCCACAAGGCAAGGCAAGAAACGAAAGGGGAAGGGGGAAAAATAAAAAAAAAAAAAGACCCAACATCAGTAAAACATCATGACAAGGATGAGTCAATATCTCTCAATTATAACAATCAATGTTAATGGCCTCAATTCACCAATCAAAAGAAATAGACTGGCAGAATGGATTAAGAAGCAAAATCCAACAATATGGTATATTCAAGAAACACACCTAACTCAAAAAGAAAGTCATAGACTGAAAGTAAAAGGATAGAAAACAGTTCTCCACGCCACAGGAACCCAGAAAAAAGCAGGGATAGCAACCTTATATGCAGACAAAGTAGATTTCAAACTAAAACTAATTAAGAGAGACAAAGATGGTCACTACATCCTTGTGAAGGGAAAAATCCAAGAGGAAGAGATGACAATCCTAAATATATATGCACCAAATACGAATGCCCCCAACTATACAAAACAAATATTAATGGACATGAAAAACCAAATAAGCACTAATACAATTGTAGTTGGGGAACACAATACCCCACTATCACAGATAGATCATCTATACAAAAAAATTAACAATGAAATTCTAGAACTGAACCAAGCTATTGAACAAATGGACTTAATAGATGTTTAGAGAGTGTTCTACCCCCACAAAGTTATAATATACATTCTTTTTGGCTACACATGGGTCATTCTCCAAAATAGACCACATGCTGGCTCATAGGAGATATCTATGTAAATGTAAAAGAACAGAGGTTACCTCCTGTATATTATCAGACCATAGTGCAATAACATTGGAGATCAATAACATAAGAAACCACAAAACCCCCACAAACATATGGAAATTGAATAACACCCTTCTGATCAACCAATGGGTCACAGAGCAAATTAAAGAAGAAATTAGACAGTTTCTACTAGTAAATGATAATGCCAGTACAACATACAGGAATCTATGGGACACAATGAAAGCAGTTCTATGAGGGGAAATTCATAGCAGTGAACACCCATATTAGGCAAACAGAGAGAACTCAAATAAACAACCTAATCCAGAACCTCAAGTTCCTAGAAAAAGAAGAGTATAACAAACCCAAGGCTCATACAAGAGAGGAAATTATAAAGATCTGAGAAGAAATCAATGCAATGGAGACTAAGAGAATGATACAAAAATCAATGAATCAAAGAGTTGGTTTTTCAAAAGAATAAATAAAATCAATAAACCTTTAGCCAACCTTATCAAAAAAAAGGAAAGGCAAGGCTCAAATCTATGTGATTAAGAATGAAAAAGGTGAAGTCACAACAGACCCAGCAGAAATCCAGAGGATAATCAATACCTATTTAGAGAATCTGTACTCTAATAAAATGAAAAAAACAGAAGAAATGGACAGATTCCGAGATACATATGAACTGCCCAAGTTAAATGAAGAAGATACAGAAATTCTAAACACCCCAATTACAATGAGTGAAATTGAAAATGTAATAAAAAATTTACCAACAAAGAAAAGCCCAGGTCCTGATGGCTTCACTGCTGAATTCTACAAGACATTTCAAGAAAAACTATCACCATTACTCTTTAAACTCATCAAGGAAATTGAAATGGAAGCAATACTTACAAATTCATTCCTGGAAGCAAGTGTTACTTTGATTCCAAAACCAGGAAAAGACCCAACCCAAAAAGAGAACTACAGGCCAATCTCCCTAATGAACACAGGTGCAAAAATCCTCAACAAGATACTGGCAAATAGAATACAGAGGGTCATCAAGAAGATCACATACCCTGACCAAGTCTGATTTATCCCAGGGATGGAAGGATGGTTCAACATACATAAATCAATAAATGTAATACACTTTATCAACAGAGTCAAGGACAAAAACCATAGGATCATCTCAATAGATGCAGAAAAGGCATTTGACAAAATCCAACACCCATTCATGAAAAAAATGCTACAGAAAATTGGAATAGAAGGTCTTTATGTCAACTTGATTAAGGCTATCTATGAAAAACCAATAGCCAACATCATACTAAATGGTCAAAAACTGCAAACTTTCATGCTAAAATCAGAAAGAAGACAAGGATGCCCACTATCATCACTCCTGATTAATATTGTTCTCAAAACATTAGGCACACCAATTAGAAAAGAGAAAGAAATAACAGGAATAAAAATAGGAAAGGAAGAAGTTAAACTATCATTATTTGCTGATGATATGATACTTTCCATAGAAGACCCAAAAAACCTCACCAAAAGACTTCTAGACTTAATTGACAGATTCAGTAGAGTAGCTGGATACAAGGTCAACACTTAAAAAACAATAGCCTTCTTATACACAAATAACAGACTCACTGAGAGAGGAATTAGGGAAACAATTCCTTCTACAATAGGATCCAAAAAAATGAAATATCTAGGAATCAATCTAACAAAGGAAGCAAAAGACCTCTACACTGAAAACTACAGAACTCTGAAAAAAGAGATCGAAGAGGATATAAGAAAATGGAAAGACATACCTTGTTCCTGGGTAGGAAGAACCAATATAGTGAAAATGGCCATACTTCCAAAACTACCATATAGATAGATTTAATGCAATGCCAATTGAAATTCCAACAATATACTTCACAGAACTAGAGAAAACAATCCAAAAATTCATTTGGAACCAGAAGAGACCTAGAATAGCAAAAGCAATTTGAGGCAACAGAGACACGGCAGGGGTTATCACAATCCCCAACTTGAAACTATACTACAAAGCTACTGTGATAAAAACAGCATGGTACTGGCAAAGAAACAGACCTGAGGACCAGTAGAATAGATTAGAAGATGCAGAAACATCTCCAGACATACTCAGCCACCTCATCTTTGAAAAAGGAGCCAACCACCCTCATTAGAGGAAAAGATAGCCTATTTAACAAATGGTGTTGGAAAAACTGGATTTCAACCTGCCAAAGATTAAAACTAGACCCATATCTATTACTGTGCACTAAACTAAGATCGAAGTGGATTAAAGATCTAAATATTAAGACAGGAACCCTAATCTTGGTGGAAGATAAGTTAGGTAGAACTCTTGAAGACACTAACAAAGGAAAAGACTTTATGAACAAAACCTCAGTAGTACAGGAATCTGGGATCTCATCTTATTAAAAAGCTTCTGCACTGCAAAAGAAACCACCAACAGAGCTAAGAGACAATCTACAATCTGGGAAAAAAATTTTAGCAGCTGTACCTCAGACAAAGGACTACTATCTAGAATATATAAAGAATTGAAAAAAATCAGATCCCCCCCCAAATTCAAAGATTCAATTCAAAAATGGGCATCTGAAATGAACAGACATTTCTTAGACAAACAAGTAAAAGCAGCAAACAAACATGTGAAAAAATGTTTAACATCACTGGTCATTCAAGAGATGCAGATGAAAATAACACTGAGATTCCACCTCAGCCCAGAAAGAATGGCTGCTATCAAGAAATCAACAAATAACAAATACTGGCGGGGGTGTGGAGAGAAAGGAACCCTGCTCCACTGTTGGTGGGAGTGCAGACTGGTGCAACCACTGTGGAAATCAGTATGGAGATACCTCAAAGAACTAGTGCTAGAGGTCCCATTTGACCCAGCTATTCCCCTGCTAGGTATCTTCCCAAAAGAATTAAAAGAATCATACCTCAGCGATATATGTGCACCCATGTTTATAGTGGCACAGTTTGTAATAGCTAAGGCCCAATTACCCATCAACTGAAAACTGGATAAAGAAGATGTGGTTGTTTTTTTTTTAAAAAATGGAGTACTACTCAGCCATGAAGAATGAAAAACTAGAGACATTTATAGCTAAATGGATGCATATTGAGGCCATCCTCTTAAGTGAAATCAATAGGACACACTTGTGTAAATACTGAATAGTTTCTCTAGTGTGAGAAATTGACAGTGTAAACAAGGATTAAAACAAATAATTGTTAATTTGAAATAGGAAGAAAAGGTCCAAAGGGTGGTGGGAGGGGAAGGGGAAAGGAAAGAAGGGAAAGGAAAAATTATGAGAAAAGAAAAAAATGGAAACAAAGTCTTTGTAAATAGGGAAGGGTGGAGGGGGTGAAGGATGCACAGGTAATGGGGAAAAAATAAGAACCAAGATACATCATGTTCAGGTACAAACACCCAATGATAAATGTAAACATATTGTATACCTAAAATGCACCAATAAAAGAAGCAAAAAAAAAAGAGACTCACTTGGCCTGATGTCAGATTTAAGCTCCTGTTAAAGGTCTGTTTGGTCTCATACCAGACGTAAAGGAAGAACAGAAGATAGCCCTTTCTGATTAGTCCCGGAGTCCCACACACAGGGTCCGGGAGCTTGCTCAGTCATCCTGGATTCCGGGTTCTGTACCTGGGTTTTGGGCCTTCATGACGGACAGGCAATGCCCACTTGCTCAACCCGGTTTTGTCGAGCCGTAATCTTCTACTTCACAATCACCTTCCAAAAGCCCCACCTTTGAGCACAGGAGCCTTGGACTGGGACAGCCAGATATAAACCGTAAGTGTCTTGGATTAATTCCTTATCACAGAGGCCTCCAATATCAGCTTTCCCCAATTGCTTCTCAGCGAGCCCCTGGTGTATTGCACTGCCCAGGATAAAGGTCGTATTTTCTAACCTCCCTTGTAGCTCACTGGGCCATGAGACTAAGTTCTGGCTGATGGGTTGCAGGTAGAGATGTAGGCCGAGAATTTTAAGAGGCAGCTTTACAGGGTATGGCATGTTCTTCTCTGTGCCCTCTCTCCTGCTGGCTAAAATCCAGACATAATGGCTGGAGCCCAACCAGCCATCTGGAAACCATGAGTAGAAGCCCTCTGTGGAGGATGGTGAAACAGCCTCTGTCCCCAAGGACCCTATGAGGCATCCCCTGCCTCCCTCTGATCTTTGGGTGTTAGCCTAAACTCCTGCACCCCTCTGTCCTCAACTGTAATCACCCCCATTTGTATCTAAGTCATCACAGTGACTTTGCTTGATTGTTTGAGATTCTTTGCCTCCAAACCCATCCATGTGAGCCAGCCTTGTTCTCCCCACTTAGAGTTAGAGAAAGCAAAGAGAACATGTCCTTAGGGGAGAGTGTTCTGTTTTTTTTTTTGGTACCGGGGATTGAACTCGGCTCCTTGCGCTTAGCACAGCAGGTGGTGAAAGCACTGAGCCAAATCCCCAGCCCTTGTGAAGGTTATGTTAAGATAACTTCAAAGCCACAGTACTATGCCTCTGTTGCCAATTTATTAAGCTGCCTGAAAGGTCTCATTAAAGAGATGTATTCAGGTCACACACAGTGGCTGGTCTGCGCTGTTAGTCATATGTGTGTGCTTGTGCATGCACTTGTGTCATGATGTCTTCTATTCCCAACTGCACAGTGAGTCAGCTGCAGCCAGGGACCAGCTCTGAAACCAACCGCGTCTAACACTTTAGTCAAGCTGGGGACAGGAGCTGCCCTTACAAAAATGCCCACTGTGACTGTGCTCGCGAGACCCCAGCATGTTGGCCCCCAGGTGTTTAGAGGCAGCAGACCAAATTTCAAGCCTCATTTTATTTCTCTGCTTTGTTTTCCTTTTAGTTTATTCAAAGAGGTTTCTAATAATCTTTAGAATTTCTCCTTAAAGATAGCTTTCATGGCTTTTATTTTCCTTGTGTTGAGAATTGAATGCAAGTAAGCTTTGACTTGCAAATTCTTCCTCAGCAGCAGAACGCTTCAAGCAGAGAATCCTATGTCCCTGTCTTTCTCTGTAGGACTCTTTGAGGAAAATAACTACATTCTTTAAAAATGCAAAACTTGCCATTTCAAAGCACTAGTGTTGCAATTCCTTTTATTGTGATTATCCCATACAATTGTTGTTGGAATTGCTTTAAAATAACAATTCACTTGCACAGTTAGACAGACTTCAGCGAAGGTATGTTTTATTTATATGCTACCTTACAGTATTTCCTTCAGTGATTTGACATATTTTATATTTGCTGCAAAGAAACTCATTCCATTAAGCTATTCCATTGACAGGTTTTTAAACAAATGCACTATTAGAATGCTTGGTTATATGCATTAATCTTACTACTTGTAAGTGGAGTAGAAATCAAGTCTGTGTTTCCAAAATAAATCTTTGGAGTTTCGGTGGTCAGCAGGTGCTCACCCAGTGGCACTGTCTTTACACACGAGGGCAGCTCTCCTTCATGGATGGTGAGTTGCTCCCTAACAGCCCTCTTGAGATGCCCCACAGGAAATGGCCAGCAGCCACAGCCCTCATGGCAGACCATTTTCTATCCGTGGAGGCTACCAGCCCTGGGTAAAGATCCTTGGAGTGCGTTACACAGCCAGGCAATGATAAACCAGGGAGCTTGTTACCATGGTTTGTGGAACACGTTCATGGGAAAAATTTAACAAGAAATGGTCTAGTTAAAGACCCTCCATTTCCTGGGGTCCCTTCTGCCTTATGCAAGGCAGTATCTGTGCTGGCACCCGCACTGAGGACACAGGCTTAGGAGGTACCCTGGACCTGAGCCTGAGGTGAGCCGTCAGGACTTCGACAACGCTTAGAGATGGCCTAAATGTGTTGTGCATAAAGAGATGAGCACGAGTCTTTTGGGGGAGCAGAAGCAGAGGGTTTTGGTTTCTAGCTAGATGTCCCCCAAAAGCCTCATTACTCCTAGGTTGGCCTTTCGAAGTGTGATAGGGTTACGAGGTTTACAGCCAACCCGCTGAGAGGAAGTGGGCCTGGGAAGAGGCAGCTCCCTGGGGTGTGACCCGGAAGGGTTCCTCTCCCTCCCCTGCCCCCACTTCCCTCTCTGCCCCTGGCCGCCATGCTGTGAGCAGTTCCACCATAGACCTCTTCCACTGCCCTGTCTTGCAGCAGCCTGGGCTGGCTCCCCGGGTGGTACACGAGCTGCCTGTTACAAATACACTTTCTATTCCAGCATGTTCTCATGGCAGTTAGTATTAGAGAACAAGTCCTTGAAAGATGCTGTCATATTGCTCTAATATCAACCCAAAATTTGTGTACAGAGTAGACAGTACAGATCCTGTGTTCTGAAAACAATAGATACTCATCGAAAAAGAGGTTTTTTCCTCTACCTATGTAATTTAACAGAGCACAAACAGAAATAAAACCAGTTACTTCAGGCGGACTCTAAAGTTGTTCCTGATGTTCCTGAACACCACCTCTCCTTAACATCTGTAGTAGTTACCTTCCCATCACTGGGTCAAAATAGCTGACACTCAAAACTTAAATTAAATTTGGCTCATGGTTCAGGGGATTTAGGCTGGTTCCAAGAAGCTCTCATTCCATGGCACCCAGGGATCAGAGCGCAAGGGAGGAGGCGGGAGGGAGATATACTCTCCAAAGTTTACCCCCAGTGGCTCACTTCTTCCAATCAAGCCCCACTCCCTAACAGCACATTTAAGTGTAAACTCATGAGTACCGTGCCCCCATGATCCAAACACCTTTTAAAAGTTCCACCTTTGAACACATGAGGCTTTTGGGGACAGTCTACATTTAAACTACAACAGTATCTCTTTATACACCACGATGGCTCTCCTCATCTTTTATTGCCACCGGCTAGGGTCAGGTCGTTGTCATCAATTAGTTTACTGTAAGACATTGTCTACTCCTGTTTCTTAGCCACCATATTCCTGCCACCATGACTGGTCTACAAAATGGTGATGGCCAGGTCGCTTGCTTATGGAAATTCCTTGATGCTGTCTTGCTCCTTTCAGAATAAAGTTGAAGCCCTTTCTTAGCTTGCACATCTCCCCTGCTCTGGGACCTGCCTACTTCTCCAAGCCTCCTCTCCAGGCATCCTCCACACGTGTTGCCCAGATTCCCAGAATCAGCCCGTCTTATTACTTTTCTCGTTACTGAGACAAAACACCCAACACTCACATGTTAAAGGAGGAAAGGTTTATTTCAGCTCAGTTTTCAGAGATTTCAGTCCAAAGTTGGCTGGTTCCAAGGCAGGGTGATATGGCAGAAGGGTGTCATAGAGGAGAAACAGTCTATGGCAGGGCGGGCAGGAAGCAGCACGCAGTAGGCAGCAAGCTTTCCTTTCCCTTTTATCCCATCTAGGCTACAGCCTTCTAGGTGGTGCTACCCATACCAATACTTCCATTATACACTCCCAGATCTATGATAAACTAATTTCATTATAATTCACTCTTAATCCTAGTAGCATACACCCTAATCTAGCATCACACACCTATGATCCAGCCACTTCCCTAAAGCCCACCTATGTTAGCATGAGGCTTTGGGGGGGACTTCACTGAAGAACAAACTGCGGCTGGGGAATGGGGTAAGGAGAGGAATGTTCTAGAAAGGCACACTTGTCTATTTCCCTACCCTTTTCCATGAAAATTTCTAGTAACCACAATCATATCCGATATTGGGTGAAAGCCACCACAAGAATGGGAAGAAGAGTAGAGTAGGGAGGAAAATAAACATTTTTTTTTTGAGTCTCACTATGTATTTCAGGCTGGCCTTGAACTCACTATGTAGCCTAGGCTGGCCTCAAACTTGAGGCAATCCTCCTGCCTCAGCCTCCCAAGCAATAGGATTACAGGCCTGCACCACCATGCCAGGGGTCTTTTTTCAAAACAAATTTTGGCCTTACTGAATTATTTTTTAATTTTTCAGTATCAGTGATTTTTATGTATGTTTTAGATTTTACTTTTTTTTTTAGCTTCTTGAGGTAGAAGTCTAGTTTAGATCTTTGCTTCCATATCTTTTTGTTCTTTTCTTTTTTAAAAATTTTTTTATTTTTGTGAGAGTGAGATAGGAGAAATAAAACTCCCAACATGCTAACTGTCCTGCTAGCTGTCCCAACCTACTAGCTATGCCCCGAAATGGAAAAATGAATTCCAAAGGACAAAGAAGTTTAAGAGTAATGTCTTAGTTACTTTTCTCATTGGTAAGACAAAATACCCAACTCCCAAACTTAAAAGGGGAAAGACTTATTTAGCTATAGTTTGTAGAGGCTTCAGTCTATAATTGACTGGCTCCAAGGCAGGGTGGCACATGGCAGAGTGGCAACAGTTCATGGCAGACAAAGGTGGCAAGGCAACCTGGAAAATAACATTTTTAATAGAACCACTGGAAACACAAGTCTCACAAATGAGCTCATGGAGAATCTCTTCAAGTTGACGGAAGTACAGTTGAATATATAAATAATCTTAATTTTTTTTTTTGGTACTGGGGATCGAACTGAGGACCTTGTGCATTCAAGGCAGGCTCACTGCTACTGAGCTAATCCCCAGCCCTAGTCTCAATATTTTTATACTTCCTGTACATATGTGCAAACCATAGCTGTGGATGTTTCTCTCCACATTTTTCCCTGAGACCCATTCTCTGCCCTGCCCTGTGTCCTGTGAGACTGACATCTATGGGCACATGGCTGAAGCTCCTTATCTGCTGGGTGTATTTGGGTCAGACTCATGGAAGGCATCACTGGAAAATCTGAGAAGAGGAGGAGAAAATGGCAGTACTCATTCTCTGTTTCCCTCTTTGTCTCTCTGGCTTCTGATGAGGTTCACAGTCCCTATTATTAACAGAATGGCCAGTTACAAACAGGAGGAAGGTGTTCACACTTACTTGAAGAATATGGTCTTGGCTGGGCTTGGTGGCACACATCTGAAATCCCAGCACTCGGAGGCTGAGGCAGGATGATTACCAGGAGTTGAATGCCAGCCTTTCTCAAAGAGATGGGGGAGGGTGCTACACGGTTCATTAAGTGGTCTTTCTAAATATCATTGTTACAGAAATGGAGAAAGACAGAGAAATGCCTGGTGTTGTGGTTCCTGTAAGTAGATGGTGCAAATGGAACTTTCTCCACCCACAGCAGCTCTGTGTCGGGTTCCTTCCTCGTCCTTCACCTAACAAATCTGTATAGTTCCCATGTCACTCGAGGAGGCACAATGAACTGGAATCATGATGGCTTCCACGGGCCATCTCCATTCTTCTACCCAGTAGCCAAGGCCAAATGTTCCAGCCAAGGGCCAGAGGGCTGTCAATCCTTCTTTGACGCCGGTCAGGACTGCACTCAGAGCTTCTGGATCTGAAGGAAAAGGCCGTCCATTCCAGGAAAGTTACCAATACAGATCAATAGCTCTAGGCTGCAGAATGCCCCAGCGGCGAAGCTCTACACAGGGGTCAGATAGTGCCAAGCACTCCGCTCTGGTTGCCTAATTTAATCTTCTTTAAAAAAATCCTTGAGGGGGCCGGGGATTTAGCTCAGGGGTTTCGCCTCCTGCTGCACAAGCTCAAGGACCCGAGTTCGATCCCCGGTACAAAAAAAAAAAAAAAATCCTTGAGGTAGTGAGCATTAAGTCCCTCGTTTGATAGATAAGAAAACTGATTACTGAGAAGTTGCGAAATACGCCCAAGGTTACGTGAGCTCCTGATTGCCAAGGCAGGGTTCAGACCCACAGACGCCAGACTGTCCCACTGTGAGAAGTCAGACAGGCCTGTCTTCTTCAATCCCAAACCTCCTCCACTCAAAATCAAGGGGCCAGATGAAATCATTTCCAAATTCGCCGCGGAACGCTGAGTTACCTCTACTTACCAGCAGATGGCGCGCGGGCAGCTGTGCACTCAGGCGGCCCGGGCTCTGGGGCGCAGACCTGCCCCCCTCACCCCTGCCTGGCTGTGGCGTGGGAATGAAATGGGAACTTGTTCCCAGTAGCAATTGGTGCAAAGCCGCACAGCTTCCACGTGGCAGGGCCCAGAGTTTAACCGGTTGCTCTGACCGCTATGGGCACGCTATTTCCGCCAGGCGGCTGTCGTTGCTACTTGCTTGATGGGAGCCCCGCAGCTCCTTCCCTGCAGGCGGCTCAGTAGGCGCGCGCCATAGCGGGGCGGGGGAGCTCCCCAGGAAAAGGCAGAACACCCAGGCCCACCGTGGCTCCCCACGCACAGCCCGCATTTGTGCGCGGGAAAACAAAATAAACTGAACTGGCCTTGCCAAGATGGCTGCGACAGAAGCACAGCCAGGGGCGGCTCCGCAGCTCTCTGCAAGATTAAAAAAATAGACGTCATCTTCGGGGAGAGTGGGCAGCAGGTCGGGATGGTCGGTGCACCCTCGGGCCCTGAAGATTGGAGCCAAGAGAAGGCACCGTGCGTCTGCTCCTCCTTGGGGTGCATAAGGGACACTCCGGTGCCATCCATGGCCTCGCCTCCCGTGCTCTGAGACAAGACCGAGAGTGGACATGGAGCGCCGAGGCCTGTGGTCTCGGGAAGCAAAGGGAGGGTGCAGAGGACTCTCTGGGCTTGGTGCTCTGCCAAGCATTACCGGTGCACGCGGTAACTAACAAAACGCAGCGACCTCCAGACAGCAAACGCCTCCCAGGAAAGCAGGTGGGCTGCAAGGAGGTGAACAGAATTATCTCCTGAAGGTGCAAGGCTGCTGAATTCCAAAGTCACCCTTACTCTACTCCTACCACATTATGGGCTCATCCTCCTCTCCAGGGCCTGGAAATGTCTGGGAGGAGCTCTGGTCCTCGGGAGCAGAGTGACGGATAACTTCAGTCTTTGGGAAAAGTCCTAGCAATGTTTGCCAGAGAGAGGAAAATGGTGCAGTTCCCCATGCCCACTTACAACTGATTTCAGTCTCTGAAATATTTTTTTCTTAAACAATGAAAATTAAATGATTTATCTAGAAGGCCAGTGTGGTTTTAAAGATGGGTCTCCAAGAGCAAAAAGTTTATCCACAACCCTCTTTCCCCCAGCCAGGTCACCCAAACACTCTGGGAGGTAAAAATCAGCTTTGAATCCAGCGTCAACGTGCTTCTGGGAGCAATTAGCTCAGGTTTGCATACGTGTTGGGAGCTGACAGGACTTCCATGTTGCATCCCATTGTGTGAAGAAATCTACTTCTATGAGCTCTAGGTCGATGGCCGTGGCTCTCCACGTTTATGAGCTTGGAGTCTTGTCAGGCTGAAGAAATAAAGTCATACGTGTGTCTCCGTGGGTCCCACCATCTTCCCTGGGACTCACAGTTCTTCTCAGGAAACATCAGCCCTCACGAGCAAGAGAACAAAGCCAGCCAGTGTATGAGCTAGAGGGGAACCAGGGCCCCATCTGGTGGCCATTTACTACACTTGATCTTAGCCAAAAGGCCGAGAAGCGACGGTGGCCATTTACTATAAATCCCGTGTGGGCCACAAAGCATGCGCACAAAGGAGCCTGGCCCTTTGATGGGTAGGGAAAGCTTCCCGACTTCCATAGCATGGCAGGCTTCTTTTTTATTGTTGTCCCTATGTAAAGTACTCGACCCCAAGTTTGCTTTGTTTTTTCAGTGCTGGGAATGGAAGCCAGGGCTCCGTGCGCTCCGCTCAGCCCCATCCCATGTTTAAAGCCCGCATTCTAACCACAAAGCCCAGAGAGGGGGCTGCCCTCTGAGGCCTTTCACAGCATCATGAGGAAAATGAGTCCCTTGGGTGATCATGCCTCACTCTCTGGTTTGTGAGGGTTCTTGAAAGGCAAACATATCCAAGAAATCCTGATTTTTCCTCCCCTGTGGATGATCTGCAGTAAAATAGAAAGGGTCTAAAGAGCCTACTAGGTTTCGCTTCTCATTTACAACTCGCTTCGCTGACTGAGGGCCATTTTTCCAGACTTGCCCTTCCCCAAGTCCACCTCGGGCTTTGGGTTCTCTGACCACGAACTGGCCTTTGTCCTCTTTGGCAGATGGCAGTGACTAAAGGGACCTCGACTTGGCGCTGTTTGGATCAATATCTGCAGAGCAAGGCCGTCCCTGAGCAAACCTCCCAAGCAAGTGGGCGCAAACCTGCCAGGCCAGCTGCGGGGTCCTGCCCTGTGCCCACTTCACCCCCTAGCCCAGGAGAGGCCCATCTCGAGCAAAGCATGGCATTTGTCTCTCAATTTGGGGAAGTCCTGCTTGCTAAGATAAAGTGCTGCCACTTTGACAGGGCTCTGTGAAACCTGCATGAGCTGAAGGATAGAATTTCCAGCAGTGTTGCTTAGAGGGGGGACAAGTTGGGACAGGTGGCCAGGGGAGCTTCCCTGGCATCTCCATCTGGACAGTCCCTGCTTCGCACATGAGGAGGCCGGCCCCACGGAAAGGATCACCAGAGCCCTGAGCTCTGCACCCCACAGGCGAACACCCATCTTCCTCCCTGAGGCAGAGCCCCTGTGCCCGTGAGCCCCCGCCTCCTACCTCCTTCTCCCACTGTGGCTGGTAGACCTGTGTTCTGACTTGCCTGTTCTGAAATAAATAGCCGGGCACTTCTCAGAAACGGGTACTTCACGTTAATGAACAGGAAGAAGAGGAAACAGGAAGCATCTCAGAAGCGTTTACCTCCTGGGTCTGGAGTAACGAGTTAGGGGTGACCAGGCCGTTATGCGGGGAGGGAGTGGGGTGCTGCAGGGCAGCAAAAGGGTTGCTGAGCCCAGGTGGGCTTGTTTCTCCTTGTTGGGGACTGGAAGAGGAAGGAAGGAGGGTGACTCCTTATTGCTCATGCGTGGACACTATAGGTAGCACCATCAGGGCCACCAATGCACCCCATCTGAAAAGGTCAAAGGGTGGGCCAACTGCTTGGTTCACTGCTTCAAGAGGCCAAAGGAACCCGGCTCGAGTGAACGAGAGAGAAAGAAAATAATAATAGTCAGGGTTCCACAGTGTCACTGTGCTCTTTGTAACTAGAATATCCCCGAAAGACCAAGAGTGGCATCCTCATGGGCCTTTGCTGCTCGAGCCCCGTGCTAGGTTTGGGATCCCGAATGTCCCCAGAGGCCCATTGTGGAAGGCTTGGAACCCAGCAAGTGGCGTTACTGGGAAGTAGTGGAGCCTGTGGAAGGTGGAAGGTAGGGCCTACTGGGAGGAAGGCAGGACGTTGGGTGTGTCCTTGCAGGTGATGCCGGGACTCCAGCTCCTTCCTGTCTCTCAGTGCTTCCTGGTCACCAGGAAGCGAACAGCCCTCCTCCACCACGTGCTCCTGCCTGTGCCACCACAGACCCAAAAGTGGCAACGCCAAGTGACTATGAACTGAAACCTCTGAAACCATGAGCTTTTCCAGCTTAGAAGCTGATAAGTTCAGACATTTTGTCATAGTGACACAAACCTGACCAACACCATTCCCTCCTGGAATACAGAAGCCACAGCCACAGACTGCTCAAAATGGGGCTGAGGGGATCAGAAGAAGAAAACTCCTGCACCCTGAGCCACAGCATGACCTGGAGGTGGCTCCAGACCCCTCTCACTGTCAGTGGGTAATGGCCCTGAGATCTCAGGGGAAAGAAACCCCAGGTTTCTGATCTCCTGATTTCTCCTATTTCAAGAACACCCCATTAGCCATAGTTGTGGGAGGAAAAGATTTGACAGAAAAATTATTAAGTGTTAGTACCAAGGCACTACCTTGAGAGCCGAGATACAGCAATGAGAAGCCAGGAGAACCAGAGCATGATGGGTTAACTGTGTCACAAAAAATGTATGTTGGCTTCTCACTGGCTTAGCACCTTAGAGTGCAGCTTTGTTTGGATGCAGAATGATCACAGAGGTAATCAAGCTGGAATGATGCCATTAGGTAGGCCCTAATCAGGCAGACTGAAGTAAAGAGGGGAAGTGGACACGGAGACCGAGAAACCCAGGCGAACATGAAGACGAGCCTCTTTAAGCCAAGGCAAGAGGCCTGGAAGATCCAACCCCCAGAGGGAATGAGTCCTGTAGACTTGCATTTCCCTTTGGGACTTCCAGCCTCCAGAACTGGGAGACAGCAGCTCCTGCTGTTTAAGGTGCTCAGCCGGTGGCTATTTTGTTACGTGAACCCTAGCAGACTGGTACACAGGGGCTGTTGTGTCTTTGTGTAGGTGAGCTGGGTAGTTAGAAGTTTTCCCAGACACATTCTGGGATCCCCTCTGGCCTGACACTCTCTGACTTTCTGGCCTGGCCTATGGTCCCATCAGGATAAGGGGGACACTGGGCCCCTCAGAACCTTAAAAATTCGATGGGTGAGGACTCTGCTTTGCACAACACATCACAGATCACCACGTTCCAAGGACACTATTTTGGAGAGCAGCTGGGGCCAGAGACAGGCTGGGAATTTCCGCCAAGTTCTGATATGTGTAAAATAGGGTATAGCTAGAATTTGAATCACAATTTGAACATAAATCAGTAAATAGGTCAGAGAGCACTTCTGTCTTTCCCAGAAGCCTTGATCTTCCTCCAGCCCTGCCTGCCTTCAAGTTCAGGCCATGTTGCTCCTGTGTGTTATTACGGGATGGCAGTAATAAGGGGCCCATGCCTTTGAACCCACCTTCTTAACCACATTCTCTCTTCCCGCCTCTCTCCCACAGCCTCCACCATCAGTTTTGCTGGGTTTTGCATGGGAACGGACATGTGCCGGGTGTACCCCGAGTGTGTTTGGATTGCAGGTGTGGGCTTGTCGCTTGAGGAGGTGCAGGAGGGGTGTGTCAAGGGTAGAAGCCAGGGTTGGCTCGTGGGAGCAAGCTGGGAACGTCTCAGAGGGTCTGAGCATTCTTGAGGTGTCTTCTCCTCTCAGTACTCGTGTCTTTTCCTTTGCAAGACATGTAGGAAGCAGGCAGCCTCTGTGGAAGTCAGGCTGGAGACTCCACAGGTCCATTAAATTGCTTGCAGTGATATTTGGGCCCAGAGGTTGGCGGGACCCTTCCAGGAAAGGGCCTCACTACCTTGTCCCAAGCCTCCTTCTCCTCCAGGGTCCCCCCGTTGCGTGACTCTGCTCACTGCACAGCAAGGACCTCAGAAAAGAGACCCTGTGCACAGACAAGGCCACTCTGAGACTGGCCCGATGTGACTTTTGGTCTTGGTGTGTGAGCCAGGAAGGACCCCACCTGCCGGGGAAGGGCGGGGAAGGGGCAGGGGCCAGGGCAGGCTAGGCTCCCTCCGTGCTGAGTGACTAACCTGAGGGTGATGTAATGAGTACTCTGCAGACTCCCAGCTGCTGTAATTCCGTGTGAATAATTCTGATAGTGGCCTTTACTCAGCAAGGGCAGGATCCAGATAAGCAGATTGCTAGGGCCTTCTTGTCAGCTTGTGTTAGCAGCGCGTCGATTGCCGTCTGACATGATGTAACACAGCTCTGTGTCCCCATCGGGCCTGCTGGGCCGGGAGAAATGATGAAGCAAGAACCAGTCTGGACGGGAGAGGCAGCATGAGGGTCCCAAGGCGGCCCCTCCCCTCCTCCCTGTGGGGGCACCAGGCACCCGCCATTACTGCAGGCCAGGAGCGAGGTCAGGCAGACAAGGCCTCAGTCCCAGGGGCAGTGTCCACGCTTTCCTTTCTTGCGAGGAAAGAGGCTGTGTGCCGGGGAGAAAGGAGGTCATGACGAGACGGCACGCTTGGTTTATTTGCACATCGCAGAGCCCAAATTCTGACCCTGTCAAGCGCCCTGAGTCCATAGAGAACGAAGTTTTATGTTACCTTCCTGCTGTCTCTCTCCCTTCTCTGCTAGGAGCACTTCCAAGTGGTCTGCGGGGAGCCTTGGGGAGCCAGTCCTCCCTGTGGTCCCAGCCCCTGGGTTTGGGGGACCTCACTCACGCTTCTGGCTCCTCGCCCAGGCCCGGCTGACCCGAGTGCTGCCCACCCAGGCAGAGCCACTGTTTGGGGCCCGGGTCAGCCAGGGGCACTCCTGGGAGTTTTTCACAGTCTCTGGGAAAGAATGGCTTTATTTCTGCCGGAGTTGCTAAACTAGTAGGATCAATTTCGAATGGCCAGCGAGCACCTCCATCAACTTAAGAGGCTGACCAGGAATAAAGGGACAGGAAACAGGGGAAGCAGAGCTGAGGATGGAGAGAGGGACACACACGTGCACACACGCACAGAGCCAGGAAAGGAGAGCGGGGGGGGGGGGACAGAGACAGAGGGAGATGCTGACGGACTTCTAGCATCCACTCAAGTGTCTAGATTCTGCTCTGATTCCTTATTTTTCAGTCACATCTTCTCAAATGACAGTGGCGACCAACATAGGAGGCCTGCTAGCCACGGGGGCCGGCACACAGCACCCGCTGAGGTCTGTCCAACGCACTGCTGTGCTCCGCTTTTAGGGCCTGTCACCTGTCACCGAGGGACAGTGGCTCCGTATCTGTGCTGCCAGTGTCCTCACGAGGCCGCTCTTCATTTCTCTCTACCTCTCTTTCTCCCCCCCATACTCTATTTTCTTCCTCTTCTTCTCTCCTTCCTCTCTCTTAACTTCACCTTTCAAAAGATGTTTTACATCTTGTTTTCGTCAGAAAGCAAGCAAGTGCTCAGAAAATGATGGGGTGCAAGGACCAGGAGCAGAGGAAGGGGCTCCTACTGGCTGATTGTGGGGTAACTGGAGCATCAAACAAGGGGGAGTGAATTACAGGCCATTAAAAACAGAAATCTATTGGTCCATACCAGTAATAAATAGACACCTGAATGAACAAAGCAGCAAGCAAGCAAACAGAGAGAGAAGAAAGGGCTTTTACTGAGAGCGGGCTGTTGAGCACCAAAAACAAATGTGTAGGAAATCACTGTTGAAAATGAAAGTTTTTACTGGCCATGGTGGCTTGCACCTGTCAGCCCACCATTCTGGGAGGCTGACACAAGAGGCTCACGAGTTCCAGCCCGGCCAGGATAACTTAATAACTTAGTGACTTAACGATACCGTCTCCACATAAAAATAAAAAGGGCTCAGGATGTAAGTCAGTGTGAAGACTCTAGGTTGAACCCCCAGTACCAAAAGAAGTTTATTTTTCATGTTGAAAGATCATTTTAAAGTCATCACAGTTACGATTTGACAGCAATTACATGGAATCTGTCAATCATTTTATTGTATTTATTTTTAATCATCTTAGAAAGTATGGACATTTTAACAATATTATTTCTTCTAAAGCATGAACAGAGGATGTCTTTCCATTGTGTCTTGTTTAACTTCTTTCAGCAATGTTTTATAGTTTTTAGTCTACATGCATTTTATCTTCTTGGTTAAATCTATTTGTAAGTGTATTTTTAAAAATTCTATTATAAATATGTTTTTCTTTTTTCTTTCTTTTTTGTTTTTTCTTTTTTTTGGTGCCAGGGATCGAACTCAGGACCTTCCGCTTGCAAGGCAGGCGGAGGAACCACTGAGCTGAATCCCTAGCCCTAAATGCGTTTTTCTTAATTTTCTTTTGGGAATGTTCATTGTGTAGAAATGCAACTGATTTTTATGAGCTGATTTTGTCTCCAGCAACTTTACTTGATTCATTTCCTAGTCATACCAGTTTTTTGAGTGTGCATTGGGAATCTTTATGAATGTTTTATTTTTTAAAAAGGAACTTCATTCTTTATTTTATTTCATTTCAGTACTAAGGATTGAACCCAGAACCTTGTACATGTTGGACAAGCTACTCTACCACTGAGCTACACTCTCAGCCCTTTAAAAAAATTTTTTAAAAAAAATTTTGAGACAGGGTCTTGCCAAGTAGCCCAGACTGGCCTTGAGCTTGGAACTCTGCTGCCTCACTATCTTAGTAGCTGGGAATTACAGGTGTGTATCAAGAGGGAATTTTATTCTTTATGAATATTGGTGTTATAGGAGTAGAGAAGAATTGTGGAAACATTTCAGAATGAAGGAACACTGAATGCTCCACCTCACCCTAGCCCGAGTCCTACATGGGAGGGGAAAGTGTTATAAAGAAGAGTGTTTTGGAGACCTTTAGCTACACTGGAGGACAGATCGGAGAGTAGGTGAAAGGATGATGTCACTGTTTAATTTTAATGAAACAGAGCTCTGATGTGGTTATGCAAGGGAATAGCATCATTCCTAGGAAATCTACATTAAAGTAGGGGTAAGGGTTTTGGTATTTAGATGCTTCTCAATTTAGATGGGGTTACTTATAAACCCACCATATATTATAAACCCACCATAAATTGAAAATTAAGTCAAAATGCAACCACTACACCTAACCTACTGGTGCCCAACACCACGAGAGGGGATCGTAAGGTATGTCACTGGCCTAGGAAAGATCAAAATTCCAAATTTCTACTGACTGCATATACTGCTCTTGCACCATCAAAAGTCAAAAAATGGCAAGTTGAACCATCATAAAAGGGGGACTGTCTATACAAACTTAACCTCACATAGCTCAGAAAAGAGAGGAGAGCAAGAGAGAGACAACGAGAGAGACAGAGGGAGATGGAAAGAGGGAGACAATGAAACAAATAATAAAACAGGGCAAAAAGGAACCAGGCAAGGATCAAGGCACATGCCTGTAGTCCCAGCACTTCGGAGGCTGAGGCAGGAGTATTGCAAATTAAAGGCCAGCCTAGGCTGCTGCATAGTAAGACCTTATCTCAAAAAAAAAAAAAAAAAAAAAAGTGGTGTAAAATGTAGGTCTGGTAAAGTGTGTGGGTGGTGAGCTCTGCATTCTTCTTTTTCTCCTCTGCAGGTCGCTGATGGGTTCAGGGGCAGGGCTGCTTCACTGGCCTGGTGACAATGGCTCCCACCAGCCACACGCTCTGCTGGCTGACCCCGCCTGCCCCACCAGGCCCTGCTGGAACTATAAGGGCAGCACATGAGACTTCTTTCCACATGGATTGGTAGTTTCATCAAGAGGAATTTAATCCTTCCAAATCAGGAGGGTTACATTGGACAAGCCGTTAGAACTGTTAATTAAAATGTTGTGTCCCATTGCTATTATTCACTGTTTATAAGAAATCTCCCAGAGCCCAGTATGTGCCCCTGCGCCTTGTTAACCCAGGTGAAATCCAAGTCCTGGATGTCACCCCCATTCCTGCCTTGGCCTGAGGTTCCCTCCAAAGGTGGGGACAGAGGCTTAAGAAGAGAGGCATTGTAAAGAAGAGAGGCACTATAAAAACACACCCCAAATTAAGAGGAGATCGAATATTTTGGACTGAATATTTCTGAAGCTCTACCATGTGCAAGGTAACTTTAGCAGAGAAGAATGAGATACACTCATGGTCCTCCAGCTGCCTACCATCTAAAGTGAGGAGGAAAGAAAACAGACAGTGTTTTGATAATCTTATCTTAGTTCTCTGCCTGAGAAATACTGTCAGGTAGTGGACACTGATTCCCCACTGGCAGGACGACAAGGACTAAATGTTCAGAAAAGAAAGGATCCCTTTGGGCAGGGCAAACAAGACTCCACTGAAGGAAGAGGTAAGGCTGGGACTGAATCACGGGTAAGACTATAGTTTGGATGTGAAATGTCCCCCAAAGGCCTATGTGTTGAAGGCTTGGTCCCCAGCCTGAGGCACTACTTTGGGAAATGGTGGAACCTTTAGGAAGTGGGTGCCGCTGGAAGGAAGGTAGGTCACTGACAGTGTGCCCTTGAAGGGATGTGGGGACCTGCCCCTTCCTGTCTGCCATTGTGCTTCCCAGCCATCATGAGATGATGAGGTCTCTTCTGCCATGTGTTCCCACCATAAGGTGCTACCACATGCCCAAATGACTGTGGACTAAGCCCCCTGAAACCATGAAGCAAAATAAATTTCCTCTTTTATAAGTCATTCTTTTTGGAATTTTGCCATAGAATGGACAGCTGACTAACACAGATAGGATTTATGGATAGGGGAAGAGAGGTTTCCAAAAATAGAGAACCTCATCAACATGGGGGACTTACCCTCAGGCCTGTTTGAAGTACAGTCAGTGGACTAGTGTGTCCAGAGTTGAGGGTTTAGAAGAATTAGAAGTACATTTCTATGAGTACATTGGCAATGAGTAGTCCAGACCTCTGCATATCTGTAGCTTTGGGCTTTGTGAGTGACGGAAGATCAGACCCGCCCCCCTCCAACTGGTTCTGGGGATTGAACCCAGGGCCTCATGTACCCCAAGCCCATGTTCTACCACTAAGCTACACTCCCAACTCCTGTGGTCCATTATTGAGTACCTATTATCTTAAGGTACTTCTAATTCTTAGAACAAAAAACAAGGGCCGAGGATTTAGCTCAGTGGTTCTGTCACCTGCCTCGCAAGCTCAAGGATCTGAGTTCAATCTCTGGTACCAAAACAAAAAACAAAAAAACAAAAACGAATCCTATGAGGCAGATAAAATCACCTCCACAATGCTAAGAAGAACAACATTTCCCAGGAAGGGAAGTCACTTGCCTAGGGCCAGGCAGGTATAAAGGGGCAAAGCCGGGGGTCACAAGGAGACCTGTAGGGTGTCAGGCAGAGGACACTGAAGGACAGTGTTTCCCCTCCCTGTGCTCGTAGAAGAAGATGAGCCATATGTCTCAGCTGGGGAGTGGCCATAGACACGGAAAGCAAAAGAAAAATGTGAGGAAAACTTGAAGGGAAAACAGACAAGACCAGTGGGCAACTAAATTTGGGAGGTGACTGGAAAAGAAGAATGAAGTAAGGCTTCACTTTGGTCTTTAAGCAAGATGTTACTGTTACTACTGTGGAGAGACAATAAAATGATCTCCACGGTGTCCCTTCACGTTCAATAGCAGTCCAGTCCAGTGTGAAATGTTGTACATATACATGAATATGTGTATTATGGGAAGGAATTTGGTAAATGCCATAAAAACAATGCACACGGAGCCAGAGAAGATTAGGAGGAGAGAAAAACCTGAGTAGTAATAAAGGGAAGCGTTCACTAAAGAGAAAATACTGGATATGGACTTTAAAAAAAGGAACACAGGCCAGGGATTTAGCTCAGTGGTTCTGGTGCCTGCCTCGCAAGCACAAGGTCCCAAGTTCGATACCTGGTACCAAAAAAAAAAAAAAAAAGGGAACACAGTTCAGTGGCAGGAGGAAGGTGAGGAGGCCCGTCTAGTCCAGGCCTCTCTGCCTTGACACTACTGACATTTTGGCTGGGTCATTCTTGGCCTGGGGGGCTGTCCTGTGCATTCTAAAAGGTTCAGCTGCATCGCTGGCTTCTACCAGCTAGATAGTGCTCCCAGCTGTGACAGACAAAATGGCCCAGACATTGCTAAATTTTCCCTGGAGGGCAGCCCGGGTTGAGAAGCCCTGTTCCCATCTGACAGACGATGTGAAAAAGGGAGTGTGTTTGGAGAATAAAGAGGCATCTGTACCCGCCTGTCTGAAAACGTGTTTCTTGGAACACTGGCATCTTGTGAGATAGCTGATGGACCCTTAAGCAAGATTCATGGTCAAACAGCACTGAGAAATACCACATACTTTCCCTCTCAATGGAAGGTTCACAATGCATGTAAGAAGGGTAAAGGCTTTGAGAGATTATACAAAAGAGCTTTTTGACTTTGGTTCAGTTTTAATTATCACAGAATATTTTTTAAATTGAGAAACAGTACTCACTTCCTACAGGGCACGACTGTGTTGCACAACACAGCGTGGAAAAGGATGGTGTACATGACAGAGTCAGCGGGTGTGTGAAGGGTTTAACGCTGGAAAAGCACAGAGACGTTCCAGAAACAGGTTCAAAGGGCTTGAAACTAAGCTAACAAGTCTGAATTTAATTTAATCAATAATAGGGAGGTAACTATCAGGTGTATAATTAAAACTCTGCTTCAGTTATTCATTCAACATACATTAAGCAATGTTAGCCTAATGGCAACAAGCCAAATAGATTAGAAGATGCAGAAACCGGAATAGAACATGTTGTTATTGCAAAATGGATGACTTCAGAGGGTAGGGATACGTACATGAAAAAAATACTACAGAGATTAACAGAACATCAGGTCTGATTTATTGAAGGGCAGAACAAGAAAAGCAGTCAATGGTGACTATAAATTTTTAGGCTAAAGTTATTCTTGGTAACTTTATTTATTTATTTATTTTAAAAATTCTTTTATTGGTATGTTTTAGGTATACAACACATTTACATTTCTCACTGGGAACTTGCACCTTTACATGATGCATCTTGGTTCATATTTTTTCCCCATTCCTAGCCCTCCCTTCACCCCCTCCACCCTTTCCTATTTACAAAGACTTTTTTCCATTTTTCTATTACTTTCTCATATTAATTGAAAATCCATTGCCTGTGTTCTCGCTGTTATTAACCAGATGCAGAAAGAAAACATCAGGAAATTCTACAAAGGCAAGAAGTACAAGCCAGCCCATGAAGACGTGAGCCATGAGCTGCCGGCTCAACAAGCACAAGGAGAAGCTGAAGACCAAGAAGCAGCAGCGGAAGGAGCAGCTGTACCCTTTGTGCAAGTTCGCGGTCAAGGCCTAAGCTGTGAAGCAGCGACAATAAAACGTGCACTCTGACAAAAAAAAAAAATTCTTGGTAACTTTAACAGAGAGAGAACAGTCAGGAAAAGCAGGAGATTTGTGGAGAAATTAACCAGTTCGGACACGCTGAGGTGGAGATACTGGTAGGACATCCAAGGGGTAGCTGGAATGATGAGTCAAGAATAAAGTGGAACTGTAAATAAATTTGGGGGTGTTATGTTTCTTAAGATAATGTCATAAGCTGTGAATGTGAAATGCCAAGGGGGAAGAGTTGGAGGAAAGGAAAGAAGGCAGCTCAGAGCAGAGCCCTGGAGAGCATCCACACAGAGACAGTGGAAGAAGAAAGACGACGTGGGAAGGTGGAGGTAGCATCATTACCGAAGTAGAAGATCCAAGTTAAAGTAATGTCACAGAATCCACTGAGGGAGAGAAGGTCAAGGAGGAGGGGTCATGTGTTACCAGAGAGGCCGACAAAGATGAACTCTGGGAAAAAGCTGCTGGATTTAGGGTGCAGGTCAAAGGAGGCTTTTGATGGGCACAGAAACTGAACTGCAAGGAATGAATGGGTGGTGAGGAAGTCGAGACAATAAATACAGATTTTTAGAAAGATGACCATCACCGCTTCGAAGACAGTAGCAAGAGAAAGCAACAGGATTGAAGGAAGAATTGTTTGTTCATACGATTTTGGATGAAGAGATTTGAACACATTTACTGACAAAAGATAAGAAAACCAAATACTAAGAAAGTTAGGAAAGAGGAGTGAGGTTTAATAGGTCAAGACTTGGGAGAACTCAAGTTAGGAAAGATCAAGGATAGAGATTCTTTTTTCTTTTTTTTTGGTACCGGGGATTGAACTCAGAACCTTGTGCTTTCGAGGCAGCCACAGTGCCACTGAGCTAAATCCCCAGCCCAAGGATAGAGACTCTTTAATGAAAGAGAAAGGATATGTCTTCCTCTGAGTCAGGAGTAAAGGAGGAGAAGATAGAAAAGGAAATAAAGTCTCCAGGTAGAGGCTTCCGCAAATTCAGACCCTTATAAACTCAGAGATGTAGGTCACCAGCAAGGGATGCAGGAATGGAGGTAAAGATTTGAGAGTTAGGGAAATAGAAACTGTAAAGAATGCAGAAGAGGGTTGGGTATGACCTTCTTTGGGAGTATTTAGAATAAAAAAACGTGAATCTGAGGAGAAAGGGCAATTAGAATTACTCAGGAACTGTCAACCAGATACTGGGTAAGTAATGGCATCGTTGAAACAGTGTTCTACTGAGGTGAGAAGTAAGCAGAGCCCTAACAGACAAAAGCAGTTCAAAAGTTGCAGATGAATCCCCACCGGAAGGCATTAGAAAGGCAGACTATAAGGAACCCAGCATCTTCCCAATTTTCTCCCTCAAGACATTTGCCCATCATAAATAGCATCAACAGAAAGTCAGAACAGCTGAACAGGGCTTTCAGCAGTCTGCTGGGAATGGAGAGACAGAAGCTAGACCTTGAGGCTGTATCAGAAAAGAAAAGAAGAGAATTCAACCCAACAGCCTGGTCAGCTTTTCCTTTGAAGGCACTTGTGAATCTTAAACAACACAGGCTTTAAGGTGGAGAAACTAAGCAGAAGGAGCCTGGTAAGGGACTGAAAATATCATCAGAACCACTGTCTGCCTCACTGCATGTGGAAGAGGGGAACCAGAGGTCAGGGCCTGCTAAGGAAGAGTGGCTGAGGTGAACGAGGACGGCTGAGAGACCTTGTTAATAATAAAACCCAGCTTCAGACTGAGTTAAGGTGCTCTTAACTCCTGGTAAGGAAGCTAAAGAGGTCATCCCTGGAAAAAGATAATATCATATACAAAGCCTGACATTCAGCCAAACATTAAGAGTCATGTCAAGCGAACTCAGCAAAGCTGGCTGGGTGTGGTGGTGCAGGCCTGTAATCCCAGCACTCAGGAGGCTGAGGCAGGAGGATCACTGCACATGTGAGGCCAGCCTGGGCTCCATAGTGTGTTCAAGACCAGCGTAAACTACATGGCAAGAGATCCTGTCTCAAAAAAAAAAGGAAAAAAAGTCCATAAAAATGGATACAAAGGTGGTCTGAACATAAGTGTTACCAGACATGGACTACAGTCAATACGATCAATAAAATAGATCACAAAATGGAGAATTTTATGAGAACTGGAATCCTTCAGAAAATAACCAAGGCTACTGTAGCTTTCCACAAGAGCTCACTGTGTTTCCCAGGCGTAGCGTGCACTTTTATCTTTCCTCTCATCCTCTCTTTCTATTTATAAGGCTCAAGCTCGCTCTGTAGAGCCGGTTTCTTTCCCACTTGCCACTTCTACTTTTTTGAATAAACTTGGGCTCTGTTTTTTGCTCGTTTCACTCTATTCTTTGTTCGAGACAAGAAGAACCTGGAGTCCATCTCTAGAAGGAGAGTCAAGCAACCCTGAACCCGCTAATGTGTAGTTGGCAAGCCATGTTTTAGAAGGAAGCTACCTGATAACAGTCTCACCTTGTCACTAAATTGCCCAGGTTGGGCTTGCATTTGCCATCCTCCTGCCTCAGCCTCCCAGAGTGCTGGGGTTCGGGGTAGGAGCCACCAGGCCCCTCCCTTTGAGTTGTGATAAGATCAGCTCCCAAGGCTGCATCCTAGGGGCCTTATAAGAGGGTGAGAACCAGGAGCCGGCCAGTCAGAGGTGTTCACTGCACCACTGGTCCCTTGCCATGTGACACCCGTTGGAGCCTCTGAAGGTTCTTACAGGAGGAAAGACATTGAGTGGGGACCTTAGGCCTCCAAAACTATTTCAACACTAAACTTTGGCTCACAGTTTTAGAGTTTCCCGTTCATGATCAATTAGCCCTTTCACTTTGGGCCTCTCGTGAGGCGGCACAACATGGTGGAAATCAATGGTGGTGTAAAACTGCTTAGCCCTTGGCGAGAAGCAGATCCTGGGGTCCCACAATTCCCTTTAAGGACACAGCCGCAGTGACCTGAAGGCCTCCCACTAGGCCCCTGTCTTACGAGGTCTCCAGAGCACCATGGGCTGGGAAACAACCCCTGAACACAGGGGCCTCTTGGAAACACTTGTTCAAACAACAACAGTGCTTATGAAGATGGCTACAGGGACGCCAAGCTGTGTAGTTTTATTGGGTCATTATTATACATGCAGGCTGTTGACTGAAACATTGTTATGTAGTGCATGACTGTATTTGAAGATCATAGTTGAGAAGTATTCAAAACTGACAAATTCATCAATCTAAAACTTGAAACTCGCAAATTCCAACCAGGGTAAATTCAAAGACCACACCTAGGCCACTATAGTAAAGCTGCTAAAAGCAAAATACAAAGAAAAAAATTTTAAAGCAACATATTAACCTTAAAGAAGCTACGAAAAGATGCGAAAATATCCTTCAAATTTTAAGGGAAAACAAAAACATTTTTAGATACATGGAAAAATGAAAGAATATATTAAAAGAAGTATTGGAGGAAGTGTTTGAGACAGGAAATGATATCAGACGGAGACACAGTAATCTAGGAAAGACTGGAAATTAATGAAAAGGGTCAATGTATGGGTGAAATTAAATGAATTATCAAGAAAAAATGTTTCTTGTTCCACTAGATGCTCCCACCAGGACATTCTGCCTCACCACATGCCTAAAAGCTGTGGAGCCAAGCAACCATGTACTGAAACCTCTGAAATCATGAGCCAAACTAACCTTTCCTCCTTTGGGTTGATTTTCTCAGATATTTTGCCAATGGAAAGCCAACACATCCAATATCACATTATTAAGCAATATGCGGCCAATGAATCTGTGGGACAAATATGTAATCTCAGTGGATTCGTAACATGTTTTAACTGAATGATAATGAAAATATTACATAGCAAAACATGTGGAATTCAGTTACAACCATGTATAGAGGAAAATGTATAGCCTTAACATGAATAGATTAGAAAAGAGGACTGAAAGTTATGATCCATCTAACTCAAAAATTAGGAAAAATATCTCAAACCGAAAGAAAGCACAAGGAAAGAAATAATAAAGAGAAGAGTGGCAGAGGAAAATTGGCAGTGATGGGCTGCAAAATCTGGAATTCAAACACTGGAAAATAACTTGGTGAAGAAAAAGAGAGAAGTAGAGAACTGCGAACTGCTGAGAACTGGGAAGGAACTGATAAGAAAACTAGAGGTTCAGAGATGTTGGAGAGACAGTCCATGATGCAGAGACAAAAGCAAAACAACCTAGGCTCGCTCCCCAACTCGTGACTTGGAGAGAAGGGAACTGGGCCCCCCACAAACAAGGTAAGTGCCCAGAGCGGGGAGCCCCAGGGAGAAAAGGCAGAAAAGCCCTTGGCTGTTGTGAACTGCAAGAGCAGTGCCAGGGTTGGATGCAAGGGGACTCCTCCACACACAAGCAATAGCTGGGGAGGAACTGCAGGGCAAGTGCTCAGCATATCACCAGAGTGCTGAATCAGGCACCATTCTGGGAAGCGGTTGATTACTTAAATCTGAGAATCAGAACAACTGAAAAACAACTTCACTTCAGAGTTCCTGGCATTACCACCAGCCCCTCTCCCTGCCCAGGACTGGGTGAGAGGCAGCCACAGGAGATAGTTTGGACAGGGAGTGGGCTAGAAAGAGATCCCCTGAGAAGTTTAAACTCTCAGTGGGAATGACACAGTCCCTGCACCCCATGGTGAGAATCCAGGTGTGGCTGAGTTGTCATTAGAAACAGCTGGGTTTGAAAGAGCTGGCATTAAATATGTAAACCCTTGCCTTGCTGCCTACAGATCAGATCTGAGGTCTGATTGCCTTCCCCAGCTACCAGTGTGAGCATGGACATATCCAAGCAGGGACACTGGCACAGCCAGGGCTAACCAGGGGTGCCTCTGGAATAGTGGGTTCACCTCGCAACCTACAGCCCATAAGGTTAGACAAAGAAAACCACGTCATGCTGGATTCCAAAACTGCAGATCCTGGAAGGACACCACTCATTCAAAAATACAGAGATGTTTTCTTCTGTTTTTGGAAAGAAGCAGAGAAATTATGTAAGAATTGGAAGTTAAATAATATTCTTTTGAGTAATCAATGAATCAAAGAAGAAATTAGTCTCTTTAATCAAACAATAATATCAATACCACATACCAGAACACATGAGACACAAGGAAAGCAGTCCTAAGAAGGAAATTTATAGCTCTGAATTTATATTTATCATTTATATTCTATATTTATCAGAATAACAGAGAACATCTAAATAAATAACCTAATTATGCACCTAATTAGGAAAGTCTGAGAGAAAAAAAACAGTCCTATTCAAAGCAGGTGCAAGGAAAGACATTGTAAAGATCAAAGCAGAAATTAATGAACCTGAGAATAAAACAAAACAAAACAAACAAAAAACAAAGAATCAATGAATCAAAGAGCCGGTTCTTTGAAAGAATAAACAAAAGAGACAAACCCTTAGCCAATCTTACAAAGAAAAGGAAAAAAAGAAAAAAAAGACCCAAATCAATGCGGTTAGAAATGAAACAGGCAGGACCAGGGGGAGTTAGCTCAGTGGTGCTGCCGCCTGCCTCACAAGGGCAAGGTTCTGAGTTCAATCCCCAGTACCAAAAAAAAAAAAAAAAGAAATGAAAAAGGCAAAATCATAAAGGACTCTGCCTAAATCCAGATTATTAGTAACTACTTTGAAAACCTGCACTCTAATAAAATGAATTCAGAAGAAATGGATAGATTCCTATACACATATGAACTAGCAAAATTGAAGCAAGAAGATATAAAAATCTGAAATAATCCATCATCTGGCAATGAGATGAAGAAATAATGAAAAATAATAACTACCAACTAAGAAAAGCCCAGGTCCCAGTGGATTGACTGCAGAATTCTATAAGAATTTTAGATAAGAACTAATGCTAATATTCTTCAAACTCTTGAATGAAATAAAAAGAGGATTACTTCCAAAGTCATTCCTGGAAGCTAGCATTACCCTGATTCCAAAATAGAAAAAGACCCAATCAAAAAACTAGAACTACAGGTCAATCTCTTTAATGAACAGAGATGCAAAAATCCTCAATAAGATACTGGCAAATAGAATGCAACAAATTATTAGATAAATCATACAGGGGGCTTTGGGGGGGGAATGGGTTAAATTAAATTTATTTTAAAAAATTAAAAATAAATAAATAGGGCCGGGGATTTAGCTCAGTGGTTTTGCCGCCTGCTGTGCAAGCGCAAGGACCCGAGTTCGATCCCCAGTACCAATCAATCAATCAATCAATCATACATCATGACCGAGTAGGATTAATCCTAGGGATTCAGGGAAGGCTCTATATATGCAAATTAATAAATGTAGTATATCACATAAACAGAAGCAAGGACAAAAATCACACATTCATCTCAATGGATGCAGAAAAAGCCTTTGACAAAACCTAACATCCATTCATGATAGATCCCTGAAGAAAATAGGTATAGAAGAAAGAAAATTGGTATAGAAGGACTTTATCTCAATTTCATAAAAGCTATTTTGTAACAGACCAATGGTCAACATCATATTAAATGGGGAAAAGCTGAAATCTTTCCCTCTAAAATCGAGAACACTACTGTCCAATATAGGTCTCAAAACATTAGCCAGAGCAATCAGACAAGAGAAAGAAATAAAGGGGATATGGATAGGAGAGGAAAAAGTCAGAATATCATTATTTACAGATGACATGATCCTCTACTTACCAGACCCAAAAAATTCCAGCAAAGGACACCAAGAATTAATAACCAAATTCATGAGTGCAGCAGGATACAGTCAACATTCAAAAAATTAACAGTATTTCTGTACACCAATAATAATAAACTCATCAAGAGAGAAATTAGAGAAGCAATACCTTTCATAATAACATTAAGAAACATTAAATACTTAGAATTAACATAACTAAGGAAGTGAAAGACCTCTATAACAAAGACTACAGTAACCTGAAAAAGGAGGCCGAAGACAATATCAAGAAACAGAAAGATGTCCTCTGTTCCTAGACAGGCAGAGCCAATATAATCAAAATGGCCACACTTCCAAAACTGATACACAGATCTCACACAATCCCAATCAAAATACCAATAGCATACCTCACAGAACTAGAAAAAATAATTCCAAAATTCACATGGAACAGGAAGAGATCTAGAATAGCAAAAGCAACCCTGGGTAATAAGAGCAGGGCAGGAAGCATCACAATCCTGGACTTCAATTTATACTACAAAGCTATAGTGATAAAAACAGCATGGTTCTGGGGAAAAAAAGGCATGTAGATCAATATAACAGAATAGAGGATGCAGAAACAACTTCAGGCACATCCAGTCACTTGATCTTTGACTAATGGGACAAATCTTTCACTGGAGGAAGATAGACTCTTTGACAAATGGTGCTGCGAAAACAGGCGATGTGCATATGGAAGATTGAATCTAGACCCATATCTCTCAACGTGCATTGAACTAAAATCAAAATGGATCAGAGATCTAAATGTTAAAACAAAAACAATCTGCTGGAAGATAAAATAGGTAAAACTCTTGAAGGCAAGATATAAGCAAAGACTTCTGAACAGAACCCCAAGAAGTAAGAAGAATCAACAAATGGGATCATATCAAATTAAAATGCTTGTGCATAGCAAAGGAAACAACCAACAGAATGAAGAGACAACCTATAGAATGAAAAAATTTTTTTTGCCAGCTACTCCTTAGACAAAGGACTAATATCTAGAATATATAAAGAACTAAAAAAATTAGACCTCCCATAACAAAAGCCCCAATCAAAAAATGGGCAACTGAAAAAAAAAATGGGCAACTGAAATGAACAGACACTTCTCAAAAGAAGAAATACAAATGGCCAATAAATACATGAAAAAAAGTTCAATATCTCTGGTCACTAGAGAAATGCAAATTAAAACAACATTGAGATTACATCTTACTCCAGAAAGAATGGCTATCATCAGAAAATCAGGTAACAATAATGCTGGTGAGGCTGTGCAGAAAAAAAGGAGCCCTTCTACATTTTTGGTGGAAATGTAAACTAGTACAACCATTTAGAAATCAATATGGAGATTCCTCAAAAACTAAAATGGATAAAGAAAATGTAGTATTTATATACAATGGAGTATGACTCTGCTATAAAGAAGAATAAAGTTAGGGCCAGGGATTTCGCTCAGTGGTTCCAGCACCTGCCTTGCAAGTGCAAGGTCCTGAGTTTGATCCCTGGTACCAAAAAAAAAAAGGATTAAGTTGAGTCATTTGGAGGAAAATGGATACCCCTGGAGACCACAATATAAACTGAAATACGCCAGACACACAACCCTAAATATCACATGGTTCCTTTACATGAGGAATCCAAAATATAAGTAAAGAGAAAAACAAAAGACAGATAATAGGAAATAGCAAGATAAATCTTTTGCATATGGGAAAAGGGACCAAGAGGTAAAGGAAGTGAGAGGGGGGAAAGGAAAGGGGCAGAAAAAGAAGAAGTGAATCGAAATGTGTGGTGTACATGTGCCAACTCCCACAAGAAGTGTGATCATTGTGGACTAATACACATGCACCAATTTTTTAAAAAGCTATGTTGAATAAGAAAGCCAGAAAAAATTGCAAAACAGAGTATAAACATAGGAATCGAAAATGAACTAGAAAAACATCTGCAAAGGCAAGACTGATGAAGAGGAGAAGGAGGAGCAGAAGAAGGAAGAGAAGGAAGTAAAGGAGGAGGAGGAGGAGGAACTATATAAGAAATCAAAGTAAGGACCTCACTGCAGATTTTGTGATGTTATAGGCATTAAAACATAGTAAGGAGATACTACATTACAAACATCTTTTTGTCATTATAACTTTTAAGATATGGATGAAATAATTTCTAGAAAAACATGACTTAAAACCAATAAAAGAAATACAAAGTATGAATGGTCTGTTTTCTATTAAAACAGACTGAATTTGTTTAATAGACTTGGTCTGGCATGCATGAGGCCCTGGGTTGAGTCCCAGTGCTGGGAAAACAAACAAACAAACACCTGAATCTGTTATAAACCTTCTGGAAAGGAGTTTCTGACCTATGCAATTTCATGACCACCAGCTTTTCTAGACATAAAAAAAGAGGGCGTACTTCTTAACTTGTTTCATGAAGCAATATAATCTTGATGATAAAATCTGACAAGAAGGTAAAAGAAAATAATATTATAAGATAATTTCTCTTATGACTACAGTTACAAAAGTCCTTAACAAAACATTAGGATGTTAATTCAGTGATGTGTAAGACATGAATATTACAGTTAAATTAATTTCTTATCCCAGAAATTCAAGGTTTGCTGAATAAGAAAACATCAATAGGAACAAATCTCTGCATTAATAGAATAAAAGAAAAATATAATCATTTCTAGATATAGAAAAAGCATTTGATGAAATGTATTACAAATTGATGATAAATAGGAATTTCCTTAATCAAATTTTAAGACAACTTATAGTCAGCATAGTATTTAATCATCCAACATTGCCATCCTTCCTCCAATATTGAAAATGAGACAAGGATGCCCCCATTACCAATTTTATTCAACATTATACCACAGGTAGAGAATAAAATGTGTAAGTATTGAGAAAGAAGAAAACAAAACTGCCATATTTTTTTCAAGCATCAAATAGAATTGGCTGGGGTATAGGTCTGTGGTAGAGCACATACTTAGTATGTTTGAGGTCCTGGGTTCAATCTCAAATACTAAAAGAAGACGAAGAAAGAAGAAAGAAAGGAAGAAAGAAAGAAAGAAAGAAAGAAAGAAGAAATCAAATAGAACCTACAGATAAATAATTAATATATAAATTCAGCCAATTTGCTGGCTATAAGATCATAAATTAAAATCAATTATATTTTTAAATATTCACAACAAGTAATTAGAAAATTAAATCTAAAAGTTGATGCCATTTATAGTAACATTTTAAAATCAAATATTTTAGTAATAAATCTAACAAAACATGCAAGATCTCTATACAGAAACTATAAATATTATATAGAAGCATTAAAAATCAATAAATCTAAGAATATAACACAACTGTGGACTAGAACACATATTTTTAAAATTATTATCTATTGGTACATTTCTGACACACATAATGATCACATTCCTCACAGGGAATTTGTACCTGGACATGATATATCTTAATTCTTTTTTCCCATCCCCCTCCTCCTTCAACCCTTTTTACCCTCCCTATGTACAAAACTTTGTTTCCTTGTTTTACTTCCATTCTTCTTTTATCCTTTTTCCCTTCCTTCCCTTCCCTTGCCCTCTCCCTTGTTCCCTTCCTATTTGAACATTTTCTTCCTATTTCCCAATATCTATCCTCCATTTTGCTCCTTATTTACCCTTTGGGTTTCTCACACAAGAGAAACAATGCTATGTTTATACTGGAGAGGAGCACAGAATATTTTTTATTTATTTTTTATTTTTTTATGTTTTGGTACCAGAGATCGAACTCGGGTCCTTGCGTTTGCCAGGCAGGAGGTGGAACCACTGAGATAAATCCCCCGACCCACAGAATATTTTTAAAATATCAACTTCCTCCCAAACTGATATATAGTATTGTAACAATAATAATTTTCACTCAAATGGATGAGCCTGAGGACATTACACTAAGCAAAACCATGTAATCCTCAAAAATATCCTGGCAGGTTTGTTTAGTTTATTTTACTATGTTTACATGTGGAAATGGATGAGCTGAAGCTGAATTTAAATTATATATGGAAATACAAAGTGCCAAAAGTAGACGGAACAAGCTCTTTTTTTCAAGAGTAGGAAAAATGTATTGAAAGAAAGCTTCTGTCTAAGAAAGACAGAAGGGGGACTGGAAAGTGGGTTGCCCCAAGACAGAACCATCTTGAACAGAAAGGCTGAATAACTCGCACAGTTAATCACAAGTTATTATAATGCTGGGTGATAGGTCCGTGTGGTATTGGTCCAAGGAGAGATGACCAGATCTATGTACCAGAAGAGAGGACAGACACTAGACTAACACTTGATTGACAACCAAGAGGATACGGTAGTGTGAGAGACAGGATCATCTACCTACTGAGTTGTTTTGGGCCAGTGGATATATACAAGGAGAAAAAAATCTCATCTCATCTCCTCAAAATCATTTTTTAAAAATCCAGCTTCATTGTAGATCTAAAATGTGAAAAGTAAAACAATTACACTTTGAAATGACAACATGGGAAAATATACGCAAAGGCTTCTTAATCAGGACATGGAAAACATTTATAAATTACAATACATTAAAAATGAAGAATTTCTGGTTCATGAAAAGATACCATTTTAAAAGAGTGAAAAAGCCAAGCCACCGATTGAAGGAAGAGATATGTAATGTATATTTCCAACAAAGGACTCATTCGGAATGAAGAAAGAAATCCTTAGCTTACTGAGAAATGAAGCAGGAAAAAAAAATCCCTGAAAAATCCTTCACACATACATCGCCAGATAATATCCAAATGGCCATGACCTCATTATTCATAAGGAAAATAAAAATATTCAACCACAATTAAATACTGCTTTTTAAACAACCAGAAAGGCTAACAGTAAAACAATTGTTGGTGAGGGTGTGCAGCTAGACACCTCATACACAGCTGTGGAGTACACAAATTGGCACAGCTTCAGAAAATCTTTGACAATACAGTAATACCTTGGTTCACAAATGTTTCTGTTTTCAAACAGTTTGGTTCATGAACAGAAGTGTTTTGGCAAAATTTTGCTACCATTTATGAACTCCACATCTGGTGATGAACACGACTGTGGCCATTTTCCCTGCAGGAACATGAACTCAGCTGTCTTCCCCATTCTGACATGGGGTGGTGGCTTCCTCTAGTCAAGATCATGGTTACACAGTTGCTGTGAAGCTTTTGTGTGTGTGTGTGTGTGTGTGTGTGTGTGTGTGTGTGTGTGTTTGGTTTTTTTTGGTACCGGGCATCAAATGAGGGACCTTGCACTTACAAGGCAGGCGCTGGAAGCACTGAGCTAAATCCCTGGCCCTTTTGTGTGCTTTTTAATACATATAATACTGTACAATATTATTCAGTCCAGCACGGCTCCAAAGAAAGTGCAGAGTGAGCATGGTGATGAAAAGAAAGTGCAGAACCGTGATGAAGGTGACAAGAAAGTGCACAGCAAGAATGGTCAGAAGGTTTTGAAGAAAATAACCATTGAAGTGAAGAAGGAAACTGCAGAAAAGCATGAGTGTGGTATTCGTGTGACTGATCTGGCCTCGGAGTAAGATGGCTAAGTTGACAATCTCCACTATTTAGAAGAACAAGGATGCCATCAAAGGAGCTGATGTGGGGAAAGGAGTAACGATGTTAACCAAGCAGAGGACACAAGCGCTGGAAGAGGTAGAAAAACTTTTGTTAGAGTGGCTGAGTGAGAAACAGCTGGCAGGTGATAGTGTTAGTGAAACTATGATTTGTGAAAAAGCCAGAAAATTGCACAGTGATTGACTGTAAGAAGACCCTCTCCAAGTGCAACAAGCGATGAATTTAGAGCCAGTAGAGGCTGGTTTGATAAATTCCACAAGAAAAGTGGCCTCCACAGTGTGATAAACAAATGGTGAGCCTTCCGGTTCTGAGAAGGCTGCTGCAGAAGCCTACAAGAAAGAATTTGCAGAATTCATGAAGGCAGAAGGATACATCGCTCAACAAGTATTCAACTGAGAGGAAACAGGGCTCTTCTGGAAGAGGAGGTGGAACAGAAGCTATATCATTCAGGAGGAAAAGGCATCGTGGGAGCACAAGCCCATGAAGGACAGATTGAGCCTTGTGCTGAGTGCGAATGCAAGTGCTGATCTGAAGATTAAGCCACTCCTGGTGTCCCATTCCCAGATCCCCCGGCACTCAACAAGAATGCGAACAAGACCAGACAGCCTGTAGTGTGCAGGGCCACCATGAAAGTTTGGATTACAGGCAACTGTGCATGGAATGGCTGCACGAGGTGTTCGCACGCACTGTTAAGAAATATCTCCCTGACAACCAACTGCCTGAAAGGAGCCTTGTTCCGACAGACAGAGCCCGGCACACCTCCAGCCTTGGTGGACGATGAGCGCACTGGGTCAAGTTCCTCTCCCCAAGGCGACACCTCTTCTGCAGCCCCTGGACCAGCAAGTGATCTGTACCTTCAAGAAGCTGCCCACAAAGGCGCTCTTCACCAAGGGTTTTCTTGTCACTGAAGAAACGCCCTGGGCTCTGAAAGAGTTCTGGAAGAGACATTTCAGTGTCCTCCACTGCATCAGCCTCACTGACAAAGCCTGGGAAGAGGTCACCTACCAGACCCTAAACTCACCTGGAGAAAACTGCACGGAGTGTGTCACTGAGCGTGACTGTGAAGGCTCTGAGGCACAGGCAGTGGAGGAGGTTGTGTCATGAGCGGGAGTCTGGGCCTGGAGACCGATGGTGCAGACCGAGGAGCTTGTTGAGGACCAGAAGGAGGAGCTGATGATGGAAGAATTCGCTGAACTTGAGCGAGCAGCGGAAGGCGCTTGTTGAGGAGCATCCACTGAGGCGAGGAAGACAGGCACGGGTTAGCAATGATGTGATCAGACCCACGATGGAAAGTGGAACGAGGGCCAGGGTTTCTTTGAGAAGCACCATGTTGAAATGACTAATGAACGGAGTATTGACTCTGATGAATGATAACGTGGTCTCTCATTTCCAGAGGGTTACGCAGCATGGGAAAAAACAAGTGGCATTGGACAGCTTTTCATCAACATGGACCCTGCAGCTAAGAGACGAGGAAGAGAGGAACCCCCAGAGGAGATCTCCCCATGGCCTCACAGAGGGGACTCTCCCTCCAAATAACCTCCTCCCACCCACCTCCCTGTCCTGCACGCCAGAAGTCACCTCATGCAAGGTGAAGGTTCCCTTCTTCATACTGCACTGTACTGAACTTTGTTTCCTATTTTTGTGGTTTAAAAAATTCACATGGTTGAGGCCAGATTAACCTTATTCATAGTTAACCTTATGGGGAAACTTGATTTGGTTCACAAAACAATTCAGTTCATGATCAGAATTGTGGAACGAATTAAGTTTGTGAACTGAAGCACCACTTCTACTAAAGCTGAACTATATACATAACTGTGACTCACCAATTCCACTAAGTATTCAAAAGAAAGGTATACATGTATACTTAAAGGCACATTAAAGACATTCATAGATGTATTATTCACAATCAAAAGCTAACATACCCCAAATATCCCTCAACATTTATAATTTCTAAATAAATTAAAACAAATTTGCCTGCTTAAATATTATAAAGCACTGAAAATTAATGAAATATTGCTCATTAAGTGCAATGATCCAGTCACAAAACAACAAAGGAAACAAATACTGTATGATTACATTTTCATGAGATACCTAGAATAATCAAATTCAGAGCCAGAAAGTAGACGGTGGTTGCCAGGGACTGGGAAAGGGGGAAGAAGGAATTGTTTAAGGAGCAGCTAGTTTAAGTTTTGCAAAATGAAGCGTCCTGGAGATTCTGGAGATTGGTCACGTAACAGTGCGAATGTATCCAACACTATTGAAGTGTATAATTAAAAATGGAGGGCTGGAGATTTAGCTCAGTGGCACCGGGCCTGTCTCACAAGCACAAGGTCCTGAGTTCAATCCCTGGTACCAGAAAAAAAAAAAGGGTAAGGTGGTAAAGGTTATGCTATGTGTATTTTACCACACTTAAAAGTGAAAATAAATAAATAAAGGCAAGAGGGATGTTGGGACTGACATCGGTGTAGGAGCTTTGGCGAGGGGCTGGCAACTGGGAGGGGCAGGTATGGGCTTGGGGGGCTGCTGTATTTCCCAACCTGGAGTTGGAACATAAGTGCTCTCATTCCGGAATTGATCGAGCCATCTGCTTTGACGTCTATGCTCTTCTATCTGCTTCCACCAAATCAACAACAAAAATTACTTCAAAATAGGTCAAAGGAGAATGTGTAAGAATAGGAAGGGATTGTTTTGGCAATGAGTGGGAACTAAGAATGGGCTTATTGGCACAGATACAGAAAAATGAAATCATTGGAAGGGTAAGAAACAGATCCATGTAATCAATGAGAATTTAATACGTGATCAAAGAGGCAGTTAAAAATCAAAGGTGGAAAAGCTGAATCACTCGGAAATGATACTGACAGGACAGGTGCCTAACTGTGCCTTCCCTGGCTGCTAGGGGCGTGGCTCCCCTCTGGGCCCCCAGCAGGACAGAGGAGCAGGACATCAATGCACAGGGGCCTATTGTTTCTGGTTCTGGGGGAACTCTGGCCATGGCTGGTGCTTTGCATTTCTGTAGGCCATTCACCAGGAATCTCAGGGCTTAGAGACAGTAATCCTCATTGCAAATTCTACAGGCCCAGGGGAGGAAGGGAGGGCCTTGGTTGGTCTGGGTTGCAGAAGAGATGTAATTCTGTGCCAGGGATAGACACAGGGCTTGCATTAGTCAGGCTTTTGTGATTATGCAGTGAAGGGTGTGGGTGTGGGTGTGGGTGTGTGTGAGATGTATCTATATACACAGGATAGAATGTAGATATATGTGCTTATATACACACACATACTCCATGTTATGGAGACAAATCTGCTTTTCACCAAGTCCACCAATTTAAATGTCAGTATCATCCAAAAAATACAACCACAGAAACATCTAGATTAAGCTTTCACCAAACATGTGGGCACTGTGGCCCAGCCAGATGACATATAAAGTTAATCACACATACGTGGTGTTCTACCATGTGAAGTCTGCAATGTGCAGTCCTACCCACAGTCTCTCTGCCACCACATTCCCAAGCCCTACAGACGCAGCAGTTAGGCGATGCTTAGTTGAAAGAAGGTGACAAGCAAGAGAAGAAAGGACACGTTCAGGGTCTGAGCCCTACTGGACACTGCTTCCAGGAATCACACTGTTCCAATCTGGGGAGGGTTGAATATACCACTTATATGAGAACTTGAATAACTGGAAATTTTGACTTTCATTCAAGTGTTTCCTGCCAGCACAGACATCTCAAGGGACCCGATATTCTTTATAAGGGACAAAGTATGATAAAGTTATTAACTTTAAATGGTTACAGTTTTGGGATCTGGAGGTGCTAAGGGCAGTGGCCTCAAAGCCTCAAAACCAGGTACCAGGCTCCCTAGCGATGCCCCACTTCCCTGCCTTCACTCAGAGAGCCGCCCTGACCGGAAGCGGCCGGGTCACGGGGCTCCCCCATGCCGACTCCCCCGCCTTGCAGGGTACCTCTAGCTAATCTGGAAATCTGATGATAAGCCAAGGGGAACGGTTATGTAACTCTGAAAGTTTAAACTTGGGAAAGCACATGCACGCATGCCAACAAGGACTCCGTTCCAAGGAGAAAGCCACAGCACTGGATCCCACGTCCCTATTTTGTTGCCCCTTAAAGCAATGAGATGCATTAATCATCACATCTACCTGCCTTCCTGGCTGTCCAAATGCCCATGCCATCCAACCAATTAAGAAGTGCTTAAAAATAAACAGGTGCTTGCCGTCTCCTGGACCTTTCCGATGTCCACCTCTGGGTGCAAACAGAGGTGGGAACTCGCTCGTCCTTGCGCTCTGTCCTGCTGACCAGTGCTGTGGGCCCAGCTGAGGGAGCGGTGGCCGCCGCGTCTGCGAGGGTCACGGGCCCTGGTCCCTGGCAGAGCAGCAGGAACACCACCTTCCCAAGGCTGGATGGGGCCTGAAGGCAGCTGCAGCAGTGTTACTGACAGGCAGAGGCAGCCCCAGGGTCCCAGGGACAGGGCCCAGCCTCAGAGCAAGAGCAGGTGGGCCCGGAGAGGCAGGAAGGCGTCTGCCAGCGGGGAGGAAAGGAGGCTGTGCCTCAGGCTAATCCCTGTGAGAACCGCTCAGGAGCGAGCCAGGGCAGGAGTCCAGGAGCCAGGGCCGGTGCTGCCCCCAGGAGAGCTAATGCCCCTGCCTGCCCAGTGAGACAGGTCATGGGCGGGTCGGGAGATAGCCAGGAACTAGGGTGGGGTGAGCACTGCTGATGCCACGTCCAGCAGCCTGGGGTTCTGTTTATCAGACTTTGAGAGGAATATGCTGATTAGTGCATTTTGCTTTGACAGAATAAGAAAAATAAAGATGACATAGTAAGATTTCCCAAAGGCTAAATGTACAATTGTCCCCGTTTATCCTCTGGGGGACAGTCCACGATGCCCAGCAGATGCCTGAAACCTCGGACAGGACTGAACCATATCTATGCTGTTTTTCCCAATATGCCCATACCTGTGATAGGCTTAATTTATAAATTAAGCACAGTAAGAGATTAACAGCAAATATAATAGAACAATTATGACAATATACCGTAATAAAAGTTAAGTGAATGTGGTCTGTCTCTCATCTTCCTTTCTTTCAAAACGTCTTGTAGTACTTTAACCTTTTGACTTAAAGGAAGCACTTTACTTCTTCTCTTTGGCATACCCAAATTGCCAGCACAACCCTGTGCTTTGGGGCCACTATTAAGAAAATAAGTGTTAGGGCCTGGGATTTAGCTCAGTGCTGCCGCTGCCTGCCTCAAAAGTGCAAGGTCCTGAGTTCGATTCCCTGTACCAAAAAGAAAAGAAAAGAAGCATTGCTGGGAATTTAGCTCAGTGGTGCCATGCCTGCCTTGGAAGCTCAAGGTCCTGAGTTCAATCCCTGGTACAAAAAAAAAAAATGAACAAAAATAAGCATTGGTTGAACACAGGCATTGAGACACTGTCACAGTTGAGCTGGTAACTGAAAGGACTACTAAGGGGCTACAAGGTGGGTAGCATATACAACAAGGATACTCTGGACAGGGGGATTGCTCACCTCTGAGGTGGGACAGAGCAGGAGAGAATGAGAATTCATAGTGCTACTCACAGCAGTGCATAATTTAAAACTTGTCTACTTCAAGAATTTTCTACTCAGCATTTTTGGACCACAGGTAACTGAAAGCACAGAAAGTGAAACTGTGGATGAGATGGGGGCTACTGTATTCAGTCCAAAGATTGCTCCTATTCTAAATCAGGTTAGCCTAATGTTTTGATTTGCTCTTTTGAGAGTAAGTTATCTTTGTCACCATTGTTGCTGTTTTTAATGTCCTTATAAGCCAACTTATCCATTTTTTCCCCTTCAATTTTATGGGCTCATGAACACCCAAACTTCAAAGAAGAAAAGCATCCCAGGGGAGTTGGGGATTTAACTCAGTGGTAGAGTGCTTGCCCAGTATGCTCAGGACCCTATGTTTGATTCATAACACACACAAAAGGCATCCCAAGGAATGTTTCTTCTATGGTTAATTTACCTATATCTTATTTCACACCGTAACTCCTAATATTCATTTCATTCAATCATTCAACAGATTCTTAAGTATCTACTATGTGTTGATTAAAGATTTTATAAAGGTGTAATGTTTACTTATAAGGGATAAAAGATTTTGAATATTTCAGAAATGAATGACATAAAAACTTTGAAAAGGTTTCATATGTCATATGCAGTATCATAAAAAATACAGTGAATGTTTAACAAATTTTTAAAAATTTATTACAGTCAAAGATATTTCCATTAATCTCCCTCAAAATATTCACTCTTACTTCAAGTATAATTATCCTATCATTCTTGCCATTTTCTGAAGCAGTTCTGGAAGTCTTCTTTCATGAGTATCTTTAGTTGTGCTGTCCTGGCTGCCTCAATGTCCTGAATAAACTCAAGATGTTTATCTTTCATGAACATTTTGATTTGGGGGAAGAGCAAGAAGTGGTATGGTGCCAGATCTGGTGAATAAGGTGGATGAGGACACACTGTAATATTTTTATGAGTCTGCCTTCCTGTTGGATGGCCCTCAGCAGCATTTGCCATATTTTTGATCACCTCCTAAAGCCATTTGTGAAAGAACATGTATTTCAATCACATTTGTATTCATCTTTAACATATCTAGTCTGTGATAAGCTTAACCATGGCTTAGCCACTGGCATTATTTCATCAAGAAGCTTTCTCCTTGTTTATGATACACAAGCTGTTTTTTTTTTCCTCTTAGCAACATTAACAGGTCATGAATCCAAATCACCCTGGAAGTAGTGCTCTTGCCCTTTTAGTTACCATCTGGATTTGTCATTGGATTTCAGGGCTCATTTGCCATTGCAACAACCCAGCCCTCCTGACTCATACAGTGACTTCCTAGTGTTAGTCAGCATTCAGTCACTATAGCAAATACCTGAGATAATCGCCTTAGAGAGGAGGTTTATTTTGGGTCACAGTTTGGGAGCTCTCAGTCCGTGATCAGTTGGCCCTGTTGCTCTGGGCCTCCAGTGGTGCAATATGTACTAGCCAGAGTGAATGCCCTGCAAAATCGCTCATCTCAAGGCCAAGGAGCAAACAGAGAGAAATAGAAAGGGGCCAAGTTCCATCATCCCTTTCAAGGCCATGCCCCCAGTGACCTGCAGACCTCCCACTGGCCCCACCTCAAGGCCCCACCACCTCCCAATTGCACCAAGCAAGACCAAGCCTTTAACGTGTGGGCGTTTAAAATCCAAACTTTAGTGCTAGTTCGAACCAGTTTCCCTCTGAGTGCTGAGCAGGGCTGACCTGACCTGAAACCCACATGAAGTAGGTTACTGTTTCTGAAGTATAATCTGACATTTTCTCAAGTCCAAGGAATCTTTCTCTTTGTTATTTAAGTTTCTACCTAAAGTGATTTGAGATTTTGGGGTTTTGCTTTTTTATTAGTTTTCCCTTTTAGGCCTCTTTTAAAAGTGTTAACACTTCCTGAGACATTAGTGTCTTCTTTGTGGACTTTATGATATCTCTGTGGAGAATATTTACTCACCCTGCTGTTGCTGGCTCCGGGTCTTGCTCAGTGCTAAGTACAGGTCATGTGGCAGGGGTTGGGGGCCCAGGCTGTCACCTTAGACATCTCTGGAGCTGAGCCCTGGGTGTGTGACCTCAGGCCTCTCTACGCACTCCTGTCCTCAACGTGATAATAGCAGCCCCTTTCTCACAGGGCTACGGTGACAAATGGGTGATATAATCTGCACTATAAGCCACTTAGCACTGGACCAACCACATGTCATCATTCACTAGTCAGCCTTCTGTGACTGTAACAAAATACCTGAAATAAATTAATTTAAAGGAGGGCAGATTTATTTTGGCTCTTGGTTTCAAAAGTTTCTGTGCACAGATGGTCACCTTGTTGCTTTGGGCCTGTAGTGGACAGCACATCGTGGTGAGAGCACATAGTGAAGACAGCTGCTTGCCTCAGGGTGTCTGAGAAGCAAAGGACAGAAAGAGGAAAGGGTTGGGGGCCCAGTATCTCCTTCATGGCCCGATGGTTTAACTTCCTTTCACAAGGCCCTATTTGTTCCTCCATCTCTCAGTGTGTCACAGACCAGGAACCACGGATTCAACAAAGGGGCTGACGTAGACATCCTAGATCCAAATTACAGCTGGTATATTGTTATTATGATGTCCATTAGCTTGCTAGGGCTGCCATAATAAAGTACCACCAGCTGTGTAGTTTAAACAGCACGCATTTATGTTCTTACAATTCTGGATGCTTACAAATTGGAGATACAGTTGTTGGCAAGACTGAGGGAAGATCTGTTCTGATCTCTTTCCTTTCAGGTGGCTTGCTGGCCGTATTGGTGCTCCTTGGCTTGCAGCTGCCTTTGTCATCACATGGGGTTCCCCCTGAGTGTGTTCACATGATCTCAGTCTTACAAGGACAAGAGTTACACTGGTCTAAGGCCCTGTTACCCACTCCACTGTGACCTCACTGGAACTCATTCCATCTCCAATGATCCTGTTTCCAAGTGAGGTCACATTCTAAGATACTGGGCTTAAAACTTAAAATCTTCTTTAGGGGACACAGTTCAACTGAAATATGGAACATGGGATTTTGTCTGTTCTCGTTACTAGCAGTATTCTTTTTGTACCTTCCCACTACCAACAGTGCACCAGGCAGACCGCCACCAAATGCTGACCAAGTGGGAGCTCCATGAAGTAGTGCCCTCACTAACCTTTCTTGGATGCTCCTGTCTGCCTGATTCACTCTTCACCAGGGCATCACTTCCTTCCATGATCACATCCACCACAGAAAGCTCCTCTATCCTCATCACTTTCCATCATCTCTCTGGGTGAGGCGACAGGCACAAATACAAGCTGCATTAGTCTGTTTTGTGCTGCTATAACAAAGTATTCCAGGTTGGGTACTTTATAAAGACAAAAGGTTTATTTTGCTGATGATTTTAGTGGCTGAAAGGTCCAGACAACATGGCACCAGAGTCCCAGCAAGGGACCCATGGATATATCACAACATGAGTTCAAAAGTGAAAGGGGAACCAGCCTCATAGAAGAGGCCAAGCTACCTTTGAGAGAAATAATTCACTCCTGTGAGACCCAGCCCCCTCTGAGAGACCACATTAATCTGTTCATAACGATGGAGCCCCCATGCCCTAATTCCCTTCTTTGAGGCCCCACCTCTTGGCAGTCCCGCCACTTCAGTCCCTTCCCACTGGGGACCAAGCCACATCCAACCAGAAGCAAGCTGCAGCTAACCTCACATTCTCATAGTGTGCCTGTAAAACAACAAGCCTGGCTCTGCAAACCTGGGAAAGTATGTTACTGTCATGTAGCCATTCTGCACATCTGCTCAGCTGCTGCACACACATCTGCTGTCCCTGCAACCTGCAGGTGACCTGCCAGTGGCCTGTCCTTCAGACAGGAATAACTCGCTTTTGCAATCCTGGGCCTGGCACAGGGTAGTGTGCCAATCTTCCTTTTATTTTCCTTTGTAAATAGAATCCTATTCTGAATGCATGAGGGGAGGTTACTAATGAAAGAAGCCTATGGTGTATCCTAATGTCAACAGGATAAGTGATCTCTCCCTGTGGTGTTTTGGTAAGCAAAGATTTTTCTGTGTGGCATAGGGTTTGCTTAAAGTGGGAGTGCACCTAGGCATGGCTTTGCCGCCTGGAGACTGGGGTGTGACTGTCAGAAAGGGCTGAAGTGATGACAGGCATATCCAGGCCACTGACTGCTGACTTCTGTCGGGGCCTGTCCTTCGGGATCTTTCAGTACCCGGCTTTAGGCTCTTCCCTCCCAGAGGGCAGCACAGTGGGCCCATGGAACTGAGATTCCTTTGCAGGAGTCCAGAAGTTTGTGGACTCTCAGGCTCCGCATCTGGAACCCCATCTTTCATCTCAGACTGCCTGTGCCTCAGTCTTCCCCAGGAGAAGCCAGAGTTTAATTTCTAAGCCCTGAAATCCTTATGATTTTATCTATGATCCCGGCTTGGAGTGAAGGCAGAATAGGAAGGGAGGTTATTGTCTCCGTTTTAGAGTTGCCAAATTTAGCAAATAAAAACACAGGGCTGTGCTGGCAGTGCAACTCGGTGGTAGAGCTCTTGCCTAGCATGCCTGAGGCCCTGGATTTGATCCACAGCAGTGCAAATAAAAACAAAAACAAAAGCAAACAAAAACCACCCTAAACACACAAGAAAAACCCTCAACCAAACAGAAACAGGGGATCCACTTAAATTAGTCTCTTGGTAACAATGATACATAACTTTAAAGAACCATCTTAACCATTTTAAATGTATAGCTCAGTAGGATTATCTATATTCATATAACAACAAATAATCTTTACTATAAGTAATCATTAGGTACTGCAAATGTGCTAATAAAAGTTAAAATTTTAAAAAAGATTAGAAATGGCTGGGGCCATTTGTGTTTTGGGGTAAAACTTGAAAAAATAATATAAGTACATTCCAGTCAATATTTGAAACATAATAAAAAGCAATTCTTCATTTATGTGAAGTTCAAATTTAACTAGATGTCCTGTTGATTATGTGGTGACCCTACTCCAATAGCCTCAGCTTATTTCATTTGTTTATTGTCTGTCCCTATTACCAGGACTGTTTCCTTCAGAGGGAAAGAATTTGGCACATTGAATCTCCTGGTCCTCACCTCCTAGGAGAATTCGGCCACCTGTGACGCATATTCTAGAAGCACAGGAGGGATTCTGAGCAGGCCAGACCCTGCACACAATCATAAAGCAGGGACAGGGCATCTTTGGCCGCCCATCTCCCTGCACAGCCCCTCTGGGTCATTAACTCACCCTCACTCATTTACCACTAAGTATAAAGTGTGAGCTGCTGATAAGCTTACTGTGCAACCTCCTCTTGGCCATAACTACATTTCACCCCAATGGACTAAAATGATAAGTGAGGGGGTGTTGACTAGATAGTGTGGCAGCTGACGCTTGTGTAAGGTGCATCTGCCAGCACCTTGGGCAGAGACCCCATACATAATGCCCAGGACTTTCCACCTCACAAGTTTCTTGCTGATCTAAGAGGAAGACAGTATTGTCAAGAAACTCCCTGTTGAATGGTAAATCCCAATCCCAGTCGATGTTCTATTTTTACAGTACTTGGACTCCCAGAGTGGAGATACTCAGAAAACAAAAACAAAAAACTATGTGAGAAACATTTAGAGAGCAAAGAGCTCCTATCTAACTTTTTGCAAAACTCCTTGTCATTGCACCAGGAGTCCTGGTCAGCTTTAGAAGTTTCTGCCCAGCTTGTGGGAATCTACACATTCAGCAGCTCATCAAAGTGTGCGTGGACAGTATGTCAGACACAGTTAAATTCCACACCATGACTCATGTATGCACAACCAAATCCTACTTGTAGGGACTTTTCTGGCCACCAAATACAGCAATGCCAAAATAAACCATCTAAATATCTCAATAGGTTTCTAATGTTGGTTCACAGTCAAAACATGCTGAGCTCTACCTTATGCTGGACCACGTGATGGAAGCTGGAGTGTAGGACAACTAAGACATGTCCCCTCACGGGAGGCTTTTGGGTAACTGGGAAAGATTGACATGGGGAACTCAGGAACAGAGGGTAACTGTAACCTAACTGCATGTGGTGGGACTTGGGGAGGGTGTGCAGGGTACCAAGGAGGCTCAACTCCTGGCAAGGTCTGAAAGAGCCAGTGGCAATTAAACAAAGGCATCCCTTCTTTGGCAGAGAGGGCTCCACAAAAGGCCAGAGCCATGAAGGCTAAACATTGGGCAGTAGGGATTCTGGCTCAGTTCTATCTAACCAACTATGCTGGACCCACCATTTGTATTGAGTAACTTTCAAAGTCCAGCAGGAAGAATAGACAGAGAGGGGGAAATCTCTCTCTCAAGCTTTCTCTTTATTCATTTCAGCCCAGTAGTTAATTAATTTGGGGAGATGCTCAGAGGGATTCTAGCACTTCCATCCAAACTTCAATTAGTGCAAAGCTTCACCGAGGTTGCTCTCTGGAGCATTCAGATTCATTCTTTCTCATCCTGACACTGACAGGCTGTCTCTGAGGCAGCCGCCCAGGAGGGCTGCGCAGTTGTTTGTGGTCTCTGCTTACACAGCTGAGCTGTAACTAAGGATTCTGACCACCAACTGGGCTTTCAAAGCTTCTTCTGCTCAAGGCCCTCATCACAAAGGCTGTTGTTGGCTCAAGAGACCTCGTCCGTCCCACGTCTGCTCGATAGACACTTCCCCCAACTGCTGTGGCCACATCCATTCTGTTCACCCCACCCAATTCACCTCAGTGAGTGTCACAGCCCGAGTGAAATATCTGAAACGGAGTCAGTTATAATATTCTTGGGGGAGGTTGACACTGTCTGTGTTCAGTGCATGTTCCTTATGCTGGAAGCCACCAAGGATGGATGGCAGGGAGGAGATATGAACCCAGGGCTCTCAGTCCAAACAAGAGAAAATTAGGGACAACTGCTACATCTGAGACTATCTTAGTTACTTTTCTTGTTGTGGACACAAAATACCCAACACCCAAAGTTAAAGGGGGTTAGGTTTATTTGGCTTAGAGTTGGTAGAGGTTTCAGTCCATAGTCAGCTAGCTCCAAGCCAGGGTGGCATGGCAGAGGGGAGTCACTGAGGAACAGTTCATGGCGAGCAGAAGGTAGCAAAGCAACAAGAGATGACCACAGTTCTTTCCATCCCTTACATCTTATCCAAGAGGGCCGGGGATTTAGCTCAGTGGTTTCGCTGCCTGCTGCGCAAGCGCAAGGACCTGAGTTCAATCCCTGGGACAAAAAAAAAAAAACCAACAAAAAACCCCCAAAAGAATCCATCTTATCCAAGATACTTAGGGTGGGTAGCACTCACACTCATAATCCTAGTGCCCTTGAACCTAGCATTGCACCATGAATCAATTCCAGCATCACATGCTCTAGTTCCAGCTACTGAAAAACCCCCACCCATGACTGCATGAGGCCTGGGGGGACACAGCCATGACAGGGGCCTTCTGGATGAGGGGACCCTGCTGTCATTATATTGCCCCAAGACACACCAGATACATTCAGCATGTGGAGCTTTGAAGGATACAAGTAGATATGTCCAAGATTAAGGACAATGACCTAGCAGCTTGGCATGGGCAGAGGGCATCTTTGGATGGAGCAGACGTGTGGTGCAGTCACAGTATCCGCAGCTTCAGAGGCTGCAGCATGATGGTTTTTGCACCTGCCTTCCTTTCAGTATAACCCCACCCTCTCCTGCCCTCCACTTGCGTCTCTCGTCTCTTCTCTTTATCTCTCTTTCTTTACTTTCCCCTATTACTCCACCACAACTCTCCCTCTTCCTGCTAATCCCATTCTTGATGGGTCTCACTGGACTGTGGCACTTGCTTGTCTTCGATGTGACCGAATTTGCCTTTCTTTATCACACCCATCCCATTCTTACCTAGAAGAGAAGATCCAGAAGCAGCATCATAGCTGTCAGCCTACTAAGGACAAATTCAAAGCAAGAGGCTTAAGGAGATTCTATAAAAGAAAGTGCTCCAAAAGCTGCTCTGAGATAGAGAACAAACACAAAGAAAATTATGAAGTTTCCAAAGAGTTAAAATAGAGTACTTTTAAAGACAACTGTAAAGCTAGGGATGCAGCTCAGTGGTAGAGTACATGCCTAGAATCTCTGTGACCCTGTGTTTGATCCCCAGCACTACAATAATGATAAAGAGAAATAATAAAACAAAGAAAATTTGGGTAAGAGTGGACTTCAGTGGTAACAGTATAGAAAATATGAAAATTTATCTTGAAAAAATGGAAAATATATTTCCAGTAGAATTCTATACCAGCTAAAGTATCTTTCAAGTTTGAAAAAAATAGACATTTTTTTCAGACATTTGAAGATTTAGAAAGCATACTAGTTATAGGTGATTACTTAAAGAAGTACTAACTGATGTACCTTAGCAACAAATTAAAGCCAAAAGAATGAGGTACAGAGTAATGATGAGAAAATAAATTACGAATAAATTTGTTTGAAAATCTTTTTTTTTTTCCAGCTGAGTTAGTCTTTTTATTCTTTTGGTGGTCTCTTCCAGGGTTAACTACTTACACTGTAGGTGATGAAATACATAAGGCTCTACTTCAAATGCTGGCACTGCTATGAGCATGGTCTTTTCCCCTTCCCTACAACTCAGAATTAAAACTTTGATTCTTGTCTTATATTCCAGTCCCAGTAGTTTCCACTGCAGAAGTTATCTGAAGACAGTCTTACACTTTCTAGCAATGCTCTGTGAAGCCTCTATCTTCTCCACGAACATTATGATGGATTTAGTTTTTACATGTATTAAACTAAGAGGCCTTCTTTCAAATGAGTTTAAGTGCACTTTATTTTTAGACAACCTACATGTCATGTTTTGGTTTTTTCCCTAAAATACAATGCCTCCACTCCAAATAAATCACGGTCCAAACAAACAAAGCGTTCAAGATGACATCAGTCCCGTCCATCTAAAATCCCAGTGCTGTGTGGATGACAAGCAGCAGCCAGTTATGACAAGTGATAGATCCAAGGTAACCGCCAAATCCAGTGACCTTTTTCCATTTCTAAACCATCCTTAAAGAAAATCATAAATGGGGTCACACCATCCTCACGGTAGTCCAGGAGAGCAACCATGCCATCTGGATTCATGTTTGCACCAATAAAGAATTGATAGTTTTTGAAATTAGCGAGGATGTGCTTGATTTGATCTGCAGCCCCTGTCATAAAAGGCTTTACTCTTTCTGGTCTTTGTTCTTTGAGTTTGCCTTTGATTGATTTCATATCATCTTTGATGTACTTCTTGTAGGTCTCTTTTGTGAAGCTGGTTTCCTGCAGCTGAGGGTTCATGACCATATCAACCCCAGTGACTACTGTGCTTCCGGTACCTTCGCCCTCCGGGCCTTCAGCGGAGGTGTTTCCACCAATGAGCGAGTCATCGGTGTTATCTTCTGTTCTACTGAGCACCTTGCCCTTCACCTCCAGGCACAGCCCGCCTGCGATCTCCCGGATCTTGTGAATGTCGGAGAACATCTCGTCGTGGCTGATGAGGTCCGGATAGATAATCATGATAGTGGCTGCAGGGAGACTGCGGCCAGGCAAGCTTAGCAGGAGCCCGGAGCTCAGAGCGAGCGAGTGCGGTGCAACCGGAGGGGCGCACGGGGTGGGGGTGGAGGAGCGGGCGGAAAAGCTTGAAAATCTAAATCAGAAAAATAAAAAAAATAAAAGCTCCCTTTGGAGAGATTTTGGAAGAAAAAAGAAAAAATAAAGAAAACTCAATCAAAAAGCAGAGAGGAAAGAGAAAAAAAAAGATAAATAAAAAACACTACATACAATGGAACATACAATTCTAAATGATTTATGATATCAGTAATGCGTACTTTCCTAGTAAAATTATGGACACTTTAAAAAGCAGGAAAAAAAAATCCTTGTTCACTAGAGTTACATTCAAAACAAATTAACAGAAAAGTTAAAAATAATGACAAGGACTCCAGGAATGGTGGCGAATCCCTATAATCCCAGCACTCTGGGAAGACCAAGGCAAGAGGATCACAACTTCGAGCCCAGCCTGGGCAACTTAGGGACTCAGTGAGACCCTGTCGAAGTTGGTGGTCAATCAGTGCACGAAAAGATCCTCAGCTGTGTTAGTTACCTGCTCAATCCAAACAGAAGCAGTGTGAGGGTACAATATACACTCACCAGAACAGCTACAATGGGAAAGATAAATGAAGGCTTGGGGAAATGTAGACAAATAGAACCCTCTGCACCACTGGAGAGGCTACGACTGAACCCCTGCTAACTGTTTAACCGCATCTCCTAAAGTTAGTTATACAGATACCCCTCAAGCAGCAGTCATCCTCCCAGGCATATTCCTAACAGAAGAGCATACATGCCTTCAGCAAAACATACACATGACAGTACTGACAGTAACACTTGTCATAATATCCACAAACTCAGACATCAAAAAAAACAACAAACTATTCATCAGTAGAGCAGACAAAAATCATAGTAAATTCATACAATGGAATACTATATAAAAAGAAGCTGTAGCTACATAATGGAGTGCAGATAACACAAATATGACGTTGAATGAAAGACAGACACAAAAGAACATTTCATGCTTTTATTTATATAAAGTCCAAAGTCCACCAAAGCCAGTCAGTGTATCAGAGGTCAGGAAAGTGACTACCTTGGGAGGGACAGCGGCTGGGAGGTCAGGAAGGGGCTCATAATAATTTGGGTGCTGAGTATTTGGTGTTTATTTGGGGAAATTTCACCAAGCTGTACACTTGATGTCACTTTTTTTCATCTCGAATCAGAGTGTCAGTGTGTTGTCCAGGCTGGCCTTGAACTCTGATCCTCCTGCCTCAACTTCCTAAGTGACTGAAATTACAAGCATGTGCCACCAGGCTTGGCAAGCTATGTCCTTAAGACGTATGTACTTCTCTGTGGCTATGATACTCCCATAAGATGTTCAGTTTAAAAAATAAAGTTTATATTAATTTAACTTACTATTATAATTTGAAAAAGTGAGTCCAGAGTACCCAACCCAAAAATGTGAGGAAAACATATTACAGAGGTTGGTGAGGACATTATCTCTGAAAACATTGTATTCGTCATTTTTCAATTTCTGGGACAAAAATGGCTGACACATACAACTTAAAGGAGGAGAGGTTAATTCTGGCTCCTACTTTCAGTCCATGCGCCAAGGCATGGTAGATGGGTGTGGGGGAGGAAAGCTGCTCACATCATGGCGGCCAGGAAACAGAGCGAGAAGGTAGACCGGTGAGAGGGAGAGACAGACCCTGCCAAGGTGTGGCCCGCCTCATCCAAGGAGGCCCTACCTCCTAGCAGCACATTCAGCTATGAACTCATTAATGGATTAATCCGCTAATGAGTATAGGGTTCCCATAATCCAATCACCTTCTAAAAGCCCCACCTCTAAGCACAAGATTTACAAGGGCTTTTCTTTTCTTTTCTTTTGAGACAGGATTTTGCTAAGCAGTTCAGGCTGGCCTTGAACTCACTATGTAGCCCAGGCTACCCTCAATTTTGCAGAAATCCTCCTGTCTCAGCCTCCCAAGTGCTGGGATTACAAGCATGTGCCATGGCTGGCCTCAAGGATATTTTAGATCTAAACGATAACATTTTCTTTTTCTGGAGAAAAAAATTTAATAGATATGAAAATGATTTGTACTCAAGAAATAGAGGCTACTTTTAGAATCATTCTTGGAAATATTTCTAGATTTGAACAGAAAGGATATTCTCACTAAGTTCTGGAAAATAAATATGCAATTAAGTATGTGCTTATTGTAGAAAGCCTAGAAAATACATAAAATAAAACTAAAAAGAGAAAATGAAGATTGTTGCCATCTCACAACCTAGATGTTTCCACTAAATATTTTAGTGCAGGGCTGGGGATTTAGCTCAGTGGTTTCGCCGCCTACCTCGCAAGCACAAGGACCCGAGTTAGATCCCCAGTAACAAAAAAAAAAATTTTTAGTGCATATACTTACTTTAATTTTGTATATTTTATTTTATTATTTTATTTTTATTTTTTGGTACCGGGGATCGAACTTGGGACCTTGTGCTTGCGAGGCAGGCTCTGAAACCACTGAGCTAAATCCCCGGCCCCAAACAGGAATTTTCTTTTGGTATCAGGGATTGAACTCAGGTCCTTCCGCTTTCGAGGCAAGCGCCGGAACCACTGAGCTAAATCCCTGGCCCCAATTATGTATATTTTACCATGGCTGAAGGGATTTTTGTGTATTGTTACCTTCTTCTTCCTCTTTTAAATTACTGATGGCTGCTACAGATTGAAATGACCCAGAGAGAACAAGGAAGTGAAGTATCATTTTCCATCTTTTAATGAAGATGAAATACTTTGGGGATTAACCCCTTAGTGCGTTCTGAGCTACGTTTATTGCCATAAACCATCATCATAGGTATTTCTGGTCATAATTTACATTTAGGGAATTGTGACAAGATCATGGAAAACAATATCCAGTCTCTTCCCTCAAGCACCCTATCAGGTAGTTGGAAGAATATAGCGAGTTTTTAGACTTTTGCATCCAACCATCTCTACCTCCCCCGCTCATAATGACACCTTGCTCAGCCTTTTGGTGAGTTCTCATTCCATGTAGTTTGATCACTCTTGTCTCCTCCTACCTGTCTCTCTGGGGAAACGCGGGGAGAGCCTTGTATAATTTACACTTGGCCCAGCAGATGTTTTCTTCTTGAACAAGTACCACGAGGAAAGACACGCAGTTGGTGGTTATCCATTCCTTTGTAGCAAACCAGATTGTGGACTCACGGAGGGACCACTGGCCTCTGCCCATTTCTACACCTAATCTTCCAGCCTCCCATTGATTCTCTAAGGCCCTCTACATCCTTCAAATAAGGTGTCTTTATACCGAAGGTGTATTTGTATTGAAGCTAGCTAGTGAACAAACATCCAGTCTAAAGCACTGCTGTAGGTAAGTGACAAAATGGAAATCAGTACTGGGGGACAGGAAAGTGGCACAAACAGTCCACTCAGGAAAGTTAGAGTGGAGAGGGGGATGAGGGAGCCCAGAGAATCTGCAGAGGCTTTTGGTGCCAGACCACAGCCACCATGGGACCTCTGGACTGCCCGGAAGTCTGTAATCAGCAGACTGGAAATGAAATTTGATTTTCAGTAGCATTAATACTCTACCCCTCTCCTATAACAAAAGAAAGAACTATGCTAAAGAAAAACATAATTTTACTGATTTTTTACTATACTGAAAATGATAAAATATTGCTGAGAAAAACTAAATAATATCTGAAAATGGAGAAATATACCAAGTATGAATATTGTCAATATGTTATTCCCCAAATAATCTATGGATTCAATGCAATCCCCATCTATGAGAGTAGGGTGTGTGTGTGTGTGTGTGTGTGTGTGTGTGTGTGTGTGTGTGTGTGTGAAAGAGAGAGAGAGAGAGAGAGATTGGCAAGCTGATTCTAAAATTTATATGGCAATGGAAAAGACTTAAGAGTAACCAAGATAACCTTGAAGAACACCGAAAGATTTACACTAGCAGATACCAGGATTTATTATAGAGCTTCACTGAGACAGCATGGTTTTGGCACAAGACTATTCAGACAGAACCTTAGAACAAAATTGAGAGCTGAGAAACAAATCTACACATACTCAAGTAATCCCCCCCCCTCGCTATGGGGAATCAAACTCAGAACCTTGCGCTTGCTTGCCAGACAGGCCTGGCATCGCTGAGCTACATCCCTGGTCCCACAATTAATTCATTTAACACAGAGGCACACTCCTGCAGTTCAACAAGATTTGCCCTTTCAGCAAATAGTCCTGTATTATTTTTATATCTGTGTGGGGAAAACTACCTTTGACATCCACTTAATAGTACGTGAAAAAAAATTCTAAATGGATTATAGGTCTTCATGTGAATATTATTGTGGTAAAACAATAAAGCTTCTCAGAAAAAAACAGGAGAATAATTTCATGACCATAGAGGTAATCAAAGATTTCTTAAGAAGGTCATAATATGCACTAGAATGAAGAATAAAGCTGATCAATGAGCTTACATTAAAATTAAGAACCTCTTCTTCACCGAAAGAGAGGGAAGGGGCAAATCACAGACTGAGAAATATTTATAATACATACATCTAGCAAAGCATTAGTGACCACAAACAACAAAGACATAGACGATATTTTCAATCAGCAAAAAATTTAAAGAGGCACTTTCCTGAGGATATCCAAATGGCCAATAGCACATACAAGTCACATAACATCAGTATGCTCTCGGGAGATATAAATTAAAATCATGACAAGATACTGCTATGTGGCCACTAGAGTGACTACAAGAGTAACAAGGCAGAGTGTTGGAAAGGGTGTTTCAGCAAACAGTCCACTCCTACTGCGCTGCGGGGAGTATAAATTAGTCCAAACAATTTGGAGAACTGTTTGGCAATACGTATCACAGCTCAATGTCTACCCTGGGACTTAACAGTCCTACTGCTGGTATACAGCCAAGAGAAATGAGCTTGGACCACAAAAGACCTGTACAAGAATGGCCATAACAGCTTAATTTAAAGTAGCCAATAATTGCTTTGGATGTGGTGATGCATACCAGTAATCTCAGCACTCAAAAAGCTGAGGCAGGAAGATTATGAGTTCAAGGCCGGCCTGGATTATATAGCAAGTTCAAGTCTAGCCCGAACTACACAGAGAGATGCTGTCTCATAAAGAAAGAAAGAAATAGATCTAAATGTTGGAAATAACCCAAATTTCCATCAGTAGTGGAATGAATTTTTAAAAATGGGATATCCATAGAATAGGAAAACACAGTCCAAAAAAAATAATTACTGCTACACACAACATGAAGAGCCCCACAGACACTGAGGTAAATGAAAGAAGTCAAACATTACACAGCACACATTTCACGATCCCATTGTGCAAACTGCAACAACAGACAAAACTGACCTGTTGCTAGGAGTCACTCTGGAGTGAGAGTTGGTACTAACAGAAAGAGGGATACGGGGTTTCTGGGTTGTCAGAAATATCTTATGTCTTGATTTGGGAGGTCCGATATATTCACATCTGTGTGTGTGATGTGTGCAAATCTTCACTGAGTTACACACTTGAGCTCTGTGCTTCTCATTATGCATAAATTATATATACACATATGCAAAGCACTTCAATTAAGAAAGGAAAAATGTGATAGGAATCTGTTCCATTCCTCTTGATATATAGAAGAAAGTTAATTCTATACTAGGTATAGATAAATGGGGAGAAAAATGGAAATTTTTCTGGGGCAAAGGAAGAGGGTTAAACAACTACAAAGGATTTATTTTTAACTTTATTAATGTTACTTATCTCTGGCAGACTGCCACACAACCACAGTTGCAGAATTTGTAAGCTGCCCCATGGTGGGTAGAAATAGTGATGTTTCCATAGTGAAGCCCCAGCTCAGTGACGGTAAAGTTGGTTTCTAGGAAAGTGGCCCCCGTAGGAAGAAACGAGCAGGGAAACAAAGGAAAGGGTCGGATTCCAAAAGTTTTTGAACTGGGGGTGGGGCTCACACGGTGGGTAAGGAGGAAGTCTTCTAGGCTTTCTTCATCCTTTCTAGAATACAAGATCCCCTCCCTCACTGCTGGAGCAAAGATTGTAGCCAGAGGTATCAACAGACAGTCTTTGGGGGTCCTGTAGAGAAGTCCCCTATCTTGTAATGACAGATGCATTAGAGCTATGGAAATAAGGAAAAAAAATAAGAATATACAAGCAAAGGTATTGAATTCTTTGAGTTAGTTGGAGAAACTGAGTGCTCTTTGCAATAAACATGTCAGCAAAGACACCAAAGTATGATCATGAAGTGTGCACCAGTGTGAAGAGAGGTCCCATGAGGAGGAAGATGAGGATTCGTACTACAGCCAAGATGGGGCACTCCTCTGGCCACCACTGGCGGAAATCCTCAAAATATCATAGTGGACTGAGATTGGGAGTTATCATCGCCATAACCATATCACTGTCATCATTATGGTCATCCTCAGTAGCTAACTGTACTCAGTGTTCAACATACATTTCTCATTTAATTGTAATAGCCCTACACATAGGAAGTAGTGCCATTTTAGTCCCTATTTTTACATATCAAGGTCTACACAGCTAGTAGCACCAGAACAGCTAGTTCCTAGTGATAGGTGCTAATTGGTCACTCAACCCACGTGCAGGAGTTGGTCCACTTCGTTGGAGGCATGGATGTGAGGGCTGCTGCCCTTGGGATCCTGAGACCAAGGCAGGAAGTAACAGGCGCTGGGGGTAAGGGCAAGTTCTTGGGCTGTACTTGAGACTCCTACATCTGCAAGTTAGTGGCAGAGCTGGACTAGAACTCTCCATTGCTGAGTCCTAGGCTTTAGTAAAAGAATGGAAACAAGTGGAAGCATGATATTGTACAGATGGATTTCAAGTTGATTGGTCCTTCAAGGGGAGGCCCTTGTGGGAAGAGGTATCAAGGGTGGAAAAGGGACTCTACTAGGACAGGAACTCACCAGCAGATGCCACCTCAAAGTTAGCTGATTACATTTAAAACATTAGTCAGACCTGATGAGATGTTTTTGCACTTCTGATAAAAAGAAGAGATGACTCCAATTCTAATAATGCATTCCAGAAGAAAATGAGTGGACTGGTATGTGAGAGAGTTCCTGGGAGGGGCAGGGAGGACAAGACAGCTTCCTCATAGGAAATGGACCAGTTGTGCATTCTTGGCCTTCCCAAATTGTAGCCCTTACCCTGGGGACCATAGATCCCTTCCTCTGTGGCTGTCTGAAGTGGTCCCTAAACTACATGGCCAGTATGGACCTCAGCCTAGGAAAGTGATGTGAGGGAAAACAAAAATGGATTCATGGCAGTCACCAAGTCAACCAACACTTTTCCTGAATAGCTCCCAGTTTCCTACTATCAATCATTCAGCTCCTGGATGAATCCAAAGCAGAACTACCTTTGTTTTCCATGTTAGGATTGGAAAGCCAAGTTCCACCACAGATATAGTTTAATTTTTTAAAAAAATCTGACTTTTTAAAGAGCAATTTTAGGTTTGCAGAAAAATTGAGCATAAGATGAAAAGATACCCTGCCCCACAAATATATAACTTCTCCCATGATCAACATCTCCCTCCAGAATCATACATTTATTGCAATTTATGGACCTACACTGACACACCAGTATCAATCAAGTCTCATATTCTGCTGCCTGCCTCACAAGTGCAAGGACCCGAGTTTGATCCCCGGTACCAAAAAAAAAAAAATCAAGTCATAGTTTACATTAGGGTTCACTTGTGGCATTGAACATTATATGGGTTTGGTGGCATGAATCTAGCATTACAGTATCATACAGAAGTTTCACTGCCCTAAGCATCCTCTGCCTATTCATCCCTACCTCCTCCCTTGCCCCTAGCAACTGCTGACTCTACTGTATCCATAGTTTTGCCTTTTCCAGAATGTCATATGGTTGGAATTACACAGTTGATAGCCTTTTCAGACTGGCTTCTTTCACTTGATAACAAGCATTTAAGGTTCCTCCATATCTCTGCATGGTAAGATAGCTCATTTCTTTTCAGCAGTGAATACTATTCCATTGTCTGGATATACCACAGTTTATCCATTCACCTAGCAAAGGACATCTTAATTGTTCCTAAGTTTTGACAGTTATGGCTAAAGCTGCTATAAATGTCCATGTGCAGATTTCTGGGTGGAAATAATTTTTTTCAAAAATAATTTTCAACTCCTTTGAGTAAATACTATGGAGTGTGATTGGTGGATTGTATGTGATAAAGAGTATGTTTAGTCTTGTGAGAAACTGCCACACTGTCTTCCAAAGTCGCTGACCCATTTTGCATTCCCACCAGCAATGAAAGAAAGTTTCTGTTGCTCTATGTCCTTGTCAGTAACCTGGAGTTTGGCTATTTTAATAGGCCTGTATCTCACTGTTTTAATTTTTATTTCCTTGATGATATAAGAATCACCTTTTCATATGTTTACTTGCCATCTGGGTGTCTTATTTGGAGAGGTGTTGGTTCAGGTCTTTGGCTTGATTTTAATTGGATTATTTGTTTTCTTATTGTTGAGTTTTAAGAGCTCTTTGTGTGTTTTGGACACCAGTCTTATCAGATATGTCTTTTGCAAATGCTTTCTTGTAGTCAGTGGTTTGTATTTTCAGTCTCTTGAAGTTTGTCAACCTGTGTGTACTACAGCAAAATGTGTCTCTAACCTTGTGCTAAGGGGAAAGTCAGGAGAAGGTGTGATTGCTCACTGATATGATTTATTTCTAAAAATGACATGCAACTGGTTGACTAAGGTACTTCATGGGCTATAAAACTACTACAATCCAAAGTCCCTGCCTCTGGGGTTAGCAAGAGCCCTACAGGGATGCAAATAGACTCTGAAAAGTGTCCACTCCTGCTTCTCCCCTCCTCCTCTCCCCAGTCAGCCTACACACAGCGCCCCCCACCCCGCCCCCGCCACAGACCCAGAAATAAAGCTTAAAAGAGAAGTTGAACAGAAAGTGGATTTGAGAAAAGGTGTACTCTATTGTTTGGACGTTAAAGTAAAAACAAATAAGTTTTAAAAGAGAATCACTGTCACTTTAACTGGTCATTTCATGGCTTTGGGATCATAAACATATAGCATTTCTGGTCCAAGTGACCATCAGATGACCCAGAACCTTGAAAATCCTCCTGGAATGTGTGGGCCCCTAAAACTATATTTGCAGACTTCTAGGGACCTGTGGTCTACAATTTAAAAGCTACTGTCCTGGATCATATTTGAAAAATCCCATTAGGATTAGAGATTACAGTAGAACTGAATAGGATTTCAGGTGCTATTACATCTAGCGAGAAGACAAGGTGACTAGAGTCCCAGGGGCCCCAGCATGGTGTCTCTGTATCCCCCATGACCCGACTCCATTTGGGTTCTTGGTGGGGTCAAGTGTCCCGCAGTGACAATTCCATTTCATGGGCCCAGTCTTTATCTCTTCCTCTCCCGTTTTGTTTTCTAGAATGAAAACACTCCCATCTGATTTCACACAGGAAGTAAAGTAAAAACAACCTAAGGCCATTTTGCTAGGTGGGCCTGATCCGGACCTAGTTCATCTCTCCCTCAAGCTTGAGAGTCTTACTTGTGGTAACGAAAGCCACTGTATTGCTTGCCTAGCTTGCACACAGCCCTAGGTTCCATCCTCAGCAACACACACACACACACACACACACACACACACACACACACACAGAGCTATTTTATCTCCTCCCCCATATTGCATTTTTCAACAATTTTATTCTTCTCTAGGGGAAAAAAACCAACCAAAGTAGAAAGAGCAATGTGTATGCAGGATTTCCATGTCTAGGTTACCAGCGCTGACTACCCGGAGCTCCTGCAGACAGAGACCAGACAGGGCCCCCAGCCCGCCCCCCACAGGGCCAAAAGCAGACACAGGGAGGAATTCACCCCTGCACCAGACGGTGCCAGCACTGCCAGAATGCACCGCAAAGGCCCTGGGGAGAGGGGCCCACTGCCCAGGGCCACGACTTCACAAAAGCCCAGCCAGACCCTGGCAGCCCGGGTCCCTTGCTCATCAGGGCACCACCGTCACTGCTGCCTGGCTCTGGGTCCATGCACGCACACATTCCCGTGTGCACACACGTGTCCTCACACACAGACTTTCTAAGTCAGACTTTGTAAGGCAAGACCCAAACTCTCTCAAAATCTTTTTTCCAGTGTCCTAAATCCTGGAGGTCCCTGAGTGAACTGAGGTGTTTGAGACACCAGGGAGCTATAGGCTTTGAGCCTCGGTCTGGGGCAGGGGTGAGGTCAATGGTAGAGTGTTTGCTTAGCGTGCATAAGGCCCTGGCATCCACCCACCCCTAGCACCAAAAAAAAAAAACAAGACTTGATGGGCTCCGTTTAAAAGGTACTGTAGGCACTCACTCAGTATCCTAAATGCAAAGCCAGGCATGGTACGCACACCTGTAATCCCCGCATTCAAGAGGCCGAGGCAGGAGAATTACTGCGAGTTCAAGGCCAATCTGAGCTACATAGTGAGTTCAAGGCCAGCCTGGACCACACAACAAGACTGTGTCTTGAACAAAACAAAACAAATATCCTTAATGTAAAACAGCAAGTTAACCTCCGTGAACTTCCTGCTTCCCCCACACAAACACAGGAACACACCCAGACAGGGAGTGCAGGGTGCCCCATCTGACCCAGATGCCCAGGCCATGGTCTCAGGGCCAGGAGATGAGACCAGGACAGGAGCTGCTCTTCTCGGTCGGGAGGGAGTGGAGCCAAGCAAGTCCCTCACATTCCAGGGTCAGCTTAGGAAGGAGCACCCCAAAACCTCTCAGGGGTGGGGCTGGCTGGCTCAAGCCCAAAGGAGAGCAGACGGGGCGGGGGGGGGGAGTCTGAGAAGAAACCAGTAGCGTTGGAAAACCTCTCAGTTACTTTGAAAGCTTTGCAGGGAATGCTGGCCGCGGGTGATGTTTCCAACAGTATATTAAGCCCTGGTGTAGCAATAGAAAGAAAAATGCTATCCATCTAGAAATGAAGAAAGGAATAGAGAACCTGGGCTCAAAGCCGCCCTACTTCCGTATGCCCCAAATTATATTCAAAAATTGAATGTAAATGAGGGGATCAAATGAATCACATGTTAATACACGGCCTTAGGCCCTATGGTTTGCTTTGTTTTGTTCTACTTAGGTGCTAGGGATTGAACACAGGGCTCGCATCTGCCAAACACGCTCTACCACTGAGCTGCGACCTCTGCCCTAGAGTTTGGGGTTTTGCTTGTTGTTTTGTTTTTGCAGTACCAGGGATTGAACCCAGAGGCTCGTGCATGCCGGCAACTGTTCTGCCACTGAGCTGTATCCTCAGCCCTTTTTATTTTATGCTTTGGGGCCAGGGTCTCAGGAAGTTGCACTGGTTGGGTCTGAACTTGTGAGCCTCCTGGGTAGGCCCAGCTAGTTTTGGTTTTTAAAATAGATTCTCAGTCAATAGTGTCTTTGGAGAGATTATAAATCAAAGAGCAGAGGTAGTAGAATACGTGCTCACATGATAGTATTTTCAGTATTTCTTTCTCATCAGAGGACCAATACATGAGGACTGAGGCTGTAGCTCAGTGGCAGAGCACTTGCTTAGCATAAGCAGAGGCCCCAGGTTCCATCCTCAGCTTTGCAAAAACAACCACAAAAACGAATACCTGAGAAAATGGATTTCAAGAAGAATCAGAATCACAGCCCCAGCTCCTCAGTGTTCTGGTCTCTGCCTCTCGCTGGCCAGGCTCGCTGTGCCCTGCAGAATTGTGCCAGGGCCTTCAAGTCTCGGGAGGCCAGTTGGCTGGTCCCAGGGTCACGTGTGAAGGGGTCTAGTGGACTTTGAGAGCTGCCCATCTGTCCCCAGGCCCGAGTCACAGTCCTCACGGGCCTGCCTCTCCACATAGCACCATGGGCCCAGACCATGACGCCAAAGACTTTACTGTAAAAGGGGCTTTGGTCTGAAATTCAAGGTGGGCACCTCATGAGTTCCCAGGTCTCTTCCTCCTCCACGTTTTCAATCATGCTAACTTGATGGTCTCCAAGCCCAAACAAGAGTTTCCCTCCGGCAGTGTGGTGAGGTGACTGGAGCATGGACAGGGCATTGCCCTTTATATAAGAACTTTGCTGTGTGAACCTGAGGAAGCCTCTAACCTCTCTGAGCCTTGCTTCCTCACTGGTAGGAAAGGCTGCTCTCTGGGAGCTACTGTGCATTCAGAGTAGCACCATGTCTGGCAGATGCTCAGTGGGCCTCAGTGAATGGTAGATACCAAAGCAGCGTCCCTGAAACCCAGGAGCTTTGCGCTTAGGGAGTGTCTCGGCTTTGTCCTGACTTTAGGATCATCCGGAAAGCTTTGAAATCCCAGTCGCACAGCCTCATCCCTGCTCCGTGACATCGGAGACACTGGGGTGGGACCTGGGCTCTCCAGGCGCCAAGGAGAAAGCCCCGCACGTGAGGCTGCGGGTGGAACAGGCCTGTTCCCCGCTGTGGCAGGACAGGCAGATGACCCTCTGACCTGCACGAGTCTGACTCCAGGGGCATCACATGTCAGGGGACACCACGTGCAGTCCGGAACGAAGCTGCTCCCAGCAGAGCATTTCAGACCCGTCCAGGGGCTAAGCAGGTCATGGGTCTCTTCCTGACCCCCTCTACAGACACGGCAATGGCTGCCTGCCTGCCCCATCCACCGGCCCTGAGAAGCTCAGGCCTGCTCTGCTCTGCCTGTGAAGGCCACAGCTGCCTGCTCCCACGGTGGGCAAGCAGGCCTGTCCTTCACCTGGGGAAGCCACCCCGGACCCTGGTTTCTATTTAAAGGCCACCATGCTGCATCCTCTAATTACCTCGGAAAGATCCTGGGCAGGTCCCTGTTCTATTCACCTTTCTGCTTAGGAAACCGGGAGTCCAATAGGCAGAATATCACTGGTCCCCAAGGTCAATTATACAGACGGCACAGATTAAAAAAAAAAAAAAAAAAGGACAACTGGACGCAGCTCCAGAGGGACCCAAGGTCGGATTTTCTAGGGCCACAGACACCCTGTTTTCTCCTGTTTATCAGATGCCGGGAATTTTGCTGTAGCCCCTGAATCCCCAGGGAACTTCTGGATGTAGAATTTGGAAGACTTTCTCAAGTGTGGGTGTGAGGGTTAAGAAGAGCAGAAAAAGAGAACAGGGCCTAAGGGTAAACTGTTTTTTTCTACTTAGACATTTACTTAATGATTTATATATATATATATATATATTTCTCAGTATGGGGAATTGAACTCAGAATCTTTGCACTGAGCTGCATCTTTGGGCCTGTTTTTAGTTTTTATTTTGAGACAGTGTCCTACTAAGTCGCCAAGTTGCAAAGGCTGGGTTTGAACTTCTGATCCTCCTGCCTCAGCCTCCCGGATGCTGGGATTACAGGTGTGCACCACTATGCACAGTTTTGCCTACATATTACTTTAAAACAAATGAAAACATTTTTTAATTTATGAAAGATGACGACTTCAGGTGGAATTACAAATTGGTATGATTATAAGGGAAAACAATGTGACTGCCCTTGCGACCCAGAAAACAGTCCTAATTTTCTGTGAATCTTTAGGTGCAGATGTTTGCCAAACACCTGGATGAGAGAGTTCATGGAGTCGCTGCTCATTACAGCCAAGCCAGATACACCCCACACACACACTGGCTGGACACTGCTAAAATATAGCACAGCACGCCGAGGACTGACAGCAGCAGGGAAACTGTACTGATGTTGCAGGTATCTGCAAAACAAACCTTATGAGCATGACACTGAGAAACAGTATCAGGAGCAAAAGGCTGACAAACAGAACTGCACCATTTCTACGAAGAACCTGAAAGGGGGGAGGAAAAAACCCTCCATGCGGCCCATAATGGTGGTTATTACCCGTGGGAGGAGGGCGAAGTACAGAACCAGCTGGGGCGGGAGCACAGAGTGCACAACCTGGAATATCGTGTTTCTTAAACTGCATGTAAAATGTTTATTTTAATGTTTTTTAAACCATTCAAATTCATTACATGTCCTTTCCTTTTTTTTCTTTCAGTACTGAGGGTCGAACCCAGGTTCGAACCCAGTGTTGTTCACACTGAGCAACATCCTGGCCCTTTTATTTTTTATTTTCAGACAGGGTCTCATGCAGTCACCCAGACCCTCCTGCCTCAGTCTCCCAGAATGCTGGGATCACAGACCTGTCTCAGTATGCCGCCTGGCTATGATCTTTGTAAATACTGTTATGTTTTATAATAGTATAAAAAAACCTAAGAAGGAAGGATGGGGTAAGTAGTACAGAAAATAAGGAGGGATTAGAAGGAGGAGGAATTAATATGAGAAAGGAAGTAATGAGGGGAAGAAGCCATGCTGCTGAGGAGACAAGGGGTGGCCTTCGGCCTGAGCTGCTGTACTCTTTCGAGTCGTCATCACAGCCTGCGGGACACACTGTTGGGAGTTGGTGCTCACTGGGGTCTGACCACAGTGCTGCTCTCCCCGGGCTGTGTGCTCCCTGGATGATGAAGCATCCTCGTGGGTCTGGGCAGCCGTGGGTACGCTGCAGCTGACCAAGGTTTGCCTCTAAATCAGTCATTTTCATTGCTCCTTAGGTTCGATTTCCCTTTACCTTCCTTCCCCTCAACCCTTACGTTAGGGGGAAGTTGAGTCACACATCTATCTCTCTTGTGCCCTGTCATTCCCCTGGAACTTCTCCTCTGCCATGGCTGCCATGCTTTCCAGTATTTATGCATTTGAGTGTCTGTTCCTTCAAAAGACTACCAACTCTTGGGAGGGACTGATACAGTGTCTATACTATGAGATTGTTAAAAGGTTAAATGATGTGATAAATAAGAAAGACTATAAAACAATGCTTGGCAGATACTCTAGTTGCTGTGATTTATATGCGTCCTGCTAACAGCCGCCAGCCATAGCAATGTGAAATCCCCTATTTGCATGTCCTCAGAGATCCCCAACACGAATCAAATCGCATGATAACAAAATCAAGGAATATGTAATTGCTGTTCTGAGGCAGGCCACCAGCTGGGGCTTGGAAATGGTCTATTACACAGAGTTTCTCTTGTAGATGTTGTTATACCTGGATGTATTCTAACTGGATTTAACTAAGAACTCACCTAAAGCACGCATACACTCCCAAAACCCACGAGAAGGAAAAGAAAATGTGTAGGACAGCAGTCTCGTGTCCGTGTTTTCCTGCTGATAGAGCTACAGGCGATGCAGCAATTTCCAAAATGCCTCAAGGCATTGAAGGCTTCTGCCCTGGTATGATACTGTGAAGAGAACTTCTGATTTTTAAAACTCTCCTTCCAAATTATTTCTGACTCGGCACCAAATCCTGCTGCATGTACTGGAAGTAAAATCCCAAGGGAAGAGGAGTCACTTTAAAACATGAATTTGGGACTGGGGATGTGCTTCAGTGGTAGAGACTGCCTAGCGCGCCTCAGGCCCCAGGTTCGATTCCAGCACTGCAAACAAACAAAAATGACTTTGACTCCAAAATTCTTTGGCTTGACAGATTTAATCAAAAATAATTTAGGAAATCCAGAAAACAAAAGAAAACCAAATATATGCAAACTGAATTTCCCCTGAAGGGAAAGCCCAGGGTATTTTCCACAGAAGCCTTCAGTGGCCAAGAGTGACGAGCGCTTTTCTGACTGCTTAACAGAGTGCTGAGGTCTGGCTGCGGTAGCCACACTGACTCACTACCTCAGCAAGTAACTGAGCACCCATGCTGTGCAAGGGTGCTGGCTGTTGGGAGGCCCAGCCCCGACCCACCTGGACCCCGTTCTCAGAGGGAGAAGCCCACGGCACTCAGGCTATGGGTGGGAAAACACTGAGAGCCAGGTCACACCTACTGTCTATGGTTGGAAGGGAAAACCTACCGGGGCCTCCACAGGAGTTTTGCATAAATCCTTACTCAGATTTGTGCAGAGGATTTCAGAATAAGATGCAAATCTTTCCCTCTCAAAGAACAGAATAAAGCGAAACCCCCGCACCTAATCGTCTCTAACTGAGATGTCGTCCCAGATCTGAGTGAGTGGCCACTGACTGCATCAAAGCCAAGGGTTCAAAGATGCCCTGGTTTTCCCTTTGACAGAGTCTCCTCTTGTTCTTATCCTGGCTCAGTTACTGGCTGTAGTAATAACTTGTGGCAGTGGACTCTCCCGGGTTACTATTCACTGTGAATGGGAAAGAACTCTTTGTCTCAGTGGTTTAGACTCACCAGGAACAATTACCCTGGTAAGAGAAAAGTGAAGTATATGTGGGTTCATGGGAGCTACAAGGGGCCATTCACTGCTCTGCTGGGGACACGGATGGGGAGAAGAGTTAGGGCTTCTGGCTCCTGGTCCCCATCCTACTTCCCTGGACAAGCTACTCCAACCACTCAACATCTTTGTTTATAGAAAGAGAAGCAAACTTCTTTTCAAAGCGCTGAACTGCCACCTCCTAGGCCTGTACGCTGGCGGAATAGTTCCTTTCTTTTCTGTTGCATACCCAACAGCATCCAATACACAAATGGTCATGGGCCACCTGGGGCTCAGGTGGCAGTGAGGCCAGGCCCTGTATTTTACCCTCGATATGTGGTATCTCCTCCTCAGGAAGCCTTTCTTCTGTCTAAGGTCATTTTATTTGCCCAGTCCCTGGGTAGTCTTCTGAATAAAGGGATAGGGCAGTCTTCTAAATATCCTTCATCAGGCCAGTCCACATACTGCACTGTATCAGGTCTTACATTGAGCAATGGTTCTCAAAAAATGATCCACAAGCCACTGGGAGTCCCAGACTCCTCCGGGGGCTCCACAAGGCCAAAGTCAATAGATAAACAGATGCTAATGTAACAACATCAAAGTTCATTGGTATAGTTTCACATTACATCTTACAACTGATCTCTTTTTTAAAAAAACTATCACTTCCACATTGCAAGCAATATTTAAAACCTATCATTTTTCTAGTTTCTGTGTGTAATCAAAAATAATGTCTACAAGCATTTGATAAGGTTAATGCAATATACTTCTACTTTCCAAACTCCACACCTGAATGAGAGCTGAATGGTCTTTATATACATCAACAAACACAACATACTGCAAAAGATAGCATTAGATATGTTATTCTCAAAAGAATTACATATTTCAAATATCTTTTTTTCCTTTTAATATACTAAATATCAATAGATACAACAAACATAAGTAAGCTCTCTCTTGTCTTCAATCACTTTTATTTATTTATTTATTTATTTATTTTTGGTACCAGGGATCAAACTCTGGTCCTTGCACTGGCGCAGCAGGCGGCGAAACCACTGAGCTAAATCCCCGGCCCTTCAATCACTTTTAAATGAAATTTTTATTATGAAATTATAGATCCATATGCAGTTGTAAGAAATAATACAATGAGCTGACAACTCTTGCTCAGTTTCCTGAATCTGGCCTGTGGGTGTAGCTTAGTGGGTAAATCCTTCTGGCCTAGCATGTGTGAGGTTCAGGGTTTAGTACCAAGCCAAAGATGAGAGAAAAGATGGACAGTCAAGAACAGCTCCACCACTACAAGGATCCCTCATGTTGCCCTTCGATGGCCACAGCTGTTCTCCTTTCCTCAACCCCTTTGGTTCTCCATTTCTATAATTTTATCACCTAAAAAGTGTTGTATAAATAGAATCACACAGTACATGACCTTATGGAATTGGCTTTCTTCACTGAGCACAGTCATCTGTGAGATTCATCCCAGTTTTTGCAGATCCTAATAGTTTATTCTTGTTAAAACTGCCGTGTAGTGTTCCATGGTATGGCTAGACCAGTTTGCTTGGTCATTCTCTCACTGAGGAACATGTGAATTGTTTCTGGGTTTTGCTTATTACATCTCCCCAACAACAATTAATTTTCTCTCAGTTCTAGAGGCCAGAGGTCTGAGATCAAGGTACCAGTTCTACTAAAGGCTCTCTTCCTGGCTTGTAGACTATCACCTCCTCTCTGTGTCCTCATGTGACATGGAGAGAAAGAGAGCGAGCTCTCTTGTATCTCTTCTTTTAGGGATATTAATCCCACTGCAAGGCTTCCATGCTCACATGAACTAATTGGTTCCCAAAGGTCTTCATCTCTAGACACTATCACCTTAGGATGGGGAAAAACCAGAAGAGAAAAAGTGGTGACTGGTCCCAAACAAGTCCAAAATTTAGCAAGGCACGTTCTATGTGCTCTTAAGGCTCAAGAATAACCCTCAGGCTTGGTGTCCCACCTTCCAGGCAGTGGCTCTGGAGTGTGGCCCCAGCCCTCTGTTCTTCAGGGCATGAACCCACCCCCACCCCCTATATCCCCCGCCACCAGGCAGGTGTCTCATGATTGTTGGGCACTTATGTTACCCTGAAGGCTCTATGTGGAGTCTGTGTGGCCCACTGAAACCAAGGTGGTGGTCCTGGGGGCCTCTGAATTCCCTTCAGGATCATTTTTCCTTCTTCTTGGAAACTAACATATGTTCACAGACAAATAGCTCAGTGGTCCTGTCCTGTCAAATCCAAAACATCTGACAGCCTTCCTTCATTTCTTGCCTGTCTCCAACCCCTTCTCTTCAAAATGGCTGCTTGCTGGCTTCTACAATGCCATTTGACTCTTCCTCACATGATTGTCCAGCCCTACCCTCAGGGTTTTCTTTAGAACAAACTCTCTCATTCTTTCAATACGGATAGGTTGAGAGTTTCCAGATCTTCAAGTTCTGATTCCTTTTTGTTTAACAATCTCTCCTTCAATTCACCTCCCCTTTTGCATTTTATTATAATCAGTCAGGATGAACCAAGCTGCACCTTTGATATTCTCCTTAGAACTCTGTCAGGTAAATATTCAATTTTATCCCTCATAAGTTTTACTCTCCACAAAACAGTAGAACATGCTTCAGACAAGTTCTTTGTCATCTTATAACAAGGTCGTCTTTCTCCACTGTCCAATAATATGCTCCTCATTTCCACCTGAGACCTCATCAGAATGGCCTTTACTGCCCACATTTCTACCATGCATCTTACAACTCTCCCAGGGCCTATGCATTATCCAGCTCCAAAGTTGCTTCCACATTTGTCACGGCAAATACTAAAAGTTGTCTTAGCCCAGGCTGCCATCACACAATTACCATAGACTGGTGTCTTAAACAACAGAAATTGTTTTTTTCACAGTTCTGGAGGCATTAAGTTCAAGATCAAGGTGCCAGCAGAGTGAGTTCCAGGGAAGGTTTTCTTCCTGGCTTTTAGATGGCCACTTTCTCACTGTATCCTCACATGGCAAGGAGAGAGAGAAGCTCTGTGTCTCTTTCTAAAACAGCATTAATTCTGTCCTGTGGATTCCATTCTCATGACCTCATCTAAAGCCAACTGATTCCAGATACCACCACACTAGGGCTCAGGGCTTGAGCATATGTACTTGGAGGGGGCCAGCTCAGCACACGCGTGACTGCCTGGGTAGCAGAACACACCTCCTTTCTTTCCCCCAGAGCAGGGTAGCTGTAGAACAGGGCAGGTGCTGGTGGGGCAGTCAGCGAGTGACCAGTAGTACGACACAGCTCAGCTTGGTGGGAGGAGGCTGTGGGTTCCCCCAGTGGCCAGCCCAGACTGAGATGGCACACATGCTCTTGTACAAGCCTTTGTCTGAACCTCAGTCTTCACTTCTCTGGGTTCAATATCCTGGAATCCATTCGATGGGTCATATGGTAGATGTTTGTTTTTAAAGAAGCTGCCAGCTGTTCTCAGAGTGGCTGGACTGTTTTACATTCCCACCATTAATGTATGTGATCCAGTTTCTCCACACCACATCTCCACCAGCGTTTGTTGCCAAGAGTTTTTATTCAGCTATTCTGGTATGTTTGTGGTGATGGCTCATTGTGGCTTTGGTTTGCATTTCCCTGGTGGCTAATGATATGAAACATCATCTGATCTTTGGTGAAATGTCTCTTCTAGTTTTTTACCCAAGGTTTAATTGGACTGCTTGCTCTTCTACTGTTGAGTTTTGAGAGTTCTATAGTATATTCTGAGTAATAATACTTTGTCGGATGTGTGGCTCACAAATATTTTCTCTCACTCTATAACTTGTCTTTTCATCCTCATAATAACATTTTTTTCAGAGCAAAAATTTTTAATTTGAAACAAAATTTTTTAATTTGGATTAAATCAATTGATCAATTTTTCCTTTTATGGAATGAAGCCGAATAGCTTGTTGTTGTTTGTTTGTATGTTTGTTTTGGAATCAAATGCGCAAGAATTTTTCCCTTTGGCTGAGGATTTAGCTCAATGGTTCCAATGCCTGTCCCACAAGCGCAAGGACCCGAGTTCGATCCCTGGTACCAAAAAAAAAAAAAGAATTTTTCCCTTAGGATTTTTTTCTAAAAGTTTTATGACTTTGTTTTACGTTTATGTCCATGCCCCATTTTGAGTTAACTTTTATATAAGGTGTGAAACTTAGGTCAAGGTTCATCTTCCATTGAATTTCTTTTGCATCTTTGTCAAAAAATCAATTTGACATGTTGCTGTGCGTCAGTTTCTGTGTCCTGTGTTTTGTTCCATTGATCTATGCTTCTTCCTCCACCAATAATATGCAATTTTGATTACTGCATCTATATAGCAAGTCTTCAGTTGGAAAAATGATTTCTTACTATTTTATTCTTTTATATTTTTTAACCTAGCCTAGTTCTTTTGTATTTCAAGAAAATTTAGAATAATATTGTCTACATATACAAAAATATCTTGTTGGAATTTTGATAAGAGTTATGTTAAATCTGTAAATACATTCAAGAAGACTTTACATTTTTAGTATTTTGAATCTTCCAATCCATGAACACAGTATTTCTCTCCACTTATTTAGCTCTTCTTTGATTTATCAGCATAACGTACATTTTAACATACAAGTCTAATATATCTTTTGATGATAGTTTTAAACCTAAGATTTTGGGGGGTTTTTTTGTATGTGTGTGAGATACTTAGCTAGCCTGTTATTGTATTTTTATTCTGGTGTTCATGTGGTTATTAGTAGTATTTAGAAATACAGGTTGAGTATCTTTATTTGAAATCCTTGGGACCTGAAGTGTTTTGTATTTCAGATTTTATTGGATTCAGGAATATTTGCATATACGTAATGAGATATTTGGGGGAGATGATTCCAGTTTAAATATAAAACTCATTTATGTTTCATATATACCTAATGCATACAGCCTAAAGGTAATTTTATACAATATTTTTAATAACTGTGCATGAAACAAAATTTCATAGTGTAGAATTTCCCCCCTTGTGACATATCAGTGCTCAAAAAGTTTTGGACTTTGGATTTTGATTTTTTTTTATTTTGAGATTAGAGACTCAATCCATAATATTAACTTTTAAATGTTGATCTTGTATTCTGCAGCCTTGCAGGATTAATTCTAGGAGGTTTTTGGCAAATTCCTTGGAAAATTCTATGAACACAATCATGACATCTGCAAATAGGGACAGTTTTCTGTCTTCCTTCCCAATCTGTATGCTGCTAAATTCTTTGCTTTGCTTTGCTACTTTGCCTAGAAATTCCAGCACAGTGTTGACTAAAGTGTGCTGAGGGGTTAAGTTTCTGCCTTGTTCCTGCTCTTAGGAGGACAGCATTCAGTTGTACATGCTCTGTATCAAGTTGAGGAAGTTCTCTTCTACTCTCATTTCTGAGAGTTTTTATTACGATAGGTGTTAATTTTGTCACTTTTTCTGGACTGATTGTGATGTGATTTTTCTCCTTTAGCTTATTATGATAGATTACACTGATTTTCAAATATGAACCAGCCCTGCATCCCTGAAATAAACCCTAGATGGTCATGGTGAATAATTCCTTTTATGTACTGCTTAATTCCATTTGATAGTATCAAATAATGATTTGAAAAGAATTTTTGCATTTATATTAATAAGGGATATTGGTCTGTAGTTTTTTTATACTCTATCTAGTTTTGGCATCAGTGTAATGCTAATTTTTGTAAAATGATTTGAGAAGTGTTCTCTGTCTCCTGATTCTGGAACAGACTGTGTAGAATTGATATTAAGTCTTTTAAAAATGAATGGTGGAGGGCCGGGGATTTAGCTCAGTGGTTTCACTGCCTGCTGCGCAAGCACAAGGACCCAAGTTCGATCCCCTGTACCAAAAAAAAAAAAAAAAAAAAAAAAGAAGAATGGTGGAAATCGCCAGATGATTATCTGGACTTGGAGAGTGAGTTAATTATAAATTCGAGTTCCTAAAAGTTATAGGTTGTTCAAAGCATTTCATAGTAAGCATGTTATATTTGTGTTTTGAGGAAGTGGTCTATTTCATCAAAGGTGCAAAATCTGTTTGCATACAGTTGAAACCCTTAGCGTTTGTGTGTGTGTGCTGATCAAACCCAAGTGCTCTACAACTGAGCTGCATCCCCAGACCTTTCTTCTTTCCTTTTTATTATTTGTAAAGTTGAGTTATTTTTCTTCAATATCTTTTTTTATTTTTATTTTTTGGTACTGGGGATCAAACTCAGGACTTTGCGCTTGCCAGGCAGGCGCTATGCCACTGAGCTAAATCCCTGGCCCTCAATATCATTTTGATGTCTGGAGGACCAGGAGTGATATCTGTGCTTCATTCTTGCTATCGGTAATTTATACCTTTTCTGTCTGTCTTGCTAGAGCTTTGTCACTTCTACGATCTTTTCAAACAACCACCTGTTTCATTATTTTCTATTACCTGACTTTCTTTATTGAACGTAGACATTTTTCTGTTTTCAGTTTCATCATTTTTTTGCTGTTACCTTGATATCTTCTTCCTGACACTTGTTCTGGGCTTATTTTCACCCTTTTCTAAGTGCTTAAAGAGAGACTTTTAATTATTGCTTTAAAATGTTTCTCTTCTGTAATACACACATGTAGCATTATAAATTTCCTTCTCAGCACTACTCTGTGTCCTACAAACTTTGACATGCTGTATTTTCATTTATTTCCATATTTTTAAAAATGGCCTTTAGGAATTTCTCTTCAGCCCATGGACTATGTAGAAGTGTGCTGTTTGGTTTCTAAGTGCTACTGATTTCTACTTTGATTCCTTGAGCTCAGAGAAGACACTCTGAGGACCGGGGATTTAGCTCGGTGGTTCTGCTGCCTGCCTCAAAAGCGCAAGGTCCCGAGTTCAATTCCTGGTACCAAAAAAAAAAAAAAAAAAAAAGACACTCTGTATGATATAAAGTCATTGAAAGTTTGCTGAGGCTTTTAAAAAAAGACCAGGATGTGATCTGTCTTAGAGTGTGTTCCACAAGGTTTTGAAGCAGGTGCATTCTGCTGTGGCCTGAGAAGGGTTCTCCTCAGTGCTGGTGTGTGCTGCAGCTGTTGGGCTCTTCCGCATTCCTGCTGGTCACCTATCAAGTGTCCTATCCAGTGTTGAAGGCATGTTGACGTTTACAACTACAATTGTAGATTTGCCCCTTTCTCTTCTCAGGTCTATCAGTTTTCCTTCACATGTTTTGTACCTCAGGTGTCTGTGTCACACACACATTTAGGATTGCCATATTTTCTTGGTGGATTGACCCCTAAACAAAAAGGTGGACAAATCCAGGCTTGCACTAAGTGCAATTTATTGGTGGCTTATGGAGAAAAACCTGTCTTAGGCGACAGCAAACCAGGTGGATCCCTGTACCCTAAGGTAGAAGGAAGGGGTTTACATGCTGAGATATACAAAATGGGCTGCAGCAAGCCACTGTGTACTTGGGCTTGCCTAAGAACTGTTAATGTATCCAGCAGCAGTCTACAAGCAGTCCGGGTGTCATGCCAGCGCAAAATACTTGGCCTACTTTCTGTCTTAACCATGATGTGGTCCCGTAAGGTTCAGGGTCGCCCGGTGATCAAAACAGCTGTAACTGGAGCAAACTGGCTCTCTACAGATTGAGGCTAGACATTTTTACACCGCACGGTAAGACTGGATTTTATTCAAACCACCTCTCTTAGCTGGATTTCTCCGCTATGAGTCTGCTAGGGAACAAGGGAGCCTCACCCCGTTACTGGTAGGGGAAAGGAGAAGCCCAGATTTCCCCGAGCTCCAATGTTAGCCCTGGAGGGGACCCTTGTCACAGCAAGCAGGGGTGGGAGTTTCAGCTCCTGTGGGTCCCACCGACATGGTGGTGAGAGTGTGTGCTTCTTGGTGGGCAGCAGTGAAAGCCACGCTGCTCCAGAGTTTTCTCAGAGACCACACACCAGGGAGGAGGGGAGGGGGGAGGAGGGGGGAGGGGGGGAGGAGGAGGAGTTCCTGCCTCCACACCTTGGCTGGGTGGGTGTCCAGGGGTCCCACGTGGCCCCAGGGACACCATGTGTGTGACTCATTCTAGGCTGGCAGGGAGGGCGTTTCTGGCTCCCCACTTGGGCATCTCTGATAGCCAGGGTGCTGGGTGCCTGTTACAGCCTCAGGAGGGGAGGAGTCTGCGCTCTGCCTTGGCTCCCATGGTTTGGGCTGGGCCACCGTTTGGGGCTGCGGTGGTGGGATTACTGTTGGAAAGACCTCTGTCTTCAGTGTTTCAGTGTCCTGGACCTCGGTTACAGAGGAGGCTCTGCTGGAGCTTTTCTCCTCTGAGGATTGATATTTCGGGGCTGTCCATTTCGTCAGCTCCAAGACTGGGACACATGAGGCAAAACGTGAGCCCAGGAACTTAGCACCAACTCATTCCTTGCGTCCCAATGCGCCTCGCCAGTCTACATCTTCTCTCCACCTTTCAGAGCGTTCTTTTGTCTTATACATAATGACCACGGATAACGGTAACTGTACTGGGTGAGCAAAGGTGTCTAATCTATCCTGAGGTGCAGGAAACCCCTCAGTAAGTAGTTAAAGAGTAAAGATTCCTGAGTTTAGCCAAGTGCAGTGGCACATGCCTGAAATCCCAGCACTCTGGGAGGGAAGGCAGGAGGACTGCAAGTTCAAGTGCACCCTGGGCACCTTAGCAATTTACCAAAACCTAATCTCAAAATAAAAAACAAAAAAGGGCTAGGAGTGTAGCTCAGTGAGAAAGTCCTGGGTTCAGTCCCCAGGAGCACACACACACACTCCTGAGTTTGAGAATCTGTGCCCTAGAAGATACAAAATCTATTTAAGTCAGGAATCCTTGCTCTTACTTAGGTTTATAATTGTGCTATGAATATGGCATGTTAGATTTTTTTTAACATTTAACATTTTCCTGTTTATGATAAATTATATTTTTAATAAAAAGCTTTCTGCAATTATCAGCGGTCTCCTGGCATTACTCTAGAGGGCTGCTTTTCTGTTCACCACCCCAGCATCCCACACAGCACACAGCACAGTGAGGACAGGGACGGCAACAGCGGCCACTTGCACAGCCTGTGGCCCTCTACAAAGCGCTGTCCCACGTACCACGGCACCGGATCTTCCCGAGAGCCACGCAGGGCCTGCAGAACTGGTGTTATCATGACCACGGCCGACAGCCGGTTTGCGCACAAGGGCTCTGGTTGCTAAAATAACAAGACACTTCTGTCAAAGCTGCTATGCAGACTCCCAAGTCTCCCTGGCACGCTGTCCCACACCTCCTCCTGATACTGCAGCTAAAAGGTGAATGCTAGGCCCAAATGAGTCTTTGCTGGCATCGGACTGGCTGACCAGATGCTCCAACCGTTACCTTCTAACCTTGTGCTCGCAGGACACTGAGATTTCAGCAACAAGTGACTGGGTCGGGGGAACCAAAGCCCCTGTCCTTCCCTGAGTCGCACACCCGCTCACCTGTCTTACTCTCCGCATCAGCACCTGCCACTCCTCAGAGGGACCACAGTGCCCACCCACCCTGCCTTCTGGAAGCTTCAGCCCAGGCCGCTTCCCCTCTGCACAGTCCTGACAGGACAGCGACCAGGGTCCCGGGAGCAGGGCCTCTATACTCAATCACATGAGTACACACAGGTCTATATTTTTCCAGAAAGAAGGGCTTGACCTCCCAGATCACCTGGCAATGTGATGCACACGATGTGTTCTCCCAAACCCACAGCAGTTCGTGACTGGAGGGTGGGTTACCTGATCAGGGAACACGGAGAGGAAGCTGCCATCACTCGAGATGCTGTCCTCTCTCCAGCTCAATTTCCACCCACAGGAAGTTACACATACGACACATGCCCAGGAGGCAAGATCTGAACGACTCCAAAGCTATTGCTCTGGTGCCCTTGATCGGCTAAGGAACAGTTTTCCTGTGACAGTTACAGGACAGGTGTGTGTTCATTCCCCACACAATTTCTTAGGGTCTACATGTTCAAAAAAATACATTAACAAAGAACAATCTAAACACTGCTGGGTTAGTGGGAAGGGGGTGTCTGACTGCGGATGCAGTCGGGTTGGCAGCTTGCTGGGAAGGCAAACAGGCCAAGGGCCCCGCCCTGAAGGCCCTGACTGGTGCTACCCATGTCCCGCCACGGCCCCTCCTGGACCACACATTGTATTCAGAAAACACCTCAGGAAATCCATTCGGTCTATGGCAACAAACTAGACAAGGGGCCAATAAGATGCTTCCTAACTCTGAGGCCTGACAGTCTGAGGTAACATCGACCATGGGGGAAGCTGGGAAGATCTGAGGGCTGTGAGCCTCCTACTCCTCTGCCCAGTCTGTTCTTTTTTTGTTTTTGTCTATTTGGGTACTGGGGATGGAACTCGGGACCTTACACTTGTAAGGCAGGTGGTGGAACCACTGAGCGAAATCCCGAGCCCCTGCCCAGCCTGTTCTTTAAGGGGTTTTCAGGGAAAAACAAATTTACCCCATGCTTGGGACTCAGAAACGACCTGGGAGGGGCCAGGGATGCACTTAGGCCTGTGATTCACTTCTCTCTCGAGAAAGACACCATGAAAAGCTGAGGGGAAAGTGAGAGGATTCAAACTGCAAGGAAGCAGACAGGGGAGAGGAGACATGAGGAAAGGAAGCGGCCCGGCCTCCAGCCCCCAGGCCACACCAGCCGTCAGTGTACAGTGTACAGGCGCCAGGCCCGCTGAGGCCCAGGGAAGGACGCAGACCCCACGTGTGGGGTCAGGGTGGTTTGGGTGCTCCAAGCCCCCGGCGCCTGCGAATTCGCTTTTCTGGGACTTCCTGGCAACTAAACAACCTGAGGCATGAAGCTGGCTGAGTGGAGAGCATGCAGGTGGCTGAAGAACAGGAGTACATGCAGGAGGGCTGGGGCAGCGAGGGTGGCTCACTGGGGCGGGGGGGGGGCAACTCAGGGATCGGAGGGCGCCGGGCCCCAGGATCCACCTCCCCCTAACTGCAGCTGCAGTCCAGGCCTTCTCTCTACCTCCCTCTCATGCACACGGCGCTACACTCTGAGCCCCCTTCTCCGGGCAGGTTAGACAGGCAGCTAAGCTTAGAAACTGTCAGAGGGCCATAGTCCCAGCACTCTGGCAGGCTGAGGCAGGAGGAGCACAGATCCAAGCACACACCCCATGAAACCCACCTGAATCCCTCTGCCCAGCTGACCTGTTGTCTTTGATGCTCTGTAGCGCCAGGTGCAGCCAGTGAGCCTGCTGACTTGGAAGCCAGTCCTCCCTCCACAAGGGCCCAGGCCTCCCCATTTCCTGCTCGGGCTTCTCACTTTCACCCTTTTCCTGTGAGAGAGAAGTTTGTTTTTCATAACTGTCATTGTGGGTGGCTCAAGTGTCTCAGGAAAAATAAACAAAACGAAATCTCTCACATTTTTTCCTACTGTAAACATTTTGTCCCCCAAAGGTGGATGAGCTTAGAGTATACTTTTCCCCAAAGATAATTATATCTTTAAGAAAACGGCCACACTGTACCTGAATTCTCGATGCCCGGGGAGTGGTCTGCTTTCCGGGGACCACACTCACTGCACATTGCCCAGTGTGCCCCCAGTCCGGTGTCCAGAGCCACCTGTGCCCCTCCCTCCAGGGGCCGACATGGAAGCTGCTCCGGGCACGTGCGAGGGCCCCAGTGTGGGTGGCTCAGGTGGAACACAATGCCCTCTTTCATGGCAGGCAGGTGTGTCATTGCGACACGAGTGAGAAGAGGTTGTTCTGCGGATGGCAGGAAATATGTTTCCAGAGGAAGGAGCCCATGGAGGGTGAGAGCCAGCTGGGGCACTCCAGCACCTTGGAGCCCCTTGGGAAACACTGCAAGACCTCCTCTGAGGAGCAGGGGCAGCTGCCCCGACCCCCACAGTGTACCAGTCACCAAGGGCCACCTTTTGAAGCCCCCAGACCTCCCCACAGCCCTGCTCCTGAGGAGTCACAGCAGGGCCTTTCCCACCTCCTTCATAAATCCTCTCCACTCACCACCCACATAGGAGTGAACTGCTCCTCTTAAGGAGTCAGGGCCAGGCATGGTGGTGCACGCCTGTAATGCCAGGACTCCAGAGGCTGAGGCAGGAGGATCACAAGTTCTAGCCCAGCCTGGGGAATTTAGCAACTTAGTGAGACCCTGTCTCAAAATTTTACAAAAAGGGCTGAGGGTATAGCTCAGTGCAAAGGAACTGGATTCAATTCCCAGTACTAGAAGAAAAAAAATAATAAGCCTGTAATCCTATCAATGGAGAAGCAGAGGTAGGAGGACCACAGTTCCAGGTAGGTACTATCAAAATATACGGTGAATGTTTAAATTTTAAAATGTATGAGTACATGATGCATTGCTATCCGTTCTATCAATATCTAGCAATATCACTGGTATCAAAATATGCCAATGCACTTATCCCATTGTTCCTGTCATTTTCTGAAGCAGTTCTAGAAGTCCTCTTTTGTGAGTGGCTTTATGAAGTGTGATAAAAAATACGGTGAATGCTGCTGAGTGCCATCCAATGGAAATGCAGGCTGGTAAAGACAATGTAGTGGGTCTTCATCCCCCTCGTTCACTGGATTTACCGCGGGCACCATGTGACTTCCACTCTTCCTCATCGTCAAAATGACCATGAACAAGGTAAATGCTTTGAATCCATTCAGGACCTCAAGGTAGACCCGCAATTAAAGACATGCACGAAAGAGGACTTCAGAACTTCTTCAAAGAAAGAAGGAAGAATGCTGAGTGCATTTGAAATGAGGAGGAACATTTTGGGAGAGATTAACGGCGATGTGTCTTTTTTATTCATTTAAACGTTCACCATGTTCTTTGATCACACTTCACACACAGCGAGACCCTGTCCCCTGCCCCAACTGAGCACGCTGCTACACTTTGGCATTTGCCACATCTGCCATATTATTTCTACGTCATGTGGCCATTTCTCCGTCGACTTGTCTCTCCTTACTGACTTACTTCTCTGGGGGTTGGCTTCACGGACCCTCCTCTCGGCCGCGTCAGCACCTCGCACATGCGCACTCGGGGAGGGGCGAGGGGACCGGAAGAAGGCCCTCGGAGCTCTGCGCGTGCGCACCGCAGGTCTTTCTGCTCGGTACTTTCGAGTCTGAATGTAGACAAAGAAGTCGGGTTTGGGCTGCTCAGCTTTGTGCTCCTACAAATGTTGGAAATAACCTGGAGATGGCCTCTGTTTCCAGGGCCTCCTGCCCATGTGTACCATGCTGCCCACAGAGCCAGGGACTCCCAGCAGCCCTTCAGCAGATAGGGTCTTGCCCTGCTGAGGCCCTCAGAGCACCGAATAGGGGTGACGGGGCTGCCCCAAATCTAGATTGTGTGGAATCCGAAACTCATTCCACGTAGGGGACCCTTTAAGGGGAAGAATACAAAACTGTAAACACAGGGATGCGAGCCCTTGGAAGGAGGGCACGCAAGGGGTTTGAACACTAGGCTTCCTGAGCATCACAGGAAATGAACCTTGGTGTGTCCTAACGGAAGCAGCAGGGAGCATGAACGAGTCTCTGGGAGCTGCCAGTGACATTTCTTCTCTCAGGGTTTGGAGGCCGGAAGTCTGAAATCAAGGTGTAGCAGGGCCAGGCCGCCATGGAGACCAGTGGAGAATCCTTTTCTCTTCCGTGCTCCTGTTGGCTGCCTCTTGGTCTTGGGGCTTTCTCGCTGTAATTCGTGACTCTGGTCTGCCTTTGCCTCTGCCCTGGTCGTCACATGCTGTTCTTCTGTCCGTGTCCTCAAATGCCATCTTATAAGGACAGCAGTCTCTGTGGGTCTGGGGCTCCCCTTCTTCGATTGTTAATAGTTAAGTTGTTCTTAACTAACGGTATCTGCAGCTACCCTGCTCTCAGTAAGGTCACATTCTGAGCTGCTGGTGAAGGACTTTGACAGGCCTTTGGGGCCATTGCAAGTGGTGGAAGGGGAGGGGCAGAGCAGCAATGGGAGAAGTAGAGGGAGCCATTGTGGGCCCTTGGGGTTGGGAGATTCCTGGGGGTTCTCTCCTGGGCTGCCTGGGTGGGAACACCTCCCACCTCTCCTCCAGAGCACTCAGAGAAAACGGAAGCTCCCCGAGCCCCTGCCAGCCCGGCCCTGCTGCTCCACTGATGCTGTAGGTATCAGTGCCACAGACTCGCAGTATCACCTCTCTCAGTCCGAGGAACCTTGGCAGTCCCACCTAGAACCATGAAGCCGTCCCTGAAGTAGGGGCTTGTGAATGTGGGTAGACGTGGGCTGCAGAGACCACAGAATGTGGCACCTAGACATGCTTGTCCCTGACACCCTGTGGCTGGACACAGGGAGGAATAATTTGCCCGAGGAAGAGCATGGTGGTGCACCTTAAGCTGTGGAACCCTCCAGGTTGCCTACTGGATGCAGCCATGGCTACAGCTGCAGGTCATCAGGGCTAGACTGCATCACTGTTGATGGCTTTCTTTCCTCTAAGAGATTTGCCTCTTAAGCATGTTTTGCTTAATCTCCAGAATGCATTTGCATTCCCTGAGCACACAGGGTAGGAGCAGCCCAAAGCGTCCTGGGTGGCAGGGAGAAGCCAGGCAGGGATTAGAAACAGACAGATCATCACAAAATGGGCAACCTACATTCAAGAAGGCTGGGCCTGCCTGGCAGGGTCGGCTGTGGGCTGGCTGGGTTGCCTCTGTGTTGTAATTAGCTGAGTCCCAGAGACGCAGAACCAGTCTCATTGAATCCTGCTCCGGTGGAATACGCCCAGCACAAAAATGCTCGCAAGCAGGGTTTGTCCACACCACTCCAGCAGGCCCTGAAGAAGCAGTGGGGCTGGCGGATGTCACGCTGGGTGGAAGTCACCCATGGAGCCATGTGGGGCACTGGCTATTTCTTGCTGGCCCTGTGACACTGCAGAGGAGCATCCTCCTAGTCACACTGTCCAGGGCAGGAAGGGGTTCTGGCTCTAGGAGCGTCGTGGTTATTTGGATTCTGGATTAAGAAGCAACATCGAAATGGAGACTTGATAGCACTTGTGTCTGAGGGCTGTGTGGCCAACCAGTTGTGTTAGGAGCGTGTCTGAGCCTGTGAGGCAGGCGAGGTAGGCTCTGTGCTGCCCGACCCACCCACACTGACCCACGGGCAGGAGGAGGGTGCTGCGTAAGACCCTCTGTGACTTTGGCCTTGGTGTCCCCCTCGGGCTCAGGGGCTCCTCACTGAAAGATTCCAAATGTCCTCCCCTGCCTCTTGAGTTGCACACACCTAAGTCTTGCGTTTCTGTGAGTAGGAGTTCCTCTGCCCTTCAGCTGAGCTGCTGTCTGTCAGAGAGCAAGGCCGTCCTACAGAGCCCACACCCACAGGAACCTCCTGAAGTCCCCAGCAAGGACCTGCTGCCTTATCCCATTGTTCTTGTCACTTTCTGAAGCGATTCTGGAAATCCTGTCTTTGAGTGTCTTCACAAGGTGTGACTGAAACATGTCTGGTGAATGCAGCTGCAGAGCGCCATCCCACAGAAAGGCAGCTCATAAAAACCTGACTCTGGGTCCTCGTCAACATTATTCACTGGATCTGGCCCTGTGCAACTTCTGGCTCCTCCCAAAGTCAAGATGACCATGAAATGGCATGTCTTGAATTGATTCTGGACATGGAGGTGGCCTCAACAGTGCAACTGAAGACACTCACGAAAGAGGACTTCCAGAAGTGCTTCAGAAAGTGACAAGAGCCACAGGATAAGTATGTTCGAAGCCAGCGTAAGTATTTTGAGGGAGATTCATGGCAATGTGTCTTTTACTGAAATCACTTTTAAAACTTTAACATTCACTGTATGTTTCAATCACGCCTTACAGTGCCCAGCACAGAGAAGGCCTGAAATAGAAGTTTTTAGTTTAATGCACATTGAATAAATAAATGACCTATTAAAATGAGAGATGTAGAGGGGCATGTCAGTGCACACGTATAATCTCAGCACTCAGGAGGCTGAGGCAGGAGGATTGCTACAAATTCAAGTCCAGCCTGGCCGACACAGTGAGTTCAAGGCCAGCCTGGTCTAAATAACAAGATTCTGTCTCAACACTTGCCCTGCAAATAAATAAAATGAGAGGCCACACTGCCCAGGAAGTGGGGCTCAGGCTGCGAACAGCCATCGTCCTGAAGGGCCCGGGGTTATTTCCACAGGACACAGCATGATCCTGCCTCGGAAGTCACAGCACAAGCTGTCAGGGAGAGGCCTGCAGCCCAGGGTAAGGCAAGTGTGTGAATGCACACTCCGCTCTGCCAGTGGGGCCCTTTTGGGTGTGTTTCACGCTCAGGAGAAGGATTAGAGAAAGTCAACATCTCCTCCCTCCCGGTACCCTGGACTCCCAGCCAACCGCACGGACAGGCTTTCCACCCAGGCATCTTGGTTTCCCGGAAAAAACTTTCCAGCAGCACCGCTGCCCGTGGGGGCCCATCTCCACTCCCGAACACAGGCGTATGTGCCACCCACGGGCCCACTGCCTGCCAAGACGGCTTCCAGCTGCCGCAGACGGCAAGGCAGGCGCAGCCCTGTGGTCTTGGAGCTCGTCTCCCCCAGCAAGGGAGAGCGACAGAGCTCGCACTCTGCAGGCCCCGAGAACACACTTCTGTGGACAGCGCCCGTGGGGCAGCATCTTCCACGGCCCGACGATCTAAGTCCGCACTCAGGGAGCTGCTGCTCCCGGCCTCACCCCTTTCTGACCTTAGCTCTTTGTATTCATGAAATCTAGACACATGCTGTTCTCTTCCTTGAACAACAGGGACTGAGTTTGTTTTTTTAAGTATTCCGGTAGGTTTAATAGTGGCCACCCAAGGACATCAAATCCCTATCCATAGAAATTGTAAATGTTTCCTTACTGGGCGAAAAGGTCCTTGCCCATGTGGCTGAGTGAAGGGTTTAGAAGTACAGTTACCTGGTCCATCCAACAGGCCCTCCAGGCCAACACAAGTGTCCTTGTAAGAGAAAAGCACAGGGACTTTTTGAGAGACACCCAGAAGAGGGTGTAACATGAGCAAAGAGACAGAGATGGGAGTGATGTGGCCACAAGCCAAGGAACACCTGGACCACCAGACTCAGGGAGGCGCCAAGAACAATGGCTCTGCCAACAGCCCCGTTCAGACTTCCACTTCCACCATGGCAGAGAGTAAGAGCCAGTTGTTGAAGCCTCTGAGCTGGAGGTGCATTGATACAGCTGCCCCAGCAAGTCAATATAATGGTGGGCTGGCAAGGGGAAGATACCAGGCAGGGCCACTTCCTGAACTCTGTCTAATAAAAACAATCCAGGGGACTGAACCCAGGGCCTCAGACATGCCAGGGAAGCACTGTACCACTAAGCTACAGCCTCAGCCCTGGAATGTTTTTAAAACTAACAATGGATAGTCGAGTGGGACAAAGCTCTGTGGTGCATGTGACTGGCTGATAAGGACCATGGAGGGTCACTATTCAACAGGACTAACCGAGCTATTCTAGGGCCAGCCGGAGCCTCCGGAAGCCACAGTGGCCCCAGACTGAGCACTCCCCAAGGCTGGGCACAGATTCAGCCCATCCTGGTCTCAGCAGGTGTCTCTGTGGCCAGCTTTGATTCTGGCCCAGTCTGCGCACACGGCAAAATGTCCAAGGTGAGGGGAACATGTTCTGATAGGTGATGGTAGATAAGCATGATGAAATATCACTGGACTATTGTCAAAAAATGATCAGGAAAGCAGTGTCGAAACACGGAAAAAATGTCTCACAGCAGAAACGCCTAGGTGACCTTGTGGAGAAAGATCTCATGAATTGTGGCAGAGCAACACAATGGAATGTTATAGTCATCATTTAAAAAGGCCGGTTAGGAAAGGTATGCCAAGAGCTGGAAAAAATATTGGGTATTGCCATAAGTTAAAATAGCTGATTACAGACTGTATGTGAGCGGACTGTAAAAGGTCTCTTATTTCTCAAATCTTGTACAGTGAAGATTTATGTTTATCATTTGTAATTGGGCATAGTGGTGTATACATCTAATCCCAGCACTCTGGGAGGCTGAGGCAGGAAGATTGAAAGTTCCAGCCCAGCCTGGGCAACTTAGTGAGATTTTGTCTCAAAATAAAAAAATAACAGGGCCGGGGATTTTGCTCAGTGGTTCCGGCGCCTGCCTCAAAAGCGCAAGGTCCCGAGTTCGATCCCTGGTACCAAAATAAATAAATAAATAAATAAATAAAAACAAAAAATAACAAAAGGACTGAGGATGTAGCTCACTGGGGAGGCCCTGGGCACAGTACCCAGCACCACACACACACACACACACACACACACACACACGCAATAGGAATGCATATGAATAGAAACTGATGTGCAAAATTGTTTGAGTTTGGTGAGACACGTGATCGAAACTTAAATTTTTCATTAAGATTATTGTAGGGTTTTTTTGGTAAATGAACAAAGTTTTGAAAATATATTACGTTTCAAAATTAAGAGGACCAGCAGAGAAATAAGTGTTTCCTGAGTGCCCTCTAGCACTGTCCTGATGGTAATGGGCGAAGCAGCTGGCTGTGACACCAGCCCTGTCCCCTCCATCCCCTCGGGGCGTCTGCAGGGACGGCTGCCCGGATCCCTCTCCTTCCTGTTACCTCCTCCGACTGAGAGCAGGCTGTTGGGCTCCTTCAGGCGGGGCTGGCCCGGTGAGCAGTGGTAGAGGCGACCTGTGAGTTCTGGGCCTGGCTACTGTTTTTGCCCCATTGAAGCCAAATGCCGTGAAAACGAGGGGGAGGGGAGGGAGAGGGTATCAACTCAGCCAGCACCCAGCTGTTCCGTCCACCCAGCGGAGGCGCCAGAGTCGGACCACCCGGCGGAGGCCCAGGCCCAGGCTGTGGAACAGATAAGCCGTCTTCTAGTTGCGAATCGTGCTTGCTGTTGTTTGAAGCCACTCAGTTTGGGACGTATTTGTAGCACAGCAATAGGTGATGAAGCAACCCTCCTGCTGGACGGAAGGACTCTCCGGCCAGGGCTGTCTGCTCTGGCCTCGCAACCCCTGCCTCGCACAGGGCCAGCACTGTCTACCCGCGGCCATGCGGACTGGGTGGCAGGCGGAGTGAGGCGGCACAGCGCGGGGACAGCGAAAGGCTGCGGAGCGCGTTATCCTCCCTCCGCAAGCACTGGCTCACCGAGGTCACCCGCGGCCATGAGAGGTTCAGATCCGGCAGCCGAGCCGGGCACGCAGCCGTTTTTTTGTGTTAAATAACACGACGAAGATTAAGCAGGAGTCTGAACGCTGGCTCCTGGCAGGCCCCTTCCTGAGTAAGCAGAGAGCCAGGACCGGGTAATTAGCAGGCCCCGGCCTGTGGCTGGGCTGTTCGGGCCGTGGGAGTCTGAGCCTGGCTTCAGCAGCAAATCTGCACACGGCGGGGCAGGCTGGGCTCCCCAGAGCGCCCCAGCCCCGTGCCTCTGGCGTCCAGTCTCCCAGGGGCGGATGCGACTTCCGGAAGCGGAGAAACCCTCCCTGCCCTGGCTTCTGTCTTAACTAGGCAGTGCCAAAACAATTTTGACGAATTTTGACGAATCGAGCTAGGCAGGCCCAGGCCCCATCTTCCCTGCCTCCATCTGCCTGACCTGTAGGCAAAGAAGGTTTTGCACATTTTTCAATGGTTGAAAAAAATACTATTTTTGACAGGTGAAAATTATATGGAATTTCAATTTTAGTGCCCAGAAATAAAATGTCATTGCAACACATCCACTTCCATTTGTTTAATTATTTGTATACAATGACAGAGTGACAAAAACCATGTGGTCTGAAAACCAAAAATATTTACCTCGTGGCTTTTTACAGAAAATGATAGATAATACTTCACGTATTGACATGATCTTAGCCTATTTTCTCTGTAATTAAAAACAACTCAAACTACGATGGAATCGGCAGGCCCCTGTGTAGACAGACGATAACCTTATAGGACATAGTGACTGCGTTCGCTGTGGGGAATTGGCGCCTGCACATAACACATTTCAATCCTTTTTCCTCTACTCCTCTACCTCGGTTTTAAAAGATTTGTCTGGGCTGGGGATTTAGCTCAGTGGTTCCGCAGCCTGCCTCGCAAGCACAAGGACCCAAGTTCGATCCCCAGTACCAAAAAAAAAAAAAAAATTGCCAGCATCAGATTCATTTATTTATGTCTTTATCAAGTTGATTATCATAAATACGGATTTAACATTCAGACTAACAAGGCAAAAAACATATAAAACACATAAGACAACTACACTAAATCAAGGCTCACTTCTAGATATATTTTCCATGCTGGATTACATTAACTTTTTTCTCTCTGTTTCTCTTCCTATTATTTTGCACTTTATTTACATACTGGGTTTCTCTTCTATAAGAGGACCCATGCGATATTGAAGCTCCTGTGCCTGACTTTCTTCACTTGACATGTTGGTCTCGAGGAGGATGCACCCAGTTTTGGAAAACACACTTCCAACCCTTCGGTGTAGTGTGTCCTTTTGTTTTTAATTATTTTTTTTGGTAGTGTGTTTTCTGAACCAGTCCTAATCATAAGGAATCATAAGGAATCTTTCATTAGCCCTCAGTCCCCCAGTGAGCAATTAAAATGAAAACAAACAAAAGTCTAAACTGAGTTATAGGAAGAAACCAAGGGTGAGGCTAATTATGAGCTTCTGACCCACTGGATCTTTTAAAAGAATTTAAATTATTTTCAGCGCTGGTGTTGGACTCGGGGCTGCAGCCCTGCCCGAGGCTGCGGATTTTGTGCGCCCTGCAGGGCAGGCCAAGGGCCTGATGGGAAGGAGCTGGCCCAGCTGGGTTTTGGCAGCAGGGCGGCTTCTGCTGAAGCCCAGGTCCTCTCAGCTTCTAGCACGCGCTGCCCCCGCCCAGGACTGCCGGGGCGCCAGAGAGTGGGTCCGGAACGCCTGCTCCTGCTCGGCCCGGGTGGCCAGGGGAGCCGGAGTGCACTGCATGGGGCCTCTCCTTCCACAAGGCGGACCTGGCGGCCAGGCCCCTCAGCTGCCGCTACAGCGCCTCGCTTTCCATTGGCTGCATGCGAATGGCCCCTCTCCTCCGGATTTCCCAGCAGCTCAAGTGCTCTGGGGAGCCGAGGTGAACTGTTCCCGCTGCTGTTGTCACCCTTCTGGTGCAAGGGGCTCTCAGGAGCCAGGAGCCTGGGTTCGAGTCAGCTGATGACAGTTTGGCTGGGTGATGGACCCGTCTGCCGGGCAGGTGAACGCTTACCCCGCACCACCTGGGTCTGTTCTGAGGCCTAAGTGAGATGGGGGCAAAGGGAGAAGGCACTGTGCCCCGAGCCACACTCCCAGCCCTCGATGCTCAGTGGGCTCTTCTGGAAGAGAAGGAAGGGCAGGGCCCGCCTTTCTCCCCTCCTTCCAAAACATGGAGCTGAGCCTAACGCGAACGTCCCACAGAGCTCAATGCGAAGCAAACGGCTCCCAGGAGCCACAGCTGCCCTTTCTAATTTGTTAGCCAACTTTTCTGAGAAAATTTCTGCAATGGACCCTGCCCCATGCTAGATCTGGGTGGATGGACAACCCTTGGTGTACAGATGTGGAAACTGAGGCAGGGAGGATTTCAAGAATTGGGTGGCAGCACTGCCACATCAAGCTCCGCCTGCTCTTCTCTTTATAACGCATGGGTCTGGTGCACCTGTAAGAAAGACGGTCACGGGTTTCCCGCTGCCCGGGGCCCTCCAGGGGGCTTGGGTGGGGGGCGGATCACCTGAGGGGGGGTGCGGGTTGCTGGGAGGGAATGGGGTGGAGCAGTCGGTGCTTCCGGGGGCGGGGTCTTGGTCCAGAACAATTAGTGTCCCTCACGCCTTAGCCCTCACTCTACTCCTCCAGCCCCTCAGCCACCCCTGACCTGCGGTGGGCCTCGGGAAGTGACACCCCCCCTCCACCCCCACTCCGCTCCTGGTTTCTTCTCAGCCTCCAGCGCCGTCCCCCAAGCGCCGGCCTGGCCGCTTCCAGGAGGTCGCAGCAGGCTCCCGCCCGACAGCCCCGAGGTGCGGAGCAGCTGAGCGGTTTGGGTGCCAAGAGCCACAACCCAGTCCCAGACTGCTTTCTCTGCGCCTTGTGCCCGCTGGGTAGCAAACCGCTCCCACTGAATCCCCTCCCTCAGCCCAAGCTGTTTTTTGTTTTTGTTTGTTTGTAGTGCTGGACAAGAACTCAGGGCCTTTGCTCTTTGCCTCGGGCCTTTTTGAAACAGGCTCTTGCTAAGTCACTAAACTGCCCAGACTGGGTTCAAACTTGCAATCCTCCTGCCTCAGCCTCCCAGAAGGCTGGGGTTACAGGCGTGCAGCAACACGCCTGGCGTCCAGGCTGTTTTGAAACAGCATCTCCTCTAACAGATAGGTCTGAGGAACCTAGGATAGTGTTTCCCAGAGTTTGTTCCTATAAATATTTTCCCTCTCTGATGCCTAATGGGAAATAAGGGTCCTAAAGTCAAATCAAATTGTCATGCACTGATTTAATTGATAGTGAAAGCTCTGAAAAGGCCAGAAGCCCAGAAAACATCTAGAGCAGGTGTATTTGTTTGCTAGGAATACCAAAGAACTGTTGGTTTAACAACAGAAATTTAGGGCTTGGGGTGGAGTCCAAGGCCCTAGGTTTGATCTCCAGCCCCTCTAAAAAAGCCTGGTGTGGTAGCATCTGTCTGTAGGCTCAGTTTTTGAGAGGTCGAGGCAGGAGGGTCTCTTAATCCTAGGAGTTGGCAACACAGCGACAACCACAGTTTAAAAAACACCAAAACACTAAAAAGCCAGAAATACATTGTTTCCCTGTTCTGGAGGCTGGAAGTCTGAGAGCAGGTGACTGTGGGGTTGATTTCTTTTCCTTTCTGAAGCTTTGCTGGCAGCCCCTGGCCTTTCTTGACTTACAAAGTCTCATTCTGATCGCTGCTCCTTCTCCGCATGGCTCTTCCCGTTAGGTCGCTGTCCAAACGTCTGCTTTTTATAAGGACACCAGGAGCATCGGATTAGGGATCACTGCTCCCAAATGAGCTCGTCTTAACCAACTTCTCTGTGGCAACTTTATTTCCAAATAAGGTTGAGCTCTGAGGCTCTGGGATGAGGACTTTTGAACAAATGGAATGCAAGCCTCAGGCCCAGGATTTCCCACTCTTCCTTTAGACTTTCTGGGGTTCAGAAGGGTTGGATGACGCTTGATATGTCCTCATGGCAGCCAGAACTCACTTCCCCAGTGTGTCACCAGTGGGCCTGACACCTGTGAGGTGCGCTGTAGCAATGGGGCTGCAGCCACCAGCAGGGGCAGCCAGAGGGTCAGCTCCCAGGAGAGGGGGGCCCCAAGCGTCCAAGACAGGGCAGCCTGCGTCTCTGACCTTGCTCCTTTTTCTTCCTGGTGCCAAACGGTAGCAGAAGGTGCCCTGCATCTCGTGACACCTTCCAGAGTGAGCTGCAGGAGGGTCGTGGGGACGTGGAACTGGCCAAGGGAGCCGACTGACCTGGTCACCACCAGGCTTCTCTCCTCTCCCCGAGCACGCTGGTACGAGCAAGGCTGCCTCGGGGAAGAAAAGCCTGGCTAGAGCTCTCTCTTCTGACTATCCCAAGGAGCAGGGGGAATAGAAGGCTCTGATTAAAACTGTTTGCCCAGCTGGCCCTCAACAAATCACCAAATCTGACGGGAGCATCTTATTAACCAGAGCCTGGCTCCAGCGCTGCAGTAGGAGGCTATCCTGAGAGATTATTGGCACAAAGAGTCACATCAAAGGGGACCTGAGAGGGGTGAAATTTAGATGAGCCTGGAGAATCGGCAAGGCCAGAGAAGAAGAGGGGAACCGGCCGGAGTGTGAGCCCGTGGGGCAGCCCTGGCGCTGAAGCCACGGCTCCTCAGCGTCATGGCAGGGCTGGGGACTTTGGGGCAGCACCGGAGCCAGCCAAGTCTGGAAGGGACAGAAATGGAGCAAAAGTCACAAAATGGAGAAGCTGCTGAAATTAAGATTATCAGGGAAGCATACAAGAATGCTTTTTTATTTGTTGATAAAGGTTTGAATACAGATGAATTAGGTCAGAAGGAAGAAGCAAAGAACTACTATAAGTAAGGAATAGAACACCTGCTCAGGGGAATCAGCATTATATCCACAGAGCCTCAACACACAAGCCCTGCATGGGAATCTGCTACAGATGCAACAGAAAATGAAAGAAACACTATCGAATGTATGCACCAGGTTAGAAATTCTAGAGAAAAGTCTTGCCACTTCCCTATGGAATGATCTTCGGGAGATACCCAAGTTACATCCAGAATTTCCACTAAAGACACATGTGAAAAGTCACCAGGGCCTCAGCCCTCTACTTCACCTCTGCAGCATGCTGAACTAAATGGAAACGCTGCAACTACAAGTTCAGGGCCTGTTGCTGCACCTTCTTCCCTGGCCTTACCATCTCCATGCTGCCCAGCAGAAGCTCCTCCTGCTTACACTCCTCAGGCTGTTGAGGGTCACTACACTGTGTCTTCTGGAAGAGATTCCGGGGAAATGTCATCAGTTGAAGAAGATTTCTATAGGACTCATTCTCAGCCACCTCCTCTCGAGACCTTAGGGATGGATGCAGATGAATTGATTTCGATACCAAATGGAGTACAGATTTATTTTTTTGGAAATCCTGCCGGGGAGGTGAGTGCACCTTCATATCCTGGGTACCTTCGAATTGTGAGGTTCTTGGATGATTCCCTTGATACAGTTCTAAACTGTCCTCCTGGGTTTCTTCAGGTTTGTGACTGGTTGTATCCTCTGGTTCCTGATAGATCTCCGGTTCTCAAATGTTCTGAGGGAGCCTACATGTTTTCTGATACAATCTTACAAGCAGCAGGATGCTTTGTGGGCTTGGTCTTTCCTCTGAGCTACCAGAAGATGACAAGAGAACTCTGAGGATTTGTTAAGACAAATGTCTGACCTTCGACTCCAGGCCAACTGGAACAGAGCAGAAGGAGAAAATGAATTTCAAATCCCTGAAAGACCAAGATACTCCTCTGACCAAGTGAAAGCAGCCTCTGGTAGTGATGTGAGTCAGTTAGACCCTTCATTAGGCCAAGGCAACAAGGACGTGCATCATAAAGGAAAATATAAGAGAAAGACTAAAGATACTTCAAATGAAGACATTAATCTGAGTCACATGGTACCCTGTGAACCAGTTTCAGAAGAAAAAGCTAAAGAATTACCTGAGTGGAGTGAGAAAGTGGCTCAAAACATTTTGTCAGGTGCTTCCTGGGTGAGTTGGGGCTTAGTCAAAAGTGCTGAATTTACTGGTAAAGCAATCCAAAAAGGTGCTTCTAACCTCTGACAATGGATTCAGCCAGAGGAAAAACCAGTGGAAGTTAGTCTGGCTGTCAGCAAGGGACTTTATATAGCCAAGCAGGCTACAGGAGGAGCAGCTGAAGTCAGCCAGTTCCTGGTTGATGGAGTTTGCACTGTAGCGAATTGTGTTGCAAAACAATTAGCTCCCACATTAAGAAGCATGGAAGCAAACTCGTTCCAGAATCTCTTAAAGGAGACAAAGATGGAAAGTCTACCCTGGATGGTGCTATGGTTATTGCAGCAAGTAGTGTTCAAGGATTTTCACCTGTCTGGCAGGGATTGGAATGTGCAGCTAAATGCCTTGTTGACAATGTTTCAGCGGAAACCATACAGACTGTCAGATACAAACATGGGCATAATGCAGGAGAAGCTACACACCATGCAGCGGATTCTGCCATCAGTGTTGGCGTAACTGCCTAGAATATTGACAACACTGGTATCAAAACAATGGTGAAGAAAACTGCAAAGCAAACAGGAGAAAAACTCCTTGAGGACTATCAAATAACTGATAATTCTCAGAAGGAAGGTGAAGAAGGAATGTCAAATGCAAAAACGAGAAGACAGAAGGATGAGAAGAAAGAAGCAAAGAAGAAAGATAAATGATGAAAGTGCCGGGAATTACCTATACCAAAGCCTTACCAAATGGAGGAAATAAGCAAATACGGAATTCTCCACAGATTAACTACTATTTTTTGAATGTATTCATTCCTATCAAATGACCGCCATAAGTGTTCTGGCATGTATTCCATTTACAAGGAAAACAATCAGCATTCTTGCATCTAGCCTTTAGAAATAATGAAGTTATATTCTCAGTAAGTTTATTTTTGCCCTAAATGTGGCTAAAATATTTTTGCAGTTAAAATAAAGCTTATAATACATGAGCTATAAATCTCACTAAACCTAATGTTAATATTTTTCTATCTGCTGTCTTTCAGAAAGAAAAGTAGGAAATTATATATTTACATAAAATCTGGTATTTAGTAACCTTAGCTCTATTTATACTGGGAAAGAATGACCTCTAAAATACTGTATTTTCTTTTTGCACTGTGGATCTCTTTAGGTGCTTGTCTGAATTTTCAATGTGTGAGCTAAATAAAAACAATCTAAAAGAATTCTTAGATTCCATTTTCAAACAGGGAAGAGATTGATCATGAAAAATGAAAATGAGACTCTTTAAAACTATTTGGTAGCTTGCCTGTCAGGAAATGAGGTCTTTTTCATTTAAAATGAATAAAAATACATCTTTAAGTCTTTTAGATTGTGACTGGTTTTGATGTATTTACAAAACTAGTATATTTTGCAGTATTTTATTTATATATTAATTGGTATGCTTTAGGTATACAATACATTTATATTTATCATTGGGTGCTTGTACCTGTACATGATGTATCTTAGTTCTTATTTTTTCCCCATTACCTGTGCGCCTTCACCCCCTCCACCCTTCCCTATTTACATAGACTTCATTTCTATTTTTTTTCTTTTCTCATAATTTTTCCTTTCCCTTCTTTCCTCTCCCCTTCCCCTCCCGCCACCTCTCCACCCTTGGACCTTTTCCTATTTCAAATTATCAGTTTATATTTTGCAGTATTAAGTAATTGAATTTACTGATGTAAATGTATTTTTATTTTTTGATTCATTCATTGAAATTTGTATTTCAAAGCTAATAAGTGACAAGGAAAGGTTCTATTTGTGATCAAGGTAGAGAGATGAAAACCTTAGCTTAACCCATGGTTGGTAAGCAGGAGCAGTTTCTACTTTGGTGGAAGCCAGGACACTCTGATCTTTAAGCTGAAAATATGTGAGTAAAGGCCTAATGACTCTTTATGCTTACTGATTTTTAAAAGATTAATACTAGTATTTGTAGCTATCATCTATATAATCATTTCTGAACTTCTAGTGGCTAGTTTATCAGACTTTATTTGAAACTAGCTAAAGAATGCACTTTGTGAATAAAGAAATTCTCTGAAAAAAAAAAAAGAAGAGGGGAACCTTGGGCCTCTAAGACAGGTCCAAGAAAGACCGTGGATGCTTGAAATTTAAGAGATATGCACGCGCATCTCAGCATTTATGTAGTATTTTCTTGAAACTTGGAAAAAGCAGATGGAGGACAAAAAAGAGCAGGTGCCTTTGAACATATGGTAAACAAAGAATTCAGCAGCCCAGCATATAATACAGGGTGACGATACGATAAATAAATAGGTTAGAAGAATTCAGATAATTGATAGATGACAGGTGACTGAATCATGAAATATATATTATTTAGCCAAGTGAAAGACAGCATGGTTCAAAACGTTCAGTGGGAAGTGGCCCAGATTCAAACTTTTAAGAGGATGAAATTGCAAATTGGAGTGTTCAGTATGATCCTGGGGTTTTTTTGGGGGGGGGGGGTTGGGGGTTGTTTTTTGTGGTACCAGGGCTCAAACTCAGGACCTTGCACTTTCGAGGCAGGTGGGGTGCTACTGAGCTGAATCCCCGGCCCTGAAATTGCAAATTAATAGAAAAATTAGGTGCTTGTCTCCTCCTCCCTCTGGCTCACTTTCCTCCGCACGTTGCACGCGTTTCCACGCTCAGCACCAGGAGGGAGGGACGGGAGAGACAGCCTGGGACCTCGGAGTCTGGGGTCCAGCGGGAAGGAGTGGAGCCGCCAAGCCCCTGTGTGAGGAGCGCACCTTCCCTGGGGTGTTCGGGGCTTCCTGAGTCGTCGGACGGGACGCAGTGGCGGAAGAGGAGAAAGGGAAAGAAAGAAAAGGGGCTGGGCCTGGGCGGGCTCGGTGGGAGAGCGCTTGCCTCGCGCGCACACGGGACCTTGAGTCTGATGCCCAGCGCCGGGAGGAGAGGGAGAAGGGAGAAAGGGTGGATAAGAAGTAGAAGAGGAAGGAAGGGGAGGGAGAGAGAAGCGAGGAAGGCGCACGAGAAAGCCCGGCTTGTGAGGGTCAGGAGCCGGGCACCAGCAGGGCTCCAGCCCACAGGCTCCGATGGCTGTGGGCAGATCTCGTCCAGGAGGGCCGGGGCAGGGCGCGCAGGGCCCGCTGTGACCCAGGGCTGCTGTGTCCCTGTGTGCAGCCCCCAGAGGAAGCTGTATGGGGTCCCCTAATCCTCTGCTTCCCGGTGGGAGTGGAGGAAATTCTACTCTTTTCCTTCCTTTCCTGCGGAGACAGGGACTGCCAGCCCTCCAAGGGGGAGATTTGAATGAAAAAAGGGGGAAGCTGGAGAAGAGGCGTCCCCCGGAGCAGACGTCCGCTCTCCCCCTCCTCCCTGCGCCCCAGGGGCCCCCAGACCTTCTAGGGGTTGCTCGCCCTGCGGGGCGCTCGCTGGGTTTTCTGGTTGCTTCTTTGATGTGCTGCGACCAAACCCAGGGCCTTAGACCTGCGTTTAAATGCCCTCCGGGATGCGTTCGGCCAGAACCACCAGGCGCCCCAGGACGAAAGCCACTAGTGAGGCCAGCTTTCCCGCGTGCCTGTGAATGACCCCGTGAAGCGCCCAAGGTCCCCATCCCAGGAACCCACTCACCTGTCCTCGTGGCTGGTCCAGTCCAGGTTTCCCTGCGGCTCCCGGAGGCACCCGTGGGTCCTCTCCTACCACACGGGATTCACCCTGGAGGACTTTGCCCCGAGCCCCACATGGCAGAGGGCTTCCCCTGCTCCCGGCCACCCAGGCCGCTCTGTGCCTCTGGCCTGGGTGCCAGAGGAAGGGAAGGGGCTGTTTTCACTGGGGCACTTCCATACCGCACCCAAGGCAGGACCTCCCCGGGTCCTCCATGGGAGGAGATGGGAAGAGGGGCCACAAGCAAGGGGTGGACCTGGGGTTAAACCCAGGTCTGAGCCGGGCGTGGTGCTTCGTGCCTGTAAACTCAGCACTCTGGGAGGCTGAGGCAGGAAGATCACAAGTTTGAGGCTGGCCTTGGCAACTCATCAAGATGCCGACTCAAAATAAAAAAATTTAAAAAGGACAAGGTGTTAGACAGGTAGATGTTAGCAGGCCTTCGGGGCCAAGAGGGGTCCAAAATAGCATGCTCTGCCGGTTACAGTTAAATGAAGAAACAAAGACTTCAACGTACGATACATTTATGACCATTTATTAGGTCTCAGACCCCAAACACAGGGCCTTGATTTCTAGAACAAGGCATACAGCATTCCTTGTTGCCATAGCCTACAGACCAATGATACCACAAACAGGAACTTCTTTAAGCAGGACCCTTCGGCCTTGGGCTAAGAGCTGATTTAGATTAGAATTTCTCTTTCATAAGCTTCTTTCACAAGTTTCTTACATGTCTAAGGCCCCTGTGGGAACGCTGACCATCTGAAAAGAACTAGGAAGATATTTGGCAATTCCACAGCAACCTCTAAGAAAACTAGTCAATAAGCATCATAATCCCACAGTTCCCTGAACCCGGGAAGTAACTCCTGCAAGCACAAGAAGAGACCCGAACGCACTCTCAGTGCAGATGCCTATCTGGTACTGCTCCCTTCTCCACTGAGGTGTAACTCTCCCTAGATCTGCGTCATAGTAAACTCCAGCTCTGCTCTTGCATGCCTACTAACCCTGTGTCTTGACTGAATGCAGGAAACTAAGGGCTGAGGAAATTGAAGCCGTCCAGACCTGGTTTTCTGTTGACACTGGGAATGTAGGTCAGCGACTAGGCCCTGGGTTCAATCGCCAGTACTGCAAAAAACCAAAAACTCAGGTCTGGCAAAGCCCAGAGCCTATTAGTGAGGCCCAAGACCCTGCTTGGCCAGTCAATAAGGACTCTTCCACCTCGGAGGCCCCGGGTGGAACCCAGGGCCTTGCACATGCTAGGTAAGCCCTCTACCACTAAGCTACATTCCCCCTGCAAATGGATTTTTAAAAGCTCTCCAGATGGTTCCAGAACCTTACCCACCTCTGCCAGTCCACTAAGGTCCATGGGAGGGCCTGGACCGTTAGCTAGAGGATGGAAAGAGCTATGGCAAATGTATCTTATTTTGGGTTATTTGAGCTGTGGTAACAGAACATACACTGGGAAATTCATACAAAGCAGATTTATTTCTTACAGTTCTGGCAGCGAGCAAGCCCAGGATCAAGGTGATTCTGGTGACATCCTTCTTGCTGCTTCTTCATTCCATGGCTGGAGGCAGAAGGGCAGGACTGCATGAGACTGAGTGGCCAGGAAGGGAGCTGAACACATCCCTTCACCGGGACCCACTCCCAGGATAAATGACCCATTCCTGTGGTAACTCCATTAACCCATTTTGGAGTGAGGAGCCCCAGTGACCTAAATACTTCTTATAGGTCCTACCTCTGGTGGTTGTGTTTAAGATTAAGTTTCCTTCCAACATACGAACTTTGTGGGGGCACATTGAAACTCTCAGGATTGTTCTCCAGCTCCCTTGGGCTCACCATTACTCATTTCATACCTCTCCTCCTTGGGACCAGCAAGGCCAGGAAGTTGGCAGATTTCAAAGGCAGCTGTTGGTAACATTCTCAGAAATGGGATTCTGGGCACCTTGGTCTTTTCTCTGGGTGCTGCTTAAAGGGATGGCCCTTGAAAATAAACCAAGCCCTGAGGCCCATAAGAATCCAGGGTAAGGCTGTGGGTGTTGCTCAGTGGTAGAGCCTGTGCTTAGTTTGCATGAGGCCCTGGGTTCGATCCACAGCACTGGTAAAAAAAAAAAAAAAAAAGTGTTAATGCCATGGTTTTCTCTTTCTTCTTGTGAATATATCAGTCTTGTGAATGACTTGGAAATGTTTAGGGCCGCTTGGAACACATTTGCTACCAGTAATAGCCTAGGTCATTGTCAAATGGTTCAGAACCTCAGTCCAGAATTTTGCAAGAATCTTTCTTAGCTACAAAATCAACACATCTCTAGTCCTTTCTGTGAGTCCAGGGAGTGCTTTCTTTACCTTTGCTTAAATTCTTTTAGTTGTCTTTTCTATAATACCAAAGAGAGGGGCTGGAGATTTAGCTCAATGGCACCGTGCCTGCCTCACAAGCACAAGGTCCTGAGTTTGATCCCCAGTTCCAAAAAAACAAAAAAAAACAAAACCAGACAAACGAACAAAAAGAGAGAGACCCCTGGCCTGTAACTTGCACCAACTGGACACTGCCTGGGCCTTCCTGCCATGTGTTCTTTACATCCGTCTTCACAGTGATTGGATTTGCTGTTCCACTCTCCAGGCTGTCATACTACCTATCACCCTGTCACATGGTTGGGTGCTCAATCCCGGTGAGGTTTATTGTTGACCTAACATCACTTTACCTAATTTTCATCAAAACCCCTAAATGGGCAGCTCCCTCGAGATGCCTCTGTGGCTTGCCCTCCTGACTTCCTGAGAAGTCTCAGGCTCCTGTAGCTGGAGTCCTTTGGTTATGGGAGCAGTGATCTATGAGTTTGTCTGATTGGCTTATTTCTTGCACTAGTCTATTACTCACACTTCCTCCACCTGCTGGATTATCGATGAACATGAATCAGATAGGAGACCAGGCTTCCGGGGAAGCCCCCCTTTCCCCTAAAGTGAGAGCAGGGCAGCCACCACCTTCCCGAGGGTGTGACCCTCCTGTCAGGCATTGACTGTGCCTCATAATCTTGTTGGATTCTGCAAACAGACCACTGGGCTGGGCCAGGTGTGAACAGTGCCAGGTGACCCTGTGAATGATGAAGAAGCTCTGTGAGTCACTGCACATTCAGGTAGGGAAGGCAGAGGCTCTCTCTGCTCATTTTTCCTGCCAGCTAACCTGGCCCTCTCTGCAAAGCAGGATTTTCTTGGTGGTGGCTGGACTCAGGTCCCTTTAGGGCCGGTCCGGACAGCATTCAGCAAACAGGATCTGCTGGCCCTGTTTGCAGCGGGGCCATGCCAGGGGATTAGCCTGGTGGAGTTTTGAGGTGACAACTGACCTGGAGCCTCTACAGCAGGCAGCTTTCCTAGCTCTTGCCATCCTCTGCTCCAGAATGTCCTCCAGCACCTTCCTGCCCGGGTCCCTGCCCTGGCTCATGGCCCAGTGGTCTGAGTTCTACACAGCCGCCTTCCTGGCTGGAGTCCAGCAGAGCCCAGAGGACATGAAGTCCTTGCAATGCGAACAGTGTTGGTTTTGAGGCTGGGCTCTGCTTCCTGCCATTCTAGGTTCTCTAGGGCTCCTGCCATGGTTCTGAGGATTTTAATAAAGATGCCTCTTCCCATCTTTCGCCTTGGGAAAGGGAGAGGGACTGGGGAGAGACAGCCACGGAGCTCAGTGTTTTACCTCCTGTGTGCTCTCTCTATGCATAGAAGGGTGCATGCGGTGACCTGGCCTGGTAGCATCATTGTACGGCAGAGGACAGTGAAGTCCAGGCAGGGAAGGGTCTTGCTCTGCGTTGCACAGGTAGTTCTTGGCTGGGCCAGAGCTGGCCCCAAACTCTGCTGGTGGAAGACCTCATCAGTGCACCTGCTATATTTTCTGTATGACAGTGACCAGTGTCTCAAAATACGGAGTGACATGATTACTCTGTCTTTCCTCTGCCCACACATCCCCTAGAATGCTGGGACTTTGGGCAGAGTCTTTGAGACTCTGTTTCTCTCATCCCCTCTGCATCCTTTGGCCTGAACAGCATCCGGCAAACAGTAGGGTCTCGATAAATGTTTGCTGTTGATTGACCGATGGGCTCTGTCCATTGCTCTTCATATGACTTATCTGCCAAAATGGAGAAACACTAAGGTACAGAAAACAGCTGATCCTTACCGGACTCCACTCAGAGGCCCGGGGCTGGGCCCAAAGTAAAAGGAGGAGAACAGAGCTGTGAATCACTCTTCGCTCCTGCCTTTGGCACACAGAGAGATTACCTCACCACCTCCGGGCAGGAAGGGTGGCTGCATTACTCACCTGCTGAGAGCGCAGGCCGCTGCGGGTTCCCCCGAAGGTTCACGAGGCCGTGCTGAGAAACCAGAAGCCACCGTGTGGCCGACCACGTGTGACCCGCACGGATGTGCAGAGAAAGGGCCCCAAGACACACGCATCTCAGGGAACAGCGTTAACAGCGGCTGCCCGTAAGAGGAGGGTTGGTTTTGGGGTGTGGTATTCAGGAGAGGGGGCTCTTATTTTTGTATGGTGTAAATTTTTATAGCATGCATGCTTGAACCAAAAACTACTACAGGGGCCGGGGATTTAGCTCAGTGGTTCCGCTGCCTGCCTCGCAAGCGCGAGGACCCGAGTTCAATCCCTGGTACCAAAGAAAAAACAAACCTAATATAAATAAGTAATAATTTAAAAATAATTTACTTTTTAATAATAAATTATAAATATATCATTATGTGATGAGGTATACGTTATAATGAATAATTTTTAAATTTTAAAACTAATTCTAAAAATAAATTCTCCCAAAGAATCTGAAGTAGTGGTGCTATTGTTGCCTCCTGTCTCACACCTTCTGTGTTCTTTCTTTCTTCCAAACGTACCAGGGCTATAGGTAGACCCAAGAATTTAAAAGCCTGACTTAAGCCGTAGCCAAATGGCCGAATTCAGACGCAGAAGAGGGTGCAGGCTGTGGGTGTTTACAGACCCCTGAGGAGGTGGTCAAAGGTTCCACTGGCCGGAGGGCCCCGTAGCTTCCCGGCTTCCATGGACACGGATTGTCCCTCCCGGCCTGGAACACTACTCCTCCACAGCCTGCTTTCCTCAGCCCCCGTTTAGCATCTAAACAACACAGTCCTCACCTGGCAGCAAACAGTGCTTGGGTGACCCAGGAAAGGCTGCTTTCCACTTCAGGTGGCCTCTGACTTCCCTGGGGCACCTTGGCTGAGACGCTGGGGTTTCCCTGCCGCCAGTCAGGGGAAGGGAGCAGAGGAGGCCAGGAGGGAGTTCGCTCAGCAGCGCCCCGGGACAAGCTCCTTCCTGAAGAAATCGACTCCGTCTATCATATTCTTATCTAAAAATACGAGTCCCGGGGTGACATTGACATCTCCTAAGCTAAGATCCACAGCTCTGTGTTCCTCCAAGCAGGCTGGCCTGGCCGGAAAGTTTCCTCGACCCCCACAGGCACTTGGCAGGGTGGGACCTCTTTCAGGAAGGCCCTGGGGAGGCGAGGGCACTGAGGAGGAAGAGAGCGTCACCAGCTCTGAAGAGGTGGGAGAGGCCCAGGCTGGCTCCGGTTCCCAGGGAGGGAGCACACTTCCACCAGGAAACTGCCACAGCCCTGGGTCTTCCTGGTCCGGCTGGGTGTGGGGGCATCGCTGCTTCTGGCTGCTGCTGGGGAGGGCAGGACTGGGGACAGGGACCACAGGAGATCCTCCAGGGCTGGCAACCAATCTCAGATCAGGAGACAAAGGAGAGACTCAAAGGAAATACATGGGGTGGGGCAGCAAGAGGAGAAAGATAAAGACTGAGGTAATAGGAACCCCCAAACGGTAACCCCAAACACATCCCTGACAGCTGCCCCTGAGATGCTAGTTTGCTGAATGGGTGAAGAAGGGATTTTTCTGTGGCACAGTGCACATGGAAGAAGCAGAAAAATCATTGTTTCTCCCTGGAGTCACAAGGCTTCCTCAGCATGGCACTGTCAAGATTATCCTACTGAAGCCCGGCATGGCACACACCTGTAAATCCAGCCCTCTGGGAGGCTGAGGCAGGGAGATTGCAAATTTGAGCCCAGGCTGGGCCACTTAGTAAGACCTTGTTACAAAATAAGAAAGGATTGAAGATGCAGCCAGAGTGAAGGCCCTGGGTTCAGTCGCCAGTACTGCAGGAAAAAAACCAGTCTCATGTCAGTTTTAGGATGTGATGTGGGAAAGAAGTGTTCTCATCAGGGCTCAGTTTATGGGGGTTCCCAGGAGGAAGAGAGAGAGAGAGAGAGAGAGGGAGAGGGGCGCCCAGGAGTGTCAGCCACAGCCCTCTGTCCTGAGGGTGAGGCCAGCAGCCCGGGAGCCTGGTGACCTTCTCAGGGCCTCCGAGGGGCAGGCACGACTTTGAGGCAAGGCTGAGGTTGGCGGGCTGCTTCGTCAGCAGACTGAAGACCCTTGTGGTGCCTGGAGGGGCTTTGGCTCTTTCACTCTGCTCTCTGGCACCGCGGAGGACTCGGTTCTTCTCCGGACACCGAGGACCACTCGTTTCTGCACACGTTGGGGACCCAGCGCCCACCCCGTCCCCACCCTGCTGTGCCCTGGCCCCATGGCCTCTTCCTGCAGGCCCATCTCCCTCCCTCCGCTGCCTGGGACCAGGGCAGAGCCGCCACTCCGCCAGCCCTCCACCTCTTTCCTCAACACCACCAGGCCCGCTTCCGGCTTCCGGCACGCAGACTGATCTCGCTATCCTCTGGTACTGCTCCCTGGAGACTCCTTGCCCCTGGGACGCAGTGCACGCAGCCCGAGGTCTCACTCTTTCCTTCCTTCCTCCTACCCCGCAGGACCCAACCTACCCGTGCATCCCCAGTGCGCCCCAATCTGGAACCTCACCTCAAGGCCCCCCTGACAACCCTGGCCCAATCCACCCCCTTCTTCTGTTGCCAGACGGACCAGCCCACTCCCTGCCCCCAGGGTCACCGCCATGATTCATTCCTTTCTCTTCCCTCTAATCTTCTCTCTGCATTATGATTCCCTCACATCCTCTCCCTTACTGGACAGGAGTTCTTGGGAGCTCCCTGAGCCCAGTGGTAGCACAGGCCTGGTGTGCCATGGACCCTCCGTGGCAGAGGCAGCAGGGAGAGGAAGGAGGAAGGTCCTAGGTCAGATGCTAACCTGACCTGGGCTCCGTAGCTTTTCTGAAGCAAAAGTTGCACTTGAGGGTGAGACCCGGGTGGGGTATGGCAGGGTGCACCTGTTCTCAGGTCCCTGGTGTGCAGGTTGCCCAAGACAGAGCCTCTGAGAGGCTGTGTCCAGCGCCTCTTCTCTGGTCGGGGTCCCAGCCAGGCCCTCCCAGGGCTCCTCCGCCCAACCCAAGTTCCCTGATCATAAACTCAGTGATGTTTCCCAGGCATCTGCTGCACCAGCTCTGCCTCGAGCATTGGGCATAACACAACTCTGGGTGAGAAAAGCACAATGCCTGCCCTCAAAGGACCTGCGGGCAGGAGGAGAAATGGGCTATCCAACAGGAACCAGGTCACACTCATTGATAGCCACCATGCGGGCTATGAAAGGGATGTGTGGCTCTTAAAATAGAAGCCCATGAAAACAAAAAGTGCCTTTCCCAAAGAAGAAGAGTCTAGAACCAGAGTCAAACAAGTCAGCCAAACAATGGCTCTTGCTCAGCAGGCCTCTGCCCACCCCCCAGCACCCTGCTTCTGTGCTCAGCTGCCCCGAGCTACAGGGTGGCACTTAGTGGTGACATCCAATAGGCATGCTTCGCGGGGTGGCAGGTCCCAGGGAACCTCTTGGAGGATGAGGACAGCCATGGAGAAGTCACTGCAGTGCTATGTGTGGAAATGTGGCCTGTCGTACAATAGCGCAGGTGTCCAGCAACGGGGGAATAAATGAGAACAGTGTGGAGGCCACATAATGAGGATTGTATGCCCTAGTAAGAATTAACAAAGTAGATGCACACGCAGCCACGTAAAGAGATAATACAAGCAGAGTGCAGAGTAAAGAAACGGAATGAAGGGCCCAGGGATTCAGCTCAGTGGTTCTGCGCCTGCCTCACAAGCGTAAGGTCCTGAGTTCACTCTCCGGTACCAAAAAAAAAAAGAAACAGACTAAGCCTCACGGCACAATATTGTCTATGTAAATTAAAACCACATCCAGGCTGAGGCAGGAGGATCACTGTGAATTTGAGGCCAGCCTGGGCTGCACAGTGAGTTTAAGGCCAACCTAAACTATATAGCAAGGCTTTGTCTCAAAACAAACAATAAAAAGTAGGCCTCAAACTGTGGTACATATTTTACAAGGATAGATCCATATAGGGACACACAGATATAGATAAACACCCGTATGTCACATATTTCTGCACACATGCATATCTGAGAACAGATATCAAATGCACTACGGCGGAGCCCTCCTGGAGCTCAGAGATAGAGACCAGGGGACAGAATACAGCCCTCCCAGTATTTCCACACTGACGGATGATAACTGTGTGCCACGAATTTAAGAGTGTGGTCTCTGGTCTCGTGGTCCAGTATAGAACAAGGCAACACCCATCAATGGACTCGCAAAAACCCTGACTTACCAGGGCACGGTGGTTTTATGCCCTCTTTTTCAGGGGTCTTAGGAATCATCCCAATGTTCTGTGCATTCACTTTAAGGAGTCCAAGGCCCAGAAAGGGCCTATGAGTTGTGCCCATTTCCCAGCTCCCTGGCAGCAGGAGAAGGAGCTATGAGAGGGCGCTTGGTCCCACTCCACCTGTTCCTCTTCCAGCCACGTGAGCCAGCCCAGCCGGTGCTTGTTTAAAGGGCTTGGCCGTGTTTGTGTTAGCACCTGGCCCCTGGTCTGAACCAATGCTCCACCACTAGCTTCCTTTCTCGAGGAGTTCAAGGTGAAGCCCTCATAGGGAGGGGAAGCTCGGGTCCCACTTTACCTCTGTTGTTGATGTTTTTCTCTTTCCAGGACAACCACCTCAAATCTCTGATGAGCTCACTGCCTCGCCCGGCAGGTGAGAGCAGAACCTGGCCAGGGCTTTAACAGGAGTGAATCCTGGCTGAGGAAATGATGTCATCCACCTGTGGTTCAGCATGCAGTCTCTGTGGTTTAAAGGTCCTCTTTCCCACCGCTGCTTCAGGATTCACTCTGACCGTGACTCGCCCAGGAGCCCCTGCATCGAGTGGGTGTGACGTGTTGATGTCAACAGTTTTGCTGCAACCCACAGATCCATAAAACTGCTGGCAAGAAAATTGGACGGGGTATTAATGTGGGTCGTTGGTCAAGGTGTATAGCAGTCATTTCTTGTAAAGGAGGGTATGAGCAATACTGGTCAGGGAGCCTCTCAAAGAAGCGGCCTTCGAAACATGTTCTATCATGAATGCCCTCAAATTCTGCATGGTCCAGTTGTTTCTTCTTATTAAAGCATAGCGTGTATACATGGAGGAAATTGCACATATAAGGGTGGGCCTAGCGGAAAGTCTTCATGTCCCTGGGGGCAGTAGGACCCCAGTCCTTCCCTTCTCTCTCTTCTACTTCCAACTGTGATATTAGTGGCCCCCTGCCATAAGGTACTGCTACAGTCCAAAGCAGCAGCACCAAGGGACCATGGACTGAAACCTCTAACATCGTGAACCAAGATACACCTTTTCTCTTTGTAAGTTGATTTGTCTCAGGTATTTTTTATGGTGACAAAAAGCTGGCTGACACAGGGTTCCAACTGACTTGGACAACAGTGCTTCCAGAAATCCCTTCCTGACCTGGCTGGATTGCGGGGCCCCCGCTCTATCTAGTGCTAGGCGGACATGCAATTGACAGGTGGGGAAATCTCTAGGGGAGGTTCATTTGTTGACCAGTGGAATGAAAAAGGAAGCGAGCTAACAATGTTTTCTTCTGCTGGCTGTGTTTATCTTTAGGTCGAATCTATAGCAAAATATTATTCAAACATCGTTCTAGGTCAGCCCCTGCACTGAATATGATGGGATTAAAACACTGCTCAATTTCGCCGCCTGCTGTGCAAGCGCAAGGACCGGAGTTCCATCCCCGGTACCAAAAAAACCAAAACGCTACTCAGTTCTGACACACCACCTGTCACTCCAGATGGGAGCCCTTTCAGAATGAACTCCTTGGGCTTTGCCCTAGTGAGGTCGGGAATCAGAGCCATATTCCTATCCTGGAAGCTGCTGGACACACAGAAATAAGTGACTTGTTGGTCACTAAGTTCCACAGTGAGCCAGAGGAAACCTGAACAGCCAGCCAGGAACCCAGCCTGCTCTGGTCCGCTGGGCACCTCCCAATGCATGTAGCTCTTTGCGGAGCCCCCTGGGCACAGGCTCAGGATATGATGTGGGTGCTTGGAATGAATTCCTGGCAGTTTCCTTACTGGGGCCACCTCAGAGCTTGGGGACACCGGGAGCATGCAAATAGCACAGTCACACACGACACCCAACGCTTGCTATGCTCAGATAGCTCCTAGAACTTCTTTGGCTTCTTCGGAGCTGGATGACAAGCCATAGTCTTTTTTTTCATACCAGGGATCGAACTCGGGACCTTGCGCTTGTGAGGCAGGCGGTGGAACCACTGAGCTAAATCCCTGGCCCTAGCCATAGTCTTTCGTGGTTATATCTCATTTGGGATGAAAGAAGCGCGTATGCCTGTTTACCTATCCACCACTTGTGTCATATGTTTCCCCTTCCAAGACCAGAGCCCCAGCCAATCTCTAATAATCCAAAGTGCAATTTACTGAGCACCTTCTAGACATCAGGGTCTATCTTCTATTCTATAAGCACCTCGAAAGGTAGGCATGGCTTCTCCCTTTGTACAGATGAAAAACCGAGACTCCCCAAGGTCATCTGGTTAGTACCCAGCAGAGTTGGGATTTGAACTGGGTTTGTCTAGCTCCAAAGCCCGGGCTCTCACCAGGAGTCTTCACAGGGCTTCTGAAAGGCGCCTGGGGAACCACCCAGCCCAGTCCTGAGGGCTTTTGGAGCCTCTTCCGGGAGACAGACGGCTGCTGCCGTAAGATGGAGCACTCGGAACAGAGAAAACAAAGAATCTTGCCCTAGTGAGATCCTGGGGGCTCCCAGGCCCCACCCCTTGGACGAATGGGAAGATATGTCTGGAGAGGATGTGCAGCTGGCCCAGGTCCCCCCAGGGACAGGACAAGGAGGGCTCGGGAACTCCAGGCCTCTGCTCTTTCTCCAGCATGGTGTGCGCTCCCCTCTGCCCGTGCTCTGCAGTCCCAGGCCCTGTGTCTGTCCCGCCTCTGCAGCTGGGGTGGCAGGGCTGACAGTGGGGCACACACCTCAGCAGGTGCCATGGGGAAGCAGGTGACGGAGCCTCCCCACTCTTCGTGCCCCCACTGGGCTTCCTGAGCCCCAGGAGAGCACAGGGTCACAGGCTGCTCCTGTGGCCTTTCCCTGGATGACCACAGTGCCTGCTGCCGCATAGACAGCACCTTGCTTCTTAGAGGTACTGGGCAAGTATTGAGGAGAGAGGAATGTTGGGAGTCCTTGCTGCGAGGGAGTCCCCTGAAGACTTTGGCCTCGAGGATGAGATCATGGGCTTTGAAAGTAACTGCATTTTATAGATCCAATAAAGTAGACACAGCCTGGCTATTATGTCTCTCGGGTGTCATGGAAACCTGCCTTGAATTCTCTATTGGAGGAGGAAACAGAAGCAGATGCTTAGCTGTGTTCTGTGACCTGCCCAAGGTCGCTACCCAGACGGGGAGGTGTCCTGGTGAGGACCCACGGCAGTGAGTCATCTGTGGCCGTGGAGGCTGCTGCCTGTCTGCCTGCCTGCCTGCCACGAGTCTCTCAAACTTTCTTCTGTGCCCGATGAGCAGTGCCCGTGTCTGGGCTCTGACGCAGTGTTGAGGGGCAGCAGTATATAGTTTCATATATATATATATATATATATATATATATATATATATGTATACATGTACATTTTAGGTATTCAATACATTTACATTTATCATTGGGTGCTTGTACCTGTACATGATGTATCTTGGTTCTACTTTTTTCCCCATTACCTGTGCACCCTTCACCCCTTCCACCCTTCCCTATTTACACAGACTTTGATTCCATTTTTTTTCCTTTCCCTTCTTCCCTTTCCCCTTCCCCTCCCAGCAGTATACTCTTTCAACATATTTGGTGCTGTGAGCCGCTCCATCAATCTGAAGTTATATGCAGTCATGGTTCCCAAGCAGAGGTGGTGAGCAATCTGCTAAGCTGATGAAGGGCCAAGCTGCCAGAAGCCTGCTGCAGGTGCAGGGCGGACTCCCAGCCTTTGAATGTGCTGGGCCCTTTGTACCTCAGGGTGCAGGGCTTATGTCTGCAGTTTCCAGGGACTGCTTCTCCCTGCTCTCGGCCTGAGGTGTGGCTTGGGGCGCCCAGGGAAGGGGAGGCCCCCAGAACTGTCCCCCAATGAGCCCAAGGATTCGCAGGGCACTGTCAGGCTCCCCTTGCTTTCCAGGTAGAGTGGTTCTCAGTGCTCCCTTCCTCTTGGCCCTTGGCCCTTCTCTATTCCCTGAGGTCCCTCCTCTTTCAGGAGACCTTTGTGCCCTTCCACCAAGCCCTGGGGGCAGCCACTTTGCCTATCTGAGCCAAAGCCACACAGCCTCAGTGGCAGGGATGGGAGACGGGCAGAGGGTCCCCGATAATGCCTTCCCCAGGACACAGATGATGCTGGAACGCCCATCAGCCCGCAGGTACTAAGCACGTAGTGCTGAAGTCACCTTCCTCCCATATATGCCTGAGGAAGGCCGCAGCCCGGCTCAAGAGTTGGAGCAGGCAGGTGGGATCTGTGTGATGACCCCAGGTGCTCCGAGAACACGGGGAGGAGGGAGAGACCAGCCCCAAAGCTAGGTAGGGAGGATGGGGCTGTTGACAGTGGGAGAGAAGAACTCCAGCTGCACTTACAGGAAGGTTGGGGTTCTGCGGAGCCACTGGAAAACAGCCCTGAGCACACTTTTTAAAAAATAATTTTTTCTGTTTTCTTTTTGTGTATAATATATTTTATCATACTCATCATACTCATCCCCCATTACCCACCCTTCACCCCTCTTATTCCCTTCTTGTTTAATAATAGTCTCATTTTTGCTTTCTTGTCATCTTTTTCAGATTCCATATATCAGGGAGAACATGTGATACTCTGTCTTTCTGAGTCTGGTTTATTTTGCTTAACGTGATAATCTCCAGCTCTATTCATTTTCCTGCAAATGAGAGAATTTTTTTTTTGGTACTGGAGATCGAACTCGGGTCCCTGCACTTGCACAGCAGATGGCGAAACCACTGAGCTAAATCCCGGCCCCTTGTTCATTTGTTTTGTTTTGCTTTGTTTGCCATGCTGGAGATTGAATCCAGGGCCTTAAGCATGGACAAGCACTCTGCCAGTGAGCTGCATCCCCAGCCCTCACAAACTTTTCTTAACTCCCACTGAGAATGCGTCATAAGGTGACCATCTTTATGCTCCGGAGTTCTGAAAGAGGAATAAACAGATGCTGCCCCAGGCAACAGCAGGCCCCACACTGTGAGCAGTGCTTTGTGGCCATAGGGCTTCTTCTCATGACACACTCAGGCACAGCTGGCCCTACCAGGACATGTTCCCTGCACAGCAAGAGTGGCCTTCCACTCAGCAGCTGAGTCTCGGATAGTCACTCCACAGGGCTGGAGTCTTCCAGTGGAAGGGACATAGAAGCCCAGCCCAGGCAGGCGGCAGGCAGTGTTGGTATCAGTTCATCCTTCGCCTGAGGACTTATGTCCCTTGTTCTTTGAAATGAGACAGAACAATTCCACCACCAGCTTCTTCCTCGCCTTTCCCAGTTTGAACATTCTTGGTGGCCTCAGCTGCTCAACCTTAAACTCGGTGGCCAGGCCCTGGGCTGTGCTGCTCTAGCTCATCCAGGTCCTTCCTGAAAGGTGGTCATCCCGAGGCTGTGTCCAGGAGTGGACTGAGTCATGCTGGGAATGTGGCTCCATGAAGGTGGTCCAAGATGGTGCTTTTGGGAGCCACATGAGACCACCAGTTCACATGTCCCCTTTTACCCGCAGAATGGGTTCTTCCGTTGACAAGGAGGAAGGACGTTTCCCTTCTGGCTTGGAGGCTGGGGTGGTGGGAGAATGTTGCGTAACTGTCTGCAAAGCCCAAAGCTTCTTGGGAGACAAGTTCTAGCCAGAGTCAACCCATGATGAGCTGGTTGAGAAAGCAGGGGTTTGGGAAAGGGTTCTGAACAATCAGGTGCCTTATCCAGCTGCTTACCGAGTGACTCCGACGTCTATTGTGTCGGAGCTGATCTTGAACCAGGGAGTGGGAGGCCCTGTGGGGTGGGGAGGCCCTTCTGCTGTCTCTTGGCTCTGCTGGGTGGTGGAGAAGACAGCCCTGCAGGCGGCCCACCTCTTCCCTCTCCTCCCTGGGGATGAATCAGCCGCTGGGAAGCACTGATGCCTCGGGAAAGGAGACGCAGCTGACCGAGAGCCATGGGTGAATGGAGGCACTGTTCTTTCTGCCCGGGGAACTTCCAAAGGGGAACCATCATTTTCACCCCAGTGAGCTCAAACTGTTCGTCTGCACTTGCCCAAACTGGTCAAAAGGTTTTCCCTGAAAGTAGCGAGACTGCCTGGCTCCTTTCGGCAACTTTCTCAGACAGAGGGGGAACCATCTGCCACACAGAGGTGATGAAAGAGGTAAATTGCTCCACGCTGACCACTCTGGAAAGAAGGGGCCCAGTCCTTCCAGGGAGGGCTTCCACGCCCTCAAATAGGCTGGGGGTGGTTTTCCGCATCTCTTCTGCGCATGTGCACACAACTCCCTTGCCGTGTGGAGTCAGCACCCTGGAGAGCTGCACCCCAACCCCCTTCTAATGGGGTGGCTCTGGGCTCTGCCTGGCCCCATACCCCAAAAGGGGAGGAGCTGCGGTCATTGCCAAAGTTCCTGGCAGTGGCAAGCTTGGGACCCAAGAGACCAGGGAAGAGGGGCCCAGAGAGCAACTGTGGGCACTTAGACGAGGCGTGGCACTGCTCGGCACTTCTTAGCAACTCGCTTCCCATGCACTATGTCATGGTTTTCCTGCAAGACTGCCACTGTGAGACTGCAGTGAAGTGGCACTTCCTCTGTCCCCTGGAGCCATCCTTCTGGAACTCTAGTGCTGCTCTGCTGAAAGTTCAGATGCAGAGGCGTGGCCAGGCATGTGGCTGGAGGTCTTCTCTTTAAGATCCAAGTGAGGGGAGTGTCTCAGCTCTCCTGGAGCAGCCTGAGCTCCCAGTCAGGTGCTGAGCTCAGGGCAAACACCTGAACACTTCCTGCTCAGGGAGAAATGCAGGCTCGGAGAGGGACCTAGTCTGGGCTCTGCAGCCCAGGTCTGAGTCCTGGAATTTTTGCCAGTCAGCCCTCTGGCTTCTCTGCAGCCCACTGGTTCTCAACCGCAGGAGAAAGCAAATCACTGGGAAGTTTCTTGAAATGCCAATGTTGGGGCCAGTGAGAGAGTCTGACTGGCCCCGCCTCAGGTGAGACCAGGACTCACCAAGCTGGGTGATGCTGTTGCCCAGGGGGCACTGCACACTGTGAGCCCTCTGGGTGCCCTGGCACCGCCAGTCTAAGGCCCCAGGGGCACCCAGGCTTGCTGTCTGCAGCCGGCACCCTGCCTGCACGAGGGTCTACTGGCCCAGCTGCCAGCCATCTGTGGCCCCTGAGACCCTGGCCCTGGCCACACAGTGACCTTGCACAGCCTCTGACCGCCTCTCCTTGGAAGCCCAAAAGGCGAGGGCTGAGTCCAGCATCCCTTGGAAGTGAAAGCCGAGGGCATGCATGCTGCTGGTGAGCAGATGTGCTCTCTCTCCATTGGGGAGCATGGATGGACAGACAGAAGTCACAGACACAGCAGTGGCCCACATTTCCTGGGGTTCGCCAAGAGATGGGACCCCTGTTACATTCGGCCAGAGGGACTGACCTCAAGAATGGAAAGGTTGGCTCCTAACCCCCTCAACTTGTAACACCTGAGCCTTTCCTTGACGTCTGAAAAGGGGGAGAAATGTTCCTGGTGTGCCTAGCCCTGCCCCCGAGAACTAGTTCTGTAAGAGGCGTTCTTTTCTGTGGTTCACCAGCACATGGTATCATGGTCCATTCAAGCTGTTATGACAAAATACCCTAGACCAAATGGCTTACAAAGAGCAGAAATCTATTTCTCACAGTCTGGGGGCTGAAGTCTAGGATCAGGGAGGTCTGCTGTCTGGTGAAGCTTGCTTCCCAGTTCACAGCCTTCTTCATGTGTCTTCTTGCTGTGTCCTCCCAGGGTGCAAAGGTCACAAGAGCTCCTACAGGCCTTCGGGTTAGGGTTTCAACACAGGAATTCGGGACAACCAACATTCAGAGCACAGCAGAGGGTTAGATAGGTTCCTGGAAAACTGACCTGCAAGACTCGGCATGGTGGCGGAGGAAACGAGCATTCTGACCTCCTCAGGTTGCAAACCAGCTCGAGGACACCATCGGCTTACGCTCTGGGGACCACCTGTGAGATGCAACCCCCGAATGTTCCCAAGGAGGCCAGGCAAAGCCCAGGACCTGATTCCAGGCACCCAACATGAACTCACCAGTGGGGGCTTCAGACGGACATCCTTTCAGAAGGGCTGGGGTGTCTGCGCTCAGGGTGGCAGCAGGGTAGGCTGGGCTCCTGGGCCTGGCAAAGGCTGCTCGAGAGCACGGCCCCTCTTGCAGTGGAGTCCAATTGTTCATCCCACCAACGGGGAAGCCCAAAGCCCCACTGCAGCGCTCTGGCCCAGAAGACAGAAAAGGCACTTTTTTCAACTGCAAGAATGTTATCTTTGTCTTCACACAGGCGACCCAATGAGGCGTAGCTCGCTCCAGCTGGGATTCAGGCAGATGCGAAAGCCCCCAGGGAGAAGGTACCCTGGGTTATGATTCCAACCCAGTCTGAGCTGCACTTCTTAGTTCCTGGATGCTGAGTGGGGTGACTTTGCAGACCCACTGTGCTCATAGCCCAGATAATTTAAGAACGCCTGGAGTGACCAGATGCTACATCCTTTATCTAAATTTGGACCTTATTTTTGATGCCTTATAGGTGTTTAGGGACACATACTAGAAAAAAAAAAGGCTTTTTTTGGTCAGAGCTGAATCGTAAAGCAATAATGAAGGGCTGGGGATATACCCTCGTAGTAGAGCCCTTGGCTACCATAGAGGCAGCTCTGGGTTTGATCCCCAGCATGGCAGAAAGAAAAAAGTATATACTGAACGAAGTGTAAGTTTCAATGGAAAATTCTGTGAACTTACAAAATGTCATCATTGTCAGATGAGAGGAAACATTCTGCACATTTGGATGCAGACATTCATGAATTTGTATACCTCAGGTGATGCATTAATTACTCTTGAGGAATTTATTCTAGGGCCTCCCATCGTAACACACAGATATGCTGAACATTGAATGAAAAATAGGAAACAGTGGCTGCTTAAATTCAATGTGTATTTTTGGGATGAGGACTGGAACCCGCAAGAAAGGGGTAAAATGAAATTTTCTTTTTTTTTGGTACCAGGGATCAAACTCAGGACCTTACACTTGCAAGGCAGACATTATAACTGCTGAGCTAAATCCCCAGCCCAAAATGAAATTTTCTTAAAGCCTACTGGGAAGATAAAGAACTCCGGTGTGTGTGTGTGTGTGTGTGTGTGTGTGTGTGTGTGTGTGTGTGTGTGTGTGTGATGCAGTAACCTCTGACCAGCAAGGAGGAAGGTACGGGGGAGACTGGTGTCCCAAACTGCCTATGAGCCAGGCAAAACCAGGCTGTGGTTGTCCAGGAATTGTGCAGCAACTAGAGAAGAACATCACCTACTCTGTCCTCTGTGATGTCTTGGCCAAGGATATGCCTCTAACCCACCTTCAGACAGAGCAGGACAGTGGCTAGGACTAAACTGCTATGAAAGCTGAGGTCCAAGGAATGCATCTTGGGCAGGATGTGTCTTTCTTTGGACATTGGTGCCAACGGATCTGAGATGCAGTGCTGTCTCCCGCCCTCTGCTCATTCCTGAGCCAGCCACAGAGGTGAGATGCGATTTCCCAATGGGTCCTGTGCCAACATGCAAGACCAGATGCAGGAGCAGATCCAGACTTGCTGGCCTCTCAGAGATTACACAAAACCGGCCCAACCTGGACTACCGCGATTCTGTGGGAGGCATGCAGGTTCCATTGGTGGCCTGGGCAGATGCGAGCCTGCACCCCTTGGGTCTGGGGCAGAGCCCACTCCCCACGACTTCCACTCTGTGTATGTCCTGTGCCACCAACACCAAGAAGACACACTGCCAACGGCCTCATTTTGGCTCTTGAGTCTTTGTAGGACATGACTGCTGGATCCCAGCCCTTCCTTGCTCCTTTATTTAATTTCCCACCTTCTCTCTGGGCAGGAAATTAAACACCCTCCCAGCAGTATGGCTTTGACACATCCACGAAAGAGGACAAGATTAAGCACAACTTCCATAAACAGGAACTTTATTAAACTAGCTGTTACATAAAAGCACATATAAATGGACCTTTAAATACATTCAGTTCATCTTCAACAAATGCATATAGAAACATATTTACAATTCTCCACCGTATACTTAAATTATTTTCCCAAGCTTACTACCGATAAAAGGTAATAGAATGATCATCTGCTCACACAGATGCACCTGGCTGTCCCCGGGGAGAGGGGAACAACACTTCCTGGGTGACCCCGCCTGCATGACCTCAGCACCAAGCCTCTCTGTGAGGCTTCCTTCTGAGTAGCCCCTGGGGCAGCCTCTGCTTAGGGAGGCTCACCCCAGGCAAAGACAGGGCCTTGGGGCTGGAAGGACCTTTAGAGACCAACAGGGAGGCCATAAACCCCTGGGTGTGGACTGGGAGACTGACGCTGGGGGAGGAGCTGACTGGCCATGCAGCATCAGCCCAGAGCAGGTCCCTCCTAGGAGTTCTAGGCCCTTCGATACCCACAAGTCCAAAAGCTTATGACCCCTTCCATCCACGGGCCTGGTGTTTGGGACATTTCCATCTACCTGGAGAGATATATGATATCTTAGTCTTTAAGGCCATGAAAATCTGCTCAGGATTCCCATATACATCTTGAGGAGCCCTGGACATACCTGTCTGGGACTGCTTTTAACAAGAGGTGCGTGGGCAGGGCCTTAATTCTTCAACCCCTTACTTTATCGACAGCTCAGCAGCTCAGTTTCCAGTAACATTCTAGAGACGACTGTAACACATAGACTCACCACGAATGCATCACGTTTGCCTAAATCCATCGGGCTACCCATGCGGGACCTCAGACGAGGTTTTACTAGTAGGTGACCCAAAGTGAAGGAGGGGAGCAACTTCTAAAACAGAGATGTTTCAAGATTTCCCTCACTTCCCAAGTCTCAGGGAGAGGTAGTGAAACAGGCGTTGAGTAGAAATCGGACTTTCTTTCAAATGAAGCCTGATTTTTTCCCCTCGAAATTTCCTGATGATGTAAATCAGTTTCAATTTTTGACCTGCTTTAAAAAAACCCAACCTGATTAGGTTTTCCTCAGGATTTGAAGAACAAGGAAGAGATGCCAACATTAAAAAGTATCAGGAGAAGGAACTGGAGGTGGGTGTGGGAGAGGGCAGGGCCCCCCGCCAGGCTCCAGGTACCATCAGGAAGGGTCAGCTCGGAGAGGGAGAGAAACGGGAGAAGGACGTCCAGGGACAGAGGCCTGGCTTTGCCCTGTCACGGGAGCGAAGATGCGTCCGCAGCCTTCACTCAGTTTTATGACAGATACACCAATGTGGAAACAACAGGAAAAGCGTGCTTGGCGGAGAAGCCCTGATGTTTTCCCGCGAGCACCGTGAGATTCGGGAAACTCTCGCACATTTGCAGGGTGGGCTTCCTGCAGCCACACCTGCATCCCACTGAGCCGGCTCAGGCCAGGGCGCCCCAACACAGCGCGCCTGGTCTGAGGTCCCCTCCTGTCCCCACTCCAACCCTCACCAGAGTCACTCAAGGGGCGAGGAGCAAGCCAGTCTTCAGCCAGAGGGGCCAGGGCCCATCTAACCCATCAGGGGCTTCGGGGAGGCCAGGGGACCCCGGTAATGTCCCTGGGAGCCACTTCACTGTGCAAAGGAACCAACCGAAACATTTTATTTTCGTAATACAGTATTTAAAAAAAGTCTTCGATATACACAAACTGGCCAGAAAAACTATTCCCTTGTTACACAGGAGTGTCACCTTCCAGGTCATCTCGGGGGCCTCTGCTCTGCGGGAAGGAGAGGAGAAGGGCCCGAGCCGGTGGGGACCCACGTGCCACCCGGCTCCTCCGGTGCCAGTCGGACGGGCGTCACCGGCTTTGGCGCCGCCTAGCAGACGCTGGGCGGTGTCCTCTCGCACCGTAGCCCTAGCCGGGCAGGCAGTCTTCGTTCGCCGTGGGAACGCCGCGGCGAGCCCCTCACTTGCCCAGGGGATGCAGGATCCTGCCCAGCGCCGTCCGCCCTGAGCTCTGCCGCCTGGGGGCCGCCCTGCCCGAGACGGCCCCGGGACCCTCAGTGGACTCTGCGCCCTTCTTGGGGACCCGGGCGCTGCTGGCGCGCCTCAGGGGGCCGCTGTCCTTGGGCGCAGCGTCCTCGGGGCCGCCCTTGGGCCCGAGCTGCCTCTGGGAGACTGTCCGCGTGAGGCCGGGCGTCCTAGCCGCGGGGGTGGCATCTGTCCTCACGCAGCGCGACGAGGAGGCGAAGGTGCTGCGCGCAAAGCCAGGGGTGGAGGGCGGGCCGCGGGCCGGGGAGGTCTTGGGCTTCTCCTCGGGGCGCTGGGCTGGGGAGAAGCTGAGCTTGCTGTCCTCGGGCTTGGGTCGCGGGACGTTCCTGAGCGGCTTGGCACTGGGCTTCCTGAGGGAGCCCTTGGGCTGCAGCGCGGCCTCCTTCCCGGGCCGGGCGCCGCCGCTGCCCCGCGTCGGCCGCTGGTCCTCGGTCCCCGCGGAGGGCGCCCGGCCGGCCTTGGAGATGGGCACCACCTTGCGCATGCTCTGGCTCTCGGACGCCGTCAGGGTCCGCACCGGCTTGGTCGCGGTCCCGGCGCTGCGCCGCGCGCTGCCCGGCTTGGCGGTCCCCGGAGGCGCCTCCCGCAGGGAGCTGCGCTTTGGCACGGAGGCCTCCTTCCCTTTGGCGAGCCGGTCCCTGGCCAGGCCGGCCTTGCAGGCGGGCTCGCTCTTCACGGAGTCAGGGGCAGGAGCCTCCCCGGCGGGGCTGGAAGCCGGGAGGGGAGAGGCCTGGAGGGCCCCCGTGTCCTCGCCCGGCCGCGCGCCTCCTGGCCGGGGCTCCACTCCCTCCGAGCAGTCCAGGCTCAGCGAGCAGTCGGTCGTGTCCGAGACGTGGCACGGCCCGGGGTCCCCGTCCTCAGGGGCGCCGCTCCCCACAGACCCCGAGGCCTTGCCGCCGGGCTCTGCGGTGTCCGCCTCCGGGGCCGGGCCGGGCCCTTCCTGGGGTCCGCTGCTCACGGGTGTCACGCGGTCGCTGCCAGCACTGGGGGCCGGCGGGGTCCCGGGCCCCGGAGACGCCCCTGGGCCAGCGTCACGCTGGGCCAGGCGCGCTGGCTGCTGGCGGCCCTTGGGGTCCTCCAGGCTGAACTGGGCCAGCCCCGCCACCAGCTCGTGCTCCTGGACGCCCAGAGCCAGGGACGGGAGCGCAGGCGTCCCCGCGGGGCCCAGGCCTGCAGGCTCGCTGTTCCTCTTCTGGAGCGCGCCAAGTCCGCCGCGCCGAGCTCGGGGGACGGCGGAGGCCTGCTCCTCGGGCCCGGGCGGCGGCTGGCCTCGCCACGGGCAGGGCGGCTCGGGGACTCGCTCCGGGCCGGCCGGAGAGGCCTGAGGCCTGTGCACAGAGGGCAGGTGGCGGTCCCCTGCCTCCCCGGGCTGCATCCTGGCCACCGCAGGCCGAGCCTGCCGTGCCCTGCTCCGGGGCAGGCTGTTGAACTTGGGCTCCTCCGGGCAGCCGGTGGTGGCCCTCTCCAGGAAGGTCAGCAGCTCGCGCTCGGCCGAGATGCCCAGGGAATGGCGGGAGCGCAGGGTGTTGGGGGGGCGGGAGGAGGAGCTTTCGGTCCCGGGGCGCAGGAAAGGCGCCTGGTCCTCGGCACCCTTGTTGGTCAGCAGTTCCACGTCGTTCTCACTGCTGCTGCGGCCAAAGGCCCCGAGCTCCGCAGCCGCCCAGTGATGCCGCCTCTCTTCCGTGGCTTTCAGCCGCTGCAGCTGCCTCGACTCCTGCGCCTCGCGCTCGCGGTTGTCCTGCGTGGGGATGAGAGAAGCCGCATGAAACGTGGGGAGAGGGGGTGCAACTACAGGGCCACCTACCTGAGACTGAGTGGCATGGCCGGAGCCCGGGGGCGTGTGTGTTCACACGGGTGTGTGTGCAGGGACTTGGGATCTGGCAGGAGGGATACACTTGGGCGGGCCCAACAATCTGTCTACAGTTCTCATGTAATTCCTGGGCCCAACTCCCAGGCCTCCAGCCCACCTACGTGTGTCCCTCACATGTGTGACCTCAACTCCAAGGACGCCAACTGGGTTCCTACTCGGGGAAAGACAGGAGGGAAGACCCTCAGCAAGTCCGGGGCAGGCAACGGCAGTGAAGACGAACGAACTATGGATGCTAAAAGGCTGTAGCTACAACTGTAGTTCTGTATTGCATGAATGCATCCACACACATACTGCACACATGTACACACTCGTATATAAATGGATACCCAAGATGTTAAGAAGTGCCTTTTAATTCTGTTCTCTGCTCCCTGCTAAAGAAATACCACAAATGGCCTAGGATTTAGCTCAGTCGTCAGCCTCCTGCTTCGCAACCGCAAGGTCTCAAGTCCGATCTCCAGAGCCAACCCCCCCCCCCAAAAACCAACAAACGAAAAAACCACAACAAATGCCTTAGTGTCCTGGCCAGCTGTACCCTGTAGCAGAAGGCTCCATCCCTTGTGTCCTGGCCCGACCCCACAGAGAGGAGGCAAAGGAAAAGGTGTGCTTTACAAACCATTCAGCCTTCACCCTGCTGCGAAAAACACCCAGCCCTCCCCAGTGAAACCGATCCAGAGCAAACTTACATCCTGGAGTCAGTCCCTTCACTGCCTGTGTGACTTAATATGCAGCTGTCCCTCAATCTGCAGGGAACGGGCCCCAGGGCCCCCTGGATAACAAATTCTGAGGATGCTCCAGTCCCTCATATAAAATGATGAGGCATTTGCATAAACTGTGCATATCCTCACATATACTTTAAATCATTGCTAGATTACATACACTACCTATGTAATGCAAGTGCAGTGCAAACAGCTGTTACACTGTAGTGTTCAGGGAAAATGACAAAAGCAGTCTGCAAGTATTCAGGTCAGATACAGTTTAAAAATATATTTTCAGCTTGTGGTTGGTTGAATCTGCAGACGTGGAACTGTGGATACAGAAACCAGGCTGCATTTGTGTCACAAATCACCGATCTCTTTTGGGTTGCAAGATGGTATAATCATGTAATTACATGGATCTCATGACCCAAATCTGTTACTGTTAGCAGTTTTTATTTGAAAATGAGTTTTCTCCTACAGTGGACTTTCCAGTTTTGGTGAGGCTCTGGCTGGGGACTCTTGGCTCCTCAGCTCAGCTCCCCTGGGGTCCCTGGCTTCTCACGCCTCGTCCTTGCAAGGCTGCCCATGGCATGGGTGGGGGGAAGTCCTGGCCTCCGGACAGCCGGGCTGAGGGCAGTCACACAGGTGGCTTCACAGGCCTGGGGGCCTCAGAAAGGGCCGATTTGGCCTCTGCCACCCCGTGGCCTCCCACCACTGAGCTCACTGCTTGGACAGAGGAGCATTAACGTGGCCTCAGGCTAAGCCTCTTTTTCTTAGCTGGACAGAGAAGGGAGGGGCTGGGAATGGAAAGCAATCCTGAGCTGGAGAGAAACCTGACCAGCCCCTCCAAGAAATTCAGCTGTGGACAGGCATGCATTTAAAAGGTGGAGGAGGAGTGCGAGGCCCCAGGGTGGCTCCTTAGCAATAAACAAGCAAACGAACAAATAAATACAAGGCAAGATGTGGGTCCTCCGCACGCCCGGGAACAGAGGGATGTACGCTGTCACTTTGTGTTTCCCTGACGGGCAGAGGTTTGATTCGCTAAACCAGGCAACCCCAATTTCAACTCAGATCCCTGGACATAGCAGCTGAGGGCCCGGAAGTGCAGCCGCCACTGGCTGGGGCCCACAGGGTTCCCACACGGCTGACTGCCACAGTGGCCTGGTGTGGGAAACAGGTGACAGGGAAGGAAGGCCTTTCCAGTCACCTCACTGCAACAAAGGTCTCCCCAAAGGTGGAAATCCCCTTTTAGAGGGGGGATCTATGGTCAGGACCCGGAGAAGACTTTTAAATACTGTGACTCTCTTCATGATGGGAGTGCACCATCCAACTGCCTCCAGACCATCGCTGTGCCTGTCCTTATGAGCATCGGAGAAGCAGCCCATGCCAGACTTAGGATGGGAAGGCGTCACAGGGACAGCAGACATGATTCTTATTATCCAAGCCCTAAGGCAGCCACAGGCAGGGCACTCGGTCAGCAAGGAGAAGACTCTCAAGGCCTCTGAAGACACGGAGAGGCTGCCAGCCTTACCTTCACTGCTTTGTTGAATTTGGTGCAGAAGTCCCTAAATATCTGGAGGCATTCGTCCAGTTTCATGGTTCCTTTGTCTTCACAGAAGAAATCGATAAGGGTGTGCGCCTCACGCTGCAGCTTCTGCTTCCACTGCTCCAGGTCTGCCAGCTTTTCCGTGGCAAACTGTGGAAAAACCAGAGGTCCTGTGAAGTGAGCAGGCCGGCCGAGGAGGAGCCGGAGCACCCCGGCCCGTGCCTGGGGAAGACGCACAACTGGGTTTGGTTCCTGGCCTCAGAAAGGGCCAGGCTCGAGGCAACATCACGCACACAGAGCCAAGAAGAAAGCCAAGCCAAACAAAACTGAGCGCTGGGAGCCACCAAGTAGTGGGGTAGGTGGGAGAGGCTGGGCGCTGTGGTGTGCACCTGTGGTTGCAGCTACTCGGGAGGCTGAGGCAGGAGGACTGTCTGAGTCCGGGAGAATGAAACCAGCCTGGGCAACACGGTGAGAACCTACCTGTCTCAAAAGAATGAAGGATTTAAGAACTTTAACCTGCACCGTGCCACTGTGAAAATTTTCACCTTCAGTGTCACTGAAAAAGTGACCCAGTATCAGCTGATTCTATTAAGAAAAATTTCTTCTGCATTTTTTTTTTTTTTTGTACCGGGGATCAAACTTGGGTCCTTGTGCTTGCACAGCAGGTGGCAAAACCACTGAGCCAAATCCCCGGCCCTTCTTCTACATTTGTTCCTCTTTCTCTTAAAGCTCTCACATGGCCAAAGGTTTATTTTAGGGTCTGTGAAGTTCACTTGCACCGATGAGCCCCCCATGCTGCCCTGTTAACTCCAAGAAGCTCCACTGGGGTCAGGGGCGCCCCCAGGACTGAAGCCCTTGCACCTGAAGCTGGGGTGCTGTCCCAGTTGGCTGGGAAATGTTGGCAACAGCTCATCCTGTACCCCTCATGCAGGTGGGTGGACCCTGAATCGATATTTTATTAAAACTCTGCAGGAAAGTATGAAGGGTCCCACGCTTAGAAATTACCATCCCATACAAATTCTCTCTTTACTACTTCTTTCCTCCTAATTCTTCCTCGGTCCCGAAGTCTGAGGCCCCTACAAAGTGGTTGGGGCAAAAGAAGCCTGCTTTCCCCGGGAAGGGCTGGCCACACCCAAGGCTCACAAACACACTTTGCCAGTACAGGTGGGACCGACAGCTTTCTTGTCTGCCAGTGAAGCAGGGATGCAGGAAATCTGTTACTTTACCAAACGGCAGCACCATGGTTTTTAAAAAGAGGCTTACGCTCGAGACGCTTCTTTCTGGAGTGCAGGGGTTGGGCCTTCGGTGTGGGAAAGTGCAGGTTCCCCTAGGGGCAGCTGTCTGAACCTGCTTGGCCAGCTACAGAGCCCCGAGCAATCCCTGTAAGTCTCCTTCTGACCTCTCTCCCCCCGGAGGGCCCCTCTCCCCAACCAAGCACATTCTAGAGCTGGCAGGAAAGCAGATCTATTCGGAAACGGAGCAACCCTGTGAGTCAGGAGCCCAAGGCAGCGTGCGGCTTCGCACTGTGTGTTCCGGTATGGAGAGAAGAGCATCCAGGCAGGGAGAAAGCTCTGCTGTCATCCTTCCGCAGGGGGAAGGGGGATTCCAGCCAAGGACAGCTCAGCTGCAGAAAACAGGCCGCTGACAAGGAGCCACGGGGGAGCTGAGCCCCACCTCGAGTCTCATCTGCAGTCATCTGCAGACCTGGTGGGGGTCAGCGGGGCACCAGGAGGGAAGCCTGGCCCCAGAGTCCCCTCGGTGTCAGGACAATGAAACACCGTGAGAACAGGACTGAAAGAGAAGCAAGGTCAGCTCAGACCCTGTGAGTTCCACACGACTGACGGACCGAACCGGGGCACAGCGAGGTCCAAGGCGCGCTGGCGCCAGGGAGTGACAACGGCCAGCGGCGTGTGGAAGAGCTCTCCGCTGCCACCCGGCCTGCTGTGCACCAAAGCCCCAATCCAGGGGACTCAGAATGTCCCCCACGGGGTCAAAATGCAGACAAAGGTGGGTCTGGGAAAGACTCGTCCCTGCCATCTTTCTGCTCAAAACCCTTCAAAGCCCCCACTGCTTGCGGCAAGGAGTCCCGGATCCCAGCATGACCCAACCCTAACCTCCCGTAAGACATTTTCATCTCATCTATTTAAGAAGTTGACTTGAGGCCCAGCAGTACAAGTCTGTAATCCCAGAACTCTGGAGGCTGAGGCAGGAAGATCGCAAGATCCAGCCCAGCCTGGGCAACTTAGTGAGACTCAGTTTCAGAATTCAAAAAAGGGCTGGGAATGTAGCTCAGTGCAAAAGCTCTGGGTTCAATCCCTAGTGCCGGGGGAAAAGGAAAAAAAAATGAAAGGAGAGAAGAGGAGAGGAAGGGAAAGGAGAGGAGAGGAAAGAAGAAAAGAAGAAGTTGATTTTATGAACGAAAAAGATAGGGCTGTGTGGCACACTTTATTTATAGAGATAAAAACGACCACCAGGGTGGGGGGAGGGGGGGGAGGTGTCGCTCAGTGGTTAGCGCTATCTTTGGGTTCCCTCCTCAGTATTGAAAATGAAAAACAAAAACATAGAACACTACTAGAAAGAAGAACTTAAAGAGTTAAAGTAAGCTTGCTTTTGAAGAGCGGCCTAGAGATGAGAAGGGAGAACTGTTCTTCAGCCTAAACCTTTCTGTATTGAGATTTAGTGTAAAATAAGAGCAGTGCCGGGGGTGTGGCTTGGTGGTAGAGCATGTGCTTAGCATGCATGAGGGCTCAGGTTCGATCCCCACCAAGGCAAAATCAAATCAATATAAGATATTAATACTTAAGAACTCGGGGGAATGAAGCAACCCAAATCTCCACTTTATTCATTTTACAATTTGCGGTGCTGGTGACCAATCCCGAGGCCTCATGCATGTTAACCACATTCCTACCACCGAGCCCCATCAGCCTCACAAGGAGAACCTTCATCTTGACGTCTGATGGTCCTTATTTATGAGTTTCTGAATTTGTTTTATACATCTCATTATGCTTGACCACTGCTTCATGTTTTTGTGGTGCTGGTGCTGGTGATGGTGTTTGCTTTGTCACTATACTGAGAAAAATGTGTACACTTGAAAGCCAGGTGTGGTGGCACACGCCTGTAATCCCAGCACCCAGGAGGCTGAGGCAGGAGGATCGCTGTGAGTTTGAGACCAGCCTGATCTACATAGTGAGTTCAAAGCCAGCCTGAACTACATGGAGAGACCCTGTCTCAAAAAAACAAAAAAACAACCAACCAACCAACTGACCAAATAAACCAACAAACAAAATGTGTATATCTGAATGGGAAAATCAGCTTGGTTATATGTGAAGGCAAATACAGAGCACATGTTTAATAATGAAACTAAGTTCACAGTGAAGCCAAATAAAATTCAGTGTTTGCCGATATGGGCTGAACTCATAATATCTGCAAGCAGCTCAACTAATAAGTAAGGGCTTTGGTGGCTCACCCTCAGGAGCACTGTGTTCCTGCCTAGTGCCAGACATGGTCTGTCATTTGGATTCTATCCCGGGGGACCCGCAGGGGCTGACTACAAGGAAGGTAGGACACCATTTCCCAGAGGGCAACGGCACCACTTTCCCTTCTCAAAATAAGCAAGATAAAGGACGTGTGTCAGACTGTGTGACTGGTGAGTCACCATGAGCCATCACTCTGCTCCTTTCTATGGATGCGATTTGCAGAGGTTCCCGACACACCCTTGGGGCTGATGTATTCGGGTGCTGATCATGTGTGGGATCTGCTCCCATTAGAGAACGAGCCAAACACAGCTGGTCTCTTCATATAAACACGGGCAGGAAGAACAGCCTGGGTTCTAAGGGGATGATTTTCTGCAAGCCGTGTTCTGCTGTGGCTTAAAAGCAAAACTTAGGGATAGTCCCAGTGCAAGCACAAAACTGCACCGGACAAGCAGGAGCTCCACCCGTGACCAGAGGCCTGAGGTCTAACTCGTGAGCAATGTTCCGAGCAACGAAGGGGCTTCTCGGTGCTGTGTGAAGGGTTCTGTACTGTCCTGGGGAAAAATGTGAATGCTGCCCGCACAAAAGTGAGCGGCCTCGCTGGGGCTGCTGCAGATGAGACAAGAAGGACCAACTTGAATCACTTACGCACCTGAAGGAAATCTTCCATTTGCTGACAAAGTTCCACGTCCGGCTTGATGTTTTCCTTCAGCGATCTCGTCCTGACAACCAGTGACTTCAGTTCTGCCTCTGTGTTGTCCAGAGATAATCTAAAAGAAGAAAGAAGAGAGTGGGCAGTTGGCACAAGGAAGCCAGGTTTCCTGCAGGGACATCAAACAAGACCTCTCTGGCCACCCCTGGAAACAGAAAGGGGAGCCACTGCAGTTACCTCTGCCTTCCCCTGTGTTTGGATTGTGAGTTTCCATGTGTTTTTTTAGAGGCGACTGCTTCCGAAAAACACAGGCTGGTACAAAGAGTGCATGCTGTCTCTGCTTTTGCAGATGAGAGAACCAAAACCACTGGACTCGGGAAGCTTTTCATAAACTAAGGCTGATCACCTTTACGCAATAAGCATTGGAGATGAAAAGCCGGCAGGACTCCGAGACAGGTGTCTCTGGGGTTAAGAGCCCTAACTCGCAAGCGGCGAGGAGATGGGGCTGCAGGCCCTCGTACTCAGGGTCGCCCAGACAGACTGGGTGGGTTTCGTGTTGTTCGCCTCCGCCAGGCGGCACAGCTCTCTGCATCTTACAGAACTAAAACACAGTCACCAACTCTGAGGTAAATGGCTGTGCTCTCACAATATTTTGCTTTCATGCATCCTGTCAAGATTATTAAGCAGAGTGTGAGTGATGGCCAGGTGAGCAGGTGACACCCACAATCCAGGTGAAATTCCTAAAGCAGGACGAGTTCCTGCTTCCACTGTCGGTGCCACTGTGTGTGTGGGATGTGTGTTAGAGTAGTTTCTCCTTAGAGACCTCTTAGATGTATTTATATTCCATCAGAGTAAAATTATTCCCGCACAAGTTTCTCTTAGTAGTTCAAAAACAAAAGTTTGTGTCATATAAGTTCCATCCTTTTTGGAGAATAATGCACTGCTCTGTGAACATGAATTAGGACCTGTTCCTACCTTTGCACTAATGATCCCACTTTGGGAAAGACATATGATCTGTGGCTAGATGTCCACGGAGTCAGTAACAGTGACAGACTGGCCAGTGACAGGGCCACAAGCTCTGGTTCATGTGCACAGGGCTCACAGCTGCTGCTGCTGTAGTCGCTCACATAATAAGCACATCACATAGCTGGCCATCATGCTGCCTGCTGAGGTCCTGGCCACTTGGGAGGTGGGGGAGGAAGATGAACTGAACCCAGGAGTTTGCAACCAGCCTGGGGAACAGAGCATGACCGTGTCTCAAAAAAGAAGTACATGACACGAGCTGGGTTCAGAATGCAGCAGAAAGAGGAGCCACACCGAGAGGCAGGCTGTAGGTACTGCTTTCCAGCTCTGCCTTCAGTAGCTCCATGTCAGCAGCCTGAACTCAGCCAGGGCAACTGTATTTATGGTATGAAAATCAGCAAATGCTACTTTTTTTTTTTCTCGAAGAACTGGTTCTTGGAAACATTCACCTTGGGATGTGTGGGCATGTGTTAGAAGTTGAAAAACACAGAACTCAAAATAGTACATATGCACAGGTTTAACTATATTAAAGTACGCATCTATGTGGGGATTAGAAGTGAATTAGGATGATGTAATTAGAGCGTTATGTTTGGTAGACACTTTCTCTGTAAAGTGGAGTGACTAATTTAAAATCAAATCCTTTCACAGCTCTTGGTAGGGTTCCAACCCCTTTTAATGCAATAAAAAAACAAATGTACCATGTTAGATTCTACAAGGAAACCGTGATGGATGGCCCTGGAGGCTTGACTGAGCTAGACCAACTCCCGAGCTAATAAGCTGTGTTGTTTGAACTCTACCTTGTGGGTGTGGAGGGATTTGAAGTTCTTAGTCTGCATTTTTTTGTATACTGATGATATTCATTAAGATGGACTAAAATAGCTTTTTTAGTACTGTTTTTATTTTTATTTATTTATTTTTTAATTCTTTTATTGGTACATTTTAGGTATTTAGTACTATTTTTAAAAATAAGCTTTTCAGCCGGGGATTTAGCTTAGTGGTTTCGCTGCCTGCTGCGCAAGCGCAAGGACTGGAGTTGGATCCCTGGTACCAAAAAAAAAGCTTTTCAAAATCCCCATATTCCAGAGGCGCACACACACTTCTTTCAAGCAAGTGAAAAGAAAGCCTTGAAGTCCAACAAGACAATACTTTTCAAATTTCAAACCTGAATCCAAAAGTTGTTACTACTTAGCAGTTTTCATAAGAAGGCAGTTAACCACTGAATTCTCACAATGCGCTTTCTGTTTTCCTTGCTTACCTAGCAGCCTCTTGAACATGACTCAACTTTTCAGAAAAGTTTAGGAGGATGGCATCTTTCTTTTGGGCTTCCTGGAAGAAAAAAAGAATTTTCTCTCACTGGATAGATAAAACCGAAAGGAAATAATTTTCTTAGGGCTTAAAGGAACCTTAGAATGGTTACTTATTTTTCAGCTGGCTACATTCACAGCGATTCACTGAGACATGAACTCTGATGTTCTCAGTAAGGTTAATCAGAATACCCTGACTCAAACACAGTTCACTTCCCAGGGAATGATCGTGACATGAAATACAATTCATGTGTGCCGAAACTCAGAGGAAAGAGGTGGCTGCTTAGCCAGGCCCACTGTCTCTGAGAGAATCCAATACATTCTGCCTAAATACCACCCATACCCTTGACATGACTGACATACCATCAGCTCTGGTCAGGCCAGTTTGCTAACTAAGATCACTCAGGAGGAACGCAAGTCATGGCCAAGTCATGGCGGGGTCTGCATTCTTCATCTCTGGGGAGGCTGAGCAGGAGGCACTAAGACTCAGATGTCCCCAGAGGGGCAGGGACCAAGTACACAGAGCAACTGGACACACTGACTGAAGGAGCTTGGCCAGAACATGATCTGCAATCCATGCTGGATAAGCGACTCTGTTCTTTCTCGTAATGCTTGGAACATTAAATTTTCAATCAAGCACTGAGGACCAGGAGTGCAGCACTGCCCAGGATGCGGGAGGCCAAAACCAAGGAACCAGTGAAGTACTGAGTTCAAGACGGCCTGCCTTCTGAGGAATATCAGCAGCGCACACTATTTGCTTGCGGCGTGCTTACCTTATGCCAGACATTCCACTAAGCAGGTAGGGGTTTATCTCCTCCAGTCCTCTCAACTACCTGATTCTGAGGTAAGTCACCACTACCCTCATCATTACATGAAGAGACTGAGGGTCTCAGGCTTATGTAACTTGTCTGAGGAAGCAGAGCTAATAACAGACAGTCAAACCCCCTATTCTGCCCCAGGCAGAAGGTCACACTCAACACAAGCATGCAGTGGCTTCCTCCTCACCCTAAGGCTGTGTCTGTCACTGTGTCCAAACGAGGGGATTCAAGAAAGAGATGCAAGTCATTACAACCGTTAAGAAGGTTTAATGGCAACAGTGATTAAACGGTAGCTGTCCCAGATCAATCTTTCACTGTGCATCTAGTTACTGATGTTAAAAAAGAAAAAAAAGCCCTTTCAAAATAGGCTCCCCCAGCCTCTCTGGCTCCCCGGCCCCTCGCCCCAGCCCGCCCTAGCCCGCCCCAGCCCTAGACCTAGGTGCGGTACAACTGTGTAACCTGTGAGGAAGCCTTCTGCAAAGAGAACCTTCCTGGAACTCAGCAGGCCCTCTCCTAACGTGGCTGCCACCTCAAGCCTGGGAGAAATGTCACCACCTCCAATGGGGGGCTTCATGACCACTCCCTCTCGGTATTAACTGGGTCCGCCTACCTGTGCGACAAAATGCAGAAGGTTCATCCCAGGTTTGTTTGCTTTTGTGTCCGCCAATTTCAGCAAAGAAGACAGTTTAAATCCTACTGCGTTGCCAGCATATCCTCCCTAAAGAAGACAAAAGCAAAAGAAAGAAATACACTATGCCTTCAGATGACAGTAAAGTGGAAAACACTAGCTTTTAAAGGATTTTGGCTTTTACTTACTGCATTCATGATATTCCCGGCCTGGAGCACCAAGTGCAATATGGCATGTAGCTCCTCACACGATATCAGCTCTGTGAAGAAGAGCACAGCGCTTAGAGAAGCCCAGCACACACAGACAGGGCACATCCGGCTCCGACAAGCTCTGGCCCTCGGCTGTACACAAAGACTGAAAACCAAACCAAGCGGCGCCTTCCACAGGGTAGGACGTGAATTGTTTGCTACTGGCAATCCTGTCCTGGTGTTTAACTGGGGCTCAAACATGCCGGGCAGGGGAACATCGTAAGCTGGTTCAATAATGAAGATGCTCAGTGGTGGCAAAGACAAAGGCCTGGCGAAAGGCTGTATGCTGTGTTACTCTGCGTAATTCCTTCTCTCTCTCTCTCTCTCTCTCTCTCTCTCTCTCTCTCTCTCTCTCTCTCTCGCTTTCCATGTGTCTACTCCCTTTTGAGACTGGATTTATGCAATATGAAAGCTAACAGCAAGCAACATTTTGCTTAGCCAATGAGTTATGAAGAGATAAAAAATAAACAGCCTGGAATGACATGGAAATAACTTGTAAAGCACAGGCTGTGGGGCCTGCCACCCAGACCCTCTTTGCATTTTATTCAGAGCCACACATTTCATCAGGATTGTCTAAAACCTTGCGAAAGGAACTTAGCACTGCAATAGATTGTTGAGTACTTCTTTATTAACACCTAGTTAGTGTACATTTACGTAAAGAAAAACAGTTCAAATTTTAAAATTTATTTGACAAACTAAAGTCTGGTTGTCAAAATCATGCCACATATAAATAACAAAGTAGGAGCAATGATATTTTCAAGTTACTCTTCTCCATTAAGCCTGTCATTACTTTCAGAAAACATTTGAGCCAGGCTACTTGGGAGGCTGAGGCAGGAGCATCAGAAGAACGTCAAGGGAATTTAGGGAACTTGGCAAGACCCTATTGTCTCAAAGTTCACAAAATAGAGAAACGGGCTGGGGATATAGCTCAGTGGTTGAGCACCCCTGGGTTCAATGCCCGGTACGGGGGAAACTGCACTTGGATCACTGCCTACATTTTGTTATCTGAGAAGGCCAGCTTGGGAAGGTTACCCAGATAAGTGCAGTTTCCTGCACGGCCACGATTTGCGTTGCTCAACACAAACACATACTTCTTCCCCTGCTATTGGAACAGGAAGAGCAATCCTTCCAAAGCTGCTGCAATAGCCTTGGTATGGGACGAAATTCTGAAATGGCCTCCATCCTGGAAGGAGAAAAATTTCTCTTCATTCTTAGTGTCCTCTCTAACATGAAGAAAGCAGTGGATCAAAGAGAAAACTTTTCTTTCAGCACTGGCCAGAGCCACCAAATAGGAAAAGCAAATTGAAATATAAACACTTGCTAGAAATCCAGCCAACAACCGGGAGGAATCCAGCAGGCGCGGAGGAGTGGGGCGGAGAAGGAGCCCGCAGGTGAGCCCTGAGGAGCCGCTGTGGGCGCTGAGGGCCTCAGCCTGGCCACGCACGCCGGAAACAGAGACCTCCCTGCCCAGCGAGATGCAAGAGCAGCTCCCAGAGCACTGGGCTGGCCAGGAACTCAGAGCTGCTCAAAGAGGCGAAAACGTGTCCTCTCCAATGGAAATGGCCCACTGATGGTGGACTCCGGAGGACAGGAGAGTGGAGAGGGCACCATGGGACAGAAGCCTCAGGACCCTCAGGGGAGTTACTGCTGAGGCAGGGAGGAAGGCTGCTTCCGCTTCTGGAGGAGCTGGGATGGCCACCCACGGAGTCCAGGGCCCGCAGCAGCTGGGCCAGGGTTTGTGCACCTCCAGTGCCCCACACACTGCACACCACACAGACCACACCTCACATGTGTGCCACACACAGAAAGCTAACAGAGCAGAGGAGCACGGGCAAGCTGTGACAAGCGATGCCTGAGATGAAAGAAACTTTCTTTGTGGGAAGATAACATGCAAATTAACATTCAAAAGGAGAAAAAAATGGAGATAAACTTTAAATGCAACCCCAGTAAAAGCTCATTTTTCTTTTTAGTTGTATCATAAATGGGACTTTCCATTTCTAATTTCAACTGAATTTTAAAAAGCCTCCTACAAAACTGAATAAAAACGAATTACAGGGAGGATCATGTATTTACTTACCTTTGATAGCACTTCTTAAACTTGTTATATCCGTGTACAGAGAAGAACAAGAAGGTAAAAATTCCTTCTTTAGCACCATGGCTTCAATCCGAAGTGAATAGCTGAAAAAGAAAACGGAAAACTGTAAAATTCAATGTCTGTTTCAAACTCTGACTCCGTAAAGATGAAGCAGTAGTGAGCCGTCCTTACTTTGGCACCTGAATTAAGCAGTGCAGAAAGGAATCTGCCAGGGAGAGCTTGGACACATCACCGCTGAAGGTTTTTAACTTCTTTACCTAAAAGGCAAATGGGAAGGGGGTAGAGAAAAAATTGCTCATGATTAGTTTGTCTTAAATGTCCTTTTAGAATCCTTCAAAGAAAATAGGCGCTCAGTGCTAAATTCAAGTTAATAAAAATGCAGACATTTAAAAAAGACCAAAAAGGTCATCTCCACATCTACCACTTTATTTATTTATTTATTTGCCATACCAGGGATCGAACTCAGGACCTTGCGCTTGCAAGGCAGGTAACAGCACCACTGAGCTAAGTTCCTGGCCCATCTACCACTTTTTAATTGTTTTGTAGTGCAGGATTGGGACCAGGGGATGGAACCCAGGCAAGCCCTCCTCCACTGAGCTATGCCTCAGCTCTACTGCTTGGTTTTTTGAAAGAAAGAAAGAAAGAAAAGAAAGAAAGGAAGGAAGGAAGGAAGGAAGGAAGGAAGGAAGAAAGAAAGAAAGAAAGAAAGAAAGAAAGAAAGAAAGAAAGAAAGAAAGAAAGAAAGAAACCGATTTGAAGGAGAGGAGAGCTGGTGCCACTTATGTAGGTAGTGGACACACAGGCCCAAGCACAGCAGGGAGTGGGATCCGCTGGACTCTCAGGGTTACTAAAGGGAGGCGCTGAGAAAGGATCAGCTCCCAGGATGCAGTATCTCCCACATCCTAATTCAGACGTGCGGTCATTGTTTGGGAGAAGAAATAAGAGACCGGATAGTCATTATAACACGGTCCTCTAAGTCATGAGTGAAAAAACTCTTATTAAGTATTCTGATACAAAGTACTTGGGCTGAATAAGGTCTAACACAGAGCTTTTTGCAGTCCAATTCCACTTCACAGATAATAGTTTACAGGATGGGGCCCTGTTCTGTCTTTCTTGTTCTTCTTCTTCCTTTTTTTGCGGTGCTGGGGATTGAACTCAGGGCCTTGTGCATGCAAAGCACATGCTCTAGCCCCAAGCCACATCTCCAGCCTGGACTGCTGTATCTGGAGGTAAGAATGTGCTGGCTTTCCAAGAGGAAGGTAAAAAGGAAAGATGTCTAAACAACTGAAAGATCAATGGTAAGATTTCTCCCTATGATGTAGCACTGTTCACAACAGTCAAGGTACAGAATCAGGCTAAGCATCTGTGAATGAAAAAACAGATAAAGAAAATGTGGTGGATATTACAGTGGAAAGTTATTCAGCTGTAAAGAAGGCCGAAATCCTGTCAGCTGCAGAAACATGCAGGGAACTGGAGGATATTATGCTAAGTAAAATAACCCCGACCGAGAGACAAGAACCCCATGCTCTCTCTCATATGTGGAAGCTAAAAAAAATGGACTTGAATGTAAAATAGTGGTTACGACAGGCTGCCAACGGGGCAGGAGGGTGGGTGAAGGGAGCTTGGGTTTGATGTTTGTGTGCCATGTGCATGTGTTGAAATACCACACTCAATCCCACTAATACGTACAATGTGTAAATGTTAAAAATAAAATAGCAAAAAAAAAAGATTTCCTACCCCCCAAAAGAGGTAAAAAATAGCAAGCACAGCAGCATCCCATTTCTGTAAATGTATAAAATAAAAGGTGTGTACAACTCCCCAAAGGTGCGTACAGCGGCCCCCACCCACACACACACCTATCTTCGTGACTGTGCTCAGCGTGGACTCCCCCTCCCAGCTTCGTGTTCTGCCGCGCTGGGGATGGAAGCTGGGCCTCCCCAGGGTCGGGTAAGTGCCCCAGCACCAAGCTTCAGCCCCAGCGAAGTGCCCGGCATGTTTTTTTTTTAAGAGTAGGAAAAATTTATTGAGAGAAAGACAGCTTCTGCCTAAGAGAGATAGCAGGGGACCTGAAAGTGGGTTGCCCGCTCACCCCACTTTTCAAAGATGTTTTGTACAGCAAAGCCACGTGGTGAGGCGGGTACAAAGTGGGACAAAACCGTAAGACCCAATGGAAATTTACAAGGTGGGCATGAGGTGGGACAAGACCATGACCGACCAATAAGATTACAAGTACAGTCACCCAGGTCATATTGATTAAATGGGGATCCAATGGGAAAAGAGATAAGAGGTAACAGGCTACAATCACTCACTATTCCAGTATTTAACTGTGACTTCATCCCCAACCTGCCCTTCCATTCTAGTGTGCTGATGCTTAGATTTTTCATGCTCTAATTTCTTAAAAGTTTGGTTTATTCTTGCCTAGAGGCTGCCAAACGCCAAGCAGTCATACAAATGGAACCAATGACAAGTGTTCTAGACTTTTACTGGGATCTACCAGATCGACCTTGTAAACAGGCCACCACTTTTTAATTATTCTCTTTTTGATACTGGGGAGTGAACCCAAGAACTTTATTTTCAAAGATCTATACACTGAAATATCTATTTCCATTATTTGAAAATATGAAAAAAGAGTGCAAATTCACATCCTGGTATTAAGTCTGGTGCTTAAGGCTTTTTTTCCAGCACTGTCACAAGGCCTTGCCCATGGGAAGCCAGTGCTCTTCCATCACGCCACATCCCCAATCTTTCATTTTTTAAATAAGGGTAAAAAACCAGAGATTAAAAAAATTGCATTTGCCCTACGCTAAAAGCCCCAAAGTGAATTTACAATGTTTGGTTTTCCTAAATGTAAAGGTACCTGGCATCTCTGGTTTAGCTAAACCCAAATCAGTGCCTTCTTTCTGAGCTGAGAATCCCTGGAATGAATTCTGATCCCTTCTGAGCAGAGCTGAACCATTTGCTATATATGGGCAGGGGCAGAATGAGGTTGTGTGCACTGACAGACCCTCTACGAGGCGAGTGCAGAGCTTCTGAAACTAACAGCACTGACTTCAGCTCAAAGTGTAAGAACAGGTCGCGCTAAGTAATCTTGGTAAATATTTCTGTTAAACATGGGCTAAAATGTAAGGGAGCAACGATTAATCTTTTTCACTTATGGGAAAGGCTAAAGATGTTTATAGATCTCAGGAGAATGGTGATGGAAAGACAATATTTCATTCAAACGCCATGAGTACAGTTCGTTCTATTTCAAAATGCGATTTATGTTCATTAAGAGGGATTATTGTACCTTTCCAATGGTAGGCAAGTCAAAGAGAGGTGAACTAACCCTATAATTAGTATGTACTTCACCATTATCAAAAAGCCTTTAATAAACTTTGTTCACCACAGTTTTGCTGGCTGAGCTGAGAGACGCCCAATGCGACCCCCGCTGTATCCAGTTTCTGTCCTGGGAACAGAGCTGCTCCTTAGGACCCCCATATCCCACAGGCAGGCCTCCTGCAGCCATGGATGCCCGCTGGCTTGGAACAGCAGGACTGCCACAAACACACCACCGAGCGGAAGCCCGGCGCCTCACTTCCCCCCCAGCAGTGGCAGAGGAAGGAAGAAGTTAGGGAAGAGGCGAGAAAATGCTCAGTGGTAGAGCATGTGCTTAGGATGTGTGAGGCCCTGGGCTCATCCCCTGCACTGCGTGTACACACACACACACACACACACACACACAGTCTGGAGGAGGCAACTCAGCCTGCTTCCGGAGAGCACCTTCGGGACACGAGGTAGCCAGGAGGCAGCAGCCGAGGCCGGGAGGCCTGGGGGTGGGGTGGCTCCTCTTCACCACCACGCCCCCCCCCCCCCCCCGCACAGGCCCACTTGGCGGGTGGGCGAGAGCACACTCAGGACTCAAGCTCGCGGTCACCTTATTCTTCGGCAAGGGTTAACCGCACATCGGAGCAAGGATGCGCCAACATCTGTGCTGAAGGGCGGAGTAATCCCTGACAACGAATTAACCTTGGCTTCAGTGGACTTTGTTAGAGGAGCAGGCAGCAGAGAAAAGGGCTGTTTCCGCCCGCCAGCTTCCTGGCTCTCGTAGTTTCAGCGTGCTGATAAGATTACAGCATTCTCCGGGTGACACCCACTCACACGGTGCTGGGTGACAGCAGAGGTGACGAGAAGGCTGCAGTCTGGGCACCTTTGCCCTCCCGTCCTCCCCGGGAGGCAGGAGCACAGCAGAAAGAACTGCTTCAGGGTCAGCGGATGGGGTTGAAGCCCACCCCGCCTGCCAGGACCCGCTCTAACCTGTGAGAGCTGAAGTTCTCACCCGTAAAATGAGGAGCATCTGACAATTCCGGAGTAAGGCTCGAGACAGAAAAATACACAGAATAATCACAGCCGTGGCAGGCTGGCTTTCTGTGTGCCAGCCCTGGGTTAAGGACTTTAAATACATTATCGCTTCATCTGTTTTGCCCTGCCCGGTGCCTGGCACAGGAGGGGATTCAATAAATGTCCCGTCCTTGCTTGTGCTACCCGGGAGGACAGGCCTGGAGACCCTGGTTAAGTGCTCACTCACGCATTCAGTAGCACATTTCTGCCACATTCCTAAACCTCTCTTCCTAGGCCCCGCTTCCTCCCCCGGCCTCCTCTGGAGGCCCAAGACTCCAGGCAGCCCTGAGTCTAGGCAAAGCCGCAAGGCTCCGGGCTCCGAGCCGCCGAGCCACAGGCAGTGTCAACTGTCTCTGCGACTGCTGCTCTCCACTTGGATGCCCAGCTGGCTCGGGGAGGGGTGTCCTTCCCGGGACAGGGACGGGGTTTCTGAGCGGGAAGCTCCAGGGGCGTGGAGGGCGTGGTAGGCCGAAGCCCAAGGCAGGAGGCAGAAATGTAAACACTGTAAACACGAACAGTGTGACCTGCTGTCAGGTATTCAGACTGAGGGCTGCGGGCGCTGTGCTGTGCGGGAGGGGGGCCCAGGTTAGTGACAGCAGGACGGGCCCTGTGGACACGGGCTGGCAGCGCTGCTGCGGTGGGTTTCCTCATCTAGCTCTCAGCATGCTTCCTTTCCAATTACATCCCCCACACAACTCAAAGAAAGAAAAACGACAGAGAGAGAGAGAGAGAGAGAGTGCTATAAGATGTGAGGGTCTGACAGCTCATCTGCTTCTCTGAGAACCTCTTTGCATTTTCTAATCGCCTCTGAATTTTAAATGTGAAATGAAGGTATTAAGAAAATCGTATTTACCCTCCTGTCTCTTCATAGCAAGAAGCTACAGCCTCCTTCAGGCTTAAATTGCATTTAGTCAGACATTCAGAGCTTTGCAGAACACTTTCACATGTACTATCGAATCTGATCCTCACTTAACAAAATGATGAGGTCAGTTAGGAGTGGGCATGAAGAGTAGACCTCGTCAGGGGAAAAGCCCAGGCAGGAATGAGATTTTGAAAGCAAAGAAATCTTTTCTATTTTTTATTTTTATTTTTGTAGTGCTGGAGATGGAACCACTGAGCTTCATCCTTAACCCACAAGCAAATAAATCTTTTTATAACTCAAATTAATTAAACCTTACCCATTCTAATGAAGATTATGAAACTCCTATTCTTTACAAAAAAAGCAAGATTAAAGACTGTTCAGTGTATATCAGTATATAAAGGTAAATTATGATCAAACATAGCTTTTCTTTAAGACCTTAAGTCCTTTCGCTAACATTAATAAACGCCATTCATTAACCTGGGCTTAAGTAAATTACACTTAATGTGCAAACAGAAAACCTGAGGTCATTAGATACACCTAGATATAACTAGAATCTCCAGCTACTCACTAACTTCCTGCACTTGGCATTGTGAATTTAACACAGATCAACGTCAAAGCAAAAGCACAAATCTCTCTTGTTATTAATGGCACTTAAGTTCCATAAATTATGTTTAGGAGAAAGAGTGGGGTGGCAGAGGGTGGCAGTATGTGTGAGGAGGACCATTTAACAAAAAGCCATCCTGGCCTTTTACTCATAAAAATCTTCATTTTTATTTAGAAAGTGTTTAAAAACTTAGTAAGACTGTATTGGTTTGGTTTTTTTTTTTTTGTATCGGGGATTGAACTTGGGACCTTGCGTTTTTGAGGCAGGCGGCAGAACCACCTAGCTAAATCCCCGGCTCTCTGCATTGTTTTATTTAAATATTTTGTTTTGTTTTGTTTTTGTTTTTGTTTTTAGTACCGGGGATCGAACTCAGGTCCTTGCGCTTGCACAGCAGGGAGTGAAACCATTGAGCTAAATCCCTGGCCCTATTTAAGTATTTATAACTACACATATTTCAGTAATTTCTCATTGAATTTTTCTTCAAAAATATTTATAAAATCATTATTCTGTTTTTCCTTACACAGCTCCTAACCATTCAATACTTTCAGTTCAGTCCAAACAAAATAAGTATCTTTATGTTGTGGTCCTTTTTATCTCCCACAGCAATTTCTGTCTTTCAGTCAATTATGTACCTACTGTGTATTAACAGTTTACCTACCTCTCCTGATTTATACAGCATCTTTATCCAAAAATGGTTCTCTTTCCTTAAAGTACATGTAATAGAGTAGTACACAATAACCTGGGTTCACCCTAGGCAAAGGTCATATCTAGATGATGGAAAAGAAAACTCAAATTTATTGAGCTGTCATGTGCCAAGAGCCATGGAGGCAGCAGCACCAAGGTTTACTCACCTTGACAACCTGATGAGGTTAAGGTCATTATTTTCCTTTTACAGGTGAGGAAATTCAAGTTCATAGGAGCTAAGAACCTTGCCCAAGTTTCTCAATCAAGGCTCAGCTCAATTTGAACCAAGACTCTGACTCCCTCAGCCTGGCCCTCTGCCTGCTTACAGTCTGCTTTCTGTGACAAAACTCTTATCTCTGGGTCGTCTTTCCCGTGTGAGTTCTGACACACCAAAACCCTAAAGCTTTTACCATCATCCCTGACACCCAAGGCTCACACACTCCTTACCTCTTCTGACTCAGGCAAAATCTTCAGAAATTCGCCCAATGTCTCCAACCCATAATTCTCACTCTTTCCTTGATGAATATCTTCTACGATGGACCGAGGAGACCTTGAAGAGATAATGAATCAGATTCCCTGTCAGTCTGTGGAGTGCCAGGAGGGACACAAGACAGTGGAAATTTAAACAAACCTCCACCCTTCCTTCCACCCCACCTTCTTCCCAGTGTGGAGGGCTCACTGCAGCCCCACTGCAGGAAAAGCACTGGGTCCCCTTCACCCAGAAAACCAGAAAACCATCCTTTGGGTAAAAGCAACAACCACTGAGAGTCTTTTGGGGGGAAGAAAAACAATCCCCTTTGCTCTCACGGATTCCTGTCAGCCCTCTCCTTGAGAGTCTAACAGCTATTCCCTTCCTGGGTCTGAGCTCACAGAAGGGGTGACATTAAAGAAGAATCTAGAATTTCCCTGAGATGATGGCTTGAACGGACGCCTTGGCAATTCTCTCTCACATCAAGCCGCTAGGTACCCCTTCACAGCAGCACTGACAGACTTGTGGGCTCATGAAGCCAGGTGTCTAAGGAGGACTAGAGGCAGGAGGAAGGCCTTTCACTCGTATGGAACCTCAACTTCACCTGGGTCACACCCATAGATTTCGATATTGACACCCTGGATATGACTGAAGTTTTAAGTGTGTGCAAAAAACCTTACTTTTTAAATTGTTTAAGAAATATCCCAATGTTCATATTCCGTTTTGCATCCAGGATGGTAATCTGGAAAGAAATAGAGACACATAGATTATTAAAGTACAAATAAAACGAATTGGAGGGAAGATGAGAATGGAAGTCTGTCAAAGTACAATAGTGATTTGTAAGAGAAATAATTAATATGTAAATCTTTTGATCAGTAGATGTAGCCTATATAGTTTTATGAATATTAAATTATCATCTCCCTAAACTTTCTGTCATGTATTTCCTTAACTACAATAACTAATTAAATTTAAAAATTAAATTAAAAATTAAAAATACATATATTTAAAATTATACATGTCTCTTTTAATGTATACTTTAAAAAATATATATCTTTTTAATTTAAAATTTTCTTTTTGGTATAATATCACCCATACTTAAAAGTTTCAATTTGGAAACAGATATATTAGGATAGCAAGAATCCTATGAGATTTGAACTGAGAATGTAAAAAATAAGCCTGAGTATACTGAAAATTGGGTCCCAACCCCGATTTACAGATGAAAAGGGACCAATACTATTATTTTCAGAAATATCACACAATTCTCATTTTTTTTCTAAAGAAAAAATTTTTTTTATTGATAAAGATTATCATATGCCCAACAGCCCCTTAGGAGGAAGTAAGAAGTATCCCACATTTTGTGAGCTGGGATGGAACGCAGGGCCTTGTGCCTGACAGACAAGCATTCTCTCCCTGAGCTACATTCCTTGTCCTTCTACTCGGGATGTAAACAGAAAATTCCTGTGCTGTACGTATTTCACCAAGTCTAAGACACATGATTTCTTTTCATGACTAAACATCTCTGAAATAGGATGTATTTACAATAGATGGCATCTTTTGACTTAATGAAATATGGTACATCTGTTCTAATTATCGTTAAAACCTAGATTTGGGCTGCCATAGGTGTTGACTGTTCAAAAGTAATACTTGGGAGGATTTTATCAGACTAGAAATTGGAATCTTTTGGTTTGTTATATACAGAAGCCATTTCTGTCTCTGGAAGCAAATATCCAGGATGCATGGAGGGACGATGACCTAAAAGTACTGCGATTTTTTCCATTTGTTTTTTGGTAAAGGCAGACTCGCTAAAATAGGAGTGTTGTTATAATGCTCTTCCTTTCCAAATGTACGTGATTCATTGTGAACAAAAGGGAATCAGGTTTCAGACTGAATTCCTGATCTCTTGGTTTGGTTCTAAATTTATAAGCAGCAAGACTGTAACCAACGTTAATGTCATTTCCTGGTCATACGGTTACATTTTTACAACAGTATGGTTGCCTTCTTTTGAAGACTAATCTTAAACAATCACATCATTTACTAACTGAGGGGTTTATTTCATGTTAACACCATCACCTGCCAGCCATAAAATAAACTCCCAGGCGGGAAAAGCAAACTGCTCATGAGAATCCTACCTAGGAGATACAGTTCAAGTTCAAGGTGAAGGGAGGAGTGAAAGGCGAAGGAGAAAGAAAGGAGGAAAAGAAAAATAAACCCTGTCAAACTAATACCCTGTAAAGAGGAAAGCTCACACCCAAAAGAGGAATCTTGATTTGTTAAAACAGAAAATTATGTTCAAAATTGAAATTCATAAATTAAAAAGCCACAAGTATGAATACATATGCGGATCTAGTTATATACTTATCCGAAAAGCTCCCTCTGCACTCACTGCTACCTAGAATGGAGAGACAACTTGTTTTCTACTTCTCACATTAAAGCGCCACCTCCTGCGATATTTAACCTTGACGGCAGCGTCCTCCCAGCCTCTCTCATCCTGTCCAGCCTCCAAGCTCTGGGGCTCTGTCCACTTGGCCTAGGTCCAGAGCCACTGTTGCCGGAAAAGTGATGAAAATCATAACTCTTATTATCCCTACCTGACAGATAAGGAAACTGAGCTTCAGAGATACCGTTTTACAGCCTCCCTCCAGCAGTGCTGGAACAGAAGTGCCAGCCTGGGTCTCTCAGACTCCCCCTCATCGTGGTTCCTGTGAGTTTCCCGCAGCCCCCTACAGAGATGTGTAACGCCCCCCCCCAGCCTGCCCCCCCCCCCGAGGTTTGCACACGAACAGAAGCCGACTTGCAGAAAGCAGCCACTCGGCTGAGCACGGTGGCGCCGCTGTATCCCGCACTCGGAGCCTGAAGCAGGAGGTATGTGAGCTGGTGCTCAGCCTGGGTGACAAGGCCACTTAGTGAGACCTTGTCTCAAAATTAAAGAAAGAAAGAAGCCATGCAGTGCCCGGCCAAGTTCCCTGGTGGCCAGAGAGGTGTCTGCGGGTTGCTGGGGGAAATCACTCTCTCTAGGGCCCAGTCCTCACTGCAGAGGGGCCAGCCTCCACGCCCACACAGGACACCACCACCTTCAGCAGCAGCAAACCGGTCACCAGTCCCCAAGGAAAAGGCTGTGCCAGCCGTGACTGAGCACCTTACAGGCCAAACAGCTCAACATGGAGCGCAAACTGTGAGAGGGACAGCCCCCTCCCCTCCCTGCCTGAGGCCCTGCCTGCTGCCTGAGAAGTCTTTCTCCCGCCTTAGCAAAGCCGGTCCTTCTACTCCTTCTACACACTGTTGGCAAGTGTTTGCTAAACTCCTTTGAAGAGGGTTATCACTGCATGTGTCATTTACTCCTGCTTATCTCGCTTTCCAAATGCTGGCCAAGCTGGGCCATTTGGCAGCGAATCCGTGCGGCCCTGGGTAGAGTTCTGGAGTCACCCAGATGCTGGTCCCTGCCTGTGGGGTTGGACTGGGTCCTACGGGCTGCACAAGCCAAGCAGTCAGAGGGCACAGACTGCCCCAACGGGGAGAGGCCAGCCTCGCCAGCGAGTGCACTGTGTCACCCCCTCTCTTCCATCCGCTCCAGTCAACCCTTCTGGACTTGAAGTTGGTGCTGATCGGCAGGGCCAGGGGACAGGCGGCAGAGCTCATGCCACTATCAGTCCTGCAGGACCCGGGACCGGAGCTGGAAACAAGAGGGCATAAGGTGATGCGCTGCATTCGTCTTAAGGATTTCCCGCTGACACGAAGGGGACCTGGTCTTAAGAAAAGTGTCCCCAGAGGGTCACCCAGGTGGCTGGGGTTGTTCTGGTGTCCTCTGAGGCACCAAATGAGCAGCACTGACCCACTCGGGACGAGGCATGAACAGCTGCACCCCACATCTTGCTGCTATCTATCCACCCGAAAGGGCTCAGCCAGGTTCCACAGCTACACTTCTTGCGGTTTCTTTGGACTTCAAAATCTGCCTCCCAGGAAGAAGAAATGCTTTTCAGTTGTGGTAAACTATGAAAGACATCTATTGCCATGACCATTTGGAAGTGCATGTTTAGCGAAACGAGCCGCATTCCCGTTGTTGTGTAGCCATCACCACCCTCCTTCTCCAGGACCTTTGCATGCTGCAGAACCGAAGCTCTGTACCCCTGAAGCACCAACACCCCATCCCATCCCCAGCCCCCGACCACCTCCCTCTGCTTCCGGTCTCTACCAATGTCACTGATCAAAGTACTTCTTATAAGTAGGCTCGTACTTTGTCCTTTGCAACTGGCTTATTTCACTTAGCATGATGTCCTCCAGGTAGAAGAAGCTTTCTAAAGTACTTGGTTTCAATATGTCAAAGGGAATTTCTTACTTTCTTAAGGGGACACGAAACATGGGCGACTTCAATCTGATTTCTAATTCTGAAAAGCAAAAATTTATCTTCCTCCATCATCTGACATAGATTTAGCTTTTGGTCTTTGATGGGTTTTCACTTTCTTTTTATTTTTGGTTGGCTATTGGACATTTTTTCCCCCCACTTTTAGGGAAAAATAAGGGCCTAGTTGGAAGTTCATTTAGAAAAGTAATAATTCAAGCCAGGCATGGTGGTACACATCTGTAATTCTAGTACTCTGGGAGGCTGAGGCAAGAGGATCACAAGTTCAAGGCCAGCCTGGGCAACTTGGGAGACCTTGTCTCAAAATTAAAAGGCCTGAGGATATAGTTCAGTGTAAAGACCCTGGGTTCAATCCCCAGTGCTGCAAAATCAACTAACCAATCAATCAATCAGTCAAGTACTCTAGATCCGAAGGTCTGGGTTGGAGCGTGCCCCAGAATTTTGGGACAGCCCTGGGATCATAACAATAGTTGAAAATGATTCCTCCACTACAGTGTGGGAGAATAAAACATCACTTCTTATAACTTTGGAAACAGCTATCATCCTTCCTTCTCTTCCCTCTCCTCCTCTCTCTCTTTCCAGTCAGCTACTTCAGTTACTCATACAATCAATGTCCACTTAGCCTCATGCTACGCACATCACAGGGAATGACCACACCTGCTTCAGTATTCGTGTCCTCTCAGTGAATCCCAAGCTTGAGCTCGTGACAGCCTGGAAGATAGTCCCTTTCTTAGTTCTGCCCTGCTCAGTTCCCTTTAACTCCTTTCGGAGGAAGCCACGTAGTTAAGGCACATCCCTGCCCTTGAGAGCTGCTCTGACTGCACAGAGAGATACAGATGAGGCTCACACTAGTGAGAGGACTGAGGGACACCTGTAACGGATGCATGGCGCTTAGGGCGCTCGGGGTGAGATCAGCCGACTTGGGAGAGAAGGTGACTCTGAGCAGAGTCCTTTCGTTATGATCGCTGGAGATGCATCTTGTTGTCTCCAATTACTCTATTACCGCTTAATTACCATTGTGCCATCACACCTGTAATCTCTGCAAGTTAATTTTTACGTAACAAAGATACAAGGACAGTAATATTTCACAACCTTGCTTCCCACGACTAAATGTTCAAATTTACCACTTTCTGTGCTATTCTAAGCCCAGCCATTCCCATACCCAAATCTTCCCTATGTTGCAGGAAATTCTTTTTCTGGAATATAATGGAATTTATTTGTAATGCTTTCTAAGCCCTTTCAAATATAAGCCAATTGCATCAAGTTAGATCACTTCTGTGGGAGGCCACTACAGCACCAGGAGCAATCTGATCCTCTGGAATTACAGCCTGTGTTGTGACACGCTGAGCTGTGATTCCCGGCTCAGAACCAGGCCCTCTGCTGAACCTGCTGCTCAGCATATTCTCCAGGCTGCCTGGACAGAGGTGAGGACTATTACTTTCAACCCTGGACTCCACTTACTGCAGGGTGAGTTGTAAGATTTATTAGTGATCTTTGTCAGACTATATAACTGCTGAGCTATGACCTCTTTAGAAGGAAATCTATGAGGAAAGAAAATAGCATGTTCCATATTCTTTTGCTGAAAAAGTCTATCTAATACTTCTGGCTGTGCCGGAGATAACATGAAATACTGAGACTAATTTGGGATAACCTTCATTCTCTGGATCAATGTGATTGAAAGGATCAGTCCAAGCTACTTGTCACTGAGTACAGCAGAGCTGCAGAACTAGACCAACCTGTGACACTCAGTCATGCTGATTTTCTCTCCAGGATGCTGTCTCTTGGAGTACGTCTTACAAGTGCCAAGAGTGAAGTGTTCACAGCAGCATTATTCACAGAAGGTGAAGGCAACCCACAACGGTCCATCAGTGGATGAATGGATAAAGAAAATACGGTACAGACACACAGTGGAATGTTATTGGGCCTTAAAATTTTGACACATGCTACAGCATGTATGATCTTTAGGACATCATGTTAAATGAAATATGCCAGTCACAAAAGAGACAAATACTGTGCAATTCCACTTATATGAGGTTCCCAGAGGAGTCACATTCACAGAAGCAGAGAGTCCAGTGGAGCTGGCAGGGGTGAAGGGAGGGGAGAATGGGCAGCTGTTGATTATTGGGTGGAGTTTCAGTTCTGCCCAATGAGAAGATGCTGGAGATGGTTACACAATAACATGAATGTACTTAATACCACTGAGACGTGGGCTTAAACACGGTTACAGTGGTAAACTCTATATATGTTTTACAATGAAAAAATATGTTAGGGCCGTGGATGTAGCTCAGAGGCAGAGCGCTTGCCTAACCTGTGCAAAGCCCTGAGTGTAATCCCCAACACTGGGGAAAAAAACAATTCTTAAAAAAAGCTCTTACAAACAGAACTTAAAGGGAGAAAAAAGAAAGAAAAATCAACCTAAGGAGCCAGGGTACAGGAAGGCAAGGAGAAAGACATTTTTCTAAATTTCAGTTCTAGCACAGATACACTTCTGCTCCTGCCACGGCTGGGAAAGAATGCTCTCCCTCTCTCAGGGATTCTCAGCCGCAAATCTCAAACCCAAAGCAGCAATCTCCACACAGTACTCTGAAATTCTCCCAGTTCCCACAGGATACCACCTGCTCACAGCTGACGGCCTTCCCGGGGGCGTGGCAAGACAACCCTTTCCATCCCAGGGCTTCCCCGAGACACAGGCCCATGCCCACAAGCACCCACCCCATCCTAACCTCCGCATCTCGAGCTCAGCAAGGAGAGCTGGGACATATCAGCCAGACACAACCCACTGTACAATAAAGAACCTCTGCTGGAAGCGGGGGCAAAGGCCAGGGTACTAAGGAAATGACTTCTTGCTCCTTTCAGTATCAAAAGGACACTGGAACGAAAAATGGGCCTTGGCACAAAAGGGAGAGACAGGAAAGCCTGTGTTCAGCACTGACGAAGGCACCCCCAGTTTTGCTGATGGTTTCCTTCTCCAATTCACTGCATGGTTTATTTTACAATTACACAACCCTAATCCCAGTGTTCCTTGCATTTTTAAATAAATAGACTCTTAGTGAATTCAACAGGGAATCACACAACCAACCTTACCAGGGCCTCGAGTGAGTCAGTAAAGACGAGTTAGCATGTTCCTGAGCCACAGAGAGAAAAGAGGTCAATACTGTTGGCTCAAGAACTCAATAATGCATAGAGCAAAGACTGTATCTCAGGGCCCTGCCCACTCTGGTATCTAGACAGCTCCATCAATGACCTATTTTCTCTGCTCCTTTGCAACAGATTGAAAAACAAAGGATTTATGCTGCTGCCTTCTCTCTCTCCCTCACCCCTCCCTCCTTCCATTATGGTATTCTTTCTTTCTAATCCTTGACTTCCTAGCTACTTTTATTAGCAAATGAAGGTATTTTAACTACCACTATGTGTCTAAACTAAGAATACTGACAAGTGTAATTTTGGGTTCTGTAATATTCAGTGATCTATAGCCCTGGGGTCATGCTTTCAGTGAACTTTTCATCATTTAATAGTTTATTTTCCCACCCTTGAAGTAACACATTTAGTGTTAACTGGAAATACGCTTCTTATAAAGCCTCTCTGAAAACAGCTTTATGATTCTGCTCTTTGGAAGTCTCTTTTTCACCATGACCACAATTTAATTCAGAGATCTGAGGAATGAAGGCCATCTCAAAACACATGTTGAGTGAAAAGTGGTCATTTAACAAGAGGCATTTGATCCCACACACCTCCAGCTCACCCCAGATGGCTGAGTTCAGGAGAGCGAAGTTTCTGTTTCAATGGATACTGACAATCCTGCACTGGAGTGCAGCTTCTCCACCCAGGAAACTACGGCAGATGCACAAGAGACAGGCCAGTGCTGAGAGGCCAGAGAGCAAGGGCCTCCAGCTAGCATGCTCTCTGTGTGAGGTCGCAGTCCCCCTGGACATCCGGAAGGATACAGCATGCACACCCCTTGTGCTTTACAATTTAGCCCAGATTCCTCACGAACGCCCTGTCCCTCATCGCAGGGCACATCCCCTGGCCTTCTCTTATTTCCTAATGATGGCTGGCACTCGTGTGACCCATCACCAACATAACAGCAGCATGAGGAGTGCAGTCCCACGCGCCAGTCTTACCTCTTCTCGGGCGTCCCTGAAGGACGAATTCAGAGTCCCTCCTCTCTTGGGGACGGAAGCCTTGGCTATGTCTTCTTGCTGCCCAAAGAGCTCCTCAATGCTCTTGGTGTCGATCTGGAAGTGATGCTGCTCCCTGCCAGCCAAGGTCCAGATGTTGGTCTTGCCACGAACTTGCTCCTCTGGGATGGTGTTCCAATAAAAACTCCTCATTCTCTTCTTCTTCCCCAGGGAGCCAAAGCTGTTTTCTTGAGGAGCCAGAGGCTGTCCTGCAGAGGGCGGAGGCCCCCAGGGGAGTGGCGGTGGCGGGGGAGGGGGAGCGGAGGGGGGGCCGTCTCCCCCAGAACAGGGACATGGCAGAGGGGGAGGGGGAGGAGGAGGAGGAGGAGATGGAGGAGACGGAGGTGAGGTCTGCCCGATCATGAATCCAGCCGCTGTGGCGATATTCCCATTTTCTTTATCACTGGCCAGGGAGACACAATTCATAACATGCATAGTACTGATGCCTTCTAAGGAGATGATTCCCTGGGCTTGGAGAGGCAGGCACAAACATCAGACTTGTGTCGTACTTCTTTGCTGGCGAGTCAGCTCCCAGGAAAAAAAGGCAACTATACTGTGTGTTTGCTCCCAAACCTGCCAAGATAAAACAAGTTTGGAATCAGTCCAGGTAAATGTTCCCACACTGGCTTTCTCCCTCAGAAGCCAGAACCATCCTCTTCATGGCAGGAAAGGACATAAAAATTAAGGAGGCGATCCCAGAGGGCACAAAAAGAAACTAACACTTTCTAAACATTAACCAAACTTTACTATCAAAAAAACAATGCCAAAGCAGCAGCAATAATATTAATCAATAAAGCACGTGTTTACTGAGAGCCCGCTATAGGTTCAGCAAGTACTGCTTGCTTTATGAGGAAACTTGCTGCTCGCCAACTGGCTCATTCTCATTGGGTGATGGATACCCAACCCCCAGGGAAACTGTCCAGATTGCTGAAGCATCAGACATTTAGTGACCCTGCCTTTCTCCAGTCTGGACACGTCTCCTCCAATCACTGGGTCAAATGGCATCTTCCATCTTGTACAGAACAGGTGGGGCATTTGACAAAATGACAAAATAAGGGCCTAGCTCATTTCTCTGGAGTCAGGGTCACCAGGTTCCTGTTCTTCTGCGTGATATGGCTTCCCCAAAATGAGAGGAAAGAATGTTAAGCACGAGATTGCATGTCCCAGGTCTACACCAGGTCTAAACTTTACTGGCTACAATTCTACACAAGTCACTTTGTCTCATAAGACTTCAGTTTTCCCATCTGTAAAATTAGGATGGTTAGGTTAAATGACCTCCATCATCCTTTTGCATTGTAGCTGAGCCACTCTTTGGAAACCATCAGAAAAGGCCCCGTCCCGTTCTGCTTCTGTGACCCTATTAGCAAAGAAGAGATACACACGCGGACACGCCAGCCCTATCACATCTGTCCCGTGTCTATTTCTTACCCACACAATGCACGCACTCACATCGGTAATTCCTATCTTTATGGAACTTTAAATGCTTTTTTTGGCTTTGAGTTATTACTGACCTGATGGGAAACAGGGTCAAAAAAAGTTCTTTTCTTCTAGTTTGAGTACAGGGGAGCATGTGTAGGGGGTGTGGGTGGACAGTGCACCCCACTAGTAGGAATGCAGGAATGCGCAAAGGGAACTAGTTTTTTCTGGATTGCGGAGTGCCATATGCAGGGGCTTTTTACATGGGACTTCTGGGTATATCCGTCCTTTTATAGCATTCCTGTCACAGTCCAGATTTACAAACACAGGTTGGCTAAACAATACCAGATTACACATGGGTAAACTGTCTGATATTGCTAATTCAAACAGCAGGAAACGCTCTGCATAGAACCATATAAAAAGGCAGGATTCTGCTGCGCAAGAGCAAGGAACCGAGTTCGATCCCTGATACCCCTCCCCCCAAAAAGGCAGATTGCCCTGGGAGTGAGAGTAGAGATTCTTGAAATAGACTGCCTTTCCTCAGAACAGTTCTGCTACTTCCTAGATGTGCAACCTGAGCAGAGGTGGGTGATTTAACCTACATTTCAGCATCTACATCTACAAAACAAGGATATGCCAGTTTCATTGATTTGTATAAGAATAAATGAGCGAATATACATACAGTCCTTACCAGGCTGCTTGGCATACAATAACTGAATAACTGCTCATATGTGCACACGATTTCCCTTTATTTTCAACAGGCTTTATATTTGCTTTAAAATGTTTGGATCCATAAATAAAATGCCAAAATGCCAAGTTACTCCTGGCTGCTAGAACTGTTTCATATATATATATTTCAGCATTGACTATTGAATCCAGGGTCTTGTACATGCCAGGTTGAGTGCTTTAAAACTCAGCTACACCTCAGGCTTTTGTAAAAATTTTACTTTGAGACAGGGTCTGATAAGTTACACAGATTGACTTTGAAATTATGATCTGCCTACATCGGCCTCCTGAGTAGCTGGGACTACAGTGTGAGCCACCATGTCTGGCTTAGAAATATACTTTTAATATCTCTATTTTCTGCTATCGAAGTTTTTAGGTTATGAGATTTGTACTTTTTCAATACTCAGTGATTACATATTAAATTGTTTCATTATAAGAGCAAATATAAAACATTTGAATACTTAAGGTTTTAAATTTTATTTCTGGTCCGGGGGTTGAACCCAGGGCCTTACATGTGCTAAGCACATATTCTACCACTGAGCTACATCCCCAGCCCCTGAAAATTTAAGTTTTGAAAATTGTTTTTATATGAATAGAAAATAACATTTCCAACTATTAACTGGATACTTCTCTTTTTACCATTTAACAGTTTTTTGGGGTATAATTTAGAGGCATTAAGTGCAATAACACTGTGATACAACTATCCCTACTAGAGACTCTAAATAAGTAAAATCCAAAAGGTGTATCCGAACTGACAGTTCACTTGAGATGCAACTAGCTTTTAGAAGGAGTTTTCATAATTATCATTAGGGGCATAACTAGGCTGTTTTCATGGTTGGCACCCTTAAAGCGAATGACTCACTGTCAATTACAGTTTATGGTTATATTTGAACTCTTCTTTTTTCAAGACTGTACAGGTAATTTTGGCAGTTTATCCTTACATATTTAAAACTACTGCTGTATAGAAAATATCATGTATGGAAGAGTTGTTAATCTTCCAATTTACCTTCAATTCCAGATATGCTGACATATTTATGTATTATTCTTTTTTTCTTTTTTTTTTTTTTGTACAGGGGATTGAACTTGGGTCCTTGCGCTTGCACAGCAGGCGGCCAAACCACTGAGCTGAATTATCCCTCTTAAGAATGGTGTAGCTCAGTGGTAGAGCACTTGCCTAGCATGCATGAGACCTGGGTTCAATTCCCAAAAGGTGCTAAGCTAAAAAAATTCCCCTACCCAGAAAGCAATACCCATCAGTGTTGCCTCAGTATCTAGATGCAAGTCTTTTTGGGCACCGTGCTTTGGACAGAAATACTGTACCAGATAAAAGCTTGCCAAAGTACAATGTGATGTGTGTTAGAGGTGTGTTGGCATGATCCTAGCCACCACTCCATCTTTAGAAAGAATGCTAATGTTAAAAGAGGATCTCCAGGAGTTTGAGGCCAGTCTGGGCTACATGTTGAGTTCAAGGCCAGACTGAACTACATAGTGAGATTCTGTCTCAAAAAACAAACAGTTAAAAGAACAAAGGAAAATGTACCCCACTGTCCCCGACAAGTTGTGTGGCTAATATTTTCCCATGGTACAAGGGTCCTCGACCCCCGACAGCTTCCGAAGAACCAGTTACCAGCAATGCTAGGCAGCAGTGCTAGTGCTTTTACTACCCTCATTAGAAGGGCACTTCCGCTTGGACAGGATTTCCAGTGTCCAATGGTGAAGGCAGAGAACAGCGCAGAAAGAACTCTAGCTTTCTGTGGTCACACTAGATGTTAAAATAGAGGAAACAGAACATTCCATCCACTACACAGCGGCCCACAGTAAAGGGGACTGCACACCCAGGCGCACTAGCAAAATTCAGGTGATGCCACCGCCGAAAAAGAGGACTCTCAGGGCCTGGTTCCCACAGCTGGCAACTGTCAGCAGGGACAACAGGATTAGCCCGGGTTCCGTCTGGGAAGTGTCAAGTGTCTCATCAGTCTCCCCAGGACAGAGAGAGAGACATCCCCATGGCAGGCCTCCCCCACCTCAGCGGCAGGGAGGCTGGCTGTGTACTCAGTACTCTGAGCTGCCGTCAGGCTCTGAGGACAGGACTTGTCTTCGAGTCCTCTGAGTGCTAACCAGGACGGAGATGAGACAGGGCTGAGTGAATGACAAAGCGCTGCGGGCTTCCTCTCTGGGAACATTTAAGAGGAGATGCCCGGAGGGTGGGCTTAGAGCCCGGGGTTTTCCTAAAAATTAAACTAATGCTGGAAAGAGCTTTCTCCTTGACTCCTGACGTATGTCACCGATGAGGCAGGGAGAGGAAGCGCTGGCCCACACGATTCTGAAGATGAAGGGGCGGGAGCACAGCAAGCCACGTTTGGGGAGGGAGGGCTGAGCAACGCAGAGGAGAAGGGAGAAGGGAGGGAGCAGAAACCTCTGGCAGTGCTAAACTGTGGAATTTTTGCTGTCCCTCCGTTTTCCTGACGTCTCTGGAGACGTCACTGCGATCTCTGAAGCCACAGTGGAACCCGAGCTGGGACGCCCACCCTGGCGCTCACCCGCAGCGAAGGAACCCAGGACACGGGCTCCCCCAGCGTTTCACTGTCACATCACGGAAACACTCACGGCTGCCCCTGCGCGCCTGTTTCTGAACGCACGTTTTCAGCTTCTTCTCTCACTGTCCCAAAACCAAGGGGAGAGAGAAAGCATACGCGTGCCAAAGGATGCTCCCGAGAGAGGGAGGACGCACTGGCTACTCATTCCGGGAAGACAACCTTGGGTCGGCAGAGGGGGCCACGGCCGCCTTAGGGCGGGATTCAGTGCAAACCGAAGTCTGAACCCGGCCGCTGGCTCTTAAAGAAACGGCGCGGGGGGCACCGAGGCGCGATTTCTTGCAGCCGCGGGCCAGCTGTGGGTCCACCGCCTCCTTCAGGCCCCAACTGCGCGTCCAGCCCCACCCCTCACCAAAGGGCCACCGGCTGCGCCCCGGGCTCGGGGGCGACGCGTGGCGGGCGGAGGGCAGAGCCAGGCGGGAGCGCGTCTCGGCGAGGACAGACGCCCCCTCGCGTCGCGGGGACACGGCGGCCGGCGGTCCGGGAAAGGGCTCGACCCCCGCCATCTCCCGCAGAGGCCCGCGGAGCAGCCACTGCGCCCGCTGGGCTCCGCCGGCCCCTCCGCTCGTCCCGGTCCCCGCGTCCGCCCCTGACCCGGGCCACATGAGGCTCCCCGAAGTGGGGTGGGGTGGGGACTAACTAGGGGAGGCGTCTGGGTCCCGTCCTCGGACCCCGGGTCTGCAGCAGCCGCCCGAAGTGCGACCCTCCTCCCCTGCGCGGCGACACCTCTCGCGTCGCCAGTCGGGATCGCGGGCGCCGGGAAAACACACTGCGTCTGTGCGTCCGCGCGTCAGGGCAAAGCGGTAGGACGGCAGAATCCCGGCCTCTGGAGCCCGGCTCGCCGCGCGTCTGTCTCCGGGGCTCCCCGGCCCACCCGCTTCCTCCCCGTCACCTGCAAGCACCGGGCGCCACTGGGACCAGGAGCTTCTAGGGAAAGTGTGCAAGAGTCGGAACGGCGGTGCTCGGCGCCGCGCCGGCCCTGGCCCGGCCCCGCCCCGCAACCCGGCACCCACAGTCGCGAGGCCAGTCCTGGGTCCCGAGCACCCAGGCTCCCGCCAGCCCCGACGGCCGGGATGCGCTCGGGTCTGAGGAAGGCGCAGTCCAGGTGCCAGCGGCCGCCAAAGTCACCGCGGAGCCATCCCGCCTCCCCGGCCGCGCCTCCCCCGGGCCCTCCCGAGCCCAGGGTCCCGCTCACCGCGGCCGGCGTGCCCGCTCCGCGCTGCTCCGGCGCCGCCGCCTCTGCCCGGCCACTGCGGGCCCCGCCGGGCCGGACCGCGAGGGGGCAGGGCGGCGCGCGGGGCGGGGCCGCCGCCTCAGGTAACAAAGCCGCGGCCCCCGCTGCTCCCGCCCGGCCGCCTCCTCCGCGCCGCATCCCCCCTAGGAGCGCGCCGCCGCCGCGGTCGTCTTCACCTGCGCGGGGACCCGGGGCCTGAGGCTGCCCGGCGCCTTCTACAAAGGAGCCTCCGCGGCAGCGTCCCGGGCACCCTGGCCGCGCACTCCGCGCCGGCCCACGCCGGGCGCACACGCGGTCCCCCGAAGGCCGGCGCCTCCCGGGTCTGCCAAGCCGTAGTTTTGCGGCTTGTTTTCAACTTGTATCATAGTAACAGGAGCCTTTCGATTTTATTAAAGAGGAAAATGGTAAAGGCTTGACATTGGATTCCATTCCCGGTTGAGGGACGGACGCCGCCCGGGAGGGGCTCCTCCCACTTCTCGTCGGAGGAAGCAGAAATCAATCTAATCGCAGCTCTTCTTCCCCTCAGTGACTTGTGACGCCAGGCAGTGAGAAGCGAGTCGTCAGAGAAAAGTTATCCCGGGGAAGCCGGCTGCGCCGACTGCGGCTGCCCGGTGGGGAGGCGCCTGGCGGTGAAGTCATCGCCACCTCCGCCTCTGTCCCTGATCGCCGCGCAGGGCTTTCCCGGGCCCTGCGCCCGAGACTTGCGCCTCTCCGCCCTGGTCCTCAGTGCTGGGCTCCGGGATCAGCTCCCGAACCCCGGGCGAGAGCCGCCGGCAGAGAGAAACTCACCGCCACCAGCCGGCCAACCAACAGAACTCCAGAACGGGCCGCCCGGGCCGGCTTCGCTTTCAAAGAAAAGAAAAGAAAAGAAACGACCCAACTAAGGCCGCAGCACACTTCCGGAAGGGGAAAGCGAGAGGAGACAGCCCCGTGCTCAGGAAGCCGACATTAACCCCGAATCGACGACACAGGCAAAAGTTAGAGGGTCCACAGAGGCAGGGATGGCAGCCCTCGGTTCTTTTACCAGAGCGTCGTCAGGTGGTGGTTCCACACCGCGGCCCGCTCTGTCTCCCGCTGTCCTGCACCCCGCTGTCCTGTACTCCTGCTTCCCAGAAATGTACTGAGCATGTGCTCTCCGAAGAGGGCCATTTTTCTAGACCAATGCATGGCGCAATGCTTCTAGTCCTGTCCACTAGGGAGGCTGAGACAGGAGGAACGCGTGAACCCTGGAGGTGGAGCCAGTGAAGATAATATAATGAGATCTTATCTCCCCCAAAAAGGTCATTTTTAAGGAGTCAAGTTTGGTGGCCCATCCCCTGACGCTGGTCACTTTGATCTCCAGTCAGCGTCCTAGCCCATGGGCCTTCTGTTTCCCTGCTGACCTTTCTTTTCCTTTGATGACAGCCACAGAGCTCTAACTCTTGGTCTTCCATTGCCTATGATTAACCCACAGGAATTGCCTTCTGACTTCAGCCTCGTTTGGTGGGCCCTGAAGCTGCAACTTGTGAGGGAGTTTTGAAACAAAAGTCTATCAGCACTCATCCAGTGCTGGGTGCCTCTCTCCTCGGAATCATCCCGGAAGAACGAAGGGTGTGAAACCTGAGTAGATCCAAGCTGGATTCCACCTGTCAGGCCTCCTTAATCCCTGTTGTTTTTGTAGCAAAATTCAGTGTGTCAACTTCAACTCATCCTTGTCTCCTTTTTCTAAGAGTTGGTTTTAAAATTTGAAATACTAGCTTGTCCTTGGGCCTTTTCCCTCTTAACTTCCTTGTGTTCACACAGCCAAATTTGCTGTTATTTCCCAATATCTCGTATCTAGTTTACGTCCACTGAAGGAAGGGGAACTGACTCACATGTATTTCCTGTTGGCCATGTATCAGGCATCTTGAGTCTTAGGATAATCCTAGAAATGCTGCGTTCTGTACTTTCTAGCTTGGAGAAGCTAAATTGGACACCTGTGTCCTCTAGGTCAGGGTACTTTCTGACACCTTTCCTTCCTAACTCCACCTGAAGCTACTGTTAGAGCACTGGTTCTGTGAGCCTGATCTCATCACATCACCGCATTCTATAGGCTACGTGAGGGCCCATTCTCGATCTAATCCCCTCCCTTTCCTGTAATCTGCGGCCTCTATCACTCAAGTGGCAGGGCATGCTGCCCCCAATGGGCCGTGCTTATTTGGACTTATTTTTCAAATTGTGCATATTTAAGCAGTCAACAGATCATTGAACTAGGCAGAGCACAACTCTCAGGGTTCATATCTTGATGGATCGGATCAAAGGCTGCAAATCTATAAAACATTCATTCCTCAGCTGCAGGACTAATATGCTGCTTGTGAACCACACTCTCCTCTCACCTAAGCCTGTACTTGCCAGCAAAGAGTTTCCATGCATCTAGATCCCAAAAATGTGCCCTTCAAGGAAGGCTGCAGCTGATGGACGGGAAGTCAGTGCCCCTGGCCCGGCCCTGCTGCTCTCCGGGAGAGCGTGTCAGGTCCTTGGTGAGGCCCAGGCAGTGCTAGGCAAGCCCTGGGTGGGCGTCTGTTTTCCCTCCTTTCAGCTTGCTCTTCCCTCTCCCACGCCGTCCTTTCTGCAAACTGCCACCCCTTCACCCGGTTCCTTGTCGGTCTCCTTCCTTCCACCTCCTCAGCCCTGAGAAGCTCTCCATTTCTTCTACTTCCAGTCTTTTGTATTTGAATCTGTCCTGGGGAACTACTAAACAAAGCCTTCCAACCAGACTGCAGCCAGCTTCAGGATCCATTCTAAAGAACAGCTTACAGTTCTGAAACGCACGTATTTGATGATTTAAAGTAAATTTCGTCTATGAGCTGACTTCATGGGCCTGGAAAGCATGGAAACCAGGCGGGCTGGGCATAGGACTGAAGAAACCAACTGACATTAAATCTCTCTCTCTTTCTGAGATTTCCCATCCTCCCTTCCAGTTCTGCTTTTCCTTCTTTTTATGACACAGACTGAGATTTACTTAATCTTTTCATCTTTATCCATCTTAAAACATATCTGATGGGATCTGTTGTTCAGTGTTTAGATTATAGGTTGTTTGCCTCTTAAAATTGGAAACTGCAAACAAATGGATAGCCAGCTCAGACCAATCCACCTTCTAGCAACAGCCATGGCCAAGAGAAGCTGTTAGACTGTGATTGGTCTCTTCCAGGAGTGGAAAGAACAAACAAAATCAGCAGAATTATTACCGTCACTATGAATGCAATTTTGCATCAAACACCTTGTTGGCAAAATGCAAGTATCACATTCCTGTAATTTTCCAAATAACTTTTGAACGGACAATATATTTTATTTTTGCAGGTTAAGAAATTTAAATAGGTAGTACGTTGCACTTAAAAATTGTAAACAATGATTAGGCTTTGTTAAAAGGGCAGGTTTTTTTCCTGGGCAGTAAGTAGTTATTTCTGAAAGTTTTAAATAGGTAAAGTTTTCACTTGTGACGTTAGTATCCATGGCAGTGTCAACAGTCTCCCCTTGCCTGAAGTATGTGCAGGTAGTTGTCAGTAACAGTCCCCTATCTTAGGGGCAAGAGATTAAAAGCAACTCTTACCTAACTATAGGAATGAAGCAATAGGATACCTGACAAACTTTGTCTGTACCTGCCTGTGTTTATTTAGAGCGAATTGTCCATTTTCTGCCTTTAAGGTGCGTGTGTTGGGTGTGTTGTGTGTTGTGTGTGTCTGTGTTTGAAGCTATGGCTGGAAGAGACAAAGAGAGAAATACTATATACCACAATGAGCTTCCACTCAAATCTTCCACTGGATCTTTTTAGTTTCCCACCCATTCAGTGCTTAGAAAACTGGTTGGTGTTAGTTATAAATGGAAGCCCACCTGTTCGACATTCAAACTGAGAGCAGAAAACATAGCTTTAAGATATAATATGGTAGTATATTACTTTTTTTCCTTTGTCCATCACAAAAAACAAATGTGTGACTCTGAATAAGAGGAATTATTCAGCTAAAGAGTAGGTCAGATGCCAGTTTCTTTTACTACTGGTTTTGTTTCCACACTGTTTATCCTTCTAAGAAGTTAAAAGAGCAAACAGTAATTTGAGACCACAACTCACACAGTGTAAGTAGCTCCCAAACAAACCTAATGGATCAACAATATTGGGGTGTGTGTGTGTGTGTGTGTGTGTGTCTGGTGGGATACTATATAGTGCACAAGCTGTAGGAGACTTTGTAGGGTGTACAAAGGTGGGTAAAAGGCCTGGGTGGTAAGCTAGGAACTTGAAAACCTTTTTTGTGCTCTTCGAATTTGAGTTGCACTTAGTTTAGTGAAATAGCTGTGGACAGTTTCTTTACCCTAAGTTTTATTTTTAAGGTAAATATTTTGGTAGATTAGGATCTTAATCTTTCTCTAGAAGATTTATAGAAGTAACTAATAAAATGGACCATTTTTGGAGAAAGCAAAGGGTAAATTTTTTGTTGAAAATATTATTAGTCAAGTTTTGACTGGCTGTGGATACAAAGCAAATTCCTATCCAACCCTCAGCATTGCAATGAGCTCATGTTCACGCCCTTTGTGGACCTGGCCAGGGGGGTCTGTTGGGATTAAACCAGGGACTCCTCCCCTTTCATCTTCTCTCCTAACTTGCTGACCTCCTACTGGGGAAAAAAATAAGGTCCTGTACTTACTCTGAGAGGAGCAGTAATTACATTCTTGATCATTCATATTTTAAAATGGATGAAAAAACTTTCCCTTAAATTTCAAGTGTTTTTGCATGTGTTACATATCAAATTGCCTATCAGATAATAAAGTGAAGTAAAATTTAATCTGTGCAAGGTATTCTGTTTGTGGCAGTTTCTAAGGACCTGGCTAGAGAGAGGAGCATACAGCACCACAGGTCATTTTTCTTGAAATGGCACTGGTTTTCTGAACACTCTCCCAGGCTCCTTACCCCCTCCACTCCTTCGCTGGAGGCACAGGTTCAGGAATTTCTGAGTTCTGGGGTTTCAGATGTGTCCCGTGGGGTGGTTGCAGGGCAGTGCTGCTGCTGGTGTGGGTTTCACAGGGCAGCAGAAGGCTGAGGGCAGGGCAAGCACACAAGCACAGGATGCTTTGATACTGTAAGAGTGTTAAAATACTAATAGAATGACTGAATAAAATCAATACTAATTTATAATTCAAACAATTCTTTACTAATTAGAATTAAAATAGCAACACCCCTAGCCCTTTTTAAATTTTGAGACAGGGTCTCCCCTAAGTCGCTAAGTTGTCCAGGCTGGGCTCAAACTTGAGACCCTCTTCCTCCGTCTCTGAAAGTGTCACCACACACTGCAGCATCCAGATTTGTTTTTACAAAAGTCATGTGCTACTCTACCTTCAGCCAAAGCACTTGAGATACCCAGTGAAGACAGTTATTTAGTTTGCATCTTCTCTGTCACAGTCAGTTTCTTCTGCATTAGGCCACAAAATCAATAAAGGATTTACCCACCAGAATTGTTTACAAGTTCCAGAAAGACATTTCTGTAGCTTCGAAATATTCCCTGGGTGACCCTGAAACATTCATGTACCCCAGTCCTAGGGAGGCTGTGTAGTTATAATCCATACACATAAACATAACTAGTTTAGCTAGTTATTAATATCTTTTCCTTCTAAAATATGGCAACCTGAGGCTGACCTCCAGATCAACACTAAGGTTACACATACATTTGTTTCCTTTGTGATGCTGGGGATCAAATCCAGGGCCTCACGAATGCTGGCAAGCACTATACCACCCCCAGCCCCATGGGTAAGTCTTCTAACATTTCTCTCCTGATGCCCTAGGAAGTTCACATGAATTCTACCACTTCACCTGCCCAAACATGCTAGTGCCACTAGGTAAAAAAGGAATCAAGCATGCAAGCATTCTCTGTTGGATTGACTGGTAGGGGGCAAATGTGTTAAGAGTCAAAGCCTACAAAGAAAAATACTGTACTGCATTTAAGGTTTGACTTATGTGAGATTTCGTTTGGCAGCACAGCGGGTCCATCTTTACACAAGCTGTTATCGTGCAATGGTGAAATGAATCCTCTCTCCCCACATACCACACACATGCGTCCCTGAACAGAATCGAGACTGCTTATCTGGAATCGGGAGTGGCTACTTTTGTACTTAGCCACCAACAGTATGTTCTCCGCTCTGGTCCCTCCTCTTTCACACCACTCGTTCCTAGGATTTATGTCGATGTCCTCCCCACTGAACCAAAAAGTGTGCGGGTAGGGCTGTCTGACTCATCTTCAAATCTCAGCAGTATTTATTCCCAGGAATCTGAGAGTAGCAGTGCATCAAAGCACTCAGCATCTCAACTTGTGATCTGCGTCACAAGCAAAGGACACCAACGCGTTTCCAGTCACTCAAGGCCAAAGGGCCCTGCAAGGCAAACCGTCATTGCTGAGATCCCTGAGAGCCATAGACATCCAAGCCACAGGGAAGGGGAAAAATGTTCAAAAGGGTTCTTGCCCTCCACGGGCTTCGAATCGGCAGACCAAAGCTCTTCCAAGAAGGATTTCCGGGTAAGGGCGTGAGGACAGCAGCGTGGCGGCATCACATTTTACAAGGAGCAGAAGAAGGCGCACGTGCACAAGCCAGTTCAGCCCCGTGGACTGCAATCACTCCAGCCAGCTCTGACGTGGTTGGAGAAAAAGAGTGAGACGGATGGAGTTTTTCCATCTGAAACTTGAAATGAGCAGACAAAGAAGACTGAGGGTGAAGCATGTAGCTTGGATCCTCTACTTCTTTTATTGCTACACTACAGGGATGGGGAGTGGATTCTTGCTTTCAACAGCAGAGCCTAAGTATGGCCTTGGTAAGACAACTTTGTGGGCTACACCGCTTCCCGAAGGAGCTATACAAGATGCCGAAGAAGCCACCGCAGGGGAAAAATGATATAACAATGAAAAGTCAGCAGATGAAAAAACGGATCATGAATTACATTTTCCTTAATTAACTGGGAGATCCCAATTCGCTAATGGTGAAAAGAAATTCACATGAAAGGACCAGACAGGAAGAGTTCTTCCTAGAACAAGGCAAGGTCAAGGTGGAGGTCACTGGCGAGGAAGTGTGGCTCGGACTGAAGCTACTTGTGTTGCAGGGAAAAAAGACTTGTTTTTAGGGACTCCAAAAGCTTGAAAATCCAAAGACAGCACAAAGGCCTCTTATTTCATCATTGCATTTTTTTTTTTAAAGGACAAAAGGGCAAGTTGGGACCAGAGCCTGCTGTGTTTTACTTTCCTTTCTCTTGTGAGTTTAGGCAAGATCTCCAATGTAATGCACAAAAAAATGTGGGTTTTTTTGGTTTTGGGTTTCCCGCCCCCTCAGGCTAGGAGTTGTTCATTTGCAATTTCTAATTAATTCTCTTAATTTGTGGCAGGTCAACTGGAGGAAAATCCTAAGCACTACAAAGAAAATATGATTTTTTTGTTAAAAATTTGCATAACCAAGATGTTTAGATTATTATTTTTTTTGCAGTCCTGGGGATGGAACCCAGGCAAATGCTGTCCCTGAGCTATCCACAACCTGACCCCTTTGACGATGATGATGATGATGACGGCTGCTCTGTGGGAGACTGAACCTAATCAGTGCTGGCTTACACCCCCATCCTTTTTTTTTTTTTTAATTTTGAGATGGGGGTCTTGCTAAATTCCCCAGGGAGGCCTTGAACTTTTGATCCTCTTGCCTCAGTCTCTGGAGTAGCTGGGATTACAGGTGTGTGCCACTATGCTTGGACTCCTAGATTATTTTTAAAAAGACCCATACTGTAAGAAATCTAAATGATGAATTATGTGTCCTTGGGTGGCCACTGCCAATCCAAGAAGGCTATTGGATTTAGGAGCTGGCTGGACTTCAGGGTGTTGGTGGAGTCAGGTGATGAAAGTCAATACTGGGAAGCTGACCAGTCATTCAGCAAATACACACAGCTGTTTAACTTACACTTGGGGAAAATCCTGATAGCCAGTGATTATACAGTAACCGTCACCACGGTTAAAACTCAGTTCTCAAAACATTGCCTGGGCTTCTCTTGCTTCCATTATGGAAATAAATTAGGAAAATTTAATCTATAGTTATATTCCTTGTTTTTATCTGCAATAGAGGTGGGGGAAGAGATGAGAATGTGAGATCAATGGAAACATCTAGTATTTGAGGGGTAAGGAGTTATGCTATTAGTTTAAGAAGTCAGTAATCCCAGCACTCTGTGAGGCTGAGGCAGGAGGATCACAAATTCAAGCCCAGCCTAGGCAACTTAATAAAACACTTTCAAAAAATAAAGAGCCGAGGATGTAGCTCATTGTGGGGGATGTAGTCCTAGGTTCAACCTCCAGTACTGAAAAAAGTCTGAATTAGGGAAAACTTGGCCATCTCATAAAATATCTTTTTAGATTGTTATTAAAAATTATCAGAGTGTCAATGTATTTTAAGCAGTCTTAGATTGTCATAATAAAGATATGAGATGCTAAATTTTAAGAAATCTAGAGTTGTAGTACATACCAATTTATGAGAAAAGGGCAAAAAATTGCAGAGTAAGTTACCTTAAGCTAAAATAGTGTTTTATTTTGGAGTTTAATTTCCCTTGTAATTTCAAGTAGCTACACAGAAAATATCAACTTGGAAATTAATGGAGGAGAAAAATGAGGGAGAAAAAAATCTAGTTTACTGAATGCATGTTTTCCTACATGGAATCTATTCTATAGTCCCATATCCTAAACTATTCCTGCTTCTTCATTTGCTATGTTTCTATCGTGTTTCTATCTTTTACTGAAAAACAGAAAACTATCCGACTTCATACTTATTTGAGTTTCTGTTTCCCAACACAAACCAGTTTCTCACACACTAGCAGAGGGATTCTGGTATGTGCGGGAGGGAAGCAGCGGAGGGAACAAAAAAGCCCAGTTGCCACCTTTGTGGAAGACAAAAGATTTAGCAGAATCCTATTGCTATGCTGTACCAAACAGACTTTTAAAATAATGAATCTTCTTACAAAATATTTTTTAAAGTTAATAGGTGAGTACTATGAAACCCCACATACCTACCCACTTGTTTGAAGAACACTGGGCTCTATCTAAAACATCTTTCCACCCTTTTCTTGCTTCCAAGTTTTCTCTCCATAAATGTATGTATGAACATATGTATTGTTGCTAAACCATTTAAAAGTAAGTCAAGAGATTTCAGGACATTTCACTTTTACATACTTTTAAGATCAACAAAATGCTATCTTGTTCCTCTTACATCTTCCTTATGAGTCAACAATTCATAGTTGAACCATAGTGGCAGAAAAGTTCACAGTCTTATGCAGTATACTCATGGCAAAATCTTGTCTAGGCCCAAACAAAACAAACTGTGCTTCTGGCTTCTGTGAAACATCTCCTTTGTAAAAATGCTGAAATCGCCAGCTCTGACAGCTACTAGGGAATTAACAGCACAGGCCTTGCAGTTCAGATGGGATCTAACCCCCTTTCCTCATTCTGTAGTCCTTTTTCCCACCGGGGTAAACACCAGGGTCACAGATAAGTCTAATTTAATACACATGAACTTGAGGAGCCAACCTTTACTTCACACAAATAAAGCTGAACTTCAGTTTCCTGTACATAGGGAGGACCTCTTGGCAATTTATTATAAAGAACCATTTATGCCAGGAAACCTGTTGAGCAGGAAACCTTCAAGTGGAAACGTAGAAGAGAATTTAATGAAAGTCTTCAAAAAAGGGAAAGTTGTCTGCATTGTTCTATTTTAATAGGTCTTCTGTATTATAAAGAGGGTAAAGGACTTACGGCTTTGGAAAAGCTTTGAACTAATGCAAAATATAGCATGCCTTCTGATCAGAAAGTAGCCCACTCCCGACTGCATAGCCTTAGCCAATATAAGAATTTGTAATTTTAAAAGGGAATTGAAGGTTTTTTAATGCCTACATTTGGTTAGAACTGAGTTAAGAAGGATCTAGAGGGCCACAACTCTCCCAGGTACCGAACAGATCAGGAAAAGAGCTACTCGAAAAGATATTTAGGGTTATTACAAAATACAGGCATCCTATGGGCTGGGAATGTAGCTCAGTGGTACCTCGCCTGCCTTGCAAGCACAAGGTCCTGAGTTCGATCCCCAGTACTGAAAAGGAAAAAATAAAAATTACAGGCATCTGAAATAGCACTTCATAAATATTATCAGACAGTGTTGCACTGAATTAGCAACATAATCTGCTTGTATTTTCTACACCTATGGTCCCCCCAAGTGAAAATTAAAGGAGACAGCACATTTTGAGGTACATGAAATACTCCTTAAATTAACTGTCCCATGATAAAAAGAAATTTATCTTTTTAAAGTTTTTCAGTGTACATTTTGCTTTATATAAACACTTCAGGTTCACGTGATTTCTTTTGCAGAATACTACAGATTAATGGATAGAAGGATGAACATCTTACATACTTTGCACTGTATCTAATACGAACCCATTTGGGGGTAGATGAGTTCCTTTTTTCAACTGGCAGGCATTAATGTATATATTGTAATTAACTTTAGAGGGAACTTGATTAGAAGCATCAGTTTAATTATGTAGTTGAAATGACAGGATTTTGAGGGGGGAAATTCACATATTTAGTTGCAAATACAAAGATGGTGGAAAGATGGTGGGGCGGCTAAGTTGACTTAATATACATTGGGCTTTGGTTTCTTCATCTGTAAAAGAGTGTTAGCTAGCCGGGGATTTTAGCTCAGTGGTTCCCTGCCTGCCTTGAAAGCACAAGGTCCTGAGTTCGATTTCTGGTAACAACAAAAAAAGTGTTAGCTAATCTTTAGGGAACCTTCCAGTTTCATACTCTATGGGATTACATCATCAGTGTGTTCTGAATGTGGAATAAATGCTTAAGAGTCTAAATTTCAGCTAAATTGGTTCTGCAGCTCAGGTCCTTCTTGGACCCTAGGATCGGAAAGCACTGGGATGAAGAGTTCAGTTTCACAGACGAGTTCTTCTGGGTATTTTTAACAATAATTTCTATCTTAATGAGAGAAAAATCAGCTGTTTCCACCCATGTCCTACCACCACACTCACCTCTGAAAACTCCCGATCGTTCAGCCTTTATCTGTCTTCCTGACAGTTTCCCTTTCCACCTAACACATTTATAAAGCGATGTCCTGCTGAGGAGCTTTAAAAACCTGCAGTGGCCCTGTGTGTGCTCCCAGAGGTGTGAATGGGCGCGTTCCCTTGAGAGAAAACAGGACAGCCTTAGGAGTGTGCACGTACTACCGTGAGGCCCATCTCCACTTCTGGGAGTATAACCTAGGAAATATCCAACTAAGTGTGCAAAGTGCAACTAAGCCAACTGAGAGTGCCACTCAGAGTGCAGATGAATGCAGGCCTGTTAAAGGGTATCCGAACCTGAGTTTATAATACAGAACATCGGTAACCAAAAGATCTAACGTCAGTGTACTAGGCGCTTGGTCACTGGGGAGGCTAGTTATTATCTTCCTTTCATGAAATTTTCCCTTTTTTCCTACAATGAATATGAATTACTTTTCCTACCAAGTTAACCTACCACTGGGTAGCATGTTAATTTACTGATTTCTTTTGCACATGTATCACACATGAAACTAGCTCTTTCACTGCTGTAACTGTTACTGAAATGTGCTAAGCCTGCAGCTGTTCAGTCCCCAAATGAGATTCAGATGGAGGGAAAAGAATAACTTACTGAGCATAACAATTATAAGTAACAGAAGCACCATTTTTTATTTTTGTTGTTTTCCTGATTTTTTCAGGAGAAAAAAATCATATGTCTTCAAAATTTCCAAATAGTTACTTCTAATTTAAAACTATGAGGGCCAGAGAAACAAGGTACTGCAGCAAACACTTTTAATAAGAATACAAAATTCACACTAGAGGCACATTTTGGGGAATGTAAATGAACTATCACAAGTAGTTTTTCTGCTGGAAGAATAAAGTAAGGCTCTTTTGGAGTACAAATGTACAGAGGGAATGATTTAAAATAAGTTTATGATTTACAGTCACATTACATTGTATTAAGCACTCAAATTAGGCATCTAATTGATTAAAAAGCTAGCTAAAAGGCATTTGAACATATATAACAAATCTTACAATCCACAAAGTTCGTGTATAACAGTAATTTCAAGTACTGCATTTCAACACAATAGAAATGAACAGGAAGAGAGATATCTCTTAAAAATATTAATTCAGGTCTATGGTAAAAATCAAAGGAACTTTACATTTAAAGAGGATCTGTTACTGAGGAACCACATGGCAGACAGGCTACTACACAACATGAAACCAAGTTCTGCATGGCTAAAACAGCACTGGCCTTTCCAATAGCCTTTCCTGTCACCACCACCTTTTCATTTGACATTTCCAGTATTCAAATGAAAAAAATCTTTCTGTCTTCCCCTTCTTTAAAAGGAATCAAGAGAAACCAAACAACAAACTCAAAGTTGATTTCACCATAAACCTCAAATGTGGTTTAATGAGAACAGAGAAACCCAACATTAACAGACACATCCAACATTATCAGAAAGGGGTTTTGTTATGTACATTGGTTAAATAAAAATTACTGTATTTGAGAAGGCACGTATCTGTGATTTAAGGCTTAAATGGTATTATTACATATGGAAGTCAAGGAAAGCTCTCTAGGAATTTACTTCTATCAAAATGCAATTTAACCAAAAACTAGCTTTCTAAATACAGATTTCTACTCTAGAAACCATCAAGAATTTCCATTCCCAAGTCCACTTGTTTTAAAAACATAATCTTAGGGCCGGGGATTTAGCTCAGTGGTTCCACCGCCTGCCTTGCAAGTGCAAGGTCTCGAGTTCAATCCCCAGTACCAAAAAAACCCCCAAATAAACAAACAAACAAAAATCTTAAAGTAGGTTTCACTATAAATCAAAAGAAAAAAAGTTGCTAATGTAACTGTTCAGTGACTTTGGATGATACAAATTCACAAGCTTAAAGGCCTCACAGAAATGACAGTGTAATTCCTGTGTCTTAAAAAAAAAAAAAATCCAAACAAAATTACAGTGGTAGAGATTTCATTTTTAAAAAGGTATCTGCCACAACCCCAATGAGCCAATCAGTGATTCATTAGCACTGCCATCTCCATGGATGCTGCAGGACCATATAATTTACTCTGCAAAATAGTTTCTTTTTTCTTTAAAACAATACATGAAAATGACTCTCATAAAGATGTTTAATATATTCATATATAAAATATCTGACGATACAAATCACATAAACCTCCTTTTGGAAAAGTTACAACTGGCCCTTATTTCTAGGACCAAAAACCTTAAATTTTTATCAGTGCAAATCTATATTAGATGTTTTCAAACTACAGAAATAGCCATCAACCCTCACAATACAAAAGGATTTCTCAAAAAGGAAAATTATTGTGTTCAAATTACAGAAATAATGTCTACATTAAAACCACCCACCTTCCCATCAAATTTAACAGTTCAATTGTTAAGGTATGAAAAAGGGGAAAATTAAAGCTGTTTGTGCAAGAATCACTACAATGGTTGCCACCCCTCACCACTTCCCAACTCCACTAAACTCTCATTAGGTTTGTTTAGAACTGTAACAATTTAGCTTTCTTTTCTTTCCAGGTGAGACTTTACTGTTCTTCAAGCCAAGATGGGGCATCCACTCCAGGGGTTTTCAATTTGATATGGAACTGTTTAAGGGTCTGTTCAAGCTGCTTCTGATTCCCAGCAAAGTAGGCGGCAATGGCATTGTGGAAAAGGACCAGCTGATTGTGCAACACTTTAACCTGCGGACAGGGCAAAGCGACAACGAGCGTTTAACACCAATGACAATGACAATGACAACGAAATGGAAGGTGATTTCCTTCACCCCTTAATTAAACAAGAAAAGCCTTTTTAGTAACAATTTTCTAATTACAGTCTCCTAAAGGGAAGAAGTCAGTTAGAAATGCTAAATATATACTTTTGTAAAAAAAAATTTTTTTTCAGGGCTGGGAGTTGAACCCACGCCTTCCCCTGAGTACTCTACCTAAGCTAATCCCCAACCCTGGTAAATCATCTTCAAACATTCTTGAGTGCATCAATTAAATTCCCCCTCAAATTAAGTATATTACAATCATTAAGATACTGAAAAGGGAAACTTACAATTACTACACAATATATGCTATATACCAGGTACGGAGCTCATTAAGGCTAAGCTCTATGTAAAAATGTGTTCTGGATACTCTGAAATGTGCATTCCCTTGTAAAGAATCAAGCAGCGGCAGCAAGTGTTACCCAGAAAGGCAATTTATTTAAAGTTCATATGACTGTTATTTTCAATTGCTTATTACTTCTAATGGTAATTGTTTTAAGTACATAACACTACCGTATGAATCTTTCTCAAAGAAATAAGTAAACCACCAGAAATTCATGAATTAAGTTGCTTTCAGACTGTTTATAACTGCAAATGTTTGACAAAGTATAAAATACATTCTTATCTACCTATCAATTGAGCTAGAATGATTTTAATGGTAAAAAAAAAAATCTAAACTGTGATGCTAAGTAAAAACTAGGATGAAAATTTTTGTATGTATTCCTTCTCTCTTTCACTCCATTCCAAAAATGAATTCTAGAACTGAGCTGTTCTCAGCAGCCTCCACCCTGGGTCTGGGTCTCTCTTCTGGAGAGCAGGCAGTCAGCCTGGGCCTGGTCAGAGGATGTGCTTGAGAGTGAGAGAGCCCCTGGATGACCTCAGATAGAGAACTGCTTAATACACAAGGACGAAAATGACATTAAAATTTAGGGAAAAGATACAATGTATGTGCATTATAAGTTATTGGCAAAGGATGCATATCTAGAAAATGTGACCAACTCCTGCAAACTAAAAGCCAGCCCCATTAAGAGAGACAACATGGATAACATGTTCCCAAAGGAGGAAACAGAATAGCCAATTACACCTGAAAAACCATCTAGCCTTATTAGGGAGCAGGAAAATGCAAAATAAAACTAACACGGAATACCATTTTATACCCTCCATATTAGAAACTTAAAACAAGAATCACTGCTGTGTTGGGCTGGGGAAGCAGTTCAGGGGCAGAGCTCCTGCCTCCCCCGTGCAAGCCCCTGCCTGGGTGTAGTGCCCAGCACCATGGAAAAAGAAAAAAAAGATAAACAACATATATACTATTGATGGTATATAAACATGGACAACTACTTCTGAAAACAATTTGACATTAATTATAAAGTGAAAGATTCATATACGCGTGAAATTTAATTCCTGAGAATCAGCCGTAGAGGAAAAGCTTGATTGTGTGTTCCATGACACATGTACAATTATGTTCACAGCATACTGTTCTCAGCATCAACAACAGAAAGAAAGAAAGAAAGAAAGAAAGAAAGAAAGAAAGAGAAAGAACCCATGAAAATCACCACAAATCTGTCCTTCCAGGAGAGCGAATAAGTAAACTGTGGTTTTTTGAATACAATGGTGATGTGAGGAATCGGAGCTCTGTGCATCTGCACAGACGGACCTCAGGGACATCGAGTAAAACAAAGCAAGTTACAGAGAATACTCTTGAGTGGGATTCTATTGACAGGAAATTAAAAAATACATACACTTGAACAATATACTCATGTGTGGTGAAACTAGACTAGAGCCTGACATATAACAGCAAACAAACAGGAAGAACTGACAAATTCAGACGTAAGGGCAAAGCACAAAGGTGTCTCCAGCATTTCTGACTTGGGTGATGGGAACGTGCTGCCATTTCCTGTTGTTTTTGCTACAATTTACATTTTCCCTATATGCCACGCTGTGCTAAACATTCTTTTAAATGTACTTAACATTTTTTAATCATTAAAGAAGGAAAAAGTTATGAAGTATAAAGTCTGTCTATATCCCAACTTTGAGGAACTGAATTGTTTACAACATTCTAATGACAGACACCCCTCTTCACATTCAGAATTAAAAACCAAATGCCTGAAAGGTTCCGTACACCCACTCACACGCTGGATCAGTTTTACCAAGGGTCTGTACATGTCAGGCACCACTCTAGGGGTTGGGAATGTAGGTAACTAACAAAAAGGACAGTCATTCCTCTCTGAAGAAGTTCATATGCTATGAAGAAAAACAGGGAAGGGAGAGGAAGAGGAAGGTGTGATGTGTGTATGTACTGATACATTCAATATGTATCACAAGCATATATTAAAAAGTTAATTAAAAAAGGCAGAAAAAAGTAAAATACACAGTATGTTGGACAGTGATACATGTTACAGAGAAAAAGCAGCACTGGAGAATATGTGAGTGAGCATGTTGCAACTTAAAAGGAAGGCTTGGGGAGATCTGGGTGAGTGACAGCTGAATAAACACCTAAGGAAGTGAATGAATAAGCCCTACGATATCTGGAGGAGAAACGCTGTAGGCAGGGAAAACAGCAAGTACAAAGGTCCTGAGGTAGGCAGTGTGCTGGGTAAGGAAGAAGCAGCACTGAGGGCCGTGTACTGAGGAGAGCTGAGGAAGGGTTTGTCAGGAGATATGCCAGGCAAGTAATGGGGCCGGATGGCACAGGACCTTAGCTCTCATCACAGAGACTGGCTCCATTTCTGAGTGCTGTCAAGAGCCACTGGAGAGGTCTGAGCAGAAAAATGACAATATCTGAGTTCATTTAGTAAATACTAAATACATAAGAGTGAAGGGAGGGGCCTTCAGTAGTAAGCCCGGTAAGCTGGGGACTCCTGCGGTACCGGAGACAGGTGATGAGGTGTGCTTCTGAACAGAATGGGAGGGGACCAGCAGGATTTGGGGACAGATTGGGTCCTAGGGCGTAAGAGGAAGAGAAGGGTCAAAGATGATGCCAAGACTTCTGTCCTGAGAAACTGAAAGAATGAAGTTGCCACATACTGAAACCGGCAAGACCGTACGAGGGGAAGGCATGGAGGAGAAGTAAAGGCTGGCACCAAGAGCTCAGGTCGGGAGAAGTTTCAGACACCTTTGCCAACAGCAGCCTGCACTGGAGTTGTCATTTGGGAGCCATCAACATACAGGTGATATTTAAAGCCACATGACTAGGTAAGCTCATCAAGAGACTGGGTAGACAGAAAAGTCATCCAAAGATTGTTATAAACATGTACCTTCACCCTTGTATCTCAAAACATCTGAAATTCTGCCCAAAATGAATCATGGAGCTAAATGTCAGGGCTACAGTTATAAAATTTACGGAAGAAAATATGGAAGAAAATCTTAGTCAAATGAGTTTGGGAAGAGTTTCAAAGAGTACACACACACAGTCAGGGCAGTGGCACACACCTACAAACCCGGAGCTCCGGGAGGCTGAGACAGAAGGACCCCAGGCTTGAGACTAGCCTAGCTAACTTAGTGACTGGCAAGATGGTCCCCAAATGAAAAATGGGCAAGGGGTACAGCTCAGGGCAAAGACCCTGGGCTCTTCCTGACTCACAAAGAAACAAACAAAACACAAAGGCATAAATTATGAAAGAAAAATATCAATAAATTGGACTTCATGAAAACTAAAAATATTTTCTCTTCAAAACAGACTTAGAAAACTGAAAAGGTAAGCCACCAGCAAAATCTGTATCAAAGAACTTGATTATAAGAGATATAAACTGCAATTCTCATATACATTTGGTGGGAATATAAAATTGTTTAACATTCTTAGAAAAGTTTCTTAAGAAGTTGAACATATACCTACCGTATAAACCAACTACTCCTCTCCTTGGTATTTGCCTGAGGGACTGAAAGTCTATGTCCAAAGAAGGAATTGTACATGAATGTTCCTAGTTTCAGTTGTAATAGCTTAAAACTGGAAATAACTCAAATATCAATGAACAGTGATTAGATAAATAAGCAGGGATATTCCCATAATGACTACGACTCAGCCATGAAAAATGAGAAAGTAATAAATGGAACGTGGATGAGCTGCAAAAACATTGTGTTTACTGAAAGAAAAAAAAAAAGAGTATGACCTGTTTGATTCCATTTCTGTAAAATTTAGAAGATGCAAGCTTTTCCACTTTAAAGGCCTTCATGCTAGTAACCCAGTGTAAAATCGCACGGCAATGAGAGACTTCTTGTACATTCACTGGGAAGTCCAGCACTTCCACAGATATTTTACTGCTCTTTGGATCACAAAAATTTTTTAGAGAAGAGAAAAAAAAGGGGAACATAGGCTTTCATTCAAGTACTGGGGCTGCAGCCAGCGGTAACAATAGTTTAGAAAGTAACAGCCAGAAAGAGGGAAGAGGGTCAAAAAGTTTTGGCTAACTCTACAAGTGTCAACAAAAGTCAGCTCCTCCGTAGCCGAGGAAGAATTAAAGCCCACTACATCCCAAGCTGGGGCTATCAGCTGTGCTGAAAATGGTCCCCACCCCACAGTGAGACTTTATCCAGGGAGAATCAAGGTAGGAGGGTGCTCATGAGGACCGAGTCCTGGTTTTCAAATGCAACCGTGCCATTCCCATGCACACAAAACCATTCTGCACTACTGTGAGAAGGCTGATGAGTGAAGCCTTTTAAAATATGCAATACATGCCAGAGCAGCTGCCGGTAAGACAGCGATCCACAGCTTTGCAATTATCATGTAAAAACAAACAAAACCCCAAATGTAAATAAAGTATAAAATTCTATCCTCACTTTAATATCAGAAGCTATTTTTTTCTAACAAACTACACTGGACCCTCGAGCTACAACCAGCCTGACATATGAATAACTTGGATTATGAATGGAATTTTAGTTTTTAACTTATGACCAAGGCCTTGAGTTACGGTCTGAATGCTGGCTGCTTGTGTGGTTGTAAATAAGGACTCGATGCCAGAAAAATGTATGTAAGTGTACATAAGCGACAGTCCGAGCCCAGATGAGCGTGTGTAGATGTGATTTTGGTCAGTGCTTTATATAATCACTATGATTACTGCTATCAAAATGGCCCCCCAAAAAGCTAGAAAAGAAGCTAAGGAAAGAAGGGAAGACAGAAACAGACAACCTTAGACCAGTTTACAGTTCTGAAAAGGCTCAGACCTAGTGAGCCAGAAGCTGGTCCAAGTGGGCTACAGACTCTCCCAAGGAGAGAAAGGACACCAGAGAGCCAGATTCCTGGTGTTCTGAGGGCAGGGGACGCTCCTTCCAAACAGTAAGCACCTTCCTTTTTATCCTCCCTTCCCGCAAGCCAAGGATGTCAACTTGAATGGTGAGCACAGAATGAAATTATTGTTTCTGGTAAACTAGGCACATTTTATAACTGTTTGGTGAATACACTAGAAAATTATTGGTGTTTCTCGTAAATTATGAATATTACAGAACCCCTTTTTATTATGAAAAGATTAGTTAAGGGGTGTTTTGAGAGATTCAGAATGCATTGAGTATTTCTATTATTTCTTATGGGAAAAATAATCTTGACTTACAACCAACCTGAGTTACAACCAGCCCATGAGAACAAATTGAGTTCGTAAGTCAAGGGTCCATGGTAATTATTTTTTCTTTTTCTTTTTTTTTTTTTTTTGGTACCAGGGATAGAACTCAGGTCCTTGCGCTTTCGAGGCAGGTGGCAGAACCACTGAGCTAAATCCCTGGCCACTCTATCTTATATTAAAACAGAAAACTTAATTTGTTTTTCTATCAGCATTGATTACATAACTTAGTATAGTTTTGGTAATAATACTTCATCATCAGATGCAAATTTAAGTAAGAACATTAAATTGACATTTTTATCCAATTAAAAATTACTAAATAAAAATAAAGGAAAATCAGAATAAATCAATTCTCAATATGAATATACGTTTTAAATTTACACTATAATATGCATTCATACAATGCCCCATAGTGCAGTTCTGCCTGATACACTACAGATAATTTCCAGGATGTTTTGGCTATTAAATGAACAGAAATCATTACTAATTAAAATGAGTAATTAAGTAGTATTAGAAAGGAAGTTACAATTCTACAATTTAAAAAATAATTAATTTTCACAATTTTGACCATCCCTAATCTGAAAATCCCAAATCCAAAATGCTCCAAAATCCAAAACTTTTTGAGCTTTCACATGATGCTGTGAGTAGAAAATTCCATACCTGACCTCATGTATGGATGGCAGTCAAATGCAGGTGGACTGAAATAGCATACAAAACTATATTCAGAATGTAAGATATATATGAAATATAAATGAATTTCATGTTTAGTCTTGGATCCTATCACCAACACATCTCATTATGTATATGAACAAATTAAAAAAACTCGAAAATATCTGAAACTCAAAACACTCCTGGGTCCCGGGCATTTCAAATGAGGGATACTCAACCTGTAATGGCTCTGCTGTAACCATATGAGTAGTTCTGACACTACATAAAAGTGTTATTATATTTATTATAAAGTATTCTTTATACTTTAGAGTATTGACCTTGAAGAAGTCAATCTAGGAAAGATCAGAGATGGTTTAGGGAGAGAAAGTTAGGTGGGGAAAAGATTAAATCCTACTTTAAGGACAAAGAACAAAAAGCCAAAATGTTCCAGGAAATATTTCAAGTTCATTACATTATTTCAATTCACTTCTATATTTAAGTTATCAGACTGTGAAACCTAAGAGGATACAGAATCAAAGAATGAGCCAGTATTTTTGCTAAGCTATACTGTAACATGATGATTAAACTTACTTTTCGGCAACAAAATAGTATAATGAATATAATGTTATTTTTCTATCTATGCTGCATGGTCTATGATCTCCACATTACAGTCAAGAAGCAAAACCCAACCAATCAACAACAAAACAAACTCAGGAAGTTAATTAAGTTGCCTAGGCTTGGACTGCTGCGAGGCAGACAGGCTGGCATGCAGGGAACTGAGAAATGTCTTATTCCACAAGTAGTTCATGCTTTTTCACCTAAACTAACCTGTTGCTATTCCCAAGGCAATTAACATTTTAGAAGACTTTTACACAAACGTTTAAAACAAACAAGGGCAGCAGAGCACTTATAAGAAAGGTAGGAATGTAGAAAATATATACTTCAACCTCTTCCCTAATTTTTTTCTCTAGCCCTGAAGTCACATCTAAACCTCCTTGGGACAAGGATTTAACATAAAGCCTGGAGCAGATGAAAGAAAAGTTAATTCTCTCTAAAACTATGAAGAATAATACAAGATTAAACTTTCACATACTCTTTCCATAGAGAGAGCAGGAAAAAACATCTTTCTTGAACTGTTTATATCCTAATGGAAAAAAATTAAAGTGGTTAAAATACAACAAAAAAGCAGAAATTTAAAATAGGAGCAAAAGAAGTAATAATTATAGGTAGAAATAAGATGATGACAAATTTGACAAATTTTCAAAACCTAACAGCAGAAACAATTACAACAATGTGGAAATACACTCAATCATTGTGAGCTCAATCACAAAGAACTTTCATAAAGATCTGCCAAACAATGAGCAACCCAGATCAGATACAAGCAAAACCACGACGGCAACATCTGCCGAGTGACCTAACGCACCACACAATACTTTAATTGTTAAAGGGCGAAGCAGATTCCGACGTGGCCTCCTAAGGCCGGACAAACGGGGTTCTGAGGGGAATTGGGGTGAGAGGAACTGAGGCGCAGGGATGACAGACAGTGCTACTGGACGACAATGCCCAGGACTTTCACAGCCGCGCAGACAGTGTCCTTAGCACACGAACACCATTTACAAGTGCCCAAAAGAACAGCCGAGCATCACACAGGTAAGTTATTTTTATCAAATCTACTTTTTTCCAAATCAAACTTAGATTATCTACATTATCAGAAAATCAATTTAAAAACAAACATTTTCCAGTTAAAACAAGTCATAACCCAGGTCTTCAAACTGGTTGTTGGATTTCTGAATACCAATGAAGTAGAGGTTTAGATTAGTAAGTATACAAAAATACTGGGGCAGTGGCTTGGGTTGAGCATGTGAGGAAAAAGAGGACCCAAATCATTCTTTAATGAGCAGTCCCCAACCACTGTCACGTAGGGTGTGAACTCCTTTCTTTACGCCCTACTATTTCAAAATCACCACTTATATGCTTTCCCTGCCCACTATTGATCTTTTTGTAGTAAGCAAGAGACTAGAAGAGTAATAAACAGGCAAGTAGAACTGTCTTGCCTTTTATGAGGTTTATAGAGTATAATTTTATTGGTTCATAATAGCTTTGGAAATGCCTGTCATGTCAAAGCAACTACCAGTTGAGAAAGAGAAACACTATCAAAAATATGGGTGTGGGCACTGGAAAAGGAGGGAGAGAAGGAAAGACAAATATTAATTACAAGTGGGGGTGGAAGAATAGATTTTATTTTTCTGACTCATTAGGATAGGTTTCAACGAATCACTGACAGGTAGAAGGTTAGAAAAAAGAGTGCTAGGGCTGGAGATACAGCTCAAGAATAGCATGCTTAGCTACCATGTGCAAGGCCCTGGGTTCAATCCCCAGCACTGCAGATAAATAAAGTTTTAAAAAGTAACAAACAAAGAACAACAACAAAAACAAGAGGAACTCCTCAAAGGAAGGGGGGATGGTAGTTCTTTACTCTGAAAAGAAGGTAACTAGGGCAATATAACTTGCAAAGTCTGGTAAAAGTAGATCAAGGAACTTCAATATCTTTAGCCTTAAAATTCTGAATATGGTTCAATATTCAGCAGAGAGAGAGAAAGGCGGGGACAGGAAAAGGTAAAGGAAGAGAAAAAGAAAACAAAAAAGAAAAGAAAGAGAAAAAGAAAGCTTGTTGGCATGGTCACACATACCTGTGGTCCCAGCTACTCAGGAGCCTGAGGCAGGAGCCTGGGCTAGAATGGGCAATACAGTGAGACTTTGTACATCTTAAAAAACAAATTCTGAATGCAGAGATTTTTTTCATCCATAGCCAGAAATGTCTGTTGTCTTTTTTACTGTGATTTACAATGTTAGCTCCTTACTCTAGTGCTGTGTGCCTTAATAGTAGGAAATTAATATAGCCGGGAGAGAAATGCAAGAAAAAGCCTGATGGGTAGAGGAGAGAAAGGGGAAGTGGACGGGAGAGGGGAGGGGAGGGAAGGAACTCAAGTTCCTAGAGGAAACAAACTTGCATAAATCATTCAAATTAGCACCTGCTTGCCCACTCCGAAATTGACTTAGGTACAAAACAGTAGTTACTGAATTGGGTGTTTCTTGCTATCAATTCGCCGTGAGACACAAGGAGCTTGGAGGTTACACTAACCTCACAGAGGAGCGTGGTAATCATGGGTTTGAGAATGTTGGACGCACTTTCACAAAACCCCACAGAAGGCTGGAGACACACACCAGGGGAGGAAGACCCCGGGGGTGGGGGGATGACAGGAGGCCACCAGCAGTAGAAAGAGAAAATCCTCCCACCCGCAGCGCTTTCCGCCCTTTAACCCTCCTACGATTTCTCCTGCATTCACACCCTGCCCCTACCTCAAGGGCAGAATTAGTTCCTGTTCCTTTATCTCACAAAATCCCTGCAAACTTCACAGAAGAGGGAGAAGACCTGCAGGCAGGTACTGGGAAGGGTGTGTCACTGAATCCCACCAGATGACAGGAACAGCTCTGGTGGAGCCCCGTGCTAATGCGCAAAGGGCCGAGCGTGGGTGGACATCGTGACATCACTACAGGACCAGCAGACCTGGGGCACACTGGCCATGGACCCTGGGCGGGAAGAACTCGGGGTGAAGCCACGGCCCACCCACTAATCTTTACACTCACAAAAGTCTTGCTACCTAGGTGTGGAGATGTCAGGGAGAACTAAAAAAATAAGAACCCAATCTTCTGTAACTTACAAAATTCTGATTCTATTCATCCAGCAACTATAAACTTAGTGGAAAACCTTCATCAAAATTTATGATAAAACCACTACTTTTCTTTTTAAAAATCTGTAAGCAATAGTACACTTTGCTTGAAGAAGAGAAGAGAAATTCAACAGGTTGACAAACCGTGAACACCTCGCGCAGTTTCTCCAAGGGTTTTTCTGAGCCTCTGGCAGGCACCTCTTCGCTTTCTTCATCAAATTCTGTATTTCTCCCTTGTCATCTGTAACTCAGTACTCTGTACGTAACAGATTTTATCAAATGTCCTTCACCAGACTGAAGCAGCTTGGAGTCTCCCGATACCTTTATAGTTTATTTCTTTAGGAACAGGCACAGTAACAGTCCAAATCAAGCACCTTAAAAAACGTTATGTGTGAAAAGAGGATCTCTTGGAAATTTCAAGGAAGAAACAAGGACAGAAAATCAGAATGCTACTAAGTCCAAGAGGAATAAGAAAAAAACCTTGTTATCAAATGATTTTCTTAGTCAAACAAAGTACACACGCACGAAGGAAGGCCTACTGGGCCAGCACGCGAGTGCTGAGTCACCCTGAGAAGGCCCAGGAAAGGGAAGAGGGGCACTGCTGCTGTCCTGAGACACCTCGGAAATACTAACTAACGGTCTTACATTTCAGCAGACCCAAGACACTGACTGAGAGGTGAAGAAGTACAGTGATGTCACGGCCACAAGCACCCACAACGCTACGACTGCTCACAGCGACCGCACCGAAAACCTGGCAGAGCAGCCCGAGGAGAACAAGCAACTGAAAGGGCTTTGGGAGGAGCACACGGACGGGAGCAACCACCTCCCCTCCCCTCCCCTCCCCTCCCCGGCGGCTCGTCAGCACGCGTGGCTGAGACATCCATTGCTCTGTGAATGCTCTCCCCTCGACACTCAACAGGACACTGAAACCCCAGCCCCACGCTACACATGTGAGGTTCTTGCTTCTGAGCAGAGGGTCAGAAAACATGAGGCCCAAGTGGCTGCTGAAGTCCAGTTAAAGGTATGAACCACTAATTCTTGATTGTAAAGCTACTCCTTTTAATTACGTACAAAATAACTTCTACAAAACTATCACCTTATGTAAATCTGAGCGTCACTAACAAGCCACTGCCCGGACTGGGTGGCCAGACCACTCCTCCCTGCCAGCACCCACCGGCCTGGCCTCCCAGGCGACCCAAGGCCTCTGATGATGCTGGGGAGCCACGGCTGGACGAGTCTACCTTTGAAGCCAGCCTCTACTCACAGCTGTTTTTGACTGCATGGTTTATATAGGGTTAATCTCTGCCTCAGTGCGCAGAGAAAAGAGCCAATGCAAAGCACAAGCAAAATTTTCTTCCTCCATGAAGGTTTAGAAAAAAATTAAAGTCATTTGTAAGACAAACTACTGAGAACAGCAAACACCGCACCATGTGAAAATATGTTCTTACATAAATGAAAAGTACTGTATCATGTCAGTTCTACTCTGTCACTCAAGAGTGATGTAGGTAACATGCCCGAGCAAGTTAGCTGTTTTCCAGTCTCCAACCCAGAACTGCTCACTGGGTGGAGCTACATCCCCAGCACCACCTGCCCTCAATTTTAAATTCTGAGGCTGGGTCTAAGTTACTAAATTGCCCAGGCCGGGCCCAAATGTGTAGTCCTCCTGGCTCAGCCTCCCAGAGCGATGGGATTACAGGCCTGCCACCAGATGATCACTGGATTTTAAAGCAAAAAGGGAGACTATAGGCTTTACTATGTTTGGGAAACAGAAGGCTATTCTAACCTCCCTTGGAAAAATGATAAGGACGCTATGTAAAGAAACAAACATTTTCTATCTCTACTTTTCTTTTAAAGTACATTTTAATTTTTGGATAGGTAGGACTTTCTGAAACGGGGTCTCATTGTGCTGCCCATGCTGGTCTCAAACTTGCAACCCTCCCGCCTCAGTCGTATGAGTAGCTGGAATCACAGGTGCCTGCCCCTGCACCCAACTGCAGCGGGACATTTGTATATGTAAAAAAAGGACACAAAGGGTTTAAACCAGAGTCTTATTTTCATACTGTATCCATCTGGCTCCCATTACGAGTAATTTATTTTACTAATTAGCTAATCCTTCCAGTTTTTCTTTGTAGAAGCATAAAAACATATGACTGCACATTCTTATTGTGCTCCTTTCTTACACACAAGGTATTGTACCACGCGCAATCCTTTGTGCTCCGTTCTTTTTCACTTAATAGTATGTCCTCAGGATCTTTCCATCCATAGCATCTTTATTATTATTTTAACAGGTGGAGAATATTCCACGGTATGAGTCAACCAGCGGATTCACTCAGTCCTCTACCGAGAACTGCCAAGATGATTCTCATTGCTCCGGTTACAGTGGCATTGCAATGCGTGACCTCGTGCCTGTCATTTTACCTCCTTGGGGCCCCGTTGACTTTCCAGCTGCACCTGGAGGGAGCTCTTCTCCCCGCCCCACTCTCCTGTCTCACTGACTGTCAGCACAGGCTGTTCCTGTTTCAAATTCTCTTCCTGGTGGGGGGGGCGCGCACATGTTTGTAATCCCAACACTCTGGGAGGCTGAGGCAGGAGGATGGAAAGTTCAAGTCCTGCCTGGGCAACTTGGTGAGATCCTATCTCCAAAAATTAAAAGAAAGGCTGGGGGTGCAATTCAGTGTGGAGGTCTGGGTTCAGTCCCCAATACTAAAAAACAAAAGAAAAGAAATCCAACAACAAAACAACTCTCCCCGCAGACCTCCAGTCCACTGCTTTGCATTCAGGTTCGGCCTCAATGTCACCCCTCAAGACAGCCTTTGAGATGCCCGCACCTGGCCGGGGGTCTGTCTCCTATGTATGCACGGTCTCCCTTCATGACACCCACCATAGCTCGTATTTATGTAACTGCTCGGTAAATGCTTAGCTTCACTACTTGACTACTTCCCTACTTGACAAGACCTCTACAACTCTTTGCCGACAGAGCGACTGGACCATGCATGGAAAAGCAATCTGTGAGTATTTGCTGAATAACAGAAGAAAATGCCAATCATGCCAATTACAGTAATTACAATCAATCTGCTCTATTTCACATGTATTCCTGTTTTTACCTTTTAAGTATCTGACACTTAGTTCATTCCATTTCTTCTACTCAAGTTCCTATTGTCTAAACTACTGTGTTCATTCTTAGGTCCTACTAAAACCTGTCCTTTATAATTTAGATCTAGGCCAGGGATTTAGCTCAGTGGCCCCTTGCCTGCCTTGCAAGTGCAAGGTCCCTGAGTTTGACTGCCGATACAAAAAAAAAAACTTTTGAATCTAGCATTTGCCAAGAATTCTTTCAAGGGCTTTACTGACATTAAAGCAGACTTTCCCTCAGTGTGGGAAGGCCTGTATGGCCTCACTTATTTCTAATCAACTCTATTTTCCAGTCACATCCATTCTGACTATACCACCCCCTCTGCTGCCACAGGGCTATTGTACATGCTGTGTTCCTTCTGCCAAGAATACTGTTTTCCAATTACCTAGTTAATAGTCAACATCACTTCCACATCACTTTCTCTATCAAAAAATTTTTTTCCTGGTACTGGAGATTTAATCCAGAGGTGTTCTACTACTGAACTACATTCTCTCTTTTTATTTTGCCCAGGATGAACTTGAACTTTACAATCCTCCTGCCGCAGCCTCCCAAATAGCTGGGATTATAGCCCCCATTACTCTTAACTGACCATGTTCCTATCCTGGAAAGTCACAGTCAAACTTTCATACACACACCCACATCCACACCCACCCACCCACCCACATGCACGCACGCACATAATACACACATGGAGTGATTTGATTGAGGTTGTTATTATTTTTTTTTTTGGTACTGGGGATTGAACTCAGGTCCTTGTGCTCGCGCAGCAGGTGGTGAAACCACTGAGCTAAAATCCCCCGCCTGAGGTTGTTTTTCTTACTAGGCTGTACATTCTTTGAGGGCTGAACTGTATTTACCTTTTTCACTGGGATCACTGATATCCCGGACACTTCCTGACTTTCTGGCACACAGTATATGCACAATAAATGTTTGTTAAATGAACAAAAAAGAAAGAACAGCAGCAACACGAAGTTATATTGAATTATATGATGAAACACAGGCAGCAAAGCTGCAGGAAGAAGAGAATGTTTCCCAGACCCAAATGTGGCTGATCACAGTTGGCACAGTGTTGGAAGGCCACTTCTCTTGTGTCCAGCACTACTAGCTCCCTAGTTGCCTAACACACTTCGACATTTAAATCCGTTTACTTTTTATTTAGAAACAAATAGGGTTCTTTCACCTATATGACTTAATTTCACTTGATCAATCGATTGATCCATCTATCTCAAATACAACCATTTATGTCTCTAAGGTACAGAAATAAATATGGTTTGAAATCATTAGCATAAATATATTAAAAGTACTCAAGGCATAAGAAGTTAAGGTACTTTTGACAATGGGGAAAAATGTTTTAAGAATGAATCTGCTTATAGCAATTAGATAATGATTAACATGCTCCTTAAACTTTAGCACCAAATACCACTTTTAAATCCAGAAATTTTGGGCTGAGGCTATGGCTCAGTGGTAGAGAACTTGGCCAGCATACATGAGGCCTGTTAAAAAAAAATTCAGAGGTTTACATTTTTTCCTCTCAAAGAGAAGTTTTAGTAAACACAGACTATCTTTTCCACGTCTTTCAAGTAGTATATCTTTACAAGAAAGTACTAGGCTCTATGCACTTCCTAGTACACGATATATCTGTATAACGTGAGAGCCACTGCAATTATATTTCTTCCTGTCTTTTACCACGAGTCCATTAACTCATTCTAGGTTTTCTAGTCTTTGTTTTGCTCCTCTTTTTTCTGTCCAATGACTTTATTCTGTTCATTAAATTTTTTCTAAAAAATTAAATTCATAGTAAAATACATATAAAACAAGTTTAAAATATAACATAAAAGAAATAAAGTATTAATAGTAGGCCAGACATTCTGACAGATTATATTGTGTTTAGATAGAAAATACTGCACGAATGAAAATAAGTCAATTTAAGATTCAGAATGACTAAAGTTTTTAAGAAAACAAAATTTTTAACTTAAGTAACTATACTGGATCCAGGATAGATCCTAAGTCTGGTTCATCTTTTTCTGTCCTCTTCATCATCCTTTAAGACACTAAAATATAAAATAATAATTAAATAAGCCTACAATTAATGATTATGGCTAATTAACATTACCATGAAGAATGTATTTTATCCTTCTTAAAATAAGAATATAATATGGGCCGGGGATTTAGCTCAGTGGTTTCGCCGCCTGCCTCACAAGCGCAAGGACCTGAGTTCGATCCCCAGTACCAAAAAAAAAAAAAAAAAGAATATAATAAAAAAACCCTTACTTTTTATATTTATACCCCAAACAGTTTATTGGACCTTTTGATACATTCAGTGCCAACCCCCCATATATTCATAGCCTTAAAAAAAAGATTTATTGGGGCCTGGGATTTAGCTCAGTTGTTCCGCCACCTGCCTCACAACCGCAAGGTACTGAGTTCGATCCCTGGTATGAAAAAAAGAAGAGATGTATTGTTCTCAAGTTCAATTATGGTCATCTTAAAGGGAAAAAACCTTTTTTTTTTTTTTTTCCTGATTTGCAGTGCTGGGGCTTACGCCTAGGGCCTTGTGCATGTGAAGCAAGTGTTCTGCTGCTGAGTTACGTCTTCAGCCTGAAAAATTAATCTTAACCCCTGCACACATTCTATGTAGTTCCTAGACATATAAAGAGTTGTTTATAAAAAATAAAACAAGTTGCTGATGTTGATCTGGATGTTTTTCTGTACCTTTTTGCTTCCTCCTCCTACGCAAGTGCTGCAGGCAGCGGAACAGTTTCATAGAGAATATGCTTTGCCCACTAAAGGAGAGGGAAGTGATCAGATTTGCCCTCTTATCTCCTCCTAGTAGACTCTCACATGCTTCCATGTCCATGTTCCCCCATGTGCTGCATTTGCTGAATGGATTTGCTACACTAAGCCACACTACTGCCTGGGAAATACAAAGGGCACAAAGCACCAGAGAGCTCTGTTTGCTTTCTCTTAACTAAGGTGGCCTATATTTTGCTTGGAACCATAACAAGTAAGCAAATGGCCTTAATTCACAAAAAGATAAAAGATACATATTTAAAGGTCTTTAAAAGGAAAAATATTTGAAGAGTCCTATTAACTGTGTCCTTATTGCTATGCAACTCAATGTTGTTTAGTAAACAAAGAAAAGAATAGCAGAGATTAATAAGAATTGTTTTGGATAATGACAAACACAAATACCATGGATAGAGAGATAGAAAATATAGGTTATACATAGAACTCAAGTTTCTTATTAACAGTAAATGAAATATTAATGCATGCTCACACACACAGAAATGTTATCTTATATATCTACCCCTCTTTAAGTTTGCCAGAGGAAAGAGGCTAGACTAAGAACATACTATAAATACCTCATTCTAAAATATAGCTCAGAGCCTAATTCCTGATCTGCCTCGAAATTTTTTTTAAAAGTTTCAGAAAAGAAACAACAAAAACACTAAAACTTCCTACTGCAATTACAGGGCTCTTAGTCCTGTACTCCAGGCCCATTTGCTTCTGCTTCATGAACTATTCACCACTGTAGGAGAGAAGTCAGGCTGAGGGTGTGGCTCAGCTGGCAGAGTGTGTGCCTAAGGACAAGTGTCACTATGGAACGATTACCCCATGAATGAGAACTGATGGAAAGCAGCCTCCAGTAAAAAATAAGAAGAAAGAAAAAAATGAAAAGGGCTGCAAAAAGTTGTTTACCAGGTCTTCAGAACATCAAATTACAAAACAGCACAATGAATGTCTAAGTTTGTGAAAATATCAATATACAATATTTAAGAAATAGGAAAATTATATTTTGTTAAAATTCAAGGACTAAGTTGATTATCTGACATCTGTGCAGAGCTGTTAAGGTACAAATTCAGTTGCAAGTTAACAAAAAAAAAATCCAGATTTGAAGTATTTCACACTGCCAACAAGGCAAACTGGGATGAGATTTTCTAGGCCTAACAACTTGTTTTACCTTTAATTTTTTTGATGCTATTAAAAATAAAAGTGAACACTGCTCAACGACAATAACAAAAAATTTAAAAAGTTCTCTCGTGGATCTAAGTCTTCGTCCAAATTATAGTTACTCCTTGTTTAAAATAACAGTGGCAATATCTCTTTATAGTTTTGAGGAATAAAAAGATAGGAAGAGCAAAGATTCCATATAAACTTTATTTCAGAATAGCTGATTGCTGAGTTCAGACTGAAATCTAGCTTACCAACAACCGTGGAAAGCTAAAAACAAGGAACACCTCAGGCCACGTGCTAAAAGGGCCTGACTGTGCCCACTAAATTCCGATCTGAAACCCTCACCATCAAGGCAAGGTAACAGGTGGCGAGGGATGGAGCCCTTCTAAATGGAATTAGGGCCTTCCCCAGGGCCTGAGGGAGCCCACTTCCCTTTTCCAGTGCAAGGGCACAGCAAGAAGGAGCCATCTACCAGCCAGGTGCTGGGCCCTCACCAGGCACACAGTCTGCCAGCCGGTTGCCTTGTCTCAGACTTCTCAGACTTCAGAGATGGGAGAAAGACATTTCTGTCACTTATGAGCGAGTAGCTGTAGTATTTTGTTACAGAAATCTGTATGGACAAAGACACAATCTAAGCACATAAGATCCCTGAAAACAAGCAATTCTCTATTTTTAATTTTATCGTCAAAAAGAAAAATGGTGATAATGACATTATTCTCAAACCAATGACTTTCAAAGCTTTATCTCCGAAGCCCTGACCTTGTTCATCCAAATTCCAAACACACATCATCAATTTCCTACCAACTATTTCCTCTTGAACATTTTGTCGTCTCAAATTAAACACTGGGTCACTCCCTGCAAGCCAAATCAGCCTCTTATTTTGATTTTCCAATCCCTGTCATGCTGTCTAAAAATCAGTGTTCTTTCTGTTCCACTGCTACTACTAAAACCCTCTAGGGTAGGCTCTTAATCATTTTATCTGGTTATAAAAAAAATCCCTCATGGGTTCGTGTGCTTCTATTTTCATTCTTGCTTTACACAATGGTGACTGCTCTTTCTAAATCTTTTTTTTTCTCCTACCACTTTCAACTGTAAAAAAATTCTTCAGTGCTTACAAGACAGAGATAGAAGTGAGATCCACCCGAGTAGCGTTACAATTCAGAGCTGGCCTGGCTGGCTCTCAGGTGTTTCCCCCTCTGCCCGCTCACTGTGTATCTTTTTGAGGCCACTTGGAGTCTCCACAAGGTCAAGGCTTGGTATGATCTGGCGCTCAGTGACCTTCTGATTCCACCTTCCATTAAAGCCCATGAATCTTAACATTTCTGTTAGTCTTTCCCTATCAAATATGTGTATTTCTCTATTATGCCTCTTTTAGCATTGCACTGTATAGTGATCATGGGGCGGAATGTCAACACTATTTTTATATTTAAAACATGCAATGCCTGTATCTAGTGATATATTCACATTTACAAAATATAGAACAGTATAATCTATTCATATACACACATACAAGACTAAATTGAATGTAAATGTTGCATTAGCTAATGAATGCCAAAAGGTGGTGTGTTGTGCTCTGGATGGAATGATGCTGGGCCAGGTGTCTGATAACTAGCAAGGTTTCCTTCTTTTGCCACTGTAATATTTTCAGGTGAGTAATATTCACTTACAGTAGCTAAAAAATTTAAGTGATAGGCTAGACTTGGTAGATCCCAAAGAAATGTTAATTTGCAAAGGAAATGTTAAGGAAAAGGATATCAACAAATTGTAATTTAATACAGCCCTGGGATGTCACAGAGAAGGATATAAACATGACCATTACTGTTTCCTGAGAACTGAAGCATTTTAAGAGGCTACCTGGAAGAAAGTATGGCTGAAGGCTGTCAAGACTTGAGAGGCACAGAAAGGCCCTGCCGATGTGCAGTGGAGAGGCTCGCCTTCCAGGACTGAGCTGCACTTATTCTGTGGCTGCTCGCTGCTGGCTCTCCCATTTCCAGGCCTGGAATCCTCCCCACAAAACCGAGTGTGCATGTAGTGGAAGATACGTCACACGTGGGCCTGTTAGTGAGAGCCACCCTCAGGTAAACCTACAGCAAGTCCACCTCAGCCCGCGCCGCTCTGGTCCCCTTAGATGGATTCACATTACATGAAAACCATGTGGCAAACCGATTTCTTGGCTTTCCTTCTAGGTATTGCTAAGCGAAGCCCTACCCTGGATGTTTTAATCGTTCCTCATTTATCAATTACTGAGAAGAATGCTAGTTTTCTCCCTGAAATTTGTATGTACCATTAACAAAAAGGCTTCAAAATATTCAGAGCAGAATTTACCATTATTTATTTAAAACACTTGCTACCAATATCAATCTGAAGATCAGTGGTTGAAGAAATAAACTTTTGCCAGCTGTTACATATAATAGAGTGAGAGTACAGTTGATGACTTTTACAACAGAAAGGTAAATATACTTTGTGTTCTTCTAAAAACTCAAACACAAGATTTCCTTTTTTTTTTCTTTGTTGGTACCGGGGATCAAACTTGGGACCTTGCGCTTGCGAGGCAGGTGCCAGAACCACTGAGCTAACTCCCTGGCCCAGGATTTCCTTTTTGTCATTGTCATAAAAGACACTTAACAGAAACAAAACACTTTCAACTCTTTTTGGGTGACTCCATTTTAAAGCCCACAGAAAACTGTCAGAAGGTAAAAAGTAAGGTTACCTTATTTTCTTCTAGAAATTTCAATTTGATGGAAACATCACTGCGCATTTTATCATATTTTTCCTTATGTGCTTGGAACAGATGTTGTGACTGCTCAATTTTGGGCAAAGTGTTTGCATCACGTGGTCCAAGATTCAGTTCTTCCAAATCAGTGCGATATGCATCATATTCAATTCTGGAAAGAAGAGAATAAATAATGCATACAACAAAATCAGTGAAATATGTTTGGGAGATGGGTTGGAAAATGTAATGTTCATTCTCGTATTACAGGATTATATATAACTTCTCATACCTATTCCATACCTTATGCTTTTTTAAAGAGCTATTAATATAGGAATGGGGGTTAAGGTAGGGCCTGGGGGGTGTGGCTCAGTAATAAAGTACTTGCCTAGTATGTGATACTGGGTTTGATCCCCAGTATCACAAAGGGGGGCAATTAAAAATGGGAGGAAAGCTGCTTTTTAATACTATTAACTATTTCTCCCAAAGTATAGCATTAACTGACAAGTAAAATTTCCAAAATTTAAAAACCAGTTAAAAAAAATAGATGTTAAAACCAAACAGATGTCACAATAATACTATCAACAGTAGAGACTGATCCCCCATGTGAACTGAGTAGCACTGACGAGGCAAGGTGACGAGGACAGCAGAACTGAAAGGGTCAGCGGTCCATAAGGTCCGGTCCAAGCCGCCAATGCGCAACAGGGAGATGAGGTGAGCCGTATGTGATTTAGTTGTTTAGAAGTTATGTTAAAATTATAACCAACTGTGCCTGTCTTAAAACAGTGTGCTTTTATTTTACTCAAAATGTTGAAAGTATTATCATTGGAACATGTAATCAATGTAAAAAAAAAATCGAAGTTTTGGGGGCTGGGTACTGAGCCTTAGAAATCCACTGCATAGCCTGCACTTCCAATTCAGGCTGGCCATGGTTCGAGTGCTCACACAGACTCATGTGACAACTGAGGGTCAGAGCTCTGGATGGACCGCTACAATGTAAGGATGCAGAATGTGACAAGGGTGTCCATTACAGGGCACTGAAGACCTCTGTGTGAAATGTATCACCTGAGTATTCTCCCACCACCAACTGAAAGCTAGCCCACACCATCATTCCCTGATCCACAGCATCTCATAATACCTCGAGTCAAGGGACCTGCATACACACAGCGACTTGTTCAGCAGCTTCGACAGTTTAGGACTCAGCCAAGAAGCAGCAAAGTGATCTCTAGTTTAATCAAAATATGAACGCAAAGTGTGTATCTCCAAATTACAGTTATTCAGATACCTAAAGTACAATTTACATCCCCTGGTGTGGGAATGAGAAATTCTTTAACATAAACTGTATTGTATAAATGATTTGGGAAAGAGTACATCAGTCCATGACACTTGGCTTAATGTAGTCTTTTTTGTTTTGTTTTTTTGAGGGGGGTCTCACTATGTAGTCCAGGCTGGCCTTGAACTTACTATGTACCCCAGGCTGGCCTCAAACTTGCAGCAATCCTCCTGCCTCAGCCTCCCAAGTCCTGAGCTTACAGGCATGTGCCACCATGTCCAGCTACGGCCTAATGTATTAACAACTAATGAATGTAACAAACTTGATCTTTCAGGGCCAAAACAGGATCATTCATTCATTCATTCATTGATATACTGATTGATTCAACAATAATCAGGTGGGCACAGTGTGCCTGAAAGTAAAGCTATAAAGAAGAGCAGCTATGTTTATCCTCAAGAAGCCTGCAATCCAAGGAAGACACGCTTGTAATGACTACTACAAAAATGGCATACTGGAAACTACCATGAGGAGGAGAAAGAAATAAAGAAAATCGAGAATAATTAACTAATGAGGCATCTAAAAAGCATCTTGGGGCAGAATTAAAATACTGTAATTAAAATCTGAAGGATAATAAAAGCTTAATGGGTTGGTTGAGGCACAGCAATTGGTAAAACATTCCAGGAAGAAAAGAGCATGTGTCAAGGTATAAGATCCCACATCACATTTGGAGATGAATTTAGTATGTTACAACCTGAAGCTGAAATACAATAAGGGGAGGAATTAAAGTTGGACAAGGAGGTAAGAGTAAAATTAAGTAGCCCAATGGCAAATGGTTCTGGTCTAATCTGGTGGGGCAGGGGATGTGAAATCACTGCAGAACCCTGATTGGACATGAAAGCAACATGATTTAATTTGTTCAGGACACAAAGATGCTCTGGTGGCAGAGCAGTGAGTGGAAGGTGGCCTGGAGCAGGAGATGAAGAAACCACAAGCAAGGAAACTAATTTAAAAGACCATGGACATGTGAGAAATGAGTTGATGAAGCAGCATGAAGGCAGAGGAGCTAAGACGACAAAGATTCAGGAGGCGACTGACTCGTGGTAATAACAAGTCAACTCCATGGCTTCAGCGGCCACACTCGAGCCCTTCATGGCTCTAACATGTTAGTCAGTATCGGATCTCTGTGCTCCAGGTTCTCATCTCTGACTGGGAACAAAATCCACAAAAACTTCATAGATTCCAGGAAACCTGAGACTAACTAACTGTTAGAGTGCTTATTATTATAGCCAAAAGCAAATATACCAAAGACTAAAAATAAAAGGGAAAAAACAGCTAAAATACATGGTGGCAAGTGGCACTTTAATATAACAAATATCCTTCAACAGTATTGGAGCACATTTCTAAACAGCAGTGGTTAATGTAAATATAAAAAAGGTTATAATCCTAACCTTATATTGCTTAAGTCTTACATCAGAGTTTGCAGACAGCATCACAGTAAAAACTTCCATAAGAGCTTCTTTACAGTGCTCTTTACCGTCAAGAAGGGGGAACATGCCGTTTTCGAGATGCAGCTCCTCACTTCTAGGATGCCAGTCTGAACTGGGTCCACATCATGGTGTGGGCTGGTTATTTTCTAGATGATGTAAAACTTCCGGAGAACAGGTGTTCACCTCTGAAAAGCCCTGACCACAAGTGACTCCCTTGTTGGGCTGCTGGGGAGAAGTGTTGCAGGGGGTGCTGAAAGACTTTCTGTGCATGGAGCACCGGAGGGCTAGGAAACATGCGCACACAATGCATAATGGGGAGCATTAAGAGGCCACCCGGGCACTGGGCTACATTACCACTTTTTGTGGTGATCAAATAGATGACCTTTGCTCTGAACGGCAGTAAATTCTGGTTTTGACAGAGAAGAAAATTCAGCTTCTGAGAAACTTTAATCTTGGATTCTTTTGGACTATTAACCCTCAGCAGCCAGTGTTTCAGGGTTACAACTTGCCAACTGCTCAGCTACTTCATGGACACAGAAGTCAAACCCTAAACTCACGTTAATAAATAAGATCACATGTGGTACTGTGAATTAAAAAGGACAAACTGTGGGGTGAGTTGCTGCTTGAAAAGTAGTACACAAAGAGAATCTCTTAGGTTTTCATTAAATAACCAGATATCAAGAACACAGAATTTACTTATGATTTTGTTCACAAGTTTTCAACAAATGTATACATTGTATAAATTAAGATCTACACATCACATTATACTTTAAATTAGAATTCTCACTAGAAGATGGGCAAATTAAGCCACGTGTAATACATACTGCAACTCCAACTACTTGGGAGGCTGAAGCAGGAAGATTCTGAGTTATGGGGAACCTAGTGAGATCCTGTCTCAAAAAGAATGAAAATGGTAGATGATGCAAAGATGCTTTCTTTGCCTGTACAAGGCCTTGGGTTTAATTTTCAGAACTAGGGGGGAGGGAGATATAAAATTATTTTTTATAATCAGATGTGAAATTTTGATATTTTCATGTTTTTTTGAGACAGTCTTACTGTATACTTAAACTAACTTATATAGCCCAGGCTGGCCTCAAACTTATAATCCTCCTGCCTAGCTTCTCGAGCACTGGGATTACAGCTGTGTGCCACCACACCTAGCTTATATTTTATTTTTAAATAATTTTTTTTTTTTTTTTGCAACACTGAGAATTGAACCTAGGACCCTTTGAATACTAGAGAATCACTCTACCACTGAGCCACAACTCCCACCACCAAATTTTAGGTTAATTCAGTTCAAGTTTAAGGCTTATTGATCAAGAGTAAAAGGAAAGCCAAGCCAAGTGCAGTTGTGCCCACTGGTAATCCCATACATTTCAGAGGCTGAGGCAGGAGGATTGCAAGTTCTACGCCAGTCTGGGCAATTTAGCCAGATTCTGTCTCAAAACAAAAAGGGCTTGGATTACAGCTCAGTGACCAGTGAGCTCAACCCCTGGCACTGACTCCCCCAAAGACAGGGAACCAAGGGGTTCTCACCTTGGCTTTGAAGCTGACTACAGGTGAACAAACTATGTTGTCTAGAGAATGATTTATCTCCTCTGTCAATGAAATAACTGTTTTAGGCATGAATAATGACTTAACTGATACATCTAGCTTTCTTTAATATGGGTTAATATTTTAAAAGACATACTAGAAATGAAGCCCAAAAAGAAAGATATATGCTAAGTAACTAAAATATATTTCAGGGTAGGTAGACAATCACAAAGTAAAGACAAAACAGATATATATAGTTCTTAACCAGGAGATGGTGGTGGCACTTAGGGAAGAAAACAAATTTTCACCTTCAAAAGTCACAAAAATAGACAGACATAGCAGTGCACACCTGTAATCCCAGTACTTGGGAGGCTGAGGTAGGAGGATTGCACTGAGTTTGAGGCCAACCTGGGCAATATAATTCAAGGCAAGCCTGAAGTACACAGTGAGATCCTGTCTTAAGAAAACAGAAACAAAAACAAATTCACAAATACCAGAAGAATCCAAATGACTAGAAAACTAGAAGCCTAAAATGACTAAAGAGACAAAAGCAAGTATATCCATTATGAACAAATCAGGACATTCTGAGTAAGGAACAAACTTAGAAAAGAACCATAGAGAACTTACATAAATGAAATATTTCATTTATATAAGTAATGAATCCTTTGGTAAATACAATGTCCATGAAAGACTTTAACATGTTCTCACCGGCTTGAACCACCAGTGGTACATGTATGACTGTCACATCAGGCAGCTTGTGCCACTGGTGATACAGATAGATCTGATCACCTTTATTGGGCTTTTTACTAATAAAATGAATTAACGGCTAACTGATGGACACTCATGCATGTACCACTGATGGTTAAAGCACCCAGAAGTGAGACATACGATTATGGCCCTGTCGCAACCATGTTAAACAGTGCTGGAAAACCTATTACTAGTAATGTTAGTGAAGAGACTCCTAGGAAAGATCTTACTGACAGATTCCTTCAATGAGTGTCATGTTAGTAAACAGTTAAAAAAGAAAATCAAATAAACAAACAAAAAAAATCCCCAACAACATCAAATACACCAAAAACCCCCAAGACCTAAACCTATTAAATAAGCCACGAAACCCTTACCCTATCCTCCCCCACCAGAATATCAAAGTTTTCTTTTTCTTTTTGGTGGTACTGGCAATTGAACTCAGGGCCCTGGCACAGAACTATGTCCCTAACCCCTTTCTTGTTTTTGTTTTTGAGACAGGATCTTGCTAAGTTGTCCAGGTTGGGCTGGAACTTGCCAACAGTCCTCCTGCCTCAGCCTCCCAGTGCTTGGGTAACAGGTGTTAGATCTTTATTTCTAAGAATTTTATACATTAATACTGACTGAAAATTATAAGTACAGGATGGAACAAAAGCATCTCTTCTTGTTAAACCATTAAAAAGTAGGCCGGGGATTTAGCTCAGTGGTTCCGCTGCCTGCCTTGCAAGCACAAGGACCTGAGTTCGATCTCCGGTACCAAAAAAAAAAAATATTAAAAACTAACTTTTTCAAGTCCTTAGACTTGTACTTCTTTAAAACATAAAGAAATGGATGGTTCAGCAAAAGCACTTAACTGCAAAATGACTAGATGAGCTAGGAGTCTCACAGCTATCTGTCACATCATTTAACTAGGACAAGAGGCCAAAATACAAAATGATGCTTCTAAAGGGCAAAGTTTGCATCCGTATTCAACTATGCCACAAAAAGTATTTTAAAAAATACTAATTTCAAATGTTCAGAGAGAAAAAACCTCAAGGGCAATTGGACTAATGTTGAAATAAAACTGGCAGGGCTTATAGGGGCAACAATTGAGTCTGGAATCAAAAGTTGAAAAAGGCTATCATGGGCTTGCTACTTTTTGAATATTTCTAAGTGTTTACTAATCCTAACAAAATGGTCACAAGATGGAGAAATTACATACACATGAAGTAGAATGTATAAAAATTTGCACAATAAGCAGCTATCAAAATATAAGGCAAATATTTATGTAAAAGTTGAAATGGGAAAGAGTTTGGAGACAGGTTATAACCTGGATAAATGAAATCTGGGGTTGGTATCCACAACATAAACCAAATCCTTGGGGGCAGAAATGAGTCTGTGAATGCAGGAAACGGAAAGCACACACGTGGCTGCGGGGGAGCAGCAAGCCGTGTGCCCCGGGAGGGAAGCAGCAGAGATGAGGGCGACAGGTGAATTCAGCCATCAAGCATGGCTGGCGGGACAAGGGCTCTGCCTCTCCCCGGGAACCAGAGCCGGGAGGGAGATCGTCCTTCCCCTACTGCCCAGCGGGCGAGGTTTGGGCGCACGAGCAAGGTTCAAATGGACGTTCCCGAGGCATGAAGCAAGCATGCGGGGCCTTCTGGAAAGTACACAGGAGAATGGTAGAAGCACCAAGAATCGGAGGCACCAGTTCTGGTCCCACCTAGATAGTTCCTGAGGCATTCATTCATTATTCGGCCTTGCTCTTGCTTGTTTCCGGAATCTTGTTCTCCCTGTTCCGCTGTGGGCTACTCTGACATTCCAGGACATTCTTTTTCTGTCAGAATTGGGCAGCGTTGGTTTCTGTTGTTTGCAACCAAAAACCTTAACTGAAGTACACACCATAAAATAAACAATACAGAGAAAATTCATACCTACCTGGCACTTTCGTATTGTTTCACAGTCATTAATGTATCTTCAATTGTTTTATTCACCAAAGTGTTTACACTGGCAATAAAAAAATTAATGGCCCCAAGAAGAGTCTCTCCGTTTTTTGCCAGAAGCTTCTGGGTATCTGCATTATAGCCAAATTCTTCCTAAAACAAAGAAGTTACCTTAACTTATTCAGAAATAAATTACCAGATATGACTCTGAAAATCTCAAACATATCATTAATGGGAAAATACGTGATTTAAAAATCTATCAATAGAAGTTTCACCTTTTTATGGCAGTCTTTAAATATGTAAGAATCTAAATCTAAATTATAGATATATAATACTGATTATACAGATATACAATTAACAAAAAAGTTTAATGAACCAAATTGTTATCAGTGCAGATGCATAGCCAAATCTGAATAATTTTTAAAACCTAAACTATTTTGTACTAGAAAGAATATTTTAGTTTCTACATTTTGTTTCTGTTACACTATAAGCACAGCTGTTAAGAAGAAAAATATAGCAGATTATTAATCAGAGAAACTATAACTTTTACAACCAAATTAGGTAACAATTGGTTAAAACTTTCAGACATAAAGTAGACAGCAATTTTTTGTGTTTTGACTGAATCCCCTCCATGTATAAATATTAGCAAGACACATTTCAGTGTAAACTCAGTGACCAGCTGACTCCTGAGCTCAGGTCTGTCTCAGCACACTGCTGAGGAAAGATCACCCATCACCACATTCAGTTTATTCTCCCTGAATATACTGTGTCTTGCCCCAGCAAATATTACACATGCCTCCTTCAGATATGGCAAAAAAAGAATCCTAAATATTCAGCAGTACAGTCTTCCCAGTCTAAGTTTCATTAATTAACAGATTAATCAGGAACATATCTAGCCAAATAAAAAAGCTGATCACATTTTATTGTAGGATGTATCTTTCAGGTTTAGAATTCTCCAGCTTTTTTTTTTTTTAATTTTTAAATTTTTTTTGAATCTGGTTTATTTCAATCAGTATAGTGTTTTCACAGTTCACCCAAGGTTGGAGTAGCCACTGCACTTCATTCTCTTTCAAGGCAAAATAATTTCCTATTGTGTGTGATTGCTACTTTTTGTTTACCCCATCATCCACTGATAGGCACTTGGGTCTATTCCTACCATTGGTCACTGTGAAGAATGCTCCTGTATACTCTGACATACAAGTATTTTTTTGAGCTCTTTCTTCCAATTCTTTTGCTTCTCAAAGTATTAATTAAACTGGGAGGAGTTTTTTTTTTAAAATAAAACACTCCTAAATTTTACCTGAACAAAATGTGATATAAAGCAGTATTTTAGACAATGAAAAGTGAATGCTACACTATAGCTATAACTTAATTTCTAGTTGATATACTATTCAATAAATTGCAGGAAAGTAAAATTATCTGTTATGCTAAAAGCATTTTCCATTTAAGATAGGTCCATGGAACTGTTCACTCTGGACTCAGTCTTCAAGACTGTACCAATTGTACCGTAATTGCAAATATTAGAGATATATAATTATATAAATATATCAATCATGCATGTAAAATCTAAAATAAAAGATAGGACAGCTGAAGATTTTTGGCACCAAGTTTTTACAAGCCAAATTATATACAAAGTCTAAATAAACATTACCAGAAATAAAACAGTACAAGATATGAATGTAATCACTATGTGCTATAAACATACACTAATAAAAATTAAATCTTAGAATTTTTAGAAAATGTTAACAGAGTATATTACAACTGTACTTATTTCCTTTGATAGTCATTAAGAGGTGAAAGGCAAAATCAAAAATCAAAAAGGAAGAAAAATATGAAAGCTAGATTTATATAAATACTATTATTGATAAAAAGTAAGGAAACCTTTTCTACTCACTTCATAACAAAGTATGTATCATTACACCATATGCCTAGAACATTATGTTTATTTCTAAAAGTTCTCAATAGCCACAATTCCACAATGCTAACTCTGAAAATGCCAAAAGTCTTAATTTAACCACAGGAAGATATAGATACCCTAGAAGACTGCTCTTTTATAAAAAAGGACACAAACCAAACTAAAGATGAAATTTCAGTAAATTGAAGTTAATAAAATTTCACATCCTAAATTTACACCAGAACAATAAGCCTTACTTCAAAGCATAAGGCAAGAGTAAAGCAACATTGTTTTGTTTCAGGAATGTTAACTCTCACCTATAATTCTGAGAAGAATTATATATAAAACAAGATTTTAGGGCTGGGATGTAGTTCAGTGTTTGGGCACTTGCCTAGCATGTGTGAGGAATTAGGATCAATCCCTAGAACTGCAAAAACCCAAACCCAAAACCAAAACCACCAAAAGCCTTACTGTTTCTAATGTACAATCTGAAAACGTGGTAGGGAAATGTTGACACAGGGAAGGCTACTGATGGGTTGGGACAAAGGACATATGAAAACTCTCTGTACTGTATACTCAAATTTTGCTGTGAACCTAAAATAATTCTAAAAGATGAAGTTACTTTAAAAATGCTTAAGATGGGCCAGAGATTTAGCTGAGTGGTTTTGTCGCTTGATGCACAAGTGCAAGGACTCGAGTTCAATCCCTGATACAAAAAAAAAAAAAAAAGCTTAAGATGCTAAATTTTGTTGTGTACATCTTAACACAATAAAAAATTTTGAAAACTAGGGGGCTGGGGATTTAGCTCAGTGGTTTCGTCGCCTGCTGCGCAAGCGCAAGGACCTGAGTTTGATCCCCGATAGCCCCCCCCCCAAAAAAAATCTCAACTGGCTATAATAAAAAGTCCTTTTTTGTTTTTTACTAGTAAAGCATGAGCTGGTGATGTAGCTCAATGGTATAGTACAGGCCTAACATGCATCAGGCTGTGGGTTCCATTACCAAGAGTGCAAAAATAAATAGATTTAAGTTATAATGAGGCATGAGATAGAGTAGTAAATGATACAAGTAATTAGAATACTAATGAGAACAAAATGAATATACCTATGTAGGTTCATTATAAATAAATTCATTTTTAGTATTAAAATAACATGAAATATGACAAACTTAATTTATTTGATGACAAGTCAATTATTTTAGTATTCTCAGTTGTTTAGGGGTGTGTTACACATTATTATAAATTGCCTTAGTAATTACACATAAACTAAACATAAAATAAAGACCATTTACAACAAGGATAGAGGTGTACTTCTGAACTGCCACTGAGGATGGGAGACTAAGACAATTCCCAGAGCTAAAAATGCAGTGGTGAAAACAGCATGGTACTGGCATAAAACCAACACATAAGACAAAGAAACAGCATAGAGAATCCAGAAATAAATCCATGCATCTATAGCAGTGGTGGTGAACCTATGGCCCTTGTGCCCCAGCAGGCTATTTATATAACTGAAAGCTCTAAAAGATTCACCATTACTGATCTATAGCCAAATAATCTTCAATACAGGCACAAAAACACACACTGGAGAATGATAATCTTATCTTATCAATAAATGGTGCTAGAAAAATTAGATATCCATATACAAAAGAATGAAACTTAGACCCCCCCATATATAAAAATCAATTCAAAAATATCAAAGACCTGAAAATATGAAACTGCTAGAAGAAAACATAGGGGGAACATTTCTAAATATCATTATAGGCAATGATTTTTTGGTGTAAGATCTAAAAAGCATTTGTAAGACCTCAGAGACATAGGTAACAAAAGCAAAACTAGACAAATGGGATTATATCAAACTAAGAAGCTCTGGCACAGCAAAGGAATCAACCAAGACAACCCACAGACTGAAAGAAAATACTGAATTTGCAAACTATTCATCTGACAAGAGATTAAGATCCAGAATATATAAGGAACTCAACTCAGTAAAAAACAATCCCATTAAAAAGTGGGCAGTGATCCGAATAGATATTTTTCAAGAAGATATACAAATGAGCAACAAGTATATATGAAAAAATGTTTAGTATCACTAATCAGGGAAATGCAAATCAAAACCATAATGAGATATTATCCTGCCCCAGTTACAATGACTATAAGCGAAAAGACAAAATAAATAAAATAAAAAGACAAAACCAAAACATGCTAGTGAGGGCATGAAGAAAGGTGAGCTCTTATACACTGTTGGTGAGAATGTAAACTGGTATAGCCATTTTTAAGGGCGGGGATTTAGCTCAGTGGTTCTGTCGCCTGCCTCGCAAGTACAAGGTCCCAAGTTCGATCCCCGGTACCAAAAAAAAAACAACAACAAAAAACTGGTATAGCCATTTTTATAAAACACAATGTGGAAGTTCCTTAAGAAAATTAAACAACAACTACCATGTAACCCAGCACGTATCTAAAGGAAATAAAATCGGTATGTTAGACACAAAAGGTCATACACGTATGGTCTCATTCATATCAAATGTCCACAAAAGCAAATCTATAGAGAAGCACAGCACATTAGTGTTTGCCAAGGGTTGTAAGGAGAAAAAGATAGGTGTGGGGTTTCTTTTTGGGGTGACAAAATGTTCTGGAATTAGATAGTAGTGACTGATGTACAACTTTGTGAATATACTGAGCAATAAAGAAAGAAAAAATTTTAAAGGGAATACAAATTATCTTTCACAAATGCCTACTGCTTGAATTGTACCATTACAAGGATGAACTTCATGGTATGTGAATTATATTTTAAAAAATAAAACTGGAACACATCTGTGGAACTTGAGTACAGATTTGCCTCCCCTGCATACAATGCCTCTGCCAAAATTCCCTCCATGTATATGAATTATACGATGCTCCAAAGGCTTTGAGTTTTGGAGCATTTCAATTTTTCCTATTAGGAATGTTCAACTAGTAAAGTCTATGCAAATATTCCAAAATACAAAAAAACCAGAGCCAGGGATTTAGCTCAGTGGTTTCACCACCTGCCTCAAAATACAAAAAAAACCTCTGAAATGTCTAACACTTCTGTTCCCAAGTGTTTTAGATAAGTGTTACTTTACTTGAAACGAATATAAAGCCCTTAGCCCAATGCATTTAAAATGTGGGTACTCAATAATTGCAGCTGTAATGATATTCAGCTTCCCAAATAACTAGTTTTCTTTATGTCTAACAGATCAGTTAAAATTGAATTTCAATATTTGTCACTGTTATGACATGTATCACCATCTGCACCAAACTTTCTTTGCCCAAGGTTATAGGACAGAGTGACTTAATGTTCCAAATTATCTACTTCTTCAAGTAAGAAGTCAGCAGGCAAGGAATATCTATACCATCTGGCTCCAGGGAAAAAAGAAACAAAAACACTCAGATAAAAAAAATGTCAAAAGACAGATAGCAAAAGAAATTCTTAAAAATGTTTTACTGAATATCTAGAGAGATAAATACTGAAAAATAATTTCACTTATTTATTTATTTGCTTGCTTGCATTGCTGGGATATAACTCAAGGCTTTGCATATGCTAAGCATGAACTTTACAAATGTACTCAGCCCTCAAGATTCATATTTATATTAATGATTTCAGTAAAAGTATACCATAAATTCATTCAAACAAGTCACAATTTGTTCAACATACCTGGACTGGGCAAGAGATTTTCAGTAAGTGTCTAATTTACTTTTTACCTACACCAGAGTCATACATAACTATGATTTTTTTCTAGGCTTGGCCAGGCTGAGTACTTTTTTCCTTCACTCTACCCAAATTCCTTTCCTCTAAAACCTCCAGTTGCCATCTATTCTAAAGTACAAATGGGTCACTATGTCGACAGAAGTAAGCCAGGTCTTCTCAGAGTACATGAAATGTCTTAAAAGAACACCTTAAAACTCCAATTACAGGAATTTCCCATAGGGCTTGAGGTATAGTCCGTGGTAAAGCATACGAGAGTCAGTCCTCAGCACTCAACGAACAAACACAAAAATTCCCATTTCATTAAAAGTTCAGCAGAACATAAATGTAACAAATTACCTCGTAAAGTATTTCTATTGCCACCCCCACCCCTGACAGCTACTTAAACAACTTTACATGGAGTTCCAGAGACTTCAAGCTCAGGTCAGCAAACGCATCTCCAAGCTGCCTCTGGGTGTGAACCATCTGGAAAAGCTGTGTTGACAAGGTCTGAGCCAGTCTGAGGATATTTTCATATTTTTTCTTGTTATCTCTTAAAATATCAATCTGAGCTTCAAGTTCAAGGTCCACAGTTCTTGAGCCACGGCCTAGCTTCTCAGAGATAATTTGTCGAGTACACTAAAAGTGGAAAAATGGATTTTATTTAAGAAGGGGGAAATAGAACAACAGCAAAACAGTAATATGCCATGCAGAATACAGATGCTAGAGCACATTAATTCTTTGACAGAAGCAAGCTAGCCTAACATACTGAAAACTGTGAACCCCTTCACAAGTTCTAATCAAAGATATTTTAAGACTTATTTAGCTAATTTATATACTGCTAGATTCTCTCATAATTGTAGTATTTCAAACTTACTGCATTTGAATAAATTATTTAAAACAACAGATAACTGGTATTGTTTTAAAAATATTAAAATTGTTAATATAGAAATAATAAAGAATAGCAAAATTCTATTCTCTTATAGGTTTCAACTGTTTTCTATCTTCCTCCAGTAGTTTGTATCTATGTTTGTATGAAGTAGGAGTGAAGGGGGAAAAAGGGAGGAAAATAGAGGAAGAGGGTTGAGAGGGATAGCAAGAAAAGAGGGCACAGAGGGGAGAGAAGACAGAGGAGGCAGGGAAGGAGGGAGCAAGGTGGGAAAGAGAGATGAGAGAGAGAGAGGGAGACGGAGAGAGAGAGGGAGAGAAAGAGAGAGAGAGGGAGAGGAAGAGAGAGAGAGAGGGAGAGGAAGAGAGAGAGAGGGAGAGAAAGAGACAGAGGGAGAGGAAGAGAGAGGGAGAGGAAGAGAGAGAGAGAGGGAGAGAGAGGGAGAGAGAGGGAGAGAGAGGGAGAGAGAGGGAGAGAGAGGGAGAGAGAGGGAGAGAGAGGGAGAGAGAGGGAGAGAGAGGGAGAGAGAGGGAGAGAGAGGGAGAGAGAGGGAGAGAGAAATGGAGACTGATTACAGATTCCTAAATTCTCCTTATTTTACTTTTGCCCAGATAGCATGGCATTGTGTTACTCTCTTTTGCCAAAGAAATAACGACACAGAAACTTGTAATTTTTAAAGTGTATCTAGGGCTGGGGATGTAGCTCAGTGGGTCCTGAGTTCAATCTCCCGTACCAAAAAAAAACTGTATCTAAATTCAGAGCTCCACATGGAAATAAGTTTCCTGGTAATAATGATTAGCATTTCATTATTCAACAATACATATCAAGAGTAATTATATAGGGTGTCAATATACTCATCATTGGAGGTTATCGAAAGTATTCTAAAAAGTAGTAAATACAACAATTTCTAAAATTTGAAAATTTTCTCTATTATGCCTTTCAAAGGTTTGATTATGGAATTCATATTTGTTATAAAAATTAAAAATGATGCAGGAAATAAAAGGTGAATTCCTTCTGTTAACCCCACTAAATAGAATCTTCTATTAACAGTTTGACATTTATCTTAAACTTTCCCTTAACATATAATCAAACACAATCCTTTCAGAGTAAAGATGAGATTATTCTGCTATACATAACATATCCAGAACATCTCTTTTATGAACAAAGTATCTTGAACTTTTTGTCAATATATATAATTCTTTACAGATATATTTTTCCTCTTTAAAATTGAAGGAACCTAATAACTTCAATTAATGCAAACATTATATGCCACAACATGAGCTAAGAGTAATAATATCAACAAGAAGGAAAATAGGATAAAGGAATTTGAGGAGGAGGGAGGGAGAGGGAAGGAAGGGGAAGGGACTTAAAAAAATAAAAAACAAGCTATGGTATGGAGATGTAACTGCTCCCCAAGATGACTGTAAACTGCATGAACTGCAAACATGTACTAACAAAATAAAATTAAAAAAAAAAAAAAAAAAGCACATTTCCTGACATTTTCTATTTTCAAAAACTAAGGATCTTCATGAGTTTTTTTAAATCAAGGAGCTCTCTTCTTAAAAACAGAGAAATTTTTAACCACATATAAAAATGGTAGTACAGATAAAGAGGCCGAAAACCACAGAAGGGGAATAAAACTATTACTATGGAAAATGTACAAATACTTCCACAGATAAAAAGCACATCAAGAGAAAAGTCTGAGTGGAGACATTGTGATTCTAAGGAGAAAAACAGCAAGAAATAATGTCTGAAAGGGTGACATGATAAAGGAGGTACAGCACTCATTTCCATACTTTTCTCCTAGAGCAAGATTTTCCTATGACAGACACGGTGCCTTCCACGGCAACCTAGGTACAGTGACCTGCTCAAAGCCAAGAAGCCTGACCCCACGAAAGGAGGTTTGTAGGCCAGACAAAATCAAAGGGAAGTCTATTGTTGTCTGAGTGACCATTTTTTCATATAAATAACATTTATAAGCAAGCAGCTGGGTCAAAGCTTAAAGAGAAAATTTTCTTTATTTATATTGGTTTCCAGGAAGCTAGGGCAGTGAGAAGAGTAAGAAACTGATTGTGAGGCAAACTGAGATGAATCTGGACAGCACATGGTACCTGAAAGAAGTTTTAAGACTGAATCTACACAGCCTACGTTCCAATACGGGTTATTATATACCCTTAAAGGAAATCTGGATTATCTTGGAAGGAGACCATCGTAGGCTGCCTACGTGTAGCTTTGTAAAAAAGGTTGTAGTGAAAAGACATAAAGTTGTTAGCATTTCATCACTCACTGGGATCCCAAAGGAAGTTTCTCACATAATCCTTTAAGAGTGAATTATTAAGTTGATTCCTAGTGCACAATGAATTAAATGCAAACTGAAGGCCAGAACGTACTATAGAGCAAATTTAAAACACAAGAAATAGAATAGAATGGATATCATTTATAATAAGCTGGGGATCCTAATTAGTTTCCCATATATATTGAGAATTCATTTTGAAGGGAGAAAAACTCAGTGGTAGAGTACTTGCCTAGCATGCACAAGGCCCTGGGTGGGTTCTCAAACCCCAGTACCACCACCACCACCAAAACAAAATAAAACAAAACAAAAAATCATTTTGAGGACCACAGCTTCCAAATGAAGCTAAGTTGAAGGGAGGGAAGCTAAGTAAATTGCTGACCTATGTAGACCTCCTACTTGGAGGAGAGTGGATGAAAAAAGTACACACAGCGTGCTGAGTGCCACAAGTTATCATCATGAGGGTTCATGAATTTGTAAAATAGACACTGTGTACTCCGGGCATTTAAATAACACCAACAGCTTTTCTGTAATGCTACAGGCCAAAGATATTTCAATATAAGCAGAAGAATAAATCCATGTAAACAGTGACAGATTTTAAAAATGGCTATAAGGTAAAATACAGAGAAGGGCATCCAAAAGGAAAATGAACAGAAGAAATAAGTCAACCAATAAATCAATGAAGCAATATATGACAAGAAAAACAGACACAAGATCTTAAAAGATACTGGCTTAAGGATAATAAAGATTAATTTGATAAGGGTGTGATTGCTAATGGAAAATTCTAAGCATTTTTTAAAAGTACTGTATGTTTTGGAAAGATGTTAAATAGCTCTGAATGCTGAACTGAGATTTAAAAAAAAAACCAGAATTTCAAAAAGTAGTCTCTGTAGCCTAGGTAAAAACAAAAACAGCCCCCTCAAAAAGATAAAACAGAGTTCAATATTCACAACTATTTTGGCAGATAAAAATAAATTCTAAATTTAAATTTTGTGAATAAAATCGGGCAGATTAAAATAATGTTCAAAAAGAAGGGTCTGAGGCCTAAATTTAAAAATTGTTATCTTTGGTTTTAATTACCTGACTGGCCTTAAGGGCCAAAATTGACAATGAATGAATTAATAGTAAATACTCTCTGTGAAGACAGTATTTGCTAGAGAATAGAACTGAAGAAATTAAAGGTAAAAATCACAAAAGAGGGAAGATCAAAGAGCAACAATTAAGTTACTTAAGAGTAATATGGATAACAAGCACAGTCTTAAATTAACAAAATCAAAACAAGCACTTGCAGCATTATCGAACCGACAACAATGAATTCCCACATCAGCTATAATTTGGACCCAAAAGGCTGACAAGCCAGGAAACAGTCCTGTAGACCCAATGAGGTCATCACACTCTGGTGGAAAGGGGTATTCAGCCAGCTCCTAAAGCCATGTAAGTCAGAACTTTCTTTTTCTCTTGTACCTAGACTAGGATATCCAAACTGAGTTCTGATGAAAAAATGTTCCATGTAAAAATAAAGAGAACACTGATGTTTCTTTCACACAGTACTACACTGCTACAGCACGTCAAAGTCTGGTCATTTCATTGGCACAAAAAGCTTAATGTGGTATGTCAATCCTTAAGAGACCAATATGGAAGCTTAATGATGTTTCAACTCAGATTACTGTTGAGGTAAGAAATGCAAGAAAAGGAATAGACACACACAAATGAAAAGGAATGAGGAATGAGGAAAAAAGTAAACAACACAAGAGAAGGAGGCTCAAATGAACAAAATCTTTTAATTTTAAAAAACATGTTATCAGTAATTATTAGGATTTGGTTCAGAAATAAGGTCTGTGTTCTTAAGGTTCAAAATGTGTGGATAGGGGCCGGGGATTTAGCTCAGTGGTTCCGGCATCTGCCTCGAAAGCACAATGTCCCGAGTTCGATCTCCAGTACCCCCCCGAAAAAATAAAATGTGTGGACAAAGAATATTAACAGAGGCAAATTTTATAACTAAGTGAAGACAGGAATGGATAAATAAACTTAATAAATAAATGAATGAAGCTCAGTCTGCTATGAAAGATAAAGTGAAATGGAGGGGAATTCCAAGCAGATGGCAAATACTGCCTCATGAATAAAGTCATAGAAGTGTGAGAAAGCATAGATTGCTGAAGGAAATCTCTGGGTAATTTGGTTTCAGAGCCACAGATAGAAGAGAGATGGAACAGTAAGACATAAAGTTGGAAAGGCAGTCAAGAGTCAGATTCATGTCATTCTAAAGATAACAGGGATTGGCTGAAAGATTTTAAAGAAATAGTGACTGCATTAGGCAGGTGGAGTCCAAGAGAATTTGTAGAGAAGCTACTGAGAGAGAGGGAGGGGAGAAGGCGAGGGGATGGGGGGAGGGAGGGGGAGAGACAGGAACCATGGCTGTGAAGGCTGGGACAGAGAAAGCAAGAAAACTTGGGTAGAACCCACAGGATTTAAAGACTGACTGGATATGTGGGGTCAGCTAGGAGATGGAGTAGACATCTGTTAATACTTGGGGGAATCATTGTGATGGGGGGAATACACACACAGAAAGATACCTGGACTAGGTGAATCCCCAGCAAGAAGGCGCAAGGACTTAAGAGAACGCCCACGTGAGAAGAAAAGCTTAAGCAAGCATCGTTTTTTTTAAAGATTACTATTGGTATTTCTCAGCTTTTACACTGACATGAGCTAAATAACTTTTGGAAGATCCAGTATTTCAAGGCATTTTTACCATCTTAAGTAAACCTATTTTGTGGAGGATTTCAGAAAATGTTTTTAAAAATACTAACTGGAAGGGGCCGGGGATTTAGCTCAGTGGCACCATGATCCTGAGTTCCATCCCTGGTACCGCAAAAAAAAAAAAAAAAAAAAAAAAATTTAACTGAAAGAATTCATTCTATCTCTTGAGAAGACACATTTGAGATCTGCTCTATATAAAAATATGCACAATTCCTCTAGAACCTCTAGACCCACAACCAACCTGGAATGTACAGAATTGTGGCTAAGTTCTCATCCACTGGGCTACTCTACAAGTCTACTGGCCTTATCCCTGTTAAGATTCAGAGGTACTAAATGGATTTTGGACTTTGGCTGTTTGTAACACATCAACTACACTGCAGAGTAAATAATTTGCTTACTTGTATCATGGTAAATAACCAGGTAATAAGGAAAATAATCACTAATTACTCTGAAGCAATGCAACTAACACTGCCAACAAACATTAAAAACCCAATTCATCTATTAGCTGGTCTTGTCTGTACAATTAATATTTAGTTGTTATAAAGTATTAAAAAGAGGCCCCACCTGGTAGCTTATGACTATAGTCCCAGCTACTCAGGAGGCTGAGGCAGTAAGATTATCACTTGAGGCCAGGAGTTCAAGACCAGCCTGGGCAACACAGCAAGGCCCTGTCTCTTAAAATTAAAAATAAAGTATCAAAAAAAAAAAAAAAAAGCAGAAGGGGAAATATATCTATAGCAGCTCTATAATAAATTCCAAAGCAGCATTATTTTTACAAATATCAATAATAAAACAAACATTTCATTTTTTGAATTATATTTCCCTGTTTAGATGGTAAAACTCCTATATATTCATATAATTGCAATATAGTAATTTGATAACATACAAATAATAATTCTTAGAACCACTTAAGACAGAAACATTAAAAAATTACAAACCTTATATGTGTTCAGACTCCATTTTCTAACAAGTTCTAACTTTTCCATTGCAGGATTTTTAATTTCATCTGCTAGAATAACTGGTCCACTTTTTGTTTGTGTTCTCTGGCCACCTGCATGATCATAAGAAAAGACAAAAAACACACAATCGAGATAAAGTAGGCAAAGAAAACAGAACAATGATGTTCAAATTAAATTACTTATGCATTTAAGAAAGACTCACACAAAGTGAGTGACTAGAACATCCTAGAATCCTTGATAATTTCCTAATCATTCAAAAAATACAAATATCAAAAAAAATTTCTGTCCATTAAACACAAATGCCATGTGGTTTGGCTATCATCTTTTAAAAACAAATGCTGCTGCAATCAAAATTCTTGTCTATATTAACTGCTGATTATCTCAAGAAAAATAAGTTTTACAACTAACCTTAAAGACTGAACTATCTTTGTCAGTAAAAATTCCTACACTGATCTCCTGTCACTACACTATGTTGATCAGAAACACAACAGAATGTCACTATAATTTTGGACAATTGGGAAAAATAATTCAAAGTCATTAAAAATGAATGTTTTTGCTGTAAGGAGATGCTACATGTTTGAGATAGTTTAAGTTGATTTAAGCACTGTACAATGTAACAAAACATCACATGGTGCCCCATTACTATGTACAATTTGTATGTTTTTATGAATCAGTTAAAAATTAATTTAAATTTTAAAAATGTTACCACCGGCACAAGAGGCTGAGCTGAAATAAGACCTATATTGTATGTTGTTCTCAAGAGCTCTTTCTCTTTTTTTTTGGTACTGGGGATTGAACTCAGGACCTTGTGCTTACAAGGCAGGCGCCAGAACCACTGAGCTAAATCCCCAGCCCTCAAGAGCTCTTTCTCAACATAGGGAGACTGTCTCAAAAAAACAAAAACAAAAAAATAAAACTCTTTTAAAAAAAGCCAGGCTGATAAAGTCTTAACAAATGTACTGTTCCAACAACTGAGGTTTATGGTATAAAAAGCAACTATGTAGTTTCTTAGTTTCTAATAGTAAAATATTTTCCATAGCATAAAAATGTTTCATGAACATTTATAATACCAATGATTTGGGATATAAACTTCATGATATTTTAAAAAGAACGATAAAATAAGGAGAGAAAAAATTAAGAACTTAATGGTTTTAAAAACTTAGGGTCAGTAAAAAGTTCTTCTTACTTATTTCCAGCCAGCCTTTAAGGCAGCTTCATCACAGACTAAGACTGAGAACTGTACACAGAATCAAACAGATAAAAAAAAAGGAAGGAAAAAAATGGAAACAAAGCTTTTGTAGATAAAGAGGAGGACTGAAGGGTGGGGAAGGGAATGGGAAAAAAGAATAAGCAAGAAATACCATGTATGGGTACAAATTCCCTATGATGAGTATCATCATTATGTGTATCTAAAATGTACCAATAAAATAAAAACAAAAGAAAATGCCCCCCAAAAGTATAACAGGCCATGGATGTTGTAATAGGTGGAGCACTGTAGCTGAAACATAAAGTTCTGTGATGTCACTTGTGCCAGAAAAAAAAAAAAAATCAAACACATTTAAGAATTTATAAAACTCTCATAGAAACAAAATATAAAAACTAACATTCCATATGAAAAGAAATGTGGAGTTTGCATCTCCCGTTTTTATATTCCAGCAACATCTAAGTGTTGAGCAAATTAAACAGGTCTTTTCTCTTTCCCAAGTAGTTTTCATGGGGTGTAACTGGTAAGGTACATGGTGTTCTGTCACAATCTGCAAACTACTTATAAGTTGAAGCTGAAAATAAGAAGACACAACCGTTTCTACCTGACCCATCCCCAACTGTTGAAGTTTCTTTTTTTTTTTTAAACTAAAAATAGGGCAGAGCTGCAAAGCTGGAGGTTAGGATCAAACAGGTGAGCCTGAATTGCCCAGAGCAAAGAAAGGATGATTTAAAATGAATCATATTATACTACATTTTTAATCTTAAGAAGATAGGTGAAGAGACACAGCATAACTACTTTGAAAAGTCAGAAAGGCTATGACTAGAAAGATTATTTCGTTTGTTTTGTTTTGTTTTGTTTTTAAAGCAGCCTGCCACCAAAAAAGCCAGAATAACACACACCTAAGAATACAAAGCAAGTGATTATGAAACTTAAACTCAGGGAGTTAGTTTAGCTTCAGCAGCAGCAGCAGCAGCAAGAAGAGCTTTATCCAATCAGTGCAGCGAGTACCTGCAGGAACAATTAAATCACTTCCTTGTTGAGCCAGTCGACTAGCTGCAACCCTGCTAGGAGACATAACAGATGGCAAAGGCGGTTCTGGGGAACCTGAAAAGGGCAGACATTTCACCGTGAAAATCCTGCTCTCCCTCCACATGCTACACATTCAGAATACAGTTCTACTTACATTTCTTTTAAAATATACCTCAAGACTAGATTAATACTAAGATTAATAAAGTAGATTAAAGACTACAATTAAAATATTGTTTTCTTGAAGAAAAGGACTAATAAATGGATGTTATCAGGCTGAGTTCTTGTAAAAACTTTTCATCGAACTATCAAAACCAAACAAAGCACCTAACTATACAAAGAAATTCGGCAAAGATCACATCTAAACAAGACTTTACCTGGACTTTACTATTTCTAAAATCAATTAAGAGAATGTGACTAAAGCTTCATACTTGGAATGACTTAAAGCTTAAGTAAATACTTCGTAACTTACTACTCTTTAATATGAAGGAAAAACTCAAGTAAAAATTCTAAGGGTCATAAAGGATACCATGTTCTTTCTAATCTCTCATAGAAATGTGAATGGATTATAACCTTCATAGGAATCACAGCCTTCAAAGGAATTGTAGCCAAAAATTTCAAATCATAAATTCTGTTCACAGTGTGGATGGAAGGCACTAACAACAATGAAGTCAACTGGAAGTATGTTACCAGGGAAATCTCAGGTCCTGGCCCAGACCTCCTGAATCAGAACCTGCACTATGACAAGATCCTCAGGTGCTTCGTAAATAGGGTACTCTGATGTTTCAGAAGCATTGATGTAGATGATCATAAGAAGGGATTTAGCTCAGGGGTGCCGCTGCCTGCCTCGCAAGCGCAAGGTCCCAAGTTCGATCCTCAGTACCAAAAAAAAAGAAAAAGAAAAAAAAAAGAATAATGCGGGGCTTTTAATATATACTCGGGAAACGAGATCTGTGGATTATCTGCCACTTTGAAAAGCCACTCAGATGATTTTCAAACAATGCCAAGTTTGGGGACCAGAGCGAAGAACACACTGGGTTTTGAATTCTAACCCTAGGTTTAGAAATTCTGTCTCTGTCTACCACAGAGTGTCAGCGCCACCCTGACAGGCTGCCTCCTGTCTCTGGGCCGTAGTCACCCACAGAGCATTAGTGCTGGCCATGCAACACTGCTGCTGCTGCTAATGCCCAGTATTAAATCGGAAAAAGGGGTGATCATTAAAAAGACAGGAAAATAGGAACTATTCTTCAACCTTTAGCTGAGAATATTTCAACGTTTTTAATGTACTTTTAATTACATTCTTGCCCACTTCTCTGGAAAAGACATAATATATCAAATTCATAATTAAGTTTTCTAATAGGAAAGAATCAATATCGACTCTTTACTTATAATTAGTAATAATTGCACATATCCTACATATACAAAATTCTGATCCAGAAACAGCCACTGCTTGTAATAGTATGAAAATGTGAATTTGGACTGGAACTCACATTAAAATTCAAACACAAGTAGACCTAAATGGATTGCCACCACCTTTCAAACCAAGAGATACTCACTATACTTGTTTTTTTTAAATCTGCTGAGTTATTAAAATTTAAAACTAGAGGGGGTGACAGGAACCAGCTGAACTCTTACATTAAACTGCAGGGGAACTGAGGCCCAGAGGTCAGACCAGTCTTCTTGTTGGGCTCAGATATTCAGAATCCACACCATAGTATCTCTAGTATCAGATTCAACACAGGAAACACCAATCCACAAATCACCGGACAAGCTGAAGACCCTATATTAGCTTACCCAGCCCAATAGCCATTTTGAACAAAGACTATCTCTACTACCCAAAGCATAGGGTTTCTATTATAAGTATTTAATAAAAGAAGACTGCTCTAGTCTCATGTCTTGGAACAAGGCTCTGGTGTCCTAATTATTACAGTTTATTAATCTTGCATACAAAATAACACCACAGCACAATACAAGATATGTGAAAAGCATTCATGTAGTAAGCATGGGACCCTGGGTCCAGTCCCCAATACCACAAAAGCAGAATGAATAAATGAATGAATGAATAATGAATTTTGAAATAGGTGAATGATCCAAAAATTGTCAATTTATGCAAAGTAAGCCTTATACCTTTAATTATACTCATAATTTTAAATTATAAAATTTATAATTGTATAAATTTATAACTTTATAATTTATAATTATACTCATACTTTTTATAATTTCATAATTTTTCATAACTTATACTTTTATATTGTATTTTAGGCATTCAGATTTCCAAATGCTATCCCTAAAACATGAATATAATGCTTCAGAATTAAGTACAGATTATTTTTTATAGACCATGTTCTGATTTTTGTTTTCAAGAGTCTACAGAGAGTTTATATGTATAGTGTTAGAATACTGAACAACCTTCTGCCCTTTTTATAGCTTTATCATGGTACCTCAGTTCATGAGTCTAATTGGTTCTATGATTTTGGAAAAGATGGTCATGTGTACATTTGTGTGGGAAAGATAGCCACGGTCGTGTTTGTCACCTGATGCAGAGTTTGTAAACAACAACAAAAAAATCCTGGCAAACGCTTCTGTTTGTGAACCAAACTGTTATACTGAAAATATAGGGTACTATTATCTTCAAGAGGACCAAGAATTGCGAAGGCATGGAGATTATTTCATTTTGTAAAATACAATATAGTATTAAAATTAATATACTTCAATGAACACTAACTATAGGTCTGTCAAGAAAATAATCTATTTTTTTACATTCAAATGTTAATATGGTTTTTCTTTCGCTCATATCAAAATGAAAAAAAATAGAAAAAAGTACAGATAAGAACATTTGCAAAGGAAGCAATTTTTCCCTTTCTATTACACACACACACAGGACATGTGCAGAAAGAGTTCACAAAGCAGGTCTAACTGCCTTTCCTTGAAAATTATCTGCTTGCAGAACTGGCTCTTGATGGGTGCCTGGGAACTCCACTTTTGGGAGGATTCTCTATTTCTGCAAGGATGGGTTCACTTGGCCTTAACTGTTTATACAAACAACGTGTATCATGCAATGTGTTTTACTTAACCATTCCTTCTAGAAGTCTAGAACCTTGATTCTGCTAGAAGCTGATGCTTATGTGAGCAGTCCGGGTAAAAACCCTGCTCAACCAGTCTCTAAATGAGCTTCTTAGCAACATTTTATATATGCTGTCACAACTCACTGCTGGAGGAATTAAGAAATTCCTGAGAGGCTTCACTGAGAGAACCCATGGGCGCTTGCTTATGCTTAGTTTTACCCAAACTTTGTCTCATGAATCTTTCGCCTCTACTGATTATGCTTGGAACTCTTTCACTGCAATTAATCATGGCTATGAGTGTGATGATAAACAGTCTCATGTCCTCCCAGCAAACTGCTGAATCTGAGGTTGGACATTTTAGGTCTTGGGGACCTTCTACGTAGCATGTATAATAAGAAAAATAACAGTTCATTTTTATATTTATTTTGAAATAGGAAATATATATTTATACAAATCAAGTTATAATCTTTGTTGTAAGTATTTTGTGGTTACAAATTTTGTGTTACAAACATCTAAATATATATTATGGTATCATTTTTGAGTTTTTATATCAGTATTTTAAAAACAACATTTAAATAATGAAATTATGCATTTATCTATTTATAACAGATTATTAAAACAATTCCTACTTAAATTCAAGAAAAAAGGATTATGTGTATAATCAGTGTTTTCTCCCAGAATTAAGAGCTCAATTCTTGTGCTTCATTAATAAAAGCAACATTTGGTGAACTTCTCCCTCTCTCCATCCCAGCCATCTTTACAAATATATGTGTTCTTACCTTGATATGCTCCTGCTTCCATAACCTCCTCTTTGGTGCTGTCAAAGCCATGAGATGTAATCTGAGTTTCTGAGAGACCAAGTCCAGATGGCAATGAACGCTTCAAATCCTTAGTAACATTTGAATAAAAGAAAAAAATTTTGTAAAAAAACCCCACAGCACATAACAGTACAGAATAACTGTTCCTTTAATCACATCTTACACTATCTTACTCTCTTCTATGTAGTATTCCCTTATGCTGCCATGGTATTCTAAAATGATATATAAGCAGCAGCAAATACAGGGAAGATTTGCTATTAAGTAGTATAGTGTACGTCAAATATAACATACATTGTTATGGAAGTAGGCAACAGGCAATATTAAAATTCAACTTAAAAATTTTAAGACATATCAGAAAAACTATTTTAAGGAAGGAACAGAATTGAGATCATTGAAATGCCATGTCTAATATTTGGAAGTTGGCTGGTATCTAATATAATCATAAGCCTAGCCAGTAAGTCAATATAAATACATCATTTACTTGCAATGTTAATTTCTCTTCAGTTTCAAGATTAGGTAAACTGGGGTTCTCTGACTTCAATCAGGGTGACGTAAAGGAAATTTCCTTTAATTAGATATGTATTAAACATTGATACTAGCTTAAGTACAAATCAGCTTGCAGTTGAACTTTAACTGTAATAAAAGTAATACTCAACGCCAAGTCTTACAGTTTAAAAATAATAGAAAGCCAAGAAGCACAGTGTCCTTAAGGCACAAACCAAGATTAAACATATTCTAAAACATTTTGTCCATTTGCTTGGCTCATGCATTTTTGCTTTATCTGTTCGACCTTAAATCTCCAACTTTACAGCTTGATTTCCCTTCTCCAGCTAGACACGTATCTGTCCCATTACTGAGTAACTTATTATTGGAAATATGACAAATGGAGGGGACTGTATCTGGGAATGGCTCCATACTCCTGCAGTTCTCAGCCTTGGGATTTTGACATACTAGTGTCTTCACTGGTAGAAAGGTGTGTGTCAAGTGATTTGTTACTAACAGTAGTTGAAAGTTAAATTTTTAGCAACTTCAGTGTGTAAAATATTTAAATTGGGTAGGTCCAAGGTAATCTCCACAACTTCCTCTCTAACTGCGTTACAGTATGCTTTCCGGACTGGGAGATTCAAGGTAGTTTCAGAGGGCGAACAAGATTGCTTAGCACTTTGGCCATCAGTGAAACTGATACCTGAGAATTGGCTCTGATTCTAAATGCACCCATTATTTAAAAAATACCAAGCAATCATTTGGTGAGGCAGTTTGATGTCATGGTTGCAGTGTCTGCCCTAGTCGGGTAAGTCTGAGCTTGAATCCTGGCTAATGGCTGCATAAGCCAGGGAAGTTCTCTCGATTGCTGCGTGTCTTTACTACAAATTGGGATGGCCAGGGACAACACTCCTTTCCTCACAGTGACATAGAAGAAGTACACTGCACAACATCTGGTGCTTCAAATATTAATATCCTTCCCTTTACTAATGTGTAAACAACGTTTTTGGAGATCCAAAGTTATTGCAGTGATAAAAGATTTTCTCATAATTAAAACTGGGCATCATAGGTATTTTCATATCATTTGAAATGATTTTTATTTTTTGAGTGACAAATATAGTAGGATACACACCAAATCATTATTATACCTCTTCCTCATCCCAGAAGCACTCCCACACTTAGTATTACACTCAGAGTGTCACCTCAATTGCATTAGGGCATGTCTATATCTGAAAACACCATATAATTAACTTCTGATATCCACTGACTTTAAATAGAGCAGCTACCCAGAGGTCACAAGTGTGAGAGAACTGAGATTTAAAATGTACAAATTAGCTGGGTGCACAATGTGTGGGTAGAGATCCAGCCACCCACCCAGGAGGATGAGGTATATAGGAAGATCATTTGAGACAAGGAGTTCAAGGCCAACCTGGGGAGTATAGCAAGAACCTACTTCAAAACAAATAAAAATAATAAAAGAAAATGTACATGCTTGGTATACAAGATGATAATTTAACAGAAACTGTGAGTATGGATAAAGATAAGAGAAAAATGTAGGAAAGACACACTTTAAAGGGAAGGTAATGAGTCTGATACCAAAAGTAAGGAATTCATACAAAACAAAACAGGGAGGAAAAGGCCAGCTGAAGATCATGAATTTTATTAAAAATCAATCAATTCAGTAGTAACAGGGGCATTTTCATAAATAAAAAGAAATTAAAAGTCAGATTGGTCTTTCAGTCATTTGAACATTTCCGAACATCTTAAAAGACCAGAAGCTAGTATATTCTTAGATGCCACTCTACATTCAGTAAATCAGGCTTCTAAAAATTTTAAGGCCCAAATTTTATCTATTATATATAAAATGCAACTCAAAATCTTTCAAAGAGATAAATTCTCTTATAGGAAAAGAGAAACACTGATCTTAGGTGTTAAACAAGTTTCTTGAAACCTTAAATTTGGCTTATTTCCCCTGTGGCACGGACACGAGGTATCACCTGATTTTCATAGTCAGAGTCTATGGACGGATCCTACTGGTTTTCCACAACAATGACAAGTTAGTGATGAATGAGGAGATATCTTTGTCTGTGAAATCCTTTCATATACTACCTTCCCACATATAACATAGTTAAAATTTTACAGCTCAGAACATTCCAACACTTGAGTCTTGCAATCTGCAAAGTCAAAACTGGCAGATGCAGTCTCACCACTGACCTGTGCGAGCGGTGCTTTTCTTGGGAAGCTCACTTAATTTTGTCCAACTGATTAATCTGGAGGGGCCCTGAGTTAATCACTAATGAGATCTTACTTAAGCTCACCAAAGAGCTTATCAATCCACTGGCAAAGTGCCAATTTTGACCTCCTCAAACTTATCAACAGCATTTGCCAGAGGAAAGCGCTTGTTCCCTCCTCTCAACCCTGGCAACATGATGTGCACTGTCTTGATTCTCCTCCTACGTCATCTTGTTTCTGTGGTCTTCTTTGCTGATTCCCCCTCATCTCCCAACTCCAAACCCTACAGTTGCCCTAAGATTCAGTGAGAAAACTTCTTCCCCTACATTTACTTCCTTGTGATCTCTTCCAGTCTTCTGGATTTAAAACTCATCTCCACCCTCACAATTTTGACATATGTTTCTCACCTGCTTTTCTCAGTACCTCTAACTACATACATGCCATTTTCAGAGGTGAAACAGGAACCTTAAATGCAGTAAACTACTGGAAACTGACGGAGTCTGCAGAAAACTCCCAAGAAAGCAAAAGAAAAGCATCTATAGTTTTCACCCCTTTCTGCTCACAGCAATTAATTGTTCAAGTCAAAAATCTAAGGCGTCACTTTTAACTCTTCTTTTTCTCTCATACCTATATCCAAGGTATCAGTAGACCTTACCAAATTTGCCCTCAAAATATATCCAGGATCAAATCAGTACTCCCCACTTCCACTGCCACAACCCTGGTCTAAACTAGCATCCTGTTTCACTTGGATTATCCCAAGTTCTTCCCAGCTGGTCTTGGCTTCTCTCCAGGACACACACCCAGCTCCACACCGCACCCAGAGCTATCCCCTGTAGAATCACCAAATCAAGTCATCTTCTAATCAAAACTCTCCACTAGCTCCTAGTATTAGCTGGAGTAAAGCCCAAACTACTAACATCACATGATTTGGCTTCAGCTCCTACTAGCCCCTGCATGGCTGGCTCGGCTTCAAAAACACTAACGCTACCTCTGTTTTAGGGCCTTTGACTTCTGCTGGAAACACTGGTCTAGCAGAAACTCACAGGGCGCCCTCCCTTACCAAGAGGCTTTCTTATGACAACATGTCAAACAGTAAGGCCCTGGACTCCCACACTGGAATCCCCATTCTCCTTATCTTTTATTGTTCTCACAGCAGTTAGTTATTAAGAGAGGCATGTATAGGATACATTTATTTTTGTTATTTCTAATTACACCGTTAACTTCATGAGAGCATGGTTATAACACATTTTGTTTACTTCTACATAGCAGGACCTGAACAGCAGATGCTCACTAAGGATCGAATCAATGAATGAATGGACTTGCTGAATGAACCATTGGACTTAGGACTCAACACTATACAGATTACGAAGCTGCATAGCAGCTGGTTTATTTTTAAATTAAACTTAGTGAGTGGTTGCTTACTCTTACTATATGCTAGACTTTCTAGGCAAAGAAAAAGATCAGGTACAAACCTTGCCATCTCATTGGACAGACAAAACGCACATTAACATAAAAGCTGAGGTTGGTGCCAAAGTGAGACAATAAGTACCAGAGAAATTCAGAATGGACTAAGTCTATAAGAACCAAATAGGAACCTGAACTCTGAACATAAAGCTTTACTGAATCAACATCTAATGAGAACCAAATTCAAGACAGTCACTGCTCTAGACGTCAAAGATGCAGCAGTGATGGAAACAGAGTCCCTGGCCATAGAGACTCACATTCCAGGGGACTTGGGGCAGGGAAGCAGGGAACTGATAGCAAACAAACAAATGTCAGGCAGTAGTAAGCGCTGAAAAGAAGTAACAAGTGAACTGGGGTTTTGGTTTTTTATTTAAAGGCAGAAAAGAGGAATACAGAGTGGTGGGTCACAGTTGCCACTCTGGATGAGGTATGCAGGGAAAGCTCTCCGAGGAGAAAGTGTGAGCGGTGCTGCTGGGGGACTGGTGTGTTTTAATTACACTGGGATAAATAAAATCAATGCATACTGAACTATACAAAGCAAGAACTGTATGTGTACGATCTCACTTACTCTTGGCAAATGCTCCCATGTCACAGATCAGAAAACCAGAACAAAGAAGCATGTCATTGTTGCTACCAATGTGGTTAGGACCAAGCACACCTCCAGAAACAATACTAACTCTGTAGTAAATGCAAATAGCTACACGCAATTTATTAGAGATTTAGAATGCATTTTGGTAGTATGTTTTCTAAAAGATTTATTCAAAGAAATGCCTTTTAAACATTATTTCAGAAATTACTTGATGGAAATAAGTTGTCAACTTGTAATTTCCTATAGAAATATAAAACAGATGAAGAGCCTTTATTCCATCTCACTTATTTTCTAATGCCACTTAGAATCTCTTGTCACTGTACCCCCTTTTCAACTACTGTTTGAAGAGCACTTAGAATAAAAAAGAAATCACTCTTACACTCATCTGGCTTTTTCATGACACCCGAAAAGAACATAGTCATTGGAATCATTTTTCTGTTACAGAATATTGTTGTAAATTCTTAAAAAACAAATGCTACAATAGCAGTACTGGGGAAGAGGGAAGTTAGTTGGGGTTAAATAATAGATCCGATAGAAAGAAATCTGATTATAGGGACACTTTCCACCTTGTCACACATGGACTCTAGACAGACGTTAGTGCTGAGGATGTTGCATCTTACGCAAAAGCTTGCCTACAGCTGCCAGGCTTCCTTTACTGAACAAATAAAAAGTGTTTCCAGAAATAAACCTCCCATCCTATAGGAAAAACAGCTGTAAATCTGAACAGCCTTCCTATCTCTAACTGCCACAAGAGAGGAGCCTAACTGAAAGCGGTGCAAGGGGCCCACTGTAATTCAGAAGAGGACCTTCGCCTGCTAGTGGCCTGGCAGCCAAGCGGAACAGATGACTTGAGGGGTAACACTCAGGATTCTGGGATTGTGTCAGCTCTTTTGTTACATTACTCCTTCCCTATGTAATATAATACAGCCTAACATTCACAAAAACTTAAAACGTGCCTTCTTGACATAATCTTTAAATTTTTAAAAAGGGCCCCAGTTATCAAGCTGTGCTATTTAAGGGCATGCTACTGCATTTATTCCTATAGTCTCAAGAGTACACTTCAGAGACAATTAGCCCATTTGTAGCAAACGACACAAAATCTCTAATTTACGTGCTACTGACACTCAAACTTCAAGACTTTGGAAGGCTATGCTTAACAACTGTACAATAACAAACAAACCAAAAGTTAACCTTCTATTGCAGCTACTAAGATAACGGCTGGAGTATTTAATACTTTTAAAAAATAAATTTTCAATTGATTAGGCCAAAATGAAATAGAATGTTTTTGGAAAAAGCTCCAAATATGTTTCATGTATACTCTTAAAGAAAGAAACTGAAAATGTTATGTGTTCTATGATTTCTGGTACCTTAAAATCCACTTGTTTTAACAGCCAGCTGTCTATAAGAATTATCTTTTCTTGTTTTCTGAGACACTCTATGTTGTCCAATCTGACCTTGAACTCGCAGTCTCCTGCCTCAGCCTGTCTATAAGGAATATCTGCCAGAAGCAAACCTCCATATCCCTTTCTACCGTAACTACCTTGCAAGATCATTAACCTGCTCATGGCCCCTCTGCCTCTCTATAATTACCCGAGTCAAAGCTGATTTATTCGCCAACTTTCTACTGCTGGCAGGCTGGGCCAGCATGTTCTCAGTTCTCCACTGTACAGTACTCCTAATACATCATCAGGCCTTAGTTCTGCTAAGATTCACCTGAGTATCCTGTTAGAAACGCAGAGCTCTGAGCTCTCCTAGTGATTCTCATTATGCTGGAGAATGGAGCCCAGCACTCAGAATTTCAAACAAGCAAGGCAGCTGACATACAGTGACCTTGGCCTGTTCTGGGGAGCTCTTGCTAAACGGAACTGTTTTTCCATCCTTAACAACCCGGACCCACTCCCCCCACGTCCACTGCTTTCCAGTCTGCCACTCTGCCTCACTGCTCTCTTGTCCACAAGCCCTGTCATTGACCTTCTCTCAGGCTTTGGCATGCCTAACTCTTTTAGTATCCTGAATGTTTCTAGCCCTTTGCATGCCACTGCACACAATTCCAGGGATTGATTACATGTCCCATTAGCAATCTCTTCCAAACAAGCTGTCTATGATCCCCTAAGGCACAGTATGTAGTATTTTGCTACACTCTTAAATACAAATCATATAATATTTACAATGAAATAAAATATATTGCATGCGCCACCCATCTATGCTGATGTAGAGAGATGGAGTGGTCATAAAAATATGTAAAGGTGTATGGTTGTTTTTTCTCAGTACATTTGCAGGAATGCCTAAAGCTGGTAATGTGAATTGGGTTTGGGAATTTGTAGCTGGACAAAGCGTCAAAAGAGTGTGAGGGCAGATTAAAAAAACAGATGTATTAGACTGTGCAATGCCACCCAACCTATGAGACTAACTTCTTCATCTCTACTTCATCCTTTCATCTTTCCAACTGCATTCCACTCAGGCATCCCAAACTTGTGTGGCCACTCTTTGGACGTTGCTATCACTCAGGAAGCAACACTTCCGGAATCTCACTTTTAAGCGAGTCAGTCCAATAACCACAATCTCCCTTTACACGTCATTCCACCTGATCAAGCAGTAAATCTTCTGATGTACCTATCTATCTCCTCATAAGGGTGAGTGGAGATGAGGGATACACAATCTCAAGGCCTCTTCCCATCTCAGTTGTTCGACATCTAACAAGATGGGTACCAGTGCTACATTTTGATGGTTTACTGGCAACTCTCACTCACCTCTACCCCACAGTCCAAATTCTAAGTAGCACAATTTATAAGAATTAAATCATGTACCAACTTTGCACCAAAGAAACGCTGAATTCACTCAAAGACTCACTGTGGAAATATTTGCATTCAAAATAATTCCTCCTAAAGTATTCATGATAGCTTTCATGAATTTACACATTATAGTTTATGTATTATAGCTGTTCATTACATATATTTACTCACAATTTTCAAAAGGAATCTCAGTCCAGAATTATTTAATGTATGTGCATATAATAAACACATATACCTAAATTTTTCATTTTTGATAACAGTACTAAGACTATATTTTAGCTAAAAAGTAAATATTAAAATGAATGTAAAGACTGGTCAGTGTGTATTGGTTACAGCTGGGAGGATAAGTTCTAATGTGCTATTCCACAAGTAAGTGACTACAGGTCGTGACAATGTACCATGTATTTCAAACATGGTAGAAGAAAGGATTTGGAATGTTTACACCACAAAGAAATGACAAGTGTTTGAGACAGATATGTGCATCTTGACTGAACATCTCACAATGTCTATACATAGACTGAAACATTACATAGCACCCCATGAATATATATAATTTTAATGTATCGATACAAAAAAATGAATCTAGATTTAAATAGGTTAAATAATCCTTGAAAAACATTCTCCATACCTTTAAAATGTCCAAGGTAGACATTTGGCAAAACCTGGCCTTCTGAAAAAGCCACCATCAAATCAATGTTGCCAGTGACTTGAGTTACTAAATGTTTTAAGTGCAATATGAACACATTACATTGTACTTCTATAGAGTATGCAGACAAAGTTATCATATGCTACCCAAATTCTAGGGCAGAATGACAGAAGTAGAAGAGATGTCAAATTTTAACCTGGAATTTCTTCTTTTTTTTCTTTGTGGCACCACAGGCTCTCTCACGTACCCACACCTGTGTTTTTTTGGGAACCAGGGATCGAACTTGGGTCCTTGCACTTCCGAGGCAGGCAGTGGAACCACTGAGCTAAATCCCTGGCCCCAAAGTGTGTTTTGTTTTTAAGTTGCTCAGGCTGACCTAGAGCTTGTGACCCTCATGCCTCAGCCTCCCAAGTAGCCAGGGTAACAGCTGCACACCACCACACTAGGGAAATTCATCTTTTTTAAATCAACCACCACTGCGAACCATAAACTGTGCTATATGCACAGTGGTACCAATCTCTTTGTAAAAGCAGAAGAAATGATAAATGAATAAATGAATAATAAACTGTAAGCAAAACAAACAAATGATATAGAGAAATTCGGGTATATTAAATCTCAAATCAGCTGAGCACAGTGGGCCACACCTGTAATCCCAGCACTCTGGCAAGATGAGGCAAGAGAATCTCAAGTTGATCACAGCCTGGGAGAGACCCTGTCTCAAAATAAAAAAATCAGAAGGGCTAAAGATGTCGCTCAGTGTGAAGGGCAAACAAACAGAACCCTAATATTACAATACCTCTTATTTTTCCACAGAAATGTAGAAATCTTTCTTCTAGTCCTAGCTCCAACACGAGTGACACGAATTCACTCACCAAACATTTACTAAAAGCCTCTGTTATATGCCAAGCACTGTTGGCAGGCCTGGCTACAAGGCAATGAATGAGAGAATTCTTGCCCTTGATCAAATCGCACAGGCTCCTGGTACAGCTATGGAATGCTGGGTAATTCCACCACATGCTCCAGGACCCAGGTCCAGGGCGTTCCTGCTACACTAGGATCCTGTGATTACATGCAGTGCCCACAGATGAAGGTTTCTTACCACCCACAGACCCTAAGAACCTGATGAAAGGCTTCAGGGAATCCTACGCTCCCTAAATTTAAATGCAAAATTTGGTAGTTTTGTGTATGTGTAAATTTTTCTAGAGAAAGGGTATGCAGATAAAAAAACCCCCTAAATTATGGATTTTTGTTTTGGGCTTCCCACAGGAAACATTCCATTTCAGCTGTATCTAATGAGGTAAGCTCTCTAAATCTGATGACTATAACTTAAGTCACAAGAAATTTCAACCACCTGGAGCTAGTATTTCCTTCTGTTGCAAATTTCTGATTTAATATTTTAACAAGTACCATAACCACATTCATTATAAGTAATATGCAGCTTACAAATCAAACAGTAATTTGAATTCTTTGGAGATTTAATTTTTTAATCTTTAAAATACAAGAATTATTTTTTATTTAAAAATAGAAATATCTTTACTATAGAAAACAGAAACCCCTTAATATCAAGATTACTGTCATCTCTTCTTATCCAGCTGTTGCTCCTATTTAAAAAAAAAAAAAGGCAGGGGATTTAGCTCAGTAGTTCCACCCACTGCCTCGTAAGCACAAGGTCCAGAGTTCGATCCCCAGTACCAAAAAAATAAAATAAAATAAAATTCAGTATAGTGGTGCATGCCTATAATCCCAGCACTGGGAAAGCTGAGGCAGGAGGACTGCCATGAGTTAGCTGGAGGCCAGCTCAGGCTACACAGTGAGTTTTAAAGGCCCCTGATCTACATAGGAAATCCCTGTCTCAAAAGGCAAAACAAAACCACCTAATGAATCTACCTAGAAACATTAATATATGAGACAATGACATCTCGGTATAAATGTGATTGTTGAGTATGAGTTTAAGCAGGGGTTCTCTCAAGGAAGTCAAATGAAAACTCAAATATCTGCAATGGAAACACATTACAATGTCATTACCTGTGTCACAGTGACACCAGCTGGCCAGCTCAGTTATGGCAACTGTATTTAATTTTCAATCACTTGGAGTTTATGTATTAACACTTTCTGACATGTTATATAGTTGCATTAAATAAAAAATCATATAAGATTTTAAGCCACAAATAGGTATAAAAGGAATATATATATAAATTATGATCCAGTTTTACATATACGATCACTGCACTAGTCTGTTAAAGTCTACAGTCTAATGCTAAGTAATACATGTAACATTCATTTTGTCTGAAATTTTCTCTCAAAACAAAAAAATGGACTTGAGGTTAAGCACAATTTATTGTTTACTGCTCAAGAAAATAAGGGAGAAAATGAGCCAACATTTAGATAAACATATACCTAATGGATCTTGAGTGTAATATATGCAGAACAGTCAAAAGATGGTTTTAAAATATTGTTTTCCCTTAGGAAGAAAGGATGTAACTAAATTTAAAATATGTTAGAGACTCTCGTGATAGGCATGTTTTTAACAAGAGCAGGTACAAACAAGTTCGACAATGGTACATTTCTTTCTCTACAGGTATGCGGTGGAATGCACTGGCAGAAGTGGGCTGGTGCTGCTTCCTGCTTTCTCTATGTTCCCACCCAGCAAGGATACAGCCTTCAAGACAACTTTTTCCCTTCTCTACCTCATGATACAAATCAAGTAACACAGCAGGGGAATTTCCACAAAAAGAATCTGATATTAACCAATGAGTAAATCTTCAAAAGCAGCAAGATACTGGCTTTGAGGACATAAGCAGAGAACCTTTTTTTTATTCCATTAAGTTTATTTTAGGTGTACATTACGATCACATTCGTTATTGGGAATTTGTACCTGTACATGATATACCTTGGTTCTTGTTTTTCCCCCATTCCCCTTCCTTCCCTTACACCCCTCCCTATCTACAAAAACTTTGTTTCCGTTTTTTCCTTCTTTTCTCATACTTCTTCTGGAGAACTTTTTCAAGGCTAGCTAAAGGCAAAAATGGTTAACTACAAACTCATGCTTGGGCCTAGGCTACAAAGTAATGCCAACAAAGAACAAAGCTAGAGAAATTAGTTACCAAGTATCAGGTTGGAGAAGACATTTGCTCTAGTCTTAATTACTGTAGTAATATATGTATGACATTGTTTCAAGGATAGGCAAGAAGACCAGAAATAAGAAGAGTCCAGAAACAGGTCTTCACACACATAATCAATTACCTGATTAACAGCAAAAACCCCTTGTGAAGAAGTGACAATCTTTTTCCTCCTCCCTCCAAGCTTTGAGGTATAACAGACAAAACTGAATATAACTGCAAGGTGTAAATATGACTTTTTTTTTTGAGACAGGGTCTCGCTAGGTAGCTCAGGCTGGCCTGGCCTTTAACTTACTATGTACCCTAGGCTGGCCTCGGAACTCACGGTGATCCTCCTGCCTCAGCCTCCTGAGTGCTGGGATTACAGGTGTGCACCACCACACACACCTGTGATTTTCTTTTATATTTAATATACTGTGAAGTAATTACTACAATCAAGCTGAGTAACATATTACTTCACATAGTGACCATCTGAGTGTGTGTGGTGAGAATACCTAGATTTACTCTCTCATAAATTTCAGGTATATAATACATTATTGTTGTTATTATTTTGTTTTTTAGAGATGGGGTTTTAGTTCACTAAGTTGACAAATTGCCCATGCTGGGGTTAAACTTGTGATCCTCCTGCCTTAACCTCCCAGGGTGCTGGGATTACAGGTGTGCACCACCATGCCATGCTCAATTTCATGTCCTTACACGACAATAAAAAGGGTAGCTTTCCAATAAACACTGGTGGTCAAATGGATGGTCATTCAGGTGAGGGAAACCATCCATGACCCCTTCTTCACATTGTATACAAATATTAATTCAACCTCAATCACAGAACTAAGAATGAGAAGCAAAACAAAACTTTAGAACAGTGTCTATGTAGTGGGAACAGTGTCTATGTACTGGGTAGGCAAAGATTTCTTAAGTGAGACACAAAAGTCACTACAGAAGGAAAGAGCAATAAGTTGGACTTCATTAAAATAAATAATTTTTGGTCACTAAAAATAGTATTAATAGTACAAAATACAGACTAGGAGATATTTGTGCTACATCTAAACAAATGACTCATACTCAAAATATACAAAGAACTCCCACAAGTGAATTAGAAAAAGGCACAAGAAAATGGGCAAATGACTTGAAAAGCTAACTCATAAAAGACAATATCCAAATGGTCCATTAAAATATGAAAATGTGCTCAACATCTTTAGTCACAGGGGAAACCATATTAAAGCCACAATGGAAACAGGTGTAGAAGTGCGCACGTGTGATTCCAGCACTCAGCAGGCTGAGGCAGAAAGCTACATAGATCCCGTCTCAAAAAACAAAACAGACCAAAAATTCCACAACAGGATACTATTATGCCTTCATCAGAAGCGCTAAAATTGTGTAAAATCCTGGAACTCTCCTTTATTGCTGATCAAATTGTCAGCTAGTTCAACCACTTGCCAAACAGTCAAGTACTCATGACCAGCAATTTCACTCTTGGGTAAAATATTCAACAATAACAGCACAATTAAAAAGAGTGAAATGTTGCCATAAACAGCAAGATAAATAAATCTCACAGATGCACTGCTGAGTGATGACTCCAATGATACATAGTGCAGGAATTGTCAAAAGCAATCTAGGATAGGTTTAGAGGAATGGTGGTCACACTGGGAAGGGGGGTACACTGCCTAGGGAAAGGAAGGAGGGAGTCTCCTAAGGTCCTCTAATGTTCTACAATTTGTCTGGGTGAAGGTTCCCTTGAGCTGTCCACTTCGCATCTGTGCTTTTTACTGTGTAAAGCTACTCACGATAACAAAGAATAGCAAGAAAAAGAATAGGCTGAAGTTGGCAGGTGACTTTCTCAACAGTAAATGCAACTTTTTTTTTTTGGTACCGGGGATGGAACTCAGGTCCTTGCGCTTGCGCAGCAGGCGGCGAAACCACTGAGCTAAGTCCCCGGCCCAAAATGCAACTTTTTTGTGTGCTGAAAACAGAATTTGTGCTATCGCTAAGCTACAACATTTTATACACATTGCATCTTTCTTGATAGAGGTCCTTGGCTTTTACCAGATTGCCTCTCAGTACGCTGGCTCCTTGATGGCAGGCATTTTGTCTATTGCTATATACCCAGTGCCCTGCCTGATATATAACATATACTCAGTACAGAATAAAATTATAAAAGGAGCTACAATCTTGGTATAATGAATATATAAATGGAAATTTACAAAGTAATTGGTAAAGGCTAATAATGATGGTAATCTGAGTTTCCTTATTATGTAGGTGTATCTTAAACTAAAACCTGAAGTAAAAATTTCCTTTGTGTGCTCAGAATTTAAGAATCTCTTAGGAATCACACTATTTTGGGCCACAGGTACTCAGAATCCACGTTAAAGCACTTCCAAGTAAAAAAAAGACCACTATGGCTCAGATGTGGTCTGAACCCGGCAAAACTTATGGAAATCTGGTTGTTAAGGTAGCAGTGCTGGGAAGTGAGGCCTTTAAGAGGGGTAAATGTCTCTCTCAGGTGACTGAATTAGGTCTCTCAAGAGTTATTAAAAGCATCCCACTCCCTCTGGACCCTCCTCTCTTGACATGCACGTGAAACTCATGCAAGCACCCCCGCCCCCCACGACACCATCCAGTCAGTTACGGTGCACCATGGGGCCTTGACAGATGTAGCTGCCTGACCTTGAACTTCCCTGCCTCCAGAACTATGAATTAAATAAACCTCTTTCTTTATAAATTATCTAAGTCTCAGGTATTCTGTTATAGCAACAGAAAACAGACTAAGACATAAACTTCAAGCTTGAAGGCACATTAGTTCTTTCAAGAGACTGTTGAGACAAAACAAGAAATGAAATTCAATTGAATTTTCTAATATCAATGAAACTATCTATTCTAAAACAGTGGTTTCCAACCAGATGTGAGTTTCTCCCTAGCCGGGGGCACATTTTAGCAACATCTGAAGACACCTGGAGGTGCTTCTGCATCCACTAGAAGGGACCAGGGATGTGCTAAGGAGCCTACAATGAATGGACAGCCCAGCCCCCACAACAAAGATCATCCACCTCAGACGTCCACAGTGCTGAGATAGAGAAATCCTGTGCCAGCACATCACCTCTGTTAAACTAAAGGACTTTATTCTTAAATATGTGAAGGAAGGAGTCTTATTCAATAAAATAATTAAAGACTCATTCAACCTTTACTTTTTCAAAAATATGAAAACTACATTTTCCAGTTATAAAGTTATACCAAATGTCATGAAACAGGACATTTAATGTAAATATCTCCAGAAGTAATAATTACATCATTTCTAAGACTCTATTAGGCACATTATTTAATATTAATATCCTCATGAGAGTAAATAAGATTCTCATTACTAAAATAAAAAGTAGAAGAGATCAAATAAACACTAGCTAAAGGTTATACTGCTAGAAATGGCACAGTGGAAATTTGAACCCAAATTATCTCCACACCCATGGTGTTCTCATTAAAATGCATTAAATTTAAATTTCAACTCAGAGGGAGATAAAAAAAAAAGCACTGAGTCAGGGGGGCAGGTGTGACTTAGTGGTAGAGTCTGCAGTTAGCATGCAGAGAGCCCTGGGTTCAAGACTCAGCCTTAAAAACAAAAAGCACCCCCCAAGTTTCTTTTCTTTCTTAGTCAAGTATGACAATTTAAACAGTAAACAGCAAAACCAGGACCAGCTATTTTGGAATTATGTACTAATGACATGTAGGAAAGAGATTAGACAGTGTCATTTTTTTTTTTTTTTTTGGTACTGGGGATCGAACTCAGGACCCTGCACTTGTGAGGCAGGCACGGTGCCACTGAGCTAAATCCCTGGCCCTAGACATTGCCAATTTTTAAAAGGAAAACCTATATTTAATATTTTTTCTTGTGACAAATAAAATTAAGCAGTTTTATTAAGATATATGCCCAAATCATCAGACACATTCTCATTCTGGTCTATTAATGAGATAAACAAAAAAAGCATATGGCCCTGTAACTTAATCTTGACAGATAACTATCATGACCCACTTTGTCACCCCGATACAATAATGTTAGATTCCTGGCAGAAGCCACTTTAAGAAAATATTCCTATATTAAATTTTGTCTATTACTTTCCTCTCAACATTTAAAGGTTATTTGTAATTCTTTGCATTAATAGAAGGAAAAATGCTCTTACCCTATTAAAGCCATGTTCATGAACATCATCAACTTCTCCATTACTAGTCACTGGAATTTCTGCTGCTGAATTTTTGGGTGACTCTTGAGCCATGGTAGACTCCTTTAAAAAAAAAAAAAAGGAGGGAAAAATGCCACACTAATATCAAATCATAAAAGGCACATAGTCAAAAGAATATATTTATCACTAGTTAATATCTACTAGCCACCAGTTTAGAACTGCAACCTACTTAATAGTTCCACAAAAAACATATAATAAAAAATGCACCTGGCTATTTTTACTGCACTCAATCTAAATTTATCAATCAAAAACAAACTCCTTTGTTGTAAGTACCAATGGGCACTATCCTTGCCTCTTAAATAATGCTGTGATAGACAACTACTTACAGCTGGAAGAAACAAACACAACAGAAAGCCAAGCTTGGCTTTTAACTCATTACTGTAGCTCTACTTTTCCTGTTGTATTTAATGGGCTTTTAAGTGAATTTTTATCTAAAGGAAGAGTTTACCCAAGTATTTAAAAATATGTAAGCCTCTTTACTAGGAGAATTAAGTTTTATACTCTGGCTTTAAAGTTCTAAAATACTACTTAAAAACATATTTGCTAATTTTGTAACCACGGAAGATACAAATATCTTTCAGAGATTAAATAATAACAGAACACTAATCACGGTTGTTAAAAAACTGCCCCATCATGATTTTTTTTTAAAGTTTGACTACAAATGAGAATCTCATATATTAAAAGAATCTTAAAAATTATTTTCTCCTACTTTAATTTTAAAACTTCTAAGTAAATAAACTAAGCAATTTATTCCATTTCTCACAAAGAACCACTGCCCTTCTTTCCTTCCCTCCCTTGCTTTTTAATCACTGTGATGCTAGAAGTGTTACATAAGCATGTGCTCATACACCCAAAATTTCAACAGTGGTGCCCACTAGAATAAAGGTCTTGTCAGAAATACTTGCTAGGGACAGAATCACTGTAAAACACAAACAAACACTGTAATATAAACCCAATCTAGAAAAACTATCTGCGAAAATAAAGGAGACAATGTCATTGGAGAAAACCAACAGAATCTAGAATCTCCACACCTCAATGTTCACAACCAATCCAAAATTAGTAGACATACAAAGGATGAAAAAAATGCAACATGTTAAGGAAAAAAATTAATCTAGTCTAAGTCTGAGTGGAACCAGATGTGGAAATTGAGTTTTAAAAAACCTACTACTATTTTCAATTAAATAAAATGAAGTATATTCAGTGAATAAAAATCTCAGTGGAAAAAAGGAAAGCTCATGGCAGCGATGTGGCTCAGTGGGAGAACTTGCCTAGCATGTGTGAGCCCTGGGTTCCATCCTCTGCACTGGGGGAAAAAACAAGAAAGAAATAGTAGAGAACAAACCCAAATCAAAATAAATTATCCTAGGTGAAGAACAGTAGAGCAAACTGAAGAAAAAAGAGTTAGAGACCTGTTAGGTGAGATTAAATGGTCCAACATAAGTGTAATTGAAATATCACAAGGATAGGAGGAAGAAAATTATACAGAAAAAATACTTGAAGAATTAATGATCAAAAATTTCCCAAATTTGTTAAGACAAAACTTTGCAGATACAATGAACAAAAAACACAATGGAAAATAAACACTAAGAAGTCCAGGCCAAGGCAGATCACAGTCAAACTAAACTATGGCTGTGTGTTTCTTAACAACAGAGTTAACACTGGAGAAATGAGTCAGGCAGTTTTGTCCTTCCAACATCATAGAGTATATTTATAGAAACTAAGACAGCTATGTGACTGATACAATGTAATGAGACCACTGTCACTGATCAAAACATTACGTGGTATGTGACCGAATCTAAAACCAAAAATAAAGAGCTAACTTTGAAAGGCGCAAGAGAAAAATAAATATTAAGGCCAGAGAACAGTGATCCAATTAATGGCTGACGTCTCCCCAGAATTTACAAAGGCCAGAAGAGAAGAGAGCATTTAAAAGTAATGAAAAAGCTTTTTACCCAGAATACTACACTCAGGAAAAATATACTTCAAAAATAAAGGGAAATGAAAACATTTTCAGTTAAAACTAAGAGAATTCCGCAATAGCAGACTTATATTATAAGAAATGTTAAAGGAAGTTCTTTAGGCTGAAGGCAAATAAAATCAGAAATACATATAAATCTTCAGAAAACAATGAGAAGGAACTAAAAGAGCAAATAATTGAGTAAACACAAAAGACTTTTCTTTTTGTCTCCTCCTCTCGATTTCTTTATAAACCATACAACTGCTGGAAACAAATACTGTAATATTACCTTCTGAGGCTCAAATTTTACCTAGATGTAACACCTATAACTATTATATCAAAGAACAAGGGTTGATGGTGAGGGAAGTATAGACCCAAAAGGCAGCAAGATTCCAACATTTGAAGTGAAGAACTATAATTAAAAGTGAAACATAAAAACTTTAGAATACAAAGTATAGGTAAATTACGAGGAAAATAAAAATGGAATTTGAAAAACATTCAAATAATCAAGTACATTAAAATGTAGGAAAAGAGGAAACATAGGGAGAAAAAATAAGGGAGAAGTAAAAAAAACTGAAAGAAGTAAAGAAAGCAGAAGTGCGAACCATAACCTTTGTCACTCTTTCAAGTTATTTCAGAGAACAGTCTGGTGAGAGGTTAGATTGAAAAGAAAGAAAAGACTGAAGGTAGAAAATCTATCTGGGAGGGTATTTTACAGCCGAGATCAGAAATAAGATCTGAATTAAAGCTGTGGAAAGAGAAAAAGGCATTCAAGTGACACAGAGGAGGTAGAAATAAGAGACTTACAGGGTGGCTGGACTGTGGGAGACAAAAGAGGAGGAGGAATGGAATACGATAAAGATGAGCTAGCTCCTCCCCATCCTCGCTTATGGCTTGGGCAACTGGAAAGATGAAGATGTTATTCACCAGAGTGGGAGAAGCAGAGATTCGGCTCACTTGGCAAGGTCAGAGGATGTACTGTGCTGCAGACACACTGAATGTGATAGTGTTTGTGGGGTTGCCTAAGTCGTCAGGACATAAGGAATTTTGAAATGCAGGTCCACAGCTCTAGATTAAGACACAGGTCTGGAAGTTGTCTTTACTGGGATGTGGAGAGCATAGAACAGTAACAGTGGAAAGGAGAGAACTCAAGACAAGCATCCTATGGAAAATTAAAAGGTAGAGGACACTGCCAAAAAGATTTAGGGACAAAGGAAAAAATAAGTTCATTATGCACACGTGTGAAGAAGATGACAGCACTGGAACTAAATATTGTTCTGCTTTATGACTTTAAACAGGAAAAAACTTATTCTGAAAATGAAAAACATACTGATAAACCAGTATCACTTTGTGCCATAAGGCAGGTACAGTAAGTTCTCAACTTACGAATGAGTTCCATTCCAAGAGAAAGTTTGTAAGTCCAACAAAGCGAGTCTCACACACCTTTGACACAAACACATAACGCGCACTGCTCTGCGCTTCCTGGCGTCTCCTCCGCAGCACCCCCTCTTCCTCTTGCTGCCTGAGCATGCACTATCGCAGCACAGCCGTGAGCCACCTCAGCGAGGTGTCTGCAGCTATGTCTGCGAAAGTTTACAAATCGAATGTTCATAAGTCGGGGACTTACCAGAAGAAGAATATTCATTTGCCAAAAGATGTACCAGCATTCTTATTATCCATTTTCTTTCCCCACAAAGAATGACCTACTTTTGGAAACATCATTAATTATAGTACTGAATAACCAACACACAAATCAGCAGAATGGGGCTCAAAAAAACCCAAAAAAACCTCCATGTAATCTGATAAAAACAGAATTCATTTGTTTTAAGGTTCATGCTACTTAAGGTCCTTGACTACGAAGTCCAATCAACTTTCTGGGCTTTACTTTTCTACAGATCCTCTACTACTAAATCTTGAACACGAAATGTACTTTGCCATCTGTGAATATTGCTTTAACTGTTCCCAATGTTTGAAATATTCTCCCATCTTTAGGATTTAGTAAAATCCTGTCCACAACTTAAGGCTCAGCTCAAATGTTCACTCTTCTAAGACTGTATTGTGTAGTGAAACATAACATTTGGGTTAAAATCTCAGCTCTATAAGACAGCAACTACTTTGTGATCTTCTTAATCTTATTATTCACATCTATAAAATTAAATATATATACACTTCAAATACTTGAAGAAATGAAGTAAAGATGTATTGAAAGCCCTTAGCACAAAGTAGACATTCACTGAACAAAGAATGATGCTTCCAGTGTGCTAATAAGTGCTTAACAACTGGTTCTCCAAACAAGCAAACAAACAGCCTTGGTCTTATTATTTGTCTAATTTTGTTATGTCAATACTCTCACTGTGGCCAGTTTCAAGGTTCTAACATGATCTCACTGAATCCACAGGCAGGAAGGGACATGCAGCAGTAGCAGTGCACCATGATACAGTATTAACAACACAGAAATACCATAGAGACAACCTCCAGAGCAGGTAACAGTAAAACACTTAGAAACTAGTATGTTTTGAGTATTGCCTTTATTTTTAATATAGGCACTTAATCAAAGCTTATATAATTTATTTATGTAACTTATGTCTATATAATTTAGGTTTTATAATTTAGGCTATTTAAAAATCTTTAAAAGCTGGCTTACAAATTCTTAAAAACTTAACCACCAGTTTTTGCTGATTGGTCAGTACAAACCAGCTGCAGCTACCACTAAACTATTTCAAAGTTAGAATATAAGTATTAGGCACACCCACTGTGTACCTAAATCTTTGTATGCAAACTTTTAAAATCCAATACATGGATATCATATTCCAGACTGTGATTTACTTGTCCAGAAATGATTAAAGCTGAACATATTTTATTTACTTTTTATTTTACAAGGCAACAATCAACTAATGTCCCTTTTCTTTCATGCTCTGTTAATTCCAAGTATATTCTAAATCCACAGACATGTACAAGGATAAAATCAGAGTGGATCAAATATTCTGAGACTGAATTCTGTTTTATGCGCTATAGAAAAAGTGCATTTATTTTCCTAATGGGTGACTGTCTCAATTCACATGTATTTGAAGGAACTTTAAAGGCCAAATTAGTTTTATAACATGAAGAGATATGCAAAACCAAAAATATGAGCATGGAACTGACCTGAAAAATTAATATGCTGTACAACCAAAACAGTGTAAGTTGAAAACTAGTTTCCTGAATCTTTTCCATGGATCAAAGTTGGGGATATATTAACAGGGCACATACCTAATAAAGACTCTGTAGTGGTGCTTTATTCCCAAAGTCCACACAAAGCCTCTAGAGGGAGTGGAATGTTTCATTCTTGTGTGCCAGTGATTCTCAACCTTCTGTCTGGGGAGTTTCTAACCACTCCACAGGGGTGATCATTTAATGATAGGTCCCAGAAAGCCCAATATAAATGGCCTATAAGGTTCTGAACTATTTTTATAAGTTCTTGGGCCGGAGATTGAGCTCAGTGGTTCCACCTGCCTTGCAAGTGGAAGGACCTGAGTTCGATCCCCGGTACCAAAAAAAAAAAGGTCTTGAGGTGACTCTAATGTGGAGCCAATGAGAACCACTACTATAAGCATGTCCTAAACATGGGAAGAAAGCGAATATAGCAAGGTCAGCTACAACAAATAAGTATCTATCACACACATAAAAACCCAAGACTGTCTACTGTTACTTAAGGACTCAGGTTACATGCTGCACCTTCAACCATAACCTTTGTCACTCTTTCAAACAAACAGAAAATGTTACTCTTGGGAAGGATCTGCAAAATAATTTGGTTCAACTTCTCATGCAGAGTAAAACCACAAGCGAGATACACCGTACATGCATTAGAATGGCCAAAATTAAAACCGACAAAACCAAGTCTTAGCAAGCATGTGATGCCACTGTATTCATACACTGCTGGTCAAAATAAAAACTAGTTAAAATCACTTTGGAATGTAGTTTAGCTGTATTATTAAACGGATTAAATATATACCTAATAATCCAGCAACCCTACTCCTGCGAAAAACAAATCCTTATGTCTCTCAAAAGACAAATACTGTAAAATATTCAGGCAGAAGAGTGCTTATTATGGGTGGAAGAGGACTGCGTCATGTCCTTGGGGAGGCAAACATTTCTTAAACGTAAAAGGCAAAAACAGTAACAAAAACACTGGTAACCTGGGCTTCATCAAACTCAAAAGCTTCCAAAAGACATCATTAAAAAATGGAAAGGCAAGTTACAGAGTAGGAAAATATGAATGACCGATACTCAAAATATATAAATAACTCATGCAATTCTGTAAGAAAACAACTCAAATATAAAGTGGTCAAAATTTGAAGATATTTGCAGAACAAAAACACAAATGGCAAGTGAAAAAAAAGCTCAATATCACTGTTATCAAGGAAATGCAAATTAAGACCACAACAAGATACCAAGTGTTAGTGAAGACCAACTGGAATTTTAATGTATTGCTGGAGGGAATGTTAAAAAGTGCCTCACTTTGGAGAACTGCTCAGCAACTTTTTATACAAGTAAATATACAACTGACCATACAATTTATCCATTCTGTACCTAAGCATACACCAAAAAGAAAATATCCTGATTTGTATATAAGTATTCAGAGCAGCCTTACTTATAACAGCCCAAGGAGGGAGGAAAAAAGGTCCATCAACAGCTTAATGAATTTATAAATTGTGGTATATCCATACAACAGAATATTCCTCAACCACAAAAAGGAATGACATACTGATACACAACACCACTCCTGAGCAACCTCAAAAAATTATGCTGAGTCCAAAAAAGTCAGACACAAAAGAATACATAATATACAACTACATTTCTATAGAATTCCAGAATATACAAAGCTGATGTGTCATGACAGATCAGTGGTTGCCTGGGAGAAGGGTGGGGAAGGAAAGGGTTGACTGCAAAAGGACAAACTTTAGAGTGATGGAAACGTACTGGATCTTAATTCTTCATGTTCTCCAAACTTATGCATCTGTCAAAACTCCTTGGGCTGTACATTTTAAACAGATGTATTTTTATTGCATGCTATGAACTGTTGATTTATTTTGAAAAAAAGGTAAATTTCCCTTTTATCATCTCTAACCCCAAATAATTTATGTTTCCTGCGAGCCCAAAATCTATCCATAGAGCAAGTCCACAGCCTGGTGGGGTGCACACACTGGCCTTGGTCACAGTGCCCACCAATGGGAAGCTCTTACTGACTCTGTGGGCGCTATGCTCTCCATCAGAAGGTACAGACAAACACACTGCCACAGGATCAAGGGTTCTTATTTTTATGCTTGAGCACAAAGGGGGAACAGAAACTCTAGGCTGACTGCAAACAAAAGTGGACAGGTTTTATAGAATCCTCAGGGTAGACAGAGAGCTGGTCCTTTTTTGAGGGGCTAGAGGAGGATCACTAAGCATTGAACCCAAGCTGAGCAATATCCACAGACTTTTCTTTAACTATTTTGAAAAAGGACTTCACTAAGTTGCTATGTTACCCAGGCAAGACTCAAATTTGCAACCCTCCTGCCTCAAGTTCCCAGAGTGCTGAGATTACAGGGATGCCACCATGCCTGGTCAGACCTGATCTCCTGTCACTGCATGCAGAGGTGGAGTTTTGGCAGCACCTGCACTCTTTCATCATGCCTCTTCATGTAACACATCTCATTACCATCTTTAGCTCTGCTTCCACTAATAAAATAAAGGTAACTTTACAGAGGTTGCTTCAGTGACTATTCTATGCATGCATTTGTTCCTTAGCACCTTGAATTTGCTCCTTATCATCTGGGGTAGGTACATGTACTGAACATACCTTAATTCTTTTTATCCCCTTCCTCTTCCCTCCCTTCCCCCTCCCTCCATCTACCCCCATCTCTGGGTCCTCTTTCCATTTGCAAAAGTTCTATCTCCCTGTTTCCTATTGTCCTTTCTTTTTTTTAAAAAAATGCTTTGGGTTTCTCATTTAAGAAGAGCTGACTTTTTATTTAACCTCTTGGTCTCCTGGTGTGTATATTAATTTTATACCCTTCAACACAGGTCCACTTTTTAACTCTAAATTCCCTGGTCCATTTGTTTGCCCCATAAAACCGGGAGCTAACTTAGCTTTCTCAAAGGGACTGACTTGCTGGTTGACTGCAACACAGCAGCAAAAAAAGCTTATCATTTTCAAAAATACATCTTGTTCTGACTTGTGTCTAGATGTCCCCCCAAAGCCTTATGCAGTCATAGGTGGGGCTTTTTCAGAGGTGGCTCAATCTAGAATATGTGACTGATTCAATGGATTAAGGGTGGGTGATTACTAAATCAGTCCACTGATTGGTTTGCGACCACCCTAATCCTGGTAGCCTGGATACAATATAAGGGTCAGAAGGAGGCGTGTCTTGTCTCTTGCTTGCTTTGCTACCTTCTGCCTTCCAGAAACTATTTCTCTTCTGCAATGCCTATCTGCCATGCCACCCTGCCTTGGAACCAGCCGATTATGGACTGAAACCCCTACACACTGTGAGCTAAATAAACATTTCTTCCTTTAACTTTGGGTGTCAGGTGTTTTGTCTCAGCAACAAGAGAAAAGTAACGAAGATACATCTCAACTACAAAAATTAGATTAAGCCAATATTCTCTCACTGTAAAAGTGACTGCTTTGGCCTGTCATTTAGAAACATATTCCCGTTGATCCAGAGCCTGAAAATCCTAAGTATTGCCTCCATGAGGATGCCCAGACAATGACAAATAGCTAAAGAACAGGAGAGCATGAAATGCAGTAAGGAAAAAAATCTTTGTTAATCATCTTAGATCTTTTAAAACAGCGACAGAGACATACCTGGTTTACCAAGCATTACATAAATTTCATTCTTTTTGACTTCCTAGCTCCAGCCCTCTCCCACTCAGTGCTGGGAAAAGCTTCCACATTTTGAGCCTTGGGGAAGGACACAGCCTGCCTCATACTATGTCAAAGATGAAAACACCAGATTCTCTGACAAGTATCTGGAGTCAGGATGCTTGGGTTCCATTCATGACTCTTCTACCTCCTTACTGTGAACCTTAGGCAAGTTCCTAAAGCTCTCTTTCCTCAGTGTACAATGATATTATTTAAATCACAGCATTGTTGTGGTGTATAATAAGTGCTATGTAAGTTACATTAATGTTATTTGTTTCCCAGGCTGTAGAGCACTGCCATATCACCTAGCTTTGAAATCATACTGTAATTAGCACCAGCTGGCACAGTGGGCCCAGAGAGGCATCAGACACACAGGTGGGTGACCATAACACTTGGACTCGTACTTCCTTTCTCCAAATTCTTTTGGTCTTCCATATACCCTTGCTACATGACTGGTTTCCCTGTTGAATCAATATTAGCTAAGCAGCTACACTTGTAATCCTATAGGATGATTGTAGTTTGATCCACGTTGCACCCACTTGTTGATCTTGCTGTATAAATTACCCCTGACCAAGAGCTTCAGTGACAACCCCTTTTAAAAGGGACCCTTTCTCTCAGGAGCTTTCTCTTAACAAATCTTTCTGACTCTTAACCTCCTTTGTTCCTTAGAATTCATTCTTTGATATTCAGGGGGCTTAAACTTGGCACAAGGCACCTGACATCTAGCAGGTCAAGGAGTTACATTTTTCCTGTGTTAAGGCTACTTCAGCATGTGGTTCAGAAGCCTCTGGAACTGCCTTGCGGGAGGAGTTTGGAAAGATTTGGAGATGCCAGCTGGAAAAGCAGCCCCAGAATGCTCTCAGCCAAGCTTGAAGTAAGATTCTGGTCAGAGCTCAGAAGACCAGAATAATGATGAAATGCAGCCAGTAAGGCCCAAGCAGAGGAAGTTTCAGATGGGAACAAGGACTGCACTGACAGCTGGGCTCCAGGCCATGTATGTTATGCTCTGGTTCAAAATGTGCCTGCATTTTGCTCCTGTCCTGAGGCATTGCAGGAGACTGAGATTAAAGACGGGGACTAATTAATCTGGCAGATGAAATTTCAAGGCAGTTGGTGGTGGCATGGCTACTGTTGGGGCCTTTAACCAACTCTAATTTGAGAATCAAGTGCAAAAGGTACAGCTGAATGATTTTTAGTTTTGAATTTCAACAGAAAGGAAGCTCCTGTATTACCAGGAACTTCAAAGATAGAGCAGGGTAGGGTTCCTTCTTTAAAAAAAAAAAAAAAGCATTAAAAAGAAGCCAATTATTTCAACATAGGACAAAGGGAAAATTCCTTGAGGGAATTTGAAAAACCAGTTAGGTCCTGCCCTTCACAGGCTCAATATCACAAAAGTGAGACTTTGCTTTGAGAAGAGAGTTCTAGGGGACCATGCTCTAGAATGGTGGGCCACCTAGGGAGTTTGTTGAGACTGCATTCTTGGCACTGAGCCATCAAGGCACTCAGAGACCCCTTCAGATGCGACAGAAGGAAGCCTGGCTCCAGCTGGTGGCAGACCTTGGCGTCACCCACACGGTGCTGGTTTTAGGTATGTGTAGAATGCAAGAGTTGTGGGGTCAGGAGGCTTCCACCCAGGTTGCAGAAGGCTTGGGAGGCCAGGCAGTGTGCTCCTAAGAGGGCAGTGAGTGAAGCGGAAGTGCAGTGGAGACCCCAGGATATTGGAAAACCAGGGATTTGGAACATCTGAGGAAGGCTGCAAGGACTGAGTAAAGCCAGCCCGAGAGAGAAGGCATGAGGACTACAACCACCAGCAGTGCTATATGGGCGGGGCTGCCCAAGTCTTTTGGAATTCATAATTCACCAAAATTTTCCCCAGATGCTGGACATGGAACTAGATGATTTAATATTTGCCCTGTTGGGTTTCAGACTTGCTTTAATCCCATTTCTTTCTATGCCCCCATTTCTCCTTTTTGGAAGGGAAATATTTACCCTCTGCCTCTGTATGTTAGCAGTGTTTAACTTTCTTTTCATTTTTACAGGGACTCACAGCTAAGAATTTGCCTTAACTCTCTGAGACTTGGACTTGGACTTTTCAGCAATGCTGAAATTGTTAGGACTTTGGCAACTCTTAGAGAGGGACTAAATATATTTTGCATAAAGGGATGAGTATGAGTCTTTTGGGGGACAGGGTGCACAATATGATGGTTTATATCTAGATGTCCACCTAAAGCCTCATGCATGCACAGAAGTGGCTTTTGGGAGGTGGACTGGTCCACTGATGAATTTATAGCTAAATGTAATTTGGGAGGTGAAGCCTGGTTGGAAGATGTGGGTCAGTGGGTGTGACCTAGCAGAGTCTATCTCTCTCCCTCTCCTTGACAGCTCTTTGCTTCCTGCCACCATGCCATGAGCTGTTCCTCCTCTGCCATGTCCCTCCACCATGCTGCCCTGCCTTGGAGCAAGCTGACTGGACTGAAACCTCTACAAAGAGTAAGCCAAAATAAACCTTTACTCCTTAAAATAAATAAATAAATAAATAAAAGGGTATCAGAAACTGGGGTTAAGAAGCAAGGACATCAAGGTACTCAAAGAAAGCAATAACTACATCAAGACAGAACTCCTAGGCTAACTGAAGCCACAGGACTACTGCAGCATACAGCCACCAGGGCTAGAGGTGATGGCAGTACAAGCTGCTAGGTCTGGTGCTACAGCAGCAATGGTCCCTTACTCTGCTCTCCCAGTCCAGATGACACCTGCATTCTCTTAGTAAATCCCTTTTCTGGGTAAATAAGCTGGAGCTGCTTTCATTGGCTTGCAACACAGGAGTCTGACATCAGACTTACAATCAAAACCTAGATAAATTTAAGAAGGTCTTCCAGTATCTTCATAAATATATCAGAGGCTAATTCTGAAACAGTCTAGCACCTTTTCAGAGTATCAGAATGCTATGGAACTTGTTTGACAGCTTCATGGTTTCCTACGCTAACACTGACAATAATCACTAAAAAAGCTGCACACTTAGTACAACCTAAGGACTGTGCTAAGAACATTACATAAATATTGAACTCTCACAACTGCCCTGTAAAATAAACATGGCTTTCCTCGTAACCACTCTCTAGCCTAATACCATCATTAATGCTTTTAGGAAATTTGCTTGATGACACACAGCTAGCAAGTGATGCACTGGGATTCAAACCTGGCAATCTGACTTGAATTAACCTCTGCTTTACACTGCTGCCCCAAAGGTGCCTGAAATACATCCACAAGCTCTGCTAACCAACACAGGTTTCTATTGCTGTCATACCAAGCTACAACAAACTTAGGAGCTTCAACAACACACACACTGTATGTATGTACGTGTATATGTGTACACACACATACATTCAGACAGAACTTATCTTGTGGAAATACATAAGGCATTTGTATCAGTTAGTACTTACTAGAGAAACAGATTTAACGCAAGATACACAAATATTAAGAATTTACAAGGTTGGCTTACAATGGCCACCTGCAGAGTCAGGTGTGAAGAGTGCAAAAGGTCTGTCTGTGTGCTGGAGAGCCGAAAGATCCAGTTGAAGGGCTGGAGCTTACTGTAGTGTCTCATGCGAGTCCACATCAGGAGGCCAAAGGGTCTGCACTGGAAGGCCGACAGGTCTGGTCTGTGCTGGAAGCTGAAGAGATGGCATTTCCAGGAAATGACATCCAAAGTGAAAGTGAAGACTAGAGTTCCTCCGAAGAAACAGAAGTGAGCCTTCCTTCTTTCTTCCCTTTTATTCCTTCCATTCAGGCAGCAACCCTATTGGCTGGTGTTACTCACACCCAGGATGGGTCTTCTGTCTTCAGTAAATCCCTCTAGCCACGCCCAGAACTATTCAGTTGGGCGTTTCTTACTCAAATTGACAAGATCAGTTAACTATATAATCTATCCCTTGTCAACGTGATAACCAGAAACATTTCCTTAAACCAGTCACCTGACATAAAGACAAGTTCATAATTATACCTAACATGTTATAAGTATCCTGTATACAAACAGAAACACATTAATTCCTTCCCAGAATAGAAGGCAAGTTTTCTTTGGATGGTGTTCACTCCTAACATTTCATAATTTGAACATTCTAACATACGTTTAACAATACTTAAGAACCAATATTGAGTCTATCAAGATGTTACGTAGGAAGCATATTAGGACAGAACTAGTAGAATTACAATCTTTGTTTCTGTAACCGATCATGGGGTCACAGCTGGTATTTAGAACTACCTTGTACCACCCATTCTGTATTCCCTTGGCCTTCAGCAAGCACCTCAGCAGGTCTTCATTCCTTCCCTGGTGGGGTGACCCATACCCTCATTTGTCATACTGCCTGGATTGGGTTGTTGTAGTTTCCCACCGACCTTAATGACAGGGCTTGGTAACACTAGGAGGCGCCCTAAGGGAACTCTTGCACTCCAAGTATATTCTTCCTTTCCTCCATTCTGGAGTAATAGTCCAATTTTCCTTTGAAAGTCTTCCCTTGATAGTCAGTCACCCTTGTCAACACTGTAACTCCCTTTTTTGCTTGTTTACTCAAAGGCATGAGGAGACCAAAATGCCCTGGAGGAAGTCTTAGCTTCCAGTTCAATGGTATCATTGTTGTGCTTCCTGGTACAAGCCTTCCCCACTCTGGAACTCAGACTTCTACGCCAGAAGAGCATAAGGTCCTGGGAACAGCAGTGGATCACCAGGGGTAATGGTGAGTGGTCTCATTCCCACTTCCACCCCTTGATTCCTAGACCCATGAATCCTGGCTATTGGAGACAAAGTACCATACGGTGGGTGCTGATTCAAAGCATATACAACCCTTTGAAGAACCTTACCCCAGCCCTGCAAGCTACTGCCACCTAGCTGGTGCTGTAACTGTCTTTAAAAGATCATTCCACCTTTCTATCAATCCAGCCACTTTTGGATAGTGAGAAACATGGTAAGATGAGTGAATTCCATGAACATGAGCCCACTGCCTAGCTTCTTTAGCCGTAAATGTATTCCTTGGTCAGAGGTAATGTCTCTAATTCCATGATAGTGGATAAAGCATTCCATAAGTCTACGGATGGTAGTTTTGGCAGAAGCATTACATGCAAGGAAAGCAAATCCATATCCAAAATAAGTATCTATGCCTATAAGGACAATGCACTGTCTTTTCCATGGTGGAAGCGGTCCAATATAAACCTGCTGCCAGGTCCTAGGCTCATCAGCACTGGGAATGGTGCCATATCAGGGACTCAGTGTTGGTCTCGGCTGCTGGCATACTGGTCATTCAGCAGTAGCTGCGGCCCGACCAGCCTTGGTGAGTGGGAGTCTGTGTTGCTGAGCCTATGCACAACCTCCATCCCTGCCACTGTGGCCACTCTGTTCACGAGCCCATTGGGCAGTGACAGGGACGGCTGGAGAAAGAGGCTGACCACTATCTACAGAACGGGTCATCTTACCCATTTGATTGTTAAAGTCCTCTTTTGCTGAGGTCACTTGTCGGTGAGCATTTACATGGGATACAAATATTTTCACATCCCTTGCCCATATGGAGAGGTCTATCTACAAACGTCTTCCCCAAATATATTTGTTACCAATTTTCCAGTCATCTTCTTTCCAAGTTCCTGACCATCCAGCCAGACCATTGGCTACACCCATGAATCAGTACACAGTTGCACATCTGGCCATTTTTCCTACTAGGCAAAATGTATTACCAGGTCTCCTGCCTGAAGTTCTGCCTGCTATGAAGATTTCCCCTTACCATTGTCCTCTGGGGATGTCCGTTATAGGGCCGGTTCCTGAGTCACATGTAGAACCATCTGTAAACCAGGGCCTATCCTTCTCTTCCTCTGACAACTGATCATATGGTACACTCCATGAGGCCACAGGTGCATGCTGGGAGACAGAAGGTAATATAGCAGGAGTAGGAGCCATCTGGGCAACTTCTTCATGTAACTTATTTGTGCCCTCTGGACCTGCTATGGCTCAATTACGTATGGACCATTTCCATTTAATGAAGGACTGTTGCTGTGCACAACTTTATGACTGGATGGATTAGATAATACCCGGCTCGTAACAGGCAACTCAGGTTGCATGGTAGGTAATCTGGTGTCCTATGGTCATGACATCAGCTTCCACTAAGGCCCAGTAGCAGGCCAAGAGCTGTTTTTCAAAGGGAGAGTAGCTGTCTGCAGATAAAGACAGAGCCTTACTCCAAAAAAAGGTCTCTGCTGCAATTCATCTATGGGGGCCTGCCAGAGGCTCCAAACAGGATCTCTACCTGCCACTGACACTTCATTTACAATTGGATTCACTGGATCATATGGCTCCAGTGGCAGAGCAGCCTGCACAGCAGCCTGGAGCTGTTGCAGAGCCATCTCTTGTTCTGGGCCCCATTCAAAACTAGCAGCTTTCTGAGTCACTCAGTAAATGGGCTGGAGTAAGGCACCTAAGTGAGCAATGTGTTGTCTCCAAATCCAAATAGGACCACTAGGCATTGTGGCTCTTTTTTTGGTTGTAGAGATAGCTAGATGTAACAATTATCTTTTATCTTAGAAGAGAGATCTCCACATGCCCCACACCACTGGACTCCTAGAAATTTCACTGTGGTCGAAGGACCTTGGATTTATTATTTATTACTTATTTATCAGTTGGATTTCCCAGTCTCTGGCTAGTAAATGCTTTACTAACAAAATCCAGAATGGCTGCTACCTCCTGCTCCTTGATCCAATCAGCATGATATCAACATAACAAATCAGTGTGATACCTTGAGGGAGAGAAAGGTGATCAAGATCCCTGAGAGCTTAATTGTGACACAGGCCTGGAGAGTTAATATAACCCTCAGGTAGGACAGTGAAGGTGTATTTCAGCCTTGCCAGCTGAAAGCAAATTGTTTTTGATGGGCCTTACAGACAGGTATGGAGAAGGCATTTGTCAAATTAAGAGCTGTGTGTCAAGTACCAGGAGATGTGTTAGTCTGCTCAAACAAGGAAACCACATCTGGTACAACAGCTGCCATCAGTCACCACGTGACTCAGTTTATGGTAATCTACTGATATTCTCCAACACCCATCCATCTTCTGCACAGAATTAAATGGAGATATTAAGTGAGAGAATTAAATGGAGATATGGTGGGAACCCTTCAAGCCCTTGATAGTGGCATTAAACTCTGCAGTCCCTCCAGGGATTCGATACTGTTTTGGGTTTACTATTTTACCATGTAAAGGCAACTCTAATGGCTTTCATTTAGTTTTTCCAACCATAACAGGCCTCACACTACAGGTTAAAGAACCAATGTGAGGATTCTGCCAAGTACTAAGTATATCTATCCCAATTATGGATTCTGGAACAGGGGAAATGACTACAGGATGAAATTGAGGACCTAATGGACCCACTGTGAGTCGGACCTTTGCTAAAACTCCACTGATCACCTGACCTATATTTATTCTTACTAGAGGGCCAAAATGACATTTTGGATCCCCTGGATTCAGTGTTAGTTCAGAACCAGTGTCCAGTAGTCCCCAAAATATCTGATCATTTCCCTTCCTCCAATGTACAGTCACTCAGGTAAAAGGGCCTTAGGTCCCCTTGGGGAAGGATGTGAGAAAGATGGACCATATACATTTTTGTGGTGCACCAGGGTTCTTCCTCACAGGGACCCAACTTCTCCTTCATTCAAAGGGTTCTGGATCTATAAACTGGCTCAAATCCAGAAATTGGTTGAGGGGCCGCAGTTCCGTTACTACAATGTGAAGTCGGTTTCTGCTCATTTGCCCTTAAATTTTTTCAGTTATATAAATCTAGTAAAAATTTTGTAGACTTCCTATTTCACTTTTGGGAATATGTGGCTAATCAGCCATTTGTCAGACCATTCTGATCACTGTTCTGCTTCCACTGTCCATTATACTAAGTAGTGAACCTTGCCTTTGGCGATCAAGTGCTGCCACTTAACCCCCACCACTCCATGATCCAGTTGAACCATTGCCCTTTAGTTTCCCAGTTGAGTAACTGTGAGCCCCACTGTAAGGTCTAGCACACAGAAAAGAGCAATGACGGCTCTTCAATACTTCCCTCACAAACTGTTTCCCAAGGTGTTAGTGAAGGGTACATTTTCAGGATCATTCCAGTGTGGCGGGTTAGGTTTACATGACAAATCCACTCCAGCATTCCCGCTGCCCTAAGCCTCTGAATCTCATCAACAGCAAACCATGGGGCATCAGGCATCTCTAACTCATTCACAGTGAGCCATCTTTTGACAAACCCAGCCAAATAAACTATTAACATCTGTTTTTACTCCACAAGTTGCAACATTAAATTCAGAATCTCTGCTTAATGGGCCTATATCGACAAACTCAGCCTGATCCAGGTGTATGTTTTTGCCACCGTTATCCCACACCTGTAAAATCCATTCCCACACTTGCTTATCGGGCCTCTGCTTGGAAGACTTGGAAAACTCAAGAAGTTCTTTGGGAGTAGAGCGGAGCTCATTCTGTGTCACACTGTGTACCTCACCCCTAGAAGCCTTCTTCAATTTGAACCTGGTTATAGACCTAGAGGCAGAAGTGGGTGGTGAGGGTGGGTCCTGAGGAATGTCGGCATCATTCCACTTGGTCAGCACAGGATCGGTGTCCTCAGGTGTACTAGGAGACACCACCACAGAGGGAGGGGGTGGGTGCCTCCACCACTGTGGGTGAGGAAATCTCCCCCTTTGGCAAAATAATCTCATTAGAGTCTAGGAGCTCAACATCCTCAGCCTCAGTAGGATCCTCCCAAACATCTCCATCCCATTCTTTTCTGAGCATGCCCTCACCTTTATTTCAGATACCCTTCGAGACTGAGCGTTAAACTTATGCTGTATTTCAGCCAATTGAACTATGACAGCCTGTGACTGGGTTTCTGCAATCTCAGCCCTGCAGCTAAAAGAGAAGAGATTTTCTTTCAGGACACACTTAGAACCTTTTAAATTCTTTATGTGTGTCTAGAGTTGGAAATTTGTATCTCTGAGCTCCATATTTTCCTTTATTAATCGATCCTCACGGTTAGAAGACTTTAGATTTCCTATGGATGTTTTGAGGTCACTGTTTTCCTTTACTAGTTTGTCCAGAGATGCTAAGAGCAACCAGGCAGGATCACTGTATTTCCCACTCTGCCAAAAATACTCAAAAATATTATAAAAAGAGTTGCTGAATTTCTTACATCTCACAAGTAGTGGATTAGGATGATCTGATCTGTATTGCATTTTACTTTAAACAGTTCAAATCAAAGACTATCAGTATTCTCCACAGTATCAGAAGGAGAGACTATGACATCTTTAGGTTTCATCAAATTAGACAGGCAACTCCAGGAACCACTAAAGCCATTAAAGAGTTTCATCTTTATAATTCTGTTTCTCTAGAGCCACCCCAGTACCCAAATCTGTCTCAGTCAGTGCTTACTACAGAAACAGATTTAATGCAAGATATACAAATACATAAGGATGTACACGGTTGGCTTACAATGGCCACCTGCAGAGTCAGGTGTGGATGAGTACAAAAGGGCTGCCTATGTGCTGGAGAGCCGAAGGATGTAGTTGAAGGCCTAGAGCTCACTGTAGTGTCTCATGTGAGTCTGTCTGTAGGAGGAGGCCGAAGGGTCTGCCCGAAGAGTCTGCACTGGAAGTCTGGAGATGATGTCCAAGGTGAAGGTGAAGACTGGAGCTCCTCCGAAGAAACAGAAGCACAGAAGCCAGCCTTCCTTCTTCCTTTCCCTTTTACTCCATTCAGGCAGCAAGCTACTGGTTGATATCACACCCAGGGCGGGTCTTCTGTCTTCAATAAATCCCCTCAGCCACACCCAGAACTAGGCTGATCCAATTCAGTTGGGTGTTTCTTACTTAAATTGACACAGTTAACTATCATAGCATTGTATTTTCTAAAACACACATTTAACATTGTTCTTTAGGGCCAGGGATTTGGCTCAGTGGTTCTGCCTCATGCCTTGCAGGCACAAGGACCCAAGTTTGATCCTGGGTACCAAAAGAAAAAACAAAAACAAAAAACACTGTTCTTTAATCTGCTACTGAGCAAGCAAAATTAAAGTATAAAAATAAGCTTAAAGTTTTTCTAGTTTCTTAAATCTGCTGTTTTAAAAAGGGTTATTAAAAAATGTAATAAAAAGTGCTATGACATATTTTTGACGCTCAGGTCAATGATTGTATTTAGTGGGTTTTCTGTCCTGTTAGTCATATTTTCTTCTAATTTAAAAGGCTAAATTTTTATTTTCAGTCAATTCTAGACAAAGAGCAGTGAAGTAAACAGTGAAAGAAGAAAGCCACAAATATTCCACTCCAATTGTTCTAGTTAGTATATTTTCAGACAACTCAACAGAGACCATATTTTGTTCCAGTACAAAACTACAAATGCCTTCTGTGTTAGATGAAATTATTCAGATTTTTGATTGCCTACAAAAAGCGATTCTATTAAACTCATAATTCAAATAGCCTTCAGTTTCAGTAAAAGTATGACCTTCTTTTTAAAAAATGGTTATTGTAATGATAGCAAAGTGTTAATTCAACACAGGTCAAAAGCTTTATGGCATGAAGTTTTAGGGGAACTAGCAAGGCATCAGAAAGACATGGATTTAAGCTCCAACTCTATTCCTTTTTAAACTTTAGAAGTTAGTTCAGTTCTGTAATTTTCACTTTCCTTCTCATAAAATGAGATTATTAAGCTCATCTATACATCACACAGCTATTGCGAGAATCGAATGTGAAAGTACTGTATAACATGAAAGCACCATATAAAGATGTTACAATTAACTTCAGCTCCAGATGAATAGGACAAATATTAGAGTTAGTTCCATCAACACTAGTAGAAATGTTTACAAAAATTCAAAATCCAAAATGCTCCAAAGCCTAAGACTTTCTGAATGCTGACATAAATCCACAAATGGAGAGTTCCATGGCTGATGTCATGTGTTGTGTCTTAGTCAAAACACAGATCCACTAAAAATTCATATAACATTACCTTCTGGCTAGCTATGTAAGATGTATATGAAATATAAATGAATTTGGTGTTTAGCTTGGGTCTCAACCCCAAGATATCTCATTATGTATACATAAATATGCCAAAGACCAAAAATACTTGAAATCTCAAACACTTCTGGTCCCAAACCTTCAGACAAGGAAAATTCGTCCTTTATTTACCAGCATAGCTACAATCCATAACTGTCACCATGGGCACGCTATACTTTTGTAGTACAGACCATGATCAAGACAGGGTTAAGTGTCCTTCTAGCTTTCCCCTCTTTATTCCATCTTGGCAGTTTCATGGTTTTAATAAGCAGATGACTCTCAAACCTATTACTTACTACAAATGGAGAATAAAATAAGTGTGGTAAATCTACATAATTATTGAACCTGGTTGATAAATATTTGGTAATTTACTACTTTGCCTTTTTGTTATGATTTTTAATGTTTTAATTATTACTATCAATGCCAAACTTGTCTATTTTCACCTACTGCTACCTGAATACTGCATTTCGAACCTTTTCCAACTTTCTCACCTTCTGCCTAGTACTTTCATTTCTAATGCCATGCCAGTCTTTGCTAGCTCCCTCTTAAACCACATTTCCTCCCCATTTCCTCACTGACATCCACCCCTTCCATCATCACGCACTCTCCACTGTTCCCCAAACACATTCTTTTTTTTGTTGTTCTCTCTTGCTGTTTCTTCTGTCTGGAAGGTTCTCACCCACAGATTTCCTTATGACTCTCCCACATGTCATTCAAGTTTACATCAACTCCATCTGTGACCAGTTTAAGTAAAATAGCACTCTTCTCGCTCTCTAACCTCTTACAACGTTCTAAGCAGTAAACACTACTTACATTATAAAATTACATGTATCTTCAACATATCTGGCTCCCTCCCTGATATTTCTGTAATATAAAAGCCAACTCCTCAGTCTGCCACAAAATCCTCCCATGATCTGGACTTTCTTCTATCAATTATGCTTCTTCAAAAGACTATAAGGTCAAACTTTCTCTAGTTCCTCATATATGTTTCTCAACTTGCTTTCCCTGTGTCTTTGCTCAGTGACTACTGTTCACATGCTCAAATTCTACCCTTATCCCAAGACCCAGTTTAATGCTGCCATCATTGACTTTGACTGACACTCCTCTGAACTGCCATGATTATAACTCTACATTATTTCAAAGGCCTTATTATTCAGCATTTATTTATAAATTTCCTCTACTAATCAACATGCACCTTAAATGCAGAATCTGTACCCAATTCACTTTTTAGACTTCTGGGTTACACAAAGGAATGCAAATATTTGTGTATTTTTCTTAAATATCAAAAATTGGTTGAGATGGCAGACAACAAAGAATTCAAACTATAATCCCAACACAAGATAATAAATTCTTAACATAACTTCTTTGCTTTCTTTCTTTTGTTGTTTTTAAAACCTTATTTCCTCAATTTCTTCTACCTTCTTAAATTTAGTCATTTTAAAATTTTCATGTGGGTTCAAATCACAGCTGTATTCCTTAATAGCTACATTAATCCTTCCAAGTTTCAACTGCCTAACCTGTAAAATGGGAGAAAATTTCAACTGCCAAAAGGGTTATTATAGCATTAAATGAGATTTTTAAAAATATACATAAAACCTAATATAATGCCCAGCACCTACTGGGCTCTCAGCAAATGGGGCAAGTAGACTGTTTCCACTCAAATGAAAATCTGACCCATGAACTTTGAAAACAAACAGGTTTAAAATAGTAGACTAATAAATGGGGAATTTTATTTATTTCTTCACTGATGAAAACACAAAAGTTGTATATATTAATAGGGTAGCATGTGATGTTTCAAAACATATATACTCTGCAATCCAAAAGGCACACTAGAACTTCTTACTCCTATGTAACTGCAACTTGGTATCCACTGACAAACCTCTCCTCATCCCTCGGTCCCATTTCCCTCTCTGGCTTCTAGTGCTATAAGCACCATTCTACATTTTACTCTCAACTTGTAAGAGATCAACTTTTGAGATTCTATGTAAGAGTGAAATCACATGTTTGGCCTCCTTCACTTAACATAGTGATCTTCAGTTCAACCCATGTTGTAAAAAATGGCAGTTTATTCTATATATGAAATTTTTAAGTGTTAAAAATATTCCCAACTTGTACTCTGGTTAACTGTAAACTCCTCTAATGCTTTTCAATGGAGCATAAATTTAGTTTACATTCACATACCTGGTCTATCATTATTAGTAGTAGTATTTTACTATTACTACTATACCCCCTAAACACTGCATATTTGGGTATGGCTAAAACAAAGGGAATGCCTAACATAGATTTTAATGTTAATTTACAGACACATTTGAACAATCCATTATTTGGCAGTGGTTTCCTTCAGATCAATCTGTGTTTTCTTGACTTCACTCCCTCCTAGCAGGAAATTGCTTGCTTAGCATTACTATAGTAACATTCATAAACATGAAACTCAAAGTGGCAAACTACAAATAGAATACTTGCATTTAGTACTATGAATGCCATCACTGGCTGGGCTGTCAATCATTCCTGAAGTTGACATGCAACAAATTCTGCTTGATCTTCTCTCAACAGTATACTTAAGAGATCTGATCATAGATAATCAAATCCGTGAACTAAGATACAGTATACACAGTTTTCTAGTTTCTCAGGACACAGAACTACACCATTGCTTTGCCAAAAGATAAACCGCCCAGTTATCTTAAAACATAAAGAATTCCGAGTTCTCCACAAGTAATACATATTTTCAAACACAGCTAATCTTTGACTTTTACACCAAAACTAAAATCAATCATCCAGCTCTAAATCCTACATTAAAATTAGTTGCAAAGATTCACAGTATCTTGCCTCGACTATAACGTGTCTAGCACTGTGCCACATACATAAAGACCCTATGTTATTGTCCAACCTTACCAATTCCTCTAAAATCAGTCACCAACCTCTATGAAAGTTAAATTAAACTTGTTCAACTAAAAAAAAAAAAAAAAAAAGGGAAAAATAATAATTGTATTAGTTACCTAACTGAACTATAGCGAATTATTCTAAAGCTCAATGTAGGACAATATTAAAATGCTACTTGAAAGCTGGATGTGGTGGCACAGGCCTGTAATCTCAGCACTTTGTGAGGCTGAAGGTAGAAGGTAGCACTCTGTGAGGTAGAAGGACTGTAGGTTCAAACCCAGCCTGGGCAACTCAAAATAAAAAATAATAGGGCTGGGCTGTAGCTCAGCACAAAGACCCTGGAGTTCTATCACCAGCACCAAAAAAAAAAAAAAGACGGAAGGAGGGTAAGCGGGCTGCTCAGTAAATCTTTATGATAAATATATATATTACTACTGTTATGTTTCCAAAAACCACCTATATTAACTTGAATGCAATATAAAATTAGCCACTTAATCCTTCCCCTTACTCTAATGACTAGAATGGTGCTTCTTTGGTGGTATGTACCAGAATCACCTGTAGACTTTCCAAAAGTAAAAATGATACTTAAGGCCCAGTCTCCATCACTGCAGGTTCAGGAAGCCTGAAGGACAGAACGCAGTAGTATTTAAAGGCTCTACAACTGGATGCTGATGCATACCAAACCAGAGTGCTTCCTGGAGTGGATAAGCTTCCATGTGAGCCACCTAATGCCATTACCTCAACATTACCTCTAGCCACTGTCTTATTTCAAATTTAAGTAAAAACATACAGCTTTTATGTTCATTTTTATGTGACAAGTAAGACACAATCTAAAATTTCAGATGCCCAAAGGCAAGTGTAACTTCCTCACCATTGTGAAGAAACCTCTCTTCTTACCCTCTGGCTCTGCCTACTACATAAAAAAGAATTTATAGAACAGTGCATGTTTAGACAAACTAAGTAAATCTGAACAGTCTGAAGCCTCCAGTGAGATATGGGCTGACTTTACAAAGCAATACAAATACGACCCCGTCACCTCAGAGTTAGACTTGACTTCTTCAGTGGCTGGTTTAGATGCATCAAGAGCTGTACCACTGCTGCAGGCAGACATACCTAAAAGTAAGATGTGTCAGGCATATATTAAACAATTCAGTTTAGAGAGTTGTGCTGTCCCACTGCTACTCTTACAAATACCCACAGGGTGACTAATTTATTTGTAGTCAGAATTTCCTTTTCAAAGTTATCTATAATATATGAATATCTATTATGATAAAGAATTCTAAAACAAAAATTCAGAAAAAGCATTTATGCAGAATAATTTCATAAAATTTAGATATCAAACAATGTAAAAGACCAGATTATCATCTTGATTTGACAGATAAAAATTTAAGTGTTAGTTCCAAACCAAAACTCAGACCTCTCCCACCATGTGGATAGCAGTCTTTAGTACTGAAAACAAATGTGACTGCTCACTGTCAAAGAGCAACACAATATGCTCAGATTCAATTCAATAGCAATTTAATGACCTATTTCTGCTACTACTTCGTTCAATAATATTTGGACAATGCCAACTATATATGAAGAACTCCGTACTAAAGAGAAAGAAAAATGAAATCTAGTTCAGGTTTTAGAAGCATTCTCAATCTAACCAGAGACAGACACACAAAGAATTACAAGATGCCACATTAAGAACTGTAATGCCAAAAAAATTTTTTTTTACTCTTGAAATACACTGGAGAGAAAAAAATATAGTGTTTACAGACAGAATCCAATATCACACTAAGAAAATAATACATAAGGGCCAGGGATTTAGCTCAGTGGTTCTGCCACCTGCCTTGCAAGTGGAAGGTCCCTAGTTCAATCCCCGGAACCAAGAAAATAATACATGACTAATTGGGAGTTATCTTAGGAGCATAGGATTGTTTCAACTAGGAAATCTATTAACATACAGTATATTCATAAACCTCTCTCTATATATGTGGCATCAGCACTCATTAAAAATTAAACTCAAGGAAATAAGAATCTAAAAGATACTTTCTCAACATGACCAAAATATATACATACACAGGTTAATCTTACAACCATTATATTATTTAATAAAGAAAAAACAGATGCATTTCCAATAAGATCAAGTACAAAAGATGCTCACCATCTCTGTTACAATTTAACACTGTACTGAGGTATTAACCAGTTCAACTAGTTAAGAGAAATCAACTAAAGGAATAATAGGTTAAAAAAAAAAAAGTAAAACTATCTGCAGTTGTAGATATAACATTACATTTGAAAAACCACAAAAAACAAAAAATAAAACTAATTCAAAAATAAAACCAGTAAGATTTAAAAATAAATAGCCTTCATATACAAAAACAATAGTCAAGGGGACATACTAGCAGAAAAATTCCATTTACAATTAGCAACAGAAAAGACCATATACTTAGGAACAAACAATGTGTAAAACCTATATGAGAAAATTTTAGCATGACTGAAAGACACTAAAGACTTGCACAATGGAAAGACATCCCTATTTTTGGATGGGGTGACAGTGTCCAGTGATTTTAAAAGTGCATACATATAGCATCATTCTTTGAAATTATAAATATTTAAAACAAGCTATGTGTATACATAGGAAGGTAAATGAATAAACAATGGTATATGTAAACTATGCGACTGTGAAAAGAAAGAGAATAAGGACAATGTTTATGGTATGGAGTGATTTCCAGGACATACAGCACCCTCTCCATCATCCACAGTTTAACTTCCTGTGATCAACTGTGGTCCGAAAATATTAAATGAAAATTTCCAGGTATAAATAATAATTCATAAGTTTTAAATTACATGACATTCTGAGCTGTGTGCTGACATCTCTCGCCATCTGCTCTATCCTACTGAGCTGTGAATCGCCCCTTTGTCCACCACATCCACTGTATACGCAGCCCATTCTGTAGATGTTTCCTATCCGTTAATCACTTAGTAGATGTCTCTGTTGTCAAACTGTCTGTTGCAGTATCGCAGTGCTTCTGTTCAAGTAACACTTATGTTATTTCATTATGATCCCAAAGCACAAGAGCAGCAGTGCTAGCAATTTAAATATGCCAGAGAGAAGCCGCAAAGTTCTCCCTTTATGTGAAAAGGTGAATACTATAAGGTATTTTGAGAAAGAGACCACATTCACATAATTTTTATTGCAGTATATTGTTATAGTTGTTATATTTTATTAATTTCTTATTGTACGTATGGTAATTTATAACTAAACTTTACGATATATATAGATGTTCGAGGAAAAACATAGTACACATACAGGGTTCAGTACTATACAAGATTCTGGTTATCTATGAGGAATCTGGAATGTATCTCCCACAGATGGGGGACAACTGTACTGCTAATTTTAAAAAGAAAAGTCCAGAAAAGAGCAATACTATGCAAGAATGAAGGGGGATATAGGAAAATACATGTTGTACTCAATGAAAGAAAAGAAATACAGGAAGGGTGAACCAGAAATAAAGGAGGTATGTTACCTAGAAGGGGAAGATGGGAAAGGGGTAGAAGGGAAAAAATGGAGGGAATGAGAACAGGGTAGCAGGCATAAGGAGAGAGTGACATGTCTCTGAATATATATTTTTTACTAATTCTGACTTAGTCATAGTCATAATATTAGTCTTAGTCATAGTATTCTTCAAAAAATATCCTTCAAAAAATAAAAAAGGTTTTTAAAAACCGAATAATTAAAAAACCAGGTTATGGTAGGAACTCAAAATGGTATAGAAACACCAATAAATGAACGTAACTGCATTATCAATGAGTAACCCTAGGAAGAAGACAAGGAAAGAAATGGAAATAGAATACAAATCATGATAACTTGGTTTCTCACAGAGAAAGAAGGTATAAAAAAACAAAGGAGAAATGCTAAGAGGAATCCCGTGGGGTCAAGCTAGAATCAGAGGTATCAGAATAAACATGGCTTTAATATAAGAGTGTGTCTATGTGCATCAGTTTATTTTCCTAGCTCTGTTCACTGAGAAGCCTAGAAGCAACGACACTACAGTAACAAGTATGCTTGGTCCCCAGATCTTGGTCTCTAAAACACCATTCTCCAATAAAAAGAACCAAGGCTCTTCGGAAAAGCAGTTGATCCTGGGGCTGAGGCAGGAAAAATACAAGGTGAGCCTGGAATATCTTTTGGTATCAGAATATAAGGAAATTTTTAAAAACAGAAAAAAGGTAAGGCTTGTCCAAATACAGAAGGAGCCCTTAACAACCAACACTGGAATAAACTGACCAACAAAACAAATGAGAGAAGTGCATTGAAACACACAGAATAAAACAAACATGAGTCCATACTGACATAAGCAAACAAGCAAGTAAAAGTAAATAGGAAAGGGGCCAGGGATTTAGCTCAGTGGTTCTGCCGCCTGCCTCGAAAGCACAAGGTCCCGAGTTCGATCCTTGGTACCAAAAAAAAGAAAAAAACAAAAACAAACAAACAAACGTAAATAGGAAAAAAGGAATCTTCTTATAATAGAACTTCAATTAGACATATAGAAACAAAACAGGATTACAAAACAGGTAAGCATCACAAATGTTGCAGACAAGATCCACTTAACAGATGCAAAAAATCGGGGGCAAAAGTTTGGAGAGAGCAGAATTTACATAGTCTCAACGTAATTCTCACAAGACAGCTAACAAGGGAAATACATTAAGTCTGTAGTGGAAAAACTCTACACACCAACTTACCTAGGTGACAAGAACAGTGATACCCTGGTTTACGAATGCTTTTGTTTGTTAACAATTTAGTTTGCAAACAGAAATGTTTGGCAGTTTTTTGTTTGAGAATTCCTTTGTTTGCACTGGGTGATGAACATGAATGTGGCCATCTTTCCCGCGTGACCACGAACATGAACGTGGCCATCTTTCCCAGTTGTGAAGAAAATTAAGTTCATGAACCAAGGTACCACTGTACTGGTATTAAGATGTATCAATATCATAAGTCCCTTAATGTGACACAGTAAAAAAGACACATCATTTTTGTGGTATTCTTGCCAAAAATGAATAATCTTAGACCAATCACATGAAAATATGGGGCAAACACAAATTAGGAGACATTCTAAACAGTAACTAATCAATCTGTTGAAAAGTCAAAATCATCAAGGACATGGAAAGTGTGTGAGAAACTTACAGATCGGAAAAGATTATGGAGAAATAACTAAATTCAGTATGGGTTCCTGGGTAGGATCCTGGAACAGAAAAAAGACAGTAGTTGAAAATTTGTTTTAATTCTAATAAAGTCTATAGTTTAATAACATTATACCAGCATTACTTTCCTACTCCTGATAATTACTGTTATATTAGATGTTAACATCAAGGAATTGGGGTAAGGAATATGCAGGAATTCTTGTATTACTTTTGCAGCTGTTCTGAGTCTAAAGTAGATCAAAATAAAAGTTTTTTAAAAAAAATAATATTAAGAGAGACTTTCAGGAAGATGGCAAAGCAGTAAGCAGCAATAATTCTGCCTCTCTGAGATTCAGAATCCAAACACTGGAAAATAACAACTTGAGAGAGAAAAGGAGGGAGGAAGTGGATCCCTGGGATCCAGGAAGGATGATCTGAAGGGAAAAGTGGCTCCCACAGAGAAACTGAAGAGTCAGACCACATTGCAGAAAAAGGAAGAGGCAAGCTGCATTTTCTCCATGGCCCCTGGCGCATGGCGAGAAAAACACTGAATCTTCACACACAGTAAAAGTAGGGGCCTCAGAGACCTGCAGGGAGAGACACACCAGTGGAACAAAGCAGTGGATGCCATCCGTGGCACTACAACTGCGGGTGAGTGATTCCATTTCAAGGGTTTGCCATTATCCCCTGGAGAGGCCTGGTTGGACACCATTTTAGGGAGAGGCCAACTGAACCTGGGAGTCAGAGGACCTTCAGCTTGGCATCATCTCAGGGCTTCCATGCCAGAGACTCCTGCAGTAAGTCTCTAGTACCCACTGGCCCATCTGAGATGTAGGCCTGAGAAAAAAATACACTAAGAGACAGAACTAAGAGAGAGAAAGTGGGGGCCAGGACGACCAATGCCAATGTAACTGACAAAGGCGCTGGACAGTCCCAGGCACTGACTTTTACTGGCAATCAATTGGGGTAAAGGTGACATGTGGTTTCTATGGAAATTAATATAAACAAGGCTCACAAAGGACAAGACAAAGCATTCTCGAGTTAGGAACAGAACAGACAAAATATATGGTTGTAATTAGAACACTGTCTTTCCAATCTGAAAGTTTTAGTTGTGGGAACAGAATCTGGGTGTGAGTTATTCTGACCTCAGCACGTAGGCTTCAGTCAGACTCACTTCTACAAACAAGACAGTTGTGGGGTTAACTCTTCACAGCTTGCTTTGGGGATAATTAGTATTACGGTCCTCTGCACTTCCAGTGTTAAACTCCCACAGTTACTGAGTGAGGGACAACCACGGGAGAGGTCCATGGTCAGGGAGCCATGGTCAGGCTGGAAGGAGACATAGTGTTATAAGCTAAACAACTCAGGCCTCACTCCCACAACCAGAGGCCAGGTTCAGCCTGAATTTCTGTGGATTTGAAATTCTCAAATCCTACTGCCAGCTTGCTGAGATTTTTCCAGTATGGATCTGGGATTTGATTGCCTCCCTCATCTACCAGTGAGAGCAGAATACAGTGGACTCAACTTATGAACTCAATTCATTCTCAAGGGCTGGTTGTAACTCAAGTTGGTCAAGGTTCGGGCTCCTCTACACAGCCTTCAAAGTCTCTCTCCTGTATACAGGCAGATCTCAGTTCGTTAGACAGACAATGGCCCAGGATTTCTCAATTAACCCCACATAGGAAAGGATGTTGTAATGTTCCTTCCAGAACTCTTCAAGGTTAAATCTGTATCTGAGATCATCTGCAAGCACAAGCGGCTGGCATTCAGGTCATAACTCAAGATTTTGTTTGTAAGTTAAAACTAAAATTCTGGTCCTAACTCAAGTTATTCATATGTCAGGCCAATCATAACTCAAGGGTCCACTGTAACACCTTGAATTGGACACTGCCACAAAACTGTAGACCCCGGAAGATAACCCAGGCTTGAAATCAGAAAATTTTCCTTTTTTTTTTTTTTCTTTTGCTATTGGTCTTTTTTTGTTGTTCGTGTTTCAGATGAAATTGCTAAAATGGTAGAAGTAACAAAACAGATGCAAAACTCTCTTGACAAAGCCAAAACAGAAATAATTACACAGATAATTAAAGAGATGATGACCATAATGAAGGAAATGGTTAGTAAACCTAGAGTAGGTACAGATGTTTTAAAAATAGAGGAGTTTAAGAAAGACATGGAAACCACGAATCCCTAGTATAAGAAAGAACTGGATGCCATAAAACAGATTCAAACAGATACCCAGAAAATTAAAAATTCGATTGAAAGCATACACAGCAGAATCAACCAATATAAGAATGTCGGATCTAGAAAATAGGGTTGTGGTTGGTGATTATCAAATGAAAGACTTCTTAAAAACAGCAAGGGACCACAAAAAATCAATCCAACATCTGGCAGACAATAAGAAAATGAACAATATAAGATTAATTGGAATCAATGAAAAATCAGAAAATAGAACAAACATAAAAACTTGTTCATGGAATAGCAGAAAACTTTCCAAACATGGAAAAAGAATTTGACATACAGATACATGAGACATATAGAACCCTAAATAGACATGATCAGAAAAAAACAAAACAAAACACCAAGGCATGTAATAGTCAAGATTCCAGAAATTCAACACACAAACAGAATATTAAAAGCTAATAGAGAAAAGAAACAAATCACCTATATTCACCTGAATATCCATCAGAATCACAGCAGACTTCTCAACACAAACCCTTAAATCAAGGAGAGCCTGGAGTGAATTATTTCAAGCCCTAAAATAAAATAACCTCCAGCCCAGATTGATGTACCCCACAAAATTATCATTTAAAATTGATGGGAAAATAATACACTTCCATGATAAAGAAAACCTGAAGAAATGCATGACCACCACTCCAGCACTCCAAAAAGTTCTGAAAGATATTCTAGAAAAAGACAATGAAGACGACAGTGGCAAAAATCCCAACAGAATGAATCTACCAGGAAAAGCAAGCAATTAAATAGAAGGGAAAGAAAGAGAACTAACAACAGGAAAATAATAAAATGACAAGGATAAGTCAATACCTATCAGTTATAACCATCAATGTGAACAGTCTCAATTCACCAATCAAAAGAAACAGATTGGCAGAATGGATCAAGAAGCAAGATCCAACAATATGCTGCATAAAAGAAACACATTTAACTTAAAACAAAATTCATAGACTGAAAGTCAGAGGTTGGAAAACAATACTCCATGCAACAGGAACCCAGAAAAAAGCAGGGGGTAGCTATTCTACTTGCAGACAAAGTGGATTTCTAGCCAAGACTGATCAGAAGAGACAAAGAAGGTCACTACGTACTTGCTAAAGGAACAATCTAAGAGGAAGAGATAACAATCATAAATATATATGCAACAAATATCAGCACACTCAACTACATAAAACAAACACTAATGGATATGAAAAATCAGATAAGCACTAATACAATTGTAATGGGGGACCAAAGTACCCTACTGTTAAAAATAGATTAACTACACACACACAAAAAATCAATGAAGAAACATCGGAACTGAGCCAAGTCTTTGAACAAATGGACTTAGTAGAAATCTACAGTATTTCACCCTGCAGTGACAGAATAACATTCTTCTCAGCAGCACACTAGATTTTCTCCATAACAGATCACATACTAGCACACAGAACCTGCATAAGTACATGTAAAGGAAATGAAATTATCCCATGCATATTAATAAATCATAGTATAATGAAATTGGAAATCAATGGCAAAAGAAACCACAAAAACTGCATACACACACAGAAATTAAATAATACTCTCCTGAAAAACCAATAGGTAACAGATGAAATTAAAGAAGAAACTAGACAGTATCTACAATTAAACCATAATGCTGATACAACATACCTGAACTTATAGGGTGCAATGAAAGCAGTCTTATGAGGGAAATTTATAGCAGTGAATTCCCACATCAGAAAAACAGCAAGCTCAAATAAAGAACTTAATGTTGAACCTCAAGGTTCTAGAAAAAGAAGAGCAAGTTAAACCCACAGCTCAAATGAGGAAGAAAATTAAAAAGATCAGGGCAGAAATTAATGCAATTAAGTAAGAAAACAATACAATGAATCAATTAATCAGTTAATTCTTTGAAAGATTAAATAAAATAGAGAAATCATTAGCCAACCTTATAAAAAAAAAGGAAAGAAAAAACCCAAATCCACACAATTAGAAACAAAAGGGGCAAAATCACAATGGATCCTGCAGAAATCCTGAAAATCATCAACACCTACTTTGAGAACCTGTACTCTAATAAGATGGAAAACTCAGAAGAAATGGACAGATTCATAGATACATATGAATTAACAAAGCTGAATCAAGAAGATACAAAAATTCTAAATAATCCACTATGAGTCACTGAAACTGAAGAAGTAATTTTAAAAATTACCAACAAAGAAAAGCCCAGGTCCTGATGGAGTCACTACTGAATTCTACAAGAACTTTAAATAAGATTTAATGCCATTACTCCTCAAATGCTTTAACAAAAATGAAAGTCATTTCTGGAAGCAACAAAGTCATTAACAAAGTCATTCCTGGAAGCAAGCATTATTCTGATACTAAGAAGGATCCAACTGAAAAAGAGAACTACAGGCCAATCTACTTAATGAACACAAATGCAAAAATCCTCAATAAGATACTGGCAAACAGAATGTAGCAAATCATCAGGAAGTAATATACCATGCTCAAGCAGGATTCATCCCAGGGATGTAGGGATGGTCAAACAAACGCAAATCAATAAGTGTAACACATCACATTAACAGAACCAAGAACAAAAACCACATGATTATCTCCATAGATGCAGAAAAAGCATTTGACAAAGTCCAACACCAATTCATGATAAAAACCCTAAAGAAAATTGGAATAAATGGTCTTTATCTCAATCTGATAAAAGCCATCTATGACAAACCAACAGCCAACATAACCAAATAGTCAAAAACTGAAAGCTTTCACTCTAAAATCAGAAACAAGACAAAGATGTCTACTATCAGTACTTCTATTCAATACAGTTCTGGAAACATTAGCCAGAGAAATTAGACAAAAGAAATAAAAGGAATAAAGATAGGAAAGGAGGAAGTTAAATTATCATTATTTGCAAATGACATGATACTCTACATAGAAGACCCCCAAAACTCCACCAAAAGACTCCTAGATTTCATAAACAAATTCAGTAGCATAGCTGAACATAAAGTCAACACTCAAAAATCAACAGCATTCCCCTACACAAATAACAACCTCACTGAGAGAGCAACTGGGAAATAATACCTTTCACAATAGCATAAAGAAAATGAAATACTTAGGAATCAATCTAATAAAGGAAGTGAAAGACCTACACATTGAAAACTATAGTACTTTGAAAAAGGAGATCAAAGAGGATATCAGAAAATGGAAAGATATCCCCTGTTCTTGGATAGGCAGAACTAATATAGTGAAAATGGCCATACTTCCAAAACTGTTATACAGTTTTAATGCAATCCCAATCAAAATACCAATAGCATACCTTACAGAACTACAGAAAACAATCCTAAAATTCATATGGAACCAGAAGAGTACTAGAATAGCAAAAGCAAGGAATTCTTCTACATTGTTGGTGGAAGTGTAAATTGGTACAACCACTATGGAAATCAGTATGGAGATTCCTCAAAATACTAAAACTAGAGTTTTCATTTGATCCAGCTGTGCCCTTTCTATCTTTCCAAAAGAGTTAATAACATTATACCACAGTGATATATGCATACCCACGTTTATAGCAGCACAATTTATAATAGCTAAATCTTGGAAACAGCCTATATGACCATCAACAGATGAATGAATAAAGAAAATGTGGTATTTATATACAGTGGAGTTCTACTCTGTCCTAAAGAAGGATAAACCTGAGTCTTTTTTTTTTGGTAAATGGATGCATCTCAAGATCACAATGTTAGGTGAAATAAATCAGACACATAAGTTTAAATATCACATTGTTTCTCTTGTATGACAAACCTAAAGGGTAAATAAGGAGCAAAAAGGAGGATAGATATTGGAAAGTAGAAAGAACATGTTCAAATGGGGGAAGAAAGAAGGGAGAAATGGAAGGGAAGGCAGGGAAAAAGAGGATTTAAAAAGAGAATGAAAGGGGAAAAGCTTTTGTAAATGGGGAAGAAGGGTTGAAGGGAGGAGAGGGAAATGGGAAAAAAGAATTAAGATATACTATGTACAGTACAAATTCCCTATGATGAATGTGATCATTACATATGGCAAATATGTACAAATAAAAAATTTTTAAAAACAACAGAAATTTTGAGAAAGGGTAGAGGAATTACCCTAAAATAGAAGAAGGAAGTTTCTTCCACTGAGGTAAAAATGAAAGTAGCAAGGAAACTGTAGGGATAATGCAATGGAATGAAAGAAAGTGAAGGCAATTCTTTTTTTTTTCAACTTTCTCATGAAGTAACAGTTACTGGCCGGGCATGGTGGCACCCTTCTGATTTCAGAAAAATTGAATAGACCAGAGGGAAACTATATAAGAACTTTTAATGAGGGAGAATTTTATACCCTACAACTTTTTTTTTTTTGGTACAGGGGGATCGAACTATACAACTCTTTTTTTATTTATCTTGTTTGGTTTTTGAGGCAGGGTCTCGATGTAGATCAGGCTAGCCTTGATCTCACTATGCAGCCCAGGCTGGCCTGGAACTCCAACAATCCCCCTGCCTCAGCGTCCTGAGTGCTGGGATTACAGAAGTGTACCACTATGCCTGTCTATCCCCTGTAACTCTTACATGCATTTATAATCTATTTAGGACCCTGGGAAGACACATCAAGAGGTACTAGATTTACCAGATCCCCAAATCTAAAAACAGAAGACTCCACAGATGACAGAAAAACAAAAATACCCCTGCATTTACAGTCTGCAGGATGCCACTGAGTTTAAAGGCTCAAGACATCCAATACCAAAGTGTCTATGAGATGAGTGTTGTTGAACTCATCAAATTAAGGTTCTTATATACCATAAGAGGTCTGAAAATAGTATACCCAAATCACAGGAAGGACAACGTAAACAGGGCAGACATAAACAGTATATATGGTATATGACCTCTCATCCTGGAATATGAATTTAGATTCTTTTTCAGTAAAATAAGTAGGTGATGGAATTCAAAGCAAAATTCAGTAGAATAAAACTACACCCACAACTCTTCAAAGAAATTTACTGATTTTGTAATAGAATATGAGTCTTCAAAGAAATGTCTCAAGAATTGTTTTTCATAGGAGTATGTTAGTAAAAAAAAGTTTGAAAAGTACTATAAATAGTAACATTTTAGGTGCATCAAGGAGTTCTGACTGGTGAGGCAAGGACAAGCTCAGGAGGCAAATATGCAAACTAAAATTGCAAAGTAGCAAGACTTGGGTTTGCTTTTATCTGACCTTGTTTCTTTAGATTCTTTCATCTTTGATATTCCACAGAATGGTTAAAGACTAAAGAAAATGTCCCTATTTCTTTCATTCTCAAAGGAAATCTATTGTAATAAGTCTACCTTTTCTTAATCATGGATAAATAGAAAGAGTAAGGCTTGTTTGGATTTCATAATTCGAATTTATTTTCAAGTTAATCTAAAAAATTTTAGAACTAAAATACATAGTAACTTAATTAATTATGTGTTTAGAATTAAAAATATAGAAGCATTTTACTTTCTCTGATGACAGTTTTCCTAACAGAAAAAAATAAATGATACTGAACCGAAAGTGCTCTACCATAAAATATATTCAAAGGACATTTTATTTCCTTTCATAAACAGAAAAACCAAATAAAAATAAATAAGATAATACTGAATCGCTTACATTATGCTTCTGTCTTCTCATCCACAGTTAGCTGATAACTATGAAAGTTATTTTGATAGATATCCACAAGTCCTTTTTGATATTAATAAAGTTCAAACTGCTCATTAGAGGGCCGGGGATTTAGCTCACAGGTTCCACCGCCTGCCTTGCCTGCCTTGCCTGCCTTGCAAGTGCAAGGTCCTGAGTTCGATCCCCGGTACCAAAACAAAAACAGAAACAAAAAACTGCTTATTAGAAGTCAGGTGTGGTGGCACACACACACCAGCATTCAGGAGGCTGAGACAGGAGGATCCTTGCAAATTCAAGGCCAGGGAAGGATACATAGTTCAAGGTCAGCCTAAGCTACAAAGCAAGACCCTACCTCAAAAAAGACCAAAACCAAAACCAAAACAAACAAAAACCTCCAAAAAACCCCAAAACCAAACCAAACAACAAAAAACAGCTGTTCATTAGAATTCAAAAGCAGAAAGCCTTGATCAAATATAGTTAATTCTTAATTATATGTAGGAAAAAGGAATAACTTAAAAGTCAACCTAATAGATACTCAACTATGTTCATCCCCACCACTACAGTCAATTTTTAATGAAGTAACAAAATTAACTGTTTGACAGTCTTAGGTTTCCCATTCAGATTTTGTTCCAGACAAACTAATGAGAAGTAAAATGATGTCTCTTAAAACTGACTTACTCTCTAAAAAGAAAACTAGCAGTAAATAAACCGAATTATTCAGTGGATTGTGGCTTCATTCTTCACAGATGGCCAGCTGAGTTCCAGAACATCAGCAGTCAAGCCAACCAAGAACCAACCAAGTAGTAGTGTTGCTGCAACTGATTCCAAGACCAAACAGGCTGCCTATTATTTAATACTACACATATGAAGGGTTATTGCCCCAGCAATGGGTAACTGAAGAGTTACTTTGTTACAAAATTCCTGAAACTATACCACATAAACCTCCCTCAAAATCCACAGGTCATTTTTATTTTTTCCAATGGAAGAAAGCTCATGGTAAATAAAAGCATAGCTTGCTACAGATAATTACATATAAAAACATCTCTAACCATGCTAACTCACTAACATAAGCTACTGCATAAACATGTATTTCCTTTCTCTGTCTGCTGAGAGGGCCTGGAAGCAAAAATACCCCAGCAGTAATGAGCACACATGGATCCCAAATGTCAGTTTCTAACACCATTCTCCAATAAAAGGAACAAAAGCTCCTTGGAAAAATGGCTCGTTTTAGGACTGGGGCAGGTATCACACTACATGAGGCTGCTGCGTGTTGTAGTTCAAGAGAGTTAAAAAAAAAAGTATTCAAAAGACCAAAAACAAAACAACAGTAAGAAAACATCAGTCTCCTAATGATGGGGTATGTCAAGGGAATCCAGAAATTAACTACAAGAGCTCCCAATGGCCAAAACTAGAACAATTTGAGGAAGAAAATGAAATACTATGGGATTATAAAACCATTCATGAGTATAACCATTCATGAGTCAATGTTGATATAAACAAATGATTGAATACATCAACAAATGGGGGAGAAGAGGCAAATCTACTTTAGGGAAGACTTCTGAAAAGTGTATGTACTCCACCCTTAAGGAAGTGGAGCATAATTCCCCACTTCATGCACCTCACAAAGAGACTTTATAAAGTACAGTATACAATGGAAGGAGGAAAAAAGACTAACTTCACAGTGGACAAACCTGACAAACCTCCAGACAAGTGATCAAGATTAACATCAACAGAGCTAAGTCAAACAGCTAGTATGATGTATGGGAATAGTACTTTATCTTATGGTCTTCCTCCCAAAACACATTACTCTGTCTAATCATGAGAAAAACATCAGATAAATCCCAATTGTAGGACAGCCCACAAACTACCTGGCCAGTAGTCTTCTTGGTTATCAACTCTGTCGTCACAAAACAAATCTGAGAAACTGCCAAACCAAAAAAACTTTGAAGATTAAAGAGAAAAATGGTATCTGGAATGGAAAAGGGGCATGAAGGAAAAACTGAAGCTATGTGAATAACATAGATTTTTGGATAATAATAATAATATCTCAATATGGTTCATTAATTGTAACACATATACCATACTAATGAAATATGTTAATAATGAGGGAAGCTGGAAATGGGGTATACAAAAACCTCTATGCTATCCTCACAATAATTTAGAAATCCCATCAATTTAGAAATTTAATAAGTCAATATTCAGGTGTCACGTACTATCTTAAATTCTAGGGAGTCATGAGCAAAAAAGAAAACAAGATGCCCCTACCTCATGGAGTTTGTAGACTATAGAAGAGAGAGACAATCTTATCATCAAAGAAATATAAACTGCAACTATGGAAATATATAATGTTATTACTTTAATCTGGGAGGTTAGTGTATTCCCTAAAGAAGAGAAACTTCAGGTGATGTGTGAAGGCTAACTAGGAGACAACAAGTGAAGTGGAAGCAAAGAAAGAACAGCCCAGACAAAGAAAGCAAGTGTGAAAACCCTGCAAACACGGTGAGGAGCAAGACAGCAACAAGACTAAAGGCCAGCATGGCCTACGTGGAGTTTCAGAGAACACATCCAAAATGAGGCTAGAGAACTATGCATTGTCAAGGACTTTTATTTTCATTCTAGAAGCAAAGGAAACCCATAAAAGGATTAGGGGAGGAGGGAGGACAGTCAGTCAGATATGTTTAAAAATAAATTACTGTGCCTTCAGGATGCATAATGGATTACAGAAGAGTCAAAAGAATGGTGAGCAAACAAGAACAGAAATTACTGTAGAATATCCAAGCACAGTGATGGTAATAAACTCAAGTGGTGGTAGTGGAAACAGAAATCGCTCTCAGAAAGATTCAAAGAGTAGATTAATAAAACTTGTTGACACATTTGACGCAGCAGGGAGAGGGATGTAAGGTTCACTCCTACTTTTTGAATTTTATAATGAAAACATAATGGTATCATTCACTGAAAAAAAGGAATAAAGAAAGCAGACCAACATTTTGGGGGTTTGGAAGGGAAAACGGAGAAATCAGTTTAGTTTTAGGTATCTTGGACTGGAGATACCCAAGAGTGTCAACTAGTCAGCAAGATACACAGGTCTACAGCTCAGAGAGAGAGAGAAAACACTCATGCCCCAAGAAAACCTGGTATCTTTTATCCTAGAAAAGCAGCTAGCTATAATCCTCAGCAGCCAAGCAAAACATTAGAACTAAACTTTGACTATCTGGATTTAGTTAAGTAGCTGAGAGAGAGAACATGGTAATAATATTCAACACCACCAAAGAAAGAACACAATAAAACAAAAAAACCCACCTACATTTAGATGTAGATTCTACTAACTGAGGCAAAGTGAGAAAGCCAGACAGGAAATTTAGACTTTTGTATGTCTCAATATGAATTAACAGTAGTACCAGAAGTAGATTTCAAAGCAGATTACTTACTTAGAACAGTATTCACTTAAATAAGTAAATCTGTTAAGGGGAAGTATTTCAAAAAAGGCCACATACTGTTTTATAAGAATCAACTGCTAACAGAACCAAGCAACACCTACCTATGCTCATCTTACGATAAGTTTTAGAAGATAAGGAGGAGAGGTAGGAGAACAGAAAAAAAACAAAGGAAAGAGAAAAAAAAATTATATATACATATATAAAGAGAGCAAGGAGAGAGAATACTGTATGGCTGAGAATCTACAAGAGCTATTAAGTGGCTTTCATAACTGCCTAATGCTAGTAGAAACCAAGGACAAGATTACTTTCAGATCTTTTTGTTTTACAAGTCATCACCTTCCAGAGTATGTGGTACAACTCATCTTTTTTTTTTTACAACTCATCTTCTAATCTGACAAATCCTCTTAGTTTTCATCCATAGCTATATTACCTTAAATTCCCTGTTGAACTCATTCCTCCCATCCCAAATTTATCATTCTGATATTTATGCTTCCAGATTCTTATGATGCCAAGATTATTCTTAAAACATGTATGCTCATATTTTCCACTCCTCATATAATTTTTCACACACACACACACACACACACACACACACACAGTCACACATGCACTTTTTTCTGTCTCCACGGGAAAATCCTATTTTCTACTACTCTACAGGCTTCCTCTAAATTTGCTTCTTTTTATCATACGCTTCAGTTTGACATTCAACTAGGTGTTCAGCCACTGAAGAGTAATAAAGGAAAAGGCCTTTGCTTAATGTCTAATAGAAAACAGTCTGCTGTCCACTAATGTCTAATCCAAAAAAGATAAGTAGAAAGAAGCTGTGCTATGGTTTAGATCTAAAAATGTCTCTAAAGTCTGTTTAGAGGTGGGGCTTTGGAAAGTGACTGGATCATGGGAGCACCATACTCATCAACTGGTAAGTCCACAGATGAGTTCATAGCTGATTGTGCTATTAAGACTAGGGACATGATCTTGAAGGGTATATTCTTGTCCTCGGCTCATTCCTTCTCTCTCTGCTTCCCCACCATGATGGCATGAGCAGCTTTCCTCTACCATGCCTTTTCACCATGCTGTTTCTTCCTTGGAGTCTGCTGACCATGGACTGTACTCCATGAAACTGTGAGCCAAAATCAACCTCTCCTCCTTTAAATTGTGAATGTCATTTGTCCCAGCATCCAGAAAGAGACTAATACAAGCTATATACTGTAAACCATAGTCAGACACCTGGGATCAAATCCTGGCTCCACCAGTGTAAGTTTGGGCATATTATTTTAGCTTCAGTCACTCAGTTTCAGTCTCTTCATCTACAGAAATGTGGGGTTTTGCCATCTTATAATGCTGCTAGGAGGATTAGATAAGATATTCATGTAAAGTACTGGGCATAATGTGTGGCAAACAGTATACAATATAAACAAATGTAGTTGTCATTATGGTGTTAGATAAAATTTATCTTCTGAACCTGGAACCTGCCACTACCTTTAAAGAAAACTAATTTAGCATAATTTATTCTTTACAAAATTATGTTGACTGCTCCAAGTGAGGATGCTACACAAAGGGAAAATTATTTTATTTTGTGACCAGAAAAAACTGGTTACTTCAGAGAGGTTATGATGAGCTGTATAGGTCCCTTCAAGTTCTAAAATTGTATGCAACAACCTTCAAACCTTTAGAACTTCAGCCTTCAAATAACACTTCACAACCAAGTCCGTAACCAAATATATGCCCTAAAATGTACAATAAACTTGAAATGATTCTTATTTACAAGAGAGAAGCAATCATTAAAATATCTAATACAGAATGAAAGGAGAAGGTTAAGATAATGCTTATGGACCACACCACTGAAACATCTTATTTGCCATTTCTAGTAAAGCCAAAATACACAGTGGATGGCTGAAGTAAAAAACAAGAAAACGAATGCCAACTACAACCAAAATTTAAATTTTTTACGTTGAGTTGTACCTAGTGGTGATACTTAATATGTACTGAATAATGATAAACACATCATTTTACAAATCCTCACGATTGCCAAAGCAAGGGCCACAGTCAACCCTAAAAAGAAACCTCAAAACCACAAATCACAAACTAAGTTGACACTGTCACTTCCTTCAGTATGTCTAGGAAGGAATTTAGAAATACTCAAGTACTGAAATAAAGATTTCAGTATCAAGTTATAATCCTTGCATTCTACTGCTCTTGGCCCCCAAACAAGCCATTTACAGTTTGGAAAACAACAGCTACACACACACATGCACACCAAAAGAAAAAAAAGTTTTCATAAACTTCAACAAGGCACACTCTAAGAAGCAGTTTTTAATCTCTCTGAACACTATATATCTCTTTTGATATTTTGATTTCAAAATAACAAAAAGGTCATTCTCCCTTGAGGAAAGAAATGCACTCAAAAAAATCGGGACATAATTTCAGGGGTGGGAATGATGAAGACCCTTGAAAGTCACTGAGGCTTAGATACTAGACCCCAACTCACAGCCCAGGATTAAGGCAAATCATAATCCAAGGAAAACTAATTTATCAATTTGAAAAGGAACCCAAGTAACTTAAGTATATTTTAATCCAGAAAATAAACTAAGAATAAAAATATTTTCTATTTTCCTAGATAAAAAGTGTTAAGACTTCCTAGTTAGGGGAGGGGGTTGATCATACTGAGGAAAACAAAACAAACAAAAAACAGGACAACGGAAGAAAAACATATGTAGTCTACAGTGTTCTCCCTCTGAAAGAGCAGTAATGAAATGGCCAGTTTCTGCAGCCTTAAACAGAAAGCTGACTGAACATGCAACCAATCGGCTGCACCTTTCTAAACTGACGCAGTTAATTAAATGGCGAACGTGAACACACCCTTGCAGGTGAAAAGAACACCTTGATGAAAACTCCAACAACTCTTCCCTTTTTTCTTATCAAACAAGAATTGAGTAAATATGCTTTAAACTGGAAGAAAATAAAGGAGGGAAGAGGGTGCCAAAAAGATCTACGTGAAGAGGAAGGCGCCAAGTTTTGAGATCAAGAGGTTCAAGGGGAAGATAAGCAAAGCAAAGGAAGCAGTAATAAAAAGAGGGGAAAACGTGGCGTCTAAAACTTGTTTTTAAAAAACACCCAACTCTTTCCCTGTCCTAGACACGTAGGCGGTAGTAACTTGGCAGAGGAACGAGCCAGAAGTCACAGCCACAACTCCAGCATTCCTTGGCCGTCCTCAGTCAGGCTCGGGACTTTTCGCGGGCAGGGCTCCTCCCCGCACCGCTGCCAGAGGGGTCTCTCCGAGGGACGCTTACGGTCTCCCTCCCAGCGCGCGAGGAAGTGGGGAATGCGGCGCGGAGAGAAGTGAGGGCTGCACACTAAACCCGAAGGTGGCCGGTTCCGACGCTCAGTATCCGGACCCAGCAGCCTCTTCTCACCCAACGCAGGCCAAGTCGCGGTGCCTCCCTTCTCTCTACTGTTTCCAGGGCACCTGAGAGACAGGAGGAGCCCAGGGGCGGAAAGCGCAGGCAGAATACTCGGGCAGACGCGGCGCACAGAGGAGAGACGAGCCCAGCAAACCCGGAGCTGCGAAGCCAGAAGCACCGTGCCCGCCCGCCAACCACCTCAGACCTTCCACCCCGCCTGCCCCGGGCCGGCCGCTCCGCCCTCACCTGTCTGCGGGGCACCGGCGGCCCTCAGTTGGAGCAGTATCCCTGCCGCTGCTCTCCGGGGTCGCCTCACCCTGGCGAGAAGAGAGCGGAAACGGGACCCGGACTTTTTCTTCCTTCCCCTCCCCCACGCACCTCGGCTCCTAGGGGCGGGGAGCAACCGCAGCTGTCACAGGCTCGCGCTGACCAACCCGCGAGGACACTCGCACCGGCGACCTCCCAGCCCAGGCCCCCAGAACCAGTACCGTGCGTGGCGAAGCCGGAAGTGAGGAGACCGGAAGGAGCGTTGGCCTTAGCCCCGCATGGCCTCTCTCTCCCTGAACCCGGCCGCCGCCGCGTCTCGGTGGTGCCAGCGAGCTTCCCACCAAGCTCCCCCCGCCCTGCTGCAGAGGCGGGCCCCGCCCCTCCCACTTAGGCTCGGCAACCACATCCCGGGCCCCGGCGGTGCGGTTGCCCAGGTGATTTTCTGGCCGCGGGTGAACAGTGGAACCTCGCGCGCTCCGCTCCCGAGGCGCAGCGGCGGGAGCTGGGACTTCCAAAAGGCCGCGCTGACCGTGCCTCCAGTGGCCGGCGTTTGCAGGAGCCCTCAGCGTCCCTTCTGCCTCACACACCCGGCCTCGCGCGTCAGGCGTCCGCCCCACCGACGGCGTGCCGGTGCCGGGAGGTGGAGGTGGAGGTGGACGTGGACGTAGCTCCCCACCATACGACCGCCGAGGAGCCGCCCCCGGAGAGCGCGGAGAAGGTTACTCTAGCCCCGCGGCGGGCGGGGGTGGGTTGAGGCCCGCGGGTGCGAGCGCCTCGCCCGGCCCCGGCTCCCTCTGGAAGTCGGGCGCCCGCTCCCCTGCGCCCGGGTCCCCCTCTGTGATCTTTTGCTGCTTTCGCTCGCGCCAATAGATCGCGAATGTTTTCTTTTATGTTCCTCTTTTTCCACAAGGCTGAACTCTGCTTTCTTTGCTCCCTCCACTACTTTTTTAAGCAGATCACTGTCCTGTCTGCAGAAACCGCGGGTCAATCCTTCTCTCAGTCCTTCTTCCTGAGTTCCCTAAGTTGAGGTCCCCACCTGCACTTCGGTTACTCTTCGCATCCCAGCGCTGAGTGGGGGAAAGTGACTCAGCAGCACCGCTAGACACATGGTGCTTACTCTGGTTGATCAATCCATCCACACCCATCCCTCGTGAAACTAATGGACCATGTTTCCTCTGACAGCCTTAGACGCTCACTTTTATTCTCATGTCACTTGTAGAAAAGCAAAGGGTAGCTCTGCTCACAGTGCGACTGCTCTTTCTGTATGTAGCCAGTACTGATCACCTATCTTTGTCCCTTTAGCTGGCAAGACAAGCCACAACTTGTAGAGTTTGCAGAGTTCTGTGTCTACAAATTTCATTGTAGTGAAATATGCCTGTACAGATATCTTCCCCAGATTCATGAATGGTAAATACCCGTGACATTGCAGATATTTCAAGTGTAAGAAACAATATTGTCTGAGATCTCCAGGATTCCAGCTCTTAGAAAAACAGTACTAAAATCCCCAAGCATAAATCTAGAATAAAGGGCCCTTCCTTATCTTAAATGGCTCCGTCTTCACAAAGGAGAAAAATAAATACAACTCATTCAAACCATAACTTCGGTTCTACAGCTTACTGTGGATTTTTGTTCAAAGCCATCCTCTTGGTTTGGAGCCCGTTAGTCTGCTCAGTGTAGAATATTTACTGCTTTTATTGTTCGGGAACAGAGTAGCTCCACAACTTGTAGCCCAGTAGAAGTGTTGCTCCCAGGATTTCCAAAGGGTGACTTGTATATTTGTACTGAACGGGTAGGCTATTCCCTTAAGGGGTCCTGCGTGCTGTCTCTTGCTTTGAGATTCTTAGCCTCACTAAAGTTGGTCTGTTACACTGTTAAAAGTGTTTCTTATATTAGAAAGTTGAACACTTGCTTTGGTTATTTGCCCTTAGCTGGATAGTTTCCTTGGCAGCTGCTGTTAGTTTTTAATAGAGAGTGTCATGGAATTACTTGGAACTAATGCTAATTTTTCCCTGGTGACGTTACTGTTAACTTTGTCAGATACTCTTCATACATTCTCACCTTTCTACAGGTGAAATGAGATTCTGGTACTGTTCGTGATTATATTCACATCTCATTACACTGTACAGAGAATTAATCTGTCCATGACTTCTACTGCCCCAAGGGAAATTAGAATTTGGGCTGGTCATAAGAAAACGCTGGAAGCTACTTCAGCTGGTGACAAAAAATTGTTAAATTCTGTATACATCCTTAGGGATAAAGGAAGCAGCAGCCTGTGTTGGATTTGGGGAAATTTTTTACTTTTTAAAAAATGGTGCTGGGAATCAAATCCAGAGAATGGAGAAATTTTCTGCTGCTAACTGAAAGACTTATTAAATTTAATTAATTAATTTTGTGGTACAAGGCCTTTGCTGGGCTACATCCCAGCCCTTTCTTTTTATTTTGAGACAAGTTCTCACGAAGTCACCTAGTTGCCCAGGCTAGTCTTGAACTTGCAATCTTCCTGCCTCAGCTGCCCAGAGTGCTGGGATTACAAAACCTAGTTTAATCCTAACCCTGTTTAGATAAAAACTTACTTTCCTTTCCTTCCTCCCTTTCTCCCTCTCTTCCTTCATTTTCTCTGGAGCTTGAGGAATTCCACCTACCCATTCTGTTTAGGAGGAATAGAAGATTATCACTTTTCTTTCAACTGACATTTATGATTGGAGAGATGAGAAAACATGGGAACAGTTGCCTTCCATGTACACTTATGATGTGGAGATTATCTACTCATTTTTTCAGCTTTTTAAAAATTAGATATGATTTATTCACTGCATTTGGGGAAAACTCCAGTAGCCTTTCATTTTGTGACCAGGAAAGAAAAGAGGCAACATGTTAAACGATACTGTTTTTAATCCTTTGTGAATGAATTAAATGTGCAATCACCCTTTTATCTCTGATTTAAATGTTGAATGCTGTATATTGCTTATCAATATTTTTAGAAAAAGTTACTACATTCAGATCTTTTCTATGGAAATTCTGGTCATGTCTCAAACTTCTATTGCTTTTCATAGTAGCTGTCTTTACATTGCTGATCACACAGTAATTAATCCTCTGGAAACTCTTTATTAGAAAATGCAGAGTAATGATGGAACATTTTAAGAAGTCCCCAAATAGGCAGGGTACAAAGTAAAGGTGTACACTGTGAATTACTAAAACTTCTTAGATTAAAAAAAAAAGTTTTGTAGCATGCACCTGATGACCTTACTGATGTTAAGACTCTAAGTATTACTTTCTAAAAGCAGAAGCATGCTCTTATGCATTTATTATAACTTGGGAAAGCTTTTTATGTGATTCTTTCATTCTTCCATTCAAAACCTTAATTGGCATTTGGGCCATACTGAGTGAATTCTAATTCCTTATTCTAATACCCAAGGCTGACTAAGGTCTGGTCCCAATTTTGCTTTTCAGTACTGTTAGCCTATAATAATAGGCTGAATAATTACTCTCTTTTATATATCTGGAGGAAAAGTGCACATTTAGCCAGTAGATAAAGATATCAGTATAGATAGGAAGATTTCCTTACGTAGAACTGCCTATATTTAATAAGCTTCAAATTGCCTGTTTACTGTGTATTCTTATCAGCAGAAGTGTTTGCCTGTCTCTCCTTACCTGTCATGTACTTATCCATTGCTCATAGCTGAGCTCAGGTGCTGCTTTTATTATAAACCCATTCTTTATCCTGCTGTGAGAATTCATTTTCTATACCTCTTTGATCTCATGGCCCTTGCTTTGAGTCCCCGTTTTACTCTGCTATATACTACTGACTACAGATCTGACTCCCATGATTTTTTGGGGAGAGACTTGACTTTGGACTCATTTTGTTTTTTTCATAGCACCAGGAAACTCTTCTTGAGTTACGGAAGTATGTTGTCTGATGCATACCAGGCAAATTCCAGAAAACCAGCAACTGCTGCTTATGGTAATGGCATAGGCAGGACTATGTGGACATAATGCTATTTGTGGAAGACAAAGATCGAATGCTTTCTTCAGTTTGGAAAGTGGTTGATTCTCTATAAATGACTATAAACTACCGATAAGAGGAGAGTAACTTATTACCCCTAGAAATTCTGAATGGGAAAAATGCCAGCTTTCTATTTCCTGATATGAGGACTTTAAAAAAAAATTCTTATAACCTGGTGCAAAAAAAATTAAAGTTATAAAACTTTTTAACCATAACAACAAAAAAAACCATTGAGTTTATTTATAATTCACCTACCTAGAGGGAACATGTAACATTTTGGTCAGTATCTGTCTTAGTCACTTTCCTTATCTCTGAGACACAGTAGCTGACACCCACAACTTAAAAGAGAGGTTTCAGTCCATAGTAGGCTGGCTCCAGGGTGGAGGAAAGCTGCTCATGTCATGGCAAGTAGGAAGCAGAGAGAATCATGGGAGAAGCTGGGAAGGGTCTTGAGCCCCTTCTAGGCCACACTCAAGTAACCCTCCTTTTTGGGGGGGGGGGCAAGGTCTTGATATGTACTTCAGGCTGTCCTTGAACTCACTATGTAGCTCAGGTTGGCCTCGAACTTGCTGGGATCCTCCTGCCTTGACCTCCCAAGTGTTGGAATTACAGGTGTGTGCCACCATGCCCAGCATTAACTCTCCTTTTTTTCTTTTGGTATCAGGGATTGAATTCATGACCTTGCACTTTCGAGGCAAGCAGCGAAACCACTGAGCTAAATCCCTGGCCCTTTTTTCTTTTTTCTTTTTTTGGTACCAGGGATCCAACTCGGAATCTTGCGCTTGTGAGGCAGGCAGCGGCACCACTGAGCTAAATCCCCAGCCCTAACCCTCCTCTTTTGACCAGACCCCATCTGCTAACAGCAAGTCAGCTATAAACCCCCATGATGCATTCACCTTCCAAAAGCCCCACCTGAGGCTTATGGGGGACATCTAGATACAAACCATAACAATGTCTTTTTTTTTCTTCACACACACACACACAAACACACACACAAGGTATTTGTCTTTATTTACTTAACAATTTGTTATTGAAGGTCGGGGATTTAGCTCACTGGTTCTGCCAAAAACAAAAAAAAACCAATTTGTTATTGAGAATCTATTGTTTGCCAGCAGTGAGCACTATAGGAATAATTGATCTTCTGCCCTCATCTAATACTCAGTACTCATTGGCATAGTTTGTATTTTGCATTTTCACTTACTATATCATGTTTTCCTCCTTCCATTAAATTTCATCCTCCAGGGGCTTAACAGTATTTCAACATATAGATATTCTTTGATTTAACTGACTCTTTGTTTCACCTTGAGTTTATTTTCTATTTTGTCTATAATTATATAACAACAGTATAAAGACTATTCTGTGTGGTGTGCAGAATTCTAAGATGACCTCCAGTGACTTCCCCTTTCATTCCCTCCCCTGTGAACTCGAGAGGATAACACACTCAGGTTATGTTATGTTACATACCAGGAGAGTTTGCAGGTGAAATCAAGGTTATCAAAAGGGGGATAATCTGAACAACCCCAACCTCATACAAGAGCTCATTACAGTGGACCCTTGAGTAACGAATGGCTTGACATGCAAACAACTTGAGTTATGACCAGAATTTTAGTTTTAACTTAGACAACCCAAATGTTGCCCACTTGTGCTTCCAAGTGGTCTCCCATGCAGATTTAACCCTTAAAGAGTTCTGGAAGGACCTTTACAGCATCCTTTCCTGTATGGGGTTAACTGAGAAATCCTGGGCCAGTGTCTCTGAGGACCCTGAGATCTGACTGTACACAGGAGAGAGACGTTGAAGGCTGTGTACAGAGCCTGACCTTTAATTGACCAACTTGAGTTACAAGCAGCCCTTGAGAACGAATTGAATTTGCAAGTCAAGGGTCCACTGTAAATGCAGAGGGTTTTCTCCTGCCAGTGGCAATAGAGGAAGTCGGATTCAGAGTATGTAAGAGATTCCACAGGAGAAGTGTTCTCTGCTGTAAGATGAAGAGGGCCACAGACAGGGACTTGACGGGAGGCTCTGGGAGCTGAGAGCAGTCTCTGCCAATAGCCAACGAAAATGCCAAGGACCTCATTTCTATGTCAGCAAGGAACTGAATTCTCCAAGCAACCTGAATGAACTTGGAAGCAGATTCTTTCCTAGAATGCACAGATGACAGTCCTGCCTCTGACATCAGGATTTTGCTTTTTGAAACCCTAACCAGAGGACCCAGTCGAACCCACCTGGACTTCTAACTCACAGAAGTGTGAGATAGCAAATGATGGTTGTTGCAAGCACTAGTGCACAATAATTTGTTACATAGCAATAGGAAATCAACACATTTCTCAGAAGTTATTTTTTTGTACCTAAAGTTATTCTTTTGGCATGAAAATCCTAGATAGTCTTTCTGGATAAGGCTATGTATATTTTTAAGGTTTTTCTGTCATGTTATTAATTTTCCCTCCCTAAGCTTGGTACCAATTTATGTGCCTCCTAACAGCCTATGTTACTACACCCTGGCAAACACTAGATACTGCCGTTTTGATAGGCAGAAACAAAAAGTTACCTCATTTTATTTTATGAGGCAGGATCTCTCTGTGTAGCTCAGGGTGGCCTCAAAACTGCAGTCCTCCTGCCTCAGCCTCTCCAATGTTGGGATTGCAAGCGTGTGCCATCACGGCTGAATTGGTATTTCTTATTACCGTTAGGATTGACCATTTTCTTTATTTGAAGTTCAACTGGTGAGTCTCAAGTGAAGCAACAGTAGCTTTATTGTTGACATTGGGAAAATAGTCCCTAACTTTCCATATAGAGTTTCTCTGATGTAAAATGTTCAAAGGGCAGAGTGATTAATGAGCTTGAGTGTATGCATACTTCTTAGAGAAAAGAGTTACTGCCATTTCATTGGAGAATATCCATTTCATTGATTAGGCAGTATTGGTACTTTATACTTTTCTAGGGAAAAAGTCCAGTTTGTCTTATTTGGGATTAAAATTTGATTGTTTTATGACTATTGTGTTTTACCATAGAAAATTATAACTTTGCTGTTTTTGAAGGAATAAATACTGTTGGGGGGGTGCTAAGATTTTCCTAAAGATATCTCTGTTTTCAATATGATCAAAATAACCTGTAATCTCTGATTATGCATAGAAGTTCAGTATTCCTTATCTGAAATGCTTGGAACCAGAAGTATTTCATATTCGAGGTTTTTTTCAAATTTGGATTAGTTGTGTAGACTTAAAAAACTGAGCATCCACAATCCATTAAGTCCATTGAATTTCAGATTTTTGGATTAGGAATGCTCCACCTGTATTACAATGTTTTAACCAGGGTGGAGTAAGAGGAAATTCAAGTTACTTTTTCTATAATCTTGTTGTTTGAGATGGTAAGGTTTATTTGCAACAAATGAAATAAGGTAGAAGGGATAAGGAGAGAGTTGGGAATGCCCATTTTCTCTTAGAGAGTAGTTTTTGGTTGATTGGTTCATCTTTTTTTGAAATCCTGCTTCTTGGTATCTCAACTGGTGAATATTGGTATCTTCCTTTTAAGAGCAAGATATTTTTAAAATTTTTATTTTGAAATAATTGCAGATTGACAGAAAATCACAGGAAAATGTATAGGGAGATCCTCTATATGAACAAGATTTTTTCCCTAGTTGCATGGTCAAATCTGTTTATATAGAAAGGCTAGAACTCCTAATCCTATCCTTCCGTAAAGGCCGGACATTGCTTTTTTGTTGTCTAGATAGGTACTGGAAATACTGACTTGACTTGGTTCTGGGAGCAGATGTAAAACTGTGGTCAGAGAAAGCCCACCCATGTGATTCAAGGACCCTACAATATAGTGAAAAGAATGAGGACTTGATGCTTTAAAAGACTAGATTCTGTACTGCACTCAACCACATAATAGTTTGATCCCTGAAATCCAGTTTTATTTTTCTGATTAGTTCATTGACATACAGGTAGTAAAGCAATTTGGAAACCAAAGCCCTGGGTTGTTATTTTTAAGACCTTTTTTTTGCAGCGATATTATTATTAATAATATTATTATTAAGACCTTTTTTCCCAAGCAAAAAGTTTTAAGAAACTCCTTTAGTGGTTGTAATTCCTAAGATAAAAATTACTCTTTTGAGTTGGACAACAAGGGAAGAAGAATTTCGATAAAATGTTTAGTCAGAAAATTTTGTGCAAAAATATATTGAAATCATCTGGAAAACCTGGGCATACAGCAGGAAAGATGGGTGCCCATCCTCTCACACAGTGCTCTGATTGGCTTCTCGTTATCTTGGACACGTCAGATCAGAGCTGAAAGATTAGGAGCTATTTGGTCCCTGCGACTGTTCTCTCAGTTGTGTTGGGGACGTAAAAGAGAGAGGCCCGCTTTCACTGTATGTTTGTTTGTTTGTTTATTTATTTATTTTGGTACCAAGGATCGAACTCGGGTCCTTGAGCTTGGGAGGCAGGCAGCGGAACCACTCAGCTAAATCCCCGGCCCTATGTTTAGAGTGGGAGTCTTGCTTCCATTTGCAAGGGGAATTTCATAATCCCTGAATTATAGATTCACACAGCTGAAGGATCTAAGAGAAAAGATGAGTGAGATCATCATCATACATTTGGGGAGCACTTTCTGTACATGCTAAGTGCTTTACAGTCTCACTATGAGGTAGGTCCTGTGGTTCCCCCATTTTACAGGTAAGGGGACTGAAGCTTCAGTGGTTAAGTAGATGTCCCAAGATCCCATAAGTAATAAATGACATCATTTCTCCATTCAGATCAGTCTGGGCCCAAAGGCCCCTATCCTTCTATGGTGAGTCCCTTTGTTTGCATACTTAGGAAGTCAAGGTCCTGTGAGGGTAAGACCCATGGTCACTCTACTTCCTACTTTTAGTCTAGAATCTTTTCCTCCATTATATCCTCTTAATTATCTGTTTACTCCTGTGCATTTTCTCAAGTATTTGTGGCCTGTATACATTTTACTAAGGTGTTCAATTGATAAGTAAGTTACTGGATTTTGAAGCTTTTAGGTAGAAGGACATTTACATTTTTTAAAATGGAATTATTAATGGCTTGATTTTTTTTTTTTTTTAGTGAAGCATTTTCTACCAGACTCCTATAAAGAGACGTCTCCCATGTGCTATTAAAAGTTGAACCTTGTGACTACTGTCTGACTATGTTTTTTTCTTTTAGAGAAGTCAGAGGGTGCAGTATGTGACCTCATATAAAAATAGCCACCAAGGATCTATCCAGCATCATTTTTAGTTCTTTAATTTTGGTGAGCCCACATTTTAAAAACAGATTGAATTTGTCTGATTTGTTTCAGAAGTATATATTACAAAGTATTCATAGGCAAGTGAGAATTCAGCTGCAGAGCAGAGCTAGAGAATTTTTACAGAGAGGCCTTTCAGGTGGTAAGCTTTTCTCCTGGAAATTTTAGTTACTGTATTTTCAGAAACATTTTTCCATTGTTTTCATTGTTATTAAGAATATAATAATTTACATAGATATATTACTTTTGACATTTGTTTAACATATTACTAATACTGCTTTTTAAAAAATATTTTTAAGAGAGAAAGAAGATATACTGGCAAGTTCTAGAAGGATTCTACCATTTTCTTCTTTACCCCTGAAGAGGCTTGAAAATTAATGGATAATATTTCACATGAAATTGTTTGACTGTATTTTCTTATCTGTGAGGCCTTCTGCGGAGAATTAATAGGAGGTTGAATGCATATGTAGATAAAATGGATCATCTTAAAGGATTGCAGTTCCAAAAATATATCAGCAGGACTGGACAGGTTTGATATAATGAGATTTCTATTTTAGCTTGACTTCTGGAACTCTGAGTAAACTATAAACTGAGCCGCACAAGGTCCGAAGAAGAAAGTTTCTCTTCTAAAACATTCTAGTTGCATATAACATTTTTCTCCTTCAGATCCTTTTGAACAAATATCTTTATTCATCAGTTTCCTGAGGAGTAAGACTATTAGACATTTGCCAACTTTTAATATATGAAATGAGATAGAAAGCAATACTCTATATCATACAGAAAAACAGGTTTAAAGAAAGAGACAATTGGCAGCAAGAGGAGAAATCTCTGCATCAGCTCTGGTTGAGATGGCAGAAGCTGCTGGGGTTGCTTCTACTCTACCCATAACAGTGAAGAAAAAGAAGAGTCTGTCCATCGAGGAAAAGATCGACATCATAAATGCAGTAGAAAGTGGCAAGAAAAAAGCAGAAATTGCAGCTGAATATGGAATAAAGAAAAATTCATTGTCTTCTATTATGAAAAATAAAGACAAAGTTCTAGAAGCCTTTGAGTCTCTGAGGTTTGATCCAAAAAGAAAAAGACTAAGGACTGCTTTTTATACGGATCTGGAAGAGGCATTAATGCGGTGGTATCGAATTGCTCAGTGTCTAAATGTACCAGTTAATGGTCCAATGTTGCGTCTAAAAGCTAATGATTTTGCCCAGAAACTGGGACATAATGATTTTAAGTGCAGCAACGGTTGGCTGGATCGTTTTAAATCCAGGTATGGCTTAGTGTTCAGAGCTCAACCTACAGAAGCCTCAGGTATACCAGTAGATCCTTCAACTGTCTGGTCTCAAAATGTGCTTCCTTATTATTTAAATGACTATCATCCTAAAAATGTTTTTAATGTAAAAGAGACGGCACTGCTTTATAGAATGTTACCTACAAATACATTTGCATTTAAAGGAGAAACATGTTCAATTGGAAAGTTATGCAAAGACAGGATAACTTTGGTTGTTGGTGCAAACATGGATGGCTCAGAGAAACTTCCCTTGCTTGTTATTGGAAAAATCAGAAATCCACATTGTTTCAAAGGTATAAAATCATTGCCTGTGTATTATGAAGCTAACAGAATGGCGTGGATGACCTCAGATATATTTGAACAATGGATGCAGAAGCTTGATGAAAAATTTCAAGCCCAGCAACGAAGAGTAGTGATTTTTGTTGATTCTTTTCCCGCACATCCAGAGGTCAAGAACCTAAAATCCATTGAGTTGGCATTCTTTCCATCATGTTTATCTTCCAAATTTATAGCTATGAAACAAGGTGTTATTAAAAGCCTTAAAATCAAATATCGACACTGTCTCATCAAGAAATTTTTAAACTCCGTTGAAAGTAGCAAAGAATTTACATTTTCACTGCTGGATGCAGTTGACACGTTGCATCTCTGTTGGAGGGCCGTAACCACAGATACTATTGTTAGAAGCTATGAAGAAGCAGGGTTCAAATCTCAAAAGGAAGAGCAGAACACAACAGATGGACAGAGTGACAGTGGGCTTGATCTGGTTGCCCATGCTCTGGGAACAGGAGTGGAATTTCCTGAAGGTCTGTCCATAGAGGAGTATGCTGCCCTGGACGAGGACCTGGAGACCTGTGAGGCAGCTGCAGATGACAGCTCAGAGGGCACCAAACAAAGCAAACCAGATGAGGCTGGATTTTTTACTTCCGATGAAGAGGAGGATGGTGGTGCTCTAGAAACTGCACTGCCTTTACCCTCAATAAGTGAGGCAATAATTGCTTTAGACACTCTTAAAAAATTTCTTAGAAGTCATGATATGAATGATGAACTTCAGAATTCTTTGGCAGACCTTGAAAATTTTATTAACTCTTTGTCTCCTAAATAGTTATTTATTGGACAACATCTGAAGAATAGTTGCTTTTCTGGATGTATTTTATTATATAAGGTATGTAAAGGAGAAATACCACTTTAAGATTAAAGAAATGAAAAACTAGCTATCTTTGGTTTAATTGCAAAGCTTTGGTCTGAATAGTAAAGCTCCCTGTAAATAATGACTAAGTACATAAAAATAGAAAATTCTATAGCAAGATTTGGGGGAGCAGGAAATGTGTTTCAGAAGCTTCGTACTTGACACACACAGTGTATATGTCATCTATAAAAAAGAACCCTTCAGTTACCTGCTTCACACACATTCGAATTGGTGACTACTGTGTGTTTTTTAAAGTTTAAGTCATGTTCTAGAATACTTTATCTACTTGGTATCTGAGAAATAAAATATCCATAGCTTAGATATTTATCTTTATAAAGATATATATGTCGTATGTATTCTGAGTAGACTTTTAAGTATCCAAAAGTAGTTTTAAATTGTTTTTCTTATAACTAAACTTCCTAAAAAGAGACTATGAAAGGCTACTAAAACTAAGTGCAGTGGTGCACTCAAAATAAATTCTGACCTAACTATACACCAAAATGATTAAAAATATGTCTTATTACTTTCAAGTTATTTGTATAAAAGCTCAAATTAAAAATTATCAGGTTTTTTTCATCTGTAGTCAGAAGATATGGATCCTAAAATATGTGTGTATGTGTGTTTAATAGAAAAATGCTTTCTTGAAACATTTATTAAACTTGTGATATTTATATTTTAGTAAGATTATTAGAAGGTTGATGTAAAGATACATGTACAATTTACTAAAAAATATGTGATGCTTAAATATTTTTCTAATTTTAACAGCTTAGGGTTTTAATCTACAATATTAATAATTTCCTTGGCTTACTGAATTTTATTTTCAGAAAAAATGAAATGTCCTGTCAGCATATTTTCATGTATTTAATCTCCTCCCTCCCAATCTTAATGGATAACATTTTGGATTAAAATTCTGTTTAAGGAAGTTTTATCTATGAAATGCTTTTTTAAAAATTGTGTGAAATTATTTAACCTCTTAAAATAGTGTTTAAACAGTAGAAAATTATAGCAATGCACCAGACTTTTCCCTTGTTAAACTTTAAATACTGTGCTTACTTATAGCTAATTAGTGTCTAGTTTGGAAAGTATTTTGTAAAAATATAAAATACACAGATAATTTTTATTATGAATTACTAATCTGCAAACAAATGACATCCATTGGGAAGAAAATAGATAGAAAAAATATTTTTATTTTCCACTATCAATTTATTGATGCTCTGCTTTTGAGATTTACTAATCGTAAGGCTTTTATAATAATATTAAGAGAGCTTCTTTTAAAGTGAACTATATATTATTTAAATTAAAAGCATTTTTAATGATTCAATTTAGAATTTTAATTTGGAAGAATCATGGATCTAAAGGAGCTCTTAAGAATCACACTTGTCTTTTTAAAAAAATGATTTATAGTTTGCCTGGTTTTAAATCAAATGTGATATTATCTTCATCTTTACTGCCTTATAAAATTCTACTGTTTCAGCAATGTGTTTGCTTCTTTCTGCTTCATCAAGAACAAGTCTTACACTGAGTTGAGGACATAGTTTCAGAACCTGCGGCTACAGAAATATTAGTGAAAGGTTGAGTTCAGGACAAACGAGGACAATGAGTAGCCTGGGCCTGTAGGTCTCTTTCACTGTATACGTGGCAGATTAATTGGAAGGGAGGCAGAGAAGGCAAGGGATGCTTGAAGCAGACACTTCAGATGCTAAGAAAAGCCCCTTTGGTGGCCAGTGTAGGGCCTCCAGCTCTGTGGGGACGGCTGCAGAGAGGTTTGCCCCTTGGGGGGGGGTGGCACCACATCACCCAGCAGCTTCCCAGTCCAGTGTTGGGCTGGGTCTCTGAGGCCTCAGGAGCTGCCTGAGCTCAGCTCAGCACGGCACAGTGTATGTCAGCCAGGAAGTTACATCAGTTGCTGCGAGAAGAGCCCACCACCTAAAAGCCTAGGCTGGGGACCATGGCATTTACGTAAATTCTCAGAAAAGGTCTCATTCAACTGATTACATTAAATCTAGCTCTGATTCTGTACTTCCTTACTGGAAGGCACCTATTTGTCTAAATCTGTTTCCTCCATTCATACATGAGATGGATACTTCATTTGTATTTATTTTGAGATGAAAGAAAATTTGGCATATAAATACATTTAGCAAACTTTGAAGTTTTCCGCAACTATAAGGAATGACCAGAAAGGATGCTACTTCATGTTCCTACTTAAAAATATGCAAGGTATTACACTGTAGTTGCTAAATATTAACAACTTTTTTGGTGTTGAGGATTGAACCCAGAGCCCCATAAAGGCTCTGCCACTGAACTATGCCCCTAGCCCTAGCAATCCTCTTACTGCCGCTCTCCTGTGCAATAAAACAGTGACGCTGTATGCAGTTGACTTGAGGAGTCCAGCGTTTCATTTTGGATGAAGAAACGGTGACTCTAGAAACCTTTATTTTTCCTGAACCAATCCTGTGCAAAGCTGTACAATAAAAAAGTGCTCATCACAGAGCAGCCCTTTCTGTTGCCATTAGCTGATTCAAATTTGTTTTGTTGTGGTTGCTGTAAAAATTAACTTATGAAACCCGGGATAACCCAGAGCCCGAGGGCACACTAAGTAATAAATGCATTACTGTGTTAGTCTGTTCAGACTGCCATACACAATACTAACACGGGGAGGCTTGAACACAGAAATGTATTTCCTCGCATTTCTGGAGGGTAGAAGGTACCAGCATCATAGTTATCCACGAGGACTCTCCTCTTGGGTTGCAAACTAACTGTGCTCACTCTTAGTGTGGGGAAAGAATAGTCTCCCTGGTGTCTCCCTTGTGAAGGTACGAATGCCATTATGGGAACCCCAAATAACCCGGTTATCTCCCTACTTCAAATCTGATCACACCAGGGTTTAGGGCTTCAACATATGTACAGGGCAGCAGGGTAGTGTGTGTGTAGGGGGGAAACCACACATTAAGTCCAACAGCTACCTAGTACATATTCACCTATTTACTTAGTTTTGCAGTTGCTAAAAACTGAAAGAGAATCCATGCTTCAGAACTTGTTCATCAGTTATAACCATCAGCAGGAACTTTAAGGTTTAGGAAACATACCCCTTAAAAAAATTATTTCATCTCCTTGCATAAAGGAGAGGGCTCAACATTGAAAGATGTCAGTTGCCCCTAAACAAATCCCAGTGCAATTATTTTTCTTTTTTTTTCCAGTGCAGTTTTGTTGAAAACTTTGCAACATAATTCTGATTCCATGTAGAAAAATGTGTATCAATATCTGAAAAAAGTTTGATAATATTTGACCTCAAAGTCAAAACAATAATGTGGGCAGGAGAGTTATAGCTGACATGTATTAAAAACGTACTAATTGCCAAACATTGTTCAAAGTGTTTTTGCATGTTACCATTTCGAATGTTCAGAATCCAGTTCCCAACAGTTATGCTTATGTTACTGATGTGAAAAGCTAAGAATGTACACACAGAGTGGCGCCATGCCTGCCTCACAAGCGCAAGGTCCTCAGTTCGATCCCTGGTACAAAAAAAAAAAAAAAACGCAAAAAAAGCAAAACAACCCCAAATCTGTTGGGCCAGAGATTTAGCTTGGTGGCACTGCACCTGCCTCGAAAGCGCAAGGTCCGGAGTTCGATCCCCAGTTCTGCAAAAAAAAAAAAAAGTATACACAGTTAATGTATAACAGAACTAGAATTCAAACCCAGAAAATCTGACTTAATTTGAATACATGACATAAATTTATCCTAACAAAACAAAATGTTAAGGATGTGTATTGCAGTATGTACAGTCCTATAGTCCCATATCCCAAATCCTGGCAGTATATGTTTCAGAATTCAGAGTTTCTCAGATTTGAACTGGAGATGCAGCTCAGAAGTAGAGCACTTGCTGAACACACAGGAGACCCTGGGTTCAATCTCCAGCACTGAAAAAAAATTGAAAAAATTTAATATGTGGATCAATTCTATATTACATCCCAAAGGAGTGCTAGGACAGCATCCCATAATCAAAATAATTTTGCAGTAAAACATTAAAAACATTCACCAAAGTCAAATATGTAAAGGTTATAAATAGCTTCATAGGTTTTATTGCCAAATAAACATCTCAGCTTCTATCATCAAATGGGTTACCAAAAAATATTTCCAGAGCTTTTTTAAATTTCAGAACTGCTATATATTAGCATAAAGCAAAAACAAATTATGTCTGTAGCCGCGCATGGTGGTGCACACCTATAATGCTGGCGCTTGGGAAGCTGAAGCAGAAGGATCACTGGATGTTCAAGTCCAGCCTGAACTACAAAGCAAGACCATATCTCAAAAAACAGGAAAAAAAATCAAGTTTCTAATAGAGAATTGAATATATATGTTATATATATTATATATATGTGGCTCAAATTGCGTGTGTGTGTGTGTGTGTGTGTGTGTACACTGGGGATTGAACCGAGGGCCTCATGCATGGTAAGCACATGCTCTACCACTGAGATCCCACTTCCCACCCCACCACCACCTAGGATTGATTTTTTAAAAATTTCTTTTACTTAGGTATATGGGTTACACTGCTGAGCTGAAGTGGATATTCTATAAATTTGACTTACAACTTCTCCTTAATGAACCTCTTACCCTCATAAGGCTAGAAAATTCTTTGCCAAATGAAACAGAAACCATAGCATAATATTGAATTGGTGAAAAAATAAAGCTGCTGGTTTTCTGTAGCAAAACTTCACACTCATCTTCATGCATGAGCCCAGTTAAAGTCCAAAGGAGTCACTTGATCAGACAACACTTATCCAATGTGTCAAGGTGAAAAATCAAAAGGAAGAAGTCCCCACTTCAGTCTACCATCTTTATTTTTTCTTAGTTGCCAACAAGATTGTGGAGTTTGTAAAGGTGAGACTGCTGTGTAACCCTTTTACATCTCCCCAAGAGTACCCTACCCATTAAATACCTAGCAGCCTGCTGGTATGATTTAATATTTGCTCAAATGAGAGAACTAAATGAAAGAGATCATTTTGTTTCTGGTATTAGGAATAAAGACAGCTTTTGTTTTGTTTTCCCCCTGCTTTCTCTTTGTAAACCACTAAACTCATGTTAATGCAGAGTCACTGCCTGTGTTGTTGGCTGATACCACACCTTATTTTAAAATTACGAAATGGGAAACAGCATGGAGATGAGAAACCACTTGCCCAAATAAGGAACCACTCCCTAAATAAGATCCCGAATTGCATCTTTCAGCTCTTAGATTGCTATTCAGAGTTATGTGCCCCACACCCACATAGCGATCACTTTATTGTTTTGTCCTTTCTAATTATACCAAGTCCTGCATCTGCGGCCAGAAGTCTTGGCTGGAGAAGCATGCAAATCCTACCATGTCAGAGCAATTGCTAAGAAATTAAGGTTTGAACCAAAAGACAATTATATTTGAAGTGGAAAGTTTATTTTTCTTCTACTTAATGGAAATAGGGACTTGGGAACAAGTGAAATTTAATTTTTTCAAAGGAATACTTCTTCACTGTTGAATTGTAGTATGTGCAATTTAGATCTCCTGGAAGGTGAATACCTTTTACAACATCCACTTGTGCTTGGGCTGTGGAATTTCAGCTTTGAGCCTTTTTTATCCCCCCAGATTTGATCATTGTCCTCCAGATTCATTTTAAATCCTTAAGCAGTCGAGAATAATCTTACCCAATTTATGTAGTAACTTTGTAGTCACAAATAGAATTGATTGAAGCCTACTGACTTGACAACAGGGAGGAAAAGAATGTCTGATTATTCAACAAGGGCCTATCATATTCATTAGGTTAGGTATGGAGAATTTAATAGTGAGAGTGAAAATCCCTTCCTGTCACGGTTTATATCTAGATGTTCGCGAAAGCCGTGGCGAATCTATGGGACATGTGACACAGTGGGCTGTTCACGTCACTGAAAGCTCTCAGAGGTTCGCCATCACTTCCCCGGAAGCCGCCTGCAGTCACAGGAGGGCTTTGGAAGGCGGTTGGATTATAGGGCGTGGCTCTGACTTGCTGCTCACAGGTGGGGCCTGGTTGGAAGAGGTGTCCCTGGGGGCGTTACCTGCCACGTTTTATCTTCCAGGATCTTCCTTCGCTCCACTTCCTGGATGCCTGGTGGTGAGCTGCACCAGCTGACTATGGACCGAAACCTTTACAAACTGTGAGCCAAAACAAACATTCCTCCTTTAAGTCGCCTGTGTCGGGTATTGTGTCTTAAAAAACTGAGGCGCCTCCCTAATGGTTTTGTGTCTCAGGGAGAAGCAGACAGACATCATTCAGTAATGACACAAACAAATATAACATACAACTACAACAGATACACTGAAGTAGTGATGCCTGCTTCGGTAAAATTGTACAATATGAGAACCTAGTCTATTCAGGACTCACTGAAGTGCCTGGAGCCAAGACCGGAGAGTGGAATGACAAATAGGGAGTTTACTGGGCATGGGAAGGAGGAGAACAGTGGGGCCAGGCTTTGGGAGACAGTGCCTGATCAGTGAGGAACTAAAGAAAAGCAGCTGGAGGGAGGCAGAGTGGTGAGGTGGGAACAGACTGGTCTGGGAGAGGCTACCTTGGTTAAACATTAGCTGTTTATAGGGTAAAAAGAAGGAAGAAAAGAAGTCTTCCTGTTTGCAGCTGCAGCTCAGCCATCCCTGAATCAGAACCCAGTTCTCCAGGTTTTGGGGTTTGTCTGACCGTAACCAAAAGTACAAGCCCCCAAGAAGAGGGAAAATGAGTTTATTTACAATTTGGCCAATTTGAGGGGGTTGTTCCCGCCCCCCCCCAAGACACATATATAAGGTCCTCGAATATAGAAGGACCTTATTTTATAGAAAGGGTAAAATGAGCTGGGAAATATCCATATGTGGATGTAGCCAAGCATTGACTCAGAGGCTGGAAGGGTTGAATCCTGCTTGGGGGTGGCAGTTTACATTTTCAGCATGAGGAAGTTTGGAGAATGTTGATCTTTAATTTAAAAACCCTAATTTTCAAACATCTGTTTTAACCTCTTGGCTGTATTTCCATCCTTGTTTCAAAAGCCTTGGAACATACATACGTAATAGTGAGACTACTAGAATATAGGGAAATGTCAGAGGGAAAGGAGAGTTTGAGGAAAGTATAGTTTCCTCCTGATATTAAAAATGATGCCTTTCATATAGGTGGGAAAAAAAGATTGAGAGAGAGAGAGAGAGAGAGAGAGAGAGCAACTGAGAGCAGAGCTCAGTGGTCCTCACTACACACTGGAGATTCATTTGCTGACCTGACAGTCACTGAGGCATTTAACCCACAATTCAGACTTTTAATGGACTATGTGTAAATACTTCATCTGTCAATGAAGAAGGTTACACTGCAGGTCACTGAAAGGGCGTTATTTGAAGGTCAAGAGCCTACAGGAGCTGAGTCTGCTCTGGTGGCCCAGCTCCCCTGGAATGAGCAGTATTCATTGCCTGGCCCAGAGTTTGTGTCCATGCTCCGCCTCCTCTGGCGTCCCCAGGGAGGACTGCCTTGACAGCAGCTGGTGTATGCTTGGTGACTACCTTCCAGAAATGATTCCAGTGTTAGCTCTTAGACCTGGACAGATTTTGTCCACTTCCCCTTGTGCCAACCTCCAAGGTGGCAGGGCCCTGGAGACCTCAAGAAATGGTGGGGGTGAGCAAGGGAAATCCTTCCATATGTCACCTGGGAATAGAACTTGAACTGAACCCATTAAGATCTGTGTAACTGTCCTGCGCTCAACAGCTACCTCTCCTGGTGAAAGAACTTCCTTTATGCTCATAATAGTATTATGATAGTTCGTCTGGTAAGAATGAGTACAGTATGTATGGTACAAATACATGAGATCATACTATAAAAGCCATCCATCTTTATAAAAACACATAAAATAGATTTAATAGTCTCATTTCAATACTCTTGATCCATTTCTGTCACTTCTCTATAAACATGCATGAATATTGCATATAATAAGGAAGTACAAGCTGAATGAATAATAACCAAAGTCCTCCTAATGGTTTTGCGGAGTTATTTTTCACAGGACGGCCTGAATTATGTTAAACCAATAGTCCTAAATGGCCTAGCTGGGGATTATCATACTTAGAGGATAAAACATCTATGCTGGGTCTGGGGGTGTAGCTAAGTGGTATAGCGCTTGAAATCCTGGATTTGATCTCCAGCACTACATGCAAAGTCAAAAACCAAAACAACCACCAAAAGAAAAAAAAAGAAAAATATCTCCAATGCTATTGAAAAAGATGTATGGCCAGGTGTTGTGTTTCATGGCTCCAGAGGCTGAGGCAGGAGGATTGCCACGAGGTCAAGGCCAGCCTGGGCTACATCGTGAGTTCAGGGGCAGCCTGAGCTTCAAAGGGAGACCCTGCATCAACCCGCCCCCTCCAAAAAAGAAAAGTATTTTAAGATGCAGGCCTCAAAAGAAAGATTTTTAAAAACACTTGAGAAAAAAATGACAAGGAAAAACCAAATTGTATTTATATATTTATTTATTTATTTATTGGTACCAGGGATGGAACTCGGGTCCTTGTGCTTGCACAGCAGGCAGCAAAACCACTGAGCTAAATCCCTAGCCCCAAGTTTTATTTATTTAGAGAATAAATTTTCCAACACATGACTTCCCTGTTTCTTATCATGCAGTGTAGTAATGGTGTGTTGCTCTGTATAACAGGTGTCAAGAAGGAAGAGTAAAATAAAAGTATATTTTAGGGCACGTGAAGCATGAAAGAGAAAGATTCTGTAATATTTCATTTTCGATATTGTGCATTTTAATCATTCTGCAGCTATTCTTAGAATAAAAAATTTTAAAATATTTTTAGAAATACTCGTCCTTTCAAATTCGGTCACCCTTGGCTGGAGCATCACTGGCTGCTTTATGAAAAGCACATTAAACAGGGACAGGAAATCTTTCCAATGACTTGCACTGAAAGCCTGTTTTTCTTCTCACCCTGCCGTCCCCTACCCTATCCAACTAATAAGAAACCAGATTTCCTAAAAGCTGACCTTCTTCCCCATAGTGCCCCTGGTTAGAAGATAGTTCTTTTCATTTTCATTTTCTGTGAGAACTCTCACCACAAGCTCAGGCAGCTTTCCTCCTCCCCATAATTTCTGTAACCCCCCCCCCACACACACCGCTGAGCACTTGAGAATGTCTTTGAGCCTAGGAAAAGCTCAGTTCCTAATTAACTGCCCAGAGAATGGCTTTGCCATGTGGAAAACCAGTTAAGTGTTTCTGGTGGTTTTTGTGGGACCTGAGGGATATGATACTATGTTCTTAATCAGGCAAACTGAGGAGCTAACACTTTTTAATGACTTGGCAGCCCTGCTCCTGTGAGGACTCCAGATGTTCAAAGCTCTCAAGAGCCGTTCTGGAAATCCTTGTCAAGTTCCGTGGGCTCAAGGGATCATTGTAGAAGTTTGACCTTTGAATACTACCTGTGGCTTTTCTTTTTTTTTTTTTTTTTATCTTTGAGACAATTAAAGGTAGAGGGGTTTTTGTTTTGTTTTCATTACTTTGAAGTAAGTACAAAATATATTGAAATGAGACATATTTAGAATAGAATTTGGAAATATATCTTACTAAACTCAGGACTAGCTGGTTGGAAGAATGTGAAGGTTTTGGTTTTGTTTTTTTTTTTGCTTAAATTCTTTTATTGGTACTTTTTGGGTATACAGTACATTTACATTTATCATTGGCTGTTTGTACCTGTACATGATGTATCTTGGTTATTTTTTCCCCATTCCCTGCCCTCCCTTCACCCCCTCCACCCTTCCCTATTTACAAAGACTTTGTTTCCATTTTTTCCTTTTCTCATAATTTTTCCTTTCCCTTCTTTCCTTTCCCCTTCCCCTCCCACTTCCTCTATCCCTTCGGACCTTTTCTTCCTATTTCAAATAATCAATTATTAATTTTAATCCTTATTTACACTTTCAGTTTTTCACACCAGAGAAACTATTCGGTATTTACACATGTATGTCCTATTTATTTCACTTAAAAGTATGGCCTCAATGTGCATCCATTTAGCTATAAATGACTCTAGTTTCTTGTTCTTTATGGCTGAATAGTATTCCATTTTATAAAAAACCCACATCTTCTTTATCCAGTTTCCTGTTGATGGGCACTTGGGCTGTTTCCAAGCTTTAGCTATTACAAACTGTGCCGCTATAAACCTGGGTGCACATGTATCACTGTGGTATGATTCTTTTAATTCTTTGGGGAAGATATCCAGCAGGGGGAATAGCTGGATCAAATGGAACTTCCAGTCCTAGTTCTTTGAGGTATCTCCATACTGATTTCAACAGTGGTTGCACCAGTCTGCACTCCCACCAACAATGGAGAAGGGTTCCTTTCTCCCTACAACTCCCCTAGCATTTGTTACTGGTTGATTCTTGATAGCAGTCATTCTTTCTGGGGTGAGGTGGAATCTCAGTGTTGTTTTCATTTGCACTTCTCGAATGACTGATGATGTTGAACATTTTTTCATATGTTTATTTGGTGCTTTTACTTCTTTGTCTGAGAAATGTCTGTTCATTTCAGATGCCCATTTTTGAATTGGGTCTTTAAATTTGGGGGGGGGGTCTGATTTTTTTTCAGTTCTTTATATATTCCAGATAGTAGTTCTTTGTCTGAGGTACAGCTGCTAAAATTTTTTTTCCCACATTGTGGGTTGTCTCTTAGCTCTGTTGGTGGTTTCACTTGCAGTACAGAAGCTTTTTAATAAGACGAGATCCCAGTTGATTCTTTGTGCTAGTTCCCATGCTACTAAGGTTTTGTTCATAAAGTCTTTTCCTATGCCAATGTCTTCAAGAGTTCTACCTAACTTATCTTCCAGCAAGTTTAGTGTTTCTGTTTTAATATTTAGATCTTTAATCCACTTTGATCTTAGTTTAGTGCATATTGATAGATTTAGAAAATGTGATGTTTTTACATCTCTCTTGATTAACAGTCTCCTTTGGGAATGCATATAAAGCTTTGGATTTTATTCCAAAAAGGACTATGGACATAAAGTTACAAGAGATTGATTTGTTTTTCCCCCAGTGCTAGGGCCTCATTTATGCCAGGCAAGCGCTCTACCACAGAACTACATCCTCAGCACAGGAAATTCATTATTAAGAAACTATCTTTTCACCATTTACAAAGTCTTCATTATTTTAAAAACTTTACAAAATGTTAAAAAAGATTAAAATCCTGTTGCTGAGGCAGTTGAGCTGACATCCCGTCTTACGTCATCATCATCATCATTATTATTATTGTTTTGTTTTAGTGAGACTAGTTAGTCTTGCTAGTTAGTTCAGGCTGGCCTTGAACTCACTGTGTAGCCCAGGCTGGCCTCAGACTCCCTATTGTTGGAAATAAGCCCCCAGACTAAAGTTGTCAGTGTAGATAACAAAGCACTTAGACATCAAGTAATCTCGACAAGGCATTTCACTTCTGCAGAAGGGCACAAGCATGAGGTAGCAGGCACATGGGACAAAGAAGTGTTGCCCCTTTTATCCCTAATGCAAGAGAAGCAGCTGACCTTTAAATTCCTTGGCTGAATTCAAAGGTTTATTGCAGGTGACTGACTGGAGTGGGGGGGGAGTGCGGGTTGGAAGGAAGTCCTTGGTCCTTATCGTGAGGGAGGGGTGGTTAGAGCGAGGGGACCTGGGATGTGGAATCCGCAGTCCTTGGTTCTTCATCTTGGATGCCGGCTGTGTTCTGGGCAAAGGTGCATAGTCATCATTTCTTGGAGCTCAGGAGAGTAACAGAACGGGTGGACAGTGAGGAGATGGCCAGGTCATTTAGACCCAAAATGGAGTTGCTTTGGCCTTGTGCTTTGATGGAAAAGACAAAGCCCCTTTCTCACACTATGATCCTCCTCCCTCAGCCTCCCGAGTGCTTGGATCACAGGCCTGTGCCACCACACCCATTTCTGACCTCTTCTTTAAACACGTGAATGCTACCAATAAATACTTAAGAAAATGTTAATGGAATTATTCTCTTAAACTTATAATTGACTAAGCAATTTGTTCTTTTACACATTATTTTTAACTTTCTCCTTTGAATGCTATTTCTGATGGTTATTTTCAATAGCTTGCTTGTGTATTTTTACTAGGAATTTACTCCCCTTGCCAACTCCAATTAATAGATCTAAGGCCTTGTGCTCCCTCGCTACCCAACACTGAGTCCAGAATTAGTACCAGGCAGAATCCCCTCATACTATTTGGTGAAGCCTCAGAAACATAGCATTTGAAAACTGCAGATTACCGATCGTAAATTAATCTACTGGGAATGCTGTGTTTTTTGTTTTCAAAATGAAGCAAACAATTCAGTTACAGGACCCGAATTAGCAGCTGTTTCAGAACCGAGAAGAGGAGTCACTTGAGGGGAAATGTGGCCCGAGGGCCTTCTCTGCTGAGGCGCTGTGTCAGGCAGGGCCTAGGCAGAGGAGAAGAGAATGACCTAAAGTCCACTTTGGGTTTCTAACTGGGAAGACAGAGTGGCCTACTGTGTGATAAAAGCCATTTAATGTATGCTGTTTCAAATCAGTGCGACAAAACAAAACAAACAAACAAACAAAACTTCCAAGAGTGCAGAGAAGAGCCTAGTAGGAGCTACTGGAGAGCTTTATGTAGAAGGCTCCAGACCTGGAAAGGCAAGTGTAGGGTAATAAATCCAGGTAAGAAAACCAGACAAAGGACCAAAGGACAGGAACAAACAAGGCATTTTGGAAGAATCTCTAAAAGTTTTTGATTTTGTATTTTCTGTGTTGTATATAAAGAAGAAAGGGTGTGGATTTATATTTCCAAATGTAGGTTGTAGAAATGAGTCCATGGTTTCACCTAGGGCTTGTGTGTGTGTGTTGTAAATAAATCTGTACAACTTCACCCTTGATTTCATGAAGCAAACATGTTCTCCCCCGTGCGCATGCAATCTTCATGAAGAAGCTTTTAAAAATGATCAAACTCATAATTCGTGTGGAAGGAAAACTTGAGCTTGAGCTCATACTTTTGAATATATCTGGGGTGGGGTTGGATGAAAGGATTACATGGGAAATACCACAGTCCAAAAGGGCACTGAGATTCTGAAAAATATTTTGGGAGTTAGACATTTGCATTTTAAGCAATAGCTGGAAAGGAATACAGCTCATGTTACTTCTCCTTCCTTGCTGAGCAGCAGCAGCTTGACCTAGAGGAGCAAAGCTTTGTTTGCATGGAAGAGCCCAAAGAGAGAGCAAGTCTCCTTTCCACTGAACTATATGGTATAATTACTTTCCAGTAATTCAGTTCACAGTAATTTTGACATTAGCCAACTTCAATATCACTATAAAAGTTATCCCAATAGTATACCCCAAACTCATTCTTGCTTCCTACCCCTAAATCCAAACCAGTGAGTCTTGAGGCTCCACCCAAAACAGATTTATATTGTTAATAATGTCTCATGTAGGTGAAAAGTCACTATTACAGGGCTAGCCTGACTCTTAGATGGAATGGGTTAGCTTTCTCACTACCTCAAAAACTTCTATTTCTACCCTTAGTGGTAATACTTACTAGCTACCTGACTTGGGTGTTTATAATATTTCCGGCACTGTGCTAAGCATTTTATGTTCATTGTTTCACATAATAAAATCCTAGCAGCAATAACCCTTTGAGGCAGCTATTGTCTTTTAAAAATATGTAACTCTTAGGTAATGATTGTACATGTTTATGGGTTGTGGTGTGATGGTTCAGTGGGTGAATACTGTATAATGATCAAGGCAAGTATTATCCTGACTTTACAGGTGAGGAAACTTGTTAATAACCAGCCAGAATTCAAAGGGTGACGTTCCTTCCTGCTGAATGCCCTTCTCACTCCTGCCCATCTGCACTTAATGAAGACCTATACATCTATGTTTTCCAAAAAGTACTCCTATTGCTGCTATTGATTTCTCTCACCTCAGAACTCCAAAAGCATCTACTTATTAGATGCTTAGAACAACTAAGAAGAGCACCAGGACAACATTAAACTCTGAACAGCATCATAGCAGTAACTTACAGATTGGACAGGATTTTACAACCTAGAGTTTAAGCATAAGAAATGCTCACTCTACAAGGAATTGTTCTTAAAATTTCTGTATAGAACAACTGATTTCATTCTCCTAAAGCTATGAGATCAGTACCATTATTATTAGTACTATTTTATAATTGTGAATACTGAGGCAGAGAAAGGTTAAATAACTTTGCTAGTGTAACGTCCGGGTGTAGACTGCAAACCACCGCTCAGCTGAAAAACCGCAGGTCCTGGTGTCCCTAAACAGGCATCAGTAAAGAATTAGAGGCCATGTTTAAAGTAAAAGAAGACAGTTTATTTGAAGATGGGAAAGGAGGAAAAGAGAGCTGACGGACAGCTACTCGGACCGAGTAGAGGAGAATTCCAAAGTGAATTGCTCACCACCTTTTTATAAGGTTTGGTCTCATAGGCTCTTGGAATTTGATTGGTTCCCTGGCTTGTGTAGACTTTCATCTTGGGTTTCCTCTGGCCATGTGACCTTTCCCTGTCCTCTGGTGGAGGGTAAGATAATGAGTGAGGTCCTTAAGGACAGCCTACTTAGGCTTAAGGGTTAAGTAAAGGGAAAGTTTGTGCTTTTTATGTTGATCTCCCTGCTTGGGACCTTCCCAGACCTAGTTTCTTTGCCTTTGTCTTCCTCATTGCTCCAGTCTAGCTACCTTTGCCTTTGAGTCTGGCTGCAGAGTCAAAGTTGTCTATTAGTTTTTAATAAAGCTCAATGAGGCCTTTGCCCTACCTTTCCCCTAGCTACGCCCCATCCCTACATTAGGGGAAAGCTTGTGAAGACTCTAGGGTTTGAGGATGAAAGGAGTTAATTTGTGTGAAAAATGCACAACAGTGTCTAGCAAATGGAGCATTCACATGTTAGCTGTCATTATGAATTCATTCTACTTTCTCCAAAAATATTCTTTATCTCCATCCAGTTGTTCATCTGCCCAGCAAAACAAGGACACATCTTCAATGAGCCAGATGCTGGGTTTGACAGTTCCACAATTGTCATTTCGTTCACCTATTCAACAAATATTTATGGAGCACCTACCATGTACATTGGGGACACAGAAATTAAATAAAACAGTGGTCCTGTAAAGCGGGTTCCTTAGCTCCATCATTACAAAGGATAAAACTGAGGTTCACACAGCTAGCTAGTTGAAGGATTGGGATTTAAATATAAATCTTTCAAACTTGAAAGTTCTAGGCCTTTCCCCCAGAAAAGATAATGTTACTACTGCCTATGAGCCACCTGATATACCCTATTCTTCCCAATGGGACATAGTACATTTGGAAATTGGGAAACTGTTGCTTCCTCTTCTTCTATTTGGTTTACACTTTCTCAGTGACATCACTATCATCTCCAGAGAAATGATTTTCATAGGAAAAAGAGGTATGGGGCCAGAGATTTAGCTCAGTGGTCCTGCCACCTGCCTCGAAAGTGCAAGGACCCGAGTTTGATCCCCAGTACAAAAAAGAAAGAAAGAAAGAAAAAAGAGATGATTAAAAAATACGGTTAATATTAAATTTTAGAATTTTATTACAGTAAAAGACATTGTCATCAATTCCTCTCAGAATACTCCCCCTCACTTCAGACACACTTATTCTATCATTTTTGCCTCTTGCTGAAGCAGTTCTGAAAGTCCTTATTTGTGCCTTTAGTTGCACTGTTTTGGCTACATTGAGGTCCTGAATCAATTAAAAACATTTACCTTTTGAGGTCATTTTGGCTTTGGGGAAGAGGTGGAAGTTGCACAGTACCAGATCCAGTGAATGAGGTGGATGAGGACCCACCGTCACGTTTTTTACAATCCTGCTTTTCCACTGGATGTTACTTAGCAACAGCACGAATCTCACCTTGTGAAGACCTTACGAGAGAGAACTTCCAGAACTGTTTCAGAAAAATGGTAAGAATGATGGAATAACTGTGTTTGAAATGAGGGGGAATATTTTGAGGGTGATTAATAACAGGGTGTCTTTTACCATAATAAAGTATTTAAATTTAAACCTTCACATATATTTTGATCACACCCCGTACGCAGGTATATCACTGATGAGCGCCTTCCCTGTCCTGCCCAAAGTCTTCCAGCCAACAGACTACTCAGGGAAAAGTGGATCTGCTTGGGGTGGGGGTGGGGGTGAGGGGATAATGGATCATGAATTCTGCTTCTTCTACAGTTTCCAGGATGACTCCTAGTGAACCTCCGAAGACTCTACTGCTCCACAGGACACAAAGGAGGTCATAGTTGTTGAGGCAAAGCTTTGTTGGAATCAGAGAGCCTATTTTAATGACATTTTGATTACTTATTCAACAAATACCTATATACCACTTAGTATGTGCCGGATAGTGTTTAAAGCATTTTACAAACGCCTCTCTTACCTTTCAATTTGAGTCTTGATTTGCCATTTATAAGCTGTCTGATTATGATCTAATCTGACAACTTCCCTGGGCCTTCATTTCTTTTTCTGTTCTCTGTTATGAGAATAATAAAATATCACAAATAGCAGCAATCAAATGAAATGAATCACATACTAGTGCTTTAGAAATAATAATAAGTACTAATTATTATCCTTTTGATAAGTGTTGATCTACCAAAGATTTAGGAGATCCTCCTAGGAACTGTTAGCCTATGATTGTAGTTGATGTGGACAAATCTGAGCTATAGAGACTAGGCTAGAGAGTTCAGGTTCAGAACAGCATGGATTATTAAGATATCAGTATAGTTAGTTGAGAGAGAGAGAGAGAGAGAGAGTGTGTGTGTGTGTGTGTGTGGTTGTATAATAACCTAGAAAGTGGTTTTTCTTGGTACCAGAGATCAAACTAAGGACCTTGTGCTTGCCAGGTAGGCATGGTGCCACTGAGCTAAATCCATGGCCCCTCCCCAGGAGAATTTTGATGCAGTCCCCTCATCATTCCCTGGTTCAATTCTACATGCTCAGGTCTAGGTTATCTCTGCTTCTGGGAAGCCCTTCTGATTCCCAAGCCCTGTGGAGGATTCCTTCTGTGAGCACCCATGGCACTCTACTCTTCCCATTCCTTTTTATTCGTGTGTTATTGTCTGGCTCCTCCCACAGACCATGAGCTCTGGAAGGAAGTAGGCCACATCTATTTAAACCTGGAACAGCATTTAGTAGATAAACTGACTTTTAGCAGGACCTCAGTAAGTAGCTGGGGAAATAAAAAGATTCTGTATCTGGACTGAAGAGGTAAGAACTTGGAACTCTAGTGTATTTATATATATATATATATATATATATATATATTTTTTTTTTTTTTTTTTTTTTTTGTACTGGGGATTGAACTCAGGTCTTTGTGCTTATGAGGCAGGCAGCGGAACCACTGAGCTAAATCCTCGGCCCATCTACTGTATTTATAAGAGATTGCCATAAAGGTGCTCTAGAATATTTATCTCTTGTTGTTACCAGATATTCCTGCTCTAGTACTGTGAACACATACTCCCACAGTGACCATGAGACCAAGTTGGCATCCAAGGTTGTACTTCAAGTGCTCTGAAAATATTTCTTGGTTTATGATTTTTAAATGACTTCTGCTCTCTCTCTCTTTCTCTCTTTTTTTTGGAGGGGAGGGGACCAGGATAGAACTCAGGACCTTGTACTTGCAAGGCAGGGGGGAGAACCACTGAGCTTAATCCCTGGCCCATCGCTCACTCTCTCTTAAGGACTGTCATGTAACTGGCTATCCTTGATAGTATGTCTACTGTGAGGCTTAAACTCAGTTTTGAGATTTGAGTAAGGTGGGACAGATGCTCTCTTTTAAGGATTTTGCCTCTTCAGTGTGGACTAGATTGGAAGAGACTGAAGTGAAGTCAAGGAGAGTTGTATTACTGAACTTGTTTGAGGCACACAGATATCCTTGTCACTTTCAGAAGGGTCAGTGAATAGCCTCTTCACTGAAAAATTTCATACATTGCAAGGAGATGAAATGACATTGAGAATAAAATGAAATGTCATTCACAGTGAAATGAAATGTCTGGGGGGAAGGGAAAAGGAGCCAGATGAGGAAGATAGAGTTGACAGTCACAGGCAGACAGCTGTTTAGCATAAGTTAATTTAGCAGCCAGCATGTATCTGGCTCATACTAGATATATTAGACTCTGACACAAGAGAAGAGGGCAGGGGGTAAAAAAGGACTATTTCTAAGGGCGTAATATATTTTATGTACAAATTGCAGAAACACAAGAAAGACCAAAAAAGAAACTGACAAATGGTTTTCATCTTTTTCAGACTCCTTCCACCCTATGCCTATGCCAGCTCCTGCTCTTAGAAGCAGGGCCCATACAATTTGGATGCATCAAGTTCAACTATGAATCTGTATAAATCAGCTTTTCTGACCCTAACACACAATACCCAACACCCACAACTTAGAAGAGGTTTAATTTGCTCAGTTTCAGTCCATGATCAGCTGGCTCCAAAGCAGAGATATCATGGCAGAAAGGCATGGTGGACCAAAGCTGTTTAGTTCATGGTGGCTGGGAAGGAGAGCCTGGGAACAGCACTAGAGCAGAAGGGCTGAGGGTCAGACATTGACCCCAAGGCCCATATCTCCATGACCCACTCAGACATACCTAGAAGTATGCTCTACCAATTCCTAGGGCAGATCTCAAAGCCAGTCAATTGAAATTCCACCCAAACTGACACATCCCATCCCCTTCAATTTGCTATCTAATCACACTTCCATAAACCCATATTTAATCTCCAAGTAAAGAAAATAGTAAGCTTGTAATTTTGCCTAATATAATATAGCTCTCCTGAGTACAACTGGAAATGCAATGATCCTTTTCCTAAAGTTTCAACAGTTCCCTCATATTTCAGAAGTCCAACTCTAAGTCTCTTCTGAGACTCAAGACAAACTCTTGGCTGTGAAACTGTTTTTTTTTAAAAAAAGTTATATATTCCCAAGGGACAATGGGACTGGGTAAACATTCCTATTCCAAAAAGGAGGAATAGGGGGATAAAAAAGAACTGAATCAGTTGAAGACAAAAATGCACCAGGGCAAACATATCTTGTAGATAGTTGCATCCAGGGCACATGGTGGTAAAATATGAGTTCCAAACGACTTGGGAAACCCCACTCCTAGGACCTGGCTGGTTGCAGCCCACATAACTTCTCTCTTGGGTTGGCTCAGTTGATGTGCTGCAGCTTTCTTCAGCAGACACTTCACATTCCTGGCATTTTTGACTTCCTGGGTTGTCCACTGCACCTCTAGCTTCATTCCCATCACTTTGTTCACTGCCCTCTCAGGGACTCCTTGCCAGGCCATCAAACCCTTCCCTTGAAATCCTCTGACACTTGCATTCTGGATCCCTGAAAAACCAGCACCACCTGGATGATGCCATCAATGGGAGCAGCAGCCAGGCTCCCTTGGACCATGGCTGCAGTGGTCTCTTTCTGAATGGCTGAACTCTGGGAAAGACTTTCCTAGGCTCCCCCAAATGAATTGGGCCCCCTGAGTCTCTTTACACTTAGCAGTGTCTTTCAAACTTGTTTTATCTTTTTCCACCCCTGAGCCTGCAAAGGGTGGAGTCTGACCAATATTCCTGAGATGCCTTCAAGCCATCTTTTTTATTGCCAACATAAACTCCTTGGCTTGTTTTCGATGCTAATCTTTTCAGCAACCATGCTTTTCATGGCCCCAACTTTATAGGCATTTCCTTTCTGATGAAACTGCAAAGTGTTCAGATAATTTAGCACTGATTTTTCCTCCTGCTTCTTGCTCTAGGTTTGACTGAAATCAGCCAGTAGTACCCATGCTGCAGCCTGAACATTATGCTGCCTTGAAATTTCCTCCACCAGATTAGTCTGCCACCTTTAAATTCAGCCTCATACAAAGTCTTAAGACATGGGCAAAATGTAAACATCTTCTTTGCCAAAATGAAACATGCATGGCCTTTCATCCAGTTTCCAAAAGAATCTTCATTCTCATCTGAAAACTCCTGAGCTAGGCCTTCACTATCTGCATTTCCATCAGCCTTCTAGTCTTCTGAGCTTTAACCAGAATCAGCCAACAGACTTTACTTACAGAATTCTAGGGCTTCTATAGCTGGCATTTTCAAAGCTTTCCAAATTCCCTTACTAACCAATTCCAAGGCCTTCCGAGTCACATTGTCAGGTACAGTCATAGCAACAACACTGCTTCTCTGATATCAATTTTCTATATTAGCTTTCTTGTCACTGAGACTCAACACCAAACACCTAGAGCTTAAAGGAGGAGATGTTTAATTTACTCATGGTTTCAGTCCATTATCTGCTGCCTTCAAAGACATCATAGTGGAAGGGCTTGGCAGAGCAAAGCTGCTTATTCTTGGTGACTGGGAAGCAAAGCAGAGGAAGAGTCTAGAATGGAAAGGACAAGACACCAGACATAGACCCTAAGGCTATGCCTCTGTGACCCACCTAGACATACCTAGAAGTATGCTCTACCAATTCCTGGGGCAGATCCTAAAGCCAATCAAATTGAAACTCCACCCTAACCACCACAGTATCTGCAGGGAGGCTATAAGAAATTTCATTTGCAATCAGCCAGAGGTATACCTATACCTGTACTGACATATGTTAAGTACATAGTTAACTTTTTCATGAATCAATCAGAAATCAAGTCAGCTATATTATGTACATATCTCTTAGAAAAAGACTACTGGATGTAGGTGTATAAGACCTCTGGTTGTAACTCAAACAACATTTAAAATGCAAAAATGATCCAGGTGTTGTGGTGCACACTTATAATCCCAGCATTGAGGGGACAGAAGCAGGAGAATTGTCTCAAATTCAAGGCCAGCCTGGGCTAAATAGTGATTTCAAGTTTTGAGACCTTGTTTCAAAAAAACAAACAAAGCAAAAAATAAATCAAAAGCCCTTGGAATATTTAGAAATACTAAAAGAAAACTTAAGTGCTTTTCTAATCATTAGCAACTGGCAACACAACTCCTATGAAGATGTGTGAAACTTTCACATTTTCTCTCTAAACATACAGGGAAGGAAGCCCATAAGCAACTGCATAAAAGAAATCAAGGTGGTGATGAAGACAAAGTTTCACGGTCAGCCATTCTCCTTTAAGCACCATGGACAGAGTGGATGCCCTGTTGTTTGTTCATGCTGGGGATGGAACCCAGGCCCTTGTGTATGCTAGGCAAGCACTCTACCACTGAGCTACCACTGGCCCTCTTGATTGCTTTAAATGAGAGGAGTGGGAGCTTCCATCTGAAGGCAGACCAAGGTCTCTAGACTCCTGAATGTGTCTGTAATAGCCAGCTAGAATTCTGCTCTACTACCAATTTTTGTCAAATGGTGACCAGAGCGCAGGCCCAAAGAAAAGGAAAAATCAATGTTCTGGGCACAATGACTGTACTTAGTCTGGGTACATTCTCCATTCATGCAAGTATTTATTGCCCAGTTGCAGTCTTTCTACCTGCCTGATCTCAAAGTTCCTGGTGGAAAGAAAGCAGAGTACATTGGCGGGAATATCTTGCCTACTAACAGCTGCCTTAGGCAAAAATAGAAGGAAATGTAACTTCATTTGAAAAGTATCTATACTCTTGAAATCCTAGGCATAAGTATAAAATGGAATCATATCATACACACACTGTAGGAGTTTATTGTGTAAAGGAAACCCAGCCTGTGCTTTCTCTTAAGTGCAAACCTTGTTACTTTAAAGCAAAAAGAATACAATCATATTTTGACCAGTCTGCCCTTTAAACTTGACTTTTAAGTGGCAGGTTTTTTTTTATGGTGGAATACTTCCACATTCTGAAATTTATTTCCATAAAATCCTGTACTTCACAGCAAGAGAGAAGTAAATCACTAACATTTAAAATATATTCAGTAAAAATTTTCAGAAAGCATAAGACCAACCAAAAGTTGCCCTCCTTTGTAAATAGCTCAATTCATAGTTTATTGAGTATCAGGTATAATGGGTTTCATGTGATGTATCATCACATAGACACCAAATAGAAAGGAGAGAAATCACTAAAACTTCGCCTCCCACTCTCTGGCTCTCACAAAATGCAGGTCCTTTCTCCTCTAAGTTCCCAAGGACACCACTGTACTCAAGGCAGGGTTGTTTCTTTGCTCAGCGAACTGGAGTGTCTCTGGCTGATGTGAAAACAAAGGAGAAAATATATTACCTCCTGTTCCTAAACCCAGTTGCCTTTTGGGTAATAATGCAGAGGGGAAGAGTGAAATCAAGTGTGTAGCAGCCACCTTAAAGCTTTCTGTCCCGGACTGCCCTCTCTGGCCCGCACCCCTAGCTCAGCTTGGCCCCTCCCACTCTGGGTGTCCACATCAGTTCCCAAAGGGAGCCTGCTAGGGCTGAGGGCAAGCATCGAGGGAGCCAGGACCCCTGATTTGCCAGGCAATGGAGAGATCCAGAGAGCTCACAGAGGTGGTGCACAGTAGGTGAGGTTGCTTAGGGCAATAGCTCTTGCCAACTTGTGTAAAAATACTGAACCTTTTTACCATTGGTACAAATGACTTGACTTCATGAGACCCAATTTCCCTGTGCCTTTAAGGAATCATCTTTGCCCTTATAGCATTATAATGACTCATTGACAGCTCTCACTTGTCCTCTAAAAAATTCTTTCTGAATTTTCTGAGTTATCATATACCTTGTTCTTTCTTTTCTTGATAATCTTGTTGCTCTATCTGTCTGCATATACATATATACTTTTTTTATACAATTTCCTTCTATGCTTTGGCAAATCATTTAATTGAGCTTTATACTGTTCCTGTTAAACAAGGTCAAACATGAGAGAATCAAGGAAGATTAGGTATAGGAAAATTCTTTACATATTAGAAACAATTTGTAACTATTACAGAAGAAGGCATTTTTATAATTTGTTAATTATAGAAGGACAACTTCTCTTTAGGATTGGAAAAGCTTCCATAGGGTGCATTAAAGTCACACACACACATACACACACACACAGACCACCACCACCACCACCACCACCACCAACAAAAACAAAGCCTATAGAGGTATTTGAAAGGGCAGAAGACTATATTGTTTAAAGATAGGTAGACCAGAAAGCTGGAGAGACTTAATGGTATTCATGTATAGAGAAGGATAGAGAGGACTATGTGCAACTATTTCCATCTTCACCGATGACAGGATAAAAGAAATTGGGCGTCAATTGGAGAGATTTTGTTAAACATAAAGAAATGTTATGTTAGTGGGGCTATTTATTTGCAGTGCTAGTGATGGAGCCCAGGGCTTTGCACATAGTAGGCCAGCACTCTGCCACTGATCTACAACACAACCCTTCAGAAGGGTTTTAGGGGTTTCTGCTCTGAAGGTCCACAGACTTGATATGTAATAAGGGCGTGTGAATGAGCTTCTAGGGCCAGGGTGGGGGATTTGGCTGAAAACACTCCAAACATTTCCAAACTCCCACTCTTCTACAGAAAATTTATATTTTCAGCCCTTGCCAAAGCATGACTTACATGCATTCTATGCCCAAATTGGCATTCCCATTCATAAAGGGCTGTTGACTGAGGACAGACACTGAGACTTGATCTAAAACTCTGGGTTTCCATCTTGATTTTGTCCCCTCTCAGCTGTTGTGACCCCAGCTAATTAATTGATTGCTATATCTTTGTTTCCTTGTCACAAAATGGAGGTAATAATGGTACTTAGCTCGTGGGTAGTTTTAAGTTTGCCTGGCATGGAGCAAGGGCTCAAAAATGATGGCTAGTATTATGCTAAAGGGACCTTTTCATGGTTTCAAAGGAGCACCCCTTAGATCTGGTACCTAAAGATTTGTTTCTCATTCTCTTCCTCTTTTGGAAGTCATTCTTACAGGAAAGCACACCTCCTTGTTTATGCCACTTGCCATTCTCTGAACTCTCTCAGCTCCATTACATCCTCCTTGAAGAGAAGTGATCTGGAATTGTTCGAGTGTGATCTTCCCTAAAGGCAGAGAGAGAGACTGAATAATGTATTAAGGCGCCTTCTGGCAATATGACTCTTCACAGTGACGCGGGTGAAGGGAATTTCTTTTGCAGACTGTCTCATCAGTTAGCAGAGACCGCTTTACGACGCTAGAGGTCACTGTTAAAACAATATTTCAAAAGCAGAAGCCTTTAAACAGCAGTGAAACCGAAGAGTCCTTCAGCATGGCGAGTGCCAAGTTATTATATAGGTAGTATGAAGGCAACAGCTGGGATTTTGTCAAGTTCCTAAATTGAAATTCACTTCTAATCTCTTCTTACTTCTCACCTCTAGAAAACAATTCCGCTTTCCCCAAGGTGGTAAGACCTTTACTTGGGAAGATCTGCTGCTGAAAAGCCTGCTTTGGTTTGGACAGCTGACTGCCAAATTAGCATCTCCAGCTCTGACATCCAAGTCAAGCCTACTGCAACGCTTCCAACCATCTGCGACCCACTTCCTCTCGGCAAGCCCCCTGCCCCACCCACGCCTGCACCTTCCATTCAGATCAAATCCTGTTAAATCAGGCTACTTCCCAGACTCTTCTTCCCCTCTACTTTCAAACCAAACAGACTTCCCCTTCTCAACTTTTTTACTGGTGATTAAGAGTCCACCTGCAGTTTAAAGATCTTCAACTGCAAAGGCTTTATTCCTGTTGATTTTACTTCCTGATGTGTTTTCTGAATATATTTTCTTCTGTAAAATTGAAGCAACAGTAGCACTCACTTCATAGAGTTGAAAAATACCAGGAATCCGTGCCTCCTTCTCTAACACTCTAGCCCTAACCTGTCATGAGCCGAGCCGGGAAATTCAAGATACATACCCATGGTCTTTACAACACTCTGGCCTCTCTTCTAATGATGTTGTCCTTCACCCATCTTCAGGCACTTATTCTCGTGGTTTTCCGTACTCCAGGCCAGCACAGTTCCAAAGAACCCTCTTCTACAAGGCTAGTTTGAGTCACACAAGGCTACTGAGTACTTGTGTTACAGGTTAGATTTAAAATGCCCCCAAAGTCTCGTGTGTTCAGAGATGGAGCCTTTGCAAGGTGATTGGATCACGGGGACACTTTACCCATGAGTGGATTAACCCACTGGTGGATTCATAGCTGAAGTGCTGTCAGGAGGTGGGGCCTGCTCAGTAAAGGTCACTGGGGGGCGTGGCCTGGGAGTGTATATTCTTGTCTCTGACTCCTCTCTTCTCTCTTTGCTTTCTGCTGCCATGGGTTGAACAGGTTTTCCTTGGTAGTGAGCTTTCACCTTGCCGTTTCTGCCTTGAAACCAACTGACCATAATTGAACCCTCTGAAACTGTGAGCCAAAATAAACCTTTCCTCCTTTAACTTACAGGTGCTATGTATTTTCTCCTAGGGATAAAGAAGTAACTAATATAACTTGAAATGTGACTAATGTGTGTGAGGAACTGAATTTTAAATTCTATTCAATGTTTAACTAGTTTAAATGCAAAACATCTATCTGTGCTGTATTTTCTTTGCTCTCCCCTGTTTCTGCAGATGACATTAGCTATCTCTTAGCTAAGGTCATCTTACGTAGGGTCATAGAAGCTGTTCCCTCCCACTCCCAAAAATTCTCCTCCTTTCTTCTTCATCCCAAGACCATTGGATTCAACATACAGACATGCTGCTGTTTCTCTTATCTTAACCAGAATTCTCTTGGCTTCAGCTCCCCATCTGGCTTCTGCTATTTCCCCCATCATTCCTGCCAGAGCAAAACTCCCTAAAAAAATTATCTGTGAGCTGGGGATTTAGCTCAGTGGTCCCGGCACCTGCCTCGCAAGTACAAGGTCCCAAGTTTGATCCCCAGTACAAAAAAAAAAATTATCTGTGCCAGGCATGGTGGCACACACCTGTAATCCCAGTACTCTGGGAGGCTAAGGTAGGAGGGTCAAAATTCTTGCCCAGCCCGAGCAACTTAGTGACTTAGCGAGACCTGTCCCAAAGTAAAAAGTAAAAGGGCTGGGGATATAACTGAGTGCAAAGGTTCAATCCGCAGTATTGCACACATACACATGCACACACACACACACACACACACACACAATCTACACTCACAGATGGAATTTCTCTCCTCAAATTGTTTCTTGAATCTCTGCTGGGAAACTGCTGTTAACAGGGCATGGAGACCTCCTTGTTGCTAAGTGAAATCCGGCTGGTCCTCTTCTGGCTTCTAGGACAACATGCTGCTTGCCCGCTTATCTTCCTCCCTTCTGGCTGCTCCATTTCTGTCCCTTGTAATAGTGCTGCCTTTAGATCTTCAGCATCTGAATGTTGGCTATGGTCTTTTTCCTTCCCTTCCTTCCTTCCTTCCTTCCTTCCTTCCTTCCTTCCTTCCTTCCTTCCCTCCTCTCTCCTCCCCTCTCCCTTTCTCTTTCTTTCTTTTTTGGTTTGTTGTGACAGGGTCTCACTAAACTGCACAGGCTGGCCTTGAACTTATGATCCTCTTGCCCTAGCCTTTTGAGTGTTAAAATAACAGGGATTCATCACCACACACACCCAGCTCTTAGTTTTGTTCTATTTACTTCCTGGTTGATCTCACTTGGAGCTTGAAACATCTTCCCACATTTTTATCTCCAAGCTGGCTGCCCCCTTGAAGTATGTAGGCCATTATATCCAGCTGACAACTGGATATCTCAAATCTGACAGGACTGAATTCTGGATACCCCCCTCCCTAAATGTATATCTTGCTCCTCCTGCCATCTCCACATCAGGGGTCACCCTAACAATGTGTAACAGTTTGTTGATGGGTGAGGACAGTGCCATTGTTCCAGGTGCTCAGCCACAAACCCTTAGACCTAGCCTCTATCCTGGTTCTCTCATTCTCCCTCCCTCTCCCCTCTGTCTTCTTTCTCCCACATCTGACCTATCAGCAAATTTTATCAACCGTGTGTTCAAATTCTAATTAGAAGCTGATCATTCCCCACCTCTTCCTTTACATTCTGTTACCATGGCAGCTCACTATCATTTGTCTCATTACCATTTATCAGCAGTGGTTTCCCAATCCTACCCTTCCTACAATCTATTTTTTTTTTCCCTTCGGTACCATGGATCAAACTGAGGACCTTGCACTTGCCAGGCAGGCATGGCACCACTGAGCTAAATCCCTAGCCCTCTACAATCTATTCTTGAAAGCCAGCTGGAGGAATCTCCTTAAAGTTAGCTCTCACCATGTCACTTTCCTACTCAAGATGCTACTTTGGCTCCCTCTCACTCGGAATAAGAGTCACAGTCCTTATCAATGACTTTCAAAGTCCAAGGAGATGGGGACTCCATTGGCTCTTTACCTTATCTCCAGTTCCCCTCAATACTTCAGTTTAGCCCAACTGGCCTTCCCAGTGTTGCTAGGACTTAAGAGGTATAATTCTGCCTCTGGGCCTTTCCACATGCTATGTACTCTACATGGAATGGGCTTTCCCCAGATTGTTTTGCCTAGTCCTCTCATTTCCTTTGGGTCTATTCAAATGTCATCTTTTATTGAGGCTTTGTGTGGTTTTGCTGTTTAGAAATTTTGTACCCATTTTCAACACTCTATTTCCCCTTGCCTAAATTATTTTTTCTTCTGAGCATTTAGCATTGTTTACCATGCCACTAAATTTTACTTTTTACTTTGCTTATTGTCTGTCTCTCCCAGAAGAATGTAAGCTATATGAGAGCAAAGATTTTTGTTGGTTTTATTTAGTACTATATTCTATTGCCTGGTTCAGTGTCTGGCATATGTATTGTGAGGTAATTTACTGTGTGTCCTACAAGTAACAGTGCCTAGCACACAGTAATACTTTGATTAATCCTAACTGCTGTTTTTATGTCTATACCACTGGCTTTCTACCTCCTCTCTGGACAGCAGCTTCCTCACTTCCGGCTGGGCTCTTATCTCTTGCCCAGATTGTCTCCCGATCTCCAAAGTCGACTTCCAGCCCCTTCAGACCCACCCACTGCTTCCTGAGTTGTTTGTATAAGCAAATCTGATCCTTTCCTGTCCGCACAGCTTTCAGATGCGAGTCCAGCTCCTGCAGGACAGACAGAGGTGCTTTCTGTAAGCGGTGCCAGTCTCCGGCCGGCCTCCTGCTCCTGCTCCTGCTCCCTCCTTACCTTGAGAAGCCCCAGGCCCTTTCCCAGTGCTGCCCTCTCTGCCAAGAACACCCTGCCCTCCGGCTGCCTACTCAGCTCCCAGTCATCCTGCTGCACCCTCCCTGGGCAAGCTGTGCTGCTCAGAGCTCTCCTGCCTCTCCTGCCACCCCTTCTCCACACAAGCACTTACCAGTGGCTGTTAGGCGCTGTCTCATCTGCCTTGTTTGTCTTGATGTGTTTTCTGCGCACTTTCTGAGTGTGGCTTTTCTCCTCTTTCCCTCTGCCTCTCCTACTTGGAGTCAACTCTTTTCAGGTCTAGTCTTTCTTGGACAGAGGTTGACTCTGTGATCTGTGCCAACCGTAGTTCTCCAATTCTATCTGTCCACAGTTATGCTCCCCAGACTGGGCTAGAGTCCAGGGATGGCGAACCTTGCACCTAGCTCATAGTGGAGCTCTGTTAAATGCCTGCACTCTTGGCCCAGACAGTTTCAGACCAATTTGGGTGGAGGTGTGCAAAGTTACAGGGATGAAAATATAATTCCCTATAACATCTTCCTTTGGGGGAAAATATTAAAGAGTTTAACTATGATACAGCCTAAATTACACTGCTTATCAAAACAAACAGATGAATAAGGACTTTAAATTCATAAGAACTTGAAAGATTGAACAGGACACTGCAAAGAAACTCTGAGTTTGTGGCAGTTCCCTCAGAGCCATCAGCTTCCTCTTCTCCACCCGCTGGTGAAGCTGCTCCGAGGGAAGACCTGCTCAACCGTGTCCATGTCAGGCACCACGCCTGTGCCCCCGCAGGCTCTGTGTCCATAAAGAGCTTTCCTGCCATGTTTTCCTGCCATCAAGCCCAAGCCCATGGAATCTATTTTTACTCCCTTAAAACAAAAGCCACTGCAGTAGATACTCGCTAATCTAGCACCAGCCAGTGTCTCAACCCCTTTCCTTCTGGCCGGTCCCCAGTGTCCAAGTCTCACAGAGGGTAGGACCTGCCTATCACAACACACTTTAGGCTGCAGTTTCTAGCTGCCCTCGGTTCCTGCCTGGTTTCCTAATCCAGCGTACCCTGCATCTGTCAGTTCTCTGAGCCACCTCGAAGCCTTTCAGTAAATGTACTTGCTGCTTAAATATCCTGCTTAAATTAACTCAATTTCTATGGCTTGCAATTAAGAAATTCGACATTGCCTTTGTACACACACGAAATATAAACACAAAATACTCCTGTATTTTTTTTTTCTTATTTTAATTTTTGGGGTAAATGGCTTTCATACTGAACTACATCCCCACCCCCAGCCCCTTTTAAACTCAGACTGGATCTTACTAAGTCACTAAGTTGCCCAGGCGAGGCTTAGATTTGTTATCCAGCTTCAACATCCCAGAGTGCTGGAATTATAGGTATGTGCCACCATGGCCAGCTCCTCTGTGTGTTTTTCTTATTCGAGTTGTGGCTTACGTCTAGATGTCCCCCCAAAGCCTCATGCGGTCACAGGTGGGGCTTTTGAGAGGTGGCTGGATCTAGAGTGTGTCATTGTGGGATCAAGGGTGTGTGATTACTAAATAAGACCACTGATTGGTTTGGCATAGTTCTGATAATGGCAAGGCCCACCCTGGGTGTGAGTGCTACCTGCTCTAATGGTGTATAGCCTGGATAGACTATAAAAGGACTGGAACAGGGCCACTGTCATTGTTTGCTGCTTTGCTACTTCGTTGCTTGCTGCCTTGCTGCCTTCTGCCTGCCATGAACTATTTCTCTATGCCATCCTGCCTTGGAGCCACCCAAGTATAAACTGAAACCTCTGCAAACTGTGAGGTACAATAAACCTTTCCTCCTTTAACTTCAGGTGTCGGTATTTTGTTTCAGCAACAAGAGAAGTAATTAAGATACAATTTAATGTTCAATGACCATTTAGTATTCCAAGCACTATTGTAAGACTTTACATGTTATTTAATTCTCAGAACAACCCTGTTAGAAATGCATTATTATCAACATTCTGCACATGAGGAAATAGGCCCCAAAGGGTTGAACATTTTGCCCAAGGTCATAATGTTTATGAGCTAGAGACAAGATTTCAGCTTAGGAACCTGGTCCAGAGCAGTCCACAACCGTCAGAGTAACAGATGGTCTCACCCACCTCTTCGTTCAATTCTAGTACATCATTCCATGATCCAATCACCATTCAGATGCATGAGACTTTTCATGGAGATTCTAGATCTAAATCATACAAATACAAGGTACCTGTGATTTCGGTGAGTGACTGGGCACAGCTAATATTTGCTCATGCTGAGATTCATAATCTATACTCACAGTTGAAGGAAATTGTTTTAGTAAAGATAAAATACAATTTTTCCCCAGACAATTTCACAGGGCCCTAATATTATCTTTGAATACTTTGGGGGTCCTAGACTCAGGTTAAGAACTGCTGATCTAGTTTCTTCCTTGTTTCATAGGTGAAGGAAATGACGTCTTCAGGGTTAAGTGATTTCCCCAGAGTCACATGGTGGAAGGCAGAGCAAGGACTAGAACTCAGTCTCCTAATTCCTAACCTTGTGTTTGTCTTATCCCAGACATCCATGCAATATAATCCATACCCGAGCTGTCGCTGTGTGCACCAAGGCTCCTGGCTCCTTTCCCTGAACATATTAGGTCTCAGGAAATACAGAGGATGGATGGTGTTTAGTGTGGGGGAGGGAGACGCAAACTACACATAGGACCCTCTTGGCTGAGGGTCTTAGTGTGGTGGATTTCTCCTATGAAGCAGCAACAAGACAGAAATGATTACTTTGTTGAATGAATAAAGAAAAAGGGATTAGGGCCGGGGATTTAGCTCAGTGGTTTAGCTACCTGCTGCACAAGTGCAAGGACCCGAGTTCGATCCCCGGTACCAAAAAAAAAAAAGGGATTAAAAAGTAAAGATGTTGTTTTGGTTCCAATACACATATGCAACAAATATTGTTTTTCAAGTGAATTTATGAAACCCTGGCATTTTAGGAACTCATCTGACTATTGTACTTAGGCTTTAGCAAAGGGTTTCAACTATGGAACTCTTTTTATACTATTTAAATTGAATGTTTGGAAGATGCCTCAATGTTTTGCAGATGTCCTTATATCTGTTCTTATCTATTGTTTAGTTTCTAAAACAGCTGAGATTTGCTAAGAAAGGACTTGCTCCATCCTAGAAGCAAGAGAAGTGAAAACCCAAAGAAAAAGGACTGGGAATGTAGCCCAGTGGTACAGCGAGCACTTCCATGGGTGAGGCCCCAGGTCCAAAGCATGCAAAGAAAACACAATCCATTCAGAAATGTTTACCCACACTCCAGTACTGGAGAGTAAACCCAGGGCCTTCACACTAAGCTATATCTTCAGCCCCATCTATCTATTTATTTTCTTATTTACAGTGAAATAGAGTTTCACTAAAGTCGTAAGTTGCCCAGGCTGAGCTCAAACTTGCAACCCTCCTGCCTTACCCTCTCCAATGGCTGGGATTACAGGTGTGTGCCACAAAAACTGCCTGGCTCAAAAACTTCAAAAAAAAATCCTTTAGCTCATCTTTCAACTCTTTTTAGTCAACGAAGAAATTCAAGCTTGTTTTTAAAACTTATGATGAAACTTAAAAGATAAGTCTTCTGAAGCAGATATTAACAGGGAATGCATTTAGATGGGTTAGATCAGTCCTTTGTATGACAGCTCGGCTGCACCTTGACACTTCATGCCGCTTTTCCTAGTCCATATGTGGTTGGTGAATGTAAACAACTCTGTTTCTTGAATTGTGAGGGAAGCTACAGAAACTTCTTTTGTTTTGCTGTGCTGGGATGGAACCCAGGGCCTCCCACGTACTAGGCAAATCCTCCACCACTGAGTAGCACTCCCAGCCCCATGGACGTTTTAAGCTGTTTGTCTCGGTTTTTGTCCCTGGCAGCAGCATTTGCCAGATGGCTGGACTGAGAGTTGGCCCTGGAAGGGAATCACCTGCACGTTAGATCTGGCTGTGGTCTCTGTGTGTCTGGCTTTTATCTGAGGCCACACCACTGAGGGACTTTAATGTCAAGGCCAAGGGATCAGAGTTCTTTTGCCTGGACAGGTAGACTGATCCCTAGAAAGATTTTTAAATTTGCTGGCAAAGAGGCACATTGGGATAATTTGTCATCATTTTTAACTTGTTTTCTTGGCTTTAGGGAACAGTATTTTTTTAAAAAAATCTTTAAAATTTTAGGCTTCCAGCTCCTTCGATGATTCCAGGGTTTGCTTTCTGGCAGACAAGTCATATCTGGTTCACAAATTCTGTTTATATGGCATGACAAGTCACATTTCTCCTTTTTAATATTTGACAATCTCAAGGTGTTCCACGATGAATAAAGGCACACATTTTCACCAGGCAGGGAAGTGCCCCCGTAGTTTGCCAATACCACATGCAGTGAGGTGCTTAAGAAACCTGCTGTTCTTGAAACGTGTTTGACAAGACTGCTGAGCCCTCTGGCATATATGCAACTCCTGATTTTTTAAGTCCAGAATTAGCATTTTATTTGATCTCCCACCCAGTTGTTTTCTTTTTTTCTTGCCAGCAGTCTAGGCCTGTCTGCTTAAAATGATGAAAAAAAATAAAGGCCCCAGATTCCACTGGGTTCTGCCAGATAATCAGCATTCTAAGCAGGCCCATGTAAATCTCCCTGTAAATCAGACCTGCTGTTCTCTATCTCCAGACTGAAAAATAATAATAATAAAATCAATACATAGGTTATGCCTGAATATCAGGAGATGGATTCCTACAGGTTGTGAAGCCCCCTAAAGAGCTTAGTGAGGGCTTTAGTTGCATCTCAACCTTTATATCTTTGAATTCCTGTTTTTGATGAGAGCAGCTGAGCAAAGAGCAAATGTACCCAGTCATGAGTTCCCTACCCCCAGACACACATGTGTAGGCTGTAAGAGGAATGAGGAGGCCAAAACCTTGCTATGCACAGTGATGTGAAACACAGAAAATTCCCCCTTTTATCCTCCACCTCTGTCCAACCCAATCATCCCTTCCACAGACTGTGGCAGCCTAGAGTAACAGTGCTGTCCTCTCCCTTGGCCTTCTGTGTTAATCAGCTTTCCAGCGCTGTAATGGTTTCAGTCCATGGTTGAACGGTTCCATTGCTGTGTGCATGAGGTGAGGTGGAACATCATAGTAGAAGGACCTGGTGTAGGAAAGCTGCTCTCCTCACAGCAGCCAGGAAACAGAGGGCGGGGGAGGAGCAAGAGGGGGATGTCAGCAGCAGTGTGCAGCGCAGTGAGGGAAACGGGGCCCTGGAGATGTCCTTGGGTTCGGTCATACCCTGCCAGCCAGTCAGCCCACAGTCCCAGTGCCAGGGAATAGTGGTATGGGGTGGAAAACAAATAAGGTTCATTCTGGAATGGAGCTCAGTCTAGTGGGGGGAAATCATAAATTGCAGAACAACATCAATGCAGGTAGTGATGAGCATCATGAAGAAATCAAAGGCACCTGTAAGGATCACCTGTTTGGTTTCAAACCCAAATTTTAGATATAGACTCTGCCTCTCTCTCTGGTTACCTTAGCTAAAGAGTATTTGGAGTATGTTTGTGTGAAAAGGATTAAAAAGGGGAAGAAATTGAAAGAGACTGAAGCTGATTATTTTCTGGTCACTGCTGTCTAAGTTTGAAGCCCCTTGTTTGGGAGAAGGAACAGGCAGGCTGCACAAACTTCAGATTTTCCCCTTAGCTCCCACCTCAGGCAGCAGGGAGGCTGGTAGCCTGCTTCCTCGAAGTGGTGGCACTGTGGCCTGGGAAAAACTGTGCTACTGGCCCAATAGTGCTTCCTGAGAATTCAAGCAGGTTGGGCCTATTCCTTCCGCCCGTCTCCGCAGGGCCTCCGTCCCTACCTCCCTGTCCATGTGAAGAGAAAATACCCTCTTGGAAACTCTCTGGAAGGAGTGAGGTGAAGAAACAAAAACAAATTATAGAAATAAGCCTTTTTTTTTTTTTTTTTTTTTTTTAACTTTCTCACAAGATAGAGAGGAAGAGACATTGTAAGTACGGTGAATTTACAGGCTGTGCAGTGCAGGTGGGCCCTGTGCTTCTTGCTCAGACGTTGGTGGCATAGTCCCTTCATCCCCCACCCGGTAAAGCTTGTTTGGAAAGATCTTCTATGCTGGGAGTGTGTGATCTTCTTTGTAGCTTTGCTGAAAGAATGTATTCTGACATGCTGAGTCTTCTGTCACTCAGCAGGGTCCCGGTGGGGCTGGGACAGTAACTTTACTACCTTAGGTTCCGGCAGTTAGAGGTGGTCCCTGAGGTGGGGCTCTTCCTGCAGAGACATGGTTTAGCAAACTTACATAAAAGTGGTTATCTTTTCTTTTTAAGAAAAAACAAACACGTGGGAGTCCTTGAACCAATTTTGCAATGTGCTTGGAAGCTCCAGGTGTTTGTTTTTCCTAAGTATATCCTTTGGAGAGGCATGGAGAGAAAAGAAAAGCAGCCCAAGTGCACACAGATTGTAAACTCAGCCTCCACCAACTGCAGCAAAGAAATCGCATTGCCTGGAGCAGCTAGCCTCTGAGAGAGGAAATGAAGCCTCAGGGGACAGGATGGGAATGAAGGTCTCTGAGGCATTGTGTCCTGTCTTCCCTCAAGGGGCACATTTTTAAAGTGGCAGCAAGGTAGATATTGAGCGGGGCAATCAATCAAGTCATCGGATGTGTTGTTCTGATTTTCTGCCACTTTCCTTGATCAGAAAGTCATTAAATGGCACTGTTTGGAAAGAACTCAAAGAAAATATGAGTGAATATTTACCTTCTCTTGCAGTCGGGAAAGCCTTTCTAGTTTGGCATTGAGAATAGAACATAGGGGAAGGATCGATGAATTTGACAAAATAAAAGTAAAAAGTGTATGTAGGTTTTGAAAAACCACTATAAACAATACTAAAAGGAAAATAATAACCTTGCATAATGTTTTTTGCTAGGCAGAATGATCAAAATATATGGTGAATGCTTTAAAAAAATTTGTTATAGGAAAAGACACATTGCCATTAATCTCCCTCAAAATACTTCCCTCCTTTTGAACACACTTATCCATCATTCTTGCCACTTTCTGAAGCAGTTCTGGAGTCTTCTTTCATGAGTCCCTTTAGTTACACTGTCTTGGCCACCTCAATATCCTGAATCAAATTTATAATATTTACCTTTCATGGTCATTTTGACTTGGAGGATAAGCCAAAAAAGTTTCACAGTGCCAGATCTGGTGAATGAGACGGACAAGGACACATTGTAATGTCTTTATTTGGCAGAAATTGCTATATCAGAAGTGATGTGTCATACTGAGTGTGGCTGTGACAGAGGATGAAATACTTGCCCATTTCTTAGGCTGTTTTCTACGCACATTGTTTTTTAAACTCCTAAGTAAGCCCTTATGATATTCAGAGCTCACTGTAGTGTTTGTTCCTGGGTACAAACTCAACTCACAATTCCATCAAGGTAAAAAAAAGTCAAAATCACTTTGATGTTGGGTCTTGACTGGGATTGCTGTTTTCACACTGGGTGTGAACAGGATAACCATACATGTAGACCCACATTTCATCTTCCATAATGACATTTCTTAAAAACTAGAAATCTGAAGCAGCATGGCAATTCCAGTGAAACTGATAAACACTGTTGCTTTTGGTTCAACAGTCAAAAGGCGCAGAACAAATTTCTCACTCACTCACCTCATATTCAAATCTGTTAAAATGCTTTGAATTGGGCCGGGGATTTAGCTCAATGGTTTTGCCGCCTGCTGCGCAAGCACAAGGACCCGAGTTCGATCCCCGGTACCAAAAAAAAAATGCTTTGAATGGAACCACAAAAGATGTTCAAAGCATCAGAAATTTTCCTTAGTCAATCGCCTGTTTAACTGAATCATTTCACTTACTCTTGCAACATTCTCTTGGGTGTTTGATGTTAAAGGCTGACTCCATCTCTACTTGTCTTCAACTGATTCACAACCATTACAAAACCATTCAAACCACTTATAAACTCTGCACATTTTTTCTATTTTTTCCTCTTTTTTTGGTACTGGGGATCAAACTCAGGACCTTCCACTTGTGAGGCAGGCCTGGTGCCACTGAGCTAAATCCCTGGCCTTCTGCACACCTTTTCTAAATCATAGCAGCACACCTTAAACTAATTTCGACACTGTGTGTTTCAGTAGACCTTTTTGGGATTTCAAAGCAAAATTTCAGATTAATGTGTTGTTCATGATCCATGATTTATGGCAAGGATCCCCAACCCCCAGCCATGGACTGGAACCGGCCTGCTTCATTTCTATTTGCAATGCTTTCCGTCATTCAAATTACTGCCTGAGCTCCACATCCTGTCGGGTCAGCAGCAGCATTTGATTCTCATAGGAGCACAAATCCCACTGTGAACTTCACCTGTGAGGGATCTAGTTTGCCTGTCCTTATGCCGATCTAATGCCTGCTGATCTGAGGTGGAGCTGAGGCTGTGATGCGAGTGCTAGGGAGCAGCTGAAAATGCTGATTAACATTAGGAGAGAGGTTTGACTGCACAGACATCATGATAAATCAGTTGCTTGTAGACTCAGATCAAAACCCTATCAGTGAGTGCAAACAATACACTGCATCTAGTGGCAGGCCAAAGCAAGATTATGGAGTAGCCTGGATGTAAGCAACACTTCAGGTGTCATTATTTCCCATCACCCCTTGCTGGAAAACAAGCTCAAGGCTCCCGCTGATTCTGCCTTATGCTGAGTTGTGTAATTATTTTATTACATATTGCAATGTAATAACAATCAAAATAAAGTCCACAATAAATGTAATGCACCTGAATCATCCTGAAACCATCCTCCCTGTCTGTGGAAAAACTGTCTGCACAAAACCAGTCCCTGGTGCCAAAAAGCTGGGGACTGCTGACTTATGGCACATTTTTAAAACACACCTTCTCTCAAGTGTAGCTCACAACCAGGTGACCCCACCAAGCAAGTTGAAGCTCATCACCCGGTTACTAAGGTCTGACGCATCCCTTCTCATCCTGAAGATCTGGCCTTCTCTAGGGTGGTCTGAAGTGGCATTAGCCATATTTTTTATCACACCATGTATATAGCAGACACAAGATTAAAAATCTTTTATAAAGAACTTTTACAAACAAAAGTGAATATCCTAATAGAAAATATGAAAATGAGGTCATTCATGGTTTATAAAAGAAAAATGTAAATAAACAATATTTTATGAAAAAGATTGTATGAAACTAGTAAATAAGGAATAATCACAAGGAATCATTTTCACCAAATAAATTGCAAAGAAAAAAATAACCAGTGCTGGTAAGAGTTTATTAAAAATTAATACTTCCATATATGCAGAATATAATTTGATATGTTTCTGATTATGTTCCCCAGTTCTGGAGATTGGACCCAGGGCCTTTGTACTGAGCTATATCACCAGCCATTGTCATTTTTAAAAATTTTGAGACAGGGTCTGCCTGAGTCATTAAGTTTCCCAGGTGGGACTGGGACTTGTAATCCTCCTGCCTCAGTCCCCCAGACTGCTAGGGTTCTAGGGATATACTTCAGATTTGTGAAATTTGGCAATATGTACGAAAAGCCTTTGAAGTAGGAAATCACTACACATGTGTATTAGAGTGTGTATTCAAGGATGCTCGGCCAGTATGTTTATGATGGCAGAAGAGCCTCTGAGTTAGGAGGGTATGTGGTAACAGGGGATGGGTTAGTTAAATGGTATTTCAGTGTGAGCTAGTGGTTAAGTGGTGCCACCCAGACTGCCCAGATTCGAAGCCTGGCTCTCCATTTCACAGCTGTGTGGCTTCTCTATGCTTCAGTTTTGTCATTTGTAAAATAAGGATAATTTTATATCCTCTGCTTCATTCAATTATGAAAAATGAATTACTCCATGCAAAGTGCCTGGTATATTTTAACTCTTATTGTTATCATTCTTTCTGTGGATATACCATGGCTGTTAAATATGTTATAAAAGAACATCTAACAGCATGGCAAAGTGGATGTGATATGTTAAATAGAATGAAAAATAGATTACAAAAGACTGTCTATAATACTGATAACAATGTTGTTCATGCATAAAAAGTATAGGCAAATTAAGAAGACTAGCAACAGATCAAATGTTAACAGTGTTTCTTTTCAAGTGGTGGGGCTTTGGATGGTTATTATTTCTTCTTAATCCTTTTCAATATTTTACAAATTTACACCGTAACAATATTTTTGCTTTCAATAAGAATTATTAAAATTGTGAATCTATTTTTAGTTTCAGGGTTTTTTTTGGTACCGGGGATTGAACTTGGGTCCTTGTGCTTGCACAGCAGGCGATGAAACCACTGAGCTAAATCCCTGGCCCTAGCTTCAGGTTTTAATGTTGTGAAATCCTCATTTTCTCATTGCCATGATGGATAACAAGAATTAATACGCACATGGTATTCATCTCCACCTCTAGATTTGGCAGTTCAGGTAAAGGCTTTAAGTGAGTTACTATCCTGTGTCCACCTTACTGCCCAGAATTGCTAAGTGACAGCTTTATTTCCATAGGGTATAACTGGAGGGGAGACAGAAGCCTGAGATTCTAGAAGGTGAAAGAAATCCTGAGCAGTGAGGAGTGTGAATGAAACAGGTTTCCCCCTGGAACTTAGGCTTGCTCAGGCCTCTGTGTCACCGACAGGCTGGTCTCAGTCTTTTCTGTGGCTTTCTTGGTGTTTTTGTCTCTTGTTTCTGGAGGGTGGTATATTGTGGGCTCTCCACAAACTTTGACTGGATGAACAGATCAATGAATAATTGAGAGGATGAACAAATGAGTGGATGATGGATGAGTGATTGACTGGAGAATGAAGAGCTGGAGCCTACTTGTTTGAATTCCCTAATATTTCCCCTCCTTTACACTTGCCAGGGAAGGAGTGTACTTCCCCTCATCTACGTCCTTGTCACAGCCCTGCTGCCCTCAACCCTGAAGCTGAGGCATCCACAGAAGATACCAGAGAGGAGAAAGCTGGTTATTTGAGGCAAATAAGGCAGAGGGTTTTTTTTGGGGGGGGGGTGTGTGTGTGTTGAAGTTAGGGATTAAAAAGGTGTTTTCCATGTGAAGTCTCCTGAGAGAAAGACAAGTAGCAAAATTTCCCCAGCAAATCCCAAACTCTGAGCACCAATGACAACCAAGCTGGGGTTCTGTACAAATCTAGGTAGATTAATGGTCAGGACTTGGAGGGCCCATCATTGGCTGTTGGGGGATTCTAGTGTTCAGAGCTAGGAAAATCTCTTTCTTGAGATCTTCGGATCTGGCTAAGAGTTCATGTACAAGCCAGAACACAAAACCGCCAACCAGAAATGGAGTGTTAGGCCATGGATTCACTTGTGGGGAAGTGGAGCCAAGGGAAAAACCCTGATCAGAGCTGGTGGCTCCAGGAGGACTCAGTCTGGCAGAGGCCACTGACTAGAGCCCAGTGACTGCCTGCTTTCAGGGCTGCAGCTGCAGGTGAGGCTGCTGCATGGAGAACAGGCTGGCAGCCAAGTAGCAGATTTTCAGTCTTCTACTGGATCTGTTCTACCAACAACCACTCCTCCCACCCCCATTGTCAAGGTGCTGAGTATAGCACCCAGGGCTTCACACCTGCTCTCTACCGCTGAGCTATACCTGCATGGCCTGGGTCTTTGACCATCCCTTCTCCAGGGCTTCCTTCTTCCTCTGAATACCAGCATACCCCAGGCTCAGGCTCTCTTATCTTTTTTTTTTGTTTTTTGGTACCAGGGATTGAACTTGGATCCTTGCGCTTGTGCAGCAGGCGCTGGAACCACTGAGCTAAATCCCCAGCCCATGGCTCTCTTATCTTTAACATATCCTAAATTGCTCTTACCTTGAACAAACTACCAGCACTTATTCTTCCTATTACTATCAAAATTCTCCAGAAAAAGACATCTATGCTCAATCTTCTTCCACCTACAACCCTCCCATTCCTTCATCCCTTTGAATATGACTGTATCTGATATATCGCAACTGAACTTGCTGTCAAATTTCACTGTCACATTAAGTTCCCCAGTCAGTTGTCTCCACTCTATTCTTTTCCTTCTTGACTTTTTTGGTACCATTTGACACGGATGACCATGGCTATGACTGGAAATTGTTTCCTTTTTGACCTTGGGGCATTTCCTCTTGGTATTTTGACTTCCTAGCCTTGGAAAATCAAGTTAAATGGAGCCAGTTCTGTGAAAACATCCAGCAGGGAGTTAGGAATATTCACCCACAGCTTTGAAAGCAAGAGGCTCCCGGGCACAGGAGCAGAGGTGGCCCACATGGAGTCCTGCGTTTGTTCCCCATTTCTTTCCCCTGCTCACAGGAGGCAGACATTTCTGGGTGGGACAGTGCCTACGAGGCTCACTGGTCTCCACTGTGCCCTGCTCATTGTAGTGCCTGGCACATCATAAGCATTTAGAAAATACGTGTCTACCCCCCTGTCCCCTACCCTGCTCAGTCCTCTCATCTACCCAAGGGTTTCTGCACTATTAAATAGGATTTGGGGGAAGCCATGGATTCCCTGCACTGGACCCAACAAGCCAAACCAATGTAGGGTTTAATCACAATAATGAGCTCTGGTTGGTTGCAGGAAGCTCTGTAGCCAGTTACTAAGCGTGACCAATTTACTGGTTGCTTGACTACACTGTAGTAGGTTAAGTTATTTTCTATGCTTCATGTCCATTTTTCTATAAATGGTCATATTGTTGGCTGGAGTTCTCAGAACTATTCTGGTTCTGTGAGCTGCCCCATGCATGAATCAGTTTTTTTCCTTTGTCCAAATAAACTGTATTGAGATGATTGGCCCAAGAGATTTTCAGTCTTAACATGAGCATTGCTGTCTGCAACCTCCCCAACTGCAGCCCCAGGATCTGCTGATTCAGGAGCAACCTGTTTCTTCTAGAAACCGGGAACTTGGCTGAGGGACCCTGTCTCCCACTCACGGAGCCCAGGGACCAGCACAGTGTGGAGTCTTGGAGAGTTTTGTGTTTCTCCTTGCTTGTCTGTAGAACAAACGCAAGACTCCATGTGGACAACTTCTGCTTGGTTCCCAGGTGGCTCTTGCTTTTAGAGCCGTGGGTGATGTTTCTAACTGCACACTGAGCTGGCTCAGTTGAACTAAAACTGAACTCCAGGCTGGGGACCATATTCTCCCAGAAAGTCTCAAAATTGCAGCACAAGCACTGTCTTGTCTCCATTACCTTGATGCACAGCCGCCCAATCCCAGGAGTCTCCTTCCTGACTCCCTCATCTGAACTCCCGTTTCTGTTCCTGCAACCCCCACCTGGCTGAGGCACTGCCATCTGAATGAACACAGTGGCCTAGCTGACCTTATCTCCTGAGTCACCTGCATTGCTCCATCAAGCATGGTGTAACCTCACACGCCATCTTGGTTCCTTCACTTCTATGTCCCCAATTCCCCTCAGATAGAGTTCATCTGTACTGGGGTCAGAGCAGCCCTCTGGTCTCCCTTCACGTCTTTCTGTCCCATTTCCCCAGAGAGGGACACTGAGTGACTCCCTTTGCCAAAAGACACCATGGGCATACCCACCCTGGGCCTTGGCTCCTGTCATTCCTGCACCCTAACCTTTGCCTAGAAGCCCCTACCTGTCACTGAGATGTCATAAGAATGACCTACAGCTGTCTACCTTCTTATACACGATGGCTACCACTGACCCTTCTCTTTGTCAGCACCCTGGAACAGTCTGTACCTCCCAGGATGAATGAGCATACACAGCAGCTTGTGTCTCAGTCCCCCTTCAGAGGACTATATCCACAGTGCCCTGCAAATTAGAGGAGATTTGCCTGATTGAATGAATCATTTTATCAATACTTTGCACCCAGAGATCTGGGATTTCCACAGATGCCATTACTAGCTCATTTCCACCCTGGATATGTCTTGACAGCTGGTCCCCAAGGAAAAAGGATTCCATTAGAGTTAGGGTAAAGATGAACAGTATACACAGCCTAAAGGATGGGCCAAATAAAAGCAGCCACTCCTCAAAATACAGGAGCTATTGAGGGCCACAGAAAGGAAGGGAAGGGCATTAGTGGGGACAGCAGCCAAGTGGGGCCCTTGGAAAGCTTTCCTCAGAATCTGGGTTTTTATAGCACGCCTCAGATTCACTGTTCATTCCTTGGTTTGCTACAAGATCACAATTAGGATTATGACATAATTAGGAATTCTTCCTCCCTTTCTTATCAGTACCCTTTCCCCCTTTCTTTTAGTGAGTGCCTGAGCCAATCCCATAACCTATTTCTGCAGAATACTGGTTCCAAATTCAGTTATTTCTCAGGCATCAAAGTAGAAGGCAGAAAATGAGAAAAACAGTAGCTGTTTTTACCTGCTGGAAGTGGTGCTCTTGACACTTAAAATCTGATGCCACCCAAATTGAGTGTTGGTGTAGCTTTTGGGAACCATTGGGAGTATTCGGTGGGAGGCCCACTGGTCCAGAATAGCTACAGGGGCCCTTGGGAAAGAGGGAGGCTTGCGTTAGCCTGCTCTTAGTGAAGGTTTCTAGGTAGGGCTTAAACATTTGTTAAAAAGCAATCATTAAATGAATAAACACCTGTGAGCAGTCCCTTGCAAGGGTGTGGACTGAATAGCAGCAGCAGGGAGCTTGGGAGGATACAGACTCTCAGCCAGCCCAGGCTGACTGAACCAGAATCTGCAGTCGACATGATCCTCTAGTGGTTTGAGTCCACATCTGTTTAAGGAGCACTGTCATAAACATCGTATATTGGCTTCCTAACAACATATTCCAAGAGCTAATGTTATAAAAACTGACAGCAATCCACCACTCTGCAGGGGCTTGCCTTCATGCCAAATGGCAGGCGTGGGAGACAGCAAGGAAACGGAAGGCGTTGTGATTGAACTTTTTCTTCCCCGTCCTTGACTGGTTGCCTCTCTTCTAGCTCTGCTCAAGGGGCAGATGTGACCTGCGAAGGCACTGGGAAGGAGGTGGTGTGGAGGAGGGGAGAAAGTGGGGAGACCGTAGGCCCTGAGTGACGCTGCCGCTCCCACTGCAGCAGGTCAGGGGCTGTCGGAACCGGCAGCCTGGGCAGCGAGGTGCTCCAGTGTTTTCTGAAGGACATGACCTGACTGGATTACAAGAATGGCTGCTCCCGACCCAGAATGATTTAAATGTCCCTCAACGTGTGCACAAATGCATAGTGTGGCCTTGTGATGGAATGCTGCTCAGCAATAAAAAGGAATGAATTGCTGACACATGTGCCAACAGAGATCTCAACATACTTTTCCGAGTAAAAGCAGATAGACAAAAAATGACATACTGTATGATTGCATTTGTATGAAACTCTAGAAAATGCAAACTAATCTATAGTGACAGATAATGGGTCTGTGGGTGTTAGGAATTGGATTAGGCTGGATTGCCAAGGGGCACAAGGAGACTTTTGAGGGTACTAAGTTGTTCTCTTGATTCTGGGGTGATGGTTTTCTGAGTGTATGTGTGTGGCAACATTTATCAATTTGTAGTTTAAAACAGGCACCTTATTTTACAGGGGAAGGAGAGAGAGAGATAGATAGAGAGAGAGACAGAGAGAGAGAGAGAGACAGACATTGAGAAAGCTGCTGGCCAGAATAACCAAAAGACAAAAAAAATGCAATAAAAAATAATGGAAACCAGGTGTGGTGGTGCACACCTGTAATCCCAGCACTCGGGAAGCTGAGGCAGGAGGATCACCTCTAGTTCAAGGCCAGTCTGCACTACATAGCAAGACTCTGTCTCAAAAAAGAAAGAAAGAAAGAAAGAAAGAAAGAAAGAAAGAAAGAAAGAAAACAAAAAGGATAACGGGGCCTGGGTGAAGAGAAACCAAAGGTAAGAGAAATACTCCAGCACCTTTTGACCTGTTTTGCAGGAGGGTGGGCTGCCTTGGTAGGACCCCATCTTGGGCATGGGAGACCAGAGAGAAACCCATCTGGGAGAGCCACCCTGGTTCCAAGGACTCCAGGAGCAGTGGCAGCAGGCTCCAGGAATACCTGCCTTCTATGAAGGGGAGAGGACATGTCCAGGGCTTGTCTGTTCTGACCAGGCCTGGCTTGCTGTGTTCTAGGCCAAAGTCAGGTGGCTTTTTGGTTGAAGATTGGAGCACTGGTTGCAAGGACAGTGGCCTTCCGGCATTCAGCACTGTTTAAGGGGGGCAGATAGAGGGGGGAATGGAGGCTAACCTGAGTTTGGGGACTTTCCAAAGGATGTCATGTGCAGAACCATGTGGCAGGCAGGGCTATCTAGAATTAGTTTCCCCCTCAGGTTTATCTTTGATATAAAATGTTGACCATGCTCAAAATCTGACCACACTTTCCATGAGGGCGCTGATAATACAGCATTGTGTGTCATAGGCAGCCCTAACACAGGCCTTCCCAGCTTGGTTTAATCAGCCACACAGCCTGGCTTTCTTTTCCAGTGTCAACTCTGTTAACTAAGCAGCAACAGCAATTTCCTCCAGTGGGAAGCCAGCTTAGGGACAAATGGCTTAGGAGAGAAACAGTGACATGCCCTGCCAGGGACAGCTGACTGGAGACACAGGAATTTATGCTGCCTGTGTGATGACTCTGCCTCCATATTTTTGTATGTACAGTAGCATAATCATCACCTTAATTAAGATATAGAATATCTTGAGAGAGGAGCTGCACAGCACGTGGGCTCCCATCAGAGGCCCACCATTCCATCCCTAAGTGCAGGCAGATCCTGGGGAGCAGCTGTGTGGCCTGGACCAGTGCTGCTGTGGGCAGATCCCAGCTGGGGCTCCACCCTGACCCCAGAGGCTCTGGCACACCCACCCAAGCCAAAGGCCGGCCCATAAAGAGGCTGCATGGGCACTTGGGCTTCAGCCAGAGGCTCACCATTCTGTTGGACAAAGCCAGGACCCTCCTAGAGAAGAGCTGTACAGGCACACAAGCAACACCCAAAGGCTCAGACCAATACCATTGATAAGTGCGAGGGGACCCTAGCCAAAGCCTATGCGGACAACAGGAACCAGGGTGCACAGCCCCCAACCAAATGTAGACAATTGCTACATAGGGGCCCCAGCAAGAGGCACAACTAGATACCATCCCAAGTGTGCACAGGCCTCAACCAGAAGCCTGCCCAGACAACAGGTCAGCTCAGGGATCCAGAAGGCCACCACTCTGAACCCAGGAATTGTTGTAAAGGTGAGCAGCAAAGAAAAGGCAGCTCTGTGGCTTTGCTGAGAATTCAAGACCACTGAGCAAAAAATCGTCTCAACAAAGACAAAGCAGGCTGCATCTGTTGAAATGAGAAGACACGTAAATAAGTCCCCAAACCAAACTTCCAGATCACCTACGGGAACCCCAAAGGGCAATGAGATGGAACAATCTGATACTCAACCACCTGGACTCCCTGAACTGTCAATGAAAAGGGACCTGGAAAAAATGAAATCAGAAATAATTTCTTTGATAACAGCAGAGATTGTGACCATGGTACAAGACATGATTAAGAAATCTAGAGTGGACACAGATAAAAAATAGAGGAGCTGAGGAACATGATGGAATCCCAACATAGGAAACAAATGGAATCCATAAAACAGATGCAAACAGATTTCTAGGAGATTAAAGACTTCCACTGAAAGTTTATGTAGCAGAATGAGCCAATGCGAAGATAGAATTTCAGATATAGAAGATAAGTTTGCAATTAGTGACCAAGAAAAGAAAAATTTCTGTAAAATAGTAAGGGACCACAAGAAATCAACCCAGCAGCTGCTAGACAATGCAAAAAATAATAACATCAGAGTGATTGGAGTCAAGGAAGAAACAAGACAGAGTGCAGATGACATAAAAAAAAACTGTTCACAGAAGTAATGGCAGAAAACTTTCTAAATAGAGGGAAAAAACTTGACATAAAGATAAGTGAGGCATATAGGATTCTAACTAGCCATGATCAAAAAAAATACATAGGCATATAATAGTTAAGATTCCAGAAACCCAACAGAAGAACAAAGTTCTACAAGCAGTCAGAGAAAAGAAACAAATCACATACAATGGAAAGCCCATCAGAATCACAGCAGACTTCTCAACACAAACCCACAAGGCAAGAAGAGCATAGAACAACATATTTCAAGCCCTAAAGGAAAACAGCCTCCAACCCAGATTGATGTACCCTGCAAAACTATCTTTCAAAATTGATGGAGAAATGAGATACTTTCATGAGAAAGAGCACCTTAGGAACTTCATGAATACCAAACCAGCACTCCAAGAAATTTTAAACAATATCCTAGGAAAAGACAATGAGGATCACAACCCCAGGAAGCCCTGCAGAATGAATCCATCAGGCACAACAAGAAATTAAATGCAATGTGGGAGAATCCAACAAGAAGAAAAGTCATGACAAGGATAAGTCAATACGTATCAGTTATAACCATCAATGTTAGTGGTCTCAACTAACCACACAAAAGAGATAGACTGGCAGAATGGGTCAAGAACCAAGATGCAACAATATGCTGCATACAAGAAACACACTGAATTCAAAAAGAAACTCATAGACTGAAAGTTAAAGGGTGGAAAATAATACTCCATGTGACAGGAACCTGAAAAAAAGCAGGAGTAGCTATCCTCTTTGCAGATCAAGTGGATTTCAAACCAATATTTATTAACAGAGACAAAGAAGGACGCTACATCCTTGTACAGGGAACAATTCAAGACGAAGAGATGACAATCATAAATATATATGCACCAAACACTAGTGCGCCCAACTATATAAAACAAATACTATCAGGCAGGAAAAATCATGTAAGCATTAATACAATAGTAGTGGGGGACCTTAATACCCTATTCTCACAAATAGGTAGATCAACAAATAGATAGACAAAAAATAAACAATGAAATACTAGAACTCAATCAAACTCTTGAACTAACAGATGTTTACAGAGTGTTCCACCCCACAAAATCAGAATACACATTCTTTTCAGTTACACATGGGTCATTCTCTAAAATAGACCACATACTCACTCATAGAACATGCTGAAGTAAGTGCAAAGAAATTGAAGTTATCTCCTGCATATTGTCAGACCATAGTGTGATGAAATTGGAGATCAATAGCAAAAGAAACAGCAAAAATTTCATAAACACATGGAAACTGTACAACACACTTCTGAATAACCAGTGGGTCACAGAGGAAATTAAAGAAGAAATCAGGCAGTTCCTACAACTAAATAACAATGCCAATACAACATATCACCATCTATGGGACAGAATGAAAGCAGTCTTATGAGGGAAATTCATAGCAGTGAATACACATATTAGGAAAACAGAGCGAGCTCAAATACAGAACCTGATGCTGAACCTCAAGCTTCTAGAAAAAGAAGAGCAGGATAAAGCCAAAGCCCATAGAAGGGAGGAAATTATAAATATCAGGACAGAAATCAATGCAATGGAGACTAAGAGAACAATACAAAAAAAATCAATGAAGCCAAGAGTTGGTTTTTTGAAAGAATAAACAAAATTGACAAACCCTTAGGCAACCTTATCAAAAAAAAGGAAACAAAAGGCCCAAATCCATGTAATTAGGAATGAAAAGGGTGAAATTACAATGGACCCAGCAGAAATCCAGAGGATCATCCATACCTAGTTCCAGAACCTATATGCCAATAAGATGGAAAACAGAAGAAATGGACAGATTCCTGGATACATGTGAATTACCAAAGTTGAACAAAGATGACCTAAAAATTCTAAATGACCCAATATCATTAAATGAAATTGAAAACATAATTAAAAACACCCAGGTCCTGATGGCTTCACTGCTGAATTCTACAAGACATTTAGAGAGGAACTACTGCCACCACTGTTTAAACTCTTCAGTGAAATTGAAAGGGAACCAATACTCCCAAATTCATTCCTGGAAGCAAGCATCACCTTGATCCTCAAAGCAGAGAAAGACCTAACCGAAAAAGAGAACTGTAGGCCAATCTCACTAATGAACATAGATGCAAAAATCCTTAATAAGATACTGGCAAATAGAATGCAGAAGATCATCAAGAAGATCATACACCCTGACCAAGTGGGATTCATCCCAGGGATGCAGGGATGGTTCAACACATGCAAATCAATAAATGTAATGCGCTATATTAATAGAGCCAAGGACAAAAACCATATTATTATTTCAATAAATGCAGAAAAAGCATTTGACAAAGTACAACATACATTTATGATAAAAAACCTACAAAAAATTGGAATAGATGGTCTCTACCTCAATCTGATAAAAGCCATCTATGAAAAACCAACAGCCAATATCATACTAAATGGTCAAAAACTGAATCCTTTATACTAAAATCAGAAACAAGACAAGGATGTCCACCATCACCACTCTTGTTCAATATAGTTTTGGAAACATTAACCACAGCAATTAGATAAGAGAAAGAAATAAAAGGAATAAAAATAGGAAATGATGAAGTCAATTGTCATTATTTGCAGATGACATGATACTCTATATAGAAGACCCTAAGAACTCCACCAACAGTCTTATAGGCTTAATAACCAAATTCAGTAAAGTAGCTGGATACAAGGTCAACACACAAAAATCAATAGCTTTTCTGTACACAAAAAATGGACTCACTGAGAGAGAAATGGGGCAATCAATTTCTTTCACAATAGCATGCAAAAATCAAAATACCTTGGAATCAACCTAACAAAAGAATTCAAGACCTCTACTCTGAAAACTGTAGCACTCTGAAAAAAGAGATTGAAGATGATATCAGAAAATAGAAAGACGTCCCTTGCTCCTGGGTAGGAAGGATCAGCATAGTGAAAATGGCCATACTTCCAAAACTGCTGTATAGATTCAATGCAATCCCAATTGAAATCCCAGTAGCATACTTCATGGACCTTGAGAAAGCAATCCAAAAATTCATTTCAATAAGAAGAGACCTAGAATAGCAAAAGCAATACTAGGCAATAAAGACAAGGTAGGGGGTATCACAATCCCCAACTTGAAACTATACACAAAGGTACTATGTTAAAAACAGCATGGTACTGGCAAAGAAACTGACCTGAAGACCAGTGAAACAGATTAGAAGATGCAGAAACAGCTCCAGACACACTTAGCCACCTCATCTTTGAAAAAGGAGCCAAACACCTTCACTGGAGGAAAGATAGCCTCTTTAATAAATGGTGCTGGAAAAATTGGGTTTCAACTTGCCAAAAACGAAACTAGACCTATATCTCTCACCATGCACTCAACTAAAATCAAAATGGATTAAAGACCTAAATATTAAAGCAGAAACATTAAACCAGCTGGAAGAGAGGTTAGGAAGAACTCTTGAAGACTTTGGTGTAGAAAAAGATTTTATGAAAAAAACCTCACTTGCCCGTGAACTAGCACAAACAATCAACAAGTGGGATCTCTTCTTACTAAAAAGCTTTTGCATAACAAGAGAAACCACGAGCAGTGTGAAGAGACAACCCACAATGTGGGAAAAAAATGTTCACCAGCTGTCCGTCAGACAGAGGTCTACTATGTAGAATATATAAAGAACTTTTAAAAATGAGACCTCCCCCCCAAATTTAAAGACCTAATCTGAAAATGGGCACCTGAAATGAACAGACATTTCTCAGACAAAGAAGTAGAAATAGCAAATAAATACATGAAAAATGTTCAGCATCACTGGTCATTCGAGAGATGCAGATGATAACAACACTGAGATTCCACTTCACCCCAGAAAGAATGGCTGCTATCAAGAAATCAACCAATAACAAACGCTGGCAGGGCTGTGGGGAAAGAGGAATGCTGCTCCACTGCTGGTGGGAGTGTAGACTGGTGCAACCACTGTGGAAATCAGTATGGAGATACCTCAAAGAACTAGGACTGGAAGTCCCATTTGACCCAGCTATTCCCCTGCTGAGTATCTTCCCCAAAGAACTGAAAGTATCTTACCACAGTGACATATGTGCACCTATGTTCATAGAAGCACAATTCCTGAGAGCTAAAACTTGGAAACAACCCAATTGCCCATCACCTGGAGACTGGATAAAGAAAATGTGGTTTTTAAAATAAAATGTAGTACTACTCAGCCATAAAGAAGGAGAAACTAGAGACATTTATAGCTAAATGGATGCACATTGAGGCCGTACTCTTAAGTGAAATAAATAGGATGCACATGTGTAAATACCGAATAGTTTCTCTAGTGTGAGAAACTGAAAGTGTAAATAAGGACTAAAAGGTATAATAGATAATGTGAAATAGGAAGAAAAGGGGCGAAGGGGAAGGGGAAATGGGAGGGGTAGGGGAAAGGAAAGAAGGGAAAAGAAAAAATGCGAGAAAATGAAAGCAAAGTCTTTATAAATAGGGAGGGGTGGAGGGGGTGAAGGGAGGGCAGGGGAAGGGGGAACCAAGATGGATTATGTAAAGGTGTAAATTTCCAATAATGAATGTCATTATATTATATACCTTAAATGTACCAGTATAATTAATAAAAAAAGATATGAAATATCTCCATCATTTTTAGGATTTCCTCATAATGCTCTGTAGTCAACCTCTCTTCCCCCAGTTCTTGGTGACCACGGATTTTTTTTCCTTCTCTAAAAGTTTCATATCGAGAATAGCAGTTGAATGTAAAGAAATGGTAGGTAGACTTTTGAGCCTGGCTTCTTTCATTTTGTTTTCAAGGTCTATCCATATTTAGCATGTGTCAGTCACTCATTCCTTTGTATTTTTGGGTAGTAGTTTACTGTATAGATGTGTCACAGCTTGTTTATCCATTTCCAAGGGAAGACTTCTTCTCTTTTTAATTTTCCCACCATGAGGTGAGTGGTTTTGCTCTACCATGTGCTCCTGCCATGAAGTGGTGCCTTGCCCAAAGCAATGGGGCTATCTGACCATGTACTGAAACCTCTAAAACTGTAAGCCTGAACAATCTTTTCTCTTTACAAGTTGATTATCTCAGGTATTTGTGACAGTGACAGAAAGCTGACTGACCCCACCATCATTGACATTCATGTAAAGGTTGTTACATGAACCTAGGCTTTTTATCAGCTGGGAATGGGATTGTTAAGTTATATGGTAAGTGGTAAGTGCTTATTTAACTGTATAAGAAACTGCCAAGCTCTTCCCCAAAGTGGTTGTAGCATTTTATGTTCCCATCAGTGCTCTAAGAGAGTTGCAGTTGCTTCATATCCCTACTAGCACTTGGAACTATTGCTAGTTTACTAGTTAGTTGATTAGTTTTTAAAAAGTCATTGTAATAGACATGTGATGGTATCTCCTTGCCGTTTTTATTCACATTCCTCCATGGTAAATGATGCTGGGCATCTTTCCATATGCTTGTTTGCATGATGTGTTTGGGAGCTGAGGGTGTGACTCCCCACACAGTAGGGCTATTCCTCTGGTACCTACGACACATGCTGTCTAGAAACTCATAGTGAAGTAGTGTGCACTGAAATCCATGGGGAGGCAGAAGGTGGGTCACGGAGACTAAGTCTACAAAGGAAAGAGATATAATGGCTATATGGAAAGACAATGTGACTTTTTCTGGATGAATCTACAAGGCCCATCAGCACAAAAAGAGAAGAAGAAGGCTGGCTGAGTCACAGGAGGAACAAAGGTAGCCTTACTTACCGTGCCAGCGATGAGACACATTCTCGTAGTCTAAATGATCCTATTCAGTGAGATCTTATTTCCTTAGGCCTTGCTGGAGGTGAAGCAGAGGCAAAGTGACAATACAGCATGGTTAGGAGTTACAACCACAAGCTACAAAACTGTGTAAAATGTCAGACCATGGCCAGCAAATGGTGGCATGCCTACCTGTGCTTAGCATCTTGTCAAGGGCCTGAAGAAGGTGGCACCTTTGGTCTCCCTGCAGTCCCTTCCCCTCTGTGACATGATGCAGTGGTTTGTTCCTTTCTGCGGATGCTAAAGTGGCATGGGGCTCTGTGCCCTTACCTGACAACTTGGGCTGCACTTGAGGCGCTGACAGTGTTGGTAGAAAACACTGGGCTATGCCAAAGCTTCAGCATGTGAGGTGGCTCCTGGAACACTCCACCAGGCCTCCGTTTCACTGCTATCCTCCCTGCCCTCCTACCTGTGGCCTTGGTCCACACGGGCCCTCTGTGGAAGGATGGAAGAAGAAAACCACATGATTTGTGTCCTTTAGTGTGCTTGGTTAGAAAGGTGCTGCCATGAGAGCAGACAGACACAAAAAGAGTTGGTTTATTCACAGGAGGCAGGTACCGTGCAGGCCACATAGGAAGGACACCAGGGTAGACAGGAGGCAGAAGACAGGCACTCAGGTAAGCATTAGGCCAGAGCCATGTGGGAAAAGGTAGGGCAGGTGAATGGGTTAGGACTGTCAGGTTGAAATGGTCACAGTGGATTCTAAATTAGAAGAGTGGCTCCTCGGTGGCTCTTTCCAGGCCTTAGGCGAATAAAGCAGTGGAACATGGCCTTGTGGGGTCCATGGATGAAGGCAGCAGGCTGTGGACTGGTTAGCTGGCATTTGAAGGGCACACTCCCTGCTGAGTCCTTGTGCTACCTCTAAGAATCAGCTGGCCTCTGGAGGGGCACTTTCTCCTCAGCCAGCAAGATTAAGAGGTCAAAAAATCATCATATACAGAAAAAAAATTTAAATATTTACAGTACACCATGGAAATCCTGCTCCACCGCTGAAGGGTTGCAACTAGATATAAATTTCCTTCCCAGTAGGAAGGCAGGCTGAGGCAGAGAGCAGAAGCCTTCCACACACTCATGTATTCCAAAAGATCACCTCACAGAGGCAGCAAGTCTGGGACAGTCAGGTCAGGTACAATGCAGGAGAAACATCGTCAACAAGGGCCAGTGGAGACAGAGCTCTTGGCCAACGGGCGCCCAGCTGCACTCCTGGCTGCCCCTCTGACCCTGCTGGGCAGGATGAGACTCCCTTCTGTGTCTACCTCACTCTACAGGAGGCTCTGTCTGGGACAGATCAGACGGGGGAGGAGAGCTCCTAAGGCAGGGGCTGACTCTCTCACAGAGAGAGAACGAGAAATGGTTTCATTACTTTCCCATCTAGCTGAGAGCTTTTTAGAAAACAATCCGGTGTTTAAGCAACCAGCTCCAGGGGAGAGCCGGCAGGCCCTGACCAGGGGCGGCTCCTTTGTTTTCCTCAGGATGGCTGTCTGGGTGAAGCACTTAAGGGTTGGGCCTGGGGTCAGAAATTGCTTTCATCCTAATGGTCCCATTCTGAAGACTTACAGGATTTTATGTGCAGGCTCAGGAATGTTCTAGTTTCAAGTAACTCCTGTTGCTCACTGAATGATTCCCTCCTCTGTCTCCTTTGTATATATTCGTCTGAAAGAAGACATTTCTCCCCTTTCTGGCTCCAATGGCAAGGTCACAGGACGTTCTGCTCTTGGGGATACAGGAGAAACCACCCACTCCTTGAACTGGGAGCCTGTTTGGCAAGGGACTCTGGGTGTAACCGAGTGAGTTCACCCTGAACCAGCGCCTCACCAGGTGGCTGCTGTCTCCCTGGAGATGGGGCCTGAGGCTTGCTCCTAGGGAGACCCTGACTCTATGCTGCAGAATCTTCCTTCTTCCAAGGTGCACAGCGTGGGCCCCCCACTGCACCAGGTCCTCAGCAGACCAACAGGGTCGAGAATAGCTAGAGGATTTGCTACCCTATCCAGGGCTTCCAATTCCAGCTATTAATTTTTGAATGTTGTTTAGGCACTGCTGCTGCAACATACAGACGTTGTTCATTGATTTCTTTAAGTATTTACTATGCTATGTATGCTGGTGTGTTCTACTCTTATGCGTACCCTGCAGAGTCCAAAAGTCCTAAAGAAATCATTTCATTCAGTTTGTAGATGTCCTTGGATGGGGCTCCTCCTAGGCATAATAATGTGGGCCCCAGGGGAGTGCAGTAGCCAGCCTGTGTCCTGTACCAGAGGTGGACACAGCAAGGAGCCTGGGTTCTTCTTCGTGCTACCAAAGAACCCTTATCTTCTGCATAGAGAAGAACACAGACCTAATTAATTAAGAGGATAATTACCAGGAACATGTAAAGGACTTGGTGTGGAGAAGGGAGAAAAGGATAGGGGAGGGTATAGAAGGCGTTCTTCCACAAAGTAATACATACTCATGGAGAACAGTCATACAATTTAGGAGAGCAAGTTAAAAAAGCACTAATGTCACTCAGAATGTCACCGCCCTGAGTTGATCACAGCCAACCTTCCATGTAGGCCTTCCAGAGCACGATGTGTGCACGTGCATTTTGTGCATGTGTGTTTACATGTGATTTTAAAATAAGAAATAGTAGATGTGAATATTTGCAAAAAAATTTAAATTTAAATCTGTCACAACAATTTTTCATGTCAATATGTGAATCAGCATGAGGCTGTACCATTGATTTATTGCACTAATTTCCTCCTCTTTAGGTCTTTGTGTCAACGTAATCAGACAACTAACAAGTCCTCTCTGGTTCTAGCACCAAAGTTCAGAAAAGAGCATTACGAATTAGAAAGAAGTGCCGTGTATTATAACACCATAGGACCGAGGAAGGGGGATAACTACCCACCAAGAATGGGGGCAGCAACATTATCAAATGTTGCTCACAAAAATTAGGGTGAAAAGAACGGTAATCAGGTTGACTCTATGATGTCAACAAATAATATAATTTTTGAAGTGGGACATTCTAATTCTTTTCTTTAGCAAGTTGTGAAATTTTTTTGAGCCCGTTTCTTACTCTGTAAAAAGAGAATCATGTCTGTAAGAGTGACTGCAAACTAGTCACAGTGGTGCATGCCTATAGTCCCAGAACTCTGAGAGGCTGAGACAGGAGAATTGCAAGTTTAAGCCCAGCCTGGGGAACTTAGTGCCTTAGGGAGACACTGTCTCAAAATTAAAACAAAACAAAATAAAACAAAAAGGTCTGGGGATGTAGCTTAGTGCGAAGGCCCTCGGTTCAATCCCCAGTACTATACACACACACACACACACACACACACACACACACACACACACACACACACACAAGTGACCACAAAAAACATAAGATATGCCTGTCCTGGACTAGGTGCTGGACTTAGTTTCCTTGCTCCACTTCTATCCCTTTGGGTTGAATTGTTCAGTGAGAGCATGTAGAAGGGAGAGTTAGATCCCACTCTGGGAGCAGACTTGTGCTGCTTTGCTCTGGTAACACAGGGACCCATTGTTTGTGAGGTGATCAGAAGTTAATGAATTTTATGGAGATGATTTTTTAAGTGAAAGGAAACTTCTACGGGTGTAAGGCTGTTAGAAAGTTTTTCCCCAGGCTGACCCCAATTGGAAACGCAAACTCTTAGGTCCTGCCCAAGATCTGCTGAATCAGAAGCTCTGGGGGTGGTGATTCCAGTCTCTGCTAAGGTAAGAATGACCAGGGGGCAAGTGTCCTGGGGCCAGGACTTCCTCACCTGGAACATATGTCCACTCCCCAGGCCACTGTCCTCCAAATCTCATTTTCTCATCTGGAAAATGGGCAGATAATGCCTTTCTGCAACTTGAGATGATTGTTTTATAGACCAAATAAACTTAGGAGGGTGAAAGATACTCAAATAACGAATAGAAATCCTAGAGAATAATAGGGTTACTCCAAGGGCTTAACAATTAGGATATGATGGAAATCAGGTGATAGATTTAAAATAACTAAATCTATAATGTCAAAGAAAAACATAATTTGTGTGTATGTGTGGTACTGGGGATGGAACCCAGGGCCTGACCCCTGCTAGGCAAGCACTCTATTATTGAGATACACCCCTTGAAAATATAATTTTTAAGCTGAATATTCTAATTCCCTAAAAGCCACTGGTCTTAGCAATTTCTCATTGATGGGATAAAATACCTGATACCTACAAGTTAAAGGAGGAAAGGTTTATTTTACCTCACAGTTTGTAGAGGTTTCAGCCCTTTGTCAGCTGGCTCTGAGGCAGGTGGCATGGCAAAGGGGCATCACAGAGGAGAAACAGTCCATGGCAGGGTAGGCAGGAAAAAGCCAGCCTGACTTCCATCCTTCTCCTTCTAATTCCATCCAGGCTATGAGCCTACTGGTTGGTGCCACCCATACCCAGGGTGAGGCTTCCCATTACCCCACACCTAGAACAATGTTAAACCAATCAGTGGACTAATCCAATCATCACACACCCTTAATCCATATTCACACACCCTAGATCCAGCCACCTTGAAAAATCCCCACCTATGAGCACATGAGGCTTTGGAGGGCCATATAAGCCATAACAGCACTGTACCCACACAAGGTGGTACACGTCTGCAATCCCAGCACTCAGGAGGCTGAGGCAGGAGGATCGCCAGGAGTTTGAGGCTTGCCTGGGCTACATAGTGAGTTCAAGGCCAGCCTGAATTACATAGCAAGATCTTGTCTCAAAAAAACAAAACAAAAAATCTAAGTCCCATCTGTTTGTCAAAGACATGAAGATGGCACCAACTGATGGAAATGAAAATTTTTGGCAAGTAAGGAGCAGTTACCTACATGGAGTAATATTTATTACTGAAAACAGTATTGCAGGTACTACTGAAAACAGAACAGCAGGTCTATCTGCAGGGGGTGATATTAAGTCATCTCTCTGCCTCGCAGGTGGAATAATTCTGCTTTCTTCCACGTCCACTCAAAGGCCTCAGTGTCCTTCCCTTTAGTCAATTTTGTTTTCGTCTCTGGCCTCCTTTCAGATTCTTGGCATGCCTCTTGTGAAGTCCAGGCCCTGAGCTTTGGGGTGCAGCTCTGTTCGTGGAGCTCTGGTCCCAGCAGAGATGGGAGCAGGTGCGGCTGCTGACGGTGGCCCCAGCACCCACAAATGCTTTACTCCCCCAAACCCTTTCTGATCGATGTCTTGGTCAAAGCTGTGGCTTCCAGCAACGCCTGGGAGCTTTTCAATTTTACACCAACTTCCCGGGCCGCTCATGTTTTCTCCTCATTTCCCTGGGTGAACTGTCCTTTATTTGTGCTTAATGATCTTTTTCTATTCTTTCAACTGCTCTCATTTCTCTAATAGAAAGTGAACTGAACATATTTATGCACAACTGAAATTTAGGAAAATATTGGAAGGAGAAGCAACAGTCTGATAAATCATTTTCTCTGGGAAGTGAGATTACAGAGTGATTTCATTTATTTTTGCCAACTGATTTTTTTCAGTTTTATAATTTTTAGTATTTTAAGATGTCTATTTTCACTTATGTGTCTCACTCAGTAGCTGCATCAGAATCACCAGGAGAACTTGTTAAAACAGATTTCTGGGCCCCACCTCTAAGGTTTCCCGTTTAGTGGCTCTGTCTCCACGTCAATTTCTGGATTTCTAGTTACGCTGGTATTGCTGGCCCTGGATCCCTTCTTTTTGCTGGTCTTAGCTTATTTCATCATTTCATTCTCTGAGGGTTCCAGTTTTCTGGATTTAATGTTTCTTTAGATCTTGGCTTCTCTCAGCTTTCATTTTCCTCTTCTCATTAAACTATGCTACAATTCAAAATATTTTCTTAATCTGTAGTTTATCTAAATGTTTTTTACCACCTTTAACTCTGATTTTACCAAGATTCTCCCCCTTTAAGAAGCATTTTTTTGTTTGTTTGTTACCAGGGATCAAACTCAGGACCTTGCGGTTGCGAGGCAGGTGGTGGAACCACTGAGCTAAATCCTGGCCCCTTAAGAAGCAGTTTTTAAGAATGCAATACACTTCTAGCCACTGTGTTACACAACAGAGTTCTTGAACTTCTCTTAGCTGAAGAAATTTTAGTGCATATTAATTGTACAGATTATTGGGTTACATGGTGACATTTTCATATGTGTATGTGATATTGAATCATAGCCACCCCATTACCTTTCTGTACCCTCCCTTCTACCCACATCCCCTTCCTCTTGTCTAATAGTCTCCCTTCGCCTTCTCTTTCATGACTAAAATTTTGTGTCCAGTTACCAACATCTCCTCAACACCCCCAGTAATTTATTTAACCATATGACAGACATTCTTACTTGCCCACTCAAAAATCACCTTGCACCCCCTCTTTCCTATTAACCCCTGTTACCTTGAGGTACTGGATAGTCACATGCTCCTTGAGCCCCTCAAGTCATGGGGGCAAGTCTTTTCTGAGACAGGGTGTCACTATTTGCCCAGGCTGGCCTCAGACTCCTCAGCTCAAGCGATCCTCCTGCCTTTGCCTCCCTCAGTACTATGCTGGTACGGAGAGGAGGTGACTCTTGACTAGACTAAACCAGTAAAATAACTCCACTGCCCTTGTCAGTGACTGACTTAAAAATGGCTATGAAATGTAAAGGGAAGCCAGAGAGTGGTGTCTGGGAAGGTCTTACAACAGGACTCAGAGACACTCCTTTCCCAGAATTCAGGTCATGGTGTGAGGGTCTGACCCTTCCAAGATGACTGGTCATCTCTGAGGCTTGAGCCTGAGGCCAGCGCCATCTTGGAGACAGCCGGACGGATAGATGGCAGGAGCCAGTCCCTGAGGAGCCCTGGTGCTACCTTCTCTCCAGACTCCTGTTGTGTGAAATTCTTTGTTGTTTAAACATTTAAAGTCAAGTCTTTTGCTACTTGAAACCAAAAGCATGTTGAATGATGCATGTTATTCTAACTTTCTTAAAGTATAATTTCATTTGTTGGTAGATATTTTGGGGTATACCTCATAATAAGTTCCTTGTGTTCAGGAATCATGACATTTTATCTGGAGTTTTCCCAAGATCTTAAATATCACATTGTTTGAAAGAAAACATGAATTAATTCTTCCCATAAACATTAATATTTGCTTTTTACCAGGTTTCTGCTAATGACTGGGGAAATTAGAAAGAAACTAAGACTGTGACACTTTTGATTATCCGAAACAAAACAGGGTGTCTGACCACTTTAAGAGGAAGGGGCTTTATGGAAGGGATTGGTGTGGATGGACCGTGTCCCCTCAGACTGAGACCAGATCTCCTCTTGTCCCTCATCATCTGACCTATGTGTCCTCTCGCTTCTTTCTCCCTCCATGTTTGTGACTTCTGGCCAAAGGGCTGCAAGTCCTTCAGTCCAGATGGCAGACGGCCAGTCAGATGCACTTACTACGAATCACCCTTCTAGGGACAAAGCCCTCCAGCAGGCCCACTCCTGTGGGCCACTTGACAGCTTTGGCTTAAGTGCCACTATTTCAACCAATGGCCACCTCAGGACAATAAAATATGCTGATGCCTCTGCCCTGAGACTGTAAGAAGTGAGGAATGCAAGGGACCTTTACCAGTGTATTACAAGGATGACTTAGAAGATGACTCTGAAAGGAAACACACTGTGGTGGGATAGTGGATGAAACTTTTATTTTCTGCCCTCTATCTGAGCTTTATAATTTTTCTTCTAGGATCATGGAGTACCTGAAAAATATCAAAATGTATTAAAACATGAATTGGGCTGGAGATGTAGCTCATTGATAGAGCATTTGCCTAGCATGTGTGAGGCCCTGGGTTGTATCCCTGGCAACACATGCGCACGCACATGCGCGCGCGCATGCGCACACACACACACACACACGCAAATATTGTGAGCATTTAGAAGGGAAATATGGGCACTTATTGACTATGGGTTCCAGCTGAATAGTGTAAGTGATTAGATGCTTTGCTTTCTCCGGCCTTGTAGAGTGGCAATCTCCATTTCAGAGTTGGCAAATGTAGGTGACACTGGCTACCCCATGCACACACTGCAGCCTATTTTGGTCCTATTATTGTAGTAATAAGCCTTTTTGGGTTAGTGTCAGATGACAACAACTCATCTGAGTATTTGTGCTATGACTTCACCGTGTTCTTAAATGGGCCCACAAAAGGGCAGCCTTGCAAGACACTGTTTCCATCTGCTTCCCACTTCCTAGTAGGTCGTGTCCTCTAAGTTGTAGCAAAGCCCTCAGTCCTCAGTGAAAACCCACCAACATCAAATGTGGTGCTTTTTAAAGCAATTCAGTTTATTATATGACCAGGAGGAATAAAAGTGATTTAGAAGAGAATCTTCTTCATGGCGTAGGCTTCCCAAAATACTGGTCAAGTCCTTAGAAACAGGGCTACCGTTGTCAATAGCACTCAGTTTCATTTCTCCCTCCACGTCCAGGCTCTCATCCTTGCCTTCCTGTCCAGCCTAATTTCCCGCCTGATCTTTCTACAATCCTACTTTCTAACCACCTGGGCTTGTCCTTCCCTGTCCAAGCCAGACCTCTGTTCATCAAAAACTCCCAGGGGTGCATGAAAAAAATGTGACTAAAAGCCACCCAAAAAAGGGAGAAAAAACTACAGCCCTTTCACTGACTCTTGAATCATTTTTCTATCAGCTTCTTCCAATTACTGCACCTTGAAATTGTGACTTTTCTATTTGCTTTCACTAAGTCAGTGTCTGGAGTATAGAACATAGCCACCCAGGCATGTATGTAGTTCAAAGATGGCCACAGTGCACCATAGGGGTTCCACAGGAGAGGGGCAGAACACGAAGGCAGGGCCCAAGGCTGGATTTGTGTGCCTTTGGGTCAGTTAGGGCTGTCAGGGAAATAAAGATGCCTGGGGGCTGGAGTTCAGTGGTAGGGTTCTTGCCTAGCATCCAGCCTAATGTGAGGCTCTGGGTTGAGAGAGCAAGAGAGGAGGAAGAAGAGGAGGAGGAAGAGGAAGAAGAAGGGGAGGGTGAGAAGGAAAGAGAGGAGAAAGGGAGGGAAGGGAAGGCAAGGGAAGAGAAAAAGGAAGGATGCCTGCCCGGCCAACTGCAAACGCCTTGTATGGTGCAAAGTACACAGGGCCTGCAGCGCTCACCTCTCAGTAAATCTTCCCATTCACTCCTGCTCAGCGAGGTGTCCCAACCTTGGCATGATTGATGTTTCGGGCTGGATCATTCCTGGTGTCTGGGCAGGCCTGCGTGTTGCAGGATGTCTACCTCCCAGGTGCCAGCAGCACCGCCAAGCTCTGGCGCTCAAAAATGTTTCCAGACATTGCCCCCTCGCCCACCCCGCTTTGCTTGGCATAGGTACAGGCTTTTAGCGCTGTCTCTAGATCGCCCTGCCACCTCTTCCTCTCAACTCTTCCCCTGGCCCCCGCACTATCTTTTCTGGTCAACAAATAAACAAGTCTTATTTTGATTCCATGTTGTACCCTGCAGCCCCGCCAGCCCTTTATAAAGATGGTTTGCAGTTATCCACGTACAGACTCAGTAGCTTCTCCGGATTCTGTCCACAGAATCTCCTGGATCAAAACTTCATTTTTTTCATATTGAACTCAAAAATACTTTCTCTTCTCTGACATATCCTTTCCATCGTTGCTGACTATACAATCCTACTTTTTTGGTTTTGACATATGGTTTCTCCTAGTTTAAGTTTTTTTTCACTGAGCCATCTCTCCTCTTCCTACTGGTACCTCCAACCTACCTGCTGGTTTGACTTTTTTTGTTTGTTTTTTACCTCTACTCTACTTTTTTGATACTGGGGATCGAACGAACTCGGGACCTTGCACTTTTGAGGCAGGCGGCAGAACTACTGAGCTAAATCCCCGGCCCTTGTTTGTTTTTTGAGACAGGGTCTCGCTATGTAGTGCAGGCTGGCCTTGAACCCACGGCAATCCTCCTGTCTCCTGAGTGCTGGGACTACAGTCATGTGCTACCACACCCAGCCGTACCTGCTGGTCTGAGGGGCACCCCAAAGTTACGTTTCCTCTTCCTGCTCACACATCTTTTTTGTTGCTGGGTTCCTAATATTAAAAAAGTGGAGGCGGTGGGTATAGATAGCTCAGTGGCAGAGCAGTAAGAAAAGGTAATATAAAGTATCAATATTTTTCCAAATATTGCAGAAGTTTATTAAGGGCAATGTCTCCTTTATTTTCTCTCCTCCTCCCTGCCCCTTTCCCACCTCACCTTTCCATCTCCCTCTCCACAGGTAAGCTTTGAATTCCTGGGGGACCCCATCCTTCTGATTTTCTATGCATAGCCAAGCACAGTGTTTTTTTTATTGCCCTTTAATATCCCAATGTTTGTGTGCAGAGACAATGTTTTTTCCCTTATTCCATCCCCAACCAGAAAAACTCTCCATCCCTCAATGGTCAAAAAGGTTTTATTAGTGCTCAGCAAGTGTCTGAAACAGGTGCTGTCTCCAGCCGAAGCCCCACTGGGTATTCACACACAAAACCCTGAACATTCAAACCTCCATCCTATTGTGTCTGATTTTTTTTCCAAAAAGAAGCAATGGAAAGAAACTCCTCCACATTAGGGGTGTTAGATGCAGGCAGCGTTGTACTGGGCTTCGTTCAGCTGAACATTCTCTCTTGCAAAGGTTTAAGAATTAATCCTTGGCAGGGAGATGTTGAGAATTATTTTCTGTGTCTGATTTAGTGACTTAGTGCCATTTATAAATACAGGTCCCCAGGCACAAAGAAGAGATTTTTAAGAATCTCATTTAAATAAAGGGCATTTTTAGGTTCTTTTTTTCATTCTTCTGTTCAGTCCCCAGGTGTTAATTGGCTCTGGGCTCTCCTGTAGGACAGGGCTTTGAGTGGAGGATGCCATCAAGTTAATTCAGACATGAACCCTGCTTTCTAGAAGCAAATGGTCAGTGCAGAAAGAGGCCGTATCTGCTATATGGCAGAAGACAAGGTGCTAATGGCCCTAAGTGCAGCTTACAGGGACTGAGTGATCTTGAAATCCTTTCTATCCAATGAACACTTCTGAGAGCACAGGTTCTAATACAAGTTTCCAGACCTGCGAGCAGACTCAGGTGTACCTGACTTCAGGCTCTAGACCGAGTGTTCCTGCAGGAGGAGGGAGAAAGTGGCAGTTTCAAAGGATTGGCAGCTCTGTCCTCCCCAGAGCCCCACAGAATAGAGCTCTGGCTGTCGGATTCTCAGAGTTACTCTGCTTGCTGAAAACAGTTCTCAGTTTCCTTCTCTGACTTTTGCAAGTCCTGAATGAAGAACCCCAAGTTGCATTGATCTGATTTTGCTACATTAGTGCCGTGTAACAAATAAGCAAAAGAACTTTCACAGTTTATCGTCCTAAGCATTTCTTTTCTTGCACGCAGGTCTGCAGGTCAGGCTGGATTCCAGGTTTCTGATCTTGTTGGAGTCTGCTTTATACTACAGGGCTCACACTTGCAGGACACACAAATCCAAGGGCACAGGGACCCAGTAAGGCACGTTATAGTTTGGAAAGACTCTTAACGACCTTTGCCCACTCCTGGCATCTGGTCTCTTCCACCCGTATTTCTTTGGTCACAGAAAGTCTTACATGGCCTGGCCCCACCAATAAAACATGGAAAGAAACTCTGCCTAGTCCAGTGGAAAGAACTATCAAGTTACAAGAGCATGGCATGAAGACCTGGGAATGATGAGCTGTGTCCTCAAAGGATCATCGCTTTTCAAGAGAGAACGTGGCAATGAGCTATTTGAGCAGTGACCTTTTACCACGCTGCAGAGCTGCCGCTGACCTGGGCACTGAATCTCTGTCACCACGGAGATGCCTGGCATCACTGGGTGGCTGCAGCTGAATGGTCATCACAGCAGACTCAAGACTTCTCCTCTTGGTGTCAGATGAGCTTTGCACTTGCAGCTTCTTGCACAGAAAAGGAACTACTTCCTACCTTCTTGCTGTATCTGCCTGTTTATTTCCTTTCTCCCACCCCAGTTTTATAAACTGTCATGCTTTTCTAGCCCACCGTGTTTATATGGCTTCTCCTCTTGTCTCTGCCTCTCTCCTTCCCTCCCTCCCTTGCTCCCTCCCTCCTTCTCTTCCTTCCTTCCTTCCCTCCCTCCTTCCTCCTCCCTCCCTTGGGATCCAACACAGGGTCTCACGCATGCTCAGCACCCTAGGCCGCTGAGTTGGCCCCAGCCCTGCTGCTCCACTCCCACTCAGCGATTCCGGGTGCGCATGGCTGTCCTGCAAGCTGCTGCCCCGTTCGTAGTCCGTCAGGGCCGCTGAGCTGCTGCAATAACAGCCTTCATTTCTGGGTCTCGGTGAGCACAGGAAGGCGTGAGACCCCATGAGACCCCGGGGTGGGTGTTTGCAGCAGCTCTGGATCCAGAAACTGAGGTCTACCTCTTTTCTGAAAACCTTTTTTAAATAAAATGTTTATTAGTACACATTTGCCGTGCTAAAATCTTGAATGAGTCCACCCGCGAGAGAGTCTGAAGATGGTAGGATGTGCATCTGTGTTTGGGCCCTGGACTCTGTGTACGCTGCCAGCTCCCTAAGTCTGCCTACATGAGCAGAGACCATTTGGTCTAGGAACGGGCAGGCACAGCTAACACACAAAGATAGACGCAAAGAGTTAATTCTGAGCGCTGATCTGCCAAGGGCCCAAGATCCAGAGATGCACTTTAGAGACAGCGTCCCACCACCACCAATTCTTCGGCATTCTCAAAGCTGCACTAGGGGAAAACAGGGCCAAGCGGCACGGGGGAAGTGGGGAGGGGACCTCAAACAGCAGAGATTAATCTTGGAAATGTGGGCTGTGGCTAAGTCTACCCATAAATGACTGTGTTCTCTTTACTGCTACAGTAGACACTGAAATTCAAAATTGACGGTGTAATAGGAAAACAGAGGAAACTATTTTGTGACTAGTCTGTCAGTAAAATTGTAACACCCACTGCTAGAGGGGAAGTAACACTACCAGCTAATTAATATATAAGAAAAGATCCAGAGGGATTAAAAATAGGATGGTTTTGTTTTGCTTTTATGAGTTTTTAATTTTTGCATTAGAAATATGTCTTGTGTTTGTTATAAGAAAAAATAAACGAGGCATTTTACTCTTTTTTTTGCAGTCACAAATGCTAGGCAGATGCTGTGCCACTAAACTAACTCTCTAGCTCTATTTTACTTTAAAAACCAATCTCCCCTCCCTCTCCTGTGCTTTCTCACTCAACTCGACGTCCTCTCAAATGTTACTAATCTGTGGCTCTAACTACACGCGTTTCCTGATGGAGCTGCCCCAGCTACCATCTTTCCTGTTTCTTTTATAATTCTCCATCTCGCCAACCTTCACGCCTTGGTGTCGTCTAAATTCACTGGTGTTGAGGATTCAGTTGACCAGGACGCCGTCAACTGTGCATGTGGAACATGTGATTAAACAGAAAAGCCATCCGTCACACGGACCTGCATTGGTCTCTCGGGAGTGGACTTTGGTATAGACGCGAGGCGTAGACTGATGAATCTACATCGTACTTGCAAAAGTATTCGAAGAGGTTTAGGAGGAAAGAGGCCTGATCAAAACCGAAACAGCAGTGGGAGGAAGTTCAGTCCTCCTAACAGGTGTGGGTGGCCACAGGCGAGTGAGGCCGGGCCTGGAGGAAGAGCGAGAGACGGGCCAGATCTGCTCTGGTGGGTGTTACCCAGGCAACGGGGGGGGGCAAGGGCGTGGCTGAGCATGGGAGGGGACAGCACACCCTTCTCGGAGGTCTCCGGACTCAGTCTGGAAAGATAAGTCAGGGTTATCCAGGGGAGGAAATGTTCCTAGAAGTGGTGAAGAAATCTGGGCAAATAAACATTACACAACAAAGCCCAACTTTTTAGTTCCAAGCTTCCCAGCAGTCAAGGCAAAAAGGGAAAATAGACCGTGCTACTTATTTATTTATTTTTTTTAACTTTTTGATGAAAGGGAAAGACCTTTTTAGGAGCTAACAAGTAAAATTCTAGACCAGTGATTCTCAGGTTTTACTGCATATAAAAATCTCAGCAAAGCCGGGCATGGTGGTTCACACCTATAATTCTAGCACTCTGGGAGGCTGAGACAGGAGGATGATAACTTTGAGCCCAGCCTGAGGAGCTTAGTGACTTAGTCAGACCATCTCAAAATACAAAGAAAAAGGGACTGAGGATGTAGCTCAGTACAAAGGGCTTGGATTCAATCCCTAGCACCACAAATACAAACAGAAAAACTCTTCAAACTTCATTTAAAATGCAACAAACATACTGGAAAAGAATTTTTCAGAGGAAGAAGTACAAATGGTCAATAAATACATGAAAAATGTTCAACATCACTGGCCATTTGAGAAACCCAAATGAAAACAACACTTAGATTCCATCTCACTTGAGAAAGAATGGTTATCATCAAGAAATTAAAGAATAACAAATTCTAGAGAGGCTTTGGGGCGGGGGGACTCTGCTTCATTTTTGTGGGGAGTGTAAACTGGTACAACCAATATGGAAATCAGTATGGAGATTCCTCAAAAAACTAAAAATAGAAATTGCTTTTGACCTAACTATTTCCCTTCTAGGTATCTTTCTGCAAGAGTTAAAGACATATTACAGTGATATATGTATACCCATGTTTATAGCAGCACAAATCATAATAGCTAAATCTTGGAAACTGCCTATCTGTCCATTAAAAGATGAATGGATAAAGAATGTGGTATTTACACATAATGGAGTACTACTCTGTCATAAAGAAGGGTAAACTTGAGTCATTTGTAGGAAAATAGGCGCACCCTGAGACCACACTGTTAAGTGAAACAAATCAGACACACAAGCTTAAATATTGCATGATTTCTCGTATATGAGAAACCCAATATATTATAAAAGTGGAAACTAAAAGACAACAGAAAAAAAAGGGAAAAGCATTATTGCAATCCAGCATGGCCAATGTCTCTTGATGTAGCACAATCATTTTGTGTATATGGGTTTTGGTTTGTTAGTCTAGCAGTTAACCTAGGTTTATGATGATTAACTTGATAAAGACTTAAAAATAAATCTGATGCTGGCAAAAAAAAAAAAAAAGATGTGAAAAAAATAAAACCTGACATTCTGGACCTCAGCTTGAGGTTCTGACTCAGCAGTTGGGGCTGGCCTACGACTCTGCATTTTAAAATGCTCCTCCAAATAACTCGATGCTGGCGCTCCCCTCCAAACCACTTCAAAAATATTGTTGCAAAAGGAATTTTTATTCACTTGTTCATTTGCTCATTCAAAAAACTACTAAGCCCTCTCCTGGATCCTGGGGACACACTGCCCGAGGGAGACGCTGGCCGTTGGAGGGACCTCGAGTCCTGGTGCCAGTCTGTGGATGCCCCGCTCCTGCTGGGCTGCTCACACTGTGCCCCATGCCCATGCTCCCGGGCACGGCGCTTTTCACTTCTACTTTGTGGTGCCCGGGCCATTTGCGGTCCTGGGGGACCCTTCCAGGAGGAGGTGCAGACTGAGGCCCGTGGTGGAAGCTCCTGGGGTCCAGCAGTCTCCACACGGCCCCTGAACAGACCAGGACTGGTGGATGGGACAGGGACACAGATCCAAGGAGCAGCTGGGCTGACGGCCACAAGTTGGCCGTGTGAGCTGCTGTGGCCACTTGCAGGGCTGTAACGTTGTTGTCAGCCCTCTCCTGGTGGCACGTTCTGGTTCCTTCTACCTTAGGCCCGGGCCTGTGCTGCCCCGCCCTGCCCAGCCATCTCTCTGGACATGGCTTTAGCACCCAGCCTTCTGCTGCCTCCTTCCTGAGCCTCCCTAACTTCCTCCAGTGCGATGACAGCCCCTGATGAGGAGCCCACCGCCTCACCTGAGGGCCTGGCCTTGGAGCTCAAACACCAAGGAGCTGTCAGCCACACCAGCTGGATTCAGACAGTAAAAGGAGCCCCAGGAAGTTGGTGTGAAGGCCAGGTTGGGTGTTCTGTGTATGAGTGTGTGTACACGTTTTGTGAGTGTGTGAGTGTATACAGGGGAGGTGTGGAAAGGCTCAGTAGCCAAATGGACCATGGCCAGATGAGGTAGGAAAAACAGGACTCAGATCCATGACCTGCAAATATCAGGTTAGAAAACCAATCCCGGAAGTCAGCTGCTGTGCAAGCAAATCAGACATGAAGGAAGTCCGGTCTCTACCTCACAGCTTCCCTAACTTTCATCCCACTTCTAATCTGGGAGAAACCCAATATGGGCCACTCACAAGTCGCTGCCATCAACAACCAGAACTTGCTGCTAGTTCCTCATTGGGGGACCCCTGAAGCCATCCTTTGTGTCCCCTGCCTGCCCTTGGGTCTCTGCCAAAACGAACGTGAGGGAGGCCACTCCCTGCTGTACTGAGCTCTGAATCGAATAACCTCGGCTCTTTCCCATTTATGCCCCAGGGTGCACGGGTGCATGTGAGAGGAGGTGGGTGTACATCTGTGTGCATGTGTTCCTCAGTGTGGGAGGGATGACAGCGAGTTTGGGGGGAGGGAATGGGGGTGGGGAGCCTGGGGATGTAGGTCAGTGGTAGCGCATTTGCCCAGCATGCATGAGGCCCTGGGTTCAATCCCTATTACTGCAAAAGCAAAAGCAACTACTTCTGGACTTGCTCCTTAGAGTCTCTCCTCTTTATGGCCCATGGAGCTGCTGCTGGTGGTGGTGGGAGGCAAGAGAGTGAACTGCTTGAGTCACTTCTGTAGTGTGGCCAGGCACTTCTGGGCACCAAGCTCCCTTGCTGCTGTGGAGAGCCACCTGCAGACACCAAGGTGACCTCATGCAGCCCTGCCATTCACTCGGAGGCTCCTGGTGTCTCCCGATTAGCATGGAGGCCCTGACTCCCTGCCCAAGTGTATCAGGGCTTAATCTGAGCCCAGGTAGCCACTTGCCAGAATTAATGGTTGGCAAAACTAAAGCAGAGGTAAACAGCCCTTTCTCTCCCACAGGGTCTCCCTGCGATTCTAACTGCAGCGGATGGGTCACTGGCTTGTCACCACTTTCTGATGAATGATGGTAATTTTCTTCCCCTCCAGATAAGCTTTATCACGATTAAGGGTCTTAGTGAGCACCGGGGTCAAAAGAAAATTACATGCTTGTGCGGGTTTTCTTCAAAGCCTCCCTCGGCGTATTTTGTACACCGTTCTGATTTACTGTCAAGCTGCTCAAAAGCAATGCGGAGCCCACTTGTTGAGACTTGGAGGCGCTGTTCGGCCCTGCCGGAGGGCTCAGCAGTGGACAGTCCCAGAAGTCAGGCTGTGGCCCAGCCCCAGGCACCAGGCTGCAACTCCCCACCTCTAGATATAGTTTTAAGGTGCCTTGCCCTCGCCAAGTGCATGCCCCAAGCCAGGGAGCCAGCGATGCTTTTAACAGGGCAGAAATGCAAAAACTGAAGAGAACTCCCAGCCCTGGGCCTCTCTCACACATGTGTCACAGCTGGGAAAAGCTCGCTCTCGCTCCCACTGGAATAATTGTTACCCATACTCAGCCCTAGAGGGTCTCAGAGCCAGTGGTCAATTCACATGCTCAGTGCTCAGCGAGAGTTTGAATAGCTCTTTCTCTGTTGTTTTCAAATCAATCACCCCATTTGAAGACTTCTGCTTTCTTCTGCTGTTCTGTATTGTCCCCCCAGGCGCCCCAAAGCATTCCTTATCAAGAGTGAACTTAATTGCCAGTTTAAAGCATTAAAGCACAAACTGTAAATCTATGATCACCAAGTGAATCACCAACCTTCTCAAAGAAGATAAGGACTGAGACAAGCATGACTAATGACACCACAGCAAGACGTTCACTACCGCTGTGTGGGGGCTGAGGGCTTCCGGCCACCAAGCAGATCACAGATGGCGAAGGAGCTGTTCTGCTGGCATCGGGAAGGGCTGGGGCAGACACAAACGTGATGAGGGAACTGCAGCCCGCTGTACTCAGGCCTCCAACCTGGGCCCCAGGACACAATTCAAACAGCCACCCACTGACCACACACACTCTCCCCCCACCATGTCCTCCGCAGACACTTCCTTCCTGTTCCTGCTCGGTTTCCACCCGAAATCTACTTCTGTCCTGTTCTATGTTGCTCCTGACAACCTCCGAGAAATTGATCGCCATGAAAGAAAGAAGACAGGTGACTGCATACCTGCCCGCCCTGCCCGGCACGTCATGCTTTAGCGATGGACCTGTGGAGAGACCATTTCTCTCCGGGGTGAAGACCACCCCCTCAGGCCAGGCCGGGCACTGTCCCTGCGCACCAGGTGGACCTCACTCACGGGGTCGCTGCCCTGGGGCCAAGGGAGAGGATGGACCTAGTGCCTGGTGGCTTTCTGAGGACGCAGCTGTCCTTGCTGTCTCGACCTGGGCTATCCAACACGGCAGCCACTAGCCCGGGAGTCATTTAAATTTCATTTTACAAAATGAAATAAAGTTCGATTTCCCTTAGGCTCCTTTCCAGGCCTCCACAGCCAGGAGCTAGCGGCTCCTGCTTTGGACAGCGCCCAGGTCTCTGTCTTCCATCAGCACGAGCCGCGGGGACAGCGCTGTCCCAGGCTCCAGGCAGCTCTGGAGGCTTCCCTGGAGTGTGTGCAAAAGCGCCAAGCCAGGACCACGGCGGCCCCAGACTCAGAGCGCCTGGAGGAGCAGGCCTGTGGGCAGGGACACTGGGGCGATCGGGCTGGGACTCCGGGGCAGAGGAGGTTTTGCTAACTGAATCAGAGCTGGACGAGCAGCTCCTCTTTTGCAATCCTTGCAGGTCTGACAGGCTCCTGCAGAGTTACATCACTTCCTAAAAAACAGGCAAACACCTCTCCTTCAAGTGAGCACGGACCCAAACAAGCAGGAAACAGGAAATGTGCGCGGTGGAGGAGGCCGCGGCCGCGCAGCATCCCCGGGAGCTGACATGAGCGCCCCGCGCGCAGCCCTCCTGGGGGCCCTTCTGGGCCTCGCCGCCACCGACCAGGGTAAGCCATCTCCCCTGCCTGGGGGACCCCAAAGCCCGGGGCGCCGCGGTCACAGGGCTGTGCCAGGGAGGGGCACCCCGAAACTCATCCTTTCTGTGGAAGTGGAGAGGAGAACACTGTCCCTTGAGGGCTGGAGGGAGGACTCGCTCCAGTCCTCCCACTTGATTGAAACGGCTTGGCGGCCTTTGTCTTCTGAGATGTGTGATCCCTGTAATTTACCAGGTTTAATGCGCACATTAAGAAAACCATAAACTTTTGGCAGTTCATGGAAAAGAACTTTTCAATTGGTTAGGAACAGAGATAATGGATTTGCTTTTAGCAGCGTGGGCTGAGAGGTCTGCTGGCTCCCAAAACTCTTGGAAAGCTGGGGTGCAGAAATCTACACTAGAATGCATTTTAATGAAAAACGATGAGTTTAAAAAATGTAAATAGGAAATCTACTGAGGAGTTACCAGGCATACACTTTAACACACAGAGAAAGTTCTTTTCATCTGCTTGTCTTTGATTTTGTTACTTTGGGCGATATGTTGTTTGCATTGGTTGTTACTGTTGGAAAGTTTATTTGCAAAAGTAATATGAGTGTAACCAATTAAAGGTATTGGAAAAGACAAAATGTTAAATCTCATTATTTTGGGCTAGAAGCAGCAATTGATTTGTTCTCTTGACAGTTGCTGCGACCTGCAAAGCACCCTGCATTGCCTCTCTGAGGGTTTGTTACTTGCCCTTGGTAAATAAACTTGTTGCCTTGATTTCTGCCAGCGGATACTGCCGACAGCTAGTGTAGACAGTGCTGGAGCAGAGGACATTTCTCAAGCTACAATTATTTAAATAGGGTGGGGGATGCCACTCACTGACCTTGCAGATGTGAGGGCTTCAGGGACATTAGCTGTCAGCCTCCACCTCCCCAGGGTACCCACCGGTTGCTTCTCCCTGGTGCTGACTGCTTAGGTCCCCCTCAACCCAGGCGTTTGCAGAGGAAACTGGAAGGTGAAGGAAGCAAACCATTCCTCCTAGAAGGAAGCCTGGTTGGGATGGAGACTAATGTTCAAACTGAGTTTGGGCATCACTGCACGGTTTTATGCACAAAGTTTTGGAGCTGGATGGGAGCTAGAAGGGGCTGCGAGCAACTCCAGGGAGATTTTTCGTTAGTTCTTTGATTTCTTCAAACCATTATAAGGGTTCAGCATAAATGAGGAACTCAATAATTATAGATAAATACTAAAATCATCCGTAGAACGGATGTGATGCTTATCACAAAAAACTGACAAGTTCCTAAAAACAGATAGTGCTAGAATGTCAGAAGAAGTCAAAGATGAAAGCTATGTTTCTTCTACTGGGCCCTGGTTAGATTGCCAGTGTGTGGAAAAAATAAAAAATCTGTTTAATAAAAGCTTATTACCATGAGATTGGTCAAGGGAATGGCTATTCCAAATTGAGGCTTAATCTTTAATTAATTAGTGTGTGTATATCTTCTTGAACTAATGGTTCCTAAAACTTTAGGTTAGTTTATAGGTGTCACATGTGTGTTTCCTCGAATTCTTAAAATAATAGCTGGGGGATGTTTGGTCAAAGAATCCAATCTACCGAACAGCCTGACCCCCCCTCCTCAACAAGCATAGCCTGAGATATATCCCAGTTTAAGCATCTACTAACAACAAACAGGCAACATGGCTTGATACCAGCCTCACCGACTCTGGGTCAACACCTTTTTTTGTGTGTGTGTGGTACCGGGGATCGAACTCAGGACCTTGCGCTTATGAGGCAGGTGCAGTGTCATTGAGCTAAATCCCCAGTCCCCACACAGTTTTTTATATAGACTGGCAGCCTGATTCAGGATTGAGTGAAATAACCTGCTTGTGAGTCACCAGTAGACAAATAAGAAAACAGCCTTTCCAGGACTTTGACCCATAGATGATCACAATTTTATTTTGGCCGGTGCAGGGACCTCAGAAAGTTTAAAGTCAAGGCCACTTTGTGCTGGGAAGTGAAGGGAAGTGTCCCCACCTCCCTGGTTTACCTTGTGCCTGGTTCATGTGGGCGCCACACTTCCAGAAAACTGAAAGCGACTCCCCAGGTACCAAGAGCGCGGGATTTATTAGCTGCCACCGCAGAGTGGTTTGCAGAGGGAAGTGGTGGCTGGCATGAAGCAGAAACAAGGAGTCTGTGACTGCATTGGTGGCTACAAAGACATTTCAGAAGTGTAAGATCCATATGATTATTGGGCAAACTGTGAGAAGGAAAGAATAGAAGGAAATATTAGTTGCATAACTGAAGCTGCACATCCTGACACTGTAATATCTCTTATCTCAGTGAATGTGACTGCATCTTCCATTCCCTGGGACAGTCCCGGCTTCAGGTGCTAATGATGATCACAGCTAATACACACAGTGCTTATGACCTGTGAGACACTGCTCAAAACACTACGTGCACTAACGTATTTAATTCTCAGGACAGTGTTACAAGGTGGATGCTTTTGTCCTTGTCTTCCCCTATGAGAAAGCCAAGGCACAGGGAGGCCAAGTGACTAGCGAAGATCTCACAGCTGTGTAATGGATCGAAGGCAGATTCCTCCCAGCCCGAGCTCCATCTGTACATATGCCACACCCTTCAGGGTCTGTAGTCTGTGCCAGGCTCTGTGTCTGGAGACTGTGGCTCTGCCACTTCCCTTGGAGCAGGTACTGAATGTCACATAAGCCTCGGCTGGGCCTCTGCAGCTACTGCACGTTAGTAGTTAGTAACCGTGCGTTTGTTGCATTGGGCTGAGCTCTGGCCGACAGGAAAAGGAATGGTGAGCATCGGCCTGAACCTTGAACTGCAAGGGGGAAGGGAAGAGCTGAAATGGGGCACAGTGATTAGTCAGAGAAGCTGAGGATTAGCAGAGTTAAGACCAGAAGCAGGAAACACAGCTTGCTGAAGCGGTGGGGTGAGAGTGTGCAGGGCGTGGGAATGAGGAGAGCAGCTCTGTCTGGCAGAGTCGCTGTGGGGAGCGCTGCTGAGAACAGACCTGGGACCAATCCCCTCAGAGACAAAGAAACAAAAGAAAAAACCACCCAAACAGCAACAGCAACAATAAAACAAAACCAAAACAGGCAGGGAGGAACCGAGGGTTAAAGTCCTTCCGTGCTTTTTTTTAATCTGTAATTCTGAATCCAGGAAACCAGAAGAGGGAAGATCTGGGCTGGGATGAGCTCAGTTCTGAGAAGAGATAATGAAGCCTGCAATTTGCCTACCTGGGCAAAGTTTGTGCCACCCTCAAATGTTGGCAGAGATGTGGAGAAACAGGAACTGAGAGCAGCGGGCAGGAGGCGTATTACTGCAATTCAGCTGCTTAAAACATCCACTGGGCTTTTGATCTCAGTGATCATATTTTGCATTTCTAGAAAGCTTATCCTTTATAAACACATAATGTCTTGGGGTATTTTTTTTAACTTGGTTGTTTATTCCTTCTTCAATGTCTTTATTTTAAGCCTATTATTAATGATGTGATAGCTTTCATCTGAAGTTTGTGTAGCCCTAATCTCGCTGCTTGTTGAACGCGCTGACTTCTATTCATGATGACAGTCGTGGGGTACTGAGGCAGCTCCTGGCACACAGCGGTTGGCTCACCCTGGTGAACTGAACCCCGAATCTTCTGATCCCATCACAGAGCTACTATCAAGTGCTCTAATCTCCACTGCTTTTCCAGTCCAGCGTCCATTCTGTCACCATGAACGAGGATTCGGAAGAAATGGGGACAGGGATGAGGTGGGTGAGGGAGAGCCCAAGACTGGATGCCAGGCTCAACCCCAGCATGGGATGAGTGGGCAGCATCTGGGAGGCCTCCAAGAGTTATATGAGGAAGAACCAGGTCCTCAGCCCAGGTCTAAGCCAGCAGTGGGCCAAGGCAGTAACTAGAGGAGGAACCAAGGAGACTTCGGTAATGGCCAAAGAGGAGCAAGATCTGAGCGGAAGAAGTCAAGTTGATGATCAGAGGGGACCTGGGGACGTGTCTCCATGGTAGAGTGTTTGCCCAGCATGCTTCATTCCATCCCCAGCATTCCAGAAAGAAAAAAAAATAGAAGGAAAAATATCATTGGTGGCCCAGGTTTCCCAAGTGCCAGGATGACACTTTGACCTTGGCCACTGTAAGATTTTTAAAAATCATGGCCTGGTGTTTTAGCTTTAACTTTTGACCCAGTGTATGAATACGAGCCCCCCCCCCCTCAAGAAGCATTATATAGACTTTTCCTTGGGGGACCAAATCTTTGTATCTGTGCTTTAGAACATCTGCATTGTCAGCTATGGATTTGGATTTTCATGTCCTCTTCAGGTTTTTTTTTTTTTTTTTACATTTTCTGGCCCCTGGGAGTTTCCGTGCTTTCTTGAGATTTCATTATACATGTAAAAGGTTGCTTCTTCTATTTCATGAAGTATTTCTAGGTGTTACACATTGGGATAATTTTCAGGTTCCCAAGTATATCAGATTACTAGAACAGGAAATTTTTCTATACAGTTATTCTAGAGACAATTTGAAAATATTTAGTAAACCGAAGGTGTTAGTACTCCACAGTTCCAACAAGTTACTTCTAGATCATTCATGAATGCACAAAAAAGAGACGTGACTCAGAATGTTGATTATAGCATGATTTGTAAAGATGGAGGGGAAAAAATGGAAGCAATCTAAATTTCTATGGACAGAAGAAAGAAAAAATACAGCTTCATGTAGCACAGAATGAGGTACCACAAAGTAAGTAAAAGTAATGAACTAGAGTAATGAACTAGAACTAGAGCAAAAAAATAGCCAGGTGAAGATTATTATGCACAGGCTGGGTGTGGTGCTCTACTCTTGTAGACCCAGATACTTAGGAAGCTGAGGCAGGAGGATTGCGTGAGTCCAGGAGCTCCAGGCCAGCCCAGGTCACATGGCAAGACCCTGTCTCAAAAAAGAGAGGGAGAAGAAAAAGATTATTATACACAGAATAATTATACTTATTTAAGGTTTCAAAAATAAAAAACTATGTATATATTGATTAGGGATGAGGCATATTTATGTCTCTGTGACAAAACACCTCAGAAAACAACTTATAAGAAGGAGAGATTTATTTTGGCTCACAGTTTCAGTCAATGGTCACCTTTGGGTCTGTGGTGAGCCAGAAGCTCACAGCAGGGCACATGGAGGAAGAAATTGCTCACCTCATGGTGGTCAGAGAGCGTAGAGGGTCCCAGTGGCCCCTTCCAGGGCACGCCCACCAATGACCTCACTTCCTCCTTAGGCCTCACCCCTTTAGGGCTCCACCACAGCTGATGACCAAGTCTTTGAGACAGGAGCCTTTGGGTACATCTAAGATCCAAACTATAATGGTGTCTGGTATCGTTTCCTTTAGAAAAAGAATGGTCCAGAGTACAGCAAACTAAGACCCATGGGCCAAACTCAGCCAGCTTCCATTTTTCCCTAGTCCTGGGGTTACAAATGGCCTTTACATTTGTAAGTGTTTAGATTTTTTAATGGTTATTTAAATAAGTGCATACATAATAGCTCATTATTTTGTCTCTTGGCCCATAAAATCTAAAATGTCATCAGGTATGGTGACATAAACCTATAATCCCAGCACTTGGGAGGCTGAGGCAGGAAGATTGTTGTGAGTTCAAGGCCAGCCTGAGCTACACAGCTAGAGGCTGTCTCAAGAAAAAAAAATGAAGGGAAGGAAAAAAACCTAATATTTTTACTCTCTGGCCCTTTAAGAAAAAGTTTTCTGACCTCGCTGAAGTCAATATGGAAAAAATGAAGATGATTAGGTGGGGGTATTTGTTAACTGTGACCATATTCTCTTTTCTCTTTGGTGGAGATGCATTCGTAATGCAAAATAGCAAGAGCCTCTTGGCCGGCGGCGGGCCTGCCGTTGCAGCTCCGCGGAGCCCCTCTTGCTCCCCTGCCCTTCCTTCCCATCTGCCATCTGGAAGTGGGCCACACCTTTATCTTCTGTCTCCACCTCCTGGCCCTGCAGTCTGCCCTGTGTCAGGCTCCGTGCTCAGACTGCGCCGTGGGGGTCACGCGAGTCTCCCGACAGCCACACCCAGAGCCCCCTTCCTGTCCTTACTCCATCTGTGGATGGATCGATCGGAATGAGTCAGTTACCCAAACCCTCCTCCTGCCCGTCTGACGATGTCATTGCCTTCTGGGCCTCCTCTCGGACTCTCCCTGCCCCTCTCCAGGTCTGGGCTGTGACCCTTCCTCTGCCTTCAGCTCATTTAATGCACATTAATGTCTGCCTGCTCTTCCCTCAGGCCTCAACCATTCCTGGGCCATTAGACCCACTTGCCTGGCTACTAGGAGGCTGGATTTCAGAATAATCCCCTCCAGGCCGGCCTCCCCACGGCCACTCCCCATGGCCTTTCCATGGTCAGTCAGTTCTCCTGGGCTGCAGCACAGTGGCCTCAGCTCAGCGGGGCAGGGCCGTATCGCATCCTCTGCTGCTGCTAGGCCAGGCTGCGTGATCGCTCACCTAGGCTGTTCCAGCTGCTGTTCCATACTCCTGCAACCGCCAGCGATCGTGCTGTAACAAATGCAACCATTTTCCTTCTGTACTTACCCCTTCTGTGGGTTTTCATTTCCCTCGGAAAGATTTCAGTCCCCTTGGCTTCAGTGTGTGTGTGTGTGTGTGTGTGTGTGTGTGTGTGTGTATCTAGGGCTGGAAATGCAACTCAGGGCCTTCACAGTGTGCTGTACCCCAGCCCTTTAAAAACATTTTTTTTGAAACAAGGTCTTGCTAAATCACAAGTTCCCCAAGCTGGTCTTGAACTTGTGATCTTCCTGCATCAGCCTCCTGAGTAGCTGGGATTCCACACCCTGTGTACCAGGCCCTGCTATTACAAGGCCTCCTAGGAGCTGGTCCTGAGTTTCTTTCTCACTTGACCTTGCCACATTCCACCTTGTGGCCAGGAGATAACGACTTGAATGTGCAGGCTCTGTGGGCTGAGATGCTGAGCCACCCCGTGTGCTGGGCTCAGCTGCAGCCCCTTCCCTGCCACCTCTGATGAAATTTCACAGCTCAGTGAAGGGGCCGCTCCCCTGGGAAGATTTCCGGAATCCCCCAGCCCGCCTGCAATACATGCTTCCCGCTCCAGTGCCTGCGTCACACTCTGTTACATAATATTTTGGCTTCAGTTACTTTGCACTGTAATTAGCCAGCGTTCTCCTGACTTAGTTCCCCGGGAGGCAGGGGCCTGCTCTCACCCATCTTTCTGTCTGAAGGTTCAGAAGAGTGCCTGGCAGGCACATAATGACCTCACAACAAGAGTGTGGCTACTGATGGGCTGGATGAATAAATGACGTGACATTTGTCTCACAAGATTTACTTGTATTCAAGAGATCTTAGTGATTGAAATACTGAAATCAAATTATTGTAATACCTGGATAGACATGATTTTTAGTTAACCCAGTTTTATAATTTTATTCCAAAATGTCAGCTAACTGGCCAGGCATGGTGGTGCAAGCTTGCGATTCCCAGCACTCTGGGAGGCTGAGACAGGAGGATGGCAAGTTTGAGTCCAGCCTGGGCAACTTAGTGACTTAGTGAGACACCGACTCAAAATAAAAATTTTTAAAAAGACTTGGGATGTAGCTCAGTGCGAAGGCCCTAGGTTCAATCTCCAGTACCACATACACATTAGCTAACTATCCCAAATCTTTTGATGTCTGAATTAAGGGTTTATTTTTATAGCCTTAAACCAAAACAATTATTACTCTCTTGATCCTTCCATCTTCCTGTAGAATACTATGTAGCTTCTGAGCAAGTGCCTTTGCCCTTCCTTCTTCTAAAAAGAAATCTATCTATCTATCTTCAGTGGCATGATAATTTTCAGGAAGGACAGGAAGTTGTAGGCATTTGAGGGAGACATTTGTTAGGAAAGCAAAAGAAATACAAGATACGAGGCTTTAAGCCAGTAAAAGCTGATTTGAAAACTTGAAAAAGAAAGAAAATTTATGCAACAGAAAATTAGTAGGAAAATCTGCCTTCTCTGGTAAGGATAAGACACAAACATTTCCTGAATAATCAAAGAAAGTGAGTGAAAAGAAGAGTCATCTACTAGAGCAGGTTCTGGTTGTTGTTTTTGTTCTGTTTTTTAACTCAAATTCAAACCATGACTCAGGTTTGTTTTTGGAATGTTTTTGTTTTATATGAATCAAAGCCACCTTCATCCTTTCCTGCCTCCTCTCCTCATTGTAATTCTCAGAAACATGATCCCAGTGGTCACGCGGTTTGCCGACAGGGTTTTTTTCCCCTGGCAACACTAGGTTCATTCATTTAAAAAGTAATTTATTCTTTTCTTAAAAATGATGCTTCTCTTCTTATTGGTTTATGATTAAGATTGCTAGATTTAGTAAATAAAAATACAGGCCAATCACTCAAATGTGAATGTCAGACAACCAACAACTTTTCTCCATATATCTCATGTGATTTAGTGTAGGCATGGGTCACAGGATATCACAGGGCTTGCAAGCATGCTGAAAACTACCCTTTGTTTCTCTAGTACTCAAATCTAACTGGTCACCCTACATTTTATGTAGTAACTACATTGAGGATTATGATTGTCTTTCGTCAAGCAAAGACCATTATAAGAGTTCATCAGTAAGATCACAGACATTTTAGTTATAGATTATTTATATATATATATCTTATGAAGCTAGCTACATATAAATTAGAAGACTATTTAGACTGAGTCCTAGATCAACCATTTAAAGAACAAGTAATGAAACTAATCTTAGGGATGGGGGTAAGGACTAAGTAGAATAAAATCAGGAATTCAAGAGCAGATGAGGGCCAGGGATGTAGCTCAGTGGTGCTGCCCTTGCCTAGCAAGCGCAAGGTCCTGAGTTCAATCCCCAGTACCGGAAAAAAAAAAGTATGCATTAACTTTAACTAATTTAGTAATATAATGAATCACATTCGAAACTACAAGAGAAAAGGCTCCTAAGTGTTATTCATAAATACAGAGAGGAAGGAGAAGCAAGAAGGGAGGGGAAGGTGAGAAGAGCCCAAGGGCAGTGGCCTGAGCAGCAGTAGTGAGCTTCAGAGTGCCTGAGGTCTACGTGACCACACAGGGTGGTGGGGCAGGACTGATTCTCTTCAGAGGCTCAGCAGGATCAGAAGCCAGGCAGCCTTAGGACCTGCTAAGGGCTTACCCGATCCAAGACAACCTCACCCACCATTTTACTTCCCTCACAGCATACTTTAAAGGCCTCAGCAACTTGTGTCTCTGAGACTGTTGTAAAAAACCTTCAAACTATAAACAGATTTTTGTCCTCTGGTCTCACATATGCTGAAGATGTGGCCTTAGGGTTATGAGACCTTGAGGTTACAGGTTTTGTAAATCCTCTCCTTGTTCTTCCTGGACAAATGGTGGGGGTTGAGAAGCCATGGGATGATGGGCCTTATCTCTCTTGGTTTCCTGTTCTCTCAGTTTACCACAATGCACATCTACCAGGTATTGTTCAAGAAAGAGAAGTTAGCTAGTTCACTTCACTAAGAAGCAAAATCATCTCCACTTAGGACTGTGTTTAGAACAGCAGAAAAAAGGACTACCTGTGGCTCAGTTGCTGGAGTAAACAGGCCTCCCCTCGCCATCACACGCAAGAATTTCCCCAAGCTTTTTGCCAAATGGGTGAACTGTGAGTTCAAGCTGTGTTTGCATGGATATTGTTAAACATTTGTAAGGTACTCTGCACACCATGCAGTTGATTACCTGATTTTAGGATCAGCAGTTCGGTGTGTTAATGTAGTTTGCTTTCATTGTCAGATGACTACTACTGTTACCTCTCCCCTCCTGTCCTAGTTACATCTCTCATTGCTGAGACAAAGTATCCAATTCCCAAATTTAAAGGAGGAATGGTTTATTTTGGCTCACAATTTGTAGAGGTTTCATTTCATAGTGGGCTGGCTCCAAGGCGGGGTAGCATGGCAGAGGGCTATTACAGAGGGGAAACAGTCCATGGCAGAGCAGCCAGGAGGCAGTGAAGCAGCAGCAAGCAGTGAGCAGCAAGCTTGTTTTCCTTCTTTTCCTCTTATATTCCACCCAGGAGATGACTATTGACTGGTGCCACCCACACCTGGGATTGGGCTTCCCATTATCTATATCCAGAACTATGTTAAACCAATCAGGGATTAATTTAATTGTCTCACCCCAATCCATGTTTACACATTCTTAATCCACATTCACACATGCTAGATCCAGCCACCTCCAAAAACTTCTACCTATTAGTGCATGAGGCTTTGAGGGAACATTTAGATACAAGCCATAACACCCTGTTGTATTGGAGTTTGAACCCAGGACCTTCATATTGAACCACTCTTCACCCATTTTTTCATTTCCTGTTTGGAGACACAGTCTCACTAAGTCACAAATCGTCCAAACTGGGTTCAGACTTGCAATGCTTCTTCTGGTAATCAGCTGCATGCTACCATACCCAGCTCTTAATGCTATATGATCTGAGCACAGAGAGGAATGGTGAATTCCTAGGGGAAATTTGTGCTGGGGTCACTTGAATAAACCCTACTAGGTTACCCAAACCAGACAGTTGCTGCTAGACCTGCAGCCAGCTGCATCTCTGGCAGGGGCCAAGGACATACAAGGCTGACGTGCACTGTCTTCAGTATTTCTTCTCTTCAGCACTCCTCCTGGCCCCTCTCTCCACACTCACTGTGTAGCCTTTCTCTCTCTTTCTTTGGCAGCTTCTTCAGTTTTACACCAGCCCCTCCCCCTTATCCCCTGAAATATGCCCACATTTAGATAAGAAGATTCAACTATGAAATGAGGAAGTTGTACCCGGCAGATTGACCTGGGGATAAGCAGAGTAAGAGATAAGTATAAAGATGGGAACAAGAATCCATGAAAGATAAAGAAAATAAACACCAAATGTTCCAGCATCTGGCATGTGTGGGGCCCTTTAGGGCTTAGAAAGCAGCTTCACATTTCTTATTTCATTTGGTTTCATATTAAGACGATGGAAGAGGCAGATCAGAAGGCCTAACTTCTGGGCTTTTAGGAAATGGAAGGTTCTAGAAGGGCAAGGATTCTTTCCGGCCACATAGCTAGAGGGGGCAGCAGCAGGTCGCAAGGCCGGATCTTCTGGACTCAGAGCCCATCCTCTCACAGCACTGTGGCTGTGTGATGGTGGACTCTCCAGAGCTCATCTCTGGACACCTCCTGGAAGCAAGTTCTGATGCATAGGGTGCCTCCCCCAGGAAACCGTTATTGACTGTTAGGGACCTTATCAAGCATTTCTTAGAGAAGGGTGCAGGGGTGTGAGGCTGTGTAGTAGTTTCAGGGGTCCTAGACCCATTGGGTTTAGCCACAGGAGGAGCTGCTGTCCTACCGAGCTTCCTCCTCCTGGCTCCTCTCACCTGCCTGGCTTGGGTGACTGCCAGCTCCTCCTTTGGGTTCCACCTTGGATGTATCCACCTCTGAAGTTCTTCACCTCTGGCACTTGGTTACTGATTTGATTCTATGCCCGCCCACTCAGCTTCCCAGCTCCCCCTTTGATGACATTTGATTCCTTCTTGCACCAACTCTTGGGGCTGATCCCCAGTGTTTTCAACTTTCCTTTTCGGCATCAGACTCTGCACACCCAGGTCTTCCCTGACTCTCACTGGACAAGCAGTGAGGGTTTTGTCTGGGGAAATTTTGAGGTCGAACTTCCAAGAGTGTTGTGATGCTGTCCGCTACCTCCCCGCATCCAACGCTGTCTCCCCTTCCTCCCCACTTACGAGGTACCCTGGACTTGGCTGTGTGTGAACTGAAGGATGGATAGGGATGTTTCTTGCAGCAGGGTTGCAAATATAATAGGAACAATCTAAAGTTCTATAAGTAGGAAAAGGTTGTGGGGCTGAGGGGAAGGGCGACTGTTGGTATACACTCATGGAATAATCTTTAGGATGAAATTTTCAGGGCAAAAGCAGAGCAGTTTTTAAATTTTGCTACCATTTATGTTAAAAAAACCCAAACAAACCAGGAAATAATGCTTGCGTGTGTATGCATAGGGCTCCACAGCAGAAACAGTGGTTATCTCGGGGGAAGGAAATTGAGTAAGGGAAAGGGTGGTAGTGAAACTTCCTCTCTGAGCTTAGCACCATGTGCACTGTATGTCACCTGTTTGAAAACTGTAATTAAAACAAGGTAAATATTGTGGAGTCAGCCTAGAGATGTGAAAATACACAGGGCCTTGGGAGTCACGCTTTAACCATGTAGATTGGAACATTAAACAATAAAGGATAAATGATTTTTTTCCAAATTTGCAAAACTACTAAGTTACAGAGGTATTAGCAAAGCCCCTGTCTGTCCTTTGGCACCAGTGCTAGAAGGGAATGCAGCTTGGAAACCCTGGATGGTATCAGGACAACTTCTCTCCTCCCTCCCCCTCTCTCCCCCTCCCTCCCCCCTCTCTCCTCTTTCTTTCTTTCTTTCTTTCTTTCTTTCTTTCTTTCTTTCTTTCTTTCTTTCTTTCTTTCTTTCTTTCAAGGTAAGGGCTCATAATGTTGCCAAGGCTGGTCTGAAACTCCTGGACTCAAGTGGTCCTCCTGCCTCAGCCTCCTAAGTAGCTGAGACTACAGGTACATGGCACCACACCTGACTCATATGTGTAGAACATAACCCAAATGACACTTAAAACCCAGTTTCTTCATCTGTACAATGGAGAAATGAAGTTTCTATGAGGAGTAAATTAGGTAATGTGTGTTCATCCTAGTGTCAAGCACATGGTTAAGCATCCTATCAAAGCCAGTTACTGCTATTTATTCTTCTGAGGCTCTCATGGAGTTGGAGTTGACTGGGGAGGGGGGGTAATGATGAGGGAGGCTGTCATAGGAGTCTCTGGAAATAAAGGCTTGCAGGATAGGAGGAAAAACGCACGAGAGAGAGAGAGAGGGAGGATATCCTTGAGTCTCACTTAAATAGCTACTAGAGAACTTGGAGAGCAAATGATGCTTAATGTAGAAAACGTGTGTGAGGCTGTGTATCATGGAGAGAATTTCCGGCCCTTTTTCCTGCACAAGGCCACCACAGGCCACCTGTGACCAGCATTGTCTCGTGCTGAAGAATAACTGTACACAATCCAGGACCATCTGGGAACACTTCTTTTCTTTTCTCTTCCATTCCCCATTGTCAACATGCCCTCACTACTTCTGCTAGCTGAGTTCCTTGCCTGTTTTCTTTTCCTGGGGCTGTGGGTCAAGTGGGGACTCCGTGTTCAGCTGGGAACTCGGTCCACTTTCCTTAGAGACGTGCAGACAAGATCTCCTTCTGGTGGCTTTACTCGAATACATCTTGGGAGTTGCCTTCGCAAACATCCAGACGGACGCTGAGGTCTCTGGAAACCATTTCCTCGCTTGCCCCTGACTGTGGCCCGTGGAATAAGCCATCTCCTAGGACATCTCCTGGGGTCCCCTCACTCCCTCACCACCAGCTTCATGATCTGCAGGGACCACACTGTTCCCTGTGAGGGAAATAGTGTGAGGGTAACAGCTCAGGTTCTGGAAGCTTCTTGGGTCCAAATCTTTACTTTTCCAGGTGATTTCTGTAACCTTGGGCAAGTTGGGTGACCTTCTTGTCTCAGTGTCTATCTGAAAAAAAGAGTGGGAAGGAAATGAGATAATCCAGGTAAAATGCAGAGAAATGATTAAAAGCCAAGCCAAGCGTCTTTATGGAGTATGAATTAAGAAAACGTGGTGAATGCTGTACCATGTATCATCCAATGGAAAGCAGGTTTATTAAAAAATGACGAGTGTCCTCATCCACCTTATTCACTGGATCTGGCATCATGAAGCTTTTCCCCAAAGTCAAAATGAATTTGAATTGATTCAGGACACCAAAGTAGCCTTGACAAAGCAACTAAACACTCTCAGGAAGGAGGACTTTGAGAACTGCTTCAGAAAGTTCAAATGATGCAATCAGTGTGTTCAAAACAAGAGGGAGGATTTTGAGGGGGATTAGTGGAATGTGTCTTAATGTAATAAACTTTAAAAAACTGCTGAAATGTAAATAAATATTTACATTCGTTAAATGTAATAAACTTAAACTTTAAAACATTCGCCATATGTTTCAACCGTACCTTTTACAAGTGGAGAATTCCAGTAAGTTATTTTCCGTGGTTTGTAATTGCTTCTGATGGTCTGGGTGGCATTTATCAGAGTGATTATCGAATGGACTCCTGGTGCTGTGGGAGACAGAAGTGTCCCTCAGTAATAACCAGCATAATTAGATTGTGTCTGTCTTGTCGGCTTGGCTGCCATAACCAAATACCACAGCTTGTGTGGCTCAAATGCCACACACATTTCTTATAGTTCTGGAAACAGAAGTTCAAAATCAAGGTGCCAGCAGTTTCCGTGTCTGGTGAGAGCCCTCCTTGCTGTAACCTCATGTCACCGGGACAGTTTCTAGTCTCTTTCTCATCTGTTGAGAGAATCAACTCCATCGTGGGCTCCCATCTTCATCATCTCATCTAAGCCTAATCCTTGCCCAGAGGCCCCACTTCCTACCCAATACCATCACTTTGGGAATCAGAGCTTAACATACGAATGGGAGAGGGCATGAACATTCAGTCCCTCACAGTAGCTGAACAGATGTTTTTATTTTTTAACCCAAATTGGAGGAGTTCACTGTCTCACAACCACAAAGGAGGATAAGATGTGGACTCAGCTGTTCACTGCCCGGGGTCAGGGTGTGGGGGGCGGACGGACTCTGCAGAGTCACTGCCCAACCTGTGCTGAAAGAGTGTGGTGAAAAGCAGTCAGCTTCTCCACTCACCTTGTACCACTTACAGCTTAGGAAGCACTTCCACCTACATTGTCACATTTGATGTCTTCTGTAGCCTAGAATGTAGGTGCCATTTAATGCATGTATTATTGTATTGGTAACTTTTCAAAGCAAGATTCTCTTGGAGAATAAGAAAGCTCCAGCACTACTGATAAAAATGCGGGGAGTCTTAGTGGGCCCCATCTGAATGGAAGCCTGCATTACACAGTGACAGGACAAGGACACCCACCCCACCCCAACATAACTGCAGCTCAGCCAGGGGAGGGAGGGTTTCTTCCAGTGGGTATCAAGCTGGTGGTTCTTTCCCATCCTGCAGTGAGCCACACCATGGATGTTTGGACCATCTGAGGTTCAAACAGAATAAATTCACTTACATCTTGGTAATATGGACAGTTCCACAGGTACGTTTTAAAAAATATTGCTGGAGCTTTCTTATTCTCCAAGGGAATCTTGCTTTGAAAAGTTCACTGTGCCAATAAGATATGCATTATATTTTCATTTAGAATCCAGGAGAATTTGTCAGATAATCTCAGAGGCCGACTCAGTGCTATTCAGAATGTGAGACTTGACACTGAAACCTAAGTAGTCACTCTGAGGTCAAAGAATTCTTTTCCATTTATTAAAAATGATGATGCACAGGGTGGGGATGTTGCTCAGTGGTAGAGTGCTTGCCTAGCACAAGTGAGGCCCTGGGTTCAATCCCTAGCACCAAAAAACAAAAACAAAACAAAACAGGGACACAGAGTGCATTCCTTTACATTTGTTTTATTAATTTGTTTTGAGGCTGGAGATCAATCTCAAGGTCTTGTGCTTGCTGGGCAGGTATCTTAGTCACTTGCTTTGTTGCTGAGACACAATACCCAATGCCCACAACTTAAAGAAAAGAGAGGTTTATTTTGGCTCACGGTTTCAGTCCACAGTCGGCTGGCTGGCTGCAAGGCAGGAAATGGATGGCAGAGAGGCATAGTAGAAGAAAAGGTGCTCAACTCACGGCAGCCTCAAAGCAGAGAGAGAGGGGAGGAACCTGGGACAAGAATGCACACTTCCAAGTCATGCCCCAGTGACCCTCTTCCAGCCAGGCCCTGCCTCCTGATGGTGCATTCAGCTATGAACTCACCAATAGGTGAAGGAGCCAATGAGGACAGCAAACCCCCATTCAGGCACCTCCAAACACAGGAAGCTATTGGGGACATTTTAAATCCAAATCATAAGACCAAGTAAGTCTTCTACCACTGAGCTACACCCTCACCCCATTCCTTTATATCTAAATGTGTTATGTGGCATAAACTTCACTTTCAGTAAATACACATTTAAATTTATTCTGTGGTCAGGGCCGACCTGCCTGACTCTGGGGGAGCTTTGTCCCTGTGCTCTGATTCCATGTTCAGTATCCTCCCGGCTCTAGCTGCATTTATGTTAAATCAATACGCCATGTCACACTGAACCACAAGGCCAAGTACAGTGGATCAAGTTTATCCCTGAAAGCATCTGGGACAGATCTGAAAATCACTGGGACCATAGAGTCCTAGCTTTGTCTCCATGGTAATCTCATTTTTGTGTGTGTTCCCACAGGTAATAGTGAAGACTCAGAACTGTCAGGAGGTGGTTTCCAGGAAGATAACAAAGCTAATGAAGAGACTACATCAAGTATATATATTTCAGTGACTCCAGAAGCATTTACTGCAGATACGAATTCTACCCACCTTGGCGAGGATACAAATCAGTTAGAGTTTATATTAATGGTGTTGATCCCATTGATTTTATTGGTCCTCCTGCTTTTATCTGTGATACTCCTTGCAACATACTATAGAAGAAAGAGAACTAAAAAGGGTAAATATTGAGTGCATGCTCACTTTCAGAAAATTGCTTTATGTATTAATGAACAATCATAAGACAAAATATTCATTTTCTTTTACACAGAGACTTCTAGCCAAGGATCTCAAAGTGCTTTACAAACATGTGAGTATTTTCCTGACATCTGCTTAGAATTGGGGAAGGGATAGGGAAGTAATGTTTTTAAATTAAGCAAAAAGAGCTATATAAAATATGAAGTTTTTTTTTTTTTGGTACCGGGGGTCGAACTTGGGTCCTTGTGCTTGTGCAGCAGGCGGCAAAACCACTGAGCTAAATCCCTGGCCCTAAAATATGAAGTGATGAATGATATATTTCAGTGAAATTTCCAGAAGTTAATAATGCCACATTCTCTTTTTTTTGAAGAATGTTTTTGGTCTATATGAAAATTTGGTTTTGGTCTATACGGAAATTTAAAATTTACTGCTGCCATCTTTGTAAGTAATCCAGTGAAGCGTTCTCTTAGTCATTTTCCTCATTGCTGGGACACAATACCCAACACCCAAAACTTAAAGGAGGAGAGGTTTATTTTGGCTCATATTTCAGTCCATCGTTGGCTAGCTCCAAGGGAAGGCAGCATGGCAGAGGGGCTTGGCAGAGGAGAGCTGCTCAAGGCATGGTGGACGGGAAGCAGAGAGAGAAGGGAGGAGCCAGAGAGGGAGATGAACTCTTCCCAGCCACACCGCCAGTGACTCAGCTCTTCCTACCAGGCCCCGTCTCCTAACAACATACTTAGCTCTCAGCTCATCAGTGGACAGATCCACCTATGAGAACAGTGCCCCCAGCGTCCAATCACTTCCCAAAAGGGCCGCCAATGAGTGCATGAGGCTTTGGGGGGACATCCAGAAATAAACCATAACTTGGCTAAGAGGCCAGCATCTCATCTCCCACTCTGCAAGGAAAGGGCCAGGCAGGTGGAGCAGTGGGTCAGAGTGGGGCTGTGAATGGGAGGCTGGAGGCCTCGAGATCATCCCCGCCATCTGCAATTCTATCGCAGTTGCTGTTCTTTCCCACCCCCCTCACTTCCCAATTTAATCTGGAAAATGACTGACTGAAACAATGTTCTTGTTCCCAATGCAACCATGCCAGCTTTTATGGAAATTCCTAACTAGATGGAGATTACTAACATCGATTCAGATAAAAACATTCCCAAGGTTAGAAGATCACTCTGACAGCATATTTTGCTTTGTTCTGAAGTGAGCTTTTTCTTTCTCTTTTTTTGGTAGCTCTTGGTTTTGGTTTGTTTGTTGAGACAGGGTATTGGTATGTGGTTCACGGTGGCCTCAAAGTTCTGGGCTCAAATGCTGCTCCTGCCTCAGCCTTCCAGTGGAGCTCCTCCTCCTCTCGCCTCCTCCTCTCCCTCTTTCCCCTAGTCTTTTTTTTGCCCTAAGGGAAAGTGAGAGTGTCCTGCCCCAGCCACAGTCGCATCACTGGTTCTCTCAGAGTCAGGGGACAAAGGAAGGGCAGGTTGAGGTGTCCAGGCAAACAGTCCTGCCCTTACATTTTAAATTCAGAAGTGGGTTTTCCTCTGCACTTTATTGTGGAAGTCTCTCTGTTCAGAAGCCATTGATGCGCACAAATGGGCCTCGTCCTCAGATAGGGCCACATGTCTGGCCACAGTGCGGGTGTTTGCTGTCCTCAGAGCATGACTTCAGCATAAAGATGCCTCTGCGTCCGGGCAAAGCTGCTGCCTCTGTCTGGGATTTCTTCTCATCTGCCTGGCAAACCGCCACCCCATTCTTCAGCACCAGGTCTCATGTTTTTTATGAAGTCTTGAGTAATCATCCCTTGGGGAAAATTCCTCACAACCTCTTCTTTCTGTGCTGTCCCCGCTTTGTTTACAGTCATGGTTCACAGCACTCAAACTGTCCTCATAAATAGGTGACTTCTTTGGTCTTTCTTTCCTATTTTATTTTGTTCTCTGTAAAGACCAAAAGAACCAAGAATGTATCTTACTCATCTTGTTTGGCAGAGTGGACTCTGGAACCATACACACTGTTGGTTGGTTTTTGTGCTCCTTAGCTCTATGACCTCTATGACTTGGTTTCCTCATCTATAAATGGGAAAATCCAATATCTACCTCATAGAACATGAGACTCATATATATATATATATGTGTGTGTGTGTGTGTGTGTGTGTGTGTGTGTGTGTATGTATATGTATATATACATATGTATATTAAAACCTTGGTATGGAAGCACAGTTCATTCCAGAAACATGCTTATAATCCAAAGCACTTGTATATCAAAGCAAATTTTCTCACAAGAAAAGAAGAAATTCAGATGATTATTCCACAACCCAAAAAATTCATATAAAATGATTACAAAAATATATCACAATATTTTATAATATAATACAAAATAATAAAGATAATACAAAAAGAAAGACAAACAAATTGACCAGCACTTACCTTTGAAAACCTTTGAGGCTGGTATGAGAGAGACAAGAGAGAGGAGGGTTATTGCATAGGATGACTTTCACTATCACCAAGGGAATCTCTGCTCTCCATTACCTCAATGGAATCTTCTTCTTTTTGTGAAACTTTAACAAGGAACCTCTCCAGTGACACTTGCTTTTGCCTTCTTTGGAGGATTTTGAGGAGATGTGACATTGCATTGTGGTTAAACAGATCCATCACTCTCACTGCTGCAGCCTTATTTGGGTGGTACTTTTCTATAGAATTTTACACTGTTTCCCACATTTTATATGTCTCCCTAACCTCATTTGAAATGAAGGATTCCTCTGCTTTTTTCTCCTCCTCCTTTGCAGATGAGGAGATCTCCTCCATAACTTCTCACTATTGAGAGATCACTCATGATCCCACATTGAGAGAGAGAGAGAGAAACCATTGGTTCATATGTGATCATATGACATTCAGCATCACATATTGCTTGTATTGCAAGATATTGCACATTTTTCAAGTTAAAATTTATTAGAAATGTTTGCTCATCTTGCAGAACACTTGCAGAACAAATTATGCACAGAACAAGTTACCGTGTATATAGTAAAAATATATATAATAAATATATATATGTTATTTTGTCTATATATCTATCTAAAACTTGGAAAAAATAGTGCCTGGCATAAGTACTACAAATGCTCACTTATTATCTCTTTACCAAATAATACCTGGCCTAACATATACTAGCTGCTTGATACAAGTTTATTGAATAAATGAATTAATGAAAGAATGCTATGATTTTTTTAAAAAAAGAACACCTGTTACTCTCAGAGATTAAAAACGTGTGCATTATCCTTACTACAAACTGGTATGTTGTATTTTAGTTTAAATAGGCCTCAGTTTAAGAAAATACAATATAGAAAAATTAGAATTTCAAAGACAATTACTTAACAGAAAAAGTTTTTGATAGAGAGCTTTGATCTGATTTTTTTCTTTTGCTAGCCATTTCTTTTACGTAAACATGGATATCGCTTCCCAAACTGAATCCTGAAAGGTCAGCAGCCCCTTCCTATTGATGCTCAGGTGTTCATATTTAACATTATAATGCAAGTCAATGAAAGCAGAATAAATCAGCGAAATTTAAGTACTTCTTTTCCTCAGGAAAAACAAAACTGTCACAATGGGTCAGACAGAGCAGCATTTTGCTTGAGAAGTTGCAGAGCAATGTTTGTGAGAGGGCGTGGGTACCCGTACACTTAATATCCCTAGAAAACAGGAACAGGCTCGCCGTTTCTTCCCCGTTGTGATAGTCTGGTCTGTCTTCCACAGCCAGAAAACAAGTCTTTAAATCTGACAACTGGGGAAGACCAGACCCATATTTTGAGAAAGGACCCGTCCTCTGGTTGCAAAGTCTTTTATTCTTTTCTTTTTTGGGGGGTGCTGGGGATGGAAGCCTAGTGCTCCCACATGTAGGTTGAGCTACAGCCTCTCACGCCTAGATCACCTTATTTCTTTGGGCCTGTCCAGTTTATGTGCAGGAAAAGGAACATTATGTGCAGTAACTTTATGTTCTGCTATCATTTTTCCTCGACCCGCAGGCATTACATTTGCAGTTGTTACTATTTAACATTTATTAAGTGTCTCCATGTGTTGGGTGCCGGAGAGCTGCAGTGAAAACAGCTGGCAGGAAACCATTGCCTTAAACAGACCGTGGCTACGTGATGTTGGCTTTGCTCAGTAAATCTCCCGGGAAAGTCTCTTGCTCACTACTCAGTGTGGAAACAAGAGAAAGAAGCCAGAGCCTCCTGGGCTCCCCGGCCCCCAGCGCCCCCTCCGACAATCCCACCGTGGGCTGTGTGGAGAAGAGCCCAGCGTGTTGTCAGGCCAGGAGGGTGCGTGCGGCGCAGGGGCTGGGGAGGAGGACAGAAACACAAGGGCTGTAAGAGGCAAAATGGAATCAGGCGGGAAGGGGGCTGTGCGAGAGCTGCATTTGCCTCCCGGTTGCAAAAGGAGTCAGTGCCTATTAATAAAGAGCTACAGGGCAGGTGGAGCGGAGGCCGGGGCCTGATTGCTGAGGACAAGTAATTGGTCTCCCTCCTGGCTTAATGCTCTGCTCTTGTGCTCTCTCCCAGATGTTTTTCTGTTGCCATGGCGGCTGGGGCAGGGGTAATGGCCCTGGAGTAGGGAGAAGAGGCCACAGAAGGCTTTTTGCTCTCCTTTAATACTGATTACAGGAGCTTCACATTTGGTGCATCTGGAGCACTTTGGTAATGGGTTTTTAAACTTTTCCATCATCTGAATGCAGGCTAGCTTTTGTTCACCTCCAGGCCTGCAGGAAAGTCAGATTATAAAGATAAATCTATAGCCCAGACAGTGGGCTGGGAAGCCACCTGCTCTCTGAGAAATGAGTGGGGGAGTATGAAGCCGGTGAAGGGGTAGGGGAGGAGGAGAGGGTGTCGAAAGGTGGGGGTCTTTATGGGACACCTGTAGGGAGGTTCAGTCTTGTAGGAGCTGTACTGATAGTAAAGCCCCTTAAGGAAATAGCTTGTAAACTTTGGATTTAAAATGTATAAGTAAAAATATATAAGATGAAGATAGTCTCGCCAATCTAAGTTTTGAGGAGCCAGGCATCTGCAGAAAGCTTCAGATTCTTACTGGGGGGACAGAGGACATAGCCTGCAGGCCCTTCGAGGCCGGAAGTGATGGCATGAATCTCCCATCTGCGCCCAGCTTTCCTGGACTGGTGATGCCATTCCATCTTGCCAGTCTGCCAGAAATGACAGCAGGCTGTGCTGCCAGCAGCTCCGTTCCAGGTGCCTGCTGGTCCTGGTTCCCTGGTGGGAACCAAGGAGGCCCGCCACCGCCAGGGATCATTGGGTGTTTGGTGGACTGGTGCAGAGCAGTTTGCTTTTCAGTGCTTCCCACAGCATAAAAGGTGCAGCAGGCCCGTGCTATCCACTTGTTTGATATCACAGTCACATTTCTCTGGGTACATTGGTCCCTCTGCCACGTGAAACAGCTTAAGCCAGGACCTTGGGTTCTGACTCTTATCACATGTTCATTTGGAATCTTGTCTGCATTAGAACCAGTTTGTAAACTGCTACCTGACTCTCAGCCAACCAGCAGCACCTAAAAGGAGGTTTGCTGGAAGCTTTACCATTGTGATAATGTTAAAAAGCGTGGGCATGAACTTAACCCCAGTGCTGCTCGAACAAGATTAAGACCTATTCATTCATTCAATAAACATCTACTAGGCATCTGTCAGGCACTATACTAGCAGGATGGGGACTGGGAGATGCCAAAGTGAACAAGACACAGATGAGCCTGCCCCTTGGGAGCTATGGTTTAGTCTAGTGGGAGAGACAGAAAAACCAGAATCAAATATGTGAATTGGCCCATGGCAAACTGACCAGTGCTATGAAGGAAGCAAGCAAGGTGCTGAGCAGGGAACCATGGGGAAGACAGGCCTTGTTAGGGTAGAAGTGGGCAGGGCCTCCTTGAGGACAGGATGTGAGGGACCCAGCCATTCAAGGGGACAGAGGAGGAGCTCCAAGGGGAGCCCTCAATGGGGGAGCCCACATCCTACTCCAGGTCAGGGGACAGTGGCACAGCATGGTGTTTTGTTGAGGGGGCCCAAGGAGTAAACCCTCTTGCTTAGCTCTTCTTTTCTTTCCTTTACAACTGCTTTCGTCTTCACATGGATGTAAAAAAAAATAAGGGCAAGCATCTGATCTAAAGAGGATGTTCTCTAACGTGTCCACATCTAACAGAAAACAGATTTCACACCATTAGCTCCTCATGTCAATATGGCAGTCTGTGCTTGCTTGACTTGGGGGTTAATTACTGCCCCCTTCAAAACGTAGTAAAGTTATTTCATTTGTTTTGTAAAGGACACGTCAGCTGTTGCTGAAATAAGAAGTTGTTGCAGATGGACAAAGCCAACATGATCTTTATGTTTATTCTCTTTTAGGTGAACTGGGCGGTGACAACCTCAAAGTGTAAGTCGTCCCCACCTATTCCAGTTTGGGAGAAGGGAGGGCAGGGGCCTTTGCTAGTGTTTCTGCTCTGATGCCCTAGCTGGGTCCTCCTGCTTCTGTTCCTGGGAGGACAGGATGCACCTGGGTCTCCAAACCTTATCAGGTGGTCTCTGTGGACTGGACGAGGGGACCCGAGCTGCTTTATTTCATTGTCACCTGCTCAGAAAAGTTTTCCTGACCACTGCCAATGCCAAATGCAGGGTAGTTGAATATATAGATCCTGAGTTTGGGTCAAAGATGTGGGTTCATCTATGCTGATTAAACACTCCATCAAGCAGGGAAGGCTGGTGTTCCCGGAAGAGAGAGAATCTCACCCAGAAACTGTTGGGGCGATGCCACCCCATGCCTGCCCTTCCCAGCAGCGTCCCTAATTTAGAAACTGCCACTTCCTCTACCCAGTGTGCCACCCACACTTCCGGTCACAGCTGGTGGCCCTTCCTTCCCCAACCTACACAAAGGAGGGGCTTCTGTCCTGTATGGGCTTGGAGCCCATACAGGGAGGGCAGTGGATTTCTGAAAGTAACAGCTCCATTTCTCCTAGGTAGAAAAGCCTGGGAATTGGAGGGAGAGGCAGTGAAAATAGGTTATTGACAGCGGCCTCTTGATGTGGGACACTCATCAAAACCCCAAGGAAAGAGAAGTGAAATTGATCAAGGTTAAAACAAGCTTCAACTCCCCAGAGGGCCTTGCAGACTGTGCTGCACCTTGGGAGAGCAGTCCCCTGGCTTCCCCTTTCAGCCGCTCTCTGGGCCTCTGGGCTTTGCAATTTGGAGATCAGCAATAGCTGTGGGTGTTTTAGGGTTTAGCCTTTTTCTCATTAGAGTCTGATGCTCTAATACAGGGTAAGGCCCCAGGGTTCCCCAGAGTCAGACGCTCAGTCAAGTTCAGTCAAGCCTCAGCGATGAATCTAGACTCCCCAGCTGAAATGCAGCACAGATACACTCCTTTCTTCAACAGGCTTTGCTGTCTCTCCCTAGCCCTATTTTCGAGGAGGACACTCCTTCTGTTATGGAGATAGAGATGGAAGAGCTTGATAAATGGATGAACAGCATGAGTAGAAATGGTATGTGGAAACCTCAAGCTTTTGCTTTCCTCTCTAGCAATAGAACGTTGAGACAACCCTATAAATACCTCAGGGTATTCCAGAGCGGGGTAGAGGCCAGGCCCACATTCCGTCCTGTGTGTGCAAATGATACATTTAGGTCTGACCCATCCTTAAATACCCACTTTCTTTATTGCATCATCTTGCCACTTGTTTTTATTTGTGTACAAGTTGTTAAAATGAGCTTTGTCAAGCAGAACATTTTTTTCTTTTCTCTTCTCTCCCCCCGCCCCTTCCAAGCAAGGATAGCTGAGACCAAATTTTCTGGAAAAAGCATCTAGCACTATCTTAGAGCACTGCAGAATTTAGAGATCTATAATTTTAATCTTGATACAGATATACAACTTGATTAAATATAGTTTACATAGATCTATGTTAATACAATAGATGCTTGCTGTGTGTGGCTATTTAAATTAATTAAATAAAAATAAAATTTAGTTTTAGTAGCCACATTTTGAGTGCTCAGTAACCAACCAGTGGCTACTACATTGGACGGGATGAATCTAGATCATTTCTTTTGTAGTAGATCTATTGAACTGGGCAGATATAGATGGTAATATAAGTATTCTCATATAAAAATTTCCAATGGATGCCTGGAATGAATTGTAGTATATTTTCCCTAATTTCCATTAAATCAATGATTGGTTTTCTTTAAAAATCAATAAATTATGTTTAATGCTCGGGTTAAATTGATAAAATCCACTGTTTACATTACCACATTGTTTCTATTTTTAACATTTATCTTCTAAAAATATCCTGGGGTCTTATCATTTCATCAATCTACAATGGAGCTTTCTCAAGCCCAGAAATTTTGTTATGAGAATGAGCTTTCTACTCTGCTAACATGACTTCCAACAGTTTTTCATATTGATGAGAGAGGGCTTGATAAAACATTTGAGGTTAAAGGAGGATCATTGATTTAGTGGTTGAATTTTATTTTTCTAATTTCATGGTTGAATTTTATTGTTTCTAGTAGAATTTGGGACATGCAAAAAAGAAATAGAAGAAAAAAATTCCACCACCCAGAGGCAATTTCTCTTAATATTTTGGTATATTCCTTTTGTGCCTGAGATTTTGTATAACACAAAATCATGATCCTCTCATACTCACTAAAACCAGAGAACTGGCAAAAGATATCGCAATTTGACAACTGAGGCAGGCAGCGATTTTGCCACATAGTGGAGAGCTCCAGTGGAATTGTTTTTGTTTTTTATCCTTAAAAAAAAAGGATGGTGAAAGGGAAGAGAACTCGGCTTCAGACTTCAAGAAGGCGGTTGTTCTGCACCTTCCTGCTCTTCTCTGTTGTGTGGTCTGACTGAGACCATTCTGCAGGCACCTGAGGGCCAGGCACAGCCGTTTTATCCCAGTGCCTGAATGATGCAGATTCCGGCTTTTAGGACAACACTGAGGCTCCAGAGGGACTGAATGAGCAAGCAGTGATGAATGGCGCCCTTTCCAACAGGGCAGAGGCAATGGAAGCCTCCTGTCTGCCTTATTAGTGCTTTTTCCATTTCAAGAGCCATGCCATCATTAGTCTCTTAACCCCCAGAACTCCCTTGTGGGGCCATTTCTGGCCAGGTAACCACGTAGGTCAGGGAAATTTTTTTTTAACTGTATATCCTTTCATTGATACATTTTAGGTATACAGTATAAGGACATTCATCATTGGAAATTTGCACCTTTACATACTCTCTTGGTTCTTATTTTATCCCCATTCCCTGCCCTCCCTTCAACCCTTCCATTCCTCCCTATTTACAGAGACTTTGTTCTCTTTTTTCATTTTCTCATATTAATTCCATTCCCTTCTTTCTTTTCTCCTACCTCTCCCACTTCCCCTTCCCCTTTGCTCCTTTTCTTCCTATTTCACATTACCTATTATACCTTTTAGTCCTTATTTACACTTTCAGTTTCTCACACCAGAGAAACTATTCAGTATTTACACATGTGTGTCCTGTTTATTTCACTTAAGAGTATCGCCTCAATGTGCATCCATTTAGCTATAAATGTCTCTAATTTCTTATGTTTTATGGCTGAGTAGTACTCCATTTTATAAAAAAACCACATTTTCTTTATCCAGTCTCCAGTTGATGAGCATTTGGGCTGCTTCCAAGTTTTAGCTATTACGAACTGTGCTGCTATGAACATGGGTACACAGTTCAGGGAAATTTGACAGCGGTGTCTACTTTGTGACTAGAAAATTGAATTTCAGTGACTAACAGTGAGTTTGCTTTTATCGTGTTCTAGCTGACTGTGAATGTTTGCCTACTCTGAAGGAAGAAAAGGAATCAAACCACAACCCAAGGTACTCCTAATTTCCTCCACAGATTGTATGGGGATGGAGGGGAGGCAGTTGGGAGCCAGAGGGGCACTTTCTCCTTGCATTCTCTGCACTGATCAATTTGACATGACACTTTTCATGGAGGTGTATGTGTGTAGCGTAGACGAAATGAAGTAGGAATTTCAGAAAATACAAAACTGTAGGATTGTTTATGTTGGATAGATGTTTGGTAAAGAAAATAAATGTAGATGACAGTCTCAAAGGGGGTGACTGTACATGAGAGTGAGTAAAAGGAGTTTTTAAAAAAAATTTTTAAAAATCCCACCTGGATTATTATAGAAGAGAAATTAAATGAAAATTTAAAAATACATACTCCATGCTACCACTAGGTGGCTCTGCTTGACAGAGCATTTCAGCACACTGGGGCTTTGGTGTAATTAGCTGCGCTTCCCGATCTTGTTTAAATTGTATTATCTTTTGTGAGGATAGACACGCCTGGGTTTCGGGTGTTTTGGCTGGGACATGGGAAGGGCTTGAAGGAAAGGAGATCAATAATTTAGCAAGGTGAGGATTTGCTCTGCAGAGCACTGCTGTGATCCTGGGGACACCTGGTCATTGGCAGGAACAACCTGAGGATGAGCAGAGACCAGAGAATAGGAGCCTGTGGTGGAAATTCTGCACTGCTGTTGGGATAAGCAGAACCCAGCTTCAGAGCAAGATAAACACCACCCTCCTTCTGTCTCTCTCCACCACCAGGAGAGACCTTGTGCCCAGAACCTTACATGCCACCAGAGTGCAGCCCCAGGTCATTGGGCTGCCTAGCCCAGAGATTTGCAAGTGAACCCTGATTATTAGGCAGTCAAATGAGGCCAGTAGGTGCTTGGCTTTTGGACTCTTTTTCTGCCTCTTCCTCCTAAACCTCACCTAAGACTTCACCATCCTATATCCCTCTATGCATCACAACACCAGGGTCTGATACCAAAGTCTGCATCTTATTGTAGAGTTAAGCTGGTGTCACCTCTCTGAGTATTTATATGTTAAGATCCATCGCTGGTTCAGAAAGACTCTACCCTGTTTAAATGAGATTTCAGATCATTAACAAGCAGGCCAAAGAAAATGCCACAGAGTGTGTGACAAAGGACATTACCAAGGATGTATTTTCCCCATGTTTACCATGTTTCCTTACCGGAAAATGAGCCACTAAAGCCTCCCCAGCAGCGGATTCAGGTCACCACACATAGGTGCTTGCCCTTGATGGGAACCCTGCAGTGGTGTGACACATCTGTCAGTGTGTTTACACACCTGCCTCATGCCCTTTGAGATGCCTGGCTACCACGGGAACTTAACCTGACAGAATCGTGTAGTGGTGAAGCCTGGTGACAAATCAGATTTGGGGGAATATTAAGAAGTTTCTACCTGTAAGGCAAAAAAGCCTTAACCTATTTTTTTTTTTTTTTTTTGCTTAAATTCTTTTATTGGTACATTTTAGGGCCTTTACCTATTTGGAGAACTACTTTATGTGAAATTTTTGTCTTTCAAGGCAGCAGTTCTAGTCCTCTGGCAGCCCAGATCTGTCTGACTTTAATTCACAGGGTGTTGGCTGGGGCTTCGTAGCCTTCATCTCGGTGAAGTCAGCACCAGCATCTCAGAGCCGAGAGAGGCCGCTCCCAGGTCTTTGGGCCATGGGCATTAGCACCTTATAGTTTGGATAATCTTTCTTTTCTGTCATAATTTCATTTACATTTCTTTTTTTTTTTTCTTTTGGTACCGGGGATCGAACTTGGGTCCTTGCACTTGCAAGGCAGGCAGTGGAACCACTGAGCTAAATCCCCGGCCCTACATTTCTTTCTTACATTAATGATCAGCAAAACATTTACTTTGAATATCTAATCTGAAACAAAAATAAGGTTTGCTTTTTTGTCAAAAAGCTTGGGAGCTGTAGGGCATCCAGATGGAAAACACATTGGTCACTGGACTTAGAGGTGAAGGATGGCTTTTCAGCCCTGATGCGGATGCTCATTAGTTCTTTAAACTAAGAGAAGTCATGCCGGCTCTGAGCTGCCATTTCCTCATCTAGGAAAATGGAAACAAGGACACTTGCCCTTCTAGTTTCATAGGATCACGTGAGAGACTAAAACCACTATTTAAAATTTAAAGCATCATGCCAATGAAATGAATTCTCTTTATGACAGGGCAATGGGTCTCCTTTTTCTCCCATGGGGTTTAAAAAATATTACTCTTTAGTATAGTTTTAGGTTCACAGAAAAATCGAGCAGAAAGTACAGAAAATTCCCATATGTCTTAGCCACTTTCCTCGTTGCTGGGACTCAATACCCAACACGAACAAATTAGAGAAGAGGTTTATTTTGGTGTGTGTTGTTTAGAGGCCTCAGTCCACAGTAGGCTGGCTTCAGGGCAGCCACAAGGGGAAGGGCCTGCTGTGGACAGAGCTGCTCTCCGCCCGGCAGCCAGGAAGCAGAGAGCTACGGAAGCTGGAAAGGAAGCTCACCCTTCCAGGCCACGCCCCCACTGGCCCGCCTCTCCCAAGCAGGCCCCGCCTCCTAATAGCACATTTAGCTCTAGGCCCCCCAGGATTCGGTCACCTTCCAAAGCCTTGCCCATGCGTGCATGAGGTGTTTGTTGGAGGGTCATCTAGATATAAACCATGAGAGCAAACATCCTCTGTCCTCCGTCAGAGTGGTAAAAGTGTTATAATCAGTGAGCCTCCATTGACATGATGTCATTATCACCCGGAGTTGCCCACTGGCATTTAGGGGAATTAAATAACTCCCTCTGTGAGTTATCTTTCCTCATCACTTAAGCGGTGTACGGGTGACTTCATGCTTCCGGAAGTATGCAACAGTCACTGAAGACAGTTCAGTGGAACGCGCACTTATGCATTCTCTGGAGTTGAGCAAAGACGGGCTCGTTTACAGGGCTCGGCCCACCTTAGTGCTGGCTCTGGTGGAGAACTCTGTGGTCCGTGAAGTCCACCCTCCTTCTGGGAAAAGGAGTGACTCCGATGGCCATCCTGTCCTTCAGAGGCCACACTGTGCCTGAATGTCAGCCCATCACCCTTTGCATGAGCTCCCATTGTTCAGCGCTTTTCCCACACGCTGTGTCCATCGGCCAGCCCTTGTTCATTACTTTCCTTGTCCTTACTAGAGATTTTTCCTGAGCTATAGACGCTACAGTTTATCACAGGATTTATCTGAGTATCAACCCAGGGCTTTGTGCATGCCAGGCCACTACTGGTAGTTTGAGCTGTACAGAGCTACACTCTCAGCCCTAGCACAGGACTTTTAATAAGGCCCCGCTAGCTCTGTGCAAAATTCTATGGGAAACTTACACAGGTTTCCATATTTTAAAAAAATCAATAGGAAAAAAGACAATAAAGGAATTTAGGGGAGGGCAGAGGAGGGGATTTTATTCTTACTTCCCATCTTGGCATCTTCCTGCCATCATTCCCTTTCCTGCCCCTTTGTCAGTGGTGGTAAAGAGATGGGAGAAGGCAGTCCAAGAGGTCAGTCCTAGAGTTGAAGAGAATTTCAGGGTGACATTGCTAGCAAGTGATTATGCAAAGCAGATCGCTTCTTGGGTTTATGCTTAATTGTTTAAATTCTTTGTAGAAAACACTCCCTTTTTGTCTAGCCCCATGCTCCCTACACCCCTCCCAAATGGCACTAGATAGTGGTACAAGGAAAGATAGAACCCCTTTTATCAGCACCCCTTCCTCTCACAGGCATCTCTAGCTGGTTTCCTGAGGGCTTTGCCTTTCTGAGTCTGCGCCCTGAGACGAAGAACCATACAGGAGGACTCGAAGCAATTGGCTAAGCACACGTCTTCTTTGCTTTCCTGTCTTTTGGCCGCAGTGATGATTTTACATTGAGTGATGGCATTGAGAAAGATTAGGGAAAGAATTAGATTTGGGGGGACCTGAGTGGATTTATAATTTTCAAACTACCATAATAACAATAAAAAGACATTTATATAGGGTTTTGTATATGCCAGATGCATAGGTACTATTACCTAAGAAATTAAGTCAGAGAAGGTGTGGAACGGTTACCTGTTCTTATATAATAATAAAGCCTACTGTTTATTCTGTCATTCATGTTTCTGAGCTCAATGGCATTATAAAAATGGGTCTTTTCAATATTCCTCAAGAAAAGTCTGATTAGTTTAAGAGAATTTTGTGAATTTCTTTCCTTCTCTTTGTCTTGTATTTTAAGCAGTAAAATTGTATCTGTAGTTTTTCAAAAGATATTTATTGATCGAACTGGACATAGAGGTATACTCTTATAGGAGGCTGAGGCAGGAAGATCACTTAAACCCAGGAGTTTAAAGCCCAACCTGGGCGATATAGGGAAACTCCATTTGAAGGAAAAAAAAAAAGATATTTATTGAGAACCTAACATGTGATTGACATAATATATATCATCTCAAGATAGTCAGTCAAAAATGAAATAACCCATCTAAGTAAACCTGAAACTCAGAAGGGTAAGTGATTTGTTCAAGTTTATATGGCCCTTTTTGATAAATCTTAATCTAGGGAAGAGTTTCTTTTAAAACTACATTTTCATTAAAATGGAAGAGATGTTACATAAATAAAAGGACACATTCTAGAGTAAAAAACAGCAAAGAACACTTAGCAGTAAGAAAGCCAGCCGCAAGGAGGAGATTCTATGTGGCTAATGACTACCAGCAGGGCAGTCATGGATGAGGCTTAATTAATTAGAAGACTTATTAATTAGAAGAAAACAGGAGACTTGTGTGACTTCTTTTCCCTCTTTTCAAGTAAATCTCTGTGGCTACTTCCAGTTTTTTTCTTTGTTTGTTTCCTCTTTTCTTCTCTAGTCCCTCAAAAGTTACCTGAATCTCTACTTCAAGCCAACAAGTATTACAAGCGAGCCATTTTCTCTCAACTTGAAGCTGCTGTCACGGGGGATATAGAGTAACGGTCCTATAACCCTGCGGGATGTTAACCTCAAAGAGCGTTGTGAAATGCAAGGGGGAGAGGGAAGATGTACTAAACCTTTAAAACCACAGCACCACTTGGACAGTGGCCCGGTTTATGTCTACACCGTGGGCGTGATCTATGTGTCTTGGACTAGTTCTAAACTTGCCCTGATGCTACCCAGATGCGCGCGGTCTGTCCAACTGCAGCCCAGCCAGTGATGAGAAAGTGAGCCCCATCTAATTATTACGCGACTTTGTGCCAAACTGAACTCTGCACACCCCCAAAATGGAACATCCGAACACAGGAAGGGTTTAGTGTAGGCTTATTGTGATCTTTGAGATAAGGTACATTAGCCGTGGTCATAAAGAGAGATTGTTACAAGGCAGACCAGCCAGGAGAGCACAGATGATTGACCTGACCCCGACCACAGCAAAGCGACAGTTAGGAAGCGAGGTATTCAAGTCGGATCTGTCCTCATTTCACAGGTAGCGCTGTGTGCCAATTAAATGTCTTCTTAAGGATAATAATACAGAGATGCTTTTTAATCAATTCAACCAGTTTTTACAGTTTGTCAGCCTGTTACTGTATACGCTTTGGAAAGGTGTTCCTCGCCCTTAAAATATGAACAGAACACCCCCAGACAATTTACTCATTAATGTCACTCTTGTAGTAGATAAGCTGCTGAAATGACACACATTCACACTGAGGCAAGCCATAAGGGTTTGAAGTAGGATCGCTTATTTTATTTGTTGCAATTCTCTGGCAGTTTGCCCAGATATTCTTAATAGGGAGCTCTAGGATTTGCTAGAGTTAAAAACACCTGGGCGGATTCAGTTTCACAGAGATGCTGAATAACCACAAAGACAGTGGGGTATGGGTCTAAATAAAGAAACGGCCCAGCTGGGGAGAGAAGGGTCCAAGGCCTGAGGAAGAAGTTACCGTGCCTGGGGTGTGAGCTGTCCCACAGCTGACACCCTGAACCCTGGGGACCCAGTCAGCAGCTGATCGTGGGCCACAGAGCTGAGGCAGGAAGTGCATATCAGGAGTTTCATCTGCTCTTTGACATATTAGGCAAACAACAGTGTCACACGAAATGCTTCTCACAAATGTAGAGCGTGTTTTAGAAAATGGTTTCTTAAAGCCTCGAATATTTGAAAAATTGCTCAAGCTAGTGTGTCACCCGCAAACATTTGCTGGTGTAAAATCTGCAGAATACGAATAACCGGCATCCATGCATGTGTGTGGATGTCAGGCTGTTTGGGGTGCCTTTTCTCATTCATTCTCTTGTGTGCAGAGCTGGGGATAAAACTTGGGGCCTTTTGTGTATTTGGCAAGTGCCGAGCTACACCTTCTCCCCTCATGTATTCCTTCAGCATCCTCGAAGGTACAGGGCATTATTAGGAATATTTTGCAGATGAGATGGAACAAGAAAGTAAAGCTAGGAAAGTTTAAGTTGCCCACACTCACATTTCAGTGACTGAGCTCTGGTTCCAACTCTGACCCTCTACCCTGTGCTCTTATTTACTATGCTAAAAAAGCCACTTGCTTTTTTGTTTTTTTGGTACCGGATATTGAACTCGGGATCTTGCGCTTGGGAGTCAGGCGCTGGAACCACCGAGCTAAATCCCTGCAAGCCACTTGTTAACACTTTCCAGCTGTATCCTCAAAGCTGCACAGAATGTGAATTGCCCAGTGATAACAGCCAACAACAACAAAATACATTGCATAATAATATTAATTATTATTTTTATTATTTACAGTGTTGGAGCTTGAACTCAGGGCCTTTTTACTGAGCTACCTCACCAGCATTTTTGAAAAAATATTGAGACAGGGTTTTGATAGATTGCTGAATGGCCCAGATGGACTCAAAACTGTGATCCTTCTGCCTCAGGCATGTCCCACCAAACGCCTCTGAGATAATTTCTTTTTAAATTCACATATTTATTGTTCATTTGTTTGGGTGCTAAGGATTGAACCCAATATATATTTTTAAGTTCAAGTTTTCATTAACTTATTCTTTGGTGCTAGGGATTGAACCCAGGGCTCCATGCCTGCTAAGCACGTTCTCTACCACCGAGCTACACCCCCTGCCCTCAAATTTTTACTGAGGGATGGAATGGAAAGACATACTGTGTTTCTGAACGAAAGACAACAATGTGAAAATTACCGTGTTAAATTCAACCCAACCTCTTAAAAACCCCATGCGCATTTCACCTGGATGAGTTCCTAACTCCACAAGTAGCAGTGATGAGAAAGCCCATGATGAGAAAGGTTTCTCATCATTGCGAGCCATCATTGAGTAGCCACCAGGACAGTAACACAAGAAGGAGGGGGAAGCTTGAGGTGGGATGGGGGCAGGGAGTTGGGGGGGTGCGAGCCAGTCACTAAAGCGGTGAGCACCCCGTCTCACCCGCCAGAACAGAGAGGCCAGGGACAGCCCGCAAGTATGAGGAAACATTTAATACAGCAAAAAAGTAACATTTCATAACAGGTAGATTTTCAGTGCATTTGAGGGGACATTTAGGACCGTGTATCTCACACTTTTTGCTAAAATGCCAGATACGTTTTAAAAGGAGAAAAAAGAAAATCCAGAAAAATGTAGGTCAACATTATATAACTTAAAGGAGGGGATTTGTTGGGAATCGTGTGACACACAAGTCAGAAACTGTACTAGAAAAGGGTAGATTTGACAACAAGAGAAACTCAGCAACTTCTGTACTTTTGCAGACACGATAAATTAAAACAGAATGAAAATGGGAAAGTGAGGGACAGTTTGTGCAGTATATAGTATGAGCAAGAAATTATTATTATTGTAGCTCAGTGACAGAGTGCTTTCTTAGCACGTGAGAGGCCCTGGGTTTCATCCCCATTAAAATTATTAGTATTCTTAATAGCCAAACTGATAAAAACATAGTTGTTCTATTTTAAATATGAGCAAAAACTATCAATAAATTCAACCAAAGAGGAAACTGAAATTACCAATTATCATTTGAAAAAAATGCTTATCCTTTTTAGCAGTGAAAGAAAGAAAGAAAAGTAATGCCAATTTTCACCTATTAGGCTTATACAAAATGAAAAAAATAGCCAGTGTTAGAGACAGGTATCCTGTAATTGTAATGCTCCGGAGGCTGAGGCAGGAGGATTGCTGTGAATTTGAGGTCAGCCGGGCCCACATAGTAAGCTCAAGTCCAGCCTGGACAACAGAGAGAGACCTTGTCAAAAAAAAATGAAAAAAATAATCCAGGTTGAAGAGGATGGGAACAAAAGAATATTTTCTTAAAGAGAAGTGCTGGGAGAATACAAATTATATAAAATTTCTAGGGAAGGGGATAATTTGACCAGAGGGATAATTTGACATCTTGACTTATAATTCCTGTTCTAGAGATCTGTACAAAGGCAACAATTGGAAATGTTTCTACAAAATAAAAATTTTATAGTGGAAGTACCCTAAATGTTTAATTTTTATCTCGTAAGACAATAGAAAGCTGTGTAGCCACTGAAAAGGTGTTGTGTGTGTATTTGTACACATATGTAAATTTATTTAGGTATTTGTTTGTGCATGTATTCATTTACTGAGAGCTGAGGGTTGAACCCAGGGCTTTGCACAGGCTAGCATAGTGCTCCGTGGAGCACTGTGCAGCACTATGAAGCTCTGTGGAGCTTTGGCTCCAGTCCCAGGTATAATATACAGTTTATGAGCAAGCGGAGGTGTGTATATGTGAAGGAAAGTGGGAAAAGGAGAGTTTGGAGCACTGTGCACAATACAACCCTACCTTGGGGAGAATAAACACCAGTGTTAGCTGTAGTGACATGATTGGTGTGTGTATTTTGCTTATTTGTATTTTCTCCAATAAATATGGTCTGGTTTTATAGCAATCAACTTTCACAATCACTCCTGCTGTAACAGCTGGGCACAGATCAGCGTCGTAGATGAAAGAGGGTCTTGCCTGTGGCTTTGTACTTTCTCTGTTGAGAGTGGCTAGAACATCAGGGTTAGCCCAGGAAAGGAAAACCTGCAGCTCAGGGACTGCTCTGTAGATGTGGACTCCTGGATCTGAGAAATATTACCTTGCTAGCACCCAGTTTTTATGAAATGAGGCTGCACCCACTTGCTAGTTGAAGAGCTGTCCAGGGTGTCATGGTGAAAGGGCTGTCAGCACCTTCTCTTTCTTTCTGGGGGGTAGGGGTGCTGGGAATCAAGCCCGGGCCTTGGACATGGCAGGCAAGTGCTCTACTACTGAGCCGCACCCCAGCCCAAAACGTTTTTAAATTTTCAATGAGGCTTCCATTTCAAATAAGTTTTTTTTTTTTTTTTTGTACCGGGGATCAAACTCAGGTCCTTGCACTCGTGCAGCAGGCGGCGAAACCACTGAGCTAAATCCCTGGCCCTCAAACAAGTTTTGCTTGTAGAGGTCGTTCTTTTGTTTGCTTGCCTGACTCAGATAAAATCCTGTCCTCCTCCTCCTTTCCCATTGTTGTTTCCTGTTATCACAGCTTCCTCCTGGCCTAAGAACATAGAAACAAATGCCCCCCCCCCACACACACAGTGTCGTGGATGGATCTATCTATTGATCTATTATTTATCAATCAGTCCATCTGGGTTGTTTCAAAGCCTTTTTTGGAAACATGGGGTTTTCCTTTTCTTTTGTTTTTGAGTTGGGGTTTCTCTGTGTTGCCCATGATAGTCTCAAACTCCTGGGCTCAAGTGATTCTCTCGAACCACCTCCCCAGTAGCAGGGATGACAGGAGCATGCTACCGTGCCCGGCTAACTTGAGGTGTTTTACTGAGCAGGAGGCTGACACAGGAGTCAGATGAGTATCATGAGTATCATCTACTGCAGGCCCACGCACCCGTGAGCTAAGGTGATACCAGATCCAGTGCTTCATCCTGCCCCAGCACTTCCTGGAGTTGACTGCAAATAGAGTCCTGCTCCAACTTGAGGGAAGGGGTCATAGAAGGAAATAGGGAAGCTGGGGAAAAGGTACTACATGGAGCCCCCATCCCACTGGGAAAAGCTGCAAAGCCAGATATGTGCCAGAGACAGCCAAGTTCAAAACAAAAGCACAAATCAGCCAACAGCAGGGTCGTGCCCAAATACCACCTCCATAATGTATGTCCACTCACACCTCCAGACGCCGATGACTGAATTCTAAATGACTCCAAGAGAGGGCTCCTCCGGATCCTCTTGGGTCTGCACAAGATGGATTACTGAAAACACGCCAAGGCCATGGACTCTTGAGGGAAAACAACACATGGAATTTTTTAAGAAGGCAATTTGGCATCTATTCATAGAGAGTGGGATTAGATTTCATTAAAGGGAGGAACCCCCAACTCCATCTGGTTCTCTTGCCTCAGCACCGGGCGTGATGTTTGAGGGAGACAGAGAGCAGGATTATTTCTTGGCACGGGCGCCTTCCTCCTCAGGGGCCAATAGCACATTCGCACTGACCTTTGTTGTGAGGATGGTCAGCTGGACAGCTGGCTTGGGTCACCCCTGCCCTGGAGTGACCACCTCTCCACAGCTTCTTGGAAATACACTATTGTTCCCTTCTGTTTTTGTTTTCTTACAGTGACGGTGAATCCTAAAACGGAATGGTGCTCATGTTTTCCAAGAGAAGTGGCCCCTGAGGGAGCCTGCTGGGCCTGCCAATAGACGATGAAGAGGATGCGAGTTTAATTAATTTCAAATCAATGTAGACAGAAGAACCTTTGCTGTTTCTTCCAGCACCCACTCTCCTCCTGACAGTCTCCCTGTCCCTGGAAGAAGGAGCTGTGGAGGAAGCTCAGGAGGTGCCTGGCTGCCCTCCAGACAACTCTGCTCAGGGCTAGCAGGAGCCACAGAGGGCACAGCCTCTTGGCAGTGGGCGTCCCCTCCTCCAGGCTGCCCTGAGCTTGCTCGCTCTGGCCTCTCTCTCCAAGTCCTTGTTACCTTTCTGCTTCGTTTCTCAGGGTTTAAATCAGGAAGCTGTTTTATCTATGGTTTCTTTCTGGGTCAACTTACTAGCTAACCAGCTTTGGATAATTTCCTCTCATTATTCAAGACCTCTGTCAAGTCGGCTCCATTCAGCAAGACCTCTCCTCTGAGGAAAGGTAGGTCGCGGATGAGACATCAGGCAAAGTGAGCATTTCGATGTCTACACCAACCCTGGGGGCTTTGGAAGCTCGCTTCCACCAGCCAAGAAAATCCAGTGAGAGAGTACCCGGGCCTGAGGAGATGTTGTCCGGTCACTTGTGGACTTTGATTCAGCCACGGCCTGGTCACCTTCCTGGCTATTTGTGGGGAATTCTCGGAGGAACTAGGAAGCTTCAAAGAAAGAGCCAACATTTTCCTTCTCAGCTAAAATCGCCTCTACCTGTGATCTTCCCCCAAGCACCTTTGTGTTTCACCAGGCCTGCCTCACCCTTCTCATCTCAGGGATCTTTAAACTCGTCTGAAACCGAGTGGGAACAGGAAATACCTGTGCCCGTGTCAGAGAGCACTCATGGTGCAGCGTCCTACCAAGCCGGGCCAAGCCTCCTGTCCTCCCATCCTGGGAGGTCGCTCTGGGTCCACCAGAGATGACATTCTGGCTATATCTGTCGATATCCTTGTGCTCAAAAGAATGGCACAAAATGCACAAGGGCTTGTAAGGCCACTCCCCTCACACACACACAAATCTTTCCATTTAATCCTTAGTTTTGTAATTCTCACTTTAAAAAAAAAAATAGTCTAGCAAATGGAGAATCCTCAGCTTCCTTAGGACACTTGACATTTTATTCCAGGAACTACATGAAGACTGAAATCTTTGTTTATTTTAGTCATTGTATGTAAACTGAGGAGAGGGGAAGTTAACCGGACTTTTGCTGCTGAAATGGGGGGTGTGTTGGAAAGGCTGCCTTCACGTATAAGAAAACCCCCGTCCTGCCTTTTATAGATCCTTTAGCACATCCTTTCTGAAGTATTCGGATAATTTTCAAGGCAGGGTTCCAGGCTCAGGAGGTCTCTCTGTACATGATCACCCGGACTGTCTGGCTGTGTTTGACTCCTGCTGTCATGCTCTCTGGGGCTGCTTAGCTCTTTGACAAAAGGCAGTCATCCTGCTGTCTAACGCAACAGCCCTGTCTGCCATCTTTGCATTAGCACATCCTTACATAACTTTTTATTTTCACTGCTGTTTTGTATACTCACAAATCCACTTACAGTCCACAGTTACTCTCAGATATTTATGCCAAAATTGCTGCTTTCTGAATAATCCTATCGTATCTATTTTATACCCATGTTTGTTACTTTAAGTTTGTCTCTTTCTCAGAAGAGTCTCAGTTTGCTTTTCTGGGTATCTAAGATCTTTGCCAAACACGCAGGCCTTTAACCTGGATATGACCTTATCACGTAGTGAGCTTTGGAAGTTCTCAGAAGTATGAGGGGTTCTGGAATCTCATTTGAAAAAGCAGGATTGTACAATATAATAAAATATTTTATTTAGTGTTTTTAAACAACTTCAAATTCCAGAAGAAACAAACCTCAGCAGGATGCCATTGAGTTTATGTCTGAGAAATGTACTGACTTCTATAATTGCACAGTGTACAAGTTACTTTTTAAAAGGCATTTATTCTGGCAAGATCCATGGAGTCAGGATGGGTCAAAACAGTCACTGAATAATCCTAGCACCAGACATTTGTTTATTACTATCCAATCAGTGTGTATCATGAATGCATGACAACTCCAAGAATTGCTTTCAACCCAAACTTAATTTTAGGTTTCAGTTTATTAGTAAAACAATGTTGTTAATTTTCCCTAATTGGATAGCCAATCACAACATAATCTGACTTTCAAATAGTTTAAAGATAAAAGTTTTATTGCATTTTTGTCACTTTAAGCAGACTAGGTTAATGACACTGCCCCATCAAACTCCTCAGGAAGCTTGCAATAAATGTATAAAAATGCCAATTTGTGACTCTTAGCCCAATGCTGTGTCTCCTCTCTCTGAGAAAGGCCCAACATCCACACCCAAGCACAAAGCCCGGATCAATGGTGACATCCATGGAGTAGCAGGTGCTTCCTCTGGCTTTCATAGCTGTAGCTGTGGAAATAATGTCAACATAAATGAATGCTTTTGAAAACTACTTCTATTTTTTTATATTGGTTATTTAAGCCATTAATTTATGCCATCTCTGGGAAAATGCCTTACATTGAGTAAACATAAAATATACGTATTAGTTTCATCTTCTGTTAGAATTAGAGAAAATTCTGATAGTGGAGTAATAAGACAGTTCCCCTGGGAAAGGGCTGCTGAAATTCTCCTGGTGGGGAAAATATTGAAATTTTATACTGAATAGCACATATGACTTTCTCATGTTCAGAAGACACTCAGGATGAGGCCTGGGGTTTCCTTTTAGTAGCCACAAGCACTGTAGCTGGGAGTGGTGGCACACACCTGTAACCCTAGCATTCTGGGAAGCTGAGGCAGGAGAAAAAGAAAAACAAAGAAAAAATAGAGTCCAGAGCAGCGTCACTCGAAGATGCATTTCTGCAACATAACAACGTCCAGAAGAGCTCCTGTACATTAGGGAGAACTGGAGTCTGTCTAATTGGGTATTGATAACTGTATAGCTCGAAAAACCAATTACCTGAATCTTTTTTTTTAGCTGCACTTTGGCATTGCCTTGATACTGTCTTGTTTGGCATCAAAATTTGATTTTCCACTCAGCCTTCTGGGAGGGGAGGTTGCTATTTGTATGCACTTTGTGTTTTTGTCCTACTACCTTTTCTCTTTTTTTTCTACTACCTTTTCTAAGTAACATCTCATGCTCATGATAGCAATTCATATAATTATGTTAAACAGAGCTTTTAACAGATGCTATACATGACCTAAACTCTTTCTGAAATTATACTGTATTTTAAGAGGTTAAATTCCTACACCAAAGTGGTTCAGATAACACAAAGACTTTCACTTCAGCATCGCACAAGGTTAGAAGCATAATGGTGAACTGTCTCAAGACAACCACAGGTAGATGGGCTTTTTGTTTGTTGCTTAGCTTCAGTTTGTGCAGGGGGCTCAGGAGCCAGTTCATATCACGTTCCCATCATTGGCTTTTGGTTCTTGATCCATAAGTACTGTAACTGGACTTTTGCGAAAATTGAATTCTTCGGTTCTCATTTCTTTGCTCTGCATGTGAGGGCTTAATAAGTGAATGATATGCACCTTCTATAAATATAAGCAACCTTTTTTTCAGTGTAGAATTCAGTTAAGAGTAATCATTGTATTACTCTGACTTAGATGGAAATGTGAACACTCTGCATGTTTAATAAATATCCAACAAGTTAAAAATGATCTGGTAGATCAATAATAGTTTAATACATGTATATTTTAAATACATGTATTTAAAGTTAACTGAAAATAATGTAAGAAAGTGCTGTGTTTGATTCTCATTTTACAAGCAATGTCATATTTCTTGAGGAGGTCAGATAGAGTCATGTGTAAATTCTAGCTGGTAAGCCTCATAGAAGAATTGCCTCAATGCTACTGATTAGAACTAATTTCTAAAACTATCAAAGCTTTAAGCCTGACTGAACATTTTCAGTTTTTTTAATCTCCTATTTTGCATGCTAAGAATAACATATATAATAGTATTTTCTTTATGATTTACAGTTTTATTAAGGTCAGGTATACAGGTACGTATATGTATAAATTATTCTCAGCTGCATCATTTTTTAAATAAAACATACACGTCCATATGTTAAACTGTTTACTCAGCAGTTGTAGATAGAAAAGCATTTACAAATTTAATTAACCACTATAAGAGGAAAATATTTCCTTATTAGTTTCTATGTAATTAATATGCATCAATATTTAGAATAAAAGTTTGAAGTAAGATATTTGTTTACTTATATCTGTTTACTAAGAATAAAGGGGTGAAATATGCATCTTTGTAAAGGAAAATCTTTTTGCTTCTGGGACTATAAAAAAGAAATATCACTTTCACAATTTTACTGTCTTGATTCACATACCTCTTTAAATAAATGCAACAATACTCCTAAAATTCTTACAGATCTGAACTTGCTTAATACACAATTATTTAGCCAAAAAATCAAATGGATTTTCTGTATATCTATAAGATACTATTATTGCTTTTATTCTTCCTTCAGAACACTTTTAAATGAAGGAATGAAATTTTAATTGTTTATGGAAATGTGATTTTAAAAAAATATTCTTGGCAAAAATGAAAAACTCTTCAAGATAAAACTTTCTTTTTCCTAATTACTAACTTTTCTTCATGCTTCTCATTCTAATCTCATCTTCCACACCTTGATATTCAAACGTGGCAAGGCTGAATGGCAGATTCCTAACATGTGAACAACATAAAGAGCTCTTTGAATAGGACACATTCTTTTGGGTCATAAGGACCAGTCAATACACTGATAGACAATGGGCTGGAAGATTCTCCTAAGATCCCAGCTAAGGGAACCCCAGTCAGTTACGGCCTCACCATCCCTCCAGAATCTGTACATCGTGCATGTCCTTCCTATCTTTTTTTTTTTTTGGTACCGGGGATCGAACTCAGGACCTTCCGCTTTTGAGGCAGGCGGCAGAAGCACTGAGCTAAATCCCTGGCCCTGCCCTTCCTGTCTTAATCAGATTTGTCAGAGTGGGACAGATCAACCTGGTGATGGCTGGACTCAAAGAACAGAGTCCCACAGTGTGGGAAATGCTCAAGAGAGAATAATAATCTTGACTAGCACTTACCGTGTATATCAGCTAGGGATTAACTTTAGCCACTAATATCAGAGACGCCACATGAAATTGTCTGAAGTAGTCTGTTTCTCACATATGAAAGGTACCAAAGTGATCTCCATGCCCACCGGGGACCTGGGTTCATCCTAACCACCCCCCACCTTCGTTAGTGCAGGGCTCACCCTGAGGGTCCCCACACGATGCAGAATGGTGGCCCTAACTGCAGCATCACATCACAAGGAGAGAGCGAGCCAGCACGAGGGCAGGCCTCCCAACTAGGTCAAGAGCTTGTCTTCCAGCCCAATGAAACAACTCTGCCTGCTTCTCATTGGCCAACCTGTCTACAAGGCAGCAGGGAACAGAGGCCTTTGTGTTGCTGCCTATCACACCCGACAATGGAGGTTCTGTTGCACAAAGTGGTTGTGTTTCACAACTTAGGTATCTGATGAGACAGCACTCCCTGCCATGAGACGTTAGGCGCTCAGCAGATACCATCTCATTTAATCCTAATGCTACATATAAAGTAAGTTTACAGAACTTACAAATTTAGCCCAATTTCAAAGTGCATGCTTTTAATCACCGTCTCCCAAGTGATGAGCAATAGGAAAAGGTTTAAGAAAGTGTTGATCTTTTCAAGGAGGTCTGGACATGAGCACAGCCTGAAATAAAAAGTAACAGAGATGCAGGAAGGCAGCAAGTCCAGGACCCCTGTCCCAGAAGAAATAATAGATCACACTGAAAAAAATAGAAACAAAAAAGCCAGAAATCGAATAGCACCAATGAGGAAAATAGACCAAGTTTCCAGACCGAGGTGCTGGTAAGGGGTTGGGATCCTCTTGCTAGAGCAGAAGGAATGACAGCACCTGCTGCCCTGTCTAAGGGTTCCATGGAGAGGTGTGCCGAGAGGCTCTCAGGAACAGGGGTTTAGGGCTCAATTTGCAAGAATTTAAACCAGTGTGAAAAGCACCTCTTTCACAGCCGCAGTCATTTTGGCTTTCAGAATTCCCAAATGAGCACGCACATAGGACGTGGGACTGGGAAAAGCTTGGGATTCCGTGTGAGCTCAGGTGACCCGCCTCTGGGGTGCATCTAGCATTCATACTTTCCAGGAGAGAAAATCTGATTGGCTTGGAGCTTCAGCCATCTGTCACTGACTAATAAACCACCTCAGAACTGAGTAGCTTAAAACAACAATAGTCGTTTGTTTTGCTCGTGACTCTGCCGTGTGGGTGGGGCTCGGTGAGAGCTGTGCAGTCTCTTGCACAGGGCCTCCGCCGGGCGGCCCGGGTTGTGCTGGGTTGCACGGTCAGAGCCTCACTCCCATGGCTGCCAAGTCCATGCTGGCTGTTGGATAGGAGCCTCACCAGGTGGACGTGCCAGGGGCCTTGGTTTCTACCTCAGCAGTATCTCTGTGGACTTTGGGGCTTCTTCAGAGCATGGTAGCCGGGTTCCAAGAGCACGTGTCCCGAGAGAACAAAAGGGAGGGGGATAGCATGTTTCTAACCTAGGCTCTGATGTTCTGTGGCATCACTTCTACCATAGTTTGTTGTTGAGGCAGTTATAAAGCCCTAGCCAGGTACAAAGCGGGGAGGAGAGAAACCCCACCAGCCAGGAGCCACATGTCAGCCACACTGTGAGAAGAGCAAGTGGGTTGGAGGATTTGTTACTGGTACTTTGGGAAAAATGTGATCTGCCAAAATTGATGTGTCTCCATGCAATGTGAAGGAAACATTAGGTAATTGCAGGGGTATTTGACCTCTCCCAAGGTCAGCACCTCTGTGGTTGTCTTTGGCTTGAACATAAATCCCTGGTCCAATAATCCATGGTAAGTGGTAGAACTAGTTTTACCAATTGCACAAGGAGTGAACCATGGCACGGAATGAGTTATAGGTGAACCGAAGGTGTTGGATTCTGTGACCCACTGTCAGCATATAAGGTTGAAGTAGGAGCAAATTCAATTGATTCACCCTGTGGGTCAGAATCAAGTCCTGGTCATCTTTGTATCTTGAAAAGAGCGAGCCACTACTGGATGCTCAATAATTATGGGAAATTCAGTCACTCAGTGAGCTAAGAGACACTGCCTCACTCTTAAGTACCTAGTCAGTCTTGTCATCAGTGATTGCAGACTCTAAATATGGTGTTGTTCATCTGCCATCACCATTTTCTCCCAAGTTTCTTGATTTAACTGGATATTCCTCATCTTCCATCCTGGTACCATTCTTAACCTTTATTTTATAGTGTCCCACTGTCTATGTATTTTATTTTTAGCCACCTCAAATCCAATACAAGGAGGCAGAGAACCATCAAAATTGAACTAACAAGCAGAGGAGGTGGAAACAAATTGGTCCCAATTTGGAAGGTGAAGGAATATTAGGGAAGGGGCCCAGCAGATCATGAATACCCACAGAGCAGCTCTACCCCAGTTCCGGCTTCTCTTCTTTGCCTTCTGAGTTGTCCACAAAGAAATTCAAGTGTATTTAAAAAAATGGAAAGTGATCCAGTTTAGGTGATGACACAAGCACAAGATAAGGGCCGTTTTTACTCTGGGCAAGAGAGATCAACAAAGTAAAGTTGGCGTAAATCATTTCTGGAAATGTTTCCCAGCCATCGCTGAATGTAGACGAAGCCAACCAAGCCAGTTAGTGGGGTGAGATGGGAAACTCTGAGACCGTTTCTTGTCTAGCTCCATGGAACGTGCACAGGAACACCTCCAGCTTATTGCAAGTGGCAACTGGTGCTTTTCACTTGGTGTACATGTGGTTTTCTGTCCATAATTACTATAGTTTGGGTTTTAATTGTCTCCCGAAAGCCTGTGTCTTAGAGCTCAGTCCCCAGAGTGGCAGCACTGTTGGGAAGTGGTGGGACCCCTAGGTGGCAGAGTGGAGGCTTGAGGTCATTGGGCGGCATGCCCTTGGACTGGCTTGGAGGCCTCAGCCCTTCCTCGCTTGCTTTTGCTTTCTGGCTATAACGCGAGTGTTTTTCACTATGCCACGTACTCCCATCGTCATAGGCTGTCTCTCCACCAAACCAAAGCAATGGGGCTAACCCTCAAAATAAGTCCTTTCTCTTTGTAAGTTATCTCAGAGAAGCTGTTAGGGTTTGTGTCTAGATGTCCTCCCAAAGCCTCATGCAGTCATAGGCGGGGCGTTTTCAGAGGTGGCTGGACTTAGACTGTGTGATACTGGGATGATTCATGGTGCAATGCTAGGCTCACGGGCACTAGGATTAAGGGTGAGTGCTGCCTGCCCTAAGTTGCCTGGTTGAGATATAAGGGCTAGAAAGTGCCGTGGTCATCTCTTGCTCGCTTTGCTACCTTCTGCTCACCATGAACTGTTCTCCTCTGCAATGCCCCTCTGCCATGTGCCACCCTGCCTTGGGGCCAGCTGAGTATGGACTGAAACCCCTACACACTGTGAGCTAAATAAGCCTTTCTCCCTTTAACTTTGGGTGTTGGGTATTTTGTCTCAGCAACAAGAGAAAAGTAACTAAGACAGAAGCTTACTAACATAATAACTCACCCCTATTCCATTTCCATTATCCCTCTGCTCACACTGACTGGTCCTCTGCCTTCAGGCAGCTGGAGTGGATATATCTGGGGAAGCAGCCAAATGAACTAATGTGGAGCTGTAATGAGAACAAGGAGAATCAGGGTGGAAGAATGAGAGAGAAAGTCCTTAGTAAGTTCTCTGATTAAGCAGGAAAAACTAAGATTAGTTGTTAAAACCAAAGGAGTAGGAAAGGAGTCAAAATCTGAGACAGAAATAGAGGCAAGAGTTAGAGTCTGACTGGGAAGGATTGGGAGCAAAACAAGGAAAGGGTGCTTTGCACCACTGAGCAGGGTTACCCAGAGTCCACCTTAACTGGCCACCGATTCAGTGACCAGTGGTCAGCCTAGGCTAAGAGTGGAAGCATGAAAAGGACACTAGAAATCCAACGCCATTCCTTGTCAGAGTTGCCCGTCTTCCCTGTTAAGCTGAGAAGCCATGATCTAGAGCGACGCTGGGAGCAATGGACCCTAAACTGGGACGTATGCTTCCATAACACTGGAGCAACCATTCTGACGCCCTCCAGAGCTGCACAAGGTACAGGAGCTAATGAGTCACCTGTGAGGAGAGGCAGAGCCACCTACACCTTTGGCCATGCTCTGAACAGGTGACCTGAGGCCCAGTATTTCCCTTTGGATAAAAAAAAATTATCCTAAAAAAGTTCTCTTCATTTTCTGTCCTCAAATGTAATGTTGCTGTGTTTATTTAAATGGATTTCTTGATTTCAATGTGAAAATGTCTAACTTAAACTAGTATAGACCAAAGGAAAGCTGCCTGACTCATGTGACCACAATGTCCAGGGCAGCCAGAACCTGGCACAACTGGAATGAGGAGTAACCAGACTAGAGACTCAAGCATGATAAGATTTCTTAGGGGGTTTTTCTTTTGTTTTTTTGTCTTTTCGTCATTCTCTGAGGTTACATTTCTCCACAGGGTTATACTATATGTAGCTAGCAGATCCAAGGAGCTTTCCATCCTTGCTACCAGAATAAAAAGGAATTGCTTTCCCTGTATCCAATTAATAAAGTTTCTGGCCCAGGAGGAATCTGGTTAAACTACCTGGGTTTCATGGCTGCTATGGATTATCTCCACTAAAACTCAAACTGAAGCTAATTTCTCAGTGCAGCAGTGTTGGGAGGCAGAGCCTAGTGGGAGGTGTTTGGGTTATTGGGGGAAGAGCTCTCATGAATATCCTCACACCAGTGAGAGCTTGCTCTGGATCAGTCACTTGAGAGTAAGTTGTTACAAAGCAAGTCTGCACCTCATGTTTTTGTCTCTTGCGTGCACCATTTGCCCTTCTGCTTTTCTGCTGGGCGCCACAAGACTATCAGCAGATACCAAGTAGATGCTGGTGCCATGTTCTTGGACCTTCCAGCCTCCAGAAGCATGAGCTAAAATGAACCCCTCTCTTTATGCATCACCAAGTCTCAGGTATTCTCTTTTAGCAACAGAAAATGCAGTAAGGCAATGCCTAACCCTGTGAAATGAGTATTAAACTAACGAGGACTGAGGTTTTCTTCTGGATTGTGGGTGGGTGCTTGGGTGGTTGGCTGGGAGGGAGATGGCTATCTGATGGAATGGTTTGGTGGTGAACTGGGTGAATGGCTGGTAGTTGGCCGTGGTAGAGGTTGCGGGGTAAATGTTTCTAAAGGGAATCAGAGTCTTGTGACCAGATGTCTGGCATTTGGGACCAGCCATGCTCAAAGATATTCCTACCACATGTGTTGTTCCTTTCCTTTCCACTTACTTATCCACATCCAGAGAGTCAGAATTTGAGAATGGGCCAGGTACTCTGGATGGTGGACTCACTGATGGTTTCCATTTCCTTCTTTGTGCATTTTTAATATTTTCCAAATGTCCTACAGTAAGTATGTATTACCTTTGTAACACATGTGTTTTTTTTAAAGAATAGGGTAGATATATTTTCATTAACCAAGGCAGAAATATTAAGAACCCAAAGAGAAAAATCTTAATTGCAGCATAAACGTCTTCTGAAATTTAGTTACAGAGTTGAATGAGTTTATTTAGGTGTATGTGACCAGGACTATTCCTTATAGAAAGGAGGAAGGATTCTGAAATGGAATATAGGAAACTCTTTAAGATTTGGTTCATAGTGTGGCATGCATAGTTTTATTCTACCTGCACTTCTCTAATCCAGGTTGCCCTAGGATACACTATGCCCATTGGGGGGGGGGGCAGTGGGAGAATCAGGGACATTTCTGGCCTCTGCATTTACCCTGTGGCTCAACTCACCATTTAGGACAGGAGAGGAAGATGTTAAGGCAGTTGTCAAGACTCTGAGAAGCCAGATGAGAACAAGGCAAAATTGGAAGGATTTTCTGTCTCCATGGTGTGTAGTGTCTAATCACTTGACTTCCTTTCTTTTTTACTGTAAGGATTATTTAACTCAGAAGAATATTTTGAGTAGAGAGAAAAAGTATTCTTCACTTTAAATTCTTTTCCTTTTGCATTTCTGAAGTTGCTAAATTTCTACAACTAACATGTACATCTTTCAGAGAGTAAACAAGTTATTGAATATAAAGTCCAGTCAAAAATTTAAAAAATCATTTTAAATTCCCACCATTCTGGTGAGGCAATCTCCATTTTTAGGAATGCTTTGGAGACCCTGACTATCTCTTTGTAAGAAAGGAAGGAGGAAGAAGGTTGGGAGTGGACCAGGGTGTGGAGTTACATAGTGTGGCCTCCTCCTCTTCCGTACACAGGAGGAGCACACAGGTTTCCGGAAAAGGCCAGGAACACTTTGTGGCAGCTTTTGCAGGGTAAGTGGGTCAGCGGGAAGAGGAACTAATCAGAATTCCTGGAAAGAGATAATACCAGAAGACTGTCCTAAGGCTGCCATGGGGAGCCATTCACTCAGCAAACGTTGAGCCCCTACTATGCGCCAAGCATCTGAGATACAGAGGAGGGGTAAGACTGCATGGAACAGCTCAAGGCAGCTGGAGCCAGACCACCTGGGTTGAAAAGTACTTCTGTGCTTCTGGCCAAAGTGTTTAACCTCTGCTTCCTTTCCTAAGGCTTTTGGACAGACTCCAGGAGTGAATGTAGTGAGCACTCTGAACAGTGCAGCGAGTGCCCAGTGGACGCTATGAACTATATGGTGCTGTTCGGACTTCAGAGTCCAGTAGCTGAAACACTACACCCAGGAGGGTGGTGGAACAGGACAAAGGACCTCCAAGTTCATTTTGTTAAGGTCTAGAGGTGTTGGGAAGCTGCCCTGCTGAAGAGTTTGCAAGAGACCATGCAACCCAGAACTCTAGCCCCTACAGCCATTTGATAGGTCATAGGGTCATCGAAGGCATTCTCCCCTAGTGATAGTTGTCCTAACTGGCCATAATGGGATGATGAAGAAGACCTTTAAGTACTTACTATGGCAAGCACTTTGCTAGGTGCTTCATGTGACTTAATTCACCCAACTGTCCTGATTGCAGGTACATTATTAATCCCATTTTCCAGATGGAGAAACTGAGGCATAGAGCGATAAAGTAAGTTGTTCTGGTCACACAGGTAGTATGTGGCCCAAAATCAGCCTGCACGTTCCCAGGGTCACCTTGCAGTTGCATACCATTGACATGGACCACGAAGGAACTGTGTGAAGGGTGGCCAGGGAAACTGCTCACTCACTTATTTGAGCATCTTTATTTGTCATTTCAGTCGACATTTACTGAGTCCATTGCTCTAAGTAGGGAGGAGTTGGGTGTGGAAAGGAAGCCAGGGTCCTCCTGTTGTGAAGCCTTTGCCTCTTGGGTAAGTCACGGCTCCAGATGCGTCAACCAACAGCCTTCGTTAGCTCCTGGAGCACACCCTGGTCCTTCCATGGCCTCTCCCCATGCCATGCTGTCTTCTCTGCTGTAAAGCAGCCCTGCCGCTCCACCCTCTTCCTGTGCTTTCCCCTATTAAGTCTCATTCATCTTTCTGGCTCCAGCTCCATGTAATCTTCCCCTGACCACCCTCTTTGTATATTCTCAATTCTTTTCTGGATTTTGTTTTTGGTACTGGAGATTGAACCCAGGGCCTTTGCACTGATCTACATCCCCAGCCTTTTTTTATTTTGTTATTTTGAGACAGGGTCTCACTAAGTTACTCAGGCTAGCCTGGAACTTGCAGTCCTCTTGCCTTAGTCTCCCCTGTGCGGACCCACATGCAGGGCTCTCGGTGCCTTTTCTTTGTAGCATTTGATGTAGTTGTAATTTTATACTTGTTTGTATCATTGATGTCTGCCTTGATTGTAAGCTTATGCAAAGAAATAAATGCCTGCCCTTGATAAGGTTCATAAGAATAGATAAATATCTGTTTGGGTCACCATTGTACCTCGGCCTCAATCATCTCTGGAGATAATACCCTTTCCAAATGCTAGATCAATGAATGAAGAGCCTATAGAGCCTGTTAGCTGATTGAATAAGAGGATGACAGATGACACCAAGCTATTGGTCACCAGTGCCAAGCGAAGTGGTGTCGCCATTTACAGCAATGGGGAACCCAGGAGAAACAGTTTCCAGGGGTGATTAGGAGCCCAGCTTTGTACCTGTTGATTTGGAGGTGCCAGCAGGTCATCAGTTCTTCCACACTACCATAGTGAGCAGTAATCACAATTTAAGGGAATTACATAGTAAGCCAGAGAAAGAAGGAGTGAAGAGTTCGAAAGTGTACCAGTAAGAATTAGTTTGTATGCACATAGCAAAAATTTGAAAATCAATAGAGGTTTAACTATGAACACATTCATTTTTGGAAATGAAATTTTGGAGTTAGGCAGGCAGGGGGCTGCTGGAGTGGCTCCGTGGTGTCTGAGGATCGTGCTCTCTCAGAATGACCAGTCTTAGGGTGTACAGTCCATTCTCAAAGGCCCCTTTGGCTCAATATGGCTGCTGGAGCTCAAGTCATCAAATTTGTCTTCCTGGCAGCAGAAAGGAAGAAGAGAGGAGATGAAGTAGACTCCCATGCAAGTCTAATCCACTTGCATCTCACTGACTAAAATGTGTGGAAAGGATGCATCTTGCTTCAAGGAAAGTTGAAAAGAGCAGTCTTTTGCAGGGGGTGGGGGGCACTGCTGCCTCAAAGTCAGGATACGTCTACCAAGGAATAGTGGGTGTCAGATGGGCAATGGCTTATTTGACTACAAGAGGCCACAGCATAGATGAGAGAATCAAGACCATGAGAGGAATGTGAAGTTGCATAAATGGGAAGGAGGACAGTGCCCAGTGGCAGGCACAGGGAATGTCAGAGTAGCTGGCAGTTTGGCAAGCCCTGGTCTAGCCCCTGTCTTCTTGCTGTCAGAGTGGACTGACTCCCAGGCAGAGGTCTGGCCAGTGTCACACTGCAGAGGAGTGGCAGAGCCCGGGCAGAGGCAGGTGCCCTCGGCAAAGTGATGGAAGCCTGGGGAGATTCGTAGCTGCTTCCCCTAAACATACCTGACCATGGGTCCACTGTGTGTGGCATGAAGCGACCCGAAGGACAGTCTAGGATGCCACAGGCTTGGACCTGAATCCCAGCTATGTGTCTTTGGGCAAATTCCCGGTTTCTGAGGACCTCAGGTCCCATCTGTGTCACAGGGTGAGAGCACAATCAGAGAACAAATAGCATACGTGGATGAAATTAGAACAGAGCACTTTCCCTTACACAGGTTAGCTGTGGGCTTCCTAACTGAAATATGCTTTGCATAGTCATCCTGCAGACATCAGTGCCCTGCTGGACTTAGCATGTCCTTCTTGTCAAATGTGACCACCACTGTCTGCCATGACTTTGACCTCTTCTAAGCACACCCATCCCACAAACGATTAGGTTGGCCCAGGCATCTTCCTTGGTTTCATTTTCCATTTCTCGCCCTCATAGATCCTCATAGATCCCCTGTTTCTCTATGCTGTTCTCTGGATCCGCTTCCTCTCCCCTTCACAAGGCAAGACACGCGTTTGAGTGTTTACACAAGACTGTGCTGAGGACTGAGGACCAGTCTAAAGACAGTAGCCATGGACTCTGGCCTTAAATTACTCACAGTATGATAACAAATGCACACACCTTACTGCTGCTTTATAAGACGTCCTTATGGAGGGGAGACACAGAGATACTGCATCTGTATTGTGGCTGTTCTTTTCCCGTCTTCCCCCTTTACCTCTGACATTTTCCCTGTCTCTCTTTTATTACCTACTCTCTGCTGCCGTACCTGGTTTATGTTGTAATCAGTAATGCCTGGAAATTTTATAAGCTACCCAATAGTTGTATTAATGGCATTTTCCTATTGTCTTAAAAAAAACCCACTTCATCAATTTAACATCAACACTCAAGGTGGAATCGCCTTTAATTACCAGATGAAACATGCAAAAATCTGTAAACACTATAAGTGAGATACTCATTAAAATTAATTTATTTTCATTGGGCATAAACTGGACTCTAGTTTTATTTGGAAATGTGGAATTTATGCCTGTTGTAAAATATGGCAATAAGTCTCACATTGCTGTAGCCAGGACTGTATGCCAGCTGGAGAGGAAACAGAACTCAGTCCGCGAAGGTTTCCTATTCAGAAATCCTGAAGCTCTGTCTGCTGTAAGAACACTCCTGCATTTCCGCTCCCACAGGGCTCTGGCTCTGCCATCAGCTGACCTGCTCTACTTCTCTGGGCCTCAGTGTCCCCCCTGCAAAATAAAGATATTAGACTGAATTATTTCCAAGTCAACATTTCTCTCATTGAAGTGTGTATGAAAAGCATCAGAGCAACTTCTTGAAAATGTGGAATCCCAGAGGCTTTGCAGGTAAACTGGGGTTTGGCCAAGGAATCGGCACTTTTTTATTCATTAAGTTTATTGGTGCATTTTAGACATACATAATGAGCACATTCATCATAAGGAATTTGTACCTGTACATGATATTTCTTCTTTTTCCCCATTAAGTTTATTGGTACATTTTAGGTATAAAATACAGTTACATTCATCATTGGGATCTTGTACCTTTACATGATGTATCTTGGTTCTTACTTTTTCCCCCTTCCCCTGCCCTCCCTTCACCCCCTCCACCCTTTCCTATTTGCAAAGACTTTGTTTCCATTTTCTCCTTTTCTCATATTTTTTCTTTTCCCTTTTTTCCTTCCCCTACCCCTCCCACTTCCCCTGCACCTTTAAACCTTTTCTTCCTGTTACACAATATCAGTTATACATTTTTAAATTACAATATTAAGATCTAGGAGACATTTACACAGATTTTACAGAATTTAAAAGGCTATAGAAAGCATATTACAAAAATCTGTTTTGAAATAAATTGGACAACTTCTCAGAAGTACCTTGAAAGACAAATTAATGAAACTAACTCTGGAGGAAATATAAAATTTGAATAGCACCTATTAAAGAAAGTATATTCCTAGCTGGAAAACCTACCTAGATGACAACAGCAGGCTCATATACATTTCAACTGATAAATTATATCAAACAATTAAAGCAGAAAAAAGAAGGAACACTTCTCCCCTCATTTTAGGAACTCAACATTGTGCTAATCCTAAAACTGGATAAAGATAATAGAAGAAAAAAGTATGAACATAGAAAGAAATTTGCTTAACAAAACAAACTCTTAGAAGTCAGATCTGGCAGGATGTAGAAAGTGGTTTTGTTATAGGGATGGCAGTGTTGGTTCAGCATTGGAAGATCCACCCCCAAAAGTCATCATTTTAACAGAGGAAAGGAAAAAGCCATATGATCCTGTCACTAGTTGGAGAAAAAGTATTGGACCAAATTCTACAGCTGTTCATGGTAAAAGCTATCAGGAGACTAGAAGTAGAACAGAACCTTCTCAACAGATCAAAGACGTGTACTCCATACTTCCAGCGAGAACGCCTCGTATGAATGGAGAAGATACAATGCTTTCTCCTTAAGGTGGGGAACAAGGGCAGATATGCTTACTCTTTATCTGTCCATTAAACTTTGAAACCTAGTCCCCACCAAAATAGTCTGGCAATAAAATGACACAACTAGGATAGGATTGGCATGGCAGAAGCAGAATCTTTGTATGTAGATGAAATGATCCTCTACAGAGAAAATACTAAGAAATCTCTTGGAGCCCCTAGAACTTGTACTTGAATTTAGCAGGATTAGAGAACACAAGGTATATATAAAAATTCAGGTCTGCGTATACTTGCTATAAATGAAGAACTGGATATTGAAATTTAAAAGTTATGTGCTCCTAGAGATTTCTTAGTATTTTCTCTGTAGAGGATCATTTCATCTACATATAAAGATTCTGCTTCTGCCATGCCAATCCTATCCTAACTGGGTCATTTTATTGCCAGACTATTTTGGTGGGGACTAGGTTTCAAAGTTTAATGGACAGATAAAGAGTAAGCATATCTGCCCTTGTTCCCCACCTTAAGGAGAAAGCATTGTATCTTCTCCATTCATACGAGGCGTTCTCGCTGGAAGTATGGAGTACACGTCTTTGATCTGTTGAGAAGGTTCTGTTCTACTTCTAGTCTCCTGATAGCTTTTACCATGAACAGCTGTAGAATTTGGTCCAATACTTTTTCTCCAACTAGTGACAGGATCATATGGCTTTTTCCTTTCCTCTGTTAAAATGATGACTTTTGGGGGTGGATCTTCCAATGCTGAACCAACACCGCCATCCCTATAACAAAACCACTTTCTACATCCTGCCAGATCTGACTTCTAAGAGTTTGTTTTGTTAAGCAAATTTCTTTCTATGTTCATACTTTTTTCTTCTATTATCTTTATCCAGTTTTAGGATTAGCACAATGTTGAGTTCCTAAAATGAGGGGAGAAGTGTTCCTTCTTTTTTCTGCTTTAATTGTTTGATATAATTTATCAGTTGAAATGTATATGAGCCTGCTGTTGTCATCTAGGTAGGTTTTCCAGCTAGGAATATACTTTCTTTAATAGGTGCTATTCAAATTTTATATTTCCTCCAGAGTTAGTTTCATTAATTTGTCTTTCAAGGTACTTCTGAGAAGTTGTCCAATTTATTTCAAAACAGATTTTTGTAATATGCTTTCTATAGCCTTTTAAATTCTGTAAAATCTGTGTAAATGTCTCCTAGATCTTAATATTGTAATTTAAAAATGTATAACTGATATTGTGTAACAGGAAGAAAAGGTCTAAGAGCAGGGGAATTGGGAGGGGTAGGGGAAGGAAAAAAGGGAAAGGAAAAAATATGAGAAGAGGAAAAAATGGAAACAAGGGAAGGGTGGAGGGGGTGAAAGGAGGACAAGGGAAGGGGAAAAAAAATAAGAACCAAGATACTCATGTAATGGTACAGGATCCCAGTGATGAATGTAACTGTATTTTATACCTAAAATGTACCAATAAAGTTAATGGGGGTGGGGGAAGAAAGCAAGGTGTTGGACAAAACCACAGTAAAAACAAAAAAAGAAGAAATCTCTAGGAGTCCCTAGAACTTGTATTTGAATTTAGCAGGATTAGAAAACACAAGGTATATATAAAAATTCAGGTCTGTGTATACTTGCTATAAATGAAGAACTGGATATTGAAATTTAAAAGTTATGGAGGAGTACAAAGGACCTAGAGAAGTTAAAAAAAAATGAAAAGAAAAAACAGTGTTGGAAGATGTTTAGTACCTAATTTTAAGACTTCTTCTAAAGCTGCAGTAATCAAGACAGTGTTGGTGTAAGGAAAGACATATAGATCATTGGAATAAAACAGAGCATCTAGAAAAAGAACCACACATATATGGTCCACTGAGTTTGGAAAGATTATTTAACATTAGCATTTTATAGAATATAAACTCGATTCAAAAGCTGAGGAAGAGACAGTGTTTTCAGCTAACGGCACTAGAACACCTGGTATCTGTATATAAAAAATTAACCTCAACCCTTTATTTCCATACATGAAAATAACTTGAAGGGATCTATGAACCTAAATATGAAAGCCTAAAAATATAAAACTTTAAGAAGAAATTATAAGGGAAAATGTTTATGAATTTAGGGTAGGCAAGAACTACCTAGCATACAAAAGACATGATGTATAACAGAAAAACATTGATAAATGAGATTCCATCAAAATTTAGAACTTTAAATGACATCATTAAAATGAAAAGTAGTCTTTAAACAGACCATATTTACAATGCATATAACCTATGAGCAGAATATATAAAGAATTCTGAGAGCTCATTAATAGACAACCCAATTAAAATGTGGACATAAGAAGATGATAAATAGCCAGTATAGCACAAGGAAAGGTGTGCAACTCTAGAATCAGAAAAATACTAATCAGTACAGTAACAAGATTGAATTATACACTCATTAGGGAGATGAAGTTAAAAGTTTTAAAAGCCTTGTTGTGACTTTTTCTTTTTGTTGGATTCTCCCCCTGTGCGTTTAATTTGTCACACCCAATGGATTCATTCTGCTGGGTTTCCTGGGGTTGTGATCCTCATTGTCTCTTCCTAGGGTATTGTCTAAAATTTTTTGGAGTGCCGGTTTGATATTCAGTACATGATATTTCTTAATTCCTCTTTTTTCCCATTTCTCTACTTCAACTCCTCTTCCTCTATTTACAAAAGTTTTGTTTCCATTTTTTTCTTTTCTCTTCCTTCTTTCCCCCATTCCCCTCCCAGTTTCCTTTCCCATTTAAGCATTGGCTTCCTATTTCACAGTGTCTAGTATACATTTTGGTCCTTACTTACACTTCCAGTTTCTCACACCAGAGAAACAATGTGGTATTTACACATATGTTTTTGCTTTATTTCACTTAAGAGTATGGTCTCAAAGTACATCCATTTACCTAGAAATGTCTGAAGTTCTTCCTTCTTTGTGGCTGAGTAGTATTCCATTGTATAAAAAAACACATCTTCATCCATTCTTTGGTTGATGGACATTTGGGCTGTTTCTAAGATTTAGCTATTATGAATTGTGCTCCTATAAACATAGGTGTGTATATATCGCTGTGGTATGATCCTGTTAGTTCTTTGGGGAAGATACCCAGCAGGGGAATAGCTGGGTCAAATGGGACCTCTAGTCCTAGTTCTTTGAGGTATCTCCATACTGATTTCCACAGTGCTTGCACCAGTCTACACCCCTACCAACAGTGGAGCAGGGTTCCTTTTTCCCCACAGGGCCCCCAGCATTTGTTACTGGTTGATTTCTTGATAGCAGCCATTCTTTCTGGGGTGAGGTGAAATCTCAGTGTTGTTTTCATTTGCATCTCTCAAATGACCAGTGATGTGGACCATTTTTACATACATTTATTTGCTGTTTCTACTTCTTCATCTGAGAAGTGTATATTCATTTCAGATGCCCAGTTTTGATTTGGATTTCTAAATTTGGGGGATCCAATTTTTTCAGTGCTTTATATATTCTAGATATTAGTCTTTTGTCTGAGGAAAAGCTGGCAAAAATGTTTTCCCACTCTGAAGGTTATCTCTTTACTCTGTTGATGGTTTCTTTTGCGGTGCAAAAGCTTTTTAATAAGATGAGATCCCAGTTGTTGGAGTTGGCATTTTTCATGAGAGCCCAGCCTAGATGGCTCACAAACATCAAGTCTGAGGACCACGGTTTCAGAAAGCTCTAGGTTTTTGTGCAGTCTCGGTAGTGTTTAAAACATAAAAAGTCTACAGGAAGAAGTAGAAGCAAGAGGAGGAAAGAAGAAGCAGTGGAGGGGAGAAGGAAAGGAGGAGGAGGAGGAAGGAGAGCGGAAGGAGGAGGAGAGGGCAGGAACAGGAAGGAGCTCTTCCGTGCGGAAAGAGGTCTGCAGGTTGAGACGTGGTCCCTGGGTCCCTGGCCGGAGCGGAGCTCCTCGCCCCAACTTCTGTCTTCTCTGCGCTCCTGAGCGCCCCGTCTCAGTTACACAGGGGAGCCAAATCGGAGGCTGCTGCAGATGCCCTGACTGGTCTGAGTCCTGTCTCCTTCACACTGTGAGGCTCCCGTGGTGCAGCCTGAGCAGTTCCAGCACTTCCTGCATGGTGCCCAGGGAGCCCCAAGGTTCAGTGTGATGCCAACACGAGTTGGGGGAGGGCTAGCTTTCAGTCCCGGAAGAGGAGGTCTTTCCGGTTTTCCACCAGTGAGAAAACCTTCCTCAAGCATGTTCCCTTCCCTCAGTACCCACAGCAGTTCCCTCCAGCCCCCTTCTTCCTGGGTCTGGAGAGAGATGGGCATGCTTCATTCCCCTGATGAGGTCTTTCTGGTACTAACAAAATTTAGAGTCATGGGTACAAACGGGCATTTTATTTATTTCAATCTGGGGTTGCTTTGGTATAGGAAGTTGAAATAGTAACAGCCAAAATCACTTTGTGCCAGATGTCTCAGGGGACATGACACCTTCTCACTGCGTCCTTGTATGGCACAAGGAGCTGGCTACTTATTTGGGGTCTCTTTTGTAAGGGCACTGTGTTAGCTTTTTGTAACTATGACAAAACACCCGAGACAATCAATTTAAAAGGGGGAGTGGTTTATTTTTGCCGCATGGTTTCAGAATTTCAGGATGTGGTTGCTTGGCCCTGTTGATTTGGGGCTCAGGATTACCGTACATTGTCACGGGAGCACATTGTGGAGAGACCTGTTAATTTCATGGCTGACACAAAGCAGCGGAGAGAGAAGGGAAGATTGCCCAGCATCCTCTTCAAGGATCCGGCGCTTCTAAACAGCATCATGAGATGGAGACAAAGCCTATGACACCGGGGCCCTGGAGGAACATTTCAGATCCAAACTATTGCATCCTTCTCCAGGCCCCGAGAGCCTCACATCTGTCTAACGATGAAAAACTTATTCCATCACCTCCAAGAGTTCTCCCAATCCTCACAGCTCCAGCATTGCTCAAAGGGGACCAAGTAAAAAGTCTCCTCTGAGACTTGGGGCAAACTCTCTTCTGAGCCCCTGGAAAAAAATGCAAAGAACAAATTACACAACTCCAGGGCACAATGGCACAGGGTAAATATTCCCATTGTAAAAGGAAGGGCTAGGAAAATACTAAGGGGGAATTGGGCCAAAGCGAGACCACAACCGAGCAGGATTTAAATACTAAATCCCATGGCTCCGTCTGGCATCTGGGGCACATGCTGGCGGGCTGTGAATTCCAAAGCTCAGCAGCCGACCCTACGGCCTTGCTGGCTGCGATTCATGCAGCCTCCCTCTCAGGCTGGCTGTGCTAGTTGCCTGTGGCTTTCCCGGGCAGGTGCCCCACAGTCCTGGCATCTCTAATTTCTTGGGTCTTCACTACAGCTTCTCATTCTCCTATAGCTCCATGCATCACCTGCCACATGGCTTCCAGGCTGTCTTTTGCAATCTCAGCAGAGGCCTTCTTGCCTCCTATATGCCCACAGAACCCTGCATCGTGTGGATGACACCAAGTTTGCCAGCAACACCAGCAGAATCCCATTCCCCAGGGAGGAGCTCTTATGCCCTCTTCAGTTTCCGAAAGCCCCACGTTCTAATACCATCATCTTGGTAATTCAGTTTTAGCGTAGGAATTTGAGGGAGGAATAAACATTCAAGCAATGCACTCAGTAATTCACCTGCACTAACCCATTTAAACCTGGTAACAAGCCTGCTGGAGATGTTATTGTGGCCACTTCCAGGAAGCTGAGACAGAAAGAGGTTAAAATGACTTGCTGAGGGTCACACGTCCACTGCAGTAAGAGCAGACCTCATATTCCAGGTAAGGCAGTGTCCCCTGGAGCCGAAGTTCTTAACAACCTGGCTCCACAGCCTCTAGCATATTTCAAGGAGTCTTCGGTCTCCCTCCGCTGTGCTCTGTGATCCTAAAGAGCTCTACCTTCCCTTTCCCAATTTTCCCCTGTGCACCTTTGTTCCTCAGGAAGGCTGTGTGGAGGGAAAGCCACCCAGGGGGAATAACTGCTTGGGGATGACTCAGGGCAGGCTCAGTGTCATTGTCCAAAAACCCTAAGAAAACAGAAGTGCCTGATGGTCCCAGGAAATACGGGAACTGCTTGGCAGTGCTGGGCAGACCCCTCAGGATCCTGCTGCAAAGATCCATGCAAGGGGAGGAGAAGCTGGAGCAAGCGCAGCTTCTCTCCGCCCCGCCGCAACTTTCAAGACAAAGGTTTGCAGGGTGGGGGTGTCGCTCGCAGCAGAGGGTGTGCCGAGCCTGTGTGAAGCTTGGGACTCCGTCCCCACACCGAAAGGAAAGACAAAGAAAAGGTTTGGGGCATTTTCCTTGGAGGGTTGTACTTTTTCTGCACAAGTGAAGGTGCTCTTATTCTTCGGGTGAAGAGATCAAAGTGAGGACACGCTTTGTGCCTATGAAGTTCGCTCCCACAGGAGGTGAGCGGATAGCTGCAGAGTGAGGACGAGGCACCCCCTCGGTTTGCAACGAACGCGGTGTAGACCCAGTGAGTAACCAGCTGAGTGGCGCTTCCGAAGCCAACCTCGGCCCCTGAGTTGTTTTTCTAATTTTTTTTTTTTTTGGTCTCTTCAATTTTTACGGCGTTGGAGCTGTCCAAAGCAAAAGCCTGCTCATTCCCTCTATTTAAATGTGAAGGCTCCTTCCTCTTCCACCTTCAGAGTCCTGGGCTCCAGACTAAGTACACAGGCGAGAAATGAGGGCAGGGCTAAAGAGGAACATATAAAAAATAAATGAGCCATTCCTAAAAATGACCATTATTACCAGAAGGAGCTGGCTGCCAGCATCTCGGTGTATGTATTAACTCAGCTGCTCTCTCTGTAACAACCCAGAATGAAGCCAGTGGATCATCTTTTTAGTGGCTGCTCAGCTGATTTACTATAACTTTGAACAACCCATTGTGAAATGAGCACTTCACTTTGCCATAATGATGATGAGATTTCGCTTGGTGCTATTTTTTATCACGTAAGCCTCAATATTGGTAAAATAAATTCAGCCATGCCTAGTTCTCTCTTGCAGGCTGTGGAAGGGATTAACGGCCTCTTGAAGTCATTTCCACAAATCCTAAAAATTGGCTTTATTTTCCTAAAACTTAGCATATCTTTCCTGGAAATTGGAAATGCCAAGATGTTGGAATTCTTGGGTATCTCCGGGAGCAGCCACAGATTGCTTCTCTCTTTTCACGCTGGAAGACACAGAGCTTGGACACTCTGTTCCTCTGAGGGCTGTGGGTCTATCTCGGCAATGACATGAAAGAAGTCTGCAAAGAGCCTTGGAGCTGACAGCTGGGATCTGGGGGCCATGCACCCACCTGTTTTTTATTTCTTGCTTGGAGTTTTGCTGGGTCGCCTAAGTCTCTTTGCTTCTCACAGTCAATGTTGGGCTCTGCCCTTGTGGAAGCTGTGACTATGAAAAAAGGAGACTGATTTCTGCATGTGGCTTATGGAATGAGTGCAGCCACCCCTTGTAAATCTCTACAGGATACAAGCCCATGTGTGTCCCCTGCGGTTCCGAGAACAATCCGCGCCGAATGCTGACAGGAAAGGCCATTATGGTCACTGATGTTCTCACCATCTGGAATGGTTGCAGTTGTCAGGATCTGAGATGACTCACTGTGCTGAGGAATCATTTCTCTAATGGCAGCACTAATCAGGAGGGATGAAGCCGTTGCTAAGAGCCACTGCATGAAGAAAATACCCTGCCAGATGAAAAGCAAGGGCTCTGATTTGTTTTCACCCATTTGAAAATGAAGTGGCTTGGAATGTCATCCTCATTTTCAACAGGCCATCCTTCATGCCAGGAGCCTGTACCTCAGACTGCCTTCAGGAGTGCCAGGCTCTGTTTGTGTGGATGTGCACTTAGGCTCTTTGTCCTTCTTCTCTCTAGCCAGCTTCGCCCTGTGGAGCTTGGCCAATTCTATTTTAGCAGCTTAGCTGGTTGGTGTGGATAGAGCAACCCAGGCAGATGTGGAAGTAGTGTTTTACACCATCCCCTGCCTCCAGCATTTGCCCTAGTGCCATTCTGTGCAAACTCACTCCATGGACCCCTCCCACTGAGAGTTGGCCCTATGGAAATTCCCCAGCAGCAGCTGGAGAAAAGTGCATGTTGAACTTTAATTGTGTGCTGTTGTGTTTGTCAGCTTTCTGTCTCAGTGACAAAATACCTGTGACCGTCAACTTTAAAAAAAGGGAAGGTTTATTTTGGCTCATGGTTTCAGAGGTCTCAGTCCATGGCATTTGGTCCTGTTGTTGCAGGCCTGTGGAGAGTCAGAACATCATGGTAGAAAGTAGGTGGTGAGGAAGCTACTCACCTCACAGCATTCAGAAAGCAAAGAGAAACAGAGGAAGAGGGTGGGCTGCTGGTGTCATCTTCAAGGGCACACCTGCAAGCAACCTAGCTTTCTCCCTCTGGACCCCACCCCCCAAAGATGTTACCTTTTTCCAAGAGCCCCAAGACTGAGTGACCAAAGCTCCATACTTGGGCCTTTGGGGCATATTCCAGACCAAAGCCATGCTGCCAGAAGCATGGTAAGCCCTGAAGATAGAGCAGGTGACAGGGCAGGACACCTGCCATCGAAGTGCACACCAAACCTCGCCTTGGGCCTCCCCAAACGTGAGAGTAAGGAGTTCCATGAGTGTCTTTAGACAAGCGACCCCCAATCTTTTCGGCGCCAGGGACTAGTTTTGTGGAAGACACTCTTCCTTTCTTCCTTCCTTTCTTTCTTTGTTTTGAGACAGGGTCTCACTCTGTGGTTCAGGCTGGCCTTGAGTTCACTCTGTAGCCCAGGCTGGGCTCAGACGCGTGTTGATCCTACTGCCTCAGCCTCTCAAGTGGTGGGATTACAGGCGTGTGCCACCACACCTGGCTGGAAGATAATTTTTGTGTGGACTGGTTTTGTAGAAGACAATTTTTCCATGGACCAGCGTAGAGGTGGAATGGTGTAGGGAGGAGCTGGCAAGCTAAGATCCATCTCACCTGCAGTTCACAGTAGGGTTCTTGCTCCTATGAGAATCCAATGTAGCTATGGATCTGACAGGAAGGAGGTGGGGCTCAGGCAGTAATCTGAGTGATGTGGATGGCTGTAAATAGATGAGAAGCTTTGCTTGCTCCTGGCTGCTCCCTTCTGCTCTGTGGCCCAGTTCCTAACAGGTGATAGACTCCCATGGGCCTGTAGCCCAGGGACTGGAGACCCCAGTTTTAGAAAAACCATGAGAAGCAGGCTGGGTCACAGCAGTAGGGAGGACAGACCCATGGCCCACAGGGGAGAGCATTTCCTTTTCTCCACACAGGCTCCACTGGTCATTTTGGGAGACCCATCTGCAGCAGAGTTTTCCACCAGTGGAGGCTTCTGGAGGTGGTGGGCAGTCATTCAGAGAGACGCCTGACTCACTGGGTGGCAGCCTCTTCTATAGGCCTGGCCTGCGGCTCGACCCCAGAGGGTCAGTAAGGCATCCGTTCCATTTACACAGGTATTGCAGGACTTCACCTCAACATGCCTTGCTGGTAGCAAAAGCAGTGGATTGAAGGAAACCAACCCTCCCTACAATTTTGATGTTTTTTGGTGCCACAGTGACCTTAAGCATGGACTCTAAAGGGTACATGGTGTGGGGTCTCACAGATTTGCTGTTAAGAACCCTTAGTCATGAGGGGAGTCTGTGTGGGTCTCATCTGGCCTCTTGTGACATTGAAGATCTGCTGATTTCGTAAAGTATTCGTTTCCCAAGGCAGCTCTAACAAATGACCACAAACTGGGTATTATAAAAGAAAATGAATTTAGTCTCTCACTGTTCTGGAGGCCAGAAACCCCAAATCAACACGCTGCTTCCTTCCAGAGGCTCTGAGGAGAATCCCGGCCATCCTTTCTCCTGACTTCTCACAGCTGCTGGCTGCCGTGGGCATTTCTTAGCTCAAGGATGCCACGCTCCATTCTCTGCCTTCTCCTTCGAACGGCCTTCTCTCTGTGTGCTTTCTTCTCCTCCTAAGGGCATTTGTGAATTTAGCCCCCTCTCCACTGTGAAGTCAGAATGATCTCATCTCCAGATTCTTAACTGTATCTGCAAGACCACTTTGCCAAGTAAGATCACAGGTGCCAAAGGTAAGAACCTGAACATATTTTCAGCGCCATAGTTCAACCTACTACACCTACCATCTGCACACTTTTCCATTCTAGGCCTTTCCAAGATGCCTCATGGTTCTTAAAATGATTTAAATTATGCTACTAGAAGAGATGCTCCCCTCTCACGCAGTGGGTGGAACAAAATTGCCTGCTACTAACTGTTTTTGCACTAAGAATAAACTCCCTGTTTTCACAGGCTTGATCTTGCAGCCTTGGTGTGTTGGGCTTCACCCTGCTGGGCTGCTTTTTGTGGCTGAGGGAACAGTTGCCTTCTGCTCTGTTGAGTGGGAAGACTGTGACTGGAGCTGAAAGCCCAGCCCCTGTCCTTTGCCCCACTGCACATGTCCCCTGCAGGTGGCAGCCCACGGTGTCCTTTCTTCCTTTTTGTCAGGGTGCCCTTTTTAACCATTTCACATCCATTTCCATGTGGCAGCTACCTTTTCCTTTCCTCTGGTCTTCTTCCCACCTGGTGTACTTTGGATCTTGAGTGTCCCCGTGTGTTAAATGCTTGGTCCCCAGGCTGTGCGCAGTTGGGAGGTGGAACCCCGGGGAGGTGGGCTAGTGGAAGGAAGTCAGGCCATTAGGGTGTGCTGTAAGGGGCCATATGGGAACTTCAGGCCCTCCTATCTCCCTCTTGGCTTCCCAGCTGCCATGATACACTGCACTGCCACAGGCCAAAGCAACAGGTCCAAGTCACAAGGAACTGAGACTTCTGAGACCAAGAGCCAGAAGAAACCCTCTCTTTTATAAGTCTTTTTATCTCTGGTTTTTTACAGGAATGGAAAGCTGATTAACCCACCATCATTCCTCTTCCTTGGCCTGGCCTTACACAGCTGCTTACTCATTTTGACAGTGTTCCTAAGATCCCTGTTGTAAGAAAACCCACCAGCATTCTTTATCCTAACATAAAACATCCATAGGATTTATATGTTACCAAATAAGCTCACTGGATCCTCACAACTGACATATTACTTGTCCTATCCATGTTTCACAATCAGATGAAAGCCCAGGGGGGCTGTGTACCTTATGCAAGGCCAACTACCAAGAGGTGGGAGGACTGGGATGTAAACCCACAAAGTCTGTCTCAGGAGCCCGGGGCATCACTGCTGTCAGGCTTCCTCCCATGTGGGCCACAGAGGGACAGGCTCTGCAGACCCTGGCAGCCAGAGGCCCATCCCCTGCTTCCCAGTGTCCTGCAGCCCTTCAGGTCCCTGCCCTTGGAGACCAAAGCTCACCCTCGGAATGCACTGAGCCAGGCAAAGACTCATGAGTCTGCAAAGACACGTGATTCCTCACTACACAACAGTTCCTGGGCTGAGGCTGTGAAGCAAGCCTTGCAGAAACTTGGCATGATGTCGAGCTGCAGGGTCCTCTGGCTCGTGGGCTGTACCTCTGCCTCTTCCTCGCTCCTGGCCCACCTCCACAGTGGAGGTGTCCTGGTCCCCCTACCTCTGCACAGGAAGTTGAGGTTGCCTGTAGTGTCCACCAGCCCTGCAGTCCTGCCTCTGGGTCTCCACTGATAATCAGTCCCTTCCCCAGAGCGACCACACACACTCTCTACTCATGGGTTGCGAGGTCTCACCCCAAGCCTCACATAATGATGCAACACCGTGAACCTGGACCTGCCCCAAGACCTGCTGATCAGGGAGCAGAGAAGAAAGGGTTCCTCTCATCCTCTCTATGATGGACAGGGCAGCTTCTGGTCATGAGAGCCGTCACTTCAGCCTCCCTAACTTGTCAACAGCGGCTCGTTCTTATCTCTATCAGCTGAGTACTCACTGCTATAGTAAAAAAGAACTTACATTCAGGAAGTGAACAAAGGAATTAAATTTACAAGTCAGGTACAGTGGTGCACACCTGTAATCCCAGCATCCAGGGAGGCTGAGGCAGGAGGATCACAAGTTTGAGTTCTACTAGGACCTTGTCTCAAATAAAAATGTCTGGGGATACAGCTTAGTAGTAGATGACGCCCGGGTTAGATCCCCAGAGCTATTTAAAAAAAGGAGCTGAAGGCATATTTGTATTTTCAGGTATTTGCTATGTGAAAGCCTTATGGTGAACTGGAAGCATTAGCCAATGAGCCCCAAACATTTAGAAAGTGGACATGGCTGTGGCATTGGCAGGAGAGTAACTCCTGGTTCCCCGAGGCTGTCTGGAGCCCACCTCGTCCTTGAATCTGGTCCACTCTCCCAAAAGCACTGGGGCATTAGCAGGTGTGGCCCTCCAGCCTCTGCTTGCATGAGAGGCCCCGACAGTTAGCCCAGTGCTAGGCGGCCAGGGTGTCAGAAAACCACTTCACACTCAGCTCACAGCCTCAGGCTGCACAAGCTGCAAGGGAAAGTATGGTTTCGCTTCCATCTGACCTAGAGTGTGCCTTCCTTGACCACTGCCTGCTGGGCAAGAGCAGAGCTGTCTTCTTACTTCCCTTTCTTTTCTTTCCCGAGTAGAACCCTACTTCTGAGTTTGAAGTCAACACACGTTGTATGTTATATGCCGCAAATAAATTTATCTTTTTACTCATTTCTGGCTTAAAATAGCAATTTGCTAGTGTGATGATGATGATGATGATGATGATGATGATGATGATGATGCTGCTGCTGCTGTTTTAGGGTCAGTTTCTTCAAAAGACAAAGAAGATTTCAAATTTTACATTAAAAGCTCAGTTTATCTACGGTTCAGAGTTTGGCTGACATGAAAGCAATTTAGTCAGCTTCATGGAGATTCAAGAAAGAGGCTTAAAAATGAAGGCTGGTGGGTTTTTGGGTTAAGTGGCAGGAAGAAAACTTAGTGACTCAACTTATAGATGAGGAGAGGAAAGAGGTTTATTGATAAGTTTGGAAAAACTCATCAACCCCCCAGAAGGGACCCTTCTCAGACCTGTGGAAACTCCTGAGGAACCTGTGCACAGCTCCGGTGTACAGGAGCCAGGTGTGTGGCTGGTGGCTCGAACTGCCTGCCCTACACCTCCCTAGCACCTCTCCAGCTCACTTAGGTTTGGAGATTTGTCACTTTTTTTGCAATGTTTTTGAAACCTCAGGTGGGTGGGTTGCATTAACCACAGTGGTGACTGCTGCTTAGTCTCGTCAGCGTTGGAGGAAGTCTGTTTTTTGCGGTGCTGGTCCGTGTTTGCTTGCTTTTTCTTTCTTGAGCTTTTGTTTGGTTTTATTGCTAATTAAATTCCTCTTAACCTCCTGTCTTTGTTTTGGGTTGGACACCAAGCTACGAACCAGAAGGGCTGGACTGGAAGCTCAATTCTGCCTTCACACAGTGGTGTGAACTTGGGGTTTGTCATTTAAACCCCTCTGCACCTCATTTCCTTTTCTGCAACACAGAACTCTTGAAACAAAGAATTTTAAATTTGATGAGATCTTAGATGTGTTTTAGTCAGGCAAAGTATTTTCTGTTTCTTTCTCTTGTTTTTGAAGATGTAGACACTAAAGGTCACAAAAGTTAAAAGAATTGTCCAAAACTTCCAACCTCCCAAGGTTGAGAATACAAATGAGTTCATAAGCAAAGGAAATTGTAATGACTTATGTAATGCTCTGAATTCAGAATTGCCTTTGGCAAAATATTGAGGTAGACAAAGCCTGTTTTCTTACCTTCAGTTCCACCTCATTCTTGACTAGCACTCACATTTGAGGCCATTGTTTGCCAGGAGGGGTTGGAAATGCAATCAGTGTTTAACATGACTTTTGACACTACACAGAAGGGCAGCTGTATTTGCATCACTCTGGAAGTGCAACACAGAAAGTGTTGTTAGTTAAGTAACTTTTAGATGTATGAAGTTTGCATGCTCAGCCTTAGCTTTTCACTGCTACAATAGTGCATGATACAATAGTGCCTGGAGGAAAATGGGCTAGACGTTGGCAGCTTAGACAACAATCTCTGGGTGTGGCAATCATTCTCTGTTCTTCTCAAAGTATGGCGAGCATTTGAAAGGCAACCTAATATGACACAAAGTTAATTTAGAAACTTCAGGTGAATGCAGTGTGATTTTCAAATACCTTCCCTTCAACTCACAGTTCAAAATTATTGGCCTCAATTCTCAAAGCAGACCTAGAAATACATCTTTGTTCAGGGTTGTAAACAAGATTCTCCTCATCAGGGACTCTCGCTAGATTTGGAACCAGCAGCAACAGAATTGCGAACTAACAACTTTAAAATGAACATTGCCCAGGTCCCAGCCCTAAATATTTTGAACCGATTGAAGTGGAATGGGGTCTGGGCATCTGTATTATTTTGAATTCGGAAAAGTTTAACAATATCTACTGACAGCATGCATTGGTCATTGAGATATATCAGTTGTTTCAGGCCTATAGTGGAGATGGTCAACAGCAAAGTGTTCAGGAAAGTTAGAATCCTGGCAGGGAGGAGATGGCTCATCTGGAGATGGATAGCAGCGATGGTGAATCTGTTTAACATCACTGGATACATACCTAGGAGGGGTTATGCTTGGGACTGTTGAGTATGTACTTCTTCCACACACGCACGGAAGTGCAGGTGGGGATGTGACCAACTCACAGTAGGGTTTTCAGAGTATTCTAAGGGATGAAGACCCCCACTTCTCCACCCTTGCACTGCTCAGCCTCAGCCAGAATCCCACGTTGATTGGACCCAGCTAGAATGCTCAGAGCAAGAGAGCCCTATTGATGTACGCAGTTCAGAAGATCAGCCATCCAGGCACAAGCATGGTGGATGAATTGGGTTCTCCAGAGGAGCAGAACCAGTAGAATATGTACATATGTATGCATCTACACTTGAGTGAGTGTGTGCGTGTGTGTGTGTGTGTGTGCATACATTCTTAAGAATATATGGAGATTTATTGGATTGACTTACAGGGCCAAAGCTTGAATAATCCCACAATGGCTGCCTAGAGCCTGGTGAGCCAGGGAAAGCAGGAGCTGCTCTATTCAAGAAGCTGGAGCCCTGAGAATAAGAGGCAGCAGTGATGCAGCCCAGTCCAAGGCTGAAGACCCGGAAGCCCCTTGAGGGTCTACTGACGTGAGTCAACATTCCATTCGAAGGCTGAAAACTCTGGAGTCTGATGTCCTGGGGAGAGAGCAGCAGCCAAAATTACTCCTGCCCAGGAAGAGTGGCGAGTGCCTGGCTGCCCGCTTCCCTGTGTGCTTTTTGTTCCACCCCGAGCCCCAGCCCACTGGAAACCGCCACGCACATTTAGGGCAGGTCTTCCATTCTGTTCAGAGACTCACAGGCCAGTCGTCTCTGGAGACACACTCACCGACACACTGGCAGCGTGCTTACCAATGTTGTAGGCATCTCAAAAGCCAGTTGGGTTGACGACCAAGATCAACAATCTCAGCGGAGACAAGGAAGAAGGCTTGAAGGGATGAAAGGGAGCTGGCTGCATAGGCCTTGTATCCCCATCTGCTCTCTGGAGAAAGGGCCAGACCCACTAACTTCACGGAGAAGTGTGGTATGAGGACAGCTGCCGGGCTGTGTGTTCCTTAGACACAGCTGGGCACAGCCAGCGAAGGCAGCAGTAGGCTTTCCAAGGCAAAATCTTTTTCTGCATGCTGTGATGTTCACTTATTTACATCTTTTGGCCTAGAAAAATCCCATTTCTAGGTATCTGCCTTAAGGAAATAATCAGAGATATAGACTAAAAACTACATATAAGAATATTCATTGAAGTATCGCTTATAATCCCAAAAAACAATCAATTAAATGACCAGAGTGTACAACATAATAAGTGAGAAAGCAGAATACAAACTGCATGTGAGGCATAATGTCAATTGTGTAAAAAGTGCAAAGCACACTAAAATCTTGGCATGGTCATCTGGGGTCAGAATAAATTTGTTTCTATTTTGAAAGATTTCTTGTTTCTCAGCATTTCTATATTGAACACAACTTACTTTGATAATCCAGAGAAACCAACAAATGTTAGTTTTAAAAAATGTGTGACCACCTTAAACGATAAATCTTGCCAATAGAGAGAACCACAGAATTTGCTCTGCCTCCTGTACAAAAGGCATCGATTTACCTGCTGGCTGCCTACTAATTTGAAGGGAAGCAGCCAGGGGGAGGTAGCCACCTCCCCCCGAAATACACAGTGTTTGTGGCTGAGGGTGCAGCTTCCTTTGATGGAATATTGCTAAATGATGAAATTCTATCTCCCACAAGAAATTATTTCTGCTGGCTGTGCAAACGTCGGGCTGGAGCCTGCCCTTGGAGAGGCGGCTGCATTACTAAGTATTTGTAAAATCAGCAGAACCTATGCATGAACGGTCACAGTGGCTGATTTTACAAGCTACTCACGACAGGCATCTGCACATAGAAAACCATAGCTCAGAGCATATTTAACCTATTGTGATTCCTTCTTATTTCATGTTTTGCCATTTTTGAATGGGTGTCATTTTACCCAGGGGAGAATGCTCTTTGTGTAAAATGGCTTATGAGAATACAATATATTAACCTAACCTTGGCATAATCTTGCCTACTTACTCTGGCTTGTATTTAACCACTTCTCAGCCTTGCATCTCCTACTCTCTGAGGTAGCGTGGCCTGTCTCATCATAATGCCAGGTGGGTGTGGGAATGTACTTCCAGAAGGAATTGAGTTCCAGCTGAGGTTGAGCCTTCAAAGGCTCATGGCATTGATATTCAGTCCAGTTCTCTTCAAGATTTCAGGTCCCTCCCAGGAGAGGGGATACCTGCATAGGTCGCAGGCCTTAGTGGATCTGCTCAGCACTGTGTCTCTATGCTCAGGACTGCTTGTTAGTGACCAGTGGCCAAGCCAGCATTTGGAGGCACAGGTCCCTGACTCCTGCTGGCTTGACATCAAGGCATTTCATACAGTCAGCTAATGGTGAGAGTTCTCAACCACACAGATTGTGCATCCTTCAGACAGATCATAGGGTGAAATCTGCAATATTTTCATCCTGTCTTTTTTCCCCAAGGAATTAACGGTGCCCATTTTACCCTTCAAATCATCTTCTGGAGTTGCAATGTTTTAACTGGGGAAGTTAATTTTGGTATCAGTGAAGTCAATGAAAGATTACAAAAACTTACAAGACAGCTTTAGATTTCTTTTAAATTAGAATTTAAAAAGAATGAACTACTGAGAGCAATTTTTCTTAACTAGCTAAGATAAGCACAGCAGATAACTCATAAAGCCTTTTCAACATACTGCAAGAGTCACATCCCCAAAGATTCTGACCTAGAAGGTATAGGGTGGAGACTGCACATTTGTGTATTGAAAATGCTCTACTTCAGAGTGATTGCATTAGAAAAAATACTGGAAGAAATGAGACAATCATAATAGCATTTTTTGTTAGTAGTATACTTTCTAAAGGTTGGTACATTTTTTCCTGTTATACTTGGTTGTTGCTATAGTTTGGATCTTGAACATCCCCCAAGGACCCATGTATGGAAGGTTTGGTTGCCAGCATGTGCTGCTGGGAGGTGGTGGAACCTCTAAGAGGTGGGGGTCTAGCAGGAGGGAGTTAGGTCAGCAGAGGTGTGCTCCAGAAGGGGATACTGGGACTTGGCCTCTTCCTCTTTATCTCACTTTGTTTCCCAGATGCTATGAGGTAAAGAAATCTCCTTTACCGCTCACTCCCCATAATGATGTACTGTGCTGCCAGGTGCCCATAGTGATAGGATCAAGCACCATGGACTGAACCCTCTGAAACCAAATTGATGTAAACCTTTCCTCTTTTAAAGTGATTACCTCCAATGTTTCATCACAGCAATGAAAAGCTGACTAATGCAGTTGCTTTTATATGAAATTAACACACCAAATGACTGACATTTTAAGATTTGAGTGAGGTCTGGTGATGTACTTCAGTCAGAGATGCTTGCCTGGCATGCATAAGTCCCTGGGTTCAACTCTCAGGACTGCAAATTAAATAAATAAAATTGGGTGAGATCCAAGAAGACAACTACCTTAACATAAAGCAGAAGGAGTCTCTCGTATATTAATAACATCTTTCATATATGAGCAGCTCACTTTCCCTACATTTTTCCAAGTTGTGGCTGAGTACTTTCTGTACTCTAGCCAGAGTAAGAGATTCACATTTCTCAGTGACTGGCATGGCATTATTTCTAGAGAAATTAACTGTGAGCATAAAAGCTTGGCCAAAGGCACAAAAGACGAAGGCAGGCACATCTGAAGATGTCCAGAAAGACAATGGGAGGTGTATTTGAAGATGTCCAGAGATGCAGAACTGTGACTCTAAATACTCTAAATATGATGCATCTATTCAGAGGAAGGTAGAATGAAAAAATACATACTGGGAAAAACCTTAGTTCTTTCACTTTTGTTCTGTTCTACATAGAAGTTTCACACTATCAAAGTTATCAAAACACCATCAGAGAAGGTTAGAAGAGGGGCAAGCCTGCCTAGGCTTTGTACGCATGTGGTCACCATTATGAAAAAGTTGTCAAACTACCAGTCAGGTAATAAAAGTTCAGTTAATACAAAGGAAAGTGTTGCGCTCAAAGAATCATTTCTTTATTCACTTAAGAACACAGAGCAGTGATTGTGTGTTACTATTACTTCATGGCCACTTGTTCCATCTGTCTGGTTTGAGCCCTCAGAAAAGGTCTTGATAGTGCCTGCTGAAGGAGGGACACAGATTCATTTTCAAGCGGCAACGCTTTCAAAAACAATGAGGCTTTGTGAGCTCTCTGCAAATACAAAGTGATCCATACAGAAGTCAGGGATTTATAGTCCCGAAAAAGAGATATTAGCAACCTGAATGAACCTTCAGATTTCTCAGGTGGTTTGGTTTTCTATCCTCTGTCTAAGTAGGGTAGGGGAGAAGGACCGGGTTCCAAACAGTATCCATGGGTGGGGTGATAGGAACAGCCAGGTGAGAAATTCCCTTGGAGATGAGAGGAACTGAGGTTATTTGTGCGCAGAGCTGACCCAAAGCTCCCAGCTGACGGCTTCCCCAAATACCATCACTGCAAGCTGGAAGTGTAGGAAGCATAAGCAGAGCTCCAAGTCTGCCCCAGATCTTCCCAGAGAACCCACTTGGGAGCAGGGGCAGCGCGATCGCATCATTCACACTTGAACTCAATGCAGTGAGCACATTTGTTTGTTCTCATTAAGTGCAGGGTTGCAGGCGTCAACTGACGCACTGAGGCAGCTCGCTGGGGCAGGTCCAGGGAGCCTGGAGCCCGTGGCATTTTAGGAGAGTTAGGACAGCCAGGCCCCGCTCTCTGTTCCCAGCTCACAGCCTTGGAACCCAGCCTTGGAGTCCAGATCCTGGGTGACTGTCAATAACGAGGGATTTCGGTAGCTGCTTGCCAGATGTGATTTCCAAAAGCCTCTGAGGTCCCAGTAAATGCCCAAGGCCACCTCAGGGCTCAGGAGGAAGGCCAGACAGGGGCAAAGACTATGGGCTCTTGTTTCAAGCAGGGCTTCTTTGATTGGGCCCTAAATGAGACTGATTTGAAAGGTCTGAGAGGCACAGGGCTAGCAAATCCTCATATCCTTTCGCAGCTGAGCACAGTAGAGGCTACAAGCACAACTCTGGGGCCAGCTGGCCTGGGTTCAGCCCTCATCTTTTTTGCCTAGGGCTGTGGGACTTTGGACTTGTTAACTTTCTTGGGCCTCAGTTTCCTCATCTGTAATATGGCAGTAGTAAAATTGCTGATCTCAAAGGACTAACATGAGGATTGAGTTAACATACATGAAACCCTTGGAACAGAGTCTGGCACACAAATAAGGGTTTCTTATTATTATTGGCCCAAGCTAGCAGGGAGCTTCTGAGCCAGCATTATTAAGAAAGCCACAAAAGGGAACGCAGAGAAGCGTACTGCTTCTGAGTAAAGGTGCTTAGGAACATAATTGGATTTGCTGAAAGTGCCTTTTTAGACAGTACTGTAGGCTTCTGATTCACATTTGGGAAGAAAAGCAGAACAGAAGGTGATAAATTCCTTTATGGGAGAGCTTGGCAGGAGAGGCAGATGTAACTGTAAAGTTAATTGGTGACTGGGAGGTGGAATTCTGGGCGGAGGAGACAGAGGCATGAGCTGTTCCCTCTCCCACTCTGCTTTATGGTGATTGCTTCATTAGGGATGTGGAAAGGCCTATCTCTCCGGTGGCTGCTGGTCCTGTCTTTGCCCAGACAGGGATGATGTCAGCATATAGTTTATGGAGTTCTGCAGTCCTCCGGAGGATTCCGGGAGCTCACTGAGCGTCTCTGGGCCGCTTGCCAGCACTCGAAGACCGAATCCCACAGGAATCTTGTGGACTCCAACTTGCCCGTGTCTCTGTCAGGATGTTTGCTCTTGTTCTCCCTGCAAACATGAGGGCATGAAAAGCAACCTCACACGTTCCTCCAGCGTGTTCCTTCTTTCCTAGCCCTTCTGGCCTGAGTTTCTGAGAATTCTGCTCCGTTTCTCAAACCTCTCCTCAGATTCACAAGGCATGTAGAACAAGATAACTCTCCAGATATATGTTGGGTTTAAGCTACAGAATTTAAGATTGTAGAAGGTTTCATTTTATGTATTGCAAGGAGAGAAACACATACCTGCTAATTAAACTCTAGCATATGCTTTCTGCTTTGTAATCAGTTTGAAAATGCTCATTTAGACTTAGACACGGATTTTTTAAAAAAAAAATTGCATATCTTGGACATTCAAAAAAGAAAAATCTAAGGCTAGGGTATTCCTAAAACTTTTAAATATGCAGAGTCTGTGACTTCTGAATCACTTTTTAACCCACAGCTAGCAATATCTGTGGTTTTTCTTCACATAATGCTGATTCTCTGTTGCATCAGGAGCCACAGGTATGTCAAATGTCAATGTCAAGTAGCAGCATCCGCATTCAGAAGACATTGGAAATGGCCTGGGAACTCCCAGAGGCAGTGGCAACCAGTCCGAATCTCAGTGGAACAGCTAGGACAGGCTTGGGCTTGTGGAGCAATGGGAACTTCTTTGTGGCTATCAGCAGGCAGCAGTAACTCTAAGATGTACCCCAACTGGAGGAGCATTTAAGCACAAAACAGTGTGCATCTTAGAAGCCATGACACTGATAATCTAGGCTTATACTTGTTACTCTAGGAGGATGAATTGAAGTGTCAGAAAACTTTTGAAGTTATTAGAAAACTCCCTCATTTTGGCCTATTCCAGGAACTGGACAATCCCTCCCAATAGGGCATGAGGAGAAGGTGAGAGTCCACCCGGGCAGGAGACAGCTGTCCCCGTCATGTGTTTTATATCCTCCCCAAGGATCTTCCCTTAAGTAAGAGCCATTTCTTTGCATGATGGTGTTGTTATTCCCTGTTAACATACAAATACCCTTACAAAGGTCACTCGGTGTTTCTATTGCCTGATTGATGATTTCTCCCTCCTAGAGTGGGTTTTGCCAGAGATTTATTTAAAGGAGCCAACTTTTAAAAAGGAAAAGTCTCATAATGTTTCAGCTGCAAAAAACTTAGACCACAAAAGAGCACATATTGTGTGATTCTATTTCTATGAAATGTCCAGAATAGGCAAATCTGCAGAGAGAGGATGAAGTTTCGTTGTTGCCAGGGGCTGAGAGAAATGTAGAAATGCAGAGTGTGACAATTAATGGGGACAGGGTTTCTCAGGGAGAGACAAACCTAATCTGAAATTGGATCATGGTAATGGTTGCACAACCCTGTGAATATACTAAATATATAATATACTAGTATGCTAACGTGTAAATATACACTTTTAATAGCATCTGAATTCCGTCTCAACAAAGGCATTTTAAAAACACTTAGACTGTGTTATGTGTGTAATAAACAACCTAAACAGAAATTCTTTTACATGTATCCTAGTGATAATTATTTAATAAAAACCCAGCAAGAATTATTTCACTCGAAGAAATTCAAGAGACATAACAAGCAGAAAGCCAGAAGCCATGGCAGAGAAGATTTGGTCCCTCCTTTGAGGATCCTCCAGTCAAGGAGGAGCAGGAAGGAGAGATATATACTGAAATGACTCTGTGGGGTGGAGAACATGCTCTGAGAGGCTCTGAGGTTCTCGGTGAACTCAAGATTTGGCCTGGCCTTGAAGTCATTGGAGAGATAGGCAGGGATGGGGAGGGGGGAAGGGACAGAAAGAGCAATATTTCAGAGCCTTTGCAAGCCAACATTTGCATTCTTAGAAAGAGGCGGGTGCGGGGGGGGGGGCGTGAAGGGTGAACAGGGAATGGGGAAAAAATCAGAACCAAGATCCATCATGTGCAGGTACAAGTTTCCAATGATAAATGTAAATGTACTGTATACCTAAAATGTACCAATAAAAGAATTTAAGAGAAGAAAGAAAGAAAGAAAGAAAGAAAGAAAGAAAGAAAGAAAGAAAGAAAGAAAAAGAAAGAGGCCTAGGGAAGCTCATGGGTGTAGCCAAGGAGAGCAACTCTAGGCAGAGTTAAAGGTGGAGGAGCCAGAGAGAGAGTGGACAGGTAGAGCCAAGGCAGAGAAGGCCTTGGGTTTGAGGGGGGAGTGTTGTCTATAAAATGACAAGAATCTACCAGAAGGTGTGAGCAGGGTCTTTCAGCTGGTAGCCAGCACACACACCATGAACTCTAACCCAGTTTCCCCAACTCAGTGAAGTCATCACTCCCTGGATCGAAGACAGTATCATCCTCTACGCCATCCCCCACAATGGCTGTAGGTCTTGGGAGATCCAGTTTGGCTGCTAAGGACAAACACATACTTTACAAGGATTAAAGATCCAGCACTCTGGGAGGCTGAGAATTGCAAGTTCAAGGCTAGCCTGGGCAACTTAGCAACTTAATGCAAAGGTGGGTGGAGGGTAGAGATGTAGCTCAGTGCAAATGCCCTAGGTTCAATCTCCAGTAGCGCACGCACACACACACACACACACACACACACACACACGCACACAAAGGATGAAAGACAAAAGTCAAAGAGATGGCCAAGGAAAAATGTTCCATTGCTCCTTTTCCTTAACCTTTTAAGCTCTCACCTTAGGGTCAGAGGCATTCATACTCCATTAACTTCAAGTCCTACAAGCATGAAGTAAAACCCACTGAGGCAGGGATGAGCCCCTCACATCCTGTTCTGGAAGGGACATTGCTCAGCCGGTCTGCCCACATGGAGTCTGGATTGCAATCAGCAGTTGGGTCTTGAAGGACTGCTCTTTTCCTTTAATAAACCTTCTTGATTTTTTTCATCTCAGAGTTTTTTTTTTTTTTTAGTACCAGGGATCGAACTCAGGTCCTTGCACTTGCGCAGCAGGCGGCAAAACCACTGAGCTAAATCCCCAGCCCTTCATCTCAGAGTTTTAAAAAGATCTCCAAATAGTCAGCGACTGAACTGAATTGGCAAATAACAATATAGAGTGAACCAGGCAGTCAACACCATCAAAATGTATATGAACTGAACATATAAAGATCACAAAGTGGTTCTGGAATTAACCTCTGATCCCCCTCCCTGAGGATTTAATGTGATTCCTAACCCGATGTCACCGAGGGCGCTGCATCAGTGTGGCCTCTCAGGATCTGCTTTTCTTCCCCTGGATATTTCCATTAAGAGCCCCCTACTAGGCCTCATGCTGTTCCACATCCTTGCCTGCTGTCATCAAAACAGTTATTTCCTCGCATGAAGGCTTTTCATTAATTTCCTTTCTCCATCTGGAGTTGTCCACAGTGCTGTCTTTGGGAACAGAACCTTTGTCAGCTGTGTTTCTGTCTCCAGCAGCTATGTCTGCATGGGGAGCAGAGGCAGGCAATCCCTCTGTCAGTACCCACACACATGCTGCGGGGGCCCCCAGCAACCACTTCCACCAGGAAACCCTCTCTCTATGCATTCTTTGCCCGCATTGAGCTGTCCCTGCAAACTCTCAGAGAAGCAGAAAGGCTGTTTATAATACTTAGTTTTTGTATTGCCATTAAAGCACTCCTGCCCTTCCCAGAAGCCACAGCTGATATAAATACCATGGTTTTGCTGTTCAACCCCTTCCTCCTTTTTGAGGAGATGCAGAGGATGGAACCCTGGGCCTCATGTGTGTTAGGCAAGCACCCTACCTCCACTGATTGCCATCCCCAGACCCTGTTGGGCCTTTTCATATCTGAGCTCTACTCAGTTTCTAATCTCAGCAGTCTCAGCATGGTGTGTGCACTCCTTATGTCAGAGCCTTGCATCTTACAAATCTTTGAGATCCTCTCTCTCATACACACACACCACTTCTGCTGTGGGGTTATCTCATCTAGAGGAATAGCTGAAGGCTCTGGGAGGGCCTGCACAATCTCTCGGCCCAGCTCTCCTTAGTCCTGAAGATGTACTTGAGCTATTTCCTTCCTTGATCATTTGACACATACTAATAAAATGTTATAGCCAAAGATACATACATAATTAATTCAAGCAATAAATCTTCCTGTCTATCTCTGCCAACATGGCGATGGTCAAATATTGGCACACTTACTTTTAAAAAACATAGGCATACTATCAAATCAACTTGCTTTCTAGTTGTATAATGTCACTCACTGAACACTCTTTCTCTTTCAAAATATTTGAAACATTTGATAGCTATTTCATACTATGTGATATTTTAAAGTGCCTCCCAAATTAACAAAATGGAAGGAATTCAAATCACTGTGTGTGTGTGTGTGTGTGTGTGTGTGTGGTGTGTGTACTGCTGAGGATCAAACCCAGGCCCTTTGCATGCTAGCCAAGAGCTCCACCATGAGCTACATCCCAGCCCTCTAGCTAGATATTGCCTAAAAGTGTGTTCTTCACAAACCAGGAATGATTCCAAACTCTGAGAGAATTCCAGGTGTTTGAACATTTTACCCGAACCAGTTACCTGGTGATAAAACCATTTCATCACTTATTTTGTCACGTCAAATGGCTTCTTCATTGGTAGTGCTGTTGGCCAAGAGCAGCCTCAGCTAACACCATTGTTGATGTTATCTCTCCTCATAAACATCAGTAGAGGAAGGCTCTGTGGATTCTCGCTCCCATGGCTATTCTGTGATTATTCCCACCTAAACCTTCACTCTTCATGCGAACAGGAAAAATGGCGAGGAAACACTTTGATAAGTAGGGAGAATAGATGCAGTCTGTGAGCTTTGGAGGAAAGGTTTGGGGAGGCATTTAAAACCTTGAGAACAGATGAACTCCCCTAGGAAGAGGATATTATGCAAGAAGAAATGAGAACTTTGCCTTAAGCCCGGGGAAACTCCAACATATATGGACTGTGTTATACAGGAGAAGCTACCGAAGAAGCCTAAGGAAGGACAGATGAAGAAGCAGGAGGGAGCTGGGCAGAGTAGTGCCCACATGTGCTCCCAGAGTTCTGGGGTGCAGAGTCAGAATGATCAACAATGTCAGCCCAGCCTGGGCAACTTGGTGACTTAGCAAGACTCGGTCTCAAAATAAGAAAAGGGCTGGAGATGTAGCTCAGTGCTAAGGCCCTGAGTCTGATCTCAAGTACTAGGAGAAGAGGATGAGAAGAAGGAGGTGAAGGAGAAGGAGAAAAAGAAGAAGAAAGAAGAGGGGGAAGGAGGAGGGATGAGGAAGAGAAAGAGCAGGAGGAGGACAAAGAGGAGGAGGAGGAGAGGGAGAGAAGAGGAAGAGGAGGGAGATGAAGAAAAGAAAAAGAGGAGAGTGAGGAGGAGAAGGAAGATGAAGGAGAAGAAGAGAAAGAAGAAACAGCAGCAGCATGAGAGGCACCAAGAGAAAGTGCTATGAAACATGCTGCTGTGAGGACTTGACCAGAAGTTGACCGTCGCTCCTTTCCAGAAACTTTAATGGTTTGTAGAAGTGGAAGCCATATGGACGCTGACCCAAGGTCAGTGTATTGTAAACGCTCTGTTTGGTCTGTGTATAAAGTTTAGTTTACTGCTAATATCCCATGACAGCATAAGTCCCAAAGTTAAGCAACTATCTAATATACTGCAGGATCCTCTTTTCCTGGAAAAAAAGATAATGAAAGGATTTGTGCGGGACTTGGAACGTAAAGTATTTGGCAATGTATGCAGTACATTTCAGTAAACAGATCAAAGAACAGGTTTTTGTTCAAGTGGGTGGATTTATTTACTGTTAAATATTTCTCCACAAAATGTATATACACTATAAGCTCAACTATATTTGAACCTTGTATGTGGGAGTTAGCAAGAAAATGAAGGAATTTTCTTACAGTTATGATACTTACATGGTTTTTAAAAAATTACAGTGTTGATATTGCTACTCCATTCTTTTCCCCAAACTGAATTGTTACGGTTTGAATCCCAAATGTGCCCCCAAAGGCTATGCAGGAGAGGCTTAGCTATCATCCTGTGGTGCTACTGAGACTTGGTGCAGCCTCTAGGAGGTGGGGCTTCATGGGAGGAAGCTGAGTCATTGGAAGTGTGCCCTTGAGGGGGATATGGGGACCCCAACCCCTTCCTCTTTCTCCCTTGGCTTCCCGGCTGCCATGAGGTGAGCAGCTGTGCTCTACCACGTGCTCCCCACCATGATGTTCTGCTTCCCCATAGGCCAAGCAGTAGAGCTAGCAGACCATGGACTGATATTTCCAAAACTGTGAGCCAGATCAATCTTTCTCCTTATAACTTGTTCATCTCAGTGACAGAAAGCAGGATAACACATGAACAAGAGGAAAAATTTATTTCCCATGACATGGAAAGAAAGGAGCTTAAATTTCTGTGTTTTCTGTTCAGTAGATGTACATTTTTGCAGATCGGATATCCACAGGCCAGAAAGGCCATCAGTGACTGTGGGTCACATGGTGAGGCAGCATGGGATGACAGTAACAGGGCTCCTTCGATATATTATGTAATTCTTTTTCCCCATATGGGTGAAACACCCATAGTGTTGGAAAATAGCTAATTCCAGAAACTCTAAAATGTATTCTTCGCCTTATTCTCTAGCTGGTTCCTTGTGAAAGGTCAGAGTTGGCTATTAAAGGATCACTGGGATTATCTGCACAATTTCCCTCTTTGGCTTTTGCACATAATGGGTCTGCTTCACCTGGCAGCTGTCCAAGGCCTGACTGTACTAGCTGAGAGATGAAATTAAGAGATTGTTGCCTTAATGTTATCAGCTAAGTCTTTGATACTTAATTAGAGACAGTCTCTTATTTATGATGGTTGGACTTAATGATTTTAATCTTTACAAGGGTGCAGAAGTGATTCCTGAGGTCCCAGGTGGGATCAGGTCAGAAGAGTAGGGGTGGAAGGAAAGTGAGGAGGCAAGGGCCAACCATTACTGACATCTGAGTGGGCAGGAATGGCCTCACCCATGCTTGCTGAGGTCTCTCTTAAATTCACTTTCTATTCATAAACATTTATTCAGTACTCTGGGTGATCCCTGTGTTTGTTGCTATGCAGGATCTTAAAGGAGCTTACTAATCACCTACAACCAACATCAAGATGTGTGTCCTTTTGAAATGTAAACAACTCAAAAAAGTAATAAACGTTGCTCTTGTGAAACTCCAAAAAACTCGCACCGAGCTCCCCTCTAACATGTTCTGCTGATTAAAATAAACCTTGAGAACAATTTTTATGCTTCAAAACTTATTCTTTTTTAAAAAAATTAATTTTATTGGTACATTTTAGGTATGCAATATAATGACATTCATCATTGGAAATTTGCACCTTTACATAATCTCTCTTGGTTCTTATTTTTTCCCCCTTCCCCTGCCCTCCCTTCAACCCCTCCCCCCCTCCCTATTTACAAAGACTTTGTTTCTTTTTTTTCATTTTCTCATATTAATTCCATTCCCTTCTTTCCTTTCCCCTAGCCCTCCCACTTCCCCTGCCCCTTTGCCCCTTTTCTTCCTATTTCACATTACCTATTATATCTTTTAGTTCTTATTTACACTTTCAGTTTCTCACACTAGAGAAATTATTCAGCATTTACACATGTGTGTCCTGTTTATTTCACTTGAGAGTATCACCTCAATGTGCATCCGTTTAGCTATAAATGTCTCTAATTTCTCATTTTTGATGGCTGAGTAGTACTCTATTTTATAAAAAACCCCACATTTTCTTGATCTAGTCTCCAGTTGATGGGCAATTGGACTGCTTCCAAGTTTTAGCTATTACAAACTGTGATGCTATGAACATGGGTGCACATATATCACTGTGGTATGATTCTCTTAAGTCTTTGGGGAAGATCCCCAGCAGGAGCATAGCTAGGTCAAATGGGACTTCCAATCCTAGTTCTTTGAGGTATCTCCATACTGATTTCCACAGTGGTTGCGCCAGTCTACACTCCCACCAGCGGTGGAGCAGTGTTCCTCTTTCCCCACAACCCTGCCAGCATTTGTTTTTTTGTTTTGTTCTTTAACTTATTTTCTTCCATTAAGTTTATTGATACACTTTAGGTATAAAATACAGTTATATTCCTCATTGGGATCTTGTACCTTTTCATGATGCATCTTGGTTCTCATTTTTGTCCCATTCCCTGCCCTCCCTTCACCCCCTCCACCCTTTCCTATTTATAAAGACTTTGTTTCCATTGTTTTCCTCTTCTCATAATTTTTCTTTTCCCTTCTTTCCTTTCCCCTACCCCTCCCACTTCCCCTACTCCTTTAGACCTTTACTTCCTATTACACAATATCATTTATACATATTTTTAAAAATTACAATATCAAGATTTAGAGGACATTCCCACAGATTTTGCAGAATTTAAAAGAATATAGAAAGGATATTACAAAAATCATTTTTTGAAATAAATTTGACAACTTTTATGAAGTACCTTGGAAGACAAATTAATGAAACTGACTCTGGAAGAAATATAAAATTTGAATAGCACCTATTAAAGAAAGTATATTCCTAGCTTGAAAACCTGCCTATATGACAAAAACAAGCTCATATACATTTTAACTGATAAATTATATCAAACATTTAAAGCAGAAAAAAGAAGGAACACTTCTCCCTTCATTTAGGAAATCAACATTGTGCTAAAACTAAAACTGGATAAAGACAATATAAGAGAAAAGTATGAACATAAATAAATTTTTTTTAGCAAAACACACTATTAGAAGTCAGATCTGGCTGTATGTAGTAAGTGGTTTTATTTTAGAGATGGCAGTGTTGGTTCAGCATTGGAAGATCCACCCCCAAAAGTCATCATTTTAACAGAGGAAAGGAAAAGCCATATGATCCTGTCAGTAGTTGCAGAAAAAGTATTGGACTAAATTCTACAGCTGTTCATGGTAAAAGCAATCAGGAGACTAGAAGTAGAACAGAACCTTTTCAACAGATTAAAGACATGTACTCCACACTTCCAGTGAGAACGCCTTATATGAATGGAAAAGATACAGTGCTTTCTCCCTAAGGTGGGGAACAGGGGCAGATATGCCTATTCTTCATCTGTCCATTAAACTTTGTGTTTTTTTCCCCCATTAAGTTTATTGGTACATTTTAGGTATAAAATACATTCACATACATCACTGGGATCTTGTACCATTACATGAGTATCTTAGTTCTTATTTTTTCCCCTTCCCCTGCCCTCCCTTCACCCCCTTCACCCTTCCCTATTTGCAAAGATTCTGTTTCCATTTTTTTCCTTTTCTCATGTTTTTTGCCCTTCTTTTCTTTCCCCTACCTCTCCCACTTCCCCTGCTCCTTTAGACCTTTACTTCCTATTACACAATTTCAATTATCCATTTTTAAAATTAGAATATCAAGACCTAGGAGACATTACTACAGATTTTACAGAATTTAAAAGGATATAGAAAGCATATTTCAAAAATCTGTTTTGAAATAAATTTGACAACTTCTAAGAAGCACCTTGGAAGACAAATTAATGAAACTAACTCTGGAGGAAATATAAAATTTGAATAGCACCTATTAAAGAAAGTATATTCCTAGCTTGAAAACCTACCTATATGACAACAGCAGCCTCATAAACATTTTAACTGATAAATTATATCAAACAATTAAAGCAGAAAAAAGAAGGAACACTTCTCCCCTCATTTTAGGAACTCAACATTGTGCTAATCCTAAAACTGGATAAAGATAATAGAAGATAAAAGTATGAACATAGATTGAAATTTGTTTAACAAAACAAACTATTAGAAATCAGATCTGGCAGGATGTAGAAAGTGATTTTGTTATAGGGATGGCAGTGTTGGTTCAGCATTGGAAGATCCACCCCCAAAAGTCATCATTTTAACAGAGGAAAGGAAAAAGCCATGTGATCCTGTCACTAGTTGGAGAAAAAGTATTGGACTAAATTCCACAGCTGTTCATGGTAAAAGCTCTCAGGAGACTAGAAGTAGAACAGAACCTTCTCAACAGATCAAAGACGTGTACTCCATACTTCCAGCGAGAACGCCTTGTATGAATGGAGAAGATACAATGCTTTCTCCTTAAGGTGGGGAACAAGGGCAGATATGCTTACTCTTTATCTGTCCATTAAACTTTGAAACCTAGGCCCCACCAAAATAGTCTGGCAATAAAATGACACAATTAGGATAGGATTGGCAAGGTGGAAGCAAAATCTTTATATGTAGATAAAATGATCATCTACAGAGAAAATACTAAGAAATCTCTTGGAGCCCTTAGAACTTGTACTTGAATTTAGCAGGATTAGAAAACACATGGTATATATAAAATTTCAGGTCTGCGTATACTTGCTATAAATGAAGAATTGGATATTGAAATTTAAAAGTTATGGAGGAGTACAAAGGACCTAGAAAAGTTCAAAATAAAACAAAAAAACAGTGTTGGAAGATGTTTAGTACCTAATTTTAAGACTTCTTCTAAAGCTACAGTAATCAAGGCCGTGTTGGTGTAAGGAAAGACATATAGATCATTTGAATAAAACAGAGAATCTAGAAATAGAACCACACATATGTGGTCCACTGAGTTTTGAAAGATTATTTAACATTAACAGTTTATAGAATATAAACTCAATTCAAGAGCTGAGGAAAAGATAGTGTTTTCAGCAAATGGCACTAGAACACCTGGTATCCATATATAAAAAATTAACCTCAACCCTTTATTTCCATAAATGAAAATAATTTGAAGGGATCTATGAACCTAAATATGAAAACCTAAAAGCATAAAACTTTAAGAAGAAATTATAAGGGAAAATGTTTATGAATTTAGGGTAGGCAACAACTACCTAGGATACGAAGAACATGACGGATAAAAGAAAAAAATTGATAAATGAGAGTCCATCAAAATTTAGAACATTAAATGACATCATTAAAATGAAAAGTTGTCCTTAAACAGACCGTATTTACAATGCATATAACCTATGACCAGAATATATAAAGAACTCTTACAGCTCGTTAATAGACAACCCAATTAAAAAGTAGACATAAGAAGATGATAAATAGCCAGTACAGCACAAGGAAAGGTGTGCAACTCTAGAATCAGAAAGATACTAATCAATACAATAACAAGATTGAATTATACACTCATTAGGGAGATGAAGTTAAAAGTTTTAAAAGCCTTGTCATGACTTTTTCTTTTTGTTGGATTTTCCAACTTTGCATTTAATTTGTCACATCCAGTGGATTCATTCTTCTGGGCTTCCTGGGGTTGTGATCCTCCTTGTCTTTTCCTAGGATATTGTCTAAAATTTTTTGGAGTGCTGTTTTGGTATTCATGAAGTTGCTGAGGTGATCTTCATCATGAAAGTATCTTATTTCTCCATCAACTTTGAAAGATAGTTTTGCAGGGTACATCAATCTGCGTTGGAGGCTGTTTTCCTTTAAGGTTTGAAAGCCATCACTCCAAGCTCTTCTTGCCTTGAGTGTTTGCATTGAGAAGTCTGCTGTGATTCTGATGGGCTCTCCTTTGTATGTGATTTGTTTTTTTTCTCTCACTGCTTATAGAATTTTGTTCTTCTGTTGGATTTCTGGAATCCTAACTATTATAGGCCTATGTGAAGATTTTTTTTTGATCAAGGCTAGCTGGAGTCCTATATGCCTCACTTATCTGTATGTCGTTCTTTTCCCCTGCTTGGGAAGTTTTCTGCCATCACTTCTGTGAACAGTTTTTTTATGTCATCTGCACTCTCTCCTGTTTCTTCATTGACTCCAATCAGTCTTATGTTATTCTTCTTTGCATTGTCTAGCAGCTGTCGGATTGTTTTCTTATGGTCCCTAACAATTTTAAAGCAATTTTTCTTTTCCTGGTCACTAATTGCAATCTTATCTTCTATATCTGAAATTCTATCCTCGCATTGGTTCATTCTGCTGCACAGATGTTTGATGGAGTTTTTAATCTCCTGGGAATCTGTTTGCATTTGTTTTATGGATTCCATTTGTTTCCTATGTTGGGATTCCATCATATTCCTCAGATCCTCTAATTTTTATCTGTGTCCTCTCTAAATTTATTAATCACGTCTTGCACTATGAGCACAATCTTTGGTGTTAAGTGAGTAATTATTTCTGATTTCATTTTTCCCAAATCCTCTTTTGTTGCCACTTCAGAGAGTCCAGGTGGTTGAGTATCAGATTGTTCCATCTCATTTCCCTTTGGGGTTGCTGTAAGTGATCTGGAAGTCTGTTTTTGAGGCTTGTTTATGTGTCTTCTCATTTCCACGGTGGGGGTGGGGGGGTGTGTGCTTCTGGCACCTGTGTGGCTCACCTTCTCTGCCCTAGGAGCGTGGAATGGTGGCAGGGGAGCTCCCTTCCAGGTGCTGGGACTGGCTCACCTTCTCTGCCCTAGCAGCCTGTCCATTAAACTTTGAAACATAGACCCAAACCAAAATAGTCTGGCAATAAAAAGAAACAAATAGCATAGGATTGTCAAGGTAAAAGTAAAATCTTTATATGTAGACGAATGATCATCTACAGAAAAAAATACTAAGAAATGTCTAGGAAACCCTAGAACTTGTATTTGAATTCAGCAGGATTAGAAAACACAAGGTATATATAAAAATTCAGATCTGTGTATAGTTGCTATAAATGAAGAATTGGATATTGAAATTTAAAAGTTATGTAGGAGTACAAAGGACCTGGAAAAGTAAAAAGAAAAAAAATAACAATGTTGGAAGACATTTATTACCTAATTTTAAGACTTTTAAGCTGGAGTAATCAAGGCAATGTTGGCGTAAGGAAAGACATATAGATCAATGGAATATAACAGAGAATCTAGAAATAGAACCACACATATATGGTCCACTGATTTTTGAAAGGTTATTTAACATTAACATTTTCTAGAACATAAACTCAACTCAAGAGCAGAGGAAAAGATAATGTTTTCAACAAATGGTACTAGAACGCCTGGTATCCGTATGTAAAAAATTAACTTCAACCCTTTATTTCCATATGTAAACATAACTTGAAAGGATCCATGAACCTAAATATGAAAGACTAAAACTATAAAAATTTAAGAAGAAATTATAAGGGGAAATGTTCATGAATTTAGGGTAGGCAAGAGTTCCCTAGGATACAAAAAAATATTATGTAGGAAAGAAAAAAATTGATAAATGAGATTCCATCAAAATTTAAAACTTTAAAAGATATCGTTAAGAAAATGAAAAGTAGTCCTTAACCAGAACATACTTATAATACATATAACCTAAGACCAGAATATATAAAGAACTCTTACAGATCATTAAGAGACAACCCACTTAAAAAGTAGAAACAAGAAGATGATAAATAGCCAGTACAGCATAAGGAAATGTGTGCAACATTAGAATCAGAAAAATACTAAGCAGTACAATAACAGGATCGTATTATACACTCATTAGGGAGAATAAGTTAAAAGTTTTAAAAGAACAAATGTCAGCTTAGGTGTGAACCAGTTAGAACTTACTGATACTGCTAATGTGAATGTAAAATGATAAAATCATTTTGGAAAACAATATAGAAATTTCTTGTACTACTGTTAAGAACCAACAATTCTGTTCTTAAGTTTTTACTTGAGAGAAATGAAAACACATGTTCTCAATAGATTTGTACATACAGGTTGACTGCCCATTATCTGAAATTCTTGGGGACAGAAGTGTTTCAGATTTTGGTTCGAAATTCACTTGATCTGCAAAGAGGATAGCTACTCCTGCTTTTTTTCAGGTTCCTGTTGCATGAAGTATTATTGTTTTCCACCCTTTAACTTTCAGTCTATGAGGTTCTTTTTAAATTAAGTGTGTTTCTTGTATGCAGCATATTGTTGGATCTTGCTTCTTGACCATTCTGCCAGTCTATTTCTTTTGATCGGTGAATCAAGACCATTAACATTGATGGTTATAACTGATAGGTATTGACTTATCATTGTCATGACCTTTTCTTTTTGTTGGAGTCTCCCCCTTTGCTTTTAATTTCTTGTCATGCCCAATGGATTCATTCTGCTGGGCTTTCTGGGGTTGTGATCCTCATGGTCCTTTCCTAGGATTTTGTCTAAAATTTTTTGGCATGGTGGTTTGGTATTCATGAAGTTCCTAAGGTGTTCTTTGTCATAGAAGTATCTTATTTCTCCATCAATTTTGAAAGATAGTTTTGCAGAGTACATCAATCTGCGTTGGAGGCTGTTTTCCTTTAAGGTTTGAAAGACATCACTCCAAGCTCTTCTTGCCTTGAGGGTGTGTGTTGAGAAGTCTGCTGTGATTCTGATGGGCTCTCCTTTGTATGTGATTTGTTTCTTTTCTCTAACTGCTTATAGAATTTTGTTCTTCTGTTGGGTTTCTGGTATCATAACTATTGTATGCCTATGTGTAGATTTTTTTTAAATCAAGCCTAGGTGGCATCCTATATGCCTCACTTATCTGTATATTGAGTTGTTTTCCCCTGCTTGGGAAGTTTTCTGCCATCACTTCTGTGAACAGTTTTTTTTTATGTCAATTGCACTCTCTCCTGTTTTTTCATTGACTCCAATCAGTTTTATGTTATTCTTTGCATTGTCTAGCAGCTGCTGGATTGATTTCTCATGGTCCCTTACTATTTTAAAGAAATTTTTCTTTTTTCAATAGAGTTTTTAATCTCCTGGAAATCTGTTTGCATGTGTTTAATGGATTCTGTTTGTTTCCTATGTTGGGATTCCATCATGTTCCTCAGCTCCTCTATTTTTAAAATTTGTGTCCTCTCTAGATTTATTAATCATGTGTTGCACTGTGGGCACAATCTCTGCTATTATCTGAGAAATTATTTCTGATTTCATTTTTTCCAGATCCTCTTTTGTTGCTAGCAGGGAGTCCAGTGGTTGAGTATTAGATTGTTGCATCTTGTTTCCTTTTGCAGTTGCCTTAGGTGATCTGGAAGTCTGATTTTGAGACTTGTTTACCTGTCTTTGCATTTCAACAGATGCAGCCTGCTGTGCCTTTGTTGAGGAAAGTTTTTGCTCACCCAGTGGTCTTCAATTCTCAGCAAGCCACGCAGCCTTTTCTCTGTTGCTCACCAGTATACCAATTCCTGGGTTCAGAAAGGTGGCCTTCTGGATCCCTGAGCTGAGCTGTTGTCAGGGTAGGGTTCTGGCTGGGGCCTGTGCACATTTGGGATGGTATCTAGGTGTGCCACTGGCTAGGGCCCCTATGTAGCTGTTGTCTGGGAGGGTCTTTGGCTGGGGGCTGTGCACCCCAGTTCCTGTTGTGTGAGCAAGCTTCTGCCTAGGTCTCGTGCACTTACTGATGGTATTGGGGTGAACCTCTGGCTGTCACTTGTGTACTTGTGCATCTCTTTTTTCAGGCCAGCCCTTGGCTCGAGCCAGTGTGGCCCAGGCTGTAGGGTCATGGCAGAGCCCTGGCTGGAATCTGCTTGCAGCCATGCCACTCTGATCCACACCACAGCTTCCCCAACTAAGTTGGTCTGATGTGCCTTTATTGCAGATATTTTCTTCACTTTTCCAATGGACTTCAATTTTCATCAATGGGCCTCAGAGAGGACCTCTATCTGTTGTTCACTTCTACTCTATCTTCTCAAGCTCAGACCAATGTACTTTAAGATCCCTGCAACAACTCTCTAGTGTGGATCCAGGTAATGGCTCAGCACAGCTGTGGCGGTGTTGGGGCAGTGGCTGGTGTGTGCCAGCATTTGTTATTGGTTGATTTCATGATAGCAGCCATTCTTTCTGGGATGAGGTGGAATCTCAGCATTGTTTTCACTTGCATCTCGTGAATGACCAGTGATGTTGAACATTTTTTCATATGTTTGTTTACCATTTCTACTTCTTTGTCTGAGAAATGCCTATTCATTTCAGATGCCCATTTTTAGATTGGGTCTTTAAATTTGGGAGGTCTGATTTTTTAAAGTTCTTTATCGATTCTAGATAGTAGACCTTTGTCTGAGGGGCAGCTGGTGAAAGTTTTTTCCCACTTTGTGGGTTGTCTCTTCACATTGCTGGTGGTTTCTCTTGCTGTGCAGAAGTTTTTTAATAAGAAGAGATGCCACTTGTTGATTGTTTGTGCTAGTTCATGGGCAACTGAGGTTTTGTTCATAAAATCTTTTCCTACACCAATGTCAAGAGTTCTACTTAACCCCGTTCCAGCCAGTTCAGCGTTTCTGTTTTAATATTTAGATCTTTAATCCATTTCAATTTTAGTTGAGTGCATGGTGAGAGATAATTGCTCTAGTTTTAATCTTTGGCAAGTTGAAACCCAATTTTTCTAGTACTATTTATTAAAGAGGCTATCTTTCTTCCAGTGAGGGTGTTTGGCTCCTTTGTCGATGACGAGGTGGCTGAGTGTGTCTGGAGTTGTTTCTGCTTCTTCTAATCTATTCCACTGGTACTCAGATCCTTTTCTTTGCTAGTACCATGCTTTTTTTTTTTTTTTAAATCACCGTAGCTTTGTAGTATATTTTGGGGGGGTTGTGATGCCCCCTGCCATGTCTCTGTTACCTAGAATTGCTTTTGCTATTCTAGGTCCCTTCTTATCCCAAATGAATTTTTGGATTGTTTTCTCAAGGTCTGTGAAGTATGCTGCTGGAAATTCAATTGGGGTTGCATTGAATCTGTATATCAGTTTTGGAAGTATGGCCATTTTCACTATGTTGATTCTTCCTACCCAAGAGCAAGGGGTGTCTTTCCATTTTCTGTTATCCTCTTCAATCTCTTTTTTCAGAGAAGAGGTTTTGATTTCTTTTGTTAGGTTGATTCCCAGGTGTTTCAGTTTTTTGGATGCTATTGTGAAAGGAATGTCTGGCCTATTTCTCTCTCAGTGAGTCTGTTGTTTGTGTATAGGAAAGTTATTGATTTTGTGTGTTGACACTGTATCCAGCTACTTTATGGAGTTTGATTATTATGTCTAGAAGACTTTTGGTGGAGTTCTTGAGGTCTTCTATATAGAGTATCATGTCATCTGTAAATAATGACAATTTGACTTCTTCATTTTGTACCTTTTATTTCTTTCTCTTTTCTAATTGCTTTGGCTAATGTTTACAAGACTATATTGAACAGGAGTGGTGATAGTGGACATCCTTGTCTCATTCCTCATTTTAGTGTGAAGGATTTCAGGTTTTGACCATTTGGTGTTGGTTTTTCATAGATGGCTTTTTTCAGATTGATGTAGAAACCATCTATTCCAATTTTTGTAGGGCTTTTCTCATAACTGCATGTTGGATTTTGTTGAATGCTTTTTCTGCATCTATTGAGATGATCATATGGTTTTTGTCCTTGGCTCTATTGATGTAGTGTATTACATTTCTTGATTTGCATATGTTGAACCATCCCTGCATCCCTGGGATGAATCCCACTTGGTCAGAGTATATGATCTTCTTGATGATCTTCTGCATTGTATTTGGCAGTATCTTATTAAGGATTTTTGCATCTATGTTCATTAGTGAGATTGGGCTCTAGTTCTCTTTTTCAGTTGGGTCTTTCTCTGCTTTGGGGATCAAGGAGATGCTTGCTTCTAGGAATGAATTTGGAAATTTTGCTTCCCTTTCAATTTCACTGAAGAGTTTAAACAGTGGTGGCAGTAGTTCCTCTCTAAATGTCTTGTAGAATTCAGCAGTGAAGCTCTCAGGACCTGTGTTTTTCATAGTTGGTAAATTTTTAACTATGTTTTCAATTTCATTGATTGATATTGCATCATTTAGAATTTCATTCAACTTTGGTAATTCATACGTCTTCTTCATTCAACTTTGGTAATTCATATGTATCTAGGAATCTGTCCATTTCTTCTGTGTTGTCCATCTTATTGGTGTATAGCTTCTCGAAGTAGGTATTGCTGATCCTGTGGATTTCTGCTGGGTCCTTTGTAATTTCATCCTTTTCATTCCTAATTGCATGTGTTTGGGCTGTTTCTTTCCTTTTTCTGATAACGTTGGCTAAGGGTTTGTCAATCTTGTTTATTCTTTCGAAGATCCAACTCTTGTCTTCATTGATTTTTTTGTATCATTCTCTTAGTCTCCATCACCTTGATTTCTGGTCTGATCTTTAGAATTTCCTCCCTTGTATGAGCTTTGGGTTTGTCCTGCTCTTCTTTTTCTAGAAGCTTGAGGTTCAGCATCAGGTTGTTTAATTGGGCTTGCTCTGTTTTCCTAATATGAGTATTCACTACTATGAATTTCCCTCGTAAGACTACTTTCATTGTGTCCCATAGATTTTGGTATGTTGTATTGTCATTGTCATTTAATTGAAGGAACTGTCTGATTTCTTCTTTAATTTCCTCTGTGACCCATTGGTTATTCAGAAGTGTGTTGTTCACTTTTCATGTGTTTATGAGAATCTTGCAGTTTCTTTTGCTATTGATCTTCAATTTCATCACGCTATGGTTTGATAATGTACAGAGGATAACTTCAATTCCTTTGCACTCACTTAAACTTTTCTATGAGTGAGTATGAGGTCTACTGTAGAGAATGTATGCAGCTGAAAAGAATGTGTATTCTGATTTTGTAGGGTGGAATACTCTGTAAACCTCTGTTAAGTTCATTTGTTCAAATATTTGATTGAGTTGTAATGTTTCATTGCTTCTTTTTTGTGCAGTTGATCTATTTGTGACATTGGGGTATTGAGGTCCCCCACTACTATTGTATTAGTGCTTATATGAGTTTTCATATTCGTTAGTATTTGCTTTACATAGTTGAGTGCACTAGTGTTTGGTGCACAGATATTTATGATTGTCATCTCTTCCTCTTGGATTGTTCCCTTTACATGGGTGTAATATCCTTCTTTGTCTCTCTTCAACAGTGTTGATTTTAAATCCACTTGGTCTGCAAAGAGGATAGCTACTCCTGCTTTTTTTCAGGTTCCTGTCACAGGGAGTATTGTTTCTACCCTTTAACTTTCAGTCTATGAGTTTCTTTTTAAATTAAGTGTGTTTCTTGCATGCAGCATATTATTGAATCTTGCTTCTTGACCCATTCTGCCAGTCTATTTCTTTTGATTGGTGAATTGAGACCATTAATGTTGATGGTTATAACTGATATGTATTGACTTATCATTGTCATGACCTTTTCTTTTGTTGGATTTTCCCCCTTTGCTTTTAATTTCTTGCCTTGCCCAGTGGATTCATTCCTCTGGGCTTCCTGGGGTTGTGATCCTCATTGTCTTTTCCTAGGATTTTGTCTAAAATTTTTTTGAGTGGTGGTTTGGTATTCATGAAGTTCCTAAGGTGCTCTTTGTCATGAAAGTATCATATTTCTCCATCAGTTTTGAAAGATAGTTTTGCAGGGTACATCAGTCTGGGTTGGAGGCTGTTTTCCTTTAGGGCTTGGAATATGTAACTCCATGCTTTCCTTGCCTTGAGTGTTTGGGTTGAGAAATCTGCTATGATTCTGATGGACTTTCCTTTGTATTTGATTTGTTTCTTTTCCCTAACCACTTGTAGAATTTTGTTCTTCTGTTGGGGTCTGGAATCTTAACGATTATATGTCTATGTGTAGATTTTTTTTGATCAAGGCTAGTTGGCATCCTATATGCCTCACTTATCTGTATGTTGAGTTGTTTTCCCTTGCTTGGGAAGTTTTGTGCCATCACTTCTGTGAACAGTTTTTTATGTCATCTGCACTCTCTCCTGTTTCTTCATTGACTCCAATTAGTCTTATGTTATTCTTCTTTGCATTGTCTAGCAGGTGCTGGATTGATTTCTTTTGGCCCTTTAGTATTTTAAAGGAATTTTTCTTTTCCTAGTCACTAATTGCAATCTTATCTTCTATATCTGAAATTCTGTCCTGACATTGGCTTATTCTGCTGTGTAAACTTTCAGTGGAGTTTTTAATCTCCTGGAATTCTGTTTGCATGTGTTTTTTGGATTCCATTTGTTTTATATGTTGTGATTCCATCATGTTCCTCAGTTCCTCTATTTTTTTTATCTGTGTCCTCTCTAGATTTATTAATCATGTCTTACACTATGGGCACAATCTCTGCTGTTATCTGAGAAATTATTTCTGATTTCGTTTTTTTCCAGATCCTCTTTTGTTGCCAGTTCAGGGAGTCCAGGTCATTGAGTCTCAGATTGTTCCTTCTCATTTCCCATTGGGGTTGCTTTAGGTGATCTGGAAGTCTGGTTTTGAGACTTGTTTATGTGTTTTCTCATTTCAATGGGGTGGGGGTGGGATGTGTGTTGCTGCTGCCTGCTCATCTCACCTTCTCAGCGCCAGGGGCAGTGGTATGGTGGCCTGGAAGATTCACTTCCCCTGTACTGAGGGAAGCTCTGCGCCTCAATGCTGTGGGCGGTGTTATGGCAGCCTGGAATGTTCACCTCCTCTGTGCTGGCCTCAGCTCTGCTCCTTGGCACTGGGCGCAGTGGTATGGCAGCCTGGATGTTACCTTCCCCTGTGCTGCCAGCAGCTCTTCAAAAAAATTATTCTTAAAGTTTTAGATGAGCCAAATCTCCCTCTTTCAACTTAAAAATAAACTGTTTAAAGGCACTGTTATTATTTCTTCATATTGTAGTCAAAATGTTATTTCTTCCACTTTTTTAATTTTTTCATTTTAGAATCAGCTACTTCTCAGATACAGTGACATTCGGTTATGTTTCAAAGAATTTAATCTAAGATGAGCCAGGAGTTTTGTTGAGAAGTTGGTTGTTTACTTGCAATGAGAGAAGATACATTTTTAAATGGCATGCTCTAAATGGATGTACACTTCTGTAAAGGATCATTCCATTATGACATTTCACACTTTCTTTTGCAATAACTTGATTTAAAACTCATTCTCCTTTTCCACCCCATTTATTAATGCTGTCTTTATATAAGAGATTCCCAGAGTCTGGAGAGAAGAAATACTTTTTAAATTTAGATAGTAAGATATTTTATTAAGGACAGAATAAAGTACAAATGGCATGGTCTAGAGAAATGTAGATTAAGCCTTTCTGATCTCAACTTCCTATTCCATAAAATAGAAAACAATGAGTTTCCACCTAGTAGAGTTGTGAACTGTGCAGTTGGTGATAGCTATTATTGTTAGAGAGCTACAGTTTTTCCTTTTTTTTTCCTGGTACTGGGAATCAAACTCAGGACCTTGTGTTTTCGAGTTAGGCACAGTGCCACTGAGCTAAATCCCCAGCCCCCAGAGATTCACATTTAAAGCTTGGATTCTGACACTTTTAGGGGATTATACCCCAATTGGGATCCTAGAGATAACCCACACCTGTAGGATCCTATGTGCTTTTTTAGATGCAGTGTCAACTTCACATTCAATGTTTTAGCTTATAAGCCATGAGAGAAAGTTCAAGGCCTTGGCCAGAAAAAAATCTTACAGAAGTCTTCTCAAAGAGAACACTCATTTATTCATTCGGCAAATATTTATTGAAACCTACTGTGTACTGGGTCCCCTTCCTGGGGAATCAGTAAAACAGTCTTTGATCTCAGGCAACTTAGATCTTGTGGAAGAGACTATGGCTAATGAAGTAGCCAGAAATGAATAATACAAGCTATAATAAAACCTATGTAGAAAAGTTATTACTTCTTTCAAAATCTTGGAGAATAAAACAGACATCAAAAATATGATACTTAGGAAGTGTAACTTTGGCATTTCTCAATCTCAATTTGTTTTATAATGAACAGTTATGACATTAGTACTTGGACTCACTTGTATGTCATCTTGTTTGAGATAAAGTGCACTAAATGCATTGTGAGTCTGCAAATTTGGATTAAAATTTAGGATCACTAAAGTGATAAAATGATGTGTCTCTGAAGCTATAATCTTGCATCATGACTGAGCCAGTTTAAAGGGGCCAGAAACCCCAGCCAGGAAGGCTGGGTGGAGCTGGGAGTGGAGGTCTCAGGCAGGAGAACAAAGGCCAAAGGCGACTGTCAAACTCTGCTTCAGGGAAGTCTGGGTCTGAGCCATGACAAGGGAGGGAAGCAGCGCCAGTGGACCGGGTCAGAGCATACAGGAAGCAAAGGTTCCAGTGGGGCCATTTTACAAGTGTTGATCTGTACCCAAAGAATGTATCCAGAAGACTCTCTTGCATCTTCCTCACAGAGCAGTCATTTGAAATAGTAGGTCTTGATCCATTCATAGGTCACAAAATAAATTTAGTGGGCATCTAAAAAAGTAATGGTATGCCTTTTTTAATGAAATAGAAAAAAGTACAATAGAAAATGGCAGTGTACACTGTATGTACAAGGGGGAGGCAGTCTGTGTTTTGGTTTGTATGTGTGCACTAAGTGGCCCTCTGAGGCCCAGAGCATGGTCAGTGTTGGGAATTCCCTGCAGAATATACTATCCCTTATTTTTCCCTCAATATGATCCCTCCAAAGTTAAAATCCTCTCCTAAATAGGCTGTGCACAACAGAAGACAGAGAATAGAACACCTGCCCAGGCTACAATTCAGGGCTGTGAGCTAAATATGGTACTAGAGATTGGATCTTGTTCCCCAGCCCATGGCACTACTAGGAGATGATGGATCCTTTAAGAAGTCGGAGGAAGTTAAGTCGCTGGGAGTGTGTCCTTAGGACCCCACCTCGGTCTTTCTCTGTGTCTTTTCTTCCTGGCTTCCATGAAGGGAGGATCTTTGCTCCATCCCATCATGATGTTCTGCCTCACCACAGGCCCCAAAGCAATAGGGCCCAGTGACCATGGACTGAAACCTCTGAAACCATAAGTCAAAATAAATCTTTCCTCCTTATAAGTTGTTTATGAAAGGAATTTATGGTGTCTGGACTTGGGAGTTGGTCCTGCAAAGGAATAGTCCAGATGAGATATTGTAAGTGAAACAAATAAGCTAAAGACCAAGTATATAACAAAGGTGTACACTGTCTTCCATGATGAAGAAAAAAATGGATGGGTTGGGATTGCAGATTTTGAGTCATTTTTACCTACTAGGTTTGCAATTTCATGTATTAGATCAGTGAGGCTTTGTAAATGTCTCCTGAGATGTAGTCTCCTTTGGGACATCATCTGAGAGTGAGGCAGGGAGTTGATAACAGAGAAATTTGGTACTGAGATTAAGCCAAAGGGTTACATCCATATTTTCTTTGCCGGGCTCTTTGCCCTTGAACAATTGCTCTGGACATGTATCAATCAGTTTCCTATGGCAGAAATGGCATGACAGAGGCATGGCAAAGGAATGATGCTCAACCCATGGTGGCCAGGAAACAGAGAGAAAAGGGAGGAGACAGGGACAAGAATATACTCGTCCAGGTGACACCCACAGGGACCTGCCTCCAAACAGGCCCCACCTCTTAACAGCACAATCAGCTACTGACTCATCAATGGGTGAATCCACAAATGAGTATTTTAGATCTACACTACAAAAGGGCACCTGTCAGCTGACGGTAACTGAAGCCATTATGTTTTAAATAGGTATGGTTAAAAGTAGCTTCCTTATCACCAGAGCATCTTCATGACTGAGTGTGTTCCAAATATCATAAATATCTGCAGTTTTATTTCTCCATTTGATAAGATGCTTCTTTTTCTAGTTTTTTAAAAAGCAACTTAATTTAGCTAACATTTCCTCTCTTTGGAAGGACTGAAAGGTTAATCATTATGTATGCAGATATAATTTCTAATTTCAGATCTTCCCACCTTGTTTTTGAATGACAGAATTCTCAAAGAGAAGGGAATAGATCCTGGTTGGGAAGTGCTATGGTTTGGATTTTTAATGTCCCCCTGTGATAGTTGTGGTGTCAACTTGGATAAGAAACATCTAGCAGATTGGTTCAGCACAGTTCTGGTGTGTCTGGATGACTGACTTACTAAAGAGGGAAGCCCCACCCTGGGTGTGGGTAGCACCAACCAATAGGCTGATAATGTTGATGGAATAAAAAGGGAAAAAAGAAGATTGCCTGCTTCTGCTTCTTTGGAGAAGTTCCAATCTTTGGCATCGCCCATGGATGTTCATCTCCAGGCTTCCAGCACGGACCCTTCAGCTTCCCTGTCCTTATGCAGACTTGCATGGGACCCTGCAGTGAGCTCCAGGCCTTGGACTTTTGACTGGATCTTGAAGAGCTAAAGGATAACCACTTACAGTATTTCTGTGAAATGTCGTACCTTGTAGTTATTACTGGAGCCTAAGTCTTTGATCTACTCTTCAAGAATTTGTGATCCCCCAAAAGCTTTTCTTGTTTAATCCCAAAGGCTTGTTCATCTCCTTTGGAGAGAGAGAAGGGGGAGAGGAGAGACAGAGAGAGAGAGAGAGAGAGAGAGAGAGAGAGAGAGAGAGAGAGAGAGAAAGAGGGGGGGATTTCTTTTCTTTCTTTTAGTACTGGGGATCGAACTTGGGTCCTTGTGCTTGCGCAGCAGGCAGCGAAACCACTGAGCTAAATCCCCAGCCATTTTCTTTAAAACTCTTCCAAAAAACGTTTGTGTTGTAGAAATAGTGCATAGAAATTAGACAAACCTGTGGAACATTTTAAAAGATGTTTACCATAGACTATGAGCTCTCAGGTAAGAGAGTCAGCAAGATAGGAAATTTGAAAAATTGCTGTTTTTTAAACCTGAAACTAGGGGAATTAATATGTCTTTTGTTGGATTGTTGTGAGGATTACACTAGATACAGTTTATAAAGTACAAAGGTATTGCTGGGCATTCAATTAATTAAATTAATATGCATATTATTATCATTTTTCTAAGTGGCACATTCCAACAAGCAGCTACAGAACAGCCAGAACAGAATTTGCAGCTCTTTTAGAATATTTTTTTAGTGTTGGTCATAAAGTAAACATTTGGGATATATTTATAGAATTTATAATTCAAGATGGGTTTTCTTAAAGCTTTAATGAAAATGGTACATGAAGTTAGTTGCTTAGACAACTGTATGAAAATTTGGTGTCAAAGTAAAAAATTACACAGCCAGTTTTAATCCTTGAGTCATCATCAAGCCAAAGAATTCTCTAAGCATTTTGGCTTTCTTTCTTTCCACTTCTACAGTTTAATTGTCATCTGTCTCATTTAATTTTGGCTTCTCTATTGAAGTTAATATGAGTAAGGTTTGGAAGAAAGGCTTAAAATATTATAAACACGTTAGACTTTGAACTAAAACATGCCTCAGGAATTATCTAGTCTAAGGTTTTGAGTATTTTGTTTTGTTTTTGTGCTGGGGAAGGAATCCAGGGTCTCACACATGCTAGGTAAGTGCTCTATCACTGAGCCACATCCCTAGTACTAGTCTGTGTTCCAAGTGCATCTCTTTAAAAAAAAAAGTCACTATTTTGTTGTATGCTTATGTCACTTACTTGATTTTTTTGTTGACTTTTAGTAAAAACTAAGTACCCAAATTACTTCTAAGCATTAATATTCAGAAACATCTCAAGATTAATAGGCTAGCAAAACAAATACCAAACTTTGAAAATTGCCCTTATTTATACCACCTGAAGTAACCTCATGTACCACCACTGCGTCGGTGGCATGGCACTTGGGGACAAACGCTGATCACATGTCCTCCTCATTGTATAGATGAGGATACTGAGACCCTGGTGAGTGAAGATATTTATTGAAACTCCAGTAAAAGTCTTAATGTATTGAAGAATTTTGCAATTAAAAACCATCTATGTAAGCTGTGGTGTACAGAAAGGAAGAAAGAAAGGAAAGAAAAGAAGTAAACTAGTCAAGCTTTCCATATGCCCTAAAACCCAAGAGAATAGGCCAAATAAGGATTGGCCTTACTGAAAGAGAAAACACTACATAGACCCCCCCCCCCAAATTGAAATGGCTCAAAGAACTAGCTTTGGTAATTTGTTTCTCTCCTAAAACAATTTTAATAATCATATGAGCACATCCCAAAGTGGAAAAATATTTACCTTTTCGCACATGCTGTCTTCTGAGCTTGTCCGTACTGACCTGATTCAGGTCACCGCACTGACCTCCTCCTGACCCCAACTGCCCAGCACATTGAAACTCGAGTGGTAGTTCCTGTTTGCCTCATTGTACCTTGTTAGAGAAGGTATTTCTATTCTCCAGAGAGCGAACAATAAGCTACTGTATGTTTGGTCTCTAGATTTTATTTCTTCATGTTTTCATTAGTTTTATTCATAAGATTCTATTAGAGTCAATTGTTAAATAGTTGGAAACGTCCCCAACAAAGCACAAAAAGGTTCTTCTATAAAACAAGAACATCCTTTCTCCTGCCCAGACTTGAAGGACCATAAATTAATGTAATAAATTGCAGAATATAAGCAAGTAACTTTTCATCTTACTTGCCTAGGGATTTGGGCTTTGTGAGTCCATGTCTGAAACTAGGTCAGTAATATTAAAAAAAAAAATCCTACTAAATGCAAGTTGGAGTTCACTGCTTTGAAAAGTTATAGCCCCATCTAGTTAAAGCAGAATCCAATGTGTTCATTTTGATAGATTCAGATAATCTTGCAAAAACTGGAATACTGAAATTTTTGTTAAAATTATTAATATCTCATTCAAGATACTCCTTTTTTCAAAAATTTCTCCTTCTTCCCCTGATGTTTACAGTAAGAAGAGCATTCTTCAGTTTGTCTTGGAGATTTCATTTAACTCACTTCCGTTGTGGAATCACATTTCCTTAGTGCTTTGAAAATCCTAAAATCCCTCTCGCTATTATTAATTCAACAAAACACTTGAATATAAATCTATTTTGATTAATTGTTATAGAAAGCATATTAGGTATAATGTGTAAAATTTTAAACTATTCCAGGTCAAGTAATTTGTAGCCAAGAACATAAAAGTAAATGTACCACTTAATATTTATTAAAAATTAAGCACTCAGAGGGGTTAGTCACTAACAAAGACAGAAGCACATGTCACTTTCTGTTAAATGAGAAATTTGGCCACATACATTGGAATGAGCACTGGTCTTTTGTGAATTGTACAATAAAGCAACATAGAGGAAATCACAATGGAATGAAGAAAAAGGCATACTGAGGGAATTATAATATATTGAAAACCCATGCCAAACACTTCTCTCAATTCTGACAAACAGGATCAAACCATGTTTTATCTGAACTTTGCACTGTTTTTAATACTGCTTTCTAACAATGTTTGAAAACGTCTGAGTAAGGAGGTAGAAATGAGAGTGTTGGGATAAAAATTTGTTGCTCTGCACAGTGAGTTGTCTTATTTTGAAGTAAATGTTCCCTATCAGACACCGCTCTTCGTCCTTGTACACCTGCCTCCCCCTCCTCCTGCGTGTATGCCACAGCCATTTGTCTAAAACTTCTAGAGTGGCTTTTTTGCTGTTCTTTGAAGTCTTTAAAACAAATGGCGAGCCATCTCTCTGAGGCACTGGAATAGTGTCCCCAGAGCAGTTGTCAGCCCCTCTATTACACATTAAGGTCTTGTTCATTCCATAACGTCAAGACAATTTCCCAACTACTTATTTGCTTTTAGCTCTTTTCCCCGCAACTCAGAAGCCAACTGCCGTTTCCTTTGTACCCTTAAAATTAGGTGAAGTGTGTAAAACAACAAGAGCTGCAAGGAAAGGACCTTCCCCTCCATTACATGCTTATGGGAGAACTTTATTAGTTCCTCCCGGGGGGATCCTCCAGGGTGTGTTGCTCCTGCCCGGGCTGCAGCGCCAGGTCTGGGATAAGCAGAGTGCACCCTTGCCGGGGACACGGATACGCCTGCCAGGCCAGGCCGGCCCTCACTGTGTGCTTATAAAAATAAGACAGAAGGGTGAGACTTCTGACTTAGAACCAAGAGTCCTGCTCCGACAGCCCCTTTGTAAATGAAACAATTTTAAAACAACACGTGGCCATCACAACAGAGTGAGAAAAAAGGCAATGTTTGGCAGTATATGCCAAATGCTTTCCTCGCTGCATGGGCTCCAACCTCGGCTTATCCTCCTGGTGCTTCGGCTGGGCTGTGCTGTTCGTCTACTCTGATGATCCACATAGACACATGGACCCGTGCCCACGTTGGCTCTTTGCCTAGCCAGGACCCTGAGTTGCAGTAGTTTGTCCACCCATGGTGAAATCACTCTTGGTGATTTCTTCTAGTCAGTTGGAGATCTCTGACTTTTTTCTTGGCTGATGCCTCACTTTCTCCCTCCTGAGGTGCGTGCTACAGGCCTCTGACCTGTGTCAGCCTGGACAGTGCCAACCTAGGACTTCCTAGGTTCTGATTCTTGCTACCCTCTCCTCCATTTCCTGTGAGCTCGTGCTGACTCCTGTCCAACTCCCTAATGCAGGGACTAAGGAACTCAAAGGTAGAGGACAATTCTGGACCTGAATGAGAAAGAAAAATGTAATCATGTGAAAGATGGAAAGTACTTGGGTAATCATTATCCCTGAAAGTTATCGTTCATTTGGAGGAATTGATAGTTCATACTGATGAGTATTTACTCATAGTGTTTTGGGGACAGGAAGTAGTCTGACTGTCAGTCTGAGGGAGAAAGTCAGAGAGTGTGGCAAAGAAAAACACTTAGAATGGCTGGGGAAAGGGCCCAGTAAGAAAGATGAAGCCAGGAGTGGGGCATATGGGGCATATGCCACTGCACTCTGGGAGGCTGAGGCAGGAGGATCACAAGTTCCAGCCTGGCCTGGGCAATTTAGCAACTTAGTAAGACCCTGTTTGAAAATAAAAAGTAAGAAAAAGGCTGGAGATGTAGCCCAGAGAGAAAGCTAGGGGTTCAATCCTCAGCACTGAAAAAGATAGAAAGAAAGAGGAAGGGAGGGAGTGAGAGAGGGGAAAGAGAAGAGAGGAAGAGATGAGAGGATGATGTCTGGTATTTATCTGTGATAGGAAATTAATTTGCAGCTGCATGACTCCCTTTAAGAAGGTGACATTACTACAAGGGATTGGATTAGATTATTCTCTCATTGACTGTGTCAATAAAGGCTAGCAAAGGAACATATAAAGGTGTGGAGAGAGCATATTCATTTGAGCACTTACTGAGGCCATGACTTCAAAAGGATATCAGGGAGATAAGGAAGAGATTCTTGAGAGTTGCCAGACCGGTAGCTGATTTCCTCTCTCAGAGTCAGCAAGACCCAGCTCACAGTCTCAGGAATAGCTCAGGAAACTGTTCCAGCTCCGAGACCCAGTCATTCTCCTTTGAAGAATACGCTCCAAGGACAAAGGAACAGGTCATCTCTACACACTTGCTGATAGCAGCGTCACTCCAAGTGTAGTGACATCTTTCAGGGGTCAACCCAGTCCTCTTCTCTATGCCCCCATCCACAGGGCTGGGTTGGGGTCACCATGTTTGTGATGTATAAGACCCCTCTGGCTCTTCAGCTCAACCAGCAGTGGACCCAACAGCAGCTCCTGTATAGAAGTAGGGCAGAGAATGGCAACTTACTCTCGACCTGTGGTCAAGGCGGTAACTCCCGTCCCCTGCAAGCGGAGACTAACAGGGTAAGGAAAGAAGAATGAGGCTGACTGACCAAAAGAAACAGGCAAGAAATGAAGAATGGTTCTTTCTAGACTCCTACCTGCTTTTCTACCTTTTGACTCCGTGACACATTCCTCTGTCTCTATAATAAATCACCCTTTTCAACTCACAGCAACTTGGATCACTTTTTCTTGCTTATAATTGAGTCTTGCCTTTCCTCTTTGTAGTAACGGGCATCAAACTCAGGTCCTTTGCATTGAGCTACATCACCATCCCTTTTTAAAATTATTTGAGACAGGGTCTTGCTAAGTTGCCAAGCTGCAAAGTCTGGGTCCAACTTGTGATCCTCCTGCCTTAGCCTCCCAGAGTGCTGGGATTAATAAGTTAACTAAGAGAAAATCATTAAACAATGGATGCAACTCAAATATCCCCCCAAAATAAGACGATGAAATAAATTATCACATGTTAGCATAATTAAATATTTTTAAGGCAAATGTATCAAATTATGGACATGAAAAATGTCTACAGATCATTCAGGGATAAGAACATATTGCTTGAAACTGTTAAATTGTAGATACATTCAACAATCTGGAAGCATGTACATGGTAAACAGTTAATAAGTGTATGAGATTTTTGGAATCACACATTTTTGGTGCAGACTGCTAGGGATCAAACCCCTGACCTCATGCTAAATGCCTGTTCTGACACTGAGCTGCAACACCTAATTCTCCAATAATACCTTTAAAGTGAGTTTAGGCTACTGGACTTTTGAAATTGGGGTTTAAAATATCATTTCAAACCTTTCTTAGAATCTATGTTATTCTGATAATGACATTTCCCATCACTCTTCCACCCAAACATAGACATTGTCCATGAGTTCTTCTCTTTCACTCCCCACGCGTAATCCAACAATGAATTCATTGACTACGAAATGAGAATCTCTTTCAAATCAGTTCGCCTCACTCTTCTGTCAGTAACTCAGTTCAAATGCCCCTGGTCTCGTGCCTGGACCACACATGCCTCCTAGCCCGTTTCTCCAGCTCCTCTCAGCTCTCTTTAATTCTACTGTACGTACAAAAGCAGGGATGATCTTTAAGATAATACCCAGAATTGTGACTTCTAAATACTATTTTCCAATAAAAGGAATCAAGGTTCCTTGGAGAATAAAGTAATTTCAGTTTTGGATCAAGAATTGCATGAGATTAGGCTGAAATGTCTTGTCACACAGATAGCAGTGAAGCAATTCAAGACTACTGAGGTCATGTCAAAAAGACTCAGGAGACAACTTGGCTCTAGCAAGGATAATTTAAGTACTGATTTAAAAAATAATAGGTACCTGAGATTACAACAGATCTGAGTATTTATATCCATGTTTTAATGATATGGCTTAAAAAATTTGAATGATATTAAATGATTATCTGTATAGAAAATCCCAAGAAATCATACAAAATAACCTCATTAATGATTGTAGCAAGGTTATAGGCTATAAGATTGATATGCAGCTGGGGATTTAGCTCAGTGGCACTGCATCTGCCTTGCAAGTGCAAGGTCCTGAGTTAGATCCTTGGTACTGGAAAAAAAAAGATTAATATGCAAAGGTCAGTTGCTTTCTTATATGCCAGCAATAGATTTAAAACACAATGCCACTTTTATTAAAGTCTAATTGAGTATAAATTTAACAAAATATATTCATGATCTACGTAAGGGAAACTATAGAACTCTGATGAAAGAAACGAACAGTGTAAGCCTGGCACAGTGCATTTGCCTGTAGTCCTAGTTCCTCAGGAGGCTTCCTGGGGTAGGAGGAACCCTTAATCGCACAAGTTTGAGGTCAGCCTGATAATACAGCAAGACTCCATCTCAAAAAATAAGTCAAAGATAAAACTAAATGGAGAGATATTCTCTATGTATTGGCTAGGAAGACTCATTGGCATGATATCAATTTTCCTAAACTGATGGTATAGGCTCCGGGAAATCCCAGTCAAAGTCCCACTCATTTTGTGGCTATCAAGAAACTGATCATAAAGTTTATAGGGAAAGGATCCTAAAAAAGCTCACTCATTGTTTTGAAAATAGGTAAGTAAAGCAAAAGGAAAAGTTAATCAGATATATCACGTTCACTTTCAAGAGTAAAACCTTTCAGTTGCTTCAAATTGTACTTTAAATCAAAGGCAAACAATCCCTTATTGTGATCTGAAGTGCCATACTTGGTCTGGAACCTTCCAGAGACCCTCATCTTATTTCATGGCACTCAGGCCCTTGCTTATGATGTCCCAGCTGTACCCGCCATCAAATAAGCTGTGCTTTTACCAATTCCAAGCTGGTCCTCTTCCTGCTCCTTTTCTCAACTTACCCTTTCAGACTGATCTTCCCTGGCTATCCTTCTAACAACTTACAAACACTGTCTATATTTTATTTACTTCTTTCTCTCAATTAACCAAAAGTTCCAAAGCAGGAAGAATGCCTTGTTACTACACACAGGCACTCAGTAACTATATATGGAAAAAGTGAATGAAATCATTCAGCAAGTAAGGACTAACTAGACTGTTGAAAAACAGGTGAAAGGCAAATAAATCAGCAAGGATGATTATGGGACCTCAGAGAGGGCAGATGCACCGAAGTCTGTCTATGACAGATCAGAAGAGGCCCCCAAGGGAAGAGAAATGTGATATCCAGGAAAAAGAAGGTTACTGCAGTGTTGAAAAACAGACTTGATCACTTTAGGCCTTGGGAACATTTTACACCATGTCTTAGTCCATTCTTGCTGCTGTAACAAAAAATACCACAGCATGGAATGTCTGATAAAAAAGATTGTAAATGCCATTTTAGTAATGAAAAATTTACAATTTCTGGGTCAGAGGCCTTTTATTCTCAATTAACTACCAAGACGCAATAAATAAATATTAGACACTTTCCCCATGCGCTTGGCTATGGGATTGGGCCAAATAATTCTACCTTTTGTTAATGTCTTTGATCTTTGATATGTCTTGATGTGAGCTCATGTTTATGTACACAAGCCCTTCCCAGTTATATATTGTGCTTTGGCACGTTAAACAAATGACCCAAAGCAAGGTGCATCCCTAATAATAGAGCACTATAATAGCCCATCATGATAATTCTTCTTTTCTTTTAACTAGGAGCTTTTCTGAGGGTGACTATTGGGAAAAACCTGTTGTTATAATTTCTCTAAATGAAGACTAGGACAGCCAAAATTTTTTCATATAAATGCCTAGTAGAGTCTGAGGAGCATATGATTTTTTCCGTCTGGGTCTTAATTAATCAAACAGTATAAACACATTGCAGAAAAATTGGAAAAATAAAAAAAGATAAAGGAAACTCAAACATAACCAATCCTGATCTCCCCTGTTACGAACCTATGTATTTTCTTTTAATCTTTTCTTATCAGCTTGTTTCCTAGTTGTAATTTCAGTGTACATACTAGTTTTTATTCTAAGTTTTTCCTTCATTCTGAAACAGAAGACAGATCATAAGTAACAAATAAGATAACTTATGATGGACATAAATAATGTGAGATACAGCACAGCAGCACTGAGAGTGGTTGGGAAGGTCTCATGGCGGATGGTGGGTGGCAGGGGAGAGCCTCATAGGACATAGGAGACTACTTCCCGGTCTAATAGCAATGTGAAGTTATTGGTCTAGATTTTTAAGAGTACTCTGGTCACCAAAAATACTGGACAGAAATTATTTCTGCCTGAGTGCAAACACAAATACTAAGAGGTGAATCCCAACTCAGATCTTTCTAAGCATTCCAGCCGTGTGATAGGAATCCCCATTAAGCCAGTAGGGCTACATCCAAAGGCTCAGAACATGTCACCTGCTCTGCCTTTTCTCTCATTAACTGCTTCCCTTCCTGTGACCTCTATCCTCCTCCTGCACCCCTGCACCCAATCAGCAGGGGTACAGCTGCCAAGCCCTGGGGCCGTTGAAAAGGAGCAGAGAGCCTCTTCAGTTTGGGAGATTCTGGGAAGGGACTAAAATTGATTGGGCTGGGAAAACATATCCCTTGCCTAATTACCACCATAGGGTGATGTTACACTATCATGAGTCCAACCCACCCATAGACGATGTTGGCGGAGATGAGGGTAGGCCACCAGGACCCACAGCGCCATCATAATTCCATAAAATTGGGAAGAAATTCTCTAAAGGGAGACGATGCCATGCTCAGAAGATTGGTAAGCACATTGCCTGTGCAAAAGAGGAAAAATCCCCCAACAATAGCCACACCTTTGTCCATTTTACACAGTTTTCTTGTTTCGGTTTGGTTTGAGGGCTTGTTTTTTGGTGGGGTATAACCTAAATAATATTCTTCCGTATGTATGTTTTACTCATTCAAATTTTTTCTGTGTTCCAAATGACCACTCGTCAAGTAGTATATTTTACTACTTTACTCAACCATTTACTCAGCCATTTCCAGTTGTTGCATAATTTGGTTCCTTTCAATTTTTTACGCTCATAAAGTATATTCTGAGACTGTCCTCCCGCAAATGGCTTTGTCCATACCTTTTGTTCTCTTTGTCTCCAAAAAAAGGGACACCCAGATAAAAGCATATGAGGCCTTTTTCTTTCCTTCTTGATAATGTTTTATCTTTAGCAGATTAGTCCCTTCCCATAAGTGTCTCTCTTTCCTACTTTACTAGTTGCATTTTTAACTTTCAAAATATTTAGTGCTGCTTTCATTTAGCTTACTTAGAGCTTGATTTCTTTATGGTGGTGGTGATAGTTGGAATTGAACCTAGGGGTACTCTACCACGGAGCTATGTACCTGCTCCACTTCCACAGGGTCTTGCTGAGTTGTCTGGGCTGACCTCAAATTTCTGATCCTCCTGTTTCAGCCTCCCAACTAGCTGAGATTACACTGTGCCCAGCTTAATTTTTTTAAAATCCCTTTACGTATTTTAAATTTTATCTTAAAATACTTGTTTTATGCTGTGAAAATGAGTGGATTCTTTCCCCCCTAGATGCTGGCTATTCAGCCCATTATAGCTTATAGAATGAATTTTCCTTCCCAATTGATTTGTGATAGGAGTTTTGGGGAGTGCTGAAAGTTGAACCCAGGACTCATCCATGTAAACAGGTTCTCTACCAGGAACCCCTGTGATATGACTTCTTTTTTTGGTACCGGGGATCGAACCCGGGACATTGCACTTTCGAGGCAGGCAGCAGAACCACTGAGCTAAATCCCTGGCCCTGTGATATGACTTTTTAACATGTATTTATACAAACCAGAATCTGTGCACAAGATATTATGTTCATTGAGAGATCTGCCAACTCAATTTGCATATGTCTGCCACAAAATTTTAATGAATATTGCTTTATAATATATTTTAATATCGAATATTATTTCTCTTTGGAATAGCTATGTTATTTTCATTTGTTCATTCTTCCAGAGGAAGACTGGGATAACTTCCAAGTTAAAAAAAAGATCCTTTTGAACTGTTGATTGGAACTGCATATGCTGTACGGGAGGAAACTTCTGGAAACTATCCATGGGCTAGGATCAGAGGTCCCTGCCATGCAGTAGTTCAGCCTCTGGCCTCATGTTCTCTTTTGGTACTGGGAATCGAATTCAGGACCTAGACCTTGTAGGGCAGGCGAGGAGGCACCACTGAGCTAAATTCCCGGTCCTCAGGGTCTCCCTTTTTGAGAGTGAAATTCACTTGCCTGAGGAAGAAGAGTCCTGTTCTCTTAGAGCTGTCATTTAATGTTTGAATGTATCTTTTATCACCTTAAGAAAAAGGTTTAGTCCAAGCCTTAGGATGGAAATCTCTTTGGTTCATGAAATTTGTTGTATCTGCCCAATTTGTCTGAAAATATGGGTGCCACAGGCTACATGTTTGGATAGGTAACTATCTGATTTGCTTACCTGTTTATGGATTTATTACAAAAGTGGGATCTGGAATCTTTACCTACAAATGCTTAGTTTTCAGATGCAGTCCCCAAGTTCTGAGAATGGAGTTGGGCAGCATGTAGCGAGATGGTAGATAGTTGGTGATTAAGAATCTGCTGAAATTGAAAGAAAATCTATGCATTTACAGGCTTCCAAGGTCCCATCAAGGGGGGAGTTATGGCCTGAAAATATTTAGACTCTTTTTTGAGTGCCTCTTGAACAACTTGTTTTTCATATGAGAGAAGGAAGGATGATGGTGATATTTTACAAATAATTTTTGCTTTCTTTTATCTCATTTTGTCTTCATTATACCTGTCTGTTGTAAGGGACAGGTGTTATTTCAAGGCTTATTCTGCATTAGAAATGAGGAAAATGACATGCTATTTGACTTTCCTGGCTGGTGGGTAGTAGAGCTGAGCCTTGGACCAAAAAGCATTACTGTTCTTCAGGGACATTCAGGGAATGCCCCGTCTCCTGTGGTCCAAATCTTTATGAAGTTTTGCTCAGTGCTTAGAATCGCAGGGATTGTATGTGTCTTAATCAATCTCAAATAGGCTATGGCTCTCAACTTTAAATCGAAGTTTGGACTCTCTGTGTGGGTTGGGCTTTAGGGAAAATCATATTGCTTTCATTTTTTCAGTTTTCTTAACACTCATTACATTGCAATAGATGTACAGATATAATCAGCTGGAAACACACCCAGCCTAGATTTGAAGAATAAAGGAAATCACCAAAGGTCAGCTAGAGCAGTGGGTGGGGAAGCAGGAATGGGTAATAAAAAAGATGTTCTAAAACCCAGACTACACAGGAACAACTGGGACGTCATCTTATTAAAAAGCATTTGCACAGAAAAAAAAACCACCAACAGAGTGAAGAGACAACCCACAATGTGGGAAAAAAAATTTTTTTTTACCAGCTATTCATCAGATAAAGGACTATTATCTAGAATATATAAAGAACTAAAAAAAAATTAGAGCCCCCTAAATTTAAAGACCCAATCCTAAAATGGGCATCTGAAATGAAAAGACAATTCTCAGATGAAAAATTAGAAACAGCAAATAAATAAATAAAAATGTCCAACATCACTGGTCATTTGTGAAATGCAAATTAAAACAACACTGAGATTCCATCTCACTCCAGAAAAAATAGCTGCTATCATGAAATCAACCAGTAACAAATGCTGGTGGGGCTGTGGGGAAAGAGGAAGCCTGCTCCACTGCTGGTGGGAGTGCAGACTGGTGCAACCACTGTGGAAATCAGGGTAGAGATTTCTCAAAAAACTAAAACTAGAGGTTCCATTTGACCCAGCTATTTCCCTTCTTGATATCTTCCTGAAAGAATTAAAAGCATCATACGACAGCAATATACACACACCCATGTTTATAGCAGCACAGTTTGTCATAGCTAAAGCTTGGAAACAGCCCAAATGTCCATCAACCGATGAATGGATGAAGATGTGCTTTTCTATGCAATGGAGTACTACTGTGCCAGAAAGAAGGATGAGCTTCAGACATTTACAGCTAAATGGATGGACCTTGAGACCTTACTCTTAAGTGAAATAAATCAGACACACATGTGTAAATACCGCAGTTTCTCTGGTGTGAGAAACCGAAGGTGGAAATAAGGACTGAAATGTGTAATAGATATTGGGAAATGGGAAGAAAATGTTCAAATGGGAAGGGGAACAAGGGTGAAGGGGGGGACAAAGGAAGGGAAAGTGAAAGTAGAAGGAAAAATGCAAACAAACTTTTGTACATAAGGAGGGGGAATGGGACAATATAAAATTAAATTAAAAGAAGATGTTTTAATTGTGTACGGCTATACTGGCTTGGTTTCATTTTAGGCACCACATGAGTTGCCTCCTTCTTCCCCACCAGCTGCCTCCCATGGCTGAGCCTCAGCTGACCGAAACCTGGAGACCTCAGAAGAGCACTTCGTCCGTGCGTGCCTGAGGGCACGTATCTGTTCCTACAAGTGCGTGCATGTGGGTGGGCTTTGGAGGAAGGCCCATGGCGGCCAAAGAGGCTATTTATTCTATGCTTTGTACAACTGCAGCTGATGATATGTCTTAGATGGCTTCCAAAATCACACATATGCAAGATTTCTGACTGCTTCGAGAGACACTAATTTTTTTCTTTCCTTTTTCTCCTCTCTCTCTCTCTCTCTCTCTCTCTCTCTCTCTCTCTCTCTCTCATATCATACATCACCTCGAAGTTTTTAGTTGGCAGGCAATAGACTTTTTGGGGGTGGGGGGTCCTGGGGATTGAACTCAGGGCCTCATGAATAATAAGCATATGCTGTACCACTGGACTCTAATCCCAATCCCGAATAAGTTAGATTCTAAAGGATATTACCTTAGCTATCACATTCATTTATTCTGTTAGCTCCTTTCTTATTATCCTGGAATGGCAGCCAAAGGTACAATAAAGCTTTATGGACATTTGTGTGTGGAGTGTGTAGTACTAGGGATTGAACCCAGGGCCTTCACACTAGGCTACCCCCTCACACTGAGGAACATCCCCCTTGCCTTTTTGGTTTTAATTTTTAGTTTTGCGATAGGGTCTTGCTACATTGTCTGCGCTTGGCCTGAACCTGTGATCCTTCTGTCTCAGCCTCCCAAACTGCTAGGATTGCAGGCATTTGACACTGCTCTCAGCCCACAGACTTTAAGAAAGTTAACAGATTTTACTTTTAGGGCAGTTTTAGATTTATAGAAAAATGAGCACAAACTATAGGGAGTTCTCATATATTCCCTTCCCTGGCCTTGATTTCTCTTACTATATTGTATTAGTGTGGTACTGTGCATGTGTTACATTGACAAACCAATACTGATACATGATTATTAAGTAAAGATCCTAAATACATTAAGTTTTTCTTTCTTTCTTTCTTTCTTTCTTTCTTTCTTTCTTTCTTTTCTTTTCTTTTTTTTTTTTTGAGATAGGGTCTTGCTATGTAGTTCAGGCTGGGCTTGAAGTTATTATGTAGCCCAGGCTGCCCTCGAAGTCATGGTGATCCTCCTGCCTCAGCCTCCTCAAGTGCTGGGATTATATCACATTTGGGTTCACTTCTGGCGTTGTACATTCTATGGGTTTTGACAAATACATGACATACATGCACTATTACAGTATCGTGCAGAATAGTTTCCTTGCTGTAAAAATCCCTAGGTGCTCCACCTCTTTTCCCTCTGTCCTCCTTCCCCCCTGGATATATGGCAGCTGTTAAGCTTTTCCTTTCTCTGCAGTTTTACCTCTTCTAGAAAGAATAATATATAGTTAGAACCACATGAGCCCTTTTTAGATTGGCTTCTTTTACTTAGTGGTATGCTATTACATTTCCTCTATGTATTTTCATGGCTATAGACTTTAAAAATTCATCAACAATATCTATTAAATGCCTACTATGAGCCAGACATAGTAATAGGTGCTGAATAGACAATACATGCAAGATTGCTGTTTTGTAAAATAAGCTTCAGAAGTGTCCAGTATTAACTATCCAGCAGCAATGGATTCCTAAGGCAGTAAGTACTATACCTGTTGCAATGAAGGTCGTCTCTTCTTTCCCTGAGAAATCATCAGCTTACACAATCAATTATGAGATAAATGCTATCCACATCTCATTTATCATTTTCCAGACTAACCAGTTCCTACTCCCTACTGTAACAGAAATGAGCACTCCTGGTTTACAATGCACATCCTGTTCTAATTCTTGACTTCAAACTCGATGAAGCAAGAGCAAAGTAACCAGGCTGGGAGTGCAGCTCAGTGGTCAAGTACATGCTTAGCATGCTCGAGGCCCTGGGCTTCATCCCCAGCAATGTGGGGAATGACCCGAAAGGTGGTCTCTGCTTTGTTTCATTTTTCTTTTTTAAAGCCTAGGTTACATCTGGATCCTCATTCCTAGCAAATGATCAACACATATCAATTCTTTTTGCCTATTGTCAGCAGTAAAATCTAAACTTATAGTTAAGCTTTCAAAAGGCAATGTGTGAATCAGCAATACTGTTGATGCAAGTAGAAATGCAGGGCTTCCTTCAGGTCACTGGAAGATTTCTCCCCCAAGATAGGTGAGACGCCTGTTATACGTGTTACATTTCATAGGGCTGACAAGACAATTTAGTCCCAGGCTCTAATCACTTTTATTTTACTTAAAAATATTTCACATTTTATGCTCCCCCCCCCGTTTATTAGTGCTCACCCTTAAGTTGGAACTAAAGATAATGGTGAATGACAGTTCTAAGTTTGCAATGATGTGAGACATAATTTACCCTAATGTAAAGAGCAAGAATGTGTCCATTGATAAAAGGAGTTCTTAAGCCATTTTCAGTCTGTTTATATTTATCTTTTGGAAAGACTTGATAATGTTAAAAATAGAATATATTGCCAAACAAGGGAGTCTAATTGTACATGTACAATTGCAAACCATACTATGCTACTAGCATATGGAAATGCTAGCAGTAGATCAATAAGTTATTCTAGGTTTTTTGTTTATTCCCACTTTGAGGACTGAGGTATTTGGTACTGTACATGTATTTACAAAGAATTGAGAGTCAAGCCAGTTTTAACCAGATTAGAAAATAGACTATGACAGCTCCCAGCTCAGAGGAGGCTTCCGGGTCAGCATGCCACAGCTCCCAGTGCAGAGGAGGCTTGTGGGTCAATGCACCACAGCTCCCAGTGCAGAGTAGGAGGCTTCCAGGCCAACCTACCACCACTCCCAGCACAGAGGAGGTGAGCCGTGCCGGCGCCAGCATCATACCCACCCCCTTGTTGAAATGAGAAGACACGTAAACAAGCCTGAGAACCAGACTTCCAGATCACCTACAGCAACTCCAAAGGGAAAGGAGATGGAACACTCTGATACTCAACCACCTGGACTCCCTGAACTAGCAACAAAAGAACTGGAAAAAATGAAATCAGAAATAATTTCTCAGATAACAGCAGAGATTGTCCCCATAGTGCAACACATGATTAATAAATCTAGAGAGGACACAGATAAAAAAATAGAGGAGCTGAGGAACATGATGGAATCCCAACACAGGAGACAAATGGAATCCATAAAACAGATGCAAACAGATTTCCAGGAGATGAAAAACTCCACTGAAAGTCTATGCAACAGAATGAGCCAATGTGAAGACAGAATTTCAGATATAGAAGATAAGGTTGCAAATAGTGACTGGGAAAAGAAAAATTTCTTTAAAATTATAAGGGACCATGAGAAATCAATCTGGCAGCTGGTAGGCAAAGAATAACATAAGACTCATTGGAGTCAATGAAGAAACAGGAGAGAGTGCAGATGACATAAAAAAAACTGTTCACAGAAGTGATGCCAGAAAACTTCCCAAGCAGGGGAAAAGAACGACACACAGATAAGTGAGGCATATAGGACTCCAGCTAACCTTAATCAAAAAAAATCTACACATAGGGATATAATTGTTAAGATTCCAGAAACCCAACAGAAGAACAAAGTTCTACAAGCAGTTAGAGAAAAGAAACAAATTACATACAATGGAAAGCCCATCAGAATCACAGCAGACTTCTCAGCGCAAACCCTCAAGGCAAGAAGAGCCTGGAGTGATGTATTTCAAGCCTTAAAGGAAAACAACCTTCAACAAAGATTGATGTACCCTGAAAAGCTATCTTTCAAAGTTGATGGTGAAATAAGATACTTTCATGACAAAGAGCACCTTAGGAACTTCATGAATACCAAACCACCACTCAAAAAAATTTTAGACAAAATCCTAGGAAAAGACAATGAGGATCACAACCCCAGGAAGCCCAGCGGAATGAATCCACTGGGCAAGGCAAGAAATTAAAAGCAAAGGGGGAAAATCCAACAAAAGAAAAAGTCATGACAATGATAAGTCAATACATATCAGTTATAACCATCAATGTTAATGGTCTCAACTCACCAATCAAAAGGAATAGACTGGCAGAATGGGTCAAGAAGCAAGATTCAATAATATGCTGCATACAAGAAACACACTTAATTTAAAAAGAAACTCATAGACTGAAAGTTAAAGGGTGGAAAACAATACTCTAGTGACAGGAACCCAAAAAAAAGAAGGAGTAGCTATTCTCTTTGCAGATCAAGTGGATTTCAAACCCACACTGATTAAGAGAGACAAAGAAGGACTGTATATCCTTGTAAAGGGAACAATCCAAGAGGAAGAGATGACAATCATAAATAACTGTGCACCAAACACTAGTGCACCCAACTATATAAAACAAAGACTAATGGACATGAAAAACCATATAAGCACTAATACAATAGCAGTGGGGGACCTCAATACCCCATTGTCACAAATAGAAAGATCAACTAGACAAAAAGCAAGCAATGAAATATTAGAACTCAATCAAACTCTTGAACAAATAAACTTAACAGATGTTTACAGAGTGTTCCACCCTACAAAATCAGAATACACATTCTTTTCAGCTGCCCATGGGTCATTCTCCAAAATAGATCACATACTCACTCATTGAACATCTTTAGGTAAGTGCAAAGGAATTGAAGTTATCCCCTGATATTATCAGAGCATAGTGCAATGAAATTGGAGATCCATAGCAAAAGAAACTGCAAGAATCTCATAAACATATGGTAATTGAACAACACATTTCTGAATAACCAATGGGTCACAGAGGAAATGAAAGAAGAAATCAGACAGTTCCTTCACTTAAATGACAATGACAATTCAACATACAGGAATCTATGGGACACAATGAAAGCAGTCTTAGGAGGGAAATTCATAGCAGTGAATACTCATATTAGGAAAACAGAGCAAGCCCAATTAAACAACCTGATGCTGAACCTCAAGCTTCTAGAAAAAGAAGAGCAAGACAAACCCAAAGCTCATACAAGGGAGGAAATTATAAAGTTTAGGGCAGAAATCAATGCAATGGAGACTAAGAGAACAATGCAAAAAATCAATGAAGCCAGGAGTTGGTTCTTCGAAAGAATAAACAAGACTGACAAACCCTTAGCCAATGTTATCAGAAAAAGGAAAGAAAAGGCCCAAACACATGCAATTAGGAATGAAAAGGATGAAATTACAACAGACCCAGCAGAAATCCAGAGGATCATGAATACCTACTTTGAGAACTTATATGTCAATAAAATGGAAAACACAGAAGAAATGGACAGATTCCTAGATACATATGAATTACCAAAGTTGAACAAAGAAGACCTAAAAATTCTAAATGACCCAATATCATTCAATGAAATTGAAAACATAATTAAAAACTTACCAACTAAGAAAAGCCCGGGTCCTGATGGCTTCACTGCTGAATTCTACAAGACATTTAGAGAGGAACTACTGCCACTACTGATTAAACTCTTCAATGAAATTGAAAGGGAACCAATACTTCCAAATTCATTCCTAGAAGCAAGCATCTCCTTGATCCCCAAAGCAGAGAAAGACCCAACTGAAAAAGAGAACTAGAGCCCAATCTCACTAATGAACATAGATGCAAAAATCCTTAATAAGATACTGCCAAATACAATGCAGAAGATCATCAAGAAGATCATATACTCTGACCAAGTGGGATTCATCCCAGGGATGCAGGGATGGTTCAACATATGCAAATCAAGAAATGTAATACATTACATCAATAGAGCCAAGGACAAAAAACATATGATCATCTCAACAGATGCAGAAAAAGCATTCAACAAAATCCAACATGCATTTATGAGAAAAATCCTACAAAAAATTGGAATAGACGGTTTCTACATCAATCTGATAAAAGCCATCTATAAAAAACCAACAGCCAATATCATAATAAATAGTCAAAAACTGAAATCCTTTACACTAAAATCAGGAACAAGACAAGGATGTCCACTATCACCACTCCTGTTCAATATAGATTTGGAAACATTAGCCACGGCAATTAGACAAGAGAAAGAAATAAAAGGAATAAAGATAGGAAATGAAGAAGTCAAATTATCATTATTTGCAGATGACATGATACTCTCTATAGAAGACCCTAAGAACTCCACCAAAAGTCTTCTAGACTTAATAACCAAATTCAGTGAAGTAGCTGGATAAAAGGTCAACACACAAAAATCAATACTTTTCTGTACACAGAAAAAACGAACTCACTGAGAGAGAAGTGGGGCAATCAATTTCTTTCACAATAGCGTTCAAAAAATCGAAATTCCTAGGAATCAACCTAACAAAAGAAGTCAAAGACCTCTTCTCTGAAAACTATAGCACTTTGTAAAGAGAGATTGAAGACGATATCAGAAAATGGAAAGACATTCCTTGCGCCTGGGTAGGAAGGATCAACATAGTGAAAATGGCCATACTTCCAAAACTGCTATATAGATTCAAAGCAATCCCAATTGAAATCCCAGCAGCATACTTCATGGACCTTGAGAAAACAATCCCAAATTTCATTCAGAACCAGAAGAGACTCAGAATAGCCAAAGCAATTCTAGGTAACAGAGACATGGCAGGGGACATCACAACCCCCAACTTGAAACTATACTACAAAGTTACTGTGATAAAAACAGCATGATATTGGCAAAAAGCAGACCTGAGGATCAGTGGAACAGATTAGATGATGCAGAAACAACTCCAGACACACTTAGCCACCTCATCTTTGACAAAGGAGCCAAACAGCCTCACTGGAGGAAAGATAGCCTCTTTAATAAATGGTTCTGGAAATATTGGGTTTCAACTTGCCAAAGAGTAAAACTTGAGCCATATCTCTCACCATGCACTCAACTAAAATAAAAATGGATTGAAGATCTAAATATTAAAACCAAAACGCTGAACTGGCTGGAACAGAGGTTAGGTAGAACTCTTGAAGACACTGGTGTAGGAAAAGATTTTATGAACAAAACCTCAGTTGCCCATGAACTAGCACAAATGATCAACAGGTGGGATCTCTTCTTACTAAAAAGCTTCTGCACAGCAAGAGAAACCACCAGCAGTGTGAAGAGACAACCCACAATGTAGGAAAAAATTTTCGCTAGCTGTCCCTCAGTCAAAGGTCTACTATCTAGAATATATAAAGAACTTTTAAAAATTAGACCTCCCAAATTTAAAGACCCAATCTGAAAATAGGCATCTGAAATGAACAGACATTTCTCAGACAAAGAAGTAGAAACAGCGAATAAATATATGAAAAATGTTCAACATCACTGATCATTCAAGAGATGCAAATGAAAACAATGCTGAGATTCCACCTCACCCCAGAAAGAATGGCTGCTATCAAGAAATCAACGAATAACAAATGCTGGCAGGGCTGTGGGAAAAGAGGAACACTGCTCCACTGCTGGTGGGAGTGTAGACTGATGCAACCACTGTGGAAATCAGTATGGAGATACCTCAAAGAACTAGGAGTAGAAGTCCCATTTGACCCAGCTATTCCCCTGCTGGGTATCTTCCCCAGAGAATTAAAAGAATCATACCACAGCAATATATGTGCACCCATGTTCATAGCAGCAGAGTTTGTATTAGCTAAAACTTGGAAACAGCCCAAATGCCCATCAACTGGAGAGTGGATAAAGAAAATGTGGGGTTTTTTAAAAAATAAAATGGAATACCACTCAGCCATATAAAAAAGAGAAATTAGAGACATTTATAGCTAAATTGATGGACATTGAGGTGATAGTCTTAAGTGAAGTAAATAGGACACACATGTAAATACCAGATAGTTTCTCTAGTGTGAGAAACTGAAAGTGTAAATAAGGATCAAAAGGCATAATAGATATTGTGAAATAGGAAGAAAAGGGGCAAAGGGGAGGGGGAAGTGGGAGGGGTAGAGGAAAGGAAAGAAGGGAATGGAATTAATATGAGAAAATGAAAAAGTGGAAACAAAGTTTTTGTAAATAGGGAGAGATGGAGGGGTTGAAGGGAGGACAGGGAACGGGGATAAAATAAGAACCAAGAGAGATTATGTAAAGGTGCAAATTTCCAATGATGAATGTCATTATATTGTATACCTAAAATGTACCAATTAAAGGATATACCAAAAAAAGGAAGAAAATAGACTACATAGGATGATATCATGATGTCCAAAGACATAATTCAAGCTCTGATTAATACACTACCACAAGAGAAACACTGAGGTATCCTACTTATCACGAATACTTTCATAGATTTCATTGAAAAGTCTTAGGCCTACAAAGGAGGGCTGTCACAATGGTTATTAAATCTCAAAGAATGTGAACGCTCACAAACAGACAATTCTTTTCATCCAGCCTGCAAAAAAGAAATCTATAACTGAAAGATAAGAAAATCTGGAAATAGGGCTATATGTAACATATTAAATTTTGTATCAAGATTGTTCATCTGTTCATGATAAAAAATAATTTCTACCCCAAGGATAAGAAGGAAGGGGCATTATGATTTAAATTATTTAGTATGATTACTATTGGTATGAAAAAAGAACATTTTAAGATGAGAAATATTTAAGATAATAGCTGCCTGTCCCTTGTGGTCTGTCTTCACATGTCACATGCAGCCTAAGGTCTTTGTCTTGAATACAATTCTCATTCTCTTATTTTATTGTATTTGTTGGATTTTTGAGACAGAGTCTTGCTATGTAGTTCAGGCTGGCCTCGAACTCAGGCAATCCTCCTGTCAGGCAATCCTCCTGTCGGGCCATCCTCCTGTCTCAGCCTCCTGAAAGCTGGTATCACAGGGATGCGTCACAATGCCCACCTTCATTTTCTTTCAATTTCTTTAAACTCAAGTCTGATATATATATCAGGACTCTTCAGTCCTTTGATGTCTTAATCACAGCTGATGTTTGCTTTGCATCTGTTAATGAGGGAATGCATGGAAAGAGTAGAAAATTGAGGTCAAATGACTGGTACTCGACCTGCCTGAGACAGATGCTACAGGCCTACAGGTTAAGTCCTTGCATTGAGTGTTTGTAAAAGAGCCAGTGGAGCTTTGGCTCAGGAAAAAAGCAAATAAAGATCCTACCTTTATTGAAAATTTTGATATTTTATCATCATTGTAGTATTGAATTTTGAAAACTTTTTATTTAAAATATTATATAAAATTAGAAAATGAAGTTGTCGAATTTTCATGATGAATATGATACCTCAGGCAAGATACATCTAACCAGGTGGGGAACGGTCTATGTCTGTACAGACATAACCACATTCAGTGAGTGAACCTTGATTGAACACTAGTTTGAAAATATTTGATTAGTGGGTCTTTGGCCACCCTTTAAACAGGTCTAGTTTGGTTGATATACTGATCGACTGAGATGGGCATCTTACTATGTTGCCTAGACCGACCCCCACCTTCTGGGCTCAAGCGACCTCCAGCCTCAGCCGCCCGAGTACCACGCCTGGCTACCTCCTTAAACTGCATCCCAAGGAGGGCCTCACTGTGTCCTCCTGGCCACTCCTGGAAAGAACACCCGGGACAGGATAAGCCACGGGCAAGGGCCTTGTGTGCTGGCAGGGGAGTAGGGGACAGTAGTCAGCGAGCGTGCAGAAGAAGCCCAGGAGGATGTGTAGGAGTTCTGCTGGTCAGAGATAGCCGAGAAGGAAGTCAGTGTGCAAGGGAGGCCTTTTTCCTTCTGCAGCAGAAAGAACAGCACGGGCAAGGGCATCAGCAGTGCAGCCTTGCAGTCTGCACAGGTATGCAGGCCGGTCGATCTGAGAGCAGGACGTGCAGTAGGCAGCACAGGAGAAAAAGCTGGAAGGACAGGCTTAGACCCTTTCATGCACAGCCTCTGTTTTCCTTCAGGAGCCAAGGGGAACCACTGAAAACCTTTCATCTTTTATCCTTTTGGTTTATAAAGTGCATTTTCAAATGTTCTCTTAAGCTATTTTCAAGTACTTTCAGGAAAGAAGTTTGATATTTAAAATGTATTACTATTGCTAGTGTTTAAGATCTGTGCCTCAGCCAAGCAAGGCGGTGCATGCCTGTAATCTCAGCACTCTGGGAGGCTGAGGCAGGAGGATCACAAGTTTAAGCCCAGCCTGGGCAAATTAGTAAGTTAGGGAGACCCTGTCTCAAATTTTAAAAAGGGAAGTTGGTAGTGGCTGGGGATATAGCTCAGTGCAAAGTCCTGGGTTCAATTTCCCAATGCCACAAAAAAAAGATCAGTATTTTTGACTTTATAAAATTAAAGCCACAATGAGATACCACTAAACCTGCAGATGAATGAGTAATATTAAAAAGAATTACCATATCAAGTGTTAGTGAGGGTATGAAATGTGACTATGATGCTGAATTGTCAGCTTGACTGGCGTGTGAGCCTAGAGAAGGAGTAAAGCACACTTCTGGGTGTGTCTGAGTGGACCACAGACACATGGCCTTGGAGACCACATTTGGTCCCTGGCCCCTACCTCTCTGGCTCTGTTCCCCTGCTCTGCTTTCTGGCTGCCATGCATTAAGCAGTTTTGCTCCTCCAAGCCCTTTTGCAAAGGTGTTTCTGCCTTGAAGCCAGCTGATTATGAACTGAACCCTCTGAAACTGTAAGCCAATAAACCTCACCTCCTTTTAGTTGTGTGTGTCAGGTATTTTGTCCCAGCAATGGGAAAGCTGACCAATACATAAAGTAACTGTAATGTTCACCTACTGCTAGTAAGAATGAACAGTGAAATGATGCTTTGCAAAACAGTTGAACCATTTTCTTAAAAAATTAAACATATACCTGCCAGATAACTCAGCCATTCAACTTTCAGATATTTACCCAAGAGAAATGGAAGCAAATATCCAAACAAAAAGTTGTCCACAAATATTCACAGTAGCTGTGTTAGTAATAGTCCGAAACTGGAAGCAACTTAAATATCCATCAACAGATGAATAGAGAAACAAATTGTGGTATATCCACACAATAGAACTCAGCAATGTAAAAGGACAAATTGTTGACATAAGTGGGGGAGAAAGTTCCTCAAAATAATTATGCTATGTGAAAGATGCTAGACGAAAAAAAGAGTTGTTTGATTTGTTCCCCTTTATGTTAGTGTTTAACCTATACCTCTATGGTTTGGAAGCTAGGTCTGAAGACTTGATTGCTTTTGGCAAGAAAATACATTCTTCATAGGTCATGCAGTGTACGTTATATTGCATCACAGGAGGAAGTAAATAGGCTCTTCACTGTGTGATGCTAAATTTGATCATTTGGTTAAGGGAGTAATTGTCAGATCTCTCCTTGATGCAGGCTTTTTTCCCTCTCCCTCTTGCAATTAGTGAGTAATCTGTAGGTTACACATCAGCCAGGAGTGAATGTTTTCTTTGCCTCCTTCTCCTGACAGTTTTAGCATCCACTAACAATCCTTGCCTAAACTGATTATTTCATTGGTTTTTTAAAATTCATTTTAAAATTCTTTCATTCTTCTCACTGACTTAGCTGTTTTCTTCTTAGTGAACAGAGACTAAAATGTTTTTATTTTTTGGATTTTTTTTTTTTTTTTAGCTTCTTGAGACAGGGTTTTGGTGTGTAGTTCAGGCTGGCCTTGAACTTGCTATTTATCCCAGGCTAGTCTTGAACTAGCAGTGATTCTCCTGTTCCAGCCTTCCAAGTGCTGGGACAACATGCATGTGCCTCCATGCCTGGCATACCAAAAGGCTTTTGAATGAAACAGCTTTCCATGTTGGATTCCCTTGATAAACCCACATTCACCCTTCATGTCTGCTCAATGCACCCCTGTTCCCCTCCTGCCCCTCTTTTCTGACTCCTAACCACAGAGGCTGTTTTCCAACCATATTGCACATCACTTTTGGGTCCATACCATGTTTAGGCATCATTCTAGGCATGGGAGTACAGCAGTGAATAAACTGGATGAAGTCCCTGAGTCTGAGTCAGAATATTCTGGAGCCTTTCCCTTTGCTAGGGGAAAGCAGACTCCAATTACCTGGAGACTGCAAAGGCCCCACCTAGGGTAGATGCCTTACAAGGTGATGCTTGTCTTTATTTCCCAGTTCTTTCTTCAATGCTTCTAGACCAATAATGAGAAGTCTCATGATGAATGAAGCAGGGAAATAGAGTTATGCGAAGGAAGGGTTTATTCACCAAAACCCAGGATGAACCTGGCATAGTCTCACCAGTAACAGAGAGATGTGCCTGGAGATGAACCTTAAGATTGCGGGATCAAGGAGGGCAGAACACAAGACTCCATGGGGTAGAGTATGTCAAAACAGGTGTAGTATCCAGTACTCAGGACTTAATATCTTTGCAGAATGCCTAGATCTGTGCCCAGCATGGTGGACAGGGCTCCTTGAAACTTGAAAATAATGATGAGGTGGAGATGCTGGATTTCTAGAAGAGAGAAGAAGGGAGTCAAAATTTCAAACAGGTTAGATAGAAGTAAGTATGCATTTAGTATGGAATACTAGAGAACCCTCCAGCTAACACTTCTTTGGTAGGGCCCAGAGTATGCTCCCCTTGTTAAAGTGATAAGGGATGCGCTAGAACATTCTGGGCAGCTCTAGACCAAGCCTGACTGTGGGAGATTCCCCAGTGTCAATGGGAGTAGCAAGGCTCTAGAGGCCAGGTTGGCAGCATTAGACCACCTGAGGCAATAGGGTACTGATATGGTTATAATGTGTCAGACTGAATAAATCCTAGGGGCCAAGGTGAGGCAGGGAAAGGTGAGCCCCAGTAGAGCACATCAATCATTGAGATTCTTCAAACATACACAAAGAAGGGGTGTGTGTGTGTGTGTGTGTGTGTGTGCATGCGCGCGTGCGCCTGTGTGTGGGGGTAAGCACAAAAGCAGAATAATGGCTACTTGTGGGAGGAAGAGGGAAGAGAGCGGGCATAAACAGAGATGTGTAAAGGGACTTCTGCGGTATCAGTAATAGCCTCTTTCTCGAGGCACCTATGAGCACATAGATGTTCATTTTATTTGTATTGTTATTTTCCAGGCCTGTAAGTTATAGTTTTTTGAATGTACATAATATTTAACAAAAATAACTTAAAGAAATAGGCCCTGACCATAATTTCTCATTGGTCGTGACTTAATAGATAATCGTGAAAGGAACATGGATTTGGGGCTTTGGCATCAAATAGATCCAAATTCAAGTCTCTTATTGGCTGAACAACTTAGGGCATTACTGAGTTTCTGAAAAGTCTCACCAGGGAAATGGAGTTGGCAATATCTATCCAGCAGGGTAGTAGTAAATAGTAAATGAGACAATTTACACAAATCTTCTAGTCAGTGCCTGGCAATATCACCGGCTTATGGAACAATAGTTACTATTCTATAACTTTGCCCAAGCCTCCCAGTTTCTCCCTTTTAGAAATTTTCCATCTTTTTCATTTGACTTCATTCGAATTATTTCCTGCATGCAAAACATTATGCAGGTGAGCTGTGCTTTAATTTCCTGTACATTTTGAGTTAATTTTCAAAATCTGACCCTTAATTATCTCATCTGACCCTTAGTTTCAATTCTTGGTTTCTAACAGTTTGGAACACGGAAGGAGATCAACATATGTCAGCAAATAAGTGAATGTACTAGGCAAGTGCTATGGGCTGAACTATCTTCCCCCAAATTCGTATGTTTAAATCTTAATGCCAGTAGCTCAGAATCTAACTGTATTTGAAGATAAGGTCTTAGAAGGAGTGATTACGTTGAAATGAGGCCATTAGGGTGGAGCTCTACCCCAATATGACTGATGCCTTTATGAAGAGGAAGTGACAGCAGGAATGCACACACAAAGAAAAACACAGGGTGAAGGCAGCCATCTGCAAGTGGGGAGAGGCCTCAGGAGAAACCCAACCTGCCAGCACCTTGATCTTGGACTTCCAGCCTCCAGGACTGCAAGAAAATAAACTTCTATTGTTTAAACCATCCCATCTGTGTGTTTGTTATGGCAGTCCTAGCAGACTAATACAGTAAGGCAACTGAAATTATGCCCAGTTTATAAACGTGGAAACTGAGGCTCAAGGGTTAAGACTTACACAGAGTCACATAAGCAGTAAATGGGCAGAGTTGGTGCTCAAATCGAGATGCCAAATTGTGGTTCTTTCCACTGCTGTCTGCTTCTCTTAAAGTTGTGCTACATGAAGGTGTATCAGTCGGTGCAAACTTAATTTTAAAATTAAATTCTTATTTTTATCAAAGAAATGTAAGTGTTTGTAAAGAAACACAAGAGTCACTTGCCTTCCCTTCTCATCTGGTGGCCTCCTTAGATGCAGCCACGCTGAGCTCTTGCATTTCCTCAGAGATAGCATGCGCATATGGATGGGTCATAGTCCTCCAGATCAGGACATCATCTATTAATTTCCTAGCATTAAAGATGAGCTTTTAATGATTTTAAAATACACACTTAACCCTCTCACTCCTTTTCTTTTAATATACTTGTATCGCCATCATTTATATGCTTTTTTCTTCAATATTGTCTTAGTTTTCTCGAGGTTAATTTTCTTTTCACTTTTGTATTAGATCCCCCCCCCCCCCAATATCGGGTGATCCTTAGCTATCCATTCACATTTAAGAGAAAGCCTGTTTTTTTTCCCCTTAATTTGCACAGAGGCAGCTGGTGACGGATTTCTGACATTTCTGCGGTTCCATGTCACAGATTGGTGTGCTATTGCTGGGCCCTGTTGCAGGAGTGTAGACCACAGCTTCATTTTCTCTAAGTCAGTTAGTTACTTTGTCCATCCACTTTTTATTCCCTAGAATTTCCTGACATCTGTGCTGTCATCACTTCTCTTGTTCTCTTTGCACCTTTTAAAAATTCCTCTGTTGTTACCTTAGGGAGTTTTGGGAGGAAGTAGAAGCACACAGATTTCTAACCAGGAGTCTACCTTTCTAATTTTGACTCCTGTTAAAGTTTTTTTATTAGTCAATAAATAGTGGTTAGTATCAGTTTAATGCAAATGAATAAAAACATCCCCAGGTAACGATTTTTGCAGTTACCTCTGTCAAAGTCTCTCTTATACTGAAAACCTCAGCTTGCATTAATAACATTAAGAGTAATATGATAGTTCACACCTAGGTGAACTAGGTCTGGTTTTGAGTTCCACCTGGGATGGGGTGCCAGATCCCGAGTGGGGCGTGGCCGGCTTCTGCATGGGGGATGAGCTGGGGGCAGGGAGGGGAGAAGACCTGTACAGAGGGGTGCCCTAGCACGGGAGGCCAGGCACCAGGCAAGCTGCAGAGGGCTTGCTCATAGAGTGATATTAGCACCAGTATTGCCACGTACACATGGAAATGTATTTGTGGGTGTGTGTTCCTGAGCTTGGCCCCTAGCTTGAGAGAATGTGAGAGCTGGGAACTCAAACTAACCTGCAGACCACTCAGACCCTAGCATTTAAATACCACTCACCACTGGAAAGGAATCCAGGCGCCTTGGTTGGGTGCCAGATTTGGCAAAAAAAAAAAAAAAAAAAAAAAAAAAAGGCAAAAAATAGCAGGCCAGTAATTATCGATGGGATGTACCTGTACCAAACATTCATTCATTATTCACCTGAAATTCAAACTGAACTGATGATCTGAGTTTTATTTGGCAATTCTACTTCTTGGAGAAATGACTGATTCTACTACTGGGGCAAGGAAAATACAAGATGAACTTGGAACATTTTGTTGTGCTAGAAAGAAAATATTCAAAAAATAATGGGACAAAGTGACATAGAAGCCAACTTAAAGGGGCTCCACTAGTCAGATATGGGACAATATAAGCATCAAAGTAAATAAATAATAATACTAACAGATCGTAATCCATTGGACAAAAGAGGAAACCATGAACCCATACTGATAAAAACAAAATAATAAAATGAATTTGGATGAATGGAATATTTATCTGGATTTAAAGTGTTTCCTCACAAAATACTTATTAATTCCTCCTGGAAAAAACAGCAACTTCATTTTGGAATTACTTTATTGTGAAGCCTGGCAGACCCCATTTTGACCGAGTGGTGAAAAATGAAAGTCCTCGATAATAGGGTGAATCACCTGAAATCGAGGGTCACAGTACGAACACAGTGCCATTTTGGTGGTGTTCCAGCACAAACACACTGAAGTTGTGAGGTGTCCGTGAAATAATTAGCTGTTATCTTCAAAAGTATTAATGTCATAAAGTAAAAGATTAAGGATATTTTTTCAGACAGGAGAATGCTAAAGAGATGTGACAATTAAATGTAGCATATTCAGAAGTGGGTCTCTTAGTTTTGCTCTAAGTGACATTACTGGAACAACTAATGAAATTTGACGGGGGTCTCAGGATTAGAAAGTGTGAATTATCAATATTAATTTCCTGATCCTGATGGTATTGTGATTATGTAGGAAAATATCCTATGTTCATCCTCTTAAGTATTTGGGGCTGATGGGTATCAGGTTAGCAACTCATTCCTAATGGTTCAAGATGAAGTTATTTGTATTGAATGTACAACTTTCCTGTAAGCTTCAGATTGTTCTAATATAAGTAAAAATAATGCTTACACTTGATTTTTAAAGGAAGCAATATTTAATCATTCTTACTCTACAGGGTTCTAAAAAGAGCTTCAAATGCCACAAATGAAATGTGTTTTGTGATTATCATGTAAGAGACTAAAAGACAACCATCTGAGGATTGCAAATTCACTTATTAAAAAATGCTCCTGAAATGAAATTTCTAATTTTTAAACCACAAGAAGTGCAAAAAGAGGCCTGTATTACTTATATCTATGTGCAAAGCATTGGAAGAAAACTGCTCTTTAGGACAAAAACCAAAGGTAGCTATTTTTGGGGCTTAGACCGTGGCATTTCATCTCTGAGGGAGATGATCCTTTTGTTTAAGGAAAAAAAAAATCTTCAAGCATATGTCAGAGATTGATAATTTTCTACCGCATATCTACTCTTCCTGCTTTTCTTTATTAACAGAATCCCAACCTTACTTTGGGCAACAATGCACAGCTAAAAGAACTCAGTCTTAGTTAGAGCTGGGCATGGCCTCAAGATACCACTCTATCAATGAGATCTAGACAGAAGTGTGATGAAAAGCAGGGACAGAAATCAATATGGGTGTGACTCTCGAAGATCAGCCTGTTTGCCACTTGTTAGGTAACAGGCTTGATAATAAAAGTCACCATGACATGGATCACAATAAGGATACCAAAGGAAGAGAAGCCTGGGCACCTGATGGCATTCTGAGCTGCTGCACCAGCCTTGGACTCCTTGGTTGCTGGCTTTTTATTAAGGGAAATATCTTTATGCCAGTTAGTTTTTTGTGATTTTTGTATCTCGGTATATTATTAACAAGTTAGATGCAAGTTTTAGGAGAGATGGAGATCCAGGAGAGTCAAATGCTTATTCAACAAAAGGAATCATGTGTTTAAGAAGACTGCTCTGGAGAGATATGAGGAGCATATGGGAGTAGTAAATATAGGGTGATCAGAAAAAGCTGTAATGATGGACACATACAGTAAGAAATTCTAAGGTTACAAGTGGCCAACAGTTTTAGGAAAATTATACCTGATATCATTAGTCAGCTTTCCTATTTCTGGGACAAACTACCTGAAACCCACAACTTAAAGGAGGAGAGTTTTCTTTTGGCTCACTGTTTCAGAGGTTTCAGTTGGTGGTTCGCTGGTTCCAAGGCAGAAACATCACAGTGGAAGAGCCTGGTGGAGCAAAGCTGCTCACTTCATGGTGGATGGGAAACAGCACAAGGAAAGAGCACCAGACAGAGAAGCACCCGCCAAAGGCCCCAGTGAGCCATGTCTTCCAACTGAGCCCTACCTCCTAACAGCGCATTCATCTATGAATGAGCATGCGAATGAGTACATCACCCCACAATTCGATCACCTCTCAGTGGTCTCATATTTCAGTCGAGTTGACATGATTCATCAGAATAGATGACTTTTTCCCCCAGTACCAATAAGTTACATTCCCAGCCCTTTTCAGTTTTTATTTGAGATAGGGTCTTGTTAAGTTGCCCAGGCTGGCCTCAAACTTGGTATCTTCCTGTCTCGGCTTTCTGAGTGATTAGGATTACAGGTCTGTGCCTCCATGCCTGGCTCTGATGTTGATTTTAAAGTTGCTTCCTGTGCTGTAAATTGGTTCTTACATTATATTAACCATTTTTAAACCTGTAAACCTAAACATCTTCTATGTAAAAGAGACTTCTGTTAATGAAATGAAAGAGTAGTAGAGTCCAGTTTTGGTCAAGGTTTTTAAATAGTTTGAGGATGCCATTCACTGTGTAGATGGCTGGTTTTGAATTTTTCACATGAATGTATTCATATAAGATGGTAGCCATGACTTTTGTTTTCTTTTCTCTAGGAGTTCTTTTATAGTTTGAATTGTAACTTACAACACGTGTTTACATAAAAATAGTATAACTAAAATGGGTAGCATTTTCATATCAGGTCACAAAAGCCCAGGTAACTCAACCTCACTAGACTAAAATACATAAGGACTTGATATTCTTTACAGTGTTTCTAAATTCAAACAATATTATATTAAAGTCAGCAACTTAACACAATGCAACTTTATAACTGACTGAGGTCAGGTAGCACTTCTTTAAGCAACAACAAAGGAATCTGATCTCTTCTGTCATGTGATCCACTATCTTCACATCCTTTGCTTCTAGCACTGTAGATGGGAGAAGTCACAAACTATTTCCTGGGGAGACTAGGATTAAGCCTGGAGTGACACACATTACTTTTACAGGCCAGACTAATCACATGGCCCTAAAACAAATGCAAGGGAGGATGGGAAACGTAGTTTTCCTATGTGGCCATGAAAAAGAGGAAGAAGGAATGTGGGGCCTTGTACCTACTTTGCAGGGTTTATTTGATGATTAAATTAAAGAAAAAAACACTGACAAATGTTATGTCCTTTCCTTCCTTTGGAATCAGCTAAAAACTGTACAGTAATGGTGGAGTAATGGCAGAAGTGGCAACAGTGGGTTGTGGTAGCACAAGCTCCCAGTGAAAGGAGACACTTAGAGGAAACTGGGTGCTGATTTTGGCAGAGCTCAGCTAAGGTTCTGGTGACCCAAAAGGTGGGTAGAGAACAAGAGAAGATAAAATTTATGTAGTTAGGAAGTGCTCTTGAAAGCAGCCTTAGAAAGTAAGAACAATTCAAGGAGAGGAGAAAGAGGTAATAAAGGGTTTGGCTGGAAGAAATATCAAAATCTTCATCTATCATGGTGGGGCAGAGGTTGAAGGAAGCAGTATCTAAGAAAATGCACAGGTTTCCTTCAACATAGTGAACACCGCTCAGTGACTTAGTGATTCTCCTCAAATAGTAAAGCTGTGTTAAGCTCTGTATCACAAGTGAATAAAAAACTACTGAAGGAAATTATCTTTCACTAAAAATACAAAATGCTTAGATTCGAAATATAATATTAAAAATTGAAGTGATACAATGTAAAGCAATTGTTTCTAAATACTATTGGAGGGTCCAGTTTTAGTTTCTCTAAAAATACTTAAATACAATTGAAGAATGCTGTGTGAACCTTAATGAGACCGAGGGTGGGGGCACAAACCATAAAAAGTATGGCTGGGAAAGGGAAATTTAAATATGAACTGGATTTTTTTTCCAGTATCAGGACTCAGACTCAGGACCTTTTGCTTGCCAGACAGGCGTGGCACCACTGAGATACATCCCTGACCCTTGAACTGAATTTAGATACAGACTTCTTAGATATAACTAATGGTTAGGGTTATGTACAAGTATATCCTTTTTTATTTAGAACTTTTTCCTGCTGAAGTACTTGGGAGACCTGGAGTGAAATATGATGCCTATGAGTTAGTTCAAACGATCCAGAAAAAGTATAGAAAGCAAACCCAGCAAAATGTTAACAATGACTGAATCTAGGTAGAAAGTGGATGAACATACATTGAATTACTATTTCAATATTTCTGTATTTTTAGAAAGTTGCCATAATAAAATTTTGAAACGAATTAAGTCTCTTTACATTAGTCTTTTTAGTCTATTTGCTTATCAAGAGAACAAAAGCAGTAACCCTTTTATCCAAAGAACATATCACCAGGTATGTAAGCCAAAATGTTTTCAGTGATAGGTTTGGGGTTAACAAAATAGGTACCAGACTGTAAGCTCCATGAAGCAAGGGACAAGACACAAGGTTTTTCCCTCACTATTGTATAGCCAGTATTTAGCCAAGTGCTAGGGAGCAGGTGACACATGTAATTTTGTTGATTGGGTGGTGAGGTCAATGTGAAAATCCTATGCTCTTACTTTAATTCTTTCATGCCGTATATATATGTATGTATATATATATATGATATATATATATATATATCACTGCCTTCTGAAAGTTAAAACATAAATAATATTTATATACCTGGTATTTGATAATTATTGTTAATTTAGAATTTTTTTTCTTTTTGGTACTAGGGATTGAACTCGGGACCTTGCACTTGCGAGGCAGGCAGCGACACCACTGACCTAAATCCCTGGCCCCAACTTAGATATTTTAAAGCTGTTGCTCCACCAAGTTATATCTAAGCCTACTTTAATAAGTTATTTTCTTTAAGCCTGTTTCACTATTTTATTTTAAAAATAATAGCTGGATTGTGTTACATATTTCATGGCTATTTATTATAAAAAAATCAAGTGGCCTGGGTCCTGGAGATTCCTCTGAAGCCTTAAGGTTCAATTATCAAAGTTTACTAGTAATTCAAAGTTATTTATTTTCTATTAAAATCAGTAGTGACCTATCACTCGCTTTCAGAATCTATCTTTTGCAAACTCAGATGATGAGCAAGGAAACAAGGGGAAATCCCACATGTGAAAGTTTTCTAGGTTGATTTGTTCAAAATGTCACTAAATTCTGATATCCAGCTGGGCACAGTGGCACATGCCTGTAGTCCAAGTTTCTAGGAAAGCTGAAGCAGGAAGATCTCGAGTCTAGGAGTTTGAAGCCAGCCTAGGCAAAACAGCAACTCTTTCACCAAAACACCCCCCCCCCGCCGCTATTCTTGCAACACATTTTAACAGCATTATGAAATGATTAGGGCTCTATCTCCAAATCCAAGGGCCTTTCTTGCAACATGACACTACTAACCATTGCTTTATTTTGTGAAACTTTTTGCAGATGCCAAGAAGTATGGCGATTCTTTGAACAGGCAAAGGGACCTAGTAACTGATTGTCTATGAGATGAAGGGGAGAGTGGAGAAACTTTGTTTAAAGCAAGTTTTTGTTTTAGCTTTATTGATATTAATCTTAAAATTTGTATTTCTGTTAATGTCAATCTTTAATCTGATCCTAAAGCTGTTAGGCTTAAAATAATTTATTCAACTGTAGAACAAGGTTCATCATGTGGAAGTGACCAATATTCTACAGATCTGGGAATTAATTTACCTTATTGCTGCAGAAGACCGAGTCAGTGCGATATAATGGCAAGTTTACTGTATTTGAAGATTTAGGGTGGAGTCTAGGCCTATTTACTTGCTTTCCTGACTCACTAAATTTTGCTGCGTCTCAGCTTCCTTCAGTTTTAAAATTTCACCAATACTATACAAAGAACTGAGATAAGAAAATAATAAACAATTAAATGTAGCCAGTTGGGAAAATTTGCCAGGCAATATATGTTGATGAGTAAAATTATTAAAAAATATATTTTAGTAGGAACTTTAGAGAAAAAGAAAAAGCCATTGTGACTTTTATAAAACCAATGAACTTGAGAAAAATATGTGTAGTTTCTTACAGTTTTCTAACAGAAAAATACAGAACAGAGACATCGGACAGTTATATAGATAGTTCCAAGTGAATAAAAATTGCCTTTATGTACTTTAGGGAAACCATACTACAACAAAAAACAAAAACGACCAATGTGTGGCTCAGTAATAGTTTAATAGGTGAAAGATGGTAATTTTGGAAGGTAAAGAATTTTAAAAAGTTTCACTGACCTACTTTTAAGAAGCAAAAGTATCACATTCATAAAAGCTAATTAGGTAAACCATAATTTTTTTTTTTAGTTTGGGAAGGATCTGCCTCAAATATAACTAATTTGGTTGCATTAGTTTACCTAAATTTTACTGCTCAAATGTGGACAAGAAAAACAAACTGGAAAACTGGGCACTTCAGAGATTAGGCATTAAATATTAATGCCACACTTAACAAGAGAGAAATCCAAATGTCAGCTGATGTACGAAAAGGTCCTCAACAGTGTCAGTGATTGGGGAAACGCGGGCTCAAACCACAAGGCAACACTATCCCACACCCACCAGGCTAGCAAAACTGAAAAGGGTTGACAATACCATGTTGCGAGGTGTGCACCAATGGGACTCATACACTGCTAGTGTGAGTGGATCACTTCGGAAAACAGTGTGATATTATTTATTCAAGTTTATACTATACACTCTCAAGTACAGAGTATACAGAAACTGATGTGGATGTGATGGAATGCATCTAGGAGGAATGAAGCATGTATAATAGCCCCAAACTGAATAACCCAGATGTCTATCAACTACAGAATGGCTAAACAAACTGTCACATATTACTACATTGGAACATTATAATATATAGCAATTAAAACGATCAAATTACAGTTATAGGAATAATGTGAACACTGTATGGATTAAAAGTGTTGAGGAAATCCAGGGAGCACAACATATTAAACACCAACTGTTTCATTTACATAAAGCTCAAAGAAAAGGACAAAATTAAACAACATATTGCTTAGGATACATGCCTGTGAAAAAACAAGAAAGTCAAAGAAACAATTACCACAAAGGTTAGCATGACTACCTCTGTGTAGAGTTTTTCTTCAGGGAGGTCACCAAGGGGCCCTGGGGTGCTGGCAATACTTCCTGCCTGGGTGACTGCTCACTTATATAATTACCCATTATATTATATAATTATTTTACACATTTAAAGTGTATTTCACAAAAATGCTAAAATTAATTGATATAGTAGAGGGAAAATTTGGCAGATAACAGTATATTGCAATCACTGACAGCAGAAACCACCCATGTGAGATAATGAAACACTGATTATTCACCAGAGCTCACTCTGAAGCATAGGTGTGAACCTTGTACAAATGTCCCTTTGTTATATTTCATTAACATAGTACACAGATCTTTATCATAAATTGATGGACCAAGGAGAGAAGTGTTACCTGAAACTTCAGTTTGTGGAGTTTTTGAATGGACTGTTTTCTCCTCCAGATTCATAGGCAACATAAGGAACTAAAAAGATGCAGAGCGAGTTGGAAAAGTATGAATTTCCTCCTTTCCAGAGGCCAGTTCCAGCTGTTTATAACCAACTGGGTGCTGAGTGGGTGGCTTCTGCTGGTAAACTAGTGCAGCTCAGAGCTGTCAAGTGCCACTCTGTCCCTCTGTACTAAGGTTCTACAGTGGCACCACTGACAAGGAAGCAGATGAAGCCTTTGAAAGCCCCTATGTGGCGACACACTCTCCTGGAGGTGACCTCGTGTGCTGCAGAGCGCTCCAGAGGTCGGATGGTTTTCATTCAAGCCCACAAAACTTAACCTATGAAGTGCTCAGCTTCACAGAATCTCAATTTGTGTTTAACTCTTAATTTCCACCACTCTCCTGCTGGAGGACTGGAAGAGGTGCAAAAGCAGAAAAGATTTTGTAGGTATGTGAGGCCATGGGTTGTCGATTTGATTCCGAGTGAAACTTAGTTGGCAAGAGAGAGCAGGTCATGTTAAGACCCTAAATTCAACGTTTAACCTGACCCTTGGAACTTTAGGGGAGGGCAGGAGGGCCAGGTGCAACTTTTATCTCTCCTTCTTTTGCAGGTCCTCTATCTTCCTTTCTCCTACCCACTTTTTCTGCAGCATTTTAATAATAATGAGTATTTACCCAACTGTTTACCCTTGTATTTACCCAATTGTTTCCTTGGTCTACTGTTTTGCATATGATGAAGTAGTGGCAGAAACCCTGGGTTCCCAAATTTGTCAGTAATACAGTTGCTTTACCTGCACTCCCCAAAAGGTGGAAAGGCTTGTAATACCCACTGCTGAAGTTTCCAGAGGAGGTAGGGTGTGCCAGGGTTCTGCGTCGTAATTGTGGCTTCTGCTTCGTTTCATCATTGCTGTTGCTTTAATCTCATTCTCACACTACTCAGCAGTAAAGTAAGTTAAAGACAGGTTGAGGCTTCTGCTCCTTTTATCTTAAAATTTCTTTCCCTAGAAAACTATACTTTAAGTTGCAGGAGTTTTTACCTGCATTTACTTCCGAGTATAACAACTATAGGATAAGCCACACAATCGTAGTAATGTTTATTTCACAAAGAAAATAATAGCCTTTGGGTTAGACATGAAACGCAAGCCAACATTTCTTGACGGCGGTGAGGGACAATGATGAACAACGCTTCGGACCGTGAGCACGAAGCATTAACAGTGAGGTACTACTGTTCTCCCTCATGAAAACCAGTGAAAAGTCCCGCCACCAACTCCCGGAAGGAAGGCTCCCTTTCAATCCTCCTTCCCCCTCCACAGCAACTCTCCTCCTTTTCCACTAGAGACTCAGCCTGTGACTCTGTACTCAAGCCTCACCCTGTTTCCTTTCACGGCTCGGGGGAGGGGACGGGTGCATTGCAATTCTCATCTTTCCAACGCGCTGCAGTTTACAAAGCGCTTGCGCTTTCATCCTCCGAAGAGTTCCGCGAGGGCCAAGCGAAAGAGGCATTCGTTCATTAAGCAAACCTTTGCTCGGCCCGACCGCAAGTCACCCCGCGCTAGGTCTCACCCCACGCCACGGGAAGGGCGGGGCGCTCGCTCCCCAGAGCAGGTGCAACGATCAGGCAGTAGCACAACTTCTCCATGAGTTGGCTTTTCCAGGGCCTGTCCGGGGCCACATGCCTCACCTTGGGGTGGTGCGCGCCCCAGCCCGGCCCCACCGCCTGGCTCCTTCTTGTTCCCAAAGGAGCAGTCGCTACCTGCCTCGGAGGAAACCGCTACAGAGCAAACTCTCTCTGCGGCCCTCGGGTCAGGGGTAAGATCAGGCGGCAGTTTAGGCTCAGCTGGGCTCCTCCCCTTCCTCTCTTCAGTTCTGACGCGGCCGTAGAGGCGGCAGCGGTGGCGGCAGCGGCAGCAGAGACTCCCGCAGCCCGAGGCGCACCCACCCGCTCGCGGATCCTCGACTTCCTCTTCCTTTCTAGCGTCATCGGCGCGCGCCACAGGCGCCCAGGGCGGGGTAGGGAGAGGGGGGGAAAAAGGCCAGCGGAGCCAGCCTGGGAGCGGAAAGAATAGGGAGGGGGAGAAGAGCGGTTGCTAGGCGACTTGCGTCATCAGCGGGCGCCGCTCTCCTCCCGCCCCTCTCTCTGGAGTGAGGCGAGAGCCCCGCACAGAGCGAGGGAGACAGCGAGCGGAGCTCCGGGCGCTGCCGCCACTGCTGCCTAGAGAGTGAGCGCGAGGGAGCATCCGAGGGACCCAGCTCCGGTGCCCTGGCCGCCGCCGAGACCTCAGCCACAACCTGGGCCAGCAGGAGCCGCGGCCGCCCCCCTCTTCCCCCCCTCACCTTCCCGGCCGGCGGCGGCTGCTGCACACGCCGGAGCCGGAGCCGGAGCTGGAGCCGGCGGCTGGGGGCAGGGAGGCGGCCACCGCGGGTCGGGACTGGTAGCTGCTTCGCGGTGAGAGGACGCTGAGGAGGGGCTGGAATTCCTGCCTCGTCCCGGGGCGTGGGGCGAAGGACCTCCAGGGTGTAGTAGGGAGGGGGGTCCCAGCCGCGGCGACACATGCGGGAGCCGGGAGCGGGGGCGGCGCCGAGCGGAGCCGGCCGGGTCCCCCGCCTCGCTGCCGCCGCCGCGGCCACCCGCCCGGGGCCGTAGCATCTGGCCCCGGAGTGTATGAGCCGGAGCCCTAAGACCAGCAGCCACCCCCCGCCCGGGGGGCCGGGGACCCCGATGTGAAGCGGCGGCGGGGAGTGCGGGACCGGCGCCGCCGTCGTTTCGTAACCTTCCCCCTCCCCTGAGCCCCTCAGGGGGTCTTCTCTCTCGGCCAGTCGCCGGCCCCCCGGCTCCTCGGCAGGACCCCGGGAGTCCTCAGAGCCCCCTCCCCTGCCCCAGCCCCCCAGGGCGGCGGGGCCGGGGGGGACCCGGGGGGCCGGCTGCTGCCTACGCCCAGAGGAAACTTTATAAAAACACGATCCGGAGTCTGCCGAACGTGACTCCCGGGACAAGTGGCCCTGGAAGGGCAGAAGCCACAGCCTGAAGAGACCTGGGAAGAGGAAAAGAGGAGGTGATCGGGGCCGCCGCCTCCTCTTGGCCGGCAGCGCGGAAGAGACCCGGGTGGCCTCCTGGCTGATCGACTGGAGCACTGCTTCTTCCTCGGTTACGCGGTTACGCGCCGGAGCCTTCCGCAGCTGCTGTCTCAGTCCGGAGGAGGAAGGGAACCAACCCACTTTCTCAGCGCCCTTCTCGAACGCGTGAGTGGCCTCAGGAGAGGGGATTGAGGGGTAGAAAGTGGGAGCACGCTGGTGCTTCAGTCTGGAATTTTGCAGTTTTCCAGGAGTGTCTGAGTATAGGTGAGAAGGTATATAGACGTTTGTGTCTTACAGGAGGCAGAAGGTGTTAGGTAGTGTTTTTGTAACCTTTTAGTTTGCAGGAGTAATGCAACTATGTAGTTTTCTCCTAGAGGCGTTCTAGCCAGGGTCCTACACCTCTCTGGCCAGGAATTGTCAGAGGAAAGTTAAGGAAGCCAGAATCTGTGTGTATGCCAAGAACGTCTCTGTAATGCACCTTTTTCTGGTACATCGGCAGAGATATAGCGCTACATACAGTTTTTGTTTCTGGGGAGCTCTCCTAAGGGTTCCCAAGTGGGAAACACTTACCATATAACCCCCTTCTTGCAGTCTTCAGTGAGAAAAAGACGGGTTTTCATTTTTATTACCAACTGTACGGGAGTACTGTAATACGTTTCAGTTGCTGCAGAAATTCTTGAGTTCTTGTGAATTACAGCTTACATGGGAGAGAGCTCTTACTGCATTAAACCATTTTATAAAAGTTGTTACATTTTCTTCAGCCGAATTTCTTTTTTTAGACTTTGCTTGTTTGTTCAATTTAGGAGGAAACTCTTGATACTGAATTTTTTCAAGAGTGACTTTTCCCCTTCTATTATTTTCAAGTTGAAGTTTGTAGAATCTGTGACTTATGTTTCGGCTGACTTTCTAGAGTGCCAGATGAGTCATGAGGTGCGTAAAATTAAAGTTTCATGGATTCATATGGTCTTTAAGGGTTAAACAGAGGTGGAATTTTGTGTAATAAGGCACCAGGCAGTACTAGAATAAGAATTCTGGCCCATCCAGAATGAACTGTGGGTTCTCTAAAACGCTAAAGATGCTTTGTAGGATTGAAGGTCACCTGGGGTTGTCTGTCTTGATTTCTCCATTCAGGAGAATGATTACATTTATTTAAAACTTTCTCAAACTTAACAGTAGTTTGTTTCTATACTTTTTCTCTTTTAAAGTAATGAGCTTTGCAAGCTTATTGGCTTCTGTATTATGTAGCAATTCATTTATTTACCTCAAACCTATCTGCATAAAGTTTCAGGACACATTCAGTTTGTGTTTTGAGAAATACTAGAACAGGCCTGAGTTTATCTTTTCCTAGTTTTATAGATTTTGATTATTCTTTCCCAACTCTTTCTGTTTGAGAATGTCTTCCATTTCTTTGAAAACTTAGCTTTACTCTGAAACTTCTGTACTGTGCTTGTCTTAAGATGCCTTGTTCTTGTGGTTTTATGAGATAACCTCAAATTCTATATATTTTAAATGGGGATTGACATGAAAATATTGAACAGTGGATGTAAGGTTAGATGTAGAATCAGAAACAAATAGTGTTGGATATATTACTTTATTTTGTGACCTTGAGGAAGTCATATATTCCATTTTTCACAGAGATGATGAGAAATCTAGTCTTGCATAGGTTTTTTTTGGGAGGAGAGGAATATAAATCAAGGAACTAGTTTGAGTGTAGATTGCCCTTGGTCAAAGTTGCTTACCAGCTTTGGTACTTACTTTCATTATAACTTGGTTAAAAATTGTGGTAATATGTTTTTGGTTATTTGGCTAAAAATGACAAAATATTGGAGGGTCCCTTGCTGCGGTGCTTTTACTGGCAAAGACAGTTAAATATGATTCTATTGAGAAGGGGTGTGCACCAATATTAATTGAAGATCATTATGTGCTGGATGCATTGTTTGTTATCTTACAGTTATGAATATATTTGTACACTTTTCATTAGGGAATTGTTGGTTTTGGACTACATAGAGCTAATTGGAATATCTGAGCCAAATCTGAGAAAGTCTGTTTCAGGAAGAGCAGCGCAAGTAGGGACAGTTTCAGACTTTTGGAATGGGGAATGCAAGGGATAGATATAATTAGATGTTAGCTTGATGGAAATGCCTTCAAACGGAGCTTGTTGGGTAGGGTTAGGGTCAGTTAGAGTTTGTGTAGATGGATGGTTACAGCCCAAGGAAGCAGTTGACGACTGTTCCTGAAAGGGTAATTTCAGATAATTAGGGAGAGATTACATTTTAGGGCAAAAGCATTATGCCTAGATCAGGATTTTGTTTTTCTAAGGAATCCACATTTTTACAGCTTGGCCATCAGAAGGATGAGTGGAAATAGAGATGCTTGCAGAATTTTAGTGTGGTAAGAGTTTCTCATAAGAATAATTCAGAGATGGGACAGTAGATTTTGTTTTGGACATTAAATTTTGGGTTCAGAGTGGGATACTGATACAATTTCCTGACAGTGATATGCTGACAATGTAGGGTTGCGTGTCCTTTTCAAAGTATTTGATGGAGAGTGAAGAGCTGAAAAATAGGTGCAGTATTTCTGTTTTGTGGGGAGGGGAATCTGTGTCAGTGAGTAAAGGCGTAGTTAAGAACAGAGAATGGATGAGATCTGCCCTAAAAGAGAAGATCACAAAGTGGATGAGCAAGCCTTGTAGTTGAAGAGGGAGAAGCAGCCCTCATACATGGCTATAAGTTTAGGACCCAGAACATATGACTGTATTATTTTTTAACAGCTATAGATTTTTAATACAGTACGTAGTCCCTGGAGATTCAGTTCAAAAGAGTATATAGGATTCCATTGTTAAGGAACTTACAAATAAAAGGGAATATGTTTCTCCAAATTTATATTTTTAAAGTTTTCCTTGCGTTATTATTATCTTAAGTTTGGTCTTAACTACAGCAGAATGAGGTTAAAAATAGCTGGCAGGGAAGGCTGCTTCCCTTGCTCACAGTTGGTGTGTGTCTTTGTGTCCCGTACAATGGAGGGGATATCCCTGTGTTGGCACAGCAGTGTTGAAAATATTTTAGTTTTAAAACTTTTTAATTGAAAAACAACTTGGCACTTAAAAGATTTATACATCTTTGTGGCTAGCATTTGGTGTTAACTTTAATAAAGGTTAAGGATTGTGAGTAGAAATACACAATCCTTAGTTTGACAGAAGTACCTTCCTGGTGCTTCTTTGGCTTCTTAGGCGAATGCTCTTGGCATAACCCTCTTGGAAAGGAGTATTTTGACAGGGAGATAGGACTAAGAAGAGTCTAGGGTAAAGGGTTAGGAGTTGGTTTATATTCTATTGGGGCCCTTCTTTCTTTCTTCTACAGTATTTCTTGTGCAAATGAAGTCATGTAGCTTCATGTGTTTAGATGAATTTAAAGGAAAGCTAAATTTAGGGTTAACATGATTTACTAGTACAGTAGGACTGGTGGGACTCCGTGATAGTAGGGAGTGGTAACTTCTGCGTGCCTTGCCTTGCAGCTTTGGGAGTAATATGATTAGAGAATTCTGCGTGTGTATTTGTGTGTGCCTCAGCACTAGATGACACCAAGACTTTAGAAAAGTCCTGTGGTACCTCTGACATCTCATTGTGTAGAGAGTGTTGGCCAGTTGATATTTTAGGTTTGTGGGTCACATTTTCTCTTGAAGTGTGAAAGCAGCCAAAGATGTACAGAAGCACATGTGTGACTGGGTTTTAATGTAATCTCATTCATAAAAGCAAGAGGGACATTGATTTGGCCTATAAGCTGTAGTTTACATACCGTGGGTATAAAGTAACTGTCAAATCCACCAGCTTAAAGTATGAGCTTCATTACACGACAGCGAAGAACTGGCTATTTTAGGTGGCCCTTTTAGATGAGATGTGCTCCTCCAGGCTGTCTTGTAATGGTTCTACAGAAAGCAGAGTCTACTCTTCACTATACTTTTGCCTTCAGAGCAATGGAAGCTGTGGATTGAGGAGCAGGGGTGATGCCATTTCTAGGGGGGCAGCTAAAAAGTATTCAAAGATGCCATCCTTGGCAATATAGGGATATGCTGGTTTTGTATCATGGCCCAAAGTGTCTGTGAAGAAGCTTATGGACTCTGAAAATAAATCGTAAAACATTTATTTTGAATGTATAGTTTAAAGTATTTGTGGTTGGTTTGAATTGGATAAAAAGAATCAAATTGTAAGAACATAAAGTTTCAATACTTCTACCTTTTAAAGACTTACTCTCTTGCAATGACTAGGACTTACTGACTTCACAATTATTTTTGTTTTGTTAATTTCAGTTATTAACAAACCATGTAAATCATTTAAGTGTGTATTTTAGACAGCTTTGCTATATACTTAAGGGTGAACGCATCTCAAATATTTTGTCCAGAAAGAATTCACTTTGTGCAATTTTTACATTACAGTTAATATCAGACTATTTGTTTCATATGTCAACAAATACCTGTATTGGTGGTGGTATATTTACCCTAGTTTCATAAATCTGATATCGAGTTCTCCTATTTATTGCAAGGGAGGAGACTGTTCTTGCAATTATGATCTCTTTTTAATTAGCTTTAAACATGCTTTTATCTAGTACAGTCATCCCATTCTATCTGTGGGAAATTGGTTCTAGGACCCCTGTGAATACCAAAAATGTCACTTCCATAAAATAAAGTAGTTTTTGCATATAACCTATACACATCCCCCCATATACTTTAAATCATCTTATAATTGCTTATAATGTGTAATACAATGTAAATGCTATGTAAGTAGTTGTTACTTGGCATAGTGTGGGGAATGAGGAGAAACAAACTCTGTACACTTTCAATCCAGTACATAGACACTTTTTTTCCTGAATATTTTCTATCCCTTGTTGGTTGGATTGTAGACACTGAGGGTCATCTGTATGTCTGTAGGTATAACTTCAATTTCTCTTCCCTTAAAAAATGTACATCTATCATCTGACAGTTTTTTAAAAGTAGGAAGATATTTATTGATAGGAAAGCTCCTGAGGGGCAGGAGGGGTCCCGAGTGGGCAGCCCTGACAATTGTGATATAGCTTTTTAGAGGATCACTGTAATGTTGCTTTCATGTTCATTTGGTGAGAATTGTTACTTTGTTCTTTAAAAATCTTCCTTTTTAATTTGTGTCTTTTCAAGTAATTTTATCATTTTCTCAAGCTTAAGGATGGGTTGCAACTTAGAAGACACAGGGTCTTCATCGCATATCTGCAAATATTCCAAAAGGAATGTTCTGTTTTCATGACTGTTGTGGCAGACAGGGAAAAAGATGGTGGTGTCATGAAATGCAAATTGAGTAAAGTTGCCTTCAAATAATAAACTCATGCTGTTAAATCTATTTTGAAGCTTTTCTTCCATGAAGCATGCTTTAATGTATTTTTAGATTTTTGCTACTTTCTGGTGATACTTCATTGATACTTTCTCATGATACCTTTCATATCGTGTTTAATTAATTTGAATGTATTTCCTAAATGTATGAAATTTCCTGAACAAATAGATATATTTTCTAGTAATTATATTTTTATACACAAATATATTCCTGTTATACTTTCAAAATTGTGAAATATTTGAGGGAACATTTACAATTACTGAATACTTAACCTGGATATTGGAATGAGAAACTAATGTATGACAAAATTTTCTAAAATGTTTCTTAAAAATTTTTGAGTGACACTTGATTTCTCTAAAATGGTTAGCTAATAGGGGAAAACATGAGGACCAGAATTTGTGTCTTATTATCCTGCCATGCATGTAATTGAAAAAGAAAAATAAACAACAATGCACAAGAGACGTTTTTGCCCAAGTATCTTATCTTTTGCTTTTCCCCATTAGACCTAAGGGCCAGCTGGTGGATAAGTCAGGTATTGTGCACTTTCTGTTGCTACGCTGTACAGGCTCTGCCCTTTCTTTTCAGCTGAAAGATAGCTACTGGAAATCTGGGTGGCTTTCGGAAGAAGGTGGTATTTTTTCCCCCCTGTGTTTTTATTTATTTGTACGTTTATTTGTGTACCTAGTATATTAGGTTAGATGTATTTTTCTGTGTGTCTGCTTTGGAATTTAGGAAATCTTAAAAGATAGTGCATAATATTTTCAGTGTCACTTCTCAGCCTTTCTGAGAGGATCACCATTGGATAAGATGCTGTGTTTTTTTCTGGCTTTTTCGTCTTACAGCATCTTGAATGAACCCTAAACATACAACAATTGGTGAAATCTCGAATGAGTAATTTATAACTACCCAGTGGTTGAAAACTTTCATACATGGAACGAGGAACAAGGTTGATAGTTTATGTCTCATTTACCTAGTGAAAAACCTTCATACTTTCCAGGCAGAAGGCTCAGTTGCGGAGGGATGGCCTCAGACAACCTAGTTAGTCTTTTAATGTTGGTTTCAGTACCTATTGATGGCGGAGACATCTTCCATGGGGTTGTTGCTAGGATTAAATGAGATAATATAAAATAATATACAAAGCTCATAGCCTAGTGCCTGGCATATAGTATATGATCCAAATTGTTAATTTATTTTTTCATATCTTTTAAAGTGTGATGTAAGTAGAAGATTAAAGTCAGGCTTTGTATTGTCCAGTTAAATTGAACACTTTAATTTGACAAGTAATATTGAAGTACAAGTAATACTACAGTGCTTTCAAAAGCATCTAAAATAAGTATGAGTCATTAAGTTTTTAAAAAAGTCTTAAAAACTAGAGAGATGATAGAACTGTTATGTCTTTATAAAAAGAAAGACTAATTTGAATGTAACTAGATTTTGAATTCATTTCCAGAAACTTCAGTAGTGCATAGACCAGGACAAAATTTTTTTGTAAATAACTCGTGATTACCTGTAATAGTAATTGTGGTTAAAAGTGACGGTTTGGAAATATCAAAATGTAATTCAGTTAACAGCTCTTTTAACTGTCCATCTCTTTAACCCTTGGAAAGAAAAAAATCATGAAGCCAAATAAAAGTTTTATGTATGTCACTTACATTTCAAGTTAAGACTGAAATAATTTTATTTGGGTGAGCATGTTGTTATTAACTACTTAATTTTAGTTTTTTTTCATAAGAGGATTAACATGTTTTTTTAAAATAGTCTCGTTTGTGCTTAGTTTTTATTAAGTACAAGATCAGTTTTCAGCAACCCTTTTTCTTTCAATCCTGGAACAATCTGTTTCACTGGCCAGTACAAGGAATAAATGCTTCTTGATCATTTTTGTATTTGGAAAATATTTGTCTTGAACCAGTTAATCAATGCTTCGTAGTCTGTTTTATTTACTAGAACTGTTTATTTAAGTATATAAAATCCACAGGTAAGAAAAAAGATTGAGATCTACCTCTTAGTACTGATTATCTTGATAGCTCTTATTTTTATTTTCTAACTTCTCTTTAAATCTTAGGGTTTGTTTTTGATTTTAGTGTAAATGCAGAAATTAGGTTGCTTTCTCTGCTGATGAATCTCTGGTTAGATGGTGAATTTAATGAATAGTTTTTTTTAAAGATTCAGTATTTCGTATTTTTCTTTGTTAGTAGCAATTAGACCTATGTCTCTAGGGATCTTTTTATTTCATAGATTTTTACAAAAGAATTTTATAATTATGAATAGATTGCTGACTAAACGGGGAGTAGAACATAGAATTTGATTTTTTTGGTGCTAACTTCTTATGGATGTAATACTAGGAGGTTATAGAGGTAAATATTTGGGTCATCAGTTTTCTTTTGCATGACTGGTGGTCTCAATTGACTACTGTGTGAATTTGATAATATAAACAGGAATACTGATCAATAAGTGGGGAACCTTAGGGAGAATCTTTTTCCATCAGAGAAAGATAAATTTTAATAACTAGATTAAATTTAGAGCAGGAAACACAAAATTACATTTTTTCTTAAATAAAGGCCATCTAATAGGAGAGGGGAGATGGAATGTGGAAGAGGGGAGAAGTACTCAGCACAGGAAGGAGGGATGAAGAGGCTGAGCCCTGGGAGAATGTCTCAGGAAGTTTGGAGGTCAGTGAGTCAGAGGTCACACCCTGTTATTTCTTTGGGTTGTGGATTTGGGGTGTTAAGGTTTGTTATCTACTGCCCTTTGAAATGTTGATTAGATGACTGATTCTTGTTCATGCTTTTCAACATTTGGATTCTTTAAACCATTGAATTTTTAATCTGTGTGGGAAAATCAGTGTATCCTAGGGTGGGAAAATTTCCACTGTATGTACTAAAAGGGACAGACTAATGGTTTTTGAGGCATGGTGGAATTTTTGTTTGTTTTGTTGTCTTTAATTCCTTGTTAGTGATATTTCCCTAGATTTCCCTGAGAGGGACGTTTATAATTGTGTATGCGACACAGTAGTTGAGAGAAACTTTGGAATTGGTACCCTCAGGTTGCAGCCCTGCTGCTTTGTGACCTTGGACACGTTATTAATTCTGTCTGCGTTTCCTGTAAAGCTGGCGTGATAATGATAGTACCTGCCTCCTCCATGGGGTAAGTAAGAGGACTGAGAGAGATGGTGTACAGGAGCTCTTAGCACAGCATCTGGCTTAGCACTCAATAAATGCCATTGCTACAATGATGATAAAGAAGTAGCGCAGTGTTAGGTGATTGTTCAAGGCATTTGTGTGGCCTTTGCTCCTGAGTGTGTCACTGTTTTGAATATTGCCTTTATTTAGCAGCATATGTTTTCTGAACACCTTACTAAATGCCAGGCAGTGGTCTAAGACTCAGGGGTGGCGAACCTAAGGCACGTGTGCTGCAGTGGGCTGTTTGTATCATTGAAAGCTCTGTTATTATTTCTTTTAATGTATGAGATGTTTTTTCTAAACTAAAACTTCAGTATTCAGGTTTAATTACAGTGTTGGCACTTTGCAATAAATAAGTGGGTTTTGGGTTGCAATTTGGGCACTCGGTCCCTAAAAGGTTCACCATTACTGATAAGTGAACAAAACATAAAATTATTTGCTTTCAGGTTGAGGAGACAAAACAAACAAAAATAAAGCAAAATAATTGGTCCTTCATTCATCTTAGAAAGTTTGGTTGTTGGACTTTATAGGGTGAAGCTGCCATTAGCCCACTGTACCAGCTTTCACCTTTAAATCTTTTTTTTCTCCTTAAGTATTGGGGATTGAACCTAGGGCTTTCACGCTGAGGTACATTCTCACCCCATTTTAACTTTTTATTTTGAAACAGTGTCTCCCTAAGTTGCCCAGGCTGGGTCCAGACTTGGGATTCTCCTGCCTCATCCTCCCAGAATGCATGTGTTACCACACTCAGCTTAAATCTTTTCTGTTTTTGTTCTTGTGCTTTAAGTGTTTGGTGGCAAGAGTACCCTAATGCATAGAGGGACCTCATTGTCTCTAGCTGCAGCTGGATCCTAATTTTAAGGTAGCCTTATAGTCTTTGTCTTTTCTTTGAATTATGATTTAAATTGTCTCAAGTTGCCTGAAGTCTTTTTAAAACTTTCTTTGCTGGCCCCAGAACTTGCCTTTCATTGTTCCCAGCTTCTCACTTTTTGCTCATGTATGTCATTTTCTTAAGAAAGGGGTTACTAGAAACCTCTTTAAAGTCATATCCTTTGACTAATTTAGCAGTGTACTTTTCTTTTTCCCATCTGTGTTTCCTACTTTCTAGTTATTGTTAACAGATATTTAACTTGCTTAATGTCTTCTAAAATATATATGTATATTTAATTTAAATATATGAACCTTTTAAAGTTGGGATCACTTCTCTCTCTATTCTGGGTCTGAGCTCCTTCACGGGAAAAATAAAAGATAATACCTGCTTACAGGGATGTTGTGAGATTTCAGAGGTAATGTATGAAAAAGGTCCTGTAGCCAGATCCTTAATAAACGGTAGTTTCCTTTTCTTTGAACCACCTAGTTCCTAGAGTTAGCGCTGTGCAGTCAGTACTTTAAGAATGCTCGTTTATCTATGAGTTTAGTTTGGGAAATGAGAAGCAGGATCAGTGCCTGGCACATAATAGTCTGTAACAGTATTCCCAGGGGACATTGGCGATATTTGGAGATGTTTTTGATGGTCACAGTTGCAGGGAATTGTGGAAATGGCCCCTTATTTCTGGGAGAGAACTAAGCCCCAGTGCCCTAAGTCTGAAATTGGAATGAACTGACTTTTCTCCTACGCGTAGTGTTAATTATATATCATCTTGTGGAGATTTGGGAAATAGTCAATTACATTTTCTGTCTTTTGTGGTTCATGTGACTTCCTTCATTTGTATCCAAACACTGTGCTTCCATGTATATAATGTGCATGCATACTTCAGTGTTTATTTGTGTGTGTGTACATGTATATGCAGTCATCCCTCAGTGTCTGTGGGGGATTGGTTTCCGGACCCTCCCTGAATAGCAACTGTCTGTAGATGCTCAAGTCCTTTATGTAAAATAGGGCAGTATTTGCATATAATCTGGAACATCTTCCTGAGTACTTTAAATTATGTCTAGGTTATTTACAGCTAATACAATTAAAATGCTATGTAAATTATTATATTATCATTTAGGACTAATGACAAGAAAAAGATGTCCCTACATCAGTGATGGCGAACCTTTAGAGACCGCGTGTCCAAACTGCAACCCAAAACCCCCTTATTTATTGCAAAGTACCGACACTGCAATTAAACCTGAAATACTGAGGCTTTAGTTTAGAAGAAGCAATTCATACATTAAAAGAAAAACACAGTAGCAGAGCTTTTCAGTGATACAAACAGCCTGCTGTGGGGCACTGCCACGGGTTGGCCACCATTGCCCTACATGTTCATACTGCTGTTAGTTTTTTAAAGAACAGTTTTGATCTGCAGTTGGTTGAAACTGAAGCTACAGACCTGTATATGTGGAACCCATGGATTCAGAGGGACACCTGGTTTCATTGTATTTGTGCCTGCATTTTACTCTTTCCTCTACTTGGATTATTCTTCTCCTTTTGTCTGGGAAACATTTAGGCCCTACTTAAATATTTTCTAGGAAGTGTGTTCTGGTTAATGTAAGTAGAGTTAGTTACCCCCGCCCCCCCCCCATCCTTGAGGCTTTTTCAGCACCTAACATTATTATTGTGTCATTAACTGATCAGTCAGTTGTTTGAGAACAAGGGTTATATCTTCTTTTTTGGTGAATACTTCCTCCCCAAAATGCTTAAAACATTCCTGCCATGTAGTAGGCACATGGTATATGAATGGAAAAAAAAAAAATAGGAGAGCTTTTTAAATAAGCTCTACAACCGAGGCATTATTTTGTTACCTTTGTTTCCAAGTGCTTAATGTGCTGTCCTGTCTGTAAGTATTCTGCAAATATTTATTGAGTGAATTAGATGCACATTCTAGTATTTGGTAGTTTTCATGTGAACTTTTTTTTACTACATTCTAAGAAATCATTAGCATAGAATTAAGATAACATAGATATTTTGATGTATCTGATGCTTTAGGTTGACCTTCTTTGTTTTGATTCAGTGGTGAGATTTGTGATCTGAAAGATTCTGTGATTTTGGCTGATTTCTTTTTTTCTTTTTAGCTGATGCCTTTTTCACTCATGGGCTCTTTCTGGTTTTGAGTTTCTTGGAGAGATGAATGTGTAGTATCATCTTCAGGGGCTATCATTAGAAGTGTTAAATAAGGCCTCTGGTTCCCTCTGTACATTTCCCTCACTACCAAACACAGTGAATGTATATGTTCCTAAGTATTGGTGATAACAGGCTACTGCGGGGTGAGAAAGAAAGGTGGCAGTTGAAAGTGTGGAAGTTGCCTACTAGGTCCTTTTTTCTTTTGATGATTAAGTTTAACCTCAGAGCTGCCCCAGTTAATTAAAATTAGTGAGAAGGGAGAGGCAATGAATCCAGAAGATAAGAATATGGATTTTGTGATTTGGTAAATTAATAATTTGGCAGTCATTGTTACGATCATCATTACCATTTAATGTGAATGCTTACAGTGTGTCAGGGATTGGGCTGAGGAGTTCTACGTGCGTTATTAATTTATTCTTCACAGCAATCCCAGGAGGGTACTAATAGGTAGTAACAAATAACCCTGTTTTAAGGTAGAGAAAACAAATTCAGAGAATTTTTCAAGAACATGTAGTTAGGAATTTGAATTCGCAGAATGGCCTCAGCTCAAGACCCACATCCTTCTGACTTCTTGGCCTTTGCTTTTAATAATTATGCACGCTGCCTGTAAGTTTCAATAGAGGAGTTTACATTGAAAATGGGAAGTTGCACTGACATAGGGGAAAATGGTAGGATTTTATTTGGTTAGAAGGAAGATGAACAGACTTATAGAAGCAATTTCCAGATATGTGTTCTTACACAAAATATTTGTGAAACTTGTAATTTGAATTGTTTTGCACAAACTTCCAGTTTTTAAATCTTGCTGTATGTCACTGTCAGTATAGATGTTCCAGATACCACTTGCATTAATAGTAGAAGTCCTTGTAGGCTAAATATCTGCAAAAGATTGTGAGGCAGGGTTGGGGACGTATACAGCTCAGTGGTAGAACAGTTGCCTAGCAGTGTGGCATCCTGGGTTCTGTCTGCAGGATTGCCAAAAAAAGAAGGAAATTGTGGAGCAAAATGAGTTTTATAATTTTCTTTTTCTATGTGTAAAATGTGTTTTATATAGAGTCTTATATAGGAGTTGAAAAACCTATGGTTACGTCAGTGGGTATCTGTAGACTATTTCCCTTATATAGTCCTTAAACTATTTTTTGCTGACTTGGTATTTGCCACTTAAAAAAAAGTCCTTTTTCCTTCTTTCCCAGACTCAGTTTATTTATGGATGTTTATAAATGGTTTTGAAATCTGTGCCCTATTATTTTTATGTGTTCATTAGGAGATTTAGAATAGTTTCATAGTTTTATTTTCTCTTTAAAAGGTATTGGCTTTTTTTGGAGGGAGGGTGTTTTTTTTTGTTTGAGGTAGGGTCTTGTTATGTATCCCAGGCTGGCCTCAAACTCACAAGAGATCCTCCTGCCTCAGCCTCTTAAGTGCCAGGACTACAAGTATGCACCACTATGCCCAACTAGATACTGGCTTTTAAAAGTGTTTTGCAAAATATTTTCTTATTCCTCTTGGTTGAACTTTAAATATTTGTAACTACTATTGTATGCCTTGATCTTTGCCCTTTTCAGAAATTTTAATTACATGCCTTTGTCAAAGTTTATCAAAAGTTACATGCAGACACCAAGTGCTGAGTTATGTTTTATTAAAGATTAAAATGACTAAGTGGAAGTGAATCTGGTAAAAAAGAATTTAGTGTGAAGGGAATCAGATGAGCATCTCGGGATTTTAGGGTTCAAAGTTGGAGGCTCCTTGGTGTCCTCTGACATTATCTACTGCAGGTTACCTTTCTTGGAAGTGCTTGTTAATATGGCATTAGGATAGACATAAAGCGATAGCCATGTTGAATGCTTAGTGTGTGACGACACTGTCTGTCTTTTGTGTTGTATTAATTTATTCCGCCCTCACAGTCACCATAGGAGGTCGATGTTATTAATGCCTGGTTTTACAGTGAAGTTTGGCACAGACTGCTAACCCACCTTTAGTTGACAGTGGAGCTGGGGTTTTGTGCAGGCAGTCTGACTCTGGAGCCTGGAGCCCGGACCTCAGTTCTAAACTATCTCTGTTTATTTTATATATATTTTTATAGAACAGTGCCTGGCACATAATAAGAGCTGTAGAAGTGCTGGCTATTTCCAGTGCCATCTAATTATATATGCTTGAACTTGGCAGAGCATGCCTTATTTTTCCTTTTATTATTTTATTTTTACTATTAATCAGACTCTAGGCTTTATTCATATTTCTACTTCTTTTTTTTTAAGAGCTGAGTTCCCTGAAGTTCATAGATTATATCTAAAAATTAGCTTTTTTTTTTTTTTTTTGCTACCCATCCAACTTTATTTCCATTCTATTAGAACTGGATAAGAACTGAGACTGGCAGCCTCTCTGGTATGTTTTGTTCCCTCCCTCCCTCTCTCCCTTCCTCCCTTCTTTTCAGTAACTTTACTAAGATAGAATTTATATACAATAAATTGCATCCCTTTAAAGTGTATGACCGGTTGAGTTCCACAGCTGTGTATACCTGTGAAACCACCACCACAGTCCAGATATTTTCATTACTCAAGACATTCCTTGTGCCCCTTCTCAGCCCATCCCTCCCTTTAGCACCCTCAGCCCCTGGCAGTCACAGATCTTCTTTGTTGATCCCTCCTTTTTTCCCTCTTGTGATACTGGGGATCAAACCCAGGAAGCAGAGCTTGGAGCTACATCCTGTGCCCTTTTTTGAGACGGGGTCTCCTAATCTGCCCAGGCTTGCAATCGTCTTGCCTTAGCCTGCTTAGTAGCGGGACCACAAGAGTACATCACCACATCTGGCTGCTTTTGTTTTGTTACTTTGAGATTAGTTTGCATTTTTCTGGTATTTTAAATAGTAAGGGAGAAAAAGAAGATGGTGACAGGCAATTGTTAATATTTGTGTTTTCCTCATTCCATCATTCTTAGAGAAACGTTAATTTCTTAGGTCTATTTTTAGTGTGCAGGTAGAACAGTTCTCCTTGATTGTTTCTGAACTCAATGCTGGGATGTGTGTGGCCTCTTTTCTATCTTAAATTGTATGTGCTCATGTAGCTTCCCCATCCATTTTCTTTTTTACTTACTGTCTTTACAGGGCCATATGCAAGTAATTTTCAACTAGAAATTCTAACTGAGCTCCTAATGGTTTTTTTCACCTATCACTGAAAATCGCCATCCCCTAAATCTCAGAATATGTTCATCTCAGTTTTTCTTGTTATGGATTCACGTTATAGTCTGAATTTCAGGAAACACAGAGGATTTCCCTCTTAGGCACTTATGTTGCTGCTTATCTTATACTGCTTGATGTGTAGTGTTTTCCAGTGCACAGAACATTCTGAGAAATCTTGCATCAAGAAAGGGCGCCCAGGGAGGGCTCAAGTGCAGGCCCCAAAACCTCATTTCACTGCTATCTCCAACAGCATTGTCAGGTCAGATAGCTAACCTTTCTAGTAAACACGTTTAAAAAAGGTGACAATATTAATGTATTGTATTTTATATAGTACTATATTTCCCAATATTGCCATTCATCCTGTAATCAGTTTGTAAACTATAAAAGCTGAGATCCCAAAACTTGTTATTTTAGTACTAAATCTTTCAAATCCTGTGTATATTTTATATTTGTAGAACATCTCAATTTGAGTGTAGTTATTTTAACTGGTCACCCTTCAGTGGCTACCATTTTGGACAATGTAGGTATCTTTTTTCCTGTTAAAGCCAGCAGTGATCTAAATTCCATAAGAAATTAGCCTTGGGTTTGGGTGTTAGTATCTGAGAGTGTTTCCATGGTTAAGATACAAAAGTTTATAGTTTTATAAAAGTAAATATATTTTATACATTTTCATTATACATGCAGCGTCACCGTGGGAGAGCTGGAGACCTCTGGGTAAGAGGAGACTGCAAATTGTCCTTGCTTCCTCAGTCTGGAGGACCACTGGTAAACTTTCTTCTTTGTGAATGTTTCATTTAAAATAAAAGGAAAAATAGATTTCTTTTTTGTTTTAATTTCTGTCCTCTTCATATTCAGACATTTATTAAGTATATCAACAATCTTTTTAACTCTTTGCATATTAAATTGATGCATTCTTTTTTCCCCAGGGGACTCTGAGTGACATTCTCAGGAGGATACTAATCAGAACGGTGCTTCTTGGATTGGGTTAGCGATAGAAACCTTGGTAGTGTTTCATCAAGGCAAACCAGTGTAGTTACCATTTAACTGTTTTCCTAGGTATCTTTCACATACCTGAAAATTCACCCTTTTGAAATACACAATTTAATGGTTTTTAGTATGTACCCAAAAGTTGTGCAACTGTCACTAATTCTAGAACATTTTCATCACCCAAAAGAGAAACCCAGTGCCTATCTTCTGGCAGCCAATAATCTACTTGCTATTTCACTGTATGTCTTTGAGATCTTTTTTTTCTTTCTTTTGGTACTGAGGATTGAACTCAGGACATCGCGCCTGCCAGGCAGGCGCTGTGCCACTGAGCTACATCCCTGGCCCTGAGATCTTTTAACATTGGCATATTGAGGATTTCCTCATTTTTTCCCACAGAGGTATTGTTTATTCCATTGGGATGGATATGCCACTAGTTTTGAAACTAGTCCCCTGGTGATGGATATTTAGGTTGTTTGGAGTTCTACTCTTACACATAGGAGTGCATTTTGCATATGTATCATTTTACATGTGTGCCAATATTTGTGCAGAATAATTTCTCCAAAGTGAAATTTGCTGTGTCAAAAGATATATATAACTGGGCATGGTGGTACAAGTCTATAGTCCCAGCTACTCGTGAGGCTGAGGCTGGAGGGTTGCTTATGCCTAGGAGTTTGAGAACAACTCAGGCAGCACAATAAAACCCCTTGTCAAAACAAAACAGTGTAAGAGAGCCACTTGTAATTTGATTGCCCCTACTTTTGTTTTTAAGAGAAAGTCTTGATAAATCATTGGGCAGCCCAAGCTGGCCTTCAGCTGGTGATCCTCCTGCCTTACCCTCCTGAGTGCTGGGACCATAGGAATGTGCCACCATGCCCAGCCTTAAGTACTTATACTTTTAAGCATGGAAAAGCATAGGCTGATTCAGTGAGTACAGTCATGAAAATTTTGGGGTTTTTTTCCCAAGTATTGTCTTGAATTTTCCTTCATTGCCTTGGGTCAATGTCATTTGGTTCCCAGTATGTTATCTCATTCTGCCCTTGACCCATATTAGGCTTGTCTTGTGGCTGGAGGGACTTCAGTACTCTTTCACTTTTCCCACCTTCCTTTCCTTTTTTTTAATTGCTGTGAAAACAGCAAAACAAAAAATGTTATCTTTCATAAACATGAAAACAATTGATAATACCTAGGTTTTTGAATTTGGGCAGGAGGGAGTAACTTTTGAAGTGTTGAGTATTATTTATGCAGCCCTTTTGGAAGGAGGTTGGACATTGTTTATAAATTAAGTGCATATGCCTTTGAATCTGCAGTTAAAGTCCCAGATATTTAGTACTACAGCTGGATTCACGCAAGTCACCTGAATGGTGAGGTGAATCCTTTAGGGATGAAAGTTCTGTTGGTTCTGAGTAGAATTCAGCAGTAAAGCTTATCCTCTTTGTAACTTAAGTGTTCACAGACAAATGTCAATAACTCATTTATTATTATAACCCTTCTACCAAACCGTGAGATCTATTACAACTGTTTAGATTGTTCCACTTTTTTTTTTTTTTTGTAAATATGGAAAGATGCTGCAGTGAACATCTTTGTTTATGGCCACTCTTTCATGAATGTTGAGAATGTTACTTAATGACTGTTCTTGGGAAAGTCTTACTCTCCCATCCCCAGTACTTTAAGGGGCATAGGAGAACTCAATTTCAGCTCAGTTGCTTAAATGACTGTGCAACTTAAAACAAACACTTTAACCTTTCTGAGCAGGAGGCTTTGCAGATCTGGGGCTCCCAGTTGATACAGCAGTACTGAGTGTGAGTACTGAGTACTGAGTAGTGATACAGCAGTTACAAATGGACTCTGGATCCTTGAGCACTCTTAAGTTCTTCACTGCCTTATGGTATGTGTCAGCACGGGTGGAGTTGATGTTTTAGAGAGGACCTCAGGTAACCATTCCATAGGGCCCAGAAGTGTTTAGATCACCTCTTTGTTTATTTAGTGTAGTGATCTTGAATTTTTCTTTTTTAAAAAAATTTTACATTCATCATGGGGAGTTGGTACATGTACATAACACTTCCTAATACCTTTTCTTTCAGTACCTGGGATCGAACTCGGGACCTTGCGCTTGTGAGGCAGGCGGCAGCACCACTGAGCTCAACCCCGGCCCCTTCTTAATACCTTTGCTACCCCTCCCCTCCTATCCCTACCACCTCCTTCCATCTCTTGGTCTCAAATTTTTCTTAAGAAAAATCTTCACTTTATCTTAGGTTCTTTCAGTTCACTTCCATGTGGGAGGTGGGTTGTCCACCTATCCAGAATACAGTTTTGATTAGGCTTCACAGTATCTACAGAATACTGAAATATTTTCTACTCACTTGGTTTCTAAAGTGTGTTTGCTTTTTTTTTGGTACCGGGGATCGAACTCTGGACCTAGCGCTTGCAAGGCAGGTGGTGTGTGTGTTTGCTTTTAATATAGAGTGTAGTTTAAATCCCTGCCACAAATTGTAACTTCAGATTTATAGTCTCTAGGTTAGAAAAGAGAAAAGTCATGGCTCATTATTTTAAACCATCAGTTCCTGGATAGTTGAGCTTTTAACTGAGAAAGGCGTTAGAACACCTTGTTCTTAGACTAGCTTTACAGGAGTAGCTTTACAGAAATGTATCTTGATTTTACCTGTAAATTTTCTTTATCAGTAGTTCTCAGGTTATGGTCTCCTACCATAAGTAGCTTCAACTTTATCTTGGAACTGGTTGGAAATGCAGATTTCTCAGGATCCACCCAGATATAGCTGTTTAGTTTAACCAGCCCTCCAGGTGATTCTGATTTATGTTAAAGTTTGAGAAATACTGATACGTGCATGTCTTACAAATTGTCTCAGATTGTGTAGGTAGGTAATAAACTGCAGCATCACCTGTATGCTTTTAGGGGCACTAAGATATTTTGAGGAAACATGATTGTAAATTAAGCTCTGTAACCTTTTTTCTTCATTTTTATTTGTATTTATTTTATAGCTTGTTGATTGACACATGGTCATTTAATATTAGTTGAGTATGATTTTGAAAAATGTTGACTTGTCAGATCACTTTTTTAAAAAACTTACGGTGGACATGCAATGCATTATTTTGCATTTAGTAATTACTTAGTAATTTTTTTGTTATTAAACTCAGAAGATATCCAAGAACTATCAAATAAAGCATTTTAAGATTCTTATAGAAGACAGTGTCTTTGTTACTTTTCTCATTGCTGAGACGAAATACCTGCCACCGAAAGTTAAAGGAGGAAAGATTTATTTCAGTTCACGGTTTGTAGAGGTTTTAGTCCATAATCAACTGGCTTCAAGGCAGGGTGGCTTGGCAGAGGAGCATCAGAGAAGAGAAACAGTTCATGGTAGGCAGCAAAAGCAGCAAGCACCAAGCAGCTCCCACAGCAGCCCCTTTCCTGTCTCTTATATTTTGTTCAGGCTACACACCTTAGGGTGAGTGGCACTCACAATCAGGTTGGGCCTTGCCATTATCCATCCCCAGAACTACGCCAAACCAATCACTGGACTAAATTAGTAAGCACACATCCTTGATCCCAGCATCACACACTCTAGATCCTGCCACCTCTGAGAAGCCCTACCTATGACTACATGAGGCTTTGGGGGACATCTAGACATAAACCATAACACATAGTTGTTAAAAGTTCCCTTTAAAGCAGTCAATCAGTTTATTTATTTTGTAGTACTAGGGGTTGAAGCCAGGGAAACTACTACCGAGCTACTTCCCTAGTCCTTTTTATTTTTAAATTTAAAATTTTTCCTTTTTTATTTTGAGGCAGATGTCACTAAGTTGCTCACACTAGCCTTGAATTTAAGACCCTCCTGCCTCAGCCTCCCAAGTAGCTGGGATTACAGGTATGTGCGGCTGCATCTAGTTTAAATCACTTTTAAGTGTATAACTCAGTAGCAGTAATTATATTCACAGTTTTATGCAGGCATCACCATTCTTTGCAAAACTTCCACCAACCCAAGTAGAATAATCCTCCATTCTTTTTCTCATCTGTTGGAACCTCTAGTTTGCTTCTTATGAATTTGTCTATTCTGCATATTTCATGTAAATTGATTTTATAGTATATATCCTTTTGTGTTCGACTTTATGTAATTTTTTCAAGGTTCATCTGTATTACAGTAGGTATCAGAACTTCATTCTTTTTAAGGCTGAATAACATTCCATTGTATGCATAGACCACAGTTTGTTTATCCATTCGTTTGATGAGTACTTGGGTAATTAACACCTTCTAGCTGTTATGAATAACGCTGAAGTGAATGTGGCCATACAGGTGTCTTTTCAGTTCTTTTGGGCATACACCGAGGAATAGAATTGCTGAGTTATATGGTCATTCAGCGTGTAACTTTTTGAGGAACTGCCACACCATTTTCCACAGTGGTTATACACCATTTTCCATTCCCAGCAGCAATGTACAAGGATATGTAAGAGTCTATTGCCAAATCCACAATCATGCAGATTTACCCCTATGTTTTCTTCTAAAAATTTATATCTTGTTAATTTAGGTCATTGATTTATTTGGAGCTAATGTCTGTGTGTGGTGTCGGTTAGGGGTTAGATTAATTCTTTCGCATGTGGAAACCTAGTTGTCATAACACTGCCTATCTTTGCAAAGAGTATTTTTATATGGAGGAGAATTGGCACTCTTGTTACAAATCTGTTGGCTGTAGATGTATGGTTTAATTTCTTGACTCTCAGTTGTTTCTTTGGTCTATATCTTTTATGTTTCATGCTCTTTTTGAGTTTACATTTCTGATACACTTATTTAAATGTTTTAGATGCTTTGGGTGTTATTCTATGTTTACTCTTAGTAAAGCTAAAATTATGAGTACCATTAACATTTTAAATTCTATACTTAAGGCCTAAGGAATATAAATTTAGTATTATATAAGGGATACTACTGGACTTCTGTGAAAAGTGTCTGCGTGCATAAGACTCGTTTGTGTTTCTTAGGAACTTAGAATCCAGTTCAGTAACTTACAAAGTGCTATTCTACTATTCTGTTCCTTGGGTTAGTCAAACATATGGTGTCTTCAAGGTAAGTGTAGTGTATGTGGTGTGCCTATCCCTGTGGCAGCTGAGTTGGAGTGTTTAGCTATTATACATTCACCATTTTGGTTTTGTATGATTTGCATCTTTGGTCTTAAAAATAAGTGCCAATTTTTCTATTTTCCTTATATTTGTTGTTATACTCCACAATAGTTTTTTAGAGAACAGGTTTCATCTGTTACAGTTTTTATAAAAAACTACTTAAGCTATCGTAGCCCTGAAGTTTGCCCCTTTTTTGTGTGTATTTTTATCCATCCAAATACAAATGCTGAAATTTGAGATACTGTACTTACTTAGATTCTGATGCTGAGATTTGTTCACTACATGTTGTAGAATGTAGTGAGTCATTTAATGAGAATTTACATGGTCATCTTTTAGTAGTTGATTATAAGCTTTAAAGGAATATATTCTTGCAAGAACACAATTTTGTTCATCTTTAATTTGTTTAAAATTTTTACTAGTTTGAGCCACAAATATTATTTAAAAATTTCTAGTAGCTTCATCAAAGAACATAAAAAGGAAAGTTAATTGTATTTTATTGAACTTTGTCTAAGATATTACCATTTCAACATAGAATCTGTATAAAAATATTGATACTTTAGAATCCTGTTTGGTACCAAATCTTCAAAAACTGGGAAATATTTTACATCTCAGTTTGGGCACTAAATTTTCATCAGAAATACTGGGGCTTTATTTAGATTAAGATTTATGGTTGAAAAAGTAGTTTCACATACCCAAATGATGTCAGACTCATGTTTTTCAGTGTCTGAATTGAGTATCCCCAATTTTTCCTTTTAATATGTGCATCCAAATCAATAAAACTGATTCATGTATTTTAGTAGAACTACTAGACTTTGAAGCAGAAGCTTATCAGTTTCAGAACTGCCCTACTCACGCAAATTCACTTTTATGTCAACTTGTGATCACTAACTTCAAATGCAAAATGATATTGTATCAGTTGAAAAACAACTGTAAATTTGTTAATGTCAATAAAGTGTTCTTCAACTATTTCTTGTCATTTTCATAGCCAATTTTTGTATCCCTCAATTATAATTAAAATATATACATGTTAAGTTCATGGTAGAAAAAAGTATAAGATCACTGACTTGTATTATGAAAACTTTGTATTTCAACATAAATTCCTATATTTGTGTAGCCAGGTCACAAATAAATTTCACCTTTCTTTGAAGCTTCAAATTATGCTTATTCATGTGCAAGGTATAAGTGAGAAAACAGAATATAGCCTTTGTGTTTTATTGAATACTGAAAAGCATTCCATATTTAAGTCAGAGTTAACTATAGAGTGAATCTTTGTGTAATTCTACAGAGCCAGTGAACAAAGAGCACAAGGTGTTTGTATTGATTTCTAATTTTTTTCAACATTTCTATAAATTGGCTAGGATTCATATCATTGGCATGTACGTAGCGAGCAATTTTTTTTTCTTTTTGGGTTTTTGAGACAAAGTCTGGCTGTGTTGTTCAGGCTGACCTCAAACTCACTATGTAGCCTAGGCTGGCCTCATAAAGTCACAGCGATCCTCCTGCCTCAGCCTCCTGTGTGATGGGATTCAGGTGTGTGACACCATGCCCTGCAATTTTAACAGCTGTCCATGGTGCTTTTCATAGTCTGCTTTAGAAAGCTGAACACAGTATTTTCGGTGTGTATCACACAGTGGAATAAAGCAGTAAGAAAGACACCAGGTTCTTCTTTTAAAATTTCTAGCATAGTGGGAGCTGTTGTGATAGAAGCTATTTTTTAAATAGCTAGCTGAAATTACTTCACATATGAAAGATAAAAACCATCATTTTTTAAATTAAAAAAAACCCTATATATTAGCCAGGTGCAGAGGGGCGTACCTGTAGTCCCCTCAGGCTGAGGCAGGAGGATCTCAAGTTCAAATCTCACCTGGGCAACTTAGTGAGACCCTGTCTCGAAAAATGAAAATGGCTGAGGGTGAAGCTTAGTGGTAGATTGCCCCTAGGTTTGATCCTCAGTACTACAAAAACCAGAAACAAAAACAACAACCTGTTTTAAAAATCTGAAGAGTAAGATCCATTTATAAAGAAGTGAGAGAAATACCTTGAGAGAATTTACTTACTAGTTTGTTTCCAAAGTGCATTTTGTGGAATGGTCCATGAATAAAGGGTTCTGTGATTAAATAAGTAGAAGAAATACTATTTATTATTATAATGAACTATTGAGGATTAAAATAGGCCATTATTTTAGTACACAATATTATAGTAACGGAATGCACATTAACATACTGAAGGTTCTGAGACATCTTACAAGAAACAAACTTGCTAAAAATTTTTAATCCTCCATTAAACCTAGATAATGAAATTGTTTTCATTCTCCATCTGTGAGAAATGCTGCCCTCTAGAGGCATAAATTCAGTTGTTCTTAAATGTGAGCACCATTGGACTCTCTGATCTTCGTGTGTAGAAGTTATAATGGTTAATACTAACAAAGTGCATGGTAAGAAATAAACAATTATATTGTCTAATTTTAGGAAAATTTTGAGAGCTAGAACAGCAGTGGGTACATACTTTTTATACTTGATCTTAGCCAAAAGGCCGAGAAGCGATAATAAATACTTTTTCAATTAGATGGGTTATACTTTTGGCTGCTAATAATCTTTTGAATAAATGTCTTTATATGGGGAATTATGGACACATAATACTACAAGTCTGTGAACTCCATGAATGTCTCTTGGTGGCAGAAGTTGGCTTTCCTATTTTCTTTGAAGACCTGTAACAACTTTGCTTAGAACAGTTAGTATGCAAGGGGAGTCAGTTTCCTCCTATTCCTTCACACAGTCCTCACTGCTGCCAGACTTACAACTGAAGGCCTATTATTTCATTGTATACCTTTTAATAGTAAAACTGGGAAGAAGAGGGTTATAATCTTAGAAGAAGATTTTTTTTCCTAACATAGCAGCGAACACTTGAGGGATATGGATAGAAATTGGTTCTGACAGTGAAAGGGTTGGGGACGGGAGACAGACCCACAGTACACTGGCTGCATGTGTGAATATATTGATAATGATGTTGTAGCTCAAGTAACCAGGAGTGCTTCTAATGCTTTGCCCCTTTGATTGATCTCAATATTGGTGTATATTAAATGAAGTTGAATGCCTAAAAACTCATGGTGATACAAAGGGAAAATGTTGAGGGAAATAGGATCAACAGTGGGTTTATCACTGTGATTGACCATTCACCCACCTTCCCCATTTTTTTGGGTAATATTTTCTACCAACAGGCTCAGAAGACACTTTATTCACCAAGGACATAAATACTTTGCAGGCAGTGCCAGCTTCTATGTAAAACAGTATGATTGCTGTTGTCTATAGGTGGGAGGAGATATGTACCAACACCGAAATTGTGTGTGTATGTGTGCTCTTTTTACATTTGAGGACAGGATGGTGGAATTCTAATGTGGCTCTTAAATTCCATTAAAAAGTGAGTATTATTTCCATAAAGTACATGACAGGCATGATGCGGGGTGCACTGCTTTGAGTCCTTTTTGCCTGTGGCTAAATGATTCTTGATCTAAAGTAGATGGGCAGCTCATGGCGGTCCTACTTGATACGTATAAACAAATTTAGGTCCCACAGTGAAAACCTGACTTGAACTGTCATTGGAGTGATTATATTCCTTCACGCAGTTTCTAGACTTAAGTTGTCTCTTTAGATATGTTTTATGTGTGTACACATTAAAAAATCCCTTGCACTTTGTTTCATTACTGTGCACCTTTGCAGTTTAGTCAGTAGGTTATAGAAGAAAGCAGGAAGGAGGGGGTGTCATTCAGAGATTCTGATGTTAGAGCCTGTACGGTAAATGATGCCACTCTGATTCTCATTTTCTGTGAAGAACAGTGAGGGTTTTGTTTGTACAAGTCTTAGCTATAATCTGTCATGCTTGAAAATCTTGTTTGGAATTTGAAACTAATGTGTACATTTTTTGATAGCCAAGACTTAGTCTGTATTGTGAGCTTATTTCAGATGGTTTTCCAGTGTTGGGGAAATTTGAATGTTAGGGGTTCTATTGTCAAAGTATTTTATTTTTCTAGTAAGATTCAGAGAGTGTGAAGTACTTACTTACCAGTTTTTGCTTGTTAGAAGTCTACATTTTTTTGCTACCTAGTATGCCAGTGTTTGTGCATTTTGAATTCCTTCTTGTCCTTTACTACTCATCTTGAGCTCTGCTGCAGCAGCCTGATGGTTTCTTTTTTCCTTCCGAATCACAGTAGCACTTGTTTAGGTATGAATTTTTCTAAATTTCTGTGTGTATCTCAGCTCTCATACTACATAAGCTCCCTGTGAACTGGTAATACACGCTGTGTCTCGTACATTATCTTGTGGAATGTCTTAGACCCATCAGATTCAAGGTTCAACTCAGAATCACAGCAATGTCAGACTGGATGAGCTAATGAACTAGTTAGTAATACTTTACTGTGGTCCTCTTGACATAAGTCGTCTGGCTTATGGCCCAGTTTTCTTCTTTCTGAAGGAGACTGAGACTTGTCTCTCAGTAATTTTCATCAGGAGCGGTCATGTCATCTGAATGACTATCTTTATGGTGTTGTGTAATTTTTTTTTTTTTTTTTGCCTTAATGAAAACCTTCTATTTCCCTCCTGCTTCCTAGTTCTGTTCATTGTACCTGCTGGACTTGCTGTTCTATCAGAAAGCTTACTATTTTCAGTGTCTTTTAAATTTTATATAAATAATAAAATAATTAAAACATACAGAAATACAGTAAGTAATATAACAAATGTTTGTATCCAACTTCCAGATCAAATAGATGCTAACCTTTGCCTCATATGCTTTTCTCTTTTTCTCTCCTGTCCCAACTTCCTCCCTCCTTGAGAAGAACCCGGTATCCTAGATTCCTTGTGGTAATTCTGCTGTCATTTTTCTATGTGTAAACTGTTTACAGATAAAATGACCTGAAAAAATTTTATACCACCTTGTTTCTAGATGTATTCATATTTACCCATGTAGGGTCAGCTTATTTCTTATAACTTGTTTACTTTTCCTTGTTAAGTAAAGATCAGTTTCATGCTGAGAGATAATTATGTTCTATCTTTTGGCAAATAGTATGGTAATGCTTGTACATAAGTAGTCAATGTGTAATTTGGTTTAGAATAGACATCTGAAAGTAGGATTGTTAGATCACAGGGTCTAGTTTGCCCCTTCATCTTTATCAGATACTGCTTAGGCTAGTCCACAGTGGAGGTACTCCTTAATACCCACCAGTGTGTTTCCCTACATTTTTATCAACGTATAATTTCATTGAGACATCCATTGTTGCCTGTCTGAAAGATGAGGAACGGTGTTTCATAGGTTTTGTTTTTATTACTTTTGTTTCTAGTAAAGTTGAATATATTTGCATGGTTTTTAATCGTTGTAGTTTCTTATTTAGTGCATCTTTTCCCTATCCTTTTCTTTTTCTCCTGTTGAACTTTGGCCTTTATCTTGATCATGGCAATTTTTTTTTTCTTATAATTTGCCTATTACCTGCCCTGTTTGGGGAACATGCATTGCAGATACCTTTTCTAGCTTGTGTGTTGTTGTTTTAAACTTTATTTCAAAAGTTTTAAACTTACTGCAAGAGTATATTTGTAGAGTATTGGTTTGTCTACACCATGTTACTATCATACTATGTTAACTATAGCAGTTTTGCCATGTCTTGATTATCTAGTAAGGTAAATTCTCTTTCAGTGAAACTTCTAGGGCAGCACGTCAAATATCACCCCTCATCCAGAGAAAATCTCACAAAAAAGAGATTCCAGTTTCTGTTGGGACTGTAATTGGAATCTCACTGAATTTACAGTTTACAATGGGGGAACTTGTCATCTTTATATTGGATGACTGCCATTTCTAGGTAGTCTTTTATGTCTTCGCAGAAGTCATCTTTGGAGTTCTTGTTACTATTGTGAACAGGAAATTTTTATGAAAATACATTTTGTAATTATTGGTTACCAACTGTTAGTATGAGAAACACATTGATATTTGTGTGCAGCAACCTTGCTTAACTCTTAATTCTAAAGGTAGATTCTCTTGGGTAGTATCCTATGGACATAATCATAATCACTGAGTAATATATTTTATGTTGTTCCCATGCCTGTGCCTTTTTATTTTTCTTGTCTAGGACACCTTTACTAAAATTGCAGCTCTTCTTAGGTCTTGGCTTTAAGTTTGTGTAGTGGAGGAAAGAAGATCTGAGTTTTAAGGGTCAAAAGTCTCAACCTTTTGTCCCAACATGAGTCAAAAGCTAATTACGTAGATTCTGACTTGCAATCCATTGTAGGGCAGAAACATCACTGATTTATAATCTTACTAGTGTTTTTTTCCTCTTTGTTACTGGCATTTAAAGATGTCTTTTTTCATGGTAGCTAAAAGATTTATTTAAAAGAAAGATTTTGATATATCGTTTCTGAATGAAATTTCTGTGGGAAGACTGCATGTCAACTAATCTGATATTTTTGAGACTGAAATTATGGTCTGTATTATATAAATCTTTAATTAAAATTTTACTCTGTTTGGATACCTTTTATATTCTGGACTCCTCTTACCTAAGTTTTTGAACTCATCCTACAATTTCCTATAACAGTTTAGTAAAGTTGGGTAAATCTTAAAACTTCCGGGCTGGGGATTTAGCTCAGTGGTTCCGCTGCCTGACTTGCAAGCAGAAGGACCCGAGTTCGATCCCTGGTACCAAAAAAAAAAAAAATTCCTTATGTTTATTTTTGCTGTCAGTAATAACAGTTTCATCATCGTATCCTTCCTTACAAATTATTATAAGAACTAAAAAAGTTAATACCTGTAAAACAAGTGTTATTGGTCTCCAGCCCTGATTAGCTGTCATCTGCTGGCTTTCTCATAGATTCTACTTTGTTCTGGGAAGAAACGTTGGTCATGGGAGAGGGGCGTACCAGACACTGTGGTAACCTACCTTAATTAACTCTCACGGGGATTAAAGTATTAATAACTGTCCCACCTAGTAAATCATTAATATAAATGTATTGTATCCTTGAGCATTGCCTGAGTAGCAGTTCTCCTTAAAACTATTCTACCAACTCATCTGTACTTTCAGCCTTGGCATCTTCTATTCATCAGGTTTCTCTGTTTTTCATATCTCTTGTTAACTGAGTCTTTTCCACTCCTCCATATACTGAATTTCCCTTGTGTATATTGATCCCACCTGTCTGGTAAAATCCAGTTAACTCAGTTATCTGGTTCTTCCAGTCCTGTACCACCTGAATGCTACTGTAGAAAGTTACCCAAAAGGTAAGTGTGTGTGCGTGTGTGCGTGCATGCATATGTGTGTATGTATGTATATATGTATATATATGCACGAGTTCATGGTTATTATTCATAATTTGATGCTAATATTACTTTAAAGTCTGTTGCATTCACTTTTGTCACTGTTTGAATCCTTTACTCTCTTTAGACTGCCCCCACCATCCTTTCCTTTCTACAGAAAGAGCCACCTCATTTTTCAGTGAAAATAGGGGCACCCAGTGGTATTCCTTAGTTGCCCACCACTTCTCCTGTTTTTTCTTCATTCTTAGTGTTAAAATATAGTTAGTACTGCTTTCTATCTAAGGTTCTCTTCCTGTCCTTTCTTCCCTCCTGGGTACCTTACACTGTTGATCATCTCCTTTTTGTGTATTGAGCTGCTCTCTTTACACTCATTTAAACACTTTTAATTTCCACTATTTAAAAATGAAACTGCACAAACCAGTAAGCCTTCCTGGGTGCCATATTACTAATAATCCTTTTGTACTCTGCTAGCCAGATACTTGAAATTGTTTTGTTTTTCACCTTTGACTCACCCCTTCAATTAATTTATTCCATCCAAATAGTATTTGGTAATGATACCAATTTTTTTTATTAGTACATGTTTGCAATACAAAATGAATACATTCATTGTGGGGAGTACATGTACATATTGCATCTTAATCCTCTTTAGTTCCCCTTCCCCTTCTTCCCCCTTCATCTTGAGAGCCTCTTCCCATTTACAAAAGGCCTATCTTCTATTTCCTGTATCTTTTATTTTCTTTTAATTATTTATACTTTGGGTTTCTCATATAAAGGTTTTTACTTTGGGTTTCTCATATATCATGTGATATTTAAGCTTCTGTGTCTGATTTATTTCACTGTGAAATTCTCAAGGTGCATCCTTCTTTATGGCTGAGCAGTTTTCCATTGCATGTAAATACCACAGTTTCATTACCCATTTAACTGTTGGTGGCTGCTTCTAACATTTAGTTACTACTAGTTGTGACACTATAAATGTGGGTGTGCCCGTATCACTATAATATAATGTCTTTAGCTCTTTTGGGAAGATGTCTAGAAGGAGAATACCTGGGTGGAATGGAATTTCTATTTCTTAGTTTTGTGAGGAATCTCCATACTGATTTCCATAGTTGTACACACCTGCTAATAATGTAGACGCATCCCTTCCACCATGTAGCCTTGCCAGCATTTGTTATTTTGTTTGTTTTGATGATAGCTCTTCTTTCTGGAATAACTTGGAATCTCTGTGTAGTTTTAATTTGCATTTCTCTAGTGGCCGAAGATGTTAAACATGTACTTCTGAGAAGTAACTACTCATTTTAGTTGCCCATTTTTTAATTTGGTCTTGTATTTGGGGGAGAGGGCCTAATTTTCTTTTAGTTCTGTTTATATTCTAGGTATTAGTCCTCTGGCAGTTTTTTTCCCATTCTGTAGCTTGTCTCTTCATTTTTTTTGTTATTTCCTTTGTTGTGCAGAAGCTTTTTAATTTGATATTATTCCATTTCTTGATTCTTGTTTTCTTAGCACTATTTGTTAAAGAGGCTTTTTCCATTGTATGTTTTGGCTCCTTTGTCAAAGATGAGATGTCTGAGTGTGCCTGGGGTTGTTTCTGCATTCTCAGTTCTGTTCCGTTGATCCACATGTCTGTTTTTTGTGCCGTTACCATGCTGTTTTTATCACTGTAGCTTTGTAATGTAATTACAAGTCCAGGATTGTGATGCCTCTTGCTTTGCACTTTACTCAAGATTGTTTTTGATATTCTGGATCTCTTGTAGTTGCATATGAATTTTTTTCTAGTTCTTTGCAGAATGCTGTTGGTATTTTGATTGGAAGTTTTGGTAATGTGGCCGTTTTGTCAGTATTGGTTTGACCTATCCAGGGACAGAAGATGCTTCCATTTTCTGAGTTCCTTTCTGATCATTTTCACAGTATTATACTTTTCATTGTAGAGGTCTTTCATTTTCTTGGTTAATCTCTAGCTAATTAGCTAATTAATTCTCTTTGAAACTGTTGTGAATGGTATTGTTTTCTTGTTTAGTATGTTAATCATTGTGTACAGAAATGCTGTTGACTTTTGTTTGTTGATTTTTGTATCCGGCTACATTACTGAATGTGGTTATTCTAAGAATCTCTTGGGTCTTGTTTGTACGTATGTCGTCTGTGAATAAGGATAGTTTGACTTCTTCCTTTTCTATATGTATCTCTTTTATTTCTTTCTCTTGAGAGGTAGCTCTGGCTAAATTTTTGGGTACTGTATTGGACAAGAGTGGTGAGACTGGGCCAGTGACTTGTGTCAGTAACAGTAAGTGGATGTAGACTTAATCTGATTTTACCTGTCAGTGTGCTAGGTCTGCCATAAATACCTCAGACAGGGTGGCTTAAAAAACAAAAAATCATTTTCTCACAGTTCTGGAATCTAGAAGTTCCAGATCAAGCTGTCGGTGGGTTTGATTTTTTAACAGGCCTTCTTTCTATTCCTCATATGTTCTTCCCTTGGTATGTATGCTACATTGTAACCCTTTGTGTCAGGATTTCCTCCGTTTATAAAGAAACATCAATTTAGCTGATGGCTTGGTCTTCAGATTCAGTCAACTTCTAAGGTATTTGGGGGAGAGCACAGTTCAGTTAGAGGCATAACCTCTTAGCAGGTTTTAATATTGTGGAAAACCTTTCCTTCAAATCCTTTAGTTTTCATCCTCCCTCTCTGTTATTCTTTGGCTGTTTTGTTTCTTCTCTGACTTTTCTTCTGCTCAGTCATTTGGAATTGAAATTTCTTTAGTCTTGGTCCTAGGCTACTTTTCTTATTTTATTTTTTTTCTTCCCCAAGCATTCTCACCACTTTGATTTGCAGTTCTGAAGCATTACATATCTGTTGCTCTAACACTGACTTAACTAATTTCTAGACCTGTTTTGTGATTTCATATAGCTATCTCAAAGGTAGTTCAAACAAAATAATCCAAATCTGAACTCCAAATGATGCTGCTCCATGTGATTTGGCCCTTAGCCTACCCTTAGTCTACCTCCTTAGTCTTATCTTGTGCTTCTCTCTCTCTTCTCTTTTTTTTTCTTCTGTTATTGTAATGGTTCCTCTTGGCCCATATGTAATGTTGTTTTTCCCTCAGAATATTTGTTTTTGTTATAGCCTGTGTCTGTGCACCTTACCTTTCATTGTAAAAAAGACCCAATTTTTCATATATACAAAAGATGTGAACACTAGTCATTAGGGAAATACAAATTGAAACTATGAGATAATCACTAAAAACAACTAGAAAGGCTAAAATTAAAAGGTTGGCCACAACAAATTTTCCAGGAAAATATCCAGAACTCTTATAAATTGCTGGTGTATTAAATGGTAGAGGAACTCAGGAAAACCTCTGGGAATTTCATATAAATTTAATCTTACTCTTACCTTTGAGTATAGCAGTTCTGCTCCTGGGTGATTTCCCAAGGGAAGTGAAAGCATATGTCCACAAAAAACTTTAAAAAGAAAATATAGTAGATTTATTCATAATGGCCGATATCTGGAAGTAACTTAAATGTTAACTATTAGGCTAAAGGATAAGAAATTTTTGGTATAGTCACCCAGTGGAATGCTACTTGATAATGAAAAAGAACTACTGATGTAGCAAAATGACACAGATGAATTTCACAGACATACTCGTAAAAGAAACTGAATACAATACTGTGTGGCTTCATTTATTGTGAGTTCCAGGACAGCACGAAAAGAAATAGTGGACAGCGATCAGCTTTTGGTGGTGGAGAAGCTGCTGTGGAGCTGGGGAGAGGCGCAGGAGTTTCCAGAAGTGTTCAGTGTGCGATGGAGTTGTGGGCCCCCGGCTTTGTATACTTGTTAAAGTTGTATGGTTAAGAGTGTATTTCAAGGTGTTACATTTTATCTAGAAATTATAAAAAGTAATCGACTTGGATGGCAGGAGTGGTGGGCATAGATGAAAGAAGAATTAATAGAATGTTGATGGTTGTGTAGGTTGAGTAGCAGGTGTACAGGCATTTACTCTTTTTGTGTGTGTTGGAAATCTTCCACATAAAAGGGTTGGTTTTTAATCACAAAGTTATGAACAAACAGCACCTGTGTCTCACCATCAGCTGCTTACAGATACTCAGTATGATACCCTGTTCTTGAGAATCACACTCTTGATTCCATTCTCCCTTTTTCCTAACAACTGTCCTGAATCCTTCTTCACTTTTAAAAATCTTTCAACAGTCAGTCTAAAGGTCACTAGCACAAGCAAAAGCATTTCTTGACTCAGAACACTCAGTAGGATTAAGTGTCCTTTGATAGTTTTTATCACAAGCACCATTTGTTTGTTTGCTCAGAATCAGTGTCTTCCCTAGACTGGGTTTCCAGAGGGCCTGGGGTTGTGGCTGAGAGATAGATAGGACTAAGAGTGCAAGGTGCCAGACACACAGTACCACGGATGTTCACAGCGGAGATTACAGGGAGCTACATTTTATGATTAGATTTTATAAATTCTAAGTGTATACTATTGAATTTAACTGCAAATCTTAAATCTGCAAACACCTGACTTTATGATATTCATGGAAATTGGTGTTTTCCTAGTACTTTGAAGTGCTTTTAACTCTGATAAATATTGAAACTGTCATTTCATGTCTTAATTTTTCTCTTTGAGTAGCACCTAGTGTTGAAAATGCTCAATTTATGTGAGCAGTATATAATATATAGTTATAGCGAGTATGAACCATGTTAGAAAATCTAGCGTTCATGTGCTCTTGAGTATTCTGAAGTTACTGAAAATAGGGGCTTTGGGTATTACAGTAGTTCAGGAGTGATCTTTCTAAGAAACACACCTGAGCACCAAGTCACTTTTTGAACCTTTTAGTAACTGCTCATTGTGTGGAATAAAGTCCAGATTCCAGAGCAGCACAGATATGGGTATTAATGAACTGACAGATATTTCTTCTTTCTTTTTGGTACTGGGGATCGAACTCAGGACCTTGAGCTTGCCAGGCAGTCGCGGTGCCACTGAGCTAAATCCCTGGCCCCATTTCTTATTTCTTAATAATTTCTTACATGCATGTTACATTCTAGCCTCACTTAATTAAAATTTTCTGAATTTACCATGGTGTTTGCCCCGTGTGTTTTTGTATATTCGCTGTGCACTTAACCTAAAATACATCAGCCTTTATTCAGTCTCAAATGTCTCCTCATGGAAGGTTTAAAAAAATCCTCTCTAAGCTCAATAAATTAAATCTTTCAATATTATCAGCTATATTACAGCAAGTTTTCTAGATGCCTGTCTTACTTGTTGAATTGAATTGCTTGAGGACTAGTGTCGAATGTTAATATTTGCAATATCTTCCAAGCCTTGCGTGCTGTACTTGATTGATCAGTGCTGATTGGATAAATGAACATTTACGCTTTTCATTCTGAGAATATTATAAGAGTTGTTTCTTTAGTTGCTTAATAGGAGATGGCACAGATATCTATACAGATTGACTCAGTGGGGAAACAAAGAATAATTAAGTAAAGTACAAGTAGCCTTATCTAGGAACAACTTTGTGCAGTTGGGATATGTTATTAAATTACTTAGAGTATAAGGTTGAGTTTCTGAATGATAACGCTGTAGTTGTTAAATGGCATGCAAGAAAACTAAGCTCATACGGCCAAAATGGAAAACTGCAGAGCGAGAGTCTGTGGGGTCTCTGATGTTTCAGGGGCTGACAGAAGGCTGCTTTATCAGCAGCATTCAGGGACGAATTGCTTTATTGGCTGAAGCACACTGGTAGCTTTGTCAGTGCAAAGAGCCAAGAGTTCTTATTTCTATTCATGATTATGTTAGAGTAGTGAAGTAGAAGCAGTTGACCTTCTCTTAAGCAGAAAATAGACAGTTTTTACAAGTAGATTAAAGCATTTAAGGGATGTGACAGAGAAGTAAATTACTACTAAACCTCTAAAAATATGGAGTTCTTTTTGGTGTGTGTATCAGTTTTAACAATGACTGCCCCAGACCCTTTGATTGGTATTTAAAATAATAACCTTAATAGGATGATTTTGTAGGGTTAGATCATTGTGATTGATAAAAATGAATTAGAACGGGTAAACTTTCAGCTGCTAAGTGATACTAGATGTTAAGAACAAGTGAGATACAGGATCAACTAGAGAAGATGCAATACATTTGGCATACCTTTAGAATTTATTTTTTTTTAGTGAATGAAATGCATTTTACTTATTAGAATCATTTTGGAAGTATTGGTTTGCTTCTGTTAACTTACATGAAAGATTAAACTAGTGGGAGACACTAAAGACTTGCTTCTAAATGGAAATTCTTCAAAACAATAATTTTTAAACAGGAGTCACAGAATTAACTACTGTATAGTTGTAGGGAAATAAGAAATTAATAGCAACAATTCATTTTAAGTATAAAAATTTCAAGTTTTGAAATCCTTAAAAGTATAAAAAATAGAAGGAAGATTTAAAAATGTACAACTAAATTACCAGATTCTAATATTTACTACCATTATTTCAGAACATTTAATAAATTATAATTGAAGATTACTAATGTCATCCTTCTGCCCCTCTTCTGAGAAGTTACTACTCTGAATATATCCTTTAAGTTTTTAATTCTTTTATTACACATTTGTATGGGAAGATAAAAAGTATTGATTTGATATTAAAATGTAAATAAATAGGATATAATTTGTTACCGTGTAACTGGCTCTTTTCACTTTGTGTTCCCTTCATTGACATTTTTATGTGCTTAAGCTTTATTTTAACCTCTGCATTGTTTTTTTCCATTATTTATGATGTTGAGTTTGATTACTTGAGTAAGACAGTGCTACATGATTACTTTTGTAAAAGTGCCTTTTCTCATGGTAATTGATACTACATCTGATTGGTAGTGCCTGGAGACTGATGAATACTGTTTCCCAGTAGCCTTTCACCCAATGATTTTGATATCCGTTGTTGATTTTTGCCTAACTCATTGATTGTATCAGTCCTTGCAAGATGATGCATTTCTAGTTCTGTTATTCGCTTCACATTTATTGGCTAGCATTCTTTTGTAAGGGAGAATTTCTACCATGTTTTCTTCATTATTTATGTGAGCTCTTGGTATTTTCTTTTATTCAGGGGGCTAAGATCCATCCTTACTTATTTTTTAGAGGTCCAAATGGTTAAAATTTACTCAGTAGGAACTCCTGCAGTCTGTTTTCTGTGTCTCCTTGACATGTCTCACCATTTTGAGAGCAGTTAATTATTTTCTGGCACAACAGAATGTTTCATCCTTACCTTATGTTTTTCCTGCCACAGACCTGGTGTAGGTTATTTCATGCATCAGGAATCCTTGTTCCTCTTGTGGGCAGTGGTATTTGGACGCCAACATCATGGGCATGGATGAGTTCTGTGTTACTGGGTGTCATTGCCTAGTAGCTCTATTGATAGGATAGAGCAAGGAAATATTGTACACTTTAAAAAGTCACTAATATTTGCAGTTCCAATCTAGCACCACAGGGCTTCTCTTCACTCCCTGTTTGATATTTGTTTCTCTCTTTCTCTATATTGAGGGTCCTAGTTACCAGTAACATTAGTATACTAAGTTTATTCATTTGCTTTACCTATAATGCATAGGATATAATAATTGAATTACACCTGTACTGCTACCAACAACAAACCCAGTAAGTAAAACAAGGTAGGATTTCTATGCAGTTTTTTTGTTCTTAGAACTCTGACTATATACTTCCATTGAACTGTACTGTATTCTTTAAAAAAATTTTTTTAAGCATTCATCATATTTTTTGATCACCTCTTGTATATCCTAATCTAGATTTCTTTCCACTCCAAGGAAAAGAATAAAAGAAATAGAAAATGATATATTTGGAGTACATGTACAAATTTCTTACACTTGGAATCTTGGATTAAATAATTTGAATTGTTTGTGATGATGTTATGCTTATTTTTAATGCTTGTTTCCTTTTTTCCATTCATTTAGTTTGGCCTTATACTTTTCTATGCATTAATCTTGTGTCCTGAGAGAAGTTTAAATTTGAATATTTAATGATTAAAAATTAACCATTGCGGGCCAGGGATTTAAGCTCAGTGGTTTCACCGCCTCCTGCACAAGTGCAAGGACCCAAGTTCGATCCCCGGTACAAAAAAAAAGAAAAAAATTAACCATTGTAAGTATTTCATATGAACAGTATGCCATAAGTACATTGTTTTGCACCAGAGTTTTTGTTTTTTTCTGGAGGTTTTATAATGTTGCTAGTACTTTTTTTTGTCCCTTTCTCCCTGTTGTATGTATAGCTAAGTCATTGCCAAGAAGGTGTACTCTCTGCCATATCTGTGGTATACTGCCCCCCATAGCTATTATGCATTTAGATTGCAAAAAAGAGAGTATCTTTGTTTTATTTCTCTTTTAAAGGCAAAGATGGATGGTTCTTGTCTTTTCCTTAGTGAGACTCTTGCTTTCCATTTTGTGTATCTGATACTTATAAGAAAAAGTCTTCTATAAGGCTGAATTAAAAAATTGTACTACCAATCCAGAAATAGAGTCCAAATAAATAAAAAGTGAAAAAGAGATTATATGTACACATATATGAAGCAAAGTTTTTTTTCTTCTTTGACATAAAGAACTATATATCTGAAAAGAGAAACAGACTTGAATCCATTAAAATGAAACAACTTCTCTGAGAGAAGACATAACAAAATTGGATTGTATAGTAGAAAATATTTGTAATATAGCAAAGTGTTAATGAATATAATAAAGAACTTTTCTAAAATAATAAAAATTAGAAAAGGGATTATGGATAAAGACAGGAACTTAGTTACCTTCTCATCACTGAGACACAATACCCAACACCCACAGCTTTAAAGTAGGAGAGATTTATTTTGGTTCACAGTTTGTAGATGTTTCAGTCCATAGTTGGCTGGCCCAACACAGGACTGCATGGCACAGGAGAAGTGGCTCATTTCATGGTGGCAGGAAGCAGAGAGAGAGACACACACACACACACACACACACACACACACACACAGATCAAGGGAGGAGAGAGGGAAGTAGCTTTCTAGGCCACATCCGCAATGATCCACCTCCTCTGACTAGGCATCACCTCCCAATATCATATTCAGTGATAGTCCACTGATGAGTATCACACCTCCATGATCCAGTCACATCCTTAAAGCCTCACCTAGAGCACATAAATCTTTGAGAGGACATCTAGATATAAACCATAACAATTAGGAATCAAAAATCTCATTTTAAGAGAGTAAAGACATAAACACAGACTAAGAAGAGCCAAGAAAAATATTTAACTGTCAGATTAATTGGAAATATCAATATAAATCCATGAATATATCATCTGTCCTCTCTACTCACCCTCCATACACCTATCCACCCATCTACTCATCTGTCTATCCGTCCATCCTTCCATCCATCTGATGGTTGTAGAACCAGGAACAGTTTCTATAGAAGTGATTACACTCAGTATCCATGTCATGATCTCTAGATACCTTTACCCACCAAAAGGATCCAAGGCTTCATGGAAAAATTGATATCCCAGTTCTTGGAAAAACACACAGGAATCAAGAAAACAAGTATTTAAAAGAAGCTAATGAGCAACATTATGAAAATGAATCCAAAGGAATTTATACTGGCCAAATCTGAATAACATGAATTATTCAATAAAAGAGTGATTACAATTAATAAATCTTGAATTGAGAGAATAATGCTTGAGTATAGAATGACAAGAAAAGGAAAAGTTCTTCGCTAGAGAATTGAGGAGCAATGCTAGAGTTCAAAAATTATCATACCATAAACTCCAAAGAAACAATCTAAGCCAGAAACACCAATGGATGCCAAAACTTTTGGGTGAAAGACAGCTGGAAACCCAATGTGTGTATATATATACACGGTGCTTAATTGTCATCACACAAGTCACTAACAAAGGGGAATTGTGTCATTACAAGGGAAAGATCTTAGGTTGCCACCTGAACCAAGTGTCGGTTTTGTAGTACCATATACAACCTGACAAACACGTTCCCTTTGTTGTGATGTAATGTGGAATGAAGTAGCCTTTGCAGTGTTTTTGCCTGATATATTTGTTTTCAATTCAGTCAGGTCCTCAAACTTGGTCTCTTATTTCTAGGAATTACAGAGATTTGTCAAATCATACTTTGGGAAACTGTAAGACAAACCTAGTATGTGGGACAGTCTATAAGAAAACTTTCCAGGAATCTCATATATATTGTTTTAAGAAAAGAGGGTGTTTATTAGGATGGGAGAGACCAAAGAGATGTAAAAACAAAGTAAAATATAAATTTTGATTTGCTCTTGGATTTATCACCCTACTCCTGAGGCTAAAAAAGTATCTTAGGGACAGTTGAGAAAACTTGAGCACATTACTGGTTAAAACACAGTTTAAAAATTGATAGCAGAAGGGCCAGGGATTTAGCTCAGTGGTTTCGCTGCCTGCTGCGCAAGCGCAGGAACCTGAGTTCAATCCCCGGTACCAAAAAAAAAAAATAAATAAATAGAATACAAAAATTGATAGCAGATTATCTTGTTTTTCCTTTTTCTTTTGAACCAGTTAGTTGTCTTACCCAATGTATTATATTTTTAAAGAGGTTTTAAAAGATGTGTTTTTTTACTTAATACATATAGTCTGATAAAATTAGTATATGTAAAATACATTTTGATCATTTACATCTCTAAATGGCTAGTGTCATTTCATGAAAGCTCACATTATGTGTAATTATCTTCCAAATAGGTTGCTTAAAAAGGCTTCCACTTCCACCATTATCACATTCCGCTTTAATAGCTATGTAATCAGATTTACTGCTTCTTTGTTTATTGTTTATGAGGTTACTGCTTTTAAGCCTTATTTTAGAGCTTTAATTTGAGAATAGTAAGAACCAGGTTAATTTCATTAAGACAAGATTGTTTTCTCAAAAAGCATTCTATTTTTAAAATTTTCTCCAACTTAAACCTAACAAAAAACCCCACAGTTTCAAAAAAAGGACTTGAACAGACACATCTCCAAAGATACAAAGTTGATAATAAACACATTAAAAAGATCCTGAACACCATAAGTCATTAGGGAAAGGCAAATAAAAAACACAAGATACCACTTGACTATTATAAAAAACATGGAAAATAACAAGTGTTAGTGAGTATGTGGAAAAATTGGAGTTTTGAGGTATTGCTGATGGAAATATAAAAAGCTTTTTAGCTGCTGTGGAAAAAAACATGCCAGTTTGTTAAATGTAGAATGACCATATCATCCAGCAATTCCATTTGTATATGTGTCCCCAAAAGAACGGAAAGAAGGAACTCAGATAGCTAACAAATACACCAAAGGTCATAGTAGCATTATGCACAATAATCAAAAAGTGGAAACAATATCAAATATGTATGAACAAATGAATGGATAAACAAATGTGCGTACATAGAGTAGAATATTATTCAGCCATAAGAATGGAATTTTTGTACCTTCTCCAACATAAATGAACCTTGAAAATACTGTGCTAAGTGAAATAAGCAAGATAGGGAAGAACAAATATTGTGTGACTCTACTTATATGAGGTAGAGTAGATGAATTCGTGAAGCCAGAGAGTATAATAGAGATTACTAGAGGGGAGTGGGAATTTATTGCTTAATAGATAAAGAATTTCTTTTTGGGATGAAGAAAAATACTGGAAATGAATAGTGGTGATGGATGTACAACATCGTGGATGTAGTCAATGCCACCGAATTGTACATGTAAAAATTGTTACAGTGGATAATTCTCATGTAGTTTACTATAACAAAATATTTTAAAAAGTACTATTTTTGATGTTACTTATGAATAGTTTTTCCAAAATAGTGTTAAGATTGTCACTTACTGTTTTCTTGCTCTCTTTGAATAGCTATTAAAATCTTATGCATTTGGAAATATAGCTATGTGAATGAAAACACTGTCTTAGGAAAGAATTTTAATCTAGTACTTTGGGGTAGTAGAGGAAAATCTTACATACTTGACCTATTTCACCATAAGTTACACAGTATCAGCTATTTAAATTTATAGATTGAAAAGAAAAATAACTTTCTCCTTTTGGGCCTGTAGAAACAAATCAAATTTGAAAAGGTTGCATGTTTCCTGAGTTGTGGGCATAGAAAAAGAGATCAGTAAGGTAAGTAATATAACACTGTAGCAGGTGCTTATCTACCTGATCAAATTTAATAATACCCCGAAGAAGTAAAAATGTAGATAAGTAAAACTGAGTAATGTTAAGATGACATTTGAAAAATTCGAATTATAATATGTAGTAGTTGAGTATTTGTGGGTTTTGGGCCTTATTTTCTTAAAAATATACATATTTTTACTTTTACTATGTGCTCTTTCAAGCATTTCCATTGTATCCTTTTTAAGTCATTCTACCATTTCATTTAGGCATTTTCATTATTTGGCTTATAAGATTTCCAAATGCATATGATATTTTAAATAAGTGTCCAAAGAGGACAGAAAGAAACTAGAAAAATCACTGTCCATCACTGTGACGCAGATAAGACTGATGCTCATACTCTTCCAAATAGCCTTTCTGGAGCAACTCTTTTATCTTACTCTAATTCTTATCTTACTCTTATTTGGAATTAAGACTTCTATTGTCAAGAACTGTGAAGAGTCTGGAATTTTACCTGTGCTTGGAAACTAACCAGTTACTGACTCATGGATCCTCACAGAAGACATGAGCCTCCTGAGTTAGAGTTGAAAGATAATTATTACAGCAAGTAGTGGTGGTTAGTCTACATATTTAATTTGTGGCCAGTTTCCCAAGCACCAGTTCCCATGCAGCAGTTTGAGGAGGGCCAGAAGATACTTGTACACATAGTGTGTGACCTTACTGGAGGGGAATCCTCAGTTCAGAGACCTTGAATAGTTTATAATAGGAAATAAGAATGCCTGTCTTTCCTGAGGAGAGAGACACTGTCTCTTCTTCCAAGGCCATTTCTATAAAAATATCCTCAAAGATAGCGCAGATCACTGCACTGTATTTTAGCCCCCAAGGTGCAGAAACATGGGGGTTCCATAGGGAATTGTCGCTTAATAATATTTTCTACTTATTTTACACTGTCTTGTCTTCCAGCAAATTTTCCTGTGAATGTACCGCTCTGGTTTATCTGAGAGACAGAAAATAATGACTTACCTGTTCAGATAGGTTTGCCAGCTTTTAAAAACAGATTAGCCATTTTCTTATTGTTGAGTTTGGGAGTAGTTACTTGCTTGTGGATGAAGTGCTTTGTCAGATAAGTGATTTGCAAATATTTTCTCTCAATTTGTGACCTATCTTTTCATCTGCCCTCTTCCCCCAGTACTGGGGATTGAACCTAGAGCCTTTGCACTAAGCTATCATCCCCATTTTTCCGAAAGTATCTAAATTGCCACATTCTTCAGTATCTTATACAAGCAAAAGTTTCTAATTTTAATGAAGCTATCACATTTTTCTCTGATGAATTGTGTTTTACAAAGTCTGCCTCTTTGAAAGTCACAGATTTTTTTTTCCTTTACTCTCTCCTAGGTATTTTATTGTTTTATGTTTTACGTTTCTGTAATCTGCCTTATATTACTTCTTGTATGTTATGAATTAGAGTTCAGGGTCATTGTTTTGGCTTGTGGAGATCCAGTTTTAATACTGTTGGAAGAGGCCGTTTTTTCCTTGTTGAATTGCCTTTGTATCTTTGTCAAAATCCATTGTTCTTATTTGTAAGTATCTGTTTCTGCACTTAAACTCTGTTTATTGATATATGTCTGTCTTTTTACTTAATATATCATTGTGTTGAATGATAAGGCTTTTAGTAATTACTGAAATTAGTGTTACTTCCGTTAAGTTTTTCTTTCTCTAAATTGTTTTGGATATTTAGTCCCTTTGCTTTTCCGTATACATTTAAGAACCAGCTTGTTGATAATTACAAAGATATTTGGTCTTCTGTTATCACAGATTACCTACCCATGGATTTAATCAACCACAGAAAAATATTTAGAAAAAAATATGCCTGTATTGAACATGTACAGATTTTTTTCTTGTCGTTATTCCCTGAACATGGCATTTACATTGTATTGGGTTCTAAAAGTAATTGAGAGCCGATTTACAGTATGCTAAAATATTGTACCATTTTCTATAAGACGCTTAAACATCTGTGGATTTTGGTATCCATGGGGATTCCTGGAAACCAACCACTCTGCCAAGGGTGACTATATTCTGAGATTTTGATTGGGATTGTGTTGAAGCTTCATATCAATATGATAATCACATTTTAAAAATATTGATCATTTAATTGATGATATATTTCTCTATTTTTAGATCTTTGATTAGTTTCATCAGTTTAGTAGCTTTTAGCTTACATATTCTGCACATATTTTGTAGATACACAACTATTTCTCTTTGATTTCGATGCTATTTTTAAATGGTACTGCTTTAAAAGTTTTTGATGTACTAACTCATTGTTAGTATATAAAAATATAACTGATTTTTGTGTATTGACCTTTTATCCCATGACTTGTTATAATTATGTATTAGTTCTAGAAGCTTTTTTGTAGGTTTAAGTTTGCTATGTAGAGAATCATGATTTTTAGTAAAGACTCTTTAAATTTCTTCATTTATAATTTGTATGCCTTTTAGTTTTCTTTCTTAATTGCATATACAGCACTAGCACTTTACAGTACACTACTGAACGGAACTCGTGAGAAAAAACACATTTTACTATACAAAGGGAAATAGTTAAAAAATAAAGATTATAGATAAGATCTACCAGTCTGAGAAGAATTCCCCTACAGCTTTCTCAGCAATAGAATCAGTGTTATTTGGATTATTTTCATTCCAAGTTGTGTCATAGTATCATCTCAAAATAAAGCAGAGATAGAGAAATTGGAAGAATCTTAAAATGCCTGATGTCTGTGCTAATGATTCTAATAGAAACTGTTTAGTACAGTATTCAGCTTTTTGGTCTTTTATCACTTTTTTATCATTATATATAATGTTAGCTGTAAGCTTATGTAGATACTGTATCCGATTAAGGAAATTCTCTTTTATTCCTACTTTGCTGAAAAAATTAGAAATGGATGTTAGATTCTGTCAAATGCCTCTTCCACAGCTATTGAAATGTGTTTTTTTTTGTTAGTATGATCTGTTACATTGTTTGATTTTCAAATATTGAACCAGTTATATATTCTTGTGATAAACTGTACTTGGTTGTGAGCTCTTACTCATTTTTTATATTGTTGGATTGGATTGGCTTATATTTTGTTGACAGTTTTTATGTATGTTCATAAAGGGTGTTGTCTGTTGTTTTCTTGTAATATCATTGTCTCTCTTTGATATTTTGAGTTGAGAAATATTCTCTCTTCTTTTTCTGCAAGAGACAGTGGTTAATTGGAATTATTTTTCCTAATGTTTTAAAGCATTTGCTGTGAAACCATCAAAACATGTTTTCTTTTCTAGAATGTTTTTAACTACAAATTTGTTTTCTTTTATATATGTAGGAAAATGTAACAGTATGCTATTCTACAGTAGACTTTTTTTACAGTAAACTTTTTTAATAAGTAGGGATATACTCAAATAATTAGTATAGTATAATAATACTCAGATAGTAACGTAGTTATTCATTAAGTAGTCTGTGCAGTACATAGCAATATGTGCTATACTTTCATATACTGGCAGCAGATTAGGTTTGTTTATGCCCACACCACAGATTTCTAACGTCTTCTATCAGGCCTCCAAGACTGTGCCATCCCTGGGTGGTAGGAACTTTTCAGCTCCATTATAATCTTATTTGACCATATTCTTCATATATGCTATCTGCTGTTGAGCAAAACATTTTTAGGCAGTGCATGATTGTACTTGGTTCTAGGTAGGGCTGCCTTTTACTGAGTACATTATTTCAAATAAATCCTATGGGCTTTTGTTTCCCCCATTTGTTAAAAGTGTATTAATAGATATAATTTTGTGGAATTCTCTTTTTTTTTCTGTAAAGTTAGATTGAATATGTAATCTTACAGATTGTATGATGCTTTGACTCCTAATGTTTTAATTTTTTGCAGAGTCTTCTAGTTGCAGATATCAAAGTAGGTAGCACTTTATCTTTCTAGATAAAGTTTATATTTTGGGAAATAGAATTAAAATTCAGTGGTTGTACTACAATAAATGGCTTAACTGAGACTTAGGTTGATTTAAGGAATAGGATGGTAGTGAAAGATATAAGTCACAGGCATCAGAAGTACTTTTTAAAAATTGGTAATAAGAACTGAGGAATTTAGGAATTTTTTAAGGTTTGTGGAAATGTCAAAAAACAGTGAGGGAATAACTGTAAATATGAGATTGTGTAGAAATATGGCTGAGTTGTATTGAGACTTTGTACTGTTTTGACAACTGGAACAAATCAAGATGTTTTGAAAGTATCATGAGTTTTCTTTTTAATTTGCCTGTAGTGTCTATGAGAATGTCCTCAGAAGGTTGAGAGAATTCTTTAAAATTGAGGCACTAAAAGTGAGCATTCCTGTACAGATTTGTAGAATAGAGCCAGATGCTTGAGCGTAAATATTGAATTCTGTGCCTTCTTTGTTAAGGAAATAGAAATGCAGCATGAGATATTTTAAGTAGAAATTTACATCTTTTACTGAAAGTATCTATGGCATGAAGTAGGGCTTTTTTTTGTGGTTTTGTTTGTTTGTTTCTTTTTTCAGTCCTGGGAGATTGAACTCAGGGTCTTCATACTCAGCTACATCCCCATGCTTTTACAATTTTATCTTGAGATGATTTTTGAGGCCTCGGCCTCCCAGAGTACTGGGGTTGCCGACTTTCACCACCATGCTTGGCTGTGGTGTATAGTTTTTAAAAGACACCTGAAGCAGGAACTGCCAGGCAGAAGTGTATACACATGTACTGGTGGGGTGGAGCAGGAGGTTGTGGGGTTTCATTAATTTACTCAGTGACGTGTAACTTAAAACTTAAGAAATATTTCAGGAATTTTCCATTTAGTATTTTCAGACTGTGGTCAACTGCAGGTAACTGAAACTGTGGAGAGTGTAACTGAGGAGGCCGGGGGGTGGGGGGGCGGTCGGGCAGGCTTCGGTACTTAGAACTCTTAGCTAGTTGAGATCCTGCGTTTTTATATCTTTCTAGTGTGGTTCCGAAATTAGAATTGAAAACAAGAGTAACAATCTAAGAAAATGAATTATGAACACCATTTAAAGATGTTCAAGTAAACAAATTCTGTTGGTTTAAAGTGAAAGTTTTAATTAATGCATAAAAACTATGTACTTTATGGGGTACCATGTGATACTGTATAATGTAAACATTGTGTAATGTTTGAATCAGGATAAGCATATCTACCTCTTGAAACATTTATCATTTCTTTGTGAGGGAAATATTCAAAATCGTTTCTTCTAGCTTTATTGAGAAATCGTTATTACCATTTTTTTTGTAGTTACCTTATGCAGCAGAACACCAGAACTAATTTTTTCCTGTCTTACTGTAACTTAGAACCTTTAAAAATGTTAGATTATTAAATACCAGAATTTACATGGTTATAGTTGGTACCATGCCTGAACTCATTATACGTCTTTTATTTTAGGGTAGGGAAGACTGATTTGCTTATATCCTTAGTGTCTTCTCTGGGATCTTTAGAATTGCTGTAAATCACAAAATTAGATAAGTAACCTTAATAAACCCGTATGTGGTTCTGTGGGCTCTTTAGATTTGGCATGGAGTCTATTGTTTTGAGTTGATTTGTTCATTGTTTCTTCTTGACTTCAAAGTTGACTGTAAACTATGACCTTATCCTTCTACTATTTGGCTTTTTTTTTTTTTTGAGAAGTTTGACTTTGCATACAGTAAATTGATCTTAAGAACATAACAACTTCTCATAAAGAAGGTGTTTGTGCTCTTTTTGTCTAGTGTGCCTCCTACATTTTTGTTCATAACAAAGAATACCCATTTTGGGCACTTTAAGTCTTAAAGCTTAAAGCTTGGTGAAAACTTTACAATTTTAAAATTCTTAACTTTTATTTATGTATTGATTAAGTGATTGTACTGGGCATTGAATCCAAGGAACACTGAACTATATCCCTGGTCCTTTTTTACTCTTGAAACAACTTGCTAAGTTGCCCTGGTAAATTGAGATCCTCCTGCCTCAGCCTCCCAAGTAGCTGGGATAGCAGGTATCTTCACCATGCTCAATACAAAGACATGGATCTTAAGCATTTTTTATTCTTGAAGGAGTACATGATGAGTTTGAAGTCCAGTCTGGGAGTACAAAGCAAGACCCTGTCTCATACAGAACGAAAACTAGGTTTTGACCCTGTAGCTGCCTGTTAGGTGCAAGGTCCTGAGTTACCTTGTGCCTATCTGCACCCTGTTTGGATAGTTGATGATCTTCAGGCAGATACCTCACCATTCCTCCTGATTCCAAGTTTCCAAGTTAGGAAAGGAGATCTGTGACATGTTGAAGTCTTATAGCCAATACCACGCAAGATTCAGGAAAATTCCTGTATTTGTTTGATAGGTCTTCCCAAATGCTACTTGTGCCTTTAAAAGAATATTGCTCTACTGAGAAACTTAAATTCCTCAGCCTCTGGGAATTGTTAAGGAACCTGAGTTATCAGGGACTATGTTATCCTCTTCCCCCTAAATTTTGTTTGCAAACAACAACAACAACAACAATAACAGCATCTCAAGACAAATAGGTTGTTGTAATAATAAGGCAGATATTCTTAGGTCTGTTAAAGTTTTCACATCTAATCAAATAATGTTTGATTTAGAGAAAGGAATAGAAGTTGGTTAGAAGTTGGGTTGGAATAAAAACCCCAATGACTAGGTAAATATAATGGAGAAGTGTTTAAAAAGAAATAGGACTGTGTTTATATTTTCATTAAACAAAGGTACCATATAAGTATTAACAAAAAAATTTAGGTATATAAGAACATTTATTTGCAAGGATTTTTTTCAGCATATTCAGAAGAGTTTTCTTTAATAGGTCCTGATTTTAAAAACCTAAGATTTTCTAAGTAATAAGGCTGAGCAGTTTGCTTTACAGATTTTATGAATGCCTGCCTTGGGCATTTTCTTGCTTTTGAGATTAGTGTCCAAGTTCAGTATTAATGCTTTTAAAATATGCATGCAAAATTACTAATGTGTACATTTAACTTGAGCCTGGTTAGGACAAATTTAGCAGAATTTTATAAAAAGTGTTCTTTACCATTGTAAGTTGTGCATCTTCAAGTGAAAATCTTATGCTGTATCTCAAATGATCGAGCATGCAGGTTTTGGATTTTTGGGTTAGAGTGCTCAAGTAGAGAAGTCTTTGCAGATATCCCAGTACCTGAAAAACCTTTGAATTCTGAAGCCCTTCTGGTCCCAACCATTTCAGATAAGGGATCCCTAACCAGTGGTCGAAAAGCATGAGCAATCCTTTGTGGTAAAATTTAGAGTTACATTGAAATTACTCTTAAACTTACAAGTATAAAATGACCAGTCATATTTAAATTACCTTTATGTAGCCAATAGAAATAAAATAGAATATATTGTTAGGAGATTTCAGATTTTTCAAATTAGTCAGTTACTTAGTAGTATCATGGCCTAAAGTTATTTTATTAAGAAGTATTTTTTTTTAGTTTTTTAATAAACTTTAAAAATTGACGTTTACATACAGAGAAATATAGATAAATTTTTCTATGTTACTGTACTTTTACAAAGTGAATACACTTTTACACCTTTTAACCCCAACCTAGATCAAGATATCAACTCCTCAGAAGCCTTCTTGTATCCTGTCCCAGTCAATAATGCCTTCACAAGAAAGGTAAACCACTCTTCTGACTGAATAACCAGAGATAAGTTTGGTTTTTTGTTGAATTTTATAAAAATATGAAGTGTAGTATGTGCTGTTTTGTCTTGACTTCTTTGAGACAGCATTGAATTTTTCAAATTTGTCATATTTTGTTTGTAGCATTGTTTTTTTTTTTTTTAATTTTCCACTATAGATCAGGATTCCATTACTATAGTTTATTTCTTCTTTCTACTTACTGATAGATGTTTAGATTGTATATCATTTGGGGCTCTTAACCCATAATGTTGTGATAATTCTTGTTTACCTTTTTTGTGCACATATGTACCTGTTTCTGCTGAGTGTGTACTTGGGGGATGGTACTGCTTAATCATTGGGAGTGTGTGTTTTCAAGATTAGTAGATACTTCAGTTTCTCATTCTTTTTATACTGTTTTACAATTCTGATTCCAGTGTATGAGGATGCCAGTTACTGTACATTCTGTTTTACATGCAGTTGGTGCTCTTTGATTTTTAGATAAAAATTAGTTGCTTTGCCGGGGATTTAGCTCAGTGGTTCTGGCACCTGCCTCGCAAGCGCAAGGTCCTGAGTTCAATCCCCGGTACCAAAAAAACCCACAAAAAACTAGTTGTTTTGTTGGATTATAGTCTCTCATTGTGGTGTTAGTTGGTATTTTCTTAATAGTGATGGTGAGTGCCTTTTCTAGTGATCTTTTAAAAAGTTTTGTTTGAGTCTTAGGCTGTCTTAAAAATCAGGCTTTTTCTTGGAGATTTGAAATAGTTTTGTTGTTTGAAATATATTTTGGGTATGAGTCCTTTGTTGTACATTGTTAATAGTTTCTTCACATTTAAAAAAGAATATTTCTTAATTGTAAGGAAATCCAGTTTGTTTTGTTTTCCTGTGTCCTGTTTGATTGTTTTAATAAAATAAGCTTTGAAAAATTGCAGTTTACATACAGAAAAGTACTATATGAATTTTTCTGTGTTGTTGTACTTTTATAAAGTGAATACAAAGTTGAATTTGCTCAACTCTAAAGTTGTCAATTTTCTTGTCATATTATTGAAACTTTATTTTTAAGAATTTTATGTTTAGGTCTCAAATATACCTTTTCTTTCCCTCTTTGCTGTGGCCTGTGATGGATAATATGGATAATATTAATTTGATTGATTTTGATTTTAGCAAAGGTAGTCATAGAAAATCTGTTGGTTTGGTTTACTCATAAGAAAGCATTGTTTTATTTTTATGTGTAGTTTAACATTTTCTGCTAGGTTGTTTTGGTGATTCTTTGAAAGGAATTTTTAGACAGTTTTATTTCACAACTCTAGGAGAGGCAGGTTTTTGGGTTTTTTTATAATATGTTATGTTCTCCCTTACTTGGTGTGTTTTACTTTTGAAGAGTCATAACGGTGGTTTGAAAACGAGGAGTTGTTGTAGTCATGTGCAGGTACTGTAAGCAGATGACTTAGTCACTATAAGGCATAAAGTGATTAGAAAAAATATATGTTCTCATTCACATCTTCAGTAAAGCTAGCATATATTTTGAATTTGAAGTGTTATATTTAAACAACCTTCATATTAAACAGAATTCTTAGGTAGATTTTACAGAATAGGTATAACTTTGAAGTTGAAAAATTGTATCTTACTTATTTATTTTTTTATTATTTAGGGAGTCTCATCCATCAGGAAGATTTTTAAAAGGCTCTCTAAATAATTGGTAAGTACTTAACTCCATGTTAAATACTTTGCATATTACTTAAATTTACATGTTGTATGAATGACATTTACAATAGTATAAATTACAATTATAAATTATGTTGCATTTAATTTTTGTTTGGGTACTGATTAAATTTCTTCCGTTTGTACCTATTTTGATTCCCTTGAAACTTTTCTACACATTTTCTCCAGAAAATTCTTTTGCTGTGCAGCTTAAGTATTAAGAGTTCAAGGGTAGTCTGAATTTTAGTGGGTAGGAATAGTACAACTTTATGAATGAAGTAGGATTTTCCATAGATAAGTTTTTGTAGTCATTCTCTATTCATTACCACAATTTGTATAAATTTCTTTTGTCATCCATTGCCTGACTCCTCCTTGTGTTAGGTGCTGTTTGCTGCAACATGCCAACCATTGTTGTCAGGCTCTGTGCAGTTTCCTACCTAGATTACCCTCATTTCTTTGTTCAAAGATTAAAATATGCAAAGACATCTTTAGTTAAGAATCTCATAAGCTTGTGAATTCATAGATGAAGCTTTTACTTTTTTATTTTTCCATAAAGGTAGGTGACTTACTCTCAGAATGTGTTTTACTTCAACTTCATACTGTTTTAGATTTATGTACTATAGATTTATGTGCTGTAGTGATCATATAGTTACAACATTGCTTTGGTTAATCATGGTAGATTTTAAAGTGATTAAATATGCTTTAAACATGGGTGGAAGGTGCTGAGACATTGGATAATTGTCATAATAAAGTTTGATGGTTTTTAATGTAGTCAAAAAAGATTTCTGAGATAAATATATTTGATTAGCTAAAGGGGATTTTGTAGATATATAAAGAAATAGTTAATGATAAGCATTTGTTGCTCTTAGTACACTTTTTAATGAGTTTGAAACAAATATTCTATAATAATCATAGTGGATGCTTAAATATTCAGCAGTTATATTAATTTGTTTACCATATACTTAGAATAAATGTAACATTTTAAGGAGGAAATTATGTTTGCAAAGATCTCCTAAAGATATTTCTACCACATTAAATGTGGTAACTGATTTCTGGATATGTAGTGAGTACAGAAGAGTAACTTACTGTTACTTTTTCCTGTTGATGCATATATTTGAGTTAGAGTAAACCAGTTGTTTTTGCATTGGTATGTACTCATGATGTGTATTTAATCTTTGCAAATTTATTTATTTTACTGACACTTTTATTGAGATACAGCTTACATACCAGAAAATTCATTCTTAAGTGTTCAGTTATATTTTAGTATATTCCGGGTTGTGGACTCAAGACTGCTATGTAATGCTTTCATTATACCCTTCCCTTTCCCTCACCTCCCAGCCCTACGCGACACTAACAGACTTCTGTTTGTATAGTGTGCCTGTTCTGTGTGCTTTATAAATTATTTATTTTTTTTTCATTATTATTATTTTTTTATTAAATTCTTTTATGGGTACATTGTAGGTATACAACACAATTACATTTCTTATTGGGAATTGTACCTTTACATAATGCATCTTGGTTCTTATTTTTTCCCCATTCCCAGCCCTCCTTTCACGCCCTCCACCCTTCCCTATTTACAAAGACTTTATTTCCATTTTTTCCATTTCTCATCATTTTTCCTTTCCCTTCTTTCCTTTCCCCTGCCCCTCCCACTACACCTACCCCTTTGGACCTTTTCTTCCTATTTTACATTTTCGATTATTCATTCTAATCATTGGTACATGTTAGGTATACAATATAATGACATTCATCCTTGGAAATTTTCACCTTTACATAGTCTCTCTTGGTTCTTATTTTTCACCCTTGCCCAGCCCTCCCTTCAATCCCTCCAACCCTCCCTATTTACAAAGATTTTGTTCCTATTTTTCCATTTTGTCATATTAATCCCATTCCCTTCTATCCTTTCCTCTAGCCCTCCCACTTCCTTCCCCTTTGCCCCTTTTCTTCCTATTTCACATTACCTATTATACATTTAGTCCTTATTTACACTTTCAGTTTCTCACACCAGAGAAACTATTCGGAATTTATTCATGTGTGTCCTATTTATTTCACTTAAGAGTATCGCCTCAATGTGCTTCGACTTAGCTATAAATGTCTCTAATTTCTCTTTTTTTATGGCTGAGTAGTACTCTATTTTATAAAAAAACCACATTTTCTTTATCCAGTCTCCAGTTCATGGGCATTTGGGCTGTTTCCAAGTTTTAGCTATTACAAACTGTGCTGCTATGAACATGGGCACACCTATATCACTGTGGTGTGATTCTTTTAATTCTTTGGGGAAGATCCCCAGCAGTGGAATAGCAGGGTCAAATGGGACTTCCAGTCCTAGTTCTTTGAGGTATCTCCATACTGATTTCCACAGTGCTTGCACCAGTCTACACTCCCACCAGCAGTGGAGCAGGGTTCCTCTTTCCCCACAGCCCCGCCAGCATTTGTTATTGGTTGATTTCATGATAGCAGCCATTCTTTCTGGAGTGAAGTGGAATCTCAGCGTTGTTTTCATTTGCATCTCTCAAATGACCAGTGGTGTTGAACATTTTTTCATGTATTTATTTGTTATTTCTACTTCTTTGTGTGAGAAATGTCTATTCCTTTCAGATGCCCATTTTCAGATTGGGTCTTTAAATTTGGGAGGTCTGATCTTTTTAAGTTCTTTATAGATTTGAGATAGTAGACCTTTGTCTGAGGAAGAGCAGGTGAAAATTTTTTCCCACATTGTGGGTTGTCTCTTCATGCTGCTGGTGGTTTCTCTTGCTGTGCAGAAGCCTTTTAATAGGAAGAGATCCCACTTGTTGATTGTTTGTGCTTGTTCACTGGCAACTGAGGTTTTGTTCATAAAATCTTTCCCTACACCGATGTCTTTAAGGGTTCTACCTAACCTCTGTTCCAACTGGTTCAGAGTTTCTATTTTAATATTTAGATCTTTAATCCATTTTGATTTTAGTTTAGTGCACGGTGAGAGATATAGGTCTAGTTTTAATCTTTGGCAAGTTGAAGCCCAGGTTTTCCAGCACCATTTATTAAAGAGGCTATCTTTCCTCCAGTGAAGGTGTTTGGCTCCTTTATCGAAGATGAGATGGCTGAGTGTGTCTGGAGCTGTTTCTGCATCTTCTGATCTGTTCCACTGGTCCTCAAGCCTGTTTCTTTGCCAGTACCATGCTATCTTTATCACAGTAGCTTTGTAGTAGAGTTGCAGGTTGGGGATTGTGATACCCCCTGCCATGTCTCTGTTACCTAGAATTGCTTTTGCTATTCTGGGTCTCTTCTTGTTCCAAATGAATTTTTGGATTGTTTTCTCAAGGTCTATGAAGTATGCTGCTGGGATCTCAATTGGAATTGCATTAAATCTATATAGCAGTTTTGGAAGTATGGCCATTTTCACTCTATTAATCCTTCCTACCCAGGAGCAGGGGATGTCTGTCCATTTTCTGATATCATCTTCAATCTCTCTTTTCAGAGTGCCATAGTTTTCAGAGAAGAGGTCTTTGATTTCTTTCCTTAGGATGATTCCTAGGTATTTCAGTTTTTTGGATGCTATTGTGAAAGGAATTATTTGCGCTGTTTCTCTCTCAATGAGTCTGTCATTGGTGTAGAGGAAAGCTATTGATTTTTGTGTGTTGACCTTGTAACCAGCTACTCTACTGAATTTGGTTATTAAGTCTAGAAGACTTTCGGCGGAGTTCTTGGGGTCTTCTATATAGAGTATCATGTCATCTGCAAAAAATGACAATTTGACTTCTTCATTTCCTGTCTTTATGCCTTTTATTTCTTTCTCTTGTCTAATTGCCGTGGCTAATGTTTCCAGAACTATATTTGAACAAGAGTGGTGATAGTGGACATCCTTGTCTTGTTCCTGATTTGAGTGTGAAGGATTTCAGTTTGTGACCATTTAGTATGATATTGGCTGTTGGTTTTTCATAGATGGCTTCTATCAGTTTGAGGTAGAGACCATCTATTCCAATTTTTTGTAGGGTTTTTATCATAAATGCATGTTGAATTTTGTCAAATGCTTTTTCTGTGTCTATGGAGATAATCATATGGTTTTGGTCCTTGGCTCTATTGATATAGTATATTACATTGATTGATTTTTGTATATTGAACCATCCCTGCATCCCTGGGATGAATCCCACTTGATCAGGGTGTATGATCTTCTTGATGATCTTCTGGATTCTGTTTGCCAGTATCTTATTAAGGATTTTTGCATCTATGTCCATTAGTGAGATTGGCCTATAGTTCTCTTTTTCAGTTGTGTCTTTCTCTGCTTTGGGGATCAAGGTGATGCTTGCTTCCAGGAATGAATGTGGGAGTATTGGTTCCCTTTCAATTTCATTGACGAGTTTAAACAGTAGTGGCAGCAGTTCCTCTCTAAATGTTTTGCAGAATTGAGCAGTAAAGCCATCAGGGCCCGGGCTTTTCTTAGTTGGTAAGTCTTTAATTCCATTTTCAATTTCATTGATTGATACTGGGTTGTTTAGAATTTTTAGGTCTTCTTCGTTCAACTTTGGTAATTCATACATATCTAGGAATTTGTCCGTTTCTTCTGTGTTTTCCATCTTACTGGTGTATAGCTTCTCGAAGTAGGTACTGATGATCTTCTGGATTTCTGCTGGGTCCGTTGTAATTTCATCCTTTTCATTCCTAATTGCATAGATTTGGGCCTTTTCTTTCCTTTTTCTGATAAGGTTGGCTAAGGATTTGTCAATTTTGTTTATTCTTTCAAAGAACCAACTCTTGACTTCATTGATTTTTTTGTATTGTTCTTAGTCTCCATTGCATTGATTTCTGCCCTGATCTTTATAATTTCCTCCCTTGTATGAGCTTTGGGTTTGTCCTGCTCTTCTTTTTCTAGAAGCTTGAGGTTCAGCATCAGGTTGTTTAATTGGGCTTGCTCTGTTTTCCTAATATGAGTATTCACTGCTGTGAATTTCCCTTGTAAGACTGCTTTCATTGTGTCCCGTAGATTCCAATATGTTGTATTGTCATTGTCATTTAATTGAAGGAACTGTCTGATTTCTTCTTTAATTTCCTCTGTGGCCCATTGGTTATTCAGAAGTGTGTTGTTCAATTTCCACCTGTTTATGAAATTTTTTGAGTTTCTTTTGCTATGGATCTCCAATTTCATCACACTATGGTCTGATAATATACAGGGGATAACTTCAATTCCTTTGCACTTACTTAAACATGTTCTATGTGTATGTGGTCTGTTTTTGAGAATGACCCATGTGCAGCTGAGAAGAATGTGTATTCTGATTTTGTGGGGTGGAAGACTCTGTAAACATCTCTTAAGTTCATTTGTTCAAGAGTTTGATTGAGTTCTAGTATTTCATTACTTATTTTTTGTCTAGTTGGTCTACCTCTTTGTGACAGTGGGGTGTTAAGGTCCCCCACTACAGTTGTATTAGTGCATATATGACTTTTCATGTCCGTTAGTATTTGTTTTATATAGTTGGGCGCAGTAGTGTTTGGTGCATAGATATTTATGATTGTCATCTCTTCCTCTTGGATTGTTCCCTTTACAAGGATGTAGTGTCCTTCTTCATCTCTCTTAATCAGTGTTGGTTTGAAATCCACTTGATCTGCAAAGAGGATAGCTACTCCTTTTTTTTGGGTTCCTGTCGCATGGAGTATTGTTTTCCACCCTTTAACTTTCAGTCTGTGAGTTTCCTTTTGAATGAAGTGTGATTCTTGTATGCAGCATATTGTTGGGTTTTGCTTCTTGACCCATTCTGCCAGTCTATTTCTTTTGATTGGTGAATTGAGACCATTAACTTTGATGGTTATAACTGAAATGTATTGACTTGTCATTGCCATGACTTTTTCTTTTTGTTGGGTTCTCCCCCTTTCCATTTAATTTCTTGTCCTGGGTTTATTCTGCTTTGCTTCCTGGGGTTGTGATCCTCAATGTCTGTTCCGAGGATATTGTGTAAAATTCTTTGGAGTGCTGGTTTGGTATTCACGAAGTTCCTAAGGTGCTCTTTGTCATGAAAGTATCTTATTTATTCATCAATTTTGAAAGATAGTTTTGCAGGGTCCATCAATCTGGGTTGTAGGCTGTTTTCTTTTAGGGCTTGGAATATGTCACTCCAAGCTCTTCTTGCCTTGAGGGTTTGCGTTGAGAAGTCTGCTGTGATTCTGATGGGCTTTCCTTTGTATGTGATTTGTTTCTTTTCTCTGACTGCTTGGAGAACTTTGTTCTTCTGTTGGGTTTCTGGAATCTTAACAATTATATGCCTATGTGTAGATTTTTGTTGATGAAGGCTATTTGGAATCCTATATGCCTCACTTATCTGTATGTCAAGCTCTTTTCCCCTGCTTGGGAAGTTTTCTGCCTTTATTTCTGTGAAGAGATTTTTTATGTCATCTGCACTGTCTTCTGTTTCTTCATTGACTCCAATCAGTCTTATGTTATTCTTCTTTGCATCGTCTAGCAGCTGCTGGACTGATTTCTCATGTTCCCTTATAATTTTGAAGCAATTTTTCTTTTCTTCGTCACTAATTGCAATCTTATCTTCTATATCTGAAATTCTGTCCTCACATTGGCTCATTGTGCTGTGTAGACTTTCAGTGGAGTTTTTCATGTCCTGGAAATCTATTTGCATCTGTTTTATGGATTCCATTTGTTTCCTATGTTGGGATTCCATCATGTTCCTGAGGTCCTCTCTAGATTTTTTTAATCATGTCTTGCACTAGGGGCAAAATTTCTCTTGTTATCTGAGAAATTGTTTCTGATTTCCTTTTTCCCAGATCCCCTTTTGTTGCCAGTTCAGTGGGTCCAGGTGGTTGAGTATCAGAGTGTTCCATCTCATTTCCCTTTGGGGTTGCTGTAGGTGATCTGGAAGTCTGGTTTTGAGACTTATTTATGTGTTTTCTCATTTCAACTGGGGCGGGGGGCTGTTAGCGCCTGCATGGATTACCTCCTCTGAGCTGGGAGAGGTGGGACAGGGGCCAGGAGCAGGGGTAGGGATGGTGGCCCAAAAGCCCTTTACTGTGGGCTGGGAGCAGCGGGAGGGATGGTGACCTGCAAGCCCCTTCCTCTTGACCAGGAGCAGTGGGATGGTGGCTCAGAAGCCCCTACCTCTGGGCCGGGAGCCGTGGGACTCAGTACCTTGGTCTGGTGGTCTGGTGTCCTCTGCGTCTTTGTAGTGTGGAACCAGGTGGCTGCCTGTCTGCAGCAGGGTGATTCGGCGTATTCCATGTGACTGGGGACCTCGGTAGGGCGTGCCTCTGTGAGCTTTATAAAAATGACCTCTTTGTCTCATTTCTTTCACTTAGCACAGTATTTTCAAGTTGTAGAATAGTTATCAGTAGTTCATTCAGTTTTATGACCGAATAGTATTCCATTATGCACCACATTTTATTTATCCATTCATCAGTTGATGGATTGTATGCACCTTTTTTTTTGTCCATTAGGAATACTTCCACAGTAAAAATTGTGTAAATTTTCATGTCGACATATTTTCATTTCTTTAGTGCACATGGATGGGGTTGAATTGCCAAGGAATGTAGTCCTGTTTTTATGTAACTCTTTGAGGAATTGCCAAGCTGACTATACCAACAATACAGTCCCACTACTAATTATGTGAAGTGGTACATCATTGTGGTTTTGATTTTTATTTTCATGACTGATAAGCATTATTTCATGTGCTTCCTCACCATTTGTCTTTCCGTATATAAGCCTTTTGTCTAGTTTTAAAACTGAGTTGTCTTTTAAATCTTGAATTGTAAGCATTCTTTACGTAGTCTATATACTATATAAAGATCAGAGTCATGATTTGCAGATATTTTCTCCTGTTTTGTGGGTTGTCTGTAACTTTCTTGATGGTGTCTTTGAGGCACAAAAGTTTTAAATTTTGATGAAGTTCAGTTTGTCTGGTTTTTCTTTTGTTGTGTGCTTTGGTGTCATATTGTACATTTATTTTAAATAAATATTCATTGATAGTCTCAGCCTATGACAAGGTTTTTAATTATCATAGGACTGTTAAAAAACATTGCATTTCCTGTGTTTGATAGCCAAAGCTCAAAGGAAGCAATTATTCTTGTATTCTTGCTTCAGTTCCTCAGCTAATTGTTTCTAGCAAAACCTTATGTTTGATCCCATGTATTACAATGAAAAAAATTGTTTGTGTGTGAGTTGTTTATTGATATTAGTCTTGTGAATTCATGTTTAGTTTTTTGAATTGAAGAGGGGAAGGGCTATCTTTGATGGTTTAGTTTATCATGGCAGCTGTTGTATATTTGGTAAGTCATTGCCTTTTTGCCTTTTTAAAGCATGTGTGTAGGCCAAAATATTTCACTGTTTTTGTAATCTTACAAATACGTAAGAATTTCTTCTGCTTTATTAAGTATGTCTTTTTAATTCATATATGACCAGTTTAGTTTCTTACTGATGAGTATGTGACTTTTGCTCTCGAAAGAGAACTGAATCACACGAGATTAGTGTTTATTTCTTTTCTGAGTACACTTCTCAGCTTGCATGGGGCAAGTATGGTCAGAAGCTGCCTCTGGGTTTCAGAGAACAGAACGTGCAGCTGACAGAGGAGTTACAATTTAGGAGACACCTGAAAGCAGAGGATGTGAACAGCTAAGAAGAAATAGCTGGAATGTGAAAGAATGAAGCAAAATCACTTGCAGCACCTTGCAAAAGAAGCATAGTTTGCAGTTTGAGTTTAGGCAAGCCTATTAGAACCATACACAATCAAGAGCAGAAAGCCCTTTGAAAGAATATAACAAAATCAAGAGTTGTAGAATGTTATTTACAATGTCCTTTTTTCAAACAGAAATTACTAGATTTGTAAAGAAAATGGAAATAAGACCCATTTTCAGATAAAGAAAAATTAAATCAATAGAAACTAACCTACTTGAGTAGGAATAGATACCGGATTTTGCCAAGACCTTAAAATAACTATATAATCAGAAGAATTTCTAAGGACTCCTATGCTGAAAGGATTACATAAATATAGCCTTAATAAAGTAAATGGGGTCTCTGCAAAGATACTGTAAAGGAGAAGCAAAAGAGTTTTATGGTTAAGAAAATCAGTATCTGGAATGAAAATTAGATAAGCAAAACAGCTTTTTAAAGGTGACAAAATAGTTAACTTGTAAATTGATTAATAAAAATTATCAGTGTAAAGGACAAAGAGAAAGAGTGGAGAGAAATGAAGAGTTTGTGAGACCTTTGAGATAATAACTAGTTTAAATATGCATTTAAGTGAAGAATAAATAACGGAGAAGAATAAATAATGGCTGAAAACCCCTATTTCATGGAAATCATCAACTCAACAAACTTCGAGGAAGTGTAAACACATAAAAACACATCTAGGCAAGTGGATTGGAGGCTAGAAGACATGGAAATAGTAATTCAAAGAGGTGAAAAGAAAAAGGTATCAAATAAGAATTCTATGCCCAGCAAAAATTGAAGGTAAATTAAGGATATGTTTAAATAAACCAAAACTGGGATTTTGGTTGATCATCTGACCACTGTTACAGGCAGTTTCAAAGGAGATGCTTCAGTTTGAAGGGAAGTGGCACCAGATGGTCAGGGGCATCCATAGAAGGAGCGAACGTCAGAACCAATAAATATGTAACTCCAAGAATTTTTATGATTATAAAAAACTTTCTTTTTTGCCTTATTTGAAAATAGCTGTGACAAAGCAAAACTTACTTATTGTTGAGTTTATACTGCATATGTGGAAACAGTAGTGCAAAATTGGATTATTTCTTTTTGGCTCATTTGCCTTTTTTCCAGTGCCATTGTTGAGCATCTCATGCATTTATTGTCCATTTGAATGTCCCCTTTTGTGAAGTATCTTAAGATTTTGAGAAGTGGCATATACAAGACATATTATGCCATTGACCTTAAACTATTTAGTCTTTAATTTGTGAATGTGGTATATTTTTCCTTCAGGTTATCTTTCAGTTTTTCTGTTATATGTGGTAGTCTTTTTCACTTTTTAAAATGTAGTAAAATGAGATTTGTTGTTTCAATTATTTTAGATGTACAGTTCAGTGGCACCAATTACTTTTAAAATGTTGTGCACTTAACACCACCATTTATAGAACTTTTCCATTATTCTAAATAAAAACTCTGTAGTCAGTAAGCCAAAATTCCCAATTTCCCAAATTTCCTAGTAATTTCTAATATTTTTGTCTTTATGAATTTGCTTAGTTTAATGTCTAAATAAGTGGAACCATGTAATGCTTGACTAATGAGTTTGAAGCGTAGTGGTAATACAAAAGGTTGAAAAGGAAAACAAGGACCAAATTATATATAGCCTGGAAAGGCTAAGGTAAGGAGTTTTAGATTTTCATTCTAGTTGTAATGGGTCCCTGCTGGAGAATTTTTCACACATTCAAGATGGTGGTTAGACTCCTGAGTATATTCAACTGGAGACCTAGGCCTCTTTCATGCTTTAGTTCTACCATTCCATTGTGTTTTATTCTCATGTTTTCCCAGATAGATCAGAAAAGGGAGATAACCAAGAACAGTCTCTTAAAGTACCCAACCCAAAAGGACACATATTACTTATAAAACTCATTCTTCTTTTTGAGAATTATATGGAATTCTTTGGCAGCCCTATGCCCAGCTACAGTCTTATTACTATGGAAGGTGAGAATGAAGTTTGGTTTAATTTAGTGTGTCTACTGCATTAATACTTGTGTATTAGCACATAAAGTATGACTTGCTCTAGCTTGTGTATAGTATTCCATAATAAGGGTGTACTACTAGAGTTTAATCATTCTCATTACTACATTATAAAGTCATTCTGAAGTTCTTGGTACTATGGTTGCACCAAGGAACCTTGTTACCTCTCCATGAATGTTACGGTACCTAACAAAAAGTATAATTGCAGCATAATAAGGATAAACATTAAGCAGAAAATAATAGATATCCATTTCACTATCTCCCTTATTAACATTTGATGTTATTTTTGTTAATACATACTGAAAAATGTTTTCTCATTGGTTTGATTTGTTTGAGTAAGTTTTTGTCTCTGTCTTCTATGAACTGCCTACTTAGTCCCATTTTTTTCTACTAAAGTTGTTTTATTAAAAAAATTGAGCTGGTTAGCATTTAATCCTTTGGCTCTTATGCATAATTTAAAAAGTTTCCCAGTTAAAAATTATGATGTTTATTATATTTTTCTGTATTGTTTGAACATAGATACTAAAATTTTGAAATCCTAAACTTTATATTAACTCATTTCCCAACTGTAGTTTGGAAGCTATACAATTTTTACTATGTTTTAGGAGCAGTTTTTAGTAGTACATGTTTGCAGCTCATGCAGTTCACAGTTGCCTTGGGAAGTGGTCACGTGTCCATACCACAGCTTCTTTTGTTTTTCAGTCCCCTTCCCTTCCCCTCCTTCCCCACCTCCTCCAATTCTCCTGTCCCGTTTTCCATTCTTGTTGGTATTATTGATCTTAGCTCATATTATAGCATATAATGTTTACATTAATTGAGGTTATTAGGTTTCTGAACATGGCATATCTTTATGCTGCATATTTCCCCTTAACTTCCTCCTCATCTCACCCTTGTTCTCTTTGTCCACTTTCCTATTGCAAGAGATCCATCCCCTTGTCCTCTTCTATCCATCCTTTATCATTCTCTTTGTTTATACTTTGCCTCACTCAAATGAGAGATATCGTATACTGTATAAGTTTGTGCATCTGGTTTATTTCACTCAACATTGTATTTTCCAAGTACATGCATTTTGCTACAGATGTGTCAAATCTGTCATTCTTTACAGCTGACTAGTATTCCATTATATATAGATATCACATTTTATTTGTCCAGTTGTCTATTGATGGGCATACAGGCTGCTTCCAGGATTTAGCTGTTATAAATTGTGCTGCTATAAACATTGGTATGCATGTATTGCTGTAGTATTGTGACTTAAGCTCTTAATAGAATTTTTATAAACTATTTTAGGTTTTAAAAATTTGATGTTTAATTTTTATCATTATTTTTCTTTCATTTAAAAAATTCCTCAGTTAATAGAATAGTATTATGAACACTGGTGTACTCTTAATTTAGACTCACCAATTAACATTTTGTACATTTTTAAACTTTTAGTATTTGTTTTCATAGCTCATTTATTTACTTATAGACTACATACTTGTATGTTTCTAGTCATACCTACATTTATACATAAAGGCTTTTTAAAATAATTAAGAATTAAGCTGTAGACATCGTGATAGTTCACTGATAAGTACTAAGCTTATATGACATAATATTATTTCCTACATGAAACCACATCAGTTTTCTTTTTCTTTTCAAAATTGGTGAATTGTGTGGGAATTTGAACCCAGGACCCTGCACAAGGTACAAAAGCATTCTACTGTAGTAATGAAAGCCCAGCACAAATCCACCCCTCCCCCTCCCCCACCTTTTGTGCTAGGGATTGAGCCCAGGGCCTCATACATGGTAGGCAGATCTTGCTCACTGACCTTCAGCTTCAGCCCCAATACCATTTCATACCTTTGAAAATAGCCTGAATTTGACAAAAAAATACTACTATCCACTTTCAAAATTTGGTATTTTTTTCCTAAAATCTTTTATAATCCTTATGTCCAGCCAATGTCTGCTTTCCCTGCCCAGTCAGGATCACTCATTGCAGTTGGCTATCATGATTTTCTAGTTTGAATCTTAAACATTTCTTCACCTTTACTTTGTATTTTATGTTGATGTTTTGAAGATTTCAGCTAGTTGCCTTATAGAAAATCCTAGGTTTATATTTTTTTGTATTTCCTTATGATGAGATTCAGGGAAAATATTTTTTGGCAAAAGTTAAAGATTACAACATTAGTGTTACAGTGCATCACATTAGGAGGCAGATAAAATGAGTTTGGCTTATTATTTTTGATGTTAAATTTGATCTTTTGCTCAAAGTGGTGATAGATGGATTTCTCCACACTAAAGATACTTGTCATTTATATATCATCTGAGGGTGACACTTTGAATGAAGTCCTGTGAATATACTGTTTTCTACCAAATTATCATCCAGTTGTTTTGTCATCTATGGCTAGTTCTTGCTTGCATCACTTAGTACTGTGAGTTGTAATATTTAGTGTACTAAAAGCACTAATTAAAAACACTCGTGGTATTTAAAAATTTAAATATTAGACTATTAGTATATTATACTTGTTAAGATAGCCTTTGTGGAGCACAACATATGTACTGTTTTTTGTAGTATAACATGTAGACCATAAGGTAGTACATATGTTAAGAAACATAAATCTTGCAGGATATGTTTTTTTGTGTATGTATGTGTTAACTTCCATTGCTGTGACAAATACCTGAGATAAATTAATTTAAAAAGAGGAAAGCTTTATTTTGGCTCATGATTTTCAGAGGTTTCATTCATGGTCAGTTGGCTCCATTAATTTTTGGGTCTGAGGTGAGGCAGAACATTGTGGCAAGGAATGTGTGGTGAAGTAAAGTCATTCAGCTCATGACGGCCATGAGACAAAAAAGGAAAGGAGACATGGATCCAAATAGCCCCTTCTAGAGCCCGCCCCCAGGAAACTAACTTCCCCCCACTAAACCTCACCTCCTGAAGGTTCCACCAACTCCTAATAGTGCCACTGGTAGGCAACCAAGCCTTCAACAAGCTTTTGAGGGACACTACATATTGAAACTATAGCAACATGAATACCTATGATAAAGCTTAATTTATAAATTGAGCATAGTAATTATTAAAGAGATAACCATAGACTTAGCAACCTCAGCCCATAATAATATTTTCTTCCCATTTCACTTAAAAGGAAGCACTTTACAACTTCTCTTTGATGTATTTGAATTGCCATCCTCACTACTTTTGGACTTTGCTTCTGTTATTAAGAAAAGTAAGAGTTACTTGGGCACAAGCAATGGGAAAGTAATATATTGACAGTCCATCTGATAACCAAGATGGTTACTGAGTGACTAATGGGTGAGTAGTATATATAGTGTGGATACTTTGGACAAAAGAAAGGATTCATTTCCTGGATGGGACAGGGTGAGACTGAGATTTCTTCATCCTACTCAGAACAGTGTGCAATTTGAAACTTATTAATTGTTTATTTCTGGAATTTTCAGAGTGTGGTTGACCACTGCAGACTGGGGGAGGGAGGTATGTTGCTGTACTTTATTTGCCTGAAAGAGGTGGTTTAATTACACAATATGATTTACTAGCAGAAGCTAGCATAAAAATTGGCTCCTTTTATTGGGTCCCTTTGATTGGAAAAAGTGGGTATGCAGATGGTTTTGAAAATAGGATACTAGTGTCATCCCTCTGGTTTGAGTATATTTATTGTAGCACTAGTGATAGACTGAATGCTAGTTTAGGTAGTAATGTCATATTTTATTTATACACTGAACTAGTTGTACTGTTTTTGGCTGGTAACTTAGATGACAGAGAATACCACTTTCCTAGTCATGACTAGGGCTCCTTACCCCTTATTTTGGGGCCATTTCATTATCTTGAAGTGAATAAACAAATTAACTACATCCTAATTTCCACAAGGTATGCAACCTCAGTTGGGGAACATTGTAATTGTGGCTGTCCAGTTGTGTTAGTGCTATCTTGGTTTGGCTTTCAGCTGTCCTGCAAAGTGGAAGAGATTGAATTGCTTACCTGTCTCTCATCATGTGCTCAAACTTCGTTTTGGTCCATACATAGAAGTGGCAAACTGAACATAGCTGGGTTGGTTTACCATAAAATGCTCACTCACTTGCTTGTTTGCTTGCTCCCTCCCTCTTTTCTTTCCCTTTACTTTTTGCATAGCTTCTTGTTATATCCATCTTGCAAACCATTCTTCCCAGTTACAAATACATCCATTCTTATTGGTGCTGATTTAAAAGGAATTTTAATTCTCTGAAAGTAGAGACAGGACTACGGGTAGTAATCCAGCGTGATATAATTATGCTCAGAGTTTTAGTTGAGCAATTGGTGTTACCTGCGTAATTTAATATTGCTTACTGAGAAGTGTCTGACCCAGAGCCCAGATGTGTTCACTAGTTAGTAGAGTTTCTGGGCTCTGCCAAGTCATCTGGGTTGTTCTTTTAGTTGATACAGCTCTTCTATTTCTTGAGACTTAAGAATGTCAAAAGGTGAGTGAAAAATTTATTAGATTTTTCTCTTAGAAGATGAAAACAGATTTGTCTCACCAGTTGTTTATTTTTGACCAGTTTGTCAGTCTGCTTAGTAAGTATATTTTAAACATCAAAATACAAGAGTTTCTACAGCTTTCTCTCTTTTTATAGAGGCAGAGGAAAACAAAAATCCACTGGAACCAAGTACCATTTGGTTTATCTTTTATCCGGAACTTGTCTTGTTTTCAAAACTGCATTATCAATGTACTCTTTTATTTTTTAATGTATTTTAGATTCCTTACTTAATTTGTCTCCAGATTATTAGTATTCTATGGGAGAAATACATTTCAAATTTTAATTTCTTTGCTTCATTTCCATCTTCTAATTTTAGAATTTAAAATAGTTCTATTGAGATGGAGTTAATTCAGAATTTGATGAGTTTTGACATACGTATGTGTTCCTGAGTCCATCACTATATTTAAGGTGATGAATGTATGTATTACCTCTAAAATCCTCTTCATAACTTGTAATGCTATCCTCCCAGTTTGCTTATTGTCAATGTAAGTATGTTTGCATTTTGTAGAATGTTACATAAGTAGAATCATATAATGTCTGTCCACTTTCATGTTGCTTAATAAATTTGAGATTCATCCATATTTTTGGATGAACTTTCAGAACTTCTTCCTTTTTAATGTGCAGTAATAATTCCAATTTAAGTTTTCTTCTCTTCTTCTTTTTGCTTATCACAATTTTTTTTTTTTTAAACTGTTTCCATTTACCTGTTGCTGCATTGGGTTCTTAGTAGTTTTGGGCTGTTATCAATGAACTTGCCCCAAATATTTACTGACATTTTTTAGGTGGACATCTGCTCTCACATCTCCTGAGTGGAATGGTTGAGTAGTATACATACAGTAGGTGTGTGTTTATGTTTAACATTTTGCCAGGCTTTTCAAAATGGTTGTACTGGCATTGCTGGCAGCGTATGAGTCTTTGAGTTGCTCCATGTCCTTGGAGCACTTGGTGTGGTATTTTGGTTTTGTATTAGTGGACATGCAATGTCCTCTCATTGTGGTATTAATTTGTATTTTCCTAATGAATAATGATGTTCCACAGCTTTGCCTGAGTTTATTTGCCATTCATATGTCCCCTTTTACTGAAGTATTTTCTCAAATCTTTTGCTTAATTTTCTTTGGATTGTTTATCTTACTGCTGAGTTAAGAGTTTTATGTATTCTGTTTGTAAGCCCTTTTGATAACTTTGCAGGCTTTTCCCAGGCTGTCTTTCTCATTTTTGGCCAGTGTCTTTTGAAGTTCAAAAGTCTTATTATGAAGTCTAGTTTGTATTTTTCTATTCATGCTTTTTATACAGTATTGTGTTAAAGTAGGCTGAGTAATGGCCCCTGGAAGGTGTTTACACCATAATTTATAGAAGCTGCACACAGATCTCTGCATATGTGATCCAGTTAATGACCTTAGATGGGGAGATTGTCTTGGATTATCCAAGTGAACCCAGTGTAGTCACAGAGGTCTTTATAAGAAGGACATAAAAAGGGCAGGGCAGAGAAAGGTGGGAGACACACTTTGGGATGATGTACTTGGAGGAAGGGGTCGTGAGTAAGGCATTTAGAGAGCTTTCTAAAAGCTGAGTGGAGAGTCAAGGAGACATACTAACTTCTAGAGCTTCTGGAAAGAACACTGGCCTGCTAACACCTTGGTGTCAGCTCAGAAAATCTTAATTTTGGACCTCTGACCTGTGGTATTCTCTGTAAGATAATACGTTTATTATATGCCACCGTTTGTGATAGTTTGTTACAGCAGCCGTAGTATGTATAATACAGATTACCTGTAAGCAGAGTGCTGCTGCCAAAATCCCTAAAGATGTGGCATGTCTTTGAAGTAGAGCAGTGGGTAGAAGCTAGTAGAATTTTGAGAAACACGAGAAAAGGCTAGATTGATTTAACTATGCCATTGGTAGAAATGTACAGATGTTAATGATTCTGTTGGTGAATCCTCAGAAAGAAGTGAAGATCACAGTAGGGGACACGTTTAAATCTTTGAATACAGGAGGCTGTTGGCAGAGTTAGGGATGCTAAAGATGCTGATGATAAAGACTCAGAAGAAAATAAGGAGCATGATAATAAAAGTCTACATTTTCTCAGGGAATACCCAAATCCCCATAAACAAAATGTTTATTGAAATGTGAATGTTAAATATATTGCTGCTGGTGAGGGTTCCCAAGGAAAAAGGAAGGCGTAACTGGAATCTAGAGTAAAGGGAGATCCTTGTAGATACAAAAGGCTTAACTGAGTTCTATCCTACAGTTTGTGACTAACTCTGTTCTGTCTTCCCTTGGTATAGTATCAGTCATTTCTGAATAGTGCTGTTTTATTCTGTACTTGAACAAAATAGTTTGAATGTGATAGTTATATTTTTACATAGCTTAAATTTGTATTTTAGTTAAAATACCAATATTTAGGACAAAAATCTTGGAAGATTATACTTATTGAGATATTATTACTAGAGACTTTGCAGCTTCCTTTTGAGTAAATGGATATGTGAGTTAGTAATTTGCTTTAAAATTCTGGATTTCCTTCTTTTAAAAGCTTAGAAATTGAATTTATAACTAAAATGGTTATTTAGCAAAACATTTGTTTTGCTTAGATATGCATATTTATTGAAGAAAATTATTTGGAATGTGGAAGTCCATTATTTATTAGAATAATTTTAAGTGATAACTTATGTTGATGGATGATATTTATTAATTAATGCAACTTACGAATATTCATGGATTCACTCTTTACCTTTACCTTACTGTTCTAAATCTTTTTCTTTAGTCGAGGCTTTTGTTTGCTTGTTTTTGGAAAGATATGTAAAAGAGTTAATCATTACTGTATGTTTAATCATCACTGTATTGAAATTCAGTGCTAAGGAAAACTAATGCTATTTAGTATGGATTTCCTAAATATTATGCTTCCCTCTTCTGTCTTTTTGCAGCTATTACACCATATTAAAATTTTCAGTTTCATTTCAACAAATGTTAAAATTAAATTGCTGTTTGATCCTCTGAAGTTAAAATTTCTATGTCTGCTAATTATATCATCAGTGCTTCTGTTGAGGGTGGAATTTGGAAAAGAATCATCAAAAGTTATGTGTAAGAAATATAAGAAATAGGGGTACAAGGTAAGTGATAAAGTGAATGAAGTACACAGACAGTTGCAAAATATAGGACTCCTAATGGGGTTTTTCTAAGTCAGTGGCATGACGAAAAAAAAGGCCTAGGGAGTTGCTCTCAAGTAAAAGGGATATAAGAAGCTTAGTGGACATACAAAGAGTTGTTCTACTTTGGATTCTGTTTAGATCAAGTTAGTTAGAAAGGACAATTTTGACGCAATCGGGAAAATTTGACTTTTGGCCCTTATTAGTTAGTGTCATGGAGGTGTTGTTTTTACAAGTCTGTGTAGTGATTTCGTGAGTAGGAAGGGCACTGGCCAGTCTGCTTATTGATACATAACAATATATCTGGGCAAGGAATATATTGACATAACATTAAAAACAATAAAAGATGGCTACAACAATATTGGCAATTTGAGGTAGATGCATAATAAATATTTCAGTGATAGATGCATGGGTATCAAAGCTCTGTAAGTCTGAGAACCTGAAGTTCAGCCCAAGACAAGACCAGGGAAAACCTCTTTGGAAGTTAACCCTATGGGATTTACAGGGGAAATGTGAGCTAATATATAAAAATTTAGGAGAATAGTAGTCATCTCCCCTGTTTCTGATCATAAAGCCTTAATATATCAAGCATTAGACATATTCTCAGCAGCAGGAATTAAAAATAGTTTTGATCTCACAGATTCCATGTAAGGATCTCAGAAACTCCCAGATTCCACATTTTGAGAACTGATATTGTACGTGACAATATATCCTGTTTTTAAATGAAGGAATAATTTAAAAAAATATAATAGTGTCAGGTAAATTTGTATTTAATGCATTTGTTCTTGAGGGAACTGTTGATATTAGCTTTTCTTTACTTAATGCAAATAAATTTGGGCATTGGGAAGGACACAAGAGTTGTGTTTGTAGCTTTCCGTCTTTTCTACTACAGAATGATCACCTTGCTTTTTAAAGAAGAGAAAATTCAATATAAATAGATTGTTTAACTTAAAACAAGTTTTGACAGTTACTTGCAGGGAAAGCAACTTTAAAATGTAGTTAAGTTTATTGAAGAATTGCTAATTCACGATATTTGTCATTAGCAAACACATGTTAATGCTTTGTTTACTTTTTAAACATGTTTATAGTTAAATAAGGTTAAACTTTAAGTGCTTTTTTCCTCTAAAGAATATTATGTTTATTTTTCTGATAATTTTTAAAGGTTTATCTTTGTTGGTTTCCTTCAAGTTACATGTATATACAGCTTAAGAATCAATAGTATCTTAAATTAGCTGACATGGAAGGAAAATGATAAATAATGAAATAGCCATTATTGTTTACATTCTGTTTTAGAGCCAATGTAAGAGCCAGGACATTGGTGGAGGGGGTGAGAGGGTGAAGCACTGCAAGACATTTCAAAAACATTCTTTTCTTTTGGGTCTTTTGTTTCATGGTTTTGTTTAGAAACAATAGTGATGTTGAAGAGCCAGTAAAATAACTTGCCTTCATAAAGAGCAGTATGTAGTTGGCAGGGATTTTTAATTGGTACTTGTTTAATATATTAGATGGTGATTTATATTTATAGGCAGTTCTTTTTAAAATTTATACTGTGAGCAAGTTATATACTTGGTGGCAATATAAATTTTGTTAGGTTTTAATACTTGCTACCTGTTCTTTTATTGGCATGCTGTATTAATTTTTTCATTATCTCTCAGCATCGGTATCTCTCACATTAGCTAGGAGTGCATCAGCAACAATAAGACCTTTTCCATAACATGTCTGACATGTATCTGAAATGCAATAGAACAGAACTGTAGCTAGATTTCAGAAGTTCGTTAAATCATAGAAGAAGCCTAAACTGATACTGGTTCATATTTTCCACATAATACTCTCTCTCGATGAGTAGCTTGTATAGCAGCCGCACAGGGAAGGCAGACTTCTTAGCAATACCAGCTCAGTTGCATCTGCAGATGAGGATTTAAAATTCTGTGCAGCAGACAGTACCTCCAGCAGGCGAGTAAAAGGTTACTGCATTATTTTGCTTGTTTGTTTCCATAGCCTTTATCTACAAATGAATTTTTAAAAAATTCAATGTGAAATGCATGCCTGTTTTTAGATATTCCGGAAGAACTGATTTGACTGTTACATGAATATCAAAAGGGCAGTGCAAGGTGAAGGCAGAGGCAATACTGACTCTTTAGCTTTAAACAGGGAAGAAATTGAGCATGCGACACATTTAAGTAAAGAACCTCTCAATGCCACAGAAAATAGGAAATATTGAAAATATACATTTTAGTTGCAGATGTTTTATTATATTTAGTTTCAAGACTGTCTCCACCCCCCAAAAAGGGTGTTGGTTTCCTTGCTCTATGAATGTCCATTAAGTTACAATTATTTGATTTATGATCATTTGAGAAGACTAGTATTTGTATTAATATGACCCTCTTTTGTTTTGGAAATTGTAAAATGGATTATAATTACATAGTGTATGTAATTATCTATCTACATTATTACATTTTACTTATTTTTAATACCCGTTTATATAGCCACATATCCTTTTTTTCTCATTTAAACTCTTTTCAACATTTGCAGTAGCAGGGTCTTCCTCAGATTATCTGACTGTTGATTCAGTCATCATCTCACTGATATTTTGGCTATAGATTTCATTGCTCATTATTTTTCGAGCACTAGATACAGTATTCGGAGGGTATTTTTACTTTGCATATCTTATTTATCCACCTTCCTGCCCTCTCCCACCAACCCTCACAGATTTGTATTAGCTACAGAACTACTTAGGCCTATCTTTGTTTCTTGTTCAATTTTAGATTGAAGAATGCAATTGAAAATAATACTGTAAATTACTTTATAGTATAAAAGTAAAATCAGTTGATTATTCTTACTGTGAGTATTTGGCAGGCTTCTTGAATTGTAGAGTCATAAAAGGTCAGCAGTTCTGATTGGTAAGTTAAAGAATCCGTCCAGTAATTTGCTCCCTGTGTTGTTTCTCAAAGCAATGCTGCAGCAGTTCTTTTCCAGATATTGAGCGGTTCTTGAACGGTGCATGTGGGGACAGCGAGGGGTGGGGCTCATTCCAGTTGGTTGTTGAAATAATGTGCATTTACAGAGGGAACAGGTTGGATAGGCTGAGCTGAAGGAGTAGGCAAACAGATCTAAACTGATGGAAGAAAGAGTGGTTAGTATAATTTCGGGATGTTTTATCTTGAGTTTGCTGCTTTGTTCATTACTTGGGCTTTAATATAAAACAGTTTCAAATATTAAAGCACCTTACCTTCTTTCTAAAGAGTAGCTAGGAGACTTCTGTCTTTAACATCCAGTCTTTTTGGTGATAAGTTCGTGGTTGGTATCTTCTGTAAGGAAGCTGCTGTTTTCTTCTTTTTTAGCAGTGTTTTTTTTTTTTTTCTTTCCCCTGCCAGAGAGCTGCAGAATGAGGCAGTTAGCCAATTTTGAGTATATATGGGACATTACCAGTTCTGATTTTTAAAGTTAAGTTCTCATCTAATGAGCAAGCCAATGTGTGGCTGTGGCTGCAGCATTATTTCTTCTTTAATGAAGAGGTTGAGCCGTTCGACCTGCTGCTCCGATCTGTTCTCTTGTAGCCATACATCAGACCAGTTGCAGAGATTATCCATCGAATGTCCCAGGCAACCAAAGGTAACTACATAGATTTATTTCAAATAAAAGTATACAATTGAAATGGCTGCACTGTAAGTGGGACCAAATGATTAAAAATAAAAGACCAATTAAAGATGTTCTTAGTAGTTTTCTTGACCTTGCAGTAGCTATCCAATATCATTTTGTCATCATCAGATTGTGTAGCAATGGAAATGCACTGCAGTAATTGATTTTTATAATAGGATCAGGTGATTTACTAGCGGCACTGACAGCCACTTGCTTGCTTGAGCTGAGCTGTGGAGCACGCTAATGGATGTTGTGATTGTAGTCTGGAGTTGATGTGAGACTGCTGGCTGCTTAAAGCAGCAGCAGCATTATTTTTAAAATTACAACAGTACGCTTTTCTTTTTATTTTCTTTGCTTTAAGTTTGGGGTGGCCGCAGTAATTTTATAGTTAATTTGAATATTCTCATGAAGTTTTAGAGATTATACATTTTTCATAAGAAGTTCATTGGTATGACCACCCTTGAATATAATACAATACAGTCTCTCTACTGTCTGTTCCTAGCTCAGCAACAACATACTCTGGTATTGGTCATGACAACACATGTCTAAAATACAGGAACTTATTTTAACTGTCCTGTCTTATCTAAATGAAGTAGAATGTTCTTAACATTTTGAAATTTCAATCAGTTTCAAACTCTAGCTGTGATTATATTGGAATGATAGTAAATTCTTCATCTAGTGAGTTATGCTAGAAAATTTTGTTATATTCTCTTTTGCTTTCTTAACTTTTGTGGATATAACAACATTTAAGAAATCTGAGTTGTGTCATTACTCTAAGAAATACTGAAAAACTTTTTCTTTTTTGGTACTAGGGATCAAACTCAGAACCTTGCGCTTGACATTGGAGAGAGTAATTGTGGTCTGTCCCCCATGGGGCTGTACTGAAAGCAGTCTGCTATATGTAGCTTTGTTACTGGATCAAGCTGTCTATTAGTGTAGATTAATGTGACAGTTATGATTAATATAGAAGTGCTGTCTTTTAGTACCTAGGAATAAGATGTGATGGTGTTTTGGATTTTGTATAAAATCATAAAATTTCAGGGGAAGAGTGTCAGAATTTTCATTGAATATAGTTTTTTGTAAAAGGAAAAAAAAAATCGTCCTTCACCCCAAAATGAGTGAATAAAAATCACAGTGTTAGCTTTTTAAATCCTGTAGTTAAGAAACAGGTTTAATAGGTATAGGAGCAAATACTCATAACATATTTTGCCCCTTAAAATTAATTCCTAAATTTTAGAGTTGACTGGTTGTTGAAAATCATAGCAGTCTATCCTCTAAAGAGTGCTTTTTAAATTTTATTTTTCAGAAGCACATTTGGATTAATTTTTTGGTACAGTTTGGCATCACCATGGAGTCCTTAGTTATTGAAAATAAAGATTGGAAGCCACAGTCATATCGCCTCCGCTCATTGCCTATTTTTACTGTACTGACTTTTGCTTCCTCTTTATTCATGCCATGACTAGAGTTTTATTAAGGGTAATTTGAAAAGAAAATTCGGTTTTATTATTTTTAAAATCTGGTAGTTGAATTGGTGCAAATACCTTCTTTATGAATGACTTGTTTTCAGTGGTTTTACATTGGCATTAAAGAATTGGTGTCATGTACTTGTGAGTTTCCACACAAAAGGCATAATCCTTGTGAGATTAAGGACATTGAACCTTTAAGCAGGAAAAGAGTGATCAGTGGAGAGTTTCTGGAGGAGTGTAGGGTTAGGAAAAATCAAAAGAACTGATGATATTAGTCTGACAGGGATTACTTTTTTCTCAGAGGTAGGAGAGGCAGAAAAGAGGGAGTAGAGAAAAACCTTTAAGATTGGCAAGTCACCTGTTGACAAGTACACAACTCCGAAAGCTTCAGCCATCCCAGTGAAGAGAGTAAAATACACATTTAGCAATATAAGTTCTAGTTGCTGAATAAATGTTTTATTCTATATAGGACTGTGAAAAAGACAAAGGGAGTTTAGATTTCCTATTTGTTTCTGTGCCTGTCTGCCTGTGTCTCTCCCTCCCTCCCTCCCTCTCCCTCTCTCCTTCCCCCCCTTTCCTCTCTCCCTCTCTCCTTCCCTCTCTCTCTCCTCTCTCCCTCCTCTCCCCCCTCCCTCCCTCTCTGTCTCCCTCTTCCTCTCCCTCTTCCTCTCCCTCTCCCTCTCCCTCTCCCTCTCCCTCTCTCTCTCTCTCTCCCTCTCTCTTGACAACGTCTCCACGTTATGTAGTTCAATTTGGCATTTAACTCACTGTGTAGCCCAGGCTAGCCTTGCAGGAATCTGCCTGCCTCAGCCACCTGAGTACTGGGATTACAGGGATTTACTATCATGCCTAGCTGCCTGCACATCTTTTTAAAATCCCCAAGCCAGAATTTGATTCAGATTGCTATAGTAATGAACTTGAATTGGCCAAGAGAATAGAAAGTGGTATGAATGAAGGTCCAAATGGCATTCTGTATAAAGCAGGTATGATGGGATATGGGCCAGGAGGGTAGGATGTGGAATGCTTAGATTTCATGTGTTTACTAGATTGGTGTACTTGTTCTGTTCAGGGCTCCATTTTCTCCTTTTTTATGAGTTTCCGATTTCCTTCCTCCTGTTTTTGGAAATGGTAGATAGGCTGTACTGGTACTTCTTAACTTAATGATTGATATTTCAGATGCATCTGTTTTAGAGCACCATAAAAAGTACTTAACATACCTTAATGTAAGACAAAATTTCCGGCACAAAATTTAATAACTTTAAATTTTAATGACCTGTGTTACTAAAATTAAATTTTGATTACAGTTTGACATCATACAGTTTTAGAATCAATTTAAACACATTACCAACAGATTTAAATACTGAAGCCAGTTTTTGTTGTTCAGCTTAGTAAAGAGACATTCTCTATGATCAAGGTGGTACTACTTTATCTTTATTTTAGGTAGTACTACTTTCTCCTTAATTTAAGATTTTTATTAAATAATTTCAGGTATGCTTGTTATAAACTAGAAAGATTGCTCTTAAGGGAAAGATCTGTATCATTTGAATCAGAGCCATCATCTTTGCGATATTATTATAAAAGGCAAATAAACTGACTCAGTATAATTTATTAAAATTGACAGCACACACCATAATTTAATTTTGAAGTAAGTGGTTATATATTCTACTTCTGTTATTGCCACCTGTATTTTTCACGTTACTATTTAATTTTTATTCTGAATATTTTACTCCAGACCTTTTTATTAGTATTTCTTAAAAATAAGAAAGGGCTATATTTTGGACTGACTGAAAAAAGTTTTGTTTTTCCTTTTGACATCCAGGTCCTGAGAGGGGGGCATGTTCAGTTCTACTTAAAATATAATAGGTAAAATTAATAAATGGGTTCTGCCTGTAGTCTTTATCATCTTTCCATCCTGGTAAAAAATAAATACAGCGAAACTATTTTTATGGCTTCTTTGTCACAGCTTGACCAAACAGTTTAACACTGTGGAAAGCGTAGCAGTTTAAAGCCTTTAACCAGTCTCTGCTTGCCCTCTTCTGTAGAATTTTTAGTTTTTTTCTTAAGGCCATTATTTATTGATAAGTCTCTCTGTTAGTGAGAAAGCTTGTCTTTGATGGGTTTAAAATTTTAAATGTGTGGGGGAAAATTGTGCCTCAGAGTGACTTTCACATTACACTGATCTCATCCACCCATGAATGAACTAATTCATACCCCAGCAACATATTTTATAGGAAAATAGGCTATAGTCCATCTGTATTGACCCATTGCCTTGGTCTTTAATACTTCATATATATTGTTTACATTTTCTTTCTGTGCTGTTAGCAAGTGCCAAGGATCCTTTGCACATGAGGAGGGGAGTATTGGTTGATGGAATAGATTTACCAGTAGCGTGCACTTACAGTTTACTTGCATAGCTTTATATTTTATATTATAGGCTGTATGGATCATCTCAGTTTTTAAAAATTCTGTTTTTGTTCTAATTATATATTTCAAATAGTGTAGGTATTCATTTAGGCATTATCATTCCCAAGTAGGAAAAGAAGTGGGCTTTGCACTTAGGCAGACTTGTGATTGAATCACATATGACTGAGTTTCAGTTATCTGAGGGCTGTACTGATTATTCAGTAGGGTTCTTTTGAATATTAAGAGACAATTTATGTAAAACACCTAATGCAGTGATTGGAATGCAGCAGATACACAATATATATTTCTTCTTTTTCTAATGATAAAAGTGAATTGTCTAAAGTTAACTCTTACGTGGTGAAAGTCAGCTTCACTGACCACAATATATTTTTATACAGCTTTATATGTATCTACATACAGTTTTATATGGAGAAAAATGAAATCAAACCTAACCATCAGTTCAGAGATGGCATACACATGGAGATTCTCTTACTGATTTAAGGTTTATTCTTCCCTTAGTTGATTAATAAGTTTCATTCTTTTCTACTCAGATAGTGATGGTGATGATGATAAAAGATTGGTAGGAAAGCTGTTGACTTAATGTAAGTTCTGGCTCTAATTAAATTACAGCCACTGCTGCACTTAAGGTTTGTGTCAGGAGTTTAATTCATACCTGTTTGTACTTTTCCAGGAGGCTATAGAAATGTTTTCCTAGCTAAACTATAGCCCTTAGGCATTCGAAAATTTTTTTTAAAAAAACATGGCCTAGAATTTATGTATACATATATATTTGTCATGTTTTTTAGTGAGATATAAAAATCATGTATTTATGTAGTAAATATAATAATCCTGACACCTTATGGTTTGAATTCAGTTTCTATATCCACAGAAGTTCAGAAAAACTCAGTGATTGGGCAGCTGTGGCTTATTGCCTGATGTAAAAGTAAATTTCAGTGTTGAACAGTGGTAGTGGAGTAGCAGAGTGAAGAATTGAATAAAAGTAAATTAACTGGCTTCAAGGTATGCGTTGAATTCCCATATTACTCATTTGGCAGTGCAGTGAGTCTGGATATTGTACTAAATATTTTCTGTTAGAATCTTGAGGACAAACGTCAGGCATTTTAAAACACTATCAAATTTTGTACCTCTTTCTGCTTTTTTACATGGTACTTACTATGACACCTTGGAATGAAAATGCTGTTGAAGATATAATAATTCAAATAACACTGGCCGTGTTGCCCATGAAGTGAAGTTCTCATTAGATTGGCAGATCTTGTGACTTTTTTTTTTTTTTGTACCAGGGATTGAACTTGGGTCCTTGTGCTTGCATAGCAGGCGGTGAAACCACTGAGCTAAATCCCCGGCCCTTAGATTGGCAGATCTTATTTATAATATTTTTAAGTATTTCCTTTTTAAAGATAAAATAAAATGCAGATATATTATGAAAACATATACCTTAGTATGTCTGTTAAGGTACTACTTTCTTATAACTACCACACAACCCAACACATAGATTTGCCAGTTGTCCCAAATGCTCCTCTGAGTGCTCTGATTCATGGCCTCTTCCCTTCTCGTAAGTAACTCCGAGTTATTCTCTCAGTAATTATTTCCTGTGCTTATGATTTTATCAGCTAAGTCAGCCCCACTAAGTACTGTTAGGACTGATGGTCCCTCCCTCCCTTCCTCCTTCTCTCCCCCTGTTCTCCTCCTCCCCTATACCCCTTCCTCTCTCATTTGGGTTTTTGAGCAAGGGTTTCACTGTGTATTCCAGGCTGGCTTCAAATTTGTAATCCTCCTGCCTCAGCCTCCAGAGTAATGGGATTACAGGAATGTGCCACCATATCTGGCTGATGCTACTGTTTAATCTTGACCATGAGAGTTGTTACTTCTTTTATGTCTCTTCTAATCTACACATTTACTTTTCTTTGTTTCCTTTTCTAAAAACTTATGCCTGATCTGGCTTTTCAGTTTTTCATAGTCTAGATTTGACAATGTACAGTTAGAATGCAGTTTAACATTTGCAGTTCATCTGTCCTCCTTATTTCTGGTGAATTGGCAGCTGGTTCTGATGGTTTTGTTAGGCTTAGTTTTACTCTTTGTCTAAAGGGCGATGTGTTGTTTTACTGGAGTCACCTAGTGTCTGGTTTTCCTCCATTTGTGATTGAAGCAGTTGTTGATACTCAGTACCTCCATCCATTCGTGGTTACAAAATGATGGTGTTCTAATTCTCTCATTTTTACAAATCTATTAAATAATTTTATAGAGAATACATTCCCTTCTTTGCCATTTGATTTCTTGGTATGTAGTTAGTTTAGAAAGACGGTCAGGCTGTATCAGTGTAGTATGCACTAGTTGAACTGTTAGACTACAATTAAAAGCTGAAATCCTGTACATTTTAAACATTGATTAATTGTAATTTTTAATAGACTGGTGAAATAAAAACTTGCCAAACGTCAAGAGAATGAATTTTTCCAAATAATATATAACAGTGGATATCAGATTTGATTTTGGTACACAAATGCCCATCAGAGCTAGAGGCTATAAATTATATTTTTACACAGTAGAAAATTATACAGCACTAAGAATAAAAATTAACCAGTTAAGGATAACAGCCGATGAATTTTACAGACATGCCACTGAGAAAAAGCAAAGCAAAACAAATAGCCACAAGAATATAAACAGTTGCATTCTGTTTACATGCAGTTCAGGAGCAGGCAGAAGTAATCTGCGGTATTGAAGTCAGTGTGTGGTTACCATGGTGTATTGAGGGTGCAGAGAGATGAAGAGAACCAGCTTCTAGGAACTGCTAGAGGTGGCTCTGGAATAGTAGTAAGGTTCAATTTTTTTTTTTTAAATCCGAATGTAGTTACTTTTCTATATATATGTTATACTCCAGTAAAGAGAAAGTGAACACTTATGATTTCTGGACTTGGAAAAAGAATTACTTGAGAGCTTTTTATTAAAAATGTACATTGGGATTCAGTGGTAAGGCTCAGGTTTCTACTTTTCAACTTTTCCCACCACAGTGATTTTGAAAGTGTTTCAGAGAACATTACTTTGTGAACAAGATTTTTTTAAAAAAAATTTTGTGAATTTTTTGTGGAATATATCTAATGTGGCAATCAATATTTAAAATGACTGAATTATATGCACCAAATCATATTAAGCACCCAAATATAGCAGCTCTGTATTCTATTAATATGTATTTTTATTTAAGAGCATCAGATTATTTTCACTTCTTTCACCAAACAAGAAGTACCCTGCTTTCCACTTCCACCTGCCTTTATAAAGTTCCTAGGGAGTTAGCACACATACAGTAAACAATGAGTGAACTAAAAATCTGCTCAGTTTTTCCACAGTTTGCTGGGGTCCCTAAGTGTTTTGCTCTTAAAACAAGCAGTATGTTAAGGAATTCGAGTTTATGTTACAACTAAATTACAGATTGCTGTGTATTATACACTTGTAGTTTTAAAATCTCAAATATTACATCTAACAATGTTAAGGAACTAGAGTATTAAAAGTCAAGTAGTTATTAGGGAAATGAAGCCAACATAAAGTTCAAATGAATGTTGTGCACTTTTCTGTTTTTTCCTTAAAGTTTAAAATAAAGCTCATTATGTATACCTAAGATACACCAGTGAATGTTTTGCTTAAAAAAATATTGAAAGACCAAAAATACAGCCATACATTTATGATCAATTGAAAAAAATACAAAGCTAATGTTCATTGACTTTGCACATCATTGGCTCTAGCAGCAGTTGACTATGCATTGGAGTCTTGTTAGAAGTGAACATTCTGAGTAGGTAGAAGGGAGTGGGACTTGAGATTCTACATTTCTGACAAGTTCACAGGTGATGCCAACACTGCTGGTTGAAGACCAGATTACTGCTGTTAGAAGACCAGATTTTAATAGTAAGGTGGTAGTCTTATCTAGTTGCTTTTTGCCCCATTACTGTGGAAATAATCTGTCTAGTGTATAGATGTGATGGTTTCAGCTTCTTGATTATATGACCTTTGGTGATTGTCAGACAAAAGTTTATCTTCCTTAAAATGACACACAAAGATTTTCAGGAGTTGGCCTCTACCAGTCTTGAGCCTCTAATATTTTAGCCTACCCAACAATTCAGTTTTAAGCTCAACAAAACCAAATATCTCATATATTCTAAGTTTTAATTATTCACTTTTGTACCCCCCCCCCAATTACATCCTCTTGTAGTTCCAGATTCCTCAAGCAGTGACTTTCATTTAAAGTGCTAAGAAAGCGGTAGTATTCCTGAGCAAGTAGCTGGAGCAAACTTGTTTTTCCTTTGAACCAATGTAAATTTGACCCAAAGCTTAAAGACTTTTTAAAGCTAGAACTCCAGAGGAACAATGCAGTTTGAACAACAGATGAATAAATATAGGTTAAAAGGTATGAGAAATAGAATCAAAGGTCTAGTGTACATCCAATATAAGTTCCAAAAAGATAAAAAAGTGAGGATGAATCAATATTTCAAGGAACAGTTTTTATGAATTTCTTAAAACTGTTTAAATGTACCACTTAGCAGATCTGGAAAGCTTATTGAATCTCAATCAGAACAAATAAAAATAAATGCACACTCAGGCACAGCATACTGTAACTGTAGAACAGTCAAGTTAAAGAAGATATTTGAAAAACAACTAGAGGGTAAGGATAGTTTTCCGAAAAATGAATAATTAGGCATTTCCCTAAATTTTGTGTAGCAGTAGTGGAAGCCAGATGATGGTGGAATAGTAACTTCATTTTGCTGAGAGAAATCTGTGAACCATGCTTTTATACCCAGTGACTCCATCTTTCAAGAAAGAGGGCATATAGAAACTCATGGGGCGGGGGGTGTGATAGTTAATATATTACCCCTAGGATTATCCATGTTTGGTTTACCATAGCAGTTTGCATAGCTGACGGACCTCTTAAGTAACTGCCATACCTTCCTGCCAGGTTACCAAGGCCAAAGAATGATAGCACCTGCATAAGTCACAGGAATTCTCTATTTGGAAAACAGTTTTCTTTTATTATACAAGTCTACTATTAACTTCTCAACTTTTTACATTCAAATATATTTTAAAAATATGTTATGCATTATAAGCTGTAGTTTCTTTTGTCAAAGAATTTCTACATAAAATAACATTGTTGTATCATTCAGAAATTTTATTACTCTATTTTAAAGGATAGCTACTTCAAAAAAGTTAGCTTAAAACTCTAATTTTGTTAACTCTAAAATTAATTTAAAATAGAAGTCTGGAAAGAAATAGCGAGAACAGTTTTTGGATCCTCCCCAACCTCTACCTACCCCCACTGGTAGCATTTATACAAGACAGATCTTTATTCCCAGAATCCCAAAATATAACTGGGCACAATATGGATACATGGTAGCAGAAAGACAAGGAGACAAGAAGAGAACTCCAAAAATACCTGACTGCTTCGCTCCAGTAGTGGACAGAGGAGGCCCTCCACAAGGACCCTAGGGCAAGAGTATCTGGCCTCTGAACTCCCAAAACTTACCTGCCAGCGTTCTCTTCCATGAGAGCACCTCACAGTAATGAAAAATTGAGAATGAAATAAAAACTGTACAGAATAGGCAAAGAGGAGCGAATAGAGTCGCGTGAAATTCGGAGAGAACAGACAAGAGATCCCAGAAAGTAAGTTGGCATGTTTATTTTTAGCACTGTGTACAGTAGAACAGGGAAATCTGTAGGAATAGCAAAACCATTTACACTAAGAGGCCAATATCCAGAGCAAGGGAAACTCTAGACCTAACGTATGCTTAGACCACACCTGGAAGAGTGGACTTTGAGTTCTACACTTTCATGAGAGCATTGTGGTAGAGCTTTTTGAAAAAGATAACTAGAATGATGAGAGTTTAAAGTCACGTGAAAAAAGATCTAATGAAATAGGGATGATTATGCATGGAAAAATAAGGTGCATAACAGAATTAAATTTCACTTGTGTAGCAACCATTTAAAAATACAATTCAAGGAGGGAGATTACAACAGCATTAAGGATAACTTTGTAAATATAGAAGTGATCAAAAATGAAATATGTTGCTCAAGTAGTGGAGGGTTGAGTCTCTCACATTACAATTACTATCATTTATTGATTACCTCTTGTGTGCCTAGTGCTAATAAAAGCATTTGACCTGTATTAACTTAGTTACTATTTGTAGTAGCCTTTGAAATATATTGTTCACATGCCATACGACATAGCTACGAGAATTTGGGAGTCCTATGACCTGGCTTCCAGTTCACCTTTCCCATTTGGATTTGTTAGCTGTTGTGAACTTGGGCAGACCCCTTAAGCTGTAAAATGAGGAGTCTAGATAACAATATCTTTAGAGGCTTCCAGTTGAAACTGTTGGTTTGTTACTCTTATGACTCTTAATTTTCCTACTTATGAATAGCAGTTTTGGGGCTTATTTATTTTCTAAAATACACATTTATTAGGATATACTTTATAAAATGTTGGCTTTCATTGTCACATTTTCATACACACAAATACCGTCTTCATCTTGTCCACTTTTTTATATCTTCCCGTCCCCTGACCCTGATCTCTTTCTCTTGTCTGATAGTCTCCCTTGTACATTTCTGGGTTTGTTTGTTTTAGATTCTACATATTAGGGAAAACATCCAGTACTTGTGTTGCTTATTTTGGTTAATGTAGTGATCTCCAGGTTCAACCTGGTGTCTTGCAAATAACGGTGATTTTGTTCTTTGTGGCTGATAATACTTCACTTGTATGGGTACCACCCTCTCTTTAAGTTATCTGTTGATGGGTCCTATGCTGGTTCTCTGTCTTGGCTATGCAGGGATCTCTGTGGTGTGCTGATTTTAATTCCATCTGGTATATACCAAGGAGTGGTATAGTTGGATCATCTGATAGCAAGTCTGTAAACAGTGTATAGAAATCCAGGGTAAAAATTACACTGTTATCTCAAGATGCAGAAAAGACCTTTGACATAATTCAATATCTCTTTATGATAAAAGCCCTGAAGAAACTAGGTACAGAAGGCTCATACCATAACACAATAAAGACTACATACATTAGACAAATAGATAACATCATACTGGATGGCGGAAAAGCAAAGCATTTCTTCTAAAATTAGGAACTAGACAAGGATGTCTATTCTCACCATTCTTACTCAGTATAGAACTTGAAATTTTAGCCAGAGCAAATAGGCAAGAGAAAGAAATAGAAGGGAAAGGAAGAGGTCAGATTATTCTTATTTGCAGACAATGTGATCCTATACTGAGAAGATTATAAAGACACCACAAGACTTTTAAAAAAGTAGCAGGATACACAACTAACTTAAAAGATCACTTGCCATTCCATACACCAATAATGAACTCACTGAGAAAGACATCAGGAGAACAATTTCATTCACAATAGCTTACAAAGATACTGAGGAATCCACCCTAACTAGGGAAGTAAAAGACCTCTGTAATGAAAATTATGGAACACTGAAGAAAGAAATTGAAGACACTGGAAGATGGAAAAACCTCCCATGTTCATGGATCAGCAGAATTATATTGTTAAAATGTCTATATTACTAAAAGTGATCTACAGATTCATAGCAGTCCTCATCAAAATACCAACGGCATTCTTTACAGAACTAGAAAAAAAATCTTAAAAATTCATATGAAAGCACAAAAGACTCAGAATAGCCAAAGCAATCCTGAGAAAAAAGATCCATGCTGGAGGACACCAAGATTCCTGATTTCGAAGTACAGAGCCATGTACTGCAGAGTAACAGCATGTTACTGATGTAAAAACAGAAGTGTACACCAATGGAATAGAATACAAGACACAAAAATAAAACCTGCTCAGATAGAGCCTTCTGATTCTTAGTGAAGCAGCAAAAAAAAAAAAGTGGAGAAAAGACTGCTCTTTAACAAATGATGCTGGGAAAACTGATTATCCATATGAAGAAGATTGAAACTTGATGCCTATCTCTCACTCCGTACAGGTATCAACTAAAAATGGATCAAAGATTTAAGATCTGAAACTTTGAAACTGCTAGAAGAAAAACATAGGAGAAACACTGCAAGAAATATGTGCGGACAGCGACTTCCTGAATAGGACTCCAGGGGCTCAGGAAATATTAGTAAGAATCAACAAATGGGATTGTATCACATTATAAAGCTTCTGCACAGCAAAGGAAACAACAGCTAACCAAGTGGGAAAAAAATCTTTGCTATCTACTCTTCCAACAGAAGATTAATACCCAGAGTATTTAAAGAACTTAAAATTTAACTCCAAAGGAACAAATAATCCATAAGAAAAAGGCAAATGAACTGAGTAGACACTTCTCAAAAGAAGAAATACAAACGGCCAATGATTACATGAAAAAATGTTTCATATCTTTGGCCATCAGGGAAGAGCAAATCAAAACTACATCAAGATTTCAGCTTACCTCAGTCAGAATGACTGCCTACAAAAAAGAATACAAAAAGCAATCCTGGTGAGGATTTGGGTTGGGGTAATGATGGGGCTTATACACTGTTGGTGGGAATGTAAATTAGTACATAGCCACCATGGAAATCAGTGTGGAGATGTCAGACTTTTAGACTGAGAGAACCCTTTTGTGCTCTTAAAAATTGAAGACTCTTCAAAATGTCTTGTTATATGAGCTTTATCTATTGACATTTATTGTACTAGTAATTAAATTGAGAAAAAATAAAAATATAAGCATAATAACATTAGCTATTAGAGCAGTGGCACCATCACAAATTGTATACCAGTATATACTTGGGAGAAAATGTGAATGAACATACCAGAAACAACTTGAACAAAGTTTCACCTGTCACATCTTCTAGAAAGTCTCAGCAACTCCTCAGGGTCCCTGTATCACACTTTAAAGACCACTGACCCTATTCTTAATCTTGGAGAAGTTAATGATTTTCTTGTTGCCTAGAAAGGATGAAGCTGTACTTTTTGCCATATTTTTGTTTTAAAAGTTGGTAATTCCTGATAATACCCAGTTGAGTTAAGATTTGAATTAGGTGGATCTGTTGACTGCTAGCTTCACTTCTTCTGTGTCATATTTAATTTGTGATGAAGGAGCTTGCTTACTTCAGCCTTCTTAAAGTTGATAAGTTTATATAATAGCTAATAAGAATATAGGTTGAGTATCCTTTGTGTAAAATGCTTGGTTCCTGAAGTGTTACAAATTTTGAATTTTTTTCTTCAGATTTTGAGATATTTGCATGGACTTTACTAGTTGAGTGTTTCTAATTTTTAAAAATCTTAAATATGAAATTCTCCAAAGTCCAAAATTGTTTGACTCTCATGTTGGTTTACAAAAAATTTCTGGGTTTGGAGCATTTGGACCTCATGTTGTTGGGTTAGGTATATTCAACCTGCTACATATGTGCATTGTGTGCCAGACACACCTTTGAATATTTTATTTCCATTATCATTTAATCCTCACAGTAATCCTGTGATTACTCTAAATCCTTTTTTACAGATGAGACAATTGAGATTTAAAGCCTGATTAATCTGTCCAAGTTACATAGTTAGGTAGGTACTAGAGATTCAGGGGGAAGAGATGTAACTCCCAAACCTACTAGAAATCCAAAACGCAAGTTCATGTTCTCTAAAGTTGAAGAATGAATTCTAGGAACAGTGTAGGTTAAGAGAAGGAAAAATTTATTGGGAGAAAGAAAGCTTCTGCCTAAGAGAGACAGCAGGGGCCCCGGAAAGTGGGTTGCCCGCCCACCCCACTTTTCAAAGATGTTTTATACAGCAAAGCCACGTGGTGAGGCTGGTACAAAGTGGGGCAAAACTGTAAGACTGAATGGAAATTTACAAGGTGGGCATGAGCTGGGACAAGACCATGACCGACCAATAAGATTACAAGTACAGTCACCAGGTCATATTGATTAAATGGGGATCCAATGAAAAGACAAGTCACATACAAGGAATTTCCCATTTAGAATATCAATCACTGCTATCTTATCTCTAGGAGAGGTAGTATTTCTAGAATGCTGACCAGTGAATGTGCCTCAATTGTTCTCCACGTTAGCTCCTTGCTGTGTTGGCTCCTGGAGGGCTGGTCCCATCTAACTGCACACAAGATACCTAATTAACTTACCTATCTGCAATACTAGCAGAATTAGTATTTGTACCGCATCTAATTTTTGAATTTGAGCTCTTAAGCTGTAGGTTTTACAGTCTGGATTTTATGCACTGTTTTACCATCAGTTTGGCTTTAGCACCATGCTGAAATCTATTTCTTAATTTTTTTGGTTAATATTAATATTCCTTATTTTTCCCTTAGATGTAAAACCATTAGCTTGCTAAAGCCAAGAATGGTTTATCTGTGAACACAACATTGAGTGATTTCTACAGCCTTGAAAGTGGGATTCAAAGGCAGAGGTTCAGAAGAATGACTGCTTTGTAGCAGATGAGTAGTGCTTAGTAGACAGGGTTGTACAGGCTCTTAACCTCATTTCTTCATCTGTAATATAGAAGGTGTATCAGAAGCTCACTTTGAAATGCAATGATTCATATGTACAACAGTTTAACAAGGTCTGGTGTGAAATAAGATCCAGTAAGAGGTAATTGTTAATTTTGCATTTGTGTTCAGAATTGATAAGGAAAATGCCAAAGTTGAATCCATTCTTTGGTTTAGAATCCAGTATTTGATTTCATTATTTTGCATAAAATTGTATCAATTCAGCATCAAAATACTAGAAATCATACATAGTATAAAATTGTACTTAAATTCATATGTAATATAAAGAGTACTTTGTTACTAGTAAGCAAGAGCAATTGGGGTGTGTGTGTATGAATGAGTTTTGGGGTATGGGGAAGAAGTGTGGTGCTGGTACAAATTACTGAGACCTGTTAGTCCTGAAGTGAGTGGATTTAGGACAAATTCCTTGTGCTTTTTTTTTTACTTTGCTGAAGATAGATTAAAACTAACTTCCCTCCCTCTCCATTTCTCCCTCCCTTTTTTTTCTCTCCCCAGAATCCAGACCCACTTTATTTGGCCTTAATTGAAGGGAAGGCAATGTTAAGAAGTCCCAGGAAACATGGCCTTTTTCTCAAGAAGAGGCCTTTCTTTGAAAGGGATAGTCAGAGCCATGGCATGTTACTGTCCCTTACTTATGGCTTTTGTGTTTTCTTGCTGCTGCTAGATACTACTCCATACTAGAAGGCATCTTTGGCTTAGCGAAATGACTCAGAAGTATCTGAGTTGCAAACATGATACTAAATTTTACTAACTGTAAATCTCTGGGCAAGTCTGTTTGTTTGTTTGTTTTTGGCACCAGGGATTGAACTTGGGTCCCTGTGCTTTCAGGGCAGGCGCAGAACCACTGAGCTAAATCCCTGGCCCCAGGCAAGTCTGTTTACTGCTTTGTAAACTGGAAATAATGATAGCAGAGTTCTGGATTAACTGAATATGCAGTAGGGAGCATAGTACTGTAAGGGGCACTCTGTAAATGTCTGCTGATTAAATGAATGCAGTCAGAGCAGCTTTAGTAATTTAAATATTGAATTGGCCTCATACCTCCAAGATTTTCTGCTAATGTTTTGTTTTCTGTATTGGGAGTAATTGGATTGATACTGTAGAAAAATGAAGCCATATTTTTAGCCCCCCCCCCCCCCCCCCGCCGCTTTTCTTTTGACTTGGTACTCTGATTTTGTCTAGGCAAGAGGAATAGCTTTAGAATGGAGGAAACCTATCCAGAAACTTCAAGATCCAAAAAAATAGCTATTTCAACAGATCTGAAAATCAGTGGTTTGGGAGAGCAGTCACCACCATTAGTTTTTTGAATGGCTGAGTTTAGTGGTAATATCTATCAGCAGCCCTCATTGTGATAAGGAATTCAAGTTGTGACCACCCCACAATGCTTCCTCTTAGTTTTAGGGTGAGTATACAACACAGCATTGTTTGTACTGAAATTAAGGGTGTTTTGAAGTTTGAGGGTGTTTTACAACTACTGCCTTGTTAAGTTTGTCCAGAAATACTGTTCTGTAACCTGAAAAATTTTAAAAATTTCTTTTGTGAAAAATTATACATCATTACATAAGGAATCTAGTTTAGTGATTTAATAATTATGACAGTGTTGCTTTATTTCTGCACAAATAGAGAAGATCTTTGTAAGAAAACCATGTTATTTCTTACCATTTGAAGAATAATAGCTCTCAGTCTGTATTAAAAAAGAATGAAAAAGAACAGTTTTGAATGGTTTCTATTTCTTGGTGTTAGAAATAGTGTTTTAGATGTTTTGGGGTTTTTCATGGTGATGTTTTTGCTTTTTCCATCCCCATAGTATTGATAGATGTAAGGCATCAGTGGGTAAAGATGGAATATGCTAGAATAAAGTTAATTTTGCCTTGTTTCTACAAAACTTACATAGTTTTCAGAAATGTTTTATATCACTACATCTTACAAAGGTCTCAGGGTGAATATTTTTCTCAATTAAAAAAATATCATTATGCCACTGGAATATGTTTATTTTGGTTGCACAGCTTTCTGCCTTTTATTCCCAGTGGCTGGCACACAAAGTTTAAATATTTCTCTTTTTCAATTCAAATGCATATTTTCTGAAATTGCACTGTATGTAGTGTAGTTGGGCAATATCTTCCTCTATATCCCCTCTTAACCTTCCTGCCAAGAACTTGAAGAGGCAGATTGAATGATTGTTTTTGTGAGTTTATCTGTGAATAGTGATTGTCTACCATAATCATCTAAATGAGGTAATTATTTTGTTGCAGACAATAGGACAATCAGGGAGCAGTTTTTGAAATGGAGCTAGATGAAGTAAAAGCAGCATGGATTTACCTGAGTTGCACACTTACCAAATGAAACCTCCCAGGAACCCGGGCAAGAGGGCATCAAGCAGTAGTACATGAGAATGAGTCCTAAGTTTAAAATCTAATGACAGGAACACGTTATTTTCTCCTTGTGGTCCACAATAAGTAGTGGGCATGTTAAAGTTGTGATTACTAAGTTGGGAACCCCGTTAAAGGAGCAGATTCCTCACTAGGTTTTTTCTTTCTTTTACACAGAAGTTCTCTATATTATAGTGGTAGGCTTCTTTTGACGTTCACAGTCTTACAAAATGATAATGAGGCAGACCAGAGATCTTAGCTAGAAGGATTTGAATATATAATTGCTGTTCATCAAAGCCACGTTGTGGTAGTGGTGCTTTCCGTGGAGATGCCCGTGGAGTTATTTCTGAAGTTAGCAGATTCTAGTTTACTCTGGTCCTGTTGTCACTGGCTCGCTCCTTGGTATCTTCAAAATGGACCTTTAAGCCAGGTGCTGACGCAGTCCTCTTGCTCTTCAGTCAGAATCCTGCCTGCTAGAGAACCTGTCACAGTGAACTCTGTGCCAGCAGCTGTGAATCTGAGAAAGTTTCCACCCACCTTTTGAAGTGAAAAATTCAGTATTCTGGGCTTTTTTCTTGGCTGCCTGAAGTGAACATTTCTGGTATTAGTGTAGGAAAGATCCAACTAATGAGACCAGGTCAAGAAAGGCAGAAAGGTTATATTGTCTTCAATTAACCTGTAATCGAGATACTTTAAAAATACAATGTAGAACACACAGGTGAGTTTTGAAAACATGTATACCTATGTACCAACACCTCAATCAAGATATGAAAATACTTTTGTCACTCTAGAAAGTTCCCTTACGCCCAGGCCAATCAGTCTCTACCACACCCACATAGACAACTACTGTTCTGATTTCTGTCATTGTCTTACGGATTTTGGGGGGGGAAGACAGGGTCTTGCTCTGTAGCCCAGGCTGGCCTTGAGCTCACAGCAATCCTCCTGCCTCAGCCTCCTAAGTGCTGAGATTACAGGTGTGAGCCACCATGCCCGACAAATTTTCTGGATTTTTAAACATCATATAAAGAGAGCCATCCAATGTTAACCTTTTTGCCTTTTTTCACTTACCATACTGTTTGTGACATAAATGTATCAGAAATTCTTTTTCAGATTTCTTTTATATGAATATACCTCAATTTATCCATTCTTCTCTAAATGAACACTTGAGTTGTGCTTAGGTTTTGGCTATCTGAATAAAACTTCTATAAGCATTCTGTACCAGCCTATCTGTGGACCTTTCTCCTGGATACCTAGGAAGTTTTTGTCTGTCTGTATATATAGATATAAATACCCAGGGATTTTTATGTACCTATCTGTATTTCTCTGTGATACATGTATGTCTGTGCTAGCTCCTAGGGCATATTTGTGTGTTTCTAAGAAATTGCCAAAGGGTTTCCACAGTGTTGGTACTATTTTTACATTCTCACCAGTCATATATGAGAGTTTTAGTTGCTTCTTGTTTTCACCAGCACTTGGTGTTTGGTTTTAATTCTAGTAGTTCTTGTGGATGTGAAGTAGTATTTTTTAATTTTCATTTCCCTGATAGCTGTTACTAAGCTCTTTTTCATGTATTTATCATTTTCAGTCAATTTTCTCTTAGCCAATTAAATCCTTACCAAATTATCCACTCAGTTAAAATATGAATGATTGAATACCTACATGACCTCTGTGGTTGTTTCAGGTAGATTTCAGCTTTCCCATGCAAACGTTGCAGTCCTGGTGACAACAGTGATCTTCTACCTAAGGGACCTGTAGGTGGCATCTGTTTGCTCAGTCACAGGATTTATTTCCAGTAGACTTTAGTTTTGAACTGCCACAAACAAATATCCTTAACAATTAAAGATGGATAGTTATGTTTTCATGTTGTAAAGATCTGTATTCAATATTGGTTTGTAGTCTGCAAGAAATGTTCTTGAATATTTTCTAGGACATGGAAAAATTACCCCATAATTTTATACGTATTTGTTGATTAATGGTTCTATAAATTACAGGAAGTAGGGTTTATGGATAGTGATAGTGTGATAAGGACAGTTGAGTATCACTTCCTGAATGTGGAAAAGAGCACCTTATTTATTGTCTCTGTATGTGCATGGGGTTATTCTTGTATTTTAAAGCTCAACGTTATAATACATGTTTTCATATGTGGTGTTGGTTAACATCAATGATGGGGGCAAAAATAGTCCCTGTTTTCTTCATGGAATTGTAAGACATTGGCAGTAACAAACATGTTTACTTTTCTTTCTACTTCCCATACTGTATATTTATTAAAAAGATGATTTACAGTTTTTTAATCAAATCTGCCCTCTATATTTTACCTTATCCCTTTGTCAGTCTGATAGTTAATACATTACTTTCTCTTATCATGTTTCCTAACCTTCTCCTGAATACTCCACCATTATTTTCTGCCTTTTTAGAAAATAAAGTTAAGAGAAATCCTTGTATTTAAGAACCGTGCTGACCAATTTCAGTAGGTCCATGACACAGAAGAATAGAAGATACAGGAGGGTGACTGACTTTGCCTTAGGGGTTAGTAAAGTGTGGGCAAAGAAATAATGCCACAGAAGTTAAGAGAAGGAAACAGCATTTGCAAAGAAATATCTGTATGCAGCATAGTGGAGAACAGAAAGAGACCAACATTGTTGGGTGATACACAGTTCCAGAGAAGATCAGAAATGGCTTATGGATGTATTGTGCTTTTGAGTTTAAATTTTATCCTGTGGAATAGGTGACTCTCAGGAGTTCTACAGTTGCTTAGGTTGCTCTTTCTTTGGTACCTCCTTCTCCCTGCCTTGTCCTCAAGCTTTCCCTTTATCTTTATCTGTTAAGTATTTTGCTTTCATTTGAACAAAAGGTTCAGCATGTGAAGAGCTTGGAAACTGGTACTGATATGTTGGCATTTCTTGTCCTGGCAGCAACATAGAGGGTGGGTGAGAAGGATGGGAGATAAGAGACAGAGATGCTAGGGGTACTACTGAAGTAGCTCGGGCATGACACAAATGGCATCTCCTTAAACAGTACTATTGGAGCGAGATTGATTGTAGAGATACTTGAGGTAGACTAAACAAGAGTTTGAGGTGATGACAAAGGTTCCAGGGATATAGCAAGGGTGGTTTCTAACAAATGATGACAACCAGAATGATGTCCATATCACTTCCTCTTTTTAAAAAAATTTTTCAGAAAAATCTGTGTATAGTAAGAACTCTATTTGTCCCAGACTGCTTGATAGTAAATTGCCAACATAATGTACTAAAACTTTCAAACACTTGCAGATACATTTCTAACAAAAGGGACATTTTTGTGCCCGACAATGTGGCCATTAAAATGTGAACACCGGGACTGATACATTAGACTCCCTATTCCTCAGACATCGTTTGAATATTACCAGCTGTCCAGATCATGTCTCATATAACAAAAGAATTCCATTCAGAATTATATATTGCATTTAGTTATCATGTATCTGGAAAAGTTCCTTGATCTTATGTTTACTTTAATTTCCTTTAACATAATTAAAGATTATAAGCCAGTCATTTTGACAGGGACTTGATTTGGGAATGTCTGATGTTTCCTCCTAGTAGGTTCAGAATATTCATCGTTGGCAGGAATATAGTGGCAGCAATGCTGCATAACTCTTTTTGCTCTGTATTAGGTAGACAAAACTTTCATTTTGCTCCATTACTGGTACTTACTTTCAGCCTTTCTCAGTCTTTACACTGGTCAAAGGGAGTGCCTGGATTAAAATGGCTGTATCTACAGCTCAGGGTACATTAGCTTGGTCAGAAAGTTGAAGATACAGTAATTCATTGATAATGTAGTTATCAAGTACTCTTTCGAACAGAGAAACCTTTGCTTTTTTTGTGTGGCTTTCTTTATATGATGAACTCGTCTCTTCCTTTTTGTGTGATTTCCCCCTCACCACAGAGGAAATTGGCTCTCCTGCAAGTCATTAGAGCAGGGAGAGGAAACTCAATTTTTTTTACCTCTTCAAAGAACTTTGTTTTTTCCTTTTTGCCCTACCCAAGTAGGTCTTATCACAAATTTCTGCTCTGTGAGTTCTGTATACAGTATGGTGTGTGCAAGAATACTTTTCACCCCATACATAAAACTGAAAATGACATATAAGCCAACTTTTCTCAGGGAGAATGCAGCCCCCTGGTAATTGCGCTTAGCTTACATCCTTGAAATTAATCTCTTCATAAATTTTGCAAACTCATAAGAAATTAATTTTAAACAATTAAGCTTAAGTCACAGTGGAACCTAATGTAGGTGTAACAGATTCAGTTTAAATAAAGGTTACAAATTTATTTTAATTAGTGTTATTTACAGCATGACAACTTATCAACAGCATTGAATAGTAAAGGTACTAAAACCAGAGCCAAAGCACTTTGAATAAAAATAGCCAAGCACAATTTTACGCAAAACTTCGAGAAAACATTGTCTTACTCAGTGATATGTATGTTCAAATAGCAACCAAGCAGTTAGATTACATCTCTTATAGGCTCATGTATTACTTTTTAGTCTTAAAAATTGAAATCACATTTATCTCTTTAATGTGAATTTATCCTTCTAGTGTAGAAATTGTGTTTATTTCTTGCCTTCATTGTTATACAAAAAATTCCGAGTCAAGTCAAATTTGAGATAAGTAATACAAGTTTTATTTTGAATGAAATGAGACCATTTCTGATTTTACTCTTGGTAGTTTTTGACCAAGAAAGATTGTTCATATGTATGAGAAGTTGAAAACTAGCATAATCTGCATGTGTTCCTATCAGGAGGACATTGTGTTCTTTACAGAAATCTAGAACTTGTCTGGACAAGATGAGTAAATCTCCATCTTGAATGTATGATAAGACTACAGCTCTTCTTTTTTCTCAGGTCAAATGTTTACAGTCAGAAGATCCAGAAAGAGGGTCCTTTGCCCAGTTATACAGTTTTGTTGAAAAGAAGAAAACTGTTCAGTTTTGTTCTGTGTTTCTCCAGGTGGTTTCTAGTAAGCCTTAAGAATTGCTGATACCTTTTTTCATTCTCAAGCCCAAGCAGCAGTGGAAACATTTCTGATTACCTTTTATAGCATAACATTTTCCAAAAGCTCATTTTCTTTTAAAATTCAAGTGTCTTGTCCCTGAAGTAAAATCAACCACTGTTTTCTTCATACCTTGAAAAGACTGAAAAGTAAATGCTCTATAGGCCAGTTTCTGCAGTCATTCTTCATCTTCAAAGTGTCTGACAAAAATCTAGCCCACTGTTTTCTTAAACAGCTCCGTTACTGTTTTCCTTTGTCAAATCACTGATTTCTTTGGTTGGTAGATGTTCTTTAAACATTCTTGAATGAAATCAGTTTTGTCTGATGAAGTTAACCATTTTGTAGCATATTTCAGGACCTAGTTTTTTGGTTTTTTTTTTGCCCCAAGAGATTTTGGTGTGATTCCTTCTGTACAAATGTCTACTGTGTCAGTTTGGGCACCTCTGAGAAGCAGTGTCAGGATAAGGTTTAATGTACCGGGAAGACAACCCTCCACTCCCTTCCAGGGGGGCTTGTTGGAGCATTACCCTGTCTAATGCTCTCATCATGGTAAGTAAGTTGTACTGGCAGAACTTGGGGCAACATGGCCAGTTGTGGATGTTGCCATGGATTCCAAGGTGAGATGGCTGGTGACTTCAAGCAGCTGTGCCACTTACTTACAGGGGTTAGGTTGAAGGAATATCTGAGCTGGGTACCATAGTGGCCTTTCCACCCTTCACAGTCCCATTCAGACCTTGAGATTTCCCCCCCGTGTGGGCACCTTTCTTACCCTCCTCACATTTAGGGGGGACCCCCCATATTCTTACCTAGTTTTGCCTTTGACCTACTGGGCTTCTCCACTGTGTGGATCATGCTTTATTCTTTCTCAGTCAGGCTTTGACACCCCTTACTGGTCTGCCCTCAGTGTACAGAGAGGCTGGGTGTGGATTGACTCCCCATTTTGGACTACCATCTTGCCTCCCTTGCATATACCTAACTTGCTTGACTCCTTCTACTGGGCTTTAGGACTAAATTGTTGAAGGAAATGGGATTAAGAGTCAGTGAATTTCTTATGTCTGCAATTGACTAGAATATAGTTCTAGTCAGTGAAATAAAATAGTAGGAAGATATAAGAACAATTGTATAGCCTCATGTTGGTACGGGAGTAGAAGTATGAGTTTTAAAATGAACTTGGGGTTATTGTTCATAAAGCTGGTAGTGTCAGTAGAGTAGTCAAATGGAGATGGTAGAAATGAGAACCATTTGCTTTTATGTGATAGTTGAAACCCTGGGTTTAAAAAAAACAAAACCCATAGGGAATGGAGGAACTAGCATTGGAGAGCAAGAACAGTGCTACCTGAGGGAAAATGCCAGGGAAAACTTGGGGACCAACATGTTGTAAAGGAGCAGTGAGTGAGTGTAAAAAAGTACAAAAATGGCGAAACATTTTAATAGCTTTTTAAAAACTTAGTTATGGGGCTGGGGATTTAGCTCAGTGGTTCTGCCGCCTGCCTTACAGTGCAATGACCCAAGTTCGATCCCCGGTACCAAACAAAACAAAACAAAAAAAACTTAGTTATAATGGAATAAGTCCAGAGTTGTTTGAGCAAAACAGAAATATGTAAGTTAAGTAACATAAAAAGTAGGTACAGTTGTTTGGCTTGAGAAATAGTCTTTTGCATCCTTTCCAGTAGAGATGAATGAGATGTGAATTTATTCAGTTCAGGTCCATAAAACTGAATTCCTTGTTGCTTATATGATGGCATTCCCCACTGATGCCCGTTTTATGTTGATTTTGTTAATCTATAACACTGAGGATTTGTTGAATTTTGCAGTCCCTGATTTTCATATGTGCTTTCCTACTTAGGTACACTATAGGGGATTTGGAACCAGAATTCCACAAAAAATGATAAATATGTTTGAAATATTAATATTTTTAATCACATAATTGTTTTCATATTTTTGTGGTAGAAATTTGATAAAGAAAAATTTTTATGACTTAGTAATTTATAGGCAAATGCTAAAACATTCGGATTTATACCCTAACCAGTTTCAAAATTATTACAAGTGACTTGTTCAGTCCAGCGTATAACTTAATGTGTTTTTTTTTTGTACCAGGGATCGAACTCAGGTCCTATTGCTTGCGCAGCAGGTGGCGAAACCACTGAGCTAAATCCCAGGCCCCGTGTTTTTTTTTTTATAGCAAAACATTTACTGGTACATTTTAGGTGTACATAATGATAACACTCATCATAGGGAATTTGCACCTGTGCATGATACCTCCCTCCTGTGTGTATTAAATAATACTATATTGCTGACCTGGTGTGAATATAGTATGCTCAGTGTATGGCTGGTTTTAAAAAAAGATTTATTGGTTATTTACTCAGTAAACACATATTTTAAAGCATGAGTGCTTACTGAGCCAGATAGTTTTGTGGGTGCTGAAGGTAACAGTGGCAAAAAGGAAAGTCCCTTTCCTGGTAGAGCATAAATTTTAGTGGGGAAAAGAGAGAAAATACATAAATGGGTGGACAAATAGGCACTTAGGGTACCACAGGTACTATTTCAGTGCTCAGTGATATGGAGAAGAGTAAGTCAGGGACAAGGAGAAAGGGAATGTGATGGTGAGTTTGCTAATTTTTATTTTGGTGCCAGGGATCAAACTTGGGACCTTGCGCTTGCAAGGCAGGCAGTGGATCCACTGAGCTAAATCCTCAGCCCAATGAGTTTCCTATTTTAAATGGGATGGTTAGGAAACATGTCCTTGACTAGGAGACATCTCAGCAGAGTCCAGAAGGGAGGAATGGAAAGAACCGTGCAGATACATGAGAGAGTATTCAGAAAGAGGAACAGCCAGTGCAACAGCTCCAGTTTATAGCACACTTTGCTCTCTAAGAAAGAATCATGACAAAAGGGGTGGAGCAAGGCCAGACGAAGAGAGACCGGCATGTGTGGGTCTCAGGGTCTCTAACAGACAACCATAGAGATATTGGCTTTGACTTGGACTGTGATCAGAAGCTCTTGCTGGATTGTGAGTAGTGGAATTGTAAGATACAACATATTTTTATCATCTGCTCCAGGTACTTACTACTAAGTAGCTTGACCATAGTAATTAATAAATAGGTTTAATTTGGTGTATAAAAAGTTGGTAAGATGAAATGAGAGTGTTAAGTGGCATGACCAGTTCATACTCTCCTATTTTAGTATATGTGCTGCCGAAGCGGTCAGAACACATTCTCCTGATGATTAAGGAGCCTCTTAGGGTTCAGTAATGATCATAAATTGCTTGAGTTACAGAATTCCTGGATTTGAGTAATTCTTCTTGACGATCAATACAGTTAGGCTTATTTTGTAGCTCAGATCTTCTGCATTATACCTGCCATGTAACTTAAAATGTTAATATTGTGTAGTCATTTGGAGGCTTTGGTAATTTGCTTATGTTACTCCTTTCATTAGTGTGAATGGTATTCCTTGGTGTCTACTGTGATTTCAAAGTTAGTTTCTGCCCTAGGATCTTCTTTGAGGCACACAATTCTAGTTCAGGTGAAGACAGATTCTCAGAGCATCATATACTGTGTACTCTGCCCACATCTATTCTCTTAAGCATCCCAACATAAGCAGTTCAAATAGTGTTTAGGAGAAAGGTCTCTTTTTTTTGGTACCAAGGATCGAACCTGGGACCTTGCCCTTGCAAGGCAGGCAGCGGAACCACTGAGCTAAATCCCTGGCCCGAAAGGTCTCTTTTTGAAAAGCAGAGTTCATGAGAAACTATTTTAAAAGTTCATGAGAAACTCGTTAAAGACACACTCTCTCTCTCTCTCAGAAATTAGGTCTGAAATGTGACAGGATCAAGGAATGTTGGCCAAGTGTTACCCTGTATTCTCTGTTGCTACTTTTTCTCTAGAACTTCTGGAAAGCTTCATTGAGTAGCTCTGGTTTCTCTAAATAGACTTAGTTTTAAATTTTGTTTAAAAACAACATCCTTGTCTGGAGCTGACCGTAGGCAGTTTTTAGGTATTCTTGGGTCAGGACCTTTCTGTACTTCTCACTGCTGTGGAAGACATTGCCAAAAGGATGCTCTGGCCTTGCCTTGCCTTACATCTTTCCTCTCTTTTGTGTGTGTGTGTGTGTGTGTGTGTGTGTGTGTGTGTGTGTGTGTGTGTAATATCATAAGACATCTCTTTAATGTGAACACTACTTCATATAATGAGAAACTATTTATATGACCTCACTTCCAGATTGGTTACTTTTTCATCATTTGTCTCCCATGGGCTAAAACAAGTCTTCATCCAGGCAGCTTCATCCAAGTTCTTGTTCTTCTGCATGACTCACCAGGTTCCGTGGGGAGTCAGGGACCTGTCCACTTACCAGGGTGTTTTCTCCAATTAACAACAAGAAAGAATAATGTCCCTTTCCTCTTTTCTTTCTCTAGTGGTTATGCAAAATCCAACTTTATCAGAGCTATATGAATGTTTGTTTTGAAAATTTTAGTGATAAATATCTATATAGGAGCATTTAATTGTCTGCCCGGTTATCCATTGTTAGATTAGCAGAACTGTAACAATAGGTAATACTATGGCTTCTTTGTTGATATCTCTTAATGGTCCGTGAATCTTACACTGCAAGCAGTGATTGGTCTAGAGCAGTGATGGTGAAGCCCTGGCATGAATGCCATTAGACCAGCACTGGTCTAGAGGATTTATAAAGTGGGTACAGTCCCTTCTAATCACAGATTCTGTATTGACAGATTCGCTTATCTCCTCATTTATTTATGATCCTCCAGTATTCACAACACTTTCAGTCATCTGTAGACTTGTACATGACAGAAAGTTTGAGCCATCTAGCTTGCCTGTTTCCAGTTGAGGTCAGAATATCCTTTTCATGGCTTACGGTGAAATATTTCCCCCATTTTTATGCTTTTTGTTGGTGATTGTGCTGTTTAAAATATCCCCCAAGCATAGTGCTGCATTGCTGCCCAATGTTTCTTAGAGTAAGAAGGTTGTGATGTATCAGTACATTAGGGAGAAAATAAAGTATATTACATAAGGGATGAGTTATAGTACCATTGTAAGTTCATTGTTAATGAGTCAGTAATATATATTAAATAAATTGTCTACTCAGAAATGCATATAAAAGGTTATGGGTTGATTGGTTGATAAAAATATTGTGACCAGAGGCTTGTAGGAACCATATTTCCCCTAGGAGTAATGATTCAGTATCTACAGATAGTGATTACAACAACTTTATAGTACACAATTACTATAGGAGAATAACTCGTTACCAAGGAGAATAACTAGTTAATTTAAGGGTTTTGTTTTATAGAGATTTTAGGTGTTGGAAATGTTTTATAACTTCCTCTTTCTGAAACTATTATTTCTGCTATGTTGAAATACTTGTATATAGTGTTGTAGTGCAAAATCTGATTTTACTGTAGGTTCTAATCTTTAAAAAGTTAAATGACATTGCTTAACATGTAAAGAAATATATCTTGTGGTTTTTTAGAAATTTCTTCTGGTGACCTTAGAGATTAAATAAAGAAACATTTATAAACATTATCCAGAATATTAATATATACCTGAAGCATATTGAGTGCTCAGTGAATATTTGTTTCAGAGTAATAATCTGAGCACTGAAGTGATTCTGGTTTTAGAAAAGAAGGCGGCAATGTCAGTGTTACAGGATCATATTCTTGTAGGAGTTTAGTCATATGTAGTTATTGTTGACTGAGGTGCGTGAAAGAAGACTCAGTTGGGTGTCATTGTCTGCATGTTGCTTGAAGCTAGCAATCTTGAGACATTTTCTTAATTTCTTTGAACCCCAGTTACCTTGATTGTGATATAAGAAACATTTTCAATTTAAAAATGGTATGCTTTTCTTTTATTGGTATTATTCCTGACCTTGAGTCATTTCCATGTTTATCACATCTAATTTCCAAGAAAAAAAATGCAATTTAATGCAAAATATATTTGCCATTAGATTTTCTTTTATTGAACTCAAGTTCAGTCTCATTAGTTATAAAAATTATATATTTGATCTATCTTAACTTTATGTACTTTTATTGGTAAAAAGAAATAAAAACATCCTTGAAATATACATGGATTTTGTTTTTGGATATAGGATTGTGTTGTTTATGTTTGATATACAGTGTTCTAAGTCATACAAAAAATTTCTTTCTTCTTTCTTTCTTTTTTTTTTTTTCGGTACTGGGGATTGAACTCAGGGACCTTGCGCTTGGGAGGCAGGCGGCAGCACCACTGAGCTAAATCCCCGGCCTACAAAACGTTTTCTTTAAAAAGATGAGAATTAGATTTTTAAAAGCAAAAATGTGTTGTTTGACAAAACTTCATTTATTCATCTTTTTTATGTTGAAGTTTCTAGTTTTATTTTTTAATTTTTTATTAGTACAATAATCTTATTATTAATGAAACACATCTCACCCCTTCCCTTTGCCAGTACCAAATTAATTTATTTATCTTGTAATCCTTATAAAGTTAATTATCATGTCTAGATTAACAACCAGATTGTGATATTTCAAGTTTTAGATAAAGGGTGCTTGTCTTTTTAAAAATGTGGATAATGTGTTGGAATTATTTTAGGTAACATCCAACATGTATCTAGATAATCAACAAAGGGTGCAGTTAAAATGAACACAGTGACAAGATGCTTATCAAATTTCAGGGCCTCTGCTAAAAAAATGTAAAAAATAGGGGCCGGGGATTTAGCTCAGTGGTTCCGGCGCCTGCCTCGAAAGGTCAAGGTTCCGAATTTGATCTCCGGTACCAAAAAAAAAAAAAGTAAAAATAAACATGCTTGTTGTATAAAATTTAAGAAATATGGTAAAGAATTAATTTAAACCATATAATATTATTGCCTAAAATACAGTTTACTTTGAAGCATTGACATCTGGTTTTTATGCAGTTTAAAAATTGTAGTGTAAACAAAAAGAAAAAATGAAAAAAATCATACTGTGGTCATTTAATTTCCCTTTTGCATAATATAATACAAACACGTATGTTTTCACGACTTTTTTTTGGCAAACATCATGTTTAGGGATTATGCTATATATATTCCATCTCATGCATTCTTTTGTCTTGAACATCTGAGTTTTGATTTTTATTTGCATTTACTTTTTTTTTTTTTTGCTTTGTGAATAAAGCTGCAGTAAGCATCCTCTGTATAATTTTTTTTTCTCTGTTTTAGGATTACTTCCTTAGGATAGATTACCAGAAGTGGAATTACTGGGTCAGAGGGTATGAACTTAAGAACTTTTTTCTTTTTTTTAAATAAAAGATTTTGTTTATTTGCTGTCCAGTTGATTTATAGTCACTGTAGAAAAATGAAAATCAGAATGATTATACTTGTTGCCTATCAGAACACTGTGTCTGAACGTAAGATTCTGCAGTCAGAGTATGGGAAGTTTTCAGGGTAAAAAAATCTTTATATACCTGATTCGCTTCTTTATTTCCTGAACTTGACTGAGCAGTGAATATGCTTTCTTCTGCACTTTTTGTAATACACTAATATTTTTTGGAAGTGTTACATAGAATATAGTTTATGAACAACTGATGTAACATTTAAAATTGTTTCATTGGTCAAAGAACTAAATTAAACTATGTAGTTTAGGGCTAAGAATTATTAAAAGGATATTAAAATAAAGCTGTTTATTATATGATTTTGGGGGAAGCCAGAACTTTTACAATTTAAACTTTCTATATTGATTACTAAGAACATGTTAATACCTTGTGAGCATCAAATATCTTTTGTAGTCTCTAATGATAATTAGAATATAGACACATAACCTGAAAGTACAAACCTTGTTTCTGCCTCTCATTTTCCCTGCAGAATGTGAAACCCTTTGCATCTTCTGATAGTCTGGCCAAGGTTCAGGAAGTGGCAAGCTGGCTTTTGGAAATGAATCAGGAATTGCTGTCTGTGGGCAGCAAAAGGCGACGGACAGGAGGCTCTCTGAGAGGTAACCCTTCCTCAAGCCAGGTGGATGAGGAGCAGATGAACCGTGTGGTGGAGGAGGAGCAGCAGCAACAGCCCCTGAGACAACAGGAGGAGGAGCACACTGCAAGGAATGGTGAAGTTGTTGGAGCAGAACCTAGATCTGGAGCCCAGAACGATTCCCAGCAAGGACAAGTGGAAGAAAACAATAATCGGTTTATTTCAGTGGATGAGGACTCCTCAGGAAACCAAGAAGAGCAGGAGGAAGATGAAGAACATGCTGGTGAACAAGATGAGGAGGATGAAGAAGAGGAGGAAATGGACCAGGAAAGTGATGATTTTGACCAATCTGACGACAGTAGCAGAGAGGATGAACATATACATAGTAACAGTGTCACAAACTCCAGTAGTACTGTGGACCTGCCCATTCACCAGCTCTCCTCCCCATTCTATACAAAGACAACAAAAGTGAGTATATGCAGTCTGCTGGTAACTTGAGACACTTCACATCTCTGTTTCAATGCAGTGAAATTTTCCTCGTAGTCTTTGGATTATACTAATTAATATTCACTTGTAAAGTAATAAAATGAACTATTTTTTTGCTTTACAGAAGGTATTAGAAAGTATTACAAATAATATATATATATATCATATTTTAAAAATACTGGTGATGGAACAGTCTTATTACAAATAGAGGAATTCTTGATAATTGTAAATATAAGACATTTCTATAGACATTATCCTAAGCTACAAGTTTTTTCAAGTTTTATAAAAAAAGTAGGCATGAGATCATTTTAAATGTCCCATTTAGAATTGGTAATATTGAATTAGCCTTCCACAGTTTTACTGGCATAATTTCCAAATTTTATTTTTGGGAAGTTTGTTAAACCTTGTGGACAGCTAGATTTATTTATACATCATTCCTTAATGTTGTGTTTACATATGATATTAAAAAATTAGGTTCTTCCTCGCATTGGTTTATTATGTAAAAGCACGTTGAAAACTGTCAAAACTCTGAGAACAAATTTTCCCCCGATCACTAACAGTTTGTTTTTATGGGATGTTAGAAATTCCAGACTCTCCTAATGTTAAGTTGGTGATAATGGTAGCAAAGACTTAGTGTTTATTAAGCACATTCAGTGTGCAAAGACCTGTGATGATAAGGAAACTGAGGTTTCGGAGAGGTCAGCTGCTTCACCCTAACCAAATCATACTGCAAGTGACAAGAGGTTTTACCCTTATGTGCCAGTATAAAAACCCTTTTTCTTTCCATGTGTTATGCTGCCCCCTGTGGTAGAATTTGATATACAATACTAAACAAGATGTTCACAGCTCCTCGTCCTGAGGTTCTCGACTCTGAGGTATGATGGCACTCTAGTACTGTACTGTGTGTGACATTTGAAATAGTCAGATCTACCCTTTAAAGAATAGTGAGTGCCCAGTTAACTACTTTTCTTTGTAGTACTTAACAAAACATTGTTGAAGATATGAGACTCCAAGGATAAAGTAACAGGAAGAAGTGACAACATAAAACAGTGACAGAAGTCACTTTCCAGAACCCATCAGACATGCTTCTTAACCAGAGGTTGTTTGCTGGCTATTTCTCTGAGTTTCACAAGTCTTCTTGCAAATTCTAGAATCCTGTTGCTTCTGTAGATAAGAATGTCTCTTCAATTTTAACTTTGTCAGCAACCTTATATTTCTACAAAATGTTGCTTTCTGAAGAGATAATCAACTCATGTTGAAGAATCTTTGACAGATTATCAGCTTATTTTCTTTCTAAAAAATGTTTTACCAAATAATTGTCTACTGATACGAAAAGCAAATAACATTATCATAAGGTCAGATCAGGTATCCTCCTAATCTTTTCATGAAAAGAGACTTGTTTGGGAACTAATTCTGAGCTTCCATATTTATCCTAGTGCTTTCCTTCTTGGAACTTCATTCTTTACCTAAGATTTACCTGTTTTTCCCCACATACTAATTGTTACATTCCTCCCAGTAACTAGACAGTTTTTATCCATTTGCCTCAAATAAGAAAGGAATGGTTATTGGAACAGGTATTCAAAGTATAGTGTGCCACGTATGTTGGAGCCTAGAAACCTGCGACCCTTCTTGTCTGTAGGCTCTAAACAAGAGAGGAATCAGGTACAAGAATCACAGCCAATCAGAGGATCAAAATTAGTTTTGTTTTGGGTCTGCCATCCTCCCACCACCCTCTAGAACCAGAGCTCCTGGGAAACTTTGTAGGATAATGGGGGAACATCTGAAAGTCCTATGCTGTTGTAGAGCTCTAAAGAATGATGGCCTGAGTAGTGTCCTTGACCTAGTATACTTGCAAGAGAAAGAACTGTTAATTCACATTCTGTTAGGCATAGACGTGTCCAAAGAGCAAAAAATGCTACTTAAAGCTGTTATCCTGAACAACATCCACCCTAAATAGCCATGTCTTGCCTTTGTGAAGGAGGGAAAACTGGAGACATTGACTCAGTTGAGTTTAAGTGTTTGTAAAACTGTGGGGAGGACGGTGGGAGTGGGGAAAGGAGCATTGTGGATGCGACGCATTGTCCCTTGTCATTGTAGAGTGGTGGCTCTTCAGGTCTGAACTTGAGTTCTCATTGCCACTTACTGTTTGACCATAAATCTATAATCTCATTGAATCTGTCTTGCCATCTATAAATGCCTGTGTTTTTGTGAGGATTAAGTGAAGTAAAATATGTACAAGTATGTGCCTGGGAAACTCACGTAGTTAATAAATACAGGCATATGACCTCATTTTGTCTACTTGTCTCCTACCTCTTCAACCCTAATCCCACAAAATATGCTCTCCTCTACAGCAGATAGCAGTCTGTATTTTTCATGACCTTTAGAGTTCAGTTATCACCCTCTAGTGGAAAAAAAATTAAGTAGAAAAAGAAAGAAATATTTTTGGGGGATAGATTTGGTATTGAACCCGTGACCTTCACACTGAGCTACCTCCCCCGCCAAAATGTTAAAGACATACCGAAGCAGGAGAATTGTAAGTTTGAGCTCAGCTTAGGCAATTTATTCTTTTTTTTGAGACAGGGTCTCACTGTGAAGTTCAGGCTGCCTTGAACTCACAGCGATCCTCCTGCCTCAGCCTCTTGAGTACTAGGATTACAGTCATGAGCCACCATGCCCGGCTTAGCTTAGGCAATTTAGAAAAATACTTTTAAAAAGTATATACAGGAGGTTAGGGCCAGGGATTTAGCTCAGTGGTTCCGCTGCCTGCCTCGCAAGTGCAAGGTCCCAAGTTCTATCCCCCATATCAAAAAAAAAAGTATATACAGAAGGTTAAGGAACCTGCTATAATAAGTTGGGGCTATGTTCAATATAAATAAAAATGTGACAAATTTTCAAGCAGATGGTACTCACAGATTTTCTCGGTTGATAGGTAATGTACCATTTTCTTTCATTAGTATTTAATTTCTTTAAACTTTTTCTAATCTTTAGAACTTTTATATATTTAAGTGATTTGGTCGCCAAGATGAATTTTAGCTTGTAATAAATTTCTAATTGTTATTAGTACAGTTTTTAAAATGCTTAATTAATATTATTTTAAACCATAATAGCTCTGTTGGTCATGTTTAAATTTGCCTGATACAGTGCAAGTAATTAAAGATTATTTTAATTATGATTTTTCATTATAAAGAATATTCTTCCTACAGAATGGAGAATTTTAAAACTTGATGTACTTTATATAGATGACAAAATTCTCTGGAATATCCCTGAAGTATTTCAGATAGATTCTTACATGTGTGTATAATTATAATGGCCTAATCTTTTTCAGTGTTGTTTTTGTTGGTGGTAGCGAAGATGGAATGAAGGAAGAGTATAAAGGGGTATATCATGATGGGTTTCATTTTTTAATTTGGTGAATAACTTCAGTGATATTTCTCAGGCTCACATGTTTTGCTTCAGCTTTCAATTCTGGCTATCTGTTGGACATCACCTGAGTGGTCCACTGAAAACTAAAATCACTATTTCTTTCCCTAAGCCAATCTTTAAATTTTTCTCCCAGATTTTTCTTATCTTTGTTAGTATCCATGGTTTGACTTTTTCTTATTATCTTGAATACTTAATGTGCCTTCCTCTGAAGCACTTGCAAGATGAAAATTGGAGGGTCACTTTTAAAATGTTAACTACTTGTACGAGGCTACAATGCCATGTTCTTGACAGTGAGCTAACAATATGAGTGACTGGATTATTTTTAAATGAATTTTTAGGTTTGTATAGATCAATAATTTCAGAACAAATACCTGATGCCCCATTTCCCACTGATAAAGCCAATCCTATATGGACTTTTGAAGTCTTCCAAAATCTTACCATAGTTTCTCTACCCAGTTTTCTCTTTATTTGCTTTGGATGACACCCCACCCCCACCCTACCAGCAAGCCAGATCCTTTAAAACCCAGCCCAAATCACATCTTTACATTGATACTTGATCATCACCCAGAATCCATAGTTTCCATTAGGTTTCTCTGATGGGTTAGGGTATGAATCTATCATTGTAATATTCTATGGAATAGTTTCACTGTCCTAAAAAACATCCTTGGAGTTCTCCCTTTCATTCCTCTCGACCCCAACCCCTAGCAACCACTGATCATTTTACATTTAACTGTTTCCATAATACTCCTTTTACTAGAATGTCAGATAATTGCAATCATATATAGCTTTTTCACATTGGCTTCTTTCACTTAGTAATATGCATTTGAGTTTCATGGCTTGATAGCACATTTCCTTTTAGTACTGAGTAATATTTCATTGCCTGGATGTACCATACTTTGTCCACTCATTTACTGAAGGACATCTTGATTGCTTCCATATCTTGTCAGTTATGAACAAAGCCAATGTGAATATCCTGTACGGAATTTTGTGTAAACATAAGTTTTTAACTTCTTAGGGTAAATGAGAAGGAGTGCGATTGCTGTATTGTCTGGTAATAGTATCTTTATTGTTGTAAGAACCTGCCCAACTGTTTTCCAGTGGCTGTATGAGTTTTACATTTCTGCTGGCAGTGAACTAGAGTTTCTGTTGCTCCACATCCTCACTAGTGTTTGGTGTTGTCAGTGTCTCAGATTTTGACTATTTTACTATGTATGTGGCGTCTTATTATTGTTTTTATTTGTAAATCTCTAATGGCATATGATGGGAAACAACATTTTGTATGCTTACTTGTCATGTAACAGTGAAGTGACTGTTCAGATCTTTTGCCCATTTTTAAATCAGGTTGTTTTCTTACTGTTGAATTTTAAGAGTTCCTTATATATTTTGGATGAATTTTTTTATCAGGTATCTCCTTTGCAAATATTTTCTCCCAGTTGTAGCTCATCTTATTCTATTGGCAATGTCTTTCCAAAGGCATACATTTTTAATTTTAGTGATGCCTGGCTCATCAATTGTTTCTTTCATGGAGAATGCCTTTGGTGTTATATCTAAAATGTTGACATCATACCCGAGGTCATGTAGATTTTTATCTACGGCATCTTCTAGAAGTGTTATAGTTTTTTTTTTGTTTTTAACTTCATATTTAGGTCTGTATTCCATTTTTAGTTAATTTTTCTAAAGGATATAAGCTCTGTATCTAGATTCTTAGATTCATTTCCCTGTCCCGTCCTGGCCTGTCCTTTCCTTTCAGGAAGTGGGTGGTGGTGATGGATGTCCAGTTATCCTAGCACAGTGGTGTGGAAGACTGTCTTTTCTCTATTATATTGGCTTTTTGTTCCTTTGTAAATATAGACTATATTTATCCTGGTCTCTTTCATGGCTCTTGATTCTGTTCCCTTTGTCTATATTTTTTAATGCCATGTTGTTGAGGTTGTTGTAGCTTTAATAGTAAGTCTTAGAGTTGGATTATGTTAGTCTTCAAACGTTCTTCTGTTTCACTGTTGTATTGATTATCCTAGGTCTTTTAAAGCCTTTCCATATGAACTTCAGGAACAGTTTTCTGATATTTATAAAATAAATGAAGAAAGAATACATTTTTTTTTTAAGAGTAAGAAAAGTTTATTGGGAGAAAGAAAGCTTCTGCCTAAGAGAGACAGAAGGGGAACCTGAAAGTGGGTTGCTCGCTCACCCCACTTTTCAAAGATGTTTTATACAGCAAAGCCATGTGGTGAGGTGGGACAAAACTATAAGACCCAATGGAAATTTACAAGGTGGGCATGAGGTGGGACAAAACCATGACCAAGCAATAAGATTGCAAGTACAGTCACCCAGGTAATATTGATCAAATGGGGAGCAAGTCACATAGCAAGCGTACAAGGATTTTCAGTAAGGGTAGGTCAGGGATATTTCCGGGAAGGCTGGGTTATGGGGAACCCCCCCCCCCCGCCCCCGTGATTGATACCTGTTTAGAATATCAATCACTGCTATTCATCCTACATAGGTGTGGTAGTTCCTCTCCTTTTACAATGCTGGCCTTCAGTGAATAAGTCTTCAGTGTCCTCCATGTTGGCTCCTTGTGGGCTGGCCCTGTCTAACTGCCTACAAGATAATTAATTAACTTACCTATCAGCAATATTCCCCCCTCTGAAGAAGTACCCCTAACTGCTGTGCTCTGAGGGCAAAGGGCGAAGACCGTTCTGGCTACTTCCAGCTGAGGAGGGTTGTAGTTGTGATCAGCAGTCAGTTACTCTATAGAGGGTCTATCTAAAGGCCTTGATAGGCACCAGGCATTGTCATCTTGGTAGCTGGAGGAGACAAAGCCAAAGAAACAGTTAAGAATACATGGGCCAAATTATAAGGTCAACAGGATTGCTATGAATATAGCCAACAAGTGTTTCCACTGGGAGGAATTAGTAATAGCCTCCCACAAAGAGGATAAGAAGGTTCAGGGGACTTCAGAATCCAACATAGAAATCATATTGTATAGTTTGGCAGTTATGAGCTGTTTACAAGGTCGATCTGGTGGATCCCAGAAAAAGTCTAGCACATTTGTCATTGGTTCCATTTGTATGACTGTTTGGAGTTTGGCAGCCTCTAGGCAAGAATAAACAAAACTTTTAAGAAATTAGAGCATGAAAAATCTAAGCATGAGCACACTAGAATGGACGGGCAGGTTGGGGAGAAAGTCACACTTAGAAATTGAAATAGTGATTTTCTTCTTGGTGGTATTAATGTAAATGGTATTATATTTCTCATTCCACATTCTATATGTTCATTTCTGGTATATAAGAAAGTAATTCAGTTTTGTATATTAACCTTGTATCCTATAACCTTTATATAATTGTTGAGTAGCTTTTGACGATTCTTTCTGGTTTTCTATATAGAGGTTTATGTCATCTTTGAACAAAGACAGTATTATTTCCTCTTTTTTAACTTGTGTTATCTTTTCTTCTTTTCTGTTGGTTATTACGTTAGCTATGACTTCTTGTATGATGTTGAAGGAACATCTTGGTCTTTTTCCTATCTTAATGGAACAGCTTTAGCTTTCTCATAAACTCAGTATTTTAACTGTAGGTGTTTTTTTATAGCCTTTGACATGTTGAAGAAGTTCCTCTCTCCTAATTCATTGAGAGTCCTTTTGCCTTTTATTCTTTTAAAATTTAAGACACACACATATATGTATATGTATGTATATGTGTGTGTGTGTGTGTGTGTATATATATATATATATGTATATATATAATTTGAAAGCCCTCTCATATTCCTTAGCTTATTTGTACATTACCCTCTACCCCAGGAAAATGTTCATTTGACTTTACTAAGTGTTCATGCTATCTTGGTACCTTCGTTTAAGCTTTGTCCAAGTCTTCCTCACTTTACAGCCTCTCGATTATTTCTGTCTCTTTAAGATCCATTTTCACAAAATTCTGTACCTGGATTAGCTTTTGTTTGTAGTGTAGTGTAGAGGTTCGGTACAGTCTGCCTGCAGTGTGCAGTCATGTGTTGTTTAACAGCAGAGATATGTTCTGAAAAATGGAAGATCTTTACCAAATCCTCCTATGGTTTCTCAGGTTTTAACCTGGAAATTGTAATAGTACAGCAAGTGAATGACAAAGCTGGCAGTAAAATTTATATCTTTATTATACATCAGTTCCCTTTCCCCAAAGACCTCCCAAATATAAGCAATAAATAATATATTTTTAAAACCTATAAGAAGTTTAGGTACATTTTAAAATTAATGTTTCACCAACTTAAATAAATTTTAAAATCATTTCATCCATTATTGCAGTTTTCCAATTCTTATTGAGATTCTTTTCTGCTTATAGATCTTTCACTTGACTCTTGTCCTAAAATCTCAATCTTTGACTTCTCTTCTGCAGGACACATTTTCATATATTTAATCTGCTTTGGTTGCTGTAATTAATCTCTGTTATTTATGAATTAATATGATAGAGAAAAAACCAAGTTGGGATGAATTACAAAAGTAGAACACAGAGAAGAAATATGATTAGGGACTTCAGATGTATTTACATACTAGTTTGTAGACATAATGTTCCTTTGTTTCTTCTTTGAATCTTGCCTTTCATTTATTATTATTTAATTCTTAATTGAGAAATACTATTTTCTTTCATTTAGTACAGGGATATTTATATATATATATATATATATTTTTTTTTTTTTTCTTTTCTTTTTGGTATGGGGGATCGAACTTGGGTCCTTGCGCCTGCAAGTGGTGGAACCACTGAGCTAAATCCCAGGCCCCAGTGTTGGGAATTTTTAAATGGAAAAATACTTCAAAAACATTTCAGAATTTGTGTTTTTACTGGATACTTTAAATATGGATAATAATTCAAAAGAAAACATGACAGTGTGAAAGCATTAAAGAAATAAAATACAGTCAAACCTTGGTACTAAACTGCTTCAAAACTAGTGGACTTTGGTACTCGAGGCATTTTGATACAAAAATTTTGCCCTAGAACTTATCATTTGGCACTCAGTGCACAAGTTAGAACATGGCTTTGCTGACTGCCTGGTGACTCACTCCCCTCTCCAAGCAAGACAATTTGTTTGATACTTGTTTTTGGTATTTATTGTGCCTCCCAGAACCAATTGACAGGGTTCCGAGGTACCATTGTACTTAGGTTTTTGTGGAATTGTATATTGATATATTTAGCATACTAGTAAGTTTGAGAAAGCATTATTGTTTTGCTATGAAACATCATATATGAGCATTTAATTAAGAATTTTATGTTTCTCCACTGAACACTAGAGGGCCATATAGCACCTTATTGCTAGTGATAGAACTGCTTTCCATGTACTTAAAATATTTAGTATGTGCTTGTCTCTCGTACTTTGTGTTCTAGTTCATCATTTCTTGCCCAGTATCTGGCATAAATATTTGGCATAGAAATGAGCATTGTCATAATGTGGAATACCTTGATTTTTGTTAACTGGGATATTTCCATTTTGCTATTTAGTAACAACAAAAAGTGATGATAGAATGGATCTTGGGATAAATGTACACATGCATGCTAGCTTACTGTGCTTTGGGAATGTAAGTATGGTGTTTGAAATTTTCTCAAGGGCTTATTCATAAATGCACGAAATGAAAGGCCTCCCTCTGTTAGTTTCTCCAAGTTCCCTTAGCATATATGTGAGGAAAAAAATGACCTATATCCAGAGAGTCTGTGTTTCTTGCCCAGATTCTCTGTTAACATAGAAGAGAACTTTATGGGGCTTAAGCACACAATCATCCTAAAGTAAAGAATATTTAAATAGTTGAGTCTTCCTCAATTTCTTTTATTTTCTTGGAGTAAGAAATCAGAACTCCTATATAACATATGAGCCTTAACTAGGTAGTATGAATGTATGAAGAGGATCATGAACAGCCAGTAAGACTGTTCAGGTCCTTATAAACTGTGTGAAGCATTGCCTTCCCTGAAAGATGTTAAATGTTCAGTTAAAAAACAAAAACTTCGTGCAGGCTGTACAAAACTGACAGAGCTCCATTCCACCTAAGGACTGCTATTTTGGTAACTTCTAGAGAGAGTTCAAAATCTAATTCAAACTCTGGTTAAAATTTTATTTCTTTCTTAGATATACTGTGCTGAAGATAGCACTTCTTATTATTAATTTTTGTATTATATTTTGAGGAGTAAGCAGGACATTGCTCATTAGCATTTATACTCCCCTTTTCTGAAAGAACATTAGTATGATGAACTCAGGGGAAGCACACTGTTTGCAAGCACAGTAGGTACCCAAGCCAGTGAGATACAGTCAGTTTTTCTTATGAATTTGATACATTGAATTTAGGTGTTGAAGTGCCAAGTGAATTGATCGTATTCAAAGGAAATGTGCATCCCAACTTCCACAGGGAATTTGTTGTGCTCTGTATGTAGGAGAACACATATAATAAAGTGAAAAAATATACATGAAAATCAGCACCAGGGGAACTCCTGGAACACACTGTGAGATAAAGGCTATGAGTAGAGGCAAAGAAGGAGTTATGAAGAGTTGGAATGTCTTAGTCACTTTCCCATTCCTGGGACACAGTACCAGACAACCACAACTTCAGGGAAGGGGAGGTTTATGTTGGCTCATGTTTCAGTCCATAGTCAGCCAGCCCCAAGGCAGGATGGCATGGCAGAAGGCATAGTGGGGGAGAAACTGCTTGGCTCATGGTGGTGGGGGAACAGAGTGGTGGGAGGACCGAGGAGGTATGCCCTTCCGAATCACGCCCACAATGACTCACCCCTTCTGATCTTCTGAACCCACCTCCTAACAGCAAACCAGCTAAAATGCCCCTGTAATCCAGTCACCTTCCAAGTACATGAGGCTTTGGGGGCCATTTTAGGTCTAGATCATGACATGGGGGAAAATGGTAAATAGAATATAGGTTGGAGGACAGTGTGCCGAGTCCTCTCAGAGAAGAGTAAACATACCACAACACACACACAACCAAACACACCAACACAGTGCTCCTTTCCTAATACTATAAAAAGATTTTCATGTTGGGCTCATAAGTGATTCAGTAGATCATGTCCTCAGTAGCATATCTGTAACAAATGCATTAATGCTCATGGACTGGTGGCTAGAGGGCAATCTCTGAAGTCAGACTGGGGTTTCCAAATAGCTCTGTCACTTCACAGCATTTTGACCTTGTGCAAATTTTTAACTTGTCTTGTATTAACTTAAGAATGATAGTAGTGTCCACCACATAGTGTTACTGAGATGTGCCAATGACATAATGTATGCAAGGTACTCAGGATGGTAACTGGCAGGTAGTAAGTCCTTAATAGGTGTTAGCTATTAATATTCTTAAGGTTAGTTATTGTAATATTTCAAGTCTGTGCTAAAACTAACTTAGCCATCTAGATCAGGCTAGATGTCTTCCTATTGCAAAGTATTTTTAATTTTAAAGATATTCTTCTAGGTGGATTGAAACCATTACTTTGTTTTTTGTTTTTTTTTTCTTTTCCTTTCTTGTTTTTTTTGGTACTGGGGATCGAACTTGGGTCCTTGTGCTTGCAAGGCAGGCGGTGAAACCACTGAGCTAAATCCCTGGCCCAAAACCATTACTTTGACTTGTATAAATTATTATGGCTTTCAGCATAGCGTTTAACTTTGATATTATAACTTTTGATAGTGCCAACTCTGAAGCACTTTTGGTCCTGACAGATATTTTTCTGTAATTTTTTGTTAATGCTGAGCCTAGAAGGAATTTGAAAAAGAACATTTTGGTACTCTTGGGGCTCTGTGTCACCACATGAAAATACTCAAAAGAAATGAAAATGCAAGTTCTGTTCCTTAATGGCACTTGAGTGTTCTGAAGCTGAGTAAGTGAACTCGAATAAATAGAAGACTCTCCTCGGCACATCTGTAGCAGTTCTAGTATTACTGCTTGGTATTACAGAAAATAGCTAACTTTTTTTACAGTAAAGAGACAATTATAAACAAATGAAGTAGTTTCAGGAAGGTTGAAATTATCTCCATTTAGTATACATTTTAGAGAACACATTTTGTAAATTATTAGGATGACTATTAACCGCATCTGGCACAGATTATTGACTTGGTTCCATCTCATAGTAAGTATTATTGTTAGGGGTGTTTCGCATGTTCAAATTCTAACCTCTCATATGAAATATGCACAGAGGAGTGAGGATTGTTCTCATGGATCACTAGGGTTAAAAATGAGTTGTAGATTTTTTTGACCCCTTTCCCTCCCCCCCAGAAAGAGCCTACTTATTCAAATGTGTCTGTCAGGTAGTATTTCCTGATGCAATTAAAGGTGACTTCTCTGCTTTTGAAACAGCAGTTGCTTTTAGGAAATACACTTTGAAAGTGTAAATGCTTTGATTTCCTATGTCTCTGCTTTGTTGTAGTTCTGTCTCTGACTATTGAAATCTAATGCAAATGAAGGCTGGAAATGTAAAGAAGGGACTGGGGAACTGGGGAAGTGCAAGTGTAACTCATGTGCTGTAGGTATTGCTTGTGTATGTCTGCATTATACATTTAATGTTCCAGAATGAGTTCTTGTACCTCACCATTAGGATGCCATCTTAAGGTTTAATGATTGAAAAATTTAAATATGCTGAGGTGTATCTGTAGTGTTTATCACCTACAATTAATTTCAGTTTGGGGGTTTATTTCCTGCTTATTTTATTCTATTAACCTGGTATAGAAAAGGTGATTATAACTTTAAGAAAGGGTTATTTATTATTCTCTACCTGTTAGATGTCAGTAATCTTTCATTTTATTTTTATTATATTTTATGCTTTTTTACTCCAAAGATAACAGAACAGAGATTGTAAACTAGTATCCCACCTAATATTTTTAAAAACTCATTTAAATTTGGTGTTGATATTTAAAACTTTCCAGAGCTTGAAATATGAGAATATGATATGAGAATATTGATTTTTTTTTTTCTTCAGAAGCAGGAATATCTGTCTTTCCTGGGCCTGTGCGCTTACATGGCAAAAATTAGTTGCTCCTTGTAAATGGGCTTGCCAGGTTTTAAACCTAATCTCTTTCCTCTTCTTCATTTTACCTGGTTGCTCATTTAAGTTTGTGTGAAATAGTCAAAAGCATGATTGTAGGAAATTTAAAAGTGAGTTAATTTTTTTCTTTGTCTTATGTCAAACTGATTTGGATATAAATTCAAGCCAAAGTATTTAACTTTTTTCTTTCCTCTTCCCTCCCCTCCCCTCTCCTCCTCTCCTCTTTTTTTGGGTACCGGAGATTGAACTTGTGACCTTGTGCTTGTGAGGCAGATGGCAGAACCACTGCGCTAAATCCCTGGTCCTAACTTTTTTCTTTTTGAGTTTTATTATACAAATATCAAGGTGAGAAATTATCACCAAAATTTTTGCTGCCCTCAAAATAACCATGCCAACTTTTCACTTTGGATTGCTGTTTGTCCTTCCCATTCTTGTTAGATTTGAGATTAGCATGCAACTGTGATGGCTGTCATAATACGCAAACCAGAGTTCCTGATTTCCTTGTTTTACGAGATGTTTCAGTTACCTATTGCCATGCAGCAAAGCACCCAGTAGTTTTGTCGATTGTAACAAGCTAAAATGGTTTTGTTTATCACTTCTTGTTACTGTAGGCTAGGAATGTGAGAAAAGTGGTATCACCTGGGCACTGCTAAGTCAGAGCTGTACAGTGTAGCTGTAGGTGAAAAAGCAGGGGTGTAGGACAGTGATGGCAAACCTTTTAGAGCTTTTCGTGATAACGGACAGCCAGCTGTGGCATGTGCGCCCTAGGTTTGCCACCACTGGTCTAGGACATTTGCAGGTTGACCAGGAATCTTTTCTCTCCATATAGTCTTCGACTTCTCCACATGTGATCTTTTTGCCTGGGATAGTTGAAACTTCTTGGCTTAGTGACCTCAGAGTAGTCAGATTGCTTAAACAGCACATCAGGACTACCACAAGAGTGTTTCAGCAAGCAAGGTGGAAACTGAATCTCTTTTTTCTTCTTTAGTGTTTGAAATAGAAAAATCTGGGCAGATTCTTAAGGAAGAGGACACGGTCTCTATCTCAAAATGGGAGAAGTGTCAGAGTCACACTGCAGGAATAACATGCAAGACAGGAGACATTGTGACTGGCTTTGAGAACAGTTTGCTATAGGATCTTTTAATACCTTTGCTTTTAACCACCCCCCCCGACATTGGAACTTCATTAAAAAAAAACAAGGCATATTAAAACAGATTCTCTCTATATGTAATATACAAATGCCTTTTATAATACTTTATTTCAGTTACCTAGAACTCAGTTATTGGGCAAAGTTTACACATCTGAAACAGAAATAAGCAACTCTCCAAACAACTAAGGCTAGGAAGTAACATAGATCACTTATAACTAGGTTAGGACTTAGCATTCTGTGGAGTAGGATGGATGTTTTGTTGCAAAAGATGAGCTTGTCAGCTGTATTCCCTTGGAAAAAAATGTAAGCCTTTCATCTATAAAGTGTAGGATAGTGAGACCTCGCAGTTTTGCCATGATGATTAAGTGAAGTAAAGCACTACTCAGAACTCCAACAGTGTTACTTCCCTCATGACTGTCCCAAACTGAAATAATACATGTATTTCCTAGGTCCTGTAACTGCAAACCTTCCTTTTTATTTTCTGTTTCTCTTGAGAGTCTTGAGGCCTGGCATCTCTAGACTGCTTCCTCTTTCTATCCCAAGATGTTTCAGTCATACTCAAGAATTATAGGGATTGAGTTTTGTTTTTAATCATTCCTAATAGCCATTTAGCCATTTAGTGTTTTACTTATTAAAAAGTATGACACTTTAGACTTGAGCCAAAAAAATTAATTTTGATGTTTATGAGAGTGTTTTGTTGAATGGGTAATTTTGAGAGGCCAGTGGTATTAACTGTCAGCACATCCAGGAATGAAATCCTTAAATGTTTTCTGTAGCATCATTCTATTCTTATTGTATGTATTTAAAGTAAATAATCTTATATTTAAATTCTTTGCTGAAGTACTTTCAATGGTAATAAACTGCACATACTTTCATAGCATATTAGTGAAAATTATGTGTCAAATTGTGGTATTATGTTTGCTTTGCTCCAAACAGTTGATTTTTATTTATAATTGCTTCAGAAACTCAGCAGTGTTGGTGTACAGTTCTCTCCCCCTTCTTTACCATATTTCTTTTTAAAATTGTCGTGGCTTTGCCAGATATTTTACATTTCTATAAATTTAGCTTGTTATTTTTCATAGGAGAAATCCTTATAATGTGTCAAATTGGTGAGCTTCTTGCATTGTAACTTAGTTTGGTTTTAAAATCCATATAACAAAACCATATACATTATTTATTGTTAACTGCGTTGATAACCCTTTTATAGTTACTAATGTTATGTCATTTATAACTCCCTGGTCTGCGATAGTCTTTGGAATTTTTACAGGAGAAATAAATGATTGATAAGTAATGTTTAATTTATTTCAAATGAAAAGTTGATGAGCTACTTAATGTTTAACTTCTGTTCATGAAAGTAGTATAAATGATGGACCTTAAAAACTGTAAGAAGTTTTTGTCTTTCTTACCCTTAAATAAATTTAGTTTTGAAAATTGTGGAAAATTAAGTCACTTTAAATCCCTCCATCATCACTTGATGTTTTTGCATGGCTAAAATACCTGCAACACCTATGTCATTTTTTTCATAGTTGACTTAAAGGTATAATGATAATAATCGTCAGCTAAATTCTTGCTGAGCAGATGTGTGAGGCCGGTTTACCAGCTGAGGTAACCCACCACGGGCGCAGGAGTTACACTGAATCATGAGGTAAATTATGTTATACTCATGGAAGACGTCATACTGGACATTTCTGAAATACAGAGTTTAATGCACGAGTTGGATTTTTGTTTTGGGTCAAGTATTATTTAAATGTCCAATGAAAGGATGTGGAAAATACAGTATCATCTAAAAGTGAACTAAAGGTCTCAGACACAAATATAGAATTAAAATCCAAAGCTTACTTATTAAAAGAAAGAAAAGGAGATTTGCTTTGTATGTCACTGTTTAGACCACTAAGGTAGGTAGGAAAGGAAAAGAAAAATATACAGATCATTGGAGTATAATGTGTAATCAGAAAAACACTGATGTTGTTTTTCTTGAATTTCATCTTTTAATCAGGCTTTAAAAAAAATCATTAATCTTGTAATTTTTTTCCAGTAGAAATATTTTCTTATACAACATAAACGTGTTTCTATGACACTTGCATAAATGCCTGGTTTTAGAAGGCATACATAATGAAATCAAAGCATTGAATTTTATTTGGATGTATTTTGTGAGATTATAACTTTATTACAACTATACTGTAATAAAGGAATGCATACCAAATTGATAGTCCAACATGTTCCAGGAAGGCTGTATGTATACTTGGTACTGTTAGAGCTTTAATATGCTCTCTGGTTTTTTGTTTTTTCTTCCTACTGATGCTGGGGATCACCACACATCCTCAGACATACTCATCTCTACCACTGAGCTCTGTCCGCCCCAGCACCTTAATATGCCCTTAAAGCTGCAGCCATTCACACTCAGTCATCTGCTCCGGCCTTCTCATTGTAGGAACCTGAAGTCTGAGATGATTACCAGTTAAGTGATGGCGCTGAAATTACAATGTAAAATTCACCCAATATTATTTTTACACTGAAGAGTTTACCTAGGGTACCACCTCCAGGCAGCTAGGCTGAAAGAAAGTTGGCTGTGACAACAGTTTAGTCAAAGAACAGTAAAGTTGTAAGTAAATTAATAAATGGATAAGTGCTTTTTATAAAAATCTTGTAAATTCTGGTGTACTGTAGATTAGTTTTTGTCACCTTTAAACTGGTTTTTAGGATTTGTTTCAGTTGTTTTTTTGTATCTTTTAAATTATAACTTATTTTCACCCAATTTGTAAATAACTGGAAATTTCTGGCAGAATTTGAAACAGCCCAAATGTCCAGCAATGCTATCTTGATTATATAAATCAAAGCAGGTAGAATATTTAATGTACTCTGCATTTTTATTTGGAAAATGCTATTTTGCATGTATGCACATACATATGTGCAGTAGTTTTACTTTGTGAAAATCCAGTTACAATTTTTTAACACCTGTGTGTATTGTATGTGCTGTTTCAAACCAAAACTAATTTTTCTTTAGTTAGAGCCTATCCTTGGTGCCCAGATAAAGAAAATTAGCAGCCAAGTACAATAAAATATTGTGATCCATTAAATGATTACATGATTATTATTTCTCAGTAATATTATAAGAAATTGTCATCTTAGTTTGTGAGTACTTTAAACATGTAGATATATTTTACAACTTTCAAGGAATCATTTAAAATAATTTTTAATTTCTATAAAGCATTCCTGTTCTTTTGACTCACCTTTATCCTTTTATGAATACTGAAAATTTTAAATGTATGCCACATAAATTTTTCTTTCATGCTAGGTCTAATTATATTTACTTTTTTACATTTGAAGTAATGATACATTGTTGAATTTCTTTTACAGTTATTACTAATATAAGCCTGAAAGTTCATTTATCATTGAGAATGTAATTTCTTGATTTTTGTATGATTGCTTTCCTTTTCATTTCATTTGCTGTTTTCATACATGAATTCCCTCCAAGGTGCATACTTTAACACTGTGGTATCTAAGGTACTAGGAAAGACTACAAACTGTCTCAGCACAGAAAATAATGTGCCCTACTCTGTATCCCTGAATTATTGAATATGCTTGATAATCCCACGTTCTCTATCAAAAAGATACTGATTTTGATTTTCATTACACTGTAGTACTGTCTTGATAGAATTTTTAACTTGTCATTTTGTTTCTACAAGGGTAAACCACATGTTTAAATTCACAGAATCAATGAACAACATTGAATTTAAATAGCACGTGTTAATAGCTTCCCTATCACAAGTTTTGAGGAGAGACTTTGAAAACTCTTGACATCAAATTGTTTGTGTTTAGAGCTGGTGTAGTTCTGTAGTCCTACCTCTTTGGAAGACAGAGGTAGGAAGATTGGTTGAATGCAGAAGTTCGTGGCCAGCCTGGGCACCCTAGTGAGAACTGTCTCCCAAAAGAAGGTCATACCTTCCACGTTAAAAGTTTTAACTGGCTGATTTAGGAATACTGTAGTTTATGGAATGTCTTTGTGCTGTTCATGGGCTGTGCCCTTTTGTTAGTAGCCATTAAATCCTAGACTTCTGTGTGATAATGAATAAAAAAGAAGGTGGAAACTCAGAATAATTGCTGTGACTGTGTATTTTTTTGTTGTTATAAGAGAATTGGAGTGCTTGGATCTATAATCCAAGTGCCATAGTGGTGATACTTTGTTGCACGTAATATTTGGATATAATAGTTTTTGCCAATGTGAATTTTTAGATAAAAGAAAATCAGAAAGTGACAACTGCAAAATAAATTAACTTATCGAGAGACCTTCTGTGTACCATAAGTTCTCTATTATTGAACTCTTCCTGGATGATATTTGAGAACTGCAATCTTAAAATGTGAAGATGCCCCAGCTGAGATATTACAGCTTCATTTTTAGGTGAAAATTTTGATAGAATTAATAAAAATCTTTCTGAAACATGTAGATGCTATGTTTTAAAATATTCTATTCCCAGATTATTACAGATGAATTTTAGACTCTCTGCTTGCTTTCTTAGTGATTTTAGAAATTGACATGTGATCTATAAAACACTGTATGATTTTTTAGTCCTAATAATCGTATGAGTAGTAATCATAATGACAGCTGACAGTATTGAGCACTTATTGGGTATGTGGCATTATTCTGTGTGCTAACAGTACCTCATCCTCAGCACAGTCATGTGAGGTAGATACTGTATAGGTGAAGTGGAAGCACACAGGGATTGGGGTCATACTTACTTGGCAGGGCCAGGGTTATCGAAGGCATGTTCCTGCCCGCCATGCCATACTCTAGTATTTGTGGAGCTTGACTGTTTAAGAGTTTCAGTTGGGTGCCCGGGGATTTAGCTGAGTGGCACCGTGCCTGCCTTGTGGGCTCAAGGTCCTGAGTTCGATCCCTGGTACCCAAAAAATAAAAGAGTTTCAGTGGGGGAGTGGGGGAGAGGTTGGTAGTGGAGGTTATAATTAACAGCATGTATCTTAGCTATTTTTAAAAGTAGATTGACATTTAAGACTTTAATCTTTAGTATTAACAGTTGGAGTTCTTGTATACACTGTCTTTGATTTCCCTCAAAGACTAGGGTTTTCTGTGCTTGGTGTTTTACACCTTTCCATACCATTTGAAAACATAGCTTTAGAAGTACTGTTACTCAAGTCTTCTAAAAAAGATGAAATTTGTTGTACAGACATTTGTAAGATAGTAGTCACTTTGCATAGTCACAGAAATTGCCTCTTCTTTTTTTATTTAACAGAAGTATGTTGTAACAGACACTTGCATTTAGTGCTGGGTTTACTGGAGTTGTAATGCCCTCTGCTATCCAGTTGAGGGCAGCTGTTTACCAATTTAAAAAGGAGTTGCTTTAGAATGTCATCAGTTGGTGTCTAGTATAAAACACAACCTTCACTTTCACTCCTGCTTTCTCTTATAATTGTAAATGTGAAATTGGAAAGTTTTGTTTTATACTAATTTTAAATTCCTTAGAAACAAGGGAATGAAAACTATTGATGTTAATTTTAATTTTCCCAGTCCAAGTTCTTTACAATTCAAATCTCATTTCCCCCTTAGGAACAGATCTTTAGCTAGAGGTCTCTTTTAAGAGATTAGAGATCTGCCTTCTCTTTAAAATATCTACATGTAAATATATATGACCTTAAAGTTCTGTGAGATTCTTAAATTTAAAAATAAAAAAATTATGTTATCTTCATTAACCAAGGGATTAAGTGAAATTAAGGTTGTAGTCCATCATTTTTTCCCTTTGGCGTGGTATTGTGGATTTAACCCAGGACCTTCACACTCAACTTTTTATTCTTTATTTTGAGACAGGCTTTCACTAAGTTCCTGAGCTGCCTGGGTTGGTTGGGCTGGGACTTTTGGTCCTCCTGCCTCAGCCTGCCACACTGCTGTGTGTCCTCGAGCCTGGCTTGATTGTCTTTCTATGCCAATGAATGTTAAAAGTATAAAATGTAGTGATTTTATTTTTCAGCATTAGAGTATCATATAATTTAAATTATGTCTTCTTTGTGGTTCAGAAAGAGGAATTTGGAGGGAAGTTAATTAACTATTGGATTTAAAAGGTTATCATTGAAGGCTAGGATTATAGCTCAGTGGTGGAGTACTTTCCGAGCATGTGTGAGGCCCTGGATTCAATCCCTAGTAGTAAAATAGAGAGGAGGTGAGAGGGAGGAGAAAGGGTAAGACTTTTTTTGAGAGTAAAGAATCTCAGTCCATATAAAACTATATTGTAATATTATCAAAGTAGATAGTGATAGCTAGTAACTAGGAGGAGGATTATTCCTTGGCAGCTACTTTAGAAAAAGGAATTTTTAAATGAGAGATGATATGACTGAAGATTATATTATACAAACAAAAATATTAGTCTTATGTTAGGAAATAAAGTGAACATCAGAGGAAATTCTGAGACCACTTGTGAGGCTGGTGACGTTCTGATGAGTGAGAACAGGCCGGGGGTGGGTATAGACATGGTCATCTTAGGATCATCTCACTTTTCCTGTCTTGTAAATTTATAACTTCCTAGTATCCCCATGTTGTCTCCTCTCTCCTAACCCTAGATCTCTGAGGAGATTTTTTTGGTGATGGCAGTTCTGTTTTCATTTATTTTAAAATTTAAAATGTTTTTATTGCGGTTGAATATCTGTAACATAAAATTTAATATTAATCATATTTAAGCATGCAAGTCAGTGGCATTAAAAGCACTGATAGTGTTGGACAACTGTTACCACTTTGTGTACCCAGAAGTTTTTCATTTTTCTCTGAAACTCAGTACCAATTTGACACTGACTCCTTCGTTTGCTTTTCCCTGTTTCTTGGCAGCCACTCTTCTATCTCTGAGTTTATTCTAAATAATCTCATTTAAGTGGAATTGTGAAGTATTTATCCTCTTTTCACTGAATTATTTCACTGAGCATGTCTTTGAGGTTGGTTTATTTGTGTTGCAGTGTGGTCAGTATTCCCTTCTTTGAAAAGGCTAAATTACGTTCCATACTGCACTTTGTTAATCAGTCAGTGTTCATTTAGGTTGCTTTCATCTTCTGGTTGTTGTAAATAATGCTGTTGAAACATGGGTGTACAGCTATCCCCTGCAGGAAATAAAGTCCATGCTTTAATTCTTTTGGGTATATTGTATATCTAAAAGAGCTGCTGTATCATACGATAATTCAGTGTTTAACTTGAGGATCGAACTCAGTACCTTGCATTCCCAAGGCAGGCGAGGCACCACTGAGCATAAATCCCCAGCCCTCAATGTTTTAACTTTTTTGAGGAGCTGTCATACTGCTGCATTCATTTTACATTCACACCAGTAATGCACAGGCTTTCAATTTCCCATATCCTTTCCAGCACTTGTTTTTTTGGGGGGGGTGGGGAGTCTTTTCTTCTTCTTTCTTCTTTTTTTAAAGGAATAGCCATCCTAATGAATATGAAGTCTTACCTCATTGTGGTTTTGATTTGCATTTCCCTAATAATTAGTGACATTGAACATCTTCTTGTGTGCTTACTGACCATGTGTACGTCTTCTTTGGAAAAACTGACTTTTGTATCACTAAAAATATCACCTTGGCAAATGATTTTGCACTTCTGTGTTTGAAATTGTGGCCTGAAAAAAACGTTTACTTTTTTGGTAATGGGGATTGAACTCAGGACCTTTTGCTTGTCAGGCAGGCACCACACTGCTGAGCTACATCCCCAGCCCAGAAAAAGTTTACTCTTAAGATCATGGCATCAGGGGGATTGAGAATATTTCTTGTATGTAAATTGTCTTCTCTGTAGCCCACTTTATAGTAAGGTAGATCTTTCCAAAGTTTAAAAAAAAAAAAAGGAATTAAGACAAAAGCTGTTGGAAGGAGAGATCAGCTATTGGAAGAAAAAAATGGAAGAGTAGATCAAACTAGTTAACTAAACATTGTGAAAGTCCACATTTATTTTCTAATGTCCTGTTGATTTTCACATCAAGGTTTTTTTCCTGTCTTTAACAATCTAATTCATGAACTTTAACTATAGAAGGTAGTATAAAAATTAACACTTGTGTAAGCGGTTATTTTAGGGAAGTATTTGAAGTAATGTGAGAAAAATGTGTTTAGGGCCACTTTGAGGTGAGCCTTTACCTCCACATTTTGTCATTGGTATTGGCAAACTATTGAAAGTCCTTGAGTAGTCAGTTATACCCCAGATTGCTTCTCTGTGTTTTAGGAAAGTTTATCTATGTTGTGTTGTAGAATTTGAGCACCAGGGATTTGCAGTGGGCTCGTTAGTTATTACCCACTTTACTGTAGAGTTATGCTGTATGATACTTCAGTGGTAAAGCAATGCTTGTATGAAGGCAGAACCATAAGACCTTATCTTCTAGTGACATAAGCTTAGTTTAGTAAGCACATTCTGTGATTCTTCTAACACTGCGTTATTCAGAGCATATTCCTGTCAGTGAGTGACAAAAGACTTTATTACTTGCCATCACAGACAACTTTATAGACAGCTTTTTGTGTATATCTTTAATCAGTCACATGACTGTCAATATTTTCAAGCAAAATCTATGAAATTACAGATTGAACTGCAATCAACAAAGTTTCTAGTAGGAAGAGTAATATGAGTGGTTATTAATAGAGACAGCTAGAGTGTGTTTACTGTCTTAATGAGTGCAAGATAAGGAACAGTATGTTAGAGCACCATCAAGATGAACACTTGAAAATAATGCTCACTTTAATATAGTTAAGGTAGAACAGATAAATATGTATTTTTTAGTATGCATAAACACTCAAATTTGACAATTAAAGTATTCCTAAAATATTAACTTAATATTTTGTTAATATTGTTGACTTAATAATATATACAAGAGATGATACAATGTTAAGTGTTTTATTTTGGCTTTGGTAAAGAAACGTAGTTACTTTCACTTTCTGGGGAGCACCTAGGTTAATCAGTTGGAGAAATATTAAAAGGGACTCTACAGCTCAGCCCTGCTTTGGTCACATTCGCTTTACTGACTGCATGGGAGGTTCACCAGCTGTTTGACTGGCAGGAGCAGGAGCTTTCACTTCAGTAGTTTATAATTCCTGGCTATTCTAGGATAGTTTGCACTTCACCAAGCCTCAGACAGGTCAGGACATTTGGTAGGAGAAGGTTGAAAGACAAAAGCAGCAGGCCTTGGGTTCTCAGCCTTTTAAAAGTATCATTTAAAAATGTGTATATATATTTAATTTGGTGGGTAGAGTTTTTAGTAATGTGCCTATATTACATGTAGAAAGTATTCATCAACCAAGAGGAGTTTTAAAATGTCAAAACCGGGAAAAGCTACTCTAAACCATGGCTTGGTTCCTGTTGATCTTAAAAGTGCAAAAGAGCCTCTACCACATCAAACTGTGATGAAGATATTTAGCATTAGCATCATTGCCCAAGGCCTCCCCTTTTGTCGAAGACGGGTAAGTTTTACACATTTAATAAATATGAATGTTTATTTAAATGATGTACTTCTGCCTTCTTTACTGAAGAAATGCTTCAAATTTCAATTTGTAACCAAATAATGCATTGTATAGCGGCCAGTGAAAACTTATACAATAACAATACCTTTACAATATGATATGGAGCCTAGAGGGCAGGATTACCTACTTAGTGTGCCTTTTTATCTCCTTTTTTCATGAGGTTAGAATCTTACAAACTTACTTAAAATTGGTAAATGTGAAAAAGAAACATTTTGAAATAATGCTAACAATATTAAAGCCCTGAATTTGTAGCTGTGATTTTTTTAATAAAAAGTAAAAAGCTGGTGATACTCTTCTTGAACATGGAAATATAGAATTTAACTCGGTTAAAGAGTATTCTTAGGCTTATTTAATTTAGCCCTTTACAGTGGATTGTTTTCAAAGTACTCTCTTAAATTAAAACTTAATAGAGACATTACTTTTTGCTGTTATATAAAACAAAAATAGCATGTTAACAATTGTGTGGCAGTTACGATACAGTTATATATAGATAATCCTGAAGAAACATTTTGTAGAACTTTCGCTAATATATAATCAAATTATGGTCTATTGGATGTTCTTCAGGATGACATTTTTTCTCTCCCATCAAATTTTGAAGCTGTATTAGCAATTTATTGTATTTTGTAAACTACTTTGTATTCCCATTTTGGTTATTTACTAGAGTGATATATTTTTAGACCTAAAATATGTTTATGGCATGAGCACATGAAGCCAACACACACACACACACACACACACACACACACACACACACACACACACACACCCCATTTCTTTGAAATGAAATGAGTGTTTGTGTAATCCATGCTGTTAGTGTCCTTTTTTTTTTTTTTTTTTAACTAAAAGGGAAACATTTTGTTAACAAGTAGTCTAAACCCTAACAATGGAAAAATATTTTTTCCTCCTTATAAAGAGATTCTTCTTTGTATTGGAACTTACATAGCCTTTGTAAAAATACATTTTTAATTAGTTCAAGTTGGCAGCCATGTTGGAAAGCATTTGAGTGTAGTTAAAATGTAATGTAGTTTAAACATTGAAAATAAAGCTCAAATATCCCTACTACTCTCTTGTTTCTTTCTTCTTTACTGTCTTCAAGAAAGTGTTTCTTCTTTTTTGTCTTCTTTAGCCTGTCATATTATAGCTTCTGCTGAATGAGGTCATTACTCTGATTTAAGCATTTTATGCATATGCCTGTAGTTTCTTTGAAATCATTAATAAACTAATTTATTATTTTAGTACAGCTATAAAAGAAAATACCAATACGGCAAACTTAAAAAATGAAGGAAAATAAGTATGAAATTCTGTTAAAATATAAACAACAAAGTTACTTTTGTACTCTTGTTAAATATTTCCAGTAAACTTCAGTACAGTATATGGGAGATTAATTCTTTATGTCACAGTGCATATTTCCTACCTGCCTTCTAACATACACATTAAATTTAAAAGACATAGAAGATGATTACTTAAGAAAAATTAATAGAGAACCTCAGATCATTCCCTGAGAGCTTTGTAAGGTCACTATTCAATTTGACTTTTCTAGGTTATTGTGTTACATTAAATTGTAGCCTTGTAGTTGTATAACAGAATAGAACTAAAAGTGAATAGAAAATCCATACTAGAAAACAGAAGTTTTTAAAATTTAAAAAGCAGAACACATTCATTTTTTTTCCCTGCCAATCTGTCAATAGTTTGTTCTCGTAACTCATTGACTTTACTAGAAATGTTAGAGGGATTGCAAAACTGTATCCTCCCTCCGTTTTACAACTAGTATTTAGGTAGCTTTACAAAGTTCTTTTTGCTACTTAATTGATTCACACTTTTTTGTTATTTATTTATTTATTTAGGTACCGGGGGTTGAACTTTTTTGTTAATCTTTGTTACTAACTTTCCTTTAGTAAAGTTTACGACAGACATTTTAAAATATATTTTTATCAAATGTTTAAAAAAGACTTTGAGGGCCGGGGATTTAGCTCAGTGGTTTTGCCGCCTGCTGTGCAAGCACAAGGACCCTAGTTCGATCCCCGGTACCAAAAAAAAAAAAAGACTTTGATGTCCACATAATCATATTTGTGCCTGGCATCTTACATAGATTTATATTAGATATGTTCAGCTCCTTTAAAATAATGTAAAAATGGAAATCCTTTAAAATAATAATCATAACTAATCTCTTCAAAAATTTCAGAAAATTTGTTTATCTTATGAAGTATAATGTTACTACTGGTAATCCAATGTATTATTATATAAATTTTTCTCAGATATCATCTGAAATATGTAAACTTTGTATTGAATATAACAACAGTAAATAAATAGAAATTTGGCTATTAATCATTACCTTTAAGTGAAAATGTTAGTGTTGAGGTCCTCATACTTTATTCATGTATGTTCAGTCTTCTCTGATCATAAATACCAATTGGAATCCTTGTTAAAAGGAAGTCCTACAGGTAATTATTACCTCTGAGTAAATTTGGGAATGTAAGTTTAACTAAGAAGGTCAAAAAGCCCTGATCTTTACAGGAAGAGAAATTTTACAGGATTATTTAACCTGTATCTATAATTGACAAGTCATTTTTCCTTTGACTTGGAATACCTTTAGTGATGTTAATACTGCTTCTTAAATCTTAAGGTGCATTATTTTTCCACATTTTAAACCTACCTGAAATAATGGTAAGTGTTGAATAAACATCATGCCTTCAGGCAGCATGTTTTCTTTTTAGTGATAAAAGGATGATACAGCTTGTATTTGGTAATAGTGTGTTGATAGAAAAATCACTTTTAGTGCTTAAATATCCCTTCTTCTCTCATTAGGTTTTAGTTTGGAGCACTTTCAAGCATTTAAAATGTTCATTCATACCCCCAACTCCCACCACCACCACCACCACTGGGGATTGAACCCAGGGCTTTGCACTGAGCTATATCCCCGACTCAGTTTTAGTGTTTTATTTTGAGACTAGGTCTCACTAATTTGCCCCGGCTAGGCTCAGTCTTGTGATGTTCCTGCCTACAGCTTTCCAGAGTGCTGGAATTATAGGCCATTGCCACCAGACCTGACTTTTAGAATATTCCCTTAAAGATACTGCTTCGGTGGAAACCTCCAAGTGGCACATGATTGTTGATTTGATAGGACTTTTTACCATATCGGGTTGACTGTGTAAGTTTATAGACAAATACTGCTTTTAGAATGCCTCATGTATTCTTGGGTGTATGGAGCACAGGCATCAGCAGCACGAAGGCTGAGAACAGGGCACCGTTTTGATGGGAAGGACAGGGTGTGGTTGTGGGACAAGGACTTGTGTATCTGAAACCCAGGAACTCTGGCAGTAGAGAAATACATAACTGGGATTTCTCCTAGTTGAAAATAGTTTTGTAATGATTATGTTCTTTATCAAGTTCTTGTCTAAATATCACATTTAAACTTATTTTCCTTAAAATAAAATGAAAAGAAGGGGCTGGGGATTTAGCTCAGTGGTTTCACTGCCTGCTGCGCAAGTGCAAGGACCCGAGTTTAATCCCCTGGTACCAAAAAAAAAAAGAAAAGAAAAGAATATTTGTGTGTCATTTGAAAAGATGTCAATATCATTTCTATGTATTGCCATAATTTGGAGATATCTTAGAATCGGGTGCACAAACCTTTTCTGCAAAGGGCCAGTAAAGTGTTCAGGTTCTGTGGACCATGTAAGTTCGGTTAAAACCGCCCATCTCACACAGCCGTAGACTGTATTTAAATGAATGAGCATGACTGTGTTTTAGTAAAACTTTGTTTACAAAAACATCGAAAATAGTTTTTTATTATTATAACAACACTACAGTAAATCTTTAGCATATAACTATTTGTTTATAGGTTTCAGCTTATGGTAAATTTTTACAATGGGAATACTGAAGCTTTTAAGTCGTTCATTCCTTTGAAAATCATACTTTTCTCAAATTCTTTAGTAGTAGTGATGTGATGAAGAATTTTGTGTTCCTAATCACTGTAATCTTAACATACTGCTTTTTATTCTCTTTTAAATGTGTATTAGCTTAGTAATCCTATTAATGATTGCTGTAATTTAAAAAGAACTTAGCATGTATTGTAACCAGTGTTCCAACATTTAAAAAATTAACTAATTTAATCATTGAAATACTGTAAGTGTGTTGTCTCCATTTAGTAGATAAGAAAACCAAGGCTCAAATAGTAAGTTAATTCTCCCAGTTTTTTTGGTAAATAGCAAAGTTGACATTTAATCTGTAGGTACTACAAGTACTAGCGATTCTTTCTGTTTGTTTTGTGACTTGTGTACAATTTTTCTTATGAACTTAACAGTTTTCAACTGCTACTTTTAATTACTTCACTTTGGAGAGTAGGCATAGGAGCCTGTCACTGTCTACAGAGACAGTGTGAGGAAATACATTATTTGAATGAGGAAATACATTAAAAGTTTCAAACAGTTAATCTGCAAATAATTTTTGTATACAGTGTATTTATAAATTTAGAATTTTTTGCACAAACTCAAGATTTTTCACTTAAAAAGTTATCCTATAGAGTATGTAATGATATTAATCATAAAAAACTAGAAATGTTTTTATTATTATTTTATTATTATTATTATTTTATTATTTTTTGTCTTTTTGTAAGCTGAGGGATGATACCTCCGGGCTTATGTTTGGCAAAGAACAATCAAGAACAGGATGGCTAACGGGTTATCTTCAAAATATAGTGCAGTACCATTTTTGTCTGTTCATTCAATAAGGGCAACAAAAACAACATAGGGTCTCTCTTAGCAGTACTATGTTGGGTTCAAGTTTCTCTTCATTGTTGAGTTATTGGTAATAGACAAGCCCATATAAAATTTTAATTTTGTCAGACATACCTTATTTGTTGCTTTTGTGTATATAATTTTCACATAGTTCAAGTTATGTATAATTTTAATTTATTAATGCTCCTTAACTTACTGACCAATCTATTATAGAATGTTTCAAGATCTGCCAGAATTATCAGTTATATTGCTTTCATTTCAGAAAGGAACATCTTCAATTATTTATTTTACAATAAAATTTTCATCTGTATAAAGATTTTTTGTGTACCCAAAATGCAGACCATTGAAAACTGTTGGCAAAGCAAATTTAGGAGTCATTACCCCCCCCCCCCCAATTTTGTGTTATAATATCCCTTAAATTCTGAGGTAAGTGACTGTATAGTGAACTTTTTCTCAATGGTATTTAGTATCTTATACTTCCTCTTTAAAAAAAAATACAACATGCGCAAAATATAGAACCAAAAAATATTATCCTTAACAGTTTCCAAAATTATTAGTAACTGCACTGTTCAGAAATAAACCTCAATGGTAGTTTTAAGCATTTAATTTCTTTTAAACAAAATTGTCACTTTAATCCATCTTTAATATACTGCTAATGTTTACCCATGACTCTTTAAGTAGTCAAAATCTTACCACCTATGTAAGTAATAATATGGCATGATCTGCCATATGACTATACTTTAGTTTTTCCGCTACTGTTGATCTGTGGGTAGTGTGACCTGCTTTGAACATTTTTATACATAAATCTTTAACCGCACCACTATGCACGGATTTCTGTGGGGTTTTTTTGGTACTGGGGATCGAACTCAGGTCCTTCCACTTGCAAGGCAGGCGGTGGAACTACTGAGCTAAATCCCTGGCCATATGCATGGATTTCTAGAAATAGAATTACTGAACCAAGTGGTATGACTGTTTAGATTCCTGGTGACTATTCCATAATTCTCCAGAAAAATAATACTAAATAAGAAACAATATGAAGGCCTTCTAATATTATTAAGGACAAATCATATTTTAAGCAAATTTATTCCCACCATGCCAGCATTTTGTGGACTTTAGTTAATATTGTATCCTTGTACTTCATGTTTATTATAGATTTTCCATCATATGAATTCCTTTTCATTTTGAGAAAATAATGATATTGCTTATTCATAAGGGATCATGAAAATGATGTGTGAAAACAAGATGAAAAAATTGTAGATCAAAAATTATTTGTTCATAATAATTTCTTTTTTTTTCTTTTGGAGAATAATATTCGCCATACACTTGTCACCTATATCATTTTCAAGTATAATTTTCTGCTGCTCCTTCCATGGTTTATTTTCCTGGTGCTGGGGATGAAACCCAGAGCTGCATGTATGCTAGGCAAGCACTCTACCACTGAGCTACATCCATTCCCCTCTCATAGTTTTAAAACTATAATCTGTGTTTTTAGTCTGTAAACAGATGGTCCATGTTTGGGTTCACAATTATCTATTTGGAATATTATTTTTATAGCTGCCTAGATTATTATTCTATTATTTCCTATTCTTATAGCTGCCTAGATTATTGTCACATTAAATTTTACTTTTACATTTTTTAATTTTAGTGAGATAGTTTTACAGTTTAAATAACAGCCTCTCCCAAAGTTTATTGCTATTAATATTCTGTACTACAAGAGCACTTCTCATGCTAGCAGGAGCAGCTGCCAGAAATACTTGCCTATTTCTTGTGGCACCATTTCTTAGTCTAACATTTCTGTCATAGCTTTGCCAATTGGCTCCATTCCAGGTTTACCTTTCCTCCACCCTGAATTCTAGTCTAGCCACAATTCTCATTTAGAACAGTTGTAGTTAGTCTGCTCTTTCATATCTTAAAGGAATTGCTTGAAACTCACTATCTGCTTCAGGGAACATTTAGCTAAGTACAAATACATGGATATCTCCTTAACACAACAAAAACTTAAGGCGTTTTAAAGGCCAGTCGTACTCTCCTATCTGCCCTAGTCTGGTACCCACCAGTGACACTGTGCCTCTGTCTCTCCAGGTCCTTCCCTCACCTCACAGCCCAGCTCACCTCTTTCTTCGAGAACTGACTTCATCTGGTTGTGTTTCCACTGTAGGGAAACATTCTATGCTTACTGCCATTACCTTGGACTCGTAGGCATATTTGGACTACTCCGTGGTACTATATGACAGCTTTGTAGAGATATTTTGTCTCCTCTGGTTATGGATTCTTACAGTTAGAAGTGATCTTTAGTATCACTCATGCTTTCTGTGATAGGAGAACGATAGTATAAATATTTGTATGACTGATTCATTAAAGTATTCGTTAAACTTGGAAAATTCTCTAAGGAGTTTTTATACTGTAAGAATATGACATGTTTTTGTTGACTAAATGTTTTTTAAAATGACTGCAGCTGTGATTTTAAATCTTTCATTTTCTAAATTTAACTGAGACACAGTTTGACATTTAATTTTAAAAGTAATTAGTACTTACTGATTTTGAAACTGAAGGAGAAACAAACATACGGTATAGTCATTTAGGAGGTACTTTTGTAAAACAGTGGCTTGAAAATGTCAGAAAATTCAGAAATAAAGAAAATATTGTGTTACTTTGAAGAGAAGAAAGAATAGAGTGATAGTATGAGCAAATCCAGAGGTGCATTTTGAAAGGATACCTGATTTCATTTATTTCTTTGCCTGTTTGTGAGTGAGGAAATGAAACTGTTTCTTCCTAAGCTTCTCCTTTGCAAATGTACGGGTTCCTGGAATTTGGAAAATACAGACATTTTTAGATTATCAGTTGTCCTTAATGGTCATTACTTATTTTATCAATTAAAAGTTAATTATTGTTACCAGATATCAGGCCAGTCTATTTTAAATCTTAGCCTTTTTCTATTGAAAATGTCCTTAATATTTTTTATTGTATCATGCATAAACATGAGTAAACAGAATATAAATCATAAGTTTTCTTGAGATCCTATTCTCTGTATTGGCTATAAATAAAAAGATAATTATCACCCATGCCCATGACTGTGCAAAATGAAAAAACACAACCCTTTCAACATCATATCATCTTTAAGCATCTAGTGGGAAGACACAAATCATTTTAGTACAAAAAGATAACTGTGTAAGTGGACCTATGTACAAAATATTGTGGGAGGAGAAGGGCACACAACACCGTTGTAAACGGTTAAGGGAAGGCTTTACAGTAGCTTTATGTGAACATGAAGATGTTTGCTAAACAGCTGATGAAGCAGTGTGTATCACTAGTTGGGCTGACATACTGCTTTTTCTCATTAATCATATTGCTGCAAATTATTCATTTATATCTCGCCATTGATTTATTAGTGTTATTAATGTATTAATGTTAGCCAAAAAGTATTGAACACCTGAAACAAAGTTGAGGACCTATGGCTATGAAAGTACCATAGAGACAAGGCCATGTCTTCATAGAGCTTGGATTCTACTTTGAAGTGACAGAAAACACTTTTGTTAATAATGTTTTGATGACATTAAAATAGAGTAATAGAGTGGAGTCTAATGTGGTATGCAGGATAGGCACTACTTTCAAGTACATTTTCTTTATAAAAATCAATGTAATCCTTAAAATAATTTAGTAAAGTAGGTTGTTTTATATTGTCTTTATTTTACAAGTGAAGAATCTGAGTCACAGAAGGTTTAATACCTTGCTTTGCAGCTAGGAAGTGGTATAGCTGGGGTTATGACTTTGGTAGTCAGATTCCAGAGTCACTACCACCGTGGCACACTGCTCTGGAATGAGGATGTACTGATATGTCTTAGGGCTTAACTTTTGCTATATAATCCTGGGATTTAAAATACGTAATTCTCACTTTCTCCAACAATTTATAATAACCTCAGTATCTAATTACTGATAACCTTGATTTCTAGATTTTGTCATCAGATGATGTTTTAGTATTTGGGCTGTGCCTTGGTTGTCAAATGTGAACACGAAGCATAGTAACACATGGTTTATAAACCTCACATTCATTGGGCTGGGGATTTAGCTCAGTGGTTTCGCCGCCTGCTGCGCAAGCGCAAGGACCCGAGTTCTATCCCTGGTACCAAAAAAAAAAAAAAGCCCTCAAATTCATTGTGGAGACAACTTCCATAACTTGTTATTTCTTTTGCTAATAGGAAAAGGTATATACAAATGGTTTATGAATGTCAATATCACACAGGGCAAGGCTGTTAAAATTTGTAGCTTATGTTTGTAGAAACTAACTACATACTAAGACTTGCATGTAGTATGGAAGAGAGATGAAAAATATGCTAAAAATAAACTTGGAACTAAGCTCCTGGCAAAGTAAACAGCTATGAAATAAATCCACAATCCCTTGTCCACAGACAAGAAATCTAACTTCTGAAGCTAAAAATTTTTAAATAAAGATAGCAAAACCTAACCTAATGTAAGGCAATCACCTTTTTTATTCATCTGCATTCTCATATATTTTGCTGCAAAATATTAATATATAATATATTGGAAGTATTCTGTGATACACAGTATATGCACAGTATTATCTTTTTAAAATCCAAAAAATTCTGAATTTAGGAACCCAGCTGACTCAAACTGGGGAACTGATTGCACAAAGGCCTGTGTCACCCACATAGAAAACACTGTAGTATACTGAAATGTCAGAACGGTCTAAGCTTTAAGTCTTCATGAAAGTGCATATTTAAATTCTGTAAAACATACGCTACATAAATGAGTGCCTAAATTTTTTTTTAACATAGTCATAGGCAGCTCCATATAATGATAACCTGGAGCTTTTGTTATTATTTTTCTTCAGTGATTAAGATACTATGGATTTATACTTTAAATGGGGGAAGAAAACTTCACCCACATTTAAAAATTCTCCCAGAATTTCCATAAAGCAAGAACACCATTAAGTTAATTTGTATCTGCTAACACGTTATGCATGCTCTCTGCATGTGTTGCCATTGTTACGGCGATGAAGGCAGACCACCCTCCCTTACAGAGGTGGTAAGATGCCTTTCTGTCTGAGCTGTGTCTGCTCACCATCACGGTCAGACATCAAAGCCAGAGGAGCGTGGTTCATTCATTCATTCATTCATTCAGCAAATAAGGGAGACATAGTTCTAGGCGCTTAGATATATTCATGGACAAAATAAAAAATCCACCCTTTTGATAACTTAACACTTTAGTGACTCTGAGAAGTCTGCCTAGGCCTGAGGCAGCATGTTCATTTCGGGTAAGTGTTCAAGAGGTCATCAGACTATTTTATTAAATGATATACTTTTATTTCTAAATCACTTGGTGATCATTTCTGTATATGCAGAAAACTACATGTGTGTGTATCACATACACAAACACCCACTCGACTTGATTTGATAGGTTATGTTGGTAAACTTATTGACGTATATAATCTACTAGTTTTCAAATTATGCTAGGTAGTATCTGGTACTGAATATTTTTGTGTTCTGAAAGAATGAATGTGATTTCATCCTGTTGCATTTTTTTATGTTTTTGTAAGAAAGCTTTCCTTGAGAATCTTTACTATCTTATCAAGCACATTTAATTTCTTTCTGACTTGATTCTAGGTCAGAATTGGAGTTCTTGGCCCTCTGACTTACTGTAGAAAGCTACATAAATTGTGTCTCACATATAAACTGGTTAAATAATAGTAGATATATAGTCTTAAGATTTTTTAAAATGTGATAGAAACAAGAAGTACTACCATTTGGTATACTGTTTATGTTACAGTTCTTTTATTTTCCCAAGAACCTATTGATACAGCACATCTTTATTTGCACATATAATGTTAATTCCTATACTGTGAAAAATAAAATAAGAAGTGTAGTGGTTTTTAAATGTAAATCTGATACTAGAATAATAAAGATTTTCTCTTTCTACTTTGGTCGTATCTATGTATTTACATATATATAACGTATGGTATAGAGGGAGAACATTATTCAACAGTATTTCTCAAACATTAATACTGTTTGTATAATTCCATTTTCCTATATTGAGTATCTTTCAGAGCTGTTAAACCATAAAATTGTAGGCTTTTCTCATTCTATCCTTTTTACCCACATTGCAGACTTATCTCCTAGTGAGAGCCATGATTTCTCAAACATATACACCCTATTACATTAGCATCATTTGCATACCATATTTGTTTTTCTTTGAAGAATAGAATACTTAAGAGTAGCCATTTGGTAGTAGCAACTCAAGATGTAGGTAAAGCCTAAGAACATGCCAGATATAAATGATGTAATAATTTTGATATAGTTAACTTGAAGCATAATTTTATGATGGGTTCCATATATACATTCTTTAGAAATTTACTTCGGACAGAATCAGTACTTTTAGATTGAACCTCCTTTCTCAAATAAATGTAGACATAACAAACCCAGACAGAAAAGGTTAAATGTGAATCCCTAAAGCATGACTAGCTAGCCATTTGATTTCAGTTATTTTATGATATCCTCCTGGGATGATAGAGAAATCTATTTTGAGAGGGAAAAATGTATGATTAATGTTGGGTGAAATTCTTTTATCTTAAATGTCTTCTCTACTAGTCTGGAACATGAAAATTGAAATTTGTTATTCCTGTATTTAATTATATTTTTATGTGTGGGTGACTCAAAACAGTTTAGTTGGCAAAAATTTTAGCTTAAAAGCTTTCTCAGTAATCCACAGAAATCTCTACATTGTCACTTGAGAGCTTAAAATGTCATTGTTACTACTAGTATGAACATGTAGGGGCAGTAGAGTACTGTTTTTGTCAATCTTGTCTGAATTTGTAGGGTTTTTTTGTTTTTTGAATTTGTAGGTTTTTAAAATCTAAGTTACTGTTAAAAGTTTGCTCTTCTCTGAGAAAATATAACTATCTTTTTGTAAAGGATAGTCGATTCTATTTCATTAAGTTTAATTCAGGTTTTATGTATATTGTACAGAAGCTTTTGTAGTATAAAAGTCATGGCCTTGATTTATATTTGAAAGGAATATGTTAAGTTAGTTAAAAGAAAATCCATTCTTACAGTCAAACAATAAAAAAGAATAAATGAATTCAAGAAATATTCAAAATACTAAGGCCCAGCAATTCTGCTTCATTCTGTACCAGCTTTTCAAAATGTTTATGTCCTAATTTTTCAACATGACAAGTGAGCAAAATTTATATTACTAAGCAGTCTTATTTTAAGATTCTTTAACATGTTTAAATGTCAAAATAGTTAAGGTTCTTAAGATCTGTATTATAAAATTTAGTCGCTCCCCCCCACACTTATACCTAAAACAAAATGAGCAATTATCTCTTATTTCTTCATCTGTTTATTTGTTCTATCCAACACTTCTTATGATCTGAAGACTGCTTTAGTCATTTAGAGTCCAACAGTGAACAAAACAGACCCAAATCCCCATCCTTGTGGAATTTATATCAGAATAGTAGAGTACTTAAGAGCATGTATGACAGAGCCTGTTAGAACTGGGTGTAAGTTCTTAATTCTGCCACTTGCGAAGCTTTGTCTGTAAAATGGAGATAATAGTAGTACTTACTACATAGGGTTGTTGTAAAAGCAAGATGAAATAACCTGTAGAAAATATGGCCCTGAGTTAAGAACATACTATCATGAGGACCATGTAAGACTTTTTTAGATGTGTTGGTGAGAATTATAATTAATTCTTTTGATATAGTAGTACTTTGTAGATCTAGTATTTTTGAAAGCTTTTTCACATCTACAAATTGTGAAAGCAAATACATAATGCCAGTTTTGAATAGACAATTTTCTTAAACAGTTTTCCTGAGTGACTGTTAATCTTCTCTAAGTGGAAAGGTATTGCACATGAAACGTTAATGTGATTTAGTTCTACTTACATTATGTAGATTCATTCAGTGTGACTGTCATGTATGTAAAAACTTAATCCTGTTATGTCTACCTAAATGAAGAAAATGTATGTAACATCTTTGTATTTTAGATGTTAGAATAAATATGTTGACTTCAAATCCCATTAAATTAAAATTTTTAAAGTGCTATATAAGAATTAAAAAAAGAATTTACAAATTCTCATGTTATCTGCTACAATATCTAGTAAGTAGTTTTAATTATGGTTTCAAGTTCTGCTTTTTTTTTTCTCTAAAGGCCCCCAAGTTTGGTAATTAATAAAATAGAACATTCTTGTTAATATCTTTGAAAGTTATCTTCTAAAAACGGCACTAATTACTACATGAGGAACTGATTCACAAATTTTACAAAACTGCTTAGAAATTTAGAGCTTTCTTTGGTTTCCTGTGCTCTCTTGTTGTTTTTTTAGTTTTTAGTTATGGAAACTGTGTGCTTAACATGTTCACATGTATGAACCCCCCCCCAATTGCACAAATACACACAAAATTTTAACCCCCACCTCTGTTCAATAGCTTATCACTTATGTTCATGCTGCAGTTGCTTCCTTGAGGGGAGGTGTTATTCTGCTGTTTTATATTAGCTTTGTTATCAGGCAGTATTTTTCAGCTGCTCATACTCATTACCATACAGCTGGGATGTAGAGAAGAGAAGGAAGCAGGCAGAAGTTGTGCTGGCTACAAGAATGAGAAGCTCTCTTGCAGATGGGGTGCTGGCAGATGGGGCATGTGTTTGAACAGGTTTTACTAATAGCAGAGTGCATTAAAAATCATTCTGAGCAAGTCCAAGGTCAGTGCCATGAATTCAGAGCTTGAGAGGTTGTTCAGCTTTTTGTAGACCTATTTAGAATATTAACTAACTCTAATACAAAAAAGTAATAAAGGGAAAACCACAGCCTCCTCCAGAGCATCTGATGAGGTTTTTTGTCATTTACTGTATTTATTGTCTCTCTAATATAATTTAGAAACTGCTACTAGTTGGCTAGAGTCTCTCATCAATTTAACTTGTCACAACCTTAAATATATTTACTTAAAATTCCCAGACCATGTCTGTATTCAAAAGCATTGGACTTTGAGAAAAATGTGATAACGTTCTTCAGTTTAGATATATAAGAATATTATCTAGAAGAAGAAAATCAATGAGTATTTAGAGATATATATGTATAGTGTTGACTGCACTGAAGATTAAGTTGAGATACTGTTGAGGTATCTTCCCTCTGCAAAGTTAGAAATGAGTGAAATGTACACCCAGAAATGTATCTATTCTCAAAAGTATTCCTGGCTCACAAAATCAGAGTGAATAAGGTATAACTGAAATAACTGTCAATACTTTTTTAAACAAAGTATTTCAGTGGGTTCTTCATCCTTTTGACCTTTTTTTAAAAAATTAACTATAATGTTTCTTGATATAATCCTGTCTCTGTCAGAGGAAAGTGATGAAAAGCAGTTAAAGCAAAATACAGCTAAGCAATTATATGTAAAGTGTATAGTATTCAATATAATATTGTGAAAAGAACTCTTATTCTGTTCTTAGAGGTTAAAATATATGAATATAGATTATATATGAAATAAAGATAGGTAATTATTTTAACATGTATTAATTATAATGTTTTTGTAATTCTCAAACTTTCATGCTTCACATTGTTGCTAATAAAGTAGAGGAATAAAATGCTGTTAATACCTATGAATAAATAGTTTAAATTAGATCTTTGGGAAATGATGTACATAAGCAAACATTGTTAAGCGTTGCTGGGACTGTATATTCCTTTCAATAGTGAAAGTTTGTATTCTTTTGGTCCTTTATAAAGATATAGGAAGTGCCGGACCATTAAATTGCATTTTCATTGTACATCAACCTATATTTCCTTCTAATTTAACTTATTAAATTAAATACATATCCCGTAATACTTTTCCTTAAGGGGAAATGTAAATATGCAAAATATTATAAATATAAAATACAATAACAAAATGTTAAATGTATTTTTCAAATTATGTTGAAAACTAACATTTTAAAATTATTTCTGTAGTTCTGGCCTTTTGAATAGAGTATATCTTACATTGGTCATTGTCTCATACATTATTTATTGACACTTTACTAGGTGCAGGACCTTGTGAGATATAACAAAGTCAGTGTGAGTGTGGTCATTGCATGTATAGAATTTAGTTTGTTGTCGAACCTAGGCATATAATTAACATGCTAACACTGTAACAAAGTTTTGGCTTCAGACCCTGTGATTGACAACTTTAGAATGGGGAACAGTTAGAAGGAAATTAGACTTTTACAGCCTTTATACAGATGACTCACATACCTTCATTTCCAACCCAGACTTCTCTTCTGAGCTTCAGAGCACTTGGAATATGATACTGTCTCACCTGGATATATTTCAAAGATGCCCCAAGAGCCGTGTGTTTTCAAGAAATATACCTGATTGGCTTTTTCCTTACTAACATCCAGCATTAGCTTTTCATTGTTCTTACATTAGGATAAAAATCCTTGCAGAATCTGTTTCTGCTTTCTCCAGCTTTATCTTACCCGCACCATAGTACCTTTATTCTATGCCTCCGGCAGTGTGTGGTACCCTTCCCTAGCCACAACCCAGCTCAGTTCTGCTTTCAGAGAGAAGCTTTCTCTAAACCCCTAGACTAGGCCAAAACCATAACGTTATATATTGTTTAATATTCTGTAGCTTTTCATTCAGGTGAAGTTTTGCTTCATTGTTTTTCTTCTCTCCTAAATGATAAAGGTGAGACTATTTTAGCTAATATCTAATAGGCACTCAAATATTATATTGAACAAATGAGAGTGTCTACAGGAGATTAAAATAAGATAAAAATGTACATTTGTTGTAATTATGTGTCCTAGGGAGGATAAAGATAGAGACGACAAAGCGTGGGACAGAATCACAGAAATATGCATAGGTTAACACTGATGTTTACTGTTAGGAAAGGATAACCACATACAGACTGCCATGTATTAAAGATGAGCTGGCTCCTAGAAAAGGGTCTTATGTGGTAAAATTAAGAAACTGCCAGAGTGATAACCACGCTATATACTCTGTATGCACATAATGTTCAGTCTATGCTCCTATGGAAAATCTTGTAACTATGCGTGTGCTGAACTAAAATTATTTAAAATCAAGTGGAAGATATAGTCCCCTTCAAGTGTATTTATGTTGGAGTAATCAACAAAGACCATTTTAAAGCAACTTCTTCAGTAAGTGTGATGTGTAACTTCTGTCAGTTTTCTGTAGGGTTCAGATCATTTTGGTAAGGATAAAAATCTTTGTAGCTTCTTTGAAAAGACATTTCAATAAAAATCTTTGGTGTATTCTGTTCTCAGCTTTCTTTCATTATTTCATGTTTCAGGGAAATAAAGCAAAGGACTATGAAAGAGTGAAGGTAGGACATGAAAGTTCTTAGAGAAGTTGAGAAAAGAAAGCAAACCCCATGTGTTGTTGTGAGACCTTTCATCAGACTTTCTTCCATTCTTCCCACTGATGACTGCCCAGCATCAATGTACATTATGTCAAAGATGGTGGAAGCAGTTCTTATCCAAGGAGGCATTGGCAGTATATGTAAACTTTTTTCAAACTGCTTTTGGTGCATTCTCAGCAGTGAGTTGTATCTTTGCACATTTAGCTGCCTATTTATTGCTCTCTGAGTCTATAGTAGCTCTAGCACAGGTTTTATGCACACATCACACATTTGCAAACTGAAATGGTTCAGTAAACCTTGTAGAATTTTTCAACTGATAATATTTCTTGCTTCATATATGGAGAAACCGTATTTCATTGTTTATAAACTGGAGACCAAGATGTGCCTGTGTTCAGCTACCTTAATAGTCTTAGGACTTTGGAGAAGTTACTTCAACTCTCTGTGCCTCTTTCTCTTCTATAAAATAGGGGTAATAGTAGTGGCTCTTTCATGAGGTTGCTGTACAGCTTCAGTGAGCTAATGTTAACTAACATACACACCTAGAAGAATGCCAGGCTTACAGTAAGTTCTCTTCCTTGACTACTTTGCTTTCTTAAGGGAACATCTTTTTAAAAATAAGTTACTTATTCAAACTTGAATAAAGTTTATGGCATTTTGATGGGTACCGAGGAAGCACTCAAGTCAGTTTAAAATCTAGTGTTTGTTTTCCCTCTATTCTTTGCTTTAAATTACTACCATTTGCATTTCCTGAAAATATTTCTTTCTTCTTCTAGCTGTGTGTATTGTCATATAAATTGTGCAGTTTCATTTTATTAATGCTGATTTATCATTTATTGACTTGTGTGTCCTTTTCTCTGAATTGGAAGTTATTCCAGGATAGAGACTACTCTGTGTTGCTCAGTTTTTGCCTCATTTTTGCTTAGTGCATGGCTTTTAATTATCCTGGCTAAATACTCCTCAAATATGGTAGATGTACATCCCTCCCAAATAAGGTATGAATTACTTCTTAGTCTCCTCCCCTCCAAACTCATTGTTTAGGAAATAGAAAGTGATTATATAGCTCAGAGGATTCATTTTGATGAGATTGACAGTGTTATAGTGGAACTTGGGGTTAGAGGCTTACTATTGTTCACAGTAATTACCTTTTCTTGTGCTGTTGATTAATACATATAGTGAATTTCACAAAGTTAAAATCTTTGAAATAAATAAGTTGTTGGGGGTAAATTATATCTGTTCCTGCTTAATCTATTTATTGCAATTGCTTAATAAAAAGGTGAATAAAGATATCTTAGAAATACCATTTAATTTTAAATTTTGCTGTTCATATTTGATGGTTAGCACATCTTTATCCCCTCTTGAAAAATATTTTAAGTTTTTTCTTAATTAGCACTTTGTCTTGACAGAATAGAATAAATGGTTTTAAAGTGAAGGAGAGAGAGACAGAGAGTGTGTGTGCATGCGCAGGTTCATCTTAAGGGCTAACAAAATACAGTACTATGATTTCAAGATGATGAAGTTTGACATCGTTTTGCTAGTTTTGAATTTATTCATGGGGTAGATTTTAACTTACTTATAGGTTTCTTTTTTTCATGTTATAGAATTCTGGACATACATTGATTCAAACTTAAATTTCAAAAGTATTAATGTTTAGAAGTGTTCTCAAACCCCCACATAGCAGTTCTCAGCAGTTCTCACCGACTTGCTCAAATCCAGGATAATTCCTAGGCATTGGGTTAGTAGCCATCACTCTGACATTGCATGCCATGCCTTCATGCAGCTGGTTGGAACCTGTGGTACCCATCCTGTGTAAAGAAGTTTTTGGTGTCATGTCTGAAATATGACAAACTTTCAAAGATAATTTGTAGATATTTGCAGGCCTCAAGTATTGATTGATTATTTTTAAATTATATTCTAAAATATTAAAATAAAATTTCAATATGGGAAATGAGTTTGTATATAAAGTTTCATCACAAACATTTTTGAAGATATCAAAGTGCTCCTAACCATGGTTCTTACATAATTTGCTGTGAATTAAAAAAAAACTATTATACATCAGATAGCTTTTCAAAGTAATGTCATTTTAAAAATATTCCCATGACAGGCAAAATTATACCAAACCCTACTTGTGACCTGTTAACAGCAATATTTCTTTGTACTCACATTTTATTTATTGATTCTTCAGAGTCTTTTGCAATCTCCTGAAAAGGTGGGGGATCTTGTAACATGGGCTGTTAGTCATATAATTCTTGATCTTGTTTTCACAGCAAAGAATGTTATTTATTTCATTTTGTATCAAATAATTACTTTAAAATCTGATTCCAAAATAAATATTTAGAATCATCCTTTTTAAACGTAGTGGGTCCTGATTACTGTGTTCTTTGCTACTTACTTGACAGCTACATCAAACACTCGAATACTTAAAGAGGAAGTAAACTACACTAAGATGAGTTTGGTTAAAGAGCACCATGATGTACATTTTTTATAGCAAGAATGTGGTATGTGTTGTTTCTTACTAGCATCATTACAGAATAAGTATTCAATAAATATTTTTGCATAGTGAAATAAATTTGAGTCTGTAGACATTGATTTATAAAGTTTTAAAAGATTAAAAATATCCTTTGTCATTTTGAATTCTCCTGGAAAATTAGTAAGATTCTTGAGAGATGCCTATATTTTTAAAAGTTCAGCAAGTTTGAATCTGAACTTTATGTATCTATCTGCCAGCCATATTGGCAATTGAACAAATTTATCAAGTCAATAAGTTAACTAATACAAGATCACAGAGTGGAGAATAATAAATATATTTAAGGTTAAGAAAATTTGGATGACTAACCAGCTGGTGAGGTTGTACCTAAGGATAGGCTTAAACTTTGTTGGAAGGCTTTTCCAACTTTGAGGTTCTGTGATTGTTTTAGACTCTTGTAAGGTCACAGAGAAACAGCTTATGGGTGTCCTTTTTGCTCCAATAACTGAGGATGACCACACCTTCCACACCTTTCGTTGTAGCAGACATTGGCTAAAATAAGGAGGGCAGATGCACTAACAGTGTAGAGGTCTGGGCCCTGTCTTCTTTCTCAAAGAGTAAATTACCGTGTGGAAAAAAGAAAATCAGAGCTAAGAAAGAAGAAGAGCAAGTAGATAGACATATGATATGGTAGACGCTTCTCATAGAATTGAGTTACTAGCTATAAAGAGCTTAGAATGGGGCTTAACACGAGGTACACAATAAATAAGGGTTACTTCCTGTCCAGTTCTCTTTCTCTTCTAAGTTTAGATCTTGAGGATAGGGGCTGAGTCTGAGAGGTAGTTTTGAAGTAGCAAGTGAGAGAAATGAAAGAGTAATTGCTATATGAATTACTGAGTTGAAAAGAGCTCAGATACTATTATGTATTTTTTTGTCTGTACCTCTCATTTCAGTCGGTGAAAATTACTTTGTGAGTGACCTTCAATTTTACATGCATTTTTGAGAATATAAAAAATATGGACAGATCGCAGTGGTGCATGCCTGTAATCCTAGCAGCTCGGGAGGTGGGACGAGTCCAAGTTTGAGCCCAGCCTGGGCAACTTAGTGAGAGCCTGTCTCAAAATAAAAAATGCAAAAATGGATTGAGGATGTAGCTCAGTGTCCAGGCCCTGAGTTCCAGTTTCCAGTACCACAATAAAATCAAAGGAAATAAGTAAATTTCTAAGTACATTAAAATACAGACAAAGATTATACAGAATTATGTTATGTTAAATTATCCCTGTTTAGAACTCTTGTAAGGACTTCACGGTGCACTTCCAAACTCTTGACCATGGTCTGCAAGACCCTACATGATCTGACCTATATGTACCTCTCTGACTTTATCTTTTACCAGTCACTTCACCCTAGCAACCTGTGCTGCATTCTTGCTCATCCTGGGCTCAATCCTATCTTTTTGGCTTAAAAGTTGTCTCCTGAGTGATGCCATTCAAAATGAGCCCCACTTCTCTATTACCCTAATTATTGACTTCCATCGCAGTACCCTGTTTTAGTTCTCTGTTTGAACATAGCAGTGGTGAAACTGTTTGGCTCATTTGTTACCTTCTTTATTATGTCTTTTCTTCTCCCCCAGAGTGTAAACAGTTTCAGAGGGGAGACCTCATGTCTTCATCACCTAATGCCCAGTATCTAGGACAGTTGTTAGCACATAGTAGGGCTCCAAATATTAGCCGTGTTTGTTGGCTGGTAAGAGAAGAGAGAGGAGATCTCTTATGAAACCACTTAGATGATCACTGTTAACATTTTCATGTATTTATGCAGCCTTCCCCCAAGGGACCATTATTGAATCCCACATACCTCCAGGTTTTCAGTAGACTCCCCAAGTTCTGTATGTGATGAGCATTTTCTATAACTTCAAAATGCTATATAGTGAAGTCTGTTTCTTAGGATCCTTTTTGTCTGGGGATGGAGAATAGGCAAGTGTGGAGAATTTTCAAGGTACGTCTTATCTTTTTGAATAGCAGAAGTCCTTTTGGCCACAAGTTGGTCAGAATGGATTATGTCTCTGCCTACTTCCCTGAGTTATAGTTTTCACTGTCTTTTCAAGTTTTTCTGGGATTATAAGATTTTAATGAATGTTTCAGAAATCTCCCTGCACCATTCCCCACCCCACTATATCCAAGTATTTAGTTTGCTTTATATGTATGTATGCCTTCTGGTTTGTCTATCAAAACAGAAGTATGTCTTATTATTCAGTATTTGAACCTAACGTAAAAAGTCAGCAGTCTTTATACCCATTCAGTAAATTGCTTTTTGTATAGAAAGACATGTTGAGCTCTAAACTGGAAAGATGAGTAATGTCAGGATGCACTTTGAAAGAAACCATTACTAATAAGTTCAACATGTTAACTCTGGTATTACAAATTGGAGTTGATAGAGCAACACATTTATCCCATAACAAACCTTATAAGATTAGTGACTACTGGTACTAGAAGTCTTACAGGTGTGATTAATTCTGTAATAATGGTAGCATTTCCACTTATATGCTAAGTTCATAGATGGTAACTTTCTCTTCTCTTCAACACCTACCAAATGTTATCTTTTAAAGTCAGAGTATATCTTTTATGAAATCTTACAGACTTCTGAAATAATTTCTCCATATTCTGACTTATGCCACCCAGTTTGACAATTGATGTAGTCCAATATTGTTGTCTATTAATACCTTGTCTTGCTGGGTGGGCTTTTATTATCTTGAGGGAGGAAGAGTATTGTCATGTTTTTGTTGTCAGTAGCATTTTGCAGAGATTGGGATATAACAAGTGATTATTTTTTAATTGGTTGGTTTTAAATTTTTTTTTCTCACTTTGTCACCTTTTCCCTGTTGCCATTTGCCTCAGATTTCCCACATGCAGTTAAGCATGTTTTGTGGGCCTGTTATGGCTTATACCTAAATGTCCCCTAAGAGCCTCATGTACTTATAGGCAGGGTTTTTAGAAGGTGATTGGGTTATGGGGCTTATAGCTGACTCACTTTTAGGAAGTGGGTCTGGTTGGAAGAGGCAGGTGTCTGAGGGCATAGTCTGGAAGGGTTTGTCTCCCTCCCTTGCCCTTCTCTTTACTTTCTGCTTTCTGTCTGGCATGCCATAAGCAGATCTCCTCCACCATGCCCCTCTGCTGTGGCATTCTACCTGGAAGCCAGCTGACTGTGGGCTGTAACGTGAGCAAAGATAAGCTTCTCCCTTAAGTTGTGGGTGTCAGGTATTTTATCTTAGCAGTGAAGAAAGTGACGAAGACAGGACCTAAATAAATACTTAAATATGAGCATCACATATAGTCCAAGTAAATACGGTCTTGGTAAAGAAAGTCCAAGGGTGAATTGGGTTCTAGGCCTTACACTGGAGGAAAATTGATTTCATTCTTCCCTGTGTTAATTTAATCCACTCCTGAGTATTGAAAATGTTACTATGAGAAATTTAAACTTTTGGATATAAATACAGGATGCTTGCTGATAGTTGAGTTTGAAGCATGAGATATAAGGATTAAGTGTTTTCTAGATAAACCACATAGTAGAAGCTAGCTAAATTCTTAATGAGTGAATGAATGAATGAATGTAGGAAATACCTTATTAATCAATGCTTTCACTTACTTGCATTGGTGAAACTGTGGATACTAGAAACATATTATTTTAATTGATGAAAACTATTCTAGAGCAGGATTATTAACTTGCTAGTTTTAGTTATGGGCCTTTTAATAAGCACTCACATCCCAGGAAGTTAATGACAGTGAGTTAGTTAAGTTTCATAAAGTTTGCCTCAGCCTCAACATGCTCGACATTCCTTTCTTTGATGTTGAAATTTTGAACTGACTCTAATCTAAATTCTGTGCTTGGGGCAAGACAGCTAACTGTGGTAGATGGCTTCCTGTTCTTTTCCAGAGTAAGGAGTGTTGTCCTGATAATGATTAAATCTCTGACATAGAAATATAAACAAATATTATTATTATAAAATCTATTATTATAAAATGGAAATGTATTTTTAAATGCCAGCAAGGTAATGAAAAGACCCAACAGTATTCATAGTATCAACTAATTATAATATGAAAACTAAGTACAGTATATATCTATGCTTGAATATATGTACTTATTAACATATATTATACTTACTAAATAATACTGTGGTTGGTATTATTGTCTTGTATGGCTAGTTATTAAAAACTATTGGTTACATCTTTTTTTCTGGCTGCCCTGCAATTAAAGTTGAGTAGGATGTGAACCTTCAGAAATCGATAATAGGAAAGGAAGATGTATAAAAATAATGACACCGGGGCCTGGGATTTAGTTCAGTGGTTCTGCCGCCTGCCTCACAAGCACAAGGTCCCGAGTTCGATCCCGAGTACCAAAAAAAAAAATGACACCGAGCTATGATCAGTGCAGTAAAAGATTTTTATATATGCAAGATTAAAATAATGTCTGAGAGTCAAGGTAAGCGAAAGACTTAATTCTTTGTTTTGATACTGTGTATACATACTTCCCTGAAATTGCATGATTCATGGAAGACTTTATATTTTTCTCACTATTTATATGTAATTAGTTTTTCTTTCTACCCATAACCCAAACTTGCCAGCCATTTGCTCAGAAAAAGCCATTTTTGTTGTACTAGCAGCTCATGAGTTAATCATTTTACTCTTGTTGTCCCAGAGGCTTACACTGGAGCAGAGAGCATCATCATATCTTTGTACAATTTTTCCTCTCAAGTTACTGCTGTCACCCAGTTTTGTACACCTAGTTCAGTGCAGTTGTGATGAGATGAACACTGGGTCTGAGTTGGCAGATAAATTGTTCCAGGATCTCATTGGTGGTCATTTCCCTTGCTAATGCATTTTCAGTAATGCTTACATGTTGGTCAACACAAGAAGTCATCTTTTATAGTATGAGAAAAAGTATTGCCTAGCTGCAATTTTATGGAAATTTTATTGATTGTAATGAAATGTATTTAATCAACTGAGAAACAAATTTAAAAATTTGGGTGACAAAATAAGTATTAGCTATAATGGGTGACTAGTAAACATTTACAATGAACTTACTGCTACTTAACATTGTGGCATAGGGTATAAAACACTTATTTTTTAAATAAAGTTACTTAACGTATATTATAGACTGACCTAAGGTTAAAATGTTTCTGTTTACCATGAGGGTAAGAGAGAGGGATTTAGATACAAACACACAAAAGACTTTTTATATCATATTATTAAAATCTGAATAAAGTTTAAATATCTGTATTTTTAGTGAAGACTGCCAGAAACAGGACTGTGAGAATCATTTCTTTTACAGTGTTCATTTATATATTCTAATGGCAGTAATACAATAGATTGCAATTTTCATTGATAGTATCTCAGTGCTGAAAATAATTATTTTTATTTTTACTCTATTACTTTGAAATCCAATTAGAGGCTAGCTTGACTAGCTTTGCTTGGTAAATTCTTAATTTACAGTTAAATTAATATAGTAAACAAGATATGAGGGAGAATTGTTGAAATACTTGGAAAAATAAGGTCTTTACTAATAGAAATTATAAGCATTTCCCACTTAAGAAACCAACAGGTTAATAAAAATCATTCCCAAGTGGAGACCATGGTAGACAGAGGATAATGTGATAGTACAAAGACTTTCTCAGTCTGTTTTTTGTACATGATTTTGATTTTTGACACATGTAAATAGCTTACCTGTTTAAAAGTAAACCCTGAAAATACACGCCTGTGTGTAAACATTTGTGGGGAACAGGTTTTTGGGTAACTCTATAGCCGTAAGTAAGATAACCACAGGAACATTCCTTTGAATATACAAAACCAAGAAATATTTTTTCTTTAAACACCCTAAGTTTTGAGGCTTCATTGAAGTTGCTCTGTGTTCTGAGTAGATAGGACATGATTTCTGTTGAAGCCAAAGTATATACTATTAAATCACTAGTGTACCACTGGTCTTCTGTCAAGCTAGTTGCCACTGATAAATTCTAGAGGAAATTTCAGATGTTTTATTACAGTTGTTTTCTTCAGGTAACCCAGGGAGAAAAGGCATCCTTTTTTTCTTTAGTTTTTTCCTAAACCATGGATATTCCAGAATGTCTCATAAAGGGTTTTACATTGTACTTGACGATTTTTTTCAGTGAAACGAAGAGATTTCAGTTTAAAAAGAAGTTAGCTTTAAAGTGAGCTAACTGATTATTTAGCAAAGCTCACTTTTGCTGAGTACAATATATATTGTTTCTGAGGAAAGAATTTAAGAGTTAATAGGGTTTTAAAAAGATAGAGTATGATTTCCAGGAGAAGATCCAGGATGTACATCTTCATGAAGTTTTACATTATCTTATTTTCATTTATATTTTAAAGTAAAAGGTACAATAGCTTAATGTCTTAGTTATAAAGGTAAACATGTTTTAAAGTGTGATACTACTTTATGCAGTATTTGAAATCATTTTACTAAAGAAAGCTATACGCCACCATAGCAAAGAGTTTTAAGATGTGGAAAGTCCACACAGTATTTCTTTTTCTAAGGAAACTTTTAAATACCTTAAATAACTACAGCCTCACAGTTTACTTGTAATAAAGAACATTAATAGGGAGGGTAGGAGTTAATTAACTTGACCTTTAATAATGGACCTTTGTAGTAGTCCAAGGAATCTTATAATTGCCTTCAAAGCAAGTTGAAGATGTAATATCTAGATTTGTAAATACTTATCCTAAGAAAAATGTTGCCATCAGGCAAACTCTGTTACCTTTGCTGTTATATAAAATGCCTTTGTCAGGATAAGTAATATACCTTGTCAGAGTAACTTTGGAAGTCCAAGTCCAGAGTCTCCTCTCCACTCAGGATTAAATTAACAAACAAGGGTGAAACTCGCTTTTGTTCCCTTTAGAGGAGAGCGCCTTTCAGACCAACTTTTTACATTTAGGTGGTAAAAGGATAGTCCTGTGATAACTAAGAATTAATGAAGTTTGTGGTAATTTTTCTGAAAACTATATTTTTAAAGAATAAAATGGAATAGGGAGTATTTTCATCAAATCTTAGTATGAGGCATGCAGTTTGAACTATATATTACGTAGAGTCTGCAAATGCTGTATGCTCCAGACTGGTTCACTTTTTTGTCAGTTTCCCCAAAGAATATATAATCTCTCCCCATTGGGATTGCCCGTGTTATACCACCCAAGCTACTTGAAAAATCTTATGGGCCTGTGCCAAGACTCCGGTGGGGTGACACTTTCTGTTTGGGGCGGGGGCTGCAGGAAAATGTATTTCATTTTCAGAATGTTTCCGGAAGGACTTATTCGTGGAAATGCTGCTTGCTATTTAAAACTGCACAAAAATGCCGGTTTCACAGAATACAAAAATAATCTCCTGAAAGTTTGGAAGGGGGAGAGGGGCTGCCGTGTGGGGGCGGTCCCCGCTGCCCACGTCTCCCTCTGTTCAGTGCGCTGTGTGCTTACGGGGGGGGGGGGTGCCCTGGAGCGGATCACCATATAATTGATGTGCAGTCTGCATTGCCGAATCCTGGACTGCACCATTCTGTGTTCAAGGGAAGATGTAATCTGATCCCTCTGCTGCTGAGGGAGGAATCTGTTCAGTCAAGGCTTTGACAGGGCAGAGTCTCCTCCAATAATCTTCCCGGTTCTCTCTCATTATTCCCTCGAGTTCTTCTCAGTCAAGCTGCATGTATGCATGTGTGTCCCAAGAAGCGGTTTGCTACTGAGCTGCATTTGCCTTTGCTGTGGAGTTTTGTTGCCGGTTCTGCTCCCTAATCTTCCTTTTCTGACGTGCCTGAGCATGTCCACATTAGAATCTGTGACATACCTACCTGAAAAAGGTTTATATTGTCAGAGACTGCCAAGCAGCCGGACACACGGGGGCACAGAATCACTGAAGGGGAAAAATACAGAAAATATGGGTTTCTACGGCACATTAAAAATGATTTTTTACAAAGTAAGTAATCTGTTTTCTTCCTGTGCTGTGTGATTGTGTGTGTGCCTGCCTGGGAAGGAAAATCGGTATCATCAGAGATGGCTGCAGTATCCTCTAATTTTGGTGGGTGGCTGGATGTCTGGTATTCTGTTTTATTTCATGAATGTAAGCAAATAATGGAGAGACAACGTGAGCTGGGGAAAGCTTTAAATTGAAAATAAAATGTATATTTTAATCAGAATTTTTCACTAAAAATATGTTCAGACTTTAGAAATGTGGCTCCGTTAAATGCTGAACTGGAAATACTCTATCCTTAGTTGGCTCTCAGTGAAGCATTTTGCCTTCATTTTTTCTATGCCTTACATTTGTTTTTCTTTTTTTCATTAGTTGGCTCTTAAAGTACAGAGTCACTAGAATTTGGGGATTTATATTTAAAGAAATTATGTTTACTTTCTGTGCCCCTCAAAAAAATTGCAGGATTCATTATTGGTTCTAAAGTCAGTATCTTTAGTAAACGGTACAATATTTAAAAGACTTCAGAAGATGCTTTATTTTATAAAATAATTAAAAATAAAGTCCTCAGTGTTTTTCATAATGTATATTTTGGGCATATTTATTCATTGAAGGAATTTCTAAGATGGAAATAAAGTTTTCTTTTAATGACAAATGGCATTTGCAGCAATGTATTTAGAAGATATCTTGGGAAGTTCTGATTACCAACTTAATCGGAATGAATATCGAAGTTTCTCATAATAATTATAAAAATAATCCACCAAAGTTATCCTAAAACTTGATTGTAAGATCATCTCTGCTGACTGACTTTCATGATGGGATTCATTTGCAGATCTGTATGTTATAAATTATACACGTGGAATCACGTGGCTACCTATATATTACAGCTTTTATAATACTTTTATGTTTGGCTTTTAATAAAATTATGTAGAGAATGAAATTAATGGTTTTTGAGAGGGATCACTTTGAAATAATGTAATGATTAGTACAGAACAGAAACTTCTGAAGGAAAGAAATCAGACTGATTCCATTTTTTTCCAGTAGCTGTTTTATGAACTGAGGTATAAATTGTGGATGAGCTTGTTGTACCCTCACCTCTCTCCCCTAATGTAAGAGCATCCTGTGTTAGGTAGAAGACTTTCTTCATAATGGTAAAAACCAAGTTTTTAATGTGGCTCAAAAAGATTTTGAGTCTCTTGTCAGATCTCTTTAATACTTTAGGTCGTATCATGCTGTGTTATGGTGTTCCCATGTGAAGCAATGGGTAGGAAAATAGGCTGCTGTAAAATCAGGGTTTTCACCTTACTAGAAAATTGAGGATAGCTATTTATTACTTGCCCCCCCCATAACTTGCAGCAATACAGTAATTAATTTCTGGATGCAAATCTGAAAAATATTGTTGAAATAGAAAAAGCTGAGTCTTGTCAATTCTTATTTTCTAGTTTTAAATATAGTAAAATTATATCAGTTAGTTGATAATGAAATATAAAAATAAATCTTTCAATATTGGTATTGACAAAATTGCTTTTCTGAATACATTTATAGTATAACATGGCATAATAAAATACCTACAAATGGAAATGTTTGCTATATCTTATAAAGAGGCATAATTCATTCTCTTAAAATGTTTTCTGTTGTTTCAAGTTAGAATATTTTGTCCGGAGTGTCTGTCAGTAGAACAGTGCTATATGTGTACATAGCAATTGATGACTTTTTTCCTTCAGCTTTATCATGCTGTTCCCAGATCTCTCTCTCACTGTGGATTACTTTTTACTATCTGTATTGCCTTTATTAACTACTTTGTGGTTAACTATAATCGATGTCCAAGATTATTTTATTTACATTGCCCTCTTTACTCTTTTATAGTGATTGATACTGGTATTCAGAATTCAGTTAGTTACTTCCATTCTTATTTCTCATATTTTGTTTTTTACCTTTCTTAAAATGTATTTTTGAAGAAAAATGAAGATTTGTGAGAAGGCATGTTAATTATGGTTTTTTCTGTATAAATTAACACGAGATTTTCTTTCCTTATGCTGGCTATTAAAATGGAAAACATAAAAAGGTATATTACTCTCATGGAACATATGTAGTTAATGTTGATTTTTCCATCACTATACACTATATGAACAAAATATTTTAGAGGATAAATTTACCTTTTCAATTGGTTAAAACAAAGTAAAATAAATAGAAGAAACTATGAAACAATTCTTTTCTAGATTGATTACCATTATAGGCACATGAAAATTCAAGAATTAAAAAAAATACTACAATGCTAACTCAGGATTTAATAGTTGAACAGGTGTTTTTTTATTTAAACATATCTTATTTGCTTTACCTTATAGATGAAAAGAAAGTTGGACCATGGTTCTGAGGTCCGCTCCTTTTCTTTGGGAAAGAAACCATGCAAGGTCTCAGAATATACAAGGTAATATTCAGTGTAATAATCGATTCTGTCATGGCTCTCATGATTTTAGATTTGATAATTCTGGAAGCATTGCTTTCAGTTTGTTCTCATAGGATACAAATTGTACAGTATATTGTTTAACATATTTTCAGATTACCAAAAATTGAAAAGTACATCATTTTAAATAGGAAGGAGGACCACCACTGTAGTTTGTGTTTTGTACTATTGTATTAAAGACACAAGCAAAAGTTCTCTTGTGAATATAATTTTAAAATCACGATTTTTAAGGAATTCCATAAAGTAAACCATAAAATATGAATATATGAGCAAATATGTCTTGTTACTATAACAACAGCTCTTCCAGGATGGATATTATATGCAAAATTGAAGATAAATTTATTAGCAGTGAAATAAACCTCACAATTACTAACTCAATCGTATTTCATGAAATTAATGTGTTAGAAATCTTTTATTGGCTTCCTAGATTTTAACGCTTTTAACACATATATTTCTACACCAGTAGAATAGTTTCCATAACAACTAAATACAATTGTAGTCTTGTTTCCTGCTTTAGTCCATCATTTGTGGATTTTGCATCAGTATGAAACTTTTCCCACTCACACACTAATTAGGCTAACTTAGGCACAATATCTGTAGACTAGCCAATTAAAAATGGCTTCGCACATCACTTGAAATGCTCTATTTTAAAATTTAAATGACAAAAAGTATCTTAAGAGCTCTTTGGGTCTTTTTTATTTTTTGTTTTTTGTATAATTGTCACCTCCACTAACTGATTGAAAGTTAACAGTAGAACTCCTAAGGAGTTTTGTTTATGATAGTTTTTTTTCCTCCAAGTATTTTGGTTTAGAATTACTTCTATTCTATAAGATGTAGATTAACATTTCTCAGACATCAGAATTTTAAAAATTGAACATTGTTACCGATTCATCTCTTTTTAAAAAGAGAAATAGTTCATTTTATTTCATTCCACTGTGATATTTCTTTCAAATGCATTTATAAAATTTTAAAAATAGACAATTTTCTGTGCAAAAAACTAGAGAGCTGATACCAAAAGAGAAAACTAAAGCTATCTTTCAGCTAGTCAGGAACTGCTTTTCTGTGTGATATTTCTCATGTTAACTGTCGCCTTCTTTCTCTCTTGATAATTTTACTGTTTTGGCACTTCCACCAGAGGGTGTGGAGGGATAGAGAGACAAGTAAAACTATTCACTTCATTTTGCTTTTTCCTTCTAGCCTTGATAAAGTATTCTTGGATGAGAAAGTTGAGTTCCATGTTAAATTAGCTGCTAATGTATTTATTAAATGTATAGATTCCAATCAGAACATCATTTTGGTCTTTATTAATATAGCTAATACCAGGACAAAGTTATTAAACTGTTGAGTTGTTTTTAAGGCAGCTTATGAAAATTGTTGAATTTTTATCTCAAAATATATTTTGGTAAAATTTGTCTTTAGTTGTTCTCTTATACTGAGAAGGGAGCTGCATTTTAACATATAATCTTACTAAAGCAAAATTAAGACTCAAAGGCATATTTATTTCCATGTCTTTCTGAAGGTTTTGTCAGTTACTAATATATATATTTAATATTTTTGTGATTGTTTTTAACAGTTTACCATCTAATAGCATGAAACTGATTTTGTATTTTTTCCTAGAAAATTTTAAGTTATAAGCACACATCCCATTTTATTTTTCAAGAAAGAGAAAATTGAACTTACCTTTGAAATAAAGAAAAAAAGGATAAATTTAATTGTCAAATGGTAGAGATTTTCTCAAATGTATAAATGTTAAAAGATAGGAAGGGAACAGGTATGAAGATTTTTCTATAGAATGTACTGATTGAGTTACATTTTTAAACAAAAAATTGCGATACACTGGATAGAAAAATTTGGAGAGGTTGCTTCATTAGTACATTTATCAGAGCATGATACTCTTATGATACAGTTGTATGTATTCTTGGAATTTAAACCAATTTATTATTATAAGTCAATAGATTGAGGGTTATTTTGCAAATGTAACGTGAACTACATCTTTTTTTGTAGTGTCTCTAAAGATGCTCAGTATTTACCTTATTTAAATATTTTAATTGGATACAGAAATTAGAAAGTAAAGTTTTAATACATTAATAACATAATTATAACTATTTCTGCTAATAGTTATTTTGAGGAGTATTAGATAATTTTAGAACTCTAGATCATATAGTCTTAATCCCTCATTTTACTGGTTGCAGAATTTTAAGCTCAGATTTTTTTAATGTTTAATTTTCTCAAAGTTTAAATTATTGGATAAGAATGTTTAGATGATCGCATTTTACTTAATTTTGACTATAAGTTCTTGATACCTATTTTGAATAACTTTCTCATCAAGAAAATGTTTACATGATCTCATTTAATTTTGCCTGTAAGTTCTTGATACCTGTTTTGAATAACTACGTTTTTAATCAAGACTGATTCCTGTCAGATACTCAAGACTAAGACTTATAAATAACAATAAAATATTGGAGAGTAATAGGTATAAATAATTTTTCTTTAAGGCAGATTTAAGGAATTAGTGACTAGTGATATCCAAAACATTTCAGTGTACTATTTTTAGATGAGTTTTTAAAAATCATTTATTTCACATCCCTTTTTATAAAGAAAATTTAAGTTTTTATTTAATTATGTCATTGAAGACCCTAGAAGTGAGGCCTGCATGTTCTGAGGAAATATTTTATTTTTTGATAGAGATTGTATTCATTGCTTCATGTGTTTTGAGCACATGATTTACCACAGAGCTACACCCTAAACCCTAGGAATTATTTTAATATTATTTATATGTATCAGTGACTTGCAGTTTTGCCATAGAGATTCTGTCATTTGATTGGACTTAGCATTGCTGAGATAATAACAGGTGGTTACGTAGGAGGGAGGAAGCTTACTCTAAGAATAGCAAAGTAGGTTTTATGTACCCTTCCTCTCTGGGAATAAGCGAATAAAAGAATAAATGAATTGAGGTTTGAAATATGCCACATCATCATTCTCATCATTCTTATTATATTAAATCAGAATTTATAATTCTTAATATCTGTCTTTGCTTCTACTCTTCCTTTTTTTTTTTTGGTAGTACCACTGGGCTTGTACCATGTTCAGCAACACCAACAACTTTTGGGGACCTGAGAGCTGCCAATGGCCAAGGGCAACAACGACGCCGGATTACATCTGTCCAGCCTCCCACAGGCCTCCAAGAATGGCTGAAAATGTTTCAGGTAACTTATGTAAACACACTACTTGAAGTGCTTCACTTAATTGTCACAAAAAAGAAGGAATCATTCAGCCATAAAAAAGAATGAAGTGCTCTTACGTGCTCCACCCTAAATGAACCTTGATAGCATTATGCTACGTGAAAGAATCGAGCGCCCATATTCATTCTGTGTATTTTGTTGATATGAATTGTCCAGAACAGGCAAATCCGCCGAGACAGAAAGTAGTTTAGTGGTTGCCAGGCAGTGAGGGATGGGAGGATTGTGAGTGACTGCAAATAAATACAGGGTCTCTTTGGGTGATAAGAGTGCTGGGAACCACTGAAGTGTACACTTCCAACTGCTAAATCTTTTATATCTCAATAAAGTTGCTATTAAAAACTAAGGAAGCTCATTTTATAGTGTAATCATTAAGGAAGTCCAGTGCTTACTTTGTATAAGTATGCATTTGCATTTTCTACTGCTTATTAAATAAGACCTTTCTTCCTTTTTTCATTTATGTTTTCATTTCTCAACTGTGGAATATACTCGTTTTCTAAACTGCATTGATTGTAAATTAGGCACTTAAGATTAATTTAAGAACTCCTCTGATTAGTCACTGGAGTAACTTACCCTTTATTACTGCCCTAGTAGAGTTGATGTGGTTTCCTTTCATCATAGTCACGTTTGTATATTGCTTAGTATACTCACATTCCATATTTTCTAGTGTTTAAATTCTTTCAACACTAGGAAGACTGGTTGCACCAAAACTTTCTATATTATTTATTTTATAAATTAATGTAGTGTTATTAAATTGATTTATTTCTACTTCCTATGAAATAGTGCATATAAATCAGTGTTTAACAAAATAGTTGGCATAGATTAAGCACTCACTTAATTATTCTTTACAAAAAAACAAATAGAAATTATGTCAAATGAAAATAACCTGATATTAACTACTATCCTAATGTAAAATGAATATATTTCACTACCTCTGGCTGCTTGAATGGTTGAATATATAATAAATGCATAAGGAAATAATAGTTGAAAATGATATTTATTTGACTTTATTTGGTATTTCAGATTTTTTAAAGATATTACCTTATATAAATTCTAACATTTTGAATAGGCAAAAACAAAATAAATGGCTCTGTTTTTCTTCTATAGCTGAAAAATTCATTTGAGTCAATGTTGCTTTTAAATGGGGTTTTAAAATTTCTACCTTTCAGGTGATCTTAAAACACTAGGATAGCTTGGGATGGGAGGCCTAGCCAGAACCTGAGAGCCTAGTTCTCAACTGGGTTGGGCCTCTTGCCTGTCTCAGGACACTTTCAGGTGTCGAAGCCGAGGGGCCAGGTGAGACATTGCCACAGCTGATGGGGGAGGCAGTGAAAGCAGCAGCCTCCCGCAGCAAGGACTTGCCTAACCCAAAATGTCGGTGGTAGAGAGGTCAAGAACCTCTGGGTTAGAGAAAAGAAAGCCATATTTGATTGTTATTAAAATGTCATGAATCACTACAATTACAAAGTGTTTTGTAAGTTTTCAGTCATTTGTTGGCTTATCTTTTCCCCAAGGATTGTTCCTGTCCTTTGCTCTCCGCTCCCTCTTCATTCTTTTACCTCAGATTCATGGTATTTTGTACAATGTTTAGTTAATTTTTATGTACGAACTCAGAATCCTGAAATTTTTATTTTGTCTCATCTTTGTAAAAGAAATTTGTCCATCAATAAGAGATGAAAATAAAACTGAAGCATTTGTATAGTCTTAAAGGAGTGTGTAAAAATTCTCATCATCCCTGCTCAGGGAGAGGGGACTGTGGATGTGTATTGTCACGTGGTACATGCATGGACGTGTGAGCGACACAGCACTTGAGAATAGTGTAGAACTGATTTTGTACCGGTTTTTTTGGTAGTAAAATACCAACATGATTGAAAATTACACTATTAGTAATGGTTTTATCATCGTGGTAGACAGCCTCCATCGTGCTTATTTTACCGTATGAAAAGATTTCTTATCAAGAGGTAGTTCAGAGTAAGGTTATTTATGTGGTAAGGCCTGTTTTGTTTTATTTTGTTTTCCCCAGTGTTTTAGAATACCAAATATTTTTTTTATGCCATGTAGGATATTAGCCAATTTTAAGGAACTCTATTGGCAGTTGGGGGGCATTTGTGCTTTATTTTATAGTGAGAGTATTTTACAGTGTTTACTTGTTCAGCTAGCTCATGCTTTCCTTAAATGATCAAGTGTTACTATTTACTGTATTTCATCAAATTCGAGGCTGCATAGATTTTCAGATGCATCCCAGATTCAGAAATGTTAAATGAAAAATACAAAAACAAACAAAAACCTTATTTTTTTGAATCACTGAGACTCAATAAACTAAAGAATGTTAGGCCAGCTTTGTCCTGTCAAAGCATTTGATTACTTTTTTCACATGAGAAGTAGGTGTAATGAAGGAAATTTGTGCTTAGTTTACAAGAATAACATGAAATTATGTCTGCAGGTATAGAACTATATATTTTTTTTCAGATAAATAATGTAAAGCAAACAAATCTATAGCAACAAAAGGGCAATATGACAAGTAGATCAGGCCTTAATCTTTTGAGTGTCACATCTGCCTCTGACACGCCCAAGGCCTCTTTGTTGTATGCTGCTCCTGCCCTTTCAGGGCTGGCAGAAAAATAGCTAGACATGAATCACTTGCCTGGAAGTTTGTGATGCTAGTGCATAACTTGTAGGCAGTAAAACATAACTTGTAATGTCGTGGTGAAGTAGGATCGTTGGCTGCGGTAGAGCGCAGGGATAATTCTGTTGGTGCTGTCTGTGTAGGCGTGCAGAGCACTCAGTGATGCCTCTTCAGCTGCATGACAGGCAGAATGAGAGCTCTTGTCTCCTCACTGTCCTGTTCCTCCTGAGGAAATAAGACAGCATTGTTTTGGTCCAGCTCCATCTATTCTGAGAAAGTACTGTGGTCTCAGTTTGCAAATAGAATGAGAACAAATGGTATACCATTTTGGATAAAATGAAATTGAAACAAAATGCTACTGCAAAGTACAAGTGCAAAGTAAAGACAAAAACAGAAAGCAAATTTTGTAACATTTGAATTTTCCATAGCCATCGATTCTGCTTTTCTTCACAGCCAGAGTGACACTTCAGATAGTTAATTTCACAGGAGAAGGTTGGCCATTTGTTTGGTTTCTTTATGTCATCTAGGTGTTAATATGTGGTTTCTGTCTTGAAAATTTTTAATCTAGTTAATAACATGAACTATCTTAAAGGTGAAATCTATGTTCAGAGGCATCCTAAGAGAATAAACACAGTGATCTAGAGGAAGAAGCTCTTAGTACCATTTTGACTTTGCCTCTTATAATTGACTAATTTTATTAACGTTGTATAGCCCCTTGTCCCTTCATTTTCATACTCCACAAAACAAATGTGACACTAAGAAGTTGTCCAAAGGGATGAAAAAACACCAGTTGTAGCACTTACTCTAATCTCAGCACTCTGGAGGCTGAGGCAGGAGGATTGCCACAAGTTGGAATCCAGCCTGGTCTACATAGTAGTGAGTTCAAGGCCAGCGAGAACTGCATAGCAAGACCCTATCTCTAAAACTGTGTGTGTGTCTGGGGGATGTAATAAATGTGTTGAAAGCTATACTTGAAGGTATAATGGAGACTTCATAAATATTGATTTCCTCTGTTGGTCAAGAAATAGCCTTTATGGGCCTCAGTTTTGTCATGTCTTAAAAGGGGTTAGTAGTTTGAATCACTTGTTTCATGTATTAATATCAGGATCAAAGATAAATTATGTGGAAAAGATTTAACATTACATAAATGTCACTAGTTTTACAACTTCTAAATTAATTAATAATTTTTGTGGTGCTAGTGATTAAACCTAGCATCTTGCATGTGTTAGGCAGGCATTCTACCACTGAGCTGCATCCCCCATCCCTAGCTCTACATTATTTTAATGAGAGCATATTGCATTAAAGCTACAAATGTCCTTTGAGAAAATGTTACATTTAAAATATTAAAAAACAATAAAGTATAAAATACTTTTGTTTTTATATTAAAATAAGGTAAAATTTGTATTGAAAGATTCAAATTTCATGCTAACACTTGGGAAATACACATATTTTTTATTTTATTTAAATCTTATATGGTAGTGAACAAAAGATGAAAGGGCACATGATAATGCCACAAAAACAGTGAGTTTATTATTACCTTGTAATTGTATTCCTTGTAGTATGCTTAAGAAACCTTTCAAAACCAGGGGTGAATAAGTAAAGCCACCTCTTTAGTCAGAGAAGACTTAAGGGAAAATATTGTCTGTCTTTGATATGTCAAAGACTTGGATAAGAGTAGCTTTCATTCTTGGTTCCCTCAGAAAATAAAGCCTGGGTCATCTTCTCTGAGTTAGCTTTTGACGTTAGCTGGCCTTAACAATTAGAACTGCCCACAGTTCAAAAAGACTGGATACCATGCGAGAGAAGCAGATTCTTTACCACATGGAATTCAGGCACAGTACCACCCAAGGTCATAAAACACCATGTGTGATTGGGACACTAAGGGTCACCCAGGCTAGTGGACCCCAAGCTGTGGTTTGTGAGTCACCCACATCAATACTGGATAAGTTGCTTAAGAAATAAACGTCCTCAGCCATATCTCTTCCACTGAGCCAGACATTTAGGTGGTGGGTCGTCTGATTTTTGTGTTGCTTAGCCGCCATTTGGGAGCCGCTGGTCTGGACCAAGCCCTCTATTACATAGGTGGGGTCTCTGAGGCTCATACAACTTACAAGACTTGCATGCAGGTCTGCAGTGTCCAATAGTGAGTTTACTGGTGAAGCTCAGCCTACTGTTCTGCACTACCTGTTTACTTGAGTTGAAATAAAAAAATTCTACTTCCACGGGGAATTTCCAGTTTTGCATTTGCAGTTTTGCACACAAATTAAAATCTGCATTTCTTGATCTTTTTTGAATCTAATGTTTTTCCTCTTCCTGTATGTTTCCATGTAACCAAAGCCAAAAGAAGTGCTTTTTCTTTTTCCAGGGCAACTACTTTTCAGACAGAAGTATAGTAATAATAATCAGTTATCCACCACTTTCCCTTTACAGGTAAAGAAACTAAGACTTGCAAGGTTAAATTGTAGTCTTAATTACAATGTCTCCTCTAAAAGTTGAATTTCCTGATTCCTAATTCAATCTTCTTTCCACTGTTCCTTGTTAAAGGGTACTGTAGGTTGTTGTTCTTTTTACTTTAATATATTCATTTAAGGTTTTCAAGTTCATGCATAGTTCCTTGCTGATCAGTCTCATATGTACACAAAATTTGAAACCACTCTTGGAACCAGACTGAGCAAGCAATTCCTACTGATATCATTCAATATAAAGAATAAAAACTAGAGAATTTTGAGTTAACATTACTGTAGATAACTCCTGACTTTTGGAGTTCATTTAGTCCACAAATATTTTTAAGTACCTATTCTGTGCTGGGCCCTACTTTGAGTCTACAATACAGTAATAGACAAAACAGACAGAAACTGTTTTGTCATAGAACTTATAGTCTAGACAGGAGCGAGTAGATTGGGGTTAGAACTGGTTTGCAGTTTTTTAAAAGTTTAGTTCTTGCCCAGAGAATGAAGGGTTGCCCATAGCAAGAAGTAAGGAAGCATGCCTTGTGGGTATCTCTGGTAGAATGTACCAGCTACTCAACACATGAGGAGCCTCTGAAGCACAGCATGCCTGGAGTGTTTGAGGCACAGGAAGAATGTGTATGGCAGAGGAGAGTATAAAAGAGGGAAAGTAATAAGGAAATTAGGATCATGTGGGTCAATCTAAGAGCTTTGTTTTTTGGTTTTTTTTAAATTTAGAAATTCATGTATTGAATAAATTCAGTAAACAGATAAACTGATATAAAAGTAAGATGCAAATATAAACATTATGAAGATTTTAGATTTTTTTTTAAAAGTAAATTCTTGTTAATTAAGAACATACTGGGGCAGGGATTTAGCTCAGTGGCAGCGCACCTGCCTCGCAAGTGCAAGGTCATGAGTTCAATCCCCGATACCAAAACAAGAACAAAAACCACAAAAAAAGAAAAAACTGTTACTTTTCCAAAACACAGAACTGGATTCCAACAAAAGCAGTTTAATAAAATAAGGCACAGTGTTTAATAAGGCAAAATTCACACACATTGGTATAAGATTACAATATTCTGTTATGTCCTGGGAGGCGAGGGGAAAGTACTAAAATTGAAGTAGTTTAAATATCCTTTTTAGAGCATTTACCATTATAAGGTAATATATAAATTTGACAAATGATATTGAGAAAATAAAACTTAATTGTTGAATCATACCACTGAGTTATTCATTTACCATTAACTTTTAATTAACTATATGTTTATAAAGATATTCCTAATTCACACAGCTTTAAATATAGAAAATTAAGATATCAGATCATACATAGTAATTTGCACAAAGTAAAAGTCAATATATTTTCAGTATCCTTTATTGATACTCTAAAGTCTGAAACTTTATGAAAAGTTAATGTATTGGATATTCTGAAATTTTCTCCCATTGTTTTTGTTTCTTGTGAATACAAAGTGAGTTCGGAACACAACAACACAAGTCTCTACATGACTGCTGTAAAGTGGCTGTTAAAGTTAATAGTCTTTTCTCATAGCTAGTAATCAGTGTTATTTAAATTAGTGACAATTCTCAAACATCAATTATGGACAGAATCAATTTAGTAATGTTTTTGCAATACTGGCAACAATAATGTCAATCTTATTCCACTTTCTTCCTTTAGCTGGAATTCTGAATAAAACAATTTTATCCAATTTTATTCACAGCCAAAGGAACAAAGTATGTTCTGCTGAATGCAGATGGTCTTTCTGCCATGGCTTTCTGGCATGACAGTATATAAATACTGTTCATTTAACTAATAGATTTAATGTATACTAGATTGAATACTGTCCCCTACATGCATTACTGAGACTGATTAATGCTAAGTGAAAAGTCTAGTAGCACCCAAATTGACATTATCCTGTGAGTGTTCAAATAATGTGTAATGTTTGTTAGTGAACTATTTTTTAAACATCTATCTTAGAAAATATAGACCAAGAAAAATATAAAAAGAATTGAGCTATTTACACACAATGTATTAAAACATTAACCTCTACCCTTTCAACTTATAAAGAAAAGCAGTAGCCAAACATGCCAGGCCTCAGTAACAATGTCTTCGTATGATACTGTAAATATGAAGATGCTTAGGACCTGCTGTTATCCTTTGGTGTTACCAGACAAACTTTCTAAAATAAAGAAATATGTAAGAAAATACATCACTGATTTTATTTCAGGGGACCCTGATCTTTATGGTTCTGACCTCCTGTAACAGTAGTAAATTAATTGGAGTTTCCTCCCCAGAAGCCTATACTCATACACTGGGTCCTGTTTTTGGCGAAGAATTTCTCAGGATCACAGTCCTTCAGTGATATGCAAAAGATCATGGGGCTGTCAAAAACAGCACATTCAATGATACAGTTCCCAACTAAAGGCTGAGAGTAGGATTTAAGGCATATACTTTCTGACTGCAAATGAAAGCATGCTGCCTTAAAAAAAATCATGACTAGGGCCCGGGATTTAGCTCAGTGGTACCACACCTGCCTCACAGGCGCAAGGTCCTGAGTTTGATCCCTGTTACCAAAAAAAATGACTATAATGAAAATATAAAATTACACGATATTAAATTCATTACTGTTATATAAGAGTGCTTTACATAGAGATAGTGAAGGTCGAGGACTTTTCTTTGCAGGAATCAGAACTATGTATTCTTACAGGTTGTGCTGCCTTAAAACCTATACAATACCCTTTACTGGGGTTAAATGCCCAGCAAAATTGAAAAGCTCACTATGTGGTATTTTGGATTAAACAGGGAATAATATTTGTAAGAACACTGTAAAAAATCTCTACTTTTGTATAAGAGGATCATCTAGGAAAAATACGTATTCGTAACTACAGTTAAATGAATAATACAATTGATAGTTTTCTATAATGAGCCATATGAAGATTTAAAGTAACCATTATTTTTATATGTAAATAGATACTGCTAAAATGCTTTCAAAGATCAAACTTTATTTGTACTATTTGCTTGTTTTTCTTTTTTAAAGTAATGAACCAGGTAAACATTAACCAAGGCTTACTTGATGAACCGTAAGTTCCAGGTTAATGAGGTACTACTATTTTCTCCCTTTGGGAAAAGCAAAGTTGGCTGTGAGAAAATCTGGCCCTCCATTATGGAAGGATATGGACACTCCCAACAGCAGACATTGAATATATTTAGAGATAAAGGTTTTTGGATGATAGTAGGCCACTCAACTTCATTTTTTAAAACAACTTATAATATTACTGTAAAGAGCTTTCTTGACTCACAGATATTCCTAAGTTGCTGATGGCATCTCTATTCCTGTCTTTGTTGCTTTTAGAGATTTTAACACTCTAGCACTCAGACTGTTCCTTCTTTTCTATTTGAAATTGATATTTACAATACCTGATAGAATTTGCAGTATTAAGCCATACTTTTATGGCATCAACAAAAATTTCTCCAATCTGAGGTGCCTTTTACAGTGCAAACCTTTACTTTCAAATCTAGTGACTTAAAATTCTAAATATCAACAATTTTAAGCCGGGTGTGGTGGTGTCTGGCTTTAATCCCAGCACTCAGGAGGTTGATGCAGGAGGATTGCCATGAGTTCAAGGCCAGCCTGGGCTACATAGTGAGTTTAAGTCCAGCCTGAACTACATAGCAAGACTGTCTCACAAAACAAACAAAACTAAACAGAATTTAGAACAATAGATGCCTTCTGCATACATTTAGAAGTAAAATATAAACAGTCACCTTCAGATCAATCTCTGCTATTCAAATACAAGGAATACTGAGAACCCTGACCAGCTGGTCCTTATGCCAGTCAGTCCCTGAAACCTTGGAATCAAAATTTCATATTAGCTAATCTTCCTATTTCTTGTGTCCTAGGACTATTTCTCTGACTCAGTTTGGTGATGCAGACAGAACTGGATTCTAGGAATAAAGACTACTAAGAATGCACAATGTACCCATTTCAATTTCGAATATTAGCACTGAAGAATTCCTTTCTTCACAGATTAATACTTTTGCTTAAGTAGATTTTTCTACAACAGTTTCGTTCAGTAAAATCATTCAACTGGAACAATATCAAAAACTTATTTCACAGATCTCCTTTTAAAAAACTAATTAAAGTTTATCAACTGTGATTAAACACAAACATGACTAAAGAGAGAGACTACTACTTTAAATACATAGTCTGCTGTATGACTTGGAAGCTGGCTATCTTGTTTCTGGATGATTAAGTCCCTTGCATCTGTCTCATCTTGTAATTTCTATAAACATTTATAAGAAAAGAGAAGGTGAAGAAAAGAAACAAGGAAAATCTCAGAAATTATTAGCAGCTTTTGTGAAGGGTAAGGTCAAAGATTTTAAAAAGATAAAACCGGCTAAAAGATAGATTTCATTAAACATTATCAAAGATAGCTGCATATTGATAATAGACTTTTGAACCACAATAAACATTTTGTTACGCATATACTATGTATCTACACTATATGGCAGAAGCTAAAACTACTTCTGGATGGAATATTTATATCTGTAAAAGATCAAGGGGTATTACCATCTTTCAAGAAAGCTGAAAAGGCTAAGTAAGGTTAAGTGTTATGTTTACACACTTACCTAGTTATTTTACAAAGACTGATTCTTAGATTACTCAAGCTATTACTTAGGTTAAGCTCTGATGGTCAATAAGGTAAAGGCACATGTAAGCCAGAAAACTTTGGTCCTATTACTTTACTATAAAGAAAGTATTTTCCATGAAAATATTTTATGCATCTAACTAAGTCACTTAGCTACAAAACGTTTTACGATTGTCACTTCGGTGACATGCCTAAGTCAGATGTAGCTTTCATAATTTTGTAGTCTTTCCATGGCCGAAGTGAAGAAGCAAAAACTTTATTATTTCTATTTTATGATATAATCACCCAGGTATTATTGTTAAGCAACAGAAACACATTAGACTATTTCTATAGATTTAGGCAGAAAATTTCTGAATCAAAAGAAAAAAAATCTTACTACATTATAACAAGGTAAAGGTAAAGGGATTCACTATAGCAGCGTTTCACAACTGTAGTCATGAAACTCTCATGTTTCGTGAATTAACACACACACACACACACAAACCCTGAATTACTCTATACTACACTTTCTTCTAGAACAAAAAACTATGTTAAAAAACTTAACCTATATGTAACACTATTATACAATTGGCTTTTAAGAAATAGTGTGTGCCCTTTCAGAGATTACCAGATGCTCTAATGCCATCTGACCTGTATATTTAACATTTACCAACTAGCCATCACGATATTACAGGTTGGTTACTAGTGTGTATTTTACAATAGCAACTTACAGTTGTACTATTATTACATTTTTAGTCTATATTAAAGTAGTTAACAAAAAATTGATAATTTCTAATGGCAAAAATTTGTGACTCCTTTTCCCCTGTGGCTACAAAGTATTTTTTAAAATTTTATCAATATTCTATTTTCAAAATCCTCCATGATTAAACTAGTTTTGGAAACTGTTCTATTGTGCATGAACACAGTAATCCCTGGTTTCAACTTTATTTTGTCCCACTGTCATGTTTTTCTAATCGCTTTCTTTTTTTTTTTTAAAGTGTAGGGAAAGTTACATTTAGTACCTAACACATAAAAGAGTCACATTTGATTATTTAAAATTCTAAACTTTCCCCCATTTATTTAATGCAAGATACAAAGAAGCTTTCCTAGCTTCTAGAGTTTTCTGTTAAAAACTAATGTTCTGTTTTACAATGAACAGATTAAGATTGTGGCTTCCTATCAAGTGTAAAAGCAATTTGTTCACAAGGGATCACTGTTACATTTACATAATAAAATGAAGTTATGATTAATGATTAAAGGTCGTGAGTTCAGCTGTTAGATGCACAGTTGTTAACCTAGTTCTAGTTCTGTTAATGTATATTTTAAAGTGTTTTGCATAATATGTCAGTTTGTAGCACTTTTTCTTGAATAAGCTTCTATAACTTTGCTAGCATTAAGGCACTTACAGTCACTGGTAGATTGAAGTTATAACAATCATATAAAACAAAGAAGAACAAAAGAGTTAAACATCCCATTTAAAAGTAACATTCCTTACTTTACCACTTAGCCGGTTACAAAGGTTAGGTCCTATGTAACCAGGTGTGAGCACACATGAAGAGGTCTGTAATCTAAACACATAGGCAACACACGGAGAGAGTGAATCCCGTTTATGGTATAGTGTTCAATGGAAACCCAGTGACAACTCTGCTAATAATTACAGCGTTGATAATTTCTTTCATCTCAGTCACCACCAATTACAGTCCTCGTGGCTTAGTATAACCCTGTTCAGAATGTACCATTCTGCTGAGAGATTCATGCAAAACTTGAGTGAAACTGCCACCAACCCAAATTGGAACTGCCATTCAGGGTACGTTGTATTAAAAGAATCCAAACATGGAAACGAACTCATTCTTGCTGAATGGCAAATGAAACGTAACATCACCAACTCTTTCATGGACACTCAAGATGAAAATAATCAACTTTAAGGTCTATGCAGGTTTACAATCACCCCTGCTCGGTTTTTTAGTATTTCACAAAACCCTGCATTTGTGTTCAGCCAAGAACTTTCTGCATTCTTTGTGCAGCGACACTAGCTTCGCCTTCCGGGTCAGACTCAGTCTGGGACGTGGAACTGTGCGAGGCAGAACTGCAGGGGGAAGAACATTCTGGCGAACATAAGTAGTGCATCAGCGGGAGGCGATGCTTCCCACAGAAGTCCACAAATTTAATTTGTGTGACAGAACAGTCAAAGTAGACTCCACCACACTTTGGGTTTGGGCAATTGCTGACTGAACTCAAGTATTTAGGAAGATTCCCAGGAAGATCATAGGAGTGTAGGAAATATTTCGCTTCTTAATGGTCCGCGCAGCTAATTCCAGGAGAGTTGGAGGGTGGTGGGTTAAATCTTTAACAAAAACAAACAACCAGTGGATTTCCTCGTAAGCTCAACTCTTCCAAATGAATAAGGGTGAGGGTCTCTCGGGGCAAGTATGTCAGCAAGCAAGTTGTTGTGGAGACTGAGGGAACGAAGTGAATGCAACCGTGAAAGCTGAGGAGGCACACTTTGGATTTTGTTGTCACATAATACCAAGTAATTCAGAGAAGGCAGATTTGCTAATTCCGGTGAGATTTCTTTGATGAGGTTTCCTCCAAGATGTAAACACTCTAAACTCTGCAAGTTCTCGGTCTCGGCCGGGATGTTCTGTAGTTGGTTGCCCCCCAGGCTGAGGTTCTGCAGCGCTCGCAGCCCCAGCACCGAGGCGGGCATCTCCTGGAAGCAGTTGCCGCTGAGGCTGAGCACCTGGAGACTACGGCTGAGCGGCGACTGGGCCAAACCTTTGGGCAGCGCACCCGGCCCGCAGAGCCCGTTGTTCCTGGCCAGCAATGTGCGAAGTCCGCTCAGCGCCAGCAGCTCTGGTCCCAGCGCGGGCAGCAACTGCCCAGCGCCCGCGGCAGCGACACCAGATGGTTATGGGGCAGCAGGAGCGCCTCCTGCGAGCCGCACCGCTCTTCGCTGCGTGCCTCCAGGTCGGACTCCAGTTTTACCGGACACTGAGGCGGGACCAGTTCAGCTCGGCCTCCCTGGAACCTGAACTGTGCCTTGCGTCAGAAGAGAGCTTTGATTTTTATTTGACTGAAGTAGGAAGCCTCTGGAAGGTTTTAAGCAGAGTGACTTTTACCAGTCACTGGGTACTGTGTAGAGAGAGAATGGGACAGGAGGTCAAAGGTTAGAAACTGGGAGAACTGTCAGGAATACTCTAGGTGAGAGGTGTCTTAGACCAGTGTAGTAATGTTCAGGTTCTGAATGTGTTTGAAGCTCGAGGCCACAGAATTCACTTGGGTCAGAGCCATCTCGTAGTAAGGGAAGGGGAAGAGCCAGAATGACTAGAGTTTTGGGCCCCGAGCAACAAGTACATGTTGCTTCATTTGCATGGTACTGAAATGAGGAAGACTAGAAGCATATATTTGGAGAGAGAGCTCATGAACATGTTAACTTTCTACTGCGCATCCAGGGGCAGATGTTGAGGAAGTAGTTTGATATACAGGTCTGCAGTTCGGGGAAGAGTTCCAGACTTTAGGGAGGAGAGCTATCTGAATGGCCTAGACCTTTATTGAAATCACCCAAGAGATGGAATTTTAAGTAATTAGACTGTTGCATGTGTGTGCTACATGGAGACAGTCTTATTTATATATGGTTACAACAATATTGTTAAATAGAGTCTTAGAAACATTTTACAAGTCATAATTTTTTCATGAACTTTGTCTTACGTATATATAGAAAACTATGATACCGTTTCAAGCACCAACCTAAGATCTGAATTAGTATTTATCTTCTAGTTTGTTTTCCTATTTTATCTTCCTATCTAAAAGATTTGATAAAAAGATATTTCTCATGTTAGCTTTTTTTATTGATAACATTTTTTCTATACTTTAAAAAAAACTGCAATAATTCATAAATTAAAAAAAGAAAACACAAAACATGTATAATTTATTACCTTACATTAGAAATACAATATTAGTGTAAGGAATATATGTAAAATATATAGAGTAGTAACACATCTTTCTATAAATGTACACAGAATCTTTGTTTTTATTGTCAAAATTTAACCATGAACACTTCTAAGAATATTTTTAGACCAGATGTTCATATATATGAAGATTAAAAAGTTTATACTAAAATTATTTTCTATCAAATGCCTTAATTAAAGCTGCATTTTGAGTCAGCATAGTTGTCCATCACTCATAATGGGCCTATTCTTACAATAATAATTTCCACAAATACAACATAGATGGAGAAAAAGACCATATTATGAAAACCCATCTCATTCTGTGAGGGATATAAATCAGTAAATCAGTGAGCTACATATTATTGATACTAAATAGAGTGGAGATTGATCGAATTATCAAATACATAAGTTTTAAACCAGTTTTTTGTATTTTTATTTTTATTAGTACATGTATGCAGTATGTAATTGAGTCAATATTTGAAATTATATAAGGCAAAAATATAATCAAATACTTTTGATTGATCATGTATGTACATACAGATCCAAATTTCAAATTTTTATGTGTAAGTCCTCACTCTGACCAAAAAGGATGCCAAGTAAGTACTCAACATGAATGTTCTGAATGTATGTGAAAAGATGCAAGTTTATTGACGCCTCTAGTTCGTTGTACTTGGTGGTAAATTTTAATATATTGTAGGAATAGTTGAATACCATTGAAAATGTTTCACAGTAATACCATGAATCATAGTTCATGATAGGAAAGAAGAGGTGAAATTCATTGTAGCTTCTAAAAGGCTAAATACTTTCAAAAGTACTCTAAAGTATTTTGAGTAAGGCTGCCTTGTATCCTTAATATATTTGTTTTCAATTATTATATATTTTACATGAGCCTGAGCAACCATTTCTTTTCTTTTTTTTTGGTACTGGGGATTGAACTCAGGACCTCACAGTTGCCAGGCAGGTGCTGTGCCACTGAGCTAAATCCCTGGCCCTAACCGTTTTTTGAGCAAGAAATAGAATGTCAGAGTTCATATTTTTCTAGCTCTGAATCTCACCTATTATTCTCTATTCATTCTCTTCCGAAGGGACATCATAATTCACAAAAGTATTTAAATCAGCATCGTTTTACAGAAACAAAGCCCTGCTCAAAGATGTTTTTTCATTTATCATGACGCTCTTTACATGTTTTGCATGATTATTATGAAACTCCTATAATTTAAATTATTCATATGACTTTTAAGCTTTTCTTTTTAAGAATCCTAGCTTTTGTGTGTGTGTGTGTTACCGGAAATCGAACTCAGAACCTTGTGCTTGAGAGGCAGGCGCAGCACCACTGAGCTAAATCCCCGGCCAAGAATCCTAGCTTTTTTTTTTTTTTGGTACCGGAGATCTAACTCGGGTCCTTGCGCTTGCGCAGCAGGCAAATCCTAGCTTTTTAAATGCAGGTGTTCCTCACTGCAAATGAAAAAAAATTTTTAAGTAATTTTCTAGTGTTGTTATATTTTTGATGTATGATTACATATTTTTGTTTTTCTGTAGTGTATCACTTTATTTCTTATTCTAATTTTACTATTTTTTATTTGCTATTTTTAAATAAGTGTTTTATTTGCTATTTTTAAATTGGAAATTATTTTCATAAAGCTGCCCTTTTAATTTGTAGAAGACCCATGTCAGCTGTGCACAATCCAGGTATTAACTTTTCTGTAAATGATGCTGCTAATCTCCTAACTCTTAGATATATGACTTATGAAAAATGGTGCCCATTAGAAAGAATATAGAAAAAGAAAAAAAATCATCAAATTCTCTCTTTACTCAGTAACTCAAAACTGTTGTTCCTGGAGTAAAATTTTGACATCTCAAGCAGTTATTACAATGTGCAAACATTTTTTTCTGTCAAAATTAGGACTTTTTAAAAACCTCGTATAAAGTAGAGGTAGTAAACTTGATTAGAGGAAACTGCTATCACTACAATGACTTCTGTAGAAAATATCACTGTAAGTAGTCACTTTTTGGAGGATTCTTGCCTTGTTCAAATATGGTTGTGTATGGGTGTGTGTTTTTCTTTATGAATTTATCATTTGGGTCCTCTATTAAAATAGTAATAATTTTGAACGCCTCTTTGATAGAGCTGGAGTGGACCAGAAAAATTGCTTGCTTTAGATGAACTCATTGATAGTTGTGAACCAACACAAGTGAAACATATGATGCAAGTGATAGAGCCTCAGTTTCAGAGAGACTTCATTTCCCTGCTCCCTAAAGAGGTAAGGATTGCAAGTTACCTCCTTTGTTGGGTGGGATTTGAAAGTACAACTCAACAGCTATCACTGTTAAGCAGTATTATGCTAATTTTGTTATCCAGTATTTTTAGTTTGACACTAGTACAGTAGTACTAACTAGTAGTAAAGCAGTAGTTACTAATAGCAAAGAGGGCTCTAAATTGATAAACAATTATGTAGTAATGTTAGTTGTCAGATTAAAGTATGATTAGGGACTAAGTTGCTTCTTTCTATTATTTGAATCAGTAATACATAGTAACTTTTTGAGTTTGATTCATTGCCTTGTTTCTTTACCAAGATTTTTTTGTTTCTAGGTTATCTGAAGCCCAATTTTAAATTGTCTCAATATGTTCATTATTTACAGTGGATATTTTAAAAATTCTGATTTTATTAAACCAGCAATGCTTTTTTTCTTATTTTGTCATTTAGCCTAAGTCCCTTCAAGACCAGTTGTTTTATGCTTCTGTTGAATTGCAGTTCTCTGGTACCATGGTACCTAGTCCATGAACTTCAGTTCTTTCTGCGATTCTGCTCACAAACCAAATTGGACAAGAACCGAGTCAAATTCAGTGGTTAGGTTCAGTGTTGACCTTATGGGGAAATTTAATTTGGTTCTCATCCAGTTCAGTTTGCAACAGAATCATGGAAAGAACTAAAGTCATGAACCGAGGTATCACTGTACATACATCACATAATTACTTAGATACATAGAATGTCATATGTGTATCTTTTGTGCTAATCATCTCGCTCTCTGCTTCCATTAGACACATACTCACAGACTTCCCGTACCGATTACATTCTCATGGCACTTCTTTGGAGTTATGTATTTGCATTTTTTAATTTTTATGTAAATGAGTACTGTTTCTTGTCATAAACTATGATAATATGAGCATTCTTACCTATAAAAATAAAGCATAGTTTAGATTATTGATCTGATTTTATTTTTGTCAGCAAACAAGAATAATATAACATTAAATAGTCATTGTCCCCATGATATATATTTTCACAATATCATACTATGTCAGCAAAGAAGATAAAATACTTAAAAATTTGTATATATAAAAATCCCAAAGCTTTAAACTTGAAAAGGAGTGAATTTTTTTCAGATAATCATTCTAAATATTCTAATAGTCCCAGTTTTAATTTCATGTTAGATATGAATAAAATAGGTTTATCATATTTAGTGTATGAAACTAAGCATAACTCCAGGGTAAAGCAAAATTGATTTTTAAAAAAAAAACCTTTCTCCTAAAATGATTTTTTCTTTGGGGTGTTTTTTAAAAGCGGGGGAAAAAAATGTTTATTCTTGTTAGTCTTTTCTGAAATTGAACCCTTTGAATAGATTTGGCTTATGAAAATGACATAAGCTCTCTTTCCTTCCAGAAGGGCATTAATAACAAGAAATACTTTTATATTTAAGTGAAAGTGAGTTTATTCATTTTTTATATACTTTTGATAGTTTGCCTGATATATATCTCCTCCTGATTTTAGAGGGCAGCATTTTTGTTCAAATGTACTTACTTTCTCAGTCTAGTTTGTCTCTTTATCTCTAGGAATGATGGGGTTTTCTTTGTTCCCTGAAAGAAATACAGGGAACAAAACAAAAAATACCTCCCTGTATGTTTTTTGTAATAATGTTTTAACTCACAAAAATGTAATTTAAATGTGATTTAAAATCAGTAGAATTTGAAAATACTCTAAAGAGTCTTAAGAGAACAAATGAGGATAAATCCAATAAAAATTCTCTTAAGTGTTCTTTTAAAGTTTACCTGAGGAAAAAGAAAACGTGCAGCCAAATTGAAAAACGGGAGAGAGTGCTGGCTTAGAGTATCACCTATTTCAGTTTTTTGTTTACAGATACTAGAAAAAGTTTCCGAATTTGAAAAATACTTTATTTTATACGTGGAGAAATAATAATACAGATCTAAGTCCTTAAGGAAATTAGCACTTTGATCAAAGACTCAGTTTTACTATTATTTAAAACATTACCTGCATGTCAGAAGATTGACTTACGGTATTTTTCTTATAATTCATTTGAGCAGATCTCAAAGCTCTTTACTGACATCTACGTATTAATCTCAAAAAATGTTGATAAAAATTACTCTAGTCTCACATGACAAACTTGTGATAAATAGCATAATTCTTATTTGGAAAGTAAATACCAGAAGGCTCATAGTGATAAGGTTAGGTGGTCCAGAACAAAACTTGATAATTACAGGGTTAGCTAACATTTTTGTTATTGTTGTTCTTTAAATTTTTTCCCTTGACTAATTCGGTCTCCTAAAATACAGCAATTATTGGGGAGTATTGGCTACCTTTCAGGAACAATATTGTGCTCTCTGTCCCCTCTAAGGAGCTTGTTTTAGTTCCAGCTGCTATAACAAGGTACCATACACTTACAAACAACAGAAATGTATTTCTCACAGTCCTGGAAGCTAGGAAGTTCAGGATCAGGAAGGACCCTCTACCAGATTGTAGATTTCTGTTGTCTTACGGCAGAAAGAGGACGTGAGAATTCTCAGGGGTCCCTTTTATAGGTTACTAATCTCATTACTGACAGCTGCGTTTTCTCACGACCTAATGAACTCCCAAAGGCCCCACTTCCAAAGTCACATTTTGGGGGTTAGAATTGTAACACATTTGAGGTGACACAAACGTTTAGTCCCATTTCAGAGCCCTACATGACCAGACTTGCTTTGAGGACCTGCTGTACTTCTCCATAATGCATGGTTAGAATCATGTAACTAATTGCGGTTCCCTTACTGTTTGGCAGATTAATTAAAAAACCGTATCATTGTCGACAACAATTTGTGTGCTGCTTTTTCCCTTTGCTGACATGTTTTTCCTTAGTTCTAGCCACCTCCCCCCATAGTTTTCTGTTTTGATGGAAGTAGATAGATACTGTAGAGACAAACTAAGCAGCTGAAGTTCATGGTTGACTTAGAGACTTTACTACTTTAAAGGAAAGTATGCTGGTTATCTGTCAAGCTCTGCTTTAACTTTCCTTAGTACCTGGCCATTGCTTTACATTTCTCTTTAATACATGCGGACACTGGACTTGACGGTCTCTTAATCACTATTAATGAAGGAAATTTTACCTAGTGCTTTGAAATCTAAACTGTTCTGGATTTGTTATATCCTAGCCTTTGAATTACCTGATTTCCACTTCAGTCAAATAACTAAAGCAAAGAATAGATTTTTTTCATATGACCATTATAAATATCTTGGGCATTAATTAGCATCTCTTGCATAAATATCTTTGTGCCTGGTTACATCTGTATTAGATTATAATTTTCACATAGGTTGATAGTATGATGACATCACATTACTGTTACACTGAAACTAAGCTAACTTGCTTAGGCTTTGATTGCTTAGGCTTTTGATTTCAAAATTAAATAGCTTGTTGAGTTCCCATTAAAAAATACGTTGAATGATAAGTATATACTTATGCATATATACATATATATACACATAGATTGTAGAGTATTGTTATGCCTTTTTATCTTAAATGACTATATAGATGTGATGCTGAATGCTCTTCTCTAATAGACAAAAACAGTTATTTCATGAAAAGTTTTCACTGTCATTCATCAATAGTAGTATTAGACTGAAGTGTGATACTGGCTAGTTGATATTTTGTGTGTAGAATGTACTCAATAAATAGGAGATTAGTGGTGAACTCTACATATTTAGAGTCACTGGGAAGAAAGAATTTTTATCATGTAATTCCTGTTCGGCTTCAAAAAATAATTCAAGTTGTGCTTTCACCCCCTGTATGACCCTTGGCCCTTTATATGGTAGTGATTTAATCTTTGTCTTTTAGTTTATGAAAATTGAACTTTATTGCTCTGTTTAGATACGTTTTTATTGTCATATCGTAATTTTTTATATATGTCAAGAGGTCATTATTTTACTTCTTTCCTTTTTCCTTGTTTACTTGAATTGACTATACACAGTGAAAAAAATGATAGTTTACAAATATTGTAAACAAAATTTTTAAATCAATAGTGTACTGAAGAGCTATCTCAAATATATAACTCTATGTGGCCCATCAAGAAAAATCCCCATAAACAACATAAAATAATTAGAGCCTAATTACCTTTATATGTCTGTGGAGCAGTTTAATAATTGTCTTGGGTGTCAAGGGTGTAAATGTTTCCAAAGTTTATCATTGTAGTAAACACTTTGATGTGATGAAGAACTAATTATGATATCTAACAAATGATCTGAAATTATATCATGCAGAACCTATAAAAATCCTATTTCTTATCAGTCAGGCTGTCAGACAAGCACTTAGTGAAATTACATTGTAGTACGGAGGGAAAACAAATGTAAATAATAAAGTGAAAAATAAAATATAAAATCTGTTGAGATTCACAGAACAAAGGCAGAAGTAGAGACACATATTTAATCAGTATTCCTTCAAGATGTAGAATTATTGATGTTCATAAAAACCTGTAGGGCATTTATTTTTAATGTCTAGCTTATATTTGTAAAGACTGAATGTACTGCCTTTTGTTAATTTAGACATTATAATGTAGAATTATATTTATATGTAAGTAAGTGTCTTATACAGCAAATAACTAACTTATTTTTTCTACAGCTTTTAAAAATATGAATATACCATGTGGTTTTTCTTTTCTGTAGCTGGCACTTTATGTGCTTTCATTTCTGGAACCCAAAGACCTGCTACAAGCAGCCCAGACATGTCGATACTGGAGAATTTTGGCTGAAGACAACCTTCTCTGGAGAGAGAAATGCAAAGAAGAGGGTAAGGTTCAAACTGGCATAGAGCGTTTGTTGGTACTTTAGAAAAGCAGTATGATTCTGAAAGTAAGTAACAAAATAAAAGTAAATTTTATGTGCAAGTGGAATAATGGTGAATAAGTGAAAAAGAGGAACTTGGGCACCTTGTCAAAGATTGGATCTTCATTTACATTCTTCACCTATTTGGATTCACTAGTTAAAGAGTCGAGATGAACACAATGTAAAGGAAACTAAAAAATTGTGTTATCAAATATTGAATATTCCATTCATTCCTTCCATAAATATTTATTGAACACCTACTATGAGCTAGACTTTGGATGTGAGGTTTTTTGGGTTTGGGTTTGAGTTTGACTTGGTTTGGAGACACAGTCTCACTGTACAGTTCAGGCTGAACTTGAACTCACCGTGGAGCCCAACGTGGCCTTAGGCTCTGGATCCTTTTGCCTCAGCCTCCTGAGTGCTAAGTTCCTAGACATGTGTCACCATGCCCAGCTGACATCTTAAAAAATAGTGATGTCCTGCCATTTTCTTCGTGTTGTGGAGCTTATATTCCTAAAAACTATTTTGTTTTTTAAAGATCTTCTTCTAAGGGAATAGACATCATCAATATTAAGTGGAGGACTTTTTTCCAGCAAACATCTAAATAAATAATCATTTTGACAAAAATATATAAAAATATTACTTGCTTCTAAGAAGCACAGTTTCTCTGAAAGAATCACAGTGAAGTAAGATCACACTGAAGGCGATCCTCCCCTGGCTTGTCAGGACGTCAGGTGGACAACATTGGTGGCCAGTCCAATGAATGAAACTTCGAATTGACCCAGACCCCTGACTGGTTAACCGGAGAAACCTTCCTTCTCTAGTGTCCGTATAAAGTGGGATTAATCATCTTTATCACCTTCTCTCATAGAATCATTTTTTAATGACTTTTTAAAATTGTGGTAACATGTACATAATAAAATTTATTATTTTAGCAATTTTAAGTGTATGGTTCAATTACACTAAATACATTCATATTTTGTGCTGCAGTCACCAGCAGTTGTCTCTAGGGCTTCTTCATCTTTCCGAGCTGAAATTCCATGTCCATTTAATAACCCCCCAATCTTCCTTCTCCCAGGGCCTGGCAACCACTTTCTATTTCTATAAATTTGACTGATACAGGTATCTCAGATAGGTAATCGTATGATATTTGCCCTTTTATGATTGCCTTATTTCACTTAGCATATTGTCTTCAGAGTTTATCCAGTTGTCAGAACTTCCTCTCTTAAGGCCGAGTGATTTTCCACATGTCAGTGTGCCCTTGGATTACTTCTGCCTCTTGGCTATTGTAAATAATACTGCTATGAGCACAGGTGTACAGTTACACTTGTTCAAGTGTCTTCCTTTTATTCTTTTGAGTATATGTTGTAAAGTGGATTTGCTTGATCATATGTTACATCTGTGTTTAATTTTTTGGTGGAACCAACGTGCTGTTTTCCACAACAGTTGTAGTATTTTACATTCACACAAGCAATGAACAAACAATCCTCACCAACTTCTCCTGGAATCATTTTTAGAAAGAAATGAAATAATGAATACAAAAATATGCCAGAATACACACTTTACATTATTGTTACATTCCTTAATAACAGTATTAGAAATTAGACTGTGTCCTGCATTTTACTGGTTTTAAGCCTAGAGGAAAATGAAATACATTTTTAAATGTGTGATTTTTATTATTGGTAAAGGGAATTATTCTCTTGAATTCTTTGATGCTTCAGGGATTGATGAACCATTGCACATCAAGAGAAGAAAAGTAATAAAGCCAGGTTTCATTCACAGTCCATGGAAAAGTGCATACATCAGACAGCACAGAATCGATACAAACTGGAGACGAGGAGAACTCAAATCTCCTAAGGTAACTGAACGCTTACATTGTAATGGAAACTGTTAGTCAGTGGTCCTACCTCATGTACTGTTTCAAGTCTTGGCAAGCAGTATAACTAGACACCTGTCTTCAGTGGAAAGGAAACTGTATTTTAAGATAACAGAAAATATAGCTGATACTATTCCTTTACTGCTAATTTCTCTAACCTGACAACAATTTTACTTGAAGAAAAGATGAGATGAATTGTACGTCTTTCATTCTTTCATCTTACATAAATTAAAATCTCTGAATATCTTCTTGAAATTTATTATGTCATATATATTCTTCCTAAGAGTTTGCAATGGAGCTCCCTCTGCTCACATTGCCTGAACATGACTTTTTGAGGAGTGTCTGTGTTTTGGCCAAAGGTGGCTTTTCTGTGTTTTATTTTTATAAATTGAAGCAGAAACCTGATTTTCTGTCTTACATTTCAAGTATACAAAGAATAGTAAAAATGCTTCAAATTCTTAAGATGTAGTTTTATAACAGAGAAACAGTTTGAGGAGACAATGTGTGTACATTTTGGCAGATGTTTTTAAGTTGAAAAAGCTGATAATTGTTACTTGTCTTTCTAATTAGAAGGTGTTTTGTTCTTGTGTGTTAAAAGTTCTTGTGTTTATAAGACACGTATTACTTTTCTTTAAACGTGAAATAGATTATTATAAAATACACTTGGTTTTGAAACATCTTTATGAGATCCTGACTTAGTAAAATTTTAATGGTGGGTGTTTGAAGTGTAAATAATAAAAAATGGAAATGATAAAATGTTTAAGGTTGATTCATCAGCCAGGAAGGATGATGCTTCATTTTATATAAATTTTCATTCTAGAAATGGACTATGAGTTACAGTTCCTACTTAATGGCTTCATCTTTTCTTTTCACCAGTATTTTAAAGAATAGCATATTCCTAACCCGTACACCTCTCTAATAGGTGCTGAAAGGACATGATGATCATGTGATCACCTGCTTACAGTTCTGTGGGAACCGGATAGTTAGTGGTTCTGATGACAACACTTTAAAAGTTTGGTCAGCAGTCACAGGCAAAGTAAGTCTGCCTCTTCTTGCACTTCACAGAGTTACCATTTTGAGTTTATCTCCACAAGCATCAACCAGTAAAAGGAAAATAAGGATTCATTTTTGATCCTCACTTATTATGATAGCAAATATCAGGGCTTCTAGCTTAGCATCCTTCCCACCCCCATATTTGTGACAGTCATCTTGGAGTGATGCTGATGATGTTTCTCATGATAAGAATGTCATTCATTTTTTTCTTTTCATTTAAATAGTTTGTCTATCTCTGTGACTTAAATATTTTCAGATATGTATCTTTTTCTTGGCTCGCTTTTTCCCATCCAAGTTACACTTCATTCGTTTTAGTCTTTCAAAAGTATGATAGACATTTATTTGTCTTTATAAACTGCTTTGTTAATAAGCTACCAATAATTTAGAAGTTAAGATTATGTTAATCTAGAGTTAACCTCAGACCCTTGTGATGTAGAAGTTAAGCAGAGTAGGTATTTAAATACAGCTTTGAAGAAAAAAACAGTCCAAGCAAAAGATTTACTTCATACAGTGTTATTCCTTTAATGATTCTCTGGTGAATATTTATTTTCATCTATCATGGATTAAGTAATTGGCCACCTGCAAAGTTGTACAGAATGTGAAAAAAATCCATTTTTAAAAAAATATCTTTTATAATGCTGCTTCTTGGACAAGAATCTTATAAATATTAGAAGTCAGATGTTAAAACTTTTAAAAGCAGCTTCATATTTCATGGTGCAATACTAGGTTTGGATTTATTTCAGGGTTTTAATGTCTGTCTTTACTTGTTTAGCAGTAGCTTGGCTGGCTCCTAACTACTGCCCTGGGGCAGATTTAGATGAAGTGTGGTATGTAGCCACACCCAATTCTGTGGACCTTCTTTCATAGAGTGGGTTTCTATGCAACACCCCAAATTGAAGTTTTAGTATTATTTCATCAGAGGCCAGGCGGAAAGTCTCGCACATTGCATTCATCTGTTGTTTGCTTTCTGTCACACCGAATGTTTCTATCATGTGTCTTATATAAGTTTCATATCACATTTGCTTTCTACATATTTGTTCCTCAGTTGGTGTACATGTGTAAGTATATGATGCTACTGAATAAACTAAACAGTAGTGATGGGGTCATGTTACATCAACGCCCAAAAATTTTTCTGATGATCCATTCAAATTCACTTTATAATTTATTCCAGATTTTAATGAGCTATTAAAATAGTATTTAAATAACTTTCCTTTCTACCCAAAATTAATCATCTTAAGTGTTTTTCCAGTGTCTGAGAACATTGGTGGGACATACAGGTGGAGTCTGGTCGTCACAGATGAGAGACAATATCATCATTAGTGGATCTACAGATCGGACTCTCAAAGTGTGGAATGCAGAGACTGGGGAATGTATACACACCCTGTATGGGCACACTTCCACTGTGCGCTGTATGCATCTCCATGAGAAAAGGTACAGGAAAATCCCAGTTAGTTGGGACTCCTTCTGTCATTCATGAATCATTACTGATATAGTGATAGTGATTTTTTAAAGTAGACTTTAATGTTTCTAAACTAGGAAAGCCATAATGTCTTGGCTTAAAATTGCAGACTTGCCTTTGAATTTCCTTTTGTATTTGATATGTTGGGGCTGCTTTCTTGAAACTATAATCACTAATCCTTTTTATTTTTTGATGATTTATCATCTTCAAACAAAAGTCATTTTCTTGGTGTTTATATTTCTGCAAGTGGCACAAATTCACTCAGGGTTTCAAGCCTCGGAGTCTTTTTAATTACCAGTCCAGCTCTGTCATAACCCCCAAATCTAGGCAAAAGAGAGACTTGGGAGTTAATTCATTCTCTTACTACCTGTTGGAACTATTGCCGTAGCTTTCAAATACTGTCTTCTCACCTTTTATACAGTTTACAGAGAGCCTTCATATAATTATGATGGTATCACTGGCCTGTTCTTAAATGTTGGGAGTCTACTGTTGCCTACCAAATTAAGGAAGAAATTATTTCATCTGATCCAGACTGTTTGCCTTTTCCTACTCAGTGCCTTTGCTGTTGCTATTTTCTCCTCCTCTCTTTTCTCCTTGATGCTCTTCTTTTAAAATCTTATCTTCCTATTGACATGTCTTCATCGTTCACCTGTTAAACAAATGTATTTTCTACTTCATTTGTTAAAAAAGATCTCTCTGAAAGTTCCAGAGTAACCACAGCACTCTTATACCTTTAATTCTTTACTGAAGATCATTGAATAAGCTAAACTTCACTCTAGATTTGTAATGTGTGAAGGAGAGTACCTTTCACTTATAATTTGAATCTACTTTGAAAAGTGTGCTGTGTAGTTGAAACTTACAGAATATGGGTATCGAGAAGCCTGGTGATTGAATTGCAGTTATGTTCTGGCTTAACTCTCTCCATGCTTCAGCATTCTGCTCTCCAGTATGGAAACTGACACTTCTTTTTGTCTTAGGAATGACATAAGTATACCTGGGTTTTCAGCTTTGTGTTGTAATCCAGAGATGATTGCATCATTTGTATTACTGTGGTTTTCAGAAGAGTATAACTTTAATAATGATGGGCCAGGAATTTCTGTTGCTTCTGCAGATATCTTTGAAAGATATCTTGTATGAAAGATACATATATGTATGAAAGATATCTTTCATACATCTGTGTATTTCAGCAACCCCATTACCTATAGAATATTTGTAAATCTAAGCATTAACAACATGAACAGCCTTTGAAAACATATCTAAAACTAGTTAATTTTACCAGAATATGTAGCATGAACCATCTGTAAGTTTTTAAATCACAAATTTTGATTCGAAAATGTTTTGCCGAAAAATCATTATTGAATTTTTTACCTAATCACAATGGCAATTTGTAATAATTGAAAATTGGGAAAATGACAGGATGAAGAAGACATTTAAGTTATTCAAAATAATACCACTCAAATTCCCCCATTAACATTTTATACATATGTCCACATTATCAGGACCACATTTTATATATTGACAACCACCTTCTTTTTTTAATACAATACAGTAGTTTTCAAACTCTGTTGCACAGAACCTCACAGGGGTTGAAAGTATACCTCAGTGGTTGAGCACTTGTTTAGCATGTGCAAGGTGCTAAGTTCTGTTCCCAGCATTGCAAAAACAAAGCAAAATCACAGAACCTCACAGTGCTGGAAATAAAGGCCATACGTAAGGGAACCAACCAACCAGGTGGAATTATAGGCATCCCCACTTTCCATTTCAACCAAAATTACTCAGTAGTGTGTTTATATATCAAGGTTTTACATAGGATTTCTTGAGAAAACAGGTATACATGCTCGAGAAAAATGGGGCGGGGGGCTTTAAAAACCACTGGCTTCATTTATATTTGCTCACGTTACTGAAAGTTATAATGCACTTTTTCTCTTTTCCCCTCACAGAGTTGTCAGTGGTTCTCGAGATGCCACTCTTAGGGTGTGGGATATCGAGTCAGGCCAGTGTTTACATGTCTTGATGGGTCATGTAGCAGCAGTGCGCTGCGTTCAGTATGATGGCAGGAGGGTTGTTAGTGGAGCGTATGATTTCATGGTGAAAGTATGGGATCCGGAGACTGAGACCTGTCTACACACGCTGCAGGGGCACACTAACAGAGTCTATTCCTTACAGGTAAGCGATCTTATCTCTCCTATCCCCGAGATGCTCTGTTCCTGAGTCATAGGATTGTGTCACTCAGATGATCACTGTCAGATTGCTGATCCAGTCAGTCCAAAAGAGATGAATCCATTTAATCTGCTCTTTGCATGTACTTGGGAATTGGTGTGAAGAAAGCATGAATTTCAAAATTATTTAAATGGTTTAATGGTTTCCATTTCTGTGATCCATTTTCCCTGTGGAATACAGATATTTATCTTGGGACCTGAGACTTTGGAGCTCTAAGTTTGCTATGTTAATTAACAGACAGTGTCATAGGAAAAGAATGTGGATTTTAATAAACTTAGCAGAGGATTAATTTGGCCAAAAGCTGCCCCTTTGCCTTGATAGCTGAAAGTTGATGGACCGTGTAATTGTGGTTCCATCCCCTTCAGAGTGGGGCCTGATTGCATAAAGCTGCTCCACTGTTCCAGGCCACCGATGTGTATTCTTAACGAAGCACGTTTGACTAACCTGATTTGTTTACATTTGAATCTGATAACCAAGAATAGATTGTCATATTTCAGGATCATTAGCAAGACTAACAGATTTAGAAAATGGGTCTTGTTTATTTCCTGAAAGACAGCATATTCAATTTTAAAACATATGTCCCATTGCTTACATAGTTTATACACCAACTACTGCCGCTTACTGATCAGCAAATAAGTACATATTCCCAATGCTGACATTGCTGTTCTGAGGGTATTTCTTAATTGTACTGCCCATGTCATCAAATGTTGATATATAGTAAAGATGTTAAATTAGACAAGGTGATGAGCTTGTGAAGGAAAGGGAATTGGCTGCACCTGCCTTGATGTTTTGTCATATGCTCAGAACCTTAATGAAATATAATCTCAAAATAAACCACTCAGTAGAAAAGAGGTAGTCTAGGGCCAGGGATTTAGCTCAGTGGTTTCGCCGCCTGCTGCACAAGCACAAGGACCCAAGTTCGATCCTCGGTACCAAAAAAAAGAAAAGAGGTAGCCTATACACACACATAAAATCTTATGGAACTGATAGAAACTTACTGGCTTTTACTGTACCTAAAAGGCTGAAGGAGATGCTACATAGCTTCCTTTTGTTACCATAACACCACCTTTTAAAATCCCAGATGTAATTATCTTGTTTTGTTTTGTTTTTTGCAATATATATATATTTTTAATCTTTCCTTTTTTTTTGATACTGGGGATCGAACTGGTACATTGTAGGTATACAGTATAATGACATGCATCATTGGAAATTTGCACCTTTACATAGTCTCTCTTAGTTCTTATTTTTTCCCCATTCCCCTGCCCTCCCTTCAACCCCTCCATTCCTCACTATTTACAAAGACTTTGTTTCCATTTTTTCATTTTCTCATAGTAATTTCTTTCCCTTCTTTCCTTTCCCCTACCTCTGCCACTTTCCCTTCCCCTTTGCCCCTTTTCTTCCTATTTCAAATTATCTATTATACCTTTTAGTCCTTATTTACACTTTCAGTTTCTCACACTAGAGAAACTATTCAGTATTTACACACGTGTCCTATTTATTTCACTTCAGAGTATCACCTCAATGTGCATCCATTTAGCTATAAATGTCTCTAGTTTCTCCTTCTTGATGGCTGAGTAGTACTCCATTTTATTTTTAAAAAAACACATTTTCTTTATCCAGTCTCCAGGTGATGAGCAGTTGGGTTGTTTCCAAGTTTTAGCTTTCACAAATTGTGCTGCTTTGAACATGGGTGCACATATGTCACTGTGGTATGATGCATTTAATTCTTTGGGGAAGATACCCAGCAGGGAAATAGCAGGGTCAAATGGGATTTCCAGTCCTAGTTCTTTGAGGTATCTCCATACTGATTTCCACAGTGGTTGCACCAGTCCACACTCCCACCAGCAGTGGAGCAGTGTTCCTCTCTCCCCACAGCCCCAGCATTATTTGTTATTGGTTGATTTCTTGATGGCAGCCATTCATTTTGGGATGAGGTGGAATCTCAACGTTGTTTTCATCTGCATCTCTCGAATGACCAGTGATGTTGAAAATTTTTTTATATGTTTCTTTACTGTTTCTACTTCTTTGTCTGAGAAATGTCTGTTCATTTCAGATGCCTATTTTTGGATTGGGTCTTTAAATTTGGGAGGTCTGTGTTTTTTTAAGTTCTTTATATATTCTAGATAGTAGACCCTTGTCTGAGGAACAGCAGGTGAAAATTTTTACCCACATTGTGGGTTGTCTCTTCACACTGTTGGTGGTTTCCCTTGCTGTGAAGAAGTTTTTTTAATAAGAAGAGATCCCACTTGTTGATTGTTTGTGCTAGTTCACAGGCAACTGAGGTTTTGTTCATAAAATCTTTTCCTACACCAATGTCTTCAAGAGTTCTACCTAACCTCTGTTCCAGCCGGTTCAGCATTTCTGTTTTAATATTTAGATCTTTAATCCATTTTTATTTTAGTTGAGTGCATGGTGAGAGATATAGGTCTAGTTTTAATCTTTGACAAGTTGAAACCCAACTTTTCCAGCACCATTTATTAAAGAGGCTGTCTTTCCTCCAGTGAGGCTATTTGACTCCTTTGTCAAAGATGAGGTGGCTGAGTGTGTCTGGAGCTGTTTCTGCATCTTCTAATCTGTTACACAGGTCCGCAGGTCTGTTTCTTTGCCAGTACCATGCTATTTTTATCACAGTAGGTTTGTAGTATAGTTTCAAGTTGGGGATTGTGATACTCCCTGCCATGCCTCTGTTGCCTAGAATTGCTTTTGCTATTCTAGATCTCTTCTTGTTCCAAATGAATTTTTGGATTGTTTTCTCAAGGTCCATGAAGTATGCTGCTGGAATTTCAATTGGGCTTGCATTAAATCTATATAGTAGTTTTGGAAGTATGGCCATTTTCACTATGTTGATTCTTCCTACCCAGGAGCAAGCAGTGTCTTTCCATTTTCTGATATTCTCTTTAATCTTTCTTTTCACAGTGCTACACTTATCAGGGAAGAGGTCTTTAATTTCCTTTGTTAGGTTGATTCCTAGGTATTTCAGTTTTTTGGTTGCTATTGTAAAAGGAATTGTTTGCCCTATTTCTCAATGAATCTGTTGTTCATGTAGAGGAAAGCTATTGATTTTTCCATGTTGACTTTGTATCCAGCTACTTTACTGAACTTGGTTATTAAGTCTAGGTGGAGTTCATGGGGTCTTCTATGTAGAGTATCAAGTCATCTGCAAATAATGACAGTTTGACTTCTTCATTTCCTGTTTTTATTCCTTTTATTTCTTTCTCCTAATTGCTGTGGTTAATGTTTCCAAAACTATATTGAACAGGAGTGGTGATAGTGGACATCCTTGTCTTGTTCCTGATTTTAGTGTGAAGGATTTCAGTTTTTGACTATTTAGTATGATATTGCCTGTTGGTTTTTCATAGATGGCTTTTATCAGATTGCGGTAGAGACCATCTGTTCCAATTTTTTGTAGGTTTTTTTTATCATAAATGCATGTTGGATTTTGTCAAATGCTTTGTCTGCGTCTATTGAGATGATCGTATGATTTTTGTCCTTGGCTCTATTGATAATAGTGTATTACATTTATTGATTTGGATATGTTGAACCATCCCTCCATCCCTGGGATGAATCCCATTTGGTCATTGTGTATGATCTTCTTGATGATCTTCTGCATTCTCTTTGCCAGTATCTTATTAAGGATTTTTGCATCTATGATCATTACTGAGATTGGCCTATAGTTCTCCTTTTCAGTAGGGTCTTTCTCTGCTTTGGGGATCAAGGTGATGCTTGCTTCCAGGAATGAATTTAGGAGTATTGCTTCCCATTCAATTTCATTGACGAGTTTAAACAGTAGTGGCAGCAGTTCCTCTCTAAATGTTTTGCAGAATTGAGCAGTAAAGCCATCAGGGCCCGAGCTTTTCTTAGTTGGTAAGTCTTTAATTCCATTTTCAATTTCATTGATTGATACTGGGTTGTTTAGAATTTTTAGGTCTTCTTCGTTCAACTTTGGTAATTCATACATATCTAGGAATTTGTCCATTTCTTCTGTGTTTTCCATCTTATTGGTGTATAGCTTCTCGAAGTAGGTACTGATGATCTTCTGGATTTCTGCTGGGTCCGTTGTAATTTCATCCTTTTCATTCCTAATTGCATAGATTTGGGCCTTTTCTTTCCTTTTTCTGATAAGGTTGGCTAAGGTTTTGTCAATTTTGTTTATTCTTTCAAAGAACCAACTCTTGACTTCATTGATTTTTTTGTATTGTTCTTAGTCTCCATTGCATTGATTTCTGCCCTGATCTTTATAATTTCCTCCCTTGTATGAGCTTTGGGTTTGTCCTGCTCTTCTTTTTCTAGAAGCTTGAGGTTCAGCATCAGGTTGTTTAATTGGGCTTGCTCTGTTTTCCTAATATGGGTATTCACTGCTGTGAATTTCCCTTGTAAGACTGCTTTCGTTGTGTTCCGTAGATTCCAGTATGTTGTATTGTCATTGTCATTTAATTGAAGGAACTGTCTGATTTCTTCTTTAATTTCCTCTGTGGCCCATTGGTTATTCAGAAGTGTGTTGTTTAATTTCCATGTGTTCATGAGATTTTTGTACTTTCTTTTGCTGTTGATCTCCAATTTCATTGCACTATGGTCTGATATACAGGGGATAACTTTAATTCCTTTGCACTTACTTAAACATGTTCTACGAGTGAATATGTGGTCTATTTTGGAGAAGGATCCAAGTGTAACTGAAAAGAATGTGTATTCTGATTCTGTACGGTGGAATGAACACTCTGTAAACATCTGTTAAGTTCATTTGTTCAAGAGTTTGAGTTCTAGTATTTTGTTCCTTATTTTTTGTCTAGTTGATCTATCTATTTGTGACAGTGGGGGTATTGAGGTCCCCCACTATTATTAGTGCTTCTTTGATTTTTATGTCTCTTAGTATTTGTTTTTTATAGTTGGGTACACTAGTGTTTGGTGCATATATTGTTTATGATTGTCATGTCTTCCTCTTGGATTGTTCCCTTTACAAGGATGTAGTGTCCTCCTTTGTTTCTCTTAATCAGTGTTGGTTTGAAATCCACTTGATCTTCAAAGAGGATAGCTGCTCCTGCTTTTTTCGGGTTCCTGTCACATGGAGTATTGTTTTCCACCCTTTAACTTTCAGTCTCTGAGTTTCTTTTTGAATTAAGTGTGTTTCTTGTATGCAGCATATTGTTGGATCTTGTTTCTTGACCCATTCTGCCAGTCTATTTCTTTTGATTGGTAAATTGAGACCATTAACATTGATGGTTATAACTGATATGTATTGACTTATCATTGTCATGATTTTTTCTTTTTGTTGGATTCTTCCCCTTTGTGTTTAATTTCTTGTGGTGCCCAATGGATTCATTCTGCTGGGCTTCCTGGGGTTGTGATCCTTGTTGTCTTTTCCTAGGATATTGTCCAAAATTTTTTGGAGTGCTGGTTTGGTATTCATGAAGTTCCTAAGGTGCTCTTTGTCATGAAAGTATCTTTATTTCTCCATCAACTTTTGAAGCTAGTTTTGCAGGGTATATCAATCTGGGTTGGAGCCTGTTTTCCATTAGGACTTGAAATACATCACTCCAAGCTCTTCTTACCTTGAGAGTTTGCGTTGAGAAGTCTGCTGTGATTCTGATGGCTTTTCCTTTGTGTGTGATTTGTTTCTTTTCTTGAACTACTTGTAGAATTTTGTTCTTCTGTTGGGTTTCTGGAATCTTAACTATTATATGTCTATGTGTAGATTTTTTTTGATCGAGGCTAGTTGGAGTCCTATATGCCTCACTTATCTGCATGTCAATTTCTTTTCCCCTGCTTTGGAAGTTTTCTGCTATCACTTCTGTGAACAGTTTTTTTATGTCATCTGCACTCTTCTGTTTCTTCATTGACTCCGATCAGTCTTATGTTATTCTTCTTTGCGTTGTCTAGCAGGTGCTGGATTGATTTCTGGTGGTCCCTTTCAATTTTAAAGCAGTTTTTCTTTTCCTGGTCACTAATTGCAATCTTAACTTCTGTATCTGAAATTCTGTCCTCACATTGGCTCATTCTGCTGCGTAAACTTTCAGTGGAGTTTTTAATGTCCTGGAAATCTGTTTGCATCTGTTTTATGGATTCCATTTTTCTCTTATGTTGGGATTCCATCACATTCCTCAGCTCCTCTATTTTTTATCTGTGTCCTCTCTAGATTTATTAATCATGTCTTGCACTATGGGCACAATCTCTGCTGTTATCTGAGAAATTATTTCTGATTTCATTTTTTCCAGATCCTGTTTTGTTTCCAGTTCAGGGAGTCCAGGTGGTTGAGTATCAGATTGTTCCATCTCATTTCTGGGGTTGTGTCAGGTGATCTGGAAGTCTGGTTTTGAAACTTGTTTATGTGTTGTCTCATTTCAGTGGGGTGGAGGTGTGTGTGCTGCTGGCGCTTGCGTTGCTCACCTCCTCAGCACTGGGGGTAGTGGTACATCAGCCCGGACGGTTCACCTCCTCTGCACTGGGGGCAGCTGTGCTCCTTGGCACTCCAGATATAATTATCTTTTGGCACATTTCCTAATTAGCATTAAGTTCTTGTAAATGAAACTTTTATTTTACATACAGTTTTTAATAGGAACCTACTCTTTGAACACTGTGAAAGTTATCTCTAGCCCTTTTCCTGCCTCAGGTGCTGATAAGCACACTCTTTTATCAACAACCTGTATCGTTAGTTTTAGCTTCCAATGGAGAAGTAAAACCCAGATAACAATCTTCACAGAATCATTCATGGTATAAACTATTGATTGAGTAGGACCAGATGATTTGAAAATAATGTTATTTCAGAGGTTTTGTAAAATTCCTTTTTAAGTTGTTTCTGCATCAGTTTGAAGCTACTGGCTGTAGAAAATTCACATTGCTGATAGAAGTGTCGTAACAGCATGCACTATAAATTGCCTGGTGGCATGCACTTTATCCTAGTTGCCACTTTATCTTAGCACATAATATTTTTCCTGGTCTTGTCTGTTGCCATATTCTCCTCCATATTAAGAGTAAGGTCAATAATTGGTAAAAAGTGTATCCATTTTTGTGTTCTAATAAGCTGTATTTCTTGTAGTTTGATGGCATCCATGTGGTGAGTGGCTCTCTTGATACATCAATCCGAGTTTGGGACGTGGAGACAGGGAATTGCATTCACACATTAACAGGGCACCAGTCATTAACAAGTGGAATGGAACTCAAAGACAATATTCTTGTCTCTGGGAATGCAGATTCTACAGTTAAAATCTGGGATATCAAAACAGGACAGTGTTTACAAACATTGCAAGGTAAGAACTGGCCCATCTTTAGTTGTATTCATTAAAAATTTTACTGTTACTCAAGAAGGAAACATGGATGGAGCCTTCACATCAAAGAGTGCTTACTCCAGATAAGTTTCTGAGCATTTGCACTGTGACTTACAGAAGAAGTAGGCTACCTTGAGAAAAGGTTCTAAGTCATGTTTTTCATAGAAACTTGTTTGTATCCCTGTGTGTTCATTTCTGCTTGTTCCTTATATTCCTGCATGTTCAGTTGAGTCTGTGTCACCCTAAACAACTTGAGAACAAAGGTCTTGGCTATTTCACAGAAGCAACATAGCCATTTATTTTGAATTTAAGCATCTCATAAAATATTGTCTTGGCCTCGACTGAGCTCCCTGGTTATCTGGGATGGGAAGGAATAATAGTGTCCTCTGAAACAAAAAGAAAAAGATAAATGTGAGAATCGTTACTGTTAAATGAGGCACAACAGCATTAACTTCTTCACGATTACCTTGTCTTGGTCGCACCCCTTAGTTTTTTAGCGAGGCCGTGTGGTAGGCACCCCGTCACTTTTTGCTCCTTGGTTTGGCCTCTTGGTCTTGGCATGGTGTCCATGCAGCCTTTCCCTTTGGCTGGTCAGTGCAGAGTGGTGGGTAATAGATCACTGTGCTCGTTTGTCCCTCGGCAAAATACATGAGGCTGTAGTGTCTTTATCACTGCCAGGGAAAGCTCTCTCTCATGCAGCCAGAAAAGAAAATGTGTGCCTGGTAGCTCACCAAGCTTCCTGGAAGAAAGTGAACCTTCCAGTTACAAATAGCTACCAGATTTTCTTACATCCTTGCTGATCCTAAAATACTCAGAACAAGGTTTCTAAATATGCAGCATTTTAAATGTTGCATTTATTGTATGTTTTAATATAGAAGTCTACAAATTACACTGTAACTAACTCATAGCCATAATTTCTAACTAGTAATTAAATTCCCTTGGTTTTGCCTAGGTCCCAATAAGCATCAGAGTGCTGTGACCTGTTTACAGTTCAACAAGAACTTTGTAATTACCAGCTCAGATGATGGAACTGTAAAACTATGGGACTTGAAAACGGGTGAATTTATTCGAAACCTAGTCACATTGGAAAGTGGGGGAAGTGGGGGAGTTGTGTGGCGGATCAGAGCCTCCAACACAAAGCTGGTGTGTGCAGTTGGGAGTCGGAATGGGACTGAAGAAACCAAGCTGCTGGTGCTGGACTTTGATGTGGACATGAAGTGAAGAGCAGAAGAGGTGAATGTTGTCCAGATGTGTAGAAGATATACTCCCTGACCTTCCCCCTACACACACACACAAAAAAAAAGAAAAAAAAAGAAAAAGAAAAAAAAAGAAAAAGAAAAGAAAAAAAAAATCCCTTGTACTCAGTGGTGCAGGGTGTTGGCTGGGGCAACAGCGTGGAAAGACCTACAGACTAAGAAGGCAAGAGGGAGAGACGACAAACGAAACTGACAAGCAGGGCCGCTGTCTCATCACCTGGAAGGCTTCACTTTTGACTGAGGGCAGCTTTGCAAAAACGAGACTTTCTCAATCAAACCAGGTGCAATTACTTCTTTATTTTCTTCTTCAGTGGTCATTGGGCAGTGTTAACGCTGAAACACCATTACAGATTCTGCTAGCCTGTTCTTTTTACCACTGTCACCTAGAATGGAGCTGCAATAATGTCAAAACAAATACTGGTTGACTTTCTAATTAGAGAGCATCTGCAACAAAAAGTCATTTTTCTGAAGTGGAAAAGCTAAAAAAAAAATGAAAGGAAAAATTACTGTGAATTGTTTCTGTACAGTTATCACGAAAAGCTTTTTTTGCCAACTATTGCCAATGTCAATCAATCACAGTATTAGCCTCTGTTAATCTATTTACTATTGCTTCCATATACACTCTTCAATGCATATGTTGCTCAAAGGTGGCAAGTTGTCCTGGGTTCTGAGAGTCCTGAGATGGATTTAATTCTTGATGCTGGTGCTAGAAGTAGGTCTGCAAATACGGGATTGTTGGCCCACCCCTGTACTGTACTCCCAGTGGCCAAACTTATTTATGCTGCTAAATGAAAGAAAGAAAAAAGCAAATTATTTTTTTTTATTTTTTTTCTGCTGTGACGTTTTAGTCCCAGACTGAATTCCAAATTTGCTCTAGTTTGGTTACAGAAAAAAGACTTTTTGCCACTGAAACTTGAACCATCTGTGCCTCTAAGAGGCTGAGAATGGAAGAGTTTCAGATAATAAAGAGTGAAGTTTGCCTGCAAGTAAAGAATCGAGAGTGTGTGCAAAGCTTATTTTCTTTTATCTGGGCAAAAAAATTAAAACACATTCCTTGGAACAGAGCTGTTACCGCCTGTTCTGTGGAGAAACTTTTCTTTTTGAGGACTGTGGTGAATGGATGAACGTACGTAATAAAACTGACAAAATATTTTAAAAATATATAAAACAAAATTAAAGTTGCTGGTCAGTCTTAGCGTTTTACAGTATTTGGGAAAACAACTGTTACAGTTTTCTTGCTCTGAGTAACTGACAAGAAAGGAGCGATTCAGTCTCTGTAGTGAAGGCATCACACGCAAACCAGCGCGAGGAGCAAAAGTCAGATGGTTCGCCTCATTCTCCAGGAGCCACAACTCAAGCTGAACTGTGAAAGTGGTTTAACACTGTATCCTAGGCGGTCTTTTTTCCTCCTCCTGTTTATTTTTTTTGTTTGTTTTATTTATAGTCTGATTTAAAACAATCAGATTCAAGTTGGTTAATTTTAGTTATGTAACAACCTGACATGATGGAGGAAAACAACCTTTAAAGGGATTGTGTCTATGGTTTGATTCACTTAGAAATTTTATTTTCTTATAACTTAAGTGCAATAAAATGTGTTTTTTCATGTTAGTATGCCTGTTTCTTCTACCAAGGTAATACTATTTCATTGTAAATATTTAGTTTGTCTCTAATATTTAAAATAGGAAGCTCTTGGTTTCTTCACATTCCCCGTGTTATAGCATAGAGATCAATACTTCCAAGCCTGTTTAATGCAGCTCAAGTAAGTGTGGTGTGCTGCAAATGTGAATTTTATTTATCTCCTAGAACTATAAAGGAGGACGTGTCATTGAGCTTGCCTTTGTATATTGCCTTGGGGTGGATGAACTCTTTTTCCCTCAAAGAGTCACAAAATTGTTTGATAATTACAATTAGAGGTCCCATGAATACTGTTTATCTAAAACTTCCCTACATAGTCAGTGCTTACCAAATGTTTGCTATGCACTAGCTCTCAAGCTGCTAAGAAGTAGGTACTATTATCTGGATTTTAAAGATGAGCCAAGAAATTGTAGCTCAGATTGATCAGGTTATTTATCAATCAGATAACCAAGATTCATTGCTGAGATACAAGCCTATGTTTCCAAGGACTGGATAATGCTGCCCTTTAAGAAACTTTGATAAACTAAAACAAGGTTTGGGGGTGGGGAAATGTCATTTTTGTGGTGCTTTCAGACTCTTCTGTTGCCATTTTGTTCAGTAAATCCAATAAAGGGGAGAAAACAAAGTTCAGTTATTGAAACTATATATTGAGTCACCAAATAGGGTGGGTGGACAGGTAGACAGATCTGCAGTAATCTCAAAAAAAATCTCAAAGCTGATAGAAATGGACACTCCTGCGAGAAACAGATTTTGCAGTCCTAAGCCTGTGTTCCCCTCATTGGGGCTAACTGAAGCAACGGGGAGTGTCCCAAGGATCTGCCTTTAAGCAGCCTCTCCAAGACCGTTACGGACACTTACCTTTGGAAACCACTGCCTTCGATTCCATTCTAGTACTTTGGTTATTTGGTTTATTAGGCCTCAGCACATTCAAGCACAAGAACAGCAGGAAAAAGTGACAGTGAAAGAGATGACCGAAAAACTACATGATGAAAAATAAGGCAAAAGTCATAGTAGTCGGGCCATGAGTGCAGGAAGGAGCTGCCCACGCCTGCTTTAGAGAAAATGGGGCACAGCCCAAAGTCATGACTACTGTTCCCATTGACAACTCTGAGTTGGTAAGAAGAGGTGTGATTTTATTTGATAGTTCTTAATGCTGGTATAAGTGAGGCTTAACTATAACAGAATTGATAAAAGTATCCATTTTTGGAACATTACAGAGCATAGAGTGAGTTTACAAGCGTTGCAGGCTAATAGTCCCGAGTTTCAATCCCAGTTCCAGTACTGTTCAGTTACTGGAAACTTGGTGTTTCTCTGTCCTCATCTTCTGCGATGGATGTAGAAGGTGCCCACCTCCAGGGTGAACGCAAGGATCCAAGGAAACGGCGTGCAGCACAGTGGGATGCCCTCGGTGCTTAGAGTGCTGTGGATGGGAGCCACCGCTAAGATTGTGAGGAAGTAGACCCGCATCCTTGTAACTTTGTATATTTGAGAACAGTTGAATGTGTCTGTGACACGTTCAGGTATATAATAAAATAGCATGTATGTCCACCATATAAGACATGTAATTGCCGTATATATAGCAGTTTACATTCTTTGGAGTGGTATCACATGGATGCACATGGGGTCTTACGAAGACCTTGTGACAGACTGGTATTGAGCACTTAACAGTGGTTTTTGTATATACCCAGGAGTTCATTAAATAGTATTTTAGGAATGCATGAATAATCTTCATTACAGTGGATGTGTTCCTGAAAGAAAATGAATGAAGTAACCCTCATTCTAAAGGAATTAAAGAACTTCAAGTAAAAACAAAAAAAGTCGCTGAGGGAACCCTACTTTGTAACCTTGTTCATGAAGAAATCATCACCTTATGTAACTGTACATTTTGACTCTTCCTAACAGAATATAGGCAGCCTCCCTATTTAGATGTTACATGTTCCCAAAGATCAAACATTGCCTGAAACTGAAGCTAAAATTAGGACACAAAAGTAACCCATAAAAGCCAGTAGCAGGTGCTCAGTAAATAGGAATACTGCAAAGGGAGTTGACTATCTCATTATTTCTTATTGGAGTTGTTTATAATTTTGACATTTTGAAACCCCCTTACTGAGATTCAATTACCACAACTGTTGCATTAATTTGCAACAACCAGTGCCTACCAAATGGTTAAGTAAATATTTCAACCAACCTATTTAATTTCAAAAAAGTAATTGCCATTTAATTATATTAACTGTTTTAAGTCATTTTCTGTGTCCTTTTCAAGCTAGTTTGTTTATGGCCTTCTGCTTCTCTGACTTGATCAGAGGCTACAATGAAACAACAAAAGACTGCCATGCCACTCTTCCTAACATGCAAGGAGAGGGGCTGTATCACCAGCTTCGCAAGCCCAGCTGTGCTGTTTTTCTGTACCTTTTCCCCTAAGGCAGAGGTTCTGAGAGGGAGGGAAGAGGTCCTTCAGAGAAGCCCACCCACCAGTCCATGTGGAAACCAGAAGCCTGCAGCTCTTGTTTTGCAGATAGCAGGAATAGATTTACATTACTTTTTTTCTGATTCCTTCCCTCCAGGAGGTGGTAAGTTTTGAAATCTTCCTCCTCAATCAGCAGTTCCCCTTAGACACAGCCTTACTCGTTTTCCTTCTACTAGTCATCCGTCAACCCCAGTAAAAATCAGGATTGTAACCCATACTCCCTCAGGTTCATCAGCTGGTAAACAATCCAACCTTGTCGTCCCTCCCAGCAGCTGAAGAACCTTCTGTTTTGCGGAGCCATTTTTGGAATTCTACTGATAGCAGAAATTGTTCAGTATTAACTGATGGAGAAATGAATTTGAATAAACGCTTCTGATGTGGGTTGTTTTAATGTTCCTTGCCTTGCTGCATTTTGAAGATTGTGTATGCATCCATATATAAGAATATATTTAAAACTAGGAATAAGTCTCTTCTTGGTGAGTCATTCCCTTGTGCTGTCTTCATTATCAAAAAAAGAAAGGGCCAATAAAAGGACGGGATTGGTGGCCAAGAGCAGACTTCCCCAGTGTCCTTCACACAGTGGCCCGTGGCTCAAGAGAATGTGTGTGTGTGTTCACACCGTGTTCTTGGAGTCTCACATTAAGCAACTATGTTACTTTGAAAAGTGGGTTACAATTTTTGATGTTGACATTTTCTGTTGTCCAGTAGATGGATATCAAGTCAGATCCAAGTGGCTGCCCCAGTCCCTTTATCAGGAGCACCTGATCATTGCTATGAGCACATAATCACATCACGGCCTGCCATTGTTGACCAGCCAACGTGTCCCTATTACCCATTCGATTCGTGTGAGTGATGCCCAGACAAGTGAGGGTCTTGCCGACCCCATTCATCCCTTTGCCACCTCTTTCTAGGTGGATAAAGGAAAAACTATCAGAAGGTTCAGTTCAAAGGTTCTTCAGGGAAAGACAAAGCACCAGGAACTGAAAGGACTCAACGTACCTTTCCCCAGAGTGTAAAGTATAAATTCTAGATCCAGTTCGTAAGAAGATGCTTATTGCTGAGACGAAAGCCTGGCGACTTCCCAGTTTGCAGTTGAGTATAAAAATAGCAGAGTTTCTATTTCAGATGATCTGATTCTCCCCAGGATTCTTAAGGACAAGGAACCACTGAGTGGGTATTTCGGCATTTCACTCTTTCCTTTGGAATATCTGGTGGCAAGACCTCTGCAAGCCGTTTGCCTTTGGGTTTTGCTTTGCTTCAACAATCATACCCTGTAAAGAAAAATGAATTTGAAATCACTTGCAGATCAAAGGTTCAACTGTAATAGATCACAATATATTGCCAATTTACCCTTTTTTCAGTCGTTCAGTTTATAAAATAAACATCAAACCATTCCTCACGCTAAGGTTGCTTGCAAGACTTCTAAGCTTACGTTGCTGCAGCCCATTAAGTCCTCATCAGACTCTTCCACCTTACTGAATGCAGAAAAATAGCCATTCTATTTAAGGATACTTTCCATTCATGTAAAGGAGTTTGAGTAGTTTAAATACATCCAGCAAGAACACAGTAAAGTAGAAAGGTAAAGAGTAAAGCTGCAGGATCCAGGTTTGAGGAACCTGATGCTTACAAACTTAGAAAAAACCCCTAAATGTAGTTACAAAGGTGAATATTTAGAATATGATAAAAATTACTGGAGCATTGGAAATACATATTTTTTCTTCTGAGATCTCTAGGCAATTACCAGATTTGCTTTTTAGAAATACTTCAGAGCCAGATGTCTGTAATCTCAGTACTTGGGGGGCTGAGGCAGGAGGATCACTGGAAGTTCAAAGCCAGCCTGGGCTTCAGATTGCACCTGGCTCTACCCACCTGGAATACTGCAAGTCCTAGCAACCCCTCACTCTCACAGAATCTGTTAAATGAGGGGCCCTCAAGTTTAGCTTCATCAGTTTCAAGGTGAATCCACATCTGCTGCTTTCAACTTCAGTCTTCTCATCTATAAATGGGGTAATGTATCCTGAGAACTACAAAAGACAACATATGTCAGGCACTTAGCATGGTGCCTGGTACGAAGTACGTGTTAAAGAGTTGCGGTTATTACCATAGTGAAGTATAGCAGCTGGCCTCCACTGATCACGTACTGAGCGTAGTTCTACGGATTTTAAGTGGTTTTTCCATTTAATCTCAACTTTTTATAAATGAACCAGTTTTATAGATAAGGAAACAGACACAGAGATGTCAATTTGTTCAAGAATATAGTTAGACTGAGGATGGTGGGTGGACAAAAACAACTTGGAGAAGCAGACTCCAACCTGGGGTCGCTGCTCTCTTAACCACTATTTCTGCAGAGATTCCTAACTGCCTTGCGGATGTGGGATGTGCAGTATCTCAGACCACACCAGAAAATGATGCGGGCTTCAGTCTCAGCCTCTCGACCTGTAAGCTGTAGAAGCAAGCAAGGGCTTGGATTTCAGTTGGGAACCCTGAAGAGCGTGTAGGGATAGATTCCCAGTATGGTTAGCTATACTGAACTGTCTTGATTTTCCCTGTTTCAGAAACAAAGAGGACGAGTTGCCTAAGAGGAAAGAATTTACTCGAAGAGATCCTTGTAACTGAAAATATAAGAAAAGTGGCTTAAATGTATATTATTAAAAGGAAATCTGTTTTCAGATCATGGCAGGGGGAATAAAGCTGTTTCTAAAGAAGATGGATACTTTAATTACATAAGATTTTAAAGTAAATTCACCATTAATGTATTTGTGTCCCAAAGGCAACCAAGGCAAATGAAGGAGCAGCGAGGTTTTGCCTGCTATTATTGTCATGAGGAGAGGCAAGGGAACATGGAAGATAGACGGATACATGAAAGTCCTCAGCTGGTATCAGCTGCCATCATTGCTATCCTTGCTATTATCGGAAATGCAAAAACATCTGAGCTCAAATTCCATTTACATCATCTGTGTGACTGGGAGGTTTTTAAAATATTTCTGAGCTTCTTTATAAAAGGGAAAGTAACTTGTGATTATTACATAAGATAACAAATAGCACCTGGTTCAGTGCGGAGGAAATTACATGCTCATGCACAATAGCCAACATCATTATTGCCGATGGTGACTGTTAGTCAGCTTTATGTTGCTGTGACCAAATACCTTAGAGGAGGAAAGATTTCTTTTGGCTCAATGTTTCAAAGGTTTCAGTCATAGCTGGCTGTACTGCTTTAAGCCTGTGGTAAAGCAGAGATATTATGGCAAAAGGGTTGGCAGAGGAAATCTGCCCACCGCATGGTAGCCAAGAAACAGTGAAACGGCCAGAGAGGGTGGAGCCATGGACAACACACCGTCCTCAAGGCCGTGCTACCACGAGTCGCTCCTTTCATCTAGGCTCCACTCCTAAGTTTCCATTAGCTCCCCAAATGCTGTCAAATTCTGGGAGGCGAAGCCCTAAGGATCCATTCACCTTCCGAGAGCCCCACCTCTGAACACAGGAGACGGAGGCCGGGCGGAGTTTAGACCTAAAGCGTGACGCTGACAGTGAGTATACTGAGGACTGTGTTTCAGGCCAGCAGGTCCCACTCCATCTGGAACAGGAGAACCGCAAAGCTTCCAGGACACAGTGCCCAAACTGCCTCCCAAGTGTCCCAGGAACCCAGAAGGGCGGTCTCCCTCGTGGGAAAGGAATACGCAGTCGAGTCTGAAGTGGCACATTGCCTCTGCCCCTCCAAAGAACGTATTTAAATACAAAGTAGAGGAATTAGAAAGGCACAACCCAAAAGGAGAACAGGAGAGGAGAATTACGTAGACAGAAGATTTTCTCTACTTTGGATGCAGGAAAGCAGCTGGAAGAGTGGATTGTTCTAGATAAGTGGCTCCCAGAAGCTACAGTATAAATGCTCGGGAAAGGGGGATATGAATGAGAAGTGAGCTCGTTTCCCTTTTGTGGGAGGCAAACGTAAGACCTGGGCTGCAGCCTGGGGGAGGGTTTGGCGTGAACACACGCAGTGGCGGGAGCCCTACCTCCCTTTCTCGCCTTGCAGCCTGGGGTCCTCCGCGCCCTGCATCTGCACTCCCCCGCCCAAACAGCACACACCCACAGCTCAGAAATGAAAACAGTTAAGTTGAGCCTGCAGTTCTCTCTGACCCTGTTCCAGAATGCCAACAGTCTGCCATATAGGAGCATTCTTCCTAGGGAAGTGAGCACCTCAAGAAAAATCATCTCCGCACACTGGCACTGGGCAGAGGCATTGGCTTCAACATTTTGTTGGAGAGTTAGAGGCAATGAGATTGGCGTGTTTCCGGATTTCTTGGATGAATTTGCTTCCCCCTTAAAGGAGAAACCATTCTGTGAGCCCCGGCTGCACAGAACTACTGTTTGCTCTTAAGTGTTTATCTCTTAAGTATCAGCCAAGAGCCACTAAACGTTTAGACAAAGCCTCCAATTTGAAAGACTAAATGAGCACCCTCCCCCTTTAAAAACCATGAAATAAACCTGAACCCTCAGAAAGACAAAATACTGCATTTTGTATTTTGGGAAGAAGATGCAACTTTAAAGAGTTCATGTAAACTAAAATGTGATAGAAATTTTAAAAGGAAACTTTCATTGGGAAATAAAAGTTCTCAGCTAGCTAGGCATCATGACTTATCTAGCCTTATGTCACAAAGAAGGGCTTCAGGGTCCTGTTTCTGGAGAAGTCTTATAGCAAAGCAGATGTCAGGATGGCAATCATGGAGGAAAAACCCTCAGTTCTCTGGTCTCCGGTACCCTAACTTTCCACAGTTTGAATCTGGTGTACATTGAGTCCAGGGTGTCCCCCAAAGTCCCATGCGGTAAAGTCTTGGTCTTCAGCTTGGAGATGCTGGGAGGGTGTGGGAGCTAAAAGGTGGGGCCTTGTGGGAGGAGGTTAGGTCATTGGAGGTGTGCCCTTGAACGGGTATTGGGGGCTCAGCCTCTTCCGGTCTCTTTCTCTAACCTCCCATAACGTGAATAGCTTCCTTCACCACTCACTCCCACCTTGATGTGCTGCCTTGCCACAGGCTCAGATGCAGTGTGCTAGCTGACATGGACTGGAACCTCTGAAGCCATGGGCCAAAATAAAACTTTCCAGCTTATAAGTTGTTTATCTCAGATATTTTGTCACAGTAATAGAAAGCTGCCTAACACACAACATCATCAAAGCCGTTGGAGGGCAGAACAGATGAGGTGTGTAATGTGTTTAGCCTAATAGCCTCTGGCTCATGAGTTCTTAATAAAGGGCACTTGATGATATTATTTCCAGCATTCCTCAGTCTCAAGACAAAAACTGACATACACTAAGATCTGGAATGCATAGGGTCCAGAGCTTTCGATTTCAGCGTCTGATTTGAGCATGTGCAGATGGATAAGCTGAATTTGGGCCCCAACTGTCTTTTCTTAAGAGGATTTGTCAATGCTTAAGCCCCGAGGTTACAGTCTCTCTCTGCCCTCCCAACCTGTTTCCCCATCGCCTCTTTCTTACACTGGAGTTAATTTCCAAATTCTCCCACCAGGTATCTTAAGGTATTTTCTGTACTCAGAGGTATTTCTCAGAAAAATGAAAATGACTGAACCTTTTTAGAAAGGGAAGTTGAGGGAATCTCTTTTGGAACTTTATTTCCCACTTTAAATTCTAGACCAAAATTTCAAAAAGGCCAGAGTGCAGCTGGCTAGTAGGAAAGTAGAAGTCTCAGCTGGACGAACTTCTGTGGACCTGTAGTAGGTCCTGCCACTCCATCTCCTTAGAAGAGGGCCTCAGCCCCCAAGGCCACAAGGCCATTTTACCCCTGGGAAGTGTGCAGGCTGAATTAGTCCAGGTGGACGCTGGAACCCAGCCTAGCTGTGACAGGGAGCCCATTCTTCTGACCGTCCAGACCACCCCAGGTCTCTTCTGCCCAGGCTTCTTCTGCCTGAAGGGTCTGGAACCAGTGTGAAACAGAGGGACCCAGGCTTCGGGTTGGGGGCAGCTGTCAGCTCAGCTCTCCAAGCTAACTCCTAAGGCCTAAGTGACAGACAGATGGCTGCCACCTAATCCCCTGGAACACATCCTAGATGGCAGAAAGTCCTGGAACCACAGACGTTCCACATCTCTGTGCTCGGCAGTTTGCGGTGCGTGGTGTTTGGGTGCCGTAGCCACAAGCTCTCCGTCTGTGTGTGCTTCACTATGGCTTTCTGGTTGGTGAGCTCTTACCCAGCAAGATTCCTCCAGGTTTCAAAGTAACTAGAGACCATCAGTACACTTTTCTTTCTAAAAGAGTGATATAAGCATCACTTGTCACCTGAAATTGGCTGTTTGCTGAAGCAGGCAGCTTCTTAGGATTTTTTCCCCCCAATACTGGGCACTGAACCTAGAACCTCGCACTAAGCCACATCCCAAGGCCTTTTAAAATTTTTTATTTTGAGACAGAGTCTCGCTAAGTTGTTAAGTTGCTCAGCCTGGGCTGGAACTTGTGATTCTCCTCCCTCAGCCTCCCAGAGAGCTGGATTTACAGCAATGTGGCCACCACATCTGGCTAGGATTTTAATTTTCCAAAGTCATCAGTGATAAATCATAGATATATTCTTGAATTTTTAAAAGTATGTATGAACAAATCAAGCCTTGTATCACTACCTCTAGTGAATCTTTTTTTAAAAAATTAAACCCTGGGTCTAATTTACAAAACAAGTAGGTTTCATCATCAAGGCTTTAATGAAAAAATCTCTTGAGTGTTGATTTGTGTTAAGTTGCTACTTCTGGACCTTGACCTAAGTTCCCACGTAGGTGTCTCTTCTTGGAAAAGAAACCCCAAGAGAAAATGCTGTGATATTTTATCTCAGAATTCATATCTTCTGCTTTGCTAGGTGTAAGTCTTTAAAACTTACAGGAGAATCCTGATACTACGCTCTCCAAAGCCTTTGCATCTCCACCGTGCACTCACACACAACACGCACACACACACACACACACACACACACTCCAGCTTCAGAGCCTGAGCTTACACACACAACACCCCCCCCCAACCCCGCCCCGAGTTTCTGTCTGTTTCCACTCAGTGACAGAGCCACTGCACTGGGGAAAATAAATTAGAACTAAATTGGCCTGACATCAGAGTCCCGGAAGCATGCCTGCCGATGAGCATTACTGTAGTTTTATGTCTCTGCTGCCTGGGGGGTGCAGCTCCCACATTAGGAATCAGCCAAAGCGCAGCAGTGTGCACAAGAGAAACTGGGAAAAAGGTCCCAATCTCCCCAGGGTGCTAGGATCTTCCCTTGAGTTGCATCCACTGCCAGGAAAAAAAATCACCAACCTACTGAATCTTCCCAAACCATTAGAAATACCTTACTTCACTCTTGCCTTGCATAGAGTGGAGAAATCCAAATTAGAAAACTTCTTACTTAAAGTAATCAACAGAAGAGGAGACTGGTTCGACGTGGGCTCATGTCAGTAGTGGGGAGGACCAATTAACAGCTTCATGGATTGTGCTGTTTACTTTTCTATTCCTAAGGTTAATTATGCGATCAAGTAATAGCTTTTGCCTTGATCAGAGAGCCTTAGGAAATGAAAGTGTGTTTCCACTGCACAAGTATGTTTTCGTTTCAGCCCTACCCCCATAGCACAGGATCCGGGCTCAGAACACACCACTGTGCGCACAGCTATCATCAGAGGAGATCTTAAGTAGCTTTGAGAGTCAGTGTGTACACAGAAGCATAATCCATAGACGTGCTAATATCCTCTATACATTTTTCTCTCTGCTTTGCACTATCTGTAGCATTAATTCTCTCCAGATATTGTACTTTGCGCACTGTTCCCCATTGGAAAGAAGCAGTAAAAAATTTTGGCACTAAATATAAAAATAAAGAACATCACCCACATTTCAGGGAATGTGCTCAGCAAGGTTGCACCTACATTTCAGTCTCTGTTAATAATGGATGCTCACATTTTCTGAGGTATTATCCCATGGCAAGGCACTTCATGTGAGTTCATTCATGTGATTTTCACAATAGGCCTGTGAGGAAGATGTTATCATTCTCTCCTTTACAGGTGAGGAAACTGAGGTGCAGGGTTTATGTAAATTGCCCAAGGTCATAGCAACTCAATAAGCCCAGGCAGTGTGGCTCCAGTGTCCATGTGTTTAGTCACAGAATTGCCTCTCTCATCAGGGCCCAGGCTTTGGCATGGAGTAGGATTATTTCAACGAAATGGAAAAGGAACACCTAGAAGGTACATCATGCCATCTGTAACCTTCAAATGAGGTACAAAAGTTATGTCATTTACTTAGAGTCATCAGACTCAAAGTAATCAGAAAGAAAATATGTTTCTTTGGGGACTTCTGAGAACAGAGATGTGACCAGAGCTGTCTGTCATGCTGGCTCCTTCTGTCTCACACGGGCTCCAGGCTGGCCCACGTTAGGCAACCAGTGAGTGTTTACTGAGCCCAGATTCTCCTCATGGTCACCCAGTGGTCCCCAGCTGGGCAAAAACCTTCATTGGCAAGGTGGAGAAATTAATGGTTTTCTGACTTTAACCAAAACTCACTACAGAATATTCTGGATTAAGAATAATGCACCAAAGTCATTTCATGTCCTCTTTTTTATAAGTGTACCTCCTGAAAAAGGTACATATACATATGTGTTCAGGCTTGGGAGCCAGGTACAGGTAAATCAAATTCAGAAGCTTCATTTACAGTTAGGTAGCCTCAGGCAAATTACTTAGTCTCTGCACACCTTACTCAATGGCCTTGTCTGTAAGAGTACCTACCTCACTGACTATAATGACAGTGAGATCAGGTCATCCAGGCCATGAGCCCAGTTACTGACCACTCAAAGTGTGGTCTGGGACCAGTGTGGCAGGAGCCTCATCTGGGAGCTTCTCTAGCAAAGCAGAATCTCAGGACCTGCTGACACAGAATCTGCACGTTAGCTCTCAGGCCATTCCTCCAGAGGATCCTGTGTCTCCCAGACTGGGGTTGGAGAAGTCATAGTGAGTGAGATACATCATGAGCACCAGCTGTAGCTATGCAGATTTAGATGACTGCCTCCAAGTAACCTCAACACCCCTGTTCCAGGAGAAAGTGTTGCAGATATAGACCTTGAAAATGAGCCAAGAGGTCCAGACTGGAAACTCCTCCCTGCCTCCACTGACTCCTGGTCTAAATTCTCAGAGATGAAGGGAAAATACCCAAAGAAACTAACAGTCTTTGGGGGGAACTGTAGGGAACAGGGAAAGGGGACCTTACTAGAACCTCTGCAGTAAGTCCTAGTCTCCTTTGAGCCAGGGCAGCACATGGTGAATCACAGGAAAGGTAGAAAAATGAGACTTTGAGAAGAAGCTGAGCTTTGAGTCTGATCAGTGCTGCTCTGGGCAGCAAAGACGAAGTCCCCTAGCTTGCAGCACCTTTTATTCAGTACATCGGGAGAAAACAAATGTAATAAATGAAATGCAGAGAGTTCAGTACCTCACCTTGGGATAAACAAGGTTTAACAAAAGGCTGGGGGGCAGTGGAAATCCAAGAACCATGAGGTACTATGCAGATGAAGATTTGGTTCCTCAGAAAAGGTCCAAAGGGGTAGGGGTAGTGGGAGGGGCAGGGTAAAGGAAAGAAGGGAAAGGAAAAATGCTGAGAGATGGAAAAAATGGAAATAAAGTCTTTGTTAATAGGGAAGGGTGGAGGGCATGAAGGGAGGGCTAGGAATGGGGAAAAAATAAGAACCAAGATGCATCATGTAAAGGTACAATTCCCAATGAGAAATGTAATTGTGTTGTATACCTACAATGTACCAATAAAAGAATTTAATACAAAAAAAGAGGTGAATAATGAAAAAAAATAAAGAATTTATAATCATTAAAAAAAAGAAAAGATTTGGTTCCTCCCTGGCATCTCCCGCAGGTGTGGTCTTGTCCTAGAGCATCGCAGCATCCCGGGATCACTGAGGTCTCAGTTGTGATGGAGGCCAAAATGGAATTATGTCTGGGAATGCCATAGCTGGTCTGTAGGTGGAAGAGCTAGGCCTAATCAAATGATTTTTCCCTAAAATTATGTAGCATCGCTCCCAACAGGGAACTGTTGGGCAAACCAAACCCAGGGAACAAATAGCCATGAACTTTCACATCAGACAGTGGTGGAGGCCTCATACCTAAACTAGGAAAGCCTTTGTGTTTTTCTAGTTGGACACCCCAAGTCTCCAACCGTATCATGGCTTTTAAACTGAGTGTGCAGTTACTGCTCAGAAGTGATTCACTAGCCTTGAAAGAGCCACTCTCCTTTAGAAGTCTGTTTAGAAGATTAGTGCTGGGAGTGAGAGTGTTTGACTGCCTGAGTGTTCAATCTCCCAGGTACTTAGATATTTCGTAGTGAGAACTGATGTTCATTAAACTGTAAGCAAATTAGAGTTCAAGCCAAAGATATAAAGGAAGACATAATTAGTGTAGGGGAGTCATCCACCACCGCCAGACTTCTCGTAGGTGAGAAGTCTTATATCTGAGAATTAGTTCCTTGCACAAAAGGAAATTACACAGCTGCTTTATGCAGGCTGCCGATGTCGTGCTTTATCGCACTCGATTTACAATGAAATGAAGCAGAAGTCTGCAAGACTGCATTAAAGCTTTAATTTTCCTTTCAGGCTTTACCTTCATTTTATCTTTAGAGAAACCCAGAAGGATTTGATAAATAGAGCATTTTGCCAGTCAATAAATGAAAAAGCTATTTTTACCAAGTGGATGTTCAATTTCTGCCATACACGACAGAAGCTTCCTGGGCCTTTGGAGGATGGGAGGGTGCACCATCCTTCAGCAAAATTGATTTGGAGATAAAACATTGTTCAGTGGCCCCCAAATCCCACCAGTCTGAAGGTGTGTGGTTCTCTGTGACTTTTGACACACTCCGGTGGCTGCTTTATTTCTGGGTCTGAGGTCTAGGCAAAACTTTGAGAATTCAGAGGAATTGAACTCCCAGAGGAAGAAAAGCCTCATCAGATGTATTGTAGGCTGACCCTCAGGCCCCAGGAGGAGCCTTGTAAGAATGAAATTCCCAATTCTCCCCACAGCTGTAAAATAAAACTTTATTTGCAGGCAGCTGAGCCAGAAATCCAGAGGGAGCAATGTTTGAGTTTCTAGAGCTGCCACATACCAGGCTCCACACCTGCTATGTCCCCAGGCTTTGTGAGTTAAAAGTTGGGGGAACTTGGTAAGATCTTGGGGAAGGCCTTCCTCCGGGCCTAGCTCTGGAAGGTAGCAGCACAGGGGCCAGGCAGCATCCCAATTCCCTGGCTCTTCCAGGGCAAGGCCTGTTGGGTCTGGACTGAGAAAAGAGGAGGTGGAATCCACTGAAGGGACTGTGGAAGAGGAGCAGCAACATGGTGCTTCCCAGAGGGGCTGAGAGAGGCACCTCCAAGCTGGCTGGGGACTGGGGATTCACCGTGAGCAGACTGGCCTCTACCTGGGTCTGGTTTTGTAGGAAAGATGCTGCCATAGCTGTGCTGGCTGGGAACAGCACACTGGGAGCTGATAGTACCATCAGTAATAATGGCTACTTCCTGGCAAGCAATTTCTCATATTACAGTCAGCTTAAAACAGTGAGAAAAGGGTGAGCTTTATCTCTACTTTGCCAATGAGCAAATAAAGGCTTAAGTGCATATCGACCATTTACCTAAGGTCACCCAGACAGATGGTGGTAGCGACTAGAGACTGTGTACCCAGGAAACTAAAACTGGCTCTCCTCTTTGCCCAATGTTCTGCCACCAGTCCAGGCCAAAAAGACTCACTTCAGATTTGGGCAGCCTGAAAAACAGACACAGAGCTGTGGGAATGAATGTCTGATTGGCCTTTTCTAACTCAGCAGCATGGAGGGGAGGGGGGCAAAGCTGAAAAATCCCACTCCCTCATAAACTCTATCACACAAAGCCAGCAAGTCGTCCAAAAATTATATAACAGACTACTTGTTTTCATGTTCACTGCACATGTATGGGCTACATAATATACACTGACTGACTAGCAAGTGGAAGGCCTAAAGGCTGTGCCCAGCCATCTTGGGTAGCCCGACAACACATCCAGTTCCAGAACATTCTGGAAGTTGAGAAATGTCTACGGCAGAGGAAGAGGGTTGGGACACGATGCCTGAGGCAGGAGACGGGATGTCTAGGAAAATGGAGGAGGTGGAGAGTCAGGAAAACAGGGAGAGATTTAAAAGAAAGAAAGCTCATAAGAGGGAGGAGGAGGGGTACTAGGAATAGAAAAAAGTTCACGGTCATCCCAAGCTCTGGGCAGTGAGGACTCTGCCCATGTCCACTCCCCACCTTGTTTGAGTTAAGAGCCTCCGAAACCTTCCTAGAGTTTGTGTATGAAAACCATAGCCAGGATGGATTATGGAGGGACAGGGTACTCCACAAGGCATGGGACAAGCCGCTCCAGAGCCACCTGTAAACTGGGAATTCTTTCATCAAAGAACATGAGGCTGGGATGGCCACTGGGCTGAGGACAAAACTCCAGCTGGAGCCTGAGACCCTGCTCAGGTACTCCCTGCCCAGAGGTTAGCTAGGGACACTCTGTGGGGTCAGGCTCCCAAAGCACTAGGAGCAGTCCTGAGTCCATGTTCAAAAGGGGGTGCTGGAGATGCCCCAGTGGTCTTTGGAATAGGGGGTAAAGGGGGTGCCCAATGGGAAGACTGGGTGTTGGGCCTGGCCACATAACTATCTCTCACCCAGTGCTTCTCTGCCTAATTGCACCATCAAGTGTGTTTTGTTTTCTAAGATGTGTATTTATACATACATTTAATTTTCCCACTGGCTCTCAAGACACTTGGCACCAAGACTTTGAAGTCAGTGTTGAAAAAGTGATCAGGAAGCAGAGTGGGAAATGAAATAAAGAAGTAGAAGAAACAAAAAAGAAAAGTCTTGTCTCCCAAAGCTATAAAAGGAAGGATCCCTTAGACAACTCCCAGAGCAGCAGTACACCTGCCACTTTGCCTAGGAGCACAAACACCTGGCACGCGCAGGCTGTCTTAGCACTATGTCACATTTCTGAAAGCCCTCTGTGGCATTGAGGGTGTTCAGTCTGGCATCGTGAGGGTAGACATATACCTGGCGCATAATGTTTTGTAAAAGAAACCAGTTCTACTTTCTGATCAAGGATTAGGGACTATGGGAATACACAAAGCACAACCAGGAGAATGGAAGGAGCTAAAGAGGCAAGGACCTGCTAGGCAGGAACACCAGGGAGGACCACACTAAGTTTCTGGCCTGGAGCCCTCTGTGGGGATAGGCGGAGACCCTGAAAAGGACCCTTAATCCAGCAGCCCTCCCAGTGCCATGGAGAGCCATGGAGATGGAAGCAGGATAGAAGCACTTTGCCCTTAAAGACACCAAGCATCCTGAAATTTCTACAACTGTCCTGATTTCCTACTATTTTTAAAAATAAAGATGTATGGGCATTTCTGCTCTAATGTCACATATACATTGCTGAAAAAAATGGCATGCTAAAAAATAATAGGGCTTGTGGGAAAAATAGACTTGGGACAGTCCATAAAAATCTATGGAAAGTGGTAACCAGAAAAACTAGCAAAAAACAATGACATCTCTAATAAAATATGAGCCAGAGGACTTTTCTCCTGGCATTTCCACTGGCCATCCCTAGCAGTGAATTCTTGACAGGCTTAAAGCTCATCCCCAGCCTCTCACTTCCCCCTTATAAAAGCGTCCTGGAGGGCATTTGCACTGTCCAGAGATAAGTCCCGTGGAAACTAAGAGTCTGACTTGGACTGCAGGCTTCTAGGTTAATGCCCTTGACTCTGGGGCACATACAAAAATACTGAAGATAGATGAACATCGTGAATGGTACCATGAAGATGCAATTACTCCAAACCAGGGTAAAACTGACTTGACTGACCTAACTGTAGAAGTGCTTTATTATTCTTTTTACACAGTCAGGGAAAATTAGGCACTGGCTTGTAACAGGTGATATTCAGGAATTAGTGTTCATTTTGCAAAGTGTGATAGTGCTTCTGGATTTATGTTTTTAAAAGTTTTACCTTATTAGAGGTGAAAATAAAAAACAGATGAGGTAAATATGCCCCCAAAATATTAGCAGTTGTTAGACCCCAAGGGATAGGTATGTAAAATTTCTTTGTAACATTCCATTTTCTGTATGACAAAATATCTTTATAGATAAAATAGGATGTTATCTTTACTCTCAGAAAGTAAGGAAGGGCCCAAAATAAAAACAACTAAAAACAAAAAACACTAAAACAAACAAAACTCCATATAAATGGCAAGTGAAAGAGCTACCAACAACCAAAGCTGGAACAAGTTGAGCAGAAAACAATAACAAAATAACTCATACTTACATTATAACTGAAAGTATATTCATAAGTTCATTCTGATATAAACAAATGATAAAATAAATAAATGGGAGACAAGAAACCAATCTCCATGTTGAAGAATTCTAAGGAATTTGTGTAGATAGTCTTCCTTCAAGGAAGTTTTGTTATTCAGCTTTCTGTCACTATAATGAAATAGCTGAGATCATTAACTTATTAAGTGGAAAGGTTTATTTTGGTTCACAGTTCTGGAGGGCCAGGCAGTGACCAACTGGCCTTGTTTCTTTAGGTCTGTGGTAAGGCAGCACATCATAGTGACAGCGTGTGTTGGAGCAAAACAACTCACCTCACAAGCTAGGGAACAGAGAGAAAGGAAAAGGGCTTGGGTCCCAGAATCGCCTCCAACACATAGACCCTCATAGGCTATGCAAGATCCAAACTACAGCAGCAATGGAGCTACAGCAGCTTCTTTCCTTTCTCCTTTGCCTTGGGTGGGCTGCACATAATGACTTCCTTCCACACAGTCAGGAAAGGAAGGGGACAAAATCAATAACTTTACAAGTGGAGAAATCTGACAAATATTACCTCAGCCCAACCAAGGTCAACATCAATAACGATAAGTCATGTTGATAATATGTGCCCTCAGTGAGTGACAACAATTGCATGTTGCCTCTGTGATCTTCCTCCAAACTCCTGTAGTCCCAGGCTAATGATGAGAAAACATCAGACAGATCCCAACAGAGGGATTCTACAAAATACCCACCAGTGCTCCCAAAGTGCCAAGGTCATCAGAAACAAGGAAAGTCCAAGAAACAGTCATGGCCAAGAGGAGCCTGAGAAAACAGAATGCTGAATATAATGTAATATCCTGATTGGATCCTGGGATAGAGAAAGGCATTCCATTTTTTTAAAATAAGGAAATTTGAACAAAGCATGGATTTTACTCACAGCGCATCATTTTGGGGTCATTGATTATGACAAAGGTACTGTACTGATGTAGGCTGTTACTAACGTCAGGAGCTAGGGTTGGGGATGTGGAAACTATTATTTTTACTAATTTTCTGTAAATCTAAATTTATATGAAATTTTTCTTTAAATCTAGAACTGAAAAATATTTCTAAAAACAACAAACGGATTACCTAGAAACAATCACCCTTCCATTGCCTTTTGATTTAAAAGACTCGTAGGACACGATGACAATCCGCTGCTCCAGCAGAGTAGCCAATGGAAGACGAGGCAGGATGGTGCTGGGCCATGCACAACCCAGACTCCCACACATTTTCATTCACTCCCGGCCCTTTGCATGCTTCCAATCTCTGCTTTGCTGAAAATGCCCTTAGTTCATTCCCACGTTCTTTTGTCACTGACTTTCCTGTTTGCTTTTTAAAAGATACAGTTCTATCAGGATATAATTAATGTACCAAAAAGCTTTAAACTGTATTTAATGTATACAGTTCAGTTGTTTTAATATAACCATGGAGCTGCACAACCATCACCAAGATTTAATTGGAGAATGTGTTCATCAACCTGCAAAGGAATATCACACCTATTGGCAGTCACTCCTGACATGCATCTCCTGGCAACTAATTTGTTTTCAGTTTCCATGAATTTGATTATTGCTATGCTTTGAATGTTCCCACCAAAACTCAGGTTGAAATTTAATCCCCAGGGTGAGGTATTCAGCCCTTTAAGAGGCCATTGGGTCATAAAGTCTCTGCTCTCATGAATGCATTAATTCATTCATGGATTAGTGGATTAATGAGTTATTGTCAAAATGGCTTTGTTTAAATCGAACCCTCTGGCTTGTTTATTGTGTCTTACCATGTGATGTCCTTTTCCATGTCATGACCCAGCAAGGGCCTCACTAGACACCAAACTGATGTTGACTCCATGCTCTGGGACCCACAGAACCATAGACTAAATAAATAACCTCTATTCTTTATAAATTACCCAGCCTATGGGATTCAGTTATAACAACAGAAAACAGACTAAGTTGATTTTTGATATTTCATATTCATAGACTCATAAAATATGTAATCTTTTTGTGACAACTTCTTTCATTTAGTCCATTTTGTTCAAGGTCCATTCATGTTGAAGTATACATTAATACTGTTTTTCTTTTAATATGACTGAATAATAGTCCCCTGTATGAATATATCACATTTTGTTTATCCATTCATCAGTTGATGGACATTTGAGGTTGTTTCCATTTTTGGGCTATTACAAATAATGCTTCAATGAACACTCATGTACAGATTTTGTAGGGGCATGTTTTCATTTCTCTTGGACACATACCTATGAGTGGGACTGTGGGACATATTTAAATTAAAATTTAAGTTAAGTTAAGTTAAGATATTTGTCTATTTTCCTTATAGAAGCATGTCTGTTCAAATTTTTTGCCCATTTTAAACTTGAATTATGTTTTTATTGTTCAGCTACAGGAGTTATTTTATATATCCTGGGTATAAGTCCCTTATCAAATATACAATTTGCAAATATTTTCTCCCTTTTTATGGGTAGTGTTTTCACTCTTTAAATGAAGTTCAATTTGTCTTTTCCTTCCTTCCTTCCTTTCTTCCTTCCTTTTCCTTTTCCTTTCCTCCATCTCTTCCTCCTCCTCCTTCTTCCTCTGCTTCTTTTTTTGCTGTCATCATCTACAAAATCATTGTTTAACCCAAGGCCATGTTTTCTTGTAAGATTTCTATAGTTTTACCTTTTATATTTAGATCTATGATGGATCCTGATTTTTATGTGTGGTGTGAGTCGAGGATCAATTTCATTCTTTTGCTTGTGGATATTCAGTTGTTCCAGGCCCATTCACTGGAAAGATTGTTCTTTTCCCTTTTGAATTACTTTGTTGCCCTTGTCGATATTCCACTAACCATAAATGTAAGCATTAATTTCTCCTTCCTTGTTTTTTAATAACTACCTTTTCTAATTACAAAGGCAATATTTGTACATTCAGAAGTTTTAGAAAATACGCCAAAGAGCAAAGGAGAGTATCTCAAAACATGCTCTACTCTCTTCGTCCAGCAAACCAGGTTTTGGGAACTATCATTTTGATATATTCTTTCTTACAAATCAAATATCTGGGACAAGGAGTGGAGAGATTCTGAAAGTCTTTATATCTTAAAATCTCCAAGGATGATTCGCTTGTGCAGCCAGCCTTGAGAACCACACTGAGAAAGGCTGTTGAGGCAGCATGGATGTGTTCAGGGGAGAAGGTTGTGTGAGTGTCTCGAGAGTACGCTCCCCACAGCTGAACCAATAGCAGGACAGTCAGAGGACAGGGAGAGCTGGTGGCCACCCTCGCGCTTGCCTGTCCTCAGGGAAGCACTCTCCTATCGCTCCCATCCTGATTCAGCCTTCTCGTGTCTATGCCTCTACTGCTTCTGCTGTTCCAATTTTCTTGTGCTTGCTCTTTTCCTATGTCTCAAATTCACAGCCCTCAAAGAGAAGATCTGATTTAGTCAGGGAGTCACAATCCAACATGGAACAATTTGGAGTCCTTGACCCAGGTCGCTGAATGTGACTGGATCATTTATCATTTGAATTGGAACTCTTCTGAGAGTGGAGGCGAGGGCTAATAATGATTAGCCTGCAGCCACAGAGGTAAACCGAGGCTGACCCAGACAAATCAGGATGCATGGCGACTCCACTTACAGGCCACCAATTGTCCTTAAGTTTATTCCAACATTGTTCAAAGTGTGCCCTGTGTGAAGTACTACAAATTAAAGCCTCCTTTTCCTTTTCTCGTTGGTTTACCATGGCCATTAGCATTTGAAAGGCTCTGGGAAAGAAATCTGAGTGAATGTGCCTAAGGTAACACTTTCATATTTATTTGACTGCTGTGCTTTCTCTTTGTATAATGTGTTGCGTGCATTCCTTCACCACACGGATTCTATCTCAGGACCCCCAGCTCTAGTCCGTGAGGGCATCCCCTTGGATTAAGTGACTGGCGCAGGGTTAGTCACACAATAGAATTTGGCAAATGACAGTATTCACCCCAGAGGTTGCACAAAAACCACTAATCCTTCTCTTTCCTCCTCTTGGGGATGTGAGATAAAGATGGAATTACTGCAGCCATAAAGTAAAAAGTGATGCTAGATAGGCCATCAGCTTCCTGGGCATCCTCCTCCACCTGAAGGGGATAATAAAATAAGAGCCAGCTCTGCAGCCTTCATCCTGGCAGAGATTACACAACGGCGATTATTCTTGTCAATTAGCAACCCAGAGACCATTCATAAGGAAAAATGGGGGCAGAGAGAACTTCCTCAGAAAGAAACCAGGTCCTTGGTGACACCTTTGAACTACTGGGTGGTTTCTCACCTGAATCCAGCCCTGCTTCGGGGATATTAGCCAGTTAATATTGTCCCCAAGCCTGTTTGGTTTGATTCCTCTTTCGCTTGCAATTTTTAAGAGCTACTTTAGGGAAGGCTAATTTTGTCTTAGTTTCCTAGAGCACAGACTAGGGCACTGGGGGCAGGACAGGAATCGCATGTCACAAATGAAACAGATGGCCAATAAACGCTGGAGGGCCGTGGTTATGGCAGGCGGGGTGAACTTGTCAGTATTTTATTTGACAATATAGCACAACTTCCTGTGTCATCACATATATTTCTGTAATATGACTTACACTTTCTATGTTTCTGTTGGATTTTTATCCAATTAATCAAGCAACTTTCAATTTGTGTTTCTTTTGAAAAATAATGTAAATAATGCTTTCATGAACATCTTTTGCATGCTGTGGACATGTCTGACTAGTTACTTATGACTAGTTACTCAAAGTGAAATTGCTGGGTCAAGTGGGCTGGTAGGATCTGAAAACTTGTCCCTCAGATGTGTCGCACAAATTTGCACTCCGGAGACGCTCTCGAGGGAGTATGCACCTACAGCTCCTTGCTCCGTGGAGCCTTTCCACATCTTTGCAGTGGATAGCAAATGAGAGCTTGCCATTTTAATGCACTGTCACTTCATGATTAAGTGGCCACCATGGAATTTTACAGGTTATTTCTGGTCATTCTGAAAATCTGAGCAAGGTCCACGAAGAAGGCAAATGGAGGGAGGACACCCAAGCCCCAGAGCCTGCAATGCCGAGCTGTGAGACTGGGAAGGTCTAGGAGGGGGTTCCATAAGGGGAGAGAGGAAGAGAAAAGGAGGCAGGCCACAAAGGAAACTGAGACTTCGCAGGGTCCACCTGTACCGGTGTCCTATCTCCTTCAGAGACAGAGGTTAGAAGGGAGAAAGAGAAGAGAGAAGGAAAAGGAAGAGAAATTTAGGTTCTTTGCAGAGAAGAGGATGCCATTCAGGGCTCCCATCAGCAACGCCACCCATCCAGGGCCTTTGGTCCACTCCCAAGGTGTCCTGGGGAAGCGCAGCCTGGAGAAAAGTGACACCCTAGTGGGCCAGTGACGTGACGTGGGGAGACTCCTGGTCATCTGAGGCCACCGACCGTGCGCCCCATCCTCTGCGGCCCTCCTCCCCCAAACCTCAGATGCAGCGCTGTCCTCTTTTGGTTTCCTCTCTTGGGTGACAGACCAGTTCTCATTTCTGAAATAAAATTATTAACTCGTTTTCATCTTTGGGCTGAGAACAGATCCCAGGGGCATCAGCCAGCACCTGCTTTCCCCTGACTTCTCCGCGTCCGCTGCAGCGCCTCTTCCTCCAATCCCAGCACCGTTTCTTGCATGCACACTACGCCCTAAAGGCCATGGGATTTAAGACTGATTTTAAGGACACATTTTTCCTTTTTCTGACTATAAATTACAAGAGCAAAGAATAACTCAAAATCGCACACAATTCTACCTCTGCAGATAACTACTATTAATGCTCTACTCTAGGTATCTGGAGGTTTTCCTTGGCAGAGATAAAGATGTAATCTTTTCCAAATGTGATTTCTAAAGGAACCCTCTTCTGAGTCCTGCCCCTCCCTATTCCGGACTCATTTGCTCCAAATAAAATGTGTGTGGCAGACTAATGAGCTTATTGGAAAGAGGGAGAGCAACAGGATTGCTTTAGAAATTCTCAGCAATAAACACAAAGGAAATGACTACCTTAGGGTGCATTTCAGTGGTTTTCTTTTGTACAAATATGACCTGTCAGGAGGGCCCGCTTCCTAAGCGTCCAGGAGATTGCTGTGAAAGAATCCTTTCTTTTTCTTTCTCTTTCTTTCTTTCTTTCTTTCTTTTTCTCTTTTAAACAATCATAAATGGCAAATAAGATTCAGGCTGGGTGGTCCCAGGGGCTGAGTGTTGGTGGGATAATGAGTGGGAGCAGACTGCAGGGCTGTGGAGGGAGATGCCACCGCCACTGCCCGAAGAGTGCCTTGGGGCCTGGTACCCCTATTGTGCTAACCTCTTTGATACCACCTGCCTCTGGGACCCCGGTGCAGTGCTCTCAGGACTGGGGGCGCTCCCCGGGACAGGGGCTGCTGAGGAACTTCAGTTGGCCAGGGGACCCCATTTCCTGACCCGTGTGGCTCTACAGTCCTGGTGCAGGAATTTCCTTAGTAGGATGATCTGCCCCCTGAGGTATTCTTCCTGGGGAGAGTGGGAACTGCTGGCCTCATTTGATGAGATTTTTTTAAAGCAAAGAATTATAAGATTGTGATCTTGACCAAAACAAACATACTCAGACAGTCAGGGCCTACTTTAGCACTTTTAAGGAATACTTTAGATTTGCTGTTTTTCAAAGTGTGGTCCCCACCTAGCAGCATTGGCGTGTCAGAAACACAAGTGATGACTTCTCTTCAGACGAGCTGCATCAAAACCTCAGAAAATGCTGGGTAGGCGCAGGAGCCTCCCATTCTGATTCACACAAGGAACTTTGAGAAGCATGGCTGGGGAACGGGGAGAAGTGCCACACACACACACACACACACACAAACACACACACACTCCCCTGTAGGAGCCACTGGTATTCTACAGGAGGTTCATTTAGGGAAGATTTGCAAAAGGATTTTGCGAACACCCCTGTCCCCAAGGATACACGGGCACAGTTCTTTGTAAAACTGACCCCTCTCTGCAGGCCTTGCCCCTTTCCTCCGCCCAGTTCCTCTCCTGCCCCTCTCCTCTCCTTCTGGGGGTCCTGAAGGACAGAAAGGCCTCCTCTCTGGGACCTGTTGCGCCTCCCTCAAGCTGCTCTCCAGGGCAAGGCCACTCCCTTCCTGACCTCTGGAAGCCTGAATCCAGTTCCAAGCCCCTGGGGTGCAGAAGAGCAGCACCAGGCTGAAGATATTAAAGAATCTGCCTGTTTCGCCAGCCACACAGGATGCCAATCATGGAGACAAGTGTCGCAACATAGAGTTTATTTGTAAGCTGTCCACTCGAGCGCGGAGGGATTCTGGGACAACACTGGGCTGAGGCGTGGGGAAAGGGGATTGGAGTTTAGGGAGTCCTTGTTGGGCTACGCCTGTGCCATCAGATTTCATCAGTGGCAGCCACTGTGACCCACATGCCGGAGGTGTTATCTATGCTTCTAAAACTGATGATTTTAAAAGTTGACCGAGGGATTTAGCTCAGAGCTTCTGGCGCCTGCCTCGAAAGCGCAAGGTCCTGAGTTTGATCCCCGGTACCAAAAAAAAAAAAAAAAAGAAAAAAAGTCGACCGAAAGGTAGTAACAAGAGCAACCAGAGCAGGCTAAAGGCTACAGGGTCCTTGCAGACTTTCCCTCGGTGTTGAAGGTAGCTGTATCTCCCCAGCGCAAGGACACCAGGTAAGGAAGTCCCAGCCAAGTAGCTGGGGGAAGACTGGAAGGAAGAAGAAGCCAGGGGAACAAATCAGCATCTAAATGGCGACCTGTCAACCAAGAAAAAGTCCCCTGAGTTTCCAGCTTAGAGATGGATCATCACATTAATGTTCAATTTTATTGAAATGAGCCTGTTTCTTCACAGTGGGCATTCAATAAAGCACCCCTGTGGAAAAGAGCATTAGGAGAAATGAACAAAGGCTCAGTGAGGATGGGAACTGCAAAAGGTAAAAGCAACAGCATCCGTTACGAAATCTCCCTGCAAGTCTTTTTGCCCTAGTCTCAAAGACACCACCCCTTTTCCCTTTTGCTCCCAGTACCAGTTACTCCTTTGTGTGATAAACAAAGAGCCCTTTAGTTTTCTACTACTAGACCGTGCTCCATTCAGCGAGGTTCATCCTTATTTCCCAGTCTTCTCTGGCAGATTCACCCTTCTTCGCTTCAGCACAGGCCTTGTTGAAAAGCATCCTCCGCATCCTGAGAACATCCTGAGAACCGAAAGCAACCTTCCCTGTTCTGGCCCCCGCTGCACCTCTCAGATTTGTGCCGATCCCCTGAACCTAGTTCACTGCCAGAGCATCCGGCTTGTCTTACACAGACTGTGGGTGGGATGTGAGACCTCAAAGAGCCAATCCCGGACATCCCAGCCTTCCCCTCCAGCCCACCTGCAGCTGCTGCAGCCACACAGGCCAAGGTCAGCTGTTGCTTCCGCCAGAACAAGCAGGGGGTCAGAGCCAGCCGTGGCTCCAGACTCCCACGCACCTGCACGAACGGAGCCCAGTGGGTCCCTCGGAGCAGCGGCTGGGGGCAGACTCCCCTGGGGCCGTTCCCTGTCCTAGCACTTGCTAGCTGTGCAGCACTGATTTGTCTCTTCGCCGTTTAAGGCTCAGTGTCCCTCACCTGTAAAGCTCCCCGTCAGAGGCTTGTTGCAAAGATTAAATGAGAAAATCAAGGTGAGTACTTGGTAAGGTGCCTGGCATACAGTGAGTACTCAATAGAAGACAGGTTGGAACTAATAATTATAGTGATAATAGTCGATTGCATTCTGGTGGCCAAACTGATGCTGCCGAGGATCCCTGTGGCTGCAGTTGTTTGTTCCAGTCCCTGTCTCTCACCTGCTGCTGTTGGGCAAAGCCCAAACCCTCACATAAACACATCCACCCAGCTGGGATTTTCCCACCACGCTCCTCCCAGCCCATTGGATGATGCTGGGCCCTTCCTCCCAAGCACCTGCATTTCATCTCACGGAGAGCACCCTGCCGGGTGGACTCCCCTTCTTGTAACAATTGGAGGGCAAGGACGATGTCTTCGAGTCCTATATCCTTGCCCTCAATAAATCTTCACTGAATGAATGAGAGTGCAAAAACAAGCCCTCGCGGGCACAGGCTGTGTCTGCAGGCCTCTAACTCCTTGGCTGGTCTACACTCCTCTCTCTTGCACCTGCTCCCTCAGGCTGTTGCTTCCCACCTGCACCCTGCAGGCTCCTCCCTCCCTCCCAGGATCCGGGAAGCCCAGGCCAGGTCTCAGCATTGGCAGCAGATCAATAATCCGGCTTTGCTGAGGAAAAGCTCTATAATGGGCTAAGGGCTCACCATTTAGGACATGAACCCAGAGGCTTTCTTTCTCAAATCCACCTTCACACAGGAGCGAAAACTTTTATTTGAACATCCTTTGATTTTGAACATTATCAATCAATACGTATTTTAGAGCACCAATATGTGGCTAGGATTTTACTACTTGCTGAGGGTGAGAGAGAAGGACTGCATTGTTCTGAATATAAAATAGGTTTCCTTTAAAATTGCAAAAGGTAACATCCATTCCTGCTATTTGTGTTACTACTGATCCAGCTCTGTATGCACTCAAATTTCATCTCCAGGAAGGGAGGTGGGGCAGGGGCGTCCGAGGAACAGGAGGGTGGAATATAGCACGCAAGATTCGACTCCTTGTTAGTGATATGTCCGTAACACCTCAAGTCAATAAGGATGCTGTAGCATTTTGGTAAGAAATAGACATACAGGTAAAAATTAAATATATAAGAAAATCTAAACTTAAACTGTTATCAACAGTGTCTAACTCTGGTTTCCCTTTTCATTTTGAGAAAAACATTTTCCCCCATCCATGTTGGTTGGCCCAAGTTCCAGGCCTTTCAGTTTCCCACCATGTTAGTGGATGCACGGAGCAGCTACCTCACAGGATGGCTGGGAGGCTGCAGATGGGAATGAAACCCGGGGTCTCCCAGGTGCCACAGAGCTGGGCCTGGCAGGGACTGGAATAGAGGTTGGGAGATGGAACGATCCAGTGTAGCTCCTTGGCCGGGCTCTCCTGGAGGGCCTGCTTAGTAGGAGTCTATTGATCCCCTGCCATTGCTGGATTCAGCCCACCCCACCTCCCTTCTGTTGGTCCTTCTTTCCAATAACACCCTCATCTTCTAGTAAGGGCACCATTCCTCAGACCACACAGATCTTGTGTCTTCTGTTTACTCCCAATTTGGGTTCTCTCATGGTCTCTCTCAGCTCCTGTATCTGATGTGCAGATGGATTCTTTTTGCAAGTTCCATTAATCAAGTCACGGATTCTCTCATTTTCCTCTTTAGTTCAGTCCTTAGAAAGAGAGAATCAGATTTCAGCAGTTGCTTACCACTGTGTCTATTTGGGGTAAGTTTTGCTCCTTTCCAATTTAGGAGTTACTGGCTGGCACATGGATTAACTCTCAGGCCAGTGCCCACCTAAAAGCTAGGGTTGCAAGGAGCAGTTACCTCACAGGACAATACTGCCACTGCTGGCATGTCCTGTGTTGGTTGGCTTTCCACTACTGTAACGAACACCTCAGATCATCAGCTTATAGATAAGGAAGTTTATATTTTGGCTCCTAGTTTTAGAAGGTGCAGTTCATGGCGGGTTGGCCCACTGCTTTTTCCTGTGGAAAGGTAGCACATCATGGCAGGAGTGTGTGGTAGAAGAAACCGGTCACTTCATGGCAGCTGGGAAAGAATGAGAGAAGGGAAGGGGCTGTGGCTGCAGCATCCCTTTCAAGGAGACTGCTGAATGACCTAACTTCCTCCCACCAGGCCTGGCCTCTTACAGTTTCTACCGCCTCCCAGTAGTTTCACAGGTTGGCAGCCAAACCTTTTACACATAGGCCTTAGAGGGCCACTATCCAAATCATAGCACCCACTGCCCTAAGCATGGCACCATGATGCCCACATCAACTACATTTGGGCTCCTAGCAAAACACTTGGAGCTTTTCTCCCTCTGCTCTGGACTCTGAAGTCCATCAGGCAAGGCAGGGGTCTTTTTCCTCATAACTGTATCCTCAGGATATAGGATGAAGCCTATTAGTTCTCTAAGCTATTGGAATATTTTTTGAATATTGACTATTAATGGAATGTCTTCTCCCTGCACTTTTTGCTTGGCTAAATCCTATTCAGCCAAGGCCCAGTGAAAAGGATTAATTACCACGATGCCTCCATCAAGCAGGGTGAAACATTCCCAGTAATCCCAAAGCATTCTGCATATGCTTTGTCATGTCCTTCCCGCTTCATACTGGCATCATTTATTTAACCACTAAGGTGGACAGCAATCGTTCCCAGTTGTCCCACGTCTTTCCAACAGCTTCTCCATATTCTGGTAGCTCGCCATGCATACATCACAAAGTCCCATGCTTCGATGGCTATGCTGAGATTTCCAGCCTCTGGTGCAAGGGTGCAGATAGTGATTTAGGGTCTGCCAGTCAGATGCACTCATTTAGGGACTTGGATTTAGATGTAGGTTTCATGGGAACAGAAGCAGGACATGGGCCATTCATTTTGCTGGCTCGGACGGGGCTATGGAGCCAACACTGGGGGTGGTAGCATTCTGATTTAGAGGTTCCAGTCTGTGGTAGAGCCAGCTTGCCTTTGGAAGGCTACCTTGGTGAAATCCTGGAAGCTCAGCCTGCAGCCTGTCTCTTCCCAATGATTTTGTGAGGTATTTATGAACCTTAATCAATCCCCTTCTGTTTAAACTGGCTGGAGTAGATTATATTGTCTGGAACTAAGAACCTAGACCAGTACCCATGTCTTTCCTGTCAGACTGAACTTCGTGAGGATGGGCATCATGCCATTTGTCTTTATGTCTCTAGCATTTAGAACAAGGTGTGGCACGTAGTAGGTCCCCAGTAAATGTTTATGGAAGATATGGATTAGTGCATTCATTATCTATATTTGCTTAGCTGCGTACAACTTTCCAAGTAGTATTTTTGTTGCATACAAAATTGTTTTTTCAAAGAATCTAAAATCTAAAATAATCTAAATACAGATTATTGTCCATTCCAGCAACTTGTCTGAGCACTGTACACATAAAGCTTGATAAGATACAGTCTCATTCCTAACCTCAAACCAGCAGGGGAGACTCATCATTTTACTATTGAAATAGGATTTGCAGCTTATGTTTGGAGTGAGACAGTAAGCAAGTGAGATGGTTTTTGGCCATCCTAGGATGAGGGCAATTGAGTCTAAAAACATGGATTGTGGTATTTCCAAATATTTCCCATTTACCAGTGTCATCTCTTGATTATTGATGCCAATGACAAAGAAAACAGCTTTGACCATCTTAACGTAGCTAATCAGCCAAATAACATTGACATGGAGTTTCAGAACTTTCCCCCCTGAATGTGGCACATCTTATGTTCTGAGAATTTATTTCAAACATGATGAAGCAGAACTGGAAAGACCTGACTTGGTTGGATCTGGGAATCCATCCAGCTTTCCTGGCTTGTCCCTCCGTGAGAACCTTTCCTAGAATAGCTTCGATGCTGGGAATAAACTCACAGTACCCTGGACACTGCGGAGCACAGGCAAAGCAGGGCTGCACTTACTGAAATCCTTCTGAAAGTTGGAAATATCATTAAGTCTTTCATTTCCACAGGGCTTCCCTGTTGGGACACGGGGTTTATATAAAATCAGAGTGATTCACACTCAAGGTGACAATGAAGAAAAGAGAAAATAGTCAACTTGAAAGCAGAAAGGATACAGCCTAATCTGCTGACAAACTTGGCAGTTTTTAGGTCTATGCTTTTTTCTGTTGCCTTGTTTCTAAACATACTTTTCTTTAATTCACCTGAAATCTGAAGTTTTTTTTGTTTTTTCCAAATAATAGCCATTTATGGCATTCTTGGCTTGCCAGCCACAGGGCAGACAGCTTTCCCTGAATTATCTCACTTAATCCTCACACCAGCCTGCTCTAACGATCTCTGATTCCAGTGCTGAGGAGGAGATGGTGACTCGGAGGCCGGAAGCAATCAAGAGTGCATGAGGCCAGGTGGGCAAGGAGTTGGACTCTGGTCCTGGCCCCAAATACCGACCTTACTCTCTTAGAGTTGCCCAATTCTGAGAAACATAACAGTGACTTCTGAAATGTCCTCTGCTCTTTTTCAGTACAGGGGGGGTCAATCGTTTGGTAGCCTGACTCCACTTCCAAGTAGGTCCCTTCTGATCATCTCCAGGGGTTAAACCCCAAGTATAAAAGTCGATGCATGTATTTTTTCTGTAATAGAAAAATCACATTGTTCTCACACATGGTTGGTTCTGTTGTGTGCATGTGCATGCGTGTGCACATTTATGTGTGTGTATGGGCGTGTGTGTGTGTGAACCCCCATTGTGTGGTTCCAGAATGCAGACATGTCACTGGGGTGTGTCCCATATGGTCATTTAATGCTTGCAAAGGGATCATGACTCAATGATCTTCTTTTAATCTTCGCCACTATGCTATGAAATAGAGATCTGTGCTGTTTTGCACATAAAGAAATCGAGGTTCTCCCAGGGTGAGCCGGGAACTGGGGTCCCCTAGCTTGTGAGCCGCAGACATGAGCCCAGTGACACGAGGCCACTGCCACTGTCTGACAAAATGATGGAGCATGAGACACAGGCTCGGAAGGCATGACTGTGGCTTCCCACAAAAGGAGACAGCTTCACAAGAGGCCACGGTTAAGTTTCCCATGGCATAAACGCTCCTTACAGCGGGTTTCAGAAACACAATAGCAGCCAAATGGCAGCTTTTCTGGAGCAATCAGAATAAATCTCACAATTTGGACCTGACTTTTCACATATTTTGAGGTGCTTCCTGGGAGGACATGTGCACTTCAGAGAGGAGATGGCTGGTTCCCCATCTGGGGGAGTGGGCTACTCAGGCTGGCAGGTAATTCTGCCTCCTCCTTGGCTAATGGCTGCATAGCTCCCGGCTCTGAGAGTGACAGGTGACAAAACTCCCAAAGAGACTCCTTGTGGCTCTATTTGTCCGTATCAAGGGAAATTAAAATACCCACATTTACATGCTCCAAAGTTTGAGGCTTTATTTGCATATTTTATTGATTCACTCACACACACACACACACACACTCACACTTGCATGGTTTTCTGTTCAAGGAGGAACACGTGTCAGTCTGTCACCAGATCACCTGCATCGCTTCGTGAACCTCAGACCAGTCTGGAAACCCCTGGAAGGAAAGTAACACTGCAAAACCCTGAGAATACTGTTCACTTTGTATCATTCTCTAAAGCCGCCATGGTTACTAGGTTCAAAATTTGTCCAGTAAAATCAGGCTCACAATCATAAGCATTCTGTACATTTAAAAAAAAATTCTTCGCAGTTCTGAAAATTCTTTCACAAATACAGCAAAAGCTAAGCAAAGGAAGGAGAAGATATTGCATTTTCCTGGGCTTGTGGCCCGGCATTTTTAGGTGGACAGTTTCTGAACAGAGCCTAGGTAGATGGAGAGAATATATATATATATGTAGTACACACATGTCCACCTACATATGTGTATTACACACACACGTTTTTGTGTGTCCCTCTCCATGTACTGTATTTCATTCAAACACAGGAAAGAGAACTGTTGCCCTTCTTTGTTACCCCATCAAGCATAGGGAATTCCCTTCATGGGTAACACAGGACTCGACTCCTAGGAACAAGTAACAGAAAAGCTAATTTAAAATGGCTTAAGCAAGAATAAAAAGAAAAAGTTGGAAAAGTCTAGAAGTAGTTAAGCATCAGGCATGGTTGGATCCAGAGGATCCTGCACTGTCATCATCAGGGCTTGGATTTCTTTCTTCATCTTTTGTGTTGGTTGCATTCTCAGCTAGACCTGCCCTACAGATTATTTCTAGCAGTGCCAAGATTATAACTTACTAGCTTGGCAACACCTGTAAAAAGACAGCATTTTTAGCACTAGGTTTAGTAAAAAGTCTTGGTTGATTCTTAGGGGATCATCTTGGGTCATGTGATCCTCTTGGAACCAGTGGCAGCCAGGGCCATAGAACACATTGCAAGGTCAGGCCAGGGCTGGGTACTCACCCCTAAAGCTCAGAACGGGGCCACCACACCTGCACTTGTGCTTGAGGGAGGGGTGAGAGGCTTTCCCCAAACAGAACACACACTCTGCCACCGGAAAGAGGACGGATGTTGGTGATCCTAACCTCCGAAGGCCTGCTGCATCTACAGGCTCCTCAGAACAGGCTGCAAGACTTTACTTTCTCTCATTTAGTCTCAGCATCGCCGAATGAAATTTTCAAACACATGGATCCTATTGAGAGGGAAGGCGATGTTGGAACATGGCTTCACTTCCCATTTAAACCGTCCTAGTCTTTTACCTGCTGTAATAGACTATTGTTTAAAAATATTTGTAGTGTGACAAAATTGCATAGAACACACACACACACACACACACACACACACAGATCAGTGTGTGCATGTGAAGCTGGTGCTGCCTGCATTGGCTTAGCGGATGGCACCCAAATGTGTTTCCTGGTTCGGATCTTGTTCCATACCAGTGCAGAATGTCACCTGGGTGAAAGGTTTACAGGATCTCTACTATTTCTTACAATGCAGGTGGATCTATAATTATCTAAAATAAAAAGCTTTGAAAAATGTGTTGCCTTTTCCTAGGGAAAGTGGATAGTCCCCAGCTCCATTGATAGTAGACTGGGTCATGTGACTTGCTCTGGCCAATGACATGTGAGCAAGGACGTTGCTGAGCCAAAGGTCAGAGTCGGCCACACTCTGATTTCCTCTCCACAGTGACTGGTATGCTCGGGACACAGGTGACTGGGTGGGTCAGTGTGTGCTTGGAGAAGAGCACGGCTATGGATGTGTCCACTGCTGTCCCTGGGACCACTGAGATTTGAGGGCTGTTTGTTTGGTGGCATAATCTTGCCTGGTGCTCCTCGGACTCTACAGCCTGCCTCAGAATCATCTGAAGAGCTGTGGTTAAAGACAGATTTCTATCTTCCCCAGGGATTCTAACCTGCCTGCATCTGAAAGGACCTGCTTTGATACACTGCTGTCATTCAGTGGAGGCCCACACCTTCAGTGGCACCAGCCCAGCCTCACTCTGGCCTTGAATGATAAACCTCCAATTCTCTTGAACCTTCCCAAGCTGCTTATGTCCCTCCTACCCCAGAATCCAGAACTGTGCCTGACATGTGACAAGTATTCAGTGAATTTTATCATCCAGTGTTCTTGATAGAAGCTAGTTTACCAACTCAAGTGGAAAAATTATCTTTCGAGCCTTAAATCCCAGTCAAATATCATATTCTTTTTTTTAAAAAGTGTGCTTACTTTTTTCTTCCTACAAAATAAGAAAATATTTATTATAGAAAATTGTTCATTTGGAAACACAGAAGTGAAAAAACAACCCATGATCCAACCACTCAAAGAAGGGTGCTGTTAAATTTTGATACCTATCTGCTGTGCTTTGCATCAATGTCACCCGAAAACCCATGCGTTGAAGGCTCGGTCCCTAGGGTAGCCCCATGGGGAGGTGGTGGCACTTTGGGAGCCCAGTGGGAGATTTTAGGTCATTAGGGGTGTGTCCTTGGAGGGGCCTGTGGGACCCCGGTCTCTTCCTCTGAGGTACCTGGCTATGACCAAAAGGCCTCCTTCTTCCCCCGCGAGCCTGTTCTCAAAGCAATGAGATCAAATGGTTATGGATGGAAGCCTCCCAAATGATGAGTCCACATCACCCTTTTCTCCTTAGAAGCTGAATAACTCAGGTACTTAGGTTACAGCCATGGAAACTGACCAACAATACCCTTCATGCTGTTTTCATATCATGTACTTATGTAATATTGGGAGTGTAATTTGCATGAGTTGCTTTATGCACAGTGTATTGTCCATGTTCCCCTGTGTCATTAGTAGCATTCTTCAAGCTCTTCTGTCATGGCTGCACAGAGTCAGGTTGGGAGACACAGAGTGTTGCCCGCAGCTCTGACCAAGCCACGAGGGCAGGTAGCCCAGCCCTGCCAGGGTTCACTGACCTCTTGTGTTGTTACCTGTAATGGTTCTCTTCTTCTTCCATGATGGTCTGTGTAGTCCTCCCCAAGGATCTCACCAGGTACTCATCACTAGTGTTTTGTGTTTTGCTCATTTTTTCCCTGTTAGGTTTATTGGTACATTTTAGGTATACAATAAAGTTACATTCATCATTGGTACATTTTAGGTATACAATACAGTTATATTCACCATTGGGATCTTGTACCATTACATGAGTATCTTGGTTCTTATTTTTTCCCCATATCCCTGCCCTCCCTTCACCCTCTCCACCCTTCCCTATTTGCAAAGACTTTGTTTCCATTTTTTTCTTTTCTCATATTTGTTTTCTTTTCCCTTCTTTCCTTTCCCTTACCCCTCCCACTTCCCCTATTCCTTTAGAGCTTTTCTTCCTATTACACAGTATCAATTATACTTTGTTTTAATTATCAAAATTTAGAGGACATTACCACAGATTTTACAAAATTTAAAAGGATATAGAAAGCATATTACAAAAATATTTTTTGAAATAAAATCAACAACGTCTATGAAGTACCTTGGAAGACAAATTAATGAAACTGACTCTGGAAGAAATATAAAATTTGAATAGCACCTGTTAAAGAAAGTGTATTCCTAGCTTGAAAACCTATGACAACAACAAGTTGCTGTATATGACAACAACAAGCTCATATACATTTTAATTGATAAATTATATCAAACATTTAAAGCAGAAAAAAGAAGGAACACTTCTCCCCTCATTTTAGGAAATCAACATTGTGCTAAAACTAAAACTGGATAAAGGTAATATAAGAGAAAAGTATGAACGTAAATAAAAATTTGTTTAACAAAACACACTATTAGAAGTCAGATCTGGCAGTATGTAGTAAGCGGTTTTGTTATAGGGATGGCAGTGTTGGTTCAGCATTGGAAGATCCACCCCCAAAAGTCATCATTTTAACAGAGGAAAGGAAAAAGCCATATGATCCTGTCACTAGTTGGAGAAAAAGTATTGGACTAAATTCTACAGCTGTTCATGGTAAAAGCTATCAGGAGACTAGAAGTAGAATAGAACCTTCTCAACAGATAAAAGACGTGTACTCCATACTTCCAGCAAAAACACCTTATATGAATGGGAAAGATACAATGCTTTCTGCTTAAGGTGGGGAACAAGGGCAGATATGCCTACTCTTCATCTGTCCATTAAACTTTGAAACATAGGCCCAAACCAAAATAGTTTGGCAATAAAAAGAAACAAATAGCATAGGATTGGCAAGGTAGAAGTAAAATCTTTATATGTAGATGAAATGATCATCTACAGAGAAAATACTAAGAAATCTCTAGGAGCCCCTAGAACTTCTATTTGAATTTAGCAGGATTAGAAAACATAAGGTATGTATATAAAAATTCAGGTCTATGCATACTTGCTATAAATGAAGAATTGGATATTGAAATTTAAAAGTTATGTAGGAATACAAAGGACCTGGAAAAGTAAAAAGAAAAAAATAACAGTGTTGGAAGACATTTATTACCTAATTTTAAGACTTCTTCTAAAGCTACAGTAATCAAGGCAATGTTGGCATAAGGAAAGACACATAGATCAATGGAATATAACAGAGAATCTAGAAACAGAACCACACATATATGGTCCACTGATTTTTGAAAGGTTATTTAACATTAATATTTTCTAGAACATAAACTCAAGAGCCGAGGAAAAGATAATGTTTTCAACAAATGGTACTGGAACACCTGGTATCCGTATGTAAAAAATTAACCTCAACCCTTTATTTCCATATGTCAACATAACTTGAAAGGATCTATGAACCTAAATATGAAAGACTAAAACTATAAAACTTTAAGAAGTAATTATAAGGGGAAATGTTCATGAATTCAGGGTAGGCAAGAATTTCCAAGGATGCAAAAACCATGATGTATAAAAGAAAAAAAATGATGAATGAAATTCCATCATAATTTAGAACCTTAAAAGACATTGTTAAAATGAAAAGTAGTCCTTAACCAGGACATATTCATAATACATATAACCTATGACCAGAATATCTAAAGAACTCTTGCAGCTCATTAATAGACAACCCAATTAAAAAATAGAACCAAGAAGATGATAAATAGTACAGCACAAGGAAAGGTATGCAACATTAGAATCAGAAAAATACTAAGCAGTACAATAACAAGATCATATTATACACTCATTAGGGAGATTAAGTTAAAAGTTTTAAAAGAACAAATGTCAGCTTAGGTGTGAACCAGTTAGAACTTTCTAACACTGCTAATGTGAATATAAAATGATAAAACCAATTTGGAAAACAATATAGAAATTTCTTGTATTTCTGTTAAGAACCAGCAGTTCTGTTCTCAAGTTTTTACTTAAGAGAAATGAAAACACATGTTCACAATAGATTTGTACATACAGGTTGACTGTCCCTTATCTGAAATTCTCGGGGCCAGAAGTGTTTCAAATTTTGGTTTGAAATCTGCTTCATCTGCAAAGAGGATAGCTACTCCTGCTTTTTTTTTTTTCCAGTTCCTGTCACATGGAGTGTTGTTATCCACCCTTTAACTTTCAGTCTGAGTTTCTTTTTAAATTAAGTGTGTTTCTTGTATGCAGCATATTGTTGCATCTTGCTTCTTGACTATTCTGCCAGTCTATTTCTTTTGATTGGTGAATTGAGAACATTAACATTGATGGTTATAACTGCTATGAAGTGACTTATCATTGTCATGACTTTTTCTTTTTGTTGGATTATCGCCCTTTGCATTTAGTTTCTTGTCATGCCCAATGGATTCATTCTGCTGGGCTTCCTGGGGTTGTTATCCTCATTGTCTTTTCCTACGGTACTGTCTAAAATTTTTTGGAGTGCTGGTTTGGTATTCATGAAGTTCCAAAGGTCTCTTTGTCATGAAAGTATCTTATTTCTCCATCAATTTTGAAAGATAGTTTTGCGGGGTACATCAATATGGGTTGGAGGCTGTTTTCCTTTAAGGCTTGAAATACATCACTCCAAGCTCTTCTTGCCTTGTGGTTTTGTGTTGAGAAGTCTGCTGTGATTCTGATGGCTTTTCCTTTGTGTGTGATTTGTTTCTTTTCTTGAACTACTTATAGAATTTTATTCTTCTGTTGGATTTCTGGAATCCTAATTATTATATGTCTATGTGTAGATTTTTTTTGATCAAGGCTAGTTGGAGTCCTATATGCCTCACTTATCTGCATGTCAATTTCTTTTCCCCTGCTTTGGAAGTTCTCTGCTATCACTTCTGTGAACAGTTTTTTTATGTCATCTGCACTCTTCTGTTTCTTCATTGACTCTGATCAGTCTTATGTTATTCTTCTTTGCATCATCTAGCAGGTGCTGGATTGATTTCTGGTGGTCCCTTTCAATTTTAAAGCAATTTTTCTTTTCCTGGTCACTAATTGCAATCTTAACTTCTATATCTGAAATTCTGTCCTCACATTGGCTCATTCTGCTGTGTAAACTTTCAGTGGAGTTTTTAATGTCCCGGAAATCTGTTTGCATCTGTTTTATGGATTCAATTTGTCTCTTGTGTTGGGATTCCATCACATTCCTCAGCTCCTCTATTTTTTTATCTGTGTCCTCTCTAGATTTATTAATCATGTCTTGCACTATGGGCACAATCTCAGCTGTTATCTGAGAAATTATTTCTGATTTCATTTTTTTCAGATCTTCTTTTGTTTCCAGTTCACGGAGTCCAGGTGTTGAGTATTAGATTGTTCCATCTTGTTTCCCTTTATGGTTGCATTAGGTGATCTGAAAGTCTGGTTTTGAGACTTGTTCACCTGTCTTCTCATTTCAACAGATGCAGCCTCCTGTGCCTTTGTTGAGGAAACTTTTTGCTCTCTCAGTGGTCTTTAATTCTTAGCAAGCCGCCGAGGAGCCTTTACTCTGCTGCTCACCAGTACACCAATTCCTGGGATCAGAAAGGTGGCCTTCTGGATCCCTGAGCTGACCTGTTGTCAGGGTAGGGTTCTGGCTGGGGCCTGTGCACACTTGGGATGGTATCTAGGTGTGCCACTGGCTAGGGCCCCTATGTAGCTATTGTCTGGGAGGGTCTTTGGCTGGGGGCTGTGTACCCCAGTTCCTGTAGTATGTGCAAGCTTCTGGCTAGGGTCTTGCGCACTTACTGATAGTACTGGGGTGAACCTCTGGCTGTTACTTATGTCCCTGTGCAGCTGTTTTCCAGGCTGGCCCTTGGCTTGGGCTGGTGTGCCCCAGGCTCTGGGGTAGGCCAGAGGCCTGGCTGGGATCTGCTTGCAGCCACGCTGCTCTGGTCCACACTGCTGCTCCCCCAACTAAGGTGGTTTGGTGTGCCTTTATTGCAGAGATTTTCTTCACTTTTCTAGTGGGCTTTAATTTTCAATGGGTCTCAGAGTAGCCCTCTTTCTGTTCTTCACTTCTACTCTATCTTCTCACGCTCAGAACAATGTCCTTTATGACCCTGCAACTCTGTGGTGTGGATCCAGGTAATGGCTTGGCACAGCCAGGGTGGGGTGTGTGTGCGTGTGTGTGTGTGTGTGTGTGTGTGTGTGTGTGTGTGTGCTGGCGCCTGCATGGCTCACCTCCTCGGAGCTCTGGGGCAGTGGTTGTTTTGCTCATTTTTAATAACTAAAGAGCCAGTATGTGGGTAACCAGCGCTCACCTTTGGAGTCTAGCATTGCCCTTCCCAGGTTGCTGGAAAGGTTTTCATGCTTGTGTACACCCCACTGCATGGCTCTCCTGGGTCCCACTCTGTGCTCTCCAGAACTAAGCATTGGACAGCATAACCCACTGGGAACACCAGGCTAGGACTCAAACCTCCACAAGTCCTGATGGGCCAGATGGGGGCCCTCAGAAGAGGTGAACTGGATCTGCCCTTGACTGTCAGGAGGAGCATAGAGACATGGAGATGATGGTCACCCTGGAGACCCAATGCCTTGGAAGTCCAAGAAGAAAGCTTTATTGAGCACCTACTATGTGCCAGATCCTGTACAGAGGGCTTCTATGTAGTCTTCTTTATACAATCGTCACACTCCTCTCATGAGCGATTTTTTAGTGCTTACAGTTTACACCTGAAAGGACTAGGAGTTTGATGAGACAAAGATATTACTATTTGTGCAACCAGCAAAAAAGAGGAGAAAATCTTGTTTACTTTACGAGGTTCATTAAGTCAGGCAAATAAAAGAAGGAACATTTACATGAGGACAGACTGAAGTGCTGACACTTTCCAGTGTAGACCACCTGGGAAAGGCCACATCCAGTGGCTATACTGTGGAAGAAGACCTTGTACTTAGCTGTGGACTGACCCCACAAATCCCAGATGCACCCCTGCAGGAGGAGGAGGACACTTCATACACTCTTTGTGGCCAGGGTGGGTAGAGGAGTAGTTAGCCCTTCCCCCTCCAGAGCTGGGTTCCAATCTTTGTAAACTCTGCATCCTTCTGAAAGTCTTGTAAAGGCCATCCTAATTTCTATCTGTTTAGTAAAGGATGTTAAGAACAGTACCCACTTGGGCTGGGAATTTAGCTTAGTGATTTCGCCGCCTGCTGCACAAGCGCAAGGACCTGAGTTCGATCCCTGGTACCCAAAACAAACAAACTAACAAACAAACAAACAGAACAGTGCCCACATCACAGGGTTTGTTAAGAATTAAAAGGAAAACTTGTGTAAAGTACCTTGTAGAGTACCTGGTATTGTAACAAGGTTCCAATCAATAGTAGTTATGAATAAACCAGAGTCTTATTTCACAGCCTAAAAGAGGCAACTATAGATGAAAAGAAAGCTTACATTTGCAGAGAAGTAAACTAGCTAAACTTATTAGCCAAAGGATGGCACAAATTAAAAATATAAATAGAATAAAAATGGGTTAGATCATCAATGAGTAACCTTTTCTCTACCCCAAGCCCATGATACACAGAGGAAAAACATCCATTTCTGGCCCCATGTTAAGTCAAAGAAGCCATCACGGGCTGTGAAGGGAATTCAATTAGTCAGTGGTTGCCATGCCAATCCAAACATCACCCTTCCACCTACTCTACCATCAACACATTTGAATATGTAACAACGATAATAGCATGCGCTAAAAATGCTATTTTTTAAAAAAAGTTAAATGTACTTCTGTCAAAAGTCTGGTTTTCAGAAATAATTGCTGTAGGGCAGCTAAAGATTTGCATAGGATCCCCAAAATGGGTTAAGTATCATCAGAGAAGAGAAATCTATAGCTTTTTAAGTAATTCTTTGGGTTTTGGTGTTTTGGCAGCAGGGTGGGGGTGGGGGGAGAGAAAGTTCTAATATTCCAAGCTTGACTGAATACATCTCTCTGTAGTGTCTGAAATGGAGCTTGGTATAGATGCTTCCCACCTCAACACTGCCCTCACCACACCTGAACCCTGACCCAGGTCCCTGTTCTTTGCTATGCTTTCTTCGAATGTTATTTGATATCTACAATTTGGTGGTGTGCATGCAAAACTCAAAAAACAGACAGAAAAATGAAACCCTTTAAGAATTTAACTTCTCAGAATCAGTCCTGAGAAAACCATTGCCGATATACAATTTATAATTACAAAAATAAAAATAAAATAAAAACAATAAACAGGAAGAGGCTAAATATTCGCATTACATTGGTGTGCATCCATATGCTAGAGTATGATGAGCTATTAGAAGTGAGGTTGTCAAAGAACATTTGATGATGTGGGAAAGCAGTATGTGCTGTTAAGTGAAGCGAACAGGTTACAGAGCAGGGGATTTGGTGAAATACAAATTTGATGCATGCAATTTTATGCAAATATATGCATAGGAAAAACTAGTAGCGTGTTACTCTCAAATGTTAATAATGGTTATTTCAGGATGGTGGGATTACAGGTGGCTTTTGTTTTTTCCTTTGTGCCTTTCTACACCTTCAGAAAACACTTAGGGTGGTTGTATATTTCTTCTGTAATCAGAACAAAAATCCCATGTTATTCCTAGAGAACCTAGGTCCGCTCCTGTGTCCTGGACATGGGAGAGAGAGCTTTGGGGAAGGCTGTCCCTGGGCGATCTGGCTCAGGCTCTTATCCCACCCCAAGCACCAACAGGTACCCTAAGGGGGCAGCTGAAAGACTGACTGGGCCCTCAAAGGGTTTCTCAGCACCCTGAAGAGCTATTCGGCTCTCCCCAATCTTGGCTTCACCCAGCCCCCTACTAATTGCATCTCAGGGTCTCCAGTTGGTCTGCACATTCTGGTCCGTGTGAGGACCGCAGATGTGGCCCCAGTGGCCCACTGGTTTTCCAATGGAAGCTGGAGGGGGGAAGTTATTGGGTTCGTGATGCTCCATGTAAGTTTTTATGACCAAACGAACTCCCATTGTCACCTTGCTGCCTCTCCCACAACTCTCACCCCATCCTCTGGCCCCCAGGAGCATGACGGAAGAACAAACTGAGTTGTAGCCCCAGCAGCACCATATAGATTATTGTATCAAGAAATAATCATGTTGATGAGAAAAGTCAGCTGAAGGCACAGACGTTTCTATTTCTGCACTATTTCTCAAAGTTCAGCTGGTCAACTACTGGCCCCCAGTTTTCTATCATGAAAGTCACCCGAGGCTTAACAAAACCAGCATCTCCAGGAGTGGGAGTTATTTCTATGGGCCCTAGAACTGGAGAATCACTTCCCCAAGAACCAGAAAGTGCAAAGAAAGACCTCAGGTGTCTGGACTGAGTAGAACCAGAGGGAGCCCCCACCCACACTGGCCACTCCACTGCAGGGCACTTGAACGTAAAAAGCAGACTCTGCCATTTACTGAGTGTCTCCAGTGTCAGCAGTAGGCTCCATCATGCTGGATGCAGAATAAATAGGATACAGAACCGGGAGCACCTAAATGAGGGAGGCACCTGATAAGGAAACACATGCAAGCACTAAAGTTTCCTACTGGATGGGCTGCCCATAGAGTCACATGCTGGTAATCCCAGCAGTCTGAAGGGCTGAGGCAGGAGGATCACAAATTTGAGCCTGGGGCTCTTCTCCTGACCCTTGGTCTCCTTTCCATGTCTGTGGTTTGGGAGGTCCTAGACAGACCCTGGTGGCTTTGTATACTTTGCCTCAGCTAATCCTGACTGTTCTTGCAGGAAACAGAAAAAGAGGGGCTCCTGGAACTCACAGAAGAGCCATTATGTGCAAACCCGACCCCTGTAGATCGTCCCATAACTGTATGTAGTGCGTAGTTCAAGGCCAGATGTGGATTCAGCCCAGGGTGGGCCTGTACTTGTGAGATGCTTGCTCCAGGGTTCACCAAGGAGCCTGCTGGAGGGGAGCACCCCAGATGCGATATTCCCCCTTGTGGACCCTCTGGGCACTCCCTTCATGGCGCCTCTATAACTACCGGGCAGGGTGTACTAGAGACAGCTGCTCACCCCTTAGGCAACTGGCTAGCAGAGATGACATTTTCTGGGTTTCTTTGAAGATGGACTCAGTTCCTACGGATAAATTCTGGTCATGGGAATGGAGTGATGCCCTTGTTCTACCAATAAAAATAAAAATAAAAATGGAGTAGCATTGGTTCAGGGCACTTTTGGGGCAAGGCAGCCATGGATAATCAGGTCTCAGATATGTCTGCAACTGGACCTTTGAACTGAGCCAGTCCCTTGGATTGGGCCAAACCAGTTTCCCAAAACACTGTTAACCTCTGCTAATCTCCTGTACAACAACCCTTCCCCCAGACACCCACAGACTGAGACGGCACGATCCACTTCTCACACAGCTGAAATTTGCCAGCATCAGTTACAATTCCTGAGTGAGAAGAGCTCTCTGGATACAGCTGCCATTTTGTCAAACCTCCAGGCACAGGTCCAAGATTGCTTGAGTCTATGTTCCTGGATTGTCGTTATAATCAGCCCCTAGTAAATGTACTGTTCTTAGTTCTCAGCTAGGTTGATGTTATTCTCAGCCTATACCTTCATCCTGCTCCTGCATTGTGGAGGTGGTGGTGAACCATAGGGACCATGAGGGCAAAATCATCACCCTGAGAATGACAGAGCACACCCTGGGATGCAGACTTAGCTGTGTGCGTGTGTGTGTGTGTGTGTAGGGTAAAGGTCATGGGCAAGATTGGAGGCAGGGCCAGCCCCCAAAGAAAGCTTGAATAGGGAGAGGAAGCTGGGCAGCGGAGAGGAGTGTGACACAGTGTGCAGAGAGGAAGGAGCAAAGAAGAGAGGCCGTGGTGCCAGTGGCTGCGAGCTTTCTGCCCCCAGCGCACGTCCTGGGGGCCCACATGCATTATCCTCCTGCTGAAGCTCATAAACTGCCCTGTGCTCTTTCTACCTGGGCTGCTGTGAGGTTTTTTTCTTGCAACCAGCTGAGTTATAATTAAAGTAGCATGCCCTTTATGATTATACCACAATAGTATATATTACATTACTATTATTACACGACTGTAAACTTATTATTACAGCTCTTTAGACCTCAGGTGCGTATTTCTCCCCACACTGTAATACTTCTGAAAATGGGATGCACTTTTTATCTCACTTGTTATCTTCTGTTAACAAATGTGGTCAATATTTTAGTTTTTCCTCTCGAAGCTGTTAGTAAAGCAAAGCTCTGTCTTATGAGCACCTCTTCCGTACCTTCCCTGTATGGAAGATTCCACCCAGGGCTCGGTGTGCATGGCCTGGACAGTGCCGGTGCGCTGCAGCTCAGTGAGTAGCGGCATGAGGGATGCCGATGGTGTCATGGAATCAAGGTGATCACCACGGGGAGCAGGTGGGGAGAAGCTGCCCCTCAGTGCACTCACCTCACCACTGCCTTGTCTCCTCACCCGGCCCCCTTTTCTTGTTTATTAAGGGCAATTGCTGGTGAGAGCTGCTGACCCGGCTGGCCAGCCCACGTGCTGAGCTCTTTGTAGGCTCAGCCAGCAGAGGCAGTAGGTTTCAGCATACCCAATGCTGCGAGTGCACAGGAAATGGGATTTGGAAGAAGTGGAAGTGTCAGTGGGAGGGATGTAGCTGACACTGAAACAAAAAAGATGCGCTAAAGTTCTCACCTCAGAGGCTGGGAATGGGATGGCTCTCCTGGCCCTTGGCTGCAGTTGGAGGAGAAGGCCTACTGTGGTTTGGGTCTAAAATATCCCCTAAAGCTTGGTCCTCCATGAAATTATGATGGAGGCGGAACTTCTGGGAAGGGATTGGATCATAAGGGCATTAACCTCATTGACAGATTAACCCACTGATGAGCACTTAGCTGAATGGCCTACTGTTATGATTTAGATCAAAAATGTCCCCAACAGTCTCATGTGGTCACAGGCACAGCATTTGGAAGGTGATTGGGTCATGGGGTGATAATTTCATCAGTGGATTAGTCCTTTGATGAGTTCACAGCTGAATGTGCTGAAGGACATGGGTCACTGAGGGTATGGCCTAGAAGGGTGAATTTCTCCCCAACTCCCCCCCCCCCTTTTATAGCTTGGATTTGAATGTGCCCCCAAAGCCTCATTTGCTCAGAGGTAGCTGGATCTGGACTGTGTGATGCTGGAATTAAGGGCATGTGATTCCTAAACCACTACTCCTGAGTGAATGGTTTAGTACTGCCCTGATCCCAGTAGTCTGGAAGGGATAAAAGAGGCAGAAAGACACAGTGAAGCTTTCTCTTTTGCTTTTGCTACCTTGTGTGCACCATGTTGTTTCTCCTCTGCAATGCCTATTTTCCATTCCTACCTTGGAGCCAGCCGATTATGGACTGAAGCCTCTATGAACTATAAGCCAAATAAACACTTTCCCCTCCAACTCTAGTTGTCAGGTATTTTGTCTCAGCAATGAGATAAAAGTAACTAACACACACACACACACACACACACTCTCTCTCTCTCTCTCTCTCTCTCTCTCTCTGCTTTCTGGCTGCCGTGAATTGAACAGCTTTCCTCCACCATGCCCTTCTGTCATGCCATTTTTCCTTGGAACCAATCAACCATGGACTGAATCCTCTGAAACCGTGAGCCAAAATAAACTTGTTCCTTAAGTTATGGGTGTTAGGCTTTTGTCATAGTGATGGGAAAATGACTAATACATCAATTAAGAGATGGGGCCTAGTTAAAGGGAATGAGTCATGGGGATGTGACGTTGGGGACTATACCTTATCCCCCTCTTTCTTGTCTCTGTGCCTCTCTATCTGCTTCCTGGCTGCCATGAGTTCATCAGCCTTTCTTCACTTTATCTTTCTACCATGTTTCTGTCTTGCCACAAGCCTAGAAGCAATGGAGCCAGTTGACCATGGGCTGAAACATCTGAAACCATGAGCCAAAATAAGCCTTTCTTCTTCTCCTTCTCCTTCTCCTCCTCCTCCTGCTCTCCTCCTCCTTCTCCTCCTCTCCTTCTCCTCCTCCTCCTTTTCCTCCTCCTTCTCTCCTCCTCCTTCTCCTCTTCCTTTTCTCCTTCTCCTCCTCCTCCTCCTCCTTCTCTCTTTCTCCTCCTCCTCCTCCTCCTCCTTCTCTCCTTCTCCTTCTCCTTTTCCTTCTCCTTCTCCTTCTTCTTCGTACCAGGGACCAAACTTGTGCTTGTGAGGCAGGTGGTGGCACCATTAAGTTAAATCCCCTGCTCAAACCTTTCTTTTAAGATGGCTTTCTCAGGTATTTTTTTCAAAGAAAGATGACCAACACAAGCCCAGTCAGAGTCTAAATGCAGCAAAGAGTGCATACCTGGGGTCTGCACTGCTACTGGAAATCCCAGGCCATGAAGAAAAAGGGACAGACATCTGACCCTCTGTCTTCAGCCTGAAGTCTCAAGCCTGGAAGATCCTGGTAACTTGACTTTGTAGGTCAACTCTGAGCTCCTAGTTCCTCTAGATTTGGAGCTGAGTCTGGTGATCTGGGAAAGAGCGGGGGAACTGAACTGGATTCCTGTCATGTATAGAACAACTGAAAATGCAGGGAAAACCTGCCACATCTTCCAGAGACCATGCACCTGCAGAGCAGCTGATAGGGGCCCACTCAGACTTTTCCAGGGGCAGAGAAGGGAAGACAGAGAGCACAGGGAGGGGCCCCAGGTGGCCAGTGTCACAGACCAAGTAGCTGCAGGCATCAGCAGTGCCAGCCCTTGCTGGACAGGAGGGTGGTGTAGAGGCTCTGGGATTTAGTTATCAGGAAGTCATGGACACTCTTCATGAAGACAGTTTTGGGGACTGGCAAGGGGATTTGGGTCATGTGACAGAAGAAGTACAACCTTAAAGAAATGAGGATATGGGAGGGCTGATGTGACCCGAGTGATGTCACCAGTAGGCCCTGCCCAGGTGTCCTGTCCTGAGGGACCCTGCTGTCTGGAGCAGGACGGAGTGGTGAGGAATTCTTAAGCTGCCCTTAGAGCTGCCCAGGCAGGTTCACGGAATAGTTACAGGGCCTCTTGGGGTGGACAGTGTTTGCATATGATTTGCAGATGATTTACACATGAAGAGCCTGCACTATCTGTTCCCAGGAAATTTTCAAGTTAAATATTAATTGTGGCTGCCCTTAGGGTTTTTATTTCTTGACTTTTGCTTTCTCTGTTTCTTCTCTCCCACTCACTGTCAGTGACTCAGATCCCTGTGTGGCAAGGGAGGAAAGGGAGAGCAAGGGCTGCCTGAGGACAGAAGTCAGGACTGGTGATTCCCATGCCAGATGAGGTGGGATGCAGGGGCTGGATATCTAGGAAGAGAAGGCTGAGGAGCAGCCGGCACATGCTTGGGGAGATCGAGTGTTGCCTACATAAAAAAACATGGGCTTGCAAAGCAGCTACCAGACAGCGCCACTGGAGGAACCTCCCAGAAGCCCTGCCAGAGTCAGGACTCTCACAGTGACACGAGCAGTTCTGGTCCCTCAGCCCGACCCCAACTGGAAGGTAGAACCTGCCAGGCCCTGTCAGCCTGTCTGCCCAGGTCCCCGTGCTCCCATCCCCTTTGTCACCAGATGCCCCAGGAAGAAGCAGCATGCAGGCAGGGAACGGCTGAGCTCTGGCTTGGTAGAGTGGTACAGAACAATGGTTAGCTGCCCTGTGCCTCAGTTTGAATTCTGGCTCTGGATTCTGCTCAATGAGCAACTCTGAGCAAGGGCCTGTTGTGGTTTGGATATGGTTTGTGCCCCAAAAGGTTTATGTGCTAGAAGCCTGGTCCCCAGTGTAAAAGTATTGAAATGTGGTGGGGGTCCCTTATGAGGTGGGGCTAAGTGGGAGTGATGGGGTCATGATCACACTCATGGAAAAATTCATGCTGGTCTCCTGGGTGGGTTAGGCCTCTGAGGATGCAGATTCGTTTCTTTGAGAATGGGTTATTATAAAAGAGTGAGCCTGCACCCTTCCTGTCCTCTCTCACTGTGTGATCTCTCTCGGCACATGTATGTGATGTCATCTGCCATGTTGTGACACAGCCAGAAGCCCTCACCAGTGACCAGCAAGACGGGGCCACTTCATCCTTGACTTTCAGCCCCCAAAACCGTGAGCTAAAGAAACTTCTTTGTAAGCACATGCTATCAGGCATTTTGTTATACTAACACAAAAAGAGCTAAGGCAATATTTTGTATCCACAGGCCTCAGTTTCCTCTTCTGTAAAACAGTTACCAGTAGCACCCGTCTCACCGTGGTGCTGTGGGCTGAAGTCAGCCACTGCAGGTGAAGCCCTTGGCCTCAAGCCTGCCTGAATGAGCTGTAGGTGTTCACATCCTAGGTGGGGCCCATCTAGTCCCCATGGTGCCCAGAGTGAGGAGCATTTGATCATCTGGCTTTGACTTGAACATTTCCCGAGGCAGAGGGTTCTCCTGAGGTTGTTTCTTACACACATACATCCACATGAAAGGGCCTCTGAGAAGGAAGCCTGCAGCTCTCGGGCGTCTCTTTAGGAGAAAGGGTTACCCTGAGCTGCCTCCTAGCTCCACCCCTGCAAACGGACTCCAGTCTGTCCGCCGGGGCAGCCTAGCCTGTAACTCTTCTTTTGAGACTCATCAAAAGATTTCAGTGTGGTGCTTCTTTCTTCCCAAACTGCTTCCACCAAATAACTCAGAGTGTCGTGGAGCCATCAGACTGTCTCCATGAGCCATGATGGAGGGGGGGAAAGGGTTTTCCTTTGGATTTCTCTTCCCCAGGCCCTGGTTGAGTCCACATTCCTCCTGAGGGGCACGAGGAACAGCCTCAAGCTAACAATGCTATTGTCTGTTATGTGTGCCAGGACTGTGTGAAGTGCTTTACACATAGGCTCCCTTTGCACCCTAACTAGGAGCTCAGGCCTATTATTGCCATGCCCATTTCACAGCTGTGGAAACAGAATCCTAGAGAGGCTAAGGGATTTACTCCTATTGGCTGAGCTGTTTTGTGGAAGAGCTGGATGTGACCCAGACCACTGGTTACCGCCTGCTGTGAAGCTTCCTCTCAAAGGCATTTTCCTCACAGCCAGATTCTTTTATTTTTCTTCTAATAGCTGACCAACGTATGGAGTCTTCTAGAATCTGCCTGTCTCCGTATCTGCTCTGTAAACACTATTTAGGTGTGTGTCCCAACCATTGTGTTAGTCAGCTTTCTATTACTATAACAAAATCCCTGAAATAATCAACTTACCAAGAGAAAAGGTTTATTTTGGCTCACAGTTTGGGAGGCCAGTTTTGGAGCCTATGAATGATTGGCCCTGTTGCTTTGGGTTTGTGGCAAGGCAGCACACCATAGTGTGCAGTGCATGGTGGGGGAAACTGTTGGCCTTATGGTATAACACAAAAGGGAAGAAGAGACCAGGCTCCCACAGTCTACTTTGAGGTCAGTGTTGCTTCCTTCCCATCTGTGAGGAAAGATGCGAAAGAGTGAGGTGGTTGTATCTGAGGAGACTTGGTCAATCTGACTTTACGGGGAACGCCAAATGAGTGACTGAATCTTTACTTTGTAAATTGAAGAGAAATTTACATCTGGAAAGGAGTCAAGGCAGAGCTACTGGCTAGCATGGTTGCCGCTGGAAGGTTGGAAGTTCAAAACTCAGCCGATCCAGTGCGATCCATTCATCCTTTTAGGAGGAATCTGAGACTGGGTTCCAGCTTCGTCTATCTCTTCAAGTTCCTTCCGACCTCCACTCCCCCTCTCTGGTCCTCAGTCTCTGCAAAATGAAGATGTGGATCTAGATCTTCAGTTTCCAAACTTTAAAAATGACAGACTTCTCCTGCTGGGGTTGTAGCTCGGTGTTAGAGTGCATGCTTAGCACGTACAAGGCCCCAGGTTCCATTTCCAGCTCACCTACACGTACAAAATGGGACTTTCTCTTCAAAAGAAATCCTTGTGAAAGTCCAAAGTATAAAACAGATAAAAGGAAAGCTGCTTTGGCTGAAATATATGTTCCATATGGGAGATTTCTTAGAACCCTGGGGAATCTGATGGTAGGTTTAGAAATCACTTCCCACTTGATCTCAACATGCACATCGGCTCCAACATAACCAAAGAGGACCTGGTTCTCACGACTGGAACTTGGACTTCATCTAGACAAAGGCAGCCCAAGGCCCTGGAGGAGCATGCACGGGAGGGTTTTGTTGGAAGAATTCTATGGCACCACATGTGCTGGGCTCTTGGGCGGCTTCTTCTCACCCTTTCTCCCACTGTCCCATTCTCTTTCTTCTGCTTCTTCTTCTGGCATTTGGGGTCATTGTGGAAATTAAAGCTGCCACTGAGTCCTAATCTAGAAAGATCTCCCAGGTCTAGCGAGACAATTAAACAGCTTGCTTCTGTGGTTTCCCAGTCACCAGCCCATCTAAGTGGAGCATGATCACAGTAGTGTCCCCCTTTGGGAATGGACAGGGACAGAGGAGCCCGAACAAGCCACTGTGTCTTGAATTTATTGCTTCCTATACCTGAGGTACAGTGTCAGTATTGCTGGGCTAAACATCGCTTAATATCCTGGGTCATTAAAACCAAATAATCTCTTTGAAATGGCTTAACTGCTCCCTGCAAGGAGATAAAGTAAATAAAACTGTTGTTTCCGTGTCTGCTGTCACCACGTTGATGTAGTATTTCTCTTCCTTAAAAAAAAAATAACTGCATTTATTTTATTTCAGGCCAAAGCATTTATGCCATGCTGGTGGTATATAAATTTGGTAATTAAATCCTGTTTTCTTGAATTATGGGCAGGATAAGAAGCAGTTGTGATACTTCAGAAAGGAAAAATACTGTGCAGAGAGAGATTTTTTTTGTATTTTTAAAAAAATATCATTTTGACAGTCTTCTTAAAGGACCAAATAGCTGACAGATGCCTGATTAGCAGAGACATCCTTTTGTGGAGAAAGAGTCTAATGAATCCTATGAAATTACCCTTCACTTTGTTATATATCCCAACAGAGCAGAAAGTGCATGATATTTGTAACCCCATAGAAGTTGATTGTTATCTAAACTGTGATTTATGAGCTGTGTGATCTCAGACACATTACCTGTCTCTCTGTCAGAGTGTTTTGGGCTTCAGTAAGAAAAATCCCAATCCAGAGTGATCAAATAATTACATAAGAGGTTTTAGATCCTATATTAAGCAATTGTATACAAAGATAACTTCAGGGATGCTCTGCATTCAGGAGTTCATCAGTGTACATGAAGACCCTTGATTCTTTCCAACATTTTCCTCTGACTTTCTCAGTGGATTGGCCTGTACTCTTGATTGCAAGATGGCTGCCTACATTTCCAGGAATCCCATGTAGAACTAACAATATCCAGTGCAAGAAGTGGGCTTGTCTCTATTATTGGCACGAAAGCTTTCCTAGAAACTCTCTAGAGATACAACATTACATCATATTGGCCAGAAGTGTGTCACATGACCACCTCTCAACCAGTCACAGTGAAGGGCATCACGATTGGTGCAGAGAACCACAATATCCTCCTTATCCATTCTGGGCTGGCAATGGGACCTCTTAAGGACATCCCATGCAGAAAGAGTCTGGCTATCTAAGAAAGATGAAGGGTGAGTGGCTATTGGATCAGCAACTGATAATATCTGCTGTAATCTCTTTGAGCCTCAGTCTTTTCTCTGATAGAACTATGTGATCATTAATACCTGCCTTAATAATCCTGTTAGTCAGACTCACAGAGATGGATAATATATGTCAGTTCCAAAGCTCCCTGGCATGGACATAATGTTAGCAGGCTGGAGAGCTGATTTAGGAATGGTTACCTCCTCCAGAACAGGGTGATTGGTGGGGCTGGGTGCCTTTATCATCCAGAGAGCTGAGTTGCCATTCAAAATAGCACATGGGTGGCTGTGGCCAGGCCTGTAAGTGGCCTGTAGGCTCTGTGCCTGTGTCTGCCTTTTACCTTCTGTAATATGTCCACGACTCATGTGATGGAATACAGAAGGGCCTCTTATTTTCTACCTCAAAGAGTGTCTCCAGCTAAAGCATGGTGCAGTCTGGTCTCATCCCTCATTCCAGTGTTGAGCCTGCTTTGCAGTCCATAAGAAGGGGGTGGGGTGGGAGTGAAGCACGTGCCATCCCAGACCCTGTCTCATCATGCCCCAGACAAGACCAGACACGCAGGAGTACCAGGGAGATGAGAGAGTTCATCCCTGAAGGGTCAGAAAGTTTTCCACTAGCAAACAGTGCTTCCAATGAAGGTCAGAATCTTCATTAATGTTGTCAACAACTTTGGCCAAGAGAATGGAAGGCCCTTCCAAGCCCGAATCTGGGAAAAAGAGGCTCCATGCATGTTTCGGTCCATCTAATCTCTTTGTCTCTGACACTGCCTTGTCCGTGAAATCCCCTCTCCAAGCACTTTGCCCCACATCTTCACTCTCTTCTTTGGGAGACCCCAGGCCTTCTCATAGGGCCTCCTCTGTCCCTCCATGTACGAGCTGACTGCACAGGAGAGAGAATTGATTCCTGCTGCACCAGTTGTCCTGAGAGAGGAACATGACGCTGACTCCTCCTTTGACTGTTTCCCTGTTACTCACCTTGGAGGAAAGCGTCTCCCATACGCATGGAGATGATACAGTCTTAACTTGGGCAGAACATAGAGCATTGCTGCTACTAGGAAAGCTTTGTTCTTGCCCTTTTCATAACATTAGCCCCTGGCATTATTGTGCTGAGAAGCATTTGGCTTTTTTCTTGAGTCTGCTATTGTATGACTTTACAAGAACCACACACTGACAATTACTGGCTTTCTCTGCAGCGCTTGGGAGGGATAGCACTAGCTTGAATCATATTCTCTTGGATTCCCCCGATAAAATAAGAAGGCGAGGGCTTCCAGCTTACTTCATTACCTGTATTTTTGCTTTTTGCCTGTGAATGAATTGTTTATTTCATGAAAACAAGAGCCAGTTCACCACACTGTGGAGTACCAGAGCTGGAGGGTAACTCGTGATGTCTGACTGAGGGGCACTGAGGACACATCCCAGGGATTACCAGATTTTCCAGTGGAAAATAAACTTTTCAAATTCTTGTCCCAAGAAGTGGAAATAATTAAAGTGTTGACTGTCCTTTGAGATGATTAATACTTGCCTATCATATAATCATTTACCTGGAAAATCCAAAGGTATTAAAAAGCTGTACTTTCATATAAAGGCCAGGCAAAAGACAGGGATATAAAATTCAGCACTATTCCTGTACACTTGGATTATTCAGTTAGAAAAATACCAAGGGTAAACAAAGAAATATGTTTGACCTGGTCTTCCTTCCTTTCTTCTCTCTCTTAATCAAATGTAACTGGACACATTGTGCCCTCAGTGCCTCTTACACCCTGTCAGACTGCTGAGGTACCCTGTCGAGTATTTTCAGAACACTGCACTCTTACTGTATTTATCGGTAGTGCCAGTTACTGCTTAATAATAAGTCTAGTTCCCCCTGCTACACTCTAAGCTTCCTGAAGGCAAGGATAGAGGGGTGTCTAGCTCACCACTAAATTCCTGGTGCCTTTTCTTGAAGAAAAGAATTAACAAAATAGAATATTACTTAGCAAAATGACTCTTCAGAAAAGCATGTGTGTCCTCTATAAAGAAAACTTACAAACTTTATAAAAAGTTAAGAGAAAAATTGAGAAGGAATGGTCAGGCACCTTGATCTTCAATAGGACAACCGGACATGGTACAGTTGTTCTTTCTGTGCAGAACAATGGCTGGACTTCAAAGCCCTCTCAGAAATATGAGGGAAGATATTATAAAATGATTCTGGGAGGAAAGAGGATCATAAAGAAAATTCTGGAAAACTAAGCTATGAGCTCCCTGTGGGTATGGCAACCCCTCCCCCACCCCAAAGTATTCTGCCACACACAGCACAGCATGGTGACCCCTGTAGGTTCTCTATCAAGAGGAAGGCCCTTGAACAGAGGAAGACTCAAGAAGAAAGACCCAAGAAAAAAGACTCAAGTAGGAAGTCCCAAATGAGTCTTTCAATATCTCTGTTCCTTCATTCTAGAAATCAGGGAGCTTGGAATGGGTGGAGAAGAGGTAGGTTCATGAATGCCTTTGGGGAGTTTGGCATGCACATGGCTGCCAGGATGGGGCATTCATAATCTGGGACCCTGACAGCGTGGCCCTCTGAGTCACAGAGTTCTGTTCAAGCCACGATGGCTCCCTCAGGTCTCTCCTCTGAAGAGTCCCCTCTCTGATGGATTCTCTGGAAGAATCTTAGTCTCCCCATTGTCTTATTGTGGGATATGCCAGGGTGGCATCACCTGAGAAAGAGTGGTTCTGGTCCTTGGCTCACTGGTGTCTCTGACAGGGTCTTGCTGACTCCTGCAGCTCTTCTGTCCTTCCAGTATCTGAAAACCAAGACCATTTCATTCCAAATTGGATCCCTGTCATATCTCTGACTTAGCTGTGGTTCTCAATACAAAGACTCAAGAAGAACAAAACCACATGAAGAATTTAAATATCTCATTCTTGAACCAAATAATCAAACAGTGTTTGACATTAGGTTCCCTCACCTCAAACTTGGTTAAATCAAACTCCATTTAACTCCCTATAAAAAGTGCACACCATGTCACTTGAAGTTGGAACATACATTATAAGATATAATATTGAACTGCATCCTCTCAAACACTTAAGTCCATTAAAAAGAACTCCTTCAGTTGTTATTAAGTTCCGTCAGACAATTCCAGTGATTTCCCCATGGACATGGAATTGTAGACTTCCCACTGGCTGCAGTTTGGGTGATATTTTTGGAACAGGTCAGGAAGACAGTTTTTCCCTTTCCCAGTTTTACTTCCAAATGACATCAGCTTGAAATGGTTCATGACAACAGGGGGCAAAGTCAGTATCTGCAGTAGAGCAAGAGCCAGGAGGGGCTCTCAGGTCTGTGCAGGTGAGGAGAGGCGGCCAGTGCGTTCCAATGTCAGGACCATGGGCTCAGGAGGGAAGTTCTGAAGCTGTGGGTAGGAGGAACCTGGGGACAGGTAGGGAGCAGTTATCTGGAGTGGGGACTTTTTGCTGCTACTTCCGGGGGCCAGTCACTGGTGGGTTTGGGTGAGGCTTAGAAGGAATAAAAAACACCACCCTGAGACTTACTTCCATGGAGACTTGCATTCCCTCTGTCTCTCCTTGAGCAGCTGAAGTCTGTCCTCTGGCCTAGTCCTATAAATTTCCCAGGTCTAGGGACCTCTACTGCCCTTTATGTTCAGAATGTCCCCCACCTTCTCATCCCATTGTTCATGGAGAACCACCATTGTCCAGAAGTCTTCCTAGGGGTCCCGTGTGACAACCTTGGGCTTGTGGGGACCTGAATTGTACTCAGAGTAGGGGACAACTGCCTCCTTCCTGAGGAAAAAGGATTGGCCAGACAGCCTGGTTGGCTTCCTCCAGTCGTTGCCTGCTCGATATGGGTTTGCCCTTTCTCACTCATGGGAGCTCCTGGAACACTGCGTGGCTGGGGCTGCTTGTAAATCAATCACTAGCAATAATAAGAATAAGACCTGGAATCCTGGATTTATATCCCAGCTATGCCCTCTCCTCTCTGGTGACTGAACAAGTCACGCAGCCCCTCAGAGCAGGACTTCTGGCATCTACAAAGATGGAACTAGTCACACCTCCCTCTGGGATTGCTGTACCAAGAATCAATAAGATACTGTAAATGAATACACCTCACCCATGATCCAGAAATCTTTAGTCACTTTCACAAATCTTGTGGGACACAGTACAGTTTGTCATGCCCTCCTGAAAAGTCATCTCAGGGCAGCCCCTGTGACAGTGACTGTGTCCTCTCCTCCTTATTCTCCCGGAGTCCTCTAGCTATTTAGTTGCAGGCAGGATCTGACTGAAATGCACAAATTCAATCCCAAAGGGCCTATTTGGGGGTACTCATTCCATGAGAGCCCAGTGCCTATAGCCCATGCAAGAGTCACTCAAATACCCATGTGGAACCAACCAGAGGGCATACAGTAGTATACCCAATCCTGCCTTTGCATTTGTAGTCTCGGAGAGTCACATGGCTAGCAGCTTCGTTCTCAAGTGAGAACACAACTGTATAACTATGATCTCTACACACACCCACATGGATTAAAAATATAGCCAAGATCTACCTGCCACAGGGAGGACTAAGCTATTTTCTTCCAAGGATATATTTAGACCTGACAGCAGTTCTCAGCATTTGCTGGTCTAAAGGGCCCTGAGTATGACATCACAGCCTCCCACCTGCAAAGGGCTCTGTGCTCAGCAGAGTTATGGTTTTGACAGATGAAGGGAGGCAGCTTCCAGAAATCCTTGTTAGTTCTGGAGATGAAAAAGCAGGACTGACAACTGAGGTGAATCCTCACAATAAGGGCACTGAATTAGTGTTCATAAAGGAGGCAAATGGAATCAGGACCCCATATCTCCTGTGCCTGCTGACAACAGGTCACATTTACTAACCATTTTTGTGCCCATCTGCCTCATTTGGTGGCTTATTCTTTTGATATCAGGACACAGCTCCTATTAATCTTAGGGATAGAAAAGAGGGAATTAAAGGGAATTCAGGCAACGAATGAAGATTTTCACCCTGCCTTGAGTTTTGTATGGACTCGGTGGTTGGCCAGAGTTTCCTAACAAGAAAAATTACTGGGGAGATTTTATTCCACATTCTCCTGTCTCTTAATCCTACTCTGTGCAGCACGGAATATTTGGAGGTGGATTTCCTAAATGGAGGATAAGAAAGCAGAAGTACCAAGATGAGATGCCACACCAAGACTTTATATAAGAAGGCAAACTTCACTGGACATTTCCTGCATCTTAACAAAGGGAATTTGGCAGAGAGAGAGAAAGTTTTTCTACTTGATTTTATCCTTCTTGGCACTGATAGTTGGATTGGATTAAGGACTACATTAGGAATTGAGTTTATTCTCAGTTACTTGGCTTATTTTCTCATGAGTCATGGCTTGCCAGGAAGCTGGGACATGCTGGACCAAGCACATAGACTGTTGGGTCTCTCCTCCTTCCATATCTATTTACCTGCTGATGAGCAGGTAGTGGCTTCTCTCTGGCTTGCAGTGTCCTCTCCCTGCAGAGCCCTGAGGGAAAACACCAGGGGGTGGGGGTGTTAAGCAGTGGATACCAGAAGACTGAGTTCTCTGTCTTCAAAGTCTTCTCCATATCTTCCTCGCAAGACCCCAGAACCCCAAATCAACAAGGATCTCAGATCTTCTCCATATTTCCTGCAGAACCTGAGGCAATATTGCTCAAGATGTATCCAGGGGTTGGATTTGTTCAGGAATGGAAGTCCTGAAGCACTCTGTTATTTCTTGTGGACACGACTCAAATCTCTGTGTACATGGGTACATGTCTTAATTTCTCTTACTTGAAAACATGCACAAATTACCCTTTCTTTTTCCTCTCTTGTTGCAAGCAGTAAAAGCGAGGAACCCTTGCTTTTTAGAAACCTTCAAAGTCCTGCCACTGTCTACAGACAGTTAATTCCCGACTCTCCTGATGATTCTTGCCTCTTTGTGGGTCACTCTGGGCTTTGGTGCTTTGGGCTATAATCAGTCTTACTTTTCATCTTTCATCTCTTTCCTGCCAGTGACACATGGCTTTGCCTGCCAGTTCCTACTTCCTCTGTCATCCATCTACCTCCATCTACCAGCCTATCTATATATATCTACCTGTCTGTCTCTATATATCTGCATGTCTGTACTCAGAGTTGACAAATGCTAGCAAGATCCATGAGAAAGAAGAGCTCCTCTGAGTTTAATGCACTTAGCGCTCTTCAGTATCTACCTGAGATGACACACATCACATCCTTCACCAGGCCTCCCAGGGAGAGTTTTATTAGATTTTCTAGACTTCTGGGTAGAGATCAGGGGGAGAAGACAATGGCAATTTCTGAAGAGTTTCTTCAGATAATGGGGTTCTCTTTTTGAGAAGTAAAATCTTCCTTAGTTCATTATTTATAGAGCATTTGCTTAGCACTGTGCTGGGCCGTAACGGTTTAAGGATGAAAAGGTCACAGCCCTTGACTTCCACAGCTACCCAGTAAGTTTATGGAGGAAGAACCAGGCTGAAGACATTGCAGGTTTTTGAAGTCTGACTGGCTGTGGCAAACTGGCCGAGAGAAAGATGTCAGCATGTGCTAGGCCATTTTGCATCACTGGGCCGAAATACCTGAGATAATCAATTTACAAGGGGCAAGGTTTATTTTGTGTCCTGGTTTCTGAAATTTCATACCATGATCAGTCATCCTCATACTTGGGGGCCTTTGGTGAGGCAGAACGTCCTGCTGGGAGTGCATAGCTGGGCAAGGAAGCAGAGGGCCTTTGTGGTGGCCAGGAAGCAGAGGGGAAGGAGCTGGGGTCCTAATACACCCTTGGAGGTCGTCCATCTGGTGACCCCACTTCTTCCCACCAGACCCCACTTGGTGAAGGTTCCATCATTTCCCCCAGGCCTTGATACATGGGCCTTGGGGAACACTGACCTCAATCTTAGCACAAGGGAAGGCAGGAAATGAAACGGGGAGGGCAGAGAAAAGCCAGGTGAGGAGAGGGAAGGAAGAGCCGACAAAATAGAGTTGAACAGGAGCTGGACTCTTGTATTCATTGTTGTATTCCTTGGTCCCCGAAGAATCATTTGTTAAATGAAAGGGCACATTTCAGTGACTTCTTTCCCTTTGTTTTTCTTTTTTCCTTTTTGGTTGGGCCATTTGCTGGAAGGAATCTCCACCCTCCCCTCACCACCCCCAGGACGATGCCATTGGGCAGGTATATCTTGGGAATTTGCACCATCTGTTTGGGGCTCCATGGAAAGGGTGCACCAGATGGACCCTAGGTCTATTTTGGTCTTTACTTTTCATGTTTCCTATTTTTCTGCATGCCATGCAGATGGATACTGTCAGGTTATTTATAGCAGGAGTTTGCACACAACAATAGAACAGTTGCTCTAATTCCAGTGCCAAATGAATAACTTTGGTTTTGCATTCTTCAGAAGACCAGTAGCAAGCATAGTGTTAAGGAACCGTGGTACCAAGACTGTTCCCTGTAGCCCCAGCTGCCATCAACTCCAGCTTCCTTCTCCAAGACAATTCCCACTTTAACATGGAACACAGTGATTTTGTTTGCATATATTTCTCACGGGTTTTAGAAACAGTCCATTAACAGATGCAAAAATCCTAAATAAAATGCAGTGCTGGAAAGTTTAATTCAATAATATACTAAATAATTAATACATAGAGCCAAAAATGCAAAGATGGCCCTTCTGTAAAAAGATGTTTATAATTTTAGGATTTATAATAGTGAATAATTGAAAATAATCTACATGTTCAATAATAGGAGACTGGTCTTTCAATTTATACTATATTCATATGATATAATACTACATAGCTATCAAAAGCTATATTTTGGGATAATATTCAGTAATGTGAGAAAATGGTTATGATATATTAAATAAAAACTGTCACATATGTGTATATGCAATACACATATGTGATAGAATCTCATAAAATGATGCCCCATCCAAATACTGAAAGGCTACAGTGAGTGCTTTCTCACTGGAAAGATATGGGTGACCCATATGTTCTTTTCCTACTTTTCTGTTTTTAGCAATATTTCTTCAATGAACGTTTACCACTTTTGTAATCTAGAAAGAAACGCCATAAATGATATTTTGAAGACTAGGCTCTCTGGTTCTTTCCGGGGTTGGTGTTTTGTATCTGACTTTAGTAGCAAAGACTAGCTCAGGGCATTCACTATTATAAACAAGCAAAGGGGAAATATAAAGTGTGCAGTCCTCGTCTATAAAGCAGGCATTTAAAAGGTTGCTTTTCATTTAGTCTCAAAAGGAAAAGGAAGTGGTGTCTGTTGTGCAGATTAATAAAGTTCGTTTGTACATTATCCAAGCACCTTGGACAGGCCCGAAGCCCATTTACAAAGAGCCAGCCTGTGGAGGGAGGCAGCGCGGGACTTTACCACAGCATAAACTGTGCGTGTTGGAAGAGGCTGTCAAGTTCTGTCAAGTTCCCCCACGACAAAGACCAACCTGTGGGACTGCAGCTTTAAACAAGCGGCAGAACAGCTTCAGGGAGAGCAGGTCCTTGAGGAGCAGGGCCATGGACCTTTGTTTTGCTTCCGTCTTCTTGCTTCTTGGTGCCTTGTCCTGGAACTCAGCCCAAAGGAGGCATCTGCAGCAAGCTCGTCATGCACGCCTCACGTGTAAATCCATCTTGGTAAAATACATGACTTTGCTAAAGCCCGAGGGAGAGGCAGTCTGACTCATCATCACTGTTTTAACTTGAACGGTGGAGCTATAATAGCTGCACAGCGGGTTCTAATGATTAGCAGCAGTATTTATCTTTCCTGGTCTGCATTTACCGTGACACTCCGCTATCTGCCCAGATACAGCCTCGGAGAAGTGAGCTGTGTCGCGCACACTATTTTTAACCATTAGAAGGGCCATCTCCAATGCAGGCTAGATAGCATTGTAATTAAAACGTCTTACATAATGAGGAAATCGAATAAATAATATAGAGCGAGTATTAAGTTTCAGAACGAAAAGGCTTAGGTTTGCCTTAAAAACCCAACTACTCTTCCACATCCTCAGAATATGTCCCTGTAATTGAGAGATGAGTAACAGCCTTCGATATCAAGAAAACGAGATTATGGGGGATTCTCTCCAACATGGAGGTTAGGTACCTGATGGTGAGAAATAGAGAATACAGTTTATTTGTCCAAAACTAGTAACCTAGGACAACCTGGAGAGAGAAAAGGAAATGGACTAAGGGCTGAACCTATACTGATTCTACTGTAAAGTCAAAAAATGATTTGTAAAAAATTAATAAAATGTCCACAACAAAAAATACTCTGCTTAGCACTTTTGAATCAACTTGACAGCCATTGCTAATTGTATCATACTCCCTCACACGATGGGAAGGATGTCTGGTGCCTATCGTCCGTCCGTTCATCTTCACTTGAAGTTTGCTCTGGGAAAACCTGTAGGTGTTTTTGGTTTCTTCTCCTGTTTTCCATACATGCTTTGAAACAGCTGCTAGACAAAAAGAAGAATGTATCTTTTTAGTCCTATGAAACTTTTCATTTTCTAGAGGAGAGAATATGGTGAGAAATTTTCCTGTCAAAAGAGAATTTAATTTATTTATTTATTTTTCAAAGCTATAGTTATAGATTCTATTTTCTTCACCTATTTGAGCACTATAGCTCTTTCATCTCCAGCTTTATATATCATCAAAATGATGACTTACAGATTACAAATATTAACAGTTGTGACAATAATAATAGTACAGCTAACATTCTAGACCAATTTACTATGTGCTAAGCTTTATGCTTGGATTTTTTTATATTACAAAATTTAATTCCCACAATAGCTATGTGAATTTGATAATGGGGCATAGAGAAAACAAGTCATTTGCCCTGGAAAAAAGAGAATTTTAAAGGCAGCATTTGAGGTAGAAAGTCAAGACAAGAAAATATCCAGAGATGCCATGTCCCCCCGCCCCAACCCTTTAGTTTGGTACTGGGGATTGTACTCGGGACCTTGTGCTTGCAAGGCAGGCAGCAGAACCACAGAGATAAATGCCTGGCCTTGTGTCCCCTTTTGATCTGAAGGATTTTTGTGTTTGTCCTTTTCCTGAGCAGGGGACAATCGTCTATGCCTCTGACTATTATTAATGGGAAATGTGTAGCCTGTAGTGTCCTGACAGCCAGAAAACCTAAATTCTGAGTACCTCTTGCAGATCCATAGTTGGAAAACAGACCAGATGAGCTCAGGATTTCTATTCTGAAACTGTTAACAACCACAGCAGCTTCTAGTTAACGACCATGGCAGTTTCTCTGATGGCTGTGCAGCTTCCGTCCATGTGACACGTACAGCACCAGCCCAGTCACTGAACAAATGCTTGAGTCGACGAGCTATGTAAGGGAGAGAGCAGGAAGCCTCAGTGAGCACAGAGGGGACAGAACTCTCTCTTCAAACCACTCTTCACATTCTCTGAGTTTGGACAGGTAATATTGTCATTAAAATTGATAACGACCTCATAGTTCTATTATTGTTTTATTTGGAACACCTGAATAATCTAGATAGATGCTTCTAATTTTTAAAATCAATGTTTTTAAAAATTATCTTTTTGTTATTTCTTTTAAGCTAATTGCACTTAGTTATAGACTATATCTGTAAATATACAGATTCTTTGAAATGTGTTGAGATTTTTTATTGATGTCTATTATGAGGTCAATCTTACACATGTAGCATTTCATACATGCTCTAGGATAAGTTTCATACATGTGATTTCCACATTCTTAATGCAGGGTTTCATATAGGCCCACTAAACAATGTATCATTGTGTTGTGAAATAGTCTATAACTGTATTAATTTTTTTGTCTATTCGATGTGTCAATTTCACAGAAAAGTATATTAAAATCTCTCATTATGGATTTGGTCCTTACTTCTTGAGATTTTATCAAGTTTGATCTGCACATTTGCTATTGCCTTATCAGTTCATACATGATTTAAATTATTTCTTTCCTAGTGAATTTAATGGTTTATCATTATTTAGTGGGTGCCCAATTTTTAAAAAGCTTAACGTTGATTTTTCCATAGAGTATTAATGCAACTATATATGAATTTTTGATTAATATTTACATAATACTTTTTTAATAGATTTTACTTTCAGTCTTTCCACTTCTTATATTTTAAATGTATCTTATACATAGAATATAACTGAATATTAAAAATATAATTTGACAATCCCTATCTTTAATTGACTTTAGATCATTTACATTTATTGTACTCATTTATATCATCTTGGGCTATTTATCTCACTTTTAAAATAAATGTATTTGTTTTATGCCTCCTTGGAGGAATTGATTGAAGGTTTTTTTGTTGCTGTGGTTCTGGAGTGTGAACCCAGGGCCTCATGTATGTTAGGCAAGCATTTTACCACTGAGCTACATCTTCAACCCTACTGAGAACTTTTTAAATAAAACATTTTCCCCATTCATTTTTAGAAAATATAAACTCTATTTTTATTCTTTTAGTGGTCACATTTAAAAGTTTAATTGTACTTAACAAAGCCTAAATTTACTTAGTCTATATATTGATAGACTTTAAGTACATTTATCTAACCCTCTTTACATGTTATTGTTGAACACTTAAAAAAAATGGAAACAGTATGCATTGTTATTGTAGTTTGGTTTAGTAAGTATTCATTTAGATTTATTTGCATGTTTGCCTATTCTTAGCCTGCATTTCCTTTCCTCTAGCTTTATTGAGGTATAATTCACAAATAAAAATTATATATATTTAAGGTATAAAATATGATGTTTTGAGATGTGTGTACACTGTGAAATGATTACCTCAATCAAGCTAATTAACATATCCATTGCTCTGTGTGTGTGTGTGTGTGTGTGTGTGTGTGTGTGTGTGTTGAGAATACTTAAGATCTCTCTTAGCAAGTTTAAACTACATAATTCATTCTGATTTTTTTTGAGGTGGGGTCTCACTAAATTGCCCAAGCTGGCCTTGGACTCGTGATCCTTCTGCTTCAGTCTCCTAAGTAGCTGGTATTACAGATGCACACCACTGTACCTGCTTAAAATGTTCTTATTAACTAACCATGTACATTAGGTCTCCAGAACTTATTCATCTTAAAATGGAGAGTTTGTAACCTTTGACCAGCAGCTCATCCTCCCTCTGGAAGACTCCCTCTGCTTTCTGTTTCTGTACATTCAACATTTTTAGATACCACATATATTTGAAATCATGCAACATTTGTCTTTTTATGTCTGGGTTATATCACTTAGCATAATGTACTCAAGGCTCATTCGTGTTTTCACAAATGTCAGGATTTTCTTTCTTTTTAAGGAAGAAACATTCCATGAGCATGTAACATTCCATCATACATGAGCAGGAAGCATCATACTTCCTGACTTGGAATTATACTACAGAGCTATAGTAATAAAAACGGTATAGTACTGGAATAAAAATAGATAGAGAAACCAATACATCTATTTTCTTTATCCATTCATCTTTGGACACACACTTAGGTTTTTTCCATATATAGGCTATTGTGAACAATGTTGCAATGAATATGGGGGTGTAGGAATCTCTTTGAATGCTTTGATTTCCTTTGGATATGTACTCAGAAGTGAGATTGCTACAACATATGTGTTATAGCTTATATCTAGATGTCCCTCTAAAGCCTCATGTCCTCATAGGTGAGGCTTTTCAGAGCTAGCTGGATCTAGGCTGTGTGATGCTAAGATTAAGGGTGTGTGCTACTAAATTAGTCCACTGATTGGAAGTATCATAGTTCTGGGTGGCTACCAGTCTTTTGGGTGGGATAAAAGGGGAAGGCAGGTTGGCTGCTGCTACTGTTGGTTTCTGCTTGCTGCCTCCTTGCCATGGACTGTTTCTCCTCTGTGATGCCCCTCTGCCATCCCACACTTCCTTGGAGCCAGCCAACTATGTACTGAAACCTCTACAAATTGTGAGCTGAAATAAACCTTTCCTCCTTAATTTTAGGTATTGGGCACTTAGCAATGCAGAAAGTAACTAAGACAATATGGTAGTTCTATTTTTAAAGTTTTGAGGACCTCCATACTATTTTCCATAATGGCTGTACCAATGTGTGTTGCCAACCATAGTGTAAAAGTGTTCCCTTTTCTCTATATCCTTGGCAGTCTCTGTTTCTTTTGACTTCTGCCTAATAAGAGTGCTAACAGATATAAGATGGTATCTCACTGCAGTATTGATTTGCATTTCCCTGATAAGTAGTAATGTTGAGCACCGTTTCATATATACCTGTTGGCCATTTGTATATCTTCTTTGGAAAAAAATGTCTCTAATTGGATATATAGTTTATAAATATTTTCTCTCATACTATTTTCATTTTGTTGACTGTTTCCTTTGCTGTACAGAAACTTTTTAGTTTGATGTAGTCTACTTGATTATTTTTGCTTTTGTTGAGAATATTCTTTTGGTTATATCCAAAAAGTCATTGCCAAGACTGATGTCATCAACATTTACCCTTCTGTTTTCCTCTATGATTAAGGTCTTACATTTAAATCTTTAATTCCTTTTGAGTTTATTTGTGTGTATAACATGAGAATTTACTTTTTAAAATATGTATGTCTAGCTGTCTATTTATTGAAGTCATTACACTTTCCTCACCATGTATTCTTGATAGATGTATTGAAAATTAGTTAAGTGTGAATACGTGAGTTTATTTCTTGTTTTTCTATTCTGTTCCATTGGTCTATGCTTTTGTGCCAGTACCATACTATTTTGATTGCTATAGTTTTGTAATATAATTCGAATCAGGAAATGTGATGTTTCCAACTTCATTCTTCTTGTTCAAGATTGCTTTAACTATTCAGGGTCTTTTTTGGTCCCATAATAATTTTAGAATTGTATTTTCTATTTTTGTGAAAAGTCTCATTGGAATTTTTATTTATTTATTTTTATTAGTACATGTGTGCAGTACATAATGGAATTTTTTGTAATAGATTGTTCTGGGGAATATGGACATTTTGAAGACATTAATTCTTTTGATTTCTGAGCATCTTTCCATTTATTGGTGTCTTCAATTTCTTTCATCAATGTTTTATAGTTTTCAGTGTACAAGTCTCTCAATTCCTTGGTTACATTTGTTCCTAAGCACTTTATTCTTTTTGATGCTGTGGCTTATTATTATTATTATTTTTTTACATTTTAATCCTCCCCTTTAAGACAGTTTTCTTTCTCCCCAAAGTATATTATTTAAAATTTCCTTTGTAATAATTTCTTGGTGATAAACCCTTTCAGCTTTTATGTATCTGGTGGAATTTGGTATATTTTGGAATGGAGTTGGCAGGATTTGCTGATTATAGGAATAGAGAAGGATAATGAGGGAAAGAAGGGAGCCAAAAGAGTTGTAGTGGAGTACTCACTCATGGCAGACACATGAGAGACAGATAATGGGATGGGAAATGAGGAGGGCCATTTCTCAACCTAGCAAGCTCTTTGGTGCTCAGCTATGAATAAAAGCTCCCAGTGGACATGGAAACCTAAGAATTGAATCCTAGGTCCTCACATATTTACAGACAATTCCAGGTGTGTTCATTCATTTTCTAATTCTCTCCTCACCTTTCTCCTCTCCTTCCCTATATACTCTCCCTGCTCTTTTTCTTCTTTCTTCTTGTGTCTGTGCTGGAGGTGGCACCCAATGCCTCATGCATGCTAGGTAAGCACTCTGTTATGGCTTGTATCTAGATGCCCTACAAAGTCTTATATGCTCATACATGGAGGTTTTCAGAGGTGGCTGGATCTATGGTGTGTGAATATGGGTTAAGGGTGTGTGAGAACTAAATTAGTCCACTGATTGGTTTAGCATAGTTCTGGGTATAGGTAATGGGAAGGCGCATACTGCATGTGGGTGACACCAACCAGAAGTCTTATCCAGAACCCTGGATAGAATATAAAGGAAAGATGGAAGGCAGGTTAGCTGCTTCACTGCCTCCTGCTTGACCTGCCATGGACTGTTTCTCCTCTGTGGTGCCCTTCTACCATGCCATGCTGCCTTAGAGACAGCAAACTATGGACTGAAACCTCTACAAACTGTAAGCTAAAATAAACCTCTCCTCCTTTAACTTGTGGGTGTCAGGCATTTTGTCTTAACAACTAGAAAGTAACTAAGACACACTCTGTTCAGTTTACTTCTGGACTTAGCAAGTCTACTATTCATTAATTTGTTTATTATCTAATTTGTTATTTCAACATTTTTCTTTTTAAAGCATCTGCTATGTGTTAGGCATAATGTTATGTGATGCGGGTATGAAAACAGGCAAATCTGTACAGGGACTGTACCTTTGTGGCTCATTTAGCTATGTGGGAGATACACAAAGTAAAAAGGTAGCCAATAAGGGAAATAAATGTGAACTTGTGACTATGATAAGGATGAAGAAATATCCAGTGCTCTGAGAATCTACAATGAGAGGTTTAACTGTCGGGAGGTCAGAGTAGGGATCTCTGAGGAAGCAAAATTTGAGCTGAGAGCAGAAGGCTATGGAGGAATAAATGAGGCTGCAAGTGGACAAAAGCCCTTTGTAGGTTGAGGAATGGCAGATGCAAAAGCCCTGTAGTAGGGAGAGGGGAGCAAAAGGTGAGTCACAGGAGCAGGTAGAGGAAAGAAGTGGTGCTGGTGGAGTCTAAAATGATGGGAGGGGCAGACTGAGCTGCTAACAGTCCGCACAGGGGGGTGTCCTTATCCTAGGAATAATGGGAGCTGCTGATATATGTTAGGCAGAAGGAGTGGTTAAATCAGATTTGTGTTTTGAAGAAAAACAATGCAAGCTTCCTAGCTTTTCCCTCCGCAGTTGGCTGACACAGGAGACTGCAGAGTGACTGGTTTTTTCCAAACAGCAGCTCTCTGGCTTTGTAGGAGAGAAGTCTGGGCATGTCCACTTGGGGGGCGGCTGGGTCGAGGTGGGGGCCTGCTGGAGGTGGAGATACAGATGAGGATGACCAGAGCGGGCTTTGTGAGACAGCACCGGAGTGTTGATTTCCTCCTCTATGCTTTAAGCCAGACTCTTGGAAATATCTCCTATGCCTCCAGGAAGCAAAGGAATAATTAATTAAGAGCAGCCAAAAAAGCCCTCATAAACCTTTTGATCTGGTGCTGCCTGGGCCTCCTCCTCACGGGCAACGTGAGACACTGCAGCAGGAGCAGAGCAGGCAGGAGCTGCCAGTAGCTCTGCGTTCTGTGACTGCTCTCCTGGTGGGGCCTTCCCTCCTCCTTGTCCCCTCTGCCTCTGAGCCTTTGGAGCCCTCATGGGGTTAGGAGGGGGCTCAAGGTGAGCCAGAGGAAAAGCAGTCAGTGAGATGAAGGACCAGGAGGGAAGGCAAGAGTCAGAAGGAAGAGGGATTTGCAGGGTTGGATGTGGAGCCCATAAGCAAGGAGGGTCCAGGAAAGACCAAGCTCTGGGTCTCGGCTTCAGCGCACCTCACCAGCTGTGTGACTTGGGGCAGAGGGCACAAGCTCTCACCTGACCTCCAGGTCCTCATCCATGGGCAAAGGATTCCCCAGGGTTGCCTGCACACCTGGGCATGTGGCGTGGGCAGGGTGGCTGTGAATAAAGATGGCACAATTCCTATGGAGGATCAGCAAAATCAAGAGATTTTTGAGGAAAAATTGTTATTTTTATATTAAAACAAATGCTGACATTTTGGCCCCAAAAGCAAATTTATACTTAAAAAAAAAAGATATTAAAAGGCAATGTCAAAAAATTTGTTCATGCTCTTTCACCTAATATTCAGGGTTTCTGAGCGTGGAAGGCTGACGCGACCAGATTCAATGCACTAAAGGTGCCCTCCAGCTCTGTAGGGCTATGATTCTTTGGTCTATAATGAAGATCAAGGAGAAGGAGGGTTATGCAATATGCGAACAACAAAAGGATTTAGGCAGCCCTTTAGTTTTCAGGAAAGGGTATTAATGTGGGTGGTGAGAAAATGGAGTTGGTGAGACTTAGCTGTGCCCTACATTCTCTCATGCCCCGGCTTTGAAACCTCCTGTTCCTCTCCCCGGAAAGCCCTCATCCTTCCTGTCTGCCTGGCTTACACATTTGGACCTCTTCTAGGGGATGCTTTGTCATTTCCTGCCTTCCCACTTCAGCCCTCTAACCTGTTGACTTGGGTGCTACTCCTCCACTGGTACCCTCCAAGGACGCTGCGCACAACTTTGCATGGGGCACTCACTGTTCCAGATGACACAGTGTTTATTTCTCCCACCACATTAATCTGTTTAGTCCTGCATATTGTTTAGAGAGTGTGAACAATACGTTAGACTGGGCAGCAGCTCTTCATGACCTACCTTACCTGCCTCTCTCGCTTCATGTCTCATAACTCTCTGAAATTTGGTCTGAAATTTGGGCATGCCTAACCACTGGTATTTCCTCAGAGGCACCCTGTTGTCTCCTGTCTATCTGTTCCTGTTTCCTGGAACGTTGTTTTCTGTAATGTTCTTTTACCTTTGTCCATGTAAAGAATTTCTCTTTGTTCCTCAAGACTCAGGTCAATTGCCTCTCCTTGCAGACGACTTTTATGGCCTTTCTTGATTTCCCCAGATGGATCCTATCTCCTTGGAAACGCTTCTACATCAGCAGCTACCTCATGTCCAAGGTCATATATTAGCATGTCTTCTAGATAGACAGATCATGAGTCCAAGCCTGGACCTAACTCAGTGTAAAAGGTCACGTCAGTGATGAGCGGTTGAGAGTGTGTGGGTGAGAAAGTGCATGGATGAGGAAAAGAAAGAGGAGGAATTAAAGTAGTACTGTACTTCCGTAACTGACCTCCCCTCTCCCTCATTAGTCCAAGCAAGAGGTTAAATTCTTGGTTCTCGAGGCAGAGTGTCAGAGAAATGAGGATGAGCCAGTGAAGGAGGTGGGGAAGGAGTAGTTAGTGAGGTCACGGGTCAACTGAGACAGGTAACACCCAAGAGCTGGATGGAGAGGAAGAAGTGCCAAATGAGGGGGGGCAGGGTGAGGTGGTGGTAGTGGGTAGTGACGTGGTATGGGGTAAGTATCTGTGAATAAAAAGCAAAAGGAGATGGAGAAATCATGGGGGCTTTGAAATTTATAACAACTTTCTAGGAAGTGAGTCTCTTTATTTTAGTATAACTAGCAAATATATAGCAGAAATTAAAAACATTGGGCTGGGGATTTAGCTCAGTGGTTCCACCACCTGCCTCGCAAACACAAGGTCCCGAGTTCGATCTCCAGTACCAAAAAACAAACAAACAAACACAAGCAAACGTTTTTACTCCTAAACAGAGAGGAAAATAAAAATCATTTTCTCTATTGGCAGGTCAAATAGAGCTCCCAATTCATGTCTTCACAGGAATAAAACTCACTTCAAAAATGTCATTTCAGGAGTGTCAAATTGCCTAGACAATCAGTTTGTGTGTGCTGACCAGAGGAAGTCTAATATGAGCCCCAGGGATGGTAAACAACAACCTTGAAAAACAGTTTTTAAGTGACTAAACCCTGCCCAAACTTGCCATAGAAAGTGCCTGAGGTTGTGCTACAGCCTAGCTCTTCAGAGTTGACCTCCTCTCTTTGCAGCTTCCTCTTCCCCTGGGTGGGTGGGGCTTCCTGCTGAAAGTTGGTTGGCTTCTGGCCAGATATCAGAGCCTTCATCCTCAAGTGTCACTTCCTGTCAACTATCCATTAATCTAACTAAAAATTGCCCAGAATGTCTATGCTGGATTAAAGGTCATCTAGATCAGGACTTTCCAAATATACAGTGAGCCACAAATGCAAGCTACATATGTGATTTTAAATTTTTATTAGCCATATAGAAAAAAAGTAAAAGATGATGCAAGAAACATGAAAGAGAAATTTGGAGTATTTTGTTATTATATGGTACTCAAAATACCTATGAAGTGGTACAGTGTTATTTCAAAATTGAAATGGTGTTATTTAGAATTGGGTTACTTACAAATGTATATTGCAAATTCTAGAGTAACTACAAAAGAAAGGTAAAAACGAAATATAACATATGCTAAGAATAGAAATGGAATCATATAAAATGTTTAAAATTACAAAAGGCAGAAAAAAAGTGGAAGTTAAAAATGGAAACAAAGAACAGGGGCAATAAATTGAAAACAGTAAGAAATATGGTGCATATTATCCACTACAATTGTTCCCTAATATCTGATAGGGGATTGGTTCCAACACCATCAACCGACTGTATGCAGTTGGTGTTTATCAACTACATCATCAAATAGCAGCAGAATATACACCAAGATGGACAACATTCAGGGCCATATATTGTACATGGGTAAATTTAAAAGAAGAGAAATCATATAATTTGTGCTGTCAGGCTACAAAGGAGTTAAACTAGAAATTAGTATCAGAAAGATAACTGGGAAATCTCAAAATACATGAAGATTAAATAAAACGCTTCTTAGTTACACATAGCTCAAAGAAGAAATCGCAAAAGAAATTTAAACATATTTTGAAATACAGATGAAAATACATCTTACCAAAATTTGTTAGATGCAGCTAAGGCAGTACTTACAGGGAGATTTTTAGCATTGAGTACATATTATAAAAGAAAAAAGATCTAAAATCAATAATCTAAGTTTCCACCTTAGGAAACTAGAAAAAGAAGAGCTTATTCATAGCAAGCAGAAGAAAAGAATTAGAGCATAAAGCAATGAAATTGAAAATAGAAAATCATTAAAGAAGATTAATGAAACTAAAAGCAGTTCTTTGAAAAGATGAGTAAAACCAGTAAGCCTCTAGCCAGGCTAAGGAAGAGAGAAAGAGAGAGGAGAGAAAAAGAGACAAAAAAAAGAGGATACAAATTATCAATATCAGAAATGAAAGAGGGGACATTACTACAAATCTTAATAAAGAAATAGCATAGATAACCCCATGCACACAAATTTGATAGCCCAGATAAAAAAGACCAATTCCTTGAAAGACACACTGCCAAAACTGAAATGACAATCTGAGTAGACCTACACCTATCAAATAAATTTAAGGAATAATCAATACACTTCCACAACAGAAAACACCAAGCCCAAATGGGTTCACTGGCTAATTCTACCAGACATTTAAGGAAGACATTGCATAAATTCCTTACAATTCCAGAGAATAGAAGCAGGGGGAATATTTCTTAGCTCATTTTATGAGACCAGCAAATCCTAATGTTGTAAAGAACATTAGATGAAAAGAAAACTACAGACTAATATATCTCACAATTGTAGACGTAAAAATCCTCAACTAAATATTAAGAAATGAAATCCAACACTGTATATAAAGAATCACACACCACAAACAAGTGAGATTTGTCCCAGGAATCCAAGACTGTTTCAACGCTCAAGAATCAATTAACATAACCCATCACATCAACAGGCTAATAAACAAGCAACAAGTAAAATTTACACAATCCTGCTCGTACATGTAGAAAAAACATTTGACAAAAGCCAACCGCCACTCATGATTTAAAAAAAAAACTTCCCCTTCTTGCTAAAGGATGTCTACAAAAAACTTATAGCTAACATCTTATTGGTAAGAAAGTTAAAGTTTTCTCAATAAGGCCAGGTACAAGGTAAGGATGTTCCCTCTCATCACTCTATTTCAAAATTGTGCTAGCTCCAGCTAACACAATAACAATAAAGAAAGAAAGATAAAAGTTATGCATAAAGGAAGAAGTAAAACTCTCTCTCTCTCTCTTTCATTTGCAGATGACTTGATTATCTATGTAGAAAAATCCAAAAGAATCAAGAAAAGAACTTCTGAATGTAATGATTGAGTTTGAGGATACAAGGTTAACCATTTTCCTATAAAACAATAATGAACAAGTGGAATTTGATATTAAAAACTGAATATCATTTATATTAGCACCCCATAAAATAAAATATTTAAATCTAACAAGATACATACAAGATCTATATAAGGAAAACTATAAAACTCTGATGAATGAAATCAAGCAAGAACTAAATAAATGGAGAAACAGTCCATGTTCATGGATAGGAAAACAATGTTGTTAAGATGTCACTTCTTCCCAAATTGGTCTATAGATTAAAAAAATCTCAATCAAAATCTCAGCAAGTTGTTTTATGGATACCAACAAACTGATTCTAAAGATTATGAAAAATCAAAAGACCCAGAAATTCAACACAATAGTGAAGAATAAAAAAAACGTTGAAGGACTATGTCAAGACTTAATATGAAGCTTCAGTAATAGAGACAGTTTGGTATTAGGTTAAAAACCAGACAAATAGATCAGTGGAATAGAATTGAGAGTGCAGAATCAAACAGATATAATGTAGTCAACTGATCTTTGAGCAAAGTCAATATGATGAAGAAAAGATAGTATTTTCCAAAAATGATGCTGGAATAACTGAATGTTCCCATGCAAATACTTGACTTCAAACATAGACCTTACACTCCTCGAAAATTTAACTCAATATGGATCACTGACCTAAATGTAAAGTGAAAAACTCAAATGCCAAGAACATAACATAGGAGAATGCCAAGATAAACTTAGGTATGACACTGACATTTTAGGTACAACACTAAAGATCATCTATCAAGGATATAATTAATAGGCTGGACTTCAATCATGAAAACATTCTCTGTGAAAGACAATGTCAAAATAATGAGAAGACAAGCCAAATAGATGGGGAGAAAATATCTGCAAAAGAAATATCCAGTAAATGACTACTGTTCAAAATATACAAAGAAATCTTAAAACTCAACAATTAGAAAACAATCCTATTAAGCAATGGTCCAAAGGCCTAATGGACTTTTCACCAGAGAAGATATACAGATGGCAAATAAGCATATGAAAAGACATTCCACATCATGGGTCATGAAGAATTACAAATTAAATCAACACTGAGATACTACTACACATCTACTAGAATGGTCACAATCTAGAAAACAGGCAACACCAAAGCCTAATGAGGAGGTAGGGTAACAAGAACTCTTATTCATTGCTGGTAGGAATTCAAAGTTGTACAGTCCACTGGAAGCTGGTTTGGGCAGTTTCCTACAAAACAGAACACTCACACTATACCATCCAACATAGTCTGCCTGGTATTTACCCAAAGAAAATGAACATTTATGTTTACACAAACATCTGCACACACATACTTGTCACAGGTTTATTCATAACTGCCCAAACTTGAAAGCAAAGAAGATGTACTTCAGTGGGTGAATGGATAAACCCATGGCACATCCATAAAAGGAATATCATTCAGCACTAAAAAGAAACTAGCTACCAAGCCATGAAAGGACAAAGAAAAACTGATATGCATATTATAAGATGAAAGAAGACAATCTGAAGATACCACATACTATGTGATTTCAACTAAATGATGAAGCAGAACTATGAGTTTGGGAAGGTCTCTTATGGGACAAGTGAATAACCCATCCCTTCAATTAGAGATGAAGCTGCTGAGTAGGAGAGGGGAGTAAGTGAATTGGTCAAAAATATATAGCTTGTTGGTATTGGAACCAGTCTCTCGGTTCCCAATCAACAAATTTCTGAAGTGTTCTGCTGTTCAAAAGAAATCTTTGATTAGTTACTTTTTGGTATCTTAATTTTCATACATTGTATATTAGTCAATGCTAATAAAAACCCCTTTTTAACCACAATTTTCCAATCCCATTCCTCATATTTTGCTTAGTGACTGTGTGCATCAGAATCACTAGGAGGACATGTTAATAGTGTACATTTCTGATCCTACCCCCTAAAAACTCACAGGCCGTAGGAACTTAGTGGGGCCCAGAACCTGGATTTTTTAACAGTTGCCTAAATAATGCTTATGATGTCATTGGTCCATGCGCCAACGTTAAGAAACATCCTACCAGCATCTTGGTTGTTATGGATTCCCATGGTCTTTACGTTGGGATCTTCAAAAGACTGCCACAGGGGATTCAGAAAGTCTCATTTCAAAAACCTATTTCATCTGTAATTTGCATAGTCCTTGCATGTGCACATACATCCCTTCCAGCCCTGGCAGCTCTTCCAAGGTGGACTGTTCTCTTTACTGTAACTTCTAGCATCAAAGTGCTAGGAGTAACTTCTCATTGGATGAGTAAGGAATGAGGGCTGACTTAACGAATAACTGAGGAATGAATGAGTGAATGTTGTGGAAGATCTTGTGTCAAAGATGTAAAGCAACAAAGATACAATTCTTAGACATTTTTCTCTGCAACTGTTTACCCCTTTCTGTTTTGCACTGGTTTTCCTTTAGGTCTTGGTGACTTTGTATCCTGGGGGCCAGAAGAAAAAGAAGTGTCAAGATCTTTAGAAAAGTGTCATTAACAAGAATATAGTGTGCTTATAAATGAGTTAGAATTCTTTACTGCGTGATACCTTGAAGGACAGGGCCAATTTCTTCTGCTAGGAGCGGAATGAGTCTTGGTTTAAATCTTGAATGACACTGGCACCTGGAGATATAAAATAATTCGCCTTTATGATTTGACTTTGGTGGGATTGGTTATTCTCTAGGTATAACAGCAAGAAAGACATGGAAGGGCTGAGCCAGCTTGTGGCAAAGAAAATTTATAGAATTTTTGAAGCCATCTACAGGATGTTGTTTTAATTTTTGAGGGGAGGTTGGGGACTCCAGCATCTAAGCACACGCTCTACCACTAAGCTCTACCACCCCAGACCTGCTTTAAAATATTAAAATATCCCATCATTGCTAGCAATGTGCCTTACTCTCTGTACTTCTGTTACACCATCACCACTTCCACTGCCATGGCCGCCACCGCCACCGCCTCTGCATCACTTTCCACGGCTTCCATCATCATCTCTGCAACCGTCCTCCTCCTCCCAGTCCCACTCCCTCTCCTCCTTCTGCTGCTGCTCCTACTCCTCTTCTGCATTTCTTTGTTATTTGTCATCTTTTTGACCTATGCCACCACTTAGGGAGCTATTATAAGATCTGCCTGTACATTCTGTGTAACCAAGTAGGGTGATCTGGCATCGGAAGAGGCGGGTACCTCTATGAAAGCTGAATATAATACATTGTAACACTGACGACCTTCCTTTTTCTAATGAGAAGGGGTGATAGTTAAGGGTAATTTTAAATCTATTCTTCAAACAGATATAAACTCAGTTAATATTCCTGATGGCTAACAGCATACACTGCCCTATAAAAATACCTCAGTGTATCAGAAAGTTATATATGAAATCCTTTCTCTTAATGGTGCTCTAACTTATCTTGGAGGGGAATCAGAGGGAGTCCTACCCCACAGCACCAGCAGGGTAACACTCTGGACACCCTGCAGGCGGCGGCTGCCAATGGGAACTCTGCTTTTGCAGGGTCAGGTGACATAGGCCCATTCCATGGTTCTTCCTCCTTTAGAGAGTGAGGGAGGAGCCAGTCTCGGGGGAGCAGAGATGGCAGCAGGGGAGAGGTGCGAGCTCTGGCTCCCCTCTCTGGAGGAGGAGCTGGATTCCAGGGAGAAGGCTTTGTAGCCTTGGCAGTGGGACCCGGGCTCTGGGCACAAGTGGGAAGACAGCTGGCAGATGAGTGATTTTTACTGACACGCTCTCCGGCTGAGTCCTGGGGCTGCTGCGTTCCAGCTGGCAGATGAGTGGCTCCTTCCTGTCCTCCAAGGGGAGACTCTGCCCCTGCTGAAGGTTGTATTCGGGGGAAGGGCTGCTCAGTGGACTGTGTAGACACCTCTGTGGCCACTGGCCCATGACTCACATTCAGAGGTGGGGGACTTGGCACCTCCTATCCTGCCACCCGGTTGGTCTGACTACAATGATCACCTGGGCTGGGGACCCTGAGAGCACCAGACCCACTTAGGACCTGGTGACAGGTACTACATTGCTGAGCAGTGGGCGGTGAGGGATGCAGAGCGTGTGTCTGGCGAGACACCTGGCCAGCCACAATAGTGGGCCTGCTGTAGACCCCAGAGGAGACACTCGATGGGGCATGGGAGATTGAGGGAAGGTCAAAGGAGCCCCAGTTCTTCCACACTTCCTAGTTCTCATCTGATTTACAGGATCAGGCAAGCTTGGTGAAAGTAGATGTGATAGTGAAATCCAGCAGAGTTGCTCCTGAATACTTCTTTCTCCACACTCTGGACTCATTTTTCCTGTCTAGGAAACACCTGCTACTTCTCAGCAGTCACAGGGTTATTGGTCAAGCTCCAGGTGGGGATGAGCAGCCCAGCTCTGTCTTCAGGAGGGGTCTGCAGACATGACCCTGCAAGGGTGCTTCTGGGGCCCCTGTCCTTCTCTAGGAGCCTTTGATATCTCCCAAAAGAGGTGAGCACATGGTCCTTCACAGAGGACTTCATCTCAGAGAGAAACGGAGCACTGTGTTTAGTTTGGTCTGTCCTTGACGGTCTGTCTTTTCCTGTCACTAAGCATTGCAGCGAAGTTCCTCTCAGACTTGTCAGGATGCCTTCTCTCAGTGTCCATCCCATTATCATTAGGAACAATGACATGAGGTGGATTTCAACTGTGATGCACTGAAATCTATGAAATTATTTTAAAACAGAGTCTTGGGATCTGCAGATTTAACATTTTCACTTTCAGGATTTGTTTGTTTTCCAACCCAGTGACCCCTTCATGTAGAGTTTACCATTTTGCCATGGTACAAAACTGGTGTGAGTGGACGAGCCTCATGACAGGCAAATGAACCAACCCGGCCACCCAACCACATCTCAAATCTGCCTCGTTGCTGCTTACAGTTGGTTTTCTGAGGGGCGATCATGACTTTGGGGTTTTCTAAGAGTCTCACAACGTAGACATTTATTGTATTTGCTTTCATCTTCTGCAATAAGTATGGAAGGGTAAAACAAGCAACCAAGTGAAGATCTCCTTCTAATCCCAACCAACTCAAAGGGACACTGAAGTCTCAAATATAAAATCCTGGGTGTCTTGGGGCACTTGTCATGGACCTGTACCCTGGGTGCGAATGTGCTTGTGAGATTGTTCTTATCCTTCTGATGATGATTTTGGCTAGTGTCCCAGATCTGAATTCCATAAGTACCCATTATAGTGGATTGGGCTGTGGGGAGGATCCAGAGGTAGATTTACAAATCTATGCAAAGTGACGGGCAAGTGAGCAGGAGGCAGAGGGAGGGCAAAGTCCCAAGGGTGAGCATCAAGATGATTCTATGTTATTAGCTCAGACATTTGCTTCAAAAAGTGTCTCTTTCTTCCTCTCCCACGCTTCTGTTTCTGACGCATAAACAAGATCTTGGAAAGGTTTAACAGACAAAATACCTTTGGGCAGAATGTACTTTGTTGACATAATTTGGATATGTTCTGTTCGTACTGAGTGGTAGAGCACTAATCTGATTAGCTGGGAGTTAGAAAAGTTGAGATTCACCTTTCTTCTATCTCCTGAGTAACAGGAACCATTTGTGATTTCTGCAAACTAAATTAACCTTGCCTGGATGAGAGAGGTTTTCTTTTTGAGTTTTGCCTTTGAACAAGTTCAAATCTAACCTGAGGAACAATTTAAACCATTCATTCATTTGAAAATAATATACTTGGCGGGGTAGACACTATGGGAATACAAACACATAAAGGGATGAAACCATTGTTAAAGTCCACTAGGGTTCTGTTGAAAGTATCATGTGTCCAAGGATTTGGAATGGAAAACAAAAATATTTGGACAATTTAATGAAAAGTCAGTCAAAAGGGACACTGGATCTTACGTAGAAAAATCAGTTGCCATATGGGATTTTCTCCTTTTCTGTCAGCTCCTCGGTCTCCTTCACTAGTGCTTGAGATGAGGTGATGCAAGATGGAATAGCATCTCGGTTTCTCCGTGGGGGACTCGTTTTAAGTTAAAGATTTTAGTTTGGTTTTCTCTCCTGGTGTAAAGTACTCACAGATTCTATTTCATCTGCTCTCTGTCTACTTACTTGTTTTGCTCTTTATTCTTCATCTTCTTCGTTCGGAGGCAGAGGTGAAAGGAGAAGGAGAAGTGTTGGGAAACAGGAGGGAACAGAGGAAAAACTGGCAGCAGTAGCTGAGACCAGAGTTCGAAAAGCCAGGCCTACAGCCAGGATGGAGCTGGGGTGAGCAGGCTGGGGCTGGAGGATGGAGTTGGCTCTGGGAGGCTTGCAGTTGGAACAGCAGGACAAGGAGGAGACAGGGCAAGACGGCCGAAATGGGCAAGGATGGCATGGAGGCAGAAAACATTTGGAAGAAAGGAGATGAGAGAAGGGAAGGTGACCAAAGACTAGTGAGGGAGGGGCCTCTGCTCTCACTTAGGGTCCGCACAGGTCCAGCTCTCTCTACCCGGGTCACTTCCCTATCTATTTTGCTAGAACCTATTGCCTCGTCTTCAGTACACCATTTTGACCTCCAAATGGACCTCCTTGTGCCTCAAGCATTTTTGCTCACCCTCCTCATGGTCCTCACCACACAATGTGTGGTGGTTTCTTCCCTGTAGGTACCGCTCACCCGCCCGCAAGCCTTCCAAGGGAAGGGGCCCATCCATCGTGTTCGCCATGCTATTCCAAGTCAATGCTCAGCTCAGGCTATGTGCTCATGAATATCTGATGAGACACTGTCAAATAAATGTCAGGCCCTGATGGATGTTGCTGGAAAAGGAAATGCATCAGCCCTTTCCCTGAGAAAATAAATTCCCATCATAAGACTTCTGCCCCATAATGTTTCATATATCACCAAGCAAGGCGAGCCAGCTCCTGCCTGTCCATTCCTATTTCCTCACTGACCCAGGGGCTGGTACCACACCGGGCTACCTGTGCATGGCCTTTTGAAATGCACTTAGTTGGATTGCTCCTTCCCGGTTTGCCTTCTGAAGCCTTCCTGTTGTTAACAAAACATTCTTTAGGCATTCGTCAAACTCCCCGTGTCAAGTGGCTCTGCTCCAGCACACGACTTCCTGTAACCAGTCTTGATGACTTCTCACTAGTGTATTAAAAATAAAAAAGCATACCTAAAGTGGCTCATACCTCCCCTCTTCAGTGACCTCAGCCCCATGACTAGGAAACTGTGACTCGACCTCAGGAAAAAATACTGTTGGTGTCACCAACAGAAACCAAGGAACCTTCTGGGCTGGTCCCTGGGATATTTATAAATCCATTAGATTGGATTATTTGCACCACCAGCTCTCTTTTCTTTAGGGAATGCAAATGTTGAAGTGCTTTAAAGTGGAGATAAAACGACCCATGATTCATGTCCCTGTCTTTCTGAAGAGTTTCCTTGTATAAGCTCCAACAACCTCTGCAGTTACTTGAAGGTTAAAACTATTTTTCCCCAAAAGGAGAAAAAACATTTCACTTTTCTATTCATTGCTTTTCTCCTTCAACACCTGAAAAGAGAGGTGAATTTTTTCTCCCATTTCATTCTTAAGAGAATCTCTTTCTTACTTTCACTTGTCTAGCAAATTGAGCATTCAAAAAACCCAGAGTGTAATTCTTCAGCTAATCCTTCAAGAAGACTTTGGGATTGTTTTATTCTCTTTGTTTGTATTTATTGGCTATTAGACTAGCAAATTTTGGATATGAGCAGTTCAGGTTCTTGGCTAGCAGCATGCTGAGCTCATTACGCAAAGCTCATTCACCAGAGAAAATGCCTTGGAGTGCCTGATCTTAGCACAGAGAGAGATTTTTAAATGCTTCAATTCTGTTTTCTTAACTAGCCCCCTGCAGCTATGGAAAGGTGGGCTCTGGTTGGCATCTGGTCCAGTGGAATCAGGACAAAATCTCTTAAAACTCTGAATACCTCCAGGAGGCTTAAGAGGGACTCAGGTTCTGTGACCAGGAAGAAGGTAAAGCAGGAAGCAGGGCTTCCCGGTTCTCAGCGGACTTCCGGTTCACAGCAGACTTCCGGAGCAGTGCGGGGCTTGGGGACTGTGGAGTGTCTTATCTGCGACTTCCCAGCGGGACTGCGGCCAAATGGCCATATTCTCTAAACTGCATTCCTACTTTGCTGGTAGAGATATGGGACCCAGGGCACAAATGACTTGGAAACCCACAGGCAAGTTGAAGAGAAATTCCAGCTACTAGAACCACGTGTAGGAAAAGGGCTTTTCAATTAAGCAGTTTTCTTTGAAGACTTTTTGACTTGGATCAATTCCATGGAGAATTTCATTCACTTTTGGAAGCAGTTTTCTTCCAAAGGGTGCTTTGCTCTCTGATGGGGAATTTTCATACTGATATCTGTCCTCGGTTTCGAAAATCTTTCCTGAGAAGTCATAATGTAGAAAAACTGTTAGAAAGCACTTTGTGTGAAAGCTCCTTCACCCTTGAAACATCTCCTGAAAGCTAGGGGTGGGAAATGCTGTGTTAACTGTTACTATAGAACATATACCTGAGCTAATCAACTTATAAATAGAAAAAGCTTATTGTGGCTCACATTTTTGGAGATTTCAATCTGTGATCACTTGGTCCCATTGCTTTGGGCCTGTGGTTGCACATGGTGGGAATATGTGTGGAGCAACACTGTTTACCTCATGGCTAGGAAGGGGCTGAAGTCTCACTGTCCCCTCTGAGGGCACACTCCCAATGACCTGAAGACCTCCTACTAGGCCTCACCTCTTAATGGTTTTATCACCTCCCAGTAGGGTCTCAGGTTGGGGACCATACTTTAAAAAATAGGCCTTTGGGGAACACTTACGATCCAAACCATGCTGGGTCCTGAGGGTATATTTCTCTTCTACTACCTTCCCTGTCTTAGGAGAGAAACCCACATGTACAGCAGTAACTGGTGGTGTCCAGCTTTGGGTTGCCTTCTCCATTTGACATTGTCCTTCTTCCCAAGATGAGGACCTTCTGGTCCAAAGAACCTTGTGATTTTCTTTGGTTTAAATAATTCCCATGGATTCTATTTCTATTTATGCCACAAGGAACTCCCTCCACATTTAAAAAATGTAAAATAGAACCTCCTCCCCCCCAAATGGAATGAATTTACAGTGAAAATTACCCTTTCCAAGCTCCCCAGGCCCCTGTTTCCCCGGAGGCTACCACACTTTCTTCGATGTCCCTCCAGAAATATTCTGTTTATAAGTGTGTAAATGTGCATATGTGTACATATTCACATGCTTTAACTTTCAAAGATTGTTTTTTTCAACAGAGAAAAAGAAAAAGCATTTGGAATTATATTGAATAAATTCTATAATTTCTAATGCTGGGGTTGCTATGGGCCATGATAAACTCTACCTCCAATTTTTTTGTTGTTTTTTTTGTTACTGGGGATCGAACCCAGGACCTTGTGCTTGCAAGGCAGGCACTGGCACCACTGAGCGAAATCCCTGACCCATCTACCTCCAATTTTCTTTTCTTTTCTTAATTAATTTTATTGGTACAATTTAGGTATACAATATAATGACATTCATCATTGGAAATTTGCACCTTTACATGATCTCTCTTGGTTCTTATTTTTTTTCCCATTCCTCTGCCCTCCCTCTTCAATCCCTCTGTCCCTCCCTATTTACAAAGACTTTGCTTCCATTTTTTTCACTTTCTCATATTAATTCCTTTCCCCTACCCCTCCCACTTCCCCTTCCCCTTTGCCCCTTTTCTTCCTATTTCACATTATCTATTATACCTTTTAAACCTTATTTACACTTTCAGTTTCTCAACTTGAGAAACTATTCGATATTTACACATGTGTTCCTATTTATTTCACTTAAGAGTATCTCCTCAATGTGCATCCATTTAGCTATAAATGTCTCTAATGGCTTATTTTTCATGGCTGAGTAGTACTCCATTTTATTTAAAAAACCACATTTTCTTTATCCAGCCTTCAGGTGATGGGCAATTGGGCTGCTTCCAAGTTTCAGCTATTACAAATTGTGCCGCTATGAACATGGGTGCACATATATCACTGTGGTATGATGTGTTTAATTCTTTGGGGAAGATACCCAGCACGGGAATAGCTGGGTCAAATGGGACTTCCAGTCCTAGTTCTTTGAGGTATCTCCATACTGATTTCCACAGTGGTTACACCAGTCTACACTCCCAACAGCGGTGGAGCAGTGTTCCTCTGTCTGCACAGCCCTGCCAGCATTTGTTATTGGTTGATTTCATGATAGCAGCCATTCTTTCTGGGGTGAGGTGGAATCTCAGTGTTGTTTTCATTTGCATCTCTCAAATAACCAGTGTTGCTGAACATTTTTTCATATGTTAATTTGCTATTTCTACTTTTTTGTCTGAGAAATGTCTATTCATTTCAGATGCCCATTTTTGGATTGGGTCTTTAAATTTGGAAAGTCTGATTTTTAAAAAGTTCTTTATAGATTCTAGATAGTAGACCTTTATCTGAAGAACAGCAGGTGAAAATTTTTACCCACCCTGTGGGTTGTCTCTTCACGCTGTTGGTTTCTCTTGCTGTGCAGAAGATTTTTAGTAAGAAGAGATCCCACTTGTTGATTGTTTATGCTAGTTAATGGGCAACTGAGGTTTTGTTCATAAAATCTTTTCCTACACTAATGTCTTCAAGAGTTCTACCTAACCTCTGTTCCAGCCAGTTTAGCATTTCTGTTCTAATATTTAGATCTTCAATCCATTTTGATTTTAGTTGAGTGCATGGTGAGAGATATAGGTCTAGTTTTAATCTTTGACAAGTTGAAACCCAATTTTTCCAGCACCATTTATTAAAGAGGCTATCTTTCCTCCAGTGAGGCTATTTGACTCCTTTGTCAAAGATGAGGTGGTTGAGTGGGTCTGGAGATGTTTCTGCATCTTCTAATCTGTTACACAGATCCTCAGGTCTGTTTCTTTGCCAGTACCGTGCTATTTTTATCACAGTAGGTTTGTAGTATAGTTTCAAGTTGGGGATTGTGATACCCCCTGCCATGCCCCTGTTGCCTAGAATTGCTTTTGCTATTTTAGGTCTCTTCTTGTTTCAAATGAATTTTTGGATGGTTTTCTCAAGGTCCATGAAGTATGCTGCTGGAATTTCAATTGGAACTGCATTGAATCTATATAGCAGTTTTGGAAGTATGGCCATTTTCACTATGTTGATTCTTCCTACCCAGGAGCAAGGCATGTCTTTCCATTTTCTGATATTCTCTTCAATCTCTCTTTTCAGAGTGCTACACTTATCAGGGAAGAGGTCTTTAATTTCCTTTGTTAGGTTGATTCCTAGGTATTTTGATTTTTTGGATGGTATTGTGGAAGGAATTGTTTGCCCTATTTCGCTCTCAGTTTGTCTGCTGTTCATGTAGAGGAAAGCTATTGATTTTTGTGTGTTGACCTTGTAACCAGCTACTTTACTGAATTTGGTTATTAAGTCTAGAAGACTTTTGGTGGAGTTCTTGGGGTCTTCTATATAGAGTATCATGTCATCTGCACATAATGACAATTTGACTTCTTCATTTCCTATCTTCATTCCTTTTATTTCTTTCTCCTGTCTAATTGCTGTGGCTAATGTTTCCAAAACGATATTGAACAGGAGTGGTGATAGTGGACATCCTTGTCTTGTTCCTGATTTTAGTGTGAAGGATTTCAGTTTTTGACTATTTAGTATGATATTGACTGTTGGTTTTTCATAGATGGCTTTTATCAGATTGAGGTAGAGAGTGTCTATTCCAATTTTTTGTAGGGTTTTTTTTTAATCATAAATGCATGTTGGATTTTGTCAAATGCTTTTTCTATATCTATTGAGATGATCATATGGTTTTTGTCCTTGGCTCTATTGATATAGTGTATTACTTTATTGATTTGCACATGTTGAACCATCCCTGCATTGCTGGGATGAATCCCACTTAGTCAGGGTGTATGATGTTCTTGATGATCTTCTGCATTCTATTTGCCAGTATCTTATTAGGGATTTTTGCATCTATGTTCATTAGTGAGTTTGGTCCATAGTTCTCTTTTTCAGTTGGGTCTTTCTCTGCTTTGGGAATCAAGATGATGCTTGCTTCCAGGAATGAATGTGGGAGTATTGCTTCCCTTTCAATTTCATTGAACAGTTGAAACAGTAGTTGCAGTAGTTCCTCTCTAAATGTCTTGTAGAATTCTGCAGTGAAACCATCAGGACCTGGGCATTTTTTAGTTGATAAGTTTTTAATTACGTTTTCAATTTCATTGGTTGATATTGGGTCGTTTAGAATTTTTAGGTCTTCTTTGTTCCACTTTGGTAATTCATATGTATCTAGGGATCTTTCCATTTCTTCTGTGTTTTCCATCTTATTGGTGTATAGGTTCTGGAAGTAGGTATTGATCCTCTGGATTTCTGCTGGGTCCATTGTAATTTCATCCTTTTCATTCCTAATTGCATGGATTTGGGCCTTTTCTTTCCTTTTTCTGATAAGGTTGGCTAAGGGTTTGTCAATTTTGTTTATTCTTTCAAACAACCAACTCTTGGCTTCATTGATTTTTTGTATTGCATTGATTTCTGCTCAGATATTTATAATTTCTTCCCTTGTATGAGCTTTGGGTTTGTCCTGCTTTTCTTTTTCTAGAAGCTTGAGGTTGTTTAATTGAGCTCACTCTGTTTTCCTGAGTATTCACTGTTATGAATTTCCCTTGTTAGACTGCTTTCATTGTGTCCCATTGATTCTGGTATGTTGTCTTGTCATTGTCATTTAATTGAAGGAACTGTCTGATTTCTTCTTTAATTTCCTCTGTGACGCATTGGTTATTCAGAAGTGTGTTGTTCAATTTCCATGTGTTCATGAAATTCTTGTGGTTTCTTTTGCTATGGATCTCTAATTTCATCACACTATGGTCTGATAATATACGGAGGATAGCTTCAATTCCTTTGCACTTACTTCAACATGTTCTATGAGTGAGTATGAGGTCTACTGTGGAGAACGACCTGTGTGTAGCTGAAAAGAATATGTATTCTGATTTTGTAGGGTGGAATAATCTGTAAACATCTGTTAAATTCATTTGTTCAAGAGTTTGTTTGGGGGCTGGGGATTTAGCTCAGTGTTTCTGCCGCCTGCCTTGAAAGCACAAGGTCCTGAGTTCTATCCTAGTATAAAAAAAAAAAAAAGAGTTTGATTGAGTTCTAGTATTTTATTTTTTATTTTTTTTTGTCTAGTTGATCTATCTATTTGTGATAGTGGGGTATTGAGGTCCCCCACTACTATTGTATTAGTGCTTATTTGATTGTTCGTGTCCATTAGTATTTGTTTTATATAGTTGAGCACACCAGTGTTTGGTGCATAGATATTTATGATTGTCATCTCTTGTTTCCTTTACAAGGATGTAGTGTCCTTCTTTGTCTCTCTTAATCAGTGTTGGTTTAAATTCCACTTGATCTGCTTTTTTTCAGGTTCCTGTTGCATGGAGTATTGTTTTCCACCCCTTAACTTTCAGTCTGAGTTTCTTTTTGAATTAAGTGTGTTTCTTTATGCAGCATATTGTTGCATCTTGGTTCTTGACCCATTCTGCCAGTCTATTTCTTTTAATTGGTGAATTGAGACCATTAATACTGATGGTTATAACTGATACATATTGACTTATCATTGTCATGACTTTTTCTTTTTGTTGGATTCTCCCCCTTTGTGTTTAATTTCTTGTTGCACCTAATGGATTCATTCTGCTGGGATTCCTGGGGCTGTGATCCTCATTGTGTTTTCCTAGGATATTGTCTAAAATTTTTTAGAGTGCTGATTCGGTATTCATGAAGTTCCTAAGGTCCTTTTTGTCATGAAAGTATCTTATTTCTCCACCAACTTTGAAAGATAGTTTTGGAGGGTACATCAACGTGGGTTGCAGGCTGTTTTCCTTTAGGGCCTGCAGTACGTCACTCCAAGCTCTTCTTTCCTTGAGGGTTTGCATTGAGAAGTCTGCTGTGATTCTGATGGGCTCTCCTTTGTATGTGATTTGTTTCTTTTCTCTAACTGCTTGTAGAATTTTGGTCTTCTGTTGGGTTTCTGGAATCTTAACTATTATATGCCTATGTGTAGATTTTTTTTGATCAAGGCTATTTGGAGTCCTATATGCCTCACTTATCTGTATATTGAGTTGTTTTCCCCTGCTTGAGAAGTTTTCTGTCATCACTTCTGTGAACAGTTTTTTTTATGTCATCTACACTCTCCTGTTTCTTCATTGACTCCCATCAGTCTTATTATTCTTCTTTACATTGTCTAGCAGGTGCTGGATTGATTTCTCATGGTCCTTTACTATTTTTAAGAAATTTTTCTTTTCGTGGTCCCTAATTGCAATCTTATCTTCTATATCTGAAATTCTGTCCTCACATTGGCTCATTCTGCTGCATAAACTTTAAATGGAGTTTTTAATCTCCTGGAAATCTGTTTGCTGGATTCCATTTGTTTCCTGTGTTGGGATTCCATCATGTTCCTCAGCTCCTCTATTTTTTTTATCTGTGTTCTCTCTAGATTTATTAATCATGTCTTGCACTATGGGCACAATCTCTGCTGTTATCTGAGAAATTATTTCTGATTTCATTTTTTTCCAGATCCTGTTTTGTTTCCAGTTCAGGGAGTCCAGGTGGTTGAGTATCAGATTCTTCAGTCTCATTTCCCTTTGGGGTTGCCTTAGGTGATTTGGAAGCCTGGTTTTGAGATTTGTTTATGTGTCTTCTCATTTCAAAGGAGGGGAAGATTGTATGCTGCTGGTGGCCATGTGGCTCACCTCCTTGGTGCTGGGGTGGCTCTGGTCCTCGGCACTGGGGCAGTGGTACAGTGGCCCAGAAGGCTCACCTTCTCTGTCTCCAATTTTCATAGAAACAGGATTATTTCTTTTTCAAATAGTCTTTATATAAATATGTCTTATATTCATGTGTATACATATATATATATAATTTTGTTTTTATGTAAATATTAGTATATTATATGACTTAATTCCTTTTTTGGTAGTTTTAGGTAGATTGCTACTTCTTAATATACAAAAATAAATCTATCTCATTCTCTTTTAATTGTTACAAAGCAAAACATCTCAAACTAGTTCCTAATTACTGAACAAGGTGGAAAATTTCCAGTCTTTTGTTATTACAATGTTACAATGAAAATTCCTATACAAATTTCACACACACACACACGAAATAAATTTGTACAGGTGGAATTGCTGGGTCAGAGTATATGAACATTTTAAAATTTGATATACCCTGACAAATTTCACTCCTCAAAGAAGTTATATCATGCTGTACCAATTACATAATAGTGTTTTCTTAACAACAAGGTTTATATCCTTTTTATCTTTCTCAACCTGAGAAGTTAAAAGTTGTACATATGTCCTTATTGCTTGAATTTTGTAGTTATTTAATTTCCTGTGTTGGAAAGTCATTTGTATTTCTTTCTCTGTGGGATAATCTTCATGACCTTTGTGTCCACGTTTTTATAAATCATTGATCTTTTTTCTTATTAATAAGAGCTCTTTATATATTGAGGAAATGGACTAATGGTCCATGATATCTAAAGCCCCATGTGTTCTTCTAACAATCAATTAATTGTTCTTCCATATCATCTTCCTTTGTCTCATTCACTCTCCTTCCTATTACTTCCTTCTATATTTATTGTATCTTATTTATATGAACGAAAAAGGGTATGGAGTCAGCCTTGCAAGGAACTATACTTTTGAATGGCCAATACACATATCCAATAAAACCTTGGATTGTGAATTACTTGTTTTGCCAGTGTTCTGAGAGACAAGTAAACATTTCTGTCTTTTTTTCTTTTCATTAAGTTTATTGGTACATTTTAGGTATAAAATATAGTTACATTCATCATTGGGATCTTGTGCCTTTACATGATGTACCATAGTTCTTATTTTTTTCCCCATTTCCCTGCCCTCCCTTCACCCCTTCCACCCTTCCCTATTTACAAAGACTTTGTTTCCATTTTTTCCTTTTCTCATATTTTTTTCTTTTCCCTTCTTTCCTCTTCCCTACCCTTCCCACTTTCCAACTCCTTTAGGCTTTTTCTTCCTATTTCACATTATCAATTATATCATTGGAACCTTATTTACACTTTTAGTATTTCACACCAGAGAAACTATTCGGTATTTACACATGTGTATCCTATTTATTTCACTTAAGAGTATTGCCTCAACGTGCAATACTCCATTTAGCTATAACTAGCTTTAGTTTCTCATGGCTGAGTAGTACTTCATTTTATAGAAAAACCACATCTTCTTTATCTATTCTCCAGTTGATGGGCATTTGGGTTGTTTCCAAGATTTTGCTCTTACAAACCATGCCGCTATAAACATGGGTGTGCATATATCACTGTGAAATGATTCTTGTAATTCTTTTGGAAAGATACCCAGAAGAGAGTTAGTTGGGTCAAATGGGACCTCTAATCCTAGTTATCTCCATATTGATTTCCATAGTGGTTGCACCAGTGTCAAGCAAACATTTCTAATAAATTTTAACTTGATAAATGAACGATGTCTTGCAATACAAGTGGTACAGGAAGCTGAATGTGACATGATCACAACTGAGCCAATGGTTCTTCTCTGTGTGCAATCATGGGCGATCTTCTCCCAATAGCGAGAGGTTCTGGAGGAGATCTCATGTGCAGAGGAGGAGGAGGAGGAGGAGAAAAAGGCAGAGGAATCCCTTACTTCAGATGAGATTAGGGAGATGGGTAAAACATGAGAAACTGCAAAATTTTATAGAAAAGCACCACCCAAATAAGGCTGTAGTGGTGCAAGCAATGAATATGTTTAATCACAGTGCAATGCCACTTTTCCATGAAATCCTCAAAAGGAGGCAAAAACACGTGTCACTGGATAGGTTCCGTGTTAAAGTTGCAAAAAAAGAAAAAGATTCCATTGAGCCAATAGACACCAGTGGTTCCATTAGTGATAGTGAAGGTCGCCCTACACAATAACCCTCCTCTCTCGTCTCCCTAACCCCAGCCACAAAAGATTTCAAGGTTAATTTGCTTATTTTTCTTTTTTATTTGTATTATATTACAGTATTGTAATGATTTTTGTATGAATGTTTTTGGATTGTGGAACGAATCATGTGAGTTTCCATTATTTCTTATTGGAAAATTCACTTTGATATACAAGTGCTTTGGATTGCAAACATGTTTCCAGAATGAATTATATTCCCAAACCAAGGATTTACTGTATTTTACAAGATGTATATGAAGAAAACATGAAACCAGAAAGGCTTTTTACCTGGTAATTATTTAAGTATTAAAAGATTGCTCTTTTTCTTGGTTGGTTGATAGGAACTTGGTAGCATTGTATGTTGTTTACTAACTGTAAATTAATGTCTAATCTCAACAAAATTCTTAACCTTAAGTTTATATCTCCCTTACTTATTGCTTTTAGTTTTAACTCTCTTTTTCTCCCAATATTCTCTTAAGTAATGATCATCACTTGTCTGGCACAAGAAATCTCTCGGTTCCTAACTCTTCTCTTGGCGCCTGGAGCAGGATGACCCACATAGCGAGATCATGATGGGGGAGAAAAAGCCTTTGGGGTTGACTTGAGACCAATACTTTCCTTCTGTCTCAGAGTCCTGAGTCATCTCTTCCCTCTGACTGATGCAGGACATACAGTACCTCTTTCTGTTAATAACCCATCTTTCCAAATTATAAAAAAAATCAACCAATCCAACTTTAGCTAACATGGTAATGATTTGTGGGGAGCACCAGAAATTCCTCTGTAATTATGTGTGAATTGATGTGTGATTTCCTAATGAGCTTAAGTGAAGAACTTGTTTTGTGATAAATGCTTTATATCTTAAAATGCCACCAACACATCTAATAAATTTAATCAAATCACTCTCATTTCTATAATATTTGCAATTATTATATAACATGCTGGCTTTCTTTCCTGCTTTCAGTAATTGCAGAGTCTAAAAGTTCCTTTTCATAAACAAGGCCACAGAAACTCATCATGTTGGAATTTTTCCTAATGTGATCATAAATGAATTCATTTTGAAATGCATTTGCATGCTGTTCAGGCCAAGACCCCCTTATCAGAAAATGTTGCATCTATTGAATGCGTTTGCTAAATCAGAGACGTTTGTCCCTAGAACAAGCCAGGTCATTCTGACACTGCAGCTTGGTCACCTAACCATGTCCAAGCCAGTTGAGAAAAATATTTCAATGGTCAAAATATGGTTCCTCTTCACTGAAGATGTGGTGAGGCCCAGTGAAGTTAAGTGACTGGACTTCTGATCCACAGGCAGAATTCAGGGTGGAAGACAATAAATCATTGTAATGAAGGAATTAGAGTAAAGAATTAAGAATTCAAATTTAGGATGGCTACTGTGTGACCTTAGGACAAACTACTCAGCCTTTTTAAGCCTCAGTTTACTTATTTGTCAAATAGAATTAATATTTATTTTTCTATTTTTTTTTTGAGACAAAGTCTCAGTATTGCCCTGGTTGACCTTGAATTCTCTGTCCTTCTATCCTAGCCTCCAGAGTGCTGTGAGTTACAGCTGTGCACTACTATGCCTGGCAATTATACCTAGTTTTCTTGGAAGGAGTAAATACAACAGCATATATGAGAGCTCCAGACACACTGACTACCGTGTAACAGTGTTCAACAAACTGTAGCTAGTCAAATAATTATTGGTAACTCAAAACATTGGTAAGTAACAATCAGAATAAAGTTTAGCGACCCCACTCCATCCTTTTTCCTGGTAGCCATGTGATAGTTTGTTCTGTTTGTATCTTTTAAGGACCTGAGAGGTGGCAGGCATAGAAAATGGTTTAGCACTAGAACCTAAAATAGTTTCTTTTTTGCTGTTTGTGTTTCTTTCTACAGTACCAGGGACTGAACCCAGAACCTGGTGCGTGCTAGGTAAGCACTCTGCCTCTGAGCTACATTCTTGGCCCTCGAGGTCTTAGTAGGCTGTACTGAGTATATTGTCAAGTTCTAAGTAAATCTTTCACTTGAGATTTGTTGGAATTTGGGGTTTGGTTAATGAAAGCTCAAATTGGTTTTGAGACTCCTATCAAAATTAGTAGCAGTTGGCTAAGAGTTGGAAGAATGCATTATTAGAAATCTGTACCCTACTACCTTCTTCATAGACCCTTCTAGAAGCTCTGCAGGCTTGCTCAGGCCAGTTACAGCAGCCATGTTTTGTGCCACATGGCTCAGCCCCTCCCTCCTAGGCTACAGGTGCTGGAACAAATGCCAGCCCTTGACCTGGTACTGTCCCTAGGCTGCTGGATGGCCAGGAGAAGTTAGGCTGGACTGGTCATATTTCTCACAAGTAATTGAAACAAAAACCATCTAGTGTTTTTATGCCTGTAAAGTCATGTGACAGAGCTGGACCTGAAGAGGCCCCAGTGGGCCTGTGTAAGCCAGTTGAGACTGGACCTAAGTTAAGTGTTATGGTTTAAGTCTAGAATGTTCTCCAAAATTCTCACATGTGTGGAAGGTGATTGGATCACCAGGGCACCATACTTATCAGTAGATTCATCCATGAGGAGTTTGGGGGCCTGCTGGGAGGTGGGTCACTGAGGGGGTGACATGGAAGGGTTATCTTCTAGTCTACAGCTCCTCCTTTTTCCTCTCTGCTTCCTATCTGCCACGGGTTGAGCACCTTTTCCTCTGCCATGTCCTTCTGCCATCTTGCTCCTGCTGTGGAGCCAGTCTAAACCCTGAGCCAAAGAAATCTCTCCTTTAAGCTGTGGGTGTTAGGTTGTTAGGCATTTTATTTCCCAATGATGGAAAAATAACTAAGACACTAAGAGAAAGGAGAGGAGCAGGAAGGAGGAGAGAGGAGAGCCTCTGTGTAGAGAAAGCAGGGTCAATCTCAGAGCAACAGAGGACGGATGTCTCTGGATGCTGTTCTGGTCCCAGATGGCTTTGCCCCTCCACACACAGTCTGCACACTTTTCAACAGGCCCCTGCCCCTGGAGGCTACTTAACCTGATGGTGGCTTTTCCTATGTCCTCAAGTGCATAGTGAGCTACTGTCAAACAGCAGAAATAGAATAAATAGGTAAGGTAAAGATCAAGGCTGTTATATGGAAGCAACAGTATGGAAATCATTGTTAATTATTCAGTGAGAAGCCTTGTTATCCAGTTATTTTGTAGATAACAACAGCACAGGCCTTGTAAATTGTAATAGAGTGTTTGGTTTCTGAACATAAATGAATAAAAAGATGTAAAGTCTGAAAGTATTTAATTCTAATAGAATTCAAAGAGCTTAAACTTCCATTCAGATAGAAAAGTCTATTGTCTTTTTAGACAATCGGCATGCTCATCGGTTCTTCCAAGGATATTAAATAAAATGCATCTGAATCTTTCTTTGTTGGAGTTGCAGTGGCTAACTTTTTTCTCTCATAAAGAAACATCTTGTCTCCACATTTCCACTGACACCATAATAATTCTACATTATCTTTCACCTGAACTCATTTTTTAAAAAAACTTTTTATTGAGTATATTTAAAATATACAGCATGATGGTATGAGATGTGAATAGATGGTAAGATATTTATTATGATGAAACCAATTACCATATCCCTCGTCTCACATAGCTTAGCCATTTGTGTGCATGTGTGAAAAGCAGGTAAAATCTCTTCATTTAGGAGAAATCCTGAATAGAATACATTATTATTAACTATTATCTTCATGTTGTACATTAGCTCTCTGGACTTGTTCAGCTGACACACCTTCTACTTTGCATCTTTTTGTTCCTCATTTTTGAGTCCCAAGGAAATTTCTTGCAGGTTCTTGATGTCCTGAACAAAACATTGGATAAGACCCACAGAAAAGGATGTACATTTATTGACGGTGGAAAAGAACTATACCCTACAGAGTGAGAGTCGGGTGGTGAACAGACCCCAGCTGCAGTCATGATGCAGGAAAAGACTCTTATACTTGGAGTTCCAATCCAGGAATAAATAAGGCATTGGGATGATTGTCCTATCAAAGACTCACTTGATCTGGTGCTAGATTTAAATTGTCCTGTTGAGGACTCGTTTGCTTTAGCATCAGACATAAAGGAAGAAATGAGAATGGCCCTTTTTGGATTGGTCCCAGTACAGCATCTGGGAACTGCAGAGCCATCCTGAATCTGACCTACAAGTCACCACCAAGTGCTGTCCCTAAGGTCTGTGGCAGAGTTGCTGAGTAAGTGCTTGCTGTGTGCGCTTGCTCTCCTGAAAATAACCAGAACTCCTCAAAAGTGCATTTCACCCTGAAAGAAAACAGAACCTCTTTGAAGTAGTGTTTTACAATGGCAAATTTTAGTCATGTACAGAAGTAGAGAAGTTTACTATAAACTCTCACTGAGGTAGGAGAGTAGAAATAGAGATAGGTAGAAGGGAGAAAAGGAAATTGTAATTTTAAAAATTATACTTTCCAGAAAAACTGTGGCTTCAGGAAGCAAAAGTTACTCAAGCCTTTTTCCCTTCCAGAAAACTCATTGGAAAATAATTCCTAGAGGGCTTATAGTCAATAACCTGTAAATTGGGCTGTGGGTCTCTGCTTTTCACTTGCAAATAGTCCCTCTTCTTGTCGACCTAGTCCTCAAGGACGCGGGAGTGCTAGTGGGCAGCAGATCTCCTCTCTGAACGCATACTCCTGGTTTGCGTTGGGACGGAACTGCCAGGTGAGTGCCCAGAGGCAGCGGGACACAGCCTCTCCCTCTCCTGAAGACGCCCCCAGGACTGCATGAAGAAACTCAGCTCCAGACCACGCGAGCTCTGCCTGAGGATCTGCACTCTGTTCTCTCCAAGAGTGAACTTTAAAACTTCTTTACCCTCCTATTTCATATTACCTATTATACATTTTAGTCCTTATTTATACTTTCAGTTTCTCACACCAGAGAAACTATTTGGTTTTTATACATGTGTGTCCTATTTATTTCACTTAAGAGTATTGCCTCAATGTGCATCCACTTAGCTATAAATGTCTTTAATTTCTCATTTTTTATGGCTGAGTAGTATTCCATTTTATTAAAAAACCACGTTTTCTTTATCCAGTCTCCAGTTGATGGGCATTTGGGCTGTTTCCAAGTTTTAGCTATGACAAACTGTGCTGCTATGAACACGGGCACACGTATATCACTGTGGTATGATTCTTTTAATTCTTTGGGGAAGATCCCCAGCAGTGGAATAATGGGGTCAAATGGGACTTCCAATCCTAGTTCTTTGAGGTATCTCCATACTGATTTCCACAGTGGTTGCACCAGTCTACACTCCCACCAGCAGTGGAGCAGGGTTCCTCTTTCCCCACAGCCCTGCCAGCATTTGTTATTGGTTGATGTCTTGATAGCAGCCATTCTTTCTGGTGTGAGGTGGAATCTCAGTGTTGTTTTCATTTGCATCCCTCGAATGACCAGTGGTGTTGAACATTTTTTCATGTATTTATTTGCTCTTTCTACTTCTTTGTCTGAGAAATGTCTATTCCTTTCAGATGCCCATTTTCGGATTGGGTCTTTAAATTTGGGAGGTCTGATCTTTTGAAGTTCTTTATAGATTCGAGATAGTAGACCTTTGTCTGAGGAAAAGCAGGTGAAGATTTTTTCCCACATTGTGGGTTGTCTCTTCACACTGCTGGTGGTTTCTCTTGCTGTGCAGAAGCCTTTTAATAAGAAGAGATCCCACTTGTTGATTGTTTGTGCTTCTCACTGACACACCTTGAAAATTCTTTTTCTGTGACAGAAGTCAGCAAACTCGCTGTGTGTGTGGGGGGGTGCTGAGTTGAGGTCCCCACTCCTCTTTGGGGGACCTCCTCACAACCTTTCTGATGACACCATGTATCCATAACATGGATTCCAGAATGATCAGTTCAGCACAATCTTGTTTCACATATTTCTCTATCTCCTCTCAGGCTGATTTTGAAACAAATCCAAGATATCCCATTATTCAGTTATGAATATTGCCGTGTATATCCTAAAAATAAAATAAATTCACTAAATGTAACCAAAATACCCCCCTTACAATGAAAAAAAATGAATAACAATTACTTAACGTTATCAAATATTCTGTCAGTGTTCAAACTTTTCCAATTGTCTTATCTTTATTATTATTTTTTTTTGGTACTGGGGCTCAAACTCAGGACCTTGCACTTTCGAGGCAGGCAGTGGAACCACTGAGCTAAATCCCGAGCCCTTGTCTTATCTTTAAAAACTTATCTTTCTACAGTTACTTTTGGAATCATATTTCAAATAAGCTCAGTATTTTATGGTGATTGATACATTGATTAATTCTGTTTTAATTTTCAATATATTCTCCTCTTTTTCCTTTTCATTCTCTCTGTTTTCCTTACAATTTGTTTGTTGAAGAAACAGAACTGTTGTCCTGTAGTTTTCCACAGTCTGAATTTTGCTGACCACATCTCTACAATGTTTATCCACTGTATTTTTTAAAAATTGGTTTTCAGCTCTAGACTAGAGTCTCAGTCACATTCAGGTTCACTTTGGCAATACCATAAAGGCAATATTGTGTCCATTCAGCAAGAGGTACATAATGTCATGTTTTCTCCCTTCTGTGATGTCAACAACACTTATCCCTGGTCATTGACCCATCCATGAGGCTGTTAAGGGCTGCAAAATGGCCATGTCCTAATCCTATCATTCCTTCTTCATTTTTATCACAAGGCTGTTGTTAACTTCTCTTCAACAGTTTGATTATCCCAAGGCATAGTTTATATAGGAAAGGCCAGGTAAGTATTGTATTCAAAATCATTTGTTGGTTTCCTAGCTCCCATTAAATGTGCCCAGTGAGTTTTTTTGTCAAGTATTATTCTGAGCTCATGGATTTTAATCTATCAGATATGTTTTAATCCACTGCAGTTTTTATTCATATTGATGACCATATTGCTCTACCTTTGACTACGAGGAGCCTGTTCAAGTTGGCTCCTGATTTCTTTTGATCTGGCCCCAGTGGACTTTGATGTCTTGGTTGCTGTCTGAAGTAACAATATGTCCAGGTTCATCATGTGTATTGCCAATACCAGGCCTAGAATCAGCAGTGTCCCCAGGACAAATCTATTTCTTCACCTGGCTCTTTTTTAGTGGGAATGACATTTAAACACCACTATGTAGGCACTAGGTGTGTTCATTAGTTCAGGGCTAGTTTCATTCCTGAGCCTGTTCAAGGTATTTTTAAAAATCTATTTGCAGGGACCATGAGAAATCAAACCAGCAGCTGCTAGATGATGCAAAGAAGAATAACATAAGACTGATAGGAGTCCATGAAAAAACAGGGGAAAGTACAATTGACATAAAAAATCTGTTCACAGAAGTAATAGTAGAAAACTTCCCAGACAGAGGTGGAGAATTGGACATACAGATAAGTGAGGCATACAGAACTCCAACTAGCCATGATCAAAAAAAAACCTGCACCAAGACATATAATAGTCAAGATCTCAGAAACCCAACAGAAGAACAAAATCCTACAGGCAGTTAGAGAAAAGAAACAAATCACCTACAAAGGAAAGCCAATCAGAATCATGGCAGATTTCTCAACACAAACCCTCAAATCAAGGAGAGCCTGGAGTGAAGTATTTCAAGCCCTAAAAGAAAATAACTTCCAACTTAGACTGTTGTATCCTGCACAATTATCTTTCAAAATCGATGGAGAAATTAGATTCTTTCATGACAAAGAACACTTGAGAAATTTCATGAACACCAAACCAGCACTCCAAACAATTTTAAGCAATATCCTAGAAAAAGGCAATGAAGGTCACAACTCCACGAGGCCCAACAGAGAGAAGTCACCACTCAAGGTAAGACACTAAAGGGAAAGGGGGAAAAATAAGAAATAAAAGAGCCAACAACAGTAAAACAGCATGACAAGGATGAGTCAGTATCTCTTAATTATAACTATCAATGTTAATGGCCTCAATTCACCAATCAAAAGAAAGAGACTGACAGAATGGATTAAGAAGCAAACTCCAGCAATATGCTGTATACAGGAAACACACCTAACTCAAAAAGAAATTCATAGACTGAAAGTAAAAGGATGGAAAATGGCTCTCCATGCGACAGGAACCCAGAAAAAAGCAGGGGTAGTAATCTTATTTGCAGACAAAGTAGATTTCAAATCAAAACTAATTAAGAAAGACAAAGGTGGTCACTACATTCTTGTGAAGGGAACAATCCAAGAGGAAGAGATGACAATTCTAAATATATATGCACCAAATATGAATGCCCCCAACTATACAAAACAAATATTAATGGACATGAAAAACCAAATAAACACTAATACAATTGTAGTGGGGGACTTCAACACCCCACTATCACAAATAGACAGATCATCTAGACAAAAAATTAACAATGAAATTCTAGAACTGAACCAGGCTATTGAACAAATGGACTTAATAGATGTTTACAGAGTGTTCCACCCCACAAAATTAGAATACACATTCTTTTCAGCTGCACACAGGTCATTCTCCAAAATAGATCACAGCTCATAGGACATGTCTAAGTCAATGTAAAAGAATTGAAATTACCCCCTGTATATTATCAGACCACAGTGCAATAAAATTGGAGGTCAATAGCATAAGAAACTGTAAAATTCCCACAAACACGTGGAAATTGAATAACACCCTCCTGTACAACCAATGGGTCACAGAGGAAATTAAAGAAGAAATTAGACAGTTTCTACAAGTAAATGATGATGCCAGTACAACATACAGGAATCTGTGGTTCACAATGAAAGCAGTTCTACGCGGGAAATTCATAGCAGTGAATGCCCATATTAAGACAACAGACAGAACTCAGTTAAATAAACTAATGCAGAACCTCAAGCTCCTAGAAAAAGAAGAGGATAACAAACCCAAAGCTCGTACAAGAAAGGAAATTATAAAGATCTGAGCAGAAATCAATGCAATGGAGACTAAGAGAACGATACAAAAAATTAATGAATTAGAGTTGGTTTTTTGAAAGAATAAATAAAATCAATGAACCTTTAGCCAACCTTATCAAAAAAAGGAAAGAAAAGACTCAAATCCATGCAATTAAGAACAAAAAAGGGGAAGTCACAACAGAACCAGCAGAAATCCAGAGGATCATCAATACCTACTTTGAAAACCTGTTCTCTAATAAAATGGAAAACACAGAAGAAATGGACAGATTCCTAGATACACATGAATTGCCAAAGTTAAATGAAGAAGATATAGAAATTCTAAACACCCCAATTACAATGAGTGAAATTGAAAATGTAATAAAAAATTTACCAACAAAGAAAAGCCCAGGTCCTGATGGATTCACTGCTGAATTCTACAAGACATTTAAAGAAGAACTATCGCCATTACTCTTTAAACTCATCAAGGAAATTGAAAGGGAAGCAAGGCTTCCAAATTCATTCCTGGAAGCAAGTGTTACTTTGTTGTTGTTTTTTTCTTAAATTCTTTTATTGGTACATTTTAGGTATACAATACATTTACATTTATCTTTAGGCGCTTGTACCTGTACATGATGTATCTTGGTTCTCATTTTTTCCCCATTACCTGTGCGCCCTTCACCCCTAAACCCTTCCTTATTTACATACTGCATTTCCTTTTTTTTTTCTTTTCTCATAATTTTTCCTTTCCAGTCTCTCCTTTCCCCTTCCCCTCCCACCACCCCTACTCATTTGGACCTTTTCCTATTTCAAAGTATCAATTATTAGTTATTAATCCTTTTAGTACTTATTTACAGTCTCAGTTTCTCACACTAGAGAAACTGTTTGGTATTTACACGTGTGTCCTATTTATTTCACTTAAGAGTATGGCCTCAATATGCATCCATTTAGCTATAAATGACTCTAGTTTCTCATTCTTTATGGCTGAGTAGTACTCCATTTTATAAAAAAACACATTTTCTTTATCCACTTTCCAGTTGATGGGCACTTGGGCTGTTTCCAAGCTTTAGCTATTACAAACTGTGCCACAATAAGGGCCAGGGAATTTAGCTCAGTGGTTTTGCCGCCTTCTATGCAAGTGCAAAGACCTGAGTTCGATCTCTGGTACCAAAAAAAAATGTATTTGGGGATTTAGCTTAGTGGTTCTACTGCCTTTCTGGCAAGCGCAAGGACCCAAGTTTGATCCCTGGTACCAAAAACAAACAAACAAACAAACGAACTGTGCCACAATAAACATGGGTACACATATATCTCTGTGGTATGATTCTTTTAATTTTTTGGCAAAATACCAAGCAGGGAAATAGCGGGGTCAAATGGGACCTCCAGCCCTAGTTCTTTGAGGTATCTCCACACTGATTTCCACAGTGGTTGCACCAGTCTGCACTCCCACTAACAATGGAGAAGGGTTCCTTTCTCTCCACAACCCTGCCAGCATTTGTTATTGGTTGATTTCTTGATAGCAGCCATTCTTTCTGGGGTCAGGTGGAATCTCAGCATTGTTTTCATCTGCATCTCTCGAATGACCAGTGATGTTCAATATTTTTTCATATGTTTATTTGCTATATTTCTACTTCTTTGAGAAATATCTGTTCATTTCAGATGCCCATTTTGAATTGGGTCTTTGAATTTGGAGGGGGTCTGATTTTTTTCAGTTCTTTATATATTCTAGATAGTAGCCATTTGGCTGAGTTACAGCTGCAAAATTTTTTTTTCCCGCATTGTAGGTTGTCTCTTAGCTCTGTTGGTGGTTTCTCTTGCAGTGCAAAAGCTTTTCAATAAGATGAAATCCCAGTTGTTGATTCTTTCTGCTAGTTCATGTGCTACTGAGGTTTTGTTCATAAAGACTTTTCTTATGCCAATATCTTCAAGAGTTCTACCTAACTTATCTTCCAGCAAGTTTAGTGCTTCTTTTTAATGTTTAGAGCTTTAATCCACTTAGATCTCAGTTTAGTGCATGGTGATAGATATGGGTCTAGTTTTAATCTGACAGGTTGAAATCCAGTTTTTCCAGCACCATTTATTAAATAGGCTATCTTTCTTCCAATGAGGGTGGTTGGCTCCTTGTCAAAGATGAGGTGGCTGAGTATGTCTGAAGTTGTTTTTGCATCTTCTAATCTATTCCACTGATCCTTGAGTCTGTTTCTTTGCCAGTACCATGCTGTTTTTATCACAGTAGCTTTGTAGTATAGCTTCCAGTTGGGTATTGTGACACCCTCAGCCATGTCTCCATTGCCCAGAATTGCTTTTGCTATTCTAGGTCTCTTCTGGTTCCAAATGAATTTTTGGATTGTTTTCTCTTGCTCTGTGAAGTATATTGTTGGAATTTCAATTGGCATTGCATTAAATATATATAGTAGTTTTGGAAGTATGGCCATTTTCACTATATTGATTCTTCCTACCCAGGAAGAAGGGATGTCTTTCCATTTTCTTATACCCTCCTCAATCTCCTTTTTCAGGGTGCTGTAGTTTTCAGGATGGAGGTCTTTTGCTTCCTTTGTTAGACTGATTCCTAGATATTTCATTTTTTTGGATGCTGTTGTAAAAGGAATTGTCTCCCTAATTTCTCTCTCAATGATTCTGCTATTTGTGTATAAGAAGGCTATTGTTTTTTGAGTGTTGACCTTGTATCCAGCTACTCTACTGAATCGGTCAATTAAGTCCAGAAGTCTTTGGGTACAGTTTTTTGGGTCTTCTATGTAAAGTATCATATCATCAGCAAATAATGATAGTTTAACTTCTTTGTTTCCTATCTTTATTCCTTTTATTTCTTTCTCTTTTCTAATTGCTGTGGCTAATGTTTCCAGAACTATATTGAACAGGAGTGGTGATAGTGGGCATCCTTGTCTTGTTCTTGATTTTAGTGTGAAAGTTTTCAGTTTTTGGCCATTTAGTATGATGTTGGCTGTTGGTTTTTCATAGATAGCCTTACTCAGGTTGAGATAAAGACCTTCTATTCCAATTTTCGGTAGCGTTTTTATCATGAGTGGGTGTTGGATTTTGTCAAATGCCTTTTCTGCATCTATTGAGATGATCATATGGTTTTTGTCCTTGACTCTGTTAGTACAGTGTATTACATTTATTGATTTATGGATGTTGAACCATCCTTGCATCCCTGGGATAAATCCGACTTGGTCAGGGCGTATGATCTTCTTGATGACCTCTGTATTCTGTTTGCCAGTATCTTGTTGAGGATTTTTGCATCTATGTTCATTAGGGAGATTGGCCTGTAGTTCTCTTTTTGGGTTGGGTCTTTGCCTGGTTTTGGAATCAAAGTAACACTTGCTTCTGGGAATGAATTTGGAAGCCTTGCTTCCCTTTCAATTTCCTTGATGAGTTTAAAGAGTAATGGCATTAGTTCTTCTTTAAATGTCTTGTAGAATTCAGCAGTGAATCCATCAGGACCTGGGCTTTTCTTTGTTGGTAAATTTTTTATTACATTTTCAATTTCACTCATTGTAATTGGGGTGTTTAGAATTTCTATATCTTCTTCATTTAACTTTGGCAATTCGTATGTATCCAGGAATCTGTCCATTTCTTCTGTTTTCCATTTTATTAGAGAACAGGTTCTCAAAGTAGGTATTGATGATCCTCTGGATTTCTGCTGGTTCTGTTGTGACTTCCCCTTTTTTGTTCTTAATTGCATGGATTTGAGTCTTTTCTTTCCTTTTTTTGATAAGGTTGGCTAAAGGTTCATTGATTTTATTTATTCTTTCAAAAAACCAACTCTTTGATTCATTAATTTTTTGTATCATTCTCTTAGTCTCCATTGCATTGATTTCTGCTCAGATCTTTATAAATTCCTCTCTTGTGTGGGCTTTGGGTTTGTTATCCTCTTCTTTTTCTAGGAGTTTGAGGTTCTGCATTAGTTTATTTATCTGAGTTCTCTCTGTTTTCCTAATATGGGCATTCACTGCTATGTATTTCCCGCATAGAACTGCTTTCATTGCGTCCCATAGATTCCTAAATGTTGTACTGGCATCATCATTTACTTGTAGAAACTGTCTAATTTCTTCTTTAATTTCCTCTGTGACCCATTGGTTGTTCAGCAGGGTGTTATTCAATTTCCAGGTGTTTGCAGGCGTTTTGAAGTTTCTCCTGTTATTGATCTCCAATTTTATTGCACTGTGGTCTGATAATATACAGGGGGTAATTTCAATTCTTTTACATTTACTTAGACATGTCCTGTGAGCTAGCATGTGGTCTATTTTGGAGAATGACCTGTGTGCAGCTGAAAAGAATGTGTATTCTGATTTTGTGGGGTGGAACACTCTGTAAATATGTATTAAGTCTATTTGTTCAATAGCTTGGTTCAGTTCTAGAGCTTTGTTGTTAGTTTTTTGTCTAGATGATCTGTCTATTTGGGATAGTGGGGTATTGAGGTCCCCCACTACAACTGTATTAGTGCTTATTTGGTTTTCCTTTTTCTTTTTTCTTTTTTTTCTTTTGGTACTGGGGATTGAACTCAGGTCCTTGTGCTTGCACAGCAGGCAGTAAAACCACTGAGCTAAATCCCCAGCATTATTTGGTTTTTCATGTCCATTAATATTTGTTTTGTTTAGTTGGGGGCATTCATATTTGGTGCATATATATTTAGAATTGTCATCTCTTCCTCTTGGATTGTTCCCTTCACAAGAATGTAGTGACCACCTTTGTCTCTCTTAATTAGTTTTGATTTGAAATCTACTTTGTCTGCAAATAAGATTGCTACCCCTGCTTTTTTCTGGGTTCCTGTCGCATGGAGAACCATTTTCCATCCTTTTACTTTCAGTCTATGAATTTCTTTTTGAGTTAGGTGTGTTTCCTGTATACAGCATATTGCTGGAGTTTGCTTCTTAATCCATTCTGTCAGTCTCTTTCTTTTGATTGGTGAATTGAGGCCATTAACATTGATAGTTATAATTAAGAGATACTGACTCATCCTTGTCATGCTGTTTTACTGTTGTTGGCTCTTTTATTTCTTATTTTCCTCCCTTTCCCTTTAGTTTCTTACCTTGTCTGGAGGCTTTCCTCTGTTGAGCCTCATGGAGTTGTGACCTTCATTGCTTTTTTCTAGGATATTGCTTAGAATTGTTTGGAGTGCTGGTTTGGTGTTCATGAAATTTCTCAAGTGTTCTTTGTCATGGAAGTATCTAATTTCTCCATTGATTTTGAAAGATAATTGTGCAGGATACAACAGTCTAAGTTGGAAGTTATTTTTTTTTAGGGCTTGAAATACTTCACTCTAGGCTCTCCTTGATTTAAGGGTTTGTGTTGAGAAGTCTGCCATGATTCTGATTGGCTTTCCCTTGTAGGTGATTTGTTTCTTTTCTCTAACTGCCTGTAGGATTTTGTTCTTCTGTTGGGTTTCTGAGATCTTGACTATTATATGTCTAGGTGTAGATTTTTTTTGATCATGGCTGGGTGGAGTTCTATATGCCTCACTTATCTGTATGTCCAATTCTCCACCTCTGTCTGGGAAGTTTTCTGCTATTACTTCTGTGAACATTTTTTTAATGTCAATTGTACTTTCCCCTGTTTTTTCATGGACTCCTATCAGTCTTATGTTATTCTTCTTTGCATTATCTAGCAGATGTTGAATTGATTTCTCATGGTCCCTCACTATTTTTAAGAAATCTCTGTTTTCATGGTCCTTCACTGCAATCCTGTCTTCTATATCTGATATTCTATCTTCAGATTCTCTTAATCTGCTCTGCATGCTTTCAGTGGAGTTTTTAATCTCCTGAATATCTGTTTGAATCTGTTTCATGGATTCCATTTCTTTCTTATATTGGGTGATCATGGTTTTCATTTCTTTCTTAAGCTGGGCATTCCTGGCTTCCAGCATGTTTCTGAGCTTATCTATTTTTTTTTTTATCAGTTTCTCTTCTAGAGCCTCTAATCATGTCTTTCACTCTGCTCACCATTTCTGTAGTTATCTGGGAGATTATTTCTGCTTTGAATTTTTCTAGAGCCTCATTCATCTGTTTTGTTACTTCCTGTGCTATCAGTTCAGGGTGTCCAGGTGGTTGATTATCAGACTTTTGCACCTCATTTCCCCCAGAAATTGCCTTTTGTGGTGTGGAAGTCTGGGTTTGCTACTTGCTTAAATGCCTTCTCATTTTTGTTTTTGGTACTATCCCTGGTTTAGTTCCTGGGTTGATATTATGAAGTTGTTTATTTTAAGTATCTTTGTTGGTCTATTTAAAACCCTTATGGAATGATTGCTTCTCAGAGGTGTCTACCAGATATAGCTAGTCTTTAGGTTTTGAGTCTCTAATGACTCAGAGGCTATCTCATTTTCATTATACCAGAAAGGAAAACTGTTTAGATCAATCATGACATCTTAGCCCAAGTCATGCAATCAGCAACAGCATAGCATCAAATACCTCTTAAAGAATGACAATTTGTGGTAGTTATTAACCTATCACCTTTAAAAAAATAAAGGGCCTCCTTCAAGGTGTGTCTCTGCCGTCACAATACACAACGTGGGCAGCAGTGTGCATTTACAAGACAATGAATCTCAGTACGCTAGTCCCAGACCTGTGAGATTCAGGCAGATTTCTGGTTGCAAGTCCCAAGTTGAGCTCCCTGTCCTCCTGCAGAGTTGCACTTTGCAAGTTTCTACTGCAGGTTTCAGTTGATTTTCCCCTAAAGAAAGTCCAGTTTCCAATGGGAGCTGATAATCCCTCCAACTTACCAATCACAGTGGTCTGGTGTGCCTTTAATGCAGAGATTCCCTTCACTTTTCCAGTGGGCTTGTTTTCATCAGGGAGCCTGAGACAGGCACTCTCTCTGTTGTTCACTTCTGGAGCTCAGGACAATGGCTTTTGTCCCCCGTGCCTCTGCAGTGTGTAACCAAGTAGCTGCACAGCCAAAAGGCCAGAGGCCGGGGAGGGGGGTGGTATTGTTGGAGGTGCCCATGCGACCAAGCCTTCAGCTGGTGGGCCTGCCAAGGAGGTCCTCCTCACCCTGTCCTGGTGGCTGGTGGAAAGCTGGTGGAGCAAGCTGGAGCAAGCAGGTCCCAATCAGCCTGCAACCGCTCAGCCCCACTTGGCCCTGCCAGCTCCGTTCGGCCCAACCATCAGCTGATGGGCCTGCCTGGGGTGGGGGGGGTCCTCCTCACCCTGTCCTGGTGGCTGGTCATGAGTGTTACTTTGATTCCAAAACCAGGGAAAGACCCAACCCAAAAAGAGAAGTACAGGCCAATCTCCCTAATGAACATAGATGCAAAAATCCTCAACAAGATACTGGCAAACAGAATACAGAGGTCATCAAGAAGATCATACGCCCTGACCAAGTCGGATTTATCCCAGGGATGCAAGGATGGTTCAACATCCATAAATCAATAAATGTAATACACTGTACTAACAGAGTCAAGGACAAAAACCATATGATCATCTCAATAGATGCAGAAAAGGCATTTGACAAAATCCAACACCCATTCATGATAAAAACGCTACTGAAAATTGGAATAGAAGGTCTTTATCTCAACCTGAGTAAGGCTATCTATGAAAAACCAATAGCCAACATCATACTAAATGGCCAAAAACTGAAAACTTTCACACTAAAATCAAGAACAAGACAAGGATGCCCACTATCACCACTCCTGTTCAATATAGTTCTGGAAACATTAGCCACAGCAATTAGAAAAGAGAAAGAAATAAAAGGAATAAAGATAGGAAACAAAGAAGTTAAACTATCATTATTTGCTGATGATATGATACTTTACATAGAAGACCCAAAAAACTGTACCCAAAGACTTCTGGACTTAATTGACCGATTCAGTAGAGTAGCTGGATACAAGGTCAACACTCAAAAAACAATAACCTTCTTATATGCAAATAACAGACTCATTGAGAGAGAAATTCAGGAAATGATTCCTTTTACAATGGCATCTAAAAAAATGAAATATCTAGGAATTAACCTAACAGGGATGGAAAAGACCTCTACGCTGAAAACTACAGCACTCTGAAAAACGACATTGAGGAGGATATAAGAAATGGAAAGACATCCCTTGTTCCTGGGTAGGAAGAACAAATATAGTGAAAATGGCCATACTTCCAAAACTACTATATATATTTAATGCAATGCCAATTGAAATTCCAACAATATAGTTCACAGAACTAGAGAAAACAATACAAAAAATTCATTTGGAATCAGAAGAAACCTAGAATAGCAAAAGGAATCCTAGGCAACAGAGACATGGCCTGAGGGTATTACAATCCCCAACTTGAAACTATACTATAAAGCTACTGTTAAAAAAACAGCATGGGACTGGCAAAGAAACAGACCTGAGGATCAGTGGAATAGATTAGAAGATGCAGAAACAACTCCAGACATACTCAGCCATGTCATCTTTGACAAAGGAGCCAGCCACCCTCATTGGAGGAAAGATAGCCTATTTAATAAATGGTGTTGGGAAAACTGGATTTCAACCTCCAAAGATTAAAACTAGACCCATATCTTTCTCCATGCACTAAACTAAGATTGAAGTGGATTAAAGATCTAAATATTAAGACAAAAACACTAAACTTGCTGGAAGATAAGTTAGGTAGAACTCTTGATGACACTGGCATAGGAAAAGACTTCATGAACAAATCCTCAGTAGCACGGAAGCTAGCATAAAGAATCAACAACTGGGATCTCATCTTATTAAAAAGCTTCTGTACTGCAAGAGAAACCACCAACAGAGCTAAGACGCAAGTTACAATGTGGGAAGAAAGTTTTAGCAGCTGTACCTCATACAAAGGTCTACTGTTGAGAATATATAAAGAATTGAAAAAAATCAGACCCCCCAAATTCAAAGACCCATTTCAAAAATGGGAATCTGAAATGAACAGACATTTCTCAGACAAAGAAGTAAAAGCAGCAAATAAATATTAATAATAAATAAATATATGAAAAAATGTTCAACCTCACTGATCATTTGAAAGATGCAGATGAAAACAACACTGAGATTCCACCTCACCACAGAAAGAATGGCTGCTATCAAGAAATCAACCAATAACAAATTCTGGCAGGGGTGTAGAGAGAAAGGAACCCTTCTCCATTGTCGGTGTGAGTGCAGACTGGTGCAACCACTGTGGAAATCAGTGTGGAGATACCTCAAAGAACTAGGACAAGAGGTCCCATTTGACCCAGCTATTCCCCTGCTGGGTATCTTCTCCAAAGAATTAAAAGAATCATACCACAGCAATATATGTGCACCTATGTTTATAGCGGCACAATTTGTAATAGCTAAAGCTTGGAAACAGCCCAAGTGCCCATCAACTGGAAACTGGATAAAGAAGATGTGGGTTTTTTTATAAAATGGAGTACTACTCAGCCAGAAAGAATGAGAAACAAAAGACTTTTATAGCTAAATGGATGCATATTGAGGCCATACTCTTAAGTGAAATAAATAGGACACAGGTGTACTGAATAGTTTCTCTGGTGTGAGAAACTGAAAGTGTAAATAAGGATGAAAATGATTAAAATGAATAATTGATAATTTGAAATATGAAAAGGTCCAAAGGTGTAGGGGTGGTGGGAGGGGAAGTGGAAAGGAAAGAAGAGAAAGGAAAAAACATGAGAAAAGAAAAAAAAGTGGAAAGAAAATCTATGTAAATAGGGAAGGGTGGAGGGGGTGAAGGGCGCACAGGTAATGGGGGAAAAAATAAGAACCAAGATGCATCATGTACAGGTACAAGCACCCAATGATAAATGTAAATGTGCTGTATACCTAAAATGTACCAATAAAAGAATTTTTTTAAAAAAGCTATTTGTAAATTTTTTAAGAGTTTCTTTTTAAAAGAGCAGTTTTATGTTCTCAGAAAAGTACAGAGGTTGGTAAGAGTGAGTTTAGTTTTGTTGAAACTGTCAAATTGACCTCCAAAGTGTCCATACTCACCCCACCCCATTTCTGCCTAGCAAATGACAGCCCCTGCTGCTCCCTTCCTCACCAGCCTTTGATGCCGTCCACATTCTGGACTTTGGCAATACTGATAGGTGTGCAGTGGTATCTTGTTGATTTAATGTGCAATTTCCTGACCATGTATGATATAAAGCACCCTTCATATGTGTATTTACCATCTGTATATCTTCTCTGCTCAGGTCTTTGGCTCATTGTTGAATACAGTTGTTGTGTTCTTGTTCCTGAGTTTCAAATGTTCTTTGTGTGTTTTGGATAGCAATCCTTTATCAACTCCGTGACTTGTCTTCGTCGTCTCTTGATAAATATATATATTTAAAATATACATTTTGAATTCCTAACTGGTACTTCCCAATTCAAATTTAGGACTATAGAGGTTTTTGTGGTGGTTGTTTTTGTTACTGGGAATCAAACTCAGGACCTGGAGCTTGAGAGGCAGGCGGCAGAACTACTGAGCTAAATGCCTGGCCCAGGACTAAGAGTTTTTACTCAATCTTACATTTTAAATTAAACTTAAATATATTTTGTCCAGTTTATTATTTATTTCCTTTCCTCTTTCTTTTTAAATTTTCTTTAGGGTGTTTTTTTGCCATACCAAATTGTTTTATTTTAAATTGATCAGTCATGCAAATTGGTAGTCTTTTCCTTATTGTCCTAAACTTTGAGTAACAGTTATGACAGTTTTCCCCATTCCCATGATCTGGAAGAATTCAATCGTCATTTTATTCTAATATATTTATGGTTTCAGTTTTTAAATTACTGATCCATTTGAAATCTATCTTACCATGACTCTTATTTTCAGGTTAGTTTTCAGTTACCCCATCATCACTTATTAAAACTTTATCATAGCCAGGTATGCTGGCAAACCTCTGTAATCTCAGCACTCTGGGAGGCTGAGGCAGAAGGATTGACAGTTGGAGCGCACCCTGGGAAACTTGTCAACTTGAGAGCCTGTCAAAAAAATATGCATGTGTGTGTGTGTCTATATATTATATATATATGTATGCATATTATATATATATATATATATATATATAGAGAGAGAGAGAGAGAGAGAGAGAGAGAGAGAGAGAGAATGTGAGAGCGGCAGGGATGTAGCACAGTGTAAAAGCCTGGGGCTCAATCTCCAGTACCACAAGAAAAAAAGCCTATGTTTTCTCCCTTGTCATAGGCTGACACCTCTCTCATACATTAAATTTTCACTGATTTGGCCTGTTTCTCTATTTCTACTATTGTTCTTTCTATTTATTTGCCAATACCACATTGTTTGAATTATGGAAGCTCCAAAATATAATCTTCTTTTTCAGAGTTTTCCAGGCTGCTCTTGCTAAAACAAAACTTTCTCCATGAGGGCCTCTTTATCTCCTCCTATTGGAATCTTATGCCAACTTTCTAAGAGGGCACTAATTTGGGAAATGGAGTTGAAAGGAGGCAGTTCCTCCTTCTGAAGACTGGAGTTGGGGAGCTATGGCCCACAGCCACATTTGCTTGTAAATAAAGTGTCATTGAGACAAGTTCTGTGCAGGCATTTATGTACTGTAGTGGCTGTTTTCGCACTGCAGTAGGAAAATTAGGTAGTTGTAATAAAAATGTTAAATATTATCTCTGACCCTTTTCAGAAAAAAATATGCTTATCCTTGCCTTCAGATAACACGCTGACATCTTAACCTGTCTCTAAAGCTAATGCTAGACCCCAGATAGAACCAGTTGCATACCTTGTGGGATTCTGTGTAAAAAGAAAATACAGGTTCCTCCTTCAAAAAACAGGAAAAAGGTGCAATTACAGGTACTAAAATAAAATATTTTTTCCTTCCTTCTTTGTTTTCTCAATTTGTTATGTTTTTTTATTTGCCATTAAATATCATTCAAGCAAAGGAGAATTAAAAATTCAAATTATCAGAGAGAATTTACCTTTCACCTTTGCATTGTGCAAACCCTCTTTTAAATGCAAATAGGAGCATTTAATTTGTATGCAGAATCACTGGAATTACACAATTTGTATTGCGCGTGTTTGCCTGGAGGTGCCTACAGCTGGCTGGAAGAGACCTTCACAGCCCACACCCAGAAGGTTGGAAGGAAGAGGAGTCCCCAAGTGCGGAGTGGGGTGCAGGGGTAGGTGCTTACTCTCCAGGTACGCCCAACCCCTTCTGCTCAATTCAGGGCACACAAGGCTTTCTGTCTGACCAGCTGTCACCCCTCCCCACCAGCCACTAGAGCAAAATGCCATTTACAAATCAAGGGCTGGAAAGTGTGACAGTGCCATCACCATAAAGACGGGTGACACTCAAGTTTATTGCCACCTCTATGCCAGGACAGCTATGTGCCCAGATCAGGGCTTGTCTGTGCCAACTCATGCTCTGGTGCAGCACAGAGTTGTCAGTCAGCCTGCTGGAGTGGATTGGGGCAGTGGTTGCTGGGCAGGGCCAGATGATCGGGAGCTGAAAGCCCATCCCAGGGGAGGGATGTGTGCTCCCTGAGGCTCCAAGACCAAAAAGCATCCTCCATTGCCAAAATGGATTTCATGTACAAAGCACAAGTTCAAAGTAAAAATGTATCAGAATTTCAAGACGGCCACTTCTGCGGATGAAGCCCCATGTTACATGTAGGACTTGTACTTCTGCACTGTTTGTCCCTGCAGGAAACCAGTCCTACTTCACCAATGCTAGGCATGTTGGGAATGTTCATCAGTACCACAGTCTGAAGGGAAGTATGGGGTGAGGGACAAATCAGACATGTCGGGGAACCCTGTACATACGTGGTCCCTGAGAATGAACTCTTAGAGGGGTTGTCCATCTGTTCAAGTCCTGCAACTTTTACTGTTTTAATATTTTTAAAAATAAATACACACAGTATCAACTTTACCATCTTAACCATTTTAAGTGTACAGTTTAGTGATATTAAGTACACTCATGTGCTGTGTAGCCATCACCAGCATCCATCTCTAAAAGTACCTTTGGGCCGGGGATTTAGCTCAGTGGTGCCATGCCTGCCTCACAAGTGCAAGGTCCAGAGTTCGATCCCTGGTACAAAAGAAAAACAAAACAAAAAAACCCAAAAATAAAAAAATAAAAATCTACCTTTTCTAAAATTGAAACTGTTCTCATGACACAGTAACTGCCCATTTCTCCCTCTAGTCCCTGGCTGCTACCTTTCCACTTTCTGTCTCTATGAATTTGACTACTCTTGGTACCTCATTTAAGTGAAATTGTACAGTGTTTTTGACCTTTGGTGATGAGCTCATTTCACTTAGCATAATATCCTGAAGCTTCATCCGTGTTATAACACACGTCATAATTTCCTTCCTTTTAAATGTTGACTAGTAATCCATTGTGTGTTTATATCACATTTTATTTATCCATTCATCTATGGAGGACACATGGATTGCTTATGTGTTTTAGCTATGGTGAAGAAAGCCACCAGGATCACAGGAGTACAGTTTACTGTCTTACACTTGGCAGTGATCTGAAGTTTTACAGATCATTGCAATGGTGCTGTAGCTACTCTTCAGGGACCTGGCTCCTCAGGGATGTGCCCAGTCACAGTTGGCGTTGCCCTGAGGATTTGGTTTCCAGCCTGCTTAGGTTGGCAGAGGTAGAAAAATGTTTCAGGAAGAGAAACCACTGAAGCATTATTTTCCTTTGTTTCTGTGAAACAACTTTGGTTTATTTTCTCCTATTTGAGTCTTTGTTTTCACCTATGCAAATGTGATTCATCTTTCAGTGCTGGAGAAGAGCCCTAAATAACATAATTACTTTACCAATCATCTACTTGGCTCCTGAAAATCATCTTTTTAGTGAGGTCGACTGCGGTTACTTCAGCTCTATACAGACCCAAATAATGAGCAAGCTTCTTTTCTTAACATGCTAATTATTCCTGGAAACCAGTGTTGTCTTAAAAGGGTGATTTAATTGGATATTAAGTCTGCAATTGAAAGATTAAATTATGAAATAAACAAACATATCCATCTAATAGGTCTTTGAAAAAAAATATCAAGCATTCCACTCCAGTTTCTGTTAAGTGCAAATACATTCAAATATATATTTAATTCTCTGCCCATTTTGCGGTGCTTTGTAGCTTTCAAGTTGAATTCTTTCCTGGGCTGATTCCAGAGGAAATCATCTCAGGAGACTAAGTAAGCTCAGAATTCTGTGAGCGCTGGCCCCCAAATAACCTTTTGCTTAAAGACTTTACCTGTATAAATGAAATTCAAGAAATGTTGAGAAACCATTTTGAAATGAATAATACTGAAGCAATTCCAAGGGGTATAATTTGGGATGCATTAAAGGTGGCGGTAAGAGAATACATTTGCTTCAGCATAAGTTTAAAGGAAATCAAAGATCAAAACAGCTACATGTTAGAGAAAGAAATTAAGAAATGAGAAATACATCATAGCTATACACAAATCCCAAATGATTTTTTCAGAAAATTATTTCAAAGCAATGTAATACCTTTTTTTTTTAAATAGAAAAGGAAGTGACCTGCCTCCCCCCTCCCCAAGTTTATAAAGCCAGCTTCCTGGGAATAGGAAATGAAGATGAGCAGTATTTCAACTTTACATTTTTAAAAAGGTACAAGAAAGTAAAGATTTTTTCCCTCCTAAAATTAGGACTCACAAGGGAGAATGGTAATACAATCATGAAATGAGGGTCTCTTTGAACACAGGTACCTAGGGCTGGAGAAATGAAAAGAATGTGCATTCGGCCCAACCACAACTTTACAGTCAGCTGCACTAGACTGAGTCAGACAGAGTCACATAGCAAGGGTGGTCCTGAGAGAAACCAAGATAGCAGGTGGAGAAGAGGACAAGTGAAGATGAGACATCGCTACTGTCTGCATCTCTTATGAAACCCTTGAAAAGACAATTTAGAATAGATTTTTAATATGTGTCTTTAGAGAGAAAAATGCTCTTTAAGTGATACTTCATCAAATAGCCTGCATTTACTCCTGAATTAGGCACAGTTTTAACATTGTTTTCCAGGTTTTACAACTTGGTAATGAAGGCTAGGGTTTTCGCTCAGGAGTAGAGCGCGTGCCTGGCGTGTGAGAGGCCCTGGCTTACATCCCCAGTATCAAAATAAAATAAAATAAATGTGGTTAGGATATTTTCTTACAAACTTTATTCCAGGAGCAGTAAAGTCACTGAAATGATATTTTTTGTACATGGATGGCTCCTTTATCCTCATCTAATAAAATTACTTGTCAGTTCCTCTTTATTTATTATTTATTAATAATGAAGCAATAAACACTAAAGCATAACAATAAAGCATTTTTGCAGGACATAGTGATCAGGTCTGAACACAATAATAATTTTTGAAGTATAAAAATTTTATTTATAGTGTTAATTTTATGTATGATCATAATGGAGTTATACTTTAAAAAGACTGTCTTTCAGAAATACATATTGAAATTTTTTTATAAAAAGGCACATATTGGATTTGCTTTAAAGATAATGCAGAACATGGGTAGCATATGGAGGCATGGGTAAAATTAGATTGTCTAGGTGCTGGTATCTGTGTAAGCTGGTGATGGGTACATAGGGGTTCATTCGAGTCTTAGTTACTTTTCTCCTTGCTGAGACAAAATACCTGACACCCAAAGTTAAAGAGGGAAAAGTTTATTTAGCTCACAGTTTGTAGAGGCTTCAGTCCATAATCATCTGTGTCCAAGGCAGGGTGGCCAAACAAAGGGGCATTGCAGAGGAGAAACAGTTCATGGTGGGGAGAAGACAGAAGGCAGAAGGCACCAAGCAGGCAAGCTACAAGTTACAAGTGGCCACACTAGCCCTTTTTCTGTCCCTTATATTTTTATCCAAGTGACTTGCTCTTAGGGTGGGTAGCAATTACATCCAGGATGGGGTACCCTTAATCCTACCCAGAACTACACCAAACCAATCAGAGGACTAATTTACTAATCCCATACGCTTAATCCTAGCATCACACACTCTAGATCCAGCCACCTCTGAAAAAGTCACACCTATGACTGCATGAGGCTTTGGGGGGACATCTAGACATAAGTCATAATAGCTACCCAGTTGCCATTTCACATAAGCTCAAGAATTTCCATAACAAATTTTATTTCTTAAGAAAGTCATCTGTATTAGCCACCTTTTTGTCACTGTGACAAAATCCCAGATATATGGCTCAAAGGAGGAAAAGCTTTTTTTGGGTCATGGTTTCAGAGGTTTAAATCAGTGCTCACCTGGCTCCAAGTCAGAAACATCACGTTAGAAAGGCGTAGCAGAGGAAAGCTGCTTAACTCATGGCAGTCAAGAAGCAGAGAGAGCAAGGAAGAAGCCCGAGAGGAAGAAACCAGGGTCACACCCCCATCATCACTCCCTCCAATCAGGCTCAAGTCTTGTTTCCATCACCTTCTCCATTGATTATAAAGCCATCAAATTATAATCTTATCAGTGGATCCATCCACTGATGAAATTAGAGCCTTATGGCTTAGGTGTTTCTAGACCAACAAAAAGTCTGCTCTTCTAATTTCCTAGGCTTCTCAATCCAATCAAATTTACAATCAGGATTAATCATCACTTCACCTTTACATTCTTTACCTAAGAATCTCCCACTCATTTCCTCAAGGAGAAGTTTGGGCACAAATGACTCTCAGGATGATCCTGTGTGGCGGTTGTGCCTTTTTATATTTTCATTTCTGGCCACTCCAACACTGACTGGGACAGTCACCCACTGACTCAATAGCCTACCCGGGCATGTGACAAAGGGGCAGTTGCCAGAACTCACTGCAGGTGGAGGTGGAGAGGGTAGGGTCCTTGAGACTTCAGTTGAAGAATATCAAGGAACCCACCCTGGTTCCCATTCCCACTGTGCCTGGCATAGAGACCAAATCCCTACCATTGAGTGTGGCCTGCTACACACTTTTCTCTTTCTTCTTCCTCTTCCTTCTGTATGTGTTTGGATGCATATGCATCTTCCTTATCTACCTACACATGGCCAGTCCTTCAGGGAGGAAAATGAAAGGAAAAGAGAGCCATTTACTACATGCTTCTTTACTACATGATAAGCAGCGATATCACTTTTTATGAGGTGTTGCATGTAATCTTACCAGATGAGGGGTAATTTTTTAATATCTTATTTTACAAAAGAGAAAACTGAGGTTGGAGAAATTAATGACTGTTCTAGTCTATGTATCTTAGAGTACATTTGGTTGAAAATTCACAGCAAACCAAATTCAAACTTTTTCAAACAAAAAGGGAAATTTATTATCTAAGGTGGGTGGGTAAGTCTCAAGGTGTGGCAGGTTTCAGGGGTAGTTGTATCAAGGTTTTGGTTCTGGTGTGTCTGTAGGTGTCCAGATTCTGCTGTCTTCCAAGGATGGGCTTCATTCACAGATTGGCTTCCCACATTAGGCAGAGGGGACATCTTCTACTGAACAGTTTTGTCAATTAAGGCTCACCCTTGGGGACTGAGACTGTGGCTAATCTTACTCAAACCACAGAACTGCTGCAAAGTCAAATAACTATAATAAAGCAGAGAACTACATTCATCAGATTTCCCCAGAAAGCAAATTTGATGGAATTAGACTGCCCAGAGATCTTTGTGCTTGTCCATTCACAAATGGGGCAGACTGGGATGAATGAGGCGGCAGGTCATCCACACAGTCTGAAGTGACCCAGCTTGGTGGTCCATCAGAGGCGGGTATTTGTGGCCAGTCCTGGTAAGGGGGAGAGCAAAAAGGAAGAGGGGGATGAAAGGGCTAAGGGGAGAGCTTTGGCTATCTGGGAAATATTAGGAGAGGCGATGATGGCGACAGAGGCTTTGCTTTGTTTAATGATTTGCTGTGTGTTGACAATTCCCTCTATTATTCAATGTTTGCTAGAGGGTTGGAGCAAAGAATCAAAGCATTAGACATTAATTTAAATGGTTGAATTGTATTTCTCTGAATGTGACATTGAGCTGAGGATGGACCACATGGGGCTCTGGGATTTATTAGGTTATAGAACAAATTGAAGCAAGAGATAGTTAAGAACCAAAGAAGAATATGATGGGCAAAGCATGTTGTGCTTGTTTAGAAACTGAGAGATGATTGGAAGTGTGAAAGACCTGGCGGAGAGTTGGGATCTGATACCGAGGAATGCAGATTTAGCTGGGTGAACTGAGGAAAGGAAAAGGCAGAACTGGCCAAGTAAGAAGGTTGGGAACGTGCGTAGATAGTAGAGGGGGCAGTGTTGGGATGAAAGCCAGCCTGGGGCAGATCTGGGGGCTATGGGGCAAGAAGAGGCCATCATAGGAGACCTCGAGGATAGCCAAAAATAAATTCCACCCTTTATTGAGAGAGTTGAGAAGTAAAATGTGGCCTCCACTGATTGCATTGCAGCAGTAAGATGTAATCAGCTGAATGAACACACAAGGCTGTGTGGACAGAATCCAAATACTGAGACTCTCCCCAAACGAGACGGGGAATGAGCATAGATTGATGATGTTATGGCTTGTGTCTAGATGTCCCCCAAAGCCTCATGCAGTCATAGCTGGGGCTTTTTCAGAAGTGGCTGGGTCTAGAGTGTTTGATGCTGGGATTGATTCATGGTGCAATGCTAGGCTCGAGGGCACTAAGATCAAGGGTGAGAGTGCTACTTGCCCTAAGTAGTCTGGATGAGAAAAAGGGGCAGCAACATGCTGTTAAGGTTCCTTGCTGCTTTTGCTGTCTTTGCCTGCAATTAATTGTTTTTCTCCTTTGCAGTTGCCCCCTGCCATGTGCCACTCTGCCTTGGAGCCAGCCGATTATGGACTGAAACCTCTACAAACTGTGAGCTAAGTAAACCCTTCCCCCTTTAACTTTGGGTGTTGGGTATTTTGTCTCAGCAACGAGAGAAGTAACTACCACAGATGACAGTGGTGCGGCTTGAGTTGGAGTAGTGGGTTACCTCAGCTCCTGCCCTAGGGCCAAGGAGAAAGGGCAGAAGACACTGCTGACTGAACACATCTCACCCAGGGCAGGGGCAGGGAGAACCTCTGGCTGTGGGCATCCTTGCCAGTGTCTCCTTGCTTTTGTCCTGTGAAAAACCATAACAGGTAACTCCACATCCAGGGGCAGTCAGGGCAGGGCCCGAGGTGAGGGATGGAGCAGTGTCGTGGGGTGGGGCAGAAGGGGCTGATCACCACCATCTGCTGTGGGACCTGGCAACCCACTTTCCTATGGGGACTTTGCACATTCTCTGGAGTCCTTCCCAGGTCTAAAATTCCTGCCTACCTCCTGCCCTTAGCCCCGGGAAGGAATACTAGCACAGCCCTAGGAAAGCCCAGGTGCTCTGCTCCTGGCTCCTTGCTGTCCCAGTCAGCAAAACCAAGCAGATCCAGCCTGAGGAAGTTGATAGGGGGATTGTAAATAAATTGTAGAAGTTATACTGTGTGTACAATGTTGCTTGTGTGAGTTTGTATCACTGGGGAAACCCTAAACACGCTTTTCTCTAAGTCCCGGTCAGTGACAAATGCCATATGTGTGCATGTGAGTGCGTGTGTGTGTGTGCGTGTTGTAAATGTCTGGTGGCTGTTATTTTTCATTCAGTCCTAGACTGATTTCTGCACCTAGGCAGGAACACTCAATGAATCAATGCTGATGACCACTGCCACAATTGTCATGTTTTAAGTCATTTTTCCCTTCTATTCATGCTCTTGTTGTAACCGTTGTGTGTTTGACAACCTCTTTCTTTGGGTAATAAAGGGCCACTTCAAGTTTCCTGAAATCACTTATTTTATTTCTATTGTTCATTGCGATGCAGGTGTGAGCTATTTATGAATTTGCCTAAGTAACAATTGGAGGCAGATTATTTGTAGAGTTAAAATTTGTTACTCGTGAAGCATTAACAAAACACTTGAGACTAGAAAGCAGCATGAGACAGATCTCTGTATTCTGTCTTTTGCTCAGGGTGCTGGTTATATATATTTTTGTCCTTTTCAAATAAAAGTACTTGAAGACACCAATAGCTCATATTCTTGTAGGATGTCTAGAGGTTAATGATCATTAATGGATTTGGATTGATGTGAGTAGTCAAATTGTATCTCAGTTTCATAGAATTGTAACTTTGGAAGAGATCTGAGAAACGATTCAGAATAACTCCTAATTTATAGCTGAGGCTATCCAGGCCCAGTGAGGAGACGGCTTGCCTATGCCCACATAGCAAGCTTGAGATGACCTGGGCCTTCCTCCTGGCCCGGGCTCAGATACCCTATGGCTACAGGTGCAAGGCTAGAGTGAAAAAGGTTAAGCTTCTGGACAGTTGTGCTCACATAATTCTCCAGGGGCAGTTATTTGGAAATCAGTCTGCTACTGAAGTTCAGACATATTCATCTTGGTGGTCAACTACCGTTCCTTAGCAATCTGTGTAACATCAACTGGAATCCACCTCTAGATTTGCTCTAACGATCTTACTTCCTAAGTCAAAAACTCATCTGCGGGTTGGGGATGTAGTTCAGTGGTAGAGTGCTTTTGCCTAGAATATGTGAGGCGCTGGGTTTGATCCTCAGATGTGCAAAAAAAATCTGAATTGAGGCTGGATATGTGTTTGCAGACAGGGAAGGAGATAAATTACAAGTGATCGATAGATACTGTCTGTATGTTGTTGCTGTTTTTTACTAAGGTAATTTCCCTTTTGGAGATAGAGGATAAGGCAATTGTTATTTCTTTCTATTCCCTACTTTCCTCCTCCCTGGGCCATGAGATGCTGATGGAGCCTGGGAGGCAGGCAGAAAATATTTCCAAAAGTGGGGTGCAGGAAGGGGTTGCAGATGCTTGGCAGGCCTTTATCCTTCCTATGCTGCCCATCGGCCTTGTCTGATGCCCCAAACCAAGGACCAATATGCTATTGGGGAAGATCTCCATGCACTTAATGAAGGAGGGCCAGAGGTGACTGGAACTGTAAGCTGGCTCTGGCAAGCTTGCATTTTGATTAGGGTCTCTTTCTATCGGCCCAGCCTAGAAGAACACATAAAACAGATACTGTGAGCCGTTTGGGCATTGGACTGGAAACTAAGAAATCTACACTTCAGGTTGCTACTATCAGTGTGGAACATGCAAAAATTGGAATTTCAAACAAATAGAATGATTTTGGGGAAGGGGAGGAAGAGGCAGATGGAAAGTGAAACAGGAAGAGGACGCTTGCAATGGCACAAAAAGCAAAAAGGCTTTTAGTGAGGCAAGTGCTGAATTCCACAGGCTGGGAAGGAAAAGGACTTTAAGCAAGGATTAAAATGGGGAGAGAAACTCATAACCTGTATTTGTTGTACAAGAAAGAAAAGCTTATACATACAGTTTATTAGTTTTCACCATTGTCACCGCCTCTGGGAGTGTGTACAGTAGGAAATACCACAAGGGAGGGACAAACTGCCCACCAGATTCTCCTCCTGACAACTCAGGCTCCTAAACTGGGTGAGGTAAGGCCAACAATTCGCTTTGTTTGCAACCCTGAAGGCCACTCAGCCAGCGACCAGATGAGGTGGCTCAGGGACCTCCTCCAAAGGGGGCACATGCCAAGTTGTTGTTTGTTGTTGCTGCTCTGACTCAAAGTCCCCTTTAGGAGCTGGGATTTGGAGGGACACGCTGGGATGGGCACGGCTGCTCCAGGACTCCCCTCTCCTGATCCCCCACCCTCCGGAAAAGGGGCTTCACTTTCAGTCCATCTAGCGAAGCCCTCGATGAAGCCCTGCCCGCAGCCTTGTCCGCGGGGACTCAGTTTCCAGTGCACCTCTGCCCACTTCCTCTCCTCTCCTTTAACCTTCGCTAGCTCACCAGGACCCCCACTCCACCCTGGCTAAAGGAACTGAGGGGCTGCTGGAAGCTGGGGGTTTGGACAGGGGACGAGACCTCGCTCCCGCTGCCCACGGAGCACTGTCCCCAGGCGCATCTTGGATCCTGGGCTTCTCAGGGTTGGCACAGTCCGCTCTCTGCAGGAGGAATCTGCTTGTTACCACTTCCGCCCCGCCAGCCCTTATCCTTGGGCCGCGGTTGGGGTCTGGTAGACTCTGCTTTCTCCTCAGCTCACTCACGTTTTGTTCGGTTTGGTTAAGGCTTGTTGATGAACCCTAAAGCAGGGTGCTCAATTCACATTCCTGCTGCTGCTTTCTGGAATTCTCTAAATTCAGTCAGCGTGAGGCCCCGAGGCTTGTGAGCCGCGCTGAGAGAGATGGAGGAGTTTGCATCTTTTTTACTTTCACCCAGGATGTCTTGAAATGACAATTTATAGGCAAATTTTTGTCACCCAGGATCGGTTTTCCTCTTTCCCAAGAAAACAAGCCACAGGAAAGAACCGTATGGGTGTCAACAAAAATTTCAACAAATGGAGCTTCCAAGATCGAACAGGCTTTTGCTACTGATTTATTGACTGGGTTCTGTAGGGTAAAGGCAGCAAGAGCAAGGACACAGCGGAGAGCAGCTGTCCCGCCTTGGGTGGGGACACGGTCTGAGACGCCCAGTGGGTGCCTGAAACCACGCACAGAGCAAACCCTGTGTTTACTGTGTTTTCCCCATACATACACAGCTGTGAAAAAGCATATTTATAAATTTTAAGCCCAGAAGGAGATTCACACCAAGAGCTAATAACGAAGCAATATATGAGTTACTATAGTGGAAATTACACGAAGGCGGCCTCCCTAGCAAAATGTCTCTGTTCCTTACGGCGCCATAATGATATTTTCAAGCCTTGCTTGACTGTGGCAACTGAAGCCTGGGAAACTGAAAGCACAGGCGAGGGCGATGCCAGCAGCGGCCAACACCCGGGCACCTTGGGGTCTTTTCCACGTGTGGGGTGGGGCAGAGGGAACTTCCTCACTTGCCCACTCAGGTCGGCCGCGCCCCTTGGGTTTGGTGACCGTGAATCTCCTGGTCTTTTTTTTTTTAAACGAGTATGTTTGGGGTCTAGGTGGTCATCTCTCTCCTGATTTCTCAAGTTAGAACTTACGAGTGAACGGCTTGGTTCTGTTTCGGTGCTCAGAACCCGTAGGACAGGTCTGTTGGGGCAAAGGGCAAGAGCTCAGTGCAAGTGATGCAAATGAGTGGTCTCCCGTGAATTTTACTGCACATCAGCATGTGTGACCTGGATGTCCGACCACATTCCAAAGCCAAATACAGTTTCTTTCCGTCATTTGTCCGTCAGATCTTAACTGAGCATCTATTCTTTCTGTCGGGTGCAGCTCTAAAACATACAGACCAGGACGGAACAAGACAGCTCACCTGCGGCTTCAGGAAATACACACTCGGACAAAACATTAAGTAAGTTTAAAAAAATTAAAGTAATACTTCTTTTAAGTCAAAGCTGGGGGCCGGGGATTTAGCTCAGTGGCACTGTGCATGCCTCACAAGCTGAAGGTCCTGAGTTCGATCCCCGGTACCAAAAACAAAAAAGCAAAACAAAGACAAAGCCGAGAGGTGGGTCGAGGGTGCTAGTTTGGAGAGATATAACATTGAATAGAGTAGTCAGGGAGGCTTCAAAGACGGCCCTATGGTTTGAGAGTAGATGCTGTTTGGAAGTTTACTTCCCACTTCCCTTGTTTGAAAAACTGAATTTACTTTTAAAGTGATACATAAAAATCATAACAGATTGTACATATTAATGGTGTAACATGATGCGTGTTGTGTAATGTTTAAATCAGGTTGTACATATCCATCTCCTCAAATATTTATCTTTTTTACGGTGAAAACTTTCAAACTTCTTTCTTCTAGCTTTCTGAAATGTGTAGTATATGATGGTTACCTACTTATATTTGCTTCTTGGTCCTATCTATAACTTATTGCCCATTGAACAATCTTTCCCATCCCATCCTCCCCACCTTGCCCTGGGAACCACCATCCTAGTCTCAACTTCTATAAAAGCAATTATTTTTAGATTTCACACATGAGTGAGATCATGTAGTACTTGTCTTTCTGTGGCTGAGTTATTTCATTTAACATCTTCAGTTACATTTATATATACTGAATGACAGGATTTCATTCTTTCTAGGGTGGAATAGTATTTCCTTGTCTATGTGTACTTCATTTTCTTCATCCATGCCTCAGCTGATGGACACTTAAGTTGTTTCCATCACTTGGCTATTGTGAATGAACATGGGAGGGCAGATATCTCTTGGATATACTGATTTCTGGGTATAGATCTCAGCAGGATCTCTTCTTTCCTTTTGCCAAGTGAATAGAAGATGGGTATAAAGTCAATAACTCAAAGCCCTGCCTTGAGAAGTCTGCATCTCCAAAATGAGACTGAAATCACAAAGGTCCCCAGCCCCACCTCTCAAATCTGAGGAAGTTTAGACTTTTCTTGGGTTTCCATCCCAAAATATTCTGAGGATCACAGGCTGTTACACTTGCACATTAATCAGTTCCTGTTTTGCCAGCCTGCCATCACTTACTTGTAGAGGGTGCGGTTCCCGGAAGTGGACATCAGCTAGCTGGGTCCTCACCCTGGAATGATGCTGCAGACTCTGGAATGCCCTGCTGTTCAGGAGAAGCCCTGGTGGACTGGAATGAGTGCTATGTCCACATCTCCTTCTTGTGCCCCAGCTGGTCTCTGCCTTCTCCCCTGTTCATGTGTTCTCTGCCTGGACCCAGCACATCCCCTAAATTTCCAAGTATGGATGACATCCTCAAGGAAATTTCCTCTGAGCACTGCACTATTTTAAAATGCAATTTGGCCTCCTTTGAGAACTTCCTCCATCAGACATGATCCTATACCTCTGAACTTCTCCTAACTCTGTAAATTTGTGAATGAAGTAAGGGGGCTGTTTAGAGGGATCCAGGCAGAAGCTGCCAAGATTTTTTTAGGGCTTAGGCATGGAAATCCTAGATAGATATCACCTCTGCCACCTTTCACTGGCCCAGCAAGATACTAACGTCCAGATTCCAGGAGAGGGAAAAGCAGTAGCATATGTGTACAGGGAGAGAAGGAATTAATGGCGCCTGCCATCTTTGGAGAAAAGCTACCTCACTGTGTCTTATAACTCTTCTTCCACACTCGGTATTTCTTTGTTCCTCAGTGTTGCATTCTGGATGAAATTTTCAGTACTTTCAACTCACTAATTATCTTTGTGACTGTGTCCAGTGTTGATTTTATTATGTCTACTGATTTTTAAAACATTGTAATGATTCTTTTTGTTTCTGATGTTTCCAATTGATTGTTCCCCCATCCACCCATTCTTGTTATAGTACTGTTGGTTTTGTTTAATTATCTATTCTTCATTTCTACGTATTTTATTTTAAAAATTTATCTCTTAGAACATAGCTATTTTGTTATCTCCTAAACATAGCTATTTTGAACTAAGAGAAATTCACCAACTGGAGAGATATTTGTGTGCTAAGACTGGTAGGATTTGCCGATGTTTTAGATGTGCAGAGGGAGTAGGAGTGTGAAGAATAACTCCTAAGGTTTCATGCTTTATTTAGATGGAGATGGGGATCATTGAAGCAGACCAGATTGCAGGAGAAAGTCATGAGTTTCTGTCTGAATCCTTACTGAGGTGGTCAGACAAAGCATGATTGCCAATGTTAATTCTGAATATGGGATAGGAAAAATACAGATACTCCACAAAAATAGGCTTCAGTGACCAATCCAAGGGTTATTCAATAGCTATAATTTCAAGATCTACCTTCATTTAGTTATGAATTTAAAATTTTAGTTCTCCCATGTGGAAGTCATAAATATACTCTCAGCAATTTCAATAGTATTGTCCTCAATATCGCCGTTCTTTTCTTCTGAACATTTTCATATTCCATCTCCTATTTTGATCCAAATCCCTAATCCGGCAATATTCACAGGGATGGAAATGAGGGAAATGACAGTGGAAGTGAGGGTGGAATTGAACCATCAGACCTCCAATTCTTCTCTGCCTATCATCCTTTCTCTCTGGAAGAGACAACTTCTAGTACATTGTCACCCATCTCTTTCTTTCTGAAATGCCTGCATTTCCACTCTGAGTTACTCTTCTCCCTCTTTCTGCCATTTACCTCTACTGCTTATTCTGGGGGAGACAGGTCAGCAGAGTTGACACTGAGCATGGCATGGCCTGACCTCTAACAGGGCAGTGAGGAGCCAGCAGGGAGTGCTGCACATCCAGAGGAGATTCTCCCCACCAAGGTACCACTATGCAAGCGTATTTCAGAAGTACAGGAAGTGATATCAGTGCACCTAATCCCAGGCTTACAGGCTAAGGACATTATAGGTGAGATTCAGAAGCCTCCTCTTAAGTTAATGAAGTGATATGATGCCTATTCAAAAGCACTTGGTAAATATTCATTGATGAGCGAATGAAGAAGCAGGTTTGGAGAGATTGAGAAATCACAACACAACAAGAGCAGCAAATGTGAATTGTAGTAACTGTGTATTCTCAGTGTCCACTGTCCAGGTGCTTTGTGAATCTGGAATTTGTCAATCCTCACAACAACCTGATGAAATAGGTAGTTTCTCACCTACATTTTTAGGTGGGAACCTGAGGCATCAGAGGCTTCAATTAGTAATTGGCAGACCAAGAACTCAAAACCCAGGTTTAACATCACTGTACATACTGACCTCACTCTCTGAGTGACCTGCCCAAGTTCATACAGAGAGGTTACTTGAAAACAGGTTTGGCTTTAGACTGTACTCTCAACCACTATTCTGTACTATTTTCCTAAAGGATAGTTGACTATTGTGTTAATTAGCTTTCTGTTACTGTAACAAATTAGCCGAGCAATCAACTTATAAAGAAAAAGGTTTATTTTGGCTGACAGTTTTAGATGTTTCCATCTTTGATAGTTTGGCTCTTGGGCCTGCATTGAGGAAGCACATCATGGCAGGAGCACATGGTGGAACAAAGGTGTTCACCTATGGAAACAAGGAAGCTAAAGCAGGGAAAAGAAAGAGGAAGAGACTGGGGAACTTCCACAATCTTCTTCAAGGATGTGCCCCTACCTCAAACTGCCCACTGGGCCTCACCTCTTAAAGTTTCACACCTCCTAGTAGTACCAAGCCTTTAATACATGGGGCTTAAGAGATCCAAATAATAGCAAGATCCAAATAATAGCAACTTTCAAGGAAGTTTCTGTATGTCAGGATATTCTCCAGTTTCAGGCTACTTCCTTTATTACATCAGCAAGTCAGTCTCCCTCTTTTAAAAGAGAAAATACAGAGTGAAGAAATATTAATATTAATTGCTTGTTGTCAGGCAGGAAAAAAAGTGTATTTGTTTCACTGGAATTTCTACTCATCCATCATCCTAGGAAATGAAACCGAAGTTATTCTCCCCAAATCACACACAAATCTTTAGCAAAGTGAAGACTTGCAAAGATGTGGATTGCAATACTTATTATTGAAACAGGGAATGGAGGCCAACCTTCTCAATTTGCAGATGGGAAACTAGACACCCAGAGGTGAAATGTGTCTTATTTGGAGACAGAACCAGCAGCAGATCTCCTGAATCACTCTTTACCAAACTCTTCATCATTTCTGTTTACCCCATTTTCTCTCTGTGGCTTAAAGAGGTTAGCATTTTATCCACATATTATTCAATCACTTATTCCTTCATTCATCTTCCCCCAAAATATTTCCTGAGTGTTTTCTCAGTGCCAAGCTCTTTATGTTGGACATAGAGTGGGAAATTGGACAGATATTTTTTCTGCATTCACAGAGTTTACAATCTATTGAGGGAGATGGATCATGGATAAACAAACCAGGAGACACAAACAAAACTATCAGAAGTGAAAACTGCCATGATGAAAACAGGGTGTGGAAGACAGGGGCCCACTGGGCAAGAGAGAACTTGTGGGAGTTGGGTTATCTTAGACGGTGACAGCAAGTTAGCCACTGCAGGAAGGGTGTCCCAGGACTGAGGCCGACATAGGGCCACTTCTTGGAGTGTCTGGAAAACATAAAAATGGACAGTAATGAGGGAAGAAGAAGATGGTTAATTTGGGGTGCCAACATGCTCAGGCCACAGAGTTTCTCGGTGAGTCTACAAGGGTGCGTAAGGGTGCAATGGGCATCTGGACAGTGGACTCTATGAAGAAGGGACCTTCCCACTGTGGGTGGACATTGTCTGCTCTGTTGAGGGCCTGAATAGATAGCGGATCATGGGACTTCACAGCCTCCGTAATCACATGAGCCAATTTCTCATTATATATAATATATTATAATATATGCGTGTGTATGTGACTAATGCAGAGGCAATCTACTTCATAGAATGAGACAATCAAATAAAAAAGTCTTATCGAGCAATTAAGACAGACAGTTGTAATGCTGTGCAGCAAGCAAGAAACTGATCGCTGTGTAATGCCGAGGGGCAGGTAGGATATAAGTACAAGGAAGCCATGCCTATGGCTATCAAATTTACATATGGAAGTGCTAGGAGAAAAGTGATTAGAATGTAATGGGTGTACAGTCATGAGGAGCAGGGTTTCATTTTTCCTTATTTCTGGAGTGCTTCCACTTTTTCTCTAATGTTTCTATTTGGCTGAATTAAGAACCAGAATGTAAAAAAGTAAACTACAGCTGGTATTAAAAAAAAAAAAGAAAAGATCTAGGCTCCAAGGTCTTGTAGTTTAGTCTTGAGATACACTTTTTAACTTAAAAAATTAAAAAGTCATATATGCATGTAGATTAAAAGAATCAGACAGTAATGTGTCACATGTTGAAAAACAGCTTGCTCACCCATATACAATCTAAATTTCCATTATCTTAAAAGACACATTTTCAAAATTTGGGTGTTCTTACATTGATCCCCAAATTTCTTTTTTTTTTATTAAATTATTTTATTGGTACATTGTAGGTATACAACACAATTACATTTCTCATTGGGGATTGTACCTTTACATAATACATCTTGGTTCTTATTTTTTCCCCATTCCTAGCCCTCCCTTCACCTCCTCCACTCTTCTCTATTTGCAAAGACTTTATTTCCATTTTTTCCATTTCTCAGCATTTTTCCTTTCCCTTCTTTCCTTTCCCCTGCCCCTCCCACTACCCCTACCCCTTTGGACCTTTTCTTCCTATTTTACATTATCGATTATTCATTCTAATCATTGGTACATTTTAGGTATACAATATAATGACATTCATCATTGGAAATTTGCACCATTACATAGTCTCTCTTGGTTCTTATTTTTCACCCTTGCCCAGCCCTCCCTTCAATCCCTCCATTCCTCCCTATTTACAAAGATTTTGTTCCTATTTTTCCATTTTCTCATATTAATCCTATTCCCTTCTATCCTTTCATCTAGCCCTCCCACTTCCTTCCCCTTTGCCCCTTTTCTTCCTATTTCACATTATCTATTATACATTTAGTCCTTATTTACACTTTCAGTTTCTCACACCAGAGAAACTATTCGGGATTTATTCATGTGTGTCCTATTTATTTTACTTAAGATTATCGCCTCAATGTGCATCCACTTAGCTATAAATGTCTTTAATTTCTCATTTTTTATGGCTGAGTAGTACTCCATTTTATAAAAAAACCACATTTTCTTTATCCAGTCTCTAGTTGATGGGCATTTGGGCTGCTTCCAAGTTTTAGCTATCACAAACTCTGCTGCTATGAACATGGGCACACCTATATCACTGTGGTATGATTCTTTTAATTCTTTGGGGAAGATCCCCAGCAGTGGAATAGCAGGGTCAAATGGGACTTCCAGTCCTAGTTCTTTGAGGTATCTCCATACTGATTTCCACAGTGGTTGCACCAGTCTACACACCCACCAGCAGTGGAGCAGGGTTCCTCTTTCCCCACAGCCCAGCCAGCATTTGTTATTGGTTAATTTCATGATAGCAGCCATTCTTTCTGGAGTGAAGTGGAATCTCAGCGTTGTTTTCATTTGCATCTCTCCAATGACCAGTGATGTTGAACATTTTTTCATGTATTTATTTGCTCTTTCTACTTCTTTGTCTGAGATATGTCTGTTCATTTCAGATGCCCATTTTCAGATTGGGTCTTTAAATTTGGGAGGTCTGATCTTTTGAAGTTCTTTATAGATTCGAGATAGTAGACCTTTGTCTGAGGAAGAGCAGGTGAAAATTTTTTCCCACATTGTGGGTTGTCTCTTCACACTGCTGGTGGTTTCTCTTCTGTGCAGAAGCCTTTTAATAAGAAGAGATCCCACTTGTTGATTGTTTGTGCTAGTTCATGGGCAACTGAGGTTTTGTTCATAAAATCTTTTCCTACACCGATGTCTTCAAGGGTTCTACCTAACCTCTGTTCCAACTGGTTCAGAGTTTCTATTTTAATATTTAGATCTTTAATCCATTTTGCTTTCAGTTTAGTGCATGGTGAGAGATACAGGTCTAGTTTTAATCTTTGGCAAGTTGAAGCCCAATTTTTCTAGCACCATTTATTAAAGAGGCTATCTTTCCTCCAGTGAGGGTGTTTGGCTCCTTTATCGAAGATGAGATGGCTGAGTGTGTCTGGCATTGTTTCTGCATCTTCTAATCTGTTCCACTGGTCCTCAGGTCTGTTTCTTTGCCAGTACCATGCTGTTTTTGTCACAGTAGCTTTGTAGTAGAGTTGCAGGTTGGGGATTGTGATACCCCCTGCCATGTCTCTGTTACCTAGAATTGCTTTTGCTATTCTGGGTCTCTTCTTGTTCCAAATGAATTTTTGGATTGTTTTCTCAAGGTCTATGAAGTATGCTGCTGGAATCTCAATTGGAATTGCATTAAATCTATATAGCAGTTTTGGAAGTATGGCCATTTTCACTCTATTAATCCTTCCTACCCAGGAGCAGGGGATGTCTGTCCATTTTCTGATATCATCTTCAATCTCTCTTTTCAGAGTGCTGTGGTTTTCAGAGAAGAGGTCTTTGATTTCTTTCATTAGGATGATTCCTAGGTATTTCAGTTTTTTGGATGCTATTGTGAAAGGAATTCTTTGCCCTGTTTCTCTCTCAGTGAGTCTGTCATTGGTGTAGAGGAAAGCTATTGATTTTTGTGTGTTGACCTTGTAACCAGCTACTTGACTGAATTTGGTTATTAAGTCTAGAAGACTTTTGGTGGAGTTCTTGGGGTCTTCTATATAGAGTATCACGTCATCTGCAAATAATGACAATTTGACTTCTTCATTTCCTATCTTTATTCCTTTTATTTCTTTCTCTTGTCTAATTGCCGTGGCTAATGTTTCCAGAACTATATTGAACAAGAGTGGTGATAGTGGACATCCTTGTCTTGTTCCTGATTTGAGTGTGAAGGATTTCAGTTTTTGACCATTTAGTATGATATTGGCTGTTGGTTTTTCATAGATGGCTTCTATCAGTTTGAGGTAGAGACCATCTATTCCAATTTTTTGTAGGGTTTTTATCATAAATGCATGTTGGATTTTGTCAAATGCTTTTTCTGCATCTCTGGAGATAATCATATGGTTTCTGTCCTTGGCTCTATTGATATAGTGTATTACATTGATTGATTTGCATATGTTGAACCATCCCTGCATCCCTGGGATGAATCCCACTTGATCAGGGTGTATGATCTTCTTGATGATCTTCTGCATTCTGTTTGCCATTATCTTATTAAGGATTTTTGCATCTATGATCATTACTGAGATTGGCCTATAGTTCTCCTTTTCAGTAGGGTCTTTCTCTGCTTTGGGGATCAAGGTGATGCTTGCTTCCAGGAATGAATTTGGGAGTATTGCTTCCGTTTCAATTTCATTGAAGAGTTTAAACAGTAGTGGCAGCAGTTCCTCTCTAAATGTCTTGTAGAATTCAGCAGTGAAGCCATCAGGGCCCGGGCTTTTCTTAGTTGATAAGTTTTTAATTACATTTTCAATTTCATTGGTTGATATTGGGTTGTTCAGAATTTTTAGGTCTTCTTCATTCAACTTTGGTAATTCATATGTATCTAGGAATCTGTCCATTTCTTCTGTGTTGTCCATCTTATTGGCGTATAGGTTCTGGAAGTAGGTATTGATGATCCTCTGGATTTCTGCTGGGTCTGTTGCAATTTCACCCTTTTCATTCCTAATTGTATGGATTTGGGCCTTTTCTTTCCTTTTTCTGACAAGGTTGGCTAAGGGTTTGTCAATTTTGTTGATTCTTTGGAAGAACCAACTCTTGGCTTCATTGATTTTTTTGGTATCATTCTCTTAGTCTCCATTGCATTGATTTCTTCTCTGATCTTTATAATTTCCTCCCTTGTATGAGCTCTGGGGTTGTCCTGTTCTTCTTTTTCTAGAAGCTTGAGGTGCAGCATCAGATTGTTTAATTGGGCTCATTCTGTTTTCCTAATATGTGTATTCTCTGCTGTGAATTTCCCTTGTAAGACTGCTTTCATTGTGTCCCATAGATTCCGATATGTTGTATTGTCATTGTCATTTAATTGAGGGAAGTGTCTGATTTCTTCTTTAATTTCCTCTGTGACCCACTGGTTATTCAGAAGTGTGTTGTTCAATTTCCATGTGTTTATGAAATTTTTTGAGTTTCTTTTGCTATGGATCTCCAATTTCATTGCACTATGGTCTGATAATATACAGGGGATAACTTCAATTCCTTTGCACTTACTTAAACATGTTCTATGTGTGAGTATGTGGTCTATTTTGGAGAATGACCCATGTGCAGCTGAGAAGAATGTGTGTTCTGATTTTATGGGGTGGAAGACTCTGTAAACATCTGTTAAGTTCATTTGTTCAAGAGTTTGATTGAGTTCTAGTATTTCATTACTTATTTTTTGTCTAGTTGGTCTATCTCTTTGTGACAGTGGGGTGTTGAGGTCCCTCACTACAATTGTATTAGTGCATATATGACTTTTCATGTCCGTTAGTATTTGTTTTATATAGTTGGGTGCAGTAGTGTTTGGTGCATAGATATTTATGATTGTCATCTCTTCCTCTTGGATTGTTCCCTTTACAAGGATGTAGTGTCCTTCTTCATCTCTCTTAATCAGTGTTGGTTTGAAATCTACTTGATCTGCCAAGAGGATAGCTACTCCTGCTTTTTTTTGGGTTCCTGTCACATGGAATATTGTTTTCCACCCTTTAAGTTTCAGTCTATGAGTTTCCTTTTGAATGAAGTGTGTTTCTTGTATGCAGCATATTGTTGGATTTTGCTTCTTGACCCATTCTGCCAGTCTATTTCTTTTGATTGGTGAATTGAGACCATTAACATTGATGGTTATAACTGAAACGTATTGACTTGTCATTGCCATGACTTTTTCTTTTTGTTGGGTTCTCCCCCTTTCCATTTAATTTCTTGTCCTGCTAGATGGGTTCATTCTGCTTTGCTTCCTGGGGTTGTGATCCTCAATGTCTGTTCCGAGGATATTGTGTAAAATTCTTTGGAGTGCTGGTTTGGTATTCATGAAGTTCCTAAGGTGCTCTTTGTCATGAAAGTATCTTATTTCTCCAACAATTTTGAAAGATAGTTTTGCAGGGTCCATCAATCTGGGTTGGAGGCTGTTTTCTTTTAGGGCTTGGAATATGTCACTCCAAGCTCTTCTTGCCTTGAGGGTTTGTGTTGAGAAGTCTGCTGTGATTCTGATGGGCTTTCCTTTGTATGTGATTTGTTTCTTTTCTCTGACTGCTTGGAGAGCTTTGTTCTTCTGTTGTGTTTCTGGAATCTTAACAATTATATGCCTATGTGTAGATTTTTGTTGATGAAGGCTATTTGGAATCCTATATGCCTCACTTATCTGTATGTCAAGCTCTTTTCCCCTGCTTGGGAAGTTTTCTGCCTTTATTTCTGTGAAGAGATTTTTTATGTCATCTGCACTGTCTTCTGTTTCTTCATTGACTCCAATCAGTCTTATGTTATTCTTCTTTGCATCATCTAGCAGCTGCTAGATTGATTTCTCATGTTCTCTTATCATTATGAAGCAATTTTTCTTTTCCTGGTCACTAATTGCAATCTTATCTTCTATATCTGATATTCTGTCCTCACATTGGCTTATTCTGCAGTGTAGACTTTCAGTGGAGTTTTTCATCTCCTGGAAATCTATTTGCATCTGTTTTATGGATTCCATTTGTTTCCTATGTTGGGATTCCATCATGTTCCTGAGCTCCTCTCTAGATTTATTAATCATATCTTGCACTAAGGGCACAATTTCTCCTGTTATCTGAGAAATTATTTCTGATTTCATTTTTTCCAGATCCCCTTTTGTTGCCAGTTCAGTGGGTCCAGGTGGTTGAGTATCAGAGTATTCCATCTCATTTCCCTTTGGGGTTGCTGTAGGTGATCTGGAAGTCTGGTTTTGAGACTTATTTACGTGTTTTCTCATTTCAACCGGGAGGGGCGGGGGCTTTTGGCACCTGCATGGATTACCTCCTCTGAGCTGGGAGAGTTAGGACAGGGGCCAGGAGCAGCAGTAGGGATGGTGGCCCAAAAGCCCTTTCCTGTGGGCTGGGAGCAGCAGGAGGGATGGGAGCTGGGAAGCCCCTTCCTCTGGTCCAGGAGCAGTGGGATGGTGACTCAGAAGCCCCTACTTCTGGGCTGGGAGTGGTGGGAGGGATGGTGGCTTGGAAGTCCCTTCCTCTGGGCCAGGAGCAGCGGGACAGAAGGTGGCCCAAAAGCCCTTTTCTCTAGGCTGGGAGCAGTGGGAGGGATGGTGGCTGGGAAGCCCCTTCCTCTGGACCAGGAGCAGTGGGACTGCGGCTCAGAAGCCCTTACCTCTGGGCCAGGAGCAGCGAGACTCAGTACCGTGGTCTGGTGGTCCAGTGTCTTCTGCGTCTTTGTAGTGTGGAACCAGGTGGCTGTACAGAGGAGCGTGGAGGGGTCCAGTGGATTGTTGCCGGGGCGCGGGCTGATTCAGCATGTTCCATGCAACTCGGGACCTCAGTAGGACATGTGCAGACCTGCCTGTCTGCAGTGGGCTCCCAAATTTCTAAATAATATGTTTCTATTTCTATTGCATGATTTTTTCCTTTCTCTAAAAATTTCTTTTAACTTTCTTTCTTAGTTCTTACATTAATTTACTTTATTATTTAATTCTTTTTCTTACTAGAGTACAACCTCTTCTTATATTTTTGTAAGCTTTTGTATCCTTTGCTCTTTCTCAATTGATACTTGGGCTGAGTATAAAACTCTGGATGGGAAGTAATTTTTCCTTTCAAAGTTTTGAAAGCATTACTCCACTTTCTGGGAGGTTTTTCTGTGGCTGTTGAGTTCGATATCATTCTCATTTTTTATTTTTATATGAGACTTCTTCTTCCTGTCTTTTAGGATTTTACACCAGGGCTTTTAGGATTTTACTGTATCCCTGTTAAATTGAAATTTCACCAAATGTGACTTGTGGATCTGTTTACTCTTCCTTTTTGTAAGTATTTAATGAGCTTCTTCAAATTAAAAACATGTGTTCTTAAATTTGGGGGATTTGTATTTGTCTTTGATAATTTCTCCCTCCTTAGTTTTCTGTTCTCCCTTTTGAAACTCCTATTACTTATATGTCGAACCTCTTGATTGATGCTCAGATTTTCTTATATCTGCAACCTTCCACCTTTTCTATTCCATTTATTTCCTTCAACTTTATAATTCAAGCACTTCTGTTGAATTTTTAAATGTCTACTATGATCTTTTAAAATTTGAAAAGCTATTTCTTGTTCTCTGGATGTTTCTTTTCACAGTGTTTAGCACTTACTTCATAGGTGCAGTATCTCTCATCTTTCTGTATTACCTGTAGCTTGTTGTCACGTTTCCCCTCTGTTCCTGCCTTGTTTCTATTCCCTGACACTTCCTTCTTCTCCTCACTTTCTTGTTTTCTTGTGTGACTTTCACACTGTGGGGTTTCCTCTAATGTGTGTTCACACACAGCCATCATTTAACATTAAGACAGAGGCACCAGAGCCACAGCCAGAAATCTGGGTGGGAGGGGCGGAGCTTATCGGGAGGTGGATTTCCTTCATCACAGGAGGAATAATGGGGACCTGTTGGCTTCTTTGGGCAATCCACTAAAAATAAGAATTTTAGATTTTGGAGAGGTGGCAGTCTGTTTCTGTAGAGACCAGCCTCCTAATAGTCTCCCTAGGAGTTAGGGTAGGAATGGGAACAGTAACAAATGTGTGTATGTGTGTGTGTGTGTGTGTGGGGGGATCACTTCACTGTGACGTCAGCAAAGGCTGGGGTCAAAGCTGGAAACTGGGGACAGCAGAGGAGAGGGACAGCCATCTGGCTGAGTGTGCTGGGAGAAGAAATCTCGGCTCAGTTACCCCTTATAAAGTTGTTAACCAATCTAATTTTCAGGCCTACCTACCCCTCAGTCCTGCTGCTGGTATATGCTCTGCCTCCAACCTCCAAGACATGCAAGGGTTCTCTACTCAAGTAGACTTGCTTGTTGTGGGGTCCTTTCACAGGAGAAAGCTGAAGGATAACTTGGTTCACACATATACCAATATTTTAATTTGCTGAAATATATAATTTTAAGACATTTAAAAATATATACCTCCCATAATGTCTATTAAAAGCTAAACTACTGTTACGGCTTGTGTCTAGATGGCCCCCAACCAAAGCCTCAGGGGCAGTTTTCAAAGGTGGCTACACCTAGGGTGTGTGATGCTGGAGTTGATTCGTGGTGCAATGCTTGGATCAAGGGCCCTAGGACTAAGGGTGTGCGTGCTGCCCACCCTAAGAGGCCTGGATAAGATAAAAGGGACAGAAAGCTGTGGTCACCCCTTGCTATTTTGCTAGTTTCTGCTTGAAGTGGATTGTTTCTCCTCTGCAATGCCACCTTGTTTTGGAGCCAGCTGATTATAGACTGAAATCTCTACAAACTGTAAGCTAAAGAAACCTTTCCTTCTTTAAGTTTGGGTGTTGAGTATTTTGTCTCAGCAATGAGAAAAGTAACTAAGACAACAACAAGTGAATGAATATACCAGCCAACTTAAAAAGTAGCACTTTACTAATACCAGTGAATTTCATCTGAGACAAATTATCTCTTGACCTACATAACAGATTCATAGTTTTCATTAATTTTATAATGCTGACTTTGCCTTCACTTTGTTATTCTTTATAAGACTTTATGACTCCTTCATATGTTGTCTTCCAGTTTTCCTATCCTACTCCTATTTTCCATGTCATTATTTCTTTATGTTTGTTGAATGTAGATTACCTAGAATCTCAGTATTCTTAGGTAGCTAAATTTGTCAGAAAGACTAGTCTATCACATTGCTAAAAAGAAATCCCAAATCCTGTACATCTCATAATGTTTAATTGGCATCTGTGGTTAACTATCATCCCTTTTGCTTCTTTTTCTTTTCTCTCTTTCTTCCTTCCTTTTTCTGTGACTTTAAGAATTTTCAATTCCTATTTAATTTTACAGGTTTTCTAGGAAAAGTTTAGAGCCACAACTTTTGTTCAAGAAGAAATATTTAAATGGAAGTTGGTTTAGTTTCGTTTTAGAATTGTGTAGGATTGCATCATGAGGTATAATATCCAAGAAAGCAAACTTGGGTAGAAGACTACTGAAATAGCTCTTTGATATTGTTCTGCCTAGGGGAAATTATGGGGATAAATTCCTAAGTGGCATTGCATGAGTTTTCCTTTGATACCTTCTCTAGTGAACCAGTGAGCCATCCAGGATTCATTTTGAGACTTCTCTACATGGAAATCTTCACTTTAAAAATCAACATTTGCGTTTCTTAATAAAGCTTTTAGAAAAGATCTATTAGTCATCATGTTTCAAGAGCTGAACAACCCAATCTGACTGAAAGACAAGGAAAGATGGAAATATTCATGTTAAATCCATCATATTCCTTATCCATGAAGAAAGATTAAATCTAATGTCCATCTCTTAATTTAAGTGACTAGAAAACCATCCCACTGCTGTATAACTACTGGTTAACAACACAACTCACTCACTTGACAACTTCTTTGAACCAAAGGTCTTATGGAAGCCTATATCCTGTCCCTGTGTGAATACCTTTCCCTGCAGGATCAAATCCAGACCTAAGCCCAAAACTGTATCACCTCCTTTGGGAGCAAAGAGTCTGGGCTGTCCCTTCCCTAAGATCTGACAGGGTCCTAACTGGCAAGGCCCTGACCACTCTTGGCACCCGCCTGTGGCTGGGCGCTGGGGTGGGCCTGCTTGCCTGCTCTGACAAGTCCTCATCTGTCTTGGAGCTGGGCCTGTAATTACTCCTGCCATGAGCCTGCTCAGCAGGACTGCAGATGTTATTAATGGTCCTGAAATTATACAACGCCTTACACAACTCCGGAGCCAGTCAATGTTTGTCCCCGTGACCTCTCCCAGCACTTCATTTCTTTGTTCATTTTGCTACTGTATTGAACTTTCACCTCGAGCACAAAAGGAAAGGAATGTCACTCCCCCTACTTCCCTGCACTCCCTTCACCAGCCCCAGTGCCCCTACTGATTTAGGGCTGTAGCCCATCACCTGGCTTCCTCCCTTACTGTCTCATTGCAGGAAGTCAGATTGTGAGGATGATCCATTTTCTGTCTAGCGCATGGATCTTTTTTCGAAAAATTAAAAATAACTTGTTGTCCCTTATTAGAAAATCGATGTATCTTCATGGTTGGGAAAATTAGAAAAATGCAAATAAGCAAAAAGAAGGAGAAAAATCCATATTCTCACCTTCCAGAGATAAGTATAGTGAAAATTTTATGACGTATCTTTAGAGACATTTTTCTACATAAATAGAACAATAGAGATGATACTGTTGTAATAATAACATTAATCACAACTAATCTTTATTGACATCTTACTGTGTAATAGGTAGTGTTCCAATCACTTCTCTGTGTATAAATTAATTCATGGAATCTCAGAAACCCAGTGGGCAAGGTTTAATTTCTATTCCCATTTCCCATTTTGTAGGTGAGGAAATTTACATGAAGACATTAAAAATACCCTTCCTGCCATGCATGGTAATGCATGCTTGTAGTCTCAGCTACCGAGGAAGCTGAGGCAGGAGGATTGCATGAGCCCCGGAATTTGGGGTCAGCCTGGGCAACACAGCGAGACCCCATTGCAAAAAAAAGAAAAAAAAGATTCAAAGCCCCTCAGATATTTAAGTGGATTAAGTGGGAGTTAGATGCAAGCAATCTGGCTCCAGGCTCCGAATTCTCAAATTATGCTCTGTTATTTCAACTGTGCTTCATACTGATGAATTCTAGATACCATGCTACTCTTAACCTACCACATGATTTTGAATGACAATGAAGATCAAGTAGAATGCTGAGCTATGGATATGTTGACATTTCTTTAAAAACCAAACATCAGGGTAGTTTTCCTTTTCCTAACAGCACTTTTATTTGTTTTTGTTGTTGTTGTTTTGTTTTGCTATGATTAAAAAAACACCCTGCCCTGCCCCATACTGAGGATCAAATTCTTTCAGGAATATGGCTGTAGGAAAAGCAAAAAAATGAATATGTAGTTCGTTTCACATTTGCAAATGGAGGCTGTATGTACTCCTTGGTTCCCATCATCATTTCTAAGAGATCATCGTCTACTTTAAAAAATGCTAATAACAGTTGAACACTTGGTCTGTGACAGGCCCATCTTATTTATGCTGGTGAAGTGCTGATATTTATTCACAAGCAATTTAGGCTCAAAATGAGATTATGGTGAAATCAGAAAGGAGGAAAGGAGAAAACTCTTTTTGGATCTCTCACTCTATTATATGCTGACTTATTTCCTGGTTGTTTCCAGCCAAGCATCAGCTTTTCCTTCTCCTTTTCTACCTTCACCCCACTACTCCTTTTTTTATTTCTTTCCTTCCTTCCTCTCTTCCTTCCTTTCTCTCTTCCCTCCCTCTTTTCTTTTCTTTTCTTTCTTTCTTTCTTTCTTTCTTTCTGTCTGTCTGTCTGTCTGTCTGTCTCTCTCTCTCTCTCTCCCTCCCCCCTCCCCCCCTCTGTTTTTCTTTTTTCCTAAGTCTGACTATTCAATTATTTCCTTTAGGTACAAATAGTTCAGTTATTGAATATCCAGAAACTCTAATGTTCCTTCACTCTAACCCCTGTTTTGGAAGGACTTTTTTTTTGCATTTTGGAATTTTGTCTCATCTTTTCTATATTTGGCCAGTAAATCCATCATGGCAGAGTCTATTTAGAATTTTTAGCTGATTGTCAGCCAGTCTGTGCAAAACGTATTTGTGTTAACCTCTGGCTGATAGGATGAACTTAATAGCTTCATAATGTCTTGATCAGTCTGTTCTCCCATGAGTCTGTGAACCCATCTGCCAGGCAAGTGACTGATCATGTAGTATGTAGGCACAAAGCAAGTCTGTTTGTTCATTCTTCTACTTAATGGGAGGGTACCTCACACACAGGGGGCACTGGATACATATTTGTGAAGTTCAAGAGGAAATCTTAGGCTGTCTGAGTTCTAGTTTCAGTTCTACTACAAATTAGTACAACTGATTAGCAGCTCTTGGTGAGGCAAATTTCTGCCCACAAAGCCCCTCTTCTTATCCGCCTTGATCCATACATCTTATATCTTAGCAACTCTTTGAGGCCCAATGAAACCATTCCCAAAGCTCTTTATTTTCCATACAAGAAGAGTTTTATAGATTTTCAAAATATTAACTTTCAAGTAAGAGTAAAACATTGAATCTCTTATTTTAAATGATAGGGAATTTTAAATTCCAAGACATTGTGTAGGGCAAGCAGATGATTCTCAGATGTGTTTGCCTTTCCCCCATTTGGATTTACATTACCGATGACATTTTCTTGCAGGATATCCTTTCATGGGTGACCCAGTATAGGAATTGTGGACTAGGACAAAGGTAAGTAAGACTGTGGAATGAGGTACAATCCCCATCCACTTTCTGCAACCCTCCTGCCTCTCTCCCACTTAAGAAAACATGTTAGCTGAGACATACTTCAAAACTACCACAATAAATCTGGGAGACAATGGTATAGGAATAAGCAAGTGACCCAAGGAAGTGGAACACAAAGCCAGACATCAAATCATGTGTCCATGGGAAACTGGACAGCCACTTCCCAAAGCAGTGGGAAGATGATAGATGATTTATTGGACAGTATGTGATAAACTGACTCACTCTGGAAGAAAATAAAGGTGATTCCTACCTCAACACAGACAGAAATAAATTCCAAATAGATTAAGAACCTACATACGAAGGGGAATGACACAAATTGTATGGAATATGTAGGAGAATATCTTCACAGCTCTGGACTTTGGAGCACATTTCCTAACCAAGACCCAAATGATGTGAGCCATGAAAGGAAAATTGATGGGTATGACAGCCTGAAAATTAGAGATTTCAGTTCAGAACAGTTAACCTACCTGACTGATGGCACTGGGAAAAGAAGTTTGCAGGATCTAAAATCAATATGAAGTTAATGCCCCAAGGAACTTCTGCACATTGGTGAGAAAAAGATAAGGATCTCCCATGGGAAAAACAGGCAAAGGAGGGAGGAAGTTCATGGGAGAAACCCAAACTGCTAATGAGCATATGAAGAGGTACTCATTTCACTGGTAATCAGTGAAATGCAAATTTAAATTACAATCTGACTCACTTTAAAATCATCAGAGTGGCCAAAATTGAAAATCTTACTAACACCTAGTGCTGAAAAGGATGCAGGGAAATGTTATATAGTATCCTATGCTCTAGCAACCACACTCCTGATGTAGACCCCGCAGGTGGGCTTGTACAGACCTGTGGAGGGACAGCTCTGCGTGTGCTCCCCTAAGGTCAGGCCTAGCAAGGATCTGTGGTCCAATGGGTGAAGCAAGGCAGTAGATGTAAAGCAAGAGGCAGCCATAATTAGATTTAAGTATGGCAGCAAGGATGGATTCCAAAAACAGACTTGAATGGAAAAAGTGAGAAAGAGATTTATAATACATTTCTTTTGTAAATTAAATACACATAAATGAAGTACTATTATATATTGTCAAGGATGTTCATACAACTAAATAAAGATAGGAGTGAGGGGATTAGAGGAGGGGAAATGGGAGTGGAGACCAGCATGTAGAAGGGAACCAACAATGAAATTAAAGAAGGGCTTTTTATGGGTCAGTGAATTTACCATGCATGGGGGAGTAGAATTAATTCAACACTGAATCTGTGGTCCATAATAAAAGGAAAACGTGATAATGTTACTGGTGTTTTAGGGCAGAAGCCCAGGCTCAGGGGATCCCAGCAGAGCAGGTTCAGCCACTCTTGTCCCATGCGGCCAATCAAGGAGATGAGGAGCTTTCATCAGGAAGGCCCTGCTGGGAAGCACAGATAAAGAGGCCAAGATCTGTCTTTGAGGAGACAGAAGCTAACTGAAGCTTTGGGGTTTCATAGAGAGGGGAACAAAGGCAAGGGTTGGGAATCTGCATAGCCGGCAGGGAGGTGATCATGGTCAAGTTGTGTCCGCTGATTGGTGCCTAGGGATGGGTTCTGTGGGGTTCTGGGAAGCTGCCATCACTTGGGGAGCAATTCAGTTGCCACCATGAGATGATGGCTTCCACTTTGGGAGCAGCCTCTGTTCCCATGATGAGGTATGTGCTCCCTCGTGGAGGTTGACCTTCTCAGGAGGAGGTCTGTGACGACGCTCGGCTTTTCCTGGAATCTGAGGCAGCTGCAGGTGTAGGACAATGACTGAGACTGCAAAGCGTCCCTCCAGGGGTGTGGAAATGGATGCTATAAACGCAGATAACTGGCTGCCTATGTGGATCCTGAAAACTTCTCCAGTTACACATATCTTGGTGTTTTTCATCTTGAAGAAGGATAAGGTAGGCTAGGGAAATTCAGGGCTAATAAAACTTGTAGCACATACAAGCCTGAAGTGATTAATATGCCTGCACATAGAGCTGAGCAGGAATTTGACCCAAAGTTTTAAGGCTCTAAAGGACACAGACACCAGAGCGAAGGCTGACATGTCGAGCTTTATTCTGCTTTTAGTTAGCTTAGGAATCTGCAGGCCCAACCTCTAGGTCCCTGTTACTGTAAGATCAAACTGGAGTATGGGGAACCAAGAGGTATCCTTATATGGTAATAATTCTGAAATATTCTATTTAACTGCTGTACAATAAATCACTGATAAACTTCAATTCTTTATTATTTATAATAGATTACTTGCAACACACTTCCCAGCTGTCAGGATCCCAGGGTTGAGAGCTATCATGGAAACTGCTCATGATCCATTGCCTCACATAATCCCCCGGAAGTGAATGTGTCCTCAATATTCAAATTACAGCCAGAAGGAAGACTTACAAAAGGTTTGCAGTGACTATTCCATAAAGACTTTATCCGAGTACCTCTTTATTCATAGTTTATGTCCTCTAATATTTAAGGTCTGCCCCTTGTATTTGTAGAATGAAAAGCAGAAATCTAAATAGTTCTAACATTATTCCCCTAATTCCCTCATCCAGTGCAGCTTGATGCCAGACTCTAAATTCCTGCTATAAATGAGCAGAAGACGAAAATCATTTGTGAGATTTTGAAATGAAGTATTTCAGCAGCAGAACACAGAGAAACAGTTAAATTTTGCAAAGCTGTGGAGCTGGAGAGGGGGCTGTCCTCCGAATCTACCAACCAGAGCTTAAAAGGAAAAGCTCTCAGAACATTCCTCGCCCTGTCTGCCTCTCTCACCCCTCCCTGACTATCTGCACCAAACTCCCTTGTCAATTTCATCAGAGGTACTTGAATGGATTTTTCTAACCTGCCCCCATGCCAAACTGATCAGTTAATTAAGCCGATCTCTGTGGGATTGCTACAGAACTGGCTCTTTTTTGGTCTTATGGGTCCCAAGTAAAGTCCGTTTCTTGTGGTGTCCTTAATGGGCCCATATCACTGGGAGGACTAGCATTCCTTACTAATATCTTATTTTGCACACAAAAAGGTTCTTTTCCATGTGGATTTGGATTTTTTTTAGCACACTTACTGCAAATTCATTTTGCAGCCTCTTGTGTGTGGGTCAGAGTGGTTTTCTGCTGCTTATTTATTTACCCTGTTATTTGAACACATAGTTCTTGGCTCATAGAGTATTGCTGTAAATTTGCTTTCCCCCCTTGCTTTGAGGGTTAGAAGGAGACTGGTGAATGATGGGTGTTTCTTGTGTTCATGGTCGTGAGGCAAAGTGTGTGGCTGGCTGGGCAGGGCAGTATGGGGCCACTCCTCCGATCTGCATGCATGGGAGCCCTGTTGATAACGGGAATTAGCTCTGGAGGAAGTGGGACTGGGCCTGGGTACTGTCTCATTGTCTCCAAGGGGTTTCCAATCACTTACAGATCATTATCTCATTCATTCCAAGATATCCCAGGGAGGAAGAAAGGAAGGAAGCTGCTAATGGAGAAAAGAGACAGGGTAGAGCACTTTGCTAATGCAGCAGTCGCTTTCTCTGTCCTTGTAACCCTAGATGTGGAAACTGAGGCAGGGGGAGCTGCAATTGCAACCGAAGATCCCCAGAGTCCGTGGCCACAGGAAAGCAGGGGAGCTGCTCTGCAGCATGTGCTGAAGCATGCTTCTTTAAAGAAATGTCTAAATAAGGGCTAAATCACTCACTTGAGATAACAGCAAGCTTCTATTTCTAAACCAGCACTGGGTGTGGATGGCTGAGAAGTGAGAAATGTGCTGAGTGGAGGGTTGGGCACTGGGCCAAGACAAAGCCACAGAGCGGCCAGCAGAAGTGGCCGCTTTGGGGTGCAGCTGGCTCTTCTGCCGACTCAGTGCTTTGCCGGGAAGTACAATTCAATTTGGTTCACATCTTTATAGACACACAAGACATATTAAACTGACCTCATTTGGTCTAATTTCTCAGTTTTTCACTGAGGCCTTTGAGGTTATTTCTGAAAATTGCTTTGATAAAGACTTTCAATTTTGAAGAAGCTTGTTTGGTTTAAAATGATGAGCCTACATCTTATCGGAAAGTGTTCTGAGAGTCACCTAGCAGGATACTTTTGGGTCTTTTCTTTTATCACCTAAAGTCTTCATCTTATGGAAGTCATAGTCTCTACCTCCAAGATATATGATGACACTGGGTCCCTCTGGAAAGCCCCCTGCATTCCTCCACTCAGTTTTCATGGGCTATGAAATCTTATTATTATTATTTTTTTTTTTGAGGAGCAGGGACTAAGGTACAAATGACTGGCAGGTCAGAAGAATAAATTTTTAATTGTGGAGTTGCAGGCATGTGTGATGATTTGTGAAAAGGGGAGCTTTTATGACCTCCCACGGGACAACCCATTTGGAAAGCTCAATCCCATCAGAACAAACAGCATCATTCTTGAAAAACCATAGCTGCTCTTGTTTCTGCCTTAGAGGCAAGTCTATTTATTCAACATTTTAAAAGTTGATAGTATGAGTGAATGCATAATATTCATTTGTTCCTTCATCTACTTAACAGACCCCAGAATGAAGAAGTGATAGCCGCCCTTTTCAGGGTCTTACTGACGTGTGCTAAGCAAAGTGCAGGCTGGTAATAAGCAAAATAGAGGCTGATAGAGAAAGTGGAGATTTGCCCAGTAAATGTGGACCTTCTCAATGAGTTTATAGTCAGTCAGAGTTCAAGAAGAATTTTATTGGCCCTAAGCCCTAGGTGAAAATAGCAGGGATGATGTTTGATGGAGATAAATATATCTTCCCATTTAGTTTGAGAAAGACCAGGGAAATGATAACAAGATTAGGACCACCTCGCTATGACATCATGGCAAGGGCATGGACCAGGGTTCTGGTAGGTCTGCATCCCAGCTATTTACTTCTGTGATCACGGAAACATTTCTTCACCTCTCTGTGCTTTTGTGTCCTCATCTGTGAAATGGAAATAATAGAGTCAGCCCGAACGGGGTCGTGGGGAAGATTAAATGAAATGATGCCTGTCAAGTGGTTAGAAAATTGCTCTGCAAAAGAGTCAGCATTCAGTAAGATTTAACAATGATTACTATTACACACAAAAGGTTCTTTCAGAAAAGCAAAAAAGAAAGATCCCAGACTTTTCATTTACAGTTTGCCTGCTGCAGACAGTTCTCTGAGGAGCTCCTGGTGGTGTACACTGGTTTCTCACAAGCACAGGGAGAAACAGACAGGTCAGCGCTTTAAACCTGACATTCTGCCCAAAGAAAGAAAGTGACCGTGACATCCGAAATATCAGGCAGACCTGAGAGAAAACAAGTCCACTGTGTACTTTTGTGATATGTCACCATATGAGGGAGAACTTCCTCCAACAGTTAGAAGCTCTGAAAAAATAAAATGCAGTCTCCACAGCCCCAGTGGATTCCAAGGAGGGAGGAAATTTGAAAGTATTTAAAGTCAAGGTGGCTGTGATGGGCTCAATGAGCTCAGGTTTTATAAAGATGTTTGCAGAAAATTGAGAAAAAGCATCAACCAAGAATGATTACAAGAGCAGTGCCAGGAAGAGGAAAGTCTAAAACAGCCGAGGCAGGCAGAAAACCTCCATGGACAGCAAAAAGGTCTCACTAGGGTTCCAGGCAAGATGGGGGGAGGGAGAAGCAGAGCCAGACTGTGAGGTTTACCTTTAAGGGTAGCTAGGTGATGCAGAGAAGGCAGAAGTGCAAGGAAGATGCAGATCAGAGAGCTTTTAAGGAACACGGAGCGTGTATTGGCCTGAGATTACGGTTGAGTTTAGATCTCTGGAATAAATGAATTACGTTACATGGTATCCAGGCAACTTGTAAATGAGATTCTGCACTCATTACTGGTTGAAATTGGAATAATCTCAGAGAAAGAAAGTTGTGCTGAAAAGTAAAAGCTGAAGATTTAGAGAGGCATTTGATCTTACTTCCTTTGGTCTTGGGATCACAGACAGGTCCAGCTGTTGGCCATCTTGGACAAGAATTGGTCATGATGGGTTTGTGGTGGGCACACTGAGGACAATGCAGGGATAGCTAGCTCATAATCCAGGCTAATCCCAAGTCTTTGCTTCCTTCACTTTCTCTTTCCTTTGGTGCTCTTGGCCCAAAATCCTGTAAATCAACTGTACTGCATGTTTGGATTTCAGCAAAACATTGAATCAGTCTCTCACAATGTGCTTGGGGGTAAGAAAAATAAAAATGGGTCTGGATTCACAAATAATAAGAAACTTGGAAGCTGTTTGACTCTACTTTGGGATAGGAAGTGATAATGGGAAACCCAACCCCAGAGAAGGATTTCTGATGGTTTCTAGCTCTGCTTCCCCTTTTCCAGCTCAAATATTTTTGTGATTGTTGTTGCTATGCATGACTACCATTTATACATGCCCCTACATGTCAAGATGCACATATATTTACACATATACATGTATGTAATTATATATAATTTTTATAATTTCATGTGTATATTTACATATATATATAATTTGATTTTTATACAAGTCTGTGGTATAGCTGTTTTTTCATAGTGAGGCTAAATAACTTTCTTTTGACACAGTGAGACTAAGTCAGAGATTCTAAAGATTTAAGGTTAGAATATCTGCTCTGAGAGCCATTGCTCTGTTACTTATGGCTGAAGTGGGAGGGAAGGATGGCGGATACATGGGATCATCAGGATCCGACAGGACATTGCTGGGCATGGTCAGAAACAAGAAGCAATTTCACTGAGCAAACTGAAGCTCCTGGAGGAGGGTCCCTTCACCCCAAGCCAGTGCAAGAACAGGAGAGTAGACAGCACTTTGGAGACTGTGCAAACAGGAGAGTGGACAGGAAGCTCAACATGAGACAATAGGATCACGTGGCAGCCAAGAAACCAAGACAAAATGAAACAACCCAACTAATTAGATTTTAGTTGATTTTGAGAGACTATCGTAGCTGGAGTGTGATCTGGAACAAGAAAACTGACAAAGGGCTAGTCTGTTCTTTGGAGCTGTTAATGTAACGTTGATGGATTAAAGAGGGATGGCAGAATTCCTTACTGCTATTCTTTTGTCTGCTTTATTTCCAGGAAAACATTAGGACTCTAAGGTGTGCATAACTATGGCAGGAGAGAAATGTGGCCTCAGCCTGCTGGTAACTATTACTTCCTGGAGTCTCCACCCCACTGGGGTGTAGACCAAGTAGCAAAGGAGAGTGACCAACAGCCACATCGTCCAGGAAATGAGGGAAGAGTCTGGATGCCCAAGGGAAGAGAAGCGTGTGGATGCCAGCCTCACTGTTTTCACACAGCCGAAGGCCACCGATAACAGAATAGGCTTCCTAAGTCTCCGGGACAGAGGCTCCCAAGCTTGCTTGGCTGTTGGCTATAGAGAAAATTATATTTTATATTTCAGTCCAGAATACACATAAATATGCATATATAATTGAAGCAAGCTTTCAAGAAAACATTGCTTGCCCTTGCTATGTTTAATTTTCTTTGATATTTTCTATTCTAGTCAACGCTGTTGATTCTATTTCATTCATTCTGTCCTCTATTCTACTCTTTCTATGCTGTCCTTGTTCTTCTTTGGTTTTAGTTTTAAAAAAAACCTGTCAAGATACATTAAATTGATTTCCTGACCTATTAACTGGATGCAATTCATAGTTTCAAGCTCATTCCCCTGAGGACTAGAGGTAGGACACAGAGCGGAGCCAGTAGGTGCTAGCTGGTGCTCCAGGATGACAAAGAACTTCCATTGTGCCACAGAGAGGTGACGCAAGATGGGATTGGTTTCCTCAGGAAGAGGTGAGTCACTGCCTTTTGCAGTACTCAAGCTTGGTTCAATGTAAGTGGGATGAGAATGTTGCAGAAGGCAGTTGAACACCGATGGGACTGAAGGAAATCATCTGTAAGGGTCTTTCCCTTCCTGACATGCCCCAGTTGTATCAGTGGCATTGGCTGCTCAAAGGTCCTGTGAGAGGTGAAGATGGAGTCACCCCTTCCATTCAGACCACAGATCAGAGGGTGAGAACCATTCCGGGAACGCATTTGGAAATAGCTATTTGAAGTTATTCACTCATTTGTTCAACAAATATTCATGGCATATCTAACATTAAGTCAAACACTGGGCTGGGCTTGGGTGATATAATATTGACTCAGCCCTTGGCTGCTGAAGCTTACTATCTAATAAGGAAAAGATAGCCATTCAGCAGGCAGGTTGAAGAGCCCAACTATCTGTCAGCTGCTGCTTTCAGAGGCAGGCATCTATCAGTAAGTACATCAGTGTAAAAAACTAAAAGCTCCTCGCCAGCCCGGAGCTTGCAGATACTCTATGAGAAGGACACACATAATTAGTCAGCTATAATCGTGCTAAGTACCTGGAGGGTAGCAGCTTAGTTCAAGTCACCACCTGAAATGGAGTCCAGAGAAAGAAGGAGTCTTGCAGAGAGAGGGAGCAGCAAGCACCTAAGGACTTGAGGGAAAGCTGAGCTGGCTGGGATATGGGCGGGGACCTGGGGTCAGGAAGCGGGACTTCCCAACTGGGAACTGGGGCTTGGTGCTGAGAGCGAGGAGAAGTCATCAGAAGGATATCCGAGGAGGTGGAGAGCAGAGGAGCAGTGCGAAGATGGCAAAGACAGATCTGAGGCACCGTGAGCAGGACCTGGCGGCGACCAGGGGACACGGGGACCCCTGTGCTTCTGCAGCTGGTGGTGATGGGAGCAGAAGAGAAGGATTCATGGGACCAGGGCAGAGGAGAGAGCAGCGGCGGGGGAGAAGGCGGGCTTACTTTGGGACACGGTTGCACCAGCAGTTTCCTTAAAATGCAGCCCCCTTGAAATACCACCGCCTGCTTGTCTGCTGGGAATCACCTGCCAGTCTCCTCTCCTAGCTGCCCCTCTCTGCCCCACCATTTCCACCACTGCCTCAACAACCCTTGACTGTACTTGGTCTGCTCACAGTGACGAGAATAAATAGCATTTGATTCCTTATAATAATAAACCGCACGGAGCATTCCCGGCCAACCGGGCACTGTTTCAGGCCTGTACACAGACTGCTGTCTTAATCCTCATGACATCCCTGCAGTCCGAGCCATCAACACCCCCTTTGCACAAAGGAAACTGAGGCAGAGCAGCTCGGGTAACTTACCTCGTGAACGAGGCACTGCTAGTAAGTGCAGAATGGGATTCAGGCCCAGGGCTGGTCATTAACCTCTGCACACCTCCAGTTTCCTGTAGGGTACTGGTAGACCCTTGAAGTGAGGGACCATTTACTACCACTAATAGGATTTTTAAAAAGTTCTTGGAGCATAGAATGACACTTGGACCATCGTAGGCCCTTAAAAGTTTTGTTAGGGTGGGTTAGGGCCTTGATCTTACATTTAAGATCTGAGAGTCAGAGCTGCTTGTATATCTCAAGGAAGGGGTTGGTGAGAGTTTCTGGTGAAGGACAGAATGTATGTACTTGGGGCTCACTGGCTTCGTGAGCCCTGTCATAACTTCCCCTACAGGCAGAGCAGCCTGAGACAACCCCGAAACTGCCGTATATGGTCAGGTTTTTGTTTTTTGTTTTTCTTGGTACCGGGGATTGAACTCAGGACCTTGTGCTTTCAAGGCAGGTGGTGGAACCACTGAGCTAAATCCCCGGCTTGTGGTCATTTTTTAATAAAGTTTTACTTGTATTTATGCATGCTGCTGAAATTTGAATCTCAGTTTTCATTGTCTTGAAATAGTCTTCTTAAAATGTGAAAGACATATGTATATATTTTTTATAGTTCTCTGAAGTTTTGTTGTTTAAGTTTTTATTAGTCCATGTTGGTGGTACATAATGTTTACATTCCTTGGAGTTGATGCATGTCCATGACACATACTAATTCCTTCCTTTATCCGCTTCCCCTCCTTTTCCTCCTCCCTTCTTCCATCACCCAGTTTCTTTCCCATTTGAGAAAGTTACCCCCTACTTCTTATTATCTATCTTTTATTTCGCTCTTTGTTTATAATTTGAGTTTCTCGTATAAGAAAAACCATGCAATATTTAAACTTAAGTGTTTATTTTGTTGAGATTTTTGAGACAGAGCCTGTGTAATTCAGGCTGGCCTTGAATTTGCAGTGATCCTCCTGCTCAGCCTCCTGAGTGCTGGGTTTACAGGTGTGCACCACCACACCTGACTAAGGTTTTCATATTTTAAAAATGTAAAAATATTTTAAAAATTAGAAGCCATTTTTTAGCTTAAACTGTAATAAGAAGAGGTTTTTGGGTAGATGTGGTCCAGAGTCGTAGTTTGGTCTGGAGCTGTAGGTGGAAGTGACTTTAGACTCCTAGAAGTTTACATGAGCTCATCTCTGGGAGGCCACTCTGACTGGGGATTTTAACCAGGGGCTGGGGAGGAGGGCTCATCTCCAAGGGGCTGGGGCAGGTGGGGACAGGGTGGGACACCAGTGACCTCTAAAGCACTTTACTCTACTTTATGAGATTCCACGCCACAGTTTCCTGGACTGTAGAATAAAACCACAAGAGCCGAACTGATTAGAGGGAAGGTCATTGAGAATTAGTAAAAAGGTCTGAGTTATAAAATGGTTTATAAGAAATGATGCTTCATTGCGTTCAAGGACATTCGGCAATCAAATGAACACTTAACCAAGGACTGTCAATAATCCATCTGAATTGCACTTTGTATTTTTCAAAGTGCTTTCCAGTACATTATCTCCATTGATCCACTGGGTACCCTAGGAGGGAGACAACCCCATTTTACAAGTGAGGTCAGATTGCACACTGTGTGGAGAGCTCATATGGGTCTGGGCTACACCTTACAGCCCCCATGGGTCTCGTAAAAATGGTGCCTTGATATTCTGTTTGAAGACTATGTTATGGAGCTTTAAGAAACTCACTGACACGTGTATGAAGAGTAAACTCCCCTAACTCAAGCTTATTTTTAAACCTCGAGAATTTGCATTTGCTAGAAACATGACCATATTATCCCACTTAGCATGTGGAATTAATTGAACAATACTTTTCACTAGGAATCCAAGATGGACCCCCCTGAAAAAAAGTTGGGAACCTCAACTTGCTCCAGGTAGGTTCATGACTCTTGTTATAGGTGAGCATTTCTGAATGCATCTGATGAGAGGCATAGGCAGATTAATAGGTAGAATCAAGGTACACACTCAAAAAGAAAGGACCACAAGAGGGTGACCCATGATGGTCTAGGGTGGAGGGTAATTAGATGGTCCTGGGGCATCTTAGGGTCGATGATCTAGGCTAGGCACAGTGGTACAAGGATGTAATCCCAGTGCTCAGCAGGCTGAGGCAGGATTATGAGTTCAAGGCCAGCCTGGTCTACATAGTAATTTCAAGCCTGGCCTAGACTACTTATGCAGACCCATCTCAAAATACCAAAAGTGTGTGTATGGGCTCTGGAACGTGTTTATTCTTTTGACTTATTTATCATTTACCTAATGTCTGTTTCCTTAGAGTCAGGTTGCCCATTAGTGGACTAAAGAAAAGCTGGCTCTATCAGCTAGGTTAAAGTGGAAATCATTTATGTGTGTTTGAAGTTTGGAGATAATAGTGATGTTTCTTTGAGAGTGGAAGTCTTTTGGAATTTATGCATTTAGAGTACTGGAAAAAATATAAGCCAAAGTGATGAACTTATTTATCTTTAAAATTCTTAGGAATTAAAGAGTAAAGAACCCGGAGAGAAAAAAATGGGCCTATTGTTTCAAAGCATTGTAATCTTGGGTAACTTTGATTGTCTTGAAATTGGAATCTTCTCAAAATTTCAGAAGTACAATTTTATTGTCTCCTTTCTACCTATCTTTATTTTTTCTGTCCTCCCTCACACTGATTAAATATAGCCAGAGTTCATTGAAAGTCCTTCCCAGGTCTGAAGGATCAGAAATTCATTTTGAATTAGAAAGGCTTTTCAGGGTCCAAAATTCTTCATTCTGGCAAATTTGTGAATGAAAGAAATCAGAGCAAGCAACTCTGATGCTGGAGAAAATCTACTCCAATTACCTTGTAGCGATTTCCTTCTTGAACATCAGAGAAAGTGTGACTTGGGGGACTCAAGAAGCAACCAGCAAGCCCTGGTGATTTGGGGCATGAGTCTGTTTTCTCCAACTTGGGACTTTCATCAGCATTTCCCTGCCAAGTTGGGCTTTGGCATACTCAAGGACGCCTTGGCAAACTTTGTTAATTTCCCAAGAGCAGCTTCCTAGTTCTTAATTAGGTCTTTTATTCCTAGATGTCTATATTTAACCTTGCCCTGTGAGTGCTGACCCCTTTTGGGTACTGCCAAGAACTTCAGGGAGGTGGTAGTTGAGTCTAGACATGGCAATTATTCAGATAACGAAGCTCCTCAAACCTCATTCTTGAAGGAAGACCCTATGAGGAAGTATTCAGTTATAAAGTGATGCCTTCATGAATTCATCAAATAACTGCTCTGCACTTTCCTTCACATTGCCTAGGGAGGCAGAGAGCACACAATTAACCCATAGAAGGACACAAGCCAATGCTATAAGGATTTCATCCTTGAACTTGGCAGGGTAGAGGACAGGAGGGGAAAAGTCAGTTGATAAAGAGGACAAGAGAAAAGTTCCTGATTATGCATAAGGATTCTGTAAGAATGTCCATTTCACCCTTGCTTGTATAAAACAAAAATTGAAAATAGCCTACAAGTCTATCTCAGGAGAAGTGGATCAATACATGGCAGTATATTCACACAAAGGGATTCAATTTAGCAGTGTAAAGATGTTTGAATGAGAGTTATGGGTATAAACATGGATAAATCTGAAAAACATATAGCTCAGACGAAAAAAGCAAATTGTACAGGACACTAACAATGTGAAAACATTTGTAAAATTTTAAAATGTGATGATAATTATGCTATATCTTGTTTGTTTTTTGGTACTGGGGATCGAACTCAGGACCTTGTGCTTGTGTGGCAGGCGCCAGAACCACTGAGCTAAATCCCTGGCCCTAATTATGCTATATCTTGTTTATGGGTAGCCTATGTGTAGTGCAAGCATTAAAAACATCCATAATGATTAAAAAATCCATATACCCCTGTTTTCCTTTGTAAAGGAAAGAAAGAAAATACATGATATTGTCACACACTTAAGTTTGGTTACCTTTGGGGAGGGAAGCCAGAGAATGTGTCAGAAGAAAGATCAATGTTTTCAGTAGAGTGTAGTGTTTAATTTTTTAAAAAATCTGGGTGGTAAATTCCTAGGGAATTACCTACACTAATACTAGTTAATATGCTATTATTAATTATCATCTTTATATGACTGGAATAGTTCATTTAAGAATGAAAGGGACTGGAAGGAAAGCTGAGGTTACTGTTTATTAGGGATGGGTTGAAGGATGACAAGAAAAGTCTCAGGAGAGGACAGTATTATCATTTGGATCTTGATGATCCCAAAGACTTGTGTGTTAAAGCCTTAGTCACCACCCTATGGTGCTACTGTGGGGTGGTGAAACCTTTAAGGGGTAGGGCTCAGCGGGAGGAAGTTAGGTCATTGAGGGCATTGTGATCCCAGCTCCTTCTTGCTCTCTGTCTTTTACTTCAGGCCACAAGGTGAGCAGCTTTTCCCACCACACACTCCCTGCCATAATGCCTGGCTTGCCACAGGCCCAAAAGCAACTAGGTCAACTCACCATGGACTGAGACTATGGGTCCAAATAATCTTTCCTCTCTTAAAGCTGATTACCTCAGGTATTTTGTTGTGGTAGTAGAAAGCTGAATAGCACAGGGAGCTTCTTTCCTCCATGAATTATGATCAACTGAACTTTCCAGGGAAATAAATATATTTAGGAGATAGTACTGGGTAGTTCAAAGAACAAGATTTCAGAACCGGTTGGCCACTCTAAGGAGCTGAGTGATCTGCAGTGAACTCCCAGCCTTCCTGGGGTCAGGTCTCTCCTCTGAGGTGGGGAATTCTCCCAACTCTCACTGCAGTCTGGCTGCCTTTGTTTCTGCAAATCATCTTGTAAGGCAGCCCTGTGGTGATGTTGAGGAAGGCTCAGCAGACAGCCCTACTGCTCAAGGGGTCTGTGTATGGGGAAGTGGAGAGGGCCAGGGGGGACATAAATACTGGACAGAGCTGGGCTGCAAATCTGCTTACTTAACCCTTGGCACCTTGCAAGTAACTGTGGGCAATAATTACATTGATCAAAAGGGATTTTTTTTCTGTTATAGAAGTTATTGAACATATATGAAATTAGATACTATTACTCTTGCTTTTGTGAGTATCCCTCCACCCTTAACCACCATTAACCCATGGTCAATCTTGCCCCATCTGCCCACCGATCCACTCCCCCTCACTTCTAACTTTGAAGCAAACCTCAGGTGTAAGATCATATATAGTGTTCTTCAGGATTATCCAGTGAAACAGAACCAATAGGCTCTATCTCTGTATCTATTGATGGATCAATTTATTTTAAGAAATTGATGTATGCAATTATAGGGGCTGGAATTTCAGGTGAGAGTTGATGGATGTTGTAGTCATGAGTCCAAATTCTGCAGGCTAGAAACCCAGGCAGAGTTTCTATGTTGCAATCTTGAGGCAAAATTACTTCTTCTAGAAACCAGTCTTTGGTTTTAAGATTTTTAATTGATTGGGTAAGCCTAGCCCACATTATGAAGGTTGAGCTGCTTTACTCAAATTTATTGATTTAAATGTTAATCACACCCCAAAAGTTCTTTCACAGCAATATCTCAACTGCAGTGTGAGCAAACACTGGACACCATAGCCTTGTTAAGTTGACACAAAAGATTAACCATCACAAACCATTTTATTAATAAGTATCTAAGCATGTGTATCTAAAATGAGGACTCTTTTTTTAAAACAATCACAATATTATTACTTAAATAAATGAATAGTTATCTTTAAAGTCATCAAATAGCTAATGAAATTAACATTTCACTTTCTAGTTGTCTCACATGTGTCATTGTTTTATAATTTGTTAATTTGAGTTAGGGTCCCCCTATGGCCCATACTTTTTGATTAGCTAAGTACAGTATGTGTTTCATATCTTTTAATTTATGAATTCCCTCAACATTGCTCTCTGTTTCTTGCAGTTAATTTAGACAACATATATTATCTGTCCTACAGAAGTGCTCACAGTGCAAGTTTTGCTAATTGTATCACCTCAGTGGCATTGATCATGTTCCTCTGTCCTCTCTGTTTTCTATAAACTGGTAGTTGAATTTAGAGACTCAGACAGCCATTTAGAAAACCTTGCATGATTTTTAAGGGCCCATGGAAGGATTCCTTATTTGCTCACAAACAAAATAAACAAAAGCCACATGCCTCCCTTATTAGCTTGCTGAGAACTAAAATTGCACTGCTAGAATAATTTTGTTTTTATCCCCAATTAACATGTAAATACTCTGAGAGAAGGAAAAAATTATTAGGCATTCTTTCTTAGGTATGAATGCTTTGTAGAAGACGAAAAAATCTTTTCCACACCCATTACAAGGCTCATGGCTGACACCCACATAACAAAAGAGACTGACAAGAGAAAAATGTGACAAAGTTATTTCACCAAGTTTTACTAGACAAGAAGCTTTCAGAAATGAAGGACAAAGACCCAGGACAACGTTTTTTCAATGTTAAGTCTGCTGAATAAGTAGATATTCTTTCCCACTGCGTATGGGGCAGGACATCTTTTTCACATGAGGGTCTTATGACTCACTTACAAGAGAAGTGGGCCAGGGAATTCCCCCACAGAGAGCTCTTGTGCAGAAGGTAGGAAAATATGACTTCAAGGTACTGTATTTTGGGGTAGTGTGTCCTGCACCATACCGGCTTCTGTGAAAATCTCTCCCTAAGCCAGTCTCTAAAAGTGGGAGGAAGGAAACAGTGGGAAGAGACAGGAATGTGTGTGTAGTAGGTGGCTATTTTACCAGGAGGGGCCATAGGGTCTCTATGGGAAGAACAGACTCAGTTAGGATGGGGCTCATCCCGAAGCCCCATTTACTGCGCTATAGTCATTGTATTTAGTGATTTCAATCCATTATTTCATTTAAATCTTGTAACAACCTGGAAGTAAATATAACATAGCCATTTTAAAGATGCATACACCAAGCTGGCTGTGGTGGTACATGCCTGTAACACTGGGAGGCTGAAGCAGGAGGATTTTAAATTCAAGCCTAGCTGGGCAACTTAGTGACTTAGCAAGACCTAGTCTCAAAATAAAAAATAAAATAAAAAGGAGCTGGAGATGTAGCTCAGTGCAAAGGCCCTTGGGTCAACAATCCCTAGTACTGAAAAAAAAAAAAAAGATTCAAGCACTGAGGCTCAGCTAGGTGTAATTATTAATGGGCATGGGGCTAGGAAGTGGAAGCATGGGAATTTCTCGCTACATCTCCAGCTTCTTGCTCTTTACACTAGTCCATAGTTGCCACTTTTCAGATGCCTTCCTTACTTCTGGCTGTGGGGGTGGAGTGTGGAGCTTAATAGGGTGGGGCTTGACAGAGATTTCCTTCCTCTGGAATAGCTTGGACCCTTTCTGGGGCTCCTGCCAGAATCTGGTCATCTCAGACACAGTCAGGGATCTGACTCATGGCCTCTGTATAAAAAGTCCTTTTTGGTTTTCTCTTTTTCTTTGCCCTTTTCTGGGAAAAATGATGGGAATATTATCTCTGGAAACTCAGCCTGCTGATTAGACAGAAAAGATTCTTATGACCCCTATTGTGCTACCATGAGTCAGCAGGGCTTTTAAAAAGTACTTTTATTTATTTATTGCACAGACAAGATTGTAAGACTACCAGAAATTTAAAAGAAGAAGGACAAGAGCAGGAGGAGGTGGTGGAGGAGGAGGAGGTCTGAATCCCACCATCCCAACTGCATGGTAATGTGTGCATCTCGCTGTGTGTGGTTTGGTCTAGATCCTCCAAATAGACAGTTTTATGCAACAAAATCAACCGTTTCATCTCTTGTCATCCCTCATCCGTCTAGCTGGATACACGTGCAGGTTTTCTGGTTCTCTTCAGGTCTCCTCTGAGGGTATAATGTAGTGGGCAGAAGTGGGGGACACTGGTCTCTTTGCCGGTCATCTTGAAGATATTCAATCTGAAGCATTAACCTGCATAACTCTGTATCCCTGGAGCCGGGCAGGTGCCCACAGAGCCTTGTTATCCCTCAATTTTGTCATTTTTTTCTTCTGGCCTCTTTGAGGACATAGCTATGAGTCTTTGTAGGGGAACTCTTTGAAAACAAGATGGGAAGGATGAAGACTAGCAAAGGTAATTTAGAAAGAAGGAGCTATAACTTTGGATCAGTTGTGATTTTCCTTAATAATGAAATTACACCTACAGCTATATTCTCTCTCTCTCTCTCTCTCTCTCTCTCTCTCTCTCTCTCGCTCTCCCTCTCCCTCTCTCCCCCTCTCCCTCTCTCCTTCTCCCCCTCCCTTCCTTCCTCACCTCTCTCCCCTCCACCTCTGAGCACTAAAATCTCATTATTTCAAAAAATGTATTTTGTAGGCAATTTTAACATAGAAGAACAGTTCTAAAGCAAAAGAAGTGTGTGGAACCAGTTGCACCATGGACAATGGCGTACTCTTTATTCATATTCTGTCTGTCCAATGCATGCCTGATTTGGGCTGGCTCACCTCAAGCGACCTTGAGCACAGGGAGTTTGAGTTATGCTAGGCACAAGCATTTGCTTTAGCCAGCCACGGTTTCCCTTAGGTTTCCTTTCAGTGAAGTGCACTTACTACCATTACCAATTTACAATAAAACCTTTGAGGCATCCTTCAAGAAAACTACAACAAGAAAAAAAAAGTTAAGTTCTATAAAGAAGTCATTTGTTTTTAGCCGAGTTCATCGGGGTGTGATGTGGGTTGGTGCAGACATAAAACTGTCTGAAGTCTGGCTTCAGGGTTTAGAATTGTAAAATATTCATGGTGTATAATTTTACATAATTTGTTTAGCCACCAAGATATAATTTAGTTATTTGGTGCGTGAATCCTTCACAAGGCCTAAAAAAGAGAAAAATGGACTTTAAGAAGCTAAATCTAGCTCTGATACAAATGTAGATAACAAGAACATAGAGCCCTATGTATTCAGTCCACACAAGCACACACATCCTTCTGCATAGAATTAATTTATGAGCATCATGTAATTAATGTTATAATTAACCTATAAAATGCTGATATATTACAATTTTCAGCTGATCATTTGTGCTGAGCATTTCATATGCATTAGTTAGCTAGTTTGGCTATGCATGTGATTGCATACCAACGCAAAGGAAAGAGCTAGTGGAAGAGTCTTTGATTTCAGAAGGATGCATTTAGATCATAAAACTCCTTGATGGTGAAGTTGATCAGAAAGCAGATGTGATAATTTACTTATTCAAAGCATAGCAATAGCCCATCTCTGTGTCCAGTACCATGCTGAGGACTAATGGGTACATTTGTCAAAAGTAGTTCCCAAATCCCAGGGGGCACTTACAGTCTATTTGAGGAGACACACTCATGCAGAAATGGCTAGAAAAACACCTGTAAGGCATCATTTAAGTAAGTCAGGCTAGTGTGGCAGAGCCCTCCAACCAAGATGCAGAGGACAAACAAATCAGGGAAGGTAATTGTTCTCCATCCCCTTTGCTGCTGCCCAGGAAGAGCTCCTGTCCTGCCCCACTGGATACTGTCACCTTGGTGGCTTGCCTCTTCCAACTCACTCTCTATTCAGGAGTATATGATCACTCTCAGAGGAAGCCCAACTCTGGCATTTTCCTTCTTGAAATCCTTCTGTATTTCCCACTGACCTTAACAAGAAGCCCAAACCCTTTAGCTTGGAATAATACCAGATCTGTCCCTAAAGTCCCCAGGCGGAACAGCTTGCTACTCCCCCTTCCGCCCCAAAGTGGCCTCACTTCTCTTGATCTTGCACTTGGTCTTCATCTGACCTGAAATATTTTTCACCCTGCCACCCCATTTACTCCCGTGTTTTCTTTGGTCTCAGCTTTGGCTTTGTCCCTGCTAGGAGTCCTCTAGTATCCCCACACTAAGTGCCAGACTGTCCTTTGACTACATTCACTACACAGCACGCCCTTGGGTAAGTCACTGGGGATCAGTTCGGTGATTAACAAATGCTTATTTGTTAAAGTGATCATTACTTATTTATTTTTGAAATATACAACAGATACTGTGTATTAGATAATGCAAGTGATATAATAATGGTAGCTACTATTGGTATAATACGCATTAGTTTCTCCTCATTACGGTTTAAGTTTGAAGTGTCCCGCAAAGACTTATGTATTGAGGCCTTGATCCCCAAGGCAGCCATGTTCAGAGGCAGGGCCTAGAGAGATGATTGGCTCTTGAAGGTGATAATCTCATTCATGGATTAACCCATTGGTGAGTTTATAGCTGAATGGGCTGTTAAGAGGTGGATCCCAGTTGGAGGAAGTAGATCATCACGCCTTTGAGCTCTTTCTCTCTGGCTCCCGGCTGCCATGAGTTGAGCAGCTTCCTTGGGCCACACCCTTATGCCATGAGGTTTGGGTCCTAGAGCAAGCTGACCATGGACTGAAACCTCTGAAACCATAAACCAAAATAAATATTTCCTCCTATCAATTATTTTTCTTAGGTCTTTAGCACAGTGCCGAAAATCTGATTAATATGTTTTTCAAAACTTCAAACTGTTTTGCAATCATTTCCAGGTTGTGACTCCAGAAAAACATTGAGCTCTGGTAACACATCGTGGGTAAACTGGGCAAGCTGCTGCAGCGGATCCCTTGGAGTGATGAATGGTGCTCCAGACTGGCCTGTGACCCACCTGTGACATGTGGGCTGGGAGGTCCATTTCCATCTGGGGTTCGGTTGAGCATGGCCTGTTTCCTGCTATGATCTTGGCATTCTGTACACAGATAGTGCTGAGTAATTATTTTGTGAATGAATGAACTGAGCGATATGAGCTTTCTTACAGGGATAGAGTATTAGACAGAATGTGAGAAAATAAAGGACTGAGGTTCTGTGGAAAAGCAATACTATGTGGGATCGGAGACAGGCACTGGCTTCTTGTGGTGTGTGCCTTTTATATGGTTAGAATCATTTCTTGTGCACATAGATCACCTGAACCCTCCACTCACAGTGCCCAGCTAGAGGGGACAGCTAGCATATCAGGGAATTAAAAACGGGGCAATAAAAACAGAGATGGGAAAAAGCATAAAACAAGAATAGTGAAAACAAGAATTTCACGTTAGCAAAATTGATTTGATTGCAAAGTGACTGCCATGAAACTGTAATTTCATATGAATTTTAAAACTAACCTTTTACAGATTATAACAGGAATACATATTCATTGCAGAGAATTTGAAACATGTAGAAAAGCAGACAAAAAAAAATAGTACCCATAATCCCACTGCCCAAAATAACCACATCCATGTTGCTGTGTCTCAGGTTTTGTTGCCTGTGCATGTGTATCTGATGGAATATAAAATTCCACATTGCTGTCCCTGTCCAAGCTCCTCATCCTGCAGTAGCTTTGTTGCCTGAGGCCTGGGGTTCCAGGTAGGTTCTTAGAAGAGGGGCCAGAGCAGGGGTTGGAGAAGGAACTGTCCACCCCAAGCGGTGCCTTTAAAGGCTGACGATATGTAACTCCCTGCTGGGCTGAGCACTGACTCCTGGCCAGCAGCAACTGGTCAGCTCAGAACTATTTCTAGGCAGCCCCTGGCCAGCAGCCTGCTGCAGATCCTGGGATGACATGGCTTCTGCAGCCTCAGCTTGCTGTGGCTCTGCTCTCAGCTCTGGCCATCTGGCCACTGGGTTTAAGAGTTCACCTTTTGGTCTGGTGGGTAGGAAAGCTGCTTCTGGATTTGGGAAACCCAGGGTCTGAACTGAACCACCTGACAGGTGGACTGTGTATGTGTGTGTGTATGTGAGTATATGCAAAGACCTGATAGAGACCAGACTAAGAATCCAAGCCCAGGACCAGGACTCACATGATTTCAGAAACAAGAGAGCATCCCAGGTGGTAGTGGGGTCACAAAGTCAGCTCAAGCCTAGCAGTTCGGCTAGTTGACATCAGGTCCCAGGGTATTGAGTTCAAACTCCCCAAATCCCACTTGGCAAAGGCACTGTCTGTCCTGGAACCGGGGCCAGGTGTGAGCCTGGAGTGAATGCTCCAGTATAAGACAGTGACTGTGGGATTGAGAAGACATAGGGTTCTGGGACAGAGAAGCAAGCCACTCTTAGCAGGAAGAGGTTTTAGAAATTATTGTCCATTTTTCTACCCAGAGCCAGAATACTTCTTAAATCTCTTGGCAGAAGATCGTGCATATTGATTGGACATGTCCACGAACAAAGGCTCATTCAGTCATTTGTTCAGCACATGACCCTTAGGAGGATGGGAAACTCTTCCATGTTAAGGGAAATGCCTCTCTGGGGCATGACCAGGTGCCCTAGTTCTGTCCTGACAGAATCCCAGAGCTGCTGGGCTCTGGTGCATGAAAGGCCGCTGTGCAGGTGGTGTGGGGAGCGCCCTTCCTCCTTTTTGACCAGAAACAAGCTCTCTGCCTAACTCTGAATGCCAGCCTGGCAGAGGATGGAGGCCAGAGAAGCGAAGCTGGGATTGATCTGATTTACTCAGGCCACAGTGGAGTCAAGGAGAGCAGAGGTAGGTACAGGATAAAACCCTTGGTCAGGAGCCAGGCAGGTATTTGGTTTTTTTCCTTATAAGCCATAATTAAGAAATTTCAAGACTTTGGGAGACCTCAGTAGATCAAACTTTCTGCTCCTTTTTCTTCCAGGCAGAACAAAATGATAAAATTATTTAGACATTACCTTATTTGTTTCAGCCTTCTACTTTTGAGCTGATCTTTTGATTTTTCATAAGTCTCAGCAGATTTTAAACCCTCCCCTTCTTTTTGGGAGGTGGACACACAACTCTGGGTCACAATGGGACATCAGCTTCAAGGTAGCTGGCCTTTCTTTTCACCTTTAAGGCAGAAATAATCAGCAGGTGTGGCATTCAATCAAAATCCATTACCTCAATCAAAGGTTTCCTGGATGGGTCACTTTCTGTTCTTTTGTAGCAACATTAAACATCAAGATATTGTCCTACGTGCAATTTATCAGCTCAACTTCATAAGCTCTATATGCCACTCACTGAAATAACACGAAATGTAGAGTTCAGGGATACATGCACAGAAATGTGGGTGTGACTTCAGGACAATCGTTATAAGTCCCAGCCAGTTATTTCCCGCACCTTCCGTATATCCCCTGATAGAAATATCTAGACTTAGGACCAACAAAAAATTCTGACAGAGAACTTCCTGATACTATACCAAAATCTGACCATGGATGAGTCAAGGGAAAACCATCATGCCCAAACAGGAAAGGACAGTTCTCACTAAGAGGAGAAGAGAAAAATCCTATGGAATATGAATGCACTGACTTTATTGAGAGGACTGACAAGGAAGACATAGACTTAGCAGGAATGTGGGATACCTAACTTGGCGGTTAAGGAAAATCTTCTCAGGAATATCAGAGGGCTGGAGGCACAGTGATCATTTATGAAGTGTATTAGTTAGGTTACAGGTCATGGTGGTGTAACAAAGAGGCCCCCAGTACAATGGCTTACATAACATAAATGCTAGACTTTGTGTTGGTGTGATGGTCATACAACTGTCAAAGTTCAGAGAAAGGAACATCTAAGACCTGTGCAGTTTGGATGTTAATTAGACCCCCAAACACACATTTCTTTCCTTCTCATATAATACCCCAAAGATGGGTGGGTTGATAGCAGTTTTGTTTTGTCACCTGTCAACTACTGTCTTTACCAATGTAGTAAAGAAAGAGAAAGAAGGAGAGGTAGAGACTTGGCTTTAGGCTGGGCTAAGTCAGAATTTGACCCACTGCTTCCACTTCTATGCTACAGGCTGAGTCACAAAGCTACCGAAAGATGAGAGGCCCAGATGTGAGCTGAAATGTCACCTACCCGGCTGGCTACAAGCCCAGGGCGCGGGGTTCACTGGGGAAGTCAGGCGCCTCACAACCTGAAGTGATGGTAGAGGCCCACGAGCCGTGCTGGCCACAGAATGGGGTGGGGGCGATCTGCAGAGTCACTCGGGGACAGAATGGACATGGTCGTGTCACTGCCTGCTCCTACAGACAGGGCTGAAGAGAATCAAAAGGCTGGCTTGCACTGAGTAGATAAGCGGTGGGCTTGAGATGGGGCCAAAGGGGCAGCTGGTGTGTGGGTGGGGCAGAAGGGAGAGGTGGCCAAGGGAGCCTTAGAGCCTCTACCCCTGGAGATGTTTAATAATAGAGGAGGCAGCTGCCACTGCTGGCTAGGGTGTGGCTCTGTCTGAAGCCAGGGAGTGAAGGAAATTGTTTCTCTACAGAAGAAAGTAGAACACTGAAAATATAACAAAACAGAAGTGGGGATCTGAGAGACCATACTGGGAGCTCTCTTGCCATCCATATTCTAGGCAAAGCGCCCACTGTCCCCTGGCCACTGACACCTGCAGTGTCCACTGCAGGCTTATCGCCACCTCCTCTTTGGCACCATGCATATCTTTCTCTTTTCCAGCTCTATGTGTCTCACACTGCTGACCACAACCCACTTCACGACTGTTAGTGACTTGTGTCCTGTTTTGCAAACTACAGACCAGCAGAACAAAAGATCAGGCAACCAGGATTATGTGTTTGGCTCCTAGGCCTTGCAGTGAGCTGAGGGAATTTGGGGTGGGATAGCTGAGGAGTCCTAGGCTTTAGCAAAGTGGTGAGAGGAAAACATGTCCGACACGGTGTGGTTGTCATACATTGCTGTGGGGTCCCAGGGTGGTTTACCTTGAGAGCAGTGTGCTTTCTCATGGAGGAGGTTAGAAACTCCTGAAGGCAGCACCATGCATCCTACTTCCTGCTTTCTCAGCTGCTCCGATGATGCTCAGGAGATAGATAATTGTTAAATTAATAACCATTTGCACCTAATGCAGTGTTAGTGAGCTACATATTGCTTCTAAGCAGGGGGTGAACTTCTCCAACCAACCCCGTCAAACCTCCCCACAATTATCCACTGCTTTCTATAGCCTTTTCAATTCTGTAAAATCTGTGGTAATGTCTCCTAGATCTTAATGTTGTAATTTAAAAAATGTATAACTGATATTGTGTAACAGGAAGAAAAGGTCGAAAAGAGCAGGGGAATTGGGAGGGGTAGGGGAAGGGAAAAAAAGGAAAGGAAAAAATATGAGAAGAGGAAAAAAAATAGAAACAAGGTCTTTGCAAATAGGGAAGGGTGGAGGGACTGAAGGGAGGGCAAGGGAAGGGGAAAGAAAATAAGAACCAAGATACTCATGTAATGGTACAAGATCCCAATGATGAATGTAACTGTATTTTATACCTAAAATGTACCAATAAAGTTAATGGGGAAAAAATTATCCACTGCCCAATGGAAAGGCTTTTTCTATAAGTCAATGATCTGTAAGATTAATGGGAAAGTACATCAAAGTGAGACCTTTGGATGGGTCTTCGAACTTCTCTGGGCCTCTGTTTTCCCAGCTGAAAATCTGTGCAGAGGCTGGAGTAGGTGATTTCTAGCAGACATTTTACAGCGCTGTTATTCTAGATCTCTGCTCCGCAACTATTTTTGAGACATTTGAGTTGCAGCTTCCCTCTTTCCCCTTCTTTCTGAGGCAGGAGAGTGTCTTAGTTGGTTTAGGCTGCTGTAACAAAAAACCATTAGCTGGTAACTTCAGAAATGTAGTTCTCAGCTCTGAACGCTCAGAAGTCCAAGACCAAGATATAGGCAGGTTTGGTGTTGGGTAAAGGTCCACTTTCTGGTTCATAGATGATGCCCACTCACTGTGTCCTCACCTGGTGGATCCTTTGAACAAGCTCCCTTGGGCTTCTTTTATAAGGGCACTAATTCTATTCACAAGGGCTTCACCCTCATGACCTAGTCATCTCCCAATGTTCCCACCTTCTATACCATCACCTTGTGGGTTAGGGTTCCAACATATGAATTTTGAGAGGCTACAAACCTTTAAACCATAGCATAAAGTATTCTCTGCAGTGTTTCCTGGTCATAGGTGAAAGGAGTTCACATGATTCTAGATGGGGTAAAGATGTGAGGATAGATACTGTCTTAGTCACTTTCCTCCTCACTGAGACGCAATACCAGACCATCAAGACTTAAAGGAGGAGAGGTTCATTTGCCTCCTTGTTATAGTCTATAGACAGCTGTCTCCAAGACAGGATGGCATGGCAGAGGGGCTCGTGGCATGGTGGACAGGAAGTAGACAGCAAAGGTAGGAGCCAGGAAGGAGGACAAATCCTTCCAGGCCACGCCCCCAGTGACCTGCCTCTTCCAACCAGACCCTGTCTCCTAACATCAAGTCAGCTATAGCAGATCCATAATCCAATCACTTTCCAAAGGTCTCACCTATGAGTGCATGAGGCCTTGGAGGGGTGTACACAGATCTAAACCATAACAGGTATGAAAGAAGGGATCAAACAGATCAGCTATTGTATTAGTTTTCTATTGCTACCTAGCCAATTGCCATAAAGTTAGTGTCTTAGAGCAACAAGGACTTACTATCTTACAGTTTTGTGGGTTAGCCCAGAACAGGCTAACTGGGCCGTCTGCTCAAGGCCTCCCCAGGACTAAGTCAAGGTTTCAGCTGGGGTTAAAATCTCATCTGCTTTGGTCTAAATGATGTTTCTCCTCAAAATTCCTATGTTGAAATCTAATCCCAGTGAGGTAGTATGAAGAGGTGGGCCTTAGGGGGCCATTATAATGGGGATAAGGGCTCTGCCCTTATGGAAGGGATTAGTAGCCTTCTATTTTTTTTTTTTTTTTTTTTTGTAAATTGCCCAGTCTTAAATTGTTAAATAAAATTCATAGGAACCCAGTGTTTTGAACTGAGTGGCTGTAGTAGGCCCCAAGAGACAAGAATAGAGCCATGTTAGGTATCATATAATCAAAGAGAAAATTTAAAAAATGGGGACATACATGAAAAGGGAAATTTTCCAAAAAATGTGATTCACAGCAACCAATCAAAAGAGGCCCTTTAGTCAGAGCCAACATAATAAGAAAGTCCCTTCAGCATTCACTGATGCAAGGCAAGCAATTCTGAAAGGACTCATCTGCTCTTCATTCTTGTTTTTGCTTTTTTCAGTCTTTTTCTGCCTACAAAGCCCACCCCTCCGTTCAGTTCAGAGGGGCTCTTTCTACTTTGTGGACAGGATGCTGCCCAACTCCTGAATCACTGATCAAAGCCAATTAGATCTTCACAATTCAGTTTGGGGGAATTTTGTTCTTTGACGAAGACATTTTGTTATAGCAGCAGGAACAGACTCAGCCATAACTTGCAGCTTGGTTTCTCCTCTTAATTCATTCAGGTTGGTGACACAGTTTAATACCCTGTGATTGTACGATGGTGGTCCCGATTTTCTCAATACTCTCCTGGAAGTTGCCCTTGTGGGTTAGGATTCCAACATATGAATTTTGAGGGGGCATGAACATTTAAAGCATGGCATAAAGCATTCTCTTCAACGTGTTTCCTGGTCGTAGGTGAAAGGAGGTCAAAGGACCCAGCACTATGGGGCTTTCATAGCTCAGCAGGCTCACCCAGAATAACCTGCCATTCGATTGCCTCCAAGTCAGCTGATCAGGGCCCGTGTGGCATCTGTAAGATCCCATTGTTTCTAATCAGCCAGGGAAATAACAAAGTATTCACAGGTCTGGTCTAAACTCGAAGGAAGAGGATTCTATATGCTGTGCACACCAGGTGGTGGGAATATGGCCGGCGAGGATCTCGGAAATCTGCCTTCCACAGCTTTGAGGGCAGGCCACAGTCTCCACTCCTACAAAGACACACAGGCACGATGGCCCAGAGAAGCTCCCAGAAGCTGGCCTAGGCACTGGGGTCTCTGGCTAGCAGGGGAAGATGTACAATTCCTAAAGGGGAAAAGCTCGGCTTAGCACGGTAGCATGGCCAAGACGATCTGGAAGTGCTGATTTTCATGTGAAATCCTATATTTTACATTTGGACAACCATTTAAGAAATGATTTAGATTTTCAAAACTTAAAGAAAATCTTATAAGGATTTGGGGAGGGGGCAGTGATACTATTCTGTATGATATGATTGTGGATAGATCTTACCATACATTTGTCCAAACCCATAGAATGTGCAAAATCAAGATTAGACATCAACTATGGACTTTGGGTACTATGGGTGTCAGTGTGGGTGTCTCAACTGGAACAAACGTGCCACTCTGATGTTGATAATGGCAGAAACTATGCATCTGGGTTAGAGGAAGAGAGATGTATGGGAAATAACTGTATCTGTAGCTGAATTTTGCTCTGAACCTAAAATTGCTCTTAAAAAGTAAAGTCTAGGATCATATGGCTTTTTCCTTTCCTCTGTTAAAATGATGACTTTTGGGGGTGGATCTTCCAATGCTGAACCAACACTGCCATCTCTATAACAAAACCACTTTCTCCATACTGCCAGATCTGACTTCTGATAGTTTGTTTGGTTAAACAAATTTCTATCTATGTTCATACTTTTTTCTTCTATTATATTTATCCAGTTTTAGGATTAGCACAATGTTGAGTTCCTAAAATGAGGGGAGAAGTGTTCCTTCTTTTTTCTGCTTTAATTGTTTGATGTAATTTCTCAGTTAAAATCTATATGAGCCTGCTATTGTCATATAGGTAGGTTTTCAAGCTAGGAATATACTTTCTTTAACAGGTGCTATTCAAATTTTATATTTCCTCCAGAGTTAGTTTCATTAATTTGTCTTCCAAGGTACTTCTTAGAAGTTGTCAAATTTATTTCAAAACAGATTTTTGAAATATACTTTCTATATCCTTTTAAATTCTGTAAAATCTGTGGTAATAGCTCCTAGATCTTGATATTGTAATTTAAAAAATGTATAATTGATATTGTGTAACAAGAAGAAAAGGTCTAAAAGTGCAGGGGAAGTGGGAGGGGTAGGGGAAGGGAAAAAAGGGAAAAGGAAAAATACGAGAAAAAGAAAAAAATGGAAACAAAGTCTTTGCAAATAAGGAAGGGTGGAGGGGGTGAAGGGAGGGCAGGGGAAGGGGGAAAAAAAAAAAAGAACCAAGATACTCATGTAATGGTACAAGATCCCAATGATGAATGTAACTGTATTTTATGCCGAAAATGTACCAATAAACTTAATGGGAAAATAAATAAACAAATAAATAATAAATAAAGTTAATGTTTAAATTTTTTTTTCACTACTGGGGATTGAACCCAAGATGTTTGCAGTGAGCTACATCCCTAGCTCTTGTTTTCAAATTTTCATTTTAATTAATTTTTTTTTTGAGACAGGGTCTTGCTAACTGCCTAAGTTACCAAGGTTTGGCTCAAACTTTTGATGTCCCTGCCTCAGCCTTCCCTAGGATTATAGGCCACTGTGCCTAGCTTGAGCAATTTTTTTAAAGCTAAAAATCTTAAAATTTCATAGTTGTGGGTCAGAGGTGATCTGTTGATCAATGGTATTTGAGTTCTGTTTCAGAGAAAACCAAATACACTCAAATGAAGAGATGAACTTGACCTAGCCAAGAAACTATCCAACTCCAAGCACAAAGAAACTGCAGGAAGAATGTTACCCCATCAGTTGGCCAGGAGCCATACATGGCAAAGCATCTGGGGTACCAGAAGCTGGATTTGTAAATCAGGCCCTCAAGGTAGAGTGAGGCTGACTGAGGTGAGTGAGGTGGAGAGGCATGGATTCTACTGGGGTCACTGGGCTAAAACAGTCATTACTCCAAAGAAAGGCTCTCAGCTCTGCAGTAGGGTCTCATGAGCAGAGCCCACATTACCTCACATTTGTAATGCAACACCTTCAGTGGTTTGCTAGAAAATTGCTCCCCCAATTATACTGCTGCAAAGAGCACACAGTCATAATGCACCATGAAGGCAGAGCAAAATGTACTGCAATCAGATACATTGAATAATGTAATGTTTCAACAATACCAGAAGGAAAGCTGTATTATTAAATGATCTCAGTAGTTTTTAAAAGCAGCATTAAAATCATCATGAGCAGGCATTAGGATCTGAGAATAACAAATATTGTGTCTTTCTCCAAGGTATGGTAAGGCAAAAATCCCTCAATCTGTTTAAACTTTCAGAGAATGGCATTTACTGGAAAAGATGACTGGAGTGAAGAAGAAATTGCTCTGGCTCTCATTCAATACAGCAGTGGCAAAATCATGGAGTTTTAGCATCTTTTTAAGCAAGCCACACAGTCATGGTGGAGAGCTGATCAAATATCCTGGGAATATGATTAGTGTTGAGGGCCAGTTTAGAGAATTCAGATTCCAAAATGCTCTCTTTTCTGGAATTGCCAGGCTTTGGTGATAAAGTGGTGGCACTTTCAGTTCCCTTAATGACGGTCATTTGCTGGACACCTCACTGGTGTCCAGATGTAATATAAATTATGAAAAGTTTAACTGAGTGCAGTTTCTGAGCTTCACATGGTCTCCTCCTACAAGTCCCTCCCTCAAGGTCATTCTCCCCATTCCTACCTGGTCCTTAGACTGCTTTACTTTCTTATAGGTCACTCTCCCTCTAGCTTATGCCTACTTAAGGCATCAGCTAAACCATTTGATGCCTTTTCCGATCCACTAACAGGAGAGACTTCCTATAGGATGCCATGGTATTCTGACTAAGGTCCTTTCACCAAAAGTAGTCTGAGAAAAGAGAGAAGTTAAATGAAGAGAGGTAGGTAATTTCATAGTCTCCATAAACAGGAAGCACAGGTGAGTTTCACACGGCCCTGAATTCTGAGTGAACGTGTTCCCAAAAAGAGTTACATTCACATTTCCTCACCCAGGGACTATTCACGTGGTTTCATCTGAGGAGGCAGTCATTTGTCTGTAAGGACTGGCCAGGGGTTCTTGTTTCTTTATCTCTGCATGTCTGCTTCAGTCTCCTCTCTGCCAAGGTGAAAAATGGCTGCCCAGGTAGAAAATGGCCACCCCACCGGTATCTTGGCAGGATCTGTCAGCAACAAGACCCAACCCTAACCAGGAGATATTTTTGCTCCCAGTTCCAAACTGGAATGAGAGAAAGATGGATTATCTTATCTCAAGATGAAACAGAATCTCCCCATCCATTGCTTTCCTTCTTGTCAATCTTGTCTTCATTAAACTTTCCATGGTTTTAACACCGAGGATAGAATGGGGACAAAGTTGCGAAATGCCACGATCTGACATTGAAGCCCCAAAGATCCAGCATCCCATGGACGAGACCAGCCATCTGCTACAGAGATGCTTTGATGTGCACTGCAGATAAGCCGAGACAGTATCCCCAGACTGCTCACAAAGACCCAATCTGAGTGCAATTTAATCTAAGGTAAATAGTAATTATGGAAACAGTATCACATTAATGACAGAAATGTTCAGCTTGGTAAAAATAAAAATGAAACGAAAGGAAGCATTGACGAGTTATTATTTGTCTCAGGCCCTCTCCAGAGGGGTAGGTGCTTTGACCTGCTCCAGGGGTCTTCTGGTCTGTGTGGTAGCTGCCACTCATCTGGGCAGAGGATTGTTATAGTTTGATGACACCAGCCATTAAAAATCTTTCCATGCCCTGCTCTATGACCTTGCCTGGAGTCAGTAATTCGGTTTTTCAAAAATACTTTCCATTTTAGGAAAAAATTTACTGAGCAGCTGCCAGCATCTCATGAGTTTGATTAGCCTGAACCAATCATCCAGAACTTCAATGAACTCACAAAATTGAGCTCCTCAATCCTAAGATCTGAAGACCCTGGTGACCCTGTCAAGTTACCAGCCAGCTAGCTCCTATCTCACTTGAACTACTCCAAAGGAAAGTCCTTATAGCCTAGGGAAAGCACAGTAAGAATCCTGGTGGCAAAAAAGAAGGTAACATATCTCAGGGGCTTTTCTTTCTCCAAACTTGTTAGCAAGTTCAGTGGGCAGAGTTCCCAGTCAGGTAAGAAGGGAGGTGGTCCTGGCACTGTGGTGGGGAGCATACATGGTCGATGGAATTTTCAGGGTCCTTAAGTCACCCGATAAAGGTAGCTGCTTCTTCTGCCTATAAAGATGGCAGATCTTCCCTGAAGAAGTGTTTCAAGAAGAGAGAAGACCCCAGGACTCTGCCTTCTAATGGGTTTTTCTTCCTTTCTACTGCTTCTTGTACCGCCATAACAAAATACTATAGACTGAGTGACTCAAACTCCAGGAAGTAATTTTCTTACAATTTAAAGAGGCTGAGAAGTCCAAGATGAAAGCACCAGTCAATTCAGTTCCTGGTGAGATCCTCTTCTTGGCTTTCAGATAGCTGCCTGGTCACTGTTTCCTCACAGAGGAGGACGGGGAGGTGGGGAGAGAGGATGTGTTTTAGCATGTGTTGTCTCTCCTTTTCAGGGCGCTCATCTTAACAGACCAGGGCCCTGCCCCATCTCCAGATACCATCCCACTGGGGTCAAGGATTCAACCTCCGAATCTGGGACAGATCCAAACCTTCAGCCCTCAACAGTCCCCTTCTTTTCTCCCTCTGTTATTGGCTTTTCCTCCGTATGCAGGGTTGAATGCTAGGTTCCAGGAGAAGAGCAGGGCTGAGGGTATTGTGAGAGGAGGTTTCCTCCGCTTTTGGAGAAGGTGTGTTGAGAAAGCAGAGCAATTTAGGTAGCCTCACTGGGTGAGCTGGTCCCATTGATGTCATGTGTGTGTCTAAATTTAAGGTGTGGTGACTCAGGGCCAAACCTGAGCTGCTACAAGAGGGAAGGGGAGAGAAGTAACCCAAAGTGAGTGAGGTTCCTGATACACATAACCTTGCTGCTTTTCTTATCAACTATTCATGAAACGGACCATACAACCTTTTCTGAAATGACATCTCAAAAATTATGCACATTATTCACTGAAGTACTTCAACCATCACCTTTGATGATAGCTCATTCATGGTAGATGTGACAATAACCAGGAAGCAGGATTGTGTTAGTCTGCTTTCCATTACTATATCTAAATGATGGAGACGATGAATTTAAAGAGAGGAAAGGTTTATTTTGGCTCACAGTTTCAAAATTTTCAGTCCCTGGTAAGTTGGCCCTGTTGCTTTTGGGCCTGTGGAAAGGCAACAATACATGATGGCAGGAGCGTGTGGTGGAGGAAACTGCTCACCTTATGGTGTCTAGGAAAAGAAGGGAGAGTTAAGCATCTCACAATCCCCTTCAAGGAAACATCTCTGGTGATCCTAAAACCTCCCGGGAGACCCTATCTCTTAAAGATTGCATCACCTCCCAGTAGTGCCAAGCTGACGACTAAGCCTTTAATACATGGGCCTTTGGGGGACACTCCAGATCCAAATGATAGCAATGACGCTATCACTTCTCTAGTTCCATCAGGCAACCAAATTCTCCAACTCAGTGGCAGCCATGGAACATGGGCTGGGGCCATCCCCAAGATAGGATCTACAGATCTCAGGGGACTCTTACACCCTTTCTGTACACTTAAGGGCAAGAAATGTCTCACGTATTTTGTCTAAATGACATGCTTTTCTGGCTTTGACTCTCACATCTCTTTCTGTTTCAGGATTTAGCAGTGACCGTTGTGGTCTTCAAAATGACAGCTACATTTGGAAATCTCCCACTGCCAAACCCTGTCCCTTAACATCTATTCTAGTCTAGCCAGCTGAGCCAGTTCTCCTGACCTGAAGTGAGGTCAAGAAGGGCCATTGAATTGGACAATGACCAGACAGCTTTGGGGGACAGAGTAATGAGAACATGGTTGTGACTGTGAGCCCATGTAGAGCTGGGCTCCAAGTCCAGGTGTTTCCTCCTTGCCGAGTGACTCTGGGAAAGACACTTAACTTTTCTGTGCCTATTTCCTCAGCTATCCAATTGTGTGAAGACGAACAGTAACTTCTGCAGAATTCTTGAAACAAAGAAATAAGCCCTGCTCAATAAGCCCAACACAGTTGTTGTATTGAGAGGTGAGCAGAATGCAGTGGTGAGGACGCCATGGCTTGGCAGGCAGGCAGTCCTCTTAGCGTCACCTGCTAGCTAGAACTCAGCTCCTGGACTAAGTTCATGCTGGGATTTCAGCCTCAGAAAGAGAGGTGGCAGGGCCAGTGCAGAAGGACCTATTTCAGGAAGGAAAATGATAAACTGAACAGGCAGCCAGAAAGAATCCAAGGCAGACAGGACACAAACTCCATTTTGAATCTGAATCTCCAGGCCTCTGAGTCCTGCTCACCAGAAACCCAGTTGCTCATGAAAAAGCAGAGCCAGGCCCCTCAGCCAGTAAAGGTGAATGTGAACCCAGTGATGCGGGACGGGTGTCCATCCCCACAGTCAGAGTTGACCCTAAGAAGCAAGAGTGAGGTGGTGCTCGAGAGGAATCCCAACCAGCATTGCTCAGTAGGAAAAGCTTGCAGGGTGATCAGGCTTGGTGTCTGGAATGAGGGGCACGCACAATATGAATTTCCCTTGGCCAAATTCTGAGCAAACATCTTTGGCCTCCGTTCCTGAGAGGGAATTCTAGCTAAAAACCAAATTACTTGTTTACTAGCAAATGTGAATAATGTACAAATTAAGCCACCTGCTTGTGTTGAATTAATTTAAGTTATACTGGGGGAATGGAGTGGCTGACAGTTAACACAATCATGCAAATTAACAAACGCCTGACTTCCAGGTAGCTCCCCACTGTCCACGGCCAGGAACCGGGGGGAAATCAGGCAACAGACCTTAAAGAAAGCAATAATCCCTGCTTTATCTGTTCTGACAGTTTTAGGCGACTTTTGATAGTAGTCTTTTGGGAGAATATTCAGTACCTTTTTTTTCATAGTCTCACAATGCAGGAAGCAGAAAATAAAATGTGGCCATTGAGGTGTAGGGGCAAAGTCTCTCTTACGAGCTGGTGGTGCTATTTATGTGTCGCACTTTTCTCTTTGTGTCTCTGGGACTCCCTCTAAGTGATTGGAATCATTCTCTCTCAGGTGGTTTATCTCGGGTTGCCAAGAAAGGACTTACCCAGACCTCCTTTACAAGTAACAGAACAGGGTGCCTTTCTTTGTCAGCCACAGCCACTCTGGGTTTCGACACAATCAGGACTGGCAAGTAGAGAACCTGAGAATTGGGGGTACAAGTTCAGCCCAGACTCCAGCCTTCATATGAACCAGAAGAGATGTCTGAGTGGGTCTGTCTGTCATCATGAAATACAGAGCACCCACATGGGCCCAGCTGGTACCAAGCCGTCTCCAAGGCAGTTTCCTTGTGACTGTCCTGCAGTTTAGGAGGTTCTGATCCTGGGTATGATCAGCTGTGGTCCAGACAGGAAGGACTCACTAAATAAAAGTAGACAGCTGGAGACATCATCATCATCGTGCTTTAGAAAAGCATCCCTGAGGACATGGCAGGCCCCCACCATGATCCAGACCCGAGTCCAAAACACTCCTGCACCTCTTCAGGTGTACAGTCGACTAGCTTTGTGAAAGCCACATTATTGCTTATCCTGGATAGGCCTGGAAGGTAGAAAAGACTGTAGGTGATACAGGGAAGGAAGTGAACCCCAGTTGTTGTCACCTTTGCCTCTTTGTCCCTACCTGTGGATTCTGAAATGTGGTATCACAATGCTGCAGAAAAAAAATTGGGAAAAAGATTAAGGTTGAAATTTTTATTACAGATCAAAACTAAGATATAAAGACCCCCTAATAGGATAATATTAATCTCTTCTCTTAACTAGGTATTCAAATCTCTACTTCGTAGTTGACTCCTGAGTAATTCCCCCAGGAACCTTATCAAAGTATTAGGATAAGAACATTGCTTTGTTTTTAAGTTTTCATCCCATCCTCTGTGGGTTGTTGCGTGTTATACTGAACATATGGTGGGTTGCATGTAGCATTAATTAATTTTTGTTAAACACCTTGAAGAGAATCAACTATGTGAACAGCTGCTAAACCTATATAGTGTGTCTGGGTGTAACTCTACCCAGTGTGGGTAAACAAACAAACAGATCTCATCTGCAGTTGAAATATAAAAAATTGGTAATGGGTGTCACAGCATAGTATCAGTGGAGGCAAAATGAGTTTTTAAACACTCTTCTGAATGCTCTGCCCTCCCTTCTGGGTAATTTGTCTGTCACTTTCTGATGTTCCAGTTGCCCACTGGCTGTGTGTTGTGTACGAGGCTTCAAAGCCTGAATTTCCCTACAGGCAAAGGCAAGGAACAATAATCCTCTGTGAAAACAGCTGCTTTGTTACGCGTGAGGAATAAATCGTGATGATGGGCATTGTAAACTCAAAAAATCTCCAGCTTGATTTGAAGGAATCTTGACAGTGTCTCTTAGGGCCCTGGTTTGTCCCGTGTAGAAGCCCCATGGTGAGTATACTAGTCTTCTGGAACTGTCCTAACACAGTGCCACAGACCGGGCAACTACAGTACCAGAAGCTGATGATCGCACCATTCTGGAGGCTGGACTTCCAAGACCAAGGTGTCGGCGGGGTTGCTTTCTCCTAAGGCCTCTCTGTTTGCCTTGTAGATGGTGGTGATCTCTCCACGCATTCACATGGTCATCCCTTTCTATGCATCTGGGTCCTAATCTGGTCTTATAAGGATAACTACCATATTAGACTTGGGCCCACCTTACTGGCTTCATTTTGCTCTTCATGACCTCTTTAAAGACCCCATCTCCAAACAGTCATGCTCTGACATCCTGGGAATTAGGATCCCAACATATGAATTTGTACTTGGATCTGAACTGGCCCCAAAGTGTCAGTCCCCAGCGTGGTGCTATTTGGAGGTGGTGGAAACTTTAAGAGGTGGGTTCTGGTGGGAGTTTGTGCAGTCACTGTGGGAGTGCCCTCAAAGGGGAGAGTGAGACTCTCTTCCTTCCTTCCTTCCTTCCTTCCTTCCTTCCTTCCTTTCTTCCTTTCTCTCTCTCTTCTCTCCTCTCTCTCTCTCTCAGCATGGAGTGAATAGCTTTCCTCTACCATACTCTCTTGTCATGATGCACTACTTCACCCAAAAGAAATGGAATCAACCAACTATGGACTGAAGCTTCCAACTCTGTGAGGTCAAGTAAAACTTTTTGGTAGTCCAGAGACTGAACCCAGGGCCTTGTGCGTGCTGAGCATGCATTCTACATTGAGTTACACCCTCAACTCTTTTTTGCTTTACAAGGTGATTTGCCTCCATATTTGTTATAGTAACAGAAAGCTGACCAACACAGGGGTGTACATAGTTCAGCCCATAACAGTGGAGGAATTTGTTCTTGGTGCAGGGCATCCATTCAGCTGACGAAACCCTTTTCTGATTTTTACTTTCCCAAGTACCAGCCTTATCCTGCAGCTTACATTTTGCAGTCTCATTTCTTAATTTCCAGAACTAGTTCTGAGCTTTCCCCGAGGCTAGTTCTGGTGGGATGGAAGAGAGTCACTCTGACCTAAAGACTGTAAGAGATCAGGCGTGGGCCCAGTTCCTGCCAGTGAAAGAGGACCTAGAAAGTTACACTGAAGATTGATGGGAAATAGTTTTAACCTGAGCTAAACTGTCAGGACCATGTACTAGATACCAGGTCCCTAGAACTGGATGGTGACTTGAATGTCCACACAGTGATCCCAATAAAATGTTTTGAGATGGTGGGATTGCTCTATACCTTTCCTATAAGGTGACCACTCAGTCCTGGTGGCTATTAAGCAGTTGAAATGTTACTAGGGGACCTGAGGCACTAAATTTCTTTCTAATTTTAAAAATTTTATTAGTACGTGTTTGCAGTGCATACTTATTAATTCATCATGGAGAACTGACACATATGCATAACACTTCTTTTTACTCCTCCCTCCCCTCCTTCCTTTATACATGGAACTCTTTCACATTTACAAAAGATCTATCTCCCTGTTTCTGTTATCTAGCTTCCATTTTGCTTTTTAAATTATTTATACTTGGGATTTCTCATATACAAGAAACCATACAATATTTAAATCTGTGTGTCTGATTTATTTCATTTAATGTTATGATCTTAAGATGCATCCATTTTCTTAAACAAAACTCAAATGTATCCCTTTTTATGGCAGAGTAGTATTCCACTGTATATAAATACCACATTTTCTTTATCCATTCATTTGCTGATGGACACATAGGTCTCTTTCAAGATTTAGTTATTATGGGTTGTGCTGCTATGAATATAGGTATGCATGTATCACTATAATATGACATCTTTAACTCTTTCAGGACAATACCTAAAAGAGGAATAGCTGGGTCAAATGGAATTTCTATGTTCAGTTATTTTGAAACATCTTCATAGTGTTGAACCAGTTTACATTCCCACCAACAATGTAAAAGGGATCCTTTTCCCCTGAAGTCTCACTAGCATTTGTTATTATTTGAATTCTTGATGATAGCTATTCTTTCTAGAGTAAGATGGACTCTCAGTGAATTTCTAATTTTACTTAATTTTAAGTCACAACAATTTAAATAGCTACACATAGACAGTCCCTCTCATATTGAACAGTGCAGTCCCAGATCAGTGATGAGTAGATGCAGCTTGGTATTTGTGGGATCCAGTAGGATCCAAGCACCATCTCACACTCCCATCTGCCACACACTGCACTCTCTCTGCTACCAATTTGAACAAAACTTTGGAGAAAGAAGCCATTGCAACAGTTGGCTTGAGTATTCACTCCCTGCCACTGGCTTCAAGTTGAGGGCCCCACATGAAGCTAGCTTGGTTTATTGCTTTGCATATACAAGTCTCCAAGAGACCAGATGAGCATAGATAGGAATGTTCCTTAGCCACAGTGGGAAAGTCATTTACTAAGAAACTTACCCCCTGGAAATATTGACCTGGCACATGCAAGCAATCTTGAGCCCATTGTGGCTTCCTTTGAAAATACAATTCTGCAAGTCAGACTTGCGGGCTCAGTCAGAATAGTGTTTTGATCAAAGTAGCATATCCTGATGTTGGCTGTTAGTTAACATGGGTTAGTGATATCCTATACTGTAAGTGGTTAAGTTCTTTGGAAAATCAAGTCACTTTTGCTCACTCCTATCATCCCTTTTGCTCTGCAGCGCTCAGGTAAGTACCAATTTAGAGCTCTAGATTTTTTATTTGTTATTTCACAAAGGTAAACAGGGTGAGAGTTGCTCAAAACAATGAAGGTAGTCATTACCCTTCATTGGGCTAAGTATATAATTTTTCCAGTGATACTCTGAGTAATAGCACAAACTTACATGTAGTACGTGTAGTGTTATATTCCCTGGGGCTTAATATGGCTCTCAGTAAAACTGATCTTCAAAATCTTGCAATATACCTCATCAAACTAAATGAAACCTGCAGTACTTTTATAAGAAGTGATTGGATTCCATGCGATAAATTAACCCTCATCATCAGAGAGGTGTTGGGTAATAGGCTGGCTTAGTTCAGCTCCCACAGCTGCCATCCAGGGTTTTAATTCCCTCAGGGATCTGGAGGAGGTGACACCCAAGCTTCTAAGGGCTTACCTGGCATAGCAGAACATGGTATCTCCCAAGATGGAGATTTGTCTGTATCCATGGGAAAGAAGCTGGCTGACCTGAAGGTCAGAGGACAAAGGTGAAAGCACACAGGGAAATTCTGGGAGCTCTAGGGAAGTGGGTCTGTGAGTGGGCAGAAGGGAATTTTGAAAGAAAGCCTTTCTGCTCCTCTGTGACTGTACTCTCAGTAGCATCAGTAGGTGGTGCTGGGAGGTGTCAGAGCCCCTCCTAAGCCTGAGGAGTTAGAAAGCCCCTCCTGCTTTCTAAACTTTATATATTGCACATAATATTTATAACACTTCTCAAGTGGCTGAAATTAGCTTTGCCTCTCTGAGATAAAAATGACTGACCATCTGAGGCTGAACCTCCCTCTGTAAATAAACATGTGAATCATGCCTCAAGCAAACCAAGGGGGACATCTTCCTCTGGAAGGGAAAGTAAGCATGATTGGGCTTTGATTCAACACATCCATAGAATAAGGATTCCTAAGGAAACAGCTTGAAAGAAATTTCCCAGAGCAAATCCAAGGGGAGGTGAGGGATCTCTTCCGTGGAGAAAACCAAAATCCATTCTGGGGAGATACTTAGATAAGCATTTCCAAAGGACAACAGTTTTTCATGACAGTATTGAAATCTAATGAACAGTATGCACCAAGTGCCTGGGGAAATCGATAGCAAGACTGCTTATCATGCAGAAAGTACCCTAGACACAGGCATGATAGTGCTAAAAAATCTAACTCTTTTATTATGGTTGATTTGGAAAGAGCAGGCAGACCCTCTGAGGGGTGGAAATAAAAGAACTTTAATCAAACCAAATGCCAGTTGCCCTTTCTGGAGCCATCCCTGATTAGGGTGTATTCATATCTAGCCCCTTCCTTTCTTTTTTTTCTAAAGTCCTACTCAAGTTAATAAGTCTAGGGAACAACATCAACAACAACAACATCAACAACAACAACAGCAAAATATCCCAGCTACTTTCCCTCAAGAAGCCTGTGCAGTGTCCTGTGTTACCTGTAGTGTAATCCTTTCAGGGAGGAAAACCAGAGCAGGAGATTTGCCAACAATTTGGGCGAAGGGGATAAGAAATCTACGAGGGCTGTCCTCTGCTTGGGAGGATAAGAAAAGTCAAAGTCTCTCAGCTCCAAAAAGCAAAAAGCAAGTTATTTTATTTTGTCCAATAGAACAGACTTGAGGAGATAGTGAATAAAGCTTCCTGAGACTAGAGACAAGTAAGGGTAAGAGCAATTAGATGTCACCAAGGAAAATAAATGTTGCAGTGGAAAAATACAATGGATCCATTTTTATTTTCAGTGGTATGGGGTTTTGTGTGTAAAAGTGTTTTGATGGTGGCATGCAGTTGTCCCTACCTTGACTCCTTTATTTAGCTACATTCTTACTTAATGGTGTAAACTGGGCATGATACTCATGGCCTAGTGTATAATAAGTGCTCAGTAAATTTTGGTTGAAAGAACACCAAGGAAAATTATAGAAGCTGTCCAAGAAGCAAATGGCACCCCTCAGCAGGTTCAGGTGGAAGGCAGTGCCTAACTAGCTGAGATGGCTCTCTGGACAGGTCCTGGGGCCAGGTCAGGGTGTCCCCTGTCCCTTAGCAACCCTCCCACACATGCTACTGGGTGATGATCATTATTTGTTTGGCTTTGTCTTGCCCTAACGAGACCTGGAACGTGACTCCAGGCACTTGGAGCCTTGCTAGGTTCATCATTTAGGTCCTAGGTCCACTTGAACTTCCTTTGTCTTTCATTTTACCTTAAAGATGTAGAAAATGGATGCAGAAGCTGGGGTTAGCTAGGCCCTGCTATTCCTTTATCTTTCTCTTCTCCTTGATGTTCTAAGTGTACTGAAGTATATCATTGTGTGTGGGTGTGGGAAGGAGGGAGAGAGGGAAGGAGGGAGGGAAAGAGAGACAAACAGAGGCAGAGAGAGGAGAGACTAAGACTGTGGCTAACAGAAAGCATAACCCCTCCATGTTGTAACCTCCTCTTCCTGTTTGCAAAAGGCACTTTCCAAGGGAACCCCAGACCTCGGATAACATGGTAAAATGTTCATTTTTAATTAGTTTCTACTTTGTTCATATTGCAGCAATTAATCCCAGTTTCTAGCTTTCATTTCTATAAATAAAGGCATGTAAAAGAATTGTAGGGTATTTATATCCTCTGTACTTTCTGTTCCATCTTGCAAGAGCACATTGTTCCAGGAGATGCCTGTGGTCTGACCTTATTCCAGAAGGTACAAAAAGAAGCAATTTTCCTACTACTCATGGCTGCAGGAGAGTGGAATATCTACCTGCAACAGCACTGAGCCCAGAAGCAGCCAGAGGAGTTGTGTGCGGGTCCTCATGCCTCAGATTGAGCTTCTCTCAAGGACTCCACTGATCTCAGAGATGCACTGACTCCCAGCCAAGCAACAGCAGTGGGACCAGCATCCAGGGGAGCCCACAGCTGTCCTTGTGGGGGTCTGACAGAGGTCCTCAGCCATGCAGCTTCTCCAGGTCTGCCCTTGTCATTTGCAGAACTAAGTCCACCGGGGAGCCTTATCCAAGGAGGTAGGGAATAAACACCTTAAAATGTTCAGGTCCCATCGCTGAACTCAGATGTACTGGTTGAGGATCAGTGGGAAAATCACCTTTTCTAAAACTCAACCCTATTTCGATTTCTGATCTGAGGCACAGGGTCCGCACCTCTGTCCGCACACAAGGGACCTGACTAACACGATCCTGGAGGGAAGAGAAGGCCGCCAGAGGAGGCCGAGGGCGTGGGGACCACTGTCCTTGGTGCTGAACACCGAGCTCTCACACGTGAGGCAGGGAGACGTCTGGGAGGCCAGAGACACTGCTGTCTCTTGTTCAGCTTCTTCCAGAAATCTCAAGAGAGGGAAGGAAAGAGGTGGAGAGAATAGGAGAGGGTGTCAAAGCGGTGTAGCTACAGAGTGGGAAAACTATTTTTATTATTACTCGTAGAAAGAATTTATTTGCCGGGGGGGAGGGGAAGTTCATAGTTTCCTCTTTAAAACATTATTTTTAAGGGGGGAAATGCAGTTCCTGCCTTGCTATTGAAACAACCTGGTTGTAGCTTACACTTACCATATGGCTTATGTTGTATAATGTCTGATTAATTTCATGTACATGTTGTTGTTGTTGTGTGAGGTGTGTGAGAATGTCACATGCCCTGTGCCCCCTCAGTCCCTTCTGGGCTCCATCTGTGGACATAGTGACAGTCTCGAGTGGGCCCCTCCCTAGAGTGAGCTCTACTTGAGCATGAGACCGTGGCCAGTTCTTGGTTTATATTAAGGATTCACCTAAAACTCCATCCGTGCTGTCTACTTGCTCTCAGATATGCATCCTGTGCTCCCCTGTGCCTGAAAGCTTCTCCCCTAAGCTCTCAGAAGCATTTTTCATCTTACCGCAATTCAGCCTACAATCTCTTGGCCTTGGAAAGGGCTCAGTACAGAGCGAAGAAACCGAGAATAGCATTTGGAAGTCTCCTGCCACAGCTGACAACGTGAGGAGGTTTCTAAGGGCTCTGTCTTTTCCGATGGAAACCAAACTCAAGATGTTTTCCAGTTTTTGGCAGCCCATCTCCACCTTGACTTTTCCATGCAAAGAGGTGTAAGAAATCTATTTACAACTATTCTACAATGTAAAGGCAAATTATTTTGTTCCTGCATTTATTCCTGGTTAATTGAGAAAATTATTCCATTTAGCCAAGAGTAAAACCTCTGAGATTTTTCTTCTCATTTCTCTGCATGTCTGGGAAAACAGGCAACAGTAAACAATCTTGCCCTATTTTATTGCTTGTTAAATGAATTATCATAATAATAATTGCTAGTAAAAACACCTGGTTTGGCACAGCTCGACACAGGGATTTCTTGGTACAAAATATGATCTTTATCCTGCTTTTTAAGCCTTTGTCCAGTGAACACCATACTATCTGAGCACATGCTCTTGGAAGCTGCTGCTTTTTTGAAATTTAAATGAGCATCCCTTAAAACTCGGTTGTTATTTCTGTTCTACACAATACCTTTTTCTGCATCATTATTGCTTGCTTAATTTTCTGTGGAAACCATTTGCATGAGAACAGTTTGGTTCTTTCCATCTGTTCCTGTTGCTTCTCCCATCTGAGATGGTCATTCAGTGGCCGGGGCATTCACTGAGGGACATGGCCACCTGAGGTACCATGCTGTGGATCTGGGTGTGGCGGTGGATAAGGCGCTTGCTAGATTGAAGGTTTGTTTACAAGCTGGTTGCTGAGGTTTGAGCCATGTTCGGCTCTTCCAAGGAAAGCTTTAAAGACAAAGAACAATGAAGGCCACTTTGTAGAGCTGCCTGTGATGGTTGTGAAAATACAGATTTTTAGATCACACCCTAGACATTCCTTATTAGAATTTCTGCATTGATATCTGTGAGCCCCTCAAGTCGCTCAAAAGCCCATTATATTTGGAGAGCTACTAGATTAGAGAATATGGATGTTTTATGGAGGCAAATAACTTTAACCAGAAGGTTTGGGCCCGATGTCTGGAAACCTGCTTAATGTGACAGATGTTGACACACGTGACTCTATCCAAAGCTGCGGTCCTGGCATTGAGCTCTGCAGAACTGGTTCCACACAAAGGTTGTGCCGAGAGCCAACTCGTCAAACAGCAAATCCAGGTCAGGATGAGCCATGGAAATGATGCCAGCAAAGTGCATGCGTCACAGATCAGGAGATTGGGCTACGTCATTATCAAATGCTTAGCCTTGGCTACTGTGGGGCTTCCTAACGGGCCTCAGTTTCCAAATCTGTAAAATGAAGGGTTTGGAATGCATCTGTGGTTTTCATTCTGGTTTTATTCAGGGCTCCAGAGTCTTAGGGGATTCAGGGGGCCTGAAGGAGACTGGGTTGGCAGTTCAAGATGTACCATGTCTACCTCAGCTAGACAAGTTCAGCTTGTCTATTGCACATTAAATGTCCACAAAAGCTTGTTTTTGAAAAGAGGGATCTGCTGCCAAAGATGGGGGAGAGAAGCAAAGAAAAACTATAAAGAAAAACATCAACATCAATAATCTAAAAGGGCTTTTCTAGCGCTATGATTTTAAGATCATTTTTTTCTTAGTAAAATCCATCTTAGTCTCTCTGAAACAGGATTGTGTAAGACTACACCAACTATTTTGCATGTCAGAGCCATTTTACAAAATGTTAATTTAACATTTGCAATCTAAAAATAAGTCAAGGATGTAGAAGTTTTATTTTTCCCATAAGAACACATACAAACTTTAGAATGTTTCTTTCAAAGAGAAGTTTGGGCTTTCCCAGCTTCCAGCTGTTTGATGCATAGTTAAAGGTAATGGATGAATTCTTAACACTGCTAGGATTTTTCTCAAAGGAAAACAGCAGAGATGGATGGAGTCAGAAGTGTCTGAGCAGGTTGATGTGCATGCCTGTTATTGGGGTTTGGAATGTACGTAACTTTTAATGTTCTGTGCTATTTCTGTTCCACATTAATAATGGACACTCAATATTTGTCTTCCTAGCTGACCATGCAGGGTAGAGCACAGAGCCAGTAGCAAAGGGAGAGAATCGGGCCGAATGTCATCCATTGAGGGGGAGTGGAGAGACTCAGGCAAAACCCCCAGTCTTTTTCTGCCCCACATTTACCCAACTGAGAAGTGGAGAACAGATTTGTAGCTGCCTCAACCCTCTGTGTTTGGGAATACTTTGAAAGTTCATGAGTTGCCATGGCAAAGTATCATAGACCAAGAAACTAAAGCAAAAGAAATTTATCTTCTCCTCATTTGAGGGGCAAGAAGACCAGGATCAAGGCAGGCATCATCACTTTCTTCCAAGACCCCTCGCCCCACCTTGCCAATGGCTGTCTTCACGCAGTGCCCCTGTGCGTGCATGCACTGTCTGTCCATCTGTCATCTCCATCCCAATCTCTTCTGATAAGGATGCCAGTCAGATTGGATTAAGGCACATACACCCTAGTTACTTCATTTTAACTTAATCACCTTTTTCAAAAGCCCATATCCACATTCAATTGCCCTCTGAGGTCCTAGGTGTGGGACTTCCACATAAGAATTTGGGGTGAATCACAATTCGGCTCCTAACATTACGTTAATAGGTATAGGAAAATTTGAACTGTACCAAAGAATTACTATTTATTATTAGGTTGTCATTACTTAGGATCTGTTTTGCCCTAAATGATTGATTACCAGTTAGGCCACCTGAAGCACTGATCTCTGGGTGTCCATCACAGAACAGGGCGATTCTGGCCAAAGCTTTTAATCAGGGATGTTCCCCCACCTTCTGGACCATGGGCCTGTGGTCCACCTGGCTTTCCAAGTTGCTGGCTTTGTGCATTCTCCATATACTGATGTCATTCTGTCCCTTGTGCAAAAGGTATTTAACTATGAGATCATTTTTATTTTATTCTGGGGTGACGGAACAATCCATAGAAAATTTTTTAAAGATGCCAAGTAAATAAATAGTCATGGTTTTGCCGGAAAAAGGACTTTAACAGTGGGACAGTATGTCATATTTTGATTCATATGGGAAGGATAAAAATAGTCCAATAACAATGGGAAATTATGAAAAGTGCCTATTGAGCAGTCACTGAGAGCGCAGTAGGGTTGTAAAGGGAAATGAATGCACATCTAGAGTCTACCTTCTGTGCTCATTTGCAAGTGCATCTCTTTCTGGGACGGGCATCAACTGGTGCACCATAAATAATGGGTGATTGATTAATAGAGAAAAAGATAAGCTGAATACAGAGTTGCCATCCCAGACTGTGCTTTTAATATTTAAAGAAGTCTGAAATGAAACCTCCCTGTGTCAGAATAGCTTAACTCTGAAGGTGGGGAGAGGAGGTACCCTACCCTACCCCAACCATTCAAGAATGGATTCAGAGTTAGTTAATGACAACCATGGCTGCTTTGTATTCCATCCTTAGAGCACTCGGACATATACCTACACCAATTAAATGCTCACTTGCACCCTTTTTTACTCAAGTCTGAGATTATTTTCTTGGGTGTGTGTATTGGTGAAGAGATTCTGGTGGTATCATTTGCTGGCTGCCTTTCCTGGCCCATTTGGCATGGTGGAGATTGGGTGGCATGCTTCCCAAACCTTTTCATTGCTGTGACACACATGGAAAGTGATGTTTCTGTGGCACATGGGATGGCCAGCTACATCTGTCAGAAACCACCTGAGTTATTGTAACAGAGAGAGTTGAATGCAGGCTTGGTTAAACAGGCGTGAGCACTGAGAACCCAGAAATATCAGGAATTGCAGCTGCCAACTCCAGGCTTGGGAAAGAGGAGAAACAGTGGGCTTATCAAAAGTGGGAGCTTGGAAGAGGGTTCCAGGCCTCTGAGGAGGAATTGCTGACCATGCTGGTGCCTCAGGAGGTTGGAGGAGGGAGCCTGGCCGGGGGGGGGGAGGCAAGGTGCCTGGTGCATCTGAGGGAGGGGGCAAAAAGCTGGGTGCCCCTGTGGGCACCTTCTTCTTCCTCTGTGGGCACCTTCTAAGAGCTAATGTTAGGTCTCAGCCAACAAACAGGAAGGAACAAGCCCTTTCTTCCTCTCCTGGCCTTCCAGTCTCCCTTTCATGCTCCTGCTAGAACCCTCTGGGAAGTCACCTGTGTGAGAAGGAGCAATGCCTTTGGAGCATCTGGTACCAGTCTCACAGAGAGCATGTAGAGGGCAGCTTAGGAGATGGGGGCCTGGGCTTAATAGTCAAATCCAGGGGTACCAGCTCAAGGTGCCCTCCACTGGCTTCCACCCTACTCCTCCTCAGGGTGCTGGAGAGCTACACATCTCAGCTCAGCTGTAGCCCATTAGGCGACAGGCCCGTAGGAAACGCTGGTTTAGGGATGTAACTGTCAGAGCAGAGAAAAGGAAAGGATGCAGCAGAGAAAAGATAGGGGGTTGTGGGGAAAGATGGGAGGACATGGTGAATGCCATAGGAAAAGGAGCAAGTCCGTCAGCCTGCTGAGGGGGCAGAGAGAACCTCGTGGGTAAACGTGGGCTCCGAGGACACTGCTGGAGCAGAACGCGGTTCTATCCCTCCAAGCTCTGCTGACCTGGGGTGAGCTCCTTAACCTTCCCCAGCTTCACGGAGCGCCTGTGAGGATTAAATGAGATAATCCAGGTAAAGTGCTTAGCCCAGCGCTTGTCACAGGGTGAGCATTCAATAAGTGTTTGCCCCTGATACTGGAAAATTTGTGGAACTCACTCACCCACTTCCTTTGTGAGAGCAATCGCTGTGCATGCACATGACTTCTTTTCCATCCTGACAAGCCCATGCTAGCCAAAGCCTGCATTTTGATCTTTCCTGGCCAATGAGGTCCTTCATCCTCCACTGAGAACCTGGAAGGGAGAATGGGTCCTCACAGGAGGATGGTCGGGTGCCATAATTCAGTGTGCCCTAGGTGTGTGTGAAGCCAATGCCATTCCATCCAGGACCTTCATTTCTCTCTTCGGAATTGGAACAGCAGTCCCTTATTTAGGAGCAGACATGTCTCAGCAGTCAGATTCAGTTCTTACTGTGGTTCCAGGTGATGGCAGGCCTTTAATCAACACGTGATGACCTACAAGGCTGGCTTTACAGTATGCTTGGGGGGGGCAGCAGTCTCAAAGGCCATGTGGTGCTTTTAAGGATCCCCAGAGCCAAGGTACCATAAAATCTACTTCGTTTTGGGAGCCTGTCTCAGGCCCTCGTCCTGTGTCTGCTCCTGGACTTAGCCTCGGTTGATGAACTCGGACTTCCCATTCTGGCCTCAGCCTGAGCAGGCAGAGCCTCTCTGATGCTATCTTTCAGCTGGCGCTAGGTTGGACTCCCATAAGCTTGATTTGGGCCTTTTTTGGATTCTAATTCTACCCCAGAGGCCTGCCTGGATCAATTAATGAGAGGGGTTACCCACGAAGAGATGATTGTTCTCAGTTATTTGAAGGTAGCTAAGATCTCACCATTAAAAATAAATTGACTTAGGTTCCATAGCTTAACCCCAACAAAAACTACATAACACAACAGAACAACAACAAAACTTCCAAAACCAAAACCCAAACAGAAGAAACATTGCCTTAGTCTGAGGGGCAGAGTTTGGATTGTAACTGGTTTTGGGTCAGAAAGGGGAGAGTTAATGGGTTATTAAGCAAAGTTACAAAAGATTCTCTTGCCCCAGTCTTCTCTCAGCTGTTAAGATGCTGGTGTTAATTGATGAACTTCCAAGAAAGAAAGTATGCAGTAAATTTTCAAGATGGTATAACTTTTTTTTTTTTTTTTTGCTGGAGTAGTATTTGGGACCAGAAAAGATTACCTTTGGGCTAAGCTCTGCGATTTCTTGTTATCTGTCTTTTTCAGTGTCTTCTTTCTAAATAAAATACTTCTGGAAGGAAGTATCTATCAAGTCCCCATTACCTTAGCGAGAATTGAATCAATTCACTTCCAAGCACATTAGACTATTCCTTTCCAATGACTCTCACATCAGTCTCTCCTTTCCATCTCATCCTGATGGTCAGGCCAGGTTGGTTCTGGCAGGTGTGAAGAGGTGGACGGAGGGTGGGGGACAAACTGAGAGGCCACTGGGCTTCTGAAGCACCTCAACGCATCAATTTTCTACTTACTGATCTCACCTGTTCTATTTATCTCTTGTTGGCTCTTCCAGCCCATACAGTGTGGGACAAAGGTGGGTTCTTCTGCCTTCCACCTCATCTCCCATCCCTCGTCCCCCCTTCTCAGTTTAATTGGATGGTTTGGATTACACCACCCAAATCACTAGATTGAAATGATGAGACAGTGATCATGCAAGGATTCTCTTCATGATCGCCAAGCCCAGCCCTTTTATCATCCATGGGACAGAACAAGAGGTTAAATGCGGCTGGCTCATGGCTCTGAGGCCCATGCTTCATCTTCCTGTCCTCAGTAGTGCTTTAGTCCCCTGGCCCCAGAAATCCCCCTGCATCTTCAGGACCCAGGAGCCCTCTGAGGTTTGGAGGTGGAGGCCCCAGGAGCATCTCCCATGGCAGAGCTGAGGTGGGAGTGGAGCCTGAGAGGTCCATCATGGTGGGATGGTTTGGGACCACCACAGTGGGACAGTGATGGATGGATGAGGCTGGGATGATAAAATGAACTCCTTGGGTGCAGTAAACCATCACCCTCTGTAGCACGGCGAGCTAATCCCTCTGCACTTCTGCTTTTTCTAGCAGATACAACATGAGACACCGATAAAACCATAGAAGCAGAGTATTTGTGTGGAATGAGAAACTGCTACCAAGGAAAAACCTAAACATGCTCTCTTGCCTTTTTCATTTCTTAATAGACTTAAGGATCACTAATTTTGGGGATGACCCAGCTGGGCAACTCATTATTAGCCCTCATGAGCTCTGCTGTAGGTAACACCTCTGTTATGCTACAGTTACCTGGGTTACTTCTCAGCTTTTCCTTAACACACTGATCCTTCACTTGAGCTTACAGAAACTTGACAGTGACTACATTGCAATAAGAGGCTTGGCATTGCTGTCTTCATGTTGTGTCTGTGTCCTCTTTTTTGTCTTAACCCTTGGATCAGATTCTACTCAGCTCTGCACGTAGACAGGCTGATTATTTAAAAATCTGAGGTCCAAGAGTCTAATACAGGGTTAACTTGGCCTATTCCCCATGGGAGTTGCTATGTATTTTCTTTTTCTTTCTCACTCCCCTCATTTCTGCCTACATCTTGTGCTTCTTTGGAAGTCACTAAAGTCCAAGCACCCAAAGTCCAGTTGCATCAAGGGAAGAAACATCCTTTGGAACTGTGCCCCTCACCAGTGGAAATTCCCAGACTTCAGCCCACCACAGAGAATGAAAGTGGCTGTTCTCTTTTTCTGCTTGTTTGTTTTTTGGTACCAGGGATCGAACTTGGGTCCTTGCACTTGCGCAGCAGACGGTGAAACCACTGAGCTAAATCCCCTGGCCCCTCAGCTGTTCTCTTTGGTCACCCTCTCAACTAATCCCTGACTCCCTTCAGCGAAGGCCCCAATTCAGCTGATGCCCCTCAGCCCTCATGAAAGCTTTGTTGTGCAAGAATGTGTGTGTTTCATTGCTGGGCCCAGTCTCGAACTTACTGTCTCTAGGTCCAAAGCTCCTGCTGTCCGGTGCCACCTGGACGTGGACTTCTGAGGTGGCCTTTGCTATCACTGCTCCCAGGCACCAAAGGCCACTTTTTCTTGGACCTCATTGACAAAACCAATGACAAAACCATTCCCTTGTTCCTCTTCAAACCCTCTGTAGGAGCCGGAATTTTCAAAGGAAAACTAACTTCAAAACTAAGGGAAATCAACAGGAAAATATACCACAAAATAAAAAAACAACATGTACCCACAAACGAAAATAAACAACAAAAAGAAGGAGGTGGAGGAAAAGGAAGAATAATGAAAAGAGGAAAAGAAGAAAACCTAAGAATGCTTGAGGTCTGGCCGTGTTCCAACGTCCACTCAGATCCTTTGAGTGAGGGCAAGACCAGCTGTTCCGGCTGGCGGTGACTCCTTCTCCCAGGAGGGAGTGTCCAGCCCTCTTCCCCCAACTGCCACATTATTGAGTGTTTAAAAAGCCAACCGCATTATGGAGTGACTTTGGCAATTACGTCTTCCTCTTTGGAAGCTGTTCCTCAGGAATTAAACTTCCTCTGTCCTCTCTGAGCTCTCAGACCACATGCCTTCTTCCTGTGGCCCCCAGAACCAGGGCCCCCGTCTCTCCTTCCATATACCCTGCGACCCCTATTCTTTGGTTTTCCTTGATCACCCAGTAACCCATTTCTTGTCTAACTCTGGCCTGTGACCTTGACACTCTAAAGAACTCTGCCATGAAAATTCAACCCCAAGCTCCAGTTTAAGCTCCTTGGATACTGCTGAACTTCCTGATTATCTGGAGGGGATGCTAAACAGAAACAGGGTTATTAGAGCTCTTTGCTAAGTCCCTTGTACTAGTAAATGAATACCATCTCTCTGGTTAAGTAGAAAGGGTGGAAGGACCCATACAATGGCAAAACATCGAGCTTGTTTGAGATGATATGAACTTATTTGTAATTATAACAGTATTTCTCCTAGTGAATGAGTGTCCACTGGGCAGTAGTGATGTGTTGGATACCATGAGTTCCAGGTGCTGAAAATGTCTCAGTAGATATGGCACCTGAGTTTCTGTCTTCATGGGTCTAAAGACCTAATGGGAGGGGGTGATGGACAATAGCATAACAAATAAGCAAGGGTGCATGCAGGGGCACCTTGCCAGAGCAGGCAAAGGCAATGGCACAGCGAGCCCATGAGAATTCAATGAGGGCAATTAGGAAAGAACTCACGCAGAAGGTGACCCTGAGCCAAGACTTAAAGAAAATAAGGAGTGATTTGAGCAGATGTCAGGGCTTGGGCAGAGTATTCTAGGTAGACAGGTACTTGTACATAGGGCCCAAGGCCTTTAGGAGGGGACTGGGGGCTGGGCCAGAGCACCTGAGGAGAGTGTTCAGAAAGGGCAGGGTGGAGTCCTAAGTGGTGGAGGACATTATAGGCCTTGTAGGGACTTTGGCCTTTACTCTGAATGGAGGGCCATTCTAGGTTTTGAACAAACAAATATTGTAATTTGACTTCTACTTTGAAAGAACTGCACCTTCAATTTATTGAGCACTTAGGATAAAGTCAGGCATAATGTGAAGCACCTCACAGGCACTATCTCTTCGAGTCTGCGCAGAGAAAGATTCTAAAATCAAACTCTAAATTGTAGAGAGTGAGACACTGAGATACCTGGGTCACAGAGCTAACAAGTCAGGGGCTGGTGCAGAGCCCAGTCTGTCTGAGCCCAGAGCCAGCGCTGGCAATCAGCTCTGCATGTTGGGGCGGCTCTGAGGGGCTGGCTCTGTCATACCCGGAGGGCCTGTGCGGCCACTTGGGGGCTGGTGCCCCCCACACAGCTCGGGCCTGAGCTGAAACCAGAGCCTTCACATCTCTTTTGGCTGTCTTTGCTCTGTGGACATTTCACCTCAGCTTTGCAGAATTTAAATCATTCTTCACATATGACACATTGAGTTCAAATTTTTTATTTATAAGAGCAAGTCCATAAAATTGGTATGCTGGGAAGGTTCTCATTAAAGCCAAGCATGGGAACATGGCTTAATGAAACACCTCTTCAAACCTAGGGGTTGTTAGAGTGAGGCCTTCTGGTGGTCACACCTGCCCCAGCCCCTGTCCCAGTGGTACGAGGCCTGTGTCTCCAGCCTCCAGCCACAGAGCCCTACTGGTTTTCCAGAAAGAACAACAGATTTGGAATCTCTGGGCACCCTTACATTCAAACAGTATCCTGGCATCCGTATCAAGTGGCCAACCCCACCAGGATCCACTGTGCAGCCATCCATGGTGCCTGTGAGGCGGGACCGGAAGTAGGCAATGGGGGAGTTGATGGCGACAGTTAGGACAAAAAAATTGATAGTTCTGCTGGGGAAGGCACAGACAGGCTCAAAGCACTAGGGAAAATCCACAGGCCTTCATTTTGTCCTGCTCTAGTGGACTTCCCCATGGTCCAAGACTTTTAAACAGTTGTAAGAGCAAAAAGTCTAAAACTCTGTGACTATGGGTAGCAGATAGGTTCAGTGGAAGCAGGAGGCTGAGGTGGAGGAGGCCAGGAGAAACATGTCTGCCACATTAGGTGAACTCAGAAAGGGGACCTCTCCGGGAGATCAGGGCAGGGTCCTTTCTGGGCACATGGGCCAAAGGAGAGGGCCATGCCTGACTTTCTCCCAGGCCATGGCTAGAGGTTCCACCTTGTGACTCGAAGGGGGCAGCACAATGCGTCTGCAGAAGTTCGCATGGCATACATGACCTGTACTTTCACGTGGGGCTTTGTTCCAAGTGCCCTCTGTCTGTCGCCTCTGCTTTGGGGATGAAGCACGTTGGCAACAGCACAGACAGCATGCTTCTGTGAGGAGCGCTGTCCCACGGGTCTCTGGCTCCTGACACACAAAGCTGGAATGCTGTCCTGTCTGGCAGTGCGTGGGCAGCTTCTGTCCGCATGGGCACTATTCTTGTGTCTGTGCTACTCTGAATAATGGAGCCAACACAGATCAAATGACTACTGTATTTGCATCTGTGACTTTCAGGGGCCAAAGATCAGTGAGGGCTTTAGAGGTCTTGAGCAAGGCTGCAAAAAGTCAGATTCTTGGAGATGGTTTAATGACAGCTAAGAGAACCGTCTAGTAGGAAGCTGCTGACTAGGGGAGGGGTCAATGGGTGAGGACAGCAAGTGAGCTGATGGCATCGCTACCTGCTTGAATTCAAGAATCATTGGGTTGGGAGGTGCACTCTCACTTGGGAAAATCAGTCAGAGCCCAGAAGGCCACTTCCTTCAGAATGGATGACACTCAGAGCACTCAGTAATCTATTTAGGTTTTTTTTTTTTTTTGAGAGGTTGTTTGCTTGATTTTGGGTAACAAGGAGGAACCAGGAACACAGATGAAAACAGCTTGTTTATTGTCTTTGAGGGTTTTGCAGTTTAGAGCAATGCTGTTCAATACAACTTCCTGAGGTGATGGCACTGTTCATAGCTTTGCACTATGCAATATGGTAGCCACTCACCACGTTGGGGATAATGGCGGCTTGGGTGGGGACTAGTAAACTGTATTTTAAATTATGTAAATTTTTATAATAAAGTGAAACTGTATTAACATTTATGTAGCTACATGGGATGAGTGGCCACTGAGCGGCCACTGAGCTGGAGGGCATAGAGTAGAGGACAAGTCACTTAGGGTGCTTTTGACTGAGAGCTGAGGAGACACAGCCCAGAACAGACAAAGCCAGAAGCCATGTGATCCCTGTGCTGGCCCAATGGCAACATGGAGGATTCAGGTTCTTTGTGTCTTTCGTTTCTGCCTTCCTCGGCATCTTGGCTTCTGTCCTCTTCTGGCCACTAGGTAGTTGCACTGTCTCCAAACATTAGTTTTCACAGTCTCTGTATGGGAATGTTCTTCCTCTGTTTCTCTTGCTAGGAGTAAAGTCTTTTTAGAAGTCCCTGCTGCCTCTGCCCCAGGATACTTCTCCTCCTGCTTCACTGAAGACTTATGTCCTTTTTAATACCCATTCTGCCCTGGCTACAGGACTGAATAGTTGGAACTGGATAGAGCAAGTGGAGCTCACTCTGGGGAGGGGAAGGGCCCAGCTCCCCCAAAGCCCTCTGCTGCTGCGACTGAACCACATGGGATTCTGCTGCCAAGGAAGATGTGGGCAGTAGGGGATGCTGGGTAGACACCACCAGGACAGGACGAGTGGATACCCTCACATGTATGGAGTTCTGACACATAGGAAACATGAGGCTCTAAAGGAGATACAAATAAAAAGCTAGGGAAGTACAGAGGAGAGAATGATGATGAGTTCTTCCTGGGAGAGTTAGAGAAAGTGTCAGAGAGAAGATAGCTTTTGGAGTAAGCCTTGAAGAGGAGGGTTAAGAAGTCATTAGACACAAGTGTGGTCTAGCTATGCTTTCCCAGTAGGTCAGTAGGTTTTCTAGACTTCTCTGGTAGGCGTGAAATTCTTTAGGCTACCATATCTTTCTAGAGATGACTATACCATTGCCATAATTTTCCCAAGCTCTTCTTCCTCTCCTCACTCTTTCTCTTTTTCTTTTCTGAAAATATGTAGAAAAGCTCTGCTGAGCCAGCCACAAAACACACCCCTATTTTTTGCTCTATATTAGTGACCATTGATCCATCCATTCATCCACCTACTCACACACTCAACCCTTTTCTCATTTATCTTCTTTCTTATAGAAGGGCAGATGGAGGAAAATCTGCAAGTGAGAGGCAGTGTGCAGAATAAACATGAGGTTTGAGACACATGTACACACACCATCCAAGAAATAATGCCTTTAGGAGGTCCTATTAAATGACAGCTCAATTGCTACTAGTGGGTATGCCTAGATCACAGAGATAGCTCAATTAAGCTGATGACTGGGTGAATCTTTTGAGATGCAGGCAGGTCATAGTGAAGGAAAACCATTAGCACAAACAACAGTGATGGATATTGGCCCCAAGATGCTCTCATCATTTTCTTCTTGAACACTCCCAGTTTCTGCATTGAAAATGGCTCAGTTGCATCACCAGGTAGGGGCTGTGTCTGCTGAGCAGGCCTGGGGCTCAGCCTCCTGAGAGCCAGGGAGCTAGCTGGTTCTGGGAGCATCTACATCCTCACCAGGGAATTCAACCAGGGAAATGATGTGTGCTGCTTCAGATGTGGTGCCCCACAAGCCCCATCATACCCCTGGCTGACCATGAGCGATTTCCCATCAATTTAGTGAGACATTTGAAAGTGAATGGGGTCCATAGAGCTCATCTACATAATTTAAGACATTTCCCTCACTCTAATATGTGGATGCACACACAGAAACACATGCAGCGTGCCAAAGCTTATGGGTGTCGGAGGGTTACATCTTTCAACTATTGCTTTTTCTCCCCATTCACTATTTTTTGCTGAGATGTGGATGACTGAAAAAGAAGAGTTAAGTGGTCTGGTGGGAAATAGAGTGTGAGAGAAGCTATTATGCCAACAAAATGTTGAACGTCTTCTAATTTTTAGCCAATTGTTTAAAAGACGACAGACGGTAATGTTTATGAGATGTATAATTCAAGGCAAATCTGTCTGGATAAAGAGGATAAAGCATCTTTAACTCGGCTAACAAATGTTGAGCTGCATTCAGATAAATAAAACCAACAAAACCCAAGACACATAATTGCAACATTGGAGAGATGGAAAACAATTTTTCTTAAAAAAAAAACACAAAAATCTACACGTACTTGAATAAAGAGTTAGAATCTCTCTACCCTTCAGGGCTGATCAGATATAGTATCAGTCACAGGTGAAAGCGGCATAGATCCCAAGTCACGGCGCCTGAGATTGGTCTATTCCTGCAAGGTCATGCTGCATGCCAGGTTTGCAGTTGCCCCAACTTTTTATTTTGAGCCAAATACCATGGTTTCTGTTTCATTAATATTTAAGAGTAATTTAGATTGTGCCAGATGATCTTAAAGCTCATTAAAATCAGCTTGAAGATAATATTAAGCTTTCTCCCAGCATAATCTACTACCACAAGTGATGGTGTCATCTGCATATAAATAACGGGCTGAATGTGATAATGAATAACAAAGATTATCAATATAGAATGACACCCACATTTGATTTCAGATAAATCTTTCAAGGATCCGTTATTCTGTTTTCAAAGCTAAAGATGCATTGTTTTTGTCCAAATCTTCTAAAGAGAACACAAAAGGTTTTTATGAGCTGAATCCTTTATAGTGTTGGAAAGAGGGGAGCCCTCAAATTATGCACATATTGTTTCTCAAACACAATAATTAGAGAGTGCACAGATCGTTACTTTATTGGATTGAACAACTGTCTCTTGGCAGTCGCTGTTTCTCTTCTTTTTCTCATCTTTCTATTTCTTCACTCTCTTTTTTTCCTCCTCCTTCATATAACAGTAAACACTTTCAGTACTACTCTGAGACTTCCTCGAACACTTAGTTAAATTGTCACAGACCAATGGGATTCCTGCCCATGGTACCATCCCTTCACACTCTAAAAATATTTGATTTTAATAAATCACATCTTCCTTTTTCATTAATCTAGGACCTACCAGTATCTTTTGTTTGAATAAAATAAAAACTCTGGATAACCATGTATTAAATAGGATTTGTAAGAATTAAATTAAGGACATATTTTATCTCCTAGGAGAAGAGACTTTTTAAAGTCAAAAGCAAAGACATAATGAGAAGAAATGAAGAAATAGATGAAAGAAGAGCCAGTGCCAGGGCACACATACTGATCAGTGTGTGGTCGAAGCTGAAGCCTGTGGCAGCAGATACAGCTACACAAGACAGTGGTTACTGCTCCTTTATCCCACCTCTCCTTTCCTCCTTTTATCTCTTGTACCCCATCCTGACTTCCTAAATACACTGGGGTCTCTGAACCCAATCAGAAGTTGGGAGAGGTGATCTTGGGATTTTTAAAGCTAATAAAGACAGGAAAGTTTGCTTTGGGGCTGGGAAAGAACATTTTTTCCACTTTTTAGATCAGTACAGTCAGTCACTATTATGAGTCCAGGGAGAGGGCCCCTTGGAGAAATGCACAGTGTGCTTTGGTTTGGAAGTGGTTTGTGTCCCAGACATGCACGTGCTGAAGGTTTGCTTCCTGGTGTGATGGCGTCAAGAGGCCATGAGGCACTAAGAGGGGTGCAGTGGGAAGTATCAGCCCCTTAGAGCCTCCCTCTCATCAGGGACTAACACTCACTAAGAGGGTAGGTCTAATGAAGTGGACCGATCACCATGAGTGCCAGCTCTTCGGCAGCCTTAGCGCCCTTTCCTGCCTGTCCTGCCATGTGACACCCTGTTGTGCATGCTCAAACCTCCGCTTTTGCACGCAGTCCCATGCTGTCATGCCACCATGCGCCATAGCAGTGAGGCCCCAGCAGAGGCTGAGCAGATGCGGCTGCCCTGGCCTGGACTTTCAGTCTCCAAAACTGTGAGCTCAGTAAGTATTTGTATTTAGTGATGGCAACATGACATGGACTAAAATGCCATGGATTATGCCAATAAGCTTCATGTGGGCAGCTGTGTCTGGTTTATCCTTGTCTCTCCTTCCAGAGCCCCTGGGATGTAAGACGCACCTAATTCCTGCTGATTGAGTAGAAGAGAACATCAGGTAGTTAGAGGAGACAGGAGCTCACTGCTTATCCCCATAGGCCATGCTCAGGTTAGCCAGTGGGCTGCCTCTTGGGACTCCCTAGCTTTGCATGTGCCTGACAGATTTCTTCCTTGGCTTTTCAGGTCTTTGAGACAAAAGAAACCACCCCCACCCCTGGGGAGGGGAGGATTGCCCAGGAGGCTCTGAGCAAAGAGGAATAAGGGCGACCTAGGGAGAAGTCAAGCCACGTAGCTGTACGAAAACAACCCTGCCTCATGTCTACGTGCTTTGGCCTGGTCTGAGGCTCCTGCCTAGCAAGCTCTTGCCTATCTGGGGTATCCTACTCTTCTTCTGTAAAGTTTCTGCCCCAGATGCCAACTTTTCTTTGGAAATTTCTAGTCCTTCTTGGCAACATTACACCCTCTTTCTTTATCTATGCATAACTTCATTAGCACTATGTGTTTATCTACAGGTAGGTGTCTGTCTTCTCTCCCGCACTGTGTGTTTTAGGAGGTTAATTTTTATTCATAGTGATTTGGCCTCTGCATAGAAGAGCCTGGAACATCGTAGGCATTTAATACCAGTTTGATGAATAGGAATGATACCGGAGGGTGTTGAGAAGCACAGTGGCAAGAGTGTTATGGGACCGCCCTGTACAACTGTGTGGGTCACACACTGCACATCTGTATGGAGTGGCTCCAATCTCTTAATTCCTTGTCTCTGAGTGGAGAGACAAAGAGTTTAGGACTCAGAAAAGACATAAGCTCAGGGCCCTTTTTGTCCCTTTTCACCTAGTTCTTAGGACTCTAAAATGATTTGGCTGTCAGTATAATACAACATGCTTTGCAAGACCAGATGAAGTCCCTATTCCCCCCAAGTCTCCCCATCTAAGGCTGGCAGCTCAGTTTCCCCAGTAAATATCTTGATGTGTCTTAATTAAAGAGCAATATTGGGCTGATAGTCTTTCCCTCTGGGATTATTTGAAGAGATTGAGTAGGATATCATCATGCTCCCTGAGTAGGGGTGTGGATGGGGCTGTGCAGAAGTCACAGAGAGAACAGGCCTCCTTCAATTCTGGGGCTGCCCTGCCAGCTCTGCCTGGCTAGGAGGTGAGCAAATGTGCACAGAGAACCACAGAGGCTGGGAGGCTGGGGTAGGGGTGGTGGTTCAGAGCCAAGGAGCTGGCGAGGGTCAACTGCCTTTCTCACTTGTCCATGCTCAGCCCAAATGTGGGTTCATTTCAGAGTTCACACAGCTTCCTCCAAGGACAGCTCCTCTTGTTCTCAGCACCTCTCAGGGTGACTCACACCTGGAGGACTTTGGCTGTGTACTCTAACTGCTGTGGGGAAGCCCACATTTTGGAGGAGGTGCTCAAGGGGGCAACAGTCCTGCCCCAGCCCAGCTGCAATCTCAGCTGGCGCAACTGGTCTGCTCCAATAGTGCACGCCCTTGGAGTGTGACTGCTTTTCTGGAACCCAGGGAACTTAACGGTGAAGCGGGTGATCTCACTGGGACATTGGCCTTTTTCTTTGGGGCAAACTGTATTCTTGATGCCTCCACCCAAAGCCAGCGTTTTTCCAGCTCCATCCAAACAAAAGGGTCTCCTGGAGGTAGAGTCAAAGGTCCATCTCGCCAGCCAGAGAATCAATGACAAAAAGTCTTTCTGTCAAAGTATTGGACAAAGAGTGGGGCTTGGGCCCTGCGCAAGTGGTGTGAAAGTGAGCTTTGTATAAGAGGAGGAGCTCAAAGGTGAGGCTGGGAGGAAGCGAGACTCGGCAAACTTTCCAAGGCTCACTGTCCTTAACACTGCAATGGGAGGAGGACTCTAACTGGATCTACAAAGCTTCTACAGCAGATTTTCCTTGTAACAATAAGTAATGAGACAATCATGAGTCTAGTTTGGCCACCAGTTCCTCTCTACAAGTGCACATTATGGTTCTCTAGTCAGGACACAGCCAGCCTCTGCATGCTTATGGTTTAGACCTGGGATGTCCCCCCAAAGCCTCATATGTTCGGTAGGTGATTAGATCATGGGGTTCCCCATTCACCAGTGGATTAGTCCACTGGTAAGTTAGGAGGTGGGGCCTGGTTAGAGGTGGGTCACTGGATCTGGAAGGGTACATCTCCCTTCCCAACCCCTTCCTTCTCTCTCTGCTTCCTGGCTACCATGACGTGAGCAGCATTCCTCTCCCCAGGCCCTTCTACTATGCTGTTTCTCCCACGGACTGAAACTTCTGAAACCATGAGCCAAACCTCTTTAATCTGTGGGTGTTGGGTATTGTGTCTCACCCACTAGAAAAATGACTAAGACAGCTTGTCACCGTATTTGTCCCACCTAGTCCTCACATGCTACCAAGGAGAGAAAAATCAATCTCCTTTCGTCTTCAACCAGGCAGTGGTTATCATGCCATTGTACAAGCAAGGAAACTGAGGCAAAGCTGAAGTCACAGAGGTTTTAAGAAACAGAAAATGAATTTGAATCTAAGAAAAACTGACGCCAGAGCTGGAGCTTCAATCCCAGCAGGGGCCTCCTCCACCGCTCTCTAGTAAACCTCTGTGATTAGGGTTGATTTTGGAGTTTGATCCCAAGCCTCTGAGAGCAGGCCTTTCTCCAACTGGATCTTCATTGGTTCTCAGAGGTGGCTGTCCCCTTACTGACTCAGGGAGGCAATGGGGTCACTTAACCAACATCTGTCTCAGAGTGGCACTACTGGTGGGAAAATATGCTACACCCCTGCTTTTGCTGCTAAGAACCAGGACTCCTCCTCTCTGTTTTGCCACCCCAGGGATCTGCCACCCAAGTGCCTACTGTTCTGCATACTGAACGTCTGCTGATTGATTTGTCTGACAGTCTGAAAAATGCCCAATGCACAAAGGACTTCTGGGCCTTTCCATCTGCGCCCTCCTCTCTGGTTTTCTTTATGCCTTTGGCTCTTTATTCAGGAACACTTTCCATTCAAAAATTAATATTAGTGGTCAGTTCTTTTCATTTCCTGGACACCTTTCAAAGGAGAACTTATTAAACTTGATCCTAGGCCGATAGCTGTCACAAGAGCCCATGAGAGATAAAATGTGGGGGATGCAACCGCAGGGAAGGCACTGGACCACACCTGAAGTCCTTAACCTTTGGCAGCACAGTGATTTTACACTCCCCAAACCATAGGCTACTCCCAGGCCAATTCAAGTAGGGTCTCCAAGAAAGACACCCAGAGATGGTCCCATGCAATTCCACTTTAGACTTCTGGCGGCCACACCACATTTTTTATGCTAAGGACTTTTTGAAGTCCTGGCATTTCTTAAGAAAGTTGGAATGGGTTTGCCGAAGAAAATGGTCTTGCCAACCAGTTCATGTGTGAACTCCTAAAGAGGCTTCCTTGAGTCATTTATTTTGGGTGCCAGGGATGGATATCTGATGTTCATGGAATCTTAGCTATCTATTAATTACTACATGGTATGATAAAAACATAGTGAATAATTATTACTTTTTAAAGATTTAGTATAGTAAATGACACATTGCTATTAGCCCTAAAAATACTCTCTCACTTTAAACACACTTAGCCCATCATCCTTGGCACTTTTTGAAGCAGTCAGCAAGTCTTCTTTCAGAAGCGTCTCTAGGTGCATTATTATTATTATTATTATTATTACTTTTTGGGTACCAGGGATCGAACTCTGGTCCTTGTGCTTGCACAGCAGGTGGTGAAACCACTGAACTAAATCCCCGGCCCTGTCTAGGTGCATTATTGTGGCTGCCTCAATGTCCTGAATCATTTCCAAACATTTACTTTCCATAGGCTTTTTTACTTTGGGGAGGAGCCACAAGTTGGACAGTGCAACATCTACTGAATAAGGTAGATGAAGATGCACTGTGATGTTTTTGCAAGCCTACCTTTCTGGTATTCCGCAGCAGCATTCACCATATTTTTGATCATAGCTCAAAAAGATGCTAACAAAGAAGGCTTTCAGAACTGCTTCAGTAAGTGGCAAGGGTGATGGGATAAGTGTATTTGAAGCTAGGGGGGAGTATTTTGAGGGAAATTAGTGGCAATGTGTCTTTTTTTTGGTCTTTTTTTGGGTACCGGGGATCGAACTTGGGTCCTTGCGCTTGAGCAGCAGGCGGCGGAACCACTGAGCTAAATCCCCGGCCCGGCAATGTGTCTTTTATTGTAATGATTTTTAATTTAAAAATTCACCATGTATTTTGATCACCCCTCACACATGGTAAATTGCTCCATAGCTAGTGACATAAAGCAATGCACATTCACTAGCTCACCATATATGTGGGTCAGAAAAGCGGAACTGTCTAGCTGGGAGGTTCTGGCTCAGTCTCCCATGAGGTTGCAGCCAAGATGTTGCTCAGGGTGGCTGACATCTGAAGGCTTGCCCTGTGCTCAAGGGGCTACTCCCAAGATGGGTCATCCACATGGCTGTAGGCAGGAGACCTCAGTTCCTCCCCTGCCTGGCCCTCTGTAAGATTGCTTGGAGCTCCTCATGACATGGCAGTTGGCTTCCCTAGGAGCAGGTGATTCTAAAGACAGAACAAGGAGGAGGCCATCATGCTTTTTAGGTTCTAATTTCTGATATCTTACAACATCACTTATGTCGCTGTCTTCCTCACCACATCCTCTTTGTTAGAAGTGAGTCATAATGGCCCACAATTAAGGAGAGAATTAGATTCCACCTTTTATAAAGTGAGGGATAGTAAAGAATTCATGGACCTATTTAAAAACCATTATAATGGATATCTGAGATTAGCAGTTTTTCTCTTGCATTCATTTTTTTCCAGACAGTGGCCTTGGCTCTAGCTTCCAGGAATGTACCAAGAAGCCAGATGCAGAGCTGGCAAAAAATGGTCACTCCTGGGCCAACTCCCTTATTTCCTCCTTCCCTCTCTTTCATTCTGGTCCTTAACTCCCTTGCTCCAGCTGCTGTAGTTACCTGTTTAGAGCCTGTGGTTATGGGTTGAATGTTACATCCCCCTCAAGTTCTCATGGTAAAACCTTACCACCCTGTGTGATGCTGTTAGGAAGGAGCTCTTGGGAGGTGACTAAGATTACAGGAGATCACAGAGGGGAAGCTCTCACCTCACAAATTGGAGTAGGCCCTAATAGGAGCCAGGAGAATGCTTACTTCCTTTTTTGTCCTCTACCACAAGAGGACACAACCGGAAGTTGACAGTCACAGAACTCAGTCTTTCAGTTTCCAGAGCTGTGAGCAATAAATTTCTGTTGTTTATAAGCCACTCAGTCTATGGTAATTTGTTATAGCTGCTGGAATTGACTAAGACCCTTCCTTTCTCTTGTCTGGTGTCAGTGGGGATTGTCAGTCTGTTCAGTGTGGTTCTATCCTGGGGGTTGGCATGGGAGTGAGGAGTGTTTTGGACTCCAAAGGAGGAAGAGGTGAAGGAAGAAACCTTCTGTGTGCTCTGGACTGACCATCAGCCCTTTTTTTCTCTCATAGTAGTCCCCTCATATACAGTTTCAATTTCCACAGTCTCAGTTACTCACAGTCAAAAGTGGTCCAAAAATTTTGTCATAATTTTAATCTGGAGTGTCTCCCAAGGGCCCATTGCTAAAGGCTTTGTCCCCAGGGTGCTATTATTGGGAGATGGTGGGACCTTTAAGAAGTGGGGCCTAGTGGGGGGTCTTTAGGTCATTGGGGGCATGGCCTTGCAGAGGATTGTGGGAGCCCGGCACCCTTCCTTGCTGTCTTTGCTTCCTGGCCAAAGGATGAGTGGTTTTGCTCCATCACACACTCCCCTGTGATACGCTGTCTCACCACAGCTCCAAAGAGGGGGTGCCAATTGATCAGGGACTGAAACTATTAAAATTGTGAGCCTCAATAAACTTTTTCACTTCATAAGTTGATTATCTCAGGTATAGTGATAGAAGCTCTTGGAAGTCAGATCTTGTCTGTCACATTTTAAACCTGGATTTAAAATTAATTAGACATAATTACCACAAGCCGATTACACTTAGGGCAGAAGTTTTGAAAGTGTGTTCTGAGAAACCTGATTCTCTGGGAAACTTTTGTCTATTTTTCACATGAGTGTTTTAAAATACTATATATTATTAAATGTAGATGAATAATATATATTAGCTTCTAATAATCAGCACATTAGCTTGTGCCTGCCAACCTAACCTTATTTGTGCAAGCCCAGATATTGGAATAAAGTTTTTCTTGCTATCCTTATTTATTTATTTATTTATTTATTTATTTATTTATTTATTTGGTACTGGGGATCAAACTCGGGTCCATGCGCTTGTGCAGCAGACAGAGAAACTACTGAGCTAAATCCCCAGCCCTTTGCTATCCTTATTAAGTAAAGAATATCTTGAGTTTGCAAAGAAAAAAATTTAAACTGCTACCATTTGCAGCTACTCATCTGTGGGAATGAGACTTTCCTCACTATTATACAATCAAAACCAAATGCTAAAGTAAATTGGATGCTTAGACTGATATGGTTTCAATTTACATCCATAAGGTGCCATTTAAAATTGTATGTCTTAGCAATTCTCCATTATCACCTTGTTTGACTTCTCATAAATAAAAGTTATGAATTAAAGCCTATAAAATAAATGCTTAAAAATAATTTGTCAATTTTAATCCCTTTTATATATTAGTGTATCAGAATGCTTGCTGCTGCAAAGTATAGAAATTCAACTCAAAATGGCTTAAGCAAGAAGAGGCTTCATCATGTTGCATAAAAATTCATTCCAGGGTTGGTTAATTTCCTGGCTCAGCAACATTGGAGAAAACCAGGTTCCCCCCACTTTCTGTTTTGCCTTCCTCAGGTGCTATTTTTTGGCTAATCCCTGGGATGGTGGCAAAATGCTACCAGAGTTCCGAGCATTTTGTGCACACATGGAAATAGCCAGTGGGAGGAAAGAGTGAGGTGTCTTTACTTAGGAGCAAATAAATTTTTCCCAGAAGCTCTTGTACAAGCCTCCTCTGGGATTTTCTTGCCATGTCTCATGCTTGTCTACACCCACTGTGGCAACCATCATGGCTGGCCTTTCCCGAATCATAGAGGGGAGACCCAGACCCTATACAAAATCTGGACTCAGCCAGTAGGAATATAGGGAAGAAAGACTGATGACACTTAACTCACAATGTTTGCTAGAATTTGACCTCTTGGTAGAAATCATTTGCTGAAAACACTGTGTTTCTTTAAAAATATAGCTGGAGCTGGGCATGGTGGTACATGCCCGTGATCCCAGCTACTCAGGAGGCTGAGGCAGGAGGATTGCTGGTTGGAATCCAGCTTGGGCAACTTAGTGACTTGAAATTTAAAAATAAAATAAAATGAGGGCTGGGGCAGTGACTCAGCACTCCTTGGGTCCAATCCCCAGTACTGCCAAAGGGAAAAAAAAGTTGGAGAAGATTCTCGGAATTTTATGACTTTCTCCTGAGGTGGCCCATTGGTCAGCTTTTCAGAGAGGAAAAGGGAGAATTCCTACCCATATCAACCGTACATGTGCTCCTGGTGAAGTCCTGTCCTGGTAGCTTTGGCTGACAGCTGCAACTGGTTGACAGTCTACAGGGTGCTTTTTGTGTACATCATCCTATTTAATCCTCAAACTACCAAGCAAACTTGGACGCCAAAACCTAATTGACCATCAAACACCTGGGTAGCATTTTCAATAAAGAGATTCACCCTGGACCCACTGATCCAGAATCTCCTGAGATGGGACCTGGGAATTCATTTTTTCCAAGAGCAATCTGGATGTTTTTGCTGTTCCAGGAAACTATGCCAAGTTTGCTGTGGCTGAAGAATCGATGTAGCTGGAGACAAGGCTGAAGATGTGGGCAGGAGTCAGGTGACCCCGGGACTCCAAATTCAGGACTTGAATTTTGTCCCGAAAGGAGTGATCAGATGAGAACCTTTGCAGTCACTCTGGTGGAAAGTGGCTGATTGACAGGCCATGGGCAATAAGCCAAAGTAGGGGGGAATAGAAGAAAGGTCAGGGCAGGAGAGAGGCTAAGAAAACACAATTGGCAGGACTTGGTTTCTAATTAAACTGGGAGAAAGAAAGACTGAAGTCACTCCCAGGTGTCCTGCATGGGTGAGTCTCTTGCATCAGGTCACTTTTTCTGTCACTGCTTTTATGAAGGAGGAAGATGGCTCTGCAGACTGAAAGACCCTTCACTTTTCCACCCCAATCTTTTCTGAATTTTCCTATTCTTCTACTCCTTGGGTTTTCCTCATATGTTTGATCTTCTCAGTATTACCTGCTCTCATAGTTTCTTAATCCCCCTTACCTTGCACACACTCAACTTGACCATTCACCTCTTATCACAGAAGAATCGTCATGAATAACCAAGCTTCCACTGGACTTGACATGAGTTTTTATCTGTAGGAAGGTGGAATAAAGCAAATCCATGTATGTTGGAGAGGAAACATCATACCCAATGAATCAAGGAAAGAGATTGTGTGGGGCTGATTTTGATTTAAATAAAATGTTAATGGCTGTGCTAGCTTTCCATGACTGTGACTGCTCACCCCATGCAGCCAGGAGGCAGAAAGCCAGCTGTGGTGGTGGGCTTCCTCCTTCTTCCTCTTTTGTTCCTTCTGGGCCCTCACCCAACTGGAAGGTGCCACCCACACTAAGGGCAGCTCCCCTCACAGTTTGCAGTCCCACACGCCAGTCATCCCTGGAAACATTCTCACAGACATTCCAGAAGCGTGCTTTCCTAATTTCTCAGGTGTTTCTTAATGCAGTCAAGTTAATGGTCAAGATGAAGAAAACAATGAAAAGTATATCCAGTATTAAAGAGCCTGGACTAGACTAGAAGACACTTGAACTTTCAAATGGTGTCCTTGCCTCTCTTCATTCCATTGTGCTCTAAGGGAAATGAATGCCATTGCTTTGCTGAAATATGAAAGGAAATTGAGTGATTGGTGGGAGAGAGGGTCAAATGAAAACCTTTGAATTTCATGAATACTGGGAGTTTAAGAAACCATCCATGAAAGGCTCTGGCAGACATACCTTTTTTTTTTTCTTCAGGAAATGTTTGATCAGTGCCTCTCCATGTGACCCCTTCTTCCCAAGATGCCTAGACTGACAAAAGCTGTGTTCCTCTTGCCGTAAGAATGTCCCTACATGTCCCCACTCACTCATTACTCCACTCCCCAGAAATCTGACTTGTGGCTCAATTGCTATCAAATCCCGGGTGAACACATTGAGCCCACTTCTATGTCACTAAAATAAAACACATGAAAAGAGTCATTTTACAAGTACAAGAGTGAAGAACTAACTGTTAATGACAGGAAGTCCACCATCTTATTCACCAAAAATAAATAAATAAATAAATAAATAAATAAAATTTGGATATTTTTGGAATTAAAAAATTGTGGCATATCTGCCTCATGGATATTTACTCAGCAACAACAAAACAAGCAATGCATAAAAACACATGGGTGAATTTAAAAATAATTTTATTGAGTAGAAGAAGCCAGACCCCTAAAATGACAGTTGATAGTCTCTGATTCCATTTTTATAAAATTTTGTAAAATGCAAACTACTTTATAATGACAAAACAAAAATAAACCAAAACCTCGGTGGTTGCCTAGGCTGACAGTTGGGAAGAAAAGATTACAAAGGAATATAAGGAAACTTTTGGGGGTGTCAAATACATTCATAATCTTAATTGCACTGAAAATTTTACAAGTGTCTACGTTCGTCAAATCTCATCAAATTTATACTTTAAATATGTGCAATTTATTGTGCCTCAATTCTATGTAAATATGGCTATTAAATAAAAGAAACAGGAAGGAAAAAGATTGATTCTTTCTCCACTGAAACTTTTTCAACCTGGGAATACTAATCATTGTTCTCTGGGTAATTTTTCTTTGTAGCTTTATGGCTATTTTTGCAGGTTTCTGTTGCAGGCTAACTCTGCAAGCCATGTCGGAAGGTTCTTTCTGTTTTCCAGACACTTGGGCATAATGAGGTGTCTAGAGGCACAGGCTGGCGAAGATGGAAGATTTCCTGTCTGTGTTGCTGGTCCCACTTGGAGCGCTTGGTTGTTTCAAGGATTCAGCCTGGGAGCAAGAGCCAGCCTGTGTGGCACCATCCCAAGCTGCCCTCTCTCCTGCCCTTTCTCCTTGCCTGTGTGCTTGAAGCTCCATTGAAGAGAGTCTCTGGCAGCTGTGCATGTGGAGAAGATGAACAAGAGTTCAGGTGGTAAGGAGGAGACTTGGCTCATTTGCAAAGGGAGAAAGCTACACACAGACCAAGGCCTGCAGCTAAGAGATGCATTGAAGAGAAATCGGAGCAGGGCAGCCTGCAGACAGAAGGGGCTGTTGCTGCCCGTGTGAGCCCTTGAGATGAAGGGCTTGTGAAGAGGAGATCCAAAGGCCCACTTTCCTCCTTGCTGCCTTCGCCTGTCTGCATTTTCCATTAAAAGATGTTACTGTGGCACTTGTACCGGGAATAATGATGACCCCAGGATGGACCTATAATCATCTCCCTTTATCTGTGGTTTCACTTGGCATAGGTAAACCAGGTCGGAAAATATTAAATAGAAATTGACAGAAATAAACAATTCATAAGTTTTAAGTTGCACATTGTTCTTAGTAGCATGATGAAATTGTACAACTCCTGTACTGTGTGACCCAGGCTATGAACCCTCCCTTTGTCCAGTGTATCCATAGTGTATATGCTACCCACCTGTTAGTCACTTCGTGGCCATCTCAGTTATCAAATCGACTGTCATCACATGACAGTGCTTGTGTTTAAGTACAGACAGTGCCTGACTGTACTTAATAATGGCCCAAGAGTCCAAAAGTCGTGGCAGTATACTTTTATAATTACTCTGTTTGATTATTAGTTTTTATAATCAATCTCTTACAGTGCCTAATTCATAAATTAAAGTTTATCATGAGAATGTACAATATGTATGGGGGAAACATAGTATGTGTGAGTCTGGCACTTTCAGCATCCAGTAGGGGTTTTGTACTATAGTCCCCTCAGATAAAGGAAGACTACATACTTAAGGGTTAGGGCTAAGGTTTAGCAATTAATACCTTCACAGTAGGCAGACATTTGTGCCTGAAGGAGAAGGCGGAGAAGGAGTAAAATAGGCAGGAAGGGAAAGGTTGAGACTTCTCAAATTAAATTTGACTGTGACTATTTGACTGTGCCGCCAGTGATATCATACATATTGAAAACATTTTCTCAGCTGTATTGAGTGGCTGTTAACAATAGGGCACTGTACTTTATTCACATTATCTATGTGAACAACACTAGACCCCTGCAAGAAAGTTGTGATCCACCTCCTACAGGTGAGAAAACTGATGCTCACAGAAAGACAGACTTGCCCAAGGCCATGTCCTTAATGGATGGAGCCTCTGGGATTTGAACCCACATATGTCAATCTCTAAACCCAGTTCTCTGTCTTTGCAGCAGACCACCTCCCCATTCCCTGTGCAGTGCTGTGTCCTACTCTGGATTTTGTAATGCTCCAGGCCAAGCCCCTACATCCCCAGCCTCATAACAGATTGTCACAAACAATGCTGGCTGATGAAGAATTTAGATACAACACTTCCATGTTCAGAATGGGGACTACAAGCTCAAATAGCAGCCTGGACCTCAGGAAATGAATCTGGAGGACTAGCAGGGTGAGTCACCCGTTGCAATTCCTTGTTCCTTTCCCATCCTGATACAGACTGCTGAGCTCCACGCCCTTTCTCAAAGCCATCCTAAGCAACCTCATGGTCAAGGAAATCATTGGGAGGTTGGAGGAGCACAAGCAAGCCCACAGCAGGGCATCTCAGGGGTTACGAGGTAGATGGTCCCCCATCCGCTCGTGGTGCCAGACACGTCTGACCTTGAGGGACCCGTGGCATTAATTTGTTTCCTTTCCTAGGCTTTCCAGAGCCTCAGTGCCCTCATAAAAAGCAGAGGGAGGGAGAGCAGAACAGAGAAACAACAGGAAACGAAAGCTCTTTTGGGAAAGGCAACTGTGACAAATTGAAAGAGTGGAGGAAACACTAGCGCAAACAAGGGAAAGGAGAGGGTAAGCGGAGCTGGTTACAGCCCCTGTACCAGCAGAGCACTGATTTGTTTTCTATAAAAAGAGATGTGTTATCCCTCCCTTCTCCCTGCCTTGGCAAATAATGACAAAGAAGAATGGCTGCAGAGTTCACTGAAATGGAATAGTCTGCAGGGGTATTCTGAGTGAATGGAATGTGTGCTTGGATATCTTATCATGTTCCCCACCACCTTGTTTTTATTTCAAATTGCCTACAACAGGTGCCGGAGTCTGGGCGAAGTCTAATATCTTACCTTGCAGCAGCTGGGTGCAGAGCACACGTGGAAAGAGTAGAGAAAGGTTACACAACGTGAGTGGTCTCATATGGCTTGGAGCAGCTCTAGAATTTAAAACATTTCCTTGTCCTCAAGTTAAATTGAGCTCCTGTGGTATGTGTTCTGTAACTTAATATGAAAGGCTGCTGATGGATGGGTTGATACCACGGCCACGAAAGCTAGCGGTGGGCACCTACCAGGGACACGTGTGTCCTGAGTGGCCAGGGCTCTGCAGACAGCCTTCCCACTGCAGTGTTTGCTCAGTGAGTGTCGGTGGGCTGTCCTCCGCACGTGGGAGACTCCAGACACATGTCAGTCCCACCTACAGCGCGGCTCATGCTGCTGCCCAAATAGCATAAACTACAGCTTATAAAAAATATTTCAGTACCCTCGTTCTAGTCCTATTCTCCTTCTCGAGAAAGCTTACATAAATGCAAGTGAGTGACAGTAATGCCATTAAATGTGTTCTAATTTGATAGAAAAAGAAAACCCCTAAATGTCGGCTCTTTATTTGTAACAGACTTATAGAGGCACCTCCTGCAGCTGACAATGGTATAGTCTGTGTGAACAGGCACTGCAGCTGAGAAAAGGGACTTACCTATTCCGACAAAATATGTCCTTGCTATATAAAGCATACACCAGTTTTTCTGCAGGTATTGTCCATATGTGATTTGTCATGGAGCAGGATTCTCCACCAGGCAGAAGGCTGACCACGTGATCAGTCAGGATTCTGAGCTGCAAGCAACAGAAGCAGACTTCAGCTGATTTTGGCAGGAAAGGGGTGTATTAAAGAGGTAGAGTGTAGCTCACAGCTTTTCTAAAGGACTGTAGGGCCTGCACATTCATAACAATAACTAAAAGCAGCTGCAGAGCTTGCTTGGTGAGGGTACCCCACCAACATCCGTAGGGACTCTGCTAGCTCAGCCACTCCATTTTTCTGCAAATACCCCTGGCCCCATGAAGCAGCCCCAGCTGATTGGCCAAGTGGAGGACATGGGTTAGAATCCTAGAAAATGTTTTCAGGGGGATGTTTTATGAGGGAAATTAGTAGATAATCTTAGTTCTGATATTTTGCTAGATGGTGAGAAGGGCCACCAGTGGTGTTCCAATCTCTGACCCCAGGCCCTAGCGTAATACCTAGCACTTAGAAAGGGCTTAATAAGCACTTGTTAAAATGAATTAAAATTGAATTTTAAATTTAGAAACACCCTTTCCAAAGGCAGATTGCCAGTCACTATTGCAAATTAGTTCTAGTAAATCAAAGTAAATTAGAAATGCAATCAAAAATAGACTCTTTAAGTCTAGGGGTTATATGCTATACTTATCTACCACAGCATTTGCCCTTAGGCCTCTGAGTTAGTGGCTTGTTTTTGAGCTCAATGACAGCTCTACTTTTTCTGCTATTAACTGTATACTCATGTGTATGTGTCTCTGTGTATTTCTGCATATCCATCATGGGAACATCTTAACTGAAGCTTATGTTTTAATCTAGGAATGAAACTCTCACTAGCCTTCATCTGTTGGCCAATTTCCAGAGTCCTGTTTTGTGAATCTTCTCCATCTTCTCTCTTTGACAGGGGAGAGGGAAGAGAAGGAAGATCTTTTCCTGTAGGAGAGGGATTTCAAAGGCTTCTCCTGGGTTATTTTCAGATTTCTCAAGGTCAAGACTGGGGACTAAAGAGCACTGCAGATCATTTCACTGCCAGATTCAGCAGTCTGGTCACTATTAACACACAATTACACAAGGAATGTTAGAGTTGTACTGCAAGACTGAAGTATGGCTTACTTTCCTTAGTATTCATGCCAAAAAAGTTTTAATTGATTCTGCATGAGTCATAAATTTTTATGCCTTTGATTAAGAAAAAATGCTTTTTAAAATGTAAAGGTCCAGAATCTCAAGGTCATCAGATTTGGCAAACTCCTTTCTTGTTTGTGACCCTCTGACATTGGAGCTCCTCTTCTTGGGGCTTGGGATTCTGGGACCTATCCCGGCAGCGCTCCACCTCTACCCCTAGCCTGGTTGAGGTCTTTGGACTCTGAATCATGACCCAGGTTTTTGGGTTTATCAACTTGCAGATGGTAAACTATGGGACTTCATAATCCTGTGAGCCAATTCCCATCATAAATCTCCTCCTACAGAATCTATATACATCCTACTGGTTCTGTTTCTCTGGAGAACCTTGACTAATATGTAAAAATCTGGTATGTAAAAATCATCATTAATTAGATTCTGTCTACTTTAACATCAATTGGATTAAAGTCTAAATATGCCCATTCTCTGCCATAAAGAGTTATACTTTCAGGGTGGGAGGGAGGGCTGGTTTTGGTTGTTTATGTGCATGTGGAGTTTCCCTAAGTGTATTCTCTCCTTCACTGGAACAGAGCTTGTTTTTTAAAAAAGTGTTTTGCGTTCTTAGTCTTGAAAAATGTAGCATTCTGACGCCCATGATGTTTAAATAAGTACACGTGAACTGGAAAAAGCTGGCAAAATATTAAAAATTATCTCTGAATGAAACGATTATTGGTTATGGAATTGTTTCTCTTTTCTTAGTTTTCAATTTTTCAATAATGGGTATGGATTGCTTTCATGGTCAGAAAAAAAGTATGTAGTACAGGCATTTCTTTTTTTCTATATCTTGCTTTCTGAAAAACCATGCAACAATAATAACAGAAATGATGGGGAAGATGGAACTGGGATAAATCAGCCAAACCTATGGAATCCTGAAACCAGAATATGAATAAAAATCACTAGCAACCTAATAAAAATGCTGGTTTAGGTAAATATATAGACTTAGGAAGCATAGGGCAAATACTTTCTTTTTTGAAATATGTCTTTTAGGGTATTTGTTTCTGATTAAAAATATTTCCATCAATATCAAAATTTGGATCTAGGGTACATGCATCTTCATTTATTCATTGTTATAACATTAGGTATTTCTCTGCAGTTTCTTTCATTCTACTCTCAACCTCCCCAAATAGTCCAATATAATGGAGAAGCCACTAAACAATGTGGTAACTGCTAAAGAAAGGCAAGACTAGAGATTCTCAGGGGTTTTGCCCTCTAAAGTTTGGCATATGTTTTTAAGACTTTAATTTTAATTTTGAAAAAGTGTGCTCCTGACTACTTCAAAGTATCATCCTGCAAAATCAAGAAAAATGTCAATAGATAGATCCAAGAAGCTCAGAATATTCTAAGCAGGAATAAAAGAAAAGGGAGGAAGAGCAAGAGGAAAGGCTACAGCAGCAGCACACCACACATATGCAAATGTACAGAAAAAGAGACACAAGAAAAAGTAAGAATTACAACTGATTGCTATTCCAAAACTATATACTCTAGAAGATAATAGAGTGAAAATCTTAAAATAAAACAGGACTGTAAACCCAGCCAGAATATCTCTTTGTATATCTAATCAGGATAGGTTTCAAAATGAAGGTGCAGTACATATGTTTTAGATAAACAAAAGCTGAGAGAATTTATTACGAGAAAGTCTGTACCTCAAAGAAATGTTAAAGGAACCTTCTTCCAGAAGACAATATGATATCCAACAGAAACTTAGATCTACAAACAAAAATAAAGATCTCCCGAAATGGTGAAAATAAAGGTAATATTTAAATTACTATTTTTAGTTACTGTCCAAAATAAAGAATAGTTGTCTAAAACAAACACAGGGAGAAATATTATGGGCTTATTGCATACATACATGTAAAAAGTGAACTATATAGCAAAAGAAAACAAAAAAAGGAGAAGGGTTAGAAGTTTACTGCTGTAAGGCCTTGATATTATATATATGTAGCTTTACATTAATTTATAATTATAATTATAAATTCTAGAGCATCACTAAAATTTTTTACATATAAATAGTAAATTCTGGAGATAAAATGGAATAAAATAGTAACCAATCCAAAGACAGTCAAAGAGAAAAAACAAACAACAGATTGAAAAAACAACAACAACTAGCTAGATGGTAGATTCAAGTCCAACCATATCAGTGATTACATTAAATGCAAACTACTAAGCCATCCATTAAAAGGCAGAAATTGTCAGACTGACTAAAAAGCTGGATCCATCTTGATGTTCTCTACTAAAAATACATTTTAAGTGTGGAAATATAGGAGATTAAAAGTTAAAAGTTGGAAAAATATATGCTGGGCAAATGCTAATCAAAAGAAAAGTCAACCAGATTAAATTAATGTCAAAGTAGATTTTAGAATGAAGACTATTTCCAGAGCTATCAGAGAATATAACATGATATTAAGGAGGTTAACATCAAGAAGATGGAATATCCTTAAGGAGCTATACACCTCATAACAACATTTCAAAACACATACAGCAAAAGATGACAGAACTGAAAAGAGAAATGGACCAATCCAAAATTATAACTGGATATTTCAACACTCCTCTTTCAACAATAGGTAGGACAAATACAAAATAAGGAGATAGACGGTGGAATAACCAACTTGACCTAATTGACATTCAAGGAATACACTACCCAACAATAGCACAAAGTTTATTCTATTTTCAACCACACCTGGAACATTGACAAGATAGGTCATCTTCATCCATACAATAAACAGTAAATTTAAATGAGCTGAAATATTGCAAAGTATATTCTCTGGCCAAATTTCTAGTTCAATATAATTAAACTAGAAAGCAGCAACAGAAAGCTATATGAAAAGCCACAAATATTTAAAAATTAAATAGCATACTTTTACATAACCTGTTTTTAAAGTAGAAGTCACAAGGGGAATTAGAAAGAATTTTGAGTGGATTAAAAATTTGTGTGGTGCAGCTAAAACAGTGTGCTGTGGTTTGAATAAGTGTTCCCCAAAGGCCCATGTAGTAAAAATTTTGTCCCCAGCCTGTGGTACTACAGGGACATGATGGAACCTTTAAGGGGTGGAATGCTGTGGGAAGCTTCCAGTCAACTGGAGGTGGGCCCTCCAAGTGATACAGGGACCCTAGCCCTTTCTTCTTTCACTCTTTTGTGTATTTGAGCCACAAGGCATACAGTTTCACCCCATGTCCATGGGCCCAAAAGCAATGGGAAATGAAACTTCCAAAAGTGTGAGCCAAAATAAGCCACTCTTCTTTAGGAGCTGCTATCTCAGGTATTTGTTACAATAATGGAAAGCTGACTGACACACAATATTGGTGAGGAACTGTATAGCTATAAATACGTAATTGGAAATAACAAAGCGCATCAGTCAACCACCCAAGCTTTCACCTTAAGAAACTATAAAAAAGAATAAATCAAACCTAAAATAAGCATAGACCATGAAATAATAAAAACAAAACCAGAAATCAACAATATCAAAAACAGAAAAAGAATGGACAAGCAATGAAACAGAAAAGCTGGTTACTTTAAATCAATAAAGTTGATAGGTCTCTACCCAGACTGATCTAGAAAGTCAGAGAGATAAAAGGGTGGGAGGATTAAATATCAATATAAGTAATAAAAGAAAGAACATCACTACAAATAATATAGACATTAAAATGTCTGTAATGATTATTATGCACAACAATGTCCACAAATTCAACTCAGATGAAAGGACTAATTTCTTAAAAGAAATATATTTATTTCTTATATTTAAGAAGCCATTGAAAACCTAAATCAGCCTAGATCTCACTTTAAAAAATTTGATTTGTAATTTAAAATTTTTCTATAAAGAAAACTCAAGATGGCTTTACTGAGAAATTCTACCAGAAATCTTAGGAAAAGTTAATACCAATTCTACACCAGCTTTTTCAGGCTGTGTGTGTGTGTGTGTGTGTGTGTGTGTGTGTGTGTGTGTGTTGCTGAGGATCAAACCTAGGGCCTTTCACATGCAAGGCAAGCACTCTACCATTGAGCCATATTCCAGTCCTACAAAAACTTTTCAGAAAATAGAAAAGGAGCAACCATTTCTCAACACACTTTCTGATGCCAGCATTACTCCGAGAGCAGAACCAAAGATAGTGTATGTTAAGAAAAATCAAAAGTCAATATCCTTCATGAACATAAATGCAAAGTTCATCAATTGGGTATTTAGAAAATTGAACTCAGCAATATAGTATATGAAAAGAACAATATATCATGTTAAAGTGGAGTTTATTCTTGGAGTGCAAGATTGGTTCAACATTTTAAAAATTTCTATTGTGATTCATCATAGAAAAGACTGAAGAAAAAAATTACATGATCATCTTACTAGATATAGAAAAAGCATTTGATAAAGTTTAAAGCCCATTTATGATAAAAATATTCTGAGAAAATTGGGATTATTAATTTGATAAAGAGCATCTATAGTTAATATAATGCTTAATGGTGAATGAGTGAATATTTTCTGCTGATTGGGAACAAGGTAAAGATGTTTATTGTTACTACTTGTATTTTGAGTTGTTATGGAAATCCCACACAATGCAATAAGACAAGGAAAAAGGAAGTAAAAGACATAAGGTTAAAAAAGCGAAAAACTAAACTGTCTCCATTTTCATACGTGGTAATAATTAGATAGAAATTCCTAAAGAACTTTTTTTTTAACCTACTAGAATTAGTAAGTGAAGTTAGCAAGGATATGGGATATAAAATCCATATCCCAAACCAATTATATTTCTATATACTAGCAATGAATATTTGTAAACTGAAATTCAGTAAATACCCTCTCAAATAAACTTCCATTTATATTAACATCTAAAAACAGGAATACTGTTAAAATGTTTCTTAAAATGTAAAAGACCTGTATTCTGAACACTGTTAAACTTTTATAAAAGAAATTCAAGATTTAAGTAAATGGAGAGACACAATGTTTTCATAGATCAGCATACTTCAATATCTTCATGGTATCTGTCCTCCACAAACTTATCTACAGATTCAAGGCAGCCATAAATCCCTAGCAAAACTTTTTATAACATCCACAAGATGACTTTAAAATGCATATGGAAACTAGCAAAGCCAAACTAACTAAAAACATGCTTTGGAGACCATGCTGCCTTATTTCAAGGTTTACTATAAAGTCACAGTAAACAAGATAGTTTCATGTCGAACATACATATAAAAGGCTAAATATTGGATGTATATGAAAGGATCAATATCCAGATCAACTGAACATGGTAGAGTCCAAAACTATAATCACATGCATATCATCAAATGATTTTGGACATAGAAAGTATAGATTGTCAATGAATGATGCTGGAAGAATTGGACACTAACTTAACAGAGAAAGAGACATGGGTGAAGAAAAGGAGGAGAAACATTTACTCTTGTCTCTGTAAAACTTATAGGAGAAAAATCTTTGTGACACTGAGTTAAGGGATGAGTTCTTGAATTTAAAACCCAAAATACAATCCCATTGATAAATCTGACTTAATTAAAATGGAAAATTTACTCTTTGGAAGACAGGGTTAAGAAAATTTTTTCTTGAAAAACAAATACATAGTAAATGGCTTATATGTCTTATATACAAACTATATAGAACTCACAATTCAGTAGTAACAAAAAAACAAATAGCTCCATAAAAATGGACCCACAATTTTAACAGATACATCAAAGAAGCTACATGGATGGTACATACACAGGCAAAAAAGTCCCTTATCTTTAATTATTATAAAATGCAAATTAAAACTACAATGAACTACGACTAAAGCCCTATTAAAATGGCTTCCCTGGGAATGGCTGCTGTTTTCTTCAGGGGAGCTCTGGTCTTCACCTTGAGCATTGCTTCTGGGCTCCAGTGCAGATCCCGCAGCCTAGTGGCACAGATCTTTCACCCCACCAGCGGCCAGCGCAGGCTTTCCAGCTTCCACCACTGGCCCACGGGCCTTCCTGGTGCAGATCCATGGTACAGATGTGCATGAGACATTGCCGTGGGCTCTAGGCCTCCATGTGGACTTGTGCGGGACATTGGTGTGGGATCCAGGCCCTCAGCTGGATTCTTCAGGTCTCTAGTGCACAGACAGATCAATTGCACTCTTCTGCATTTGACTTTTTGAGAATATTATAAGATAATCCTATAAATTTGGGTCTTGCATTAAATCTATTCCCTTGCAAACCGCTGACTACCACAAGGAGTTATCATATATTACCAGTGAGGATAAAATGTACAGCTGTTTTGGAAAGTTAAACATATACTTGACACCAAACTACCTTACTCTGTAAGTCACCCAAAAAACTGCTTTTTGAGTATTTATGGCAACTTTGTGATCACTTAAAATGGAAATGGCCCAAATGTCATTCAGTTGGCTAATGAATAAAGCATACTGGAATACTTCTCAGCAATAAAAAAGAAATGTGTTACAAATACATGCAACAACATAAATACACCTAAAAATGAATCATGTCAAGTGAAAGAAGCCATCTTTAAAAGGCTACATACCCCAAGATTCTATTTATGTCACCCTCTGGAAAAGGCAAAACTAGGGCTAGAAAATGGATCAGTGACTGCCTGGAGCTAGAGGGGTCAGGACTGATCTTGAAGGGGCAGGAGGGAACTTTGGGGGACAGTGGAAATGTTTTATGTCTTGGTCGTGCTGACAGTTACATGAAGATGTGCATTTGTTAAACCTGAGAGAACTGTGTATGAAAAGAGTGGTTTTTTGGAAGTAGATAGATCACATCCCAATAAGATGTGAATCTGGAAAAACCTAAAATGTTGATAATCAAACATGAAAACAAACTTGTCTCTCTACCCTTTACCTCCTTTATGCCTGTCTCCCCACCCCCACTCCCAAATGATCTGATGTCTACTGTTCAGGAAGAGATTTGTGCTGTTTTGGGGTGAGGAAATTTGGGAATCCGAAGACCTCAGGGTCAGACAATGCATCTGCAAAGGGCTTTTCAGCAGTGAGACAAGTTTCTGTTGCCTGGATCCTGTTGCCTCCCTGTCCCAATGGCTCCTGGGAGCTGAGCTCCCACACAGCCATTCCCTAAGGTGTGCCTGACTGCCCCGACCCAGCCTTCCAGGGGCATTACAGCCCACATCAGGTGCCAGTGGGTCTATTCATCTCACGCTCTCCAGTCTCCCAGTCATGGAATGAAGCCCCACATAGCTCCTCGTAGTTCCCACGCAAACCCTCTGTGCTACAGGGTCTCAGAACCTCTGTCCAGGATGTTCTAGAGTCAGCTTAACCTGTTCTGCAGCCTGCGGTTTCAGGGACCCAAGCCAGGAGTTCCAACTCCTGCTGTTCAGTCACTTTATCCTCTCCACCCACTCCCGCAGAGCCTGGCAGGAAGGCAGTGGAGAGCAGCGGGTCAACAGATGTACCCAGGCTGCAGAGCAGAGGCCCAGCAGGGAGGATTAAAGCAGTGGAAAAGGCCACTCTGCCCAGACTTGGAATTTCCCAGATCCTCGGGGTCAACCATAACTCTGCTGGGTTGGTGGAGCACCCGCACCCCTGCCCCCTTGCATGTTAAACTTTTAACTCATGCACGGACTCCATCTAACTGCCAGGTAGGCAGCCAGAGCTGAGAATGCAACCTTTAATCAGAAGGGCTATACTTGCAGAAATTGCTCATCCACATGGCTGGGGTTCTGGAAAGGTAGCAATGAGCAGGGTGAGAGAAGGAGGAGAAAAGAGAAGGACGGAGCCACTGCAAATTAGAAGGGAGCATCACCATGAAAGAACAGAATCGGGCACTTCCATGCTTCCTTTCCAGTAGCTCCCAAACCCTGATTTGATTTTAATTATTTTGACCCCTCCCAACCATCCCTTAAGATGTTCAGCTGGGACAACCTGATGACCGTTGTTGAGGGGATATGCAACATTTAAGAAAGCTGCGCTTCAGGAATAAGGTGTGGGTGGACATCTCTGCTCTCTCTCCATTTCTGCCCCATGAGATGAAAGAGAAAAGACTTCCTGAGTTTTTGACAGCAGAAACCTGTTGGCAAAGCCAAGACCACCTGGCCCCTGGCCAAGCTGAGGAGCGAAGTCGCTGCTTTGGAAAGAGCAGTCCCTGAGCATTTGTGCAGGCTCTGGTACCTGGAACAAAAATATGCTGAGAAGCAAATTATGGCTTTCAGATGTCACCACTGCCATCTGACATTGCGCTTCAGCAGTTCACGTCTTCATTACTGGGTTGCAGCTTCCCATTTAGGCTGCTACTCTGTGTGAGACAGATTTATGCTACATGGGTTACTGTACACCCAGGGCGACAATGCTGTACACCCAGGGTGTCAGGCCAGTCGCCAAACTCTGTAGCAGAGAAGCTCAGAGTCTATCAGTCGCTTTGTGGGTGCCTCTGTGTGTGTGTGTGTGTGTGTGTGTGTGTGTGTGTGAGCATCCCTCCTCCATGTCACATCTTGTAACAGCTGAAAGGAACAAGCCTTTCCTCTACAGGAAGTTGTTCCGTGTGGTTTTCTCATCTCCTCTGCTTCCATACGGCCTCCTCCCAGCCCATCTGCTGAATCCTTCCTCTCCCCCTCTCTCTTGCTCCTCTTTGAGGTGGTAACTGGACCAACACAGCAATGCCCTTGTGGCTCTGTTTGCTGTTTCTCAGCCTCACTCAGATTAATGGAACAGAAACATGTGCTTGCATCTGATGCCAGTAATCATATCCTGCATGACCACAGAGAAGGCGATTAGGCAAAGGTGCTGGCCCCATCCCGGGGGATATGGTTACAGGAAGAAAGTGTTTCTTGACAGCAGCCGCTCTGACTTGCTTCCGCTTGCCCTCTCCTCTTCTCCTAGGCTCGCTAAGCCCCTTGAATAGTTTCCATAGATTAATTAAAATCTATCCAGCTATAGTCCAAGTTGCTCAAGAACTGGGTTTTTATCTATATTCTGATTTCCTGAATCAGAAATGTGAACACAGCACATCTCCATATTCTTTACTTTCAAGTCGTCCTTGTGATTATCTACTCGGACACGTATTTCAAACAGTGACAAGTAAAAACTGTATGCTTATCTAGCTGATGGGTAAATTCAACAAATATCAACTGTAAGCACATTAATCCTCTACCACAGCCCTCACAAAGGGGCCCCTGCAGGGTGTTGAGGGTCACACTCATAGTGCTGCAGGCTGAGGTCACACATGAGGATCATGGCACGGAAAGACTGCAGCAGGAGCACATGAAAAGAAAGCACACCTTGCTGGGGAAACTGGAGGCTTAGGGGAAGACGTGGCATTTGAGATGAGTCTTGAAGGAAAGATGGGATGTTGGTAAATGCAAATAAGAAGCCAAGATATTCCACGAGAAAGGTCTGGCTTAAGCAAAACCCTGGACACCGGAGGTACTGAGCATCTGGAGTGAGAATTTGAGTGAAACTGCAGACATGGCTACATAAAGGGAAAGTGGATCTGGAGAATCTTGAATTAGGGGTTGGCAGTGGGAGCCACTGCAGGTTTTAGAGCAAGGTAGTGACAAAATAGCTTCTTCTTGATCAAGCTTTAAGAAAAGTTCCCTAGAAAGGGGCCTAGAATATAGATTTCCAGGAGAGAGAGGTGAGAGGAGAAGAGGAAAGTTAAGAAACAGTTAAGAGATTATTGCAATCGTGTGAAGAAGAGTACACATGCAGTGCTTGGTGGACTAGAGAGTTGGTGATGTAGGAATGCGGTTGCAAAGAGAAAATTTGGCAACCGGTTGGATTTGGGAAGTGAAGACAATAGGTTAGGCAAACAGGATGCTGAGATTTTGAGAGTGGATGCCAGGAGGGTGGTGATGTGTCTAAGAGGAGACGTGCAGGGAGATTTGGGGCTGAAAATGACCAATTTAGTTGGGACAGTGAGACACCCAGAAAAGGCATGATTGAGGCAAGATGCCCCTCGGGTGAATTGAACCCAGGGCTGGTGCTGACAAAAAAAATCAGATGTGATGATCTCCTTGATGGAAGTGGCCAGCTGAGGCCCCACAGCAGGTGAGACAGGAACAGGAACGGGGGCAGCATAGATGGGGAGAAGAGCCCAAACCAGACCCTCCCAGAAATGGATACATTAAAAGAAAACAAGCTTCCTGCCATTGAAACCACGAGAGGAGAGACTTCCTGTCAAGCGCTGAACCAGCTGAAGATAAGGACTGGCAGGGCTGCTGGATCTGGGGCTGAGGAGGAGGCCTCTGGGGTCCTTCCTGGGGCTCCACGAGGAGCTATGGGGTGGAAGCCAGATCAGAAACAGTGAAGAGAGAGTGGGTGGTGAGGAAATGTGGGCAGCAAGTGGATTTCCTGAAGAGCTTTTAAAAATAGGACAGAGGTGCCTCGTTTGGGGGTGGTGGAAGGCCTCCTGCCTGGTATCCCAGAGATGGGCTATGGAGGCTGTGAGGGGTCAAAAGCTTAGCTCTCTTACAGATATTCAAATGTTACTCTCTACAGCCAGAAATCCTGGTGTCTCCTCTTCGTAGCAGGTGAGGAATTAGTTCTATTTGTATGCCAGGAGGTGCTGGTGAATGTCACAAACCTGACCTCTCCTTCAGCAAGGCCCAGGAACAGTTGCTTCAAAAAGACCAGGACTTATTTGGTGGCTTCTAGAATGTTCTGCATCTGATTTTAGAGACAACCCTGGGATGAATGTGAAGAAAACATTACTTTTCTAAGACCTTGATAGGAAGGACACGAAGAATAAAGAAAGGGATGTGCCAGCTTTCAAGGTCTCTTCTCTGTTCCTCAGAAGTAAAAAAGAATCTGTCCTGTGGAACAGAGACTTGAAGTTCATTGATCTTTCCTCAGAAAAGCCTCCCAATGAGGAAAACAAATCCCATAAGTGATGACAGTGCCCTAGGGAGGCAGCTGATTATCCGAGTTTAGAAGAGCAGAGCTTTGACTGCCTTCTACGGAAATGTCCCTCGTTCTCTAACCTCTAGTATTCTCATAGGGAATCCTCCAACCCATCATTCCAGGCTGTCTTCCAGTAACCTATTATGGCCGATGCTGGCTAGTTCTGCCTATGTATGGTTCAAAAACACATGACCTGACTTTTTACCAGCTCCAGGCAAAAAGAAGAACTTTCATGTTCAGATTTTGGCCGTGTGGCTGTTATCTATTACGAAGGGCAGTTACAGAGTCTCCATCACTATTTTGGATTAAGGCTACTTCCTACTGACATATCTTGTGGCTATTTATGGAAAGTCTTTACCTTCTGATACTCAATCCTTCTTTCAGTCATGAGGAATTCTCCAATGTGTACTATGTGTGAGGGTCTCATACACTGCCTCCTTTGTGGAACCCAAAGCTGGGTGGAGGAAGCGGGGTGGACCAGCGACTCAAGCTGTCAGTCACGTGGGATGCTGCATCCTGCTGGAGAGGCAGAAGGAAGCGGGTGTGGTTTATAAATATTGACAGCTACCAAAAGCCTAGAGGTACAGTATTGAGTGTCCAGCACAGTGATAACTTACTAAGGGGTCACTTCTTCCATCTGGGACTGGGGTCATTTCCCCAAACTCCCTTGATTTCCAAATGTTTCCTGGCATGGCTCTGTGAACTTTCTGTCTCCCCTTGGACCTGTCTTCCACTCAAGCTTGTCAGACTGAGTTTCTGTTGCTTGCACAGAACCTCATCTATGTAGAACACCTGAGGGATGTGACATTTGGACCTGGGCAATGACTCAATTTGACCCCAAAGGTAAACATGATGTGAAAGTTAGCCTCCCACCAATGTCTCAGAATGTCCCTCAGCTAGTGGAAGAGGTGGAGAATAAACAGTTTTCTGTGGATGGATATGCATATTTATCAGAAAAAGTGAAGTGTGGTAAATGATATGCCTTAAATACGAAGTGTCTCCAAAGACTCATGTACTGAGGGCTTGATCCCCAATGAAACAGCGTGCCAAGATGGGGCCTAGAGGAGTGACCAGGCTGTGAGGGCGCCAACCTCATGGAGGAATTCATAGCTGATAGGCCAATAGGAGGCAAGGCCCAGCTGGAGAACGTAGGTCCCAGGGGGTGTGCCTTTGAAGGCTCTGTCTTGTCCCTGGATCCTTCCCCTCTCTTTGGTTCTCTTTCTCTCTGCTTCCTGGCTGCCACGAGGTGAAAAGCTTTCCTCAGCCATGTCCTTCTGCTATGATGTTTCTGCCTCCCAGAAGGAAGCAGCAATGGAACCAGCCCACCATGGGCTGAAAATTCTGCAACTATGAGCCATATAAATCCTTCTTCCTTTAGGTTGTTGCTCTCTGATATTTCATCACAGCTACAGAAAGCTAACACAATAAAGGCAAGAGAGAGTGAATGAGCTCATTTCACCCAAACAAGATGGTCAAGAAGACAGCCTGAGGAAGGCTACTATGAGGAGAGTCCTGAAGGATTGGTGAAGGAACCAATTCTGACATCCAGGAGAAGAGCCCTCCAGGCAGAGGCAACCCCAGGTGAAAAATGTGTGATCTTGTTCTCTCTGTGTCTCTGTCTCTCTCTGGCCCTCCCCCACTGGCAGATTTCTGAGACCCCAGACTCTGCTGGGCCCACCATGACTAGGACACTGTGGCACACGAATGAAAGGAAGAAGAGATGGATGATGTGCACTGAGCAATCAGGAGTCAACTCAGCCACATCATTTACAGCCTGTCCCTGCCTGCTGACCATGAAGGGCAGGGTGTGGACAAATATGTCAGTGGTAGGTTTAGGACCCGAGCGCCGGGTTGACAGGATCAGTTACCTTAGTTGACTCCAGATACCCAATATGAGCCACATGCAGACGTCAGGAGGATTAAATTATTTAACGTCTGCGGGGATCTTAACACCCAGGGCACAAAGTATGTGATAGAAGTGGGCTGTTATTAATAATACTACTCGAATTGATTGATAATAAACTATAAATCTGTATTTATGTCCACACAGACCTGACCTATTATTTCTTTGTATTGAATTTATAAAATACTAAGCATATATTCATGTGATGAATCTGCCAAGGAACAAATAGAAACAGCCTTGTTAATGTTATAGATCAGATGAGACCCTAGAACCTCAGCCTCTTTTTCTGATGCCCAGAGGAGAAGGTGGGCTCTGGCCCTGTGGTTACTTTGGTTTTTTGCCTGAAGGAAGGAAATACAATCTAGCACAGAGCTTCCCCCACAGACATTCCCTGTTCTTTCCCCACTGCCCTTTCTCTTTGCCCCTGTTAGTTGAACTTAGGTACAAGGGGCTGCCTCAACGAGAAGAGTCTCGTGGGTTCATAGCCCCAGATCTCCTCCCTCCCTCCCTCTGTCTCTCCAACTTGTCCTGGTTTCTCATTTGCTCCCCAGTCCTGCCCTGACCCTTTCTTGGGTGGCTGGATCCATTCCCCAAGAAATGACCCAAGAAGAGCCTTATGTGACCATCTCCTGTTGTTTAATGTGCATTTGGCCTTGGGTGAATGAGATCAAATGAAACCAAACCCCCTCATCCCCAACGGCCATCACCTCTCTTCCCTTTGTCACATTCTCTCATTGACCCTCAAGTGAACTGACTGCGAAGCTTCCATCCTTCTTGAAAACGGGTTAGTTTTCATGGCTTTGGAGGGATGGCCTTCCATACCGTGGGGCTGTATCTTCCCTCCAGGGTCTCCCCCGCCACTGCAGCCATCTTCTCTAAATGAACCAGCAGGTTCTCCCGGTAATGGTTACTCTAGATACCTTGCTTATTGGCATTTAAATTGCTATAATAGCATTTTGAAGGGCTATTTGGCCTTAACAATGTAGATTCTCACTGACCCAATAATTCCAGCCCTGGGATTTTATCCAGAGAAAATAATTGGAGATACAGCTCAAAGTGTATGTATAAGAATATTTATTCCAGTTATAATAGAACCTCCCCCCAAAAAATACCCCCAGAAAAACCCCACAGGAACTTGGTTAAATAATTTCTGGTACTTTCATATCAAAGAATACAGGTGTCCTTAAAGCATGCTTAAGTATGTGTGTATCAGTCAGCTTTCTGTCACTGCAACAAATACCTGGGAGAACTCGTAACAAAGACAGTTTTATTTTAACTCCAAGTTTTGGAGTTTCCAGTCCATGACTGATTCTCCCTGTTGCTTTGGGCCTGGGGTTGGCATATCAAAGTGGGAAACCAAAGCAAAACCATTTTCCTCCTGTTCAGGGAGTAAAAAAGAAGGAAGAGGAAGGGGCTGAGGTCCCACTGTCCCCTACAAAAGCACGCGCCCAGTGACCACCAGGTTCTACTGCTTAAGTTTCCTCCACCTCCCAAGTGCCAAGATAGGGGTGGAGCCTTTAACACATGGGCCTTGGGGGAAGGTTTATGACCCAAACCATGGCAATATGCATGGTGGTGCTGCCTTTACTCTTCAGATTTGCTCTCCATCATCCAGGCCCAGCCCTCTGACCTCCTTTGGGTTTGTCCTGTAGAAGGAACAGCAGGAGGTGAGAGGGGACAGGTATTTTATTCCTGGGCTTCTCTTCTTCCCCATTTCTGGTCCTCGCTTTAGGTTCAGTACCTGTTCCCTCTCCTGCCTTCAGGTCTAGCAGTGGGAATAGCTTCCTAGCGTGCGCACCCCAGGTGCCTCCAGCAGCCCTCTCCCACCCTTGACCTGCCCTCAGGATGCTCAAGGACACCTGTGTCCTGCTAGGGCCCTAACCCATCCAATGCAGGTAAATATATTAAAAGCTTACCGAGTACAGTGGAAAACAGTACAATCTCAATTCTGTACATACATAAGGATATTTAGGAAATGAAACCCTAGCCACACACTGGGGGAGAAGACTACAAGGAAATATACTGAATGGGTCACTGTCATTGCCTTTGAGTTGTGAGATTGTAGGTGACTCTTCTTGTCTTATTTATACAGTTTTATATCGTGCACATTCTTGAAAATAATTGAGTGCTACCTTCAAGGTGAAATAATGTACTTTTTAAAACAAAATTAGTCAAAACAGAAGAATTAACTATTAATTAACAGAAGAATTATGGGGGGAAAAGAATTATGGGTTATCTACAAATAACAGATTTTGTGTAAATATATTATCATGTGATTTTAGAGGAAGTATAAATGTCCTGATAGAAATTCTCCCTAGGGCTTGACTGTTATCAATCATGTCTTATCTCATGCTGAGCTACCTTCCTAAGCCTTCCCAGTGCTTAATATAACTCCTCTGAGGGCTGGAATCTTTCAGAAGCTGCACTTGTCCTGGCCGTGGTTTTGCCCTTGCGTTCAATTGTGCTGGGAGTGGGGATGAGGGAGCGGGGGCCTCGAATCCAGCTGTCAGGTGGGACCCAAGGGAGCCTGCCCCTCGACACCCTCCAAAGTCTCTCCTTAAATAGTGTTTCACATTTATTTAGTGGGAATAGAGGAAAATCTGACTTTCTGCTAGTAAAAATCATATGCCTCTGGTTTCTCGCATATGAGAAACACAAAGTATAAAGAGCAAAATAAAAGATAGATAATAGGCAGTAGAACTTTCTCAGATGCAGAGGTGATGGAGAGATGGAGGAAGTGGGAAAGGAGCAGAGGGAGGGGACGAAAAAGAAACTAAGATGTGTTATATACACGTACCAACTTCAGACAAGGGATGCAAACATTATGTATTGCAAAGGTACTAATAAAAAAAGCAAAAATCGTATGTCTCTATGCTTAAAAATAAGAAACTCATTATAAATATCAAACACAGGATAATATTTTGACTCACTTGAAATGATTCTTCTCTCCCTAAATAGACAGATAGCTACCTATCCACTTAGGATAGAAATAATACATATATGGATATGGATACAAAGACTTCCAAACTGTTCAGAAGTTGGGCTGGGGAGTGTAGCTCATGAGAGCACTGCATGCTTAGCACAAAAAAATAAAAAGTTTCAACGTTGTTTTTCACTTTTGGGGGCAGGTAGCTAGGTGAGAAGGAATGGAATTTTATATCAGCAGAACTTTTCTATAATGTTTGCCTTTCTTCCAATTTCTTTTGGGTCCTTCAATCAGGTTATTCCTTTAGAGACTTCCTAAAGGGCTTAAATTTTAGAGAGTAAAATGAATTATTTGTACATATCCAGGTCTGTTGTGCAGGACTGACTTGTAGAATTTCAGCTCCCAGAGCCTGCCCTTTAGGTACTCAGTAGAGGGTGACCTGGCCTAGCACAGGCAGCTTGACTGAGCTAGGCACAGCAGTGACACTGGACCACTAAGCCTTATTGAGTTATGTTATGCGCCAGGCTGTGCACCCACTTCACCCTCAAAACTGGTGCTGGGGTGGGGGTGGGGTTCAGAAGTAGAGTGTGTGCTTAGCACGCATGAGGTCCAGGTTTCAATCTCCAGCACCCAAAGAAAAAAGGAAAGAAACTTGGCACTAGTAAAATCCTCATTTTATGGACAAGGACAAAGAGCTCAGAGAGGGGAAAGAAGTTGCCTGAGGTCATGCATCCAGTAGGTTCATTTGGACCCTGCAGGTTGGCACCAAACCAGGCTCTAAGGCTGCCAAACTTTTCTGAACACATCAGGACTGTATTTTATGTTTCTCTGCAAGCCACTTGGGCTCGGGTTTTCAGTTCTCCAATCATATCATGAGTCATACGTGGACCCCAGAGTTAGCTGGTGTCGTGTTTCTGATATACCCCGTGGTCGCTTAGCACCCATCATAGATTGAAGGCTAGGACAAATGCCCAGCTCTTCTGCCCCTAAATCCTGCTCTGCTGGGCATCCAAGCATCCTAGGTCATGGCCCATGAGGGAGGAAACCTCACCCTCAAGCTAGCAGCAGAGCCAAGGAAAGCTGCATCCTGCCGTGTCCTGAGCGTGTCTCTGACATGCTCTGTCTTCTGGTGTGTGGAAAGAGAGAACAGTGTCTGAGTCTTCTGGCATCCTTTGCAATGGCCAGATTCCTCCCCATCAGTTAGGAGTTCCTCCTGCAACCAGACACCCTCACCTCCCTCCCAGCTCCAGAGGTGAGGTGTTCACTAATTACCTTCATCTGCAAAGAGTGTGTGTCTCAGAGCAGCAGGCCCGCAGCAGGACTTTTGAAAAACCTGCTGCAGGTTAAAAAGCAGAACTGCTTTTAATTTATTAAAAGACTTGGCATTTTTTCCCCCACTGAGCATTTTAAAATGCAATTAGACAAAATGGAATAATAATCAGGCAAAAGCACTCTGGAGTTTTCACATTGGGGGCACCCTTGCTCCCATGTCTTTCTGTTCTTCCATGCAGGGACCATGTGTTTTGGCTGACATTGGTGGCCTTCCATGCTCCAATCTCACATTCCCCAAGACCTGCGTGCTCAGGAACTGGCCACTCGATTGTCCCACCACCCTTTTGAGATGCCAGGGGGCCTGTCTTCCAATAGCACCACACTGCAATGGTTAGTTCCCTTGTTTGGATGTTTAATCAAATTTTGCCCAAGACCAAGCCTGGACATCTGCATTCTAAAACAGGTTTTGTTGGTAACTGGATGCATAGAAGCATTTGTGCATGCTACAACTCCCAGAAGCAGGTTCCTACTTTTCCCATTCTTAAATCTTTGGCTCCAACAGTGTGTCTGGAATGTGAACGTGCCAGATGAACATTTACTGCACAAATGAATGGAATTTCAAGTGACCTAATGGGTTTTATTGGAAGACAAAAAAGAAGAACAGTCCCCTCTCATTGCCTAGCAAACAAGGAAATGGAAAGTGAGGATGTATCAGGGATCTCCTAATTTTAGTTTTGTCATCATACTCATGCAAGAGGATTTCGTGAGGTGCATACTTATCCCGTGGGAGTGCCCATTTACTTCACAAAGAGAACCCTCATGCTCATATTCACTATTGTTCCATTACTGGCATAAACAGAATAGAAAGACAAATGGCAGACTGAGCTGGGAAGGGATGAGACTGTGCCTAGTGTATGGATTTCTATGCCATAAACTCCTGAAGGGGTGAGGGCATGTGGTTTGGTGGTATTTGTAAGTCTTCAGATGGTATTGCAGCCCCCTCCACCCATCCAAAGTCTAGGTCAGGTTGCCCCTTCTCATGCCCACTGGGTAGTCCTTGTGTGTGGCTGAGCATGTTATCTTATTAAAATGTGCCTTTTTTATTCACCTTTCTGTCACTGGGACAAAATGCCTGAGATAAATAACTCAAATGGGGGAAAGATTTATTTTGACTCATGGTTGCAGAGGTTTCAGTTCATGTTCACTTGGCTGGTGTTACTCTTGGGCCTGTGGCTAAGCAGCACATCATGTCAGAAGTGCGCAGCAGAAGAAACTATTCACTTCACAGCAGCCAAGAAGCAAAGAGAAAGAACAGAAAGAGGCCAGGGGCCCTCAATTCCCTTCAAGGCCACAGCCCCAATGACCTAACTTCCTCCCTGAAGGCCCTACATCTTAAAGATTCCACTACCATCAATATTGGCACAGACTGCGGACCAAGCCTTCAACAAATGAGGTTCTGGGGGACACTCCAGATCCAAGCTACTACAGTCCCAACCTTCCTCCCTGGGATGGAACACCTGGGGTCTTGCTCTCTGCTTTGCCTTTCTGATCCCCAGGCCTTGCATGGTGCCTGCTCACATCTATTGAGCTCTCTATGAATGTTTACTGAATCCACCCATCCATCTATTGATGTAGATTTCAGTAATTAAAACTGTTTTCAATGTGGTGGGATTTGTTAGCAGGAGAACAACGAGTTCAAAGAGCATTGTGAGCCTCACCCTGTTTTACCAGCTTTTCACTGTCCTATTCCCTTATGCACCTCAATTCTTCTATGACTTACTGGGCAGCTAATCAAATGCAGTCTTGCTCTTTTTAAAAGAAAGTAGCCAGTTTGAAAAGGCTTTCAGTAAATTCCTCACCCAATCAGGATATTCCATGCTATAAGGAAGAAACCAGATTTGAACACTGGCCAGATTAGATTGCCACTCTAATTCCTTCTCCTCCCTCCTCTCTTTCCCTTCTTTCCTTCCCTCATTCTCTTCTTTTGATCCAAATCTCCATCCACCACACTGCATCTGAAGCAAGGCAGCATTCTCTGTCACATACAACAGGCATCAGGCCAATTGTTCTAAGTTCAACTTATAAAAATTTAAAGAGAAATAATCACTTAGGCAGCTTGTTTAGATTTCAAACCTTCCAGCATTTCTCTGGCCCAGAACTGCTTTCTGCTGGAAGGCCCACCAACTGACTGTCCATGGCCTAGGAGGAAAGCCTTGGACATCTGGACATGTGAATCAGACTCCCCTCCAGCTGCACGAATGTTACTATGTGCGTGCAATCCTCATTAGGCCATGAACAAAGCTAGCTTCCCATCTGGCCACCTCTGAACTTACTCACTGGTACCTAATGTTCCATACCTCTGGAAGGGAGTATGTGCTTAGCATCTCTAACTCACAGTCTTTGGACTCAGTGGATTGACAGTTCCAACATACCTGAGATAAGTAAGAGAAACCTCAGGTTTGACTTTCTGGCTTCTGCTTTCTCAGGAGAGATTGGCAGGACTCTCTTTTGCAGTCACCAGTTATCTGACACCTGATTGCTCACTGAACGGGATGTATGTGTGTCAGGTAGTGTGCAAGGTGCAGAAACTAGTAGCAGGTTGCCCAGTCTCATGCCCAGGAAAGAAAAAGTGCATATGAATTTGGTCATTTCATATCAAGTGCAGATGTGGTTCTCACCACAAAGGCCAGAGACCTAAGAATACACAACAGTTTGAACATTCAAGTTCAGATCATGGTTCACTGATTGTCTCTCATGGTGTACTAGTCACTATCTTGTCAGTAGGACAAAAAACTTGACACCGGTGACTTAAGGAGGAGCAGTCTATTTTGGTTCACATTTTAGAGGGTTAAGTACATGGTAATTTCTTCAAATCTAAAACATCATGGTGGGCGGCCCTAGAGGAAGACAGCCGCTCAACCCATGGCAGCTAGGAAGCAAAGAGAGAGAAGAAGGATCTAGGCACAAGAATATACCCTTTAAATCACCCCTTAGTGACCCACCCCTTCCGACCAGGCCCCACCCCCTAACAGCACATACAGCTATTTTACTCATCTGTGGATGTATTCACAGATGAATGTAGTGTCCCCTTGACCCAATCACCTTCCAAAAGCTCCACCTCTGACCACATGAAATGTTTTGGTGGACACTTTACATCTAAACCATAATTCATGGTGATAAAATATAGGGATAGTCTCTCTCAAGCAGTATTTGAGATATTCACTAAAACATTATTCGTCGTCATTCATCTGACACTCAAATTTAACTAGATGTTCACTATTTTTATTTTCTAAATCTGGCAGGTCTACAATGGAAACCCACAGCCACTTCAGGAAGGACACTTCTTTACTTCCTGCCACCACCAATAAATAACCTTGGTTCAGCTGGCAGGGCTGACCCAGCAGGCTGGGACAGGGTCAGCACTGTTCAAAGGAAGAGAAATACTCCTTTGAAAAATGGCTTTTATTTGGGACCTCCACTTGGTTGGGTAATTGTTATCCAGGCAGACCTATGGAAAAAGAAATGAGTCAACTTTTCTCTTCCCCACCCCTTCCTGAGGCCTCAGAGAAGTGGATTATTTTATAATGAGATAGGACCACTTTTCCTTCCCTCATTGGGCCAGGGTTTTCCTGCATACATTAGTTTGCTAGGGTCGTCATAACAAAGTACTCCTGTACAGTGACTGGCTTGACCAACAGGTCTTTAGTATCTTCCAGTTCTAGAGATGCGAAGTCCAAGGTCAAGGCATCAGCAGGATTGGTTCCTCTGAGACTGTGAGGTAGGATCTGTTCCAAGCCTCTTAACTCTTGGTTGTTTTCTGGCAATCTTCGGTGTTCCTTAACATGTAGGAGCATCACCCCAAATTCTGCCTTCGTCTTCACATAGTGTTCTCCCTGTTGTGTATCTGTATCCAACTTCCCATTTTTATAAGGACATGAATCATATAGATTAGGGCACAGGCACAGGACCTCATTTTAACTCAATTACCTCTGTTGCAGTGCCATCTCCAAATGAAGTCACACTCTGGGGTACTAGGGGTCAGAATTCCAACATGATTTTTTAGGGGGGTACATCTCAACCCCTAGTAATGTCTGAGTGCTGTGCACATCTGCATTTGCTAGGAACAACAGGGAATGAACATCCCAAGAGCACCACACATAGCATCAGAGACTGTGGTTTGGTTTTCTTTGCTGGTTTTGGGTTGATAATGATTTAAGGCCTCAGAGTAATGGAAGATAAACTGCTTGTCATTGCCCACTCTGTGTTCCAGGAGATTGCATTTCTGTGTGAGGCCGCCCAGGCATTGCCCTGCAAAAGGCTTTTTCCATTATGTTAAGAGCTGGTGGTGATAGTCGCCATTACTATTCAGCCCTTTGGCCCCTGTGGGCTCCCATTCCCTTCACCCCGAGCACTTCCCTTTGACCTTCCAAGAGGTCATACTAGGGCTGTGTTCCCCAAGAGACTTTTGCAATTACTTGCATGAGGCAGGAGGAGCCTCATGGTACTTTGCTTAGAGGAGCACAGTTGGGAGGGAAAGGGGGAAGGAGAAGGAGGCTTTGTTTGAAGGTCCCACCCTCCCCTTCCAACCTAGAATAAAGGGAACTGAGGTAACTACCCTGTGTCTCTGCTTGCTTCCATGCAGATGCTGGGAGAATAAGATAAAATTCCTTGTCATCCCGGACCTTAAATTTTCATTTATTTATTAAGCGATGATCGTTTTTTTCCCAAGGAGCTATCTATCTTGCTTTTCTGGGCACACTGTCCATTATTAAAGAAATGAAGGAAGAGAAAGGAAAAAAGGGCTATTGAGCTACTTTGGGGGCTTTTTTTTTTTTGTACTTCTCAATGTCTCTATCATCAGGGAGAATGTTTTTGGAAGCCTGTCCAGGAGATTTGGTTCTAAAAACAGCCTGCTAATTCGATCTTCTTCAGAGCTGGCTGATGTGACAACAGTGACTTGACGTTTAAAAGGAGTGCCACTGTGGCCATGGATGGTGCCTGTGTTAGTTTTCTGAGGCTGCCATAACAAAGCACCACAGACCAAGCAGCTTCAATAACAGGCTGGACGTCCCAGACCAAGGTGTTGGCAGGGCTAGTTCCTTCTGAGGCAGCTCCCCTTGGCTTATAGGGGGCCATCTCGCCCTGTTTCCTCACATGGGCATCCCTTTGTATGTGTGTCTAAATTTCCTCTTCTTAGAAGGACACCAGTCCCAGGGAATTAAGACTAACTCAGTGACCACCTTTTAGCCTTAATTATCTCCATCACGATCTTGTCTCCAAATATAATCACATTCTGAGGTCTTGGGGTTTAGGAATGAACTTGTGGGGGCACAGTTCAGACTATAACAGTGCCCCTTTATAGGGTTCAGGGGAGACTGGAATCTCAGGCTTGGCTTTATTTTGAGGTAAATGACCTTAGGGAAGAGTATGGTTTGGGTATATTTTGGTTGTCACCAACACAAAAAAAAAATCCAGGCTCCCTTGGCCATCAAGGGAATTAGTCAGGATGATACAGAGGACACATGATCTGATAGAAGGCTGAGAACAGACAGGAGTTCTGGCACCTCGGGAAGGGGAATCACGAGCCTTGGGAACTGCCCTTGTGGTGGAGATAGTCTAGCAGGACTTGGTGGCTGAAATGGTGAACTTAGCAGTCCCAGAAGACACCTGCTGGTTCACCATTGTGCAGGTGGGGGGCAGAAGGAGGAGGAACCCAGACCCCGAAGCTCAGCGAAGGGAGTCTGGGAAAAGGCTTTACATCCTTATAAGGCCATCTGGAGTCAAAGGAAGCGATCCCTTCAGGGAAAACAGGCAGCTTTCCAAAGGAAAGGTGGATGTTGAGAGCACCAAATAACGGTCGATACCCATCACACCATTTGTTTTCTTGCTGAAAAAGACAGGGCTACATTGTACCACCTTTTTTGCTCTGTCTTCATTAAACATTTACAGAAGCACTTGTGCTACTTCTTTCCTGAGTTTTTCACCTTTCTTTGTCAGACAGGTGTTGAGATTTTTCACTCACAGTTTCTTATTGCCTACGGTTTCTTCCCAGGGTTCCCCCGCAGTGAGGCATTGGTCTCTGACTACTCAGGAAGGTCACCAGGATTATGCTGCTATAAAAGACCAGAGTGAGCAGCTTTCTGGTACAGGTCAGTGTATTAATGTCTTCTTTGTGATTTGTACTGGTTGTAAATATTATATTCATTATAAATAATAATTCAACCTGCCATTCTTTCTCTGGACCTGGGTTACCTTGTCTATAAAACACAGGGGCTGAGTGAAATTATTATTAAGGTCTATTTCAGCTGTAGCTCTGGTGGATTCCATGAAAATTAAACTCCTCTGAATAGAATAGTCTATGGGGGTTGTCTGTATTAGGTATCCCTGTCGAACTTGGAAATGAGAAATGCAATTTCCCTTGGAGAGAAAAGGTATAAAACCAGCCAGCGCCAGATGAAAGAAGATATATTCAAAGTCTCCTTTTAAATGGACAGGATGGATTTCAGGCCAGAGCTGTCTAGATTGACGGCATGAACATCTCTAGGGACAGAATGCTCTGTCAGAAAGGAACAGAGCACCACAGGCAGGTAGGGGAAGGAGAACGGGGAGAGTACTGCAGCCTCTTTCAGTTCCATCAGGGATGAGGCGGGGCGAGGGGTCCCCACACGTGAGGCAGAGGTGACTTCTTGTCTCCAGCTCAGTTATGGAGAGGAGGGGTAACCGGATACCCCTGGACTCTCTGGATGCCCCTAAGAGGGGATGAGCCGGTGAATCTAACAACCCACACAGCCGGGATACCAACCAAACAGGAAGGTCTTCAGCTGCAGCTGAAATATTTTAATACTTTACTATCTTAACATCTTTGAATCATTCAATTCTTTCCTTTTCTCTGATTGCAGCTCAGCAAGCAACCCCCGGGTTTGAACGAAGATTCTTGTATGTTTTTTCCTGTGGGAAAAGAAAGGGCCTGGCTGACTTAAATGATCGGAAGATGACTGTGCTTTTCAAGATAAACAGAATTTTTGCTTCATCAGTCTCTTAAGAGCCTGCTTGCATTGAGCAATGTGAATTCACCTCAGAGGAGAGAAATCCTCTCTTGGCTTGCCTACAAAGTCAACTGCCTCAATTAAAAAAAAAAGTTCTAAACCTGCCTCATAGAAATAGTTCTCTGAAGTAGCCAGTTAGGCCCTCTTTCAAACTTAGCAAGGATTTTTTGCCAAGGATTTCTTCAGTAGTTTTCCACAGGCTCTCTGGTTAAATTTCCATAGCGTCTGAAAATCCAGCTATCATTAGCTCAGCATGGTGCAGTCTCTCTCTCTTCTTCCCTCCTTCCCTCAATCCTACCTTTCCAACCTCTATTCTTCCTCTCTCCCTCCCTCCTTCCACTCCTTCCTCTCCTTTTCCTTCCAACTTTCTTATTTTTTCACATCTTTATTTTAGTAACACAACTCTCATTTCCAAGCAGTTCCACAGAGGACCCCCAGCTCCGGGGACACACATGCGTATGTCAGGCAGCTCCACTTGGGTGTCTAGCAGCGCCCCCAAACACAAGACATCCAAACAGCACTCTTGATGCCCTGCTCTCCCCACACCTGCTCCTCCCAGATGTTCCCTCATCTCTCAGGCCCAAACCCTAACCTCACTTCTCCAGCACCTGCCTCCACTGACAGCATTTACTTAGAGTCCCAGCACTTCCTCTCCCGGCCCATCCTGAAGCCTCACCTCCAGCCGCTCCTCCCTGGCTTACGGCAGTAGCCTTACAATAGGGCATCGCTCATCACTCCTGCTCCTGTGCTATGTTCGCTCTCTAGGCAGAAAATAATATATTCTAAACGGGGGTCAGATGGTGACCGTTGCCAGCTCTGTGAGCTCTTACACTTCCTGTCACACTTAGAGTTCAAATTCCTTACCATGGTCTACTGGCTGTCTGCCACCTGGCTTCCAGCTACCCCAGAGATCAGAATCAGAATGGCACCCCTACCCTACTCTCATAGCTCCAGACACCCTGGACTTGCTGTTGCTCACCAAATACGGCAAGCTTGTTCTCTGCTTTGCATTTGGTGCTGCCTCTGCTTAGAACCCTGGGTGTTGAACGGCCCACTTCCTTTGCCCAATGAAAACCTCAGGGCTGTCTCCCCTCTCCATCCTTGTAAAGCAGCCTACCTCACTCCTACATTCCAGCTCCTTGGTCTCCCCACACATCACCCTCCGTAGTGGAGGCTGCAGTGCACCACTCACAGCCCCCTTCAGGACCAGAAGCTGGTCAGGAGGGAGCACACACGGCCCATCCTCCGGTCTCAGTTGGGACAGTTTGCCCTTGCAAGCCCAGCTCCAGGACTCCCTAAAAGGATGTCCAAGGCTTTCGTGGCAAGCATCTCACTGCTCAGTGCTTCCCTCTCTCTTCCCATGTGCTGTCCCCACAAACCCCTGCAAATCTCTATTTCAGAGTCTATTTCCTGCAGGATCTGGCCTCATGGGCCACTGCCTAAAATCATCTGTGTTTCTTTGCTTTTTTTTTTTCTGTCTCCTCAACCAAGGTTAATGTCCCTGAGAACAGAGATATTCTGTGGCTTGTTCGTCTCTTTCCAACCCCAGATGCCTAACACATTGCCAGCATACAGTGGGAGCTTAATAAATGCTGAGTGAATGAATGAATGAATGGCTATAGCTCCAGTATGTAGAATAGACAAAAATGAAACTGCCTTCTTAGAATCATATCTGTGTGAAGGGGCTTTCCTCCTCCTGTCACTCTACCTGAGATGCCTTTGCAGCACCATGGAACAAGGCTGACACTGGAATGGGAGAAGCCCTTCACAGGATCTCCTAAGTCCACTTAGGGTTTTGCAGGCTCTTCAGACCATTTAGCCAGGACAATGAGCCCTGCTTGGGGAGAACCAGCTGGGAGAATGCAATTGGCCCATCTCCCTGAAGGCACTGATAGACCCTGGGGTCTGGAAATAGCTCCAGGGGACCTAGTACCACCAGTGACACCTAGACTGGAGGAGGTGACCTCAGACCTTGGAACACAAGTCGGGGGTGGTCCCTTTTTACTACCAGGCCAGGAAGGGACAGTGCTTAGGCGCTGCTTGAGGTCAGTCCTGCTGGCCCAAGGGACCCAAGATTTATCCCAGTAGAATGTCCAGGAAGCCAAGAACCCTGATGACAGCTCCTTTCCTCCTGGTCCTTTGTAGTTAGTCTCCTTCACTGCTGGAATACTCGATGTGCCATCACCAGACTTACTGTCATACAGAACACTTCTAGGTCAAATCGACAGAGATGATTTGACGTAAATCTTCATGGTCTGTTTATTCTGGCCTAGTCTCTTTCCCAGTTTGCTTCCACATTGGGAGATTTTTTTTTTGACAGATTTATTTCTGACAGATAGGAAAACAAGGTTGTCAGTGATCTTTAGGTCTCCTAATTTCTTCTTCCTGGCAGAAGCCTCTGGGGTTGGAGTCCAAGGATGCTGGGAAAGCATCCCCCGAATCTGGGCGGGAACATGGCTGTAGGTGCTGGCAGACCCCTGCCAGGTGAAGTCCCCAACCTGAAGGAGAAAGGAGTCCCCTCCCCCAGGACAGGTGTTCTGTCGCACTCTTCACTCCAGGAGCTGCGACTCAGACCCGACTTCCTCCAGGAGGTAGCCAGGGTGAGTGCCATGCTGGGTCCCAGGAAGAGGCTCCAGTCACTTCCCTCCCCTGAGGCCCTGTTCCAACACAAGAAGGAGAGGTTCTCCGCAGTCAGCCCACAATGTCCAGTGGCCTTCAGGTGGTCTGGACGCATGTGCAGCTGTCCCTGAAGGCTCATTGCACTCACTGGGGAACTGGGTGTGGCCTCCAGAGCTGCTCAGTGTTGACTGAGGCCTGGCAGGCAGGAATATCCAGGAAAGACAGACAGGAACAAAGGGTGGAGTGGAACAGAGAACATCTGAGCCCTGGAGCCAGCCAGGGAAGATGAATCCCTTCCCAGCACCATGGAGCTGTGCAGCCAGTCCTGGGGCATATGCATCCAAGGACCTGTAGGACGTACATCACCGGCCTAAGTGTAGAGGTGCCATGACACCAGTAATCGCAATAGATAAGCAAACATCCCCAGAGAAAAGCAGGTGATGCCTCATCTCTGCCATGACTAACTGTTTTTATAAGTCTTTTCACTCTCCGCAAGGATAAGACCATTACTGCGGTATAACATCTTCACCAGGGCACGAGACAGTACCCCAAGCTCCATCCTCAGTCCTGTCGTATATTTTAGGTGTGACCTAGTAATCTTAGACAAATCTTCCTGCCTAGTTTTTAATTAAAATTTTTAAATTTTTCTTCTAGGTCTTATAATCTCCATTTGTTAATGCCCCTTATGGGCCAAGCCCTGTCCTAGGAGCTAGGAAAATTGTGCCAAACAAGCAGATAAATGCATGGTCTCCCTTGCAGCCTGTATCTGCTAATGCAGGGACATTTCCTGCATTGCACAACAGAGGCAGCTAAGATTTAGAGCATTTAAATTATGTCATACTTGCCCATGATGTTCCCGTTATTAAGTGGCTGCTTCTTGGTATGAACCTACCCTTTGACACTCCACTCTGATGATGGGGCTGGGCTCCCTCGACCAATTTATTTTGAGTGTGCTAGTGGCTTCCTGGGAGGACCTAACCATAGAGGGTGCCAAAAAGAAAGGCTGGGAGTTGCAGAAGAGAAGGGACCTTCTCCTTCTCGAGGGCCTCTCTGCTTCTCATCTCTGTGGACATCTCTCTAGCCCCCTGCTCCTGCTTGGCTGGCATCTGCTGCATGTTCCCAGAGCAGCTCTTGCCACATCTGAGCCTCCAGCACCCTCCAAGCTTCTAAGTGTTCCCCATTCCATCTTCTCTTGCTCCTGCAGCCCTCGGGTGGTAGCTGCTTCCTGAAGTTGCTATCTTCATGCTGTCTTAGTGTTCTCTTTTTTCCCTTCAGTTATCTAGCTAACAATGCCTCTTACCCACCTGATGCGTTTTAATTTAAAATCCCCCTGGTCAGAGCTCGGGGCGTAGCTCGGTGGTAGAGCACTGGCCTAGCATGCACGATGCCCTGGGTTCAACTTCTGGCCCTGCAAAACAATAAAAATAATACAATCTTCTTGGTCAAAATACCTGTTGTGGTTCCTGTCTTCTGCCTGGGCCCTGCCTAAAGCATCTGCAGTCCCATAGCTGAGAGAACGGCACACCCTGGGCTCCCTCTGAAGCCAGCCCAGGGGACTCCACAGCCTCTGCTCTGCCCACTTGCTTCCCTGGTGACGGCTGCGGTGCAGTGGACAAGGGGGTCGCCTCCAGGGACGCCTGGCTCGCCCTCCTTCATAAGAAGGAAGACCGAGTCCAGGGGTCACTGTCCAGGAAGGGTCACTTGTTGCTGACAAACAGTGTCATTCTGTAACAGTGCCCTTGCCTGCCCATGACCCCGCTGAGAGCAGATTCTATTCCCTGCATAGTCCACAGCAGTTTCTCTACTTCTTTCCGGCAGGTGGGACCTGCGTTTTGGGTCAGGGAGAGATCTTCTGGTCTTGGGTAAAGTAGACCCTTTTCCAAAGCCCAGGAGATAAGTCATGATTGGTCTCAGCCAGCCACAGTTAGTGGTTTTCTCCCTCCCTCTTCACCAGCAATCAGGCATGGGACTACTGGGCAGTGGAAGCTCCTAGCTCTCCACACTCTCGCTGCGTCATCTGAGGTGGCTCGAACACAGCCCTCAGAGCAGTGGGGCATCTGAATAAAAGGTCTTGTTGTACAGCTTGTCACTATTTATTCAGAGCACAGCAGAGGTCGGGAAGGACCAGGCGCTGGTAAAATGCTTTCAGCACAGAGGCCTGAAATCATAATGCAGGATGAGGCTTCCCGTGCTCTCTCCCCAAAGCAGCCCTCAGCGTAGCCGAGGGTGGAGGCCTTGGGAAGGGAAGGGCTGGGGCCATCTGGTTGGTGGGGACAGGGACAAAGCCAGGGCTGTGGACAGCGGAGTTCTCAGTGCAGCTCTAACGCTGGGCTGCTGTGGGTGGCTTATCTCAGATGCAGGGCAGGGAACAATGTTCCTTTGTCTTCAGTGTCCACTTTCCTTTCCTCGCTTAGAGAATCTCACGGGAAAACCTGCACTGTGAAAGCTGCAATGTGGGGCTTAATGAGGTCTCTGGAGGGGCGTGTGTGTGTGTGTGTGTGTGTGTGTGTGTGAGCGCACGCATGTGATGGAGAGCACATTCCCACAGCCATCCGGGCTTCTCCCTTATCCCCACTTTTCCCTGCCATGGAATACTGACTGGCAGTGTCTCTGTTCTCTTGTTTGTACTCATTTCTCCACTTTTCATCTCTCTCACTCTCACTCAGTGTCCCAGTCCATTCAGGCGGCATAATGAAATACACGCACCTGAGTGGCCTGTGAGTGACAGAAGTTTGCTGCTCACAGTTCTGGAGGTTGGGGGGGGTCGGTCCCAGATCAAGATACTGGCCTATTTCGCATTGCTTTTCCTCATAGAGCGCAACTTCTCACCCTGTCCTCAAGTGGTGGAAGGGGCAAGCTAGCTGTCTGGGGTCCCTTCTAGAAGGGCACTGATTCCCTTCGTGAGGGCTCAGTCCTCATGTCGCTTCCTAAAGGGCTCCCCTCCTAGCACCACTGCACTGGGGGTTGGGTTTCAACATTGTGGATTAAGGGGATACAAACATTCAGACCACAGCTCTTAGGCTCTACATAGCTATCTGCTATTTTCTTTGAGCAGGTTGGACAATTCTATTCTCAACTCAAAATTTGGAAGCTTCCCCTAGGGTAATGAGTCATGATCCAAACCTGCTGCCTGATATTTAGAGTCCTCTCCCTGTCCTCAAATGTCCAGGCTGACCATGGTTTCTGTCTTATGTATATAACATGTGCTCTTCTATCCAAATCCATCAAGCTCAGCTTAAATGCCTCCTCAATTTTCTTTAATCTCTGATTTTCTTTTCTTGCTGGGAGTGAGCTTTCCAGCCCTTGGATCATTGCAACAATTTATACTCATTGTACTAGAATCACTGTAATTTTCTATTTTGTGTATTCTTTCCCTTTCTCTTACATAATTGAGCAATGATTCTCAACCAGGAGTAGGACATATTTGGCAATGTCTGACTACATTTTTGTCTGCTACTGTGGTGATGCTACTGGCACCTGGTGAGTACTGCTATAAACATCCTGGAATGCAAGAACAGCCTCTCAAATATCAATAGGTAGAAGGTCAACAAACCCTGTGTTAGACTATAGGCTTCCTATATGCAGAAACCACACTTTCTGTTCTTTCTATTCTGCATAGTGCACAACCTTGAAATAAAATCTTGTTCAATTATTTTAAATAAATCACCCTAAATACTTACTGTCCATTTATAGATCTTGTTCTGAACCTGTATGTCCGTGCCTGCTACCCAAGGGGTGATATCTCATTGGGATCACCCACATAGACTTTGCATTAGCCACCATGTGTGGCATCTGCAAGGGCCAATGGCCATGGTAACCCTTTGTCATTGATATCCCCTGAGGTGGTCCTGCATTGCTGGACCTCCTAAAGCCAAGTCACAGCTCATATTCTCTCAGATCCTTATAGAAATTCCTTCCGTGAGCTATGCTTCAGTATATTACGGTTTCTGTCTTTATAGATGGTCAGTAAAGTGGCACTCTGTTGCCTAGTGTTTCAGACTCTTTTATGGAACTTTAGTTAGCAATATTTCATGCCCTGGTGGCACGGGAAGGTGACCTTCACCTACTGCCACATTTAACAAATGAGGAGAGTACGGCTCTCTGTGTCACTTCCCGTTCTTTAACCAAGGACTCATGGGATGAATCCTTACCTAAGTTTAATTCCAGGAAAACGCTCTGTCTCTGTAGATGAATATGTATGCTTTATACTGTCAGAAAACAAAAATCTCTGCAATCCAATATGCTTCTCTTTTTGGCTTAGCTGTCAGAAAAGTTAGAACCAAATTGAATGCCTGAGTGTGGGAATCTGCTCCATTCGGGTGTCTGAAACCATGTTTTGCTTTCATCAGCAAGAGTGTTCTCCTTAAATGCCTTCTCCTGAGCCCCTTTTAATCTTCAGGTTGCCTCAAGTCTTTTAGAAGTAGATAAGATATACATCTTACCTTACAAAAATAAAAGCTTCTTAATGTTAATCAGAGGCATCTTCTGCTGTGGAATGTGGGGGCCCTGGGATTCTAGGTGGAGGTACCCAAGGTGGGAAGTACGGCTCTGTCATTTATCATGTGCATAACCTCAGGTCTCTTATTTAACCTGTCTTGAAATCGTAACAGCAGCATCAGACAGTTGCTGAACGGATCAAATAAGAAATGGTGCGTCCATGCAAGCAGTAGCTCTCTGTGTCTGCCATAGAGGAGGTGTTTAGTATATCTAATTCTGTTCTGGTGCCCGTGCTTTGTTTACCATGTCTGCAGCTTCCTATTTATTCTGCTCAGTGTCTGCTTCAGCCATTTTTGAGAAATAGTAACAATTCTTCACTTTAACGTAGATCCTTGTATTAATCATTTACCTTCCCATTTGAGGTAATGTAACACATAGAGAGTTATCCCTCTCTGTTCCTGTGATTTTAATTGTGAAGGTAAGCTATATAAACAACAGCCAAACACTCCCTTTGGTAGAAAGGGAACCTCGGGCTTTGATTGGCTCTGGGGTTGCTATTTTCAGAGTTGGTGCTATGTGTTTTTCTACCACTTAGACTTAGGGGTGGACTTGAGGTTTCTCATTGTAAATATAGGGAACATGGCCAAAAAGCCAACTTACTTTTCTTCTTGCCTTAGGATGGAATGGATTTAGAAACCAGTGAAGAATATGAAATATTCTATATACATTTCTATCATTAAATAGTTTCTCATTCATTTAGAAGTCCTCAGGCCCTAGGAAGAGATTAAGAAGTAGAAAGATTAAAAAATATATATTTAAATTTTAGAGTGATCTGATTCTCAAAATTTCTTACAAGGAAAGGAGTAAAGGACTGAGACTCAGAGAGACATCAGGGCATGACCTGGTCTCCCAGTTGCTGGTTACTAGGTCTGATTCTCCAGGGCAATTTCCAATCCCCATTGCTCCTTGATCCTCATGTGGTCTCTAAATCACTAAAACTAGGGCCCCAAACCCAGAGACCTGTACATTCTTTACTGAGTAAAGAGGATGGACTTGAGGACTAAAAGTGATAAACTCCGGAGCTGTGCTTTCCAATACAGTTGTGAAAATTGAAAATCCATCCAATGAAAATAGAATTTTCAAATGCAGTCTGTCAGGTGCATCAGCCACATTGCAAATACCCAGGAGCCCTCCGTGTCCGCTGACAGCCATACTGGATGGTGCAACCATAGAATATTCCACACTGCCAAAAGACCCACTCAGCAGTTCTGTTTCAGAGAAATTTTCTACCCCGGCTGGGATTAAAGCAAAATAAAGGTATTATTGCATGTCAACCATTGTTTATAACTTGAACAAGTGTTCTGTTCAGAGGAGGCTTTCTCCGACGGCCCACCACAATCTTAGTTTTTGGTGCCTGTCTCGTGTGCACTCCAGTGCCTTTCTGTGGTAACAGAGCACTGGTTGCCAGGGGCAGCAGGAGCCCTAGGAGCACCTGGTGACCATCCTTTACTCCGAATGTGTGTGCACATTTAGGGGTGTGACTCAGTCAAGGGGGTGAGCAGTACCCCGAAATACTTCAAGGAAATGTGGAAATACTCTGTTAAAACACCAGCTTTTTCAAATAGAGTTCTCTTCTAGTATGGATCCCTGGAGGACGTTCCAGAATCTACTCCAAGCAGGGAGGGCAAAGATCATTAGATTCCTGGAAGGCTAGCCTTGCATTCTTTACCCTTGCCCCTTTGGATATTGATCATGAGGCATTAACGTGTCCAAATGTGGAATTATTAGGCACTTACGTGGTTTCTCAGTTCCCAGGGTGGTTCCTACTTTGTATATCTTGATACCTAAAAACATACGAGCAGAATGCCTTGCTGTCATCTCCCCGGTGTCCCTGAGTGCCGAGGGCATCCTGGCTGCCCTTGGCTTCCCCTCACCCAGCCCCTCCTGAGGCTCTGGTACAGAACAGGTTCATTGCTGGAGCTGCCGCATGGTGCCTTTGAGGCTTAGAAAAATCTTTTCTCCTGATCCCAAAATAGCACCTCCGTGATCCCCTGTGACGCCCAGGCTCTGGCGCTGCCCTCCACTTGTTCGCACAGTGCCTGGCACACCAGGTGTTGTGTATTTCCTTCGCCTCTAGCTTCACACTTTTCTCCCATGTACCTTGTTAATGATATCACCGCCATCGCCACCCTTACCAGCGCCACGGACAGTGGCCAGGGCTTCATGGGTGTTAAGTTAATCTCCTCACCTCCACAACCACCACCTCGCTCCAACTCACTACCTTCTCTCACCTGGAGCGTTGCAAAGGCTTCCTGGCAGGTCGCCTTTCTTCTGTCCTTGTCCCCTTTGGTCTGCTCCCCACAGAGAGGCCAGAGAGACCCTGTTAAAATGTGAATTTGGTCATGCTCTTCCCCCTTCTTCTCAGCATCCCCTTTTCTGACTCAGAGGAAAAATCAAAGTCTTTACAATGGTCTTTGGTACCTGCTGACCCTGCTCTGACCGCTTCTCTTAGCTCTGCTCCTTCCCTGCCCTGAATCTGGCCTCAGGACCTTTGCACTTGTGTCCTCTCTGCCAGATAGCTGCGTGGCTTACTCCCTTTCCTCCTTCAAGTCTTTTGATTTATTCAGATTTCTTTCTCCATGCGAATTTCTTTGGCCACTTTATTTAAAAGTACACACACAGTTTATCTCCAGAGAAGCATTAACTTGTCATATACTTATTTACTTATTGTCAATCTCCTGCAATTAAGACTCTAAGCTCCAGGAGAATGGGGATTTCACTACTTTTTTCTTTCCATTCAGTTGATTGCTACATTTTAGATATACAGTACAGTTACATTCATCATTGGGGTCTTGTACCTTTACATGATGTATCTTGGTTCTTATTTTTCCCCCTTCCCCTGCCCTCCCTTCACCCCCTCCATCCTTCCCTATTTATAAAGACTTTGTTTCCATTTTTTCCTTCTCATATTTTTTCTTTTCTCTTCTTTCTTTTCCCCTACCCCTCCCACTTCCCCTACTCCTTAGACCTTTTCTTCCTATTTCACAATATCAATTATACATTTTGATCCTTATTTACACTTTTACTTTTTCACACCAGAGAAACTATTTGGTATTTACACATGTGTGTCCTATTTATTTCACTTATGAGTATGGCCTCAATATGCACCCACTTAGCCATAACTGTCTCTAGTTTCTCATTCTTTATGGCTGAGTAGTACTCCATTTTATAAAATAAAACCACATCTTCTTTATCCAGTTTCCAGTTGATGGGCACTTTGGCTGCTTCCAAGCTCTAGCTATTACAAACTGTGCCGCTATAAACATGGGTACACGTATATCACTGTGGTATGATTCTTTTAATTCTTTTGGGAAAATACCCAGCAGGGGAATAGCTGGGTCAAATGGGACCTCTAGTCCTAGTTCTTTGAGGTATCTCCATACTGATTTCCACAGTGGTTGCACCAGTCTGCACTTCCACCAACAGCAGAGAAGTGTTCCTTTTTCCCCACACCCCTGCCAGCATTTGTTATTGGTTGATTTCTTGATAGCAGCCATTCTTTCTGGGATGAGGTGGAAACTCAGTGTTGTTTACAGCTGCATCTCTCAAATGACCAGTGATGCGGAACATTTTTTCATATGTTTATTTTCTGCTTTTACTTCTTTGTCTGAGAAATGTCTGTTCATTTCAGATGCCCATTTTTCAATTGGGTCTTTAAATGGGGGGGGGGGGAGTCTGACTTTTTTCACTTCTTTATATATTCTAGATAGTAGCCCTTTGTCTGAGGAACAGCTGGTAAAAAATTTTTCCCACATTGTAGGTTGTCTCTTAGCTCTGTTGGTGGTTTCTCTTGGAGTGCAGAAGTTTTTAATAAAATGAGATCCCAGTTGTTGATTCTTTGTGCTAGTTCCCATGCTACTGAAGATTTGTTCATAAAGTCTTTTCCTATGCCAATGTCTTTGAGAGTTCTACCTAACTTATCTTCCACCAAGTTTAGTGTTGCTGTTTAATATTTAGATCATCAATCCACTTCGATCTTAGTTTAGTGCATGGTGATAGAAATGGGTCTAGTTTTACTGTTTGTCAGGTTGAAATCCAGTTTTTCCAATACTATTTATTGAACAGGCTATCTTTGCTCCAGTGAGGATGGTTGGCTCCTTTGTCAAAGATGAGGTGGCTGAGTGTGTCTGGAGTTGTTTCTGCATCTTCTAATCTATTCCACTGATCCTTGGGTATGTTTCTTTGCCAGTACCATGCTGGTGTTTATCACAGTGGCATTGTAGTATAGTTTCAAGTTGGAGATTGTGATACCCCCTGCCATGTCTCTGTTGCATACAATTGCTTTTGCTATGCTAGGTCTCCTCTGGTTCCAAATGAATTTTTGGATTGTTTTCTCTAGTTCTGCTTTCTTTATTGGTATATTCCCAGGTTTCAGCATGGTGTCTGGCACATAAGGTGCTCCATATGCATATTTTTAATAAGTGCATGAAATCACCACATATCCATAGATTACAATTAACTCTTCTCTTTATAAGTGGAAAAGTGAACTCTAAGGTCATGCAAACTGCCTGCCTGCCTGAGATCCCACAGTTGGTCCCTCCGACCTCAAAGTTCATCTGTGTCACCCAACCCATGCTCCCACCTGTGACAATGAACCACTGCTCTTTTGAGTCCACTCTGGTGAGGCCTGTAACCGCCACACGGTGCACTCTGTCCAGCCCTTTCTGTCTTTGAGTGGAAGGTTTTGAGTGCGCCAGCATCCACAAAAGCCAGTTCAGTGAGCGCCTACTGTGCCAGGGTCTCACCAGGCAAAACTTCTAGACACAGCAGCATCTTCTTCCCATTTGGGCCAGAAACACTTCACCAGTTCGGATTCTTTGGTCACCCGGGTGGGAGTGCATTGCCTCCTGGGGTGACCAGAAGTAGGATGAGTCCCTCTCTACCAGTCCAGGTTGGCAGTAACAAGGGAGACCTGCAGAGTGAAATGGAGTGAGGATTCCAGCAAGGATTGGAGTTGTATCCTATTTCTCTATGTTACAATAAAGATGTTCAGTTTTGCTTTAATTTTAATTTTGGTTGGAGATATGGGAAAAAAGAAAAGTATTTTTAATATTATCTGGTGAGCAGGTGTAATGAAACATTAAATTTGCTCTTTTTCAGAAAACATTTGGAACTATTGGTAAACTTTTATAGCTTTGTTTTTTTAAAAATTGTAGTAAAATGCACGTAACATAAAACATACCATCATAACCATTTTTAAGTGTTAGTTGAGTAGTGTAAAATGCATTCATATTCTTGGCTACTGGTCTCTAGAACGTTTTCACCTTGCAAAACTGAATCTCTGTACTTACTAAACACTAACTCCCATTGGCCTTCCCCAGCCCCTGGCCATCATCATTCTACCTTCTCTTGCTGTGAGGTTGGTTTCTCTAGATTCTCGGAGAGTGACACCACACAGCATTTCCCTTTTAGCGACTGGCTTATTTTGCTTAACCTTATGCCCTTGAGTGTTATACATGTCATAACACAGACACACCCTCTTTCTTTCTTTCTTTCTTTCTTTCTTTCTTTCTTTCTTTCCTTCTTTCTTTCTTCCTTCCTTCCTTTCTTTCTTCTTTTTTTCTCTGTGCTCTAAAACAGATTTTTGTGTATGCTTCATTTGATTGGACTAGGTGTAAAGGTCAGAGGTTATTTTTAAAGATGTTTATTTTCTCCTAAACAATTTGTCTGCATTTAGGATACATAAAAATAATGCTTTGTTTACAGCAACCCTGTTCAATCAGTGAGGCTTGCCACAGACTGATGCTTTTCTATTGAATTATACCTTTACCATTAAAATAAAGTCATTTGTTAAAATAATTAATCATTACTAAATAGAGAACAGTATTTAAACAAAGTACATGATGCAGAGCACGTGTCAGAGCCATGGTCGTTGCTCTGTACCCAGGAACCCAGAGTCCTTAGTGATGCTGTCAGCAGCTGAGAGGCCACCTAGGGTGGGAAAGGCTGAACTCCAACCTGACCTTCTTCCCCAGCTTTAATCAGAGCAGCACTGGTTAGCAAATCTCTTGTGAATCCTGAACAGTATTGTATTTTAATAAAAAGGGTCCACAGGGTTGCCGCTGGTACCTTGGGCACACAGTAGTGTTGTACTTCCTCCCCATTGGCTGGGTGGAGTCATGTGACTGATCCTGCCCAATGAGCATGTCGTTCCAGTTTGGAGCATTTAATTGTCAGTGTGACACCTTCCAGAACACACCCTGTTTATTCCTTTGCCAGGGACACTGGAAATGTTTCAGGTAGTGGCTGTTCAACCCATCTGATCCCAGGTGACAGTGACAAGAGTGACATGGATCAGAGCATTCAGACAACCCTAGGTAGATACTCAACCTGAGTTAGAAAGAATCTTTGTTGTTTGAAGCCACTGGGATATAGGGGTTGATTTGTCACTGCAGTGTAACCCAGCCTGTTCTAGTACATGTGGCTGTGGAAACGCCCTTTTGGAGATCCATGAATGCTCATATGCTAATCTTTACCTCATAAACATTGCTTAACCCAGCCTCACTGTCAGCAGCCTTAGGTTAGACTAGAATTTGTCTTTTCCTCTCCATGTTTCTCTGCACTTGACTGGGACCCTAGAAATTTCAGAGGCTCCACTGAACAGTTGACATTTGTAGCTTTCCTGCTGCTGCAGGGTTCAGCATTTTCTAGGAAAAGAATGTGCCGATTGTCACTGGTTTTCTTGCTCTATTAGTGCTGCTTAGGAAGCCTTCTTCTGCACTTACTCCTCTTGCTTAACTGTGCGTGTGAGAAAAACAATTACCTACATTGCCTCTTCTTCAGTTTCGTGGCTACAGTGTGTGTATGGGGAGAGAAGACAAACATATTATCAGACAAACACAGAGACTGGACGGAGAGGAGCAATGAGAAGATGGGAGCAAGAAAGATGTGGGGTGATGTTGTTTGTCCCTTTTTGTAATCATGGGCCTCCACGTTCGTGTGCATCAAGGGCTGGTCCTCCTATGTCACTGGCATGTGCTGGCCTACTAACAGTGCAGCCTTTGCTGTGCATTCCTGGGTGATTCCCACATATGCTACAGCTTGACAAACACAGCTATAAATCATCCCAGCGTCCCTCTTTGATCTTCTGCCAGCAAAAACACCCTCTTTCTCTGTGTAACATTAGGGCTACCACTTCTTTCAGCCAACTCTCAATATCCAAACTACTTTGTGTTAACAAGCTACTGTTGCATCATGCACAACCTGCTTCAGAGTGCACCTTTTCTAATATGTGAACACAGTATGTCAATAGTTTGAAGTGGGAAATAAAGGGACATGTTCACATATGTGCCTTTATTCTCACATCCCTTAAACTTTGCATTCTTAATATGGGAAAAGAAGATCGGAAAAGAAAAAGGAAACTTCAATAACTAATCATGACTAAGTCATGTGAGGGTGAGGGACCAGGCTCTGGCCCCAGGTTATCACAGAAGTAAGATAGCAGCAGCTGACGTTACTGATTATATGTTCAATGCTCCAGATACATTTGTTTCTTGTATTTCTTGTTTGTTTGTTTGTTTGGTTGGTTGGTTCATTGCTTGGTTGGTTGGTGGTTGTTGTCTTGAGACTGGGTCTTACTATATAATACAGGCTGGCCTTGAACTGTAGCCCAGCTGCCCTCAAACTTGCAGCGATCCTCCTGACTCAGCCCCCCAAGAGCTGGGATTATAGGCATGTGCCACCACACCTGGCTCATGTATTCCTTGTAACTGCCAATTGAAAGAGGAATAATTTCCCTCATTTTACATACAGTCAATTTAGGCTCAGAGAGGTAAAGTAACTTGCCAAAGCTGCACAGCTGGCATGTAGCAAAACCTAATTTATACCCAATGTAACTGGCCTTTGGGAACCGTGCTTTCTGCATCCAACAGCTCTGTCCTTGTGAGGAACTATCTGAGACAGCTGAAGAGCCTGGACTGGTGAAGGAGAAATTCCCGCAGAACAGGAATCAAGCCCAGAGGGTATCTATACTTACACCAAATCATAATCAATTTCCAGGACTGGTCACAAGTCACAGCAAGAGAAATGTAGAAATATCACACGTGGACTAACATTTCTTCTGAAGAGTGTTTGCCTACTCAGGGGGAAAAGCCCCTTCCACTGTGGATGTTATTTCATTTGGTCAAAGTAGGTCAGAGGGATTGGGCAGAAGGATCGCCGCCCCTTTATTAGAAGCTGTGTTTGACTGAGGAAATTAAAGCAGGATGCGAACAGCACGGTGACATTTCTGTCCCCTGGGCAGTATCAGAACTCTCTGTTGAGGCAGGGACATCTACAGTTTCTACATGAGATATCACCAGGGTAGGTTGGTCAACATACGTCTTAGAAGTGATCTCCTGCATAGAAAGAAGTTGATATGCAGCTGCATTTCTAACCCTACCCCTATAGGAATAGGCCCGGAAGAGAGTAAGCTCACAGGGCACAGCCTTGTCATTGTCATTAGTGAAAGAAAGTCACGTCCAGCTCAGGTCCACTCTCCCTGAGCCCCTGGAAAGCTCCCAGACTTCCCATAGCAAGTGCCTCCTGTAGGTACCCATGCAACCAACCCCACGCCTGATTTTTTAGTAGTTCTTTATTTAGACTTTAATTTAGGCAGATGCAGAGTCCTCCTCTGTGTTATTCTCTTCAGCAAGTGGCATGCTGTGGAGGCCCAGTGAATGTATTAATAATAATGATATTTCTCTGTTGTGAATTTTCTATCCTTATGATAAACTGTCATTAGAGGAGAAATACTCCACAATCATATCTGTCAACTTTTTAATGAAAACTACTATATGGAGTGTCTGCCAGGAGCGATTCCAGCGCAGGTTATTAGGATACCACAGCATTCATTTTTAGGCATTGATGCATATTTCTGTCAAGTGACTTGAGAGCACCCGACTCAGGCAGCAGGATGGAGCCTAACTTGGAGGCTCTGCTACTTGGCGTGCAGGGGCTTCTCCATCAGCCTCGGAACCTTCTCCCGGTCTGGTTGCTTTGCAGACTGAGTCATGTAGATCACTCAAATTCCTTGTGATGCTTTACACTTTAATCATTCCCTCACAGTAATATAGTGGTAATTGGTGTTGTTTAATCTACTGTGCTGTTTAATGCCCTGAGACTTCTGTGGATCTCACACAACCCATCAGACATTCACCTATGGCAGTTATTTACTCCATGAAAGGAAGGTCTCCCTTCCCCTCAGGCACCCCAGCTTTTAAAGAAGCAAACAGAGGTGAATTCATCCCATTGGGTGTGTCCTGAACTGGAGAAAAGCTTTCTAGAGTCTATATTTTTCTGAGTTTCATGGCTTTTTCACTTACTCCAGAGTCACTGAGTTAATTCACTGATGGGTTTTTCTTAGCTGCTGTGATTCTGAATTTCTCCAAAACTCAGGCACTAGAAGTTTAGAATGGAGATGAACCAAGGACAGGGGTGAGGGGACATTCATCCCCAAATTAGAGGACCCTGGAACTCCACTCAGGGTGCACAAATGATTTTAAAAAGCAAAACGCACACAAAAGAAATTGCTTACAATTTTCCAAACAACAGCACACAAACAAGACAAAGAGAATCAAGGAGAGCACTGGTGAAAGAATAAGAAGAAAGGTCATCCTCCTCATCTTGGACATGTTCCCGAGCTGGTTACCCTTGAACTCGGCCAGCCTCCCTTAGTACCCAGTGCTCCTGCAGTACAAAAATGTCAGTGCAGCACCTCATGAAAACCAATATTGCATGTCTCACCCTCCCGTGGAAATAAATGACCCTAGCCAAATGGGGGAATAAACTCACCAGGAACATAAGTAATCATTATGGGCGGCTCTGCATGACGGCAAGGTATTGGATCCAGAATCTGACAAAACCTTAGCAAGATTTGTAAATGTTTGCAGCTGAAGAGGTGGGAACCAGCAAACCACGTATCTCCAGCATCTTCAAATTTATCTTATTTTTGTCAAAATGGAGTACTTAACCTCGATCTTTGCTTTCTGAAATGGAAAGGAAACGAGATTCTGGTGGGCACCCCTACTATCCAGGTGTACACAGATGCTAGGAGTGAACATGATCTGGGACCTGTTGGGATTGGTGCTTTTGAAGATATTCTCTTAGGACAGGGATACGGGAGAAAAGCTGAGGGAAGGTCTAATGCTTTAGCCTGGCCTGGCTCTCAACCTTTTGTGAAGAACTTTAGCATTAACGAAAGCAAAGGGAAAAACAGGCAGCATCAGAGGCAAGAATGGGGACAGGACAAGGCCAGCTCTCTGTTGGTCAAAGACAGTGTTTCTTACATGGGTCATTCGGATCCTTTGCTCTTACTTTTTCCTTTTCTGCTTTTCTCTCTCTGCTTTATCATGAACATCGCTCAGAGTTGTCCAATTTCCAGAACGCCTGCCGCCATTTTTCTTTCTTACAACCATGGTAGATCTGCCAGTAAACCATGGCTCTCTTCCCCTGCTCCCAAACACATGCTCTCCAGCAACCTTGGGCCAATAGTGAAAGCTGATTGTCAGGATGAAACTCATTATCTCCCCCAGTAAACTTCAGATAAACCATGTCTTTCCCAAGCACAGTTTCTCTTTAGCTCACCACACACAGCAGATGCTAGCATTAGTCAGGTGTCTGTTGCTGGGATAAAATACCCGAGTCAATCAATTTTAAAGTAGAAAAGATGAAAGTTATCTCACAGATTCAGAGGTTTCAGTTCACGGTTGCCTTTGAGGCTGTGCAAGGCAGCACATCAAGGCAGGGAGCACATGGTAAAGGAGGCTGCTCACCTCATGGCAGCCAGGAAAAAAGAGAGAAGTAGCTGGAGTTCCAATGTCCTCTTCAGTGGCATGTTCCCAGCAACCTAACTTCCTCCACGAGGCTCACATCCTAAAGGTTCCACCACCCCAGTAGTGACCAAACCTTTAACACATGGACCAGGGGATATTAAAGATCCAAACCATAACAATGCTCAAAAAATATTTGTTGACTGAATGAAAGGCCATAACTTCTAATAGAAGCATGGTACATTCAGCTGGAGTCCTAAATAATCTTGGCAGAGGGAAGATAAGATTCTAAAATATGTTTGAATTCTTGATGTGCTTTAGTCGATCTGTTCCAGCCCCCATTCATTAACAAATGCATTAGATAACTAGATATTGTTGGAAAATAAAGCATCAGCCCCTTTAGACGTTAATATTGTAAGAAACCCACAATAAGGGGCTGGAGATTTAGCTCAGTGGAGCCACACCTGCCTCACAAGCGCAAGGTCCTGAGTTTGATCCCTGGCACCAAACAAAACAAAACAAAACAAAACCCCAAAATATATGATTTTCAGAAATGCCATAGAGGATTAGTTGATGTGTATAAACATACTGTTTTTAATAATGTTCAAGTGATATTTGTCCATCGTACAAAACCTGAAAGTAGAAAAAAACAAGAAATCACAAATAGTCCGACCCCAAATAAATATTATAGTAATCTTTAAAATTTAAGACTGCCAGCCTTTTTCATAAATATATTTATTATAAATAATTTTTTCTCCCTTCCTCCTTTCTTCCTTCTTTCCTTCCTTCCTTCCTTCCTTTTCTTTCTCTATTTAGGCAAAATTAAAATCATAGTATGCATACTTTTAGAATTCATATTTTTTTCACTTAAAATATATTCTGAACTTCTTTCCAGATAAATGTCTACAATTTAGTGCTCAGAAATGAATTTCTAGTTTTCTACCATGATGCAATCTTCCCTTTGAGGTCAAATGCTGGATAGTAACCAACTCACATCTTTCAGAAAATGCTTTTACATAAGGTATTTAGAAAAGAACCATCAACTTTTCTTCATTCCCATTCTCCCACCCCAATAACTACCAAGGTAGAAGTTCCTGCTAGCATTGGAATGACATTTAAATACCCACAATTCTATGGGAAGGAAGTTTCTGGTTGTATAAAAAATGGGTGGGGGGAGGCTTTCAGTTGTTCTGTGAAAGAAATGAACATTGGTTTTTCCTGGAGGCCTTTTCTAAATTGGAAAGATTTTGCAAGCAGGAAAGCTGAGAACACTGTTCTCTCCTCACCCGTAGTAGCAGCAGCTTGGGACCTGCCACCCTCTCAGGACTAAGGTTAGCTCTGGATTTTATGAAGGTCACCCTGGCCACACTTCTACGGCTGACATGGTGCTGCCTGGAAGTCACATTAGGACAGGCCCAGAGTCCTCAACAGCAGAAAGGGCCTCACCCAAGCCAGCGTCCCCTACCGAGCAGATCTAAAAACCTTACCCACTTCCTGAGTGAGCAGGAAAGGGGAGGGAGGACTGCAGAGGGAAGATTTTGTGGAGAAGATGTTTCCAAGAAACCAGAACTAATGAATGGGCTGATTCATTCTGTGTCATTAGGCACAGCACCAGAGCCTGTGGCCACAGAGGGGACCAGAGAAGGGACTGAGCCAGCCTTTTGATTACCCAAAGGTACTGCAGCCCACACATCCACGGTGACCTCTGTGATGCCTGGATCTCCGGGGAGACTGTGCCAAGCTAAGCCAGGCTCTGAGAGCAGCTCCTGCCCTGCTCAGCTGAAAGAAGATCACTGAGGACCCCTGGCCATCTTTCCAGGGGCTTGAAACCTGAGTTGCTGATCATCCTAACCTCTTCTGCAGCTGCTCAGTCGTAGCCTCTGGTCTGTGTTCAGTGAAACAGAAATTACCCTTGCAAACCTCTCTTCCTTCCGTGCCTTTACCTCAAGCTCCATGTCTTGGCATGGGATTGCTTAATTATGGACCACAGAAACCTACTCAAGCTGACAAAAAGCAATGACAGGGGAGTCTCATAGAACCCAGGGAAAGAAATGCACCTGCGTCTTATGGGGGCTTGGAATTTGTCATGTGTAAATTAGAAATATGTTTAATCTCAGTAAATAAACCAAACAAACATCAAAAAATCAAGAAAGAAATGACAAATAAGTAGTAATATTGGCTTTAAAAATCCAAGGCTTATTTTTTCTCATGAAATAATTACAAAATTAGGCAGTTATCCATGTCACTAGGAATCCAGCGGTGGGATTTTTTTTTTAATCCTCCTGGTTGCAAGATGACTGCTGCTCATCCAAGCGTGGCTTCTGTGTCCCAGGCTCAGAGAAAGAAACTAAAGTGCAAAGGAATGTCAGACACATCTAACCTTTCGGAAAGCTCATGCCATTGGCCAGAAGTCAGTCAAATGGATACCTCTAGCTGAAAGAATGATGGAGAAACTTTTTAAAAAGTGCCACAGTGTAGCTGGTAGTACAAGCCAATTCCTGTCAGTGAAAAAGAAAGAAGAGAGAATACTGGGTGGAGTTTCTTCCGTGATATAACAAAACCTAGTGGCTCAAAACAACCTTAAACCCTTGTGCTTCTGGGAGTCGGGAACTGGGGTGGGCTGAAGGGACCATGTCTTCTCTGTTGCCTGGGGCCCCGCCTGGAATGGTGCCACACCTCAGGCAGGCTGCTGCGGCCAACCTCGCCCTTCTCACGGGGAATCGCTCCTTCAGCTGGGGAAGCCTCTGGGGCTAGAGAAGCCAAAGCAGCCGCACTCATGTCCGGGGCTTGAGTTGGCTGGGCTGGACGCCTTGCGGTCTCCTCTACATAGACTCTGTCCTTACCTGGTCCCCATCATCAGTCCTCTGGTCCAGCCATCCTTACACCGGTAACCAGCTCCCACTCCAGCTAAACGGAAATGGCAGGGCCCCTTCTGGCCTGTCCCAGAAGTCACAGGCATGGCTCACAACATGTTCCTTGGGTGAAGGCGCATCCCCAAGTCAGCAGGAGTCAGGGCACCGCACACAGACCCTGCATCCTGATGGGAAAGCAGCAGGTTGGTACCAGGGCAGGAGGAGCTACTGTGCTGTCTTGGCAAAGTCTTCCCACAAGGTCACAGGAAGGCAGGCCGCTTTCTTCCTCCATGCACGTGGCATTCGCTTCTGCTTCTCTCTACAGGTGTGTTCACTCCTTCTCAGCTTTTGCTGCACTAGAAAGGTGACATTAGCCCTGGAGTCTCCTTAGGTCTCAGTCTGCTCAGGCTGTTATGACACAAATATCATCGACTTATAAACCGCAGAAATGTATTTCTGTTCTGGAGCTTGGGGGATCCAAGGTCAAGGTGAGGGCCTACCAGGGAGTTCATGGTTGGTTGTTTTGTCCCTGTGTCCTCCCGGGCAGCAGGAGCAAGCAGCTCCCTGGGGCCTGCCTGCTAAGGACACCAATCCCACTCATGACCTAATTTCTTCCTATATTAGTTTTGTATTGCCCCAGTGAAATACCAGGGCCTACTAACTTGTAAAGAGAAAAGATTTATTTAGCTCACAGTTTTGGAAGTTCAAAGTCCAAGACCATGTGGAGGAGGCCCTGTTCACTTGGCCTCTGATGAGGGTAGAAGAGGGCAGCACGTCATGGCAGGAGCACGTGTTAGCATGAGGGGTCGCATCTCGAACTGGAGCAGAGAGAGGGAGAGAGGGACAGACCGGGCTCTCCACCCTCCACAGAGGCAACCTCCCATAACCTGAGGAGCCCCACCAGGCCCCATCTTTCCAAAGATCCACAGTCATTCCCAACACCACCTCCTGGGGACCAGGCTTTACACGGGGACCTTAGGAGGACACCCAACATCCAAGCCACGACCACCCTGGGGTTAGGGTAAATTTGGAGGAGACACAAACACCTTGTCTTTATGAGTTCTACATCCATAGCCAACTAATCAGATTCTGAACCCCTTTTCCTTTAAGAATCAGTGAATGTCAAGACAGGTAAGAAATCATTAAGCAATTCTCTTCTCTAGACTAGGAATTCCACTGCCTTTCAGTGTTTCATGAACAGTTTTCTACAGCTCACTTGGGAACTAACCTTCAAGAAAAAGACATTACCCTGAACTAGGTATTTGATGGTGTGTGCAGATGTGGATGATGCTGAAGAGTAGCCTAAAACCATCGGGAGAGCCTTTAAGAAGTAATCCATGAAAATGTAGTTTATATTTTTTGTTTCCAAAGCTCTAAGTCAAAAGAAAAACCAATTTCCACTGGAGTGCATTGTTATCTAATGGGTGATTTTGAGAGAGAGAGAGAGAAAGGGTGAGGAACAGAGAGGCACACACATACCATATTCTGTTCCCTAAAAAGCAAAGAGCTCTGCACACGGGAGCCATTCACCCTGCCAGTGAAGGAGTCATGTGCAGAACTAGGGCCTTAGCCAATGCTGTACAAAGGCCTCCTGGTCCAAGATGGCAGAGGTCCAAGCTCCTCCCCACATTTGGGAGCAAGCAGAGTAGGTGTTCTCCACCTGCGGTGGAAGGAATGTGTGAACCCCTGCCATTACACAAAAGTTTAGCAAGTGTATTCATTTTTTCTGTAGATGGTGGCTGTGGCTTTTTCAGACTCCTATAGGTGTCTTTGTAAACCCTTTGTCCCTTGCCCCTCAGCCACCAAAAGCCACAGACCTACTGAGAATGGATCTGGCACTCTTGGGGTTTGTGAGGACTGAATGCTGCCAGAGATGTACTGGGTCACTTTTCTAGCAGGGCCTGCTTTTGCTGGGCCATGTGAGGGGCAGATGTAAAAAGGCTCAGTGGGCAGGAGCCAAGAACCAGGGGAAAGTCAGAGGGGAGATGGCTGAGGAGGCTTTGTGTGGATATAGGCAGATGCTGGAATGGCACAACTTTCAATTTTGGATATCACAGCAAAGCCTATCCTCTCCCCAGGTCTCCCAAGGAGGGACTTAGGGGGCTTCCCCAACAGTTCTCCAAAATGCATTTGGACTCAGCCTGCCAGTCTCCAAGCAAGACTCGGGTTGTGTGTCACTGTGTCTTTGGACCCCCTTCTGTCCCTTGGGGAGGTGCATGAGGAGCAGGACGTAACTGAACCGCTCCTAGGGCTTCCTGCATCTCACTTCCTGGGACACAAGTGTGCCTGCGACAAATGTTCCAAGAGCAAAGGTCATTGTCCCTGCTAATAGTCACGGGCTGTTTCTCCTCAGGAAATCCTTTGGCTCAAAGCACCTCTGTGCTGGCCTCACATCTCAGCTTCGCAGCTGATGTGTGCCCCTGTGCCCCCTTTAGTAACTTCTATGGCACTGCCCTCCACAATGGCGAATGGTGGGATTTACTTATTAAGCTTACCCAGCAGAGACTCAGGAAGCAAACTACCAGGAGAGAGGCGCCAGGGGAGTGAAAGTAACAAAGGGGAAAACTCACCTCCTTCCTCTAAACGCCCACTCGTCCCTCCTTCTCACAAAGACTGATCTTTGAGAACCAATTTCTGCTAGGTAAATAGCAATGGGGACATCAATTTCCTGTCAACGGCGGCAGCTTCGACAGTTCCCATGTTTCATTCAAGCACGTGAATGCCTCGCCTGAATTGCATTTTTCTCATTTAGTGCACCTTGAAAGCCTGCACTGTCACTTGCTCATAATCTAGGAGCAAAGTGCTTGTGCAACAAGCAAGGGGATGGCACTGTGCAGCTCCCAGAAGGGCTGTCCAAGCAGCGAAGAAGCAGATCCGCTTACCTCTGGGAGAGAACTTAGTTCAGAAGAGCTGAGGGTTTGCCACATGCTCATCAATAGGGCGAGACCTGGAACTCTGGACTATGTTTCAGGCAATCTCTGCTGCTGCTGTTAGCTGCCAGGAAGTCTGAAGGTAGTCTAGGGTGGGCACCTGCTCCTTAGGACCCTGTCTGACCCAGTGGATACGAATGTCTCTATGCCACTACTACACACAATTCTTCCAGCCACCCTACGCAGTGGTATTCCATTCTTCAGATGCAGCAACTGAGGCTCAGAGATGGTGAGATATTTTCCCAAGGTCACACTGTAAGAAGGGGCAGCACCTGGTTTGTTTCCAAGTCTTTCAATTGCAGTCCTGGGTATAATCCGCTCAATCCCAGGGCAGCTCCAGTCTCACACACCTAAACCTGACATCCAGCCTCTCCAGAGAAGACTTACAGTGTTGAACACAAGGATGAAAGGATTTTGTTTCCCACTGTTTTTTCCTCTGGCCTTGGCTGGGCACCATATTCTTTGGTCTTTTGGCCCCAAGAGGAAATAGACAGTGATGAGAGTGTTCTGAGATTTAATTAACTAATGTCTTTAACATTAGGCTGCCTTGGGCAAAAGCTTCTATGTGATGATATTCTCAGAAAATTCTGTGGCTGGAGAGTATCTCGCTTTTCAATGGCAAAAATCCCTTATTAAAAAGGAAATAGGGGATGTGGGTGGGTGAGAGGGCTTCTCATTCTTCTCATTTGCAAGGAGGCAGAGAAGAAAGATAGAAAGACAGGCAACGGAGAGCAGGAGCAGCAGTCACCAAGCTGTCTCTCTCTCGGCAGGCCAGGCGGGGAGTGGCTCCAGCAAGCCCTCCCTGCTGGACTCCCAAGGACAAGAGGCTCTCCGGGTGCCACGTGACTGCCTGGTGGAGACCTTGGCCCGGACAACTTGTTTCCTCATTGTGCAGCAACATCTCAGTGGGGAGAGCACGTCCCCTGAGATTTGCTGTCTTGGCCTCCAAGATAAACAAGGCTAAACAAATTAGCAAGAGGGAAAAATTAATTGAATTTTAGAGAGAGATTGTTTTTCTTATCTCATCTTTGCTAACAAAACCGAGACAACCTCGGAGTTGTCCTGGGCTTTTTCTTCCTTCTTTTTACCAATCTCCTGGAATATGAGGAGCTGGGAGAGGCCCACGAGGGAGCTTGTAGTGCAGATCACATCCTCCCAAGCCACTTCAAGGCCTCCTCAGAAGCCCGGGGATTACTTCGATGTGCTGGCCACGTGCTTTGACATCATTTCTAGGCAGAAGCCTAATCCTGTGTCATTGATTAGAAAGAGGAGACTGGAGGAGCAGAGGGCTTCGGGGAAGGGGACACCAGGATCGGGTCCAGTGTATCACGTGCATCTCAAAGTGCCACACTTGGGCACCCAGAAATGCTGCCACAACCAAAACCCCTCAGCCTCGAGGAAGCTCGCCTTCCAACAGGGAGTGAAGAAGGGGCAGAAACTTCAGTGTAGAGTTCAGAGCTGTCTGTAAGGCTGGAATTTCACATGAGGAAGGCGAACGGATGAGGCGGGACGCAGCAATGTTTATGCTTTCTTCATTTGGCCAAAGGTGCATGCTGGGCACAGAGGCCTGGGAGGTGCCAGTGCTGTTCCCCTCAATGCTGCACTGGATGACCCTGCCCCACACACAGACCACAAATCACTCAGACGCTGTCCAAGGAGTTGGTCTGGAAGTCTGGGGCCTCAAACTGGGGCCTCAAAACGGGCTGGGAACTGTGAGGCCTAAGAAAGGACTTTTCTCACTTAGCCAGCAAAAGAGGCCCTCACTGCACAGGTAGAGGGGCTGCAGGGCTGCAGGAGGGACTGGAGGGGAAACTGGACAGCTCACTCTCAAAAGAGAAGGAGCTGAGAAACAGAGCCATGAGATGGAAGGGCTACAATCTCCTCCTGAGAGAAATCTAGCTCAGTGGCCTGTCGGGATTGTATTTATGATTTGGACAGATAAACTAAAACCACCCAATCTGTCGTTCCCATGTCCCAAGCTCAGTCCCCCATTTTCCAGGGGGAGGAAGGAAGGGGATTTAACTGATGGATCTTATCAGCATTATCACCATGAGGGCTTTGCTCTCTTCTCCATCAAATAGGGCCTAAGCATGCATGAGGATGGATTTTTATTTTCCTCCATCCTACACCCATCTCCCTTCCAACTTGCCCTTCAAATGAGAGAGGATTTTCGGCTGACAGGGAACTCTGTGGACTCCAGGGTAGTCTTCGAACAGCAGCACACTTTGGCTGTGACAAGTCAAGGCAAATAGAAGTTCTGGGAATTCCAGCTTGGAACCCTGGTCCCAACCCTGCAGGGGTGATGAAGATTGGAAGGTGAGCAGGCCAGGCTGTGTGGGGTAGTGGGCTTCAAGGGAACAGCCCTGAGCTCCCAGGAAGGGCCAGAAGAACTTAGAGCAGATTATTTTTGTCCCTGACTGAGCATACAAGAGGGGACCCAGGCTCACTCTCTCTGTGTCGCTATTTTCTTGTCCATCAGAAATGACTGCTAAACCCTGTCCGATCACCCTCTTTAAGTCATTTTAGATTGGTTTTTGTGAAGCTGGCAGGCAGAATGAGGCTGTGCCACACAGAATCACTGCTAGGGGGACTTCTCCAGAATTGCTAAAGACTGTGAACATCACGGGCCAGCCCGGCCCCTGGAGCATGCCCTGTCAGTGGGGCTGTGGTCCAGGGCGTCCGAAGTTCCCTATGTCCTGGAGGTGAGGGCAGCTTCTCCTGTGTCTCATGGGCTTGGAGTGTTAACAGTTTGTGCCCATCGAGGGCGTCCTAGGAACACTGCTCCATGCCGTCCTCCCAGTACCCACAGCAGCTGGGCACCTGTACTCTCTCCACTTGGAAGATGAGGATGCAGTGGGCACCTGGAGGTTACGGATCTTTCCCATGGCTGTACTGTTAGCACCTGCAAGAATGGGATATGAATCCAGATTCAGACCTGAGGTCTGGAGGTGAAGCCCTGTGGAAGAATGCAATGTGGTGACTGCAACAGAAAGCTTGCCGCAGGAGCTGACAGCTCTGAGATCACCATGAGACCTTTTCCACATCACTCTGCTTCTGTGGGCTGGAGGTAGGAATGTCGCTCCACTGCTTCTGACAGAGTGATGAGGGTTTTACAAAGGTCTCTTCTATCTCTAGGAAGGTGGCAGGTGGGGGTGATTCATCTGCTTGGGGCCAGGTTTCCGAACAGCAGTTGGACAATGAAAACTCAGGAGCAAGCCTAGCATGGTGGCACACACTTGTAGTCCTAGCTACTGGGGAGGCTGAGGCAGCCGGATCGCTTGAGCCCATGAGTCCCAGACCAGCCTGGGCAACATAGTGAGATCCTGTCATAAAACAACACACACTGGGCCAGGGACTTAGCTCAGTGGTTCTGACGCCTGCCTCGAAAGCGGAAGGACCCGAGTTTGATCCCCAGTACCAAAACAAAACACACACACACACACAACAACAACAGCAACAACAAAACTTAGGAGCAGGATAACCCCAGATATAATAACAGCCCCTGCAAGCACAATTGCCACCGTAACTACTCATTTATTGACACTTGCTAGGTCCAGCCACTAAGCTTTTTGCAGGCATTGCTTCGTTGAATCCTCCTAACAGATTTATGATGTAGGTACTAACACCACCTACACTTTACTGCTGTTACAGATGCAGCAGTGAAGTCCCAGAAAGGTTAATGAACTCACCCTAGATCACACAGCTCATAAGTTCTTCCCCCACGGCCATCTCTGCTCATGAAGCACGTTCTTCCTTCCTTGGGTCTGATGCCACAGCACAGCCAGGAGCTCCAGAGAGGACAGTATATGGTGGTAAATACTGGCCTCTGGAGATTTCCTTCAAAGCAGTCTGAGGGCTGAAGGTGGGTACAAAGGACAGGGGACCCCACGGAGCTGGGTAGACAGATTGGCATGCATAGGCAGACTCTCCTCTGGCTTCTACTGTTGGTGATCTTGAGGAGCTAGATCTTAGAACTTTGTATTAGAGAGCTTTGTTTCTCCCTTTCCTCCCTTTTGATTATATACTGAGCTTAAATGTCAGTGTAGAGGTGGAAAACAGATAGGCCTTGCATTGATGGTTAATTGCAGTCAACATTTTCCATACAAACTTCAATTGCAGTCTAGAAAATTAGCATAGATCCCCAGGAGCTGGGAGGGAGGAGGAAAGAATTGATTGCTAAATGCTAAAAAAACGATGGGGCAGAGAGTGGATGTTTGACCAGTCTTAGTAAAAATGTACCCTTCTGGTCACAAAGGTCCCCTGGGACCATGTGAAAACCTGGGAAGAGGGGAGAGCGTGCAGTCCCGGCACCTTGCCCATGTTGGATGGGGCAGGTTATGTAATATGACCAATGACACCAACGCTCAGCAGGTTAGTTTATTTTTCTCCGTTCTCACCGATTTCACAGCCCCATGTGGTTTGGGGTGGCTGGTGGCTCTGCTCCACCTAAACCATTCAGAGACGCAGGCTCCTCCCACTCCCATCTCTGGCACTGTCAACGAAGCTGTTCTCCGCTTATCCGGTGCCTCAGCAGCTGAGAGAAGACTCCATGACTCCATGACTAAGGCACTCCCTTTCTCCCACCTGGATATTATGCCACATGGCCTCTCAAATCCTGCTGATGGCAACAGAACTGTGGGCCCATCTACCAGCAAGGAGACCATGGGCTTGCCTAGCAATGCTTCCAGGAAGAAAAGATCAGAGTTACTGAGCCCTGGCTTTATTCCTCCACATAAACTTCTAAATTTCCCCAAAGATGACCCCAAGGCCTTTCTCAAAATGCTAATAAACCCACGACCTGGGTGTTTAGGGCTAGTCCCAGTGTGGCCCATGCCTTCTCTTGGTGGCTATCCTAGGGTGGAGAGCAAAGCTGTGTGGTGATTATGTGAGGACCAACAACGCTGGGATAAAAACCCTTGGTCCTTCTCATCACGTGCTCCGGAAGACGCTAGCCAAGATCAACCCATGTAGTGGCAGTATTGTGGTGTATTTAGCATCATCTGCAGCCAAGGGCTGTATGACAGCTGTCCCATCTGGCTACGGCGTTATCTGAGCGTGAGTCTTGTGTGCTCACCTGAAGTCACGTTGGTAAGTTCAGCCTGTGGGTCTCAAACATCACTGCATCTTTGGATTAGCTCAAAAGTTACTGAGCTGCAGGTGTTTTCCTCCCTCTACCCCGAGACTCAGACTGACAGGGCTGAGGTAGGCCTCAGCACATGCACTTTTTTTTCTTTGTGACTATTACAAAAGTTTATTTAACAAAAAACTTAATATGAAAATGTGTATGACTCAATTTTTGGTCATAGTGAAACCAGCGCTTTGAAGAGGGGCGTGGATTTCTCTGCTGAGCAGCTATTTAAACTCGTTCCAGGGCTTCCAACATGGTGATACTATTTCCTCGCATTACCACCATCCCAATATTGTTCTGCTGCCCACGAGTTGCCATCTCCACACACTCATCTATCACAAGATTCATAAAGGGATCAAACCCTCGCAATATTCCTTGGACACTTCTGCCACCATTTAATTTCAATGATAATTCCTTGTCCATAAATTTTTTCAGCTCGGGAGGGTGAGCCTTGCTCATCTTGTCTAATCCGCAGGCTCAGAGACCCTTTGAAAAGGAAGCTGCAGCGCCCGTCATGCTCCCGCGGTAGGCTCGGCGCTTTACGTCTGGCGTCACAAGTCGCGAGCCAATCGCCGGTCTGTAGCACATGCACTTTTTTTGGGGGGGGGGTATTAAATTCTTTTATTGGTACATTGTAGGCATACAACACAATTACATTTCTCATTGGGAATTGTACCTTTATATAATGCATCTTAGTTCTTATTTTTTCCCCATTCCTAGCCCTCCCTTCACCCCCTCCACCCTTCCCTATTTACAAAGACTTTATTTCCATTTTTTCCATTTTTCATCATTTTTCCTTTCCCTTCTTTCCTTTCCCCTCCCCCTCCCACTACCTCTACCCCTGTGGACCTTTTCTTCCTATTTTACATTACCAATTAAAGAAGCATTTTAGGTAATCTGACGAACACCAAAGATTGAGAACCATTGAAGAAGACCCCCGTTCAGTTCCTCAGCAAGTGGATCATTTTGGATGACACCTGACTTCAGAGAACTTGACAGAGCTGATGTCATCTTAAAAATAAATAAGCAGGTTCAAACCTGACCTAGTACACTCTGACGGAAATCGTAGCCCATTTTGGCCGTGTGTCAGGTGACACAGGACCAAGTCCTAACTGTCACAGACTCACCAAGTGGACTCTGTTACAGCAGACACTCATAAAGCACACTTCCTGGTTCCTCAGAGTGGGTGTCATAGGAGTCCACGTCAAGCCTACAGAGCCATCTGCACCATCCAGTACTAGTGTGCACACTAGCACTTCGACAAGCATCAATGCCTAGGGTAGCAGCAGGAAATATTAAAATTAGATAAACTGAAGGGGTTGTTTATACATCAAAGAAATTATTTGCCTTGCAAAGAGATTTCTTAGCATTCCTTAACATTTAAATGGTTACTTACAAAAAATGAATTGGGGAGTATGACCAGAGGAATGCACAATTAGTGCATTGTTCAAAGTATTAAAGCAATAAATCAGAGAGGAAGGTTCTGAAACGAGCATCTAAGCCAATAGATGAATTTTTTTAAAGTTCAATTCATATCTATCCAATGCTGAAAGCAAGGCACTACTCTATCTTCTTCATAGTCGTAATTAATGAAAATAGAAGTTTCACCCATTATTTTTGCATATACAGTTTTTTAAACTTATCTCAATTTCTTCCCAATGCCTTCTTCTAAAGAATAATATCAATTCGCAAAATGTCGGGGAGTTGACTCCTCCCGCACGTTTTCCTTTGTTCTGACAAGCAGTGATTCTGGTTCCTAAATCCACACCCCAAGGAAGCGGAACTGTACCATAGTGTACTAAATGGAGAGACGGGCTTAGAAGTCTCTAACCCTTTTACTTTGCCTTCTAATATTAACAACAGGGATGGAGAATAAAGGCAAAAATCTTGTTCCCAGACATGGGTTTTTAGCTCTGTTACAGCAACTAAAAATGGTGTGAGAAACAGACATTTTAAAGTGAATTAGAAGTTAGGTGTACATGAGTGGACTGGATTATGGCAAAGATGGCTATTAAGTTTCATTCAATCCACTGGAAGTGGCTACCCAGAAGAACACAGTGTTAAGAAGGATTCTGAAGTCTCCTTTGGGCACATGAAGAAAGAATGTCATGAGCAAAGAGTGAGAAGGAGGGAGAGGATGCCATCCTTGATGAAAACAATGGCCAAGGAGAAGGAAAAAGTGGAAAAGAAGAGTGAATAGATTTCTAAAAATGCACAATTAACTGGCAGCGTATACTGTTTTAAAATTTGTGTAACAAATTCCCATTTCCCCACCCAAACAAAACCTCACAGAGTTTTTATAACTTGTTTCCTTGTCCTAGCTCACAGCCCATTTGTTCCTTCTACTATTACCTTCAATCTTGTGAACCCCTTAGAGGTCCTTTCTGGCCCCTAGATGTTTCCTATTTTCTTTCCTCTCACCTCAAATTTTGTGGTGTGTGAAGATACATACAATGTCATTATCCAGGTTCATTTTTATTTCATCATTTGATATGCATTCACTGTGCTTTGTCTGCATTGCCAGGCCAGATGCTGTTGTCCTTGAGTAGAGTGGTCCTAGAAGGAAGCAGCCATTCCAAGTGCAGTTCTCTGAGTAGCACTTTGGATGGCCAACGTGGAGCTTGGCCCTGACTCCTTTCAATACTAAGGTCTTCAGATCTCTGGGAGAGTCGGTGGCTGACAGTTGTCAGCTGCAGGAAGGAGGGTACCCATTTCCCTACACAGCTGTGAGCCAACATGGCAGCCTGCATAAAGAAACTGGGTGAGTTCCAGTCCACTCTCCCAAGTACCAGCTTGTCTCCCAGGTTCTGGATTGTCCTACTTCTCCTACTTCTGTCTTCCCTTCTGACCTCCTAGCCTGCAGACTTTAAGCTGAAACATGGAGAGAAAAAATAGCCACATATAACTAGCTCCCATAATCACAGAAGTCAGATCCCTGTCATAAATAAATATGTAATTCTATCTATCTACCTATCTACCTATCATCTATTAATCTTTTCATCATTAATCTTCTGTTATCCATATGTATAATCTATCAATTTATCTATCATCTATCAATATATCTTCAATCACCTATCATCCATCTATTATCTATCAATCCATTAGCTATCATCATCTTTCTGTCTACCCATCCATCTTTCTATCTATCCATCTATCTATCTACCTGTTCATATTGCCATCCTTCTGTACACTTCCCCATTCTTCTATCCACCTTGCCATCTGAACTGTTTTTCCTTTTTGGCTAAACTGGCTCATCCCTCTCTAGGAGTGCTCCACAGCTGCAGAGACCTGATGAACCTGAGGTGACACCTTCACTCCATATCTCATGACTGATTGACAGGACTACAGAGGCCTGGCCCTCTTGTTTTAAAGTTGGACAACTCTGATGGGACTTTCCAGCTCTGGAGCCCACTGTAATGTTGGCTAACATCTCTTTCTGACTGTGTTGCAGTGCAGTGTCTTCCTTGCCCAATCCTACTTCCTTCACCTCTCTTCAGGGCCAGATCCCCAGGGCACTCCCAGTAAGCTTCCTACAGACAAACTCTCTTTGGGGCTGATTGTTGGGGAATCCAACTGAGACACAGTTTAGTATTATTCATGTACTTGGGGCTGAGCATTGTGTAGACACTGAAAGTATGGAGATGAATGAGACCCTATTGTTGCCTTGGGCAAAACTTAACAAACAGCAGAGGCAAAAACATGAGCAGGTGATTACAAGGCCTGGAAGCACCCAGGAAGCTGCATACAGCCCCCGAAGTTTAAAGCAGGCTTCCTGTTATGCCTAGACTGAGACTTGGATGAGTAAGTGTTCACCAGGCAAAATGAGATGTGCGCTCCAGAGGGAATGGCATGAACAGGGACACAGTGTTCTAAACCAGCACAGAGAGTGCTCCTTGGTGTAACTGGAGAGTGTGAAGGGCTGCAATGTACGGTGGTACAGGAGCAGCCAGGATCCTGGGATTGGACATATATTATGGTGATGGAGAGCTACTGAAAGAGTTTCAACAGAAGGATAGCATGATCAAGTCACATCACTCTGTTGACTTGAAGGAGTATGTCGATGTGGTGGGATTGCACTCAAGATCTATTCCAACCTGGTCCTGGGGACAACTTCTGCAGTGGCTAGAAGGCTCAAAACTACATTCCTAAGGCTCCATTGCAGCTATGGTTCTAGATATGATTTCCGTTTTATCCGTCACAAGCGTGTACCCAAGATTTGGATGGTGGAAATATGGCTGTGGCCCACCAGTGACACTGGCTAGCTGGCTAGCTGGCTAGCTCACTCATGGAGGTGCTGGATTGTTCTACGGTGGTTTCATGATGATTGTTGCTTCTAACTGAGGCTGTTTCCCTGGGGCCATAGTTCCTCGACCATGCTGACACCTGGGTGTGGCAGTGCAGATGTGACTCTGAAGAAGGCAGCAGGAGCAGAAGCTTCTCTCTTTGGCCAGAAGCTTTCTGACTGTAAAGGAAGCAGTTGGCCCTTGTGTCCAGGTTCTGCAAAGTGCCTTTCAAAGCCATGCTTTAAAGCTCAACCTGCTCCTTCAGCTCTTCCAACAATTCTGGAAGCCATTTAATAATACTTTAAAACAAATCATCTTCTTAAATAGAGAGCGGATTCTATTCTCTGCAACTGAATGGTCAACGTTGAAGGTAGGGAGACCTGTTATAGGATGTGGCAAGTGCCCAGGAGAATAACAAAGAAGGTTGTGCAGAAAGAGAGGAAGGGACACTTTAGGAAAATATTTGGGAGGTAAAATTAGCAGGACTTGGTGATTAATTCAGTGTCAGGGATGGAAAGTGAGAGAAATCATTGCTTGGATGGCTCAGTTTTCTGTGCAGATAGAAATTTGAGGAAAAGCAAGTTTGAGGGTAAGAGGCAAAAATGATGAGTTCAGTTGCCTATGGAATATCCAAGTAATTTTTCTCCTTTTTCATAATTAAATAAACTATAACTGCCCTCATTAACTGTGATTATTTATTACTACTCATTTCTTCCCTGAATCTGTGAACTCCATGACAATAGGAGTCACATCTTCTTGCTCATGCCTGGCACAGTCGCTGGCATAGCACAGGCAAGGTGTTCAATACACACTGTTGACTTTGAGTGACTGGGTCATAAAAATCGTATTGATCGTATTCAGCATTATCAAGATGAGCAGTCTCATGCACTGCAGCTACAAATGGCAATTAGACACTCAGCAAAGTTGGCGGGTTTCTTTGATGACGAGGAGGAGGATGACTATGACAACGACGATGATGTCTAGCTAGGAAAACCTCTGTGGTTGGAAAATTAGCTCAGGTTTAGAATTTCATCAGTGTTCCTGAAAAACCCAGACAGATAGGCCAGAATCTCCTACTTCTATCAACTTGTACTTCTGTTGCATATTCATTAGGTGCCAATCGTATGGTAGACGTATTAGAAAGTTTTCCCAGGTGTTTTGCAAGTAGAAAGACTTCTGTTGATCTGTCATATGTTTAGGACAATTGCCAGCTCTTGTAAATCAAAGCCAAAGTTGACTGCAGAGCTCAGAGTAATGCCTTCCCTCAGTAAGGCTGATTTGCTGCAGCTGCTCAGACGGCACCGGCAACCTCATCATTATCTGCAATGTGGTAATTAAGCTGGGTTGTGACTCGGGCAGGCTTTGTCCCCACCGGTTTTGCTCATTCTCTACCACACTGTGGGTTTTCTGTGCACATCCAGTCTAGACTAATGCTCAAACAACCAGTTATTATGGCCCTTCTCTGACATGCAATTCTTAGACAATATGAACCTATGTGCATACATTATTTCAAAATAATCGATATCCTGCCTAGCTATTATATTTAGAGGAACAAGAAGGACAGTAACTCACAATAAAATGACATGTGCCTCAACACACGTGTGACCCTGCTGCTAGATGTGAGGTGGTGCTCAGATGTTCACATCCCCGTGGGGTCCCCACAGATATGACAGCTGTAGGTGTAGCTTTATAGTGGTATGTTATAATATCACACAATCCTTTCACAAAGTTCTTACCAAAATAAAGAGAAATCTTCCATTGGTTTGCACAGTGGTTGCAGTCTTTGAAAATTAGTGTATATTAAACTGTAAAAAACCCCATAAGTTCCCCAAACAAACACCCAAAATCTGTGTTAAGCTTCTAGATTGAGATGATTACAAACAATTTTCTTTTCGCCTGTTATTGTCCAGTGGAACAGACATTTGGTGGGACTTGGACAATTCTTCATTGTAGAAACTGTCCTGGGAAGTATTTCACGAAATGCCAGGAGCATCACTCAGTCGTTATGACCACCAGGAAAGTACCCTCCCAAGTTTCCAAATGCCCCCAGGGGTACTGAGCAAACCCAGCATGAGTGCCTCTTCACATCACTCTATTGAGCCACCTTCCCCCTGAAAACATGTAGTCTCAGGACCAGGAGTTAAGATTTGGGAGGACAGACGGAAGTTGCTCTGCTTGTGAACCCCATAAGCCAGCTTTGTGGGTTAGCATGATGGGAATTTGCTCAGCATACATTTTGCAGGGATTCATCTCTATTAAGCTCATAAACAAATAGCAATAAAAGTTCAACTAACTTCATCTCTTTTTGGTTACTCACAGCTCATGCCAAAGAGTGAGTTGCTTTTAAGGAAGATTTTTCATGAGCAAGATATAATCTATTGTTGTAATAAGCAAGTGAGAATTGGGGGAGTAGTTGTCCCCATAGCTTGTCCTGACTAATATGACTCTATTTCCACAAAAGCCCACACTCAACCTCCTGCTGACACTTCTATGTCCTTGATCCTCACTTTGAATCCACCTTTTAGTTTCTCTTCACCCTGGGGCTCCAAAACTTAGAGAACTAGCAAATTTGGCCTTGCTATGGTGGAAGAGCCTCATGGATGAGATCCCTATAAACAGATGACAGACTAACCTGAGAAAAGCATACAAATTGACTTCCTATATATGTTTATGTTACATGGGAACCTTCAGAAATTAAGACCCAATGAAATGGGAGACCTGTGTACAGTTAACTCTTGAACAATGAAGGGGTCAGAGACACTGGCTCCTGTGCAGTTGAAAATCCACCAATGACTTTTGACTCCAGCCAACAGGAGGTGGCTATAAAATTATTGTGATATTATAGTATTTACTACTGTTAAGTGTATGTAATTATTATAGTAATACTGCATCTTTTCATCTATTCATATTTCTCTTGGTGATGAATAGTACCATGCATGGTCTTGGTCTGTAAATGTTTATGTGTGTGAGTTCTGATAAACTTTGAATTTTTGTTTTGTTTTAGTTTGGTTTTTTGCAATCCTGGGGGTCAAACCCAGGATTGTTGTTCATATCAGATAAGAGCCATACCATGAACTATACCCCAGTCCCCATACTTTTTTTTTTTGGTACCGGGGATCGAACTCGGGTCCTTGCACTTGCACAGCAGGCAGCGAAACCACTGAGCTAAATCCCCGGCCCTCCCCATACATTTTTATAATATATTTGTGTGTATTTTATGGTAGTAATTGATGAAATAGACTGTATAATATATATACATATATATATGCATTCATGAGGCACCTATATTATTCTTAAATTTCTTCCATCTTTCTAAACAATGTAGTTTCTCTGTAAGTTGTTTCAAATTATCACAAATCTTCCACCCCCTTAGATACTCTTGTATAAGTGGACTTCCACAATTCAAACTTATTGTTCAAGGATCATCAGTATTTTTATGGTCCATTGAGTAGAAGTAATATTGGAAGAGAATATTTATAATCTAACTGTAATGAACTGGATAGAGGGCTTAGGAAGGCCTGTTTGTTCAGATTCTTCTTCATATCTCTGCATGACATTCATTCTCTCCAGGTATAGGGCAGGATGACTGTCACATGTGGGTCTACAGGGAAGAGGAGAATGTAGAGGGTGACCGTCTTCAGTTTTATGGCCTGCTTTAAGAAAAAGGGAGTTAAGAGAAAGTGAGAGTGGCCTTCCAGCTTCTGCTGTTTTCTCAGATGCAAAGGCGCCATACTTGGGAGTAGCATGTTCTGAAACCTGTCACTCCTCTGGCTAGGCCCAGTTCAACCAGTCTGGCCTCTGTTTGGTTGACCTTAGCCAAGGTTAACAGCTGTGGAATCTGGAAGTCAGGTACATACTGACAACTGACGGGAGGAAGAAGACACAATCCAGACAAGAACATAAGAGGACTAAAGATCTAATCTCCTTTGATGCTAAAGCTCCATGAGAGCGTGTACGACTGCAAAAGGAGACAAGATCTCCTTGACTTTGTTGTAGCCCAGCCCTTAGCAAAAGGTGTGGCATATAAAGGGATACAATAAACATTTGGTGAATAAACTGATGAGTTGTATTAGGTTCAGGTTTAAGCAACATGATATAAATTTTATGTCAAGTAACTCATTACTTAAGTACTCTGGGACGCATAAAGCAGGGGAAAGAACACTTGGCTGGAATGAGCTGACTGAAGTAAAATCTGGGTCCTGTGAATGATTGTGTGACCTTGTGCAAGTCACTAAACCCCTCTGGCCTCAGTTTATTCATCTGCAAAATGAGGAGATGGAAAGAAACAGACTCCTGGGTCCATAACAACTTCAACAGTCCTGGATTCTGCCAGTCTGAAGCAGCACCATCATCAAGCCAGCATAATAAAAGTGTCTGGATGCCTGGGGATTCCAGTGAGGCTGGCAGTCCTTCAGACACTGCCTACATTACAGGAAGATATGATTTCTCAAGCTTCATGTTTGTTTATTTTTATTTAAATTATTTTTAGTGCTGGGGATTGAATGCAGGGCTTCCTATATACTAAGGGCACATTCTACCACTGAGCTACAATCTTAACTCCATTATTATTTATTTTTCCAATTATATTTTCTTTTTTTCTATACAATTTAGTTATACAATCCAACAGCAAAACTTAGAAGTCTCACTCCCACCCCTAATTCTTGCCATCCTGTTAGGTAACTACTTTTATTAGTGTCTTACTTATCCTTATAATTTTCCTTCAAGCTAAAGCCAATAAACATTTTGAATTACTCTCCTTTCTTACACAAAAGGTAATATTCAACACATATTTTTATGTGTTTGCTTTTCTGATTTTAGGACACGTCTGGGGACTCCTTCTGTATCAGCATTCTAGGAACAACTTTTGTTTTTCTTTGACTGTTGCATAGTATTCTGCTGTATGCTGTATCATAACTTATTTAAACACCCACATCAATGAATACTTATTTTCAGTCTTTTTTTCTATTATACTATTATAATAAACACCAAGTAAATGCAACAGATTCCTAGAAGTGAGATTGCTGGGTGAATGGATAAATGCTTCTAAAATGTTGGTAGTTACTGATGGATAGTTAGGATGTCTGTTTCTCACAATCTCACCAACAGAGTATGGTATCAAACTTTGGGGTGTTTGCTAATCTGAAAGATGAAAAAGTATATTTTACTATGGTTTTTCATTTAATCTGTGAGATGAGAAATTGTATTTCACTGTGGTTTTTCATTTGCATTCATCTGTTGCCAGTAAGGTTGAGCACCTTTTCATGTACTTAAGGATCATTTGCATTTTGTCTTTAGTGCCATGCCCATGGCTCATTTTTTCTAGTGAATTTTTTAAAAGCACCTTATTAGGGAGATTAATGAGTTGAAAATATTTTAATACTCTTTCTTTTGTCTTTTTTATGGTTTTGAAATTATTATAAATGATTATTGAAATAATTTAATAAATATAGTAACTTATACTTAATAAACATATATGATAAATGTATGAACATATTAATATATATTAAGTGTGTAAACATATTGAGTGTATTAAAATTTACTTTATAAGTAAATATGTTGAATTCTATGCTAGCTGATGATGATAAAAATGAATAATTTAAGTGGAGATTGCCTTGAAAAGTAACCAGTGCAGAGAAGCAGCTCAAAATCTAGTTTGGTGTAAGGAATAATAATAGTATCTGGCATTTGAACAACCCTTTAACATCTATAAATCACTCACACAGCATCTGTTTGGTACCTCAGAGATAATTTTTAAGTTAGCTCTATTAGTTAAGTTTTGGTTTGGCTGTAGAAAAGGAAAATTGAAAATAACATTCCCTTAAGCAAAAAATTTTTTTCTCTGTCCCATAGAAGTCTAGATGAGTGATTCAGGGCTGGAATTGGGCTCCCTGGTCCCAGAAATGTAGACTCTACCTTTGTCTAGGCCTCATGGTACAAATAGTATCTTACTTTCTCATTGGGACAAAATACTGTACCTGACATCCACAAGTTAATGGAAGAGAGGTTTATTTTAGTTCACAATTTGTAGAGGTTTCCATCTATAGGTGGCTGTCTTCAAGGCAAGGCTGTATGGCAGAGGGGCATGTAAGAGGAGAAACAGTCCATGGCATGGCAGGCAGGAAGCAGTGAGCTTCCTTCTTTCCTTTTTTATTCCATCCAAGCTATAAGCCTATTGGCTGGTGCCACACACAGCCAGGGTGAGTCTGAAGTAAATTCATCACCTACACCCAGAACTATGCTAAACCAATGAGTGGCCTGAACCAGTATCACTCACCCATGATCCAGTCACTCTCAAAAGCCCCACCTATGAGTGTGTGAGGCTTTGAGGGGGCATCTAGATATAAATCATACAGACAGTGACATCAATGGTACAGAGACAAGATGGAGGAGCAGTACAGAATAAAAGGAAAAAAGCATGTGCTTCTTATCTCTAAGGATAGTTCCAGCTGCCACAAGACCCTTCTACTTATACCCTATTAATCAGAATTTAGTCACATGGCTACATTCAGTTGCAAGGGAGAGTCGAATAATTACAGGTTGCTATGCATCCAGATGAAAATGGGGGACAGGGAAAGGTATGTTACAAATGAAGAATGATTATTGAGATTCAAGTAGAAAATAAATAGGAAAGACTTCATTATATTCATTATAAAGGGGGAAAATAGTACAACTATTTCCCTGTTCTAGACATTCCATTGAACATTCCTGACACATCAGAAAAAAAATAGTAAAAGGGGAAAAAACCCAGCATAAAGTCATAATGGTGAAGTATGGAGAGTGGGTTCTATCAGTGCATGTGAATTTTAGAAAATTACTGGCTGCCAGAAAGTATATACAATAGATTTTGATGGGATTTACAATAGAGGATTGCTATGGTTTAGGTCTAAAATGTCCCTCAAAATTCTCATGTGCATGAAAGTGATTGGATCATGGGGTGCTACAGCTGACCTGCTGTTAGAAGGTGGTGTGGTTGTGGTAGGTCACTGGGGGTGTGACCTGGAAGGGTGTGTTGTCGCCCCAACTCCTCCCTTCCTGGCTGCCATGAGTTGAGCACCTTTTCCTCTACCATGCCCTTTCTGCTGTCCTGGTCCCACCTTGAACCATGAATGAAACTATGAACCAAAATAACCTCTTCTTCAAGTTGTGAGTGTTAGGTATTGTGGAGTGTTAGGAATGTGGGAAAGCTAACTACAAGGATGAAATGAATCTACTTAACAATGCTCAGGAGGGACCCTGGGCCAGAGCTGATAGGTAACAAGAGCTGAAGGAACAAGAGCTGACTGATTCATGGTCTGAATTTGAAATAATTTCCCCCTTACCCCCAACTACACACTCAGAATGCATTACATCCGGGAAATTACCACTACTTTAAAAATCCATCACAGGCTGTAGTGGCACAGGCCTGTAATCCCACCACTTGAGAGGCTGAGGCAGGAGGATTACTACAAGTTCGAGGCCAGCCTGGGCTACTTAGTGAGTTCAAGGCCAGCCTGGACTACATAGTGAGACCCTGTCTAAAACAATAAACAAACAAAAATCCATCTACCTCTAAAGAAATCGTATGGAAGGCCTGAGAACTGAGACCCCTGGTATATGGCTATCAGTACCACAAAGACAGTGCTTCTTTATCTTTCTTTAAAAAACTACAGACCAAGAGTTAGTTCCTTGCCCACCCATACTACCAAGCTCTACCCATGTATCCAGAACTTCTCACCTTAACTCTTTGCTCTTAATTGTAAGTAGACAGTCAGGATCTTTAACAAAGACTAAATAAAGCCAAGAAAGGATGCCACATGCTTATAATATCAGCACTCTAGAAGGCTGAGGCAACTTAGCAACTTAGCTAGACTCTGTCTAAAAATAAAAATGAAACGGGCTGGGGATGTTGTTCAGTGAGAAGGCCCTGGATTCAATCCCTAGTACCACACACACATATAAAGACTGAAAATATTATACTGAAGAAATGGAAATAGTTCAAGAACAGAGGAGAACATCTTTTAAAAAGCTCATCAATATCTGTAAGTAAAATGACCATGTAATTTACTGTCCAATCTGGGATAATTGTGAGAATCATATGGGAAGCCACTAATAATTATGCCAGGACAACAGATTTAAACCATAGTTATCCCCTATGAATCCAGATATGTGCTCATCTTATTTCAGAAATATCTGTGAGAACAGGATGCTAAGAAAAAGGAAATAATCAGAACAGGAGGTATCACAACTGATACCACAGAAATGCCAAGAAAAGACATCATATGAGACTACTATGAACATTTCTACACAAACACATTGTATGACCCAGAAAAAACAGATGAACTTCTAGAAACACACAATTTACCACAAATGGACCATGAAGACAAAGAAAATCTGAATAGATCAGTAACAAGTAAGGAGATTGAATTAGTCTTCCATCCAAAAAAAGCCTAGGATTTGATGTGTTCACTGTGAATTCTACTAAACACTTAAAGGAGAACTAATGCTTACTTTCCTCAAACTCTGTCAAAAAATGTTGAAGGAGAGGAAATACTCAAATTAATTTTATAAGCCCAGCATTACCCTGATACCAAAGCCAAGGACACTATAAGAAAGGAAAATTATAAGTTGATAATCTCTGATGAACACAGATGCAAACAATCTCAATGAAAAACTAGCAAACCAAAGTCAATAGAAGATGAAAAAGATAATTTACCATCAAATGCAATTTATCCCAAGGATACGATTATACAAAGACAGCTCAACATATAAAATCTATAAATGTGATATACTATGTAACAGAACAAAGGATGAAAACCACATGATCATCTCAACAGATGCAAAATAAAAAGACCACTTGACAAAATTCAACATCATTTCATGATAAAAATTCTCAACAAAGTAGGCATAGAAGTCATAGAAGTAACCAACTTCAGAACACTAAAAGCCATATATGACAAACTCACAGCTATAGAGAGAACTTGAAAACTTTTCCTCTAAGATGGAGAAAAATACAAGGATGCTACTTTTGCCACTTCTTTTCAACATAGTTCTGGAAGTCCTTACCAGAGCAGTTAGGCCAGAAAGAAATGGAAGAGGTCCAAAAAAGGGAAATAAGTTAAATTATCTCTATTTGCAGATAACATGATCATATAATATAGAAAATTCTAAAAGTACCCCCAAAACTGATAAATGAATTCACTGAAGTTGCAAGCTATAGAATCAATATGCACACTCCAATAGCATTTGATACACTAGCTAGTAACTATCTGAAACAGAAATTAACATCATCTTATTTACAATGGCTACAAAGAATGACTTAGGAATAAATTGAAGCATAGAAGTGAAAGATCTGTGCCTTGAAAAGTATGATATATAGACGAGAAGAATTGGTGAGGGCCTAAATAGATGAAAAGATATCCTATGTTCATAGACAGAAAGAATTAATATTGTTAAAGGCCCCAGGCTACTCAAAGCAGTCTACAGGTATGATGTGATCCTTGTCAAACTTTCAGTATTTTTCACAGAAACAGAAAAAACAATTCCAATCACAAAAAACTCTAAATACCAAAGGCAATCTTAATTTAAAAAAAAAAGCTGGCGGCATCACAATACCTGACTTCAAAGTATACTATAAATCTGGAGTGATCAAAATAGCGTGATACTGGCATGAAATCAGACATATAGACAAATGGAACAGATTAAAGAGCCCAGAAATAAATTCACATATTGACAGTCAATTGATTTTCAAGAAGGATTCTGAGAACAAACTGAAGTAAGCATAGTGTCTTCAATAAATGATGTTAGAATAACTAAATATTCACATCTAGAAGATTGAAATTAAATATTTATCTAACACTACGTAAAATAAGCTCAAAATGGATTAAAGACTTATATGTAAGATGTGAAACTGAAAAGATCGATGTAAAGCTCTATGGCATTGGTCTTGGCCGTGAGTTTTTGGAAGTGATCCCTAAACCAATCAAAAAAGCCTGAAAATAGACAAATAGAATTATATTAAACTAAAATGCAGTAGTACACCCAAGGAAACAACAAAGTGAAGAGATAACCTATGGAATGGGAAAAATATGTGCAAATCATACATTTGATAAAGGGTTAATATCCAAAATATATACATAACTGAAATAATTCAATAACAAAAAAACACTTTGATTTTAAAAATAAACAAAAATCTGAAAAGACATTTCTCAAAAGAAGGCATACAAATAGCCAACAAGTATATGAAAAAATTGCTTAAATCACAAATCATCAGAGAAATGCAAATTAAACCCACAATGAGATATTACCTCATCGCTGTTAATTCAGCTATTATCACAAAAACAAATTACAGTAAGTTCTGGTGAGAATGTAGCGAAAAGGGAACTCTTGCACACTATTAAATGTAAATTAGTATAGCCACTATGGAAAACTGTACTCTTCAACAATTTTAAAATGATAAAGGGCCGGGGATTTAGCTCAGTGGTTCCCCCACCTACCTCTCAAGGGCAAGGTTTCGAGTTCGATCCCCCATACAAAAAAAAAGATAGCGTTGGCATATGACCTAGTAATCTCACTTCTGCGTCTAAATTCAAAGAAAAGAAGTCAATATGTCAAACAAGATATCATTATACCTCTGTTTCAGCATATTTCACAACAGCCAAGATATGGAATCAACCTGGAATACTGGTCAGCCTTAGAAAAGAACAAAGCCCACTCCTTTGCCACAACACAGATGAAGACGGAGGCCCCCATGTTATGTGAAATACACCAGGCACAAAAAGACAAGTACTGCATGATCCCACTTGCACGTGGAACCTAAAAAACGCTTTACTTCTAGAAAGTACCGTGGTCGTTGCCAGCTGGGGACAAGTGGGGTGGAGAAATTGAAGAGATGTTGGCCAAAGGATACAAAATTTCAGTTAGACAGGAAAAGTAAGTTTAAAAGGTGTACTATACAACACAGTGACTTGAAAATCATGGAGAGCAGATTTTAAATGCTATCACCACAAAAGATAAATATGTGAGGTAATGCAATATATAATTAGCTTAATTTAGCCATTCCATAATGTATATCTATTTAAAAACATCAAATTGTATATGATCAATTAAAAATAAGTGGAAAAGACATCTACTGTACATCAAATGCATAGACATTTCCATATTTCTTATTCAAAAGCAAGCAGAAACTTCTCAAAGGGAAGAGCACTGGGCAGTGTGGCTAGGGTTTTCACATCTGAAAATGGTGGTAATAACACTTGAAGTTTGCTGTGAAGAACATTCGTGTTAAGGTAAGTAAAACACTTAAAATCAGTGGCACACAGAAAAAGAAATGTTAGCTAATATACTTATTATGACTAACAGAAAGCCATATCAGACAAAAAGATATTTTTACAATACATATACGTACTGTTTTCTTCCAATTTTATTATTTTGTTAGACTTTTATTAACCTTCACATTCATCCTACCTTTTCTCCATCTTGTTTTTCTTTAATTGAAGATCATTGATGTGTGATTTTTGGTTTTGTCTTTTCTTCATCCTCTTGCAATACTATTTGTATCCCTCTTTCATTTATATTTCTAATATTTTAGTTTATATTTGCCTATTTTTACTGGCAAATTTTCAGGTATTATGTACTGTGCTTCTAGAGATATAAAGAAAAAGCATGCTATCTACCAGAAAAATTCAAAATAGTTATTGATTTTCCTTATTGACATTAATAAGATTATCATTTACCCTAGCAATTGTGCCTAAAAAACAGACCATTACTATCCATACTTTAAACAGAGATAATATTTAAAACATCTAAGACTGAGGATTTAGCTCAGTGGTTCTGCCGCCTGCCTTGCAAGCACAAGGACCCAAGTTCGATTCCCGGTACCAAAAATAAAAAAATCTAGTAGGTGCAGCATTGACTGGTCAGAGTACATAGCAATGGTCAGAATGAGCACTGGTCTTGAATGCCAGTGAGTCTGTAACTTGTTTTCCAGCTGGTGATCAACACACATTCTAAAGAATCTGAAAGGAGGGCCAGGGATTTAGCTCAGTGGTTCCACCGCCTGCCTTGCAAGTGCGAGGACCAAGTTTGATCCCCGGTAACAACAACAAAAAAGAATCCTGAAAGGAAAAAATTGATTTTTAATTCTTAAGAGATAGGACATTTGTTTTTCCTGCCCCAGAAGAACTTCATTGTCAATCATTACTTCCAAAATAGCAATAGGAATTGGAAATTACTAATAATGACTGTTATAGTTTGGATCTTAAATGTCCCCCAAGGGTTTACATATTGAAGACTTAGTCCTCAGGATGGTGATATTGAGAGGTGATGGGGCCATTAGGAGGTGGGGCCTAATGGGAGGAAGATAGGTCACTAGGAGCATGCACATGAAAGGGATTCTGGGGCCACAGCACCTTCCTTTCCTTTGCTTCCCAGACACCATGAAGTGACATGATCTCCTCCACCACATACTTTCTCCATGATGTACTGTGTCATCACAAGTCCAAAGTGATTGGCACAACCAACCATGGACTGAAATCTCTGAAACCATGAGCCTAAAATAAATCTTTCCTCCTTTTCAATTGTCTTAGTTACTTTGTCACAGCAACAGAAAGCTAATACAATGAGATGCAGCACACTATATGTCAATCATTTCCAAAATACCAAGATATTCTATCTTCTGGTATTGTTTGATTCTCTTCACATTTCCACAATCACACTTCCTATATGCTGGCCCAAGAAAAGAGAAACAATCAGAAATCAAAAAGGAATTGTCAAAAATTTCTTAAATATGATTATAAAATTAAAAGTTTAATAGACATGATGGACTATAAAGCTGAAGAAAATATTTCAAAGCACAGAATAAAAAGAGAAGTAGTTGAAAACTATGAACAAAAATGAACAGAAGATCAATACTGGCATTGAATGTTAGGAGTCCCAGAGAAGAATGGAAACCAAAGGGAATATAAACCTAAGGAAACAATAGAAGAAAAGTCTCAGAACATAAAGGCTACCAGATCCCCAGCAAAAAATAAGAAACAATTCTTTGTTTTTGTTTTAGCTTAAATTCTTTTATCGGTACATTTTAGGTATACAATATGTTTACATTTATCATTGGGTGCTTGCACCTGTACATGATGCATCTTGGTTCTTAGTTTTTCCCCATTCCCTGTCCTCCCTTCACCCTCTCCACCCTACCCTATTTACAAAGACTTTGTTTCCATTTTTTCCTTTTCTCATAATTTTTCCTTACCCTTCTTTGCTTTCCCCTTCCCCTACTCCTTTGGACCTTTTTTTCCTATTTCAAATTATCAATTATTCATTTTAATCATTTTAATCCTTATTTACACTTTCATTTTCTCACACCAGAGAAATTATTTGGTGTTTACACATATGTGTCCTATATATTTCACTTGAGTATGGCCTCAATATGCATCCATTTAGCTATATAGGTCTCTAGTTTCTCATTCTTTATGGTTGAATAGTATTCCATTTTATTAAAAAAAATCCCACATCTTCTTTATCCAGTTTCTAGTTGATGGGCACTTGGGCTGTTTGCAAGCTTTAGCTATTACAAACAGTAGCACTATAAACATGGGTGCACATGTATCACTGTGGTATGATGCTTTTAATTCTTTGGGGAAGATACCCAGCAAGTCCCAGAGGACAGTGGGACCCAAAGGTCAAATGGGACCTCTAGCACTAGTTTTTTGAGGTAGCTCCATACTGATTTCCACAGTGGCTGCACCAGTCGACACTCCCAACAGCAGTGGAGCAGGATTCCTCTTTCCTCACAGCCCCACCAGCATTTGTTATTGGTTGATTTCATGATAGCAGCCATTCTTTCTGGGGTGAGGTGGAATCTCAGTGTTGTTTTCATCTGCATCTCTCAAATGACCAATGATGTTGAACATTTTTTCATATGTTTATTTGCTATTTCTACTTCTTTATCCGAGAAATGTCTGTTCACTTCAGATGCCCATTTTTGGATTGGGTCTTTAAATTTGCGGGGGGGGTCTGACTTTTTTCAGTTCTTTATATATTCTAGATAGTAGTCCTTTGTCTGAGGAACAGCTGGTAAAATTTTTTTCCCACATTGTGGGTTGTCTCTTAGCTCTGTTGGTGGTTTCTCTTGCAGTGCAGAAGTTTTTAATAAGATGAGATCCCAGTTGTTGATTCTTTGTGCCAGTTCCCATGCTACTAAGGATTTGTTCATAAAGTTTTTTCCTATTCCAATGTCTTTGAGAGTTCGACCTAACTTATCTTCCAGCAAGTTTAGTGTTTCTGTTTTAATATTTAGATCTTCAATCCACTTCGATTTTAGTTTAGTGCATGGTGAAAGATAGGCATCTAGTTTTAATCTTTGGCAGGTTGAAATCCCAACACCATTTATTAAAAAGGCTATTTTTCCTCCAGTGACGATGGTTTGTTTCTTTGTCAAAGATGAGGAGGCTGAGTATGTCTGGAGTTGTTTCTGCATCTTCTAATCTATTCCACTGATCCTCAGGTCTGTTTCTTTGCCAGTACCATGCTGTTTTTATCACAGTGGCTTTGTAGTATCATTTCAAGTTGAGGATTGTGATACCCCCTGCCATGTCTCTTTTGCCTAGAATTGCTTTTGCTAGTCTAGGTCTCTTATGGTTCCAAATGAATTTTTGGATTGTTTTCTCTAGTTCTGTGAAATATATTTTTGAAATTTCAATCAGCATTACATTAAATCTATATAGCAGTTTTGGAAGTATGGCCATTTTCACTATATTGGTTCTTCTGACCCTGGAACAGGGATGTCTTTCCATTTTCTTATATCCTCTTCTATCTCTTTTTTCAGAGTGCTGTAGTTTCCAGCGTAGAGGTCTTTTGCTTCCTTTGTTAGATTGATTCCTAGATATTTCCTTTTTTTGGATGCTATTGTAAGAGGAATTGTTTCCCTAATTTCTCTCTCAGTGAGTCTGCTATTTTTGTATAAGAAGGCTATTGTTTTTTGAGTGCTGACCTTGTATCCAGCTACCCTACTGAATCTGTCAACTAAGTCTAGAAGTCTTTTGGTGGAGTTTTTGGGTCGTCTATGTAAAGTATCATATTATCAGCAAATAATCTCAGTTTAACTTCTTCCTTTCCTATCTTTATTCCTTTTATTTCTTTCTCTTTTCTAATTGCTGTGGCTAATGTTTAAGAAACAATTCTTTTGCTTAGACATAATCACTGTGGAATTTTAGGACCCTATGTTTCACAAGGTTCTACAAGTTTCCAAAGTGGGGGAATTAGTCTCTTGCAAAGGAAAGAGAATCTGACTGACATGTCCAATTTTTACTCCACAACCATTGACGCCGAAATGTAGTAGGATAGTCTTTTAAAATTTTGAGAGCAGATTATTTTGAAAGTAGAATCTAAACCCACCTTAGCAAACATTTAAATATGAGTAATAAAGTCCGGTTCAGATATTTAAGAATGAAAGAAGTTTATTCCTATATATCTTTTGTGAGGAATGCATGTGAGTGTATTAACTCCAGCAGAACTAAGGCAAAATCCCAGAAAAAAAGTAAAGCTTTAAATAAAAAAATGATATAATACACCCAGGGAATTCCCAGATGCCAATGGTCAGCTGACCTAGCAAGCAATTCACTTGAATCAGAATACCAACAGACTCTGAGAAAAATATTTTCAAGAAATTGATTCCAATGAATTAGCAGAATGAATAAAAACTAGCTACAATAAGAAATGCATATATTTCTTCTATGAACAAGAAAAAAAATGCAATCAGAAACTCCTGGGAAAAAAAGTACAACTGCGTCACAGACCAAATAGAAACTAAACTAAACTTTGGACTTATTTTGAGCAATGGGATAAGTGTGAGAGAGACTGTTCTTGATCTAGAAACTTTTCATTGAGTAGCACTCAAGTCATGACATTGGAGCCAGAGAAAAGAAATATAATCATGGCACACTACTTACTCTATAATTGACAATATTTATACAGTCCTAAAGTAAGCACAGTTTTCTAGTTTTCTATTTTTTAGAATCAATCTATATTACAGAATAGGTAGAATTTGGGAGGTAGAAGGGAGGAGAGAGGTAGAGGAAAGAAATATTATGCTTCTATCCTCATGTTACAGAATGAGAAATTAAAGGTAGCATTGACTATTGATGGAAAAAAACCACAAGGCTTTCTACAGTTATAACTGTAACAGAGAAACCAAAATAGCTAAAACTTTGAAAACCTGCAAAAGGAATAGAGAACACAAATTAAAACTTCTTCTACCCTAGAAGGAAGTGGACAGATAATGTCTACTAAGGTTGATGATCAAAAGACATAGCAGTGTAAACATACCATTTGGAGACGGAGAAGAAACCACAAGAAAAACTAAAAACAGAAACTGGTTAAAGGCTGTCATCTGTGGGAAGTAGCATAAGTGGGGAGGGACAGGGGAAGGGGGCTGTTACCTCACATTATAAAACCTTTGGATTATTGGACATTTTAATCATCCACATGAGTCACTCAGACACAGTTTGAATGTAAGTCCTAGATACCTGTTTCACTACCATGTCCTAAAAATAACCAAGCAGATTATGAAATATATCTTCACAATAAAGCAAGAAATACAAGTTCAGACAGGCAAGGAGAATTATCCCAATCCACACTGGCCTGTGGCCAATGAGTGGCACTGCTGGGATTTGAATTCAGTTATTTCAACACCAACTACAGTGCCTCGCTCGGGAGGTCCTGGCAAGACTAGAGTGGATGGAGTGAGAGGGGGCTTGGTGAGCCTTGGAACACAACCTGGATGCGGAACGCTGTTTCAGCTGTTCCATTCACCTCCCCTTACCAGTTATCCACAAGTGCTTCAAACCCTGTTTTAGATTTTGATGGGATCCAAATAAAAGCAGAAATAGCCCTCATGACAGGCAAATGTGTGGTGTCCACGTTTGGAAAGTCCCCAGGTGTCATCTCTAAAACATACATTGGAAATGCAATAGCATTAAAATGAATATGAGGCATTTTCTACAAAAGGGATGGAGAGGTCAACCCTTGTGCAAGGGAAAGAGTCCTTTCTAGTGTCAGAGCACAGGGTTCTGGAGTTTCTGGATTCACCTGCACTTGCATTATGTTTTCCAATAGCATGTTGGGTTCATCCAGCCACACAAGGACATGGGGGCTGGTTAAAGGGAGCAGAAGTAGACAGCAGGTGCTCTGGTGACCCTGTCTATGGTGTCTCTTGTGCTCATCTTCCCCCACTCACCCTCCTTTGGATCTTTACCTTCAGACTCTGACTCCTGGTACTCTTGAGGCTTATTTCTGGCCTGGCTTGGTGACCTTGACCCAACACATCTCCAGAACTATTCACTGCTTAGCAAACAGTGATTGTAGGCCCACTAGCTGGCCACTCCTGGGACTGTGTGACAAAGGCACTGTCTCTGGCCTCCAGGTACTTGGAGTTTATACCATAACGGCTTTCCTTTTCTATGCATCCACTTCAGGTAAAGAATTGAATGTTCCATCTTGGTCCTGAGCTACAGAGAACCCACACCTCCTCTTTCCCTCCTTCTCCACTACTGACAGGCAGCAGCAAACAGAATTTGGATTCCTCCTCCACCCTGAGGTGGTTTTGCCTATTGAACGGAATTCTTCCCACCCTTGGACTCAACTTCTTACCTGAATTTATTGCTCCCTGGTTAAGCAAGAAAGATTAGAATATTGAAAATATCTACTGCCAATGGGGATCTTGACAGAAAACCTTAAAGACTATAATCTGGAAACATAAATCAAATATGTAGCACCGTTTACATAGCCAGGAGGCCATGATGAAAGAAATACATGTTTTCTTCTGGGATGTAACATACAATCACCTAGTTGAACACTGACAAATAAAAGAGACTGACAACATTAAGTTCAGAGGCAAAGAAGGCAGAGCCAAAGAGACCCTTGCCATCTCCTCTTCTGGGAGGAGATTATTGCAAGGGCTTGGCAACATCTTTTAGATGTTGCATTTGATCTAGTCGGATAAGCCTGGAAGCAAATCAGCTTTGCCAAAAGGCCCAAACCTCTTGTGCGGGGACTCATCTTTGATCATCAGTTGATGGGATGTTGGCCTCTGAGGAGGACGGAGCTGACTCACCTTCATCCAGGCTGGATGTAAATCCTGGTTGGGAAATTGCTTTTCTTTATGATCTCTCTTGAGAAGCTTTGCAAGTTGAGGTGACAGAAGACGAAAGATGCTGTTTAAGTGGTCCCCATCCCTTGGGAGGCTAAAGTTTGCAAGATGCTAGGGGCATGTGTACAAAGCGTCCATGGATTCTAGACTAGATAATAAGCTACCTCCCCCCCAGACAAAAAATCTAACTTTTTCCCATGTATATTGTAGATGCTGCTGTGATTAATAAAATGGGAAAGCATTATTCAATTGACAGTAACTATAATTATGTGGTTTCTCAATGGACATTAAAAATAAAACCATAGACCTCTCTACCTTTTTCTTCTACAAATCTTCATTTCCCTAAAGTGATAATTTTACTGGTTAAAAAGTTTGAGAGGGACAATGATCTACATAACTGAAGCCCAGAAGAGCCATGGAACTTAGCAAAAAGGTTATGTTGGTCCTTTAAAATTATGGAGGCAATCCCAGCCCAATGGTCTTTCTAGAATCATTGTCACCGTCTGATTGCATCTATTTAGGGATCTATATAATGGCTCTGGGAAGGATACCAAGTAGATAAAGTAGATGCTCAAGCTCCTATGAGAGCTAAAAGAGAAGTTATGATGTTATCAATCCAGTGGCTATTTTACAAAGCATCTTTTATATTGATGATTTCACTGGATGATTTACTATAAACTGTACATTTACCCCTCTGGAGTATATAATGCTCTTAGTTACAAACAACAGGATACTAAAAAAGAGGAGAATCCACTTTCCACAGCCCGCACCCCCTCCATGTGCCTGAGTTTCCTCCTGAACCTGAAATTCCCTGTACTATTTATGGAGCACCCAACACTAAGAAGAACCCTCCTAGGTGCTGTGGGGAAATACACAGGATTTGACAGGCATGGCAGCAGCTTTAGAGGTGAAAACAAGCAAGCCTACATTTATTTTCCTCTGGATCTAAGGATCTTTTTCTTCAAAGATCTGTTCTGGACATTTGGCTGCTGCAGAGTTGACCTGCAAATAAATACAACTATATTCACAGTTCCTAAAAATGACTGTAACCAGTTCCCTTACATAGGTGAGAAGAAAATATCTGCAGAGAGAGTAGAGGTACATAAGAAGAAGTTACATAAAATAAGTAGAAAAGTCTTGAGATTGCATAAACCCAGTACATACTCTCAGCTTAAGGTAGTCACCCAGTTCCAAAGTAAAATCTCAATGCACATGCTACACAGGGCATGCCACTCCCCTTCCCCATTTAGTGATTATTTGCTGCCACTGCTCACAAGGAATACTTAAATCTCTAGACTTTACTCTGGATGAGCTGGACCTTCTGCTTCGGGGCGGGGGGGGGGGTCCCAGCTGTGGAACAGGGTGACGAGGTTTCAACCACTTCCCCACAAAATTATTTTTGAGATAAAATTCCCTTTCCCTTTGACTGTCTATAGCAATATCTGGCTCCCTAAAATGTTTTCTTTCACACCATTTAGTTTTGGTGCACTTACGAGAAAGGGAGTGGTATCAGTAGGGCATGCTGGGGAGGGCAGGGGGCATGCTGCTTGCTTGGCTAGGGGCTGCAAGACTTTCATCTCTCTCAGTGGCATTCAGCCTCATGTTCCTCTCCTCTACATCAGAAGCTGTACGGGGCATTTCACATGAGATGACCTATTTATTCTACCCAGCCTCCCAGCGAGGGTTCACAATTCTCTTCCCCTAGCAGATTTCCGAATAAACAAGTTCAGAAACACTGAGCTCCTTGCCCAAGGTCACACAGCTATAGCAGAGGGTTGGTAAGCTTTGAAGTCATTCTTTTGTGTCAGAGAGGGAAGTTCTGCCGACAGGCAAGAACTGAGCTCGAATCTGCAGAGAAACCCTGGATACACCCAGGCAGGTAGCATGGTGACAGACTTTTAGGGGAGCTGAGCCCTCCTCCAGGTCTGAGGGGCCTCTGCTTCTGTCTGGTGGGCTGGGATGACAGGACCCTTCCAAGCAGAGCCTCACTTCTGCTCCTCTGCAAGAGAAAGCAGATCCACACCAGACACGGGGAGTCCACTCTTCAGACCTTTCTGTGGAATTGCAATATGTTCTGTTTCATGTTTCCTAAATTGCTTGCAACAGGCAGCTGCACTAGGTCAGAATCTCCCCAGGGCTTGTGGGATTCCAGACAGGGTGGGGGTTGCCGCCTGCCTCTCTCCTGGCTCTTTCCGGGCTGGGAAGAATACAATTCACAAATGTGGAGCATCTGAGGAATTTGGGGGCTAAAAACAGAAGCTTCTGGCTGGAGGTGGCTAAGATTCCTGGACCTGAAGGGTGTTGGGAAACAGTATCAAGAATGTTTTGCTTGTGCTATGGAGCTAATACTAAAGCAGCTATCTACTGACAGTTCACTGGAGCACCACGGTAAGGCCTTTAGCAGGCACATCCATCCTGTTCTGACAGTGTTTAATCCTCTCAACAACCAGAGGTGGGTACCAAGAGCCACAGGCTGCGGAGGAGCAAGTGGGGATTGGGAGCTAATTAGCTGTCCAGTCTTCACAGCTCTAAGGCCAAGTCACACTCAAGCTGTCTGACCTGAATGTGCATGTTTTTAGCAAGGACAATATTCTGCTTCTAATGAATTTGTTCTGGAGCTAATGAATATATCAGACAGGCTCTTCTCCCCTCACACCCTACCCACCAAATGTTTGGGCAATTAAAATAGCCGAGCTCCCTTGTAAGGGGCATAGGAAAAGCAACCCAGTTACATGAATTAATTCCGTCTCGAGGGTCTGACGGCAACATCAACCAAGGGGCCCAGAATCCCATGATGAAATTATATCGTTAAAGCCCTTGGCAGCTCAGCTATTATTTTATGTAAAATACATGCACCGCTTGTGAGAGTTCCTCTCCGACCGAGCAAACAGGATGAGGGAATTATTGGCAATGATAGACTTCTCTGCCATCCTCCAAGCAGTGACGTGACGTTATTGATAGGAGCGTCGCCCGGTTTGGAATCGCAATCCCGAAGGTGAACAGTTTCAAGCTCCCGCTCCACCGTGGGAGAGAAGAAAGCGGCCGGGCAGGGCGCTGAGGAGCCCGAGGCTTCCACCCCGCCGGCCGCACCCTCGGAATCTCCGCCTCAAGGACGGCGCGAAGCTCCGGATTGGGGCCTCGCAGCCACCGTCCCACGGCGGGGTGGGTTCAGCCAGGGCAAACAGCTCCACATTTTCTCCAAAGGCCATAGTTGGAATTCCGGGCCCCGACTGGCCTCCTTGCCCGCCCCGCCCCGCCCCGCCACCTGCGGGACCCGCACTGCCCAGCCCGGTAAAGAGCTCTTCTGCAGGGCGGCTGGGCCGAGGCACGCCCTGGCTATCTATAGCAAAGCCCTCCGGGGGTTCTGCTGACGAGTCACTCCAGAGCCCTCCGTGGCTGTATTATGTCACAGGAACCCTGGCTGGAATGCAGAGGATTAAATTCCGAGCCCTTCCCAGTCGGCTGGGGCCCAAGGGAGCGGAGCCAGCCCTCAGCCGCCTTCTGGGCTCTCGGGCGCCCCCTACTGAGTGTGCTCGTCCCTCGCCCGCCGCCCGCAGGGCTTCCGAGGACCCAGCGTGCTCAGGCCTTTGCCGTCTTAGGCCCTGGCAGGGGTGGGGAGGTGGGGTTCCCTCCTGGGGCAGGCTTTACTTGCAGCTCCCGGAGTGGATTTAAGCACTCGCTGTTCCCACTGGGCCTCGGTTTCCTCCCTCCTAAAATCATGGGCGTGAGGGGAAGCCGCAGAGGCAGTGGGCGAGCGCTTAGCAAGGCTGGTGGGCTTGGGGCTCAGGGTTTCAGGCTCCCGGAATGGAGACCGGAAAGGGACCGCACAGGAAAGCACCCCAGACGTGGGCTGCTTTTTTTAAATGGCAAAAAAACCGTGTCAGGTTCCTGAAACCGCCCCGCTGTCTTTAGTCTGTGTTCTTCGTGTGTCTCGAGGAAGCGGTCACAGTCCCTGCCACGCCAGGTGTGGGGCTCACACCTGCTATCCCCGCAGTCTGGGAGGCCGAGACTGGAGGATTGCAGAGTCCAGCCTTGCCCGGGCGACTTAGCATTTTAGCAAGCCCTACTTCAAAATGAAAACTTGGCCCTTGGATGTAGCTCAGAGTGAAGGCACTGGGTTCAATCTTCAGTATTGAAAAAAAAAAAAAAAAAAGAGGCCCGGACTGAACTTGTGTTACTGAACACAAATTGTGTTCAGTAAATGGGGTTAAAGCGCAGAAAAAGATTTCAAATGATGTCTGGCACAAAGGAGGCCAGCGATCACATATTATTCTATTTCTGCTACTACAAAAGAGTCACCTATTCCCGACACCCTTGGAGGCTGAAGCAGGAAAATCACAAGCTTGGGCCTAGCCAGGTCAACAGAGCGACTTAGGGACAACTTGTCTCAAAAAAAACGGGGGGGGGGGCTGGGACTGGGGATGTGGGGGGTGTAAGTAACTCAGCACAAGGACTTTGGCTTCAGTCTTCAATCACCAGTACCAAAAATGTTGTATTAAACCAGAGCCCTGTACATGTTGGGCAGGCATCATTCCACCTTCCTCCAGCACCCTCCTCCCCCTCGGCGACATCTATTACACATTTATTGCATGCCTGCATGCCTGTCATTTTTCTGAGCTTTTTTTCAGCCTGAGGATGGAACCCAGGGCCTCCCAAATGCAAAGCACAGGGTCTGCCACTGAACCACAAGCCCCAGCCCTTGCTGAATATTTTCAATATTATTATTTCAGATATGTTTATCTCAGAACCAGCTCTGCGCAGTGAGCTCTACCGTGGCCATCTTTCAGCAGGTGAAGACTGGGGTTTTAGAGACTTGCCCCAGTGACCTGTGGAGCCATTGCTGGTTCTCCCCCTCCTGGCTGGATCCTGCTCTGGCACCTGCCTTATTTCCTTCCTTGGCTCATCTGTAGGAACGTTTGTTAATTGGGACAGGAATGGCAGACATTAGCTCTTTATACAAGAAGTCAAAGGAGGGAATGGAGAATCCTAGTCACAGGAAGCCTGCATCTCTCTGGGACTGTCCTGCTCCTCAGGAAAGAAGGGACTGTGGGAACACGGGACACGTTCGGTCGGCCGAGAGCCCAGGGAGGCTCCTGCAGGGCCCGGGAGGTAACTTGTTAGGCTGCGACACACGCAGGTTTAGAACCTGTCAGATTTCCTTGAGTTTTTCAACCAGCTCACGTGCACACGCACACACACACACGAAAACACACACGCGCACACACACACACACAGATGTCCTCACTAAGACTGCATCACGAAGCTTCCACCTTAGCCGTGTAAGGGAAACATGGAAACAAATAAATTACAGCCATGCCAATGGGGCGTAAAAGTAGTAACTATAAAATACTGCCCAGGGGAGAGAGAGCTTATGCCGCAATGTCATTGCGAGCAGCATTGTTTCACAACCAGGGTTCACTGGCAGGACTGCTCCTTCCTGAAGGGAGACTTTGTCTTTTTTCTTTTTCTTAAACACCTGATTTTTTTCTCCTTTAAGCAATGTGAATCTTTCCTTCTGAAGGGATTTTGGAAAGCAGATTCCTTCCCTTGTTCTGAAGGGAACTGACTGGGCAGGACGAAGGGTTTGCAGTGGTGAGGTTCAGACACTGTGGATTTGGCAGAGTGGGCTGTCACACACCTTCCTCAGAAGGCCTTTGGGCAGGGTGCAGCCTTCAGCTCTTGGCAGGAAAGAGGGCCTTCAGAGGGCCATATCTCCCGTGGACCCCAGGGTGAAAGGCAATGCTGACAGGGTACTGGAGCAGTGATCCCCAAAGTGGGGCATCACACCTAAAGGGTGCCACCCCTAAACAGTTTATTACAAGTACAGAAAGAAATTAAACATTTTAAATTTATTTTATATCATCTTTTCAAAACCAGTTTCCTATTAAAAGTTCAAATGTATATAAAAGTAAAATATAATGAACTTCCCATGTACTCATTCTACCATCATTCAACTTCATAAATGTTTAACTCATGACTGGTCTAGTGTATTCACCCATCCACATCATTTGAAGCAAATCCCAGACATTATCTTATTGCAGCTATAAATATTTTAATATATGGGTCTAAAAAAGCCCGCCCCTTAAACTACAACCATAGCACTATCATTACACTCTAAAAGCATCAGCATAAATGAATATCCAACCAGCATTCACATTTTTTGACCTGCCCTATAAATTCTTTTACATTTTAAATGGGGTTCTGTGGTGATTAGGGTGGGATGTCAACTTGCTTGGCTTTGGGATCTGCCCCAGGGATTGGTGAGGCACATTTCTGGGTGTGTCTGGGCAGGTCATGGAGGTGTGGCCTGTTGGTCCGAGTCTAGTCCCTGGTCTCTTCCCCGCTGGCACTGTTCTCCTGCTCTGCTTCTCAGCTGTCATGAACTATATAGCTTTCTGCCATGATCTTTTTTGCCTTAGAGCTCGTTAAACCATTGACTGAACCCCCTTAAAACATAAGCCGAGTGAAACGGCTCCTTCTTTAAATTGTGGGTGTCAAGTATCGTCTTCAGCCACGGGATGGATCTAACACAGGGTCCAAACAAAGTCCACACATGGCAATGAATAAATACGTCCCTCAAATCTCTTTTAATCCATTGGTTCCTCTCTCAATCTCTCATTCTCGTTTCCTAGTTTATTTGGTTGAAGACCTTGGGTTGTTCTTGGCTGATCATTTCCAGGCTGCATTTTGCTTATTGTTTCCCATGATACCATTTCTCATTTCCTTCTATGCCTTATATTCCTGCAAATGGGAAATCATGAGGCTCCATCAGGTTCAAATTAAATATTTTTGGCAGGAACACTCTGGAGATGGTGATGGGGAAAGTGTCTGCTTGTCTCTCTGCTTATGATGTCAGCAGTCTCCGCTGATCCTTACCAAATCTCTTAATTCACTAGCAGTGACAAAATTCTACTTACGTGTCTTCATTTATTCACTGGAATACTTCAGTAGAGAGAATCTTCTCATCAGTCTTTGTTAACTTTGGGGCACAGTTCTTATAGGGAAGGCAGTTATAAATGCATCCTTTGGTTTACTAGTTTTCAAAATGTTAAGTCAGTTAACCTAGTAGTCTCCAAATGTCTTCCCTGAGGTATTATTTTCGTATTAGAATAAACATATGAATATACAACATAGCTAAATATGAATAATTTACTTGCATTACCTAAAATGATTCCTTTTTGGCTAATGGAAACCTTTTCAAGTTGCCCCCTCAGTCCTTTATTAACATGACACAGTGCTAATTGATAGTTTCCTTTTTTTCTGATGTGATAAAATGTTCCAGGACCATTGCTTAAACTGAAAATTAAACACTTCTCCAGGAAGCTGGTTCCTTTGGGTGGAAGATAGCATTTAGAGACCAAAACCCATACTTGGGGTATCATCCTTTGATTTCTATTTTTGTGTTACATGTTTTAGAATGTACGTAATGTATTAATACTGTGCAAGATACCTATACTTCATGCAGACAAATTAGCAAAGATGAACTTATTTTCTGAAAGTCATAATCAGTACAGAAAGCTTGGAGACTACTTATTTAGTGCATAGACAGAGAAAATGTGTTTGAGTTATGATGTTGGTCCCTCTTCTTTTATTGTTGGTCTTGCTCAAGTTCTTCTTTTCTCTCTGAACTTCAGCTTCTTCAAATGCAAAATGAGCATAGTAATGGCCACTTTATGGGGATGTTGCTATGATCATAGATGTAGGAAACTCGATAGATAGATGATAGATAGATTTATACATGCATACATACATTTATAGATTCATACATGAAACCCCCTGCCTTCACTCAGCAAATGGAAGCTATTCTTAGTATGTCACTAAGAACTTAATGTACTTCATGCACTTCCTGTCCAGAAGGGTCTGTCTTCCCTCGGGGATCTTGTAAAACAGAGGCACAGAGAAGCACCACACACAGAAAACTCAGGAAGCCTCTGTCCTCCTGAGGTCCTAAGAACAGTGTGGAGGGTATGTCTTATAAATTCAGAAGCAAGCCTTCTCCGGAAGACCATGAGGGGAGGAAGGATGAGGGGATGGGAGGTGGGTGTTCTGGGGTGGGGGAGTAGCCCGACCCCCAAATAAGAGGACGCAACAAAATGGCGGTAGCAGGAGAAGCTACTGGAAGAAACATTCCCCAGAAGGAAAGATTGCTTCCCAGGGCCCAAACCTCTGCAGGGGCAGACAGGGGCCAGGGAACAGGACTCTGGTGGTTTTAAGAGAAACAATTTTGTCTCTCAGCCGTGGAGAAGACAGATTGCAGCTGGACGAAGGGGTAGGGTGGTGGAGTGGGGAAGGCACAGGGCCTGCTGTCAGTTGGTTTGTAAAAGAACAAAGCAGCCAAGGCACTGGAAACCTGCGGTGTGACCCAAAAACAGACAGGCCACCCAGGCAGGTGGCATGCATCCCTTCAGCAGGAGGGAGATCTTGGAGGAAAATAGAATTTTAAAATGACTTTGATGACCCACAGCCCAGGAATTGCCAAGCCGAGGCTGGCAGCAGCAAAGCAAACACCAGCAACAATAGAAACAGTGGTTTCTCTAATATCCCCAGCAAGCCGGGCAGTGTCAGGGCTCCTGTTACCAGAAGTTTGTGACATACCAGGCACTGCGTTGAGCCCTTAACACACATCCTCCCAGTCAGTACTCACAGTCAGCCTCCAAGGCAGGGGAAGTGTCCTGGTTTAAGAGTTGAGGGCATCCAGGGTGTGAGCAGTCCAACATTTTACTGGAGATTAAATGCAAACTGCAGATGGGATTCAAACTCAAGTCTGGCTCTGAAACCCATCCACTTCCCATAACTGCAGAGGACCTTTCACTGGTGATCAAACCCACTCATTTGGTCCATAATCCCCGGTTGGTCATGGTCTAATTTGCTATTTATTGCCCAGTTAGAATATAGGTATATTATTTTCTTTCTTTCTTTCTTTCTTTCTTTCTTTCTTTCTTTCTTTCTTTCTTTCTTTCTTTCTTTCTTTTTCACATGTGCTAACTCATGAGTGGCTGTTCTATTTTCATTTTGGACACTGAAGCCAGAGAAGTTAAGTAATCTACCCAGGGTGTTATGTTTCGGACATGCTCTGTCCCCAAAAGGCTCGTGGTGTTGAAGTTTTGGTTGCTAATAAGCTTTGGGGGGCCTCGTGGAAGGACACTGATCATGGGACTATTAACTCAGGGACTACGTCTGTTTCCTCTCTGGTTCTTTCCCTTTCTGTCTGCTTCCTGCCAGCCCTAAGGTGAGCAGCTGCCCTCAGCCATGCCTGTCTACCATAATGCTTCTGCTTGTCGACAGGCCTAAATCAATACAGCCAACCAACCATGGGCTGAAATCCCTGAAACTATGAGCCAAAATAAATCTGTTCTCCCTTTAGTTGCTCCCTTTAGTTTAGTTTCTTGGGTAGTTTGTCACAGCAATGGGAAGCTGACTAGTGCATAAGGTCATACAGTAAGAAGAGAGCAAGGATTCATCTCCAGATAGTTAGAATCTGCACAATTGACCTCATATAGTATCTCAGGCACCCAGGCCTCTTCTCCATCCTGTGCAGTGTGTGCCTACCAGGGAGGCACTGAGGGGAGTGTAGGGAAGGCTGAGAGTCCTGGGAACAGAAGGCCAGAGGTGGTAGGTGAGACCCTTTTGTGGCTGGTAGTTCTGTGCTAATGACATCTGCTCCCTGGCAGTGGCAACTTTGATCTTAAGGGGAAATTAGTTCAGTCCCTTTAGGCACTTGGTCTGGGGACTTGTGAAGTCTGAGTATTAGGGCCAAAGTGCATGTGCCAAGGAGGTGAGTCACCCAGGGACTCTGGTGTCTGAAAATTTTCTTATTTTTAATTAAAAACTCTTCTTGGGAGGCGAGGGGGAGAGGACAAGCAGGTAAAGTTAAGAGTAGGGGAAAAAAACCCTTGTCCCTTGGGGACTGGCTAAGGGCAATGCCTATTCTACTGAAATTTGCAGTTCAATTTGTCTTCCTTAAATGACCACATAAGAAAATTATCACAGCAGCAAAGTGACGTTAGAAATGTGAAATGGATAACTAAAACCTTGCTGGAGATCAGTGGCTGCTGAACCCATTTGAAAAAGGGAGCTCTGAGGGATGCAAGACTGAACAGTGAGAAGTCTCTGGAAGGAAGGCCACAGGACAAATGCGGAGTGTTTATCTGGACAGGAGAGAAAATGATGCACAAGGCTGAAAGTCTCCATAGGTCACTTCCCAGCATGGTCACAGATGCTGTTATGATAACTGAGAATCATGGCGTATCAGAGGTGGAAGGGGCCTTTGAGGTCACGTGTTCTAGTCTGGTCACCTCATTTTGCAAGCAAGGAATGAGCCCTGGAGAGATGAATTGCTACTGCCTGATGTTTCATGTGTATTTCCTTGTGGGACGTTTATAAAAACCAAATCTGTCATCAAGCTGGAATGCAGGCTACACAGCAGCCACTAATATCAGTGAACTCTTCAGTGTTCCAGGACTGGTGAGCCTTCTATGGTCATGATCTCAGGTAGCTGTCACAGTAATCTGGTGAGACCGCCATGCACGTGCTTTCACGGGGAGGACTTGTAGGCCTGGAGAGATGACACTGCTGGCCTGAGGTCACACTGCCAAGAAATGGTGGAGCCAGGCTCCACGCAGCGCTGGCACCAAATTGTGCCTTCAGTGTGCTTTTTAACAAGAGACGGATATGAACGACATGGTGAGGTACACCAGCACAACTTTCTTGGGACATTATTTTACCTTTAGAAATCATTATGAACCCCATGTAAGAACAGGTAACTGTTAATTACACAGTGTTTAGTGAAAAAGTCCAGTACTTAGTATAAAAATAAACAGGAGAATATGGAAGGAAACAGTTAATTTTAACAGTTGCTGAATAGCATGGGAAGCTCTTTTTTGGGGTTTTTTCCATTTAAATTTTCTATAATGTGATACAGGTCTTTTGTAATGAACAAATGAATATGATCATCTTTCTTTAAAGAACTAGCACTACACTCTTCGAATCAATACAGAAAAGGACAACATGAATATTAATACATTGTCCTTTCCTTGGCAATAAAAACTAAATAACTGATTTGCATCGTGAGATAGGCGACCATCATGCAAAGTCCACCCACAATGCAAGTCTTTTTCACATTTCATCAGATGCAACAAAGACGAAAATTCAAAGAACTTAAAATTTGAAGCTACCCTATATTCACGGCTTGCATAGTCCAGTCTATTAATAAAAGGAGATAACCCTCCTATGTTTAGCAGGGTAATGACTAATCATTCTTTCCTCCTGCCTGTCACTGAGCTCCAGCCAGCAGTGAGACTCATAGACACATTGGGTTGGAAGGTTCTTTACTGTCTACCTCACCATCCACTCGTGGGATCTCAGACACAGAGAGATACACGCTTGCTCAAGGTCGCATGAGTCTTAATATTTAAGTGCTGAATATAAGCTTTAAAATCCTCATGCCCAACTAATCCCGGTAGTCTGAATAAGATAAAAGGGGCAGAAAGATGCTGGTAACTCTTTTGTTACCTTTGCTACCTTGTTGGTGCCATCTCCTCTGCCACGCCTGTTTGTGACCTCCCCCTTGGAGTTGGCCGATTATGAACTGAAACCTCCACAAGCTGTAAGCCAAATGAACCCATTCCCCTCCAACTCTGAGTGTCGGGTATCTTGTCTCAGCAACGAGAGAGGTAATTAACACAGGGATCTCAGTCTTATTTCTTCACTGAGGAAGATGATGCTTGGGAAGGCAGTCATTTGCCCAAAAGCATGGAGCTAGACGAGCTTCAGGTCCAGTCCTCTGATGGTTTTTTATCTTCAGGGAGCTTAGAAATTTCCCTAGGGCAAGACGAGGAGCCTAAGTGCTGAAAGTCTATAGTCCTGGAATGTAGCCAAGATCACTTTGTATCAATCCACCAGACTTCAAAAGACCACTTCACAAAAGCAACCTTTAGTGTCTGTTTCCCCTCTTCACACCCAAGGTTGCCTAGGTATAAAATACATTCTATCAGTCTGTGGTTACGTTGCCACTAATTTAGGATGGTGTATCAGTGCATTTTTTTTGTTACTGTAATGAACTACCCGAATATAGCTAACATATAAAGAACAAAGATTTATTTCACGCACAATTCTGTTGGTTCGAGGGCATGGGGGCAGCATTGACTCGACTCTGGTGAAGGCCTCATGACAGTGGCATCACAGTGTTGGGGGTGTGCATAAGAGGAGAGATCAGGTGGCAGGACAGGAAGCCACGGTGCCTGAAGACCCCAGTAATGATGTCCCATTGGTCTTAAAGGTTCTACCACCTGCTTATATCACCACGCAGGGACCAAGATTCCAGCACACGAATCTTTGGGGAACACATTCAAACACTATCCAAACGGAAGCAGATGACAACCTGTTTTAATAGAAACTGTGCTCCAGTGTGAACTTGGCAACTCTCTCAGCATATATTCAACAAACACATCTCAGGCTTCAGAACTGTGCAAGGCATGGGTGAGGATGGAAGTGCAAAGTTCTTTTCCAATCTAGCATCTGACTTCAAGAATTTTAAAATGCACCAGCAAGCTTTAACTTTGAAGCAGGCAGATTCCAAAGCTAATAGGTGATACCTTTGCTGTGGCTCTTGGATAGTGAGCATTGCATAGCCATATGTTTGCCAGAGGAATAATACCAATACTTATATTTCCTGATGTCCATCAAGGTAGGTCTGAAGCTCCTTTGCCTGATGAGTCAAGTTCTACTTTCTTTGTTAAAATTGAGAGGTCCTGGCTGAAGTCAGGGTGCACTGTGTTAACTAGTCAATGACCAAAGCCAGGAAAATTTGCATCAAAGGAAAGTAAAAGTAAGGAATGAGCAGAAGTCAGGTAAGCAAATGGAAAATGCACACTTGGGAAACAAATTAATCCAACACATCCTTTAGAACCAGTCCCATCTGAGTCAGCATCTTCGCTCCACCAGTCACTGGCTGTGTGACTTTGATGAGTCCTGTAGCTATTCTTAGGTTCAGTTTCACAACCTACCTTATAGGTGATTTGGTTAATGATAATGCATGTAAAATGCCTGGCATGAGAACTGGCATCGTACAATATTCAATGTATGGTAACTGTTATTATTACTTAAAATCACTGGGAATTTCCACTAACATTAGGCTTATCTCCACTGCAAATTAAGTTGGGCCTCTCCACAAGTAAGGAACAATAACTTCTTAGAGCAAAATCAACAATAGGCTCAGCCAAGTCTCTGCTGCATAGATAGCATTGCTCTCAACTTCAGGAAGCATTATGCAGCTTGCTTTTTCAGTGATGGTGGAAAAATAAAAATGGAAATGAAAACAGGACTAAGAAACCTTATTTTCAAAACACTAGGTGAGTGCTCCATGGAGAGGGAAAATGAAATCGCCAGCAGCTACAAGGCAAACTGTAAATGAGCATGATCTCCAGTTGCCAGGTAAGGCTGACCATCTAAGCACTCACAAGAGTAAGGGATCACAGAGAATGCAATGCAAGCCACCGTAACAGGCAAAACTGCAAAAGCTCAGAGGTTAACACAATGAAGGTTTCTCTCTTGTTCATATCAAATCCAGCAAGTTAGGCGTGGGAGGGATGAGGAAGGAGGTCTCTGCCCCATGAAATCATTCAAACCCTAAGATGACCAAAGTCTTTGTCATCTTCACACTCTGGCCTCCAATGCCTCCCAGGTATTGACATTCACCTGCAAATAGGGAAAGAGAGACAGAAAAGAATGTGATAAATTTTTATGGGCCAGGCTTGAAAGTATGTATCACTCCTCCTCAACCCTGTGTTGGTTACAACGCAGTCATGGCAAAGTGCAAGGGAGACTGGGAAAACAGTCTCCTGCTTGCTCAGGAGGAAGTAGAAATCCATGTTCAGAAAACCAATCAGTTTCGGCCTTACCAGCCATCTGCAAATTACAGGTCACTTCCTGCAGTATTTGGGGAATCTATGATCCACTTTTTCTTGTTTTTATCTTTGCAAATAAACCGAAGTATGTAGTCCCCAGGTTTACCATAGGCCAGGCAAGCGTCTCACAGCACAGTAATGAAATAGAATAAAAGATAAGGGGGAAAATAACAGCAGGCAGCCTAACAGGGAAAATTCAAATAAACTTTATGCCGAGGGAGAAAAGCAGACATTCACCCTCTCGCTCACAGGAGACTCAGAAGGGAAGCCTCTGTATAAGAAATCAAGTCAGCACCCACAGGCCTGCACTGCCAGATTTTGCTGTGTCTTCAGAGTTAAATTTAAGCCAGCCCTTGCTTCCTTTGCAAAACAAGAGTATTTGATTGATTGTTTCAGTGTTAGGATTCCTGGGTGTTGTGACTGGAACACATGTCTGGAAATAATGCCGTTCTCCATGATAGCTTGTTCCGGGAGAACCCTGTTCCTGGGGCTTCTGGAGCCTCGCTCCCCGGCGGCTTCCTTCATGGTCACATGTGAACCTTCCTGATGGTTCCCGCAGTGGGCTCTGCCCATTCTCGAGGGCTCCCTGGGGCCCAGGCCAAAAGAAGCTCAGCCCAAAGCTTCTTGCCTTACCTTCCACACACACCCTTCTTCCTTCCCACAAAAATTCTGCTTTTATGTCATCCAAACTTTAATTTTTTAAATCACAACCCGTAAAAGACACATTTTACATATTGACCCAGTACACACACATACACACGCAATGAAAGCCAAAGTTTCTTGAAGCATTCTTTTTTCATTAAAAATGATACACTCTGATAATTTCTATTTTATTCTATTTCACTTCATTTAAAAAGACACACAGACACACACACACACACACACACACACACACACACACACACACACACACACAGCTTGGGACCTGCTAAATTATTTAGGCAAACCATGTTTAATCCGTTGTCATCTTATAATCTACCAGCCTCCCTAGACACTAAACTCACCCTAGCAGAATTGCTTTGTTTTTTTTTCTCCTTGAAGCCAGTGAACTTCATCTCTTGTCTATTTATTTATACTTGCCTGGAACCACACCCTTGGCTTTTCTGTATTTTCTCCTCCAAAATTGTCGCTCCAATTTCTTACTGAGAGCCCAACCTCCCATTCTTCCAACTCCCCCATCCACTCACACTCCCTTTACCTTTCCGAGCTCAATCTCGGAAGATGCTTCAGATGCCTGAGCTTCTGTCTGCTTCCCTCATCCCTCAGAATCTCCCTGCCTTTGTTTCCTTCCCAGTCTGCATGGATGCCAGGATCACCACCTCCTTGCCTGTCCCCAGTCCACTGCTTGGTATGAGATATCTCTCCTATGATAACTAAGCCTGTAGCTTGGCCATCAGCCCAATGGGCAAGACCCAGAAGGTGTAGGCAGTGCAAAGTCAGGGCCAGTGTGGAGTGATGCCTGCTCCAGCTATCTGTCTGTCTATGCCTCAGTCTACATCCAGTCTCTCTGCACCACCTTGTAGACTGTGACTCCTTGGTCCTTATTTATTCTCTGCAGCCTCTGAGACTCTTGACATCCTTCAGAATCTTTCCTTCACTGCCCAGATGACGCCCCACCCCCAGATCTCCTCTCCCCTCTCCAGCTTTCTTCATAAATCCCTTCTCTTCTCTCTACTTCTCACCTGCCAGTGTCCTCAGGTGCCTCCTTGTCTCGTCACACGGTACAGCGTTCCAAGGCAAACCCACACACACACCTTCCACTACCACCCGGGTGGAGATGAGTCTCGTTAGCATATCCCAAGTCCTCAGTCTTTTGTGGAGTTCTCAGCAGTGCCTGCTGCACCCCTTCCCCTGAATGCCTCATATACCCCTCCAAACTCCATGGGCCTCAAACTGAAGGAGATCTTTCTCCCTACGTAGTGCTCCAGCTGCACTCAAAACACTGCCTGTAAAGCCTGCCATGGTCCTCAAGGCTCTGTGGCTCAAGCGATCTGGTCTCACTCCACCCCTCTTCAGCATCAATATGTTTGTTCCTCATGACTCTCATGCTCAAGCCACGTTGCCTTCCTTGCTGTCCCCCCATAAGTCAAGGATATTGCTTTCAAGAATCTTCTGCCTGGTCATCCCCTCTGCCTGACATGCTGTTGCCCCAGACCAGATAGCCACAAACCCCTCTCCCTCACTTCAGGTTTCTGCTGAATACCAGCTGTTCACAGGAGCTTCTCTGCCCAGCCTGCGTACAGCAGTGCGCCTGTCACTCTCCAGCCCCTAACCCCACTTTATCTTTCTCCAAAGCCTCCATCACTACCCAACATAAATGTGTTTATTTGTATGCTCACCCTTCCTAAAATATGTTTCTGTATTGAGCTGGATCCTCAGCTTCTAGTACAATCAATGCTCAAGACAGACAAAAGGTTCAATAAACCATGACTGAATGATCTCTTTCCCTTCTCCTACGTCTGTCCCCAAACTCTGCTTCCTCCAGGATTCTAGGTAAAAGATACATAATTTTCTGAGTCATAGCCCAAGCTAGAAACCTGGCCTTTGATCACGTCTCCTCCCTCTCCTTCAATCCATATCCCATCTGTCACCCTCTCGGTCCTTCTGCTATGGTATCTGATCTCTCTCATCCTCACCATCATGGTATCGGTTCAGTGTTATGGATCCCTCTAAATGCAGTAGAAGCTTTATGTGTTAATCGGCTTCCTATCACTGCGACAAAATACTGTGAAAATCAATTGACGAAGAGGAAAGGTTTATTTTGGCTCACAGTTTCAGAGGCTTCAGTACATGGTCAGCTGGTTCCTTTGCAACAGACCTGAGGTAAAGCATCATGATGGTGAGAAGGTGGAGGAGCAATGATGCTCACTTCATGGCAGCCAGGAGCACAGGGGGAAAGAAGCAGAGGCTGAGACAAGTTCTAGTCTCAGAGGTGTGTCCCAAAGACTCGTGGATGTCAACTAGGTCCCACCTCTTGAGTTTTCATCAGGTCTCACTCACCCCTCAAATTATTAATCCATCCGTATTTAATCCATTGATGAGGTCAGAGCTTTTATGATCTGTTCACTTCCCCAAAGCCCCCACTCTGAACATTGCCGTCCCCGGGGTCCAAGCCTTAACACTGAGCCTCTGGGAAGCATTACAAATCCAAACCATAACACTATGGATCCACTTCTCAGGAAAATGCACAAATGAGCACATTTTTATGCAAGGGCTTCTACATTCACCAAGGCCCAGTAAAGAGCCCTTCTCCAGATGCCAGGGATAAAAGTCTCTGGTCCAAAGCCTTGTTATTTCTCTCCCAGACAATGCTGATATCTTTGACATGTCTCTCTGCCACTGGCCCTACCTCTCTTTTGCTCCACTTTCCACAGGAGTGCGGGTTTCCACAGCCTTCTGTGTGTCAGTGGCTCACTGCAAGAATAAAAACCGAGTCCTCTGTGTGGGTGCTGGGTCACTGATTCCTCCAGCCTCAGCCCTTTGGTGCCCACATCCATGCTCAGCTAAGGCCCTGACCTCTCCCCTCCCATCTGCTTGCCTGTCTGCCCCACATCTTCCCCCAAATAGCTCAAGGACAAGCACAAAAGTGCTCCCTGATCTCCCGGGGCTTCTCTGTCCACTACACTGAGTTGTGACCATCATCAGAGGGACATCCCTGCACACAGAGGCTGTCTTCTTCATTTCAGTGTCACACAGTCGGTGCTCAATAGAGGTATGTCAGATGACTGAATGGAAAGACCCAAAGAAAGGAGAGAGATGTGGCAACTGGAGGTTTGAGGTTCATATAAATGAGACAGGCACGGTCAACACAGCTTCCAAAACTGGGAAACCCATATTTACAGGGGAGATAACCTGGACAGTTTTCCCATTTACAAAAAGGATTCACCACAAGGGGCCTTCACCTAGTGGGTTTTTCAGCCATTCTATGGAAGCTTTTGTGTACAGATCACTAATCATTTTACAAAGAGGTCAAAAGCTAGAAAGCAGCCAATCAGAGCCTTGGCCATAAAGGATAAACTGGAACCACTTGTAGGAAAATGAATGCACCTTGAATCTATAATGTTAAGTGAAATAAATCTAGACACACAAGCTTAAAATTCAGATGGTTTCTTTCATATGAGAAACCCAAAGTACAAATATATCAAAGAGAAAATAACAGGGACAATAAGAAACAGGGAGATAGATCTTTGGTAAATGGGAAGGAGACTAAGATATGGAGTGAGGGATTTGGAGGGGACATGGGGGAGATGAGATGTGTCATGTATGTGCCAAGTACACACACCGAATGTATTTGTGATGTACCGCAAACATGTACCGATAAAATAAAATTTTAAAAATTAAGTGCAGCCATTTAGAGCCTCAGAACAGAATCATGAGGCTTCTGAAACTACCCTGCAAAGCAACAGGAAAAAGGATTTGATGGTAAACTATTCAACTAACATAACTTTTCAGGGAAACCAGGGAAAGAGGGCAGAAGAGAAAGAAAAGAAAATCCTGAGTAACAGGAGCAAAAGTTCTGAGAAGTCTAGCTGCCTTTAAAGGAGGACATTATTCTCTTTTGCACGACAAGGGTGAGGGGTGAAAAACTGGTAGAAACCTACATCCAGGCTTTTACATTAGTGTGTGAAGACACAATTCATAATTTATAAGGAAGACAAGGACATAGAAAGATCTTATCTGGCTTTCCCTGTGCACGTAACAAGTTGAACAGATTTACTCTGGCACAAGCCCATAAGTTCATCCATCTCTTCACTAAGTATCAATTGAGTACCTGGAACATGTCAGACTTTATATTTGACACTAGAAGAGAAACTTGGACTGGGCAAGGCCTTCCCCTAGGAGCTTGTATTTCAGAAGGAGAAAGGAAGCAAACAAGTTAATTTTCTACACCAAAAACGATTAATACAGGAGAAATGGGGCCATGTGACCGTGAGGGTGGAGACACCAGGAGCTTTTGTAGGAAGGTTGACAGATGAGACCACTCTGTGAAGGTTTCCTCTGAGCTCAGAATGCATGAGAAGGGACCCAAAGAAAGGCATTCCTGCAAAAGGCTCCATTGGAGTTGAAGGAACTTAGATGAGAAAGATCTAAGTACATTCTAGAAATGAAAAGAAGGCCACTGTGGCTGGATATGATGGAAAGGCAAAAGTTGACTGAGGCTGGAGGCCATACTTTGCAAGACTTTGTAAAACCAGAAAGGTCTGACTGATTATTATAAATGCAATAGGAGACCATTGAAAGGATTTTGTCAGGAGATAGCAAGATGGATTTACTTACAAATAATTATTCTGCAGACTACAAAGAATAGAGGAAGAGTTATGTATTAGTTGCTTTCCCATCACTGAGATAAAATATTTGACACCCTCAACTTAAAGGAGGACGGGTTTATTTTTGTTCATGGTTTGAGAGGGTTCAGTCCATAGTTGTCTGGCTTCAAGGAACAAACATCATGACAGAGACACATGATGGAGGAAAGGATTTTACCTCATGGTGGCCAGAGGCAGAGCAAAGGGAGAAAGGAGTATCCAGAGACAAGAATATACCCTTGCAGGTAGTAGCCCCCGGGACCCACCTCCTTCATCCAGGCCCCATCTCCTAACGGCACATTTGGCCAAGAATTCATCAGTGGACTAATTCGCTGATAAAGGTAACACACCCGAGATCCAGTTACCTTCCAAAGGCCACATCTCTGAAAACATGCACTTTTGGAGAACATTTTAGATCTAAACCATACCGAGGAGAAGAAAGAAAGTGGAGCATCAGTTAAGTGTCTATTGTGATGGTCCAGGCAGGCCTCAGTGGTGACTTGGACCAGGATGGTAGTTGCTAGGGCAGAGAGATATGGGCAGATTCCAGAGCTACAGCTGATGAGGCCACAGAACTGTTGTGAATGATGACAGGAGACATGTCTCTGAGTCCTTTTCTCCTCAGATATTCTGTGACTGTTACTTATAGGCATCATGGCTATCAAACAGGAGCCCTCTGTTGCAATTCACCTGATCTCAAAATTGGTCTTTAGGGACTGGCTTTTTTCACTTACCACAATGTTTTCAAGGTTTTTCTACATGGTGGCATGGGTCTGTATTTCATTATTTTTATGACTGAATAATATTCCACCGTGTGTATATATCACATTTTGTTTTCTTACTCATCAGTCAATGGACATTTGGTCTTTTCTTTTTTTTTGGACTTTTTAGCTACTATGAATATTGGTGCCATTTGCATTCATGTGCCAGTTTTCGTGTAGACATATGTGTCCAACTCTTGAGGGTGGATTTGCTAGGTCATGTGATAGCTCTATGTTTAACTTTTTGAGGAATTGCCAAAACCATTCTCCACAGCAGCTGAAATAGGTTACATTTTACCAGCAGTGTTGGAGGGTTCCACTTTCCTCACACCCTCGTCAACATTCCTTAGTGCCTGCATGTTTCTTTATTATCCTCATCTTACTAGGGGCCCTCTGGGGTTTTCATTTGCACTTCCCTGATGATTAAAAGGATGGTTGATTTTGTTTTTTTATGGGAGAAGGGCTGCTTTTTGAGACAGATTCTCACTCTGCAGTTCAGGCTGGCCTCGAACTCACAGCCAGAACTGCTTCAGTCCTGCTTCCGAACTCCCACTTCATTCTTCTGAGTAGGGACTACAGGCAGGTGGCCCCACACCCAGTAATGATGGTTAATTTCAGATATCAACTTGACTGTTAAGAAACCCCCAGAAAGCTGAGAAAGCAGTATTGCTTGGTATGTCTGTAAGGATACTTCTGGCAGAGAGTGGTGTTTAAAGCAATAGACTGAGTAAGGAATAGCCAATCTATCCAATATGAGTGGGCTCTATCTAACTGCTTGAGGACTGAATAGAACAAAAAAGCAGATAAAAGGCAAATTTGCTGTCTTCAGGAGCTGGGACACCCATTGCCCTGCCCTTAGACATCAGAACTTCGGGTTCTCTGGCCTCGGATGCCCATATTTGCATAGCAGCCCCTAGGTTCTTGGACCCTTGGGCTTAAACAGAGCTACGCCCCCCACTTTCCTGATTCTCCACCTTTTATACGACATATCATGGGACTTCTCAGGCTCCATCATCATTATGTGAGACAATTCTCATAATAAATCCCCTCTCATCTATCTATCTCTATCTATCTATCATCCATCCATCCATCTCACCTATTGATCCCATTTCTCTGGAGTATCCTAACCAATGCAATGAAAATCCTGACTAACACAACTAGTCATGGTGAGCATCTTTGCATGTGATTTTTACTCACATATAGATCTTTGAGGAAAAGTTCATTCATGTACTTGACTCATTTTTTTAAAAAAAAATTGGGTTGTTTATTATTGATATTGTCGACTTGGAAGAGTTCTATATAATCTGAATGTTAATCTCTTACCACATTTATGAGTGGCGAATACTTTCTCCCGTTTTGTGACTTGTCTTATACTCTTCATAGTATCTTTTGGTGCACAAGAGTTCTTCGTTTTGATAAAGTCAAACTGATTTGATGAGCATTTAGTATCATATCTAAGAAACCAATGTCACACAGAAACCAAGGTCACATAGATCTTTGCCCTTTTCTCTTGAGAGTTTTATAATTTAGCTCTCACATTTGGATCAACGACCCATTTTAATTTACTTTTGTATATGATGTGAGGTCAAGGGCCAAACTCATGGTTTTTCATTCACTATTTGTCAAAGCACCTCCCACCGAATAGTCTTGGCTCCCTTGTAGAAAATCAACTAGCTATAAATATGAACTGGACTTGCACTTCTATTCCATTGATTTGTATGTCCATCCTTATGCCAGTATGACACACTCAAATGGCCAAGGAATCACAATCAGAAAACCTTTTATTTAAATTACAGTTGTTCTAAACAGGTGCTACCCCAGCATGATGGTTCCCAACTAGAAGGAATAGGCTCATGAAAAAAAAAAAAAAAGTCCTGATACCCAGTTTTCCCTGGGCCCTCTCCTCCCCTCTGGTTTTGATTCAGTAGGATGTCAATGAGGCTTAGGGAACTGCTTCAGAAGAGTCTCTCTGTGACAACCCAGAATTGGAAATGGTTGTCAAGCTGATCATTTAACATCCTATCAGCACAAAGTTCTCATGTTAGGAAAGGAGAAAATATGGATTGGAATTTGACACCAAAACATCTTCCATGAGCATCTTGTATATGTTTAACACCCCAAAGGCCTTGCTCTGATGACAAAGATGAAGATGGTTCTGTGAAAAACACCCAAAGTAAGACAAGTGTATGTCTAAGATGTCTGGGTCAGTTAGGGAGCGCTGATCCATAGTTCAGTGTACATGCAGATGTACAATGTGGCCCCTGGCTGAGCACAGCAACCCCCTCGTGTTCCCCTTGTTCTGTTCTCCTCACTAGACCCTAGATCTTTTGAGTGGGAACAAGATCTTTTCATCTTTAGAAACCCAGTGCCCATCACTGGGTTTTTCAAATTGCAGGTGTTCAATAAAATGTTGAATTAAACTAAGTATCGCCTATGTTTAGTAGGATGCATAGCAAATGCATAGGTCAAATAGCAGGCTTTATGTAAAACTGCTAGGTATGTGGTGGTTGGAAAAGAGAACGGGGAGGGAGTTAAGCAGTGGAATTTAAAAGATCATTAAACAAAATCAAGCAATTATTTTTGAACCATGGTTATCATCTGTGTCCCCACCCACCTGCCTACCAACTGTATTTGTCAGGGTCCCAGCAGGGAACAGATGGCTCACCAGCCCTGAATAAAGAAACTATTTACAGAGGAGTGGGCAGAATTCAGAGGACAAGGAATGAAGCTGTGGGGACTAGCAACAGTGAGATGTCCTAGCCATCCACAGGCCTGGGGGAACGAAGGGAAGGGACAAAGTAGAGTGGCCAGAACTTAGCGAGAGCTGGAATTTGGAAGAGCACCACCCAGGAGGACCTGTAGCCACAGCCACAAAATGGACAAAAAAGGGCAGAACATTCCTCTGGAAGGACAACCGGAGAATAACCAGTGCATCCATCCATAATGCACAGGAAGACACGGACAGTTCCAAAGTAATCCATAAGGAAAAGAAAACTAGGGAACAAAGAGCCACCAATCAGCTAAGCATCTTAACCTGTGGCTTGTCCGACTTTTTGGAGTATTGTGTTTTCATTAATTCATTTATCAGACACTGGCTGAGTGTTTACATATTCTAGACACTGTTTTGGGCTCTGAAGGACTCTGCCCTTGGGAAGTTCGCAGAGGGAGTGGTCATCACGGAAATAATTACAACACAATATAGTAGTGAATGGTAGATGTATCCACTTTCAAGAGTGCTATAAAAATGTACCACAAACTGGGGTAGCTTAAGGTCAGAAAAGTCTCATCTCCCAGTTCTGGATGCTGGAAGCCCAAGATCAATTGTTGGCAGGGTTGGCTCCTTCCAAGGGATGGAGGCAAACAGTTTGATCCAGGCCCTGCCTTTGGTTCCTGGAAGCTTGCTGGTAAGCTTCAGTGTTCCTAGGTGTGTAAAGCATGGTCCCCATCTCCGCCCGCATCATCCCGTCACATTCCATTCTGGTTCTGAGATCAGGACTTGAACATGTCAGTTAGAACTCACTTCATAAGAGGGAGGCTAGACTCAGGGTATTCTAGGGGCATTCACAAGGTGGTTGTGGAAGAGAGGCGAAGAAAGACAACTTATCTGGTGTTAAAGGACGAGTGAGAGTCAGCCCGGTAAAGAGATGAGTGGGCAGAGAAGGAGGAAGCCAGGGCCCCCTGGGCTGTGGAAGAAATAAGAGAGCACAGGCAATCTGGCAGTGCAGGAGCAGGAAGCTCACAGCTGGAGAAGGGCCAGTAGCTCTGGCCCTAGCAGATTGTGCGTCAACTGCAGAGTCCAGAGCCGAAGAAAGTGATGAAAGAGGTGTAAGCAGGGATTAGACAAGTCCGATTTCACATTTTAGAGGGGCCATCCTGGCAGTGAGGCAGAAGATGGCAAGGTCTGCAAAGAGGGCAACCATCCAGAAAGCTGTCATGTAGGGCCCGACAAGAGGGTGGTACTGGAGCCACTGAGAAGGGACGAGGAGGAGAGGGCTTAGCAGAGATATTTTGGCAGGCAGGGTGATTAAGTGGGTGAGTGTGCGCTGTGCGAAAGGACTGGAGGAGCAACACCCCCAGCCCTGTAGGGTGGGGACTGTGGGAAGGGAGCATTTTGACAGGGGAGTGATGGCTGCCTCCTCAGTGATTTTGCAGATGTATAGTGGTGCCTATGGAAGAAGCTAGGAGCAAAGAGCTCATCTCCAGGGAGGGATCTGGGAGTTATTGCACATCCCAGGAGAGAGGATGAGCTTCAGCAGGGAGTGTGTGTGGTGGAGCGAGGTGTGCAATGAGTCAGAACAGTATCCCAGGGGACATCAACCCACATGTGGCAGGTTGGGGGAGAAGGGAGCACTTCAGACCAACAGTGGAGAGTAGAGAGCACAAGGGATGGAAGTTAAGGGTTCAGGAAGCTTCAACCAATGCAAACCATAGTTTCAGATGCCATAAAAAGTCCTGGAAAGGAAAGGGTTGAAACTACTCCATGCATGATCAGGGAAATTGTTGGTCACCTCAGTGAGAGCAGTTTTAGTAGCTTGGTGGCTGGGAACAGAAGACAGATTACAAAGAGCTGAATAAATGGAGGTGCAGGCAGCGAGAAGTTTGGGAGAGGAGAGGAGGGAAGTTGAGCAATAGCCAGAGGGGGACGTGGAACATGAAACTTGAGTATATGCACAGACAAAGAAGGAGATGGAGGGGATTTTAAAAAGTGAAACAGAGGATGACCATCAGATCTGCCCACGACATCAAGGGACAGAGGGAAGGGCACAGGAAGAGGATCGGGCCCCAAGAGGGGGTGTGCATGCGGAGCTGTTTGAAAGGAGGGAACAGGAAGGTGCGGGCAACTGTGCCTGGCGATCTTGGCATCAGAAACAAGTGTGTCCGCTGGACGTTTGGGGGAAGGCTTGAGCACAGCAGAGGACTTAGAAGGCTTCGGTAGAGCAGAAGAGGGGGCACTCACCAGGAGCAGCTAAAGGTGAGATCAGCAGTGCCAAAGACCCAATGGGGGCAGGGGGCAGGGGTTCGTAGTGGCCTGGACTATGTAAGTGAGCTGGGGCCCCTCAGAGTGCTCAGTCTCAGAGAGGAAGTCAGGAGATGCAGAGGGCCCTGTGCAGCCAGGATGGGTTTTGCTCACTGAGGGTGGAGAGGAACTTAGAGATGTGGTAAGACCTGGTGAGCCATTAGGTCCAGGGAGGAGAAGGAAGGGGAAAAGGCAAGAGAGATCTTCTCCCTGATCAATGGGAGAAGGCAGAGGGATCAGGGGACTCCAGGTCACGAGAAAGCTAGGACACACAGATGTGATGGAAAAGCACCTACTTGTCCTGCTTTCAGTTTTCCTGAGAATAAGAGACACATGAACAGCCACCCTCCATGCTAAGGAGTCTGTGTTACTTTGCAAATTGCTTGTACGGTTGCATGAAAAGGACAAATCCAGGAGATACATTTCATCTCCACTAGTCCCACAGTGATGTCACTAATTGTTCTTAAGGTGGCGGTGGCTGTTTAGATAATAAAAGGAGAGCCCACTGATTGATTTTCCTTATCGTTACCAGAATCTGGTGTTTCAGCCCTTTGTGATAGACAGTAGCGTGCGAGGCAGAGCTGTGGCTTTCCATGAATAATGAAGCCCCACGCTGCAGAGAGAGACTATGGATGAAAAGCAGTAACCAGAGAGGCTCAGAAGGAGTTTGTATTTGCATGTTCCAAGATCGCCAAAGTGGCTGATCAATGACAAAGAGTGTCTCAGTTGTCCAGATGCAGCCGTCCCTGCTGGGTACAGTGAGGCCGGAGTTCTGATCTTCAAAGAGAGCCTGGGATTCCTGTCAAGTCACCAAGCAGGATGTTGGCCATGCAGCAAGCAGGCCTGCAAGCTGTTGGCAGCCAGATTCAGCCACAGGATGGGCACTTTCCCAAAGCTCGGTGGCAATCTGTATTCCAGTGCACACCCTGGGCCACACTGCTGACCCTCCAGCCAGACACTCCGAGCGGAGCCCATGCTCGAGATGCAGAGGCTCACACAAGGCCCTTTGTTCAGCAGTGCTGCACACATGAGAGGAAGCAGCTTCCGTTGGTTCTTTCCTACAGGCCTGGGAAGAAAGGCCTCACAGTGGAGCTGCCCAGCTCACCAACCTCAGGGGAGGGTGGGAGGGGCCTTGCTGAAAGCTAGTTGGCTGCAGCTCCTCTGAAAATGGGACTCACAGGGACTTGGCAGGAGTGGAAGCAAACCCTCACTGAGGTGTCCCGAAGCCCCGCATGGGGCTGGCGGGGACCCTTGGCAGCGCCTGCTTATTAAATGTATTGAGAAAGTGGCTCCAACAGAAATGGCTCTGTCAACACTGGGGCTCTGGTGCAATCTTTTCAGTGACAAGGAGGCTGTTGCTTTCTGTGTGGAAAGAGCTGAAGAGCAGATAGATTCACTGAGGAGCCCAGGCCCTGCTGAGTAATTACCATTCTCGCCTGCTGTGGCTGCGCCTTGTGTCCTGAAGTGGTCTTTCGTCTGCTGAAGGACACTCAGCTGTCAGTTCAGGGCCTCCTCCCTCAGCCTCCAAATGCACCAGCTGACTACTGCGATGCCACATGAGTAAGAGGTGATCAGCAGCGAAGACGGGTCCTCATGCCATTCTTCTCTGACTCTAGAAAAATATCTAAATGATCACCTCCCTGGCCTCAGGTAGCTTAACAATGGGAGGAGAATTACTTTCAGTTCATAATGGACAGCCACTTGCCTTTAAAAACACAAAACAAAATAACTTTTTGATCCTAAAGGAATGATTTCTTCCTTATTTGTTGGCTCCAGAAAAGATTGCTGTAAAAAGCTATTGACTGGGTCCCAAAGTTTGCTGCGTGGCCAGCATCCTTCACTGTGATTTGCAATTTCCCAGCAAATGGAGGGTTAAAAAGAGTCCCCCAGCCTCTGGCACTGTGTTTCTTCCTCTGGTACCCAGCGGCCAAGGATGAAGCTAGGAGTAGTGGAGAGAGAGGTAACAGGACAGGTGGCAAGTGGCAAGGGCTCTATGCTTCCCCCACCAGGACCTGTGTCATTGCCCCCAACAGGAAGAGCAGGCATGTTCCTCTGCTTGAAATGAGCCTGAAGTGTGATTCCTTTTATATCACCCCAGTACCCAGTCCAGCATGCAGCAGGGACCTAGCAAGTTTTTAATAGCAGATAGGTGTGTGTTTGTTTCAGGGGACTGGAAAAAGAAACTTCTTTCCATCTTGTTTGCAAGTGAGACCAGGGCATGCATCTCTTGAAAGGCTCCCCAATGTAAGCATTCTTACTATCCAACTGCCCCCAGGGCTCAGCAGGGGCCCCCACTGAGAGACCACCAAAGCTGAATTAAGCCTAGACAGACCAAGAGCATTTCCGTTCTTCCCCATTCCCATCCCCAAAGCTGGCCCTATTCCAGGCAAGTCCTAGGAGTTGGGATTTGAGCCAAGAGAGGCCAGCTCACTCTAATTAGTAAAGTACTTCTATTTGTTCTCAATATCTGGTAAATTTCACTAGGGAATCACCCTCCCCACCCCACCTCCATCTCCTTTCCTACCGTTCTACCTTCTTCTTGCTTCCCACCTTACGTTCATTTAATACATGTTTATTCAAAGCAGACTGGATGTTTGACATTGTGCTGGTTACTAGGGCAGCAGATGGCTAAGGGCCATCTCTATGAATTCACAGACCACGGAAGTAGGGAGAAATGTGAACTTAATCAGCATTGTTCTTGGTACACGATCGTACACCCAGGTTACGTTGGTGGAGGCAGCTCCCAGTGAAAGAAAGACCTACTTACCTTTGCACTTGGGAAAGTTCAGTGCCCTGGCATAATCACACCACCATTAACTTATATTTGTAGTTTACAAAGAGTTTTCTGATATGTATCTTTGCCGTGATTTAGATCAAGAATGACCCCTAACCCTCTCAGGTGCTCAGGGAAAGTAACTGGATGGCAGGCATCACAGCTGGATGTGCTGTTTGGAGGTAGGATTTGGTCAGAAGAGCAGGTCCCTTGGGGTGTGATCGGGAAGGACGTGCTTCCCACTCCAACCCTTCTCTCTCTGCTTACTGACTTCCATGATGTCAGCAGCTTTCCTCCGCTATGAGCCTCTGCAGTGCTGCTTCTGCCCTAGAGCCTGATAGCCCTGGATGGCAACCTCGAACCAAAACAAACCTCTTCTCCTTTAAGTTGTGTTCCAATGAGATAATCTTATTTAACCTCCAAAATACTCCTGTGAGATCAGAGATTCAATCTCTGTTTTACAAATGAGGAAACTGAGGCAGTATTCAAAGTCCCAGGGTTAACAAGGGCTTGGATCTCAGGGTTTCTGAAGGTAGCTCTATCTCTTCCCACCCAACAGAGCTGCTTTCAGCATTCCCCTCCTTCGCATGGGGAACCCGGGGTTGATCTTTTTAAAGGGGACAAGGGAATGGCATCTACTTTCTTTGGCCTCAGCAGCTTGTCTCTTTGTTTTTCAGATTCTAATCTATAAAAAAGAAATAAAAATAGTGATGAGAATGTTCTGCTGCTTCCTTAATGAACCCACCTGCTGGCTTCTGTCTGAAATTCCTCTAAAGAGGCACAAATACCTTCATTCTGCAGGTATAAATAAAAAGCTTAAGATGCAAATGCCTGGAAGCTTCAATACAGAGATAAATAAGTTCCACTGAAGTTCAAATGATAATAGAATATTCCTTCCTGGTTATTCTGAGATGGAAAGGAGAAATAAAAATCACCAGTATTAAATCTAGCCTTTATAGTTCTGAAGCAGTTTTACCCTAATCTCTTCAATCCAAATGCTGTACATATTTTTGAACTTCTACTTGGGCCAGGTACTGTATTAGGTGGTAACAGAAGCAGACTCAGTATCTTCCTCTGTGGAGCTGAGAGTTGAGAAAGGATCTTATAGCTTGGATTTCTAATGTCACCAAAGCCCTGTGTGTTGAATGCTTAGTCCCCAGCACATAGTGCTGGTAAGAAGTGGTGCAACCTGAAAGAGACAGGGCCTAATTAGAGGAAGTTAGGTCGTTGGTGGCATGCTCTTGAAGTGGACATTGGGGCCCTGGCCCCTTTCTTTCCCCTCTCTGCTTCCCAACAACCATTCCCTCCATGATGCCACCACAGGCCCCAAACAACAGGGCCAAGTGACCGTGGACTGAGACATCTGAAACTGTGAGCCGAGATAAGTCTTTCCTGCTTAACTTGATTATCTCAGGTATTTTGTTGTAGTAATAGAAAGCTGACTAACACAGGTGAATAAAAGAATTAGATAAATAAGTGGCACTAAGTTTCAGGAATGCTAAGGAAATAAGTAAAGCAAGAAAAGGTGTTTCCAGTGAAGTGGAGGAAAAGTAATACCATCTCCTCACCTACCGCAAGGGTTATGACTGTCATCTCTATAACAAAAGACAGATTAGCAAGAGGAGGACAGCTCTTTTCCTCCCTGGCTGCCTGAGGATCTGTTGCCATCATGAATGACACGGTAACTATCCGGACCCGGAAGTTCATGACCAACCGACTACTTCAAAGGAAACAAATGGTCATTGATGTCCTCCATCCCGGGAAAGCAACAGTACCCAAGACAGAAATTCAGGAAAAACTCCCCCAAATGTACAAGACTACACCGGATGTCATTTTTGTATTTGGATTCAGAACCCATTTCGGGGATGGCAAGACAACTGGCTTCGGCATGATTTATGATTCTTTGGATTATGCGAAGAAAAATGAACCCAAACATAGACTTGCAAGACACGGCCTGTATGAGAAGAAAAGAACATCAAGAAAGCAGTGGAAGGAACGCAAGAACAGAATGAAGAAAGTCAGGGGCACTGCAAAGGCAAATGTTGGTGCTGGCAAAAAGTGAGCTGGAGATCGGAGAAGAGCCAAAGGAGTAAAGATTTTGCAGTGCCTGTCTGCAGTGACTGCAGGTTTTTTGCAAGAGGATTAATAAACTGTAAAAAATTCAAAAAAAAAAAAAGAGAGAAGAACATAACAAATTTATTTTACAAAGTTTTACATGACCTGGGAGCTTTCAGAAATGAACACCCAACGACTCAGGGAAAATTGTCTGTTTTTATTCTAAGTCTATTGAAAGAAATGGGTAGCTGTGAAGAACATGACTGGATAAAAAGGAGCTATGACCCAATACTACTAAACTTAGGGGTTCAGCGTGGTCTTTCTGTTCAAACACTTTTCTGTATCTCTGTAAGGCATTCCTTCTCCCTGGGTATGGGGCAGGACATGAGAGGCATTGGAGGGAAAGGAGCTACTAAGAGAGTGACTTTTCCAGGTTTTATGGGTTGCTTTGGACAGAGGAATTCTAGTTTCTCACTAGAACTGACCCACTTGGGGGAGAAAGTTGAAAGACAGAAAGGTCAGTGGGAGATGATGGAGAGACTTTCCTCCTAAGACTTTCCAGTCTCCTTTAGTTCTTAGACAACATGCAGAAGCACAGTACTTTGGGATATTGTGTTCAGGGTCTAATACCCAGGCAGCAAGAACCACATGTTCACTGGGTCTGAGGTCAGTGTGGACCACATGAAAGGCCCGGAGAGTGTCCCCTGTTCTCACAATACAAGAGGGATCTGGGTCGTGTTCCTCCAGAATATAGACTGGGCAGGGAGCAAGCAGAGCAGTGACAGTTAGGTAAGGTGGATTTAGCTTGGATTTCTAATGTCACCAAAGCCCCATGTGTTGAATGCTTAGTCCCCAGCACAGCGACAGTCCTGAGAAAGAGTTGGGAAACCTTGGTTAAGGATTCTTGGACCTGGACCCAAATTTACAGGGCAATGGAAGACATTTAAAAGGTTGACAGCAAGAGAGAAAAAACATATGCTCCATTCTTTAAAAAATGAATTCTACTGCAGGGTAAAAAAGGAATGGAGGGGCAAGAACAAGACCACTGCTCTCTGTGGTCCAGGAGAGAAGTGATGGCCACTTGGACTAAGAGGGAGAAACAGAGATGGGAGAAGTGAAGGTTCTAGAGAGGCCATGGTGGTATAAAATGGCACTGATGAAGAGGGAGCACCAAGCATGACTTTCTAATCCTGCTCACTGGTTTGAGTAACAAGGTGGGTGGCAGTGCCATGGTTAAGAGGAGGGACAGGCTGTGGAGGGAACAGGCTAAATTTGCAGTATGTTGTCCAGTTGGAGGGGTTTACATCTACGTGAACATGGAGATAATAGACATCTTTGTCTTTTACTGGCTAAAATTGCCTTCTCAGATGCATGTGCCTGGACCAAGGCAACATCCAGCCCATTTTACCTCAGTGCCGCCTGCCAGTCTCCCCCAGACCCAGGGAGCACAGCACCTAGAGATGGAGAAACGTCCTTCAGGCATTCCATGCTTCTCCTCAATGCCTTCCTCATTTCTGGCCGAGGAGAGAAAGGAGAAGCCTGCCTGCAGTTTCCACATAGAAGATGCTCTGATTTACCATGCCAGCACCACCCCTGCTTCCCGGCAGCCTCTTACATCCACACGTGGAAGCAAAACCCTAGAGCAGGGGAGGAGAGAAGGTAGCTTACCTAGTCCACCCTGCCTCCCTCAGCTCTGCCTGTTGCCCTGGCTAATGACATAATTGGCTGCTATTGACACAGCCCCGTCTTTCAAAAACCAAATAAAATAAGCCACCATGAAAGAAGCAATGCAGATAAAAAGCCCATTTCAAGACCCCTTCTGCTCTCTACAGTTCACTTTTTCTAATTCCTTTGATTGATTATATTGTCTTTAAAAAGAAAGAGAGAGAACAGAAGCCCTTCTCAGTAGCTGCACTGTGCCTGCTATGATTTCTCCTTCTGGGCAGTTTTCAGTCAATGGTCAGAAAAGAGCCTTTCCAAGCTGCACTCAGTGTGAGAGGTCCCGCCAAGAGGTTGCCCTAAGTCCACCCCACCAGATCTCTGCTTGGAAATCTGCATGTAGGAGTGGAGCAGGTTTTCTCTTCAGGGAAAAGAGGCACCAGTGGTGTGTTCTTGTTGGAGCAAGGGAAGACCCTTTGTCTCTCCTCCTCCAGCTCAGTCCTTCTCTTCTTCCTACTCATCTTTTCTTTAATGATAAGCAAACCCAAAAGTGCCAACTAGAGATGTGTTAAAGAGCTCCGAAGAGAAAGAAGAGTGTGCTTTGTTCTCACCATAAAATGGATGTGTCGGTCCTGATCCTCTAGACTGCAGAGACTGCACAAGGACTGAGAAGTAGGAGGTGCAAGGTTAGGAGGAAGATCAAAAGGAGGAGGTCAAGGCAAGAAGTGACTCCCAGGATGCTCTTCCGCTCTGGCTGGTGCTACCTGAGAAGGACAGCTAGGGAGCTGGGAGATGTGTTTACCTGACCCAGGCTTTCTCTGGAAGGCTGCAGGGAGAAACACGCTCCATCTGTCAGAGTAGCACACAGGAGGGATGAAGGGGTGGGATTGAGCTGCAGCCTCCCTTCCATCTCCCACCCCCTATTCTCTCAGTTTCATTCCCAAAGGTGCTGCTCCTCTGGCCTTCCAGATTACGTAACCTAGTCCCTGATCAGAGGAAACAAGGTCCCACCACTCACATGGCAGTGGTGTGCACAAGTCCAAAAGTCAAGGGGCAGGAAACTAACTGCAGTCTCCCTCCACAACTGCAAAGCCTCATTACCACGGTCTGCGTACATCCTGTGATTGGGCTGACTAAAGTCTGCCTTTACCAATCTTAAAAATTGGGGAGGGGTAAAGTGGAAAGGTAATAAGACTGACAAGAGGAAGGAAGATGAGGAGGAGGAGAAGGAGGTGACAGAGGAGAAGGAACAGGAGGAGGCTAGTACAGCTAAGGGACTCTGAGAAGGACCATAAAGTTCATGTCCCAGTGCCATGAATGAGTCCTTTTCCTTCCACAGATCAGTGGTTAGGCCTCCGTAGTGGCATGTGCATACAAGGAAGTGTGGCCAGCACTCACTGTGCCTAGAAAAATGGACAAAGATGGGGCTGTCTGTACTCTCGCATTTGGTATCTCCAAAACCTAGGTTCAGGGAGCACTGAGGGAGGACGAGGGCCAGGTGCCAGGGTCCCCACTGCTGGGAACTAAGGACTCAGAGAGGGACACGGGCACTAACACACAGAGGAGAGTGCTTATCCACCAGTCACCACGTTGGTGATGAGGAATGCCAGTCAGGGCCCATCCTTCCTTTCAAGGGCCACGGGGAGGTCAGCGTGCTGCTGTATCCTCTCTCTGCTGGTCCTCGGGATAGACTGTGCGTCCTTGGGTGAGGAGGATGGAAGATATAAACAGAGCACCCCCGTTTCCTGGCACCAGGACAGGAGAAGCCCCTGTCCTTGGCACGGAGTCCTCTTTAAGCATATTCTGTGGCCAGAGGAGCAACTCCACACCCCAGCAGTTTCATCCCTGGGCCTAGCCCGGAGGGCCTTGTTCATTTATTTCAAAGTAATCAGTCAGAGGGCAGAGCTTTCCAGATTCCTCTGTTGATCACGTGTCGGCCTCTAGGAGGAGGTTCCTTGGCTTTCCTCTGGCAGAGCTTTGTGCTCCGAACATCCTGCTCAGGGTGTTCAGGAATCCCTAATCATGAGCTGGACACTTGGAAGTCAGATGCAAGGCAGGCTGACAGGGGCAGGATCTTAGTGTCTGCTTAAACTGGATTGTGAGGGGTTTTAGACTCCCAAAAGTTAAACTTCAGTTGTAATAAATTAACATGTTATTGATGTAGAAGTCAGCATGTACAAAGTGCTGGAGACTTCACTAGCTCTTACCTTTTAATAACAACACTGTGATGCTTCTGAAGAACGATCCAGATGAAAGAGGTCCTTAGAGGAGTCCCCAAGCTTCCATAGGCAATGAAGACCTGAGCCCAGAGTTTTAACTCCTAAATTCCCCTCCTATTTTATGCTAGCAACCTAATGAGTAGCCTGGGGGAGGAGACTTCGAATTAATGTGATTATTCCAATTTGGAGCCTCTGTTCTAAATTTTTGCAAGGAAGGTAACAGCCAAGAGTGTTTCAAGGCTTGGTCTTTAGATGGCACCTACCCTGCACTATCTTGGGCAACAGCCATGAAACCCTCCATACTGTGTATTTTCATTCCCCAGTTATCACCCCTCCCACATGCACTATTTTGAGAAGAAAATCAGCAAGCATTTCCCAGGCTGTTGCTCCTCTCCCCCTCCTCCCCTCTCTGCCTTCCCCTCCTCCCATTGCCTCCCTTTACCACCGCACTACCAACGCTGAAGAGACTCCCTGAATTTTAATAGTGTCAATCAGGCTCACAACTGGAGGTGCAGGTATGGGTGTACAGTTCCTCCTTTAAACCCTCTCCCATGGTCTGAGGATGTAACTCCCCTTCTTCAGTGTGGGAATCCTTCACATAGAGACCCGCACAATGCAATTACCAGTCCCCAGTAGTGTGCTAAAATGGTGGGGGGGGAATCATCCTGGCTCCCAGGCAACTGCTTATCCCTTCACCTAAAAAGATTCCCTTCCCCTTTGCAGTGACTTCCCCTCTATCTCCCTTCTGTGCCCTCCGGCCTGCCTTCTTCCCCTGGGCCTGGTTGACTGAAAGTGAGGGACATGGCTAGTGGGAAACATTCTTGGGATACAAGAAAACTCTGCTTGAGGATCTGGATCTTTCTGGACTAAAGGCTAGAGTGGGATCCAGGAGCAAGGAGCAGACGTGCTGCTGATTCTAACCTTCCCCCTCCCCCTGAAGTCCTTCAGACTAAGTGACCAGAGGCATTCCCCCTTCCTGTCCTTTCTCATCTCTTCCACAGATAACAGCTATTGCTGGATTTCCTATCTCATCCCTCAGATGTTGCCTGCCTGAAAGAGAAGACTTGGCTTATTCATCCTTTTATGGCCCAAAGTTTTTAGCGGGTAAATGGTTCCTCAATATAATCTAAGGAGTGATTGGAGGAGCTGTGTTGAAATGCTATTTTTTGTCCCTTGCTGTTATATGTCCTTTGGCTGATCACTTAATCCTTTTCTGCTCCAGTTTCTTCACCTATAGAATCTGAGCGATGCCCAGCCTCACAATGGCCCTTTCAGACAGTGCGTTGGAAAGGCACGGGGCCACGGAAGGACCCCAGAGCAGGCTGGCCATCTCCTGACACGGGTCTTCCTACATCCACACCAAGAGCCTCACTGCAAAGTTGAAGACCAGAGAGAAATATCAGCCTTCACTCTGGAACTCACTTTGTCGCCGTGGCTCTTTGCTTCTCCTCTTATAAGCATACTGCCACATACTCCGTTCCCTGCTAGTCATTGGGTTCGTCACATTTCTGTTCCTGGGACAAAGTACCTTACATACACAACTTAAAGGAGGACAGGTTTATTTTGGCTCATGGCTTCAGAGAGTTCACTCCATAGCCGGGTTGCTTTTAGACCTCTGGCAAGGCTCTAAACATCATGGTAGAAGGGTCTGGTGAAGAAAAGGTGTTCATCTCATGGCAGCCAGGAAGCAGAGTGAGAACAAGAGAGCCAGAGGAAAGACAGACTCTCCAAAGGCAAGGGCCCAATCACCTACTTCCTCCAACTAGGCCTCACCTCTGAATAGCATATTCAGCTAGGAAGTCATCAGTGGACCTCTCCACTAATGGGATTAGAACCCTACGAGCCCAATCACCTTCCAAAAGGCCCACCTCCAAACACATGAGCATCTGAGAGGGCACACCGGATCAAATCATGACACTCACCCCATTTCACCTAAATGTCAAGGAAAATGTCCCCTCATTTCTACCCTATGTCACCAAGGGCATTCTGTTTTCTCTCTTCCACTACTTCTCCCCACACACCTGTACCTACAACTGAGGGGGATATGGCCAAGGAATTCTTATGTATTTATATCCACCCATCCCCAAGTAAGACTTTAGGGATTCAAAATATGCCACTACAATAAGATTCAAATTTAGATTAGGGTTCAGTAGGTCGGAACATCGGGACATGGGGAGATGACTGGTGGGAAGGACAGAAAGAAGCCAGGACTGAAGTTCTCATGCTACTTGTGTGTTCCACTGTGTGAACAGATTTGAGAAGGTGCAGACTCTGACAAGAACCTACCTACTTCTACTCCCTTCCTTAACTGGTGCTTCCAGGAAATGATTAGAAGAAAATGTCACTGATAAGACAAGCTTGGCGACACCCTGTCTCTTCCAGATGCAAAGTGTTGGGGACACAAAAGTCCCCCTGAGAGAGTCAGGAGGAGGCTGAGCTGTAGCCATTTTTTGTATCATCACCCCCTGAAGGTGGCATCCAGGAGCAGATACTGCTAGTTTAAGTAAGCAAATTGAGATAACTTGGGACTTTGCATGGGGAATGCAGTTCCGCCACAGGTTCAAGCAAGCTCAGACTTTGACACGGAGAGCCGCCTAGGAGACATGGACATCACGGACCACATGGACATAATAGGAGCTCACTTAATTAAACAACAAATATTTACCAAGAGACAGTGGCAGTTCCAACTTTAATAAAATGACAAAAAATGCACATACAAACACACTCATCCCTTGTATGGTTTTAGTTGGAGAATATGGAATCACAGACCTGGAGGGAAACGGAGACAGCATGTGCCCATCACACCCGTCATATGGATGAGGATCCTAAGGGTTTGAACTTCATTCAGGGGAAGGAGATCTGGGCACTGCATGGCCATAGGTAGGGCCTGTGATGTGTGTGTGTGTGTGTTACATTTCTCAACCTTATTTCCTAACTCACTCCCCATTTCCTTGCCTTTGGTTCTGACCATCCCACCTACAAAGCCTTATCCTTATCTCTCCATCTTCCCTTTCTTTTTCCCACAAACTAGAAGCTGACATTTTTACTACTCACTTGCAGAAATGCTGCTCCTGGGCCCTTCAGAAGCTGCAGCATGGGGACTTTTATTCTTCTGGTTTCTAAGGTGTTTCTAAGGAGTTCCCAAGGTGATGTTTGGGTTATTTGCAATATAGGTGTTTACATCACACATTCCGCATTCTTATTGCTTTGTTTCTGTTTAAACTATCGATTATTTCCCTTGGCAGCTGACAGGAGGCTTTGATGTGGGGATATGCTGTGGTTTCCAAAGGAGGGAGATATTGGTGGAGGATTTACAGCGGTTTGATGAATTCCTCCTCCATCCTGGCAGTTGTTTCAGAGGGAGGAGACTATAGTGTATTCTCCTGGCTGGGGGCAGCCTTCCTAAATTCTGTCTGTCTCTGAGAAGGAGAGAGGAAACTGAAGTGCTTCCAAATAAAGATCTGAGTAATGAGATTGGATCTGAAGGGATTTGTTATTAAACTTCCAGAATTTCCAGATGCAATCCATAGCACCAGCAGATTTTGCTCTTTCCAGGCAAGCAGAGGGGCTGTTCAACCAGGGGAAAACAGGAAGGGCATAGCGAGGTGTTTATTGTCCTTTTTCTCATTCCATTTCCCCTTTAAATTTTTCTCCCATTAGAGACTTCCCCTGTTCTGTTTCAGCATCTCTCAGCAAGTACACAGTGCTTTCTGGGGACCTCGCCTTTGTTAAGTAGATCCGCAGCGATACAGTAGAGATTTTAATGTGCAGTGCTGTGTTTTAATAGACTATTAAACTACAGAGTTACACATTAGATGGCTTTGGCACAATTGCAGAAATATTGAAGATGTGCTCTCAGGAAAGCACTATTTAGTTTAATGGGCAGAGCTGCAATAGCTGAACAGCCCTGCAAAGGGGGCAGAGGAATGCAGCAGGAGGAGAGGTTGGGCACTGGGATCCAGGCTGAAGCAAAACCCTCTTCCCAATCCTGGTTTCCAGTTGGTGAGGGCAGTCACTGACCCAGGGCTGGGGGACTTGTTGGACCACATTACAGAAAGGTTTTGCCAAGCTGTGAGTTTCAAGGTCACCCTGCCACTCCAGGCCCATTTTACCAGCCTTAAGGTTGGAGTGACTTTGAGACATGTGGTCATTTGTCTTACTTACATTTATCAGGGGCTGGAGCTTTCATTTTTATAGTTTGTCCTGTGCTCTGTGGTTGAAATGACAGGAGCACAAGGTAGATGATGCTCTTTGGAAAAGTCATTTGGCTCTGAGATTTTTCTCCTCCCAAGGGTTCCTGCCTCAGCACAAACAAGTACACATACACATGAGTGCATTCACAACACCAGCTCTCTGTCTCGGCAATAAATAAGGAACTTGGTAATTCCAGAACCTGGATGATGGAGCGAGTCAGTTCCAAGGAGAAAACCACTGGATTTGTGATGAGCTGTGATCTCAGACAGCAACTCAAAAGAGAAAGGACTCCAGGCAGCCATTATGCAAAGGAAAACTAGAGGCAGGTTGTCTTCCACCTGTGTCATCCTGCAGCAAAAATAAACTGAGAACAGATTTATCCAGGCCTTACTCAGAAGAGACCTGCGAAAAGCATTTTCTCCCCAAAGTCCATCTGAACTCCAACTTTCTCCCTCTGTGCCTCTGGGCTAGACAGCAATGTTTAAAAACCAAATCGCAAATCCTGAAGAGGTTGGTACCTTGCAGGGTGTACTCCCCCAAACACCCTCTTTATGCAAACCCAGACCCACAGGAAGCCCGAAGGAGGCAGGAAGAAATGGAAAGACCAAGGAAATAACCCTCAAATCAGTGGTACAATAAAACTTTCCCATCTGCCGAAATAGTTTGCTCATTCAGCCTTGAATGCAATCGCTTTTTTACTAAACCGGTGACATTTTATTCTAGGTGACCAGAGAAGAATGTTAATTTCATTCGTGCTCTCTTTCATGGATTGTTGTGAGGAAGGAAGAATTGCTTTCTTTCCCTATTTCAAATGAACATCTCCTGAGCGGTGAGGCCAAGCTGTGTCCAGAGGCTGGGATTTGAGGTGGAGTTGGTCAAGGTCCCTGCCTCTCTCCTACAGCCCATGCCTGGTGTCTCACCCACAAAGCTCAGCTCTCTGGGACTCAGAAGCACAAATAAAAGAAGGGGAGGTCACAAACTGTGTCTCTAAACCTTTGCAAAACCATGTTATAAAAATAACATGCACGCAGTATTTTTCCTACAGCACCAGAGTATGAAAGGTAAAGAAAATGTCCTCCCCATTCACTTAATCCCCAGTGTAACTTCACCTTCCGCAGCCTGTTTGCAGTTCTTTTGACAGTTATTCTAATTTGAGGGGATGTATTTTGTTTATTTCAATTTAAGAGGCAATCAGACAATTCTCTGTGATGAAAGGAGATAGCAACGTACCTCCCAAATACGGTTGCTCTTCCACTTCTTCAGTGGACTCAACATCTGCAGATAACACGGGAGATCAGCCACAGCCTTAGCAGTTAAGGTGAGTTAAGAGTGAGATCACTGCTGGGAAGGGGCAGGAGAGAAAAGGAAGGGGAAGGAGCTGGAGAATGATTTTTTTTTTGTCTCCATAGTCTTTCCACCCTCATCAGGAAAAGGGTCACAGGCGGGATGATAAGAGATGATGGTGACAGGAAGGGCTCGACTCAAGAATCTCCACTGTCCTGAATGTGCCTGGATTCATTCAAAAACATGCATTTTCATACTTGCACCTTGTGGGAGGTGGCACTAATGGCCCAATTCTTTGACTTTTGGCCTATCCGTGCCTTTTGCCATGTAACTCAGCAGCATCTTCCTGCTGAGTGGACATCGTGAAATTCCCAACCCCAGCATAGCCACATAGGCTCCTCCTCTGACTAATGGGATGAATACAGCTCAGACACACTGGCTTTTCTTTTTCTTCCATTTTTGCCATCACCACGAAAAGGATGGTCTCCACCCCATCCTCAGCCCTGACAGGAGTCTGAGAGGCCAGCAGAGCACAGGCCTCCCAGGCAAGCTCCCCAGCTCAAGGGCACATGCACTGACTGGCCCAGCCATGATCAGCCAGTTCAGCCTAGACCCACTTGCCTGTGGAAAGCCAGTGCTGGTGGCAGGCCACTGCCACTTTATAGTGCATATGATGGCACCAGTTTGGACAGAAGCAACTGCTGCACACTCCTGTGATCTTCCGGGCAGGGCTTGGAATAGTGGGGAATTCAGGAGGTCACTGAATCACTGTGGTCACAAGGCTCATGTTCCAGTAGGGCAAGTGCAGCTCACATATGCCCATGGCCACTGAGTCCTCCCGCCCCAGGTGACAGCGCCACTCTCCAGGTGCGGAGAGGAAACTGAGACTTAGGAAGGCTGACTTGCTTCCTGGTGAGAACAACCTCCCAGGCACCAGAGGAGGATCTTGGACCTGAGTCTTCTAACTCCAAGTGCTCTGCTCTTTTCATGTCCCCTTAGCAGTCTCTGCCTGCTGCTTCTAAGGTTGGGGCCTCTCATCGAAGAGACAGAGGACCCTGACTTGGGTGAAGATTGAAGGAAATGGAAGGTCTAAGCCAAAGAGGACTGACTGCTCTGTTAGCAACAAAACAAGAAGAAACTGCTCTCATTTTTAATCCCCTGAAATGGTTCCTCCTTGCAATTAAACCAATCTCTTGTTTACAAGTATTTAGCATGATTCTAGAAATTGCATTTTGAAATTATGCGAACAGAGAGAGAGAAGGCAACCCACACAGTGAGTGATTTCTCGTGGGTAATTGGCTGCTGGTTCTTCCTCCAATGACGCCTTCTTTTTTAGAGCATAATTAGTCATTTCAAAGGAAACTGTTAGAAATGGCCTAAGACTCCAAACAAAGGCTTTTCTAGCTCCTACCATCAGGAAATCTACTCAGATGCATGCTGACAAATTTTCTTTTTGTTTTTCACCCTCTCCTGATGATTTCTCAAACTGTTTTTCAAAGAATGGAAAGTCTATGGATATATAGAAATCTTCCAGCTGTGAAAGAAATCCCAGATTCCCACCAAAACCTCAGGATCTCTCCTTCCCTGTCTCCTTCCTTCCTTCCTTCCTTCTTCCTCCCTCCCTCTTCTCTCTTTTCTATTTTTTCTCTCTCTCCCTATCCTTCTTCTTTCTGAGAAAGACGCAGACCATTTGTATTTTAACAAAGTGAAAATGCTTATCATTACTCACTAGGATTAGATTCAAAAATCTAAACAAAACAAAAGCTTATTTTCTCTCCTATAAGAAAACTCGCAGCAGGCAGCCCTGGACTTCTATGGAGGGGTCCAGGTCCGCACAGACTGGGTTTCTTGTACCCTTCATTCTCAAGATCACCTCATGACCCAAGATGGCTGCTGGAAGCTCCGCCGTTACAGACACATTTCAAGCATAAGGAAAGAGGAGGAGCCCCGCTCCTCCCAGCTAAGTCACTTACTTGTAGGCGAGATTTTCCTGAAGTCCTACTAAACAATTTTATTTGCAACTCATTGACCAGAATGGAGGCACATGGCCATATCTGGCTATGAGAGAAGCTGGAGTGATTGGAATTAAAAATTAAGGATTTGTTACTAAGGAGAAAACAATGGAGGTTGGACAGGAATTTAATTTCTACCACAGAATGTAGCAAGGAAGAAACTGTAGATTCACCAGGCATGGGGGCACAAGCCTGTAATCCCAGCACTCAGGAGTCTGAGGCAGGATTGCCATTAATTTCAGGCCAGCTTGGGCTACATGATGAGTCTGAGACCTAAACTGTATAGTAAGACTCTGTCTCAAAAAACAACAACAAAAAAGCAAGCTTAGTTTAAAAAAGAAATTGCAGACTCAATTATAAGCTGAAGAGGGGACAGTTTGGTCAATTTCAAACAGTAAAATCAGACATTGGCTAATTTATGAAGATCATGCTCAGGTTTTGGGGTAGCAATGAGCTTTGTCTTTTGACTCTTTCTGTTCAAAAATGTTGTCTATGCTCACAATAAAGTCACCAGAGCTCTCTGTGTCTCTCTGCACAAGATGCAGACTGGGAATGCTAGCTACTACCTCAGACAATAAAGTCCAGATCCAGAGTTCTGGAAAGACAGAAACCCTGGCAATAATAATAACAATAATAATAATAATGTAAGTAAATAAATCAAGGGAAAATTTAACAAGAAAAAACAGAAAACTCAACTTTAGATCTAAAAAGTAATGATACTACGACTCCGTGTATAGGAGGTACGCAGTAGTCAAACTCATACAGACAGAAAGTAGAGTGGTAGTTTCCAAGGCCTTGAGGAGGAAGGGATAGGGAATTACTTTCTGAGAGTGCTATGGTTTTGGCCAGTGTCACTCAAAGGCCAGTGTATTAAAGCTTGGTCACCAGCCTATTGCAGTACTCAGAGGTGGTAGAACCTTCAGGACTTGGGCCTAGTAGGAGGAAGTTAGGCCATTGGAGATGTGCTTTCCAAGGGGATATTTGAACCCTGACCCAATCTATGCTTGCCACGATGAAGTGCTTCACCACAGGTCCAAAGCAATGGGGCCAAGTCACCATGGACTGAAATGATGAGCCAAAGTAAACCTTACTTCATTATAAAGTTATTGTCTTGGGTATTTTATCACAGTGATGGAAAGCTGACTAACATACATCAATACTGAGTTGCAGTTTTGTAAGAAGAAAAATACGAAATGTGAATGCATGATTTAGTGGTGATGGCTGCACAATGATATGAATACACTTAATACTACTAAAGTTTACCCTTAAAATAGGAAAGATGGTTAATTTTATGTCACATGTATTTTACAATAGAAAAGCCTTAAAGAAAAAGCTTAACTGTACAAGCACAGGATGAGAGAGAATGGATTTGGCTATAGATTTGATTTCCATGTGTTAAAAGTGAGATGTGGCCCCTAAAAGATACATTTGGGTCTGACAAGAGGAAAAATGGAAACTAACATTTGTAGATCATCTATAACATGCAACACCTTTGGGTGAATCCTTAACAAGAACTTAGAAGGGAAGTATTGTTCTCCTGAATCACAAAAAAGACCAGGCAATAGCCCAGGTTCACAAATCTATGTAAGGAGAGGGCTATTTTCTTTGCTCAGTCTCTCCTTCTCCCCAAAGACATAGCCCTCTATGGTGGCCCTGGAGTGACTGCAAACCCTGTTGTTCACTGCTTGCCCTGCTGGAAATTCCCACAGTAGGCACTGCTCCTCAGGGAACATAGTCTAACTGGCGAGAGGCACTATTTTGCTTGCATGGGAAATGCTTTAGCCAGGTAGGGTTAGCAGCAATTAGTTTATCTGATTAAGCAATTAGCAGTCTTTGTCACTTAGCAGAGATCTGGGCCCACAGGAACCAAAGCATAACAGGGAAGTTATGAAGGAAACCTATGGGAAGGAGCAACAGAGAGGCTTGGAGAAAGAACCAGATCCCTGATGCAGAAGCAGAGTACTGGGAACTATCTCAGCTCAGCAACATAATTGAGGACAGATCGGGAAACTGAAGCACAGGATCACAAAAGAATTTCCCAAGTATTAGGTTCCAATCGACCAGCTCAGTGGTGCTCGGCTTGAGTTGCACATTAGAATCTCCTGGGAACTCTTAAAAAACACCTATGTCTGGTCCCCACCCTACCCCAGACCGACTAAATCAGAATTCTGGGGGCCAGTACACCATCCAGGAGAAAGCATTCAGGTGATTCTAATATGCAAGAGTTTTGGGTGGCCTCGGAGAGCCTTGTGCTGAGCTGTGCAGGCAGGAGCTGCCACTCCATCAGCGGCCTCTCTCTCCTCTGCTTGGGAACCATCTTGCTATCCACACAGGCTTTCCCTCCACCCCGGTTTCTGGCTTTGGGGAAGAAAGCACTTCCTCATCAAAAGTTGGGAATCTCGGAAGAGTGGAGTATCACAAATCCTGGAGCAAGCCAGGCTGCCCTCTCCATTCTTCTCAGGATATGGTGAATTCCCTTTACCCTACGCCCACCTCTGGACTTCCCCCTGCTCCATTGCTGCCTAGAATGTGCCCCTTCCATGAGCTCTTTTCATTCAGGCTGCTCCAAAATACCCATTCTTCCATACATTGTTCCCTAGTCTCAGGAAAGAGAAGCTTTTCTCTGCTTTTGTTAATTGAGTGCTGCACAGTGTACTCCATGCACTTACTCTTCACTGTTGTAAACTTGGCCAGTTTTATACCTGTGCCTGGCTAGCTACACAGCAAATCACCAGAGAGGTTAGCCACATATAACAATTCCCAGGACTAACCCCCAGATTCTAATGACAATGATCCAGGGCTGCTCAGCACTATGATTTGAATCGGGAATGTTCCCCCAAAGGCCCATATGCTAAAGGCTTTGTCCCTAGCCTATGGCATGATTAGGAGGTGGTAGAACTTTTAGGAGGTGGAGCCTAGTGGGAGCAAGTCACGTTAGTAGGGGCATGGCCTTGAAGGAGATATTGGTACTGCAGTGCTTTCTTCTCACTTCACTTGCTGACCACCATGAGGTACACAGGCCTCCTCTGGCACATGCTCCCATCATGATGTACTATGCCTCCATATTCCCACCAAAACATGGACAAGTGCCTATGGACTGAACTCTCTAAATCCACGAGCCAAAATAAATCCCCCCACCCCCTGTTTAAGTTGATTATCTCAGGTATTTTGTCACAGTAACAGAAAAGTAACAAAAACACTTGGGATTATTAAAAATGTATATTATTGAAAATACTGCTTATATATCCAGATTTGCCTGTCCACTTACATGTCATGGTATAATGTATTAAGGAGGAACCCTTTTAGGTTATTGTAATTTAATCGAATTACAAATGTTTTAGAATGGAGCATGGGAGAATGTTTAATTGTGTTGCATATTTCTGCCTCAGGAAGAAAGGAAGGTGAGGAAATTAATTCTCATTTTATACACCAAATAAGAAGTAACTTTTCCACTGAAAGAAATTTTAAATTTCCCTTCTATCTTCACAGCATGAAAAATGCTGATTGCAGTGGAGAATGAAAAGAGAATACAGTTACAGAGCCAAGGGGAAGTGGGGAGAAGAAATGAGTTGATAGAAAATGTAAGATGAGCTAATGATTCCTTGCAAATTAAACAAGAAAAAAAAATACTCCAACTTACATAATAACGTCACAGGACACTTGGCAAAAATCTCAAGAAAAAAGATTCAAGGTCAGACCAGAACAGAGACTATTCTCTCTCTCTTTTTTTTTTTTTTTGGTACCGGGGATTGAACTCAGGTCCTTGCACTTGCGCAGCAGACGGTGAAACCACTGAGCTAAATCCCCAGCCCAGAGACTATTCTCTTTGACCTGTTGACTACAGGTTCTCCTTTGTCCTGTGAGGAAAAAAACCCAGGAAATTGATATCAGATTTCCAAGATTCCAATGATTGCCAATTTATTTGTCTTTGAGTAAACTTCAAGATAAAAAAACAAAACTTTGGGGCAATGATTGATATGAATATGTAGATTAAGGCATTTATCTCCATTAGGGTTTAGGTAGGGCTGGAGTGCATCTCCCAAGGATTCATGTGCTGAAATTTAATCCCCACTGTGAGGTGTCAAGAGAGGAAAACTTAATCCAACCAAGGAATTCAGAGGGGTGGCCTTTGAGAGGTGATCAGGAGTAGATACAGTCATCAGGATGGAGCTCCCATGATTCAATACTGGTGGCTTTATAAGAAGAGCCAGAAAGTCCAGACTGCAGTGGTACACACATGCATTCCCTACCTCTTACCATGTGATGCTCACTATGTCTTTGAGATTATGCCAAAATGTACCCCCTCATCTTCGGACCTGCAGAACAATGAGCAAAAAAAACCTCTTTGCTTTATAAGGTTTCCCAGCCTTGGGTGGTTTGCTAGGATAATCCCCAAACAGCCTAATACAACCTCACTATTACTGTCAAGATTTAATGCCCAGAAAAACAGAAAAGCCACAGGGCTCCCAGACCGAATTCCCAACAGGGCTTATTTATGTGTAGGCTTGCTAGATGTTAGATGGGCACATGAAACTAATGCTTTATCTAAAAGTGCATTGACTGGCACCTAGCCACTGTGATATCCATGTATTTTAGTCAATAAAATCTTCCTAAAGTGTAAGTTCCTCTAGGGCAGGAACTATGCTCAGCATGGACTTGGTGGTATTTTTTTCATGTGCCCTCTGTAGCAGCCAGCAGCTGCTTATGCCTGAAACTCGAGCAGCCCTTCTCCACTTCATCCAGATATCCTTGTAGCTAGGAATCTTGCTCCTCTTCACTTGAAATGCTGTAGGAGAAACAGGAAATTCAACGAATGGCATCCTGATTGGGAGAAATGAAGCCTACTGCTAAAATTAGATTGACCTACATTTGGGGAGGCTGGATGGTTTATTCTCCTTATTCCTGTAAGAGTTGGATCTTGGTTAATTATTTTTCTAGATAGGACTATGATCAAGTTTAGTTATATTTGGAGGCATGAATAGTCAAAATGTTTGATAGTTACAGGTAGATAGATAGATAGATAGATAGATAGATAGATAGATAGATACCTGAGGGAAATCAGAGGTGGGGAAAGGAAATGGACGAGACAGATCCGTAGGAGGCTGAGCCTGCTTCAGATGGGATTTGAATCCCCTGTGGGGGTGTTTAGCTCTTACCAAATCCAACAGCTGAATGTGCTGATCTTTATGCTCCAAGCTGACCCTTTTGTAGTCAAAGCCCTGTGGAAAGCGATCAGAACTGTTTAAAGCTGACATTTCTCAAGCTTAGAGCAGCCCCCTTTGTGCATGTGGGAGTATTGATTAGATTTGCCCAGGAAGTTTTTTCATCAGACAGAGCTATAACCACAGAGGATGTTTACATCTGTTCTGAGGTTCCTGGCTGTGCAAGGGCTTGAGGGGCCTTTAATGGAGCTCTCTTCATTTCTGGCACTCAGGGGGAACCAACACATTGGAGAGATCCTCAAACCTTTTCCCTCGATGATGATCTATTGGTTTTCCCAGAAAAGGCCTTGAACTTCCAAGCTCCTCGCTCCTCCCCTCCAGAGTCCTTGTGAAATCATGCTGCTAAATGTATCATCCTTCATTCTGGGCTCTCTGAAGGTGGCAGAGACTCATCTTTTGCCGTCTCAGCACCCTTGGCACCCTTGCCCACAATCCCACCCCACCCTCCAGCTCTGACGGGCATTGTGCAGAGCCCTGGCTCCCATCTCCAAGATTAGGCAGAGCTTGAGTGCTCAGTGGAGGGGGCTGCTGTCCTCTGCAGGAGCAGGGATGCTGGCTCTGAGCTAGGGCACAGCCCACCCTTACGTTTAGGCTCATGAGGAGTATGAATTTCCAAGGAGGGTGAGAGGATTGCACATAGAGACCCAGGAACTTAGATCTCAGCCTTAGAAAACTCAGTTTGCTGTGTAAATCTTACAGGGGAGATGATGAGGGCCACACAACTGATGGCAGAAAGCACTGGAAACATTTACATAGATCAAATATCTAACAACACAGTAGAAAGGGTTTTAACCAGAGAAAGAATAACAGGGGCTCATGATAGATTTCAGGGACTCTGAAAAACCTCTGAAATCATGATCAAACTCAGGTGTGAGCTCCATGGCTTTATTAGAACGTCAAAGAAACTCATGCATGAAAAATTACGTAAAGTTCATACACGAAAAATTAGGAGCTACTTAATCAGTGACTTGAACCCACAACATCTCTACCCAGTCCTCCAGCCACCAGGAGACTGAAGAAGCTAGTAATAGCGCCTAATGAAAGTATTTATAATTTTATAGTGAGCTGTTAATGTTCATAATGCACAAAGAAAAAAAAATTAAATTGAGAAAATACTTGAGTTAATTTATAGATGAATATATTCAAATATTAATAACATTTAAAAAGACATACATACATCCCTAGTGATCAGATGTATACAAATTAAAACAAAGTCACATTTTCCACCAATTAGATTGAAAAAATGAAGGTCAATAATGTCTAATGTCTAGTCATAAGCCACTATGAGAATATAAACTGATGTAATCTTTTTAGAGAGAAATTGAATTGTTCCTAATTAAATTTAAAATGCATATAATTTTTGATTCAGAAATTTCACTTATAGGAATTGATGCCCCAGAAAAGACATGCAAATGTGAACAATGTTTTACTGTGTCAATGTAACTGTAAAAACTTGAAGGCAACATAAACATTAATTAGCATAAGAATGATTAGTAATACATTATAGCTGTGCCATACTATGTAATACTATGCAGACATTAAAATAAAGAATGATGTCAATGTTATGCATCAATGTGGAATAAGGCCAAGATATATTATTAAAATTTTAATAAGAAATTTATGTCACATTTTTATGATTATTATAAACTAGAAAATAATGTGCATAAGTATGAATGTTTCTGGATATACATTTCCTATCAACACAGCCACACTTCTGGAAAAATACGTGTTTATCTACTAATAGTAGTTTCCCCTGTGACCTTGGGAAGTCACTTTTTAAAATCAGTTTTCACTGCATTATTGAATTTTTCAACCTCTATGCACTACTTGTGCAATTAAAAAACTTTTCTTCAGGAGTCCATGCCAATCCAGTTGTAGTATCATTTTTATAAATGCTGTCTTGGCCTACTTTTGAGGCATTGTCTGAACCCTGGTCAGTTCTCTTTTCTGAGCAGCCAGTTAAGTCCATACCCCCAATTTCCTCCCTCACTGGGCTCTCACACTCCGGGACCTCTGGATACCCATTCTGATTGCCCTGAGGACAATGTATTAGACCGCCAGGAACAGCCTGAGTACCTCAGAGCCTGCTGAAATCACTCAGACTGACTGATCCTAAGCTTGCTTCCCCACTTGCTTTGTTGTTTCCTACAGGAATCGCAATGGTTCAATTCTCTCTGCCTTGGGACCAGCCCTGGTGCTTCCTGGAATGGTCTGAGTGGCATGTTATTCCCTTCCTGGGGAATCAGGAGCAGAAGCAACTGCAAATGTCCTCTCAGGCTGTGTCTGTCTTCCTCGTACCTCCTATGAGAAAACAAAATTGAAACGCCGGTGAAACACCCTTGGCCATGCTTGCACAGAATACCCCGAGGCAGATGTCGAGTGCTCAGGGAGTGACCCCCAGAGCCACCCATCTTGTCTGCTCTTGTCTGGCATGTTCCCTTCGCTTCCACACAGCTGACCTTTGCACACATTCCTGTCCCCACCTCCACCCCAGCTGCTTCTGATACACCTTTGGCTCTACTTCCTGGCTTCTAACTTGGCCTCTCTCACCTGGTTTGGCACCTCCGTGGAGCAGCCATTGGCTAGTGACCTGCTGCCTGGCCCAGCTTCCACCAACACAGCCCAGCTTCCTGGACAATTCTCTAGCAAACATGACCATGAAGCACAGAGACAGAGCCAAAACCTTAGACTGTCAGACCTGGAGTGCGCTGAAGCTGGGGCCAGAAATAAGGCAGAAAGATTGCCAGGAGTTTGGAAAGCCAGGACACCAGCAACCACCAGCCAGCTCTGCTGAAGCCAGCCCTGTGAGCAGTAATGGGAGTGTGTGGACACTGCAGGCTGACCCTGGAGGCTGGTAGGAGCCAGTTGGGCACACGGGAGGGAGGGCAGAGCAGGCGAGGGGCCAAAGGGATGAGTGGATGGTCAGAAACCAGTACATCCACAGAAGAGACAGTGCAGGCTTAAATAAAGGGCACTGAGTGAGACTTCAAAAGGCCAGGTGTGAATCCTGCTTCTGCTGGCTGCATGGTGAGCAAGTTCAGGGACCATCACCCCGAATTATGGCATCCAGTGTGCTGATTGCTTTATCTTTCTTTTCTATTTATTTTTTGTTAGTACATGTGTGTAGTAAATAATGTTTCCATTCCTTGTGTGGAGTTGGTACATGGACACAACACACCCCAATGCCTGTTTTTAATCACCTATCCCTTCTCTCCTTCCCCATTCCTCCACCTCTTGATCTCCTTCCCCTTTGAGAACTATCTACTTCCCAACTTCCTATTATCTATCTTTTCTTCTGCTCTTTATTTTTACTCTGGGTTTCTCATATAAGAGAAACCATGTGATTTTATGTTTGTGTCTGATTGATTGTACTTAAACTTATGGTCTTCAGGTGCATCCATTTGCCTACAAAAGATTTAAGTTTAGCTTTCTTTATGGCAGAGTGGTACTTTGCTGTGTGGTTGTTTTAAATTAAAGGAACCTGGAGAGCTACGAGATGCTGGAAGACTCTTCACCCCGGTACATCTTTGCTTATGATTTAAACCAGGGATGGCGAACCTTTTAGAGCTTCCAATGATACGAACAGCCCGCTGCGGTACTCGTGCCATAGGTTTGCCAGCACTGGTCTAGACTCACCAAGGCAGAAAACAATTACTGCTGGCCCCTTCCCTGAGTTTTTATGAACTAAACTCATATCACAGGAAGGAAGGCAAATCTGTCAATATCCCTGCACACTTTTTCACACAACTTGGTCTTCTCTTCAGTCCCATTCATTACTCCAAAGAGAATTATTTATAATCCACTGACTGTTCTGGGACAAAAAACATTTTCCCAGGAATTGTACATTTCTTCAAGTTCATTGGCTCCCTCTGAGAATTAGTTACTGTCCCCTGAAAACTTGCCCACACCCCCGCTTTTCCCTTTCCTATAGAAGAGAGGTGTATGAGCTTCAGAATCATGTTGACTTACAGGGCAGTTACACCTTGTGACCACCTCCATGCACCTAGCAAGTTTGAACATCCTTTCTCCAATTAATCTTTGTCAGTTTAGTCCAGCAACCCTTCAGGGGGTGAAGGGATCGCCCCTACATCAGCCCTGAGCACGTAACCTTATTAAGTCCCAATTTTTTTCAGCTATAAAAGTGTTCAGAATGGCACGACCCTGAGCACCTCTGAAGAGGTCATGAGACTCCATGCCAAATATGTCCTCCACCCAAACCTGAAATCTAGAGCATAGGAAAGTGGCAAGGGGGAGCACAACTGAGAGGCTCCTTGTGGAGGACACCTTGACCTGGAGGCAGAAAGTTTCTCACCCAGGTGGCTCTGGTCTGGCCCTTCTTAGGCTTTTTGAGTACAGGACCCCATGATATGGTAGAGTTGGTCATCAGAGAAGGGGAGAATGTGAAGCAGAGATGTTGCTATTTGGTTGGAGCCCAATTCTGTGCCTTCCTTCTCTCTTCATGTCACAGTCTTCACAACCACACACCCTCAAAGGCTCTCCCACTCCCACAGACCCACCCCAGTACCCAATCTGCTCTTTAGCCAGTTGGGGGCTATGAAGTTAGAGCCACAGGCCTGTGTCTAAATTCTCCAGCCCAAACATGAACGCCCCACGCTACCTCTTCGCAGCCTCCTCTTGCTCACCAATTCCCCAGAAATCTCCAACAATTTCCATGATTGGCAGAGGCAGTGTTTCCTTGTTGCATGCCACTTTCATGCTAGTGGAATTTGTAGACAAGAAAAATGCAGCTGTTATCCAGCACTAACTGGGCTTTTATGTGGCTTTACAGGCAGGAGCCCAGCTGTGGAATGCCACACATCTCCTTATCACGGCTTGCTTGCTGGGACCTCTATTCAGTTTATGCATTGTGTATCTCTGAATTTTCCAAGATGTGGTAGAGAGGCATGTTGCTTGCTCTCAAAATTATGCAAAAAGCTATTCTCTCCCTGGAGTGAGAAATCACAGGCACTCCAGAACCCTTTTGACTCAGGCAGCACCATGAGGTGAGTTTCCCACACGGGGCAGAAGGAGTGAATCGACAATGGTTATGTTAACTACTAACTATCCCTCTCCAAATGGGTTGGAGCTCCCTGCTCCAACTCAGATGTGAGAGCCTTTCTGAGGCAACAAGACTTTAAATTCCTACAGGGGACTTCAGTTCCTTTAGCTTGGTGGCTCCATTCTATATTAGCGGAGAGAGCTGCAATCATTAGTCGCCTATTTTTTCCACTTAAAACAATTAAGCCGATGTGGTGCTCCTGGGAGGAGAAATGGCAGCCTGGGAGAGCTGAGCCCTCTGCTTGTCAGCACCAGGCTGCAGGAGGAACTGAGGCTGCGTAAGTATCCTGTGCCAGACTCTTCTGAGAACCAAACCAGATGCTTCCCCACAGGCACGAGGAGGAGCAACAGCCTTTGTTTCGGAGATAACCCTTGGTCTCCTAGCAGAGAGAGGAGTGTGTCTCGATGATTCAGTCACAGAGCATCCGAGAGACTCCAGGGCCCTGGGCTATCTTCAGGCCTGAGGTACCTTATCAGTGGATGCTCAGACCGATTTGCCTTGTAATTCATCAAGCAACTGCTTCAACTTCAAGTTCATCCTGTGGGGAAGTAATTCTGTTCATTGCTTCTCTGTAGTGTGTAGGATATAATGGAAGGAAGGAGGAGAAGTGGGGAGAAGAAGAGCAACGGACAGACTGGAATACCTAGGATGGACCTCTGGGATGCTAGCAAAGCTCTGTAGCTTCTGAAGGGGGGACCCCCTCCTCCCCAGCCTCTGCTTGGGTGACCTCCAGCTTCCACTACTTAGGTGATAAATGTTTCTGTCCCCAAAGTAGTCCCTGGGGTCCCGTTTCTGCTCCAGGGGTCTTCAGCAGGCTCTCGTCTCCTCACCCCGTCTTCCAAGGTCTGCTGTGGAACTGTAGTGTGACCTTTTGTCCTAGACTGGCAATAACAGAATCAATACAAGCCCAGCCTCATTGCGTTTCTAGTTTCGCCACATCAATCTGTAGATAAGAAGTTCAGAGTCCTTACTGGGCCCCCTTCTAACTTTACCATTCTGTGTCATCTGGCTTAGTCTAAGTCACATCTTTTGGGGATACTAGGGTGATAAAGATCTTTCTGTTGAGACCTCAGGTTTTCCTCTTACACCTCTTCTGCTACTCTACTTGGTGGCTATGTGGGATCTTGTCCTCAGAATGTCCCTAAACAAGACCCAACATTCTTGGTGCAGAGCTCAGGCCAAAGCCGTACCCTCTGTTACCTGGGACCTCCTCCCATTTTGGGATCTACAGTTTCATAACACATTGTGTTATGATTTATATCTAAAATGTCCCCCTCAAAGGCCAACTGATGGGCTTTTGGGAAGTGATTGGACTATGAAGGCACTCACCTCATCAGTGGATTAATCCACTAATAAGCTCATAGTTGCAGGCACTATTAGGAGGTGGGGCCCAGTTGAATGCAGTGGGTCATGGGGACATGATTCTAGGGACTAAATCTTGCCCCTGGTTCTCCTTCCTCTCTGATTCTTTCTCTCCACCCCGCCCCTACCCAGCTACAGTGAGGTAAGCAGCTTTCCTCCACTTGTTCTTCTGCTATGACATTTCTGCCTTACCACAGGCGTAAAATCAATGAAGCCAGCTGACCATGGACTGAAACCTGAAACCGTGAGGGAAAATAAAGCTTTCTTCATTTAATCTCAGATATTTTGTCGCAGCAATAGAAAGCTAACATACACTGGAATACTTCCTTTCCTTATTAGATATACACCCCCAAGAAATACCATCTTAGACTCCCTGTTATCTCGTTTTGCTCAAAGAGCAGCAACAACTATCTGACCAGTTGCCTCTCATAAATATCAACATTTAGTTGATTGTACAAATGTGGTCAGAGTCCTCCTTACTCTGCTTCAAAAATTATTCGGAGCCAAACTATGCACAGAAGTACCAAGAGGTATAAAATGAAAAGAAAAACTCTCTATTCTCCTATCCCACTCCTAGAGGAAAGATTTTCATCCTCCTTGTGTTCATCACCATAAATATAAGCCATAGACTTATTGATGGATTCATCTATCACTCCCAATCCAGGGTAACACTTACACTGGCAAAATTTGAAACAGTAGGCGTTGTTGTCTCAAGACTACTTACAGGTAAGTCTTTCTTCTTGCAGCTCCTCCTCCCTGCCTAGTGATGCCTCTTTGGTGCACTGTGTCTTCTGAACCCTGGGGGTTTAGGAACGTGAGGTTCACATCGGAACTGGGCTTTGTTGGGGACTGGCAACGGCAGAGGGGTAACCCACAGATTTTCTCCACTGGTGGCCTTTCAGAACATGTGCTCAGGGAATGGAGGGAGCAGAGGCCAGAGGGAAGTCAGTATTCCTCTACACTTTTCCCTTCTTCTGCTGTCTCTTGTGCCCAGGTAGCACTGAGCTAGCTGGGAGCAAGGGGCCACGGGCCGTGGGTAAAAAGCAGATCAAGCTCCACTTCCATTCTCCCTGTTCAGACCCTGTGGTTTGTATTTTGTAGGCTGCTGAGAATTCTGGCCTCACCTCCCAACCCCTCCTGTCTCAAGCCAGCCAAGAGCTGTGCTGGGTCAGAGGGTCCACGTCATCAAGGACCTGAGCGATGAAGCAAAGCCCATGTGACAGATGGGGAGACACATGTCTGACCCTGGTCCTCCTGGTCCCTGTCATCTACTGCCCCAGCCCTCTCTCTTTCTCTTCATTGTTCCCTTCATGCCAACTGTCCCTCCTTTTCTTCTCAACTCTGTGCAGCAGACATCCTGACACAGGACAGGAAGCCAGAGTTCTTCATCTATCCTCACCATAGGTGATTCCTCACTGCTATTGTGTTGTTGCCTTTTTCTCCCAAGGGTACAGCTTAAATTGTATGAGGTTCTTCCACTAGACTTATGCTATCCAAAATAGTAGCAACTAGCTATATATTGAGTTACCTAAATTTAAATTAAATAAAATTAAAAGTGTTGACTTGCCACCATATTAGACAATGGAGATATGGAAGAGTTCCATTGTTACAGAAAGTTCTAATCTAGACTTTCTACTCTGATCCTTTGGCTCCATACTCCACCCAACCCTCATCCCAAATTCCTATTCCTTTATAATGCACAAAAAATTCTCCATAATTTATTTTTTATTAAATCTCTTACCTAGATGAATTTCTACCCATCCCTGCATAAGGAAAGTTTATTCATTGGTTTCCTTTACACCAAAGGGCTGGCTCTCCACCAAATGGTTGTAAGAAGAAAGATTTACCTGCAGAAGAGGTATATCAACATTTCCAACTTCTCAAAACTTTTTGTGGGATGAAGATTACTCAAGAATTGCACATCTCTGCCAAAATGGTGAAGTACTGAGTGATCTTTCTTTTTCTTTTAGGGGAGGCAAGCAAGCTAGCCACCATGGTAGCCAGCAGGCCAGTTGGCCAGAGAGGAATCTATGGGTTCGACTTGGGTGTATACAGACAGTGATTATCAGAGATGGACTAACCAGAACAAGGTTCTTGGCCAAGCCTAAAAGACCATATCTAACAATTTGCAGGCTGGAGAGGAACAGAGCAGAGATAGATGAAAGAACTCTCTTACCTGAAGAAACCCTAGGATAGGGTAGAGAGACAGGTTGCAAAGTCACCGACCTGTGTAATGCCAGAATTTGGGCAGAGATTTGTCCAGGAAAGATATCAAGTCAGTAGAAGAAAAAGGAGAAAAAAATTAAAGCTCTCACCAATGAAATAAGCTATCCTAGAAAAAATTGTTCACTATAGAATGAAATTATTGTAACTAAGTCCCATTTATCTTTTGCTTTCCAGCAGGAAGTTGTCACGAACACTGCAGCAAGAGTTACAGCAAGTACATGATTGTGTATGTATGTGTGTATTTTAACTAAGAAAAATCCAATAACCTTTTATTATGCACTAATAATGCTCATGTTGAAAACAATACATTGCTTTACTCAAAATGAAACCAGTGATAGCCATATAGTAAAAATTCAATAAGTACTTTCTGATTGACTGAAAATAAATCGCAAGATAAAAATACAAATTAGGAATCCGTGTCTTTGCTGACCATTCTCTCTCCACACTAATGAGCTGTTTATCGCATGGGCAGTGACTTCTCCTTAGGAGCTGCTGGCACAGAATGGTGCTTGTTGAGGCTGGGCAGGTGCTGATCAATGTTACAGACCGCACTGCATCTCAAGTGGTGATAGCCACAGAGACAAGAGGACAGGCACAAAATTTACAGGCTGTTCATCTTATAGTGGGATGTGACTGACTTCATCACTCCATTAAGCAAGGAGAGGAGAGCTGTAGATACTTGGCACACTTGGGGCAAGCCACGTATGTGTTTGAAATTCCAAACTGGTCTAGTCCGTAATCAAGAGTCATGGCTACAGCTTGTGTGAGATGCTCCTATTGCTAGTAACAGCTATTATCATGGGCATTTGTTGTTTTTACTTCCAAGTATCCATTTCTCCTTCTTCTGATGAAAGTAGCTCCACAGACTTCTTTGGTGTAGGTCATGTTTCTCTTCCTACCTCCAGTATTAAAGTGAGGGCTTAGTGGCTAACGAGACCCCACAGTATTATGTCTCAAACAAGATCCAGAACCAGTACCACACAGTCATCCCAGGCCCTGGGGTAGTGGGGCAGTTCCACCATCCTCAACATCTGGCTTCTACCTCAACACTCCAGCTTGGCTCTTTCCATCCAGCAGGTAAGAACAGTGGCACAGAGGAGTGCTCTCCCTGAGTCTTTAGGCCCAGGCGTATAAATGGCTTAGTATTACTTGAACTCCTATTCTGCTGGCAAGAACTTCATCTCATGCCTGCAGTTGGCTGCAAAGATGGCTGAAAGTTGTATTTTCTAGCCAGGCCAATGTGTTCAAGCCACACTTGAGTTAGGAGGGAGATATATAAGCCAAGCTAAGTAAAGGACACTCTCCTTCAAATACGTTCCCTCAAAATTTGTATCTCGAGCAGCAGACTGTATCTTAACAAAAGACTGAAAAGGATTGGTGCTGACCCATCCCAGAGGCAGTATCCTGAAGCACTCCTCCATTGACCTCCACCACCTATTTAGTCTCCTGGATCTGCCCAATTCCTGTCTGGATATCCACCTTTCCTTCTGGCATGGCTGTAATTCTCATGCCAACCTAGGCTAACCAAAGTTGGTGTTTGTTAGTTGCCACAGAATTGTGCTAACTCAATAATAAATATTTCTTGTATGTAGACTATGGGCTATGTAATGTGAGTAAAGTAGATTATGAGCCTGCCTATGTTAGCCACCTTCCCATTGCTGTTAAAACCCAAGATACCCAAGGTGAATCAACTCTTGGCTCAGGGTTTCAGAGGTTTCAGTCAATGGCCAGTTGGCTCCATTGCTTTGGGCCTGTGGTGAGGCAGAACATCATGGTGGGGACTACATGGTGAAGCAAAGCTGCTCACCTCCTAGGGGCAAGGAGGCAAAAAAAAAAGAGAAGAAGGGGTCATGAGGGTCCCAGTATCCCTTTCAAGGGGCTGTCTGTCCTCAGTGACCTAACTTCTTTCCACTAGGCTCTACCTCTTAAAGGTCTAGCAACCAAGATTTCAGCATATTACCCTTAGGGGAACATTTGAGAGCCAAACCATAAGACTGCCCTCATGGAGTCACCTCCAGAGCCACCTCTTTTGATTTCCAGCCAGCAAAGGTCCTTGCTTTCAGAACTTTTCACTTCTCACTCCCTTTAGTGCAGGCCCGAAACACCAGGACCTGCACAGCTAGTTTCATTCAAGGGCAAGTACACAGTGTGGAGATTACAAACAGCACTTGAGCTTTCCTGGGCCGTCTCTTGAACTTGGCCTTGTTTTGATGTTTGCAAGATGTAAATTAATTACCACTGCATCTTGCAAGTGGGTTATGCCTGGGTCGCAATTTGACTGTTATTTTGTGGCCTCTATAACTCTACCAGCTATAGGCATAATTGTGGTGACAAATTGAAATTTGCATATTAGCAGTCGCCAGTGTACTGCAGTACAGTGAACTGAACCCAAATGAGAATTCCAGCCCCCTCCAGGCTATTATGACAGGAATCCAATACCAGGAGCACATTTAAAAACAGATGCTTTCATTATGGTCTCCCCTTTACTTCATTGTCATGCAAATCGCCCAAATCAAGGAATCTAAAAAGTGCTGGAGAGGTGAAGGGAGAGCATCTTAAATAAGTAATGAGGCAATGTTCAGGGCTTTCCTTGATTAATTGGGAGTTACAGCAAAATGCAACAGGTTTCAGCCAATGGAAACTTGCTGGCACCAAATTATCTGGCAATACCCTCCGGGAATGTGAGAGACTCCTTCTTGCTACTTCTGTAAATTCCTGGTGGATTTTCCCCCCACTTTTCCTTGAAGAGTGGAGGTGGGAGGGAAGGAGAGGTGGGGATTGGAAGGAGTCACCAGCTGCAACTATTCAAGCTAATTAGCAGAGGCCTGTGTGGTCACAGGTTTCCAGGCTCTGTTGGACGAAGTGGATCCATGCACTGAATAACAGCGTAACAGGTTTCAACCTAAAGATACAGGATAGAAAGATGGCATGAATAATTCAGCGAGCATGAGGTCCCGAACCCACATTTTCTCTCATAAAGGGAAAAACCACGAGCCTCAGGTACCAAGTTTCAAACCAATCAGGCCTTCATCTGGCTCCTTCAGAGCTTTCTTACTAAGTGCTGTGTAGGTGTGAAAAGCCTTATTACCATGTAATTTTGTTGGAAGCAGACTTCCAAAGTACCTGCTTTACTTTATATTCATATACACAAAAAAGATCAAAATGCATTTTATTTCCTAACAATAGCCAATTTGGCTATAATTATTGTAAAATACTGAATTTTTAAGGCGTAGCACCCAAGTGACTCCCCATGTCGCTCCCTGCTATACATGAATATCTTATTTATTGCCTTCCCTATAATGAACTTTGAGATAAACAACAGAAAAAGTAATTTGTTTTTTGACAATACTGAACCTTTGAATAGAGCAAATCACACAGTTGAACACAGAGCGCAGTCCTGTGTGGTAAGTGGTATCCATGGCAACCAATAAATTTTTTTTTTTTATGCTAAGTCTGGCCTTTAAAAACATTTCACGTTTACCACTGAGAAAAAGATGGCCTTGATTTAAAAATGATACAACAAGTACCTCGAATGGGCATGCTTTCTGCTCTGGGCTGCAAATACAATTAAGAGGCAACTCCCCGGTTATGGATCACCTCAGTAGTATGTGTGTCATCTTTGACGTACATCCTGGACTGCTTGAAAAAAGGGAAAAGCTCGGACGTTTTGTATCCTGCTACAGGGGCTCAAGCAGTTTGTTTTTGACTTGTTCTCCTTGTATTCAACACCAGGAGTTTAAAAAAATAGAGAGTAAAAATAGCACGTTGGCCTCTTAGTCTGTGATCATGGTGACAGTGGAAATATTATGGGCTACTTATCTTGGGAGCAGCTAGATCATACTCCCTTATTATAACTTGAAATAATGGATGGAGAAATATTTACCATACCAGCTTCAGATAGAGCACCCCAAATTAGTTTCTGTTTGCATTTAGAAAGTTGGGTACCAAAAATGGAATGCAGTTGCTTGCAAGGGGGATATCATCTGGATGATATATTTAAATAAAAGGAAAGAGGAAAGGCCCCTTGAGAGAGAGAGATTTGATAAATGTTGCATCACAGGAAGAAAACAAAACTAACATCCCTGAGAGTTCCTTTTCTGAGTTGTCCTTAAGTTCTGTGATAGCTTCCTTTCTAAGGTGGTGTTTCTATTTCTCTCTCAAAAATGGTTGTCTTTCATTCCTCAAAAATGGAGTTTTTTGGGAACCATACTAATAGTTGGAGAGACTCCCTTGATGTATTTCCACTGCAGGCATTTTCAGCTAGAGTGTTTCAGCAGTTTAGTGGTGCTATTGGCTGAAATGTGTCCCCCTGAAATTCAGATGTGAATGTCCTGACCCCTACTACCTCTGAATGTGACTGTATTTGGAGTCAGGGCCTTTAGAAAGGTGATTAAGTTAAAATGAGACCATCCTCTAGGCCCTAAGCCAGTCTGGCTGGTGTTCTTAAGAAAAGAGGAATTGGGGCACACAGAGAGACTCTAGGATGTGTGGGTGCAAAGCGAAGACCACAGAAGGACACAGTGAGAAGGTGGCATCTGACAGCCAAGGATGGAGGCCTCAGCCGAAACCAGCTCTGCTGGCTCCTGGACCTTGGGCTTCTGGCTTCCAGAGCTGTAAGATTAATCTCTGTTGTTTAAGCCAGCCCAACTGCAGAATTTCATTATGGCTGCCTGAGAAAACTAATGCTGCTGGAGTGGCAGTGGGATATGCTTTCCCAGGAAAGCGGGCTTCTCAGAAGGTATGTCAACCAATGGCACTGGGGAGGGGGGGTCAAGGTTAAAGATAGAGCTTTTAGCTGCTCTGTCTTCCCTGATGTATGGTTCTTTTCGGGGAATTGGGAGTAGAGCTGGGTGGTTGACTGCATGATACCTTTCCCGTCTCCTGACTCACTCGTCCATATTTGTTAGTGGCAAACAGGACTAGTTTGTGACTCCTTACAACTGGCTTTGCTGAATCAAAGAGAATCTCTGATTGTCCAGTATTTTATAGAGAAAAGCTGACATTTGCTGCATATCGCCAAATACCTGCAAAGTATTGTAGGCCCAGGACGGTGGTGAGACCAGAAAGGGGTGAGAAAGGGCTGCCCTTAGTTCTTTATGTTCCAAAGCTTTGTTGAATGCCTGGGCCTTAGGCCCAGGACCACACACCATCCACCTGCCCCGAGCCATGACCATTCATCTTTCTGAGATAATTTTCTTCCTTCAGCCCATAGAGAGCTCTGGGCTATCTTTGGCCAGGGAAAGAATGTTGACTGTTTCACACACAGAAACATAAATCATTCTCTCTAGGCCTTGTTAACTTTTACTTATAAACTGTTTTAATGTAGAACTGTCAGGACCCCGTGAAAATAATGGGTGGTGACAGGTTTAGGATTAAAATCTTCTCAGGTAGTTAGGATGGTGAGTTAGGTTATAAATTGCTTTTAAAGAGCTGAGGCGTGGACTGTGAGCTTCAGATGCATACTACAAATGGACACCATGAGGCGGCTGGGACAAGGGTATGCTAGTAAATTCATCTTAATTATTTGTCAGCAAAGCCATCTTAATAAGAGATGTCTTTCATTTTGATTAAAATGACCCTTGGTAATCTCTAATGGGCCTTGTCTGAAAAACTCCATTGAAAGGGAGAAGTTGAGTCTTCTGGGACTTGGGGTTTTATGACTCAAGCAAGGAGGACTACATCAGGAAAATGTCTATCAACTGATGTAAAGAAATAGCTCAAGGATCCAGTCATACAGATGAATCTCTGAGTCTCAGATGACCTTATTTATTCCAGTCCCAGGGCATCAGTGGGCTCATAATATCCATCAGAACTGATCCTATCTCCAGGCTGGCTGGACAGGCGTGGCTGTTTACTCAGAGAGGCAAGGCTCTGAGGAAAGGGCAGACCTACCATCACCCAGCACACAGGAGGCAGGTGCTGCATGGCATGGCTTGAGTGATATGGAGTTTGATGGATAGGCAAAGCAAGCACCAGCTATCTAAACTATCAGGAGGCAAATGAACACCTCAGGGGACCAGGAAGAGTGGCTGTCCATCAAGTGAATGAAGCTTGAGTGGAAATCAGAGCAAGAACTGGGCTGAGCATGTTGGGGAAAGAAAGAAGCCAACCCACACTCTAGAACTCGGGCCAGCAATTCCATGGTTCCAGCCCTCTTGACAAGCTCCATGCTTAGGGAAGACACCGGAGCACCATGGGCAGACAGACTCACCTCTAAGAGGCAAGGCTTTCTAAATCTGTTATTCATTCATTCATTCACTAAAAAATAGATAATTGAACACCTAAAGTGTGCCAACCTTAATATAGGACCTGGGATATTTCTGTGAACAAAATTAACAAGAATCACTCTGCTCATTGAACTTAACATTTCTAGCGAAGTCAGCGACGCCACATCAACTCCACTCATCAGATGCGATGAGCACCACTTACGTGACTTAAGACTGGAGTTGCATGGCAAGAGCCGCGGGGAAAATGCTTGCCAGGAGACCAGCTAGAGGGGTGGGCTGCGTCGGAGTCCCACCCAGCCTCCTGCGTAGAGAAGGCTGTCTGCATCTTGGAGAAGCTCTACAATTCAACAACAACACACCAAGATGTTTCTGACTTTTAAAACATGTAACTATAGTTACAGGGCTTCAGAGCACCATCTGCCAGACTTTAATTTGCTTCTTAGGACTGAGAGGATCATAAATCATGCAATAACACGTTCAGGAACATTCTTTCCTCCATACTTGCAGCGTAAAAATTATATATACTCACATCAACTTGCTTTACCATTCTGTTCTTGATGAATTCCTCTCCCATAGCTTCTTACTGATGGACAGGAGCAAAATGGAATCTCACTAATATGATGTACAACATCACTAATATGATTCACAACATCACTAATACGATGCACTCTACACAAAGAGAGTGATTTGAAGTATCTTTTCCATAGGAATTTTTGGCCGTTTTTTTCTCTATGAAATTTATAGGACTATTCTATGAATTTCCCAAGGATCACTGGCAGATTCCCAGATCCACAATAGAAGGACAGAATGAATATCTATGGTTCATAGGTGAAATTACATAGGAAAGATTAGGCTTTCGTTCCACTATCATTAAGTAATATAGTTATGTATCTAATAAGAAAATCCTCCATTTAGCAGATTTATTGAGCACTTGTATAATACCAAGCTCAGGTCACCTCTAGGAGCTCCAAATTTAGTTGAAGGAGAAACATATAAATGCAGAAATGCCATAAAATATGCTACAAAGAGAAACATTTCACGGTTTTATCATGAACACAAGTGAGAGCTTTTCTCTCAGAGGTAAGGACATTTATACTTCCTTGAGGAATTCCCAGGAACTACAAACAGCATGTGTGAAAGTCAGAGAGGGAAGAAAGGGCATAGAACATCCTGGCAACTGCAGTGCACAGCAAGCCTGCAGCCCGCAGTCCCCATGAAAAAATGGTGAGAGGTGAGGCTGCAGACCAGCAGAGGCCACAACACTGGGTGTCTTCTCAACCATCCTAGGGCCGTGGGACTTGATCTAACAAGTCCAAAGCAGCCTTTGGAGAAAGTTTACTCTATTAGCCTTATGTTCCTGTAACAAATACCTGAGTTAATCCACTTAGAAGGAGAAGAAATTTATCTTGGCTCACAGCTTTGTTTTTTGTTTGTTTATTTTTTATTTTTTATTTATTTTGTCTTCTTGGCTCACAGTTTTGGAGTTTGTAATCCATGATCAATTGGCCCCAATTGGGTTGAGCCTGTGAAGAGGCAGCACATTGTGGTGGGAACCTATGGTGGAGCAAAACCAGCTGTATCACTGTGTCATGAGCCAGAGAGCAAAAGAGAGAGAGAGAAGGGGATCGGAGTCCCACAATCCCCTTTAAGGTCACGTGCTCAGTGGCCCATGGACTCCTATCACACCCCACCTCCCAGCAGCACCAAGCCTTCAACATAAGGGCCTTGAAGACACTCAAGTCTAAACCATAGCAGGCACCTCTGCAGATTCCATCCGTAATTGCTTGCTCCAACCTTTCTGAAATAACGGGATTCTAAGAAGGCCCACTCTGTGCCCAGGACACAGAGGAAAGATCTGCCTGAGGTTCAAGTCTCCACCTCAGCTTCACAGATTCTTGCCTCTAGCAGCTTCTTTAACTTGGAAAAACAGTGCTGTGACTCATAAAAGGAAAGGCCTCATCAGGTAAAAGGAGTCAAATACCTTAGAAGCTTGAAGTCCAAAGTTTGGAAGGGTAGGTCACTGTCTTATCTTAGAGGTCTGAGGCTCCTGCATATATTTCTCTACTTCTTGAAACTTCTCTCTACTTCTTTGGCAGTTTAAGTAAAAGGTCCTATAAAAAAAATAATGTCCAGGAAGTATTTTTCTTTAGATTTTGCCCATATAACTCTTAGATCTGATGAGATGGCATTCTGCTTTATTTAACAAGCCTGGAAATGAGAAGTAAATGAGTCGATATGATTGGAGAATTTTGAAACCCTTTCTTTAAATGGCACTCATTTGTTTTATAGTCTGGAAGGGAAGAAATTTAGCAGATCCAACTTTCCTTGCAATATAGAGATGATTGGAGTCTATTAAGTGAATCTCTCTCTCTCTCTCTCTCTCTCTCTCTCTCTCATTTCTCTCTCCCTCTCATAGTTTTACTTCCAATGCCAATCAGTTGCACTGAATGCCTTAAGTTTTCCTTTAACTGCCATTTGCTGACTTCTACTGTGGAGATATTTTAGCCAACTAACCCTTCTGTGAAGAAAGCAAGTATTGGTGGATGGCAAAGCGGCCTGTCAATTCTCCCTCTTCCATTCTGGGCTCTGTCAGTGTCTTGATTTGTAGGGAGGGATGAAGTACTTAACCTTTGTATCTTCAGGAGTAAATGATGAATTCTGTCCCATTTACAAATGTTTATTAACAGATGGGAGTTGCACATGATTAACTGCTCTGTTCTCTCATTTCTTTGACCTCAAGTGCCTGCCTCACAAGGGGGTAGCTCTGTAGAGATGTGTGGCAGGCAGAGCTTCAGCAAAGGTGGTCAGCAAATGCCCGAGGATAATGACTATGACGAAACTCATTTGATTCTCAGCAAATGCCAGACTCCCCACAGAATCACTCATGTGGAAGCTGAGCCCTATCTACTTGGAAATGTGGAGGAAGCATTGTAGACAAGGACGATGGGGGTACATCCAATCTGAACATACCATACTTTCTGTTTCACCTGGAAGAGCAACCAATAAAAACCAAATTGGTTCAGAACCCAAGGCAGGTCAAATCTTTGATAAATTCTGAGAGATTAAATCAGCTAAGCGCTGTAGACCCTTGGCCACTAAACCTAGTGGAGATTCTTGGACCTGCAAAACACTTGAGAAGAGAAGCAGTGGAGTCCTGGAGCTTCTGGCCCTCCATGCTGTACTCCTTCTGTGAATCCATGTGTTGGGTTGATCTCAGAGTCTCCCACACAGCAGCAAAGGATACTTCTTTATCCCCAGGGTCTTAAAAGATGAACTATAATCCCTCTCCCTGTGTGCACACACCTCTGAATCCATATAAAATTATAAGGAAAGATTTAGGGCTTTCTCTAAACCAGGATTTTTCAAAATGTGTCCCACATGTGTTCCCTTGGATGCTTTTCAAATTAAAATTCCTTAATAAAGTAATTTTGAAAAATGTTTTCAAAAGTTATATACTGAATTCTTGGGATGGAGCCATTCAGTGCCTGAATTCTCATGGATCATAGCCTGAGGCAGGGTCAGAAAAAAGATAAAGAATCAGGGCTGGGGATTTAGCTCAGTGGTTCTGCTGCCTGCCTTGCAAGCGCAAGGACCAGAGTTCGATCCCCGGTACCAAAAAAAAAAAAAAGAATCAATGATATACATTCTTGTACACCACGGTAAGGATTTGGCTTTTTCTCTGGTTAGAACAGGCAGTCTGTATTAGTCAATTTTCACTCTCTAAACAAAATGCCTGAGTCAATCCACTTATAAACAGAAAAGGTTTATTTTGACTCACAGTTTTAGAGGTTCCAGCCCATGATTTTTTGGCCCCATTGTTTGGGCCTGTGGTGAGGCAGCGCATCATAGTGGGAGAGCACAGTGGAGTAAAGCAGCTCACTTCATACCCAAGAAGCGAGAGCGAGAGGGGAGAGAGAGAGAAAAGAGAGAGAGAGAGAGAAAGAGAGAAGAGTTAGAGTCCCAAGGACTCCTAGGGAATGTACTCAATGAACAGAGAACCTCCCACAGTACCCTGCCTCTGAAAGATCCTACCAATTCCCAATAGCACCACCCTGAGTATCAAGTCTTTAACACTGATTTAGTTTGACTGGAGCTGGCACTTTTGGTCACTAGTTTTCAAGGCTGATGATTTTCCAGATAAGTCTTATTTTCAGGGAAAGGGTATTTGGTCAGTAGAGTTGGTTAACTGCTATAATTAACACACCAAAATAGTTCATACTGACTCATCCATCAGAGCACATTACTTTTTCTTGGTGTAACAGCAGAAGCAGACAGGTCAATAAGCCAACAGGCATCCTTTCCTCCACATAGTCCTTCAAGGACCCAGGCTGAAGAAAGATTTGCTGTTTTCAATATGTGACTTCCAGAGCTACCCCAGGACTCATCCTCCTACTCAGCAGCACAGGAGGACATGGAGACTTGTACAGAGTTATGGACCATGGCTGGATGACATCCTGCACTTCTGATCACACTTAGAGCTAGAAATAGCCACATGGCTCCACCCAGATACAAGTTAGAAAATGCGGTCCCAGGGTAATAGCTGCCTCCCCTGACCTTCTACATTATGGAAGGGCTGCAGGGTGTCTGTCCCACAGCAACTCATTTCTGTGGCCCACTCAGTATACTACCAGTTATTTGAAGAAAAGATACATTTTAATGCCTGCATCTTTGTTGACTTCATGGTCAATAAATGTTCAATTAAGCAGTGGTCCAAACTACTAAATGTACATATAAAACTTACATATCTTTGGAAAGAGTCAGGAAGACCATTAGGGAGAAACACACACACACACACACACACACACACACACACACACACACAGAGCAAGGCAGCTGTCATGGTGTTTCAGTTCCAAACATATAGGCATTTGCAAAGAAAGTGGTCAAATTTGAAGTTTAATTTTCTCCATGATTTACCTAAAGGAAGCCTGAAGCCAAGGGGAGGTGGATTTCATGACAGGGCTGAGGTTTTCAGGGGTTTAATTGCAGGTGAGAAGAACTTCTGCAGTTCTTCATTGTGTTCTTGACCTGGAACATCCCAAGGCAGGCTGAATGCTGTCAAACATCTTCTAGGTCGTAAATCACACAGCAGTATGGCTAGTGCTAAATCAATAGAGCTGCTAATTTTTGGAAAAGTGGGAAGGTGCTTATGTAACCCTGGCGGAGAAAGAGAAGGCCACTGGCAGCTTGCCTTGTTTATCCTGATGCAGATTCGCGTTTGGAGGCCTCTCTGCTCCCTGGAAGCCCTTTTGCTCAGATGGCCCCAGGGAAAATGCTGAAATCAGCACTCCTTGGACATCTGATTTCCCCATATTATTTTGTTCTAGCTCTGGTTCGTTTTGCAATTGGAACTGATTGGAGAGAGGTGTTTACAGTGTTGCTTGCTGTGATGCTGCTAACATTTTCTCTTCTGGAGGAGGAAGAGTAGGCGGGAGCTGGAATAGCAAGAACGTTTATCATCTGGGACACCTTCTCTCCCAAATGTGATCGGCATACCTTTCCACAGAACTAAAGCACTTCCAGTGCCTATTTTGTATGATTCAGGAATTTTAATCTCCTAACCCTTAACAATCCCACAATATGACCTTAAAGCAAAGAGTTTCTGAACAGAAACACAGCCTGTACTTCACTATTCTAAGCCTCTCAGACTCCGCTGTTTATTATCTCCACCCAAAGCCACCAGAGTGCTCTGGGATTTCTCTATTAGAAAAGTCAGGTGAAAATGTGTTTCTCTTTTCAGCAGGGCCAAGATGGGGAGAGGCACCCACAGTTTAATACCCCAGATCTACGGTCTGGTGAACTGGTCCAGCACATTTCAACAGAGCTGCCCTTCACGGACCAGGGAGAGTTAAGTGGGAGAGAGATAAAAAGATATGACATAAATGAGCAAAGCAATAAAACTCACTGCTCAATTAGTTAGTCAGAGAGGCAGAAGGTGGAGGGAGCTGGGGGAAAGTGTATATTTGCTCTGCAGGGACCTTGTTCCTTTCTTAGTGTCCCCCAACCACAGAATTTGGGCTGGGTATTAATTTTGTAGAAGAGCTATGTACCCACCACCCCTCTTTCTCATTACTTTAAAACATTAGCCAGTTAAAGGAGGAATATCCATCATTTTATGCAAATTGTGCTTCTCTGTTTTGATGGCTGTAAGAGCAAACAGCAGTGTGCCTGAACCACTATTGCTGATAATTTGGGTTTCTTTCATTTTCCCAAGATGTCATTATAGGCTACAGTGACAGAAAAAGTCCTTTAAGATACATTTGGCAATTGCTACAATCCTATATGAATATATATATATATATACACACATATATACATATACATATACATACATACATATACATATATACATATATATATATATATTTTTTTTTTTAAGGCTTGACATATGATATGCAAGTCCTGACCTTAGACATTTCTGACAGCAGCTCCTGGCCAGACCCTGGAGGATGTTCTAGGAAACCGAAAACTAGGGCAGAATTAGATGTGCCCCAGAAAATTTGATCTGTCATCGAGAAAAAACAATTTATATTTGGAGGAAGTTGTGTATGCTAATAACTACTTTTGAATTTTTTCAATCTGATCTAGATTAGCCCTAGTACTTTCAAGGTCTGACTGCCTAATGAGAACAATTATTTTTGAATTTCAATTAAATTGAATTAAAGAAGTATTTTATTTGTTTTCATTTGTATTTTTTTCATTATAAAAGTAATATAGCCATAATGTAGGGAATACAAAAACTATATTGGAGCAAAAAAGAATCTCATAATCCACTGCCCTAACATGACCACTGCATGAATTTGGGTGCAAGTGAGTAGTATTTATGGAACAAGCACAATGGCAGATGCTGTGTAGTGGAACAAACACGGCCTTTACAAAAGCATAAAATAACAAGTTAAGAGGCTGGCCAGGGAGGCCCTATAGGTGTGTATAACCCACATAACAGAATGGGACAGTCCAGATGACTGGTATAGAGCTATAAAGGGAAGAAATAAAGAAGGGTTCATAGTCAGGGCGGGCTCACAGGAAAAGATAGCCCTTTAACAGGCAGAGAGATGTGGAAGGGGGAGTATTAGACTCAGGTTGAAGGGAAGGGATTTGGAACCTGGACAGAGCTAAGAAATAAATATGGCATGTGTGCAGGGAATATAAAATTGGGGCTGAAGAATCTTGATGGGGAAAATCAGACATAAGATTTGACAGATAGTATAAGCCCTCACTGTGTAGCCTGAAAGTTCAGTGTGAGGAATTGTATTGCTTTATTCACAGCACAGCATCTGTCTCACGGTTGGTACTTCATACATTGTGATTCTGTTACTCACCAATGCATGTTTAGCGACCCACAAAAAGGAGATGCCTGATTGGTATTATTTTGACTAAACGAATCAGTGAAAGGGAGAAGTCAGATCATAGAAGGTCTTGCAAGTCTTCCTTTCAAGGATGATGAAGAACTGATTAGGGCAATTTTTTAGCTAGGGTTGGAGGAGGGACAGAACAAGAAGAGCCATGGAGAAAGGTGAATGTGCCAGTAGAGTGAGTAAAGGATTGGAGAAACAGGAGCCTGGAGGCAGAGAAAGCCATGAAGCAAGTAGTGGCAGGGAAATGAAAAAGAATGGAAAAAGGTGAGGGAGGAAGAAGCTCAAAAGGAACTGCGAATTAGGGAAAAATGGCCTTGAGAAGGCAGAGTCAAAGCTCTACTAGTAAAGAAATTGAAAATTTCATTTCAGAAATCTCTTGTGTATCTAGCAGTATCCATGAAGGAAAGTGAGCGGTCAAAATTAAATTCTGGGCCAGAGACCCCGGTCACGTGGATGCTGTGCCCCGCCGCACACCGTGAAACACCTGAATCCACACAGCAGAGGCGCCAAGGGGAACATAAGGGCCATGGTTATGAGCCCCAGAAGATAGAGCAGAAGTGAACAACAGAGAGAGCCTTTCTGAGGCTCCTCAATGAAAACTGAAGCCCACTGGGAAAGTGAAGAAAAACTCTTCAATAAAACCACACTAGACCGTCGTGGTTGGTAAGTTGGTAGGATCAGCACCTCCCATAGAAACCAGGACACGCATAGAGGGGAGGACAACTGGAACCTGCAGTAGGACCTTGCAGAGTTTAATCCTGCAAGAGGTCAAGGACCTCAACTTGGACCTTGCAGCCAGAAATCAGCCTGAATCTCAGTAGACTACAGCTGGCTTGCTGAGACTAATCAACTTAGACCCGCACACTGCTGCCTACCAGGATAGCAGAGACATATCCTGAGGGAGACTTTCTTTGTTTCTTTTGTTATATATATTATTTTTTCTTTCCTTTTTTCTCTTTCTCTATCCCTTCTGGCTCTATATTTCTCTCCCTCTTTGTTCCTGTTCCTGTCCCATTCCGAATTTTTTCTCTCTCTCTGTCGTCTTGACTATCACTTTTATAGGAAGGTGAATACAATGTCTAGCTTCCCTATTGTTGTCAGTTTGCTCTGTACTTGTCTCTGTTCTTTCGCTCTGTCTTCTCCTCCTGTCTTCAACAGATCCCCACAATTTGCGTGATCTTCCCGTGCCCTCTAGCCTCACCTCTAACTTTCCCTCTCCCTCTCTCTCTCTCTACACCTCCCTCCCCAACCCCTGCTAAATCCTTATCCTGAAGGGTGAATTTGCCATATTGAAGGGTTTACTTACTACAAACATATTTTGGGCTGGCCATAGATTTTGATCTAGTTTGCGCAGTTAAAGGTGACAGATTAACTGCTACCACAAATTGTCATTTTCTAAGCTGGGTTTGATGCTGATTGTATCAATTGGGTTAAAGTGTTGTGATTGATCTAATCAGTTGTCCTCCCTGGTATACTGAAAACGAGATTGCCTAAGAGTCATTAGAGACTCAAAGCCTAAAAAGTCCAATTATACCTGGAAGATATCTCTGAGAAGCAACCACTCCATAGGGGCTCTAAACACCAGTAATAAAGATACTCAAAATAAGAAACATTGGAGTATCAGCCCAGGAATTAAAGCAAAAAACAGCACCAACAACAGAATTAAAAATTAGAAGACACCTTGGCAGGACACAAACAGACTTCCAGCTCACCAAAGGCAAATTCTGGGAGATATGATAATCAACCACCTGGACACCCTGAACTGACAGCAAACAAAACAGATGAATGAAGCACTAGAAAAATTCAAAACAGAAATAATTTCCCAGATGACTACAGAGATAGTGAGCAGAATGAAAGACATGATTAGAGGCTCTAGAACAGAAACAGATTAAAAAAAAAAAAAGATGAACTCAGAACCATGCTGGAAGCCATGAATGTCCAGCACAAGAAAGAAATGGAAACCATAATAGCCCAACATAGGAAGGAAATGGAATCCATGAAACAGATTCAAACAGATATCCAGGAGATTAAATACTCCACTGAAAATATTCAAAGCAGATCGAGTGAATGTGAAAATAGGATATCAGATATAGAAGATAGGTTTGCAGTTAGTGACCATGAAAACAGAGATTTTTTTCAAAATAGTAAGGGACCACGAGAAATCAATCCAGCAGCTGCTAGATGGTGCAAAGAAGCATAATGTAAGACTGATAGGAGTCCATGAAAAAACAGGAGAAAGCACAATTGACATAAAAAAACAACTCTTCACAGAAGTAATAGTAGAAAACTTCCCAGACAGAGGTAGAGAATTGGACATACAGATAAGGGAGGCATATAGAACTCCAACTAGCCATGATCAAAAAAAAAAGCTACACCTAGACATATAATAGTCAAGATCCCAGAAATGCAACAGAAGAACAAAATCCTTCAAGCAGTTAGAGAAAAGAAACAAATCACCTACAAAGGAAAGCCCATAAGACTGACAGCAGACTTCTCACCACAAACTCTAAAGTCAAGGAGAGCCTGGAGTGAAGTATTTCAGGCCCTAAAAGAAAATAATTTCCAACCTAGACTGTTGTATCCTACAAAATTATCCTTCAAAATCAATGAGGAAATTAGATGCTTCCATGACAAGGAACACATGAGAAATTTCATGAACACCAAACCAGCACTCCAAACAATTCTAAACAATATCCTAGAAAAAGACAATGAAGGTCACAACTCCAGGAGGCCCAACAGACTGAAGCCACCAGGCAAGGCAAAACACTAAAGGGAAAGGAGGAAAAATAAGAAATAAAAGCGCCAACAACAGTAAAACATCATGACAAGGATAAGTCAATATCTATCAATTATAGCCATCAATGTTAATGGCCTTAATTCACAAATCAAAAGAAATATACTGGCAGAATGGATTAAGAAGCAAAATCCAACAATATGCTGTATACAAGAAACACACCTAATTCAAAAAGACACTCATAGACTGAAAGTAAAAGGATGGAAAACAGTTCTCCATGCCACAGTAACCCAGAAGAAAGCAGGGGTAGTAATCTTATTTGCAGTCAGAATAGATTTCAAACCAAAACTAATTAAGAAAAACAAAGATGGTCACTACATACTTGTGAAGGGAACAATCCAAGAGAAAGAAATGACAACCCTAAATATATATGCACCAAATAGGAATGCCCCCAACTATACAAAACAAATATTTATGGACATGAAAAACCAAATAAACACTAATACAATTGTAGGGGGGAACGCAACACCCCACTATCACAAATAGACAGATCATCTAGACAAAAAATCAATAACAAAATTCAAGAACTGAACCAAGCTTTTGAACAAATGGACTTAATAGATGTTTACAGAGTGTTCCACCCCACAAAATCAGAATACACATTCTTTTCAGCTGCACACAGGTCATTCTCCAAAATAGACCACATGCTAGCTCATAGGGCATGTTTACGTAAATGCAAAAGAATTGAAGTTTACCCCTTGTATATTGTCAAACCATTGTGCAATAAAATTGGAGATCAATAGCATGAGAAACCTCTAAAGCCCCACAAACACATGGAAATCAAGTAACATTCTCCTGAACAACCAATGAGTCATGGAGGAAATTAAAGAAGAAATTAGACAGTTTCTACAAGTAAATGATAATACCAGTACAACATACAGGAATCTATGGGACACAATGAAAGCAGTTCTATGAGGGAAATTCATAGCAGTAATGCTCAACTTAGAGGATAAACCTGTATATATTTTGCCAATAGTACAGTTACCATCCTTGCACAAAACGGAGTCCCTGGGTACCCAGAGAGGGGTGTGAGGGACGCTCCTGTGACACCCTGCAGGTGCCTGTTTCAAGGATGCTCAGTTTTTAAACCCACTGTTTCATTTAAGCAACTCTCCTTGGTGGTGTCCTCCAGAGCAGGGCCCGGATGGAGATTCTTGTGAGCATGATTACTGAAGGAGAACTCTCAGAGAGGCTGCAGGAGAAGGTAGGAGAGGAAGTCGAGTGAAATGCGGTGTCTGTTGAGTGCAGATTTGGCCTGATCCCACACATGTCTTAGGGCTTGACAACAACACAGCATGAAGGGAAGGCTGGCTGTGTCCTCTCACGGGCCAATCCTTGGGTTGGACTGTATTTGTCCCTTCCTACCTGCCTGGAGCAAAGGTTGGGTGGGGTACCATGCCCTCCCTGGCATTTTCAGGTGTTGTGGCCCTGCTGACAGGGAAGGGTGGAGGGGGTGAAGGGAGGACAGGAAATGGGGAAAAAAATAAGAACCAAGATATATCATATAAAAGTACAAGTACCCAATAATCAATGTAAATGTATTGTATACCTAAAATGTACCAATAAAAGAATCTAAGAGAAAAAAAATTAAGTTCTGATGGAGAGGAGAGGATACATGCTATCTTTAACTTACTGGCTTCAGAGTGACACTGGGACATTGAGACCAAAATTCTAGAACCTAGGTTGGTTCTACTGGCATTCCAATGGTCTTCAAACATTTTCCATCATACACCCTTGCCAGCAAAAAATGTTTATAACATTTGCCACCTGACTTGTTCTTATCATCTATTTATAAAATTGTACACATACTTCCATGTTAATATATAGGTCACATTATAAGTTATATACATAAAATTTAAATTAAAAATAAAGAGAGGATTAAGTTGAAAATGATAATATCTTAAAAATATTTTGCCAGTGTGATAGCTCAATTTGATTAGTTAATGATAGTCAAAAAAACCCAGGGTTTTTTGTGAATGATCAGGATATTTATCTTTCACATATCCTTTTCAAATATTTTGATTTGATTTGTTTCTTGACTGACCAATATAATATGATTGCTTTAGACCTTGAGTGTGGCTGATGACAAGCTTGTACCTGGAATAGAAGAGTCATCCAGTTGTTCTCTTATTGTTTGCTTGGGCCTTTGGTGCTACTCGGGAGAACACTTGTCCCAGTTTATGTAGGACATTCCCAGTTCGCACCTCGTTCCCGGCAAAATGATTAATAGTGTCCCCTGTATTCTCAAGAGTGTCCCTGTTTGGATGATAAATTAGAAGATCCACTTAATTATTAGAGTTATCTTCAATATATAGTTTTATTTCAGGATTTTTTTTATACCAATGGGTCTATTTGGGGTGGGTTAATAAATCCACTTAACAGGGACATATAAACATGATAGGCTACAACTGCATGCATGGGTGAGGGACCCACTGCCCACTCTTCCTCTTGCAGATGGCTGTTCAGCCCTCAAGGACCACCAGGTACTGGACCTGACCCCTACCCATCTGACTTTTAGACTGAGTAAAGAATCACAGTCCACACAAATAGAAATTATTAATAAATCTGAGTTGCTGTATTAGACTTTGCATAGAAAAGAACTGGATATTCATTAGAACACGCGCTTTCTTTGGCCTGCTTTGTGTAGCCATAAGGACATTCACTTCACAATGGGCTCTGGAAGGGTCCGCTTCATCCCTGTTGCTATCTCCAGGGTTTGACACCGTAGCTCGCATACAGAAGATGTCTGATGTGTTCAAGAAGTCCTGAATGAATGATACACTTGAATGAGTGAAATTCAAGTGAAATGAAGAACTGGAAATGATGGAGAGGAGAAACTAACATCCATTGTACTTTTCCTGAAATGAATGTTTTTATCTCCTCCTCTATAATCCTCTGAGATGGGCTTTATTATGACATTTTTACAAATGAAGTCAAAGCTCAGAGGACTTGTATAACTTTTCCAAGGTAAGTTGTAAGGCCTGGTCAGCCTGACCTGGGACCCTGTGCTTTCCTGGAATTGGCAACACAGCCTCAAAAGACTTTGCCTGGGCCTCTCAGACCTCAGCTTCCTTTTGAGGTACTATTTGAAGACACACCAGTTCTTCAACACAGAGTATAATATGGCCAGAGAAGCTGGGGGCCAGGGCTTCAGTTGTAGGGTTTGCCTACAGGGAGGGATCAGAAAGAGAAAGAGTGAATGGAGAGGGAAGAGAGAAAACAGAGAAAGAGTTGGGTTATGACACCAGCTGAGGGCGGGGAGAATTTCATCAGGAAAAGAAGACCAGTGTGTTGTGGGCTTGCAATGAAATGGGGACTGTGAGAAAAAGTAACCAGTGCCTTCTGAGTGGGTTGAAATCAGACAAGGGGACAGGGAGTTAAAGACAGATGGGCTGATGAGGAAATACACGGAGGAGAAGCACTTATCCACTTGAGAATCTTCTCACCAAAAGGAAGCTGAGGGCCAAGAACGCCCGGCAAAGTCAGTCTTCCCAGGTAAGAGGAAATGTATGTGCTTGTGAAGGAGGCAACAATGACAGTTGACTTTCACCAATCAGTCCACAGGCCCTCTCTCCTTTGCCAGGCTTCCTTGCAAATCGATGTGTGTGTGTGTGTGTGTGTGTGTGTGTGTGTGTGTGTGTGTGTGTGATTATTTTTCGCTAGTGGATCATAAGCAGTGGGTGACATGCAATTTTGGTGGAAGCTCAAAAGAGCCCAAGTTCCTTTTCCATCACCCTCTGTCCCTGATTTGGTTCCCTGATGGCCACTAGATAGCATAACCTCAACAGGGACAAGGGCCACCTAACCTTTATCAGAGTCTGTGAAAGTGAAACACAAGGCTTTGTTGTGTTAAGCCACTAAAATTTTGAAGTATTGTCTGCTAGAAGAGCTGATGTCAGTTCTTCTAAGGACAGAGTGAGATGAAAGAGAAAGCAGGGAGAAATCTGAGACCAAAGTGTGTCGGGACTGGAGAATGGAACCGAGAAGAATGGAATTTAGGAGGAAGAACAGATCTTGACCTAGAGGTGGAAGAAAAGCTGGAAGAACACGAGTCAAGACTGAGGGCTTCGAGAGAATGATACCACATGAGCAGGTAGAAGGTGAGAGGTTCACACGGGCTCTTTGGTGGGGAGAAGGCTTGGAGCCAAAAGAGGGAATGGAGGGTCTGAAACACCAGCTGTTAGACCTGTGTTGACCAGAGAGCCAGTAAAGGAAGATCGGAGGCCAGCTGGAGTTGAGTGTGTCCTCAGGAAAGCCACAGAGAGCAGGAAAACTCCAGAAGAGAACTCAGGTGATCAAGGAAATGTAATTTTTGTATGAGGCAAAGCTAAACTGATTGGAACTCTTCAGCCTGAAACCACAAAAGCTGAGCAAGAGGTGATCAAAGGTTTATAGTCTGAAGGGCCCAGAGATTTGAGGAGGAGACCATCTCGCTCGCTGATACTTGCAAAACCTATCCTGAAAACTGAAAGAGGAGTTTTAAGATAAAGAACTAAAATACTGCACTCTACAGCAGGTGCATGAAGTACGGCATAAGTGTAAATATAAATATAGCAGGAAACTGACTTCTGAGATTGGGTTCCCAAAATGTGGATGATATCACATATAAACAAACAAGAATTTTGCATGGTTGGAGATATCATGGGAAAAACAGACCTGGTTTTGAACTCCATTTACCAGACGTTTTCCACTTTTCATTCATCAAACATCTATTGAACACCTATTGTGTGCCAACAGTGAGTGACACAGTGGCTTCTGGTGGCTTCCCCTGACTTGGGGCTCCTGGAGGTCCTGTGTTCCAGATAGTGTGGCTTCCAATCAGAGGAAGGCCACCAAGACATACACAGCCTCTGTCCTCATGGAGCATACACCCTAGTGGAGAAGGGAGGTATCAAACACATGGTGGCAGAAATAATGATAAAAGTCATAACTTTGGTCAAGGCCTTCAAGGGCCAGCACATGGTGCTCTGAGGGCATCCAGGGGGACTGAACTGATACAGTGAGTGAAGGAAGGATGGTTTCCTTGGAGGAGTGACCTTTAAACTGAAATTACAATACCAATAAGAATTAGCTGTTGAGGAAAGAGGTCAGGAGGGTTCTAGAGAGAAGAAAAGGCTGGGGTAAGGCCCAGAGATTGACAAGCACCTTACTCTGTCTTAGTTCCTCTGTGCTTCTCGAAAAGGATCCTCGACTGGGTGTCGATAAGGTCTAGAAACTCGCCTGGCATCTGGCGATGGCCATCTTTCTCTGTTGTATCTCCAGGAAGGCAGAAGCACAAGAGAAGGACAGAGTGAGACAAGGCGAGCTGGACCTTGTAACAAGCTCACTCTCAGGACCAGCGACCCATCCCCGAGGCCGCAGCATTAACCTGGTCATGAATAACAAGCTCTCTTGATCCCTCCCCATTAAGCCCCACTTCCCAGCATGCACTGGGATTAGATTTCCAACCTGGGGACTTTAAGAGACTTTAGTCAAACTGTAGCAGCCATATTCCTTAGCTTCCCAAGTAGTGCTAATGGCCCACACCAGGCCACCCCCCACATCCCATGGCTGCTGTGAGGGCTGGCTGCCCACAGCTCAAGGATGTCCCTTTGGAGAATTTGTCCCCTTCCAGCAGGGCCACAACACCTGAAAATGCCAGGGAGGGCATGGTACCCCACCCAACCTTTGCTCCAGGCAGGTAGGAAGGGACAAATACAGTCCAACCCAAGGATTGGCCCGTGAGAGGACACAGCCAGCCTTCCCTTCATGCTGTGTTGTTGTCAAGCCCTAAGACATGTGTGGGATCAGGCCAAATCTGCACTCAACAGACACCGCATTTCACTCGACTTCCTCTCCTACCTTCTCCTGCAGCCTCTCTGAGAGTTCTCCTTCAGTAATCACGCTCACAAGAATCTCCATCCGGGCCCTGCTCTGGAGGACACCACCCAGGATAGTTGCTTAAATGAAACAGTGGGTTTAAAAACTGAGCATCCTTGAAACAGGCACCTGCAGGGTGTCACAGGAGCGTCCCTCACACCCCTCTCTGGGTACCCAGGGACTCCGTTTTGTGCAAGGATGGTAACTGTACTATTGGCAAAATATATACAGGTTTATCCTCTAAGTTGATTCTCAAAACAATCCCTGAGATAGAGAGGAGCAGCCAGCATCCCAGGCCTAGGGTCCCAACAAAGAAAGCTAGGATCAGACCAGTGACACAGCTTGCTCAGGCTTATCAGTGAGTGTTGCTAGGACTTGGTACCACTGCCCCTCCTGCCCACTCATTCATCCTCCCTGTGAGACCCAAGTACAAGATGAGACAGCAGATTCACCTGACTTGGTGTGGCATTTTTATGCTCTTGTGGGTTTGCTTTCATCTTTGCTAATTCGACCTTGAGGGCAAACATGTTAATCATGTGAATGCACACAGTACTTTTCAAAAAAGAAGTGTGTGTGTGTGTGTGTGTGTGTGTGTTTCCAAACCAAGTAGGATGTGCTAGTTTCCATTTACTTCTGAGATCTTTTCACCCCTTCATCAAGGGCAAGGAGCAGAAAGTCTTTTCAGATTCAGCTAGCATCTAAAAATCTACAGAGGAAATGGTTAAATGGAATTGTTCAGGTATCTTTTCAGCTAGGGAATTTAGGTCTTTAAGAGCCACAGCCTCTAGAGAATATTTGTCAAAAGAGGCCAACTGATTTCAAGAAATGAGTCCCACCCACCCTCTACTATCTGTGAGCCTTGAATAAGAGGACAGAGTAACCTTGTGAGTGACTGTCTGCTCCTGAAATTCTATAGGCAGCATAAAGGGTGCTTTGACATTTGTATGATGGCCTCTGGATTTTTCTTTTCCTGCTTCCAAGTGCACAGAAACGGGACTTTCATTTCTTGAAAGTTAATTTTCTTCAGCAGCTTATTCTCCATCTGAAGCCACAATCCTCTTTGGAGAAGCAATCGGTTATTGTGTAGAGGATTTTGAAGTTACATACTAAGGATTATGACTCTATTTGGTTAGTACGAAGAAGTGACAGGAGAACTCTTAAGTACCACATATTGTACCCAGTTTTGATGAAAATGTTCCTAGTGGAGATAAATAAGAGAAGGGACAGTAAAATCTATGAAATTGTTGTTGGTCGATGAAATGCTAATGAGAATTTTTTCCAAATGTGGAGTGACGTTTTGTCTACTGGGCATTGCAATGTGTTCCTACCCCGGGTACTGAGACACGCCAGTTATAATTCAACTTTCCTGGTTTAATGAACCTCTTCTTTTTCACTATTTTCATCACGCTGCTCTTGCCATAAACATAATCCTTGCCACCTCCCACCTCAGAGGACTTCAACAAAGAACAAAAGAAAAAGTGCTTTGCCAAAAAACACTGCAATCCTGCAAAGATGTCTTCTCATTGTGTACAAAAACACACTGTCCCACAGCACAGAAAGTCCACATGGCCTGGCTGTTTCCACCTTCCTGAGCACTGGTATCTTGACATGAACACCTCTTTACTTAAAGATGAACATGAACCTGACCGAAATAACGCTCATGAAATATTAACCCAGGATGCAAAGAGGTGGGAAAATTGCAAATTTCATAATGTCGATCATTCAGCATCTTTCACTTCTGCTTAATTTTTTATGTGAGCTGTCTATTTGCAACCATGGTACACTGGCTTTAAAGCAGGATGGAAAGTTTAGCATGGTGTGATTTCCCAGAAGCCATGGCTGTCTTTGCTCAGGGAAGGTATCTACACATTCCTGTCTGGTTCTGAGTTAATTCACTTCACCCAAAAGTGTGTCAGCACCCTTTTCTCATGCCTCACCATGGCTTCCAGCCAAATGTCACTCTGATTAGTCTCTTTGTTTTGGTTTGGAAATAAACTTTTAAGAAAAAGAATTCCGACTACACCCTGAAATTGTGTGTCTCCATCAGACCAGAAAATGCTGAACAAAACTAATCTGGGGGGGTGAACTCTGAAGCCCTGAAGTCTATGTCAGTTCCACTCAGGTCCATTTGCTGTGGAATAAAATTGATGTTCATCAGGGGAAGAGGTACATTATTTTTCTCTTAGAGAAAAGGGTTTTATGTATTTCATCCCCATTAAAGTGGATTTTCTAGTACCTGGAGCTCTTATTGGTTGCTATGAATCATTTTTCAGAGTTAATAGTAAGTGTCCCCAATTATCCCAAAGCCCACCCAACCCAATGCTCAAGTGGTAGTATTTTTCCTCCACAATGGCAAGCAATGCTCTCAATGATGACTCCAAGTTATCATGCCTGTGGAATCATCAAGGGTTGAATAATACCTCAGTTTTAGGAGTAAGTGTGTATCTTAGGATTAAGTGCATGTGCTTTTGTTATAATTCACTGCAAAACTGATGACTTTTATTGATGTATAGGTAACTTCAAGTTAGATAAAATATCGACCAACAATCCTATCATCCCATTGTCAAATAAGGAACGAAATTTAACTGATATCTTTTGAAAACAGAAACTAAGAGAGTGACTTTTAAAGCAAATCACGAAGGACTCATAACTTTGATTTTTAAATAGATTTATATTCATGATGATGGGGCAGCCCCACTTAGATTCTTAAGGCAACACAGATGTGTATGAAGTGTGGCTTTTCCTGAGCATACAAGACATGGTCAGTGGAGACAAGTGATTTCACTACTTTCCTAAAGGAAAGAACAGATGACTTAGATCACAGTTCTGATCGGAAAGTCCCAAGGAAATGCATCTTTAGCAGGCTTTATACCCAACCCAGGGAGTAACCCAAGCTCTCCTCTTTACCAAGATGCTCTGTGTTCACACATTAGGGCTCTGCAGCCCTGTCCTTACCAGGTCCTCCCTACCCTGGTCCATGGGGAACTCCTGATGCTAGCTGGGGCCTTTGTGTCTAAGATAATGCCCCAGGAAGGTCCACACCTTTGAGCCACTTGACACATGAGCAGATGTCAGTGTTGTCCTAGACAACAGAATATATCCTCTGATTTTCAGTCAACATAGAGTACCAGTTAAATGTATGGACTTCGGTGTTAGCCACCTGGCCTTAAATTCCCTTTTTGCCATTTACCATCTGTTAAGTTCCTATTGTCAAATCACATAGCTGCTTTAAACCTCCATTTTCCATTAGTACAAGGTTAATGACACTATCAATAAGATCTATTCACGGAGTCACTGTGGATTAAATGAGATAATGTATGCTGCATCTTTGGCACAATGTCTAGCACACACTAAGTCCTCAACCAGGAGTGACTATTATTTTTATCTGGCAATCTTCCACAATCACATATTCATATATACATGTGCAGGCTTTCTTTATCCTTCCTGATTTAATAACCTAAAATCATTTCCTCACTCATTAAAATAATAGCAATCATTATTGCAATTACTGTTTGCTCGTGACACTTCACATTATTATAATTATTATTTTTATCCTGCTCTCACAAATGTCACTAATCACTACCAACCATTACTTGTCATTAATAATTACCAATGTCATGACATCCCACCCCAGTGTTCAGGATAAATGAGAGTTGTTTTATTAGAACTAAGGGCCAGCCATAGGTGAAGGATATGCCTCCATTAAACAAAAGTCACCTGGAATATTCCAGGTAGGATTGTTTTCCATCCTAGACTAATCACAATAACTCACTAAGTTTAATGTCTGTCCTAAAACATCTGAAGAGACTGTGTTCTGAAGGAAAATATCTCAGGGATATGTAGAGCATGTGAAATCATATGAACTGGGCAGGAAGAGCCCTCCACTGCTCTATAAGGCAATATTCTAAAAGAAGTAACTGCTTGTTTGTTATAAAGCCACATAAAATATCAGCCGACTTTAGTAAACTCCCCATAACAAACTCATGAATATATAGATACACAAGTAAAATCTCATTGATTTCCATACTTTTCCAAATTTTTATGTTTTGCTTAATGGTGTGTTAGCTTTCTGTTAGTGTAACAAAATACCTGAGATGATAAATTTATAAAGAGGAAAGGTTTATTTTGGCTCATGGTTTCAATCCTTGGCTTGGCCCTATTGCTTTTGGGCCTGTGGCAAGGCAGCACATAATGGTGGGAGCACACATTGGAGGAAACGTCTCACTTTCTGGCAGTGAGGAAGCAAAAGAAGAGACAGAAAGCAGCTAGGATCCAATATTCCCTTCAAGGGCACATCACCAAGGACCTAACTTCCTTCCACTAGACTCCACTTCAAGGTTCCACTACCTTCTAATAGGGCCTCAGGAAGGTGACCAAGTCTTTAATATATGGGCTTTGGGTACTCTTAAGATTTGAACTATAGCACTGGGACTCAGATAAAATTAAATACAGTATATAAGACAGAAGCCAGACCATGAAGTTTCAGCTTCCAAGGAAATAATCTGCAGTGAAACGTGACTTCCATTGAACTGTGAAACAAGCAGTCTTTAGAGCGACAAATGAGAGCTGAAGAATGACCAGCATTCCATTTTGGAATCTAAACTTTTTATTTCCTTTTAACATATTCTTTGTGACTTTCTTCTGCTACCAAGATGAAGATAAGGATGAGTAAGCCTGCCTACTTCTCCAGGGAAGGGACTAAGGTATACTGAGAGGGTATCTCCAGCACTTCATACAGGACCTGGTGCATGGAGCCCATGAAGATCCCTGAATAAAAATGGAACTGTAAATTCCAGAGTAAATTTTAGAGTAGGTAGGAGGAGCATGGAAAGATGCAGGACTGGAGGAGAGAAATAGTCTGTGGCTCTGTCCTAAAAATCAGATTTCAGTCACCTCAGATCATCACTGCCCTCTTCCCCTTTTGATCTCTGTATGGTAGGGTGGTTCCAGTCGAACCATAAGAATTTCACCCTTATTGGTCAAAAATGTTCAAATACTAAGAATGTAAGGTTCAACTTAATTAAAAGTAGGCAGAGGAGTTAAGAGCTCTTGTTTCAGATGCAGGGATGTGAGTTTGAATTCTGACCTCTGTTTAGAAACCAGGTGACACTAGACACAGTGCTTAACATTTCTAAGTCTCTGTTCCTTTAGAGAACCTCATAGTTGTTAGTTGCAACTATAACACATAGAGCATCCTGGTGGACATCCTTCAACACTGGGAGTCCAGACCCTGTCCCCTTCCTTCTGATCTGCCTCTGTTACCCTAAAAATCCATAATGGCCCTTTCGTCAGTCACCACCTCACTCTACCGTGTACTTTCTGCATGACATTAGTCATTATATTGTTTGCCATTTCAGAATAGGATTGAAGTAGAAGCTGAAAAAACAAGGCATTCAATTATAGGGTTTTTTTTTTCCTTTTAAAATTTCAATACACCTGGAAAGTAATTTCTGTATTTAACTATTCAGCGTAATGAGTTTTATTGTAATGAGATTTTTAAAAACTATTATGATGGGTGAAGGGCTGAGGCTTAAAATATTTTCATTTTCAGATATGTTCAGCTTTAATGAAACCCAATATGCAACAATCTAAATTTAGGTAAATTGGAAGCTTTATTAGGCTCATATTGTTTACATTACAAAAAGGGTTTTCTGCTTTACACAGGCATTTATTTCAGCATTCCTCTAAATAGTGAGGTCCCCATTGGTGCATTTGGAACACAACCTGACTTGTTACCATGTTATTTACACACAGGTGTTTCCTATAAAGTGAGGTTGAATGGGGGAGAGTGTTGGGTTGCAGCAGGAATGCCTCTGAATTGCACGATCAGTCAGAGACGAGGAATTGAGAGGAGAGATTTTGAGTGACACTGTCGGTAGACAGGAAGAAAGGTTCAACATTAGACTTTCAGAGCTTCTATCTAATCTTGATGTGAAGGCATCTGTCAAATGCACCATTATATCTCTTTAGCTTAACCTGAGTAGTGTTCAGCGATTAAAGTAATGGAACAGGAATCAGAAGTCATGTTTTCTGTTTCTGTCTCTTCTTGTTTCCAAGTGGATTCTCCTGACATGTTCCCTTGAAGGCCAGTTTCCCATTTATAAATCCATTATTTCTCTCCTAGGGGATGCAGTAAAACCTTGTTAATGTTTTTAATAGCCTCTCAGTTCTTCAGTCTAATTATATATATGCTTGTGAATCAATTGCCATAAAGTCCTCTGTACTTTTCATCTTTACCTTTTTTTTTTTTCGTCTTTACCTTGAAAAATAAGTCACTATTAAAACCAAATCATCAGTTATGGAATTAAGAAAAAAATGTCATCTGCATTAGGCAGCTTTCCATTACTATAACAAAATACCAGAGATAAACAACGTATAAGGAGGAATGTTTTATTTTGGCTCATAGTTTTATTCCATAGTCGGTTGGCCCATTGCTTTGGGCTTGTGGTGAGGAGGCCATGAAACATCATGGTGGGAGATGCATGGTAGAGAAAGACTGCTCAGCTCCTCACGACCAGAAGTAAAAGAGAGGCAGGAAGGGGGTTGGGTCCAGCTATCCCCTTCAAGGGCATGCCCCCAATGATGTAACTTCTTCTACCAGGCTCCACGGCTTAAAGATTCACCACCGCCTAACAGCACCGTGCTTGGGCACCCAGCTTTCAACTCATGGACCTTTGGGTGACATTTAAGATCCAAACTATGGCATCACCCAAACAGTACCTGAAAACTTTACAAAACATCTTCATGAACCTTTATTAAATAAAGCTTTAGAATCTTAAATGAATGGCAACCTGTCACTAAAGCTATGGTATAGGCTATTTTATGCCAAAAAATTTGTTAGATCCATGTCATCAAATCTAGCCAGTTTGTGTAGTTAGTGAAAAGATAGAAATATCTTCATTCTACGCACATGGTCAAAATGCTGAATGTGTCTCACAATCTAAGTTGCAAGGGTTTGAAAGTAGAATTTTGATGATTTTAGACCTATTGCTTTTGAAAGTAAACACTAATTCCAGAACTGTAGTAGAATCAGATCGCTGGATATTGTCATTAAAAAATTAAAATTGCTTTACTTATATTTTAAGGGGGAAGCAAGTGATCTTTAAAAGAAAGTTAAAGAAAAAGATGGAAAGAACCCAGCAAAATGAACTAAAGTTAAAGCTTAAGTATTTATTTCCTTTCCTTTGCTTCCAAGAGTAGAATTCATTCATTTATTCCTATGTTCTAAATGCAGTAGGAAGCAGTCTCCCCAGAACCTAGAAAAGTGCCTAGAACATAGTAGCCAGTCTGTAAGTGAGTGAGGTGGCATTTACGGAAATACCCTATCTCATTTTGCATGGGGTGATGTGGCCCAGAGCAAGAAGTGTAGACCAGGTGCCAGTAGTTGGTGAACAGAGAGCCAAGACCTAGTAACTGCACCAGCTGGGGAAAATCACCCATGCACTGGGAAGGGTATTGGTTAAGACGGATTTCAGCTGCCAGAGAGACCTGACAGACTTTGGAGTAAGAAGAGGAGCACAAGATCACAGCAGACTGGAGCCTAGTGAGCTTTGAAAGCCACTCCCTGATGTTTGACGTCAGGATCTGTTATGCGAGCTCATGCCAGGTTGGCCTCAAAAATCAACAGCTGTGGACAATTGGTTACATGAAGGCTGCCAGTATGGCAATGACATGAAGAAAGCAAGAATAGTTTTCCCAGGTGGTGACATAAAAATCTATGATCTACTGATATCTCATAAGGTTCTGCTGATTTATACATTATAATAGAAATAATGATGAACAAAGTTATTTAAATCAAGGGCTCTTCTAAGCATCCCATTATAGTGGCCCCAGAAACAATATAGAATAGTTCCTTTGTGTGTTGGTCAGCTTTTTGTTGCTGTGACAAAGTACCTGAGAACAACAATTTAAAGGAGGAGAGATTTATTTTGGCTCATGGTATGAGAGGTTTCAGTCCATGGTCAGCTAGTTCCATTGCTTTGGACTTTAGGTGAGGCAGAGTGTCATGGCAGAGAGGGCAATGCAGAGGAAAACTGCTCACTTATGACAAAGCAAGAGAGAATGAGCTGGGAGAAGAGGGAGTGATGACATACCTTTCAAAGTCGTGCCTTCTGAGATCTACTTCCTTCAACAGAGCCCCACCTCCTAATAGCCCCTTCAGCTCTGAACTCAACAAGGGATTAATCTACGGATGAGGTTAGCACTCTCATGATCCAATCATATCTCTGGACCCCACCTCTGAAGATCCCTGCATTGGGGATCAAGCCTGTAATGTATGAGTCTTTGGGAGACACTTTCTATTTAAACCCTAATGTTTTGTTTTTCTTTTAACAAAGGCCTTTCCCACTCTACCAAGAAAGCATGAAGTAGATGGTGAGTCAAGCTTGGTCATTCAAGGGCAGTTTAGTACAGGGACTATTTCAAAGGGGTGAGTTGGGTTTAGGAAACCAAAAGGGATAATACAGTGCCCTGACTAGCAACGACCAACAAGATGCCACCTTCAGGCTTTGAAAGCCAAATTTGCCAAGTGCTCCCCACTAGAGTTTCTGTAGGCCGTTGAGGCAGGAAGGAAGCTGGGGCAGCAAATACCACGCCCGCACTCTCTCCTCTCCTGTACTCCTTCTTCCTCTCACCTGTGGAAGCCAGACAAAAGCCAGAGGCACACAGGCTGGCTGCCAGCACAGAGGGGATCCAGAAGGCTGGAGAGTGGTCCAGGGGCAAGTGGAAGACAGCCCAACCTTACTGGGAATTAACTGATGTTAAGAAAATGATGCCTGAAAGATCTCAAAGAATCAGTAAAAATATTCATTTAAAGAAATTGTTGAAATCAGCTCCACTTGTTAGCATACTAATCTTGGTGCTACATTTCATAATAGCACCCAATCAATGGGTATCTTTGGTTAGACTGTGAACTTCCTGAAGGCAGGAGCCGGGTTTCAGTCTTTATCCTCAACACCACCGTCAGCCTGACTTATAACACATGTTCTATAACTATTTGTTGATTTTTTTTTGTATGAACACATAAATGTTATAGTCTGGATCTAGAATGTCCTGCTAAGGCTTATGTGTTGAAGGCTTGGTCCTCCATGCAGCGGTGTTCAGAGCTGGAAGGTGATTGTATCATGAGGGCTCTAACCTCATCAATGGATTCATCCACCTATGGGCTTATAATCTGATGCCATTATTTGGAGGAAGTGGGGCCCACTTGGGGAAAACAGATCACAGTATGTGTAGCAGTGGGGTGGAGGAATGCCCTAGAAGGGTATATCGTATCCCTGGCTTCTCTCTCTCTCCCTCTCTCTCTTTCTCGCTCTCTCCCTCCCTCCCTTCCTTCCACTATTATGTTTCTCCCTTACTACAAGTCTAGAGCAATGGAGCCAGCCAACCATAAGCTGAAATTTCTGAAATCATGAGCCAAAAATACCTTTCCTCCTTTGAGTTGTTATTCTCAGGTACTTTGTCACAGCAATGGAAAGCTGACTACCACTATAAGTAAATAAGTGAATGGAGTACATTCTGGTGTATTTAATTTTCTTGTCAAAAGGAGCTTTATCCAAAAAGGAAATACAGTCACAGAAAACCTCTTTGATCTTCCTCCGTGACTGAAAACTCTCCCTACAGTATAACATTAGCTGTTGCCACTACTCAAAGCAGATTATACTGAGCATAAAAGCATAGTTCTTTGATGGCTGAGAATCCAGCAATACTCAAGGCTGTCATTCAAAACTGTGGGGGTGACAACAGAGCTGACTTTCAGGGCACCTGAAATTTTTAAACACAAATAAACAAATACATTGGAATTGCTGTACCAGGTCAGACTGGTGGTTTGTTCAGCCAAGAACTCTGCTAGGGCCAAATGTTTTTCCATAAGTGTAAACTCTGTGATTAATTTAAGATTGAGGTCAGTAAGACTCCAATATGTAGAGAATTGATTTCCTTTTTTCTCCACTGTCATATTTTCTGCTTCTCTTTTGGTGCTTTTTGACATTCCCGAAATGACTAAACTCTCTACTAAATTAAGTCTCTGGACTTTATTTCTCCTATTGCTTCTCAAGAGGATTGTTTTACTCTCTATCACCTGTCCAGTAGGGGTCAACTTGTGTTGGCTTCTTTCTTCTTTCAAATATTAGATGAAATCATCACAATTCTCTCTTAAATTTTCTCTCCAATCCGCATTCCCATTCCCAGCTAATATTACAGTTTCACTGCTGTTCAACAAACTCCTCCAAAATGCACGTAATTCTGAAAAGCTGACAGCCACTGACCTGTTATTCTTTGGTGTCCTGGGGATGGCCCAGTCACATGCGTGAATCAATTGGAGAACATTCACTTCCACATGTTACAAGAAGACTGTAACCTAACACCAGTGAGCTTCCTTGGTTGATTTTGTATACTGTCGGGTTAATTTCTCTGGTAATTCCCTGTAATCCACATCTCTGTGCCTTCAGAAATCTGGCCCTTCACATTGGCCCTATGGGTATCATGTCTCCAAAGTAACAAATCATGGCAGACTCATGGAAATGTCCCACCTTGACAGTACTCTTTTGGTACCCTCTTGCAGGGTTTCCTAAGGAGAAACCCTCCATACAGTCCCTGTACTAGACTTCGGGTTTTGTTCACGTGATCCCCCATCCCTTGCTGTGAAAGAGAACTGTAGGCCCCCAAAGACTGACCAAGACCTGCAAAACCCAGCCCTTTCCGTCTTCTCTTTCATTCCTCTCTTCCTTTCTTCCAACCCATTTCTGTCCTCCTCCTCCTCCCTAAACCATTTTCAGAGCTTAGCTCTGAACTCTACAAATTCCAGTTGTGGCTCAACTGTGAGCTCCCAATAGGTTCCCTGATTCCCTCCTTAGTGCAGTCCTGAAGTTTTGAAGAAGTAGGAAATGATACATTCATAAGAGGATAAAGTTTATTTGAAAACTGAAGTTGAAATTCTGTTATACATATATACACACAAGAAGATGGAATAAGCAAAAAATTTTAAATCACAAAATAGACGAGCAAAAACAATAAAGCTTTATTTTTCCCCAGCTCCCAATGACGAATGTAACTGCATTGTATACCTAAAATGTACCAATAAACTTAATGAAAAAAAAATAAAGCCTTTAAATTATCTTTAACCCTATTCTTCAGAGACAATCATTATTTATATTTTGATGTATATACTAACACTCTGTTCTTCAAAAACATATATGTATGTTTTTAATAAAATGGGGCAACACTATTTATGACTATCATCTTGTCTCTTTCATGTCACTAATCTTTTACATCATTTGAAATGACTGAATAATATTCCAGTTCATCAATGTTCATAATTTATTCAACAAATGTCTTAATGTCCCAACTGTCACCTCATTTCTGATGTTTTGATGGTCAATATCATGCCTAAATATTTACATATGTTAACATAAAGAAATGGCTCTAAATGGAATTACTAGATCAAAGACTGTGGAACACAGTGAGGCTTTTGATACAAATCAACCACATGACTGAGCTCTGGGATCTGATTTACTACAAAGATTGAGAATTTGAGGTAAGAGGAAAGATGAAGAGAAAATGAAACTGTTTGAGAAGAATAAGAAAAACATCAATAAAACATTCAGGTAAGAAAACTGAAAGCTTTGCTTGCAAACAAAAACTTAGAAACCTTGTTAATGTCCTCCCTTGCTTTCCTGGATGAAAAATAGATTGCAGGATCATATTCTCAGTAGAAGGAAGGAAAGGAGAGAGGGAAGGAGAAACAGAAAGGAGGAGAGAGGAAGAGAAGGGTGGGAGGAAAGAAGAAAAAGAATATTTGAAAAAAGTTCAGAAGACAACATAGTTGATTTCATGAAGCATGACAAATTCCACCCCAACAAATCAAAGGTGCAGTTGGTTATATACATCTTTTCAGACAACACATGTGAAATATCTCTAGTGATGTGTTTGTCTCCTCTGTGGCCATTCTAGTAAAGATGTTGTCCCAGTTGCATTAATGTTTGATTGAAATAGACCCTTGGAATAAATACCACAGGCTGAGAGCTTCCAGAACTCTACACAAATATAACTAGGCTGGGAGGGGGGAGTTGAATCTCTATCCGATGAAACCAGGAAATTGGTAGTAAAAATTATCAACTGTTGTCTTGAATCACCATGGAATGTGTCCTTCGTTCCAGACTTACCCATGGCATCCAGCTTGGGTGACCCTGGAGCCCAGAATGAACACGAGGCACAAACACACATGAGGTAAGGAGAGAAAGTGAGGAGACTAAGAGCTGAGTAAGAGAAAAGAGAAGGAAGGGCAGAAAACAAAGAGGTGAAAATGGAGAGAATCAGCTTCATTGCTTCAGTGGCATGAAAATAATGATCTGGAAACCTTACTTGGAAGGTTTACTGTGCCTGGGGTCATGGAAATACTACACTCTTCTCCAGAAGGACAAAGTGTTTCCATACAATTTCCCCAGCATTGGTACCTAGTGCTTACACACACACACACACACACACACACACACACACCATACTTAAAGGACCCCTTTAAGAAACAAACCAACCAAACACCAAAGTCCTTGATGGGTTGGTCTCTGATGAGGTAGGCAACAGCCCAGCCAGAATACACTTCTAGGAAATCCTGTCATGGGTACATCGTGTTGCTTCAAGGGCTTGGTTCTAACATAACTCAAGCAAGAGATCTTTGATGTCCATTCTTTTTGAGTAGGTTCTTTAGCATGAACCTGCCTCAAAACGTAAGCCCCAAGTCTCCACACTTGCCCAGGATGGGAAGATGCTACAGCTGACAGAAGAGACTGGCAGGAGCCTGGAAAAGTACAATAATATTCTACGTTGCCTTTAGTCTTATTTTTTATTTAGGCTAATTTGCATGACTGGTGTATGCCAAATGAAGATATTTTTCCGTCTCCCTAGAATAGCTTCACGTTAAAATATCACTCTTTTCAAAGTGCCCGAATATTACTGTGGTGAATAATAAGACAGATGGAAAATAGGAAGGGTAGAGCAAGTTCAAAATGCTTTATATTTGGCAGAATAAATTAGCTTTCCAGATTTCCAGCCTCCCTCAACTTTACTCATCTGAGGGCACTATCCACGCCATCCTGTGGAGCTGCGAGAACCAGAGAGCCTCATCAAACTCTATCAGCCTCCTACACACAGCACATTCAAAGGGCAGGTGGCAGCTGCCCGTCCCCAGGCTGAGCATGACACATTCTGGGGAGTGAGCAAGCCCGGGGAGAGCTTCCAGGCTGTGGAGCTTTGCTTCTTGCAGAATTCTGCCTGAAGCATCCATCACTTTCTGGAAAGAATCAAAATCCAGTGCGTGATGGATTTGTAGAAAATGGATGATCACCAGGAGTTCTTTCTCCCTTTCTGAGCAGACAGTAGCAGGAAGCAACCACCAGCTAAATATTTGACTAAATCGGGTTCACAACCCTGTGCTGCCGGTGACATGAACGTGTCTGTTTCTGAGGATGGCAGCTGCCATATTGATGGATCCCAGTGTGGCTCCTCAGCTCAGTGTGCTTCTCTCTCTCCTCCCTCCACTCAAAACTGAGCTGCCCTCCCAAGCCCACGTGAAATGTCACCACTCTTCCCGGAAGCCTCTTCCATGTACCAGGGCTTCTCTCCACTAAACAATTTAGAGATTAATAATGTAGCAACGGGAGAGAGATTAAAAAGCCATCTGGCGAGCAGGCCCTGACGAAGCCTAAAATACCTTCCAGACCAAAAAGAGACGAGAGCTCACAGCGAGAGCAGACAGATCTGAGCTCCATTTCTAGACTTGGTACTTATTAGCTGCACAGTTTTCAGGGTGGTTACTTGACTTCGTCCTCTTCCATTCTGGGAATAATAGTAGTCTACACCTCACAGGGTTTGGGGGATAACTTCATTGTCATTGGAAACAGTCTAATGCAAATAGTATAAATGTTAGTTATGACAGCTGCCAGTCCTGCAGCTGGGACGGACCACCTATGGTCCACTCTGGGGCAGCTCCACCAACTTCAAGACTAATGCAGCCAGACTGCCAGTGTGCTGAGCAGGCCCCTTGTGTCTGACTGTGTGATCGCTAGAAGCCTATAAAAGAGGAGAAAGCCTCAGTGTACCTGAGTCCCATTCGACCTCTTCATGACTCAGAGCTCACAGTACCAGAGTTTGTTCATTCATTCATTCGTTCAACAAATTCTTGTGCTAGTATGTGCTGGGTGCTCAGCTAGGAACTGGCAAACATCCCTGTGTCATGGGACTCACATTCTCAAAGAGAAAACATGTAAGAGTAGGAGATATGGTGTACTGGAGGCTTAGGAGTCCAGGGCCTGGGAGCTCCCATTGGCAACCTGATAGCAGGAAGGCCCATCTGAGCAGGTGATGGCTGAGCCCAGACCAGAAGGAAGGGAGGGAGCACGCAATGTGTATGGGGAAGCCACAACAGCAACCCTCTTCCGCCCCTGAGAGCTGCTTCTGCAGGCCCAGCACAGGCCTGGGAGGGGAGGGGAGCTGTTCCAGCTCACTCCCAGCCCAACACATAGAAAGTGGCCCCAACAGATTGGGTAGAGAAACAGACCCTGCGGGCAGCGTCAGGGACCACTGACATGACTGAAGGGCCCACACAGCGCCCGGTGCTGATAAGAGGGTGGTACTGGGGCATCTGCAAAGGAATTCTAGCACTCTGAGCTCTTCTTGGAGACAGGGCATCCATCGCTCAGCGCTTGGGCTCAAGCATGAAAAGTCATAGCTGATGTCTGGGAAACCAAAGCGCTTGATGCTGCTGGAAGCCCACAGCTTAGAAGGATGAGACACTCGGCCCAAGACCCAAGTCTGGTTGCCATGGCTACTCCCTCACCTTAACATCCTCTTCTGGGGTGGTCCAGAGAGCATCTATTAAGGACAGTGTGTCATGTTGCTTTTATCTATGTTTTATTTCAATCTAAGGGGCCTATAAGCACCTTGAAGGTAGAGACAAATTCTTACACTCCAGTTGCTTGCAATAATTTTCTTTGGACTAAAATTATATTAGCCAACATTTACTGAATATTTACCACATGCCATTGTCCCAAGCACATCATGGGCATTAACTCTTTAATTGTTACTCCACCTGGTAGGGTGGGTACTTCTATTCCAGATGAGAAATGGAGACACAGAGAGGTCATTCAGTTAGTAAGTGGAAATTTGATTCTAAATTTGCTATGGGTTGTCTTGTGTCCCCTTAAATATCATCTGTTAAACTCTTAAGTGTCAGGACCTCAAAATCTGACTATATTTGGTAACAGGGTATTTAATTAAATAATTAGGTGACCAGGTCTTTAATTAGGTACTTCAGCTAAAATAAGGTCGCTGGGGTGGGCCCTCACGCAGCATGACTGGTGTCACTACAGGAAGAGGAGATCTGGACACAAACAGATTTGTGTATAGGAAAGACCATGTGAAGACACATGGAGAAGATGGCTACCTACAAGGCAGAGAGGGGCCTCGAAAGCAACAGCCCCGCCACCACCTTGATCTTGGACTCCCAGCCTTCAGAACTTAAAAAATGCACTTCTGTTACTTGAGTCTCTCAGACTGTGGTATTTGTTACGGCCACCCTAGAAAGCTGGTCTCCAGGGGACGTTTAAGAAAGAACCAGGTGTCTCTGCGTTTCCTTTCTGAGGCCACACAGCCTGGCACTGCCGTCTCGCCTGTGCTCACCATGAAGAGGTGGAGTCTCTGGTCCCTGGGCATCTGGCATCCAGCAGGCTGAAATGCCCATGGTTTCCTCAGTGCTAAGCACACCCTGCTCGGGAGGAAAATTCACCTTCATCACACAGAAACTAATTTCCTGGCTTACACATGACCCACATCATGGAACTAGACTTCTTCATTCATGAATTCATTGGTTCATCCAACCAATGATTATTGACGCCTGCTGTCTCAGGCCATGTCCTGAGCACTGAAAATATAAAGGCAACCAGACATAAATCACAGCTCTCTGTAACCTCAGGACCCATGGCCACAGATTCAACCAACTATGGCTGGAGAGTGTTAAGAAAAAGAATCACATCTGAACTGAACAAGTGTGGATATTTTTTGTTCTTATTTCCTATTTACACAGCATTTACATTGTACTAGGTATGGTAAGTAATCTAGAGATGATTTGATGTATATGGAAGATGCGCATAGGTTGTATGTAAATATATACTATTTTACATAGAGACTCGAACACCCACAGATTTTGGTATGAAAAGATGGTCATGGAGCCATTCCCCAGAGGGTACCAAAGGAAGACTGTAAAGATACATTTTATTTTAATCAAGTAACCACACAAAATATTAAATGGCCAGTGTGGTAAGAACGAGAAAGGAGAGATATACAGTGCAATGGACGCAGATACTGGGGAACCTGGCCCCTTACGAGTGGTCAGCAAAGGCTTGCAGATCCTCAGACATAGAGGAGATACTGGAGGTACTGCAAGGCACAAAGCCCAGGATCCCAGACGAGGAAGTCCAGACCCACGCCTCAAGGAAAGAATTCGACTCAGAGCAGCTCGGCTTCTCAGATGCCACAGAATGGAGGCAGAAGGACGGGAAGAAAGAGAGAAGGAAGAAGAACAAGAAGAAAAGATAGAAAAGAAAGGAAGTCAGGGGGAAAAAAGGGAACAGTAATTGCAACCTGCCACATTCCAGGCAATACACTGAGCATGTTCACCTCATTCCACTCATATTTTCAGCCATCACAGAAATATCTACACTGGGCTAGGAATGGTCTGAGTGTGTGGGTGGGGGATGCTGTCTCCTTACATTTCACATACCAGGTGCCTCCCTGGCTCAGGCCAGCCCAGCCAGCGGCTCCACCCACAGGTTATCCACATGTCTGTGGCAGCAAGGCCTCCTCTGCGACACAATCTCCAGCAGAAGACTTCCAGCTCTCGGAAGACTTGGCATAAGCAGTGAGGCCCCTGAACAGTCCCTGCATCCCAGCTACCAGGGCGGCTGCATTCCTCCCAGCAGGACTTTGAACAAACCTCAGGGGGGTGCTGAGGATTGCTGAAGGTCAAGAATGGGTGGAATGTGATGGGATTTACTGGAAGATTCAGATTCTTGCAAAGTCTGAGATGGCAACAAGAATTTCTAAAACCCAAAACTAAGACCTGAAATATGACCAGAGAGATAAACTGGTCTGCTTTAAATTGCTACCTAAGAAGTGCTTTCATTATTTATACATTTCATGATATATATCGTAAATATATATATATAGAAAAAGGGAAAGAAAAGCTCAGATTAAAAACATTTTAACATGTATTTATGTTCCACTTCCAAAAAGCCTCACTGCACTTAGAACAAAAGTATTCCTTTTCTTTTCTGTAAATTCACAATTAGACTTAGCCCTTTCACTCTCCTACTTCCTTTACTAAGAACACAAGTAACAGCTAAGTGAACTTTGCTAACGTAATATCTTCAGAAGCATGACTGAGAGCCCTGTGTATTACCTAGATCAACATCTATGTTAAAGACCATAGAGAATTTTGTTTTAAAGTTCAGTGCTAGGAAAGGCTTCGTTTCCCTTCCAGTAATAGGTGCTAGAGAACTAAGCTTTCCCTTTACTATGGCTACAAAGAAGCTCAGAGCCAGCGTGAAGGCTCAACTGATGCAATTATGTTGGCCCTTGTGCTTGGTATTTACCTTTTTTGTTTGTTTGTTTGTTTGTTTGTTAATAATTTTCTATTTCCTATTTACTTATGCCCCTGTCCTTGGTTATTGTTTTAATAGCCTTAGTCACTCTGACACGACAGTCAAACTACCTTATCCCTTCTATCCCCGCAGAAAACAACTGGAGTATGGCATGCATTATTCATCTATTGCTATTTTTTTAATTACCCCAAAGTTAAATATTCCACACTGTTTTTGTGAGTAGGACTCTGGTAGCTGCTTAGCTGGGTGGATTTGCCTCCAAGCCAAGATGTTGCCATGGCTGCAGACATCTGAAGGCTTGGCCTATGCAGGCCAGTCTACTTCTGTGCATACTTGCCACACACCCAGCCAGAGGTGCTGCAGGGTGACTGCTTAAGCATCTCACATGGCACCTGGCTTCCCTCTAAGCAAATGATCCAAGAGAAAAAGCAGGGACTAAGCCGAAGTACCTTTTATGACCTCGTCTAAGGAGTCACACATCAGAATTTCCTCCACATTCTACTCACAAGAAGTGACTCGCTAAGAGTACAGCTCACACTCAAGGGGAGGGGAATCAGGTTCTGCCTTCTGAAGTGCCTTCCTCACATGGCAGAACAGATAAACAATCTCCCTCGGGCTTCTGCCATAAGAGAATTAAACCCATTCATGAGAGCAGAGCCCCTGTGGTCTAATCACCTACCAATACCATCACCTTGGGCCTTGGGTTTCAACATAGGAATGAAGGGCACAGATACCCAGAACACAGCACACAGACATATGTGGGAGAGAACACGTGGCGTCAGATGAAGTCAGAAATCAAGAAGGGACAAAATTTTCAAAAAGAAGAAGAGCTATGTTTTTAATCAGTTTTGAATGTCAATACCACCAAAGATAGAGTGGAAGAATAAAACTAAGGTAGCAAGTCCTAATGAATTTATAATTACTTTCATCTTTTCTTGAACATTCTCATTAGATCACACTCCAGGGGAGGGGAATCAGGTAAGAGAAATGAGTGGTGACTCAGAAAACAGGGTTACAGGTAAGGACTGCGCTTATCTCTGGGGCATGGTGGGCACTGGAGGGTAGGAGTGGGGATTGCAACTTCTGGTGCGACTGTACCAGATCCACGTTGCCAGGGAAAATCCAGAAACCCCAGTGGGCCAGACACCGGGCGCCTGGCGTAACCCCTGCTATTTAGGATCAGTGTGGCACAGACACTTAGCTTCTCATCCATCTAGAAAGTGTCCCTCCTGGTAAGAGGCCACAGGCACATGGGGAGGCTTTCTGGCTCATCCCAATATGGCACCAGCCTGCCTCTCTATGCCAGTGAATCCCCAAGTGCTAAGGGTGATTCACAAGATAGCAAAGATTTTCTTCTCCGTAAAGTCATCTTCCCACTTGCAAAATTGCCGTAAAATACTCCAATACACACCAACTAAGTAACCAGCTCCGTGAGGTGTGTAACAATCTTGTCATGTGGGAATTAACTAGCCTAAAATATGAGCGAGCCAGAGAGTGTATTATGAAATAAAGCATGTAGTGTGGAGCTTTTTCTTTCATTCTTTATGAAGAAATCCAGATGCCTAAGGAGATTAAATGTGTTCATTCAATAATAGTTAAATTCACATCTCCCACGCCTGCTGGGACGCACTCCCACTACCGTGTCCACCTTCTTACCCAGCAGAGGACACGTCTCTGACCCTCAGAGACCAAGGTGTGGGCTGTCCCCAGGGCATCCATAAGAGCCCCATGCATATAAAATGCCTGCCTACATCACACTGTTTTGTGTTTATCTGAGAGTGGGTCCTTTTCTACTTAGTGACCAAGAGCCCCAGGGGGAAGGGATACAGGCTTATTTGCATTTGTACTGAGCTTGGAGTCTGAGGCAGCTGCTGGTGTAGACACTGCTTTGACAAGGGATCATAATGGCAGCCATGGATGGGGGGAATCCAACACAAGAGTGCGTTGTTGGGGCAGTCACCACTGCGCAAGGAGAGCTTGCCTCACGGCTGCTGTTCCTCTCTGTCAAGAGTTGTCCCATGGTACAACAGATCTCTCCCCCTTCCAGGGGTCCCCAGGTAACCCAGTGCCATGGATGTGGGGGTCCCACCCACCAGCTGATGGGTGGCCAGAGCCCCAGTTCATTTAGAAGGAGGACCAAAGGGTAGGAGGCAAGATGGAAGAGGTGAACAGCACAGCCTAGGGACAGGAGGAAAGCATAACAATTCAGAGACCATCGTGGTTGTCTAGCAAGAGGTGGGAAGGACAGGAATCCAAACTGTGGCCTTGGAGACAGGGAAGAAGGGAGAGTCATCCGGGATGTTGCTGACTTGGTGGTGAAAAGGAAGCATACAGGGGCCTCTTGCCTCTAACCTAGCTGCCTCCAGGAGGGTGCAAAGGAGCAGAGGACCAAGAAGAGGAAGGGTACTGTGGACTCCAACAAGAGTTGCAATAGTCAAAAGGAGCATGGTGCAGATGGGGACCACAGCTTAGGAAAGAGGATGAAAAGTGCTGCTGGGAGCTCAGCTGGAGCCAGAGGCGGTGATTTATCTTCACTCCAGCTCTGTCGATTTAGGAACAAGTTGCGCTGACAGCTGGCCCAGTCTGAGTTGGGAATTTTGTTGGATAGGTCTGCAAAGCCAAGGGACCAAGGGAATGAATAGAAGATACTAAGAGCGTGAGAAGCTAGACTGTGGGTTAAATTTTGTGATGGGTGTTAGATGATTTTTGTAACCTTTTCGTACATTCTAGATTCTTTTTTGGTTTTTTTTTTTTGGTACCAGGGATTGAACTCGGGATCTTGTGCTTGCAAGGCAGGCGGCAGAACCACTGAGCTAAATCCCCAGCTCTTGTTCCAGATTCTTAATGTATGCAATATGATGATTTTTCCTGTCTGTGACCTGAAAAGGAATATTACCATATCCAATGTTGGTGCTTTTGAGTATTTGCGGCCAAAAAAATTGTTTTGAAAATGGCATTGATCAGAGAGGTCCCTTGCAGGCTCCGGGGCAGCTCAAGCGAGCTTGGAGGTGGTTTCCCCAAGAGGGGCCCAGGTAACGAGAGCTTGCAGGGCATGTCCTGGTGTCCTGGTTTGGCTTCCCCCTGTTGGCACTCTTGTTCCAGGAATGAGGACACGCACATATCTAAAGGCCAAAAGGACTAAGCCATCTCCCTCCCACTCCGGCCTCTAGCACATTCTGCTCCTTGGTGCTGTTTGAATTCCAATTTTCCATTTTCTCCATTTCTCACCCCCTACCCCTACCCCTTGTCTTTGATCCCCTGCCTCCCTCTAGTCTCCAGTGCTCTAAGGTGACAAGAAACTATTGACTCCTCCCCAGCATGCCCTGCAGGTCATTTCCTTGAGTACCAGGCAGGTTTTACAAGTGCTCCAATTACCCTGTGAGAATGACAAGCCCCTGAGGCCTGTGGCCTCGGGTACTCTGGGTTGGCCCTTGTCCACAGGACTTCTCCATTTGGAAGGCCCTGGCGTCCGGGCCTGCAGATGTCATGGGCATGGGGCAAGGAGTGAGACCTTAATTCAACTTGGCTGAGAGCCCCACGGCTTCTGTTGGTTTCTTCCTCTCCCCTGGGCCTCCATGCAAATGTTATTCCATTTAGACAGAGTTTTCAAACCCTTGGCATTTGCTTTAAAGGTAAGTCTGCTTTGAAGACTGGTAGGGATTTCAGTCATATTTCTACTCATAGTCAAGGAATGAGTGGGAACTAAAAATATCAGCATTTTGGATTTCTCTCTCTCTTTCTTTCTTTTTTTTTTTTTTGAACCTCGCTCACTCAGTCTTCTGAGTGCTCCAGGGAGCAGTCTGGCTGTCCTGTGCCCACACTGTCACCCTGAGGCAATGTCATCAGGACTTCCAAATGGCCCAGAGACCTGACACAGCGCCATAGGACTCCAAGGCCATTTTCCTAAACATGTGAAACAAAGTTCCCTAAATACATTACAAATTTAACAGGCAAGACAATTTGGCTATGGAAAAACCAGTCAGGATGTTCAGAGTATTAAAAGGCAAATTAGCTGACAAGTATCATCTCCACTCCATGTGCAGCCTGACATTAAGCAGCTCTACAAGTTATTACCAGGGTGTTGCGGCCAGAGAGAGGCCTGGCCAGCTCTCAAGCTGGCTTCATTACTCACTGGCTTGTTCTGCCCGTGCCCTTGTGGGCCACAACCATCTCTAGACAGGGACCAGGCAAGCGAACGTGGGGTCGGAAAATATTTTACTTGAAAGGCAATCCGAAGATAGACAATGATTTGCCATTGATGGCTTCTGTGTGAGTCAGTCTTTCTAAAAGTAGAAATGCTCCTTTAAAAGAAAGAAAGGAAAAAATCCTCTAAAATCTGTCAACTTTTTTTTTAAAACCAGATCTGTCTTTTGGAATTAGATTTAAATTAAGACAGGATGACTCACTCTGCCGATGCCTCATTAAAATAGAGATACCTTAAGAAGGTCAGAAGTTTGGACGTTGAGGTTGGATACAAACTGTTCTTCCATTTCAAGAGATCTGCACTCCAAAAGACAAAAGCATCTGGCAATGTCCTATATTTCTTGCTCCACAGGGTCAGAGCACCCCTTGGCAACGTGGACCAACATTCTGATTGACAGGCTAAGTTAACCATCCATGGCCAAGGTAATAATCATTTGGTATGCCCATATCGAAGCTAATTATTAAAGTTAATTAACAAGAAGCTTAATTAACGTATTAGCCATCTGACAGTGAAGAAACTGCTAAAGGTCACTTAGGGACTGGTCACTCTTCTGCTGTTGTATTTTAGCTGGAGAGCAAAGTCAGAAAAATATTTGCCAAGTAAAGCAGAACAAAAAAGAAAAATTGCTAAAGACTGGAAGCACCATGGTAACACTCCAATCTGAATGCTGTGCCACATCTAAAAGACAAGTGATAATGACAACAATTTCTGGGAAATTGTATTAGATAATGCCTGCCTCCGAGGTACAAGTGACTGAGCCATTGTTCCCTTACGTTAAACCTGTTTACTCCTTTCATTTGCAATCTCAGAGGAATAAATTCATCCACATGAAAACAAGTCCCCTGTGGAATAAATTGCCTGAGAGTTTTTGCCAAAGCAGAAGATGTGATCACTGGTGACATAAAAGTAGGTGGCAATCCTAGCAGACCTCATCACCCTTGCTGTCTACCTATGCCTACTCAGGCTTGTTTTTGTGATTAGGTTCGTCCTTATATTCTGGCCAAATAAAGTAACAGGATATAATACATAACACCACCTGTAGCTTAGTGCCTGTTAGTAGGCAAATTCACATAAATCAACAGAGGTCATGGCGGGAGAGATGGATCTGAAGACCCAACTGGAATAAATTGGATGTCTGGCTCTGCCACTTGCTATGTGGCTCAGACAAATCCCTTGGTCACACTGGGCGTAACTGGCAGTGTCATATGGAATAAAGACAGTAGAAGTTAAACGGACTAAGAGTGTCTGGAATTGAGTAGGAGTCTCATAAGTCCTGCTACTATGTCTTAAGTGGCCCATTTAAGTGACAATGAACAAGACGGCCGCTGATATATTAATCCGTTTATTTACAGACGTCTGAGGATGCCTAGGTGACACTGGGGCTCCAGGGAACATTTGATCTTACGTAATGATCCCTCTGGAACAGGCCCCTTCCACTCTGCCCAGATTCTGACTCCATCGAAGCTATCTTCCGGTTACCAAACTTTTTGGTTTCGGGACACCTTCACAGTCATAAAAATGATTGAAGGCCCTACATTAGTTTTCTGTCGCTGCAGTAACTAATCACTACAAATTCAGAGGCATCAAACAATGTAAATTTATCACTGTACCGTCCTGGAGGTCAGAGGTCTTGAGGATCCCCAGAGGTCAGTAGACTACATTCTGCAAGCCAGTGCCTCAGAGTAGCCATCACCCAAGAGGCGCGGAATCAAGTGGGAATTGTCTGAAGCCTTCTTGATTGTTAGAACTCATGGAGGCAGCTCCAGGTAGCAAACACATTTCTGCAACAGACAAGGTCCTGACTTAAATCCTTTGAAATGTATGTTTTCTCTTGGAACCTGTAGCTCTCTCATCTGAAAGATGAAATTAGTACTTTTCCTAACAGCTTCAGAATTTTATTATGAGACTCAAACTTTGATCGCGTGTGTGAAAATTATTTTTCTGACTTTGCTATAAACAACTGACCTAAGTGGCACATATTTAGCATACAATGGCTTTGTTTTCCATTTTTATTTTTTATTAGTAGATGTTTGCAGTACATAACAGCCACATTTCTCCTGGAGAGTTGGTGTTTGGACCTCCATTGCCTTTGCCACTGCCAAGATAATGAGCACAGCCATTGCTCCCAGCAGTTTCCTCTCTTCACCTCCTATATTGTCAGCTTTACATTTTCTAGAATTTTATATAAACAAAATTGTAGTGCATATACTCTTTTCTGACTGGCTTCTTCCACGCAACATAATTACTTTGAGATTCATCCCTGTTGTGGCAGGTACTAAAACGCAGTTCATTCCTTTTTACCTCTGAGTAGTATTCACCTATGGGCCACCATTTGGATTGCTGTAGTTTGGGACTGTTACACATAAAGCTGTTATGAATATTTGTGTGTGAATTTTTTTAGGAAATTACTCTAAACTTCACTTTGGTAAAGATCCAGGAGTAGAGTGGCTGGGTCGTATTATAGGGTCATGTTTAGTTTTTAAAGAAATGTGGAAATTATTTTTAAAGGTGACTGTACTTTTACAATCCCATTAGCAGTGTATTTTAAATTTTAGTCATTCTAATAGGTATATATGTATTAAAGCAATTTGAATGCCAAAAATCTGTATGCAAATATAAGATTTATAATAATATCTCTTTATTGTGTATAATTTCAAAGCATGCAAGTTTACCCTGAATATACTTTACAGTCATTTGTTAGTTGTTCTGTAAATATTTTCCAAGGTTTGAGACCATTTTGAATGCTTAATAAAAATTATAAATTTCTCAACAGCAATGATGGAGATTTTTATTTCTTTGATTTTTCGAAAACCTAGTGTTGACTCTCAGTAAGCATATTCTCTTCCTACCTGTCCCTCCAAATTCTCCAAATTACTTTGTATCCATACTTATACCCACTCAAACAGACATACCCTTGGAGGAATTTACAAATTAAAAGGCCATCCCGCTAATACGTCCCAGTGACACTGATGGTTTCTGTTGATTGTGTCTTATCTTTAAGTCATTAGGCCAGTTCTTATTTTCACTGCAACGGCAACTCCAGCAAGAAGATTTGGGACTTGAGATGACTGGAGGCAAAACATGTGCAGAATCTTCTTGCAGCTACTTCTTAAATAGAAATAACCTACACTGCAATCCATCTCAGAGACATTCCCCAGCTCCCTCTGAATCTCATACCAGACAGCTTTGCTAACTCTGATTGCTAAGGAGGAAAAACATAAATCATTAAATAGCAGGGAAGGCCAGTATGATTTCTAAAAATAAGCACTAATTAGACACTTTTAAAGACAAATGCTTTATTTCCTGTTTTTCCCTTCGATGTTAATTTATCCAGTTGCTGCCTATTGTTAATAAATCCTTTTCACCAGTGTTAATGACTTGATAATTTATAAAACTCTTTTAGATACATTATCTCAATAAATTTAGAAGGAATGTGCTTTTTATTAATTAGCAACAAAAACAAAAGAAAACTAGAGTCTCAGAAAAGTAAAGTGACTTACTCAATTATATTCTATTAGTATCACTGTGTAAAAAATTACCACAAAGTTAGCAACCTAAAAACACAAATTTTTACATCCATGTGTCCATGGTCAAGAGTTTAGGCACGAGTTGGCTGAGACTCCCTGTCTAAAATCAAGGCCTTGGCCCGGGGATTTAGCTCAGTGGTTTCACTGCCTGCTGTGCAAGCGCAAGGACCCGAGTTCAATCCCTGGTACTGGAAGGAAGGAAGAAAGAAAGAAAGAAGGAAGGAAGGAAGGAAGGAAGGAAGGAAGGAAGGAAGGAAAGGAAGGAAGGAAAGAGAGAGAAAGAAAGAAAGACAGAAAGAAAGAGAAAGAAAATCAAGGCCTTGACAGGGGCTGTAACCTTACATGTCTGTGAGGCTGGATTCTCTTCCAAACTCCCACGGTTGCTGGAAAAATTCAGTTCCTTGCAGTTCTTTTAGAAATTGAGTTGCAAGTTTTGTTGCTGTCTTTTGCTGGCTCTCAACGGCCTCGATCTCTGCTCCTGTGGGGTCTTTCGTCAGTCTCAGTTAACTGGCCCTCTCAACATGGCAGCAGACTTTCCCAATTCCAGAGTGAGAATCTCTCTTCAGTTTGCCATGGTGCACTATTCTATAATGTAAGGTAATGGGAGTGATATGGCAGCATGTGTTAGTCAGATTTCTGATGCTATAAAAATTACCTGAGATTAATCAATTCATATGAAAGATTTATTTTGACTCACAATTTCAGAGACTTCAGTTCATGGTTGCTTGGCCCTGCCACTTTGGGCCTATGGTAAGGCAGCACTGCCTGATGGGAGAGCAAAGCTGCTTACTTCATGGTGGCTGGAAGGAGAGAGAGAGAATGAGGGAAGTAAAGAGGGGGTTTTGCTTCCGTTAGCCCCTCCAAGCCACACTCCTCGTGTCCCAGTGACCTGACTTCTTCCCACTAGGCCCCACCTCCCAAAAGTTCTCTCACCTCCCAAGAGTCTGGTGACCAAGCCTTTCAGCATGCAGGCCTTTGGGGGACGTGGAAAATATAAACCATAACGTAGCACCTTTGCCACTGCATGTAAACAATCAAGGGTGGTACTGTCCATCGAACTGACAGATCCCACAATTCTCAAGGTGAGACAACCACACAGACTGTGGACACCAAGACCTGGGAATCTTGGGCATCATTTTAGAACTCTGCCTTCTGCAGATAGTAAGTTTAAAGATCTGAATTCAGAGCTAGATGATCCAAGAGCTTTCCATGTGAGCTTGAGAGGTGATGGGTCACCAGAGGCCTCGAGCAGTAACATGCCTGTCTTGTCACCTCCATGTTCCCCACGGAGCTCTCCTTACACATCATGGGCGCCCTCTGCCTAATAACAGAGGGCAGAGCAGGAGCAGAGTCAGCAAAACCTGGATTGAGCTACTGATTCACTGTTGGACTGGTCTGAGGTAGGTCAGGAAGGTCTCCTGCATGCCACAAAGAAGCACTGCTGATGGGAACATTTTCCTTGGGTGGCCGACTGTACTCTCTCTACACAAATTAAGACTGTGGGCTTGTGGATGCCAACTTCCTTTGTGGATCCCACCATCCTGCCTTCTCAATGTCATGGTCTTCCCAGTGACCCTGGTCAGAACATAGCAGGATTCTCCACACCCCCTCATCCCAACATCCAACCACAGTGTGTTCTAAGTTACTTTCCTGTGTCCACTGTTTCTTGGTCTTCTCATGGCATGGTCTATCACCTGGAGTTGTCCTATGGAGGTCATCATTAGCTGTCCAAAAATATCCTCTCTCTCCCTCCTTGGACACAAAGTTAAACTGTGTTTGCCAGCCTTTTCTCCAAGATCAACTGATTGGCTGTGTCCCGGCTATAAAAACTTCCTTCACTTGCTCCTCCCCCTTGACCTTTCTTTGCCTGGCTGCAGATGAAGAGAAAGTTTTGGGGATGAAGAAGACACAGATGAAAGGAACAGGGAGGAAAGCTGCTGACCCATCCTGATCCCCACTCAAAATAGTTATAAGAAAGACACTGGTTTGCAGTGTGGTGTCCAGGAAACGCCTCTCTCTGTCCGCTTGTTCCCTTTACTTCACTACACTGACACATTAGCTTCTGCTTCCCCAGCTCCTGGCCTAGTGCTTGCCACAGAATAAGCAACTGGGCAAGGGATGAATAAGTGACTATTTTCTGGAAATCCTATCATCTTCTTATCATTTTCTTCCTGCAACCCAACAGAAACACACCATAGCAAACAATAAACACTCAAAAAACTTTAGGCATTGGTGGCTCTGGGTACTGATCAAGGATAACTCTGATTTTACCTTGAATTTCTTGACTAGTTTCATCTCTTAAGAGTCCTTTTTCTGTTCGGGGCTACCTGGGAGGCATGAGCAGAATGGTCCCGGCTTTTTGCTGGGAACCCTGGTTTCAGCGTGGACTCATCTGGTTTATAACACTGACAATCTGCTAATGATAGGAAAAGTAATATGATAGGATTTCTCAGGTGCTTTACAGAGGCCAGACTGGCCCCCCTACACACACACACCCTCTTAATCTGAGCAAATTCTACGACATTGATACTATCATTATTCCCACACTGCAGATTAGAACCGAGACTCAGAAGTGGAGGAATGCACGAAGAGCCAGTGCTGGTAAGTCAAAAGCAAGCCTCAAGCCCAGGTGCTCTCTCCCGACTCTGTGCAGACATCCTGTTTATTGCTGTCCCCACTGCAGGGTTTCCCTGCCACTCAGCCATCTGCCTTCTTCACCAGGAGGAGTGACAAAGTCACCGCTAGCCCATATGGCCATTTGTATGAATTAGAACAGGATATTCCTTCATCAAAACACCTTGGTGCTATATGCCAGAGATTTGGTGCAATTGAATCACAGTTGTCTATGTCTTTAAGGTATATCATGGAACACTTTCAGTTGTTCAGTGTTCACCCTACGCAGTTGTATGGAGTGGTCCTGGGGAAGAATTACAAATTGTCATGTAGGGGTCATAGTCTTATGTAGAAAACTTGTTTTGTTTTTTTGTAGGCATTTGGTGGCACAGTATCCCTATTCTGATCAAAAGCTGCTTCCAGATGACACATAAAGAGAGGGCCACCTATTGTTTTCCAAGCTTCTGTCTCTTTGTGAACCCTGAGTTTTCGGGAGCAGCTGCCCGTGTAGTTCTGTTGACCTCTCCCAAAATGTACTACTGGCTGTGAGGCTGCAAAATTCAGGCAAGCTCAGAAGGAAGCATTCGCCAGACCCAGTGGCAAAATTGGGAGCACAACCGTGGCCAGGGATGCAGCCGAACCATCCCTTAATGTTCCCTTTTCATCCTGAGATCGCAATGTTCCTCCACAGTCCTGTAAACTGGAAATAGAAATGGAGGGGCAGTAGGCTTATTGGAGCACCCTTGAAATGACTCAAACTGATATTTGTTCTCCAAGGCAGCGTATGAGGTGGAGCATGAGAAAAGAGGGACAGAGCGTCTGAAAAACTAATGCATTAACCAGAGAGCTGGAAAGACCTCGGGGTGGGGCGGGTGACTCCCAACAGCCACTGCCTAAATTAGTAAACACAGGGATTCTTCACTTACTCTGCTGGGCATGGATTCTTCTGTTAGGATGGGAGTTGCTTCCAAGCAGAATAAATTATGAAAGTTAATGTGAAATCATTTGGAACAAGGATGGCCACCAGACACCAGAGGCTACTTATATGCCCAATAAGCCTCAGTTTTGTTTTTCTGTGCAGTGGGGAAATAACAGTACCTACTTCACAGGATTGGTATAAGAAATAAGTGAAAAAATTAATGTAACACATTCATGTAAGTGCCTGGCATTTACCAAACACTCAGTCAATGGTAATTAGTATCCACATAATAGTAATATGAAATTAATATTATACCTACCTTTCTCTAGGTAACAAGACATTTCTCCCCCAGTCTTTTATCACGTAGCAAAGTTCCCCTCACAGCTTGGCCTTCATACCCTGAAAGAAATCCTGCAGGAATGCAAAGCCATAGTGAAGAATTAATTCCGTATGTGATATAAATTTGTGTGCAAAATCACTCTGCTTGCCACATCTGTGCCCTCCAGCCTTCATGGTGTGGATTGTGGCAGTCATTTCAGCAGAACTCAGTCTTCTGAGCCTAAGAGATAAAGAAGAAATGACTAGCCCTGGGAGCCTTCCACAAGGAGGAAGAGTTTGGATAAAAATGGCTGCTGTGAGGTTCTCTCGAGGCAAGGCCTGCATCGTTCCCCACATGCCCTCTCCACACTTCCCCTGTGGGACTGAGACTGAGAATCAGGACTCTGCCCCTATGGAAGGCAGAGAACCAGGGAGTCTGGATCCAGCCAGGTTAAGGAGAGGCTGGGAGTGGGTGTCATGATACCCCGGCCTCCAACACTTTCCATCTTTACTGGAAACCTCTGTAAAAATAAGAGATACAGTCTGGAGCATTTTTGAATTGATTTTAATTTCTGATATGATGCAAGTGTAGTTATATACATGGCTATTTGTTTGGAGAGGACAGATCGTTTTTTCAGTCTGAGGATTGAACCCTCAGTGCATCCTGAGTGCATGCAGAGCACATGCAGTGGTAGAGTACCACTGAGCTACATCTCCAGCTCAAGTGAACAGATGTGACAGACAGAAAACCAGTAGGCTGCAATGGAGGAGTAAAAGACATCCCCTACAACAGAAACAGTAAGCTTTAAAAGGCCCAAAGTCATCCCACTTTGACTGTAGACTGTGTGGTATGCAACCTAAATGACCCCCTGAGTTTGAGGACCATTCGCATGTCAGGCAGTGCTGAGGACAATCTCAGTACTTTTGTTCTTCGAGTCCTCTTCTCCTACTCAGAACTTGCCACTTTGGGGACTGTGGGCCATCTGCTACAGAAGGCAGGCTGTGCGTCTTGGTGACAAGAAAGCCCTGGTCCCCACCAGCTCATCCTCTGTGCTTACAGCCCCTGACTGCAGCGTCATGGAAGTAACCTGCATGTTTCTCCACCAGGGAGATGAAATGCAAGCTAAAGTCCAGAGCTGAGAGATGCACATTTGCTGGTGAAACTCAGGCCTGGGGCCACACGGATGCGCTGGCCCAACACTAAGAAGCAGTGGTTCTCCCCATCTCCAGAGAACCTGCCTTTCTCTGTGGAGGAGGTGGGGTTGGGGATGCACTGGCCTGTTGTCCCTTGGCCACCACCAGGCAAATGGCAGCAAACACGCCAGCCTCCACATGCCACTTGCTGTTGAATGGCCTTTGAGACAGAGATAGGAACCCTCCTTTCTGCCAGTCTCTGAAGTGGGCAGCAGAGGAAAATGATCTTATGGTCCCAAACTAAATACCAGCCCTGCCTATTACTTTTATAAGAGGGATGATGGAAAAATACAGCGATTATTTAATTTTTAAAAAATATATTATAACAAAAGATACACTGTCATTAAATCTTTCTCAAAATAGGTCCCTTCCTTTGGAATCCATGTATTCCATTGTTCTTGCCATTTTCTGGAGCAATCCTGGAAGTCTTCTCGTGAGTGTCTTTAAGAGATGTGGTTAAAAATATGGTGAACTGCTACTGAGTACCATAAAACAAAAAGGCAGGGTCATAAAGCCATAATGGTGTGTCCTCATCTAGCTTATTCACCAGATCTGGCACTGTGCAACATCCAGGTCTTCCCCACAGTCAAAATGAGCATGAAAGGTAAACACTTTGAATCAATTCAGGACATCCAGGCAGCCACGACAGCACAACTAAAGACACTCAAGAAAGAGGACTTCCAGAGCTGCTTCAGAAAGTGGCGAGAACTGTGGGATAAGTGTGTTCAAAGTGAAAGGGATTATTTTGAGGGGGAGTAATGGCAATGCATCTCTCTGTAATAATTTTTTTTAAAATCTAAACACCCTCTGTATTTTCTGATCACACCTCACATGCTGTATGTCATCCCATCTTGCATCAGAATCATCTCCTATCACACACATGACGGCATGATACAGTATGTATGACTGTTGAAGGGAAAGGAAAAAGGACTTGCCTGAAGCTGGGATTAATCCCTTACAAAATTTCAGTCATCTACTGGAATTTTTTTATTTTCAGTGTGTTGGGTTTGGTTTGGGTTGGGTTGGGTTGTTTTGGGTTTGTTGCTTTTTGCCTCTTTCTTGGGCAGTTTGACTTTGAGGTTAATATTTTTAAAGTGGCATGAAGAATTCCACAAAACTATCAAAGGCAGAAAAATGAGGGGATCCTCGCTGGATCAGGTGGAGAGAGTGTAAGTTTGATGGTGGGCTGATGAAGCAGAAAGGTGTGGTGAGGCCCCTGAGAGGGGCTAGGGCTGCTGAGCGGGTGATGGAAACCGGAATGGAGCTGCACATGGCCATGGGGAGAAGGGAAAAGGGAGGTTACTAGGCAACTTCCTAGGGGCAGAGGAGCGAGCTCTTGAGGGAGGAGGTGCTTTTGAGAATGCCACCTTTTGCCGTGGATGGCTACATGTGGCCAGAACAAACAGACCCCAGAGGCTGGTCACACCTAGCTGACTGCTCCCCCAGAGCTTCTTCCTGTATAATAAACAGTCAGGAGGGGTGGAGGGTACAGAGCCCCAGAAGTGCGAGAAATGGGCTGAGCAGAAGCTGGGATGCAAAATAAAAACCAAAGCTGTTTATTCTGCAGTTTGCCCCACGGAGGAGACAATGGCCCTGCCAGTGGGACCAAGAGTTGTGGTTTAAAAATGCATTCGTTGAGTGGCGACTAGGTACCAGGCATTATGCTACTTGCTGAGAAGGACAAAAGTCATGCCAGAGGTGATGCTTGTCCATAGGCAGCTCCTTACCTAGCAGGAAAGAAAGAAAGGCCTATAGACATGTGCACTGTCCGTTAGTTATACAGGGTAGAAAACAAAGCTTCATGATTGAGAGTACAGAGTACAGAGCCAAGGGTCTGCATCAAGCTACGTGTGGGATCTCAAATAATGTGACCTATGGAAGTTATTTCCTTAATCTCTCACCCATAAAACGCACAGGATAATGGTGCCTACATCAGAGGCTTGCTGTGAGAATTATGCGAGTTGACAATTGTAAGGTGCTGAGAATAATGCCTTGCAAACCGTAAGGTTTGATCAGTAAGAGGACTGCAGAACCAAGGCTATGAGTGCAATACTGAATGTGGCCCAAGTGTCTTTCCAAACACACACATGTCCTAAACGTGACCTTCAGCAAGAGGATCCCTGTGACGCTGAGACCTAGCAACTTCCCAGCTCCTCCGTTAAATGGTTCTTTGATTATTTTAACAAATGGTGCACACCATTGAAAGACACCCATGCGTGGAGGAAGTCATATCTTTCAAACCCAGATGCAGGGCCTAAGATATAACAGAGTCTGAAAAATGCATCAATTCACTCAGTTCTCCTGTCCCCCTTTGCTGTCACCTGGAATAAGAAAGAACAGGTGGGCATAATGATGTATTTCCTTTGCCATCAGTAAAGTCTACTCTGACTCACCCATCTGTCTCCACAGGGTCCCTTTCCCCACTCCTTATCCATCTACAAAACCCTGAAGACTCTCTAGCTTTCCCTAGAAATCCACTAATCCTGAATCGCACAGATTGGAAGCTATGTATTTTCAACCTTTCTGGCCAGGCAAATGTGTTGAACAAAAATAAATTCAGATGTTCAGACCAGCACACAATGTTCCGGCCTTGTCCCCTGCAAGGCATTATAATTTGCGTGACCATCTTCCAAAGGTCCGCGTGTTAAAGGGTTGGTCACCAGCCTGTGACACTACTGTGTGGTGTTTGAATCTGTAAGTGGGAAGGAGTTAGGTCTTGGGGGGTGCATCCTTGAAGAAGATAGTGGGACTCTGATCTCTTCCTGATGCTTCTTTGCTTTTTGACTGCAGTAGGGTGAAAACTTTCCTCTACCAGACACTCCTGCCATAATGTACTGCGCTACCACAGGCTCAAAACCAATGGAGCCAACAGACCATGCACTAAAACCTCCAAAACTGTAAGCCAAAACAAACCTTTTCTCTTTTTAAGTGCAATTGATCTCAGGTACTTTTTTTTTCACAGCAACAGAATAACACATAAGGACCAGCAACTAACAACCAAGAGCAGCCAATTGCCACAGATAGAAATATTCCAGTTGTCCAATAGACAGGGTCTTTATGGGTCTTTATGCAGAAGAGTGGAGGAAAATGCCTTCAAAGACCAAGGGGGAAAGTCCTAAAATTGTATCTCATTTACAGGCCCTGGTTGCCTTGCTATTCCCTAGTCTGTCCCAGGCTATCCAAGCCTGTACTCCCTTGTCCATATCACCAAGGAACACACAAGCAAAAAGCACTCACTCTACTCTCAGGATTTGCCTGGAAAGAGTAAGTGATCAGACTACACAAATCCTAATTTTCTGCCCCCAGTGAGCTGTTTTGGTCAATTCAGGCTGAATCCAGGCTGAGATTCAGAGTTCTCTGACTTGATTCCACACATGAGGGCATTTGACTGAGGATGTGCACAATCGCTCCTTCAGTGTGATAGTAAACTATAATTTTTGTGTTAAAGCACCAGGGGCATCAGGGAGACAGCACAACACTGCAGTTGCTCCCCAGGCACAAAGTGTCTCTCGATCCTATATGGCCGGCCAGCCGGCCCCATCCTCACCCGTCTGTCATGCTGGCCTGGGGCCTGCTTGCAAGTCGGGGGGACCCCTGACCTCAGGCACACATCCAAGGCAGTGTGGGCTCTGAAGGCCGATCTGAGCAATGCCGGAGGTGCCATCTGTCTGCAGGAAGACCATCTTCTGTGTCAGTCCTAAAGAATTGGCTCCATATTTTTCTCACAGCTGGTAACTGTTAGTTGCCAAAATGAGATACCTGAACAGCAAGGAAAGGAAGGCATGTGATTCAGGGACAACTTAGAAAAACCCAGAAACATTCCTAAAACTACTAGAATGACTTAATAGAGTTTTATCCTCCCCCACACCACCCCAAATCTGCTATAGTTAGGATCTTAAATGCTTCCCTCAAAGGCCCATGTGTTAAAGGATTGGTTCCGAGCTTGTGGCACTATTGGTGGATCATGTAAGAGAAAGGACCTAGCAGGAGGAAGTTAGGTTGTTGGGGGTGTGCCCTGGGGGAATGTCAGGACTCCAGTCCCTTCTGGTCTCTCTTTGCCCACCAGCCACCATGAGGTGAGCAGCCTTCTCTGCCATGTGCTTCTACCGTGTACTACCTCATCAAAGACCCAAAGCCTAGGAGGCCAAGTGACCATGGACTAAAATCTCCGAAACCAAGAGATGAAATAAACTCTCCTCATTTCAAGTTAATTTTTCTCAGATATTTTTTAGAGTCGCGGAAGGCTAACACAAAATCAAAACTACTAAAAAGGTTTTTAAAGTCTTCCTCATGGGTGATTTGCAAGGAGGCCAACACGCCTTGCCTTTTTCCATCTCATAGTACACCCAGATTTCTCCTAGAGAAATTGGAACCTCTACTACCTCAACAAATGCTTGGATGTCATGGAGAAGTGGCTGCTTCTAGAAATACCACCACTTATCCCCAATCTCTACAGTGAACAGCTTGAAAGAAGTTCCTCTGCCCCCAAATTTTATGGGCAGAATCAGAAGCCATTGCTGAAAGAACTAGTTTCAAAATAATCCCTAAACTTATACTTATTGGATGAGCTCATTGGACATGATTGGTGGTCAGCAGGAAGCAGCCTGACTGAGGTTCCTGGGACATTGGTCCTCCCACACTGAGTGACATCCCAGGCAGATTGCAAAGCGTTTCCAATCAAGGCAGGTACTTACAACGACAAGCCAGACCATTGTAATTGCTTGCTTACCTATAGTTTTATTTTTTATTGTATTTATTTAAAATTCTTTTGTTTCACCCAGTGGACTTACTTTAGGTTGGAAAAAGCACAGGAGATAAGGATGAGAAGAGAAATGAGGAGCCGGCATACTTTGGTCAGGAGGAAACCCTTCTTCTCCCTAACTTCCCCTCCAACTCACTGAGTCTAGTTCAAGACCCTCAGGCAGAAGGATTAGAGGAAAACCTTTCAAAGAACTGTTGGGTGCAGTCTAGCACTGGTGCTCTCTGGGCATAGATTCATACAGTGCAGGTGGGAAATTAAAGCACAAAGATAGTGTATAACTTGGCCACAGTTAGAAAATGGCAAAGTGTGGATTGGGGAACCTGGGCAATCTAGTTCCATAGCTGATGCCAAGAAGATTCCACTTGCTTGACCTAAGCAATGCCTTCTCATACTGCCTCTTATGACACCCTCTGACATCTAGCAGTCCCACAGCCCCTGCTAGGTAGCTTTGCCATCCCCACTGATCCTCGTGTCAAGAGTCCTGTAAGATGACTTACAGTTTGATCAAAACTTGTGCTCAGGTAACACAACTCTGGATACTTAACTCTTTTCTGAGCAGCCTTCTGCTCATTCTGCCTGTTATGGCTTGTATCTAGATGTCTCTCCAAAGCCTCATGTGGTCATAAGTGGGGAATTTCAAAGGTGGCTAGATTAAAGTGTGTGATGCTGGAATTAAGGGTGTGATATTGAGATTAAGGGTGCAATTAATCAATAAGCTTACAGCCTAGATGGAATACAAAGGGATAGAAAGAAGGCTGCTGCTGCTGCTGCTGGTCCTGCTGTTGGCTGTGCACTGCTCACTGCCTTCTGCCTGCCCTGCCACACCATGAGCTATTTCTCCTCTGTGATGCCCTTCTCCTGTGCCACCCCACCACGAGCCAGCTGGCTATGGACTGAAACCTCCACAAAATGTAAGCCAAAATAAATCTTTCCTCCTTTAACTTTGAGTGTTGGGTATTTTGTCTCACCAGTAAAAAAGTAACTAAGACACCACCACTGACCAGCTACTCAGCCAATCTCTACCTCTGCTCTCAAGAGGTATTCTTTTTTTTTTTTTTGTACCAGAGATCAAACTCAGGACCTTGCACTTGTGAGGCAGGCAGTGGCACCACTGAGCTAAATCCCCAGCCCCCCAAGAGGTATTCTTGAAGTCATCCTCACTTGGTTTCTATGAGGGATTTTACCAGTACCCTGTTATCTCTCTCCAAATTTTCTCCCTCCTATTTTTGCATCTTTCAAAAACTTCCATTATACTCCAAAATGGGTAAGGGTCACAAAATTTGCTTCACAATTTTAGAATTTCTTCTATGGGTGATCTGGCACCTACTGTTTTTTGACCTTTAGGTCCTTGGGAAAAACTCAAAAAGAGAAAAAAGCAACACTGAATCTCCTGTTCTACATGGTAGAAGCATAAGACATGTATACACACTGGAAGTAATATGAAGTTGAAACTTTGTCCTCTGGATTCTTCTTACTCCACAAAACAAAAAGAGGAAGAGACAGAAAGTGAAAGAATGAGAAGTGAAAGAAATAAAGAAAAGAGGGAAAAAGAGAAGGCAAAATATCACCGATGTAACTAATGTGACATGAAGCCCTCTTTGTGTAATATATAAAAGTTTATGAAGCTTTTTATGGAATCGTCTAATAACAGCCTCTAGAGAAAGGTGTGATTGTTACCATTTTACAGATAAGGAAACTGAGGTATGGAACTTAGGGTAGCTCCAGCTTTCAGAGATGCCACAAAGTAGGCATCTTTCTACTCACAAGAACTTTGTGTCAGTCAGCTTTCCATTACAGTAACAAATACTTGAGACAATCAACTTATAAAGAAAAAGGAGTTAGTTTGGCTCACAAAAAGGTTTCAGTTCATAGCCAATTGGCTGCTTTGCTTTTGGGTCTGTAGCAAGGCAGCACATCATGGCAAGAATCACCTGTTGGGGGAATGTGCTTATCTTAGGGCCAGGACACATGGGTACACACACACACACACACGCACACATGCACACACACACAGAAGGCACTAAGGTCCTGCAGCCTCCTTCTAGGGCATGTGTCCAGTGACCTAAAACTTCCCCCCAGGCTCCACCTTTTTCAGTTCCTACCACCTCCCAATATCTCCAATCTGGGACCGAGCCTTACCACATGGGCCATTGGAGGACACTCCAGCTCCAAACTCGCACTATGTGGTTTGCAATGTCAACTTAGGGCATAGGACCCCACCCTCTCCTGGTTCTGTTCCCTCAGTCTCTGGGGATATGTCTCCTCACCTTTCCAACCTCCAACCACCTCTCAGCTCAGGCCTTTCAGCCTCACTACTCACTCACCCTCTGGGCTGCCCCAAACTAATTTATGGTTTTATCTGCAATCTACATGCTGGAGACTCCTAAAGCTACCTCTCTAGATTGATTCTCTCCACTCTCCAGCTGCTCTCATGGAATCTCCTACATTTGAGTGCCTGAAGCTGAGTTCCTATCTTCCCAGAAACTACCTTTTTTACTAGCATCCATCCAGTAAGTGAGAAATATATTTTTCTAGTTGCTAATTTTTGACCTCTCCCCTTTCTCTGCCACGGCATCTACCTGATATGTCAGGTAATTTGTTGGTAATACTGTTCTGCCTTCAGAAAGCATCCAGAATTCAGCCACTTTCTACTCCCCACAGCCCCACCCTGGTCTCTGTCCCTGCGCCTCTCACCTGGACAACTCAGAACCCTCCTTACTATCCCTCTACTTCTACCCTGGCCCTGCAGTCTGTTCTCCACACGGACACCCCAGAGTGTAATCATTTTGAAATGTCAGTGGAGACCTGCCATGCCCTGCCCAGTGGCTGTTAATCATACTTGGTGAGAACTCACCATCCTTCTATCACCCACAGTCCTGCATGAGCTGACGACCAGCACCCTCTGTAACCTCTCTCTCCTACTTTCCTTCCCCTCATACCAGTGTAGCTGCTCTGGCCTCCCCCCACACTGGGCCCTCACCCCTTGATCATGCCAAGTCTCCTCTCATCTGACACTTCTGCTCTTGATACCTCTTCTGCCTGCAAATCTTGTCTCCCAGATAATCACATAGCCTCCAGCCTCTATTAGAACATCATCTTCTGGATGGGCTCCTCTTGCCCCACCTCTGGCCACTCCCTGTATCAGACACCTTGTATGCAGCACCCCAGGTCCTTTGCCTTTCTCCTGTCTCCAGAGCTCTTTGCTATTTCTTCCGCTCCAGTTGCCTCCAGAGCTCCATTCTGCGGGGGCCCCACCGATGTCAGGTGCCACAGCCAAGTTGTGCCCGCCTCCCTGCCTGCCCACACCATATGCTTCCTACCTCACACCTCAGGGTTTCCCTACCTGTGCCAGGTAGCAGATGCCACAGGATGTGGTTGGTGATCACATAGGTACCACCCAGAATCATGGCCAAGAAATGTAGGAACCTGTAGATCATTCCCCTTTGCTCACTGTGGACAGAAAGCCCTGGGACACTGTGGTTCTTAGGGCCTCTGAGAAGCCAGTCCTGTGAGATGCAGAGATCAGTTGTACATCACCCTGGGTAATGACCTTCAGGGGACACACCTTGTCCTGATTCTCCAACCTTGCCCGCCTCACTTGGCTTGTCCCTTGCTGTTGCTTCCCAGAAAGATCTCCTTACCAATAAAGAAAAAGCATATAAATTTTAGTTTCAAGCCTTGTGTTCTAAGAAGCTAATTGTCCCACATTTTAAACCCTACACACACAAACACACACACACACACACAAACACACACACCTTCCTATCCCTTTCTCTTTTTTATTTTTTCATCTTAACACATATCACCATATACTATGCCATAGATATATTTACTGATTTATTTTGTGGGCTGTCTGCCTGCTCCTTCCCACAATATACTCTTCATGATTTTTTTTTCTATTTTGTTTACTGTTGTAGCCCAAGCATCTAAAATATTAGACGTGCTCCATAAATATTTGTTGGCGGAAAGAATAAGTGTGAAACAGAGTTTGATCTGAAAAAAAAACCAAGAAATCTAATTTATCTACAGCCACTGACTAAGAGGAAGTGACTCCGTAAGATGGCACAGACCAGAGGCAATGCTGTCGTAAGGGCCTCAGGGAGCAGTCTGGGCCCACATCCAAGTTGCTCACCTTGTGCCCCTGCGGTGAGACAGGTGCAGGAGACTGACTTTGGGGAAACTAGATTCACAGCTGCATATGACGACACTAACTTCACACAATTTGAAAGAAATGTGGTATTTTGTCATTACCAATATTTTCCAAATATTTAGTATAAATATAATTTATGTTGTTTTACATTTGGTAGTAAAATGTGCTATGGATTTTAAATAACATCTTTCTGGGTATTATTTTTTTTTTAACTCAAGGAAGTCTACACTGTTCTAGTTACATTTTACCCAGAAAATCACCTTTCATGAGACGAAAATGCTAAAACCATATCAAATGTTCCATGGATTCAAGTCTGATATAAATAAATTCCGAATGGGAGAACTGGCTTCGCATAGCACCTTTGTGGGATTAGGAGGAGTTAGCCTGCCTTCCCCGACTCCCAGCAAGGCAAACAGAGCCATCTTTCTGATCAGTTTGAAATCAGCCATATCAAGAGGATTTTTACAGCAGTCAAGCAATATTTATTTGGAATACAGACTGCCTATGAAATAGCTAAAATTACTCATCTACTGGAAACAAGATCAATGCAGAATAATAGGGTATTGTGAGGGACTTTGAGTCTAGAGAACTTTTATTTTATCTTGGGTATAGTCTACTGCACCAGGAAGGTTTCTAATGAGAGAAGTGGTGCACTTCAGAAGAAAAAAATCTATTGTGGTTAAGAGCTGTCATTGCAGAAGAATCCACAGACACAGTGTATCTTGCCTTTAGCAAGTCAAGTATGGTATCTATGGACAGCACAAAGAATGAGGACCTTCCTCATATGACTAGCATGACAATTAGAGAAATCAGTATAGGATATGTTGTGTCCATATGAGGTAACATATTATGTAATAAAATAGGTTACATGTGCTGTATAATGATACATAATCGAATTATGTGTCATAATTCAACTCCTGGTATAGAATGGCTATACTGTGATACTTATCCTTGGTAACTCTAGATTAGACACCGAAAGTACAGTACTAGCTGAATAATCATCATGTGTAATATGAGCTAAACGCACCCAGTGTGGGAAGCAGGAGGACTTATGAGACCTCCACTGAGGGGCTAAGCCACAGAGGACGGGAGAAGGTCTCGGACCGGACCCATCGGATACTGGTAGATGGAATGAGGATCAGCAGGAAGACTGGCCTGGGACAAGAGCAGGTGAGAGCTCCAGATCAGAAAGAGGCAAGCAGAAAATAGATCGGCAGCTGTGGGAGATGAGAGGAGGAAGGGTCAGGTGACAGAGGCACACAAAGAAACTCTGGTGGGGGGTGAATGCATCCGTGACCTCGACTGTGGGGATGGTTTCACGGATGTATGCGTCCGTCAGAACATAGCACATTGCACACTTTATTCCTGTGCCATTCATTGCACATCACCTATATCTCAAGAAAGAGAAGACGGGAGAGCAAGAAAAGGAAGAAAGAAACCGTCAAGCCATGTCAGACGTCGGAGTAGCTACCTTGAGTCACAAGCCAGCCAGGAAGTTAGGAGTCCATTGCAAAGATGAGACTGGAAGCACTAGAGCAGTGTACAGATGCACGGATGTAAATATGACTGGAGTTTTCTCCAGAAAGTCAAGCATGGAGGGAGACATCGAACAAGCAAGATGACTGTGTCTCTGACAGTTGGTACAGCACGGTGATTTTTCCTGGCATGCTGCTCTATGTCCCTTGACGCTTTACAGGGCCTTTGGTCAGATATAAGCAATGAACTTACAGGCACTACCCTCAAATGCAACTTTGGGAACAGCTATCATGTGAGGTGGTGCACTCACCTGGGAGTGCTGAAATTAAAGTGGGGTGGTCACCTGTCGGCTATACCAACCCTCACTACCTAGTCATGTAGGGGGCTCATTAAAACACCCCCCAAGCACCCCACCCACCCCACCGGAGAAATACTGGGTCAGAACCTCCAGCAGGGGTAACTGGACACCTGTACTTCTCTCAACACCCCAAGTAGTTCTGAGGCAGCCCATGTGTGGGACATGCAGATAGAAGCAGCTTCCATTATCTCTACAGTTCCTTCTAAGTTTCTCTGACTCAGTGGACACCCTGGAGACTTAAAATTATCTCTGGTGGCCTGTACAAGTCCCTGAGCCAGATTTTCTTCCCAGATAAGAAATGAGAGGAAATTTTTTAAAGTGTGGAGGCCTCAAGGTCCTGATTCCAAGCAACGACAAACATATGCCAAGAGCTTCGCTTTTCTAAAACTTCCTCATCCTTGAAGTCTTGCTTGTCTCTTTAGAGAAGGTATCCAAATCTCCTACCCTTCCTTCCCTTAAGCCCACTCCAACCTCTTCTACCTCCTCTGAACCCTACGATACAGCAATTTTGGTCCTTTTTTTTTTTAAGGGGCGGGGCAGGCCCAAAGTGCTTCTCATTGCTCTCTTGAGTTGTTCGTTGAGGGATTCAGTGAGCTCGGTTAATCATGCCTGGCTCCCCAGCAACTTACAAACGGATTGAGAAATAAGACCAAAGAATTGAGATTTTGGATACCAAGATAGTATTTTCATTGCTGATAAATTTGCTGCTGAAATAGCAGAACTCGCAGCCTAGCCGCCCTGTCACAGGCAGTTCTGGGGTGAGCTCTTCCCCCGAGGGGAGGTTCCATGTCTATAAATGAGCGCGTAGGAGCAGAGAAAGCGAGTGTTTCCGTGTGCAGCTCCCCCACCCCGGCAGGGAGAGGTAGAAGCCTGGCTCTGTGTGTTCAGGCTCTCCATGGCTCTCCAGTGAGAACTGGAGGGATGTCCCTCCTCCTTTCCTGGAGGGCTGAACCGGACGTGGCCGGCAGTGTGGCACAGTAGATTCCTTCCATACTGGACAAGACTCCAGAGCAAAAGGGACATCCCTCCTCCCCACCATGTTCATATTCCTCTTCTGTAACGTCTTGTCCTGATGGAATCACAAACCAACGGAACCCAGGGATTCTGTGTTACCCTCTTTGAATACTTTCTGCTAAGTGGCTGACACTGTGCCGAGAAAATTATGGATGTCTGAAGAAAAGCATTCAGAACAAAGAACACAGGAGCAGGGAAGTGACGAGGGTTAGAGAGAAGGATGGAGCAAAGGCTGTAAAGTGATTTGTAAGTTTACCTCATAGATAAGTAAAGTGCGAGTGCCAAGGGCTTTGACCTTGAAGGCAGATGACCTGAGTTCAAATCCTGCCTCCGTCACATGCTGGTTGTTTACTCTGATTGAGTTGCCTGAGATCTCCTTCATCTCATCACAGAGGGCTGCTGTGAGTGTTAAATGGCTTTTACCTATCACAGGGAAAGAATAGGGGTTGAAGAATTATAGCTTATTGGGCCAGTCTTATCTGACTCTTCTTTTTTGTAAATAAAGTTTTATTGGAACCAACCCCAGCCATTCACTTATGAGTTCCCTCCAGCTACTTCTGCCCTGCTACAGCAGAGCCGAGTGGTTGCCACAGAGATTGCAAGGCCTGCAAAGCCGATCTGGCCCTTTGGGGGAAAAGTTTGCTTAGAACACACAACTCCCTTCTCTAGTCCTAAAAGGAAGACTCCGTAAGTATGTCTGCTTCTCCTTACAGCAGTCTTCCATCCTTGCAAGCAGACGTCAGTGTGCCCTCCCGCTGCCGTGCCATAGCAGGGTTCTTTTTGCCTGCGTTGCCTCATTGGCTCTGGCTCCCTCCATTGAACACTGAGATTCTCCAGCATGGAAAGCATCTTCTTCTTTGCCTTGGACCCAACTGATACCTGGGAAGTGCATGCTCAATGAACATATTCATCACTAATGTCCACATGCTCACATACTACAAAGCCACAGAAATAAAGGACTGTGTATCTACAAAGTGACAAAAGCTACACTTCTGAGGAAGCCCCTTGGGCTTTGTCCCTGTAGCTGTGACAGATAGATTTTTGGGTCCTGGTCTCTGCCTCTTTATTTCCCTCCTCTTCTCAACGGCTGGGAGCGGCAGCCCTGCCCTCACCAATGAGGCTACAACCTAAAAGTGCATTCCTTTGCATTCTTTGTGGAGCCTTCAGCCTTCTCTTCTAGTCTGGGGTGTTCAGGACAAGATATCCTGGCCAAAAAGGCACCAGCCCCCAGGGCAGGTGCTCCCAGCCTGAGCTGAGGAATGTGTGGGCCTGCATCCCTGCCCCCTTGCATTCCATAGCAGGTGGGCCCGGGACATTCTTGCCATGCTTCTTGTGGAGCTGCATCTGCTGCTGCTTTTCAGAGCTCTGATCATTTTCACTATAAAATGTTAGGCTATGCATCTCTTATCCAATCACCAACGCTGGTCCTTGACGTTTCTGATCAGGAAGCCCTCAAGTGGGCTGTGACCTTGGGCACCCCCCTGGTGCTCCACCTCCTCCTCTCCAACATAAGAGTAAATGGTCACAGTCCCCTCAGTAAGGTCACATGAACCCTCAGGGCTAGAAATTCCTCGCAGTGGCCTTAGCAGCTGGCCTGGGCATTGACCCACTTGAGAGGCAGGTTGTTGACCCTACCATCTGTGAAATCCATGGGATGCTGACCTTTCATCCTCCCACTGACTAGATCTTGCCCAAATCCTCATCACTAAGGTAAAATTCCTCAACAAGCTCTGAGTAGCCTGAGCTTTCCCAAGGCTCCGTGGAGTTTAAAGATGAAGTCAATGTTTGCCTCCAAGTAAGAATTCATTAGCTGCTATTGCCAATCAAATCTGTTTTCTCTGAACAGAAACCGACTCCCTGGGTCTTTGCAGGTCACCAGGTCAACAGCTTAACATGCAGAATCTGCAAACACCAGTGGCCTCACCCACCAGCACTAGCAGCTATGCAAGAGCTTCCTCTTCCAGCTCGGTGGTCTGGCTTCTCATCAGAACTGACTGGAAAGCACCTCCACCTTTTGCCAGCGAGACCCAGGTCCCCCCTAGGCACCAAATTGCACACCTGAGATGGAGCTAGAAACCCAGACATCTCTACCGGGCCTCTGGCATATTCGCTCTCCAACTTGACTTCAAAGAAGGGGCTTTTTTTCCCTTTCCTTACAGCATTTTTATTCCCCTAGGAATCAGTAAGTAGAAAAGTATATGTAAAGTAATGGGTAAAACTGATTACTGGGTTTTTAAGATGTTCTTTCTGATGTTCGAGTTTTTATTTAACTCAACAGTGACAGTTATACTGACAGCCACACTTATTCATGATCCAGAGAAATCTTTTTTCTGCTTAAAACCACATTAAGCACTATTTGCAAAGCAATGTCCTTTGGATAGCTTTTGCCACCACATTCAGGGCCTTTCTTATCCACCTCTGTGGGGAATGACAATGTTTTAGCAAAACCAGCTCTTGATGATAGAATTCCATCTAGGGCAGAGAAATGTCTCAGCGTTGGCACAGGAGTCTGCCTTCCTCAGATAAATGTCCCTAAAGATGACAGGGACCATCTTCCCAGGGCCACTGCTAGAGCACATATTCTGGGAACGGACTCTATTCTGAGTGGAGAAAGGCCACTGAATGAGCCTTTTTAAATTGAAACCTCTTGAACCTTCTTATTAAGACTTTTGGCACACGCTGACAGTGGAATTTTTCCTACACGGTCCTTTTGGGAGGTACCTAGATGACTTTGGCAGAGAAATGACATATAAATAACATTTAGGATTATTATTATTGGGGTAGTTCTTATCCTGCGTAACTCTCTGGGAATTTTAATGCACAGACTTGCTTGTTATAGGTATGATATCTTCACCTTCCTCCACGTGCACAGATGAGGTCCTGGAGGGCTAGGTGGGGGTAGGAGAGGGTGTTGTTTGGAAGATCTATTAATTGGAGACAGTTTGAAAATCATCCTGCATATAATTAAATAAGTTATAACAACTTATTTCCTTATTTCAGGTAATTCATTCATTCCCCCCAAGTCTCCCAGGATAATAGCAAGCAGATTTTAAATCCATCTCAGGAATGGAAAACAAATGGAATTGGCCCAATAGGTGATGAAGTCATAGAACAAAGGACACTGACCTAGCCTGAGTCAGAAAGCAGCACCTGTCACAGGGAGGCCATGGCTCCAGCCTGATGGGACTGGAGGCAGAGGATAAGAGGATAGAGCAGGAAAGTATTCCCCCAATTGAAGAGAAATGCTTCTGCTTAGGAGTGCTTGTACTAGGTCCTAAGCTGACTGTTGCTCACTCAGCCAGTACTTTGAGTCTGCACCATGAACCAGGAACTGTGTTCTGTACCAATGATAAAGGGTGCAGACAAGTTCTCAGCCCCCGGGAAGCTCAAATTCTAGGGTTAGGGTGAGGGGAAGGCAGATGATAATTAAATACATAAAGATACAAACGTGGTATTAGGCATCTTTTTGTTGCTGGAACAAAATGTCCAACATCCATAACATAAAGGGGAAAAGCTTTATTTTGGCTCACTGTTTCAGGAGTTTCAGTTCATGGCTGGCTGACTCCAATGCAGAAATATCATGGCAGAAGGGGATGATGGAAGAAAACTGCTCATTCATGACATCTGGAAAACAGAGGGCAAAGGAAGAGCCTGAGAGGAAGAGGTCACAGACTAGATATACTCCCCAAATTCACACTTCAAGTTCCACCCAGACATACCCAGAAGTGTGCATTACTAATCTGCTAGGCATGTCTCAAGACCACCAATTTGACAAACAAGATGAAGTACCACAAGGCATAAGACAAATTTAGAGAGGTAAAAACGATTTAAAGTCAACAAAACAGAGAATCATGATAGAATTTGACTAGGTAAGGGCAAGTCACAGCAAGCCTGAACAATCCACCTGCAGCGAGCAGAGAAGGCTTCTCAAGGTAAATTACATCTGAGCTGAGCCCCACAAGATGAGAAGCAGCCAGGCCTGAGATGACCCGACTTCGGAGCTTTCGAGGCAGAACAAACAGCAAGTGCATATACCTCAGGGAAAGAACATGCTCAGAGTGCTCCAGAGGCAGATAGGAGAGATGCTCCTCTACGAGCCAGTGAACAGGGGGAAGAGTAGCAGAAGAAGAGAGATTCCAGACCACCTTGGAGGCCATGGTGAAAAGTTTGGGTTTCATTCTGTCAGCAACAGCAGCCAGTGGAGGGTGCAAAAGGAGCTACTGGCTGTCCTCCACATCCAAGACACCCACCCTTTTAGTCTAAGAAACTTTTGAGTTTTACCCAACAAATGCCCACCCAGTTACAGGGTACACTTTCCAGCCTTCTTTGTATAGATGTGCCCCCATATGATTAAGCTCTTTCAATAACATGTGAGCAGAGGTGACGTGCAACTTCTGGGCTTTCCTCTCAAAATGACTGCGCATGTGCTCTCTGTTCTTCACTCCCCCAGCCCAGTGGCTAGAATATGAATATGGTTAGAGTCTGATTTGATTTGGAAGAGTAGAAGGCAATGCTTGAAGGTATGGGAAGCAAAGAGATAGGAGGAATCTGGATCCCTACATGACAGTATGCAGCTTGGTCACCTATATGCTCTGAACAATCTGCCTTCCTTTGCATAAACCACGTATTTGGGGTTTCTTTGCTGCATCCACTTAGTCTGCTTCCTGTTTTAATCAGGAACGTGACATGATTTGATTCACATGTCAAAGAAATCAATTCAGCTGCCTTGCAGATAAAGTACTGGAAGTGAAGAGATAACAAATAGATATGGGGAGATCAGAGACCAGGTAAGAGGCCATTGCAGAGATGAAAACAAAGGACACTGATGGCTTAGCATAGGGTAGCCAGGCTGCACTTAGAGAAGCTAAAGGTTTGGGGTAGATTTGGGAAGTAATACCAAAAAGATTTGGGCATGGATTAGATAATTGAGAGGGAGGTTATGGAAAGAATAATCCAGGTAACTCCTAGTTTGGGGCCCTTTAGTGATTTTAGTATCTAGGTGGGCTCTAAGGAGGTTGACCCCATAATAAGAGGACATTATGACAACCCTGACCTAGGAGCCACTTGTGAGATAGCAAACTTAGAGATGATCCTTACCACAATTGTCAGTCTAATAAAGTCTGTATAGACACAGATCCTATGCCACATATTTGAGTTGAAATGTTGCCTGTAACAGAAAAATTCTGGCTAGCTTAAGACATAAAAACAATTTTTTTGGAAGATGATGACATAGCTCAGAGAAGCCAAGTATAGCCAGATCTTTAAAAAGGATGAGAACTGATGACTAGAAAAATGACAGGAACATAAAATACTCTTAGCTCTTTATTGCTAAGCAGACTTTTTCCATTCTTTCATATATATGACAAAGGATGGTGTCTCCATGGCTCCTGAATTTATATTACTTCTAGCAAACAAACCAAGCAAATTATATGCTCTAAGTCCCTACCCTGAACCCCTGGCATTAGAATTTAGCTAGCTCTGTTTTGGCCACAGGTCCAGGAAGATGAGTTCAAATAGTAGAAAGAGGGCTGCCTCTGCCCTCCCACGAGAAAAGGGCAGATGTTAAGGCTTATATCTAGATGTCCCTCCAAAACCTCATGCACTCATAGGTTGGCTTGGGGAAGTGATAGAATCATGGGTATATGATACTGGATCATGGGGTGTGAATCTGGATTACTCCACTGCTGGGTTTACAGCTGAGTGTGACGTTGGGAGGTGAAGTCAGGTGGGAAGGGGTGGGTCACTGTCAGCATGGCCCGGAAGGATAAATCCTTCCCTCTCCTTGATGGCTCACTGCTTCCTGCCTCCCTTCCATGAGCTCTTTCTCCTCGGCCAGGCCCTCCTGCCATGCTGACCTGCTTTGGAGCCAGCAGACTATGGACCGAAACCTCCCCAAACTGTGAGCCAAAATAAACCTCTCTTTCTTTAACTTATGAATGTCAAGTATTTTGTTCCAGCAATGAGAGAGTAACTAAAGATAGCAGGCCACAGAGAAAGGCGTCTACAGGGGCAGGGCAAACACCTTCCCCATAGTGCTTTTCTAACAAGGAGCAGATTGAACACACATACCAGTTTCATGAAGACAAGCATTCTAGGGCTCGAATGGCCCTTCAGAAGTACCTACCTCTATTAGAGAGCTAAACAGAAGTCATCTTGAGCTGATAAATATCTTTCTTATTTTTAAAGATATCTTGACCAAAGGTTTCATAAATTTTATAGTTTTCCTTGGGGGCCCAAGGTGGGGACTCACAACTCTCACACTTCCTGCTTATTTTTCACCTTTTCGGTTGCCACAGTATGTGAAAGCTCATCTTGTTCTCTCCTCATTAAAAAGAAGGGGCCATCTGCTCACCAATTTTACACATTAGAATAACCCTCTGCAATGGTACATCCCAGTAAAGGGAGACTGGAACAGACAGAGTTCTACAGGGGACTGATTTGGAGGTGACACTGCAGTCTCAGATTTGTCTAAAGTCATCCTGACAAATCTGAGGCGCTGGGGATCTTAGACCTGTTTTCTCTGGAAGCTTCTATTCTATACATAAGTGATTCCTAGCCTCCTCTTTCCCTTGCCCACCCTCAGATGCTCATTCTTTATTCCCAACCAGGGATTCCTCTCCCCATTTCTCTGAATAAAGTTTAAAATTGAGCTATAAGAATGGATATAGCAGCTCTTTATCTGTCAGAGAAAGATTAGCTAAGGATAGTTATGGGCCCCAGGCAAAGATAGAGATGCAGTCTGCTTCTCCAAGGCTTGATTGGGAGGTTTTATTGTTATTATGAAGATGCACTTTCCTTTAAAAGTTTAGAGCTAGATTTTTTCCTTTTTTTAGTCACAGGAGGTCATGTACTTTTTTCTTATTAGATGCTTTTTAGTTTTAAGGCTGAGACTTAACAGTACACATAGAAAGTACTGTGGAAACCGAGTGGGGCCTTGGAAGAAACTTTACTTCCGTCTGTACCAGGAGACTAAATGTCGTGAGCTTTGTGTCTTTTGGTAATAAGTGAGAATCACAACCCTCCCGCCACAGAATAAGCCCCCAGAGGGTTGGAAACACACTTTCTCCAAATGGCAAGGCAATGAAAAAATGACCTTTCGTTATCTTTTCTATCTCAGGATTCCTTTGACTTTTTTATTATTCACCTAATGATCATGATCAAATAGACATTAGGTATAAAAAGTGCTCTAAAAATATAATCTCATTCTTTTATGGGTTTTAAATTTTCATACCTGCTCTTGGTATTCATAACCAGTTATCACCATCCCTACTGTCACTTAACCAGTAACGATCACAAGTCCTCGTTTTTTTTCTTCGCAGTTTTTTTATTGTGGTAATATACATAAAATTTACCAGTTTAACTATTTTTAAGTGCGCAATTCAGCAGCATTAAGTACAGGCACAACACTGTGTAACTGTCACCATTATCTATTTCCAGAATTTTCCATCATCTCAGAGACTACTGCACAATGACTCCCTGCACCCCACCATTCTACTTTCAAGACTATGAGTCTGCTTATTCTAGATACTAACATCCACACAGCCACTGACTTATTCTACTCTCCACATCAAATGGCATGCCTTACCCCTGCCACACAGAGACTCTGACCACCAGGCATCTACACCTCGGCCAGAGGTCAGAGACCCTCTGTCCTAACTCCAGGTCTTTCAGATAGATGGCCGTGCTCTGTGCACACCATCTTAGTGAGTCCATACAAAACCTTGCAAGCTAGGTATTACCATCCCTCATTTTATAGCTGAGGAAAATGAAGCTCTCATAAATGAGATCATAAGGTTGATAAGTGACAAAGCCAGGATTCAACTAGGTAATCTGATTACCCTTTCCTGGTCTTAACCATGATGGCATCCTTCCTGCTTGACTGACTAAAAAGTTGTACATCTGCCAGTCCCTTGGCAGTACAGAATAGCTGTCCTCCAGATTCTAGCCAAGAATTAAAATCAGGATCTCTGTGTTGTTCAATTGCACGCACAAAAAAACTCAAATTGGAAGAAATGTTATTCATATAGGCCACACATGCACTTTATTGAGAGACATTATTGATACACTGATTAGCACCCAGGACCCCTGGGCCAGACTGCTTGAATTCAGAAGCGAAGCGATCTTAGCCAAATCACCTAACTTTTACAATTCCATTTCTATGTCCGTGAAATCAAGATGGGGCTGCTGCTGATCCTGACTCTAATCTCACTGAGTTCTTGTGAAGATAAGATAAATTAATGGATACACGATACTAAAAGCAGTGCCCAGTGCTTGGAAAATATCAGGTAACTGATGCTTTAGTGCTGTAACCAATTTCTATAGTGAAATGATTCCCACATCGTTTGGTCATGGATTTCTGCTTGACAGTTATGCATCTCTGTATTGTTTAAGATACTTTGTGGTCCAAGTAACAAAAACATGACTCAAACTGGCTTAAGCTAGAATAAAACACCTGGAAATAGCTGAAGTCTGGGGCCAGAGTAGGTTCCAGACATGTGCAATCGGCAGTGAGTGATGTCATCCGCAACCACAATGGTCTCTCTGTCGACTCCTTTATGCTGTCTTAGTATCAGACTCATCCTAGGGCTTTAAGGCCAGATTGCCTCCAGTGACAACCAGAGCTTTCTGATTCCTCTTCAGATACTGAAGAAGAAGGAATAAACAAGCTCCTCTACGTGATGGTTGGGTCCACTCACACCCACCTGTGAGCCACCAGCAGTTGCCAAGTGTTGTTCAATTTGCACACAAAGCTTTGCTACCTTTGGGAGCTGAGGATGGAATGAAGACCTATACAAAATCAATATTAACAGAAAGGCCAGCAGCAACAGCCTCAGATCTCTAGGGCCCAGAATGCAGCACACAAACTTGGGAGGCAACTTCAGGAGTTTCATTGTCTCCAGATTAAGACTCCATGGGAAGCGCTTTAAATATTACCAGAGATGAAGCTAGACTTCCAGGAAGCTGGATACATGAAATGCATTGTTTAATTCTTCTCAGAACCACTGTTACTCAATTGTATGTCAATATTATGCTAGAGGTCTCTCATTTGTAATAATGTTAGGGGGAAATGCACTTCTCTTAAACAATGTATTTAATTTTATTTCATGGACAATATGAAACACATATTTTCACCATGTTTTCTTCTCCTCTTAGGCCTCTAAGTACCATAGTTCATGGCGTACCTCAAGGAAAAAATAGAATTAGGTTTCTATCCTAGCTCTTTACCATGATTATTATTTTCTTTGAGTTAAGAGGAACTTCCCTTCCTCCTGACTCAATTAATTTGTTTTCTTTGCATATAAATTTTTAGGTGGAAGAAGCAAGGTAGTAATAAATAAGCATATACAATAGCTCAATTTATGGGAGAGATGTATACTTATTGTCAATGCTAGCATTATTAATAGTTAATTTAAGAGTGAAGAAACAAATATTCAATTAAGGTATATTCATAAAATAAATATATTCCAGCTAAAAAATATGCATGTAAGAAGTTTATGATAAAATTCCTTTGCTTGTAATATTAGCTTAACAACACAGCAAGCAAAACAGAATATGGGTCTTTAATTTCTGACAAGACAGTAAACTATGTTAACACAACCAAAGTGTTAGATTAAGTTTTTAAAAGCAAATTGAAAGGCATAACAAAGAAGTAGAAAGGGGAGGGAGGGAGAATAGAGGAAAAGGAAGAAAAAGGGAACGTTCACTTAAGAGAAAAAAAACAGATGAAAACCAGAGATGTAGGGTCTTAAACACCTATTATGGACTTTATGGCTTATGTCTAGATGTCCCCTCAAAGTCTCGTGGAGTCATAGGTGGGGCTTTTTCAGAGGTGGCTGAATTTAGAATATGTGATTGATTCATGGTGCAAACCTAGACTCAAGGGCACTAGGGTTAAGGATGTAAGTGCTAACCACCTTAAGGAGTATGGATAAGATAAAAAAGAGCAGAAAGACACTGTTAAACTCTCTTATTGCTTTTACTGTCTTCCACCACCATGAACTATTGCCCCTCTGCCATGTGCCACCTTCCCTTGGAGCCAGCCAAGTATAGACTGAAATCTCTACAAACTGTAAGCAAAATAAACCTTTCCCTCTTTAACTTTGGGTGTTGGGTATTTTTTTTTTCTCAGCAATGAGAGAAAAGTAACTAAGACAATGGAAGTCCAGGAGAACATCAGATCCAGATATACACTCTTACAACTAAAAACTGGGGCTTCTGTGTCCACAGTGGGACAAAAGACAGAGGCCTGAGCCTAGACAAGGTAGAGAGTGAAACTTCTGCATAAATCCAGAATCCTGCCTTTTAGGAAAATGGGAATGGAACCCACTATCCCTGATCAAAAGATGGAATGAAGTACATTACATATCGTAATTGAAATTGTAACAGCACTATTCAACAGAAAGCAATAACAATTACAAACATATATGCACTAAAGAACAGTGCACACAATTTCATGAAGCAAACTCCAATGGACATAAGAGATCAGATAAACATCAATACAATTATAGTGGGGAATCTCAATACCCCTATCACAGATAGACAGATCAACTAAACAAAAAAGTTAACAAAGAAATATCAGAGTTGAACCACACCTTTGACCAAATGGACTTAATAGATATTTACGGAGTGTTCCACCCAACAACAACAGAATACACGTTCTTTTTGGCTATACATGGTACTTTCTCCAAAATAGACCACATACAACTTAATAATGCATACTTCAGTAAATGCAAAAGAATCAAAATTTTACCATGCATATTATCATATCACAGTGCAATGAAACTGGAAATCAATAGCAAAAGAAATCACAGAAACTATGCACACATATGAAAATTAAATAACACATTCTTGATAATCAATGAGTCACAGAGGAAATTAAGGACAAAATAAGACAGTTCCTGGAATTAAATGATAATGCTAGGGCTAGGGATTTAGATCAGTGGTACCACTACCTGCCTTGCAAGTGCAAGGGCCTGAGTTCAATCCCCAACACAAAAAAATAAAAATGATAATGCCAGTACAACATACCAGAACTTATGGGACACAATGAAAGCAGTGCAATGAGGGGAAGTTTACAGCAGTGAATGCCCACATTAGAAAAATAGAATGAACCCAAATAACCAAATGATGCAGCTCAAGGTTTTAGAAAAACAAGAACAATCCAAACCCAGAGCTCATACAAGGAAGAAAAGTATAAAAATCAGAGTGGACATTAATGAAATGGACTAAAAAAAAATACAAAGAATCAATGAATCAAAGAAATGGTTCTTTGAAAGAATAAATAAAATAGACAAACTCTTAGCCAATTATATCCAAAAAAGTAAAGAGACAAATTAATGCAATTAGAAATGAAAAAGGTAAAATCACAATGGACATTGCCAAAATCCGGAAAATTATTAACAACTATTTCACAAACATATATCCCAAACAATTGGAAAGTCAGAAAAACTGGAGCAATTCCTAGATATATATGTATTGACAAAACTGAACCAAGAAGACTTAAAAATCTTGAACAATTCATTAACAGGAAATAAAATTGAAGCAGTAATTTAAAAAACTACCAACAAAGAAAAGTCCAGGACCTAAGGGATTCATAGCTAAATTCTACAAGAACTTCAGGGATGATCTAACACCAATACTCCTCAAACTTCTTAATGAAATTGAGAGAGAGCCAGTGGTTTAGCTCAGTGGTTGCACTGCCTGCTGCGCAAGCGCAAGGACCTGAGTTCAATCCTTGGTAGCAAAAAAAAAAAAAAAAAAAAGAAAAGAAATTGAGAGAGAAAGAATACTTCCAAAATCATTCTCAGCAGCTAACATTATTCTGATCCCAAAATCTGAGAAAGATACAACCCGAAAAAGAGAACTATAGGCCAATTTCTCTAATGAACATAGATGCAAAAATTCTTTAAAAGATACTGGCAAGCAGAAAGGGACAAATCATCAAAAAGATCACACATCAAAACTAACTAGGCTTCATCCCAGGGATGTAAGGATGGTTAAACACACACAAATCAATAAATGTTACTTATCACAAGATCATCTCAATAGACCCAGAAGAAGCCTTTGTTTCAACATCCATTCATGATAAGAATCCTAAATAGGTACAGAAGGGCCTTATTTCAACATGATAAAAGCTGTTTATGACCAACTTAATGCCAGCATTATATTAAATGGGGAAAATCTGAAAGCTTCTGTCTAAAATCAGGAACAAGACAAGGATATCCATTATCACCACTCCTGTTCAAAATAGTCCTCAAAACATTAGCCACAGCAATCAGTCAACAGAAAGAAATAAAAGTGATACATATAGGAAGGATGAAGTCAAAATATTATTATATATAGATGACATTATCCTTTACTTACAAGACCCAAAAAACTCCACCAAAAGATCCCAAGAATTGATAACCAAATTCCACAGTATAGCGAGATACAAAACAAGTACACAAAAATCAATAACATTCCTGTACACTAATAATGAACTCTATGAAAACAGTACCATTCACAATAGCATCAAAAAAATTAAATACTTAGATATTAACCTAACTAAGGAAGTGAAAGACCTCTACAATGAAAATTACATCAGACTGAAAAAGGAAATCAAGGAGGATATTAGAAAATAGAAAAATTGCCCCTGTTCCTGCTTAGGTAAAATCAACATAATCAAAGTGGCTATTCTTCTAAAACTGATACACAGACTTAATGCCATCCCAATCAAAAGTTCTTATAGAGATAGAGAAAACATCCTAAAATTTATATGAAATTAGAAGAGACCAAGAATAGCAAAAGAAATACTAGGTGACATAAGCAAAGTAGTGACGTCACAATCCCAGACTTAAAGTTACATTACAAACCTACTGGTGATTAAAACAGCATGGTACTGGCACAAAGCCGGCATCTGGATCAATAGAACAGAATAGAAGAAGTAGAAACAATCCCAGACACAGAGTCTTATTTGATCTTTTACAATGGGGGCAAAAACATACTGGAGGGAAGATAGCCTCTTTAATAAATGATGCTAGGAAAATTGGATATCCACATGCATAAAATTGGGTCTAGACCCATATATCTCACAATTTACTAAACTAAAATCAAAATGGATCAAAGAATTAAATGTTAAAACAGAAACACTTAATCTACTGAAAGAAAAAAATAGGTAAAACTCTCAAAGACATAGACGTAGGCAAGGACTTTCTGAACAGAACCTCAATGGCACAAGAAATAATACCAAAAATTAACAAATGAGATCAAATCAAATTTTAAAACTTCTGCATAACAATAGAACCAACAGAATGATGAGACAATCTGCAGATTCGGGGGAAATTTATCAGGTATTCCATGGACAGAGAACTAACATCAAGAATATATAAAGAATTCAAAAAAATTAGGCATCCCCAAATTAAAGACAAATATCTAAAACAGAACAACAGATTGTTGTGTTAGCAGAAAAAAACAGAGGAATAAAATCTTCAACGAATTCAGGAAATAAAATTGTCAACAAGGAATCAAGTGTCTGGAGAAACCATCACTCAAGACAGAGGGCAAAACAAAGTGAAGACTAAGAGCATTTATCGCTCAAAACTCCTTACTTTAAGAACTACTAAAGAGTTATTTCTTAGAAATAAATGGAACCAAAACAATAAAAGTAGAACACAGAAAGCACTGTTGAGCAAATTAATTGGTATATACAAGGATAAATCTAAATAAGCAACAACAGTAGAAACTATTTTTGAAAAACTTATCCATAATACAAGTGACTAATTTATTAGTCATCAGATAATATTAGATAATGGCATGAATGATAAATGAGTCACCAGAGGTAAAACTCTATAAGATCCTGGTGCTGTTCCATGGAGAGTGGACATGTTGAGTTAATGTTAATGTTCTTAGATCAAGAACATAGACTAAAAATTAATGTGTAACCACTAAAACAAGAAAGAAATAGACTATACATACCCTAAATATGTATATTGAATACTCTAAAAAGACAGAAGTTATTGGGTTGTTTTAAAATATTCTTTATCTTCCTAGTGAATTTTTCCTTCCATTATTCTTTCATGTTTATCTTTAGCCCTACAATTCTTTTTGCCTCAAAATTTGCTTGTCTGATATAAATATAAGATCCAGTATCTTGAATCAACTATTCTTGACATTTTAGAATGTTTCCTAGTAGCCTTTAGAAATTATATAAATATGTTAATTTTTTTCCAGAAAGGCTTTTATTTAGAAGGATGTTCATTCTAATACATGCATAATATGGCCGGGGATTTAGCTCAGTGGTTTCGCCACCTGCTGTGCAGGCGCAAAGACCTGAGTTCGATCCCTGGCACCAAAAATATATGCATAATATTAATACCATAGCAATTATATTTTTATTTCCATGTCTCCTCCGATAATATGTTTCATCCTAACTAATTTGAAATCATATGCACATTACCTATTTTACTATGCATTTATCCTCCAAAGGTGGTCGATATGTTTTAAAAGAATATTCTCAGTCCATTATGATAGATGCTCTCCATCAAGTTTAGGAAACTATTTTCTGTTTATGGTGAACAGTTTTATTATGAAGACTCTTTAATTTTATACTTTTAAAACATTAGAAGCTTTATAAGATACCTTGTCCTTTGTACCAAGTTCTATTCAAGTTTGTTCTACAGGAAGTCTTATCCAAAAAGGCAAGACAAGAAAATAGAAATCAGAGGTAAATGGACTCAAAAGACAGAGATAACACTGACATTATTTACAAATAATATGATGTTTGTGTGAGAGGAGCCTGTTTTATAGTTTTTTGCAATGTGGGAGATTGAACCTTTCACATACTAAATAAACACTCTGCCCCTGAGCTACACCCTCTACCCAATATGATTTTTGATGAAGAAAATTTTCATATGAACTACTAGAATTATTAACAATTTCAGCAACTATGCTTGGTACAACAATCATACCAATACAAATTAATATGTTGTCGTGAATATTGCCCATGACTAGAGGGATGAAGCATGTGGCATCAAACAGCAGGCCTATAAATCAACAGGTGGTAAATATGAAATTTACTTTTACTTACATATTAATACTTCTTAAACCAAATCCTTTTCTGGGGCAAAAAACCATATGTATATATATAATTTCTAAAGGTCATTAGGGAACATTCTAAAATGTCAAGAGTGGCAGACTCTAGGGAGTAGAACTTTTATATGTGGCTTTTCATTTTCATCTCCCTAATTATCTGTTTTGCAAATTTTCTATAATAAGTACATATTATTTCATAATTACAGAAAATTCTTTTTTTAATTAAAGGCAAAGTATTGGAGCCAGACTCCTACAACATCTATAGCTTATCCTACCATCTTCCTGAGGAGGCATCTAACTAGCCAGAGAACTCTTGCCAATCCAAACTCTTTTCTGCTTCATTAGTTTCATCTGAATTTAATTCTCATTAGAAAACATTTGTGTCCATTCTTTAGTAATGTGTGCTTTAATTTCTCCCTGCTCTCCTTCCTATAACTACATCATCAAGTCATGTGATATAACTTGGTCCAAAAGAGCCTAGTTTGTAACACTACTTTATCCAAATATACAGTATCTTGTGAGAAACTGAAAGTGTAACTAAGGACTAAAAGGTATAATAGATAACGTGAAATAGGAAGAAAAGGGGCAAAGGGGAGGGGGGAAGTGGGAGGAGTAGGGTAAAGAAAAGAAGGGAATGGAATTAATAGGAGAAAATGAAAAAATGGAAACAAAATTTTTGTAAATAGGGAGGGATGGAGGGGTTGAAGGGAGGGCAGGGGAAGGGGGAAAAATAAGAACCAAGAGAGACTATGTAAAGGTGCAAATTTCCAACGATGAATGTCATTATATTGTATACCTAAAATGTACCAATAAAATTTTAAAAACAAATATGCAGTATCTCACACTATAGATGGGCAGCAAGGCAGAGAACCAGGGAGCCAGACCTGCTATTAGCTCACAGTGTAGGTGATTTCTGTGATGCAAAAATATCACCATGTCTAAAATTCCACAGTTAAAACCTTTAGATCAACCACTACCCTCTTCAGGTTCCCTTTTAAAGATTTAATTCTGCTAGAAGAGAGTGAGATGTTAAACAGATCTGTTCAAACTCTCCTTCACAAACAGAATAAAGTAGAGGAAGTGGACAAAGGAAAAGTAGTCTCTCCAAATCTGGACTAGGATCACCCTTTAGTGAATTCCTATCTCTGCTTGGGGCGAGGAAGGATGTTGGGAGGGTTTTTCTCATCTCTGGAGACTGGCGCTCCGAAGCTGGCCTGTTTCACGGCATGCATGTGTGACTTTCCATGAAGAAAGACTTTCTCAGATGATTCTGCCAGAGTCTGTTCTGTAGAAACGAAGATGATCCAAGTTTTCAGAATTTGGATGAATCCTCCAGTTTACAACCAAGTAACTGGTTCATAGAAGTGAGTGAGAAAACCTACCAGGGAAGCCTCTTTGACAGGTACAAGTATCCAGGGAAGGGCTTTTCCCTGCCAACTAGTCGCTCCGGAACACAGGGCCCATGCTGAGGACAATGACAGGGCCAGCCCAGCACCTGACCCCCACCCCGTGCTCCTGCAAGAGCCTGAGCTATGCCCAGTACAGGTTCACCTTATTGTTGTGCTTCCAGCTCTGGCCCCTCAGTCAAACTCTGAAGCCTGGACCACTATGGTCACTTCTTTGACCTGTTCGGGTTGGAGTTTAGGTTTATTAGCTTAGATGTTCCCATACCTGGGCATTGTGATGACTGTAAAAGCCAGAAACTCTTGAGTAAAATCTGGACATCTTTAATGAGGTTATGGTTTGAATCTGAAATATCCACCCAAAACTCATGTGTTGAAGACTTGGTCCCCAGTGCAGTAGTGTCTGGAGATGGAGATTTTTGGACCATGAGGGCTCTGATCTCTTCAATGGATTAATCTATTTATGGCTTTATACCTTAACAGGCTACTGCAAGACAGTAGAAACTTTAGAAGATGGGGCTCTATTGAAGGAAGTAAGTCACTGGAGACATGGCTTCAAATGGTATATTTTGTCTCTGATCTCTTTTTTCCTCTCTCTTTGCTTCCCAGCTGCCATGAGATAAGAAGTGTTGTTCTACCACATACCCTCTGCCACAATGTTTTGCCTTACCTCAGGCTCAAAGTGATAGGGCCAAGCAGCCATGGACTGAAACCTCTGAAACTATAAGCCAAAATAAGACCTTCCTCCTTTTAAGTTGTTTTTCTCAGGTATTTTGTCACAGCTACTAAAAGCTGACAAACACAGGTGATATAAATTTTTTTTTTCAGAACCTGCAAGAAGTTGAAGAGAGTTGGAGATTCAGTCAGTTACACAACCATTCAAACAATGGATGACACTGGAGCAATACTCCATGTGTCAGGCTCCTTGTTAGGCCTTCAGGGTTGGCAGTGAATACTGGACAATCCCTGTCCCAAGACTGTAGCATCTAGAATGCAAAGGTATAGCAAATAACCATGGTAAATAAATATGAAACACCAGTGAAAAAGTCTGAGAGTCTTCCAAATCCATTTGATGGCCAAGACAAGGACTGGCAGATGAGTTGAAGGCCTGGATCTGACACTTCCTAGCTGTGTGGCTTTGGGCCATAATACAATGGTTAGCATGTTCTATATGCCAGACATTGTGAAAAGCATTCTAATGTGCATTATCTTGTACTATCTGTATAATAACCACAGGAGGTGCTGCTTCTTTTTCACAGAGATTTAGAGGCAAACACCAAGATGGAGTTTGGGGTACGGGGATTTATTAGGAATCAACACTTGTGAAAGAAAAGAAGGAAAAAGCCAGATTGGGCAGAGGGAGAAGACAAACCCTCTAATGAGGACCAGTTAAAGCCCTGTATCTCCAGAGTGCACCTGGCCTGGTAGAATGTTCCACTCTGGGTGTTTATATGCCCACCTCACTCAGTCCCTGGGAACAGGACATTCTCTCTAGCAAGGCCATGCTCTGCAACTTAGGGAGACCCTGAAAGGACTGACAGCTGAGAAGCAAGTCCTCAACAGCATCTCTCGATGTCAACCACAAGAATCTACCCTGCCAAGCCTCTAAAAGGATTAGAACTCACTTTTGTGAAATAGCTTGGCACAGCATAGTTGCTCACTGAATTGTAGCTATTTTTACTCAACACAGAACCCAAGCAAGAAAAGTATCACGGTAACTGCTAGAAAACATGACTCAAGAAAAATGTCATCCACATGGTCTGCACCTGACAACTCCCTGACCATGGCCCGCTGATGCTGAGGCTCATCCCAGCTACAATCCACAGCACAGCGGCAGAGGATAATGTGGCCTGAGGAACTGCCAGTCAGCAGTGGAGGTGGCACCATGCGAGAAAGCAAGGCCTGGCTTGGAGAGTGATTTTTTTAAGGTAGCATCAGATAGACTTTGCTTTGGAAGCATTGGGTAGATATTTTGTAAGGGATTGTGTTCTTGAGAAAGGGCTTTGGGCGAGTGGGATGGCACTTGTTAGTCACCATGGGACAGGGAGGAGGTGGCTGTGAAGCTGGGCTGTGTGGGAGCCATGGCAGAATAGAGGCTGTGTGGATGTCATGGTCAAGTTGCGAGGAACAGCCATGGAACTGTAGCTGTAAGCGAACCTAAGCTTTCCAATTACTCACAGCAAGACCTGTTCTTAAAGTACAAAAATGGCAACTCAGAGATAAGAAACAGGCCTTTGGAACACGAGTCCCACGGGCACAGAGGGAAGTCCAGCTTCTTAATTCAATCATTTTATGCATTCAATGAAGCTAGTTTCCTGATGTGCCTAACATTCCGATACAGCTGTTATTCTGCCCATTATATTTCATTAGGAAAGGGAGAGTGTCAAATAGTTTCTTATTTTTATGTTCTATTCTGTATGTTTGTGAGGCACTTCACACTTTTCAAAGTAGTTTTCATTCATGGTCTCTAATTTTTCACCTTCTCTCAACCTATGGGCTCCATCTGTTATGTGTTCCTGGTTCCTCCCTGTTGCTTGTCCTTGCCACCAGTCAGAGAAACTTTTGAACCTATTGCTACCAAGCCCTCGGCATGGGTGACCTTACCTTTAGTCCTTTGTTCTCCTTCCATCACCTTCTTGACTCCTTGCAGTATGGATTCCACTACCACTCTACAGAAAGTACTCTCCTGACGTAGATCAATAGGGTCAACCCCTCAATGCCTTTAGCATGGCCCCTCTAAAACACCTGGCATCTCATGACTTGGCCCTTTTAGAGCTTTAACTGTTTTTCTTACAACTCTAAGGATAGCAAATAAGTTTAAAATCAAGTTCTCACTTCTACCAACAAGCAATGGCTGCCTGGAGTGCTGTGTTGAGGAAATAATTCAAGTTACAGCAAGGATGCTGTGATTGATTAACATGCCTGTTACAGAAATGAAAGGGGAAAAGTGATACATATTCTATACAGTCATTGCTTATACCCTATAATCTTGTTTTCCCTCACTTCCCTTCATTTTCTCCTTTTCCTTTACTGCTTAGGCATTTGACTTGTTGCCTCCTAGTGGGGTCTACCTCCATTGTAGGTTGTTGTAGGATCACTAAGAGGATTAAGTGAGATGATATATAGAAGCCCCTTAAATATATTGGATTCTGAATCAGTAGCAATCATTATGATCATTTGGTTTTTTCTATTACCCTCTTAGATTTACTGCATTAAATGTCTAGTGTCCTTCCCTTAGGCAACTTTGCTACTACCTTGGGTCTTAAGTCCATTTCTCCAGCACTGACAACTCATTCGCACACCCAGAAATAAGACAAGATAGAGAACAGAAAACAGAAATCCATGCAATGGGTAAGAAAAACACACAAAACTATAGAAGGTCAATTATTTTCTTGCACTAGGAGTTTGCTGATTTTTTTCAACCAAATCAGAAAGCATTGGAGGGCAACAAGACTTTACACACTTATTCTATGTTGCCCTACCTCTTGGAGCACATGACCCCTCATACCAAAAGTTCTGGCCTCAGTGTCCTTTGACCTCTGGCTCCACAGTAAGATGGCACCTTCATTACCTGCTGCCTCATTATTGTTGCTGTTGTTGTTCTCTTTTTTCTCATTATAGCCTTCTTCTTGCCTCTTCAGAGCCTCCTTTAAGCCTCTCTAAGGGAAGAAAAGTCTTATGAGGAAGAGATACACGAAAAACAGAAGTTCTAGTAAATTACATCAGAGAGAAGAATGGAAAAAATAAGAGGAGGGGAAGCAGCAGCCAAGGGTGGGGGCCCCTTCCCCAGACCCCAGGTCTCCCTCGGCCTCTACTACCTTGCCCTGGCTCTGGCTATGGAGACACCATTTTGACTGACCCCCGCGGAAGGACATTCTGCCCTCAGTATCTACTTTCCTATTCTAAAAAGATACCTGTAATCCCACCATCTGTCTTCCCCTATGCCAGGGGACATCAGGAAGTTTAGTGGCGCTCAAGGCAGGCTGTTGCTTTAACTGTTCTACTCCTTGGTTGCCTAGGATTCTCAGTGAGAAGCTCCTTACTCACCCACTCTCTCTCTCAGAAGAGTAGGCTTTCCCCGCCACAGCCTCCTCAGGAATTCACATTCTAGAAAATCCAAAGGAGTGTTCCTCAAAGGCTGGGCCAGCTATTCCACTACATGCTAATCAGCATGCTAGGGCTTTTCCTTGCTCTCAAAATGGGCTTTTTTCACAGAGAACAGTTCAACCCTTGTTGGATGGCAAGTAGGGACCTCCTGGGTCTGACAGATGAAGCCTTCATGGCCAAGGCCCTCCTGCTGCTGGCCCCTTGGGGTGATGCCTCAGCCCAGGACACTAGCTCATGGGCAAATGGGCCAAGCGTGGATGTTGACATACCCCACACCCAAAGCTCCCAACCCCTCACCCCCCATCAAAGGAAAAGACTCTCAGAGGCCTCAACGCATTAGTTGCCTCATTGCATTAAACCGCATTACAAAGAAACCATTAGCCACCCTGGGCACTGCTGTCCTCTAGGGCCTCCCTTGCACGCAGATATTTTATCTTTTTAATGAATAAAACATATGCCAATTGCATAAAATTAAAAAGTGCAGCGGTAATGAATAATTCTCAGGAAGGATTCTGCAGCCTGTGTTTTGTGGGGCAGAGGCCTGAAAAGCCAGGCTTCAGGGATTCCTGTCTCTGTGGCCTGGGAATACTGCTTCACCTCGGCCTCTCCTCTTGCTTCCTGAGGCAACTGTGCTGTCTATCCTTCCTGGCCAGGTGGGTGGATGAGGGGCCAGGGTTGTGCAACAGGTGCTTAGGAAGTTGCTGTGGATATTCCTACCACCTCTCCTGGATTCTTCTCGCCTCTTCCGCCCCTCTCTCCCAGAAGCCCAGCTAATGAGAAATGCAACGAGTAGTGGTGGAGACAGGCCAGGCCTAAAAGCTAAGACCTGGACTCAGAATCATGCTGCGCCCAGCAAGAGGCCATGGCCACTTGCCCAGAGCCTGCTAAAACTGGTGCCCCAGGCTTTGTCAGCTTTTGTGGCTGGGAGGAGCCACAGACAAGACACTGAGGGTGGGAGTGCTGTGGGGAAAGGAAATTGCAGAGTAGCACTTTGGCCCCCACACCACTCCTCACACTTGATCATGGGGGAAAGCAGGGAAGGAGTTATGAGAACTCTTCACCTCCAAGTCTGCGGTGTGAGCGAGGCCAGCCTCACCATCTTTGGGGCACAGTACAAAATGAAAATGTTAAGACCTCTTGTTCAAAAAGCACCCAAAGGAAGTGCTAAAATAGAAAGCTTTTAACTGCCTTCTCCAGTCAGCCTCTCTCTCTACTTGTCATGGATTTTTTATATGCTATTAAATGTTAATCTAAATAAAGAGAAATTAAAATTTAAATATTAGCCTGAATTTTATCATTCTTAGATCATACAATGCCATCTTTAAATGCAAATTTAAGAAAGGTTAACTTGCAAAGTTCCACCACTCCCAGCCCAGAGGAAGGGGCTTCCAGGCCTCCGTTCCACCACTCCCAGCCCACAAGAAGGGGCTTCTGGGCCACCATTCTACTGCTCCCAGCCCAGAGGAAGGGGCTTCTGAGCTGCAGTTCCACCACTCCCAGCACAGAGGAGGTGAGCTGCACAGGTGCCAAGAGCACCCACCCCCTATTGAAATGAGAAGATGCATAAACAAGTCTAAAAACCAGACTTCCAGATCATCTGCAGCAACCCCAAGGGGAAAAGAGATGGAACACTCTGATACTCAACCACTTGGACTCCTTGAACTGGCAACAAAAGAGGATCTGGAAAAAATGAAATCAGAAATAATCTCTCAGATAACAGCAGAGATTATGCTCATAGTGCAAGACATGACTAATAAATCTATAGAGGAGCTGAGGAACATGATGGAATCCCAAAATAGGAAACAAATGGAATCCATAAAACAGATGCAGACAGATTTCCAGGAGATTAAAAACTCCATTGAAAGTCTACACAGCAGAATGAGCCAATGTGAGGACAGAATTTCTGATATAGATGATAAAAATTACAATTAGTGACCAGGAAAAGAAAAATTGCTTCAAAAATTGTAAGGAACCATGAGAAATCAATCCAGCAGCTGCTAGACAATGCAAAGAAGAATAACATAAGACTAATCAGAGTCAATGAAGAAAGAGGAGAGAGTGCAGATGATGTAAAAAACTGTTCACAAAAGTAATGGCAGAAAACTTCCCAAGCAGGGGAAAAGAACTTCACATACAGATGAGTGAGGCATATAGGACTCCAAACAGTCTTGATCAAAAAAATCTACACATAGGTATATAATGGTTAAGATTCCAGAAACCCAACAGAAGAACAAAGTTCTACAAGCAGTTAGAGAAAGGAAACAAACCACATACAAAGGAAAGCCATAGTAGACTTCTCAACGCAAACCCTCAAGGCAAGAAGAGCTTGGAGTGACATATTCCAAGCCCTAAATGAAAACAGCCTTCAACCCAGATTGATGTACCCTGCAAAACTATCTTTCCAAATTGATGGAGAAATAAGATACTTTCATGACAAAGAGCACCTTAGGAACTTCATGAATACCAAACCAGCACTCCAAAAAATTTGAGATAATATCCTATGAACAGACAATGAGGATCACAATCCCAGGAAACACAGCAGAATGAATCCATGAGGCATGACAAGAAATTAAATGTAAAGGAGGAGAATCCAACAAACAGAAAAAGTCATGACAATGATAAATGAATACAGATCAGTTATAACCATCAATGTTAATGGTCTTAATTCACCAATCAAACAAAATAGACTGGCAGAATGGGTCAAGAAGTAAAATCCAACAATATGCTGCATACAAGAAACATACTTAATTCAAAAAGAAACTCATAGACTGAAAGTTAAAGGGTGGAAAACAATACTCCATGCGACGGGAACCCAAAAAAAGGTAGGAGTAGCTATCTTCCTTGAAGATCAAGTGGATTTCAAATCAACACTGATTAAGAGAGACAAAGAAGGACACTACATCCTTATAAAGGGAACAATCCAACAGGAAGAGATGACAATCATAAATATCTATGCACCAAACACTAGTGTGCCCAACTATATAAAACAAATACTAATGGACGTGAAAAGTCATATATACACTAATACAATAGTAGTGGGGGACCTCAATACCCCATTGTCACAAATAGATCAACTAGACAAAAACTAAATAACGAAATACTAGAACTCAATCAAACTCTTGAACAAACGAAGTTAACAGATGTTTACAGAGTGTTCCACCCCACAAAATCAGAATACACAATGTTTTCAGCTGCACATGGGTTGTTCTCCAAAATAGACCACATACTCACTCATAGAATGTGTTTAAATAAGTACAAAGGAATTGAAGTTATCCCCTGTATGTTATCAGACCATAGTGTAATGATACTGGAGATCAATAGCAAAAAAATATTACATAAAAATTACATAAACACATGGAAATTGAATAACACACTCCTGAATAACCAATGGGTCACAGAGGAAATTAAAGAAGAAATCAGACAGTTCCTACAATTAAATGACAATTAATTGTTATTAAATGACAATCGTAATCTATGGGACACAATGAAAGCAGTCTTAGAAGGGAAATTCATAGCAGTGAATGCACATATTAGGAAAACAGAGTGAGCCCAATTAAACTACCTGATGCTGAACCTCAAGCTTCTAGAAAAAGAAGAGCAGGACAAACCCAAAGCTCATACAAGGGAGGAAATTATAAAGATCAGAGCAGATATCAATTCAATGGACACCAAGAGAACAATACAAAAATTTAATGAAGCGAAGAGTTGGTTCTTTAAAAGAATAAACAAAATTGACAAACCCTTAGCCAACCTTATCAGAAAAAGGAAAGAAAAGGCCCAAATCCATGCAATTAAGAATGAAAAGGGTGAAATTACAATGGACTCAGCAGAAATCCAGAGCATCATGAATACCTGCTTCCAGGACCTATATGCCAATAAGATGGAAAACACAGAAGAAATGGACAGATTCCTAGATACATATGAATTACCAAAGTGGAACAAAGAAGACCTAAAAATTCTAAATGACCCAATATCAACCAATGAAATTGAAAATGTAATTAAAAACTTATCAACTAAGAAATGCCCAGGTCCTGATGGTTTCACTGCTGAATTCTACAAGACATTTAGAGAGGAACTACTGTCACTACTGTTTAAACTCTTCAATGAAATTGAAAGCAATACTCCTGAAATCATTCCTGGAAGCAAACATCACCTTGATCCCCAAAGCAGAGAAAGGCCCACCCGAAAAGGAGAAATATAGGCCAATCTCACTAATGAACATAGATGCAAAAATTCTTAATAAGATACTGGCAAACAGAATGCAGAAGATCATCAAGAACATCATACACCCTGACTAAGTGGGATTCATCCCAGGGATGCAGGGATGTTTCAACATATGCAAATCAATCAATGTAATACACTATATCAATAGAGCCAAGGACAAAAACCACATGATTATCTCCATAGATGCAGAAAAAGCATTTGACAAAATCCAACATGCATTTATGATAAAAACCCTACAAAAAATTGGAATAGATGGTCTCTACCTCAATCTGATAAAAGCCATCAATGAAAAACCAATAGCCAATATCATACTAAATGGTCAAAAACTGAAATCCTTCACACTAAAATCAGAAACAAGACAAGGATGTCCACTATCACCACTCTTGTTCAATATAGTTCTGGAAACATTAGCCACACCAATTAGACAAGAGAAAGAAATAAAAGGAATAAAGATAGGAAATGAAGAAGTCAAATTGTCATTATTTGTAGATGACATGATACTCTATATAGAAGACCCCAAGAACTCCACCAAAAGTCTTCTAGACTTAATAACCAAATTCAGTAGAGTAGCTGGATACAAGGTCAACACACAAAAATCAATGGCTTTCCTCTACATGAACAATAGACTCACTGAGAGAGAAATAGGGCAAACAATTCCTTTCACAATAGCATCCAAAAAACTGAAATACCTAGGAATCAACCTAACGAAAGAATCAAAGACCTCTTCTCTGAAAACTATAGCACTCTGAAAAGAGAGATTGAAGATGATATCAGAAAATGGAAAGACATTCCCTGCTCCTGGGTAGGAGGGATCAATACAGTGAAAATGACCATACTTCCAAAACTGCTATATAGATTCAATGCAATCCCAATTGAAGTCCCAGACCTTGAGAAAACAATCCAAAAATTCATTTGGAACAAGAAAAGACCCAGAATAGCAAAAGCAATTCTAGGTAACAGAGACATGGCAGGGGGTATCACAATCCCCAACCTGCAACTATACTACAAAGCTACTGTGATAAAAACAGCATGGTACTGGCAAAGAAACAGACCTGAGGACCATTGGAACAGATTAGAAGATGCAGAAACAACTCCAGACACACTCAGTCATCTCATCTTCCATAAAGGAGCCAAACACCCTCACTGGAGGAAAGATAGCCTCTTTAATAAATGGTGCTGGAAAAATTGGGTTTCAACTTGCCAAAGACTAAAACTAGACCAATATCTCTCACTATGCACTAAACTAAAATCAAAATGGATTAAGGATCTAAATATTAAAATAGAAATCCTGAATTGCCTGGAACAGAGGTTAGGTAGAACTCTTGAAGACATTGGTGTAGGAAAAGATTTTATGAACAAAACCTCAGGTGCCCGTGAACTAGCACAGACAATCAACAAGTGGGATCTCTTCTTATTAAAAAGCTTCTGTACAGCAAGAGTAACCTCCAACAACGTGAAGAGACAACCCACAATGTGGGAAAAAATCCTCATCTGCTGTTCCTCAGATAAAGGTCTACTATCTCGAATCTATAAAGAACTTTAAAAAATCAGACCTCCCAAATTTAAAAACTCAATCTGAAAAACGGCATATAAAATGAACAGACATTTCTCAGACAAAGTAGAAATAGCAAATAAACATATGAAAAGGTGTTTAACATCACTGGTCATTCGAGAGATGAAAATGAAAACAATGCTGAGATTCCACTTCACTCCAGAAAGAATGGCTGCTATCATGAAATCAACCAACAACAAATGCTGGCGGGGCTGTGGGGAAAGAGGAATCCTGCTCCACTGCTGGTGGGAGTGTAGACTGGTGCAAGCACTGTGAAAATCAGTATGGAGATACCTCAAACAACTAGGATTAGAAGTTCTATTTGACCCAGCTATTCCCCTGCTGGGTATCTTCCCCAAAGAATTAAAAGAATCATACCACACTGATATATGTGCACCCATCTTCATAGCAGCACCTTTTGTGAAAGCTAAAACTTGGAAGCAGCCCAAATGCCCATCAGCTGGAGACTGGATAAGGAAAATGTGGTTTTTTTATAAAATGGAGCACTACTCAGCCATAAAAAATGAGAAATTAGAGACATTTATAGCTAAATGGATGCACATTGAGGTGGTACTCTTAAGTGAAATAAATAGGACACACATGTGTAAATATGAAATAGTTTCTCTAGTATGAGAAACTGAAAGTGTAAATAAGGACTAAAAGGTATAATAGATAATGTGAAATCAGAAGAAAAGGGGCAAAGGGGAAGGGGAAGTGGGAGGGGTAAGGGAAAGGAAAGAAGGGAATGGAATTAATATGAGAAAATGAAAACATGGAAACAAAGTCTTTATAAATAGGGAGAGATGGAGGGGTTGAAGGGAGGGCAGGGGAAGGGGGAAAAATAAGAAACAGAGATTACATAAAGGTACAAATTTCCAATGATGAATGTTATTATATTGTATAGCTAAATGTACCAATAAAATAAATTTTTTTTAAAAAATGATTAACTTGTATATAGAATCTCTGACATTATATGACTTGCATTTCATAGCTCAAATACGCAAACTGTCCACTCAACTTTTTCAAAATAGCAGAGACTCTCTAAAGAGTAGGATGTATGTTTGGAAGTAGAGGAGGGGATTGTAATGCAGAACATACATGCCAGGGAAACCATGATTGTACCCAAAGGAACTGAAGGGGAGGCATTTAAAGACAAAGTGAGGAGGATGACATGAGTGATTTTGAAGCAGTAATCTTTGACTAGAGGATCAACAATAAGGGTGATGTCAGTTCAAATCTAAACAGGCAGTTGTCATTCAAACACAACAAGTGTGTGTGTGTGTGTGTGTTTAAAGTTGTGTGATACTGGGGCTGGGGATTTAGCTCAGTGGTTCTGCCGCCTGCCTTGCAAGTGCAAGGACCTGAATTTGATCCCCGATACCACAATAAAAATAAAAAATAAAATAAAAATAGAGTTGTGCTGTTCTTTGTGCAAGTTTGTAGTTCTGGAAAATTCTGTCTTGTAACGAGGTGTCTGTGCAAGATTCTCTCCTTTAAAGCCTCCAGGCTTTATTTTCTTATTTACTTACTTATTTACCTATTTTTGTTGTTGCTGTTAGGGCTTGACATAAGCGACTCTTTTTTGGTTCCAACAACTTTCTCAGTATGTATTTTGTTCTTTCCAAAGCAGTGGAGATGCTGCACAAAAAAACTAGCCCAGCTGTCTATTTCTCTTCTTGACACATGCACATTCTACTAATCCCCCCACCTTTGGCCTACTGCTGGGGAAGGGACTGGGGGATGGGGACTGCAGATGGTTTTCTCTCTTCCTTTCCCTCTATATCATCAATTTCAGTTAAGCAGTTGGTTCATACAAGCAAGTAACACAAACGCTGCATGCAAACAGGGCAGGAGTAAATGGCAGACATGCATTTTGTGTTCTCTTCTGCTCACATGCATGCACCACTTCACTTTATAAAAGACAAGTTCAAAGATAAAATGATAAAAATTTCAAGACAGCAACAGTACAATGTCAGTACAGCATCAGAGAGAAGGTGCCCTGATGTGCCGTTTCCGGAGGACAGCTTCAGAGGGAGAGCCTCACAGACCCATCCCACATAGGCTATGATGCCCACATGTGGCACAATAGCTAGTTACACTTGGATGTGACAGGTTCCACCCTAAATAGCACAGAGGGGATAAACAGGCCCGCTTCAACTCAGAAAAGGCTTGTGCTAGTCCACTTTCCATTGCAGTAGCAAACATCTGAGATTAAATCAATTTATAAAGACAAAAGACTGACCTTGGCTCACCGTTTTGAAGACTGCAGTCCATGATTAGGTGATCCATTGCTTTTAGGCCTGTAGGGTGGGGCAGCACATCACGGCAGGGTGCATGGCAAAACCATTGGCTTCTTAGCAGGGATGCAAAATAAAGAGGAAGAAACTAGGCTCCCAGGATCCTCTTCCAGGGCACAGCCCTCTAGGTCTCAGCCCTTAAAGTTTAACCACCGCTTCTGTGCAGCGCCAAGGCCTACAGGGCATCCTCCAGATCTGAATAAGAGTGGGGCCCAAAGATCAGCAGAGAGAATGCCTCCCACTCCAGTTTGCATGGGCTGCCTGGAAGGCCGGGGAATGAACTGCAAAGAGCTGCTGGGGAGGGGCCCAGCCACAGAGTTGGGGCAGCAACTGTCTCTTCATAGAATTACCCTGGCCACAGACAGCATTTAAGGGGACAGGGTTGAATTTGGCTGGACATCACTAGGTTGGACTGATTTACCCAAATGTGTCTGTTTGATTTCATCTGCTAGGTGAGCAAGCTGAGTTTCAGCATCAGATATTAAAATCTCTTCTCCAAAGATAGCTCTGTTATGCACTTCCCTCATATAACCGGTAGTAATTTGCGAAACTTCCATCCTTTTAGTCACCCATTGAGCACTTATTGTGTTGCTAGAAACTATTTTAAACACTGAATATACATTTATCATCTTGTTTAGGAAGTCCCCTAATACCTTGAAATTTTGCTTCACAGCACTTATCCACTTTTGTCATTGTGCCTGTGCTGATATGATTATTTTGGTTAATGTCTGTCTTCCCAGCTACTGTGAGCTGCCCAAGGGCAGGGGTCTTAAGAGCCCACTGGTTTTCTCCAGTAGTTTGCTCGATGTTGCATCAAAGATGGTGCCAAAATGCGTACTGCTCGGCTCATGTGGTTTAACGATGTGCATCTATATCACTTCCCCCTTCCTCAACCTCTTTGAATACACTCCCGGCTTTCACTGCAGGCATATTCTGCAGTGCGGTACCCCCTGCTCATTCCCAAACACTTAACATTAGATTGCAGAATCTTTTTGTGCTTGCTACTTACAGACACATCTAAAGACCGGTCTTCCCATTGAAGATATTGCAGATTTGCTTTTGAATTATGACAATTTCCTAGCAGGTGCTAGCAAAATGTCTTATTTTAACATATGCAGGATACTTTGACAATTTTCCAGCAAACAGAAATAAAATGAAAAAAAGTCTTGAGCAAGGGCTGCCTTTCCATAGTCCTCCTAAAGGCACCCTATGGACAGCGCAGCACTGCCTGATTGGCCAATCAATCAATGCTTCAGAACAACTCCCTTCACATTTAGGGTACGATTCCATGACCTGCAAGCTCTGCCTGATTAGATGTTGACACTTACAAAGGTATATATGTACATATCTCACCTTCACAAATAGGGAAGTAACAGGCCCTCCAGCACCAGCTGTTTGTCTGCTTTCAAACACTGAAGACCTATAAGGAGTATTTGATTTGCTTCCACCTGAAATATAACCATAAGGGCTCTCTCCCTTCTGCCTCTCTCCTTTAATAAATAAGGAGAAGGGGAAGTCTTCTCGCCAGTTCTAACAACTGGCCTTACAGATGGGATTCATACCCCAAAATGAAGAAATGCCAGGGTGGCAACACACAGATTAATTAGCCAGAAAATAATCTCTCTGCAACAGCATGCTCTGTTTTCTCTAACAAGACGCAAAAATGATTTGTGCCACCTGCTTATGACTCCAAGCAGTTGCCTCTAGTCCTTCAAGTACTCTATTAAACACTTTTCGACTAACTTGGTCCCAGGGTCAACTTTTTGTTTGTTTCCTAGGAGTGCATAAATATTTGTCCCACACCCTTTTGCTTGGACAGCCACCTGGCACATCAGCAGGAAGCAGTCAGGCTTAAAATACCAGGAGCTTGAGCATTATTCTCAGGTCTGACATTACCTGAGCTACTCAAGATTTGTCTGATTTATAAAAATCTCCATTGCACAGGTGTATAGAGTGAACTTTTCCCATTTATTTTAAGGACATTTTAGCTGTCAGGAGTTGGGAAGAAGGGGCTTTGTTTTTTACAAGGCTGCAATATTTTTCATGTTAGATGCTGAGGAGCGATTGCATGTGTGTATATATAGACACATTCTCAGTTTGGACCCAAGTCATAATAAATTTATGTGCTATTTACACATGGCTCTAAATCATTTCACTAAGAGAAGCATGCAGCCTAGAAATTTAACTGTTCTCCCTGGTGCATAAATGGCCACCCCTTTGAAAAGCACAATGGGAGGTAAGGAAAGGAAGAAGCTTCTGCAAACTGACGATAATAACTTGTTCCGTCTAGCTCTTAAGGAAGTGCTCACCATGCATGATCTTATTTAATCTTCATACAATCCCCTTGAAGTAGGGAGAACCAAGATTGCTAGGCTGATTTAAATGAAAACAAAAGTAAATGGAGAAACTGATGCTTAGGAAAGAAACTGACCTTCTCAAGTTTACGCAGTTTGTAAACATTCCAAAGAACCTAGACTCTAACCACGACATCAGGTAGTCCAATATTCTTTCTAATCCATGCTGCTTCCAGAGCCCTCTAAGGTTGACCATCCATTGTAGGCTCATTCTATGTTTTGGACATTTTAGTATAATATAATGAGGCTTCATTTCCTAAGCCTTGCACAAAAACTAAAAAGGTATGTCTCACCAAGAGTTCAGGCCTGGACAGGACTCAGCACCACCATGGATGGCAATGGAGAGTAGGATACAGATGTACCACCATACTTGTTCCTGGACTCATGGCAGACATCACCAAGCGATCACTGCACCCTTCCTCATTGGATGAAATTTTGGATCCAACAGAAAAAAAGAAAAAGAAAAAAGAAAAAGAAGTTGGCCTAAGTCCTTGCAGCCTCATAAACCATAAACAAGGATATGGCTCAAAACAAACCATCATTAGATTCCTCGGGGGTCAAAAGAATAACCACTCACTCTTCATCTTGCTTTTAAGTCCTTCTGAAATTGGAATTCTCATTGAGAAATTCATCTCAATGTCATTCTCGGTTGCATTGATTACTTATCGTAAGTTGATGCTTTCATCCATTTTGTGTTGCTTTTGGGTCTACCTTTTGCCCCGGAGTCTCTCCGTAGATCTGGCTAAAAGTAGCCAGCACTAGCTGCATCACAGTCTGAATGTTGGACTTTCCTCCACCTGATTAATTAGTCTGCCGCCTTTAATCACAATCTCCTGTGAAATCTCAGGATAATAGGCAAAATGGAGATAGATTTTTCTGCCAGAGCATAACACAAATGACCTCTAGTCCAACCACCAGTGAAGTCCTTGTCCCAGCTGAAACATTCTAAACCTGACTGTTATGCTCAACATTCCTATCAGCATTCTGGTCTACTGGTGAGGCTTTCAACTGAGCTTTTTTGTTTGACTTATTGAGCTTTTCATATCCAAAATTTCTGTTTGATTTGCTTTTCAAAATCCTATCTCTTTATTGAATTGTCTTCCTTAATTTATTCAGATGTTTATTTGTATCCTCTTTGAAGCCATTTATTATTTGTAAAATCAATCTTTCGAATTCTTTGTCTGGCATTTCATTCATTTCAGCATGTTTGGATTCAGTTACTGAAGAATTATGAACAGAAGATAAACAGTCTCAGTAAGAGTATGGATGAGACAGGCTGCCTGGTTCTTTCATATTTCTCATGCTCCTATCTTGACATGTATACACCTGTGGAGGTGGCTAACTCCTCCGCTTTTATGTGAGGGTCTTTTTAGTGAGCAGCCTTCTCTTTGGTGGTAATATGCCTGTGATCCCAGCAACTGGGAGTCTGAGGCAGGAGGTTTGTGAGTTTGAGGCCAGTTTGGGATCTAAAACAAATTCTAGGCTCACCTGGATTACATAGTGAGACCCTGTCTCAAAAAAAGTAATAAAATGGACAGATTCCTAGATACATATGAATTACCAAAGTTGAACGAAGAAGACCTAAAAATTCTGAACAACCCAATATCAACCAATGAAATTGAAAATGTAATTAAAAACTTATCAACTAAGAAAAGCCCGGGCCCTGATGGCTTCACTGCTGAATTCTACAAGACATTTAGAGAGGAACTGCTGCCACTGCTGTTTAAAATCTCCAATGAAATTGAAAGGGAAGCAATACTCCCAAATTCATCCCTGGAAGCAAGCATCACCTTGATCCCCAAAGCAGAGAAAGACCCAACCGAAAAAGAGAACTATAGGCCAATCTCACTAATGAACATAGATGCAAAGATCCTTAATAAGATAATGGCAAACAGAATGCAGAAGATCATCAAGATCATACACCCTGATCAAGTGGGATTCATCCCAGGGATGCAGGGATGGTTCAATATATGAAAATCAATCAATGTAATACACTATAGCAATAGAGCCAAGGACAAAAACCATATGATTATCTCCATAGATGCAGAAAAAGCATTTGACAAAATCCAACATGCATTTATGATAAAAACCCTACAAAAAATTGGAATAGATGGTCTCTACCTCAAACTGATAGAAGCCATCTATGAAAAACCAACAGCCAGTATCATACTAAATGGTCAAAAACTGAAATCCTTCACACTAAAATCAGGAACAAGACAAGGATATCCACTATCACCACTCTTGTTCAATATAGTTCTGGAAACATTAACCACAGCAATTAGACAAGAGAAAGAAATAAAAGGAATAAAGATAGGTAATGAAGAAGTCAAATTGTCATTATTTGCAGATGACTTGATACTCTATATAGAAGACCCCAAGAACTCCACCAAAAGTCTTCTAGACTTAATAACCAAATTCAGTCAAGTAGCTGGTTACAAGGTTAACACACAAAAATCAATAGTTTTCCTCTACACCAATGACAGACTCACTGAGAGAGAAATAGGCCAAATAATTCCTTTCATAATAGCATCCAAAAAACTGAAATACCTAGGAATCATCCTAATGAAAGAAATCAAAGACCTCTTCTCTGAAAACCACAGCACTCTGAAAAGAGAGATTGAAGATGATATCAGAAAATGGACAGACATCCCCTGCTCCTGGGTAGGAAGGATTCATAGAGTGAAAATGGCCATACTTCCAAAACTGCTATATAGATTTAATGCAATTCCAATTGAGATCCCACCAGCATACTTCATAGGCCTTGAGAAAACAATCCAAAAATTCACTTGGAACAAGAAGAGACCCAGAATAGCAAAAGCAATTCTAGGTAACAGAGACATGGCAGGGGGTATCACAATCCCCAACCTGCAACTCTACTACAAAGCTACTGTGATCAAAACAGCATGGCACTGGCAAAGAAACAGACCTGAGGACCAGTGGAACAGATTAGAAGATGCAGAAACAATGCCTGACACACTCAGCAATCTCATCTTCGATAAAGGAGCCAAACACCCTCACTGGAGGAAAGATAGCCTCTTTAATAAATGGTGCTAGAAAAATTGGGCTTCAACTTGCCAAAGATTAAAACTAGACCTACATCTCTCACCATGCACTAAACTAAAAGCAAAATGGATTAAAGATCTAAATATTAAAATAGAAACTCTGAACCAGTTGGAACAGAGGTTAGGTAGCACCCTTCAAGACATTCGTGTAGGAAAAGATTTTATGAACAAAACCTCAGTTGCCCATGAACTAGCACAAACAATCAACAAGTGGGATCTCTTCTTATTAAAAGGCTTCTGCACAGCAAGAGAAACCACCAGCAGTGTGAAGAGACAACCCACAATGTGGGAAAAAATCTTCACCTGCTCTTCCTCAGGCAAAGGTCTACTATCTCAAATCTATAAAGAACTTAAAAAGATCAGACCTCCCAAATTTAAAGACCCAGTCTGAAAATGGGCATCTGAAATGAACAGACATTTCTCAGACAAAGAAGTAGAAAGAGCAAATAAAAACATGAAAAAATGTTCAACATCACTGGTCATTCGAGAGATGCAAATGAAAACAATGCTGAGATTCCACTTCACTCCAGAAAGAATGGCTGCTATCATGAAATCAACCAATAACAAATGCTGGCGGGGCTGTGGGGAAAGAGGAGCCCTGCTCCACTGCTGGTGGGAGTGTAGACCGATGCAACCACTGTGGAAATCAGTATGGAGATACCTCAAACAACTAGGATTAGAAGTCCCATTTGACCCAGCTATTCCCCTGCTGGGTATCTTCCCCAAAGAATTAAAAGAATCATACCACAGTGATATATGTGTGCCCATGTTCATAGCAGCACAGTTTGTGATAGCTAAAACTTGGAAGCAGCCCAAATGCCCACAACTGGAGACTGGATAAAGAGAATGTGGTTTTTTAATAAAATGGAGTACTACTCAGCCATAAAAAATGAGAAATTAGAGACATTTATAGCTAAGTGGATGCACATTGAGGCAATACTCTTAAGTGAAATAAATAGGACACACATGTGTAAATACCAAATAGTTTCTCTGGTGTGAGAAACTGAAAGTGTAAATAAGGACTAAATGTATAATAGGTAATGTGAAATCAGAAGAAAAGGGGCAAAGGGGAAGGAAGTGGGAGGGCTAGAGGAGAGGATAGAAGGGAATGGGATTAATATGAGAAAATGGAAAAATAGGAACAAAATCTTTGTAAATAGGGAGGAATGGAGAGGTTGAAGGGAGGGCTGGGCAAGGGTGAAAAATAAGAACCAAGAGAGATTATGTAAAGGTGCAAATTTCCAATGATGAATGTCATTATATTGTATACCTAAAATGTACCAATGATTAGAATGAATAATTGAAAATGTAACATAGGAAGAAAAGGTCCAAAGGGGTAGGGGTTGTGGGAGGGGCAGGGAAAAGGAAAGAAGGGAAAGGAAAAATGATGAGAAATGGAAAAAATGGAAATAAAGTCTTTGTAAATAGGGAAGGGTGGAGGGCATGAAGGGAGGGCTAGGAATGGGGAAAAAATAAGAACCAAGATGCATTATGTAAAGGCACAATTCCCAATGAGAAATGTAATTGTGTTGTATACCTACAATGTACCAATAAAAGAATTTAATTTAAAAAAAAAAAAGAATAGAGGGATGCCAGCTGAAATTTTTACATCACCATGTGATGGTGGGAATTAAGATACAAGATTAGCATTTCTGGTACTTAAGATTGTAGGTGCTTTACCTAGTTGCCATCTTGAATACATTAACATTCCAACTAATTAAAGTATTTTCATACTTACCACATTCCAGGTCAACCTAGGTACTGAACAGCCTACACAGGGTCTCCCCCAGCAGGGTCTGGACTAGGGTGGATCTGCCAGAGTAGTAAAGTCAGCCAAAATGTTTTTATACGTAGTTCAACTAGTCTGCACAGCAGTGGGGAAGGGAGGCGTCATCTTTATTGATTCAGAAGAGTCAATGCACACCAAAATGGCAGCCCAGGGTTAGGTGGTATTAAACTATGGAAAACAGTCCCTTAAAAATAGTATGACATAGACACTTCCAAGAGCACAAAACAATGTAAAAGATATCATTAAAATGCAGACATGTTGAAAGTTCAGGAGTGTATTTTGTGCAGAAAATTGAAATCTAGGTTGCCTGATACTGTCATAGTTTCAAGCGTTCCCAAAGGCCCAGGTGTTAGAGACTTGGTCCCCAGGATGTGGTACTGCAGGGAGGTGGTGGAACCGTTTGGAAATGGGGTCTAGTGGAAGGCAGTTGAGTCATTCTGAGATACTTTGTCACAGTGATGGAAAACTGAGTAATATAGTTTCCAGAGTTCTAATGATCACGCAGTAATTAGAAATATGGACTGTTCTTAGGTACAGGAGCTGGCACAGGTCCAGCTGTTTCCATACCTGTTAGGTGGGGAAAACACATGGTGTTTTAATGAGGATTAAAAAAATAAACAGTGGCACCATGGGGAAAAAAAAGTAATAAAGGTAAAAGTAACAATAATAAATACTTTTAAAATGGAAGGGGTAAGAAAAGGGGAAATTGGAACATGAAGCAAGGCTTTTTAAGTGGGAAAAGATGAGAAAGGAAAAAAAGAGAGTGAAAGATTAAGAAGTGCATTTTCTAAGAATTTTAGAAAAGTAAATAAAATTAGATGAAAGAAAAGGAAAACCAAGCCCCCCAAAATTCCTTCACATTGAGGTGTTTGGATTGGAGAGGTTTCTTTCCTGGACCTCCAATGTTGGCTGGTTACGGGCTAGGAGTGGGAGTAGCGACTCGCACCTGGGGCCTGTTGGATTTCCTCCCCACTCCCACCTAACAGATTGCTGCAGTATGAATGCTAAGCCCTGCCCTGTGTTTCCCACTGGGCCTGGCCAGTTAATGGCTCGTTACCTGCCTCAGGGCTGCAGTCACTCCAGATGCTTGTTTGTTTACTTCCTTCTGTGCACCAGAGCCTCTGCTCTGTGTGTGCATTGGTAAGGTGTCTCCCTCCCTCCCTCCCACAGCCACCAGACTGTGGACGTGGGGCCTGCCGGAGGTCCAAGCAGAGGTGTCCTCGGGTGCATCAGAGAGTGGGGGAGGCAGACAGATGAGTGAGTTCTGTGTTGGAAGAGGGCAGCCCTGAGATCAAGCAATCCCTTGGACTCGGTCTTGGTGTTTGCAGACCCAGCCGCCTCAGAAAACCACCTGTGAGGAGTATGTCTCCTCATCAGTAAGTGGTTCATGCCCTCTACAGCCTGAGCTACCTGCTGCTTGAAATTCTAAGCGAGTCTGTGACTGACCCTCCCCCGTGCATGAATAGTCCTGTGGCCATCTCCCATCCAGTCCCTGGGGACCATGAATTGTGGTTGTTCTGTCATTTTTTAATCTTCAGAGTAGCTTAGTCCCAAACAGTAAGTCCCCCTTCAAGACGGCTCCTGGTTATATCACTCTGCAGTGGATTTTTTTCCCCAAAACTAGCCTGCCATTCAGGAGTCCCTTTCAGACTAAATCCCCACACTGGATTTACAGCTTGCAATAGCCATGGATTTTTCCACTGGTTAGAACTGCCAGTTCATTGTTTATCCCTGGGTCTGCCAGCCCTCTCCCAGCTCACCTAATGTCTTAGTCACTTTCTCATTGCTGAGGCACAATTCCTGACACCCACAGCTTAAAGGAGGAGAGGTTTATTTTGGCTCACAGCTTCAGAAGTTTTAGTTCATGTTCACCAGGCTCAAATGCAGAAACAATATGGTGGAAGGGACCGGGAGAGGGAAGCCAGGAAGTAGAGAGAGAAGGGAGGAGTCTGGAAAGGAGAGATGCCCTTCCAGTCAGGGCCCCCGTGACCCCTCTCTGACCACACCCCACACCCCACAGTACACTCAACCACTGATCCAGTGAATTCACTCACCGGTGAGCTCAGCACCCCCATGATCCAACAATCATCCAAAAGCCCTGCACCTCTGCATGATGAGAGTTTTGGGGGTCACTCCTGATCTAAACCATAACACTTTGTGTTTGCGGTCAGATTCCTCTCCCTTCAGGGAGCCAGAGTTGGCATTACAGACCACTTGGTACTTTTTCCCTGTGTCGACTTTCTGCTTCTCCATGGTTTTTAGCTTTACTGTTACTTTCTTGATTCCCAGAGCGCTTCCTTTCCTTTCCTCCCTAAAATATAGGATCTCCTTTCTAACTCTTCTCACTTGCAGAGTCACATAATGTATACTTCTGTCTCACCATCTTACCCAGAAGCCCTCAAATTTCCTACATTAAACACAGTATTTTATAATTACACAAAGGCAGTACATATTGAGAAGGTGTGTACATGTCAGTCATGGTTCATGGTGAGAAAATAAATGTCTCTATAGATCACTGGTTCTCAAGTTCAGTGTGCATAGCAGTCACCTGGAGTGTTTATTCAAACACAGATTGCTGAGTACCATTCTCAGAGTTCTGCTTTCAGTAGATCTGGGATGGGTCCCAAGAATTTGCATTTCTAACAGATTCTCTGCATTTCTGACACTGCTGTAGATTTTGCCATCAGATATTTAGTATTAAGTATAAGAGGAATAGCATTAAATGTGGGCAAAATTGTTGGCTGTGCTAAAGGATACTCACTTAGGGGAGCTACCACTAGCTTGAAGGTTACCCTGCTACACCATAATCCAGAGCTCACTAATATCTTGGGGCTAGCAAACTATAGGAAACTTCTGTCTTCACAGCTGCTTCTTGATTCTGAACTTCTGACTGACAGCAAAACATGGAAGCTGTTGTAAAAATTTACATCTGCTGCAGCCCACATATCTACCATAATTCTGACTGGTAAAAACGAGCCCTTGTTCCACCTTCTAAATCTCACTAGAGTCCTTCTGGAAGCAAGGGAGTCTGACAATTACAGTTTCTAGGTTTCTAGCCCCTGATACAAGAGAGGATACAATTGAGAATGAATGTTGACTGACAAGCAGCAATTATCTAGCAGATAACTGGAGAGGCAGAGAAAGAGAGAGGGAAGGAGAGGAAGGAAAGAAAAGAAAGAGAGGAAGTGTGAGAGGAAACAGGGAGAGAGAAAAGAAAAGTAGACGTGTGTAACCCTTTTGAGTACAGAACGAAGTGAAAGCAACAGTTGTAGAATGGAAATTGGTAGTAGCATAACGGGATGGGGTGGGAATGAAGAACAAGCATATGATTGTATCAGGCTAACAGCACAGAAGGAACTCCTCTGTACAGGCAAAAAGGTGCACTACTAGAATCAGATCTATAGTTTGTCAACAGAGAGATCAATGTCAGGTTGGACTGCGGCAAGACCAAAATTCTAACTTGAAGTTTGTGATCGGTGTAACTAAGTTTTATGATTTCTCCTGCTTCTTTTCTAGCCTATGGCTAAAGTGATCCAGTTTAGAGGAGTGGATAAAAAGTGTTCTTAAAACTGTAAAGCACTAGATAGACATAGCCATCATTTTCCTTTTTCACTTTAAGGTGGCCGTGTAAGAATGACCACCGAATTATCTGAAAAGCAGAGAAAGGATTCTCCCTCAAAGCTTCTGAGAAGCTGGAGGAGGTAAAGGATTGGAGGGTGCACATGGCCTTCTTACTTGCAAGTCTCCCCATGGACCAGTCTTGCTTGGCTACAGAACCAACCTTGAGAACAGCTGAGCCACACTCCCAGCCAATGGCAGGTGCTTAAGCTGGATATTGAAAGACAGTAACTGCAGCCTCGTTCTTTTTTTTCAGAGCATCCCATTGAAGTGATAAGTCTCCAAATGGATGAGCAAGAAGTTTCAAGTCTTTCCCAGGGTAGGCTGAGGCCCCAGGGATCATGTTCTAAGAACCATGGAGGTATGGCAATGCCTGACAAATGAGGGAAGGAGGAAGCCTGGAGCTTTCCCAGAGAAACCAGGGCAAGAAGCTCTCAAAGCCCAGTGGTGGAACAATTGGAACGCTTCCTAACATGATTGATCAAGGAGATGCAAGCTTACAAAGGATCGTTTTATAGTGGGGTCCATGCTGCCCATTTTTTGTTCTCGCCAACATCAGTGAAACAGACTGGTCCCCACTGTCAAGGCCAGAGGCACTGCTGATGCTAAGGATAAGATGGTGAATACCCAAGAGGACCATTATGAGCATACCCAGTTTCCTGGACTCCTGGCATCCTGTAGTCTGTCCTTCACTGTGACACGAAAGCCTCAACTTGTAGTCTGCCTCAGGCCAGGATAGACCCTCAAATTCTCAACTGGCAGAGACTCCTCAGAAATTGATTTCTTGTGCTCTCTCTCTCTCTCTCTCTCTGGCTATTTTTATTTGCTATGCTTCCTTTGGTTCACTGAATGACCCTTATTGGCCTCCAGCAGTGGAACAAAGCATTTCTCCACCCCTTTCTCTCCACCTCTTCTCTTTCTGAACACAAACAAGAACTAGTCTGGCATCCTACTTCTGCCCAAGGTCAAGGATGCTGATGAGGCCCTGCCATCTGCCCTGTTGGCTGGGAAAGCGATCCAGACCTAGGGCTGCTGAGGAACCTTGAGGCTGCTATAGAAAACATCTTCACTCAAATTAGGGATGCAATGTTTTTTTCCTGACTCTTGACAAAGGCTTATGAGCTAAAGATTGGTTGGTTTGTTTGTTTTTTCATGAGAGTACTAAAAAGTACAACTCAGGTACAATTTTGGGGAAGGAAAAACAAAAGCAACCCTTTTAGACCACTATAGGTGGTCCAACCACACATTCCTCATGCTCATATTCCTCTCATGTTAAGGACTGAAGCCCCAAATAATGCCAGACTATTCTACTGTTATACTTGGTCCCTCAGCACTATGGTTAGATATCATTTGTCCTCTTACACAAAGGTCCATGTATTGGGAGAATGGTCCCTAAGGTGACCGTGTTAAGAGGCAATGGAATCCCTAAAAGGTGGGGACTGGTGGGAAGTTCCAAGTCAATTGGGAAAATGGCCCTCAAAAGGAACTAAGGTTTTTTCGTGGGACTCTGGTTAATTCTCAAAAAGCCACTATAAAAACCCAAGCCTGATGTCTGAGTTACCATCCAGCTTTGTGTTACAAGATGTGGTCCCTTCCTGCTATGCACACTCCCATTACTACCAGAAGCCATGAGGTGGAGCCATCAATGGGGGCCCCACACCAGGGCCTATGCCATGCCATGTGGACTTTTGCTCTCCAAACTTGTGAGCTAAAGAAAGTCCTTTTCTGTATAACGTTAGCCATCCCAGGCATTTTATTCTAGCAATGAAAGACTGATAACCTAAGAAAAGTCTCAGGTTCACACGGCAGGTGAGTGTAGACTCAGTTGCTCCCTGTGGACCACGGGTCTCCATATCAAAGCGTCTACTTCTACTGAACTTGCACTGCTGACCACTCACTTGAGGAAGTGAGCGACTTTTGATGTTTTTCTAAAGACACTTTGCCCCTTTTTGGCCTGCCCTTGAAGTAGGAAATCTCCCTCCTTGTATCCTGTGTTAGTGGCCAGACTGCACTGTGTGTCACATGTAATTGATCAGAGGAAAATTATGAGCAAAACACGCAGCTAGCTCTTCCTCATCTTGTGATTTATAAAAGCAGATATTGCCTGAAGCTATTGGGAACATTTTCCTTCCTGAGGTGGCCAGGTTGCTGCCTTTCTTACCTAGACACATCCAAGAGTTTTCCAGGCCTAGGGTTTTTAGGCAACAGCATTCATGGCATGTCTCACAGAATTTGAAAAGGCTACAGGGTATACATCTATCTAGACATTTAAAAGGCATTTTTAAAATGCCAAATGTCTGTTCTCTGTCTGATCAGGCAGGCTTCTGTGCTTCATTTCCACTTTATTTAACTCCACAGAGGTGGGCTCCTTCAGAAGCCACCAGCACAGGGAGAACATGGAAAACTAGGTTATTATGTGTCCATTTTACCACAAGATCTGGGCTGATGTGGCTGACCAATTTACAGGCTGCCCCTAATTTATCTGCATTTGATAAACTGATCATGGACAGCTAAGCAGAACGTGCTTGCAATATGACCTGCTCTGAGTTAAAAATGAGAGGATGTGTGGGATCTCACAAGTAGGGTGAAGGGACTCAAGAGCGGGAAGAAGTTGTCAGCTGTATGAGGCTCTTCCTTTCCCACTAGAATAAATTCGTTTCTAGGATGCCATTTGCCATTTCTGATAATGTGTGTGTTTTGTTCTGTTATCCCATCATTTGGCAAATTGTTGCCAAGTCCAAACAGTTGGTATTATTCGATGTTAGGTGAATGTGGAGCTGCGGGTGGGGGTGGAGTTAGAGTCATAAAGCTGGCTGTGGGTGTGCTATAATTTGGTCCTGGGTCTTTTGATTTAGCAGTAAGCCTGTACTTGAAATGCTTAATTCATGAAGAGGAGGAACTGTTTGTTTTAGTAGCCCACAACCCAAGGGAGAAGTATGGATTGGAGGAAAAAGCACACATCATTTTCGCCAAAGACATGGGCATCTCCTAGCTTGGTTTCTCCTTGGTTGTCCTGACTTTGGCCTGATAACCTCAATCATATAAAATGTCATGAATATTTACTGATAACTAGAAACACAAACTAGCCATAGATATGGAACTAAGGGAAATGACTATACGTAATAGAATAGAAAGCAAAAAGTATGTAAATAGGGGGCCATGAGGAGTTGAAACAATATTTTAATCAGGTATGTAATTAATCAACAACTCTTCACTGAATTGATCAGTATTGTTTTGTTTTGTTTTTCAAAAAATATTAATTAGGTGTTTTCAGCTACATGCTAGAATCTGGGAGTACATCAAGGAATAAGACACCCTACCCCTAAGGAGCTCAGAGACCATTAGAGAACCCTAGAGGTGAATCAGTGATCACAGCACACAAAGGTTAAGTGTCATGATGGGAAGTCTAGGGAGCCAAGAGAACACACAGCGAGGCCCCTAAGTCACCTACGTAGGAGAAGAAAGGCAGAGTCAGAGAAAACTTTCCAGGCCAAATAATATCTATTTTGCCCCTGGCTTTCCAGCTCTGACTTTGCTTCCTCTATGCCATAAAGTGAGAAGATTTCTTCCACCACAGCCTTCTGCTATGTCCTTGCCTCCTCACAGACCTAAGAGCAATGGAGCCACCTGACCACGAACTGAAACCTCTGAAACTGTGAGCCAAAATAAACCTTTCCTCATTAAGTTGTTATTCTCATGTATTTCATCACAGCCACAGAAAGCTGACCAACACAAAGGGTGAGGAAATTTCACATAGTTTGATGGCTAGATCTGAGATTGAGGGAAAGAAAGGAATAAAAACTTCCCCAGTAACAACACTGGAGGCTAAATAGTAGCACCAAATGAACATATAAGAAAAAGCTGGGAAAGGGAAATGGTTGTAAGAAACAGATTTGCTCAGTCTGCTGAATGTTTGGTTTGTGTGGAGAGTAGTAAATACAGGCAACTGCTGGGCTAAAATGCCAGGAGGAGAGCTGAGCAATGTGGCCAGGATGGCAAACATAGAATGGTCAGTCACCTTTAAGAAATCAATAACCATAAAGGTTAGAAACATAATAGGAAAGAGCACTAACAGGGAGCCATGGTTATGTCATGGTTTTAGATGTTTTACATGTTTTATCTCCTTTAATCACCTCTGCAGCCCTCTGAGGTATGTTGTTATCCCTGTTTGACAGATCTGGAGACTGAGCCTTGGAAAGGTTAAGAGATCTGCCCAAAGGCACATTGTGAAGTGTTGTTGCATCATCAGAAGCCATGTCTGTCTGCCTCATAAGCCTGTGCCCACAGCATCAAGCCCACTGGCTAAGGGGACTCTTCTCTGCATGCAGAAGCTTTCTCTTCCCCCAGGCTGTAAAAAATAGAGCCTGTGTTCATTTCTGGCTCTCAGTGTTCATAGAAAAATACCTCTTTCTTTTCTAAATTAACTGTAAACCCACATGGGCACTGTTTACATACCTACCCGTCCCCTGAAAGCCTGACTTCTCTCTTGGGGGCTTCATCCCCTGCTTCTGTCTGAAAAGAGGTGCAGGGACAAACAGAATGACATAATCTATATACCTTCTCTAGTTGGCGTTCTAGGTCCCTCTGATTAACCCATCGATTACAGACTTAGCATCCAGACTTCACAGTCATGGCCTCTTCCCACCTCGCCTGCTCTGGCAGCCAGGGTCTGCTAGCCCCTTGGATGTGTTCGTTTGTGTCTTAGCTCCTAATGTGGATCACAACACATGGCCATCATTCTTCCCATCCCTGCATCCAGGCGCTGTTTCATCAGGAGGAAGAGTCTGTTTCCTCGCCCTCTTTATGTGAGCTGGTCTTGGGACCTTGGAGGTCCTATTTTGCCAGTTCTAAACCAAGGCTTCAAGAGCCCTTGCATACTTTCACTCTCTTTCATGAGACCCCTGGTCATGCTACGGGACCAGCCTGGCCTCACTTGCTAAAGGATAAAAAGGCACATGGACCAGGGGTGCATGGTCCATTGTCCCCACCAAGTCCTGAGATTCATGAGGGACCCAGATAAGATCAGCACACAAACACCCACCAGCTGGGCTGAGCCCAGGCTGAAGCAACAACTTGCAGAATCTTGAGCTGAATAGTTTGGGTTTTTATTTCACTAAGCTCTTAACAATACCTGCATCTGAATAGCCATTGGCTAATCACATTCAGTTCTGGAAATGCCTGGGCTTCACATATCAGAGGCCTCAGAGGTTCACCCACTTCTCTGTGGCTGCTGAGAGCTGTCTCCAGTCCTGAGAAAGAAAGGCAGAACAAACCAGCTGTTCCTCTAACCACATGGACCCTCTCCTCTTAGATGAGAGGGCTCTAATTAAAAGGCAGGGAAGATCAGATACTGCTGGAGTTCACTGCTAAACCTCAAAGCCGCTTTACTTCTGACTATTCATACATCAGAAGACTAATTAACTATGACAAGCTGACCACTGGAAACCATTTCCCTAGGATGACACAGTGATGGATGAATTCATACCATTCCAGTGTCAGCGCTGAAAGGGATGTGACGAACCCACGTTCCAATTACCTCAATGAACGCTCAATGCAGAGGTCTCTTTCAAGCCACAGAACCCCATTGCAACAGGCTGATGGCTGTCACCCTTTCTGTATTTAAAAGCCACACTCATAGGCTGGTGACACACGGAGCTATGCAGACTGGGACTTCTCAGTTTGCAGCCAGAAGCAAATGCGACCAAGTCTTGTTGCCTCAGGGCTCTGGAGACCAAATGGGGACTTGGCACAATATAGAAAAATTCAACCCAATGCACAATTTTCCGTGTGCGTGTATGATGCCCAACAGCACCATTAAATGAGAAATACTTGTCAGAACCAGGCGTGAATCATCTCTGAATGGCCTTTATGTTTTTCTTGGGGTCTGGCCAGATGTTGGCTTCCATTTTTACTACATACTTTAGAACAGAATTTGTAAAATGAGTCTCAAAAGGTCTAAAGTCCAGGGTGAGCAAGGGTTTGCTTACAGGGACCGATATCTGAGATGGATGTGGTGGCACACACCTGTAATCCCAGCACTCAGGAGGCTGAGGCAGGAAGTTCTCGAATTCAATCTTAATGAGACCTTGTCTCCAAAAATCAAAATAAATACATAAACAAATAAGTAATAAAAATTAATTTAAAATAAAAATAAAAAAGAAATAGGTATCAAATATTTTAGACTTTGAGGCCAAGAGGCAATAGCAAAATATTATGTAGCTATTTCTATAACCCTTGAAAATGTAACCATGCAAAAATAGAAAAACCAAATGTGCAGTTCCAGTTCTGGGCCCACACTACCCTGACATTCAAACTCGTTCTCTTCTCCACACGGGTGTGTAACTGCAGAGGTACCAGACCGCAACACAGCACCAACCTCATGTGGGAAGGAGCCCCTTGGCTGCGGGGAGTCCAGTTAGTGGGCTTGAAACCATAGTTGGGCAGAGAGGCTCACTGCTCCCATCTTTTTAAAATGCATTGAGGTAATAAGTCCTTATCCTAGGAAATAATACCATCCATGCAGCAGATCAAATGCCTGGTTTATTTTCTCTTGCATTCTGAGCTTTGTCTAAGGCACCTGGGACTTACGAGGAGAAAGGGGCCTGGTGTATGGGCCAGTGCTGGGCACCAGGGAGCAGAGAAGGCAGATTCTCAAGGATCTTTTCATCCTCTAAAAACCTGTGTCTCCTGGCTCCTCTTTCATCTTGTGCTGCAGCTGCTGCCTTCTCCCCGCTCCTTCCTCCAGGGACAGATCTGTTCTCTACTTCAGACTTTTATTCTTCAACCGCTGCAGCAATTTGGGTTGTTTTCAACCCGAATTCCACAAGTGAACATATGCAGCCCTGTAAGAGGGAAGCTGGGTATGAGCAGGAGGAGCTGATGTTTCGAGCATTCCTGGCTGGAGGACTTCATGGAGGCAAAGTTCATTTCAGGAGGAGTGTGGCACCTCGTTTTCACCAAAGAGCTGCTAAAGCTCCAGCTATCTCGTTGGAGCTATAAGAAAGAGTGAAAGAACAAAAGGAGGAAAAGATATTGCCCATAATAAGAACGCAACATCTTACCAGAAGTCCCCAGTGAGTTTCCACTCAACCTGAGCTGCAACTAGGCAAGGTAGTTTTTAGCCAAGCATATTGCTTCCTCTAGCAGAATAGAGGATCTCTTCATAAGAAAGAAGGTGAGAGTAGCTGCTATGTAGACAACAAACCGTCTTCACCACACAATTCCTTGCAGGACTCAGCAGCATTTTCCAGTGAACCGCCAGCTGGTGACTGCAGGATTCTGCTATTCACTCCCCTTGCAAGTCAAGAGAGGCTTGTGTTGGATCCTGGCCACAAAGAGATCAGCTGGGCAAGCTCAGGTGAGATGTTCCACGGGCTGCTTCCGAAATCCAGGAGCCTACAGGATTGCATTCACTGTTACTCAGTCTCTGCAGCAAGGGGCCTGGGATAGAGAGAAGACAGTGCGAGGGTAGAGTGAAAGACGTTCGTTCACACCAGCGCTCTGCCCTGCGTGTGGATGGGTCACTGTGTGTCAGTAGCACTAGGGCCATCATCCCGAATCACCACAGAAGGCAGCCATTAGTCCAGAAGAAAGGTTCATCTCCTACTTTAAAAAGTAAACTTAGGAGCCAGGGATGTAGCCCAGAGGCACTGCACCTGCCTCGCAAGTACACGGTCCTGAGTTCGATCCCTGATACCAAAACAAAACAAAACAAAAGAAGTGAATGTAATTCAGTTCCTTGATCAGGCTTCCAGATGAATCAGCGGAGCCTCGAACATGGTTTCATTATCAAACGTTAAAAAATGAGGGAAAAAAATAGACAAGACTGGCTTATGCAGCTCACAGTTTGGAGTGGGGTTTTTTGTTGTTTTTTCTTTGTTTTTTCTGAACCTTTAGAAAATTTTCCCTGTGAGGCTTAATACAGCAAAGGTTAGAATGGAAAATGTGCTTATCTGTGATCTCAGATGCCAAACAGTTCATCCGTGCAGGCCTAGGTTAAGATTAACTTGTCTGAAGCCCCAGCCTCTTGGTCTAATCTATAGTCAAAGGGGTAACCAAACATCTTTTCATGTGAACCACTGCTGGCTTCTTAAAAATCGCTTAAGTAGGGCCAAAGGAAAACTTTCAGGTTGACATCATTGAACTTTATAAGCTGAAAATCACCTCTCTCTGTTGAATGAAGGAAACAAAGAGGCGCATGAACTACCAAAGAAGCACCCAGAGGAGCCCAAGTTTTCTTAAGCAAGACTCAATTTGATTCCCTAAAGAGCTCTGCAGAAATAGCCCAGGATTCGGATTTAGAAAAACTGAGGCAAGACATTATTGATTTAATGAACAGTATAATACTTTAGAAATAAGTTTCTTAGTGTTGAAGGCTTTGCATAGCTCCTTGCTATGGTCTGAATGTTTTCAAAAGTCATTTGTTGAACCCCTAACCCCAAAGTGATGCTATCAGGAAGTGGAACCTTTGGGAGGTGAGTAGGGTTAGGTGAGGTCATAGGCATGGGGCCCTTGGGAGGGGATTAGTGCACTTACAAGGAGAGGAAAAGACCCCAGAGCTTTCCCTCTGCTGTGTGAGGACACAGGGAGAAGGGAGTTGACTGCAAGCCAGGAAGAATACCAGCCAGAACCAGACAGTGCTGGAACCCTGATCTTGGACTTCCAGCCTCATAAATGTCTGCTGCTCAAGCCACCCTGTCCATGTTTTGTTATGGTTGACTGAGCTGTCTAAGACACTCCCATTTCATCTCCTCCTGTCCAGAGGCCTTTGTCTACCTACAGGCTCTGAGTCACTCTCCTTCTTAGCTCCACCTTTGTGTTCTCTGTTCCAGCCCCCAGGTCTTTATGCAATGTTGTCTTTTCAGGTAGGCCTCCCCTCACTTTATCTAAAATCACAACAGTTACCCCATATTGCCTGTTTTTCCCCCCAGGGCTGGGGATTGAACCCGAGGCCTTGTGTATGCTAGGCAAGTATATCTTCCCTGCTAACTCACAATGGCCATAAGAACAAGTTTTATGTTTACTACTATAACCCTAGCATCCAGAAAAGTGCCTGATACACAATAAGGTCTTAAAAATATTTTATTAAATGAATAATACAATGATCCTAAACTCACCTAAATCTGAGGTCTAGACTTGTCTCTATTCATTGCACAGGCTCCAGTGCATCTGAAAAGTTTGTGTTCTTTTCGGCCCAGATCTTTCCTTGTGTTCCCCCTGCTGCTCCAGGTTGCCTGTGGAATGCACCAGGCGGGAAGCAAGCTAGACTGTCCACAACAGGGATGAGGGCCCATCAGGAAGCCAGGCCTGGACAAGACAAAACAGAGCTAAACCCAAGGCCAGCTCCAGATGGGACAGTGCACATCCACAAGGCACTTGAGGCTGTCCTGTGTGTCCCAACAGAGGCAGCCACAGCAACAAGGAACTCAGACTTCAACCAAAGGCTCAGGCAACCAGGGCACCCACTTCCGGAAGTTTACCCATATTTGAGGGGACCCTAACCTGGGGATCAAGGGCAGCTCAGGAGAGAAAGTGACCTATACCATGGACAGCATCAGGCCTTCAACATGCAGTTCTAGATAACAGGAAGAAAGGAAGAGGCTCCAAAGCGGGCCACCCCAGGGCCTAGAGGGTGTGTCACTCTAAGTCACCTGGTGCTATGGGTTAGATTTGAAATGCCCCCTGAATGTCTTTTGTGCTCAGACATGGGAATTTTGGAAGATGGTTGGATGATAAGGGCTCTAACTGAAGGAGGTAACTGATTCACTGATGAGATTATAAGTTCATGCCATTATGGGAACTGATGGAAATATAAAGTGAGGCCTAGTTGAAGACAGTGGCTCAGTGGACACGACCTTGAGGACTGTATCTGGTCACCAGCACCTTCCTCTCTGGTTCTTCCATGTCCTCCGCTTCCTGGTGCCATGAAATGAGCAGATTTCTTCCACCAGACCCTTCCGCCATGATGTTTCTGCCTTGGATCCAGCTGACCACAGGCTGAAACTTCTGAAACCATGAGCCAAAGTATACCTTTCCTCCATTAAATTGTATACATCAGATACTATTTTGTCCAAGCAAGGGAAAGGCTATTAATATACCAGGGGAGGAAGTTGGGCCAGGAGAAGAGCCCTTGGCTGGTCCTCTGGCCCACTGGTTGGAGCATGAGAACTGACAACCTCTGTATGTCGCACTTGCTCAGGATGTAAAATAGGCTGATCCTGGGGTGTGGAGACAGCCCAGGCACCTCGCTGTGAGGGCTAGCTGAGGCAGAAGAAGGGGAAGGACTGCTCTGGTTTTTCAGATATCATCAGCTTCATCCTAAGGAAAGCATCAGGAATTGCATTTCTGTTCTTGAGTCGCTTCCTCTTCGTGCTCATGTCATTTAGATTTTCTTCTCCATTTCTTGACCCTATTCTGTCCTATGGAATAATCTAAATTCACTATTTTAAACACTGTTACTTCAATGCAAGCTTATCCAGGCCCCAGAGGATTTAACCACCCCTTAAAGTCAGAGCTAGAGTTCCACTCAGAGCTTCAGCTGGTAGTGGATTAATTAATTCTGCCCTTAAAAAAGAGAAAGGTTCCTCATCTTTCTTTTAGAGCCACCATAAACTACTTCTTGAATTTTTGTCGGTTTTATCAACCTTTTTTTTTTTTTTAAGAGCTGGGCTTGGCTTTATTGGCTCTTTTTTTTCTCTCTCTCTCTGTGGCCTTTAAATAAAAAGAACTTTTATTAACACTGGTCCCTGCCTGTTAAACACCAGGGCTTCTGAATAGGCTCTTCCTGGGAAGCCTTGAGTGACATAGCATCCTGGTTGGCACGGGGCATCTTAGCCAGGAAGGCCGTCTGTGCAGATGTGACAAGTCCTCAGAGACACCTGTATTGATGAAGGCACAGATGTTTGGAGAGTGAGTGACAAAAGACAGAGAAGACATTTCCTGAGATTCAGCTTCTTCCCTGTAAGTTTGCACTGCTCGGTGTGGATCTGTTTCTTACTTTGGGATCGAGCAGAGCTGACTGCTTTAATCACATTCAATCCACAGCTTCCGGGAGTCCTGCTCCAAGGAGCTGCCCCAGGGCACCTTTAGCCAAAGATCGCCAAGCTGCTCATTAACACCTAGTAGTTCTAATGCTCTTCCTCCCCTGCCCCACACTTCTGCTGTGCAAGGTCATCTCTGTTGTCCACTCTGTTTCCAAGGAAGAAGATGCAAACCCTCATCCGGTCATTGCTTTTCTTAAGTCCCCAAAATGTACCGGGGCCTGGACATGAGCCCATGCTGTGCCCTGCCCAGGAGGCTTCACTGCGATCAGAACCAAATTCTCCTACACCAGGCCTGGACCCTTGAGCCCCAGCGTGATGCCTGCAGGGCCCGGGATGGGCCGCTTTGGAGGCTCTTGGTCTCTTCTTTGTCCTTACTGCTGTGGAGCTGCATATCGAAGGCATTTCTGATACCTTCCACGGGCCTGGTCCACTTCCTCCCTAGAGACTGAAGTTGCTCTGACGCCCCGGCAACGTGACTCTGGCCTCCTTGAAGCAATCAGGCTCATCACAGTCCTGTGCTCTGACCAGTGTGCAGCATCCGGCCTGGAGCATGTACCTAAGTGCATTTCTGCATCTGATCCCTGTCCTTGGGCCCTGGTGGGGAGCAACACCAAGCAGCGCACTTTCTGTATGTCCCGCTTTCTGTATGTGCCCAGTGGTGGGATCCCCTGGGAGACAATCTGCTGGGAACAGCACTTCATAAAGAAATGTTTCTGCTCCTTAGCCTCCCAGGATAGAGTGCTTCTCTTTCTTCATTTGTTTGTTTGTTTGTTTGTTTTGTTTTGTATTGTTTTTTCTGAGGAAGCCAGAGCCAATCGTCAACCACCACATCTCTGTTGCAACTTTGTACCATTTTTCAAGGTGGATTTTAGGGTTGTTTGTAGCAGAGAATGCTCCCAGCTCTGGTTTCTCTCCCATCCCCCCAGAGCCAGGCTTGACAAAGTAATTCCAAACAACTTGGGCACAGGCTCCTACCAGCAGGAAGAACATCAGCTGCTCAGATATAATACAATAAAAACCTCGAGCTTGTTTTCTCACCGGTGGCCTTGTAGCTAAGTGTTAATGGTGTCTTCTAGTGAATTGATTAGGCCTGTCGGCTGGGTTTCTAATACCCTCACCGAGCTGTAATTATGGAGTACTTGCTGTTATTCTGTCTTTCTTACCTAATCATTCCATAGCTCCTTAAGGCAAGGTAAGACATTCTTACCCACTCCTTTCCCTTGAGATGAGGAAGCTGAGGCACTAGACTCTAAACAGCCCATGGCAGAACTGAGCCAATGGCTGTTTGGGGTCCACTAGACCATGTTACCCACAGTCCTCTGCCACCAGATTACTTAGGTCAGTGACACCAGCCAGGCCACATTTGGTGCCCCCTGCTGAAATCCCTTCAGCATTTTGGGGTACCACAGAGGACTGTTGGGTGGACCAGGTTCCTGGTCTTGTGCTTAGCCCATGGAAAAATGTGCCTCACAAAACTAAACATGTTTGAATACACAACTGTGGGGTCCATTTTCTATAGCAGTTGTAGAAATTATAAAATCAGAAAGAAAGAGTCTGCATTTGGTTTGCTACTATTTCATAGAACCATGGAAGATGTTTTAGAATGATATTAAGGCTTATACTTTTCAAATGTGCAGCTACAGATCCTGCCAGCCTTCCAGAATTAAATCTCAATTGAACAAGTTACACTAGTTAATAGATGTGGAAGCAGTTAGTACAATGTCTGAAAGCTAGGAAGGAGTCCAAGAGATGTGGACCTTTTCATTTGGATACTGAAATGAGTCGGCATAAGACAGGCAAAACTGTGAGTGACAGTTTGTGGAGAGAAGATGGTGGGAAGGTCCCCCTGAGGCCTTGTGGCGCCATGGCCAGGCCTGTGGGAGAGGCACAACCTCCAGGAAACCTTCAGATACAGGAGCTTGCACACCTCACACACCGTAGTGTTCAGCAGGCCTGAGGAGCCCTCTTCCACCCTCAGACAAGCTACTGCTTTAGTCCATGTTGGTTCCTCTGATGATCTATTTTTCTCCATGGCAGACTTGAAACAGATGCAGGAAAGCAGATGAAGGAGGCAGACACAGAATATTCAAGAGGCTGGGAGGTCAGGCCATGGCAAAAGAAAAAAGAAACAAGAGTTTGATGGAAAGGGTACGAGGGAAGAGGAAGAGAGGAATGAGGTGGGCCAGGTGGGAGGCTAACAACAGTGACAACTCAGAGTGAGTTTTAAAGTTGCTTTAGCTTCTTTTGGTTCTGAGCCAACCATCGGTACATGCAAAAGTGACCCCGGAATCAGGAACATATGAGACAGGCAGAACTCTGAGTCTTAGAGATCAGTGGTCTTCCTGGGTCAGAGGAGTACAAGGTACAGGCTCCCTGCTTTTTAAACCATAAGCCAGCAAAAAGGCAACATCAGTCCTGATGCAGTTCTTCCTACACCCACATAACAAGCCCCTGCTCTGCCAGCCCTGGTTACCTACCTCTATCTTGCCCTGTTTTATGGGTCACCAAGCCTGGCTGATCATGGCCCACCAATAGAAGGTCACACCCATCAGACACAAGCTTAGCCTCTAGCCAGGGTCCTGTGGGTGGCACATTTCCTGGAGATGAAGGTCTCTGAGACTGAGGCTGCACCAGAACAGCTAATTTCCCTGCCTTCTCTCCATTCCCCACCACCAGGGAAGGTTAGGATTATTTATCCAACCCTCAAAAGAAGACAAGACAACTAACAGTTGTGGGTTTGGGTGTCTGCTGTTGTATATGTCTATCTCACTGAATCTTCACTAAACCCTGCAGAAGGTTTACTCCATCACCAAACCATACTACAGGTGAAGAAACGGAGGTTCTGGAAGATCAACCTACTTCCTCCAAAACCCAGGGCAAGCAAAAGCACTTAAATCTCAAGACCATCCAACACCAAATTCCAGCTTCTTCCACTCCACTGCAGTGTCCCTGCAGAATCACCCAGCACGGCTCTAGTTTGTAACTGCCGCATGTCCACCCGTGGCATTCCTGAGTGTGGTCCAATATTGGACTGTGAATGGGAGTAGTTTATTTTAGATTTTCTTTCTCAATTATTCCAATTATGCCATGTACAATCCACTAGGATATTTTGCTGGAGCCACACTCAACAACAGATCTACCAGTTCACTCTCTGCACTGGTCTGAGGTGCCAAACTCATGTTTCTGAATTCCTACCAGAGGACTCCTTGGCCCACCATCATAACAGAGGGATTTAAAACTTAAGTCAGCTACACCACATTGCCCTAAACAGAACCATGGATCTTATCTTTCTGCCACTATAACAGAATACCTGAAGCTTGGTAATTATAAAGAAAAGAGCTTGGTTTGGGCTGGTGGTCCTAGAGGCTGGAAAGTCCAAGATCTTGCAGGCATGTCTGAGGAGAGTCTTATGCTGCTTCAGTTCAGGGCGGGAAGTAGAAGGGCAAGTAGACCAACCTTGAGGGCAGGTTTGCTTTGTAACAGCCCCTCTCACAATGATGAACCCAGTTCTGCCATGAAGGCACTAATCCATTCATGAAGACGCTGCGCCAGGATCCAGTCGCCTTCCCCTAGGCCCTAGCTCCCATAGCTGTCCCACTGGGGACTAACGTTCCAACATGAATGTGGTGGTTAATTGACTAATTGTCAACTTGAATAGGGAATGCCCAGTTGAATTGAGTCTGTGTAGCTCTGCGAGTGGAAGACTCACTTAAGGAAGCGTGCTGTCTAAGCAGTATCAAAGGAGAACTGGAGGGAAGGATTTCATGCTGATTTCCCTTGGAAGAGCTTCATTGCTGCTGATGTCCATTCTGGCTGCTTTGCTTCAGAGCATCTTCAGCGGCCCTCTCCAGATGGGCTTCAGTTCTCACCTTCACCAAGGAGGGCTGCTCTTCTCTTGGGAGGAGCTCTGGTCTTCGCCTTAGCCTTGGGCATGGTTCTCTGGTTTTCTACACGGACTTCAGCCTCCAGCACCGGCCTGTGGGCTTCTGTGCAAACCCTTTAGTCTTCCATGGCAGATTCCTGGGCCTTCTGATGCAAACACTGACTTGGGCTCCAGGCCTTTGGCCGGACTGTTCAGATCTCTAGCGTGAGGACAGATCTCTTGCCCTCTTCTACATTTGACTCTATGGATGGATATTGTCAGCTACGCTTGTAAATGTCTGTGTCCTGCATTAAATCTATTTCTTTTGAAAATAGTGACTACAACAGAAAATTTCAGGGGACATAGTCAAACCATAGCAATCCCCACCCACTCAGCATTAAGGCAAAGTCTCTGACAGAGTCTACAAGGCCTGGGGTGGTCCGACACGTTCCTTCTCTCTGATATTTCCCTTTCCCCAAGCTCTCTATGGTGCACACATAGGCTTCTGCGATGCTTGTCAGCACACTCCCTCCTTCCTGGCTTCATGCTGGGTGCTCTTCCCCCAGAGAGCCACTGACCAAGTCATCTTCCTGGGTCTTTGCTTTCATGTCACCCTCCTTTCCTCTCTTGCACAATACATTTCCAATTCCTCTGACTCTTCTCTAGCTTTCTTCATTCACTTACAACCTTACGATTGCCTAGTTATGTAATTGTGATGTATTATTTGTCACCCCCCGCTGGAATGAAAGCTCCTTAAGAGTGAGGGTCTTTAGGTCACTGATACAACCCAAGTGCCTACAACAGTTCCCAGCATCTAGTAGGTATTCATTACATATTAGTAGAAGAAATAAAATGAATGAATAAAAATAGAGATGACAAGATCCGAATGTCTTTATTTTTATCTCTCCCTGGGCTTATCTAGTCACACTACAATCCCCCGAGTCCATTTCTAGCATGGAACTTGGATTCCTCTGCTTTTCTCCCTAGATTCCTCTCTGGGAAGAATCTTGTGGATTGTGTATGTATCTCAGTGAGCCGTCTAAGCCCTCCACTTCTGTTATAAGTGCAAGACATTTCACTCTCAAAAGGGCAGTCCTCAGTTGCCTCCACCCCACACAAGGAGGACTTTGGGCGTCTGGAACGGCAGCGAAGGGAAGCCAACATTGTGCAGATCCCAGTGTGCATTAATGAACAGAATCCTCCCTGCATTTGTTTTTATTGTCATCAGAGATGGCTAATGGTGAGCATCATTAGAGTAACATAGGCTGAAAACTGGCCGTGGGTTAATGTTCATAACAAGAGAGATAATTAGTTTCTCCACAAACATTTACACTTAATGTCTAAAGCTCATTGTTTATTATACTTTGTTTTATTTAGGGCTGTCGGTAAATAGTTTACATTTAACAAGTTGCTTGACTCTCACAAGTCTTGTATTTCATACTTGAGAAGTCAAAGCAGCACTTTTGATCAAAGAGGAACACTTTAATTAAATAACCATGAAATTCCCCTCAAGGAAATGATGACACCCAAAAGCACAGCTAACAGATTTTCTTGTTGTTCCTCTCAATTCTTGATACTGGCCCAGTTCGCTCGCTGTCCTATTGAAATGTCTTTAGCCAAAGCCCAATGTCATCTTGTTCCCCTGGAATGCTAAGGCAGGGATTGCCAAGGTCATCATCAAACAACCTTGGGAGCTTCCAATGAATGAGGAGTCTCTGGAGGGCCCCATCCAGAATGCAAATGATGGGGTCCCAGAATCTGAAACCTACAATTGCTCCCAGGTGCTACTGGTGAGAAGCAGATATGGGAACGAGTGCATTAGTGGCTTCTTCCAGAGATGACTTTGTACGTGGTGGCACTTACTCCAAAATATCCATTGATTTGAATAAAAAAGAAGAGAACTGACCATTACTGGTGGTTACTGAGCATTTGAAGCTCCAGTAAGGAACGTGTTAGTCCTGTTCTCAATTTTACCTACATTACTTTGCCTGGTACCAAGAACACAGTAAATCACGGATGGCGAACCTTTTAGAGCTTTCCATGATAACAAACAGCTGGCTGTGGCACATGTACCATAGGTTCACCACCACTGCAGTAGATGCTAAGAATAATCAGTTGAATGAATAAACCTCTTCTGTGCTGAAGTTATAACTTCACTTATGCCTTATAAAACTGAGTGAAGGAGGTAGCTATCAGTCTTATTTGACAGATGAGCACACTAATGCCCTGGAGAATTTAAGTGTTCAATTAGCAAGGAAGTGCTTAAGAAAAGAGTGAAACTCAAGTGTGGTTAGCCCCAAACCCCTTGCCTCTTGCATGCCTCCCCAGTGACCAGGTGGGCAGGTCACGGTAGATTCAGACTCTCCCAGTTCCTGCCTTTCCAGCCCCATCCTGCTATAGTGAATGAAGGCCTCCCCCCTCCAGACTCAGCTGATTCACCTCCTCCAGGACCCACCCTGATCCCATCTCCACCAACAGGAAGATTTCAGAATACTTCATCCTCTCTTTAGTTAGGATTTTGTTGTACTGGGGAAAGCCCCGCCCACCCATTCCCAGAGCTGGACAATCCTCATCCTGTCTTCTTTCTTCCCAGTTCTACCAAGAAGGAGCAGTCTGTAAGGCTCAACTCCTCCTCGGCCCATTTGTGGAATTATCATCTCTTTCAAATGGGGCCCTGACAACATGTTTAGTCCTTGTTAAATTTCCCTTCCGGACTCTCCAGCCGATGTCCCCAAAACTCTCTCTGCACAATCCCCTGGTCAGATTCCACTTACACTCAAGACTCCCTTGGGTTTCCTTTGGCTCACCATCCTGGATTCTTAACCAGTCTCCTGGCCTTCAAGAATCATTCTTTCCTCTAGATACTCCCATCCCACTCTGATCTACTAAAGCATACTTTAAGCAACATGTGTGTTAGGCAGCTTTTCATCACTGTCATAAAATACCTGAGATAATCAACTTATAAGAGGGGAAGATTTATTTTGGCTCATAGTTGCAGTCCATGGTCACTGGGCCCTGTTGTTCTAGACCTGTGGTGACACGGTTCCTCATGGCAGCAGTGCATGGAATCGTGGTTCGATTTACCTCACAGGAGCTGGGAAGCAGAGAGAGAGAAAGAGAGAGGGAATGGGACTGGAGTCCCCTTTCATGGCACACCCTCAGTCACCTAACTTCCTCCATTGGACCCCACCACCTCTCAGTGGTGCCCTGGCCCTGGGTACTGGGCCTTCAACACACAGGCCTGGGGGCGGATTCAAGATCCAAACAACAGCAATGTCACAGTCTAGCTGAATACCCTGGGAGGTGTCCCCATCACCTCCAGATTGTAGTCTTAGCTCTCTAGCAGAGCATGTTTGTCCTTCCATGATCTGGCTCCTACCTTCTTCTCAGGCCTCATTTCTTGCAAGCTACCTTGTTTCTACATCTTTAATATTCTTGCTCCTCCCTCTGCATAAAATGTCCTTCTCACCCTTTAAACACTATAACTTTGTGCAACTAATCCTCTGAACTTCTGCTCACACAGCATCTGCAGAAAGCCTTTCCTCAGTTTCCACCCTGGGTTGGCTACCTCTCCTCTAAAGCACTTGTAGCCTCCTTAGCAGATTAGACTAAGCCACATGGGAAGTTCCTCAAGGGCAGGATAAAGTTAGAGTCCTGGCTAAGCCTCACACTGTACCTGACACAAAACTAATGTTCAAAAAATGTGTGCAGATTTAATTACACCAAAGCCTGGTGGAAACCCTACTAGTTGGGAGTTTAGCCTTCCCACCTATCTGTCTATGGTTACAGCTTTCTGGAAACTTCCACCAACGCGCTCACTACATCATCCATCAAGGTGTCAAAGCAAATCTGAAACTGATACATTTCCTTGCAAGAGGAGAAACAGACAAGCTTTTGCTCTGTGGCAGGTTCATCAGCAAGGAGTTCTAGTGCCCTTCAGCCTTTTTTCCATGTCAAAACAATCGTGAAATCCAGCATGACCCTGAGCCACATAGGAAAGGTCCTTCACACAGACCAGGCACATGGTACCTCTGACCTAGGCTACGTATCCAGCAGACATCACCACCATTCACACAGGATAGGGAGGCAAGGCTTGTGGATCAGCACACTCTCTACACAAACAACTTCAAAGAAGGTTCTCTCCTGAGAAAGGGTCAGGAGCTTTATTTTCACCATGAGTAATACTTGCATGTTCATATGGCACCTCACTGGGTAGGTCCCACTTTTCTTGTATCATGGGAATGAGAACCCCAAGGGCACCCCGAACTCCAAGTCCTGCACAGTCCTATTATTTCTATGCCACAGTCCTGAAGATGTGGGAGGGAGGTGGGGGAGAGTATTCCCATGCCTCCTCGAGACTCTCTCTCCTCCACCACCAGCATCTTGGAGCCAAAAAGACACATTGTGTTTCCAAGGCTTATCTGATCCTATTTCTTTGCAAATTGGATTAAGCTCTTTACTGTATATTACTGATATTAAAAAAGAATGAATTCACATCTTGCAAACACAGCAAAAAGCAATTGTTCCCATGGCAAGGAAGGTATTGGCCAGCATCCACAAGAAACCAATTTTAACTTTCAAGCCCAGTCAGCAGGCGAACATGTAGGCTGATGGCAGGGTCGGTCCGAGGCAGCATCATGAGCTGCATGATGTGAGCTGTCAGAGTCCAAGATCTTTCTCTTTTTCCATTTTCTTTCTCATCTCATTTCAACCCAAATGGGCCCTCTTTCCAGGTTGCCCCTGTCTCCTAGAGGAAAGAGTCTGTCCATCTGTCCGCATGAAGGTTGGGTATATGTGGCACGACCCATCAAGAAAAAGACTTAGAAAGTGCTGCACAAGAACAATAATGGGCTGAGAGGAAGCTCAGTGGTACAGCACTGACCTACTACGCACGAGGTCCTGGGTTTCCTCCATGTCAATTGTCTCTACACTGAAAACTTCTCTTATCTTTGTGCTGTAGGAATTATTATTTAGGTTTTGTCTCCACTCCCTGCTATCTCTAGTTTCTCTGCATTTTAGAGAGAATCCTGTTGATGTGTGTGTCTGTCAGCTTTTGATTACGGTAACAAAATACCTGAGATAATCAACTTAAAAGAGGAAAAGTTTATTCTGACTCAGAGTTTTGGAAGTTTCAGTCCATGACCCATTGGCTTCATTGCTTTGGGCCTGAGGTGGCCCAATAAATTATGGCAGGAACGTGTGGTGGAGGCCTATTCACTGCATGGCTGCATACAGAAGAGAGGAAGAGGAAGAGCTGAGGCCCCCCGTAACCCTTCAAAAGGCCTCACTCTCTCCTACTTGGCTCCATCTCTCAAAGACTCCACCACCTCCCTCTGAGCACCAAAGTCTGGGGACCAAGCTTTAGTGCATGGGCCTTTAGGAGACGTTCAGGATCCACACCATACCAATAAAGAATGTAAACCAAAGGAATTAAGAAATGAGGGGTAACGTTTCAGGCTTCAGGGAGCAGTGATTTGGGGTAAAGCCTAAGAAGAGTTAGAAGTAGTTTTCTGCATGTCTCTAGCAGTAGCTGCAAATCTGCCTTTTGACCCTTTTTAAATGATTGAGATCAATAAAAGGGTGAAAGGAACATGGACTGCTTTGGTGTAACATTCCCATAATCTAAGCTTCATATTAAGAGAATGATAAAATAGTATGCACTGATGAAAAGAATAAGGTCGGTCTATAGGTACTGACATGGAAAATTCTCCACTGAATACAGGAAGTCAGTGAATAATGTATGCAGTATAGTAGGGTCTCATTAATATGCTCACATTAACAATGTCTACAATAGTTCTGTTTTCTTCTATCTCAGTTATCCACAGTCAACTATGGTTGGGAAATATTACATGAAAAATCTAAAAATAAACAACCCTTGTAAATTTCATTCATATTCATATAACTTATATTACAGAGTATTATCATTGTTTTTATTTTATTATCAGTTACCATTTTTGGTCTTTCACTGTGCATAGTTAATAAATTAAATTTTATAAGTGTGTCTGGGTAGAAAAAAGTGGTATAAGGTTCAGTGTTATCCACCATTTCGGGGATCCCCTGGAGGACTTGGAATTTATCTTCCGAGGATGAGGGAGGACTACTATACATGCAAAATACATGTGATAATACATGAACAGGATTGTAATGGAGTCATCTCAAACTATACAAAGTGGTCATGGATGTGAAGGGGAGTAAGATTTGGGAAATAAGAAATGAAAGGGAATTTTCATTGTTCTATATATGTCTATATTGTTTTACTTTGGGTTCAGAAGGAACATGAATTGGTTTATATTTTTTTTGTTTTGTTTTGTTTTGTTTTTGGTACCGAGGATCAAACTCGGGTCCTTGCGCTTGAGCAGCAGGCGGCGAAACCACTGAGCTAAATCCCCGGCCCTGGTTTATATTTCTTTTTAACAAAACCAACAAGATATTTCCACTTCAGGAAAATTAATAAATGGATTCCCCTAGTGGTCAGATATTCAAGAAAGTCAGTTTGGGATTGTAGCATGATAGCCAATGCCCCAGGCTAGCTCCCACGTGAATGGATGTGAAAGTGGACCCATGATCAGGCAAGCTGAGCACTTGCCTGTAACCTGCATGGCTCCATTGTGTCCTAATGAAGACCTCTGAACTCTGAACTTTGATAGAAAATTCCAACTATGCATGGAGGGTTTGCTTATACAGTATCTGACTGCGATACTAGATTCCAACTGTTCCTCCTAATAAAATTCACCTCAAGAGTCAAGGAATGAAAATATTTTGCACATCTTGTTGTGGCACCTGGAATAAACACACACACATACAGTTACCTGACTAATGATCTTGCTTTAAAATTGTTTTTGCAAGGAGCTGGAAGGAGAGTCATCAAAGAAATTGTAACTTCACTCAGCATAATGCTGTCAGCTTTTAATCAAATGTGCAGAAAATGTCAACTTTAGAGCATGCATCTCTATTTTATCCCCACCCACTGAGTATAGGTGAAAATTCTGGCTGGCAGCCCTTGAGTGTGAGCCATCTATACTGTACCTACACCACATCTCCAGCAGTCCCCATGACATTGTCTCCAGCCTAAGTCCCAAGGCTCCTGCTTCTCTGGGATAGTTGTTTGGTCTGAGCAATGACAAAGCCAAGAATCTCCTTACCTCTGCCCTAGGTTTCCTTCCAAGAGGAAGGAACACAGGGCTCTCCAAACCCCAGCTCATTCAGGTAACTAGTCCCTAGTGTAAAGGAATTTCTGTAAAGGTCCATACTTTCTTCCTGACCACCCAGTAGAAGCCACCTGATGCTTCTGTGCTTGGCTCTGGTGACCACTGGCTGGAAACATGAGTGCCCTGTTAGTAGAACCTTTCTCCACCAGCCAGAGACTCCAACCCATTATAATAGAATGATTACAAGGCCATACCAGAGAAGTGAGTGGAGAGGTTTGCCTGGGTACAAACTGCAGTTGAGTTGGGGTCGTCTGTGAATATCTGACAGTGATAGAACCAACTGGAAGTCAGCCTCCTTCCTGTTAATATCATCCAACTGGCCATTCCACGCACATCAGAGAAAAAAATACTCATCCCTAGTAGGGTAGACCACTTGCAAGTCTTAGCTTTTCCCTGTGCAGCAATGCTCGGGAGCTCCATAGCACACCGTAGTCAAGAACACTGGGTCTGAAGTTAGCCTACCACCTTCTAGCTCCATGAACTTGGCAAGTTATTTAATATCTCCAAGCCTCAGTTTTCTCTATTGTAAAATGTTACTATGACATTTCATAGAGTTATTGCAAAGTTATAACGACAGAAACTATGGGAAAACTCTTGGTCCACTGTGAAGTGATATCAAATGTCTTATTATTTGAGTTTAAAGTTAGGTTTGTACTTGAAGTGCTCCAAACACGGCCAGTGTTTTCGCTCTTCCAGGCTCTTATGCTTGTTGCACTCTCTCCCTCCAGCTGATTGCTAAGCACGCCTTCCTCTTTACCCCTGCAATCTGAACCTTCAAACTTCTGCAGCCTGTCATCTCGAACTGCGGCCACGCTTCATTTTTTAATTCAAATTAAGTTGGCCAAAATTTCTACCCAATTAGATATGCTATAAGATCCATCTTTGCTTGGCTTTTCCCTCACAGAAATCCCAAGGATCACCTTCACTTCTCCAAAAACCAGTTTCCTTTGCTACTTCTCAGCTATCAGCTGTCAGGAGCTCAGCACTCCTTCTGGCTGGGCCCTGACACCACAGGCCATGGTCAGCCCTTGGGCCCTGCAGCCAGGCAAAGCATGTGTCCTGCTGGGAGTCTCACTGGAGATGTTCTCACTGAGAAGTTCCTTCTTTCAGTGTCCAGGGAGGGCAGCACTCACAGAAAAACTGCCCAGACTCCAACAGCACAACTCTGGGCAACACTGTCAATTGCCCATGCCAGTCCATGGTGCCAGGTTTCTTGAGCATCAGATCCCCTTCCTTATTTTGAGCACATTACCTAGGTCAGTCAGTGGCTCTGTGCAAAATTTGAAAATGATCCTGTCCCCTGGAGTAATCCTTAATCCCGATTATTTTATCTGAAAGGATAAAAACTTGATCCACTTCCAACACGAACCTGGATGCATCAGCTAAACCTGGTTTGATCAGGTTGGCACCCACGCTGCCAAGCCTCTGGGCAGTTCGCATCCTGGGAACTGCCAATATACCCTGGGACATCCCCACTGCTTCGGTCAGGAATGTGGCAAAACCTCAAGCATTAGCCAGCCTTTATTTCTCTCTGCACTATACAGACACTCACCGAGCAAATGAAGTCCAACTCTGGGTCAGCCAACAATGAACTGTTGGAGGATGAGGAGTCGCTTGTCCTTTAGAATGACCCTCAGCTGTTTTGCTTATCGAAATGAGTGTTCCTCATAGCCAGACTTAGAGGGGAAAACAGCTTTTTTAATGGTATTACATGAATTGTACCCCCTCAGAAATTCATGGCTGTTCATCTTTGACAAAGGAGCCAAACACCCTTGCTGGAGGAAAGATAGCTTCTTCAATAAACGGTGCTGGAAAAATTGGGTTTCAACTTGCCAAAGACTAAAACTAGACCTATATCTCTCACCATGCACTAAACTAAAATCAAAATGGATTAAAGATCTAAATATTAGAACAGAAACACTGAACTGGCTGGAACAGAGGTTAGGTAGAACTCTTGAAGACATTGGGGTAGGAAAAGATTTTATGAACAAAACCTCAGTTGCCCGTGAACTAGCACAAACAATCAACAAGTGGGATCTCTTCTTACTAAAAAGCTTCTGCACAAGAGAAACCACCAGCAGTGTGAAGAGACAACCCACAATGTGGGAAAAAATTTTCACCTGCTCTTCCTCAGACAAAGGTCTACTATCTAGAATCTATAAAGAACTTTAAAAAATCAGACCTCCTAAATTTAAAGACCCAATCCAAAAATGGGCATCTGAAATGAACAGACATTTCTCAGACAAAGAAGTAGACATGGCAAATAAACATATGAAAAAATGTTCAGCATCACTGGTCATTCAAGAGATGCAGATGAAAACAACACTGAGATTCCACCTCACCCCAGAAGGAATGGCTGCTATCATGAAATCAACCAATAACAAATGCTGGCAGGGCTGTGGGAAAAGAGGAACCCTGCTCCACTGCTGGTGGGAGTGTAGACTGGTGCAAGCACTGTGCAAATCAGTATGGAGATACCTCAAACAACTAGGATTAGAAGTCCCATTTGACCCAGCTATTCCCCTTCTGGGTATCTTCCCCAAAGAATTAAAAGAATCATACCACAGTGATATATGTGCACCCATGTTCATAGCAGCACAGTTTGTGATAGCTAAAACTTGGAAACAGCCCAAATGCCCATCAACTAGAGACTGGATAAAGAAAATGTGGTTTTTTTAATAAAATGGAGTACTACTCAGCCATAAAAAATGAGAAATTAGAGACATTTATAGCTAAATGGATGCACATTGAAGCAATACTCTTAAGTGAAATAAATAGGATGCACATGAATAAATACCAAATAGTTTCTCTGGTGTGAGAAACTGAAAGTGTAAATAAAGACTAAAAGGTATAATAGATAATGTGAAATAGGAAGAAAAGGGGCAAAGGGGAGGGGAAAGGAAAGAAAGGAATGGAATTAATATAAGAAAATGAAAACGTGGAAACAAAGTCTTTATAAATAGGGAGGGATGGAGGGGTTGAAGGGAGGGCTGGGGAAGGGGAAAAAAAACAAGAACCAAGAGAGATTATGTAAAGGTGCAAATTTTCAATGATGAATGTCATTATATTGTACACCGAAAATGTACCAATAAAAGGATATACAAAAAAAAATTCATGGGTGAAGTCCTAACCCCAGTTCCTCAGAATATGACCATATTTGGAGATGAGTTTTTAAGAAGTAATTAGGTTAAAAGGAGGCCATCAGGGTGGGCCCTAATTCAGTGTGGCTAATGTCCTTATAAGAAGAGGAAATTTGGATGCAAACATATACAGAGGAAAAACTACATGAAGACACACAGAGAAGACAGCCACCTACCAGCCAAACACCAGGGCTTAGGACAATCCCTCCTCACTGCCCTCATAAGACACCGACCCCACTGACACTTTGATCTCAACTTCTGTCCTTCAGGACTGTGAGGAGACAGATTTATATTGTTTACACCCCCAATCTGTGGAATTTTGCTTCAGCACCCTAGCAAATGAATACAGCCACTCAGTACTAAAAGGAAGCCATGAATCCAGGGCAGCCTGAGACTCCCATCTGTGTGTACTCCCTTCTCTTCCAGCTGACCCGCAGTACTAGCCAGGGTAAAGCCAGGCTGCAGGTCTGCGCCTGACTTCCCCAGACACCAGTAGTCTCTGTTTCCCATTCCTAACAGTAGGTCTTCTCCTCAGCCTGGAAATGTGAAGGGGGACTGAGGGCAGCAGATCAGAGGGTGGGAAGGTGATCTAGCAGCGAGCCAGTGGGAGGGGTCTTGACCACACTTCACTGAGTGCCAGAGCTTCACCAAAGTTCACCTCCTATACATCAGCTGCTGATGCAACCAAGGAACAAACATGGAAACAAAGGAGCCAACCAGGAGAGAAGAGTTATCAGGAGACTGGCCCCAAGAAAAAGGAATCATTTGGGTTTGGTGTTTCTTTAATGTCTTTTTTCTTTTTCTTAAAAGAAACATTATAAAGCTGAACATCTAAGAGGATTTTGGATTCACACCCACTGTGTGTGGAACAGCTTGGCGCTGACGAGATTAGCTCGTTGGCGCACTCTGGGATCCGCTCCGACATTGCCCACACACACAAGCCTGGCACCAGCCACGCTCGGAGACACCTGGCTCTTGCCCGCGGCTCCTTTCAGCATCCCTCCTTCCGTCAGTCAGTTTGGGCTGCTGCCCGCTATCTTTGTCCCGAGTCTTGAGGACTTGTCCACCCTTGCCCAGCCCCTCCCTCCTGGCTTTCAGGATACGACTGAGTCCACCGCTCAGCAGCTTTGCACAGGTCCATAGCCACCCTCCTACCCTAACTTCTTCCCCTTGGCCAAACAATGCGTGTCTTTTTACACATCTGGACAGGCTGCTGCCCAAGCTCCCTCCTCCTGCCTAGCTCGCGTCCTGCAGCTCTTGTTCTTCTATTCCCTCTTCTCTCTATTTTTTTTGTATTAAATTCTTTTATTGGTACATTGTAGGTATACAACACAATTACATTTCTCATTGGGAATTGTACCTTTACATACTGCATCTTGGTTCTTGTTTTTTCCCCATTCCTAGCCCTCCCTTCACGCCCTCCACCCTCTCTCTAATAACCAATTTGCTGAGACAGAGCAGACCTGTAATATGCGCCCCTCCCACCATGTGTGGCTTCCAGCCCCAGTTAAAGTGCAGATATCCACACACTCCCTTTGCAGAAGCAAAGGACTGGGATCGCCATGAGCAGCTCTCCTGCCTGACACCCCACCCCAGCCAGCCCTGCCTCCAGTACCTGGTCAGAGATTACACGAGCAATTGTCACATAATTGTCCTTTAGTTTCTTCCCAGAGATTTCAACTGGCTCCAAATTGTTTTGGCTAATAAAAACTAAGGAGATTTTCAAGAAATTCCAGATGCATCAGAACACTTTGGGGGATGGAGCCTGCAGGCAGATGAAACTTAAATAAATATAAGGTAATGTGTGTTGGCAAAAGTAATCCAAGACGGAAGTGTGCATCTGCATGCTCCGAATTTGCTGCCGCCTCTGAGGACGGAGACTGAGGAATAGCTCAAAATTGATGAAGTGAGCAGAGCAGCCAAAGACTGTCCCACCAAAGCTATCCCTTGATAAGGCAAATCAGATCTCATTTTGTGTGGAGACTCCAAACAAGAACACGTACCTGGTTCCGCGACAGATTCCACAGGGCCATTTCCTGCTTTCAGGTGCAAGGAAAAAGCAAAGAGTGGTTTCCACATTCACGTGCTCTTTTGCAAGGCCCCTAGGGTGTGGTGGTATTCCTGACCTATGGGTGAGTGGAAGCCCGTGTTTGTGTTTGTCTGCTTGCAGCACTGGCTGCCAGCTCCAGGAGGTGCTGAGTGATTATCATCTGCTGTCTAACCTCAGGGTCACATTTCGATGAAAGCCAACTTCCAAATTATAGCGGCTCCTGACTTCAGTTAGTTTTCTATTGTCTTGCACAAAAACCACTGAAAAGCTGTCATGATATCTTACCTACACCTGCTAGAAAGGGAATTTAGCTTCCAGGGTGAAGGAGATGGATGCATACACACCTAAACCGACACATACATACTTATACATACAAATAAATGTATACATATATGTGTGCACACACACACACTTGCTAATTGTGATTCTGTGCATGTACCTCTGTCTGGTCCTGGTGACAGGGAAGCAACTTTACAGAGACTATGCAGGCACCAGTCCAGGCAGGACAGAAGGAGGCCTTTGTCCCGCCCCCAGCCCCTCCTCCAAGCCTCTGAGGGATGGGGGCCGAAGGCTACCACTTATCAATCCTCAATCCTTCTCACAGAGGTTCTGATACCTGGAAACAGGAGACAAAGGAGGGGCCTGTCACCTCCCTTTTGCCTCATGTCCCCCGTGGTGACCTGATACAGTCGAGGAACAGTGATTCTAAGGGAGGCTGTGGTCTGAGAGGGGAGTGTGGGTCTGGGAGGTTCTTACTCCTAGAAAGTGATGAGAGAATTCCAGGGTCCTGCAGTGCAAGGGCCCCTTGTGCCATGGAGGAGAAAGGGTGAGGTAGCTCAGCCCTGCCTTCAGGAATTGGACAAGTCCAATCAGACAGTCCCAGGCTGTATGACTCTAAATCATTATTCAGCTGAAAACACAGAAGGCCGACCTGGAAAGTGGGGGTGTCTCACCGGGGTCCATGTGTAATGTGCAGGGCTTCTACTGGCATGAAAGTCAGCCACCGAAAACTGAACTCTTCCTCAGTCCCTGAGACCTGGAGCCACATTCCCTCTTCCTCTGTCTTCGGGCCTCAGGCCTGCTGGCAACCAAAAGCCATTTCCCAATTTCTCTGCTACCCTGATGCCAGTAAAACGAGGATATTAGGCCTGGGGATGTGGCTCAGTGGTGGAGCACTTGCTTAGCACGCATGAGGTCCTGGGTTCTAGCTCTAGAAAAAAGGAAAAAAAATTTTTTTAAAACCACAACTCCATTTTAGGCCTCTAAAAGTCTGTGTTTCTAATAATATAGGGAATAGATTCATTCATGTATCAAATATTTATCTTCTATTGCATAAAAGACACCATGCCAGCACTGTAGAAAATAAGTAAAAGTCTAGCAGCCAAATGGAAAAGGGAAACTACAGGACTCACAGTGTCCCCAAGAATGACAAAGTGAATAAATAGAGTGCTCAGAACAACTTGTCTTGGGACTAACTGAACAGGAACTTGCTTGGGAAACCCTAATAAACAGGACACTGGCCAAAGTCATCAGCAAGGAATTGGTCAGTTCTTCTCACGTCTGTGTACCTGGGTCACCAGGGGATCTGGGCTGGAAGGTATGGGGTGGGCTGTGAGCTTCTACAAATCTAAAAATCCACTGATGACGTGGATGTTGCTGTGCTGCTGGTCCTCAGTCTGCACCTGAGGCCACATCACCCTTTACTGAGGCGTATCATATACAAGCTTTCAAAACCTGCTGAGCCTAACAATAGGCAGTTCAGTGCCAGAAATGTCTCAGAGGCTAATAGAACACCCACGTAGCCAGCTCCCTACCAACTGGTTAGACCCAGGAGAAAATTCAGATTATTCTGAAGAAGAGCAGAGCAAATACATGTTTTAAATTCTTCCTAAACATTGTTCTTTTCCAAGTCTAGCATCTTACATATTAGTTAGCTATAAACTCAAGATCGTGTCCAAGAAATACCTGCAAGGTTAGGTTGCCACTAGAACACAGGACCATCTTCCATAACAGACACTAAACTCCTCCTGTGAAGGTGAGGGAACAGAAAGGCTTGGGCAGGATGAGGAAGGAAGAAAGGACTTTCCAGATGAAGAGCAGAGCTTGAATAAAGCCACCATTGCAGGAAGAAACATGTAGAGTACATAGAAGACACTGCTTACCCTCTCTCTCCAATCCTAGCACCTCAACTGATATGTGTGGTCTGTTTCCTCACATCCTCCAGTTTTCTGCACAAACATCACCTCCTCAGGTCACCCCACATAAAACAGCTTCCTTCAGTGCCTGCCAGGACTCTGTCCACTCTCCCTGTCTCCCTGTAATTATCACTAGGAGAGATTCAATCACACCGTAGATGAAAATACATTAGAGGACACAGCAAGTATAAAGCCCTGCGGCAGGAACAGCTGCTGGGATGCAATCAATAAGGACAAGAATGTCCAAACATGGCATAGAGAGGACACCAATGACCAACGACCAAGGACTCTCATCTCCCATCAGTCAGCTGTGTTATGGTGACAGCGGATGTTAACTGGACCCCAGCAGGAGGCTCCTACTTCTCACTGTACTCCTGGGGTCACCGGGACAGCTGTTCTCCTTGGATGGGTCTCACTCTGGAGCCCAAGTTGCAGACTGTGGAGCAGCAAATTTTGGGGGTATGTCCTTGTCCCGGTAATGCCAGATGTGAGAAGAGCAAACCTAAAGGCTCATATCAATTAGCTGCAGAAGTCCGGTCCACTAGTATCCGGTGGCCTAAGCACAACAGTGACTAAGTCAAGGTCACCCAGCAGGGAGGGCATCACACCTACCACAAGGCCAGAGCTGGGCACCAGTATTGTAAAAATGGGAACAGGAATTCATTCTGCTCCAGGGTTATTGTGATAAGGGCCCACTGAGAGTGGGAGTAGAGGGCTGAGCGGAGGAGTGACATGCGCTTTGTTTTTTACATTCTCTTTGGCCATTGTGTGTACAATAAACCCAGTCTGTGAGACCAGAGTAGAGGCCACAGGACCCCACCAGATTTACTGAGGCCTTGCTATATCCTCAGGAGCTAGGAGAACACAAAAGAGGACAAAGACTTTGACCCTGTCTGAAAGACCACTGCACAAAACTGTGACACCTAGGGCCGGGGATTTAGCTCAGTGGTTCTGGTGCCTGCCTTGCAAGTGCAAAGTTCCCAAGTTCAGTCCCTGGTACCAAAAAGAAATTGTGTCACCTTGAGGAAAGGGGCAGGTGTGTTTGGTTTTTACCCCCCCCCCCACCACCACCACCATGATGCTCCTAACACTAACACAACTAGATGGAAGACAGAGAAAGAGAGCGGGAGGCCCCTGCTCCGGAGCAAGGGTGCCTGGTGAAGGTCGCTGGTGAGCATCACGAGAGCGAAAATGACCACGTGGTCCAGATGCAAACAGAAACACCCCCAGCACTGCTGTGGGTGCCATTTTCAGAATGAAGGCTACAAGGATGGAGGACAACTTGTGCCTCATTTCAGCTGTAAAAATAAGGCAGCAGGATGGTGAGTCAAAAGCAGCTGGCTGGCTTCACAGCCTCCAGAAAGAATGAAAGGGCTTCCCATCTCATCCCACTTAAGCTCTATGTTTGTCATGTCTCAGATCTCTCCATAGAGGCAGCAAATGAGATGCTCTGAGAAAGCAGACTTTTGGAAAGCAGAACAGTTTATAAAAGGAACACACTGTAACCAAGAATTCTTATCTCTGGAGAAATGAGCACATTCTCTGTCAGGCAGAGGCTGAAGCAAATGTCAGGACAGATTTCCAACCAACCAGAGACCTGGGCAGGCAGGGTTGACTCCTTGGGCTCTGTTATGGTTTGTATCTTAAATGCCCCCTCAAAGATCCACGTGGTAAAGGTGTGGTCCCCAGCCTGTGATGCTGCTGGAAGATGGTGGAACCTTAGTAGGTGGAACATAGTGGGGAGTCTCCTTGAGGGGGACTCTGGGACCTCAGCCCTTCCTTTTCCTTTGTTTTCACTTCCCAGCCACCATAAGTGAAACAGCCCCCCCCCCACCCCTTAACACATGCACACTCTTGCTACGATGCACTGTGCCTCCACAGGCCCAAGAGACCATGGACTAAACTCTCTGAAACCACAGCCATTGTCAGAGCAATGGAAAGCTGAGTAACATGGTCTCCTACCCATCTGCTGGAGGCTCCTCTGGACCCTGAATGGCAGGATAAAATTAGTCAGGTGTCAGCTGAGCAGGCAACTGCAATGATTAGATACTCCCTCCAAGCACCATGGAGGTTTACAAAAGAAAGACAGCATTGGAAGGCCCAAAAAGATACCCACATCGTTCAAACTTTCAAGTTAGCATAGACAGAAAAAAAATTCGAAGCACCCATAATCAGAGAAGAAACACAAGCCACTAAATGTGTCTGATCAAGTGACATGATTCCTTTCAACTTTAGTTCTTTCATCTTTAAACTGGAGTGTTTGGACCAAATGACCTTTTAGCGTTCCTTTTTCATCTGAAATTCTATGATCCATTAAGGAGCACCTTATAGTCCCCCCAAAATGTCAAAAACAAAAACAAAAAACTGAAGACATCAATGGAATGCATGAAGAAATGAAAAAAGAAATACAGATTGTTTTCATGTTTTGATCTGACCTTTATCAAGGAAGACATGTACCTTTCAGATGGACAGGTTGGGGATGTTCAATAAAACTGTAGTAAATGCACACACTGTCCTGGTCTGTGAAGCAGATATCAGTAAATCACTCAGACAGGATGTGATCCACCTAAGAATATTGAATGGGTCCATGGACAGAATTGTGGAGCAGCCGACCACAATGGCGTTGAAGAACAGTTCAGGTTCCAATGTCAGCTCCACTCTAGCTTCCTTGAGGGACCTGGGAAACCACCATCTGGCTGCTTCTCCACCCTACACTAGCCAAGCCTTCAGAATCTTTAAATAAAGTCCCAAATTGCAGAAAGCTTAAATCAGCACAGCCCGTAGAAGCAGAGGCAGGATAAATTCTGCAAGAGAAGCCACGCCTACTCATCAGTTTTTGGTGTTCAGACAAAGGGGAGTGAGTCATTTTGTAGACTTTGGAAATGCCTCTGACAAGTGTTCACATTCACAATTTAATTGCGGGCAAGTAAGGAAGGATTGAGTCACCATAGGATTAAGAGTTACTTTAGAGGGAAGGGACAAAGAATTGAATGTCAGCATATAAAAGCCAGGTAATAAAAAAGAGTCACTTCTTTGTAACAGAAAAAGTAAAAATTCTCAGAGATCAGCAAGGGCCAATCTTGGTGAGTCATTTTATAGAGATTTGAAGAATTTGGTACATGGTAAAACTTACAAGGTTGTAGAATTCCCTAAGACATTTTAAGCAAAATGGCAAGTCAATGGGACAGGGAATTTTTGAAATTGAGCATAAAGTTGTACAAGAATTTCAATTGCAGGGAAAGTCCAAGTTAAAGCACTGTAAGAACAAATAGTTGTAGAACAAAAGGTCCAGAAACTTTTAATAAAGCCAAGAGATGAATGTCGTGTTTTGGATCAAAAATGGACCCCAAAAGCTGATGTGTTTAGAGCCGGGGCTTTCAGAAGGTGATTAGATCATGAGACACTGAGCTTTTAATGGATTATTCCATTGATGAGTTCCTAGTTGAATGTCCTATTCACACAGTGGGAATAGCCACAGTGGGAAAGTGCTGTCTGCTGAGTTCCTGCTGGACAACACACAGATAGTTTCCGGAAGTCACAACCGGACCCTCACACTCTGGGACCTGCACAGCAAAGTCTGTGAGGAAATTCAGTCTGTCTGTGTTCACGTAGACCTCAGTGGTGGCACTGGTTTCTGTTTGACACTCAGAGAGGCCGAGCAGTGTCACTTGTTCTTGTGAGGTTTCCTTTAAATGGGTGGTTCCTGTGAGACCCAAAACCACAAGATGTACTTTGCCCATCTGCTTGTGATAGTGTTCAGCCGTCCCCTGGCAACAGCTACCCCAATGTCCCAGGTGTAACCGTTTGCAGCTTGGGCGTGCAAGGCACAATCAATCAGGTTTAATTGCCAACCTAGAACCTTGCTGTAACCACTATAAAAACCCCTGCTGATTTGGAGTCAGGGCTCCCAATCTTGACCCGCTGCGGCGGTGACGGTTGGGAGTCCCTGCTCGAGCTTGAATAAACGACCCTCGTGTGTTTACATCGGAATCGGCTCCTTGGTGGTCTTTGGGGACCTCGAAATCTGGGCACAACAGTTCCAACAGTTTAATGGTTAAGTGTAGCAGTGGACATAGCTATGAGTGTGGCCCCGCTTGCTTATTGTTGATTTTCTTTCAGAAATAAAATTTTTTTAAAAAAACAAAGAATGTGCTATTAGGTGGGGTTGAATGTGCTTGGATGAAGCAGGTCTCTGAAGTGTAACCTGGAAGATACATTCTCATCCCCAGCTTCTCTCCCTCTCCCTCCTCCCTGCTCCTTCTCCCTCTCTCTCTCTTTCCCCTCCCCCCTCAACTTCTTTGACCACCTGAGATGATTAGCTTTGCTCCACCACGCCCTTCCACCATGAAGCTTCTGTCTTAAAGCCAGCCTGCCATGGGATGAAACTACTGGAACTACGAGCCTAAAAAAACCTTTCCTTCCCCAATTTGTGTATGTCAGATATTTTGTCCCTGCAACAAAAGGTGACTAACAGAGATCCTGGGAATTATTTACTCGCCTGAGAACATTAAGCCTAATGCAAGATAGTAACATGAGACATAATAAGATGCTGATCACTACATAATTATTTGTTAAGTGATTGAATGAAATCCTGATCCATCAGAAAGACACTAAACAGAAAAAGTGCTTCAAACCTGAACAGAACCGTTGTAATATAATATTTTTGGATATTTAAAAATTTTATTAGTACATGTTTACAATTCATGCAGTTTACAGTTCATCTTGGGGAGTGGTTATGTGTACATACTACAGCTTGTTTCTTTTTTTAAAGCTCCTTTTCTCCCTCTCCCTCCTTCCTCCTTAAATTCCTCTACCCCATTTTTCATTCTTGGTGATATTATTGATCTTAGCTCATATTATGGCATATAATATTTGCAATAATCAAGGTTATTAGGTTCCTATACATGGCATATCTTTTTTTTTTTTTTTTTTTGCCATATCTTTATTCTACTTATTTCTCTTTTTCCTCCTCCTTACCCTTGGGCTTTTTTCCTTGGACCACTTCTCTGTTACAAGAGATCCATCTCCTAGTTTCCCTTTATCCATCCTTCATTATTCTCTTTGTTTGGACTTGTAATAGAATTTTAAAATGAGACAGTTCTTGCCCCTATTCTGCTGCAGAACAGTAACAGTAACAGTAGGTATATTATTCCAAGTAAGACCATTATTGTTTACAGAATTTGTAAAAAGGAGAGGATTAACAATCTCAAAAAGATACATACTGAATGGTTCCATGAAATAACGTGTTTATAGAAGTGGAGAGCAGGTGAGTGATGGCATGTTAAGGACAAGAGAGAATGAAGGGTAGCTTGAGAGAGTCTTGTGGTGATAGTACAGTCACACATTTTGATTTTGATGGTGGTCACATGAAACTACACATGTGATAAAATTGCATAGAGTTACAAACAACACACAATCAAGTGTGTGTATAACTGGTGAAATGTGAACATTCTTTGTGGATTATACCAGTGTCAAGCTCCTGGCTTTGGTATTGCTCTGTAGACATGCAAGACATTAAATTAAAAGTGAAGATCACAAGAGAAATCCCTATATGGTTCTTCACAATTTCCTATGAACCTGTAATTGTTTCAAAATAAAAAGTTTAATAAGAAAGTTTAGAGGATCAAAAACAAGTTTCAACCCTGAGCTGACCAACTCCAACCTACAATAGGATCAGAGAAGTCAAGAAAAGAGAGCTCGGACGTTGAGAGAACAGTTTTCGAGAATGCTCACGGTGTGTCATGCTTCCAGTCCTGTTCTGGAATAAGGACTACGCGCCTGCTCATCACATTAGAATTAGTGAGAGCCTCCAATAGGATCACTCTGAAAGCATGATTTTTGCCTCTTTAGTTGAGGGGCATATTAAACTGTGAGAAATGTCGAGAGCAAGAACGGGTTTGGCGAGCTGCTGATGTAGAAGCCCAGGAGATGAGGCTGTACTGGGGAGCTTCTCCCACTCATTTTATTAGTGCAAAAGATACACGATTGCTTTCCATGAGCCAGACATGTGGATCAGAGTCCTTCCAACAGGACTGCCTGGAGAGATGAAGACAGCAGCAGAAATAGGGCAGGTGACGCTGAATGCAGTGAGAGCGGAGGGAGTGGATGGATGGGTGTACAGGAGTGCAGTACAGGTGAGAGGAAAGTCTCCAGGCATGGGAATGTCCAAAAGCCCATGAGATACAGCTGAGAACAACAGTCAGCTTTCCACACTTTCCAAGTCCTGGGAGAACAACACCAAGCTCCCCATGCTGCCAGGCAAGGGACAACTTACTTAACCAGGGTTTTCTGTTTTCCCTCCCTCGGCTCCACCCTAGAGGGGTCAGAAACCAGAGATAACAAGGTGGAGGGAGAGTGAAGGGCACAAGATGAAGAGAGCGTGTATTTCCTCTGCCTGCTGCCACCTCCCACCTGCAACAGGCCATAATCGGAGAAGGAAAAGAAAATTTAATACTGAATCAAGTTCAAAGTTCTGTCTGTTATGTAGGACTGAATCTTTCAATTATTGATGGAAGGACCTCATAGTACTGCGCTGGCCTGAAAACCTGCCTGACTTTTCATCAAGAGGCAAAACTGAGCCCACAGAGCAGATTTAAAGGAACCAAAAGTACAACATTGGTCCATGATGTTATATCAAGGTCTTGCCCACTCGGGTGATGGCTACGTGTAGCAGGTCTGTATTGCCACTGTATCAAGACAGAGTCCATCTGTATTGGGTTAGGGTTCTCTGGAGGAACAGAATTGATAGTGTGTACATATGCATGGCTGCACAAGTGGGTGTGGGCATGTATATGTGTGTGTGTGTGTGTGTGTGTGTGAGTGTAATTACAAAAACACATTTATCCGATTGGCTTACAGGAGCAGAGGTTGGATAGTCCACAAGACCATCTGCTCACTGGAGAGCCAGCTGATCCAGTATCTGCTTAATCCAAGAAGCTGGAAACCTCAGAATAACAGGGACCAAGGATTCAGCCTCAGTCTGAGGCTGAAGGTCAGGAAGCTCCCTGGAGAGTCACTAGTTTGAGTCCACATTGAAAGGCTGAAGAAGCTAGAGTCTGGTGTCCACAAGCAATGGCAGCAGCAAAAGACACACCCACCCAATCAGACTGAGCTTGAGTGCAGACTGACTTCCTCCTTCTCCATCTTTTCATTCCACCAGGGCTGCAAGCCTATTGGACAGTGCAGTCCACATTCTGCCATTTGCTGGCCTGCCTGCCAATCATCTCTGGAAACACCCCCATAGTCTAGTCACACACAGAAGTGTGCTTTCTTATTTTCCTAGGCATCTCTCAATCCCATCAAGTTGCCAATCAAGTTTAGTCATCACAAGAGGCGACATTTAAAAAGTCCAAGGGTGCAGTGTAAGGGGAGGGAGGTCCAGCACCCAAGAAAACACTTTAAAAGATGATGACTTCAACATGAATGCTAAGATTAACATGGAAATCTTATTGAAATCCACAAAGTAATAAATTGCATGGATAAGGTTAATAAAAATGTGAATGCAATAAGAGAAAGGCAACACTCAAGATAAGAAAAAGGCAACACTCAAAATAAGAGAAAGTAAGGGAAGATGCTCAGGAAAGATCCTGCTGTTCAAGAAGCAGTACAGGTGAAAAACATAGAAGGATATTTTAAAACTTAAATTCACTTGAACCTGAAAAATAACTATACCCATAAAGCACTTTTAAAGAATTCAAAATTATATTAACAGGACAAAAAGTTCTAAAATGCAGCAAGAAGTGCCCATCCTGTACTGATATTTAATGGGCTTTAATAAACTTTAATTTTCTAATATATATCCCATGCAATGCTATTACTACAATCACATGAAATCTCAGTGGCTGCCATATTGGTAAGAAAACGTATTTCATGAATAAATAAAGCATTGCTAATGGACATCACTAATGTGTTTCCTCCAACCAACGAAGCCCTGATCACCGTCACCACCTAACAGGCTATAGAAGACCTTTAAAGGAGTTAGGTGTGGTGGGCCACACCTGTAATCCCAGCACTTTGGGAGGCTGAGATAGGAGGGTCGCAAATGTGAACCCAGCCCAGGCAACCCAGCAAGACCCTGTCTCCAAAAGTAAAAAGGGGCTGGGGGGTAGCTCAGTGTGAAGGCCCTGGGTTCCATAATCCCCAGTATCAGAAAAGAGCACCTTGAAAGGTCTTCCATCAGCAGCCCCATGGAGTACACGCTGCACCACCCTGCTCCAGGCCTGGACTGTGCCGGCCCTTCTGCCCCAGCACCCTTCCCCAAGCAGGCAGCCCTCAGGCCTCTCTCCAGCCTGGCACGCTTGCTCGGAGTGCGCCTTCCTGTTTCACTGCATCTTAACTTGCCATCATGTCCTACCACTGCCTGAAATCACAGTACTGCTCTTTGCTTATTTATGGTCTATCTCCCTGCTGGAAAGTAAGTACCATGGCCCCAGTGGGCTCGGCTTTTGCCCACCATGTCTTTGAGGCCTAGGACAGCACCTGGAAGCTAGGGGCTTCTTGCAAAGGCTACCAGTTCCCCACTGCCATCCACGCTGCCCTTTACCCTTAGTAACAGAGTCCCTCTACTGTCAGGTCTGACAGTTGTGCCAGTTGTAAAGCTACAGCGATAGCTTCACTTGTCAGTAGCAATGGTCAAAGAGATCTATGTTGTAGTCGTGGGAGGCAGGTTCTTGGAAACACTTGGAGGAGGCTCACTCTTTCAAGGTGGTGTATTCTCTTGCTCTTACTCCTTCTTCCTTCCTACTGGATCATGAATTAATGGCTAGAGTTGCAGCAACCCTACTTGTGACCATGAGGTAAGCTTATCGTAAGAACCACTCTAGGAGTGGCCTGAGTCTTTGATGATCGCGCCAGGCCTAAATTGCATATTTATGAACTTCTTTCACTTAAGAAAAATAAACCTCTACTTTAAGTCACGTGGTTAGCATCATTTGTTATATGTAGCAAATCTAATTCTGACATATAGGTGCTTAGCATGTCTCTGTTGGATAAATGAATGTTTTTCTCTTAAACTTTATGTGTGCACAGGAGTATGTATGTGTCTCTGTGTGTGTGTATATATATCTAAGGACTGAACCCGAGGCCTTTGTACTGAGCTACATCTCCGGCCCTTTTTATTTTTACTCTGAGACAGTCTCACTAAGTGGCTAAGTTGTCCGGGCTGGGCTCAAACTTGAGATCCTCCTGTTTCAGCCTCCCAGATTTCTTAGATTACAAGCTTGGCAAACCATTTTTTCCCAATTTTTATTTTTTACTAGTATATGTTTACAGTACCCAATGGTTACGTTCTTCATAGGGAGTTGACACAGGCATAACACATCTTAATCCTTCTTTCTCCCCTTCCTCTGCCCCTCCCCTCTCTGCACCTCCCCTCTCTGCACCTCTTGGTCCCCTTCCCTTTTACAAAAGATCTCCCTACTTCCTATTGTTTTTCTTTTATTTTGCCCTTTATTTATATTTTGGGCTTCTCACATAAGAGAATGTGATAGTATGCGTACGTGTCTGATTTATTTCACTTAACGTTATGGTTTCAAGGTGCACCCATTTTCCTTGAAATGACTCAAGTTTATCCTTCTTTATGGCAAAGCCGTACTCCATTGTGTGTAAATACCACATTTTCTTTATCCATTCATTTGTTGATGAGCATACGGGCCACTTCCAAGGTTTAGCTATTATGAATTGAGCTGCTATAAACATGCGTATGCATGGATCGCTGTATAATGTTTATAACCCTTTTGGGAAGACATCTAGAAGGGGAATAGCTGAGTCCAATGGAATTTTTAGTGTTTTGCTTTTTGAGGAAGCTCCATACTGATTTCCATAGTAGTTGTTCTGCTTCACATTCCCAATAACAATCTGGAAAGGATTTTTTTCCCCCACAGCCTTACCAGTATTTATTGTTTGATTTCTTGATGATGGCCATTCTTTCTGGGGTAAGATGGAATCTCAGTATTGTTTTAATTTGCATTTCTCCAATCAGGCCTGGAAAACTTTGAACCTTTAAAAACCCTTTCTTAAAAATATATCACTACCTTCTCCACTCCAAATTTCTAATTAAGTGGATCTAGGAGTTGAAACTGGATGGTTGTGGTCATCACATTAGTTTTCAAACCACCAGTTAGAGGATGCTTTCCCTAAGTTAGAGGTGCATAGAGCACAGCTGGTAGGAGTTCTGGAAGCCCAGCTTAGTTCTCACCCCGCTCACTATGTGAGACCTGGGGAAGCCTGCTTTTTGCTAAGCCTCAGTTTTACCATCAATAAACTGGGTCCATGTTGTCAGCAGTTGCTTCCTAAGATTTATTGCTGTAGTTACCACATACGAGCGCTAAGGAAAACTAGGATGTTCCAGGAAAATGCCATGCTTTTCCCCACAGGGCCATCCCTGAGATGAAACGATTCTGGGAAAACCACATGGTGAATCTCATTTACCATGACAATTCTCATGCCCTCATGCTTGAAAGAAAACAAGGTGAGTCTTACAGAAAGAACTCCTTTAAATGCCAGAGACCCACTGAGTTAGTCAAGCTGAGGAATTTGGCTGGGATTTAGGACAACTGAACTACGGACTGAACATTGCCAGCCACTCCCTCTACCTTGGGGTCTTGCTCCTCTCTGTTTCTGCTTCCTTCTTCTCTTCCTCTCTAGAACTTTTTCCCCTGCTTTTCTGGCTCGCGTGGTAGAAAAACATGGCTGTGGAGAACTTCTCCATTCACACACTCCTGGCTCACCAGCCAAGAGAAGACTTAGTTACCCAAACTCCAGCTTTCCAGAGAAAGGACTCAGTTCAGAGAGGTGGGCACCCTGGCCTAGTAAACTACAGACCTTGGCACATGGCTGGTCCTAAATAACAATGTAGGTAGAGTGAGGGACAGTGTCCCAAACTGGAGGGAAAACCGGATGAAAACCAGGAAGTACTCATTGAGACTTGCAGCCACGTTTTCAGCCAGAATCAATAACAGAGTTTGGAAAGAGAGAGGTTCGCTCCTCGGAGAGCTGTCCCCACTGAGCAGTCATATTTGGGGCCAATAATGGGGAGTACCTGAAAGATGGGCCTGAATTCATGCATCCTGTTAACGCACAAATGAAAGCAAAGTGATCATGAGTGCAGCTTGCAGTGGCCAAAGGTTTGGTGGGATTAATTTTCAGGCCCTTGAAGACCAAATGCCTGCCATGGACTGAGCATAGGAAAATACCATTGGAAATGAAGTCTATAAATTGCTTACCGTCCTTCTGCAAGGGCTGTTGTGAAGAAAATGTGCAGGCATTCTCTGGGCCTCACACACACACTGTGCTGACCGGACATGTGTCCTCCATTACAGGCCTTGTTGGGCTTCAGAACCCAGAACCTGCCCCTGGCCCAGGCAGGCACAGTGTTAGCAAAAACACACCCATTCCCAGCCTCAGGTGCCACATGTCCTTTGCTGGTATCCCCAACTCTGTCCACACCACTGCGACTCTCTTCAGAAGACGATGTGCATACCATCCCTAGGAAAAATGGTTCCCTTGCTCTTTCAGTTCCCTAATTGGCTGACGATATGTGCCCATCAAAAACATCTGGCCTGCATCTCAACTCTGTATCTCCAGGGAAGGTTCCTTGGTGACCAGGGATCATCACGAGGCCTGTGCTCAAAGCACTGTAACTCATGAGTGCTTAGGGGCAGAGAAAAGCAGCTGACGTGGAAAAAGCCCCTCTGTAAAGGTGGCTGAATCTCTTTTTAGATGGGTCCCTCCATGGCTGATCCCCCCGCTCCTTGACACTGATACAAGCTTATGTGATTGTAAATAGCCTAATATCAGGGACGAGTCTCCCTGTGGCATCCACTGCTGGGGAACAGAATAGGAAGTGCTTTTGAAATGAATGCCATTGGTCGTGGGAGATGTGAGGGGCCCTGAATGCAGGTAAAAAGCCAAGGGAATCCTGTGCAGCCTTGCTTTTGCTGAACCATCTATTGATCCTCTTGTCAGCTCAGTAGAGTGAAACAGGCTTGGGTTTTGAGGGTTTGTGCTCTTGGGCTGCATTCTGGAATGAGCCCTTAGGACCTCCAAGGCCTGGAGAAATTTGTATCACTTCTCTGGGTATCTATTCCCTGTTCTGCAAAATAGGATTAGTGTGAGGATTAAATGAGATGCCAGGGGAAGGAAGGCCTGACCCTGGACCCGGCACAAAATAGTACCGCAGATAAATCACATCTGTAGTTGTCAGTGCAGTTGAATGGCACAGTATGTCAGACTTTCAAAAGACCTTCTGTTTCTCTACGCTTTTAAAAGTATGAACTCTCGAGTTTTCATAATACCCATCAGCGGCTGTCTCAGAGGGAGCTGCTTTGGCCCCTGGAGAGCTCAGAGTCCTGACATCTGCTACACTTGCAAAACTGCAGTCTGGGGTCCCCGCTCCAAGTCTGGAAATCATGAAAATTTCTGGTTTTAATGCAATGGGTTTTTCAGTTCATCGGTAATGTTTTCCTAAGGCTGACTCAAAGAGGGAGAGAAATGTTGCTCTTGGTTGTTGAGGATTGTATTGCTTGCCTCAGCCAGAGGGGGTCGCTCTGCCCTGGTCCCTGGCTGCCGGTAAGCCTGATGACCCTCTGCAGTCTTCTCTCCCTCTGATGCTCTCCTGCCTAGAAAAGTGTGCAACAGAAACCCGCTCTGTATCTTCCAAGATTGTCAACATTTCCAAGTAAACTTCCATTCTCACGCTATGCCTGCAAATTCTTATCAAAAAGGACACAAGACTACTGAAGGATAAGTGAAAGTGAGTCTCTCTCTAAGTGACTGACCTAAAACTTCCTACTAGAAGGTTAGAAAGTGCCACCTGATGTCACTTATTGAAAGACAAAATTGCCAGGAGAGCTCCTGTTTTCTTTTTGGATACCAGTCAGGAAACACAATCATTTTGGTAATCCCCAGAGTTCCTTTTCTTTCTTCCTTCCTTATTTTTTATTTCCAGTTACCAAAAAAATTGTTTCGGGTGCATTATGATCTAAAAATTAGTAAGAAAAGCCCTGGGAATGTAGCCCCATGGTAGAATGCTTGCCCGGCATGTGTAAGGCCCTGGTTTTGATCCCCAGTACAATAAATCATGAATCAATCAATCAATCATCAGTGTAATAGGAAGAAAAAGCTATCTGAAGGCCATTCTGTATTAATGTTCTTTACAAAAAAAGAAAAGAAAGAAAATAGTTCATTCTAGGCTGCATATGAGTGTCCAAGGCCTGGGAACACAAATTCAAGTTATTTTGTATAAGCGTTCCTAACAATAACTTTTATAGGCAGAGGACAAAGGTAATGGTACATCACCACACTCAGAGCATCCATTGGTAGGGCATTACATAGACAGGGTAAGGGGAAGCAGAGACATTCCGATCATTGGATGGGGATGGAACATCCCTGCCTTCTCGGTGAGGGGTGAGGACAGTGGTCCCCCGGGGGCTGCTCTTTGTCATGCTCAGTGAAGAGTTCTCTTGAGTATATCTGGGTCCACACATCTTCTCTGCCTTGATCTCCTGTGGTGACCTCTTGATTCTGACCAGTGTAGATCAAGCAGTTTCCTCCTCCCGGTCTCTGTTTAACTGCATTTGTCAAAGTGATCCAACCACACTCTACACAGGAAGGCCCTAGGGATCTGAATCACCAGGAATTAAAGGCCTTATTCTTTGAAAGGACTAAATCTGCATCTCACAAGAAATACAAATATTCCTTTTGCTGACAAGTCTGTTTCTATTTGCCAAGGTAGCTCTGTGAATAATTAGCCTTTCAGTTATTCCTAATGGTTGGTTAAGGACATATAACACCGTGAAGGAAGATGAAGGCCATCCTGGGGTTTCCAGGATGTGGACCAGAAGAAGTGCCCCAAGTTGATCCTTGCAGACATTATTTCACTGGTTCATAAAGTCTTGGGGGAGTGGGACCACTGCTCCCTTCTCAGGTTTCTTTGTTCCCTCTAGAAAAGAACAAGGGAATATGGTAGGGGAGCCATGCCTGCTTTTTAAGCTGAGCTTGGTAACACAGCTCGTTCTGTTTAGTTTTCCCTCTCACAGGGTCCTGTGAGAAGCGGCAGATCCCTTTATCCTAGCCATACACATGGATATACTAGATAATAAAAGAGCTAGGAAAGGATGCGTCACTCATTCCACATTCATCCATCAACAAATAACCACTAAGGGCCCATCCTAAGGCAGGCTTAGAGTGACAAGCACAGGATGGCTTCTGAACTCAAAAAGCTCCCAAGCCACTGGGGAAACATCAGCTGTTACAAGGAAATGTAGGTAGAGAGCAACTGAGTTGTAATGGGGGCGAAGGGCAAAATGCTCAGAGGAACTGCCGACTCCTGAACACAGAACTCCAGACTCAGTGGAGTTAGTTTGTTGTCAAAGGAGAACACCATTAGCGTGGTCATTCGAATGGCAAGTGTAGGAATCCTTGCCTGCTGCTCCCATAAGTCCTACCTCCTTGTTTAACACTATGGAAAATTACAGCCTGCTAGGTGGAGACCATTTCTCCCTGACATGAGAAATCATGTTCCTGTGACTCACTCCACACCCCACAGCCCCTATTTTTTACCACATATGAGCTATTATTTCCAGCTGGGTGTTGACAAGACAAAACTGTTCCCTAATGCTTAAGTAATAGAGTGGAAAATAGTTGACAAAATATGAAAACGTTGATTTTAATTGTACATAAGATCTCTTCTTTTAAGAACAAAATGTGTTTGAGCAGGAATGAGTCATTCCTTGCAGGGTTGTGAAGTGATTTATATATTTAGATGGTTATTTAATTGGTTCATTTTCAAATAATAACTTTACTAGTTTTCTCTATTCATATTATAAAAATTTAAGATATAAGCAAAGCATACTAATGCATGACTCAAATCCACTCCCACCAATAGCTAACACCAATAACTATTTGTCACGCCTTATATATACACTTATAGAATAAATCAAGAAATATTTATTGAGCACTTGCCACCTGCCAGAATCTGGCTAGGCACTCAGAATAGAGGAGCGGGGAAGACAGGGTTGCCTTCAAGTTGTTTGTTACAGAAGAGAAGAAATAGTTTCCCACCGCTGCTATAACAAAATACCACCGATGCAGTAGCTTAAAACAACACAAATTTGATATCTTGAAGTTCTCCATCCAGAGGTCTCAATGGTCTAAAAAGCAACAACATCTTGGCAGGGTTACTTTCTTTTCTAGAGGTTTTAGGAAAGAATTAATCTCCTTGTCTTTTCCAGCTGCCAGAGGCTTCCTACTGCTCTTGGCTAATAGGCCTTCCTTCACAAAGTCAAAACTGCAGCCACTCTGATGCTGCTCACATTGTCACGTTTCTTTCTTGTAACACAGGAAAGAAAAATTCTCTTCTTTAAGAATTCCTGTGATTAGGTTGGGACCATCAGGATAATCCAGGACAATCGTTTCACTTTGTGGTCCTTCACTTCATCACACCTATGAAGTCCCTTTTACTGTGTAAGGTGGTACATATTCTCTGACAGGTTCCAGGGATTAGCAGTTGGACATCTAGGGGTGGGGGTGTTATTCAGCCTACCATACCCAGACAAACGAATAATAGAAGCCAACATTTATTGAGAGATACCTCTGTGGCTGGTATCCTTCTAAGTTTTTACTGGAATTAACTCATTTATCCCCTATAACATCCCTGAAATACAAATTAATATTACTCTTATTCATAACTTCGGACAATCAAGTGCAAAAAGGTAAAATGACTTGACTGAAGTCTCCTGACTGGCAAATAACAGAGCACGGATGCTAACCAAGCACTCTAGCTCCAGACCTTATGGAGTTAGACAGGGGCCCTCCCATAGAATAAGCTTGGAAACACCTGCTCTGCAGCCAAGACCCTTTCCTAATCAGGCTCCTGCCTTAGGCCCTGTGGCACTATTGGCAGGTGGTAGAGCCTTTAGGAAGTGGGGCCTGGGGGAAGGACATCGGGTCATTGAGGGCATGACCATGAAGGGTTTCAGGGACTCTAACACCTTCCCTCACTCTTCCCTATTGGTTGCCATGATATGAGCACCTTTGTTCCACCACATGCTCCCCTCCTTGATGTGCTAAAACATTACACAACCAAAAGCCACAGAATCAACAGACTACGGACTGAAACATGCAAAACAGAAAGCCAAAATAAACCTTTCATTTCTGAAAGTTGATTGTCTCAGGCATTTTGTCACAGTGACAGAAAGGTGACTGATGCCTGTGCCAACCCGGAATCAGAATTCCCACCAAAGACAATAAGAAAACCATAAAATTTAGGGAATTCTGGCAAGGTATTTGTAGTTATCTTCCTATCTGGTCATTGACTGAGAAAAGACATAATAAAAAAAAAGTATGTTAAATATTGAAGCTCATTTAATAAGGTATCTCTTAATGATTGGAATATTCATGCATTTAAAATAAGATAGATCTACAGTCCCAGAACCATAATCCTGAACTTTAAAAATCCTTGAAAACAGGGGTGGGGTTTTTTTGTAAAATTGATAAGAAACTAATTTTAGGAGCAAAATCTAACCTGAAATGACATGAGGCTATTTATAGACATTCTTTATACCATTAGCAGTGAACTTATTTAAATGCAGAAATACTAACGTGTTTGATTATTGGGTGCCAACCCAGATTCTGCTGGGAAGTCATTATATACAGCATATATACCTTAGTACTTTCCTAAAACCTGAAGCATCCAACATCCAAAACACATTTGGTCCCAAAGGTTTGCAATGAGCACTTGCAGACCTGTAGGAGATGTATGTGTAAGATATGCTATTAGCTTAGTCTATAATCAGTGCCAAGTGCACCCATGAACCCACTGACATCTTGCAGTAAGTTCCCTTATGTGCATACCAAGCTTTCGGGCCTACTTTGCAGTTTTACCCAGGGTCTTTTGTCCCAGTTTAAAATGTGTAAGCTTCTAATCTAGAAATTCCTTCAACTCCTAGAGGCTAGTTTCCTTTTATTTGAAATAAACACTGTATGACTCTAATATATTTAAAGGAAACATTTCAAAATAATAAGAAGCTACCGTGATACAACTACAGAATAATGTAGGATGGTTTATAGTCACCATGCAGAATTACAGAGCAGAGTAGATCACTGTAGTTTGCTTATTACAGCATGCCTTAAAGAGGTGTGGAGAGTCATACTCCCTGGCTTGGAAGGCTCTTAGAAACTCCAGTCCAATGGAGCATGGCAGAGAGAAAGCACACTGGCTCAGGGGACATCAAGCCTGGATCTTAATCCTGCCTCTGCCATGTCAGGCTGACTAAGAGCTAAGCAGTGCTTCACCTCTCTGGACCTCTGTTTCCTCATCTATAGAAAAAGATGAGTTTGATTAGCTCCACAGTGCTATATCCCTTGATTCTAAGGAGTGCCTTTTTAGGGAGCAGACAGGCATTCAGGAACACAAATTCCAACAGCATTCCAGAACTTCCTCTTTAACCCAGGTCAGCTGCCTGTACAACGAAATGCATGTTTTATACTAATAAAATTTAATTTGTACCAGCTAATAAAATATGTTCATTTACATGCATGTAATAACTCATAAATAACCAAAGGAATAAAAAGCTTATCAAATTCTCATCTGAAGTCGGTGAGCGAACAACTCTCTCCTGATCTCCTGGGACTGTAGCTGAGAAGTCAGCCCAGTTCACAGTTGACCCTAGTGGTGAAGTTTTTAATTCAGTACTTGCTATTCCTTTGTCACTGCTCTGGAGGGGAGCTGGAGGGAAAGAATCTGTGGAGTTTGCATTTATTGGTTTGTGCTGTTTGTAGCTATCTAGCTATGACAGCATAGTGGCGTCCACTGTCCCCCAGGTCTGACAGTGATGGGAAGAGCTGTGTGTTGGCACATCAGTTGATTCCCCTTTGTCTGTATCACAAATAGCTAAGGTGGATTATGGAAGGCAGGAGGCAAGGGATTATTCTAAGAATCCAGTTTTGTTTTCTGATTTTTAAAATCTGAACCCTGATTCTAACTTTCCATCTGAATGCAAAACATTATAGGCATTATAATTGCCTCTACCTAAAGAACCTGTAGGTATCCCTCGGGGGTTGGAACACCAACCATTGGACCCAGCTAGATGTGCACCTGGCAACAAGCTCAGGGCCTTTAGCAAGCCAGGGGCAGCTGGCTCTGGCCTTGACATTGTCTGTGCCCTTCCTGGCAGCAACGGACAAATCAACTGCCCTAGAACATGGTTCAGAGTCAATGTTAGCGCCCTCCACCCCCTACTGCACAGCCACAGAGGGAAAACTGGGTGCTGACTTCAGGCTCGTCTGGCCCACAGGGATCCCTGGAAGATGTGCTCATGGGTGAGGCACGGGCTTCTCGGGCTCGCTGAACCCTATGATTGCTGGCAAGCGGGGACCTGGATGTGTGTGCAGGTGGCAGTGTCTGCTGAGCAGAAAGGTCACCTGGTTCCTACCCATCTTTCCCCTGCTCTCACTTCCCAGGCACGCCCAGTACCAGCCCTTTCTTCTAAATCACTTCCTGGACTCATGCCAGAGTGAGCCCTGAGGGTCAGGGCAGAGTGGATTAGGGGAGGCACACAGTGGATGTCTGGAGCTTGCTGGTAGGTTTGTTAAGAGACATTTTCTGCACTTACTTGGTCCTTTCTGCTCCCTAGGGACCAATCGGGGCAGCTGGACAGGAGTGTGGTGGGACTGCTCCTCTGTCCCGCTGCTCAGTGCACCCCTGTGACTGCCACCCTGACTCTGCCTCAACCTGGCTTTTCTTTTGCCCCTTGTTTCAGGACCTTCCTCCCTCAGATGCCTGTATTCTCTTTTTAAGGCGTCCTTTCCCTGCCCTTCCAGGGAAGCGTTTTGATGGAGTACTTTTGCCAGGAGACTTGGATGGCTTGAGGTGTTCTTCAGAGGACAATTTACATTTTATGTAAAAGAGCTGGAGAGGACAGGAACTTCTTTGGGTGTGAGGAATAAGCCACAACCAGTGACATTTCAGCCTCCAAAGAGGCCCAAAGGGAAATTATTTTCAGATAGAAGCTGCAGTCGCTTAAATCAACCCCCAGAGACAGTGTTTTTTTAAATCAACCCCCTGTGCTCACCATGGTCACTGGTTCATCTGCGAAGTGAGCTGGGAGAACTGGGATTAATCCTCTGAGAAGGAAGCCAGGACCAGGTGCCACAACCTGTGGTGGCCGGAGAGCCCGGACTGCTGTGGGCCAAGTCCCAGCTCCTTCCTGGCCCTGGCTGCACTGGGGGCAGAGCTTGCCCAGGAGCGAGACCCTGGTCTGCATAATGATGGCAGATGATGCAGTGGTGATGGTGACACAATGGTGAGATCTGTAAACCCCATTCCTCCCATACACTAATGCACCAGCCCGGACGGTGAGCTAAGTGGGTAAGCAGAGATAAACCCCAAAGGGTTTTTCTGAGCAGATCTGAAAGCAAGAGTTACACACACACACACACACACACACACACATGCACACGCACACGCACACGTACACTGTCACATAGACCTCTTTGGTGATCTGCTTCCACTAGAGGTGGTGACACTGACACTGGAGGGAGGCCAGTGCCCTGTGACCCTACCATGTGCTCGGCAAGGAGGCTGACACAGGCTCCAGAAGTGCCTGTGGTGCCCTGCCGATCACAGATCGAGGGTCCCTTCCCAGGGGGCTGCAGCTCTGTGAGTCACTAAGCACAAGGGGCAGGTGGTGCCCTCCTGCCGCTGTCAGGGGCCAAGAGGGCACACTTCCTCCTGGGGCTTTGGATGGTTTGTTGTCTGTGAGGGCTTTTTTCTTCCCCTCCGCCAGCCATGCTCTTTGCTAGAGGGAGTTATGTGCTGGGCTGGATTTATCAGCTCTATCTCGAACCTGTTTTCTCCAAAGGCATCGTTACCAGCGTCCACTCTTCTGTTCTATCCTGCAGCGTAAAGAGATCTGAAATGGACAAGAAATGGAAGAAAACCCAAGGCGAAGCAGAGCTGGGTGGCACAGGACAGCCCACTCCTAGAGCAGCTCAGCAGCAGAGAGGAGGATTGTTTAAATCAATTACCTTCACGTTCCAGCAGAAAACCCAAGCGAGGCTTTCTTCCGGTTTTAAACAAGAAAAAGAGAGAAGAAAAATTATGTGTGTGTTAATCTTCTCCCTCTTTTAATGTAACAGGTTCAGCTCATGTGTGGGAAGTTTCGAGCCATATTACATCTGGGGGCAAATTTTAGACTCTTGGGCTCTTGCTTGACAATGATGATGGGGCAAAAACTCATCATAGGCAGGTCCACTGTCACATCCCCCAAATAACCTTAAAATCCTCAAATCTGTCCATTTCTGCCTTTGGTGACATCACTCTCATCTAAACCAGAGTTATCTCATTTGCACTACAATAATGACCTCCTGTCCACCTAGTATTTTTATTTCCTTTCCCTGCAGTGTCCCTCCCTGCAGAGGACAGAGTCCCTCTCTGCCAAACTCAGAAGTGGCCACATAACTTGATTTGGACAGTGGAGTGTGGGCAGAAGCGACATGTGATGCTCCTAGGTAGAGATATTGAGAGCCACGACCCCTTTCCTGCCACTGAAACCATCAGTATTCAGGATGGTGCTGCTCCGCCAGCTCAGCTCCTGGGCTGAGCAGATGTGAGCGATCCCAGATGGCCTTCAAGGCATCCATAGTAGGGTGAGAAATAAAACCGTGTGAGTAAAAGGCCCAGTGGTGCTGGGGTTGTTTGCAGCTGCAGCATAACCAGGCCTGTCCTGGGTGGCACACTTCCTAAATAGTTTCCTTCTTTCCACCTCATCGCACTCCAACCCTGTCTTCAAACAGCAGCAATGATCTTTCCAAAACAAATCAAACTCAGATCTGGGGATATAGTACAGTGGCGCCCTGCCTGCCTGGCAAGCACAAGGTCCTGAGTTCAATCCCTGGTACTGAAAAAAAAAAAAACCAAAAAACTATACTTTCAAAAACAAATCAAACTTGCTAGAAATCTTTCGATGGACTTCAGTGGCCCTTAAAATGAAATCTGAGCTTGCTATTATCTATTCTGTTTTGGTCCTGGCTTTTTTGCTATCCTCCTACATCACTAGTTGTCCCTTACTGCACTTCCAGTTCACGTTCTCCAATGGCACTGGCCTTCTTTCATTGTCCCTGATGAGCTAGATTTTTAGCACTGGTCTTCCCTCATATTTCCGAGACATTATTTCACCATTTTTAGCATAGCTGGTTCCTTCTTGTACTTCTCATTTTAGCTCAAATGCCACTTCCTCAGAGAGCTTTGCCCTGTTTAACCAATTAAAATTGAATATTCCCTGTACTTATCATTAACAACCATGTTCCATTCATACATGGCACCTATTATGGTTCTTAATCATCTATCTATGTAATTATTTATTTTTATATTGATTTTCTACTTCCATTACAAAATAGGTTCCATTGGGTTAGGTCCATGGCTGTCTTCTTCCCAATGATGTTTTAGCTCCTTACACAGTGCCCAGTACATACATACATACATACATACATACATACATACATCCTGAAGGAATGAATGAATGAATGAATGAGTGAGTAAAGGCACACAGTAAGTGCTTTGACAGAATCATGATTAAAGTGGTGGCAACAGGAGCTCACACAAATCTCCCACGTCAGATATTTTCAAAGAGAAAAGCATATTTAAAAAGGTACAGATTGGAACTAGAGAAGCTCTGAAATAATAGTGAAGGCCTATTTTGGGGTAAGACAGAAGTCTGCTTCCAATATTAATCCAGAATTCCAAGAAACATTCAAAGAAAGGCAAGACCGCAAATCAGAATCTCATGGGTCCAGCCACCACACAGCATTTCCCAGAGACTGTCCTCCCCTGTGGTTCTCTCCTGACCCCTCGTGACAAATATTTCATTCCAACGGACAAGAGGCAAAGGTGGGCTTTCCTTCCTTTTGCTCAATCTTCTAACAGAGTTTGGAAAATTAATATGCCCACATATACATTTTAACCCTTAAATTTTTCATTTTAAGTTGAAATACTTGCAAAAAGATATAATTTTAGCATATAGTGAATACTTTTTTAAACTCCCACTTCACTCTCACATTTATCTAATTGAACCAAAATGCAGTACTGTAGTGATTTAACGCTTACCACGGAAAGGTATGTGAATGTGGGCTTCCTTCCTTCCTTTATAGTTACAAGTTTCACATCGTTCTTTTTCTCCTTGAACATGAAAATGAAAATACCACTTTTCCCACTCAATTTGAAATTACTATAAATTTTTGGCAATAATATATTCATATATTATAAATTTTGATGATTAAGCATAAAAGTCAAACTTACTAAAAATGCCTCTTTCCACCAAGCCTAGTGGTGCAGGGCTATAATTCCAGCACTCTAAAAAAGGCTGAAGCAGAAGGATCACAAGTTCAAGCTCAGCCTGGGGAACTTAGCAACTTGGTGAGACCCTTTCTCAAAATTGTAAAAAGGGCCAGGGATGTAGCTCAGTGTGAAAGCTCTGGGTTCAAGCTCTAATACCACCCCTTTTGATGGGAACGATGGGGCTTCTTTTTCAAATCAGTTGATGAATCTTCCTCTTATTCCCAATAAAAAAAAAAAATCAGTTGATGAATCCGTGGTTTAACATTGCTTTTTGTTAGAATAAGATGGCTTCAGAAACAATTATAATTCTACTTAACTGTGTTTTAAAGTAGAGATATCTTGCTCACACAAATACATAAGTAGATATGTATGGATGGCATATAGTTATGTTTTAGAGATACTACTTAATTTTTAAAGTCTTTCTGATTTTTTGTTCTGAAACTAACAAAGTGATCTATCATCACATATTATTTTTAATACTTGAGAGCTGACAACTTCATTGGTTTTCCTTTAGTTTTTCTAAAAGCAAAGAGTTGAAATTCATCCAGCTTGCAAAGGATTTGTTACCCAGTCATTAGAAATCCACTTATATGTTGAGAGGTATACCAAAACATCTCTATCAAGGCTTGCCAAGGCCTCGGGATATAGCTCAGAGGTAGGGGCCTTGCCTAGCGTGTATGGGTTCAATGTCCTGGGTTCAATCCCCCTAAAAGAATTTATCAAATGACTATTATTTATACATTTTACTTCTCACTTGAGGGTACCATGTTCAATCTGATATATACCTAAAGGATTGGGAAGACCAAATGATAGCTTATTTCATTAGAACTTTTCCAATATAATATTTCTTATTAAATGCTTTAATATCACATACTTTATATATTTTAATACAACTTTGGAGGAGTACATTTCATTCATTCATTAATGGAAAAGGTCTGTCATATCAAGAGTCTCCATTGTTAAACCAGTCAGCTGAAGTAGTCTTGCCTTCATTACTCTATGGAAAGTCACAAGATCTCTCTCTCAGCAGGGAATGTTTCTTTGGTCAAGAAAAGACAAGGTTGTTTTGTCTTTTAATATTGTCTTTCCATGGTTCCATGGAATATTTTGCATGTTGGGCAATGCACAATAGTTTGATTTGTGACAGATGAAAGATACATGCCTTTACTTTGTAAAGTAGGAGGAAAGAGATGATAACGGGAAATATGGAAGACAGAAAGTCTTATTTCCCAATCACCTCTACTCTAATTAGGAAGCATACATAGTGACAGTCTAGAAACAAATTCCCTTAAATCTCTCCATGCCGGTATACCTCTTGGAAAGTCTTACCTTACATTATTACTAGTAGTAATTAGTAGTAGTAGTAGCAGCAGCAGCAGCAGCATTTTGCAAAGTTTCAGATTGAACCCAAGGCCTCTCATGTGCTAGGCAAGCTCTATACCTAAGTCACACCCTCAGTCCCGTCTTGAAGACCAGTGCCCTGGTGTTCTTGGAAGAAGTCTATCTTGGGCTGAAGACTGAATCAAAATCATCCTCTGTGAGGGACCCAGACATCGGCATGGTAAGAGACCAAGAGTCACCTTCATCCTTCCCTTCCTAGACCTGTGTTTCATCTCACCATGTCCAGAAAATGAGGTAGAGCCATAGGAGTGGAGACCACTTACTGGTGAATGCTTCTGGCTTTGGATCATCTCCTGGAATGGGCGAAATGGGGAGGAAGCTTATCTCCTGCCACCTGTATTATTGGCTCATTCTCAACACAAAGGATATTCTAATTTTAGGTTGAATGTCTTACTTCTCAGTGAGAAGTAGTTTGTTTCAATAAATTTAAGATTTGACCCAGAAGCTAAGTCAAAGTAGGACACAAGATAGAAAAGAGATTTTTCATCCAAGTATTCATTGGCTTGTAACAATACAGTTTTGATATACCAAATACTCTGTGTAATAATCTTCGGTCCTCACAACAACCCTGCAAGGAAACTATTTTTGGCTCTGCCTTGTATTTGAGGAAACTGAGGCCAGATAAGTTTCCTTATCATCCGTGTCTCGCAGTAGCAAGGGAGAGATGCAGATCACAAAGCCTTCACAGTTCTCCCCACCCCACGCCATGTTGCCTCAGTATCTTTGGCCCACTGTGCCCACCGTACACAGGAAATGCGGGGCTCCACTAATAAGCAGTAGATACGATTTCCCTTTCTGTGTTCAATGCCAGTGATTCAGGGTTATAAGTCACATCTCAATGAACGGTAGAAACTGAATAGTGTGGAGATATTAGAGTCACATGTGATCCCCAAATCTTATTTTGACCCATAATCAGCCTCCTGCTCCGTAGGGCATTTAGAAGGATTCCAAACAAATGACAGTATTTGACAGGTTCTGTTTTCATCAACTTACTTTTGTAGCCCTATCCGAGGGTAGAGTTAGTAGCCTGCAGAAGAGAAATTTGATAGTTACCCAGCAGGAAGAGAGAGAGAAGAAAATCCAAGAGTTTAAACTGCATGTGTATACATGTGAGATGGCTACTGTGATGAGTCTTCACTTCATAACTTTGAGTTGACATTTTAAACTTATCTGCGATTACAGCGCACAATCAAGTGCATTGATTATGGTCTCTGGGTCTAAGTCACTGCCAAGAGTAACTGAGTTTCAGATTACAGACAGGGAGGGACTTGTGGACACCCTGGCTGCCCCCGTCCTCACCCAAGCTCCTCAGCCCACCTCAGCCACCCTCTGGGCAGGGTTGTCTGATGCTATGGGATACTCAGACCACCGAAGGCACAACCCGAAAGTGGGGAGAGGACCCCCATTCGTCAATCCCTGGTTGCAGCTTACAGCCAATAGGAATGGGAGCAAGGGAAAAATGCTCCAATCTCCTGCCCCTAGGGGGAGAATTCTGGGACCACTTCCCAAATAAACAACCTGCTCCCAAGACTCTTACTCTGCTTTTGAGGGGGAAAAAAACAACTAAGACCTGGAATTGCCATATAAAATATTATTTACAAATAGGCTATTCTCTATGGATGTAGCTAACCAAGGCAAAATTAAATGGCAAAACAGGTCACTCCAATAAAACTCTAATTTTTGACTCACAAGAGAAAGTTAGGAAACAGAGGGCCATGTGTCCCCTGTGAAGTGTTGAAGACACTTCAGGGAAGCTTTTCAAATCACACCCTGGAAATTCAGATTGCTTCTTCAAGCCACTGTCTTGTCACCAATACTGATGCAATGTGTCATGAGGGGCAAAAAGAGAAGATTGTACCAATCCCAGCTTTTTAAAGTCGTATCTTTTAGATGAAGTTTGGTACCTTATCTGAAGGTCTTAGTTATTTTTAATTGCAGTTTGACTCTGGCCATCTTGTCCCCACGTTTGGCTTGTTGGAGCTAAATAAAGAAAGAGCCTAAGCTTTTGTTTCTAGCATTTGTGTTGAACTTGAAAAGTCCTTATTGCTCTTCCAGGCCCCCTCTGCTTTCTAAATGAATGAGAAGATGAACATGTCATAGGACTGCATCCCTATTTTGACAACATAAAATTCATGACCTGGTTTTTTTTTTTCTATTTTGTCCTTTAAAGAGTAACAAAAATACTTTTTCCCAGCAACTCTGTAGTGAGAATTTGCCAACTAAGTGTAACTTGGAATTTGCATGTAACCTCTTTAGCAACATTCTGGAAACGTATAAAATTTACAACTGCACAAGAGAACACCACATTTAAAAAGAAGATGTTGCTGGGAATACTATCTCTACTCAGAACAAGACACTTGAAACAACAAATTTAAATAAGAGATTTTTGGCATAGTGATTGAAGTTGGCTTTGCAGGAGTCATACATTTTTGAGAGCCTGAGATTACCTAGTTGAGAGCCTGAGATTGTAAATGCTTTAAGCTTGGGATGGTAAAACCTGTTACATGCGAACTGGCCATTGCAGACATTGAGTTTATCATAGTGCTCTTTGAAACCCCAAATCTGGATGCAGTTTCTATATCCTTACCAGAGAGCCCTGTCTGATCAAATATTCTTGAACTAATGGAAAAAAAATTAAGGATGATAAATATAAAATAAGATTAAGGATACTTTACATTTAAAACAAAATAAGTCCTTTCAGGGGATGGTTTCCCCACAAGGAGCTGGTTCCTAGTAGAGAAACACAGCATAAAATGTTAATGTATATTTAATATTTAGACCAGAGTTTGCTCATTGCCTTCCAAACACCTTATGTTAATCAGTTTCCTGTCACTATCGTAAATATCCGAGACTGTCAACTCGTGAAGAGCAAAGGTTCACTTTGGCTCATACTTTAGAGTTTGAGGTCTGTGACTGGTTGTTCTTCTCATTGCCTTTAGCCCTGTGATGGGGGTGAGAGATGGCAATGGTAGATAACGAGCAAAACCACTTGCCTCTTGACCCAGGAGAGAAAAAGAGGACGAAGAGGCTGGAGTCCCACTATCCCCTTCAAGGGAGGCCCCAGTGACCCAGCACCTCTCACTTGGCCCACCTTTTAAAGTTTCCACCACTTCCCCAAAGCATCAAGCCGGAGACATCCAAACCCTGGCACACCAACTCTGTTTCTCTTCCAAGGAAACAGAAAACTTGCAGCTGGGTGTGATACAGGACTAAATTCTGGTCAGTGAGTTACAAGCCAATACACTTTGTGGAGTCTCCTCTGGGGAGTTTCCTTTAAAGAGAGGTGACAAGCCCTTCTTCTTTGCTTGTACCTGCTGTGGAGAAACTTGATGCCATGGCTACAGAGACCCAGCAGCCTTCTTGAACCTAGAGAATGAGAGTCACATCCTAGAATTTAAGCTCGGAAAATCTTAAAGAATCTTTAGACCTTGATAAACATGGAGGCACCCTGCTGGACAGTCCATCTTTCCGATGTTTATGATTAAGAAATTTCTACCTTGTGTAACTACTACTTTTCAATTTTCTGATTTTTTTATAACTTAACCTAGTCCTAACTGATCATATTAAATATATATACACACACCGTACACAATATTGAACTAGACACATAAGAGTGAAATACATGTCCAATAGTGAACATCAATTGATCATTGGAGAGAGTCAGCCTTCAGTGTTTCCGTTGGAACAAACAATTGTAGACTTAAATGTTGACATTTGGCAGGAATGAAAATACATATTTTCTTTTGTGTTTATAGATTGCATTAATGGGCGGCATCATTTCTAAAAAGTTGCAGGGTTTGCACTGAGTAAATTAATGAATGATTAAGCACTACATTAAATTGAGGTATTATTTTCTATTTTAAAATACTTCACACACCCATAAATTTCCCATTTGCTTTGAGTATTCCAAGGGAAAGTGTTTCATCTGCATTCTAGCCCTTCTTGTCTTCTTTCATTAAGGCATCAGCACCATTGAAATACCAGTGCTGCAATCCTATCCTCTTGTTTTTAAAGCACCAAAGCCATGCTGATTTACATATTAGTTGGCATAAATTTGAATATTAATTTCAATAGGCACAGTCTCTAAATCCAGAAAATAAATACAGCCTGCTGCTGTATTATAATGTAATACCAGTATTTTAGGGCTAACAAATGTCTAAAAGTTTTAAACCTCCTACATTTAATGATATGCAAACTTAGATGTATGCTCATGCAAATTCTTTCACACAGTAGTCAAAATACATGTTGTGAATTTTACAACTACTTTAAGCCCTCCATTTATCCCCATGGATCCAGATGCAAAAGTTTCCAGTTTAGAAGAACTAATAATTCAATTTCAGGTAAATATTAGTTAGGATCCTTCTTTTAGCTACAAATATAGACAACCAACTTAAAACTCGTGTAACCTAAACCTAAGTTTATTGGTTCGCTCAACTCAGAAGGCCAAGGGTGGTCTGACTTGGGTTAGGCTGGCCTCAAGTGTTCTGATGACTTCTTTCTCTCCATCTTTCTGCTCTGCCTGACTCCTCTGTCTTCATTCTCAAGCAGATTCCCTCCACATGTGGTAGCAAGATACCCCGGCCAGTTCCATGCCCATATTCTTGCCCATTATGATCTCAGAAGAACAAAGGGACTCCCCTCTATCTCAAGCCCCAGAAAAAAATTCCCTCTAGCCAGGTTCAATCAAGTGCTCACATTCACGCTGGACAGTTTTGCCAGAATCACATGCAGTTAGGAAGGCATCGTCTCCAAAAGGAACAATGAGAGCAGCCAAAAAGTGAGAGTGGCTCGTGGACACTTGTGGAGGGAAGCGTCCACTGGTGTTTGCCCAAATGAGGATGAGATTAGCTTTCTACTGGGACAGAAAAGCTGATCCCTTCTTAGCAAGCCCAGGCTCCTACTGTGGAAAAACCACTAGGGAGATGCTGGGATGTCCTAGGGACTCTCAAACTTTCATGTGCAAATGAATTACCCAGAGTTTTGAAAAATACACATTCTGATCCAGTAGATTTGGGGTAGGGCCGAGGGTTCTGCATGACCCACAAGTTCCTAGGTAATACTGTTCTGCTGGTCCGTGGATCACACTTTGAGTAGCAAAGGCACTCCGGCCATCACCACTGGAAGTGTTTCACCCCCAGACCACAGCTCCCTGGCTGTCCCTCCACAGAATCGTTTCAGCAGCTTCATTTTGCCATAGCCATGGGTCCCTGGGTAAAGCTACCTTTACTGTTGCCATTCGAGAATTAACCAAGCCAAGGTCCCTGCCTTTTTTAATCTTCTGCTTTGGGTATAAAGAAGTCCCCGGTGGGCAAGAGCCTTCTCTGACTGGCACCTGTCGAAACTCATCCACTGTGCTGCGCAGTTAGGTCTTGTCACTGTTTGACTGGCTTTCGCTTTGCATTCCCCCAAATTATGGAGAATTTAGGAAAACTGTGCCAGTGATAGTAGTGCTCTCACTACCTTCTGGACATGCAAAATTACTTGTTTGCATAATGTACAGCAAATTCATAAGTCTGACTCAGCGCCGGGGTGTTCTTGCTCATTCAGCATGCAGGTGTATAAAAGATGTATAAGACCTTTGCTGAGATGCTCTCCAGACCTACTCATCAGCTGCATCCTGAACAAACAAGAGTTTCACCGAGACTTCTGAACAAGGACACGAGAACAAGAACAAGTGGCACTCGGTCTCATCTGGCTGAACACTGCACTCCTGTGCCTCCGGCCCTGCCCCTTCACACAGATAGCCTCCTCCCCCTGCAGCTCAGTCCATATCTGGCTTTAGGTTCATTACCTCCGTGAAGGAGTAAGGGTTGCAAGGAAAACCTGGAAGGACTGAGAAAAATCACATACTCATTTTTCTCCAACATTGTTTACAGATCAAGCCAGGTAGAAATAATCTTGAAGGATGCTCTTTGGAGGAGAAGAGAATTCCTGGCTGGTATGTGTTGAGGCAGAAAGGAGCAACCCTATTAAGTTAACCGTGGAGAAACCAGGGGTTGTACGTAGAGGGTTATGCATAAATTTCACCTGGAAATGCCCTTGGTTTCTCCTCTTTAGGGAGGAAGGGAATTGAACCTAGGGCCTCATGCATGCTAGGCAACCATTCCACCACTGAACCTTCCTCTCCTTTTTCTTCTCTCTAAGTCACTGCTTAGAGAGCAACCATGCAGGGGAAGAAGGTGGGAAAAGGAAGCAAACAAAGAACACATGGTGTTGGGGTAAAACTAGATGACTCCTTTCTTGTACCTCACCCCCGGCACTCCCAACCTTCAGCCCTTTGCCATCCTTTTCAGAGTCACACTGGCTACCCTCTTGCAAATGCCTCTCCAGAATCAGAGCTAAGGACACACTGCCCAAAAAGGCCAAAGTGTCAATGCCCTCGAGTGTGTCACTGGCAGGATTTGCTTGAGGTATAGGGCTCAATTTCCTATGCGGAAGATAATCCATACTTGGGAATCAAGAATTCATACCACATTTCGTGTAAATCTAATGGGAAATTTGTTCTGGGGAAATTTTCACACCTTAAGATATGCAAATGTATGATTTCCTTATAATGCCAACCCATGATCCAGTGCTCCTACCTTGCCTCTTATAAGATGAGAGGCTATAAACACTAGTATATTAAAAATGTATCCACCAAAGTAAAATTAGTGCTCAGTAAATGCTTATTTTTCTAGGATTTTATTTCTCAGATGGATTGGTATAATTTTTTTGTAGTACACAATGCCAGACTATAATAAATATATAAACACATCAAAACCTGATAGGAAACAGCATCCGAAAATACACTGGGAACGAGGGATCAATTCTGTACTAATCTTGGGGGATACATTTCATGACCTAATAGAATGTTTCCAATTCTAATTTCTCTGATTCTGTGAAATCAATTTTTGTATAAACTATAACCAGTACACGAGTGCTTTACAAAAACCAATCATATTGGCATAATAGGCATGTCAAGTTACACTATAATGGACACTCTGTTGTTCTTTCATTGAAACTAATAGACTAGCGTTAAAAGGAATAAAATACTAAAAATGATAACAGTTTATGGTTTTGATATATATTTTTTCTAGCCTTTTAAATTTGATGGTATAGCATATTGGCTCTCAATCTCCTTTTATGGGTATTTGAGTTTGACCCTGTTAAAAATGACAAGGAAATGGCCAAGAAGAAGCATTATCCCACTATCTTAGCCTTAGCAGCACAGGCAAGAAATAGCCACGCTATGGCATCTTCATCTGCAGAGTTCATATGTCAGCAAGTGCTGCTGCTGGGGAGGTTCACTGAGGGAGAAGAGTTACGACAAGAAGGCTCTTGCTTTGTAATACTGACGAATTAGCTGATCTCAGCTCTCCATCTCAAAAATACTTCTACCCCAGGAGTCAGATGAAATTGAAGTTGGTCATGCCAACCCAGGATGACCTTGAATGAAATAGATCTCTCTGTTTACCAGGCATAAAGTTTACAGTGGACTCATCAATCAGGAGGCCAACAGTATCATAGATGTGTCTTACTAATTTGAACTTCACAGGCATTAGAAGCTAAGGCTTTATTATTAATTGTTGTTGTTATTGTTATCTAATGGGATTTGGGTGCCTCTCCCAAAACAAATGGGCTTTCTTCTTAGATATTTATCACAATTGTGGAGAATAATAAATCTTGTGATTATATGTTTAATCTTGAACTCCCCCAGTAAGTACTCCTAAATGCTAGGAAATCAGGAACTGCCTTCATGCGTCTAACCTTATAGCTCCAGTTACTAGCCAGATGCTCAGGAAGGATAGGGAACAGTCTGTTTGATGACAGTTTTCACCTGGTGTCCTGGAACAATTATTAAAATATGCTGTCATTTTATCATTAATATGTGGTAGATGATGAATGGATGAGTCAACTCTTGGCCCAGTCTTGGAAATGGCAGTGGATTTGGAGTCAGGAGAAACTGGTTGGTATCCTAGCTCTGCCCTGTATCAGTTATTTGATGTGGACAAGGAACTTAAGCTCCCTAAGCTTCTTCACAGTGAAATAGAAAGCTACAGATCAAATATGTTAACCTTGTAACTTTTCAATAATGTAAGGAGAACTATTCAATGTAAGGCAGAACTATTCAATACAACTTTCTGCAGTGATGAAAATGTGGAGTATCTGTGCTGTCCCGTATGGTAGCCACTGGCCACACATGGATGCTGAGCACTAGAAATGGGATCTGAATTTTTAATTTCATATCATTCTAATTAAATTCACTTTGAGTGGTAACTACTTTGGACAGCACAGGTCAAAGAGGCTTCATAGATTTTTAGAAGACACAAGCCGGGGAACTGCATAAATAGTAAGTTTTAATAGATAGTCAGTGACTATTCTGGATCCTTCAGCCTGAGGGATAATGAGAATATTCCAGTTTCTTTTGTGAATCACATATTCTGGGACTGACCAGTTTGCATTGTTTAAGCAAACTGTTACCATTTGGATTCTCACTGACTTTTTGAGAACTCAGGAAAGTTCTCAAAAGAGCCCGCATTTGATGTGAAAGGACTGTGGCTTCTTTATACCCATGAGAGGCAGACCCCATACACACAGACAGAGCCCTCACCATGTTAGGAGAACCATAATTTTACAACAATACTTGGTTCCCATCAAAACTGTGAAGCCACTATATTTTTTAACTTATAAAACAAATAATTCATGGTCACTTGGATTTTCTCCTAGTATTCATGAATAATATTTTAAGCAATTTTTAATAACAGCCTGCTTTAATTTGGGATTTCAGTTTAAATTTGGGAGGGGAGAAAAATAAGTTTTTTTCAATTAAGATCGTAAACTGTTGCATTAGTCTTTGAGTAACCATTTTTTGCTGCGGGGGAGGAAAATGGGGTGATACATTTGCATTAGATTTCAGAAAACATTAAATGAAAGAATTATTTTGGGCCCTTCACCTGAAAAGGTGACATCATTTAAAAATTCAGATCACTTTTCTCTGCAGCTACTATTTAAATATATAGTCACGAGTCATCATTCATAGCAGACTACCCTGTGAGCTGATTTTAAGGCATTTTTGTCTACATATTAATACAGAGCTCATGATCACTGGAGGAACCAAATGCATTGCAAACTTCAAGGAGAAATGTGTGTTTTTAATGTGTTTGAATTAGTAGGAAAATTAAGTTACTCTGAAATAAAGCAAGTTCTTTTCTTTTCTTTTTTAACTGCAAGCACACAAGAAAGAACCAGTATTACCTAATTGTACAGGGCTTCAGATTGCCGCTCAAAGACAGTAATATTCGACCAACTATTGTTTTGTTCCTTCCAGGTTGTCCCATGAGTCCCTTTCTTTATGGATGCCCAGGACTGGCCCTTGAGAATGTGCTAGGCGAGAAATTCATTTCAAGTCACGCCACTCCAACTTTAGCTAGGAAACCAGCTCTGTTCCAAATCAGGACAAACTAAAAGTATGTGCTTCTTATAAGTAAATCTAATTTCTTAACCAGCTCTCCTTAGAAACCATTCCACCTGGGTGCCAGGTTCTTGTTGACAAAAAACTAAGCCAGAAGCTACACTGCAAGGTAGCTCAGGGCAAACCAACAATTAATTATTAACTCCAGTGGCGAGCAGTTCACAAGATTTTACACAGTTACAGCATGATTAGCTCTCTGCTCATCAATTCAATTTTTTTTATCAGAAGTGTTATTGCAACTAGGCAATAAATTTCCTGGGTGTAGTGTCCGGTCCCACCTTATTATGCAGCACAGCTTTCAGAGATAGGAGGCACTCTGCCTAATCTTAATTTAATTTTAGAAGAAGTTGGCTCTTGGGCTTGCTGCAAGCTACATTCCATTTCTGATGTTATCCACAACCTGAACTGAGACAGGCTAGAAATACCTGTGTGAATTGTGGTACCAAAGAATAACCCTGAGTCTGAACAAAAGTGCAGAGTCTCAGAAATTTCCTGGCCCTGTTGAGTCTGTGCCGTCCGCAAAGGCAGCCGGCTTCCACATAGTTTACACGTGGTTAGCAGCATCTGTACACCTTCAGAATCTACTATTAAGAACATCACTCCAATCTACCAGCATCTCACAATTCCCAAAACCAAGCCACTGGCCTTTCAGGAGAAAACTCGGTGTTCAGAAAAGTCCCTCTCTATTAGAGGAAATAAATCGCTTGATGCCTTTTTAATGGAGCAGATGCAAGAACTGTCCTATGGGGCATTCTCACAAGGATGTTTATACTTGAATGTCTTTCTGTAAGAGAAAAGAAAGAGCCTGGAATCCTCCTGGATCAAAAGCATGAGCTTTTCATTAACTTGTGATGAATATGTCTGTATCAAATCCACATCCACTTAGAGAGGTGGAAATTACTCTGTTGGTTTATTGGGCCAGGCAGGGCCTGTGAGTCTCATCAGTCCTTAACAGAGATTCAGTGTTTCCATAATTGAAGAAATTCTTCCAGGACCATGGACATTAGTTAGCTTTTCTATTATGTAGGATCCACACTAGGAAAATGAGGTGTAAATACAAATCAGATACACTCCTGGGATTTATTTCCTGAGTGTTTCCTGAAAAGAATTCCCCCAGCACCCAAACTATGCTTGGAGAAAAAAAAAGGAAGACTCAAAGAGACCCATGCTGTTTTTTGCCAGAACAAAGTGATGAGAAAATAAGGCCTGTAACAAACTATTTTTCTCCCCACTGCTGCCTTCTTATCAAAGCATCTTCTTTCAGTTCGTGGTCATTTTTTTTTTTTTTTTTGGTACCAGAGATAGAACTCATGACCCTGGGCTTGTGAGGCAGGCAGTGGCACCACTGAGCTAAATCCTCAGCCCAATGGCCAGACTTAATGTGACAGCTTCTCCAGCCCACTGTGGTACTGTTTCTACTTCTAGAGTATTTTTAAATATGCTGAAGCTAACAAACAAGTCCCTATATAAGTATCAAAGATCTGTGTGTAGGTGAGAGTGTGTGTGTGTGTATATGCATACAACGTCCACACATGGGAACTACGAACATCGCATACAACTCCATCCAAAAAAGTAACAGTTAAGGAGAGCACTTCCTAAATGAAGGCTGTTAATATGTTCCTCCATGCTTGGGAAAAAATCTTACATATCATCCAATCTAAAAAATAAACATCCCAGAAGAGGCAAGAACAAGATTTAAAACAATAAAGGAGAATTGGCTGAACAGGATTTTTTAAATAATAAAGCTATAAGAAATAAAAATTGTGGTGCCAGCACAAAATTAGGCCAATGGAGCACAATGAAAGCATTAAAAAGCACTTATGGTTTCTGGAGAGAGAGAGAGAGACAGAGAGAGAGAGAGAGAGAGAGAGAGAACATACTTATGTACATGTGTCTGTGTGTATGTGTGTGTGATGTACTTTACAATAACATTGGCGTTGTGTAATAAACTAGGAACAATATGAACTTTAGAATCAGACAAATGAACCTGGGTTTAAATTCCAGTACTATCACTTCCTAACTGCATATCTTAAGCAAAGTGATACTCTTAATGAATATCAACTACCTAAAATCTGATAGGGGTGGTGATATGTATCCTTAGGGATAAGGTTTTGAGAATCAAATGACATCCTACATGTGTCCATGAAGGTTTTTAGTGACAAACAACAGAGATATACTCTGGCTAATTGGGGCAGCTGAAGAATTTATTCAAAGCTATTGAGTTGGTTACAAGATTTCTAAGAAGAGTAGAGAATTAGATGCGGGAATATTGAGACCAGGAAAAGCTGGGCAGAATCCAGGACCACAAAAATTCATGTCACCAAAGAACACACACACACACTCACACACACACACACTCACACACACACTGCAGCTCCCAGTCAGCAGAGCCATATTCAATCCTAGTAAGTAAATGTTGCTGCCATTGGCAATCAGCATGGCCCTTCTTGGTCCACCTTTATTGCATCAATAGATCCAGTTGTAAAGTCCAGAGTGGGTTGGCTGAGTGGTTGCTCCTAACCTTAGAGAAGAGGAGGCTGGGAATATGAGTTCTTGTCATTTTTCAAGTCTTATTGTCAAAGTGAGGCCCTTCCTCAGCAAAATTCATAAGATGGAAAACTGAGCAAAGGAAGAAATTTCAGATTCTAGGTCACCTAAGAAATGTGCAAACCCATCACATAATATATCAAACCATCTGACACAAGATAGGCATTCAGGAAATGGTGATCATGAATATTTTCACAAATCAAAGGGAGAAAGAAACAACCCATTATTTAAGTTACTTGGGAGAGGAAAAAAAAATCTACAACCCACTATTCAAGTTATTTGGGAGAGGAAAAAAATCTACAACTCACCAAAGTAAATTCCAGTTGGGTCAAAGATTTAAAAGAAATTTTTAATCAAAGATTTAAATCTGTAAAAAACCCCAAATGACTCATCTCATGGTGCCTTGAAAGGTACTTAATTTAAGCTCATTGGGTTCTCTCACAATGTTACCTCAAGTTCTAGAAGCAAAGCACACATAGAAGCCTACTATCCTTTCACAAAGAGCCATGCTCACACATTCCACTTTGAATTTTCCATCTGAACCTCAATTGAAACTCTTTGGTGGTAGTGGTGGTGGTGGTGGTTATTGTCCTTGTTGCTACTGCTGCTGTTGCACCACAGATCAAACTCAGGGCCTTGCACATGCTAGGCAAGTGCTCTACCACTGAGCTGTATCTCCAGCTTTGAAACCCTTCTCTTTCATTTACTGAAAATAAGATGTTGAAATAACTTCTCATGTGCCTAACTGCTGTCTCTCTTAGGGTCACTCAGTCAGCATTGCAGGTGGTGTTATCAAAGGAGTCTTGGTGGGATTCTGTCTCCACTAAACTGTAGGTTTCAAAAAGACAATACTCTTGTTTTACACAAGTTCTGTTTGATTTTTTTCTCCACTGTGTCTGGCATAATGCTTTGGACATAGGAGTCTCTCAATTCATGATTGAAGAAGGAACCTGAATCACTGTTTAGCTGTTTTGAAATGTCTGATAATGGTTGTAGCTTTGAGCACTAACTCAGATAAAGTAAGCTCTCAGATCCTCAATTTCCTTTCCTTTAAAAGAATATGAACACTTACATTGCCTTTACTCTCCCCAAACTTCACATAACATCAAATATTGATAATTTCATGGTTGACGAAACAATTCAGAGGTGACATAGATGGACAGCTTTCCAGAATGTAGACTACACTTTTTCATCTCTTATCTGTAATCCTTATTGTTCCCAATTTCCATCTGCCACCTGTACGTCCATTTCTGAAAGGCTAGTCAAAGATCAGAGAACCTGGGTAGAATATTTTCTCTTCTAGCTGAGTTTCTGGTTGGTTCCATTTTTCTCTTTACTGCTTTTCACAACTGTTAGAACAGAGATGTGATCTGAAACCATGATTTCCCCATGACCCAGGTGTTTCTAACTTTTCTGAAAAAAATTACTAAAAGATTCTGCTATTTTTTTTTAAGTTGGAAGAGCACTTCGAGACCCTTGGAAGCAAACAAGTACATGTACATTCAGCCTGCCACATCCAAGCTTTCTGCAATTGTGGATTCCACCAGTGCAGATGAAAATACTTGAAAAAAATTGCATCTATTCTGCATGTGTACCAAGTTTTTTCTTATCATTCCCTAACAAATACAACTTTATGTATATAATTTACAAAGTATTAGGTATTCTAAATAAAGGACAGATTACTTAAATTATACAGGAGGATATGTGTAGATTATATCCAAATACTATAACATTTTATTTAAGGGGCTCGAGCAGTTACATATTTACAGGGAGCTCTGGGATCAATTGTGGATACCAAAGAACTACTATATATTATTATTATTATTATTATTATTATTATTATTATTGTTTCTACTGCAAAAATATTTTTAAGGAATATGCCATTTCTTATATTCATAACTTTTCATTTTAAAATATGTAAAGCCAAGGAATCTGCTAGCCATAATACACTCCCAAGTATCACATTAATAAGGACTGACTGTCTCGGCTCCAGACCTGAGAAAAGATCATTCATCTGCCTCTTTCATTCATCACTGAGAATAAAAAGGTCCAAACATCAGTTCCTTTTAGCAAAAACTCTCTTTGATATTTTATTTGCTAATGTACACCTGATTTCCAAGTTGAGAACATGCTTACAAAAAAGGTTTAGGAAGTTATTCACACCAATCCATTAGTAAGTCTGTTTTTTATTGAACTTTTAAATAACTTCTGGTAATTAGTAGTTTTGGCCTTTGGATTTCAAATATGATGAAAGAATTCATTTTCTTTTTGACTTACGCCAGATTTAGCCTGGTCAAAAATTCTCCCAGTAGGGCCAGGGATTTAGTTCAGTGGTGCCACTGCCTGCCTTGCAAGCACAAGGTTCCAAGTTCAATCCCCGATACTAAAAAAAAAAAATTTCTCCCAGTGAGGTAAACACATAGGATAATTTCTTAATTCTCACAAGGAAAAGACATACTGGTATACTCTCATTACAAAATTTTTAATAATCAATGTCCAACTATATTTGTGATTAGGTCAGGGGTCAGCAAACTTTTCCTATAAAGTTCCACATGGTAAAGAAACTTCAGCTTCACACCTGTACGGTCTCTGTTTCAACCTCTTGACTCACATACAATGCAAAACGAGCCATAGAAAATACATAAATGACTGCTCAGGGCTGTGTTTCAATAAAACTTTATTTACAAACTCTGAAGGTTGCATGTCACATAATTTTTATGTGACACAACATACAATTCTTTTGATTTTTTTTTTCTCTATTAAATTCCTTATTGGTACATTGTAGGTATACAACACAATTACATTTCTCATTGGGAATTGTACCTTTACATAATGCATCTTGGTTCTTATTTTTTCCCTATTCCTAGCCCTCCCTTCACCCCCTCCACCCTTCCCTATTTACAAAGACTTTATTTCCATTGTTTCCATTTCTCAGCATTTTTCCTTTCCCTTCTTTCCTTTCCCCTGCCCCTCCCACTACCCCTACCCCTTTGGACCTTTTCTTCCTATTTTGCATTATCTTTTGATTTTTTTCCAAAATGCATAACATCATAGCTCATGGGTCATATTAAAACAGGTGGCAGGTCAGATTTAACCAGTGGGCCAGGTGAATCAGGGAAGTCTTTCTTGAGAAGGTTTTACTAAATAACACATGATATTGAATCCCAAGCTTTGCTATATGATGTCTAATTCAAATCCAAATGCCCTCAGTGTAGGGCATGCCCTCATTAAGGGAAATGATGTGACTGTGCCTGTACTAAGGTAGAAGGCTCTCTAGGCATACGTGTGACTACATCCTCATTTGTGGTTAAAAAGAGAGAAAAGATCTTCTATATGCAAAGAAGATCTCGTCACTTAGGAGAAACACGAGTTGCCTCCATTGGAGGAAATTAGAAGATAAGAGTGATCAAGTGGTTTAATTTCCACTACTATATATACCATTTTGTACCTTTTGACTTTTGCACCACTTAAATGAACTTATTTTTAAATAATTAATTAATTAATTTTAAAAATGTTTAATACTGAAAGGAATGACTAGAGGGACCCTCAAATTGGCACTTAATATCCTCATGTGAAAAGACAGAGGACTCAGGACTGGGGACGTCGCTCAGTGGTCTGCTTGCCTAGCTTGTTCAAGGTCCTGGGTCTGATCCCCAGGACAGCAAAAAAATAAAATTAAAATAAAAATAAGAGACAGGGGCCTGCATTGCCAGCTCTGGGCACATTGTCTAAGATGGACTCCAGCAGATGAAAGGAGCTTGCACCAACAACAGAGTAATAGCCTGGACGTGACAGGTAAGCCTGTTTGTAAGTGCACAGGACACATAGTATCTCTGAGAGAAGAAATCTCTTTAGGTGTAGAGGTAATGTTGACCTTTTTACAACTCTTCCCTCAAATGAATAGTTTAAGTTTCCTCATGACCTAAAGAGTTTAACGAAGGAAAAATATACATCAACACACAAAACCAGGCCCAGCAATACTCCCACAATTTTGTCATTAATTAGTGTTTCTGTATCTGAGAAGCACCAGGTCAAAAGGGCAGAATAGTGCCCTTAAAACTGTGGTTACCTTGAACAGGTGTTGGCCCAGAGCCAGAGCAAAAGTGGAGGCCTGAGCCAGGTGTGTATGCATGTGCGCATGCTTATAATCCCAGCACTGGAGAGGCTGAGGCAGGAGGGTCACTGCAAGTTCAAGGCCAGCCTGAGGTACATAGTGAGTTCAAGACTAACCTGAACTACACAGCGAGCCCTTGTCTCAGAAAAAGAAAAAAAAGGAGACCTCATCTATAAGCCATCCACTTCTCTCCCCATGCTGCTCCTTGCCATTTGCATCACAAGAGCTTGCTTTTCTGCATATGGACAGAATGACCTAGTATCCAAACTCCACCCCACCTCTACCCTGGGGAAAGATCTTCCATGAGACCTGGATGTATACGTAATGCAAATTTGGGGTAGGGAATTATGGATGCTTGAAACATGAGACTCTGGAGCTTGGTCTAGAAGAAGTGACCATAGGACAGTTTTCTTTGGTGGAGCAGCTCTCTCTAAACAAGAGGGTCCTATGGATAGCACTGCCATGATAATGAGACTGCTAAAACCAAGAAGGAGATCAAAGAGGCTATACAGGAATATAGTAACTGTGCTTTCACTAAAAACTTAATTAATTAAATTAATAAGTAAATGACAGAAAGAATAGAAAGAAAGAAGGCCTATTAATCAGCTTTTCAGCACTGTGACAAAATACCTGAGCAAATAAGCTTAGAAAGATGAAAAGTTTTATTTTGGCTCACAGCTTCAGTTGTTTGGCCCTGTGCCCATGGTCCTGTGTCAAGTACTTCATGGTGAGAGAACATATAGAGGAAGTTGTTCACTCACGCTGACTAGGAAAAAAAAGAAAGAGAAAGGTAGAAAGGGGCTGGGATCCAAATGTTCTCTTCACGGGTAGATCCCAATGACCTAACTTCCTCTCATTAGGCCTCACCTCCTAAAGGTTTCATCACCTCCCAGTAGCACCAGAGGCTGACAGCAAAGCCTTAAACACAAGGGTCATTGAGGGACATTTGAGACCCAAACTATAGCAGAATGAAAGGAAAGATGCTTCTCTAACTTTCTAACAAAGTGTGAAAAAAGGTTGAGTAGGGTTGAGGATGGATCCAAAGTTAAAACTTCAAAATATCTTTTGAGATTTATTTTATTTTAAAAATTTCTCTTTTTTTCTTTCTTTTGGGGGGAGGGGGGATCGAACTCAGGTCCTTGTGCTTGCGAGGCAGGTAGTGGAACCACTGAGCTAAATCCCCAGTCCTTAAAAATTTCATCTCACTTTCCCATAGTATTCATGTTTCATATTTTAAAATATTTGAAATGACTTTATCACTATATATTATTGAACTTTATATTAATTTAACTATATATTAATTGAACTTTTTGTTAAAACTCTTTTAAAAGCTATGACCCTGGACAATACACCTATTTACCCTTTCATGTTGAGTGCAGTGCTGCCAACACCCTACTGAGTGGCCTAGTTAAAATCACCATGTGACAACCTGTATAGCCCCAGTTGCAATTCAACAGGGCCCCAGCGTGCCCTCATATCCAGGGTCAGTCTCACCTATGGAAATGGGATATGGGTAATACTGAAGTACAGGTTATAGATTCTTCAATGGGGAAAAATTAGCTTGTGTCTGGAGTAATTTATTTAAACCCCAATGGCTAGTTCCTTGATAGGAAAATAATCTTTACACCATAAAATAAGACAAAGTAGTTTTGTATTTACTAGAATAGTTCCTGGCCTATAGAAGGCCCTCAATGCACAGACAGAATCTTGAGTTGAATTGGAAGCCTGGATGTAGACTTTTACCAGTGAATGTTTTTGGGGCTTTAGAACAAAGGGTTGCAAACTACAGCTCAGGAGCCAGATCCAAACCAAGCCTAGGGGAAGAGAAGGAAAGTGGGAGGGGTGACAAAAACAAAGTTCAGCCCCTGAAAGAAATCAGATAACTGATTGAGACAGTATCATAGCTATTTGCACAGTAATACTGCATAACAATCCCAGTTCTCCCTGTCTTAAAACAACAACACTGTTACTGTATTGAGTAGGAGTTGACAAACCATAGCTTTCACATTCCTGTGGGTGAGCTGGACTCAGCTAGGGCAGCTCTGCTGATCTTGTTTGGCACACTCACTCATGCATCTGGGGTTGGTTGAGTTGGGTAATGTAGGCTGGAGGAGGCAGGGGCAGACAAGTCTACCCTGTAAGTGTCACATCTGGGCTCCTTCTACTGTCTCACAACCTCCTTGGACTATGGGCTGGCCAGGTCCTGTTAAAGCCCTTAGGGACCTAACTCCAAGCTAACTCACTGGCACTTACTTGCCCTGTGTGCCATTAGTCAAAGCAAGTCACCTGGATGAGCCCAAAGTGAAGTGGCAGGAAGGTATTCTCCTCCCATGGAGGAATTGCCTAATCTCATGGCAAGGATATTGACAAGGAAGATGAAGAATTTGGCCCCAAAATGCAATTCAAATACAATTCACACTTCTTTCCTTTTCTCCTCTCCTCTCCTCTCCTCTCAACACTTACTGAGCGCCAACATACCCAAGCCCTCTTCTAGGTGCCAGGGATTTACCAGCAAACAAGACTGACCATCCTCCCTGTCACAGGAGGTCTAGTCTAACAGGATGTGGAAGAGATTAAATATTCAGTGACACCCCTTCTTGTCCACTGCGCTTTGGGGGGATGAGTTGCTGGCACACTGGTTCCTGGAGGGCAGGGGTCATCTGGCCATGGCCAGCTTTCTATCGCAGAATTCAGCACTGGGTTTGGGCGAGGTGTGTGCTCACTAGTAAATGAGAGCTGAGTGAGCCAGCAAGACACTTCCTGTCACTCCTGCCTGGGAATCACTGAATCGCCATCATTTCATGTCCAATCAGAAAGAAGTGAAAAGACAAAAATGCAGATCTGCAGATTAGCAGATGCTGTAAAGCTGGGACACAGAGCAAATGACAAGTGACAGTGAAACTGGATTTCAGAGGACTGGAGTCATTTGGGTGAGAGTGCACAGATGCCATGCACTGCTTAGTGTAGAGAAATGGGTCATTACACCCAGACCAATTGCCACACGGCCCCGGAAGAGCCTGGGGAGGAGCAGAGCATTGGTGCAGGACTCTGGGTAGGGAAGGGTGTGGATGGAATGGGAGACTCTGATGCTGACACGCAGCACCCAGGTGGCCCACACTGGGGCAGGCCAGCAAACCACACTTGACTTTGGCCCTCCCTGGGTAGAATGAGAATTGCTTACTGCACAGCAGAGGGGACTTAGTGGGTAGCCGGTGGACACTGACACCCTGGTATCTAAGAGCCAGAGCCTACAGAGAGCCCCCGTCCTCTATGCTAAGGTGACCCTGGGTGGCCACAAATCATCTGAATGGGAAACACAGGTGTCCCTTACAGCCCATGATGGGCTTCATGAGAAAGACTTCCTGGCCTCAGTTTCTTCATCTGTGAAATGGCCATCAAGATATTTGGCCTACTTAGGTTCGCAGGATTTTAGTGAGGAGTGAAAGAATTATCAACCAGAAACTGTCCATCCTCATCCAAATGAAGACTGATTCAGGGAAGATGAGTAGGGTTTAGTCCTGTCCTGAGTCAACCAGTGGTGCTCTGTGTTTGGGAAAGGTACAAAATGCATGAGAGTAAAAGACAGTTTCAGCATCAGGAAGGAGATTTTTCTTCTAGATTTGAAAGTCAGACAGCCTGCACATTAGAGAAAAAAATAACTGTGAAGAATGATTTTTCAAAGCTTGAGAAGTGAATGTTTTGGAGGCCCAAGTCCTCTCAGGAGGGTAATAAATATGAGAAATACATTACTCTTGAAGGTAACTGAAGCAGAGTGTGATTGAGTCCAAAATACACCTATGCCCCTCTCCAAGGGAAGAGAGTAGAAGCGTGAGAAGGGGGAGGCAGCGAAGCAAACATGTTCTTTTTCCCCAACAACTGTGACCTCAGACATAGGTGAGCACAGACAGCCGGGTCTCCTCATCCTTGTCACTAGCGCCTGAATGGCCACAGGTGCCGGTCCGAGGAAAGTGCTCAGCCTCCCGTGATGGCCCTTTGGGAGCCATCCTGTGTCACCCCTGTGACCCCTCAGCCTGCCTTTTCCTCCTCCCCACCCCTTGACCTGTGAGACATCGAGGGGAAGAGGGATGGGTGTCACAGTGACATGGAAACAACTTCCAACATCTGCTGGCCTGAAGTCAACAGCCACAGAGAAATATATGTGATCCATGAAAGCGCAGAATTGGATAGCAAATCTGGGTAAATCATCTCCCTTTATGAAGCAAATTCTCCCCAACTGCCACCCCAACCATTGCCTCTGAGGAGCAGGCTCTTCACCTGGGTGTACCTGCCCCCCAGAAGATGGAGTGTCTGGCTGCCTCGGAGAATTATGCAAACGTGGGCAGTATTTATACATCTGGGTGATACATCAAGTACCAGGGGTGCCTCCAGGCATGAGTTATAAGGCCTCTAAAAGCAATGAGTCTTTTATAGGGTTGTAGATAATGATGATTTTCCGTAAATCCTGCACAAGTCACACAATAAGCCAAGAGCAATTAACATTAATTAAATGATCCCCATAAAGAGGTTGCTTTGCTGACACATTGATAACCTCGAAATGCACTTAGCTTGCTTGCATTCTTTACGGTGCTCCTTCCCCTGCACCAGGGACACGGGGCCAGCCCTCTGCACACACAGGTGTGCCGTGTCAGTCAGCTCAAACACAATCCTGGGCCCCTCTGACTGCGCTGAAATGTGTGCATAAGAACCACCTGCAGACCTGGTTAAAACAAGATCACCACTCGCTAGGTCCAGGCCGGGGCCTGAGATCCTGCATTTCTCACAAGCTCACCAGATGATGCCAGATTGCTCATCCCAGGACCCGTTTGGGGAAGCAATACTACACACAAGCCCTGAAACAGCCCCAGGTGTGGCCTGGGTCCGGTACAGAGAAAGCAACTCAAAACATCCAGGCGTTCCCATGTCCTGGCCTTTTTATGCTGCTTCTCTAATCCCCAGGGAACCGGCGGTGAGGAACGAGCCAGTGCGTCAACGTAGATGCTGTATTTGACCTCGAAGTCAGCCCAGACTCTGAAAGAACAGTCTTCCGTTGAAACCAGCTTCTGAGAAAGGTGAGATGGCCAACACCTCCAAGCCTCAGGTCCTCTCCATTTTTGCGCCTGCCCTTTTAAGGCTCCAGCTGGGGAAAGCCACACCCCACCCTTTTGAGGAATTTGGAATTAGAGCTTTTTCTGAGACGGGAGAATTGGGGACCAGAAGACAAGTCCCATTAGTGGAGCCAGAACTCTGGTCCCTTGATGACATCTCACCTTTCTGTCTCTATACTGCAGGACACAAAGGAGGGGCTGGATTCTGAGGGCTGAGGTGGGGAGGTGAGGATCTTTCTGGGGCAGGAATTCAAGTGTGTGTGGCCAGAAGAGGCAGGAAGAATGCGATTCGTGGGGCACCACGGAGTGGAAGAGGATCAAACATCTGAAAAATAGCCCCAAAAGATCTGGGAGGGCCTTGAAGGGGTGAGAACCCCGAAGAGGTGACGTAAGCGTGGGAGGCAGCAGGCAGCAGGAAAGACCATGCCATCAGGGCTGAGACAGAGAATTCAGGAAAAATAGTCCAGAGGGAAGTTAGGAAGCTGTCAGGCCCCAGCTCAGGATGCAGATGTGAGGTTTGTAGCAGCCCTATAAAACCGTAGGCCAATCAGTCATAAAATTATATTATGATATTATAATGATGTGGCTGCAGAAAGCATCAGTAACAATGTGTTGCCTGTGGAAGGTTTGCACTTTTAATTCAGTAATGATGTGATTGAAATTAGAAGCCTGTGTATTCCACAGAAAAGGGGCTTTAAAGTAACACTGTAGCAATTTCCTGATCGAAATGAATTCAAATATGAAACCAATGGAAAAGGAAAAGAGGAGCATTCACTTTGGTGATGAGATCTTAGAAAAGGAGGTCACCAGAAAAGAGGGGGAGAGGGCCCAGGGAATTTACACAGAGAAGTTTTGGGATTCCTCAGAGATTGGAGTCATCTGGCCAGGAAATTTGCCCTTGAGTGTGTGGCCTTTCCTTTTTCTTCTCTCTGACACCCTCCCCCGGCAGCATTTTCAGTGCAACTCAAGCCAAGTTGGCTATTTATAGTGCAAGAGCAATTTTGCCACAGGGTGTGGGGTTTGATTTAAAGAGACGTCAAAGAGCGAGGGGCAGATGGCTGACCAGGCAGCGCCTCTCCACGACCTTGGCAGGAACCAGGAACATCCACGCCCACTGACGCAGCCGGAGTCTCACAGATCGAGGAATGTGCTCTGACGAATGAACGCTGGCTTGCTTGAGCTTTGAGGAAGAAAGGATAAATTGATAAGCCAGGTGTCAGTTTATTAATTTCTAGTGAGTTTAGGGGTGGCTTGGGAATGACACCAGTTATCAGCCCGGGTGATCTTTTCAGAAAAGTTGTTCAACTCAAGGGACCTGATTATATCACAAGATCACTTGAATGTTGACGATTCTGAAAGAAAGAATGGAAGGAAGGAAAGAAGGAAGGAAGGAAGGAGAAAGGAAGGAAAGAAGGTAACCTTAAGCACTCCTTCCTCATATTGAAAGAACAACCAATTCTGGCTTATCCTGCTCTTTCTCAGAAATATAATGCAGACCACTTTCCTGTTAATACATCTTTAATTTAACTGGCTAGATGATTGATCTCCTAAGGCTGCCATAAGAAAGCATCAAAAATTGGATGGCTTAAACACAGAAATGTATTGTCTGAGACTTCTAGGGGCTGGAAGTTAAAAATCAGGTGTCAGCTAGCAAGCCCATGTCCCCTCTGAAAGCTGCTGGGGAATCCGTCCTCACCCCTTCCTAGCCTGCAGTGATTCGGTGGCAGTCTTTGGTGCTCTGTGGTTTGCCACTGCAAACTCTAATCCCTGCTTTTGTGTCACATGGCATTCCCCCTGTGTTTCTTCTCTTAAGGACATCAGTCACAATGGATTAGGAGCCCCCTTACTTCATAACAATGTTAAACAATTACATCTACAACAACCCTGTTTCCAAGTAAAATCACATTTTGAGGTACTAGGGGTTATGACTCCAACTTTTCCGGGTGACACAATTCAACCCATAACAGTTACACCACAGTATGATTCAATTAAGCATAAAGCAATAACTGAGCACCATATTGAGGTATTATGATAACTGGAGGTAAGACCAGTCCTTGCCCTCAAGGGTCACACAAGCTGTAAATACGTATGTGTATCAGTCAGCTTTCCCATTGCTGGACAAAATACCCAATACCTGCCACTTAAAGGAGGAGGGGTTTATTTGGCTCATGGTTTCAGAGGTCTCAGTCCATGGTATGCTGGCTCCAAAGCAGGAGGGCATGATAGAGCACTGCTGCTTAATTTGTGGTGGCTGGAAAGTAGAGGACCATGGAAGAGTATCAAAGAGGAAGACTAGGAAGCTGTCATAGTCCTCAAGGTTATGCCCCATGACATACCCAGACATGCTTTACTATATATCTCTTGTCTCATAATCAGGTCAAGTTGATAATCAGGTCATAGTATGTACATGTGTGTGCACCTGTGTGCACCCGTCTTTATGACATTTCCCAGTGTTCCTGAGGAACTGGTTCCAGGACAACCTGTGGGTACTAAAATCCCTGACTTAAATCAGTCCTCTGTATTTGTAGATGTGGGATCAGCAGATATAGAGGGTCAACTATACATTATTTATGTGATTTCCTTGGCTTTTTCTCTCTGGCTACAGGAAAAAAAGTTAAAAATGTGTTGATAATCAGCCTCTACCCCAGACCAGTGAAATTAAAACCCCTGGATGGGACTCAGCAGAATCAGTATATTCTAATAGCTCCCCGGTTGTGGTTACTTTTGTGTGTCAACTTAACCAGCCAAAGGGTGCCTAGATATTTGTTTAGACATTATTCTGGTTGATTTTTTGATTAGTCTAACATTTAAATCACTATATAGTGTATGGCAAAGTGCCCTCCCCGTGATGGGCAGGCCCCATCCAATCAGGTGAATATTGCAAAGAACAAAAAGCCTGACAGTGCCCCAAGTTCTTCCTGCCTGACTGCCTGTGAGCTAGGACATCAGTTTTTTCCTGCCTTGGACTTGAATAAAACATTGGCTCTTTCTGAGTCGTGAGCCTGCTGGTCTTCAGCCTGGAACCCCAGAGCACTGAGTCTCAAGCTTGTCTGATCCAGATCTTGTCCTTTTATAACAAATCCTTTTATTTATATATATATATATATATATATATATATGAGTGTGATAGATGATATAGACAGCTTATCAATATCCTGTTAGTTCTGTTTCTCTAGAGAACACTGACTTACACACCAGGTGATTCAAATATGTGACCAACATGAAGAACCACTGACCTATAAATCTCACATGAGAGAATAATTGGTTCTATCTGGGAAGGAGACTTCACAGAAGCCATTATATTTGTGATAGATCACAAAAGAGGAGCAGCATTTGCCTCGCCAAGAAGATGGGGACAAAGGAAAGAGTATTAGAGGGGGGACAAAGAAGAGAGAGGGGGAGAAAGAAGGAGTCACTGGGGAGAAAGGTAAGATGGATGGGCTGAGCTCAGGTCCTGCCTTGCTGCAAATGCCGTGGTAGAGCAATATGGGGAGCCATTGAAGGACTTTACCTGAGGGGATGCTGTGCCATTTGTGCCTTTTAGAAAGACAAGTCTGACCGCTGCAAAGAAAAGAAGGGGGAAGGAAATACTGAAAGTGCGGGGACCAGTGAGGACATGAGGTAAAAGACGGCTGTGAACTCAGTTTCGTGTTCCCCCAAGCTCCACATGTTGAAGCCCTAACCAGCCCCCAATGTGGTGGTATTAGAAAATGGGGCTTTAGCCAGGTGTGGTGGCACATGCCTGTTAATCCCACCACTCCAGGAGGCTGAGGCAGGAGGATGGTAAGCTCAAGCTCAGCCTGGACAATTTAGCAACTTAGGGAGACCCTGCCTCAAAATTAAGAATAAATAAATAAAAAGGGCTAGGGCTAGAACTCACTGTGAAGGCCCTTAGGTCCTCAGTTCAAACCCCAGTACAAAGAAGGAAGGAAGGAAGGAAGGAAGGAAGGAAGGAAGGAAGGAAGGAAGGAAGGAAGAGAAAAGAGTGGAGCCTTTGGGAGATAATTAGGTTTAGAGCAAGTCAAGAGAATGGAGTGCCTATGATGGGGTTAATGACCTTATAGGAAGAGAAGAGGAGACCAGAACTTTTTGTCTTCTTCATCTGAGCACACAGCAAGAGAGCAGCTGTCTGCAAGTCAGAGGCCTTCACCAAGAGCCAAGCAAGAGGTCCTGTGATCCTGGATGCAAGGAAAACAGACAGTTTAGGAGCTAGATTCAACAGGGTTTGAGTGATTCCACTTGGGGAGTGATGAGGGGGTGTCAAATATAACTTCCAAGTTCCTAAGTTGGGTGAGTGAGAGGAAGGTGGTGTTACTCTGGGAACACAGGAGGAGAAACAGATTTTGTGGAGGATGTAATGAATTTTTGGACACTTAGATTTGAGGTACCACAGTGCATTTGCTTGGAGGTATCCAGAGAGCTGACAAAAATAGATTTCTGTTCCTCAATAAAGAGGTTGTGCTCCTTATAGAAAAAGATTTAAGAATAACCAGAATGTAAGTGATAACAGAATTCATGAAAGTGGGTAGGATGGTCCAGGAAGAATATGTAGAGGACTTAAAATAGGAGCCTGAGATATACAATTGTCTAAAGGACACATGAGGTAAGGGAAGTTGTTAAAGAAGCTAAGAATGAGCAAGAGATGAAGTTGAAAGGATAACAGGTAAGAATGGTATGGTGGAAGCCTTCTGAAGCTGGGTCCAAACAGTAGACGGAGAACAGACACTTGAAACAGGACCAATTTGAAATGAAGCATTATTATGCAATGACAGAATAACTATAAAGAGAGAGCTCTAAAATGTATCCTGAAATTGAAAGCGAATATATAAAAGGGAAAAACTTTGAAGGAAGAAAATTCAGAACTCATTTCAAAAATGTGTAAACAGGAAAGTATACTCTTGCCATGGAGGTCAAGTAGAGGGGTTTAACACTTGCTGAGGGGAATGATTGATTCCATCAAATGTTTCAAAGATGTCCAGTAATTGGAGAAGAATAATTGGGGTGGAAGGGAGAAGAGAGGGAAGAGATATCCTTGGTTGTTCCCAGGCTAAGTATCTTTCTTGTTGCTGGGACAAAATATTCGACACCCACAACTTAAGGGAGAAAGCTTATTTTGGCTCATGGTTTGTAGAGGTTTTAGTCAGTAGTCATCTGGCTTCAAGGTGGGGCAGCACGGCAGAGGGGCATAGCAGAGGAGAAGTAGCTCACGGCATGGCAGCAGGAAGCAGAGAGAAGGACTGGTATGGCTTGTATCTAGTTGTCCCCCCAAAGCCTCATGCGGTCACAGGTAGAGAGTTTCAAAGGTGGGTGGATTAGGGTGCATGAATGTGGACCAAAAGTGTGATACTAGGATTAAGGGTGTGGAAAACGGAAGCCCCACCCTGTGTGTGTCACCAATCAATAGGGTCACAGCCTGCCTGGACTATAAAGGGAGGGAGGGAAGGCAGGCTGCTGCTGCTGCTACTGCCTGCTGCTGACTTCTGCCAGCCATGCCATGAACCGTTTTTCTCTGTGATGCCCCTCTGCCATGCCACCCTGCCCTGGAGCCAGCTGACCATGGACTGAAACCTCTACACACTGTGAGCTGAAATAAACCTTCCTCCCTTTAACTTGTGGGAATCAGGTATTTTGCCTCAGCAACGAGAAAGTAACTAAAATAGGGGCGAGGGAGAAGCAAAGGAGGCAGACCCTTCCAGGCTACAATCCCAGTGACCCACCTCCTCCTTTACAAGTATCAGGCCCCTGTGACCTAATCACCTCCCCCCAAACCCCCACCTATGAGCCCACTGGGCTTTGAGGGGACATCTAGATATGAACCATAACTGTAAGTGATGAATAAGCATCACTTTTTCTTTTAAAACAACTATGAATGTATCATGGAGCAGAAATAAAGATAAGTACAACATGTAAAAATTGAGAGGCGATCTCAAGAATAAGCGTTATCAGGTACACTTAGGACTAGAGCCCAGCTGCGTGCATTCTTCTCCTCTGCCACTAGGGGCAGAGTGATCGAGAAGTCCAACCAGCTGGGCTCTGTGTGGTCCTGACGAAAGCAAGTCCATCTACCGGAGAAAAAATGCTTAGAAATCTCAGCTGAACAATCTTCCCTATGAGCCTAAATTCCAAACAAGGGATCTAGCACAATCACGGTCATCCCATGGATTTTTTTTTTTAACACAAAGTAAAATTGGGGAGGGCATTTGGCATTTGCCAACACTCACGCATCTTTTTACTTCTGGGGATTTCTTTATTTTTTAGAGGGAGATTATTCAGCTGTACAAAACATCTTCTCTAATATAAACCTATAAAGAAAAAGGAATATCCTTCCTCTGGCTGACTGAGAATTCACATAAGCAGCACTCATCCTCATCAAGTCATGCCAGTGATTCTTTGATGAAGACACTTTTTCTAAAACTAAAGTAGATTCTCACAATCTGAGGCCAGGTTGTTGAAAATCTGCTCCTGCCATTTCAGAACCTTCTTCTTTGCAAATAAATACAGTTCCTCGACTTGTCACTTCTCTCTCTAAGGGAAATCCCAAAACATTCACATGGCCCCTGTGGAAAGTAATCGTCAGAGTCTCGGTTTCCTTGTTGGGTTGAACTAGATTATAGTTTTTTATTTTTAAAAAGATATTGCTAAAAGGCAAACATGTTGTCTCCCAGGGCCTCAAAGGATTCCGAGACTGCTGGAATTACTGCTCTTCCTCACCTCTTATGGCAGTTCATTGCACAGATGGCCCCCAAAGACACACAGCTCCCAGCACACACACCTCGGTAGTCAGGCCCTTGTCTGCACCTCTCTGGGCTAGGACTGTGACCTGCTTTAATCAAGAGAATGTAGTAGAAGTGCAACTTCTGCTTCTGCATTCTCTGAACCCCTTGGGGTGTCAAGGAAGATGTCCAGCTGCTGCTGGAGAGGTTATTAGGAGAGGCCGAGGGCCAGCACACCTTCAGGGGTTGGCAGCACTGCAGCTGAGCCCAGCCCACAGCTGTGGGCTCACTGAACGCAGTCTAATGAGTAACCATTGGCAAGGCTAGAACAAGAACCACTCAGTTGACCTCGGCAATTAGCAGAATCATGAGCAAATAAAGTGATTGTTGCGTTAGGCCGCTAAATTTTTGGATGCTTTGTTACACAGGAATAGCTGGCCAAAAGGGAAATCCAATTGAGATTCTGTAAAACAGAGATTGACAAGTGTCATAATGTGCCAAGGGTCTGACCCTTTTCCATCGGGGCAATGAAAGGAGATATTGCTAATTTGTCCCAACCTATAACTGTCTTTTTATTCTGCATTTTTGATGCTCTGACATCTTGGGGCCCTGTGGGCACTAGAAGGATTGTCCCTCCCAGGGCTAGAGTGTACCTTTCCCATGCAAAACAACCAAGCCACAGCATACACTCCCAACCACCCTCTTTACAAGACTCTGATTATTAAAAACAAAAAGCAGATCTTAATTTGGCACATGAAGAAATTTTAAAACACTCATAAAAACCTTCAGAGATGACCACTATTAACATGCTGGTGTATGACCTTCTAATCATATGAACCATTCACACACATACACACACACACACACACACACACACACACACACACACATATATATAAAATGCATTTTACAAAACATAGATTAAAACTAACTGTCCTTAATAATCTACTTTTTAATTCAGCAATATACTGTGGTTATATGAGTATATGAATGATACAGTAATATCCTGAGAAGTAATTTACTACTCCTTTTTCATCATGTGAATTATTTCTAATATTTTAGAACTAAAAGTGCTATAATGAGCATCCTCACAGGTCCTTATACATAATTCTTTGTGAGCATTTCTGATTCTCTGATTAATATTTTAGGATAAATTCCCAGATATAGACTTGCTAAATCAAAGGATATGCACATTTTAAAGACTTTTAATACTTATGTGTCAAATTTCCCCCAAGTATGTTATATCTACTTTCACTAGCCTCAGAGTCTTTTGCGTTTTAACATAAAATAACTTACCATGAGGGATTTTGGTGTGTATGTGTATATGCATGTGTATGTCTGTACATGCCCACATGTTTGTGCATATGGGATTAGAGAACATACAGGGGTTCGAGCACATACAGGGGTTCTTCCATGTTAACTATAGTCAGAGTTCAGTCTTTGATTAGTATTTATAGTTGGTAGATAGAGAGATTCCTTGGACTCAGAATCCTTATTCCAACACAGCAAAGTCATTTCTTAAAAGAGCTCGCCGACCTAGTACTGCAGTGACTCTTGTTTTTCAGGCATGTAGAACCAGGACACCTGACTACCCATTTGCCTAAATGACAGGCTTACCTGCATGTGTCAAGCATATTCAGATTTCAATGAAGCTGTGGACAATGAGTCCGGAGAGGAGGCCAGCAAGCAGTGCGACCTGCTTCATTAAAGGAACAGGGCCTGGAGGAGGTGGCATTGTATGAGATTCTAAAGAACGAGGGAGCCGCATAGTCCTTAGTTGAAATAGAGGTCTGTATCACTCCCCTGCACTTTATAGACAAAGGAACGTGCTACTTACCCAATGGGATCTGAAGTGTCCCCCAAACAGACACTCACTCCCGAATGTCACCTCCCCACAGCCTTCTGCTGTACGCCCTAGAGTCTAAGTAGTAACACTGTAGGCTTCCAGCTGAAAGGTCCCTGTTAAGCTGCAAATAGATGAGTCAGGGGAGCTAACACCTTAAACCATTAGCACCATTAGCAACTCAGTTCAATGAGCTTATCTAACAGCTGAGGCTACCTAGAGAGGCGGGCGTGCTTGACCGGACAGTATTCAGGCAACAATACCCAGCTAGAGTGGAGAGAAATGTCCTGGATAAGCTGGAGACAGAAGGACAGATCTGGTGACCGAAAGGGCAACATCATTGTTTGAAGATTCTGAGGTGACAGGGCTGCAAGGGATGTGGCCAGTGGGGACAAGGCAATTAACTGGAATTACTGCACTCAAACTCTGAGGCCCGGTCTCTTCAGGTTTCCTGACCACACGGCTCTGGGGCTTCCCTTCTCTGCCAACAAGCCAACTTCCACCTCGCCTGATCCCTCCCGCAGGGGTGCACAGGTGAGCCTCTGAGGCAGACCGGGTACCCCCAGGGTCCCAGCCTGGAGCACAGGTAAAGCAATGGTGACCCCGGGGAGCTTTCTGTGTGCTGGAGTAAGGCACTCAGTATAGCGGCCTGGGAACTGGCACATTGTTAGCAGTGCTATTACGGCTTTCCCTTCATGCCTGTCACTGGAGTATGGTAACATTTTCTAGTCATGGGTTTTAATCAGAGTTGAAGTCTCTGAGTTACTGACAGCTCAGGAGAGCGGTAACTGCTCAAAGATTGACTTCACACTGTCACAAAATCATAACACAAGCCGAAAGCTAGGGGCTCTCTCGAGCCTCCTCCTGCCAATTAAAAACAGCGACTTTCTAAACACCAGGCTCCCTTTCCAGGCTTCCCACACCCTGGGGGTGGGGGGGGGGGGGCAGAGACCAGGGATTCTTACTTCTCCCTTCCTCCTTCCCCCAAGGTTCAAAGCAAGAAGCAATGATCCTGGCAAAGGCAGCCCAAGCAGCAAATATTGCAATCTAGCTAATGGTCTCTACAGGAAGCTAGACATCATTCCTTTGACACACAGTGGCACTTGCACAGCTCTGGACCTTGTGCAGTCCTCCTGACCTGGCAGCAGCTTCACACAGATGTTGTCTATGGTCACTTATTCGAATAACCACCGTAGACCTGGGGAAAGGATCACATGAACCCAGCTCTCTGAATACCATGGGGCAGAGGCACTGGCTCCTCTCCTCCTCCTTCCACATGCAATGGCAGTTCCCTCCCAACCCAAGCTGGGAGGCATCCACGATGAGGCCTGATGTTATGTGGAGACCAGTAAACCTTTCCTGGCACCACGGAGAAGCCAGAGGAGACCTCAGTACCAATGCATCACAACCCCATTTCACCTGTAGGATCCTTCTACTTCTTCCATGGCAGCCATTTTCCCCTTTCTAGTGCTAGACCTGAGCACCACCAAAAAAAGAGAAAAGTCATAAGTAATGCTGCAGTAATGACCCTAGGATCTCAGCAGCCGAAGTGAGGCTCCGCACTTGTGTTGTGGATCCTTCACAGGCTGCCAAGAGGTTCCTCCTCAGGGCCATTCAGGACCAGGTCACCATCCATAACTCAGCATCAAGGGGAAAAAAGGCCTTAGAATCTTGTTCTGGCAATTAAGTGCTCGGACTCTAAAATTATTAGTATTACGCTTGCTCCCAAGTCGTTGGTAATCACGTGACTTCATCCAACCCAAAGGGGCCAGGAAGTACAATCCCCTTTTGTACTTCATAAAGCACAGGGCCATAAATATTCTGGTCAATTGCATAAATGACTAACAATTGACACAATAGTTGCTTATTTTACACCAAGAAAAAACAAAAATTTGCAGAGTGAAAGGTTACCCCTCCCAGTGATATTTTCTAGTACTGTACAATGACGCTTATTGTGTTCAGTTCCCTCACTCTAAGCAGGAAAGACCAAATAATGGGAAAAGGAGGGAATTGCTCTTCAGTTCATCCCCTCTGTTTGCTTGGTTCACTCACAGTTCTCTTAGTGGATCCAACGTTATATAAATCTGTGCTGAAGATAAGAAAGTGGGGTGAGAATATGTATAAAGAGCATGCTAAGCAATTTAAATTTGGTGAGGGAGGTGGGGTGATGCACAGAAAAAAGAACTGGAAACCAAGACAGAATCTGTAAGGGACAATGAGCTAATGAAACTGGACAAAGGATGATTACTGCTATCTGCTAGCTTTCTAGAAATTTGTAAACAGAAAAGTCAGCATGAAGATTACAGTTCTGCATAAGTCTGAACATGAAGTAGTTAAGGGTTGGAGCAGAGCTTGAAGGAAAGAGACATCTGGGTTTATGGGGAGAGATACATAAATGACGCAGAGACAATGGTATAGAAGAACAGAGACATTTGTTGTTTTCAGACTCAGGAGAACTGCTGAGCTTTAGTGGGAAGGCTTGCAATGGTAGCAAGAAGTTGAGTTTCAGAAAACAGAAGGGCAGAAGAATCATGTTCTTATGCTCTTGCAAATGCTATAAAAATGCTCAAAAGCCAGCAAAGGGATAAGCAAGCCCTAAATATGACCAGTGATGTAGTGCTGAGCATCCATATCATCAGAGTCACAGCAGGAGGGAGGAATCTCAAAGATCAGTGTGTGATCTGGCTTGACAGTTCCAGGGGAGTGGGGACTGTAAGGTGACCACACATCAAATCTGTCAGCAAATTCTGTTGGGTCTACCTTGAACACATAACCAAAAACAAAATCTACCTTTCCAACTTTCCTTTAAGCCACTCTTGTGTCTTGCCTGGATTTTTACAGTAGCTTCTAACTCATCTTCTATTTAAATCCTGGTCTCTGGATTGTCGTTTTTCTATGAAGGCACCATAACGATCTCTTGAAATATAATCGTTTCTCTTCTTGAAGGTCTTCAGGGACTTTCCATTCTTCGCAGAGGAGTCCAAGGCCTTCCCTTCCACCTAGAAAGCTCCCTAACAGTGGTGATGAACCTATGGCACACACGCTGCAGCAGGCTGTTTATACCATTGAAAGCTCTAAAAGGTTCACCACGACCGCTCAGCAGGATCCAGTCCTCCGAAACTTCTGGGACTTGTGATGGCTAGGCTTAATTGTGCCAGCCTGATTGGCTGAGAAGCTGCCTAAGGGAGTGTGTCTGGTAGTCATGGAGGAGTGACCTTGGGGACTATATCTGGTCCCTGCCCGCTTCTTCTCTGGCACTGTTCTCCTGCTGTGCTTCCTGGCTGCCATCAACTAAGAGCTTTGCTCTGCCCTGCCCTTCCACCATGATGTATCTGCCTTGGGGCCAACCAACCATGGACTGAATCCCCTGAAACCATGAGCCAATTAAAACCTCTCCTTCTTTAAATTGTAGGTGTCAAGTATTGTGTCCCAAAAATGGGAAGACTGACTAATAGAGGACCTTAACACTCCCTTATCCCTTATCACTCCCTTTCCCACCCACGTGACATTGCATTGCTACTCCCTCTGCCAAACCCACTTCAGGGTCTTTGCTCAGGCTGCCCTTTGTGTTTGGGAGTCTCTTCTCCTTAGAGATCTACTCCCATACCTCCCCCCATGTCTCTGCTAAAATGCCATCTTACCAGTCAAGTTAAAAGTTAAAAATTGTGTCTAAAAGAGCAACCCCCATACCCAGTCCTGAGAGGCCTATACCCACCCTTAAAGCATCATTCTGTAACCAGTGTTGTCTCAAGTGGGTTGCCGTAACCCACATACTTCATATCCCACTGTAAGTAAGCTCCACAAGGGCCAGAAGGCTGTAACCTCAGCCCCTGAAATAGGACCTGCCAAGAGTATGAGCCCAATTAATACATGTTGATTTAATAGGCTGAAATTTACCCCAAGCTTATTACTATGTGGATGTAGCATCAAAGGGATCTTCAAGGGACAAAGCATTTCTTTTTCTTGGAATGCTTTGTGTGAATTCAAGGCTTCCTCCTACCTGCTCTCAGCTGCCATGGATACCGGTTTCTTAAAGAGGTCAAGGATGTGACAGATGCTTTACATTAGCTTTTATGTCCTCCATAAAATTAACAACAAGCAAAACTTGAGTAACAGAGCTATAATTCTGCCTTGCAATTCTGATCTGATACAGACTGTGAGAGCTTGGCTCTGGAGGCTAAGAGCTGTTTCCAGAGCCCTGCATGGAATTATACCTCTGTAATTCATTTACTGTTATTCATTTTGTATATGTTTACAGATGGAGTCAGAAAATGACACAGCCAGCAAAACTGAAGAGGAAAAGATACCTAGTTGTTTTCATTTTTAAATTACAATCATTATGTAAGATACAATATTTTGCCACATTGTAGCACTTCTAAGCTAAATAAGAAATACACTTAACAGCCAGGTAGGCATAAGATATCTTTTTTTTTTTAAATGAATATTACCTTGCTCTATCTTCAGGGATGTTACTTTCAATAGCAATATCAATTCACAAAGAGAAGTCAAGGGAATAATTATGGATTTTTAGCCAATGGGACTGATGTATGTAAATAGATCAGAGAAAGCATTGAATAACAACCTTGAAAGGCCTCTAAAGTTATTGTCCTTCCACAGCTATGTTCAGCTACAAAAACAACAATAATCCAATGAGCTTTCATCATTTATGCCCAAATTTCTAATGAAATTAACCTCATGAAAAATAAACAAGGATACACATGGGCTCGGAGAGACCTGGCTAATGGCAGATCTGCCTTTTGTGCTTATTTAAAACAAAAAAATTTTTGAGATGGAGTCTTGCTGTGTTATCCAGGCTGGCCCCAAACTCCTAGGCTCAAGGATCCTCCTGCCTCAGCCTTCCCCGTAGCTAGGTCTACAAGCATGCTCCAGAATGTCCAGCTTTGTTTCTAAAATAACTTTGAGTATTCAAGCTGGGCACTGTGGCGTGTACTTATAGTCCCAGCTACTTGGGAAGCTGAGGCAGGAGGATGGCTTCAGCCCAAGAGTCTAAGATCACCACGGGCAGCATAATGAGACTCTGTCTCCCATCAACCAATACAACAATTCAGAATATTCAAAAGTGGTTTGTTAGAAAAAACATGGGAGGAAATAACACTTTCATTGCACCAGCCAAAACATAGGCAATGATAAGACATATCCTTTCCTCAAGCAAGAGGCTGCAGTTTTCATTTGAGAAGGAACATTAAGGACCCAAAGCTTCTCTTTGTGCGAATTTCAATCCATGAGACTTTTGGCTGCTGTTTACAGCCTATTTCATATGTAAGCGCTGAACAGCCTCCAGAGGGTGTGTATAGGATTTTACAAATGTTTTTCTTGTTCCAATCAGACATGACCTTTCAAATGAATAAAACAGTACATAAGAAAACTGCCTACAAAACTGGTATAAAATTTTGGCAAATTCAATTCACAAACACTTTTAGGGACCCATTATGTGTGGATCATAATTCTAGGTACTAAGACAACAACCGTAAACAAAACAGATCAAACACCCTTACCTTCATGAAGCTTCTAGGTTATGGGCAGGAGTGTGGAATAAGCAAAATAAATAAGTTATACATACTTCAGGCAATAACTGCTATGGGCTGTAGAGAAAAATCAGGTGGCGAAGTGCTGGGGAAAGTGGAATGAGGGTGCAACTAACTCTATAAGAATTAGGGTTGCTCTCGCTGGGAAGAACACACTCAAGCAAAGATTTGATGGATGGCCATACTGGAAGAGCTTTCTAAGCGGAAGGGACTTGAAGCACAAAGATCCCGTGGTGAATGCATGCCTGGCCTGTTAGTGGAGCACAGGGGAGGTAAGGAAAGATTAGTGGATGAGGTTAAGGTTGTACAGGGGTTGCTACATCCTACAACGACTCTGGCTCTTCGCCTAGTAAGGAGAACCATGGAGCAGCCTAGCTAGGTGGCATGATCAAGGTTTCCAAAGCACCTGTCTGGCTGCTCTGATGAGAGTAGCTAGGTAGGCTGGGAGGCAAAAATAGATAAAGGGAGGCCAATTACAAGGCTACAGCGTTCATGCTGACAGGAGAGGGTGGCTCCCATCCTTGGACCAAGATGGTAGCCAGTCATGTAGCAGATACAGCATGATTGGGTTTAGAATACACTGTATTTTGAAGATAAATAAAACAGGATAAGGACAATGGGATTGAGACACTTCCAAAGATTCATGTGGCCACTTTAGATACACGTGATCCCGTCCCAACTGGGTCCAGGGTAGTGTTATGTACAGCATCACTCTCCTGACCAATTTCCACTGGTATTGGTGGAACTCTTGAAGGATAGTTCACAAATGTGGATTCTTAGGGGAGCTTAAGGGGCCAGGTGAGAATTAAAAGGTTCCAAGTCAAAGGAAGGGGCGATGTGTCTGCTGCGCAATATGTGCACCGTATGTAAAGGGTTGTCACCCAGACCCTGGTCTAGTTTTGCTTTCTCACAATGCATCACCGTGCTGGGAACCGTGAGAAATAGCCGCAGAGTACTATTTCTGTGTTCCACCACTCCCAGACTCCTGGAGAGGTATATGAAGTTACCTCCTCCTCTTCTGTGCTGTTTTCCTCCTCCTCCTCCTCCTGGGGCCCTAAAGGCACAAGAACAAATCCACACTGACTCATGCATGGTCCTGATGATAGTGAACCCTACAAGGACCAAGCCTGTTCTTTTCCTCTCTACAGGCTTGTCTGCTGTCTAGAGCTTGTTAATGCTCTGCTCCCCTGCAGGAGTGTCCCTGCCCCTTTCCTGTATTTTTTTCTGTTGGCTCTATTACCCAAGATTATACAGACTCTTCAACTCAGGTGCTGCGTGACCTGTCTTCCAGGTCGTTTGGGCCTTTTAATGAAGGAGCTCTCCCAGTGCCAGAGACCTGCAGAAGGTCATTATTGTTTTGGTTCTTGACGTCTTTGAAGTTACAGCTGAGATTTTATACTGGAGATCATGTGTGCCAAGGAAACCTGAGTTTTACTGTCTATTTAGTTTGTAAATCGTGTCTTTTAAACATATGCTGTGGCAGATGGTAGGTGATACCGTGGTGTGTTTAGTTAGACGGGATCCTTTCAAATGCTCACGTCCCATCTGTACTCTCTAGAGGCCAGGACATTCTGGTACCTGACTAAGAAATCCATCAAAACCAAGAAGACTTTTAAAGCAGTAAGTAGTAATGGTTCTGTGCTGGGCGTCTGCTAATGAAAATGCAGAGCTTCTCCACCCAGAGTGGATAAACCCCAGCTACACCCAGTATCAGCGATTTTTCCAGGAAGGCTGTCACTGTGATCTGTGATGTGCTATCAAGATGAAATTGGAACCAAGTGTACTTTATTCAGGACATCTGTGAGATAAAAAATATATATATAATGCTCCTTTTCTATCTTTGTGACATTGTTCGCGAAGATGTGATTTGGCTGTTAAAACCTTTTGCACTGTATCTCAAGGCTAAGGCTGACAATTCAAATAAAAGCCTCCCTCTCTCTCTCTCTTTGGTTTGTTATCTGAACTGCAGTGAGCTGTCATGGCCATTCGCTGCTCTGGGGCACTTGGGAAGCCGGTGAGCCTTCCGCTGGCCTGCTGGAGATGCCTACTCACGACAGGCTTCTGGCCTCCACTTTATTTCCTGGGCTTCTGGGAGGTTTTATTTTGCTTAATGACTTCAAAATCAGATGCACTGTGAAAAGGCAAATAAAGATGTTTATTTTTAAATAATTTTATTGTATGCGCTTTGTAGAAAATACAGAATTCATGTCCGTACAAAGAAGAGAGTAGAATCCCACCATTTTAGATTAGCACTGTGCACATTTAAATGCATCTCTCTCTAATCTTGCACGTGCGTGTGCGTGTGTGTGTGCTTGTTGGTTCGGGCTTTTGTTTTTATGGCGGTGGTGCTGGGATGGAACTTAGGGTCTCCCACGGGCAGAGCTACATCCCCAGCCATGTCAGTTTGTTTTGTTCTTAAAAGAGGGAAGGAAGCTGTGGAGGAGTTTGAAGGAACACTTTTGTGAATTCCTCATTAACAATTTATGAGAAGCATTTTCCAACAACCTTTAATTCTCAACAGATGTGGGCACACTACTTTTTGCCATCATCATTAATCTGAAAAAAACACCATTTCAGACGAGTGTCTCTCTGAATTGTCATAAATCACTTCAGAGTGTTCATTAAAAGAAACAGTGAAATATCTCTCCCTATAAAGATGCAATGTGACAAATGCAGAATCTTATCTAAAATATTCAAACTTGTTCGCCCTCTGACTGTCACCCCAGCAATCACAGAGTCCTTGTTTGCCCAGCCTTCAGTCTCCTCAGACCTTGGAGTCTGCCTGGAATGTGGAGCCACCCTGGCCTACACAGGGTCCCCCCACCCCGGGATGTCCTATTTATTATCCTTTTCCCCCAGGGGTGTCTCTGGATTTCTGCAAAGTCAGTCTTTCCCACAACGTAATCTAAAGGAACTATTTCCCAATTTTTGAAAAGGCAACTTTTAAGACTGGGGGTGTAGCTCAGTGGTAGAGCACTTGACTAGCGTAAAGGAGGCCCTGGGTCCCATACTCAGCACCACAAAAAGAAGAAAGAAGGAAGGAAAGAAAGAAAGAAAGAAAGAAGATTAGCTTTCTAATATATTTTTATTTTTTCTCAGATATACTGGGTTTTGAATGGTATTGAAAGTCTATTAAATTCTTGTGGTACTCAGAGGGTAAGGAAAGAAGCACAGGTTAAATCTCAGGAAAGGAGCACTCTGAAGTTGGTCATTGGGCTCTAGACTTGGCTGACAGCTGCCTGGTCAGCCCCAATGTTTGCTATTCATTGGTTTGTGACACGGTCTTTAATTTTTTTATATATACCAGGGATTGAACTCGGGACCTTGCACTTGCGAGGCAGGCGGTGGCACCACTGAGCTAAATCCCCAGCCCATGACACTGTCTTTTATTTATGGCAAACTCCCATTAAGGACCCTCAGGGGAAATCACAGTGCCTTGAGGAGGAACAGTTTGGCCTCTTTGAGGTATGTAGTGCTATCACTCTCCCTCTGAGATGATCTCACATTGAACTTGGGTCAGTTGGAGCAGTGGCCAAGATGTCCACATGGCAGGTGAAGTGGCTGGAGCAAGCCAGGGTCTATTGCAGCAGATGCAGGTGCCTGAGATACCCATCTTCAAATGCATGCAATTTTCATAACATTTTGAGAAGCTAAGTAGAGAAATGAAGGCACTCACATCTCAGGAGATCAAAACAACTTGTATGTCAAGTTCCTTTCTATTCCTTCCCTGAGTTACGGAAGGGGAAAGGAAAGAGGTGCCCTCAGGCCTCACTGGGATGTTCAGGCAAATGATGTGGTTAGGGTATGGCTCGATGATCACTAATAGGCAAATTGAAGAAGCTCCCTGTGTGTCAAAGTCTGCAGTGCCCCCCCCCACACACACACACAATGCTGGGAATCAAACTCAGGGCTTCCTGCACATGAGGTAAGTGCTCTACATTGAGCTACACCCCCAATCCCAGTTTTCATATTTAGGGGCAATCGGGAGCCCACTGTGGTTTTTTCCTCCTCTACCTCTCTATTCCTTGCATCATTTTCAGCTATTTACGAGGCAAATTCTAGACTTCTAAGCAATAAGAGTTAATATAAGGACATGGAACCTGAAGCAAACTCATTGCTTACATGGTTAAAAAATCCACAAGATAGAAATCTCTTAGTCAACTGATTTGTGCTAAAACATAATGGACAATCCAAGCAAAAACTATAAATATGAGTCAAGGAGGGAAAAGCTAGAAAACATTTTAAAAGTTTTCAAATATAAAAATATTGGGTTCATGACCCAGCATAAAAATGAGAGAAAATAAAACAAAATTTTATTTTTTACAGAACAGGTCAGGGTCAAGGGCACATTCATTAAAAATAATAACCAGTAAACATGGAAAGCAGCCAGTTGTTCTCAGAAAATGTTGCAAGAGCTAGGAAGAAACCTCAGGTGTCAACATTTTCACTGGGTAACAAATTTTGACTGACAAAGAAATAGACCAACAAATGCCTAACCCAGAAAAGAAGAAAAAGAAAATTCTAAAAGAAAGCTATATCTCCAAAAAGGAACCTGAGCACTTCTTAGAAACTGAGAAAGGGTGAAATGTTTGGAAAACTTAAGTAGGGAAGGAAATCTTGGAGGGATCATACCCATTTGATGGTGTGAATGTAAGAGAATGTATGAAATGGGTAAGTAAGCTTGTTCATCAGAAATCCCAACTAAAGCATGTAATGGGAGGTGTGTAAATGACAATTCACTGAAGGGAATTGTCTGAGACACTAATGTGTGTGTCTCTGCCATCACCACAATTTTAAAGTATGGATGGGAACATTCATTTCCATATCATAAAGCCTGCCTCACTGGAAAACTTGGGTTTCCCTAAATTGAGATTTTTGTTGTTGTTGTTGTTACACTAAGCTTTACTATTGAGTCTCCAATAGTTTTAGAGGAATAATTTATCTGAGTCATTCCAAAGTCTAGGACAACCTTACAAGATAAAAATGAATCAAAAATTTTAAAATTCATTGAATAAATCAAGTTGATAAGTAGTCAAACACCACTATTTTTTACAAAAAATAAACTGCCTGTCAGTTAATAAATTCAAGATTAAATGCAGTCAACTTTCAATTACCAGAGCTGATGGAGAAAAGAGCTAAAATGAGAAGACCTACAGAGAACTCTGAAACCTGTTCCCCACTTTTAATCTTCATTTCCATTTCAATCATTTTACTTTTTGTTTTTGTTTTCTTAATTTTAAAAGCCTCTGTTTCCTCTCTAGTCAATAAATTAGCCTTTATTAAGAGCCCACTGTATGCCAGGCCCTTCACAAGACATCCAGAAGAAAGAGATCGAAGCTAACAGGCTGAGTATTATCCTAAATATAATAGAATTAGCTTTGTTTGTTTCCTTTTATCAGATCAGCAAAATACTCAACATAAATTAGAATTAAGAAATGTCCTTAGTAAATAAGGTTATCCTTATCTAAAATTTTTTTTCTAAAAGAGAGTTTTCCACTACCTCATTCTTAATCCTGATCTGTCTATGAGGAAGAAAATGGGAGCTAGAGAAACAGAGAAAGCAGAGCCCAGGCAAAAGCCAAAAGGAAAACGCACAGAAAATTAAAATAGAAGTGGAAATGTAGGGTATAATTTATCTACGAACAACTTGGAAATTAACCCCAATTTTTCTAGCCAATAAATAGTGATAGTGCAGATTGATAAGTGTGAATGTTGTGGTTGATAAGCTAGAGGATAAAGTCGAGAGAACATAGTCATAAACAGAAATGATGTTCATTCCAGCAAGTAGCCAGGAAGAGAGGGTAGACGAAAGATCAGACAACTAGAGAATTTGATCCACATTCATGACAGAAGTGACCAGAGAAGAAAGTCTAGGGAATAAAGGGTAAGTCAAGGCAATCAATGATGAGTTACTTCTACAAATCATTTTCTTCTTAACTCATTTGGCAAATATTTGAGGTGTACCTACTGTGAGCCAGGCTCACACACAGCCTATCCCTCTCAGTGGTGTGCTACTAAATAAAAGGAGAAAATAATGAAGGAATGAGCTAATGCTTTAGAAAGTTCACACATTCCTTAGCACCTGGAAGCCTCTGCTGGGTTAATTCCTTTTCCTTGACTCCTGTTGCTCTGGCTCTCACTTACCCATTAATAGTAAATCTTACATCTCAGTTGCCATGACTTCAAACTCTTGCAGGCTACACCAAGGAAATGCACCCAAGTGAATCTGCACTACCAATTTTATGGAATATGAATAAAGATGGGCCATGGCATTTTAAGAAATAAGATTAGTGATCTTATTCTTAATTGTATCACTCACAGGCAAAATGAAAAGAGAAGCATGAGCTGATCAAATACCACAGAGACAGCAGACATTCCCATTAGAGAGTTTTAATTTCTCACAAGGAGGCATGCCCTAACCTGGACCCTCACCCCTGGCTCTACACCTTTATGCTACAACAAGGCATACAGTATCGGTGATTGCTTGGGTATCCAGACCCTGGATGGGACCACCTTGCAGGCCTTGCCATAACACAATGGTCCCCAGGTATCCAAGAGTGCAGGACAGGCTCAGGCTGGTCAAATATGCGATGGACAGCAGGGCTGAGAGGGGGGGAAAAGAAAGATCAAGGCTGAAGAACGTCTCCCAAACAAAGCCAATGCCAAAACCATGAGCAGAAGCAGCATGGACCCAAGGTGACTACAGATTCCAAAAAGAACCCTTCCGGAGTTCGGTGTCTGATCAATGCTGTCTCAGAAATCAAGGCATAAGTAGTAATAAACCCATACAGATGGATATATACCGATCCTTTTAAAGCTCCTCAGGTGATCTAACGTGCACCTGTCATGCTAGGGTCATAGCTGACATCTTCTTAACAAATGACAGATTAACAAGAGAAGAACTTAACAAAATTCATTTAACAAAATTTGAGGTGACGTGGGAGCCTTCCACCACAAAAATCTAAAGACCCAGGGAAAACTGTGATTTATGCCAAGTCTGATTCAAGAAGTGGTACTTGTGCAGAACATGATTGGACAAAAAGTGTATGACCTAGTGGTAGTAAACTAGGGGACTGAGCAAGACTCTGGGTTTGGATCTTTTTCTTTTTCTTTCCCAGCAGCACTGGAGATTGAACCTTGGCCCTTCACACCCAACCCTTTTTTTAAATTTATTTTTTTATTTTGAGAAAAGTTCTCACTAAGTCATCAAGTTGCTCAGGCTGGGCTCAAATTTGTGATCCTCCACCTATGCCTCCCAGTGTGTTGGGATTATAGGTGTGTACCACCATGCCTGGCTGTTTGGATTCTTCTTTGAGTCTGGGTAAAACATCCATTGCCCTTGGCTATGGGGCAGGACAACTGCCACCTGGGAAGAAGAGAGTGAGTTTTCCTTGTTTTACAGCTTGGTTTGCGGAGAATTCTGGTTTCTATGACCAGTTCAGGGGGTAAAGAAGGGTTGGATATAGGAAAACAAGAGAAAGACAAAGATCTTATTATTTCTGGGTCTCTTCTAGCTCCTGCAGCTCAAAAATATTCTGCATCCAAAAGCACCTAGACTTTGGGGTATCACATTCTGAGCCCTAACAATAGAATCACAAAAGATTCTGATTCTTCTTCCTCACTCTTTCAGAGTCAGTGAAAATGACATGTTTTTCAAACTTAAAAAAAAGTCACTGGTTCTGAGAGTGCCCCAAGTTTTACTCAAGACTAAATCATCTGTGGGACTGTATGATTCAAAATTCAATTATTCCCCTAGTCTCTCTTGTGTTTAAAATTTAATGGTTAGAATGTGCTTGTTAGTCTTGAGATAGTAGATAAAATCTGTAACAAAGCAAAGTTCCTAAGTAAATCATTCAACCCCTTGTTTGTCCGGAGAACGAAAATTCCCGGACCCACTATCGGTAGAACAATCCATCACTGTGTCTGCTGATCATCAGTACGTGACGGTCGTGACCATGTGGTCGTGACCATTACTGTGTGTCTGCTGACCGTTAGTATGTGACAGTCGACCACCAACCTTTGTTCCTTTTTTTTTCCCGTAAATCTACATGTTAACCTCCCCCTCAACCCCCTATAAAAACAGCCTCGGACTCTGAGCCAGTTGCCTCTCTTAGCCACTTTGCTTTGGGAGTGCCGTCTGGCCAGACTAATAAAGGTCTGTTTTATTTTCCAACTTGTCCGGTGCGTTCCTTCCCGGTGTTCATCGCTGTGGTCAGCTCCTTGGAGCATTTGGTAAGGCCCTTGGTCTTACACATCTAGAAAATGCTTGTCCATCTAAAAAAAGTGTGAGAAATAGCAGAGTAAAATTAAGCGATGGACTGGTCAGAGCAGTGGTGAACTCTGACCCATGCCTTAATAAAGAGAACAAGATAGTCTCTTTGGGGCTTCTCCCACCTCTCCAGTCCCTTTCCAAGCTGTTTGGTGAGCAGGGACATCCTCTGTAAACCTCCCACCAAGTCACCCTTGCAGCCTCATCACAATTTCCTCTTTGGCATTTGTCACTGAGTAACTTGTAATTACTTAGTATGCTGGAAGTGGTATTTTGAAAACACTTAATCAGCTTTTCCTGTTTGTTTTTGTACAAGTAGACCAAAGGTGTCCATCTGCCTAGGGGGAGATTAAAAATTGAAGTTGCTATAGATGTAACACAGAAATAGGATGAGGCTGGTAGTTTGACATGCAAAATAAGATTATGTGGCAAAACAATAGTTTTACAAGCCAGGCATTTATATTGAGAGGATTTTCCAAATTCCTTTACTGTCCACTTTATTAAGGGCCAATAATGGAGCTCTTCTGCTATGAGAAGCTATTCCTTTCCCCCAAGACAGAAAAGCCAGTGGAGCTTGCTGTTCAATAAGAGAAGGATATAATGCAGAGGAAATTAAAAAACAAAACTGAAAACAAAACCCACAGGGGAAGGGTGGGGGGCAATGAGAAGGAAAAGGAGAAAAAAAGAGAGCTGACGGACTAGCTTCAGATAGAGAAGGTACTTGCTGTAAATGAGGATAGTGATGGTACCACCAAGGACATGTGTCCATGCCCTTATTGGGACTCTGGAAGATGTCACCCCATTTAGGGCTTGGCTCCACCAAATTAATGCTGCAATGCCACCAGGCAGAGACACCTCTGAGCATTCGATTTTCTGAACTACTCTCAATTCCCATGTAATATGAATTCTGAGTTAAGAGCAAAGAAATGTGGCATTTTGGCTAGGCTGCACAGCCTTTCTTTGGATATTCCTACCATTTCCGTCAAGTTTGTTGAAATTTTGAAACTTATTTGCTAAGTGCAGCTGTAGTGTTTATAGCCACTCCAGTCAACACTCTACAGGAATAGATGCCCAAGTCAAAGTTGGGGGCCCTTTTCTATCAAGTACTAATATTTCTTCTAACTCCAACCCGTTAATTGTGACTATGCAGCTTACTTATTCATTAATCAATCATTATTTACTGAGCACCATGATGTACCAGGTGCTGGAATATAGTCAGTACAGAACTGTCCTCAGAGAGCTTGCAATGAAACAGAAAAAGGTAATTGTATAAACAAAGATTATTATACTGGTGTGGGTTGAATTGTGTCCCCTCTCCCCAAAAGATGAGTTAAATTCTTGACCTCCAGTACCTATGGATGTGACCTTATTTGAAAATAGGATCTTTACAGATCTAATCAAGTAAGGATGAGGTCAGAGTGGATTAGGGTGGGATAAAATTTAATATATAATTATATGTAATATATAAGTGAAGAGAATAAGAAATACAGACACACACAGAGACTGACACTATGTGAATTAGTCAACAGATATTGGAGTTATGCTGTGCTATAGTTTGGATCTGAGATGTCCCCCAAAGACCTGTGTGGTTTTTGTTTTGTTTTGTTCTGTTTTGTTTTTATTTTGTTTTTTGGTACCGGGGATCAAACTCGGGACCTTGCACTTGCAAGGCAGGTGGTGGAACCGTGAGCTAAATCCCCAGCCCTAGACCTTTGAGTTAAAGGCTTGGACTCCAGCCCATGGCACTGTTGGGATGTGTTGAGGCCTTTAAGAGGTGGAGACTTGTAAGAGGAAGTTTGGTAATTGGGGGTGTGTCCTTGAAGGGGCTATCAGGATCCCAGCCCCTCCCCTTCCTCTCACTTTCCCTTGTCAGTTGCCCTGAGGTAAGCTTCCTCCACCTTGTATTCCTGCCCTGATGCACTGCCCCACCACAGCATGAAAGCAATGGGACCAACCAACCATGAACTGAAACCTCTAAAACTATGAGTCAAAATAAACCATTTCTCTTTATAAGTTGATTATCTCAGGTATTTTATTTTACAGTAACAGAAAGCTGACTAACACATGCTGCTACAAGACAAGAAATGCCAAAGATTGCCAGCAACCACGAGGAGCTAGGAGAAAAACATGGATCGGATTCTCCCTCAGAACCTCCAGTGGGAACCAACACTGTTCACATCTTGATTTTAGACTTCTGTCCTCTAGAACCGTATGCAAAAAAAATTCCGTTGTTTTAAGCCACCATTCTGTGTCATTTTTTACAGCAGCCTAGGAAATGAAGACAAGTATACAAGGAGTGCTTCAACAGGGTCGTCACACAGCACAGGGAAACGTATGGAGGGAGACAGGCCCTCACACAGACAGTAGGATATTCTTGGTCTCTTTGGAGTGCTGCAGAAGTGGTTGGAGGTAGGAGTTGCGCAGAAGTTGCCAGCTTAGCCAGAACAGGCAGGAGACCTAGAAAAATGGCTTGCCCATACTGTACTCAGGAACCATCCTTAGTAGCTCTAAGAATAATCCAAGCATATGGTGAACAAAGACAGAACTCAACCTTAAAGTGCAGGACAGGAAGTTTTCCATTGTATAGAATCAATGACAAAATTTGTAATCAGGGATTGAAACAAAGATTCTCCAAATATGTGTAAGTTGCTTTTAAGGCCTTAAGAAACGGAGCCTAAGGAAATGAGGCATTGGGGAGCAATGTAAATTCATAATCTGAAGTTGTAGCGAGCCAGGCCCTGGGGCTCTGCAGGGGGAAAAATGCATGAAATGTTGTTCAATCTGTTTTCCAAGGAGATATTATCATCTTTATTATTATTACTTTCACCAGTTGACACTTTGTCTACTGAGCTGATATTTCAAGAAAGGTTTTTTTTAGCTGAAATAAATTCCTATCTTTTTCCACCGAATTCCAAAAAACAAATGCATACCCTAGAGAATGCATATTTAGAATTCTAAAGGATTTTCTAGGTAAAATCTACTCTGCCATTTTTTAAAACAAATGAGTTCGGTTGCACAAATATATTCATGCCAAACCACTTCAAAAAGAAATACATGACAAGCTTCATAGATCATAGTTGAGTTTTTATTCCTGTATTAGATATCATTGTAAGTCATAGGAAGAGAAGGGTGAAGAAAGTATGGAGAATTGTCACCCAATGCAGGAAATTTTTTTTTCTAATACCAGTTTAACTGAAATTACTTACCGAAGTAAGGTAAATTTTTCAAGATACAGATAGAAGAAAATACACACATTTTTTATAATAAAAATATTGAGTAGTATCTTTGACAAATTTTCTGGAAAAAATAATTAAATCTCAAATTTTCAGAGACTGATGATCTAGGTCTGTCTTCTTTCCTATTAGTGATTGGGGGAAAAAAATCCAGTAAGAGAAGCTAGCTGGGTCAGAAGCTTCTGGTTCCTTCTCATTCCTTCTTTTGTTTTATTTGCATTTCCAGCATTAACTTTATTAAAGGGTATTGCCTTCAAAAGGACCTCTTTTATGTGCCATGACCTAAAGCCTCAGCACCAGTAAGCAACATTTTCCTCCTCTTATGGGTAAGACAAGCTCTGTAAATCTAGAAATAAGTGATGTTTGAGAGAAAGAAGCAAAATAGAAAATCTACATGTAATTAAGGGCCCAAAGTCCAAATGGCTGGTTTTGATTAACATGTACCCTTTTCCTAATGCTAATTCATTTGTTCATTTATTGCAGTTTTAAATTGCACCCTATGCCCTCCAGCCTTAGCAAACAAAGACATAATTTAAAATACCAAGACACAAATGCGCTATTTATTCCCATGTAAAAGACTCATTATTACAGTGACTTATCTTTTTTCTTCAGGAAACTAGCTCTTTTCAAGTTTTTTACCATGTTGTCAATTATTACCATCATTAATAATGATAATGATAATCACTGAGAACTAGCAATGTGCTGAGGGATAAATAGAACACAGAAGCAGGCATCATTCCAACCTTGTGAAACAATGACAATTTTGTTTCACCCCAGAGTTGACAAAGTGGCGATGGCAGACATCAAGAAAGACTTTACCCAGTATCCTTTCTCATCTTGTTTTATTTCAAAGGTCCTCTTTTGAGCGTCCTTGTGCATACAGAGTGTGAATTCACAGTCAGCCTCTATCTATGACCTGGCACTGGATCTACAATACTTGCTGTTCTCCAGGCTGGCACTAATTGCCAGATGCCCCCGACTGAGAGGGACTGGATGTCAGTACCACTGGACAGGCTATTAATGGAACCTGTTATCAAGTCACAAGACAAGATGCCAGTCTGGCACTATTCTGCAAACTGGAAGTGGAAGGGGCAAACAGACACCCTGTCTGACGATGAATAGCTAAGCAGTGAAACCAATGGACTGGACGGCTCCTAGAAATTAGCCTATGTGGAATGGAACATCATGTGCTCGTGGGTCTGTCTATTTGCATGTATGCACTGCCTTCAGCTTTATAAGTGTATGTGTAAAGATTTATGGAGACTAAATAACTGAAATCTTGGGCAGTATCTTGCTTGGATTAATGTGTTCAAATAAATAAATAAATATACATATATGAAACATTAGGACCAAGAGTAGAAATTGTATAATTGCTCTTTTCTGATGAGTGATTGCTTTAGAATAACTTTAGCCTCACTATTTTCACTGATGCCTAGTATAAATGTGCAATTTATTTTGATTATTGTATGGAATTTTACTTAATTCCAAATTTGAAAGTATACCCCTCTCCACTAAATGTCAATGCTTTCCACTCTAGGATTCTGAAGCTTAATTTTATTTTATTTATTTATTTATTTTTTGGTACCAGGGATTGAACTTGGGTCTTTGCGCTTGCGCAGCAGGAAGCAAAACCACTGAGCTAAATCCCCGGCCCTCTGAAGCTTAATTTTAAACATGAAGAATATAACTATGGAGGAAAAGTAGTAGCACTTCTTGTCTTTATTCGGCCCTCTCCCTGGCTCAGGTGTTCAGAATCAGAAAGAAAACCGAGCACTGCTGGTGGAGAGAAGTACTGGCTGATGGCACTGTCATTTCATAGCCCATTTTCTGTTTGTCCCATTTCCAGATCATCTGCAGACTACTAACTAATCACAGTGGATCCGAAGCTCCTATCACCACCACAAGAACCCCTCCCAAAATATGTTTTTCTGAAAGCCACAGGTAGAGACCATTTAACAAGGAGAAGAGTGAATATTCATCCTCTTAGCCCTACTTCTGCTCACTCAATTCCTACCTCTCAGCTCAGTTCTCAAAGCCTTTCTCTTCTTAGGAAATAGAAAGAGACACACAAACGCCACACATACACACAAACACGCTATATGGCAGCACAACACACGTGTACGTGCTGAAGATTGGCTTCTGCCCTTGGAAAAACACACATTATTCTGAGATCCAAATACCACCTTCCCTTTTGTATAATTATCTCAGTGGGAGTTATCTATGTGTATCACAGGGTGTAATTTGGTCTAGGCTAATTAAGTTTGTTTTTCTTTTATCATTTAGGAATGTATTTTCAGAATACTTTTATCATGTTTTTAAGGAAATTTTTTCTTATATACACATACATTAAAAATGCAATGGGATGCTACCGACCTTCTATGTCTTCTTGATATCTGACCCAGGCGGTCCCACTTGAGCTTGTGCTGGAAGGTTGGTATCAGGTTCCAGGGTCGGCATGTTCTTGTGTCAGAAGACTGGTACCAGGTACAAGGCTCAGCTTGATCCCATGTCAGGGTAGGGAGCTGCTACTCTGAGCCTGTGGTTAACCAGTCTTTTTACCCGGCGTGGTGGTACACACCTGTGGTCCCAGCACTTGGGAGGCTGAGACAGAAGAATCACTGTGAATTTGAGGCCAACCTGGACTATCCAGTGAGTTCAAGGCCAGCCTGACCTACACAGCCAGACCCTCTCTCAAAAATAAAACAAAACAAAAACAAAAAACAAAACAAGTCTCTTCAACTGGCACATTGGGAGCAACTACTCCAGCCACGTTGCTACATCCTCGCCTCCTACTTCAACACAATGGTGTGAAAGTCCACACATGCAACCACCGTGTTTTGCACTTTCCGTACAATATTCAAGATGTGGCATGAGATATTCAACACTCGGTTATAAAGTATGTTTTATGTTAGATGCTTTCACCCCCCCCAAAAAAAAATGCAATGGGGGGCTGGGGATTTAGCTCAGTGGTTCCAGTGCCTGCCTCACAAGTGCAAGGTCCTGAATTTTATCTCCACTACCAAAAAAAAAAAAATGCAGTGGGTACAGTGGGTACTACAGTAAGGACTCAGTTGTCAATGGCTCTCAATTTTTTATTTATTAGGAGTTAAGAAACTATAGCAAATTATTTCTAGCAGGGCTATTTTCCTTCAGTTTTAAGAAGAAAGAAAAGGTGAGAAGGAATATGGAGCTTTTTTATTCAAATGATCCAAGATTTGTACCTTTAAACTTCCAATCACAGGGCACAAATTTCTGTGAACCTTCTGTAAACCTCTCAGTTAAAACACCTGTGTAGTTTTATGGCATGTTACCTCCAGTCTCTGATTAGCAAATTGCAGGCCAAGCTAAAGCACTTAAGCCATGCTGCTGTTTGTCTCATTTTAGAGGACTAGATCATTTCAGTTAGTAATTTGGATATACCCTTGCAGTCTATCTTTCTTCCCTCTGCAGAGATCTGTTGTACAGAGAAAGAATTCACAGCCAAATTACACACTACATTTTCCTTATAAGAAAATGCCAAAGACATTTACATTGATAGGATTTACGAGGGGTTTATTGTACTCACCATGTGAAATTACCTTGTTCATTTATGTGTTATCTCCTCCTCCAAAATGAAAGCTCCATGGAATCACAGATTGCATCTGTCCTGAGCACTGCTCTATCTCCAGAGCATTGCTTGGAGCTCAACAAATATTTGCTGAATGGATAAAACCCATTCATTCACTCATTCCTCAAATATTACACATGACAAAAATAAGTCCTCCATCTTTGAGAGGTTCACAGAATTTTAGAAGAGACACAAGTACTAAACCACTGCAATGGAAGTACCCTGAGTCCAAGGGAGGGGAGGATACATTAAATGATAAGCTAAATATTGCATTCATAGCTCATGATATGACATGAACACAGACATACTCACTGTATTACTTCTCCTCCACTAATTAGTTATTCATTCAACAGATATTCATTGAATTCTGGGCACTGCTGCTATCCCGGTTATTGGGAACCATGCTAGAATAGGAAGCTAGCCATCCCAGGGTGCAGGCAACTCAGACTTGATGGCAAGCTGGGGTAAAGTCAGGCTTCTGAGCAGCTTAGCAGTTCTCTCTGGTCAATCTAATAATGAGTTGGGGTAGGCAGCTGGTATTGGGCTATTTCAAGCCAGAAGGGCAAAGTTCAATAAATACTGTTAAGTTCTCAGTTTTTACATCAAATGGAAAGGCCGCGGTGTCTGAAACTATTTGGGGAGGCCCATGACATCTGGAAAGCTGCCCGGGAGATGATTCATCCTTCTTCCCTTGTTATTTCCCAATTGGGGGCTTTACTTTTCAGGATCAGAATCAGGACGTGGCCCAGGACCCTGACATCAGAATGTTTTCAAATATTCTTGCTCCAGCCCTGCCTTATAGACCCGTGGAAGCAGCAACACAAGATGGCAGGGCTTTTAGATAATGAGCCACCCCGTGTCAGGACAAGCAATCTCTATCTGTTTATTGTGTGCGAATTTACTTTAACATATGCTATCATCTCAGTGCTTGTGTTCTCTGCAAATACATGTGTTGAAATCCAACCCCCAAAGTGATGGTATTAAGAGGTGAGCTTTGGGAGATGGTAGGTCATGCAAGCTCAGGCCTCATGCACGGGTCAGGCTTATAAAACAGCCCTGGGGAAGCTTGATGACCCTTTCCACCACCTGAGCACACACAGACGGCTCCATCAGAAAGAGGCCCTCACCAGACACCAGATCTGTCGGCACCTTGCTAATGGGCTTCCCAGCCTTTAGAACTGGGAGAAATAAATTCTCGTTGTTTACAAATTTAAGATATTTTATTACCACAGCCCAAAATGACTAAGGCAGCACAAAAATTAAGTTGCAGCTTTTTTGCACTCCAAATGATGACTCAAGGCATGATTGAAATAGTTACCTTATTAATAGCTAATAACAACAATAATAGATAACATTTGTTGAGCATCGGTAAGGTGCCAGGGCTCCGTTCTAGACATTTTCCATCAAATAACATAATTAATATTCACAACCACCTTATGAGGTGGCTACTACTGTGATCTCAACTTACGGATGAGGAAACAGGCCCCGAGAGGCTGAATAATTTATCCTCAAATCACGTGACTAGGAAATGGTAGGATAACACAAAGCTAGGCAGCCTGGCTATAGAGCCAGGAAACCTAACCATGACCACTGTTAGCATTTACTGAATGCCAGCTATACATTAATTTTTATCTTTGCAAGTCTGCTCCTTATAGCAGCTCTGCAAGACAGGTGTTATTATCCCCATTTTACAAACAAGGACATTAATAGATGGCCCCGTAAGTCCTGAAATCAGAGTGTGAATCCTGTCTTCGTCTGAAAGGCCTCCACTCCATCTATGCCAAGAGCCTCCCCTGTGACCTTCCTTCCTGGTGACCTTGCTACTGTGTTACTAGCAAGGAGGTCTAATTGAGCATTTCATTCTAAGTGAGATTGTATTTCCTTTCTGAAGTTACGATTTTCATGTTGATGCATATCTTTCCAGTAACGCCCATCTCCATGCCCTCATTTGTTCATTGCAGCAACCTGAGCTGGAAACGATGGGCATTATTGTCCCTTGTTTCTGAAAACAGTAAACCTTACAACAGAGTGGAGGAGGTTCCACCTATTCCTATCTGACTTTCAATTCCTTGCTCTTGTTTCTACTTTATATAAACATCCTGAAAATTTTTTATAGATGGGAGAATCATACCAAGAAAAGAATATCTGGTATTCATTTCAAAGAGACCATATAGATTTCTACAATAACTTCTTTACCTGCAATAACAATATCTGAAAAGAGATCAGAGGATTCCAGTTAAATACAGAGAGCTTGGACATATTTATGTACCATTACTACTTCTTAAAAATATGAAAAAATAACATAAAATACATAAAACAGAGCATAGTAACATAGATACATAGTAAGTAAGATACATACTAACTTAGATACATAGTAACAAAGATACTGAGAGAGAAGGTGGTCAGTCTAGGAGATCCAATATCTAAACAAGAAATGCTGTGAAGGAATGAAGGGATTACCAGAAAAATAATTCAAAAAATTTCTCTGGACCTCAAAGATAAAAAATTTCAGATTGAACTGCTCCATGGAATGTCTACCTCAATACCTCAAAAAAATATATTCACCAAAAGGGACATTGTGATGAAATATCAAAACAATAGGAATAAAAAGATCTTAAAAAGCATCCAAAGAAGAAACACCATGTCTCTTTGTAGGAAGATACTGGAGAACGTGCCTTACCATAACAAGACAAAAACACAAGAAAGAAGACATGAGATGGGAACAAGAAAAAAAGCGTGTATGAGGAATGAAGGGAAACCCGATAATGGTGAGGAAAAGGGGTGAGGGGAAGGAAGAGACTGCTTAGGAACGCAGACCTGTGTCAGAACCAGGAAACAACCACATCAGATCAGAAAAATAGGAAACAAGATTCCAGAACTATACCTCTAAAATAAAGATGAAATTCACAAAGATACACACAACTGCACTTAAAACCTTAGAAATAAATTAGAGACATGTGAAACTAAGCAAATGAAAAATTAATTCAGTGAAAATTTAAGTTTAAAAAATGTAAAGGAAATATAATTATAGTATACTACATGATTCAGCTTTGGATAACATTAACACGATCATAACAATATACACATTAAGTATTGAATGTACAAACTTACGATGTAACTTTTTTGGAAGGCTGGAGGAAGAGCAGAGTGAGTAGTATGTGCATAAGGGTACAAGAGGTAAAAATCTTCATTTCCCAATGTAAAATAAATAGGTACTATTTAAAACAAAGATATAGTGAATTATCAGCACAATATTGCTGTTGTCTCAATATGAAATTAAATCCTAAGTAAAACAGCTAAAAGAGTTACAAATAGTTGCTTCTAGGGAGCAGAATTATGGTAAGAAAGAAAATGGTGTGGGGTATATAGTTCTTAGAAACTGGGAAACTTTTGCCTACCAATCTTCACATTGTCCTTGGTAATGGAACCCCAGTTTAATTCAGGGTATCAGTATGCTCCGATAAGAGTCCTGCTTTTCATTCACTCTTCAGATAAATGTGTCAATATGACAACAATTTGTAAGAAGTTACTGAACTGACATGCTTCCTGTCTTTCCATTTTTCTTCTTCCCATTAGCTGGAATGCAAATATGAGTGGCTGGAGCTGACTGTGATACAATCAGAGAAGGAGAAAGGTAGGAGAGGCCAATGTCTTAAATAACACCAGAAACGTCCAAAGAAGCACAGGACTGACTAGCACTGAATAGCTTTTACTATGAGACAATAAGCCCTGCATACTTAAGACACTGCTATTTGGGAGTTCAGTTAAACTGAAACTAATTCTGACATCTAACATTGATCATCAGCCTAGATTATTAAAGCCTCTATGTATACTGTGAATAAAAATTAAAATTGAGAAAAGAAAGGGTCAGCAAATGTACATAAAGAAGACTCACCAAATACCTACTTTAGAAAAATTTTAGGACCCTCAATGTCCACCTGATGAGTGACGTCCCTTCCCATCACACATCTCATTGACAAAGACATGTCTCGGGTGAAGAATACATTGGATGGGATTCACGGCAGAAGAAGCTTTGTAGAACAAAGATTAGTGGGCTTGAAGATATAGCAACAAAATCTATCAAAATACAAATACATAGAAATTTTAAAAATGAAAAGAGCCTGGGCCAGGGATTTAGCTCAGTGGTTTCGCCGCCTGCTGCACAAGCGCAAGGACCAGAGTTCGCTCCATGGTACCGAAAAAAAAAAAAAAAAAAAAAAAAAAGAGCCTAATTAAGCTGTGGGATAATTTTTTAAAGTCAAATATATATGAAATTGGAGTCCCTGAAAGGGGAAAGGGGAAGGAGTGGCCAGAAAATTTTATTTGAAAAGGAAGTCCATATTTGGAGAAACCTATAAATTAGTTCTAAGAAGCTAAACAATCTCAGGCACAAGGTACAGGAACTAAAATTCCTCAAAACCAGATAAAAAGAAAATCTTAAACTCAGGCAGAGAAAAAAAGCCGTGTTATATACAGAAGACCAATGATAAAGATTCCAACAGATTTCTTATTAACACAATGGAAGTGGGAAGACATTGGGGCAATATCTTTAAAGCAAGGGGGAAATAAATCAACAACCGTTACTCTAGAATTCTACGCCTGCCCCCTCAAAAGTCATTTAAGAATGAAGGCAAAATAGGGGTCAGGGATTTAGCTCAGTGGTTCTGCCACCTGCCTCGCAAGCACAAGGTCTTGAGTTCAAACCCTGGTAACAACAACAACAACAAAAAAATGAAGACAAAATAAAGACTTTTAAAAATACACACATATATTGCAACCACTCAGCAGCAGCAGACCTGTACTGTAAGAATGTTAAAGGCAGAAAAATAAGTGATAGCAGCTGGAAATCTACACAAAGGGACAAAGGGTGTTGGAACAAACAGCTGGATGTATAAATATATAAAAACATACTTTACCCTTACGATTAAGAACAAAGCAAGAAAGTCTATTAACACTACTTCCATTTAACCTTGTCCTGGATTTTCTAAAGCAAGAGAAAAATGCCTTTGGATTTAAAAGGAATAAGTAAAGCTCTTTTTTTTGCAGATAACATGATTGTCCATGTAGTGAATCTGATATAATCTACAAAATAACTCACTGGGCATGGTGGCACATGCCTATAATCCCAGCACTCAGGAGACAGAGGTAGGAGGATTGCTGTGAGTTCCAGGCGAGTCTGGACTATGTAGTGAGTTCAAGGCCACCCTGAACTACATAGCAAAACCTCGTCTCAAAAAAAAAACAAAAAAAAAACCTAATAGAATATGCAATTTTAGCCAAGCTGCAGAATGCAAATTGACTTTGGAAATAATCAACTGTATTTCTATATACTAGTGACAGATGATTATAAATTTAAAACAATGCTATTTATAATAGCAACAAAAATGTTCAAGATATATACACAGGCAACAAAAAAAATTGCCTAGGGAAATTACAGAACTAGATAAAAAGAACTAAATAAATGAAACAAGATTCAATATTGTTAAAATATCTGTTCACCCTGAATTAATCTGTAGTTTTAATGCAATCTTAGTAGAAATTGACAAGATGATTCCAAAATTTTTATAGAAATGCCCTAAAAGAGCTAAAACAGCTTTGAAAAAGAACGCCAAGTTGGAGAATAATACTGACCAATGTGAAGGTTTGTTATAGAGCTATAATAATTCACAGGGCACAGTACTAATGTAAAGTTAGACATACAAATTAATGGAGCAAAACAGAGTCTATAAATAGATCCACAGATACACAGCTGATTTTTATTTTTTACCATGGTACATAGGCAATTCAGTGGAGACAAGGTAGCATTTTTCTTCAAATCGTGCTGGAACAATCTAATATCTGCTAATATTTAGGGACTTTGAGCTATACCTCACACTGTACACAAACATTAACTCAACGTGCATCATATGCTAAACTGTAAAACCTAAAACCATAAAATGTCTATAGGAAACCATATATGACAATCTTAGTGACCAGCTCCCAGGTCCCTAATTTTGGAGTTTCTTTTCTATAATGCCAAAGCCCCTAATACAGGCAGGATGACATCTGCCTTTCGTCACATCACCCTTACTTGGAAAAAATGGGGCCTGGAGAATCCGTGTCATTATAGTAATTCTGTCTCTGATCCAGAAATCTCATATTTTCTCTAAGAGCAAAATAAGTAAATTCATAATAAAAAATTCTAACCATATTACCCACCTCTCTCCCATCCTGGTACTTCTATCACTCTTCTAGTTTTAACCACCACGTATCTTCTGATGAGTTCCACCTTCATGTTTGCTGTTTAGGCATCTTGATTTTTGGACTGGTATTTTCCTCTAGCCCTCCACATAGCCAGTAAGACATCTCACTGTCATTCCAAACCACCCTGAGGGTGCCCAGAAGCACCCTTAGCACCTTCTCCCACACACCTGCTCCACCTCCACGGAGGCTTCACCTTCCCTTGGTCACCTGTCCGAGAGACCTGGCGATGACTAAATACACATGACAATACAAGAGAGGCCACAAACACACAATGTTTGCAACATTTGTAACTGGAGTAACTGAGAGTGGTTTATCAGGAACAGGAAAGAATCCAGGGGAGGAACATTACATTCCAGAGGGAAGATGCTGCTATTCAGGACATGTTAATTTCAAGGTGCTGGCAGGGCATCCAGGTGGAGATTTCCAGCAGTTAGTTGGAAATGCCACTGTGCATGACAGATTGTTGATCTTAGTTACAGAAATGGAGCTTTTCTGGAAAGTTTAAACTGTGGTTTGACAGAAATCATACTGTTTCTAAGAGGGAAAACACTCAGAAGTATTCAGCTGTGGAGAAGAAACCATCAGGGAGGAAGAGAAAGAGAGAAACATTAAGGAGAAGGGAGAATGGTATTAGAGCATGCTTTTTGACCAGTTAAGGGACAGGAAGCACAAGTTAAATTTTTTGTATTAAGTCCTTGACTAAATGGTTCTTGAATATATAACTTCTTTCTCCTTTGCCTGACAAACTCTCTTCTGTTTCCTTCTCCCTCTCTTGCCTGTATATATTTTTTTCTAGCCTAGGAAAACCTGAGTGGGGAAGACAGTGTGGAGGGTGAGGGCCTGGCTGGGGGGTTTTCACTCCACTGCATTAGGAAGGCAAACCCTACAGAACAGACTAGCAGAAATAGTCTTAAGCCTCAGCCTGCCCTTTTTGATTTGTGCATTAATGCTGCAGAGTTGGCAGCCTGCCTGAGAGAGGCTGGAGGGATATGTGTTCTGCATGTCTGGAATGTATTCCTTTGGCTCTGTAAGATGTGACACTGCATAATGGCCATGAAGAAATGATTTTGATCCTGTGACTATCTTGGCACAAGTTCCAGAAAGACATATGGACATGAGCTTCTGGACATTTGTAGAAGAGCTTTCCCTCTGAGGTTTGCCCTCACTTCTAGTCCTGTAGCTCTCTCCTTTGCTTTATCTGGTTTTTACTTCGGAGATAAAAGGCTAAAGTGTGTTCAATTGAAAGAATGAGAAATATTAATGTAAGAGCAAGTCATCATTGTGACACATATCAATTTCTCACCTCTGAGGCAGCGCGCAGAAGTAGGCTCAGGATATTACCCTAGCCAGGATTAAAGAAAAAGAAAGCAGGAAGGCTCTAAATACACACGGCGAAAATAAGAGTTTTCCCATGCAGGGGCCTGGCATCCTTGTCTATAAATTAACAGAAGTGACATTTTAAAAAACAGTTTCCTAGGAATGATAACTTGCTCAAGTATTATTTCACAACAAGCTGCTCTGTACTATGACCTTACGTTTCAGGTATACTTGAGGAATTATTCATTTCTTGTTGGAATAGATTTCAACCTGTACATATTTTTATTATACAATACTCAAGGTAAGAAGACTACTTTGGCCCATGAGATGGAGCTTGACCTGGGCAACACAGCGAGACTTCCTCTCAAATAATAATACAGTACCTAACAGTCGTAATAAGTTCCCCCTAAGTTTCTGGGTGTGAGTTGAGAAATAATCATGTGTTAAATTTAGGCTTCCTTTTGCCTTGCTCCTTTTTTCTCCTTGAGGAGCCGAATGTAGTCATAAAAAAAACTCAGAAAAACCAAAACCCAGTCCATGGCAACTGACAATGCTCTGCCCCGGAAGTTGCCTTTCAAATGAGCTCCCAGAAGAGCACCAGTCAAGAGGTCTGTAGGAGTCCATCTTGAATTCATTTATTGGTGTTTTGTGAATCTTCTATGAGGAAATTCTTGGGAGTTGTACTGTCAGGAAAAGGAGAGAAGAGATTGAAGTGTGGAGACAGAGGTTCCCTTGGGTATGAGGTCTTTCCGGCTTAGACATAAAGTGGTTTTTCCCTAAGGAAGCACAAAAAAGCACCTTTTGCAGTTGGAATGCTAAAATAATTGCTTTAGCTGATGGTCAGCCTTAAAGGGACATGTTTGCTTCTGTTTGGCATCTCAGTGGTCACTGCACTATCAAAGACTGAGCAAATTACTGCTCTATGAACCCTGGCTGAAAGAGGAGTAATCAAGCACTCTTCTGCATTCCTATACATCTTTGGTTATATGCGACATCAGCCTTAGAAAATCAGAGAATTACAGAACTAGAAAATGTCCAAGGACATCTGTTTCAGCCTTCAAACTTGTGGCCAGGAAGGTGCAGGTCAGCAGAAAGTCCAGAAGACTCTTAGAATCTTAGGTAATATTTGACACATATGCAAAATTCCCCTGTACATATCTGAGATACGATGGAAGAAGGTGTGCCCTGCACATCAACATTTTCTTTATATAATTGGAAGCAAGATTGTTGCTAGGTTCCCAGCTTTATCCAATGGGGTAAACTTTTTTCTTAGTTCTGGTACAAGCAAATATGCCAGGAAAGGACTCTGATTGGTCTTAACTGGGTGTAATAGTCCCTACCCTCAGAACCAATAAACCATGGCTGGGGTGGAATGGGACAAAGGAGCTTGAACCTGTGCATTTGTACAGGGTCTTAGAAGGGTCGCCTGTTTGCCTTACTGTTCTGCAATTGCCATTTATAAATTGTTAATAATTTTTGAACAGAGGATCCTAAATTTTAACCTTCCATTGGACCACACAACTTTTGAAGCCAACCCTGGCATGGAGCAATAGCTCAGCTCAATACTCTCTAACACAGCCACATGGATGGGATGAATGGATATAGGAGAGTTATTCTCAGGCCAGTGGGTAGATAGTGGCCATAGTTCTAAGAACTGAAAGGAAACACAGAGAGGAAAGACATAGTTCTTGTCCTCAAACAATCTCATAGTCTAGTAGGACAGATTTTCTTTTCAAAAGTTTGATTCTCCAATCCCAACAAATGCAAAGAAACATATTCATCTTGAGAATTAATGGGAAAATCCAACTGCCATAGGAAAGTGATAAATAGAAAAAATATAGGGAGAATGTGTTACCTTTCACCTAACACAGACTAGTCTTACAAAAATATAGGGTAGTCTATGATTGTAAGTGGAATTAAGAGTCCCTTGTACAACAAGAGCAACACCATTCTAACACCAGGACTTACTATACAAACTGCTAATGATCCAAGGACCATAAAAATAGGAAAAAGTAAACCCTGAAATGGTGCCTGTGGCCTCATAAGTACTCAATGACTAGAATATAACCAGGAGAAAGAAGATGAGTGAAAAAGAAAAAGAAGGTATGGGAAGAAAATAGGAGGCAAGTTGACCATGTTCAGTTTCTCAAGGTAAAACTGAGTTGTTTAGGAAGGCAGTGAGTAGAAGCTGTGAAATAAAGGTTAAGCCATATTAAGAGCAATAAATTTTATGAAATGTTATTTGGGTTACTCTCAGAACTCCATTTTTTATTATTTATTTCCCTTTTTCATTATGTTTAATACCAAACACTAAAAAATTAATCAGGAAATTCCATCTGTCCAACAATTTCAATTTATAAAATTCCTTTTGCTTCAGAAGATTAAAAGCAATCCCTCAGAGTGAACTGTGCATTCCAAGACAGCCCCAAACAGCCTGAACAAAGACTCTGGAGTGTCATTTTCTTTTATATTGTAACATCTTTGAGTCACTTGCTATCTATAAATAAACTTGCATTTTACAGAAATCCCTCTATAAAAAGCACCATGCTGAAATTCAATAACAAGACTATTTTTAAAGTATTTTAATTTTTAAAGATTTAATTACAGGCCACAAATAACATAGGAGTTATAATTAGCTTATTATAAGTTTGTTGTGTTTCTTAACAACTCTTTAAAACAGTCCTATATCTGTGATTTTTTTTTTTTTTTGGTACTGGGGATTGAACTTGGGACCTTGCGCTTGCGAGGCAGGTAGTGGAACCACTGAGTCCCTATGTCTGTGCTTTTTATGTGCAAGTCAATGTTAATGGAAGATTTTGTTGATTATTTCTGCCTGGTTTTACAGCAGGAAAAATGAAATCAGCAGTATTCTGACATCAGTGATCAATATTGTTTATAATGTGTGTGTGTTTATATGTGTGTGATATGTATGTCTTATTTCCACTTTTAGCTCTTTTACATTGTCCTGGGTGCATTATAAGAAGATATCTAGCAATAAAATGATACCTTTGTTATAAAAGCCTTTTCCTTAAAAGCAAATAAAAGAGAAAAGCAAAGAAATTTTAGGGGAAATGTTTATCTTACCAAAAAGGCATGTTCAAATGTAAATCCACGAAAGAGTAACATTATGAATAATAAAACTGGGCCTAGACACAAATGTCCAACTGAATTTGTTAATTGATCTTGTATCAAAGGATAAAGGGTTCGTGAGTTACGTTCAACTTACTTATATGAAACCAGATGCTTGGGAATCATAGTCTTGATCTGCATACGAAGATATAGATACTATCAAAGGCATCTTAGAAATGCCAGTTCAGATAACTTAGAAGGTATAGTGTTTGGAATTTTAGACTTCAGCAAGGGCTCTGCTCTTTCAAGGGTATATGGTTTAAAACTATAGGAAGAGAGGAAATAATTCAGAGAAAAATTTATTTTTGTCTCTGTCTTAATTGATAAGCATTAAATGCCCAAGTTCTATCAGGTTTTTGCTCTACAAAAAAAAAAATCTCTGGGTAGTTTTCTCCTAAGAACTTCTGTGGAGTGCAGCAGATGTCAGCTACAGTAACCAGAGACAGAACAAGGCCTTGGGTACAGGACTCTGTGTAACAGAAGCTAATTGATTTTCTGTAATTTGGCCTGTCTTACAACATTATATTTCAGACAGAGTGAAAATTACTACTTTCAAGCTTACTGTTTCTTGACAATTAAAAACGAATAGCAATATTTTTTGAAAGAAGGAAGAGTAAACATAATATTTGATTCATTGGTGTCCTAGAAATACAGCCAAAAACACATGCTCGATTTTATTTCTCACCTCCATGGACAATTTCCATTAATTTACACAGTGAAGGTGCAGTGCATTTGATCCATCACACAAAATACACAGTGGAAAAGGATATTATTACTATGATATGAGGGACATCTCATATCTCTGTTGTGTAAAGCCAACAAAGGGGCATGAATATAAGTCTAACAGAAGTTTCTAGGAAGAGATTTTTTGAAAATGTAGGCCAACAGCAAAATATTCGTGGACTTCCTTGGGGAAGAAAACTACTATTCTAGAAACTGCTATTCTAGAAACTACAGTTGCTATAGTGGGGGTCATTACATAGCAATAATGTCCTTTTGTTGTAAATCCCAAGATAATAAAGGCCTCAGGTAACATTTTAGGTAAAATGGTAGATAGTTGGCCTAGAAAACCAAGAAAGATGAATGTTTTCTTTTCTAAAGTCAAGACTCTTCATTCTGAAATCTGCTAAGGACACTCAGCTCTGAGACACTGTGAAATGTCAAACTGAGCCTCATAAATTGTGGGAAAATTTCTTGAGACCGGGTGAAATTCACTGTGCTAAGTAGAAGATAGTGTGTTTAATAAGTCTATATAAAATTTTGCAAAATCATTGGAAAATGTTTCCCAGAGATACCATACCAATATAGTGGCAGTCATCAAAAAGGAAACAGGTTTAGAGAATGAACACAAATAGAAATAGAATATTAGACTAGATAAGTCCTTGTGGTGAGCTGGAGTGGCATTTCATATATTCTTACTTCTGTTTGCCTTTTGAAAAACAGTATCCAGTGCCATTATTGAAACCATTTCTTTTCGTCTTTACTGCATGTGAAAGGAGTGCTTTTAGCAGCAAAGTTGCTCTAAGTGTATGACCAATATCAACCTGAAGTCACTGTAAAGGTGTTATCAAATCTCACTGTTGAATTCATTTCTAGAATCAGAATACAAGGGCACATGAATAATGTCTGTGCTGGTCTTTCCCTTCCCAATTAGTATTCATGAATCCCTGGGAAACAATCCCCTCCTTGTTGCATCATTTGATTGCTGCTTGATTTTAATTTGTTCTGGCACCTCATTACGGGGCACTACTTCCCTTTCATTGGCTATATGATAAACTGTGGTGAGCCCTGAAGGATCTACCACCAATGAGATTTCAACCCTTATTTCTTTGTGTAGCTTGTTCCTTCTTGGTTCAAAGGCAGCTTAGACAGAGATGCTAGTTCAGATCCAAACAGGTAATGACACTGATTACTGACAGCATGTGTACGATAAGCCTTTCTCTTCTCTTCAGTACCACCCTGGTGTGCTGACATCTTTTCCTTTCAGCTATCAAGTAAAACTTCATTCACTGGGAGGAGGGTCTCATTGAAGTCCATGAGTCCTACTTAAGTAGTTCTTTAATGCTATCTTCAATATCTTCAAGCTTAACATCAGGAGGACCATGCAACATACAAAAACATCTTCTATTTTGAAACCTAAAAGTTCCTGACAATTATTTGTGCACAAGTCTGAATTAAGATACTACTTGAAAGTGTGTATGTATGTAAATTCTCTAACTTTGAAGGCCAAATACTCATGGCAAAACACAAAAGAGAGAGAGAGCTTCTTAGTGGATTACAGGGATCCGATCACATGCAAAACATAGCTTATCGGACCACTTAGTTTGCTGGGCATGGTGGCAGTACTCAATCAGGAGGCTGAGGCACTGAACTACATAGTGAGACCCTGTCTCAAAACAACAACCACCACAAAAAGAACACTGAGTTTAATATAGCCTACCATCCCAGATTTGCCAGATATCTAGAACAGAAAACCCCCGGGAAGATGGCAAACCATCCTCTGAGAGTAGACAGAAGGAGGAAAACCCCAGAGAGATTGTGGCTTGTGTGCCAGGCTAGCAGTAGCAACGTGCTAGCCTCATCTTCCCTGCATGACACTTCATCCTCACCAACACACTGGACAAGCGTTCTGTTTCCTTACACTGGGAAAGAAGAGTTATGTATTTTCTTACCTCAAAGCAATCTTCTATTGAAAGTAATTGTTCCCTCCACATTGGTATTTTTTCAGAATCCAAGACTTTAATGGAAAAATAATGGGAAATGAATCCTGTTTTCCCAATTGCTCAGCGGGCATGTGTGCTGGTCCTTCTTTCTCCTCTCAGAACACTTAACTGGGTCTTAAAATGTGGGGTTTTCTAAGAAGAAATTTTACATTTTCAGAATGCTTATTCAACTACAGGACCTTTTCTGGCTTCAGTGTTCTTCCTACATGAAAATTATTCTGTCAATTTTTGTCATATTGATATATGGGGAAGAGATGCAACTCCCAAAACTGCTGGATATCCAAAATGTGAGTTCATGTTCTCTAAAATCAAAGAATGAATTCTAGGAACAAAGGAGGTTGAGTAGGAAAATTTTTTGAGAGGAGTATAGTTTCTGTCTAAGAGAAACAGAAGGGAGACCAGAAAGTGGGTTGCCTGCCCACCCTGCTTCTCAAAGGTGTTTTATGGGACAAAGCCATGAGGTGAGGCGGGCTCAAGGTGGGACAAAACTATAGTCCACTAGTAAGATTACAAGTACATTTGCTTAGGTAATATTGGTCCAATGAGAAATCACAAGAGGACATGAGGTGGGACAAAATTATGATCAACCAATAAGATTACAGTAAGTATAATCACCTAGGTATATTGATTAAATGATGATCCAATGGGGAAGCAAGTCACTTAGCAAGGATACAAGGACAGAACAAGGATTTCCTGTAAGGGACAGGTCAGGGATCTTTCCTGGAAAGGGTGGGTAGGATCTTGGTCCCCCAGCCAGGTGACTGATACCTATTTAGAATACCAATCACTGCTATTCATCCCTAGGGGAAGCTTGCTGTTGTAGCAGTTTCTCTTCTTTTAAAATGCTGGCCTTCAGTGAACATGTCTCGATTGTCCTCCATGTTGGCTCCTCGAGGGCTGGCCTGTCTAACTGGCTTAAAATAATTTCTAACTAACTTAGCTATCTGCAATAATATATCCATCGTCTTAAGTGAGTCTGTTGTTGCTGTTGTTGTTACTGTTTAATTTTTATAAAGAATTTATACTGATCTAGATACTTTCCTTCTCTATTCATAGGGCATGACATTTCAACAGCAGTTTGGTTTCTATAGCCAAAGAACAGAAACTAACAGCCAATAGAGAGATAAAACTAACCATGCTGTTAGAAAATACTAAGATAAAAATCCACAGCCAGCTCTGTTAGACTACAAAAGCATTTTAAAAATTCTTCTGCTAATTTTTTTAAAGCATTATCTTTGTTTCCATAGGACAAAAGTAGTTAATCTTTCTAGGTATAGTAGCACACACCTGTAATCCCAGCTACATGAGAGAATGAAGCAGGAGGATCTTTTCAAGATCATTCTGGACAATCTAGTTAGACCCTGTTTCAAAATTACAGTTAATCAAAGAATAAGTCAATTCACACAATTTTAAGATTCAAAAGTACATACAAATGGATTTTTGAGATACACTGCCATGGGAGCAGAAGTGATCTTTTAATTTTACTTGAAATTGCAAAGTTTCCATTAAAATTGTTTACTTGGTTTTGAAAAGCAGAAATTCATTGCAAACTAGTGAAAGGATGAGAAAGGAAATGATTACAATTAAACACAAGTTAGATTTGGGGGAAAATGATTTGTCTTCATAAATCAATGTGCTTTATAGATACATGGGGATTTTGAGTCATATACAGAAGGGAATCCATCAATTCCACATCTGACATCCAAAGACTCTCTGAAGAATATATAGCAAAACCATGTGCATTATTTTAGACATACTTTCTAACTACTGCTGTTTATAAGTAACAACTCAAAATCTGCTTTGGCTTACATATCTTTTCAAAATCTTGTTCTTTATCTATTGCACTATGTCAATTATATAGATAAAATAAGAGCTGAGAAACCTTCCTTGAGAAAATGTTGTTTTTGTTACAAACTTTGTCCTGCTACCTCCTGAGCTCCTTGAAAATGAAAATCTCTGTATCTTCTAAATGACAGCCACCTTGTCGGTGGAACCAAAATAGCTCCCTCAGCTAGAAAGCTGTCTGTCAGTGAGAGTTCTGACAGATACTGGATTTGGCATGCAGGAAGAAGGCAAGAAATGGTCCCGTGGAAGTAGATTCAGTGAGAGAACCTCCCTGGCTAAGAAGTAAGGCAGGAAGAACATTTGGGAAACAGTGCCCTCCTAGATAGCAGATCAACCATAAAGAAGCTAACAGACACTTCTGGAAATAACAGATGGGAGAGAGAGAGAGAGAGAGAGAGAGAGACCAGAGAAATAGGCGACAAGTTCCTTTTTCCACCATTAACCCTTGTAGGATTTTGAAAGGATCATGGTTAGATCATGCACCAACTTGGAAAGTTTCCATTTGTAAAAGGAATCAAATACATTTACATGCACAGGATTTTCTCTCCCTCCAGTGGTGGGGTGGAGCATTTGAGTGATTTCCTGTCACTGCATGATACTGCTTCATAAATGAAGATGTGTTTCCATTGCAGTGCATTTTCCCCACAAAGAAGATTTTCTTCAGGCATGCTTCTGTCTGTTATGGTTGTTCTGAAAGCATTCCCACACTCCAGGGAGTGCACTGCCTCCCAACCACTCTGATTAGTGATAAGGTAACAAGGGTCTCCTCTCTTTTTGGCTAGAGATACAGGATTCCTTTCTCCTCTGTAGTTCTATCAAATGTGAAACTATATAGTATTCATAGGCAACTTTCTGGAGCCCTAGTCAGAGCCAGAAAAACCTGAGAAGCTCAATGAGAAAAAGAATGCAAACTTACCTAGAGTAAAGGTGGAAAATATGAAAACTCAGAGGACAGACACTAAGATAAAGGTTCTAAAGAGTGATCTGTACCTGAAATAAAGGGCAATAATTAGAGATAAAGTTTAGAACACATCTCTACCTTTACCTTCAAGTTAGTCATTTCTTCTATTTTCATCTTTAAATATGTGACAATACTTCTAGTGTAGCAATGTGATCAATGATAGTGGATGGAAAAGTAAAAAAAAAACAGCAAAAATAAATGATGACCATTTTAACTATTTTGTACCTGAAATTTTCTTCTTCAATATAGAATAACTTGCATAATACCATAACTATACAGAGGTATTAGTAGAAATAGATCATAAATTGCAGATGTCTAATCAATAGGTTAGATCCATAATGGAAAATGTGTCTGTGTGAAGTATGCAAAGTATGCAGCTTTTTTTCCGGCCCTATACTCAGGCATTGATGATGCCTTCTCCACTTCTCCTCTTGTATGTCTCCAAGGCAACCAAATTCTTATGTTTTCACTGAAAATCTGTTCCTTTTCTGGCTTCCTTATTTCAGTGAATAACTACATTAGCCACCGAGTTACACTAGCCAGAAATTCACTAAGTCCTTCAATCTTACAACCCAAATCTGTTTCAAATAAGTCAGTTTCTCTTCGCCTCCACCACCATTTTAATCCATTTCTTGCCTAGAGCATCTACTACTCCAAATAGCATCCACTCTTTCCTTTCTTAAGTGTATTCTCCACACTGCACCACTTCATTCAAGTATATTTGATGGCCCTACTTTGCACTCCGGAAATACTGTGGTGAAAAACAAGGAGCTGTGGAGGCAGAAGATAAATATCAAATGGTCATAAACATTACGTGGAGAATTAAAGTAAGATTATAAAATCTTATACTTTAGACATGTTCTAATAGAAGGAATCATGGGAGTTTCCACCAGAGTTACGAGGTTTGAAGCAGAAGAATAAAAGTAGTCTGCCAGGATGATGGTATCTGTTACTAAGACTTCCCACAGCATAGATTGTTTCAGATGCTCGCCAAGAACAAGAATAAGCAGAAAACGCACAGGGTGGTTTGATCTAGGTCTGTTTGTCTCAAAGCACCTACGCTTAAATATAGCACTTATTATCTACACGGAAGTTAACTTTTCTGGGTGCTCTCCAGAATGTAAACTCCAAAAAAACCCAAAAGCCATAATTGTTTTGCTCTCTGCTGTACCACCAGTGCCTAAGAATTGCACCTGACTGACAGTAAGCACACAAATAAGTACTGATTGCCTTAATGGACAAGTTGATATGTGAAGTAGAACAACAAACAGACAAACTAAATGGATCAGGGGATCAAGAAGTCTTCGTAGTGATGTCAAGGTCAGTTACTTCAGCTCCCAAGTATAAATGGACTATAAACTCCCCCGTCAGGATTTGCATCTCTCGCACCTAGCTTCTATCCTCACCTCACAAACCTCATCAACTCCCCGCTAGGAGGAGTCACACCTCCCGACCTAGAAATCCTCCCACCTCCCCCTCTATTTCTCTTTCCCTACCCTCCCAACCAAAGTTCCGGCAACCTCCGGGTCGCAATGATCGTCGGGAATGGTAGTCTTCCAGTCCAAGCCTATAGAGGGTTAGACCATTTGCAAAACTACGCCTCCCAGCGGTCCTCGCGGCAGAGGACGACTGAGTCACCTGATCAGAACGCGGGAGTTGCGATGGCGGCGCCCTTGCTGCGTTGGTTCGGCCCTGGAAGACGTTGGCCTTTAGCATGGGTGGACAGCGGTTCCCGCCACCGAAGAGGGGCCCCGACTGGGTCAGCGTCCAACCGGACGAGGGAACAGAGTTCAGTGGCTCAGCAGCCCCTCTGCACGTCCCAGAAGCTGAGGAAAGGGTATAAACTTTTAATACTGTTACTGCACACCTAAGTTTGAAGTGGAACTGCGGGACTAGAGAGATGACAGCCTCTGTGGCCCAGCCTTTAGACGTTTTGGTGGGAGGGTGTTTGCCTGTAACATAAGAGTCCTGACACCTAGATGAAAATAAAACATGCCTTCTCTCACCCTCTTGCCCACAAATGAACTACTCAAAGTAGGCATATTTGGGGGAACTCGGCGAGTGTAAAATTGCAAGTGTTTTCTTTAATCGAAGTCTGTACTGGTAGCACTACCGGTGGGGTCAGTGACACACAGCACTATTAAGGGCTAGAAAGGGATCCTTTGTCTACAGGCTCTGTGTGGTGGTGGTATAATGTCATTAGTCAAAAATCATGAGTTGGAAAACCCCAGCTATTTGTGAAAGCGTTTTATGTTTAACGTATGGGACCAAGGGTGATATGGCTAACTGAAGAGATCTTCCCCTGGTTATGTAAAGAGCTTTGCTTGTTTTGCTACATGTTTTCTAAACAGCTGTTTATGATTCACTGTATAAGATTTAAATAGTTTTTTAAAATACAGATATAAGCCACGTTTCTCATATTTTGTTTTTACTTGGAGCTTGGCGTTATCTTTGCTTTTTAATTAGGACAGAGAGAAAATGTCCAACGCATTCATTTCTTTTCATAACTTAGATAATCTTCCTGTGAATGGAAAGTATGTTTTTCTCTCATGTAATGAAACTGCAAACGTATTTTAAATAATGAATTTTTGATTTAATTCCTCTTACAGACTGTCTCCAAGTGTTAAAAAGGAATTAATCTTTTTGCAACACACTAGGTATAGAACATGTATTGCAGTTGGTTTTTTAAAACCCCAAACGTGAACAAAAATCTACATAATACACAAAATTGCTTAGGAGAACAGCAGGATAGGGACATACATAGATTTCACAAGGAATAAACACAGTTACCCAGAGAGTCTTGTGTGTCAACCCAGCAAAGTAGAAAAGGCTAGATAATATGGTATTTAAAGCTTTATGGACTGGGGATTTAGCTCAGTGGTGCTGCTGTGTGCCTCGCTATTGCAAGGTCCTGAGTTTGATCCCCGGTAACAACAACAACAACAACAAAAACCAAAAAACTTTGTTAGATTTGATAGAAAGCAGGCACAAACAAAGAAACCTGAAATCCAATCTCAGAAACTGGAAATGATTTGAGGGACCAAAACCAAAAAGCTACGTCTGATGGCTGAATGTTTTTCTTTGCAAAATTTTCAGGAGTATCATTTAGTGATCTGTTACATTTGTGTTATCCTGGTATTTGTTATAAAGCTACTGTTATAAAATGAATTCAAAACAAAGTTGAGAATTTTCTTTTTAACCATTATTTCTGTTGTACTAGTATCCTGCTAGTTACCTGAATTCTAAATATTTGAAAGATCAGCTTTCTTCACTTAAGTGATTAACTGGTAAGCTACAGTTAATTAGAAATTGCTGCTTTTTCACTGAAGTCAGCCAAGCAGTTGCACCTAATACTCATTTCTAAATTGTGTGAAGATGCCAGATGGTTTTGTTCTCTATTGCCAGTGAGCCTCCTAATGCCACATTGTAAACTCTTTTTTTGCCAGTCTCATTGTAGATGTTCTTTACAAATTGCTTTTGACTTAGTCACCAATAAAATGACATTTTTAAATGTGAGAATATAAAATTTTAAGAAGTTAAAAACAAACAGGAAATGAACATTTGTGGCTTAGGCTTATAAAAATTCATATATGGTGCTAGATGTAACTACTTCTTAACAATTATCTCATTCTTTTTAGTGAACACAAATGGGCAGCTGTGGTAGGATTGGAAATTCATGCCCAAATCTCCTCCAACTCCAAACTTTTCTCTGGATCTCAAGTGTGCTTTGCAGCTCCTCCAAATTCTTTGGTTTCCTTTTTTGATGCATCTCTGCCTGGAACTTTGCCGGTAAGCTTTTTATCTGACTTGATTTTCATGAGTATTTGTTATACTGGAGATAGATAATGACTTCCTTGTTTCAATATCTTGACACACTCTTAGGAAATACTTGTTTAGGGAATTTTGGATAAAGTGAGATGGACTAAATGTTTCTAAAGACTCATCTCTAATTCTGTTTCTAATTCTGAATGTGTTTGTACATCTGTTACTCCACACACATTTTAGAATGCCTATTAAATACCAGGCACTATGTTATGAAGTCATTTATAAAGAAGAACAGACAGCTCCCAGCCCGGAGGAGGCTTCTGGGTAGGTGTGCCACAGCTCCCAGCACAGAGGAGGCTTCCAGGTAGGCGTGCCATAGCTCCCAGCATGGAGGAGGTGAGCCGCACGGGCACCAGCAGCACGCCCCCATCAAAATGAGAAAACACGTAAACAAGCCTCAGAACCAGACTTCCAGATCACCTACAGCAACCCCAAAGCAAAATGAGATGGAACACTCTGATACTGAACCACCTGGACTCCCTGAACTGGCAACCAAAGAGGATCTGGAAAAAATGAAATCAGAAATAATTTCTCACATAACAGCAGAGATTGTGCCCATAGTGCAAGACATGATTAATAAATCTAGAGAGGACACAGATAAAAAAATAGAGGAACGTGATGAAATCCCAACATAGGAAACAAATGGAATCCATAAAACAGGTGCAAACAGATTTCTAGGAGATTAAAAACTCCATTGAAAGTCTATGCAGCAGAATGAGCCAATTTGAAGACAGAATTTCAGATATAGAAGATAAGATTGCAATTAGTGACCAGGAAAAGAAAAATTTCTTTAAAATTATAAGGGACCACGAGAAATCAATCCAGCAGCTGTTAGACGATGCAAAGAAGAATAAAGTAAGACTGATTGAAGTCAATGAAGAAACAGGACAGAGTGCAGATGACATAAAAAATCTGTTCACAGAAGTGATGGCAGAAAACTTCCCAAGCAGGGGAAAAGAACTTGACATACAGATAAGCAAGGCATATAGGACTCCAACTAGCCTTGATAAAGATGAGCAAAGATCCCTGCCTTTAAGGGGTTCAAAGACTAGTAGTGGTGATATGTCTTATAAACAGAGTACAAAGTGATTACAGTGGACCCTTGACTTACAAATTCATTCGGTTCCTAAGAGCTGGTTGTAACTGTTAAATTGGTTGTAAGTCAGTACAGCTGAGATCTGGATGTTTACCTAGGCATACACTATATATAACAGGCAGTTGAATCTTTCATTAACCTAATTAACCTAAGTTGTTGGTATGTCAGGCCGGTCATAACTTGAGGGTCCACTGTACTTCTATGAAGTTAATAGGTAAAGGATGGTTTTGGAACCCAAAGAAGGAATACATAATTCGGTTAAAGCAAGGACTAATATGAGATATTGTAAAGGGTGTATTTGGTTAAGGAAGTGTGCCTGAAAGAGGTGGTATCTGAGCTATTTGAGAAGCCAAGTCGGTGTTAAGCAGATAAATGAAAGAGCAAGAAGAATCTGTAGTAAAAGGAAGCAGCACATGTCACATGATAATGATAATTTAAGATCAATAATGATGGTAGTTATTGAAAATTAAGCAGCAGTCAATGAAGAATTGGCCACAATTTGCAGTGATTTAACTATTCATTTTTACATGACCTCAAGGAATGACTGAGCCAGGTGTATCTATCAGCAAGATTTTTAGTATGTGTTTTCATATAATTGGGTGAATTTTGAAGAAAAAGATGGAGCAATGTAAATGAGCTAATAAGTAGCTCAAGGTCTGTCTAGGACCTATAGTATTGACTGGGTATAGGGTTTCCTGCCATGTTTGACGAGATCAGGTATACATGGTGGTAATAGGAGTGTGAGGTGTAGGGATGGTCATGGGTAAATTCCAATCTGTCAGACATTTCAATATGAATGAAAGCTGGTTGACTTGAGTGCTGGCACTCCTGCAGGGACTCTGTCTGCCTTTCTCAAAATCACTGCTCAGGCAGGAAGGTTCTTGGCCTTGCCCCGCCATGTCTGACTTAGCTGGGCCTTTGATTGTGTCAGGGCACCATCTCTGTCTTGAACTTCTTCCTCATTTATGCTTTTTGTTGTGGAGAAATCCGATCTCTGCAAACCATATCCAGGGCTGCCTTTGATTTGCTGTTGGGTCTCTAGAGGAATATGGGTGTAGAGGTCTGTCTCCATGGAGAGTTTTTGTTTGGAGAGAGACAGTTTTTCAGTTATAAACATATGAGGGGGTTTTTTGGTTTTATTTTGTTGTTCTTGTTTTGAGCAGAGGCTCAGATGTAGTAGAAATAAAATAATATCTATTTGGACAAGTGAAATGAAAGGGAATTTATATAACACTTCTTTTTCCTTCTCAGTTGAAAACATTTTTTCCCCATGTGGTAATTCATTGACGAGAGTCTAGGTGTAAGCTCTGAGTTCCTTCGAGGTTTTCCAGCTGGAAATGTGATATCTAGCAGGGTACTTATTATAGTTTACATTTAGAAACATCCACTTCAGATAGGCACTTTTTTTTGTAAACAGACTCTTCAGTTATGCCTAAATATAGTCAAATATTAGAGACAGTTCAAAATAACAGGCCAACAGGCTTCTTGTCATGCACCAGAAAAGGTGTTTGTCCGATGATAAGCATGTCAGTAAAACAGTAGAAACATTTGAATCTTAACAGCTTGGCTTAACATTAATTAAATGGTACACAAAGGCTAAAAATACAGTCTTTCATGAGCTAGGATATGTTTTTCTTCAGCGCTAACAACAGTCAGTTTGTGTAGCCTATATGGTTATTCTCTTGAGCTAATCTACCTCTTTCCAGAAATGCTTCTCTCTTGAAAGCACCTATTTTAGTACTTGAGTAAAATTATATCAAAACTCCCAAAATAAAACATAACTGAAAACATTTCAAAGCTGTAATTTGCCTATAAATAGATTTAAAATGTACTAGAACATTTAGGCAGGTATCCTTCTCTACATACTGTAGAGATGGTATAATGATGTGCTAATATCCAGACCCTGGATCTGGTAACTACTGATAAAATTTGGTAACCCAGATTTTGAAAGTATGTTTCTGACAGCTGAAGTAGAATATTAGGCTACTGTTTTGATCAGTTAAGCCAAGAAATATGTATAATTCCTGATGATGCTTGGAACTCTTATCTTCCCAAGGCTATTCCCTTCTCTCCTCATTCTTCTCCTTAACCTACTGTCTCCTTCTTCACATGTGGCCAGTTTCCTTCACCCAGCCCTGACATGCTGGTTTCCCATACTTCATTTCTTGGCTCTCACTTCTGTTCCCTGAGTTTCCCTGTGTAATCTTTCACCCTCAAATAGAGCTTTCTAAAGCTGCAAGGTAGCGAGTCTGTGTGTCTAATGTCCTACTGTATATTTCCATCCAAATGATTCATTAGTATCTTAAGTTCAGGACTTAAAATATTGAGCCTATTATCTTTTCTCTCCAAAGAATACACTAGTAAGTGGAGAAGAATCTGCTCATAAATGGATGTTAGAGAGAAAATGTGTATATCATATACATACACATGAATATTAAAGAAGGATCAGAAATCACTGAGAAAAGGAAGATCTATTCAACTGACAGTTTAGAAAACTTGGTTAGCTATTCAGAGGAAAATATCATTCTAGCTCATTTCATACATCAAAACAATATTCAGGGCTGGGGATTTAGCTCAGTGGTTTCACCGCCTGCTGCTCAAGTGCAAGGACCTGAGTTTGATCCCTGGTACCAAAAAACCCAAAAAAACAAACCAATATTCAAATATATATATTTACAAGTTAAAAGTAAAATTAGAACAAAATACAGACTATTCCCATCCTTGGGATGGGAAGAAATTTTGTAAGCATAAAGGCAAGAGGAAAAACTGATAAGACAAAATGATGGAGATTTATCTACTTTATCCATCCAACAAATTTATTGGCCCACTAATTCTTTTTGGAATATATCATAGGAAGATAATGAAATGTGTGTATGAAGACTTCATGCAGAATTTCCGATAGGATTATTTGTAATAGTATAAAGTTGGAAGCAACCAGAACTTCTTGGTGTTGGGGGAATGGTCAAGTTATTTTACATCTATGCAAGGGAACATTATGAAACACTAATAATGTTTATGAAGGATTTTTAATAACAAGAAAATGCTAAAGGTAAATATTTTATTGAGATGAATAGAATTTACATGTACATAGACTACTTAATATTCTTTTGTCTCAGTTTCTTATAAAATGAGGATAACACATATGACTCGTTGGATTTTTGTGAGAATTAAATGAATCAGTGCCTTTTAAACAACACAGTCACTGCAAGTCCTAAGTGCTCCGTAATTCTCACCTGTTAGTGTGACATGTAGGAACTGGTGGTCATCTTCTCAGAGACCTCCCTGAATTATTGAGCACAGCTATATTGCCAATGACAGCAGAAGTAAATGCTATACACAACAGTTATCCACTTAACCTGGATTACATTAGTTAAGGAATCTAACCCACAAAACTAACCTGTTGGCCCTGTCACCTCGGGGATATATAGAGAATTAAGGGAGCAGTAAGAAAATAATAGGTATATACTGGGTAAAAGTACTTCTCAAGTAGAAATAATGCATTTGCAAAAGAGTAGGTTAGTAAGATTCTTTTTTCAATCCATATGGAGGGTTGGGTTCTGTTTCGGTACGAAAAGTAGTGACTGGTTGATTTTCAGATACTCTAATAAGAAAAATGCAGCCAAAAGAATTTAGTGGGGTTTTTTGTACTGGGAATTGAACTTGGGTTCTTGTGCTGGTCCTGCTGTGGTGAAACCACTAAGCTAAATCCCTGGTCCCAAGAATTTAGATTTTAATGGAAAGTTTTTTTTTTAATAGATCAGATTGGGGCCATGTATAATTATTTTTTTGCCCAGGTGCCCCATTAAAGAGATGCTCACAATTATGGAAGCCCACAGTGGCTAAAAGAGTAGTAGTAGAGCTTTAAAATGTCTCAAGATTACTAAATATTTATTGAGTACCTTCAGGCACATAGTGTGCTCTCTTAGTAGGAAAGAAAAAGATTGTTGCTTAAAGAAGTTATGATAATACGTGTCTTTCTGTACCCATGTGTTATGGCATGTTTATAGATGTCCCCCTAAAACCTTTTGCAGTCATAGCTGGAGCTTTTTTGGGAAGTGCCTAGATCTAGGGTGTGTGATGCTGGGATCAAGGATGAGATGCTAGGATTAGGGGTGTGAGTGGATGGGTAGCCTAGATAAGATATAAGGGACAGAGAGTCTTTGCTTGCCACTTGTTACTTGTTGCCATGCTGCCTTCTGCCTGCCATGAACTATTTCTCCTCTGCAATAACCCTCTCCATGTTTCCCTGTCTTGGAGCCTACCAGCTATGAACTAAAACCTCTACAAACTGTGAAGTACAGTAAACCTTTTCTCCTTTAACTTGGGTGTGCAGTATTTTGTCTCAGCAGTGAGAAAAATTAAGACACAATTTATTCTGTTTGTCAGTTGTGTCTGCATTCATTCACTCAGCTGACATTGATTGGATGCTTACCATGTACTGATCATTCTACTAGCTCTTGTGGCACAGCTTAGAACCACAGTAGGTAAGGATAGACATGAGTCTTGCCCTTGTGGAACACGGACAAGGACGCGGGCACTTGAAATACCTGTTAGTTGGCGTGTTGGTAGTGGAAAAGTCACATGCTTGAGGATCGCATAGGAGAGCATTCAGAGATACAACAGTTTGTGAAATAGGCGAAGTAAAAAGTGAATGAAATGTACAAGGACCAGGAGAAAACCAGAACATGATTTGCTCTAAGATAGAACATGTTTCATGGGTCATAGGCAGAGCAAAAAGCACTGATAAGATATCAGATAGTGTCTGTCCTTGAACTCCAGGGCCTGCTCAACTCTTTTTTCCTCTGTTTTTCAGAAGCTCATGTAATCTGGTTTGTCTTTCCTCTTCCCCTCTCCCTCAGACAAGAATCTCTAAAAATGCCTTTGAAGAATGAATATGAATATATATGTGTATATAAATAAAATCTTAGAGGGAAGAATTTCAGATATGTACTGACATTTGAGCTCCCTAGCAACCAGATTCTCCTAGAGCAGTTGTGGCCAACCTATGGCATGCATGCCTCAGCAGGCTGTTTGTATGATTGAAAATTCTAAAAGGTTAGCCATCTCTGTCCTAGAGTGAGGGCCACCAATAAAGTGGAGTACTACTCAGCCATAAAGAATGAGAAATTAGAGGCATTTATAGCTAAATGGATGCACATTGAGGCCATACTCTTAAGTGAAATAAATAGGACACACATGTATAAATACCAAATAGTTTCTGTGGTGTGAGAAACTGAAAGTGTAAATAAGGATCAAAATGTATAATAGCTAATGTGAAATAGGAAGGAAAGGGGAAGGGGAAAGAAAAGAGGGGAATGGAAAATGGAATTAATATGAAAAAATGGAAACAGAATCTTTGTAAATAGGGAAGGGTGGAGGGGTTAAAGGGAGGGCAGGGGAATGGGGAAAAATAAGAATCAAGATATATATATAGCATGTAGAGGGCCGGGGATTTAGCTCAGTGGTTCTGCTGCCTGCCTAGCAAGTGCAAGGACCCAAGTTTGATCCCCGGTACCAAAAAAAAAAAAAAAAAAAAAAAAGATACGTCATGTAAAGGTGCAAATCTCCAATGATGAATGCCATTATATTGTACACCTAAAATATACCAATACAATTTTTAAAATACTTGGAATAATACACATGGAACTGGTAGGGTTGGCTCTCTCAAGGATAGAAAAGTACTGTTTTTTCTTCATTTCCCTTAGTTTTTTTAACTTGTACATTATCATTTATAAAGCTAACATTAGCCAGTTGTGGTGCACCCTGTAATCCCAGCACTCAGAAGGCTGAAGCAGGAGGATGCCTGCACAGTTTGAGGCTAGCCTGGGCTATATAGTGAGTTCAAGCCCAGCCTAAACTAAATAGCAAGACCCTGTCTCAAAAATAAATAAATAAATAAATAAATACATCAAACTATATGAATATGAGGAAGAGGAAGGCCCAGCACATAACAAGACAGGATTAAGTTAAAATAAAAATTAGACTAAACATATCTCTCCTTGAATATACTGTTAGAGTCATTTTTCCAGCAGTGTAGAAACATAATCTTGTTATACCTGTTTCCATGCTGTTACCACCTTTTCCTCAAACCATTACAGCCAGACCAGTTCATAATTGGCACGATGCCATTTTTTGTTCTCTTAGTAACATTCCAATTTTCACAGGATTGGATAAAAAGTGAAGACATGGCCAATTGTCTCCTACAACCAGTATTGAGTCAGTATCCGTGGATGAGGGAAAGAAGCACTTCATCTTCTCCAAAGGCTACCAGAGCAGATGTTGGAACAGGAAAGCAAGTTGGGGGAAAAAAAGCCCTGGAAATTTATATAGAATTTGAAATCAGTATTTTAGTACCTCACTGTAAAATATAAATTGATAACCAAAATCCCCAGACATTTGAGAAAATTCTCCAACATGATGCATAGAGAATACAATAAAAAAGAAAGCTAAAGGACATTGCAGACAATAGATAGTGCACAGGGTAAAAGAATACTTTAAAAGTTAAAAGCTTTAATAACTATTGGAAATAATAGCTGCATTTTTGAAACAAGAATAGACTACTACCTTTTAAAAATGAACAATTAATAAAAATGAGCTCTTTGAATTAAAATTATGGTGCATTTGTTTCCCACAAATAAACCTCAGAAGAGTTAGAAGATAAAGTCAGAAAATCTTCCTGAAAGTAAAACAGATGTGGAGTGAATTGGACAGTAAAGGAAAAAAAGAGAAAATTAGAAAATCAATCCAGGAAGTACAATATCTGATTATTTACAGTTCCAGAAAGAAAAGAGAGAGAAAACATGGGAGGAAATGATCAAATAATACAGATTAATTTCCGAGACATGTATCTCCAAATTGAACAGGCCAGCCAACTGCCCAGCACTAGGAATGAAAATAGTCTCACATGCAGCCACGTCATGACATTTATGAACATCAGAGATAAAGATAAGATCGTAAATCTTACAGAGAAGAAAACAAAAGTCAGGTCACAGGCAGAGGATTGAGAGTAGAGAGACAATTAGGCTTCTCAGCAGTAGCACTTCAAGCTAGAAGAGAATGGAACAGTCTTAAAAGTTCTTAATGGGGGAAAAAATAACCATTCTAATCTAGAGTTGTGTGTTCTGCACTGTCAGTCAAGTGTGATAGTAGAATAATGTTTTCTAACAGGGACCCTCCTAAAAAACTTGCTCTCTATTATCCCAGGAACCTACTGGAGTTAAGGAGAATTTTAGATTGCCAGCTCTGTAGCAGGCACCGAGGTTTGCAGGGAAAAGAGGAAAAATGGCTCCAGAATAAAGGACTCTGGAAAACAATGGGGTGGAGGTGGGAATAATGGGTATCTGATGTTTGTGTGGAGAAGAGAATTTACATGTAGTGTGGTGTCTTTGAAAAGAATGAGCAGAAGGTACCTAAAAAATGAAACCCATAGGAAAAAAAGGTGTAGTCAACTCCAGGAAAAACAAAATATTCAAGAAAGGAAATGTAATCAAACTATTTACAACTCAGCAGAGAAATATATGGAGGTAATAATTACAGAAGCACCAAGTATTGATTTAACGAAAACTGTTGAGTTGGATATTGGGAAATAAAAAAACTAAATTCTTATCTACCATAATTGGAAGTCACATTCTAAATTAATAAAGCAAGAAAAAATAACGTAAGTATATGCTTTTGGTACATTCTTTGCCACTGATTAGAGGCCTCTTTCTCCTTTTTAGACTCCAAAGTTAGTGGATTTGGGCGGAGATGTAGGAAATGAGGCTACTGACTTCTTGTTGCTTGCTTTTAATTAATTAGTAAGTAAAAGATTGGTAGCTCTTATGTGACAGAACATTAGTCACAGAAGGGTATTTCCAATAGTTTCTTTTTATTTTATACACAAAATAACAATAATAATGAGATGTTACCTACACTAGTTTCTCAGCCTTTTGCTAGTGAAATTTCTGGTTTTGTTCTCAAAGTCCAAACAATAGAGAACCCCTACTTCCCCACATTCTTGCGACTCTCGCCCTCACTCTGATTTTAGGAGTGGACTCATCCACCTTCGAGATTCCTCATACTCTAGCTTATGCGTGTGGTTGGGTTCTCTGCTTGCCTAGGGGTGAAGTGACCCCTGATTTGGGTGAAGTGACCCAGCTGTCGTGGTGGGGGTGGGTGAGCACTTAGGAGTGGTCATATTGTATTTCTGAATAGAAACATAACGAAGTAGTAAATCCTTATGGTAGAGTAAGATACAAAAATATTGCGAAGTGTGTCTGTTGTATTGTTCTCTCTACCTTGTAACTTATATAAGTTATCTCTGCGAAATGGAATGAGCTGAGTCTTGTGGCTCCATGTTCTGAAAACAAGTACACTGTGTCATTGTGACAGGTTATCAAGTCTGTCTTTTTGCCAGATTAAGAAGGATTGTGACATAGGCCTGTGGCCAGGCAGCCTTAGCCTTCACTAACAGGTGATGGATTTTCCAAAGGTCCCCTGGCACAACATATTATTTAAAAATAGGAAGATAAATACCAGACAAGACAGCTCAAAGATCTGAAGGGGGTTGCTGCCAGGAACAGGAGTGGATGTCGGAAGGGCTGGGGTGGGGCACTGCTGCTTTTCATTGTCAGTCACTTTGAAGGACATGCCTGTAATACTTCCATAAAAAATTAAAAGGTAAGTTGAAATGAGTAAAGATAAAAAGGGAAGGAGTCTTTGACAGAATAAACTTCCCAGGAAAGCAGGAGATGTGTCCAGAGCCCAGGGAGAAAGACGGTTCTCCCACTGTAACTCCATAGAGAAGTCCATCCTGTCTCCCACAGGCGTGGGTAAGTTTTCCGGTTTGGGTATGGACAATTGAGGAAGCACACATCTGATTTTTTTTTTTTCCCTTTTCTAGCAAACATGTTTCTTACAGCTCTCCTTTCTGGTGCTGCTTCCTTCCTGTATTAGTTAGTACCTTTTGTATTCTGGGCCTGTGGCTGATGAACTCTTAGTTTTTGTGCGCCTCCCACTGTTCTGCTGCTCCCGCATTCTTGAATGATAGTATGGGATCCTGAGCTGACATTTATTTCCCCTCAGCCCTTTGAAGACATTATCCCATTGTCCTCAGGCGTCTGTTATTGCTGATGAGCAGTCTGCGTCCTTTGTAGGTCATTTGTTTTCTCTCTGATAGCTTGAGCCAAGATGTTTCCAGGTGTGGATTTGTTTTTATTTATTTTGCTCCAGGCTTGGTGTGCATTTTAATTTAAAGACTGTACCTTGGACTGTGGAGGCATCTGTTGGATGAATTCGAGGTGGCCTTTGCCAGGGCCCCCAGGGCTTTGTGGAATGCACCAGTGTCTGTGTTAATTTCTCACCCCCTCCCCGCCACGGCTTGGGTAGAGCCAGTGTCCAGTCCCACATTCAAGCCGGGTACAGGGTCAGGGGCTCTGATTTCCCAAGACTCTACTTCACCCATGACCTCCCCACATCAGCTCCTCCAGTTGATGGCAGAAAGTTTTCTGACTGGACCAGGATTATGGGGCTCCCAGTTTTGGGCAGAGCCATTCCTGTTCTCAGCCCACGTGAGCTCCTGGCGCTGACTTTGCCCTGGTGCTTTCATCACCAACAGCTGGTCTCTCTCCAGCCCAGTTAGCAATATCGATTAGCTTGTTTCAACCTCCTGACGACTCCATGAGGCGGTTTCTATGGTTGTTGCAATCAGAAAGTAAGTGGAGAAGTCAGAGTCAGGCCCAGTGGTCTGGCTTCAGAGTTCATGGTCTTGACCCCTCTGCTGTCCTGTCTCTTGTGGTTACCTCGGGGTGTCAAGTGGCTTTAAAACCCTGCCACTGCTGTGGCCCGAGAGGATTTTTCTTGCTTGCTTTGGGTTTGGCAGTGCGTGTGTGTGTGTGTATGTGTGTGTATGCATGCATGTATGTTGTGTGCATTTATCAGTCCGTAGGTCAGTGTAAATATGTGTGTATAAATCCAATGTGGGTTTTTTTGTCCCTGCCTCCTCCGCTGTTCACCACAAGTCTGTGTCTGCCTAGGCTGCCGTCTCGACTACTGACTGGGTAAACGCCCTCTCCCCATTCTGATTAGTGACCCTTCTGAATGGATTTCAGGAGCACAAGCATTTTATCTTCTTATTTTTCCTTAGTTTTAGAATTTGATGGAATTCTATCATAATTCTTCCAACTGAAAAGGTCATTCAGCCCATTTCACTGTACAGGTGTAGGCAGGATTACAGCTAAACTAAGGACGGCACTCTTTACTAGCAGAGATTCAGCCTCATTTTGACCTAGCGAAATCTCTTACTGTGGTACAGGATCTTCCTTAATTTATTAACTAATTATTTGCCTACAGAACTATTGACAGCATCCTAGATTATTTGCTTAGAGTTGGTTATATACCATTTATCAATGTCATTCCAATTTCTCTAGTTGAAATATTCTGAATGTGGATGAGAAATGGGAAGAAAATTAGAAAAGAAAATATATTTCTTTGGTGAAATGTCATGAGATTAACAACTCTTTTCCTCCACAATTGCCAAATAATGTTTCCAGTAATGCTGAGGATTCAGTAAGGCATCAAGTTTGTTTGAAATTTAAAGCAAGCCCATGTGTTCACCCACACGACACACACTCTTTGTGATTTGAAATGCTCATCCCTCCTGGTATCCAGTGCCTAAGAAACAGACTTGCTGTTGGCCCTTGCTGTCATTGCTGATAGGAATGTTCGCCTAGAAGGTAACAACTTTTGATAAGCAAGCTGTGCCACAACTAGATTCATTAGAAACCGGTGAGTCTGCTCTTGTTTTGTTTATCTGAAAGCATTGTTGGCATGTAACACAGAAGCCCTTAGCAACTGTGAATGCCTCATTTCCAGAACTGGGGAAAAGCTCTCTTTCACACATGTATGCAAGAACATCCTCCTCTTTTCTCATCAGCTTGTCTAAAAAAGTATTTGGGGTCTGCATACCAACGGTGTTTAGAATTGGCCTCGGCAGCTGTGGAATGAAAACTGGAACGTTGTTTACCACATTGCAGAAAACTTTGTTTTGTTCCCAAGGGTATATACTGTTTTTGGCAAGAAGAAAGAATAAAAAGGGGAGTAAATATGATTTGATGCCCTCCTGCTGGGAACTAACTGTGCAGATACTGTGTTTTATGTTGGAGATTCATTCTTAAACCCAAGTAGATTGCCCCAGAAAGGTTTTGCCTGCCTAAAGAAATGATGATGTGAATGCTTTTTAAAGGGCTTTAGGATAAATTTATTTTTAAAATTTCTTATGACAGACTTATTTAAAGCTAGATAATCTGCAATATTCTCCTCTCTGAACATGTAGGCCTTAGTAATAATTTTTGTTTTGAAGGACCAAATAGGTTTAGAAATACTTGACTAGTTCTAGAGGGCATCTGGCTGACATGCCTTCCTGACCCTTAATTCTAAACATAATTATGAAGTTGGTTTTAACTCAAAACTTAGAAATGAAACAAAGAAAACATCATAGGAAGAGTATTTAAATGAGTACATTTATAATCAGATCTGTATTTAATTCAGTGTCCATTTGCACTTAGATAATGTTTATTTGACTAACAATACAAAATGTGACAGTTTTCTATTAAATATTTTTCCATCCCAATGATTTACTTCAATGTAATCTACAGAACTTGTAATTACATTGTGTTCTCATACTTTAGTCTTGCCAGTCACTCTCCGGAGTCATTTTTATAGTTTCCCTCCATTCTCTTGGTCCCAGCGTGAGTTGTTTTGCCCTGTGTCTCTTTGTGCCTGTGAAAGAGGTGTGTCTCGGAGCTCATACTCACAAACGTAGAAGAGTTTCCCTTCCACTCTTAAATTTTCTCAGTGGTCCAACCTTGCCTTTTCACATTGTTAATTGGATGCCTGCCTTGAGCTTGGATGGCTCCTGACAAAGATGGGCTTGACCTTCAGCAGGCAGCAGGTCCTCACCTCTTCCTGGGAGGAACATTTGACCCTTTCCCTGCCATGGACCACCTTCCTTTCAGTGGATTTTTTAAAATGAAAAAATAAAAGTTTTATAGCAAAATAACAGTAATAAGAGGAATAGGAATAGTTAATGCACTATGTATTACCTTCAAAGTAGTTACTCAGGGTACAAGACAGACAAAAAACAAGGTTCTGTCTTACAAAGGAGAAAAAGAACAGATAATATCTTTCAGTGGATTCTTGAAAGTCTCCCTGTTCATCGTGTTCATTTCCCTCACTTCTGTCAGTTTTACATGCAGCATTTCCCACATGCAATCTGTGTTTCAGTAATATAGTACGTCCACTTTCTATGAATACATATTTTTTTCCTAAGTTGATGGACTATCCTTTTATGTATGTTGTTTTGAATTTCTATGTTTAAGGTTCTGAACATCATTCATGGATCTTTCTTGGATGACTTGACAGTACCTTATAATGTGTGCATAACAGCCATAAGATTTCTTCTGTACACGTACACATAAATGAGGAGTCCATATGAAAGAATTTTCCGAGCATCTATAACCTTTTCGATGTTTTTTTTAACTTTGGTATGGGACTCTTTCTTAAATGCAGTATATACTTCCTTGCTTTTACATAGGGTATGTTGAACATAATGTAACCTTTTTTTGATTGTTCAAGGTTATCAGCAACATCAGTTATTGCTCAGTGTTGTAATGTAATGGTCCCTTGAAGGGCTATTGAGGTGTGGAAAGCTATCTGATCATGTAGTAAATAGCTAGAGATGGCCCGTTCTTTTTAGATTTCATAGGATTAGGGCTGCACTTATAGACACTGTCCCTGGTCCCTCACCTTTTTAAAAGCCATTATCAGTAGATGTGATCTAGGAACCTTTTCTTATTTTCCACTTCTCAATTATTATTTCTGATCAGTAGTAGTCCAAGAAAGCCAGATTGTCACATTTGTTAATATAAATAAGAGCAAGGTTCTGCCTAGAGAACTGTCCTTCAGAATAAAGTACATGAGCAGTGTGGAACTACTTAGCTTCTTGAAAGTAGAAAACTGTATGAGGCTAGAATAGAAACAGATCCTGAAAGTCGCTCAGTTTCATCCTTTTTACATATGAAAGAACTGTTGTTGTGACTTCCTGGAGGTCACATAATTACCTAATGTTCCCCTTGGATTAAAACCAATGTTCCTCATACCCATCTCTCTTTGGCTCCCTTTCTCTTTGCTCCCTCCTAAAGTGCTGCAGGTCTTTGTTGTTTTGTATGTAGTACAGTTCTTCATACCAGCCAAAGTGAAGACCTGTGCACTGCGTTACTCATCTTACCTCTGCTCTTGCCACCAACGTGGGTGAAGGGACTGAGCTTTTTCCAAATTCTCCCTAGATGTGCAAGTATGTACATACTCACATATTGCATTTAAAGGTGATTGTGTTGGCTAGCTTTGTAGTACTATAACAAAGTACCTGAAAAAAACCAACTTAAAAAGAGGAAAGGATTATTTCGGCTCATAGTTTCAGAGATTTCAGTCCATGTTCACTTAACCATGCTTTGGGCCTGTGACAAGGCCGAGCATCCTGGTAGGAACACATAGTGGGGGAAGCCCATTCACCTCAGGGAAGCCAGGGAGTGAAAGAGGCCCCACCTCTTAATGATTCTGCCACTTTCCATTAGAACCAAGCTGAGAGCCAAGCCTTTAACACCTGGGCCTTTGAGAAACATTTTATGCCTAAAGCATAGCAATGACTGTTTAGAAAAAGTCTCATCCTTAGTGGATCATTCCCCTAACCTCTGTGTGGAAGTGATGTTGCCATGTCATCTCACTCAAGGAATAACAAACAGCAGTACCGTAACATGAGAGAAATTATTGTGGATCTTGGGAATTCATTTTCCCCAGCTCTGGGAAACCTGAGGGACCTCAACGATCCTTGTTCCCAGGAGAGTCTCCTGGGTATCAGAACACCTCTCAGACTCACCTGTATTTCTGGGAATTCTATGCTCCTTTTTTTTTTCCTTTGGTACCAGGGATGGAACTCGGGACCTTGCACTTGGGAGGCAGGCGGCAGAACCACTGAGCTGAATCCCCAGCCTGCTGTGCTCCTTTTTTGATAGTGAAACATCTCCAGGCAGCATGTTCATCTTTCCAGGTTCATTTCTGTGCAAGAAACCTACGTATTATATTTAGGAAGGACCTTTTTCCCATTTCTGCATATCCGTATTGTTTTCTTTTCAACTCAAAATATGCCCTCGGATGAGATACTGAGCACAAAAATGACAAGCCTTTGTTAGAGTAGGTGGTGCCATACTTAGACCTCTTAGTTGTCACAATGAATCTTGTGTATCCCCGCCAAAAAAAAAAAATCTGTAATGTTAGACAAGGAGGTGGCAGTGTATAAAAAATATAAACATTACCAAAGATACTTGGAAGTACAAAAGCTTAGGGATCTTTTCTTCGTATAAATATGCAGCAGATTTTAAAAAAAACACCTCACAGTGTTCTGTGACACTATTTCCGCCTCTGACATTCGGGTAGCTCGTACAGGCTTTGTTCTGGTGATTTATACTAGAAGCCTATAATAAAAATGCAGCCTGAAATGATGCAGCTGGGTACCATTCATTTTTCTTCCATGGACAGTTCCAGAACTTGAAAACCTGGAAAAGCTCTTCCTTCCCTGGAAAGGCGTACCTGGGCATGGAGCTGGCCTCTTGGGTTTCTGCTGCTTTATGGCTTCATTGTGATTCTGTGGGAGTTTCTAGGGGGATTTTATGGCTACTAGAAAAGAATTTCCAGGGAAATATGGTCCAGTTTTAGGATCCAATAAAAATAATACTCCCTTCCATCTTGAATCACAACCAATTGAGAAATCAAAAGAGAAGTCGGACAGCTGGGGATGAACACATCAAGTTTATTACTGATAATAAAACTTGACTGGCAAATGCAACTTGATTTGTAGCCAAATGCCTTCTACATACTTTCTGCCTAAGTTGACCTCAGTTTCCCCAAATTGCAGGCCTTCCATTTGTGAAGAAGAGCTTGGTTCTGTACAAAACTTATCACATGACCAGAACAGACCAGACTGTACCACCTCAGTGATGGGATGACTGATCAGAGTTCCTGCAGGCTTTGTTCTGATTATTTAGATGAGAACCCTGGAATAGAAATGCTCAGCTGAGGTGACTCACCCATGCATGGTCAGTTCCTTTTTCCAAGTTCCTCATCAGAAAAGCCAGTCCCCTGCTGGGGATAAGAGAATATAGTGTAGCAGAGTTCTGCCACATAAGATCATGAGGCCATGGAATGGAAGTCACTTGAATTCTCAAAAAGAGAGAGCATGAAGGCGTTTTAGTGCTTACATCATGTCTTCTGGAAAGACATGTGAGACACTTTCTTAGGTGGGTTCTGTGAAATTCTTTGTCCACAACACAAGTATGTATTTGCGGTCTGTAAGACTAAGCAAGGCCCGCCCCAGTTTACCAATTGAGGCCTTTAGGATGGGTCTTGCTTAGTCAGCCGTGTTTACATCTTCTCAGCTTCACATTTGGTATTTAAGGGATGGAGGAAGAGTTGACCATCTTCTTTACTGCAGCATCTCGGGGAATTTTTTCCCCTAACTCTTTTTTCAAATCTTGGCAAAGTTAGGAAGTCACTTTGCCATTGGCATTCCAGAGACAAGCGTAGTCTTGGTGATTCTGGCAGAGGTAGATAGTTAGGCTGGGCTCCGCAGAAGAGCATTCTGTTCCTCATGGCAGAGGGTTCTTGCTAGTAAGCCTTCCATTTCTGAGTGCATTATTATAATAAAGACCGGAGCTGGGGCAGATACATTAAGTATGAAGCAAAATGCATTAATGTCCCCAGGAGCCTTAAGCATTCTTTTCCAAATTTTGATGCATGAATCTCCTTTCAAAAGTAAAGAAGCAAGAAGCATGATCAAGAGTCTTTGTCATGCTCCGCATGTCAAGCTCTGTAGCTGCCTCACAGGAGACACAGGCAGAAGTCTGGTTGTCAACAGTATTTTGAATTTTCAAAGATATGTGCCAACTCACAGGCCACTCCAGTGAACAAAGATCAGGAGGCTGCACCCCTAGTTGATAGACGAGGAAACTGAGGGCCTGATTGATTGGCCCAAGAACACAGGGAGGTCAGGAGCTCAGCTCAAAACAGAAATGAGAATTGCCTGGTTCCCATTCTTATCATAAAGCACCAGACTGCATTTCTTTCTGCAATATTTGCTAATTATTCATCTCCAACAGAACATACCAGGGAGTTTTTCCTTTATAACCTTTGTAACCCTTAAGATTCCCGTAGTCACTCATCACCTTTGTTTTCTTATCACAGTCAGCTAGCTGGTTCATTGACTTATACCTTCTTGCTTATTCTCTTCCATTTTTACATCTATGCTGAGAACTTGGTGTATAACATGAAAGCACTTCATAAACTCTCAAGTGCCATATGAGTTTTATGTGGTATTGTTATAATGCTCATGTTCATCCATCATTAAAATACACAGATACCTCCGTTTCATAACGGCCAGTAGAAGTGGACCACAAAGGGGAGGTGGTAAAGGTAACATAACATAACATAAGTGGTGTCTATAGTCCTGAAATAACATAAGTGGTGTCTATAGTCACAACAGTGGAAAAATCACTGTAACGTTTTCAATCGTAGATTCTTTTAGAGAAATGCAAATTGAGAAATTTGCATAGTGAGGTGAAAGAATGGAAGCACTGATAGGAAATAAGACATAACAACTTTGGGCGAAGTTAAAGGTGTCATCAACTAGAAAAGGTATAATTGATTATACGGTGTTTGTACGTGGACTTTATTTAATATAGATACTGTACGGCAGAATTGCCCATTCACAGATTTTTTTACATGTCACTAAGAGGGTTGTACCATACTTCATTACCTACACAAGGGCCTTAGTGTGTCCCATAAGTTCATCAAACCTCTAACATAGGCAGATATAGTAGATCGATTTAATTACTATAGAGAATGTTTTCTGCAGTGAATTTTAGCAACAGTGAATGGAAGCTTCCTCTGTACCTCAGTGGATTCTGAGTTAGCATCATTTGAAACAGCACCTGCTCCTCTGGGCTCCGTAGTTAATATATTCCTCGAGTTTTGTGTAGGAAGGTCTCCTAGCTCATCATCCTCACAGGTGGGAGAATTAGCTACACCTTCTCTGCATTTTTTTTTTTTTTGTACTGGGGATCGAACTTGGGTCCTTGCGCTTGCAAGGCAGGCGGCAGAACCGCTGAGCTAATCCCCAGCCCCTGGATTTCTCACTTAGAAATAATTCAGGCTTAAGTAGAAGGAATAGTACAATGAATACTGATCCTGCACCTAGATTGTTGGGTGTCCCCCTCTTTTGGAGAATAAGTTACAGACATCATAGCATTTTTATCTCTAAATATTTCAGTATCTATCTCCTAGGAGCTAAAACATTCTATTATGTGGATCCCTGTATAACAGTCACACTCAGGAAAGCTGACATTGATACAGTATTCATATCTAAGTTTCCACATTTGTCTCAGTATTGTCTTTTATTTTCCCTCCAATCCAGTTTCCAGTCAAAGGTTACACATTATATTTAGTTGTCATATCCCTGTGGTCTCATGTTTTCTCTCTTTCCTTTTCTCTTTTCCTCTCCCTCCCTCCCTCCTATGCTTCTCCCTGCCTTTTCCTTGCTTTTCATTTTCCCTTTTCTTAATGGTACTGATAGTTTTTAAATATCCAGGCTAGATATTTTATCTTACTATGACTTGTTAAAGCAGATTAGGAATTTTTGCCCTATGAAAGTTTGGCCTTGCCTTTTTTCCTCCTTTGCTTTTCTTTTAACTGCCATGATTTTATGGCTTGGCAGGGAGCCTCTAACAAGATTCTGTATTCCTGTTTGATATGTAAAATTAAAGATAATGTTTTCTTCCTTAAAAATATTATGTCTTCATACTCTCTTCTCGAGATTGATGAACATAACAGGTGCGTTTTGGATAGAATCACCTGTGACTTCAGGAATTTGCTTTGATATCCATAGGTTTTGTTCCACCATGTCCATGCCAGTAGTAAGTGCCCCGTCCGTTTCTTCTTGAGGGTTTGGTTGGTTTAGGCCTCTTGTTTCCTTTCTCAGCAATAGGCAGATCCTTCAACTTAATGCTAATCTTTCCATACAGAAGAAAGTAGATCTCATTCTAGATTACTGGGGCATCTCAGTCATGAAATTAATGTTTCTTGGAAAATAGTTTGTCATTCCCATCGAGTCATTCCAGGTATAGGGTCTCATCGGTAAATTTTACAACAGTTCAGGGAAAAAAAGACTGACTCTTTCAATATGGGGCAATTTAAAAGGAAGGAGTTTGTATGTTTTAGCCTTTCTGTTTGTTTGTTTGTTTGTTTGTTTTCGGTACTGGGGATTGAACTCAGGACCTTGGGCTTGCAAGGCAGGCACCAGAACCACTGAGCTAAATCCCCGGCCCTAGCCTTTTTAATATTTAGGTACTTTTAAAAGTTTCGAACAAGAGTAATATAAATATTCAATGTTGAAGTAGAAGGAAATTTTTATTCGTTAAAGATCTTGGCCCCACCCCAAACTTTTATTCATAGTGAACATTTCTGTTGTTGATGGGATACAGGGAGGTGGGGTAACCACTGGGTCAGTGAGCTGGTTTATAACTGTTCAACTTGATAGAAGCTTGTGTTTTTCACCAGAGAATGAGAGCGAGCATGCAGCATTATCCAGGAAAATTTGCTTCACTATAAGATAGAGAAAATGAAGCAATATGAGCTTCCTGACACATTAAAAATATGGTCTCTGTTCCATTGGAGATAGCACAGTAATTATCACAAAAGGTGTCGGTTATCATTTAAGGAGGAAATATTATGTTGACATAATACATAATTTTAGCATCTGTTGTGCCTTACCTTGGATTGTAAATCCAGGCTAATGGATTTATGGAGCTGTTTAGACCTTTTCTCGTTAGATTCCCTTGCCTCCCAAAAAAGTTTGCACATTGGGGATTCAACTGAGGTGAGCACTTTGCATTTAATAACACTTCCGTTCTGAAACTAGCACTACTAAATGTCTGCCAAGGTGGAGCTACTTTATTTAATCTACAGGTGGTATAATCTATAAAATGACTACTCTTCCCTTAGCAGATAAGGAAATTGAAGGCTAGAAGAGGTTATGCAATTTTGTACAAGGCCTCACAGCTACTATATATAGTAGGCATGAGATCTCAGGTCAGGTCTTGCTGACTCAGTTTTGCCCTAGTTTGATTGTAAAAGTCTGCTCCAAGATCAGGTTAATCACCGCTGAGTAATGGCAGATTAAAAACTATCAGGACTGTAGTGGGACAGGGAACAGACCAGTTAACCTGCACACACAGTCTTGTGTTTTACTGGTTGCCAACTGTTCTCTAACCTTCCTGTCCAGTTGGGCTAACTGGCCAAGTATAAAGCTCCATAAAGGAACACTACCATAGTAGTTGGGCCATTGACTTCCAGCCTCAAAGTAAAATCCAGAAAGAGCCAGGCAGTGTCCTGTGAGAACTCCTTACTCAGGTTAGAGCCAGGCCCAGGACTGACATAGGCCCGAGGACTAACCAGGTCCCAGTAGTCCATGGAAGAGTAAGAGAGATTGCTCCAGTGCCCAAAGCTAAACTGTATAGGCTGCCTGTCTCCAGCCTTGACTGGTGGGGACTGTAGGCACTGGTGGTACCTACTTGAGCTTGCCAGGTAGACAGGTCGGAGGATGCATCCTAGGTAAAGAAATAGTCTTTCCCTTGATCCTGAGCGTGGGGGTGGCAGTGGTACAAGAGGGCCGGGGACAGAGAGGAGCACTTAGAGCTGAAAGACAGTGGAAACTGCTGACCGCACTTCTCTCCTCTGACCAGAAATTGTTGCCCCAGTGATGAGTACTTGATTTTCTCCCCTTGTTAAAGAGGAACTTAAACAAAAGAGAGGCTGGAGCATTCGTTTGGTCCTTTTCTTAGGGAATGCCGTATTTAAACATAAAGGAACATACATATCTATGTGAATTTATTCACACATATGTTTAATAGCTACATAAAATTGGTACTTTTTAATCACTTTCTGGCCCCTCATTAAATTTATTTATTCATTGAGGACAGTAATTTTGGTGGTGAAATTCCACTTAGCTGATCTGTTTTGGCATGCTTTATGAATAACTGGTTGGCGGGAAGGAGAGCAGGCATGAGGGACTGGGAACCATTCTCTCATGGTAATGAAAACTTCTTCAGTGGTAACTTGCTTTGAATATGAATCAGGGAGTTCATGCTTTGAAACAAATTTATGGTTAGTAAGATAAAGGCCCCTTTTACTGCTTTATTTTTGACTTAATAAATTTTAATTACTTTCTCTCCATAAATTAAAACATTTGCCATGATATACCCTAATTATCAGATTTGTCATATATAGCATAAATTTCACGGAGTAAGTGCCTTTTGGGATTGGTAAAAAACATCACCTTGTAGTCTTCGATCGACCCAGAGGAATTGTCAGCTGGATTTCCAGACAGGACATCGGGCCTGTCGTGTCACCTGAACTGTGTGAGGAAGCCCTGGTACTCACTGGACTGTTGGATGCCCCGTGGCACTGTGGGCTCACCAGTTGAGAACAAAGTAGGAAGGGCAGAGAAATAGTGTGAATTGCAGATTATTTTGAACGATATACAGTGTTTTTCCTTGGAACTACATCCCAAAATATTTCCCAGTATAGGTCCCACAGGCTGGCTTCAGTAAACAGATTTATTTGTATTTAGTAGAATTTCACACAAAAATGCTCAAATCCTAGAGAATGCTTTTAAAAAAAAAACAAACAAGTAGGTTATGTAATCTTTATTCTGTTAATTTGCGTAGGAAACCTTTTCCTAGTGTTTAATGTAGATTTAGAGCTCAGTTTAAGTTCATCACAAATGTTCCTTATAAATTAGCACCATTGGGGCCAGGGATTTAGCTCAGTGGTTTGGCCGCCTGGCTGTGCAAGCGCAAGGACCTGAGTTTAATCCCCGGTACCAATAAATAAATAAATAAATAAATAAATAAGCAAGCAGCATTTTAGAATTCTCAGCTGCCAATATGTGAAAAAGGAGCCCACAGAATTTAGTTTTATGTTGACTGGATAGACTTGAGAGTGGCCGCATTTAATGATTAATTATGTATTTTTGAAAAAACATGTACATATTTGCTGTGTCGTCTGTGGCCCATGTGTTCTTAGGTCTGGGCCTCCTGGTGCCCCGTCAGCTGGCTTCTGGCTGGGCTGGGCCAACAGGAGGCTCTGGAAAAGAGCTCAGCTATAGGAAGCTATGAGTATTTCTCCCACCTGCCTCTGCCAACAGCTCTGGTGATGGCTGGGTCTGCCTATGGCTCCAGCTTTGGGAGACAGGTCCGCCCTGTTTCCCGCATCCTCTGTTGGCCCATTATCCTAGCACTCCAATTACACTTGGCTGCATGAAGGTGTTGTGTTAGGGGTAGTGGAGGAAAAGGAAGCCACAAAGGTAATGGGCTAGACCACCAAAAGCATGAAGATTCCACTAAGCATTTGGACCATACTCGTTTGATGACTGAGAACAGTGAAGTAGGAATTAGGCAGAGGGGAGTACATGAGCAGATTGATCCCTTACTACAGTCACAGTCCAGTGTCTCAGAGGAGACACCGGAGGTAGAGGAAGCTGCTGGCCATGGGTTAGAAGCTCTGCTTGGCAGAGTGGTATTTGATTGGAGGCCTGAATAAAGGATGGGAAAATCAAGATGCATTAAGGAGTAGAATGTGTGGAACTTGTTGAATTATTTGGATGTTTTTAGAGTTGTCATCAAATGATGGTCAGAACATGCGTGCATGGTTAGGCTAAGATTTTCCCAAGTTGGGCTCACCCTGTCTCCTTGGAGATCTCATCCACATTTCTGGGTTGTTTATACTGTCTCATGCTCTGGATGTATTTTACGTTCCAAACAAATTATGGTTGCAGTGCTGCTCATATTTTACAAGCAAGCCAAATACAGGATAACTTTTGAAAACCATTCACTACTCCCATTCACCATCCTCCACCCCTGAAACCCTTTTCAGGGCCATGATCTGCCCAGTTTCTCTCTACTGGTCATGAAAATTGTCAAACACCCACCATGTATTTATCTCACCTCCTACTTCTGTCTGTCCCAGATTTCTCATCTGGTGAAATAATTGACCTCCTAGTTGATAAATCATTTTGTGAGCACCATGTCGAGTCTAGCAATAGAATATCCTCTGCTTATTGAGAAAACCTACAGGGCCACCCCCTACCAAGCCCTCCACAAGCCAGAGACCATGTACCCGATTTTCAGAAAGTCAGAAAGCACACAGTGCCTGCGCCCTGGAAGATCAGCATCTGGAAACAGACTGGAGAGGTGGAATGTGGCAAGAAGTAAAACATGACTTGATGTGAGATGCTGTCCTGGAGTTTTGGCTAGGTGATGTTAGTAGGCTTGAAATCTAAAAGTAATACACTTTATTCTGTGAAGATGCAATGGTCAAGAGCCTGGGTTGTGGAGTCTGACTTCCTTAACAGTAGAAGAAAGTGTGTCACCTGAGCCATTCTTAATCTCTGTGCTTCCCTCCATTATCTGTAAGATGAAGACCGTAGTCGTTTCTACCCTGATTGCTAGGAAGACTAAATGACAACTGTATGCGGTGTGCAGCGCGTGCCTCCTGACAGTAGGTACAGCTGCTGATCATACCTAGGGCCGAAGGGATTGTTCTAAAGGTTTAAAACGATGTGTGTGATTACCAAGCATCTGTGTTCTCATTGCACATGAGAACTGTTATGGCTAACCCTGTGATCCTTTGTAGTCACTTAAGTTAATTATGAAGAAAACCCTGGTGCATATAGGTGTTCTTCAGGACAAGTTAGTGTTTTGAGTTTTCAGGTTACCCCTTTGATCACATCGAACCTCAAATATGTAACACACAGTTGTACTTAGAGAACTTCCAGAAGTTTAGAGGCCAGCAAGTAGGAAGTAACACTTTAAAGGGTCATCTCTGCCTCTCTGACCTTCCACAAATATGCATCACCTCCCCTCGCATTTGAGTTCAACACCCCCTGAATTGAGCACCGCGCTTTTTCAGATTCTGTGTAGGCTGGAGGGATACAAGGATAAACAAATAGTTCCCGTCCTCATGAGGCTTATAATCATATAGAAATATATGTGAACAGTTCAGTGCACTGTGACACAAGCACAAAGGGAAGTGCGTAGGTCACAGGGGTACACAGGAAGGAGAGGACTGGAGGCTTCAGAGGCAACGTCCCAGTAAGATTCCGAAGGAAACAAGGCTAGGAGATCAGACCGCAGGTCTGTACAGGAGGACTGGACCATAGGTGTGTGGAGGGACATACGAAGTGAGGTTGAGGATGCTGGGAAGGGATAGATCATGTAAGAGCTTGGCCTCTACCCCGGGCCTTTGAGGACCACTGAAGCACTTTGAGCAACAAATGCCACAAGATCCATTTTTAGCAGGGTCATCCTGCTGTGGAAGATTGAAAACTGTGTCGGAGATGCTGGCACGTTTGTGTCACCACTGCAGAGTCACTGAGGGCAGGGGCAGGGTCCTCTGCATCCCTGGATCTCTAATGTTTAATGTCACAGACATTCAAGAAATGTTTTGGAGCAAAGACGGTCTGAATTGAATTTTCCAGCTCTGCGTCCTCTCCTCAGAACATGCTGACCTGGACCTCCATCTGTCAGAAGCAGCTTGACTCGGATCATAATAAATTCTCTTTTCTTGGCATTCTTTTAACTGGCATTCTGTTTACTAGCCTCTCCGTGCAACTGTGCTGGGCTGGTGATTGATGCTTATAATTCTGACCCTGAGGTACCTCAAGCCTGCTAAATCATCAGAAAAAGATTTAAGTATATTCAGTATTGCCCTAATGTTTGTGTGTTTTACTGCATTCTTATTATTTGGTAACTGATGGTTTATCGGATGCCTGTGTACTTGGGCATGGTGAGACTCTGATCACCCACAGCTCCAAACCCCCTCAGGTGCCAGGCACAGGCCGTTTATTGTGCATGCCTGAAAATAAAGTGACTGGAGTTCTCTTCAGGCCCCGAAGGAGGAAGCAGGTAGGCCCCAAAGGGGCAGACTGAGCCCAAATGAGAGTGAAAGTAGTGGTTAGAAAAATGGTGGGAATGAGAAGGCAGAATTGGAGCAGACCAGGGGGTGGACAGTGTGCAACCCCTGACACAGCCCAGCCCACCGGAAGAGCACAGCTTGGGCCAGGCCCCCAGATCCATGCTGGATTGGGGTGCTGTGACCCCGATTGCCAGGCTAAGACTTGGCAGGATTCTCCACCAGCTATATTTGTATTGCAGTAACTATCATTCAGTAAAATGCCAAACATTAGCAAGTGAAAACATCAATAATGAGAGCGTCCTGTTCCCACGCACATCTCTTCTTGAAAATCATTTTGGCTGTGGAGCTGACAAGATTATTAGGCCCAGAGTGAAGGACTCAGAATAGAAGCTCAGCGATGGCTCCGTTTGAAACCTGGGTTCCGACAGGGAAGAATGGTAATGTTATCACCAGGGGTAGATTTGTTTGGGTTTCTTTTGGGGGTTGTATATTGCAGTAAATAAAGAGTCCTCTTACATTTTGGCATCTAGTTTATTCTTTAAATCTGTGTCTCATCGGTCAGATTGCATCATCCCTGCCCGGAGAGCTCGTCTCCGAAGCACAGAGATTCTGCTTGTCCCCGGGGGCGTGTGTGGGTGTCAGAACTAGCCTTATCACTGGCCACCCTGGGCAAGTCTCTTTGTCTCTCTGGCTCTTAGGGTTTCTTTTACTGAAATATTGACATAATACTAACTTCTTCATAGGGTTGGTATAGAAGGCTGAACTAGAATAGTGAAAGCGAAATGTGCTTCCCTGGAAAGCCTTATCGATATAAGTAGTAGATAAAAATGCTAATATATATGTCATATGTGTGATATTATATATGAATGTTAAATATGCTAAGAACATCAAAAATATTGTAATGAAATAGAGAAATGTATTTTACCCATAAGTACAACATCCTCACAAGTCTCCCCGAAGCAGAATGGGGAGAAGAGCTATGTATTGAGTCCCTGCAATAGGACAGGTATTCTAGACTTTCTCTGCTCTGTTCCATCCACTTTATTCTGCGAGGTAGGTATGAACCCCGTCTTACGGAGATGAGGAAACTGACCCTCTTTTGCCTCTGGCATGTGAGCTGTCCTTGTTTAGCTAGCTCCTGACTCACAGAGGTACCCAATTGCTCACGACCCTTAGGGCTGGGCCATTTCCTCGTGTCTCTTGATCCTTCACGCCTGAAGTGGAGCAGCGAGATCCACAGGGGACTCTGGAACAGCACAAGCAGGTCAGGAATGTGGCTCCGGCAGCCAGTCACAGCCCCATTAGGAGGTGGGCAGTCCTGGACTGAACATTGAGGGTGACTGTGCCACGTCTCCAGGTCTTGAAGAAGTGGCCATGTCCCTGTGGTTCTCAGAAGTTCAGTTGTGTTCTGTTAGTGATGCCGCCACTGTCAGCCTCGTGGGTGCCACCTGCCCCTGACCATTGTCAGGCGGTTTGTCAAGCTGCTGCGTGTGGGATGCCTGTCTCAGGAGCCCTGTCCTCGCATGCCGCCTCTGCTCCTTGATCTGCGTGCACGGGGAGTGAGCACAGGTCTACACCATGTAGTTACCACTCTACAGAAGCCTTTCTGGGACTCTTCCTAACTTTGATGCCGGCTATTGGGGTGAAGGGTCCCCAGTGTGGCAGCTTATTCGGTGCCCAGTGGGACCCACTGCCGCATGCTTGTCCCTTTTTATATCACTTTCCTGGTTCACAGACAAACAGCCGGGGAGCCAGAGCTGCCCACACAGAGAAACTGAGGTATTGCCTGCTGAAGGGCCAGCTGCATACTGGGGAGGCTGTTGGTGTGGGAGAAGCAGTTGTTTGGCCCGAGGTCCTGAAAGGAGCTTTCGTGTGGCGTTTCCATAGGTTCTCAACAGGCGGTGTGTGGAAGCGGCAGTGATGACAGGCCTGGCACTGAACTGCCACATCAATAAGAAGTCCTTGTTCGACAGAAAGCACTACTTCTATGCAGACCTTCCTGTGAGTGTGCATTGTGGTCACCCCCGGAAGTCTCCAGAGCTGGGAAGCCCTGCCCGGGGGATTGGAGGGAGGGGCAGGGCCGTGCCTCTGCTGTTTTCTATCCATGCTGCCCATCTCAGCAGGAAGCTCTGCCTGGCCCTCATGAAGGCGGTGCCCCCTGATGTTTGCTAGATTGGATGCAATTGTCCTGATTGCTGACTCCTTGCTTAGTCTCATGCTTCTGGTGGCTCCATCATAACTGAACGGGGACTCTGAAAAACCAGTGTTGTTAGGCTCAAGCCAGCCATGGAGTCTGGTGCTAATTGCCTGTTAGGACAAAGGCTAAGCCTGTGACTGATGGACAGCTACTGCCCACTGTTGATCTATAGACACTGGGGGAGCGTCTCTCGTTAAAGCCAAAGTTCTCTATAGGAGCTATCTGCTTTAGAGACATCCCTGTCTTCTCCCAAGGAGCAAGTAAGTGGACAGCAGTAAGCAGAAACATGAACCTGAAATAGGCACGAACAGCAGTAATTGGCTGAGCAGTAGGCTTAATATTTGCCTGCTTTTTTCTTAAAACTAGAAAGTTTTTTTTCTTTAAGAGGTGCCGGTGTGAATGAGAGACAGTTTTTCATAATATTGAGTTGGAACAAAACTGAAATGTTGAATGGATTTCCCAAAATAATGTGTCATTTGATCTAAGCCTCTAATAGTAAGTGTGACTCCTTTAGATTTAGAAAAACACGAGTGATAATGTTCATTTGCCTCACTTCATTTGCCTTGAACAAAAGAGACTGAGGGGAGCTGAGTTTTAGTGGGTAAGGGCAGGAACAAATAAAAAAACAGGAGTAGGACCCTAATTCTCCAATTGCAGCTTCTTTCCCCCTCCAGCTACTAGCCTTCCAGCAAGTTCTGCTCTGTAGGTTGAAAAGAATTAAAGTGCTTTTCTTCATCTCCTTTGTTGTTATTTTTCAGTGTTGTGGATCAACACAGGGTCTTGTGCTTGGTAGGCAAGTACTCTACCACTGAGCTACATCCTCAGTTCCCATTTCTTTTATCTTTTAAGAGTGATAACCAGTTTCGTTAAGGTGGGAACATTAGCAGTGTGACAAAAGTGATTATTTTATTTCTGGCCTTCTTTCTGACACATATAATTCAGATAATCTGCAGCTGGTGTTGCCAGATATTACATGGGATGTCCATATACTAAAAAAGTAGTCGTTTGCTTATCTGAAGTTTAAATTTAACAGGGTGTCCTGTATTTTATCTGGCAACCCTATCCAAAGTTTATGAGGTGTGATTGAAAAATACTGTCAGCGTTTAAATTTAAAAACATATTTCAGTAAAAGATACAGTGCCATTAGTTCTTCTCAAAATACTAGCCTTTGCTTCTCACACACTTATCCCATGGTTCTTGCCACTTTCTGAAGCAGTTCTGGAAGTCCCCTTTTATGAGTGTCTTTAGTTGCTGTCCATGGCTGCCTTGTCATGATCATGTCCTGATTCAATTCAAAACATTTACCTTTCACGGTCATTTTGGCTTTGGGGAAGAGCCGGAAGTCACACAGTGCCAGACACAGTGAATAAGGTGGATGAGGACCCGTCATAATGTTTTTACAAGCCTGCCTTTCTATTGGATGGTACGCAGCAACCATATTCAGCGTATTTTGATCACACTTCATAAGGACACTCACAAAAAAGGCTTTCAGAACTGCTTCCGAAAGTGGTAAGAATGATGGGGTAAGTGTGTTTGAAGTGAGAGGGAATATTTTAAGGGGAATCTATGGCATGGCATCTTACTGTAATAGACTTTTGAAAATTAAAGCATTCACCGTATATTTTGATCACACCTCATAGTTTTGCAGATCGAGACTTGCTCGCTCAGTGTAGAAAATGAGTTGGCCTCCGCAGGGTTCTCAGAGTGTGGTCCCAAGGTATCATTGCCAGCATCTCCTGGGACTTCATTAGAAATATAATTCTCAGGCCCCACCCCAGACCTACTGAGTTAGAAATCCTTGAGGTGGCACTAAGCACACCGCTTTGACAGGCCAGTCCACTGGCATTTCTGGTGGCAGTAACGTTTTAAAACCACTGGCTCGCCTGGGGATGAGGAACCCGGATTCTGGAGCCAGAGCATCTGAGTAGACATGCTGACGCAGAGACTGCCTAGTCTTCGGGTGGCTCTGGGTGTGGCCATGGCCCTTCTGTGCTTGTACTGCTTCCCCTGGCTCTTGTGGGATTACACATGAGTGTGGCATACCGGGAACTGTGTCCGGGCCCTGAGCAGATGCTGCTGGTGACTTAGCTTTTGTCCTATATTCTGCAAGTCTCTGCATTGACCTGCTGCTGTCTCCTCAGTGTGTGCTGGTGCATACATGCATTTAAAATGAATTCTTCTTCCCACTTAGAAGGAGGCACAGCCCTGGCAGCATCCACCAGCATGGTAGCGCCGAGTGTGAGCATCGCAGCAGTTTCTGGCTAGAGTAACAAGGGAAGCTGGGTCAGCGAGGGCACCCGGCATGACTGGTTGGCTGGAAGAGCAGAGCCGAACATGCTTAACCACACTGGCAACTGCAGTCGGCTGTGTTGAGAGGAGATGGGAAAGTGCTTAGCTGCCGTTTCCTAATGAGGAAGGTCTGTCAGGAGCCCAGTAATAAGATGCAGAATGCAGGCTAATGAGCTCAATGAAAACAATCAATTCTTCTCTTAGGGGCTCCTGACAGTGAGATTATTGTTATTCTCAAAAATGGCACTTTTGTAAGGAAGATGGGATTCGTGTTGCTAATTGCATCGTTATTGGGGGTGAAGGACTTGGGGGAAGGTAAGGGGGTCATGGGAAGAGCCAGAAGCAGTGTCTTTAAATGATGGCAGCAGTGCATAAACTAGTTTTTCTTCTTGTATTCTTGTTTTGTTTTTGTTCCAAGTAAGCCTTCGGTTGGTTGTGTGACAGTAAAAGGAACCATACACTGGAGCCCATCTTCTGGTTCAGGCTTGTGACTAACTCATGTCCCCTTGCGTGCAGGCGGGGTACCAGATCACCCAGCAGAGGCTCCCCATAGCTACCCATGGGAGCTTGACGTACAGAGTCTCTGTGGGGACTAAGCGGAGTCACATGGCCACCAAGACAGTGAGGATCAAGCAGATCCAGTTGGAGCAAGACAGTGGCAAAAGCCTCCACGACGGCCTGAGGTCCCAGACACTCATTGACCTGAACAGGGCAGGTAGGCTTGGAGTACTTTCATTGCTTCTCCCTCTAGCCCCCTCAGTTCTTGGATTTTAGGCACCTCTCTTCCTCTCTAGGGCTTTCCCAAACCAACTGAAAGCAGACCCAGGAGTCTGACAGAAGATCAAAATATCTGTTAGTATTGGCAGAGCCCGTGAGAGCGCATGGCTTGGGCTCTGATCACTGCTGGGCTGGCCAGTGACTCACCCCTCAGGTCAGACAGCCTTTGCCACCTGGTCACAGACCCGATAGCTGGGTGTTTTAAGTAAACACTAAAACAAATGAACCAAAGTTAAGAATCCAAAAGGAGAGAGAGAGAGAGAGAGAGAGAGAGAGAGAGAGAGAGAGAGAGAGAAATGATGTCAAGGCTAGAACCACCTTGAGAGTCCTTCAGTAATTTAGGCTTTTCCTAGGGTTTTATCTGCTGATGACACTGGCAGGCCCCAATCAGGTGGATTCTGCTTCTTTGTGGTAGGAGTTGGCCTTTTGGAAGTGGTCCTGGAGCCTGAGCTGTCCTGTGGAGAAGAGGCAGCCACGGTCATCAGGGAGCTGCAGCTGATACTTCAAGCCCTGGGGACCAGCCAGGCAAACATGGCAGGTAGAAGCCACAGAGGAGTGGCCCTCCCTTGGTACTTTCTCCCTTTCTACTCCCTAGGTCTCTTTGGACCTGACTTTTACTCTCTACCATCTGTTATATTGAAGTTGTTTACATCTATTTTTATCCTTTTCCACTCCAGCTTTTTATTTTCTTCTTCAGAATTTTTCTTGGCTTCCTTTCTGAGCCCCAAACCAAATATAAACCCTAACAACACTGCAGATACACTGAACCCCAGAATGTGAGGTATCTAAGACCCTAGATACCTTCCCTCAGTTTATGTCGAAACTGTGGGGATTCAAAATAATGTGTTTGAACACTAATCTTTCTCAGAAGGCACTATTCTTCAAGAGTGGTTCTTAGTTTGTGAGTTCTGTATAACAGATAGCTAGTTGCTACCTTTGAAATACCTGTTTCTTTTCTTTCTTTTGAAAAATTCTCATCCATGAAATGTGAACTATCCTGATTTGGCTATTACCCCTATATACAAGTATCAAGTTATCATATGTACCCCATACATTTATACAGTTAAAATGATCATTAAAAATAGAACTTTCATCCATGTGCAGCTGGAGCCAAATTATATTGGCCACAAGCCAAAATTATGATTACATAAATTTCATTCTGAGATCAAATCTTAAATTCAGTAGCTATAAAGTAGGAAACTGAAACCAAAGAAACACTTGTACTCTTGGAAGCCAAGCAGATTAAACGTTTTAAATATTTGTAGATTGTATGTAAAATCACGAGTTTGGTCAAGTTCATTGTCTTTGGGCTTTGCTTCCTTGGTCCTTGTCCAGAGCTCTTTTGACCTCAAGCCCATAAAAGTTAATGTCTCCCATGGTCTTTGCTTATTTTCTGTTCTCCCAGCCTTTTAAAAAATGTCCGCCATCCTTGCAGCACACAGGTTATGAATTTACAGTTGTGTGTTCCATGGCACACGTAGCAGAGAGGTCGCCGTGGGTGCTGGTGGGTCCCACTGATGGAGGTGATCATCTTCCTGCCCACTCATAGTACCATGGACACTCTTACCATGTCACATCTGCATTTGCATGTTACAGAGGGTCTTCTGACTTGGTGATGCCACATTTGTCATTTGTACAGTGTCTTACAAGCAACAATTATAACATCACACACCTGGTGCAAGTTGAATGGGAAGACAGAACTTGCTTATTTGCTATTTTCTTCTTTAAAGACTGAAAAAAGCCATACAAGTTTGAGTGACATAAAGGTTAGCTGCCTACAAGTTTCCTGCATAGAAATGAGACTGTTAGAGAAAGAGAATTCTCCATTTTCCATTTATCACTCATGCTGCTTTTTAAGCACAGAACATAAATGAAATATAGACAGGTTGGACGGTTATCAATGCACTAAGCATTGATTCTCTATCGCTTTAAAAGTTTTTATTATTCCATTCTTATTCAGAATCACTGTGATTCCTGCAAACCCTGTGGAATAATAAACAAGCCACCTGTTAGCTGAGAAATAGTCCCATCTGGGTCCTTGCCAAGAGATAAACCATGATGGCAAGAACTCATGAGTCAGTGACGGCTGAGAGTGTTCATTAAATCTCATTTGTTGTGACACTTTTTGTTTCTCTTAAACACAAATCCAGCAGCTTTGCTTCCAGCACATAGCCGAGTGGTTCTGGTTGTTGTGCAGTGCAGGGGAGTTGAGCACTCCCTGAGTCTACAGGAGTCAGCTTCTCCATGCTGTTCGTATTTTATCAGCCCGACTCCGTTGCTTATCCTTCTTCCCACCACCATGGGACCACTGTGTCGTCACTGGAGACCACAGCCTGGGAACTGAGGTCACTAAGGAGTGGCTGGGTGGACCCGGTGCTTTTGCAGTCCAGCGTAAATTGTTCTGTGCTGTGATTTGTTGAGTTCCCAGTAGGTTTGCTAATGAGCATGGACCAGCTGAGCCCAGGTTCCAAGTCATTTCCTCCTCGGTGGACAGCATTTTGCCACTGTTGAGGTCCTCAAAGTGGTGTGTTGCGCTGAATGTAGGCAGAATGAGGCCTACTAAGTGTTCCAGCAGTAGTAATACCTGCCAGTTGGAGCATGAATATGTATTCGTCAGCTCACTGAGCATTTTTTAAAACTGCTCAGAAAATCTCAGACATCACAGAATTCCTGAGAAACAGGTGGTATCACACCTGTTGCACAGGTGAGGCAACTGAGGCTCAGGTGGGCTGGATTATTTGCCTGAGGTTCACAAGAAGCACCTGTGCTAGGATTTGAGGCCAGGTGTGCCTGACTCCAGGTGCACTTCCTTTAAGCAGGAAGTCTGCTGCTTCCTCGCCAGATGGCGACTGCCATGCCCCCCAGCTTAATGAGGCCGGACTGCAGCGCGCAACATGGTGCCGAGGACTCTGAGGGCCCAGACATGGGTTGGAGTCCTGTCCTTCTACTTCCAGCAGTAGAAACCTGGGCAAATCATTTGATTTCTCTGAGCCTCACTTTCCACACTTACAAAAGAAGCCCCCACATAATTGTGTGTGGGAAGAGAAAGGGAGAAGCTGAAAAGCAAAAGAAGTCATCTAAGTCACCAGGTAGAGTTGGGGCAACTAAATGAGAGGGGTGACTTTGGGCAAGAAAGTTTGGAATTTGATTGTGGAAATCCTAAGTTTGAATGCCTTGGGGATGTCCAAGCAGCCTTGTCAGTAGAGCTGCACTGTGGGCAGTGAGTGTAGTGATGCATAGACAGCACAGGGCCTGGCAAAGACCCTGTGCTGGGTAAATGCTTTTATTAACTGTGATAAGTAGGATAGGATTGCTTTTATGGCATCAGCACTCATTTGGATGAGTAAGCTTTGTGAAATGTGTTTGGTAACATTTGGTCCCTTTCAGCTCGGGATGAAGCTCAGTGGTACAGCACTAAGCTGGCATGTGTGAGGTACTGCACTGGGTTCCATCCCCAGCACTGCAAAACAAAAGAAGAAGAAAGAAATTACTTTTTTTTTTTTTTTTTGCTAAGTTTTGCAGCGTATTGAGGAACCGGAATGAGATAGCTCAGCAGACCTTCCTATCAAAGCCTGAAGCCCCTGCTGTTAACAGAAACAGTTTTCTATCTTGATGTTATATTTCTGTTGTGTGAATGTGTTTTAGAAAAAAATATGTGACCGCACTCTATCACTGTGCTCAGTGGTACAGTGTCTAAGTTTTGTTGTTAGAAATCCTGCCTTCCAGAAGACAGAAATTGAGCCAGATAAGGTTCTCATGAGGTGTGAATGCAGGCCCTCCCTCAGTGGGACACAGCGCATGGAAGCAAACCAGACTCGAAAGGCTTTCATGCACTTGGAGCAATTTAACTTAATTTGTTTAAAAGGTATTTTGTCTTCACCGGGTAGAGTGTCTTTTGTTAATGTTTGAATCTGTATTTGAATCCAGGCTAGCGAACTCTCTTTCAACACTGCAGGGTACTAAATGATTCCTCTCAGACATTTATGTAGTGTAGTCCTCTGTGGAAGAGACTAAAATTCACGCTTTTATTACTCTTCCTAATTAGAATGCTAAGTTGTGAGAGATGGTTTCCTTTTTAAAAGCAAGTGAGTTATTCAGGGTTCCCTGTGTTCAGGGGGGAAAAAAGTTGTCTCCCAAATACGGAGATTTGGTTGAGCAGAGCTCAGCATACTTTGAGTTTTCCTCTGAGTTTAATGGGCCTTTGAGATGATCCCAACTGCAGATTAGTCCTGTTTGGACAGAAATTTAGAAGCAATCAGGAACCTGCTGTGAGATGGAAACCAGGCTGCTTACTCCTTGCTCAGGAATATACCAGCACGTTGGCGTCCATTGTTGAACAAGGTTTCATTTTTTGAACAAGGACCACGTGCCAGGCTCGGCTCTAGGTTCTGAGAAACGGCTTGTTCCTGCCACACAACTTGAGAAAGACCAATATGTAAACAAATAAACACAGTAATTGTAGTGATAAGTGCTTCAGGGAAGTACATGAGGTGCTGCGACACACACAGAATAACTCGGAAGGCGACAGTGGTGGTTTTTAAGGCCCTCAGAAGTGGTAGCATTTAGTGAAGACATGAATGGTTGAAGTCCCAGCCAGCATCGAGCCAGGCGATGGGTGTTCTGGGAGACGGCCGAGCCGAGCTGGGAAAGAGCTCAGCATGTGCTCTGAAGTCACTGAGGTGACGGGACACTGCAGAGAAAATGTAAGGAGCTGTGGCCTCAGAGACTTACTTGTTTTGACTCTGTTGTGTGCTGTGGGCCCTGAAAGAGAGATTTCTCAAAAAAACAATTTATTTCATCTTACTTTTTGTGTTTGAGTTATTTTTAATATTGTCATGTAAATATTTCATATGTTACTTGTAGTGAAATAGATCGCAATGTCACTTCCTAATTCAGAGTAGGGTATGTGGGGGAAGATGTACAATCCTTTGATTAAAATTATTTCTCACTGAACTAAATTTTGTTTCATGGAAAAAAAATAAATATTCTATACCAACGGGGGGCAAGAAAAACCATAGAGGTAGGCGAGTGATAGATGACAGGTAATACCAGGAAGTTTAGATCTCAGTCCAGGTGCTGTGGGGAATCGCTGAAGGGCCTTCAGCAAGGGAATGATGCAGCCTTAATAACGTTTTATGAAACCACTGTGCCTGCTCGTGGGAAGTGGATTCCAGAAGGGTGAGAAGCGTGGAAACCGTTTGAGAGGTGCTTGCAGTAGTTCAGACGGAACATGACACTGTTTGACCGCACTAGTGGCAGCGGTGATGGAGAGGTGGGTAGATTCAAGTGGTTGGTAGGAATAAGAGGACTTGTAGCAGACAGATGTGGAGGATCAGAGACGGGAAGAAAGTCAGGGTACCTCCCGGAAGTTTGAGGAGCGAGGTGATGGGCTGGATGGCTCTGTGAGGGCCAATCCGGGTGCAGTTTTGAAGACCGAAATGCTACCTGCTGTGGAGCTCCGAGGAGAGGTCTGGGCTGGAGAGAAATGTTGGTGTCAGGAGCACATTGGTTGGTAGGTTGTATTCAAGACCATGTGCCACTGAAGACAGAGCATAAGAAGAGGGTCTTGAGTTTGGACAGAAAAGAAAGCACTAGAAAATGATATGAAAGTAGAGAATCCAGGAAGAGACCAAGAGAGCATGGAAAGGCCACAGAAGCTGAGGGAGGGAGATACTCAGGGAGGAAGGCTTGGTGGGTGTCGCGTGCCTTGGAGGAGCCCAGGATAGTGAGGACAGCGTGTGTCCTGCAGCCATCAGCTTGGCAGCCTGGCGGTTGCTGGTGCCTCTGACGGGGGTGCTGTCAGAGAGGTGGAGACAGAACCCAGGCTGAAGTGGGGTTAGGAATAAATGGGAGTTGAAAAGGTGGATACAGTGTGGGCAACAGACAAAGAAAACTTGATTGAGAGGATTCACTGCGAAGGAAAGCAGAGAAACAACAGCTGGATGACAGATGTAATGAGAACTGGGCTCGGGGGTCGGTGTTTTGGGTTTTGTTCGTTCTCTTGATGTTGCCTATGTACATGGCCAAGGAGATGCTGAGCGGGAGAGGGGCGAGAGAGAGAGAGCAGTGTCCGGGAGAGGGCAGGAGTGGGTTTGCAGCCTGGGTCCTCTCGCTGCTGCCATCTTCGCCGGGAGCTGCGGTTGCTCCCGAGTAGGGCTGCTCTCCTGCGCTCAGTGCCGCGGGAGCGCTTCTTACACTCTTCCAGTGTGGGCTCGCTTGTGGTAGAAGGTGGTGTCACCTTGCGGGATGAGCAGAGGGGAAGAGAGGGGCGTCACACTGAAGAGAACTCGTCAGCGGAACAGACTGGAGCTGTGCACACTGCTCCTCTGACCGGAAGGCAGCTTTTCCATGGAGTGCGTGCCGAGTGGAGAACTGCAGGCCAGGGTCCAGTGATGCAAGTGAGCAGCAGTCACAGCAGGGGGAGTCAGCAAGCTGTGGCGACAGGACAGGGACCCTGCCGTGCCGGAGAATAGGACGTGGGGTCTCCTGGCCTGGTGTTCGCAGACCTGGGCTGAGGAGGGCAGCAGTGCAGTGGAGCGGGAGTGCAGGATCTTAGGCGCTGTGAGGGAAGGCCCGACAGCATCTACGCGCAGAGTGGAAGGGCACCCAAGCTTCCTAAACTAGGGAACTTCTTGTGACTCAGAAACACACACCTTGTCCAAGGAGCGATCTGGAATGAGGGCCACGGAGCTTTGTAAAAATGTTAAGAAGTCAGTGCTGGGGCCGCAGCTAGCTTCGCAGCTGAGCGGTGTCTGGAGGCAAAGGGGCGGGCCACCGTGGTGGGAGGGGGCTCGGCCATGGTGTCACAGTGAACCCTACAGCTCAGCACTGGGGGGGCGACAGAGAACCCATTCCGAGGGGCCTTTCTTGGCATGGAATTTATTTATACTTTTTTATTATTTTAATATGCTTTTGTTGTAGAATCTTGGAAAATGAATTTATTTGGCCCATCCAAACACGCAGGTTTGATGGATTACTTTTGAATTTAAAAGAGGGGGAACCTACATAGACAAATAAAATCCAGCATTGTCTTCTCATTCTATTCTAAGTGCCGTAAATAAAATTTGAGAACAGAGGGTCTGAGCTTTACTCTGTAAGATGTGAAATGTGATTGTTTCTTATTTCCAGCTATCTATCCATCTTGGGATTTTTGCTGCCTCAGGGCTTGCGGCTTCTGATCTGGAGGGGCTTTCAGGGGCAGGGACAGGCCCCAGGACAGGGTCAGCCCCTCCGTCCCACCACTGAGTCCCCGCTTCCCGTCTTCTGCTGCAGCAAATCTCACAGCACTCAGGCAGGATTGGGAGTTGTGTGGGGAAGGAAGAGACTTACAGTCCAGGACCTGGAGGGAGGAGGAGGGGCAGAGCCTAGGTTTCAGCTCTCGCCCTTGAGCTGTAAATTCTCAAGGACTGTCTATAAATCTCCTGGAGTCCAAATTAGAAATCCATGTTCCGTTGGAGAGCTCTGGGGGGGTTTCCCACAGTCATTCTTGAAGCACCCCCAACCACCACCCTGTCTTTGACACTTTGTATGGAAAACTTCAGAATAAAACTGCAGAGTAAATCTCCATCTTAAAAGTATTGTTCTTATTTAGTACAAAAGAAATTCGATTCAGCTGGTGGATCTACAACTTTTCTCCTGTATGTGCACAAAGACACATGTAAACATGGGAGGGGACCCCCTCAGATGCCCTGGGACTCTGACTGCTCTCAGGTGGACAGGGGACCAGCCATGTGCTTCAGGACCAGGCTTGCCACCCCTAGGGTTGGGTGGCTCACTGGACAGCGAGGCAGGTACTGCTTACCTTGACTCCTCCTGCCTTAAAAAGACCCTGCTGCCTCAAGGATTTTCTCCAAGTTGTCCTCTTTCTCTCCCTCCAGAGGGCCAGCTGAGAGTGGATGCAAATATATCCGTGCATCACCCTGGGGAGCCACTTGGCATCCGAACAGAAGTGAAGAATCTCAACAGCATCAGGTTCTTGGCCAGAGCCATAGGTGAATGTCCACTGCTTGCTCCTGCTCTTCCTGTCAGTCATCACTTGCTGGTAACAATCTGCCTCCCTGAATTCACTGGCTGATAGAGTAACTACTTTGGGTTTGCCAGCGCTGTGGACTGGGTGGCTCTTTTGCTGGTACTGCCTCTGCTCCCTCTGCAGCTGTGGGAAGCTGACAGGCAGAGAAGGTCTTGTTCACATGCGCTCCTGTCCTTAAGGCTTCCCTGCCCACGTGGGCCTTGCCCCGTCCCCTGCCTCAGCCAGGCTTCTTATCTGCTGGTGAGCGCATCCAGGAGAAAGGGGACAGAAGCCTCACGCCTCCCTGAGTCCTAATCTGCACAACTCACATGCTGTCACCTCTAGCACATCCTGTTCAAAGCAGACTAAATTCAAAGCAGACTCAAGGGGAGAGAAATGGACTCTAGCTCTTCATGGGAGGATTCACAAAATGTTACTTCTGTGTTTTGCCATGTGCCACATTCCGTATAAAGTCAAGTTTGTTTGGTTTGTGGCTTGAACTTGATGAAGTCATATTTGTTTGTTTTAAGTTGGCCGTAGCATGGCCCAATTGGTCAGTATGTTTTTCTGCTTTGTACTCTTTGCAGCTAAGAGATTGTATGTGCCTGTGCTATCGGAATCAGTCTTATTGGAGCCCCATACTGTGTTCATGGATGACAAATACATAATTAAAGTAGAACAGGTTAGCAGGATAAATATCTGAGCAGTCCCATTGACACTGATAACTGAATCCAAGGGGAGGTCATCTCAGGTATAAAAACATTTAAAAAAAACAACAAAAAAAAGATGCCTAGAGAGAAAAGAGGAGGCAGAGATGGAGTTTAAAGTGCATCCCTTCAAGAGTGTACAAAGAATTTGATGGCTGAATATGCTGGCAGAACACTAGTCAGAATGTTTAGTAGAATCCTGGGTATTGCCAAGAGTAGTTCTAGAAACAATATGGAAAAGATGATTCTAGTCTGGTATAAAATCTCTTTATCCTGCACCCGAAACGATCAACCTCAGTGAAGACACTTGGGAGTCTACAGATGTCCAGGAAAACACCGTAAAATGGTCAGGGAGATCATTTCTGGGAAGGGGAAAAGAGGAAGTTGCCTTATAAAGACGGACTAAAGAGGGTGACTCTTCTGTCTCTGGCAGAAAATGCTGCCCACACTTCTGAAACCATGAAGTTGTGAATCTGGGACTCAGGCTGGTGACCCGTGTGTGAGGGGCAGCTTGGAACAGAAAGATGAAAGTTTCCTTTCACCTCAGATACAGTGGTGTTCAGGACCCATCATTCTAGGGTACAAGGGTAACCTAGAAAAAGGATGAGCCAGCAGATTTTAAGCAGACTGACCTGCAGTGAGTTAACATTTTTGGCAGCCCTGACATCCATCCTGTGAAGTTGCCTTTGGAGCACCAGTCCGAGTTCTACCTGTGGTCTCTGACTCAGCCAGGAGCGACCAGTGCTTCGACATCTTGGGCTTAATTCTCCAAGGGGATCATTTTTCCACCCGCTCTTTCGCCTTATGTTGGACCTTGTTGCCATCATCTCATGTCAGAGCTTTGGAGTAGGGGAGAGAGGGCAAAAGTGGACATGTTTGGTGTTACCACTTCTCAGCTGTTTAGATCAAAGAGCTTGGATTTGAGCTAAACATCCACATTTCATATATAATTTCAGGGGTAGCAGAGTCCTTTGCAGCCCATCTGGAGATCCCAGGGTAAGGATCCCTGCTGGCAACAGTCCTAGATCTGCAGTCATCAGACCCACGTACAGGTCCTAACCTGGGGTCTACCAAGTTGTGTAATCTATCATGTTGCTTAATCTCTCCAAACCTGAGTTTTCTCCAAAAAACTAGGGCCATTTCCAGCATCAGTGTGTCTGTGATGGCAGTGAGAAGAAAATACAGCATGCAAGGGAAGGATTATTCTACACAATCTTCTTGATTATTCTTTGACTTTAAGATTGAGAAAGGTTTCTAATTATTGCCTGAATTGATTAGAGGTATAATCAAAGTGTGGTACTGAATTATTGTGTTTCTCATAGACTATGAAATTCAGAGGCAGATCAATGAACTTGAGCATGGAGGTGAAATTCTGAATGAAACTCGCTCGTTTGATTCCAAGCTGGGGTGAGTTTGTATTCCTAACCGCCTTGAATACAGTGGGTGGGCACAGGGGGCCTGGGCTTGGCCCCAGACCAGCGGTGAAGCTAGAAGGGCTCCTGAGCTTCTTGCACATGGCTTTCCTCGATAGCAACCAAAGAGCACTGTAGCCCACAGGGCTACAATACGCCCTCTTGGCGCCTAGGTGTAAACAGACCCAGACTTGTTCAGAAGTGCTTGGCTGTCATCCTAGACCTCCAGCTTGCCTGCTTTGTAGCAAGAATTTTTACTTTCAAGTAATCTCTCAGAGCTATACCAGCTTAGGCTAGAGGTAGATACAGCTGAAACTCAGTTATAGAGATGCTTGCTTGTTAGTTTGTTTCGAGCTAGCTTTGACCCTGATTTTCCAACTCATTTCTGAGGATTTTATTACTTAAGCAGAATATTACTGAAAACTCCAAAGTGTAGAAGCTTGAGCTGACTAAAGGCTGAAAACTTGGCTGGGATGTAACTCAGTGAAGAGCGCTTGCCTAGCACATGTGAGGCCTGGGTTCCATCTCCCAATACCACAAAAACATTTTTTTTTAATGGGGAAACAGTAAAGTGATTTCTTTTATTGCTCTTCTTTTTCTTATATTGTATTTATATATCACCTATGGAAGGTTGAAGACCTTGAATTTGCCTGTGTCCCTTATTGGTAGAGAAAACCCTTTTTAATCAGCTTTCCATTATAGTGACAGACATCTTGGATAAACAACATACAAAGAGAAAAGGTTCGTTTGGCCTCACACACAGTGTTAGTGGTCTCAGTCTGATTACTTGACCTGCTGGTTTGGGCCTGTGATGGTACAGCATGGCAGGGAAGCGGGAGAGAGAGACCAGGGTCCCACATCCCCCTTCAAGCTCGAACCTCCAGCAACCCACGCGCCTCCCATCAGCCCCACCTCGTAAAGTTACACCACCTCCCAGTAGCACCTTGAGGAAAGACTCCAGATCCAAACTCTAGCGAACCCCTTCTCTGCCTGTAGGCTGGCCAGCAGTATGAGCAACATCTGCTTAATGTTTTCTTCTGTAACTATTACAGCTGCACCGTGCCAATGAGAGACAAGGAAGGAAGACAGGACTACAGGTGATCCCTTCTCGTGTCAAAATGTCATTACCTACTGTGGGTTATAGGCATATTTCAAATCCATTTAAAGATGATAATGATCCTGGAGACCTCTTAGGAACCACTTTTTATTGTTATGTGATGGGAAATTGAGACTTCCTGTTTTGTGTGCACACTGGGGTTTGTTAGCCCCAGAATCCCTTGTTTGATGGGATTCAGCTCTTGCAGACACTTGTTCACTCACTTCAGTGTCAAAGTTGTAGTTGAGCTAAGAGGATGCCAGTTGAGGTCGGTGCCCTGGCCTTTCTTGTTCTTGCATTCTGCAGCAATTCTGTAATGCATGGAAGTCCCCCAAGAGGAAATGAAAAGCATGTATGTATATGTCAGAGGCGGTTCCCTCAGACCTGAGGGGATGCTACTTCCCTGACAAAGTAATCAAGTTGGAATCAACAGGGAACCTGCGAATAAAGCCATTAGTAAGGACGGGCTTGAGATAAGTGGAACCTTTTGCTTTGTCCACTGAGTTTAGCACATTGCAAAGATGGAAGCCTTAAGCAGTGAAGTTGTTGAGATGAGCCCACTTTTCCTCTGCAAGCGCAGGAGCTGTTCATGCAGCTGTTGCTGTCAGTAAGGAGCACATGTAGCCCTCATCCCAAGAACTCCTGTCCTGTCTGTGTCGAAGTCAGGGTTAATTACTGTGCGCTTCTAGGTTCAGGCTGTGTCTCGGAAGAACTCCCTTTGTTCCTCAGTGTCGCTTCCTACTGTATTTTTGCTGCTTTCTCCTGGAGCATGGAGTTTGCCTTTTAATTCAGCCAATGGCTTCTGCTCCATCCTTCAAGTTGGTGGTTTGAGGAAGGCTCCTTTTGGTTTCCTCTTATCAGAAGTCAGACTGCTTTATGGCAGAGATTTGGCAATGAGTTGATAAATTGCTTGCCCTCCTAGTCTATTACCTTCAAATCACTTTTTGTTCTCTATTATCCTGCTTCTACAGAAGCCCATTGACAATTATGGGCAGAGAGAAGATGTTACTGCCAGAATAGAAGGGAGGGAGACATGTTTCATAAGATACATGGGGTGGTACAGCTTCCATGTATAAAGACTTCTTGAAGTCTTTATTCTTTAGAACGGTTTTAGATTTACAGCAAAACTGATTGGAAAATAGAGTTCTGATATACTCACTCCTGTCCAACAGCATCTTTTGTTAACATCTTGAATTTGTGCGGTCTTTTTGTTATAATAATGAGCTGGTACTGGCGGCTCGTTATTCACTAAAGCCCATAGTTCACATTAGGGTCCACGCTTTGTGTCATACTCCTGTGGGTTTCGGATATGTGCAGTAACACACACCCACCGTGACGGTGTCACAGAATTGTCTCACTCCCCTAAAAATGCCCCGTGCCCCACCTGCTCATGCCTTCCTCCCAGTTTCCACGTTTTGTTTAGGCAAAATCTGTACATGCTTATACCTCCCAAGAAAAAAAGTGCGGATTTTTTTATTTGACTTTTTGTGGTTTTTTTTTTTTTTTTTTTTGGTACCAGGGATCGAACTTGGGACCTCGCGCTTGCAAGGCAGGCACCAGAACCACTGAGCTAAATCCCCAGCTTATTTGACTTTTCTTTGTTGTTATACAAACCTCTCCGAAAAGTAGGAATTAAAAAACAGGGGAAAGTCCCTTTTCTCCCTAACATATACATTGTTCTCATTTGGTCCTATGGTTTGCAGCCGATGTCTTTGTGAATCTGTACTTTACCCGCGGTTGGAAATCAGCATGTGGTTTAGCCCTGTATTGTACTTACTTCACTCACCACCGCTTTATAAGCGTGGGAAATGGCAGGCTTGGTGACTTGGGCACTTTGCGAGCCCTGTACACACAGACTTTCCTGGGAATGAGGGAAAATTGATATAACAGGACATTGGAAAACATTTGCAGGTAACAGAGCATCTAAGCACAGAAACATTTGTATCAGAGGTAGATGTGTGATTCTGATCCGCCCAGGTCCTCCGGACTCAGGTCCTGTCTGCTCTCTGCCTAGGTTTATGCCAGAGCCCAACCTGCCTCCCCTGGTGCTGTACGACACAGCGTCTCTGCCCGCAGGTGCACAGTCTCAGCAGGTGATCAACATCGACCAGATTCGGGATGCGCTGCCCGAGCTCCCCAGCGTGACTCGAGAGCGGCTGGTGCAGCGGTACGGGATGCTGCCGGAGCACAGCTTCACGCTGCTGGTGGGTACCAACTGGGCGGGGAAGGGGTGCAGCTCCTCGGGCCTCAACCATACAGGGGCCCACACATGCACTTGGCAGAGGAGGGGCAGATTTCTTCCCACTACCATAGAGGTCTCAGAGAAGAATGAGGCATAGTAACGCTTTGCAGTGCAGACGAGGAGACACCGCTTCACGTTGGCTATTTCTCTGGTGTAGAAATGATGAACAGCTGCGCACAGCAGCCATGGAGCCCGGAGGTCAGTCTAGATGTTATGGATGAGTGTTTCCCATGTGTCTGCAGGACAGAAGAAAATCAGTGTATGGGTTTCTACATGTCTGACAGTATCCAGCCATGATGACAGGGTCTGGCAGGGTGTTAGGTTCTCCAAAGCTGCTCAGCTGTTTCACCATGTGTGGAAGCAAACATCTCTTCAGACGATGCTGAAAACTCTGACTAAAAGTGTCAGTCCTTTGAACTTGACAATGCATCTGACGGAGCCATTAGAGAACCTGACTCCATTGAAATCTGCTTAGGGATTTTCCGTCCTTTTCAAAGCTAGGCTTTGTGGGTTTCTTTGTCATAGCAACATTAAAGTGGTGCCACACCAGTGAGTGTAGCATTTGGTCGCAGTTGTCGTCTTGCCTGTGAAGGGAGGAAGTGGAAAGCTTTGCAGCTATAGCTCAGGGAGTAGGTATAGGCCCCAGCCATCTTTTTGAGCAGCAGAATCTGTGAGAACAAGAGTTTTGCTTTTTATGTGACCAAGAATAGCTATATAAGGATGGACATGCATATTAACTATGTTTATGCACTTCAGTAACAGGAACCCAGCAGTTTGCAGTAAGGTGAGCAGCTTACTGTGGGTTGATGAATGAGGAGAAGCATCCAGAGCACCTCACAGGAAAACTCTTCTTTTTCTGCCAGTCCCTTATTTTTTTAAAACTTTAGCCAGACTTGATCACCACTTCCTATGGGCTGCCACTGTGTCTCATTGGTACATCTTTGGCAGTTCTGTCACTGCACTGTCATGGCAATAGTGTATTAGTGTTTCTTGCTCAGCGTCTTGAGGGCAGCACTGTTTCTGTCACTCAACACAGATGAGCACATCAGTATTCTTTTTTTATTTTTTTTAAATTCTTTTATTGGTACATTTTAGGTATACAGTATGTTTACATTTATCATTGGGTGCTTGTACCTGTACATGATGCATCTTGGTTCTTATTTTTTCCCCATTCCCTGTGCTCCCTTCCCTGTTTACATAGATTTCGTTTCCATTTTTTTTCTTTTCTCATAATATTTCCTTTCCCTTCTTTCCTTTCCCCTTCCCCTCCCACCTCCCCTACCCTTTTGGACCTTTTCTTCCTATTTCAAATGATCAATTATTTGTTTTAATCATTTTAATCCTTATTTACACTTTCAGTTTCTCACACTAGAGAAACTATTCGGTATTTACACACGTGTGTCCTATTTATTTCACTTAAGAGTATGACCTCGATCTGCATCCATTTAGCTATAAATGTCTCTAGTTTCTCATTCTTTATGGCTAAGTAGTACTCCATTTTATAAAAAACCCACATCTTCTTTATCCAGTTTCCAGTTGATGGGCACTTGGGCTGTTTCCAAGCTTTAGCTATTACAAACTGTGCCTCTATGAACATGGGTGCACATATATCGCTGTGGTATGATTCTTTTAAGTCTTTTGGGAAGATACCCAGCAGGGGAAGAGCTGGGTCGAATGGGACCTCTAGGCCCAGTTCTTTGAGGTATCTCCATACTGACTTCCACAGTGGTTGCACCAGTCTACACTCCCACCAACAATGGAGAAGGGTTCCTTTCTCCCCACAGCCCCGCCAGCATTTGTTATTTGTTGATTTCTTGATAGCAGCCATTCTTTGTGGGGTGAGGTGGAATCTGAGTGTTGTTTTCATCTGCATCTCTCGAATGACCAGTGATGTTGAACATTTTTCATATGTTTATTTGCTACTTCTACTTCTTTGTCTGAGAAATGTCTATTCATTTCAGATGCCCATTTTTGAATTGGGTCTTTGAATTTGGGGGGTCTGATTTTTTTCAATTCTTTATATATTCTAGATAGTAGACCTTTGTCTGAGATACAACTGCTAAAAATTTTTTCCCACATTGTAGGTTGTCTCTTAGCTCTATTGGTGGTTTTTCTTGCAGTGCAGAAGCTTTTTAATAAGATGAGATCCCAGTTGTTGATTCTTTGTGCTAGTTCCCGTGCTACTGAGGTTTTGTTCATAAAGTCTTTTCCTATGTCATTGTCTTCAAGAGTTCTACCTATGTTCCAGCAAGTTTAGTGTTTCTGTCTTAATATTTAGATCTTTAATCCACTTTGATCTTAGTTTAGTGCATGGTGATAGGTATGGGTCTAGTTTTAATCTTTGGCAGGTTGGAATCCAGTTTTTCCAACACCATTTATTAAAGAGGCTATCTTTCCTCCATTGAGGGTGTTTGGCTCCTTTGTCAAAGATGAGGTGGCTGAGTGTGTCTGAAGTTGTTTCTGCATCTTCTAATCTATTCCACTCATCCTCGGGTCTGTTTCTTTGCCAGTACCATGCTGTTTCTATCACAGGAGCTTTGTAGTACAGTTTCAAGTTGGGAATTGTGATACTCGCTGCCATGTCTCAGTTGCCTAGAATTGCTTTTGCTCTTCTAGGTCTCTTCTGGTTCCAAATGAATTTTTGGATTGTTTTCTGTAGATCTGTGAAGTATATTGTTGGAATTTCAATTGGCATTGCATTGAATCTATATAGTAGTTTTGGAAGTATGGCCATTTTCACTATATTGGTTCTTCCTACCCTGGAACAAGGGATGGCTTCCCATTTTCTTGTGTCCTGCTCAATCTCCTTTGTCAGAGGAGCACGTCAGTATTCCTAATGCCAGCTCTCAGGCCATAGGAACTGATCACTCAGCGTCCTGGACAGCACAGCCCTTGAGCCTCTTCCACGTCGTGCGCTTTTCCGGGGCTGATAGAACAAAGCTGAGTTTCGGTCTGACACATCTTCCCTACCGTCTTCCCACTGGAATTTCCTCCCCACTTGGGGGAGGTGCTGAACCCCAGACCTGCGCTTCCTTTTTGTTGGCCAACTTAGCTAGGGATGGCAAGATGGGGCCTAAGACTGCTCAGCCTCACAGAAACTTACTTCTTTCCACTGGGCCTTTGGCCAGCTGGGCAAAAGACAGTACTTTGAGGTAGTGTGTGATGAACCAAGGTTTTTTGGCCATTTCCTTCTGCAAGACTGACTTGAGAGATGAAGCCGCTAAATATAATGTTCGAAATCCTTCTTATATGCCCTCCTTCTCTGCAAGAGAAGAGAAAGGACCATTTCAGATCGCTCTCAAGAACACAGCCCTTTCAGTGTCTGAAAATATTTGCGTCCTCAGAGAACGTCTGTGTGAGACTGTCGCACCCTAGGCCATGGCGGGCACGTGCTGGGCCGGCATCTCTCACCGTTGCCTTTGTGTCCCTGTCATCGTTCCTGTGTCCTTTGTGGGGCCACAACCCAGGAGGCTTTGAGCAAGTGTCTGTTAGGGTTTTAATAGTTTCTTCAGGAAAACCTACCTTTGATAGTGTGGTTCAGCGCTTTCACTAGCCTCTCCCATGTAGCAGGTATTGAGACTGAGACAGGTTTTGGGGTTTTCTTTTTAAGTTTTGGGGGGTTTTGGGGGGTTTTTTGCCTCCCTAGAGTTTGTGTACATAGGTGATACCCATAGGGAGGATTATCATAGAGGTGGGATGGGACCCCAGAAGAGGTGGCACTTGACTCTGAAGGGCCAACAGAAGAGGGCTTCAAGAAGGAAGTAATGTTTTAAACTATCTTTTTTAAAAGATTTACTTTTTGGTATCTTAAATAGATGCTTATTTTTATAGGTTACAGATAACGTATTAGGTAATCAGTTTTTTAAAAAACCAAAAGGACTAGAACTTGAAATTTCCGAGATAAATGAGATTAGAACAAGATAGGAATGAGCAGAGAATGATTTAGACAAATTGTTTTCCCGAAATTAGGCAGCCTGAGCCCGTTATGATTCCGTAATCACTGGGAGCTGAGTTACTCATAACATTCCTGAAAATGATATGTTCGTGTTTTTCCCTGCCTTCATCAGAAACACAGCAGATTGCTGAGAAGGGCAGATGCACAAATCTAATGAACCATCTTTCAATTTCAAGAGTGCCCAGGAGGATTCATTAAGTAAATAGCAGCAGTGGAGGTGTGCTCCGCAGAGCGGGCTCCTGCTCCACGCCTCCGGATTGCCTACTTAATTAAGCAGTGGCCACAGACCCGCCCCGCACACATGCCTTCCTCACAGAAAGCACACACTTCAGGACAAGTTCACCTTTGTCTAGGCATTGTGTTGTGCAGCAGGCAGCGAATCATGTATTGTCAGCATGGTTTTTGATATTTAAAGAACCCTGACGGTTAGTTCTTAGCATCAGGCACATAGTAGGCCCTCAGTGATCAGAGGGACAGATGAGTGAAGGGGAGAAAACTGGAAGTTTGTTTGGTTTGGGTTTGGGTTTTTGTCTACTGGGGACTGAATTCAGGGCCTTGCACAGGCCGGTGCTAGGCAGGTGCTCCACCACTGAGCTCCATTCCCAGCCTACTTAACTTTGTAAGACGGGGACTTGCTGAGTTGTGCAGGTTGGCCTCAAACTCGGGATGCTCCTGCCTCAGCCTCCAAAGGGCTGGGATGACAGGCCTGCGCTACTGGACCTGGCTAAAGACGAAAAACAAAAAATCTGTATTGCTGTTTTCTTTTTTAATTTTTTTTTTTCTGGTCACATAAATATCTTTCCCTGTCTAAGATTTTAACCTATTTAGCTAATCTGTCTTTCCTGTCTAATGTCAAATTGCCTTGTTTTCTGACCTCATTTGTAAAGATCAAGGAATGGAAATGTGGAAGCTGAGATCCAGGTATTAGGTTCTGAAAAAGGAGAGATTCTGATAGCGTAACGGGTCCACCTCGGAGCTGGTGGGCCGGAAGTGATTACTGGAATGGTCAGTATCTTATATATGTACATTTTCCTCAGCAGATTCATCCCAGGCCGTTTTCTGTGAGGCCATCTCTTCCTAAACTCTTGGCTTGTTTTATTCAGGGCCTAAAGAGAATCGTAGCCATTGTGTAAGCAGCATGTTCCAAAGGCTTCTTGCTTCCCAGCTTCCAGCATGCTCTGCACCTCACAGTGTGCCCCGCCCCCTTTTTTGTGGTGGTATCATCGGGAATTGAACCCAACGCCTTTGTACTGAACTACGTGTCCAGTCCGTGTTTTATTTTTCAGTTTGAGGCAGGGTCTCAGGCTCTAAATTGCCCAGGCCAGATTCAAACTGGTGATCCTCCTGCCTCCGTCACCCAGACTCCTGGAGTTACAGGCACGCGCCATCACACCCAGTGCCACCTGCCACTTCAGCGTATCCTTACGGCAGCCCAGGGCTTGTTACTCTCCGCAGTCCACACATGAGGAAATCTAATCTCCTGGGGTCAGGAACTCTCCCACACCAGTGATGAAGCCAGGTTCACCACACTGACTTCAGGGACCAGGCCCTTCGCTCCTGAACTCTGCTGCCTGGTTGCATATATAATGTGCTACAGTACGGAATGAAATAATGTTTTTCATTAATGACTGTTGGGATCTCTTTCATTTCATTAGGTAGAAAGTAGTTTTTACTTTTGCTAACATTAATCCTTTATACAGTGCCACAAATGCGTGAAGCACAGTTGTAGAACACAAGTTCATTAAAAACATTTGGCCATTTCTGTTTATTTTGATGGTGCCAGACTGCCCTATAGATCACTGTCTACCAAACTTAGCGAAAATCAGTCAGCACCAGTGAAAAGCAGAGATCATGTCGACTTTCCAAGTGGAAAACTTAAGTCAAAGAGAAGGCAAGTAATGGCAGCCCTATTAAACGTTTTGCTAGAGGTACAGTGGCTCCTCCTACCTGAATCTCTGAGAATCTCCACCTGGGGAGGGCGAGGTTGTGGGTGGTTTGGCCTGGTCCCTCGTCTCATTTAGTCTGGCACCTAAGAAGCACTCAGTAAGGACCAGATATGAGCTCCCAGGACAGCTGGCCGTGTATGAAGTCAGTAGATGGAAAGATTCGAATCTCCTCTCGCATGGGAGATTTCAGTGGAGAAAGGATGGGCGGGGCAGCCCCAGCTCAGTGTTCCCTAAGGGCTTGCTGTACTTCCCACGGGGCGCCGTCCTGCTGTGAAACAAGCCTTTCAGCTTCTCTGTGTTGCTTTTAATGCTTCCCGAGTGCCCTCACAGAGCAGAAGTTCTTGGTTCCTGCTTGGGATCTTGTAGGCTTCTCAAAGGTAACCAGAGCTGTTCCCCTCCCTGGCTGGAAGAAGAGAGGATGACTCATCCCAAAGATGGTAGAGCAGAATCTACATTGAATGTAAAAAACCCTAAATACAGTCTAGTGGAGTCCCCAGGTTGTGCTGCCAGGGAGAAGAGCGGTGATACCAAGCAACACAAAACACACAGTTGAGGGCCGGGGATGTAGCTCAGTGGTGCTGCTCCTGCCTCAAGCACAAGGTCCTGAGTTCAATCCCCGGCACCGGAAAAACAAAACACACACACACATACACAGTTCAGTGAGAGCCACACAAAGTGGAAATGTAGAAAAACCCAGCCTGGCCCCAGGGAGGCTGTAGAAAAACACGATTGTGAACCCCTGCATCAGTAACCTGTGCTGCCATGGGTGTGCGCCAGTCTCTGCATTCGGTTTGGAAATGTGTTGTGTTATTTGGACAAGTTCATTTTCCCCAGCTCGTTCTTCCCCATTGAAAGCCATAATTCTTTGTTTCTGACATCGTAGAAAAGGTTAAGGTGTCTCCAAGGGACAAAGAAACAGAAAAGCTATCATGACTACAGTTGGTTGTTAAATGGATTATTTTTCAACAATTTTCCTTTAAGTGTCATAAGCTAGAAATGGCCTGGTTTGCTTGCTGGATGAATCGCATATAAAACAATTTCCTGTGCTAAATATCTGTACATCCCATATGTAGCATACTTTAAAGCTGATGGTTTGAAATATGTCTGAAACTATACTCACTGGTTTCAGATGGCCCAGACTTGCCAAGGTGTGCAGGGTTCCGTAGTCACATTCTAACTACCGTTGAAGGAAAATCCATTTGGTCAACGCTGCTGCCAGCCATATTTCATCTCCCTGCAATTTTCAAAATTGATTTTATTCATTTTATAAATTGCATCCAGGGCTTGCCAGCTTAAGGGTGCTGCTTTTACAGTTACCCTACCCACTGGAAAAGTAACCAACATCTTGTTCTGGTAAAGTTGAATAAAAAGATGCATCTTGTGACTCTGCCCCTCCAGGAGCAGCGCGTCATTTCTTCAGGTGCAGTGACACTCGACCTTCAGAGGTGCAGCTGTTCTGGGCTCCCGGGCTTCTGACCCTGCAGAGCTGCTGCCCCTGGGGAGGAAGTGCAGGGCAGAGTGAGGTCCTGAGTGCCCAGCCTTGGGACCCAAGCTGGTTCTGTCCCAACAGATCCTCAAGCTAGATTCCATACTTGCAGAATAGCTTCCTTTTGAGGGCAGATAGTACATATTGTCTTAGGCTTGAGGCAGATCTTGGAGGTGTGTGTGTCAGTGCTGCCTGTAAGCTGGTTGCTGTTTTTAAACTGCATCCAGAAAGCTCCCACTGAGAGCCCAGCTTCTCCTCAGGTGGGGACCAGTTGACAGCGGTGGCTTTAGGTGCATTGAAATGTGACTGCAACAGGAATGATTTCTTGACAACATACTGCATGGGCCAGTTCTTGCAGATACAGTCTTTTGGTTGTGCTGTCAGCTTCTATTACCTTAATTATTTGTGTCTTGATTATCCAAGGGAAATTCTTATTCCCAAATTGGTTTCTCTCAACTTCTCTCCTAGAGCAAATGCATCTCTGAGAATATAAATCCATGTTCACGTTGGTCTAAAAGCTCCATGCACTGAACTGGCGGCCTGGGTTGAACTCCGGCTGCGTGTACTTCCTGGCCAGGCTGGGAGCGTGGCACAAGTGAGATCGTTGAGAACTCTCTCTGCCCTGATTCTACAGGCTCCCAAGCTGCTGGAAAATGACATAGGGGTGGGAATTGTGGGGACCAACATAGAACCACTGATTTCTGTGTGTGTTTCTTAACCCTGAGAGCATAGCATTGGTGTTTGAGGGTTCTTTTCAGGGTTGTTATGTCCTTATATTCTCGGAAGTGGCAGCAGTGGTCCAGAATTCTTCTTTTTCCCGATATGCTCAAATAAGCGTCTTGTTTCCCAGGCGAGCCTCATACCACCAGTTAATTCCCCTTGTTTTCCCCACTGCAGAAACTTCCCACAGTTTTTCTGTTTTTTTTTTTTTCTGTTTTCCGTGGGGAGCACCCACTGAAAGAGTGTCACAGCCCGGGGAGGACTGATTCATATCACAGACTGGAGCCCCTGCCCACGAATATTCCAGTCCTTTACTTCCTGTTGTTTCTACTTTCTGTCCTTGCCTTTCCTTCATTTCTATCCCCAACGCCAGCATTTCATGTTATTTTCAGTCCTTCATTTGAGTTTTATCCCACTTTGTAAGAATGACCAGATTCTCAGGAATGAGAGGGCAACAGGGTCCCCCCAGGATGCAGACAGTGGGGCCCGTAATTAAGTCTACACAAACGCTCATCGGCTCCTCTCCCCGCCCCTGCCACACATGGGGTGGGCACAGTTCTAGTTGGTGCCTCTGCAAAATGCCACACGGTGAACATGAGAGCCTCGCCCAGCTGAAACCACTGCCATTCAGTCTGGACAAGCAGGGCCTCCAGGACGGTCGTTCCCTGTCACCACACCGTGACTGCCTAGTTAGCTATAAACCCACCATTGAGTTACCTGTATCAGAGGAATGAGTGCAAGAAATAGAACGCAGTATACTTACATCCAAACTAACGAGATACCGTGGGATTTGTCTCCTTATGGCAGAGATGCTTGAGGGTGGTGCCCCAAGGACTTCCCAGTGACTTCGCTGGTATGGGAGGGTTGCAGAGGAGAAGCTCGGGCACCTGCCCGGCCCTTGAAGCCCAGTGCAGCATGGGCTGTGGGTGTGCCTCTCCCCCCCAGTCTGGGAACAGGTGTGTATCAGGCCACATGGCCTAGGTGTGCCTTGGCAAAGGGAGCAAGCGAGCTTGCCGTTTTCCTCCTTCCAATTTCTAAATTAACCGCTGGGGACCTCTGCAATGTCTTTAATATGTTCAGAACCTTGAGCAGCTGGCAGGTATCAGATACAATCGTGGAAGTGGTGGGAAAGTGCTTTGTTTTGATGAGCTCCTGGCCCCACGTTGTGTCTGGCACTCATAGGTGGCTCAGTGTCAGGCCCAGAATGGGAGGGACAGGTTCTTCCTTCAAGGGGGATCACACAGAAGTTAAGAGCACAGACTGCAGCAGTTCGAATCCCGGCTCTGCTGCACTCTTGCTGTCTGACTTCAAGCACGGTAGTGCCTCGTCGGTGTTCTCATGTGCAGGAGTCCTAGGCGGTCTTGGCTCATGGGGCTGTTGTTGGAGCTGAATGAGTTAATATACGGAAAGTGTGTGGAATAGTACTGGCACCTGTAATTGTTACAGTCAGAACCGCTGCTTCTTACCAGCCTCGGTCATGTGCAGCTGCTCACAGGCCTGGCTGCTGTCGCTATGCCCAGCAGGTACAGTCGTCCCCTTGCCCATGGTTCCAGTTCCCTACCTTTAGCCACAGTCCAGACATTCAGATGAAAACTTCCAGAAATAATTCATAAGTTTTAAAAATTTCCCTAGCGGTGTATTATAATTGTTCATTTTTCTTAGTAGGTATCATTATTGGTGTCTCAGTGTGCCTGACGTATATGCTAAACTTTATCACAGCTGTGCATGTGTAGGAGAGACCTAGGGCCTCCACGTCCCCAGTGCATGGGGTGCTGTACTTAGTAAATCCTCTGGAGAGCCCTTGACCAGCCCAGGAGTGCTAATCTAGGTCCCGAGGAGCTGCCAGGACACGCCCTGTCACATAAGCAGCTGTCTTGTCCCCGGGCTTGTGCTTTCTGGGCCACCTTCTCTTCTCCTGGTCTGCCCCGGGCAGCTGTCTCTCAGGATTCATTCTGGTTATAAATATGGTCCAGCCTCATTTCACTGTGCATGTGGCCCAGAACAATCGAGAAAGCAGCCTTCGTCCTCTTCCAGGGCATGGTCTGCCCACGTTCTGTCATCTCTGAAGGTAGTACGCAAAAGGGTAAACCGAGGCTCTCCCCAGAGCAGGCAGTGATGGCGAAGTGAAGCATCCACACTGCCCCACCTATGCGGCTGCAGAGCCATTAGCAGAGGGAGGTTCCCGGTCGGCTCTGAGTGTCATCGGGTGCTTGGGGAAATTTGATCAAAATGTGAAAAAGATGCTTTCAGGTCTTCGAGCTGTGAGACTGTGTGGTATTAAGCAAGACCCGACCTGTTGTCCTGCTGCTTTAGCAGTGGGAGTCGCATCAGCCCAGACTCCCTGTGTAGCCGAGGTTTCCCTTCTGTCCCGGGTAGCTTTGGGGGAAGTTACTGAAGGTCCCCTGATGCAGTGGTCTTCCTGCATTGCTCTTAATACTGTCTTTGTGTAAGAGAATTACCAGTCCACTCTTTTCTGAGCAAACCAGATGGCCGCGCTGCCATATTCACCAGAGGCTTCCTAGATTGGCACCAGGTTTATTAGCATTTGCCAGTCTCCGAAGAACCAAGAAGCCTGGAAAAGCAGACTGCCCATGTGTCTTTCCCCCTGGCTGCTCCAAAGAACCGGAGCGGGAAGCCCTCGAAGCTCTCATTGATCCATCGTTCTCCAGGCAGCTGCTGCACACGCGCAGCCTCCTTCAGCCCCATTGCCCGTAGTAGATTTTCACATCTGCTTTAAATCGTGCACTGAAACCTCGTATCCCTGAGTGAATGAAGTCCAGTTCCAGCTCGGAGAGGGTTCATCACAGCACTGACATGACAAGACAAACAGAAATCTGACTTGCCACATTATCCATCCAATAACAAAGCCACCCAAGAGTAGAGGAATAGTCCCAGCCACTCAGCCAAGCCTGCAGGCTCCGGCGTTATATCTCTAGGTGGATTTGGGAGCCTCCTGGGCAGAGCAGAGTTCTGAGAGGTCACTTCCCCAGTGCCCAGCGCCTGGGTTAGAACAAAGGGAATTCTGCTTATCTGACTGGGGCCCCGTGGTGGTTTCCCCTTCCCCGGTGATTTGCGGTGATTTGCGGTGATTTGCTTACTATGGTGGAAGTCTGAGTCCTGTCCCGGGAGTTGAGCGACGCTTCCTGTTCATGTTCCTGGTTATCTCTAGTCAGACTGGGGGCACTGAGACGGCCTTTGCCATGGTTTAGCCTGAGCAGAACAACAACCTTGGCTTGAAAGGACAGCGACATTATTATTATGGGAGTATTCAGTAGGCTTGTCACCAGAGATTTATGTCACCAAAGACATGTAGATTTTTTTTTATAATGGAATTTCTACCTTAGCAGCTGTGCGCCTGTGTATATATCATAGCTTCTATGGCAGCTAAACTTTGGGTGCTAGCCTGTGTTAGTGTGGCTTGCTTTCTCCCAATGTCTTTCCAGAAGGTTTTCAGTTAATGAAAGGAGAAGAGGTGGGAGCCCTAGTTAGAGTATAAAAAGGAAACTGGTTTGGTTTGGATTTCAGCAGGTGAGGGAAATCTGCTACTTAAAAGGCATGCCCTCCGCCGCATTGGGAAATTTCAGCCTCCCCGTGAGAGTGGAACATGGTGTTGTTTGTCTTAACTGATGTGTGTGGCTGGTAGGGGAGGACTTGCTAAATTTCTGACTTCTGCCAAATCACTCTGAGCTGGCCATTGGCCACAGATAGCGTGTCACCAGTCACTGCCACACATGATCATGGCAGTTCCAGTATTTCAAAGGCAAACCAGGTGGGTGCTCACTTGTGACTTAGAGCGAGCCCTAGGTGACGGGACACTCTGGTTCCATCCGCTGTTCCTTCCCAGGTGCTGACTTGGCTGTTTACGGAGGGAACAGAACTGTGTGGTCCTAACTTCTGTGGCTGACAGTCCAGAGGGCGACAAGCAGCAGTCTCTCCCTGAAGCAGGTCTCCTTGGTGAACCGACCCCGCTGATCAACCATTGCTCAGTGCAGGGGTGGAGGCAGGGCTGCCCCACAGAGCTCGGCTCAGAAGGCCTGGAGGCCGGCGGCCCCTCCACTGGTGATGGGGCTGGCCAGACAGCTCTTGGGGTGGTGTCAAGATGCACGTGGACAGTTATGACCCACTTTTAATTTTCTCAGAGATGGATATTCTGTTCATTCCTTCTTGATTTTCTCCATTCCTTACTTTCTTTTGTAGAAATCACTAGGACCCTGGCAGAGGCCAGGCCTGGAAAGAGGGGGCATAAACTCAGGCCAGACTTTGTGGGCCAAGGCTGCAGCCACAGGGCACAGGCTGCCAGGCGCGTGACAACACAGGAAGGGCAGGAGAGCTCGGGATGTGACGTTCACCATCCTCTGGTCCCCACAGTAAGGGCCTTCATTCCTTTGAAAAGAAGATGCTGTAGAAATGCAGAGTGGGATGGGAGGAGTGGAATATTTGCTGTTTGGCGAGAACAATCAGATTTTCCTGGTGGCATCTCAGAGCCGAGGAAAGGAGTAGATGTCTTATAGGAGGCAGAGGGTGGCAGTTGCAGATTTGCCTTTGGAATGCTGATCTTTTGTTTTTTGGGTGCTTTATGTAACTTTTTTTTTAACAGAATGAAGTTGGCCTGCTACAGTTCTTCCAAAATGTGATGAAAGAAACTAGGGCAGAGCCAAAAAAGGTGACGAGCTGGGTCCTCAATGTGCTCCTGGGCTATTTAAAGCACCACAGCCTCGCTGTCAGTGAGAGGTGAGTGAGGGTAGTGGCTTCTTTCTTCCTTTCTGATGAACTTCGTGTCCAGAAGCAGCTGAAATAGGCCAGGGCGAGGTTTCCCTTCTTCCTGCTCTCCATCAGCATCTTCTAACAAGACAACAAACCCCTGCGCATTCCAAATTCTAAAAATATCCGCCCTCCCCCCACCCGAAACATTTGTCTGTCTGTTCACACCTCTGGCTGCGCACTGTGTCCTCCATGCTGTGCTGGGGGCTGGCGGCCTGAAGATGAATCAAACGAGGGATTTACACACGGTAGCAGATGCAGGCTTGCAAGAAAACAGTCATTTCCGCGTGATCTTGTTAGGCTAGGCATGCGAGGAGGGGGCTGAGCTCGGCCACAGAAATTAGCCAAAGCTTTCCCGGGCTGATACTTGAGCTGCACCCTGAGGAACTAGAGGGAGATGCCGACGGGTGGGAAGGACAGGGGCATCTGGGCAAAGACAGCAGTAATGGCATCCCAGGGACACGCAGCCATGGTGGGTTCAGAAGAGCCAGGGGTGCAGCATGCTCAGGCAGGCAGGCAGGCACAGTGGGGACAGCTGGAGAGATGACCAGGGGCCACCCGGAGGGCTTTTATGCAAAGCCTCAGCTCACAGCTCCACTGCACTTTCACATGGGGGAATATGGAGTGTGGAGTGGAGAGCAGCACATGTGAGCATCCTGAGGCGAGTCTGGGCATGTCACGCAAGTGGACTTCCACTTAGCGGCATAGTAATGGGCAGATGAGACCGTCAGGGAGGTGGTGGCCAGCGGGGCTGGCTGGGGAGCAGCCTGAGGCTCTCCGGAAGGCACATTTCATCGAGGAAAGCAGGAGCACCAGGATGGGGTGTGGGGCGCAAGCAAGAGGGTGCCTTAGTGCGGACAGCCAGGTGGCGGTTCCCGAAGCATCCCCGAACGGTGTCTGCGCAGTTATGCCACACTCTGAGCAGCAGCTTGGCCTCTTGCCCTTGGCGTGTGTGTCCACATAGTGGTGTGACCTCGAGAGGTCCGCTCACTTCTGACCAGGCCCCCAGCCAGCCTGGCCCTGGACGATGCCCCTGACTCTGGCCCTCGGTCCCTCACTGCGAAGTGAAAATGCCACTGCTGGCCTCATGTTCGGCTGATTGGTTTGTGAAATTTTTTGCAGTGGTGGGCGTGGAAGCCTCTCATGGTGGGCAAGCACCGTCCTTCCAGGCAACACCCCCGTCCTCCAGAGGGTTTTGAGAGGAAGATGCACTGAGCCTGGCACATGGCGGGCCTCGGAGTCCCTCTGCTCTGCTCTGCTCTGCTCTGCCATGTCTCTCACGCCCATCTTCCTGAGTGTGACCTCTGTGTTCATAAACTCCACTGTTCGCACTGAAAGTGCTGCAACCACTCGGAAGGTGGGAGCCATCGGGAGAGTTACTGTGCCAGAGCCTGAGAGGCTGGGTAGCATTTGGGGAAGCCAGGGTGTGGGATGGAGTCTGTGCGCTGGGGCTGAGGGGAGAGGGTGGGAGTGGTGGACGTGTGGGGACGAGCAGGGCCCAGTCCCGACCCGAAACGCTGTCTGTCTTCTGCCTTCTGGGGAGGACTGGACTTGTGCGTGAGCGTGGGAGGTCAGGTCAGGTCGGGCAGGGAGGGCTGCTTCCTGCGTGAGAACTAGTCACAGCGCAGTGGGAGCAGAGAGGAGCGAGGTTCGCTCTGGCCTGAAGAAGCCAGGAGGGCTGCGGAAAGTCAGGGCTTGTGCTTCCAGAGGAAGGATGGATGCCTCAGCTTGGAGGGCTCACTCTCCACCTTGCTGGCTGTAGTTCATGGAGATGCTGACTTTTAGTCTTGGGAGAAAACGTGCCATCTTCTGGTTCAGCTCTTTCTCTCGTAGCCGAGGAAATGAGGCCCTCAGAGGTGAGGCGCCTTCCCCGCCGCAGTGACACAGCGGCTAAGACTGGAAACCGGTCCCCTGACCCCGGCCTTAAGGACGTCCGTGATGTCGGTCCGTGACATTAAGGACACATTGTACAGCCGTTCGCAGCTTCTGCCTAGGGAGCTCAGGGACAGACTGGTCTGTTGAGTGAACATGTAGCCTCTGGCATTAGCCCAGAGCATTTCTAGGACCCCGGCAGTACCAATTTTAGATAAAAATACATGCGGTCATTGCAGAGTAGGTAAAGAGGAAGCCATGCAGCCACTGGGATTTAATAATTTACGTGGAGTAAGAACTGAGAAGCCTGAACCAAGCCGTGGCAGTTCTGCTCTTACACAGTTCGAAGGACTTTCACCCCGACTAGTGTTGCAGTCTGTTTTCTGTCTTTTTTGAAAAGAACTATTTAATTAATGTATTATTTTTTTTGGTACCAGGGATCGAACTCGGGAACTTGAGCTTGCAAGGCAGGTGCCAGAACCACTGAGCTAAATCCCCGGGCCCCGTTTTCTGGCTGGATACATGTATTTTTTTTTAAAGAGGATTGTTTTAGCTCATGCTTCTGGTCCAGGGTTGAGGGGCTGCCTCAGGTGCTGCCTTTCTCAAGGCAGAGTCCTGAAGCCACACAGAGCATCACAGCGGTGAGACAGCAGGTGAGGGGTCCCACTGGCCTCAGCAGAGCCTCTCGAGGTAACCCACCCACCCACCCATGTAGGAGTACAGAGCCCTAACGGCATCTCACAGGTCTCGCCTCACCCCGCCCCACTTCTGGTGATAGGGATTTCAGCATGCGTTAGCATCGCAGGGCACTGGATAGACCACCCTAACTGTGGGGCCACACTAACCACGGGACAGCTTACCCCAATTCTTACAATGAATAAATTTGATAAAACTGTCGTTTTTACATTTCCTGTTATCTTATAAAAATTAATGAAAAAATATGCGATTTTTGGCCATCCTGTATTTAAATGATTGGACTGGTAAGTGGTTGGTTAATGAACAGCCTTGGCCACTAGGGCTCGTGTGACCAGCGCTTAGTAGGACTATGGCTGCAGAGCCAGCAGCAGTCACATGATGCCACCCAGCCAGGGAGCCTGTAGAGCCGAGAAGGGAGTGGCGGAGATAAGGAGATTAGTCCAGCAGTGTGATCTGGGAAAGCGTCCAAGACTTGGGCTGCAGGCGCTGGGAGCCTTTTGTAGACCGCGGAGGCTGTGGTGACAGCATGGCAGAGGAGGTGGCACTGGGAATGCAGAGGAAGGGCTGGCTCTGACTTGTGTGTTGAGGGATCATTAGGATTTGGCTATAATGGGCTGGATTTGCAGAAGTATGCAAGGAATAAAGCAAAGCCCACATGATGGTCTGTACCCAGGTAACCAGAAGAGTGGTCCAGTCATCAGGAGAGACAGAAAGGGTGGGGTGAAAAGGCGGAGGAGCTGGTCCCTGGGGAGGGCAGCTTTGGCTCAGAGCAAGTCTTGGCATTCTCTGGCGAGTAAGCCCAGTGCCTGTTTGGTGTGGCCTGTAAGGGAGAAGTGTTGGCCTGCCTTTTCTCCAAAGGGCAGCTTGCTGGGCCAAGGCTCAGCTGGGGTGTATTTAGCATATCCAAGGCCTTCAGTTCCCAGCAGCAGTCACTCAGGCATCAAAGACTGTGATGGAGACCATGTGTGGCCCACAGAGCTCAAGTATTTACTGTCAGGCTCTTCCCAGCTTACTCCCCTGGTGCTGGGCATGTATTGGGTGAGCACGGGACCTCCCAGGACAGGAGCAAATGAAACAAGTAGAGAGCAGATCCAGAGCAGCGGCAGTGGGCCTAGGAACAGATGCACTTTCCTCTGTAGACTGAAGAAATGCCATGCACCCAGAGCTCCGAGCAGGGAGTGGAAGACGATAGACAAGGGGAGATTATCCAGGAGACCCAGGCTGGTCACCAGGGCTGCATGTGGAGTTGAGTAAAGCGGGGAAAGTTGGATACTTGGCTGCAAATGCGGGGTAGTTTTCAAGAGAAGAGTTTCTGTAGAGGGGTAGGGTAGAATCCCAATGACATGTGCTTGTAGCGCTAGCAGCCACTAAGGCTGGATTTTTATTGGCAAAAATCTGGTAAGAAACTAGGCAGATCAAGTAGCTGCAAGGTCAGATCGACAAGATCTGAGCATTTGGCAACAGTGAGATTAAAGGAAAGTAAGGGTCTGAGAGTCCTCTGGGAATAGAAAGTGATAGAATCGAGAGCATGCTTGGAGGGGTGTCAGCTGGAAGCAGGAGACCATCCTAGAAAATGCAGGACCAGGAACTGGAAAGGGAGGGGTGAGAGGAGGCCATCTCGGAGCAGTTGCTGGAAGTCGGGATGCCAGGTGGGGCACTAGGAAATGAAGAGATAAACCGAAGGATCAGTGAGCAGCACATGCCACCTGAGCTTCAAGTCCCCGCATCTTCCTCCAGGAGCTTCTTGGGTTCTCTTTTAACAGAAGCAGAGAAGGGGGACTTGGACCTGGACCGTGACGGTGAACCTTTTAGAGACAAGTGCCCAAACCATAACCCAAAACCCACGTATTTATCGCAAACTGCTAACTCTGCAGTTAAACCTGAATACTGAGGTTTTCATTTAGAAAAGACAGCTCATACATTAACATCTTTTGTCTTAAAAGAAAAACACAATAACAGCTTTCAATGATACGAACAGCCCATTGTAGCTCACGTGCCATAGGTTCGCCACCCCTGACCTAGGATGAGGGTGGGATTGAGTAGGCAGCTGTTCTCTGCGGGGTGGGAGTGGTTGAGAATTGTCAAGGGTTCTGTTCCAGTAGATGGAGTTGTGATCCTGAAAGGCTCTAAGGGATTGGATGAAATTGGTAGATTTGAAAGACACCATTTCCCCTCTGTAGATACACTGGCTTTGGAGAATCAGAAGAGAGACAAGCACTTGAAGCTTAAGCTTACAATGTCACATTCTTCTTTAGTGGAGACTCATTTGCTGTTCAGAATCCAGTATTATCTGACAACAGCAAATTAGTAGTTTGTGCTTCTGTTGTCATCATGCCTGAAATCTGATAGCTTATTTAACTGATGAGGGGGTCTTTAAGGGTTGATATAACACGTACTGATCTTTGCCATCGTCTTACTCAAGTTTAACCCTGGCATAGCAGGAGTTAGGACAGTCAGCCTTCCATATCTGTGGCTTCAACTAACTGCAGATTAAAATATTTGAAGGAAAAAATTATATCTCCACCGAACATGTTCAGACTTTCTTCTTCATTAATGTTCCTTAAACAATACAGTATAATGACTATATAGCACTTATACTATATTGTGTACAAGTAACCTGGAAGTGATTTAAAGTATACAGGAGGCTATGCAAGGGTTCTGTCCATAGTTGGGTGGCTCAAAGGCAGGGTGGCATGGCAGAGGAGAAACAGTCCATAGCAGGGTAGGCAGGAAGTAGCGAGCAGCAAGCTGCGTGGTGACCTTCTTTGTGTCCCTCTATATTCTATCCAGGTTATTGATTGGTGCCACTCACACCCAGGGTAGGGCTTCTCATTTTATCCACACCCAGAAATATGCTAAACCAATCAATCAGTGGAGTCATTTAGTATGATACCTCTTAATGCACATTCACACAACTTGGATCCAGCCAGCTCTGAAAAGCCCCACCTGTGAGTGCATGAGGCTTTGCGGGGGACATCTAGATAGAAGCCCTAACAGGGAACAAAGAGGTAATTGAGAACTCCTGAGGGCTGTTGTGTCAATCAAGAGACCAATAGCATAAATTTATAACATAACTAATGAACTGGCGTCAGAAGATGGATTTGCATGGGGAAAATATTTTCAGTTATTTTGTGTTCTTTTTCTGCCCCTCTCCACATAGGTGTCTTTTATCATTGCCATGGCTTGAATGGTTGTTTCTGTCTCCTCAAGATCCCTATGTTGAAAGTCTAAGCCCCAAGGTGATGATGCTGTTAGGCAGTAGGACCTGCAGGGGGAATGATTAAGTCATGCAGGTGAAGGGATTTATGCCCCTAGAAGGGATTAATGCCCTTTTGAAGGAAGCCCCGGAGAGCTAGCTCACCCTTAATGCCTGTGAAGACACAGCGAGCAGGCGCCGTCCCTGAGAATGTAGGCCATTGCTAGATGCCATCTGCTGGCCCCCTCGTCTCCACCTTCCCAGCCTGCAGCACTGGGAGAAGGAAGGTCCTGTTGTTCATAAGCCACTCACCTGTGGGGCTCTGTTATAGCAGCCGGGACGGACTGAGACAATCGTTGACCCATATGGGGCTGGGGACTTCGTCTCTTACATGCTCTTGGGAAATCTAGTTTGACCTCAGTGCTTACGCGTTCTGCACAGTGTTCACAGTAGGATAAGTGGTGACTGTATTTTCTAGGATGGCAGAACATCTGCACAACCAACACTTTCAGAAAAACCTGATTCCTTATACTTGTCAATAAAGATGGGAAGTCGGAAAAGGATATTGGCTGATTTTTCAGCCCTCTGCCACTCTTCCTTTTGGGATTTGATCAGGGTGATCACAGACATTCTGAATAGCAACTTAGTAAGCTCTTCAAACTTAATTTCCACTTGGAATTACCTCTTATCCATCCTTTGGACAAATACTTTAAGGATGAGCCTGTTGGTTTGGAGTTCATGGAAACAGACATCAGGGCGAAGCTGTAGTTCCTTTCCAAATAAATTAACAGTGAATGGTGGGAACCAGTATTTAGCCCGAGGTGTTTTCAGTGGCATCGCGCATTTCTGAAGCCTGCACTTACATAGATGCACTCATGTGCTCTTTATGTCATTGCTATTTTAAACTAGTCTCCTCACGCCCTCAGACGGCATGCATGAGTTGCTGAATATACGGCAGTGCTGTAGCAAAACCGTGTATTTGTAAAGAAGTCCGTAATTCATTGTGTCTTCAGTCATCTTGTTGCACACCCTCACCCTGCTGTGACTGTGAACTGATGCCACTTTCTGTTCAGTTCCCCCTGACCTTCTGCATCTCGGGACCTTGGCAAATAAGTCACTCTGTAGAAGTGTAGCTGTAATGAAATTTGGGCCCTTGAGTGTTCCCAAAGCTGTTGTGAGTTGCAGGGGACAGAGAATGTAGAGGGCCCGTGAGGACGGGCAGACATGGAGCCGGTAGACATTGTGTTCCCTTACGGAAAATCTACTACAATTAAAAGGAATTTATATTTGCACAGAAATACTCACAAAAGTGGCTTTGTTAGCTGTTTTGTTTGAAGTAATTTTTAGGCTGATCTTTCAGTTGAAAATATTTAATTACTGGATTTTTTTTTTTCCTTTCTCTTCATGGTTCATGAATTTTTCAGCCACCTCCTTTTTCCCACTAATTATACTGAGCAGTTGTCTATTGCTACAACTTCTGCCAAACAGCTGTCATTGTTGTGTGGTAAAATGAGGGGAAAAAAATACCACCAGTCACAAGAATTTGTTATATCCTAAAATACAAAATAAGTAAAATAAAAGAGAGCCCATTTGGCCTGTTGTTTTTATCCCTGGGTGTGCTCCTGATTATTTAAGTGTATAAGAGTGAGTGTTTGGATTCTGATAACCATTGATGGATCCTCTTCCCGTGTGAAATGCAAACTTACTTTCTCTTTTTCCTTCGGTGGCTGCCAGTCCCATCACGCCCTCTGCACTTGCTGGACTTCTCGACCTGCTGGACAGTAAAGCAATTTCTTCGTCGGCGGCTAAGCAGGTATGTCTGCACTTCCAGAGCTTCTCATCACTCCTCTCTCCCCGTAAATGTTGCTGTGAAACCTAGATCCCATCCCTAAGTGAGTTTCATAATTGAAGTGTTTTGTTTTGTTTTGTTTTGTTTGTTTTGTTTTGTTGAGACAGGGGCTCACTGTGTAGTTCAGGCTGGCTTTGAACTCACATGTGGTCCAGGCGTGGCGATCCTCCCGCCTCGGCCTCCTGAGTGCTGGGATTACAGGCATGTGCCACCACCAATGAAAGGTAGAAAGACTTTGTTTAGCAAAGGTAGAGAGGCAACATGTACACAGAAGTTTGCTTCTTAGCCCTGCTCACTGGGGGCCCTAGTTACCGTTTGGCTTTGCCTGAATGTCTCCCCCTAACATTCGTTCATGTAAAAAGCCAGGCCGCTATAGCTCTCGAGGGTTTCCCTCATGCCAGAGGCAGCCTCAGCTTGGCTCCCAGCCACCTGCTCTTCCCAGGTCCTCACTCTGCTCCCATGGCTGCCTCTGCCCCATCCATGGCTGCCCTCAAAGGTCTGTCCTCAGCAGGGAGGGTGAGGGCACACTGCTGCTGCACACTCAGCCGGGGAGAGAAGTCAGAAGAGCAGGCTCATGGGAGGGGGCTCTCCCTGTCTCCACTCCATCCTCCATCCGGCAGTGCTGGATGGGGGAGATCTTGGAAGCCGGAGAACTAGGACAAACAGGTACCCGGGAAGATAAACAGCATCTCACTAGCAGTCTCTTCTCAACTCCAGAGATCTCAGCTGCCAGCGCTGCAGCCAAAACCTAATGTTATGTCAGTGGCTCCTTTGCATTTAATATTTATACACTCCGACAGCAGTGGTAGGTTACAAAGTGAGGCTTGTGGCTGATTATCAGGCACCACAGAGCGGAGCGGACACCAGGTGCTCCGCTGTGCAACGGGAGGGGAGGCAGAGCTGATAAAGGCGCTGTGGAGCCACCTTGGGCGAGGCTGTCAGCTCCCGGGACCCACCTTTTAGGAAAGGCTTTCGGCTGCGTGGATGTCAGAGAAATACAAATGTTTATGACAGTGCTCAGCAGTTGTAGAAAGATTAGTTGGCCTCAGGGCAGAAAAACTACGTACATCCACACATGCACACACACAGAGATGAACTGTAGCATTTGAAGAGCAGAAGGAAAAGAAAAGTCTTCCCTTTCTTCTTCCCACCCACTCCCCTGCCCCCAAACAAAGCAAAAACCAAGTGCGGTGAAGAAGACAGTTCTGTTGGGAAGAAGAGGAAAGTGCTGGAAGCTGCTGAGCCCGGGCTCCAGATATAGATGGAGGCAGGCTTGCATTTTATCAGCTTCCAGCACGTTTAAAGGAGGCAGGTGAACCCTGGCTTAGGAGAGTCAAACTAAAACCGAGGCCCGAGTAGGAAGATGTTTAGTATTGGGTCTCACGTAAGGGAATCTTCCTTATATTCCCTTATATGTCATTGTTTCAGGTTTTTTCTTGTTTTATTTTCTACCTTTTGTTTTCTGCTTTTAAGAAAAATCACTGCGGGGTGTGCTCAGAGCAGGAGGCCTGAAGGATGGCTCCCCTGTTTACAACACACCCAACAGGAATGCAGGGTCACTGGGACAAAGGGCACACAGCTGTGTCTCCCTGCGACCAGATGCCCTACACACTGCCCCTTGGAGTTGTGCGTGGTGTCAGGACAGGACTGGGGGCAAATGGTGTGGGGAGGATGCCCAGTTATAAAGACTCTGAACCACAGAAAGAAGGAAAAGAAACAGAAGATGACTGAATTTCTGGGGGTAAGTAATGTGTGTTGATTATAAACAATAATGCAGAAAAATACCATTTTCTAATTATATATACTCCCTTGAAATGACTACCATTAATATCAAGCAAAGACCATTCCAGGCTCTGTTGATGCATATGAACAAGAAGAGTGGAAGGAAGGGATGAGGGCAGACAAACAGGAAGTTAGAGAGACTTCCAAACATGAGATTAAAGTTTATTAAGTGAGCTCTTCATTGATTCCATGAAGCATTTTATTTTTATTCATGTATATTATACGTATTAGTGAGATTCAGTGTGATGTTTGCATCTATGCCTATAGTGTGTATTAATCATATCCAAGCACACTTCTTCACCGGTACCCTTCCCACTTCCTAGTTCCCGTGGTTCTGTGTCTGGCTTATTTCTCTTAACAGTGTCATCCAGTTCTATCCATTTTACAACAGCTAACAGATTTCACTCTTTATGGCTGAGTAATACTCCACTGTGACTACAGTAAACATATTTCCTTTATCTCTTGGTATGTACTTGCTAATTCCATGCTGTGGGTGTTGAGAACAGTGCTATAATGCACATGGGCAGGCAGGTATATTTTGTATGCTAATTTCTTTTCCTTTGGATGTGCACCCAGGAAGGGGATAGCTGGATCACATAGTAGTTCGCCTTTTTTTTTTTTTGAGAAACCTCCATAGTGGCTGAACTTACCTACCTATGAATAGTTTATAAGAGTTCCTTTTTCTCCACATTTTCACCAGCATTTTTTTGTAATATTCATTCTAACTTGGGTGAGATATTATCGTACTGTAGTTTTTATTTGCATTTCCTTGATATTGAGCAATTATTCATATATTTATTGGACATTTGTATTTCTTCTTTTGAGAAGTGTCCATTCAGGTCATTTGTCCATTTTTAATTGGATTAGTTTTTTAAATATTCTAGGTCCTAGCCCTCTGTCAGATGGATAGCTGACAAGTACTTTCTCCCATCTCTGTAGATTCTCTCCACTCTGTTTCCTTTGCTGTGCAGAAGCTTTCTAGTTTGATGTAATCTCAATTTGTGTATTACTGCTTTTACTTCATGTGCATTTGGGGTCCTATTCAGAAAATCACTGCCTGTACCACTTCTCTTGAAGTATTTCTGCTGTTTTCTTTTAATAGCTTCAGAGTTTCGAGTCTTACACTCAGGTCCTTGATCTATTTTGAGTTGATTTTTGTACAGAGTGAGAGATCTCAAGAGATCCAGTTTCTGCATGTGAGCATTTAGTTTTCCCAGCACGGTCTGTTGAAAAGGCTGTCCTTTCTCCAGTGTATGTGCCTTTGGGAAGAATCAGTTGGTCATGATGCATCGGTTTATTTCTTGGTCTCTGTTCTGTTCCACTGGTCTCTGTGGCTGTTTTATGCCATACTGTTTTGGTTACTGGAGCTCTATAGTATATTTTGAAATCAGTTAGTGTGATATCTCTGGTTTTGTTCTTCTTGCTCACAATTGCTTTGGGTACTTGAGGTCTTTTGTGCTTCCATATCAATTTTAGGATTTTTTTTAGCCATTACAACTTGGATCTCAAATGTCCCTAAAGGCTTATGTGTTGAAGGTGTAGTACCAAGATGATTTGCTATTGGAAAGTTGTAAGTCCTTTAAGGAGTGGCCTCATGGAAGGAAGTCAGGCCACTGGGGGGTGCCCTTGAAGGGCATGTGGGGCCTAGCCCCTTCCTTCCTCTTTGTTTCTTGGCTTTACAGCCACTGTGAGGTGAGCAGTTCTGTTCCACCACACACTCTCTGCCACAAGCCCCAAACCAAAACCTACTATAAGCTCAAACCTCTAAGGCCATGGGACAAAATAAACCTTCCCCCTTTTAAGTTGATTTTCTCAAGTTTTTTGTCACAGCAATGGAAAGTGACTGACATACTAGTTCTTTGAAGAATATCATTGGTGATTTGAGATTGCACTGAATTGCTTTGGGTAGTGTGGACATTTTAATAATATTAATTCATCAAATCATGAACATGGGAGGTCTTTCCATCTCTTAATGTCTTTCAATTTCTTTCATCACTGTTTTATAATTTTCAATGTAGAGAGCTTCCATTTCCTCAGTTTATTCCTAGACATTGTTGTATTTGTAGCTATTGTGAATAGAGTTGCTTTTGTTTCTTTCTCCTCCAGTCTGTTAGTGGTATAGAGAAAAGCTCCTGATGTTTGTATACCGCTGCTTTATTGAATTCATTTATCAGTTCTAATAGTCTTTTGGTGGAGTCTGTAGGTTTTTCTCTATATAGAATCATGTCATCTGCAAACAGGGATAATTTGACTTTGTCCTTGCTATTTGTATGCACTTTTTACTTCTTTCTCGTGCCTAATTGCTCTGGCTAAACCTTCGATACTATGTTGACTAAGAACAGTCAGAATGGACCCTCATCTTGTTCTTGCTCTTAGAGGAAACGCTTCCAGCTTTTCCCCGTTCAGTATGATGTTGGCTGTGGGTTTGTCATATATAGCCTGTTATGTTGAAGTATGATCCTTCCATACCTCATTTGTTCAAGGCTTTTATTAATGAATTTTATCAAATGCTTTTTCTACATTTACTGAGATCATGATTTTATCCCTCATTCTATTTATATGATGTATTTTGTTTGATTTGCACCTGTTGAACCATCCTTGAATCTGTGGGTTGAAACCAACTTGATCATGGTGATCTTTTTCCTGTGCTATTAAATTCAATTTTCTAGTGTTTTGTTGAAGATTTGTATATCTATGTTCTTAAGGAATGTTAGTCTACAGTTTGGTGGCACATGTGTGAGTTTCTGTCTGTGTCTGGGTTGGTAACAGGATAATGCTGGCTTCATAAAATGAGTTTGGAAAGGTTCCCTGCCTTTCAGTGCTATAGAATACTTTAAGCATCAGTGTTCTTTAAAAATTGGTAAAAATTTAGCAATGAAGCTATCCAGCCCTGGGCTTTTCTTTGTTAGATTTTATTACTGATTCCATTTTATTACTTGCTATTGGTCTATTCAAGTTTTTTATACCCTCTTGGTTCAATTTTGGTGGGTCATGTGTCTGGTAATTTGTTGATTTTGTCCAGATTTTATAATTTGCTAGCATATAGTTTTTCAGAATAATTCCTAATGACTTTTTATATTCTGTGGTATCAGTTTCCGTGTTTCCTTTTCGTTTCTGGTTTTATTTGGGCTCACACTCTCGCTCTGTCTGTCTAGCTAAAGTTTTGTCAAAGAACCAACTCTTTTGTTTCATTTATCTTTTATAACCTTTTAGCATACTTCATTTATTTCTTCTCCAATCTTTGTTATTTCTTCTACTGATTTGGGGTTTGGTTTGTTCTTATTTTCCTAAGTCCTTGAGATGATAGGTTATTTGAAAAAAAAATTTCTTTTTAATGTAAGCACTCATTACTATAACTTCCCTCTCATTCCCTCTCGGTACTGCTTTTCTTGCATTCTATAGGTTTTTGGTATGTTGTGTTTCCATTTTCATTTGTTTCAAAACATTTTAAAATTTCCCTTCTGATATCCTCAGTGACCCAGTATTTGTTTTTAAATGTGTGTTATTCAACCTCCATGTAGTTAGATAATCTCTAAAGTTTCTCTTGGTGACTTCTGGTTTCATTCCACTATGATCAGAAGAGGTACAAAATATGATTTCAGGGTTTTTTCCACTTTGTTAAGACTTGTTTTGTGCCCTGTTGTAGAGAAAGGTCCAAATGGTATTGAAAAGAATGTATATTGTGCAAGTGTTCAATGGAGTGTTGTGTAAATATCTGTTAAGTCCATTTGATCTGAAGTATAGTCTAACTGAAATGTTTTGTTTGATATGTCCATTGATGACAGTGAGGTGTTGAAGTCTTCACTTTGCTGGATTGGAGCCTATGTCATTCTAGTAATGTTTTGGGAAGTGGTTGCTCTGACATTACATGCATATAGATTTTATAATCATTCTATCTTCTTCATGACTTGATCCCTCGATCATCATACAGTAACCTTGTTTACACTTAAGATTTTTATCTTAAGGTCTATTTTGTCACATATTGTTGGAGCTATTTCTGCTTGTTTTAGGATTCCATTTGCTTGGAATATCATTTTATACCCTTCATCTTTCAGTCTGTGTGTCTTCACTTGTAAAGTGAGTTTCATGTAGCAGCAAATTGTTGGATCTTTTTTAAAAATCCATTCAGTCAATCTGTACCTTAATTGGAGAATTTAGTCCATTTACATTCACAAAGTTGTATGTTTACAAGACTATTGAAAGTTGCAGATTTATACCTGTCATTTTGTTGATTTTCTTCTTTTAAATATTCTTTGTTCTTTTTCTTGTTCATCTTTATACTTTGATGGTTTACTGTATTGGTGATATTTGAGTACTTTCTATTTCTCTTCTGTGTATCTATTCTTCTAATGGGATTTATACTTTCATATGTGATCATGATGGCCGTTATCTTTCTTTTGCTTCTGAATGTAGAACTCTCATAAGCATCTTTTGTAAGGCTGCTCTGGTGGTCATGAATTCCTCAATTTTTGTTTTATCTTGGAAGATCTTTATTTTACCTTCATCTCTAAAGGATAACCTTCCTGGGTGTAGTAATCTTGGTTGATAGTTATTTTCATTTAGGACTTCATTCCAGTCGCTTGTGGCCTGGACATTTCCACTGAGAAGTCTACTGATAGTCTAAGAACATGTGACCCTTTTTCAAAGCAAGGCTGCTATGCAGATTTCATGTTACTCATCTACCATGATGAATAACCCTGGGGGCTATGAACCTTTCTGATAGTGAGAAGTGCCAGCATCCAAACAGACTGAGTTTGCTGAGATTCTTTCACCCTCAGCTCTGCAATGGGGAGGCTTCCCATCCACTAACTGCGGAGCTGGGGCTTGGTTCTCTTACTATGCTATGGTTCCAGGTCTCTAAATCTTACAAGGTTTCTGCTTTTCTGCTGATTTCCAGTGTTCCCCCATGGTCACTCATCTAAAAATGCAGCTATGTACCTGTTGCTTGGGTTTTCCTTTGTAGAGGGCAGATGAGTGCTGGCTGCACCTATTCTGCCATCTTGAAAAATGTCATTGGTGTTTATTGTACTGACAAAGCTGTTCAGCCATAACTACTGTCTGCTCCAGAACATTTTCATCCTCACAGAAAAGAAAGTCCTTACTCATCATTCCCAATTGACTCTTCCTCCTAGAAAATTCCTCTTCAGGTTTCAGTCTCTTGTGTATTTGCCTATGTATGACATTTAGTATAAATGGAATCATACAATGTGTAGACTTTTATATCCGGCTCTTTCACTGAGCTTAATGTTTTCAGGGTTCACTGATGTTGTAGCATGTGTCAGTACTTCATTTGTTTTGTGGCTAAATAATATTCCATTGTACAGATATACCACATTTTTTTTCTATCCATTAACTGATGGACATCTAAGTTGTTTTCACTTTCAGGCTCTCATGAATAATGCAGTTCTGAATAAATATGTATAAGTTATGTTTGAGCATATGTTTTCAAAGTTCTTGGATATATAGGTATAGAAATGGACCTTCTGGTTCATATGTTAATTCTGTGGTTAACGTTTTGAAGAACTGCCTATATTGGTCCTTTTTCTCTCACTACCACAAAATACATAATATGCACAAATTAAGGCGAGGTTTATTTTGGCTCATGGTTTCAGAGAGTTCAGTCTGCTGGCTCCAAAGAGGAAACAGCATGGCCAAAGGGCGTGGTGGAGGAAAATGTTCAGCAAATGGCAGCAAGCAAGCAGAGAAGGGAGGAGCCAGGGACAAGGATACAGCCTTTTAGGTCAGCCTCCAGTGGCAATCTTCTACTCAGGCCCCACCTCCTGATAGCACATTCAGCTACGAAGTCATCAGTGGATTAATCCACTGATAAGTAGAGCACCCTCGTGATCTAGTCACCTTCCAAAAGCCCCAGCTCTTAACATATGAGACTTGTGGGGGACATTCTAGATCTAAACCACACCACTACCAAACTATTTACCGAAATGGTTGCACCATTTACATCCCCACCTGCCATGTATGAGGGTCCAGTTTTTCCACATTCTTACCAAGAAGTCTTAGGGACTTACTGTCCACTTTTTTTTTATTATAGCATCCTATATGCAGTAGTATTGCACTGTGGAATTGATTTGCATTTCTCTAATGACTAATTACGTTGAGCATCTTTTTGCATTTCTCTAATGACTAATTGCACTGAGCATCTTTTTGTGTCTTATTTTTAACAGTGCACTTTTTTAAAAAGGAAAAACAGTACCGTGCAATTAATGTTCCTAAATTTAACTGAAAAGTGCAAGTATGCCTTGGGCTTTAGAAACCTATAGTTAAGAACAGACAGATTCTCCGGTTCTCCTGGTTCTTGGTCTGGCCTCCGACAGAGTGGGGAGAGGTCTCACTGGGGATTAGATGCCCGGGGGCCAGCAGAACAAGGCTGCCTGTGTGGCTGGCTCCTGAGGATTTGCAGGGTGCAGAAGGAACTATCTGGTGCTGAGAACATTCTCAATTCCAGAGATTCTCCCATTCTGTACTTCGATTTGTTACTAATCCGCCTCTCTCCACCCATCTCTTGCTGACATCCTTGCCAATTATTTCCGTCCCTTACATGTCACCACACTGGTGCCCCAGGAGAGCTGCTGAGATTTGCGGTCTCATCCCCTGCATCCTGAGGCTAGGGCAGTTACAAGGTTGCTGCTGTGAAACAGCCCCATTTTTCAAAAACAGAAATAGAAACTTGGAGATTCTAAATCAGCATGCGTAACCTCCTGCAACTGTAGAAAAAAGCACGCTGCGTTTGTCTCACAGGGTCCATGTCTGTGAACTGAAATGCCAGGTGGCAGTCCCTGCATCCTCCCCTCAGCAAGGACAGGGCCATCTGGGACACATCTGACTGCTGAACTGCCCAGCGCATAGCTGATCTGCAGATAGCATCCTGCTTGTGACTCTGAGGCCCTGGAGGTGGTCCAGACCGCCAGTCCCACAGCTCAAGAAAGACAATGTTCGGGCAACCTGCTGTCTCCTGAGCATCTCCCAGCTGAGGCTTCCGGTGGGACCAAGTGGGCCTCGTTGGGCGGGGGGGCGGTCTATAGAGATAGAAATTGCATTTAACAGAGAAATCACCAAAAACCTTTGTACACTAAAGCTGAGTGGCATGATTGCCCTCACTCTTGGTGCTGCGGTTTCTTTGCACATTTTGCCATGTGCTGCCCCCTGGGGGAGGTATCGGTGCCTTCCTGGAAGAATGACCTCTCGTGTAGCTGTCCCCTCCCTTGAACAGGCCTTTCTCCACACCCTGCCCTCAGAAGCTCAGGACAGGAAGGGACTGGCTGGCGGCATGTTGCTTCTCTTCAAGAGAATAAAAATAGCTTCAGCTGGAGAAATAGGAGCGCAGCGGAAATAGTACGTAGCTTTAGCCCCCAGGGACTCAGCAGGGGAGTTTCTGCCCTGTACCAGCATCCGTGTGTGACAGGGCTTCCCAGCTTGCATCAAGCCTGACTTCTGGTGGCCATTTATTAATGTCAAGGACCAGCACAGCACCAAAAATCCCTTGTTTGGTGAGTTTGCCCTGGGTGGCGGCAGCAGGACACTTCTACTTGGAGAGTGCTGCCCAGGGAGTGACTCAGCAGAGAAAGCTGCGGCGGAGACTCAGCAAGCACAGGCACCATTCCCTGAACAGTGAGACAGGGCTGGCCCAGGGGTGCCCTGTGCTCAGCTCCAGCCAAGAGGAGCCACGGTCCTTGTCTTGAGCAGGAACAGCAGGATTAGACAGCTGGAGCCTGTTGTCTCTGGGCTGTAGTGGCCGCTCCACTAATGTGGGAGCTTACTCAGCTGCTGTACTCAACTCTGAGTAAAGAGCACTTCAGCCACCAGGCCCCCATTTGTTCGTGGAAATGGCTGAACAGCAGGTCTCTAGCGTCCCTGCTTTGTACCCCCGCCACCCCTCTTTCTCAGGAAGCAGCCAGCCTGTCAGCATCTGTGAGCACCTGTCTGGGTGAGGCACTGTTCCTTCTGGTCCTGAGCATATCACAATGCTCTGGTTATTTCGGCCCAGGCAAATCCAGTCAGCAGTTGAGCTGTCGGGTCCCAGCCAGACTAGGTCGTAAGCACAGGCTGAGCCTTAGTCTGCCTGTCCAGCGTGTCCTGGGCCAGGGGAAATGGCTCCCTCTTCCGTGCATGCCGATGCAAACCCAGGAGCGGCCCTGGGGAGGCCAGGCATCCGTGTGCTGTGCTAAGCAGCTCCACCTCATGCCAGGGAACAAGTCCTGGCTGTGATCTCTGTTCTGAGCCAGAGTTTGCAATGTCTCCTCTCCCTCCTGAATGTTGGTCACTTTCAGGTAGGAACGTTTTTAGGAGCTGTGCAAATGAAGAAAGTAAATGCTGACCGAAGTCTACCTACCAGCAGAGTATAACAAATATAAACACATCTGGTGGGTACTGAATTTTTATTAATATAAGTAAGTCTTCTGTAATTGAAAAAGAACAAGATACAAATTGCACATACCCTATGATTACAACCATGTTACAAAACAGAAAAAGATGGGAAGGAAAACACCAAAATACTGACACTAGTTATCTTGAGGGAATCGGAATGTAGGAATTTTTTTTATCTTGTCTGCATTTCCTTATTTTCTGCAGTGAACACACACTAACTTATAATTAGAAAAGTATTCAAGAAAAATAAATGTATCCAAAAAGGAGGCAGAGAAACTCCTGGGACCTGCTCAGGCACCAGCTCCCTTAGATGAACCACGCGGAACACTGCTCCACTCCCAGTTCCGTGCTACCAGCTGTATTACAGTGGCTGCAGGAGGGCTTGGGGCCCTTTTCTGGCTGTTTTTCTTCAGTACATGTTTGCAGTACATACTGATCGCATTTATCATGGGAGATTTGCACATGCACATAACACGTCTTCGTTTATTTTTGCCCCCTTCCTTACTCTGTTTACAAAAGCTAGATTGCCATTTTTCCTTCAGCTTTTTGCAAATCCCTTTCCCTTCCTTCCTCTCCTCCCCCATCTCTTGTTCCCCTTCCTATTGAAAAAAGTTCTTCCTACTTCTCAATATCCTTTATTTTGCTCCTTTTTTGGGGGTCCTCACACAAGAAAAACGTGATACTTAAATTTGTGTGTCTGATTTGTTTCACTTAAGATTATGGTCTTAAGGTATATCCATTTACCTAAAAATGCCTTGTTTATCCTTCTTTATGCCAGAGTAGTAATCCACTGTATATAAATAGCACATTTTCTTTATCCATTCACATGTTCATGGGCTTCTGGGTTGTGTGCAAGATTTTGCTATTATAAATTGTGCTGCTATAAACATGTATATGCTTGTATCTCTGTGGTATGATGACTTAGTTAACTCTTTCAGTAAGATACCTAGAAGGGGAATAGATGGGTCAAATGGAACCTGTAGTTTTAGTTTTTTGAGGAATCTCTCTACTGATTTCCACAGTTGTTGTACCAGTCTGCACTCCCACCAGCAGTGGAGCAGGGTTCCTCCTTCCCCACAGCCCCACAAGCATTTGTTATTGGTTGATTTCATGATAGGAGCCATTCTTTCTGGGGTGAGGTGGAATGTCAGCCTTGTTTTCATCTGCATCTCTCAAATGACCAGTGATGTTGAACATTTTTTCATATATTTGCTGTTTGTACTTCTTCATCCGAGAAGTGTCTATTCATTTCAGATGCCCATTTTTGGATTGGGTCTTTAAGACCTTTGTCTGAGGAATAGCTGGTGAAAAAATTTTTCCCATTCTGTAAGTTGTCTCTTCACTCTGTTGGTTTCTTTTGCTGTGCAAACACTTTTTAATGAGATCCCAGTGTTTGATTCTTTGTAATATCTCCTGTGCAATCAGGGTTTTATTCATAAACTCTTTGCCTCACCTGTTTTATCTTTCAGCATATTAAGTGCTTATTTTAATATTTAGACCTTTGATCCATTTGGATTTTAGTTTAGTGCACGGTGAGAGATATGGGTCTAAGCTTAAATCTTTGGAATGTGGAAAGCCAGTTTTCCCAGCACCATTTACTAAAGAGGCTTTCTTCCAGTGAGGGTGTTCAGCCCCTTTGTCAAAGATTAGGTGACTGTGTTTGGAGTTGTTTTTGCATCTTCTAATCTGTTCCATTGGTCCTTGGTTTGGTTTGGTTTTGCTAGTACCATGATGTTTTATCACAGTAGCTTTGTAGTATAATTTCAGGTCGGTGATTATGATACCCCCTGCCTTGCCTTTGTTGCCAAGAATTGTGTTTGCTATTCTAGGTCTCTTCTGGTTCCAAATGAATTTTAGGATTGTTTTCTCTAGTTCTGTGAGGTAAGCTGTTGGTATTTTGATCAGGATTGCATTAAATCTGTATAACAGTTTTGAAAGTATGGCTATTGTGACTATATTGTTTCTGCCTATCCAAGAACAAGGGATATTTTTCCACTTTCTGATATCCTCTTCTTTCTCCTTTTTCAGAGTACTGTAGTGTTCAATGTAAAGGTCTTTCATTTCCCTTGTTAGGTTGATTCTTAAGTATTTTGTTTTTCCTGATGCTATTATGAAAAGTGATGTTTCCCTAGTTTCTGAGTTTATTTGTATACAGGAATGCTGTTGATTTAAGTATTGACTTTGTATCCTGCTGCATTATTAAAGTTGGTTATTAAATCTCGCAGTCCTTTGATGGTGTTTTGGGGGTCTTCTCTATAGAATATCAGGTCATCTGCAAATACTGATAATTTAACTTCTTCCTTTCCTATCCTTATTTCTCGTGTCCTCCAATTTTTTATTGATTCCAGCCAATCTTATGTTATTCTTATTTGCATCATCTAGCAGCTGTTGGATTGATTTTTCATAGTCCCTCACTAATTGTCCCTAAGAAGTCTTTCATTTGATGATTGCTAACTGCAAACCTGCCTTCTAGGTCTGATAGTCTGTCCTCACATTGGTTGATTCTGCTGTGTATACTTTTGATAGACTTTTTAATCTCCTGGATAATTAATATCCTAATTTTTTTTAATCTCCTGGATAATTGTTTGACTCTGTTTCATGGAATCCAGTTCTTTCCTATGTTGGGCATTCATGGTTTCCCTCACTTTCCTAAGCACTTCTATCTTTTTTTTATCTGTGTCTACTCTAGATTCACTAACCATATCCTTCATTATGGTCATCATCTTTAGTTATCTGAGAAATTATTTCTGATTTGGCTTTTTCTAGTACCTCATTCATCTGCATTGTTACTTCCACTGTTACCATTTCAGAAAGTTCAGCTGGGTAGGCTTTTATTTCTTCCACCTTAAGGCACCCTGGATTTGTCTTGGGCAAGCTGGAAGTCTGGGGTTGCATCTTGGTTCTGTGTCTTCTCATCTTCTATTTTTTAAAATTTGTTTTCTGCATTGATGCTTGTACATTGCTTATGGTAGGTAACTTTATTGCTAGTATTGAGACCTTAGGAAATAAGTACTTTTCAGAGATGTCTTTGAGGTATAGTTGGGTTTTGGCTTTTCAGTCTGTTCCAAGATCCTAACTCTTAAATTCATTAAGGATGAGAAGTTGCTACCTATTTGGCCTAGCACCCAGTTCTTTGGTACTGGACATATTGATTATGACCCCCAGACTATCTTGGTATTGGCATAAAGGAAGAACAACTGATCACAACAACTAGGTCACCCTTGGCTAAAGTAGTATAATCAGTCATAAAAATAGCATCAAGCACAATGTAGAAAATTTAAAACTATGGTAATTGTTAATTTGCCACCTTTAATCATAGGTACAAGATTTATATTTATATAACAAAATCTAAAACAAGTCAGAAAATTATATACAGTAAATATCCCCTTAATATAGCAATTTTACCCTCAGGAGAGAATATTTAAAAGAGATAAGAGGGGAAAATAAGAGAAAGAGATTAGAAGTAAGGCTAAAAGACAAAAGAAGATTACCCAAACTTTCAGAAAACTGATGAGGATGAGAAGGGAAAGAAAGAAAGGAAAAATCAAAAACAAGAACAAAACTAAAACTAAAAACAATGTTCACACTCATGAAAAAGTCAAATTGAAAAAGAAGAAAGAGAGATAGCTCTGTGACTTCAAGCCTGTGTTTATCTTCTAGAGCCTACAGTTTTGTGGCAATGTCCAACTCGTGGCATATCTCTGCCGTCACTGGTAGACAGAGGCAGACAGAGCCCAGATCCGTGATAGATGATCCTAACAAGCCTGCAGTAGCATTAGAGTGGGGTGCCGATTCTGGTGCTTTTAACTCCATAGGAGTTCAGGCTGATCCTGGCCTCTGGTTGTGGGGTTGGAGTCTTGAGTTATTCAGCCTACAACACTCTTGAGAGTCTCTTGCCAGCCTGACCTCAGCTCCCAGACCCTGGATGTCTTCCATGTTTGTGCCTCATTCAATTACTAGGAGCACTGAGATGAAGCCAACTCACAGCTGCTGTGAGTCCCAGGCTCAGTTAGGCCCTCCCTAAAATGGCATCTGGCCAAGCAGTCTCTCCAGGGGAGAGTTGGACTGGAGTCACTCACCAGCTCCTGTAGTTTGTGGCATCCACTACTCTGTTCCACTGGTGCGTTTCACCACGGAGGCTCTGGAGTCACCTGCCTTCACTCTGTCTATGTAGATTCGAGCTGCCTCTCTCATGCAGTGAGCTGGTAGTCAGGGAGAAGGGGCAGTGCCCCACCTCCTTTTTCTGTGTTGAGGTCTGTCTGGTCTGTCTCTTCACTTTCCCTGTGGGCTCCAGTTCTCTTTTCAGATCCGTCCTGGGTCCTGGGGATCCACCTCCCTTCCCTATTTCTTCCCCAAGTTGTTATATGCCAGTGTCTGGATTCCTAATCTCCGAGTGGCTGGTTTGCTGCTGTTTACTGCTCCACCATCTTTCCCTAAGTCCCTCAGTGTTAATTTGCAATTTCTCTAATGGCCAGCAATGTTGAACATTTTTTTCATGTATTTATTAGCCATCTGTACTTCATCTGAGAAGTTTCTCTTCATTTCAGATGCCCATTTTTGGATTGGGTCCTTAAATTTGAAAGGTCTAATTATTTTTTAGTTCTTTATATATTCTAAATATTAAGTCTTCTATCCAAAGAATAGCTGGCAAATTGTTTTCCCCATTCTGTAGGTTGTCTCTTCTCTCTGTCAGTGGTCTCCTTTGCTGTTCAGAAGCTTTTTAATGTTATCCCATTTGTTTATTCTAATATTTCTTGTGCAACTGGGATTTTGTTCTGAAAGTCTTTGCCTACGCTTATGTCTTCATGAATTTTACCTATTCTATCTTCCAACAGATTAAGCATTTCTATTTTATATTTTTTCAATTCATTTTGATTTTAGTTTGGTGCATGGTGAGAGACATGGATCTAGGTTCCATCTTCAGAATGTGGAAAGCCAGTTTTCTCAGCATCATTTGTTAAAGAGGCTCTTTCCTCCAGCAAAGGTGTTTGGCCCCTTTGTCAAAGAAAAGGTAATTGAGTGTGCGTGGAATTGTTTCTGCATCCTCTATTCTGTTCCATTTATATCCACAAGTCTGTTTTGTTGTTGGTTTTGGAGGGGTTTTTTTTGCCAATGCCATGCTGTTTTTAATCACTGTAGCTTTATATTATTTACAAAGGATCGTGATGCCTCCTGTCTTTCCCTTGTCCAGAATTGCTTTTGGTATTCTAGGTCTCTTCTGATTCCATATGAATTTTAGGATTATTTTCTCTAAATCTATGAAGAAAATGCTGTGGTATTTTTATTGGGATTACATTAAACCTGTATAACCGTTTTGAAAGTATGGCCATTTTGACAATATTGGTTCTGCCTATCCAGGAATGGGGATATCTTTCTATTTTCTGATACCTTCTTTGATCTCCCTTTTCAGAGTACTGTAGTTTTCATTCCAGAGGTCTTTCACTTCCTTGTTTAGGTTAATTCCTAAGTATTTTGTTTTGTTTGATGCTATTATAAAAGGTATTGTTTCCCTAATCTGTGTTTGTTATTGGTGTACAGAAATGCTATTTATTGGTTTTTGAGTGTTGATTTTGTACCTACTGTACTACTGAGTTTATTAGTTCTAGGAGTCTTTCAGTGGAGTTTTTGGGGTCTTCTATGTAGAGGGTCATGTCACCAGTGCGTAATAATTTGACTTCTTCCTTTCCTGTCTATATTCATTTATTTCTTTTGTCTGATTGCTCTGGTTAATGTTTCAATTCACCTTTGCACCACTTGGTACCCTCCTCCTGGCCAAGCTAGATCTGAGCAGCCAGGGCTGGGTGGTGGTGGCCTTAAAGGCACGGTGTGAGAAGTTACAGAGGGACCCCGTGGACAGACACTTTTGTGGCTACATGGCACCATCGGAGGTGCTGAACAGAGGCACAAGGTCTCTAAAGGCCGTGGTAAATATGTGGTTTGACTCAGTCTGGGAAGACTCAAGCCCTGCTAAGACCCAGAGCATCAGTCCCTCCACTGGCCTTGCTGGGTGGGCTGATTGCTGCAGAGCTTTTTCTACAGGTACAGTGGCTCCCACAGGCCTGGCCTGAGCCAGCATGGTGACAGAGTTTTCAGTGTGCAGGGGTGACCATGGGCTAAGAGGAAGCAGCTTCCGGCCACCAAGGAGCCCGGCAGCCCCCAGCCCGCTCACACTAGAAAAACAAGAGGAATGAGGGAGACCACCACCCTAGGAAATGCCTTCCCTAAAGGTGCTTTCCTTTCCCCAGCTTTGATCAGTTAGGGGACTGGTTGCTGTCATCAGCATTTTTGAAGTAGAAAAATAGACCATTACCCATAAATTATCCTGGTCAGGTCTGGGTCCAGCTTCACTGTAGGAATAAATGTAGGAGGCCAGGGGTTCCCATGGACTGTGATTTATATTTTCATTACTCTCCATATTGTCTTCCCTGTGGGGCTCCTTTCTGCTTCCTCTAAAATCCTGCTTCCCAGCAGGCCGAGTTTCTGGATTTAAGTTCAGTGGTTACTTCCTGTACCCTGAGTGGCCTGTCCTTGAACCGTCACCTCCATTAATTAGTTCAGGGGACACAAAGCCATCACCAGCCCTGTGACTGGTGGCAGCAGGAGTCCTGTGAGCGATCGTGACCTCCTCACCGCCCACAGCCCTGCGTGGGGAGGAGCTGCCCGGCTTGACTTGGCAAGAGGGGAGGACTTGTCACCTCCCTGGGCACCAGGGCTACCCGGCTGGCCCAGGGCCTCCCAGCCTCTGCAGAAAGAAGCTCTGCCTCAGGAAGAGACTTGAGTTTACTCTGTTTCACCAAGGGTGGCAGTGTCCCCAGCCCTGTCAGGAAGACCAGGAACAGCCGGGCTGGGCCAGGCAGCCCAGTGCCCTTTCCCTGTGGCCAGGCCTCACAGCTGGGCCGCGTTTGAATGTGCGCTTCCTGCCCTGGCTCTGTGCATCGCTGCACAGTGCATGGAGGTGGCAGGAGTGCTGACTCTTCACATCCTTCCCCTTCTTCCTCCTCTGGCTGCAGGTGTTCGAGGAACTGTGGAAGGGTAAGGGGAAGACCGCAGTGCAGATTGTTTCAGAGAAGCAGCTGGGACTGATGCAGGACCAGGAGGCCCTGGAGCAGCTCTGCCGGTCCACGATGGAGGAACACCCTCAAGCGGTGACTGTGGCAGGCAGGGTGGGGAGGGGCCAGCCTGGGGACACAGCCAGATGCCTGCTCAAGTTCCCTCTGCAGCCCAAGGCTCTTCCTCCTAAGGGCTGGCCCAGTTTCATCAATAATTGCTTAATTATCTGTGTCAGCACTTTAGTTAAGGTCCAAAGAGATGAAATGAGGTGGATATTGGAAAAACACAACTTCTTTCCTATAAGGAAAATTCCACCCTGGCACTTACTCACCCGGAGGTAGTTTGAAGGCTGTCAAACTCGACACCTCCAGGGCTCCGGCTCCCAGGCCACGTGACCAGCTCTGCTTCTCCAGAAGTCCTTGCAGTGGTGGCCACCCGGCCTGGCAGCAAGGGGAAGGAGACAGGGACACGCTTCAGCTCCTCGCCTTCCAGAGGTGGGAAAAAAGGCAGAAAACATTATTTGTGATGGAGAAAATCCTCTGACAGGAGCATGACAGAAGCTGTGATCTTAGTGTGGTACAAGATAGAAAGGTTACGCGTGGCAGCCCTCCCTCCCCAAGTTTAATCATATTGTCTAGAGAGGGTTTTCAGCGGGGAAAATTTGCTAGCATCTTTTTCAGAATAATACCCGCTCATCAGCTTGCCAGGGACACTAAGAGCTCTTTACCCAGCTCTTGATAAGGGAAATAAGCCTGCACGGGGCGTCCGCACTGCACTCTGCATCTACCCACCTCATCTGCAGTGACTGATAAGGACACACTTAGTTGCAGGCCGGTCCTGTGGCGCTGGAGTCAGGGGCCCGCATGCACATCACTGACTGCAGCTGAGTGGAGGCCGGTGCGGGTGGCCCTGCCAGCTGCCAGCCGCCAGCCGGTGGTTCTCTGATAGGAACCCAGCACCTCCTGCCTCGTCAGCCCCACCCCCAGCAGCGCACAAATGCTCCGGTAGAGTTAGCACTTTGGAGGGTGTTTTCTAATCAGTGCATCCTCCTGGGAGGAGCAGCGCCCGTGAATGTCACTGGAGAATCTGAGGCAGCCCCACATACAGACTCCTAGTCCTCAGGTCAGTGTGGGGCCTCAGAGGGGTATCCTGGTGCCCACACACCTGCTGCTTCAGCTGTCACAGTCACCGCTTACATCCTGGGCCTCTGTGCTCACATGAGTTAGAAGGCAGAGCTGGAACTGGCTTCCCAGGAGCCTGAAACCTCCTCACTAGCTAATCCCCCTTCTCTTCGCCACTTTACATCCAATATTAAGGGAAGACAAACTGATGCAATTTGCAGTAAAATTAAGCCTTACCTGAGGATTTTTAGTTAAGAGGGTCTGTATTTTTCTTCTCTTCATAGGTAATGGATATGAAGAAGGGAAACCCCAGAGCTATAAATAAACTGATCGGGTTGGTCCGGAAGGCGGCCCTAAACCGAGCAGACCCAGCTGTGATAAAGGCCCTGCTGGAGAAGCTGTCGTCATGAGGTGTGCAGGCTCCTCCTGCCAAGCCAGGACAGGGGCCCATGACGCCTGTGTGCTCTGCAAGCTGGTGTCCCAGGCCCTGGCCCGACCACACTGTCTTAGTTACATTTCACGTGTCCTGGTCCTCTGAGACCCTATGCGTTGGGATGCAGCCTCCAGGGAAACCAGCAGCCCCCACAGCCCTTTGCTTCAGTAACATCGAAACCCTCCGGGTGGCTGCAGCAGTGCTTAGGCAAGAGCACATTCGGTGGGGTAGTTCTCCACTGAATAAAACACATTTCAGATACTGTGGCCACTCTGCAAGCACTCACTGTGCAGTTCCTTCCCTGGATACCTGTGGGTGCCTCCTAAGGCCTGGCGTTCCCAAGCGCTGGTGATCAGTGGTGATCAAGACAGACTGGAATGTGAATACAATATATGCAGACCTAAAAGTAGGTTAACAAAGATGGAAACAAAGCAGATTGGTGCCATGTAAACACATTTGTTTAGGGCGACAGGGTGGGGAGGTAGCTACCCATCTACTGAGCAAAGGTTAACATTGCCCTCAACTTCCTGGGGACCCTGAAAGCATAGGCTGGAGATTCAGTGAACTTTTTAAAGACAACAGAAGTTTTCAGATAAATTTAATGAATAAAACATATACTGAAATATCACATAAAAATTAACTTATACTTCAAAGACTGTAAGATTGACACCCCCACACCATCAGGCCAAAAAAGATAAAGAGAAAAAGCTATAACATTCATTTGTTTTGCTTGCAGAGAATAAGACTCTAAACTAATAAAATCTTGACCTTTAGCAATGACTGAAGTGCAGCTGACAGTGTCGTGATGAAGGCCTCGTTGCCTCTGCCCCTTTTTGTGTGACAGTAACATTTTCTCGAACACACGGCCCCTTTGTTCATTACATGTCTAGTACCTCAGATTCACAATGCCTCCTTTAATCCTTTTATGTCTAGTGTTCCATTTTTGGAACGGCACATAATGATGGAACATAAAAATGTTTCTCTTCAAATTCTCATTCCTTGATTTTTTTTCTAGGTAACACATATGAATTTCATGCAGAAATTCAAAAAATTGTAACCTTTGGCATTATAAATTGGTTAAAAACCAGTTCTGTAAATGCTGGGTTGCCACCCTCACCAGCCCCACCCCATAGTAGGAATAAACACCAGGGGCTACCTCCACTCTTTCTAAATTTTGAGGCAGGTCTCACTAAAAGTGGCCCTGGTGGGACTTGAGCTTGTGATCGTCCTCCCTCAGTGCTGGGATTACAGATGTCTGTCACTCGTGGCTGCAAGTGCTGTTTTTAAAAGTACCTGTCAAACCGATATGGGGAACATGTCTTCAGAGGCCCTGATTTTTAAAACTCACTCCTAACATACCATGAACAGGAAAAAGGATTTTTCTGGGGCACGATGATCCGAAGTACTGTACCTTCCATCATCCATCTTAGAGACAGTGCTCAGAGCTTCCCTGAGTAAGAGCGATGGCAAAAGTACCCCATTTGCCCAGCCACAAAAGCTGGTGTAGAGAGGAAACAGGTTGGGTAGTTGATTTCAGAGAAGCATGAGGATGGGATTTAAAATTTTTTTTTAAAACTCAAGAAGCCATGTGACCCACATTTTGTAATACTGAACACTACAGGGTCTCAAAGTAATGTGCACTAAGGCCGGGGATTTAGCTCAGTGGTGCCACCTGCCTCACAAGCACAAGGTCCTGAGATCGATCCTCAGTACCAAAAAAAATGTTATGTGCACCAACCCTCTCTACAAGAAACAAAAATGGTAGAGTCCCCTCTTTCCCTGCAAATCTGTTAAACACAAAGGGCAAAGATTCAAATCTGGCAGGACCTTTATTTTGTAAGAAAAAATAAAAGTTCAGTTTTCTTTTGTAAATCGTTTTCCCCAAAAGTTTATAGAAAGCACTGAAGGATCTTTCCAGACCATTTCAAACCTAGGGCTTTCTTAAGTGGAGGTGCACTCAGATCAAGACAGTTTCCCCAAACTGTTATGTCAAGTGAAAACTGCATATGGACCAGTTACTCCCACAGAAAAATGCCATTAAAAAACACTTGATCTTTGAAAGACTACTTCCTGTCTAGCTCTGACAGCTGCCTTCTGTTACTTCTGAAATCCTGAAACCCAGACTTTGTGTGTTGAAATCAGTGCTATGAGAGAAAAATTGGTAGCACAGCTCTGATTAGAACCTGATAAGGTATTTGAAAGATATTTACATAACACCCTAAGAAATTCACCCGCACCTCGGTAAAATACAACTTCATTCTTGCAGGAGCATGAATTTAGCCTGGTTCTGTTTTGCCATTTAGGGACAATCTTATAAAATGTATGAGTTGGTGCCACACTCACGCCACTGCCATCTGTCACGGAGTCACACCTGCACACCTGTGTGTACGCACATCACTATGCCTACATACTTGTACACACACATCAGTGGGTAGGTGGGTGTATAATGCCAAGACACCGAGGGAGGGGTTGCTGGAAAACCCTCCCCCGCCAGCCTGGCAGCTCTGTGAAGCCAAACCCTGTGTTCTGTTGGGTAAGGCGGCTGGATGGTTCTGGGGGAAGGTAAGATGTCACCGCAGCCCTCGGCAGGCTGCTTAGCAAAAAGAATTCAAGAAAAGCTTGTCTGATTTATGAAATAGTCTTCTATGGGGGCCCTTTGTAAATTTTGGGTCACTGGCTCTAGAAAGTAGCTTTCTGCATCTGTTCAGGCTTAGGCATCAAAGTGAACCTCTGTGCCTCTCAAATACAGATGGAAAAATACTTGGGTTATTACACCAAGACAAGGAAGTTTCGGCTGAGTTCTCTCTCCTTATTTTTCAGTAGTTACTGCTAATCTGCAAGGGGTCCATGAAATGTTAGACTCTCCTTCAGCTTAATTTGGTATATAACTTGTGACTATGACCCACGTTTTTATTGACTTTTTCATTCAACTGAGATTAGCTGCATCATTTCAGAGACTCCACACACTGACTATGGGGAAGGGGGGTGCTAGCCCTCTGTGAGAGGTCATGTTATTTACCCATTCCTCAAAGTAACCTGGAAGTGGCCAGCAGGCTTCCTCAGCAGGTTTTAGCCAAATGCATCCCTGGGCCATGAGGTGGAAGGCATGTGAGTCCCCTAGTAGTCACTCAGCTGAGCATTTAAGGTCATCACTATATTCCCTCCCTTCAAACACCTTCAGGGCAAAAGGGGGCCTAGTTACAGGGGCTCTGTATGTTTGTCCCAATAAAATGTCAGCCTCAGCTCCCTGAAATGTGTTGTCTGGCCCAAGAGCTTCTGCACCTTTATCAGTTCTGAAATGACAGTAAACCCAGACTCCCCAAAAGATGCCTGCAATCACCACAGACTGCGCTGACACCTCTGCTGTCCATCCTCTCATCTGTGAGAGCCACCCACATCCCTCACACCAGGAAGCAAAATCCACAGTGACCTAATGGGACGGGGAAGGTCACCCTGCTAAAATCATCAGTTTGGGGGTTTGAGAGTGAGGCCCAACCTAACCCCAGTCATCCTTTTCGCTAAAGAACCTCTCTGAAAGCTTCCTGGTAAAGCCCTGTTCACTCAGTTAATGAACTGCCAGGATAATCTGTCCTCCAAAACATAATGGCCTAGTAAATGCCTGAATGTAGAGAGGATTTACTGGGCAAAATTATACCAAAACCCATTCTTAGCCTTCCAAGAGTTTTTTCTGAAGCGTTAGGTTTATGGTGGTCATTCAAAAAAAAGGAAAAAAAGTCGACGCGATCCTCTTAAAACTTCGCTCATGTGGCTGGGGTGGAATATAAACTGGCATGACATGTTCTAAGCTGTCCAGTTACAGAACACAGAAGGGGCCTAAGTGACTTAAAGCTGATGTGGGCTCAGCTACCACAGGACCACTGTTCAGGGCAAAGCTAACTGCCGAACTGGCCCAGGTCTGCAGCACCCACACATCACGCTGACCCTGCCAGGGACTTGAGTAGCAATGCAGTAACAGCTGTCCTGCAATAAAGTACTTCATAAAAGTGGCGAGCATAACAGACATTTCTGTAGATACAGAGCTGATACTTAGCAGTCAAACTGAACTGCCCTTAAATGGCAACTAGGGCGCAGGGAGGTATTTAATTAACGTCACAAGCGTGACACATTCCACCTGCTGAATGACATGAGCTGAGTGCCGACCCAGAGTGAGCAGACCATCCGCCACCCGAAACTACACAGATCTGGTGGTCGGTCCACCTGACACTGCAGAGACTGCAAGTTTCCAATCTGACCACACTGGCTCCCACATCAGACAGGACCTCTAGATTACGTGCATAAGACGACACTTTCCTGACAACATCCTGGCCCCGTGAACTCCTCCTGCACTGAAAACCAACAACCATATCTGACCTCAGTCAAAACTGCTGCTAAGGAAAGGATACTACAAGGTCCTGGAAAGTGCTGACTGCATCCTCTCGACACGGCCGAGGCCTCAAGTCCAACCTGAGCGTGTCAGGGGAGGTTCTAAAATAATGCACGACCAAACAGGCACAATTTCACAGTGCCCCTAAATACTAGGGAAAGGAAGTCTATCAATAAGAAAATCACACCTCTGAGTAGCTAGCTATTCCAGCATCTCCACTTAATGGCTGGGAAATTGTAATTTACTCCTATGAAATTGTGTTTTAGGCTGGACCTAAGGTAGAATTTCTGTTTAAGGTTTTGCAAACATTCACATGGACATTTTCAAAAAATCAATTTTAAATATGCCAGTGCTCTCATATATTTTGAACCAGAAAATTCAGTCAGGACCACTACGTCAGTCCCTGAATTATGAACTGAGGTTAATGTTGGGATGTCTGGCATGTTCCAGGAACTCCCCACACACTTTCCCTCCGGGGACACGGGAGACACAGTGATGCCAGCCCGGACTGCAGCAGAGGTGCTATGTCGCCTGGGTCTCTAGTGAGGACCAGGCAGTGGACATGGGCTACTCACAGGGAGAAGAGCTGCATGCACTCTTGGGCTGTGCTCTTAGGCATACCAAAGCTCTTTAAAATTTCTTCCCAAAAGAAATACAAATAAAAAGAAGATACCTCCAAGGGTCTTGCCTGCTTACTTGAGGACTGGAGCACTCTACTTGGTTCGGGTGATCTTGTCCCCCTAAGGAGCTCCCGTCACCACCCACCTTGCTGGCATCTTCATGTCTGCCTAAGACAGCGTTCCTCCTCCAAGCCCTTCAGGGTCTGTTCCTGTCCTGTTTATAGCACTGATCTCTGTCTTCCCCAGGTAAGCCATTCTGGGCAACTGTGCTCAACCACACAGCCCTTTCTGATGCCCTGCACTATATTTCCGGGTCACTTTTCTGACTTCATTTTACTCCGGCCACAGCCCCCTGGCAGAGAACTGTGTTAGCTGCAGAAACATGAGCCAGTTTCCAACTCAGGACGTGAGAAGAGAGCAGTCCTGTGAGTGGGCCACTAGTATCCCACCACAGACGTCAAAGGTTTCGGCCTTTCACTCCCACTCCAAGTATCTGTCCTCTTAAAGGAACTGTGCTTCAGTACTGACTGAAAAAAAAAATAGGAGGCACCAAGTCAATCCCTGTCCTAAGGGCACTGTCCACATGGGGCCATGGGGCCCTACAGTAAAGAAACAGACTTACAATGCACTACCAGCTGCTACTAGATAATGCAACTAAAGAACACTATGTTGTGACCTGGGAAGTCCAAACCACCAGACATGTATTGGTGCAAGACAAAGTTCGAGCATAATACGGTACAGTTTAACTGTTCCTCTTTGTCTACCTGAAGCTACCTTCTTTTCCTGCTGGAGATGTGGGGGCTGTGCAAATACAAGGAGGCATCAGGAAGCCACAAGCAGACCAGTTAGTTGTGCCTCAGATGTTCTGGCTGTGGCACCTCAGCTGGGCAAACCCTTTTTTATGACAGGCAAATGTGAAGTCAAAAGTGTGCCACAAACAGGTAGGTTTCCTGCCTAGGCTATGAAACAATGCCAAGGTGGCTCCCGACAGCTCTCCTGGCCCAAGCTGGCTCTCCATCTCTCAGTACACAGCTGCTTCACAACCCCCAAAGCACAAAGGATGGCCTTTCCTCCTCTCTCTCCTGTACCAGGGGCCTGACTAAGACACGGTGCCCCTGGGCACAACTACCAAGGCCTGCAGCTGCCCTCGGGCCCGGCAGAGATGTCTACAATGGGACCAGAAGGAGCCCAGCCTTCCAGTGTCCCTCCAAACAGGCTCGTCCTTGTGCCTCGCTTCTCCCCCACAGACCTGGGCTCGGAACCGATGAGAGTCCAATGTGATATCCATAAACATCAGCTGTTTACGGTCTCACTTTAACCCACCATTACTTGTGCATCTCCCTGTTGGTGGCAGCTTCGGGTGGCCATGGCTCTGGGTACCATCATGCCTCTTGGAGCAGGCTGAAGAGCAGTAAGAGGTGCTATTAACTTGTAGGTCCTCAATGAAGCTGCACTCAGAAGGCAGCATGTCTGTGGAGCGGCCACCAGCGGACACTTGGCTTTGCAGGGCTGCAGTGACCTGGATGCGTTTATGTCCCAGCTCCCAAAGTGGGCTGCACAGTTCCTATTTCTCTATAAAGTGCAACATGTTAGCAAAAGAAAACAATTCAAAATAATGACCAGGGTTTTTACAGGCTGCATTTAGCTGACTTTTATCTTTTGCCCCCACTACAGTCTTTCCCCCTCAAAAAACCCACTGTGGAAGCACTCCACAAGTTAATGTTTCCTAAAAACTTTTAAAAAATAATGATGGCTGTTTCCTTGCATAAGTATACAACAGCACCCTTTCTCCATATGATCAAACTCCTAAAAACTGAAGTAACAGTTTGCATAGGTACACTTTGCTTGGTGCAAATCTTACTAAAATAAGGCTACCTTCAGTGTTTAGGCAGTGTTGCGGGGATTAAAGCTAGCTCTCAAGCAACAAGAAATAATTCCCTGTGCTCTGAGTCCTCTCCTACTCCATGTGACAGCCCAGGCAGAGACTGGCCTGGGGGCTTTCCATACCGTAAGGCAATGGGTGGGCAGAGAACCAAGTCCTGGCAGGAAGATTCAGAGGGTCAGAGGATGTGCGCTTGTGTGACGGAGGCAAGAACAGCTCTGTCTCAATTCTTCCCTTTTATAAAATGAAAGCCAAAATGCAGAAGGGAGCCGAGCACGGTGCAGATGCTGGGGAGCCTTCGTGTGCTGCTGAAAGCCAGCCGCCTGGCCACAGACCACAGCCAGGAATCCGTGGACCTCAGCGTCTGCTTGGTATGATCTGAGCGGCAGGCCCAGTACTGCAAAGGGATGCGAAGATAACAACTGAAACTGTGAGGTGGGAAAACCAAGCAAAGACCATCTGCCTAGGGAAGCAATCAGCTTACGAGACTCACATTCTATATAATGCACAGAAGGAAGACCTGGCTGGGAAGAGGAGGGCCACAGAAATCTCCTCCCCGTAAATCAAGTATTGTCAGGAAACATCAAAGTAGAATTTGACAAGCAGCTTTGCATTTAACATTCAGTCAAGATACTACAACCTTATAAAACAAGAGTCTATGAAGACAATTTTTTGAAACACTAGCAACAGGAGTCCTCAAAGTCCCCCAGGATCTTGTAGCACAGAATGGAGTGTTCCTGCGCCAGGGCAGCCAGCTCCTTCAGGAACTCGGGGAAGAGAGCGACAGCCAGCATGGTGTTCCTCACCGGCAGGGGCAGGTTTGGAGGTGGCCCGGCCACCCTGGCTCTGCTGGTCAGGAAGGGCTGAAGCACTCGTGGGGGACCATCCAAAAGGTTCCTGCTACTTCCAGTCTTGGAAGCCTCCTGAATGGGATCTGAAACCAGAAAGAAGATTGTCATGGGAACCCTCCTCGACCTGTCCAACTTCTAAGTGAAGTGTGTGTTCAGAGGCAAGGAGAGCTCGTGCAGGGCTCAGTCATGGCAGCAGTTTCCCTAACTGACTAAATCTTGAAGACATAGCCTTTACGTACCTGTGACACACATATCTGCCCAGCAGGTACCCAGCATACAGCATGTGATGTGAGATTTACCCAAAATGTAAGCATCCTTGTGCAGAAATTATGGCAAGAACACAGGTTCATCAAGAAGCCTCCCAGCTGGGCATAGTAGTGTGTACCTCTTGTCCCAGCTACCAAGGACACTCCGGAGGGAGCAGTCATTGGAGCCCAGTCTGGGTAACATAGTGATACCCACCTGAAAAATGAGAGACATTCACTTCTGTGCCCAGACTGTGGAAAAGGGGCAGAAATGAAAAAGGTGTCTCCTGCCACTCCATCAACTGGGTGAAGACTTGGATCCTTGGGATGTTTCTTTAGGGCCACTATGTGGCCGGCCTGCTCTGCTGGACTCCCTGTGCCAAGCTGACTATGCCATCTCCATAAAGCCAGCCCAGGTCACACAATGCAGCTCTGACACTGAGGTCTGTGCACTCTGAAGCTGCTGCTCTGGCCTTGAGGGCTTCCTGATGCCTACCCGCCGTGGGACTCCAGTCTTCCCTACAGAAGGAGGGTGGAAGATTTCTTCTCATCACCAGAATAATGGAGAGGACATTGGGGTGCTGGAAAGACCAGACTCAGAACTTCCTACAGCCACTGGGACCTAGTGGCAATGAATGGCTTGGAAGCTAACATTTAAGAAGGGTTTCCAGGAGTTTCCATCTCAGTTTCAATCTAAGGTCTAAGTGGATAGGAGCCCAAGCTCTAACATATTCAAGTGATTTGCATTTTCATACCAAATCAGTTTTACTAATTAAAATGGTTCAACTTCCCCAACAATTTAATTCCTAAACATCTCCAGCCCTCATATATTTGTCATATTTATGCCTTTTTCTGCCCCCTACCCAAACACTCTCATTATTCCTTCTAAATCATTACATTGAAGCTCTTCATTATTTTGGCTGCTTTTTAGAATTCAGCCCCAGTTTTCAACACTCTTCTCAAAGTGTTGCTTAACTACAGTACTAAAAATTCTTGACATTTATAGTACTTTCCAAATCTCTATATAGTCTTCCACATCTTCTACTATAGTCTTTAGTGTTAAAAAAAAAAACTTCCACTTTACTGCTTTAAGTATCATTTCAGATTAAAGCATAGCACAGTTCGTGCCATAAAGAAATGGAAAAGTTGTTGAGAATGTGGCTCCCACAGCCTTTTGGCAGGAGCCCCCACTACTCCCTGACAACAGTGAGGACAAAAGTGCTGATGTCGCTGAGGACCATGGTCAGCCTGGGAGACCACCACTCACCACCGCGAGCCCTGGCCCTCAGCGACTGTCGCTCTTCACAGGCCTGGAAACCAACGAATGGAACACAATCTCAATCCAAACCCACATGGCCCATGCTGGCTCCTCCACTGGAACTCCCTTCCTCTGGATCTGTTCACTTAGATCTTGCTAGCTTCAGATGTCCTACTAAAGTGGTTAAGAACACAGACTCTGTCACTTACTGGCTGAGTTACTTCAGGCAAGTTGATTTACCTCTGTTACTTTCAGCTCCTCACCTGTCAAAAGCCCACGGAGCACCATAAGGATCAAATGCGGCAACAGGTATCAAGGACCCAGGCGCCGCTGGGAAGTGCGACACCAGGGCGTACGTCTCCAGCCAGCTGCCGCTGACTGTACAGCGCACCTTCAGCCCTGCCCGAAAGTCCCGCCCTGCCCTAGCCTCCCAGCGAAGGGTGGCACTGCTCTTCAGCCTGGCACTGCGGTTCATGTTCTGTCTCCTCCGCTACATACACTCTGAGTCTCATCTGATGATGTGTTTCACACCCTGCAACTCTTCTATATCAACATCTGCTGAGCCTTGGGTGAAGGTACAACCAACACCAGTCCTCCTACTCCCGAAGACCCTCTGCGGAGCCAGCTCCCAGTCCCGTTTCCACCTCTTCCCTCAGATTCACTGCTCTTCTCCTCTAAGCAGGCTGTACTATGGCTCACTTATCCAGGGTGACCTGTGTCACTCCTAGGGCTGACCTACCCAGCTTGAATCCCAGCATCCAGTCCCTGCTACTGAAGGAGAAGAGCACTAGCCTGAGGACAAGAGGGAAGCCCTTAACAGCCATGAGCAGCCGCCACATCCCTGAGGCTGCCACAGGGAAGCATCCTCCAGCTCCCAAGTCAAGTGCAAGCAGACCTGAGTAATGGTCCCTTCCTGGTAACCAGCTTATCATGTAATGTCCCAGTCTCCTTCTCGGTAAAATGGGATGACACTTACCTGGCCTCCCTTCTAGAATGAGAGCCAGCTAAAGGACTGCATATATGTGTAGTCTGGTTTTCAAAGAATGTGAAGGGGAGAGAGAAAACCCTGGCAAGTGGCAGAATCCGAGAGACCAGGGACAGGGCAGTGGCAGCTGGTAACAGGAAGCCCGCCTCTGTGAGCAGCGGTCCTCTCCTGGCTGTTAGGGACACCAGTGAGGAGGCTGCCAGGAGGCGAGAGGGTGCACAAGCCTGAGTTACACCCCTCATGCAAGAGTGCAGTACACATGCACAGCACTGGAAGGAAAAGGCATGGAGGAGGGGAAGTATAAATAACTGTCAGCATGAAGAGTGCTTCCTGAAACAGTATGACAGAAGGTTTTCCAGACCAATACCGGGGAAATTTCAGAAGTGAGGAGGGAAATGCATTCGGAGCTCACCTCCTGGAAGCAGCACCAGGAAAGGACACACCACAAATGGACACAGGGAGCCCATTGTTACCCTCTGCCATGATTCTAAGTTGCTCAGTGTGCCAGCAACTCTAGGACTCCCCAGTTCTACTCATTTACAGGCAGTCACATGACAGGAAGTGCTTCAGAGGCAGAAACAACAGTATCTCACTCTGTGAGTTTAGAGAATTTCAACCTGCAAGGGAGGGTGTCACTTTGGTAACCTAAAAGAAGTTAGGGAGAGAGCCTTCTTTCCCAAGCAAAGCTTCCTACAAGCCAAAGTCTGTGAGTGTCACTGACCCTAAGAAGCATCAACACTGCCAGGTGTGGTGGCGCAGGCCTGTGATCCCAGCATTCTGGGAGGCTGAGGCAGGAAGATCACAAGTTAGAGCCCAGCCTGAGCAACTTAGTGACTCAGTGAGACCCTGCCTCAAAATAAAACATTTTAAAAATGGTTGGAGTTATAGCTCAGTGTGAAGGCCCTGGGTTCTATCCCTAGTACCACTAAATAAATAAATCAAAGCATCGACCCTGGCTGAAAACTTAACGACCTTATGCAGTGAGAACAAGCCCCCAGGCACATACCTTACCCTGTGGCTGCCGGGGAGCCTGAAGCCAGGGCAGAGCCCAAGGTGACAATGGCGCCCACCACTGCCCACCCAGAACTCTCTCTGGCTTCCCTATGTGAAAATGGAGCTAATGGCTCCTTTCCTGCCCATTTGACAGTGCAGTCTGACAATAAAAACTGCCTGGGAAAGCACCTTACACACTGTCAAATATAAGTGAAGACCAAGCCTAAGGTAAAAACACAGGGTACGGAGCCAGAAGCCACCTGCTTATCTAGCAGGCTGCAGAAAGGGCCACAGTCCTCTGCAACTCTTTCCATCAGGAGGTGGGGCTTCTGCTCCCTTCCTGAACCTGGCTGGCCCTGTGCTGAGCTTTAGCTGACAAAAAGTAGCAGGCTTAACTCTGTGTGAGCTCAGAGCCTGAGCGTCAGGAGGTCTGCCATGCTTCTTGCCCACAAGCTGAGTGGCCAAGACTAACCTGCTGGACAGTGAGAGACACCCCCACTGCCCTGTCACCCCAGCTGACAGCCACCCCCATGGCATCCAGGAGCGGTCTGATACATCCACCACACACGATGCTTAAGGGCTATTTTCTAAGCCACTGAGCTCTGGCAGTGGCTGCTCCACATACAGCCAACTGACACCCTCCTCATACGGCAGGCCACAGCACAAGCCCTGGCCAGAAGGACTCTGCTCACAGAGTGATGATCTGTGTGTCCCAGAGGCTCACAGGGCCTCAGGCTCACCTCTCCCAAGAGGCGGGTGCTGCCTGCCCTCCCTGTGGCTGTGCCTGCTCTGCTCCAAGTCCAGCAGCTTGAAGCCTGATCCCTGGTCTACCAGTGGCACATGGCTCACCTCTCTTTCAAAGTCTGCCTTGCAGAACCCTAAAGGCTCATCACACCCAGTCTGGCTGTGGTCAGAAAGGACCTGAGAGATGGGAGACAAAGCCTTCATTAAAGCGAGGGTACAGCATGCGCTTAGCATGCTCAAGGCCCTGGGTTCCACTCCCACCTGAGCCCCACAGAAAGGCAGGGCCCAATGGGGCAAGATGACCAAGATCAAACAGCCACACAGAGCACAGTTTGGGGTCCTTTTCTGCTTCTTTTAAAGATTTAAAATCTGCTGGGTGCCATTTCTGCCTCTCACTCCCAATCATCTGTCTGAAACCCAGAGGAAAGGGCCCTATTCCTGTTACCATCCACCCGCATGAGAGCCTGACTCTACATGTGGACAGAAAAGGCGGTGAGGTGTAGGGGGCGTGTCCTTGTTTGTGCTCACCAAGGCCCAGGTCACAACTGAGGAGACAACAGGCACCAAATCCGCCCACCCAGAGCCAAAAGGAGGCAGCAGCGCCAGAACACACTCTCAGCTGCCCTTGTCCTGCTCCACACCAGCCACCCGCCTGGCCCGCCCTCGCCTCTCTTCTGGGGCTAAGAGAGATGGTCAGGGATCTGGGCTGAGCACAAACTTTACTCCTCCTGGTCCAAAGGAACAGTTCTCACCTCCCAGTCCTAAAATGCATCTGGTTTTGGCCTCAGAGCCTCTGAAAACATAATCAAGAGAACAGATGCTCGCCTCAGGACAGAGCTGGCCAAAAAAAAAAATGGCTCGGGGAGTGCACATAACGCCACTGATGGCACAAAGGTGCTGTTATTCATCGTGGCCCAAAGACACCCCACACATCAGCACCTTCCCTGAACCTCACTCAAGAAAACAAATGCCCCACCAGACCCTCCAAAGGGGACACAGGCAGGCAGGCTGTCCTTTAGATTTAACAACACTAAGAGGAGGCTCCTTCCTGTTGGGTAAAACTGAAAGTATCTTTAGGTGCTTCCAGAGCCCAGGTGCCTGGGCAGCATCAGCAAATGCAAACCGGTGCGGGGAATAGGAGGGAGCAGTGGAGAAAGTGGCTGACCTTTGGTTAGCGCCTCAGGGGTCACGTCGGACATGTCTACCCGGAAGAGCAGGTACTGCTGGGCTTGGATGAGGAGGCCTGGGAAGTCTCTCTCCATAGAGGCGAAATGCTCAATCTTGTTTTTCACAGATGCAAGGACCTGTCAAGACCAACAGTAAAAATGTTAAATGCTCCACAATGGAATTCCACTCTCAGTTACCCATATATCTTTCAGGTACAGCCCTCATTAGGAGACCTATTATATTATTAGGCATTTGCTCATTTTTAACTGCCTGGGTGTTCCTGGTAGGACACCCTCAAAACATCAAACTAAATGAAGCTTTGCAATTTGTCTAGAATAATCTACACAGCTAATATAATAAACAAGGAAGGAAAGCAAATCAGGACAGTGGGACTCCTGAAAAACAACAAAAACCATGAGAAGAAGAAGAGGAGTCCCACAGACCAGCACGCAGAAAATCGCCAGCTATCACATGGGCTCCTCAGACATACGTACCTGGTAGAGGGAGCGCATGCTGGGCTGGAAGACCATGTTGGTGTTGAGCAGAAAAGAGCGCAGGAGGGGCTGGGGATAGCTGGCCAGCTGTGTGATGATCCCGATAAGCAACAAGTTAACGTGCAGTGAGTTCTCCAGCATGTTCTCCAGCTTAGAGAGGACCACGCTCATGAATGGGCCTGTGGGGAGACACAGAGCTGCAGGGATGGCTAGGCAGGTGGGGACCTGTCTCATCAACTGCACAGCTACCAGAGCCACAGCCTAGCCATGACAGGCCACGAGGTACAAACCCAATGGACACACACATCCAGAGTTTCCTTGCACCAGGCCCAAGCGGAAGACCAAACACCACTCATGGGAACTAATATTTTGACTCCACAAGCAGTTTTAGTACTTTGAAAATTATCAGGGGCCTTGAGAAAAATCAGACGTTTATAAAAATACACTTTTTTACACTGTTTCTATTTTCCTGTGGTCACCAGTGCTCAAACATAACGCATCATCTCAAGATGCTATGAACTACGTAAGGTTTTGGACAAACATCAGAGCCCATCAAAAGTTTGGGGAACAAAAAATCTTTGTGTTATTAAGGACTACCAAACACATCCAAACCAAATGTACTGAACAGCAACTTGTGCAACGTGAACAGGCATTCTCAGAAAGACTGCTTGTTGAAATGTCATAACGAGGAAGGACAGGAAAGACAGACACAAGGCTGGAATGAGGATCTGCACTATAGCATTAGCAACTGTGACCACTCAGCAATCACATTTTAATTTTTCAAATGAGAAAGAAAGAAGGGATTCAGCCTTGGGGGATGCAGTCTGGTATGCCAGAGTTCTTAAGAAAGAAAACCTGCATATATGACTGCAAAAGTTGTTCATAAAAATATTAGGCACAGGCCTGGGGATTTAGCTCAGTGGTGCTGCTGCCTGCCTTGCAAGCAGAAGGTCCTGAGTTCAGTCTCCGGTACCAAAAAAAAAAAAAAAAATATATATATATATATATATATATATATGGCAAAAAAGTGCTTCTGCTACTTTGAGTCACTAGAAAATTAATATGCTTTGTGTTCGAGTTCACTGAAGGCAGGAAAAACAAAAAAAATCTGGCATTAATAAAACTACTTAAAGATGTTTTAAATTTTTGCCATAAAAATGTTCCATTAAGCAAAATCAATGAGAATTTTGTATTTGCCCCAGTGGAGCTCTTGATGAGGCCACTAAACTATGGCATATTTATAACAAAAGCACATAACCATTGGTAAATAAACATGCCTTATGAAGACTTCACCACCATTAACTTGAGTTTAACAAAGACACATTCGGAAGTCCTGGTAGTGTGCAAGGGACTGTTGCTGGGAAACAGTCTCCATGAGAACTGGGAACACCAAACCTTTGCCCACAAAGGTGATGAACAGGGCAACTGTGATCGATATTCCCGTCTTTAAGGATACTGAGGATGTCCCTACTGGGTCTCAGATCCAGAAGAGGCACCACCCCATCATCATGTGGGCAGAGCTTAGCCTCTACTTCTCCATCTATGTGATGAGAGGCAGAGCTCTACAGTCAGTCACTTTCCATGGCAGAGGGGGGTCAATAAACCCTTAGAGAAGCTTACAAAACAACTGGGAGAGACTGGCAAACACATTCAGAAACTCTAGACTGGAAGGAACCCCAGTTGGAAAGCAACTAACCATTTTCTGTTAAGAACCCCAGAAAAGCTCACGTACTCTGCTTAATGCATCCCAGCACGGTTCTGGCTTTCCAGGTGGACCTACAGGAGAAGGCTTCTCTCATCTCCCCCCACTCTGGACCACTGTCTCCCATCCCCCTTGCCTCTTCCCCGGTAGTCCCTGACTTGTTATCTGCATCCATCTAGAGGGACCACAAACAAGTCAACGAAGGCACACACAGGGAGCAGTCTCCAGTGAAATATATGTCCATAATGCAATCGGCCAACTCCCCTTTCCCAATCCCAAGCTATATCTGTCCTTACCCAGCCATCCTACAGACTTGAAAAGCCCTGACTACCGGTGATCAAGGAGATGAGCTACAGCCCATCACTACTGCAGAGAGGGAGGAAAACAGCTTGAAGCCCACTCTCAGGGAAGAGGAGAATCCCATCCGGTCATTGTCTCAGGTGAGTGACAACACACAGGTCAAGCCATCACAGTCCACCAATGATGCTGGCTTCTTGGCATGGAGATATAAACCCTACTTTAGGGCCGGGGATTTAGCTCAGTGGTTTCATCGCCTGCTGCGCAAGCGCAAGTGCAAGGACCTGAGTTTGATCCCCAGTACTGGGGGAAAAAAAATTCCTACTTTATTCTTGGTATCTAGAACTTTTTTTTAAGTACTTAGCAAAAAGCAGTTGCTAGAGCAATTGGTAAAGAGCTGAAAATCGGAAGGCTGAGCTGTAACTCAGAAAGCCACAGGGGCATGGGTTTTTTCCCTCTTCTCCTGAGACACATAAACTCCCCATTTCCTAGAGCTTGGGTCCTGAATGTCCCGAAAAGTTCTAGGTTCTGAAGGCTTGGTCTCTAGACTATCGTGCTCCTGGGAGGTGGAAAAGCTTAGGTGGTGGGACCCAGTGGTAGTTTTGTAATTGGGGGTTCGTCCTTGAAGGAGACAGTGGGACCTTACCCCTACTCTTTCTTTTTCACTTCCTGGCCACCATAACGCAAGGAGCTTCCTCTGCCAAATACTCCTACCATGAGGTGCTGTCTTTCTCTTAAAAGCAATAAGGCCAAGCCATGGACTGAAACTTCTAAAACTGTAAGCCAAAATAAACTTTCATGGCTTATAAACTGGCTTTTGTCAGGTATCTTCTTACAGTAGCAGAAACCTAACACACCACCCATAAAATATTTAATTTTCCAGGATGACTAAGGCCATCTCCGTCTACCCCCGTCATTCATTCTCTCCCCGCAAGGGACCCCATCCCCTGCCTTGGCCCATGTGCTCCCTCATCCTGTATATCCCAAGACCAAGAAGAGACCTGCCATCAGTTCTGTGCCCCAGCTCAGCAAACTCCTCCCAGGAAACCTCTCCCGAATGTGGGTCTTCATCTTCACCAGCCACCAGCTCTGCCTCAGGCCACAGTCTCATCATTTCCTCTCTGGACTCCAACAACAGTTCTTCTATTTTAATAGCAATTAAAATGATTATAGAAATAGATACAGATATAGATATATGGGAGACCCATATGTTTTTAAATACAGTATGAGGATTTAAAGTGAAATCCACCCCACCCCCAGGAAACCAGTACTAAGAGACTCTTGTGTATCCCTCCAGAAATGTCTTATGAGTATGTCTAGCTGAATTTCTGAAAATATTAAGCACCTTCCATGTGCCAGCCAGGGTTCTAGATGCTTTTTATGTATCAACTCCCTTAATACAACTACCCTAGAAAGTATGTTTATTGGGCCAGGGATTTAGCTCAGTGGTTTCGCCGCCTGCTGCGCAAGTGCAAGGACCCGAGTTCGATCCCCGGTACCAAAAAAAAAAAAGTATGTTTATTATTTGTCCTAAAGGTAAGAGAGAATACAGACAGTAAATAATGGAGTCAGAATTTCAAACTGTTTTCAATGCTCTTAACCAACACATGATCTTGCCCTGTGTGTACATATACATGTGTGTGTGTGCACCCTGGTACTTTAAAAAGAAATGACAATGTTGGGCTGGGGATTTAGCTCAGTGGTTCTGCTGCCTGCCTCGCAAGGGCAAGGTCCTGAGTTCGATCCCCTGTACCAAAAGAAAAAAAAGGAAATGACAATGCTCTTTCCACACTGATGGGTAGGCACGCTCTTACACTTACCAATATATTCTGGAGACTGTCCTACACCAGCACATACAGAGCTACCTCAATCATCTCAAGGCCATAAAATACTGCATTATGAAGAGAGCTGGGTAAATAAGCTGGTCTCCCACTGCAGGACATCTGAGTTGTCTCCAGCCCTATTCTATTATAAACAGTGTGCTACAGTGAACATCCCTGCACACACAGCTCGGCCCAGAAGAGTAAGAACACTCCTAGGAAGAGAAGGGGCAGCTCGAAGCACTGCTGCATCCTCAATCCTGTTACAACAGGAGCCTCTGCTGGCACCAACCTCTCCCACACCATTGTAAGACTGGCTTTTTCAGACCTGGCCAAATTTCTCCCAACTTTAATGCCACAAGGGCTGGGGACACAAGATCTGCATTCTTCAGCTTGACCCAAAGGTCCCTGTAAGCCGACATCAGCCACACACACTGGCTTTCTGTCCCTCCTCCCTGCTAGGGGCTCCTCTGTATCCCTTGGTCCTCAGCACCCCTCCTCTGGACACCTTGGACCTGGGATACAATACTGATAAGTACGCTCACTAAGAGAACGCAGTTTTTTGCTGGTGTCTCCTCTGAAAGACTGAATACATCTCATTTTGTGTCCTTAGCTGCTAAACATAGAACCTGCCAAATATTACGAGATCAATAGAAAAGGCTGAATGCATGAATTTTTAGAAAATTAGATAAATGGAATGCTTTGATTTTGCTAGAATATGCATTCATTTCAGAAAAAAAAATCAGTATTCCCTGGAAAGAAGGAAGTTAAGCCGAATCCTACAGAACACACTCAGAAGTCCGGAAACTACAAAGCTCACAAACACAGAGAAAAGATGTTTCCTGAAACTGTGTACAAGTTCCAAAGGAAGGAGGGAAAAGGCAAGGTTTTAATTATAATTACACAGGTGTATCAAAGAACGTTGTTTTATCCATTCTCAGTTGTATCATATGTAAAGTACTGATGTTATTTAACAAGGTGTCACATTAGCTACCCCAGCCCCTAACTATACTTTGTTTCCTTAATTTACACATTTCCCAGGGGTGCAGCTCCACTGTGAGAAAGCTCGTATTCTAAAGAATAGCTTCCATAGCCACGGCATCATGGTTTGGGTCTGGAAAGTCCCCAAAAGGCTCATGAGGAAGGCTTGGTCACCACGACAGCAGCATTAGCAGGGGCTAATTAGCGTGGGGCTTTTGGAAGGTCATGAGTAGATCATGAAGGCCCCAACTTCATCTGTGGGAATGACCTATTAATGGATTGAGAATCCGATAGCATTACTGGGAGGTAACGGGAAAGGAAGAGGTGGGGCCTGGCTGCGGGTGGAGGGCATGGGGGCAGCAACCTTTGGGTGACACCCGTTCCCAGCCCCTTCCTCCCTGGCCCCCTCTCTGCTCCCTGGCTGATGAGAGGTGAGCAGCTTTTCTCGACAGCCCTTTCTGCCATGATATGTCTGCCTTGCCACAGGCCCAAAGGCAATGGCGCCAGACAATTACAGACTGAAACCATGAGCCAAAGTAGATATTTCCTCCTGCAAGGTGTTATTCTCGGGTATTTTTCCACAGTGGTAGAAAGCTATGACACACAGGGACCCCTGACGTCCCACAAGAAGGCTGCTGGAGAAGGCTGGGAGAGAGTACGTGGAGCCCCTGGCAAGTCCCGAGGTGCATATCTACTTCTGCCCTCTCCTGACTCATGTCTCCTGCTGCCCCCCTTGCCCTGCATCAACTGGGAAATATGAGATGATCTAATCCTTTTTACTTACGATTGACTGATTGGATTTTAATTAAAACTTGTTCACACTGAAATGTTATCTCAGCTAGATTTCTCCTCATGCCTTATAACTGTGGAATTAAAAGCTTTCCCCTGTTTAAGCCTTCAGGCATCAGTAAATAAATGAATAAATACTGTGGGAGGGGAGTGGAAGAGCCCCTTGAAATTGCATTAAAGCCTACTCATTTGGACCAGGGGACAGTCTGCTTTCATCCCTGCCTGGGAGCCTGGGAGTGGGGTGCAGTCCATTCTTACCTCACTGCTCCCCATGCCAGGGAATGTGCAGCCCAAAGGCTGCAGGGGGACCTGCCACAGCAGCGGTCACACCCCCTCTGCCCAGTCCACGCGCAGCGGGATATGAGCCCAGGCCTGCCAAGGCTGCACAGCCTGGAAGAAGCAGTCAGGACACTGCCCAGGCCAGGCTGGACAGTACCGTCTGTCCCTCTGCATCACTAGCTTCCTCCAGCACTACTCCTCGATACTGACTGCCATCCCTCAGGGGTCCCTCTCTGAGCTTAATGGGCCTTCTCATCTGTAGAGACTCCTTCACCTGCAGATTCTGATTTTATTGGTTAATATTTAATGTTTCTAAGTAATTCCTCACCCTGATCCACTCCTCTGATAGCCTTTCCTACCCCTTTGCCTATGCATGTGATTTCTACCTGCTGCCGGCAGCGAGTGCGTCACTTACATATGCACCTGCAGAAGCGTGATGACCCTGTGTGGCTCCCGGCTCCGTTTTGGGGTGAGGTTCTATGATCATCGGGATGCACTCCCAGGCAAAGGCACAACTATCCCAGTGGCCTCCGATGTGTACACATGTTCTGAGCACCTACTGTGCGCTTGCCCTGTTCACTGCCCAGCGTCAGAGAGAGCTCAGAACAAACACCTCTCTCCTTGCCTGGAGCTGGCACTCTAGCGAAGGAGACAGTAATAAAAAATACACATACAAATGGTAACAAGAAAAATTAGACTAAAGGATATGAGGTTAAACAATAAACAAGACTGGAATCCGGTGTGGTTAAATCAGTCCTATTAGTTTATCACAGGCATATCAAGTTACTAAGTAGTAAAATTTAACCCCAACTTGGTAAAAAAAAATCAGGTGATGGTTTCAAAAACTGACAAAATAAAAACAAGACTATCCCTCTCTGCTCTTTCCAAACATCTTCTCCCTGTCAGGCAAGCAGATAATGCTCTCACTTTCACCTACCGTACACTCCTGATCCAATACGCACAAGCACCCTCGAAACCTGACCACACAGAGCAATGTAAGACGGTCACCTGTGAACGGAGTGCTCGGAGTCCTCACGGGATGGTGGCCAGCAAAGGCAGCCTCCTCTCTCGCCCCCCACAGGGAAGGCACACTCGCCACAGCAGGAGCTTCTGCTGTAAGAGAGTCAAAGTCGTCCTCCTCCGCTTCCACATCCTTCTGCTGCGGCTCCTCCACCCCGTCCTTTTCTCCTCGGCATTCTTCTTCCCTGCCTTCCTCCTCTCTGGGGAGAAGCAAGGGCTGTGGTGTGAGAAAGCTCTGGTCCATCAAGCTCTCAGAGCCCGCATCCAGCTCTCTAATGATCTGGTCATACTGTGAAATGAAGTCTTCGCCCGCTGGGCCGATTACCAGCAGGTCTGGACTGTGTTCTGCCTCAGAGGTGGGGGCTGCTGACTCTGGCTCTGATCCTGGGGCTATCTCAGGCACATTCTCTTGCACTGGATCCTTGGACATCTTCTGAAACAGGTCTGAATTGTCCATCTTGTGTTCCCCCTCTGAATCCAACTCTGGCGGGGGACTGAGGGGCCTGCTGTTCACAGGGGAACTGTGAACCTCAGGCTGGGCCTCAGGTGGCGGCCTTGCAGCTTCCTCCTGTGAGTCCCTGGCTTCCTCCGCATCCTTCTCTGCACAGAGCCTGTACACCATCACGTCGTCCTGGAAGTCCGACTCCTCAATGTAGGACCCTTTGAAAAGCAAGATGGCATTTTTCTTCATCTCTTGGATGTGCTTAGGGGGATCAACGGGCACTGGGGGGCCAGAAGTCTCCAGGTCATCATAAGCCCCAGGGGACCCTGCGTCAGCCCCCGAGGAGATGCCTGTGTCGTAGCTGTCATCCCACTCCAGCTCTGTCTGGCCCTTGTCCTTGGCTGGAGTCAGCTGAGAGCCACCCTTCCCCAGGTGCTGCGGGAGCTGGGACCCGAGGCACACCGAGCGCACGGGGCCATCCTCCCGCAGGCTGCACAGAAATGTCTCGGAGCTGGGCGAGTCCCCATCATACAGCGCGGACCAGACACGGCAGTCCCTCATGCAGCACAGGATGTTGGTATGGGCCTCCCACAGGTACTGCAGGTAGCTGATGTCCAGGGCCTTCCCACGCTCCACGATGCAGGCTGAGGGCAAGGGTGTCTCGGGCAGCGGCTCTGCAGGCCCTGAGGGGACAAACAACTGTCAGAGCAACAGGCGACAAGTGTGGTAGACTGGGATGTGATCTGTGCCGCTATGACCTAGCTTTAGGCCTGGTGATTTCTGATAAAATAATATCTGAATAACAAAAGGTGATTAGCTTTTGTTTCCTTTTGCTTTGTAGTACTGAGAATTGAACAGATTTTAAAAAGGAAAGCTAATAATAGAGACTTTGACCTCACAGAAGATACAAAGCCAAATGGCCAAATCCTGGCTATAGCCTACAGAAAACTGTTGCTATCAGTCCTTAGAGAAATAAGAGCTAATTGGAGCTACCTCTCGAGGTGAGAGGATAACATTATATATATACTTAGTGGTGTCCCTGCCACAGAGTGAGTAATAACTAGAGTTTTTTCACTTTGACTCTAAAGTGGGAGGTTGGTCACCCATGAATTTGGGGACCAGGTTTTCTGTAGAAACACTGGTTTTTTTAGAAAAGCCAATTAACTCATTCTGCCTTTGTAGGGACTATCAGGATGTTAACATGTATCAAATTGTCTCTTAAAGTCGTATTCACTGCCAAAATAGTCATTTTAATCTGAGAATACTCTCTGTCCTAATATACGACCATCTTTGATGTTAAAAGTCCCAACCTCATTACTCAAATAGTTGTGAAAATATTTTCATTTTAAGTTTACATTTTTCCTCAAAGGAAAAAAAAAGACTAGGAAAATGTATATTCTATCATTTCTTGACCAGTTAGAATGACGCAGGTGCCTTGTCAATGCACTGAAGTTAACCAACGACCCTCTAGAATAGACATTACTTTCCCCACGCACAAATGAAGGGAGGCTCACAGGTGGAAGAACACTCATCCCCGTTTCCACCAGGCCCAGAGCTGCAACATGGTGACCTCAGATCAGCCCTCGTGCTCACCGCAGTGTCACCCCCTCCAGGACCTGATCTCCACAGCCTGGGTCAGGACTGAGCTGCTCCGTATTGAGTGCCTACTGTCAGGTCATTAAGTAATTTATTTTTTACCACTGTACTGCAAAAAGAGTAATGTTTCTTATCTACTTTAAATGAAAATACGCTAAAAACTACCACTAACAATTTTACTGGGTACTTACTATATGCCACACAGTCTTCTAAGAACTCTATGTGTCTTAATTCACTTGTCCTTGGACAACCCTTTGGGGTAGGTCCTGTTTTACAGATGAGAAAAGTTCAGAAGGGTTAAGAAATTTGCCCCAGACAGCGGCAGTGCCAAGACTCAGAACCTCAGCTGCTAACCAGGGCACAGGGACTAGCCCGGCCAGCTATGTGCCCACCCATCAGGTGTCCAATCTGCTGCAGGGCAACCCTGCTGGCAGGGTGTGCACAGGGCATGGAATGTGGAATCAGTGTGTCTCAGATCAATGTCATCCCAAACACGTCAGTTCCTCACTGTTTGCTTCTTCACCTGCAAAAATGGGATATTGCTTTCTTTAAAGCATTAAATATAATCACAAGTTGTGGACATCACATGTTTAATTTGAATTTTGAATTCTGAGTCAAGTTTAGCCACAAAATTACTCCTGAAACAACTTTCATAGTAAATAAAAATGATACCCATTTTCAAACGTGCTTTTAAAAATAACTTCTGGATGAGAAAATAAGACATCTACGCTAGTTTGACTAACAGAAAAATATACTTAAAATACATTCACATAAATTATTAATTTCCATGCATACACAGTATCTTTATCTAAAGATCATGAAAGATCACATTAATTTCTAAATATTACATTTATATAAAATATGATGACAGTTCCTTAGTCAAGCAGCTCAGCCTTTAAACATACTTATCTAAGAGTACCGCGGCTAGGTGGGCAGGGTGACATTACTGGAGGAAATATCAGCATAGAACTTGGAAACACTTGACTCAGCAACAGGCCCAAGCCATTTCCTAGTGGTCACAGGACAGGCAGAATGCTCCGGAACTGCAACAGCCATGTGACCATCAGAGACACACAAATATCTGCCCCTCTGCCACCAACTGCCTGTCAAAGGATCAAGGTTAATAGAGGTAGCCATTTAAATTGTACTTGTACAGCCGGGGATTTGCTCAGTGGTTCCGTCGCCTGCCTCGCAAGCTCAAGGTCCCGAGTTTGATCCCCAGTACCACAAAAAAATAAATAAATAAATAAATTGTACTTGTACAGAGTGAATTATAGCTGGCAAACAATCCATGCATAATATAACTCTTATAAAAACAGGATATTTATGAAACCCCCATTATGTCAATCAAATTAATCAGATAATATTGCCATGTCACAATTTTCAATTTTATAGCGATGTATTATTGACTGGCAGACAATCCGCAAATGAATCATTTTGGAAACTAAAGTAGGGACTAATTCTACCTTACCCACAGCCATCTCCATACTCACAATTTTGATTTTGCTTTGGAAGACACACGCACGAATACATTTTCACATGTAGATGCTACAAAGTGCCACTACAACGGCCACTTACAATAAAGATCTGAGACAACTGACCAGGCCCTGGTAGGTGCTTCAGTGAACACAGCAGTGTCCACAACACTTCATGAAGCAGAAAGGGACTCCAAGTCCCTCACCACAGAAATGGGACTGTACATTACTCAGAGCCCAAAGAGATAGAGCCTGGCGTGCTGCTTAAAAATCATCCCCGGCCAGCTCCTACCTGAGCCATCGTGTGTGCACTCTGACCAGAGAACGTAATCCCGCTCTTGGTGCCCCAGAGTCAGGGTGATGCCACTGGCGCAGCAGCTGGGGGTCAAGGCAAGCAGCTTGGCAGCAGACACCGAGTAGCAGTCTCTCTCCTTCACAGCCCACCTCTGACTCAGCATCATGTGATTGCAGGGGATCAGGTACCTGGAACAACAGAGAGAGAGAGAGAGAGAGAGAGAGAGAGAGAGAGAGAGAGAGAGAGAGAGCGCAGCCTTCAGTCTCGCAGGGCCCTAACCCAGGATGGGACAGGGTCCTGTACTCTCATCTGCCCGTCACTCTGGCCAGCAGGACCCATTTGCTTCCTTGCTTCCAATTTGTCCGGAGCATCTCCCTTCTGACCCCATCCCTCTGCAGAACATCTGAGTCTTTGGAATTTGACCTCCATGAATTTCTTTGTCTCCTCTTCCCCCTCTTCGTCTCTGGACCTCCTCACCCACTGTGACCCTCACCTGGGGTGTGCTTCGTTCTTCCTTCCTGACAGTGTCCTGTTACCCTATAAAGCGCAGCTTCAGCACCGCCTGCTCTGAGCAGACTTCCCAGCTCCCCACTCCCAGGCAAAGAGGACCCCTCCCACCACGAAGCTCACCAGTAAAGGACTATTACCCGTATCACACTTTGAGCATCTGCCTCCTCTATATAATAACATGCTACCAGAGTAAGGGCCTGCTACAGCATTTTTGTCTTACAATCTTGAAAACTCTGGCTCAGTGGACAGCACACAACCACTCTGCAGTGTAAACTTATTTTTTTTTAAAATCTTGAGACAGGGTCTAAGTTGCCCAGGCTGGGCTGCAACTTAGGATCCTCCTGCCTCCGCCTCCCAGAGTGCTGCGATTACAGGCTGTACTGCCATACCTAGCTTGGTGTAAACCTCTTAGGTTCTCATGAGTGACCAGGAAAAAGCATGGTGGCCAAGGGCTTGACAAGGAGCACCAGGCCCCGTTTCACCCAAGACACTGCTGCCCAGAGACCACAGCATCTTAGAGTCATGGACCTGAAGACAAGACAGCGGGGACACATGTGGGCTTCCTGTGTAGAATGCAGTATTTACACGGCTGCTTTCTTAGAAAAGAAAACCACAGAGCTCATGTCTGATGGAGATAACAAAGATGGAGACAGGACGAAGGAGCCAAGCCGAGTGCCATGCGGATGCGCAGGAGCCAGCACCTCCTTTGCACAACCACCGTCTTTCAATAAGCCAGAATGCTTTGTGTTTCCATATACTCCTGAGCTTTCTAGACAGGGGAAGCACAAACTATGAATAAGGTTTCAGTGAAAAAGATAAAACATACGACTTGCAGGATATGTCCTGGGGCCTGTAAACATCAAGCCATTTCCCGCGCCTCCTGGTGATCCAACTGAGAAAGGCTGTTTGTATTAACACCCAATCCCTGGCGACCACCTAAGTCAGGGAGCAAAGAATGATCCAATTCTCTTCACCGTTCTTTACGATACAGGTTTTAAGAATAACCTTCCAGGTATGAAATGACAAACTTGCCCCCTAACCTTCAGTCTCCCCAGAATCAAACTTTCTCAAGCGCTCTGCATTTCTCCTGCAGGAGGTAAGGGGGTCCCACCCCTGCTCCCCCCCACAGGCACAGACCACTCACAGTGTTCACAAGGGGGCTGTAATTCGTATGTCTCGCTTGAACCACTGGTGGGACCTGCGTGACTGGCCCACTGGACAGCTTTTTACCGATTTTTATTAGTAAAAAGACTGATAAAATGACAGGACAGTCATGCATGTACTGCTGGTGGTTCAAGCCAGCAGGAACCTATTAAACTGCTGTCACTAAGAACTAGATGGCCCCCGCCAGTCACGTCTAATGTGGCGGTCATCTAGTCTCATACACTTAGCTGAAAACTGCAAGAACAGGAAAGCTGGAGGACAGTGAGAAAGGGGCAGGTGTGTGCTCCTGCTTGGCTCAGCTCTGGGAACTTGTACCTGAAGCCCACAGGAGCAAAGATAGGAAAGATGAGTGACACAGGTGAAAGATGAAGGAGCACTTTCTCAGGAGGGTCTCTGGGGGCAGAAATGCTCTGGTGAGCAGCAATGCCATGAGGGAGAGGCATCTGTCCACCTCTGTCGGAACCCAGCACTGCTAGAGCCCAGCAGACACCGCAGGAAGGCAGGGTGCTCCAGCACCTCAGGAAAGGGGCCAGGGTGCATGGCAGGGACAGAGGCGAGGAGCCCACGCAGACGCGGCTGTCACAGCGGGGGAAGGACAGACCTGCTCATGAGTACACACAAGAGATGGCTGTGGAGACCTGTCCCGTGCTTACTGACGTGAATTCTTCTTTCCCGAAGGCTGGCAGGGCAAATTCAGATTACACAGGATTATGTCCTTATTTTGGTCATTAATTATTTACAGAATAAACTGCTTTGTTGACTATGAGAACTCAACGACTACCCTATAGCTCAAACCAAACACACCTCCTGATTACAGTTGATACACACAGACTTCTAATGTTTGTTTCAAGTATCAAAAAGTGGAACAATGGGTCAAAGTTAATAAATCTATTTATCAAGTATCGCTAATGGGTTCCTTGAAACTATTTTAGAATAAATAGTTATTGTCAATTTGCAACTTTGCAAACACCGTACAAGCTTTCAGCAGAAACTAAGAATTCTCTTCTGAATAAATCAAACAAAAAGAGATTCCGTTGGCTAAAGAAGAGGTTCTATGAAATTGGAAACAGAGGAATCCATTTGAATGACCAACCTCCTTAGTACTCAAAGCAATTGTTTCTGCAGTATCTTTAAAATGAAGGCTCAGCACAGTGACAGAGTAGCAAACCATACCTCAACCCTCTGCCTTCCCATCATTTACAGGGAAAGATTAGGAATAAAATAAATGCTAGAAGTTTCCCAAATGTCAGATATCAAAATAAGGTGGTTGTCAACAGCAGAAAATCATTTAGGCATTGAGTATAGGTATTTGCCATCAAACTATCATTTCATTTATATATTTATTTTATATGGGGACTTCATTTAAATTCAGGAAGAATAATCAGAGACTAACAAATACTGACTTTAGGCATCTGGATTACTCAAAGCAATCTCTCAAAATAGCAGTGGTCAAAATGTCCCTATTGTTCTCCCCATTTTCATTACTTCCCCAACCCTCTACAACCTTGGGTCTACAATAGTTTATATTTGAAATATCCCCCAAAACTCATGTGCTCAAGGCTTGGTTGCCGGTTCATAGGCTTTGCAGAAAATGATCGGATTATCAGGGCTCCAACTTCATCGAGTGCAGTAATCCACTGATGAGATAATTTGATGACTTTTTTTTTTAATTTTTTGAGACAGGGTCTCACTAAACAGTTCAGGCTGGCCTTGAGCACACTATGTAGGCCAGAATGGCCTCAGAACTTCTTATGATCCTGCTGCCTCAGCCTCTCGAGCGCTGAGATTACAGGCGTGCACCACCATGCCTGGCTTTGATGGCACTGTTGAGAAGTGACAGAAACAGAAGGTGGGACCTAGTTGAAGGGGATGGCCATGGGGTCATGATCCTGGGGACTAGATCTGGTCCCCAGCTCTCTGGCTCTTTTCCTCTATGCCTCTATCGCTTGATGCTTTCTGGCAGCCATGAAGTGAGCAGCTTCCATACCCCACACCCATCCCCCAGGCTGTTTCTGCCTCATTACAGACCTAAAATAAATGGAGCCACCTGACCACAGACTGAAGCCTCTGAAACTGTGAGCCAAAATAAGTATTTCCTCCATTAAGTTGTTATTTCTCAAGGATTGTGTCAGTGATGAAACAGCTGACTAATACAGGGACTATTTCTTTTTTTCTAGATATTACTCATTATTAAACAATCACTTCTGAAAAATTCAGTAACAAGCAACTGATGACAAAGAACACACAGTGCTTTTTACTGCACTGACAAGAAAAGCACGCCAAACCCAGCAGCAAAGTAGAATAAGGTAAGCCATGTGTTTCTTTTTTTTTTTTGGAACCGGGGATCAAACTCGGGTCCCTGTGCTTGAGAGGCAGGCACCAGGACCACTGAGCTAAATCCCCGGCCCTAGCCCAAGCCATGTGTTTCTTCTGAGATGATAGCAACCCTCACCACGTGCCAGTATCCAAAACTCTATACAGCAATGTTAGTCAATTTCAAAAGATTTCTTATTCAAAGAAATTTTGAACATTTTTCCTATTCATTTTCCTCTGAGCTGGCTGTCTTTCACTTTCCTTTCTCCTCCAGACCCCCAACTCTTAGGCGGGGAACTGTTCTGTAAGTGTAACACAAAGCTTCTCTTCCAGCTCTACCCGAACATAACGGGAACACAGCTCACAACCTGACAAGGGACCAGCACTTCTGGAGAAAAGTCCCCACTGAAAATACTCAGAAATGACATTCAAGGTGCTAAGCAATTAAATTTTGCCTTCACTGGGAAGCTCCAGGAGCAGAGGGTAATCTCCACCTCGCTACGTGTCAGCCTTTCCGCCTGCCCTTGGCCTATCAGCCGTTGCATCCGTGGAAGTGAGCAGTTTCTCCCTGGTTTTCTGCTCACTGAAACACCCTTCTTGGGAGTATCTTATTCTGAGCTGCTTTTCCGATATTCCTCCAAATGAAAGCAACATTATCAGTTGCAAACAAAATATCACTTTGAACAGTCAGTATTTAAGAGCATTTAAGTTGCAACAGAAATTGACATATGATCATTGTTTATCGCTACTTATTTATCACTTTTTATTGAATGAAGATAACATCACTGAAAAAGCATTTATATAGCCTTCACTGCTCTATGGCCTTTCAGTTTACATATACATTTAAATGACTCCTGTGTTGGAAAAAAAACAAAAAAAGATAAGATTATAAATCTATTTTTATGTCCTTTAACACAAAGTTGAAGGGACTAGAAGAATAGAGTTTTTTTTATTGCCCTTGCTCTGGGGACATATTCTAAATCAGAAAAGACATTATTCATCATGAATTTTGCATTTTCTAGATGCATTTTCTAGAAAATTCCCCTCCCTTAAGTTTGTGCAGTACTTTTTATCATTTCAAAACATTTTCACCACAATTGGTCCTCCCAATAACCCGTATGAAGTAGCATATTCCAAAACCAGAATAGGTCAAATCAAATCAGCAGTTCAGAGGAAAGAGACCAGGAACCAGTGGTCTCTTGTAAGTCTTCTCATCCACTCTCCTCAGGGACTTGCTCAGGCAGCGCAGTGGAATTAGAGGAAGTATTCAATAAATAACAACTATATTATTGTATTACACGGAGAGAGGGAGGAAGGGCGGGCAAACCTGGGCTCAGAGAGCCTCGGACCGGCAGTCAGATCTCAGCTCTAATCTCAGATCTGACATTTGGTCTAGAACTCTTGATGACACTTTGCGGGCACTTTCTGGAAGTTATTAGTCCTTGTCCACTATGGATATGGCCAGCCCTGAGGTGGACTTGTACATATTTGAAACACGAGCTGATTCCTCCATCTTCATAAGGCACACATACGGGTTTTGAGAGAAGCCAAGGCTAATTAATGCCATCTCCGAGGACATTTTAATCTGGACTTTATTTTTCTTTTTTATATTAAAAATAATTTATAGTTATTTACTCTTCAGGATGTTGAGATACTTCATCCCCCTCTTTTTTTTATTAATTTTATTGGTACATCTTAGGTACACAATACAGTTACATTCATCACTGGAAATTTGCACCTTTACATAATCACTCTTGGTTCTTATTTTTCCCCTTCCCCTGCCCTCCTTTCAACCCCTCCACCCCGCCCTATTTACAAAGACTTTGTTTCCACTTTTTCATTGTCTCATATTGATTCCATTCCCTTCTTTCCTTTCCCCTGCCCCTCCCACTTCTAGGACTTTAAAGGCAGACACAAGGTGATGAGAGCTCACCTTGCAAGGTCCCTGGACAGCCAGCATACAAAGCTCCCACCACATGGGCTGAATCTGCCCTGGTGACCCCTGGGGGGAGAAGCTCTGTACCTCCCAACCAAGGCAGCCTTCCAAGTATGCCCCCACGTAGCTGCTCTTCCTGCCATCAGAGCAGGAGTATTTAAAAATTTAACATTTAAATACAATCAGGTTTTACCCACCTTGGAATAAAAGCCTGGTTTTTGGCAGTAAAAAAGGTTTCACCAAATTATTCTTCTGGACTTCACTCAGGCCTTGCTAATGCATTTTGTCATGTCACTAGATACTTGATGGGGAGCTAAAGTAATCCTTTTAGGACAGACTACCCAGTGTGCTTCTTTATGATTGGATTTATTCTCTGCTAATACCGTAAGATTAGTTACTGATGACCTGGTCTAAAGCCTAAAAAGTTCAAAAATCTTTTTTACTTAAACATCTAATAGGTGATAATCTCCCACAAAAAGACAAGTCTGTAAGGCCCTCCACGATATGCAACCACCAACTTTTTCAGACTGATTTTTAATCATTCCTTTTTGCAAGATGCTACGCCTGTTCCACACCACTTCATCCTTCAAACCCAGCGGTGCACCAGAACTCTCCAGAGAGTTGGTTAAGACACAGCTTGCTGGGCCCTATCTCCAAGTTTCTGATCCAGCAAGGTTCTGGAAGGAGCCAGGAATGTGCATGTCTTATCACCTCCTGGGCCCAGCTACTGCTGCTGTTCTCAGCTCGCACTTTGCCAAGCCCTTACATTTCTAGAGCTCCCTCCCTGGAAAGACCAGTACTCCACGGCATGCTTTCTCCGTGGGCTCTACTCAAACCACACTACACCCTGCTGTGGGCGAGGGAAAGCTCAGGTCGCCTTCCTCTTCTCCCACTCTCGGCTTCATCTGCTTTTATTCCTAAGGACAGAGTGAGTGAGGAGTCACAGAGTTCACTAAGGAAGGAGCTGGGCACACTGGGTGTCTACTCCACGCCCCCAGGAGTGTGCTGGCCAGTCTTCCACTGGACATTGGCCCTCTGTTCCACTCGGCCAGTCCTCAAGCAATCAGTTCCAAGACTCAGAATTTGGGTTCAGCATAAAGAAGAAACCACCAGCTGAAGTTTCTAGAATTCCACACAGAGACACAGGGCAAACTGAGAGTTAACGGTAAAGCACCGCTGCTTTTCCTTCTCAAAAGCAGACACCTTCCCCAGGGACCCAGAAAAGCGGAGGCACAGCTGGGCCAAGGCAGGTTTCAGTGCCACTGAGTCTCCCGCCTGAATTATCAAATGAAGGTCATCCTGATAGCACTCTACTCTGAACCGGTACCCATCTTCAAATACCAGCTGTATTAAACCTTTCCCACTTGCACTTCCAGAGGATGGGCTTTGTCACCTGTACAAAGTCTTTTTCAGTTCATCTGCCCCACTCAAGGAACTGTGCACGGAGTACTCATTAAATACTTCCTGGATTGAAATGTACTTACAAATCAGATCATGCACAGTGGATGTGCACCACTGCCAAAGAAAGAGTCAAATCAATTACATTCGATAGCACTTCATATTTGGAAAAGTTGTGTTTAGTAACAAAGGTGTCTAACAATTGTGCTTTGGGAGAAAAGTTCAGCCACGATCCTGAAGAGCCTTTATAATACTTCTGAAAATTTCTAAACATTCCATTTGCCTATTTCCATGAATATATTCATAATATAATGGATATGCCCCCCAAAGCTCTTCATAATACAATGAAAGTTAACCTTGAGAAACAATGCACAAACTGAATTGGCTCCCAACCATTTTCTTTGGAAGCATGGCCCTTACTCAGCTGAAATGACCCAAGTTAAATAAAAGAGTGATTACACAGAGTAATTTTTTTTAAAGAGAACAAAAGCAGGTAACTCACCTTAAAACTAGTTGTAACATCACATCTTCACAATGTAAACCGATGAGAGTTCTGAATAATGCCAGGGACACCACACAAAGCTGTGAAGCAATCAACACACATTCTATTTCAAATACTGGAACAGCTCGACTCCCCACAGATGGTAAATAAATCAGAATTACAAAATAAAATGGCCTCTTTTTTAGTAATTTTGATAAAAAGCATGCTGTTGCCAGAGAGAATGTGTATTTCAGGATATCAGTTCTCCTATAGAAACTGGTTAGAAAGCCAGTGCCTGGAATTATGCCACTGTGAAGAATTATCCTGCTATAAAAATGCCTATGCTCATATTTGCAACTTTTAAAGATCTAGGTAAACACACCCCCTACCGCTCCCAATACATGCATATACTCCCCACTCTCCCCCCCCAACACGCACCCCCATACACATCCGTGTGTGCAAACCCCTCCTCCTCAGGTAGGTTTTTTCCTACATTATTTTCAAACACAACATTGGTTATTTATAAGAAAGGAGTCGTAGAACACGGCGTGTATCCTGGCCAGCTCTCATTAGAGCTCTCAGCCCCAAGTCTCAGCTTGGGGCTAACACTCTCCTTGGTTCTATTTCCCGTTGTTCTGAGGGTAAGGTAGTACTGCCCCACTAAAAAGTTCACTTAAAAAATAATAATTCCTTCAATCTCTAATTTCCAAAAGGAAAAGATAAACTGTCAAATATGAGAAATACCCAGAGGTATATTATAAAAATCACTGTATCCTTTTGAGAGTAAGCTTTTATCAATCTACCATGCTATTTAAGTAATTTAGGCTCTTATGCTTTGTAGAGCAAAGTAACTGCTGGCCTCTCTTTCACTCAGGATGGGATTAAAACCTGGTCAATGAAATTCACAATGGTGTTGCAAAGAAATAGCTGTACCTGACTTGCCCCCAAACATCTCTTTTGTTCAGGGAGGGTTCACCTATTTGTAGTCAGCCTGAAGCAAATCATTGCACATGCTGTTTGTTTACCTGGCGTGCCTTTCCCTGCCCTCTGCACAGGTAAACCCCTACTTACTCTCAAAGCCTCAGCTTAGGCATCACCTCCCCCCAGAAATCTCTCTTGTCTTCTTCACAGTACTACCACTCAACTTTCCCTTCCCCAGTCTCAGGTATCCTTCTTATCTACTGCCACAGTAAGTCCTACAAATCATTGTCAAAGTTGCTCAGCAGGGTGTATTTTTCCTTGTTGTTGTTGTTGCATTTTCTTTATTCTATGTACAAGTACTTTATTAGATATATCATTTACAAAGATTTCCTACCATTTTGTGTTGTCTTTTTAATGTCTTCATGGTATTCACTGAAGCAAAAACATTTTCCTTTTTTTTTTTTTTTTGGTACCAGGGATCGAACTCAGGTCCTTGTGCTTGCGCAGCAGGCAGCGAAACCACTGAGCTAAATCCCCAGCCCCAACATTTTCCATTTTGACAGTGTTCAATTTATCTATTTTTTTCTTTTGTTGCTCATGATTCTGGTGTCATAGCTAAGGAACCACTGCCAAGGCCAAACGGATATACTTCTATGTTTTTAAAGAGTTTTACAGTTTTAGTTCTATAGGTCTCTGATCCATTTTGACTGAATGTTTACATCCGGTGTAAGATAAAAGTTCAACCTCATTCTTTTTCAAGTGCATCTCCAGTTGCCCCAGCACCATTTGTGGAAAAGACTATTCCTTCCCCAATGAATGGCCCTGAAAGCCTTGTTGGAAAACCAATGACCATGAATATGCGGGCTTATTTCTGGACTCTCAATTCTATTCCATTGTTCTGCTTATCTGTTCTTATACTAATAGCACACTATTTTGATTAACACAGTTTTAAAGTAAGCTTTGAAATTAGGAAGTATGAATTCTCTTTGTTCTTCAAGTTTGTTTTGGCTGAGTCCTTTGCATTTCCATAGGAATTTTAGAATCACCTTATTAATTTCAATGAACAAGTGAGCTGGAAGTTTTATAGGGAATGAATTAAATATGCACATCAATTTGGGAAGTATTCCTGTGTTAACAATATCAAGTCTTCCAGCCTATGAACATAGGTTGTTTTTCCATTTACTTAGGTCTTCTTTAATTTCTTTTAACAATTTTTGTAGTTTTCACAGAATGAGTTCTATACTTCTTTTACTGAATTTATTCCTAAGCATTTTATTCATTTTGATGCTACTGTATTATAAACAGGATTTTTTAAATAGGATTTTTAAAATTTGATTTTTCAATTGCTATTGCACAGAAATAAAATTAATGTTTGTACGTTAATCTTGCATCGTGCAATCTTGCTAAACTCATTAGAAGGTCTAATGGATTTTTAGTGAATCCTTCAGTTTTTTTACACACAAGATCACATTGCCTTCAAAGACGGGTGATTTTACTTCTAATCTAGAGGGTTTTTCTTTTCTTTTCTTGTTTGATTTCCCTGCCTGGAGTACTGTTTGAATACAAGTCAAGTACTGTTTGAATACAATTCCTAAGAGTAGATGTTCTTATCTTATTCTTTTTCTTAGGGAAAGGTTTTTTTCCAATTCAGTAAGACAGTACTCTTGAGTTTTTCATTGTTGCCCTGTATCAGACTGAGGAAGTTCCTTTCCATTTCTAGTTAAGTATGTTCATCATGCTGAATGTTGTCAAGCTTTTTCTGTCTATTGAGCTCATTAGCTTTTTGATATGAGTTACATTAATTTATTATTCATATTTTAAACCAGTTTTTCAGTGGTGGTTTGATAAATTCCACTTGATCAGAGTATATAATCTTTTTATATATTGTTGATTCTGTGTGCTGAGGGTTTACTGAAGATAGCTGTGTTTATGTTCTGCAGAGGACTGTAGTATTATGCCCAAAGCAGGCTGTGAAGAGTTAACCCCACAATTGGCTTGTTTATAGAAGTGAGTCTACAGTGGCTGAAGCCTACGTGCTGAGGTCGGAGTAACTCACACCCAAATTCCATTCCCACAACTAAAACCTTCACACTAGAAGGACAATGTTCCAATTACAACCATATATTTTGTCTTTTCTATTCCTAATTCGAGAATGCTTTGTCTTGTCCTTTATGAGCCTTGTTTACATTAATTTCCATAGAAACCACTCGTTGCCTTTACCCCAGTTGATTGCCAGTAAAAGTCAGTGCCTGGGACTGGCCAGGGCCTTTGTTAGTTGCACCGGCATTGGTCGTCCTGGCCCCCGCTTTCTCTCTCTTAGCTCTGTCTCTCAGTGTGTTCTTTTTCTCAGGCCTGCATCGCACACTGGCCAGGTGGGGACTGGAACCTGACTACAGGGATCTCTACCGATGTTCATAACAGATATTAGCCTGCAGTTTTCTTGTGATTATCTGTCTCATTTTAGAATCAGATAACACTGGCCTCATAGAATGAGTTGGGATATAATCCCTACTATTCTATTTTTTGAAGAATTTATGTTATTTTTTTAAATTATAGTAAAAAACCTATAACATGGAATTTTAACACCTTGCTGATTATTAATGTACAATTTTAATCACGTGTGTAATTCAGTAGTGGTAAATATATGCATATTCCTATGCAACAGAGTTCTAAAATATTTACATCAAAGCTGAAAGTCTGAATGGGGCCGGGCGAGGTCCTAAGTTCGATCCCTAGTACCCAAAAGCAAACAAACAAATTACTGAATAACGATGCCTCACTTCCTCTATCACTCAACCCCTGGCAACCACCATTCTACTTCCCATTTCTCTATGTTTGACTACTTTAGATGCCTCAGATGAGTGGAATTATTCAGTTTGTCTTTTTGTGATTGGCCTATTTCAATTATTAGAATATCCTCAAGGCTTATCCATGTTGCAGCATCACAAAGTACATTTTTTTCCCTTGTGATTTCTTTGACCTATGTAAAATTATTTAGAAATGTGTTAATTTCTATGTGATTGTGGATTTCCCAAATTTCTGTCAACAATTTTAAAATTCAATCCATGTGATAAGAGGACATACTCTGCATTAGTGAAATCCTTTTAAATTCAGTAAGGCTTGTTGTATGGCCCAGTAAGTGGTCTGTCTTAGAGAATGTTCCACATCACTTGAGAAGAGTGTTTATTCTGTTCACATTAGGTGGAAGGTGTAGTGAATATTTTCTCTAGTATAACACTTTAATTTCTTTTTCACTTTTCTTATTTTTTTAGTGGCTTCTCTATCTCATCCCATATACTATTTTAACTTACAGATTCTACTTCAGATTTATACTAAATTAGTTTCAGCGAAATATAAAAATATTACTCCTATATATTACCTCTATTCCCTCTCCCCCCTCTTTATAGTATTTGTTAAACATATTACATCTATATATGTTACAAAATCAAAGATACATTGCTAAGTTATTCTTTTGCTTTTAAAACAATCACAATTAAATGGCCTTTTAGAGGGGTTATGATGAGTGAAACAAGTATAGTAATGAGAGAACTTTCAGTTAAGCAGAGCTCCAAACTTAAGAATGATCCAGACTTCACAACTTTCCAGACTTTCATTTCAAACATCCAGGGATAGAAATACAATCTCTGATACCCAGATTTGATACATTCTGGTTTCTTGACTCTTCCTGCACTTAAGCCTCTATGTTCTCTAAAATCTTGCCCTTTAGAATGGCATTCTGCTAGTTCTACGGAAGAAAGTGCCTTCACAGAAAAACTGAGGGAACAGGTGTCCTATGAAAGGCAGTAAGTGCCACCTCTCTGACTTGTGGTAGGGAAACAAAAGCGTTCAGGTCATCTCTACCCAAATAGAAAGTAATGGCTGCTGTAAGAAAAGGTGGTAGGGCGAAAGCATATTCACAATTTCACTCCCAAAACAAACTCTTCCGGAATCTGAGTTCTAAGTTCCCTTCTTCCTTACCCGAAAAGGGGTGTTGATTCGGCTCGTGAGAGTGTCTAGAATGTGAACATTCTCATGCTGGTGCAGCAGGATAAAACGGAGGAAGATCTCAAGCAGCGCTGGCTCCGAGATACTGCGCAGGAAAAGGTCCAGGTATGCAGTGGTGGTCATAACCTCCTCGACAGTCACCTGGGGCCAAGGACAGAGAGCACAGGTGAGCATCCTCTCTGTGTTACCGGTACTGCGCACTCCTAACACCTCAGCCTCACTGCGGGGACCCCATCACGGACATGCCTGACGTGAGACACACTTCAGGGCTCCATCTGCACCATTCACATTCCACAGCGCCTCGTGCCGCTTCCTCCCTTTAATTCAGTAAGAGAAAGCCAAAGGCCCAAAGAAGCAACTCAAGGGTTCTAACAACTCTAATCATCAGATGCACTTCAAATACCATAAAGATTTTAGTGTGTAATCAAAAATGGGAGGAAAAAAATTATGAAAACTATTTACATGGTTCGTAAAGGATTAATTAGAAAGCTCGATATAACTTGTTTCATTATGAGTCATTCAATAAACATTTATTTGGATCTGCTATATACAAGAAACCAAAAACACAGAACATATTTTACATCTAGGAAGATGGGATACAAAAACAAAATGATAATATAATAAACCGCAAAGGACAGGTACAAACATGAAATGCTACAGATGTTCAGATGTGTCTCTGGGGAGTTGCAGGTCAATTTCTTTTAGCTGAATAATATAAACTGTTATTTATAAAGTGCTATAAGAGCTTTCTGTTTAATAAAGTAATTGTGACTTTTTTATAATACAAATATTTTCTACCTATGTGATTTTCCCCATGCAGTAAAATGTCAAACCTTCAGCAAATAAGAATCACTGCCAGAGTCAAGTTTTTCAAAAGCTAAGGGTCTGATGCTTAAAGAAAATTTGAACCTTAAACGTTTTGCGAGTATTTTAAGAGCTAATATACATTTCCTTATTCTCCTAAAAGCAGAATATAACATGTGTTGAGGACTAGAGGTCACCACAATGGTCAATATCCTACAGGGGCAGAGAGACACCAATCCTTGAATGCAAGAAAATCACCAAAGAAATAGCTCAAGCTCTCAGATTCCAACACCACACCTTAGAAATCTTAGAAATCTCCCTCCCAATCAAGTCAAATTCACTTGATTCTAAACAAAACAGAGAGTGATACTTTTTGAGAGATTATATCTCTTTTCTTCTGGTCTTCCTTTCTTCTTCCCTTTAGAAGTGTTAGCTGTCACTTTATCATATCATTACCATGCCACTCCTTTCATACTACATTCCTCTTCTGCTTCTCATTTCCACCTTTCAAACTCCGCAGGTCAGGTTAGAAACCAGATGTCCAGATCTGCTAGATGTGTACAGATGGGCCCAAAGTGGCTGCATCTGTGCATAAGGCTAGGCAGTATCTATTTCGGCTGCTTAGAAGTGCTTGGTGCTCACCTGTGCCCTGGATAGAATGAGCCCAGGTCAGCTGTCTGTTTACCCCACCCCATTACAAGGGATGCTTATAATGTCCATTTGAATTTGTTGTTTGAGAATCTACTAAAACACAGTTTTGAGTGGCCTGGACGCCCTCCCCCAGCTTGGTGTCAGCTATGGGAGCCCTCCCAGTATTCAGCACAGCACACTCCCAACTGACCACCTTTAACAGGCTCTCCTCAGCCCAAACACAGCAATGGAAACAAGCCAGCATCAACCAGTAGGCAAATAAATTACACTGAGAAGAGTGCTTCCCCTGGGCTCCCCTGCTTCTGAAACAAACTGCTCCTATCTTTCTATCCTTTCCTGCTTTCTCCACTGGTGCACATGGCACTTCTAATTCTGTCCCGGGACACTCGCTGTGTCTTTTTCTTAATTACCCCAGTACAGTGTACAAAGCCTCGCACACAGAATGTACCTTCGTGAGTGAATGAAAGCCTGCAAAGAAGTTGAGCTCAGTTCTGAATTCTTCCTTATGCTCTACATGTGCTCTGGAGGCCTACAAAGGGAATTATTTTTCTTTTTGCAAAGCTGAGGATCAAACTCAGGGGTTCACACATTATAGGTAAGCACTATGCCATTGAGCTGCACCCCCAGTTTGAAGGACTTTTCTATGAAGACCTCTAAAAAACTGATGTCATTAAGTTTGGCAAAGAGGGAAATGACTCGAAACTACTCCAAACATGTAGCTCCATTAGTTCATATCACTCAACTACTACAATCTTGGGGTGGTGGAGTAGAAACTTAATCCAAAATGACTTAGGCAGAAGTCTAATTTCCTAACAATCTTGATCACTAGAAAAAAGTACCACAGTGTAATCATTCCAAATGGGTCATGTGTGCAGTTTCTTTAATGCCAAAATTTCAACTTAACCACCAAGCACTGCTGGATTGATCGCCATGCCATGCAGAACCCAAAAGCTGCCTTTGGACCAATAATGTAGCATGAGCTTTTCCCCCTGGAGTCACACATGACCTTAATAAGCTCAAAAGCCCAGCAATAAACTCCTTATAAGTCTCAGTCTTTGGGGTCCAAGATGAAAGGAGAGCATTAAGCATCCATTGTTTACTACTATTAGGCTGGATAAATGAAATTCTTTTTACAAATCAAAGTTGTCATTAATAAGCTAAGAGGATTTAAGAAAGCACTCAAAGGGGCAGCATTTACATAACATGCTATAAATATTAAAAACCCAATTCCATTACTTATCAAGTTGCAAACCCTATAAATTGAGGTCATACTCACCTTAAACTAACACTTCAACCAGGAAAATCTGGTCCCCTTCTCTTTCCCTGTCTTTTCCCTAACACATCTTCAGAGCTTTTGGAAGCCTTTTATCCCAGAAAATCTTTTCCTGCCCCATTATCTTACTGTCAGAAACTTCTAATCCCCCAAAACAGGCAAACTTCTTAACGAGGATGAGACCAGAGCCTGAGTGTGATCACTTGAGAGCGAACGATAAACCACCAGAGGAAAGACATTCTGCTATGCAGAATGTAAAATGGAATCTTCCGCCAATGCCCCAGAGCAGCATTTGTGAGGCAGGAAAGCAGCAAACTCATCATAATCCAATGATGAAGGACAATCATCTCTCAGTGTAAGGAAGACTTTTCGCCTTACACATGTTTACCAGTATTTATTTACTTTATTCTATTAAAAAAAACTGCAGGTAGTTACAAACTCACATAGCAATAGCCAATGAAGGTCGTACCTTATCATATATAGTAATAAAGCTTAAGGATATGAAAGCTTAAAAATGTTATTTCATACTAAACGTAGACTACAATGACTGAAATAACCTAAAGAAAAAAGTTTCCACAAACAAATAATTATGCTTGACTAGATAAGGAAACTATAACCTAAAGAATACATCTGCTTGGGGAGTCCTATATGCTTACTTTTCAGTCCAAGTCCCAGCACAGAGCTCTGATGAGGGCACTCAATTGCATTACTGTCGAGCGCAATGTAGTCCATCCTTTGAAATAATTCTTTCTTTGCCATCTTTTCCACCCTCCTCTAGCTTGTGCCTGGAGCCCTCTTTATGTCCAGTGTCTCTGCCAACCCTGTTAAGTTGGTGTTTTTGAAAGTACAGTTTGAGACCCAAGAGGGGGTGAGTAAATTCAATTTACTGGTTCACTAGCAGTTTAGCTAGATACAAATAGAAAATGTTAGCCTACAGTGCATGTAGTGAGGGTAAGTACCATTTTGTGAAACTCTGACATACGTACATTACTTCATTGGAAATATATACAATGCAATGTATCACACTGCATATGTGCTTTGCTCACATATCCAGTACACACACACGCACACGTAAATATATATATATATATATATATATATATGCATGCAAATGTACAAAACACAATTCTGCCTGTGAGAAACAGTCAGTAACAACCACCGGCACCACCTTACTGCCGCCCGCCATCGTGTGATGCAGCATGGTCAGTCCTGGAAGTGGTGCACATGTGGCTGAGATCTGCTTTCTGAATGAGACAGCAACTGAGTCTTCCAGTCAGCCTATTCCTTTCTATCAAGGTCTAAGTGCTCAAAATGCATTTTTGTTTTTTATTAGAATTTCAAGCTTTTCAGAAATGGAAATTTTGTTTTCTTTTTTAAAGGAGGTGGGTGGAAGAGGTGACACCATGTGTCAAAACTCTGTGTAAAAAAAATTAAGGCCAGAACCAAGACCAGCCATCATGCCCACAACTACAGCACTGCATTAACTTAATGTGTAGGAGTGAAATTGAGCATACAGACATCCTGACCTTTCTGTAATCAGCTCTAGTTGGGCGATTCCATTTGCATCTAAATTAGCACCAGAATCCTCCCTATAATGGCAGCTTTATGTGTATCCTAAAAAATAAATTTCCCACCTGCTAAGAGTGTGTGTGTGTGTGTGTGTGTGTGTGTGTGTGTGTGTGTGTGAGAGAGAGAGAGAGAGAGAGAGAGAGAGAGAGAGAGAGAGATCCAGTCACGGGGGGGCAAACAGATGGATCCTACCTTCTGTCACTAAGGCAAGTGGCAGGCAGTGGAGTCAGGTGACTGTGTCAGAAGCCACCTTTCCTTGGCTATTGGAGGGAAAATCTACCTACACGCTGGTTCTGACGGGTCACCTGTGAGTCTTCAGCCCTGGTGGCTCCAAACAGAGGAAACAGACCAAGGAGAAGGAAGCCCATTGAAACCGGTAAAGAAAAAGGAATGATGGGACTAGGTCACGGGAAACAGGATGAAAGGGTCTTTACAGCCTGAGTGCTGCTGCCATAGGAGGACAGGCCAACAGACAGGCAAGAGGTGTGTCCACCCTCGGGCAGCAAGGGCAGCAGGTGGACATCTCCTCCCCTCCAAGGACAGAGTGCCCAGAAATACATTCAAGTACAGAAGGGAAAGCAGAGACAACCTGGTTCTCAGTGAGTGGCCCTCCTATTTCAGACAAAATTTGGGACAGAAAATATTCAATTACTTAAGGTCTAAAAATAATCTGTGGCTGATGATTAACCACCCTCCCTCCATGCCCCTCATGCCTCCCTTCTGCTCCTTGACCTCAAGGCCACACGCTACATGGACGCCACTGCCACAGGCAGGCTGGGGAGGTACGTGGAGGTGACATTCAGTCAGTAAGTCTATTTTTTTAATTTCTAAAATGTTTGAGGAAGGAGGAAATGAAACTGATGGGTACAATGTGAACTTCAACATATTTTGAGGAAAATAGGCCCCTCTTCCCCAGCATTTCTTTAATGCAGGTGTCACACATTAAACAGATAAGTATAATAAGCCTGTACCTTCCGGAAGACAAGGGAAGCAGCGAGCAAAGGGCTCCTCGGGCCCCTCCAGACCCTGGGTGGTGAAACACCTCTCCAACTACCTAGTGGAAGATGGGCTGGAGTTTGACAGCTGGGACCCAGGCCCCAGAGACACACTCCAGGGACAGATCCACTCATCCTGCACAGCCAATGGAGGCACTTCCGAGCCATGCTGCTCACAAGCAGACACTGTTCTTACTCACCACGTCTACCCCAAGGAGACCTCTAGCATCCAGGATTTGACTGACTGTTTTCTGTTTCCCCTTTTGTTCTTAGTGTATAAACGACCTTGTCATGCCTACTGTCAAGCAGTACGGAAGCTGTACCATGAGGGTTCTTAACCTCCTATACTCCCTGGCATTGGGAAGGTTCCAGGAATGACCCTATTTGAGAGGCATTTATTAAGCACACACAAAAGCTTTCCACTAAACACTGGGGACAGAAAGATGACCCGAAACACAGTTCTGGCTGTTTCGCTATTGCACACAGAAGCCAAAATCACTGGAAAATCCTAATTAATACTCGAACCTGTGCAAGGTCTATAACAGGAGTTTTGAAGTAATATTAGCATTACAGAGAATATGACTGCCAGCACTGAATATAAAATGAGGGTTTGAGGAAAACAGGCCGTGGCTTTTAGAAAGAGAACAGGCCTTGCAGCTAGACCGACTCAAGTTCAAATCCCAATGTTTACTACCTATACGACTTGATTGTATTAACGTCTGAGCTTGTTTTCTCCTCTGGAAAATAGGATAATCCACCACCTTTCAAAGTACTGAGAGGACCGAAAACAACAGGCATAAATCTCAAGATGGCAAAGACTCAATAAAGGATGACTATTATTTTCTGATTTGGAGCATCAGTTTAAAATAAGCTCAAGTGGGACAAAGAAAGACCAGGTAGTGGGTGGGAGTGTTGGTGGTAAAAGAACAAAATCTGCTGTCTGAACATATTTTGGAAGAGGGAGGGTAAAGTATGATAGCCTGTACTGAAAATGAGCCCTTCTATTTCCACCTCTTCCCAGGCCCTCCCAAGCACCCCATAGAATCGGAAGACACTGAGGTAGTTACACTATTATGTCTTATGGGAAATACTTGTTCCGTACTTGTTAGAGTTGGCACTCATCATGAGTTTAAGAACAAATTAATGACAGGTACCAAACTATGACTGTACTTCAAATATTGCATAAGAAAAAATTTTATGGCATAGATCTGAGGTCACAACAAAGAAATTGGGGGTATTTTAGCTCAAAAGCTAAGATCTAAGGAGTATTCAAAAAAATCACTTAGATGTATCCATTTCCTGTTTACTAATTGTTTCAGAGATTCTTCCTCTTAGATTCAAACTTCCACTGAGCAGTTACTGAGCACCTAGTGTATACTGAAGGACTCTCCTAAGCACATTGTTTCAGTCAGAGTTCATACAATCTTACAGGAACTCTGGAGAACCTATGCCAAAAAGATCTTACTAAAAGGACAGTGGGTGAGCGCAAACAATCCCCAGTAGGCTGGGGAACAGGCTCAGCTAGAAGATCAGACACCAAAGCACAAGGCACAATCACCCACTGAAGTATCCTCTAAACTTGGGTGTGGCTCTGTGTAGCAATGCAGCTTGTTCACAGCACAGTCTCTGCATCAGAAGGAAACAGGAGAGTTCACCCCTCTTGTGTCAGTTCTGCCTGGCCCTGCCTTCATCTTAAGAAATGCTGTCTCATAAATCCAACTTTCTTTCCTATTTCCATCTGGAATTCTTATTAAACCCCTCAGCTTCCACTTCTCTAGGCTAAGTCAATTCTCTTTCTCAGTTTTCTAAAAGCATTTCTCCATCCTTTAAGATTGCAAACTTTCTGCAGAAACTACATCTGATCTACAATGAGAATTCTCAAAGGACCTGGTGTACTGTCAGATACTCAAAGAGTGATCAATAAATGTGTTAAGAAGGAAATCAGCACCCCGTTATACACACACACACACACACACACACACGGTCAGTTTCACAGCCCACATGGGGGATGCCTTCATTAGCAAGACAGATTAATTTGACAATATCTGAACAGCAGAGAACATTTTCTGTGTAGGGTGAATAACACCTAACTGAGCATACAGAGCCTCACTCAGGCCACACTCTTGAACCACAGCAACAAGGCAAAGTGACCCACTGGCAAAAAAGAAATGCTCCCTTATGTTCCCCTTATTTATATTCCTGATTAGTAAGAGTCCTATTGAATTCTGATGAGACTGACTTTCAACCCAACAGGGGAAGAGAAATGGTTCATGAGCCGGAGTCTCAACCAGCAGCTTCTCAGAATGAAGAGTCTGAGAAAAACCACGGGGAGGTGGCACCTAATGACTGCCACCGCACCCCCCCAGCTAGAACTGCCTGCTGAGCTAAATGTATCATTTAGGGGTGAAATTTTATATTTAGACCAATTTTCTGAGATACCAAGACCACTACAAAAGCAAGCTCTGATGATGAAAGACAGTTTTCACTCTGGCTTATTTTCCATGAGTGGTAGAAAGACCTTAATACAATGGGAGAACAGAAACACACAGGTGTCGCCCGAATGAATTCAATAATTCTAGTCATTCTGGTCATTTTTCTCAAACCTGCTCACTGCCTGGCACTGGATAATCACAGAGGAGCAACATATAGCACCCTGTCAAAACACAAGTCAGACAAGAAAATGAGCCAAGAGTGAGGCCTTAAAAAAGCTCATGTGGGGCAAATTATAGCAAGAAGGTAAAATAAACAAGGCCAAGCTCCTTTCCTGTTTTCCTTGAATTCTGGTTTTCTTATGACCATTAAAAGAAAAACTTGCAGGGCATTTGTTGCTGGTAAATTTTTAATGTTCTCTTAGGAGAGTGCAGGGAAAGAATAAAAGATGCACACCAACTTTCAGACCAGAACCCCCACATACTTGTTTCTGAGGTGAATACATCCTGATTTTCTTAGATAAGATGCATTTTTGTGTGAGTCATTTTTTGTAATTCTCTGTATGTAGGGAAGGTGGGGCCTTCCCTACCTTTTCATAATTCTGATGCTTAAGAACTGAATCCTTTGGTACAGCATTATCTCTCATGCACTTGTTGAAATTTTTTTAAAAGGAAAGAAATCTAATTTTTCATTTCAAATCAGAAGTATACATAGCCTTAATTTATAACCCCAATTTCCTCTCCTACCTTAGGAGAGAAGTGACATGAGGTTCTACAGAGAATTAAGATGAGGAGACTCTGTGGTACCTGGTACAGACCCTAAAAATGCACTGTGCCAGTCGCTATGCGCAAGACAGTGAGTATAGTTTTGTCTCCTTGCTTCTGTAATTTCGAAAGTAGTAAAACCAGGTGAGAAGAGCTGTACGAGGAGAAGGGGCAGAATCGGGCATGTCTAGGGTCAACTGCTTACACCTATCTCTAGGCTACCTGAGACTCTGCTTCTGAGCCAAAGCCAATCCACACAGGGCACTTCTGCACATTAGTAAAAGGGTTTCCTTGGGCACAGTTCCCCCTAACCCGGGCTCACAGATGGTTAGCACATGGCATGGTCAGAGCAGAATATTCCTTCCACCAAAGAGACAAAGGTTTCCCCTTCCTGTAGGTGGACAGAGCCCCATGCCAGTGTATAAAGTCTGGCAAGAGGAATGTGAACTCTCTCTCCTATTGGCACCCTCAAACTGTCCACTGGCCCACCAAGCCCGTGCCTTGACAATAATCATAACAACAGAAATGTCCAGATTCCCATCAACAGAAACACAATTTTGTTAACATGTAAGAAGCATTGAGGTTTGTGGCAGGCACTACTAAATGTCTCCCTTTTCTTCCTTATGAAGAAACTCTGACTTTACAGTTTAAAAACAAAAACAAAAAATGTTTCCTTTGTATCTAGATGTGGCTATATACGTTCTGGCCAGTGAGTTGTAAATAGGAATGGTACATGGAATGGGAAAGGATTCCTAAAGGGAGTTTTTGCTATCTATTGCTAAGCCTTATGCAGATCAATACAGTCTTTTCCCTGAAAATAAGATGGTTTGTTTTGTAAGTAAATTTTAACAGAGATCTTTGCCCCAACATTTAGAACAATAGCTGTCATATACTGGGTGTTCAAAATATATTTGTTTAATTAATGTGTCATAGGAAAAGACCAGCTAACATTTGCATCTCATAAGAAAACAGAAACAGAATGACAGTAATAACCTAAGTAACCCACTCTCCAAATAATCCTCCAAAGCATGACAACACTGTTTCTAAAAACATTTTATAACCATAATTCACAAGAAATATATTTAACAATACTATATAACACTCACCAGTACAAAGTACAACACAGTACATGTAGATAATTTTCTATTTTATTGAATTACCAAGTGTGACCTACCATATCGATTTCATAACTCACTGTGCTCATTATGATGACTCCATGTTTGGAATACACACACACACACACACACACACAAGTGTGTTAACTAATAAGAATCAATGTTAATGTTTTTTCATTAAAAATCTAAATTAATTTTCAAAATGTAAAGAAGCAGTGGCACAAATAACTAAACGCCATGCTTATTCTCTGATATTCAAGGGCTTAATACGCTCACTGGATGCTTAAAGCAAGTGAAGACACCATCTTGGGAAACCCTCTGCAGACAGAAGCCAAGAGCTGCTAGCCGACTTGTGGTTCTCTAGCATGGACCTTTCCTGCTCCCTTTTCGCACCGGCATTGCTCCCAGCACTCGTCAAAGCCGGGCTGTCCTTCCCTAGTGCAGCTCCTACCTTTCTACCCTGGTGGTTCAACATTCGTGCTGACTGCTCTTTCTCTGCACCAATCAGGGAATCACAAATGTGCTTCCTTTCAAAGCCAGGATTCTCTCGGGGTGTACAGATAATTTAAAGAGAAAATGCACCCTTGGTGTGTAGAGGATGGTGGGAACACAAGTTACTTGCATTTTACTCCAGTACCAATGCCCACTGGCAAGCCAAGTGATCATGCGGTGTTCTGGATCATGTAGACACAGTAGATACCGCAGACCTGCATGCTCTGGAATCCACCGCAGGAGGTAGATGTGTAAAAAAGACTAACAATGAGAATAAATGCCTTCCTCTGCTGATTTTGGTGAGAACATGAAGAAGTGAGGCTCTGTAAGATAAAGACTTGCAAGGATAACTAATGTAAATATAAAGCACACCTAAGCCTTCTGAGATTCATCTCATGTCAGAGAACTGAAGATCACTTGTATCACTGCCTTATTCTTCTCAACCATTAAGCCCAGACTCAGAACATTTCTTTCCAAATAATGAGCCTTAATTTTCTCAACTATAAAATAGTGTTGCCCTTGATGATATCTCAGTTCCAAAACTCTGAGATTCTCTTATTTCCTGGCAGTGACATGTTCCTACAATGTAATGTTAGTTCTTTGCCTTGGTGATTTGATTTTCCAAAATAACCAACACATCACACTATGCTAATGTACTGAGAAGGCTGCTCACCACTTCTTCTGATGCATTTAATTAACTAATTGTGTATTTGTGGAGTGCTTTGCATGTACAAAATATGCAAGCAGCTGGGGTTATGCAGAAGTACAAGAAACATCTGCCCTTCAAGGTACTAAGAGCAGCTGGCTGAGAAAGTGTACCAATGATACAAGGGCTAAGCTTCTGGTCCCACTTGAAAGCTCAGTGGTGGCTTAGAGTTGAGAGAAATCAGTGTGTGTTCAAATGTCAGGCTTTCACCCAATATGGAGCTTGTATTGAGACTTTACAGATGCATATATTTCAAGCACACAGAGAGGAAACAGGAAGGATAACTCAACAGGAACATAGGACCAAGAATGGACTGTCCAGAGGATGACAACACTCATCTGACTTCAGACTGCATTTGGAAATACGAGGGGAGAGAAGACTTATGGGCAGGATGGGGCCAGATTAGGTGAGGTTTTCAAACCCAGGTAAAGCAGCCCAGATGTTCACCTGCAAGTAACAGGTGCCTTTCTCATTTAATCCACCTCCATCTGTTTTCTCAGTATGGATTACTACTTCCAAACATATTTATTAGAACTAAAAGATTGGATTGTTGTAGACCTGACAGAGTAAAATGCAATCTCCAGTCCTAACATTTCCTCTCACATGCATGATCTGCTAGGAGAGTACTTCTGGCCTCTCTATGATGCACTTATTAATTTTCCCCAAGCAGAGAATTAACCTGTCATTTATCCCTTCTCTCTCTTCTCTCTGAGAGCCAGACTTCTGGCAGAAGCACACATTCTTCTCTGCTCCTCCACACCACAGCTTCTACAGTGCGTCTGCGTGATTCTGACTACTTTTGGGGTTCAATATTAGGAATCTTGTCCACAAAGATAAAGCCTATTCTCTGGTAATAGTTTTGCTAATAATGAAAGTGCTATTTTGGTCATCCATGTCTGAGTCATTTTTCACATTTCTCAATTTTTCTAAATTCAGGAGGGAAGGAAAGACTTTAGTGCCTCAATTAAACTATATTGATTCATTTCAGCTCCCTCCACTCTGCACTCAATTTACAATAATTCACATAACTGCTTTATACCCTAAGCCAAGTGCTTTAATGAAATGGTACTGTCCTTTAGACAATGACAACTCCTGGCAAATGACAAGCTGGCAAGATAAACTCAAGGCAACACACAGGCAGTCCTAACAGGGAACCCTGTACAGAAACCTGAAAGTGATGGCTGTTGTACTATGACCCTCCCCATCCTTCATCACCCATCTGGCCTCTCTTGTTCTTGGCTTCCCAGTGGTCCATCCTGTGGTGGATCCAAAGCCCACATCACCCCACAGCAACAGGTATGACTTATACCAAAGGAATCATAGGGAATCTTATTTTCCTCTCTTTCCCACTGACCCCTCTTCCACACTATTTAAATAAAGCTCTCTATTCTATCCCTTCTGAGTTAAAACAGCAAAACGTATATAAGAAGAGTGATCAATACAATTAATTCTTGTAGGAGTAACTACATTTTAGGGGATTACTATGTGATGAGACTCTAAATGACAACGTGTTAGTTAGGTGGAGATGGTACACCTGCTCCAGCTTGGCCTCAGTCAACATCTCCTTGCTCCCTCACCAGAAAAACAACTGGACACACAGACCATGAAGCTACCATTTCCAAAGGATGGGAGGAGACCACTGTATTGTTTACTATCATTATTTACTCCTACTAATGGTAGTTCTAAAAAATAGCTGCCACTTACCAAGTCCTGGCTCTGTGCCAACCTTTGTATTAGATGCTTCACATAAATTTTCTGAGTTAGTTCACCTTGGCCCTTCCAGGTAATTAAATGACACCAAGCAGATTCAAACTCAGGTCTACTTGATACCAAATTTTATGCTCCTTATTCTGAAGAGAAGCTATCGAGACAAGAATTCTAATAATTTCTTGGCATTCTGGTCCCCTGCTCTTTGAAAACAGTGAAGAAATCTTCACTAGACCATGAAGATGAAGACCATGTCTTCCACTTGAAGCAGTTGCATTATGGAGCTGTAGAGGATTTGCACCCATTCCTTGCCCTCTAACCACCTCACGATCCCTCCTCCAACCAAATCAATGACATCTGTCAGAAGAAAGTGACCCCAGTGACAAATCGGGGCTTTAAGGCAGAAAACAGCTTCTTCAAAGAACTTTCTGAGCACTCAATCCCAGAAACACCAATGGGTGAAACTCATTATCTGACCAACGAAAGAAAAAAAATGCTTTGACAAGACAGCCACTTGCCTACTGTCACTGGGACATGGACTAACAACATCAAACAGTGAGTCAATTGTAATAACACAAGGCACTGCACTCCCAACAGCACAAGTGCTGGTCCTCCAAGGGTGACAACAGTCTTAGGAATGCAGTCAGGCACCAGAAATCCCACCACCTGCACCTCTAAGAGGTGGGAACACAGAGTCACTGACACACTATGACAACTTTATTACTCCAGTCACAGTGCAATACAATTCTGATTCCCTGGCCCAGGAGTATACTGGCTATCAAATATCTCCAAACATCAAATATTCTCCGGTGTCCAAGTAATTTAAAAGCCGTAAAAGACACATGACACTATCAAACTTGGTTTGGAATCTAATGATTCACAGCACAATCTTAAGGATATCAAAGAGCAGTGGTTCTCAACCCTGGTTCCATGCTAGAATCACCTGGGGAGCTACAAAGAACACCCATTCTCATGCCCTCATCCTGATGCAGTTAATCAGAATCTCCAGGGAGAAGGTTGGGCATCCTGTATTGATTCCAACATGCACCATCATGTGAACCACCATTATAAAGCCTCCGGGTCATTATGGCCATCGAGGACACCTACACTACACAGGCACAAGGCTGCCCTGTAAGATACTTCTGCTGAAAGGTTACAAAAGTGTTTTAAAGGCCTGGTTTTCACTGAGTTGTACTTTGTAAATATAAAAATGGCCAAATACACACCTTTCAAAGAGAATAAAGGAAGTTAGCGTGCAGGGTGTTTCAGAACATAAGGCAAATCAGTGCTGAGCACCTCACCTCAATGTGCCCACTCAGTTACCCAGTTATCCCGAGAGGTACCATCTTCTCCCACCTGCCACATGAGATAAACAGTTTCCAGATCTTGTGAAAAGACTTATTGCCTACTGAAGGAAAATAAACGAGTAATTTGAAAGCTTCCAAAAACTTCATTTATCCAACCAGGTAGTAGAGTACCGCACATTCTTGAGTAAGTTAACTGTTCAAATGAGTGAGTAACAGAATTTCTGGGAGTAATAGGGTTTCACTAATTCCCAACTATGATGGGAAAGCCCATTACAGAAGAGCTAATGTTGTGAATTAATGAGTCAAGGATCCCAAGCACCAAGCACTGGCGGAACACCCAAGGTTTCTGTATACCCTCCACCTCGCCTTTTTCCCTCCACCAGGAAGCAGAAAAAGAAGCATGGTCAACAATGCACCATGCTTTCAGCACCACACGGTACAAACTGACTCTATCCTCACTCTAGGCTGATAATGGTCCTCTTATGACACAAAGGTACCCACAGGAGAATTTGCAAAGGAGGGCCACTGACAAATTAAATCTGAGAGCCTCTTCTTAGATCCACTAGATGGTGCAAGCTCCCCTTTCCGAGCATTCTCAGCAGGAGTAAAGGATATTAAAACTGATGTCAGTGCACCCAAGTGGCCCCCTGCATTGCGCAAGAGCCTAGAGAGGAAGGGCATTTGCTCTTTAAGAAATTCTTCTATCTTAAAATTCACAAGAGCAAGGAGGTTTGGTTTTTTTTCTAAAGCCTGTTTTGGAAGATCAGGAGTTAAACTTATGCCATGGAAGGAATCATGGACCTAGGATTTTCTTCAAAGAGGCAACTAGAAAGAGACTTTAAGATCTGGATTTGGCTCAAGGTTTGCATGAGCAAATCACTTCACCTCTCTGGTCCTCAAAGCCTCTATGAGAAACAAGGATGAAATAATTTGTAGAATTATGTCCACTACTAAAATTCTACAATTGTACATAACAATTGTACAATTGTACAAAACATACTATGCTTCTATCTCCAATTTAACTTCTCCATTTAAATTTGGCAAAAACAATGGGTATATTTCATGAAATCCATACAGGGTATGAAATTTCTTAAAATCGAGATGTTATTAATTTATAGAAATAAACCCACAGGGTCCCTACTAGGTGCCAAGCACTGGATCAGCTCTGTCCCAGGCATAAGGGATAAATGAGACCCCTCCACACACAGCTCTCTATGAAACTGAAACCAATGGATTTCAAAGTCCTAACCTCCCAAGTTCTCATGTTATCTTCACAGAAGGAAGCTGGACAGTTACATCTACCACATGTTGAGTTTCCCTTATCCAAAATGCAGTTTCAAATTTCAAGACTATTTTGGATTTTCTGGTTAGGGATGCTCAAATCTGTACATGTATTAAAGCATCTGACATAAATGTAAATACCACCTGGGCTTATTCAGATAGTTTGATGTCTTGATAAACAACCATGGCAATGACATACTGCCAATTATTTTTAACTTGATATTTCATAGGCAACTCAAAGCAAAAACAGTAAAGTTTAACCACCTTATCCAATCTCATTTCTACCTGTGGAGAGCACATTTCCAACATGATTCACGGAGCCATCGCCGATTCTTCAGTAATAGTTTTGTTTGCTTTCTGTTTCTTTGTACAAAATACCTCTATTTTCCTTTGTATTTTTCCCATCAATATCTGCCTCAAATCTGGCTCCCTTCTGGACACATATCACAATTAAAAGCTGTCTCACACTCAGCCACGGCCATCTCTAGCCAATCCTACACATCCTCCCCTCACCCACCTCACTTTCTCCCACTCCATGGCACCCAGCCAAACATCAGGTCATCAGCCTGACTCAGATCTCTAGACTACTTCATCTCTGCTTTGCTTCCCCCTCACATCCTCACCTTTGCTAAACACACACACACACACACACACACACACACACACACACACACCCCTAACTTACCATATCTTTGTTCGCATGTTGAGACATCATAATATTTATTATACCCATGAAAAATCCTAGATATGCTGCTATAAAATTTTTTCAATGAATGTATGAATAAATAAACATGCAGAGCCCCTACTCTCAAGGCATTTACCACCTTGTAGGAGAGGTAAGATATAATGATCACACAATGTAACTTTTATGTGCTACATCACTGATGCCAGAGTCTAGAGAACTAGAGAGTGATTGCCTATGCCTAGGCTGATCAGGATGAGTTTCAGAAGGAGGTGGACACTAGAGGATGAGAAAAGGTTGGGTAAAGTAGTTGGAAGACATTAGCACAGGCCTGTAACTAGCAGGTTCATTCATACTCACTACAGATAGTCCAGGCTAGCCAGAGATACGAGGCTTTGCAGAGGGAGTGCAGGGAACTTTAGAAATAGTGTAGGGAAATACGTAAATAGTTGGGTTCCACCAAATTTATGTCTCTCGAACTATTTCTCATGGTAACTTGATACATACACTGCTCTACCCATTTCCTCTTGGCAATATGACAATTTTTTAAATTAATTAATTTTACTGGTATATTTTAGATAGACATAATGATCACAATCATCATAGGGAATTTGTACATGATATCTCTTGATTCTTTCTCCCATCCCCTCCCCTCCCTTCAAACTCTTTTCCTCTCCTTATTTACAAAAGCTTTGTTTCCATTTTTCCTTTTCTCCTCTATGCCAAATTTTATAAATTACAGATCAGTGAAAGAACTGGTTATTCATCTAGAATGATGATTTCCCAACAAGTATTTAACAATAAAACAAAGACAAACCAAAACTGTCAAGCCATAAGCTTATGAGACAACTCAATGTCCCAGTAAGAGTTAACGCATACCTTTACTGTGTACAAGGCACCATCTTTAAAGTATCAACTCATTTAATCTTCATAAATCCTAGAAGGTAGGAAGTATTGTTATCACCCCTATTTTACAAAAGAGAAAAATTACTCAAACAAGTTAAGTGTTCTGCCCAAGGACATGAGGCTACCAAGCTGCAAACCCAGGATACCAGACCTGGCAGTCTAACACTAGTATCCACACTGCGTAAACCTCTTTACAAAGAACTCATTCACTGGATATTACAAATCTAGGCCTATGTCAGTGAATAAATTTGCCCTCTTCTTTGCTATTTACTTAGTCAGCATTTTTATTTCTTTATTTTTGTTTGTTTTTGTTGTACATATTACATACAACACTGTAGGCAAAGGGACACTCCAAGACACCATGAAGTTGGCTACGGGCCAAAGTGATGATATTGCAGATCCTATGGTAAACTAGTTAACTACTTGTTCTGTGAACCTGTAAAATGAAAAATTTGAACTTCCATGCCTATGAAAATAAGCCAAGTTCTCGGCAGAGTACATATCATGTGCCTTATATGGAGCCTCTTTGTTTACAAAATATTCAAAGATTAAAAAAAATATTCAAAGATTATGTGCTTAGTTTGGAAATTCAACACAATACTTCAGATTATTAATTATAATATTTTCTTTTTAAAAAGAAGCAAAATGTTCCAACAGCTTCTATTAGACTCTCTTTCCACATTCTCAGAGCTTTTGCCATAATAAAATTAGTCATTTAAGTTCCATAGCTGATCCAGAAGGGATAGTCTAGGATAAATAATGGACCCTCTTTGGATTTTTCTCTATATTGATGGAGGAAAAAGTGTATTAGTATATGGATCTAAACAGCTGTATAATTCATCTTTCCACTTAATAACCTGGAATATGGGATGTGAAAGAAAGTAGCTATGGTTCTAGTAGTTAATGAAGAAAACCTTCCAACCCATTTTCATGGTACACTGTCAAATTATAAGGAGCACATTTTGCACCTTCTGGCCACAGCACCACGGCAATCTGGTGGGACTGGGTCGTGGCGGAATGGTGTCACCTTATAATATTTTGTGATATATGTGACATCAGTGCACGGCCAGTATTGCCACCCCCAATCTGACAACATTTCCATTTGAAAGGAAAGTTCCTGTGGTAGATATTGCTGTCCACGTATCTTTCTGATATGTCCACAAAGGACAGCAGAGCTGACTTCACAGTAATAAACCATGGATCATGTATCCTGGTATCCTGCACAGTGAAAAGCTCCTCTCTCAACCTAACACCACACTCATATCAGAGGTAGATGCTTAAGGACCCAACGATCTTCTTTCATTGCTCACCTTCAAATACTTCTATTACTGAGTCATTAAATTACACAAAATACCCTGACCTGTTCCCTGCTTTGATGGCCATAACAGTTCTAAAGGGAACCAACGGAGACCATATCTCATTTTAATATCTTATTTTCTAAAGCACTTTTATCTATCTTGTTTGATGGTCACCATAGCCCTGGGAAGCTAACAGGGTAGTGATTAACACAGATGACAAAACTGGATCCCTAACCAGAATGGGACCTATGGAGATAACACATAAAAGCAGAACCCATGTCTTCTGGAGCCCTAATCCAGTAAAAGAGCATCAACTGCAAAGTGCCAGCAGAAGGGCACAGGTCAGTACTCCTCCAACCATGGTCACTGGAGAACCTGGGTCCTGGCTACAGTGCAAACTCATGGGCCGTGAGCCTGCTGTTAGATCAGACTCTCTGGAACTCAAGAATTTAAGAAGCCCAAAGCTCTGACATGTTATACTGCCACTGTCATTTGATTCTAGGAATTTTTAAGTTTCTTCCCTAATTTGGTCCCGGGGATTTAGCTCAGTGGCGCCATCTCTGCCTCGTAAGTGCAAGGTCCTGAGTTTCATCCCAGGCACTGCCGAGAAAAAAAAAACACACACAAAAAACCCTGGTTCCATCCTGGGCAACACACACACCTAATTTTTTTCTGTGACCCACTGATTATTCAAGAACATATTATTTAATCTCTAAGTTTTTTGTGTAGTTTCTATCATTGTTGACTTCTAGTTTCAATCCATTATCATCTGATAAGATGCAAGAGATTATATCAATTCTTTTGTATTTACTTAAACACGGTTTATAGCCTAAAATATGGTCTATTTTAGAGAAAGTTATGTGAGCTACTTAGAATGTGAATTCTGCTATTGTTGGATGAACCACTTCACAAAGATGTTAAACGCATTTGTTTAATGGTGTGGTTCAACTCTAATATTTCTTTGTTGACTTTTTGTCTGGTTGGGCTATTTGTTAGAGTGGGATATTCAAGTCTCCCAACATGATTGTGCAACTATCTATATGTCCTTTTATGTCAAGTAGAAATACAAAATGTAAATGAAGAATGAAACAAAGGAGAATGATAGAAAATAAGGAGTCAGATTTTTTAGAGATAGGTAAGGGGATCAGGAGAAGTGGGGAGGAAGAGATTGAAAATGATCAAAATATAATATATATATATATGCCAATTCCCCAAAACAAATATAATAATTATGTATCACAAACATATCAATAAAAAAGTCTAAGGCTGCACATATCACTACTGAGAATTAGAAGAGGATAATTATATAAGTAATTGAATATCACATTCTGATCAAAATAAGGAAGAGAAAATCCAAAGTTTTTCAGTCTACAAAATAATATAAGGAACAAGAGGCATATTATCTAAAATCAAAATACTATTATTGTGACTGAAAATGGTATAAGACTTACTGGCTAGTAACATACAGGGTCACATAAAGACTGTCTCAGTTTAGAGTCAGCAGGTTAATGAATAACAATGGGTAATATGCGTTTAGTACTGTCTTAGTTACTCTTTCATTGCTGAGACAAAATACCCGGCACCCAAAGTTAGAGGACAAAGGGTTATTGTAGCTCACAGTTTGTAGAGGTTTCAGTTCACAGTTGGTCGGCTCCAAGGCAGGGTGGCATGGCAGAGGGGCATCACAGAGGAGAAGCAGCCAATGGAGGGCAGAAGGCAGCAAAGTAGCAAAGCAGCAGCAAGTGACCACAGCATCCCTCTTTCTGTCCCTTACATTCTATCCAGGCTATACACCCTTAGGGCGAGTAGCAGTCACACCCAGGGTGGGCCTTCCTATCATCCACACCCAGGACTATGCCAAGCCAATCAGCAGACTGATTTAGTAATCATACACCCTTAATCCCAGCATCACACACTCTAGACCCTGCCACCTCTGAAAAGTCCTATGATGGCAGGAAGTTTGGGGGCAATGTCAAGACATAAGGCCTAACAAGTACTAAATGCCTACAACAATGATAAACACTTTAATATATTACTTATTCTTCATGAGAGCCCAATGAGGTGGGTCACATTATCTATAGATAATATACATACATAATGATACTTGTTGCGGTCATGTTGCTAATTAAAGAGCAGTGGCCACACACCTCAAAGCAAGATGTTCCTAACCTCAAAACCCATTTTTGAGCCTATTTTTGAAGTTAAGTTGGACTGCTTCCCAAAATTATTAATTGAACATAATACACAAAATGAATGTATTAGATGATACATATTTTTAGTTTTCAATAAATCAAGTGTTTCCAAAACAAAGCCTCTTATACATGTCACTAAAAATCTTTCAGTTCTAGCTATCACTGGCTCTCACCAGACAGCAATTATTAGTCAGTCTAGAGCTGGCCTGCTTAATATGATTTCTTCAGTCCAGGTTTAATAGTGCAGCTATACATAGCCGGGGGCCAAAACAGGACTGGGCCTTTTACACTTGATCTTAGCCAAAAGGCCAAGAAGCGATAGGACTGGGCCTTTTAATTACCTTGTTCAACTGCAATTACTTACTTCCATGGTCTTTACATCTGGCCACTCTGTATGCGGACACAGGAGACAGAACACTGTTTGGACCCACACTCCCACCGCGACAGAGCAGACCCCTTCATTATGGCCCACCAGTCACAACTGAATCTCCAGCAAAGGATGAGGACCACACCATGTAAGCAAGGATAGCGCCAGGTGCATCAAGCTTCATCACTGAGCACAGCTTCCTCAACTGCAAGGTGGCCCTTGAGGAGGATTCCTGCCACCCCAGGGCCAGCTGAGCCTTCCGTGCCACTGTGTGATCCCAGCAACTTCTGGTAAGGATGACCTCATCTGCAGGACACTGCTGAGGCTGCCTCCAGGTTACTGTGGACCAGTAGCGTAGGGTCTGTGTGGGCATGCAGGGTGGCACCTTTTCAGTGCAGGGGATGATGGAATCTTAAGTACCTGATTCACTCCAAGTATGGTTGAAAGAAAGAAAGAAAGAAAGAAAGAAAGAAAGAAAGAAAAGAAAAGAAAATAGCTCCATATGAACAAATACAGCTCACCACTATTACAGGAAAAGAAATAAGTAGCTATCAAAACTAAGATAACAGTTAGGGGTCTTTAGTGACTAAAAGTCATGGATCAATAATGGAGAAAATGAGCTTTACAAAGCAAATTATCAAAATGAATTAAGTAAAAACATAAAGTGTAGAGACCAGGAAGAACATCCCACCATATCTTTTTATACAGTTCACCCCAGAGCTCAAAAATAACCACAAAACAGAAAGAAGAGAATCACCAAATGCGGGTTGGGGGTGCCATCCTAATCCTATGCTTTGATGGCTTTTCTCTTTCAATGTTCTATCGAAAACAGTGACTTAATCGATAAAATTCTGCAGAATTAGAATTATAAATTCAGCATGTAGAATGAGAAATTCTACAGAAACAGACCTAAAACATCAAGGTATTTTGCATTGGAGAGTGGCACAGATGACAGCAGAGGGACAAGGAGGACTCTCACACTAGGCATCCAGAAATGCACAAGCAAGTCAGCTAGAAGAGCAAGGAAGGAGCCAGGCTTCACTGCTCCTCCTACCTGGTACTTCCCTATCTCCTTCCACTATCCCAGGCTGGAGACCCGTGAGAAGGGGTAGGTTCAAGAGATGGAGCTGCACAACACTGGGGAGTTGCTGTTCCACTCACTGTTATTAGAGGTAGAGTGCTGTTGGCGACATAAGGGACCCGTGCAGTCCTTCTGCAAAAGCACCCAATTATGGTCCATTAATATTTTACAATGGTGATAATTTGAAGATGGTACTTAATTGCTCTTAAAACCATCATTCACAAGTCTCACTGGGCATAAAAGTCTAAAATGTGCCTTGGCAGTAGGAGTCCAACTGGGAACTAAGGGAGCCCCATCCTGCCCGACTCCATACACTCTAACAGCAGAGGGCAACTCTGTGTGGCCGCCCCAGCCCCTCAAAATTTCCATCTTTTCTTGGGTCCCCAAAACCTTCCATCCATCCATGTAAGTCAATAAGCCGTGAATTACTGAGCTTGCAGGATGCAGATCACGAATATGTATGTGTGTGTTTGGAAGGCAAGATTGTAAAACAAATGGGCTCCACAGTGGCTTATGCAAACCCAACAGACATGACTTTAAGGAAACGTCTGAAATTATTTTACCAGTAGATATTGCTCAAGCATGGATTCGGCACACAGGAGATGGTGGGAAAATTGGATTTTCTGGTAGGTGTTTTGCTTCTGTTTTTCCACGCACACTTACATGTACTCATCTGCAAATGATACATAGCCAGCTGCTCTTTGCAAAAACCAAAGGTTCAGCCGTTCTTCGAAGCCACAGTTTTCACTGTTAATGCCTGTGAGCCACCTGCAGAAAAGGATGGTGTGCGATTATATTCCCTTCTACCAGCCCTTATTTCAGCATACTTCCCTTAGGGCTCTGCCTCCATCAACCAGAGAGCCCCAAACTTTTGCCCTCATTTCCCAACACCCTCTAAATAAAGAGGTCAAAACAACCAAGACAATAGAAGACCAATCTAGTTCACAAGGCACTTAGCCAAAGTGCTACGACTGAGCCCAGCAGGGCACTGCATGGACAGCCCCTTTCCTTGCCAGCTCTTGATCTAATCCTGCCTCAGCCAGGACAAGCCCTGAAGTCATCGTCAGCTGCTACTGCCAGCTGTCTGGGGGTCACTTGCCAGCCCAGGACCCCTGACAACACATGGGGACACATTCTCTCAGGTTAGTAACAGCTAGTCAGACTGCCTCACCTATTTTTAATCTGCACCTCAGCCTGATCACTGCATGCAAAAAGAAAGTACCTGCTAATTCTTTTACTAGGCTATCTCTATCTACCTAGGGACTTCCACTATTATCAGTGTCAAACATTCACAGGTCACCTAAAATATACAGGACACTATGCTATCCCGCTAGAGCAGGGGCTGGCAAACTTGTTCTATAAAATCCAGAGAAATTATTTTAGGCTTTGGGAGCCACAGTCTCTGTTATATATTCACTTTGGTTTTTATTTTTTAATCTTTGAAAAATGTAAAAATTATTCCTTTAAAAAGTTAAGGTAGGGCCGGGGATTTAGGTCAGTGGTTCCGCCACCTGCCTCAAAAGTGCAAGGACCCGAGTTTGATCCCTAGTTCCAAAAAAAAAAAAAAAGTTAAGGTAAAGTATACATAAAATTTATTATTCTGATCATTTTTAAGTACTATCCAGTGGTGCTACAGCTGTACATTCACACTGCTGTACAACCAGTCTCCAGAATTCTTTTCATCTTTCAAAACAGAAACTCTAGGGCCGAAGATTTAGCTCAGTGGTTTCACCACCTGCTGCGTAAGCACAAGGATCTGAGTTCGATCCCCAGTACCAAAAAAAAAAAAAAAAACAGAAACTCTACCCATTTGCTATGGTGTATATCTAGATGGCCCCCACCAAAGCCACGTGCACTCACACGAGGGGCTTTTGGGAGGTGACTGGATCATGAGGATGTGATGTTCCTCAGTGTCAGTCCACTGATGGGTGTGTATCTGAGTGTGATTTGAGAGGTGAAGCCTGGTTGGATGGGGTGAGTCACTGGGTGTGTGCCCTGGAAGGGTCTATCTCCCTCTTCCTACCCTGCTCTCTTGGCTTCCTGACTGCCACGCAATGAGCAACTGTCCTCTGCTGTCCCGCCCCACCTTGGGAGCCAGCCAGCTATGAACTGAAACCTCTACAAACTGTGAGCCAAAATAAACCTCTCCTTCTTTAAGTTGTGGGTGTCACACATTGTGTTTCAGCAACAAAAACGTAACTAAGACACTGTTAAACAGTAATTCCACTTTCCCCTGCCCCTGGAAAACATCTTTCTACTTTTCTGCCTATTAATTTGACTGCTCTAAATTACTTATATAAGTAGAATTACACAGTATGTGTCCTTCTGTGACTGGCTTATCTCACTTAGCAAAGGTTCATCTGTGTTGCATCACGTGTCAGAATCTCCTTCCTTTTTATGGCTGAATAACATTCCATTGTGTATACATATCACATTTCATTTATCCATGCATCCACTGACAGAAGAAAAATCATTCTTCACTCTTGGGAGATACAAAAACAGGTCACAGGTCAGATTTGGTCCATATAGCACAGTTTGCCAAATCCTGAGGCATGAAGAAGCATACAACATAGTCCAGAGGCTCTATACTTTCTCAGTTCATAGCATCTACAGCGTATCAAGTGATTTTTTATAGCACTCTCTAAGCCCCCAAAAACCTCCAAACAGCTATCTTGTTGATTAAGTACCCAGGTACAAACAAGTTAATATGTAGCTAAGTCCTAACAAGCTGTTGGGCACTCAAACTCAGCAATAAGAACCTCACTTCCTGCTCCACACTAATTTTCCCGTGAGATTTGCTTTTAAGCACAGCACTCACCAAAATCTCATCTTTGCAAAGATATGACTACATGAAGGGAATCCATATGATTTAATGCTGAAATTATAAACTGGTTTGAGATAGTAGTTCAAAATGTGTCCAACAAATGTTACCATGCTTCTCTCATTTACTGAAAACATCTCCCAGGGGCCCTGTGAGTTCACCGAAAAAGTTCCTTGGCTCTTTCAGGAATTTCAGGAGCCAATAACACAAGATACTGTGTAATGTTAGAAAGGCACACATGCTCAGTGCTAAATGATACAGGAGGCTTGGAGAGCCACAAATTCTAGAAAAGCAAGAGGCCTAGAGCCTCCAGAGTTGGGGACAGCAGCAGGAGATTGTGAGATTTAAGCTGTCCTTGAAGAAAGAGTAAGACCTGAGCACAGGGACTGAGGGAAAGGAACATCCCAAACGAAGGGAACAGACAGAGCACAGGGGAGCCCTTGAATTGAGAATGAGGCAGCATGCAGTAGAGTCAAATGAAACTGTAGGAGCTGGAGCCATTTAAGGTTGTAGAGGAAGGATGGTGTGCTGAAAGCCATGCTCAGAAAACTTAATCCAGCAGTGGTATGTGAGGCATCCTGGAGAGAAGCTGCAATAATGAAACCCTGGTCAAGAGATGTGGAGAAGACCTAAAGTGACAATGTTACAAGAATAAAAACAGATTAAAGAACTTAATGAAAAAAAGACTGGCATTGTACTAGGGGAGAGTAAAAGATTAGAGAATAATCAATGCTTCTGGACCCAGTAACTAGAAAAATGACATTATTGGTTTTTTTAAAGAGTGAAAACAAACTTTACTGTGTACATATTATATGTATAATATTGCAACAAGTGGCAGAAGCATATCACACAACTTTCAATCATGTAAACAAGCAAAACCCTTGCATGCTGGGTAATGTGAACTTCTTTGATTAAATACTGATATTTCCTAATAGCTATGAAATAGAATATGCCCTGCAAGTACCCCTTCCTCCTACATAGTCTGCTCCAAGCATCCTTTACAAGGACAGACGGAGATAACTTCAAGCCATCAAAGGTCCCACAGATGGTCTGGGTCGAGTCTTTGCTAGGCTTCACAAAAAGCAGGTGGCGTGCAGAGAATGAGTTGTGCTGGCCCTGGTGACACAAGTGCATGATGTGTTTGGCCCTGGTACTACAAGTGTGAAGGGAACAAGTCAGTCATTCAGGCAAGAGCCCCAAACTGGGGGTGGTGAACACTCAGCCTGACAGCTGATCAGGAGGCAGCTCAGCAGAGTACTGAGCCTGGGGTACACGCCCTCATTTAGGGGAGGAAAAGAGAGGTTAAGTCAGTGTAGCAGACAGACTTGAAAGGAGAACTAAGAGTAGAAAGTGTGGTCAGAGGGGAGAAGGGGCAACTTGGCTCCAGGGACCCAGAAGCCTAAGGGATTTGTTAATATAACGATTCTTCAAAATCCCAGCATTTTTGCAATAAAGGTTGTGAATGAAGTACATTTGATGATCTAGTGAGGAAATGGTTGGGAGTTGTACATCAGGAAGCAGCAGTCACCTCTTTCAGGTGTTCTTGAGGAGTTTTATGGTAGTGAGTGGAGTAAGCCAGTCCTTGTGAATCTTTAAGCCCTCCTAGCCCTATTCTCACCAGCCCCTCTTCCCTCCAAGCCTTCCCTGCTCTTGCACCCCTTTTCTCCCTTTTCCTCCTTTTTCCTTCACTTCACCATCATACCTTCCAGAATGCCAGGCCACATCTGCTGCCTTATTCTGTTTACTTCTGAACCCTCTGGATTGCTTATGTTGGATATGAACATTCACCTACCTAAGGAATGAAATCAGCATCCTTTTGCCCTGACCACTCCTGCACACCACAGAGCTCCAGGGACACTTTTATTCCCAGCATGCTCTTCTGTGCTTTGGCTCCTGCTGACACCCTCTCTCCAGGCAATTCTCCCCCGCGCTCACCTTCATGGCTCTGTTCAGTTTTTCTCCCCAACCACTAACCCTTCTGTGTCACCCTACACCCCTCCCCACCTGCCTGGCTTCTTCCTCTGTTCCAGTACTGACTTTACCCCTTGCATTATGTCAATCTCCTAGGTCCTCAATTATAAACGCCATGACAATGAAAAGGTTTTGTAGTGACCACCCTTCCCCCACAGGATCTGGCAGAGAGTTTTGTTCCTGTTGCACACTCACTAAACACTCTCTGAACAAATGGTATCATCCTTTACTGCATATGCAATGGCAGAATTTATCCTAGGATAACTATGGTGATTCCTTTGCATATAACAGGATATGATTTTTCAGAATGTGCTCATGTTTGATCTTCATACCCTCTAAGGACGAAAGAGGAATATTACTATCTTCAGTGTGCAGCTGAGTTAACTGAGACTCAGAGAGGTTAAAAGTTTTGCACAAGGTCACACAGGAGTAAATATAACAGCAAGAACTAGAACCCAGATCCTCTAAGGCACAGTCGAGAGCTTTCTGCAGCACATCCTGTCTCTGTATGAATTCATGTAATAATAAGCCTTACTTGGCAATGGCTGCCTGAGCTTCAGGTATTTCTTCATTTCATACTCACATCTAGTACGTTGTTAGCACTTCCACCTACCACTTTTAGGTCTACGATTTTAGGTTCCAGAGGACAAGGGCCAATACACAGAATCAGGTAGTAACTATATACTCTTTTAAAAAGGTGGGTTTTCAATGTGTTTCTAGAGGTTTCTGCTGTGACAGACTTGAGCACTAAGCACAAACACACTGCAGGGGTCATGATGTACCTCCTAATGGGTGCTCTGAGATGCTGGCCCAAGTCCTGGGTGGCTGCCACATGCCGCTAGGTTTACTCTCCATCCCCTCTGCTCTGCGCCCCAACTGACCTTTAGGGAGCACTTTGTCCGCAGTTCCCTTGCCCTCTGGTTGCCACTTGGTCTCACCCAGTAAGGTTCCAGACAGGAGATGGGAGGGAGGGAATGGAGGCCTGGCTCTTGACTCCCCTGACACCCTCTCCGAGAGGCTGTCTTAGGCTGTTTGTGACCCGTGACAGAAGTTCATAATGCAAACCAGGTGGCCCTTTCCAACTACCTCCCTCCTGCCATTTGCATATACAGTCAGACCCAGATGCAGTAACCATAATAAATCTACCCAGAATATGGCTACAAATTCTTTAACATTCTTACCATTAAAAGGGTCTCTGTCCCTTCCCCCTTGAAAGCAGATGGGCTCTGTGCTATTACGAACAATAAAATATGGCAGAAGGAACACTGTCCTAGGTTCTAGACCCATGCCTTAGGAGATAGATAACCTCCAGAACATTCACTCTTGGAGTTCTTGGACCTCTGCTAACACAGGAAGTCCAACTACCTGAAGTGCCACACTGGGTGGAAGCCTAAGATACCCCAATGTAGAGAAAAGGAAAGAGGGAGAGCGATCCAGTCACCCCCAAGCTGCCAGGCCCCAGACATGAAAAGCAGACATAGCTGTCCCTGCTGTGCTGTGTATCCATTCCTGAGCCAGGCAGTTATGATTTATAATACTAATAAAGGGCTGTTTGAAGTCACTAAATTTGGGAATAGTTTATTATACCACAATATACTGAAACGTTACACTCTTCTGATTAGTCTACTTACTAAGTCCTCCTTACTACCTAATCTGAGTATCTCTACTAAGGCTTTGACTGACAAAATATAAACAACAGTTATTAGGGGTGATGATCATAGTCTAGACTTCCCTTCTTCTCAGAAAATGAGACGGCGGAAGCACGCTTCTCCCCAAAGTCAGATGAAGCCTGGTGACTTGATTTGCTTTACATGATGAAATGTGAACAGAAATGACACGTGTCACTTCCAGACAAAAGCTACATGAACCAATGGGCCATTCACTACGTCCTCTTCACTCTAATGTCACAACAGTGGTGGTGAAAGTTTTATCAACCTGGATCCCTGAGTGAGGATAACATGGAGAGAAACTATCTACAAACAGCTCATCTCACAACCCATGCAGTGTCCACAAGAGATAAGCATTTGTGATTTCAGCCCAAGATCATGGTGCAGCATAATCATGGTGACTGATAGAATAAGCTCCGTTGTCAAGCTAATCCTGACCAAAATGACCCTTCGAATTAGGGGTTCATTTGAACACCTGAATATTCTGAACAACAGAAAAGAGGTCTATAAATTAAACTAATATATATCTGTCTGTCTTTTTCACATCTGCAGTCAGGAAAACCACAGAAAACAGCACCTCTCTGACCTCTAATTACAGGAAGCATGTGGCCCCAGGACACAGCCACTACGCTGGAATCCTCTCCAGATTTGCTCCATGGCCACGCTTCTGGCAGGCTGCTCCCATCCATCCACTGACTGCACGCTGCAGGGACACTAAGGCAGGCCTATTCCTGGGAGACACGTGCCTCCTCTGGTGGCCCTTCTCAGACTGCACAGCAGTCTGGGATACTTGCAGCAACCTCTCTCACTCCTTCACTTGGGGTCAGACTGGCATTGCAGACTAACAATTCTCCCAGGCTTCCCCAGCTTGCTCCCTATTTTCTCTCATGCTGGCATTTCCCAAAATAGAATCCCTGCGCATCTAATCCTGTCTCAGTGTCTGAGGCTAATGTAACCACACCAGTGAATATTCAGCTTTGAAAATTTAGCTTGAAAGATTAAGCATACAGACACAGGACAAGTAACTGTTACTGGATAAAAGATGTCCCATTAATTTGAAGTAAAAAAGAAACACTTTTATACAAAATGAGATCCATTTCTATAGCTGAATCTAATTTCTTATTGCCTATATTAACAAAGTATCATTTTATTTAATAAGACTTTTACAAAACTTGACTTCAACCTATCTGTGAAAATTCACCCTTTTCCAAATGTCCAAAGCAGGCTTCCAATCCCTTATACAAAACCCTGGAGACCACATGCATTTTGGAATTCCAAACTTTTAGAAAAGTAATATGTACATCACTATATTTAATATAACATCTGGGGTGGGGGAACAAGGGTAGTACGCTATAATCAATTATATTAGTATTTCTCCCACAAAAAGTACAAATATTAATACAAGTGGCTCAAAGTAAATACTTTCAAGATAGTTAAAGTAGGGTTGGACATCAAACAAATCCAGCATAGTTAGGCTGTGTGCCAAATGAATTATAACAAAACATTCAGTTTTCAGAGCCTTTTGAGTTAAACCTGTTTTTTGGTGGTGGTGTTGGGTAGTGAACCCAGAGCCTCACACATATTAGACAATGTTCTACCACTGAGCAATACCCCAGCCCCAAAGCTTTTTGAAGCTCAACAAGATGTGGGTAAGAAACTGTGGGCCTGTCTACTCACACTACAGAAAACTATTCAGCCCATTTTTTAAAAAATCAGATATGCCTTTGTACCAACACAAAAGAATAGATGACCACCCCACTGTGGTAGATGAAGAAAGCATGTCAAAGGCAAGGTGCTGCATAATGCACGCACAGTGGGCGAGGAAGAGGAGACAATCTTCTCTCGCCAAACGCTCCACTTCCATACCCTCTATACCCGCGACATTTTGGGATGACTTTATCTCCAGTTAAGAAATGCTGTGGAAACAGTGTGCATGGCTACTGTGATGTGAGGCAATTCTTAGGTGTGAATCCATCTGTGTTATTTATGGGACAGACGCACAAGTTCACCTCTATAAACTGCCCATGCTGGTGGCAGGTAACCAAAATGCTCTTCATGAATTAGGAGCTGAGTAAGATAGAGAACAAAGGAAATGTGTGGATTTAGAAAGCAATGCTCATCTGTCAGGGCAGTGGACTGTCTGAAAAATATGGACAGGAGCCCCTACTGCAGACCCCAGCCCAGACTCCCAGGCATCTCTTCCCACATTCCAGGCACTCCTACCGGGACTCCTCAAGAAACACCCATTTGCAGATATCTCTGCTCTGGGCCACTCACACTCAGGCTCCTCCTTCATCAGCCTTGCCAGAGGGAGGGCTGCTTGCCTTCTGCTCACTGCTCCCTTCCAACCCTTTCAGTTCTAAACGATAAAAACACAAACAAAACAAAATGGAGACTGGGAGAAAAATTAAAGAAGGAAAGTTTTTCTCTCCAATTACCACATAGAAACGCCCTGGGAGAAATTGTCTGAAATGGAAAGTTAAAGAATCTTAATTAGGAAGTTGCAAATTCAATTCCAATACAGTAATATTCAATTTTCATTTGCTATATTCAGCACCAAGTTTTTTAAAATAAGCATTTATTAACTTCATGGTTTTTTTTTTTTAGTTCTTTTATTGGTACATTTTAGGTATACAATTTGTTTACATTTAGCATTGGGTGCTTGTACCTGTACATGATGTATCTTGGTTCTTATTTTCTTCCCCATTGCCTGTGTGCCCTTCACCCCCTCTGCCCTTCCCTATTTACACAGATTTCATTTCCATTTTTTTTCTCCTTTTCTCATAGTTTTTCCTTTCCCCTTCCCCTCCCTTCACTCCTTCGTCTTTAGACCTTTTTTCCTATTTCACTTTATCAATTATTCATTTTAATCATTTTAACCCTTGTTTACACTATTAGTTTCTCACACTAGAGAAACTGCGGTATTTACACATGTGTGTCCTATTTATTTATTTCACTTAAGAGTATGGCCTCAATATGCATCCATTTAGCTATAAATGACTCTAGTTTCTCATTCTTTATGGCTGAGTAGTACTCCATTTTATTTTTTTTAAAAAACCCACATTTTCTTTATCCAGTTTCCAGCTGATGGGCACTTGGGCTGCTTCCAACATTTAGCTATTACAAACTGTGTCGCTATGAACATGGGCACACATATATCACTGTGGTATGATTCTTTTAAGTCTTTTGGGAAGATACCCAGCAGGGGAAGAGCTGGGTCGAATGGGAACTCTAGTCCTACTTCTTTGAGGTATCTCCATACTGACTTCCACAGTGGTTGCACCAGTCTACACTCCCACCAACAATGGAGAAGGGTTCCTTTCTCCCCACAACCCCGCCAGCATGTTATTTGTTGATTTCTTGATAGCAGCCATTCTTTCTGGGGTGAGGTGAAATCTGAGTGTTTTCATCTGCATCTCTCGAATGACCAGTGATGCTGAATATTTTTTCATATATTTGTTTGCTGCTTTTACTTCTTTGTCTGAGAAATGTCTGTTCATTTCAGAAGCCCATTTTTGAATTGGGTCTTTGAATTTGGGGTGTCTGATTTTTTTTCAGTTCTTTGTATATTCTAGATAGTAGTCCTTTGTCTGAGGTGCAGATGCTAAAAATTTTTTCCCATATTGTAGGTTGTCTGTTAGCTCTGTTGGTGGTTTCTTTTGCAGTGCAGAAGCTTTTTAATGAGATGAGATCCCAGTTGTTCTTTCTGCTAGTTCCCGTGCTGCTGAGGTTTTGTTCATGAAGTCTTTTCCTATACCAATGTCTCCAAGAGTTCTACCTAACTTATCTTCCAGCAAGTTTAGTGTTTCTGTCTTAATATTTATATCTTTAATCCACTTTAATCTTAGTTTAGTGCATGGTGATAGGTATGGGTCTAGTTTGAATCTTTGGCAGGTTGAAAGCCAGTTTTTCCAACACCATTTATTAAAGAGGCTATCTTTCCTCCAATGATGGTGGTTGCCTCCTTTGTCAAAGATGAGGTGGCTGAGCATGTCTGGAGTTGTTTCTGGATCTTCTAATCTATTCCACTGATCCTCAGGTCTGTTCCTTTGCCAGTACCATGCTGATTTTATCACAGTAGCTCTGTAGTATAGTTTCAAGTTGGAGATTGTGGTATCCCCTGCCATGTCTCTGTTGCTTAGAATTGCTTTAGCTATTCTAGGTCTCTTATGGTTCCAAATGAATTTTTGGATTGTTTTCTCTAGTTCTGTGAAGTATATTGTTGGAATTTCAATTGGCATTGTATTGAATCTATATAGTAGTTTTGGAAGTATGGCCATTTTCACTATATTGGTTCTTCCTACCCAGGAGCAAGGGATGTCTTTCCATTTTCTTGTATCCTCTTCAATCTCTTTTTTCAGAGTGCTGTAGTTTTCAGTGTACAGGTCTTTTGCTTCCTTTGTTAGATTAATTCCTAGATATTTCACTTTTTTGGATGCTCTTGTAAAAGGAATTGTTTCCCTAATTTCTCTCTCAATGAGTCTGTTATTTGTATACAAGAAGGCTACTGTTTTTTGAGTGTTGACCTTGTATCCAGCTACTCTACTGAATCTGTCAATTAAGTCTAGAAGTCTTTTGGCGGAGTTTTTTAGGTATCATATTGTCTATGTAAAGTATCATATTGTCAGCAAATAATGACAGTTTAACTTCTTCCTTTCCTATCTTTATTCCTATTTCTTTCTCTTGTCTAATTGCTGTGGCTAATGTTTCCAGAACTATATTGAACAGGAGTGGTGATAGTAGGCATCCTTGTCTTGCTCCCGATTTTAGCGTGAAAGTTTTCCGTTTTTGACCGTTTAGTATGATGTTGGCTCTTGTTTTTTCATAGATAGCCTTAATCAGGTTAAGATAAAGACCTTCTATTCCAATTTTCTGTAGGGTGTTTATTATGAATGGGTGTTGGATTTTGTCGAATGCTTTTTCTGCATCTATTGAGATGATCATATGGTTTTTGTCCTTGGCTCTGTTAGTATAGCGTATTACATTTATTGATTTACAAATGTTGAACCATCCTTGCATCCCTGGGATAAATCCGACTTGGTCAGGGTGTATGATCTTCTTGATGACTCTCTCTATTCTGTTTGCCAGTATCTTGTTGAGGATTTTTGCATTCATGTTCATTAGGGAGATTGGCCTGTAGTTCTCTTTTTGGGTTGGGTCTTTCCCTGGTTTTGGAATCAAAGTGACACTTGCTTCCAGGAATGAATTTTTTTTTTTTTTTTTTTTTTTTTGGTACCAGGTACTGAACTTGAGACCGTGCACTTGCGAGGCTGGCGCTGGAACCACTGAGCTAAATCCCTGGCCCTTCCAGGAATAAATTTGCAAGTATTGCTTCCCTTTCAATTTCCTTGATGAGTTTAAAGAGTAATGGCATTAGTTCTGCTTGAAATGATTCAGCAGTGAAGCCATCCAGACCTGGGCTTTTCTCTGTTGGTAAATATTCTATTACATTTTCAATTTCACTCATTGTAATTGGGGTGTTTAGAATTTCTATATCTTCTTCATTTAACTTTGGCAATTCGTATGTATCTAAGAATCTGCCCATTTCTTCTGTGTTTTCCATTTTATTGGAGCAGAGGTTCTCAAAGTAGGTATTGATGATCCTCTGGATTTCTGTTGGATCTGCTGTGACTTCACCTTTTTCATTCTTAATTGCATGTATTTGTGCCTTTTCTTTCCTTTTTTTGATAAGGTTGGCTAAAGTTTTATCGATTTTATTTATTCTTTCAAAAAACCAACTCTTTGATTCATTGATTTTTTGTATTGTTCTCTTAGTCTCCGTTGCATTGATTTCTGCCCTGATCTTTATAATTTCCTCTCCTGTACGAGCTTTGGATTCATTATGCTCTTCTTTTTCTAGGAGCTTGAGGTTCCTGCATTAGGTTATTTATCTGAGTTTTCTCTGTTTTCCTAATATGGGCATTCACTACTATGAATTTCCCATGCAGAACTGCTTTCATTGTGTCCCATAGATTCCTGTATGTTGTACTGGCATTTTCATTTACTTATAGAAACTGTTTAATTTCTTCTTTAATTACTTCTGTGACCCATTGGTTGTTCAAGAGGGTGCTATTCAGTTGTCATGTGTTTGTTGGGGTTTTGCAGTTTCTTATGTTATTGATCTCCAATTTTATTGCACTATGGTCTGATAATATACAGGGGTTAACTTCAATTCTTTTACATTTACTTAGACATGTCCTATGGCTAGCATGTGGTCTATTCTGGAGAATGACCCGTGTGCAGCTGAAAAGAATCTATATTCTGATTTTGTGGGGTGGAACACTCTGTAAACATCTATTAAGTCCATTTGTTCAATATCTTGGTTCAGTTCTAGAATTTCCTTGTTAACTTTTTGTCTAGATGATCTGTCTATTTGTGATAGTGGAGTATTGAGGTCCCCCATTACAATTGTGTGTTTATTTGGTTTTTCATGTCTATTAATATTTGTTTTATATAGTTGGGGGCATTCGTATTTATATATATATATTATATTTATATATATATTATATATATATTAGGATTGTCATCTCTTCCTCTTGGATTGTTCCCTTCACAAGGATCTAGTGACCATCTTTGTCTCTCTTAATTAGTTTTGGTTTGAAATCTACTTTGTCTGCAAATAAGATTGCTACCCCTGCTTTCTTCTGGGTTCCTGTGGCATGGAGAACTGTTTTCCATCCTTTCACTTTCAGTCTATGAGTTTCTTTTTGAGTTAGGTGTGTTTCTTGTATACAGCATATTGTTGCATTTTCCTTTTTAATCCATTCTGTCAGTCTACTTCTTCTGACTGGCGAATTGAGGCCATTAACATTGAGGGTTATAACTGACAGATACTGGTTTATCCTTGTCATGATGTTTTACTTTTGTTGGCTCTTTTATTTCTTATTTTTTCCCCCTTTCCTTTTAGTGTCTTACTTTGCCTGGTGGCTTCCCTCTGTTGGGCCTCATGGAGTTGTGACCTTCATTGCCTTTTTCTAGGATATTGTTTAGAATTGCTTGGAGTGCTGGTTTGGTGTTCATGAAATTTCTCAGGTGTTCTTTGTTGTGGAAGTATCTAATTTCCCCATCGATTTTGAAAGATAATTTTGAAGGATACAACAGTCTAGGTTGGAAGTTTTTTTATTTTAGGGCTTGAAATACTTCACTCCAGGTTCTCCTTGATTTGAGGGTTTGTGTCGAGAAGTCTGCTGTGATTCTGATGGGCTTTCCTTTGTAGGTGATGTTTCTTTTCTCTAAACGCTTGTAGGATTTTGTTTTTCTGTTGGGTTTCTGGGATCTTGACTATTATATGTCTAGATGTAGATTTTTTATCATGGCTAGTTGGAGTTCTATATGCCTCACTTATCTGTATGTCCAATTCTCTACCTCTGTCTGGGAAGTTTTCCACTATTAGTTCTGTGAACAGTTTTTTTATGTCAATTGTGCTTTCTCCTGTTTTTTCATGGACTCCTATCAGTCTTATGTTATTCTTCTTTGCATCATCTAGCAGTTGTTGGATTTCTCGTGGTCCCTTACTATTTTTAAGAAATCTCTATTTTCATGGTCTCTAACCACAATCCTGTCTTCTATATCTGATATTCTATCTTCAGATTCCCTTAATCTGCTGTGGGTACTTTCAATGGAGTTTTTGATCTCCTCAGTACCTGTCTGAATCTGTTTCATGGATTCCATTTCTTTCTTATGTTGGGTGATCATGGTTTCCATTTCTTTCTTAAGCTGGGTATTCATGGCTTCCAGCATGTTTCTGAGCTCATCTATTGTTTTATCTGTTTCTGTTCTAGATCCTCTCATCATGTCTTTCACTCTGCTCACCATCTCTGTAGATATCTGGGAGATTATTACTGCTTTGAATTTTTCTAGAGCCTCATTCATCTGTTTTGTTACTTCCTGTGCTATCAGTTTAGGGTAGCCAGGTGGTTGGTTATGGGACTTTTCCATCTCATTTCCCCCAGGATTTACCCTTGGTGGGGTGGAAGTCTGAGTTTGTGCCTTGCTTAAATGTCTTCTCATTTTTGTTTTTGGTACTGTCCTTGGTTTAACTCCTGGGTTGATAATTTGAAATTGCTTATTGTAGGTATCTTTATTGTTTGTAATTAGAACCCTTATGGAATGATTGCTTCTCAGAGGTGTCTTCCAGATATAGCTGGTCTTAAGTTTTGAGTCTCTAATGTCTCTAAGGCTATCTCATTTTCCTTATACTAGGAAGGTTCATTGACTAGATCAATAACAACACCTTAGCCCAAGTGATACAATCAGCAACACCACTGCATCAAGTACATCTTTGAAAATGACATTTTGTGTTATTTATTAATATATCACCTTTAGCTGTGTGAATTAAATCAAGATCAAGGACCAACCCAACCTATAGTGAATAAACTCTTCAATATAACAACTTTACCCTTTGGGATGGGGAGTTAGAAGGGGTTGTGGAGGGAGGGATAGATGGGAAGAAAGATAGGGGAAGGTTAGCAGTGTGGCCAGAGGACACAGGTGAGAAGGAAAAAGAGAATACTAGGAAAATAAAGAAGAACTCTGAATGAGGACCAAAACAGGGACAAAAAGGGAAGATGAACAATGTGGGAGAGCAAGAGAGTGAGTGTAAGAGAGAGAAAGGAAAAAGAAAGAAGAAAAGAAAAAAAAGGAGAGACAAACAAATATTTGCAAAGAGTAGGAAAAAAATTAAAGAGGAGCAAAAAAAGAAAAGAGGAAAAAAAACCCAAACTAATAATACTAATTTTGAGAATAAAAAATAACAATGAAGATGAAGGGCCTCTTTCAGGGTATGTCTCTGCTGTCACAATAGACAACGTGGATAGCAGTGTGGAGATATAAGTCAATGAGTCTCAGGAAGCTAGTCTCAGACCCGTGAGATTCAGGCAGATTTCCAGCTGCAAGTCCTAAGTTGAGCTCCCTGTCCTCCTGTAGAGTTGACCTCTGCAGAGTTGTACTGCAGGTTCCAGCTGCCCTTCCCCTGAAGATAGTCCCGGTCCTGATGGGAGGTGAAGATGACTCCAACTTACCCAGTACAGTGGCCTGGTGTTCCGGTGTCCTCTGCGTCTTTGTAGTGTGGAACCAGGTGGCTGTACAGAGAAGAGGCCAGAGGAGCGGGGAGTGGGGGGTGGGGGTGGGGGTGGGGGTGGATTGCTGCTAGGGCACGGGCTGACTCGGCGTGTTCCAGGCAACTCGTGACCCTGGTACAGCATCCGCACACCTGCCTGTCTGCAGCGGGCTGATTTGGCATGTTCCGTGCGACTCGCGAGCCTGGTACAGCGTCCAACTTCATGGTTTTATAAATCACTTATTTTACTTTGGGCATAACTGAAAATAAAATCATGTATTTCTCCATCTAAATTGTTAGCTATTATTCTCTTACAAACCACTGTCAGAGAGGTGCCAAGTGCCAGTACTCTGTTGCCACTTTAACAACCACAGAATTTGTATTCTGTTTTCTCAACTCCTAAGTCTTCTGCACTGTGCTCCATGTTGGAGAAACCCTAGTGCACCAAACACAGGACAAACACAGGACTACCCTGCCCCCAGAAGTACCCCTTCCACTGCGGACAGACGGTAAGCAAGCATATCTAACCACTGGATTCTACTTGAGGTAAGCGCTATGAAGTAGATGTACAGTGTGATCAGCCAAATCCTCAGAACAGCTCTTGCAATGGATCCAATCCCCAGTTACAGGCCGAAAGTTCTCATTACATTCAGCTATAATTAGAGAGGAGCAAGATGTTCTGGTGTGCTACTGCATACAGATAACAATGATGTACCTACATTTCAAAAAGCTAGAAGAGAGGGTTTTGAAAGTTTTCACCATAAAGAAATGATAAATGGTTGAGAACATAAATATGTTGAACCTGATTTAAACATTGCACAATGTATACATGTATCAAAACATCACATGGTACTCCATTAATATGTAACAGAGTTGTCATTAATATTTGTAACATTAAAGTATGCTAATTATAATAATTGTAACAATTATTTTATGTCACTAGGTCAGTGAGGAAAAGGGTAAGAAAAAATGAGGGAGTATATCAGTGGTGGCGAAACTATGGCACAGGTGCTGCAGTGGACTGTTTGTATCACTGAAAGCTCTGTTGTTGTGTTTTTCTTTCACGGTATGAATGAATTGCTTTTTTCCAAACTAAAACCTGAGTATTCAGGTTTAATTACAGTATTGGTACTTTGTGATAAGCAAGTGGGCTTTGGGTTGCAGCTTCTGGACACTGGGTCTCTAAGAGGTTTGCCATCGGGCCGGGGATTTAGCTCAGTGGTTTCGCCACCTGCTGCACAAGCGCAAGGACCCCAGTTTGATCCCCGGTGCCAAAATAAAATAAAATAAAAGGTTTGCCATCACTGGAGGGCATGGATAATTACTGCCATAGAATTTCAAGAGCACTGCTGTATTCTGCTGGAGAGGAAAGCTCCTCCTCACAGAGCTGAGAGATTTTCTGAGCAAGGCACTCACCTTATTCCCCAAACAGCAAAACACTAACAGAAAGATGGCCTAGAAACAAATGCAAGCCCTATTTCATGGGTTTTGTTTCTTTGTACTCACTAAAGTAACCTGGAAATCTCGGTATTTTGATGTTTAAACCACATCCAAGACTACCTCCAGAAGCTGGAAGTCTAGTCAGTCCAAGCATACTGTTTGTTTTGGAAAACACAGCCAGTGCAGAGTGGTAACAGAGAAACCTCTCTCATCAAGACCTGCTGCTCTAAACCAGATACCCCATCAGCAGGTGCAACCAGGCTTCTGGGGGCTATAATCAAGTATTCTTGGATTCTATAAAATAGAAGCCCATAAAAATGGAACTGCGATAGAAAGATGGGCATTTCATCAAAACAACGTATTAGTTGCTCCTTGCTTCTCTCGCTACCAGAAATGACAATTCCAAAAATGTTACAAAAATTCTCTGAACTAAACACTATACAAGCCTCTTCACTCAGTGAAGAAAAAACTCCCTAAAATTAGAATTCTAGGTTCATGGGTATCTTGTAACAGCTCACAATGTAAAAGATATTGGCTGATTTATTACACAAAATGAGAGCCATAAGGAATTCAGAGTGGTGCTAATGAGACAGGCAACCTTTGATGGGGCTTTAACTTGGCTTCATTTTAATTCTTGCTGTCACAAAACTGTTATAATAGAAAATCATGTTCCATTAGGGAGACAGAAAAGCCATGGTACTTGTGCTCCCACTGCCCCTCCATGCCCACAGCCGACCCTGTATTCTTGGGGACAGACTTGGCCTCAGAGCTGAACAGAGTTCCAACAAGTGAGGAAGGCCCAAGAGTCAGCAGCCACTGCCATGCTCCTTCAGAGTGACTGCCTTATTCAACATCCACTGGACAGCATTCTGTGACACAAAAGGGGAGCCACCTGACTTAAACCGTGGCTACTGGTAAGATGTGTTTGATACTGTTAAGAAGCATGGGTGGAAAGAGAAGAAAAATAAAGACAAAGCCACCATCCAGCCAGTTACCTGTGCTTATCTTCCTCAGTTTCCATCAGTGGTGCTATAAACAGACAAAAGATGACGTGAGCCAGTCACTGACCTTATGAAGAGCAGGAGCCAAGACCGGGACCAAGAATCCATTGTAGATATAATTGACAAGCTGGTGGCGAATCAAGGGGTGAGCCACCTAGCACAAAAACAGGCATCAAAAAGAAGAGCTCAATCATTAGGTCTTCTGAAAATCAAACATCTCTGTGAACATCCTGAATTCAAAAAGCAAGTTCAGTGTTTATAAGTGATTTTTTTAAATGACTTATTCCAGTATAAACAGACTGACTATAAAGTTAGAATTTCAAGTTTAGGGAAAAAATGATAATTTTAAAGAGTGTGGGGAAAAAAGATAATAGACTGTATATCTATAAGGGTTCATAAAATAAAAACTGGAAGGTATAATTTTTGACCCCAACTTCCTTTCAACTTGTGACTAATATTTTAAAAATATAATTGTTAAAATAGATAATACATTTATTTTGTTAGCAGAAAGAATTTCCTCACTTGGAAGATGCATTTTCTGGTATTCATTTATATTGGGGAAGAAGGGATTTAGAAAATATTTGTATAAAAAACAGACAATATTCAAAAGCAAAAGTTATTGGAAGTACAATACTTGTTATACTTGAGTTTTAAAATATACTTAGCATGAGTAACTCTTTCGTACTATCTTTTTAAAGTCATCATTCTAGTAGTACCCCTAAACAAAAGTTCATAAAAGTATGTAGCTTCAACTCAAATATACTATGAAATATATAATTTCTTATTCTTTACGAGGTCCATTAGTTTACTTCTGTGAGAGAGAAGAGAGACAGAGAGAGAGAGAGAGAGAGAGAGAGAGAGAGAGAGAGAGAGAGAGAGAGAGAGAGAGAGAGAGAGAGAGAGAGAGAGTGTCACAGAAAGAGAGAATAAGAACACAGAGGTAGGGCCGGGGATTTAGCTCAGTGGTTTCGCCGCCTGCTGTGCAAGCACAAGGACCCAAGTTTGATCCCAGTATAAAAAAAAAAAAAAGAATATAGAAGTAAACAACAAAGTAAAAAATAATTCCTAAGGAAATGAGGCTGGTCGTTGAAATTACTGATAATCTCCCTGTCTGTACATTTGGAGAAGAACTAACAGTAGTTCCATCGTTTTTATTTCCACACACTTCTACAAGAAAATGTTGATAGACTGTAATATTGAAGGAAAAAATAATTTAAACCGTAATCCATTTATTTTATATATAAATAAAATCTCCTGAGATGCAGCAATAAAAATGAGATGGAAACTAAAGTAATTTACTTGTGTTTTCTTCCAGAAGCTATTTCTTTATTTGGTAGATAAGTAGATTATAACTAATGTTTTTTTACCCAACAACTGCCATAAAATACCCAATTTCTTAATAAATCCAATAATGGTATACAGAAATAAAACATTTTTGATGAAAATGTAGTCAATCTTTATATATAAAATCTGATTTTTATTGAAAACAGTACCAAGAAACCTGAAGGTGAGAATCTAACCAAAAAGCCAAATATACAAGAGTTCAGTGGCTGTTTTTATTCCCTTAAAACACAGACCAATTTCAAGGCAAATTTAATTTGTGTTGCTAAGAAGACGGTTAACTTCTACATTCAATTGGGATAACAATATTCTTTACGTGGTATGCACCATTAAGCAAAATAAAGTGTTTCCTTTGTAGACTCCCAAGAAGACCTTGAAGCAAAAGTGTTATAATTTGGAGTACTTAAAAGCCTAAAAATATCTATTTAATGAGTTAGGCAGTGAACTTACTTTTGATAGTTAAGTGGATAATCAAAACAGAATTAACACTTTCTAAAGACAAGATAATCTATTTTTTTTCTCAGTTCAAACTTTCCAGGAACCTACAAACTAATGTTTTCTCTCATTCAAGGACATTCGGTGGGCTTAAAGTAAAGCATCAATACTCTACATACATTTATTAAGATTAAAGGGAATGAGTATAAACACTCATCCTGGGTGAGGCCTGGGCTCCGAACAGGACCAGGCAAGGGATGGTGCCCTGTGCTCCGTACCTGAATGACCGCATTGCAGAACTCCAGGGAGTTCATGAACTGCACCAGCGGGGGAAGCAGGAGCCAGTCATCCTTCAGGAGGCAGTGCCACTCCTCACCTTTCTCTTCCAGCTTTGTGGGGAGGGAGGAGTACAGCCCACTGAGACCAGTTGCCAGTACCTGTGTTCAGAATAAAACTGTAATAGTCTTTTCTCAGATTTGTAACCTGCAATTAACAGCTCACAGGAGTACTCACAGAATTAGACCAAAGACTGAATTTTGAGCAACAAGGTACTAAAGGTATTAGAGGAACAGTTAGCTAGGAAGGATTCAACAGGTGGAAAGGACCACTCAAGCAGACAGAATAGCAGTCTTAGCTCCTACACATGTGGTTGGCAGGGGCTGCTCATCAACAGTGTGCCAGGCACCACACTGGGCTGGGACTAGGGAGGTGAAAAAGGTAAACCAAGGATGAAAAAAACATGATTCCTGTCCTTCCCCTAGACATTCATGATGGGGACAAACTCATTATACAATACGATTCAATGAGTGTAAATACATAGAAGTATTTCAGTGAAAATACCTGTGTATACAGGAGGAAGCCCCAGGCTGAGGTGATCTAGGACAGGTAAGAAGCATGACTAGCTCTGTGAAAAAGGTTCCTTAGGATTCCTTCAATGTTTAAGGTCATCACTGACACATGTTTACAGTTTAAACAGTTCTCCGTACATTATCTCACCTGATCTTCACAAATCATAACAAAAAGAAAGAGGAAGGGGTCAGTTCAATGTGATGACAAGAGTTCAAACAAAGCTAAAGTGAGTCTGTGCTGATGCACTGGCAGGGGGAAAAACAGGAGAAAATAAATTTGAGCCCCACCTGTGAGGTAGATGTGAGGGTACTCTAACTACGACATGTGGAATTAATTCAAAACTCCCTCCCTGACCCTAAAATTACAATTATTTGGGCTTGATAAGTGAGAATGAATGAGAATTCAAAATTGTGAAGTTATCCAATTTGGTCATTAAAAAAATGATGATGGCCTTAACAAAGAGAGAAATGCAGAAAAGGAACACAATGCCAAGCACTCGTTGATTTTATCTCACAGAGTTTAAGACAAGGGAAAATAGGAAAATCCACAGGACTGAAGGCCTTCTGACTGGGAAGTGATGCTAAGCAGCACCTTAGACATCCTGACTTGTCAGATGCACCTGGAGTGGACAGAAATGGCATAGACTGGACACAAGGAAGTCAGCTACAAAAGGCACAGGTTGTCATGAACTCAAATGGGATGGAAACATCCAAGAAAATATACTTCGTTAGGCCTAGAAAAGAAATAGGGGCATTCTTACTGTTTTTACAATCTAATGAGAGATAAGCAGGCAACTATAACAGTGTTAGAAATGGTCAGAACAAGTTGTGCATGGTGGCTCACACCTGTAATCCCAGCAGTCTGGGAGGATAAGGGAGGAGGATAACAAAGTTTGAGCCCAGTCTGGACAACTTATTGACTCAGCTTAGACACTGTTTCAAAATAATAAAAGGGCCAGGGATACAGCTCAGCACAAAGCCCCTAGGAGGGAGGGAGGGACTCAGAACATGCAACAGGAAATATTCAGTGCTGTGGCTCTTATACAAAAGACTCTTAAATCAGATTTCATGGTGGGGGTAGTAGCAGGAAATGCTCTCAGAAGTCATGTCCAAGTTGCTGAAGAACAAACAAGAGTCATCCAGAAAGAGTAGGGGAAAGAAGATTATTCCAAGCAGAGCAAACAGCATGTACAAAAGCTCAAAGGAGAAAGAAAAAACAGTATCCTCTAGGATTTAGAGAAGCACAGTACCTGCAAAAATTATAGGTGGAGGGCAGGGGATTTAGCTCAGTGGTTCTACCGCCTGCCTCAAGGTACCACACACACACACAAAAATTATAGGTGGAAAGGGCAGCAAGGTAAATAAGAGCTAGAGCCTGTAGAGTTTTATAGGCCATGATAAAGAACTTGTGGGCCATCCAAATGGAGAGCCCAATAGAGAGCTATGTGGGTCTGATTCTTGGAACAGTCTCTGGGCTGGAGGTGATCATCTGAAGTCATCCATAGGTAGATGGTGCATGAAGCCACACAAACAACAGAGAAGGAAAGGGAGAGTTAAACAGGTAAGGTTTGATAAAGTAACCCACAGAACCTGACAGTAGAAATAGACAATAGAACAAGGTTCAGTGTGTTCTGGAAAAGACTTTTCTAGAGACGTATTGTTCCCCCTCCTTTCCCTCTGTCCTGTCCCCTCAGCCCTCTCTGTAGCCTCCTGTGTGGCAGTTGTCACTCAGGCATTTATGGGTTTACTGTCCATCTTCTCTGTCTCCCCTGATCTGACTTGCTCACTTCAATCCACACTGGAGAGATGGAAGACTGTTGAATCATGTATACCGAGTTTCAGACACTAACAGTCCTTCCTCAGAGTGACACATCCAAGTCCACCACAGGAGGACAGGCCTGAGGTGTCAGCACATACAGAGAAGGGTCAGCGCCATGGGAGGGACGCAGAAGGGTAGGAGCACAGGAGCCCCCTCTGCAGTGAGAGAAATGGATGAATATTCCAATCCTGGAGAAATCAAGAGATGATAAACATTTCTCTGTTCTGTTTCCTAGTAACCTTTATTCAAGTATATGTTCACTCACTCATTAAGAATACTGAGAATTTAACCTCAAACCAGGCACTGTGTTGTGTATGGGAAATACAACAGTAAGTAACATCATACCTTTTTCTCTTTTTCAAAATCAGAGCATCTGTGGTCCCAAAGGAAAGTGTCCCCTACTTAAAGTACTGAACTCCTTGTCAAATACCCAAACAAGGCACTTCAATTCCAATTTTGAATGTGACCCAAATGAGTTGCCTATTATAAATTAGAAACTTCTGGCAAAAGAGAACAGAGTCCAATAGTTCTCCTTGAAGAGAAATCTAATCTCAATGCCACATTTTTAAAAAATCAATTACATTTGCTAACTCACGCTAAATTAACCACAGAACAAAGGCTTTCATTCTGCATACGCCTGGTTTCTTAACCACTTTGAAGCTCTGAAGATGAATTCATAAAGACAGGCTTAATTTGTCTGACTAAAAAGCTGGGAATAACTATTCAGTATATCAATATAATTACAGCAACATTAATTTTCAAATTACATACATCAGGGACAGTAATTAAAAATAACACATACCTAATACTCACTTTTTCAATGACTATTCTGAAAATGGCATGGCTGAGATATGAAAGGGGAGAAGCCTGCCCAGACAGAAGGATGCTGCCTGTCCAGAAGGAGGCACCCTTCAACATGACGCTGGCTGGGGAGTTCCGCTGAGCTCTTGCCACTACAGAGTGGGCGAGGCAACCTCTCTGCTATCTGCCTCAGCATGGCAAAGAAACATGGGAGAAAATATTCTGCAGAATAGTCTCACATAGTCTTAGGAACAAGATTCCCAATCTTTACTATTTATATCCTCCCTCTGAGGCTCTGGTCAGAGCTCAGATTCGTTCACGCAGATGACACATTTCTAGAACACAGTGTGGGGCCCAGGCACAGGTTGGTGCTGGTGTGAGAACAGGGAATGATTCAGAGCTGGTGGTGTGCAGAAGAGCACTCACAAAGGAAGAGACGTTAAGAAAGACAAAGGAGTCCAGAATTCCAGAGAGGGCTATGGGGTCAGGAACAGGAAAACAGGAGACACAACCAGTTAGTTTGTAGGTATCTTTTTTCCAGGCTTGAGGGCTTAATAGCACAATCTACTACACTTACATGCAGATTTTTTAACTTAAAAATGAAATTATACAAAATTAAGTATTTATATTTAATAGCAAATTATAACTAAAATGCTAACACCATGATTTTAGCCTCTTATTGATTCAAACCACAAAAAAGGTAAAACATCATATTCTAACACAGTAAGTATTAACTTAATATTTATTTATTTTCTAAGAACATCCTTAAAAGAAACTAAATGTTATATTAAAACCACAATGGATGACAACAGATAAAAAGCAAAGAACTTCCCTCAGAGCTGAGACCACGGGTTTTCATATCAGTCTGTTTCAATTCAGCTTCTCCACTGACCGTTTTTAAAGCTCCCTAAACTTCAGTTTCTTAACTGAGTTGTTGCAAGGATTAAAGAAAACAATGTGTGCAGCTAAATTAGGGTAATAGTTTACAAATACTGTTTCCAATGGAGAAAAGAAAGATGTCATGCAGAGCACCAAACAAGTAACATTGATCTTTAACTTTAAACATCTAATGGTAACCAGTTAATTTTACCAAAAATAAAGTTTTTAGCAGATGGCTTTAGTCTGAAGCTAGCATCAAAACACCTGGTGGAGACCATTTGATCCAACTTGTCAAAGTAAAAAGCCTCATAAATTTTGGGTATGGGCTAATAACTTCCCACCTGCAGCTGTATACCTAAAGGTCACTTACTTCAATTTACATTTCTTTATTTATGTATACCAGGCTGTTTTCTACATTTGCCAACATAACAAATGACATGAGTTTAACCATCAATATTAGTTTTAAAAAATCAAAAACAGTGATAGGGTCATTTAGTCCCTAACTATTTGTTGGCACCAAACTGTTCTCTAGAGTATCCTTATTTTCCTTCTTTTCTTGGGAAAGCACATCTTGAGATAAGAAGCAGCAGAACCAACAGGCTCTTCCCATCAGCTCTCATGACAAAAGTTTCCAAAACGGTTCAATTTCCTGAAAGACTCATTACTCTTCCAACAGCCTAATGCTAACACACTGACAACAATACTAATTACAGAAAGCTTTTTGTCAATTGTGGCCCTTAGCTGAATGGTATGCTTTTATCTTCAAAATAAATGGGCCTTTTTAAAAATTATGTTGTCTATCAGATGTAATTATAGAAAAATTGGTACAAATGAGATTATAGAATCTATCCTGAGGGGCAACTTAACACAACGTAGCTTGTCTCCCACTCTAGCAAAGAAGGTCAGCTGAAGATGTTGTTTTCCTTCCGATTCTAATGAACAATGTAATGTTTTAAAGTATGTTTTTATAAAAGCAACAATTAGTGAAATTCTGCTTATAACAGTTAGTACAAATCTAAACATTAAAAATATGCTCCATTCTTGTCCTGACACATTTAAATTTTTAAATTATGAAATATTACAAAAAATACAAACATAGTAAAACTGAAACCTATTGCCAAGACATCACAGACTTTAATATTTTTCCATAATTTATTCAGAATAATCTGTAAATCTGCAGAAGTAAAACATGATAGGCTGGGGTGTAACTCGCCTACTAGTAGAGCACATGCTTAGCACATGAGAAGACCTTAGTTCAAGCCCCAGCTCAAAAGTATAATAAAACATGACAAGTAGAACTAAATGCTACTGCATTCTCATTACCATTCCTTTCCTTCATCTCCAAAAAAAACTATAGTCTTAAACTTAGTACAAATTATTCCTGTGCTTTTTTACTACTTTGATGGTGTAAATGTAAATATCCAAAAAAGTAGGCACTAAAACTTTGTGTTCTAAAACTTTATGTAAATCTTACATAAATACTAACATAATTATGTAACCTTTAGCTATTTACTCATTTTTTCAATATGTTAAGTTTATTCATCTTCATACATGCAGATGTAGTTACATGCTAATATACATGATTTATTCACTTTGAATGCTGAATTAATTAAGACATTACTGTATAATTTTCTTAGGTACAATAATGGTATTGAGCTTATATATGAGAATGTCATTTGCAGGAGATATACACTAAAGCATTTGATGTCTACAACTTAATTTCAAGTAGTACAGCAAAAACAAAAAGTACAGATGAAAAACAGACCAATGAATGCCAAAATATTGATACTTCTGAATCTAAGTGATCAATATATAACATTCATTTTTAGTATTATCCCAATAAAAAGTTATAAAACATAAATTGCACTAACTTTACAAATTGATTTTGCAGGAATGTTCCAGCTATATGTGATCTACAAACTACAGAGTTTTCTATTTACTTAGATTTTTATGCCCTTCAACAATAACAATTTTCTCTGCAAAAGGCTTTCAAATATTAGATTTTGAGAGAATTTATGATTGTGTCACTTTTGTAAATGTTATCTTTTTAAACTGGCTTTTGCATACTGATCAAGTAAATCACCTTAATATTTTCATGATCTATTACAGTGCCTGCTCTCCTTTACAAAAAAACTACACAGAACAATTCAAATAAGCCAAAAAACAAACCTTATATAGTACCCTCACAAAACTGCCCTTTTCTTAGGGCTTAACTGTTGTGGAGTAGTTTAAGGTTTACAATAAAGTTGAAAGAAAGGCACAGAGACATCCCATGTACCCTCATCCCTGCTATGCACAGCCTCTCTCATTACCACGTTCCCCTGCCAGAGTGGTACTTCTTTGGGTTTTTTTAACCACTGGTGAACCTACAAGTATATTAACACATCTTCATCACCCAAAGTCCATGGTTCAAACCAGGGCTCACTTTCAGAGCCACACATTCTGAGTTTGGACGAATGGATAATGATGTGCATCCACCATTACATTACCCTACAGAGCATTTTCCCTGCCCTACCTAAAGCCCTCTGTGCTTCACCTATTCATCTCCCTCCCTGTCCCAGTTTGGAAAAAAAAATGTGCTATGCTTGCCATGGTTTTGTTTTTTCCAGAATGTTACAGAGTTGTACTTGTAGCTTTGGCAGATGGGCTTCTTTCACTTAGTAATACACACTTAAGGTTCCTCCATGTATTTTCATGGTTTAATAGATCATTTCTTTTTACCTGAAAAATATCCCTTGTCTGGATATACAGTACTAGTTTTTATTCATCCACTGAAGGACATTTTGGTTGCTAAGTTTAGGCATTTATTAATACAGCTGCTATAAACATGCGAGTGCAGGTTTTTGTGTGGACATGTTTTTACTCCCCTGGCTAAATACCAAGGAATATAACAGATAGATCATATGCTAAGAGTATGTTTAGTTTTGTACAAAACTACCAAACTGTCTTCTAATGTGGCTGCACTATTTTGCATTTCCACCAGCAATAAATGAGAGTTCTCATTATTCCGTACCCCCCCAGCATTTGGTGCTGCTGTGGACCCTGCACACTAACTGTTAGTTGAACCACCTCCCCACCACCTCATGCCCCTATGACTAACAACCAAACATACGCCACACACATTTCTAAGTGCCTTCTAGGGAGTGTACCAAACAGCATTAATTAAAATGAATCTAATCTATCTAATCTAATCAATTTGCCTGGCCTGTTTCAACAAAACTAAAGGATCTCATACACTGTTCCACATACTTGAGGCAATACTGTTTATAAAGACTGCAAAGAGAATAGACTAGAACTAAAGTGGAAATATTCATTGAGCTGGGAAAGCAGTGATAGCTGTTACCCAACCAGAAAAAGACATTAATCAATAAATCTGTTCCAAAGAAGGCACTAACACCAAAAAATAAGGAGGGCCCTAAGACCTCCTATGAGTCCCAGATTGTCCCCATTCTTTTCTGGAACTGATTTGGCTTGGGCTACTAGAATTTCTGCAAAGAACTTTGCACTTTATTTCTCACTATACCATGTACGTATTAAGAAACTATACAGGATATTTCTTTTTACATGAAATTGCAAGTATGTATTCTTCATAATAAAATCAATGCTTCCAATCTATAACTAATGGCCATTATCTTTCTGAGAAACAAATTAATTTGTGAACCCAGTTGTGAGGGGTCTTACCACATCCTTTTATTCAATGGAGCAAAATGAATCTAAAAAAATCTTAGAACTTAGAAAGTGTAAGTTTTACCAATCGTTCAGGATTTAGTCTAAGAAAAAAACTACAATTGTTCCCAACCCAAGAAAAATGAACCAAGAAAGGCGGCACATCTAGCTTCATCTGTTGGCTTACTTTGAGCTGACACTGCTCAGCTAAATAACATCTCAGTTTAGACTCCCAACTTCCTGCAAAGATATCCTTCAAAGATCTTCCCATAAAAGATAAAACTGGAGTAAAAGAAATAAAAAGGATTTATCACCACCAGAGAAAATGAGAAAGGGTAGGACTTACTGGACAAAAATAGGTATTCTCCACGATGTGATGGGCCACCATGCTGTTCTCAGCTGACAGAGACATGATAAACAGCAAAGCATCCCGAGCTTGCTGGCCAACTGTCCCTTCACGATGAATGAAGGGAATCAAGAGGGAGAAGATAAGGAAGTTGGCAGCCCCTTGGTCCTCACTAGTGTGGAAGAAGAGTTCCAGAATGGATGGGTCTTTGGCAAGGATGGAACACAGCTGATTTAGGAGGACAACCAACTTCCCCTCCACAGCTGCAGTGGTTGTTCCTGAACAAGAGCTAAGCAACATCATCAGAGGCTTCAGAATGGGCTTATGATGCAGCAGAGGCTGGTGTGATTGGGTGACCAACATCTCATACATCTTCAGCTGCTCAATTTTAGTCTCATCAGTAAACTCCCGTCTCAAACTCCAAAGGAAGAGCTTCTCCATTATGTTCTCAGAGACCACAAATTCCAAAATTGGCCCCATTGCAGCATCCTTGGCTTGCTCTTCAATTAGCAAGAAAAGCATGTGTTCTACATAGTTCTGCACAGCGCTGGCCTCATCTGGAGGGATGGACCCATACTTTGCCTGGGAGTTCTTCAAGGGATCATGCTTCTCTAAGATTTTTATAACCTGTAACCAAATTAAACACTCATCACCAATCTGATTATCATAATCACAAAAACACACCACACCTCTGTCATCACCAAAAACACAGGCGCTATTGCCCACTTCTTAATAAATATGTAAGCATTCTCTCCATCTCTCTGTTTCTCTCTCTCACAAAACAAAAGGGTTAAACTTAGAAAATGTTCGAAGATACTTATTTATAATACTTACAAATTTTGGCAGCCTACGCATCAAAGAAAATAACATGGCTATGTAAATTAAGCTTCACAAAGTCTATGGACTACTAATAAGACTATTGAGCAACATGAAAAATTCTAACTGCTGGTTAGATGTTTTTAAAAGTAAGCTCTTTATGTTAGATCGATAATTATAAAATATGTTAAAAACATAGGTAAAAACAAGTAAAAGGAAATACAAAAACAAAAAAGTGTTCAAAGGAATGACAAGTCCTTAAATTTTTTTCTACACTGTCAAAAATGTGTTGCTTTTAAATTTTAAAATACATTAAACTAGTAAAAGAAACCTGACTACCTGTCGTCTCATACAAATGGACTTGCTTCAGAGAGTTCAGCAGAGAAGCACAGTCACTTCTGTGACCTTGAGGATACAGCACTGCTCCCTCCCCTGCTTGGATGGCATGGCCTCAACCAAGCATGCAGCAACAGGAAGAGGGTGACAGGAGAGTGGTGAACAAGAGCCGAATCAAGCTGAACACACGGCACACACAGAAACTCAGAAATGAAGGGTTTGGATGCTGTATTTTCTTTAGGCTGAAAAAATGCTGAGATAACCAATTATAAAATAAATCCCTAAAGTTTGGAGTGATGAAAAAGTTCTGACAATTATGAACGTAATTAATGCTACTGAAATATATACTCCAAAAGTTAACATGGCATATTTTGTTACATATATTTTACTACAAAAACAAATCAATTAACAGTAAAAAAAAAATTCCTAAACAGGTCATGTTACAGCCCTGGTCTACTTCTCTCCCTTATCATTGTTGGCATTTGGATGATTTTCTTTTGTAATCATTTCTATTCAAATTACTCCCTTGAAAATGCACACCTATAATAATTTTAAGCAACCAAACATTTGATTTATGACTTTATCCTTGTTCCTTTTTGCCTTTCTGAATCGCATGTAATATGTGTCTTTTGCATTACTCTCCTGGCCTGGTTCTATGACATGCTCTTACACGTCTTTTACTTAGGTTATAGAATTTCTGCAAGTCACTGGGGAAGCCAGAAAATATACAATGCTGTATCAGCACGCATGAGCAATGAGGGCAATTTATTTCTCAGGGAAAAATCTCAGTTTCTCTTCTGTCAAAGCAGAAAAAAGGAATCTTTATAGAACAGGAAAGACAAAATGAATAGATTTCCACAGAATCTATAATCTCTATCAATTTCCATTATAAAACTGATAATGCTGTGTCACAAAGGAAAAAGTTACTCCCAAACTCTAGGTCTGACACTTTTTAGTAACAAAGGCCTTTGATGGGCATCAATGAAGGGGTACATGGCCCAATGACTCGTGACCACGGCACAACCACTAGACATCCTCTTCTTTGTCATATGGCTGCTGCAGATGGGCTAGTATCTTACATCTCTACCTAGTAGGCCTGATAACCTCAATGGCAGCAGACTTGGCTCTCTGCCTTCCCTATTGGTTTGGGCCTTGCAATAGCTCATTGAGTAGGATCACAGAACAAAGTTGGTCCAAGAGGGACCTCCACCTCAACACAGTGTACTCTGAAGCCCCAGAAGTTCCTAACATCAAGGGTCCACATTCTGAGGGATAAATGTGCAGTGTGCTTTATCAGTTCTATAATTTCAAAGTCCACATATTGAGTTTACTTATGAGAGCTACAGTATCTTTACGGCTAGTCCTTCAGGCAAAAATATAACTATACTCTGTGTCTTCAGATTTGTCTAAACTGTCTAATGCTGGAATTGTGCCTTATAGATTAATAGTGGCATGGTAAATTACTTCAGTCTTTCTGAAAAGCTACCTAGCAATATGTAACAGAAGTTGTGCAACTGTTCCTGCCCTTTGACTTGTTAATCTGACTTTGGGAAAAATGTCCAAGTAAACAACCCAAAAATAATGTTAAAAATTAATGATATTTTCCAATAATTAAAAATTAACCTAAATGGTCAAGAATAATAAAATTATAATTACATTACCATATAATACAATTATTGTTGTATAAGTGAGTCATATCATTTCAGGCAAATATACAAGTGAAATAATTTAAAATAAAAAGCAAGTATATTGCCAAATAGATACATGATTAGAAAAGGATCTGAGGCCGGGGATTTAGCTCAGCAGTTCTGGCACCTGCCTCGTAAGCGCAAGGTCCCAAGGTCCCAAGTTCGATCCCCGGTACAAAAAAAAAAAGGATCTGAAAAGATATGAGATTTTAAGTTTAATTATCTTTCCAATAAATCGCTCTAATTTTGTAACACAAAGTAGACAAAGTAATTTTGTAGTAATGTTTTTTAAAAGGATCAAAACACTGAAGTTAAAAATAAGCACTGAGGGGGCTGGGGATTTAGCTCAGTGGTTCCGGCGCCTCCCTTGCAAGCACAAGGTCCCGAGTTTGATCCCCGGTACCAAAAAAATAATAATAATAATAATAATTACTGAAAAATCTCCTAATTCTCAGAAATTCCTGAACAATATAAATTTATAAATATGCATATATATTTATACTACATATGGGCAAGCAAGTATTGATTACATAACTAATGTATTATACACAGCAAAACTTTATTTACATGACCAAAAACCACATTTTTCTCATAAATTAACCTACATTTATATTACTTACTCTGAAACATTTCTTTGCAAACAGAACTACTTTTTTGTTATGAGAAATCTTTTTACTTATGTATTTTTGCAGAGCTGGGGATGGAACCCAGGGCCTTATGCATGCTAGGTAAGCACTCTACAACTCTTCTATCAGAAATCTTAAAATTTTATACATAATCGAACAGCTTTCAAGCAGCAGCAACTTAAACCTCCTTGTCACAGCTCCTTTATCCTGCCCTTTGGGTTAATGGGAAGAGAAACATGAGAACAGTTGTGAGAACCCACAAGGCCCTACACTGAGTCCCGGCCTTGGTCTGGTGGTTTCACTACCTGGAAGATGGGTGTGTTACGGCCCGTGAGTCAAGAAGCACACAACGTTCAGCACAGTTCTGATCATTCCTGTTGCCACATATCCTGAACCTCATTCCTTAGGTGTCAGGATCCTCCAAGGCTCACAGCCTTTCCCTTCCAGGCAGGCACAGCCATGACCCGCTTTTCAAATGGGTTCCGGGGCCAACACCCTGAGACTGGCTCCTGCCCTGGCAGGGAAAGCCTAAGCAGCTCTTGGCTAAGCAGAACTTCGCCAAGGTCCCAAAGAGCTGCTACCCTGATGTCCCAACTCTGCAAGCAAATGGTGTCAGGGTCCTGTAGGTTTCTGCTGACTGATTCCTGCTGTGACCTGGACTCTTCCTTATCTTGTGCCCTATTCTCACATCACTTTCATAAAACTCCAATGTTCCTGTTTCCCTGACTTCTGCTGACTGCCTAGTTCCACCCACTTACCAACTCTGGCTGTCCAGTCTGATGGATGCCAGCATTCCATTGTGCTCACAATGAGATCCCAGACCTGGTCCTTCCTATGATTATCCACTGACTTAGACTATTAACCTTGCTTCAGATTTCCCATCCACAGCCTCTACTATAAGTCTCAGGGATTCAGTTCAGGGGTAAAAACAGAATTAGTAAGGCTGGAGGGAAGTGAAAGTAGTAGTAGATGAGAGAATGAAAGCAAGCAAAATACACTTTGCAATATTTCCTTTACAAAATAAGTTTGTGTTGTTAAGCTGAAACCACCATTTAATAAACTAAGACAGATGTAATCGAACATGCTTGTAATCCCAGCTACTGGAAAGACCAAGACAAGAGGACTGCTGGTAGGAAGCCAGCCTGGGAAACTTCAAGAGACACTGTGGGAAAATGAACAAATAAACAAAAAAAATTTTTAAGGGTTAAGGCTATAGTTTGCTGAGCATGTACAAGGCCCTGAGTATAATTTCCAGCACAGTAAAAATAAAAGAATCAACATCTGTTAAGGTTACACTCATTAATTAAATAAACCAGCTGAGATAAGAAATAGAAACTTAAATGTTCTGCTGATTATAACTAGGCATTTCTCAATCTACAAACTTCTAAAAATACAGGCTTTTGTGCATGCATGTGTGATGAGCCTAAATCGTGTTCATACCCACGTGTAAACAGTGTGAAGAGTGGTGTTCAAATTATCATCAGACCAGAACAGCTAAAATGAGCCTAACTTCAAAGCCATCTGACCTATAAGTATCATGATTGCTGGTCCTGAATAAAATTTCTTTTATAAGAAGCATCCAATGTTGCTATCCTTGTCCCTAATGATGGCCCCTACAGTTGTATTACGGCCTAAATTTTAAGCAGTCACAAATTCTAAATAGGAAGCTCAAATGCTTTCAGAATGAAAGATCTACATTACAGAATTGCATCTCAAGCTAAAAAAAAATGAATATCCCACATGATAAATATGTATATTTGCTTCAATTCCACTTTAATATTGCTCTACAACTCATACACATATCTGTATCAATAGGTGATTATGTTTCTTTGGTTAGAACCTAGTTATTTCAAGAAAGTCACATGAGTAAAACCCATACTTCTAAATCCTCTGGAATGCTAAAGTGTCACTGTGGAAAAAAAAAAAAAAAAACAAGTTACTAAGCAACATTTTCCATCACACAACAAAAGGACAGGATTTAACTGTCACAGGTCAAATTCCACTTAATGTACCAAATACCTACAACAAAAGCATGTTTACATCCAGCCCTTGTTCACTGCTAAACGGCTATGTCTTTTTAAATTTGAGGTATTCCTTAAACACCTATTTCCTTTTAAATTAAGATAACAGCCTTACAGTATGTGCTCACTTCTACCAGTTGTTAATGTCAACTCCAGTCTTGAAACCCAGAGACTTGTCTAAATTTGGGATAAGACAGAATAAAGGAGGAGCTCTGTAGACTTAAGGGGAATGATCAAAGTAATAATATTCTAGACAACACTAATTTCAACTGTGGCAAAAATCAGACTTGTCAGTGAGCATGCAGTAGGAGAGCTGCTGACATTTCAACATGCTCAACTACCTTAGTTTCTAACAGAGGTACAAGTTAACTTCTTAGTACTCTGTTCTCAAGAAATACAGCTTTGGCTGACTTTATTTTTCAAGTTTAAGGTTATTTATAAAGCTGGGAAAAGAGACATAAATTTTTTAAATGTAAATAAACATCAATTTAGTAAGAGAGAAGATTAATCAGAAATCTCTAATAATTCCCAACTTTACATCTCTCGACTTTTCACCTTTAACTTTTCTGTCATTTAGTCTATGACAAGGCACACACCAAAAGAGTAAGGTGAACAGATCAAGTGAATAAAACTCAAATACACGCATCAAGTTCATGTATAGATACTCTAGACTTTTCACATAAATTCAGGCTACCTGGAGCTCTACTCACAAGACACTGTACCTAAAACATATTAACTACTTTTCATTATTGTGGGTAATACATTTGACCAAACCAATCTAGACAGTTCCATTTTTTTCCCAGCCTCACCCCTTTCTCCTCCAAAATGGAAAACAAGGGTGACTAAACCCACTGGCTTTTCCTCATCTATCACCATTTAAGCTCTGACATTTTCTTATCTAAAAAAGTTGTAAAACAACTTCTTTTGGAGGTCTAAGCTATTAACTAACTAAAGGCAAAAAGAGAAATGCACACTTCCAATTGCTATCTTTTAAAACCCATATGCTCTGTTCTGGCTCTATGGACAGACACCATTTGGTACATAATGCTTGAAAGAAGTAGAGAATGAATAGAGCAAGGTCTATGAATACAACTGTGTCATGAAAAATAGCTAGTACAGAGGGGTTAATTCAAATGACAATCTAGTTGGACAGTTTATCAGCTGGTGGGCTAATGATTCTTTCTATTTTTGCCCTCTTCCATTCAGAAAATACAAAGACAAAAGGTAAGAGATTGTATAATAAACTGTTCTTGTAGATGACTATAAAAACTAAACACAAGTCAGGAGCAGTGGCACACCCTTGTAGCCTCAGCACTTGGGAGGCTGAGGCAAATGGATCACAAGTTCAAGTTCTAGGAAGATTCTGTTTCAAAATTTATAAATAAATAAATGGGCTAGGGACGTAGATAGTCCAAAACCCCTAGGTTCAATCCCCAGAATGGCCCCTCTCCAAAAAAAGTTTTTTGAACACACACACACTCCCCTCCTGATCACTGCAGGCAAGTCCAAAGATATCCCTGGAAGGAATTTATACAATGTTTTTAAATGAGTGTACAAAGTTGTACCCTAAACTGTCTAGGTCTTCTAAAGTATTATTTCCTACTTCCTGCCTTTCAGTTCAACAGTTCACTGAATATCTAGAATGTGTCACACTCTGTGCTGGACAATGGGAAATCAACTACAAGTGGTCTCTGACCTTGAGAAACTTGTGATGAATTTGGGAAGAAGATAACTATATGTAATTGTAACAGAAGGTGATAGATGGACAGTGAAAGAAAAATCAGGTTGATGATGGAAACAGAAGGAGCGTGTGAAAGAAAGCAAGGAAAGTTACCTGGAGTAAATGATTCCCCAAAGGAGCCCTGTAGGTGGAGGTGGAGAGGCACTTAACCAGAGAAAGGAATATTCCAAGAAGAAAGAAGAACAAGTGCCGACGGCACAGAGGCAGAAAATGGCATGATGGACATCTGCCTGGGGTGAGAGCAGGTAGGAACTCTAAGCAACTTCACATTTCTGGAGACTAAATGAGAGTCATGGATTAACAGAACAAAAAGAATCCTCCATGCTATCCTGCCTGCAAGTGGCCAGATGCCACTGAACGGTCTGGCTACAGGAACAACCCAGATGGATCTGGGTTTTAGATTCATTGCTCTGGCAACTAAAGATAAAAAAACAACCACTTAGAAGGTGAGAAAAAGTAAGCAGCCAGAGGCTACACTTCCTAAATTTACACTATCCAGTGTCACTATTGGGAATGAAACTATTTCCAAATATCAACTCAGTTTTCTGGGGCTGACCTGGGACCACTGGATCCTAGGAACAGTATGGAAACTCAGTGCACCACTGGGCTGCTCAAGGTCTCTAGATCAGACTGCTTTGGATCAAGTGGGTGGTATAATTAGCTGCCTGACATTTTGCAAGTACAAGCAGATACCCTCCTCCACTCACGTTTGCTCCTTAACTTAAGCTCTGGAGTAAAAGCTACTAATAAATACCAGAACAAAACCTGTCGGCTACATGTTAGTTATATTGAATTTAGACTGAAGTATACTAATGGAGAAGAATCCTGGATACCACAGCCTTCTGTTGCCTTAATTTTTCCTAACATCATATATAAAAGCATTGCACCAGGCAGGCAATGGAATGCTTCAGTAAATAAAACGCTGTCATTCCATTCTTGCCATGCCACATTTCTTACCAGTCTCACGGGTGCTTCTGGTTGCCTCAGGGGAGCCAGGGGCTGCAGTCACAGCAGTCAAGAGTTTAGGCCAGATTTTAGCTTCCTGCTCCCTTCCTGTTCCTGCTCTGTGTCCACCCCCAGCCTGAACAACATACTGCAAAGAGCTGATGAATAAAGCTCCAAAAGGATGAATACCCAGCACTCACTCCTGCTGGCTGACGATTTCACTCCCAGCCACACACCTGGCTCTACTTCTCTGCCTTGCTCTAACTTTTTGCCTTTCTCATCTTTTTTTTAACATCCTCCCCAACAAAGGAAAATCTAAGCATTTGTTCTACTATCCTTTCTATAAAATGTTTTCTTCTGGTAATCAGAACTTTTTGTCCATAGCCAAACTGACATAAATGTCACTTTCTCCATGTTCCCAGCCACTTTTATCCAACATAATTGCTACAATCATTTTTCACTTTCTAATACTGTTTCTTGTACTGTCACCCACATTAGCTTATGTATGCTTTAAGAGACCAAACCTCCTTAAGCTCTACCTGAATGCTCATAATGATGCACCTCAAGCATGGGCCAAATCAATTTCTAATGAACAACAGCCACTTTGACACTCACAGACTGGTTGAATTTCTCAACCAGTATTTCCTTTCATAAAGGTACAGGAAGGACGTCAAGGGCCTCTGCTGACAAAGACTAAGGGCATTTTCCAATTTATTTAAAAGGAAAAGTCAAGCCTACAGAGAGAGGAAAGAAAGGAGGACTGAGGAAAGACAGGTGGAGGTGGGGGGGACTACCCAAAGTTAAAGAAATGGCTGAGTCAACAAGAAGACCGGCCCTGGAGCCGGGGATTTAGCTCAGTAGTTCCACTATCTGCCTCGAAAGCACAAGGTCCCAAGTTCAATCTCTGGCACCAAAAAATAAATAAATAAGTAAGACCAGCCCTGTTATGGCTTGTGTCTAGACGTCCCCGGGGCCAAAGCCTCATGGGGTCATAGGTGGGGCTTCTCAGAGGCAGCAGAATCTAGAATGTTAATTCTGGAACTAAGGATGTAGTGCTGGGATGGACTCATGGTGCAATGCCAGGATAAAGCGTGTCCCACCCTGGGTGTGACTACGGTTACCCACCCTAAGGGCAGGTAGCCTGGAAAGAATACAAGGGACAGAAAGAGGGCTTTTGCTTTGCCTGCTGCCTTGTGCCTGCCATGAACTATTTCTCCTCTGCCATGCCACCCTTCCTTGGAGCCAGCCAACTATGAACTGAAGCTTCTACAAACTATAAGCTGAAATAAACCTTTCCTCCTTTAACTTTGGATGTTAGGTATTATGTCTCAGCAATAAGAAAAGTAACTAAGACAAGCCTCTACTTCACAAAAGGAAACGTGTGATGATGATATACCATTTTCTCTGAAAAAATTGTTCTTACCATCAACTCAATATTTTTCTGCATGAAAAGGGAGGTGCTAGGTATCTGCCCCATGCTTCATATAACCCTGTCTGAAAGAGTTGAAGTCATTTATACTGGGTATGGAATCGAATAATATGATTCTGAGACCATTATTTACTCTTTCATCAATATGAAGGAATACTGACTTGTGCCTGAATTAGGACATATTAGGACATTCTAAAGCACTCCAACAATGGTGGAGAAAGCCTGCTTGCGATAGAATCTACAAGGGCAGATGATCCACATGTATGTCATGTCTTATTTTTTAGACAGGGTCTCATCATGTAGTTCAAACTGGCCCTGAACTCCCTATGTAACCTCCTGCCTGTCAAGTGATCCTCCTGCCTGTCAAGTCTTGAGGGCTGGGATTACAGGCATGTGTCACCACATCTGGCTGTCAGGTCTTTAAGGGTGGTACAGAATACTAACTAAATCACATCACAGTCACCCCAGAAGGAATGATATAATCAAAGTATTACATATAAACAAATAAGCAAAACAGGCCCCCAGAGCAAAGATTATGTATTAGAATGATATAGTTCATCATCAGAGTGGAATGCTCTCAAGCTGATTATATACTCCTGACAATTAAAACTGAGCATAAAAAATAAACATACGCACTAATATATTATGTACATTATAACCACAAACTAGAAAATTTCAATAGGTAAAGAGAAAATAAGCCTTCCCATGCCCAACAGACACTGGACATATCCCTTCCAGTTCACTACCCTACTTTTGAGCCACTGCTTCAAAAAGCTTAAAGCGCAAAGCCAAAGGTAATTACTTTAATTACCTGGAAAAACTCCTGAATTACTTTTTTCACTTTACTAAAGCAGATGTCCACAGCAAATCCATTAAAATTCTAACAATAAAAAGTCAGAGAATGGGAAATGCACAAAAAATCTTGGAAGCTTTAAACTGGATAGTGACAAGAAGCTACGGAGTGTGAACAACCCGGAGGCACAATTGATTTTGTTCCTTTTTTGATCTAAACCATGTCCCCTATAATTGCTGTGATTTACAGGCTCAGTGCTTTAACCCATGTGTTGTTTCCAACCACAGGAAGGAACTGCGTAGTCATTAAAAAACTGTCACATAAATAGCCACTTACCAGCTCACCTGGGGAGTGTAGTGTGGGACAAGTAGTAAAGAATGGCAATTTTGTTTATTTTACTACCTGCACACTCCCTGAGAAAAGGGGTGGACTGGTAAATTTTCTGAACATTCAACCCTTAATTATGCACACCAGCAGATCAGAGAACAGTTACAGAGAAGTCAAAATGAACAATCAAAAAAAGCTTTATAATAAGCTTTGAAATGAAGAAGTCAGGTATTCAGGTAGAGCTGGGCATCTTCTTTCCTTAAAGTACACAGGATCACCAACCCGAAAATGGTACAGCACTGAGGTCAGACACATGGGCTCCAGAGTCAGGGGCCTAAGTGCTGGCTTGGCAATTCACTAGCTGTATAACCTCAAGCAAGTTACTTTACACTTTTAGTTTCCCATTTCCTCATCTGTAAGACAAGGACATTAATACTAACTACCCTTTAGGTTGTGGAGATTAAAAGATGTAAGACATGAAGCACTCAACACAATACTTGGTAAATGCTTAATGCATGTATAGTGTTTTAATGTTATTAGAGTTTAAGAACCAGGTGGAAATCAGCAGGAAAAAGGGAAATGGAGAGAATGCAATTATGGTCAAGTACATTGTAGAATGATGTGTAAGTCACTTTAAGGAACAACTATTGTTTTTCTAAAAATATCCAAGAAATATACATGTTCCCTAACCCTTGTGAAACAAGGGTTTCTCATCAGATAACTGTTCTAGGAAAGCAAGGAGAAAAAAATTACTTTTTCTGCCTATTGGCAAAAGTTTTCTACCAAAGTTTCTGGAAACCCAGTTGTACATGACGGAGGCCCATGGGGCTTCTGAAACGAGCAGACCCAAGCAGAGTCATACTTTACCTGTGCCCAGTGGTTTCTAAACACAATCATGCATGTCTCTGGGTCAACTCCCTGCAGGCTCACAGCCTGCTGGAGTTTGCTTTCTGTCGAAACTGATGACATCATAAACCTTCAGTGCTTCTAAGTCATATTTAATTTTCATGAAAATGTGGTAAGCAGTCACTAACTTCCAAGTATCAGAAATGTAACTTCTTCACTCTTCATGGTCACTTTCCAAAATCTGTAATGACAATAACAAAAAGTGCATTTGGTTATGTTTGTAAATTAAATAAGACATTACTAAGTTTAAATCAAAGAACAGACATCCTCAAAGTCCAACACTGAAAACTGCCTAAGACACAAATATTCATACTCAATCTAAAGGCTCTCCTATTTCCTCTCGCCTTGTATCTAGATGTCCCCTCAAAGCCTCATGCGGTCATAGGTGGGGCCTTTTGGAGGGGGCCAGATGGAGGGTGTGTGATACTGTGGTCAAGGGTGTGATACTGGAATTAAGGAATCAATTCCCTTAATTGATGCACCACCCTGGGTGTGAGTGCTAATGCACCTTGGATGAGCAGGCTGGATGGAATACAAGGGACAGAAAGAGGGCTTGCTGCTGTTGTTTCTACAGCTGCCCTCATTTGATATGTGCTACCTTCTTCCTGTATTGTCATCCTATGAACTGTTTCTCCTCTGCGATCCCCCTCTGCCATGCCACCCATCTTGGAGCCAGACAACTACGGACTGAAACCTCTATAAACTATGAGCGAAACAAACCCTTCCTCCTTTAACTTTGGGTGTCGAGTATTTTGTCTCAGCAATGAGAAAAGTAAAGACACCTTGCTACTCAAAATATAAAATAATGTGCATGAAATAAACAATAATTGTGTTTCTTCTCTCCACTACAACTAACCATAAACCCCTAAATTACTCAAGAATAATTTCCACACTCAAACAAAAACCTATAAATGATACCAAAGTTGTGGACCTTAAGAATGTCCTATAGCAGAATAATCAGGAATTAACAGTGATAGAATAAATGGTTTAATGCAACCTATGGGAATGATAACAGCATCCAGACTCCCAGGCCCAAAATGGTCAATTTTTTTTTAATTAATGGCCATCATAATGAAACTGAAAGCATGCTCAGTAATTTTGTGGCTCTAAACTAGGTCAAAGTTTCTAGTTTTCTAAAAAAAAAATAATTCCAAGTAATCTGGACAAAGCAGAGACAGAAATTATCCACCAAAGACAAGAGGTGTCTATTAGAGGGGAGTAAAAGACAGTGTACTTACCAATAGAAAATGAATTGTGTGGCTAAAATACGAAGGAATCCTGACTACAACAGAGCCAGTAGGGAGAAAAAGATATTGAGGTCATAGACTGTACACTATGATCCAGCTGTGTGGTGCCCTCTGACCAAACCAGTAAGACAGAGGATTATCTCACCAGTCCAATCAGCCTACAAGAGGAATGGATCAAATCCAGAATACTATTTATTTTAGTGTACAGACTGGAGAGAGTTTGAGAAAAAGCAAACAGAAACTCAGGGTATGGTTCAACTTAGACACAGGGGTTAAATTCTTGCCAGAAGTAGTATTAAACACTGGACAATAGGTAAGAAGTATTCAAAACAAGTACATGTAGGAGAAAGACCATTCAAAATTAAAGGAACTTTAGAAATTATTTTAAGGCATAATAGAAGCTTGCAAAAAATGGTAATTCTAAGGTAAGAAGTATTTTTAAGGAAAATGGAAGAAGATTAAGATAACTAGAAAAGAAGGCCTGTCAGAAGAGCCAAGAAATCCCATACTTGCGGGAAATAGCTCATGTATACCTTCTATAATTGCATTTTATTACTGAAACTGGTAAAATCTCCAACCTACATAATCCAATAATACAAAAACCATTTGTTTTCAACAGACACCGTCAACCACAATCATGGCTCTTTGCCCCTAGGAGGCATGTTTTATCGGGTCCATTTGGTGCTTAAAACTCAGAAAGTCAAAATAAAAACATGGAACAAAATAAAACACAAATAATAGGAAATGGACCTAGACCTTTTGCAAAAGGGAAGGTAAGCAAGAGATGGGGGGACAGGAGGAGGAGGAGAGGGAAAGGGGAAAAATTAAGATGTGAGCTCCCCAAGAGGAATGTAATCAGTACTGCATATACTGCAAACATACTAGTAAAAATTTAAAACCTTTTTAAGAAAAACCAGGAGGGACCACCCACGTACACAGGGTACACGTTCTACGTACTACAGCCTCCACCACCCCTGAGCCCACTGCCGGCTCTGCACCTCATTTAGGTCACTTGTAGAGCGCTTATCAACACTGAAGAGAGAAAACAGGATTTTTAATCAACTTCCTCATTGTCCTCAACACCATATTTACACAAAAATATCAATGCCTGTCCTCATGCTACTAATGATAATAAGAAAAAATCAAAGTGCTTTTGTTAATCCCAGAGGTTGAAAAACTGCCAAGACTCTGAGATTCTTTCCTCCTCCAGGATCCCAAGACTCTTCCTCAAAGGTAAGAGAGGAACATGCATCATGCCAACTGCCTCTAAATTCAAAACAGAAAAGGGCTGCTTTCTGACAACCTCAAAGAGAACTTGCAAGTGATCTTTTTAGAGATGCAAGGATGCAGTTCAGATAGGATAAACAGCTTAGCCAATGTTGTGGGCTTACAAGTTAGTTTTGATGGAAACAGAATGTTAAGTCTCTGGATTCCCATTCCAAAGCACTTTCTAGGAAATGATGTTCTTCTTTCTGCTGGTTATAATATAATCCATGCCCTGATTCCCTTCAGGATTCAGTATCTTTTCTAGGAAAAAATGCATCTCATTTGAATCATCCTTATCCAATCATACCCTTGAGACAGATGTCTGAAGAATCAAAATGTGTCATGAATACAAAAACTATAGCTTAAAGAAAACTTGGGAGAGAGAATTGAAATGATGTAAGTCAAACAAGCTAAGTTTGGGAGGCAAAAAACCAGGCGAGATCATCCTACCAATGAAAACAGTTCCTAATACACCCAAAATCAGATGTTTCCATCCCTCTCTTTTATTCCCATGTGAGAGTATTAAAGTTCTGGCATGTCCCCAGGGCAACATAAAACTGAAAGAGACAGCTCCATATTCCTAACTTAAGAGATATATCAGGATGTATATTTCCTTAAGCACCAAGGTTATCTACATATTGCATTTTCTTGTCACCAGTCATTACTTTTTTCCATTTTTGCAGCCCTTCTAAGTGCCTTATTGGATTCTTATATCATAGCTAAAAGAACCAAGAAAAGAAAAGAGGTCAAAACTAAGAGGACAAAAACTAAGCTGGCAGTAAACTGGGTATGGTGGTGTGCACCTGTGATTCCAGCACTTGTAAGGCAGAGGCCAGGATGGGCTACAAGGGGAGTTCAAAGCCACCCTGGACTACGAGAGAGTTCCCGTCAAAAAAAAATTAAAACAAACAAAACGAGCTGTGAGTAGGTTAAGGAGGCTGTGATAACAAGGATGTGGGTGCAAGCCACACAGCTGCATTATCAGACACCTCCCCACCGGGCCTCTGCTCCCTTCATTCTAAGGGATGTGATGCTGATGTTCAGAGCGAAGCCACCACCCCTGCCATATATCCAGCCTGTTTGTTCCCTAGATGCGCACATCCTTGGTGACTCAGATTTTGTGCCAGACAGACAGACAGAGAAATTGACAGAGATATCTCTATAGACCATTTAGACTTTAAGAAATGACTTATTTCTTTCTTCAAAAAACCACCAACACCAAAAAATACCCAGAGGATTCTGTCTGCAACAGTGGTCACACATGGTTTTGTGTGGCAGTTATTAAGTTTTCTGGTTGAGGGAGGAGGGGCAAAGAAGAAATGGCCTGTCAAAAATGGATGTGTAATATTCTGATATCTCAGCATGGATTCATCTGCAAAGACAGAACTCTCTATATTACTTTCAGAGACATTGTTGACTGGCTGCATTTTTATCTCATTAATATTATAGACAGAAATGTTTTCTTTCCATAAATAAAGAAACAGTCTATTAAATACTATTAGATACAGAAATAATTGGCATAAGAATCATACATATTTTATTTTCTCTTTTTTGATGAAACATATATATCTTTTATTTGGTTATAAACAAATATAAACATATGCTTCCATAACACAGAATTATAAATACGATACAATTATAAAATTATAAATTATAATTTATAAATACCATTACAATTATAAAATTATAAAAGTTCTCATGCTAGTCTAAATCACACCTCTTTACAATGTAAAAGTTTATTCAGCCTCATTCCCAGTCTAATTTTTTTCTTTTTGGTACTGGAGATCGAACTCAGGTCCTTGCGTTTAAGCAGCAGGCGGTGAAACCACTGAGCTAAATCCCCAGCCCTCCCAATCTAATTTAGGACTCTTTGTAAAGCTGTAACACTTAATAAAGCTAAAATTGTGTTAAAGTCACTTTTTCCTTGAAATACTACCATTAACTATATATTGATATGCCACTGTCTTATTACCAAACTGAACTTAAATTGTAAACATTTACTTACTTACATAGAATCTCATACTAAGCTTTTGTTTTTTAGCTGTACTATATCATGTAATAATAAATAATTTTTAAAAATTTAAACAATTAAGGAAAAGAGATGGGATGGCCACTCTAAGGGAAAATACAGCCAACAGAATGTTTTCTTCCCTTTTGTGGTACTAGGAATTGAACCCAGGGCCTTCACACTGAGCTACATCTCCAGCCCATTTTTATTTTTTATTTTGGAACAGACTCTCACTAAATTGCTAAGTTTCTCAGACTGGGCTCAAACTTACAATCCTCTTGCCTCAGCCTCCCAGAGTGCTGGGATTACATGTGTGCACCACTATACCTGGGTCCAAGGGAAGATATTATTAAGCAACAACTAATTCTATTTGCAGGCCTACCAGGAAGAAATCAATGATTGTGGAGAATTTGGAGGGAGAAGTGATTTTTAAGGTACTGGGATTGAACCCAGGGCTTTGTACATGCTAGGAAAGCTCTCTACCACTGACTGAGCCATGCCTCTTCAAGCCTTAAGAATTTGAATATGCTACATAAGGAAAAGGAAGATTTTTGATGAAACAAAAGGAGAAGGGTGAGGTCAAGAATACAGGGTAAGGGATGGGCCTTAGATTTAGCTCAGTGGTTCTGGCGCCTGCCTCAAAAGCGCAAGGTCCTGAGTTCGATCCCCGGCACCAAAAAAAGAATACAGGTAAGGGGACCGACCAGTGGACAGTGAGGACCTCAGCCACGTGGAGGACCACCCACCTGCCTCTGGTCTCCTGGCTGTGCCACTACCTGATTCCACACTACAGAGGTACAGGGGGTCATAAAGGCCATTGTCCTGAGCTCCGGAAGATAGAGCAGAAGTGAACAACAGCAAGAGGGCCTTGCTCAGGCTCCTTGAAGAAAACTGAAGCCCACTGGAAAAGTGAAGAGAATCTCTGCAATGAAGGCACACCAGACCACCGTGCTTGGTAAGTTGGAAGGATCATCACCTCCCATCAGAACCTGGACTATCTTCAGGGGAAGGGCAACTGTAAGCTGCAGTAGAACCTTGCAGAGTTCAACCCTGCAGGAGGACAGGGAGCTCAACCTGGGACTTGCAGCCAGAAATCTGCCTGAATCTCACAGGTCTGCTACTGGCTTGCTGAGATTCATTGACTTGTGTCTGCATATATAACTGCTGCCCACATTGTGTACTGTTACAGCAGAGATACAACCGAAAGAAGGCCCTTCATTTTTCCTTTTTATTTGTTATTTTCAATTTTTTTCCTCTCATTCTTAATTTTTATTTTTTCTACTCTTTTCAAATTTTTATTTTTCTCTTCCCTGTTCTGGCCCTAATTCAGATTTCTTCTTAATTTTTCTTTTCTTCTCTTTTTTTCTTTTCTCAATTGTCATTAGTTTTAAAGGAAAGTAAATACAGTTTCTAAGCTTCCCTATTGCTGTTAGGTTGTTCTGTTCTTGTCTTTGTTCTTTCATTCTGTCTTTTGCTCTTGCTTTCAACAGTTTTTTAGAGTTTGCATGATCTTTATATGTCCTCTGGCCTCACTGCTAACCTTTCCTTATCCTTCTACCTACCTATTACTCCCCCCCCAACTCCTTCTAACTCCCCATCCCAAAGGGTACAGTTGCTTTATTGAAGAGTTTATTCACTATAAACATATGTTGGGCTGGTCCTCGATTTTGATTTAATTCACAAATTTACAAGTTAATAACTATCACAAATTGTCATTTTCTAAGCTGTGCTTGATGCTATGGTGTTGCTGACTTTATCACTTGGGCTAAGGTATTGTGATTGATCTAATCAGTTGTCCTTCATGGTATAATGAAAATGAGAAGCCTCAGAGTCATTAGAGACTCAATACCTAAAAGACGCCTCTGAGAAGCAATCATTCAATAAAGGTTCTAATTACAAGCAAAAAAGATACAATAAGCAATTTCAAAGTATCAACCCATGAATTAAACCAAGGACAGTACCAAAAACAAAAATGAGAAGACATTTAAGCAACACACAAACACAGACTTCCACCCCACCAAAGGTAAATTCTGGGGGAAATGAGGTGGAGAAGTCTGATAATCAACCACCTGGACACCCTGTACCGATAGCACAGGAAGTAACAAAACAGATGAATGAGGCTCTAGAAAAATTCAAAACAGAAATAATCTCCCAGATAACTACAGAGATGGTGAGCAAAGTGAAAGACATGATTAGAGGATCTAGAACAGAAACAGGTTAAAAAAAAAAAATAGATGTCCTCAGAACCATGCGGGAAGCCATGAATGCCCAGCATAAGAAAGAAATGAAAACCATGAAACAGATTCAAACAGATATCCAGGAGATTAAAAACTCCACTGAAAATATTCACAGCAGATTAAGGGAATGTGAAGATAGAATATCAGATATAGAAGACAGGATTGCAGTTAGTGACAATGAAAACAGATTTTTTAAAAATAGTAAGGGACCACAAGAAATCAATTCAGCAGCTGTTAGATGATGCAAAGAAGAATAACAAAAGACTGATAGGAGTCCATGAAAATACAGGAGAAAGTACAAATTATATAAAAAAACTGTTTACAGAAGTAATAGTAGAAAACTTCCCAGACAGAGCTTGAGAATGTGACATACAGATAAGTGAGGCGTACAGAAATCCAACTAGCCACAGTCATAAAAAATCTATACCTAGACATATAACAGTCAAGATTCCAGAAACCCAACAGAAGAACAAAATTCTACAAACAGAGAAAAGAAACAAATCACCTACAAAGGAAAGCCCATCAGAATCATGGCAGACTTCTCAACACAAACCCTCAAGTCAAGGAGAGCCGGGAGTGAAGTATTTTAAGCCCTAAAAGAAAAAAATTTCCAACCTAGACAGTTGTATCCTGCAAAATTATCTTTCAGAGAGCCGGGGATTTAGCTCAGTGGTTTTGCTGCCTGCTGCGCAAGCATAAGGACATGAGTTCAATCCCCGGTACCAAAAAAAAAAAAAAAAAAAATTGTCCTTCAGAACCGATGGGGAAATTAGATACTTCCATGACAAAGAACACCTGAGAAATTTCATGAACACCAAACCAGGACTCCAAACAATTCTAAACAATATCCTAGAAAAAGACAATGAAGGACACAAGTCCAGGAGGCCCAACAGACTGAAAGCACCAGGAAAGGTAAGAAACTAAAGGGAAAGGGGGAAAAATAAAAAATACAAGAGCCAACAACAGTAAAACATCATGATAAGGATGAGTCAATATCTATCAATTATAACCATCAATATTAATGGCCTCAATTCACCAATCAAAAGAAACAGACTGACAGAATGGATTAAGAAGCAAAATACAACAACATACAACAAGAAACATACCTAACTCAAAGAGAAATTCATAGACTGAAAGGAAAAGGATGGAAAACAGTTCTCCATGTGACAGGAACCCAAAAAAAGCAGGGGTAGCAATCTTTTAATTTTGGTACTCAGGATAGAACTCAGGACCTTGCACTTGCGAGGCAGGTGGCAGAACCATTGAGCAAAATCTCCAGCCGCTGGGGTAGCAATCTTATTTGCAGACAAAATAGATTTCAAACTAAAACTAATTAAGAGCGACAAAGATGGTCACTATATCCTTGTGAAGGGAACAATCCAAGAGGAAGAGATGACAATCCTAAATATATATGCACCAAATATGAATGCCCCCAACTATACAAAACAAGTATTAGGGGACATGAAAAACCAAATAAGCACTAATACAATTGTAGTGGGGGACCTCAATACCCCACTATCACAAATAGCCAGATCATCTAGACAAAAAATCAACAGTGAAATTCTAGAACTGAACCAAGCTATTGAACAAATGGACTTAATAGATGTTTACAGAGTGTTGCACCCGACAAAATCAGAATATACTTTCTTTTCATTCTCCAAAATAGACCACATGCTAGCTCATAGGACATGTCTAAGTAAATGTAAAAGAACTGAAGTTACCCCTTGTATATTATCAGACCATAGTGCAATGAAACTGGAGATCAATGGCATAAAAAACTGCAAAACCCCCACAAACACATGGAAATTGAATAGCACTCTCTTGAACAACCAATGGGTCACAAAGAAAAATTAAAGAAGAAATTAGACAGTTTCTACAAGTAAATGATTAATGCCAGTACAACATTCAGCAATCTATGTGACACAATGAAAGCAGTTCTCTGAGGGAAATTCATAGCAGTGACTGCCCATATTAGGAAAACACAGAGAGCTCAAATAAACAACCTAATGCTGAACCTCAAGCTCCTACAAAAAGAAGAGCATGACAAACCCAAAGCTCATGCAAGAGAGGAAATTATAAAGATCTGAGCAGAAAACAATGCAATGGAGACTAAGAGAACAATACAAAAAAATCAATGAATCAAGAGAAGGTGAGCCGGTCCCAGCACCTGGAAGGTAGCTCCCCCACGACCATCCCAGGCTCCTAGGGCAGAGAAGCTGAGGGGGTCCCAGCACCCAGAGGGATGCTCCCCCACCGCCATCCCAGGCTCCTAGGGCAGAGAAGGTGAGCCAGTCCCAGAACCTGGAAGGAAGCTCCCCCATCACCATCCCAAGCTCCTAGGGCAGAGAAGGTGAGCCATGTGGGCACCAGAAGCAAGGCCCGTGCCCCGTGGAAATGAGAAGACACATAAACAACTCTCAAAAACAGACTTCTGGATCACCTACAGCAACCTCAAAGGGAAACAAGATGGAACAATCTGATATTCAACTACCTGGATTCTCTGAACTGGCAACAAAAGAAGATCTGGGAAAAAAGAAATCAGAAATAATTACTCAGATAACAGCAAAGATTGTGCTCATGGTGCAAGACATGATTAATAAATCTAGAGAGGACACAGATAAAAAAAAATAGAGGATCTGAGGAACATGATGGAATCCCAACATAGGAAACAAATGGAATCCATAAAACAGATACAAACAGATTCCCAGGAGATTAAAAACTCCATCGAAAGTCTGCACAGCAGAATGAACCAATGTGAGGATAGAATTTTAGATATAGAAGAAAAGATTGCAATTAGTGACCAGGAAAGGAAAAACTGCTTTAAAATTGTAAAGGAACACGAGAAATCAATCCAGCAGCTGCTAGATGATGCAAAGAAGAATAACATAAGACTGATAGGAGTCAATGAAGAAAGAGAAGAGAGTGCAGATGACATAAAAAAAACTGTTCACAGAAGTGATGGCAGAAAGCTTCCCAAGGAGGGGAAAAGAACTGGACATACAGATAAGTGAGGCATATAGGACTCCAGCTAACCTTAATCAAAAAACATCTACACATAGGCATATAATAGTTAGGATTCCAGAAATCCAACAGAAGAACAAAATTCTACAAGCAGTGAGAGAAAAGAAACAAATCACATACAAAGGAAAGCCCATCAGAATCACAGCAGGCTTCTCAATGCAAACCCTCAAGGCAAGAAGAACTTGGAGTGATGTATTTCAAGCCCTAAAGGAAAACAGCCTCCAACCCAGATTGACTACACCCTGCAAAACTATCTTTCAAAATTGATGGAGAAATAAGATACTTTCATGATAAAGAGCACCTCAGGAACTTCATGAATATCAAACCAGCACTCCAAAAAATTTTAGATAATACCCTAGGAAAAGACAATGAGGATCACAACCCCAGGAAACCCAGCAGAATGAATCCATTGGGCGTGACAAATTAAACGCAAGGGGGAGGCTCCAACAAAAAAAGTCATGACAAGGTTTTTAAAACTTTTAACTTCATCTCCCTAATGAATGTATAATTCATTCTTGTTATTGTACTGATTAGTATTTGTCTGATTCTAGAGTTGCACACCTTTCCTTGTGCTGTACTGGCTATTTATCATCTTATGTCTACTTTTTAATTGGGTAGTCTATTAATGAGCTCTAAGAATTCTCTATATATTCTGGTCATAGGTTATATGCATTGTAAATATGGTCTGTTTAAGGACTACTTTTCATTTTAATGATGTCATTTAAAGTTCTAAATTTTGATGGAATCTCATTTATCAATTCTTTTCTTTTATACATCATGTCTTTTATATTCTAGGTAGTTCTTGCCTACCCTGAATTCATAAACATTTTCCCTTATAATTTCTTCTTAAAGTTTTATATTTTTAGGTTTTTTCATATTTAGGTTCCTAGATCCCTTCAAGTTATTTTCATGTATGGAAATAAAGGGTTGAGGTTAATTTTTTATATACGGATACCAGGTGTTCAAGTGCTGTTTGCTGAAAACACTATCTCTTCCTCGGCCCTTGAATTGAGTTTATATTCTATACAACGCTAATGTTAAATAATCTTTCAAAACTCAGTGGACCATATATGTGTAGTTCTATTTCTAGATTCTCTGTTTTATTCAAATGATCTATATGTCTTTCCTTACACCAACACTGCCTTGATTACTGTAGCTTTAGAAGAAGTCTTAAAATTAGGTACTAAACGTCTTCCAGCACTGTTCTGTTTTTTGTTTTTTTAACTTTTCTAGGTCCTTTGTACTCCTACATAACTTTCAAATTTCAATATCCAATTCTTCATTTATAGCAAGTATACACAGACAGTTTTATATATACCTTGTGTTTTCTAAACCTGCTAAATTCAAATACAAGTTCTAGGGGCTCCTAGAGATTTCTTAGTATTTTCTCTGTAGATGATCATTTCATCTACATATAAAGATTTTGCTTCTACCTTGCCAATCCAATCCTAATTGGGTCATTTTATTGCCAGACTATTTTGGTGGGGCCTAGGTTTCAAAGTTTAATGGACAGATAAAGAGTAAGCATATCTGCCCTTGTTCCCCACCTTAAGGAGAAAGCATTGTATCTTCTCCATTCACATAAGGCATTCTCGCTAGAAGTATGGAGTACCTGTCTTTAATCTGTTGAGAAGGTTCTGTTCTATTTTTAGTCCCCTGATAGCTTTTACCATGAACAGCTGTAGAATTTAGTCCAATACTTTTTCTCCAACTAGTGACAGGATCATATGGCTTTTTCCTTTCCTCTGTTAAAACGATGACTTTTGGGGGTGGATCTTCCAATGCTGAACCAACACTGCCATCTCTATAACAAAACCACTTTCTACATCCTGCCAGATCTGACTTCTAATAGTTTGTTTTGTTAAACAAATTTCTATCTATGTTCATACTTTTTTCTTCTATTATCTTTATCCAGTTTTAGGATTAGCACAATGTTGAGTTCCTAAAATGATGGGAGAAGTGTTCCTTCTTTTTTCTGCTTTAACTGTTTGATATAATTTATCAGTTAAAATGTATATGAGCCTGCTGTTATCATACAGGTAGGTTTTCAAGCTAGGAATATACTTTAATAGGTGCTATTCAAATTTTATATTTCCTCCAGAGTTAGTTTCATTAATTTGTCTTCCAAGGTACTTCTGAGAAGTTGTCAAATTTATTTCAAAACAGATTTTTGAAATATGCTTTCTATATCCTTTTAAATTCTGTAAAATCTGTGGTAATGTCTCCTAGATCTTGATACTGAAATTTAAAACATGTATAATTGATATTGTGTAACAGGAAGAAAAGGTCTAAAGGTGCAGGGGAAGTGGGAGGGGTAGGGGAAAGAAAAAAAAGGGAAAAGAAAAACTATGAGAAACGGAAAAAAATGGAAACAAAGTCTTTGCAAATAGGGAAGGGTGGAGGGGGTGAAGGGAGGGCAGGGGAAGGGGAAAAAAGAGAGAACCAAGATACTCATGTAATGGTACAAGATCCCAGTGATGTTTGTAACTGTATTTTATACCTAAAATGTACCAATAAACTTAATGGGAAAATAAAAAATAAAAAAATTTAAAAAAACAATGAATCAAAGAGTTGGTTTCTTGAAAGAATAAATAAAATCAATAAACCTTTAGCCAACCTTATCAAAAAAATGAAAGAAAAGACTCAAATCCATGCAATTAAGAACAAAAAAGGGGAAGTCACAACAGATCCAGCAGAAATCCAGTTCATCATCAATACTTACTTTGAGAACTTGTACTCTAATAAAATGGAAAACACAGAAGAAATGGGCAGATTCCTAGATACATACGAATTGTCAAAGTTAAATGAATAAGATATAGAAATTCAAAATACCCCAATTACAATGAATGAAATTAAAAACGTAATGAAAAAGTTACCAGCAAAGAATAGCCCAGGTCCTGATGGCTTCACTGCTGAATTCTACAAGACATTTAAAGAAGAATTAATGCCATTACTCTTTAAACTCATGACGGAAATTGAAAGGGAAGCAATACTTCCAAATTCATTCCTGGAAGCAAGTGTTACTTTGATTCCAAAACCAGGCAAAGACCCAACCAAAAGAGAGAACTAGAGGCCGATCTCCCTAATGAACATAGAGGCAAAAATCCTCAACAAGATACTGGCAAACAGAATACAGAGGGTCATCAAGAAGATCATACAGCCTGACCAAGTCGGATTTATCCCAGGGATGCAAGGATGATTTAACATCCATAAATCAATGAATGTAATACACTATATTAACAGAGTCAAGGACAAAAACCATATGATCATCTCAATAGATGCACAAAAACCATTTGACAAAATCCAATACCCATTCATGATAAAAAAAACCCTACAGAAAATTGGAATAGAAGGTCTTTATCTTAACCTGATTAAGGCTATCTATGAAAAAACAAGAGCCAACATCATACTAAATGGTCAAAAACTGAGAACTTTCACACTAAAATCAGGAACAGAACAAGGATGCCCACTATCTCCACTACTGTTCAATATAGTTCTGGAAACATTAGCCATAGCAATTAGACAAGAGAAAGAAATAAAAGGAATAAAGATAGGAAAGGAAGAAGTTAAACTGTCATTATTTGCTGACAATATGATACTTTACATAGACAATATGATACCTAAAAAACTCCGCCAAAAGACTTCTAGACTTAATTGACAGATTCAGTAGAGTAGCTGGATACAAGGTCAACACTCAAAAAACAATAGCCTTCTTGTATACAAATAACAGACTCACTGAGAGAGAAATTAGGGAAACAATTCCTTTTACAAGAGCATCCCAAAGAATGAAATATCTAGGAATCAATCTAACAAATGAAGCAAAAGACCTTTACACTGAAAACTACAGCACTCTGAAAAAGGAGATCGAAGAGGATACAAGAAAATGGAAAGACATCCCTTGCTCCTGGGTAGGAAGAACCAATATAGTGAAAATGGCCATACTTCCAAAACTGCTATATAGATTTAATGCAATGCCGATTGAAATTCCAACAATATACTTCACAGAACTAGAGAAATCAATCCAAAAATTCATTTGGAACCAGAAGAGACCTAGAAGAGCAAAAGCAATTCTAGGCAACAGAGACATGGCAGGGAGTATCACAATTCCCAACTTGAAACTATACTACAAAGCTACTATGATAAAAACAGCATGGTACTGGTAAAGAAACAGACCCGAGGATGAGTGGAATAGATTAGAAGATACAGAAACAACTCCAGACATACTCAACCACCTCATCTTTGACAAAGGAGCCAACCACCCTCACTGGAGAAAAGATGGCCTCTTTAATAAATGGTGCTGGAAAAACTGGATTTCAACTTGCCAAAAATTAAAACTAGATCCATATCTATCACCATGCACTAAACTAAGATTGAAGTGGATTAAAGATCTAAATATTAAAACAGAAACACTAAACTTGCTGGAAGATAAGTTAGGTAGAACTCTTGAAGACACTGTCATAGGAAAAGACTTTATGAACAAAACCTCAGTAGCATGGGAACTAGCAGAAAGTATCAACAACTGGGATCTCATCTTATTAAAAAGCTTCTGCACTGCAAGAGAAACCACCAACAGAGCTAAGAGACAACCTACAATGTGGGAAAAAAATTTTACCAGCTATTCCTCAGACAAAGGACTACTATTTAGAATATATAAAGAACTGAAAAAAATCAGACCCCCCCAAATTCAAAAACCCAATTCAAAAATGGGCATCTGAAATGAACAGACATTTCTCAGACAAAGAATTAAAAGCAGCAAATAGATACATAAAAAAATGTTCAACAACACTGGTCATTCAAGTGATGCAGATGAAAACAACACTCAGATTCCACCTCACACCCCAGAAAGAATGGCTGCTATCAAGAAATCAACAAATAACAAGCGCTGGCGGGGTTGTGGGAAGAAAGGAACCCTTCTCCATTGTTGGTGGGAATGTAGATTGGTGCAACCACTGCGGAAATCAGTATGGAGATACCTCAAAGAACTAGGACTAGAGGTCCCGTTTGACCCAGCTATGCCCCTGCTGGGTATCTTCTCCAAAGAATTAGAAGAATCATACCACAGTGATATATGTGTGCCCATGTGTATAGCGGCACAGTTTGTAATAGCTAAAGCTTGGAAACAGCCCAAATGCCCATCAACTGGAAACTGGATAAAGAAGACGTGGTTTTTTAATAAAGTGGGGTACTACTCAGCCACAAAGAATGAGAAACTAGAGACTTTCATAGCTAAATGGATGCATATTGAGGCCATACTCTTAAGTGAAATAAATAGGACACACATGTGTAAATACAGAATAGTTTCTCTGGTGTGAGAAACTGAAAGTGTAAATGAGGATTAAAACAATTAAAATGGATGACTGATCATTTGAAATAGGAAGAAAAGTTCCAAAGGGGTAGGAGAGGCGGGAAGGGAAGGGGAAAGGAAAGAAGGGAAAGGAAAAATTATGAGGAAAGGAAAAACTGGAAACGAAGTCTTTGTAAATAGGGAAGGGTGGAGGGAGTGAAGAGAGGACAGGGAATGGGGAAGAAATAAGAACAAAGATGCATCATGTACAGGTACAATATCCCAATGATAAATGTAAACATACTGTAAACCTAAAATGTACCAAGAAAAGAATTTAAGCAAAAAGAAAAAAAAAAAAAAGAATACAGATAAGGGCTGGGTGTGTAGCTCACTGGTAGAGTGCTCGTCTAGCGTGAGCAAAGCCCTGAGTTTGTCTCCCAGGATTGGGCGGGCGGGGGTGTCTCAGAGACAGACCCAAGCAAAGGGAAGTCTTTTGACAGGGAGTCACCCAGTCAGAAGTAGTTCCTGGAACTTGATGGGGAGACAGGACAGGCTCCCTCCCAGCCTTTCTTCTTCATCCCTCTCAACAGATCTCTTGCTGATTTGCGGAAATGGGTAGAGAATTGAGAAGATGTAAAGAAGGAAGCCAAGGATAAGGGCTAACGTTTTGTAGCTCAGTGCTTCAAGCCTTGAAATCTAGAATTTAAAGTCTCAAGTTGGGAAGTTCAGCTTTGAGCTAGGAGACAGAGCCCAGGGCTCTAGTTCTAGCTCTAAGAAACTATGAGATTTTAAGCAAAAAATGGGGCTGTCCGTTGGGAATTCACCAAGGTAAGTAGTTAGAACTAAATTACTATTCTTAAGTCTATTCCAGCTCTAGTCATTATTTTATGTACTTTATTGCAACTGTTATACTAATTGAGAAGGGATAATCAGATAATCACTAAAGAAGGATAACGGCCTTTATACAAAAAAAAAACTGTAAGAATTCTACTTGTAATTGAATTATATCTATATTCTTTTTACTGTTAAGCACATTTCCCTTAAGGAATCCATAGCACGGAAATCAACCACTCAAATATAATTCCAAGTACAGCTCAGGTTTTTCTGTTTGTTTCCTTCTTTCTTTTTCTTTTCTAGGCAATTGTCACTACAAAAACTCTTGTTTGTTTTTTAATTTCAGATTTGTTTCCAAATCTTGGCATTGCTTTGATTTTTTTTTTTTTTGTACCACAAATCAAACTCGGGACCTTGTGCTTGCGAGGTAGGCAGCAGAACCACTGAGCTAAATCCCTGGCCCAAAAACTCATTGTTTTAAAATGCATGTTGGAATACCCTGAACTGGCTGCTACTAAATACATTAAAAGCCTATTACTATAAATGTACTTATTATGTAAAACTCCATCTAAAGGTGAAAAAAACTCTTTAAACATTGGGAACACCTGAAGAGAGATGAATCTGTGCCTTCAAATACAACTAATAGCGGAGGGTGGGGGGATTCATTTTTAGTCAAACTACCTCAGAATACCTCTTCTTTGAGCCTAATAAAACCTTATTAAAGCTAAATCCTCCCTGCACTCTAATCCTCTGGCCCAGTTTCACTCCCTGTCCCTTTGTCAGGGCAATACTGGGCTGGTGAAATAAAGCAAGCATCTGACAGACCCTGATTCTCCTGCATCTGGTCCTGCGCCTCTCTCCACTTGCCACAGTCTGTCTCTGGCCCATTCATTGTTTCAGTAAAGCACTGTCTACTTTTGTTCTTTTTTAAAAACCAGACCCAACAGCAGGGAAAACCAACACAAAACACAAGACAGAATAAACACAGTGGATATGAAAAGTCCTCTCAATATACACATTCCCTAGGGTTTCAAGCTTTGACAAATGCATGCTTCAAAAGCAGTAACAAGACTACAGAACACTGTTAATAATGCTGGAGAAATCCCACCATCTTCTATACCATAATTTCACAAGAACAGACTGCCAACCAGGTCACAGCCAAGTTTCATGCAACTGAACGATAATCAGAAGAAATGTAGAAAGGAAAACTGAAATTAATATTCAAATTTCTACCTGAAAATTGCTTTTGGACTTCATTTTTAATGGTATTTAAGAAACTAGGTGTATTAACTGCTCTCCTTCAAAAAAGTTTAAAAACCACTTCAAAGTGCCTTCATGACAAAACCATTTAGAGCTCTCTAAGACTAACAACCAATTCCAATTCTAAAGATACTCTGAAGAGACAGGTGTGAATTTTGTGACTTCTATAATATTAAAATTCTGTTGTGAACACAGAGGTAAAGGAAGTTGTCTGATCATGTTTACAACTCAAAAAAAAAAGAGGCAGTTTTCAGTGTGGTGACAGGAGAAGGCTGCCAGGATATACATGAACAGCAAGCGTAGCATGCCACCATTTGCGTAATGCACTACTCCGTACGTCTACAAATGCACAGCCCATCTCTATAAAGATACCCAGGGACTAAGGTGGTGGCCTGGGCACAGGGGGCAAAGTGGCCAGGGACACGAGGAAGGATGTGCAAAAGACAACTTTTAATTTAATAAAATAATGCAAAAGAACAACATAAACAAAAAGAAAAGTCCTTAAGTCTAACTGAAGTATAGCAATTCCAATATCCTTGAAGTCTCTTCTTAGGCTCGATATGAAAGCAAAGGGCCTGCACACTGCATACAGTCTGAAGCATATGAGTGAGGGTGAAAGCCAACTGAACACAACACACTGTCTGAATCAACTACAGCGACCACAAGATGCCTGAACAATATTTAACACAAAATCTATAAGGAAAAACCAATTACAATTGTCCCGTGGTATACTTAGGGGACTGGTTCCAGGGCCCGTGCAGACACCAAAAATCCCCACACGCTCAAGTTCTATCTTCCTGTTCATTTGAGATCATTTCTAGGTTACTTATAATACCTACTACAATGTAAATGCTACCTAAACAGTGGCTATACTGTATTGCTTAGGGTTAAAGACAAGAAAAAAAATCTGCACGTGTTCAGCAGAGATCCAACATTTTTTTCTTGAATATTTTTTATCCACCCTTGGTTGAATCTGTGGATATGGAGCTGGCAGACACACAGGGCTGGATGTACATCTGTAGTTAGACAAGTTGCTAACTCCCGATGGAATAAATACAGATGAAAATGACATGTTAGAAAAGTGTAAAGAATTCAGAAGAGTGGTAGTCTCTTTTTTTTTTGGTACCAGGGATGGAACTCGGGACCTTGTGCTTGCGAGGCAGGCGGTGGAACCACTGAGCTAAATCCCCGCACCGGGTAGTCTTACTTTTAAGAAGTACTGCTTTTGTTATTTTAATAACATTTATTGAGTTAAAGTTATGCAATTTACCTTCAACCTGTGACATTCATAATTCTAAGAATTTATAAAGTTAGTATTTTGCTAAACTGTGTGTCAGACTACACTTGAGTGGTTTTTCCAAATATAGCCTGAGAAAGTCTGATATTCTCCAAGACCATTTCTAGTGGTCATCAAAGGTTCTTAATTTTTTTCAAGAACCTCTTTTTAAGAAAAAGAAAAATCAGAGCAAATGTAGCTCACTACAAAAATTTTTTCATATCCAAAACAAGCTTCCTACACTGCAATTTACTGTAGTTATACCTAAGTTGCTTCACCACTATTCACAGATCCCTTAATTTGGCTGTTCTTATAGAATTCTTTGTACAGTATAAATGTGTATAAAACTTATTCTTTCAGATTAAAATTTTCTCTGAAAACCAAACATTATGTACCTACAAATATGTTTCTTAAAGTTCTCCCTTTTAAAATTATTCCACTTGTTAATAGCAGTGCTGGCTGCTTTGAAGCAGTCCTTTTGCCACAGGCATCGTTTTGTGGAACTCTGAAACAGAATTTGGCAAGAAGGTGGCTGGCTACCTCTGAATGGAGTATGCTGTACCTCAGCGAGGAGTACCTTCTCTCTCTCTCTCCCTTGTGCACAGAGCTGTGCATACTGTTATAGCCCCACATACACATGCAAACCTAGCGCTGCACACAAGGGAATACTACTCATTAGTTGCTGTCTTTTCCAAGATCCTACAGTAGAAAAAGTCCGGTTTACTTTGCTACTATAACAAACACTAATGGATACTCTGATTTTTGCTTTGGGTTCTAGGATTTGGGCTTCCAACCCTGATCTTCCAAGAAATAACAGTAAAAGTGGAAATGACTTATACTAAAAGTAACTGCTCTGTCACAGAAGGGAAGGCTGGTTGAGTGGATAGCTGCCACCATAAACCAACAAGCAGACCTCTGAAAAGGCTGCCCTTGTGGGGAGGAAGGCTTTAGTTTATTTATAAGCCTCCAGAAGCAGCTGAGAAGATCAAAAGTCCCACATTTTGCTTCAATTCACCTATGACTGCCTCTGGAATGACTGCATAGCCTTGAATGGTTTCAAGCTCTCTACAGATCTTTAGAACTCTTCTTCACTAAATTAGCATGTGTGTATCCGTGTGTTTTGTACAAAGGTAGGAAAAAGGGAAAACAAAAGCATGACAAAAAATTAAAGACTTATAAAGTAAGATTTGCCTCAGATAAAATCTGCATCTGGCACTATTTCTCCCTACAGTTGATGCTTCAGGGAGAAAACAATGAGCAAGAAGCACACAAGGATTCCTACTTCCCCCTCCAAAGCATTCTTTTTTTTTTTCTTTTTTCTTTGGTACCTGGGATCGAACTCTCAACCTTGCACCTTTGAGGCAAGCAGTGGAACCACTGAGCTAAATCCCTGGACCCCTCTCCAAAGCATCTGGCATGTTATAGTTAAGTAACTAACTTCTAAAATCAAAGGAACTATGAAGATGTGGAAGAAGAAACCCTTTTTAAAAAAATAATTTTATATACTATAACATTAACACATACTTATAATAATCCACCTCTATTATATTCTCTAGGGAATTACCAAAAATTGGTGCCTTGATCCTATACTACTAGAGAGGAAGTGCAACTTATCTAGGGATTAGGCGCTAACATCAGTGTACAAGGCAAGGCATGAAATTACTCTAAATTACGACTTGCTAGAAACCAACATACTTCTTACTAAGTTGAACAAAAAGCTGAGAATCCAACAAAGAAGTAGGGATTTTAGCCAGGCTATACAAAAACAATGTGTCTTCAAATGTAATTTCATTTAGATACTCATGCTTATGAGAGGCAGGTGGAAACGACCCTCAAGAACAAACTCAAAATGACCTGAACCTTCTAACAAAGGAAGTAAAGGACATCTACTTTGGAAACTACAGCACTCTGAAAAAAAAAGATCAAATAGGATATCTGAAAATGAAAAGACATCCCTTGTTCCTGGGTAGGAAGAACCAATATAGTGAAAATGGCCATACTTCCAAAACTACAATATAGATTTAATGCAATGCCGATTGAAATTCCAACAATATACTTCACAGAGCTAGAGAAAACAATCCAAAAATTCATTTGGACCCAGAAGAGACCTGGAATAGCAAAACCAATTCTAAGCAACAAAGGCAAAGCAAGAGGTATCATCACAATCCTCAACTTGAAATGATACTACAAAGCCACTGTGATAAAAACAAAAAACAAAAAAAAACAGCACAGTACTGGCAAAGAAACAGGCCCGGAGAATCTATGGAACAGATTGGAAGATGCAGAAATAATTCCAGACATACTCAGGCACCTCATGTTTGACAAAGGAGCCAAATATCCTCACTGGAAGAAAGATCGCCTCTTTAATAAATGGTGCTGGAAAAACTGGGTTTCAACTTGCCAAAAAATTAAAACTAGACCCATATCTTTCACCAGGCACTAAACTAAAATTGAAATGGATCAAAGATCTAAATATTAAAACAGAAACACTAAACCAGCTGGAAGAGAGGTTAGGTAGAACTCTTAAAGACAATGGCATAGGAAAAGACTTTATGAACAAAACCTCAGTCGCATGGGAACTACCACAAAGAATCAACAACTAGGATCTCATCTTATTAAAAAGCTCTGCACAGCAAGAGAAACCACCAACAGAGCTAAGAGACAACCTACAATGTGGGAAAAAATTTTCACCAGCTGTTCCTCAGACAAAGGACTACTATCTAGAATATATAAATCAGAAAAAAATCAGATCCCCCCCCCCAAATTTAAGGACCCAATCCAAAAATGGGCATCTGAAATGAATAGACATTTCTCAGATGAAGAAGTAAAAACAGCAAATAAACATAAGAAAAAATGTTCAACATCACTGGTCATTCAAGTGATGCAGATGAAAACAACACTAAGATTCCACCTCACTCCAGAATGGCTGCTATCAAGAAATCAACCAATAACAAATGCTGGAGGGGGTTCGGGGAGAAAGGAACCCTTCTCTGCTGTTGGTGGGAGTGTAGGCTGGTGCAACCACTGTGGAGATTCCTCAAAAAACTAGGATTAGAGGTCCCATTTGATCCTGCTATTCCCCTTCCAGGTATGTTTCTGAAAGAATTAAAAGCATCATACTACAGCAATATATGCACACCCATGTTTACAGCAGGACAGTTTTTAATAACTAAATCTTGGAAACACCCCAAAAGCCCATCAACTGGTGAGTGGATAAAGATGTGGTTTTTTTAATAAAATGAAGTATTACTCAGCCACAAAGCAAGATAAACTTGAGACATTTATAGCTAAATGGATGCACCCTGAGGCCAAATAGGACACACATGTGTAAATACTGAATCGTTTTTTCTGGTGTGAGAGACTGAAGGTATAAATGAGGACCAAAATGTATTAACAGGTATTGTGAATTAGGAAGAAAATGTTCTAAGGGGAAGAGGAGCTAGGGAGGAGGGGTGGGAGAAAGGAAAGGGAAAGAAAAAAAAAAAAGAAGGAGAAAAACAGAAACAAAGCTTATGTACGTAGGGAGGGGTGGAGAGGTTGGAGGGAAGAGGGGGAAGTGGGAAAAAAAAAGAACCAAGATATATCATGTACAGGTACAAATTCCCAATGATGAATGTGATCATAAGGTACACCTAAAATGTACCAATAAACTCAATTAAAATTTTTTAAAATGACCTTGTAAATTAATGTCCTCCCTTTTGCTCCCTCTCTCCTTCTGAATCTCTGATTAGGAAAGGAGGTGGGCTGAGTTTCAAGGATGTATACAATGGGTCAAAAGACTGCATAATACTGGAGCAGTCTTCAGAATACTCTGGAAGAGCTTCACAAAACTAATTACATACCAAAATTTGCACAAAGTTCCAAGTAAATTATATTTCCTGCTTCCATATGAAAGAAATCTTAACACAGGTAAGCTATCCAAGAGACAACACAAGTAAAATTAAAGAGATTTTTTTTTAGTAAGTAAATATGTCTGTTTTTAAAATATTGTAAATTACACCCATAAATATAGCATAGAAACACTGCCAATTAGAAACTCAGTAATAAACATCATATTTTGTAGAAATATTTTTCAAAATTAAGGGAAAAGATAATGATAGAAAAGGAACCAAAAAAATGTAATCATCTGGGTTTTAGGAACACCTGATCATGCCAATATTTATCTAAAAGCTGGTAGGAAAATTAGTAGCAGTAACTTCCAGCTATTTCTAGATTCTTTCTGTGAGACATCTAAAGAGAATTCTGTTTAAAATCTGCCCATGTTTGGTTCTGAGGAATTAAAAAAATATGCTATCATTAAAGAATCCTTAAAATACAAGAGTATTTACTTAGCACCAGAGATTATTTCACATACTTACATATTGTTTATTGAGAAAGTAAAACAATTCTCTCCTAAAAGTTCCCACAACCTTTTCTATCCTGTGTTCTGAGAATTTAAGCCATGGAAAAAAAAGGTAAAAGGATAATTGTAGTCTGGGAATTAAATATTTTAAAAGATTATATCACAATAATATCTTTAGTCTAACATAATCAGTATTATGTATTGCCTGCACAAAACCATAATTACTCGTTGATTTGATCGAGATTACTAGTTGATGCGAGCAATTCCGCCAGTCAGCCAGCCTTCAGGGTAATTAGTTAAATCAACATCTATCAAAATGACTAATAAGTTTCTGAGTCATGGATTAGTCTCTACAACATCACAGCAATTCAGACAGTTCCAAAACCTTGGTTCATCTTGTTTAACCCATAGACTAGGTTCCTCATAATTTAATTTACTCTGTACATCTTTTAAGTTTTTCCTCCCTTTCAAGGTAAAAAAGGAAGTAATAACAAAAACCAAAGTACAAAATTCAATTAAATCAGATAGTCCTGTTTCAAAAATATGAGGTGGGGGAGTGCTTGTTATTATGTGAGGGGGAGTACTTAAGAATGAAGAAAAACGGGTTCTTACCAATCTAACCACTGCTGGTGCCTCAAATTCCATTAAAGGCCACAATTCTGTTGATTTGATGCCAAATGCCTCTAAAATGTTTTTAGCCAAGAAGAGTGTGTTTTTTGAAAGAACAAGGAAGGCAATACATCTAAAGACTGGAGAAAATTTTCTTCCATTTACTGGGGTCAGTGAAACATCCATCATACCAAGAAGCAAACACCTTACAGAATAAAAGATCAGAGGAGCTATATAAGTAGAAGATCAAAGAGCCAGTTCCTCTGGGAGAATCAAACAAGTAACTGTCTGGACAGATCCCCCTCTGATTTCTCTCCTAAATCTAGTTTACATGATTGCGGGGGAGAATCACAAAGCAGAATATGCTATCCAAAAAAAAATTGTTTAAAAAACAATTTTACTTTGGTTCACTCTCTGGAGAAACAATTGTTTCACAGTCATCAAATAGAATAACCATACAGTATAGTTAAAGTTTTAAAACAACAACATTCAAATTAGCTACACATTAACTATAAGTAGGCATATGAAATTATCATCTACTCAGCATAATGGCACAGCCAGCCGAACTGATAAATACTCAGTAAATGCTTGCAAAGGTGTCAAGAGGAACTGGATGCATTACACCAGCACCCACCCTCACATCTTACTCCACTTGCTTGGGCTAAAGTTCTCTGTCCAGCCCTGTCACATGTACACTTCAAAGAACAAATTGTCATTAAAAGTTGAAGGAGGCGATTCAAAGCAGAAATAGAACGTGCCCAGTATAATTTTAGTAAAACATTTCACTGGTTGCCAAGATCAAAAGCATTACACTAGCATGGCATGGTGGTACGCGCCTGTAATCTCAGCTACTCAGGTAGCTGGCGCAGAAGGATCATAAATTCAAGGCCAGCCTGGGCAAATTACTGAGACTGTCTCAAAACAAAAAAATAAAAAGGACTGGTGGTACAGCTCAGTGGTAGAGTGCTTGCCTGGTATGCACAGGGCCCTGAGTTCAATCCCCAATACCACCTCTAAAAAAAGTGCCTATCTTATCCACTAATATCTTTCTTTTCTCAACTTCATAGTTTAACTACATCATCCTACAACATACAGGTTCTGATGCAGTTATTTCAGAAACAGACTGGGGTCTTCTTGAGCGTAGGGATCACAATCTTCTGCTACTCGTGAGTTAATTCAACAGGCATTTAACCCAAATGTCCAAGATGTGCAGTGGAATATGTGAATAAACTCCAGTCCTGGTCCTCCCTGTGGGAAGTAACAGCAATGGCCAGCAGAGAGAAGAAAGGGCTGCAGCTGATGGAGCACTCACTCTGGGCCAGGCACCGTACCACACTACCTATTCACAACTACCCACAAAGGGAGGATCTGGCATTGCCATTTTCCAGATGAAGAAACCAAAGCTTAGAGAAAAGTGATGGTAACACAGCAAAGAAGAGTCAGGAGCACCAGAACTGGATGGGAGGAAGGAGTCAATCTGCAGCCATGATGACGAGAAAGATTAGGAAAGACTTCACCAGGAACAGTCCCTTCATCAACACCCTGTTTGTGTAAGTATATATCTGAGGACAACAAAAGCAAGCCACTCACCCAAGCAAATGGGAAATGTGCTGGTAAAAATGTGACCCCCTACAGCCCAGCCCCAAAAGAAACATCATTTGTTGCTTGCTTGCTTGGCCATAAAATTAACAGAAGAGTGCTGAAGAACTTGTGCTTATTACAAATCCAACATTTAGGGAGATTAAAAAATTCAGAATAGGACAAATTATGGCTTGAAGAAGCTCAAACACTAGTCAACTAGGCACTGCTATCACAAGGTATCACTCAGTCTAGACTTGGGGATTTTTAGCCATTACTGACACTGCATTTTTCTGTTTAAATAGGATCTAGCTATATGAATGAAGTCTAACTGAGCCAGGCATGGTGGCACATACCTGTAATTACAGCACTGGAGGCTGATGCAGGAGGATCCCAAATTCAAGCCCAGTCTGGGCAATTTAGTGAGACCCTGGTCCAAAGATTTAAAATTTTTAAAAAGGGTAGGGATATAACTCAATGCAAAGGCTCTGAGTTCAATACCCAGTACAAAAACAAAAAAGTCCAACTGGCTAGTAATTCCAGTAAATGTTAGAAATAAAAACAAAATTAATTGTCCTGCCTGCAAAACAGAAAAAAATAAAACTAAACATAAACCATTTAATATAACCCAATTAATCACTTTTATTCTAGGAGAGGGGATATTCCAATGGAGGTGAACCTACAGCACAGGTGCTGCGGTGGCTGTTTGCTGTTGGCTGTTTGTCACTGAAAGCTCTAAAAGGTTTGCCATCACTGAGATTTAACAACATCTACTGTGAGACCCATCACCCAGAATGTTGATTCAAAACATCTTTGTGCTTTTGTTTTTATGTGGTACATACTGATCAACAGTCTAAGAAACAGCTGTGTATACAGTTTTCTGTACACAACTAAAATTACAAGTTAAAATGTAACCATATATGATTTTCTGTAATTGTTTATAAAACTACGCAATATCTTAAATACAAATTCAGGTCTCTAATCATTAATCCTCACACTGAATTCCTCCTCTGAATCAGATTCTGCAATTTATAACATTTCTGTAAACCACATTCATATTCTCCCTGCAGCATGGTCCCAGACTTTTCTTCAGATAATTATAATACAAAGCACATTCCTATGTGTGTGCTTTAAGGAACTGTGACTTAGCAAGGTTTGGAATTTAATACTAGAACAAATCACATCATGAGCTGGGTAAATTGTATAAGAAAGGTGGTTCTATTCTTACAGGGCTATGTACCAAACCTTCAACACAAACATACGCAAGTATTTGTCAACAGATTACATCTGGTATAACTACCTGTCTGCTTCACGGCTATACTGTCACAGTGATAAATTTGATGACCTTCTTTCCACCTTCCCCTACCCTTTTACTGAATTTCAAGAGTCAAAAGTATTGTAATGGATGCTGAAATATCTGCTGCCGCCCCAATCCCCCAGGCCTGAAGGATTCACTCTCCCAGCTAAGGAGAGCACTGCTGGCTGATGACAGCCCTTTCCAGAACTGCCCTCTAATGAAGAAAGCTGCTCTGCCCAAGATTCTGCCTTCCCTGGGAGCAGCCTGCGCCATAACTAAGGTGTGTGTGACCCCCTCTCCAACTCAGGGCGCCTCTGAGGAGCCCTCCCAGCTCCCTGGGGGTTTGTCAGCCAGGCCTCAGGTTGGACTTCCCAGAGTCTGTCACAGGTGGTCACGTCCCTAACTAACTCCTGCAGGCCAGTGGGACAGGTGACACGCACTATCCTGTCAGTCACCTGACAAATATATCTAAGGTTATTAAAGACATTTAGAAAAAAATAATATTTTTAAAAATTATTCTTTTAAGCGGTACAAGGCCTTTGAGCAGGGAAAGATGACTACAGACAAAAACACTCTAAAGTTTAATATGTTCAATCAATCACTTCTAATATTCAGCCCTTTATAGTTCTGATTAACAAACCCATCTTTAAGAATTAACACAAAAAACTGGCTTTTTGTGTTACATAACATGTAAGCCTCTATGTACTTACATTACCATTTGAAAAGCATTTATACGTCATTTAGGTTGCTGGGTGATTTGGTGCATTTAAAAACAAATAAATACCAAAGATCTGGAACCCAGCCACTCACTTTTTTTTTTCAATCCCTCTCCTCAAAAAAACCCCCTTTTTCAGGGGGTGGGCTGTGCATGTAGCTCAGTTGTACAGCATATGCTCAGCATGCACAGGCTCTGGGTTTGACCTCCAGAATAAAAAACATTTTTAAAAATCCAGATTCTTTGAGTATTCTAATTACAAAGGGTGATAAGGAGGAAGAGAGAAGGAAGGAGAGGTTTTTTTTTTTAATCTCTACTTTAATATATACTCATCTTCCTTACAAAACAGCTACTCTTAAGCTATGAGAAAAGGCCATATGTCCTCTGCTACATTGCATTTTAAGGGAACTATGTTTTCAGGAAACTAGCTCACTGGTTAAAACTCTCTCTGGTATTTCCGAAGCAGTTATCACTATGGCGCAGCACAAAGAACACTGGACCAGGGTTCAGCATTCCCGGGTCCCAGTACTGGTGCAGACATTGACCTATGGAATCTAGTAATGAGATTCTACCAGATTGATAATTAAGAGAACCAGCTGGTTAGTCAGGGGGCTCATATTGAAATACCAGCTCTATCTCTTACTAACCATGTGACCATGGGCAGGACATTAAACCTCTCTCATCTGTCAAATAGAGATGATGGTCTACCTCGTGGACTCATGAGAGCGATTAAATGGGACAGTGTGCTCACCAAAGTCTCTCATTGCAAGCTATTAGTAGCAGCTATTTTTCCATCTGTGCTTACTGGAACCCAACAGCTTTGGAGAAAAGTGCTTCGGACTTTTTAAAAATAATGATTAAAACTCTCTCGATTCATTGCTTTTATCAGATTTATGTCCTGGATTTCCATAGATTTTGTTGAAAACAAAAACAGAGAGTCTAAGAAATTCAAGGCCATTGGATTAGATGATCTTCAAGCTTTAAGCTGCAGCTGTCTGGCAGTCCTTGGCCTATGCCTTTCTCTTGGAGCTGATATTTACATGCTGAAGTAGAGAAGCGTGCTGTATTTCAGAAAAGGCCTGTATATGCACTGTATCTGCAGCCTTTTCTGCTACTTCTCACACACACCGGATACAACTGATGGCCCACGGTCCTCAATGACAGCTCTGCAGGGAACAAGACAGAGCCAGTCAATGGCACCACTGCATGACAGCATGACATACTATTCTCTCCTGGTTTCAGAAAAAAATAATAATCCACTTGAATCAAACAGCTAACTACAGAGAGAACTGCCACACAGTTTTCAAACCAAGGAACCAGTAGCAAGGCAGAGAAGGCTGGATCTATTAGGACTGCTCAAGTGGGGACCAAAGGCAATGTCTTTGTGATCAGAACCTGAGACCTTGAGCACCTCCTGGCTCAGGCCTGTCCACCTACAGAAACAAAGTCTAGGACCTAAAAGAGCAGCGGGCCTGGGGAAGTAGCTCACTTTCTTAGCATGCCTTCAGCCCTGGGTTCCACTCTCAGCACTGCAAAAACAAATAAATAGTATCAAATAGTTTTTGTTTGTGAAATAAAGACTGTCGTCAAGCCTGAGTATTCTCATGGTCCTCTTTCTTCATCATGCTATATATGCATATTAATGACCCAGCCAAGTTCTCCCTCCCCACTTCCCCATGGCGTTTCCAGATCCAATCATGGTAGGTGTATTTTTCAGTTCTTGTAATTAGGATTTCTTATTCTTCCAGTGTTGGTTCAAATGCCTCCACAACTAGAAAGCATCCCCAGAGTTTGTCTTTTTGCCCACAAGACTTACAAACTCCACAAAGACAACATTTACATTTTGTTCTCTGCTATGTCTTCAATACTATGTACAACGCTTGCCACATACTAGGCTTTTAGGAAATATTTAAGTGAACTAATGAATGAATGAACAAATGAATAAATTAAAAAAAGAGGAAGAGGGTTGCTGTGTCAAAAATTTAAGCCTAATTTTACCTATCATATCTATGATGTTTAAACAACAATAATATAGTCTCAAAAGATAAATGGGATAATTATTAAAGATAGTTATCTTTTTTTTTTTTTTTGGTACCAGGGATCAAACTCAGGTCCTTGAGCTTGTGAGGCAGGTGGCGGAACCACTGAGCTAAATCCCAGGCCCTACAGATAGTTATCTTCTAAAAGTTCCTTTGCATATCCAGCATGGTGACATATGTCTTTAATCCCAGCATAAGGGAGACGGAGGTAGAAAAATTGCAAGTGCAAGGCCAGCCTGAGCTATGTAGTGAGACCCTGTCTTCAAAAAAAAAAGAAAAGAATAATAAAAAAGAATTGCTTTTCTAAGCTTCTTATCCAAAAACATATTAAACAGTATTAAAGCATCTGCCTTTCCAGCAAAGATAAGATGCTTTACAAAGCAGGCTTTCTTTTTGATTATTTTTACTGGAAAAAGTTTAATTCATCAAGACAATAAATTGATAACAACCTTGGTTCCTAGTTAAGCACAGGTGATAGAGGTAGGTTCTTCTGAGACTGAGTAACAAAATATTTTGCCTTGGTAATTTCAGTCAATCCTATTGGCAGTAAAGGTGAGATATGAATTGGGTATGTGTAAACAGACTTGAAAATGCTAACCTTTCATAGCTTAATCATCACAATATAAAAAAAACTGAACTACCAAAAGTCATTGTATTTGCTTTTCATTCTACATTACTGATAAATAAAAATATTAATCCATGCTATCCAGAACTTCCTGGGAAAGCAAGTGCTCTTTAGGGAAATGCAAAGCATAGTAAGGGCTGTGAGGACATCCACACTTCAGAACCTGTAGAGTAAGGCTACATTAAGAGGAGGGCTCAGAGAACTGGTTCCAGGGGCAAGACTAAGTCAAGCTGAAACCATTTCCATGGCCTAGCCTGCTACCATGCCTTGTCTCAATATGATAGGAGAGGAGGAAAAGCAGCACAGCCAATGCTAGAACTACCACCCAAGTCCATGATTCCAAAAAATCTACTAGCAAAAGACATTAACCAACCTCTCAGAACCTGAGGTCTCCTTCTATAGTATCTATGAGGGTCAGGCTGTACTTCAGGTTCCCATCTTCACACCCTTTTCCTGTGATCTGAGCTAGCACTGGCACCTGGGAAGCTCTAGGTGAAAAGGAGGATTTTTTTTCACTTTTTTAATCTCCTCTAGTTTCTAAATCCTAGAAGTCTATAGAGTGCATCACATCACTGCTGAAAACCAACCACATGAGCACTCATGGAGTGATGTGTCTCATTACATACTTTATGCTCAATACAACTGAACCCATGACCTTTGCCTTGTATTATCTATTTCATTAGCAAAGCCTCAATAAAATTTTAAGAGTCAACAAGTGCTGTGGAGTCAGCTGTGGTGTGCATGCATGCCTACAAGGCCAGCCCATGGAGGCTGAGACAGGAGACTCACAAGTTCAAGGCTAGTCTGAGCTACATAGCAAGACTGACTTTACCCAAAAGGAGGAGAGGGCTGTCAAACACTCTGATGTCCCACTACAGAGAAAATAGTAAATTGGCACAATCTTTTGAAAAGCAATATTGAGTCTTTTTAAGGTCATAGCCTTTAACACATTTCACTATAAAAAGGTTTGTAGCATTAAGAAAATTGAACTACACAGTATGTCCACTACAGACTACATAAGCAATTAAACTGTTTGCATTCTAAGGCAAGCATGGTGGCACATACACACACACAATACCAGCTGTCCAAGAGGCTGAGGCAAAAGAATACCAAGTTCAATGCCAGCTTGGACAATTTAGCAAGATGCTGTCTCACACTTAAAAAACAAAAAGGGCTGAGGATATAACTTAGTGCTCCCTATTGGGGTCAAACTCCAATACTACAGGGACAGGGAAAAAAAACTTTGCCTCCTGTAATAGTGATTTAAAATAATATTTAATGATACAGGCAAACTCTCAACCTATACTAGAATAAAATGAAAACTAATATTCATGACTATAGTTGGTATAAAGTGTATATATGCCCTACCTCATTATGCATATATGTACAGAATTTATAAATAAGATGAGGAGGATGGATAACCTATGAATCATAGTTGTCTCCAGGCATATTTTATTGTCTTCTTTAGTGTCTCCATATTCCAAATTCTGTATGGCACCATGTCATAATTATAATCAAGTCATTTTTTTTTAGTATTTATATAACACTGAAGGATATAAAACAATGAAGTCTTTGGCAAGTATTAACTCACACTGCCTATTAAAATATTTAGTTCAGACGGAGAGATACCACTAGCAGCTAGAGTAGCCAAGGATAGAGTCCTAGAGGAAGTTCATTTGACAGGGTATTTACTACATGAGCAGAATTTGGATATATAGTATAGGGTTTAAGAGCACAGACTCTAGGCCTTAATTTCCTAGTTTCAAATCCTAGCCCTGCCACTTTACCTGCTGGGTAAGCATAGACGAATCACTTCAATTCTCTGTGCCTCAGTTTTTCATCTATAAAATAAGATGTTAACAGTTCTTTCCTCATAGAGATCTTGTGAGGATGAAATAAATTAATAAAGGGATTGTAGAACAGAGCCTGCCTGGTGATACACAGTAAGTACTATATAAGTGCTAACATAATCATTAGAAGGGCATTTTAGGCAACATAATATTTCAGCCACTTGCCAAACTCTTGTTATGTGTCAAATGCACCCACAAATCATACCTCTTAAGTTGAGGAAGAAAAGACTATCATACCCAGTTTACAGATGAGAAATCACAAGCAATGCGAGAAGGAAGGGGCTGAACTACCATTTGATATCAAGAAAATATGACTCCAGTGCTCATGCTCTTAACCATGGTAACATCCTTCGGGGGACAATGAACAACCTTACCCAGGCACACAACTTACTCCTGAAAGTTCCTACCATTGACAGAAAATATGGAACTGGATAATGAAAGCCAGGAAAAGGAGTTAAGCTCTCGTTCATTAGGCAATGGAAAGCTTATAAAGAATTTGAGCAAAAGAGTCACAGAGCAAAAGAGGAATGTAAGGAAATTAGTCTGGCACAGATAAACATGGGACAAGCAGCTATGAAGCAGAGAGGGTGGGTGGAAACAGAGAGGGCAAGGGAGGGAAGGCGAAAGAGAAAGGCAGACAGAGAGGGGCAGAGACAGAGAAACAGAAAGACAAAAAATATAGATAAAACGGGTGTGACAGGTGACAGCAAAGAGAATATAGAATAAGGCAAATCAAAAATATTTTCAAGGAAAAATTAAGAGATCTTAACAAACACCAAATACGGAAGCAAAATGGGGGTGGGGATAAGGCACATCTCACAATCCACTGAGGGCTGGAAAAGAAGAGTTTCCTTCTATTCTGATTTCTGTAGATTTTGTCAAATGTTTTGTATAATTATCTAATTTTAAAGCATCCTTTTAAATCCTAGCCAACAGTAACATAGACCAAAGCACACAAAACACTGTACTCTGTACGACCAATGCCTGATGACTGAAAAAGTGCACAGCAGTAAGTGACCAAAGTGATGAGTAAGGAACCTAGGAGCATAAACATCCATTGTGCAAAGGAAGTGGCTATTTACAAAATCAAGTTAAAGAACCCACTAATGGCTAAGACCACAAAGAGGGCCTGTCTGATAACATCTCTCAGCACAAAGATGGGCTGATTTACCTCTTGTTTTAAAGCAGCAGCCAGAGCCTGCCAACAGACATATGTGATTGATCGAATTACCTTACTAGCTGAGGAACCAGTGTGCCAAAATCATGTGTACTCACAGACTGCTCCTTCCAGGACAAAGCAATGTCACATGAAAGCCTATCCTTCAACTTCCACACTCATACTCATTAAAAAGGACGAAACCTGCCAGTACTCAGCATGGAGGGGCTTAATGAGTACTACTGGATGGTGATGACACACACATGGGTCTCAAAGGAATGAGCTCTCAGTGGAAAAGCAGAAGAAACATAAAGGACTGCAAAAAAGTATGTGTGGTAGCTAAACTCCAATTACCATCTCAGGCCGGGCAATTTCACTACATTATGCCTGCATTAACATTCTCACTCTTACCTTAATGCTTTATGAACACCACTCACAATGCCTCTTTGTACTCAGGATTATTAGCTAATACAAGTCTGTTGAGACTGAAAAACTACTACATTCATTCAACAAATATTCTTGGGCACTTACCATTCACAGGTAATAAAGGATTACCTGGCATTTTGTTGCTAATACAAGATATGGCCTATAAACCACTTCTGGAGGGGGGGACTTATTGGGAAGAGAACAACCGCAAAAAAAAAAGAAAAGTGGCAACATTAAACTTCACCTAACAGTCTGCTGATCCCAAACAGCAGCTGACTGGTTACCTTTAGAGGGTAGATACATATCCATTAAGCAAATATTCTTCTTTAGGTACGATATTGTGTGTGTGTGTGTGTGTGTGTGTGTGTGTGTGTGTGTGTGTGTTTCTGTTTCTGTCTCTCTCTTTCATACATTCAGGCCAAATTCAATACGGTTTTTAAAATTTTTACATAGTTGTTCATCTAAATTGTCCTGTTTGCTCCACCTTCAACATCACCGCCTGGAGGGAAGTTGCAGGCTCCAGACTCCCAGAGCCCTGGATGGGCTGGGAATGCCCTGGCCAGTCTGGCACCTGCCCAACCCAGAAAATCCAAACCCAGAGGACACAGCAGGTGCAGAACAGTAGGCCTTATAAGCACACTGCTAATGTTTTTACTTTCTTAACTTATTTTTATTCACTAAGATCATTTTATTAAACTTTTTATCAGTCTATGTCTGAGGTAAGGAAAGTTTATTATTGGAATTTTATGGCTACAGGGTATTTTGAATGCCTTTTGAACTTAAAAAAGTGAATCATCTTGTATTACCTAATATTGACTAGGCATTGTTTATATGAGAAATCTTTCACAGGAAGAGAAAAATGTTGACTCTGCCATTTTACTAAATACTCAGATTTAAGTATTTGAAAAACTAAAACTAGATAACTATGGTATAAAATGAAAGAATCAAACAAAATTTCAATAAGAATTTTCTAAAGGTATTGGTTGGAGGGCAGGGGAATGGGAAAAAAATAAGAACCAAGATACATCATGTACAGGTACAAATTCCCAATAATGAATGTGATCATAATGTACACCTAAAATGGGCCAATAAACTTAATGAATAAAAAAAAAGCTATTTATAGATACTTTCATTTTCGAGCATCATTTTTTCTAAAACTGAGATTCTCTCAACTTGGCTGCAAACTGCTCTTGGCCAACTATTAAATTCTGTTAGAAAATAGCTTTGTGAGATGAAATCCTACTGCAATTAAGATAATGGTTTATAGGTAAACAGAGTATGTCATTTAAGGCATAGAATCATAAAAAAATGATACATAATTCTTAAATATTTAATCACAAAGATAAAACAGCACATATATACACCAATACATTCAAACAGACCAAGGCTACTTCTGCAGTACAGGCCTACTGACTGAAGTTTAAAGCTGTCTTTCTTGCATAAGCCACAGTCATAAAACAGATAATCTGCACTATCCGTGTGGAGACAGACCTTCACATGATCAATCTCAGTGTAAAATCTTTCTTTCCTAATCACTTTCCAATCGTCAAATGTTCTCTCTTCTACAATCAGTTTGACAACTGCAGTGTCTCATAACAACTTACTTTCAGTCCTTCCAAAGAATTGAACTTCACAGAACCAACTTCCTTTTCACATTCATATTTCATCTATTTGTATGTTATATAATAAAACTGCATAATTGCTGTTCAAGGCACACTACTCAGCAATGTGAAGAGTGTGGGGTCTTGAGAATTTACTGGAAATGGTCAATTGGACAGATTACTCAGCACGAGTAGGCATGAGTCACTGTTTTCCAGAGAACGGAAAGTATTAGCAATTGAGGGAACCACTTAGATTGGCTAATAGAACTTCCACTGTGTTATAAAAAGAAGCCAGTTATGCTGTCAGAAGTTAGCCTCTAACTTAAAAGGGTATCTGCAGAGACAGGGGTTTAGCTCAGTGGTGCCGCGCCTGCCTTCCAAAGCACAATGTCCTGAGTTCGATCCAGGTAACAAAACAAAACAAAACAAAAGGGTATCTGTAGGTGAGGTTATTCTTATTTAGACAAAAAGTGAGTTAAGTCTCTCAGGAAGGGAACTTCTGTGTCTTTCTGCCACATCTCTTGGGCGAGAAGTACTATAAAATTTCTTTTTGAGAGAGTACACAGAAAATATGATCAAAAAATAGTCAATGTTTTAAAATTTTTTAAATATATTACAGTAAAAAAAAAAAAAACAACTTTGCCATTAATTCCCCTCAAAGCACTTCCCCTCCCTTCAAATGCACTTAACATTCTTGCCACTTCCTGAAGCACTTCTAGTGGTGCTCTTTAATGAGCCTTTAATGAGCACTGTCCTGGGTGCCTCAAAACCCTGAATCATTTGATTTGGTTTTCATGGTCATCTCTACTTTGAGGAAGAGCCAGGAGTCACACGATGGGTAATCCAGTGATAAGGTGGATGAGGACACACCATAATGTTTCTAAGGCCTGCCTTTCTGTCAGATGGCCCTCAGCAGCAGCAGTCACTGCATTTTTTACCACCCCTCGTAAAGACACTCATGAAGAAAGATTTCCAGAACTACTTCAGAAAGTGGCAAGAATGATGGGATAAGTGTGTTCAGAGCAAACAGGAGCACCTGGAGGAGAATTAATAGTAATGTGCCTTTTACTCGATTATTTTGTTTTTAAATATAAATTCGCTGTGTATTTTGATCACACCTCACCCTACTCTCTAGAAGTTTAATTTACAGTATTTACAATGGATGATAATCCCTAACAAGCTAGTAAAAAAAAAACCTGCTGGCTTTTAGCAGCTCAATCTAAAAGAAAATTGACAGAGAGAGATTTGTAAATAGATTCTCTCCCAACAAAAAGATACCGTACTGCTGTGTACCAGCATAAGGCCATTAAAACTGGTAGCCAGAATACTGAATCCAGCATACAGACTTGCATTTTATTATTATTTTCATCGGTGACCTCTGACTATGGCATCCATGTTCCAGCTTGTCATCAACACTGCCGCCTCCACGGGTCTCATATTTGCCTGAGCCTAGTGGGCGCGCCACTAAATGAGCTGGATATACAGTTCACCACACCTCAGTTCTGGATACAAGTTTTGGTTAGTCTGAACAACATCAGGAATGCTCTCAGGGGGAGGTATTCACCTGGGCAGAAGTACCCAACCCCTCCTTAAGAAAGACCAGAGAGTTCTCTTAACATGGAGAAACAGAAATGAGTACAAAACCAAAGTAAGTGTTCAAAGCCTGCAGCATTCCTAAGAATCATGTGGCAGTCTTGCCAAAATGCACATTCCTAAGGCTCTATCCATTTGGATTCTGATTCAATAGTTCTGGGAATGGAGACAGAGATAGCTGTACTTCAACAAGCACCCAGTGATCCAGATATGAGCCTCTGCTTCAAGCACTTACATATGACAACCCTCAGGACAATCCTAGGAGTAGGAAATATTATTATCCTCATTCCACAAATGAAGAAATTGAAGAAGAGAGACATTAAGTAACATGGCTGTGCTTATGTAAGCTACTAAAGAGAAGAGTCAGGATGGAACACTAGGCCATCTGCTTAAAGAGTTCACACTCAATCACCTCCTTATACTACATACTACAGGGGCCGTAGAGAGCCTGCTAAACATAAAATGCAAACTCCTCTAAGTTTGCTGCTTCCAATTCAACTGAAGCCCTTTACCCAAGAACACCCACTGCCAGGTTCATTACCAACCTTCATATGAAGGATGAAGAGTCCCTTCAACAAGTTACAACTAGAAAATCAGCAACAGAGGCTGTGACAAAGATGAATGTTCAGACTAAGAGACCCCATTCCAAAGGAGGACTGAACATTTTATATGAAAACCCTGATGCATGAAACAAACAAGGGCCCTTCCAACTAAAGATATGAAAAGGAAAGGACTCTGATTCAACAGGTCTGGGACTGGAGACTCAGAGAGGTGACATTCCAGATCCAGACTACAGTACCTGACAAGGATCTAGTGTCTAGAGTACTAAAGAACTCACAAAACTCCACAGTGAAAATAATAATCCAATGACAAAATGGGTAAAATACATGAATAAATATTTCACTGAAGAGTAAAGAAGGTAAATAAGCAGATGACAAGATATGAGTTACTAGGGAAATGCTAATTAAAACCACAAGGACATATTATTTTACACTTAATGTAAAATGGCTTAATTAAAAATAAGGACAACACTAAATGTTGGTAAGAAAGTGGAAAAACTGGACACTTATACATTGCCAAAAGGAATATAAAACAATACAACCACTTTGGAAACCACTGGTAATTTCATTTTGCTTTGTTTTGTTCTGTTTTGTTTTTTTGAAACAGCATCTCACTATGCAGTCTTGGCTGGCCCTGAACTCACTTTGTTACCCAGGCTGGCCTCAAACCTGCAGCAATTCTCCTGTCTCAGCCTCCTGGGTGCTGGGATTACAGACTTGGGCCACTACATCTTGCAGTTTCTTAAAAGCCTAAAAGTAACTTTTATATAACCCAGCAGTTGACCTATTGGGCATTTATTCCAGAGAAATGAAAATTCATTTTAATACAAAGCTCTGCACTGGTATACCAGCACTCACAACAGTTTTGGTTTTGTACATGCCAGTCCAGATTCCCTTCAACAGGTAAATGATTAAACAAATTGTGGTACATTTATACCATGGAATATTACTTAGCAATAAAAAGTAATACACTGTTGATAACAGCAACAATTTAGATGAATCTCCAAAGAACTTGCTGAGTGAAAAAAAATAATCACTAGCAGTTACATACTGTATGATTTCATTTAAACAACATTTTTAAGTGACAAAATTTTGAAAATGGAGGATGAATTAGTGATTGCTAGGGATTACGTACAGGAAGATGAAGATAGGAAGAAAAGGAAGAAACTAGTATGATTACCACAGGGTGACAGCAGGGGTCTTCAAAGGGCTGGAACTATTCACATCTTGAGTGTAGCAGTAGATATACAAACCTACACGGGTGGCAAACTTTATAGCACTTAATGCAGGCACACACCAATGAATACAAATAAAACTGGAAAAGGTCTGTGGACTGTATCAGGTCGAAACCCTGGTTATGATATTATACTACAGTTCGGGTAAATCCTTCCATTGTGGAAAACTAGGCAAAGTATAGAAGGGATTGCTCCATACACTCTTACAAGAGCATCTCAATAAAAATTTCAACCAAAAAACAAAAAGGTCCATGTTCTCAAGTGTACAGGTAAAGTCAAACAATGTATTCTTTCACTGGAACTATAAAATGGCACCTCTTTTCCAATAGTCATTTGGCAATGCTATCAAAAGTAAGAAATATGGGCCAGGATTTAGCTCAGTGGCACCACACATGCTTCACAAGGGCAAGGTCCTGAGTTCAATCCCCGGTACCAAAAAGAAAAAAAGAAAAAAAAAGATGGGGCTGGGGATGTAACTCAGCGGTGTGCCTGCCTAGCAAGAACAAAGTCCTGAGTTCGATTCCCAGTACCAAAAAAGAAGGTAAGAAACAAATGCATAACTTTGGATCCAACAATTCCACTTTTAGGGTATAAATATTCTAAAGAATAATTTATGATGTGCCAAACAGCAACAAGAACATCTATTTCAGTAGTGGTTTTTACAGCTAAAGACTAGAAACAACTAAATGTGGTACATTTACACCAGAAGTTCTATCTAGTCAGTAAAATAATTTTGTGGAGTTAAACCACTGATCTAGAATGATGGTTAAGTTTTACAACCAGTTCTCTCCCCAAATACTCATTCCGTTTCTACTGCGTGCCAGGCATTGTCCCTGCACTGGGAATTCTGACTTTCCAAACAAACCCAGACCTCTGTGCTCATCAAAACGTCTTCTAGTGGATTGTCCTGTACTGGTAAGTAAAGAAAACAAGTGAGAAACTACTGCCCATACACCTTTGTGGGTGATTACAAACACAAAAATACATACTACATTTAAATTCTAAAAAGACATAACCCAAAAGGAAAGCGAGAGTGTCTAATTGTATTAGTTTTGCTTATCTATATATTCTGTTTCTAAAACTAACAAGTCTCACTAGTGTTAAATCTCATTTAATTACTGGAGGAAAAAAGCTGGTGCATACGGAGTGCTTCTTTTCCTCAACAATACATGACATTTTAATGACATAATTAACATGTGTGCATGTAACCAATCTGCTAATCGCTGGATATCTTGTTTGCTTCCAGGTTTTCAGCGTCACAATCCAAGGAACACTCTTAAGTAAACATTTGATTTTGTCCTTCAGTTAAAATTCCAAGAATGAAACATCAGCTCACAGGTATGGGCATCTGAAGTCTTCTGATTTAAGTGGGCTTCCAAAATGCTGTACCACTTTATATACCATAATTAATGATCCATTTTCTCTGTACTTACTAATCTTGCAACCAACACTAAGGATTAATTTGCTCTAGGAGTCTCTAGAATTTCACTTTTGGGAGGAAAAAAATGTTTTTAGTTTTGGGGGTTTTTTTTAAATTTTATTTTATTGGTACATTTTAGGTATACAATATAATGACATTCATCATTGGAAATTGGCACCTTTATATAATCTCTTGATTCTTATTTTTCCCCCTTCCCCTGCCCTCCCTTCAACCCCTACACCCCTCCCTATTACAAAGACTGTTTCCATTTTTTCCTTTTCTCATATTAATTCCTTTCCCTTCTTTCCTTTCCCCTACCCCTCCCACTTCCCCTTCCCCTTTTCCCCTTTTCTTCCTATTTCACATTATCTATTATACCTTTTAGTCCTTGTTTACACTTTGTTTCTCACACCAGAGAAACTATTTGGTATTTACACATGTGTGTCCTATTTCACTTAAGAGTATCGCTTCAATGTGCATCCATTTAGCTATAAATGTCTCTAATTTGTCATTTGAAAAAAACGTTTTTTATTTGGGTTTTTTTTTGGTACCGGAGATCGAACTCGGGTCCTTGCGCTTGCACAGCAGGAGGCGAAACCACTGAGCTAAATCCCTGGCTGAAAAAAATGTTTTGAACAGCAAATCAAAATACAAAAATCATTTGGATGTTTGTTAAACTAAAAAAAAAAGTCAATTTTATTTAAATTGCAAAATTCTGAAGGGGATTTAGCTCAGTGGTTCCGGTGCCTGCCTCGCAAGTGCAAGGTCCTGAGTTCAATCCCTGGTACCAAAAAAAATGAATTGCAAGATTTTGTCAGATCCATGAAGATAAACCCAAAAATCAGCTCTGCAGGACACTACATTCAGTTCAATGATCTTTATTTAGCTAATCATTGTGGATTCCTATCTGACATCTCCAGAGCTTTAACCTACACAGATCAGACTCCCCCCTCCAAGAACTCACAGGCTAAGGACCCAGGGAGAGGTAGCTTTCCATAGTAACCACCTCATAAGAAGCACATGGTTTTGAATGAGACAGTGTGAGTTCCTGTGCCTGCTACAAGGCACAGAGTGCAGCCCAGTGCCCAGAACATAGTAGAGGGTCCAAAGATTTTGTTTCTAATTAGTGTTTGTATTGTAAGTAACATAACTTTAATACACCATAAAGAGGACTTCAACAGCAGCTTTTTTTTTTTGGTACTGGAGACTGGAGATCGAACTCCAGTCCTTGCACTTGTGAGGCAGGCGGCGAAACCACTGAGCTAAATCCCCGGCCAACAGCAGCTATTTTAATCCTCTTCCTTTTACAGACTAGGAAACAGGTTCACAAAGCTCAGCCTAGAACTCAGGTCTCCTTAATGAGAGAACTCAACCTCACTGCTCTTTCTCTAACACTGTTTTGTCTGTTTATAAGTTTTCCACATGCTGAATGGAAGCCAGAGACACCTTAAATCTCACAAGTATACTTAATCAGAGCGATCCGCAATTTGAGATTTAAGTCTACATGCTCAAAATACACTTGGTTTATAAGCACCTGCCTGGTTACATAATAATTCCCTAAAGTAGATATTTTAAGTCACAGGCTAACAGCAAATGGGTTTATACCCACCTCAGAAGATGATGATTGATTATAAATCTCTACTCTGATATATGGTTTCTGATTACATTAAACAGAGGGCATGAAGACTAATTAAAAATGCTCATACATTCATCACTGTTGATTGTGCATAATCCACTGCTAAAGGTACAAGTGCACCACCTTCTCTAAAATGACAGAGAAAACAGATGAATTTTCCTTCAGAACTCCCAGAGGCCATCTGTCTTGATTTCAGGGTAAATGGGCTTTCCCTAATAACCTAAATCACAAACAGAATGTCAGTTAGAAAACCCTGGGCCAAATTTCACTATTCTGTCTGATCAGACCAGACCCGATCACATGGCGCATGATCAATAAATAATTACGGATGGGTTGGTAAACAGGTCTACAGGCATACTTTAGGGATTTTCAAAACTAATTTTTCTAGACACCTACATAATTAGAAGTCACAATGCAAAAAAAAAAAAAAAGTCACAATGTGTGTTCCAGTCAGCTAAAAGAAACATATCCTATGTGCTACCACAAACAGCCCTTAAATTGGCTCCCTCATCTGTTCCAGCCCTATAGTGGGTGGCTGGTACTAAAGTCTTCTCATTCCTTCAGGGCAACAATCACTGACAGTCATACGCCAAAATACCACCAAGGTAAAATGCTGGCAGGTCCTTCCCAACAAGGAAATGGGGAAATCCTAACCTCTGTCCTCCAAAGAAACTACCTCTCCCTACTTATCCCAATCATCAACTCATGCCCCAGGCTGAAAAGAGAACGGTGGGAGGAGGTGATGGTCACTCTGTGCTCTCCTACTCCTCAGGAAACTGTCCTCTTTCCACTCTTCCCCTACCTTAAAAAGCCACAACCACCAACTTTCTCTCTGACCTGACTCAGGAGTCAGAATTCAGGAGGTAAGGATAGGAGAAGCCACCCATCATGCTCTCTGAAAGTGCCCAAGAGTAGAAGGAGCATCTTTGTCCAGGAGGCCCCTGTGGTACCTCTAGATGCCTGCACTGAGAGCAGCCAGATGAGTGGAAAAACAAATAGAATGGGGAACATGAAAACTCCTCAACAGAAAGCATGTTTGGAGAACTGGCTTAAAACTCAAAATCTGTGCTGGGAGTATAGGTCAGTGGTAGAGCATCTGCCTTCCATGCCCAAGGCCCAGGGTTCAATCCCCAGCACCACCACCACCAAAAAGAAAAATGCTGCTGCATGAAATATTTGAAGCTCTACCTTTTGATCCATGTATAAAGGATCTGACAAATGTAAATGGATTAGAAATTATATAATCTGCATTAATAGCAAGAAAAAGGTTTGAAACTAATGGTATTCAATACAGTAATTATAAACATAAGGTGGAAAAGGGGAAAACTTAATAAAAAGTGGTTCTGGTTTAAGCAATCAAATGACAAAAACAAGAAATGATATAGACTAAACAACATGGAGACTGCTATACCACATAGTCTATGTTCCTTCCATGTGAATTACTAGCGAACATAATTTTCTATTTTACAGCTTTATTATCCATTCCTTAACTATTCCTATTTTTTTTTTCAAATTCTTGCCTTCTTACCTTACTCCCTTCTTTACACATCTCTTAATGGGCCCAGAAGATCCAGGCTCTGACTCCAGGCTCTGTCCCTATAGACACCAATGTAATTTACACCAAGTAGCAGTCGGCTTCCATTCACTCTGCATCAGGGCCAGTTTAGGCATGAGGAAAACAACAGTGAATAAGTCAAGCATGGTCCATCCTTATGAAGCTTCGCCTACAAAAATGAGGGGTTCCATAAAATCAGTTGTCCCTCTCAGTTTTCAAATTTTGGGGCTGTTTTTGAGGTTTTTTTAATGATGCTGGGAATCAAACGCAGGGCATCCTATATGCTAGGCAACCACTCTACCACTAAGCTACATCCTCAGTCCACTTTTCAAGTTTTTAACTTTACCCTTTGTTTTCATTCTCACGGCACTAACTTCACTTTTTTCATTTCCATTATTTATTACCTCTACCAATACAAAGCGGCCAGTGCCATATAAAAATTTTATCTTCTAACAAAGAGACTTAGCCAAACTGGTTCATAAGGCAAAAAAGGACAATACAGAGGAGGGATTCTACAAAAATTAGAGCTTCAAAAAAAAGTATCGCAGTGTTGGTTTAAATGAACAAAGTAAAGGTTCTGGGGAGGAAAAACAAGCAGGGGAGAATAACAGAATGAGCACAGCTGGCTCTTTCACCTGAAAAACTGGAACCTGATCCCATGGAAGTCTGGTCCCTGGGTCACTCAGTTCTGATTGCTTAATGAAAGTGTGCAAATCAGCAGATATTATGCTGAAGCATTCCAAATGTCCCTAATTATGACCACATAGAGGAAGGCCTTAAAAATTATACTTCACCCTATTTGAAAGGGTGTCTGGCACATCATTAATCAAAACACCTCAGCTCCCAACTACATTAGAAGCATGATAATTATCTTCGTACAAAATTCACATGGTAACACTTGAAATGCTTCAAACCTTATGTTGACAACAGAACATAAACAAGACCATACATTAAGGCTCCGGCCATTACTCTAGTGGCTGATCAAAGTCAAGAGCTCCCCCCTTTGGGAATAAGAGGCACTAACGGGCCTCAGGAAGAAGTACAATTACCAGGATTATTATTTTACTATTAGCAGCACCTAGCTTTTCTTGAGTCATTACCATGTGTCAACACTACATTAAGTGCGGCTTTACATACCCCAAACTCAGAGAGACCTGAGGTTACGCATTCAGAACATGGCAGAGCAGAAAACTGACCCCAGGTCGGTCTGGCTCCACAATCTATACTGTTAATCAGCACAATGCCACCAAAGAGGTAATGTCAAAAGAGGGCAGGGAGGAGATGCAGTTGTCAATTCCAAACATCTCCCCAGAGCACAGTTTACAAGATTAAAAACAACCACAGAAGTTGAAAGGTGAACCACTAAAAAAGTTCAAAGAAAACTTGCCTTCTCTCCCAGGGCTGGTAAAACTTGAACAAAGAGAGATGGTGTGGCTGTAGCACAGGAAAGAATGATACACCAGGGTGTCTACCTGAGGAGAGGAAGGAAGAGTGCTCACTTCCTGTCCAGTCATCCCACAGACATGCACTGCATCCCTCCTCTGCGTCCAGTGCCTGATCTCCAACCTCAACATTTTGGAGAACAACTGCAAGGCCCCAACCCAAACAAGAACCTGTACACAGAACCTACGAAGGACATGAGCAGTACTGGCAGGATGCCCTTCAAAAATGCTCCAATCCAGTGTTCCTCCACTCAGAGGAAGACTTCTCAGTTTGAGAACTCCCTCTACCCAACCCCTAAATCACTTGTACTATATAGTAAGGACAGTACTGATTCCAAACCACTGAGTTTTAAGTATTTCTCCTTAATAAATGAACACTTTCAATTCTTCTTAGGTCTTTTCCTAGAGGCTTGAGAAGCTATCCTGGTTATCAGGCACCAGGAAAAATAGGTCTGAACTCTTATAGGCTGGTCCCTCCAAGAATAAGGGCCAGCACTATTCATAATGTTCATATTCAATTATGGCCCTGTCTTATCTTTACAGAACTCAAAATTTAAAAATATGTCATGGCCTTATGGAGTCAAATAAATCTGGCTTTAAATCCCAGCTCTACAAGTAGAGAGGGAAGGGAGAAAAAGGAGATGAGAAAAGGAATTCAGGTGTGTTATATACATGTACCAACTTCCCACAAAGAACGTAAACATTATGTACTACACACATGTACTAATAAACTAAAATAATAAAAACAAGTAAGTCCCAGCTCTACTACTTACCAAATTTACAGAATTAGGCAAAGTACTTCACCATTTCTGGCCTCGATTTCCTCTCTTTGAAAACAAGGATAATAACCTCTGCCTTACTAGCATCTTGCAGGCAGGAGAATGGCTCTTCACCATTGTGATTCATCCCTGCCCAAGGCCCATTCTAAGGAAAACTGATAATATTCCCAGGCACTGCTTGGGGCAGCCTGAAATGATCATTTTCTTTACTAAAGCACCAAACACACATATACCATAAACGTTCTCGTCATATGGAACAGAACCTGACCGTGTCAAGAGTGAGGACCTGACCTAAAAACAACCAATCCCTAAGGTGGTCCTCAATCTGTGGCATGCTTGATGTCATGATGAGATCCATTCACTTAGCCATTCAAATTCTCTCCAGCTGGCAGCAGGGAGTGAAGTGGATAGGCTCTGAGGCAGAACAGCAACTTGAAGAGTGGCTGGGTTACTATGAGGGCAGCTCCCACACTGACAGCAGAGGCTCCTAGAACTGGTGGGCATCCAAGCCTCTCTTGATTCCAGCCTCTAGGTGTCCAGTTCCCCTCAGCCCTTGCCCTTCCTGAAGCCCACCTGTTCTCTTTTCCTAGGATCTAACAATAAGCTTCCTGCTACCTGAGGTCATAGGAAGCTATCTCTGTTCTTTGCTTCCAGAAACAGGGCAGCTGGGAAACACACCCACCTGTGACACAGGCCAGGGGAGGCAGAGATTGATTCATCAGGCTGCTTTGTGGGCCTCACTGTACAGGCTGGGAGGGAGGGAGGGCCCAATCGACCTTGCTGAGAAAGGCTCATGATGCCTCTCACAGATGCAGGATACCAATGGAAACAAATGGGGGAAGGTGGGGAGCAAGACACCCAGGTAAAAATAAATGATTTATTTAAGAGACTCTGAATACCAAAGCCAGAACCTCTCAGGCCTTTGCTACCACTTACAGCTGGAAAAAAAATTACTCCAATACTTAGGACTGAAACAAAGACAAATATTGCTGGTTTTCTCTTTGACATAAGTTTTGATTAAGGAATGAATAAAGACTACCCTACCTTCTCAAAACAAAACCCAAATCAACCACCACCAAATCTAAAACTGAAGCTTCCCTCTGCCAACACCTAAATACAAAACTTTGAAAATGATAGTCAAAATAACAAACTGCATCAATCCTGAAATAGCCATGACATAAAGCCTGGCTTCCAATCCCACACCAGCTTCCCTGAAGCATTTTTGAGCTTCTTTTCCATTTATCATTTATTTTACTAGCCGTCTCAATTGAAACCCAATTTGTTCCACCTCATGTCTCTGGTTTGAATACATACGTCCTATACTTCAACAGAATGGACAATGGGTTTCAGCAATACCCTTGATGTACATTTCATAGTCACCTGCTTCAGTGCCTCTCTCAAATCCACATAGAGCACAGAAAATCTGTTTACTGTGTGTTTAAAAGCAGCAGCAGAAAAGCATTCCTGCATAAATCAAACCTTGCTGGGAGCCAGGGGTACTCTAGCAGGCCACAGCATAATTTATCCAGATTTATTTTTCGTCAGACCACTACTCAAGTGGACTTGAAATCTGTTGTTCCCATTAGCTTTTCTATCAGCCATCAAAAGAACCAGGCTCAAAAGCAGTTGCTGTGTTGACAAAGTATTCACTTTCCACAAGGGTGGGAAAGCAGAGAAACTCAGATTCAAAGCCACTGGCCCGGGTCCACTCAATATGTTATGAGAAATACCTGAGATAACAACACTTGGGCTTCTGTTTGGAGCTACACAGTTTTCATTCTATTCTCTCCCTGTACAAGATTCAATACCTTTCTGGCACTGAGTGGCAATAGCTCAAGGTGATAAGCACTGAATCACAACAAACTTCATTGAGTGCTTTTTTTGCAGCCTATAAATAAAATCAGAATCTTTGAAGCTAGTAAACCTTCAGAGGTCTGAACATCTCAAGGTTATTCATTTCTAAGCCTCTCTGTCAAGGATAGAAACACAATCAAAAGAAATATGGTTTACAATTAACACAATTTCTTAATACACAAAAATTCACATTTTAATTGTCAAAACATTGTACTAAAACATTGCAGACTTTTAACTTCTCAATACTATGCTAAAAAAAACCCCAAAAAACCCCTCATTTTCCCACAGGGTTGAAAAGTGCAGAGAGGAGCAAAATTCGGTAAAAAGCTACAGACAGATCTGAATTTTTTTTTCTATCATGCAACTAGTAAAATGGAGAGACTAAATCTAATTCCTCATTATGTCACAAAGACATTTCAAAGCATTTATACCACAAATAGCAAACAAGGGGATTTTCAATCTGTTGGAGGTATCTGCTCAGGTTATCTTCTCTGTCCCCCAACACCTCAAATTCAGGGATGGAGTGGGTGTGGTGGCACATGCCAATTCCAGCACTAGAGAGGCTGAGGCAGAAGGATTCAAGGTTCAAGGTCAGCCTGGAATACACAGTAAGTTCAAGGCCAGCCTAAACTACAAAGTGAGACCCTGTCCCAAAAATACAAAAAAAGGCAAAGAAATTCAGGGGTGGGACCTGCAGCCTGGCTGTCTTGCCTCTCACCTTTGTTGACCAAATCAAAAATGGGCTGAGTTCATGAAATTTTCTCCTCCAAGAATTTAAATCAGTATTGGAAAATGCTAAATTAGAGGAGTTGCCCTCTAATTGCTTCAATAACTGGAACATAAACTGAGGAGAATTTTAGAGAAGCCCAATTTAGTTATGTAGAATAAAAGCCATTTAGTGAGAGGAAAAAAGAAAGCAACAGAGAGTGCTGTCCTGGCTTTCTAATTCCTTATTTAGTCCCATCTGAGCCTGAGTTCCAGAATGCTCCCGATAAATTATTAGATCTAGTCTCTCCTTTCCTCCTTATCTCTCTCTCTCTCTGTCTTTAACTCTCCATCTCTAGCTCTGTCTTCTCTATCCCTTGGGGATACTGGGGAAGGACCATCTTCACACTGAGCTACACCCCCAGCTCTTTTTTATTTTGAGATGAGGTCTTGCTAAACTGTGTAGAGCTATAACTTGGATCCATGTGCCCCAGCCTCCTAAAGTGTTGGGATTCGGGTAGGCACCACTATGCCCACCCTAGCAGAAGTCTCTTAATTTCAATCTATTTTAATCAGGAAAGAGCAACATAAGCATGGGAGAAGGGTTAAGTGATATTGAAAAGATCACTCAGCAAGTGAAAAATAATCATCAAAATTCAGAGCCAGAAAGCCCACTTTCATCAGAAGAGATGGAGCTGGCATGCCATTTGAGAATCTGATTCCTATTTGTCATGCATGTATTATAATACCTTAGCTCAAAATCAAAGAGCCTTGAGCTCTTATGTGTTAAACAGGTAACCCTTCCCTTCCAAGGGTACCCTTAGCTGTCCTTCCTGCCCCACCCATATGGACATGGGGCAGCACATGTCTCTTGCATTTTCCCTAGAGTGTTAATTTGGTCATGTTAAACTTTTGAGAAACCACAGTTTGATGTGTAAAATTAAAATTCGAGGTAGAGTGCTACATCCATTAGTTCTGCATTATCTAACCACCATCATAAACCATTACATGCAAGTTCACAGTAGTCTGGCTGGAGTCAGCCCTCCTGTTCACCACCCATGGTCATAAGGCTCCAAGTTCAAGTTGAGAACATGGCATTTGCTGCTGCTTCCTCTCAGAAATGGCCCAAGGAGTAAAAACTGGAGGGATCTCAGAGTCTAAACATTGGACAGCAGTTCTGATTTTTCGATTAACTAGTTATGGTTTAATTTCTACAGGCATTTGACTCTTTCTCAGTAAAATAAAGATGATATGGCTTTCAGGTTTTTGTGGTTGCTTTTGTTTTTCCTTTTTTCCTGCCCAACATTTTTAAGAGATACAGGAAGAACACATGAAAGATCAGTGACACTTAAGAGGAAAACAAAAGCAGGACAACATATGGAACACTCACTGCGTAACATCCGGAGACTGCGGCTGGCTTAGCCAGCACCATGGCAGAGGCGCAAACTGAGCTGTGCAGGAGGACAGGAGAGCTGTGGACACCTGGACAAGCGCGTGCTTTGGCACCACAGCTCTCACTTACTTCTGTGTTGACAAGTGGTACTACTAATAAAGCCACTGGAAGCATCCACGGCTATACTTGGGAGGAAACAAAACTACTCTAAAACTTACCAAACATGCACTGAGAAAATTCTCTATAAGACAAAGGACAGTGGTAAATTGAGGGCCCCAAAGTAAATGGGCACTGACCATCCAAGCCTCCCGTGAGGGCAGGGACCATGTCCGCTGTGCTCACACTGTCCCTCCAACACCTACAAGCCCCTAGCTAAATGCCCAATACATATTTCTTGAAAGAATACATAAACCCTTTAAACATTTCTGATGTCTTAAAAATGAATAAGAGAAAATACATTGCCCTTTCCCTTCAGAATGGCTAATACATGTGGTGTCAATTTCCCTTACAGTGAGCCCTTGGAAGGATAATAGCGGGAAGAACGTAAGGTTCACACAATAACCATTTTACACAATAAAAGATGAAATCCCACTATGTCTGCAAGTAAACAAATCTGTCACTTGACTCTATGCTGACAAGTTAGCTGAGAATGAGCCGTCTAATAAAAAAAAAAAAATACATCACTCCACACTGGTTAGCCCACTCTCTGAAGTATATATTAATTTCCTTCAAAATGCCTCCCTTAAGTTGATTTTCTCCTCCAACCACCTCAACCACAAGCAATTATGTCACGTGTGCCAGATTTATCTGATCCAAATGACAGCGCCCTTAACCAAACATTGCCATGGCAACAAAGAAACTGCATTTGCCACTCTCTACTTGCCATGAGCCAATCATTTATTTAGCACATGCCTGTACTACAATGACACAGGATAAACGATCCTGTTCATAGCAGCATAAGGCAGCCCTGAGAAAATCACAAACACCAGACAGCCAAACTGATCACACAACCAAACACACTCTCCTTGAGGGATATGCTAAAGATCACAGTGAAAAGGGAAGGAAGGAGAAGAATGTTCTTAATGCTAAACTTCTATTTTAGAATACAATCATACAAGCATGCTATACAAGCATACAATCTCCCAGATTTTATTCAGAAAGGGAAGGGGGAAGGAAAGATACATATACCACATTTTATCAAAAGTTACTGAAAAAAAAAAATCATGGTTGCACACATCTGTACCCCAGATGCTCAGAAGGCTGAGGCAGAAGGATTGAAAGTTTGAGGCCAGCCTGGTAAACTCAGCAAGATCCTGTCTCATAAATAAGGTAAAATAAAATAGCCACAGATGCAGTTCAGTGGTAAAGTACTTGCCTAGCATGCATAAGGCAGTGAGTTCAATCCTAGGACCACAAAAGTTATTAAAAATAGGACGGGTAGATGAAAAAGAAAGTCAAAAAATGACATTCATCACTTGTTTATGGTTTTGGTTTTGGTTCTGACCATTTTCTGGCTAATTTCTCATTAGAAGATGAGGCAGGGTTCTGGAGGGAATATCCAGGAGTCAGCAGCCAGCTGTGACCACCCTCTCTTCCAATCTGGTTAGATCACCACTAAATCCTGATAGTACAGGAGGATGTCCAGTTGATTCCATGAAAAGAAGCAATTTTTTCATCAAGAATGTTCAGCTATTAAGTTCTGTCCAAGACACCTACAATTCACTCTGGGACACAACCAAAAATATTAAGGTCAATTCAACTAAAACCAAAAATTCTCTCTCAATCCATCTCATGAGTTTAATATGGGTTCTGGGTTAGAGTGGTCCCCAGCCCCTATATCCACAAGAATCTAGAAATTGGGTCAGCAATGAAGGCTACAGTCAGCATTAGGGCTGGAGTGAAGGGTAAATGGCTTTTTGATTCACTTTATTGTGACTGTTCATGTCAGCCTGCAGAAAAGAAAGAAAAAACAGAAATAGGAGACAGCTCTCCAGAGGATTCTAATTTATTTATAATAGATCACAGTCTGATAATGAAAGTTTCAGGCAGAAAAGTTTTTTTACTTGATTAAAAATAACTGACAGGGTCCAGAAAGGGAGTCTCTAATTTACTGACAAATCAAAAGGCGATGCAGAAGTCTGGAGAGCCCACTCTTGCACAGGACCCCAGTGGCACTGTTCGGGGTATAGTCCTCTATCTCACTGCTTTGCCAAACGCTTGATTACTCTGCAGAGGTGACTAAATAATTTATAAAATTTGCAGTTTTCCAGTACAGCAGGCTTTCCATCACAGATATTATTTTTTATTATGGTAAATGCAAGAAAACCTCTTAAAAGATAATGATGTACAATTATCTCACCATTCATATGGAAGGGGATGTGAAAAAAATTATTAAATATTCACTGAAAATAACTGTTTCTCCCTTAAAATCCATCTTCCCCAAGAAAAGCATTACGAATATTTCAAATGAAATCAAGGGTGGCCTTTCCACTGCAAACTGCTCCTCTGAGTGGATAAATGATCACATAAAGAAGCTAAATATTTGCAAACACTTCACACAGTGGTATAATTTAATTTATATATCCATATAAAATTAAACCATGTACCTCAGGGATCATTTATACAACTAAATATCTTTCTGATTATCATATAAAAAAGCTTAAGACAGATAACGCCTCACATCTGAAGCACTCACAAGGTGAGTTATGGCCCTGCCCTCCTTCCATAATTGAGTGAATGCTTCAACTGGTCAAATACCTGCTTCTCATTTTCAATCTGTTGACATGGAAAACAATAAGGTTTAGGGAACTTCTTTTAGTTTTTATACTTTTCTACTCTTTGGTTGTTGGTATAACAATCCATAAGTGACATTTAAAGCTGCTCTGGTTTGGATAAGTGTCCCCCAAAGGCCCAAGTGTTAAAGGCTTAGTCCCTGGCATGGTACTACTGGGATGTGGGGGAACCTTTAAGAGGTAGCACCTGGTGGGAGTTCTGAGGTCACTGAGGGCAAGCCAGCAAAAGGGGCTGTGGGACCCTGGTCTCTTCCTCTTCTTCTCTGGTTTGACCTCCTGGCTCTAAAGAAAGCAGTTTGCCTGGATTTCAACCTGCCAAAGATTAAAACTACACCCATATCTGTCACCATGCACTAAACTAAGATTGAAGTGGATTAAAAATCTAAATACTAAAACAGAAACACTAAACTTGGTGGAAGATAAGTTAGGTAGAACTCTTGAAGACATTGGCATAGGAAAAGATTTTATGAACAAAACCTTAGTAGCACAGAAACTAGCAGAAAGAATCAACAACTGTGATCTCATCTTACTAAAAAGCTTCTGCACTGCAAGTGAAACCACCAACAGGGGTAAGAGACAGCCTACAATGTGGGGAAAAAAATTTTAGCAGCTGTACCTCAGACACAGGACCATGATCTGGAATATGTAAAGAACTGAAAAAAAATCAGACCCCTCAAATTCAAAGACCCAATTCAAAAATGGGCATCTGAAATGAACAGATAGGGGCTGGAGATTTAGCTCAGTAGTTCCGCTGCCTGCCTCGCAAGCGCAAGGATCCAAGTTCAATCCCCAGTACCAAAAAAGAAAACAAAACAAAACAAAAAAATGAAAAGACATTTCTCAGACAAAGAAGTAAAAGCAGCAAATAAATATACGAAAAAATGTTCAACATCACTGGTCATTCGAAAGATGCAGATGAAAACAACACTCAGATTCCACCTCACCCCAGAAAGAATGGCTGCTATCAAGAAATCAACCAATAACAAATGCTGGCGGGGGTGTGGGGAGAAGGGCTCCTTGTTGGTGGGAGTGCAGACTGGTGCAACCACTGTGGAAATCAGTATGAAGATACCTCAAAGAACTAGGGCTAGAGGTCCCATTTGACCCAGCTATTCCTCTGCTGGGTATCTTCCCAAAATAATTACAAGAATCATACCACAGCGATATATGTGCACCCATGTTTACAGCGGCACAGTTTGTAATTGCTAAAACTTGGAAACAGCCCAAGTGCCCATCAACTGGAAACTGGATAAAGACGACATGGTTTTCTTTATAAAATGGAGTACTACTTAGCCATAAAGAACAAGAAACTAGAGACATTTATAGCTAGATGGATGCATATTGAGGCCATACTCAAGTGAAATAAATAGGATACACATGTGTAAATACCGAAGTTTCTCTGGTGTGAGAAACTGAAAGTGTAAATAAGAGTTAAAATGATTAAAATGAATAACTGGTAATTTGAAAGAGGAAGAAAAGGTCCAAAGGGGTAGAGGAGGTGGGAGGGGAAGGGGAAAGGAAAGAAAGGAAAGGAAAAATTATGAAAAAAGAAAAAAAGTAGAAACGAAGTCTATGTAAATAGGGAAGGGTGGAGGGGGTGAAGGGCACACAGGTAATGGGGAAAAAATAAGAACCAAGACATATCATGTAATGGTACAAGCACCCAATGATAAATGTAAACATACTGTATACCTAAAATGTACCAATAAAAGAATTTAAGCAAAAAAAAAAAAAGAAAAGAAAAAAGAAAGCAGTTTGCTTTGTCATACACTCCCCACCACTGCCATCCAGCACTTCCTACCACAGACCTAAGCAATGAGCCCACCCAATATTGGACTAGAACCTCCCAAAACCATGGGCAAAAATAAATCCTTTTTTTTGGTACCGGAGATCGAACTTGGGACCTTGCGCTTGCCAGACAGGCAGCAGAACCACTGAGCTAAATCCCCGACCCTAAAAATAAATCCTTTCTTTTTATAAGCTAATTTTCTCAAGTATTTCATTACAGGGATTGATAGTTAACAGAAGCAAAGTGAACTCTATTCTCCCAGCTGACAAGAACTTCATGAGTAATGGTCACTCTACCTTCTTGAGAATATCAAGCACTCTCATTTGTCACAGAAATAAAAGTTAGAATATACTATAGAAAGTTAAACAATAACATTACTTTGAAAACACTTATCTTGAATTCTGTTTATAAATTATTTCCACCACTGCACTTAATCAAAGATTGAATGGACATATACCACAGTACTGCTTTTAATAACAAAAAATATTAACTTCAAAATGTTCAACAATGGTAAAGTGATTCCATGTGACTTATAAAATATCCATAAAATAACATATACAACTATTAACAATCATATAAGACTAGAGTAATACACGCAGACCCGTGGAACAGAAGAGCATAATCCAGAAATAAAGCCCCTCATATAGTCATGATTCTCTACAAAGGCACTAAATAAATCCAATTTCCTTCCAACAAATGGTGATAACATCATTGGATATCCATCGAGAAATACTAATCTTGATCCCCCCCCATCTAACATCACTCACAAAACAACTAACTTGAGATATAACATGTAAAACCTAAAATCATAGAACTTTTACAGGAAACAAAGGATAATATGATCATGACTTGGGAATGGGTAAAGTTACAGAAAACAGTAACAAGAATAAGTATAACTGTCAAAATTTTAATTTCTTATCAAAGACATCATTAAGCAAATGAATAAGCAAGTCACAAAATGAGACTCTGGAGCTGCACAACATATATCTAACAAAGGAATGGTACCCACATAAAGAACTTCAACAGCTCAACCCCATTTTTAAAATGAAAGATGCTTCACAAAGGAAGATATACAAATGGTCAATAAGCACATAAAAACTATTCAACGTCAATACATATGAATCAGAATGATCAAAATTAAAAAGATTCACATGCCAAGGATGTGAAGCAACAGGAATTATCATACATTATTAGTGGAAAAGTCAAACAGAACAACCACTTTGGAAAGAGGCCCATCAGTTTCTTGTAAAGGCAAACAGACACCCACCCTAAGATCAAGTGATTCTACTTCAAGTTATTTACCTAAAAGCAACATACATGTGTATGTATACCTTCACACATATAAATGTTAATATTATATTAATGTATCTGTGTATAAATGTATCTGTATACACAACCACAAAAAACTAGAAGAATGTTCACAGAGGCCTTATTCGTAATAGCTAAAAAAAAATGAAATTACCCCAGATGTCCACTATAAGAAAACAGTGAAACTGTGGTGTACTCATACACTGGAATACTACCTGGCAACAACAAAAAACCCTACCAAAATATACAACAACCTGGATGAATCTCAAAGGCATGCTGAATGAAAGCAGCACCATATAAAAAGGAATATACATAAAACTATTTTTTATGACAACATAGAACATGCAAAACTAAACTATGATGGGCAAAATTAGAACAGTGGTTACCCCTGGAAACACAGAGGAGGGGGCTGACCAGGAAGAGTCACAAAGGAAATACGGGTGACGATGATGTATCATCTTTTTTTTTTTTTTGGTACCAGGGATCGAACTCGGGTCCTTGCACTTGCGCAGCAGGCAGCAAAACCACTGAGCTAAATCCCCGGCCCAATGTATCATCTATTATCATGACGGATTCTGGGTTACGCAGGTGTATGTGCTGGTCAAAACTCAGCAGATATACACTGAAGACGCACACGTTTCACTGAGTACAAATTTTGTATCAAAAGAAAAACTGCAAACAAATATTTAACCCTAGTTAATAAGTATGCTGAAGCACATGGAGGATATTTCACAGTAACTTCAATTTGCTTTGAAATATATCAAAAAATTTAGATATATTAATGTATAAAGACAAAGAATAAGTATAGAACAATGTTAGAGAATCTAGATTATGGGTGTTAAGTCTAATGTAATATCCCTTCAACTTTATATTTGAAATCTCTCATGATAAAAAATATATAAAATGGTGAAAAACTGTGAAAAGAAATATTTATTGACATGGAAAGATATGTTTATACACACACATACACTATTATTACACATATGCTATTATTATAGCATCTAAAAACCACAGTTTAGTCTTGTTTTGTTTCTGCCAAACTGAGGATGGAATCCCAGGCCTCACACAAGCTGGACAAGCACTTTACCACTGAGCTACATCACCAGCCCTTATTACCTTCTTATAAGGCTGCCTCAAATTTGCTATCCTCCTGCCTCAGGCTCCCAAGTAGCTGGAATTACAGGCAGGCAACACCACTTCCAGCTACATTTTAGTTTTTTAAATGTAAAAAAATATACAAAGAAATGGCCTGTGAAGGCTCACATCCAGGTCCCTCCAGGAACTATGTATGCAACCAGTATGACAATGTCATCATTGTTTAAAGCCCTCACAGCAGGATTCAACAAACTGATTATGCAATGAAAGCTGTTAAACAAGGTTCAGCCACCATTGGACTGAAATTAAAAACACATGCAGCGTTGGATGCACTGAAGAGGGCACAGTCAAATCTTGCACCTCATCAGAAAAAAATTCTCCATGTTGACAATCATATTGGTATCTCAATTGTGGGGCTTCCTGCTGATGTGAGGCTGTAATGTAGTTTTATGCACCAAGACTGTTTGGATTACAGATTTATATTTGACAAACCACTTCCCTTCCCTCATCTTATATCTCTAACTAGAAGCAAGATCCAGATACCAATACAACGGGATGCTTATGCTTGGTTACAATGAATGATACCCGCCCTCGCATTTTCCAGACCTGTCCATCAGTGTACATTGGTGGTATAGTGGTGACCGTAGCTGTCTTCTAAACCCACTCATCAGCTATCTACTTTGACTGCAGAGCTATGTTCACTAGAACCCATTCGATATCAACTCGTACTAAGTTGGAGAGATATGTCTGAGTTTATGGAATGCAATAAACTGGTTTGACATTGTGTGCTGTAACAGACAAATCCTAACTACAAAGAATATTTCAATTGGCACTATAGTAAAGACTTGGAGTTTATGATCTCCTATGACAATGATGTGCCTCTGTTCTTGGAATGTCTTCTGAGAAAGCCCTCAGAGAAAGGCACGCCTGCTCTCAACCTGCTGATTAACCTGTAAAAGAAAAAAAAAAAAAGCTGAAGAACCACCAAAGGAACAGAAAGTGACGAAGCAGCCTACGTGCGCATTATTAAATTTGAGAATGTAAAAATACACGCTTATGACAATAATCTATACTTTGAAACAAAAATGCAGAGTGGTGAAGTGGTATGCTTTAGGAATCAGTACAGATGTTTGTTTTTTCCAAGGAACTTCAGTGAAACCATGTAATGTAATTGGATACATTTTCTTTTGAGGGGATCTATATAATCATTTTCCATAAAGTATAGATACATGTACTAATGTTTTATGTGGAAAAAAATAAATTGGCTTATATATCACATGGTTTCTCTTATATGAGAAACCCAAATTATAAATACACAACAAAATAAGTGATAATAGGAAGTAGAGAGATAGATCTTTCTCAAATGGGAAGGGGATCAACAGATGGGGGAAGAGGAAGGAAGGGGAGGAAGAGGAGAAAGGGGAGGGAAAAGGTATGTAAGAAGGAATTAAGATGTGTTGCGTGCAAGTGCCAGCTCCACACAAGGAATGTAATTATGTACTACAAACATGTACTAATAAAAAAAATATGAAAACGTAGTGTCTTTGTGGTAACTGAAGTTATCAGAACTTTTTTTAAATTTAAAAGTCTTATGAGAAAATAAAACTTCAAGTCACTAAAACCCACTCTAGATTGCTGTTGTTACCTTCTTAAAAGTAAGAAAATGGAACCATATTATCTGCATCCTGAGAAGAGCAAGGACCCTAGGAAAAATTTTTTTTCCCCTAGCAAATTTTTTTAAAAGTTCAAACAACGCTCTCCATGAAAATCACTGTCAGACTGCTGAAAGGTTAAGTAAAGGGTTAATATTACGGGAAAGGTACTCCAGAAACTCTCCATACTATCTATACAACTTTTCTTTTTCTTTCATCTAAAATTAAATCAGATTCTTTTTTTAATGCTATCAGGGAGGGCCGCAGGCCGTGTGCGAAGAAAAGCAGCTAAAAGAAGCAGGAGGAGGGCCAGGAATTTACCTCAGTGGTGCCGCTGCCTGCCTCACGAGGGGAAGGTCCCAAGTTCGATCCCTGGTACCAAAAAAAAAAAAAAAAAAAAAAGCACCAGCAGCAGGAGGTATGCAGGGGGACGGAAAAGGAAAGGGAAGAGAGAGAACAGACCAGTTCTCCCTTCTTTGTCTAGGACTAGCCAGGTTTAATGACACTTGCAGATGTTAGAAAACATACTGGGCCTTCCTAAAGGTTTCTGCCCAACCAAGTTGTAAATCACCCCTTGACCAAACTGATGTTTCCAATCTAGATCATAATACTCCAGTCAGAGATATGTAAAAGTGAGGGGAAAGTACACCTCCTTAAATGTACAATGCAGTATTTTAAAAGTATGTACTTCCAGTAGCTCAATGGGAAAGGAACAGAGTATGACAAAGGTGGTGGCCTGGGTGCAGTCCACTGGCATGCTAGCCTTCTGCTGACCACCATTATTCCTTGCCTCCACACAATTTACTTGTTTGTCAGCTGAGAATGACAACAGAGGTAAATTTCACACTTCACACAAGAATGAGCTCACAAATGGTCCCCTCAGTCTCCAAGGTCAGAAGTCACCTCTGCTAATGTGTTTTGCACCATCTCTGGCTCAGTGCCCCATGAAGGTAAAGAGCTTAATAAATGCTTCCAGGGATGCCAAGGGCTGACAGAGTCAGTTTGCTTCCCAGTTCATTTACTCTCCTGGAGTAATGTGTACTAAGTATTCATTTTTACAAGGTTAGACCCACAGCTAAGGTTGTTTGTATTCTTCACAAAGAGGCTAAATACCTGCCCACAGAGAAGAATTCCATTCAAATCCCAAAGGAGGGAAAACTACTGCTTTAGGCAGAAGCCTCAGGAGGAATGTTCCTTCAAAGGTATAAGCAGTTTTTAGGGAGGGATGGCCAGGGACAGGGGAAAGATGTAAGAGCTGGCTGGAGGGGAAACAGACTTTTCCAATCTTTGAGCTGCTCGTTTGATCTGCTCTGTGTCTGACAGGTCAAGCCAATCCTGAGAGAACGACCTTACCTGGCTCTAGAAGGCAGTGAGTTCTAATTCCAAATAACCAATTTTGGGTTAGCCATGATCCAAAGCCTTATAAGAATCAAAAGCTTGATGCCAATAGCCTTTCTAAACAAATATACTGCTGAATTTTTGGTTCAACCAAAGGCTGTGGGTCCATAAGAGGTGTGCTGTTACTCACCTGAGGGACATGTTCTTTCTACCCTTAATTCTTTCACTCATAGCTCCATCCTGGAGCTACCCACAGCCACCACTTATTTTTAATTCTGGTGCTCTGATAAGGAACCTCTAGCTGCGTCAGATTCTGGTCCAGGGTAAAAAGCTAACAACTTAACAATTCCAGAGCCAGCAATCCTCAGAAGATAATGCTGGTCACCCAGAGTTTTTCTCCCCTAACTTACTGTGCCTGCTTTGTCTTTACTGGATCTTACATTCCCAAGAGGTTGCTGTGCCTCTCTAGATATTCTAAAATTAAATAAAAACTGAGTTTCTCAAATGCAATGAGTCACGAAAAGTCATGCAGTCCTGTCATACAAACCCACTCCATCTCCCTACTTCCCTCTGTGCCTCTTCTAGGGACACTAGCATTCTTAATTACTGTGTGTCAAGTTGTTTTCCCCTGCTTGGGAAGTTGTCTGCCATCATTTCTGTGAACAGTTTTTTTATGTCATCTGCACTCTCTCCTCTTTCTTCATTGACTCCAATCAGTCTTATGTTATTCTTCTTTGCATCGTCTAGCAGCTGCTGGATTGATTTCTCGTGTTCCTTTACAATTTTAAAGCAATTTTTCTTTTCCTGGTCACTAATTGCAATCTTTTTTTCTATATCTGAAATTCTATCCTCACATTGGTTCATTTTGCTGTGCAGACTCTCGATGGAGTTTTTAATCTCTTGGAAATCTATTTGTCTCTGTTTTATGGATTCCATTTGTTTCCTATGTTGGGATTCCATCACGTTCCTCAGATCCTCTATTTTTTTTATCTGTTTCCTCTCTAGATTTATTAATCATGTCTTGCACCATGAGCACAATCTTTGCAGTTATCTGAGTAATTATTTCTGATTTCATTTTTCTCAGATCCTCTTTTGTTGTCAGTTCAGAGAATCCAGGTAGTTGAGTATCAGATTGTTCCATCTCGTTTCCCTTTGGGGTTGCTGTAGGTGATCCAGAAGTCTGTTTTTGAGGCTTGTTTACGTGTCTTCTCATTTCCATGGGGCACGGGCGTTGCTTCTGGTACCCACGTGGCTCACCTTCTCTGCCCTAGGAGCCTGGAATGGCAGTGGAGGAGCTTCCTTCCAGGTGTGGGGACCAGCTCACCTTCTCTGCCCTAGGAGCTTGGGATGGCAGCGGGGGAGCTTCCTTCTGGGTCCTGAGACCGGCTCAGCTTCTCTGCTCTAGGAGCTTGGGATGGCGGCAGGGGAGCTTCCTTCCAGGTCCTGGGACCAGCTCAGCTTCTCTGCCCTAGGAGCTTGGGATCTGTACAACATTTTAAATAAACTACATCCCACTGAACTTTACATTTTAAAGTGGCTAAGTATATATTTTCTGAATTTTATCTCCATTTAAAAAGGAGGATGAAAACTTCTGTCATGTAAATTATATCTGTCTAATCATCAGAGCTTCATACTTCAACCTCCTTCCCTCCATATCCTGAAAGGATCACTTCTACTAAATTGTATTCTGACATTATGTGGTTGCCTTGAACTGAGGAACATAACAAGTAATGGCCACATAAGTAGCATTACTGTGGCTGCTGTAGAGATGTTAGGAGAATGCTGCTTTTCTAGTCATCCACTATCCTCTTCTCAAGGACCCTCAAAAGGAATTCTCTCAGGCCTCAGTTCTTAAAAAGGCTCCTTGAGGACTAGTGTGTTTTTAAATGATAAAGACATCATGTGACCTGTATGTCAGACATGGTGCATGAGTTCAAGGGCAGCCTGGAATACAGTGAGTTCAAGGCCAGCCTGAACCATATAATGAGACCCTGACTCAAAAAAAAGGAAAAGAAAAAGACATTGTGTGACCTGTAAATGACTGCATTAAAAGTATTTTGGGGGAAATGCTTCATTCATATCACCTTTTACCAATCTTTAGACTCACTAACAAGTCCTTGGATCAGGTACCTACCAGAGCTGAACATCTGATCTTACTGGAGAAGACATATGTAAGATAATCAGTAAATTATGATTTGTGTGGCCTGGTTTTTAAAAAATGATCTGAATCTAATGATTGCCTTGTCAAGTATCTGAAGTAGGAAGAAAAAGACAGAAATCAGAAAAAATACACTGGGAACTAAGGTAACACCATTAACCCAGATTCTAACTCCAGCTTAGTGAGGCTCAGGACCTTTAGGATATTTGCTCTTAGAACACTGTGAGATTTCAAGTTGCTCTCCCTTTATTTGATTCAGCTGTTCCAATGAAGCTCAAATCCAAATTTATAGTCCATATCTAGTAACAGAAGCAGACCTTGTTTAAGTATTTTCAGGGGCTTTAGTTTATTATATTCCTTTATTTTCACTTTCAAAGTTTTGTCTTTTTTATCCTACATTTCTATTCCCTCTCAATCTTTTTAGAGTAGACAAGGTAAATATAAATAAGAGGGAAATAAAAATGAGAATCATGTGCAAAAAGTAAAAACTTGTTTCTAGATATAATTGCAGCCCACTTCTGTGCAATGGTGAGATAACTTATCATTTGGATAATAATACTTCAAATAAATTCTTTAACTTTCCTTATAAAATATCAGCTCATTTTTAAAATTAAGGATGGGGAATTACAGTACTTATCAGAAACCTTAATCCAAAATTACCTCCTGTCTGAGTCCTTTCTTAGACCAGGAGAAATTAATAATATTTGACAGGACAAGTCTTCTGATATAATTGTTTTCTGCATTTTATCACATACTTTTATCATTTTAGCAATGATTCATTTTTATATAAGTATTTTGTCAGATTCAAGTCCACCTGAAAACAAGCACAGATAACTAGAGAAAGAATAACTCAACAGTCTTTGCTTCCTTTCCTCCTTTCCACTCTCCATTGTATCAGAAGCCCAATGCATACAATTATAAGGAGAGACAATTCTTTAGTTGTATCTTGTAAAATGTACAACTGTGCTAATGAACAAAAAAAGCATGTGATGAAATTAAACAACATACTTCTAAATAGCATGGAGGTCAAAGAATAAATCTCATGAGAAATTTTTAAAGATTTTAAACTAAGTGAAAATAAAAGACAACAAAATTTGTAAGATGAAGTATAAGTAGTCCTTAGGAAATTTACAGCACATATTAGAAAAGAAGAAATGTCTAAAATCAATAATCTAAGCTTCAACCTCAAGAAACTAAAAAGCAGCACAAACTGGAGTCTGAGTAAACAGAAGAAGAGAAATAATAAAAATGAGCAGAAATCAGTGAAATTGAAAATAGAAAATAAGTAGAAAATGTCAACTAAACCAACAGATGCTTCCTTAAAAAGATCAACAAAAGTGACACTTCTTTAGCCGAGATAACTAAGACAAAAAAACACGAGTTATTAATATTAAAAATAAAGGTTGGGCCATCATTACTGATCATTTTGACACTGAATTAATAATACAGGAATATTATAAAAAACTGTCTACAGTTTAATAAACTAAATGTGATGGACCAATTCCTTGAAAGACAGATTTTATCAAAACTCAAAGAGGAATAGATCATTTAAATACACTTGGATATATATTAAAGAAACTGAGTCAATTATTATTAACTTTCCAAATTAGAAAGTACCAGATAGGCTCACTAGTGAATTCCACCAGACATGGAAGAGGGAAACTGCACCAAGTCTCTAAAACCGCTTCTAGAAAACAGCAGAGGGAATACTTCCTATCTTGTTCTAATACTCTAATACCAAAACCAAAGACACTAAGACAGGAAAACTATACACTTCTATCTCATGAACATGGTTGCAAAAATCCTCATGAATATATTAGCAAAACAAATCCAACATTGTATAAAGAAGCATATAAAGAGACAGTGGTGCACACCTGTAGTCTTAACTACCTGGGAAGCTGAAGCGGCAGGATCACTAGCCCAGGAGCTGAAGGCCAACCAGGGCAACACAGATAGATCCATATCAAAAAGGGGGGACGGGGGGTGGCTCAACAAGCTTGGATTAGGAAGGCCTAGGTTTGATATTCTGTTTCATGTACCATTTAATACCACTGCACAAGGACTTAATCTTCATCATAACTGATGAATGCCTATACAATGGTTATTATTAAAGAAATCAAATAGAGAAAATGTGTAGAAATATAAATTATGTTGTTACCAAAATTATGCAACACTAATTTCATGAACACCAGCAATGATGCCAAGTGACTAGATAAGCAAGAGTTGCCAAAATGAAACAATAGGTTTAATCCTGGATTGTTTTCATACTCACATTGGTACTAGTGGTGACAGACTGGAGCTCCAAGCTGAAGTAACCACCTTGATGATGAACAGGCACTGTAAGGACCTAATACCAACTCCTAGAAAAATGACTAAGGATTCAGATCCTGACAGCAGGGCCCCACCTAAGTACCTGACAACCGTGCCACCCTATGCTTCTACAGACGATGCATTTATTTTCCAAAATGTTATGGCAGAGTGTTTTATGGAACCTAGTTACCTACCTTCCAGTTTATTCAAAAAGAAGGGGAAAGGGCCGAGGATTTAGCTCAGTGGTTTTGCCTCCTGCTGTACAAGCGCTAGGGCCCAAGTTCAATCCCCGGTACCAAAAAATAAAAAAATTAAAGGGAAAGACACCAAAAAAAAAAAAGTTATTATCCACAGAAATGTCACAGTTAATGGTAATTAATCAAACTTTTACCTTCATACAGAAAATCAGTTACATAAATAACCACAGCAAAAATCAATTCAGCATTTGTTTCATCTATTAAAAAGTCAACTGGCAGGAGCAGGAGTACATCGAAGTCCTGGAGCGCTCACCTAGCATGCCAAGGCACTGGGTTTCACCCCCAGGACCCCCTCACTTCAGAAAATCAACTGGCAGAATGCCATTCATACTTTTGGGCATGCTTAAAGAAAACCACTTTCACAGAAAGGAGCTGTATTTTTATTTAACAAAAACAAATCCCTAATCTCTCTCCTTGATTTGTGTTCTGCCATAATTACATTCTTTTATATACATGCACGTACATGTTAACACAGATAAATTTGATTATAAACACACAAAATATATAGGCTATTTTGAGACAAAGCTTTAGGAATTTCTTCTGGCATTTTAGAAAAGCAAATTTAATTTGGAAATGTTTCTGTACATCTAAATTGTATCCTTATTAAAATGCCTAATCTTCTGAACTCATGTCTACTGACCAAAATAAAGAAAAACTGCCCCCTCCATATATGACCAGTTTATCCTACAAAATGACCTAAATTTGTGCGCTTATATTGCCTTTATTACTGCTGAAATGTAAAGTCTGTGTATTTTGATAACCACACCAAAACTGAATCCCACGAGGAGCTTCATTCCTATGCTCTTCAGCAAATCAGTATTTCCACAGCGAAACCTTAACTTAACTAAATGCCATTTTAATCCACATTCCTGACATCCCCAACAACCCTGGGTGGCAGCAGCAGTACTTTTCAATGCCTCGGCAATTTCTGTCAGCTAAAAATACTTTAAACATAAAAGTATATGCTGGTGTGTCCATGGTGAGTAACCTATTTGAAAAAATACATAATTTAACACCTTTGACAATTTTATTATCTTTCTGACTTAAGGTATTTCAAAAAATAGGCTTAGATTATTTTTCTTTCTAGAAATGTCTGAACATACTTCCTTGAATATCCTAAAAATATCTTTGGTTACATTAGGTCCTTAACTCAAAGACCAATAGCAACTAAGGCTTCAAAAGTAGTTTATAGTGTTGCCTGCAGAGTTTTAAATACCTCACAAGTAAACTAAAATAGTTCTCAAACAATCCTATGCAAAACGTTTATTATTATTTTCCCTGTTTTGTAGCTGAGGAAAACTAAGGCCAAGAGAGGTTAAGCAATTTGCCTCAAGTAACAGACAAAGCAAGGATTCAAACCCAAACAGAATGCCTTCGAAGTGTGTACTATTCAACTCAGATGACACACCGTTCTTAAGATCCCTAATTTTTCTTGAAACAGAAGGATTCTACTGGAAGAAAATGGCTAATCTCAATCCAATCAAAGAGGAAGGAGATTTTTTTTCTATTCACTTCATAACAAATAGTAAATGAAGAGTTTCTTGGCTATTTAACTGAAAATTTTCTTCTTTCATTGAGTTCTAGCACATCAAAGTAGTCCTTTGGGGACCTAGAAAAATAGAGTAGCCTCAAGGTTCCCTCTCCCACTGATTGAAATCTTTATGCAGTCTGCTCCTTCCTCTGCATAAATTTTTAAATTTCCCTGTGTCCTTTTGGTCATTTCCTAAACCTGCAATTACAAGTCAATAAAACAGTGTTTTATAATTACCTCATGTCAGGTAAAAGGGCCGAAGACCAAGACCAGACCAGGCCACAACAAGCCTTTATTAGGGGAATAGATCTGCCAGGCTGTCTCTGAACAAAGGAGAGACAAAAGCAATATGGCTGGGGCAGGGAGAGTCTTTTATAGAGACTGGGGTGGGGCTTGTAGGGGCTGACGCGGGGTTGAGTGAGGTAGTGACTAGGGAATGGAGGAGCCGGTGATGTCACTAGGTGGTAGGAGGTGAGCAAGTATTAGGTTACTGTCTAGGTTGGAACAGGGGCATGCTGGGAAGAAGGGTTTGTTCTTTGGTGGGAGCAACCATCTTGGCATGATGTCACACAGGGGAGGGGGCAAGGCACCATAGGAAGAGGGCAGCTACTGTACTTAATAGCTGCTGAGGTGGTGGGAGACCTATCACCTCATGGTGCCCATAAAGTCCTTTTGCAAAAATTGCACCTGAAAATAGTTGAAGGCCTATAAACAGTAGCAGAATCTGCAGTTAATACATTTGCCTTTTAACATTTCATTTTGAAGATTGTAAGCCTTCATCTTTTAATGAGCTACAAAGAGGTAGCATGAGGAAGATTGATAATGAAACACCCTAGAGCAATAGTGACAAACCTATGGTACTGTGAGACAAGTTACTCCAGCACCTCAGCATCAGATAACAGTTTTTTTCTAAGCTAAAACCTCAGTACTGTATTCAAGTTTAATTACAGTTTTGGCACTTTGTGTTAAATAGGTGGGTTTGGGCTTCCAGTTTAAGCACTTGGGTCTCTAAAATACCTGGAAGTAGAGCCAGGCTCAGCCATTCTTATTTACATGCCCCCTCCTCCCTACCCTGGAGCTACTAGGAAAAAACAACCTCTCCTCCCACCCTCCTAGGTTTTGAGAACTCAACCCAGGATCTCCCTCACATAAGTACAAGTCTGTACCTTTGAGATACACCCCACCAACTGGGTTCAGTATCTTTACAAATGGACACTTCCAAGTCCTTGAGACAACTGTCTTAGGTCATATTTGTGTTGGTGGTCTGCATTTCCAATCAAAAAATGGAACCCTAGAAGGCAGGAGGGCCGCTACAGTCATATGTAGAGATGATTCCTGAATTTACACATGAGCTAAACATAACTTCACCAGAGTATTTCTCAACCTCCAAACTTTCAACATTGTTACATTTTTAAAAATTATGACACATATTAAAATGGTAAAGTAGTGACAGTAAGTGTCAAGATTATCACAACCATAAAGAGATCACAGAGATCAGGCTCAGCTCCAATACAGCAGAGACAAGTAGGGATTACATCTAGTGAGCACAGAAATGGGACCAGGATGTAGAAAATTACTAAAAAGGAAACCTCAAGAGTAGAGACATTCTTGATAAGCTTGTGAGGCAGAATGCCTGGAGTCAGGTGGCTGGGTGCTACTTGAAAAGCAAAAATGGTGACGTTTTTCCTTCTTTCCTTTATTTTCTCAATTGTCAGCTATAGATAAAATCCACACAAGCTTGTGGTTTCACATTTTAGCTCGAGAATATAAATTCTCTGAGCATGCTGATGAGGCCCAGGGCCCATACACAGTCCAGACCATGGATGAGGGGTTAGGGAAATCTCCAGGTCTCAAAACAAACTATATGGAAAACATCCACCTAGGGAGTATACATGAACAGAGTAAGTCAACGCGGCCCATTTTACTTGTAAAAGAACAATGACCTCCAAGGAAGCAAAGGATATTCCTTGAAAGGCCCATTCACTGCAACTGCCATCTTGGTGCTTGGCCACCTTCCTGGTGGAAAGCGTATTCTCTCTTACACTCTGAAAATCATCATTACACAATAAACTACCAATACTCTATAACAGGGGTGCCCAGACTGTTGGGAACCAGACTACATGACAAGAGAGCTAGTGAAGCTTCCCCTGTATTTACAGCTGCTCCTCATATTTTAGTCTGCGCATGGCCTGCCCATGATTTTATTTACTACTCATCCATGCCTCTTTCCTGTACTGCACTCTTATCTCACAGTTTTGCTAAGTCCACAAGCTAACCTTAGACAAAATGAGTAAAAATTAAGTATCACTGGAGAGCTTCTTTGAAAAGGAAAAAGACCCCAGAAGAGGCAGCAGAAGACTCTAAGTCTGCAAACAAGAACAAAGCTATATTTGAAAGAAAATATCACGAGTTCAACTTAAATCACAGGGTTATGGTTTGTGTGCAGATGTCCACCAAAGCCTCACATGGTCATAGATGGGGCTTTTTCAGAGATGGCTGAATCTAGAGTGTGTGATGCTGGGATTAAGGATGTGTGACTATTAAATCGGTCCACTGATTGGTTTGTCACCTCCCTAAACCCAGTATTCTAGACAGAGTATAAAAGGGGGAGAAAAAAGCTGCTAAGGTTCCTTGCTTACTCTCTACTTTCTTCCCACCATGAACTGTTTCTCCTCTACAACGCTTGTCTGCCATGCCACCTTGCCTCCAAACCATTATGGTTATGGACTGAAACCTCTACAGACTGTGAGCTAAATAAACCTTTTCCTCTTTAACTTTGGGTGTCGGGTGTTTTGTCTCAATAACAAGAGAAAAATTAAGACACACAGGTTCACTGCAACAGGTGATTCACATTCTCCTAGTCTACTTTGTATAATACATGGTGACCAGCTAGCTATCTAATAAAGCCACATGGAGACCGGGCACTATGCATTAAAAGGCAATCCTTTGGACTTTTTCAAAAGAACAAAATGTGAACATAAAGAACAGAAGATATTATTGAAGATGATGACTTCATCAACTGTGTCTACACTGAGAGCATCTTTCTTAGTGGTTAACAGCTTTGTTAAATCTAAGAAGCCCTCTGCTATTCATGAAGAGGAGATCTTACCTGCCACTAAGGACATATGTTGTGGACTCTAATGAGAGGCTTCAGTTTGAAAGGTACCACGTGTTCCTCTTTCAGTGAGCTCCACTACTAGATGACACAATGAAATGCAGACGCTATTGAGGCACAATTATCAGAGAGGATTGAGTCACTATGGCATGCAGTATACATTGATAGTCTGCAGATGCTGACAAGGCAGCAATGCTTGTTTTTGGGCAATAAATTTTACATATTTTTCAGGATTGCATGAGAATATGTTATGTGCACTTTTGCTGCCAACGCATATCACAGCTGCAGAACTATTCAAGTCTGTGACAGCTTGTATCTAGATGTCCCCCAAAGCCTCATGTGCTCACAGGTGGGGCTTTTGGGAGGTGGCTGGATCATGGGTGGGTGATACTGAGATCGAAGGTGTGTGACACTGGATTAGTCCACTAATTTGTTTAGCATAGTTCTGGGTGTGGCTGAGTGGATTTACTGAAGACAGAAGCCCCACCCTGGGTGTAGGTGGCACCATCCAAGGGTGCACGGAATAAAAAGGAAGCGAGATGGAAGGCTGCTGCTTTCTCCCTGCAACCCATGAACTATTACTCCTCTGGGAGGCCCTTCTGCCATGCTGCCCACCCTGCCTTGGAACCAGCTGATTATGGACTGAAACCTCTACAAACTTGAGAGCTGACTGATACAAAGTCTCTGAATGATTACATATCAGGAAAAGTGAATTGGTCATTTTGTGTTGGTACACACAGGCAGAGTGGCTGCCATGACTAGATGGCTTTCTGGTTTCACTACAGGAATCAGTGAGGCTACTCCCGAACAGGAGTGTACACGTGTCATCTATATAGAAATGCTGGGTAGCCAAAAAAAATGTCACTTAATTTTAATCACATCCTGTAAAATGTTAAGTTCATCAACCACGTTAAAATATGCCCTTAAGTCACATCTATTCACAGCTCTGAAAGGAGATGGATGCAGAACACAAACATCTTCTCTTAAACAGAGAAGACATTTTTCAAAAGATAAATCACTGGCCAGAGTTTTTGAGTTATGTGACCCACTTCAGAGATTTCCTTTAGAAAGTCACCATTGGCTATATTTATGACACGGAATGGGTCACAAAATGTTACTCTGTGACATATTCAATCTGCTCAATCCGTTACTTCAGGGAGAATGACAACTGTGTTCAAGTTGGCAGATAAACTAGCTGCATTCAAAGCCAAACTGTAGTTATGGGGCAACAAGTAAACACTGGAACTTCTGACATGTTTCAAACATTAGTAGAGGTTTTTGTTTTGTTTTGTTTTGGTTTTGGTACTGGGAATTGAACTCAGGACCTTGCACTTGCAACGCAGGCAGCAGAACCACTGAGCTAAATCCCCAGCCCCATTAGTAGAGATTTTGAAATAGACTGAGCCAGGGCCTTCCTTCTCCCAGTTGGTACATAATCACCTATCTCTTCTTTCAAAAGTTTGAGCATTACTTCCCAACCACAAAAGATCCCCAAATTGATCAAGTTAATCAACTCTGTCTACACTAGAAGGTCAACTACTTGAGAATGCAAATGATGGTAGCCTTAAAAGTATGTCTGAGACAACTTCAAAACTCCATACATTCTAGATTAAAGTCAAGGCAGATATCCTATCTTTATAAAGCATGGTTTTCTGCAGTAACACCAACCAAAACAAGATTACAAAATAAAATGGACTTAAGCAACACACTTTGTGAGCACTTATGCTGTCTCACATCAACTCTAGATGCAACCATCTAGTGCAGGAAAACAAGCTAAGGGCTCCCAGTGACTCTGCATTATGGTGGGTTGTATAATTATTTCAGTATTATTTCATTATCTATCACAATATAATAATAGAAATAAACCATCCTCTCCCACTTGGTCCATGAAAAAAAATTATCTTTCATGAAACCAGTCATTGGTACCAAAAAGTGGGGGGGATCACTGCTTTATACAACAGCCTACACGTCTTTTCTCAAGTCTTTCATCAAAGACACAAAGAATCAAGGCATGTTGCTGGGTCCTCAGTGTTAGGACATCACAGTGTTAAGGCAGATATCAAAGGGCAGAAAATGAAATATTTGGTCAGATGTCAAAGACGATTAGATATCAAGGGTGACAGGATTATCAGTAGGCTGATTTAGAAAATTTCTTGCTAGGGGCCGAGGATTTAGCTCAGTGGTTCCGGCGCCTGCCTCGCAAGTGGAAGGTCCCGGGTTTGATCCCCAGTACCAAAAAAAAAGAAACAACAACAAAGAAAATTTCTTGCTAAAATTTGGCTAGGCAAGCCAAAGTCAGGATGAGGACAGCTACAGTCAAGGCCAGGAGGAGAAAAAGGTTCAGAGGGGCCAGGGATTTAGCTCAGTGGTGCTGGTGCCTGCCTCACTAGGGCAAGGTCCCAAGTTCAATCCCCAGTACCCCCCCAAAAAAAGAAAGAAAGAAAGAAAAGGGCTCAGAGGACCTAACTAAAGTTTAGTCACTGAGACAGTCTGTCAACATTTCAGGATAGACAATTTTTTGTTGCGAGGAGACTATTTTGTCCATCCTAGAATGTTTAGCAGAGTTTCTATGACTACTCTAACAGGTGCATGCTCACATGCACAAACCTCCAGGTTACAACAATCAAAAAACTCTGTAAAACATCCCTTGGAGGCAAAAGTCTCCCCAACTTGGAGACCACCACTTTAGAACACAGGTTGGCAAATTTTTTCTGTCAACGGCCAGACTGAAAATATTTTAGGCTTTACAGTATACGTATACTTTCTGTGCCTATTCTTCTTTGTCTTTTTTCCCCAATCATTTAAAAATGTAAAATACTATTCTTAGCTGGTGGACCATTAAAAAGAGAGATGGCTGCCCAGATTTAGTCCCAGAGCAATAATGTGGCAAACTATACTTCACAGTAAGTACTACTTTTCAAACAGATGTAAATGGCATACAGATAAAATCATATTTAACAAAAAAATTTAGTTAAAACTATGATTAGAGTTCTAGTAATTTTCTATCAATATTATTTTTTCAATTGGAGGATAACAAAGTAAGAGACAGAATCTTGTACCATACCACAGCATGTTTTTACAGTAGAAAGGCAGGCTCATTCTCAAATATGCTGGTGAAAACTGCTCTAAAATGTTCCCATATATCTGCCCTTGCTCCCAAAACATACTCAAAACCTTTCATTTTTGTCTCTTGGTCCCAAAGGAATATAGGAATTTTAGGAATTTTTCTTTTCAGCAGATAAGTGTTTTGGGTTATACTTAACGTGTTTTCAAGCTCTCTCTCCTTACCTAATATTCTGCAACATTTCTCTAAAATCAGTCTATTCCTGCCTATACAGTCTGTATGAAATACGTCACTGAGGCACCTCATCTTCCTTCAGGTTCAGTCTCATGAAACCCATATGCATCACAATCCTCTCAGCTTTTGTCTCTAAAAATATATATACTTACATATTAATAACAATATTATCCTATGTTATGGCTTTTGTCTAGATGTCTCTCTAAAGCCTCATGCAGTCATAGGTGGGGTTTTTTCAGAGATGGCTGGATCCTGAGTATGTGATGCTGAGATTGATTTACGGTGCAATGCTAGGCTCAAGTACACTAGGATCAAGGGAGTGAGTGCTACCCACCCTATGCCTGGATAAGATATAAGGGACAGAAAGATCTTTGTTGGCCTTTGTTGCTTTGCTCCCTTCTACCCACCATGAACTGTTTCTCCTCTGTGATGCCCCTCTACCATGCCACCCTGCCTTGGAGCCAGCCAATTATGGACTGAAACTTCTACAAACTGTAAACTAAATAAATCTTTCCCCCTTTAACTCTGGGTGTCGGGTATTTTGTCTCAGCAACAACAGAAAAGTAACTAAGACACTCTGGAAATGACAACATGCTAAAAATGACCATGGTTCTAAGTAAAGGATATGCCACAATAGAGCTACTGAGTGTGAGAATTTAAGCTAAGTAATGTTTTTGTTTTAAATATTAGCCTCAACAATCACCACTCCTATTCAACATGGTACTCAAAACATTCACAAGAACAATTAGGCAAGAAAAGAAAAGGGATATGTACAGGAAAGAAATAAGTCAAATTATCATTATTTGCAAATGACATGATCCTCTACATAGAAGTCCCAAAAAATCCACCAAAAGTTCTTAGAATAACCAAATTCAGTATGCAGCAGGATACAAAATCAACACACAAAAATCAATAGCATTCCAACACAATAATAATGAACTCACTGAGAAAGAAATTATTTTAAAAAATATCATTTACAATAGTACCAAGGAAAATTAAATACTTAGGAATTAAAAAAGTGAAAGACCTCTACAGTTAAAATTAAGTATGATGAAAAAGGAAAACAAAGAGAACATCAAAAAACAGAAAGATACCCCCTGTTCCCAGATAGGCATAACCAATATAGTCAAAATGGCCATACTTCCAAAACTGATATACAGATTTAATACCAATCAAAATACCAATAGCGGGCCGGGGATTTAGTTCAGTGGTTTTGCCATCTGCTGCACAAGCGCAAGGACCCAAGTTCGATCTCCAGTACCAAAAAAAAAAAAAAAAAAAAATACCAACAGCATTTTTCACAGAACTGGAAAAAACAATCCTAAAATTCATACTGAACCAGAAGAGACCAAGAAAATCAAAAGCAATCCTGGGTAACTAGAGCAAAGCAGGAGGCATCACAGTCCCAGACTTGAAGTTATACTACAAAACTACAGTGATAAAAACAGCACAGTACTGGCACAAAAACAAACATGAGGATCAAAGGAACAGAACAGAGGAAGCAGAAACAACCACAAGCATATTCAACTATTTGCTTTTTGATAAAGGGGCCCATATTACACTGGAGAAAAGATGGCCTCCTTAATAAATGGTGTTGGGAAAGCCGGCTATCTATGTGCAGAAGATTGAATCTTGACCCACATGTTTTTTAGGTCAAAGAGCTAAATGTCAAAACAGAAATGCTTAACCTGCTGGAAGACAAAACAGGTAAAACTCTTGAAGGCAAAGGCATAGTCAAGGACTTTCTGAACAGAACCCTGACTGCTCATGAAATAGTTCTGAAAATCAACAAATGGAATACTATCAAATTAAAAAGTTTCTGCACAGCAAAAGAAGCAATCAACTGAGTGGAAAAGAACCCTACAGAATGGGGAAAAAATTTGCTAGCTATTCTTCAGAGGTCTCATATCTAGAATTTATAAAGAAATCAAAAAAAGTAGGCCCCCAAAATAAAAGACCCAATCAAAAAATGGGCAAGTGGTCCAGGGATTTAGCTCAGTGGTTCCACAACCTGCCTAGCAAGTACAAGGTCCCGATTTCGATCCTCAGTACCAAAAAAAAGGGGGCAAGTGAAATGAATAGACACTTCACAGAAGAAGTATAAATGATCAATAAATACATGAAGAAATGCTCAACAACACTGGCCAGTAGAGAAATGCAAATTAAAACAACACTGAGAGGGCCGGGGATTTAGCTCGGTGATTCTGCTGCCTGTCCCGCAAGCGAAAGGTCCTGAGTTTGATCCCTGGTACCAAAAAAAAAAACCACTGAGATCCCATCTTACCCCAGAAAGAATGGCTATCATCAAGAAATCAACCAATAACAAATGCTGGGGGTGGGGGGGGTGTCCCTCCATTGTTGGTGGGAATGTAAACTGATACAACCACTATGGAAATCAGTATGAAGATTCCTCAAAAAACCAAAATTAGTGGTTCCATTTGACCCAGCTATTCTCGTTCCAGGTATCTTCCTGAAACAGTTAAAGACATTATATTACAATGATACATGCATACCCATGTTTATAGCAGCACAATTCATAATAGGTGAATTTTGGAAGTGGCCTATATGTCCATCAACAGATGAATCGATAAAGAAAATATGAAATTTACATACAATGGAGTACTACTCTATCATATAGACTTGAGTCATCTGTAGGAAAATGTATGTACCTTCAGACCATAATGTTAAATAAATTAGACAAACAAGTATAAGAGCACATGGTTTATCTTACATGAGAAAGCCAAAATATAAATAAAGAGCAGAATAAAAACTAGATAGTAGAAAATAAGGAGAGAGCCCTCTCTCAAATGGGAAAGAGATCAAGAGATGGAGGGAAGGGGGGAGAAAAGAAATTAAGATGTGTTATGTACGCACACCAACTCCACACAAGGAGTGTAAAAGTATGTATTGCAAACAGGTACTAAGAAAAAAAGAAAAAAAATTGATAGCATCAGCAAATGCCATGGGAGGAGCAATTTTTTGTTTATTTCAATTTACTGGATTGCATAAGGCAAAGTCTAAATTTTTAGGAAAAAGTGAAGAAAATATTTCTAAACAAATGCAGAAAAACACGTCTAATGTGTAAGTCACAAACTGTATAAACTAGAGGTACCATGAACTTATTCTTCTTTGATTAAAACATTAACATTAAATTTCAGCTTTGATGGCCACAGTAGTGTATTCCTATAGTCACAACCACTTGAGAGGCTAATGGAGGAGGACTAATTCAGTCCAGGAGTTTGAGGTCAGCCTGTGCAACATACTGACACTGTTGAGTCCAAAAGAAAAAAAGCCATGATGCTGATTACAGTCTCTGGAAGAGTTTGAGTTGAACTGATTGCGTTTATTCCTGAAATGTTTGGAAGCTATCATTGTTGAATCCATTTGGAATTTCATTGTAGAATGATTTGAAGTATGTAATGCATATTTTTATTATCTTATCATTATTATTACTACTACTACTGGCATGTGCCACCATGTCTGGCTTCCACTGATACATTGAAAACAAAGATACTAACATTAATTTTCAAATTACTAAAGCTATCTAAGATCACGTAGGAGGAAATCACCCTATGGGCAGGGACTGCTGGTTATCATTGAGTATCTACTTTCCTTATTAACAGAACCCCAATTTTGTAGCAAGCAGCAAAAAGCCAGGCTAAAACCTCTACCCCCTATCATCCCTTGTAGGGAGGAATGGACTGTGATAGCATCCATGGATGAGTACACGGGGAAATCACTTGGAAGGCCTTTCAGGAAAACTCCTAAGAGTGGATCGGGACAGGAGACAGGCTGCTGGTAAGCTCTCTTCTGCTTCCTGACTTTCCCTTCTTTCCTAGAAGAAGGTACCTACAGATGGCTAGAATTGTGCTAGGCATCTAGAAAGAATATGGGGGCAAGGATCACAACTCAATGGAGCAAAGAGACACAGTGAACTTGTATCCCTTAGAATCAAAGAACCACGCTATTCCCTGGAGACTCTAGTTCCATACTTATTTTACTTGGGAGAAAATAATCCCTTAATCTGTTTAATCTATTGATTTTTGCAGTTACTTATGGGTGAACCTAACCCTGATTGATATATCATCTGCTAGAATTATTTTACTAAGGTAGAAGCATGAGAACCGGCAGACATTATTTGGCTCATTTAAATATTCACTGGCTCTTTCAAACACTCATTACCTATTGAGTATCTATGCTGGGTAACAGAAACACAGAAATAAATAAGATTCAGTTTGCAGTCTAAAACGGACAACTGAACAGATAATTACAACAAAGTTTAATGAGTCATATGATAAGGAAAGAAAAAGGTGCTATGGTAACATATCAGAAAAGTATTTAACACAAACTGTGGAAAGGTAAATGGGATTAGAGAAGGCTTTCCAAGTGATATGAAATTTGAATTAAGAACTCCAGAAGGAGACAGTAGTGTTCAGCCAGGCAAATGGAGCAGTGAGAGAAGAGTATTCCAGGTAGAAGGAAGAGGATATTCAAAGGCCCACGGGAGGGAAGACAGAATGGCAAACAGTCTGGCAAGGAGAATAGTTTCCTAAGTCTGGCACACGGCAGTGGGGTAGCAGTAGATAGCATTCTTCTGAGGGCCTGCAAAAGATCCTATCCTCCTCTGGGCCTGACTAGATACTGGATTTATTGTTTTATTACAATAAATACAAGTCAAGACCCAAAAAGAAGCAAAAACTAATCAAGATATTCTTTTTCTTTGTCTGCTCCATTTTTGAGGAGTAGACAATTAAGTATTACCTGTACTCTTCTAGATCTCTCTTTTATGGTCAATTCAACTGTATAAACCTCCTGATCCCCAAAACTGATAGAACTTACCCAATAATAAGGTGGCTAATACAAGAAAGTTCCCTGATGAATGATTGATGGTGCAGGAGCTAACATGGAGATGCAGAGAAATGTCATGATTATGACTTACTACAGGGAAGATTAATACATGGCCATAAAATGAATGGAAAGAGGATGCCAATTACAGTAGTGAAGGCAAAAATGGAGTGAAAGCCTGGAAAACATGGTTTTAAGGCAGATTTAATGGTGAACTCAAGAGCCCCAGTCAGATGTAGGGAGGAAGAGTGTGGAGTAAAGGGAATCCTGACTTTCTGGCTTTAGCAACTGAAAGGGCAAGGAACACATCATAACCATTAGGACCACATGATCTGGAATCAAACAGCCTGGCTTAAATTCTGTTTCTACCAGTTAACAGTTGTGTGACTTTGGGAAAATTACTCAAACTCTACACACTTCAGTTTCATCATCTGTAGAGTGATGGCAAAAATAATAAGAATCTATCTCAAAGAACTTCACGAAGAGTGCCATGAAAGCTCTGAGAACAGCATCTATCATAGAAAATGCCTGACAAATGTATCTACGTTTGGCTGATGAATGATGGTGATGCCACTTTCCAATACATGGAACATGAAGGGAGGGCAGATTTCAGGGGAGTAGAACGATGAGCTCAAGTTTGGATATGTTAACTTGATCTGGCTCTAGGACACCCAAGAGGCATCTGATATGGGGCTAAAGATGAGGACACAGTTATGGGAGTTGGACAGACCTTCATAAAGGGTGGTATTAAGGGTGACATCTAAGCAAGGACCTGGACCTGAAAGACATGAAGAAGCCACCCTGCAAGAAAAGCATATGGGTTCCCATAGAAAGAGCTGAGCTGGAGGTGAAGCCAAGTATATCAGGGTGTGTGCTTTGAATGCATGAGGCCCAGGGTTCCATCTCTAGCACCAAAAAAAAAGGGAAAAGTAAAGAAAGAGACTTAGAAAATGCCTCTACTCAAGGGATGGACGGAAAGAAGAAAACAAGACTGAGAAGAGACAAGAAGACTCAAAACAAGAATTCTAGTATGAATGTGCCATAAAAACTAAAGAAAAAAAAGCATACAAATGACACTGAAATGAAGGAAACATACCATCATATATAAAAACAGGATTAGAGACGAAATAGAGGGCAAGGAGAAAAGACAAATCTCAAAGAAAAGTGGCATTCCCTAAAACCAGGGTTTAAAAGTTCACTATTTTTATGAATTACTGTATATGAAATCTCTACATTTACAAGCACCAGAAAGCTCCTTTAGTGAGTAAACTGCTTAACAAGGAGGATTAGCCTTAGAAAAAAATATACAGAATTCTTGGTAAACATGAAAAAAATAAGATCTTATTTTTCAAAGAAAGAAATCAGAACATAATTTGTCTTCAGTAAAAAACAATCTAAATTCCATTTAAAAAACTGTATTAAAGCACATCAACTTGGGATCTGAAGCAAACCAAGAGATATCCACATAGTCTAAGATCACAGATATAAGAACTATTTTGGAGACATGTAGATAAGTGACTCATCCAAGACCTACTGACTCAAGATTTTCACAGTATGATTTCAGGACAAATTCTCTGCTGTCTGAAATTTTTTAAGAAGCTAACCAGATGGTTCATGTGAGCACAAAGTCTGGGAACCCTGATCTTTCTGCTCAGAGGCCCAAGGACTGAAGGAAATGAATGACTTTGCCAAAAGCAAATACTCCAGGTCTAGAGCAGTTCCCGAACTCCAGAAGGCATCAGAATCTCCAGGAGGGCTTCTTAAATGCAATCTTCAGAGCCTGAAGCTCAGAGTCTCAGGGTCAGCCCCCAAATTTACATATCTAACAATTCCTTGGGGAGGTTGCCCTTGCTCCTCTGGTCTCCAGAGAGCTGTTACAAACTGCTCTGAGTATGGCCCTGCACACTGGAAAACCAAGAAAAGCCAGGGATTTCAGAAGTGAAGTTGAACTAAAATAGAAAACATGACTGAACATAAATTATATATACTTATTCCAAGCCATTCTGGTCATTTATAAGAGATATAAAAAACTGGAAAAGGTGCAAACAAAGACAAAATTAAATTATAAGACTGATAAAATATGTGAAGTGACTAAAATGGTTCAATAAATTAAAATACTAAATAAAAATACCAAAAAAAGTAGACATACATGAAGATTTTAAAATCTATGGCAGCTGGGTATGGTGGTACACACCTGTAATCCCAGCACTCAGGAGGCTGAGGCAGGAGGATCACTGTGAGTTTGAGGCCAGCCTTGGCTACATAGTGAGTTTAAGGTCACCCTGAACTACATAGCAAAACCCTGTCTCTAATAAATAAATACATAAATAAATAAATAGATAAATAAATAAATATATGGCAGTATGGAAAGATGTGCAAAATGAATAAATTTCAGATTTACAGCATTACATAGCTGATTTGAGTATTTACCATAAGTCACTTTTGAGTATCTTTTCGCATTATTTACTTGAGAAATCTCACCCCAAACCAATCTTGAGGATAGATTTTTTTTTTTTGGTACTGGGGATCGAACTAAGGACCTTGCACTTGCGAGGCAGGCGGCGGAACCAGTGAGCTAAATCCCCGGCCCTTGAGGATAGATTTTTATTCAAAACTACTTCAAAGAAATGGCTTCCCACTGGGTCCACATAAAACCCGAGAAGCCAGAGAAACATCCTGACACATCACCTGAATCCCACACAACTCACTCCTGGCACTACATTAGAAAAGACAGCACGCTAATGCTGCTAGAACTGCTACTCTTTTGTCATGTAGACAGCTCTTAACCCTGAAATAGTACATTCAAATATATAATTCTCTCAAGAGCTCAGAATATCTGCAATTGCCTGCATGTACTGTTATTTGTCTCGCTGTTCGGAGAACACATCCAAAATTCATAATGAATGAATTCTACAGACAGCACCTTCTAGGGACTATCATACATACTTTATAGAGTATCATTCTGTCAACACACGTCCTGCTTTCTGGAGCTAAGCAGGACAGGTTCCAAACAACTCCTGCTATACGGACTAGTGAATAATTCAAAATAACTGCAGATTTTTTCCCAGAATTCATTAGTGGTTATTCTTTATCATGAGAATATGGATTCTGCTTAGGGCCTTGAAACCAATGGTTCCTAAAATATTGAGAAATCTCATTAATCAGTTAACTGGTAAAAGCCCTGTAACAAGGGACACACTTGCACAGATGCCTTAAGTCCAAAACTCAGCTTTGTGAGGAATTATAGTTCAATAGTAGAGCACTTGTCAAGAATGTGCTAGGCCTTGGGTTCAATCCCCAGCACCAAAACAATTAAAAATCTCAACAGTTCCTCTAGAATCAAATCTCAAATAAGATCAAGATGCAACATGCATATGTACCAACATTCCACAATGAATATATTCATTATGTATCACAAACATACTAATTTTAAAAAAATTTAAGAAGTTATTGCCCAGATGGACATAGTAGCATATACCTGTAATTCCAGCATCCTGAGAAGCTCAAGCAAGAGCCTAACTTCGAGCCCAGCCTGGGAAACTCAGTGACTTAGCAGGAACTTATCTCAAAATAAGAAAATGTTAGAAGAGTTAAGGATGTAGCTCAGTGTGAAAACACTGGGTTCAATCCCTAGCACCAGAAGAAAAAAAGTCATCATCCATCATATAACTAAGATAAAACTTAAACACAGGATCTATGCCTACTTATAGTTACTAAATCTGAGTCTAAGGTGATCTTCAAACCTTTTGTTTCTGAAATGCTGTCTTAACTAGAAACAGAAGACTTTATGAGAATTCCTAAATACACTAGCTATTTATGATTGTCTGCATTCCTTATTCTGAACTTATTCTAATCTGTCTTTAAAGACAGAAACTTCACTTCAACAAATAGCAATAGAAAAACCAGGTATATACTTGTAAGCATGAAGTTGGATCTTTAACTTATACTATATACAAAAATTACCTCAAAATGAATCTAAGAGCTAAAACTATAAAATTTACAGATGAAAACATATAAGGAAAGCTTCATGTCATTGGATTTTGTAATAATTTCTTAGATATGACACCAAAAGTACACTCAACAAAGGTAAAACAGATAAATAATACATCAAAATTTTAAATTTCTTTGTGTCACAATACACAATGGATTGAAATGAAATGGGAAAATATATTTGCAAATTTTATTTCTGATAAGAAGGAAATACCCAGATAAATAGAAAACTACAACATAACTCAATTTTAAAAAGTCAAAGTATAAGATACAATATGAACACAAAAGTCAATAGCATTCCTGTATACCAATAGTGAACACTAGGAAGAAATCAGGAAAAAAATTCCATTCACAATAGCTTAAAAGAAATTAAATACCTAAAAATTAACCTAACCAAGGAGAGGAAACACTTCTAATAAAAATTACAGATCTCTGAAGAAAGAAATTGAAGAGCACATTAGAAAATGGAAAGATATCCCTTGTTCTTGAATTGGCAGAATTAATATTGTTAAAATGGCCATATTAACAAAAAGTTTCTTCACCAAACTAGAACAAAAAATCTTAAAATTCTTATTTCTTAGATATCCAAAGCAATTCTGAACAAAAACAGTAAAGCTAGAGACATCACAATATCAGATTTCAAGTTATACTACAAAGCCATAGTAACAAAAACAATATGGCAGTGGCACAGACCAGCAGAATAATAGAAGGCAAAGAAAAAATCCCATACACCTAGAGCCATCTGATTTTTTTTTTTACAAAAGAGCCAAAAATACATACTGAAGAAAATATAGCCTCTTTTAACAAATGGGGCTGGGAAAACTGGATATTCACTTGCAGGAGATTAAAACTAGATCCCCATCTCTCACCCCATACTGATATAAGATCAAAATGGACCAAAGACCTAGACATAGAAACAGAAACTGAAACTGCTAGAAGATAATATAAGAGAAATGCTTGAAGTCATAGGCACAGGTAAGGACTTCCTGGACTCCAAATAGAATAAGAAATATTATCAAGAATCAATGATAGCATTATAACAAATTAAAAAGCTTTTGAATAGAAAGGAAACAATCAACAGAGTAAAAAGACAACCTACAGAACAGCAGAAAATTTCTGCTAACTACTCCTCTGATAGAGGACTAATATCTAAAATATATAAAAACTGAAAAATGTAACACCCCCTCCAAAAATGCGTAAAAATGAACAGAACTCAAGGCCATCATGCTAAGCAAAATTAGCCAGACTCAGAAACTTAAATACACAATTTTATATGACAAACCAAAATAAATAAATGAGTAAAATAAAGGAGAAAATAACAGATAGATGTTTGGCAGTGAGAAAGGGGATGGGGAGCAGAATGGTGTAAAGGGATTGAATTTTTTTTTAATTGTCAAAGGACCTGAACAGACTTTTCTCTAAATATATACAAATGATCTATAAGCATATGACAAGATTCTCAACATCACAAATCATTAAGGAAATGGAAATCAAAACCACAATGAGGTTTGCCTTATACCTATCAGGATGGCTACTATTTTTTTAAAAAACCACAGAAAATAACAAGCATTGGCAAAGATGTAGAGAAACTGGAATGCCCACTCCTCTGATAGAGGACTAATACTGTGTCCTTCACACTGAGCTCCATCTCTAGTGTTTTTTGCATTTTGAGACAGGGTCTTGCTAAGTTACTAAAATCACTAAGTTGCCTAGGCTGGGCTCGAGTTTGCAATCCTCCTGCCTCAGCCTCCCAGTATGCTTAGATTACAGGCATGTACCACCATACCCAGCTGAACCTTGTACATTCCTATTGAGAATGTAAAATGGTACAAGTGCAATGGACAATAGTTTAGTGGTTCCTCAAAAATGTCAACATACGGAGATTTCTTAAAGATTAAAAATTAAAATTAAAAATTCCATATGACCCAGCTATCCCCTTCCTAGGTATCTTCTCCAAATTCCTTAAGACACCAAATTATAGCGATACATGCATACCAATGTTTACAGCTGCACAATTCATAATAGCTAAATCCTGGAAATGGCCTGTATACTCATCAACAGACAATTGGATAAAGAAAATGTATCTATATATAATGGAATAATACTTGGCTATAAAGAACACAAATTTGAAATATTTGTAGAAAAATGGATACACTGGAAAATATGTTGAGTGAAATAAATCAGAGATACAAGCTTAAATACCATATGGTATCTCTCATTTGAGTAAGGCAAAGTACAAACTAAGAGAAAAATAAAGGAAGGATAGAGGGAGACAAGGGGATGGATCTCTTGCATGTGGAAAGGGTCCAGGAGACCAGGGCAAGGGGGACGGGATGAGCAAATAGGGACAGTGAAGATTTGCCAGGTACAGGGTCCTAACAACCTCAATGGAAGTGGACATGGCATGCCATAAACATGAACTGAGATTAATAATGTCAACAAGAATGACAAGGAGGAAAGAGGAATTAGGGGGAAGGAAAGGGGGGAGGGGACACAAAAAAGAAGCAACAAGCTGTATTATGTACATGTACCAACTCCCCTAAATGACTGTAAAATGCATGTACTACAAACATATACTGATGAGTTCTTTTTAAATGTAAACACAGAATTACCTTACAATCTAGCAATTCTGCTTATGGATAGATACACAGAAGAAGTGAAAACAGAGACTCAAAAAGCTACTTACACACCTATATTCACAAAAGCATCATTCACAACAGGCAAAGAGTGGAAGCAACCTGAAGATAAACAGAATTAGACAGATTTACAAAGAAGTATTATTCGGCCTTAGAAAAGAAGGAAATTCTGACAGATGGATGAACCTTTGCTGAGTCAAATAAGCCAGTCACAGAAAAGATAATTACTATATGAGGTATGTAAAGTAGTTAAACTCATAAAACCAAAAGTAGAATGTTGGCTGACAGGGAGTAGGGGCAGGGAGTAACAGAGTTATTCTTTAACATGTATAAAGTTTCAGATTTGCAAGTTGAAAAGAGTTCTAGTAAGTGGTGGTGGTGATGGTTGCGTAATAATATGAATGTACTTAGTCTTACTGAACACTGAACAATGGTTAAGATGGTAATTTTATATTTTACCACAATTTTAAAGTAAAGCTTTTCACACCAATAAATTTAATGTTTTAATACAGAAACAATCTGAAGTTAATACCCCTAACTTAGAAACCTAGTCACATTTTTTAAAAATTTTTTATTAGTAGTATATGTTTGCAGTACATAATGATTGCATTCATTGTGAGGAATTAGTACATGTACATAACACACCTCAATTCTTTTTTCTTCTTCTCCTCCACTCCCTTTAAAAAAATTTTTCTGGCCAGCATCTGATTATTTTTTCTTATTAATAAAGCATATTACCTCTCAATTTTAACATGCACAAAATGCTATAATATGCATTTTATATATTATTTTACAGTAAAGGTATAGTTAATTTCTAGAATTGAAAATACCTAAAAAGAACACCTAGACTGGTGGAGAAGCTATGGTATGCGTGCTGCAGCAGGCTGTTCATATCACTGAAAGTTCTGAAAGGTTCCCCATCAATGCCCTAGGTATACAAAGATTACATTCTGTGAAATTAATGTTCCTAGGAATAATTATAAAAGAATGTATATGGAATTATAAGATTACAACAAAAATAACTTCATATCAAAAGCTACTGCTTTGTTTCACATTAATACTTCCTTTTGTTTGGTGTTAGTACTTTCTTTTGTTTGGAGAATTCCACAAGATTGCACGGCAATGGAAAGAACCATAAATTGTACAGCCAATCTTTCATCACAATGTTACCTAAAAACTGCTGGGCTGAATGCTAAATGTAGTCCAGCACAGATTCCAAGGGTCTCCAAGGCTAGCCCATTACTGCTCCCCCTTGACTTGATAGGAAAACCTGAGGTACAACTTATTGGCATATTTAAAAATCAGATGTACAGCCAGGCATGGTGGCACATACCTGTAATTCCAGCACTCTGGAAGGCTGAGGCAGGAGGATCACAAATCTGAGCCCAGCCTGTACAATTTAGAGACCTTGTCTCAAAATAAAATTTAAAAATTAAAAAGGGGGATAGGGACATAGTTCAGTATAAAGGTCCAGTAAGCTAAAAAAAAATTTTTTTAAAGTGGATTTATCCAAAGAAAAACATTTACCTTTTAAAGTTAGCCATGAAAATCAAAACTCGGGTTTATTCAATTACATTCTCAATTTGATCTAACAAGAGAGCTACCTAAATATAACCCTATGTTAAAACAGTATACTAGGGCCAGGGATTTAGCTCAGTGGTTCTGGCGCCTGCCTCACAAGCGCAAGGTCCAGAGTTCAATCCCTGGTACCAAAAAAAAAAAAAAAAAAAAAAAAAAAAAAACAGTATACTAAATTGCTTTATTTGAAGCAAAAATCAAATACAAACTATAAAGCAGCCTTAAATTTTTAAAAGAATTCAAAGGTCAGGTAGAAGTGTGATATTATAGGCAGCTAAATCAGATAGAAATAATACACAGAGAGGAACTAGGCTCTCAAAGAAGTGTGTGAAAAATAAAGACATCAGAATTCTCGCCGGAGGGGCATTTGAAGAAGGCCAGGCCTCAAGATGAAGACACATTTCAATCCCGGTACCAAAACAAACAAACAAAAAAAAGATGAAGACACAATGGCGAGGACTCCATGCCTCCCTAAGGGATAAACAGTAACTTGGGATTATACTATAATGAGCACCACCTGGTCCAGTGAGTCCAAATAGGCATCAGTTACCCAGGTGGGTGACCAGAGCATCTGGACCCAACCCTTCCCAAAGATGCCTTTGTTCTTTCCATGTACCCCTACCACGTGACTCAATTCCTGATTGGGTCAGTACCAGCTAAGCAGCTCTACTTGTAATTGATAAGATTTCCCTCCCCTTAAAATGGCCGCTACATATCATGGGTGCCTTCTCCTTCCCATAATGGCCTATTTCCCGCCACAAAGTCCCCTTCTTCTTCCCACAATCCACCCCATTCCTGCCTAAACCTAGCCCCCAAAATGCTTCTCCCATCAAAAGACAACCTTCTTCCCAACATGCCCCTCTTCCCACCAAAAGAGTAACTTGATACTTGCTCTCTCCCTGACAACCAATGATGTCACAAGTTCCTCCAATCCCTTGGTGGCACGCCTCACAAACCCTCCAATCCTTCTCATTACGTCGCCCAATTCCCCCAACCTCCATAAAGGTGCTCTAGTCCCTGCCACGCTGCAGCACTCTTTTGTTCAGAGGCAGCCCATCAGATTGTCCCTTCTCCTTAATAAAGGCTTGTTGTGGTACTGGTCTGGTCTTGGTTTTCGGCTCTTTTACCTGACAGTAATCCTATAGGTTGATTATGGTTTGACCCACGTTGTTCCCACATTGTGACCTTGCTGTATTAACCCTGGCAAAGGCCCTCAATGGTGACCCACTCCTGTCTCAGGAGCTACGTCTGAATAAACCTTTCCTAGTCTTACCCTCTGTTGTTCCTTGGAATTCATTCTTCAGTTTCGAGGGACACAAACTCAACACATCTGACATCTGGCAGGTTGGGAGTCATATTTTTCCTCTATCACTATTACTGCTTCAAGGGTCGGAGATTTAGCTCAGTGGTTTCGCCGCCTGCTGCGCAACCTCAAGGACCTGAGTTCGATCCCCGGTACCAAAAAACAAACAAACAAAAAGAAAAACAAAACAAAAATAAATAAATAAATACTTTAATGTCACTTTGAGAAACATTCTAAAACTTCCACAGGAAATCATTTACAAGAAGCAAAGCCACAGACATACACCTTATAAGGAAGTTTAGATAGCATCTTATTTAACCTAATACTAGAATTTTTCTATAATACTGACTGAATAACTGATTTTAAAAAGAATTTCAACATTTATATGCTCAATATGCCTGCCTGTAAACTATGTAGCCTAATCACTTTAATAACACTATCACTGTCTGAAAGAAATTCAATTTACTTCTTAGAATTAATTTTCAATACAGTGTGTAAACCTTCAAGTACACACACAAATTACAAAAAGGAAAACTGCTTTCCTTATGTTATTATTCACTGCTTTTGATGAAAGTCAGAAGCCCCCACACTATTCCCCTGGATGTAAAGGGGGTAGAGACTGTTTCCCAAATGCATCCTTACAAGGATGAGAGCTGCCCACAGGAAATGGGATGCTTAGAAGAATGTGACCAGAGGACCTGGGTGCAGCTCTCAAAGAAATAATTTTTAAATGCTTGGAATAGAGGATTGAGTATAGTCTCTCAAAAAGCCTTTTCTGTATTTTTTTTCTGGTACTGGGAATCAAACTCAGGACCTTGTGCTTGCCAGGAAGGCTTAGTTCCACTGAGCTAAATCCCTAGCCCCCTAAATGTGTGCCTCTTCCCCCACCCCCAGCCTCGGTACCTGGGATGGAACTCAGCACCTTGTGCTTTCGAGGCAGGCACAGCACCACGGAGCTAAATCCCCAGCCCTCAAAAAGCCTATTCTGAAAAATGTTCACTTAGATGTATAAGTTCAAGTAGGCATGTTTAAAAAATTTTTATTGAACACTACCAAACACATCACTATTAATAATAAAGGAAGGCATACCTGTGACTGCTCTCTTTGACAGCCTGGGTTGTATTTGGTCACTTCACTCTCCAGAGAAATGTAAAACATTTCTCTAACATCTGGCTCTGGTAGGAACCACCAGAAAACTTTCAAATCTACAGAAAGGAATAAAAATGTCCCACAATCATTAATAAGTTACAAAACCCAACCTACATTTCTCTGTTTTCTCCCCTCCCATATACCACTGCATAGTGTGCATTGAGCTTTCCTCAGACTGCATTTATCTTTATGATAAAAACAAAGGAATGAATGAATGATAAATAATGAATCTTAATTTAGAAATATGAACGCTAGCCAAAAATGAGAAAACCCTGCTGGCTAGCAGAAGGTAATGAAGAACTCTTCTAAGAGATGTAAAGTAATTATATGCTTCTTTCAGAAGAGAATAAAAAATGTGAAACTAAATCCACATGCCTGAATCAACAGCATCATACTGAAGACTATGACAATGTGATATAAAATAGCAAACAAGGGACCACAGGTAATTTTTATAAACAACTTTCAAAAAACGTACAATACTCCCAAAATAACCAGATACCTCTGACCTCTCTAGACACTAATACTTGAAAGTTCAGTTTTTTGCCATCCCACAGGCAAAATCTGCTTTGGTCTCAGACAGGCACCTCATACCATCAGGCCTAACTGGCAAGATAAGTTTCACAACACAAATGCAGGGCTTCATCCTTACTGCACAACCAGAAAAACATGAGTTGGAAGGAAGGAAGCTGGGAATTACTCTACCTGAAGAAATACAAAGAACAAAAGATAGCAGGGCACCAATAAAAACATTTAAAATGACTAACCAGAACACTCAGGTACAAAAGGCAGAAACTGAAGTAAATACTAAGCAAAGTCCCAAAGCCATTATTTAACATCACAATAGGTGGAAGCTAGAGAAAATCTGCCAGAAAGAACATCTTTTTAAGAAAACAGTAAATAGGGGCCAGGGATTTAGTTCAGTGGCACTGCACCTGCCTGGCAAATGTAAGGTCCTGAGTTCGATTTCCAATATCCAAAAAAGAAAACAGTAAATATTACACTTAAATGTTTAAAATGGAAACAATTTTAGAGCCCAAAAGAAGACCAAAAAAAAAAAGAAAGAAAGAAAGAAAGAATAGAAGGGAAAAAAATGGAAACAAAGCTTTTGTAAATACAAAGGGGAAGAAGATGTTGAGGGGAGGGAAAATAAGAATCAATCAAGATATATCATGTACAGGTACAAATTCCCTACAATGAATGTGATCATTATGTACATCAAAAGTGTGCCAATGAAATTAATTTTTAAAAATAGCCAACAGAGGAACAGTCAAGTAATTTGGCACAACCACATAATTTATATAACCATAATTCTGTCAGCTATCAACAAATTTTATGAGTTTAAAATACAAAAAGAAAAATGAAAAATCAGGGTTCAATGTTGTAATTACATAATCAGGGTACAATGTTGTAATTACATATAATCACAACTATTTACAGAAAATCAAAAGACAAGATGTAAATCTCTTCTGATATAGTTATAAATAGTAGGCAAAATATTTCCTCATCTTTACACCAGTGACGGTAACTCAGGTCAGAGTCTTGTGGAACAAAAACATGTTTCAAAATCTCTATATTCTAAGTAGTTCCCAAGACCAAGTGGTGAGCCCACTCCTTGATGTCACAATTTTTATACAATAGCCCAACATAAGATGGTTCCCTATAAGTCACTATAAGAGGGTGTGTGTGTGAGAGCATGCGTGTGTGCACGTGTGTTTAACCTACAGATGGCCTCAAAAGGTTATAATACATTGTAACAAACACTTCATAAAAGAAAAAAAGGGGATGAAATAGCACAATATGACCTTAATCCTCAAAACTGGGCACAGTATAGTGCCATACACCCGTAATCCCAGACCTCAACAGGCTGAAGCAGGAAGATTACAAATTTAAAGCCAGTTTAGGCAATTTAGCATGACCCATCTCAAATTTTTAAAAATTAGCTAGGTGTGATGGCACACAATGGTAATACCAGCACTGAGGAGGATGAGGCAGGAGGATCACATGAGTTCGAGTCCAGCCCAGGCTATATAATAAATTCAAGGCCAACCTGAACAAGACTCTAGCAAGACTCTTTCAAAAAAGCCAAAAGTAAAGAGTAAAATAAACCAAATTAAATAACGATTAAAAGGGCTGGGTTGTAGCTTAGTGTCCACAGATTGCCCCTGGATTCAATCCCCAGAACCCCAAAAAAGAATAGGACAAGACCCCAGGCATAACAGCAGTATTGACTGGATGGACAGGAGAAGGGTGGGATATGAAAAGGTTAACATTTCACATGCAAATAAAGAAGTTCTTCATAGTCAGATTTCCACAGTATGTCCAAATCAGCCTTCTGCACTTTAATCAATTAATGGCTTATCAGGTACCTGGGAACTAGGATACCACCTCATAGTCAAGTCTCTGGGTATTTAACTGGAAGAAGTTTTGCAAGTACTATTTCCAAAATCCCACATCAACAATTGTATCATCACATACTGAAGAGATACAGGCTCTTCTGCTGCCTCTTAAAAATTATAGATTGCTTCCAGATGCTTTTCAAGTGATTTTGAGCCTTTCCTCATTCTGCAACTCATGAATTATGAAAGGGCAACTCTAATTCATGAGACATACTTCTCACACCTCCATGCCCACTATATATTCTCCTCTTGCACTCAGTTTTAGGCACTCACACAAATGCTTTTACTTAGGTAATAAGGCATTGCTATGCATCAGTACAGGCTTTACTAACAGCTACTTTTATACTTCACCATCAAGACTTCACCAGCAGCAACACTTCGCAACTTCAAAGGAGGCCAGGTCCTTTGACAGTAATGTACAGGATGACATAAAAACCAAGGTTAAACAGGATACAAGTAGACTGAGGGGACTTTCTTAAAATTCACGGGTTCCTGATAAGTCCCTAGGTTGTCATCTCATTTAAAAACAAAATACGTCTTCTGCTAAACAGGGAGGACAAGGGCAGTTAACAACTCAGCCACGCTCAGCGCTCTCCCTAGGCAAGTGCTTTCCTTCTCACAAAACATTCCACCTCCATGGAATAAAATCACATCCAGCCTTACAATCCTTCTGTGTAACAGCTATGTCACAGTTCTAATTTCAACAGAGGAACAAAATTTAAAGCTCACTTCTAGATGGCATAAATTCAGTAAATTTAGACCTCCACTGTGCAAGGTTTAAAAATCTGCTAATAGGCAGAATACGCAAAAAACACAGCAAGACCAACAAGTGAGCACTGTTCTAGGGTTTGGGAAGATGATTTCTATCTACATTGTGGATTTCTCTCTGTATCAGAGAAACAAATGTTACGGGCACTTGTGCGAGAGGTGTAGATTTCTTCAAATTACTGCATTAGTTGAGCTGTGATATGATCAAGTGCTTTCCTGAAGGGTAATTAACAAATTAACCAATGAAGAGAGAAGTGTCAAACAATTCAACAAGTTTTCAAATATATGAAGCTGACTATGAGATAAGTATTGAAAAATTTCATTCTCCAAAAGGGCTGACCTGGGACAGGTGATACATTATACGTATTCACGTGTACAAACCTGCAGAGTTGAACAAAATTTTCCACACAGGCCCACAATCTTCATTGACCATTAAACACATAACAATAACTTAAGAGTCTTAAAATTTTTAGACCTATACTGATCGCTGAAATTGAATCCCTGAATTTTACACACGACAAAACTGAAGAACAGGGAGCCTAAGTGACCTATTCAAAATTAAGTAGACAGAAAATGGTGAAGACAGAGGTAGCTGTGTATCTTCTAACTCCCTCAGTGATGCTGCCTACTCTCTCAGCATCAAGATCACAATTCCTCAGCAATCTATCCATTAAGTTGATTTCATTCCTCCACTGACCAGCAATCCTAGGCTTTAGGGAAAGCAAATCAATGAAGCTTCAATCTTCAACTTCCATCCAATCCCTGAGATCTCGTATTAATAATAAAGAATTTTCTTTTGTAAACAAAACCCCAGTGCAATTTGGATGACTTTGAGAAGGCCTCAAGTACAGAACAAATTAGTGAGTTGAAGATTATTACAAGAGGGAGGGAAAACAGAGACTACAGCATCTTACAAATAAATTAAGAATACAGGTTTATTAAAATGAAGGTGAACAAAACCAAATTCAAGTGTTTAAATGGCATTTTTCAATGTGAAAGTTACTCAAGATTTTTTTAAAAAACAGTAGTCACGGGCCGGGGATTTAGCTCAGTGGTTTCGCCACATGCTGTGCAAGCACAAGGACCCGAGTTCGATCCCCAGTACCTAAAAAAACAGTAGTCACTGTTTAAAGTTCTGTAATCAGAACTTCTGAAAAATGCTGTATTCTAAATTTGCTTCGTGAATACTCCCAAAGTACAATATGTGTGTCAAGGCTCTAAGTAGGCCTACAGAAAAGAAGTTGCTTAGTTTTGTTTAGCTCAATGTTTCCCAAAGTTGCTTGATATCTCTGATTTGCAGAAAGTATCCTGACATCCACCAAGAAACACACTTCAGGGAGCATCCTCAGCATCACTGATGAAGAACCTAAGTGTGACGTCCACTAAGCAGTATCTATAATGAGACAAGGTTCTTCTTCTAGACTCAACTGTAAAAATCATCTCATGAAGAACTTCATGATTACAATGAAAATAACCACCACCAAAATGTAGTAAGTGCTGAGGGCAAACCACATGCTAAGTGTAAATGTTTTTTTTGAGAAGAGGCTAGGTGTGTTCTCAGCCACCAAACTGCCCTCCCCAGAAGCTGTATCTAATCATATATAAACAAAATAACTTTACACAAATAAACATATTACATACATGGTTCCCTACCTTCCATTTTCCCCCAAACAACATACACTGACAATGTTTACAAATTGCCACAAAAAGAGGTTCACAGGTATTTTTTGACTGGTCTTTCCACTGCCCAGCCATAAATAATGCAATTACTCAGCATCCCACTGAGTGGGATGGTTATCTCCAGTCTTTACTCAGTGTAAATACTATTAGAATGAGTATCTTCATATATAAATCATTTTTCCATGCATGAATATGTAGGTATATAGAGGACACATTCATAGAATATATAAATCAATTTATATCATTTATAAAACTAAAACTGAAATTTCTAGTGTAACGAATATAGGATTTTTCATATTATAGATTTTGCCAAACTGACTATTAAAGACATGGTATTATTTTACATTCAAACTCTCTACAGAAAGTTGTAAAATTTTTAAATCTTTGTCCATCTAACCAGGATAACGGTACCTCAGTGTGGCTGTGATGTGCATATCTCTTATAATAAGCAAAGCTGTGCATCTTTCCTTTTTTTTTTTTTTGTACCAGGGATCAAGAACTCAGGACCTTGCGCTTGCAAAGCAGGCAGCAGCACCACGGCCTTATCCTTCCATTTTTAAAAGCAACTGCTATTTCCCTTCCTGTAAACAGTCTCCTTTCCATTTTTCTTCTGGACTGTTGGGCTTTTTCTTGTGGATTTGTAGGAGTTCTTTAGTATGAAGATTAGTCCCTTGTGATATGAAAAGCAAGGATTTTTTTCCAATTTTCTTGTTTCTTGTTTTACACAGAACTTTTTCAGGTTGGCTTGGTTTTTATAATCAAAGTTGTAATTTCTTTTATGACTTCTCAGTTTGCCATTTTACTTAGAAAAGCCATTTTTTACTCCAAGATTAAAAATAACTTTCTAATGTTCTATAACCTGGTTTATTTATGAAATATCTGTTCAACATTGATTGATTTTGGCTGAACATTTTGAGGTGCTCCTCCAAATCACACTTTCCCCAGATGACTGACTACCTGGTTATCCCACTACCATTTATTAAACAGAGACTCTTTCAAAACATCTTTGTCATAAGTTAAATATGGCACATAATACCAATGTTTCAATTCTTGTAGCCTTACTATGCCAGGTTTTAATCTTTTACAGAATTGTCCTAGCTATGTGTGCTTATTTTTCTAAATGAACACAAAAATCAGCTTATTCACACTCCCCTACCAAAAAAATTCTGTTGTTTACTATAATTACATTAAATATACTAACTTAGGGAGAACTGACATCTTTTTATGTAAGAGTATGACAGCCCTTCTAATTTTTTTCATACCTTTTCTGTAACACTCAGGAACATTTTTAAATGGCTTCATACATAGCATACTTATTTAAGTTTATTCTCAGGTCTTTTATCCTCTTTTATGCTAATGGTCTTTCCTTCTATTATCTCTTCCAACTGGTTATTCTCAGTATATACAGAAGCCATGAAAAGGGATACAATTTTGGGTATTCAGGCAGGTTTATAACTATCTTATTCTTTAAAATGAGTTTTTCACTTGATCGTCCTGGATAATTCTAATTGCTTATCCCATTATTTGCAAATAACATTCATTTATTTCCTTTCTGATTTTTATGTCTTTTTAACTTTTTTGTCTTGTCTAACTGCATTGGTTTGTGATTCCAAAACACCATTAGTAAATAGTCAAAATAGAGGATAGCCTTATTTTTGTTCTAAATTTAATGGTAGTGTTCTCAAACTTCCTCTTCAGTTTGGCACGTAATACCAATGTTTCAATTCTTGTAGCCTTACTATGCCAAGTTTTAATTTCTTTTTCAGAATTGTCCTAGGTATTTTGAGACAGAGATGAACATACCCTACTTTGCTAGTTTTCCTAAGTATATTTTTATATTTTAAAAAATCAACAATAGAAAAAAAAAGTAAAAAAAAAAAATCAACAATAGATATTGGATTTTATCAAATGCTTTTTCTATTAAAATGATCTTTTTTCTACTTAAATTTAATAAGATGATGATCTCATTAATAAATGTCAAGCCATGGGGCCGGGGATTTAGCTCAGTAGTTCCGCCATCTGCCTCTCCCCGGTACCAAAAAAATAAAAATAAAAATAAAAAAAATAAATGTCAAGCCAGGCATGGTGGCACATTTCTGTAATTCCAGCACTCAGTAAGCACAGCCAGGAAAATCGAAAGGTTGAGGCCAGCCTGGGATACACAGTGAGTTCAAAAGCAGCCTGTGCTATACAGCAAGATTCTGTCTCAAATCATCATCATCATCATCATCATCATCATCATCACACTCTTCCTGCACTCCTAAAATCTAAAATAAAGCTTGCTTGTTTTGGTGTTTTGTTCCTGTAACGTCAGCACAGTACATATGAATGTGCTATCTCACTTGATTTCCTAAGGATCCACACGCCAAGTACCATCACGCCTGCCCTGCCCCTCGCTCACTCTTCTCCAGCCGCACTGCCTCCACACACACCAGCCTGCTCTCACCTCAGTGCCTGCCATACATGCTGTTCCCTGACTCTCTGTCCCCAGACGGCCTCGTGTGTCATCCCTCTCTCCCGTGTCTCTTTGCTGACATGACCTAATCACAGAGGCCTTTCCTGTCTACCCCTTTAAAAACAGAAACTGCCTTCCAATCTTGCCACTCTCAACTCTTGACCCTGTCTCACTTTTGTTTGTAGCACCTGTCACCATCTAAAAATATTTGCAGATGGAATATATGTGGAATATTTAGTATTTATTAAAATTTATATTCCACTTCACCCAATAGATTGTAAGCTCCATGAGGACAGAAGCTTTGTCTACCCTGCTCAGTGCTTGCTTCCCAGAACCACCAGCAGGCCTGGCACACTGGGAAGTACTTAGTTTTTGCTGACTTGATAAATGAATAAATACCCATGTTCTACACAAGAAAACCAAAGCTTACAGAAATTAAGTCACTGAATCCCACACTGGCAGAGCTGAGATAGGAACTCTAGCCTAACTTTCAGCTCCTTGGCTTTAACCATTAAAACAGAAAATGCTCATATGGCCTTATGCATATTGAACCACAAGTTAATGGCATCACTGACTGAAAGCCAGAGGGAACTGTGCAGACAATCCCTGTACAAGATAAGTGAAAAAAAACCAGAAGATGGGTCCAGATAATTCCTTATGAATTCCAGGCACCAAATTAGCTCCCTCCTTTCAACCCCTGTGGTCCTCGCAGCAAGCAGCATGAAGTTCCCACCTTCATCCACATGTATCTTTAAGTATCCAAAAGATAACTACCAGCACTTGCACACACCAGTACTTATGACTAGTACCGACATCAAGGTCCTAACTCTGAAATAACTCTTTCTTCATTCAAAGGTGAATCTTTTTTTTCTTTGAATGCGCAAGTTACAATTAGGTTTTCTTCATTTTCTCTTTCTCTTCTAACACTGGGATACATTCTTCCCTCAATTCAACTTTAAGCTAAAAACAAAATTTCACAAATCTCTATGTATGTCATTAAACAGTATCTTTGTTTTCAGAATTTAATCAAACTTTATTTTAGAACTGTGGGACTAATCCAACACTGCAATGTGTCACATTTCATTCCGTCAATGTAAATCATAATGAACAAAACTGGAGCTAGTGAGACGTAACTAAATGCTTTGAACCTGTGAACTTAAAAAGCCTTGTTTGCTTTATTCTAAATAGCAAATAATATCCTTTTCCAACATTTCACTATCAAATTATTTTAATTTTTCCAACTGGCACACACTTGAGGAAAGCCACAAAAGAACTTTTCCAACAGCTCATTCTATTGTTGCTCATAATCTTCTAAATATTTCTCTTCATTGGCTTCAACTCAAAGGTAAATGGAAGGCAGTAAAATTTATGGAAAATATATTCAACTGCTTAAAATACATCAACCAAAAGAGAAAAGATTTTAGACCTGTATTATGAGCTGTGAAATTATATCACCTTCACTTGGTTTCAATGACAGGTAACAGCACTGACAGACTGCTCAGGTTCCGAAACACCTCCCTTATGGAGCCTGCCTCTTCCATCTCAAGTTCTCACCTCATCAGAACCCAGAGTAAAGGCCCATCCCTTCACATTTTTACATGGCATCACTTTGTATACCTCAAATATAAGCTTTCACGCCAGGGAGAAAGCAAATTCTAGCACACTGGGCAAATTTCCACTCTTAAACTACTGAGTGTACTCTCTACTTTCTCAGCTGTCAAGATGGCGAGAGGAAGAAAATGATCTTTCTGTAAACCTGTAAAGTGTAACTAGGTAAGTTTGCCCTTTAAGCTCTGCACACAGGCAAGTGAAATTAAATTCAGGTCTCAGGTTTTAAGTTTTGCTATGAAAATTATATTCCAGCACTTGACTCAAAAGTTGCAAGATTTTAATAAAACAAGATTATTAAAGTGAAGTCAACTGAAGTCAATTTTCACATTTCATGGGCCAAAGGAGAGACATTAAAGAAGAATTTTTAAAGTAACATTTTAAAGATACCATACTTTATAAAATTTGGGGAGAAAGTGACAATTGTGTCGTTTCAAAAATGCCTTAGTGTAGGGAAGTGAGGCAATCTCAAGAGCATTAACTCTTTTTTTAAAAGAAAGCTAGACACTTAAAATTTTAAAAATTAAAGATTAGCATGAAGAAAACTCAACTCAATACAAGAAAGTAACCTATTCATCTTGCTCGAACCTATTTGGTTTAGTCCTTTCTCTATGAATTCTAGAGATCTTTATAAATGATATCCCCTTAATCCTTCAGTTACCAGTACAACAGGAAAAGGCACTGCTCTTATTTCACAGCAGACTTTAGTAAGACAAAGAGCAGCAGACAGACTCTGTATGTGTGTTAGTTTCAGAAAACTTCAAAGCAAAGAACATAGAATTATACCTTTGTCTTTTTTGGCTTGGGCTTTTTAGAGCGGAGGGAATTCACATACACACACACACACACACACACACACACACACACGCACACACACCAGAAATACACTCAATGTAAGATTGGCTTAAATAAGCAAGCAAATTTGGAGTTTACTGTGCAATGGTCGTATGACAGACTTGTAAGAAAAACAGGTTCATAAAATCCCAGTTCACACTCCATCATTTGAAAAATACATTTTTTTTTATCAAACTCTGCATGCTTTATAATCCCGACAAACATCAGGCATCTCCATTTCCATTTCTGCTCTTGACTCTTGGAAGCAAGAGACGTTCAGAAGCACAAAGTGGCTGACAAAATTCTAACTTTCTTATAAATTCCTAATATGGAAAACACTAAGACAGTGAAATAAGACAAGCTGCTACAGAAGACAGAACAAGAGAAAAAGATTCCACTATCCTCAGGGGCAGGCTCAACAAGGAGAGTATGACAAATGTCCTTGGCATTCAAGGGGCACCTTGCACATATCTGTTAGTATCTGTTTACACGTTTTTATCCCCAAAGGAGTGTTTGCTCTCCTTGAAGGTAAGACCTAGGCTTTATATCACCCTGTCCTACCAGCCACTGAATTCAGAGACATGAACGAAGAGTCAATACTTTTCCTAAATTCTCCTAACAGTAAAACTCAGAGCACTTATGTTATGTGAATTTTTTTTCCTGGAGATCTAACCAAGGGCTTTGTGTGTCCTAACCAAGCACTCTAATGCTGAGTTATACCCTGCAAGTCCTCAATTTTTAAAAAGACCACCCGCAAAATAAAAAGCCTGGCACAGGACACATGGGTGTAATCCCAGTACTCCGCAAGGATCACAAGTTGAAGAACAACCTGGGCACCTTAGTGACCCTGTCACCAAATAAAAACTACAAAAAAGGACTGGAGATGTAGCTCAGCATGAAGGCCCTGGGTTAATCCCCAGTACCGCAAAGAAAAAAAAAGATTTTTTAAATTTAAAAAAATCACAGCCATACACATATTAAAAGCCAAATGACAAAAAAAGAGAATTTTTAAATTATGAAAGCAAAGCTATTTTAAAGTCAGATCCTGAGTCAGCAGACACTGACTTAATGGTAATGCTTCACAATGAACAATAAGTCTTGTAATCATGCAAGTATTTCCTAACCCTACATGTATGTCTGGTGTCTGTCCAGACAGGTGAGCATACACCCCCAAAATGCCCTTGATGACACAGTTTCTGGACCTGCTGACTGACATGCTGTTGAAATCAGGATTCAGCTGTTTGGTGAATTGGTCTGGCTGCACTGTCCAGGCTGGTGTAGAACTGCTAAGCTCAAGCCGTTCTCTTGTCTCAGTTTCCCCAGTAGTTGGATTTACCTTATTACATGCAAAGAGTCTATAATACTAGGTTTCACCACAGGAAGTGTAGATTTACAGTGCTATTTGGGTTTGGTTCTCTTATTGGAAAAAAGGATACTAAAGTTAAAAAATGATGATGCCAGGAAAGATCCAGAGTTAAAAGGAACTTCAGGAAAATTCAGCATTCTGCTTGGCTCCAGCCTCTCTCCTAAGTCTTGAACCTCTGAATATGCTCCCAACAAACAAAGACCACCAGTGCGAGTTGGAAGACTGACAGGTGCGTGGCCCTGAAGCTCCCGAACCAGGCACCTGCCTCTCCATAACCTCCTCTGCATATGTATTTGTTGGTTCCCAGATTCTAAGATTTCCCTGAGACAGAGACAACAGAAACCCTCACTGAAGTAAAAATGTGACCCTTGGCATCATGCTCTGACTTGAAAAGGTCAAGACCACACCAGAGAGCATCTGAGGGAATTTATTAACATCATGCCAACCGTCTCTGCCCCACAAATAAAACTCCTGGAGTAAAAAAGCAATATGGCCACAAGCTAACAACAGGAAAATTAAACTGCAGCAGAACGCTGCAGAGGGCAAAGATATAATTATCAATTTCCCAATGTATACTCCTAACACTGACATCAATGACCAGAAAAGAGCAAGAGCATTCACATGATCCCTAAGTTTCAGTAGACGGCCTGAAGAAGGCAGGGCAGGAATCCTCCTCTTATTCTCATTACTGTGCAACAGATCACAATGTACAAACCCTAAAATTAATACAAATATTTTATATCCCCCTGCAAAACGTCCAAATGGCATTAACAGGTACATTCCTGATGGGAAGATGTAGTCGCTGGCTCAGAGTTCACTGTCATTATCCAACACCTCATCCTCACTGGCGGAGAGAGCTACCACTCGCACTCATTCCACTCCACTGATGGCAGGCAGGGAACTGAAGTGATGACTGACTTCTTGATGCCCTTTTCAGGGACCCCACTGGTAAGAGAGCAATTCAAGTCAGAACAAGAATCTTCACATGACATTTTGTAAGCACAAGTACTCCTTTTGCCCCCGAGCGTCAGCACAAACACTGGTCATACACCAGCCTGCCTTAACACACAGCACCTCTTCACTGACTACATCCTAGACATGATGCATTTGCAAAATAAAAGTGAATGAAATGTCCATATATACAGCTTCCTTTCCCACACTATTAGGCAAAAAGCACAAGTGGAATAAGCTGAGGTGCTGACCTCTGGCTTGAGCACAAATGGAATTATTCTGCCACACGTTATTTAAAAACGCAAAGCACAATTCAAGTTAATTTGTCACTTGGAGAAAGCACTGTGCTTTTATGATGAGAATTCATTTATGAGAAGCTTAGAGCCGTTTTCCCCTTAACCTTCTCAGTTTATCTCACATTCGCTACTCTTCCACAGCAACCTTTTATGTGCAATTTTAAAGCTGTGTAATATAAGTTACAAGGGCACTAGTCTTTGAAACCCAAAGAACAATCTCATGAAAATGAGGTGATGTTAACCAGCTGGCAATGGTATGCTCTCTCCTGACCCAACTTGCTAAAAAATATGATTGAGCAGGATTTTGTAAGATCTTTCTGGAGGACAAAAGTATGGAGCCAGCTTTTATTTGACTGAGAAATGGAGAAATCACATTTATCCATAATGCTTTGTTTAAAAGAATACATTAAGGAACAACAAAAAGAAATCCACAACTTTAACAGGATCTATTTCCTTCAAAATCATTTTACATGCTTTTGAGACTTCTCTAAGCAATCATCCAACCACTACCACCACCACCACCCTGTGCTGAGGATCAAAGCCAGGGTCTTGTACATGGTGAGTATTCGCATTTGCTGCACCCCTGAGCTACACTCCCAGCCCTGAGCATAGTCAGAAGAAACTACAGCATGAGCCTAGTGAGAATGCCCAGAGCTGCCACACTGTTTCCTTCTTTTCTCAGCCTGTTTTATCACTTACAAGCAGGGATAATATCCTCCTGTTCTACAGACCTCATACAATCAGATTTTAAAAAGAAGACCACTATCCAAAGGCATTAGAGTTGATGACACCAACAAGGGTGCACCCTTTCCAAATACTGTACCGAAAACAGAAGAGCAAGACTGTGCAAGCACAGAACCAGACTTACTCTACTTAATGTACACAATAACACCTGAGGTAGACAAGACTAAAGTAGGGTTGGCCACATCTGAACTGAAAGTTCTTCCTGTTCAAATGGCTGCAAATTTTGAGAAAATTTCCTTAACATATTCAACCACAGGGCCATAATTCATATTTCTCACTGCTGGGTGCCTCTGAACCCTGAGCAGTACATGGATGACTGTTCCATCAGGCAGCATGGGGCAATTCCATCAGGTGGGACAAGCCACCAGAGAGACATGTTAAACTATTACCTAAAAACAACTAAAGCAATGATTGTCAGCTTTTTGGGTGGGAAAGGTAGTGGGAAGGGAAGCACAACAGATCCCTTCTAGAATCTAATAAAAATGACAGACCCTTCACCTACAAAATGTATATCCATATATTCAAGAAAAGCTTGTTTGTTTGCAGTGCTGAGGTTTGAACCTAAGGCCTCACACAAGCTAGACACATACTCTACTCTTGAGCTACACCTCCAGCCCAAAACTTATTTTTCTGACATGAGAGGTGGGATCCTAGGTTAGGAATCCCGTTATAAGCTTCTGTATGACTCCCTAGTTAAGACACAAGAGAAAAGGAACAAGGTTATAATGATAACAAAGTACCCTGACTTAGAAGATCATGGTTACATAGGTGATACACTTAGGAAATCCTCCATCAGATCCTCCCTGGAGGCAGGAAGCTGAAATGTCCTCAATTCCTAGGTACTTTAGCAGTATTCAGACAGAGGTGGCCCTCATAGATCAAGCAGAAAATCACTTCCTTTGATAAACAACCAAGATTCCAACTAGCATAACATGAAAAAAAATTTTTTTAAACTGTTCATACATATCCAGTGGCTGCTTCAGAATTTCCACATAAAAGAGGCTTAGAGGTGGCAACCTAATTGGAAGCTCAAAGTATAGGATTAATTTTGAAGCTAAAGTTGCTGAAGACTTCACATGAGATTGAAAAATATCACATTTCCAAGGCAATGCAAGAAGCGAAGGGTAAGCGGGCGGGGTAGGGCATCCCAGGCCAACTCTTGGCACCATCGCAGGCTTGCTAATGCCAGCAGTTCTCCCACTGCAACACGCTACACAATCACCCCCAGGATATCAGACAAAGCTGGTTCTCCATTCCACCCTCAACGTTTCTGACTCATTCACCAGCTCTGGAGTGAAGGCCAAGAATTTGCATTCTAATCAGTTTCAAGGGATGCTGATACTACTACTTGGGGAACAATGCTTTGAGAATTAATCTTATCCAACTGGAGCCTATCATCTAGAACATCCCAGCTTCTTAAGCACTTTCACAGTGCTTAATAATAATTTTTAAAAGCCAGGCATGGTGGCGCATGCCTATAAGCAAGCAGCACTCAGAAGGGCCAAGACAGAAAGATTGCTGTAAGTTCAAGGCCAGACTAGTCTACATAATGAGTTTAAAAAAAAAAAAATCCATACCACTCTATCTCAAACCCCCTCCTGTATACAGTACCTGAGGTACATGCTAGCTGGACTAAACGTTCAAAATACACAATAAGCTTCCTGATGATGGTGCTGTCTGTTGGTAATTCACACTACCAACAAATGCAGAGGAAGAATTTGGAGCCATTTTGTTTTAAAATGTTACCCTCAGGGAGCAATAAATAGTAAATTAATACTGGAAGATTTACACAACACTTAGTAATCATGACTCCAGAGCTGTAGCTTTCAAATTGAGCTCCACAGAGCCTGGGATACCTCAAGGGCTGGGGTGGCAGCAGAGAAATGATGAAGGCCTTGTCCTTTCATCTTTGTTCCTCTCTGAATCAGGTTAGCTTTTCTCTGATTTCTATATTAGAATAAATTATATATTATTAATGCTTTCACCATCCCTTTGCAGGGGGAAGAAAGGCTTAAAACAACTGAGTTTGCTTACCTCTAAGACTCCTCCCATTTCTGTGATTCTACTATAAAACAAGGTTCAGTGGAACACTACAAAAGAAAAAATATCAAACCAGCCCAGGAGGCTGACAAAAGGCTACATACAGCATCAGAATGAGTGTCTGGCAATCAGATCACATCTGTGTCTGGTATGAAGGTCTGAAAGATGCACAAAAGTTTGAGCTTTCAAACTCACTGAGGGCAGCCACCAAACATCTGTAAATGGAATATAAAAAACAAACTCCTGCAGTAATTATCTTTAATCTTACCCAGCCATACAGATCCCTGTAGAAACCAAGGTTTATTCATTAAAACCATACAAAATTGATACTGTAAGATTTGGAACAAGAAGGCACATCTGCAGGATTGTTATTGGGCAAAGGCTCCGTACTAAACAGTTAAAACTTTTCTTTATGTCACGTATTTATAAGTTAACAGTCATGTTGAACATAAAGCACTAGTATCATTACTGTGGCCCACAACATGATCACAAGTGAAAGGAAAGAACAGGGGCTGGGAGATAAATAGGCATATCTTTTACTAAAAGCTTTAATTTATAAAGACACCCCATAATCGCAGCATTCAAAACCATCTGAGGGGCAAAGGAGGTGCTGGAACCTTCTACATGGAAGGTGGTCCATTCCTTAGATGCCAAAACTGCCTGCAATGACAAAGCTGCCTACCATAGCATGGAAGGAGGACACAGTGGGAAGCAAAGGCTGGTAAGAGTGCTGCATCTGGAAGGCCACTGGGGTGTCATATCACCATCATTTTACTTTCAAACATCCCTACTGCTACCTCCTTTGGCTGCACAGTATATAGAGCCAGGAAGAAGAGTCTCAGAAAGTAACTCGCAATCCAGCTCCAAAAGGTGATCTAAACCACATATCAAAACCCATCTCTCTAAACCAAAGCAGTGAGGATGTCCCTCACTGGGGGAGGGAGAGGGAACAATGTCAGAAGAGGTGTTTTGTATCATTATTTCATTCAGCAGAAAGATTTACTGAGCTCCTCTGGCAACGCAGACTTAACACACAATACCAAATCTCAAGGAGTTTACATGGGCTCTGGAAGATCCATCTTCAAGCAACCAACAATGTCATGTCACAGTTAATGGTGCAGGGAGCTCAGAATTCAAGGTCAAAGGCAGGAACTGCAAATACAGATATGTACCACATTTCAATATTTCACCCAACAACAGACAACATGTAAAATGGTGGTTCCCTAAGATTATAATGAAGCTGAAATATTCCTTTTGCTTAGTGACACCATAGCCACCCTAACATCTCACGGTGCAGTGCAATACCTGATCTCATCTGTGGGGATGTTGGCGTAAAAAATGCCCTGCATCCCCAGTGGTATACAGGTGCAGCACATACGGCTGTGTATGGTACATAATCCTTACTGACAATAATAAACAACTGTGTTCCTGCTTTATGCACTTACTGCTTATCGTTATTTTAGAGTATACTCTTTCTACTTATATACAGTTCACAAACTTGATTTGTTCTGATTTTGGAAAAGAGGGCCATCTTTGTGTTTGTGTGGGAAAGATGGCCATGGTCATGTGTGTCACCCAATGCAGTCTGCAAAAATCAAAATTTTGCCAAATGCTTGCTGAGGAACCAAACTGTTTGCAAACAGAAGCATTCATGACCCAAGGTACCACTGTATATTTTAAAAAACAAAAAAGCTATGTACAAAACAGCCCCGGCACGTTTCTCAGGAGTATTCCAGAAGAAGCCATTGTTGTCACAAGAGGTGACAGGCCCGTGCATGTTCCTGTGCAGGTAGACCTTCCAGGGGGATAAGATGTGGGAGTGGAAGACAGTGATACTGATGAACCTGTCAGTGTAGGCGTAGGCCAATGTGTGTTTGTGTCTTTGTTTTTAACAGAAGTAAAAATAAAATAATAATGTTAAAAATAAAAAATCTTATAGAATAAGGACAAAAAAATTTTGTATATCTATATAATATACAATATTATACATACAATATAATAAAGCTCTGGTCTTAAGCTAAGTATTATTACAAAGAATCAGAAGGGTTTTTTTACCTGAAAGGTGTATATAGTAAAAAGTTACAGTAAGCTAAGGTTTATTTATTATTAAAGAGAATGAATTATAAAGTTAGTGTAGGCTAAGTGCACAGTGCTTCTAAAGTGCAGTGTATGCAGGGATGTCATGGGCCTCACAGTCACTCCTACCCACTCACTCCGCCCCCAGAGCCATTCCCAGTCCTGTGAGCCCCAATTATGGTAAGTGCCCTGAGAGGGGCACCATTTTTCATCTTTTGTAACACATTTTTGATGGTCTTTTCAACACCCAGGTACACAAATATTTACCAGTGTATAGCACATGCCTAAAGTACTCAGCACAGCAACGTGATGCATAGGTTTCTAGCCCAGGAGCAACAAGTTACACCACACAGCCTAGTGTGTAGTAGGCAGGCCATCGAAGTTTCTGTAAGCATACTTGCTGATGCTCACAAAAGGACAAAAGCATTTAACAATGCATCTGAGAATGTATCCCTGTTGAGACAGAGCTGTAGTCAAAACTACTCTCGAAAATTTCCTGCTACTCCTCATAAAACAGTACTGTGCCATCATCTCTCAGTAAGTCCAAGATTAGCAGTTTTCCTGATATTTGCAAAACACTACTATCTCTTCAGGTAAACACCAGAGGAAGGAGTTGGCTTGCATTTCATGGTCCACACAGTAAGATACAAATGCTCACTCTCCCCACAAACAGTAGGCTCAGATCTCCCACCTCTTGTTCACTCCAGGAATATACTCATCATATTCAACTGTTATTTCTTACCCTCTTTTTCTTTTAGCAAGTGCACTGGAATTCCCATCAGTAAAATACTGTAAGCATATAATATGAATCCACTGTAGTATCACCATCTTAATACTTACCCAAAAGGGGGCTGGGGATTTAGCTCAGTGGTTTTGCTTCCTGTCTTGCAAGCGGAAGGTTCCAAGTTTGATCCCCAGTATCAAAAAAAAAAAATTACCCAAAAGGATGCCAAGAATGCCAGTTTCTCTGAATTACCATACTACAGATCCCTTTTTTTAATGCAAATATATAACAGGGAAAGGCTTACATATTAACCCTCCACAAAAGAATGAAGGATTGTACCATTTATCTGAGGAAATTAAGAGACACCAGACAACCAACAGGTCAGCTTTGGTAGGTGGGAGAGAAGATCCAGAACACAAAGTGCTCCCTGCTCCCCCAGAACTAGCCCAGAAAGGTGGGGGCGTGGGTGTGATGACACACTGCACAGCTCTTCAGAGTTAGGCAGGCCCTCCATGTGTCACGGAGTAGACCCCATACCTAAAGTCAGGGATGGCTCAGGAAAGGGGAAGAAGAGACGGGCCTGCTAGGGCTCTGATATGAGCCACCCAGACGACCTGATCATCTACACAGGCCCAAATGCTGCTGCCTCCACTCGCTCACATCAGCAAACTGCCAGAGCCCTACATCCTTTTTCATTCCTATTCCCCTAACACAGTCACCCCAATGAGTACACACCCACCACACCTCAGACTCCGCTCAGCATCAGCAAAACAAGCCAGGCCATTTGCTGGGAAATCTGGCCCTATCTATTGCAGAGATCTACCTGTGTGTGTTACCCGTTCAACAGTGTTTTCTCCAGAGACTCTTCCTAAACATCTCTTCCCCTCCCTTTCCTGTACCTTCCTTCCTCTGTAAGTCACACTGTAGATTGAGCTGGTGACCCCTGAACAGTGCCTGCCTCCACCGTGTCACCATGATTGTCAGCTGCCAGCTCGCTGCCCTCTTTGTCCTCCCCAGGCTCCACCTCATCTCCACCTGGTTTTCTTCAACCTTCCAATTTTCCAACACCTGGCCTCCAGTTCCCTGGAACAGGTGGCATATTTAAATGTTTTAAAAGGCACCAAACAAAACTATTTAACATGAACCAAAAAAACTTTATATACATTTTCATACCACTACACAATTTAAGCTCTGTGCCATTCTCCTGGACACAAAAGCTTCAGAAATCCTCCACTTCTCTGCATGAGCCTTAAATTACTCTCTTCATTCCCTCCTTCAGTGAATTCCTGATCAACTCAGAAATTTTACTATACTTGACCTCAGTCCATGCTTATCATCATTTTAAATTCTCCAGCTGACTGTGGAAATGAAACTTTTAAGCAGGCAATTAAAAAAGACCAGTAAACCTGTTCTTGACAGGACTAGACTTAACTAATGAGACAAAAATGACAACTGCCTGGCTTACTGCCAAAGGAGCATGCACAGTTTAACAACTGGACTCAAAATAGCTGATAGAATCTGAAAGACAGAGTGACCTCTACATTTTATCTTCTGCTGGGTTTGTACTGTGTGAAAGATATGAACCTTAAAATACTAAAATAGTTTAGGAGGAGACCTTCAATCCAAGATCCAGGAAGAAGTACTGGTGATAGGTGCCATGGCAGAGACTAACTAGATGTGAGAAGCTATTTTTGTCTACAGGGAATATGAAGTGTGTAATATACAGTTTTCCTAAGTATTAGGCTCTGAAACAATATTTTTTCAGCCTTAGAGAATAAAAAGATCATTTCCTTGATAAAATGTTTACCTCTTTCACATAAATTCAGACCTAATAAGGAGACAGCTCTAAGTTACCCTAGAACAGTGATGGAAAACCTTTTGGAGTTTTCAGTGATACCAACAGCCCGCTGCAGCACACACGCCATATAGGTTCACTGCCCTAGGACCTCTATTTAAAATGTAGAACATATTAAAATTTACCCACATTAGTAAATAATGTGTCAGTATTCATGTCCTTAAATAAAAAAGAATATTTTACAAATATCCAGAAATTCAAAAGGAAATGTCTGCCTACATTATAGGAAATTAAACTCTTAAAGGGAAAAATCGTAAGAATGCGAAATAGCTATTCTGAGATTCCCTTTATTTCACTTGCACAAAAAATAAGTGTCTTGTGATATGAAAAATATAAAATGCAGAATTTCAAGTTTGTGCAAAAGCTCTCTCACGCCTCCTTCCCCCCACCAGCCTTAAGAAACAGTTATAAGGGGCCAGGGATTTAGCTCAGTGGTTCCACCACCTGCCTTGCAAGCACAAGGTCCCGAGTTCAATCCCTGGTACCAAAAAAAAAAAAAAGAAAGAAAGAAACAGTTGTAGTTTTTGGTAGCTCTTCAAGGGTATTAACATTTTAAGCCATTCTAGCTTTAACCACTGTTCTAGTTTCTTGCTTTAGGAACCACTGCTGCAAAGTAACACCTGAGATAAATAATGGAGATTAATGCAGTATTACCTTGAAGAAGCAATTAAGAGAGGCTGAAAAGCAGCAACTAAACCCCAAACCACTCGCTCCTTCACAATAGGAAGCCGAAGATAATCTTGTCTGCTAAACATAAATCACTTGAGATCTGGCCAAATTCTTAAATGGTATTCCAGATGGAAATGCTGCAAAGCCAGGAGCTGCTTACAGAAGTATTTACTCCCAGCTCTGAAAACAAACGACTGGTTTTTCTTGTTGCTTCTAGGAAAGTGATCATTTTAAACCAATGAAACAATTCAGCAGAAGGGTTTCCCTAGACCCACTCAGACTCTATTTTTGGTACATCCCCATCTGCTGCTTCCAGCAGTATTAGGTTACTTGCCATCAGGTTTGCCTCTCCTCCTTCAGTATTTATTTTAGAGTCGTCAGGGCGGCAAAAGGCAAGCTCCACTAATTCATCAGTCTTACCTCCTCATGTACTTTCATAGTATATTAACATTTTTCAGGAAAAATATAAACCAAGATGGAGTCTTTTAATTTTTCATGTGTGAATACATACTTTTTTAAATCTTGCTTTTCTTTAAGGCTCTGCAAGGTTTATAAAGACAGGTTGTTCCCTGGGTTTCAAGTTCACACGTAACTAGTTAGCAACGGCCTAGCCTTGCTTTTCATTTCCTTGTGTTAAAGTCACTGGGACAGCAAGGCTTTGAAAGTTACAATGCACAAAAAGTCAGCCGCTTGTTTGTTCAAAGGTTCTACATTAACTAACCCAAATATTCTGGCCATGCTGCTTAGTCCAACAACTGAAGGTTTGAGAGAAGACTTTCTCTGTGACCCTCTTTCTAAATATCACGGGAAATGCCAGTGATCCTGACAGATCCACTATGCCCCAGAAAAGACTCTGCTGTGTGTGAGTAGGAGCCAATGAGATAAAACAGACAAAAGCCAGTCCCTGCACCCAGTATAAAACTTCATTTAGTTTTGAAATTTACTGTAACAGGAAGCCCTGGATTAAATCTCAGATCCCATACATTTTAGTTCTTTGTTCTATAACCCTAGATAAGTTCCTCATACACAGTTAAGGAACCAAGTATAAAATATCCCAGCACACCTTGCTCACTCTGCCAAAACCTACATTGTAAGGCCCTACGGAACTTCCATTTAGTCTGATTTTCCAATCCTCTATGCTGCACACCACACACACACATCTTCTGCATCTCACAAGAACTATTACTTTCTTTAGCTCCTATCTATCAAAGCAGGCACTGGTAAAGAGTCTTCAAGAGTCTATCCACTGGAGCAGTTCTGAGCCTGTGGTTTCCTCTTCCTTTCCTCTTCCTCTGCCCTTTTTTCCAGTCCTGGCTGGCCGGTTCTTCCAAGGCCACACTCTCAGTAGCTAAGCCACTGACTTTTTCCTGCCCAGTGCAATTCAAACTTACATGGCCTAAAATCAAAACACATCACAGAGCTCAAGTTCCACAGTGAGACAAGCTCACCTTTGATTCTGCCACTCAACGGGTCTGAGACATGGACAGTTCCCCCTCACAGCCTCAGTTCCCATCTCCAAGATGAAAATGAAAATGTGTCCCTTTACTGTGGAGACAAAATGAGATCATGTCTGTGCCTGGCTCTCACTGAATGTTAGGTGTTTTCATTATTCTTCTCATTATACTCTTACTATTACTACAAGGGGATCATAAACTGGTAGGCTTTGAGCTAAATTTGAACTTTGTGTTTGGTCTTCAAAATGTATTTGTTTCTGCTTTATTATCTTTGTAAAGAAAAGTATTCTCTATTCTGCCACAGTCCTTACCACTCTTCCTTAAAATCTTGTATTCTTATTGCCCTACAATCTCTTGAGTTTTCGACCAGCCTCACAAACATACAAACACATCCATACACATGTGTGCATGCACACACAGAAGGAGGGGGTCTCAATTATACAAAGGAATTTACAAAAAGGACATGCTGGATGCAGTGCTTCCAGTGATACAAGCCTACAATCTGAGCTCCTTGGGACACTGAGGAGGGAGATCAAGTTGGAGATCAGCCTGGGTAACTTAGCAAAACCCCAACATTCCAAGAAAGAAAGTGACCAAGTGGGTGAGTGGGTGGGTGGGTGAGTGAATGAACAAATGAAAACATCATAGAATTAGGGCAGCCAGACATGGCCACATAAAGGAGCTGCTAATTTCCCACAAGGTTAAAACCTTTCAATCAGCTAAAACATAGGCACATGTGTAACAAGTGTAGGATAGGAATAAACTTCTAGGAATAGAGAATTTCTGAGATTCTTATAAAAACACACAGTATCCCACTGTTCCCTTTCCTGGTCTGACACAAAATGACAAAGCAAATATAAAAATAGCAGATTCAGAAAATGTACTTCAAAAGCCAGGACTTGACAGGAACGAGCTGGAGTAGGATGTAATCCCAGCTACTTGAGAGGCTGAGGCAGGAGGATAGCAAGTCTAAGACCAGTCTGGGCAACCTGGTGAGACCCTGTCTCAAAAAAGTTCTTAAAAGGGCTGTGGATGTGACTCAATGGTGGAGTACTTGTCTACAATGCATGAATCCCGAGGTTCAACCCCCAGTACTGGGGAAGAAAAATAAAGCGGGGCTCTTCCCCATGCAAGAAGGCTACCGCTGAGTATGTTTCCTGTCCCAAATGTACCTGTCAGTGGTCAAGGTCTTAATCTCATCTAATAGCTTTGCACATATCAAAACCTAGGTTGTCTGAAATTTAGTATTTTTCTATTCATATCAAGTCCATGTAGATTTACTATTAGTAATAAAAAGGCATAACTAGTAATTCAGAAAGCATACATACATATATACCAAAACAACATCATTTCTGAAAAAAACACTGTAAAGTACCAAAAGGTTATGTACTTTAGAACTATAAAAATATTTACATATTAAAGAGATGTATCTATATTATAAGGTTAAATAACTATAACTCTCTTTATTAGAACATCTCCATAATCCTCTATTATTTCCCAAAGTTACTGAACATAGTCTTTTAAAATAAGATTTAACCCTGGGCATGTAGTTCAGTGGCTAGGCTCTTCTCTACCTAGCACCACAAAAATAAATCACAATAAGGTCATTTGTTTTCAAATATCCTAAAATAAACACAAATGGGCTTTTGCAAGGTTTGTAAAACTTTTCAAAGTAACTGCAAAGTAAAAAGGCAGGGCCAAAATGATCATCACAATGACCTTCTACAAATCCAATTCACTTATTTTTTATAGAATATAGATCCTCTCAGATTTGAGAATGAAAAGTAAATACAGATAATTCCTCATTTAAGGAATGAATGACTGTGAATGACTGTTCAGACTGCCGACCTGTCTTTTTTCTTGTACAGTTCTGTAATCTTGTTTATAAAGGCTCAATGTCCTTTTTTTGTGCAGTACACCTTGTTTATACAGTACTGTAATTTTTGCTGATTGTACTATACAGTACTGTGGTTATACGTTGTTATACATTACAGTACTGCATGTAAAAGTTTTGCAAAAAAAGCCAAGTCATCAAGTTGCAGTTTCCTTTGACCATTTCTTTGTTCTGAATATGGTAATATACATACTATATACAATTCCTTATTTAGCGACCAATTCATTTAACAACCTGGTGGCAGGAATTTTACTCAGTCATTTAAACACGCAGTATCTGTATAATCAGTCATTCACAGGCGGAAAAAAACCAAAGGTATTTCCAGGTAGCCAGATTATAGGTAATTTCTTTTTCTTTTGTGCATTATGTGTATGTCTTTCAAGTCTTCTATACAAAAGCTAACAGATGCTCTATTTCATTATCAGTTGTTATGGCTGTGTCTAGATGTTCCCCCAAAGCCTCATGCGAATGAGGTGGAGCTATTTCAGAGGTGGCTAAATCTAGAGTGTGTGATTCATGGTCCAATGCTCAGCCCAAGAGCACTAAGTAATGGTGTGGAGGATACCCACCCTAAGTAGTCTGAATAAGATAAAAGGGGCGGGAAGACACTGTTAAGGTTCCTTGTTGCTTTTGCTGTCTTCTGCACCCATGAACCACTGCCCCTCTGCCATGTGCCATTCTGCCTCTGAGCAGTTTTATGACCAATGCCCCTCCCCAGAGTTCCAGAGCATTTAAGCCCTGTACCACACACACAGTGTGGCCCTTTCTGCTGCCAGCTGGACAAGTTATTTGGTGCTCAATGCCTCTAATACTCCAGGCTGCTTTCAATATGAACTGTGATTTGTATTTGTTTTATATGCCTCTACACAGCTTAGCACAGCTCTCAGCACACAGCAGGCTTCTGATATCTATTTGTTAAACATAAATGAAACAACTCATCAATCAATTAATTAACAGTAAAGTAAACCCAGCCGTGTGCTCTCTGCCTTTAGAAGCAATGCTGTATCCTACGCAGTAACAAAGACAGATACAGTCTCCCAGATCAGGCCTGCTGATAGGAAGGCTTTCAGCAAACACTGCAGCACAGAAGGAAGAAGTGGTTTTACCTGAACCAGCTCCGAACCTCCAAAGTAAGAGCAACAGAGCTGGACTATGACATCTCACGAAGGCCATGTAATCAGTTTCAGCTTCTCCCATCACCTCTTTGGAAAGGCTGCAATGGTAGTTCCAGACTCCTAATCCAACTTTACTATTCCAAAGAGAATTAAATCAGAAAACAATCTGAGGCAGGGGTGGCTGAGCCCTGCTAGGAGGTAACCTGCCCTCCTTCAACGATAGTGACAGCAGTGGTTATCTCAGTTTACAAAGCCTATAAAGTACTGGCAGGGCCTCCAGGCTTCTTAGACAACGCATTATTATTTCAATGATGCTGAAGACTGGCTAATAATAGGTGAAACATCCTTATATTCTTTGGCTTCAATAGCTCTAATTATCCTTTCTGTGAATTCTCAAACCAGTGGGCACACAAATTGCACGAAGAAAAATATGAGTGATGTTTATAAAATTACTTTTATGAGGTCCTGTGATGCTGCTGTTGGTCCTTAACACAGTGAATTTGTTATTATTAAACACAGGAGCTTCAGGGTCAAAGTATCATCTATACAAACTGGAGTTTACAATGGCAGGCTAGCAGCAGTAGGTGACTGGGATCTCACCTTTCCATGAGACTGGGGAGCTCCATCTGTTCCACACCGCAGCCAAGAATGACTTTCGGTTTGTCAGTCTAAGATACTCAAAATTGCTTTTGGAGTGAGGGGAAATACACAAGTGAGCAAAGATGGATGGGTATATAAATAAATACATAATCTTTTCCATGTTCACACATAAGGTTAAAAGATGTATTTTTATTATTTATTTTTGGTACCGGGAATCGAACTCAGATCCTTGCGCTTGTGCAGCAGGCGGCGAAACTATTGAGCTAAATTCCCCGCCCCTAAAAGATGTATTTTTAAATATTCCTCACTCAATTTCTTTGATTCTTTCAGCAACTGTAATGCTACATTTAAGGTCAAATACACAGCACTCGTGATTTCAAAAATCCCCTCAAGGAAACATCTGTGCATTTCCCAGATTTGTGTGTATGTGTGTTTCCTAAATTGCACTGTAAATTGTAGGTACATTACTATTTAAAACAAACATAGCTATAAATGCTTAGAAATATGAAATTTTTTCCCTGTGGAAAAAAAGCAACAAACCTACTACCCCCTTTAGTCTGCAAAAGATTTCTCATTAGTCTTCACAGTGGGAAATGCTGCATGTTGGCATGGCTGGTTCCATGTCACACAATCAGACCTACAGGACAGAGTCCTTGTCCCAGACAGGAAAAAACATGGCTTCCAATCTACCCCACCAACACGTCATGGTTTCTGGTGCACCTCCCATGTTTTGTTTCTGAATCAAGAGCCATTCAAAAGCCACATCACAATCCTCTGAGAATCAATTTTCTTTAACTTAACTCCGTGACAATTAAAAACCCAAATTTTATCACCACTTACCTACAACAAAATCAAAAGGGTACTGCATTATGCCTGAAAACCTAGATACCTAGTAATACTATTTCTAGGAAATGGACATAATTATGTACATTACTAAGAAAAGGATTATAAGCAAAATGCTTATTTACCACAGCACTACATTTAGTTTAAAAAAAAGGTGTCCAGCTAGACACAGTACCACTGTAATCCCAGCTGCTCAGGAGGATTAGGAAGAAGTTTGAGGCTAGCCTGGACAACTTAGTGTGACCCTATCTCAAAATAAAAATGGCTAGAGATGTTACTCAGTGCAAAGGCCCTGAGTTCAATCCCCCATAGCCCAAAAAAAGTAGTGTCCAATAAAGGAGTGGCTAAATATATTATTGTACATTTATATAATGGAGTACTACAACACAACTTGTATATCATGTTTTTTAGAGTAACACTAACTGAGCAGTTATAATACACTAGGCCTAGTCTTAATACTGTACATTAATTGACAAGTTTCTGGTAAGCATTACATGACGAATGCTTACCACAAACTTCTAAAGTAGTTATTATCATTATCTTCACTACTATCCTATTACAGATGAGAATAGTACGGCATGCCGAGGTCAAAGGACTTCCTCCAAGTTGCATAGGTAAATGGCAGATCTGGGTAGAATATTTAATGGTATGGAAAAAATATATAATTTTAAATTATATCCATATACAGCTAACTATGTAAAATACCAACATGTCTGTATATGTATATATTTCAGAGTCTGCAGACAGAGGGAAAAATAAACACTAGAAAGAAATACACTAAAGTTTTTTTAGCTGATAAGATTACAGTGTTGGAACTGGGGATTTAGCTCAGTGGTTTCGCTGCCTGCTGCGCAAGCACAAAGACCCAAGTTCGATCCCTGGTACCAAAAAAAAAAAAAAGATTCCAGAAACCCAACAGAAGAACAACATTCTACAAGCAGTTAGAGAAAAGAAACAAATCACATACGAAGGAAAGCCCATCAGACTCACAGAAGAGTTCTCAATGCAAACCCTTGAGGCAAGAACAGCTTGCAGTGTTGTATTCCAAGCCCTAAAGGAAAACAGCCTCCAACCCAGATTGACTACACCCTGCAAAACTATCTTTCAAAATTGATGGAGAAATAAGATACTTTCATGACGAAGAGCACCTTAGGAAATTCATGAATACCAAACCAGCACTCCAAAAATTTTAGACAAAATCCTAGGAAAAGACAATGAGGATCACAACCCCAGGAACCCCAGCAGAATGAATCCACCAGGCACAACAAGAAATTAAAAGCAAAGAGGGACAATCAAACAAAAAGAAAAAGTCATGACAATGATAACTCAATATGTATGTTATAACCATCAATGTTAATGGTCTCAACTCACCAATCAAAAGAAATAGACTGGTAGAATGGGTCAAGAAGCAAGATCCAACAATATGGTGCATAAAAGAAACAAACTTAATTGAAAAAGAAACTCACAGACTGAAAGTTAAAGGGTGGAAAACAATCCTCCATGTGAGAGGAACCACCCCCCAAAAACAGGAGTAGCTATCCTCTTTGCAGATCAAGTGGATTTCAAACCCACACTGATTAAGACAGACTAAGAAGGACACTACATCCTTGTAAAGGGAAAAATCCAAGAGGAAGAGATGACAATCATAAATATCTATGCACCAAACACTGGTGCACCCAACTATATAAAACAAATACTAACAGACATGAAAAATCATATAAGCATTAATACAATAGTACTGGGGGACCTAAATACCCCACTGTCACAAATAGATCAACTAGACAAAAAAAAAGCAATGAAATACTAGAACGCAATCTCTTGAACAAATGAACTTAACAGATGTTCACAGAGTGTAACAGCCCACAAAATCAGAATACACATTCTTTTCAGCTGCACATGGGTCATTCCCCAATATAGACCACATACTAGAACATATTTAGGTAAGTGCAAAGGAATTGAAGTTATCCCCTGGTTATTATCAGACCATAGTGCGATGAAATTGGAGATTAATAGCAAAAGAAACCCCAGAAACTTCATAAACACATGGAAATTGAACAACACACTTCTGAATAACCAATGGGTCACAGAGGAAATGAAAGAAGAAATCAGACAGTTCCTTCAATTAAATGACAAGGACAATACAACATATCGCAATCTATGGGGCACAATGAAAGTGGTCTTACGAGGGAAATTCATAGCAGTGAATACTCACATTAGGAAAACAGAGCGAGCCCAATTAAACAACCTGATGCTGAACCTCAAGCTTCTAGAAAAAGAGCAGGACAAACCCAAAGCCCATAGAAAGGAGGAAATTATAAAGCTGAGGGCAGAAATCAATGCAATGGAGACTAAGAGAACAATAGAAAAAAAATCAATGAAGCCAAGAGTTGGTTCTTCGAAAGAATCAACAACATTGACAAACCCTTAGCCAACCTTACCAGAAAAAGGAAAGAAAAGGCCCAAATCCATGCAATTAGGAATGAAAAGGGTGAAATTACAACAGACCCAGAAGACATCCAGAGAATCATCAATACCTACTTCCAGAACCTATACACCAGCAAGACAGAAAACACAGAAGAAATGGACAGATTCCTAGACACATATGAATTTCCAAAGTTGAATGAAGAAGACCTAAAAATTCTAAACAACCCAATATCAACCAATGAAATTGAAAACGTAATTAAAAACTTATCAACTAAGAAAAGGGCAGGCCCTGATGGCTTCACTGCAGAATTCTACAAGACATTTAGAGAGGAACTACTGCCACTACTGTTTCAACTCTTCAACGAAATTGAAAGGGAAGCAATACTCCCAAATTCATTCCTGGAAGCAAGCATCACCTTGATCCCCAAAGCAGAGAAAGACCCAACTGAAAAAGAGAACTATAGGCCAGTTTCACTAATGAACATAGATGCACAAATTCTTAATAAGATACTGGCAAATAGGATGCAGAAGATCATCAAGAAGATCATACACCCTGACCAAGTGGGATTCATCCCAGGGATGCAGGGATGGTTCAACATACGCAAATCAATCAATGTAATACACTACAGCAATAGAGCCAAGGACAAAAACCATAGGATCATCTCAATAGATGCAGAAAAAGCATTTGACAAAATCCAACATGCATTTATGATAAAAACCCTACAAACAACTGGAATACATGGTCTCTACCTCAATTCAATAAAAGCCATCTACAAAAACCCAACAGCCAATATCATACTAAATGGCCAAAAACTGAAATCCTTCACACTAAAATCAGAAACAAGACAAGGATATCCACTATCACCACTCCTATTCAATATAGTTTTGGAAACATCAGCCATGGCAATTAGACAAGAGAAAGAAATAAGAGGAATAAAAATAGGAAATGAAGAAGTCAAATTGTCATTATTTGCAGATGACATGAAACTCTATACAGAAGACCCCATGAACTCCACCAAAAGTCTTCTAGACTTAATAACCAAATTCAGAGTAGCTGGATACAAGGTCAACACACAAAAATCAATAGCTTTCCTCTACACAAATGACAGAGTCACTGAGAGAGAAATAGGGCAAACAATTCCTTTCACTATAGCATCCAAAAAACTGAAAATACCTAGGAATCAACCTAACAAAAGAAATCAAAGACCTCTTCTCTGAAAACTATAGCACTCTGAAAAGAGAGATTGAAGATGATATCAGAAAATGGAAAGACATCCCCTTCTCCTAGATAGGAAGGATCAACCTAGTGAAAATGGCCATACTTCCAAAACTGCTATATAGATTCCATGCAATCCTAATTGAAATCCCAGCACCATACTTCATGGACCTTGAGAAAACAATCCAAAAATTCATTTGGAACAAGAAGAAACCCAGAATAGCAAAAGCAATTCTAGGTAACAGAGACATGGCAGGGGGTATCACAACCCCCAACTTGAAACTATACCTCAAAGCTACTGTGATAAAAACATCATGATACTGGCAAAGATACAGACCTGAGGACCAGTGGAACAGATTAGAAGATGCAGAAACATCTCCAGACACACTCAGCCATCTCATCTTTGACAAAGGAGTCAAACACCCTCACTGGAGGAAAGATAGCCTCTTTAACAAATGGTGCTGGAAAAATTAGGTTTCAACTTGTCAAAGACTAAAACTAGATCTATATCTCTCACCATGCACTCAACTAAAATCAAAATGGATTAAAGATCTAAATATTAAAACAGAAATGCTGAATTGGCTTGAACAGAGGTTAGGTAGAACTCTTGAAGACTTTGGTGTAGGAAAAGATTTTATGAACAAAACCTCAGGTGCTCGTGAACTAGCACAAACAATCAACAACTGGGATCTCTTCTTATTAACAGGCTTCTGCACAGCAAGAGAAACCACCAGCACTGTGAAGAGACAACCCACAATGTGGGAAAAAATCTTCACCTGCCGTTCCTCAGACAAAGGTCTACTATCTCGAATCTATAAAGAACTTAAAAAGATCAGACCTCCCAAATTTAAAGACCCAATCCAAAAATGGGCATCTGAAATGAACAGCCATTTCTCAAACAAGCAGAAATGGCAAATAAACATATGAAAAAATGTTCAACATCACTGGTCATTTGAGAGATGCAAATGAAAACAATACTGAGATTACACCTCACTCCAGAAAGAATGGCTGCTATCAAGAAATCAACCAATAACAAATGCTTGGGGAAAGAGGAACACTGCTCCACTGCTGGTGGGAGTGTAGACTGGTGCAACCACTGTGGAAATCAGTATGGAGATACCTCAAAGAACTAGGACTGGAAGTCCCATTTGACCCAGCTATGCCCCTGCTGGGGATCTTCCCCAAAGAATTAAAAGAATCATACCACAGTGATCTATGTGCATCCATGTTCACAGCAGCACAGTTTGTAATAGCTAAAACTTGGAAACAGCCCAAATGGCCAGCACTGGAGAATGGATAAAGAAAATGTGTTTTTTTATAAAGTGGAGTACTACTAAGCAATCAAAAACGAGAAATTAGAGACATTTATTGCTAAATGGATGCACATTGAGGCGATTTGGGGGGGGGGGGTACCAGGGATTGAACTTGGGATCTTGCACTTGTGAGCCAGGTGGTGGAACCACTAAGCCAAATCCCCAGGTAGGAGATACTCTTAAGTGAAATAAACAGGACACACATGTGTAAATACCGAACAGTTTCTCTAGTGTGAGAAACTGAAAGTGTAAATAAGGACTAATAGATAATGTGAAATAGGAAGAAAAGAGGCAAAGAGGAAGGGGAAGTGGGAGGGGCAGGGGAAAGGAAAGAACATGAGAAAATGAAAAAAAGGAAACAAAGTCTTTGTAAATAGGGAAGGATGGAGGGGGTGAAGGGAGGGCAGGGAAAGGGGAAAAAAATAAGAAGCAAGAGGGTATGTAAAGGTGCAAATTTCCAATGATGAATGTCATTTTATTGTACACCTAAAATGTACCAATAAAAGGATATACAAAAAAAAAAAGAATACATTTAAAGGTTCTAGCCATGCAGTGAGCAGTTTTACTCTACCAAGCACTCCTGCCATAATACCCCAAAATCCAAAGCAGTTAGGGCCAACTGGCCATTGACTGAAACATCCAAAAGTATGAGCCAACATAAACCTTTTATAAATTGTGCTATCTCAGGTATTTGTTACAGTGACAGAAAGCTAACACATACACTTTTGGCAAGAGAATATATTGGAACATTTCTGGAGAGACCTTTAGCCTGCCAGAACTCGGCAACACTGAAAGACAACAAACTGCCCTTTCCCACTGAATGCCAGACGGTGAGCACTTTCCAACCAACAGCTGTCCAGCCCCTCCCCTCACTCCCTCTTGGCTCCCTGAGAGGCAATTGTCTGAGCATTTTCTCACTACCCTAAGGTTACTTGGTTGCCAACCTCCAGGATGCAGCTGACAGGAGGCCCGGCTCGGCTGACAGGCACACAGCACCCCTCCCTGAACTCACAGCTCTGAGGAGGCCCCAGGAAAATGCCCTTGACAAGATTACAATTCAGAAGGGCCTCTGGCCCACTGCTGTTCTCCCCAGAATGACAAATGCCAACAGACCATGTCCCACACAGCCGGCCCTCCTGGAGATTCCTGGAAAGAGTAGGAGTCACAACCTCAGCCTCCTATTTCCTAGGAGAAGTGGCTGCTTGATTGACAGCTGTCACTTCTCCTAATGTTCCCTCAAACTGCTGCCCAGTACTCTCACTGCAGCAGGACTGATTCTGGACCAATGTCATATGACACTGTGGCAGGATTGAACTTGGACCAAACACAGGCCCACGAAATGTACAAAACTGCATGCACAGGCCTGTTGCTGCTCTGTATAAGCAGCTCTCCTCTCACTCTCCTAGACTAGTCTAGGAGGGCTCCCTCTGGTACACCAAGTCCCTATGCTACAGCACTGAGCCCATCCAAATACAGCCTCACTCAGGTCCTGTAAATCTACTCAGGATTCTTATCCTGGGTGATGTGGGCAGAGCAGGTCATATTAAAAAGAACTATAAACACTAAAGGCCACTAGCCCTCAAGAGTTCCAAACATCAGCAGCAACTGACGGCGATCAGCAGAGACCTTCGGCAGAGACCAGCTCCATCAATTGGTGACAACTGGCACTGACCAGCTGAGGAACCAGCATTTGGTGGACATTGACAGAGACCTGCAGGGGCAGCAGCAGCTCCTGGAAGAGCTCCAGATGGCTGCCTAGGGGGCTATGAGGCTCAGCTGCTGAGGAGCTGATAGGTATGTCTAGGAGCTGCCCAGAGCTGTAACACCAATGGCTGAGACTCACTGGCACTCAAGTCCCAAGCCAGTAGCAGTGCTGCACTCTGCCAATTTGCAATTTCCGTCCAAATCAACCAAAAGAACACTCAACTGATTGGCCACAATACCAATGATACCGTAGTAACTTACCCTCCTGATACAGTAATGTAAGAACACCAAGATATATGGGCAAGGATGCCACTGTAGCATGATTTACAGAAGCAAAACAAACAAATGTGCCACCCAAATTTTCATTAGAGGAGAACGGATTAAATGAACAGTACAGCCATGCAACAGAACAAATGTCAGCCTCTGAAAAGTACACGGTAAACTGGACATAGTGGCACATTGCCTGTAATTCTGGAACACAGGAGTCTGAAGCAAAAGATAGCAAGTTCAAGGCCAGCATGGGCTACATAATGAGACTCTGTCTCAAGAAAAAGAAAGAAAGAAACAAAGAAAGATAGATAGATAGATAGACAGACAGACAGACAGACAGATAGATAGATAGATAGATAGATATCATAGATCCACTTGTGCTGATAAGGAGAAATATCCAAAAGAGATAAAGAGGAAAAGCACTTTTATAGTATGGTCTTAATTTGAGTGAAATGAAAAGAGTATAAATAAGAAGAATATACCATAAAATGTTAAACTGAGGCCAGAGGTTTCATTTTTACTTTTTATACTTCCCTATACTTTGGACTCTCTACAATGTACATGCATTGCTTACTGAGAATTTTCTTCAAAACTGGGCATGACGACACACACCTGTAATCCCAGCATTCCAGGAGGCTGAGACAGGAGGACTGTACATTCTAGCTCGGCGTGGGCAATTCAGCAACTCAACAAGATCCCGTCTCAAATAGAATAACTAAATAAATAAGTTAGTTAGTCAGGGATAAGGATATAAAACAGTGTGAAGGCCCCAATATCACCAAAATATTTTTTTTCAAAAGCCACCATATGGATTTCCTACAGTCCACAAACTGAAATTTTAAATCTTTTATGAAATGCCTTATCACAACCCACCAACACCATGGAAGTATACCCAATTTGTAAAATTTTAAAGTTGGAGGGATTTTTTGAATAGAAGTGTCAAAATTAATCTTTGGGGTTAATAACACCAGGAGATTTCTAAACTTAGAAAAACAGTAACATAGACGTATACCATCATCTCTTGAGATCTGTGGGAGGCTGGGTCCGGATTGCTCCTTATATAAAAAATCCACAGGTACTCAAGTTCTTTCTATAGATAGCAGTGTTTGCACGCATCCTCCCATATACTTTAAATCACCTCTGTATTACTTATAATACCTAATATGACAAAAATGCTATGTAAATAGCTATAATGTATTGCTTAGAGAATAACAAGAAAAAGTCAAAGCCAGGCCAATCTGTGTGCCATCCATGCCAAATGTGTAACAATTATGTCAAAACATATCCAACAAACACACCACATATGTGGAGATCATACTCAAGAATTCAAGATGATGGGAAATATTTCATCCTCAAAAAATTCTCTTCTTCCTGTTACTGGTAGATCTGAATGTTAGATAACTGTTTCCAGTGAGTTCAACAGATACCTACTACGCTATATTAATACAAGTGGGAAAATGAGACAAATATCAAGTATTCACAGTTTTTCCATTTTAATTTGTGTGTGAATTTTTAATAAATGCTGAATGTAAAGCATTAATGCAAGTCAGGATGTTTCAGTGAACAAATTTCAGCAGTTCAACTTTATAACAATTATAAATAAAACCTGTTACACTTTTCTGGACAATGTCAGCATTTGAATTTTTTTTAACTAGTAAATTTTTTACTGATGGCAATTAATTGTGCTTGTAGTATATTTATCAAACAGGAGAGTCCATCTAGTCACTACATTTTTCTGAGTTGTCCTACATACAAGTACATGTTTTTTAATGTTTGTTAGTTCGCTATTAAAAGGCAAAATTATTTTGAAAGAGTGACTAAGAAGCTAAGAAGCTGGATGGAGTGACACATACTTGTAAGTGCTACTTAGGAGGCTGAGACAGGAGGATTACTTCAGGAGTCCAAGGCTAGCCTAAGCAATACAGTAAGATCTCATCTCAAAAAATTTGTAATTAAGTTAAAAAATTAAAAATATAACCAAAATATCAGTATCAAAGCTAAAAAAAAATTAGTTGATAAACTAAGTTGAATCCCCAGTACTATTAAAAAAAAAAAGAAGTGATCAAGAGAGTAAACTGTGGCCAAGCATGGTGGTGCACACCTGTAATCCCAGCACTCAAGAAGCGGAGGCAGGAGGATTGCCATGAGTTTGAGGCCAAAGTGGGCTAAATAGTGAGTTCAAGGCCAGCCTACACTACAAAACAAGACCCTGTCTCAAAATATAAAACAAAACAAAGAGTAAGCTTTGGACAGATAGGTCAGTATTAAAATGCCACCTATGGAACTTAAACTTACTAACTTGCTTAATCCTGACCAACTTACTTCATTCTCCAAAACCTCCATTTCCTCGTGTGTAACTATAGTTTCTAATATTGCCTACCTCAAAAGACTGTAATAAGAATTAAATCAACATATATAATATGCTCAATACTGTACCAGGCACATAAGTACATAATATATTCACTCATTCAGTTATGTAATCATTATTTCTGAGCTGACTTTGAATGCTACGTAGCCACTAAAAAGAAAAGGACAATGATCCCTACTCAAGTTTATGGCCTAGTTGGGAAAGTGGACAGTGACAACACACATTCAATACATATTATTAGAAACTGAAATACAGTTATGAAAGGTATAACTGGATACCATGAGACAGACTAACAAGAAAGACTTAAAAACCTAAGAAACAGGACTTTTGTGTACTGCTACTAAGACTGTAAAATCCTCCGTACAGTGGGAAGGGGCAGCCTGTGGCCTGATACCTTTGAAACAGACCACAGAGACAACCTCACAACGTATCACAAACATCACAAGTGTAGTACTACAACCTTAAAAATACGTGCACCGAGGAAAGCATCCAGAGTTACTGAAGGTCAAGGACACTTTTACAACTAGAATTGTTTCAGGGGAGGGTACCAGATTAGAAGGGTAAAGAAAAACATGATTTCAAAAATGTTAAAGTGCCAAAACTTATTTTTCCATTTTGTCCAAGATTAATCACAAGCAAAACAGAAACAGGCAGAACGGCATATTCATTTTTGTAGAAAACTGTCTACTGGTATGAGTGCTGCTTTCTTCTCCCAGTGCAATGAATCCTGTCCACAAGGGAAAAAAAACATAACACAAAGAAGCTTCCTGTGCCGGGAACTTTCCAGATCTTGCCCAATGTCATCTGGCTGTTCATTTGTATCATTTAATACATGGTTCAATCACTCATACTGGGGGAAAAGTAAAAGAAGGCCAGGCATGGTGGTGCACACCTGTAATCTCAGCTACTCGGGGCCAGAGAATCACAAGTTCAAGCCAAACTTGATCAATTCAGTTACCTAGTGAGGCCTTGTCTCAAAATGAAGGGCTGGGGATTTAGCTCAGTGAGAAGGCTGTGAGTTCAAGCCTTGGTAATGGGTGGGTGCAGGGTGGGGAACTAACAGTTAAATGAACTTTCTCTGGGTTCTTGCAAATTATTCAACCTGAGGAAGAAGAAGAGAAAGAGGGTAGAGGAAGCTCCACTCTACGGCCAAGTCAGATGGAAGCTGTGGGTAACCTGGGGATCCACCACCTGCGACTGCATCTGAAAAGGATAGCAGTTTGGGGGACTGAACCCTTAATGAGTGGGGTCTGCACTAACGTCAGGCACTTAGTGTCACACCTTAGCGAAACTGTAGGACAGTCACTACCTGCCAAGAACTGAAGGACAGGTTGACGTGGAAAACACATTAATTTGATATCAGATGTGTTCCATGCAAGCACTGGAATTTTTCCTTCTTTTAAAAAGATAATTAAGATTTTGGACAAAGGATACAAAATTTCAGTCAGAAGGAATAAGTTCAAGAGATTATACAACATGGTGATCATAGTTAATAATACGTTGTATATTATTATATATTGAAAAATGCTGGACTAGGGTTTGATCCCTAGAACTGCAAAAGGAAAGAAAAATGCTAAAAGAGTGGAGTGGTAACATGTTCCTACCAAAAAAATTGATATGTGTGGTAATGATTATATTAATCAACTAGATCTAGTCATCCCACAATGTATATAAACCTCAAAGAATCATGTACACAGCAAATACAGAAATTTTGTCAGTTTTTTAAAAAGATAAATTGTAGTGTATTCTCACAATGCAACATACACAGCAGCAAAAATGAAAATATCAGTCCACAAATAAATGTGGCTAAAACTCAGAAACATGATCGAGTAAAACAGCAAGGTAAGGAAATGTACATATTATGTGATTGCGCTTGCAGAAAGAGTACAAACAGCTGAAATTAAATATCATACCGTTTAGAGACAAATACACTGTACACAAAATACACAAAATGTAAAAAGCAAAGGAATGACTAAAAACACAAAACAATCATGATCAGAGGAGGCCCATACAAGTCAGGGGATACACCCACCCAAAGGGGCACACAGGAGTCCAGTAGCGGAGACCACCCACTCCTCCAACTAGTGGTGGGAACCAGCACTCATTCACTGATTTTCTCTAAATTATTCGTGTACCTAAATGCATTTTTTATATGTCTCTCATTTTAAAAAGCAAAATAACAGCCAAAATCAAATGCTATGCTTTAAAAGAACTATCTGATACGGTTGACACTGTATTTCAAGATGACTGACGCCTGGTCAGCCTTTCTGGGCCCCTAATGAAATAAAAGCATCAGAAAACACAACAAAAGAATTCTATAAGGTTGAAAAGAACTTTCTGGAAGAGAACTTTCAACAGTAAGTAAGTTTCTGGGGAAAAGAACAGGGAACAGGAATGTGCTGAGAGCTGACACAGGAAAAAGCTGCTACTCAAGGGCCACCAAGAGGTCATCTGCTCAGCAGACTCCCAGGAGTCTCAGGGTCAACAGGTAACACAGAGGAGGGAGGACAGTGTGGGGCAGAAAACTGGGATGAAGTGATGACAGTGAACACTCCCACCTCACCCCTCCAACGGCCTTCAGGCAGCCTGGCCAAGGATAATGACAGTCCAAACATTTCAGGAGTCTTGCTATGTAGTTCAGGCTGGCCTTGACCTCACTATGTAGCCCAAACTGGCCTCAAACTCACAGTGATCCTCCTGCCTCAGCCTCCCGAGTGCTGGGATTGCAGGCATGCAACACCACACCTGGCTCACGGGAGATTTCTGGGATGAAACAAAGTTGGTCAGAAGATAACTCAGTACTACACATACATATCCTGCTCCACGTTAGAATTCCACTTAGGGTACAGGTGAAGCTAGGGGAAAAAAAAAAAAAACAACAACTGTACACATAGATCTTTTTAAAAGAGTAAACAGGCCCGGGGATTTAGCTCAGTGGTTTGAAGCGCAAGGACCCAAGTTCAATCCCTGGTACCCAAAAAAAAAAAAGAGCAAATACTCCACAGTCCTTTGCTCTTAATCACCAATAGGGAACCAAGCCTACAAGGAAAATCAGTAACATGGGGGAGGAAAACACCCTGGGCAGGAAGAGTTAACTCAGGAGGCAGAGGAGTACTTTAAAAATAATTACAATAAAGCTCAGATTCAAGATACTGCAATCAGAGCTCCAGTTGGCCAATGTTGGCGCGAAGGTGCGCCAGCCAGCCCTCATGCGGGACCACAGGAAACAAAGGTCTCGTGCGCAGAGCGAGGCCTGCAGCCTCCCGGCCCCTTTCATGTCTTTGGGCCCCAAGGCCCTCCTGGATCTCCTGCAGCCATGGCTAACAAGGAAGCAGCTTTTGATGACCCAGTGGAAGAACGTGTGATCAACGAGGAGTATAAAATATGGAACAAGAACATACCTGTTCTTTACAATTTGGTGATGACCCATGCTGTAGAGTGGCCCAGCCTAACCGCACAGTGGCTTCTAGATGTAACCAGACCAGAAGGGAAAGATTTCAGCATTCATCAACTTGTCCTGGGTACATACACATCGGATGAACAAAACCACCTTGTGATAGCCAGCATGCACCTCCCTAACGATGGTGCCCAGTTTGATGCATCACACTATGACAGCGAGAAAGGAGAATTTGGAGGTTTTGGCTCTGTTAGTGGGAAAATTGAAATAGAAATCAAGATCAACCATGAAGGAGAAGTTAAACAGGGCCCGTTATATGCCCCAGAACCCTTGCATCATTGCAACAAGACTCCAGCCGGTGATATACAAAGCATTCTTCTGACTATACAAAGCATTCTTCTAAACCAGACCCCTCTGGAGAGTACAACCCAGACTTGCGTCTCTGTGGACATCAGAAGGAAGGCTACGGGCTTTCTTGGAACCCAAATCTCAGTGGGCATTTAGGGCTTCAGATGACCATACCATCTGCCTATGGGACATCAGTGTTGTTCCAAAGGAAGGGAAGGTGGTGGATGCAAAGACCATCTTTACAGGCCATAGAGCAGTAGAAGATGTCTCCTGGCATCTGCTCCATGAGTCTCTGTTTAGGTCAGTTGCTGATGACCAGAAACTTATGATTTGAGATACTCGGTCAAACAACACTTCCAAACCAAGCCACTCAGTTTTGTTTTGTTTTGTTTTTTCTTGGTACCGGAGATCGAACTCGGGACCTTATGCTTGCAAGGCAGACACCAGAACCACTGAGCTAAATCCCCCAGCCCACCAAGCCACTCAGTTGATGCTCACACTGCTGAAGTGAACTGCCTCTCTTTCAATCCTTATAGTGAATTCATTCTTCCCACAGGATCAGCTGACAAGACTGTTGCTTTGTGGGATCTAAGAAATCTGAAACTTATATTGCATTTCTTTGAATCGCATAAGGATGAAATATTCCAGGTTCAGTGGTCACCTCACAATGAGACTATTCTGGCTTCCAGTGGTACTGTCTGGGATTTAAGTAAAATTGGAGAAGAGCAATCTCCAGAAGATGCAGAAGATGACTCACTTGAGTTGTTTATTCATGGTGGTCACACTGCCAAGACATCTGATTTTTCCTGGAATCCCAATGAACCTTGGGTGATTTGTTCTGTATCAGAAGATAGTATCATGCAAGTGTGGCAGATGGCAGAGAACATTTATAATGATGAAGACCTTGAAGGAAGTGTGAATCCAGAAGGACAAGGATCCTAGATATATCTGCACTCGTGATTTTAGACTCTCCTTTTTTCCTCTCAACCCTGAGATTGATTTAACACTGATTTTGAGACGTACAGACTTTGTCCAGCTATCCCTCCACAATACATACCACCAATAATACTATTGGCCCAAAAAGTGGGTGTTTTCTAAATATTAACTGGGGTACTTGATTCACCAAAGCCACAGACTTATATTTAAATTTTCTTCAGGAATTTTCTATTAACAAACCCAGGTCTAAAGTAGCTACAGAAAGAATATAATGTGATTATTTTTCATCTTAAAATAAACCCCCAAGTTTTTCAGACTTGTTTCAGTAAAGGCTAAAATGAGTAAGGAATAGAACCAAGAGAGGTTAGGTGTCTGAGCCATGAAGTATAAGTACTGCAAGATGTCATTTTTATTCAAGAATTAGGAGAGAATCAAGTCATAGATTCCCACTCCAAATCTTCATACCTGACTTTCCAGGATGCACATTTTTCCTATGTAGACCAGTCTTCTCTTGGTTTATTCAGTTAAGTTAAAGTTACATGTTCCTCCTTCCCTATAAATTTTTGCTTGTTAGTGTTATTTCTTGAGCTGTTTTCATATTATTCCTTTCCTTTCTGTGAAATGGTTTCTGTTGTTTTTTGTTGTTGTTTTAACTTGGGGCCACCAAGTTGTAAAGATGTATGTTTTTACCTGACAGTTGTGCCTCAGGTAGACTGTCAAGTTGAGAAGGGTGATTTGATAGCTTATACTTGTTTTTTTTGTTTTGTTTTTTGGGTACCGGGGATTGAACTTGGGACCTTGCGTTTGTGAGGCAAATGACGGAACCACTGAGTTAAATCCCCGGCCCAGGTTATATTTGTTTTTAAAATTAAATCAATCCCTGATTTTAAAAAAAAAAAGATACTGTAATTGTTAAACAAGAATAAGACACGATAAAAATAAAATGATTATAGGGAACCATAACATGTGTCAAAATAAAAATTCAATGAAAGTACAATGGTATAATAGTAAAGTCTCTCAAAATATGTAACAGATAAAAAGAATAGAACAAATGAAAGAATACGTTAAAACTCCCCTATCCCACCCACAAAAGATCACTGAACTCAAGGTAGTGGCCTGACCCAGAGGAGGGATCCAAGGGTTGAATCAAGCCAATCAAATTGTCTCTTTTGGGACACTTGGCAGAAAAAGAAGTCCAGATGGCCTGTGATGGCTTGTGTCCAGATGTCCCCTCCAAAGCCTCACGCACTCATAGGTAGGGCTTTTCAGAGGTGGCTGGATCTAGAGTGTGTAATTCTGAGATAAGGTGTGTGGTGCTGGGATCAAGCGTGTACAATCCCTAAATTAGTCCACTGACTGGTTTGACACAGTTCTGAGAGTGGATGATGGGAAGGCCCAACCTAGGTGTGAAACAATGTAAGGGACAGAAAGAGAGATGCTGGAGTCCCTCGTAGCTGCTGCTTCACTACTTCTTATTCTGTTGTCTTCTGCCTGCCCTGCTTTGCCATGGAATCCTTTGCTGTCCTGCCCTTCTGCCTTAGAGCCAGCCAATTTGGGACTGAAATTTCTACAAACTGAGCCAAAATAAAACTTCCTCCTTTAACTTTGGGTGGCAAGTATTTTGTCTCAGCAATCAGAAAAGTAACTAAGTACATGAAAAATGCTCACTATTGGGCCAGGGATTTAGCTCAGTGGTGCCGCTGCCTGCCTGGCAAGTGCAAGGACCTGAGTTCAATCCCTGGTACCCAATAAAAAAATAAAATAAAATAAAATGAGTCTCCACTGGAAAAAAAAATGCTCACTATCTTTAACCAATAGAGAAATGCAAATCAAAACAACATTGAGGGGCCAGGAATGTAGCTCAGCAGTGCAGCGCCTGTCTGGCAAGCACAAGGCCCTGAGTTCGATTTCCTGTACCAACAACAACAACAAAAACTGAGATTCTATCTTACTCCAATAAGAATGACTATCATCGAGGACTCAAAAAACAATTTACTTCTGGCAAAGTGTGGAGAAAAATGAACCCTTCTACATTGTTGGCAGGAATGTAAATTGGAACCACTATGGAAATCAGTACAAAGATTCATCAAAAATTAAAAATAGAAATTCCATTTAATCCAGCTTTTTCTGAGTATCTTCCTGAAACAGTTAAGGTCATTATATTACAGTGATACATGCATATCTATGTTTATAGCAGCACAACTTACAATAATTAAATTATGGAAGCCGGCTATATGCCTATCAACAGAAAAATGAATAAAGAAAATGTGATATATACACAATGGATAGAAAGGATAAATCTGAATTACTTGTAGGAAAATGGATGCACCTTGACACCATAATGCTAAGTGATATACATCACACACAAGTTAAATATCACATGGTTTCTCTCATATGAGAGGCCCAAAATCTAAATAACTTAGAGAGCAAACTAAAAGAGAAATGGCAGGAAACAAGGAAATAGTCTGTGGAAATGGGAAGGGGATCTGGGGAAGGAGGGAGATGGGGATTAAAATGATAACGATGTGTGTAATGTACTATTTCCCAAGATGAATGCATTTACTGTATGTTTGTGATACATAATATTTTTTTAAACTTGAAAAATTGTCATTTGAGAATAGGACTTACGAAAAACACAGGCTCTAATAAGGACCTAAACTGAAACCTCACGCAGATGCCAGCAGGTATGAATGTGCTGGTCCTGTGAGAGAAGAGGGGATAGAGAAGCAGAGAAAGGAAGAGCCAGAGATGAGGCAGGGGCTACAATTCTTGACTCTCTAGTCCATGCCATGCTCCCTAATGGGTCTACTAGGATCACTGACACTGGCTGTTAAGTTCTACATTTCTAAGGTCTTAAGGTATTTTAAGTTAACTTAAGAGGGCTTCTGTTCTTTGTAAACAATAAATTCTAACTAAAACAGCAGATATCTATAATCTGGAACTGCACTCTAACCAAGAGATATACATCGTGTCTGCGATAACACGGAAAGAACACTCTGCTGCCTCTTCATGACGAGCTGGACCTGCAGCACACAATCCAGGCTGCCGCATTCTGTCAGCATTCTGTACACACACGTGACTTGTGTGGCACTGTTGAACTATATTAAGACTATATGTATTTGCCTGTAATTCCAACAGTCTGGGAAGCTGAGGGAGGAGGATCGTAAGTTTGAGTCCAGCATGGGCAATTTAGTGACTGAGATCTGTCCCAAAAATAATTTTTAAAAGGGCTGGCAATGTAGCCCAGTTCAAAGACGATAGTTTAATACCGTATACAGTATATGTGATCAAATGCTCCTAAAAATCAATATATCAAAATCCAAGAATAATCATATAGTGAGTTTGATGAAACATTCAGTGAAAACTTGAAACTATAGAACAGTTACAGAAAGAAGGAGAAGTTAACCTGCCTTACAATATGGAAAAGGAGAAGAAATGGTTCAAGATTTGGAAGAAAATGCACAATGTCTTTTATATCCTCACTGAGTTCTTTTATCAGCCTAAAAACTTAGAGTTGGGCTGGGGATTTAGCTCAGTGGTTTCGCTGCCTGCTGCGCAAGCGCAAGGACCAAAGTTTGATCCCCAGTACCCAAAAAAAGAAAGAGTCACGTAAAATTTGTCTTTTGTTGACCTGTATAAAGTTGATTTACTCAAAGAGCAGAGAATGCCACTGTCTACATTAATCTGCACTGACCAAGAAAAAAATACTCTTTGAAGGTCAAGAAATGGAAGGAAATGCTTTCACACACATGGAAGATAATGTTCATGTACCGCCTCTCAAAAACCACAGTCAAACTACAGTACAAGACACTTATACTAATACCTAGCCAGGCATGCTTGCACATGCCTGTAATCCGGGCACTCAGAAGGCTGAAGCAGGGGGGTTGTGAATTCAAGGCCAAGCTGAGCTCCACAGTTCCATTAGTGAAATCCTGTTTCCAAAAAAAAAATCACAACTAAAAGACCTGAACAATGAACACTGTGAGACTGAGCACGGGAAAGAATGAACATGAGGATAAATACAGAGCTGTAGCTCCTGGGATCAGCAACCACCAAGACCTGTTTTCCGCAGTCTCTCAACTCACAGATCAGTAAGTTACCGTAAATGTGTGTGCACAACTGCCAATTTTCTGTGTTTCTAAGCAAAAGCAATGCATTGAAGTCATTATTATTACTATATAACTATCACCCAATTTTTAAAGGACATTTTAATATCCAAAACATGTAGGAAGACTTGATCGCAGAATTTTCTAAAACCCATGAAACTTCATCACATTCTAGTAAATGCACTTATATTAGGTCAATTTTGTATGATGGTCTAGCAGGTTTTGCCTTAGCTATGACTCATAATTCATTCCCTAATCCCGCCTTCATTAATCCACTAGTCCCTTCCCTTAGAAAGATATCACAAGGAAAGGAATAAATACAAGGTGAAATATTTAAGTACAATACAGGGTTTGGGGTTCTAAAAACATGATATGGATGGCTTTCAGCATGTGAGAGCTGAAAAATCTTCCCTAGTTTAATTGACAGACCTGAAGGGGAGGAGGAAACCAACACTAAATAGCACACTGTGAACACTGGGACTTTAACACAAACACAATGCTTCAGGAAACACTAAGGAAGTCCTCAGCTTAGCAGAGCCCTGACAAGGGACAATAGTGTGAGATGGAATGAGTGTGTTCTAGGAATTTCATTGGAAGCTGGCTGCAAAATTGTGACTTTGTTTGGAACCAAGGAGGAATCTCCAATGGAATTAACATGACAGAAACATATCAGAATATTAACCCAGCAGAAGCTATGGTTTTAGTAATAAATTTTGGTAATTGGAAGTAATTTCCTGTACATTGACCAGTTACCCCTAGTTCTGGCTGCCAAGGCCCTGTCTGAGAAGAATGAGCCCTATCTACCTGAAAGGAGAAAGTACTTTCGCTATCTTTGCACTAGATAACTTCTGAAGCTAGATAACTTCTAAATCTCCTGGAAATCATCTCATTTCCTCTGTCAAGTGTGGGTGCCGACTCCTCCAATAGTTTTTCCTTGGTAACATGGAAGTAGCATTATTGGTGGAAATCAGAGAAACATGAGAGTTGTTTTAGAAGAGAATCAAAAGTGACCAATTACTAGAAATGTCTACCCAGACAATCAAAGATTCCTTCATTTGCTTATCCAACAAGATTTTCTGAGCCCCTACTTGGCATCTACTACGTGCCTAGTAGTTGAAGAAAAAGAGAAAGACCCCTGCCCTGGTGAAGCTTAGGTTCAAGCAGGGAACAATAAACATAACAGTAAACAGTAAATGTCTTACATAGTATGTAAATGTTTTTAAAGAAAAGATCAAAGAAAAAAAACATTAAATGAAACAAAGAGAAAAGATGAGTCCTCCAGGGAATGAAGTGTTGGTTAATGCCCCTTCCAGATTCAAAATTCCAAAAACCTGGATCAAAGAGGGTTAGGGTTAGGGTTAAGATTGTTTTAACTAAACATATCTAATGTTTTGGCTTTTAGAGGAAAGGAAAAAGAAATACAATGAAAAGAATTGCCATGGTGCCCATGAACTTTCATCCTCCCTGCCTCAGCCTTGCAAGTAGCTGGGATTATAGGCATGTGTTACCATGCCTGCTAAAATACAACTTTTTTTTTTTAATTTGAAAAAAAGTTCTCCCTTCTCAACACAGTTGAATACAGATTTTGTGACAAGCATTTTTAAAAATTTTTTTATTCGTACACGTTTGCAGTACATAATGTTTACATTCTTCTTAGGGAATAGGCACATGTGTTAAACATCTTAATTCTTTTCATTCCTTCCCACCATGACAAGCATTATTAAATGTTACCAATTGTGTGTCTAAAGGTGATGATCTCTGCCTTCAATTAACTAGGTTCACTTTCATCTTGATGGACTCTCTTATTAACGGAACTTCAGTTATGTGTCACATACTATTACAATTCCTCCCATGGATCTGTTCACCTATAGGTCTGTTCACCCAAGGGTCTGTCCAGTTGTTGGGAGTGTCATCATATAGAGTAAGAGATGAATATATGGATCATTAGCAGATATGAAGCAGAGGAAAATGGCCTGTGTTAGCTGTTGTATTTAACCTTTTTTTCCTCTCATGTGTAGGAAGACAGCATATCTCAATGTACCGTATTTTCAAGCACCTAACTCTCTGATCCTCATCCATTTTCAAAACCATCACTGGCATATTATACATAAATAGCTTTCTTCTTATCTTTATCATCACAGAGGCCCAACACAGAATTTTCTTTTTAGAATGTTAGGGATTGGACCCAGGACCACACGTTAGGCAAGCACACTACACTGTGCTACACCCAGAGTCAATATTTTTGAATGACCTCTTAATATCCAATTCAGCCATTATGTGAGTACCAAGAAGATGCAAAGCACTGTAAAGAAAAGAGTAGTGATAAACATCTTCTCTTTGACAGCTTTTAAACTAGTAGAGTAAGGGATGTGCACCAATAGCTGCAGCCACAAGGCAGAGTGGGAGCCAGAAGTAAAGTGTTTTAAGAGATATGAAAGGTGGAAGAGACACTATCTCAACTTTGCCACAGCTAACATGCAGAGGAAAACATGGTCTAAGATTCAATGTCCACATAGGAAAAATAAACCAGTTGCTTAGAGAAAACACAGCTATTTTTGACACTGAGATCAAAAAGAGATTTATCTTGTGGTTCCTAATAGAAGATTCTGTTTAATGTAATAAAATCCTGAAGTTTTTTGTATTTTTTTCTTAACAATAATCAGTCATAAGTCTGAGTAAGTTGAGTTTGAGCTTCAATGAAAACCAAGAAATTAACATAGACATGAGGGCAGAAGAGCAGGGCTCGGCTCCACCATGGCACTCAACTCCATTCCTTGCACCCTGCAGAGAAGATAACTGAAGCATTACTGCCATATTTAAAGATCTGCATTTCCGGTGAAAATGTTTAGTTACAGTCTAAAGAAGCAAAAGTCACATAGTACTTAACTGAACTTATTTTTTTCTTAGACAAACTGAATCACAAAAACATTTTGATGTCAATATTTTGACATTCCACTGAAATGAGAAATAGGTCACCCATTTGAAATGAAAGTGTCATTCATCTAGGAACTACTATTTCTAAAAGAAAGTCCCCCCAAGTCTTAGCAGATGTTCATTCAATTCTACAAAGTGTTCCTGCACCACAGATGTATACCCTTCCACTTCATCAGAGGGCTGGAGGGAAGGAGACAGTTTCTCAAGTTTAAAATTGAGGAAAATTTTTTACTGGAGGCTAAATAAGATAAAGCTGGTCATCACAAATATCCCTTTGGTTATTTGGTTATTTTCATTTACAAATTTTTTGTTACAAAGTAGTGCACTTCATCTGGCCACTGGAAGCAAAGATTTCCTTTTATAGAATGAGACAGAAAAGACTTTTCTTTGGACAAGAGAACCTAGTTAGCAAGAGGTCAATTCTTTTTAGCTAATCACTGACCTACTAATAACTAAACAGTAAACAACCCATCAGTACTACTCAGTCTTCTGAGACAGGATCTGCTCAAATTGATTAGAAATGTTTATTTCCTAATCAGATTAGCTCGAATTCCAATGATTAGTCCCATACCATTAATAACATTTATAAATGAATGGCCAAACAAAATTTTATTTCTTGTTGCAAAGATTCATATACATGGGAATGTATAACTAACCAAGAGGCAGAATGGACTGGGTCAATGCACAAATATTTATTAATGAATGTAGCTCTTCACTTGTTGCATCATTTTTCATTTGCTTTTACAGCCTGTTTACATGTACTACTTGCCTGAAGACTATCAATGAAGACAAGGTTCATAGAAAACAAAAATCATTAACATTCTAAGAATATCTCATGGTTAGCTACATAACACCATAATTTAGCCCCCATGTGATCCTATAATGAATATGAGGCAGCTTATGAAAAATGCAAGTATTAAAGAGGAAAACTAAAATGTGAAAGGAAGACTCTGGACAGAATAAGAGAAACTAGAACAGAATTTAAATATAAAGACCATAAGATCCTACAGTTACTACAGTTGAAAAGAGAATGATTCCATGCTTCCTAATAGCCAAGGTGAAAATGTAAAGATTAGCTATGAATTCCCATCAGAAACAAACATTTGCACTACTCCAGGAAAACAAAGCTGTTTCCTATCACCTATGATGAACAAGTCACTCTAGGACAGCACACTGAAAGCTTTTTTTAAAATGATGCCCAATGGCATTGCAACAAATAAATGAGGTCACCGATCTGTTTTTATAGGCTACCTTGGGAGTCACATTCTTGTCCTTTTTCTCACTGACTTTCCATGTCCAATCAGAAGACTGCCTTACTCTTTCCACTTCCCCAGCCAACCCAAGTGTAGCCATCATCCAGATCCTAGATAAGACCCCATTACCTCAGGACCACCACAAGGGCATCTCTCTCTCGCCACTCCAATTTACCTTATACACTGCTATGAGAATAATTCCTCCTGCTTGCCTGAAATAACCTGGTGCTGCGGGCCCAACCCCTGTGGCCTTCTCCCTCACGCACCCTGTGCTATAATCTGTGGGTAAGTCTAACAGCTCTCAAAATAAGCTGTGTCTTTCCACTTCTCCTCATAGTAATACCACCATGAGGTCGCTTCCCTTCATCTCTGCCAGTTAAAAGCTTAAGTGTCACCCTCTCAGGAAGCCTTCTCTAGGTGTCTCCTGACAAGTAACCACTTCCTCCTCTCTCCTTCCCCTGAACTTGAATAGGGCTATAATTTCAGGGAGTAATCTTCACATCTCATCAGTCTCTCCCCTGACCAACCTAGACTACAAACCATTCCCCCAGTTACACCTGAATATGCCTCCGGCCCTGTCAGCACAGAGCCATCCCTGGGTTTCCTCACGAGGGCACCAAGGCTCTCCACAGCCAGCTTCACTCACAGTGCTTTGTTCACACACCAATCACTGCAATCTACTCTAATTTGCTACCCAGCCACTCTCTGCATACCATTCTATTTTAATTCTTTGCACAGTAGGTCTTTTCTTGCTTATTTATTGTCTATCTCCTTCCCACTGGAATGTAGTTCCAACAAGTATACATACCTTGTGTGCTTTGTTCTCAGCTATACTCCAGTGTCTACAACAGTGCCTAGCACATAGTAGATGATCAGAAGTTTGGGATGAATTAATGAATGACTGATTCTCAGTATCTAACCTCGTTCTATCAAACCACAGGCACCAAGTAAATGTCTACTGAATGAATTGTCCTGTATACAAGTTATTTTTATATAATTTAGAAGCTTTGACAGTTGGTATTTTAGTCACTTTCTCCTTGCTAAGACCCAATACCCAAAATTCACAACTTTCTCACAGTGTGTAGAGGTATCAGTCCACAGTCAGCTGGCTCCAAGGCGAATGACAAGACAGAATGACAAATGGTAGAAGGGCTGCTCCCCTCATAGAATCCAGGAATCAGAGAGAAGGAGACAAACCCTTCCAGGCCATGCTCCCAGTAACCCTCTTTGAACCAGATCCCATCTCCTAAAACAAGTTAGCTATAAGGCCCCACAATCCAATCACTTTCCAAAAGCCCCACCCATGAGGGCTTGAGGCTTTGGTGAACATCTAGATATAAACCATAACAGGTGGTGAACTTGATATCCTGTCTAGCACCTGGCATAGTGCTTGACACATAATAGGCCCTCGATAAATTTCTATTGAATCTAAATGTGGGTGTGACGTGAAGTTCTCTGAAGAAGCCACATCTATACTAAAGATCCTGCAAACTCCTTGACCATGGCCAAGTAGGACACTGGGATTGTGGAGAAATGGAATACTATAGGCTAAGAGCCAAAATTATCTTGGACTATCTTAGGTCGTTCATAGCCCAATACTTTAACTTCTGTATCTGACCTAAAATTCTAACTAATACAGAAACTTCTTGGAACGTATCACTATGTTTGGCAGATGTCTAGCTTCCAGCAACTCTGCAACTAAGAATGCTGCAACACCTAAAACCTGGAGAGGAGATTCCTCCCTTGCTATAGCTCTCTTACCTAATGTTCCCATCAATGTAATTGGTCACTGTTTTGATTTGTGACTTTTATTCTGTAACTATCAAAGTTCATGACCTCTTCCATAGCGGAATATGTCATTAAGGGTAACCTGAATCCATATTTCTGGGCCACTGTCACTCATATTTGGCTTGGAATAAGCTTTGTTCTTATTTCCTTGAAAGTAGAGACATTATTTTACATCAACACTACTTCAAGTAAAGCTCAACTAATTTTCTGACTTAACTTCTAAATCTAAATTTGCCTTATCTTTTCAATTGTTTTTCTTTTGCACTGTTGAGCCTCATACACGTTAGGCAAGCACAGTTCTCCTGAGCTGCACCCCAGCCCGGGAGTATGGATTGCTTCTTATGGGCACACACGCACCCTCCCAGAGGAGAGGAGAGGCAGCCCTCCAGAGTGGCCGAGGTCTGCATTGAGATCCGATCTCTGCCACTGACTGCAGGTATGACTTTTTGGCAATTATTTCACCTCTGTTCACTTCACGTCCCTCCTGAAAGAAATGGGTAAGCCTGTCATATAAAGCAGTCTGTTTCCTTCACAGCTGAATGGTGAATTACCTGAACTCTTTATTACCCCTTCTTCACCGGTTTTAAATTGTTCAACTCATATCCTAATGGTTTTGGTTTTCCCAGTTCTGGGGATAGAACCAAGGCCCTTCGCTCTGAGCTACATCCCCAATCCCTTTATTTGAGACTAGCTTTCATTAAATCACTAAACTGCTCAGGCTGGGCTTGAATCTGAGATCCTCCTGCCTCAGCAAAGTACTGGGATTATAAAGTGTGTGCCACCACAAATGGCTTCATGACAGAATGATCTTATATATGTTGCCTGAATTTGAGGAGGTCATTATTTGAAATAGGAGGAATTATGTTTACAAGGCATTAACTTTTCATGACCTCATAGCATTTCAGTGACTGCTGCACTTTACTGCCATCATTCCCAAGACTTCCTGAAGCCATAGATAATTTCCCAATGTGTCACTATGTCACCTGAAAGAGCAATTCCCTTTTCTTAATACCCCACATAGGAAACAGCACAACAATCAGGTAAAGAAAGAACACGTCAACTGTACCTATTAAATACATAATAACAAAACACCAGTTTAAGAATGATTTTTAAAAACAACAATAATGAAGGGCTTAGTGCAAATGTAAGTGCATCCCTGTCAAAATGCATGTGACATTATTCAAATCCCTCCAGGGAGAATTCCACTGGAGGTAAGGCAAGATTGGCCAGGGATCACAGACAAAAACAGTGATTCTGGTTTGCTGAAATGCTCAGAGATGAGCATAGAACACAGCAAGTCTTCCTGAGAAACACTAAAAGGTTATTTTCCACCAGCTTTATTCACCAAAGAGCAGTAACCTTGCTGAAGAAGATATTTAGGATAGGACCATTCTTTAAAAGATCATTATCTCACAAATCTGGATATTATTGCTAGGCACAGAACATGTATTTGCAGAAGGAAATATGTCTGAACTGAAGCTGCAGGAAAATGCATGCTTTTATTGGTAAGCAGTAAATGAAAAAAGCAAATGCACGCTCTAAGCCTCTGTTGCTCAGGTGCAAACAAGGACACCAGAATAAAAGGTCAAAAGAACTTTTGTTACCACCCACGTAACCAAGGCTTCCCCCAAAAATGTCAGTTTACAAACCTGTCCACTATTGTGAAACCATCTACATCATGTGAACTGGAGCACATTTTCTCAAAGGTGAACAAATGAAAACTGCATGGAGCTGTGACAAATAACTTGCTTAGAAACAGTTGCTTTTATCAATATAGTATATATAAAAGTGTTTCTAAGGATTAAATGCAAATACATTTATGTGTTATTTTAAACTCAGTTAACCTTGCTTAAAAATGAATACTGATTTAAGCTACTGGAGAAAAATGGTACACACCTCCAAAATTAAATGATAAAAGGGGCAGTACCTAGTCTAGAAGAGGTTAAATGCTAGCAGCTAAATCAACATAGGTATTGAATAAATAATCTTGAGTAACAGAAGTTGGCAAGAATTCATGACACTTTTCAATTCAAGAATCTGGTCCTGGCTCTATGATCCTTGCCAGGAACAGGGAATTTTCCTAAACAGAGAGCTCAACATCTGAGGAATTTAAAGCACTTTATGACTAACCCGAGCCCCTATTACATTCCTTTCTGGTAAAAAACAAATTCTGAAAGATTTATTTTGCCCATGGAGAACAAAAAGCACAAAGATGAAGTGAAGGATTTAAAGTAAAATGTATCCTCCACCTCATGACCAGAAGGAAAACTGAAACACTGTTACTACATAAAGAGTGACTTTGTAAAAGATGTTAACAGAAATGGAAAAACCCACACATCCATAGAAATATTAGTCTCTTCAAAGACTACATACTTATTACAAAAATGCCAGCCAACCCTCAAAACCTTTTAGGAACAACTCTTTTAGGACTGCCTTCATGCATAAAACATTCTTTTAAATTTTTCAGCTGTGGCAAATTTGGTTCCTTAAAAATGTAATTTGATATCTGTCCACTGGAAGTACTTCTAGAAAATAAAAAGAACCCTCAAACTGGATACTATTTCTGATCAAAAGGATAAGTGTTTCCCTCACCCTCCCTCCCACTCTTTCCCCAGGGTGTACTAGGGATTGAACTAGGACATCACCTGAGCTTCATCTCCAGTCCTGTTTTATTCTGAGACAATGTCACTAAATTGGGGGGGGGGGGTGCCTCAAACTTGAGATCCACCTGCCTCATTGTCCTGAGCAGCTGGGATTACAGGTATATGTCACCATGCCTTAAAAGTGCCTCTTTTTTTAAGGAGGCAGGGGATCAAACCAAGGGCCTTCACACTGACTACATTCCCAGGCCTTTTTCCTTTTTTTTTTTTTTTTTTTAAATTTTGAGACAGGGTCTTGTTAAATTGCCAAGGCTAGGCTCAAATTAGCCATCCTCCTGCCTCAACCTCCCAGAGTGTTGAGATTACAAATACAAACCACCATGCCTGGCTTAGCAAGTACTTTTTTTTTTTGAGACAGGGTCTTGCCCATATAGCTCAGGCTGGCCTTGAATTCATGATCCTCCTACCTCAGCCTCTAGAGTGCTAGGACTACAGGCCTATCCCACCACAAGCAGCTTGGCAAGTGTTTTTCTTAAGTGGCTTGTAAACTACAGCTCCCTCCCCATCCACAGATTTCAAATCAATTAACCATGAATGAACTAATGGATACACCTCGAGGCCATTCCCTAAAGTGAAATAAATAGGACACACACGTGTAAATACTGAATAGTTTCTCTGGTGTGAGAAACTGAAAGTGTAAATGAGAATCAAAATGTATAATAGATAATGTGAGATAGGAAGAAAAGGTCCGAAGGGGAAGGGGAAAAGAAAGAAGGGAATGGAATTAATATGAAAAAAGGAAAAAATGGAAACAGTCTTTAAAAATAAGGAAGGATGGAGGGGTTGAAGGGAGGGCAGGGAAATGGGGAAAAAATAAGAACCAAGATACATCATGTAAAGGTACAAGTTCCCAATGATGAATATCATATTGTATACCTAAAATGTACCGATAAACTTTTTAATAAAAACTACCCATGAACTGAAAATATTTTTTTAAAATTCTGAACATGTACACTTTTTTCTTGTCATTAGTCCCTAAACAATACAATTACTTATATAATATTTATACTACATTAGATATGATATTTACTGTAGAGATGATTTAACATGTATAGGAGGATGTGCATAGGTACTGCAAATACTACGCCATTTTATAAGGGACTTGAGCACTGCAGACTGTGGCATCCCCATGGCATCCTAGAACCAGTCTCCCACAGACCCTGAGGGATCACTGTACTTAACAGAAAATTCTTCAGAATTGTACCCAAGTGCCTTTCTAACAACAGCAGGCAACCTCACAGATTTCTTTGACGGGTACCCTTTATTTTTCACAGTATCTCTGACAATGGCATTGTGTGTGCTCTTAATCAACTTGATAATAGCCATATATTTCATATTATTCATTAATTCAACAAATATTTATAATATACTTAATGTGTGCTAGGTTCTGTGTTAAGTGCGGGGGGTATAGCAGTGAACAAAAATAGACACACAAATAGCCCTCATCAAGTTTACAGTCAGGCACGAAAATAATTTATATAAGCATACACATTGTAACCAGTAAGTCTAAGGAGGCGGCATACATGGTGATATAAAAGGCTGTACTACTGAGATCCGACTACTTTAAAGAGGCTTTCTAAGGAAATGAAGAAGGCGGGGGGGGGGGGGGGCGCGGGAGACAAAACTAGGCAATGGGTAGTGAAGTGAAGGTATCAAAATGGTGTTCCAAGCAAAGTGAGCAGCATGACACCTGAAAAGGACTGAATGAAAGACAATAAACCTTAAGTACTAAGGGTAAGAAAGTCATATGAGATGATGCTAGAAAGATGCACAATAAAGAATCTTCATTTACCCTAAGACTGATGAGACGCGCTAAACAGATGTCAACTGGGAAGGAGGAGAGGAGAGAAAATGATGAAATCCACACTGTTTAACTCTCACTTCAGGTGGGATTGACAACCACAGGGATTGGCCAGCGAGGAGTCAGGAAGACCAATTCAGAGGCTACTGCGATAGCACAGAAAAAAGGGTAGAGTCAGTAAAAATGGTAGGAAATGAATGGATTTGAGAGATATTAAGGATGTGGAATCAGTAAAGGCTTAGATGGCGACACTCATATTCATTATTTTCTTGAAGATAATGCTTTGATATTGCCTAAAAGTTTCTTAATCACTGGAATCAAGCATTAAACAAATGTTCTTTTTCAATCAGCTTTCTATATCGCATTTATGGCATTTCTGTAACATATCTTAGAGAACAAAGAAATAGCACGAGAGAAAAACAAAATTTAAGAAGTATCTCATCTTAGATAAAAATGTATATTCCTGAAAAACTGTGCTACACCTGGGTAATAAAACAAAGCACACCTTCAAAAATATTACTAAGTAAATACTTCTTCCTTGAAGAAAGCATATACTAAAAAATGAAGAACATATTATGATACTTTACCAAGTGAAATGTAAGCCACTATCTTGATTATTTTCACACACCATTTCTCTTTTATCACCAGGTATGTAAATTGGGTAATTTTACAACTGTGAAAGGGCGAGATGGTTGGAAAATGTGTAACCATTAGTTTCACAATAAACCATTTAGTAAGCAACCAGTGCCCAAGAGACTTAAGGGTTTAGATCTATTCCTTCACCAATGACTACCCTCAGGGAAAAGGCATTTTATATCTGTATTAGTATGATATACTATTTCCAGTTCATACTCTCCAGAAAATAGTTTTCCCATAAATAAATCTACAAAGTAAGTCTTCTACAATGGCATAGCAATTATTAAATAAAAATTACTAAAAGTTACTGTTTTGGACTAAGCTCCTGAACAGAGTAGACTACAAATCAAAATGGAGTCACAGTAAAATTCTCCGTCACCAAACTGAAAGAGTTGTTTATCTGACCTTCCAAGAAATTAGGATTAGAGAGAAAACAGCCAAATTTCCCAAGCAGGCCAGTTTCAACTGACACGATAATGAGTTTCCTCAGTTTTAATCTGTATGCAAAAGAAATAACTTGAAATAACTAGATGGTAACTAATGGTTATTTTCCTATGGTTCTCTGTCCCAGACCCCACCTTACAAGGAAAATAATAAAACAATCTGCTTTTCATTTTTGTTTCTGCTGTAAGTCCTTCTCTGTCTATAAAACCAACCTCTTGGACCACTGGAACACTTATTCTACTTTATGTTATGAATTGTTGCCTAATCTTAGAATCAAAAATCAAACCAATTACAGAATGACGAATATCACAGGTTCTCACTCATATGTGGAAGCTAAAAATGTCGATCTCATTGAAAAAAAGAACACTTTTTCTAGAAGCTAGGGATGATAGAGAGAAGCTGGGCTAGCAGGAGGCTGACTAATGGGAGGAATTTAGACAGGAGGAATAAGTTCTGGAGTGATACAGCACTGCAGAGCAACTTAAGTTTACTACAACTTATTAGATATTTTATAAACAACTACGAAACAGGAATTCAAGGATCTCAACAAAAACATGAAAAATATTTAAGGAGATAAAAATGCTAATTACCCTGCTATGACTGTTACACACTGTATACATGTACTGAATTATATTACCCATAAGTATGTACAAGTTTTGCATCAATGAAAAATTAACATGTTCCTACCAGTGAAGATTGTACATGCATGTTCAATTGTTCAGAGCTGCTCAGCAGCAAGATATATGAATTACACCCTGTCATGAACATATTAAAGCCAGGCATGGTGACCCACTCCTGTAATCTCAGCACTCAGCTGAAGCAGGAGGATCTCAAATTCAATCCCAACCTGGGCAATTTAGTGACTACTTATCAATTCCCAGTCTCAAAGAAGGTAGCAGGGTGCTAAAGCCCTGGTTCAACTGCCAATACCTCAAAAAATAATAATAATATAAGCCTTTCTTTTTGAATGAGGGTGGTGGCACACACCCATAATCCCAGCTAGCAAGGAGGCTGAAGCAGAAGGATCTCAAGTTCCAGTCTAACCTGGGCAACTCAACAAGACTCTGTCTCAAAATGAAAAAGAAAAGGGCTACAAAATATTGGTCAGTGGTAGAACGTTCCTTGATTCAATCTCCAGTAGCAGATTTTTTTAAAGAAAGCCAAATAAAACCATTAAAACAAATGTGATTTTGGAATTAATCTAACCAAGGAAGCAAAGGACCTACTCTGAAAAAAGCAGATAGAAGAAGACATCAGAAAGTGGAAAGAGGGCCAGGGATTTAGCTCAGTGGTTCCGGCGCCTACCTTGCAAGTGCAAGGTCCCGAGTTAGATCCCCTGTACCAAAAAAAAAAAAAAGTGGAAAGATATTCCCTGTCCCTTGGTAGGCAGAACCAATATAGTCAATATTATATTGGATAGTATATATATATATATTTTGGAAGTCATACTTCCTAAACTGATACAGATCTAACCCAATCCTAACCAAAATACCAAGAGCATCCCTTACAAAACTAGAGAAAACAATCTTGAAATTCATACTGAACCAGAAAGGACCTAGAATAGCAAAAGCAACCCTGAGCAACAAGAGCAAAGCAAGAAGCATCATCACAAAACCTGGACTTCAAGTTACATTACAAAGCCACAGTGATAAAAACAGGATGGTATGGCAAAAACAAACATGAGGATCATTGGAACAGAATAGAGAATGCAAAAACAACTCCAGGCACATTCAGCTATTTAATCTTTGACAAAGGGACCAAAAACATACGTTGGAGGAAAGATAGCTTCTTTAGCAATGCTGCTGGGAAAACTGGCTATGCACATGCAGAAGACTGACTCCTAGATCCATTTGTTTTGTTTTCTTTCAGCAAAACACTGGTACATTTAGATAAACATACTGATAACATTCATTATAGAGGATTTGTTCCAGTACATGATGTATCTTGTTTTTCCTCATCTCCTTCCTTATTACAAAAGCTTTGATTTCATTTTTTCCTTTGATTTTTCCTTTTTTCTTGTCCCTACTTTCCTTTCCCACTCCTCCCTTTGTTCCCCTTCTCATTTGAACATTTTCTTCCCATTTCCCAGTGACTAATGTACCTTTTAGTTATTTCCACTTTCAGTTTCTCACACCAGAGAAACAATGTGGTATTTAAACATGTGTCCAATTTAGTTCACTTAAGAGTATGGCCTCAATGTGCATCCATTTAGCTATAAATGTCTCAAGCTCATCCTTTATGGCAGAGTAATACTCCACTGAATAAAAAAACACATCTTCATGGGGCTGGGGATTTAGCTCAGTGGTTTCACCACCTGCTGCACAAGCGCAAGGACCTGAGGTTCAATCCCAGGTACCAAAAAAAAAAAAAAAAAAGAAAAAAATCAAACAACAATAAATGCTGGGCGATAGAGGATGTACATTGTTGGTGGGAATGTAAACTAGTACAACTATTATAGAAATCAGTATGGAGAGTCCTTAAAAATTAAAACCAGAAATTCACTGACCCAGATATTCCCCTTCTAGGTATCTTCCCAGAAGAGTTAAAGGCATCATATTATAGTGCTACATGCATACCCATGTTTATAGCAGCACAATTTATAATAACTAAATCTTGGAATTGGCCTACGTGTCCATCGACAGATGAATGGATAAAGAAAATATGGTATTTATACACAATGGTGTACTACTGTCATAAAGGAAGAACTTGAGTCATCTGTAAAAAGTGTAAGCACTTTGAGCTCCTAATGTCAAGTGAAATAAATAAGACACATAAGTTTAAATATTGCATGGTTTCTCTTATATGAGAAAGCCAAAATATAAGTAAAGAGCATATTAAAGGATAGATATTAGGAAGAGTAGATTGATTGTAAAAGGCTGGAGGGAGGGGAGAGTAAGGGGAGAGTTGTATATTGTTATGTACATACACAACTCTCCACCAGGAATGTAATCATTATGTACTACAAACTAATTTAAAAAAAAAACCTGAAAAAACCAAACGTGATTGTCTTTTGACACAATGTAATGTTTAGCCAGCCTTACAGATTATATGAACCAAGTACACCAAACTCTTGAGACCAAGAGTTCTCTGAACTAAAGGAGTTGACTGAGCCATTACAGACACCAGCTAGAACCATGCTCCAGAACGAGCTACCCTAGCTACCAGTAGCAAGGCTAGACAGCAACTGAATATGTGTCCACAGACCTAAGAGCCAAAAGTAATTCTACGATGAGAATTTAAGGAAAGAATGTATAAATTGTTTACATTGAACCTACACTAGCTACACATAAGGGGGACAGAATACGGAGGAGATGGATGATACGTAAGGAGTATTGCTGCTTCTAGACTGACTGCAGCTAATAGTATGGAGAGCTACACATAATCAGGGCGCAGCCCCACCTCACCTACTGTGACTCCTACCACCTCCTCTCAATACAAGACTGAGCTCTGTCGGACCTTCTCCAAGAGTGGGCGCTGCCGCTCTGGGGCGAAGGGCCAGTTTGCCCATGGCAGGGGTGAGCTGCGCCAGGCCAGTCGCCACCCCAAGTACAAGACGGAACTCTGCCACAAGTTCTACCTCCAGGGCCGCTGCCCCTATGGCTCACACTGTCACTTCATCCACAACCCCAGTGAGGACCAGGCAGTCCTTGGCCACCCTCCTTTTCACCCTCCAGCTCCCCACCACCACCTGCAGCTGACTTTCTACTTTCACCCTCTGCCTTCTCTGCTGCCCCCTACCCTGTGGCAAAGAAGGAACCCACCCCAGCCTGCTGCCCCTCTTGCGGAAGGGCCCCTCCAGGCAGCATCTGGGGGCCGGCTCGAAGCCCCTCTGCACACTCCTTGGGATCTGATCCTGATGAATACGCCAGCAGTGGCAGCAGCCTGGGGGGATCAGACTCACCTGTCTTTGAGGCTGGGGTCTTTACACCCCAGCCCCCTTCAGCCCCAAGGCGGCTCCCCATCTTCAATCGCATCTCTGTTTCTGAGTGACAAGTGCCCACTTAGAGCAGATCAGCGGGATCTCAAGGGGGAGACACTTGTTGGGACCCGGGAGACTCCCAATGTAATCAGGTGGCCCTCCCCCCACATTCCAAAATGCATTAACCCATTCCCCTGATGCCACACTGGGGCAGGCCCCCAGTGTGCAAGCCCAGTCAGTGTTCATGGTGTGGGGGAGGGGTGTTTCCTGAGCTTAAGATGTAGCATGTTTGAGGGGGCCCGGGAGCTCTGGCTCCTGGCCAACCCTGTCTCCTGGAATCTTACGCGCGCTGTGAATAGTAGGCCCCTTCCCACTTTTTCCTAGACCTGAGTTTCCAGTGTCTGGTGATTGGAGCCTCCCCTGAGGGAGAATCCTGGGGCTCAAATTTCCCTCCACAAGCAAGTAGCCAAAGCCATTGCCAAGTCCCAACCCCCAAACAGTGGGCCCTTTATTTATGACGACTTTATTTATTCTAATAAGATTTTATAGTATTTATATATATTAGGTCATCTGCTTCCCCTGTATTTTTCTTTTTGTAATATTAGATACGATGGTATAATTATTGTTACTATATTAATACATATTGTTACCTCGAAAATTATTTTTGTTTTTGAAATTTTTAAATAAACAGAATCTGCATGTAAAAAAAAAAAAAAAATCAGGGTGCAGAGGTGCCTAGTGGATGCCTGGTATGTATGTCAAGGCCTAGCATACTTTCAGGAATGCAAAGCAGTCTTGTTGGTGTGCCCAAAGCTCTTAGCTGACAGACTTCCCTTATCTCTGTTCCTCTCCCTTCTCCAATCCTGTAATTTAATGTAGGACGTGGTGGATGTTTTTCTTATAACACATATACCACAAAAAGTCTTAATTCTGTACTTAAGTGGCCTCATGTTTTTGTATCTGAGTTACCCAAAACAATCTGTACCACAAACAGCTCACCACTAAAAGGAAGCTAGACTTTACTATTCTCAAATATCAACAACAAACATACCATCTAAATCCTAACCCATGAGCTAAAAAAAGATGGTCTAATTTTGAGATTTTGCAATGAAAGTTTATACCACTCCCTACTAAATGCAGCTTTTAACACGGAAGTAAAAAAATTCAATATAAAAATTTCTAAGGAAATACAAAACCACAGTAAGTCAATAAGCTGATTCTTTCTAAAGGCTTTTGGAAATCTAAGTCACAACCTAAGTTCTATTTAAACAGAGATTCTCCAATATAAATTTGTTTTTCTTCCCTTAAAAAAAAATCACTAAAGCACTAAAATATACATGAAGTAACTTAAATAGCTTATAGCAGTACTATCTTGACAGTCATCATCATATACATTTACACCTGAATTGGGTTTATAATGTGGTATTTTAAGAAATATTACACTTCTGATACACCATAACAGCTCTTAGGAGAAATGCTGTGCTCCTTGTGTGGTTGTATTTAAATTATACCTTGAAATCTTTCTAGCACAGGGAGGAGAGGCGAAAATTGCAATAACTCAACAGTTTTGGTTTTAAAGGAGAAATAATAAAGTTGAGGAATTAAAAATCTCAAGCCTTCTAATGCCATGGAACTACTTAGAAGAGCAATTCAGAGAAAATATTAATCACCACTGAGCTACACCCAGGTTGCTCTCCATGCAAGCTGCAGCTCACCTGAACATATTATGATCACCCTACTACAACACTGAAAGATGAGCCATTCCTAACAATAAAAACGCTGACCCTTTCATAATTGTATCTCAACAAAGGTGCCATAGGAAGATACTTTGCCAATGGTCTTCAAATCCAACCTGGCCACTTCATGCACTCACCAATATGCTAGGAAGAAGAAACATGGATTATCTAAGCCTCAAGCCATTGTATAATTCCTGAACTCCGAGTAAAGGGATTTTCATTTGCCCTTTACTTTTCTCAAGAAATAGAAGGAAATATTTTCAAAAGGCTGGTAAGAACTTCTAGGATTAACCAGGATATTGGAAGTCTCACACCTAATTTTTATAAACAGAAAAAAAAATTTGTATTTATCAGGACTAATAGTGAAATTTTCTAGATTCTGAGAGGAACTGATGACTAAAGAATATTGATGTGAGGGCTGGGGATTTAGCTCAGTGGTTCTGCTACCTGCCCCGCAAAGGCAAGGAGCTGAGTTCAATCCCCAGTACCAGAAAAAAAAAGAATACTGATGTGAAAGTTTACCCTTTTTTGTTTGCTTTTACTTTTTATTATGGAAAATTTCAAACACAGACAAAGTAAAATAATGCAATGAACAACCATCATCTAGTTCACAAATTAATAATGTATGGCCAATCTTTTTTTTATTCATTAAGTGTATTGGTACATTTTAGGTATACAATATGATGACATTCATCATTGGGAATTTGTACCTTTACATGATATATCTTGATTCTTATGTTTTTCCCCATTCCCCTGCCCTCCCCCCTTCAACCCCTCCACCCCTCCTTATTTACAAAGACTTTGTTTCTGTTTTTTCCTTTTCTCACATTTATTCCTTTCCCTTTTTTCCTTTCTCCTCCCCCTTCCCCTCCCTCTTCCTCTTTGAACATTTTCTTCCTATTTCACATTATCTATTACACATCTTGATCCTTATTTACAGTTTCAGTTTCTCAAACTGGAGAAACTATTTGGTATTTACGCATGTGTGTCCTATTTATTTCACTTTGGCCAATCTTGATTCAACCCATCAGAATCATCCATTCCTACTCCTTACCCATGTACGTTGGCTGGTTGGTTGATGGATGAGAAGGTTTCATTGCTCAGGCTGGTCTCAAATTCCCGGGTTTAAGTAGGCTCAAGGGATCCCCCTGCCTCAGTAGCCTGGACTCCAGGCGTGTGCCGATGTGCCCAGCTTCCTAATCTACTGTTTTAAAGCAACTCTCATACATCATATCTGAGATAAGCGGGAAAAGTGCCCCCCAAAGATATATACACTTCCTAATCCCCAGATGCTGTGACTGTTACCTTATACAGCAAAAGATGTAACTAAATTGGGATCTTGAGAAGAATTTATCTTGGATTATCCAGGTAGCCCTTGGTGCCATCACATGTAAGAAAAAAGGCAGAGGGAGATTACATATAGACACACGTGAAAGAGAAAGCAAAGTGAAGACAAAGCATGGAAATGCAGCCACTAGAAGGTGGAAGAGGCAAGATTCTCTCCCAGCATTTCAGGAAGGAGTGCAGCTCTGCCTATACAGCATCTTGCTTTGAGACTTCTGGAGTCCAGAACCATGAGAATAAATTTCTGGTTTTTAATCCATGCATGTTATGGATGGATATGAAATATCCCTCACAGCTCAGCACTGAAGGCTTGGTCCCCAGTGCTGCAATGTTCAGGGCTAAGGCTTTTGAGAAGTGATTGGATCGTAAAGACTCTGACTTAATCAATGATTAATCCACAGATAGGTTCATAATCTGATAGCATTACTGAGAGGTTATGGAAATTTAGGAGGCGGGCCCTAACTGAAGGGAGTGCATCCTGGGAGCACGCACTGAAGACTAACTTATCCTCAGCCCCTTCCTCTCTGGCAATGTCTCCCTCTCTGTTTTCTGGCTGCCTGGACATGAGCCACTTTCCTCTGCTTCCTCCATGATACTTTGTGCCTCTCCCCAGGCCTCAATCCAATGCAGCCAGGCAGCAAGGAACTGAAACCTCTGAAACAATGAACCAAAACAAACCTTTCCAAGTTGTTTCTCTCAAATGACCAGTTTGTGCTTGTTACAGTAGTACTAACGAATGATAATCATATAATCTGAAAAAAAAATGTTAACTAAAAAATTTTTTTGATTTTTTTTTTTTTTTCAGTACTAGGAGATGGATTTTTTTTTTCAGTACAGGGCCTTCATGTTGCGCTACATCCCCATTTTTGTTTTGTTAATTTTGAGACAATGTCTTGCTAAATTGCTAAACTACCCAGGCTGGCCTCAAACTTGTGACCCTCCTACCTCTGCTTCTCAGAGTGCTGGGATTACAAACATGCACCAGAATAAAAATTTTAATAAAAATTAGGTTTTTACTTTAAATTTTAAAAATATAATGGTCAACTGTGGTGGCCTATAATCAGCTATTCATAAGGCTGAAGCAAGAACTGATTGTAAATTCAATCCCAGCCTGGGCAATTTAGTGAGACCCTATCTCAAAAGAAAAAATAAAAAGGGATGGGGCTGCAGCTCAATTTAAAAGCCCTGGGTTAAATCTCTAGTACTGAAATTAAACAAATACATAAATAATTTTAAGAAATAAAATCTGATACAAAGAGATACATCTTTAAGAAATTAGAATTCTTCTTTGTAATACTATCATTGCTTTAACAAAAAATGGTCTAATGTCTCTAACAGCCAAAGTCTGAATTCCTCAAATTGTCTCGTAAGTTTATATTCATAGGTTTAACTTCATAGTTGACCTATCTAAATCAAGCTTAAAATACAGTTGATATAGTTCTTAATAATAATTATTTTCCCTCTTTGTTTTCCTGGCCACTCAAAGAACAAGCTGAGTATGGCAATATCTCCTAAAGAAACTTACATTCTGGATTTGACTGATGATATCACTACAAACTGATATGGTCCTCTTTTTTCCTGTTCTTAAAAACTGATAGTTGGACTGGGCATGGTAGTGCACACCTGGAATTACAGCACTTGGGAGGCTGAGGTAAGAAGTTCTTATCCGAGGCCAGCCTGAGCATACTAGATTGTAACACAGCTAGCCTGGACTATACCGTGAGACCCTGTCTAAACAAACAAAAACACAACATATCTGGTAGTTGGATCTAAAGGCTTGAGGAAATAGTATTCAGTTTTGTGGCAAGAAACTTCATACATGGTTTTGTATATTTACTACTGCATTAAGTTAGAAGGCATGTCATGTTTGCTTTTTTTTTTTTTTGAAACTTAAAATCAATCAGCGGGATCAGGGTTTATTAGCCTGACCTTTCATTTATAAAGTTCCCCATAAGCCTTTGACCTAACAGCTTTTTTTGGTTTGGGGTCTAGGAGGCTGCGTTTCTTTCGGTGCTGAGGATTCAATCCAGAACCTCAAACTACCTACCATATCCTAACAATTTTAGTAGCCACTGATGATCATTTGCTAGACCTGCTATTTCATTAGGGATAACAAAATGGTAATATTTTATTTTTTATCTTTCATTGTATATTTATTAGTTGGAATTCACCTAAAAGCAAGATTTTATCTGAACCACCTATTTGGTTACCCTGAAATACAGCATTGTTGGTTTTTTCCCTCATGGGAAAGGTAAGACAGCATCTAGGTTAGATGTTGGTAGCATCTAGTTTTCCCAGTAGTGCCAGGATGGGTATCAGTCACTTAACTACAAAGACTACCTTGTCTACAATCAAGGAGTGTAACTTCCCAACTGTATGTACTCAACTCGGTCCTCTGGTTACTAATTCAAGTAACTGGTCTACAATATGAAACCTATTTTAAAGAATAACAGCCAGGATCCATTAGGACTGACAATCTGATACTAATCTCAGGGTTTATTTGCTATCAAATCAGTCCATATTCTTCAACAAACTACTACAAGTCACCCACCTTGAGTCCGCCTTACCCTACTTCACAAAAACAAACCGTCTTCTGGACCATGTCAGGGCTCTACCCTCAGCCCCTCCTTGCAACCAGCTCAAGCTTGCCTCTTCCCCTCAGGAGGAGACTCTCCTGCTCTTAATGTTCAGCACCTTCTTTTCTCCTGAGAGGAGTATAGCCCTTCTTTTCAAAACTGCTTCTCTAAACCAGGTGAGGTGGCACGTGCCTATAATCCCAGCCCTCAGAAGGCTGAGCAAGAGGATCACAAGTTCGAGGCCAACATAGAGGAGAGATCCTGTCTCAAAAATAAAAAAGCTGCTTCTCTTTCCCAGCTCATCCAGGTATTTCTAGAGAGGACTGCCCACCACCAGATAATCTGTGCCTCTCCACAGGGACAGTAACATCCCTGGAGTGAGGCCATGCAGAATCATTTCTGGGATTTTGAGTACTTAGTCATTTCTCCCATGCTTTGGCCATGTGAGGCAGTCAGTCCCCCTCTTCTCTACAGTCTGTTTTTGTCATGCTGGGGATTGAATTCAGGGCCTTGGGCGTGTTAGGCAAGTGCCTTGACCCTGAGCTAAACTCACAGCCCTATGCAGTTTACACTTCTACTATTTGAGACCACAGGAACCCTAAGGGAATCCCCATCATGAGTCTTAAAAATTGTGGCCAGAGTGACCTCTGCCTTTCCAGTTTCCTATACTTCCCCTCTCTACAAAGAACACTTCATTACATACTGTCCTGATTTTCTGTGTATGAACACACAAACTTGTCTTATCTTTTGTGGTTTTGCAGAGATACAGCTTGCACACCTACTGAACCTCCCACAGGACCCTAGAACAATGCTAACAGGCCCTTAATACATAAATAACAATACCAAGAATTATTACCTCCATATTAAGCACTACATATAAGTTATCTATTTAATCCTCATAGAAACTCTCCAGGGTGTCCTTTTTTTCTTTTTCTTTCCTCTTCTTCCCTTTTTTTCTGGTGCTAGGGATTGAACCCAAGGCAAGTGCTCTACCACTGAGCTACTCCCTCAGCCCAAAAGAATAGTTAAGTGTATGTGTGCATGTGGGCCTGTATTCAATAAGAGACAAGGTCTAACTGTGCTGCCTATGAACTCATGGTTCTCATGCCTCAGCTTCCCAAGTAGCTGAGACCACAGGCATGTGCCACCACACTCAGCTTTCTATGTTATAGATAAGAAAGTTAAGGCTTGTCAAAGAAAAGTTACTTGTCCAAAGTCACACATTTCCTAATTGGTATAGATCAGGGATTAGAACCACATTTACATCCAAACCGCAACCTCTTTCCACTATGCCCAAGTAGCTCACACAATAATAAATCCTTGCTAATTATCTTACCAGAAGGTATAAATGATCAAAGACCTTCATTTAAGCTCTAAATTTTCCTAACCTCAAAGTGTATGTTCCTCCATCTTTACAAACAATAATATTACTAAAGTAATAGACAAATGAGCTATATGAAAATTGGACTTTTAAAAAAGTTGCAGTACAATTTTTCCAAAATTGCTAGTGGCAAGCCGAAGACTAAATGCTGGCATTTCTCTCAAAGTAATGGGTAAAAGAATGAATATTTAAGGCCATTCTGTCAGAACAAGTTCTATACAACTCCCTGGGAAGTGATATTTCAAAACACCAAAAAGAGATCTGTGAGCACCTGTCAATGTGTGACACGCCTACAGCTCTCCAATTGCTCAGAGGAATATTCCTGTGTCATCATTACACACTAATCATTACTGAGCACTCCCATGGCTTGGAGAAGCCTTTAGGAGGAAAACAGCTCCATCTTCAATAGTTTATCAAGGAAGGGGGTAGGAAGCAGTGATGGCAACTTCCTGGCAAAGAGCCTGAAAGTCACTAGCTCTTACTACTACAAGATCACATTCTGTAGGGCAACCTTCTCAATTCCATGCTTATGTCTCCAATCCTTACTGCACAGGTTTACATGAAGCTCCTACCAACAAATTAAGTTTGCAGCAACTATGATTTTTCAGCTAGCCAAGTACCTTCCATTGAAAAGTATCAAAACAATGCTTGCTGATGCCAGTCTGTTTCCTTTTCTTCTTCCTTCCTCATTTTCATCACTTTATTTGAGGAACTTATTACCATGTAGGCACTCTTCTAGAGAATGTAATGAGTGCTTCTAGAAGGCCCAAAGACTCCTTCAAAGAGGCATGCTCCTCAAGGACTGCCACAAGTTCGAGGCCAGCCTGGGCTACACAGTGAGTTCAAGGCCAGTCTGAACTGCATGGTGAGGCTGTGTCTCAAAAAAAAAAAAAACAAAGAGGCACGTGCATCATACACAAGTTGGCAACAGCACAGTTATACCCTTAAAAATGGTTGCATCCCCTGGCAGCAAAATATTTGTTAACTCTGGTGAAAGGTAAGCTCTGAAGGATGCTAGGGCTGTCACAGACTCAAGGATATCTCAAATGATATATATGCAAAAAGGATTTATAAATAGTGAACTGCCAAGAAAATGTAAATAACTTCTGCTCTTAATGTAACTATTACAAAGACACAGACCTGTGAAGCAGGTGGTTGTATGATTTGAAAAAGCTAACTAAATATAGATAGTAGAGGTCTTCAACAACAAGAAGGGAACAAGAAAAAGGTTCCAGAGGATGCAACATGAAGCCTAAGCAACAAAAGGGATGTGGTGAGTGAAGGGACCCAGGTTAGCAAATCTCCATTCAATTTTAAGAAATACTAATCATCAGGTACTGGATCACATCTCGGAATATAATGTCAACTTAGCCAAAGCTAATATGGCCAACGATCTTTGCTATTCACAGAACTTTAAATGTTATAACAACTAAATAAACCATAGTATAGTAAAAGACAAATACAAAACACAATAAAGAGGATAAAAAGTATAGAGGGTCTCCAATACTTTGAGTAACCAACCAAAAGGAAAAATGAGCTCAAATTTTCTATGATGTTCCTCAAAAACTACATACCACAGCAGGAAAAATAATGGAAGTCACACTGTACTTAAACAAAAATTGACAAATCCAAAGGTCCTAGGAACAGACAGCTCACTTTCCATATTTCTTCTCCATCTTTGCTTAAAATTATTGACCTAAATGTGCTACATACCACATAAGGTATTTAAGGAGGAAGACAGGAATGGATTTAACAAGAGGCATAGCAAAGGGAATTACAAGAGACAAAAGCAAAGCAGATGACAGCATAAACAGTTGCAAACGGATACTTCAAGAATGGACAAATTCAATAGGACATTACATACAACTCAATTATTTTCCTTAGGAAAAAACTGGCTCTCAGTCAAGGATAATGCAAATTTTATCCTTCCCCACCCCCAGCCCCCTGCCCCTTACAGCACTAAGCCACATCCCAGCCCTTTGAAAAATTTTTGAGACAGGCTCTCACTAAGTTGCCCAGAATGGACTTGAACTTACAATTCTCCTGCCTCGGGCTATAGGTTTCATTTCTAGTAACAACTTCAAACAACTAACAGGCCATCTCTGAACCACAGCATTGAAAACAAGTTCCGGCCCATGAGGAGTGAATTAAACATTTCTGCCATGGGCTCAAGATGGGGACTATAGGCACACAATCCCTCCTTTGCCTTTCCTTCCCTAGGAAGATCATAGTGCTTTGAAAAACCAGCCAAACACACTGGCCGCCTTACTAAAAGAAAGGCACCACCAGGAACAGTAGAGTGTTTGCTGATATACACCTTGGTCCTGATCCTAAAGGATTGTACAGTCTATCTGGGAAGGACAAAAGTATAAAAGATAACACTAGACGGCATCAAATGACTGAGTCTCTAAAATTTCACTGGGAAGATTCTAGGAAATTGCTAGACAAAAAGACAGCCAAGAAAGAAAGGATCACAAAGGCTCAGAGGTAGGCTTTTAAAATGCACATCCCTGGATTAAACTGGAAGGACGGACTGGTCTCAAAAGAAATGAGGAAAAGGGAAAGACAGGGTGTGTTTCAGAATGAGTAACAGCCTAGCATGGAACCAAAGCGGAGAGAGGAGTGCCGTGTATTTAGCTCAGTGTCATCGTGCTTGCCTCCCAAGCGCAAGGTCCTGAGTTCAATCCCTGGCACCGTAAAAAAAAAAAAAAAAAAAAAAAAAAAATGTGCTACTGACAAAGCAGAAAGAGGATCTACACAGGGCATCAGGTGACAAATGGCTTGAGTGTTAGGGTTCTTAAGAGAAACAGAACCAGTAGGAAAAGTGGGTGTTTATACACAGATTCATAAGGAATTGGTGCATGTAATTCTGGAGGCTATAAAGTCCCAACATCAGCAGTCTATAAACTGGAAACCTAGGAGAAACAATGATATAAATTCCCATTTGAGTCTAAGGAAGAAAAAGACCACCGTCCCCGCTCAAAGACAGGGAGGGAAGGAAGAGGTAAGGAGGAAGGGAATGACTGCAGGAAAGACAAGTACTTACACAAATTGAATTACGCCCCCACATTGAGAAGGGCAATTTGCATTACTGAGTCTACTGATCCCAAAGCTAATCCCATGAAGAAACACTCATGGACACAACCAGAATGTTACACGGGCAACTTGTGGCCCAGGCAAGTTGACACAAAAAATTAACTATCACATCTTGAACTGAGTCATTAACCAGCTGAAAATAAGGACCATGACTGGTGAGATAAACAAAGCTATATTTTATAAAATCAAACTGACTGTGGCATGAAAATGGATTGGGGAAGAAAAACTGGAAACAGAAACAAAATGAAAAATATAATTGCTTGTGTAATAACAAAAGGCAAATCATCAACAACCAACATTTTTTCACAAGATTCTACTCAGTAGAAGGCCCTCTGCTGGGTGATTAAAATGTGCACTTACTCTTGTTTTCCTAGAGTTTAATTTGATGTCAGGATCTAACCCTGTACAGACTAAACAGAAGGAAGTAGAGAAGGAAGTCTAGGATTCCAAAGGTCAGCAGTGAAGATGAAGATTTAAGAACTGACCACATAAGGAAGAGTGCCAAGCTGAGAGGTGGTGCCTGGCATCCCTGGACCGGAAGATCAGAGAACAGCAGGTTGAGTGAGTCAGGCTGAGGCAGGAAACCTCGTCAGAATTACTCATTTCATAAATCACTGTGAAGGAATGGCCACTCCTCGGTGACAACCCAATCTGATAACACAATCAAGAGGCAGAATTCCCTTAAGGAAAACAAAAAAAAAAAAGGAGAGATGGGAAAACACAAGTGTGAGATTGCTGCAAGCTGGTTCTTGCTCTAGGGCAACTCCGGTGTGCACTTTCCAAATAGGTCATGCAAAATCCTAAATAGTCACATGGTGGAGAAATAGAAGAAGGAATCTCAGAAGTCAAAACTAATCAAGCTGGTAAGAAAGTACATTAAGTCTTTTAATACAAGCAGTGTAAATATCAAGTACTTTGGTGTTTCCTGCAGCAAATCAAGGTCAATGAAAGATGAAAGCCCTGTTGTCAGATTTTTCATAAGAATTTAAATACATCTTGCTTAAAATAAGCCAAAAGCAGAAACATTTTGGAGTATGCACAAATTAGAGCATATTTGTCTTCAAAAGCAGATTTGTAAGGAATTAGTACTTATCAAAAAAGTGACCTAGTATTAGAGAAAATATTAAAAATACTTTAGACATGTTACATTTTCCCACAAAAAGACTAAAATATAAGTATACGCAAACCATAAGATTGCCCATGTCCTAAGAAATTCTAATTTTATTAAGAAAATTTTTCATACCAAAAAAATCAAGAAATATTTTTCCTAATAAACATGGGCAGGCAGCATTCTTATTTAGAGGACACGGAGAAGATCATATATTTAAAATATAAACTTAGCTGGGCGTGGTGGCACATGCTTATAATCGCAGCACTCTGGAAGGCCAAGCAGGAGGGCCACAAGTTCAAGCTTAGCTGGTATAACATAGCAATTTAGTGATAAATTCCATCTCAGAAAAAAAATTTTAAAGGGATGGGAATGTAGCTCAGTACAAAGGTCCTGGGTTCAACTCCCCACTACCACAAAAAAAGAAAAAAACAGCTGGGTGTGGTGGCACATGCCTATAATCCCAGCACTTGGGATGCTGAGGCAAGAGGATTGCAGTGAGTTCAAGGCCAGCCTGGGCTACATTGTAAGTTTGAGGCCAACCTGAACTACATAGCGAGACCCTATCTCAAAAATTCAAAAAAAAAAGAAAGAAAAGAAAAAAAACAAAAACAAAAATCTTATATCAAGATATACTCATTCATGAATATACATTACGTGTGTATATAGATACAGGGTTGTATGTGAATAGATTAATGTATGTAAATATTTTGTTTATATGCATTTCTGATATATTACAACGTAAGATGAATGAACTGTAAAAGTCCCATGAACATACACAGAAAAAAAATTTTCATTCTAAGGACTAAAACATACTTCTCTAATGGAATGGCTATGAAAGAAGCTGGACCAAATGAAAATATTATTCAAGTCTCTGCAGTGGTCAATAAAAACTATGTCATAGGAATTCCTGAAAAGTTCCTGCCCAATGAGTCTGAATCATGAAAGTTAGCCGAAGTATCTTATTTCACACTGTCTGCACACATAGGAGAGGGAAATCAGATCCTGGCACTTCCTAAAGCCCAAAGATACTAAAAGTGACCATGACCAATATTTCAATAGAGGTAAACTGTAACAATACAAGGAGAGGCGCTAAAATATATTCTCTCCACATTCAAGAAAACCTAATGGATTTTCTGAACTCCTTAATGGCATGTCCTAGAATAATGTTCTTAAGAAACTGTTTTTAAAAAACTATGCTTCATAAAAGCTAATTAGCAAGGATAATGTTAAGAAACTATAAAAAAAAATCTATGCTTCATAAAAGCTAATTAGCAGATCATCCAACAACTGCAAGTATTTTTATAGCTGTTATCAAGTACCATCTTCTCTTTGGGGGAAAAACATTAAAACCAAAAGGAACCTGAAGGGTGAGGAAATGAGGTGACTGCCACCTAGAAGCTCAGCATTTTGCACTATTCTGACCTCACCTGACCATGTATTAATAATTTCCAACTTCAGGCTTGTGCCTTAAAAAAAAAAGGGTGTTAATACAACTAAGACTGAAGGGACCTTATGGAAGGAAATGTAAGCTAGAGAAATTTTAACATTTTCATACCTGTGACTCTTTCACAAGCCTTCCCTACTAAAAACACACAAGTGGTACAGTGATACACTCAAGGATGTTCTCTGAAGAACTCTTCTTAATGTGAAAAACCGGGAAACCCAAATTCCCAAAGAGAGAAATAACAATGAAGTACCACACAGCCAATTAAAAGAAGAAAATGAGAATGAGCTGTATGCATGGTCATGAAAACATTTTCGAGATGTATTATCAAGTTAAAAATAAAAATGAATGGGGCCCGGGGATTTAGCTCAGTGGTTTCGCCGCCTGCCTTGCAAGTGCGAGGACCTGAATTCGATTCCCAGTACCAAAAAAATAAATAAATAAAAACCAATGGCTGGGGACAGCTGAGTGATAGAACGCTATCTTAGCATCCATCCCCAGTACTGCATAAATAAATAAATACCAAGCTGAAAGTCGAACTGAACTGGTCCTAGTTGTTATTAATATCCACAATATTTTATATGGGAAAATTTGGGGTGAAAATATACATATTTGTAGCAGTTTCTCCAGAATATAAAATTATAGTTCATTTTAACTTTCAACATTACATTTTGGCAATGTGTGGATTCTGAATAATATGTATTATGAGTGCATTCAGAAAAAAAATCAGGTTTCATTTTAAGTTACTGACATAACTGGAAAAGAAGAAAATCTTTGTAAAGGGAAAACTTAAGATGCTAAGTTTTCATTACAGCTCTAAAATATCATCTGTCTCTACCTCTCTTTTAGAAGACCACAGCATATTCTCAGAACTTCAAAATTAAGCAATACACATAGATACATACAGGCAAAGTCCCTTTAGAATCTCTGGAGTAATAGCTTCTCAGCATAAAAGCCCAGCCCAAGCTCCAGTATTTATCCAGTTCTACTGAGCAACACGGTCACCTTCTGCATCGCAGCAGACAAACTCATGTACAAAGAGTACAGAATCTTCAGTCTGAAGACATCTGAAGCATTTTCATAAGGAAAATATGAGGAATTACAGATAACTGTGTTTGAATCCATAGTCCTGTACCTTATTCAAACATTGTAAAACCTAAACAGAAGAAAGAATTGCTTAGAGAGCTAACTGAGGAATCACTCGAATTGGAAAATTTTCTACCTGCCTAGGAAAGGGTAAGAACTTGTACTGGGAGAGGTTTGTCCCTCTACTTACAAGACCTTGGGCAAAACATGTAAACTCCTCTAGCTCAATTTCCTCATCAGCAAAATGAATGAACTGGTAATAAACACCCTCTGTGGTCCTATTAGTTCTAAAATTCTGATAAGAGACCTTTATTCTTGCCAAGGGCCTTTATTAAAAAATATATGTACAAATAATAAAATTTTATCTAGTATAAAATATATAACCAAAAACAGAACTTTTGTCTCTTTCTCACCTCTGAGTTCCATTCTTTAAACAACAAAAAGTTCCTTCTATTCCTCTAGCCATCTTTTTCTCACAATTACTTCCATATTTGTAAACTACACACTTTTATTACTATTTACTGGGGTTTTTTTTTTTTTCAATTTTAGACATTACCAAAAGTCCTCTATCTAATCTATTGGAACATTTATTCACCCACGATACTCCCAGGGCTTCCCTCCCAAATGTAAGGCAATTTTATTAGACAGCCACACTGTTGAGATGCTAGGATATATTATCTTTATTTATATAAACATATACACATATGCACATATTTACATATAGTCTCTTTGTCCTACCTCCACATGAGTTCGCACTTTGGTTAATAAGAACTAAGACCTCATTTCATATCCAAGAACTTCACAAAACTCTTAACAGGGAAAAAATTAAAAGCCTGGCCTGTAAATCAGAAATTTTGAATTCAGATCTAAGTCTACTACACACTGAAGCAAACTCCTCATAAAAGTCCTTTTTTATCTTTGAACATCAGCTGTTTTCCTCCTGTGCAGTCTAACAACAGTCACTGCAAAATATTTAAACAACATGACATAAGACCGGGCGTGGTGGGTGCACACCTGTGATCCCAGCACTGAGGCTGATGCAGGGAGATTATGAGAATTCAAGGCCAGCCTGGGCTACATAGTGAGTTCAAGGACAGCCTGAACTATAGAGACCCTGTCTCAAAAAAAAAAAAAAAAAATCACATGGCACAAATGTAAAAGCACTTTGTTAATCATAACATACCACAGAAATGTTCACTTTTGCTATTATCTTTACTATGAGATCTCTACAAATGAAGTTCTTGTAGTTTTTTGGGTTTTTTTTATCACTCTTGACCAGTGTTCCTCTACCTGGGCTAAAAATCAAGAGTGAAGTCACTGGGCATAAGAGTGAAACATATCAATTGCTTCCAGGCCAGAATTTGAGGGCCCAGATCTTCAATGGGCCTATGGATTGTTCTATGAGACAAATGTACACAGAATAAAAATCAAATGTCTAAGTAGAGATCAGAGAAAATAATTTTGCTTTGTTTGTGGACAGAAGGGAGATTCCTTATCAAATTTCCCTTTTAGAAGTGATACAAAATCACAGTTTCATTCCCCTAAGGTAACATTTATCTGTTTCTTCTTCTATTTACCGTTACATTTCTACATGTTTGCACATCTGCTTCTTGATTTGTAGCCACTGTCTATGAATTTCCTATTACAGAAAGAACTTTGCAGAGCAAATATTTTGAACCAAACCTGGAAGGTAGGGCACAGGACTGTTTCCAGCAATGCATCTGTCCGCCTCTGTAAAAACAGAACGCTTTGTACAATACATAGTGTCTCTACCTTAGAAGCAAGGAAGCCAGCTGGGTAGCTGGGCCTGAATCATTAGACCACTCTAAAACACTGCCCAGTCCACTTCAGTGATGCCCACTTTCTCTTGCCCTTTCCACTCACCCTGAATAATGTAATCCTGTTCCTCTACCCGAAATATGAGAAATGGGACCCCAAACTTAATTTATTTCAAGGCAGACAAGGACACAGTTCTTAGGAGCTTTTTGGGAAGGGATTAACCAAGGCTAAGAGAAATCAGCCTTTAATTATGTGAAAAGTTATCTAAAGCCAACTTGTACGCCATATTAAAGAATACACTTAGGGTCTGAATCTTCTGTTCAATTTCTACCCAAAGAAGACCAATGAAGCTCTCCAAATGTGGACGCTGACTGTGGCCCACTAGTCTGGGCAGCTTCAGGGCCAACATCCTGTCTGGCACCAGGTGCCCCAGTGAACTGGAGGTCAAGCAGGTGACCCTGACCCTGGCTTGGTACATTAAGGAGACAAAATCTTTTCTCTTGTTAATCACCATGATAAAGGTGATTAAGCGGGAATTATTTTTCAATGACCTATATAATTTCTTCGGGCTGCTATAGCTTTTAGCAGGGAACAGCTGACTTCTTAATGACTTGATGGTAGCAGGGCCCTTCCAGAGAAGCACAGGGAGTAGCAGGCCCAATCTACAGACAAGAAATAAATGATAGGCATTGTTCTTCCCCCTCTTGAGGCTGTCCCTGCTCAGTTTTTGCCTCCTTCCCTCCAGGGGGTAGGCAGTTTTCTCTGTCCCAGGATGGTTGGGGCTGCAGCACCCGCTGAATGGCGTTAGCTAGATCTGTTATAAATAGATGGGTCCAGGAGCCCAGGGATAAGTCACCAGAGCCGCTCACGTGATCCCCAAAGTCCCAAGCAAACAGGGCTGCGGCTACCACCAACACCTCCTCTAACCAGGCTTGAAATAAAATACCTAGATCTGCCCCCTCGAAATAGGTTAACAAGAGAGCATTGTTGAGAGCAAGGAAAACACACACACGTACAATCAATAACAACCATGACCTGAATGCAGTCTCAGCGAATTTATGAAATTGAGCAAGAGCCACCCAACAAGTCCTTACCCCAGGAAAGTACTCCAACCTGACTGGCACCACCTGTCTCTTATAAATGAGCGCGAGGAGGCTGAGAGAGGAAAACTGAGATCCAGAGCTCCTTGCCTTCGCCAGTTCCTCCCTTAGGATCAAGGTGTTCTGGCCCCAGGGACGAGGAGACGGGTGGAGAGCCTGGTGACATCTTCCTCCGTCAAAACAAGCCGGCCTCAGTCCTCCAGGGTCCTTCACCCAGCACCATCCAGTGCTGGGAGAGCCCCGCTCAGAGACCCCTTCTGGGACACTGCGCCCCAATGGTCGTCTCTCCTTCCCCCCGCACACACCCTAAAATAAGACGCTGTCGGCGCGAACGTCGGGTCGGCACCCCACGTACCTGTCGGCGGCCGCGGCCAGGCGGAAAGTTTGCGCCGCGCTCTCCGCCACCCGCGCCGGGCACTGTCAACTAGGAAGGCAGCGTCGGCTCCTCGCTCGGCCCACGCGACACTCCCCGCGCCCAGGCCGCCTTCCCGGCCAGGCTGGTTCCGGGTCGGTGTCCAGCGGGGCTCGCGTAGAAAGTACAAGGCGAGGGAAGGTCGGGGCACAACTCCCCGACGGTGCGTCAGCCCGCGGCTGAGCTCTCGGGTCCCGGGGCGCGCCCCCACCCGGCCCCACCCCCTCGTGCCCTCGGGAGCGCGGGCGGGGCCGCAGCCAGAGGCGGAGCCCAACCTGCCGGCCCCGCCCCCCGCCTGGCGTCGCGCGGCCACCAGGTGCGTGGAGGACTCGGGTGGAGCGCGCTGCGGCGCGTTCGGGTTTCCAAGGTGAAGGGGGCGGAGCTTCTGAGAGAAAGTTTCCACCGAAACTTGAACTGGCGCTTGACGCCTGACGCCTCGCCCTTGGAGGTTCGCCCTTCGCCGGAGCTTCACCTCTTCACACACAGCGCCAAAATGAATAAGTAATAAAGAAATAAATGACCCCTGAAGTGGGCAGGGGGAAATGTGGTCTCAGGACGGGAGGTTGCTGTTTTGCTTTTTAAGCGCAACCTCGGCGTCTCCCGGCTGGTCTGAGTCTGAGGCACTTGTGCAGAGCGGGAGGGCAGCTGCGCGCGTCGCCTCCCAGGCCCTCTGTCCGCCACGCCCCCGACGTGCCCGGCCGAAGTCAGGTTCTAAATCCCTCGGGAGGAATCCGAAACTCGGGTAGAGGCGCTCTCGACATTTTCATGGCCATGCGGTTGGTGCGGCCGAAACTGGAGGTGAGCGGCCGCACCACAGGGTGCAAAGGGGGATGTGTAGTGGAGGTCTCCGACCGCAACTGCATCCTCCTGGCGCCTCACCAGTCTCCTTTGGAGGAAGAGCTATCTGCCCTCTTTCTGGATGAATGGCATCCGGAGAGAACCAAAATGAGCTGAGCCTGGTTTCGGTTCTCTCTTGCAATCATAGTAATATGCAAATTTCACGCTTTCTTAGACAGCTGTCTACCACCACGGCGGCGGCGCTTGTAGGTGGCACCAGGGACGCAGGATGAACATGCTGCATTTCTCAAGATTCACCAGCGTTTACTCATGCTAAGTATGGTGGAGAAGGGACTCCTAGGTATAAAGTGGGGAAGGACGGAGGCGGTAGAGCTAGAGCAGGAATCAAGAGAGAGTTTCTGTGCAGCGTGTCACGTTGGCCTGCTCTAGCATTTGGAATGTAGGGTAATCAAATTTATTCAACATGTATCAGTGGGGTGTTTTGGCACAGTAAGCACTCTTTTAAGGCTTAGGAAGACCTCATAGAACACACAAAAATCCTAGCCTTCATGGAGCTTTTATTCCAGATAGATGGATAGTTGATAAATAAGGAAAAGGTGTGAACCTGTACCAAATGATTAGAAATGTTGTGGGGCTTGGAATGCACCTCAGTTATAGAACACTTGTAGCATGCATGAGGCCCTGAGTTTGATCTCTAGCAACCCCAAAAGAGATAAGTGCTATGGAGAAAAATTAAGCAGACAGAGGTACAGAAGCAGTATGAGGGGTGCTCATGGAACAAGATATCTGGGCAGAAAACTTTCCAGGTAGAAAGCACACCAAATGCAAGAGTCCCCGAGACAGAAATATGCCTAATGTGCTAGGAACAACCAGAAGGGTAGGTGGAAAAATGGAGAAGATGAAGTCAGATGTAAGAGGTGGGAGTGCTGCAGATGAGGTGAGGCTTTTGCTCTGCTGAGTTGGGAGCCATTGAGGGTTTTGTGTATGAAAGTGACATCTCTGACCCTGGATGTCATGCTATGGTTTGGGTATCGCCCAACACCCATGTGTTAAAGGATTGTTCCCCACCAGAACCATGGTATTATTGAGGTGGTGGAACCTTTAAGGGTAGGGCCTAGTTGGAAGTCTGACAATCAGTTATGGGGGTATGCCCTTGCAGGAGCTATTGGGACCCCAGACAGATCCCCCCTTTCTTCCTCTCTGCCCAGCTATGAGGTGAAAGTTTCCTCTACTGCAATCTCCCACCATGATATAATGTCTCCCTCTAGGCCCATGCACAAGCAGCCCATTGGCCATGTACTGGAACCTCCAAAACTGAGCCAAAACAGAACTTTCCCCATTATAAATTGATTATCTGATGTTTTGGTACAGTAATGAAAATGGGACTGGCACCATCCATTTTACTGTTGGATTGAGAATAAGCAGTACAGTGCAACAGCTGGGTGCAGAGACCAGTTAGGAAACTACCAAAATAGTCCATAAGCAAGATATGGTGCCTTAGGCCCAGGAGACAGAGATGAAGATGATGATTTTATGCAGTTTCCTCACAGATTAGATTTGGGGTATGAAAGACAAGGAGAACCCTGAGGCTTTCAACTTAAACACCTGTTGAGAGTGGAATTGCCATAGCAAAGAAGGAGATGACTTCAAAAGATACAAGTTGGTAAAGTTAAGGCAGAAAAGAAAAAATGCTTTTTTTTCTTCTTTTTAGGGACCAGGGATCAAACCCAAGGCCTTGCTCATGTTAAGTACACATTCTACTACTAAGCTACATCCCCAACCCCTTGACATATAACTTGAATGACTCTCAATTTCCTCACCTCATAAGATGAAGAAAATGATACCTACTATATTATACAAAGATAACATGAATTAACCCAGTGAAATGTCTAGAACAGTACCTGATAGAGTACGTGGTAGGCACTTAATATTTAAGAATGTTAGTTCTCCAATACAAATATGAATCTCATACATATCCATTATGCCCAGTGGCAATGAAACAATTATCATTTTAGAGGAAATATGTCTTACTAGAAGAGAAGGAAATGAGGACAGAAATAAAAGGACATGAAATAAAAATGTAAGAAATGTCCAACAAAGGTTCCTAAAGACATCTATCTGCAAAGACACTTTCTTCTAAGATCTGCATCCTTGAGAGGACACCTATCACATCAGAATTAGCTAGTATGGAAAACAGTGAAATATAAGAAGTATGTTATATATCACAAAAAATATCTACAACATATGCAAAGGGTTTTGCTTTCTTGCTATTCTTGTAAAGAATTCTTTCAAATAAGTAAGATATAAAAATAGAAAAAGTTGGGCTGGGGGTGTAGCTCAGTGATAGAGCACTATCCTAGTATGCACAAGATGCTAGGTTCAATCCCCAGCACCTAAAAAAAAAGTAGGAAAATGGTCAAAGAAGATGAACAGAGAATTCAACAATAAAAAAGGCCAATATATGGATTTCAAAAGTCCACCCACATAAATTAAAACTAGAATAGAAGGCAATTATTTTTTGTTTATATATTTGGCAAAGATTAAAATAATGATGTGTATTTTTGGATGTTGGACAATATTATAAAAAGCTGAAGGATATGTAAATTATAATAATTTTTAGCAGTCTGTATCTGAGACCCTAAAATGCATATTTTTTCCCAGGGCCTTGTACATGCCAGGCAAGCACCCTACCACCGATGCATACTGTTGGAACCTCTGATGGGAATTTATTCTAATATTCAAATATTTTCTAAAAATTTACATGAGAGAGCAGGGATTTAGCTCAGTGATTTCGCCGCCTGCTGCGCAAGTGCAAGGACCCGAGTTCAATCCCAGGTACCAAAAAAAAAAAAAATTTGCATGAGAATTTCCATTACAGGGTCATTTAAATGTAGTGAAAAATTGCACATATCCTAAGTATCCAAGAAAACAATTATGAAAAGCATTGTATTTTATGATACAGTCGTGATATGATATTCTAGGAAATGTTAAAAATAATATTGAAAAAGCAACAAGAGCAAAGGAGGAGGTATAGCAATACAGTACCTGACTTCAAGCTACACTTTAAAGCAATAGTGATGAAAATGGCATAGTGCTGGGGAAAAAGCAGATGTGTGGATCAATGGGACAAAATAAAGGATACAGAAACTTCCCCAGACACATTCAGCTATTTGATCTTTGACAAAGGAGCCAAAAACATATGTTGGAGGAAAGATGGCCTATTCAACAAGTGATGCTGTTGGGAAAACTGGTTATCTGCTTGCAGAAGATTGAAACTGGACTCTTATCTCTCACCATATGCTAAATTAAAACAAAAATGGATTAAAGATCTAAACATTAAACCTACTAGCAGGTAAAATAGGTAAAACACTTGTAGACACAAATATGGGAAAGATTTTTTAAACAGAACCTCAGTTGCCTAAGAAATAACCACAAGAATCAATAAATAGGATTATATCAGACTAAAAAGCTGCACAGCGAAAGAAACAATCAGTAGAATGAAGAGACAACATAAAGAACGGGAAAAAATTTTTGCCAGCTACACCTTAGGCAAAAGACTAATAACTCAAAAAAATTAAATCACCTAAAGTTTAAAACTCAGTCAAGACAAAGAAGTAAAAGCAGCAAATAAATATATGAAAAAATATTCAGCATTACTGGTCATTTGAGAGATGCAGATGAAAACAACACAGATTCCACCTCACCCCAGAAAGAATGGCTGCTATCAAGAAATCAACCAATAACAAATGCTGGGGGGCAGGCCTTCTCCATTGTTGGTGGGAGTGCGTCCAGGCTGGTGCAACCACTGTGGAAATCAGTATGGAGATACCTCAAAGAACTAGGGCTAGAGGTCCCATTTGACCCAGCTATTCCTCTACTGGGTATCTTCCCAAAAGAATTAAAAGAATCCTACCACAGTGATATATGTGTACCCATGTTTATAGCGGCACAGTTTGTAATAGCTAAAGCTTGGAAACAGCCCAAATGCCCATCAACTGGAAACTGGATAAAGAAGATGTGGTTTTTAAAATGGAGAACTACTCAGACATAAAGAACGAGAAACTAGAGACATTTATAGCTAAATGGATGCATATTGAGGCCATACTCTTAAGTGAAATAAATAGGACACACGTGTAAATACCGAATAGTTTTTCTAGTGTGAGAAACTGAAAGTGTAAATAAGGGTTAAAATAATTAAAATGAATAATTGATAATTTGAAATAGGAAAAGGTCCAAAGGTGTAGGGGTGGTGGGAGGGGAAGGGGAAAGGAAAGAAGGGAAAGGAAATATTATGAGAAAGGAAAAAAAATGGAAACAAAACCTATGTAAATAGGGAAGGGCACACAGGTAATGGGGAGAAAATAAGAACCCAGATACATCATGTACAGGTATAAGCACCCAATGATAAATGTAAATGTATTGTATACCTAAAATGTACCAATGAAAGGATTTTTTTTAAAAACTCCATCAAGAAATAGGCAAGAGAAATGAACAGACAGTTCACAGAGGAAGAAATACACAAATTGTTAACAAATATATGAAAAAATGTTCAATGTCTTTGGCCACTAGAGAAATGCAAATTAAAACAACCCTAAGATTCCATCTTACTCCGGAAAGAATGGCAGTATTAAGAAATCAAGGACTGGGGATTTAGCTCAGTGGTTCCGCTGCCTGCCTTGTAAGCACAAGGTCCTGAGTTCGATCCCCGGTACCAAAAAAAAAAGAGCTCAAACAACAAACCCTGGCTTGCCTGTGGTGAAAAGGGAACCCTCCTTCATTTTTGGTGGGAATGTAAACTAGTACAACCATTATAGAATCAGTATAGAGATTTCTCAAAGAACTGAAATCCAAAATTCCATGTGACCCAGCTATCCCTCACCTAGGTATGTTCCCCAAATTGCTTAAAATATCATACTATAGCAATACTTGCATACCAGTGTTTATAGCAGCATAATTCATAACAGCTAAATCCTGGAAGCAATCTGTATACTTATCAACAGATGAGTGGATAAAGAAAATGTATTATCTATATATAATGGAATACTACACAGCTATAAAGAATGACGAATTTGAGACATCTGTAGGAAAATGGATTCACCTGTAAAGTATAATAGTGAGTGAAATAAACCAGACACATGAGCTTAAATACCATATAGTATCTGTCATTGGAGTGAGGTAGGGCCGGGGATTTAGCTCAGTGGTTCCGCTGCCTGCCTCATTTGAGTGAGGCAAACAAAAAGAATAACAAAGAATAAATAGAAGGGAAAAGGGAATAAATCTCTTGCAACAGGGAAGTGAACCAAGGGAACAGGATGAGGTATGAGGAGAAGGGAAAGGGGAAATTAGAATAGAGATTTGCCATATACAAGAACCGTAATAGGTAATGTGAAATAGGAAGAAAAGGGGCAAAGGGGAAGGAAGTGGGAGGAGTAGGGGAAAGGAAAGAAAGGAATGGAATTAATATGAGAAAATGGAAAAATAGAAACAAAATCTTTGTAAATAGGAATGGAGGGATTGAAGGGAGGGCTGGGCAAAGGTGAAAAATAAGAACCAAGAGAGATTATGTAAAGGTGCAAATTTCCAATGATGAATGTCATTATATTGTATACCTAAAATGTACCAATGATTAGAATGAATAATCGATAATGCAAAATAAGAAGAAAAGGTCCAAAAGGGTAGGGGTAGTGGGAGGGGTAGGAGAAAGGAAAGAAGGGAAAGGAAAAATGATGAGAAATGGAAATAAAGTCTTTGTAAATAGGGAAGGGTGGAGGGGGTGAAGGGAGGGCTAGGAATGGGGAAAAAATAAGAACCAAGATGCATTATGTAAAGGTACAATTCCCAATGAGCAATGTAATTGTGTTGTATACCTACAATGTACCAAAAAAGAATTTAAGAAAAAAAAAAACCTAATAACCTCAATTAATGTAAACATTATATGCCATAAGATGAGCTAATATTAATAATGTCAACAATAATGAAAATTGGGATAGATGAACTGGAGGAATGGGTGGGGTTAAAAAACAAACAAGCTGGGCCGGGGATTTAGCTCAGTGGTTTTGCCACCTGCTGCGCAGGCACAAGGACCTGAGTTCAATCCCCGGTACCAAAAAAAAAAACCAAGCTATAGTATGTACATGTAACCATTCTCCAAGATGATTGTAAACTGCATGTACTGCAAACATGTACTAATATAATAAAATTTTAAAAAGCAAAAAAAATTGTTGAAAAATATCTTACATGGAAATATGTTCCCAATATATTATTATATAAAATAAAATAAACCCATTACAAAACAATGAGTTAAGTAACTTTTTTTTTCCACACCAGGAAAAGTAAGACTGTCTTTGGAAATACTAGAAATTATTATCTTGATACTAGGATGATGGTTTATTTTTATTCTTTGTGCTTTTTCTCTATTTCCAATTTTTTTGATATAAATATTTTCTATTAGGAGTAGAATTATTGGAAGATAAGCAGTGTATATGATGAGCTTTAATGAATATGACCAAAGTTTTCTGAAGTGGTTTTACATTTCTGTAAGCAATCTATAAGAATTCAGGTTTGGATAGCCAGGCAAGGTGGCAGATGCTTGTAATCCTAGCACTTCAGAAGGCTGAGACAGAAGGATCCCAAGTTTTAGCCCAGCCTGGACAACTTAGTGACTTGGTGAGACCCTGTCTAAAAAAAAAAAAAAAAGGAATGAAAGAAAATTTTAAAACAGCTGGCATTATAGCTTAGTGCAAAGGCTTTGGGTTCAATCCCCAATATTGGGAGGGGGGAGATAGAACAATTCTTTTTTCTTTCTTTTTTTTCCCCCTTGTGGTACCAAGGATTGAAACCAGTAAACATTGAGCTACATTCCCAGCACTTTTTAGTGATATTTTGAGACGGGGGTCTCAGTGAGTTGCTAAATTGCCCTGACTGTCCTCAAATTTGTCATCCTCCTGCCTCAGCCTCCCAAGTAGCTAGGATTACCACCATACCTGGCATAGAGCAACACATTTTTAAACAATCAGCATCTAGCAAACAGCCACTGTTTTCAACCTATTGGTTCATAATTACAATAATTAATTAAGCAAAAGTTAGAAATAAGTACTAGCACTATCTTAAATACATATAATTAGTGCTATAGCTTGGGTCTGGAATGCCTCCCAGAGGCCAATGTCCTCAGCTGAGCTACTATTGGGAGGTAGTGGAAATGTGAAGTGGTGGGGCCTAGTGGGAGGTTGTTAAAGTTACACTCTCAAAGTGGTTTGTAGGATATTAGTCTCCCCACCATTTCTGGCTGCCATGATGTGGGTGTACTCAGCCATGTGGTCTCACTGAAGCCAAAGCAGCAGAGCCAACCAGTCATGGACTGAAAACTCTAAAATATGAGCAAAGTAAACCTTTTCTCTTTTTAAGTCAGTTTATCTCAGGTATTTTATTATAGTCATGGAAAGCTAACACAATTAGTAACATTATTTGCTAACATTTTCTATATTGTATTTTTCTTTATCTAATTTTATTTATTTTTACCTTTTTCAGCTATATTAATTTATAGTACTTTAAAACACTGAAATTAGGTATCTTTAATGCAGAAGCCAGACAAGACTCCTCTTTCTTTTGCTTACTGCCTTTTTTCCCACTTATACATTTAATTATATCTAAAATTGCATTATATATTTCTCAACTAGTTAAATTTTTTTTTTTTGTACCAAGGATTGAACTTGGGACCTTGCGCTTGCGAGGCAGGTAGCGGAACCACTGAGCTAAATCTCTGGCCCTAGTTAAATATTTTAAATCGTAAAAATTTAGGATTATGTGAAGACTTAAAGAACACTTCCAAAACTGCTTCAGAAAATGGCAAGAATAATGGGATAAATGTGAGGCAGTGTTTGTTGAGGGAGATTAATGGCAACATGTCCTTGACTAATAAAAATTGTTTTGGGGTACCAGGGATCAAACTCAGGACCTTGTGCTTGCGAGGCAGGCATGGTGCCACTGAGCTAAATCCCTGGCCCTTGACTAATAAATTTTTAAAATTTAAATATTCATATATTTCTTTTAGACCTTGTATGAAAAGGTGCCGTATCTCACATTAACACACATATTCCCTCTGTCTCTATCTCTCTGTCCCCTTCCCTCCCTCTCTCTTCCTTCACAGAGCTCATAGGACTGTAGATCTTAACATCCCTATGAGGGAGAGGACAAAGGAAACCACTCTGTCTAAGAAAAGCAGACACTAAGATGCAGCACAGAAGAGTGAGTGGCCTGTGGTAAGGTTGTCAATGCTGTTCCATTATTGTGCCAGATAACTTGGACTCTAAACTAAAAAGGACATGAAAACATTATCATTTGTAGCCAGATTAAATCTAAATTTAAATTATCTTCTAAAATTGCTTCTCTTAAAAAGAGCTCAGAAATGAACAATGTGTATCCTGTTAGAATGTTAATCATCCTGTCAAGAAAGTCTTTCTAACAAACACATTAGTAAAAACTCTTTGCATTTGAATGGTCCCATCTCCCATGGAAAGTATCAAATGGTCAGGCTCTACTCCACTGATGATGTAAGGCTTTCTTATTCTTAAAATTCTTCTCAAATCCATCTGTCTCATCCTTTAAACTGAATCATTCCAGTAAAAACCAGGTTCTGCAGCAGACATAGCCAATAAACATGTACTCAAATCACAGCTCTGCCACTTTCCAGCTTTGTTACTTCAATCAAGTGACTTCATTTCTTGTGCTTTAGCTTTCTCTTTAAAAAGAGATAATAATAGTTCCTAGATCACTGTATCATTATATATAAATTTATGGTTCCTGTCCATAATCCAGGGCACATAATAACCACTTAGTAAACTTAATTTTCAAGACAATTTCTAGGAATTTATCATAAGGAATTAATTTTACATTTGCAAGAAAAATATGTTCAAGGATTATACTAGCAAGATTTTATAACATCAAAGCTTTATAAAAAAACTGTCTAATAATATTGACTAAATTTTATTCTACCCAAACAATCTACCAAGTAGCTTAGGCTTGCTTTTTGTTTGTCTTTTGTAGTACTGGGGACTGAATTCAGGCCCTTTGCACTGAGCTACATCCCCAGCTCTTTTTATTTTGAGACAGGGTCTCACCAAGTTGCTAAATTGCCCAGATGGGCCTTAAACTTTTGATCTTCCTACCTCAGCGTCCCAGAGTGCTGAGATTATAGACATGTGCCACCATGTCTGGCTATGATCCCAGTTTTATAAAAAATAAAGCCCATGGGTACATTAGAACTACAATATAGTTATGCACATTGTTCAAAGTATCTACCCTGGATCTGAAACAGTAGGTTTCAGAGGATCTGAAGTAGGATCTGAAACCTAGCTGTGCTTTGCTTATCAAGCTACATCTTGGTGCAGGATTGCATTCACCCAGTGAATAGGATGCTTTTGGCTAAATTGTACCAAAAACTAGTGCTAGCGTCAGCCATGTGTATATAGGGACAGAAAAAAAGAAACAGACTAAAATGTAAATACTGATCATCTTACCAGGATTCCAGGAGATGCTTATTTTCTCCATTATGGTTTTCTGTATTTTCCCAGTTTTCTACAGTGAACACAATTTATTGCTTTTAGAAGTATAAGATAATAAAATTTACTTTAAAAACAATTATATTAAAGAAATACAATCAAAACTACAATGAGATATCACTCAAACCCATTAGGATGACTAAAAAATAACAAATTGTTGGCCAAGGATGGGGCCAAATAAGAACCCTTGAATATTGTAAGTAATCAAGTAAAATAGCACAGCTCTATGAAAAAACAGTACAGCAAGTTCCCCTAAAAAATTAAGAACAAAATTACCACATGATCCAGCAATCCTAATTCTGGGTATATATCCAAAAGAATTAAAAGCAGAATCTTGAAGATATTTGTACACCCACATCCATTGCAGCCTTGGTCATAAAAAGTGGAGACTGGCAACTTGAATGCTGAGCTTCCCACCTGTCTCTCCCAGGGTCATGCACCCTTCCTGGGGGCAGCCTACATCCAGTGACAGATCAATGCAAGAATAAAAGTTCCGTCCACTCAGTGCATCAGAGAAGGGCTATGCCAGTTCCAGAGTCCCCTGGGATCAGCTGAAGCCTTTGTTGAGACCGGGCCACAGGTCCACTTCCTCCTCAGCTCAATCCTGCTGCCTCTATTCCTCTATAGGTGTGGAGTCCAAGAGCAAATAAACTTCCCGTGTATGAATCTCTTATCTTCTTAGAGTCTGTTCCCAATGAACACATCCTGTGACACTTATTAAAGAAATCCTTTCAAATGAATGTAAATTATATCTATTGCAAACATATACCAATGAAAGAATCAATATGTCAAAAAGAAAAAAATAACCAGGCATGGTGACTCACACCTGTAATCCTACCATTCAGGAGGCTGAGGCAGAAGGATCGTTGTGAGTTCCAGGCCAGCCTGAGCAATATAGTGAGTCAAGGCTAGCCTGAACTACGTAGCAAGACCCTGTTTCAAAGAGAAAAAAAAAAATCAAAAGAAAAAATGTCCTTTCTTTTCCTGATACTCTATATTTTCTTCTTTCCTTTTATATTTTATCTCTAAGTTTTTTTAACAAATTTGGAGTTTACTTGTAATATAATAGAGGACAGGATTTGATTGTATGTTCTCCTTACAATGAGCTGATTCTCCCAAAGCCATTTGATAAACAATCCATCACTACTTCACTGATTTTTGATGTTATGCACAATAATCAAACATACAGGGTCGGGGATTTAGCTCAGTGGTTCCGTTGCCTGCCTCGCAAGTGCAAGGTCCCGAGTTCAATCCCCAGTACCAAAAAAAACAACAAAGAATGCTTAAATTTTAAAAAAATGTATTATAGCAAAAGACAGATTCCTATTAATCCCTCTCAAAATACTCCACCTTGCTTCAAACACACTCATCTCATCTTTCTTGCCACTTTTTTTTTTTTTTGGTGGTCATATGGGCCTTCACACTAAGCTACATCCCCATCCCTTTTTACTTTTATTTTGAGACATGATCTCACTAAGTTGCTAAATTGCCCAGGCTAGCCTCAAACTTGGAATCCTCCTGCCTCAGCCTCTCAGAATACTGGGATTAAAGGCATGCACCAAAACCCAACTCTTCTTGTCACTTTCAGAAGCAGTCCTGGAAGTCCTCTTTCATGTCTTTAGTTGGATCTCATGGCTGCCTTGACATCCTGAATTGATTCAAAATGTTCATCTTTCATGCACACTTTGATTATGGAGAAGAACCAGAAGTTGTATGGTGCCAGACCCTGTGAATCAGGTGGATGAGGACACATCTCAATGTTTTCAGCAGCCTGACTTTCCATTGGGTGGCACTTGGCAGCAGCATTCACCATATATTTTATGACATCTTGTAAAAACAATCTCAGAAGAGGTGTTCCAGAACTGCTTCAGAAAGTGGCAAGAATGATGGGACACGTGTTCAAAGTGAGGGAGTGTATCTTTGAGGGAGATTAATAGCAATGTGTCTTTTACTGTTATGTTACTTTTACTGTTAAGACATTCACCATATGTTTTGGTCATCCTTTGTATATTTGATCTTCAGATTTTTAAATGCATTTGAAATTACTTTTATATAAGAGGAGATAGGAATTTGGTTGTATTCTTTCTCCTTATAGTGAGCTGATTTTCCCAATGCCATTCACTAAACAATCCATTTCTTTGCTGATGTGTGATGTTAGGTCTCTACCATATAACAAATTCCCCTGTATATACAGATCTCTTTCTTGACTTTCCACCCTGCTCCCTTGGCTTAGAGATCTGATCAAAACTGCCCTTAGATAGTCATTAAATACATTTTAGCATCTCTGTTGATTTCTCTCCAAAAATCCTGCTGGAATTTTATTAGAATTATGCTACATTTATAGATGAATTTGTGAGGAATTAAGCTGTTAAAATGTTAAATCAGCCCACCTGTTAATATAGGATTTTATTTTATTTATTTTGGTATTAGAGGCATATTGTCTTTTTTATAATTTTTTGTATTCTTTATTAACTTAATTTCTGGATATTATATGGGTTTTGTGCTAGTAAAAAGTCATCTTCTAGGGCTGGGGATTTAGCTCAGTGGTTCTGGCGCCTGCCTTGCAAGTGCAAGGTCCCGAGTTCGATCCCCGGTACCAAAAAAAAAAGTCATTTTCTAGTTTACATTAAAATTTCTAATTGATTATTGTTGGTCAGAATGCAATATTCCTTTTTTTTTTTTTTTTTTTTTTTGGCAGTACCAGTGATCAAACTCAGAACCTTGCACTTGCAAGGCAGGCGCAGTGCCACTGAGCTAAATCCCTGGCCCAAAATGCATTATTCTTATATGTGGATAATATATCTGGCTGTCCTGCTGTACTCTTAAGTTGTAATATTGAATCTGAAGAGGTATTTATATAAATGATCAACAACTGAAAGTAAGAACTTACCCCTTTCCTTCTGAACTTTGTATGTTATAACAGACATTTATCATTCTTTACATTCATCCAGCATCTTTAAACATCCTCGCTAGGATATAATCAAAGGGGTTTCTCTCATTTTAAGTCCTCACCTCCGATTAAAGAAAACAGAAACTTTCCAGACTCTTGGTGCAGCTAGAACAAAGACTTTGAAAGGGAGATTGATGAAATAAAGAAGAGAACACTAAAGGAGGAGGAGGAGGAGGAGAAGGAGCAAAGGACAAGATGGGTGGAGGAAGAAGGCGGCACTGTGGAGAGTCATTTTGGTGGAGAGGTAGAAGACAGAGAGATTCCTGCGGTAGCATCCACTGCTCTGATTCATAGAGTTAGCAGGAAATGCAGCAGTATCTTTGCCAAATAGTAGCCCTGCTGGGTCAGAGCTGTGATGAAATGTGGGTGCTGTTGCTAGTAACATAGGCGCCACGTTGCGTCTGTGAGCAACTTTATAGACTTAGTAAGCTACCTAATATTATTTAGTAAGCTATCTTCTTTTAAACCAGCTACAAATGGTTTCTGCAGTTTGTATCAAAACACCGTCAGAGTTATATGTCACAGTTGTTTGTGTCTTTTTGCAATGGACAAGACAAAAGTACTAATTTGCAACATAGTGGTCATAGTGCAGATTGCTTAGTTTTTCCAAAACCCTAAGGAAAACCAGGCATGGTTGCTCACGCCTATATCTCAGCACTATGGGAGGCTGAAAGATTTCAAGTTTGATCCTAGGCTAAGCAATTTAGTTTTAGTGATTTAGCAAAACCCAGTCTCAAAATTTAAAATTACATAAAGGGTTGGGAATGTAGCTCAGTGGGAAAACTCTGGGTTTGATCCCCAGTACCACAAAAAGGTTGGGGTGAGGGGCTAAAGATGGAGCTCCATGGAGCACACTTGCCTAGCATGCACAAAGCCCTGGGTTCAATCCTCAGTACCACACACACTCACACACACATACAAAGTGGAATAAACGTGTCAGAGTCAGCACTTGTTTTAAAATTATCCACTGATCTAGAACCTGGATTACAATGGGAACAAACCAATTTGAGGAAAATATTGGGAGAATGAGGGGAGATGTCTACAGACGAAGTGCCTTAGTTCATTTTGTGTTTCTGTAACAAAATACCTGCAGCTGGTCACTTCATAAAGAGGTTGCTTAGCTCACAGTTTTGGAGATCCAAAAGCATTGTGCTAGCATCTGTTGGGCTCTTGCAAGGGCCCTCCAGCTACCACAATATAGTGAATGGCATCATGGTGGCATGCAAAAAGGAGGGATCACATAGAAAGACAGGACCAAGAGAGAGTCCATACAAGCCAGGCATGGTGGACCATGCCTATAATTTCAATAAGGCAGGAAAATCATAAGTTTGAGACCAACTTGGGCAACTTAGTGATTTAGGGATAGACCCTGTCTCAAAACACAAAATAAAAAAGGGCTTCGACTACAGCTCAGTGAGAAGGCCCTGAGTTCAACCCCTAGTATGGAAAAAATAAATTCTCCTCAAAATCACTAACTCCCTCCTTGACTTGGAGTTAATGATTAATAATTTAATGTTATCTGTGTGCTCCGAAAATATCCCAAAGCAAAACTTTAGATTGCACAGGTCCTGGATTAGTTGTACCTCATTGTTCCCAGGTGGAGTGACACAAATACTGTTGAAGAAAGTCACCGATAAATATTCAAAGTAAAAAGAATTAAGATGTTTTAGGTACATGTACCAATTCTCCACAATGAATATAATCATTATATACAGCAAACATGTACAATAAATATAAAATAGTAATTGATTATAATTTCCCTTTTGATTTCTTTTAAATCTTGTGTGTTTTAATCATTTTTTATTGGTAGATCTCTTAAAATCTAGTATTTGTTATTATTTTGCTATTATTTCCTTGTTTTGCTTTCACAGAACATATTTTGTGTGATGCTAATTCTTTGGGGTTTTTTGTTTGGTTTGGTTTTGGTTTTTTGGTTTTTTGTTGCTTTTTTTGAGGCTTCGTTTTTGACCTATTACATGGTTAGTTAACATAAATGTCCCATGGGAGCCAGGCATGGTGGTGCATGCCTACAACCTCATCACTCTGGAAACTTGAGGTAGAAAGATTACAAGTTCAAGTCCAGCTTTGGCAGTTTAGTGAGAACTTGTATCAAAATAAAAAATAAACGGGAGGAGGGGTGTACTAAGGTTGTAGCTCAATGCAAAGGCCCTGAGTTCAATCCCCAGTGACAGAAAAAATAAATAGATAAGTAAATAAACAAATATCCCGTGAGTACTATACTTGAAAAAAATGAATGTTTTGGGGATATGCAAAGTTAGATATTATTGAAAGATAGAAGATAACTTATGTATCTTCTTATTCAAACAGTTTGTTTGCTTATTTCTCATTTGCCTTATCAAAAATATCTAACAAAATTTTGTTAGATTTACTATTACTGTTTACTTTTTACAAATCTATCCCCATTATTCTACTAGTTTTTGCTCTCTGTATTTTGAGTGTCTATTGTTTCGGGGATTTTTTTCATTTATTGCTAGAACATATGTTTACGACATATTTTCTTGATCTATGTTTTTTTAATCAATATTCAATAACCCACTTTATCATTTATATTATGATATGTGTATACCAATCAGCTATATATAGGATTTTAAAGATTGTCAAACAAAATCTTTAGTGTGGGCCAGAAGGCACGATTCCTATAGAAGCTGATGGTAGTCTGGCAAAAGTTAGCCTTTTTATTTTACTCAGGCATTCAACTGATTATATGAGACCTGCCCACATTGTGGAGGGCAGTGTTCTCCACCTAGAGTTTGCTGATTTAAATATTAATCTCATCCACAACACTTTCCAAGTTGCCACATAAGTGAACCATCACATTTCTTATAACTTTTCTGCTTTAAACTTTGTACAGCAGTACCTTGGTTTAAGAACTTGATTTGTTTTACGATTTGGGAGAAGATAGCTGCATTGTGTTTGTGTGGGGAAGATGGCTGTGGTTGAGTTTCCCACTCAGTGTGGAGTTCGGAAGCAAAATTTTGTCAAATGCTTTTGTTTGAGAACCAAATTGTTTTCAAACAGAAGTGTTCATCAGCCAAGGTGCCACTGTATTAAAATTGTTATTTCAGTTTTCTCATTCATATTTTGCTGGCTTGCATTTTCTATTACTCTATTTGTTATCTTTTAACTCTATCACTTGTAAATAACACATTGCTCTATCTAATTTTTTTTTACTCGTACTGGAAATCAAACTCATAACCCTGTGCTTGCCAGGCGGTGCAGTGCCACTGAGCTACATCCCTGGCCTTCTAGATCTAATTTTTAAAAATACATTTTGAGATTCTCAGGCTTATGATTTACAAATTTGGGTTTTTTTGGTTTTGTTTTGGGTTTTTTTTGGTACCGGGGATCGAACTCGGGACCTTGCGCTTGCGAGGCAGGCACCAGCACCACTGAGCTAAATGCCCGGCCCATGATTTATAAATTTAACCCACTTACATATGCTGTAATCTGATAGTACTACATATAGTCCTAATATATGTAATATATTAGGACTGTATTTGTGATCTTTCTCAGGTTCTATTTCTGCCGTACTTTTTTGTTGCCTAATGTCTGAAAGATCAAATTTTCTTCTGGTTGTTTGAAACATAAATTTTGTATTTATTCTTCTGGTAATGATCCCTAACTTATTGAGAAATGTACTTACACTTATTTTTCTTTATCAGGGTCTCAAATTTAGCAAACTCTTACCTCTGTCTAAATTATCTATTTGTATCTTGCTTTTGTTCCATCCATGCATGATTCCAGACTGTTTTGGATATGCTCTTTCTGGCATCTCCAGAATTGTTTGTGTATGGGAGGAAGCTAACAGTCATTCTTAGATCACCATTTTCTCTGGAACCAGAAGTATCTGGTTTAATGCATGAAACATTCATATAAATAGATTTATATAAGTGTATATATGTATGCCTTAAGAATAAGAATTTGAGGTTGGGCATGGGGGCACATGCCTATAATCAATCCCAGCACTTGGGAGGCTGACGCAGGAGGATTCCCACAAGTTTAAGGGCCAGCCTGGGCTACAATAGTAAGATCAAGGTCAGCCTGAACCATACAGAGAGACCTTGTCTCAAACCCCCCCCAAAAAATGTTTTCATTACAGTAATAGATATATTGTCATTAATCCCCCTCAAAATACTCTGCCTGGCATCTCACACATTTATCCCATCTTGTTGCCACTTTCTGAAGCAGTTCTGGAAGGTCTCTTTCACGAGTGTCAGTTGCACTGTCACAGCTGCCTCAATGTTCTGAATCGATTCACAATGTTTACTTTCCATGGTCACCTTTACTTTGGGGAAGATCCAGAGATACACAGTGCCAGATCATAAAGTTTATGATCATATTGTTTTTACAAGCCTACCTTTCCACTGGATGGCACTCAGTAGCAGCATTCACAGTGTTTTTGATCACACCCTGTAAAGACACTCACAAAAGTAAACTTCCAGAACTTCTTCAGAAAGTGACAAGAGCCCTAACACAAGCAAACAGGCCTGTGCTGATTGTGCAGCACTACCTCCCAAGTGAGCAAACAAGCCTGAGCAGGATGCCGATGTGCACCACCTCCTATGAAAGGGTAAGACCATCCACCAGCTCCAAGCCAGCTCTACATTTTGCTTCCTCTTGGCATGGGGCAGCAGGAGCAGGGATAACCAACTGACCTTATCTGGGTGAGGACAATGCTCAGGGAGAGAAGGGAACAACCAGGCCCCTGACAGTTGACATTAAGTCCAACAGTCCACTTGCACCCCCACTTCGTGGCCTATATTGGGCAGGGATCAGAGCACTGATTGTATTTCTCATCTATCAAGCATCTGGGGTGAGCCAGGATTTAGCTCAGTGGTGCCGTCGCCTGCCTCACAAGTGGAAGGTCCTGAGTTCGGTCTCCGGTGCCAAAAAAAAAAAAAGAGTCTGGGGTGAATGGATAGAGGGGCTTCTGGTGCACGAAGAGCATCTCAAAAACCATAGGCTCTAAAGCTACGCAGACGAAATTGTGATCAGCTGGATCCCAGGACTGCAGATCTTGAAAAGAAGCCACTCATTCAAAAACACTGTAAGTTTCTTTGACGCAATCTTTTTTCAGTTTTCTATTTTTCATTATTTTTCTTTCCCTCATTGGGTTTTTTAGGGCTTTAGGGGCCTTTCTCTCCCTTTTTCCCCTTTTAGTTTCTTTTCTCTCCTTTTCTCTTTTCTCCTTTCTACTTTTTTCTCTTCCTTCTTTTATTCCTGTATCTTTCTTTGCTTATGTTTTCTTCTTTGTTCTTTCCTGCTGCTGTTCTCTTAACACATTACGTTATTTTTACTCCTCAATAGGGCCCTCTAATTCACTTTTTGCTCCTCCTTTTCATATCCTATTAATTTCTCAAATTTTGCTTTTTTCATTCTCTGGCTCCCCAGCTCCTCTACCTTTACTAGTATAACTACTAAGCTTTATGAATCTTAGGTAACTAATTAATCTTACCCTATTGCTATTGAAATACTGTACTGTTCTATTGTCAGTATACGTAAAGTTGTAGTAGTTTGTTTGTCTTAGTGTTCATACTATAATTACAAATCTCTTTTCTGTGGTTAAGGGTGGTATGTTATCGGTCCTTAGGATTTTCCAATACTCAGCGTGTATTTGACACTATAATTGACTCTGTTTTTATTACTATAACCAATGTGACATGGCTGTTGTTATTAATTGCTTTTCTTGGGATGCCACTATCTGGATTGCCTGGGGGTCATTAACAATACTATGACCCATTCCTGGAAAACCAGGTACTGAGTCAAATACACAGCAAACTCCTATCCCAAGTAAACAGAGGTGGGTGGATCCTGGGACACAGGCAAAGGCTAATAGTTAAGCACACCCAGAAGACATCACTTAAAAATAGATATTCATTAAAGATTTCTCCACATTAGAAACAAAGCTTTTTACTACAAACTGCCAGCCTCAACACAAAAGCAAACAAATAACAACAACAACAAAAATAGAAACATGAGAAGACAAACCAACAAAATGCCTTCAAAAATTCCCAACTATTTTAAAGATGATCCTTAGGGCATCCGAGGGAAGAAAACCAAAAGCCACATAACCAAATTATTTGAAATGATATTGGGGAGATAATGAAACAGCTCAAAAAGGCACTTGGCAAGCTCACAGAAGATATAAGTAAACAGATATTGGGCCAAATAAAATGATAAGCAAGTCATAAGAAGACATTAATAAAAAGCTAGCAGAGCTAAAACTGATGCAAAACATGAATGACTAGCATAGATAAGAATTAAGCTCCAAATAGAAATTCAAGAGATTAAAAATTCTATTGAAAGTATGGACAGTAGCAGTGATCAATGTGAGAACAGATTGTTAGAACTAGAAGAGAGGGGCCGGGTATTTAGCTTACAAGCACAAGGTCCTGAGTTTGATCCCCAGTACCCAAAAAAAAAAAAAGAAGAAGAAGAAGCAGGACTGTTGTCAGTGACCAGTTAATGAGAAATACCTTAAAAACAACAAGAGAACATGAAAAGTGACGAACAGCTCCTAGATAGTACAAAGAAGTCTAAGCACAAATGGCAGAAAGTGGCAAGAATGATGGGATAAGTGTGTTCAAAGTGAAGGGGATTATTTTGGGGCTAATTCATAGCACTGTGTCACTGTAATAATTTTTGAAATTTAAACATTCATTGTATATTTTGATCACCCGTGTGCATATACACATGCAGGTGTTTACATATACACAATTGTTTTTTCTTCCTTCATTCCTTCTTTCCTTCCTTTCTTCCTTTCAATATTTCATACAACTTTCAAGAAGTTTCCAAATTATGGTGGTAAAGATGATATTGTGTTCCTTTTTATGGCTCTCCGAAGCCCAAATGCATCCTTACCACCATAATCCAGCAAGGAAAATAAGTGTCTACCTTAACCACTATGCGCAAGGAGTAATATGAAGTCAGAGTTATAAGAAATTTTGAAAAGGGAAATAACTGGCCAAGTCTCAGAAAGCCTAATAGAATGGCAAAACCTTGGTGCATTTTACAGTTTTTGCAGGTCTGGATTGGTAAAGAAGATATTTCCTGTGAAAGAGGAATATCAACCATTGTTGACATGGAGCTAGAAAGACATATGTGGGGTTTAGGAACAGTTGGACAAGGAAGAATTAGAAACAAAGAGATTTCCATGGATTAGTATAGATTAAAAGTACATGGCTTTTATGTGTGATATAGAGTATCTCATTGTGTTAGGGTCACAGTTCCTACAACATAGCCAGGAAGCCCTGTGCCTTCTCACCAACAGGCTTACCCCAGATGATGTCTTTAAGATCCTTTCTTCAGCTACCTGGCCAGATGTGATCTCTCTCAAGACGCTAACCAGATATTTAGATAGTCCCTTTCTGAAATCATCTGGTCATTATCATAGAAAATGTTTAAAGTAGTCCAACCGTATTTTCTCTTTAGAAAACTAAAGACATATACTTTGTGGTGACTGAGCAAGGATGGGGCTAATAAAATTATTTTTAAAAATTTTTAATATGAACCTATTATCCTAAAATCACAAGCAAATTCTTTCCCCCTTCTTTAAAAAAGGGGGGGGTGTTTCATCTGCTCTTTCCTAGGAAATTTTTTTCCTTTGTTATTGATGCTATTGATGGTTTTCTTCTCACATACTCCCATTTTTCAAAGGTTATCTGGTTTTAGCTCCTAATATGAATAGGTCCAATTTATTTATTTTAATTTTTTTTTTTTTGGTGGTACTGGATATTGAACCCTGGGGCTTCACACTGAGCCTCAGTTCGTTTTTGTTGTTGTTGTTGTTGTTGTTTTCTAATTTTGAGACAGGGTCTAACTACATCACTAAGTTGCCGTTGAATTTGCAATCCTCCTGCCTCAGACTTTCACAGTGCCAGTGCCACCATGCCCAGCTTGGTGCAATCTTTTACTTTAACGTATTCTTCTTTAACATTTCATAGCAGCTGCAACATTTGTTGTTTTGTTTTTGAGACAGAGACCTTGCTGGGTTGCGCATGCTGTTCTCAAACTCCTGGGCTCAAGTGACCCTCCTGCCTCAGCCTCTCAGGAATCACACCTCACTCTGCTTTATTTTATTTTATTTCTTTTCCCTTCATAAGAAATACCTACTCTAGTTGGCAATATTTTTTAAAAATAGAGGTGAAAAACTCTAGCACTATTCAAGTCATCTACCCTTACTTTTGTTCTTCATTTTATCTACTGTTACAGTCTTGAGAATGCTTGCTAGTGCTTCTTTCAGATTTCTCCAAAATCCCATCCTTTTTGTGCCTTACTACATATACTTTAAACTGGATGCTTTTCCCTCAGAACTAGGCTATAAAATGACACATTAAATTCAGATGCTCAGGAAATCTACAGAGGCTCCTCTGACTAGAAGTAAAAGATTATAATTAAGCTGCTATGGAGAGCTTTTGGAAAGGGAAATTTCAACAGAAAATTGTAGCCACAGTGAATTCTTGATTACTGATAAGCTAAAATTGCATGAATAATTGCAACTCACAGGTTATCCTAATAAAATTGACCACTGTCTATACCATTAGCCCTTATTTCTTCCCAACCACTCTCACTCCCATAATTTACAACTCTGATCATACGAAATTGGAAAGGTGGCAGGACTCTAGTCATATTTAGAAAAGGAAATATTGTTTATAAGCCAAATGTATCTATATGAAATATTATTGGAAGTCATTAGAACACATCCATGTTACCAACTATGTCATTCAGTTAGAATTTTTTATTCATTTGAAAAATAAAAGCAGATATCAGATTGAAACCATATTCAAAGAGAAGCGTAAAAAAAGCAATCCTGTCAAAATAAAGTTTGAAAGATGTGCTGAAAACTCAATAAGGAATAATAGAAGACACCTGTGACTCGTGGGGCTCAGTATTACAGAAGAGAGTATAGTTTAAGTTCCCCCTCGGAACCAGAACTGTTTTGGATTTCAGAATTTTTTCAGATTTTAGAATAGTTACATAAAAATATCTTGGGGATGGGCTCTAAATCTAAACAAGAAATTCACTTATATTTTATATCTTATATGCACCTTATATATGTAAGCTAAGGGTAATTTTATACAGTACTTTTAGTACTGGTGCTTTGATTGCCACACACCATATGAGGTCAGGTGTGATTATGTGTACGTGCTTAAAAGTTTTGGAATTTGGAGCATGTCGGACTTTATATTCTTCAGAACAGATATATTCTTCAGAACAGAGACACTCAAACTGTATTTTTAAAAAGTAGTTCATGAAGTATGCATCTTCCCCTGGACCCACAGCGGCATCAGTATCACCTGTGAACTTATTAGAACTGGAATGTCTGTTGCTCTGCCCTAGATCTACCAATCAGAAACTCTGAGAGCCAGGTGTGATGGCATACATGCGTAATTCCAGCCCTTGGGAGGCTGAGGCAAGAGAGTCACAAGTTCAGTGTCAGCCTGATCCCCAAGATCTTGTCTCAAAGCGGGGGAGGTGCAGAGTCCACCAATTCATGTTTTTACAAGCCTGCCAGGTGATTCTGATGCATAATAAAGTTTGAGAACCAATGGGAAAATATCTAAATGACAGCTCTTCATCATACACAACTTACATTCCTCTACTTCTAAGTAGGCATGGGATTTGGCCACCTATAGCTTGTGTATTACTTTATAAAGTGAAAAGTATATGATCTAGCATACAAGAAAAGAATGTATGATGTTCTGTTACCAAATAAATCCTGAACTAAGTCTTCTAGGTTTGCTGCCCCATACCTCAGGCCCTGGGGCTTTTCTTATTCCTTTGCTTCCTCCTACCTCTTCTCTGGGTCTCTCTATGTCCATAGTCTTTGAAACTCAATTTTAATTTCTAACTGTCCTTCTGCCCAAAAGTCATGAAATTATAGTTGATGCATTATAGTTGATGAATATCTGCAAAGCTAAGTAACTTAAGAAAGAAGAGAATATACCTGGATATTCAATTCTGAAATATAAATAGATACATTCTTTAAAAATTTGAGACTAGTTCTTTAGCATATTTCATTTGCTAATAATTTCTTTTTGAATATATTTCATGAAGTCATCATGAGGCCATTAAGATAAAACATTCACTGTTGTATATCAAAGGGGCATATGATACAATTATAAAAATAATAGTAAGCAGCTGATAATTTAAAAATTCTTCAAAAATCTATAAGTCCTAAGTCAGATTCCCTCCAGTATCACTAAATATTGAGGAAAGCAGTACACTAAATTGGAAACATATTGGAATGGGTGCTTTTCCCTCTCTTAAATCTACAACCAGTCTTTTACAAGTAAATAAGCAGCAACAGCTGTGATCATTATACATTGAACTGTTGCCTAATTATGTAATGTGGAAGTCTCTCTAGTGCAGTAATTCTCATCTTGGTTGCATATTAGAATCACCTGAGGAGCTTTGCAAAAGGCCAGTACCCAGACTGTACCCCAGTAGAACTACATAAAAATCTCACGGTGGAAACCAGATAACAATGTTTTTTTAAAGTTTCTCCATGTAATTCCAACACAGCCAAGGTTGAGAACCATTGCTCTAGTTAATCAAGACCATTTACAGATAGGATTTTGTTTAGTATAGTTAACACAAAGAATCTGAGAACCATGAGGATATTATTGGTTACTAGATCCTGAGTGCATAATCATATTATGTCACTCCATTTATTAAAAAACCATCAATGGTTATACAATAAACAAATCAAAATAGATCAAAGACCCAAACATAAAAGCTAAAACTATAGAAAACATAAGGGGAAAGCTTCATGACACTGGATCTGGTAATGATTTTTGGGGTATGATGTCAAAAACACACCCAACAAAAGTAAAAATAAATAAGTTGGAGTACATGAAAATTTAGTTTCAGGCCACCATAGTACACAATCAACAAAATGGAAAAAAAACTACAGGATGAAAATATTTACAAATTGTGTATCTGATAAGGTTTAATATCTAGAATATATAAAGAACTCCTGCAAGCTGAGTATGATAGCACATGCTTAGAATCCTAGGAGACTGAGTCAGGAAGATCAGGAGTGTGAGGCTAGCCAGGGCAACAGCAAGTTCAAAACCAGACTGAACTACATGGTGAGACTGTCTCAAAACAAAACAAAATAAAGCAAAACCCTTCTATAATGCAACAACAGCAAAAACCAATTATAACGTGAGCAAAGGATCTGATTAGGCATTCAACAAAGAAGATATAGAAATGGGCTGGGAGGTGGCCCATACCTGTAAGGGAGGCCAGCCTGGGCTACACAGTGAGTTCAAGACCAGCCTGAACTATATAGTTAAGATTCTATCTCAAAAAAAAAGAACAAACAAAAAAAGAAGCTAAGTACTTAGCATTGGGAAGATGCAAAGAATGCCTTGAGGGCATAAGAGGAATCAGAAAGACCCTACCCTTCCCCCATCCTTACAGACTCAAGGGTGGAAAAGTGAAAGGCTGCTTTAAAGAGAGCCCCAGGGCACACTACTCTAGAAAGGCTGCCTAAGAAATTGGCTTCCTAGGATTTCCATCTCTGTGCTTAGCCATCCAGGCACTCAGAGGTCCCTCCAGCCATGAGGGCCTAGTTACTGCTGGAGCCAATAACAGACCTTGATGTCATCCACATGATGACTTCTACAGTTGGCTGCATAATAATTTGAATATAATAAATACTACTGATTTACTCAGAGATGGTTATGATGGTAAATCTTAACATATATTTTATTTTGGTTTAAAATTAAATGCATATGTATATACATACCATTGTGATAGTGGTAATTCTCAATCTTTTTCTCATCAGAGCACACTTAAAAAATGATTACTAGCACACTGGGTAAATGGGCAAAGTTATTCAAGGCTAGAGGTAACCAGCTCAGGTTTCGGGCCATCTCAGGTTCTAGAAGGTTGTCTACAAATCTAAAAGTATGAACCTCTTGGTACTTAGGGAATTGATTCACAGATGCCTACTCAGGAGTATCTGCTCACATTCTTTGGCCTAGCCTGTAAGGCTGTGTTTATAGTCTGGTCCAACCCTGTCTTCTTAGGTCTTGCTCAGTTGTATATAACCAAAACCCAATGCACACCTGTTGAAGTAAAAAAGCAGATTTACCCACATATCTAGATAGGTGGCCATGGTCAAGGATGCTTTGAGGAGTGCAAGTAATCTTGTTGACTTAAGCTCATCTCCCATTTGACTGCATCCCACTGGATGTTGGCTTCATTTTGCAGAAGCATTCTAAGTTACTGATTTTCAATCGAAAGCAGAGCTGCATCTCAAAGGTTTAGCATCTCTAGTCTGAACATTTTTGTATGTGCTCCCTGATATACGTATGGAAGAGTTTCTCTAGGGAAATGAGTTTCAACAGGTGGTCTCTCCCTACTTCTCACACTTCTCACCTGACATCTTGTGAAAATGCAGTTTCTGATTCTCTTGGTTTTGGAGTGGGGCCTACCTTTGAGGCTTCTAACAAGTTCTCTGGTAACACTGAAGCTGCTGGTCCAAGGGTCACTTTGGAGTATCACAGAAAGAATTAGGGTACATTCAGAATTGTGTAGGAGCATTTGTTATTGTGTGTTCCCAATGACTGGGAAAACTCCTTGCAATTAGTGGTAGGGAGCAAGGATGTTAAACTTCCTACAATGGGAGTTCTACATAATGAAGAGGAGGTTACACAAGGAAGAATTGTGCCGTCTAACATGCCAATAGCTCCCCTTGTAAGAAGCAGTGCTCTTATGCCCAGTGGCATCCAAGAAGGTGAGAGAACTGACAAGCAAGGGAGAATGGGTAGAGCCATGCAGAGGCACCACAGCAAGAACACAGGATACCGAAGAGGTGCAGTGTGGAGGTAGCAGGCAGAGGGGACAGCCAACATGTTGCGGATTGGTAACATTGAACAAAGAAATAAATCAATTGAGTAAATAAGTAAATACCTTGAAAAAATCATAGGAAGTATTCAATAACATGAAAAGAGGGAAAACCTAAGGTATTGGGTTAGAATTATTTTTTTGTTCTTATTTTCCCCTTCCCTTGCCCTCCCTTCAACCCCTCCATCCCTCCCTATTTACAAAGACTTGGTTTTCATTTTTTCATTTTCTCTTATTAATTCCTTCCCTTCTTTCCTTTCCCCTACCCCTCCCACTTCCCCTTCTGAGAAGCACTTTCCTATTTTCTTCCTATTTCACATTATCTATTATACCTTTTAGTCCTTATTTACACTTTCAGTTTCTCATACTAGAGAAACTGTTCGGTAATTACACATGTGTGTTCTATTTATTTCACTTAAGAGTATGGCCTCGATGTGCATCCATTTAGCTATGTCTCTAATTTCTCCTGTTTTATGGCTGAGTAGTACTCCATTTTATTAAAAAAAAAAACCACATATTCTTTATCCAGTCTCCATTTGATGGGCATTTGGGCTGCTTCCAAGTTTTAGGTATTACAAACTGTGGTGCTATGAACATGGGTGCGCATATATCACTGTGGTATGATTCTTTTAATTCTTTGGGGAAGATCCCCAGCAGGGGAATAGCTGGGTCAAATGGGACTCCCAGTCCTAGTTCTTTGAGGTATCTCCATACTGATTTCCACAGTGGTTGCACCAGTCTGCACTCCCACCAGCAGTGGAGCAGGGTTCTTCTTTCCCACAGCCCCACCAGCATTTGCTATTGGTTGAGTTCTTGATAGCAGCCATTCTTTCCTCAGTGAAGTGGAATCTCAGCGTTGTTTTCTTTGCATCTCTTGAATGACCAGTGATGTTGAACATTTTTTCATATGTTTATTTGTTATTTCTACTTCTTTGAGAAATGTCTGTTCATTTCAGATGCCCATTTTTGGATTGGGTCTTTAAATTTGGGAGGTCTGATTTTTTTAAGTTCTTTATAAATTCGAGATAGTAGACCTTTGTCTGAGGAACAGCAGGTGAAGATTTTTTCCCACATTGTGGGTTGTCTCTTCACAGTGCTGGTGGTTTCTCTTGCTGTGCAGAAGCCTGTTAATAAGAAGAGATCCCAGTTGTTGATTGTTTGTGCTAGTTCACGAGCACCTGAGGTTTTGTTCATAAAGTCTTTTCCTACACCAAAGTCTTCAAGAGTTCTACCTAACCTCTGTTCAAGCCAATTCAGCGTTTCTGTTTTAATATTTAGATCTTTAATCCATTTTGATTTTAGTTGAGTGCATGGTGAGAGATATAGATCTAGTTTTAGTCTTTGACAAGTTGAAACCTAATTTTTCCAGCACCATTTGTTAAAGAGGCTATCTTTCCTCCAGTGAGGGTGTTTGACTCCTTTGTCAAAGATGAGATGGCTGAGTGTGTCTGGAGTTGTTTCTGCATCTTCTAATCTGTTCCACTGGTCCTCAGGTCTGTGTCTTTGCCAGTATCATGATGTTTTTATCACAGTAGCTTTGAGGTATAGTTTCAAGTTGGGGGTTGTGATACCCCCTGCCATGTCTCTGTTACCTAGAATTGCTTTTGCTATTCTGGGTCTCTTCTTGTTCCAAATGAATTTTTGGATTGTTTTCTCAAGGTCCATGAAGTATGGTGCTGGGATTTCAATTGGGATTGCATGGAATCTATATAGCAGTTTTGGAAGTATGGCCATTTTCACTATATTGATCCTTCCTACCCAGGAGCAGGGAATGTCTTTCTGTTTTCTGATATCATCTTCAATCTCTCTTTTCAGAATGCTATAGTTTTCAGAGAAGAGGTCTTTGATTTCTTTTGTTAGGTTGATTCCTAGGTATTTCAGTTTTTTGGATGCTATAGTGAAAGGAATTATTTGCCCTATTTCTCTCTCAGTGAGTCTGTTGTTCATGTAGAGGAAAGCTATTGATTTTTGTGTGTTGACCTTGTAACCAGCTACTCTACTGAATTTGGTTATTAAGTCTAGAAGACTTTTGGTGGAGTTCTTGGCATCTTCTGTATACAGTATCATGTCATCTGCAAATAATGATAATTTGACTTCTTCATTTCCTATTTTTATTCCTCTTATTTCTTTCTCTTGTCTAATTGCCATGGCTGATGTTTCCAAAACTATATTGAATAGGAGTGGTGATAGTGGATATCCTTGTCTTGTTCCTGATTTTAGTGTGAAGGATTTCAGTTTTTGACCATTTAGTATGATATTGGCTATTGGTTTTTCATTGATGGCTTTTATCAGATTGAGGTAGAGACCATCTATTCCAATTTTTTGTAGGGTTTTTTTTTTATCATAAATGCATGTTGGATTTTATCAAATGCTTTTTCTGCATCTATTGAGATGATCATATGTTTTTTGTCCTTGGCTCTATTGATATAGTGTATTACATTGATTGATTTATGTATGTTGAATCATCCCTGCATCCCTGGGATGAATCCCACTTGGTCAGGGTGTATGATCTTCTTGATGATGTTCTGCATCCTATTTGCCAGTATTTTATTAAGGATTTGTGCATCTATGTTTATTAGTGAGACTGGCCTATAGTTCTCTTCTTCAGTTGGATCTTTCTCTGCTTTGGGGATCAAGGTGATGCTTGCTTCCAGGAATGAATTCGGGAGTATTGCTTCCCTTTCAATTTCGTTGAAGAGTTTAAACAGCAGTGGCAGTAGTTCCTCTCTAAATGTCTTGTAGAATTCAGCGGTGAAGCCATCAGGACCCGGGCTTTTCTTACCTGGTAAGTTTTTAATTACATTTTCAATTTCATGGATTGATATTGGGTTGTTTAGAATTTTTAGGTCTTCTTCATTCAACTTTGGAAATTCATATGTGTCTAGGAATCTGTCCATTTCTTCTGTGTTTTCTGTCTTATTGATGTATAGGTTCTCAAACTAGGTATTGATGATCCTCTGGATTTCTGCTGGGTCTGTTGTAATTTCACCCTTTTCATTCCTAATTGTATGGATTTGGGCCTTTTCTTTCCTTTTTCTGATAAGATTGGCTAAGGGTTTGTCCATTTTGTTGATTCTTTCGAAGAACCAACTCTTGACTTCATTGATTTTTTTGTATCATTCTCTTAGTCTCCATTGCATTGATTTCTGCCCTGATCTTTATAATTTCCTCCCTTGTATGGGCTTTGGGTTTGCCCTCCTCTTCTTTTTCTAGAAGCTTGAGGTTCAGCATCAGGTTATTTAATTGGGCTCGTTCTGTTTTCCTAATATGAGTATTCACTGCTATGAATTTTCCTCCTAAGACTGTTTTCATTGTGTCCCATAGATTCCGATATGTTGCATTGTCATTGTCATTTAATTGAAGAAACTGTCTGATTTCTTCTTTCATTTCCTCTGTGACCCATTGGTTATTCAGAAGTGTGTTGTTCAATTTCCATGTGTTTATGAAGTTTCTGGGGTTTCTTTTGCTATTAATCTCCAATTTCATCGCACTATGGTCTGATAATAACCAGGGGATAACTTCAATTCCTTTGCACTTACTTAAACATGTTCTATGAGCCAGCATGTGGTCTATTTTGGAGCAAGACCTGTGTGCAGCTGAAAAGAATGTGTATTCTGATTTTGTGGGGTGGAACACTTTGTAAACATCTGTTAAGTTCATTTGTTCCAGAGTTTGATTGAGTTCTAGTATTTTGTTGTTTGTTTTTTGTCTAGTTGATCTATCTATTTGTGACAGTGAGGTATTGAGGTCCCCCACTACTCTTGTGTTAGTGCATATATGACTTTTCATGTCTGTTAGTATTTGTTTTATATAGTTGGGCACACTAGCGTTTGGTGCATATATACTTATGATTGTCATCTCTTCCTCTTGGATTCTTCCCTTTACAAGGATGTAGTGTCCTTCTTTGTCTCTCTTAATCAGTGTTGGTTTGAAATCCACTTGATCTGCAAAGAGGATAGCTACTCCTGTTTTGTTTTGGGGGGTGGTTCCTTTCACATGAAGTATTGTTTTCCACCCTTTAACTTTCAGTCTATGAGTTTCTTTTTGAAATAAGTGTGTTTCTTGTATGCAGCATATTGTTGGATCTTGCTTCTTGACCCATTCTGGCAGTCTGTTTCTTTTGATTGGTGAATTGAGACCATTAACATTGATGGTTATAACATACATATTGACTTATCATTGTCATGACTTCTTCTTTTTGTTGGATTCTCCCCCTTTGCATTTAATTTTTTGTCACGCCCAATGGATTCACTCTGCTATGCTTCCTGGTGTTGTGATCCTTGTTGTCTTTTCCTAGGATATTGTCTAAAATTTTTTGGAGTGCTGGTTTGGTATTCATGAAGTTCCTAAGGTGCTCTTTGTCATGAAAGTATCTTATTTCTCCATCCATTTTGAAAGATAGTTTTGCAGGGTACATCAATCTGGGTTGGAGGCTGTTTTCCTTTAGGGCTTGGAATATGTCACTCCAAGCTCTTCTTGCCTTGATGGTTTGTGTTGAAGAGTCTGCTTTGATTCTGATGGGCTTTCCTTTGTATGTGATTTGTTTCTTTTCTTCAACTGCTTGTAGAACTTTGTCCTTCTGTTGGGTTTCTGGAATCTTAACAATTATATGCCTATGTGTAGATTTTTTTTTTGATCATGGCTATTTGGAGTCCTATATGCCTCATTTATCTGTATGTCAAGTTCTTTTCCCCTGCTTGGGAAGTTTTCTGCCCTTACTTCTGTGAACAGTTTTTTTATGTCACCTGCACACTCTCCTGTTTCTTCATTGACACCAATCAGTCTTATGTTATTCTTCTTTGCATCGTCTAGCAGATGCTGGATTGATTTCTTGTGGTCTCTTTCAATTTTGAAGCAATTTTTCTTTTCCTGGTCACTAATTGCAATTTTATCTTCTATATCTGAAATTCTGTCCTCATATTGGCTCATTCTGTTGTGTAGACTTTCAGTGGAGTTTTTAATCTCCTGGAAATCTGTTTGCATCTGTTTTATGAATTCCATTTGTTTCCTATGTTAGGATTCCATCATGTTCCTCAGCTCCTCTCTAGATTTATTAATCATATGTTGGACTATGGGCACAACCTCTGCTGTTATCTGAGAAATTATTTCTGATTTCATTTTTTCCAGAGCCTCTTTTGTTGCCAGTTCAGGGAGTCCAGGTAGTTGAGTATCAGAGTGTTCCATCTTCTTTCCCTTTAGGGTTGCTGTAGGTGATCTGGAAGTCTGGTTTTGAGACTTGTTTACGTGTCTTTTCATTTCAACGGGGTGGGGGGACGGGGGGGTTATGTGCTGTTGGCGCCCACACTGCTCACCTCCTCTACATTGGGAGCAGTGGTAAGGTGGCCTGCAAGCCCCTTCCTCTGGGCTGGGAGCGGTGCTACAGTGGCCCAGAAGCCTCTTCCTCTGAGCTAGGAGCAGTGGTACAGTGACCCGGAAGCCCCTTCCTTTGCGCTGGGAGTCTGGGTTAGAATTATAGGGATCATATTAACTCATGTTTTTACACATATGTAGATAGGTTTACAAATAGATATAGATGTGCATGTGTGTATGCACACATATATTTACTGATTGTCCACTAAGGAAACCACAAAACAGTAAAGTCCTCAGCCTAGTGGCAGTGAGCCCATCAAGTCCCCAGATCCTGATTTCAAAATACCGTTCTCTACTGAGAAGAATCTATAGCTTATCGGGGAAATGGATGATTCCAGGCTGGAGCAGGGAAGGCATGCAATAAGCCAAGGCTATCTTGTGTCAAAAAGTTAGGAAATGCTCAAAAAATAATGGAAACATGTCTAAAAGACACAGAAGCCATCTTGAATGGGTTTCCACTGGATCAATCTGGCGTAATTTGAACAGTAAAAATTAGCCAGGCCTGCTAGTGCATCTCTGTACTCTCAAAAGATGGGAGACTGAGGCTGGAGGATCATCAAGACCATCCTAGACAACTTGGCAAAACCCTATTTCAAAAGAAAATAGGTAAGGAATAAATTTAAAATTTAAGACAGAAATCCATAATGTATAACAAATAAATAAATAGAAACCCCTTACTTATAATAGAATGACAAATGATAAACATAGAAGGAATGATAGAGATAGAAAAGTTGGCAACCACCACAGTGGTGGTTTATTCAGGTGGGCATTAAGGAGGCTAATGCTGGTGAGTAGAAGTTGATTATTGATATAATCTTGGACTATGACCCCACAAAATACTAATCGATGAAAAAGGAGAAAATGATGACTTTTATGAATCCAATGGAGAAACCTGGAAGATACCAACATGACTGGATGACCAAGATGAACACAACGGGGAAACATCATGTCCTCAGGACATAGTGAGAGGAACACAGCATCACTTCTATGGTGGTTCTGTCAAGATACCATGACCTGACTCTGACTGTGTGTGAGGAAATATCAGACACGGGATGAGAGTCATCTACAGAATGTGAGACCTGGACCTTTTTAAATTGTGGAGGACAAGAGGGAAAGATGAAAGACCTCTTCCAGATTGGAGACCGAGGAGATATGATGACTAAATGCAATTCATATTTCTGCATGGGTTCTGGGCCAGAGAGTAAAATGAGATATTTTGGGGATAGTTGGTAAAACTTGAATGGAGTTTCTCTGTTAGGTTGTTGATATGGTTTGAATAAGGTTTGTGTCCTCCAAGGGTCAGTGGTGATTAAAGGATTGGTCCCCAGAGCGGCATTGTTGGGAGCTGGTGGAATCTCTGGAAAGTGGGGCCTAGTGGGAGGTCCTGGGGTCACTGGGAGTGCAAGGTATTTCTCATGGCACCTCTTTGGTAATCCCCCCAAGAGGGTTATTATAAAAAGAGCAAGTCTGGCCCCACGGGTTCTTTTCCTCTCTGCTCCTTTCAACACATGACCACTTGCTCCTATATCAGCTCCTATTATGATGTGCCATATCTGCAACCCTCCCCTGAGGCCAGACCAATGAGGCTACCCATTTCAGATTCTGAACCTCCTAAACTGTGAGTTACGTGAACCTCCTTCATAAGGGATCTGTGTCGGGTTTTTCATTATAGTGATGAAAAACTGTAATACAATGGTAGTGTGGGAATAGTGTTGATTTCCTGACCTGGACAGTTGGAGAATGGTTATGTTTTGGGGACAATACATTGTGGATTATTTAAGAATGATGGGGCTTCTTGTCTGTGTCTTATTCTCAAGTGTTTCATACGAAATATAAACTAGAGATAATGGACATATACATACACACACATACATACATATGTAATAGAGAAAATGGTGATAAAATGAATGGAGAACTGGGTGAAGAAAACATGGAAGGTTTTTTGTTTTGTTTTGTTTTGTTTTTCTGTAGGAAGGAATGAACCCAGTGCCTTGTGCACACTCACCAAGTGCTGTATCGTTGAGCTATGTCCTGAGCCCTTTTTGAGACAAGGTCTCACCAAGTTGCCTAGGCTTGCCTCCAACTTGTGATCCTGCTGCCTCAGGCTCCCATGTAGCTTAGAAGGAATGTACAACCACACTTGGTTTGAAAGTTCTTTTAACATGGGACCATAGGAATGTAGAGAAGAAAAAGAATAAACTATCTGTACTGGCTGAGAATTCTTCAAGGAGGGAGCTGGCTTGAGTTAAGCTTGAAATACGGACTGGAGTTTTAGCTCAGTGGTTCCACTGCCTACCTCACAAGCGCAAGGTCCGGAGTTCGATCCCTGGTACCAAAAAAGAAAAAAAGAAAGAAAAATGGATAGTATTTAGAAAAGAGACAAGGAAAAGTAGTAATATTCTAGTAGACACAAATGACATGAGCAAAGGCTTAGCCTTAGAATTTGGGATAAACATGACACGATCAGAGAACAACAGACTGACTTGGGCAAGGTAATCACACTGAGCTTCACACCTGGGAGGAGTTGCAGATACCAATATTAAGGTAGAGTAGACAGCTGAAGTTTTTGAGGGCCCACCACCCCTCTCTCTTTTGAGGAACCGCATGTCCTGGATTCCATGTGGTCAGTGGGGTGAGTACAAGCCCTAGACTGGACCTATCATAGCAACTCATCTTTCTGAAGAAAGTGACTAGACCAGGGATGGTCATGAATCCCAAACAGGAAAGGCAAGGTTCTTTCTGCCTCATCTGCTGCACAGATGCTGGGAGCAGACATGACTGGGACTACAAGGCCAGAAGGATATGAAACTGAAACTGCTGGAAGCTGTTATGCCCATCACCGAGAGTAGTGTTTGTGTTTTGAAATTTCAAACTTCCATAAAGGCCTTTCCTCTTATATTATCCATTCTTCTGGTTTAATGTAGGTTCGCGTCCTTCTTGAAGAATTCCCAGCCAGTCTAGATATTTCATTCTCCTGTTATTCTGATTTCCTATAGTCTTTGTTCCTTTTTTTATCAGCTTTTTTTTTTTTTGGTACTCGGGATTGAACCCAGGGCTTTCACACTGAGCTACATTTCCAGCCCTTTAAAAAATTTCTTTTTATTTTGAGACAGGGTCTCACTAAGTCACTAAATGGCTCACCCTGGGCTCAAACTTGTGAGCCTCCTGCCTCAGCCTCCCAGAGGGCTAGGATTATAGGTATGTGCCACTGGCTAAATGTCTGCCTGACTCTAGTCTTTTTAATTTCTTTTTATTATCCATATTTTCTACAATAGACACATATATTGATTTTTGATTATGTAAAGGAATAATCAGAATTATTATAATTTTTGTTTCTTTTTAAATAACCAAGTATATATAATATAAAACTTACCATTTTAGCTAAACATAGTGACACATGCCTGTAATTCCAGCACTTAGGAAGCTGAAGCAGGAGGCTCACTGTGAGTAAATTCAATGTCAGCCTGAACTATATAAGGGAGATCCTGTCTCAAAAAACAAAAGCAAAGCTTACCATTTCAACCATTTTCTGTGGCATTATACATTCATGTTATATAGTTCTTATTACCTTCACCTCTAGAATTTTTTCTTCTTCTGTTATGGTTTATATCTAGATGTACCAAATTGGGAATGGTGATACTCGCCTGTAATCCCAGCACTTGGGAGGGTGAGGCAGAAGGATTGCCATGAATTCGAGACCACCCTGGACTACATAGTGAGCTCAAGGCCAGTGAGACCCTGTCTCAAAAAAATCAAGATGTTCCCCCAAAGCCTCATAGGTGGGGTTTTGGGGAGATGATTAGACCATAGATTAATCCACTGATGTGTTTATAGCTAAATCCGATGTTGGGAGGTGAAGCCTGGTGGCCTGGAGGGGGTTATGTCTTTCCCTCCTTGTCAGTCTCTCTCTACTTCGCACCACCATGCTATGGACTGTTTCTCCTCTGCCATGTCCCTCTGCCATGCTGTCCTGCCTTGAAACCTGCCAACTATGGACTGAAACCTCTACAAGCAATGAGTTAGAATAAACCTTTCCTTATGAACATTTTTTAGAGTTGTGGGTGTCAGGTATTGTGCCTCAGTGATGAGAAAGTAACTAAGACATCTTCCCCTGATGAAATCTTGTACCCATTAAACAATAACTCTTCACACACATACACACACACACACCCCACCCCAGTTCCTGGATAACAGCATTCTACTTTGTTTCTGTGAATTCAACCACTCTAAGAATCTCATATAAGTGGAATCATACAGCATTTGTCCTTTCGTGACTGATTCATTTCATTTGGCATAGTGTTCTCAAGGTTCATCTTTGTTGTAGCATGTGCCAATGCTTTCAGGATTGTTTTTTTAAAGCAAAGTATTAAAGTTTCCCTCCTGGAAGATAATTCACAGTGGCATGCATTCTCATAGTTGCTGTAGTATATTTGTCTGAAAGAAGCTAAAGGCTGAGATGAAGCCCGCCTCATATAATGCATTTCCCACAGGGGAAATACACCTGCACATTTCCATTGAACTCAAGAGTCTCCAAATTGATACAACAGTAAGTAATCATGTTTTCTTACAGGAAATTTCAGTCTTGTAGTTGTATTCAAGTCAAATAGAAATTTCCTGATACTTTCAGTGAAGGCAGCTGTAAAAACTGCTTAACTAGAAAGCTGTCAGGTGTCCAATTTATCCTGTTCACCAGTTTTTGTATTTGATAGGACATGGAAAGTATGAATTAAAATTGGATGACTCAAACTACAGAAGAGGGTTTGATTCAGAGTCTGAGCCCCTTTATTCTATTTGATTTATTTTGTTTATGACAACTTGCAACCTTACCCTTCTAAAATATGTATTGCATTTGTGCTGTTCAGAGGGGCAGTTTTATTTCTCTTTTCATCAATAAGAGAATAGAAGTTTCTCAAGTAAGAACTCATAGTTATTTCATTCGTCTCTAGGGCCTTGGAGACAGTTACCTGTGAATACTAATGAGATGGTCTTGGAAGAGATGATGGCTGATTTTTTTTCCCCCCTCACCGGCTGGTTTGTTATTCTGCCTTATAGTGGCAGAAAAAGGAAATGCATGCCTCTGGAAGGAGAAATTCTTCCCAGTTGGCTTCCTCTTTATGTTCAGGCTCTCTGGTGTTTATTCTCTTTTCCCATTTATATGAAACATTTAAAATACCTACCTTGAGGGCTGGGGGGAAGTGCACATGTTTAGTATGTGTGAGGTCCCGAGTTCAATCCCCAGAACTCCAAATACATAAATGAATAAAATATAATATCTACCATGGATGAAAAAAAAGTTTTAAGAAATAGCTTACTATACTATTCACTTAGTTTTATCAATTATTTTTTTAAAGCAGCTGAATAGTTCAGTGCTGCAAAAGCACTTACTGTGATCCCATCATTTTTGCAAACTTGTAATTACTTTATCATTTATAAAATAATTGAACTTGATAGATTTCAGTGTGCATTAGAGCATATTCAATTCAAACTATGATAAGAGACACAGATTTACATTTGTAGCATTGAGAACGCATTTTAACTTATATCCTTAATGTCCTCTAATTACTATAATTTTTGCTACCTTTCCTTTCAATTATCCATTTCCTAAAAGTTAAGTCAAGACATTGAGAGAAGTCATTCCACATATAAACTTTTAAAATAATCTTACCCAGGATATCTTTGTGTAATGACTCATCATTAAACTAGAAATTTTTTTTTTGTACCGGGGATTGAACTCGGGACTAAAATTTCTTTGTTTTTTTGGTATCGAGGATTGAACTCGGGACCTTGCGCTTGCAAGGCAGGTGGTGGAACAACTGAGCTAAATCCCCGGCCCTTAAACAAGAAATGTTAACTTACTAAGTATTAAGTGTTTTTGTAATACTGTTTCCCTAAGTTTCATTAGTCTTTTTTTTTTCCCCTCCAGAACTGGGGATTGAACCCAGAGCCTTAGCACTAAGCTATATCCTCAGCCCTTTTCTTTCTTTTTTTAAAATTTTATTTTGTTTTTGTTTGGGGGTATTTTGTTTGGGGGGGTGTTGAGACAGGGTCTCATTATGCAGTTCAAGCTGGCCTTGAACTCACTTTGTAACCCAGGCTGGGCTTCAAATCACAGTGACCCTCCTGCCTCAGCCTCCCAAATGCTGGGATTACAGGTGTGTGCCACCATGCCCAGCTCCCCTTTTCATTTTTATTTTGAGACAGGGTCTCATTAAATTACTGAGTTGTACAACCAGCGGTTGAACTTGCAGTCCTCCTGCCTCAGCCTCCCAGAGTGCTAGGATTACAGGTCTGTGCCACCCCACCCAGCCCAGAGTTGTAAAAAGCTTTTGTACAATGTGGAAAACATAACAATAATAATGAAGTACTTAGCAAATGTATAGAGCTTTACAGTTTAGTGTTTTTATCAGGAAATCTCAAAATAATTTCAAACAGTTGTTCACTGAATTCATTGCTTTTCAGAAATATGTAGCATCTGCCAAATATATATATTAAGAATTTTTGAACTGGGTTTGGTGGCACACACCTGTAATCTGAGCACTCAGGAGGCTGAAGCAAGAGGATCATCACAGGTTGGAGACCAGACTGGGCTACATAGTGAGTTCAAAGCCAGCCTGAACTACATAGTGAGACTCTGTCTCAAAAAATTAATTAATTAATTAATTAATATATTAAAGAAGATTGATTGCAATAATAAAGCAAATAACAATTTTAAAAAATGGCAAGGGCTTGGTAGACACTTCTCCAATGATGATATGATTGAGACAACAAACACATGAAAAGTTGGTCAAGGAGATGTAGCTTGCCACTAGGGCAATTACACAAGGCAATGGGTTAACAAAAAGAAAAAAGAAAAAAGGAGGAAGATTTTTGGCCTGCTCAAGAGAAATATTTTACTATAAAGATAGGAAAATGTAGCAGGGTGTGGTGGCACATACCTGTAATCTCAGCTCTCAGAAGGCTAAGGCAGGAGGGTGGCCAAGAGTTTGAGGCCAGCCTGGACTACGTAACAAGACCCTGTTTCAAAAAACAAAAACAAAAAGATAGAAAAACATGTGAAGGATTTGTTTCCAAACAGGATGGAATAACAGGAACCAGATTTATTTTTCTGCCAGAAATACCCCAAATAATTAATAGACAAAATACAAGAAGCAATAATTTTGAAAGCAATGGGCACCTGGAGAATGTTCACTGGAAGGCAGGAAATAAAAACGGGGCGGGGGGGAGCCTGTGGTTGCTGGCACTCACTGCTGTGGGGAAGGTTCCAGGCTATAGTGCAGATGCTCTGAATGGAGGAAATGGAGTCCAAGAAGACCAACACACTGTTCACAGACTACCAGAGAGAGCTGCACAGAGAGAGAACCCTGAGTTATAGAAGATCTCTTTGAATAGTCAACAGAGCACTGATTGTACATCTGTGAGGAAACTCCCTGAGTCAGACAGAAAAATATCATTCAAAGGCACAAACTAGCCAGGTGTGGTGGTGCACATCTATAAGCCCAGTACTTGGGAGGCTGAGGCAGGAGAATCATCATGAGTTTGAGACCAGCCTGAGCTACATAGCAAGACCCTGTCTCAAAAACACACAAAGGCATAAACTACTCTGACTGAAAAAGAATAAACTTAAATAACCATATATCTATATATACAATTGAATATGTAGTTAAAAGCCTTCTCCCAAAGAAAACTTCAGTCCCCATTAGATTTACTGGTAAATTCTACCAAACATTTAAGAAAGAGATAAAAACCAGTTACAAAAAAATTTTCCAGAAAATTTAAGAGGAGAAAATAATTTTGACTCACTCCATGAGGCCAGCGTTTCTCTGATACCAAAATCAAATAAATACATTCCAAGGAAACTATAGACCAAATACCACCCACTAGCACAAATGCAAAAAAAGGAGGCTGAGGCAGGAGAATCACATGTTCAAGCCCAGTCTGGACAATTTAGCAAGATTGTATTTACAATTTTTTTAAAGAGTAGGGGATATAATTCAGTGTGAAGGTTCTGAGTTCAATTCCCAGTACTTAAAACACACACACACACACACACACACACACACACACACATCCATACACACACACACCCCTAACAAAATCCAACAATATAAGTAAGACCTCCTTATCCAGTTTCATTTTGCAAGGTTTCAGTTGCCTTCAGTCATATGTGGTCCAAAAATGTGAAATGGAAAATTCCAGAAATGAGCATTTCATAATTTTTAAATTGCAGGCTGTCTCAGTAGCATGATGAAATCACACCTGTCCCACCCAGGACGGGCACCATCACTTGGTCCAGCAGATCCACGCTGAATATGCTGCCCACCCCTGGTCAGTAGCTTTCTTGGTTGTCAAATTAACTGTCCATCTTCTTTTTTTTTTTGTACCGGGGACCAAACTTGGGTCCTTGCACTTGTGCAGCAGGCGGCGAAACCACTGAGCTAAATCCCCGGCCCTGTCAAATTAACTGTCATGGTATTGAAGTCCTTATGTTCAAATAACCCTTATTTTTCTTGCAGAATATTGTTGTAATTGTTCTATTTTATAACTATTGTTATTAATCTCTTATTGTTGTACCTATTGTCTACAATAAATTTTATTCTAGGTATGTATGTATAGGGAAAGAGCATAGATAGCATAAATAGATGTGCCCTCACAATGCATTTATATTCTGATAAACCTATAATGAGGTGAAAATATCCTAAGTCAGAAATAGGATATTTTAATACACCTAACCTCCTGGGCATCTTAACTTAGCAAAGCAGTGTAGTATAGAGAGCCAGTTATTGAACTTAGTGATTCATGGCTGACCCAAAGCTGCGGCTCCTTCTCACTACCCAGAATCACAAGAGTATCATATTGCATATCATTAGCTCAGTAAAAGACCGAAATTCAAAATCTGAAGGATAGTTTCTACTGAAGTGTGTTGCTTTCACACCTTCCCAAGTAAGAAAAATCCGAGTCAAACCATCCTAACCCAGAGACTGTCTGAAGAGAGGTTGGCATTATTTATGGTTTCAGGCATCACTTGGATCTTGAAATGTAGGCTCCTAATTAAGGGACAACTACTGAAGGGAAAGGATAACACTTCATGATCAAGTGGAGTTTACCTCAGGAATGAAGAGTTGGCTTAATGTGAAAAAAATGAATCAACATAATCCACCAATTTAACAAACTCAAAAAGAAAACCATATGATCATCTGACTTCACATCCACTTTCTCAACAACTAGGGAACTTCCTCAACCTGATAAAGAGTGCCTATGAAAAATCTACATCTCACACTGTATTTAATTGTGAAAGACTGAATGGATTTCCCTTAAAATCAGGAGCAAGGGATGGATGGATGTTCTTAGCACTTCTTTCAACATTGTACTGGAAGTTCCAGAATGAAAGAAGTCAAACTGTTCTTATTTTCTTACAGTACAATCATCTATGTAGAAAATCCAATAGAATTTACAAAAAAAGCCACTCAAACTAACATGTGAGATTAGCAGGGTTGTAGGAATAAGGTTAATATACAAAAATCAATAGTACAAATTTGATAAATTTATTTAACCACTTGTTAGTATGACGCTATACACGGTGGATAGATATCGTCATACTATTTGTCAAACTCCAAAGAATATACAATAGGAAGAGTAAATCCTAGGTAAACTATGGACCATAGTTAATACAATGTATCAATATTGGCTCATTGATTATAACAAATATACTACAATAATTCAAGAGATGAATAATAGCAGACACTAGTAGGTAGAAAGGGTATGTAAGAACTCCGTGTTTTTCCATAAACCTAACATAAGTTTAAAAATCTATAATTTTTATAGAAATGACATAAAATTACAATTAAACTATGTCAATTCTCAAATTGGCAAGATTCAATGCCATTCCAGTCAAAATCACATACATTTTTATAGAAACAGACAAGATGATTATAATTCATATGAACATGCAAAAGACCTAGAAAAGCCAAAACAACTTGTAGAATAAGAACAAAGTTGAATGATTAACTCTACCTAATTTCAAGAATTATAACACTATGATATTCAGAATAGATACTACTGAGGAAGAGTAGATTGAAGCATGCTTTCTGTCATTTGGCAAATGGATGAAAACTCTGTAATGTGGCATTTCAGTTCTAACAATCAATATTTTAAAATCTGATACACTCTTATGATTTGGATTTGGAATGTACCCCAAAGGCTTATGTGTTGAAGGCTTGGTCACCAGCCTACAGCCCTGTGGAATGTGGTGGGACTTATAGGAGGTGGGGCCTAATGGAAGGAAGTGAGGTCCCTGGGGTGTCCCTCTGAAGGGAAACTCAACCTCTCCCTCTCGGCCTTGTTGCTTCCCAGCCACCATGAGGTGAGCAACTTTGCTTCACCACACATTCCTCACCATGATATTCTCCCTCATCACAGGCCCAAAGTGATGAGACCAAGAGACCATGGACTAAATCCTGTGACACTGTAAGCCAAAATAAACCTTTCCTCTCTTTAAGTTGATTTTCCCAGGTATTTTGTCACAGCAACTGAAAGGTGGCTAACAAAAAGAGCAAGTAAGGATATTAATCTTAAAATTATTCTTAAGGGGTAAAATCTAGAAAATAAACAGATTTTAACTTTGGTTTTTATCCATCTGTTTTTCTAGTTTTGACTTGGAGACTGATTGAATGAGTTGTAGTACATACTTATGCTAAAATCAGTATACCACCCTGCCATCAAAATCTTGTATTTAGTGATAGGGGGAAAGGTTCAAGATATATATATTTATGTGAATTTGGCAGGTCACAAAACAATAGCTTTTCACTTTGTTTAAAAATAACTGTTTTATAGCAAGATATGATGTGGCACACCTATAATCTTAGCATTCTGAGAGGCTGAGGCAGGAGGATCCCAAATTCAAGCCCATCCTGGGCAACTCAGTAAACTAATGAGAGCCTATCTCAAAATTTAAAAATGCAAAAGGGCTAGGATGTAGCTCAGTACAAAGGCCCTGGGTTTAATCTCCAGTACCACCAAAAAAAATCATTTGGGGCTGGGGATGTAGCTCAATAGTACAGCACTTGCCTAGCAATCCCCAGCACAAGAGAAAGAAAGAAAGAAAGAAAGAAAGAAAGAAAGAAAGAAAGAAAGAAAGAAAGAAAGAAAGAGGGGGGGAGGGAGGAAGGAAGGAAAAAAGAGAGAGAAAGAAAGAAGGGAAGAAAGAGAGGAAGGAAGGAAGGATATTTGTATCTGGAAAAATATATAACAAAATAGTTCTAAAGCAGTGCAGTTGTTTTTCCACAAGAAATGCATAACACTATTGTAATCTTCTCTAAGTTCAAATTTTCTGAAGTTTCATACTTGGAAAGATACATTTATAAAAAGTTATTTTAGGGCCGGGGATTTAGCTCAGTGGTTCCACTGCCTGCCTCCCAAGCACAAGGTCCCGAGTTCAATCCCCGGCACACACAAAAAAAGTTATTTTACCATGAAATGATAGTTATTTCAAATTATGTCTGAAAAATTAAGATCTTGTTTCAGACTAGAGCGAGAAGAAGCTGGAGGTGTAGCTTAGTGATACCACACATGTTTAGGACCCGCAAGGTCCTGGGTTCAATCCCTAGCACCAAACAAAACAACTGGAGCAGGAAGAACAGCTTTTAAATGGTGGTAGAATAGACTTTCACTTTTCCATTCTCCTTTCTAATTCATTTAATTGTATTAGTTTTTCATTTGGGGGCCAGTCTTACCTGCTATTATTTTTTTAAAAAAAATATTCACAATATGGGCTGAGGGTTTAACTCAGTGGCACCACGCCTACCCTGCAAGTGCAAGGTCCTGAGTTCAATCCCTGGTACAAAAAAAAAAATTACAATAAAATCTGTACATGATTTCCACAGAAAAACTGAAAAGCACAGAAAATATCCAGAAGAAAAACTGCGTATGTATTTAAGTACAATTCATATATTATCATATTTAATTGTTCTTCATCTTGGTTACTTTTCTCATTGCTGAGACAAAAGACATACTGGACACCCAAAGTTAAAGGAGGAAGGTTTATTTCGGCTCAGTTTGTGGAGGTTTCAGTCCACAGTCAGCTGGCACCAAGGCCGGGTGACAATGCAAAGTCATCACAGACCAAGTTTGTGCCATGGCAGGCAGAAGGCAGCAAGCAGCAAGCCTTCCTTCCCTCTTTTCCTTTATGTTTCATCCAGGCTATAATCACCTACAGATTGGTGGCTTCCCTCACCCACACCTAGAGCTACACTAATTCCAATCAATGGACTCATTTAGTACCACTTCACATGCCCTAGATCCAGCCAGCTCTGGAAAGCCCCACCCATAAGTGCATGAGGCTTTGAGGGACAATGCAACCCTTAACGTCTAACAAGGCCTTGTACATTTCTCAGCACCTGTCCTGATTCTGCCAAATTGCAAACATGGAATCAGCCCTGCACCCCACACTGTGATACGACACTGTGATAAAACTTGTCGTCCTTTTCACATGATAGAACAGCTAATTATTTGTTTTGATATTTTCTTTAAGTTTGAATGTTCTAATATTATTTTATAAAATACAAAATGCTATAAAGGAAAAATAAAAGTCAAGCGTAAAATTCTACCCTGTATAGAATATATATATAGAGAGAGAGAGAGCATATATATATATATATATATATATATATATATATATATATGTATATCTCACTTTAACAAAACTAGAATTTCACTATATATTGTTTAGATTTTGCTTTTTTCACTTAACATGTTCTCATCATTTTCCCTACCTTTAAGTAATCTCTAGAAGAGATTTTTGAAAATGTCTTCGTTGTATCTCCTTGAATGAAAATGCCACAAGTCATCCTGTTGGCCTTTGACCATTTGGAGATTTTGATTATTTTCAATTTGTTTACTGGCGTAGGGTGACATGTAATAAGTTTGGTAGGGATTGTCTTTTACAAATATCACGCACAAATTACGATGGAATCTGAGAGGCAGGGTAAGAGGTAACAGAGGAACGCAGTGGGAGGAGAGTTCCTTCCATTCTTGGCTTGGCTGCACTGCCCGCCCATGGCCCAGAGGTGGCGCTGCAGCACAGGAGCCGCAGGGAAGCCATTTGGATACCATTGACTGATTTTTTGAAAATCCAATTTAAAACTATAATCCTTTTATTTTTCCTTTCGTGTGTGTGTGTGTGTGTGTGTTACTGGAAATTGAACCAGGGGCCTTTGCGGTGAGCTACATTTTCAGCCCTTTTTTATTTTTTATTATTTTGAGATAGTTTCCTTAAGTCCCAAAGTTGCCCAGGCTGGCTTTGAACTTGCTATCCTCTTGCCTCAGATTTTGGTCCATAATAAACACTTGTTTAGAGGCCTGGATATTTAAATGAAGAAAAAACAATTTTACAATCTAAATCCCTGGCTCTTTGCTCCAACTGCAGCCCTCCTCATCCTGCCCTTAGCCAGGCACTTTCCTATCACCACAATGAAGAAAGTCCTCAAATAGATGGGCATCTTGCTTCTGGGACATCACACACGCTAATAAGTAAACCCCATTGCTCCTCTCTCCCTCTGCCTGACTTCTAATCTCACTTAAGACTCAGACTTGTTTTGATTCCTTGGGGTCTGTTGTGACGACCACATATTTCTCCAGCTGCAAACAATTATTTCTGTAGACTCACCTCTCTCTCCTACTGGACTGGAGGGGCCTTGAGCACAGGAATCCTCTCTTCTTTGTCCACCACTTTTCCTGCCTTGGAGCTAGCAAATCCCAAATGGAAAGTAGGGATGTAATATGTTCAAAAGAGGGGAACACATGAACATAGAGTGCATAGTCTGTTCTATTGATTCAGTTCCATTCTATCCAGTTTGGAAACATCTATCCTGTCACAATCTGCACTGGCACCAGGGGAGGGAAAAGGGAGAGGAGGAAAGGAATGGGAAGAGCAACTAACTGCTGCTATTAATGCTGCATCATGAAGTATTCCTTCCAAACACTGCCGGGACAATGTTTGGGGTGTTGAAGTCCAGGGTCACAACTTCCCCTGAGAGAGCAGGCTCAGGCATCCATATCTTTAAAAGCAATTTTTGGCTACCCACCAAGGTATAACGAGTGTTGAGAACCTGTGCCTCAGAGTAGCTGTATCATTGTAGGAAACTCCTGAGACTCTGTTTTAAAGAAGCCACTCTAATGGTGAGAGTTTCAGTTAAACTGGTGGAACAGTACTTGAGGATAGGAGTAATTTTGGAGATCTGCTGGATTTTGGCCCATCATTTTTTTTTTTTTTCTGGAAGCACTTTTGTGGTGAAAATTTGCTCCTTTTCTACTCGAAGTCCTTCCAGACACGGTAGGGTTGATTCTCATCCTTGCCTCCCTGCTCCTACCTCCTTAGGCATGCACATGTACATGCACAGCCCATCGACCCTCTGATTTCTGGTTTTTGCTTTTCTTTTTTCAGTACTGGGGATTGAATCCAGGGCCTTCACACTGACCTACATCCCTATCCACCCTTCCCACTCTTTTTAAGGACAGATTCTCAGTTGCTAAATTGCCCAGGCTGGGCTGGAACTTGTGATCCTCCTACCTCAGCCTCCTATGGTACTGGGATCACAGGGATGTGCCACTGTATCTGGCTACATCTGAACCTTTAGAGTGAACATCTACCCATAGACTTTTCGATTATTGAGCCAACTGATTCCCCTGCCACTTTTTCTTTCCTGAATAAGTTTGAGGTGTGTCTTGTTGTTTGCAACCAAAAAGTTCCTAAAGAAATATATAAGACTTTCAAATAATTCATTGTTATGTCCTGATAGTTAGCGATTTTTAAAAATTTTTGTCCTATGATAAAATTTCCTTCAATGTTCTTAGCAAACAGAGCTTAAGACAATTAAATATGTTTTGTTTTGTTTTTTGGTACCAGGGATCGAACTCGGGTCCTTGTGCCTGCACAGCAGGGGGCAGAACCACTGAGCTAAATCCCGGGCCCAAGACAATTGAATATGAAAAGCCCATTCCTTTGGTCTAGGTTAGCCTTGTACAGTGTGTTTGTTTTGGGCACAGGTTTTTAAAAACCTGCCTACATATATAAAGTGGAGATAATGGGACTTATTTCACAGAGCTATTGAAAGTAAAATGAAATAACTTATGTGAAATCACTTTATGCTATATAAACATTGGGTATTATTACTAAGAGTATCATCATCATTACCATCATTCATTTTTCTGCCAAAAATTTCCTGAATAGTTACTGATTCTTAGTTTCCCAGTTGTACAAATGCAAACTGTAATTGAAGAAGTAAATAGTGGAAACAGAAAATGTGATTTCTTTAAAGATATAATTATCCTGGAAATGTTATAAAGATAAGTTGGAAAAAACATGTGGATGCTTTGAAAACAAAAGTGTTATAAGCGGCTATACAGAACCCTTACCCCAGCCTGACAAAGTCGCTGAATCTTTGATGTTCGTTTGCATATGTTTTATTTCAGAGTTTATATCTTATACTTTTCATTTAATAAGTCTCGTCTCTTTGTCTATCTGTTTGTACTGGAGATTGAATCCAGGGCTTTCACACTGAGCTACATCTCCAGCCCTTTCTATTTTTATCTTTTGAGACAGGATCTCTCTAAATTGCTAAGTGGCCCAGACTGGGCTTGAATTTTTCGATCCTCCTGCCACAGCATCCCTGAGTGCTGGGATTACAGCATGTGTCACCATGCCTGACTCACTTTTTATTTAATTTTAAAACAAAAAAACCCACAGACTGTTTTACAGAGTAAAGCTTTGTACAATGAATGGCTTTATCTTGGTTTTCATTCTTTTCACCCTCTCTCTGGCATTTAACCACCCTGACAACCCACTCCTTGAAATTCTTTCCTCCCTTAGACCCAGTGACACTACATTTTCCTACTTCTTGACCTTTTCAACTGCTTTGAATTCTCTGCTCCTCCTCTCCCAACTCCTAACTTTCCAGACCCCCCACCCAGGCTCTGATTTCAATCTGTTTGCTGCTCCTAGAGAATTCAGTCATTTTCGTCTATCTTGTATCATTCCATAATTCCATTTTCTAGTATTTATTTCGGTGTAGTATATCCTGCCACTACCCTATGTTCATTATCTTTTAAAAATTCATAATCTCCAATACTGCAATTGGTGGGCCATGCAAGCACCCTGCTTGAATTGGTGGTACTACTGTGTTTCCCGTGTCCCTGACCTCTATTGTTTTCCTCTCTTTCCCTTTTCTCAGATTCCAAGCACTTCAGTGTCTTTAGATCTCTCTTCTTCTCCTCTCCCAAGACCCCCACATTAACCAGGCCCTCATCATCTCATTGCCCATTCACATAGCTGGTCTCTTTAGCTCCAGACTCTCCTGATCCTGTCTGGCCCGTGAACTATAGCTAAGTCAATTTCCTAGAATTTTTCTTGGTGAGTTCCATAAAAGCAGGAATCAGGCATTGTCAGTTTGCTGTCACCAGCACACAGCAGCACCAAGCACATAGTACAGCCCTTGACTGAGTGTCATTGCCTTACTCAAGGGAGTTGGCTTCAGTGTATATGCATGTGATCAATTTGAGATTTCTTAGCTTGACTAGTTCTCCATAATAGGAATTATTCACACTGTCTAATTTCTGGCTACTTCACAGAGTAAATCAGTTGTTATTGAACTCAATCTAGGTTTTTCTTTTATGAGCTAACATTACATAATTAAGACCAAACTATTTAACACTCATTAATCTCTACTATCACTGTCTCCTTAACTAGATTATGATATCCTAGAAGCCTGCAACCCTCTTAACTTTCTTCCAACAGTGTTTTGCTTTACAGTTTAACAAAATATCCTTTCAGCCCAGTAGGGTAGTGCATACCTGTAATCCCAGCCACTAGGGAGGTTGAGGCAGAAGGATTGCAAATTTAGGGTCAGCCTAGGCAACTTATTGAGACCCTCTCTCAAAAGAAAAAAATTAAAAGGGCCAGGCATGTAGCTCAGCACTTGCTGGGTTTAATCTCTGGTACATCTCCCCACCACCACCACCACCACATATACATACAAAATCCCTTTACCACAAATACTGTCTGCTATGGCTTGTATCTAGATGTACCCCCAAAGCCTCATGCACTCCCAGGTGGAGCTTTTGGGAGGTGGCCGGATCATGGGTGTGTGATGCTGGATTAGGGTGTGTAATACTGGCATTAAGGGTGTATAATAACTAAATTGGTTTAGTGTAGTTCTAGGTGTGGGTAATAGAAGGCCCATCCTGGGTGTGAGTGGCATTACCCAAAAGGCTCATAGTCTGGATGGGATAAAAGGGATAGGGAGGCTTGCTAGCGCTGCTTATCTGGCTGCTGCTGCCTCCCTGCTGCCTCCTGTCGGCCCTGCCATGGACTGTTTTCTCCTCTACAATGCCTCTCTGCCATGCCACCTTGCCTTGGTGCCAGCTGACTATGAAGTGAAACTCTACAAACTGTGAGCTGAAATAAACTTTCCCCCCTTTAACTTGTGAATGTCAGGTATTTTGTCCCAGCAACAAGAAAAGTAACTAAAACAATGTCTATGTCACACTGAAGTAAGGACATGTGCTGTTTCCTTTCTATATTTACTTTTATCTTTATAGATCCATAACATACATTTATATGTTTTATAATACCTAACACCAGTGGTCATGAGTTACAATGGACACTCATTAAATATTTGTTGATTAATATACATAGGACTAAGCAGCATTCTACCTTGCATCTAGGCCCAACACAATAGCATCTTGGTGGCCTGACTTTTTTTTTTTTTTTGGTACCAGGGATCAAATTGGTGGCCTGACTTTGTTAACATCTTTTTTCTTTTTTCGTGCTGGGAATTGAACCCATGGCCTCACACATGCTAAGCACACACTCTACCACTGAGCTATATCTCCAATCCCCATTAATATCTTTATCTGAAGACAAAAGAATTTAACTTGTCACTAAGTATCTTTTGATACTGGCATGATAGAACCTCAGGTATTTAGTGTCACTAAAAGCAAAATGATACAGGAAAGTGATAGTAACAGCACTTGATAAACATTACTGAATAAGTGGTGGGACTTAGGATGAAAGACTGCCTCTAAGCTGCCGCAACATTAAAAACAAACAAACAAGTGGGTAGACCAAAGGGCCTTTACGAGTTGAGGGTTATGTCACATTTTTTGGGTTTTTGTCTTTTTTCTTCCCACAACAGGAATGACCAAATGATCACCTGGTAGCCCAGAATTAATGGGCCTCCTTTAAATTCCTAACTCAAAACAAGGGAGTTATTTTGAGTACTCGGTAGAATCTAACACATTGTGTTGATGCAGGAAGGAGCCTCAGAAATACACTCTTTAAGGCCATAAAATTCTGCATGTATTTGAATAATTTAAACTCATACTCCCCCTCTCCCAGCCATCCTTTTATTCCTAGCACACTGCAGACATTAATAACATGAAGCAATAGTGCACTCGCACACGTTCTGAAACAATGATGCTAATTGTGAATTTGCCAGCTCCTAACAAGAATGCTAGTGTGCATTACTCTGCAGTTGTGCCCAGTTCTTCGAACAGATAGCAGCACTTTTGTCTCCAGTAGCCAAGGCTCACAGATGAGTCAGTTGGCTGAGGCTGAACTGGGCTGTGTTCTTGGCAGATGGATTGGAAAGGTGGCTTACTTGTTCAGAACCCTGACATCCTGATCATCCCAGCTCTGCACATAACTTCTGCCTACACACAGTTCACCCATCACCTCCCTTCCCCAACAGCGTTTTCCTAGTAAAAGTCCTTTTTTAATACTGTGAAACTTGCTTTCATGCTGTCTCTTTGATGATTGTACTTTTACATATCCATCTCACACACACACACACACACACACACACGATAAACATGATAAACATGACTGAATAAGCTGTGAATCTTATAATGAAAGACTGCCTCTGAACTGCCACAACATTAAAAACAAACAAAGAAGTGTGTAGACCAAAGGACCTTTACCAGTTGAAGGTTATGTCATATTTTTGGACTTTTGTTTATGATATCTATATCATATATCTATATCTATAAATAAAGATGGTGTAGATATATATGAGAGAGAAAGAAGATATGCAAAATTTCTCAATTTTGGCATTCTTAATATTTTGGTTGGACTGGGTAATTCTTTTTTTTTTGGCACCAGGGATCGAACTCTGGTCCTTGCGCTTACGGGGCAGGCAACAGAACCACTGGGCTAAATCCCTGGCCCAGGACTGGGTAATTCTTTATCAAGAGGGGCTGCCCTGCCATGACAACCAAAAATGATTCTAACCAAGGATTTAGCTCAGTGGCACCCTTTCTGCCTTACAAGCACAAGGTCCTGAGTTTGATCCCCAGCATCAAAAAAAAAAAAAGATTCCAGACATTGACAAATGTCCCCAGGAGTGTGAGGGAGGGGATCATTCCTAGTTGATAACCATTGGTACAGAGTAATGTTGTCTGGATTATTTGAATTAAAGTCTTGAGTGACTGTGTAGATAGGCATAATTCACTATGAAGTACAACCATATAAAAATTCATTAGAACCAACACATTTCCAACTACAAGTCATTTTATTTCAAGAAATATCAAATACACCAGAGTATTAAAACTTTAAATGGACCCTTAAGTTTTGTTGCAATCTGTCCTTCTTAATCAAATATATTTGGTTTACTAGAGTTTTATTCAAAACATCTGAATAAGGTTACCCCGTCTCTTATTTTTCCCTACTAGTTTTTACCATATATCAAGATCTTGTCCTAAGTGCTTAAAAACATTTCAATATGAAATAGTTTATACAGCATAACATCTTTCATGTAAATATTAGCTTTCAGTAAATTTGAGTAATTATTATTTTATAATCATATCAGCCCTTTGAGATAAAAACTAGTACTTCTATTTGAGAGATAAGGCTCCAAGAAGTTAGATCTCCACAACTTTTTTTCCCTCTAAACTTTTTTTCTTTATACTATGAAAGAAGAAATATGGAAAGACCCAGTGGTTACAACACATGCATATCACAACATACAAAAACATAGATATCTTCACTTAATGGATTCTTTGGCCATGGTTATAATTAAAATAGAAGGGCATTTGATTTCTTATCGACAAAATAGGGAGGAGTTTTTATGCTTTTAATCCCATCTGTCGTACTTGGGTTAACACCTGGACAAATAGAGGCTAAAATGAAAGAGAAAAGGTTATGGCACATGCCACCTAATTGTGTCTGACTTGTACTACTTTTTTTGTTTGCTCCTTTTTTTTTTTTTTCCAGACAGTCTCACTATGTAATTCAGTCTGTACTTGAATTCACTGTGTATCCCAATTTGGCCTTGAACTCCCACAATCCTCCTGCCTCAGCCTCTCGAATGCTAGGATTTCAGGTGTGTACCACCACACCCAGTCTACCACCTTTTGGAGCCACTATTCACAATATTCTACTTTTCATTTTTGGCCCCTGCTTATATGTCATGGTTATAAAATGAAGCTTAAGAGTCAACGACTTGGTAACATTCTTGTCCTCTTCCAGATTATCAAAAATGATGGTTCTTCATACAACAGAACCCTATATTCTTATGTCTTCTTTAAATCAGTCAGAGTGAGACTTTGGTCTCTGGCTAGGCAGGGCCAGCACCTCCCTCACTCAGCCTGAAAGAGCCAAAAGAAGACAGATCTTTGGCCCCTCTGTGCCCCTTAAGACTAAGGAATCAGAATGGAAGGAGGGTGAGGGAGGAAAGAAGGGGAAGTAAAAAGAATTAAAATGTGCTACGTACATGTACCAACTTCCCACCATGAATATAATCATTATGTACTGCAAACAGGGCCGGGGATTTAGCTCAGTGGTTTCACCGTCTGCTATGCAAGTGCAAGGACCCAAGTTCGATCCCCAGTATCAAAAAAAAAAAAAGAAGAAGGGATCAAAGTCTCAGGATGGGGAACAAAGTAACATAGAAGAAATAAAAATAGGTAGAAAAGAGACAGGGAAAAATCATAATTTAAAAATTATACTTTTAAGAAGACAGCAACTTCAGGACACAAAGTTACCCAAGTTTCTCGTATCTATACTCCCTAGGCTTGTTTATGTTTCTTCTCTTCCAGGCCTGTTACATCCAAAAATCCCTTAACGATACTTTAAATCAATGAATTAGCTTAGTTGATAAAGTAAAGGTCAGAAATTTGACCTCAAAAAACAAAATCAAGTAGGTCCCTGCCTTTCTCCTGTAAAATGGGGCATCATTTCACCTGTGAAGTGAGCCATTCTCTTTGCTGTGACCTTTTTTTTCCCTTTTCTTTTTCTTTTTTTCTCTTTTTTTTTTTTTTTTTTTTTGAGACTGGGTCTCACTATGTAGTTCAGGCTGGCCTTGAACTCATTATGTAGCTCAGCCTGGCCTCAAACTCACAGTGATCCTCCTGCCTCGACCTACTGAGTGCTAGGACTACAGGCATGTACCACCATGCTCGGCTTGAGGCATTATCCTTATTGTACCTGTAGGTGGGCCATTGCTTTTATCCTGTAAGCCAAGCTTTAACTTTCTATAGATTCACAAATTCCACAGTTTTCCACTCCCAAAACCACATAAATATTCCCAGCTCCAGACTATAAGATGCTTCTCTTGAGGGCCTGTTCTATTTTGAGTGTATACTTTAAATTCTGCCTAATAAACCTCTTTATGCCAAGAAAAGAGAGAGACAGACAGAGAGACAAAGAGACAGAGACAGAGAGAGACAGAGAAAGGTGGATCCCCAGAGGGATTGCTTTGATGGCCCACAGTGGTTCTGTTGCACAAATAATTTTGGGGCATAAAGGCCTGACTCATGCAGAATTGACTTTTGCCATGGCAGCCTTGAATTGTCATCCCATCCTCCCTCTTTTCGAAGAGCTCTTCCTTACAATGCTTTTTGGAAGTGCATTAAGGCACCTGGAAGTTGGGTGTAGTTAATACCTAGAGTCCCAGCTACTTCAGCCCGAGGCAGGAACATTGCTTGAACCGAGAGTCCAGGGGTTCAAGGCCATCCTGAGCAATATCATGAAACTTTGTCTCAAAAATAGCTGGGGGCCGGGGATTTAGCTCAGTGGTTCCGCCTGTCTCACAAGTGCAAGATCCCAAGTTTGATCCCTGGTACCAAAAAGAACAACAACAACAACAACAAAAATAGACCGCTGGGTTCGTACCAGGAATAAAATAACTTCTGAGTCTAATTTTGATCCATCCAGGTGAACAGTGTGGGTTATTGCTGAGATTGGTGATTAGAAGAGGGTCCAGAGAAGATGTCAGTGAGTCTGGGAATGGTGAGACCATGGGGCAGGCAAAGGTGTAGGAGAAAAATCAAGACTAGGAGGGAGGTGAAGGCACACGGCCCTGAACTAAGCAGCAAGGAGCTTGCACAGTGCAGGTCAAGAGGGGGAAGGCAACTCCAGATGTAGGGTATGTTTTCCACCCTGAGGCACTTAGTAAAATCTACCCTTTGTGCGTGTGTGTGTGTGTGTGTGTGTGTGTGTGTGTGGTACTGGGGACTGAATCCAAGGTCTTCGCACTTAGCTACCTTTCCAGCCTTTTTTTTTTTTTTTTTTTTTTGAGATATGTCTTGCTAAATTCCCCATGCTGGGCTCAAATTTGCAATTCTGCTTTGTACCAAAAGCTCAGTATAAGTTTGTTAGACTGCCTTGATAAGGAACCACACACCGTGAGTTAAAGGACAGAAATGTTTTATCTTGGTTCTGAAGCATAGCAGGCTGAGATGGAGGTGTGGCCAGAGTCCGTAAGGGAGGATCTGTTTCAGGCCTCTCTCCCGGCTTCTAGTGGTTCTCTGGCAATTTTGGGTGTTCCTTAACTTGGAGAAACTCCACCCTGATCTCTGCTTCCTTTGTGTGTGTGTGCATGTGCGTGTGCGTGTGTGTCTGTCTCTCTGTATGCCTGTCTGTCTCTCTCCTAGTTTCCTCTGTTTATGAGAACATCAGTCATACTGGATGAGGGTCCACCCTAATGATCTCATTCTAACTTGATTACTCCCATATGATAAGACCCTCTTTCCAAATAAGGTCACATTCTGGGGTGCTGAGAGCTAGGACATCAACATCTGAATTTTAAAGGACACAATTTGATCCAAGTGACATTAGATGCTTAAGAATGAGCAATTGGAGGGTGGTGGGTTAAGGACTGGGGATGTAGCTTAGTGGCAGAGTACTTGCTTCTCATATATAGCACCACAAAAAAAAAAAAAGAAGGAAAGAAAGAAAAAGGAGTCCCAGGCAGTTCAGTGGTAGAGCACTTGCCTAACATGTGCAAGGTAAGGTCCTGGGTTCAATCCCCAGAACTGCAAAGGAAAAAGGAGGAAGAAGAGGAGGAGGAGGAGGAGGAAGAGGAGGAGGAGAAAGAACAACACACTTAGCTATTTTGCTAGAAACCTTCCTCATCCTTCGCTTTTCAACTGTAACCCAGAATAGGTGACAACAATATGTCCATTCCAGGTTCAGACATGGCAGTGGTTGCTACGGATGCTAGAAATGGGCAGCTGGTGAGTCATGGCCAAGCAATCACCTGGTTTCTAGGGCAAGAAAAAACTCTCAAAAGCTGCTGTAGGTATCTTTAAAGCACACATAGCATACACTGTGCTTTTCAGCAAGGAGAATTAAACTTTTTGTGCTAAGGAAATTAAAAGACAGATGTCTTTTAAGAAAAACACAGATTGATGATAAAAAGGAACTCCTTTTAAATGAAACTATCTCAAGAACTCTGACCATGTGTCAGTGACCCAGAAGTAATTAAAACATAATTAAAGAACACTGAAGTATAGGGACTTATACTCAGTAGACTGGAACCTAATCATGAATTTATGTGTTTGAAGCTTGAATCAGGAAATCCTCAAGAGTTGTAGCCAAAATCAACTGGGCATCTGCCTGGGACATTTTGCCTTTGCATAGTAGCTGTCATCTTTGTCTGCCCTACTCTCTACCCCAGTCTTCTGGCAAGGATCCCAGACCTACTAACCATGGGTCAATCATAGTGCTCTCTCCCTGGCACTACCACCCACCCCTTTTCAGTGTTAGCCCCAAGGCACTCACATGAGTTAGACCAAGTCGTTTCAAGATCATCTTGAGCATTTTCTACTGGATTAATAAGGAAGAGGCTCATTCTTGCCCCTTAGGTCATGATGCAGGAAGGATGTGAATTTGGAACTACCAGAAATTATCATCCCCATCCCACAGGGGAATGGAGGGAAGGGTAATCCTCAGGTACCCAGTGAGACTTAGTTCTGGATTTTTTTTTTAGTTCTGTGAGTTGCCTTAGTACCTATTTAATACATCAATGCTGGGAATCAGTCAGCTGGAGCTGTCACTTCAATCAGTGGAATTCTGAGAAACACCCCTGGGTTCTATTCCAAGAAGATAGAAAATGAGATATTTTCCCCATATCTGAATACAACTATACGTGGGCTAACAGCATCTGGGGTGTAATATGGACCAGATACTGTTAACTCAAACTGAAAGCTTCCACAGGACTCTTGCTGGGGGCCTTGCTGGCCCCATGACACAGGAAGTCATAACTAGCAGGGGCTGCACTGCCAGGTTCTCGGGCTATGGTTATCTGTCTCAGCTGCGGTCTGTCTCAGAATACTATGCAATGGTAATGACAGTATATGGTGCCCCAAAAGGGCAGCACAAGAAGAACAAGTTCCTATGTGCAAACCTCAGAAACTATCTCAGCATTTGACACTTAATTACAGGCCAAAAATTGTTTAAAACCTAAGGTAAGCTCGTCAAAAATGTTTACCTTGCCTTTTTACTTGGGGCTGGGCTGACAACTCTTGGGGCCCATGGTAATTATCCCAACCCAAACACGGAGCAAGTCTCCACACGCTCCCCAACTCTGCCGAGCATGACAAATACCCTCCCAGTCTCACCGGGCCTCTCCTGATGTCTTCATGTCCTGCCTCGCCCCAGCTCCCTGCATGGCTCTAGCTGTGGGAACCCTTCTCTGTCTCCCCTTTCAGCTTGCACAGTACCCTCCTAATTCCTTGCTACCCACCCGGTGCCTCTTGCCACTGGGCCCAGCCTTCCAGGCCACCTTACATGCCTTTCTGTGGCTCATTCAGCCACATATTTATGCTGACCACCTTTCCTACCATTTTCTTTTACTGTAGTTCCTGAGAGGGCATCCTCTCCTCCTCAACATCTTGCTCCTAGGGGTAAAGACTGTCACTTTAGATCATCCACACTGTCCAAAAGAGTTTACAGCAAATTTGGATGAGGATGAATGAATAAACAAAGAAATGTTTCTTGGTATTTAAAGCTCTTTATTATCTGGCCTAAGTCTATTAAACCTTTAAAAAAATGTTTTATTATTTGTGTGTGTATGTGTATGTGTGTGTGTGGTACTAGGGATTGAACTCAGGGCCTCATACATGATAGGCAAGCACTCTACCATGGAGCTACTTCCCCAGCCCTTTTTAAAATTTTATTTAGAGAAAGAGTCTTGCCAAGTCAGCCACGCTGGCCTTAGAATTGTGATCCACCTGGCTCAGCCCCCTGAGTAGCTAGGATTATAGGTATGCACTACTGTGCCCAAGTTTATTAAACCATTTTCATTTGGCTCTTTCCAAACATGTGTGGTGCAGGTCATTCTTGCCATCATTCCCTGGGCAGAGTGTTGACTTGACTTGAACTCTGTTCATATTAATTTTGTACATAACCTTTCATCCATTCATTCTCCGCATTTATTCAATTGTCTGTTCACTCCCTGATTCACTCATCTTGTCACTCACATGTGGACTGAGCATCTGCTGAGTGCCAAGCACTATGCAGAAACAACAACACAAAAATGTCAAAGGACTTGTCTTCCAGTTTGGTAGAGGAAACAGAGTAGCAATACTGTGTGGGGGCTGGGGATGTAGCTCAATGGAAGAGTGTGTTTAGCATGCAGGAGGCATTGGGGTCCATCCCCAGCACCACACACACACGCACACACACACTCACACCCCGAATATGGAGACAAAATGGTTAACTCTACCTGGGAGGTAAGGGACCATTATTCAGGAAAACTTCTCAGAGGAGATTTGCCACAACACCAGTGGTCACCCACAAGGTTGCTGCTAAGAGTGGATGCAGCCAAGCAGGGTGGGAGTCCTGAGTGTGGCTCCCACAGGTCCCTACGAGGACCTCCCACAACCAGGCAAGCTCTGTAGCCAGCCTTGAGGCCTCTCCTCAGAGTAGGATCGGGAACCCAGGACTCACCCACACTTGCTTTTTCATTCGTGACTTGCAAACCCCTCTCCTACTGTTTGACAAATCCTTCATGCAGATAAATGAACTCCAGCTCAGCTCTGAACAAGTCACGTGCTTGGCCTGTGAGTTGTTTGGTTTGTTTAAAGTACTTGTATTGAGTGTCATCTTATCTTCCTTTATTAATTTTCAGGGCTTTCGGGGTGACTCATTGGCACACCCTACATTTAACTGCTCCACCTGACAAGTCCTTCATCCCACACTAGGCCAGATCTGTTTGTCCCCTGTGCCCCCAGCACCATCTGCATTTGGTCCATGGTGAGAGAGAGGTCTTCTCTCCTCTCTCACTACGGCACTTCCCCTTCTCTTTCTTCCGCTCCTGCTCCTCCAGTTCCTTATCTCTTTCCTACTCCTGTAGGCTGACCCCAAGCTACCTAGGAAATCTTTCTGCTACCTCAGGAATTCAGGTCCTTTCCCCGGGGAAGAATATTTGAATGGAGAACTGGATTTAGGTTGACATTCGAACTTCAGCATTTCTTTCCTCATTGAGATTTTATGATTCAGTCTCAAGATGCTGATTCTAAGGTGCCAGCAGCTTGTTTGCTATAGGCCCTGTTCTGATTGTTTCAGGTGCCATTTTGGGGGGACAAATTTTCAATGTAAACTGTATCTTTAAATTGATATTAGAAGCTGGATGAGGTGGTGCATGCCTACAATCCCAGCACTCTGGGAGACAGAGGCAGGATGATCACAAGTTTGAGCTCAACCTGGGCAACTTAGTGAGACCTAGTCTCAAAAAAAAAAAAAAAGAGCTGGTAGCTCAGCAAGAAGGCCTTGGGTTCAATCCCCAGTACCACAAAAAAAGAGAGAGAGCGAGAAAGAGAGAGATTAGGAAATTTCTAATGACAGATGCTTACTGTATTAGTCATCAATAAATTTAAAGTTACAGAATGATCTTTGAATCACACAATCATATGCCAAAGAAAATCAAGTCAAGGCTATTAAGATGAACTAGTGTGTGTAACAAAGCTTTGTAATCTCTGGGTACTATGCAAAAATAAAATTTTTGTTGTGAATATCATTATTACTTATTGCTGTCCCAATGAGTGATTTTTCCTGTAAAAGATAAAGAACTGCAGAGGTCTTTCAGCTCCTTGCCAGTATAAGGCCTTAGTAACAAGGAAAGACAGTTTTCTCTCTTTCCCAATTTAGCAGAAATTCTGATCATCAATCAGAGCCAGAAATTTTAAATGACACCATCCATTTGAAAAAGGTTATGAATTCTTTCAATGTTAGTTTAAATTTGGATGCCAAAAGAAAGTTTTCTTAAAATCTTATCATCAGTGGACATGGATGTTTCAGACAAAAAATGGTGGCAGCTCCACATAGGCCTCTCAGGGCTTGGTCCTGATGGAGCCTGCTTGCCTTCTTCCTGCTCTGTGATGCCCCAAACCTGCATCAGAGCAGCTGGATCGTGCTGCTGGAACTATGCCACTCACGTCTGGGAATCAGAAAAACAGGATGGAGTAGGGCTATCAGCATATCCTGAGAACCCATCTTCATGTGAATGGGATTTGTGTAAACATAAGTGTTTGGCTTCATAGGATTTTGTAAAATAGAATACAGACATGTAAAAGAGGAGTATGACTTGTGAGTGAGGAAAAGACTGAAAAGAGAGTAACAAATGCTTGAACTATTTGTTTTGTTCCAGGAGAATTTTGCCATGCTTATGAATTTCTTATGGATTAACATTAAATTAAATGAGTTATTAAATGTGAAACACTAGAGCCTGCTGCAGACAGGCAGGCCTGCACACACCCAACTGAGGTCACGAGTCACGCAGAACACGCCAAATCAGCCCGCTGCAGACAGGCAGCCACCTGGTTCCACACTACAAAGACGCAGAGGACACCAGACCACCAGACCAAGGTACTGAGTCCCGCTGCTCCTGGCCCAGAGGAAGGGGCTTCTGAGCCACCATCCCACTGCTCCTTGTCCAGAGGAAGGGGTTTCCCGGCCACCATCCCTCTGGCTGCTCCCAGCACACAGGAAAGGGCTTTTGGGCCACCATCCCTACCACTGCTCCCGGCCCCTGTCTCACCTCTCTCAGCTCAGAGGAGGTAATCTGCGCAGGCACCAACAGCCACCCCCTGCCAGTTGAAATGAGAAAACACATAAATAAGTCTCAAAACCAGACTTCCAGATCACCTACAGCAACCCCAAAGGGAAATGAGATGGAACACTCTGATACTCAACCACCTGGACCCACTGAACTGGCAACAAAAGGGGATCTGGAAAAAAGGAAATCAGAAGTAATTTCTCAGATAACAGGAGAAACTGTGCTCCTAGTGCAAGACACAATTAATAAATCTAGAGAGGAGCTCAGGAACATGATGGAATCCCAACATAGGAAACAAATGGAATCCATAAAACAGATGCAAATAGATTTCCAGGACATGAAAAACTCCACTGAAAGTCTACACAGCAGAATGAGCCAAAGTGAGGACAGAATTTCAGATATAGAAGATAAGATGGCAATTAATGACCAGGAAAAGAACAATTGCTTCAAAATTAAAAGGGACCATGAGAAATCAATCCAGCAGCTGCTAGATGATGCAAAGAAGAATAACATAAGACTGATTGGAGTCAATAAAGAAACAGGAGAGAGTGCAGACGACATAAAAAACTCTTCACAGAAATAATGGCAGAAAACTTCTCAAGCAGAGGAGAAGAGCTTGACATACAGATAAGTGAGGCATATAGGACTCCAAATAGCCTTGATCAAAAAAAATCTGCACATAGGCATATAATTGTTAAGATTCCAGAAACTCAACAGAAGAACAAAGTTCTACAAGCAGTTAGAGAAAAGAAACAAATCACATACAAAGGAAAGCCCATCAGAATCACAGCAGACTTCTCAACACAAACTATCAAGGCAAGAAGAGCTTGGAGTGACGTATTTCAAGCCATAAATACGAAAACAGCCTCCAACCCAGATTGATGTACCCTGCAAAACTCTCTTTCAAAATGGATGGAGAAATAAGATACTTTCATGACAAAGAGCACCTGAGGAACTTCATGAATACCAAACCAGCACTCCAAAGAATTTTACACAATATCCTAGGAACAGACATTGAGGATCACAACCCCAGGAAGCAAAGCAGAATGAACCCATCTGGGATGACAAGAAATTAAATGTAAAGAGGGAGAACCCAAGAAAAAGAAAAAGTCATGGCAATGACAAGTCAATACGATTCAGTTATAACCATCAATGTTAATGGTCTCAAGTCACCAATCAAAAGAAACAGACTGGCATAATGGGTCAAGAAGCAAAATCCAACAATATGCTGCATACAAGAAACACACTTAATTCAAAAGGAAACTCATAGACTGAAAGTTAAAGGGTGGAAAACAATACTCCATGTGACAGGAACCCAAAAAAAAGCAGGAGTAGCTATCCTCTTTGCAGATCAAGTTGATTTCAAACCAACACTGATTAAGAGAGATGAAGAAGGACACTACATCCTTGTAAAGGGAAGAATCCAAGAGGAAGGGATGACAATCATAAATATCTATGCACCAAACACTAGTGCACCCAACTATATAAAACAAATACTAATGGACATGAAAAGTCATATATGCACTAATACAATTGTAGTGGGGGACCTCAACACCCCACTGTCACAAATAGATAGATCAACTAGACTAAAAATAAGTAATGAAATACTAGAATTCAATCGAACTCTTGAACAAATGAACTTAACAGATGTTTACAGAGTCTTTCACCCCACAAAATCAGAATACACTTTCTTCTCAGCTGTACATGGGTCATTCTCCAAAATAGACCACATACTCACACATAGAACATGTTTAAGTAAGTGCAAAGGAATTGAAGTTATCCCCTGTATATTATCAGACCATAGTGCGATGAAATTGGAGATCCATAGCAAAAGAAACTCGAAAAATTTCATAAACATGTGGAAATTGAACAACACACTTCTGAGTAACCAATGGGTCACAGAGGAAATTAAAGAAGAAATCAGACAGTTCCTTCAATTAAATGACAATGACAATACCATATCGGAATCTATGGGACACAATGAAAGCAGTCTTACGAGGGAAATTCATAGCAGTGAATACGCATATTAGGAAAACAGAACGAGCCCAATTAAACAACCTGATGCCCAACCTCAAGCTTCTAGAAAAGAAGAACAGGACAACCCCAGAGCTCATACAAGGGAGGAAATGATAAAGATCAGAGGAGAAATCAATGCAATGGAGACTAAGAGAACGATACAAAAAATCAATGAAGCCAAGAGTTGGTTCTTCGAAAGAATCAACAACATTGACAAAGCCTTAGCCAACCTTATCAGAAAAAGGAAAGAAAAGGCCCAAATCCATACAATTAGGAATGTAAAGGGTGAAATTACAACAGACCCAGCAGAAATCCAGAGGATCATCAATACATACTTCCAGAACCTATATGCCAATAAGATGGAAAACACAGAAGAAATGGACAGATTCCTAGATACATATGAATTACCAAAGTTGAACGAAGAAGACCTAAAAATTCTGAACAACCCAATATCAACCAATGAAATTGAAAATGTAATTAAAAGCTCATCAACTAAGAAAAGCCTGGGCCCTGATGGCTTCACTGCTGAATTCTACAAGACATTTAGAGAGGAACTACTCCTACTGTTTAAACTCTTCAATGAAATTGAAAGGGAAGCAATACTTCCAAATTCATTCCTAGAAGCAAGCATCACCTTGATCCCCAAAGCAGAGAAAGACCCAACCAAAAAGGAGAACTATAGGCCAATCTCACTAATGATCACAGATGCAAAAATCCTTAATAAGATACTGGCAAACAGAATGCAGAAGATCATCAAGAAGATCATACTCCCTGATCAAGTGGGATTCATCCCAGGGATGCAGAGATGGTTCAACATATGCAAATCAATCAATGTAATACACTATATCAATAGAGCCAAGGACAAAATCCATATGATTATCTCCATAGATGCAGAAAAAGCATTTGACAAAATCCAACATGCATTTATGATAAAAACCCTACAAAAAATTGGAATAGATGGTCTCTACCTCAAACTGATAGAAGCCATCTATGAAAAACCAACAGCCAATATCAAATGGTCAAAAACTGAAATCCTTCACACTAAAATCAGGAACAAGACAAGGATGTCCACTATCACCACTCTTGTTCAATATAGTTCTGGAAACATTAGCCATGGCAATTAGAAAAGATAAAGAAATAAAAGGAATAAAAATAGGAAATGAAGAAGTCAAATTGTCATTATGTGCAGATGACATGATAGTCTATATAGAAGACCTCAAGAACTCTACCAAAAGTAGCTGGTTACAAGGTCAACACACAAAAATCAATAGCTTTCCTCTACACAAATGACAGACTCACTGAGAGAGAAATAGGGCAAAGAATTCCTTTCACTATAGCATCCAAAAAACTGAAATACCTAGGAATCATCCTAATGAAAGAAATCAAAGACCTCTCCTCTGAAAACTATGGCACTCTGAAAAGAGAGATTGAAGATGATATCAGAAAATGGACAGACATCCCCTGCTCCTGGGTAGGAAGGATTAATAGAGTGAAAATGGCCATACTTCCAAAACTGCTATATAGATTTAATGCAATTCCAATTGAGATCCCAGCAGCATACTTCATGGACCTTGAGAAAGCAATCCAAAAATTCATTTGGAACAAGAAGAGACCCAGAATAGCAAAAGCAATTCTAGGTAACAGAGACATGGCAGGGGGTGTCTCAATCCCCAACCTGCAACTATGCTACAAAGCTATGGTGATCAAAACAGCATGGTACTGGCAAAGAAACAGACCTGAGGACCAGTGGAACAGATTAGAAGATGCAGGAACAACGCCAGACACACTCAACCATCTCATCTTTGCCAAAGGAGCCAAACACTCTCACTGGAGGAAAGATAGCCTCTTCAGTAAATGGTGCTGGAAAAATTGGGCTTCAACTTGCCAAAGATTAAAACTAGACCTATATCTCTCACCATGCATTAAACTAAAATCAAAATGGATTAAAGATCTAAATATTAAAATAGAAACTCTGAACCAGTTGGAACAGAGGTTAGGTAGAACTCTTGAAGACATTGGTGTAGGAAAAGATTTTATGAACAAAACCTCAGTTGCCCATGAACTAGCACATACAATCAACAAATGGGATCTCTTCTTATTAAAAGGCTTCTGCACAGCAAGAAAAACCACCAGCAGTGTGAAGAGACAACCCACAATGTGGGAAAAATCTTCACCTGCTCTTCCTCAGACAAAGGTCTACTATCTCGAATCTATAAAGAACTTAAAAAGATCAGACCTCCCAAATTTAAAGACCCAATCCAAAAATGGGCATCTGAAATGAACAGACATTTCTCACACAAAGAAGTAGAAAGGGCAAATAAATACATGAAAAAATGTTCAACATAACTGGTCATTTGAGCTATGCAAATGAAAACAATGCTGAGATTCCACCTCACTCAAGAAAGAATGGCTGCTATCATGAAATCAACCAATAACAAATGCTGGCAGGGCTGTGGGGAAAGAGGAACCCTGCTCCACTGCTGGTGGGAGTGTAGACTGGTGCAACCACTGTGGAAATCAGTATGGAGACACCTCAAAGAACTAGGACTGGAAGTCCCATTTGACCCCACTATTCCCCTGCTGGGGATCTTCCCCAAAGAATTAAAAGAATCATACCACAGTGATATATGTGCACCCATGTTCATATCAGCACAGTTTTTAATAGCTAAATCTTGGAAGCAGCCCAAATGCCCATTAACTGGAGACTGGATAAAAAAAATGTGGTTTTTTAATAAAATGGAATACTACTCAGCCATAAAAAATGAGAAATTAGAGACATTTATAGCTAAGTGGATGCACATTGAGGTGATACTCTTAAATGAAATAAATAGGACACACATGTATAAATACCAAATAGTTTCTCTGGTGTGAGAAACTGAAAGTGTAAATATGGACTAAAATGTATAATAGATAATGTGAAATAGGAAGAAAAGGGGCAAAGGGGAAGGAAGTGGGAAGGCTAGGGGAAAGGATAGAAGGGAATGGGATTAATATGAGAAAATGGAAAAATAGGAACAAAATCTTTGTAAATAGGGAGGACTGGAGGGGTTGAAGGGAGGGCTGGGCAAGGTTGAAAAATAAGAACCAAGAGAGACTATGTAAAGGTGCAGATTTCCAATAATGAATGTCATTATATTGTATACCTAAAATGTACCAATGATTAGAATGAATAATTGATAATGTAAAATAGGAAGAAAAGGTCCAAAGGGGTAGGGGTAGTGGGAGGGGCAGGGGAAAGGAAAGAAGGGAAAGGAAAAATGATGAGAAATGGAAAAAATGGAAATAAAGTCTTCGTAAATAGGGAAGGGTGGGGGGGGTGAAGGGAGGGCTAGGAAGGGGGAAAAAATAAGAACCAAGATGTATTATGTAAAGGTATAGTTCCCAATGAGAAATGTAATTGTGTTGTATACTTAAAATGTACCAATAAAAGAATTTAACAAAAAAAAAAGTGAAACACTAAGGCCACTGCCTGGTATATCGTAGGCACTCAATGTCACATTTCTCTCCTAGTCTCCTGCCATTGTGATCATCAAAACTTGTTGGCAAACGTTGAAGGCTAAAACAAGCTGCCTCAGGAGAAGAGACAGCTAGAAGCTCTCAAGGATTCTATTGAGACCCCCGCACACCCACCCTTCGGCCAGCTCCTGCAGGGCCTGCCTGATCTTTGCTTATACAGTAGGATAGACCTTTCTTCCTGGTTTTTCTAGCCTTCTTTTTTGTTGTTGTTGTTCTGGTGACTGAACCCAGGGGCCTCACACACATGCTAGTCACACTGTGACAGTTAATCCTGATATGTCAACTGTATTGGATTGAGAGAAGCCTATCCAATTAGTGGATCATGTTTCTGGGTTTGCCTTCATGGGGCATGGAGCCGTGGCTTTGGGTACTATATATGGTCCTTTGCCTGTTCCCCTCTGGACTATTCCCCTGCTTGTCTTCCCAGCTGCCATAAACTAAACAGCTTTACTCTGCCAAACTTTTCTTTCTTTCTTTTTTTTTTTTTTTTTGGTACCAGGGATCGAACTTGGGTCCTTGCGAAAATTTTTTCTGTTTTGTTTTGTTTTTTTGGTACTGGGGATTGAACTTGGGACCTTGTGCTTGCGAGGCAGGTGCCTGAACCGCTGAGCTAAATCCTCGACCTCTGCCACATTTTTCTACCCTGATTTTTCTGCCTTGGAACTTGCTTGGCATGGACTAATTCCCTGAACTATGAGCCTAATTATAACTCTCCCCCTATAAGTTGTGGGTCTCAGGTGTTTTGTCTCATCAAGGGAAAAGTTGACTAATACACATCAATCTACCACTGAATGGTCTTGTTCTGTAGCCCGGGCTGCTCTCAAATTGATGATCCTCCTGCTTCAGCCTTAAAGTAACTGGGATTACCGACATGTACCACCATTCCCGATTTCCTGGTTTTGCTTTCTGTGGTTTCAGTTAACTGTGATCCAAAAAATTAAATTAAAAATTTGAGAAATAAACAATTCATAGCTTTTAAATTAAAAGCCAGTCATGGTGGCACACATCTGTAATCCCAGCACATGGGAGGCTGAGGCAGGAGGATCACCATGAGTTTCAGGTCAACCTTGGATATACAGTGAGTTTAAGGCTAGTCTAGAATACATAGTGAGACCTTGTCTCAAAAAACCCAAAAATAAATAAATAAATAATAAACAGGTTTAAAACAATGTGGGTGGGGTTTTTTTGGTACTGGGGATCAAACGTGGGTCCTTGTGCTTGTGCAGCAGGCGGCAAAACCACTGAGCTAAATCCCCATGCCCCAACAATGTGTTTTAAATCACACACTATTCTGCATAGCATGTTGATGTCATGTTCTATCTCACCAAGACATGAACTATACCTTGTTTAGCTGTATATGCTACCCACCCATTAGTTTCTTAGTAGCCCTCTCAGTTATCAGATCAACCGTAGCAGAGTTACAGTGACTGTGTTCAAGTAAACCTTGTGCAGCAGACCGAAGCCCACACCAGGCACCTTGCTGTATCTCATCACATTGTTTCGCTTCACAGCACCACAAGAAGGGTGAGCTCAGAACAGTAAGATATTTTGAGAGAGAGAGAGACAGACTATCTTCACATAATGTTGATTAGAGTTTATTGTCATAATTGTTCTACTTTACTATTTATTATTACTGTTATCTTCTTGCTGTGAATAGGCCAGTAGACATATGAAAAAGCACAGTATAAGTGAGGTTCGGTTCTGCCTACACTTTCAGGCATCCCCTGGGCAGCTCTCAGAATCCATCCCCCACTGATAAGGGGAAACCGCTGTGTTCAGAATGAATGGCCTGAAGTATGAGATCTGCCACAGCAGACAGTATGAGAATTTAGTATTAGGCCAATTAACTCACAGACAGACATGCAGAAAAACAGGGCGGAGGAATGGGTGAGTGACATCAGAAATGACCCGAAGCTCTAGATGTGGCTTCAAATCAGTATCAGTGCCAAAGCCACCCTAGTCCCATGTTACCCCCACCATGAAGCAAGTCCCATAAAATAAAACTCTGACTTTAAGGCAGTACCAAGGAAAGGAACATTTTCCTTTCAAAACACTACCTCAGAGCAATACTCATCACTACGCAAGATAAATCATCATTCTCCAGCATTTATCAAAGTGCCAAAAACATTGTAGGCACTCAGTATTTATTAGATAAATGAATCTCAGTTTTTAGGAATGGTTGACAGTTGATTCCAGGTAGAGATGATGGATTGAACAAATGCATCTAGTTTGACTTGTTCTAGAATCTCACTGAAAGAGAATCTCCCAAGGATAGGAGAGAGAGGGAGAAGAAGCAATAGCAACAGAATTTGAAGGCTAGAGAACAGATCTGAAAAGACAAATAATAAGTTAGTGACAGTTAAAATACTCTGGATATGAAGTGAAGATGAAGAAGGAGTGAAATAAGCAAACCAGCTGGAGGTCATAACAGCACTTCTACTTCCTCCCCTACACTCTTCCTTTTGGGTATCTGCCCCTATTCCACACCAACAGAAATGGAGGATCATCCACTTCCTCACCATAGCTCAAGGGGCTAGGGATTCGGGAGGAGAACCGAGATTAATTCATTCCAGTTTACTAACAGCGCAGTCCTCTCCCAGTTTCCCCAAATACTGGAAGTTATGCTCTACGCTCCAAGCCGAAGATTGGAAAATATTTCTCTAAGAAACATGACCAACCTAAGAGGGGGAAAAAATTCTTAAAGGTGGTGAAGGTATGTGGGGGGATGGAATTCCCAAAAAAAGGGTCTGTCCACATCGACATGCAATAAAGTTTGTTGTTAACAGGTCTTCTCCAAAACTGCTTTTCGCTATCCTGCTCTTACGTATGAGCAGACAATGAGGATTGCCATGCATCTGAGGAAATCTTCTAACTTGAAAGATAATGGAAGGACATAAATTGCTAGATTGAGAAGGTCCACCTTAATGGAAACAAACCTATTCATGGCATGGTATCATGGCATTTTAGAACATAGTACTCAAAATTTCTAAGGAGCAAAAAGCATATGCTTTAAAGGAATATGAATCAGAGTGGCATCAGACTTTTCAAAAGCAACATGAACTGCAGTTAGAAAACAGTGCAGCAATGCCCTCAGCATTTTTATTTTCTGGTTATTTTGAGACAGGATCTTGCTATGTAGTGTGGGCTGGCCTTGAACTCACAGCAATCTTCCTGTCTCAGCCTCTGTGTGCTGGAATTACAGGCGTGCACCACCAGACCAGCTCTGCCTCCAACTTTCTGAAGGAAAATTATTTCTAATCTAGAGTTCTATACTGAGCCAAATCACCCATCAAGAATAAAGGTTAGAAGAAATATAAATTCCCAAAAAGCTTTACTTCCATGCACCCTTTCTTGAGAAGCTAAAGGAGAATGTTCTAAATTATAAAGAGGGAGTAAATCCAAAAAAGGAGAAGATATGGACTATAGGAAAGTAGAAAATCTAGCTAAGCAATAGGTAAAGTGAATCTTCGGGTGTTGCTGTGTTCGCTGTACCCCAGATGTAGAGGGCAGAAAGTCAAATCAGAGCAATGTGGCTCAAGAGGGAAGCTGCATTGAAGAAGGTCGTCACTGAAATGTCAGTCGCCATTACACCACTTTAAAGATCTGCGAATATCCCCACTCCATCTTTGCTGCCCTGGAGCCCCACCTGGCTCTGCCGCAGCCTCTGCTGCCCTGTGACCTGTGCAGTGAGAGATCTGCGGGGAGAAAGCTGGAACAGCCTCTAAGGCAATAAGCCCATCCTGGCCTCCTGGGGTGGGCGATCACAGGAAGGAGAATCCACGTCCCCTCCATACAGCCAGCTCACCCTGCTGCCTCTGCCAGGATGGAGTGCTGGGAAAGCGGGAAGGAATCTGGATGCTCCAGAAGACCGAAAAGGCTTTGCTTCTGCGGTCTTTCTTTTCCCGGGGCCATTGGTGTTGAGTAACTTCTAGCAAGAACCAGAGAGGCCTCAGCCCAGTAACTGCAAGCTAAGACTAATGTTGGCATTGCAGAAGGAGCTTGCTGATAGCCCAGTTAGTTTCTCCAAGGAGGCTCTCTGTGCTCAGCCCAGCCTGCAAACACCACCCATGAAAGAAACTACAGAGCAAAGTGAGTCTGGAGATTTACAGGCAGTTGTTGTTACAGTGGGATGGAAATGAGGATGCAATTGTTACTGTCCTAGGGCTATTTTCAGCCTGTCCAAGAAAGTAAGTCTTGTAGTAAAAAAATAAATAAATATCATGCCAAGTGTGATGGTGCATGGCTGTAATCCCAGGCTGAGGCAGGAAGTTTTTGAGTTCAAGGCCAGCCTGGGCTATAAGGTCAACCTGAGCTACACAGTCCAGCCTGCAATACAAAGCAGGACCCTGTCTCAAAAACACAGACAGGGGCCAGGGATTTAGCTCAGTGTTACCACTACCTGTCTCACAAGCACAGGGTCCCGAGAATGATCCTGTGCCCAAGACATCTCCAAATCACCCAAATGTAATCAGTTCTGTTTCCCAGGTCTTATGCATGACTTTGCCCACTGATTTCCCCAGAAGTGGCTCTCATAACACTTTCATAGAAGCTGAATCCCAGCCCTCGAAGCAGGTGAGACAGGAGAATCCAAGTTAGAGCCCAGCCTGGGCAATTTTGCTTAGTGAGTCCCTGTCTCAAATTTTAAAAAATTAAAAAAGGGCTACAGATGTAGCAGCATGAGAGCTCTGGGTTCAAACCCTAGTACAGAAGAAAGAGGAGGAGGAGGAAGAGGAAGAAGAGGAAAGGGAGAGGAGGAGGAGGAAGGAGGAAGAGAAGGAGAAGGAGAAGGAGAAAGAAAATGTCTTAGTTAATTTTCTCACTGCTTAGACAAAATACTCAACACCCAAAGATAAGAGAGGAAAGGTTTATTGTAACTCATAATTTTTAGGGGTTTCAGTCCATAGTGGGCTGGCTCCAAGGCAGGGAATCATGGCAGAGAGGAGTAGCAGAGCAGGCAGGAGGCAGTAAACAGCAAGCTACAAGCCTTTTGGGTGGTGCTATCTACACTCAGAGTGGGGCTTCCCATTACCCACACCCAGAACTATGATAAACCAATTAGTAGAGTAATCCAGTACCACCACAGACCCTTAATCCCAGTATCACACCCTCAATTCACATTCACACACCCTAGATTCAGCCATTTCTGAAAATCCCCACCTATGACCAAGGATTTGGGGAGAACATTAGATAAAGCTATAACAGAGAAGGAGATGGAGAAGAAGCAGAAGGACAGGAGGAGGAAGGGGAAGAGGAGGAAGAGGAGGAGGCAGCTGAAAGCCAGAAATTTTGTTCCGTTTACTGTATCTCCTTTGAGGTCTTGTTTTATAATGTCTTCGCCTGTAATTCCAGCACTCCGTAGGCTGAGGCAGGAGAATCACCATAAGTTTGAGGCCAAGTTAGGCTACATGGTAAGTCCAAGGCCAGCTTGAACTGCATAATGAGACCCTGTCTCAAAAAAAGAAAGAAAGAAAAGAAACACCTTCATGCTTTTTCCTTATACATCTAGATTTGTGTTTGCTGCTGTTTTTATATTAACCACATGCTATAGTTTGGATTTTGACTGTCTTCTAAAGTCCCAGTGTTATCAGGTAGTTCATTTAGAAATGGCTCACCAATTAAATGCATTCCAGGCCCTTCTTGCCTCAAATGAAAAATTGGACAAGACAAGCCAAAAACAGTGCCAAAAGTTTATTTGAAAAGTGGAGGTGAAGGGGTGAGGGAAAAACTGGCTCTGCAGAGCAAACTTGGGCCAAACAAAAGAGAAGAAAGGATAAAGGTAAAAATAAAAGTACACCCTGGTCTAGAAGACATGGAGTAGGCTATTGTGAAAAGTCATGATAGTAGTCTCCTTGTGGTGTCTGTGTATACAGGCCACACCTTGTAAGAATCCACAAGAAATTCTACATGTGGGGTCTTGGGAATTATTTAGCACTGTCTTGGGGCCTTGTGGTTGACAGGCACCACTTATTTCCCAGCCAGCTTTGCCATGCCCCACCTCCTATATCTTTTCCCCCTGAGAGATATAAATCCCATAAATCTTTGTGGGGTGCTGAAAGAGTGGTGGTCTCTATTTTCTATAGCTTTTTCAAGCTGGAAGGGGCCGTAGACCCTCTCTACTAGGGATTATGCATTTTTTTAAAACTATCTTGGGGTACTGTGGCTCACTGGCTGGGTTTCAGGGGGAAAAAACTGTTAGAAAATAATGACCCTTGAGCTGCCTGTTTTTTGGGAGAAAGAAACTTTACTATTAACCCAAATGTGAGGAACAGGTCAGATTTTCATGCTTTTTGTAGAGAAGTATGTATGTTAGAGAGGTATGTCAGATAAATTATCAAGAATCTGAGAAAAAAAAAAGAATCTGAAAGTCATAGACCTGGGGATTTAGCTCAGTGGTGCTACGCCTGACATGCAAGGTCCAGAGTTTGATCCCCAGTACCAAAAAAAAAAAGAACTTGAGAGCCATAGCCTTGGCAAGATCTTGTTTACTTAACTGTAGCAGCACTGGAGCTTTGCTTTTTGAAGAGAAATCACAAGTCTTTCAGAGGTTCACAAGAGTAGCTTTTGTCTTTTGGTAATCTTGTTCTTTAGACAGTTCAGGTGGGACTAGCTTTAACCTAGAAAGATGAATCCAATGATCTAGCTCTGCCACTTTTACTGTAGTGGGTGTTGCAAGGTTCACTAATAAGGGCCCTTTTCATTTTGGCTTTACCTGGTCTGCTGGTGTTCCCTCTCTCCAAGTTTTTACCGGCACTTGGTCTCTAGAACAGACACTAGGTTGTCTTCCTGGGCCAGGAGCTGGCAGAACTCTGTTCCCATACATTTAGATAGCCTGTTGTACTTGGCCCAGATTGATGAGATATTTTAAGAGTCTCTTAATCTCTGAGTCAACTATCATATCAGAGGACAGAAATGGCCTTCCATATAACATATCAAATGAGCTCAAACTTAGCCCAGTTTTTGGCATGTTTTAAACCCTCATGAGTGCCATTGGTAGCAATCAGAGCCAGGGCTCAGATGTCTCTTGACAAAGTTTTGCCAGGGTTTACTTTAGGGTCTAGTTGGCTCTCTCTACCTTTCCAGAAGATTGAGATTGTCATGGGAAAGAAGTGATACTTTATTTATAAAGCCTTTGTCACTCTATTTGGGAGGTAAAAGGAGGTCCATTGTCACTCTGGAGAGGCTGGGGTAATCTAAAACTGGGAATGATTTTTCAAGAACCACCTTGACTACCTCGATAGTCTTTCTGAATGGGTAGGAAAGGCTTCAATCCAGCCTATAAAGGTATCAATTAGGACCAACATCTGTTTATATCTTCCACATGGTGGCATATGGGTAAAGTCTAATTGCTAGTCTTCTCAAGGGTATGTCCCTCTCTTCTGTACAGGTTGTACTAAAAGAGGCAGTTTGGGCTTGCCCAAGTTGTTGTAGGCACAGAGTGTGTAAGCTTTGCAGACTTGTTGGGTGGCTCTTGCTAATCCTAGTCCTGTGAAAACTCAAATTACTATTTCTAGTGTAGCGTCTCTTCCTATATGGAGGGAATTGTGACATATTTTTATATCCTTTCACTTCATCCCTTGGGGAAGAACCAGTTTGTTTTTTAAATATCATAAGAGTCTCTTTTTAATTTCCTCTTGTCTTCAGGTCCATTTATCTTCCTGGAGCCAGGGAGTTTAGACTGGTTTTAATGGTTTCTCAGGAATTGGGAATAAGCCTCGAGTTTTAAGGGGTGGTAGGACTGCCCTTTTTGCCTCCCTATCAGCCTTTTTGATTTCACAAGGAGATTTCAGACATGTCTCTCTGGTGCCCTTTACAATATATGAATGTGACCTGCCTGGGAAGATGGACTATTTCTAAGAGTTATAGAATTTCCTGTCTGTGTTTTATAGATGACTGTTTGTCAGTAAGCCTCTTTCTTTCCAGACTGCAGCATGGGTGGATAGCACCAGAAAGGCATATCTGGAGTCTGTATAGATGTTTAAACTTCTGCCCCTTTAAAATATTAATTCCTAAAAAAAAATAATAAATTCCTGAGTAAGAGCTACCAGCTCTGTCTTTTGAGCAGAGGTTCCTAGGGAAAGACATTTAGCTTCAATGACCTTTTGTGAGCTGGCAACTACTTAACCTGACTTTCAATGTCCTTTTCTGTCTTTCTTTTTTTTTGTACTGGGGTTTGAATCGTTGTCCTTTTCAGAGAACACTACTTTCATCAGTGAACCATACCTCCTCAAGATTTTTCAGGGGCAAATCACATTTCTTGCCTGCTTGCATAGGTCTGGGAGATTACTTATTTACAAGAATGGCTAACCTTTGTGCCTGTAGGCACCAAAGAAGCAGGGTTAAGAGTAGTGTAGGTTTTTATAATAACCTCAGAAGTATCTAAGAGCATGGTCTAATACTTGGTAAGCCATTCCCCTGTTAACCACATGCAAACTTTTGTCTTCAGAATAGCTCTGATCTAATAGAGAGTCAGAACTTCTAGTCTCTGTCCCAAAGTTAACTTTATAGCTTTTTTTCTTTGTTTTGTTAGTGTATCTGTAGTTGCTATTGCTTTCAGGCAAGATGGCCATCCAGCAGCCACCTCATTTAACTTTTTTGAAAAGCACACCACTAGGCAGAGTTCTTGTCCTAGCTTTGGGTCAAGATACCCAAAGCAATTCTTCCTTTTTTCTGATACATAGAGAAAGAAGGGTTTTTTCAAAAAAAATTCATGTATTCCTGGTGCTGGAGCCTGTGTAAGAACATGTTTTATTTTTCTAAAGGCATTGTCAGTCACTTTTATCCACTCTATGGACACAGATTCAGGCCTTTTACTGCCTCATATAAAGAAAGGCTTGCCATTAGTACAAAATCAGGTGGCCAGATCCTACCAAAGACTTCCATTACCAGGAAAGAATGAAGCTGTTGTTTGGTGGCAGGAGGTCCAACATCACACATAGCCTGGATCTGGTCCCAAGACAACTGTTGTTCCCCAGGTATAAGTTATCCCAGATATTGAAGGTTTTAGAGGGATAGCTGAGCTTTTCTTTGGAGATCTTATATCCCTTCTTAGCTAGGAAATTAAGAGTTTGTACAGTGCTATGGTTAGATAGTTCCTGAGTTGGGCTGCAAACTAGAATATCATCTACATATTGTAGGATGGTTCCTTGTTCTAGCTTTAGGTTCCTCCAGTCTTCTTCTGGTGCCTGAACAAAAAGGTGTGGACTGTCTCTAAACCCCTGTGGGCGAACTATCCAAGTACATTGCTGATTTTCTCTTGTAATGGGATCTTCCCACTCAAAGACAAACAGAAACTGAGAGTCTGGGGGGATGGAGAAGAATGTGTCTTTTAAATCTAAGATTGGGAACCAATTAGTACCCCCTGGAATTTGGGAAAGAACTATATATAAATCTGCTGCTAGAGGATGGACCGGAATAACAGCCTTGTTAATGAGGCAGAGGTCTTGCACCATTCTGTTTTCTTGAGGGCTTTATTAAAAGGAGAATGGGAGAATTGCAAGGTGACTGACAAGGTTTCAAAAGGTTGTATTTGAGAAATATGTGAGAGGCTGGAGGCCTTTACGTGCCTCCTCCTTGATCGGGTACTGCTTGTAATTAGGAAATCAAATGGGATCTTTTAGTCTTATAATTACCAGTATAGCTGAATTTGCCTCAGCAGGTATTCCCTTATACTGTGCAGCAAGATTTACCTGTCGGCCAATTTGGTCAGGGAGATCCAGTGTATTCCCAGTAAGTAACATCCCTTTTGGCCTTAGCTGGGATTTTGAGAATTTCCCCCAATTTTGTTAATAAATCTCTTCCTGGCAAGGAAGTAGGACACTGTGGAACAATTAGAAACTCATAGTTAAACATTTTACTTCCAAAGTGCGGAGTAAAGAATCTCTGACTAGGGGTCCCTCCGACCCCAACTACGGCTATAGACTTAGAGGAGAGCTTTCCAGAGAAGGAAATCAAAGCAGAATGAGTCGCCCCTATATCAATAAGCAGTCAAATTGGCTCACCCATGATGTCTAAGATTATCTAGGGATTGTCAGAGGAGATGGTGATATCCACACACAGGGGCACTGTAGGTTCCCCTGGGCCTCATTTGTCAGAGCAGGAAATGAGGGTTTTGGGTGGCCCAGGCCTTCTGCAGGAGCATGGACAGTCAAACTTCCAGTATAATGAGTCAGGTGCATTAGTTGCCTCATATATAGAGCAGGGTCCAGGTGGAGGCTTGGTGCAATCTCAGGTCCAGTGTACAGTTTCTCGAATTTGAAATAGGAACCCTTTCCTCAGTTGTCCCTGGGTTTTTTCTTAGATGACCTGGGTGGGTTTAAGGCATTACCAATTGCAACAGCTATAATTTTAGTCTTTTTCTTCTGTTTCTCCTCTGGGTCCTGATTGTTGAACACAGAAAAGGCTGTGTCGAGCAATTGCACCATAGGTGCCCCATCTGAAGTTTTTGTAGCTTATACCAGATATCTGGGGCTGACTGACAGATGAAATGTTGTCCCATTAGTGCCTCTCCTTCTTTGGAAGATGGATCTATCTTAGTGTACATACTTGTTTGATGGATTAGTATCCTAATCCATTACAGACCAAAACTGGATTTTTCCCCACTCACTTTATCATAATTAACAGACTTTTTAACGCACATTTTCATCCCCATAATAAGAGCAGCTAGCATACTAGACATCATTTTTAGTCTATGCTGAGTATTAAAGTCCCAATTTGGCTCTGTTGAAGGAAAAACTGTTTTAGGGTGGTTTTTCTCTCTCTCTTTTTAAAGCATAATGTTCATCTGCATAGGTTTTAGCCTCTTGTAGGATTCTCTGTCTTTTATCTGAGGTACAGCAAGTGGCCAAGATGAATTGGACATCTCACCATGATAAGTCAAAAGCAAAGGTCAAAGTTGGGACCCCATCTGCAAACTTACCAGGGTCTGACAGTTGGCCTAGTCATTTTTTGCACTGCTACACGTCTGCAACTGAAAAAGGAACCTACACTCAAATATTTCCTTCTGTCCCTGAGACTTTTCTTAGAGGCAGGACAAATTGTGAACCAGAGTAGTAGCGAGCACCACTCTGGGTTCGACCTTCGGGGGTTACAGCTGCCTGTGTGTACCCAGTGGCACTTAGGGGTACCTGAGCAGGCTGCCGAGGAAGCTGAGGAATCCTGGGTTCCTCTGGGAAACTGGGCTCTAGTGGAGTCCTCTGGTCATGTGGAGGGGATGGACCTGAAGATCATAAGGGAGAGGTCAAGGTGACCTCCTAGTGTGGTTTTCCTCCCTACATAGATCAGTAAGACTGAGATCCCCCTGAGAGACAAGTGGGAGTCTCAGAACAGGGTCCTCCATGATATTTTTTTCCTCCTCAGGGCCTTCCCTAAGTACCATGGCTCTTGAACATTTCTTTGGTAAAGAGTGACAAAGGCCTGGACATAAGGCATTTCACTCCGCCTTGTATGTTCCAAGCAGAAGCGCTCTAACTGGAGAATGTTCTCATACCTTAAAGTACCATCCTACACCCATCTTCTGCCACCTCCCAGTTTATACTGAACCCAGACCGTATTGCAATAACAGATAAGGTGTTTGTATTAGGATCAAATTGTCAGGATCAAACCTGTCCCATTTATCAAGGATACAGGCTAGTGACAAAGTTTGGGGAATCTGTGTGGTGACAAAGTTCAAGAGGTTTCTCACTGGCTCAGCTTGGGCCCTAGAAAGAGAAGGAGAGAGCTGGGTCTGAACTCTTCAAGGTGACGTCCCACACGGAAGACCCAGAGTCCACAAGGTGCCCCTGGAGACTTCACGTAGCCTGGACAGACATTTCTGTCCAAACCCAGGTGATGCCAGCATTATTTACTACAGAAGAAACCTTTTGTCTCCATATGGGGACCCATTAACTCCTTAGGGACAAGAGAGCTGAGTCATCTGCTGGCCTTGCCTAGTCCTTTAGTTCCCCTGATGCAATGGCAGGACTTTCCCAGAAAAGTTCTTTTAACCACTGGGTTGAACCTCTTGGTGGCCCAACTTGTATTTATTCTAAGCCATTTGATGGCTTAGCTGGTATTTCAAATCCCTTGATGACTCTACTTAATCAGAGTGAAACCATAAGGGAAAAATATTTCTTGTATGTATTTCAATGGGGAGAAGGAGTAAGAATGGGGATGGCTCTGTTTTTATACATGCACAGTTTAATAACCTTTTAAATGTTGTTAAGCCTTGTTCCGGTCAGGCATCGGGTATAGGTCTTTAATTTATCTGCATTTAAACAGGGAATCACAAAATCCAAGTGGTGGTGGCCTCAGCAGGCTCTTGGGGTGGCTGGGGCACTCATTTGGCAGCATTAGTGCCTTCTGCCTCTAGTGGGCACGCCAGTTGGCTGCACAGCATGCCACTCTGGAGGGGGTTCAGGCCCCCCGTGCTCCCCATCCAGCAGCTCTGTGCTTCCAGCCTCTTCCTGCCACAGAGGCCTGCCTGTGTGGAGTGGGCAGCATGATGTCAGCAGGCCCAGCGCCCGCCTGAGCATCTCTCTGCTTGCCAGGGGCTTGGTTCCGGCCAAAAGCTTTGGGCATTTTAAAACAGACAAGTTTTTTTCTTTCATCCACCTTTCCCCCGAGCCACGGTAAGATGGTCATGCCCTACCGGGACAGGCCTACCGTGAGTGGTGCCTGTGGGCCCACATCTGCCCCATCTGTGCCCTTATTTGTCCAGGACCACAGCTCTGGTCCTCAGGTTGAAGCTCCACCAGCCACAGGTTTCCTGAGTTTTTAAAGAGATAGCACACAGTTTTGTTTTTTTTTTTTTTCATGCAGGAAGAAAGAAAAAGTTTCTTCTCTCTGGTTTTCCATAAGCCCATATGCTCTCCAAAATCAGAGGCTTAGCTCATAAGGGCAGTTATAAGGGAAGGAGGGAGGGAGGGAGGCAGGGGGGAGAGAGAGAGAGAGAGAGAGAGAGAGAGAGAGAGAGAGAAGAAAGAGAAAAAAAAGAGAGAAAAAAATGATGGTGGCCAGTGATGCCCACATAAAAGTATTGCATAGTCATGAAATAAGACAAGATGGTGGCTGTCCATGTGGCAAGGCAACAAGGCAGTCTCCACCCCAAAACACAAACCAAGAAAAAGCCATTTACAAACTAGAGTAAGTGGAATACCAGGCTAATTTAGCAAAATACACAACAAACACGTGGACAAGAAGACATACCTGCAGAGTGAATGCAAGGGCCTAGAAAGAAAAACAAAAGTCTCCAATCCCTCCCCCTATTCCCCAAGGCAGGGGCTGGGAAGCCCCTCTGTGGGGCCATGAGAAGAAGGGTCCCCTATTCCCAGCATAGGGGATAGAGCAACAGAGAGACAAGAAACCTGGCAGCATTTTAGAGAGAAACACAAACCGTCCCCACATGGGTATTACCTTGATCTCCTCAGTACCTGAGTTTCACATTCTTGGTTGGCTTGCAAAAAATGTTATTGGGTAGTTCTTTTAGAAATAGCTCACCAATTAAACATATTCCAGGTCCTTCTTGCCTCGAACAAAGAATTGGATGAGACAAGCCAAAAGGGTGCCAAAAGTTTATTTGAAAGGTGCAGGTGAGGGGGTAAGGGAAAAACTGGCTCTGCAGAGCAAACTTGGGCTGAACAAAAGAAAGGATAAAAACAAAAATAAAAGTACATCCTAGTCTAGAAGACACAGAGTGGGCCATCGTGAAGAGTTACAACAGCTGGCTCCTCGTGGCATCTATGTCCTTATATGTCATCCACGTCTTGTGGGAGGCCACGAGAAGTCTCACATGCAGGGTCCTGGGAATCACTGGGCCCTGTCCTGGGATCTTGTAATTGACAGGTCCCATTTATTTCCCAGTCAGCTTTGCCATGCCCTACCTTCTGTATCACCAGGTATTGAAGACTTGGTCTCTAGTACACAGCATTACTTGGAGGTGGTAAAAGCTTCAGGAGGTGGGGCCTAGTGGAAGGAAGTGAGGTCAGTGGGGTGTGCCTGCGGAGGGGATATTAGTGCGGATCCTCTCCTCTTCCTCTCTCTGCTTCTTGGCCACCATGAAGTGAATGAGTGTCCTCTGCTGAGCAGTCCCACTGTGATGAACTGTGACACCACAAGCCCCAAAGCAATGAGATTAAGGAACCAAGAAATGAAAACCTCTGAAACTGTAAGGCAATATAAACCCTTTCCTCCTTTTAAGTTGATTCTCTTGGGCATTTGTCACAGTAATGAACAGTTAACTAACACATCACATATTCAAGAAAAAACATTTAATAGAGTTATTCCTTGAATATTTCAATTATGTACTCTCTTGGGCCTTTGGAGATGGTTTCTAAGGACTGAGCCAACAAGTAGTGGACTGAAGCGGGGAGAGTCTGTTGTGACACCAGCCATGGTAGTGTACACCTGTAATCTAATGTAAGCACTCAAAAGGCAGAGACAGGAGGATGGCTAGCTCAAGGCCAGCCGGGCCACACAGTGAGACTCTGTCACACACACACACACACGCACGCACACGCGCACGTGTGTGCAAACAAGTCTGTGTTGTAGAAACATGAAAAGTGGCCTTACTGGGCTGTGGGCAACCTGAGAAATCACCCATGCCAGCCTCCATTCCAGGCCCCACCCATCTTCATTCACCTGCCAAAATCTCTTTCCAAATCTCCCCTCGTGCTGGCACTCGCACTCTTTCCAGGAAAACAAACCACCTAACTGATAGCAGTAATGTTGCACAAATACTAGTTTCAATAAGGAGGGGAGCAGAGATCAAATTGCTGATCCTTCTCATTGTCCCTCCTGGCCTCCAGGTCACTCTGCACTTTAAACCCTTCTGTGGACCTGTATCACCCCATCAAGTGATCCTTTAGCACGACATGCAATGGGTTCTTTTTGTGCACATGCGTGCGTGTGTGCATGCGTGCAAGGGGAGCTGGGGCTGGAACCCAGGGCCTACCCCTGAACTACCTACCACTGAGCTTCACCCTCAGCCCTACGCAAAGATACTTTGTGAATGGCGCCTGCCCCGAAAGCTCAGTGTCCCGAGTTCGATCCCCGGTACCAAAAAAAGATTCTTTGTGATTTTACTTCCTTTTTTTTGGTACCGGGGATGGAACTCGGGTCCTTGTGCTTGCGCAGCAGGCGGCGAAACCACTGAGCTAAATCCCAGGCCCTGTGATTTTACTTCTGCATCCCTCGACAGCTCTACCTGCTGCCTCCACAGCCTTTTTCTCTTGTCCACAACAATATTCAACTACATGTAAGCTCCCAAATACTGTGTCCACAGCCCACTAATTTGATCAGCCCTACCTAGAAGTTTCTTCTTAGAGTTCCCTTCTTTGGCTGGTTAATGCCCGCTTATTTTCAAGACTCAACTCAGAGCCAGGCTCCATGGCTCACAGCTGTAAACCAAGCAATGAGGGAAACTGAGGCAGGAGGATCACAAGTTTGAATGTCACCTGGGCAACTTACTGAGATCCTGTCTCAAAATAAAAACTAAAAAGAGCTGGGAGCCCTTTTAAAAAGGCCTGAGAGTGCACACCTATAATCCCAGTACTCTGGGAGGCTGAGGCAAGAGGATCACGAGTTCTAGCCCAGCCTGGGCAATTTACTGACTGGGTTCAATCCCCAGTATGGCTAACAGTAAAAATTATAATTTAGATAATGTTGGTACATTATCTGAATTATACATTAGTACAATAATAAAGCATAAGTGCTCATTAATGTTAACTACCATCATCATCACCATCATCATCATCATCATCATCATCATCATCATTTCCTTTGATTCATAAGGTATTTCTATCTCTTACTTTTCTGATGAAGAAAAACAACATGCTCCAAAAAAGAAATCACAGAATGAGGAAGTGAACCTGAATTTGCCCAAAGTTCATCTATTTTCTTCACTCCTTCTGTCTCAGTGATCCCGGAAGAAATAACACCCTGTTCCAGGTGGAGACTTCAAAGAGAAGGGTGTGTTGGGACAGCGACAAGTTCTCCGGGAGGAGAGCACAGAGGGAGAGGGAGGAAGCACTGACGACAACAGCCAGAGTACACAAGGCCTGCACTGACACTCATAGTATGTGTCAGTCTCACTCATCTGCTCATGATATTTAGCTCTAAGAATTGCTGAAGCTGAACATTCCCCTTGGAATGCAAGAAATAAGACAAGCTCTGTGTAAGACATTTCTGGTCTTGCCAAGGTCAATGTGGTGGGTTTGTTGCTGAGGAAGAGTTCTGACAATTGCTATGGAGAAGCTACAGGAGCAAAGACAAGCAAAACTGTTTGTCTTCCAAATACAAAATTAGAGGGAAGTGCAGTAAACCAAGATTCCATGCATAATAAGTTTTGCAAATAAACATCACTTAGAAGAGAAACTTCAGGAAAGGAAATTGACAAAGTCTGAATCCTTAGAGAAAACCTATCTCCCAGATGGTTAGACTGCTCACGTGCAGGGACATCACTTTTCATCATCCTATGACTTCTTTATTTTTATTATTTATTTATTTATTTAAAAAAATTTTTTTGAGACAGGGTTTTACTCTGTAGTTCAGCCTGGCCTTGAACTCATTGTGTAGCCCAGGCTGGCCTCCAACTCAAGTTGATCTTTATGTCTCTGCCTCCCAAGAGCTGAGATTACGGGTGTGCACCACCATGTCTGGCAACTTTTTCTTTTGAGAAATATGATGATGATTACTCAAGGCAATATCTAGCTAAAGGATTTAGAGAAAACACTCGCATTAGCAAAATCTTTTCTGTTTTTTGGTACCAGGGATCAAACTTGGGACCTTTCCAAATCTTCATGTGTTTTGTTGAGTTTAAGCTTAATGGACAGCTCAAAGCCAAGTCAAACTGTTAGTATGTATAATACTCAGGGACAATATCAGAAGGCAGAGCATAGTATGTCACAGAGAGCAAAGAAAAGCACAACAACTGCCTTAGAACTGAGAAATATACCTGAGTTCTGAAAATGTTTCTGGATGGGTCGCCAGTTTTCATAAGAAGCAAAAACTATTAACAGCCAGTTTCCACATGAAAAGATGCTCAACACAAATCGTCAGGAAAATTCATGTCAAAACCATGAGATAGCACTTCACTTTCACTACAATAGCTATAATTAAAAAGGGAAATAAATATTGGTGATAATGTGGAGAAATTGCTCAGTGGCACACACCTGTACTCCCAGCACTTTGAAACCTTGAAAAATCCTTCTGCATTACTTTTAAGGGTTGTTGAAGTACATTCTTCAGCTGTGCCATGATTTGATAGCCAAAGGACTCTAAAAAGACCATCACTGGCAAATTTGAATCTGTGCTGGAAAGAAAAGAAAAAGAACTTAATGAACACATTAAATACCAAAAAATACAGGGAAAACTTCAGGCAACTTCTGGATGAAACTTCCATGATTACCTTAATTTTGATGTGGATAGAAGTATATCCTGGAGGAAAATCCTTGGTGTGTCAGGTTCTTCTCCAGGGACAGGAAAAACAAAGAATTTTGAAGAATGTTTCAGAGACAACTATATCACAGCCAGAGTTGACTTTAGGACACTTTTGAAAGTGATTAAATTTATAACATACAGTTAATGAAAGATGTGGAAGCAAAAGCTTATGGAAGGTGCTGAGGTTATCAGTCCTGCAAACTGAAGTCTTATTCATCAACAGAACAGAGCTAAGAAGCTAATCCAAGGCTCTGGCCAACATCTGAAAGATGTAGACACAATTTTGCAGAATGATACATGGTATCAAGTACTGTACTATAAGCTAGAGGAGAGGCATAAACCAGTGGTGTGTATGTGAATAATCTGCATTTCCAGAGCCCATTCCTACCTTCCTGTAGCCTCAGAATTCACAACACAAATACTTCTGAATGCCCTTCTGAGGGGGTAATCTACTAATTCAGAATGCTTGTGTGAGCCAGCATTTAGTTTCTTAAATAAGCATTAATATGTTGCAAAACCATCTGACAATAAGGAGAACCATTTGTGAAGTTTCTGAATAAAGAACATGTTGGGAAAAAAAAAGAAATAGCAGTAAGCAGAAAGTTCACCATTAGTCTCTGTTGCACCCTTCACAACACTGTACGTTTTCAGCTGAGGTGGATTCAATTTGTCTTCTTGAAGGAAGTGAGGGGAATTAATTTCTGTCTAGTTGCTTTTAGGAATACATTTGGCCAGCCTTAAAAAAGGAGAATATGGCATCAGATGCTACAACATGCATGAATCTTGAGGACATTTACTAAGTAAAACAAGCCAGTCAGAAGAACACTGTGATTCCACTTAGATGAGGCGTCTAAAGTGGCCAAATGCAGAGTTGTGGCTCCTGAGCTGGTGGGAATGAGAAGGAGGAGTTATTGATCAGTAGGTGTACAGTTCCGGTTTTGCAAGATGAAAAAGTTTCAGAGACTCTTGTGCAACAATGTAAACGTTCTTAACACTACTGAACTATATGTTTAAAATTTGTTAGGATGGGGCCGGGGATTTAGCTCAGTGGTTTCGCCGCCTGCTGTGCAAGCACAAGGACCTGAGTTCAATCCCTGGTACCAAAAAAAAAAAAAGGTTAGGATGGTACATTTTATGCTAAAAATTGTAGGCTAAAATGTTTTTTTAACCACAAGTTAAAAATAAACAGGAAGAGAAAATGTGAAAATAAAAAAATTAACTTGGCACTGATTTTTATAAAACAGGAAAAACCATTAGTGCTGAGTTTCAATTAAGTGCAACTCAAGAACATTACCCATACCTAGTATCTATTTAATCTGATATATTTAAAAGTATAATTTAAAGGAAAGTAACCCCAAAGAGGTCATTTCAATACCATGTTTCCTTGTTCCCATAGTAAAAACCTGTTTTCTGCCAATATTTGTATGCATATTTCTCTAAATGTTTATTTATGATCTACTATGTGCCCAACTTGGTTTCAAGCACTAAGAATATAGTCACAATGAAGGCAGAAGTCTAATACAGTAATACTGAAAGCTACAAAGAAATGTACCAAAGGGTGTTTATTACTACACTGTAAGAGGCTTGGACCAGTGAGTCATAGACAGTGCCTGTCAAACTTTGCTAGGTGTGTGAATCACATGAGGATCTTATTAAAATGCAGACCTAAGCCGGAAACGTAGGCTGGAGCTGATATTCTGGACTTAAACAAGTTGTCAAGTGAGGCCAATGCTGCTGGCCCATGCACCATGCTTTGCAGCTGGGCATACGGAACAATATTAAGATGTAAGATTTTTAAGATGTAATATTAATATGTAAAGTATCCTGCAAGGTTAAAACTTTTTCTTTTCTTGAGGTAGAGAGCACTTGGTGATAATATAATAATACATAGGTGAATGAGATGCATCTACAGATAATTATAATACCAGGAAAATGTGAAATGCTCACCCAGGAAAGTAGAAAGTAGCATAGATCAGAGCTGGAGAGGAGAAACAGCATCAAAAATGGGGAATGGAGGGGTTCAGGAATCCACCTAAGGAAGGAGGACTTGAGAACTGAGCCAGGAAGATGTGCAAGATGTCTGCTTGTGGAGGGAGCAGGATGGTGCTCAGGCTGAGCGTCAGGATCGGCATTTTTGTGCTTTCAGCTCCGAGTTTGTTCAGGGACTGGCTAGTGGCTCTGTTGGGCAGCTGTTCCATTCAGAGGAAGGATTAGGCTGGAAAGGAGGTCCACAGAAAGTTGTTACATGATGAAAGACTAATCCCAGCAAGGCCAACCCTGGAATTCCCAAGAACGGACCTAAACTTTCCCGACCTTTCAAGCCGGGCACAGTGGCATACACCTGTAACCCCAGCACTCCGGGAGGCTGAGACAGGAGGATTACAACTTTTAACCCAAACTGGGCAACTCTTGTTTCAAAATAAATTAATTAATATAAAATAAAATAATAAAAATCTTGTTGTTAAGATTGAATGATATATATATATATATATATTGAGACAGGGTCTCTCCATGTAGTTCAGGCTGGCCTTGAACTCAAGGGGGATGTAGCCCAGTGCAAAGGCCTTGGGTTCAATCCCCAGTACTGGGGAGTAGGGGGAGGGGAGATGGGGGATGGGGACCTTTCTTTCACTCATTTTCTCTGAATACTTAGCACATAGAACCATGATTTGTTGCTCAGGCTGTCTGTATTCCACTCAGGAATCTCCATGTTTCAGCTCCTCTCGCTGCTCACGGATGTTTTCCCTGATTGTATTATTTCCCAGCTTGGTGATTTTCTCTTTCTCTAGCATGGCATTTTTTGCACAGGATATTTGTCAGTAGATTTCTCTGCCTTGGCCCCAAGTACCCTCTTGGAGAGAAGTAGCTTTGGGTTTTCTGTGGGGTGTGCTCTCTCTCGTCCCTGGAATACCTGTCAAGACTGGCCCACATTCCTGCAGCAGTGATTCAGGGTGGGTGTTGGCCCTCTTGTTCCCCTCAGTCCTCACAGCTCCTTGTTGTCCTTCTCAGTTACATTACCTCCTTGATGCTTAGAAGTCCTGGAGGTTGAAGTCTGATTAAAACAGGTGAAGGAGTCAAAGACAAAAACAGAATAATACCAGTAAGCCACTTTTTTTTTTTTTTTGGTACCAGTGATTGAACTCGGGACCTTGTGCTTGTGAGGCAGGTGGCAGAACCACTGAGCTAAATCCCTGGCCCGAGTAAGACACTTTTGTTCATTTATGTTAGACATACTGGGCATTAAACCCAGGGACTCGTGCATGCTGGGGAAGTCCTTTGCCACTGAGCTACATCCCCAACCTGTTTTACTTCTAGACCAGGTTTCACTAAGTTTCCCTACTTGGCCTTGAGCTTGTGACCCTTCTTCCCCAGCCCCCCAAGTAACTAGAATTACAAGCATTTGTCAGCATGCTGGGCTATACAGTTCTTTATAAGCTATTAAAAGCTATTTGAGGATAATTTTGACTATGCCCTGCTTAAGAAAGAACTCTATCAAAAAAGAAAAAAAGAGGCCGGGGATTTAGCTCAGTGGTTTTGCCACCTGCTGCGCAAGCACAAGGACCCAAGTTCGATCCCCAGTACCAAAAAAAAAAAAAAAAAAGGGAAAGAAAGAAAGAAAGGACTCTATCTGTTTTTTCTATCTCAAATTGGGAATCACCAAGCTTTTTCAGTATGAGGTCAAGGGGGTTAGTGAATTAACCTGTCTTTAAATGGGATATCTTCATTATCTCTGAAATTGTCCTATCCAATATGGTAGCCATCAGACATATGCAGAGATTTAAACTTTAAGTAGTTAGAAGTAAATAATTTAAAATTAGTCGGCTATATTGCATCCCAGCACAGAGGAGGTGGGCCACTCCCAGTGCCCAGGAGGAGGCTTCCGGGGTGCCATATCACCCCCCTCAGCAAAGAGGAGGTGAGCCACTCAGACACCAGCAACACACCCCAACCCCCCACCCCCGGTCAATATGAGAAGGCATGTAAACAAGCCTTAAAACCAGACTTCCAAATCACCTAAAGCAACCCAAAGGGAAATGAGATCGAACACTCTGATACTCAAACACCTGGATTCCCTGAACTGACAACAAAAGAGGATCTGGAAAAAATGAAATCAGAAATAATTACTCAGATAACAGCAGAGATTGTGCCCATAGTGCAAGACATGATTAATAACTCTAGAGAGGACACAGATTAAAAAAAATAGAGGAACTGAGGAACGTGATGGAATTTCAACATAGGAAACAAATGCAATCCATAAAACAGATGCAAACAGATTTCCAGGAGATTAAATACTCTATTGAAACTTTATCCAGCAGAATGAGCCAATGTGAAGACAGAATTTCAGACATAGAAGATAGTATTGCAATTAGTGACCAGGAAAAGAAAAATTGCATTAAAATTGAAAGGGACCATGAAAAATCAATCCAGCAGCTGCTAGACAATGCAAAGAAGAATAACATAAGACTGATCGGAGTCAATAAAGAAACAGGAGAGAGTGCAGATGACATAAAAAAACTGTTCACAGAAGTGATGGCAGAAAGCTTCCCAAGAAGGGGAAAAGAACTTGACATACAGATAAGTGAGGTATATAGGACTCCAGCTAGCTGTGATCAAAAAAATCTACACATAGGCATTTAATTGTTAAGATTCCAGAAACCCAACAGAAGAACAAAATTCTACAAGCAGTTAGAGAAAATAAACAAATCACATACAAAGGAAAGCCTATCAGAATCACAGCAGACTTCTCAATGCAAACCCTCTAGGCAAGAAGAGCTTGCAGTAATGTATTTCAAGCCCTAAAGGAAGACAGCCTCCAACCCAGACTGATGTACCTTGCAAAACTATCTTTCAAAATTGATGGAGAAAAGAAAATTGATGGAGAAATAAGATACTTTCATGACAAAGAGCACCTTAGGAACTTCATGAATATCAAACCAGCACTCCAAAAAATTTTAGACAATATCCTAGGAAAAGACAACAAGGATCACAACCCCAGGAATCCAGCAGAATGAATCTGTTGGGTGTGACAAGAAATTAAACGCAAAGCGGGAGAATCCAACAAACAGAAAAAGTCATAATGAAAAAAAGCAGGAGTAGCTGTCCTCTTTGCAGATCAAGTGGATTTCAAACCAAAATCTGAAACATTTCTGGTCCCAAGAATTTCAGATAAGGGATACTCAACTTGTATGTACAAATCTGTTGTGAACATGTGTTTTCATTCCTCTTAAGTAAAAATTTAAGAACAGAACTGTTGGTTCTTAACAGTAATACAAGAAATTTCTGTTTTTCAAAATGGTTTTATCATTTTACATTCACACTAGCAGTATTAGAAAGTTCTAACTGGTTCACACCAAACCTGACATTTGTTCTTTTAAAACTTTTAACTTCATCTCCTTAATGAGTGTATAATACAATCTTGTTACTGTATTGATAAGTATTTTTCTGATTCTAGTGTTGTACACCTTTCCTTGTGCTATACTGGCTATTTATCATCTTCTTGTGTTTACTTTTTAATTGGGTTGTCTACTAATGAGCTGTAAGAGTTCTTTAGATATTCTGGTCATAGGTTATATGTATTATAAACTTGATCTGTTTAAGGACTACTTTTCATTTTCTTAACGATGTCATTTAAAGTTCTAAATCCTCACGGAATCTCATTTATCAATTTCTGTCTTTTATACATCATGTTTTTTGTATCCTAGGAAATTCTTCCCAACCCTAAATTCATAAATATTTTCCCTTATAATTTCTTCTTAAAGCTTTATAGTTTTGGTCTTTCATATTTAGGTTCATAGATCCTTTCAAGTTATTTTTATGTATGGAAATAAAGAGTTCAGGATAATTTTTTACATACAGATACCAGGTGTTCTAGTACCATTTGCTGAAAACGCTATCTTTTCCTCTGCTCTTGAGTTGAGTTTATGTTCTACAAAATGTTAATGTTAAATATCTTTCAAAACTCAGTGGACCAAATTCATGTGGTTCTATTTCTAGATTCTTTGTTTTATTCCATTGATCTATATGTCTTTCCTTACACTAACACTGCCTTGATTACTGTAGCTTTAGAGAAAGTCTTAAAATTAGGTAATAAATGTCTTACAACACTGTTTTTTTTTCTTTTTACTTTTCTAGGTCCTTTGTATTCCTACATAAATTTCAAATTTCAATATCCAATTCTCCATTTATAGCAAGTATACATAGACCTGAATTTTTACATATACCTTGTGTTTTCTAATCCTGCTAAATTCAAATACAAGTTCTAGAGGCTCCTAGAGAATTTCTTAGTATTTTCTCTGTAGATGATCATTTCATCGACATATAAAGATTTTACTTCTACCTTGCCAATCCTATGCTATTTGTTTATTTTCACTGCCAGGCTATTTTGGTTTGGGCCTATGTTTCAAAGTTTAATGGACAGATGAAGAGTAGGTATATCTGCCCTTGTTCCCCATCTTGGGGAGGAAGCATTGTATCTTCTCCATTCATATAAGGTGTTTTGCTAGAAGTATAGAGTACATGGCTTATCTGTTGAGAAGGTTCTGTTCTACTTCTAGTCTCCTGATAGCTTTTACCATGAACAGCTGTAGAATTTCGTCCAATACTTTTTCTCCAACTAGTGACAGGATCACATGGCTTTTTCCTTTCCTCTGTTAAAATGATGACTTATGGGGTTGGATCTTCCAATGCTGAACCAACACTGCCATCCCTATAACAAAACCACTTTCTACATCCTGCCAGATCTGACTTCTAATAGTTTGTTTTGTTAAACAAATTTTTATCTGTGTTCATACTTTTTTCTTCTATTATCTTTATCCAGTTTTAGGATTAGCACAATGTTGAGTTCCTAAAATGAGGGGAGAAGTGTTCCTTCTTTTTTCTGCTTTAAATGTTTGATATAATTGATCAGTTAAAATGTGTATGAGCCTGCTGTTGTCATATAGGTAGGCTTTTGAGCTAGGAATACACTTTCTTTAATAGGTGCTATTCAAATTTTATATTTCCTCCAGAGTCAGTTTCATTAATTTGTCTTCCAAGGTACTTCTTAGAAGTTGTCAAATTTATTTCAAAAAAGATTTTTGTAGTATGCTTTCTATAGCCTTTTAAATTCTGTAAAATCTGTGGTAATGTCCTCTAAATTTTGATATTGTAATTAAAACAATATATAATTGATATTGTATAATAGGAAGAAAAGGTCTAAAGGTGTAGGGGAAGTGGGAGGGGTGGAGAAAGGAAAGAAGGGAAAAGAAAAATTATGAGAAAAGCAAAAAAAATGGAAACCAAGTCTTTGCAAATAGAGAAGGGTTTAGGTGGTGAAGGGAGGGCAGGGGAAGGGGAAAAAATAAGAATCAAGATACATCATGTAAAGGTACAAGATCCCAATGATGAATGTAACTATATTTTATACCTAAAATGTATCAATAAACTTAATGGAAAAAAATAAAAATAAATTAAATAAAATTAGTCCTTCAGTTATGCTAGCCACATTTCACAAGTGCAACAGCTAAAGTGGCTCATAACTCCCATGTGAGATTACACAAATGTGTAGCACTCTCACCATATCAGAAAGTTCTATTGGACCAGGAAAAGATCTTTACCTTTAATAGCAATCTGGTCCACGCCACTTAAATATTCTGAACTTGTTGCTTTTTTACAGAAAAGAGTTTTTCAAAGAGCGATGTGAAAAGTGTATTTTTAAATTTAAATTGTCTGAGTCTGAATCCTGATTTCACTATTTGTAGACTCTGTGACCTTAGGAAGGTTACTCAATTTCTCTGTACCTTATTTTTAATTGTCTGAGTCTGAATCCTGATTCCACCATATGTAGACTCTGTGACCTTAGGAAGGTTACTCAATTTCTCTGTACCTTATTTTTCATATCTGCAAGGTAGGGATAATAGTAGTAACTCTGCCTCAGGTTGTTGTAAAGATTAAATGATATAATTTTTTGTTGTGTTTTTGAGACAGGATCTCATTTTTAGCCCAGGTTGGCCTTAAACTCAAGGTGATCCTCCTGCCTCAGCCACCTGAGTGCTTGGATTATAGGCATGCACCACCACACTCAGCTTTGAATGATATAATTCATATAATGTACTTAGAATAGTTCCTAACTCTTAAAACTCAATTAGGTTAGCTAATTTTTATATTAGTATTGTTTTAGATACTCACTTGAGATTTGTTGTACTTCATTAATTTGAAAAGAGGATTCTTAATAATTCTGGAAATTTTTCCATCATTATCTTTTCAAATGTTGTGTTTCCTTAATTCTCTTCTAAAGTTATTATTAGGATTAAGTGATCTAAAACATGTAAAACACTTAGAATAGCATCATATTTGGGTCAGCTATTATCAGTACTAGTTATAATTCCTTATTCATTTTTAGTCCTTGGAGTTTTTCCTTAATTTATTAGGGATATTTTATAATAATTTATTCTACTCTATTGAATTAGAAATTATTTCAGACTCTTTTTTGATTACAAGCTGTGATTGTTTAGAATATTTTCCTTTCCCTGTTCTTTCATGGCTGTTTAAGAAAATTTAATATCTGTATTACTTTTGAATTACATTAAGTATATGACAGAAATCCCTAAACAATCATAGTTTTAAAAAGTATACGGGGCCAGGGATTTAGCTCAGCAGTGCTGCAGCCTGCCTCACAAGCTCAAGGTCCAGAGTTTGATCTCCGGTACCAAAAAAAAAAAAAAAATTGAAAGCAAGTATAGCCAGGCTTGGTGGTGCACACCTGTAATCCTAGCATTTTGGGAGCTGAGGCAAGAGGATCGCCAAGTTAGAGCCTAACCTGGGAAATGTAGCAATTTAGCTAGTCTTTTATTCCAAATTAAAAAATGACCTGGAGATACAGCACAGTGAGAAAGGCTTGGTTTGAATCCCTAGTTCAGCAGAAAAAAAATAGAACATGATTTCTTTCTTACATAAATGAAGTATAGAAGGATGAGGTCAATGGGAGGTATGTCTTCATGATCTTTAGGAGTTCAGGCTTGTTCTTGTTCCTAAACCTTTGGCTTTCATCTTGTAGGCTAAGATGGCCGCTCTAGTTCCAGCCATTATATCCACATCCTAGTTACTAAAAGAAAGAGTTAAAGAAGGATATGCCTCTTCTTTTTAATATGTTTCTCTAAAGTCATACATACCATTTCCTATTGGCCAGAATATAGTCACATGGGTATGCCGTGGAACACTACAGAATGTGATTTTTTTGGAGACAGAGTCTCACTGTGTAGTTCAGGCTGGCCTTGAACTCACAGTGATCCTCCTGCCTCTGCCTCATAAGCGCTGGGGTAACAGGTGTGCACCACCACGCTTGGTGAGAATGTGATCTTTATTCTCAAACAGCAGATACCAAGGAGGTAACGGATAGTGGAGGAAGCTAGCAGTCCGCCACAGTGCTCTTCTCATGCTCCCTCTAGGATTGCATATTCTCCCTGTCTTGATCATTGCTGTGGCAAATGACTTGGCCTGATTTGCCTGGGACTTTTCTATTGTTAGCACTGAAAGTCCCATTTCCTAGCACCCCCAAACCTACCATTGCAGCTACCCTAGGAAAACTGGAATAACTGGTAACCCAGGATCACTCTACTCAGTTCCTTGAAGAACAGACCTGTGTGTTATATGTGTCATATGTGTTTTCAGTACATTCGTGTCTCTCTCACATTCCTATCTTAACATCCCAGTGTTCAGAATGTGACCTGACTTGGAATAGAGTTGTGCTGATGTAATTAGATCAGATGAGGTGGAGGGGGCCCCTAATCCAATCTAATCCAATGTGACTCTTATTAAAAGGGGAGTTTGGATTCAGAGAGATGCACACAGGAAGAACACGTGTGAAAACTGGAGTTACACTGCCACAAGACAAGGAAGTACCAGAACTTGGGGTGAGGCCTGGAAGAGACCCTTCCCTAGAGCTTTCAGAGAGGATGCCCCACCCTGCCCCACCCTGCCACACACACACACACACACACACACACACACACACACATCTTAGAGTTTCATCCCCAGAACCGTGCAGTGGTGAACTTCTGTTAACTCACTACATTTGTGATACTTTGTTATGGCATCGCCAGCAAACTAATACAATATAGACACTCACTTAAATCATCACAACTTCTTTGTGAAACACCTATTATTACAGCCCCATTTTACAGATGTAGAAACTGAGGTACACCCTAGTTAAGAAAACCAAAGAAAGTGCCAAGGTGAAGTAAGGAGAAAGACACACAGACAACCCAAAACTATAAGGGAAAAAGAAGAAGGGAAGTTTTTGAAGCATTTAGATATGGACAGGAATACAAAGAAAGAAAGAAGTGCCAACGAAAAAGGATTAAAATTGACCTGGCCAAAGAACATTAGAATCTCTAGGTCACTGGATGTAAACCACTAACATTTTTCTTTTTCATATATGCCTAGAGCTTGAATAAAAATGTCTTCCTGTCATGAAATGCTACCTTGTTTTTGACACTTGCAAGTATTTTATTATATTTTGAACCTGAAGGTATATCTCCTATGAGCCCTGGCCTGATATAGGCTTCATTTTTATTTGAAGAGAGGGACTAATAATAATCACTTGTTCCATGAATGTTACTTGGAGAAGTTTGAAGCTCATGTGCTTCACAGATTTGCTTTTAACCAATGAAATAGCACTTATGTTTTTAAAGTTTTATATAGAAATATCTAGTTTTGTGTTTCACATGCATATATGTACACACACCTTTACACATACATACCTGTCATATACAGCTATATATACCTGTAGGTATATATGCATGTGTGTGTGTGAGTGTGTGTATACACATGCACTTCTAGGGAAGGCATAGCTAAAGTCGAAAGTCAAAGGCAATACTCTGGGGGGATGGCACTTAATTTTCCAGAATGCAGTTACACACTGTTTTAGAGAACTTTACATTGTGCTACGAATCAGTCAAAAGAATAAATGGGCTGGGCGTGGTGGTGCGCACCTGTAATCCCAGCACTTGGGAGGTGGAGGCAGAAGAACTGCCATGAGTTTGAGGCCAGCCTAGGTTACATAGTGAGCTCCTAGTGAATTACATAGCGAGACCCTGTCTCAAAAAAACAGAAATAAACAAATAAATAATACTTGGACTGGAGAATGAAGGAGTGGTGGAAACCACAGTGGCTGTATTCACAGTCACTCCCCTTGACTTACCAGGGACATTTTGCCTCCTGGGCCCTACAGGGTTAGAAGTTCTGTTGCCAGCAGGAGCCCACTGTCACCAGAGGACACAGCAGAGGTCCACCTGAATTACAAACTATGGCTGCCATCCAGGCATTTGCATTTCTGGTGGCCAGGGATTAGCAGGTGAGAAGGGTGACCGTCTTGGCAGGCATAATTAACCCTGAGCCAGTGGGCAGTCGGGCTGATTTTACACCGCAGGCTTGGAGAGGCATAAGAGTGGAGTTCAAGATGACCCATTGTGGTGCTCTAGGTTGTTGTTCTCCCTCATCAACTGTAACTGTGAAGAGACAAGTGAAGCAACCCAAGCTTGCTCAGGATGGGTCAGAGCAGGGTTTAAGAAACCCTGGTGGTCAAGTTTGAATGATAGCACTGAAAGCCACCAAGAGCAGCTGGGGTGGCTGAGGGCAAGGGGAATTTCCAATGGGTAGTGGAGAAGGGGGACTCTGAGTTCTACCTGAGGTCACCTGCGGAGACAGAAGTCAACCACGCCAGTCCCTAGACACATGCAGAGACGTGGATTTGCAGGGCCCCAGGAGCCCACTGGGAGACATGTGGCAGTCAAATCTCCCCTCCAGAAAGCTTAGCTTAGTTATGACCAAGGCTTTTAGGGTGCAGTTTCTCATTCACTGGGGACATGACCTTAAAAATTCCTTCCCTCCGCTTTCTATTACCTTTCTAGCAATCAGCCTATGGAAACATTTCATTAACCTATGGGTTTTATTTTCACTCCCTGCATGAGCACTGTCCAATAGAAATCCAGTGCAAGCCACATGTGATTTTCTAATAGCTATTTCATTGGTAATGAGATTTTGCAAACAGCCACATTTCAAATTCTAACCACAGTGCCTGCCAACCTCTCTGGGGCCTTGCAAATGTGCTCTGCCTCGCTAATCTGTGCTGTAACCCTTCTCGGATGCCAGTAACCAGGCAGTTTGTATGTAGGGACACTAGCATTCTTAATTACTGTGTGTCAAGTTCTTTTCCCCTGCTTGGGAAGTTTTCTGCCATCACTTTTGTGAACAGATTTTTTTATGTCATCTGCACTCTCTCCTGTTTCTTCATTGACTCCAGTCAGTCTTATGTTATTCTTTGCATTGTCTAGCAGCTGCTGGATTGATTTCTCATGGTTCCTTACAATTTTAAAGAAAGTTTTCTTTTCCTGGTCACTAATTCCAATCTTATCTTCTATATCTGAAATTCTGTCCTCACAATGGCTCATTCTGCTGCATAAACTTTCAATGGAGTTTTTAATCTCCTGGAAATCTGTTTGCATCTGTTTTATGGATTCCATTTGTTTCCTATGTTGGGATTCCATCATATTCCTCTGCTCCTGTATTTTTTTATCTGTGTCCTCTCTAGATTAATCATGTCTTGCACTATGGGCACAATCTCTGCTGTTATCTGAGTAATTATTTCTGATTTCATTTTTTCCAGATCCTCTTTTGTTGCCAGTTCAGGGAATCCAGGTGGTTGAGTATCAGATTGTTCCATCTCATTTCCCTTTGGGGTTGCTCTAGGTGATGTGGAAGTCTGGTTTTGAGACTTGTTTACAGGCCTTCTCATTTTAATGGGGAGGGGGTGCTGCGAGGGAGGGGTGTTTGCTGCTGGCACCTATGTGGCTGACCTTGTCGCGCTGGGGGCAGCTCTGCTCCTTGGCACTGGTGATGGTGGTATGGCGGCACAGAAGGCTCCTCCTCAGTGCTGGGGGTGGCTCTTGACTTAAATATTTTAGAGGAACTAAAGTGACCTTGATGAACAATGCAAGAAATTACAGCATGAGAAATTCCTTGAATAAAAATGTATTGGGCTGGGAGTATAGTTTAGTGTTCGAGCCTATTCTTGGCATGCACAAGGCCCTGGGTTTGATCCCCAGCACCACACACACACAATATAGACTTAAAAGAAGACAGCCTTGCTGCCCAGGTGCCAAGAAGCGGTGATTCAGGACCTTGCCCCTTGCACTGAAAGTGGAATTCTGATCTGCATCTGGAGATTCCTGTTGGAGTAGCAGGGGCTTTGTCAAGTCTGCCTGGTGCAATGCCAGCTCCCCTGGACCAATCTTTCTGTCCTCTGTCCTTCTCACAGGTGTCATTCTCTAATAAACTTGTCGCGCTCCTTTTTCATCCATCAATTCCTGGAGCATCTGAAACCAGCACTCATTGCCTCACAGACAACAACAACACATCAGTGACAGAAAACACTGGACATTTCCTAGTGCACAGGAGCCTACAGGCCAGTTGGCACAAGTTTAATATTCACGGGGCCAAATTTGGAGAATAATATAACCTCTCATGATTTTATCATCCCACCCATTGACCAGCCTTTCTGTTCCCTTTGTCCTTTGCACAGGTGTCATTTTCTAATAAATTAGTTGCACTCCTATTTCATCTACCAATTCCTGGCCAATGCGAAACCAGTGCATGAACTTACCATGTTAAAATTCTGTCATATTAAGAAACAAAACTTGGAGGGTGCTGTACTTACTTTTTTCAGTACTGGAGACTGAACCCAGGGCCTTGCACATGTTAGGCAAGTGCTCTACCACTGAACTATAACCTCAGCTCTTTTTATTTTTTGAGACCCTTGCTAAGTTGCCAGTCTAGCTTCAAACTTGCAGTTCTCTTGCCTTAACCTCTTGAGCAGCTGAGATTACGGGTGTGTGCCACTACATATGGCTAAGACACTATACTTTGAAGTGTGTTCTGTATCTCTCTCCATCCTTACTTTTGTTTTCTTTGGTCTTCAGCTGTAAATTTTTAATTCCAGACAGTTATTTTTCATTTAAGTTAAAGGACCAAGACTCATATCTTCTGGTGATTCAGCAGCAGAAAAAAAAAGAATTGTTTTTCCATCATTAAGTATTTATTGTGATTCAATTTGTTAAATACTGCAACACACATATATTTAAATACCATATTCTTATTTTTTGTAGTGTTCAATTTGCACATCATTTTCTTAAAATTAGGGCTGTATATCTAAAGTGAGAAACCAAGAACATTTTTCTTTATAAAGAGGGCATCTTTTCTTATATCTTACAGTTTTTTCTTAGTATCTTAAAGCTTTAAAGGTGAATCTTGTTCTATTCTTCGTCTCTAAATTTTCATTCCAAGTTTCTTATCATGTTCTTTCCATGGGTTTGGCTCTTGCTCTGTCACTTGGGTGGGTAGATATTTCTGCAGGTTTGTTTAGTTGCTAGTCAACCACACCTTTGGTTTTCTTTCATAGGATTGAATTGTTCTTCCTCCTAGCTCCTACCTGGCTTTTCTACTTAATATAACTCAGAGTACAATCCTTTTCCTCTTTCAAGTTTTCTGTGCTTTTATGGCAAGTGGGTTATGCCTTTTATTTTAAACAGCTTTATTGCAATACAATTCACATACCAGGAAATTCATCCTTTAGCACATTTACAATACCATAAAATTCATCCCTCAGTATACAAAGGTGCAACCCTCTTCACTTCTTGTTTTTTGGTACCGGGGATGGGTCCTTGTGCTTTTGAGGTGGGAGCCCAAACCACTGAACCAAATCCCTGGCCCCAGAACCCTCCTCACTTCTGATTTTAGAATATTTTCATCACCCCAAAAAGCAGCCCTGTACCCACAGCCATTATTCCCCATTCCCTGGCCTCCTGGCACCCCCTAATCTACCTTTTGTTTCTATGAACTAGCCTATTCTGGACATTTAATACACAAGAGTCATACATCATAGGGGTCTTTCATCTCTTGCCTCTAATAGCATAATGTTTCCAAGGGTCATCTATGTTGTAGCATGTCTCAGTATTTCGTTTTTAGCACCAAATAACACTCCATTATATGGCAAAGCCCCATTTTGTTTTTTCACTCATGAATCCAACACTTGGTGTTATGTGTCTACCTTTTGGCTGTATGAATAATGCCACTATGAGCATTCATATACTGGTTTAGTGGGACATGTTTTCATTTCTCCTGGATATACACCTAGAATTAGAATGGCTGTGTTATATGGAAACTCTAAGTTTAACTTTTTGAGGAACTGCCAAACTGTTTTCTGGATTGGCTGTATCATTTTATATCCTCCCAGGCATGTATGAGGGTTGCAATTTCACTACATTTTCAGCAACTCTTATTATTGTCTGTCTTTTTATGCTCTAGCCATTCTAATAGTTGTGAAATGGCATCTCGTGTGTGATTTTTTTTTTGGTACCACGGATCGAACTCAGGTCCTTGCGCTTGTGCAGCAGGTGGCGAAACCACTGAGCTAAATCCCTGGCCCCTCGTGTGTGATTTTGATTTATATTTCCCTAATGAGTAATGAAGCTGGGCATCTTTTCATGTTCTTACTGGCCATTTGTATGTATCTTCTTTGGAGAAGTTGGGTTTTTAGTATATGTGCTGCCGAAGCGAGCACTGAGAAGTTGGGTTTTTAAAAATCATTGCTAAGTTGTAAATTTTTTCTATATTCTGAGAACAAGTTCCTTATAAGACATATGCTTTGTAAATATTTTCTCCCATTGTTTTTTTAAGCGTGTGTGTGTGTGTGTGTGTGTGTTTTACAGGTCTAACAACCCAGGGCTTTGCATCTGCTATCTTTTTACTTTCTTGATGATGTCCTTTGATGCACAATTGTTTTTTTTGGAGTCTTATTTATTTTTTCTTTTATTCCTTTTTTTTTTTTGGTACTGGGGATCAAACTCAGGTCCTTGCGCTTGCAAGGCAGGTGGCAGAACCACTGAGCTAGATCCCCAGCCCTCTTTTATTGCTTATGAATTTTGGTTGGATCTCAGAAATCATTTCCTATCCTAAGGTCACAGAGATTTAACACTATGTTTTCTTTGAAGAGTTTTATAGTTCTAGTTCTTCACATAGGCCTATTCCATGTTACTTTAAATATTTTAATTAATTAATTTATTGGTGGCACTGGATATTGAACTCAAGGCTTTTATACTGAGCTATATACCCCCAAGCCTTTTAAAATTTTTTTATGTGTTTCAAATTTGCTATCCTCCTACCTCAGCCTACTAGAATGTTGAGATTATGTGTGTGCCACCACACCGGCTTCAAATTCATTCTTTTACCAGTTGAAAAGAAAGACAATTCCTTTCCCATTGAATTATTTTAGCACCCTTGTATAAAGTTGTATTTTTATTAGAGTTTCCCAGATTTTGCCTTGTTTTGCAGTAAAGATAATACATCCTTCTCTTTTATTGGAGGACAAAGAATATGTCTGTTCATTTAAAATGAAAAAAAAGTATGTGATAAGCATCTACCTCAGTACATGCTGATAGTGAATATTTTTTCTTTCTTTTGTCTCCCTGTATTGTAGACAGCTAAGTCAAATAGAAATTCACAGACAGTCAGACAGGGCAAGGCCCTCAAGGGAGTCAGTGCAGATGATAAGAACACATCAAAACTGGCTGGAGGTACATCTGAAGAAGGCAAGACCTTGAGATTAAAATCACAATGCCCAGACGTGCATACTTCCCTAAAGGATGAATGCAAACTCAAGATTTTGGTACCATCCAGTCCATTAAGTCCAGACAGGCATCAGTCACCCAGATGGGTGACGAGAACATCTGGACCCATCCTTTCCCCAAAACAACCCTAGCTGGGTGAGGGACATATGTTTGTAATTCCAGAACTTGGGAGGCTGAGGCAGGAGGATCATTGAAAATTCTAGGCCAGTCTGGGCTACATGGTGAGTTCAAGGCCAGCCTGAACTGCACAGTGAGACCCTGTCTCAAAACAAAACAAAACAAAAGAAAACACAACAAAACACAAAACCCTAAAGGTCTAGAATCGGTTTTTTTTCCTGAATTTTCAGTTCTCCAAGTATCTACTTATTTAACTGCTTATGCAGTAATACAGTTATAACACATGGACTTGACTGACCTCAATTCTTCAAAATCAATGGTGGTTCTTACTTGTTTAAAAAGGAAAAGATTTTCTCGGGTAACAACAACCACTATTGGAAAGGAAAAGAAACAGCATGTGGTTATGGCAGGCAATTCTGTTCTCAGTGATCCTTTTCTCTCTTACATGTTGAATATTAGGAGCTCACATAGTCTGAGAAACAGCAGAGAGCTAAAGATAAGCCCTGTTCATTTCATGCAGGAATTCCCTAAGGTTGTGTGTCCAGGCAATTTTTCTGCCTGCTGGTTAAGTATCTTTTTGTGAGATTCCAAAATTGGTTCCTCTGTGTGAAGAATGTATGTGCACCTACTGAACCTTAAATGTATATGATACATGAACACCCAATAACTTGTTACACAACTCTTTCCAGATTAGAAAAAACATGGGGGGGGGGGAGTAGGTCCCACAGCTAAGTGGTTTCAGCAACTCCAGAGCCAATGGTCTTGCCATTTGGCCAAATCGCCTCTATATCATTGGTCATGGAGCTCCTGAAACACATTTTCTTCCTGTCCTAGGGACTGTGGCCTTTTCGTGACCCTAAGCACAGTGAGGCTTTATTTATGCAATCATTCATAAGTTTTTATTAGCACATGTGTGCAGTACACAATTACATTCATCACAGGGAGTGGGTACATATACATCTTAATTCTTTATATGCCCCCCCCCATTTCTTGGTCATTTATTTACCTTTTGCCATTCTGGGGACTGAACCCAGGGCCATGCACATGCCAGGAAAGTGTTTGACCACTGAGCTATCCCTCCAGTCCTATTCACTACTTTAAAGAATTAAGCTTTATTTATTTATTTTTCAGTACTAAGTATTGAACCCAGGGGGTTTGCATTGAACTACATCCTCAGTCCTTTATTTTATTTATTTTTGTAGACAGGATCTTACTAAATTGCTGAATTGCACAGGTTAAGGTTGAATTTGTGATCCTCCTGCTTCAGCCTCCCAAAAGCGTTGAGACTACAGGTGTGTGCCACTGTGCTAGGCTTCATTTTTAGGTTTACTTATTTTTAATTTTTTGTGTTTTTGAGACACAGTTCCCACGCAGTGCAGCTCAAGCAAGCTGTGAACTCGTGATCCTCCTGCCTCAGCCTCCCTGGTGATTAGACTACTGTATTTTGAAGAGAGGCTCTGGATTCACAACAAAATTTAGCTGACAGTACGGCGCACTCCCTGCCCTCACATGCACAGATCCTCCCTCATCATTCCTTACAGAGTGCTACACTTGTTACAACTGTCGAACCCATACTACCGCAACTTTTGTCCCCACCAGACCACGGCTGACACTGAGGTTCACTCTTGGTGTCGTCCATTCGGCGGGCCTGGACAAATGCGTATGCATGAGTGACAGGTACCTCTGTAAATTCACTGTGCTCCGGGAGGGCCAGATTCTTAGAGGGAAAAGAGAAGAACAGGTTATATGAGAAACCCAAAGGAAAACTAATGTACAGAGCTAAATAAAAGATAAACAGGACACAGGGAGCTCGACCTTGAGCGAGAGAGGGGCCAGCGCCAGGGCGAGCGGCGGCGGCGGAGGCTCAGCTCGACTCCTCCCCAAGCTCGCCCGAGTCCGCAGCTGGAGCTGTCGCGTCGTCCCCCAAGCCCGACCCGGGACGGGTTCCTCCTCCTTTTGTTTAAGTGTCAGGCGAATGGGTTTCCTGTTGACGCCGGAATCCTGAGAAGGGGCAGGAAGAGTCGGCCAGCCCTCTCCCCGACCTCCGCCGCCGGGTGACTCCAGCGTCGCCCGGGTCGACTCTGGCCCGGCCGAGCGCCTTTGGCGACCCCGCCCCTCTCGTTCCCTCCCCCGGAGGCCGGGCTGGCGCCGCGCTGCAGGGCGGGGCGAACGGGCCGAGGCCGCCAAGCCGCAGGTGGAGCCCGCGCGGGCCGTTTCCGCACCGTCGCCTCTCCCGGCCGCCTTCGCCGCCCGCGGGGCGCTGGCGCGGGGCACCCGGTGCCCGTGGAGCGGGGCTCCGGGGCCGCAGCTCGCCCTCGCCCATGGCTGAGGGCCGGCGGCGGGAGGACGAGGAGGACGAGCTGCGCGAGCGCCGCGAGCTCGGGGGTCCGCGCCGCGCCCGGGGCCGTGCGCTCTCGGGCCACGCGGCCGCAGGTGAGGGGCGCGGGCTCGCGGGGCCGGACGGGGCGCTCCGGGGCCACTGGGGCCTGGCCCGGCCGGTGGCGGCTCCTCGCCCGCGCGGTTGGGACGGGCACCTCTCACTCTCGGAGGGAGGGCGGGTGGGCGCCCGAGTGGCCTTTCCACCCTCCTCCTGTCACTTGCGCGCTGAACCCGAGGCTGTTTCCTAGGGTTCTCTCAACCTGCTAGTGGTCCTGTAGCCGAAACTCCAAAATTTCCGTGCAAACAGTCCCAAGAGCTGCTGGCTTGGACCTGGTGGCCTTGGTGATTGCTTATCTCCGGGTGAGTCAGAGGCCGGAGGGAGAGCTCGCTGGGTCCAGCAGTCTCGGGATCGCGACCCCGCCAGAGGGCTGGGCACACCTCGTGCTCCGACTGAGTCCGGATCTGTGTCCCGTGAACTTTGGACCTCTGTCCCTTCGCCTCCCTCCCCAGCCTCCAGAGCTCACCGGTTTTCCACTTGCTTTAGTTATTTTGTGACCTTCCCCATTCTCCCAGTAAAGTCTAGACTAAGAGCGTTCTAAAAGGCCGGAGTGTCATTTCTGGGGCTGTAACGACTTTGCTGGTCGCGTGTTTTGGGTGCCCACAAACTCACGGATCGGATCCAGTAGTCTGGGGCACCAGTAGACAGCGAATGAGTGTACATCCACACCCCTTCCCTCTTCCTGGGCGGCTTTTCAGACGGACATAATGGAGAGGAAATTGTTTGGCCTTTGTTTCCAACTGGATAACTAGTTATCTGGACAACAGGGAGGAACAGACCTAGGGGGACAACGAAGAGATGAAGCAGGAAGCTTCGGATGAGAACACTTGTTCTCCTCAGGACAGTCTTTAGAAAGTGAAGTACAGCGAGTTTCCTTCAAGCCGTGGAGGCCTTTGTGTGATTTCCTTTAACCACTAAGAGAAAGTTGGGAACGGAGAGTAGAAAACGTGATGAAAGGAAAGAACTCGAGCTGAACCTGAAGAAATGGTAGATTCGATGCCCTTGGAACAGTGTTTTCTTTCCTCTGTAGTACTGGGAATCAAACCCAGGGTGCTCTACCACTGAGCTACACCCCGACCCCCTTTTAAATTTTAGTATTAGTTTTTTATTTTGAGACAGTCTCACTAAGTCGTGAAGTTGCCTGAGCTGGGCTCAAATTACCTTCGCTCTCCCTCAGTTTCCCAGAGTGCTGGGATTATAGCCGGACACCCTCCTGCCATGCCTGGCTCCCCAGCTGTTTATGTTTTGAGACAAGGTCTGGGTAAGTTGCCCAGGGTAGCCTAGACCTTGGCAATCCTCCTGCCTCTGCCTCACAAGTAGGTGAATTACAGGGGTGTGCCATGGTGCCTGCCTCCCTTGGTACAGTCTTGGAACCTTAAAGCTAATTCCCTATGCCCATTACTAGGACTTTTCATCAAAATAAGACATTTGTCTAGGAACACCAATTATTATGAAAATAATTGATGGTTTTGTTCAGTGTAAATCCAGAACTAGGGAAATAATGAGTAATTACTGGATGCGAATACATTTTTTTTCAAAAAGGTAATGAAAAAACTTCATGAGGATCCCCCTCCACTGAATTGCAGATCTGCATAGTGTAGGCTCTCTTGGATTCCTATTACCTCCAGCAAAAACTGTTGCTCTTACCAGAGACTGAATACTGTGGAGCTGTATTGGAATTTAAACTAGATATGATTCAAGTAATTATCATTTAGTTGCAATGTGTGTGTTTATTCCAAGGTTGGTGGAAATGGCATTTTTGTAACTTTTTACCAGTTCCATAATTTCCCAGGGCTGGCAAAGCTTTTCTAGGTTCTTTGGTAATATTTTGCAGAGGCATGAGATTGTGTGCTTTTGCACTCAATGTATTTGCCCTCTTCATGAAGGAGTGAAGAACAGCAATATTATGGAGTGGAGAGAGTCAAACTTGTAATTTTGGATTTTATTTCTTTAGGGATTCGTTCTTTAGTAGTTTACTTCTCTTTACAAGCTGTTCTCTCTCCCCTCAGTAGTTACGGTGTTTTTCAGACACCCTCAAATTCCTTACTAAGTTTGGGCATTTGTTAGCCGGTGTTAAGAGGGTGCCATCCTCCCAAGGGAGAGGGAGTGGGAGCAGACCCAGAAGCTTCCCATCTCCTCTGCTTCTCACCTTACACTTTTGTTGTTCACAACACTCCCTCCCCCATTGCTTTATAATCTAAAGATTTTCATTTTCTTTGATCTCACATAATTTGATACTATAAACCTGGGGTTTGGGGACTGGTCAGAGCCTCTGAACCCAGATTCTCTTCCTGCTAATTTATTCGTGGTTGTATACATCATCTGTTTACTTTTGTAACATGCACATAGAAGAGTATACAAAGCTTGTAAATTATAAAGTGGAAACTCCTGCTATCTGTTCCCTAGAAGCAGGTGCCCGTCCTTCCCAGACATAGCCTCCTCCCTCCCTTATAGGAAACCTGTTTTTTTCTTTTTTGATTTCTATTTTCTCCCATTTACGATGTTGGGGATCGAACCTAGGGCCTTGTTGCGTGTTAGGCAAGTGCTCTACCACTGAGCTATACCCACAGCCTTACTTTTTGTAAACTTTGTGGCTAATTCTCCTTTTCTGCACAGTTTACCAGATACGTTCATTTCTACACAATATTTAGTTTTGCCTAGTTTACAGGCTGACCTAAGTGGGACTGCCTGTACATATTCTTTTTTCTATATTTTTGCCATATTTCTTTTTTCTTTCTGAGCGCACCATTTTTTAATTTTTTAATTTTTAAAAATATTTTTGGTACCGGGGATCGAACTCGGGTCCTTCAGCTTGCAGGGCAGGTGGCGGAACCACTCAGCTAAATCCCCGGCCCCTCACCATTATTTTTATTAACCCAGCAGAAGATAGGCCATGACTTGAGATTATGAACTGTCTAGAATGAACTCTTCTAATTTGAAGGCCAAGAGCCCCAGGCAGAATCTGATCACAGGGCACTCTTTGAACTGCAACCTTAGAAAATAAAAATATTTTAAAAATTACAATAAGAAATTGGATTTGGGTAATCACAATTTCACATGAGATGTGAAATTTAACAAATTTAACAATTTAACATGAGATGATAATTGATTTAGTGCTTACCTTCTTCATAAAACATAATTATGTTTTCACGGGGCTTTTTTTGATGGTGGGGGGAGGCTACTGGAAATTGAGCCCAGAGCCTTGCACATGTGCTCTGCCATGAAGCTGTATCCTCAACCCTGCTTCCTTCGGTTTTTATAAAGTAATTCGGTGTCTTTAGGGATGGAGGTGTAGCTCAGTGGCGGAACATTTGCCGGGCATGCAGAGGCTCTGTGTTCAACTACCACTGCAGGAAAGAAAAAGAAAAAAGAAAGGCCTAGATGAATTTTGAAGATTGCAGGAACAACCATGTGCTGAGAGTGAAGGCAGTGAAAGCTAATCAGTAATTCATGATTCATGAGATTAACTTATGGGCAGTCATAGGAAGGGTCTGTGAGGAGCAGAGGATGTAATTGCTTGAGTTTCATGCACTGATGCTAAGGTGTTGTGAATTTGGTATCATGTGAAATATTTACTGTTGATTGTGGCATCCCACGATCCTGAATTGCCTCACCTGACATAGACTGGTTATTATAAAAGCCACCTGAAGCCTTTGGGTATTTTATTAATCCACTGAGTGTCAGTCACAAGGCAGAGGATATGCTACTAATCCAGTGTTTCTCAAACTTTTCCTGCATGCACCGGAATTGCATAAAGGGATTGTACAAACACAGGCTGCTGATCGCTCTTCCCAGAGTTTGACTCAGTTGGTCTGGGTAGTGCCTGAAATTTTTCTTTTTCTTTTTTCAGTGCTGGGGATTAAACCAGGGATGTGCTACCATTGAGCTATATCTCCAGCTCTTTTTATTTTTTCTTTTATTTATTATTTATTTTATTTTGAGACATGGTCTTGCTGTGTTGCCCAAGCTGGGTTGAACCTGAGATCCTCCTGCCTCAGCCACCCCAGTAGCTGGGATTAGACATGCATCATCACATGCAGCACTCTGCAATGAAGAGAGAAATCATATCCCAACACTGAGTCTTAAATTCATTCTTTCTCCCTTTCTTTTTTTTAGGGGGAAAGCACTGCATGTGTTAATTTCTGTCAGTGTGTATAAGAAGTGCAGTAGAGGCCTGCTCCCATAACCTTAACTGGAAAAGGCTTATTGTAAGGGTATACAGGTCATTGGAGTGACACCAGAAGTAGATTTCGAAGTAAGAGTAACTCGAGGAAATGGACAGCAAATAGCTACAGCAAAGAAACACCCTTTGTAAGTTAGAATACTCTACTGCTCCTCCTGTTAGCGGCAGCATCATTTGTGATTCGGTTTATCTGCATCTGCTTCCATGGCTTATGAGGGTACTGAATAATTGGCTCTCTTATTTTTCTCACAGGACTCCCTTTTCAAGCAGGGTCCCCATGCCCATTTACCTCAGAGGCCAATGACAGACTTAAAGACAGGCTTTTTCTGATCACCCCAGGTCCCTCTGCAGGGAAGGGCGCGAGTCTTGTACCCGCATGGCCACCAGTAGGAGAGAGGTGTCTGCAGTGGCCTCAAGCAGATGGGACCTAGGGCCTGGGGTACTCAGGTTTCTCAGCATGGAGACCAGCTGGCAGGCTCCTCTATTATCAGAAGCCTGGGTTTGTGTCCGGCTGGATTTGGGTGTATAAAGGTATCAAGTCCAGCGCCGGGAGCCTTCCCGAGTGTCCACTGCAAAGAGCCGAGAGGGCGGGGCCTAGGGGGAGGCGGAACTGCGCAGGTGCACCGGTCCCAACGCCCTGCCTATGGGAGCGCAGGCTCCACCGGCTTGAGTGGCCACTGAACTGGACCAATGTTCAAGTGGGCGTTTGGCTGCCTATAGGAGGAAAGGCTGTTTCCAGGTAACGGGGAAGATAGTAGGAGTGATTGCAGCAGCAACTGCATTTTAAAAGCCCTAGATCCTCCGCGGCGTACCCGTAGGAGAGGGGATGCTAAAGATATTTTTGAGGAGTTTGGGCGCAGTGGTGCGCACCTGCAGCCTCAGGTACGTACTTGGGAGGCTGAGGAAGGAGAATCACAAGTTGGAGCCCAGCCTGGACAACTGAAAAAAAAATTCTGAGGAAGAATCCACCCTGGGTTGGCTCGTTGGGCATCTTCATGAAGGACAGGTCAAACGTTCCATGACTTGAAAAAAGGCAGTTGCCATTTGGCAGGCTCTCCAGGAGAGGGACAGTGACACTGGGCATTTAGAGTTAAACTTGAGTTAGAGTGAGTGAGTACTTAATGAGCACGGGGGTTTTATAAACCTTAGAGAATATAATGTACTGATCACCTCAGAACTTCCAATTTTAGTGAAGAACAGGGATTTTAATTCTAATGGTCTTTTCTCTTTTAATTGAGTCCCCGGCGTTTTCAATTTCTATAGTAGGCAAGGCGAACCTGAACAAAATTTATTTACCAGTCACTTATTTAGCACGTATAATGTCAGGAATTCATGCAATCCTCCTGACAAGTTCTTTTTATTAGTAGTTTTAAATGTTTTATTATTTACTTTTTGAGGTACTGGAGATTGGGGCTTTGCACTGAGCTTTACATCTTCAGCCTTTTTTTTTTTTTCAATTTTCATCAGGATCTTGCTAAGTGGCCTAGTTGCCCAGAGAGGGCTTGAACTTGCAATCCTCCTGCCTCAGCTTCCCAAGTGCCAGGATTGCAGATGTGGACCACCACTCCGGTGTTATCTTGTGTTAAAGATGAGAAAATGGGATAAAGAGAAGTGGCACTGAGATTTAAAACCTCCCACTGCCGTTGAACCCAGGGCCTTGCACATACTAAGCATGCATTCTGTCACTGAACTACATCCCTAGCCCTCTCTTAGTTTTGAGAAAAAGAGTTATTGAGTTTCTGGGTTCAGACTTGTGAACCTCTTGCCTCAGTTTCTTAGTCAAAAGTAGCTGGGATGAAAAGCAAGCACCATCATGTCTAGCTTGGTCTTTTACATTATTTTTTATATTTTCATGCAGCAATATTGACTTCCTTTTGGTAACAGTTCCAGGAGTTTTAACATATGGAGAGATGCATGTGATCACTATCACGGTCAAGATACAGAACAGTTCCAGCACTTGCAAACTCCTGTTAATGCCCCTGTAGGCAGACCTTCCCCCCACCCTAACTGCTGGCAGCACTGTCTTTATTGCTGTCTGTCCTTACAGTTTTGCATTTCCCATAATATTATGTAAGTAGAACCGTAAAGTTTGTAGCTTTTTTTCCTTCAAATTATCAATTCATTTTTAATCTTTTTAATCCTTATTTACACGTGTAACTTTTTTTATTTAGATTTTGAGACTGGGTCTCACTATGTAGTTCAGCCTGGCCTTGAACTCACTGTGTAGCCCAGGCTGGCCTTGAACTCATGGAGTCCTCCTATCTCAGCCTCCTGAGGGGCTGGGATTATACTACACCTGACATAAAGTTTGTAACCTTTGAGACTGGCGTCCTTCACTCCAGCTCAATGCCTTGGAGATTCATTTTATTCTGTGTATTAGTAGTTTGATCCATTTTACTGCTGAGTAGCATTGTATGAATGTACCTGTGTATTTACCTGATAAGGGATATTAGATTGTTTTCAGTTTCTGATGGTTATGAATAAACCATTCTTAACATTCCTGTAGAAGTCTTTGTGTACACATACATTTTCATGCTCTAGTTTATACCTAGACTTCAGTTTCTAAGGTCATATGGTATATGTATATATGTTCACCTTTTTAAGAGACATCCACACTGTTTTGCATAGTGACTGTCCTGTTTTGCAGCATTTCCAGGAGTGTAGGAGAGTTCTGATTGCTCTGTAGTTTCACCAGGACTTGGTGTTAACAGATTTCTCTTGTTTATTTTTAGCCATTCTAATAGATGTGTGGTGGTATTTCATTGTGGTTTTACTTTGCATTTTCCTAGTGGCTAATGATATTGAGCATCTTTTCACATGATTAATTGCCATCCATATGTCATCTTTGGTGGAGAAGTTTCAAATCTTTGCAGTTTAAAACTGCATTGTCTTCATATTGTTGTTTTTGAGAGTTCTTTATTCTGCACTGAAGCTTTCTTGGATCAAAGTGAATTTCCCCATAAAAAATAATGGAAACTCAGATGATTCCTTCCACAACCCAAAAATATTGATATAAAATGATTACAACACTGTAATATGTTAAGATATAAAGAAAAATAAAGTAACCTGCACTTACCTTTGAAAACCTTCGTGGCTGGTGTGAGGAGAGGGTTATTGTGTTGGACAGTTTTCACTATCACTAACAGAATCACTGCTATCTATTGGCTCAATGGAATCTTCTTCCTTTTGTTCAGCTTTAACAAGGAACCTCTCCTGTGACGCTTGCTTTTGTCACCTTTTGAGGATTTCTTGGAAATGTGGCATTGCACTGTCATTAAACAGATTTATCGAACTGCTACAGCCTTATTTGGGTGGTCCTTTTCTACAAAATTTTGCACAGTTTGCCACATTTTACACATCTCCCTAATCTCATTTGAAGTGAAGGATTCCTCTGCCTTTTTCTCTTCAGATGAGATCTCCTCCATGACCTCCTGCTGTTGGGAGATGATCACCCATGGTTCCACAGCAAGGGGGAGAGGGGAGGAAGAAGAAGAGAACAATTGTGATCATATGACATTCAGTGTCACTACTCGTATTGCAAGACATCACACATTTATCAAGTTAAAATTTATTAGAAATGTTTGTTCAGCTTGCAGAACACTTGTGGAGCAAGTTTCTCGCAACCGAAGGTTTTACTGTACTGTATTTAAAATAGCTGATTTAAAGTATTTGTCTAGCAATTCCAATGTCTAGGTTTCCCAAGGAGTAATTTGTATTGATTACTTTTTGTCCCTGTGGGGACCATGCCTCTTGTTTTGTTGCGTACCTGATATATTTTTGTTGCAAAGTGAGTGTTTTGAGTAATGTAGCAGCTGTGGAAATCAGATTCTTCTCCCTCCCTGGAGTTTGTTATTGCTGCTTGTTATAGAGATGGCTGTTCAGTGAATTTTCTGAGCTCATTTTGTAAAGTCACTTTCTTTGTCATGCTTGACACTGAAGTTTCAATTTCATTAACATAGTGGCTGGCTAGTGATTGGACAGTTTTCTTTAAATGCCTACAACCAAAAAAAGCCCCGTCTTTGCAGATGAGCTTTGCTGTGTGGCGTTGTTACACACCTTCAATTCTCAGCTAGGCAGCTTCCAGCTCTGCTTAGCTATTACTTCCTGCTGTGCAGAGCCTGATTGTCAGCAAGAGGTGGGAGCTCTCAGCTTTCTTAGGTCCTTTCTGAGCCAGGGGCCACCCTAGCCTTCTAGAGTCCTAGAAATATGTGGGAACTTTTTTTTCTTTTGTGGGACTGGGGATTGAACCCAGGTACTCTTCATGGAGTTACATTTTCCAGCCTTTTTAACTTTTAAAAAATTTTTGATTTTTTTTTTTTACCAAATCACTAAGTTGCCCAGGGTGGTCTTAAACTTGAGACCTTCCTGCCTCAGCCTCCCTCAGTATAGGGATTTACAGTTGTGTGCCCCCACACCCAGCTAATATAGAAGCTTTTCAAAGCCCTTATTCCCCAAAGCTTTTTGTTCTCTAACTTTCCTTCCATCCTCTTTACCTTTTTGATCAGTCTGTTGTTTGCCCTATTTCTTATCTTCATGTAGCAGCAAATAATATATTTATTTGCCTATAAATATTTGTAGCAAATGCCTCCACTAGCCACTTTTGCACTGAGAGTTCCAAGTTGGGTGGGATAAAAGCAAGTCTTTTGTGGTGAACTTCTGGGGAGCCTCCAGACAAGTCAGCCCAAGTCCCATGCCAATACAGAAGATGTGGGTAGTCTTACTCATTTTTGAAGTTTTGGTGCTTCCTGTAGTAGCATTGAGGTTTTTCTATGAGAGGAGCCTTTTTCAGCTGTTGGTAGCGCTGGGCTCAAGACCCCTCATTCAGGTCCTGCAATGGGCAGCTTGCTTTTCTCAGACTACAGATAACCCCCTACCCCCTTGTTGCATTCTAGAACAAGATTTCCAAGGAATATCTGGTCAAGGGAACACCATGTCCCTCTTTGCTGTTAAGAGCGGCTCGGAGAATGTAGCCTTGCTGCGCTGTTCTGGTACAAACCAGTCATGTCCAAAAATAATACAGGCTTAACACTGTGGAGAGGAATTGGGGAGCGCTTGGAGTATGTCACTTACACTTCTGCAGTGTTTGTGTTTCTTCTAAGGAGTACTTGATACTTTTGAAATTAAAGAAAAGTAAATTTAAAATACCTAGGCTGGAGAGATATATATAGCTCTGTGATAGAGCTTGTGCCTAGCATGCATGAGGCACTGGGTTTAATCCTTGACACCAAAAACCAAACAAAAACTTTGAAGAGTAGCTGTCTACTGGACTAGTGCATTTGTTGCTCATATTATGGTATTTTAAAATGGTATTCTTTTCCCTAAGTTCATAACAAATGTTATACTGTTGATATAAGAAATGATTGATAAACTCTTTGAGCATATGATAGTCAGAAGGGAGTGTATAATTGTGTTTGCTCTGAAGATCATTTTTCAAAATGCTGGCCAATTTATCATTTGTTCACATTTAGTCTTACGATAGTCACTTGTTTTCATGAAAGCTATAATCCCTTGAGAAGCAAATCCTCATTTATAACCAAACTGTTGAATACTATTTAACATAATCAAAACCTACCCTTAGCATTCTCTGCTTTATTTTTCCTGTGCATTTCATCTTTATTTTGTAACCCAACAGATCCAGTCATAGGAGACTGAATTCAGGAGACATGTTTTAAATGCTCACTCACCTTCCCATCAGCCAGCTCTATGACCTTGATTTAATCTCAGATTCTTCATGGGCAATATGAACAATTTAGACCCAGGTCAGAGGCTCATGTCTATTTTTGTTTTTGTTGAGACAGGGTCTTGATAGATAGTCTAGCCTTGAACTTGAAGTCTTCCTGCCTCAGCCTTCTGAGTGCTGGGATTTCGGACATATGGCCCTATGCCCAGTTTCATACCTGCTTTATAAGTACAGTTTTACGGGAACATAGCCATGCTCATTTGTATTCACATATTGTCTGTGGCTGCTTTTAACCTGCACAGTTGAGTAGTTGGTACGAAGTCCATGTAGCCACAAACCTATCCAGTCTAGCCCTTTGTAGAAAGTTTGCTAACTCCTGACTATCAAGTCTGTTTTCAGGCTCATAAGTCTTTGATTTAGCTTTGGGACATGTGCTCCCATCTCCAGTCAGGAGGCTTCTTAGTAAATTATCAGAAAAGCTCAACTTGAAGAGGGGAAACACTTAAAATTATATATTATTATTTGCTAGATACTTGCACCAGTTGTATTTTGTTGTTAATAGTGAGGTTACAAACAAGCTCTAGAGCTCAGTTCTCACCCAACTGGTGACCTTATAACCTATGGAGTTCATTTGGGATCCTTGCCAAAGGAACAGTCAGTTTCTAGCTAGGAAAAGGAGTAATGGACAAGAAACCACGTGCCAGCATTTAAACTTCTGCTCAGAGGTTGCATATACCATTTCTGTACACATTTCTTTGGCTAACCTGATGTTAATAGTTCAGGGACGAGTCATTTTTATACAAGAGATCCGGTATTTTACCCAGTACCCTGAGGGGATTGGATAATCCTTTTAAGTAGAGAACAGTGAATCATTAGAAACTGTCATTTCCTATAGCCTCCTTACAAGTTTGCCAGTTTGAGGGGATTGAAACTCTTGGCAGAAACTTGATTTTGGACTTCTTTGTATGTTATTTTTCAGGAACTCTCTGCAACTAATAAGTAACTAGAAAATGGCCTAGTGAGCTTTTGGAGTATATTCTAGTTTTCTCAACTTGTTAATTTAATGTTCAATGTAAGAATATAATGTGTTTTGGGCTTTTGTTTGTGTTGTTTTTGAGACAGGGTCTTACTCTGTAGCTGCCCAGAAAGGAACGATATAGTGTGAATGTTACTGAATGTTTTAATGCAGGGAATGACATGACCACAGTTCACATTTCAGAAAAATCTCTTCTATGGTTACATAGGCAATGAATTAGAGAAATAAAAGACAGGGCCGGGGATTTAGCTCAGTGGTTTCGCCGCCTGCTGCGCAAGCACAAGGACCTGAGTTCAATCCCTGCTACCAAAAGAAAAAAGAAAAAAAAAGACAGAATTGACCAGTTACAAGAGAGTTGCAAACAGCAAGAAATCGCTAGACCAAGATGGTGTCGACGAAAATGGAGAGAGGAGGACAGTCATGAGCTACATAAGAGAGGACCAACGTAATCTGGTACTTGATTATATACAGTTAATCCTGGGGGAAGAAGTTAAGTACTTCACTCAGGTTTCTACCTTGGGCAATTTAGTGTCATTCAGGGAGACACAGAAGCTTGAAGAAGAAATAGTTTGAAGATGAGAAATATAAGCTAAAGACACCAGACTCCATAAAAAAGTAATTCCAAAGCACATTATATAGGCTGAGCATGTGGCACATGCCTGGAATGCAACACTTGGGAGACCAAAGCAGGAGGATCTCAAGTACCAAATTATGTTGGTCCTCTTTCTTATGTAGCTCATGACTGTCCTCTCTCCATTTTCGTTGACACCGTCTTGATCTAGTGATTTCTTGCTGTTTGCAATTGCTTTGTAACTGGTCAATTCTGTCTTTTGACTTATTTCTCTAATTCATTCCCTATGTAACCATAGAAGAGATTTTTCTGAAATGTGAACTGTGGTCATGTCATTCCCTGCATTAAAACATTCAGTAACATTCACACCATATCTTTCCTTTACAGTTCACAGTTCTTAAGGCTGTGTACCTTTTATTCCCTTTATTTTTTTCTGGGTATTTCTAGTTCATTTTTGTTTGTTTGTTTGCTTGCTTGCTTGTTTTTGGTTTTATGAGTCAGGGCCTCTCTGTGCAGTTCAGGCTGACCTTGAACTCACTATGTAGCTGAGGCCGGCCTCAGCCTTCTGAGTGCTGGGATTACAGGCCTGTGCCACCACGCCCAGCTTGGGTCCTGTTATGCTCAGGTTACTTTCATGACTAAAAGTATACTTTCCAGGGAATTATTTTTCTGGAGCATACGGTATTTTATGATTCAGTATTTAGTAGCTATTTCTTGCTTGTAGAAACTCACATACTTGATAATCAAATATTTAATTGAACCAAGCTGATTGCGTATAGTATAAAGTGTGGTCCAAGGCAGGACACTTCCATCCTGCTGCTCGATAGATTAGTGCTGCTTTGAAGGGCTTCACGCAGACAGATGGTAGCCACTGGGCTCTAAAGAAAGCTAGGTTGGCATTGGTTTAATTTTACTTTCTCTGAGCCTGTTTTTACAAGTTTAAAATGTGCCCATTTCAGAACTAGTTGTTTATTGGGCAGGGCCTCTTTAAATGGTCTAACACCTTCTTCCATGTATGACACTAAAGAAACAGTCTCTGGACAAAAAAATGTGAAACACAGTGCATCTGCCCTTTGGAATACTGTCTCCTAGTGTCTTTCATGTTAGCCCTCTGCTTCTGAATTAAAGATAGTAGCTTCATTGAAGTCCTAAGGGGATAGATTTCTCCTAAAACCCAAATACTTGTCTTTGAAGATGCTCCAGTGATTTAAAATTTAAGCCCAAAATGTTTTCATTATTTAAAATTCATTGACACAAAACTTCTTTGATCAACCAACTGCTTTCTTTTCTTTTTATCTAGCCTGGTAATACAGTATAGAATTTTTAGTGAAATTAATTAACTCTGAAGCTTTGTGGTTGTTATAGTCACAGCTTTCTATTATCATAAACCAGTTTTAAAATTAGAGCTTACTTTAAAAAATAATAAGCAGTGTTTAAATTCCAGACATTCGTGGTGGACTGACCAAGTCCTTAAGCATGAGGAGTAAATGTTGAGGTGACAGTGAGGGAACACTACAAATACATGGGAGATTTTTGAATTTTCTACATGGGGTATTTCTGCGATGCTTTAATTTGCTTTTAATAAGCAGAATTCAGGAAGAAGATTGTTTTCCCTCTGCACTGGAAATTGAACGTAGGGTTGCTTTACTACAGAGCTACATCCCCAGCCCTTTTTATTTTTATTTCGAGACAGGGTTTCAGTATGTTGCCCAGGTAGGACTCAAACTTGAGATCTTCCTGCTTCAGCCTTTCTCAGTGCTGGGACCACAGCACCTGGTAAAAATTTTTAAAGTGAAAAATTAGTTGATTTTCTCCTCCTTTAAGGAGGAATCAGCAATCTTATCAGCATAAAACAGGCTGAGTTGTGATTACTAAAATATTCTGGGGTGCTGTGAATATAGGTCCTCTTAAGTCTCTTGGAAATTTCAAGAAAAAATGTTGTGAATGTGCATGAGTGGATTTTTGGAGTGTGGTGTTAAGGGTGGTGTGGAGAAGAAGGGCCTTAATTCACAAATTCTTACCCTGCACTCCTGCTCGCCCTTCTGAGCTCCACACTCCCCACCCAGCATCTCTACTTGGGTAACTATTAGATCTCTGAAATCTAACATGTCTGTATCAGTTTCCTATTGCTGTGGCAACAAATTAACTACAAATTTAGTGTCTTAAACAGCCCAAGTTTATTCTTAGAGTTCTGGAGGTCAGAAATGTGCAGTCAGTTTCACCAGGCTAAATGAACATTGGCAGGGGTACAGTCCATTTGTAGGCCCCTCGGGGAGAATCTGTGTATTTGCCCTTTTATCTTCAGAATCCATCTATATTCCTTGCCTCTTGATCCTGCTTCATCTTCAAAGCCAGCATCTTCACTTCTCTTTTTTCTCCATCCGTCTGTCTGCTGCCTTGTCTCTTGAGCATCTGTTATGTGAGCCCTTGTTATTACTTTGGACCTACCCAGATAACTCAGGAAAATTTTCCCAACTCAGGATACCTAATCATCTATGCAAAATCCCTATTCCTATGTACAGCAGCTTGGTCACAAGCTCTGGGGATTAGGAATGGACATCCCCAGGGGTCCATTCAGCCTGCCATTTGATTTGATAGCCTGTTCCTCTATCTTTCATTTCATTTATTGGTACAGTCAGTATCAGGCCAGTAACCTAGGAGTCATTCTTGATTTCACTTTCTTCTTATATCTCAGTCATCCCACCCACTCCTACCACCTGAATCAATCTATCAAATCATATCCAAGTCTGATCAAAACGTTACCTTGCTGCTACTGCCCAGCCATATGGTATTTAGGATTTTCCCCTTCTCTAATTTCCACTGTAAGCACAGCATCATTAGCATTCTGGAGCCTTAGACTCTCCCTGCCCTATTCCTTTCAGTCTTGGAGTGTTCAGAGTTAATTATAGTATGTGCCTTGTGGGCTAAGTGTCACCAGAGGGGAGACAAAGTGCCACAGCACTAGATCCCAAGCACAGGGAGATGGGGTCTGAAGGCTTCCGTGGTGGTGGTAGGTACTGTGGAGAGGATTCGCCTTGGTGGAGGGTAATTATTCTGAAAGTCAATTAGAATTTCCATTAAAGATTTCAATCTCTTTTGTTCTTCTGACAGTGGACATTTCCCCTCAGTTATTGATAACAGAGGATAAAAGTAATCTAATCTCTGATTTGGAATGACTCCTTCCTCTCCCCCTCCTCTTGAAGAAGGAAGACTTAAAAAAATTCTCAGGCAGCTGATTTTTAGTGTGTAAATAAACTATACTTGGTCAGATTTGGTGGGGTGAATGGGATAGCTTCAGAATGAAATGAAGGATCTGAAAAGATGAAATACGGGCCAGGGATTTAGCTCAGTGGTTTTGCCGCCTGCTGTGCAAGCGCAAGGGCCCAAGTTTGATCCCCAGTACCAAAAAAAGATGAAATACCCACTGTTGAAATGATATAAAAATACAACTTCCACAGTTTATTATTCTGAATCCTTTTTCTGAATCTATCCTCACATTTTTAGATGACTTTCAGTTTAGTGAAGTAAAGAAGAAAAAATAGGTCATTACTTGAAATAGTCTCTTTGTTATAAAGAGATCTGGAAATTGAAATAACGAAATACACAACTTTTTTCCCACTTTTAGGAAAAAGGAGTTGTTGGATTTGTAGCAGCTTTTGATTGTTAAAATTCCACCTTAATTAAAAATTTCTCAAGATGTTTGAAAATGGATGGTAGCTCCGGGGTTTCCTTTGCCTCCGGGTCAGAGCTTAGAAAGACAAGGGGAGACCCCAGCCATCACATCTCACACAGGCAGGAGGGGGCCTAGAGGGAGAGAAGGAATTATTCTCTAACAAACTGAAAATGAATGAAAATAAAGGTACTGATTGAAAAGAAAGTGGAGAATACGAAGATGACTTTGAAAAGGACCTCGAGTGGTTAATTAATGAAAAAAAATTGATCCCAGCATAATAGAGATGGCTTACGAGAAGGAAGAGAATTTTTTTTTTTTTTGGTACCGGGGATTGAACTCGGGTCCTTGCACTTTCGAGGCAGGCAGCAGAACTAAATGCTAAATCCCCGGCCCAAGGAAGAGAATATTAATCAGGAATTAAAAGAAAATGAAACAGAAATAGAACACATGAAACAGCTTGCTGATCTTGATAAATCTTTGAAGGATGAGGTTTCACCAAGAAAAAATGACTTTATTTCTGTCCCAAGTATTCAGTCTTTGGATTGCATGTCAGATTCAGATAGTGAAAAAACTCTTTTCAGGCATCCACACTAGAAAGTCAGAAAGACCTGGAGGAGGATGAGGATGAGGAAGTAAGCAGTTATATTAAGGAGAAAATTATACAAGCTAACAAACTTCTACAGACCCAAGAACCCATGGATGATAAAAGGGAACGAAAACTTAAGTTCAAGGACAAATTAGTTGATCTGGAAGTTCCTCCACTAGAAGACAGTGATATTTACAAAACTTATTTTGAAAATGAAAATAATGTGTCCTGAAAACTATCACAGTTAGGTATTTCCAATGAGTTAGGGCAAGAAAATGTACTCCTGTCACTCACTGAAGGAAGCTTTGAAGAAAACGAGGATATGAAGATACTGGTAGAGAAAGATGGAAAGTTTGAACTTCTGAATTTACAAGATATTGAGAGCCAGGGGGTTTTGCCCCCCCTTATTAATGCTAATAGTACCGAAAATGAACCCCAACAATTGTTACTCAGATCTCCCAACTCATCTATCAATGGTGTCAAGAAAGAAGAGCCCACGGCAAAGATTCAGATTACTCAGTCATCACCAGGAGAGCCCCTGGCTTCTGTCCCTCAGCCACCACCCAACCCCAAGACTCATCCTCTCTCTGCTGCCACCTCAGATCGAAATAAAGGAAATGGGAAATCTGATCATCGGACACAGTCTGCCAATATATCTCCAGTGACCTCAACATACTCTTTCCCTTCCACAGAAGGAACTCCGGAAACAGCTAGAAAAGAAGAGAGAAAAGCTTAAGAGAGACGAAGAACAATGGAAAATAGAAGAGAAACAAAAGAAAAAAGAGAACGACATGGTCTTCAAAGCATGGTTGCAAAAAGAGAGAGAGAAGTTTCTAGAAATGTGGAGAATCCAGCTTGCTAAGCAAATTGAGGACGTGAACAGCAGACAAGAAGACAGAGATCCACAAGAAGCTTTCCGATTATGGCTTAAGAAAAAGCATGAGGCGCAGATGAAAGAAAGAAAGTCAGAAGAACTAAGAAAGCAAGAGGAATGCTTATTCTTCTTCAAGGGAACAGAAGGCCGGGAAAAGGCTTTTAAACAATGGCTAAGAAGGAAATGAATAGAGAAAATAGCAGAGCAGCAGGGTGTTGGAGAGAGAGCTAGACAGCTACAACTAGAAGCAAGGCACTCGAAACACTTACAGAGCTACCTGTATAGTATGTCAGAAGCCAAATCTTTTCCTTTACTGATCATTATAACTGAAGGAATCTATTAAACATCTGGTAGCTCCTATTATCTAAAAAAAAAAGATGTTTGAAAATGAAATATTCCAAGAAATAAATTATTCCACAAATTAAAATTGATTTTAAGGGACAAATTTATGTTGAGTAGAGTGTAAAGATTTGCTTCCTCTTCATGCCATCAGTTACAGTTCATTGACTTAAATTCGTTACCAGTGTGTGCTTGACATTTTAGTTTTTTGAATGTAAATGTTTATTGATTTTTTTTTTGTCTAGTAAGGTGTGAACAGGTGCCGTATCTCATATTTTGGATTAAGCTTTCATTTTGTGTTTTAGCAATTGAAGCAAAATGTAGATAGCTAGTTTGAGCCTTTTTGTGGAAAAGTCACCCATACTGTTGAGATCTTTACCGAGCCCTCATCACAGACCAGTCATAGTTATTGAAGCAGAAGGTAAACTTCCTTGGTCATTTTGTAGGGAGAAGGGGTCTGTAAATAGGGCTACTCCTGACCAGAAAGAGTTAAAGCTTCACTGGAGAAAGCAACTAACAACACAAGAGGGCAGGCAGACAGGCAGAGCACAGGGGGAGCCAGGTAGCCACCCCGCACCCACCTCCAATAAAATGCAAAGGAGACAAGGCAGCCACTTAAAAGACAGTTCTTACTCAATATATAAAAGTACACTTATCCATCTGTGTACATATAGAGTACATACAGATACACACATATATAGACGCACGCGTGTGTGTATGTGTTCCTGCTCTAGGGCCACTATCACCTTAATTGCTCACTTGGCCTGGTATGTAAGGCCTCCATACATTTTGGACATAAGACCTTGACAGGACAAAGGAAAGCCAGATGAGGCTCACGTAGGAGTTTGCATGTAGATGGTGATACCCCGATTAAGGGTTTTAGGGGCTGAAATAGCCAATTAGGTTGTAACAAACTGTGTGGGGGGAGGTCTCTTTCTGCCATGCTCATAAAAAGGGCCAGGTGCAAAAGGCCCTTGGGTCCTCCATCTTTCTGGAGCCCCTGTTCTTCATTCGGGTAGCTAGCTACTCCTTTTCCCCCCTTTCCAGTAAAGTGTCTAATAAAATGTCTTCCTTTCCTTAAACTATATTTCTAATTTTTTATTGATATGGAGGTTACGAATCCCGGAGCTGCCTGCCTGCAGCAGACATGGGGAGCAGTGCTTGTCCCCTGGATGCAACAATTTTTTAAAAATAGCTTTACTGAGATATAGTTCCCTTGGCCATTTTCCCATTCCCCGTTTTTTGGTTTGTTTGTTTGCTGTTGTTTTTTTCTTTTTCAGTTCTGGGAATGGAACTCAAGGCCTTAGGCATGCCACGGAGATGTCCTACCACTGAGTTACATCCCTGGCCCTACTTTTAAAACCATTTTCTGTGGTGCTTTTAATGTGTTTTTCAGATATCCATTGCTTCCTTTTCCAAGTGGTGGACAGAAATAAGTGGGTTGAGGTGTCCAAAAGGCCATTCCAAATGTAGTGGACAGGCAAAAGGCCTTGAGGTGAAAGTGGGATGAAGCCTTGAGAACATTGCTGTGGATAAAGGGAAGAAACAAACAAGGTCGGTGCCAGAATGATGAACTATAAAGTAGGTGGTAAGAAAGATAAACTTGTGCCTTTCTCAGATTTCTTTGGAAAATGAGGTCTTTTTGTGTGTGTGAACACAGATAAAGAATAGAGGAGACCGCACCCAGCCTGGGGGAAATATCTGTGATGTCCAGACTAGAGCAGCCTCCTGTGCTTTGCTCAGCTCTGCCTCAGTGCCTTGGCATCGAAATCTCTTTCTCTCTGCCTCTTATTTGAACTCTGCTGCTCTCTGACTGCCCTCTGTGGCATCCTAACCCCCTCCTGGCCACTTCGTACCCTCATCCGCAGCACTGTGGGGTTCTCTGCCCTTCTGCTCTTTCATTCTTACCTTGCTCCGGGCCCCTCCAGCGGTTTCTTATCTCACAGAGAATAGAATTCAGAGGCCCGAAGAGGCTTCCCAGGTTCTGCAGAACCTGGCCCCTGCTCCCTGTGGTCTCAGTTCTCACCCCTCTCCATCTGTGCTCCTTGTGTCCGGCCACACAGAGCTCCGGTTCTGCCACACCCCTAGGGTGCTCCCATTCCAGAACCTTTGGACTTGCTCTTCGCTCAACCTGGAATGCACTTCCCCAGGTCTTGTTTTGTTTCCCTTCTTCATTAAAAGCTCAGTCAAATGTCCCCTCCTCAGAGAAGCTTCCCTGACCATGCGGCAGTGGAATCGGCCAGCCTGTTACTCTTTCCCGCCTCTCTTGCTCTTCTGTGTTACAGGGGATTATAGTTTGCATTCCTTTTGCATTTGGTGTTATGTCGCTCTCTCACTGGAGTGTAGTCTTTGAAGTCAGACTTAGTGTGTTATGTGGACTGCAGTATCCTTGGTGCCCGGAATGTTACCTTTACATGGTGGACACTTAATACTGTTGAGTGCACATTGACATACCGTAGGACTCAGACCCAGTCTGTCTTCCCCAGAAGAGGGCTCTGTCATGTTGTCCAGTATGGACCCCATTCTTGGGTGAGACACCAGGTTAACTGCCCTACCACTTCTGGGCAGCTTGTTAAATCAGGTGCCCATCCTTGCTCCACCCAACCAGTTGTAGCCAGAACAGTAAGATCATGTGGCCTTTTTTTCTTGATATCCCTTTCTTTCCATTTGGAGGCTGGTCCTGCTACAGTGTTTAAGCTTTGATTCCTAGTTCATTATATAGTTTTTTGTCAGATCCTGAGGTGTGGAACACTTGCTTCCCATTTTGAGCAAAGCATCTAGAGGAGTGATAATTTGGGAAAAATACAGAGCTGTTTGTTCCTCTCTGGTTCTTGACTGTTTTGTCTTTCCACCACCGCCTTCTTCTTTTTCTCTCTCTCTCCTCTGTCTCTCCTCTGTCTCTCCTCTGTCTCTCCTCTGTCTCTCCCTCCTCTCCCTCCTCTCCCTCCTCTTCCTCCTCTGTCTCCTGCCATTTTGCATGGGCCTCTGTCTCATTCAAGAGCCTGCTTAGCTTCAGTTCTTCTTCTTTTTTTTTTTTGGTGCTGGGGATTGAACTCAGGTCCTTGCGCTTGCGCAACAGGTGGGAAAACCACTGAGAGCTTCAGCTCTTCTTGCCTCTGAGAAACCTTTCCATTCACCCACTTTGTGTAATATTTTCTCTCCTTTGTTCCTTACAGAAGAAAACTGCACTGAAACATTCATTCCTTTCTTCATCCTTTCATTTTTTTGGCTTTTTTTTAAAAGTTTGATATCTGAAAACCTACTTTGTGTAAGGCAGTAATATGCCGTATTCTGGGCTTTCTCACAAAATACCCAGGTTGTGACACTGTATTTGGGGAGACAAATTAATTGTGTTTTTTTTTTGTTGTGTTTTGTTTTTTTGGTACTGGGGATTGACCTCAGGACCTTGTGCTTGCCAGGCAGATGGTGGAACCACTGAGCTAAATCCTGTCCCTATTTATTCAAGTATTTATTGAGGCTGGGATATACTGGTGAATAAAAACAAAAATTCTTATTCTCATGGACCTAGGATTTTGTTAAGAGAGATATATTAGACAACTATATAAATGAATGTTAAATTACAGCCATATTGAATTTTATAAAAGAGGGCTCCATTGTGTTTGAATCAACTTCAGGATGTTCCAGTCAAGAGAGCCAGGGACAGCTTCTTTGAGGAAACAAAGGCTGAACTGAGATCTGAAAGCACAGTAAGAATAAACTAGGCATGGACCACAGGGGAGAGGGAATGGAAAATGACACAGTCTGGTGGTAAGAGAGTGCTTGGTGGATTTGAGGAAGCCCAAGCATGGAGAACTGAGTAGGGAGCTATGAGCTGAGGCTGAAGGGCAGACTAGAGTCAGATCTTGCAGGGCTTTGTACAGCATCCTGGTTCTTACTCTGTGAACAACAGGATAACTCTGAAGTGCTGTAAGTAGAGAGGAAAGAAGAGAAAGGTATAAAAAGCATTTTTATTTTTAAACACCAGCCTGAACACTGAGGATAATAAATGGAGTCAGTGTAGCTGTGGGCCATAAGAACTGGGGAATGCCAGTTAGGAGGCTGTAGTAATAGTCTAAATGAAAGTTGAGGTTAAGGGGCTCTACCCTCACTTCCTGTGAAATGCATTTTTAAAAATTTGTTTTGTTTTTTGAGACAGTCTTATTATGTAGCCCAGGCTGGCCTCGAACTCCTCCTACCTCAGCCTCCCGAGTGCTGGGATTAAGGTGTGTGCCACCACATCCAGCTTCCTATTGGTATTTTAAAACATAGAAATTTGTGAAAAATACAGGGCTGAACTATGTAAATGCATTCTACCCTTTGTTGCATCTAGAGGCTAGGAGGGGCTTAGAAGGAAGCATAGGATAGCAGAGGAGGTGAGAATTATAGACAGGTAAGAGACCCAAGGTGCAGCCTTCCCTTTTGCCCTCCCAGATACTTTGCCTTGCCTGCCTCTTCAGAAGCTACTTATGTCATGGAGATCGTCCTTTTTGCCCTAGAAGACACATTAGTCAGGGACACAAAAGTGACAGCCTTATTTCTTAGTTGTTCCCATTTTCACCACTATTGGACACTTACAGAATCCATAACTTCAGAAGCAATATCATTTCAGACTATAAGCAAAGTCCCCCATGGTTTCCATGACTCTCTGAGTTCTCTGCTGCTGGAATTCAGTCTCCTTGTGTTCCCAGCTCTGAACTCTGCCCTCAGCTTCAGCTGTGCTGCTCACTCTCCCAATACAACGTCAAGCCCAGAGGCACAGCAGAGTCCCGGGAGAGCCAGAGAAAATAGTAGAGCAAGCGACAGGAGGTCACAGAAGTCCAGATGGGTGGCATCCAAGACTTCCGCTCTTGAGATAGTGGCAGTAATCCATTCTTGGTAGTAGGTCACATTGGTGTAGACCCCAGGAAGACTTTTACCGCATTCTGGACCCCAGCTTACCAGTCCTATCTGGATCCATACACCATTGATGTGACATGCCAGAGGCCCTCCAGAGTCACCCTAAGGAAGAGATAAAGGTTATGAGTACAGTGGAAAAGGACATGAGGAGAGAATAGTCACAAGGGATAGAGTTTAGAACTGGGCCATGAGACTCACAGGGCTGCAGAACTCTGGGGAGCTGGACTTTCCACTGCTTTAGGGAGAGGGCATAGGGATTCTAGAGTCAGAGAATTTGAAATTGGTGGAGACCTTAGCAAAACACATTGATAATTTCAGAATATTCATCTGATTTGTGATAAAGCCAGTAACATTAATGTGATAACTTTTTCATCATCAGATTTTTCTTTCACAATGTTAAATTTATCTAGTAGAATGGACTGCTTTTATTTTTGTTTGTTCAGTTCTGCCTTTATTCTGTTAAAATAATTATTTTTTAAGTAAAATGATAGTGATAGTAGTTAGTAGTATGTCTCTTAATCTTGCTCTTTTTTCTAACAGATTTTACCTGTAATTCAGATACCATATAATTGACCGATCTAAAGCACACAGGTTTTTGGTATGTTTATAAAGTTGTGCTATCATTATCATCCCCTTATTCTTTCTTTTTTCTTTTTTCTTTTTTTGAGACAAGGTCTCGCTATATAGTTCAGGCTGGCTCAAACTCATGGTAATCCTCCCGCTTCAGCCTCAACCTCCCAAGTGCTAGGATTACAGGCATGTGCCACCATGCCCAGCAGCCATGAAAATGTTGTGAGAACATTTTCCTTATCCCCAAAAGAAACCTCATTCCCATTATCACCCCCTTTTCTTCCCAACTCTTCTAGCCATAGGCCAACTGGTAATCTGTTTCCTGCTTCTATGGATTTGCCTTTGATGGATATTTCATATAAATGGAGTCATACAATATGTGGTCTTTTGGAACTACTTTCTTAAACTTAGCATACTTTTTTCAAGGTTTATCCCCGTGACAGCATCCATCAGTACCCCTTCTCACTTTATGGTTGAGTAATTACATTGATGCACCACATTGTGTGTGTTTATTCATTCATTAGCTGGTGGATATTTTGGGTTTTTCCACTTTGGGGCTATTAATAAATAAGGCTGCTGCGAACATTCATGTGTAGATTTTTATATGTGCTGTTTTAATTTCTCTTGGGCATATATCTAGGAGTGGTATTCCTGATATGGTAACTCAGTGTTTAATCTTTTGAGGAACTATCAGTTCTCCAAAGGCGCACTATTTTACCTGCAAATAGTTGTCTATGAAAGTGCCGGCTTTTCTGCATCCTTGCCAATTCTGAATTGATCATTGCCATCCTAGTAGATGTGAAGTAGTAACTCAATTGAAACTTAGGTTTACATTTTCCTGATGGCTACGGGTAGTATTTTTTTCATGTACTTATTGACTACTGATGTATCTTCTAAGAAATATCTATTCAGATTCCCTGCTCTGTAACAAAATTGTATTGCCTTTTTATTATGGAGATTCAAATGTTCTTTATACATTGTGGACACAGAGCCTTCATCGTAAGTATGACTTGCAAAGAAATATTCTCTCCTATTTCATGGGTTAACTTTTTACTTCATGGTATCCATTGGAGCATAAAAATTCTGAATTTTGTAAAACTCTTGCTTATGCTTTTACTGTTATATTTAAGAAAACACTACCCAATCCGAGTCGCAAGGATTTACCGTGATTTTCTTCCAAAAGTGTTGTGATTTTAGTTCTTATATTTAGGGTTGGATTCATTGTGAGTTAATCCTTGTATATGGTAGGTGTCCAAGCTTATTCTTTTGCATGTGGATTATTTGTTGAAATAAGCATTATTTGTTGAAATGACCATTCTTTGCTCTTGAATTATTTTGTTACCATTGTCTAAAATTTATTAACTATAAATACAAAGGTTTGTTTCTAGACTCGTTTCTTTTCTATTCTGTTCATCTATATGTGTCTAGCCTTATGCTAGTACCACATTGTCTTGATTACTATTGCTATGTAATAAGTTTTAAAAATACGAACGTGTGAGACTTTCAGCATCTTTCTTCAAGATTATTTTGGGTCCCTTGGATTTCCATATTTTATTCTCAGCTTCTCAAAATTCACAAAGAAACCAGCTGGGATTTTGGTAGGGATTGTGTTAAACTACAAATCCACTTAGAAAATGCTACCATTTAAATGAGGTTGTCTTCTCATCAGAGAACTTGGAATGTCTTTTCATTTAGTTAGCTCTTCTTTAATTTTAAAAATGTTTTGTAGCTTTCAGAGTACAAGTTTGTTAAATTTATTACTTTTGTTAAATGTATTGCTAAGTATTTTATTTGTTTTTTGGTGCTGAGGAATGAACCCAGGATCTTGTTCGTGGTAAGCACACATTCACCAACAGCTACACCCTTAGCCCTTCCTAAGTATTTTGTTTTTGTGCTATTGTAAATAAAATGTTTTCTTAATTTTCTTGGATTATTCTACCTATAAGTATATATAAAGAGTTTATTCTTTTGGTACCAGGAATCAAATTCAGGGCCTTGTGCTTGACAGGCAGGCACTGTGCCACTGAGCTACATCCCTGGCCCTCTTCTTCTAAGCATATAGAAATACATTTGTTTTTAATATATTGTTCCTGTATCCTACAACTTTGCTGAATGTGTTTATTCTAATTTGGTGGAGGGTCATGGAGTTCTTTGATTTCCTATGTTGACTGTGGGTTTTGTTTTCTTTTGTTTTCGAGGCAGTCTTACTCTGTAACTCTGGCTGGCTTTGAACTCACTGTGTAGCCCAGGCTGGCCTCAGACTTGCAGCAATCCTCTTGCCTCAGCCTCTTGAGTGCTGGGATTACAAGCATGCACTACCACAGCCTTTTTATTATTGTTGTTATTGATGAGTCTCACAGTTGCCCTGGCTGTCCTCAAACTCCTGGGCTCAAGTGATTCTCCTGCCTCAGCCTCTCAAATATTTGGGAGTATAGGGCTGTGCCGCTGCACCTGGCTCAGCTGTGGGCTTTTTGTGGATGCACTTAATCAGTTTGAGAAAGTTCCCTTCTGTTCCAAGATTGTTGAGTATTTTTTATCATAAAGGATTATTGGATTTTTGGAAATGCTTTTTCTGTGAATCTTGACATGATCATACAGCTTCTGCCCTTTAGTCTGTCTGACATGGTGTGTTACATTTATTGATTTTTGTTTCTTGTTTTTTTGTTTTGTTTTGTTTTTGGTACCGGGGATCGAACTTGGGACCTTGCGCTTGCGAGGCAGGCACCGGAACCACTGGGCTAAATCCCCGGCCCCATTTATTGATTTTTAAATTTTAAATCAGCCTCACATTCCTGGGATAAATTTCAGTTGGTCATGGCCTATAATCCTTTTGATATGATGTTAGATTTGGCTTGCTAGTATTATGTCAAGTTCTGTACCTGTCTTAGTAAGAGATACTGATCTGTGGTTTGCCTGTGATAATCTTTATCTTGTTTTAGTCTCAGGGAAAGAGTGATCTCATAAAATGAATTGGAAATATACCCTCCTCCTCGTATGTTTTGGAAGAGTTTGCAATGAGTTGGTATTGGTTCTTTCAGTATTCGATAGAATTCACCAGTGAAGGTTCCACGCCTGAGCTTTTATTAGTTGGTAGCTTTTTTGTGTGTGTGTGTGTGATCCTAGGGACTGAACCTAGGGCTTCTCATATGCTGGTAAGTAGGTGTTTTACCATTGAGTTATATCCTTGGCTCTTTTAAAATTTCATTTATCTTTTTCATTGGTTTGTTTTGAGACAGGGTCTTACTATGTAGTTCAGGCTGGCTTTCAGTTCACTGTGTAGCCTGCACTCTTGGCGATCCTCTTGGCTCAGCTTCGAAAGTGCAGGGATTACTGTACAGGCATGCACCACCATGCCTAGCTCTTAAATTTTATTTTGAAAAAGGCTCCTGTTAAATTTCTCTGGCTGGCCTCAAATTTGTGAGCCTCCTGTTTCCAGTAGCTGGGATTAAATATGTGTGACACCATGTATGGATAATTGGCAGTTTTGTTGGTTTGGTTGTTTGTTTGGTTTTTTTGGTGGAATGGGGATTGAACTTAAGGCCTTTGCACTGAGCTACATGACCACCAAGTTGCTCAAGTGCAGGCTGAGGCTGGGATTGAATTTGGATCCTCCAGCCTCAGCCTCCCAGAGTATTGGAATTATAGGTGTGTACCACCATGCCTCAACAGTATTGTTTTGCTTTTTTTAAGCACTAATGCAATCTCTTTGCTTGTTGTGGTTCTATTCGGATTGTATATTTTTCTGGGGTTAGTTCCATTAGTTTATGTGTTTCTAGGAATTTGTCCATATCATTTTAGTTATCTAATTTATTGTCATAGTTATTCATAGTATTATCTTACCTACCTTTGTCTGTTTCTCTCTCTCTCTGTCTCTCCCTGTCTTTCTCTCTTTCTTTCTAGTACTAAGGGTCAAACCCAGGGATATTCTATCACTGAGCTATAACCTCAGTTTTAAAAATTTATTTATTTTTAAAATTTGAGACAGGGTCTTGCTAAATTGCCCAGATAGGACTCAGACTTCTGGTCCTCTCCCAGTGTTATCCTCTCAGTGCTGGGATTATAGGCATCTGCATCTGACTCTTTATTTCTCACTGATCAGTAGTAATGTCCTTTATTTTATTACTAGCTTTTACTAATTTTAATAGTTGAGTTTTCTTTTTCTCTCCTTTAACTTAGCTAAAGTTTTAAAAAAATCTATTAATCTTTTTTAGAGAACCAAAGTTTGTTGTCTATTTCCTGTATTTGTGTTCTCTAAGTAATTTTCACTATAATCTTTTCTTTCTTTATACTTTCTGGGGAAGTACTCTACCACTGAGATACATGTCTAGCCTCCTTATGTAATATCTTAATGTGAAATATTAGGTTATTAATTTGAGATGTTGTTTTTAATGTAACCATTTACTACAATATATTTCATTCCAAACACTGCTTTTAACTGCATCCATAATCTTTGGGATGCATGTATTCATTTCTTCATTTTCATTCATGTCAGAACATTTCTGCTGGGCGTGTTGGTGCACACCTGTAATCCCAGTACTTGGAAGGCTGAGGCAGGAGGATTGCTTCGAGTTTGAGACCAGCCTGGTCTACTTAGTGAGTTCAGAGCCAGCCTGAACCCTGTCTTAAAACAACAACAACAAAACAAAAAAAATTCCTAAAAACATTTTCTAATTTCTGTTTTGGTTTTTGGTGAGCTGCTCAGGCTAGCCTCAGTCTTGTGATTCTATTGCCTCAGCTTTTCAAATGCTGGGATTGTAGGCATGAACTACTATGCCTGGCTGTGATTTCTTTTTTGGCCTATTAGATATTTGGGATCATGTTAATTTCCGTATCTGACCTTTCTTTAGTTCTCTGTTATTTATTTTTAATTTTATTCCACTGTGGTTGAAAAATACTTTGTATGATTTTAATCCTGACTTTATTGAAGCTTGGTTTACAGCTTATCTTATGGTCTATTTTGGAGACTGTTCCATATGCCCTTGAGAAGAAAGTATATTCTTCTGTTCCTATGACCTTTCTGATTTTTATTTTTCATTCATTCATTCATTCATTCATTCATTCATGGTGCTAAGGATGGAACCCAGGGCTCTGCAGATGCTAAGCAAGTGTTCTAACGCAGAGCTGCACCCCCAGCCCCTGGTGGCTGACTTTTTATCAGTTATGATCAAGAGATAACAGAATGACATTTTTTGAAGTACATAATGAAACTTACCTACAAAAATTAAAAGTTGGCAATTGTGTATCAACTTCAGTATATTCATGAAAATTTATACATCTATAAATCTAATGATCAATGGTTAATATTGGTCTAGAAGTTGAAGAGATTAATTGATAGTTATGGTAAGAATCGAGGGTGACCCAAGAATTATTGTCAGATCTCTTATCTCCTGGCTTCCAATTCACTGTTATTTATAGATAGGAAAACCTGGATCAAAATTAAGATAGATGTCTTCAAAGGTAGTCTTCAGGACCAGCGCTCACCTTGCAACTATCCTTCCTTCTTTGTACATCTCCAGCACAAATCATGTCTTCCTTGATGACTGGCTCCAGATATGGGAAGAAAATGCCAATTGGGTTATAGAGACGTTCACAGTCCTGGTGGTTAATGACTGGGATTTCCACTTCCTGGAGGGTAGAAGGGTAATTTTTATCTGTAGAAAAAGGCGGAAATGAAAGGTTAAAGCAACCTGAGAAGCTGCTGGGGCAAATAAGTCACTTTGCAATCATATTCTCTTATAGAAAGAACTTTTGGTACAGTTGATTCTAAAACAGTGGATAATGCAAAATCTTTTTTGTTTGAATATTTTCTCTTGTGTCAGTGTTCTAAATGAAAAGTAATTCTGATAACTTCTGATTCAGTAAAGATGTGAGTATCCTAAAACTTTTCCTTTCCCATTTTCCTGCTCCCAGATCAGTTCTTATCTTTATGCCATCTTGGGAAAAAGTTTATATAACAGTTTAAAAATAGGTAAAAACACTGGACTCCCTCCAAATGTTAAGTCAAATTATCAAACCTCTTTTTTTTTATAGTGATTTTTAAAATTTACTACATGTTTGCAGTGCATTGTGAATATATTCGTTGTGGATAGTTGGTAACTGAACATGGCACATCTTTTTTCTTTTCACATCCCATTCCCTTTCCTCCTCCCTTCTCCCACTCTCCATCTCTTAGTTCCCTTCTTGTTTCCCAAAGAGCTATCTCCCTATGGTATTTTCTATTGTCTTTTTATTTTGCTCTTTTATTTATGCTTTGAGTTTCTCATATAAGAGAAACCATACTATTTTTCAGATGGTGTATCTGATTTACTTTACTTAACCTTATGGATTCAAGGTGCATCTGTTTTTCTACAAATGTGTCAAGTTTGTCTTTGTTTATGGTAGAGTATCCATTTATCTGTTGATGGTCATATAGGCTACTTGTGAATTGTGCTGCTATAAACATGGGTATGCATGAATTACTGTAATTTGAGGCTTTTAACTCTTTCAGAAAGATACCTAGAAGGGGAATAGCTCGATCAAATGGAATTTGTATTTTAAGTTTTTAAGGAATCTCTATACCGATTTCCATAGTGGTAGTTGCATGCTCACCAACAAGGTGGAAGGGTTTCTTTCCTCTTCCCCTCCCCACAGCCTGGCCAGTATTTATTGTTATTTGATTTCTTGATGATGGCCATTCTTTTTGGGGTAAGATGGAATCCTAGTGTTGTTTTAATTTGCATTTCTCGATTGGCCAGAAATAGTGAACTTTTTTCCTTGTATTTATTGGCCATTTGTACTTATTCTGAGAAGTTTCTATTCATTTCAGTTGCCTATTGGGTCTTTTATTCCATAGGTCTAATTTTCTTTTGAGTTCTTTGTGTATTCTAGATATTAATCCTGTCTAAGGTATGGCTGGTAAAAATATTTTCCCATTCTGTAGGTTGTCTTCACTCTGTTTCCCTTGGTGTGCAGAAGCTTTTTAATGTGATATAATTCTTTGAGTTGATTTTCAATATTATTTCTTGTGCAATTGGAGTCCTATTCAGAAAGTCCTTGCCTGTGCCTATGTCCTACCTTATCTCCCAGCAGGTTAAGTGTTTCTGTTTTAATATTTAGATCTTTGAAGCATTTTGATTTTAATTTAGTACATGGTGAGACAGATACAGGTCTAGCTTCAATCTTCTGCATGTGAATTCCCAGTTTTCCTAGCACCATTTACTAAAGAGGCTGTCTTTCCCCCAGTGTATGTTTTTGGCCTCTTTGTCAAAGATCAGGTGACTGAATATGCCTGGGGTTGTTTTTGTATCCTCTATTCCATTGGTCCATATATCTGTTTTTGTGCCAGTACTGTGTTGTTGGTATCACTGTAACTTTGTAATACATCTTTGCTCACATTACATAGGATTGCTTTTTCTATTCTGGGTCTCCTCTGATTCCGTATGAATTTTAGGATTGTTGTGTGAGGAATTTTGTTGGTATTTTGATGGAGATTGCATTCAATCTGTATATCAGTTTTGGGAGTATGGCCATTTTGACAATGTTGGTTCTGCCTGTGTACAAACAGGGGATGTCTTTCCATTTTTCTGATGTCCTCCTCGATTTCCTTTTTCAGAGTACTGAGATTTTTATTGTGTAGGTCTTTCACTTCCTTAGTTAAGTGAATTCCTAAGTATTTAATTTTCCTTTCTGCTATTGTGAATGGTATTGTTTCCCTAATGTCTTTCTCAGTAGGTTCAATATACAGGAATACTGTTTATTTTGTGTGTTGATTTTGTTTCCTGCTACATGGTTGAATTTGATTATTCTCAGGGTCTTTTAATGCAATTTTTTGAGCATTCTATGTTAAAGGATCATGTCACCTGAAAATAGTGGTAATTTGACTTCTTCCTTTCCTATATGTATCCCTTTTATTTATTTCTCTTGCCTAATTGCTTGGGCTAATGATAAACCTCTTTTTGAGAGAGGTGATTATGTAGTTAAATTGGTAGTGTCTGCTCGTTCAGCTATAGCTAGATTCTAGGCAAGGCAGGTATAAGAGTGAATGGAACAGGGCCGGGGATGTAGCTCAGTGGCGCTGTGCCTGCCTTGCAAGCACAAAGTCCTGAGTTTGATGCCCGGTAACAACAACAACAACAACAACAACAACAACAACAACAACAACAACAAAGTAAATGGAATAAACATATGAATGTCAAAAAAACTTTTTGAAGACTTGTAGATGATATCTTTAGTTTGGTCTGATTTTGTTGAAAAATATTTGTAGTAGTGAGGATATGTCTAGAATGTGAATGTTCTGGAGTAGGTACAAAAGGGTAACACATAAACCCATGGTGGTGAACCTATGTGCCAGAGTTGGCTGTTTGTTATCATTGAAAGTTCTAAAAGGTTTGCCATCACTGATAAACCAACCCTTTTTTCTGCCCATTCTCACCTTTACCTCCCGTAAGTTGTCCCCATCCAGTCACCCAACAAGAAGCTGGGATTTTCAGTGGCTTTGTGACATTGGGCAAGCAGATGGGCAGGATGAGAGAAGTGAAGGGTACTCGGTAGGACAGTTTCAGCAGGGCAATGTCTGCATTTGAATTTTTGTGTTTTGGATGAATGACAACTTTGGACACAAGGTACTCCGTGACGCTAGTGGAGAATTCTGCTTTAACTGATCCCATCCACACCCTATATGCGAAAGTCATTGACCTAAAGGAAAAAAGGATACCATAAAAGCAGTGTGCTTATGGCCTATAGGTGGTTCAGAACAAGTTGCCTATAGGTAGCACCAAGTCTCTAAGCAAAAAAAGGAGGGTAGCACATGGGAACTTAACCAGGGCTGGGTCGGTTAATTTGGGGATGGAGTTGGTTTGTCCTCTTCTCTCTTCCTCTCCCCGCTCCCCTCCCCTCCTCTCCCTTGAACACTCTTCCTGTGCTCTCAACCTACATGTTTATGTCCTGCATTTTCTCTCCTGCATACTTCTCCCATTCTCCATGGTTTCCCCAGCACTGTATGCTTTGTAGTCATTGCTCTTTATGCCAGGTTTGATTTGTTCTGAACACTAAACCTTTATTTCCAAATAAAAATTTAAAGCAAAGCATAATGCAGGTTATACATATACAAATTGAAATTTTCAGGTAGTTTGATAAGATGTACAAAAGAAAGAGAGAAAAATAAATTCACTGTTCCAAGATCCCAGTTTACACTGTTCAGAGGCAATCATTTTCATCTCTTTTAACCCTTACTAATTTCCCTAGTATTTTCAAGAAATCCTATATATTTCGTATATATTGCTGTTTCTTACCCCCCTATTTTAGAATATTCAGTTTCTGATGTAAAAGGTGAGGATTGAACTTCCTCTTCCTGCTCCTTCTCCTTCTCCTTCCTCTCTTCTCTTCCTCTTCCTTCCCCTCCCTCTTTTTTTCCTCTTCCTCCTCTTCGTCCTTCAATACTAAGAACTGAACCCATGAGCACTCTACCACTGTCCTACATCCCTTGTACTTTTTTAAAGTTTATTTTGAGGTCTGGCCTTTCTAAGTTCCCAGGCTGGCCTTGAACTTGGAATCCTCCTGCCTCAGACTCTTGACAAACTGGTGTAACAGGTGAGCATCTAGGATTGAGCTTTCCTACTCATCACAGTCCACCCCATTCATCTTCTGAACTAATATTATCAAAAGTGTTTAGTTAAGCCTGGGATAGTGGCCATGCCTGTAAGGGAGACTGAGACAGGAGGAGCACAAGTTGCCCAGCCTAGGCAACTCAGTGGTTTAGTGAGATCCTGTCTGAAAATTTTTAAAGGGGGGAGGGGACTGGAGATACAGTTCAGTGTGAAGGCCCTGATATCAGTCACGAGTGCCACACACACACACACAAATTGTTAGATTTGTATGTTTTTGTTTCTTTGTTTTGTTTTGTTTTGTTTTGTTATCAGGAATCAAACTCGGGACCTTGCACACGTGCAGGGCAGGCAGCGGAACCACTGAGCTAAATCCCTGGCCCTAGATTGGTATTTAATATGTATGTTCCTATGACTATACAAACATTATTCACTACTGCTCATATTGGAACCAGTGAATGCTTTTCTTGTAAAATCTTTTGCTTTTCCTAGAGTTAATAATGTGGTCCCATGTCTATTTTCTTTATACCATCACTAATTTATCATTTTTCCCCTAAACTGTCTGTCAAAAGTATAAATCTCTTCTCAATATGTCCAAACCTGTCAGTCATTCTATTATGGTGACCCTTTTTGGAGCCCTCTGCCCTCACATTCCAATCTATACCTCTCTGCCTATCATCTTGGTACTCTCCTTTTTTTTTTTTGAGATAGGGTCTTGCCGTGTAGTTTAGGCTAGTTCTACCTCAGCCCCTCAAGTGCTGGGACTATAGGCCTGAAACATTGTGATTTTCTTAGGTGTTCTGTTTTGTGTTTTATCTTTCCTCTTTTGTCTGGACGCCATGTTATCTTTGGTTTTTTTGGTACCGGGGATCAAACTCAGGACCTTGCACTTGGGAGGCAGGCAGCTGAACCACTGAGCTAAATCTCCGGCAACTCCATGTTATCTTGTTTCCCCCTCTTTTATTTTGATGAAACACATTCTCCTATGGCTTCCTGGGGAAATGTGCATGAGAGGTAACATTTTTGCTATTTTACATATTTGAAAACGTCTTATTTCTATCAAATACTTAATTCACAGTTTGTGTATGGGTAAAATTCTAGGTTGGAAATCATTTCCCCTTAGCATTTTGAAGTCATTGCTCCATTTTCTTTGAGCTTTCACTGTTGTTACTGAAGTTATTTTGATTTCTGTGCATATTAGTTATCCACTGTCGCATAACAAGTTGCTGCAAACCTTAGTGGCTAAAGAAGAAATATTTCTGTTAGATTCTGGGGCCAGGAATCAGGTATAACTTAATTCTGTGTGTGACTGCAGTCGGGGGGCTGCAGTCATCTCAGGGCCTGAGTGAGGGAGCATCTGTTCCAGGTTCACTTTTGGCTTTGGGTCCTCACCAGCTGTCGGCTGGAGATGCCAGTGCATCTGGACCTCTCTGTGGGGCCACTCAGCACGGGACAACTTGCTCCTCTCAGGCACTGACTCTGAGAACTCAGACTGTGTTTGTGACCCACAGAAGCTTAAGACAAAGCCCCTGATTGGTATTTATAAAGTGATTTGGCAAAAAGTAAAGAAAAATTCCATGCCCTATGGCTAGTAGCGCCTAGTTTTAGAGCCCAAAGTGACCCATCTTATTACTTTCAATGGCCTATGGCATAGATGGCGAAGCCTTTTTTTTTTTTTTTTCTTTTTCTTTTTTGCGACAGGGTCTTGCTATGTAGTCCAGGCTGGTCTTGAACTCACTATGTAGCCCAGGCTGGCCTTGAACTTACAGCGATCTTCCTGCCTCAGCCTCCCAAGGGCTGGGATTACAGGTATGTGCCACCACATCCAGCATGGTGAGGCTTTTAGAGCTTTCAGTGATACAAACAGCCCGCCGTGGCATGCGTGCCATAGGTTTGCCACCAGTAGTCTATGGGACCAGCCTGTGTGCTGGCTACCGGTTAGAACTCACGGTTGGATGCAGTGTGCTGCTGTCAGTACCCATCTCTCACTGAGGAGGGACCCCCCACAGATGTGGCTAGGGCCAAAGCGTAGGCTGACCTGCCAAGGCCAGCGCCCCACGGCAGCATCTTGGCCACCCACAATGCGGCCAGAGTATGCAGGTCGTCCACACACTAGAGAAAGAAGGGAAAGGGGCTGGAAATCTGCGAGTCCTGTTCCCCAGGTCCCCATCTGTACATCATCCCCGAACTCCTGTCCCTTCCTCGGAGCCCTCCCTGGACTCCAGACTCCGTCCTATTCCAGTTTCAAACCCAGCAGTACTGAACCCAGGTGGAGGAGACCACTCACCTGACTGCAGATTTCTCCCTCTGGTAAAAGAGCCTGGGAGAGAACCTAAGGAAGACAGGTGGGATCATTGACATAGTAACACATTGCAGATCTAGATGCTTCTGAGATTAGTGTTGAAAGCCAAAATTGATAACTGTGTATCTGTCGTTAGGAGTCTTGACAATGCCATACTTCCTTGCCTTTTAAGGCTGCTATAATCTAACTTTTACTTGATTCAGGGTCATCATCAGGAATATTCACTATTTTGGGACATAAATACAGTGATGTGCTCAGATGCTTTTGGGATTTGTAAAGTGTTTATTTTGTGCTGTTTTCTTTAACTGAATGGGCATTTTATAGTACTTTTTTTTTCTACTGTTACCTCTTGGTTCCTCTCAGCATACCCATCTTTTAAATCAGCATAGGCCAGAAAAATAAACAAACACACTTCTGCCAGAAGCACTTTCAGTTCCCTCTGCCCAAAATGTAGTTTTCCTGGATCCTCTTAGCTAACATATTTATTTCCATCAAGTCCTGTCTTGTCTTCTCTTGTCTTGTCTACCTCATCTCATCTCATCTTACCTATCTATGGTATTGGGGATTTGTACCCAGGGCCTTGCACATGCTAGGCTAGTACTGTATCATTGAGTTATGTCCCCCACATCCTTTAAGTCTTTCTTCAAACAACTCCTTAGTGATGCTGCCTTTGACCACCTTACTTAAAATTACAACGTATCTTTTGCCCCTGAACATTTTTGTTTGGTTGGTTTTTGAGGCAGGATCTCACTATGTAGCTGACACTGGATTTGAACTCTGGGCATTCCTCCTGCCTCAGCCTCCAGAGTGCTGGGATTACAGGCATGCGCCACCACACCCTGCTTATTCTTGAACCTTAGATGCCCTTTTCTTTGTATAGTACTTATTACCTTCTGACATGCCTTATGTTTACTTATTGAAGGTGAACATTGATTATAAGTCCCATGAAGACAGGGTTCCTAGCTTTGTTTATTGCTATATCTATCCAAGAGCATTAGAGCAGTGCTGGGCATATAGTGAGCTCTCCCAAGTTTCCCCAGGTTATGTAATTAGTAACTAACTTCCCGTGGATAAAATATTATTCAGTAGAATCTATACGATGGCTTCTTGAGTCTGAAAACTCTGCCAGCCCTAATGACTCACCCAGCAAGAGCAGCAGCAGGACGGCTTGGCCAGCTGGGCCCATGTCTCTGTCCTCAGGAGCAGCACTTCCTGCTTCTGTGACCTAGACTCCCAGTATTGGGAGGGTGGGGGTGGGCAGGACCGGCTTCTCCTAGGTGGAATCCCCTAGGATCTTGGTCTTCCTGACCTGTTCTGAAAGGACTAGACTTCAGAAGAGCAGCTGCAAGACCCCAAGGAGCTGGGCCTGAGGCCCCTGCTGTGTAGGGAAACAGGGTAGGGTATCTGTCTGGGATTTCTTCCTGCAGGAGGGGACGGAAGGACAGGAGGGGTGGGTAGAGAAGCTGGTGAGGGGGCTGGAAGGAAGAGGACACTAGAAAAGAGATGGGAAGTGGGCACGATTGTTCAAAAGCAAGAAATGGGAAAGAGGAAATTAACTCAGTACCTGGTTCATTTTTCTCCTTGCCTTTGCTGTTGTTGTGTTTGTTACAGTGTTAGGCATAGAATGTCAGATTTCCCGAAAAGTAGACTGTAAGGCAGACTTGTTGGCAGGGCATTTATTGGATGTGGCCTCAGGATCAGCACCTCTTCAAACTGGGGGCAGGAGGGAGAGCAGGATTGGGTAGGGGGAGAGTTGATTGTGATGCGTTGGTTCAGAGGCCTCAGCCCATCCAAGTTGCCCTGGAGGTGAAGTAGCCCTCTGGAGATGTCCTGAACTGAGGCGAGAAGAATGCGCCCACAGACTTCTGCTGCCTGGATGAGGTTGCCGCCATGAAGGGGCACTACCTTGGATGAGGTGGCAGTGCTGCCAGTTCTTAGGATGGGAATTAGCCGTGACCTGTCAGCAGGCAGCACTCTCGTGGCCTGGGGGATGAATGCTTCCATTCTGAAGGGGTTTCAGTGTGACACATCACAGCATCCACCACAGAGGGCTTCCCTGTGCTGTTATGTTTGCTGTACCGGTTGTGGGACGGGTAGTAGATCTGGGGAGGTAGAATTCAATAAAGTTGCACTCCAGAGGCAGGATGATTTCCATGAGTTCAAGGCCAGCCTAAATTACATAGTGAGATCCTGTCTCAAAAAACAAAACAAAGAAAAAAAATCTTGCTATTTTGGGACCCACTTAAAGTCAGCTTAAATCAAGAGGGGTTTATTTTAAAGATGGTATTTTAGGCTGAATTATGTCTTGCCAAAAGTTCATGGGAAGACATAATTTGAGTTCCTAACCCCTAGTAAACAGAAGGTGACCATATTTGGAGATAATGGTTTTTAAAGAGGTAATTATGTTAAAATGAAGGCAATAGGGTGGGCCCTAATCTAACATGAATGGTGTTCCTACAAGAAGAGGACATTTGGACACAGTTTATGTACACATGGAAAAGACAGCTGTCTACAAGTCCAGGAGGCCTGGAATAAATCCATCTTTCATGGTCCTAAGAAGGAACCAGGCCCACTGGCACCTTGAACTTGGACTCAGCCTAGAGAACTGTGAGAAAATGTTTCTTTTGGGTGAGGTGGTATTTGTTACAGCATGGAATACAGATATCCTCAGAACAGTGAGAAGAGAGTAACAAGGATGCAGAGAGAAATCCTATGACAGACCTAGAGACTAGAGCCCAAAGGGAGCTCTGTATTCATGGTAGGTTGGGAGCGTGTAGCAGCTCGTAGCTCATTCTGGGTTTCCATCATTTACTATGATTTTATTATTTATGAGGACTGTCTTAGTGCTTTTCACCTTAATTTTTTTTCCCGAAACTAATATCACTACCTGCAGTTTTCTTCTCATTTCATTAAAATTTTTTAAATATTTTTATTAGTACTGATTAATTTTAGAAAATACTGGGTTTCAATGTATGTTTTTTGATCATATCCATCCTCCCTGTTTGCTTCTGCCCACATAGCTGAAGGGTACACAGAGTAAAGGTGACGGTGAGAGATTAAGACAGACAAAGAGATATAATAAGGTATAGGTGGGGCCAGGTTTATTTATAGTGGCCGTGGTAAAGGAGGTGCAGGGGAGGTAAAGGTCCTGGGCTGTAACAGGAGCCGGAGCCGAGGTCTGCAGGACCTCACGTTGACGTTTCTCCAGCGGCGCGTGGGAGGGGAGAGAGACTGTCCTCTTCTCGCCCAGGCCTTGCTCCACCACGCCCTCTTGTCGCCTGTTCTCCGTCCGGGCCCTGCCTCATCCTCATCCTCGGGAGGAGGCGAGTTAGCCTGGCCGTAGTGATGATCTACAGCACAGTGCTCCCAGCACCTGTTAGCCTCCTGTGCACCTCCCTCCTCCTCTTCTTCCCTTCCTCTTGTGTGATAATAGTCTCCTTTCTACTTTTTTCTTTTTCTTTTACTTTTCTTTCTTTTTTTTTTGTACCGGAGATCGAACTTGGGTTCTTGCGCTTGCGCAGCAGGCAGCGGAAACCACTGAGCTAAATTCCCGGCCCCGCCCTTCTATTTTTAAGTCATCATTTTTAGATTGCACATATTAGGGAAAACTTGATACTTGTCTTTGTGAATCTGGCTTATTTCTGTCAGCATAATCTCCAGTTTCATACATTTTCCTGCACATAAAACTTTGTTCTTCTTTGTGACTGGATAGTATTCCTTGTGTATATACAGTATGCCACATTTTCTTAATCTAGTCATTTGTGGATGGGTGCCTAGCTTATTCCATATCTTACTCATGTAAGTATAGTTTTTTAAAGAATGTCAGACCTTGCTGGGTGTGGTGACTCAAAACGTTGTAATCCCTGCACTCAGGGAAGGTGAGGACCACAAGTTTGCACCCATTAAATCACTAAGTGATTTAATGAGATCTCATCTCAAGATAAAAGTAAAATTTAAAAAACCTGGGAATATAGCTTAGCATGAAGGCCCTGGCTCCAATCCTTAGTACTCAAAAAAAAAGAAAAGAAAAGAAAAGAAAACAAACACTGCCACCAACAAAAACATCTAAATCTTGGAGATTTGCCTCCAAGCCATGTTTAGAATAAAAGTGGCTTATTATTCATCTTGTAGAGATCACAAAGCTCTCTATGGATGATTGGTTAGCCTGCCTGCCCTCCTTTTCTCAGCACTGGGAATTGAGCACAGGGGTAGATCTTCCTTTTGGCTTATCAAAAGGACAAAATTTGACCAGGTATTCTAATGTCTTGTGATTGTCCCAGGTCTTTGGACTTTTTTATCATTGGACAAATCTGAGGTACTACCTTCTTTATGTAATAGTTGAATTTCTCACCCAATGTCTTTTCCTTTTTGTTTAAATGTTTTATAAAAATATATTTTTGTTTTGATGTCTGTTAAATTTTAAATTTGGAAATAAACTCTTTTGAATGTAACTACAGTACCATTCTGAAAACTGCAAGGTAGAAGGAAAGAATTAATAGTTACTCTGCTTTTCTTCCACAAACTGTACTTCACAGTAACAAAATAGGCTTAATTGGTAAGGAAAGAATTCCAGCTAAGAAATGTAGCTGGACCAGTAGAATCAAAATCACCACCTTCATCCCCTTATGACATAATTGATTATCAGTAGTTGAAAGCCTTAGATGAAAGATTGATGGAGCACTTAAGCTGTTGTTATTTGAACCCTCTGCTCAGTCTCAGCATCACTAGAAGTGGGGCAAAGTAGACACATACCACTTGACGTCACATAGTATAGCGCCCATAATACTGCCCACAAAGTATTCTTGTTTTTTTTTTTAAGTGAAACCTGAATCTCTAAAGCTATTTTTACTTACAGAAAATACGGAGGATAAAAGATTAAGTTAAATTACAATACAAGGAAATAATCAAATTAAGAGTGTGGGACATTTTATAAAGCAACTGACTAGTTTCTCTAATAATCCAACCTTATGAAGGTAAAAAGGGAAAGAGACCATTATGGCTTGTGTCTAGTTGTCCACCCAAAGCCTCATGCAGTCATGGGGGGCACTTTTTTTTTTTTTTTTTGTACTAGGGATCAAACTCGGAACCTTGCGCTTGCAAGGCAGGCAGTGGAACCACTGACCTAAATGCTCGGCCCTTATGGGGCACTTTTAAGAGATGGCTGCATCTAGAGTATATGGTACTGGGATCAAGGGCATGTGATTACTAAATCAGTCCACTGATTGGTTAAGGGTGTGAGTGCTACACCTGCTGTAGGGTGGTCAGCCTGCATAAAATATAAAGGACAGAAAGAGGGCTAATGTGCTCTCGCCTGCCTGCTTGCTGTGGACTGTTTCTGCTCTGCAGTGCCCCTCTGCTGTGTGCCACCCTGTCTTGGAGCCAGCTGACTATGAACTGAAACCACTTCAAACTGGGAACCAAATAAACTTTTCGTGCCTTAACTTTGAGTGTTGGGTATTTTACCTTAGCAATGAGAAAAGTACCTAAAACAGAGACTACTCTAGGTTATAAGAAACTTAAGAGACATAAGTATGTGTGGCCTTTGTTTGCATCTTAATTTTAACAGAAGAACTCTAAAAAAGACCTTTTGATATAGATAAAGAAATTTGATAATGGACTGGGTATTAGATGGGATTAGTTTAATCTTTGTAGGTGTGACAGTCTCATTGAATTATGCAAGGAAATACCTACTTTTAAGGAGAAGATTTTAACCCTGCACATTCTAAATCCAACCTAAAATCTTGTCATTTTGGAGGTGGCTGCTCACGTTTTCAGTCCCAGTGCTGTTCTGTTATTTTCCTGGGTATGACAGCAGGACCTTAAGGAAGTCACCTTTTACCTAAGGCCTCTATTTTCCTGTTGTACCATGAAAGCACTGGAATCAATTGATGACCTAAGAGATTTTTGTTTTTGTTTTGTATTGGGTATTGAGCTCAAGGCTTTTGCAGTAAGCTACATCCCCAGCCCTTTTTTATTTTGGGGGGTCTTGCCAAGATAAGCTTGAACTTGTGATCTTCCTGCCTCAGCCTTGCAGAATTCTAGGCATTATAGGCATATACCACCACACCTGGTTTCAAAGATTCTTTATAAAGGTAACATTCAACTGTGCATTGCTTATCACCACACTCTGTCTTTGTCTGTTGCCCTATTACCCTTCTACAAATATTTTTCTTAATTTGGTTCAGCGATTAAGAAACTCTTTGAATCTGCCATTTTACTGCTCCCTTGGCTCTTATAAAATATGGAAGTGCCAAGGAGACACCTGAAGACAGCTTAGAGCTTTCTACCTCTCTCATCACACTGTGTCCAAGTCTTAGATTCTGTCTCCAGATCATTATTTTATGTTATCATTAAAGATAGTTGATTAATTTTTTTTGAGACAGGGTCTCCCATGTAGTCCAGGCTGGCCTCAAACTCTCCACCCTGCTGTTTTAGCCCCCTGAGTGCTGGGATTACAGGTTTGCATCACCCTCACCTGGCTAAAGTTATCCTTAAATGCCTCTGTAGGGCTGGGGATTTAGCTCAGTGGTGCCATGCCTGATTCGCAAACACAAGGTCCTGAGTTCGATCCCCCTCCATCTTTGCAAAATATGTATAATAATATCCCACAAAATTTTTGTAAGAATTAAATGAGATGTCATAGAATTAATGCTTAGCTTGGTTTTGACCTGTTGGGACGTGCAATAATAATTGCTGTTTTTATTATTATTGTCATTGAAGCTGATATTACAAGTTTATTAATTAGATTCTGGGTAAACAATATTTTGGTGATGGTTAGAATTGATATTGATGGCCCCTGTAGACCAGGGTTTCTTAGCCATGGTGCTGTTGACATTTTGGGCCAGATGGTTCTTTGTTGTGAGGCAGCTATCCTGTCATTATAGAATGTTGAGCAGCGTTCCTGGCCTCTGCCTACTGGATGGATGGTACCACCTACTTTTAGTCGTGACATGTCTCCAGACATTGCCAGGTGTCCCCTGCAAGGGCAGAATCACCAGGGAAGTTGAGAGCTGCTACTGTAGAGAGGACACCACCTTAGAAATTCAGTCTTCTCTTGGGTGTCTTCATAAAACAGGAAGAATAGTAGATCCACAAGTTTTTAAGCTTTTTATCTGTATTTCTTGGAGGGCAGATGGACTCTTGTCTTTTTCATAACTCCATCGGATCAATGTATTCTATTAGAAAATGAGTAAGTCCCTGTGTAAATTCATCTCCTGAAGAATAATCAATTTCTCTAGCACCTGTGTAGCGGCCTTAACTTTTGCCTTCTTTGGTCCTTTGCAGCAGCAGACACCTATGTCACCTACTAAAAGGTCCAGTTTGCTCTTAGTTCTTGAACTTGGACAAGAAATGTTTAGTTAGGCTTTAGTCTAACTAACTAGTAAGTTTTAAAGCAGTGGACCATATATGGAGTATCTTTTATAGCAGGCCCAAGCCCCGACAGACTTTTCCTCTCCCTGGCTCTTTGCTCTGTTAACCGGAGTGATCCTGCCCTGAGTTCCGTCCTACTTATCTGGAGCCCTCATTCCCATTAACCAGGTCCCCTTTGCAGGGATTGCTTTTATTCTTTACTGCCTTCCTATAGTTTTGTTTTGTTTTCTGGGTTTTTTTACTCATTTTAGTGGAATTCTTCCTTATGGTTTTGACAGCTGGCTTTCTATAGCCTGTAGCTCTCATTTTGTTAATTCAAAAAACAATCCTGGATACTATGTTGGCAGGATATATATTAGATGCTGTTAGAAGGTCAGGAAGATAAATAGGACATTACTTTCTTTTTCTCAAGGCTGTTCTTATCTATTTAAGAGAGTAAATCTCTGTGTACCCAAATAACTCCAAATGGAAACTAGGAAGCCAATAAGAATGCAAATAACTAGAACCAAAGGGCAGTTATTATTTTGGCATAATATAAGGAAGAACCTCTAGCAAAGAATGAAAATAGTTTGAAATAAATGGAAAGAGCCACATTTTTGGAGTCAGACAGTCCTGGATAAATCTGTCAAATCAGATAGCTGTGTGATCTTAGGCAAGTTACTTAACCCACTGAGCCTCAGTTCTGTGTTGCTCTCATTTCTAAATGTGGGATAAATTACAACTTCTTGAGCCATTAAGACTGAGGAAGATAACACTTGAAGTGACCAGCATAGTACCTAATACAGAGGAGTCATAAAGTAAATGTAAGTTCCTGCCATAGTTAAGGGATGAGATAAAAATGTCATGTCACTCCAAGAATCCACTCTTTCACAGGTGACATGATTTGGCCCTGTTCATCTCATTGACTCTCGGCCCTTTTCTTTTTAGCTTCTGGTATTTGGGACTTGTCAGTGCACCTAGAAGAGATCAAATTCAAGAGACTGACTACCTTTTAAGAAACTTATGTATAAACCAGAATGTCTGTTTGCAGTGAGGGCTATTCATTTCCATTACTGGAGTTTGCATTTTTCCCAACCAGGGCACTCCCTTCTTGATGATGTAGTAGTGGGGAAGCAAAATTAATAAGTAGGTGACGGTTTGAAGAGGTTTAAGATTTGAACAAGTGGAGAGCTCCATTAAGAGCTTATCTCCATAAGAGCTTTTCACTTACTGGGACCAAGTACTGTACTGCTGGCTCTTATTTACAGAAATTGGGTAAAAAGAACGCTTTTGTAGAACAGAATGTGTCTGAGTAAATGCAAACCTCAGTCATGAGGCTTTGGATCTCTCCCCCGGTAGCCTAGGTTCTGATAAACACAGTTATCTGACTTCCCTTCTTAGATTGCGTGCTGACCATCCAGCTGCTTAATACTGTTTTCATTCAGTGTGCAGTAGTGTAGTGATTAGATTTAAGCTTTCTTAGGTACGATGTCATTCCCAGTGTGTTACCTTGAGATTATTCCCACATCTCTTAAGTTTTGTTTGTTCTTACAGCACATAAGAGGTGTGTTTACTATAATCTTTTTTTGCTTAGAGGTAACTGTCTCATTCCACTTCACCCATTATGTGAATATTTTGCTTAAAGTTTCAGTTTTAGAGAATTCTGGTGGGCAGGGGGCAACACAGAGCTGGGTAGTAGTGAACATGCCAGTACTTCCCATTCTCCCATTCTGGACAGTGAACAGATAGCTTTCCAGTGCTGCTGTATTAAGAAGTATAGGATTATCTGTTGGGTCTGTTAAAAAGCAAACTTATGCCTTGAGCTGGGAGTAGTATCAGGTCATTTGTAAAGTGCCTTCCAGCTGTTTTATGATTCTGTAACCTCCCTTTCTCTCTTTATTGTATTTTTTGGCTTTAATGTGTAGATCCATCAGCTGCTTTCACATTCTTTTATCTTTTCTACTTATTTAGCATCCCACATGTCTAGTGAATTTTTTTTTGCTGAAATATTTTCCATAGTGCCAACTATGCCTCGCTTTCACTTCTGTAGTGTTGTCATCTAAAAAAGTATCAAGATCTTATTAACTTGAACAATGTCCCTTTAAGAATAGATTGCAATCATTCTTTGAATCTTGTTTATAATTTATATAATTTTTCCATTTGGGAATTAATTTTTTCACTTACTGGGCCAAAGTACTTATACTGTTCTTACTACTTTATGTATTTGGAAAGCTTTTAAATGGCTCAGATTTAATTTATTTTGGATTATGTAATTGCCTTATTTTTGTAGTAATTAATGAAAACTGTCATTTTCAAACAATGATTGTGTGTGTGTGTGTGCATACATGTACTGGAGGTTGAACCCAGGGTCTTCATACTGAGCTGTATCCCCAGCTTTAAAAACAAATTTTTTTTGAAATTTTGAGACAGAATCTTCCTGAGTTGCCCAGGCTTGGGTCAAACTTGTGATCCTTCTACCTCAGCCAACCAGAGTGCTAGGATTACAAGTGTGCACCACTGGGCCTGGCTCAGACAATAGTCTTACTACTATTTAATGAAATTTGAGCAAGGGGTTTTTTGCTGTTGTTCATTTTGCTGTTCTGCCAGAACTCCCAGTTATTTTTTTAGTCTCATTTGTCAAATAATGTAGATCACTGTTATTATTTTAACCAGTATTTTATGAAATTCATAAATGAACTCAGCTCTGGCCAGTGTTAGTCCTGTGCTCTTCACTACTCTTTGTATACCAGAGGTTTAGGTAAAGGATAAGGCAGCTGTGTATTTATTATATGAAACGTGTTCTTAGACTGCTGTCTGGTCACGAGATGTTGCAAATTGGATATATCTCCAACAGATACCTTCCCCAACCCCACTTGTGAGCACAACTTATGAATTGCTTTTAGTGGGTGGAGTTAATGGGACTCAGAAGGAATTCTCTCCAGCATGCCTCTGTTTAAATGGCTGGCCGCATGCCCTGATTTAATCTGTGCCTACTAACCTCAGGCAGCTCTAGTTAGCTTCCAAGCCCCGCCTCTAGATTCCTCCCTCACTCTCTTCCTGGGGAAGGCTGCCTTCAGGATGCTCCTCAGTGATCTCTACTTCCTGATAGTCATACCTTGTTGACTCATTACTAAGAAATAGACTACAACAGGGAGTAATGAGATGTTTTGAGATGAGGAATAGGTGCTCTGTCCCACTCTGTCCTGGATCAGTTCCTCTGTGGAAGCCAGTTGCCCTGAGCAGACCCATAAGAGAGCTTAGAGCAGATCCCTTTCTAGTTGAGCCCTGAGATAACTGTGTCTGTGGCAGACAACAGCAGTCTTGTGAAAGACCTTGAGCCAGAACTACTCAGCTAAGCTTTCTCTGGTTATTGACCCATGGAAAGTAATGTTTGTTGTTTTCAGCTATTAAGTTTTGAAGTAATTTGTTGTGCAGCAGTAGATTACTAGTACACTATTGGGGCCCCTCTTTCCCTGCCTACTTCACCAAAAACCTTCTGATCTTCCAAGTCTCTCCTTTTTCTTCAGAACCCAGTCTAGGCCCAGATTAGATGATTTTCATTTTGAATTCAGCCAAGGGCTGACTAACCCAGCTTCTTTGTCTACTGAATGTAGGGAATGGCTGGGCAAAGTAATTTCCAAATTTCTTTTAGCCCTAAAGTTCTGTGTTTTTTTCTCCCCAGGAGGTCTCTAGTTTCAAAAGAATGAATATAAGAACAAATTGTTATATTCAACCAATTTTTAAAATTTTGTTTTTAATTGACAGATAATTATACATCTTTTTGGAGCACAGTGTAATGTTTTGCTACATTTATACATTGTGTAATGATCAGCTCAGGATATTTAGGATATCCATCATCTCAGATATTCACTCTGGGGCTTTTGCTTTCCAGGCTGATTTGAGGGGGGAAAAACCAAGCAAATTAGAATTATGGAGAAATACATCTGTCTTGCTGACTCTTCAAGATCCTCAGCTTATAAAATTTCCCTTTTCTTCCTCATTCTCAATTGTCTCTTCACACTGGCCATACCGACCTTGCCAGTTAAGGTGGCCTCAAAATCAGAGGCAGAGCATCATAGGGAGAAGCCCAGAGAGGCCACACTGGGGGTAGCAGAAAGCTCAGTAAGTGAGAAGACTGACTTCTCAAGCCAGGATTTATAGAAACTGATGTTTGTGTACCCTCCAGGCTTATTGGTTTGGATGCAGTTTGATACCCAGCTCACTGCTCCTATGAGGACCCGGAAATCCTCGACTTCACACATCAATGGGTCCTCTCTGTGACTCTAGGGGAGAGAAGAAAGTTGGTCAGGTGGTGCGGGGGCAAATGGAAGGAATTGAGACTGCCTGCCAAGGCTTGTGGAGTTAGGCCTGTCGGGCATCCTGGGTTCACCCAGAGACTCTGAAGACAGAGGGAGACATGGAGGAAGTGCACTGGGAAAGGAGGGCTAGGACAGGTGCCATGGGGATGGGTGCCTACAACACACTCTTCCATCTGCCCCACAGGGAGCTTGGATCAGATTGTGGCTTCCCTGTTGATGGGCTCAATTCCATGCAACAAGCTTTCATTTTGAAAGAAGCCACTGCAAGTCTGGTGATCCACGAGAGGCACTCTGCTCTCCCTCAGTGTATAAATTGCTTCCTGTCTGCAGGGCCTCAGGGAGTCAAAGATGTCTTAAAGAATCAAAATCCAACTTTCAGCTATGGATATAGATTTCAGGCCTATGATTTTCAGAGATAGCTCTGAGTTCAAATATTCTGTCCCCACGTTAAATAGTATTCAGTTATCAGGCTGAGCTTCTTATCTCTGAAGAAGGCTAAAGGCCCTGCTCAAATGGCACAAATTAGTAACAGAAAAGTCTTGGTGACTCAGGAAAACCAGAACAATTTATGATGCACAATTCAATTGTCTTTGGAGAATAGATTTTTATTATTATATAGAAGTAAAGCATAGATCTTTGTGGTTTTTGTTTGTTTGTTTTAAAACAGGGTCTACTACGTAGTCCAGACTGATACTGAACTTGCTGTTATGCCAAGTCTGCCCTCAAACTCATGATCCTTCTGCCTCAGCCTCCCAGGTGCTGGGATTACAAGTGTGCACCACCAGAACCTGGCAGGTAGATTTAATACACTAAGAATAATTAAGACTATCAACACAGAAATGAAGCACTACTCTCCTAGCTAGACTGATTCAGGGACTATTGCTGAGCAGCCTTACTTTCCTGAACACGTCTTCTATTTGCTTTCCTATCCACCTACTTCCACACTCCACCCAGGTGCAGAGGGCGAATGCTGTACTCAAACTGAGCATAACTGTCCTCTCTCTACATTGGTCGTCTTGTTCTTTTTGCTTTTAAAGTCTTAGGGCTATTGCCAAACGAGTACAAAAACAACTATACGCCACCTGCCCCGCAAGCACAAGGACACAAGTTCGATCCCTGGTACCAAAAAAACAAAAAGGAGTATAAATAAGCAGCGATCATAGCAGAAGAAATATGAAGGAGGCTAAGGGTCAAGGAGAATTTGGAGTCTACTGTACCTCCAGTTAACTCCCTAGACCCTGCAGTGAGTCCGGTGGTAGGGCTGGGATAGAGAGAGGGGAGAGAGGAAGTTGAAGAAACAGAGCTCGGAAAATCTACTTATCCTCACATTAGTGTATAGCCCCAATACGGATAGCGCCAGCCAGTGGCCCAGCAGGGGATTGTATTCTTCAGCCGGGCCTTGGATGAGGGAAGGCACATGGGCAGGACCACAGGGCTGAAAGACACTGGGTAGGCCAGCTCTGTCACAGCGATGGCACTGGACATGTTTCCGAGAGATCAGGGTGGGGGATAATCTGGGACACAGGTATTATAGTCATTTTGGAGTCCAGGCCAAAGATCAGAAGGGACCCCATCAATACACTGTATTTTCTGGCATCCTTAGACCTGAGAAGAGAAGCCGGATAGGGTCTATGAGTTTCATACAACCTCTGTTGTGGAGTATCACAGCAGAGCCCATGGTTCTGGGTGTTGTTTTCCCTCTAGCTCCTCCTAACCATGTGTTCCTTCAACAGATATTAAGTCTCTCCTGAGAATATAGATGAGACCAAGGTAGACATAATCTGGCCCTTGCAGGGCCATGGTCTTAAGGATGTGTGTGTGCATGAGTGTGTGTGTGTGGAGCAGGGAGAAAGACAAACAAGTATAGCTTGCAGTTCAAAACTATGATAAGTGTTATAAAGAAAAAGATTTTAAAATAAAGGAAGAGCGAAAAGTTACTGTGTTAGGTGTTCAAGGAAGGTCTTGTTGAAGAGGCAGTTTTCAACTGAGTCCCAAAATGTAGTAGTCACCCATGAGAAGAGTGACAAGGAAAAGCATTCCAGATAGAAGGAGCAGAGTGTAAAGGCTGAGAGGGTGAAAAAGAGCTGGGGAGCCCCTCGGAATTGAAAGAAAAACTGCAGTAGAATGGGATGGAGTTGTAAAAGTGAGCAGCTACCTGGTGATTCATGGCTTGAAGGCCACAGTGAAGCATCTAGGTTTTATTCTGAGTGCCTGAGCAGCCACTAGAGGATTTGAAGGAGGGAGTGACATGATCTCATCTCTAACTGTAGGAAAAAAAAAAATCACTTTGGTTATTTGTGAAAGTAGCAAAATGTGTCATACTATTGCTGTGGTCCAGGGGAAGCTATGTTAAGGTCACAGCATATTTTACAAGTGAAACCAACAGGTCTGGTATTGAATGTGGAAGGCGAGGGAAAGTAAGGTACCAGTATTTGCCAGGTGTGATCATACACACCTGTAATCAGTCTTCATTTCAGGTTCCAGTTCCTGTGCTTGGGAGCAGAGCTTGTGGTATTTCTCTCGGCTCGGGGAGTAAAGAGATACGGTGTTCAAGAATTTCTTCAGCAGACAAAGTTTGTCAGGGAAACCTCTTGGCAGCTGCTCCTCCCCATGGTAATAGAGCTGCACAAACCACCCCTTAGATTCCCCGTGCTAGTAGAGTCCTATGGTGAGGTCAGCAGTAAACGCCATTTGTGGTCAAACATCTCCAGAACCATTAAGAGAGGCATAAGGGTCACATCATGAGCTACAGAGGTATAGCCTTCAGTAGGTTGTTCTCCATGATGTGTACGAATGGGCCAACTGCCATCTGCAGACCTTTCCTGTCTTCCTGCTGCAGGATGTACAAGGCTGTGTCCACAGCTCTCTGTTCAATCACCTGTGTGAATCTCTTCAGCATGGGGCAGCTGGGGAGACTGTGCACCTGCTTGGCAGCCACACTGTCTAGGAGAATGAGGAAGTCCATTTCATCACTACTATCAGTACCCATCCCTTCTTTCCACTTCTTCAAATCCTCTGAGATCCCTAGCTGCAAAGCAGCAGCCTCCCTCTGGCCTCTGGTTCTCTGCCTCAAGCCCCAGCAGTTCTGGGAGTTGGGTACAAGACTTCAGAACTTGCCTCATCAGTGTGGATGATGATGGATCCTTCTTTCTCACGTTGAAAAAGCCCATCCAGCAAACAACCAGCAGACTCCAGATTCTTCAGGTACACGTTAGTGGAAGGAACAAAGACCTCCTGGGGTTTGAAGGGTGGTAAAAGAAAGGGGATGGTGTCCACATATTTCTTCCTCAGTCCCTCTCCCAGGGCAAACATCTTCTCCATGCCTACCATGGTCAGCTGCCCAGCAAACATGGCCCCCTTCAGGATGGTCTTGCAGTAGTCAGAGTCATAAGAAGAATGTGGTTTGGGGCCACCAGCTAAATTGGTGACTGTAACCAAACTGAGTTTGAGGAGGGACCTCTAATAGCTGTGTGTTCCGCTCTGCCAGCTCCTCCAGCAGGAGCACCTTGAGGGGACTGCACGCCCCGTGTCGAAACATGACTTGTACCATTTTCAGCTCCAGCAGGCTGCAGTCAATAGGATGCTGGCCATGGTCTGCCCACAGCACGGCCAAGGCCACCAGCTGCCAGTGGAAGAAGTACGCCAGTGAGGTCAGGGCGAGGCCCAGTTGATCGTGGTGGTAGCTCCTCACTGCCCTCCGGGATGAAGTCAGAAGGAGAACACAAGCTCTCCCTGGGCCCTGGGGCTGGGGGCGGCCCCCAAGCGGAAAGCGCAGCCAACACCCAAGACCTGGAACGCATGCCAACTGCAGCAACTCCCAAACTAGGGAGACCCCGAGAGGGCACTCGAGGGAAAAAGCGGAAACGGGAGTACAAAGCCTCCCTGGGAGTTTTCACCAGGGACGGGGCTGGTCGCTTCTGCAGACTGGGGCTGGGGGAGCTCAGTTCCTCATCTCTTAAGGTTCAAGGGAACCTTAAACTTGCCATTTGTTTTTGTTTTTGTGTTTGTTTGTGGCTTGAGTAACTGGTTTTGTTGTTGAATAAGATGGGGACATGTTTTAGTTTTGTTTTGACAGTACTACCTTTGAGATGCTTTTGAGACATCCAAATGGAAATGCACTGAGACTAGGGTTTAGGGATAGAGACTTAAATGTGTGCCCTCTTGGCAAATATATGACATTTAAGCCATAGGAAATAAAAGGGCTCAAAAGGATGTACACAACTTTGTGAAGATATGGATATACTGGAAGGGAAGGCCCTCTCCCTAGGGAATATGTGCTGGGTAGAGGCTGAGATTGAGGGGAAAACATAGTTCTTTTCTTTTTCTTCTGTTCTGGGCATTAAACCCAGGATCTTGAACATGCTAGGCACCCACTCCACCACAGCTGTATCCCCAGCCCTGCAAACTTCTTTTAGGGTCCTCATTTCTGTCCCAGTGCTGTCAAGTGTGAAAAAGCCTGAAGTCTGAGAGTAGTTGCATTGGACAGAGAGCTAGGGTGGGAAAATGTGGATCCACTTATTAGGGCAGGACACACTGTATGGGCACAGCAAGATCCGCCCCTCCACCCAGCCCAGGAGCTCCAGCCACCCAGCCCGAGTTCCCTGCCGGCTGTCATGCAGCAAGGTGGGCACTCACCGGAAGCAGCTTGCCATCATCAGCACCCATCTCTGAGGGGAGAGCATGTGAGCGGATGTGAAGCAGGCCTCAGCCAGTGCTGACTTGCCACGGCCAAGGCCCTACCTTGACCTCCCAGCCTAAGCCCGCAGACTGCCCACCAAGGGAAGAAAGGTGGGAGGGCCTCCCTGGAGCCGTGCAGCCCCTGCCGCGCGTGCCCATTGCCCATGCTGGTGCCCCCTTTCCCCTGGCACAGGTACCCTCCCTTGGACCCTCAGGCACACTGCGTCTGACTAAGCGCCTTACTTGACTCCAAGAAATTCCTTGGTATTTCCACATCCACACCTAGGGACAGGAAAGGGCAAAGGTAGGAGGTGCTCATGAGGGATTCTTGCTGCTGAGGGAGCTCACACCCTGCCCCTGCGCGGCCTTTCCTCAACCGGAGCCCTCTTCCCTGATTTTACCCCACGCCAGATCCTCACCTGAGCACCCCAGCAGAAGGAGCACGAGAGGCCACAGCCAGCAGGGACCCGTCTCTGTCCTCAGGCCCAGGGCTTCCTGTTGCCTTGCCTCGGGCCTGGGCCTCCGGGGGATGCCAGGCGGGAACAGCCAAAGAAGGGGTCAGGACTGGCTTCTAGATGGCTTCCTCTGCTTTCCCCCTCCTCTGAGGAACCCAGTGGGAGGCGCTGAGGTCTGAGGCACCCCTTGCTGTCTGGAAGCATAGGGTGTCAGGTTTGTGCCTGTGGGTGGGGTGGGGTGGGGTGGGGCGGGGCGGACATCAGAAGGGGCAAGGCTTCCTCTGTGCTTAGCGGCCCTGGTGTGGTGCACACCTCCCTGTCCACCCTGTGAGGTCTCAGGGACCTGCCCAAGTTGCTCCCCTGTACTTAGCCTGACCGAGAGTGAGCCAACCCGGAACCGTCTGGGCTTGGTGACCGAGGCTACGCAGACTGGCACACCAGGTCCTCAACATCTGGAATGGTTAAGGGCTAACAATCCTGCAGAGGGAATAAGCCCAGTAGTTAGCTGACCCATCTTTTTCTGCTTTCTCCTCTTGCCGTAATCTCTGCCTGCTACAATCTGCTCTTTGCCTTCGTTTATTAGGTCTTTGTTGTGTACAAGGCATTGTGCTCCAGATGGAGCAAGATCCATTGAGAAGCACGAATCAGGAGGGAGGTGGCCTGTCATTCAGAAATTGGTATTACAATGGGTCAGAGTTAGAATAAGGAAAACACTCAGGAGATTTTTAAATTTATAGTTTATATCCTATTTATTAAAAGGAGTGCAAGTTCAATCTGAGCTTGGGAAAATGAGCAATTTAAGAGAGACCCTGTCTCAAAAATTTTTTAAAAAGGTCTGGGGATATAGCTCAGTACAAAGCCCTAGGTTCAATCTCTAGCACTGGATTGGGGGGAGCGGGGAGAAGGGACAGAGCACTGTGAAAGCTGAATGACAGAACATATGTGTGTGCCCCACATGGGTTCTGAAAAATGGTAAACAAGGTCTATAACCGCAGTGCTGAGCAAGCATTGTTTGCATTTTTTTCTCTTTATGGTAGTGTGGATTGAACCCAGGGGCTTTGCACTCAGCTATATATCCCAGCCCCTTTTTTATATTTTTGTTTGTAGAGTTTCTCGCTAAGTTCCCCAGGCTGGGCTCAAACTTTCAGTCCTCCTGCTTCAGCCTCCCAGAGTGCTGAGTTACAGGCATGTGTTACTATATCTGGCTATGGTTGCTAATAACGTGAGGCTGGAGGTGATGACAAAGAAAGAGTTAACTGAGTCTTTACTCTCCTAGGTCCAGTGCTTGGCACGGGAGGACATCAAGAAAACAATAAGAATGTGCAGTAAGAAGGCCTGTAGAAAAAAGGATATTATACTTTTATTAATCAGGGATGGTATCATAATAATTATTGCAGCTGAGAAATAACTTCAAGGTTTCTAGAGGCCAAGAAAGAAAAGAAAGGAAAGGAAAGGAAGAGAATGTGCTACATTTGGTCTGATAACAAGAAGCAGGAGATAATTTTCCCCCTTGGCAATAAATTCAGTAAATTTTTGACAATATTATAAAAAGCACAGTAGTTAATCTAATAATCAGTTTTGTAGGGACTGAGAAACATTCCTTACTTTTTTATATTGTTTCAATAAATGCCATTTGTTGGAAAATAAATCTTGAATCGCGATTAAAGTATTTCTGTGAGGTTAACTTACTGGAAGTGTATATATTTCCTATTATGTAACTTGAAGGAAAAGTAGAGTTTAGAGAAGATGCCTCTTCCCCCTCCCAGCTCCCGCTTGTGCTCTAGTGAGGTCCTTGTTCTCTAGGTATTCTCTGGACTGTCTTGACATTTTTGTAAACTGAGGAACCTGCATCTATAGAGCCCATCTCAGTGTGGCATGGATATGGGCCACGCGAAGACTGGTGGGAAACATAGATCCAGAGCCAAATAAAAGCACCAGAGATGTTAAGATAACAGCTCTTATCAGGGGAATGGATGAGGCCTCAGAATAAAAAGCAAAACTAATTTGGGCCATAATGCCCAAAGAAGAGTTTATGGGATACTAATATGGACAATTTATATAGAGACTACTACGTACCCTAGGGAGGGAGAGACAGTTTAAAATTTGTTATATGTAATCCCAAGTTGTTCTTTTGGTTTACATAGTCAATAAATTTTCTAAGAATTGTCTAGAAATTTTTAAATGAGTTAAGCTATTTAAAATCATTTTAAATTTTCTAAACAGTAGTATGATCAGTTACAGACACTTGATAGTATTTTATATTTGCATAACATTCGCAGCCTCACCATGGGTCTGTGAGTAAAGTGTGTTTTCATTTCCAATTTACAGATGAGGAAACTGAGGTCCTAGGAGGTTAAATGACTTAACTAACTATATTATCCTGTGCAGTAGAAAGCTGGATGTCACTTCTGTTTCCTAGTCCTGTAATCAGATTCAGACCTAGATTTCCTGATTCATCATTTTGTAATTTTTCCCTCCATGGTGCAGGAGCTTCTCAAGACCAGGAGACCACCATCATTCCTCCAGCAATCATTTTTTCAGTACCCGTTGTAGAGCAGATGTGTGATGACACAGAAAAAGTCCCTGTCTGCGTTTTTGGGTTTGCCTCCTTGAAAGGGTGGTCAGTTTGAGAATTTAACATGCTCAGAAGCTGTTGTGGCTAACATTTGTCAAATTCAACAACAGCAAATCTTTCTGCTAACCATGACTACCTGTAACTGTACTTCATAGGGCTTTTCAGATGAGTCATTAAAATAGAATGATCCTTCTTGGATTAAAACTTTAATCACTGCAAAATGAATCTAGTTTGCTGTCACTTTCTTTTCTTGTGGATAGCAGAGCGTGATGTAGATTTTACTCTGTGTACAGAATTTAATGTTGGGTATATTAAAATAAATCTACCATGGTTTGGGGAGGCTAGGTTTACTGAAAGTGAATAATGGTTTAAAAAAAAGAATATTGAGCATTCAGCATTAGCAGCAGATGTGGAAAATTCTTTCAGAGGGATAAAATGTATATTATACCTAGGTAAAGTTTTCTGTGTTACAAATAGTGTGTAATTTTTTGTAAAATATCGATTCTCATCTAGCATATTCTAATCAGGTTCTGGGTCCTTGAGGCTTTTGAATTATGGGAAAGAATTACAAAGCTTATACTCTGGTTCTTAGATCATGACTAGTGCTTTGGAGCTAAGTGGTGGAGGAGGCTAGGGTTGGGGGCATAAAGATTCCATGGAAATCACTGAGGCGCTTTCTGAACAGAGACCTGAGGGAAGGAGGAAAGGAGCCAGGCAGATAACCTAGGAAAGAGGGCTGAGCACAGAGAGCTGCAGGATGAAGCCCCTGAAGCAGAAGTGTATTGGAGAAGCCTCGGGGCTAACGCAGAGTGAGTGAGGGTCTCCAGTGGCAGGGCATGGGTGCCAGGCCATGTGAGCTCTCTTAGGCCATTATGAGAACTTTGGTTTTTATTCTAAGTGGAATGGGAAGATTTGATCTGACTTAGAGTTTTGAGTGGATTGCACCGGCTCCTGAGTTGGTACTGGTCACAAGATGGAAGCAGAAAGATGTGACAGAAAACTACTGCAGTAATCTGGGCAGGAGGTGATGTGCTCCTGGACTAAAGCCTTAGACCAGTGGTAAGGAGTGGCAGATTGGGAATGCCCTTTGAAGGGAGAGCCAGTAGGACTTGCTGGTAAGATTGTCTATTGGTATGAGAGAGAAGTCAAGGACAACTCCAAGGATTTGGGCCTTAGCCACTGTGAGAGTGAAGTGAAGCATCATTACTGAGACGGGCACACTGTAGGAGGGACAGATTTCTGGAGGTTTGCTAAGGAGTTCATTTGCAGGTATGTTAAGTTTAAGATGCTTGGTAAGTGTCCAGCTGAATATGCCCAGTAGGCAGGTGAGTATATGAATCTGGTGTTTAGGGGATTGGCCCAAACTAGGGCTAGGTTAGGGTGTCACAATCATGTCAGATGAGATTAAAAGCCACCTAGGGAGTGAGTATAAGTAAAGCCCACAGTGAGCCCAGAATGATGCTGCATGATTGTTATCCTAGCCCTCTGGGGAGGATGAGGCAGGAGAATCACAAGTTGGAGCTCAGCCTGGGCAATTTAACTGTCTCTAAATAAGTAAATAAGAAAGCAGATAAATAGTCCACCATGAGTTCTAAGGATTGATCCAACCAAAGTTTAGATATGATGCATAGAAACCTATGAGAGACTGAAAAGTTAGTGGAGACATAGGCCAGGGACTGAGATAAGTATTCTGGAAGCCAGGTATGAAAAGTGTTTCAAAAAGAAGGGAGTGATCGCCCAGCAAATGCTGCAGATGACTGAGAACTGACCATGGATTCAGCACCATAGAATAGCTCAAGAGAGGGTAAGAGGACAGTAATTTGAGATAGCAAAAAACAGTTTCTTTGTGAAAGGGGAGCAGAGAAACAGCTGACAGAAAAGGCTGAGTGATACAGAATTCTTCATTCTTGTTTTGTTTTAAAGTGAGAGAAACTACACCATATTTGTGTGCTATTGGAATTATCCAACAAAGAGGAAAAGTGATGATGTAAGAGAGAAAGTGAGAGGATTGGTGGGGTGGTGTCCCTGAGCCTGGGCCCAGCCCTAATCCGCCAGTCAGGATGGGAATGCTGAGGTCGGAGCACAGGCAGATCTGGCACAGGGTGGGGGTCTGCCGACGGGGAGGTTTTACAGTAAGTGTGACGGGGAAAAGGGGAGGGAGCAGATGTAATGATGTCATGAACTTAGACTGGGAAGAAAGGAAGTACAGAATAAGGGGTTGTGAGGAATAAAGTAGGTAAAAGTCAGTGGATTGTAAATCCTAACAGGTTGAACATTGTTGGAATTGGGTTTGTACTATAAAGGATTCAAGAAAGATAATAAGTGGGCTGGCAAGATGGGATGCAGGGTACAGTTACTGGTGGTAACAAGGTCAGGAAGATCATGGAAATAGCGTCTGAGGTCTGGTGAAGATCATTTAATCCTGAGAGCCCATACAGTAGAAAAGCAGTGAAGATTGGGAGAGCAAAGGGAATGGGCTGCCAGGAGCGTGCAGAGGTCTGTGTTGCCGATACCTTCCCCATGAAACTTAGGCCTGAAAGGGGTCCACAGTCAGACCACTGTGTTGAAGGATCTTCAGCGGGTGATTTACTCAGCCAAACTGTGTTATTGGTGATGGCAGAGTTTTCTCTTAAGTTCACAAAACCATGGGGCCGGAGATTTAGCTCAGTGGTTCCACTGCCTGCTGCACAAGCGCAAGGACCCAAGTTCGATCCCCGGTACCAAAAAAAAAAAGTTCACAAAACCATGCTGGGAGACTTTGTTAGGGCTTGCACATGTACCACCAGAGCATGACGTACAACAGGCAGATGGAAAGAAACCCAAGAATTAATCATTATCACTAAAATATTAATAGGCCTGAATCTTTCTTCTGCTGCTGCATGCTGGGTATGACACATGGTTGGGTCTTTTTCTTTACAATTACTGAAAAGAGTCTAGAGAAATGTATGAAGTAAAATCATATAGAAAGTTTCCTTCTGTGGTAGATTAACTGATGGTCAATTTCGAATGCTCAGCTGAACTGAGTCAGTGTGGTTCTGGGTGTGGAAGACCCACCTGAGAGTTGTTGCCAACCACATAAAAAGAGACCTGGAGAGGACGATGGTGTGCTGTTGATCTTGGAGAAGCTTGCTGAAGCTGGTTTTCCTGATGCAGACTTGGCTGTTCTCATCAAAGGAGGAGCTAGGGTCATCTCTGTGGCTGGGAATGGCTGCTGTTCTCTTCAGGGGAGCTCAGGTCTTCACCTTGAGCATTGCTTCTGGGCCCCAGTGCGCATCCCGCAGCCTAGTGGCACAGATCCTTCACCCCACCAGCAGCCAGTGCAGGCTTTCCAGCTTCTACCACTGGCCTTTGGGACTTCAAGGAACAGATCCTCAACATAGACTTGCATGAGACATTGCTGTGGGCTCTAGGCCTCTGGCTGGACTTGTGTGGAGGACATTGCCTTGGGATCTAGACCTTTAGCTGGACTTGTGCGGGACATTGCTGTGGGATCCAGGCCCTCAGCTGGATTCATCAGGTCTCTAACTCATGGACAGATCTCGTGCACTCCTCTGCATTTGACTTTTTGGGTGAATATTTCAAAATAGTCCTACGCATTATGTGTCCTGTCTTAAATCAATTCCCTTGCAAACCTTGACTACAACACCTTACTTCTCCACTTGTAGCACCTCATAGGTTGTTGGTGAGTGTTGTTCTAGATGCTCTCCCTCTCTGTTCTCTTTCTGTACTTGTTTGTTTATGAGAGGTCTAAAAACACACACTTGTGGAGGTACATATAGTTATATCTGAAAAGAATGAAAATACTGGGGGCCGGGGATTTAGCTCAGTGGTTCTGGCGCTGGCCTTGCAAGCGCAAGGTCCTGAGTTCAATCCCCGGTACCAAAAAAAAAAAAAAAAAAATGGAAATACTTTTTCTTCCATTCTGAATTGTTTCCAAAGTCCTTCCATGCTGGTATCTAATTACTTTTCTTTAGGACAGTTGCATAATATCCCATGCTCAGAAGTAGCATACCTTTTAAATCATGCTCATATTAACAAATACTTAGGTTTTATACATTCTGGAAAAAAAATACATACTTTTCCTCCCTTCTTGTGTACTTGTACAATTGCTTCAACATGATTTGATTTGTTAACGAATTACTAGAGAAAAGACTGCCTTTTATTCAGATCTCTTTGTCAAATCATCCCCCAAAAGATGGCATCAGTTTACAATGGCTGAGAGCATCCTTTTCCTTTCTTACTCACACTATTGGTTTAGCTCTACCTTTCTCCGCTTCCGTTTTGTCCAATTTGGTAGGACCAATAGGAGAAAACTTTTGACCTAACCATGTGGCACTGATTTGGAGAGAATAACGAATTAAGAGATAATTAAAAATAGGAGATACCGTATTTTTATTTCTTAGACTGAGAATAGAATATTAATGTTTCTCCAGATTTTAAGATAAGACGTAGCCTAAACAGAGATGGCCTTAATTACCTCTGTCATTAAAAGACGAAAGTGAAGGGGCAGGGATAAAGAGTAGTGGAAGGCATCAAAATAATAAAAGAGAGCAAGGCTGCTTTCTGTTCTTTGGTTCCTGAAAATGTTTCCAGATCTGTTTTCTTCTCTTTTTGCAAGTTCCGTAGTAAACTCTTACAAAGTACGGATTTCAGATTTCATCAGAGTTTAATTCTGAGTTTCTGATAACTGAATTGGAGAAATAACTTTATATCAGAGTCAGGTTTTTTGGTTCAATTCAGTTCAGTTTGGTGATGGGGGTTTCACTTGCCCATGTTGAACTGGAGATAGTGTACCCTCAGCCTCCGGAGTAGCTGGGGTTTCAGGTGCCCACACTGTGCCCAGGTTTAGTAATCGGGTTTTCAGCTCTTTAAACTTTGACCTATTTTGGAAGGAGGGACCTCTGATAGTACTATTTTAGAATAGCTCTAAAATGTCCCCCAAAGGTTTCATGTATTCAGAGACTGGGCTTTTGGAAGGTGATTGGATCATAGGGTGCTATATTCATCAGTGGAATGTGCTGTTAGGAGGTGGGTTGAGCAGCTTTCTTCTGCTATGGGCTTTCTCATGCCATTTCTGCCTTAGAGCCAGCCAACCATGAACTGAACCCACTAAAACCATGAACCAGAATAAACTTCTCCTTTAAGTTGTAGGTGTCAGGTATTTTGTCCCAGTAATGGGAAAGTGACTAATACAAATACATATTTAATATGTAACAGTACAGACTTAGATATAGTATTTTTTTCATTTTATTATGCTTTTTCTATGCAGAAAGCTGATCTTCATTCAGTTAGAAGTCATATGTCTTTCTGATAACTTGATAACTTTCTAATCCTTTTTTAAAGAAAAGGATTGAAAAAGTATGAAACTAGAAAAGTCAAGTGTAATTCTTTTACTTGAGAAAATATTTTTAAATACTATGACTTGTATAAATAAATACATGTCTAAGGTGAAAGTAAAGACAGACTGAATGTATGTGTGAGCTTGTTATGTGTTGGATACCTTTATTGTGAATTTGTACTTGTCAGCACAGTAATTACATACCCTTGAGTGCTTCATAGTAGAGCATTCCACGTAAGTACACATTTGTTTGAATCTCCAGTCTTGCAATATATACTTAAATGTTTTGAGGCTCACTTTATATCTTTGAGTAGAAGATGATAGAAAGTTAACAGATGGCCAATAAGGATATTGAATTGACAAGGGAAAGACAATTTAGTTACTTTGGTTCCAAATAAACTTTAAAAAATCAGTATAAATTCACTTTAAGAAAATCTTGGGAATATGTTTCCACTGTTATGTTTTTGTTTGCATTTTGTTTTTCTCCAGGGAGCTACCAGGCAGGGGGTTGGAAGAGAAAGAGGCATAGGAAGAGACTGGTCCCCTACCATCTGTTGCTTGGTGGACCTGAAATTCATACTCATGTGTATGGTTTCAAAGTCCACGCTCTTTGCACTTCTCTAAGAGTCCATTTCCTATTGACCTTTATCACTGGAAGAATTTACTGCTCAAAGAAATTTTTCCTAATAATCTTAGATGTAAGATTATACAAGTTTGAACATGTAAAAATATTTTCTTCTGAAATTAGTTTTAGTCTTTTATTTAATGTTTCTGCTCTTTGGGGGAAGCTGAAGTGAGGATCACAAATCAAATGACAAATGCTTCCTTATTAGAAAATCTCTATTTGTTGCTAACTAAAAATATATTGGCTGGTTTTCTAATTAGCTGTGCATAATTTTAAGCACTAAATTCCTGAACATTATGAGTAAAAACACTTTGTCCTCTTCAGAAATAGCTAGACATTTTCTACATTCTCATTAGGAAAAGTAAGAAATTTTAAAAAATAAAACATGAAATGAGGTTAACATGAAGTAAAGAAAACTGGCAATTTCTGATATGCCTCAAGACAGTGGTTGCTGTGGTCACATATTAGATTTTTGCCTCCTTTTGCTTGCTGCCAATAGGGCTGTTAGAAATATTTGTAGAAGTCTTGGCACTGAATACAGGCAAATGAGAACTATTACACTGTGTTTCCCCATAAATGCCAGGTAGTTTTAATGAGCTTTAAGAGAACTATAATGAGCCAGGTTGTGTGGCACATGCCTATAATCCCCAGCTGCTTGGGAGACTGAGTCAGGAGGATTGCAAGTTCAAGAGCAGCCTGGGTAATTTAGTGAGACCCTGTCTCAAAATAAAAAATTAAAAGGGCTGGGGATGTAGCTGAGCATTCCCTGGGCTTAATCTCCAGCACTGTAAAAAAAATTTTTTAAATTTTACCACTTGTGCTTAGTACCACGTTACTTTCTTAAAGTTAACATTTTTATACAATATAGCCATATGTGGTATATCCAAGATTTGATTCTATGATCTTATTTAATTCATATAAAATAAGCATATCTGTTCATATGCATACTGTTATATAGCTTTATTATTAAAACAAAATGGAAGAGCTGGAGGGGACCGCAGGCCCTGCCTACAGATGGGCACAGGGATCTTTTGGAGTGATGGGAGTGTTCTAAAATGATTGCAATGACTGTACAACTCTGTAAATTTACTAAAAATCATTGAGTGTGTGCTTTAAACAGATAAGTTGTATGTAATATAAATTATACATCAATAAAGCTGTTTAAATTTTAAAGAAATGAAATGAAAAATAGGGGACCATAGCTGACTGCAGATCTCAGAAAATCTAAAGAAGAGTTATTATTGATAAAATAGATGATTTGTCAAAGAGCTGCCCTCTGTTCCTTCCCCTTCAGGGTTTTCAAGGAAATCATACCAAACTTTTAAGAAATTAATCATTCCAGCCAGGCATGGTGGCACATGCCTGTAATCCTAGAACTCTGGAGGCCGAGACAGGAGGATCACAAGTTTGAGCCCAGCCTGGGTAATTTAGGGACTTAGAGACTCTCTTTCTCAAAACAAAGGATGGTTGTGCCAGGGATGTAGCTCAGTGTGAAGGCTCTAGGTACAATCCCTAGGACGAATGGATGGAAGGAAGGAAGGAAGGATCATTCCAATGCTATTTAAACTATCTTGAAAATAGAAAATGAAGAAAAATTACCAAATTCCTTTTTATTAAGGGAAAATAAACATTGACATTGAAACAAGGAAAAGATTTTTCTCCTAAAAGAAAACCAGAGACCACTTATGCATGTGAATTTTGAAATAAAAATCTTTGAAAGATTATAAAATAAAATCCAGTATCCTATTTGAAAAGTAACATACAAATAATAATTCAGTACTAAAGCTTTTGCAGTAATAATTCAGTACTAAAGCTTTTGGGGTCTGAAGGTGGACTGCGGGTTTGGAATCTCAACACTGCCACTTCTGAGCTTCTTAACCAAGGGGAGATTACTGGGCTTTCTTGTCAGCAAATGGACTAGTATATAAAAGAATTTACTTTCTAAGGTTTTTGTAAAGGTCAAGTGAGTAAAGCACTTAAATGAGTACTTGACAGTAAACGTTGAATATGATGATTGCATAGTGTATCAATTATGGACTTGAATAAATTAATATTAATATATCAGTGGTTTTTAAAGGCTTTAAGTCAGAAAGGTCACCACCAGTGATCAAGCTTCTTAGCAATTTGCTTATTCTTGTATGTATTTGAATTCTGTGCGACAGAGATTACTCTTGTCTACCTATCAAGTTTCTGGAGCTGTGCTTTAGGAGGAATACCCTCACCCACTATGGCTGGTTAATATTGGAAAGGCATTTTCTGCATGGGTTACTTACTTTCAGTTGATAGCACAACTGACACACCACCACAGTTCTGATGTGCATTAGTATTCTAAGGTCTTCCAGAATGTACATTTCACTTAAGGTACATACTTTATGGTTTCTGACTATAACATTAGTGTAGTCAGGCCCTTTAAAAATAAACCTTGGATTTGCATTTAAGTGTCAGCTATCTTATCTTTACTATTTGTTTTGTTTACAAATGATTCAGACAAAAACTATCTCTGTGATTGTCAGGTATAGAATGGGACAATTTAGCTGGACCTGGTGGTACAAGCCTGTAATCCCAGTCCTGGGGAGGCTGAGGTGGGAGGATCTTTAGAAGTTCAAGGCCAGCCTGGACTGATAGTGAGTTCAAAGCCAGCCCAAACTACATAGGGAAAGACTCTCTCAAGAAAACAAAACAAAACATTAGAATGTAACAGTTTAAAATCAAGTATTCACATCTTACTTTTTGACTTTGTTGCAAATTCTCATTTCCTTAGGTTAATGAAAATGTTGAGCTTCCTTATTATACCGTATCAAGGTTTTAAACAACTTCTTTCAAATTTAAGGTATAGTTCCCCAAGCTCATGTACTACTAGGGTGTCTTTGAACAAAGAAGACCCCATTAGTAGGTTTTTTGTGTGTTTTGTGTTTTGTTTTGTTTTTTGGTGATGTAGAAAGTTTCTGCAGTGTCATGGTAAGATGTCCATGTGCTGCTTACTATAGACTCTTAACCATTTACTAATCCAATTATTTAAATATAACAGGAAATATAAAAATGACAATTTTATCAAATTTATTCAATACAAGAACCAACTCGTCAAAATGACACCTGCCCAAGAGATGTCCAGGAGAGTCAGTACCATAAACAGATGTACTGCCCAAGTGACACTCCGGGTAAACTGTTACATGGTTAAAGGTCAAATCAGCTTTGCTCCCTTGCGATTAAATTCAGGGGTTAATAGCCATTTTGAACAAATGTACATAAAGCTGTGGAAATCAAAGCCCACTGAGTTTTTCCATTGTTTGAAGAGGATTCCTATTCAATTCTTGTTCTAGCAGAGATTTGAACATCTCCCTGTTCATGGTTTGTCTCCTTTTAAAACAACAATTCTCAAGCCACACTACTCAGTCTTCCCAGTGCTTCTTTCAGAGGCAGTTTCCTGAGTTTTTAGGAAAAAGAAGTAAATTGAATTTTCACAGCAGCCAGCTTTCCCCCCGAGTAGTTGTCAAGCTTTGGCTTAGGAAATACCCTTGTAAATAAAGATATAGTGCAAACCCAGTATTATCTTTGCATCTGTGTTAACATTAGTAATTACCAACTGTGTTGTAAAGGATCTTTGTATCATTGTCTCACTTAATCTCATGTCCGTTTGTGACTTAATTTTTGAACACCTGAGACAGTTAAGAACTTGTTGAGGGCTGGGTGGAGGTCCTCATGTGTGAGGCCTGGGTTCAATCCCCATCGTGTTGTCAGGGACATCATTTGCTTGTTTGACAGGAATCACTTCTGTTTACCCCCATGTTTGTTTTGACAGCCCAGGACATCACTGTATGCAATTTGACTCCCACATCTTAATGATATTTATGGAAGGAAATAGAAAGCAAGAAACTTTTTTTTTATAGAATAAAGGCTTACATTTTCATCTGCTATTTATTGCACTTTTTATTTGATCACAACAGTATTTCAACATAGATATTAAATGATTGTTCATATAAATATTTGGACACCAATTATGCAGGAAGTATACAAAATTCTTGACTGCAGCTTTCTTTGCTCTAAATTAATTAGCATCGTGAAGATTGAAGACATAACCAATGAGAAGTCTTTTCTTTATTGTGCTGTTTCTGGGGAGATGGAAGAAATGTTTGGGGATATTTTCTTCTCTCCAAATCTTTTTACCTAATTTGCCTAAAAGTCAGAATTACTTCATAGAATTATCAGTGTGTCTGTCACTTGGAGTTGCTACTGGGACATTTCTTCTGCTTATTCTATTTTCCCTCGATTCATACAATTTAGTGACCCTATCAGTGACAAATGTATGTTCAACTTCTTATCTATACCTGGGAGATTTTCTTACTTAGCTTTTTACTGAAAGATAATTTATCTTTTTTACTTCCCATGTATCATATTTAGAGAGTTAGAATCTTATAGCCTTACTTAAATATAACCCCTTTATTATTGAAGCTTTCATACCAGAGGCTTTATGCTTTAAAATATTAATTTTAAGGCATAATTAATTTGCCAATCAGCTGTCACCCAAAGGTATAAAGAATCATCTAAAACCATTTGAAAGCTATCCTTCTGAAACACTGTCTCCTTTCCATCCCATTGAAAAGTTTTTCCTTTTTAAGGCCAAATATTCCACTTATTAACAGAAATGTGATGCTTTTTCCTTTCTTTCACTATGTATTTTAGCGATGTATCAGGAATGTGCTGCTTTGAAAAGCCATTTGGAGGATGGGATTGGAGTCAGACTGTCCCGAATCTGTCTCTACTGGTCTCATGACCCTTGACAAGTTAGTTACCATCTGAGAACTACAATTTCTTCATTTTAAAATGGACACTAATTGTGAGGCTATGAGGATTTGAGTTGATGTACAGTGGGACACAGAATGGAAGTCAGTAAACACTTCTCTGATTATTATTCAGTTTGGCATTAATCTGCTTGGCTGGGCCAATACATGAATTCATAGTTCACAAATCATTTTCTTAAAGAACCAGAAATTGAAGTCAGGGATGTAGCTCAGCAGTGCAGCACCTGCCTAGCAATCGTGAGGCCCTGGGTTGGATTCCTGGTACCAAAAAAGAAAGAAAGAAAGAAAAAAGAACCGGAAATCCCCTTCTAAAATGTTAATTGGTGTCATAGTTACTTGTTGCTGGGACAAAATACTCGACACTCACAAATTAAAGGAGGAAAGGTTTAATTAGCTCATAGTTTGTAATAGTCTCAGTCCATAGCTGGTTCCAAGGCAAGGTGGCATGGCAGAGGAAACACAGTTCATGGTATGGCAGAAAGAAAGCAGCAGTCATCTTTCCGCATCCAGTATATAAGTGTACTGGTTGGTGACACTTAGTAAATCCATTCACTCACACCCAGAACTATGCTAAACCAATCAGTGGGCTAGCCCAATGATCCAGTCACCTTCTAAAAGCCCAGTCTATGAGTGCATGAGGCTTTGGGAGACATCTAAATATAAGCCATAATAATCGGAAATCTGAACTTCAAATATTTGAATATCATGGTAAGTTCTATGAATTTAAAATATATGTATTTAGTTCATGCAGTCTTTGATGATGTTCTATTTTATGAATGTCAAATGTTTTACAGTATTGATTTACTAAGTTTTATGTACTGTATAAAATAAATACCATCTTTAAATACACTGGAATTTATAACAGAAATCATGAAAGACTATATTGGTTGAAATATACCCAGTAGGAAACTTATTTTTATTATCCAATCCTTTGATAAATGCCTCCAGTGTTATAGACAAGTTTGATCTTCTTTGACTTGTGCTGTCTACTGCTTTTCTGTTCCTGTTACAGTAGCTATAAATAGTTGTTTGAGGATGTCCTTCTCTAAATTCGTGCCAATAAGAACCACTCGACTTTTTCTCTCAGTGTCATCTTTCCAGCTCACTGGAGTCTCTTCCAGGTCATAGAGTTTGGGGACACCTTGGACAATCATTTGTTGTGGTTTGTCTCTGACTGACACCAGCCCGGTTAGCCATATGACCTCCATGCTGTGATCGTCCTTGTTTCTCACCTTTTCCCACAGGAGATTCTGAGTAAATACATTTAGACTTTCTTCCTTTACATTTCCTGGTACTTCAAACGTGATTTTAACAATAGTCTGATCAAGGTGAGGTTGTGCTGTTGGCACATACTGAAATTTTTCCTGAAAACTTATTCCAGAGAGACTATCAAAGGCATGAAGATCTAATATGTTAGATCAACTCTGGATCTTTGTGTTTCTAAAATTTGTCCTAGTCCATTTATTGATCTAATGGCTATTCTTAATTTGTTTAACTCCTCTTCTGAAATCAAGTCTTTTATTGATGAGGATGATATCTGCTAAAGCAACTTGCCTAGTAGCTTCATTGGTAAGGCCATCAGGTTTCTCTTCTGCTAAATGTTTTAATCCATATTTTGAATCTACCACAGTTATGATACCATCAAGATGAATAGCACTTCCTAGTACAGCATCAACCCAAAATATAGAAGCCACAGCACCGGGATCTGCTAATCCAGTGGTCTCTAACAGTATGTAATCGAATTTCCCCTTCTTCTGCATCAAATTCTCACTAACGCTAAGGCTACTGTCCTTCACTGAACATTTCCAAATTCCAGCTGCTCTTCAGAGAGCTCTCCACCTTAACTTACAGCTAAGGATTTCTCTACTGCACTTCCTTCACCAAATTCATTTAAAATAACTGCTGTTCTTTTACTGTGTTGCTCTGTTAAAATGTAGTTCAGTAGTGTTGTCTTTCCAGCGCCTAAATACCCGGTGATAATTGTGACTGAGATCTTGGCGCACGCTGCCGGGCCGAGCTTTTCCCCTTCCTCTGTTTGCTTCATCTCAGTGGGAACCAATTCAGGACAATCTTCCTGTGCTGGTTCCTCTTCCTCATCTCCAGTTACAATACCGGTAACATTCCGGTCTGAAGCACACCTCCCCCTCAGCTCAAGAGCTGGGACCTTAAACGTCCAAACGCAGCCACACATGCCAAGCTCGCCAAGCCTGGCCCGTAGTTCATGCAATCTTATACTTCTGTAAGTATTAAGATAAGTACTTCAGCCTTTCACTCATTTAATCAGGGTTATTATTCTTAACTTTTTAGATAACAACTTTATTAGGTAAAACTTATCCCAATAGAATTTGACCATTTAAAGTGTACAATGGGTTTTTTAGTGTAGTCACAGAATTATGCAACGAACGCCTTACTCAATTTTGGAACATTCTTATCATCCCATGAAGCCTGAACCCTTCATCCCTTATGGCTCATGCCCCACCCGCAGTCCTAGACAAGCACTAGTCTGCTTTCTGACTCTAAGACTTTTGTCTTTTATGGACATTTCATATAAGTGGAGGCATACATTATGCAGTCTTTTTCTGACTGGCTTCGTAACATACTGTGTTTGAGGTCCGTCCATGTGTAGCATGTACCAGGACTTCATTTTTTTTTTTTTATTGCTAAAAGATGGATTTTAGGGTTGTTTCTACTTTTGGCAATTATGACCAATGCTGCTCTGTACAGGATTTTGTGTGGATGTTTTAATTTTATTTTTCTTATGTGTACTTCTAAGAGTAGAATTTCTAGGTCATAAGGTTACTCATATTTAGCCTTTTGAAAATTGCTAGATTGTTTTTACAAAGCAGATGAATCATTTTGCCTTCCCAGCAGCAGTGTGTACGAGGGTTCCAGTTTCTCTACATCCTTGCCAACACTTTTTATTGCCTGCCTTTTTGATCTGTTCTAGTGACCCATTCTAGTGGGTGATAAGTGGTATCTTATTGTGGATTCTTAGCAGCTTTTTCGAGTTGAATATGTAAAAATTATATTTCTCATGCTTTGGTGATATCTGATCAGTGGTGAAGATGATTACAAAGTTAAGCCTCATACATGGAATCTATCTATGAAAGAGCAAGCAGGGCTTTCCTAAACTTTTTCTTTTATTCTCACAACCTCTATTTCATTTTCTCTTGATTTGCAATTCTTGGTTTCTAGCCATTTTCTTGGGCTTATCAGCTTTCCCCCAACAATCCCCCTCTATGATACTAATAGAATAAACAGACCCTTAACACTTTCTTTCAGAATTTCTTTTTTCCATCCTTCTCCTTGGGGGATCTTTTCCTAACAGATTATTAGAGCATGTACCTAAGATAAATCTTTGCTTCTGGAGTTATCTACTAAACTCCCAGGGTAGATTATTTCATGTTCACAACTTATCATCTGCTATTTCTTTATGAATCCTATCCCCTCTGTTATCTAATTCTATGCTGAATTACTGTTTCAGGATAAGAAACATAAAGAAAGGAATGACGTGAGACTTGTGAATTTACTCTATGGCTCTTAATTTTTATCTTTTTTCTCTGTTCTTGACGGGTTTTTAAAATCCTGTCAACTTACCTTTTAGATTATTTTTCAGCAGTATCTATTCTGTTACTCAGCCTGTTTAATCTGTTACATTTACAAATAACCATATATTTAATTTTAGACAACTGCTTTTTGTTCTCTGGTGGTTTTGTCATGGTAGACACTTATTTTGTGTGTACAACATGCTTTTTCATCTATTGAGAATACCAGTTAGCCTATTCTTTTTTGTTCCCTAAATTCTTTTTCTCTTTGATTCAAAATCAATTGTATATTTTGGTCTTTTTCTTTTATGTATTGATTTTCCTACAGGTGTTTGTTTCACATTGGTTGTGGACACATGTAATAAGGACTCACCTGAATGATACAGTAGTGGGTTTGTTCCTCCAAATTACATTCCTCTGAATGATATAACTATGTCATTCAGTGTATTAATGGGCATGCTGACATGTAGGTTTTCCTGTAGGAGAGTAGGAAGGGAAACTGGGTCCCCCATGTCATAGGGAAGTGACTCCTAACCAGTCTCCTGGTACTGAAGAGTGGACTCAAGGATAGAGGAGGTTAAAAGTAGGAAAGGTTTATTGAAAGAGAGCTCTTGAAGAGCTAGCTCCAAAAGTGGGATGCTGCTGAGGCTGTTTGTCAAGGGCATCTTATAGAGCAAAAGCCCAATTCCTATTATGTTCTCTTCACAGCTTGGCCTATAATTATTGAGTAACATTTTCTTCAATTCTTTGCTCCATCACACTTTTGCATATATAATTCTAAACTTGGAGGTGCTTCATCCCATCTTTATGTCTCAGATTTTACCAACTTAATTTTATTCTCAGGTCAATACTGTCTTCTCTGGGAAACCTAGGAAGATCTCTTAGTCACAACTAAACTTTCCTTATAGTTTCACTTTTCAGTAAGCTCTAGACATTCATTTATTTAGTGTCTATCATTTTACTACTCATTAGCGTCCTCTGAGTCCAGGTAATTAGAATGTCAGGTGGTGCGGGAATTTTTTTTTTAAATGCCTATTATAAGGCAAGGTATATCAGAACAGGTGTTTGCTTAAACTTCAGTGAAAGTTTAAAATAGTTAACTCACTATAAAGATATAGCCTGGAAATACATAAATTTAGGTGAAATTATTATTTGGGAGCAGTCTGGAAATCTGTACCAATATTTTTGTTATTTAACATTACAATTCCTAATTCTCACACCAACCAACAGTGGTACAGTTCTGCACTTTTTATACTATGCATTAGAAATTGTTTGCTCTTTTGACTCAACATGGATTGTGAGTTTGTTGAAAGTAAATTGTATTGTATTCTAACTGTATTTTCCAATCCATTATCTGCCAAGACATGCATCTTGATTCAAAGGAATCAATACTTTGATTAATTTTTTCCTCTGGTCCAGAGCTGGAATAGATCAGAGAGGTCTATTATACTGAGCAACCAGAGCTAGTGGGTGGCTAAGGCTAATATTGATCTAATGTACCCATACCTACAGATGTTTTGCTCATGGCTGTTTGGTAAGAAAACATTGAACACTTTGTTCTGATTACTGATAAAATAGAATAGGTCCCATGTTTCATCTCTGTGTTACTAGACATGAACCTTGATCACTCTTTCTCTCAGACCTGTTTTTTAAATTGCCTATAGTGCATGGGCTACTTCATGATGCACACAAGCATACAGGTGTCCCTGAGGCTGGAACGAAAATCTTTATTGGTAGTTATTGATACCAAATCCATGGTATCTAATAAAGTCTGGCTTGCATAAATGACACACAAGCTACTCCAGAGCTCATTTGTGCATGTGGTTACTCTATTTTACAGTTTTTGTGCCTTGTCTCCTGAAATTTGTGTCTTTTAACTTTTAAGGATGAACCTTGTATTGAAATTTTTAAAAGTAGTTAATTGTGTTAGAAAAATATCATTAACACCCAGATTGGTATACTATCAAAATATAATATTTTGGGGCCGGGGATTTAGCTCAGTGGTTCTGCCACCTGCCTTGCAAGTGCAAGGACCCGAGTTCAATCCCCAGTACCCCCAAAAAAGAAAACAACTAAAATATATTTTTTCCAGGTCACTTGATTCTTTAAAATTTTTTTTAAATATTAAGATTATAAGAATTAATAATAAGCAATATTACAACAGTATTCAAGCCTTTGTCATGTTTGTTAATTTTGTAATGAATTATCAAGCTGCCATGCCCCTGTTGTCAATATCTGTATCTATATTCTTCTGAACTCATAAATTTAATGTTATTAACCTAGGATCATTGATAACACCAGGTAGTGATTTGGACCTATTTCCTCGGGTCTGACGTATGAGATGCCCAAGTCAAATACTTCTGTGTTCTTAGGGATTTATGATAGGGCATTTGATATGATAGGGGCTGAAGAAAACCTCAGAGATGGTGGGAAGGAATGTAAGACCCTGAATTCAGTCTCTAAACAACACACCATCTGATACTGAAATAGAAGTGTGGTTTGTAATGAACTGTGTTTCTAGTGTTTACCCAAGAATTCAAATGAGTAGGACCTACAGCCTTCTGATGTAATGGAAAGAACAGGGACTTGGTAGTTATTCAGATGCACATTCAAAAATTCTTATTGATTTTATTTAACTTCTCTGAGACTTTGCTTTCTCATCAATAAAATGGCAGACTTCTGTGAAGATTAAGTGGAAATGTATCAAGACTGCTTCTGACATAGTAAACACTCCATGCATAATAGCTGTTGTATTATTGCACTGATAAGCAGGGGTTTTTTTATTTGTCCCAATGGTTTTTTGTAACCTGGGAGCCACAGAAATAAACCTCTTAGGTAGCTTCCTGTGCTTCTTTGTGATTTCCCCCCTCCTTAAACAGTACATTTTTCATTACATGAACATTATGTTTTTACTCATTTTGCAATTCCGAAGTAGCACTTCAGAATGCCTTTTTTCCAAATCAGAATTATTGGAAGCTTTTGGACACTAATGTAGAATGTCTCTTCTCTGTGAATTACTAACCCACACTCATCCCCTCAAAAGAAACAAAAACAACACAGAAGCTTTTTAACTTAGCTTGCTTTCAATTTGCAAAGATGTGGAGAAGATTCAGACCAGAATATTCAACAACAAATACTTAGGTTACACCTAATCTGTGTAAGGTGCTAGAAAGTACACTAAGGCCCTGTCTTAAAGCAGTGAGTGGATAGTAGTGGAAGCAGTAAGATGTCAGAATGCGACAAAGCACTGAATGTATGGGAGAGGCATTGTTTCTGCCTGTGGGAGAAGATCGAATAAGGCTTCAAAGAAAAGGTGGTTGATGTCCTCAGGTGTCTTCACGTTGAACAATTCTATGAGTCTTTAGAACTCAAGAATCAGAGCTGAGCACTTACTTCAGAGGCAGTATACACAGTGAAGAATAGGATGAAACCGGTGGGCATTCTGGTTGTTTTTCCATATTCTTTTGAAGGTGGTCATGTGCGTGAGAGTGAATGAAGTGGAGAGGAAGGTGAAAGGCTTGGATTTAGAAGCAGTGTGGTACACAGAATACATTGCTCTCCCTAGGTCTTCTAGTTTGACAAGGCCCAGATGTGACTATGCCTTTTCTTGATTAAAAGAAAAAAATTGCGTCACTTACTTTAGATTAGAGATCAAGACTGCCCCACTGTGGATAAGAAAAAAACCCTCAGTTTAAAGACCTAGATCAGAAAAATCCTCATCCAAGTGGCAGTGGGTTGCAGAATCAGTTGTTCTTCAACCAGAGCAAGGCGTCTGGTGTTTGGAATAATGTGGTTTTCCTCCCTGTGTTTCTGGCTTCCCCACATGAAGGAGTCTGAGTCTCTTGGCTACAGTGGATCTGATGTTTGTTCATTTTACAGAACCAGCTATACAAATGTAAAACTGTGCTACAAGATCCAGATAGTAAGGGGAAGTAAAGAAAAAAGAGAAAGTAAAAAACAGGCCCTTTGTCCTTTAAAGGAAAAAGTTATTTTACCCTAACAGCTGAAAGAGCAACATGTGGTGAGAGATATTTGGTCATCCTTTTGTGCCTGAAATAACAATTTTAATTTGTTTTCTGAATTCTTATTTAAAAATCCATGGGGCCAGGGATTTAGCTCAGTGGTTCTGGCGTCTGCCTCGCAAGCACAAGGTCTCAAGTTCGATCCCCGGCACCAAAAAAAAAAAAAAAAAAAAAAAAAAAATCCATACTAGGGCCTGGGATTTAGCTCAGTGGCACCTTGCCTGCCTGACAAGCGCAGGGTCCTGAATTCAATCCCTGGTACCGGAAAAAAAAAATCCATACCATCGTGAAATACTTTTGGTGAGTTCATAGTAAAGTATTTATATTTATTCTGTTTAGTTTCTTTCTCTACGTCAGTCATTTGTCCTCCCCAGAAAATTTATTTTGGGGTTTTGGGGTCTTAAAATATGACTGGGAGTTGCTTTGTGTGGTAGAGACTTACCTGGCATGCACAAAGCCTTAGGTTTGATCCCATGCACCACGAAGTAAAAACAAAAACACCCGTAAGATGAACTAGGGGTTGGGAAAGACATATTAGAGAATGAGAGGGGTGGTGATCTGGTCAGCACAGTTTCCATCCTCAAGGAACTGTCTCTGTCTGCTTTTTGGTTCTCTTTCTCCCTTCTTCTGCTTATTTTTAGAACATACGTAACATTTCTGCCAGAGACTACAATGGGAAAATGAAAAGTCAGATTTATTGTTTGTAGTAACTATTGGTTCAAAAAAACTGGAAAAGGAAAGATGAAAGAGGCTGGAACCATTTAATAAGAGAAAGTTTGGAAATTATTAGTACATTCCTATCCCCATGACCAGTAGTAAGGAAGAAAATCCCATCAATTAGAAAATCCATATTGAATTAATGGGCAATTAACCTTCTAGATAATCCTGTCCACAATACTGTCAACTATATGAATATTCGGTATATTGTCATAGTAGTAAACATTTATTGAGCACTGATAGCAGCTATACTTGCCTTTATATACACTTGTTCATTTAATCCTCATTCACTTTGATCAATTGGGTACCACTATGTATTATCCCCTTTTACAAATGTGGATACTGAGGCCTACAGAGGTTAAATATTTTGCTTGGGGCATTCAGGTAATCAGTAGTAAAGCAAGAACTTGAAGCCTATTTGGCCTAGAATTTCTGCTTTAAAAGTCTACCTACAAACACTATGGAAATCAGTTTTTTCCTCAAAAAAACTAAAACCAGAAGTTATTTGACCCAACTATTCCCTACCTAGATATCTTCCTGAAAGAGTTAAGGGCATCGTACCACAGTGATATATGCATACTCATGTTTATAGCAACACAATTTACAATAGCTAAATCTTGAAAACAGCCCATATACCCATCAACAGATGAGTGGATAAAGAAAATGTGTTTCTTATGTACAGTAGAGTACTACTCTTCCATAAAGAAGGATAAACTTGAGATATTTTTAGGCAAATGGATGCACCTTGAGAACATAATTATAAGTGTAATAATCTGACACACATGTTTAAATACACATTGTTTCTCTTGTGTGAGAAACACAGAGGGTAAATGAGCAAAGCGCAGGATATTGGGACGTAGGAAGAAAATGTTCAGATGGAAAAGGGAACAAGGGAGGGGATTAGGGGAAGGGCTGGAAGGGAATAGGGATAAAAAAAGGAAAACAGTAGAAACAAAGTTTTGTAAATAGGAAAAGAAAGGTAGAAGGGTGAGGAGGGGAATGGGAAAAAAAGAAAAATAGAATTATATTGTGTACAGATACAAATTCCCTATGAGGAATGTGATTGTTATGTATGTCAAAAATGTAACAATAAATACTAATTTTTTAAAAAGTATTATCTAGATTATCATACTGAAATATCTTTTATTTCACCATTGTGGGTAGGATCTAGTAGTAAATATCTGGAGGCACTAAGCAATCAGTGCTCCTTTTCTTTGTGGAACCTATGGTCTAAGATGCACAAATCAGGGCTGTGGATGTAGCTCAGTGGTAGACCACTTGCCTAGCATCCTCAAGGACCTGGGTTTGATCCACAGACCCACAAAAGAAAAAGAAAAAAGCTTTAAGATGAACAGGTTCACCTAAACATGTAAAATAAAAGATATAAAGAAAGGACACATTTGATATGATCTTAAGAGCTCAGGTTTTGTGGTCTGACTGGATTTGGAAGGGAAATTCATGTATCGTTAATTGCCATCCCCTTTTAGGTTTTCATGCTGTGCCAGGCCCTACCCTAGGTGGAGGTTAGTGCATTTCATACAGGCCAGCTATGTGTCACCACGTTGCTGGACGTGGAGATGAGCAAGACCAGCCTCTGCATAAGGGACCTTGATCTCCCAGGGAGATGGATGGTGATAAATGAGACGGCACTGGCAGTGCTTAGGTATCTGTCTGAGGTACCTTCTTGTTGCTGGTACAAAATGCCTGACACCCACAAGGTAAGGGAGGAGAGGTTTATTTTGGTTCACAATTTGTAGAAGTGTCAGTCTGTAGTCAGCTGGCTCCAAGGCGGGGAGGCATGGCAGAGGGGCACGGTGGGCAGGAAGCAGAGTGCACCATTGAGGGAGGAAGAGGGACATTCAGTGTATGTCCATATCCAGGCCACACCCACAGTGACCCACCTCTTCCCACCAGGCTTCACCTGCCAACATCACATCCAGCTGTAAACCCATCATGGACTAGTCCAGCATCACACCCCATGATGCACCTCCCAAAACCCCCACCTATGAGCACATCTAGATATAAACCATAACAGTATCATATCAAGTTTGATTTTCTAAGAAATACTATGTTTCAAATTAGTCTGGGAAATGCTATGATAAAGTTAAATAAAATTTGTGAATTGCAGGATTTCTCAGAACTGTTAAGACGCTGCTATGCTTTGTGACTATCCCAAGAGGTTATTATAATTTGGGAAACACTGAATGCAAGCCCTGTTTTTCAGGTTGCCTTTCTTAATCTTATTCTAGGTAAAATTTATTTTGTTGGCTCATTACAGAAAACTTTAGAAGCAGCATATTTTAAATTTAGGCCTAACATTTTGAATTTGGCAGTAGGGAGAACAGTGATTTATATTTAATTCAAAGGTCTTTTTTCCATCTTTAAATCACAAGTTTTGCTTGCTGAAGAGATACTGTAACAGAAAGAGGCATGAAAGTAATTATTGGGCTAAGAGAATCATTAAGGAGCTTGAGGTGAGGACGGCAGGAGGGATTGAGGACACCCTGTCGCTAGCTGGCTCCGTCTCTGCGCTCTTCCCCACCGTGCTTCCCAGGACCAGGCGGCACTGATGAAGTGCCCATCTTCCCGCAGTCCCTGCCAACTCCACCGTGGGATGACAAGGGGCAGTGCAGACGGCGGCTCTGATTTTTCAGCTCTGAAGCTACTAACGTAAAGCTGGAATCATACAAAGCCCGGTTCAGTTGTCAATTGAATTCAACAATTAAAGTGATTCAGTTGTACCATTTTAAAGAATTATTAAAAAGAAGTAGCAGCCTATCACCGGATAGCCAGCTTCTCTTCCATTTCAAATCCTGCAGTAATTTTTTTTTCTCCTCTATGTGTGTGTGGTTTGCTTTCATGCAAGCTGCTTTGAGACAGAATACACTAAATATGGAACAAAGATGACGCTTAAATCACTATTATGTTTATTAAAAGTTTAAAAATGCCTGAAAATTCTTAGGAAGAAATAATTTTTAGCAGTACCAGATATTTCAGCAAACCTATAGTACAAAGGAAGAAGGGCAAAAAAGAAAGAGGACATTGGCTATTGTCATCATCAACAGACATTTACAGAAGCTGATCTGAAACAGAATCTTGCTTTCATCAGAAACACTGCTTAGCAGGAATTGCCTGAAACATGAAATAGCAACACACAGACTCTCATGTACAGAGTGTGAAGTAAATGGTATAGATAGCATGAGAGTTCAGATAAGGTGTGTTAGGCAGACTGATGCTCTTTCCCTCCCACAAAGATGTCCACATCCTGATTCTTGGAGCCTGGAAGTTACATTGCATGGCAAGAAAGAATCAAAGGTTGTTGATCAACTGAAGTTCACATGAAGAGATCACATTGGCGTATCATCTAGAGCCCTGTGTAAATAATGGTCTTTTAACACGTTCCTACCAGGTTGAACCACTGGTGCTACATGTATGACTGTGCCATCAGGGATCTTGTACTACTGAAAGGGCTCTTGGAGGGCAGACGGACCAAGGAAGAGAGTGGCACTCAGAGAACTGGAGGGAAAGGCAGGTTTATTTGCTAGCCAGCCCAGCGGAAGTTGCCTTCCAGAGTCTGAGCCCTGTTCCTCCATTTGTTCTCATATTTATCTGTTCTTCAGGCAGGGCAGAGGAGCAAGCAGAATTTTATAGAAGTAGAACTTAGCAAAGGGTAGAGAGGTAGAGGTAAATGTTGTTTTTACAGTTTATCTTTAAGACATAGAGAGCTAGGCAGCTGTGTTTCAGCAGTTCCATCTTCTGGGCACAGTGACCTTCATGGGTTTAGCAGGAGTGGCAGGCCTGAGACTGTCAGCCTTGAGACTGTCAGTCTCTGCCAGGCTTTGAGCTGTCAGTCTCCGCTCTGTCTTTTGTTTTTTCCATTTCACCACTAGTGCTACAGATGGATCTAATCACTTTTATCAGTCTTTACTACTAAAATTAATAAAAAGCCACACAGTGAGACAGTCATCTATGTACCCGAGTGGTTTAAGCTGCCCAGTAGTGAGACAAATTATGGCCCTGTTGTGACCGTATTAAAGTATTAGAGGGAGGCAGAAGAAGAGGCCAGCATCAGAAAGAGATTGAAAAATACGAAACTGTTTGAGGAAGGGGTCACAAGCCAAGGAATGGAGATGACGTCAAGAAGCAAAGAGGGCTGGGGATTTAGCTCAGTGGTTTCGCCGCCTGCTGCGCAAGCACAAGGACTGGAGTTCGATCCCCAGTACCAAAAAAAAAAGCAAGGAAATGGAGTGTCCCCTGGAGCTTCCAAAAGGAATGTTGCCCTACAGATAATTTTATCTCAGTATAGGCTCATTTTGTATTCTGGCCTCCTGTAAGCTAATATATTTTGTTGTTGGATTTATCTGGTTGGTAGTGGCTGAGTTGAAGAAGAGCCTGGAACCGGAAAATCCAGTCAGGACGCAATAGTCCGGACAAGTGCTGATAAGAATCCCAAATGAGGGCAGAAACAATAAGCATGAGAAGGAGAAAACAGATTCAGAGACAGTCTGTGTCTTTGTTGAAATACAAATCTTATATCGAAAACCTTTCCTCCCATCTTGTTTCTCCCTGCCTGTGATTAGGATGCTACATTTCAATGAGTTTGGGCACTTTATAATTAGAATTAATGTACTGTAGTCTAAACTTTCCCAAAGGTACCTACTATATGTCTCATTTTTCTCCTGCATGGTTACTCATAGAGGTTCTCTTCAATTTCTCCACTTTTTCAACCTAGAGAACAGAAACTTTCTTATGTTCAACAATGTGTTTAGTTTAACTACAAGAAATATATATTTAATTAAAACCTGCCAGTTAGTACAATATTCTAGTCACTATGAGATTCTCAAAAGTGAATAAAAGTTAGTTTGGAGACACACCTGAATAGGATCAAATAGAATTAGAAAGGAGAGGTATTAGCTGGTGTGAATAATTTTGTAGGAGTACTGGGTTATTGATAGGTGGATGAATGAATGGGTGGGTAGATGGATAGATAGATAGATAGTTTTCTCTGCCTAAATAAAAGAACCACTTAAAGTTTATAGAAACACCTTTGAAACCCTGATACTTGATATATAAAATTTCACCCATAATCTACCGGTACAGAATCAGTTTTGCTGTCTTTTAAATAGTCACAAAGTAAGACTCATGAATCTTAAATGTGTTATGTAATGGATGGGTTTTTTGTTTTATTTAATCTGCTTATCATAAGAGAAAAGGTAGTAACATTATTGCTGCAAATACTGACATATGGTGGCCTGTGATGGAAATACCTTGTTGCATGTGAGAAATGTGCCACCAGGGAGTTCCATCCTTGTGTGCATTTCATAGTGTGGTTACACAAATCTAAGTGGTAGAGGTTGGTCACTTGATGACCTTTTGATGCAGTCAAGAGTTGCAGTAAACACATGTTATGTGAGGCTGCTCCCACTGTAACATGATACAGTGTTTTATGGTAAACTTTATAAGTAGAAGGAATACAGTACAAAATAACAATATAAGTACAAAAGTAAATATGTAAACCAGTAATATGCTTATTAATCATTATTATCAAGTATTATGTACTGTACATAATTGTATGTGCTATACTTTTATGTGACTGGCAGCATACTGGCAGTTATTTTTTTAATACTAGCATCACCACAAACACATGAATAATGTGTTGCACTGTGATGATGTTATGGTGGCCATGAAGCCATTAGGCAGTGGGAATTTTTCAGTTCCATTACAGTCTTAACAGACTGCCATTGCATATGTGATCTTCTTGTCAGAATCTCCTGGCCTTTTTTTTTTTGGTACCAGGGATCACACTCAGGACCTTGTGCTTGCGAGTCAGGCACGGAGCCACTGAGCTAAATCCCCAGCCCCTTTCCTGGCTTTTGATTCTCCTGGCTGGCTACATCAAAATGTTATTGGGTAGCTCCTTCTAAAAGTGGTTTGCCAAATAAACGTCACCAGGTTCTGGATTGGTCACTTCTCCTTCTGGAGTTGGACTCCAAGTTCTTGTCTTAAATAAAGAATGGAAGGACAAGAGCAAAAAGCAGTGGCAAAGTTTATTTGAAAAAATAAAAGTGAAGAATGAGAGAGAAAGTGGCTCTGCAGAGCAAGCTTGGGGCAGTGTTAAAACAGAAAAAAACAAGATAAAAGAACACCCTGGAGAAAGCAGGGTGGGCTATCCCGAGGAAAGCCCGCTAGCAAGGTCTTCTTGGCACCTGTGTCCTTTTATGCTGTCTGGATCGTGGGGAAAGCCGAGCTTCTACATACAAGTCCTGGGGGTGCTGCTGGAGTCCGATCCCACAGGCTGATGTCAGGTCTAGGCATCCTATTGAAAACCTCCTTGAGTTCTCATCAGAAGTTCCAGTGCAGGGTTTTGGGAACTGTTCTGCCCTTGTGTTCCAGGATCTTGTTATGCCTCCTTTCCCAGCCAGCTCTGGCACACCCCAATCTCCTGTATCAATCAGTGTCTTAGTTACTTTTCTCCTTGCTGAGACAAATAGCTGACACCAAAATTAAAGGAGGAAAAGTTTATTTGGTTTACAGTTTGTAGAGGTTTCAGTCCATAGTCAGCTGACTCCAAGGCAGGGTGGCACATGGCTGAGGGGCAACAGTTCATGGTGGGCAGAAGGTAGCAAAAGCAGCGAGGGGACCTTAACAGCATCTTTCTACCACTTTTATCCAGACTGCTTAGGGCAGGCAGCACTCACACTCTTAATCCTAGTGCCCTTGATCCTACCACTGCACGATGAGTCAATCCCAGAGAAAGCCCTACCTATGACCACATGAGGCTTTGGGACGACATCTAAACCCAAGCCATAACAATTTGGCAATGACCAAAGTGTCCTTACATGACACATAGATAATTCTCTTTCAGAGACTGAATAGAACCTTTGGTTAGTATTAAATGGCACAAAGGATTTATGTTGGAATGGTCCATGGTTTTAAAATACCATATAATAAGCCGGGCAATGTGGTATGTACCTGTAGTCCCACCTACTTCAGAAGGCTGAGGCAGGTAGATTGTCTGAGACCAGCCTACTTAACACAGTGAGACCCTTTTTTTAAAAATTCACATACACACACACACACACACACTCTCAAGTTAGAACTTGATGATAATGCTTGTATGCTATAGAATCATTTCATAGACCATACTCTTCCTAAAAAGAAATTTTATTCCTCCAATATGAGATGTAAGAGAAATTCCCTTTATACTACCCCCTTCTTTGTTGAGAGTGTCTCTCTATGTGTTCATCCTGGAAATTGAGTTTTTCCCCTAATTTCAAAGAACAGTTTACAACCTCTCACTTATGACTTTGGTTAGTAAGGTAAATTGGTCCCTATATTATAAGCAGCTAAGTTAGATAAAAATTAACAGGGAGTCAGACAGAGCTAGGCCCTCAAGGGAGTTGGTGCAGAAGATGAAAACACATCAAAACTGTGACTGGAGGTGTATCTAAAAAAGGCAAGACCTGGGCCAGGGATTTACCTCAGTGGTTCCACCACCTGCCTCGAAAGCGCAAGGTCCCAAGTTCGATCCCTGGAACAAACAAAGGCAAGACCTCAAGATTAAAGATGTAAATGGAAATTTAAGATTATACAATAATTGGTACCACTCTTTTGGGATTTCCCATAGAAATAGACCATTATCTCAGTAGGGGTAGGCCATCCTCTCCCACCCACTAAGATTAAGCCTATAACTACTAAGACTAAAGACAAGACTAAGACCACAGATTATCAACCACGGTTAATGACGTCATCCATGTGCCCTTGCTACATGTCCTGCTTCATTATTGAATCAATATTAGCTAACAGGCTATACTTGTAATCTTCTTGGTTGATTATAGTTTAACCCATGTTGTATCCACCTCATGACTTTGTCCTATAAAACATTCTTGGAAAGATGACCTCAGCGGCAACCCACTAGGGACCCCTCCTGTCTCTTGGAGCTATTCCTCTTTCCCATTCCCCAGCTGCCGGTTGTGTGTGCCTCATTCTTTTGAGAACCCACACTCCCCCCTTGAGTGTGTCCTATCTCCTCTCTCAATAAATCTTTTCCACTCTTAACCTCCATTGTTCTTGGAATTCATTCTTCAGTTTTTGGGAATACGAACTTGACACTTCAGATTGGAAGTTATATCTCTCCTATATCACCTACTCAAGGAGGTTTGATTTTTCTGTTCAGTTAAGTGATCAAAGCCAAATCATCAAAGCCTGAATATCTTACAACAGATTCCTTTCGTAGGTTCTGAGTCGGCCATTCTTAGTTATAATCAAAGCAAAAAATGACATTTGTAGTTTTGCTGTCTCCATTTCAAAATATTTTGTCATTATTAGATTCAGAGTCACCCAATATGATTCCACATCAGTAGGATCTGTCTGGCCGTTCCCACAAAGCTGTTCCTGCCGAGTGTGCATTCCTTTCTGTGTAGGTGATACAACTCCTAAGTACATAAACATTGGAATCGTATATTCCTACATTGCTTAGGACCAGAAATTACCATGAAAGGAAAATGTGGGTAATCTGGAATTCTTACACAGAGTCTCTGACCTACAAGAGCTTCTTACACTACCCGAGCTGTTCTCCAGTCCCCTTGATTCACTCACTGTAGGTTCCTTCTTTGCCACCTTAAATTGTCCCTCATTTATCCTCCCAGAGCCATTAGCAGACTGGGTTGGCTTGGCTTGGTTTTCTGCTTGCAGATTTTTTCCACTGCCCCAATTAGCTTCATGGACCAAGAGGCATAGATGAGTGTCACGAGGGCTATGTATGTGCACATGTGTGACATACACAGTAGATCTTCAAAACCAGCAGACTTTACATGGTTGTGCAGTTATGTTCACCCTCACACTGAGAATGCTGTGCTGGCCTTGAGTAAACTAAATCACGCGCTCTGCTTGGTGGATCCCTGGCGTTAATATATCATGTGCAACGTTTGGCAGACAGAAGAATTTGAGAGTTACAGCATTTTATATTTCATAATGTTTTTCATAGGTGAGACTTTGAGCCTAGTAAATTATTCATGTGATTTCTAAATATGCAAAAGTTAGAAAGCCTTCACAAGTATATTTTCTCCTAATTATTAAAAATTAGAAACTCTAAAGCAAATTGAGGGAATGTGCTATAGAGTATTTGATTTGAAATAAATAAAATTCATACTCCAAAAGCACTGAGTTTAGATAGCCAAGGTGAAATTTCCGTGTTTGCTATTGATCTGTTCTCATTCTTAAGGGGATTGTATCTAAATGTTTTGTTATTGTTGGCGTCAAAGCAGAGCCCAGATCTTCCCTCAGTGATTTGTTTTTCTCAGTCTTGGCTTTTGGACCAAAATAATAACAGCTTATTATTTTGCCAGAAATTTCACATTTCCTCTAATGTATTTCTTCAGAATTGCACAATAGTCTTGGCTATCATAAAAATTACTTTGCTTAAAATATACACATTTTTTATAGCACAAGATTACAAGACACACAGATGCACACCACATACAGCAACACACATTCCCTCCACATATTTATGTGTATTCAAGCTCAAATCTGGTTCTCTGGAAAAATCCAACTATTTGTGTACTTTGAGGAAAAAAGATGAAGCTGAGAACATGTTTTTCAGTTTGTTTCCTATTATCAAGAGATGAGGAGTGGGGAATATTATAAGTAATGATAATTTACCCTGACCTTCAAATTATCAACAATGTAGGCTCCTCGGAATAATGTGTAACAAGCACTGTGCATATTTACTAGGAATCATAACACTAAGAGTGAATTTGGGAGAAAATATCTAAAATGTCCTGTCACAGTTGTTTTCTTGGATTTTATTTACTAGTTCAGTAGAGATGTACTATGGGAAGGCATTTGTATTTTGGTAGAGCAGAAAGTGTAAAAATGACTATAGAATTTCCTGTTTTAACCAAAAATGAAGGAGAGCCATGGGCCCTTTGCTTCCTGAGTGGCTACATTCCAGCTGTGCAGACTGGTCATAACACATCTGCCAATCAGAGTGGGCCCTGGAGGGGCCCGTAGCTTGCTGAGGCTTGTTTACATGTATTTTGCCTCTGTTTCTCCTCTTGCCTAAATAAACTGTACGAAACTAGATCACAGCTGCAGCAGATGATTTTCTGGGCAGAATTTTAGTTCATCTTCAGCCACAGGTAAGCATTATCGCTTTGCTATATGAGAATAATTGATCTGTGTCCAGTTATTAGCTTTGCTTTTGTTAGCAAAACCAACAGACTCTAAAACCAGGCGAGGAGTGATTTTTTAAATGATTATATATGCCCAGAATTTTATTTAAGGGAGTGGTAAAACTAAGTTGAACTAAGAAAGTTTTAAAAATGCTGTAATATTAAATCAGTGTAGAGAAATTAGAACCAGAAGCACCAGCATTATGCACTTGGAGAGCATTATACCTAAACAAACATGTTTTATCGTGAATTCTTCTACTTGTTAATCTTTCAGAAAACAATGTCTTAGTGTATACTGACTCTCTCGCTTAAAAAAACATTTTTATTATGAACCCATTCAGAGAGAATTGATACATACCTTTAAGTCTGTAAGTCCAATTCTTTTTTTCCTCTATATTTCTCTCTAGAAGTTTTTAGAGTACATTTTCATAATACTGTTTGTACAGCTCTACCAGCAATAAAATTAAGGGTAAAAAAGAATTTCTGTTTAATTCTAGCTTTGCTATTAAATCAGAAGATATTCTGGGAAACTATTTTGATAATATTTCTTAGGATTTTTTTTGAAGACTAATTGCATAGAACTATATTGCGGTTTTGTATATTGCTTTCTATTGTTAATTCTTCCATAATACTGATGATTTTTTACTTTTTCTATTATTAAGCATATACTGGGAAAATTATGACTCAGATTTTTAAGACTGCCAGACATGGTCACACATACCTGTAATAACAGCACTCGAGAGGCTGAGGCGGAGAGATAACCACAAGTTTGAGGCCAGCGTGGGCTGCATAGTGGGTTCAAGGCCAGCCTGAACTTCATAGTGAGACCTTGTCTCAAAAACAAATAAAAAAGGACTGTGTGGGTTTTGTGGTTCTCTTGTATTTGATAGTCTTCGGGTTAATTAATTTTGTAGCAGTCTAGAAAAGCACTCTTGAATGTCACGCAGCTCTGCTTTTATTTCTCACCCTATAGCAAGATTCCTCACCCTTGACATGTTGTATGAAATAAATTCTTTTGGGTGGGGATGCGTTCCCTGTGGATTGCAGGACACTTAGCATCTCTGGTCTCTACCCACTAACGCTCCTTCCCCAGGCTGGACAACCAAAAAGTTTATTTCTGGGTGTGAGTGTGTGTGTGTGTGTGTGAGAGAGAGAGAGAGAGAGAGAGAGAGGGATCACACCTAATAGTAAATATTGAAGTCAACTTCCGTATGTTCTGGGTGATACAGAGTTAAGGGTGAGGCTGTTCTGGTCTTAGTGTATTTGCAGATGTTGTCGCTTACTGCTCATTTTTTTCCCCTCCCCATTCTGTTAAAATCTGCCAACCATGATTCATGGAATGATTTTTTTGAGCTGAGTAATCTGTGGCTTTTCTGTTTCCTCACTTTCCTTCTCTAACTAGATCTATTTTGGTTTCAGCAAAGTATTTAACACAGTGAAGATCTTTTAAATGAAATGATATTTGTTATGATATATTTCCAAGTAGATGATTTTAACAAACCCTAAAAGTTTCTGCTCCTGTCCTTCGTTGTGTGCCTGCCTCCCCATTAGCGAGTCCTCTCCACTCTGAGGGGGAGCATTGTCCGGGGAAAGACGCAGCTACCTTGTGACACCTAATGGTATGGCAGCTGGTATTTGAGAATTTTTTTCAACAGCCTTTTAAGAGCATCTGACTTACAATGGTCTTTCTTTACAGATCGCAACGAACGAAATAAGCCAGAGCATCGTTCTTCCAGGTATGAATTTATAGTATTTGATGATTCCATATAAAGTTTATTTGAAAAACATTGGAAGCAATGCAAGTACCCTGTATGGTGTTACTGTGTATTGGAACCTTCTGTGGCATTCAGAGAAGCTTCACAAGGGAAATAATTTTCCTTCTCTGAATAAAATTTCTTTGTAAAATTACTGACTACTCGGAAGACATGTTTTACTTTGAGAATTCCTATCAGTGACAGATATGTATTCATAAAAGATGATTTTCATTTTCTTCCTTTTGTGACTTACTTTGTTCTCCCTTTCATCAGTATTTTTATAAATGTATTTTGCCCTTTTCTTAATTATACAACTAATAGAGGCCTGAGAATATAGTTCAGTGATGGAGCTACTTAGCTAGCATGTACAGTCCCCAGCACTGCAAAAAGAACAAAACAAAAACCCAATATAATCTCACTATAGAAATTCAGAAAATATTTTTTTAAAAAAATTGTAAAACAAAACAAAATCTAGTCTGCCTTCCATCAACCAGAGATGGCTAGCTAATACTAAGATTTTGTTGTATTTCCTCCTATACTTTTTATAATACACCCATGCACACACACAGATGAATTCTTGTACATTTTTTCAGTCATTTCAAATGGCCAGAAAGCTTCTATACCACTTAAGCTTCATGCCTGCACTGAGAGTGTTGCACTCAATCATCACAGGCACTGAAGAATGGTTCTAAAAATCTTTTCAAACTTGTAAAAGTAGAAATCTGTCTGACTTTCTCTCTTAGGTAAGACTGACAGGCTATATTAGATATGTATTTTTAAAATTTTTTAGTTTTATCAATACATATTTACAGTACCTACAGTTACATTCATCACGAGAGGTCAGTACCTGTACGTAACACATCATAATTCTTTTTACTTTCCTTTTCCTCCCTCCAACTATATTAGATATTTTAACCCTGTTCTATGAAAGATTGTAATTTTTCTAATAATTTCCCCTTATTCTGTATTCCGTAGCCTTTTTTTTTTCTTTTTTGCATTGTGGGAACTGATAAAAATGGTAATAATGCATTCATTAGATTGACTGGTCTGGTAAAACAAATCCTTGGTCAAGGGATCAAACCCTAGACTGCATTGCTATCATTGAATAAAAATATAAAATCTCTGGCAACTCCATCACTTAGAATATGCATTTTGCAGAAATTGTCAGTCAAAAAGCTTAGTGAGAACCAACCCAAGAAAAAAATATAACTGGATATTTAGAATATTGACTGGTTTTTTTTTCTTCAGGTATATATTTTGGGTTATATTAAAATTCACTACTTTTGTGTGTGGTCTTACAACTTTTGACAAACATATAAATTGTGTCTACTGCAATAAATAATGCACTTTGTAAGACTGATTTTAATGCAGTTTTAAAAAATAGCAAAAAGAAATGCTACCTAAGAAAACTTTGAGAGCATAATTCCATATTTAAGTTGAAAGGATAGGGCAAAAAATTACTTGGGATGATAAAACCAGGATTCATGAGAACTTTGACATACTGAAGGTTCGAATGAATTGAGCATTGTAAATTGTAATATTTAGTGCCAGTATTTATACTGAAACACCAATAGAACATAAAAAGATGGGGACGATGTAACTTAGGCGATATATTTTAAAAATCTTCAAGATTTAGCTCTTCATAAATTTCATCATGAGTCAAAAATTTTGTGATTGCCTCCACCTCCCCCCAAAACAGGTTTGTATTGATTTGCTTACTATTGAATAAGTATAATACATAATACAAGTAAAGGTAGCTCAAGACCACCTTTTTTACCTAATTCTGTAAAAGTCTAAGTTTTACAGTGTATCCAATTCCAGGTTCACAAGGCCATGGAGAAACAGACCCATGCATTGGAGCTGCTCTGTTGATATCTTGTGGGGAGCTTCAAAAACAAAATCTCATGTCTTGCTCCAGGGAATCTACTCAGTAGTCTGGAACAAATCTTTAAAATCTGTATATTAAACAGGTTCCCAGTAATTCTAATGTATAGCCAGGTGAGGACCTCCAATCTAGCGGTTGAGTTAGGACAAGGAAGATGAAAGAGATGCAAAGGAGAAAGTCAAAGCCAAATCAGAGGAAGTCGGGTGTGAAGAACTGGTAAAACAGCCTAGTCATAGAAGTCTGGGGAGGTGTTTGGGGCAGAAACAGCATATAGCTTCAAATACCTAGAGGCTGCTGTAAGAGAGACTAGCAAAATTACTCATCATAAGAACAGTTTGATGCTCCCTAGTAAGAGGAGCCATGGTGGTTGGAGGAACAGCTGATTTCCTGTCTGGGGCAGGGGAAGTACAAGGTGAGCCTGGACTCCTTGTTGAGATAAAAAGCTAGGAAGTGCTCAGCTAGTGGGGTCATGCCAAAAAAGAACTTGATGATAGCTTCAAGAGATTCACTGGCCAAATTTGGGACAGTGTGAGTATCGGGGAGGAGGGGCAATGGATTAACTCTGGATTTTTGGGCAGGCATGATAGTACATGACTATAACTGCAGTACTCTGGGAGACCGAGGCTGGAGGTTTACAAGTTAAAGCTCAGTTTGGGCAACTTAGTGACATAGCAAGACCCTGTCTCAAAATAAAAAAATAAGGGGTCCCATTTGACCCAGCCATTCTTCTGCTGGGTATCTTCCCAAAAGAATTAAAAGCATCATACCACAGCAATATATGCATACCCATGTTTATAGCGGTACAGTTTGTATTAGCTAAAGCTTGGAAACAGCCCAAGTGCCCATCAACTGGTGACTGGATGAAGAAGATGGGGAGTTTTTTTTATATAAAATGGAGTACTACTCAGCCATAAAGAATGAGAAACTAGAGACATTTATAGCTAAGTGGATACACATTGAGGCCATACTCTTGTCAAATAAATAGGATGCACATATGTAAATACCAAGGGCCGGGATTTGGCTCAGTGGTTTCGCTGCCTGCTCCACATATGTAAATACCAAATAGTTTCTCTGGCGTCAGAAACTGCAAGTGTAAATGAGGTTCAAAATGTACAGTAGTCAATGTGAAGTAGGAAGAAAAGGGAAAAAGGGGAAGTGGTAGGGGTTGGGGAATGGAAAGAAAGGAAAGAAAGAAATATGAGAAAAGGAAAAACTGGAAACAAAGTGTTTGTAAATAGGGAGGGCGGGGAAGGAGGAAAAAAATAAGAACCAAGAGAGATTATGTAAAGGTACAAATTCCCAATGATGAATGTCATCATATTGTATATCTAAAATGTACCAATAAATTTAATGAATTAAAAAATAAATTAAGGGCCAGGGATTTAGCTCAGTAGTTCCGGCGCCTGCCTCGCAAGCGCAAGATCCCAAGTTCGATCCCTGGTACCAAAAAAAAAAAGAAAAATTAAGAAAATAAGGGCTAGTGATGTAGCTTGGTGTGAAGGCTTTAGAGTCAATCCCCAGTACTACAAAACAAACAAATGGATTTTTAAAAATTCACGTAGAAGGAATGATAGAATTTAGTTCTCAGTAGTTGATTTAGATAAGATTATCAGTGGCAACTAATTCTTGTGTAAAGAGATGTTGAGGAGCAAATATTCTCACAGCCTTAACAATATCCCCACAGATTAGCTTTTAATTGCAGAGGGTGAGTTTTGGCTTTTTGATGGGAGACCCAGTGGTCAGCACCTTAATCAGGTAGTCAGTGTGGATGCCATCACTTGGGAGACAAGCGGGCAGCGTGTGTGTCCAAACGATGTCACCAGTGGTGCACACAGGTAGCAATACAGAGTAGTTCTAGCAAATTAAAAAATGAAAATAAAGTGCCTTGAAAAACACAAAAAGGCTGAGAGAATGTTTTAGATTAAAAGAGACCAAAGAGACATGGACAACCAAAAGCAATATATGTGTTTAAAAAAATAAAATCTGGGAGTAAAAAAATATGAAAAAAGAAATTGGAGAGAGAGCCATCAGGCAGATTTAAATCTAGATGTCTTAGTTACTCTTCTCGTTGCTGAGACAAAATCTCCAGTACCCACAAGTTAAGGGAGGAAAGGTTTATTTGGCTTACAATTCCTAGAGATTTCAGTCCATAGTTGACCAGCTCCAAGGCGGAGTGAAACATGGCAGAGAGGCATTGCAGAGAACAGTTCATGGTGGCAGAAAACAGCAAAACCAAAAGAAAAGAGAGCACCATAGCATCTTTCTGTCCCTCTTATCTTAGGCACACTACTAAACACAAGCCATAACATTCCTCCACTGGCCCCCCAAAGACTCATGCATATCCCTTCATCTCCGTCTCCAAGAGTTGATAAAGTTTCAGCATTACTGAAAAGTCCAAGTCCCAAGTCTCCTCTGAGATTTAAGGCAAACTCTGAGCTGCAAGCCTCTGTACAAATGAAAAGAAGGTTAAACACTTCCAACATTCAATGACACAATATAGACATCTCCATTCCAAAAGTTACAAATAGAAGGATACAAAGAATGATAGCAAAGCAAGTCCAAAATCCAGCAGGGCAAACATTAAGTCCTGCAGTTCCATGTACAGTTTTGGAGGCAATCTGTGGCAAAATGTGAACTCCAAAGGGCCTCGGTGGCTCCACCCCTGTGGCACTGTGGGTGGTTGTAGTTCCCATGGCTTCTCTCTTGGGCCAGCTCTGCTTCCTCCTTGCAGTTCTCAGATGATCCATGTTCTGGCTTCTCCAACCTTCTGGGGTCTGCACTGCACCCTTGGCTTACACTCGAAGTTTCACACAACCTTCTGGGGTCTCCACTGCACCTTCACACACTGCCCCTCAGGGGCGCACTGCCCGGCCTCTCAGGCTGTCTTCTGAAATCTGGATGAAAGCCTTCCTGACCCTACAACTCTTGCATTCTGCATGTACTTAAAAGCAGCACCATATATCACCATACCAAGATCTGTTGGCAGCTGGAGCAGTAGCCACACTTCCTTCTCTTGGCTGTAGAGATCCAGTGGCTATGAACCAAATCCTGAGAAACAACTTCCCTAGGACCCTGGCATTCTGGAACACAGGGCTTGGCTGGGGATTTAGCTCAGTGGTTCCACTGCCTGGCTCCCAAGCGCAAGGTCCTGAGTTCGATCCCAGTGCCTTGGGGCTCTCTCAAAGCAAAGTCTCACTTTTTCAATTTTGAGGCTGCAAAGGGTAGAGTCTCCTGCTTCTTGTGATGCCCTCAGGCCATCTTTTCTATTCTCCTGTTCCCTCTCAGCAACTGAGAGCTCCTCTGCTATGTCTTTACAGTCCTCAGCTTTATTAGAGCTTCCTTTCTGGCCAAACTCAAAACATTTTAAATCATTCTGCTGGGCCTTGCTCTTGATTCTCAACATAAATCTGGCTAAAAGCCCCCAACAGCATCCATGCCACAGCCTCAACATTAGACTGGCTTGAAATTTCTTCTGCCATTAATTAGTCCACTGGCCCTAATCTCAGTCTCAGGCAAAGTCTCTGGACATGAGCAAAATGAAGACAAACTTTCTGCCAACCCACAACACACATTGCCTGGAGTCCAACAGCCAGTGCAATCCTTCCTAGCAGAAACCTCCTGAGCCTGGTCTTTACCGGCCTTCTGGTCTTCTGAGCCCTGACCAGAATCTCCCATACAGTAGAGCGTCAGGCATTCAGTGCTACTTTTTCAGCTGACATCTCTGAATCTTTCTAAACTTTTCCCACAAGCCAGTCCCAAAGTCTCCTGAACCACATGGCCAGGTAATATCACAGCAATGACCCCACTTGTCTGGTAACAAATTCTTAGTTACTTTTCTCGTTGCTAAGACAAAATCCACAATACCCAAAAGTTAAGGGAGGAAAGGTTTATTTGGCTTACAGTTCCTAGAGGTTTCAGTCCATAGTTGGCTGGCTCCAAGGCAGAATGAAACATGGCAGAGAGGGGTCGCAGAAGAGAACAGTTTATGGTGGCAGAAAACAGCAAAAGCAGTAAGAGAAGAGAGCTTCACAGCACTTTTCTGCCCCCTCTTAGGCAGACTACTTAGGGGAGGTAACACACCCTCATCCTAGTGCCCTTGAGTCTAACATTGTACCATGAATCAATTCCAGAACAAACACCACCTATGTCCGAGTGAGGCTTTGGAGGGACATGTAAATCCAAGCCATAACACTGGACTTCAGTTGAGATAGTATTTATTAACATTACTCTCAGGTATAGAATAGACATGCCATTCTTGGGAGATAGTAGATGTGGTTTTATGTTTGGAGCCTACTCTCAAATAATTAAGGGAGTAGAGAAAGGAGAGATGAACAGACCAGTATGGGAAACTGTTAGTTTTTGGTGAATAGAAGAAATGCATATACAGGGATAGATGTTAATTGTATTGTTTTCTTTAGCTTCTCTCAAAACTTGAAGTTTTCACGTAGCAAGTGGCAGTGAAGGGACAGTGCAGTGTGTTCAGCAGATCCCAGAGAGCAGAATGCCCATCTGTGGGCGGAATGTTGAGAGGATGGATTTGTGCACGATATAAGGAAGAATTTCCTGTCAGAACCAATCAAAGGTGGAATGGGCTACCCTGCGAGCAAATACTGTCAAGGAAAGCTAAACAAGCTGCCTGGGAATAAAAGTAGAGAAGATTCCCACCCAAGAAAGTCATTATTCTGGATGGCTGAGCCCCTTGCTCACTTAACAGCCAATAAATACTTGTTGGGAGTCCCTATTGCAGCTCTTGATAAAATTGAAAATGGGGGAGAAAAGGGTTGGCTTCATGGAACATCTATTGTTTGGGATTTAGGCCACGTAGCCTAAAGTCAGCTAGTTTTGTTTCAGACCTTGCCTGAGGTACTCTTGAGAGTGCTTGATTTTTTTTCTTTCTTTTGTACTATGTATTAAACTTAAGGGCACTCTACCACTGAACTATGTCCCCAGCCCTTTTTTAAAAAAGATATATCTATTATTTATTTTGCAGTACTGGGGATTGAATCTAGTGCCTTTACATTAGGCTACATCCCCACCCCCTTTTTATTTTTCATTTCATTTTGAGTCAGGATCTTGCTCAGTTGCCCAGGCTGGGCTCAAACTTGCAATCCTCCTGCCTTAGTTTCCCAGAGTGCTGGGCTTATGAGCATGCACCACAACACTCAGAGTATCTTCATTATTCTTTCATCTCTAATTTATACTGTCAAATTCTCTAGGACTGTGCTATTAATCTTAGTAGCCCTAGCAGTAGTATAGTGGCTGGTTCACAATTAACAAATAACTGCTTGATAAATGAATGCCAACTGTATTTCAAGGAGAGAAAGGGGAATGTCAATATTTTTGTCTTACAAATTGGGAAGAACCAGACTTTCCCAAGCTTGCCCTTTACTGTTATTGAGTATGTTTGTTACCACAACAGCAAGGAAGAATGCCCCATAAGAAAAAAAAGGGTTTTCAAAAGACCATTGTTTGCAGGGTATCTGCTGAGACTGGCAGTGAACTGTTGTCCTCAGCAGGCAGGGCTGCCCTCAGCAGGCCAGCAGCACATTATCAGACAGATTAATACCTGCTGCATCTACAGGGCAGAAAGAAGGAAATATAAACAAAAGTCACTTAATTTCAGTATGTTCTTTGTTCTCCTTAGGCCACTTGGCAAGAAGAATGATGGGCTGGATGCTCAGCAAGGATAAGAGAAATGCATTTCTCTTGTTTGTGTTTTTACAAGGCCAAATACTTCTACAGCTTTCAGTGAGAGGTGCATAAATCTGAGGAGTCTGCCTCTTCTTCCATTTCAGTGCTGAAATAAGAAGGAAAGCATAACTCTTGTTAAGTTAAGGGGAAAGTTTTATCGAGTATAGGCCAACTCCAAAGAACCCAAGCTAAAAAGTACTGTTATAAGCATTTTTAAAAGGCTTGGTGGGTGTCTTGATTACTTGGTTTGATTTTTTTTTTTTAATTATTTGCTTGTTTCTGATTGATCAGTGTGGAAGTCAGAAATGTGTACCTGAATTCTTATTATTTCAGCTTTACTAGTTTAAACATACTGCTTCCCAAATTGATGTTCTCCTGGAGCACTCTACTATAGAAAAATCTGTATGTCAAGAAATAAACATTTGGAGGGAGGGTGTAGCTCTGTGGTTGAGCATTTGCTTAGGATGCATGAGGCTCTCCTGTCCAACCTTGAGCTCCAGAAACAAAAGAAGAAAACATGTTCATATACAGAAGCATGTGTGAAATGATGTGTTAAACAAAATTAGACATGTTTCTTTACTGTGCTACTACTCAGACTAGTTGATATTCTAAAGTGCATTATAAAACTCTAAATGATTTGTATATTACATGTCACTTAAATTATTATTTGAATTTGTAACTTCCTATCTCAGACATGGCTATTAATAACACCTAGAAAAATGCCATGGAGTAGCAGTTTGGGAAACTAATTAGAAGGAAGTAGGAGCTAAAGATAATAAAGAATGTTAAGTCCTCTGGCAATCAGTGCCATGAATAGAAAATTAGGAACTCTTTATCACACCACAAGCTTTATAGATTTCAGTGACTTATGGGGTCTGTATAACTAGCTACTTCATCTAAAGTGTTTTATCTACTACAAGAAAATAATTTACAGCATCAAAAAAAGAAAGCAGTGGAACAAAGAACCTTAAATATATTTATTAAAATTTATCATTTGTTTGTTTTTTGGTACCAGGATTGAACTAGGGTCTTTGCGTTTGCAAGGCAGGCAGTGGAACCACTGAGCTAAATCCCCGGCCCCAAAACTTACCATTTGAATCTTAGTCTTCCTAAAGTCTTTTTAAAACCACCTGTCACATGCCTTGCAAGCGCAAGGTCCCAAGTTCGATCCCTGGTACCAAAAAAACCACCTGTCACAGTCCCCTTTGATACTCATTCATGAAAATCAATGGATTTTTTTTTTTTTTTTTTTTTTTTTTTGTACCAGGGATTGAACTCAGGCCCTTGCACTTGCACAGCAGGCGGCAAAACCACTGAGCTAAATCCCCGGCCCTGGATTTTTATTTTTAAAATCACAAAAATTGGGCTGGCGATTTAACTCAGTGGTTCCATTGCCTGCCTCACAAGTGGAAGGACCCGAGTTCGATCCCCGGTACCAGAAACAAATCATAAAAATTAAAAAATGGAAATTCAATATAATGATTCTAGAGTTTATAAGGAAGAGCGAAAACAAGGCAATTTTGAAGGCCAAGAAAGGAAAATGGATTCTGATAAGTAATTAAGACACTGTTTTGTCAACAAACAGTTAAAAAAAGTCACCAAACAGACAGGTGGCTACAGAGTTCTGTATCATGATGTGATAAGAGTTGGCACTTAGGACCAGGGAAGTAGCTTAGAGGCATGGCTAAAAATGTTGACTTTAGGGCAGGGAATTAGTTCTTAAACAGCTCAAGTACAAAGTGTTAAGAGATTATTAAATTTGAGTGAAAATTTAAAATTTAAGTACCTGAATACATCAAAAGCATATAAGAAGAAAAGTCACAACTGTTTAGTGCATATATGTAATAAAGGTTAATATCCAGGGTACTGTAAAGAAAAAGACAACTCAATAAAATATGGCAAGAGTCACAAAAGATGAAACCTAAGTAACCAATTACAATATGAAAAGATTGTTTCCCTTGCTAATATTAAGATATACACTGGGGCCAGGGATTCAGCTCAGTGGCACTGCGCCTGCCTTGCAAGTGCCAAGGACCTAAGTTCGATCCCTGGTACCAAAAAAAAAAAAAAAAAGATATACACTGGGCTGGGGGTGTAGCTCAGTAGTTGAGGGCTTGCCTAGCATGAATGTAGCCCTGGGTTTCACCCCCAGCCCTGCAAAAAAAATAATAATAATACTAACCTGATAATGATATCATTTTAATTCCATTGAGATGACACAGAAATTGCAAAGACTGATAATGTCAGTTAGGCATAAGAGTATGTAATTTAGTACAACAATAAGGAAAACTTTATTCAAGACCATAGAACAGATTTAGGAATCACTGCGGTGGGATTTTACTATAGGGGAGAGAGATTGAGCCCAACTCTAAATATAGATAGCATGGGCAAGTGCAAATTTATAGTCAAAAACCAGAGTGGGAACAGTAGGTGGAAAACTTCTAAGAAGAAACATCAGAAGTTAAGTTGTATTTAGATGTCCACCCAAAGCCTCATGCAGTCATAGGTGGGGCTTTTTCAGAGGTGGCTGCACCGAGATTGTGTGATGCACAATCTCTAGCATTCCACAGTGGAATGCTAGGCTCAAGGGCACTAGGATTAAGGGTGTGAGTGCTACTCGCCCTAAGTAGTCTGGATAAGAAAAAGGGGCAGAGGGCCGGGGATTTAGCTCAGAGGCACCATGCCTGCCTTGCAAGTGCAAGGTCCTGAGTACAATCCCCGGTACCAAAAAAAAAAACAGAAAAGAAAAGAAAAAGGGGCAGAAAGATGCTGTCCCTTGTTGCTTTTGCTGTCTGCCTGCCATGAACTGTTCTCTCTGATGCCCCTCTGCCATGTGCCACTCTGCCTTGGGGCCAGCCAGTTATGCATTGAAACCTCTACAAACTATGAACTAAATAACCTTTGGGTGCTGGGTATTTTATGTCAGCAATGAGAAAAGTAACTAAGACAGGGATCCTGACCAAAGCAGCTAACAAGATTCTTTTTTTCTTTCTTTTTGAGACAAGGTCTCACTATGTAGTTCAGACTGGCCTTGAGCTCACTGTGTAGCCCCGGCTGGCCTCAAACTTACAGCATCCTCCTCCCTCAGCTTCCTGAGTGCTAGGATCACAGGCATGCACCAGCATGCCCAGCGAACTATCAAGATTCTTGCTGAAGACAGGCCAGCACAACACATTATATTACTTACTGTGTATTTTTGTGATTGCCTACATGTATTAAAATATGCATGGAAATGATAATTAGTGAGCTTAGGATATTGATTGTCAACAGAATGGGTCAGGAAAGAGTACCCAGGAACTTCAAGTATATTTACTCTGCTTTATTTCTTAAGCTAAGACTGTGCTATGTTAGCTACACTTTAAAAAAAAAAAATCCTGGAAATACTCATAATTTTGGGGGGGGGGGCTACCAGGGATCGAACTCCAGACCTTGTGCTTACGAGGCAGGCGGTGGAACCACTGAGCTTAATCCCCAGCAACTGAACTTATTTATTTGTTTTTTTGTTACTGGGAATCAAACTCTGGACCTTGTGCTTTCAAGGCAGGCACCAGAACCACTGAGCTAAATCCCTGGCTCATAATTTTTTTCAAAGGACCTCAGGGAGTCCTTCTTGACTCCTACAGCATGATAAGGATGACCATACAATTGAGTGATATCTTTATTTCTGAAAGAGGACAATAAAAAGGAAAAAATAGTCAAGAACGTTCAGAAAAAAACACAAATACCATTTCCATTTTAACTCTACTTACAGTCCTGCTCCCGGGTTATCCTTTACTAGAAGCACCTTCTTGCTCTGGATTTTTATCTCTTTTTGCCACTTTCAAGTTACACAAATAACATATGACAACATTTTTTTCCTTTTTTGGGGGGGGCACTTTTTGACAGTACCAAAATATATGGCATTTCTCTTTACTACTTCAGTAACTTATTAAGAGTCTGGTGGTTCATTGTCTGGGTGTGTGTGTGTGTGTGTGTGTGAGATCAAGCTATATATAGAAGAAGGGAGGATATATGTATGTATATATACATGTGTAGCAGTGTTGATATAGTAACACACATATTTATTTCTGCCAACTTACCTTTCTTAACATATTTTAGGTTTACCTTGTCAGTTTTCCACTACATAAAAATAGTTTTCTAACTAATGAAAATAGTTTTCATTATTATTCAAACTACCACATAAAATTTTTCAATGTAGCTGTGTTATAATTTTATTTAACCAGTCACTTATCAACAGCACTTAGGTTGTTTCCAGTCCATTACAGTTAGAATTGTAATGTTGCAGGAAACATCTCTGTGTTTGTATCCTCAGGTATGGACATGTTCAGAAACCTTTGTTGTTTCTTCCATGGTAGATTTTATTTTTCTGAAGTTTCCATTCTCATTCACAATTACTTTAAGTTTTGAATTTTCATGTACCCTACGTGTCTGTTTTCTCCTCAGAACTCAGCATAGCTTCATCCTGATATGATGCTGCTCCAGGTTTAGTGGGGCCCATTACCACCCCCTTCCCATAATGTGGCCTGAAATGCCACCCACTCAGGGAACCATTCGAACTCAACAGGCGAGTGGGGTATTTGTAACACATAGTTCATTGCAGTCAGAATTAAGAGTTGGTTATGTTAAACTTGTAGCAATCACTTTACCATTAAGAATTTAAGAGGATCTTAGTTCTCTGCATTGAAACTCTGTTGATTTAATAAAGATGTTGAGGATTTTATTTTGGCAGTTTACCATCATCACATTATAGTTTTAAATAGAATAGCTAAAAGCAAAAGATTTAATTTGTTTTGCTTTTCTCCTTTCTAAATGTGTCTATCACAATGTCGTGCTCTGGTGGGCTTAGTTTAACTACTGTAATTCCATAGCATTTCCCTGCCCATATGTTTTGATTCCTGTACCTCTATAAACTATAGCTTATGTGTAATTACTTTCTGGCAGTATGTTTTGTAAGCTGTAAGAGAAACATTACTTTTGCTATAGCATCCGTAATACTGTAAACAAGGTGAAAAATTAAAGTGTATACAAGTTTGGTGGGAGAAAAATCCTTTTGTAAGTGGGAAATGTGAAAGGATTATTAACATTTTATGTCATTCTACAGAGAATATATATTGTGTTGTTTTATTGTGGTTTTAAGAAATGACTTTAGCATTTTCTCTTAGTGTGATGGGAATGAAAATAAAATATTTATATTGAGTATCAGTTGGGCAATTGAAAAGTTTTATCCGCTGGCCTGCCACTGCCATTGTATTAGTGTGGGGACTTCTCTGAGATTTTTTCAAATTAAACTATCAGCAGGCAGTGAACTTTGGAACAGCAGCTGGTCCTGTACTCATTACTTTTTCTCAAGGTAGGCATGTGTGGCTACCCATTGCTCAGCAGTCCAGGGAGCACAGGGAAGTCCTGGCCCTTAAATTTTTTCTTCCTAATTCTTTCCTACTTCCCTTGGGTTATATTTTATATTAGTTCTTTACCTTTCTGCAGTGTAATTTAGAAACAGTTATTTACAAAGTCTATATTAAAGAGCCTTTAGTTGAGTGAACTTTGTATATATCATTGCAGCTTCAATATTTTCGGTTTTACCCTAGTAAGTATCCTTATACAACTGGACTTTCAGTGTTTCCCCTTGGAATAACATATACCATATTTCCTCAAATGTATTGATTATAAAACACAAAAGCATACTAATTCCTGGGAGAATATTAGTCTGGACAGAATTGGTAAAAAGTCACTCCATATTCTGGTCACCTCCCATCTCATTAACAGTAAACCATTGGTCAGAAATCAGTCTTTTCGGGCCGGGGGATTTAGCTCAGCGGTTTCGCCGCCTGCTGCGCAAGCCCAAGGACCTGAGTTCAATCTCCGGTACCAAAAAAAAAAAAAAAAAAGAAATCAGTCTTAGAGAAAAGACTGTAAAACCCTTCTCAAAAACAAAAATCAGGCCTGGTCCTAGGAATACAATTCCAGAATTGGGAGCTTCCTTGTTGATTAGGGGCTTCTCTACATAACCCATCAGAACATTCATATCTGCCTGTTGACAGGTTTTTGATACATCTGATCTCATCCCAGCGATAGGCTAGCTCTCCGGGGGATGCAAAGAACGTCCCTTGTATACCACTTTTGACTGCGTGAAGGACCAACATCACAAGAAGGGTTCTCTTCTGTGTGATTCTCCCTCCTTTGGGACAAGAGGATTTAGAATTAGTACCTTCTGGTAATTAAAATGAAAGAATAGAAGGAAAGCTTCAATCTTGAAATCATCTTGAAGTCTTCAGAGAAGCATTATGTCTAAAGGACAAACATCCCCTCAGTGGCAGAGCCGTTTCCTCAAGATAATATTTTCCTTGGCATGTTGCCTCCAGCAAGCAGTCCAAGGGATGTTGTTAAGGGATGACAGGAGGACTGAAAGTTTATCACCATCTATTGCCTAGTAGTTTCTCTAGTGGATTCCGAAGAGAAACTCAAGTCAAAAAAGTTCTTAGAAACTGAACTATACTCTTCTAAAGTTTTCCATATGGTGAATTTCTGTTTTTAATACCATTGGTCTTTTTAAAAATAATTTTTTTAAAAATCACATTTGGGGCCAGGGATTTAGCTCAGTGGTTCCACCGCCTGCCTCTCAAGCGCAAGGACCTGAGTTCGATCCCTGGTACCCCACCCCCGACCAAAAAAGCACATTTGTTCTATTTATAAAGTAGAATATGTTCATTATAGAAAATTTTGAAAAGAAAATCATTTATAATCCTATCTACCCATAGTTAATTACTGTTAATTTTTAAATTAGTGTATGTTTACAATACTTTATAATTACATTCTTTCGGGTGGGTTGGCACACATGTGTGACACATCTTGATGTTACATTTTAATCTAATTTTTCTGGTTTCAAATTATTTTTTACTTCATTATATCATGAGCATTTTTCCATTCCAATATTCTTTTAAAATATGCTTAAAATATTTGACCACAAAGGGGCCGGGGATTTAGCTCACTGGTTTCGCCGCCTGCTGCACAAGCGCAAGGACCCCAAGTTCGATCCCGGTACCAAAAAAGAAAAACAAATTTGACCACAAAAATAATTCATACTTAAATAAAGGTTGTGAAATCACCAAGAAAAAATTAAAATCACTAACAATCCAGTAATTATAGTTGGCAAATTCATAGTTCAAGTCTTTTTTCTGTGCATATTTGGTGTACTTTTAAAAAATGGAATTGGGTGCTCACTTCGGCAGCGCATATACTATAAAAAATGGAATTGGGATGTAGTATATAACTTTTTTCCTACAAAGCAATAATTTGTAAACATTTCCCATAACATGATTTTTGATGATACTCTATCATTTAGGTATACCAAACTTTAATATTTCTATTGTCAGACATTTAGATTATTTCTAGTTTTTTACTGTTATAAACAGTGCTGTGGTCAGATTACTACACTTGCATTTTTATGAACCATTACTTATTAGTCCTATATGTTAAATTCCTAGCAATGGAGTTAATGGAACAAAAAATACTTAAACATTTTAAGACCATATATACAGACAATCTCTCATGATGATTCAACTTACAGTTTTGGTTTTTTTTGGTACCAGGGATCGAACTCAGGTCCTTGAGCTTGCGCAGCAGGTGGCGAAACCACTGAGCTAAATCCCCGGCCCTCAACTTAAAATTTTTTGACTTTACAATGCTGTGAAAGTGTGCTCATACAACCGTGTTTTTTACAATATACTGAATATTGTACTGAGAGTAAAACTAATGTCCCTTTACACCCATATTCAAAATCAGGACTGTCTGTATTTAAGTTTGGGAAACTTTTAGGATGACCCAAAATGAAGGCACGAGTACCAAGAGATGGAAAAGGGGAAGGGGAAGGGGAAGAGGATGAAAAAGAATTAGGACGTGTTAAAAAAAAATGTGTTATGTACAAGTACCAACTCCCCACGATAAATATAATCATTTTGTACTGTAAACATATACAATAAAAATTTAGTTTTAAAAAATAAATGCAAAGTCATGCCTGGTTTTGGAGAAGATTTATTCTTTCTAGTTGTTTTAGGCTCTGTTCACATGGGTAGAATCAAGTAAAACCATTCTAAGAGGCTGTGAATAGACTGTGACAACCTTAAGTCCATGCATCAAGTTGCTTCAATTTAAATTCCAGCTTTATTATTTAGGAGCTGGGTTTCCTTGGGCAAGTTCCTTAATATTTCTTTATCTCAGTTTCCTCATCTATAAATGGGACTAATCATAATACCTCTTTTTATTTTGATAATTATTTAATGGCCTTTTTAGTCAGATAAACAGTACCAGTAGTAGATAAACAGTAAGAGATTTATTTCTGGGAGCTGTTTCCACCCTTGGATAGCACACGGCTACATGTGGTTGCTTTGTGTGGACTGATCAAGTCTGGGCTTGTCAGAACTGTTAAGTGTTCCCAGCAGCATCTCTTTTTTTCTTTTCTTTTCTTTTTTTTTTTTCTTTTGTACTGAGGATTGAACCCAGGGCCTTCACACTGAGCTACATCCCCAGACCTTCTTTGTATTTTATTTTGAGCTAGGGTCTAAGTTACCCAGACTGGGCTTAAACCTGTGATCGTCCCATCGCTTCTCACCCTTTTGGCTAAGATCAAGTGCAGTAACTTGTGATCCTCCTGCCTCTGCCCTCAGAGTGCTGGGATTACAGGCAAGCACCAGTATACCTGGCTCCCCCTGGCTTCTGTCATAGTGATATTATCTTTGACCAGTTGAGGAAAAATCATAGATTTGGCCTTCTGTTACTTCTAGTACTGATTTTTCCACATAGATTAACTTTCTTTTGGGGAAATTAATTGCATTGCTTTGAGAATAAACCCTAGTCACCTCTCACTCTGAATATGGGATCTCATCTTTGCCCTTTAATGAGGCAATTCAGTGGTAAAAGCAGGCCAGTCAGGAAAAGTAGCCAACAGAAAAAGTCTAGTAGGTGTCAAGATGCTTGTTAGTGATCTTGGGATTCAGGGCTTTTAGGAATCACTCTGGAAACAACCCCTGTAACTGATCCTTCTGTAGACTGTCTAGGCAGCATTCCAGGGTGTGGGTTGTTTCCATAGCTTTGAGCAAGGGGCAGTGATGCAGTGCCACAGAATCCTACCTTGTGCCTAGTCATGATTGCAGTGCACTTGGTACCTGCCAAGTCTTCAGTCCCAAACGAAGGACAGGTACCTGTGGCCAGGGTTCTCCATGGTCCTACCCTAAATTGCCATCACCAGAGGACCTCTGGCCTATACGCTGTACTGATCACATTCTTTATCTTGAAAGTTTAAACTAAAAGACACAGAAATAAGAGCTGTAGTTGCTGAAGCTTGAAAATAATTTAGATTTGGGCTTGATGAGACATGTATTGATAAGCAAGTAGAGCAAGTCTAAGTATAGCAGGAGAGGTGAAGATGAAAGCAGAGGTGACGGGCTCTGAGAGAGTGGAGGAGAGCTTGCATGAGAGGCCACCTTGTTTCCCGCCCAGGGCTGCGCTAAGCACACCTGTACTGCCTGAGATAGCCTTTGGATGCTCATAATAAAACCTTTTATCTCTTTAAAGGGATTTCAGGTTCTGTTAGCCTCACAAGAAAGTAAAGCTCCATTAGAAGAAATAATGGTAACAATATTATAATTTAGAACTGCATATTATATTTCCTAACATTCTTACATTAGCTGTAGAACTATCTCAAATTATAGCTTTTATTCTAAAATTTACTTCCACATAGATTAGAATACCATGAATATATTGAGATAAAAAAGCAGAAGAGTACTTTATAAAGTATTTGTAGACATACAGAATCCTTGCCATATACTATATTGTGTAAGAGGAAAATGTATTGCTTGTTTTATGAACACTGACAGAGATCTATGGTTCTAACAGAAGCCTTTATTGTTTCATCTTCGTTCACCACCAAAAGTACTTTTAAAAAGACATCTTTTTAATGTGGGATTTCTTAAAACAATATAGGCAGACCCATGAATTTCCAAATATTTATTTAGATACATTCCTTCATATGTTTTATGAATAATCCTAGAAGTGATGAAAGTTGTAAATCATTTTTTGATACCCTTCAAGACTCATGCCCATTCCACCACTGTTGCCTCTGATTTATGTAACTCTCCCAGCCTTGGGATGTTCAGTGAAAGACGACAGGTTCCTTGGCAATTCATACTTATGTAAGAGGGTGTGTGTGTGTGTGTGTGTGTGTGTGTGTGTGTGTGTGTGTGTTCCTGTCTACATTTAGCAATAGGCAATCTTATTATGAGGCAGTGAAGCCCAGTAGTAAAGGACTCAGGCTCTGGAGCCAGGCTATCTAAATTCAAACCTTGGCTTCATCATTCACTGGATGTGAGATTTTGGACATTCAAGTTACTAAACTCTTTTCTAAATTGGGATAATAACAGCACCTTCTTTTTTTTTTTTTTTTTTCCTTTGGTACCGGGGATCAAACTCGGGTCCTTGCGCTTGCGCAGCAGGCAGCGAAACCACTGAGCTAAATCCCCAGCCTGCACCTTCTTTTTTAAATTTAATTTTATTGGTACATTTTAGGTATACAATATAATGACATTCATCATTGGGAATTTGCACCTTTACATAATCTCTCTTGGTTCTTATTTTTTCCCCCTTCCCCTGCCCTCCCTTCAACCCCTCCATTCCTTCCTATTTACAAAGACTTTGTTTCCACTTTTTCATTTTCTCATTAATTCCATTCCCTTCTTTCCTTTCCCCTACCCCTCCCACTTCCCCTTCCCCTTTGCCCCTTTTCTTCCTATTTCACATTATCTATTATACCTTTTAGTCCTTTTTACACTTTCAGTTTCTCACACTAGAGAAACTATTCAGTATTTACACATGTGTGTCCTATTTATTTCACTTAAGAGTATCGCCTCAATGTCCATCCATTTAGCTATAAATATCTCTAATTTCTCATTTTTTAATGGCTGAGCAGTACTCCATTTTATTAAAAAAAACCCCACATTTTCTTGATCCAGTCTCTAGTTGATGGGCATTTGGGCTGTTTCCAAGTTTTAGATATCACAAACTGTGCTGCTATGAACATGGGCGGACATATATCACTGTGGTATGATTCTTTTAATTCTTTTGGGAAGATCCCCAGCAGTGGAATAGCTGGGTCAAATGGGACTTCCAGTCCTAGTTCTTTGAGGTATCTCCATACTGATTTCCACAGTGGTTGCACCAGTCTACACTCCCACCAGCAGTGGAGCAGGGTTCCTCTTTCCCCACAGCCCCGCCAGCATTTGTTATTGTTGATTCATGATAGCAGCCATTCTTTCTGGGATGAGGTGGAATCTCAGTGTTGTTTTCATTTGCATCTCTCAAATGACCAGTGATGTTGAACATTTTTTCATATGTTTATTTAACAGCACCTTCTTCTAAGAGTAGATGTATGAATTGAGTTAAAAGGTGTGAAGCTATTAGAATAGTTCAATTAGATTAGCTATTATTTTATTATTGTTGAATAGTTGGGTTGATTCTAATTAAGTGAATTTAAATTGGAATCTTGGACTTTGACGTTTCATATTTAAATTTTTTGGCCTAGTAGAGTAGCAGTCAGCCAATTTAATAATGTCATATTAAATCAGGAAACTGACCTTAAGTGACATGATTATGCTCACAGAGTGAGTAGTGGCAGGGCTGAAAGTGGTCCTTGGACTTCCAGACTCTTCACACAGTTGGCTCTCCATGTCTAAGGACAATCTGAGGGGTTACTGGTCCCAATCCCCATATGCCCCGTATCTCCAGGAACTCATTTATAGTCTCAATGCAAACAGATCCTTTATGTACAAAGGTGGGCCACTCCTCACCACTTTTTCTTGGTCTTCTGTTTGCATAAAGATGAAATGAGTGAAATATTTCTCTTCAGCCTATAGGTAGCTGCAAATGAATGCATAAGTCCTCTGGCAGCGGTTAAAAATACATCACTGCCTCATGTATGGAATGCAACATGTTAGAAGGAACAATGAAGAATTGGTCAAGAAAACATGAACAGAAGCAAATGATACAAATATTTGATGTTGAAAAATTCACAAATTATGTAGAAAAAGACTTAATTGTAATTGCTGAATAATAAATTCTTTAAAATACAAAAAAAAAAAAAAAAAGAAGAAGAAGAAACTTTGTTTCTGTACTTAAATAGAGTACTGTGGGAGTGGCACTGGGGATAAAACCCAGGACCTCGTGCGTGCTAAACATAGGCTCTCCCACTGAGCTGTACCCCCAGCGCCACTCTTCATTGTTTTTGATTGTTGAGAATATAGCCTTTAAATCGCCCATAGATTTATTTCACTGAAACTTGAGGTGAAACCACAGCTTACATTCATAATTTTGGAATGATCCTGATTTAAAAAATAACATCTCCCTGAAACATTGATGAATGTGAATATGATATCAAACAGATGTATTAAGAATTTCTGTACAATGATATATTTGGGTTTTGTTGGGGGAGTTGTGTTTTTGTTTTTTGTTGTTGTTTGTTTAGTTTCTGTTTTGTTTTTGAGATAGGATCTTGCTGTATAGCCCAGGCTGGCCTTGAATTTGCAGAGATCCTTCTTCCTCAGCCTCTCAACTATTGGGATTACAGGTGTGCACCACTATGGCCAGCTTCAGTGATACATTTGAAAGTGGATTTGCTTATATTCAAAAAATATTTCATGTGTGTTGTAAGCATTTTGCTGAGGATTGAGGTAATTTATACAAAATACAAAGACTTGGTACCCTACAAAGTAAATGTACAGAAATATTTCTCTACCTGATTCACCTAAGAACTTTCTTGAAATTTTAGGTAGAATCCCAAGTGTCCTCTGACACAATTTAACTCATACTCCGTTGTATATTCTTGGAAAATTATGGCCCCAGTTTAACCATCAGATTATACATATCTGGAAGCAAGATTCACAGTATTATCACAGTGGGTGTTTGGAAAGACCCTCACTGTTGTCACTTGAACAGTAAAATGGGAATGGTACTTGCTATGTAAATAGGTGGATCTTACAGGTAGTGGAAATTACTGAATAATGTGTCTGTTTTGTTATAATAACATTATTTAAAATTTAAAAAAGAGAAGAGAACATAGTCAGTCTGTCTTCCTGTCCTTCCACGTATCCACTCTCACATTCATTTTGGATGATTTCTGTTGTTAATACAACAGGAAGGACCATGACCCAGGAAACAGTTAACATGTAGACATTCTGGGGCTACAGCTGTGAGCAGAATGCTCTTAGGGCAGCCTGAAGTTGAGATAAGTACTAGCCACGCCAGCTTTGAAAATATCAGGCCTGGACCCGCTCCGAGTTAGTGACTCCAGCTTTGGCTGCTGCAGAGGCCAGTGTTAATCTTCATGTCTGCACAGTCTTGCACTGAGGATCTATTTTTTTAAAGTCTGATTACACTTTATCCTCTCCTTTATTTGTATTTTATTGGAATTGGCATTCATGATTAGTTCTGTATTTGTGATATTTTGTAAAAATTCCAAATAGTCTTGAGTTCCATGTCTCCTAATCTGTATTAAAATGGCCTGTGTTTAAAATGAAATTGCCTATTTACTTCTCTGTCCTCTATTTAACTGTAAACATTTTTAATATAGGGGCTTATCTTTTTCACTTTAGTTCTCAGCACCTTGAAAATTTCCTGGAATGTAGAAGACACTCAGGAAAAAACAGTTTATATTAATGTTTTAAAAAGTTCTAAATGTTTATTTAATTCTTCATGCTTTGTATTTTTCTTTTTTTTTTTTGTACCGGGGATTGAACTCGGGACCTTGCACTTGCAAGGCAGGCAGCAGAACTACTGAGCTGAATCCCCGGCCCTATATTTTTCTTTTATGCTAAAGCTATAGAGGTTTGGGAAAAACAGTGATTATTTTGTTTTTTTAAGCTGTTTCGAAGTTTGCATGCCATAAGTCATTTTGTTGTTTGTGTTAGGATTTGGGGGAGTTTCACCTTCATAATGGCAAATACATTTGACCTCAGCCTGATATTTTCAGAAAGTAATTAATTGGTGGATGGTTTGATTATGATCTTAATTATTAAGGTCTTGAATTTGACATGAATCAATTGACTTGTTTTGTTTTGTTTTTTGCCAAGCAAGTGTTTTTAAAGTAACTTATAAATTGTAAAAGTAGTTTATATTCCATTACATAAAACTTGAAAAATAGAAACAGGTAAATGACAAATAATTCATAAAACTCTTAAACACAACTATTGTTATCATTTTGGGCACATGCATTGGTATACTGTTAAATGTTTAATAGCTAGTGCTTTGAACGTAATTCCAATATTAAATGTTATTAATATTTTTGTTAATGTTAATGAGATATTGTTTATCAGAATGTCAGCATTCCCATGAGCAACTTCCTTTCTGATCCAGATAGTTTTCAAATACAGGGAAAATGTTCCATTAATTTTTTTGTATTTTTTACAATGTTTTATTGTTGTTATTTTTGGTTTTTTAGTGGTGGGGGTCAAAACCAGGGCCTTATGTATATTAAACACGCACTGCTACCACTGAGCTACATCCCCAGCCTTTCATAATGCTTTTAACATGCTTCTATGTTCAATGTGTTATTCATATTTTCTCCTTCACTTTCTTAAGTCTCCAGACAATCGATATAATAATAAATTCAGCCTTGGTTTGCCAGTTTTTGTGGTATAAATACCCTCCAGTGACTAGTTTCAAGGTACCAATGTTATACCACTGAGGTTGATTTGGAAAGTGCTTCAAAGTAGCATATTAAATTAGGAAAATAGAAAATGATGTTTTAATATTACCTTTATTGTTTTGTGATTTATTTGTGAGTTGATATGATTTCAAATAATGGCTATGTTTAACAACTGGCTTATGAAAATTTGTCAAGCCTCGTGAACCAGTGTAAGCTGGCTCCTGCACCGCAGTAGTAAATGTGTTATCACTTTCTTTGTGTGTATTGTAGTTCGTTCAGTTGCTGTAACAAAAATGCCATACACTAGGTGGCTTATAATCAAAAGAATTTTTTTTCTTAATGGTTCTGGAGGTTGGGAAGTCCAAGATCAAGGCACCAACAGATACGGTGTCTGAGGAAGACACGGTGTCCGGGGAAGACCCACTGTCGGGTCCATAGACAGTGCCTTCTTGTTGTTCTTGTCGTGCCTTCTTGTTCTTAAATGGCTCAGGCTGCAGGGGTCTTCTGGGTGCTCTCATAGAAGAGAGTTAATCCCTTTCCCTCCCAGTACCATCATCTTAGGGGCTAGGATTTCAGCCTAATGAATTTTGGTGAGACACATTCAGACCATCACAAAATAAATACAGATTTTTTTAAAGCAGAATGTTTAAAGTCTGATGGGATCATACTAAATATTCAGTGGTTTATCATAGAGGAGTATCATTTGGTCATGTGTGCTCCACTGCTTTGGTACAACTGATCTTGCAGCCACGACACAGTGGGGCGAGGTGAGAATGGCTGAGTAAAAAGCCTCCAGTGTGGGAGGAGGGAAGAGTGAACAGGGACAGGGGCCCCAAAAACCTCCTCTGTAGCAGACAGCTATTTCAGAGGATGTGCCGATGCCAGTGTGCACCTCACCATTTTTCAGCCAGAGCCCGTACCTTGCTGTACTCATTCACAATATGTGCTCCTTTGTCCTGTGGGACCCCCATACCTGCCATGCTCTTCTCCATTTGCTTATACATCTACTGGTTTCCCTCCTTGGTGTTTTTGTTTTTGTTTTTTTGGTATCGGGGATCGAACTCCGGTCCTTGCACTTGCGCAGCAGGCGGCGAAACCACTGAGCTAAATCCCCGGCCCTTGCTGTTTCTTTTTAATGTTTATTAGAAGACAGATTTATTCTCCATGAATTTTTAAAATATCTTTTTAAACAGAACTACCTGTTTGGGGACTATCAGACTCAGTATCAACACTTTTAAAGGCCAGTTGTTACCCTTAAATGAAAATGTCCTCAAATGCATAATATGGTATCCTAAATCTTGCTTTTCTCTGGGCTCTCAGGTCCAGAAATTTACTGCACCTCTTGAGTAATTTCATGATTTTAATTTCCTTTAGCTACCAAATACATTCTTGGTATCCAGTGGAGAAGTTTTCCAGTGGGTTTGCAAAAAATAGAAATGACCTGGTGGGGGAAGGCTGCTAGCTTCATTTGTGTAATGGAGACATTTTTTAATATTTACGTAAACGTTTTCTATCTATTCATTGTTGAAGTTTCTTTTGCAATTCCCAGAGGAGAACAAATCCTAGTGTTGTTAGAATGAACTCAGCTGTTTTCACATTTCATTTACATTCTTGGTCAAAGTCTCCAGCTTTATGACAGTAACTCCTTAAGAACTGGTTTTTTTTGAAGGACTTGGTTCAGTGAGTTTTTAAAAATGTATCTGTTTTATTAAAGACTTTTAATGTATGAAATTGCATAGATGAAGCTTTGCTGTTTGGTATATATTTGTTGCTTTATTATATTATTTTCTCAACTACTGACTGAGCCTATTTTATTCTGGCTTAGACATCACAATATTTATTTAAAAGATAGAAATGTAATGCTATAAGAACTTCTAAAAGCTCAAAGGAAGAGCTTAGGTGATTTAAACCTTTGATTAAATGATACAAAGCTAAAAAAAAAATGACTGGGAGAGGCATTCACATTAAAAGACACTTTCTTTGTTTTGGTTTTTTTGAGACAGGGTCTCACTATAAAGTTCAGACTGGCCTTAAACTCTCTGTTTAACCCAGGCTGGCCTGGAACTCTTGACAATCCTCCTGCCTCAGCCTCCTCATGCTGGGATTAAAACTTACTTTTTAAAAGAGGCATAGGGACCAGGGATTTAGCTTAGTGGTTACGCCGCCTGCCTTGCAAGTGCAAGGACCTGAGTTCAATCCCTGGTACAAAAAAAAAAAGGGAGAAGCATGCTATTGTGCCTGTAGTCCTAGCTATTAGGGAGGCTGAGGGAGAAGAATCACTTGCATGCAGGAGTTGAAGATGAGCCTGGGCAACAGAGTGAGACCCTGTTTCTAAATAAATAAATAGGGTGCTGTGTTTTAAAGTTATTTGATGTTTAAAAAAAATCTTGTATCTTATAACAAGTTATTCATTTTTATTAATAACAAATACATTTACCTCTTTAAAAAAAAGTATCTGTTTCATAATGAAGTATGGATTTCAAACTGACTTAATTTCTTCCTAAATATTTACAATTACCAAATAACTAATATTTTGATCTGTTTCATGTATTAGTTTTACACTAAAAAAAGGCACACTCTCCTCCCTAATGCCAATTTTATTTTAATCTCATAAAGAATAACATTTCTGGGCCGGGGATTTAGCTCAGTGGTTTCGCCACCTGCAGTGCAAGCGCAAGGAACTGAGTTCGATCCCCAGGACCAAAAAAAAAAGAATCACATTTCTCACTTTTTTTCTTTCCCTGCTGCCTTCTACTAGACCCACTAATTTTATATGCTTTTATTAATAGTAAGGTTTTATTTTTTATTTATTTATTTATTTTTGGTACCGGAGATCGAACTCAGGACCTTGCGCTTGCGAGGCAGGCGCCGGAACCACTGAGCTAAATCCCCTGCAAGGTTTCATTTTTTAATAGGAGAATATTGTACTGGCTGAGAAAAATTTGGCCTCTTGTGAAAAAATCACATGTTGACATTGAGGCATCTTCCCAGGCACTCCCATGCACGCACACATGCACGACTTTGTCACATGGTTTGCTGCTAGCCCAGTTCCAAATATCAGATGATCGGGAATGTTTGAGTTTTGCTCCTGATATTTTGGTCACATCATCAGTAGACACCATACACTTCTGCTAGGCAGTTCACCCTTTCAGATTTCAATCCTGAATGATTCAAGGTGAATTAGGAATGATGTCAAAATAAAGGCCAAATGTATTGGGCTATACTAATTACACCCCTGTGAAATAATTAATCCTTCCACTTGTATTCTGATACACTCACTAGACTATGTACAGAGTCTGTTCCTTTTTTCCTACTTTCATTGCACCTTTCTTTACCTTCTTTTCCTGTATCCCGTATGTGCCCTAAAATTCAAATCATCTATTACTCAGAGTCCACCCAAAAAGAGTATACACACTTCAGGAAAAGAAAAATTGTATAAATATTTTAATACTAAATTTTTTGAGACATCATGAGATCAATACAAGTTACCTGTGGCCCCTACAATTACAAGAGGTGCTCAAAGTGTCGACCAACAGGTTCCAGACATTTGTTGGGGAGCTGCTGTTTGAGTAACCTTGGTCATTGAGATTGCTGCACATGCACTTTTAATTTCTTCTCTAAGGGCTGGCAGTGTAGTGGGTTTTCTGCGATATATGACATCCACTAGGGTCCCCCATACAAGAGTAACACCATCTGTTGAAAAAACATCATACTATTTTTCTTTTCCTGAAGTGTGTATACATTTTGGGGGACAGACTCTGTATATATTTACATATGTTCCTATGATTTTCATTGTCTCCAAAGGACTATAGTTAATCTCAAATTATTTTTATAATTTTAAATTTGTTTTATTTTTCTTTCTTATTTTTTCCCCATTCCTAGCCCTCCCTTCACGCCCTCCAAGCTTCCCTATTTACAAAGACTTTATTTCCATTTTTTCCATTTCTCATCATTTTTTCCTTTCCCTTCTTTCCTTTCCCCTCTGCCTCCCACTACACCTACCCCTTTGGACCTTTTCTTCCTATTTTGCATTATCGATTATTCATTCTAATAATTGGTACATTTTAGGTATACAATATAATGACATTCATCATTGGAAATTTGCACCTTTACATAGTCTCTCTTGGTTCTTATATTTCACCCTTGCCCAGCCCTCCCTTCAACCCCTCCATTCCTCTCTATTTACAAAGATTTTGTTTCTATTTTTCCATTTTCTCATATTAATCCCATTCCTTTCTATCCTTTCCCCTAGCCCTCCCACTTCCTTCCCCTTTGCCCCTTTTCTTCCTATTTCACATTACCTATTATACATTTTAATCCTTATTTACACTTTCAGATTCTGACACCAGAGAAACTATTCGGTATTTACACATGTGTGTCCTATTTATTTCACTTAAGAGTATTGCTTCAATGTGCATCCACTTAGCTATAAATGTCTCTAATTTCTCATTTTTTATGGATGAGTAGTACTCCATTTTATTAAAAAACCACATTTTCTTTATATACTCTCCAGTTGATGGGCATTTGGGCTGTTTCCAAGTTTTAGCTATTACAAACTGTGCTCCTATGAACATGGGTGCACATATATCACTGTGGTATGATTCTTTTAATTCTTTTGGGAAGATCCCCAGCAGTGGAATAGCGGGGTCAAATGGGACTTCCAGTCCTAGTTCTCTGAGCTATCTCCATACTGATTTCCACAGTGCTTGCACCAGTCTACACTCCCACCAGCAGTGGAGCAGGGTTCCTCTTTCCCCACAGCCCCGCCAGCATTTGTTATTGGTTGATTCATGATAGCAGCCATTCTTTCTGGAGTGAAGTGGAATCTCAGTGTTGTTTTCATTTGCATCTCTCAAATGACCAGTGATGTTGAACATTTTTTCATGTATTTATTTGCTATTTCTACTTCTTTGTGTGAGAAATGTCTGTTCATTTCAGATGCCCATTTTTGGATTGGGTCTTTAAATTTGGGAGGTCTGATCTTTTTAAGTTCTTTATAGATTCGAGATAATAGACCTTTGTCTGAGGAAGAGCAGGTGAAGATTTTTTCCCACATTGTGGGTTGTCTCTTCACACTGCTGGTGGTTTCTCTTGCTGTGCAGAAGCCTTTTAATAAGAAGAGGTCCCATTTGTTGATTGTGCTAGTTCACGGGCAAATGAGGTTTTGTTCATAAAATCTTTTCCTACACCAATGTCTTCAAGAGTTCTACCTAACCTCTGTTCCAACTGGTTCAGAGTTTCTATTTTAATATTTAGATCTTTAATCCATTTTGATTTTAGTTTAGTGCATGGTGAGAGATACAGGTCTAGTTTTAATCTTTGGCAAGTTGAAACACAATTTTTCCAGCACCATTTATTAAAGAGGCTATCTTTCCTCCAGTGAGGGTGTTTGGCTCCTTTGGCGAAGATGAGATGGCTGAGTGTGTCTGGCGTTGTTTCTGCATCTTCTAATCTGTTCCACTGGTCCTCAAGCCTGTTTCTTTGCCAGTACCATGGTGTTTTGATCACAGTAGCTTTGTAGTAGAGTTGCAGGTTGGGGATTGTGATACCCCCTGCCATGTCTCTGTTACCTAGAATTGCTTTTGCTCTTCTGGGTCTCTTCTTGTTCCAAATGAATTTTTGGATTGTTTTCTCGAGGTCTATGAAGTATGCTGGTGGGATCTCAATTGGAATTGCATTAAATCTATATAGCAGTTTTGGAAGTATGGCCATTTTCACTCTATTAATCCTTCCTACCCAGGAGCAGGGGATGTCTGTCCATTTTCTGATATCATCTTCAATCCCTCTTTTCAGAGTGCCATAGTTTTCAGAGAAGAGGTCTTTGATTTCTTTCGTTAGGTTGATTCCTAGGTATTTCAGTTTTTTGGATGCTATTGTGGAAGGAATTCTTTGCCCTATTTCTCTCTCAGTGAGTCTGTCATTCGTGTAGAGGAAAGCTACTGATTTTTGTGTGTTGACCTTGTAACCAGCTACTTGACTGAATTTGGTTATTAAGTCTAGAAGACTTTTGGTGGAGTTCTTGGGGTCTTCTATATAGAGTATCATGTCATCTGCAAGTAATGACAATTTGACTTCTTCATTACCTATCTTTATTCCTTTTATTTCTTTCTCTTGTCTAATTGCCGTGGCTAATGTTTCCAGAACTATATTGAACAAGAGTGGTGATAGTGGACATCCTTGTCTTGTTCCTGATTTTAGTGTGAAGGATTTCAGTTTTTGACCATTTAGTATGATATTGGCTGTTGGTTTTTCATAGATGGCTTCTATCAGTTTGAGGTAGAAACCATCTATTCCAATTTTTTGTAGCGTTTTTATCATAAATGCATGTTGGATTTTGTCAAATGCTTTTTCTGCATCTATGGAGATAACCATATGGTTTTTGTCCTTGGCTCTATTGCTATAGTGTATTACATTGACTGATTTGCGTATATTGAACCATCCCTGCATCCCTGGGATGAATCCCACTTGATCAGGGTGTATGATCTTCTTGATGATCTTCTGCATTCTGTTTGCCAGTATCTTATGAAGGATTTTTGCATCTATGTTCATTAGTGAGATTGGCCTATAGTTCTCTTTTTCAGTTGGGTCTTTCTCTGCTTTGGGGATCAAGGTGATGCTTGCTTCCAGGAATGAATTTGGGAGTATTGCTTCCCTTTCAATTTCACTGAAGAGTTTAAACAGTAGTGGCAGCAGTTCCTCTCTAAATGTCTTGTAGAATTCAGCAGTGAAGCCATCAGGGCCCGGGCTTTTCTTAGTTGCTAAATTTTTAATTACATTTTCAATTTCATTGGTTGATATTGGGTTGTTCAGAATTTTTAGGTCTTCTTTGTTCAACTTTGGTAATTCATATGTATCTAGGAATCTGTCCATTTCTTCTGTGTTGTCCATCTTATTGGCATATAGATTCTGGAAGTAGGTATTGATGATCCTCTGGATTTCTGCTGGGTCTGTTGTAAGTTCACCCTTTTCATTCCTAATTGCATGGATTTGGGCCTTTTCTTTCCTTTTTCTGATAAGGTTGGCTAAGGGTTTGTCAATGTTGTTGATTCTTTCGAAGAACCAACTCTTGGCTTCATTGATTTTTTTGTATCATTCTCTTAGTCTCCATTGCATTGATTTCTCCTCTGATCTTTATAATTTCTTCCCTTGTATGAGCTCTGGGGTTGTCCTGCTCTTCTTTTTCTAGAAGCTTGAGGTTGGGCATCAGGTTGTTTAATTGGGCTCATTCTGTTTTCCTAATATGCGTATTCACTGCTATGAATTTCCCTCGTAAGACTGCTTTCATTGTGTCCCATAGATTCTGATATGTTGTATTGTCATTGTCATTTAATTGAAGGAACTGTCTGATTTCTTCTTTAATTTCCTCTGTGACCCACTGGTTATTCAGAAGTGTGTTGTTCAATTTCCACGTGTTTATGAAATTTTTTGAGTTTCTTTTGCTATGGATCTCCAATTTCATCACACTGTGGTCTGATAATATACAGGGGATAACTTAAATTCCTTTGCACTTACTTAAACATGTTCTCTGTGTGAGTATGTGGTCTATTTTGGAGAATGACCCATGTGCAGCTGAGAAGAATGTGTATTCTGATTTTGTGGAGTGGAAGACTGTAAACATCTGTTCATTTGTTCAAGAGTTCGATTGAGTTCTTGTATTTCATTACTTATTTTTTGTCTAGTTGATCTATTTGTGACAGTGGGGTGTTGAGGTCCCCCACTACAATTGTATTAGTGCATATATGACTTTTCATGTCCATTAGTATTTGTTTTATATAGTTGGGTGCACTAGTATTTGGTGCATAGATATTTATGATTGTCATCTCTTCCTCTTGGAGTGTTCCCTTTACAAGGATGTAGTGTCCTTCTTCATCTCTCTTAATCAGTGTTGGTTTGAAATCTACTTGATCTGCAAAGAGGATAGCTACTCCTGCTTTTTTTGGGGTTCCTGTCACATGGAGTATTGTTTTCCACCCTTTAACTTTCAGTCTATGAGTTTCCTTTTGAATTAAGTGTGTTTCTTGTATGCAGCATATTGTTGGATTTTGCTTCTTGACCCATTCTGCCAGTCTGTTTCTTTTGATTGGTGACTTGAGACCGTTAATGTTGATGGTTATAACTGAAACGTATTGACTTGTCATTGCCATGACTTTTTCTTTTTCTTGGGTTCTCCCCCTTTACATTTAATTTCTTGTCATGCCAGACGGGTTCATTCTGCTTTGCTTCTTGGGGTTGTGATCTTCAATGTCTGTTCCTAGGATATTGTGTAAAATTCTTTGGAGTGCTGGTTTGGTATTCACGAAGTTCCTAAGGTGCTCTTTGTCATGAAAGTATCTTATTTCTCTATCCATTTTGAAAGATAGTTTTGCAGGGTACATCAATCTGGGTTGGAGGCTGTTTTCTTTTAGGGCTTGGAATATATCACTCCAAGCTCTTCTTGCCTTGATGGTTTGTGTTGAGAAGTCTGGTGTGATTCTGATGGGCTTTCTTTTGTATGTGATTTGTTTCTTTTCTCTGACTGCTTGGAGAACTTTGTTCTTCTGTTGTGTTTCTGGAATCTTAACAATTATATGCCTGTGTGTAGATTTTTTTTGATCAAGGCTATTTGGAGTCCTATATGCCTCACTTATCTGTATGTCAAGTTCTTTTCCCCTGCTTGGGAAGTTTTCTGCCATTACTTCTGCGAAGAGTTTTTTTATGTCATCTGCACTCTCTCCTGTTTCTTCATTGACTCCAATCAGTGTTATGTTATTCTTCGTTGCATTGTCTAGCAGCTGCTAGATTGATTTCTCATGGTCCCTTATAATTTTGAAGCAATTTTTCTTTTCCTAGTCACTAATTGCAATCTTATCTTCTATATCTGAAATTCTGTCCTCACATTGGCTCATTCTGCTTTGTAGACTTTCAGTAGAGTTTTTCATGTCCTGGAAATCTATTTGCATCTGTTGTATGGATTCCATTTGTTTCCTGTGTTGGGATTCCATCATGTTCCTCAGCTCCTCTCTAAATTTATTAATCATGTCTTGCACTAGGGGCACAATCTCTGCTGTTATCTGAGAAATTATTTCTGATTTCCTTTTTTCCAGATCCCCTTTTGTTGCCAGTTCAGTGGGTCCAGGTGGTTGAGTATCAGAGTGTTCCATCTCATTTCCCTTTGGGGTTGCTGTAGGTGATCTGGAAGTCTGGTTTTGAGACTTATTTACGTGTTTTCTCATTTTGACTGGCAGGGTTGGGGAGTGCTGCTGCCTTCCTCGCAGCTCACCTCCTCTGAGCTGGGAGAGGTGGGCCAGGGGATGGGAGCAGCCGGCCCGGAAGCCCCTTCCTCTGGACCATGAGCAGTGGGGCAGCGGCTCAGAAGCCCCTACCTCTGGGCAGAAATTCTTTAAATGCTGAGAACTTGATTAGCTCCAGTGCAGTGGTCTGTTGGTCTGGTGTCCTCTGCGTCCTTGTAGTGTGGAACCAGGTGGCTGTACAGAGAAGAGGCCAAAGGAGTGTGGGGGGGCCGGGTATCCAGTGGATTGCTGCCGGGGCGTGGGCTGATTTGGTGTTTTCTGCATGACTGGCGACCTTGGGACTGGGTCCACAGACCTGCCTGTCTGCAGTGGGCTGATTCGGTGTTTTCTGCCTGACTGGCGACCACGGGAGCGCGTCTGCAGACCTGCCTGTCTGTAGCGAGCTGATTCGGTCTCCATCTACTCTTCTGAAGTTGGTTATTAAGTCTAGAAGACTTTTGGTGGAGTTCTTGCGATCTTTTATAGAGAGTATCATGTCATCTGCAAATAATAGTTTTAACTTCATTTCCTATGTTTATTCCTTTTATCCCTTTCTCTTTTCTAATTGCCGTGGCTAATGTTTCCAAAACTATATTGAACAGGAGTGGTGATAGTGGACATCCTTGTCTTGTTTCTGATTTTAGTGTGAAGGATTTCAGTTTTTGACCATTTAGTATGTTATTGGCTCTTAGTTTTTCATAGATGGCTTTTATCAGGTTGATCCAGGTCACTTGTGAAGGTTGAATATGCCTTATAGGAAATAAATACTTGGCACCAGAAGTGTTTCAAGTTTTAGAGCTTTTCGGATTTTGGAATATCTGCATGGACTTTACCTGTGGGATGTTCTATCCAAAATCTTAAGATGCTCCAATATCTGAACCCTTTGGAGTGTCAGGTCAGTACTCAGTTTTGGATTTTGGATTTTCAGATTAGAGATGCTTAGTCTGCCTTTGTTTTTAAGGATTGCAGTAACTAAAGTACCCCAAACCAAGTAGCTTCAAACAACAGAAATTTATTGCCCCACAGTTCTGGAAGCTGGAAGTCCAGAATCAAGTTGTCAGTGAGGCCATGTTCCCTCTAAAACCTGTGGAGAAATCATTCCTACAGAGACATCATTATACCTTTGTCATGACATGGAGCTCTCCCTGTGTGTGTCATCATGTGGACCTCTTGTCTTTCTAAAGCAGGGGTCCCAAAACTCTGGGCCATGGACCAGTACCGTCAGTGGCCTGTTAGGAGCTGAGCGAGTGGAGCACCATCTGTATTTACAGCCATTCCCCATTGCTGGAATTACTCCTGAGTTCCACCTTGTCAGATCAGCCCCAGGCACTCAGAGGCAGGGCTTTTGAAAGGTGATTGGATTAGGGGGACTTTATCATGGGCTGGCTGTTAACAGGCAGGGCCCGTTGGGAAGAGGCTCGGCACTCCCTGGCTCTCCTTCTATGCTTCCTGACAACCATGATGTGAGCAGCTTCTCCTCCACCATGCCCCTCTGCCATGCTGTCTCACCTTGGCACCAACTGACCATGAATTGAAATGTGAGCCAAAATCAACCTCCTGCAAGTTGTGAGTGTCTTCTATTGTGTCTCAGAAATGAGAAAGTGACTAAGACAAGTGGCATTAGATTCTCATAGCGTAAACCCTACTGTGAACTGCTCACGTGAGGGATCTAGATTGTATTTCCATATGAGAATCTAACACCCGATGATCTGAGGTAGAGCTGAGCCCATGATGCCAGGGAATGTAATTATTATGTATTACAAATATATACTAATAAAAAAAGAAACTAGCCCCCTGTCCACCCCAGTCCATGGAAAAATTGTCTTCCATGAAACTAGACCTTGGAGACCACTGTTCTAAAGAAGCAGTCATGTTGAGTTGGGCCCATCCTACCCTACTATGACCTTATCGTAACTAATTATATTTGTAATTATCCTACTTCCAAAAAGTCATATTCAGAGCTAGTAAGGGTGAAGACGTCACCATACCTTTTTGGAGGAGGACATAACACTTCCCAGGTTCCCCCCCAACCAGTACCCTACCTTCTGCCACAAAAGTAGCAACTAGTATTTTAGTTAATATCATTCTTCCAAGTTAGTGTACCTAAGCAAGGAAATTGTTTATTTATAATTTTTTATTTCATGAAGAAACAAAATTTCGTAACAAAATAATGACAGTAACTAGTTAGTACACTGTGTATCATTATCTTCAAAGTAGTTACTTGGAGTATAGAACATAGAAAAGGTTCTCTCTTACAAAGAAGAAACAAACAGGTAATAATAGTACAAAGCATTCTTTTCAGTGAACTAAAAGAAACTAGTAGTATAAATGAAACAAATTAGCATATGTATAAAAATATTTTTGAAACAACAGAATAGATAATTTGGAGAATTATTTAAACTTCTCCCTGCTTTTATTAGTCTTATATTTTGGCTATTTTTATAAAAATATATATATATATTTTTTTAGTTTCTCACATAAGGAAAACCATTTGATATTTAATCTCAGCCTGACTTCACTTAACATGTTCTCAAGTTGCATCTATTTACCTATAAATGTGTCCAGTTTATGTATCTTTATGGCATAGTTGTACTCCATTGTATGTAAATACCACATTTTCCTCATCCATTCTTCTGATGATAGACATATATGCTGTTTCCGAGATCTAGCTATTATAAATTGTGCTGCTGTAAACATGGGTACGCATATATCCTTGTAATATCTGAACAAGGAAAGTATGATGTACTCAATAACAGCTATTCTGTGCTGCTTAGGTACACACACAAAAAGTTGGCTTTTCACACCCTGCTTCTGAGTGCTGATGGTGATTCTTTTTAATAACTGCATCTGAATCAATGGGCACAATGTTGACTTACAGATTCTCACTATTTCTGCCCCGAGAAGTTTCTCCTGTAGGCCTCAGCAAACCTACTTCCTTTTTTTTACCTATTACTTCTTCCATATTACCTTATGTAGTTAATTCTTTTTTTTCAAGTAGTTGTTCTATAGAAAGACTTTCACAAACTTTTAAAAATCAGTATTGATGAAGAATTTTCTATTTACATTACAGTCCTTGCTTCGTGCTATCTGAGGCCTCCTGGAGCTTTTTTCCTGGTCTGACAGAATTGTATTACCATAGTCCATTTTGTGCTGCTTGTAAAGAATACCATAGACCAATTTATAATGAACAGGAATTTATTGACTTACAGTTCTGGAGGTTGGGAAGGCCAAGATCAAGGGGCTGGCACCTGCCAAGGGCTTTCATGTTGGCAGTGGCAGACAGGGCAAGAGAAAGAAAGCCTCCCCTCTTTTATAATGAACTCCCTCCCACAAGAGCAGCAGTAGCGATCCATTTGGAGGGCAGAGCCCTCCTGGCCTAGTTAGGAGTCTCCTTAGGCCACATCTCCCAGTACTGTTTCATTAGGGTTGAAGTTTCCAACTCATGCTTTTGGGGAACACATTCAAACCGTAGCAAGAAGATTCTTAAAGTGAACTTACTCTTAACATGAACTGTTATGTTATTTTATGCAAACCATACCAAGTATATTCTTTTTTTTTTTTTTTTTTTGGTACTGGGGATTGAACTCGGGACCTTGTGCTTTCGAAGCAGACAGTGGAACCGCTGAGCTAAATCCCTGGCCCAAGAATCCCTTCTTAAGATGAACTGATATGTTATTGTATCTTCCTAAAGTCGTAATTCATCTGTAAAAAGCATTACCACAAGCATAAATTTTTAAACAGTATAAATTTTAAAATAAATATAAATTTTTAAAGAACATTCTGAAAAGAGAAGAACTTTGTAATCAAGAAGTTCTTTTTTCTTTTTTTTTTCCCCTAAATCATATCATTAAATTTTCAGGATTATATTTTTTTCTAAGTGATTCCAAAAACACTTACCTGGCTTGTTTGAATAAGGACAAAAGTCCCCTTCATAAACTAGTACCAATAAGCCGTTGTAGCTAGAGGGCCTGGACTAAAAGGTAAACAGTCCCAGAATGTGGTTCCTGATTCTTCCAAGATCACACTGAGGCAAAGCCAGAATCAACCAGCTCTTGAGCAGAACTCAAAGTAAGCAGAAGATTGTTTTATTGAGTGGTGGTGTTTAAAATTCTAATTTTAAAGAATACTATTGGTGCTTAAAGTCACATTGACTATATAGATGATGTATTTAAATGTGATATGAGAAGACAGGAGTTTCAGTGTCAAACAGAAAAGAGCTATGAGTAAGCTCTTTTGTGTACTGTGTAATACTATCTGACTACAAGGTGTATCCAGATTTTCACTGGAAGACACAATACATAGGCTTCTATGAAAGTGATTTTAAGCCAGATTTTATTTACACTTTAGATATACTTCAACATCCTCCTCACTTTCCATAAAACATCTTAAATAAAAAAGGCAATTTAAATTTTTTTCTTATTTTATAAAGAGGATAGGCCTATAATGTATTCAGCTTGCTGCTTAACACCATATTGAGTCTCAGAAATGACCCAGCATTATGAATAACTCTTCTTCAAAAGGATTGATGAATGTATAATGTGTTTTCTTTCTTTTTCTAGCCAAGGACCCTTGTCATCTATTAGAGCTGTAATCAAGAGATGTAAGTTTGTTTTTTCCTGCTCTGTATTTTTGTTTGTAGTACTTTTAAATGATGATTTAGACTCCCAGCAAGTGATTGTATTTGATGAATTTACAAAGAATCCAACAAGAGTAGCTTCTTGTAAGAAGTGATAAAGTATTTCAAACAGCTAGTTTTTTTTAGCTTTTATTTATTGAGAAGCAAACTCCTCAGAACAATACCTTTCTCTTACAGATTGAAGCCGTTTAAACACAAAATTGGCCCTGTAGTTAGTATCTATGATATGGTACAATTTTATGTAACCATCTTCTAAAGTTAGACACATCTGATGGGTTTAAAAATATTAAACCCTGTCCTTTTTTGGTTCATTTTCTTTCCTTAATTTTCTTCACAATATATATATTTTTTTGGTACCGGAGATCGAACTCGTGTCCTTGCGCTTGCGCAGCAGGCGGCAAAACCACTGAGCTAAATCCCCAACCCTCTTCACAATATTTTTTTAAGCTGTGTGAATGCCTATGAAGACAGGCTCATATGTCCACATATAAGAGAAATGCTGTGAGAATTCCTTCCAAAAATGACACATTTATACTTTTTGTCTTTACTTCCTGATTAAAGCTTTAACATTTGCTCTCGGTACAGGATTCAGGTGTACTTTTATGTTACTCTTCTCAAATAAAAGGCTCTGGAAAGAGCCCTTTTCCAAATAGAATAAAAATTACCTGTTATAGAAAAAAAAAAGAGATGAGATTTTAGATGATCTCATTATTTAAGCTGAGGTAACCACACTGAGAATGTAACCTATTTTTAGAAACATAATTTTTAATATTCAGTATTAATTTAAGATATTTATAGGTCATGAAAAACAAGCATTTGAGCCATTCCAGCAAAAATTTTAAGGTAGCAATACAGAAAAACATGCCATGTTTCTTCACTCCATTTCTGTGTTGGTAAATTATAAAGATATGAGGTTGCTACAGTGTATGATAAAGGGAATTCAAATGTTAACATGAAAAATCCATGTTAGCATTACATGTCTTGATATGCTTAGGGTGGGGTGGAAAGGAGGATCAGGGAGAATAAGGCATTTACAATGAGCTGTAATTCATGTCTTGCTGCCAGGTGGCTCAGAAACAGTGGTGGTTAGTATACACCGAGTAGCATGGGACAGTTGCATGGGATGGTACAAACTACCTGATGAGACAGTCATGCATGTACCACCAGTGATTCAAGCCAGTGGGAATGTATTAAATAGGAAATTAAGGTCTGGAATTTAAGCAAGAGATATAATTTGAAGCAGTCCAGGTTATAGGCAAATTTCTGGAAGTAGCTGAACATTAAGGGAGAAAGTGTACAGGATAGAGATGATGACCAGAGACATAATCTTATAATATCTGAGGTCAGTCTATTCTCTTTAGTAACCATAATGCAAAAGATACACAACCCAGTAACCCAGTCCTGCTGTGGAGGAGGGCCTCCTTTCATGGAGTCCTGCCTGGAAGCTCCTGGCTTCTTACCTTAATGGAGTTAGGATTTCAGGACTTGGTTAAGAGTGGCAATCTGTATGTGACCCTCCATAGATCCTCTAGGATGAATCCTGCTTAACCTTGAGGCCTCTGCATTATACAAGGCTTAAGGAAAAGACAGCTAAGGAGAAGTAAAAACTAAAAAAGGAAGGTGAGGGTAACATAAAAACCAAGAGGCACTGCTAGAAGTCGAAAGGAACAAAAGATTTTGAAAGGAATACAACAAGGAAAGCAAAAGGCGGCTGCAAACAGGTCCTTGAGTGTGACACTTAGCGGTCAGTGGAGAACTGTGAGGAAGCAGTGTCAATAGAAGACTGAAGTGGAAGCCAGGCCTCACTTGGAATAGTAAGGGGAATGCTGGAGATGGGACAGTGGTGGTGGGCTACTTTTATGAAATTGAGAGTAACAGGAGGAGGAGGGCTTATAGTTTGAGAAGGCAGGAAGGTCAGGTGAAGAGGAGATTTAAACCTGTTAATAGACTGTGAAGGAGGAGGAGCTTGAAGACTTTTGAGGCATTGGGAAAGCAGTCAGTAGAGAGCAGCCTGAGACTTGAGAGAAGAAATTGGTAAAGCAGCCCTAGCAGAGGGAAAAAGGAAATGGTAAAACAAAGAGAAAAAACTGTTGCTTTGATGTATCTGGCGGTTTTCCTTTCTAACTAACCCATTTATCTTTTAATTCTTATATGTCAGTCATTTTGTAGACACTAAAGATATATTTATTTATATTTATTCCTAATGTTAGGCAGGAAGCCCAAATAGATCATTCATAATGCTATATAAACATAGAATGAGGAATATTTGTGCCAACCTCTTTTCTTTTTACTTTTTGCCTATTCTTTAAAAAATAGTTGTGGACTGGGGTATGTGGCACAGGGATAAAGCTCTCACCCAGTATGTGCAAAGCCCTAGTTTCAATTCCCAGCACTGCCAAAAAAAAAAAAAAAAACGAAAAAAGAGAAAGAAAAAGTTGTAATTGAAAAAAAATCTATTCCAGACTCAGTCATCTAAGACTGGCAAGAAGAGAGATTTTATCACATTTTTAAGGCAATGCTATAGTTCAAATTCTTTCTTAATGATTCTACTTCCAGGCAATGTGTAGAGTCAATTTTGCATTTGTTCTTGTGAGCCTTAAATATTTTTTCTAGTTTTTTTATGTGTCCTCATTGGATATATTTGGAATTTCATATTCTTCCCTTTGTTAACTTTTTAAGAGAAAAGCATTCCCTGAAATTTAGATTTATCTAATATTGATTACCTGCTATAAGACAGGAAGTATAAATAACACTCCTCATGTGTCTTTGTTACTTTCTCCTTGCTGGGAAAAATAACCAACATCCACAAGTTAAAGGAGGAAATGGTTTATTTCAGCTCACACTTTATAGATGTTTCCATCCATAGTTGGCTGGCTCCAAGGCAGGGTGGCATGGCACAAGAGAAACAGTCCATGGCATGGCAAGCAGGAAGCAGCTGAAACTTCCTTCTTCTTTCCCTTTTTATTCCATCCAGGCTATAAGCCTATTGTTTGATGCCATCCACACCCAGAACTGTGCTAAACCAATCAGTAGACTAATGATCCAGTTACTCCCAAAAGCCCCACCTATGAGTGCATGAGGCTTTCGATGGGACATCTTGATATAAGCGGTAACAGCATGGTAGATGTTAACCCCTTCTTACAGATGAAGAAAAAGTGAGTCCAGAGAGATAAAATTGCTTCACAAGTTAGATCTGGGATGTGAATCTAAACTTCTGGACTTGAAAGCCATTGAACTTTCCATCCGGAGATGTTCTTGTTATCATGTCAAGTGCATCTGGTTCTGGTCCCGTCCAAATGAATGCAGTCAGTTTTGTTATTATTGTTGTTGTTTTGTGTGTCATTCACTGATAAAGTGATTCTATAGCAAGTACATTTATTATAATCCTCTGTGTTATTTCTCCTAATCATTTCATCTGTAATTTTGAATTATTTAGAACAGCTCCATAGGAGCTAAGCTATTTCAAGAAATAAACTAATAAACTGCTCCAAGCCTTGCCCCTATGGGCAGAGTGGCCTTGGGATAATTTACTTCACCTCTTATATCTCAGTCTCCTCTGTTTTTGAGTAGGATGATTCCTGGGGTTTTTCCAGGTTTAGGAGCCTACTGAAACTTGGCAGGATTCCTTACTGGTTGTGCTATTACAAGTCTACATCTCCACTCTAGTCTGACATGTTTTATACTTAGAACTTAACCATTTAAACTAGGAAAGCTTCAAAGTAACTCTGTAGAATGATAGGATAACTTTAACTGAAAACTCTGCCTTTATTCTCCAACATTAACCCAAAATACACAGGGGACTAGCAGCTTGAGGTTAAATGAGACATGTTGGGGCTGGGGATTTAGCTCAGTGGTTTCGCCGCCTGCTGCGCAAGCACAAGGACCTGAGTTCAATCCCTGGTACCAAAAAAAAAAAAAATGAGACATGTTGGTCTTTTTAGTTGTTGGTGGCAAACTTGATTGTCTGGGCAATAAGTGTATCAAATCTGTCTAATTTGGAAAATGAGGATGGCATATATAAGTACATGGTTGAGAAATCAGCAGCAAGAACACGAGATATCACATGAAAGTCTACATGAAAACCTAAAGGGTTTCAAGCCGTTAGATTTGCTCAACACTGACAAAAAGTGACAATTTTATAAAAATCAAGAGAGGAAAAAGAAATTATACTGAAGATGAATAAATATAGAGGGAGGGAGCAATTAAAGGAGAGGGCAGAGCGGTGATTGAGGTGGAGAAGGTGATCTGCAATGCGACCATGAGGCTGCTGTCCTCACCCTGTGGCATCGAGAGGGGCTGCCACTCGGCTGCCAGGGCTGGAGCAGGGGCTGTTGCCTTCAGCCCTCTGTGAAAGGGCAGAATCAAATTAAAAGCCACTGATTTAAAAGAATGTAAATAGACTACTAAATTACCTCTTTTAAGCATTACTCATACTTTAAAATCACTTCCCTGTTGAAGTAACAAATTGATTTTACAAAATAGTTTTTAGATTCATTTGCACCACTGAAAACTACAAGCAGATTTTTTAAACTGTGGTTATGTGTGTGTGGATGATCTGGTCTTCCAGACAAATCTTTGCAGCAACATATTTCTTTACCCTCTGAACCTGTGGTTCATCGGCTTTTCTTTTCCATCTGAGTGTGCAGAGTAGGGGGAAACTGGTGTGGCAAGTCTTGCTCCTAAATTTCTTTTAGAGCATAGGTTCACTCTTTTCTCTCCCTTTTCTCTTCTATAACCCCTTCTTTTTTTCCCTTAGCACTCATGAATAGTGCACAGCAAAATGCCCCGTGGAAGAGGTATGTTTGGGACAATAACATGAAGTCTTGGCTATGTGTGTTGATTCCAGCTTTAGCAATGGTGGCAGTGTGATTGTAGCACTTTGGGGACAGCCTGTGACACAATGAAACCATTCTCACCAATCAGGCACCATGCAGAGCTCTAGCCTCTCTGCCTGCTTTTATTCCAGTAGACAAAATGTACCTCAGCTTGGTTTGGCTCTTGGTAGCAGTGGAACAGTCAAGCCAGCTGATGATGCTCAGGTAAGGGCCTCTTCCCTACTGAGATCCAGGGGGTGGGTTGCAGATGTTAGGGATTTGCAATACCTGCCCAGCACAGGTGAAGCTGATGCAGCTCTAATCCCAATCGAAGTTTCATTCATACCCCGCTTCTGCCCCTCCCTCCCTCAGGTTAAGGGAGAAACAAATTAATAGAAGAAAGAAAAGATCCATACTTCCAATCTTTTCAAATCAGACCCATTGAAAAAGTTAGAGAGCGATAATGAAAGCTACTGCTTGAAATAGTTTCTGTCTGAAACAAATCCATATCGTGTACAAGTCTTTATAGTATAGCACTTGTCCTCCCCCAAGGTGTCTTCAGAATGAGCTCCTTGGAAAGAGAAATAATATTCTCTATTGCATAAAAACTCATCTCACATGTGACATATTTTCCAGATTGTCTGATTAAGACTTTATTTGCTTTATAACATAAAATTTACAACATAAATTTAAGCCATTAAGCTTCTTGAGTTTGAAACTTGAGGGAAAAGTCGGTGCAATCTATGTGTTTATAAAAGTAATTTGGACACCTTTTCCATTTACTATCTCCAGGGCTGGGGATTTAGCTCACTGGTTCCACCGCCTGCCTCACAAGCACAGGCGATCCCCAGTACCAAAAAAAAAAAAAAAAAAAAAGCAGTTTACATTTATTATCTCCTAATAAAACTACTTAGAAGTAGTAAAATTGCAGAAAGTTACAAACTAGATGAAAATTTAACCACTTCTTTTATAGAATTATAAACAAATGCAAGTCTAGTCATGTAAGTTAAAATAGATATTTTAAGAATTTTATTCCCATTGTCATTTCATGTCATTTTAATGCTTCAAGCATTTATATTTAATAGCTACCTTCTTTTCACTGTTCATCCTTCAAGTCATTTTCAGAACCATAGAATGTGCTTTGAGGAGGTTTTGAAATCTACATTTCTATGAAATTCAGATTTATAATTTACTTTATCCAATATAAAAAGATCGTTTTGATTTACTTTTCTACTTAGAGATGTTAAAAGTCATACATTCTATATGACGCCCATTATAAGCTAACTTTTTCCAATTGTGTACTGTATAAAAATTTAAACCCTGACCGAATATACTAATTTTACACTATACCAGCTTATTCTTTATTCTGTAGCATCTCGGACTTCTATTCAAAGTGAACTTCATCGGGATAGGAGGTATGGTTATATTTTACCCATGTTTATATTCTGCTAATAATTGAAATAAAAGTGTGTCATCAGTTAACAAGTTAAATATCTCTTTCATAAGCAATATTTTCCTGTGTTATACCTTATTACATGTCCTGAATTCATCTGGTAGCTTGAATGATGAAGATTTTGCTTGAGAGAAGAAATGATAGAGGCCTGAGAATATTCTTTATTCTTTTGAGAATATTCTTTTAATCATTATTTACTTAACTTAATTTTTTTAAATGTTTATAAAGCAACTGATACACGTAAAGCATTGTAACTGCCTCAGAGAAATGCTTTGTACCTCGTAGGTGCTTGGTAAATGTTGCCTAAATAAATGGATGGATGACAAGATAAAAAGTTAATTAGAAAGGTAAAGGAAAAGAGGTGGGCAACCTAGATAAACAAGCAGATGGTTGTTTGGAAAGAGAAGGAAAATAGGAAGAAAGGCTAGCTAGACAGATAGAAGATGAACACATAGAAAGATGGAAAGATAGGTAAACAACAGATGAATAGAGTTTTGTAAGTCAAGATTCCTGCTTTCAAATTTGTTACGTGTAGTGTATAGGATGATGAAAAATAAGAACTTCAGAGTCATTAAGAACCAAGTTCAAATCCTGACTTTGCTTTCCCACCATGTGACCTTGGGCAAGCTGCTTAACCTCCTTAGCTTCTGTATTCCCATCTTTAAACTGGTGCTAACTGCACCTATATCACAAAGTTGAATATGGGTTAATGCACCCATAGTACTTAAAATTTACTAATTAGTAACTCTTGTTAGTTAGACAAAAGGTATAAGCAGAGCTTCTTAGAGAATACAGTTCAAGCTTAATGATGAGGTTCTACTACTTGACAAGCTAGCAGGAAGATGTGTGTATGTGCACAATTTTGCTATTAACAGTGCTTTTTTAATCTTTACTCTCCATAGAGTGCTAGAGAAAGGCAGAGCAAGTGTCATCATCGATATTTATTAGATGAGAAAACAGAGGCTCAGAGAAATTGAGATTTGCCCAGTCACATAGTTGGTGTTTGTTAGGAAATCAAATTGAAATAAAATTTAAACATAAAAATACAGAATGAGATTAAGAAAAGAAGCTGTGCCTAAATCACTATGACTCCTCAGCATTACAGATTAATCGTCAAATCGTATACAAAACTGACCAGAAACAGACATGTATGCAGGCCTAGAAGTAAACATAAATTCAAACCATTTCAAGGTAAATTTAAACTGGGACTGAGATGAAGTGAGGAAGATGAGGATCTTCTTCTTAAATGATAATTTTCATTTTTAAGTGTATACTTTATAATAACAGAAAACCAGACAATTCCATTGACCCATTTTACCTTACACCATATGTTTGTGCTGTAGGCTATACAGCAGCACGGCCCTGGAGTAAACATGGTATGGTTACCCTCATCAGCCAAGGCACAGCCAAGCGTGCTCAGGCTACATCTCTTTCTTTTTGAGGCCAGAGTCACTGAGGATGACTGCCTTCTGTTCCCTTACGCCTGTCTGGTGCATTGCTAGAGACAGTCCAGGCCAGAGAAGTCATTCCCGTGACTGTGATAGTGCTCTTCACTGTTTTAGGTAGTGATGGTTTCATGGATCTGAACATTCACAGATAAAACAATGAGATAGCTCATTAATGACCTATAAAACCTCACTGGGGTTTCTGTCTCGCAGACGGCCAGAGATCACCATTGTGGCAGCGGAGCCTCTGAGGCCAGCCGCGTGGTTTCCACGAGGCCCACCCCCAGGCCTGGGATTTCCCCCGACTCCTGAAGCTGGCCCTTGGAGGCCAAATGAACTGGTTCCTGCTGAGGTGAATTGCATTTTATTTTTAAAATGAAGTTCAGAAGATAAAAGACAAGGAGACTATCAACACCTTGGCTATTGTGCATGGGTGTCTAAAATTTTCATTTTTTATTTTGCAGCTCCCACCCTCTTATGAACAAGTCATAAAAGAAATCAACCAAGTTCAAGTTAATGCTACAAATAATAATAATGCTGCTGCCACTCCAAGGCACACTATTACTTCTGCAACTCAGACGGACTTTTTAGAAGAAATAGACAACCATCTGCCTCAAAGTAATGCCAGTAATTTTGTCTTCCCTAATTCTGACCCACTGCTAGGGCAATAATCAGTAGGCAGCCAGCCTTTAAAATAATTTTCAATTTGTGCATAATTCAGTGAGCCCTGCTTTCCAGTCATTGTGATCACTGTGTGCTTTCTTTTTTAGGATGTGCAGTGATTAATATAAAAGATTATTATACTAGATTATTCTTAAGAACTACAGCCCTAATCTCTTGGGCTCACCCTAGTTCGGATCACAAAAACATCGTCTGTTTAACTTATATTGCATATTACTGTGGATGCCCTTTATTCCCATTGAGAAGGATTTTATATTTAGTAACCTGGACTTTATAGACTACTAAGAGTGATTAGGCTTTTAAAGAGTATTTTGTTAGAGACAAATAAATTGATTTGGAAAAGTAAAGCATTAGAAATATTAGAATTTTGACAACTACACAGAAATGGCTTATGTGTTGAGTCTAATGAGAATTAAGAATTTAATGGTGTTTTAAAATATTACATAATGAACATTTGTTATATGAACAAACACAGGTTGAAGACCTCCTGTAGGAAGCTGAGTATAAACATTTCCTCATTGATTTTACAATCACTTTTTACTAATGAAGGAAACAAAATCTCTTGATAGCCTACAATTATATTTTTAAAATCTGTGCAAGGTCCTGAGTTCGATCCCTGGTACTAGAAAAAAAAAAATCTGTGCCGGGCCGGGGATTTAGCTCAGTGATTCCGGCACCTGCCTCGCAAGCGCAAGGTCCCAAGTTCAATCCCCAGTACCAAAAAAAAAAAAAAAAATCTGTGTATCGCCTCTATTTTTTGTTGTTGTTGTTATAAATGATAACATCGCAACTTTGTTTTATTTTAATCTTGTTAGCACTGCAGGCACCTCTCAAGCCTCTGCAGCGCCCTCCAACAGTCTCATGTGGCGATCTTCCAGCAAATGTAGCGCCTTTAATAGTCTTTGATATTTCCGATGAGCAGAATTGTCCAGAAAACACCAGTGCTACAAGATGTCCTGTGCCAAGACCAAGATCAAAAAGCAACCTCAGGCCAATAGTTAGAGATACTAACATTAAAGAAAAAAGTCACCAGAAAATCAGTCCAGCAATCCCAGAAGAGCAGTCATCCCTGGGCCGGCCCCAGTCTCTGCTGGATAACAACGACTTAGATAGTCAGACAGTGATGAACATTATGAACACAGAACAAAGCCAAAATAATATTGTTTCAAGGATCAAAGCATTTGAGGGTCAGACAAATGCAGAAACCTCGGGCTTGACCAAGAAACCAGAAATTACTCCCCGTACACTTCCCCCAAAGCCTGCTGTTTCCTCAGGGAAACCTTCTGTGGCTCCCAAACCAGCTGCTAACAGGGCTTCTGGGGAATGGGACTCGACTGAAAACAGACTCAAGGTGACCCCCAGGGAAGGGTTCACCCCATACTCTTCACTGAAAGAAGCAGGAAGCACCCCTGTAACCAAACCTGAATTGCCAAAGAAACCAACTCCTGGCCTTATACGAAGTGGTAATCATGAGATTTCGGGAGGAGGGCCTGTGGTCGAGAGTCCTGGTGTTGGGAGGAAAGTCCCAACTCCAGCTCCACGGCCTTTGCTGCCGAAGAAATCAGCTTCCTCGGAAAACCCTCCGTGCCCTTCAGCTCCACCTAAACCAGTCCCTGTGCCTCCCCGACTCTCGGTAGCATCACAAGCCAAAGCATTCAGGTCACTGGGAGAAGGGCCCCCAGCCTCTCCCCCAGTTCCAGCTCTGCAAAGCAAGCCCCTGGCAGACATTGACCTCATCAGCTTTGATGATGATGTTTTGCCCTCCTCATCTGGGAACCTGGCTGAAGAATTTGTTGGTTCAGAAGTGGTTCTAGGTGAGTAAAACTCAGAAGCAGAGAACCTAAACCCATCAGAGGGTTCTCAAATGGCAAAACTGGCTGCTTTAGTTTTCAGTCTGTTGAGGTATGTGTATGTGTGTATGCACATGCATTAGAAACAGGGATGACCAGAGAAATTTAGAAACGTGGCACACAGAATGGGGACAGAAGGAAAGGAGAATATGGGGTGGGGAGATGGAAACAGGGAAAGGGGAGACACAACACACTGATTACCATGATGTAGGCCAGAAGTGAGCAAACGAGCTAGGAACTAGGTTGTGAGGCAGGACCCCTTACCCTGGCATGTGGAAGTTCAGGCCTCACATTGAAGGGACCCAGGGAGTTGAAGTCATGGCACGGAGAGGATGTAGTGGGATGGGAGCATCTCATAGAGAGGAAGTTGTGCAGTGGCCCCAGAGGATCCCTAGCTGGGAGTGCCAGGAGAGCAGTGCAAGGAATGAAACCAACCATGTGTTACTGAATCCTTTTCTGCAATCTTCTCAGAACATCTTCCCTCGGGAATGTAAAATTTGTAAATAAAATGAAATACTGTTAAATTTGCAACTAAGATCAGGACAGTTAAATTTCCCAAGAGGCAGAGAGTGTGTGTTCTTTCTGTACACTGTTTAGATGGTAGTAAAGTTTATCTTTGATTTGTCAAACTAACTTGATCTACTTGTCATTGATAAGATTCCTGTTACTACTGTTTACTTATTTGGGTGGAATTTGTGCATGTATAAACTTCATAGTGTTTTTTATAAAGGGATGGAAGGAAAAACATTCGCATACATTGAGCTTCTCTGGTGTTCCTAACATTTTACTCAATATTTAATGCTTATGCCTCAGAAATTATTTGATTTAATATAGTGACCCTCTGTAAGAGATCATTGGCCTCAGTTTGCAGATGAAGAAATTAACAGATACCAATGGATACTTCCCTAATATCATGAAACTCAGTTTTTTGGTGTTTTTTTTTTTTTTTTGGTACTGGGGATCTAACTCAGAGACTTGTGCTTATGAGGCAGGCGCAGTGCCACTGAGCTAAATCCCCGGCCCTGAAACTCACATTTTTAAGCCAAGATTCAGTCTAATTTAATTGCCACAATATCATGTTTGCTACCCAACATTTTCATGACTCTTTAGGCAACATTTTTTAAAATTTTCAAGCCTATGTTAATATCATTTTCTTATTTAGACCTTTTGTGTGACAAGCCTCAGAGAAGGTCATGGATGGATAAATCCAACGGCAGCAAGTTGTTAAGGGGCGGAAACAGTTCAAAACAAAGAAATACTACCATTTTTTAGAGCCTGCTAGATTCTAGGGGAATGGCAACCTAGGTTAGTAAGTGCTGAGAATTTGTTCTGTACATTAAGGAGATAATTACAGTCATCTTCACAAAGAAAGGTCAACAGTGTACATTCAAAATGAATGCAGTCCCATGCTTTACAGTCAGCTTTTTCTGTTTCTTGATTTCTACTTCATTGTACAACAATTAATTACTGGATCTGTCTTTTAGCAAAATGTGTAATTTGCCTGCCCTACCTGACTCTATTACTGTTGACTGTGGAATTACACTGAACTTCATACTTCAACTTCTTTCTAAGCCTGCTTCTCCTCTTATATTTTGCACCTCACTTAATGACACTGTCATACACCCAGCCTTCTCTAGAGAAACCTAGAGACTATCCTGGAGTCTTCTCACCAAGTTACACAGTGACACAGCTATTTGGATCTGGAATGCCCCAGGCTCTACCACAGTTGCCGTGTAATTTTGGACAGTTCACTTAACCTTGCAATGCCTTGGTTTCATCATCTGTAAGATAGGATACTACTACTTCCATGGAGAATACTGTAAGGATTACATATGATTTTGCAAGAAAGCCCTATCAGATTGTCTGAAATGTGATAAGCAGTCATGAAGTAATAATTATTTATGTTATTCTTCTGCCTTCACATCCAATTAGTTACCATCATCTGCTGGTTTTACCTCTCAATAGCTCTTGAATCTGCTTCTCATTTCCATCTCTCCTTGTACAGCCCCACTTGAGGCCTTTAGTTCAGATTCCTGCAGTGGCCTCCTAAATTGAACCCACTCAGACCTACCGCCTTCCATAAGGGTTGTTCTAGAGTGCACATGGCCCTGTTTCTTTCCTGCTTGCTGAGAATCACTTCTGAACTCCGCAGCACAGGGAGGGAGTCTGTTTGATTTAGGGCTTTGTGACTCTTTTACAGTATTTCAGTAGCTCTACCATTATAAGTACTATATAGACTTATGGTCTCTTTGTGAAACCTTGCCCAGGCATCAGCTGAAAACTGGGAGGAACAGAGGAGAAAAGAAACTCACAAGTATGTCTTCCCTATTCTTTGTCTTCTGCCCTAAAAATAAAGGGAATCTAATAAAATAGTGTTCGTAAAATGAAGTTGCCATATTAACCTCAGGAAATAGAGATCAGAAAATACTGAGGCTATGAAAACATTGTAAAGAGTGGAAAAATTATTAAAGGAAAACTCATAAAACAGGCAATTTAATATTGGATTCATTTCTTCGGTATAATGCCTTCCAGGTTAATGTAATGGAGCTGAGAAGTATTAGCAATTCCACTTCACACCTTTACAAATCATACCCGGTTGTCAAAAAAAAGCAGAATATGTCTACTGTCAGCCCCATTGCACAGACCAGAATAATAGTTTAGCAGCCAATTTCTGCTACTAACAGAACTCAAGGGACAGAATTGACAGAAAAGCAAGCCAGGGATGGTAAAACTAATTATGATGACAAGCATATTATTAGAGATAGGTAATGGGCAGAAAACTACTTTATCATCAGTGTTTTTCTCAACCCAGTAATGAAAACCATGTGGATTTAGGTGTAAAGGGGCCTGCTTGTTTGGCAGTGGATGCAGAATAATTGGTGTTGTTGTGCGGGGCTAGAGAGACAGAATAAACACATTAAATAAAAGGGGGAAATGCATTGACTGCCCTGAGATTTGGATAGGAAATTCTTGTGATACCATGTGCTGTCTGAAAAAGCAGGAGCGACCAGTCTGTGAAAAAATTATGGAAGCAAGGCTCTTATCCCTTTCTAGATCATTGGATTCCGAATCCGATGTAGCCTGTGAGTCTTTCGTCTCCTTTGAAAGTTGCCTGTTCATATATGGACAATTTGAGGTACAACTTCATATGTTCCAAGGACCATCTTCAGCTCTAGATTAAGGACTTCTGTAGAATATTAGAAATAAGCTTCAGTAGGCTGCTTAAATAGATTATGATACATCCATAGTATTGCTTGGCAATAAAATAGAAGGCAAAGCTATCACCTCCTAGTATGGACCAGCCTCTAGCTCATTATTAGGTGGGAAATGTAAGGCACAGAGTAGAATTCATGGTATTTTAGCTATGTTTGTGTTGAAAGTCATATGCAGTATGTTTGGAAAGACGTTTAAAAACTGGTAACAAGTCGTCTACAGAGGAACTAGGTGGGCAGGATGTGGGGCTAGTTTTCACTATGTAGTAGCTTTTGAGTCCATTTAATTTGCAGACCATATGCAAGTTTTAACCTTTAACAAAATAATCAATCACTTTTTTAAAACAGCTGAACGTAAGCATAATTAGGCTGAATGTAAGCGTTACCTCTTGTTATCTTGGCCACAGAAAGAGAACAGCTGCCACCACTGATCTTTAGCCCAAATCATAAAAATAATAAAATAGGGGGTGGGGTGTGGCCGAGTGGTAGAGCATGTGCAAGGTCTGGGCCTGATCCTCAGCACTGCAAAAAAATTTAAACTAAGGTGATTTTTCTAAAGAGTTATATTAGTCAAGGTGACAATCTAATTATTATGAACTACGTATCTCTAAATTTGATAAATTGGAAACATATCTGCATAATTTCATTTTTAAATAGAATTTTTCAAAGAGGGTTTTTTTTTAGGTGCTGGAGATTGTGCTGTGTCCCCAGCCCCTGAGATGAGTTTTCCTGGTGTGGTACACACCCCTAACCACAGCGTTTGGCAGGCTACTGACGTAGGGGCCACCATGAGTTCAGGGCCAGCCTGAAGTACATAGTGAGACCCTGCCGCAGAAACATAACAACAAAAAGTCATTTTTCTAATTACTTTGTGGAAAATGTTATGTCCATTATTGTCTTGAAAAGGCAACTAAAAGACTAAAAATTTTTCTTTTTTGGGGGGATCGAACTCCGAACCTTGTGCTTGAGCTAAATGCCGGCCCTAAAAATTTTTTCTTTTTCCTTTTTTTTTGGTACAGGGGGTCGAACTCACGTCCTTGTTCTTGCGCAGCAGGCAGCAAAACCACTGAGCTAAATCCCCAGACTTTCCTCCATTTTTATGTGGTTTTTGTTTTGATTTATTTGGCAGAGGTGTTATTTTAATCTTATAACTTAAAGGACTGTTTTGGAGGGTTACGAAAAGTAAGATGTATTTGTTGTAATGAGTCAATTAGAGATTTTAGTTATGAAAGTAAAAGTCTCCCTCCTGTCCATCTAAATCCCCACAGTGCGCAGTGTGAGAAGTGTAGTCTTCTGTGGCACGCAGACAGGCATTTCACGTGCACAGACTGTTCCTTACTTTTTACCAGTATCTGTCATACCACACTCATTCCTCAGTGGGCTGCTTTTTTCATTCAGCACTGAGATTCAGCTAGATGCCTGCCTCGTGTTTCCTTACACCTGCCTAAAATCCCTTAGTCTGGGAGTGTAGCAGTTGATTCTCTTTCCCCTACTGGACATTCTGACTATTTTCTGTAATTTGGGGGTGTTCTCATTTTAGACACTAAAAACACGTTGTTGTAAATACTCTCGTAAACATTTTCATTTTTGATAGTACAGTATTTCTGAAGAGTAAGTTTCCAAAAGTAGGATTACTAGGCCAAAACTTACAAACTTTAAACATTTTAACAAATGCCTATGATCTCTTTTCCTGCCCAGCAGTGCCTGCCGTTCCCCAAGCGCCATCTCGGCTTTATATGTCGCCCACAGCCATTTCATGAGCGAGAAAACACCGCTGTTTAGTCATGAAAAGACTAAACAAAGGGGCCTCAGGTTGGGATGTGGCTCAGTGGAAGTGCATTTGCCCAGCACACACCAGGCCCAGGCTTCAGTCCCCAGGAATGCACATGCACACGCACACCCATACAAAGGCTTCATTCTTTGTAGCTAGAGAGAGACCTGCGTACCACCATCTAGATGAGAAACAGGCTCTGGCTCTCCTTCATTGAAATGATGTTGTCTTTCCCACTGATCTGCACCCCTCAAATGCAGGCAGGACAGCCTGCAGACAGGTAGATGCTGAGCTGGGCGACTCGGGGAGCATCAGCAGAGCGCTGGTGCCAGACACCCTCAGTGGTAGCCCACGAAGGCTTTCTTGACCCACTGAATGGAGAAAGGTGTTTTTGTTTTGTTTTGTTGGTATCAGGGATCGAACTCGGGACCTTGCGCTTACGAGGCAGGCGCAGTGCCACTGAGCTAAATCCCCAGCCCAAGAAAGGCGTTTCTTCACAAGAGACATGTATAGTAGAGTAATTACACATGATCTGGGTGCCAGTTATTAAAGATCAGCTTGTTGTAGTAAAGTGACCCAAAAAGAGAGGGAAAGAGTAGGTAGCTAGGATATGTTGCAAACTGTGTGTGTAAGTTGTACCTGGGCTACTTCAATGTAAATCCTTCAGATTAAACAGAATGACGGGACCCTTTCACAGGACAGGTAATGTCTGGCTTCACTCTGCAGAATTGCAACAGGATTTCCTGAACCCTATCCTCCAGCAGTAAGCACATTTCAGGTGCTCCTCAGTCCAGCCCTGAGGGAGATAGCTGGCCTTTTCTCCTCCACAAGGCCGCTTGTCCATGCCCTCCCTCCCTCTAGGAATGTGAGAGAGAGCTGTGTAGGTGGTAGAGTGGTCCAGAATTTAATTTGACTTGGGAAACAAGTCGATCCATGCTCAAGATTTTCTTCTCTCTCCACACCCACCAAAAAAACATTAACTAAAAGCTATACTAATAACCAGCAGATGATGGGTACCAAAAGTAACTGTTAAAACAGAAATGCCACTTGAGAGGTAGGACCCAGTGAACAGTTAGCAACCTGATCCTTTTCTTGAATTTTGAGGTCCTTTTCTCAGCAGAAAATAGAGGCCTGAGAAAACCTGACAGAATAGGATCTAAGCACCAGGTTCTGGGTGAGGGGTGGGGAAGTCCGGGAGCAATATCACCCCTCAGCAGGGGGAAGGCAGACCTGGGGGCCGTGGGGTCCAACAGGCCAGGAAGGCAGAGCAGCGGCACTGGTGGAAAGATGAACAGAAGGAAAGAGACAAGGAAAGATACTGTTTCTGTGTTTGAATAAAATGTATGCCATGGTTAAGTAGGTCCTTCAAATTCTTTCATTTAGCTAATATTACTCATAATAGATGACCCATTCAGAGAATTCAGATTTGGTAATTTTTTTACCTCCTTTTTGTCCTTTGCCACTGCTGTCTCCTAAAGACTGTTGACTCCAGTTGGAAGAACTGTTAGAACAGCTAATACCTAGTTGTTTGCAAAGATGGACAGACAGTCCCTATAGAGCCCTCCTTCCCTCACCCACAGCACTCCTGTGTCCTGCTACAGCCTGCTTCCCTCTGTCCGTGTCTGAAATTCCGCTGAAATTTCTCAGTCTAATTTATCCTCTTTCAGTAGTACTTCTTACCTCCCAATACATACACATGAAATAGTTACCTGTTATATTGTTGTTTATTCTCTCTATTGCCCTGCTGGAATATGTGCTCCTTGAAAGCATAGTTTTTTGCTTTGATCGGTCACTGATACATTCCCAGCACCTAGAATAGTGTTTGATGTGTAGCAGGCACCCAGTCAATATTGAATGAACAAAAGGGAAAAGCAAATTACAGAGAAATTGATGTAAGATGGGCATTGTGATGCACACCTGTAATCCCACTTACTCAAGAGGCTGAAGCAGGAGGATCAAAAGTTGTAGGTCAGGCTGGCAATTTAGCAAGCCCATTTAAAAATTAAAAAGATAGGGGTACCAAACCAGCACTCCAAAGAATTTTACACAATATCCTAGGAACAGACATTGAGGATCACAACCCCAAGAAGCAAAGCAGAATGAACCCGTCTGGCATGACAAGAAATTAAATGTAAAGGGGGAGAACCCAAGAAAAAGAAAAAGTCATGGCAATGACAAGTCAGTATGTTTCAGTTATAACCATCAACGTTAATGGTCTCAATTCACCAATCAAAAGAAATAGACTGGCAGAATGGGTCAAGAAGCAAAATCCAACAATATGCTGCATACAAGAAACACAATTCAAAAGGAAACTCATAGACTGAAAGTTAAAGAGTGGAAAACAATACTCCATGCGACAGGAACCCGAAAAAGCAGGAGTAGCTATCTTCTTGGCAGATCAAGTAGATTTCAAACCAACACTGATTAAGAGAGATGAAGAAGGACACTACATCCTTGTAAAGGGAACACTCCAAGAGGAAGAGATGACAATCATAAATATCTATGCACCAAACACTAGTGTGCCCAACTATATAAAACAAATACTAATGGACATGAAAAGTCATATATGCACTAATACAATTGTAGTGGGGGACCTCAACACCCCACTGTCACAAATAGATAGATCAACTAGATTAAAAATAAGTAATGAAATACAAGAACTCAATCGAACTCTTGAACAAATGAACTTAACAGATATTTACAGAGTGTTCCACCCCACAAAATCAGAATACACATTCTTCTCAGCTGCACATGGGTCATTCTCCAAAATAGACCACATACTCACACATAGAACATGTTTAAGTAAGTGCAAAGGAATTGAAGTTATCCCCTGTATATTATCAGACCACAGTGCGATGAAATTGGAGATCCATAGCAAAAGAAACTCAAAAAATTTCATAAACACGTGGAAATTGAACAACACACTTCTGAATAACCAATGGGTCACAGAGGAAATTAAAGAAATCAGACAGTTCCTTCAATTAAATGACAATGACAATACCATATCGGAATCTATGGGACACAATGAAAGTCTTATGGGGGAAATTCATAGCAGTGAATACGCATATTAGGAAAACAGAACGAGCCCAATTAAACAACCTGATGCCCAACCTCAAGCTTCTAGAAAAAGAAGAGCAGGACAACCCCAGAGCTCATGCAAGGGAGGAAATTATAAAGATCAGAGGAGAAATCAATGCAGTGGACACTAAGAGAATGATACAAAAAATCAATGAAGCCAAGAGTTGGTTCTTCGAAAGAATCAACAAAATTGAAAAGCCTTTAGCCAACCTTGTCAGAAAAAGGAAAGAAAAGGCCCAAATCCATGCAATTAGGAATGAAAAGGGTGAACTTACAACAGACCCAGCAGAAATCCAGAGGATCATCAATACCTACTTCCAGAACCTATATGCCAATAAGATGGACAACACAGAAGAAATGGACAGATTCCTAGATACATATGAATTACCAAAGTTGAACGAAGAAGACCTAAAAATTCTGAACAACCCAATATCAACCAATGAAATTGAAAATGTAATTAAAAACTTATCAACTAAGAAAAGCCCGGGCCCTGATGGCTTCACTGCTGAATTCTACAAGACATTTAGAGAGGAACTGCTGCCACTACTGTTTAAACTCTTCAGTGAAATTGAAAGGGAAGCAATACTCCCAAATTCATTCCTGGAAGCAACCATCACCTTGATCCCCAAAGCAGAGAAAGACCCAACTGAAAAAGAGAACTATAGGCCAATCTCACTAATGAACATAGATGCAAAAATCCTTCATAAGATACTGGCAAACAGAATGCAGAAGATCATCAAGAAGATCATACACCCTGATCAAGTGGGATTCATCCCAGGGATGCAGGGATGGTTCAATATACGCAAATCAATCAATGTAATACACTATAGCAATAGAGCCAAGGACAAAAACCATATGATTATCTCCATAGATGCAGAAAAAGCATTTGACAAAATCCAACATGCATTTATGATAAAAACCCTACAAAAAAATTGGAATAGATGGTTTCTACCTCAAACTGATAGAAGCCATCTATGAAAAACCAACAGCCAATATCATACTAAATGGTCAAAAACTGAAATCCTTCACACTAAAATCAGGAACAAGACAAGGATGTCCACTATCACCACTCTTGTTCAATATAGTTCTGGAAACATTAGCCACGGCAATTAGACAAGAGAAAGAAATAAAAGGAATAAAGATAGGTAATGAAGAAGTCAAATTGTCATTACTTGCAGATGACATGATACTCTATATAGAAGACCCCAAGAACTCCACCAAAAGTCTTCTAGACTTAATAACCAAATTCAGTCAAGTAGCTGGTTACAAGGTCAACACACAAAAATCAGTAGCTTTCCTCTACACGAATGACAGACTCACTGAGAGAGAAATAGGGCAAATAATTCCTTCCACAATAGTATCAAAAAAACTGAAATACCTAGGAATCATCCTAATGAAAGAAATCAAAGACTTCTTCTCTGAAAACTATGGCACTCTGAAAAGAGAGATTGAAGATGATATCAGAAAATGGACAGACATCTCCTGCTCCTGGGTAGAAAGGATTAATATAGTGAAAATGGCCATACTTCCAAAACTGCTATATAGATTTAATGCAATTCCAATTGAGATCCCAGCAGCATACTTCATGGACCTTGAGAAAACAGTCCAAAAATTCATTTGGAGCAAGAAGAGACCCAGAATAGCAAAAGCAATTCTAGGTAACAGAGACATGGCAGGGGTTATCACAATCCCCAACCTGCAACTCTACTACAAAGTTACTGTGATAAAAACAGCATGGTACTGGCAAAGAAACAGGCTTGAGGACCAGTGGAACAGATTAGAAGATGCAGAAACAATGCCAGACACACTCAGCCATCTCATCTTCGCCAAAGGAGCCAAACACCCTCACTGGAGGAAAGATAGCCTCTTTAATAAATGGTGCTGGAAAAATTGGGTTTCAACTTGCCAAAGATTAAAACTAGACCTGTATCTCTCACCATGCACTAAACTAAAATCAAAACGGATTACAGATCTAAATATTAAAATAGAAACTCTGAACCAGTTGGAACAGAGGTTAGGTAGAACTCTTGAAGACATTGGTGTAGGAAAAGATTTTATGAACAAAACCTCATTTGCCCGTGAACTAGCACAAACAATCAACAAATGGGACCTCTTCTTATTAAAAGGCTTCTGCACAGCAAGAGAAACCACCAGCAGTGTGAAGAGACAACCCACAATGTGGGAAAAAATCTTCACCTGCTCTTCCTCAGACAAAGGTCTACTATCTCGAATCTATAAAGAACTTAAAAAGATCAGACCTCCCAAATTTAAAGACCCAATCCAAAAATGGGCATCTGAAATGAACAGACATTTCTCACACAAAGAAGTAGAAACAGCAAATAAATACATGAAAAAATGTTCAACATCACTGGTCTTTTGAGAGATGCAAATGAAAACAACGCTGAGATTCCACTTCACTCCAGAAAGAATGGCTGCTATCATGAAATCAACCAATAACAAATGCTGGTGGGGCTATGGGGAAAGAGGAACCCTGCTCCACTGCTGGTGGGAGTGTAGACTGGTGCAAGCACTGTGGAAATCAGTATGGAGATACCTCAAAGAACTAGGACTGGAAGTCCCATTTGACCCCTCTATTCCACTGCTGAAGATCTTCCCCAAAGAATTAAAAGAATCATACCACAGTGATATATGTGCACCCATGTTTATAGCAGCACAGTTTGTCATAGCTAAAACTTGGAAGCAGCCCAAATGCCCATCAACTGGAGACTGGATAAAGAAAATGTGTTTTTTTTATGAAATGGAATATTACTCAGCCATCAAAAATGAGAAATTAGAGACATTTATAGCTAAGTGGATCCACATTGAGGTGATACTCTTAAGTGAAACAAATAGGACACACGTGTATAAATACCGAATAGTTTCTCTGGTGTGCGAAACTGAAAAGTGTAAATAAGGACTAAATGTATAATAGGTAATGTGAAATAGGAAGAAAAGGGGCAAACGGGAAGGAAGTGGGAGGGGTAGGGGAAAGGATAGAAGGGAATGTGATTACTATGAGAAAATGGAAAAATAGAAACAAAATCTTTGTAAATAGGGAGGAATGGAGGGGTTGCAGAGAGGGCTGGGCAAGGGTGAAAAATAAGAACCAAGAGAGATTATGTAAAGGTGCAAATTTCCAATGATGAATGTCATTATATTGTATACCTAAAATGTACCAATGATTAGAATGAATAATCGATAATGCAAAATAGGAATAAAAGGTCCAAAGGGGTAGGGGTAGTGGGAGGGGCAGGGGAAAGGAAAGAAGGGAAACGAAAAATGATGAGAAATGGAAGAAATGGAAATAAAGTCTTTGTAAATAGGGAAGGTTGGAGGGGGTGAAGGGAGGGCTAGGAATGGGGAAAAAATAAGAACCAAGATGCATTATGTAAAGGTACAATTCCCAATGAGAAATGTAATTGTGTTGTATACCTACAATGTACCAATAAAAGAATTTAATACAAAAAAAAAAAGAGTTCAATCTCCAGTACTGCAAAAAAAAGAAAGAAATGAGCCTGTTTTTTAAAATATCTATTGTAGCCGGGTGTGGTGGAACATGCCTGTAATTCCAGCACTCCAGAGGCAGAGATAGGAGGATTGCTCTGAGTTCCAGGCCAGCCTTGGCTACACCGAGAGTTCAAGGACAGCCTAAACTACATAGACCCTGTGCAAAAAAAAAAATCCACAATATAGTATATATGAAATATTTGTAGAAAAATATATAGAGAGATACACCATTTTAGACAATAGTTGTTAAAGATGAAACTAATAGAGATTTTGCTTTATATTTTTAATATTTTCCATCTTTACAAAAATATTACTTTGTAGTAAAAATTAATGGCTCTCACAAAAATAAGAAATTAAGTCAAGGAATTTGAATAAGCCTAAAAGCAAGAGGCCTGGGGATTTAGCTCAGTGGTTCCGACGTCTGCCTCACAAGCGCAAGGTCCTGAGTTTGTTCAATCACCGGTACCCAAAAAAAAGCCTAAAAGCAAGAGCTTTCTTTGTTTCAGAAGGGATATAAATTACAGTGGAAGAAAGTTGTATTATTATTACAACAGTCTTATTCTATGCTTGTTAATCATTTGATAATCTTGAATTGGTTTTCTAAATTTAGGACTTGCCTCACTTGGGAGCTGATAGGTCATCTAATTTCATTTTCTTGGTAGCTGAGTAATAATTGTGTTAGCTGGCACCACATCTGGGGACCTGATCTAGGTGGTAGATAAACTTCAAATAGGGTTGTGCTTTCCTGTCCTGGCTCCCCATTCAGCACTGTTACTGACAGGTAAACAAACATGTGAGCCGGTGGCCAGTGAGTGAGTGCCACTGCGGGGCACCCGCTGGTGTGATGGTTGCCTGAGAGCCCGGTGGGAGGGTGGGAGGGAAGTGTCCTTGCCGAAAGGCCTTCTTACTCTCAGCTCTGTCCATGCCCTTCGAAGAGCTGGTTGGCAAAAGGGCCATGTGCTGCAGCTTTGAACAGGCACACGTGAAAGCTGTTGCTCGCAGGAGCTGAGCAAGTGCTCATTCTGTCTCTTGTCTTGAATAAAGGCAGAGACAGCCTCGCGAGATCCACTGCTCTGTAGCTTACCTATTACGGAGCATTTCATTCTATTTTTGCTAATGTATTTTTTTTAGATTTTACCATCTTTGATTTTTCAGGCAGGGTCTCACTGTATAGCCCAGGCTGGCGTCAAACTCACAATCCTGTCCTCGGGTCCCAAGTCCTAGGATTACAGGCATGTGCCATTGCAACCAACTTTAGGGTGCGGGGGGGGGGGGGGGGGGGGGGGGGGGGGGGGACCAGGGATTGAACTCGGGTCCTTGCGCTTGCACAGCAGGGCAGCAAAACCACTGAGCTAAATCCCTGGCCCCTTGTAACCAACTTTTAAAACTTTAGTCATTTTGGGGCCAGGGATTTAGCTCAGTGGTCCCACCGCCTGCCTTGCAACCGCAAGATCCTGAGTTTGAACCATGGTACCAAAAAAAAAGTGCTCACTTTGGCAGCACATATACTAAAACTTTAATCATTTTTCCAAACCACTGAAAAGAACATTTACATTACAGAAAAAAACCCTATTTCTTTCCATTAAAAACAATTATGGTTATACTTTTGTCTAAAATACTTTCCTTAGTCATGTACTGTCCATTTAAAATAGGAGAGTTGAGATGGAGAAATGCTGAATCATAGATCCTTGCCTTTAAACGTTTGAAGGGAGAGGTTTTTCATTTTCACGTTACCCAAGTATAGTCTGACTAATCTACCAGACCCACGACTGCCAAGCCCTTGCCTGTTCGAGGCAGGTTCTGGGGAGGATGAGGCCTCTGGTAGGTCCTGTGGGTAAGTGTTCCACACATGCTCGGGCACAGAAGAGCACACCCTTTCTCCTGGGGGAGCTGGGAGGCTCGTGATGCGGAAAGATTGTCTCCTCGTCTCCGTCGCCCCTCATTTTCAGTCAGACACTTGTGAAATGATTACATCCCCTGAAAGCTTGCTCCTACATAATTCAGGATTGTCCTGGATATCTCTCATCATAGAGGAAGAAAAGCCATATGAATTATTTACAGAGTACTAAATTATTTCCTTTTATGAGCTCCAACTTTGTTTTTGTCTCTGCAAACTGAGATTTTGTTTATCCATGAATAGTTTTCCCTGGGGCATGAAAAATATGACTCTTAAATTATGAATGAGGTTTTTTGTTTGAGTCGTGTTAACTAAAACATGCAAAATAAACTATGTTTTTTATTAGATCCCTTTCAGCTCCCCACAAAAACAGAACCAACAAAAGAAAGAGCAATTCAACCACCAACCACCAGGAAGCCCACTGTAATTCGAATTCCAGCCAAACCAGGAAAATGTAAGCACTTCTCTGCCTTTTTTATTTGCTTCTCTTAAGAGCCTGGGAGAAATATACACAAATTTATCAACATCTACCCTTGAAATTATGTGTAACCTGCCATTTATTATTCATAGTCATGGACATTCAGAAGCAAGTTGTTTTCTCACAGTTCTTTGGAGAATTAGTACGTAAATTTGGATTTCATGTTTCTTTAATCTTTAGGCACAGAGAATTAGAGGGAGACTGAATCTCAGAACAATTGTAGAATCCCTTGTTAGCGCCTCTGGTTAAGAGTGGTAGGAAAGTAATTGAAACTAATAGCAAATAAAGTTGTATATGTCTATCAGGAGTATATTGTTCAAATCAGCATAGTCCAAATATGACTGTGTGAATTGTATGAGGATCTATAACCAAAAGCTTTAAAAACATGCAACGATGTATAAGAATACTTTTTTTCTTATGATAGCTTAATTGCTAGATAAAAATATTTCAAATTAATGTAATCTACGTATATATATCTTTAATTTTCTAAATGGTACAATAAAACAAATTCTATGTGAGCTTTAATGGGTACTTAAAAAAAAATATCAACTGGGGCCAGGGATTTAGCTCAGTGCCACCACACCTGCCTCGCAAGTGCAAGGTCCTGGGTTTGATCCCTGGTACCGAAAACATACATATATATATATGTGTATATATATATAATCATCTGTATGGGGCTTGAGATGTAGCTCAGTGGTAGAATCTAGCATGTGCTAGGTCCTGGGTTCGATTTCAGCATCACCAGATAAAGGAAAGATATTTGTTATTTATCATAAAGGATAAGCCCAAAGGAGAGGCACTATTTATTTTATGCCCCAGGTAATTATTTTTAAAGTATAGGTAAAATCATGTGTGTACATGTACACACAGTGGGTTCCAGAGCAGTTCCTGTCATTGTTGGGAGCAATCACGAGCTTTCTCCACAGGCCTGATTTCATTTATACCTGCAGTGCTTTTGCATAGTCCTTGCTTCTGTCTAACAAGACATCCTGCCCACTCCATTCTCCTGACACCACAGCAAGTATTCAGGACTCTGACCTGTAGCAAGCACCCTGTGACTGTACTGCAGGCATATCTTTTATTTTAGGGGTTTATTTTTCTCTGTGAAGCAGTATCAGTATCCAGAAGGATCATATTGAGAGACTTCGAAGTCTCTTGATGGTTTTGTCATTAACTGATGATGGCTCTCAGCCAAGTAGCAAGAAGACTGAACTGATTTGCCATCAAGAATGAGGAGGAGAAAAATTCAAGGGTGCCAAATTCCGGTGGGTTCTCATTTCTTAGGAAGTTAAATTGTAGTGTTAGATTAAGGAAGTGGTGGTGTGTTTCTTTTGACAGTATTATATAGCCAGAATCAGTAAAACGATCGCTCAACCAGGTGTTCCCTGTTTGCTGTTCCCTGATTAAGTGCATTCTGGATTTTAACAGGAGAGTGAAATACAGTGATGGTAAGTGTTGCCAGTAGCTCATTTGGATGTTAAGTAATAGAGCTTTTGTTTTGTTTTGTTTTGTAGTACTGAGGATTGAACCCAGGACCTACACACTGAGTTTCATCCCCAGCCACCACCACCCTTTCTTTCTTATTTTGAGGCAGAGTCTTACTGTCACTAAATTGCCAAGTCTGGGCTCTGACTTGAGATCCTCCACAGCTGCCCAGAGTGCTGAGATTATAGGCATGTGCCACCATCCCCAGTAGTAATATAAATTTTATACTTAAACTTATTCTGCTATTGTGTTGATGTCCCCAAGACAACCCAGGCTTCTTAATTCATTGGGAGGACTTGCACAACTCAAAAAATAGTCATATTCATGGCTGTGACTTATTGCAGTGGAAGTATATGAGCTGGGCATGGTGGTGCATGCCTGTAATCCCAGCTACTGGGAAGGCTGAGTCAGTCAGATCACAAGTTCAAGACCAACCTGAGCAACTTAACGAGACCTGTCTTAAAATAAGGTCTATAGTTCAGTAAGAGAGCACTTTTCTGGCATCCAACACCCTGGGTCAGTGTCCCGCACCACACACACAAAGTACGTATGAAAGAATCAACAAAGGGGAAAGGCAGATGGGGCAAGGTTTGGAAGAAACCAGGTGCAAGCTTCCAAGAGTCTTCTGCTGGTGAAAACACAGGACATGGTGAACCCTCCTAGCAGTGAGTTGTAACAGCATATGTGACATGTTATCAACCAGAGAAGCTCATTAGTCAGTCATTGCCCATATTTGTTTTGAGGGGCTGGTTACACAGGCACCCCCAGAAATGCTGACAAGCACAAAAACTCCACATTCCCAGCAGGAAAGCAGGTATTCAGCACCGGCCACATTCTTCTGTTTTCTCAGTTCTGGGAATGGTGAAAACTCCTAGAGTCCAAGTTCCCAGATGCCAGCCAAGGACCAACTTTCTAAGCAGACCTTTCTAAGAACAAAGAGTTTCAGGCTTATTGTGTTTACTTTTTCTGCACACGTATGAACTGGAATTAGTAGCTCTGCAATCCTGGGCATATGCTGAGGAAGCACCTTTTGTTTTTCTCCTGATGACGCTCCAAGAATTTTTAGAAAGTTGAATTCTATACTGTTAGAAGTGAGATAACTGACATCCCCAAATGGTCTCTAAAGAGTTCTTCTAAAGCCCAGGTGTGGTGATGCACTCCTGTAATCCAGCACTTGAGAGGCCGAGGCAGGAGGATCACTGCAAGTTTGAAGTTAGCTTGGACTACATAGTGAATTTGAGGTCAGCCTGGACTACACAGTGAAACCCTATATCCAAAAAAAAAAAATAATAATTTTCTAAGCCAGACATGGTGATACACAGCCATTAATCCCAGCATCTGAAAGGCTAAGGTAGGAGGATCACAAGCTTGAGCTTCACTTGGGCAATTTAGCAACTTAAACACATCGTGTCTCAAAACAAAAATAAAAAGGGGGGCTGGGGATGTAGCTCAGTGAAAAGGCTCTGGATTCAAACCCCACTACTGAAAAAAAAAAGGTCCTTTAAACAAAAACCAGTTTCCCCAAATTCTGTTATTACTTTTATTAAGCAATGCATGTGCTGTATACTGCAGCAGAAAAAGAACAAGACTCTGGCATCTGAAAAAACTTGAAATGGAATGGACAAGGCGAGAAAGTAACGGCCTGGTTGTACCAAACTCCTTGATGTTCTTTGAACTGGTCAGCTCCGTCCACTGTGGGACCTGTTCTTTCTAAATGGATATCCCCAGATGTCTACATGGCTTTCTCCCTCACCACTTGTTTTTTTTTTGGTTTTTTTTTGTACCGGAGACCGAACTCAGGACCTTGCGCTTGGGCGGCAGGCGCCGGAACCACTGAGCTAAATCCCAGGCTCCCTCAGCACTCTTTATGTCTCTGCTCTAATGTCACTTTCTCAGTGATACCTTCACCTGCCATATTATTTAAAATTGGAAATCATCTTCATCCTCAGCCTGTCACACCCAGATGGAGACTCCCCATGTCCCTCCTGCCAGTGAGCTTCTCACTCACTTTCATAGTACTACTTTGTATTCTTCAATATTTCTTAGAACAGAGTTTCTTTCCTGTGATTCTTTATTCCCTAAGGATGCAGCAGGGAAAGGCTTCAAGGTGGTGGCTGAATTGGGTATTCTGTGTGTTATAATCCCCAGAGCAGCCCTGCCTCTCATTGACAACACTTGCCTGTCTTGGAATCATTGTTTTTCTAGTAACTGACCTGGGTATTTTCCTCCTTTTAAGAATGTTTTCCTGTCTGTTGATAAAACAAGCACCTTACAAATCATCCTCTTGTTACAGGTTTTTCATGTGAAATAGAAATAAAAAGTATTCTTTTGTTTTAAAAAAAAAGAATTCCCATTTCCTTTCAATGTCTAAAGCAAACACTATTAAAGGTGGCTTTAGCTTTCTTCAGTATGTTTTAGTAACCTCTCTTCAGCTCTTCTTGCACACTGATTTTAATTAGCTGCCACTAATTAGATCTGGTCATCTGTTTTTTCATCTGTTGGGAGTACACTGTTACTAAGATAAAAATGTGATTTGGATGTAAAGGTATTGTTTGTTTAATTGAGATTAATTATGTTTATGAATCTAGAGCTAATGAATTGAAAAACATTTAATGATTACATGAGGAAGGGTTGGGTATGCCACATATTAAGCAATATGTCTTATTAGAATGAGACAGGGTTTTGGGTTCACAACTAAAAGAAAACCTAACAGTTACTAACGTTAAGACCTTAGGTAACTCTTTTTTTTTTTTTTTTTGGTAACTTCACTTTTTTCATCTATTAAAATATGTAGAATATCTACCATGATAGAAATGTTCTGTATCTGACCTAATAAGTGGCTATTGAGTATTTGAAATATGGGTAGTATAACTGAGAAACAAATTTACTTCATTTTAATTAAAATTTGTTTAAATCACTTCAGAGGCAAATCTAGCACATCGATACAAGGGATGATTGAAGAATAGAGTAAATGTTTACATTTTAAAGAAAACTTAATACAATGAAAGACACATTGCCAGTAGCTATGGGATAAATGTATGTCCAAAGTCAGAAGAAGTATTTTGAATATGTTGAGAGAAATTAATAACAATGTGTCTTTTACTGTAATACATTTCTTATTTAAACATTAACCATGTTTTTGATCACCTCTCATTGATCAAATGTTTACTGCAATTTCTGTCAAATAAAAACCTTATCGTGTGTCCTCATCCACCTTATTCATTGGATCTGACACCTTGCAAATTTTGGCTCTTCCCCAAAGTCAAAGTAACCAGGAAAGGTAAGCATTTTAAATGGATTCTGGACATGAAGGCAGCCATAACAGTGCAACTAAAGACACTCACAAAAGAGGTCTTCCAGAAGTGTTTCAGAAAGTATCAAGAAGGATGGGATAAATGTGTTCAAAGTGAGGGGGAATATTTTGAGGGGGATTAATGGCAATGTGTCTTTTATTGTAATAATTTTTTAAACTTTTAAACACTTACCATATTTGTTGATTGTACCTTGTTTGTTGGTTAGAGAAATGTATGCAAATAAAGTGCCTGAATTAATATCTGGCACAGAGAAGGTTCCCAGCAAATGCTAATTGCTGTTATAATTATTTAGTATTACTTAGTATCATTTTCACTTTCTCTGAAACATGTAATAAAATTAATTGATGTTGACTAACATCAATTTTTGAGGTTTGCTGAGAGCTCTTTCTCATTTGCTTAACTGTCTATTCTTTGGGTCTTTTATGATCGTGATTTTGCTAAAGAACCAAGCTACAATCATTTCATTCTTTAGAATCCCAGGCTAGACATTACTAATGAATTACTGCTGTTTTCGCAAGGTTTACCTGAGGATCCACAAAGCCCACCTCCACTCCCTGCTGAAAAACCTATTGGAAACACTTACAATGTAGTGTCTGGAAAACTCAGTAACGTTGACAGAACAAAAAATGTGGTAAGTGATCATAATAGATTGTAATAGCTTGAAGAAAACGCTATGTGCTAATTTAAAATATTCAGCTGATGGCTAAATTATTTTTACTACTGGTCAGATTTTTTAAAAATACTTTTACTGGCCCAGGGATTTGGCTCAGTGGTTTCACCACCTGCTGCACAAGCACAAGGACCCAAGTTTGATCCCCAGTACCAAAAAAAAAAATACTTTTATTAGAAACCAGTTACTAAGCCCCATGCTTGTACTTAAAAATATAAAAATATCCCTATACAGGGATTAAGTTGATTCATTGTACTTCATTGTGAAATAATTTATCATGTGCCTATGTAATGATACTGTTTTAAACTATGCTAATAATGAAATTGGTAGAAATCTCAAAAAAATTTTAATACTTATGGAAATATTTAGTCACATTGTCAGTTTTTATTTAAAATATCTAATTTTCTAATATCTAACTTTAAGATAATTACCCTAAGATTTTTAAATCTGAAATTTAAGGAAAAAATTATTTTTTAATTTAAAGAAATGGTGCCTTACTATACATTTAAGATGATGGTCAAAGAATTTTGTATATTTTTTTATTTCAACCTCAATATTTCCATAAGGTAGATGATCTTTAAGACTTATTTCATGCAAAGTCAATTCTCAAAGTCTTTGTACCTAATTTTCAATATAAATTTTTATAATAGTTTTACACTGTGCATTAACTGTGCTTATCATACAGCAAACCCATCTAATCATCTAGTGAAGAGAAAAATTCTTTGAAGGAGACATTAAATTAAATTAGCCAATACCAAGTTAATGAGGTTTTCTGTAGAATGAACTAAAATTTAGTGATCATTTATATTTTCAAAGTACTTGGTAATAATTTTTTATTAAAATTGGTCCAAGAAATCCCAAAACAGAATGATATGGTCCTTACCATACTGTTGTTGAATAGGAAAATCCCACATTTCCATGCACCGATGGTTGCTTGAGAAAGTTACAGGCATTTAACTCTGGAAAAATTATAAAAGGAAGTGAAAGAGTGATAAAAAACTACACATATCATTCCTTAGGTGATGTAATGTGCTTTGTGAATGACAAAGCTCTATTGAAATATGTTATTATTACATTTGGTGTTAAGCAATCCACTAGCAACACCCACATTTTAAAAAAACAAAATACGGAAGTTAGACTAATCTAATCCATCTGGAGAAATACTGTATTCATAATTGTGTTTATAGCTGACATGAACATGAGGAAAATCCTGTCCTACACTGTTTATAAAAAGAAGCAGAGCAGTCTGTACTTTCATAAATGCATACCATTGTAGACACACTGAGTCTGAAGGAAAAAGATGAGAGGAACAAGCTACAAGTTAAATGATTTGCTTGAAATCACTTGTGTAGATTTGTAAAGACCGAAGCAAAAGTCAAATGTGTGCCTAAGAAATTCCTTTTCTTTGAGAATTAGTTACTGAATGAACTTTAGACCCGAGGCCATAAAGACTCAAGGTGAGGATGAGGGTCTCTAGAAGGAATATTTCATGGGCATAGCAACCCACAGGGTTGGCCTGGTCTTTGCCAGCTGTGTCTCCTCACCATGCAAAGGACAAAAACCGCTACTCTTTCTCTTCCATGAGTGCTGAGAACTTTCCTTCTCAGGCTGAGGGATGTCAGGAGCCAATGGGGCCCTTCTGTGCAGGATCTCTGTGTGCCCTGCTGCCCACTGTGGGGACTCAGAGCATCCCCCAGGGAGGCTGCCGACTAGTACAGGCTTGGCATGAGCTGTGTAAGGAATCAGATGTGCAATACAGAGGTGTATATGGAAGGACACAGGCTGATTGAGGACTCGGGACACAAGAAGCAGTTTCAGTTCTTAGAAAACACATCTAGAGGCCATTTGTAATTCCAACACATCAGTACAGTCCTGAGAGAAAAATCTTTTTTTTTTTTTTTGGTACCAGGGATAGAACTCAGGACCTTGTGCTTGCAAGGCAGGTGGCGGCACCACTGAGCTAAATCCCCAGCCCAGAAAAATCTTTTTTAAATGCTACCAAAAACTGGGGAATTATTAAAGTGTAACTCTAATGCAGCTGAACAAAAAGATGACATCTACAGAGACAATACAAGTAGGAAAACGAACTTCACCAGGAGCTAAAATGCTTATTCAGACCCATCAAAAGCTAAAGCTCAGAGACATCAGAACTGGAAAAACTACCACAAAGAAGACACAGAGAGGCTTCCAGTTACGTGTGGGATGTTGAAGAGAAGCAAGTCCCTAGTCAGGCACCTTCTAGAGACTAGGCAGATCCAGGCAGGACCCAGGCCAGAGCAAACATGGAGCCAGTGCCGTGGCTCCGGTGGGAACCACCCCCAGACCAGGGTTTGGAGTGTGAGGTACGGTGCCTCTCAGGGTACGCCTGACATCCCTGAAGAATTTCAGTTCACTTTTTTTCTGATTTAAAATTTGCTCACTGTAGAAAATTAAAAAGATTTAAACTGTGCTTGGTGGCACATGCCTGTAATCCCAGCTACAAGGGATGCTAGAGCAAGAGATTCAAACATTCAAGGCCAGCCTTTGACACTTAGCCAGAGCGTGTCTCAAAATTAAATTTTAAGAAGGATTGTGGATATAGCTCAGTGATAGAATCTTTGCCTAGCATATGTATGATCCTGGGTTTGATCTCCAGTAATACAAAGGGGAAAAAAAGGATCATTTAAGATGTTTCATAAAAATATCACCACCCAGCCAGGGATTTAGCTCAGTGGTTCCAGCACCTGCCTCGCAAGCAGAAAGACCCGAGTTCGATCCCCGGTACCAAAAATATCACCACCCAGGGAAAACTACAGCTAATATTTGGTACAAAATAAGGATCATACACTACATACTTATTACATTATCTCTGTTTCCATATCATACTTGTACTTTGATACCTTTTTTAATTTCCCCTAATTATCTAACAACTAGTTAGATAACAAGTTATCTAACTATAATTTTGAGAAAAAGGAATTTGTTTCTTCCTGTCTGCTAGAGTATGTTTAATTTTGAAGGTGGCCAAAGAAATAACTGGATCATCAAGTCTCACAGCAGTATTGTCAGGAAGAAATACAGGCAGCAGCATATTTATAAGGCATGCATTATATTCTGGAATATTGCAGCGTTTATTAGCTGGTGACTTGCCTCACTACATTAACTGAACTCATTACTGAAACCAAGTTTTAAGGGCAAGCTTAATTTGTTTTTTAAAATGGGATTTTAAAATTGAAACATGTTTAAATGATCACAGTTATTGGCAATTAATCATTTGGTATTTAAGGAAAAGTTATAAATAGGATGAAATTTTAAATCAAGAAAGTAAATTGTAGCTCATTCATAAGAAGAAGGAAAACAGTCTGAATTAGCCCAGAGATTCCCAATATGTAATTCAACCCCCTTTACAAGAAAAGGCAGTGTAATTTTTAAAGGTTGGCATTTTTTTCCCTTATAAGGTCTTGGAGAAATATCAACTCTTGGATGTCATATTGGAGTCTTAAGAAAGTAGGAAAGGTAAACAAAGGAGACAATCAGAGTTAGAAGAATTTAGTGCCCAAAAAATCCTCAAGTTTTGGCTTTAAAATCCTTAACTTCCACTCAACAGAAGACCTGAAAATATTTCCCATGTATTATACCCATTTTCCAATCCTTGAACTATGATATGTTCAGGAAAGTTCAAGCGGCACAGTTTAGGTTCCTTGCCCTAGAGAAACCTTCCTATTAATCTCCGTACTTCATTTCTTTCCTGTGCTATGAGACTGAAACATTCCTGCTGTGGTCGCCTTTTATTTTTCGCATTGTTCCCCTTACTCTTCTGTATCCATCTTCCTCTCATCCTGCCCAACTCCTTTGCCATAGTGGTATAAAAGCGCCCTTCTTTCTTCTTTCTTGGACTTGTGTTTCTCCTCAAATGCCTTCCCTTCAGGCCACCCTTTATTTATTTATCTTAATCGTCTCACCACCTTTTAGTTCAGAACCTACTATGAGCCAGGCCTGGTGGTGCAGGCCTATAATCCAAGCAGTTGGGGAGGCTGAGGCAGGAGGATGGCAAATTCAAGCCCAGCCTGGGCAATGTAGTGAGACTGTGTCTCAAAATAATGAAAGAATAAAATGGTGTGGTGTTAAAAGACCCTCTTTTCTCTAAGTCAGCTACACTTCCACTTATCGATCCCACCAAAAGGTTGTCCAAAGTTCCTCTTGCCAAGTTCTTATTTTAGATGAGTCTCGACTAACAAGTATTGCCTGACACTTGTAGGAACCCGACCATACAGGTGAAACAGGAAGTTCTGGGCGAGGACCCCCAAGGCTGCCACCAAGGTAAGTGAGTATGGGAAACAGTAGAAAAAGATGAATGACTCACCCAACTCTACTCTGCCGTCCAGACTGAGTGTTGTTGGCCTTAGATCTTCTTTTACAGATAAAATTAACTCACAGATTCACCCAGGTCCTGGCCCACACTCTGCTTCTGACAGAGGTTGTTGGAATTTCTATTTCCTTGTCTTTTTAACTCATGCCAAAACTTAGCGCACAAACCTGGGTCTCTTTCGTACTGTTCCTCGAACAAATGAACGAGACTCCTTTGTAAACCTTAAACAACCCCATCTTTGGAACACTCGCACAAACACCCTCCTGCGTAAGAGAAGTGGGCCTGGTCTTGGCCAAGGAAGGCAGGCCTTGCGAACTCAGAGGTGACTACCGCCTGGGTGCCAGAGCTGTGTGAGCGAAAGGCTGCGCGGCTGTCAGAAGACGGCACCGTGTTGAAATTTATTTCTGCCTTTGCGATTAGGGACAGGCTTTCAGAGTAATAGCTGTCTCACTCCACTTTCAGAATTAGTTTTCTTTAAATTAGAGTTTTAATAGTGATCCCTAGGGGCCAGGGATTTAGCTCAATGGTTTCACCGCCTGCTTTGCAAGCGGAAGGACCCGAGTTCGATCCCCGGTACCAAAAAAAACAAAAAAAAATAGTGATCCCTATAATGTGAACAGTAGGATGTTTTCTTTTTCTAATCATTTACAAGACCCTAGTACATATACCTGATATTGTAAGCTTTTCGTCTCAGTCTGGTAGAAAGTGCTTAGCTTTCTGAAACAGTCATGATGTGTGTAAGAGGGCTCATGATAGTAAATGCTTGTTTGTCTTTAACTAATGAATCTTCAGTGCAAGATAAGGAAGCTGGAACATTGTGGCATTTCCTCTAATAAAATGTTTAATGCAATAGTTGTTTGTTCAAAAATAGCATACCCTGCAGGTTTCGGTAATTGTATTACACTAGCAGAAAGCTCTGTGTGTGTGTGTGCGTGCGTGTGTATATACATGCACACCTTTAAGAAAGGAAAGAATGGAACCTAATACCGATCAAACGCAGACTCATGATCACCACATTGACTTTCAGACCTGTAAACGGAAAAGTGATTGTAATTCGACGACCTCCTCCCAAAGGGGCCCCTGAGAGACCACCTCCCCCCAAACTTTCTGCCACTAGAACATCAAGCAAAATGCATTTCAATCGGTCCTCTTCTGACATGGATCTTCAGAAAAAACAAAGTCACCTGGCATCTGGACTCTCAAAAGCTAAGAGTCAAGTCTTTAAAAGTCAAGATCCGGTGCTACCCCCTCGCCCCAAACCAGGACACCCTCTGTACAGGAAATACATGGTAAATATTGCTTTTTAAAATGTTTGTGGTCAAGAAGTTTGTCCTAAAACATATGTATAGGATCCATTATTTCTTAGAAAAAGATGGTGAAATAAATGTAGGCTTGTCCCTTGACTCTTAGAGAGCTGTAGATAAGTGCCGTAGTGACACCTGGGACTGAGAAAACTGACCAGAAGGTTAGGCTAATGGGAGTAACTGACAGATATTACAGTTATATCTTGGTATAGTTAAATCTTACAGCTACTTTGCCCACTGAGTAAAATTCAAACTAAAGTAGAAATTGAGTTTCTACTAAGATGTACAGATATTCCCACATTTTTTCCATTTTGTAAGCCTAATTATTATGGTCCATTTAATAACTACTAGTTAGAAGTTTTTATCGGTAATTGAGATAGTTGGAATATTACATTTGTTCTCTGTGAATGTTTTTCTCATCAAATGACTTTTGCCTTCATTATCCATGGATGAAAAGCAGATTGATGTGCTCTCTACTTTGGTCAGGTTAACCTGATTAAAAAGTAAATAAATAAATAAGGCCAGATATTTAGCTCAGCACCCCGTGCCTGCCTTGCAAGCGCAAGGTCCTGACCTCACTCCCCGGTACCTAAATAAATAAATAATTTTAAAATATAAAATGACAGCAGACTTGTTTCTATTTCTTAAACAATTGTGTGACAGAGTAGCTCTTAACAGGGACGGCAATTAATAATTTATATTGTTCTACTCTACATCACTGAGCCAGATTTTTTTTCACTTTAAGCCACTCAGGGTTTTAAAAATACTGTCCTTTGCTAAGAGAATTGGCAGATAAGAAGGAGGTTATATTCATATATATTCATATTCATTTCAACTAATGAAACTTTAATTGGTAAAACCAAGGGTATTCTTTGGGATAGATTACTTAATAAATAAATAAAAATAGTACCTGGTGTGTATTGAGTACTAGTTATAAGCCAGGGACTGCTTGGAGCACTTATACATAAAGTAACTCATTTATTCCTCACACCAACCTTGTGAGTTAGATACTATCATTACCACCATTGTACAGATGAGGAAAATAAGCTGGTGAGATTGAACCAGCTAGTGGGGGAACCAAGATTTGAACATAGTTGACTGGCTCTGAGCCCAGGCTCCTGACCATTATGCCACCCCATGAACACCGTGTTCCTGGTGGAAAGTCTCTGCCTGCTTTGGCTATCTTTTCTTAAGATCCTTTACTCAGGGGAAGCCAAATATCACTTAGCATAGCTTTATACTGTCAGTAAAACATTTAACTCAAGCCAATTAATACATCAAAGTGATGCACATTCAGAGTGATTATGTCTCTTGTTATGAAATAATTGCTTAAATTATTTCTGTTTTCCATGGCTACCCTGCCATTAAATTGCTGGCCTGCTAGCCAGCTACCCAGGAATCCGGTACACATGGAGTCTGAGAAAGCTGGGAAGCTGTACTACCCAACACAGACCTCTGTATCTTTGCTCCTGGATGATCTGGGGCCCAGGCAGCCTCCCTCTCCAAGTTGGGAGTGAGCGTGTGTGGTTGCATCTCCTGGGTATGCTTTGTATATTGTAGAGACCCTCTGACCTGCACACATCAACTCCCATTTACCAAGCAGGGTAAAGAGCCCTCCTTGCCAGAGTGGGGCACAGATGTAAAAACTGTTCTAAGACCACACCAAACTGAATAGACAAGGAGGTGGCTGGGGTCAGGTAGTGAAATGGGTTTAAACAGACACTGGGTATCCTGGAGACTCTAGGCTCAAAGCAAAGGGAAACAGCAGTCAAGCCCTACATGGAGAGCTTCAGTCACCTGTTAGCTTTCAGAAGGCAACCACTGTGACAAGCCCTGACAGGCTGTGAGGTCACGCACTGAGTGTTAAGCCTTCATTGCCCCAGGGGGTTTGGCGCACCTGCTGTGTGACATGGAACTTCCTGGTAGTGGTTCTTAAAGGGAACTGCAGGCCACATTCAGCCCTTGTGGTCCTGTGGGCTCAGCTTCACGTCCCAGGAACTTTAATGTCTGTAAGACCTGGCAGGCCCCACTTGATCTAGGGCCAGAAGGGATCTAATCGAGAGTTTAACTGCTAGAGAGGTTGCATCTTAGGTGTACTTGCCAGAGCCCTAAATGGTCACCAACTAGTGAGGACACTTTTTGGTTGAAGAATAATTCTTTTATCGGATTACATTTAAGCTACCTGTGCCTCATGGGATTGCCAGTGAAGACATTTTGTCTCAAAACCCTGGAGAACTCTCTTGTAAGGTAAAGCAGAGCTCTTTCTTTTTTTGTTGTTGTATTAAATTCTTTTATTGGTACATTGTAGGTATACAACACAATTACATTTCTCATTGGGAATTGTACCTTTACATAATGCATCTTGGTTCTTATTTTTTCCCCCTTCCTAGCCCTCCCTTCACGCCCTCCAACCTTCCCTATTTACAAAGACTTTATTTCCATTTTTTCCATTTCTCAGCATTTTTCCTTTCCCTTCTTTCCTTTCCCCTGCCCCTCCCACTACCCCTACCCCTTTGGACCTCTTCTTCCTATTTTGCATTATCTATTATTCATTCTAATCATTGATACATTTTAGGTATACAATATAATGACATTCATTATTGGAAATTTGCACCTTTACATAGTGTCTCTTGGTTCTTATTTTTCACCCTTGCCCAGCCCTCCCTTCAACCCCTCCAGTCCTCCCTATTTACAAAGATTTTGTTCCTACTTTTCCATTTTCTCATATTAATCCCATTCCCTTCTATCCTTTCCCCTACCCCTCCCACTTCCTTCCCCTTTGCCCCTTTTCTTCCTATTTCACATTACCTACTATACATTTAGTCCTTATTTACACTTTCAGTTTCTCACACTAGAGAAACTATTCGGTATTTATACATGTGTGTCCTATTTATTTCACTTAAGAGTATGGCCTAAATGTGCATCCACTTAGCTATAAATGTCTCTAATTTCTCATTATTTATGGCTGAATAGTACTCCATTTTATAAAAAAACCACATTTTCTTTATCCAGTCTCCAGTTGATGGGCAATTGGGCTGCTTCCAAGTTATAGCTATTACAAATTGTGCTGCTATGAACATGGGCGGACATATATCACTGTGGTATGATTCTTTTAATTCTTTGGGGAAGATCCCCAGCAGTGGAATAGCGGGGTCAAATGGGACTTCCAGTCCTAGTTCTTTGAGGTATCTCCATACTGATTTCCACAGTGGTTGCATCGGTCTACACACCCACCAGCAGTGGAGCAGGGTTCTTCTTTCCCCACAGCCCCGCCAGCCTTTGTTATTGGTGGATTTCATGATAGCAGCCATTCTTTCTGGAGTGAAGTGGAATCTCAGCATTGTTTTCATTTGCATCTCTCAAATGACCAGTGATGTTGAACATTTTTTCATATATTTATTTGCTATTTCTACTTCTTTGTGTGAGAAATGTCTGTTCATTTCAGATGCCCATTTTTGGATTGGGTCTTTAAATTTGGGAGGTCTGATCTTTTTAAGTTCTTTATAGATTCGAGATAGTAGACCTTTGTCTGAGGAAGAGCAGGTGAAGATTTTTTCCCATATTGTGGGTTGAGCAGAGCTCTTTCTTTACTGACTGGTATTGAAAAAAACTGCTGGCCTCTGTCACCGCTATTACACGTTATTAAATGCTTTAGGCTCTAAAGATTAAAATGTGGAAAAGTAATAATGTTTTATTAAGTAATAATTGCTTCAGAGAGTGGTATTGTACCTTACAGCGTGGGGACGTACTTGTGATGCTGAAGCAGGCAGAAAATAATTACTTGGAATGCCAAAAGGGAGAAGGTACCGGCAGAGTTCATGTGTCTCAGATGAAGATTATCACTCCTCTTGATGAACATCTTAGAAGGAGAGCCAACGTAAGGAATTAATATTGTACAGCCCTCGTACTATACATGGCAGCACATTTCATAGAACTATTCATTATATCTCATCCCTAGGTTTATTTTATTAGCATGATTATTTTAACTAGAATAAAAATTACCGTAGCATTTTATTTTTTTCAAAATAAATGACTTCTGAGAGACTTGCTACTACCATCCTGAACACCTGATACGTAGAGTGACTACCATTGGTTTTGCCTTTTTCATAGCTGGTTTATAGGATCCAAAATACTCACCCATGAATTTTCAACTGGGGAAGCTGCCTTTTTTTTTTTTTGGTACCGGGGATCAAACTCGGGTTCTTGTGCTTGCACAGCAGGTGGCGAAACCACTGAGCTAAATCCCGGGCCCAGGCTGTTTACTTTTTAAGTAATATAAACATGTTTACCAAAGTACCAGAGATTAGTTATCTAGCAGAATGGATAGTAATTTTAAAGGAGGCCCTATAAGTGCTACATACTTCCTTTTTAAAAGTATAAACTTAATGTAAACCTCACTCCTCTAATTTTAGCTCCTAAAGCAATGAAATACAATCCAGCAACTACAAATCACAATGTAGTCCTAATAAATTTGCAGAGCCTGGGAAGATACAATGATTATTGGAGGTCATTTATCAAGAGAAATACCGTTGACCAATTGGTAGAGATGTATTTTTAGCAGAGTTTCTTAAGTTTGCTAGTTAGATTTCCACTGTTAATGTAGCGTTTATGAAAAATGATACCCACCAATCATTCAACCCAAGAAAAGTTTTTGATTTGCCATTCATCCTGATTATCATGATCTAATCCAATTCTTTCTTCTTAGAAGGTAGTTTTATCTTTTCAAGTTTGCTCAGAAACTAAATATTTCTATTTGGGGTAGCAGAGACAACATGTTCAGCTAATTGCACCTGGCATGTGACTATTCTGTCTTCAGTTCACACAGGAAAGGTTCTGTCACTTATTTTCTCTATGTTTGAATGGACTATTGTCTATCTTCCGTCGCTGTCCTTCCTCTCTCAGAATACACTGATGGTTACAGTGGGAGCTATCCTGCCAAAAAGCTTTTCTTTTTGAAAAATAAAAGCTAAAACTTAAAAATTTGTGTGTGTGTGTGTGTGTGTGTGTGTGTGTGTGTGTGGTGGTGGTGGTAGTGGGGATTGAACCCAGAGCCTTGCACTGAGCTCTACCCCTATGCCTTTAAAAAAAAAAATTTTTTTTTTTTGAGACAGAGTCTAGCCAAATTGCCCAGCCTGGGTTTGAACTTGCAGTCCTCCTGCCTCAGCCTCATAGAGTGCTAGAATTACAGGCATGCACCACCACCCTCAAAAATTACAACTGTCCAGAGGTTTTCCACTTTAAACATCGCCTTCTTCACATGTGCTGTATACTGAGAAGTGTCCTGAAATGGCCATGTCATTATCTCTATTGGTGACAGTGAATCTTCCTTTAGGATTTTGGGTTCCTGGGTATTACTACATTTCATTAAAAAAAAATAAAACAACTATTTGAAAGCCTTACTTTTAGGTAAATACTCTGATTTTCCTCTAACATGGTAAACAGAGTATTAAATGTTAAACATCAATTGTAGTTACATCCAGCAGATCGTGGGGGAAGGGGGATCATTGCTGAGTGTGTGGTTGATGATAGGCCTGTGTTGCAGGAAGCTGAGATTTGGCTCCCTTCCTTCTCCTGAGGCAATTATTTCATCCTCTAAACTTCATTTTTTAAACATGTGAAGAACAGAATTAGAATTGACATATGATGGGCTGGGGATTTAGCTCAGTGGTTTCACCGCCTGCTGCACAAGCACAAAGGACCCAAGTTCTATCCCCGGTACCAAAAAAAAAAAGAATTGACATATGATTCCATTTGTATGAAAAAAATCCAAAAACATTCCCAATGAGAAATGTAATTGCGTTGTATACCTATAATGTACCAATAAAAGAATTTAATAAAGTGCAAAAAAAAAAATCCAAAAAGGTGAGGGACAGGAAGTGGATGACTGGTGGTTGTCTGGGGCTGAGGAGAGTGAGTGAGCGGTGAGTGCTAATGAATAGGGAAATGTCCTACACTCCTGTTGTGCTGACGGTTAGACAGTTCTGTGGATATACCAAAAGCATGCACACTCTAAATGGGTGGGTTTTATTGTATGTGAATCAAATCTCAAAGATCCTTATTAAATGAGCTAATGCATGTAAGGTGTTAGCTTTTCTGTGCTGTGACAAAATACCTTATAAAAACAACCTTGTTAGGGCCGGGGATTTAGCTCGGTTTCACTGCCTGCCTCGAAAGCACAAGGTCCTGAGTTCAATCCCCGGTACCAAAAAACAAAACAAAACAAAAAACAACCTTGTCAAAGATTTCAGTCAGTGGGGCTGAGGTGAGGCAGAGCATCTTGGCAGCAGGTCACGGTGCAGCAAGGCTGCTGGCCTCATGGCAGCCAGGACACAGAGTGCAGGAGGGAGCAGAGAGAAGGGGCCAGGGACCAGATACAGCTCTCACAGCCATGCTGCCGTGATTCACCCCAACAACCAGGCCCCCACCTGTTCGCATCATCTCCCAAAAACATTGTCAAATCCACCAGTGAAGTTAGAGCCCTCGTGATCCAGTCTCTTCAAAAGCTCATCCTTTGGCACATGAGTTTGAGGATTGCTTCACATCTAAACCATTAAGACACAGTGAGTAGACACAGCAAAGGAACAGTAAATATTAGCTCTTCTTACTAGTATAATGCCATTTGTATTAGCAGTGATATAGAAAGACCTTTGAAAAGCACTAGGCTTCCCTGCCAGATCCGCACTCTGGTGGTGAGGTCAGCATTGTGCTGAGCCCTGGGGGTCAGCCTTGTCCAGCCCACTTTACTCGCCCTCCACGGACAGGCCCAGTTGATGGACACCAGGCCCAGGACATCCATCCGCTGAAGGCAGAGAAGGGAACTGTACTTGGGAGGCACAAATTACCTTCCCCACCTCTCAGTGTCACTCCTGTTTAGATCTTTGGTCCCTTTAAAGGCTAATGTTTGTGTTAGGTGTGACGTAGCTCTCTTGACTTCTTTTTTCCAAATAGATACCATCTAGCCTAATGTAATTTATTGATTAGTCATTCCTTTCTCCACCGATGTAAGTCATAAAAAATGAAAATCACACATATACACATAGAATTAATTGCATAAAAAGGAAAATTTAAAGTTCCTTCAAATCTAAAATATCACACAGCTCCTTTCCACAGTTCCTGAAACTCCCATGTTACTCATTTATTTGGGGAAAAGCATTGAGCAGTCCCTATAAGATGTTAGTGTTACCTTAGTAAGCTGATAGAGTAAGCTGTATTAGCCATTACTGCCTTGACTTGGGTCATGTTTTAGTTTACCTAATTTAAGAGAATACAAGTTGCCTCTGTAGTGAGTGCATTGTGGTTGAAAGAACATATGAGATTCAGAAAAGATCCAAGCAGAGGTGCTGCAGGTTAGGAAGGGAGGGAGTGGACCCTTATTCACAGTGCAGTCTGATCAGCCCATTGCATCCTAGACAAAGGAGGGGCAGAAAGAAAAGTTGCAGTATGGCTGAGGGCACAAGACTCATTGACAGGGCAAAGAGACAAAGAGCACAAAAACAACCTTCATTTATTTTGCAGATTTGCCATTGTTGAAGAGTTTTTTGATTTTGTGTTTAAGGCAGGGTTTCATTCAATTGCCCAGGCTGGTCTTGAACTTGCAGTCTTCCAGCCTCACCCTCTTGAGTGCTAGGATTACAGGTGTGGACCACTGTGCCCAGTGAGAGTTTTAAATTGTAACTCCAAATAATGCCCTGCAGTCGGATTTGATGATGATGATGATGGTGTGGATAAGCTTGTCTCCTCCTGTAAAGAAACTAAGAGTAACAACTGTTTGTCAATAAGAAGAGGTCCCTCTTCACTCTTACCCTCCCTCAGCCAGTCTAGGCCACTGGCTAGATAAGTGGACAATGTTACATTCTGTTTGCTAATTTACTTAGAATTACTGTAGAATAAACCAATCAAACTGAATAGAAAATCCAGGCCAGGCATGGGAGGTAGCATTGCTTTCAAATTAGAGAAAGCATTCAGTTAAGTGATAATAAATGAAATGGATTTTTTTGCGGGGGGGAGTCATTAACTCCCTTCATTACAAAAGGCAAGAACATAAATTGCAGAACTTCTTTTCTCACCCTAATAAACATACAAATGTTAAGGCTCTGTTCTTAAGGTTTAATCCTGGTCACAGTTATGAAAGAACTACCCTTGACTGAAAGGAAAAGAGGTTAAAAAAGCCACTGCTTTGAGACAGAATAGATACCATCGGGTTTTTTTTTCTTTTTTTAACTTAGGCAGTTCCCTTTTGTTTCACTTTCTGGGAGAAAGCAACAAGGAAGAAGGTGGGGAGGAGGGAGGGAAGATGGATGCATGCATGCTGGGGGTATTGAGAGTTATATCTGTCCTCCCCGGCAAGGACACATTTCCTTTCAGTTTGATACTGACTCCCCCGTTTTGCTCACCTATATGGTTTGCATTATAATTGTGTCAAGAGAACTCTAATGAAGGGGGGAAAAAAAGCGGAATGGTCTTTGTTATGGATTGTATCTAAATGACCCCCAAAGCCTCATGTGCTCACAGGTGGGGCTTTCAGAGGTGGCTGAATCTAATGTGTGCAATAACTAAGTTAGTCCACTGATTGATTTAGCATAGTTCTGGGTGTGGGTAATGGGAAGGCCCACCCTGTGTGTGGGTGACACCATCCAGTACCTTTGTAGCCTGGATGGAATAAAAGACAAAGGAAGGCTTGCTGCTGCTGCTGCTGCTGCTGCTTTCTCCCTGCTCTGCCATAGACTGTTTCTCTTCTGCCATGCCACCCTGCCTTGGAGCCAGCCAACTATAGACTGAAGCCTCTACAGACTGTGAGCTAAAATAAACCTTTCCTCCTTTAAGTTGTGAGTCTCAGGTATTTTGTCTCAGCAACAAGAAAAGTAACTAAGACAATCTCAGAGTGAATAATAAATCCAGCATCTGTCCTTTCACTTCATTCACAGCCCCGTTTGGCCCCTAAGGATTCAAGCCATGCTCAGAAGCCTGTTGACAGTAATACTCCTCATGCTGTTGTTCTTCATGATTTTCCAGCAGGTAAGGACATAAATAATAACTTGATGAAGCCATAGGATCCAGGAGCAAGACGTCCTTCTCAGGTTAATTTCTTTCTTTTCTGTGCTTGTAGGTCGTAGACTAGAGATGGCACCTTCTCCGGTGCTCTGTCTCCAGAGAGCTCAGTTACCCGTGCCTTTGAAAGGGACGGGGCGGGGATGGGACACAGACATGACAATAGAAAATTCAACTTTTTAACTCTTTCAAAATACTGGGTACTAATTGACTATTGTAATAAATTTTGAATTCTGATTCAATAAGTGAAGTTCTCTTGTCCTACGTTCTCTTATCCATACCTACCTATGAAATCCAAATGCTTAATTTTTATACCCATTTTTTACATACCATTCATATCCAAGACTACAAATAAACTTTTTTTTTTCCTTCAATGCTGAGGATTAAACCCTGGAGCTCACACGTGCTAGGCAAGCACTCTGTCACTGAGATGCTTCACCGGCCCTGAAATAAACTCTTGATTTATTTATTTTATCCACTTGGTAAACTGTGTTTTAATGTGGATAAATTTACTTGGTAAAGAGCTTTCGTACTCCTTTAGTTAATATTTGAAGTTGAAACAATTTTAAGCATGAATGAGAATAATGATAATATACCATGTCTATAAACCCCTTCCTTTGTTCATTCTGTATTCAACAAGAGATTTATATTAGCACCAGTAGGAATCCTTGGCCAACATAATGGCTTTTTAAAAAAAAGTCATTTCCTATTCATCAGTGCATAGCAGATATAGCTACTTTGATCTTAGGAGAGGAAGCTCATAATATCAAAATTCAAAACAATTTTATTTTAAAAAGTAAATTTGACTAGTATAATCTGTTCTCTAGCAATAGAACATACTACCTTAATGGACAGAACTAAATACTACCTTGTTGTGTAGTCAGATCTGCAACCAAGATAATTTATCATATGTAACTGTACTGTGATATTACAGAGCAAGTTGATGATTTGAACCTCACATCTGGAGAAATTGTTTATCTTCTCGAAAAAATAGATACAGACTGGTACAGAGGGAAATGTAGAAACCAGACTGGTGTGTTTCCTGCCAACTACGTCAAAGTTATCGTAAGTGGGTCGGGCTTGTTTCAGTTGGTCATATGCTTTGTGGCTCCAGTGTTACCTGCAGTTGAGAAAAATAGCTAGAAACCTCGATTCATTCTTGAGTTCTAGTTTTCTCTCTTTCATTAATTCATATGGCATTTAGAAAATTGAAAAATAAAAAGCTTTGTTTAGGTAATGATTAACTGTTATGATGTAATGTCTAAATGCTGCCTGGATTATAAAGTGAAAGGTCACCACAGGTCAGTTGGTGAATCCGATATTCTGAGGTTTGCTAAACACTTCAGGGTTTATGTTAATTCTTTGAAACATTCAGTGAACATGAATGAAATGGTGCCAGACTGTCCTGAAAGGAGTGTTCTCTGAAGTCACAGTACCACCTCTCTCTCTTTTTTTTTCTTTCTTTGTTTTCTCCAACTATTTATCTCCATTTTTCAAAAAACGCAATTCGGGAATACTGAAGCACTGTTATTGAAGGTAGTGGGCCATTGGTGGTTTTCCACGTCATTTCAAATCTGATTGGGAAAGCCTATGTAAGCACTGGCGCTTTGCATACCCTCACAGCCTGACCCGTGAGTACAGCGGCTCAGCCCAGGGGCTGTGAGGCCTGGGGTGAAAGGAGCCCACCCCACAGACTGCTGTGTTAGCAGGAAGACTGGGACCAGCCCTTAATATAACTCATCCATACTCCAGGTGTCCGGAAAGCTAGCTTAAGTAGTTAGCGTTAACAGCTTATTTGAGGGGGGATAAGCAAATAATTTTCCATTACATCAGAAATCGAGAAAACAAGTATAAGAAAATCTGTATTTTCAAATAGAAATGAGTTTGAGTCTCTTGGATAATGAAATATAGGTCTTAAAAATTGCTTAGTGTATATATGGCCTGATTCTTTGGAGAAATTCAACCACATTCTCTAAATTAATATTAAGAATAATGTTAGCTTTAGCACTCTTCCTCATTTTTCTCCTGCCCAATGTAGCAGTACTTTAAAAAGCACAATTACCACATTGAAATCAATCACCCTGAATCTGCCACATTATTGGTATAAATGTTATTTCTAAGCCCACAGTTTAAAAAATTGTTTTAAAACTTCAAACTCATAGAATTCATCAAGAGGGCCCTGATTTATGTAATATAAACCTCATAGCTGTAAGTAGTCTCAGACTGCATGCACACGGCCAGGAACCTGATTACAGCCCAGCTTTACTGAGCCTCGTAAATGACGTGTGATAGAAAGTGCTTGCCAGTCAGTAGGTGTGTTTAGTGTGGATTCCTTTCTCTTCCTTATTCACACTGAAGGGGGAAAAACATGTTCCAGAGTTACGGAGGGAAGCCATAAGTTTGGTTGAATTGTTTTATTTGGAGGTCAGGAAGGTATTGCAGAATCCTGCCATCTCTGCCCAGATGTGGTGACACTGATGTGTGACAGCACAGTGCCCGATGTCTGGTTTCTATCCTTTTGTTTGTTCTGTTTTGTATTTTAAGACAGGGTCTTGCTGTGTAGTCCAGGTTGGCTTTGAACTCATCCTCGTGCCTCAGCTTCCTGAGTGCTGAGATTACAGGCATACATCCCTATTTCTATCTTAAATTAACTGATTTCTATCTTAAATCCTCTTCAACTGAAGTTTTCAACTTGGAGATCATGGGACAGAGAAAACCATCAGGGGTAGAATGACACTAATATGCTTATTCCAGCAAATAAGAGGATTTTCTGTCCATCCAAGGAGGACTACATCACAAGCTATACCTTTTGTTCAAAACCCAAATTCAGGAATTCTTACTATTTAGCACCTGTCCTACTAATAGGTTCAACACCTAGCTTAACTGCCTGATTTCAATCATGCATTTCCTAATTAACTTTTAAACTTACTAAAGAGTGAAAAAAAAATACAGTTGTTACCATGGTTTTGTCTTTACTAGGTTGATATTCCAGAAGGAGGAAGTGGGAAAAGAGAATCTGTTTCATCTCATTGTGTTAATAAGTAAGTTTTATTTTTCTTTTGCACAAAATGCCGAGAAAGCAAGCAGGTAGATCATGAAGAGTACTAAGCTTAGAAACTTCCAACGTGTGATTACTCAGATCTTCAGTGTCTTTTTGTTTGTTGTTTTTTTCTTTTTTTAATTGAAATAGGGTCTCACCTATGTAGTTCAGACTGGCCTTGAACTCACTAGCCCAGGTCGGCTTTGAACCTGTGGCAATTCTCCTGCCTTAGCCTCCTGAGTGCTGGGATTACAGGCATGCACACCATGCCTGGCTGAGATTTTTGTTTGTTGGCAGTACTGGAGATTGAACTCAGTGCCTTCACACACAGCTACATTCCCAGTCTTTTTTTTTTTTTCCAAGACAGGATCTCACTAAGTTGTCCAGGTGGGACTCAGACTTGCAATCCTACTGGCTCAGCCCTCCAGAGTGCTAGAATTACAGGCATTACCACCATGCCTGGCTTCTCAGTGCCTTTTCAATTATGAGGAAAGTTTGACTTGTTTAAAAGCCATAGTAACTTCTGATGGAAATGCAACCGTGCAGGCCTTGGAGAGAGCAGCCAAGTGGGAGTCTGTCCTGATGCATCCCTCAGCCTGGCCTCAGCCTGAGCAGAGCTGGTTTTGTCCCCTGTGCATTTTAGTTCAACCTTCTTGTGTTTGTCTACCAACAGATTTTTAGAAGGTTCAACTATTTTGTCATAGAATATAATCTCATAGAAATATGAATCCTACAAAACTGCTAGGTGGGGCAGGGGTGTCAGTCAGTGGTAGAGCCCTTGCCTAGGCATTAATGAGGCCCTGGGTTCCATTCCAACCCCAACACCGCAAAACAAAACAAACCTGCTAGACATTGTGTATTGTTCACTTAAAGAGGAACTGGGAGGAATCAAGGAAGATTACATTGAAGGGGTCCTCTTGTGTGTCTGAAGACCTTTGCATGAATTTATATACCTTTTTAATGCATCGTTGTAACTCCTCTGAGATTTAAAACCCTGCCACAATGCCACTTTATATTCTAGTTAAATGAGGAAGTTAATAGGATTCACTACTTGGTGAAGACTGTAAACCTGTCTAGGAATAGGTCAGACAGAAGGAGATGCTCCCAAGGGACTTGAGAAAATAGATGCAAAGGTTATCACAAATAAGAAAACTTCTGATGTCACAGCAGTTGAATTGTTTCGGGTTCAGTTTTTCTCCTGTTTTTAAGCAGCATGTCCCGTGTCAGCAGACTGAATTTAAAGTGGACATGAATAGCCATGGATCCATTGACCTAACTTAAGTCAAAATCTGATTGGAGCTAGGACCAACTTCATCTCTTCAGGCACTTGTTGGTCGTTAAGTTTCTTGCTGTCAAAACTTGCTTTGTGAAGTCTCAAATCAGAAGTTTGGTATTAAATCATACCTTCTAGAGACAGAATTTCATCTCTGCTTTTGTTATTATTTTCAGTCAAAACTGCAAATCAGGAATTTAGCTCACTGCCACTGTGCCTGCCTCACAAGTGCAAGGTCCCAAGTTCAGTCTCTGGTACCAAAAAAAAAAAAAATTGCAGCTCACTTAGGGATTGTTCCAAGGATCAGAAACAGTGCCATTTTGGGGTTTTGTTTTGTTTTGTTTTTTGAGACAGAGGCACGCTATGTAGTTCAGGCTGGCCTTGAACTAGAAGCCATCCTCCTGCCTCAGCCTCTCAAGTGCTAGGATTACAGGCATGTACCACTGTGCCTTTTTTTTTTTTTTAAACAAAGCCTTTTTTAAAGAAGATCCAGGAATCAAAGCTAGGCATAGGGGCGCAGGCCTGTAATCCCAGCTCTTGGGAGGTGGAGGCAGGAGGATCACTGCAAGTTTAAGGCCAGCGTGTGCTACATAGTGAGTCCATGCCAGCCTGAACTACATAGCAAGTCTCTGCCTCAATAACACCAAAAAACTAGAGTGAAAAAAAAAAGGAATCACTTGGGAAAGCAACAGAATTAGGCAGAAGATTATGTGTGCTGACAGGCAAGTTTCCATTGCACCTTCTCCTTATGTGTAAGGCCGCTCTCCCACATATCAGACTCACTGGTTCGTTCAGCACATCCTGTGCCTTTCCTCTGCAAAGCTGATGCCCTGGCCCGCTGCCCTGGTTCTTGGTCAGGAAGTTTGATTTCAGGGTCAGTTCTCCTAAACAAAATGCACTTGTGACTGAAGGGGTTCAGAGTGGGCCACGATTGCTACAGCCCCAGGACACAAACACAAACACAGTCTGGGGAGACTCGATGATGAAGTAGATGGGGTTGGAGGACAGATGTGACAGTGTCAGATGACCATCTGCTGCTCACTCTGTGCCCTTGAGCTTCAGCTCTTCTGAGGGATGGGTCAAGTCTAAAAAGTAAGCCGTCATTTATATATGGCACTCTTTTTGGTGGAAAACTTAAAAATTATTCAAGTAGACCTGTGTCATAGTACACACAGAGAAAAACATTAATTGAAAGACTGAATAAAGGCTTTAAAACACTTTAAAAATTAGTACTAGGGAGCACTTATTCTGTTTTACATAATAAAAGTATTGCCAAACTTGGAAACTGAAAATAAATCCAATTAAAACCTTTTGTTTAAAATATATATACATTCTCTAATTTAACCCACAAATGTGTTCTTTGTTCAGAGACCCAAGATGCATTGCTCGGTTTGAATACATTGGAGATCAGAAGGATGAGTTAAGTTTCTCAGAGGGAGAAATAATTATTCTTAAAGAGTACGTGGATGAAGAATGGGCCAGAGGGGAGCTTGGAGACAGAACCGGGATCTTCCCCCTTAACTTCGTGGAGCTTGCTGAGGATCACCCCCGCTCCGGGCCAGAGGTTTTAAGTGAGTATAGAAAATATGGGGGGTTCTTTAATAGTTTTTTTAATAAATTTTATTTTATTTCATCCCATTATGTTTTTTGTTGTGCCCTATTTCAAGAAAACCAATAATATAATACTTATACTGTATAACCACATTGCCATGTTTTTAAGGTGAAAGGAAAAATTATGTCAAATGGTTATTTGTACAGGGGTTGTCATTACTGCGGTTCTCTTTCAAAGAGCTGGATTTGTTGTTTTGAGGGATCAGCAACAGCTTCATGTAAGAAACGGCAAGGACTTTGAAACAGAAATGGACTGTAGCCGGGCATGGTGGTGCACGCCTGCAATCCCAGCCCTCGGAAGATTGAGGCAGGAGAATCACCATGAGTTTGAGGCCAGCCTGGACTACGTAGAGAAACCCTGTCTCAAAGGGCGGGGGGGGGAGCGGGGGGGAATGTACTGTGGAGTTTAATTAATGAATTAGCGTGTCCCCTCATTAGGTAATCTGTCCTGGAGAGAGGGATACAGGCAAGGAAGCATGGCTCCACCTGGAATCCCAGACCTTCACTCGCCTGACCTCAGTTTTCTCTCGTGCTATGCAGTCTTCTTCTCTGACATTTTGACTTTTTTTTAATGTAGGTACAAAGGTACCACTGAAGACCAAAAAAGAAGATTCTGGCTCAGATTCTCAGGTAGGCTGCTTGAGGGGTAACTGTAGAGACAGCTAGGTTTAAACCCTGTGAAGAATATTAAAATTATAATTACCAAGAGAAAATAGTATGACATCATTTTCCAATCCATATAGCACTTGTTTGCAATACATGAGTTAGAAGGTTAATAGAGTGCAGATAGCGCTCATACAAAGACATGCAAGCCCTGGTAGACAGTGAAGAAAGAAGCTGGGCATGTGCCAGGTACTCAGGAGGCTGAGACAGGAGGATTGCTTGAGCCCAGGAGTTTGAGGTTACGGTGTGATGATATGCTGCCAGCTGTCCGCACTAAATCGGGCAGCAGTGTGGTGAGCAGCTGGCTCTGCTGCCGGGCAGTGGAATTGACCCTGGGAGTAGTCACTGCTCTCCAGGGTGGGCAACAGAGCAAGACCTTGTCTCTTAAAAAAAGAGGAGGAAGAGGAGAGGAGGGGCAGGAAGATGAGGAGGAAGAGGAGAGAAAGTGGGGAAAGACAGAATTCATTTAAAAAGATATCATAAATGGCTAATATTTTTAAAAATTTCAGCTCACTAGTAATCAAGGGAATACATAATAAAGCAACAATAAAAAACCATTTAGCCTATCCATTTAACAAGTCAGTACAACTCCGCACTAAACAAGTAAATTATAAGCATGTAACTGTAAAAAAAAAAGTGCAGGTTATTATTGTTTATCACACTGAAGAAAAGATTAGAAAATGAGAAGATTTTAGTCACAAAGATGGTTACAGTGGTATTAGCATAGTAGGAAAAAAATTGAAATACCTAAATATGACCATTATTGGAAGAATGTTTCAAAGCTGTTAAAACCTAAACTTTATAAAACCCCAAGGACAGTGTCACATGCCTGTAATTCCGTCCCTCCGGGAAGGTGAGCCAGAAGGATCCCAAGTTTGAGCCCCGCCTGGGCAACTTAGTGAGACGGGGCTGAGGGTGTAGCTTAGTGCGAAAGCCTTGGGTTCAGGCCTGAGGAAGAAACATAGACACAACCCTAAATTTATAAAATGTTTTAGGAGGAAGACAGAGAAAGGGGAATAAAATTAAATGTGTAGAATCAAAAAAACTGGAAGGAAGTACTGTATATTTAAATTGTGAATATTAAATTGCCTCTCAGAGCCAGGCATGGTGGCACATGGTGTATTCTGCCTATATTCCTCAGGAGGCTGAGACAGGAGGATGCTGTGAGTTTGAGGCCAGCTTGGACTGCACAGTGAGTTTAAGGCCAGCCTGAGCTCCATAGCAAGACCTTATCTCAAAAATAAATAAACTGCCTCTCTGCGTAAGGTTTTATACATGAGCTGTGGGTTTTTTCCCCACTTAATACATTTCTAAACGTTCCAAATATTTGAGAGCATTCATAGTACTTTTATAGTGAGAAAGAGAAAAGCCTGGGTTAAGCTTTTATGCTGTTTAACGTGACTCCAGAAGTGTGCGAAGGAAGTGGGAATGTGGTAACTGCACTTCTGGAACATGCTTGGAGGACTGAGCCTCATGGGCTCCTTGTGTTGTCAAAATGCCATTTCACACTGGGCTGTGCCTCTCTGAGTTCCTTTGTCCCCGCCCACCATGGAAGTCAGAGGAGAAAGGACCTGACCACCATTCTGGGAAAGGAAATGCTGGCCTGACTGCCTGCATTTTCGGGGAGTGATAGTTCCAGTCTTGAGGGTTGGTTACTCAAGTGCAGGCACAAGAAGGCTCAGGCCAAGGTTTCTCGTTTGCTCATATTGTGTTCTAGTTTTATAAGCCATCCATTATTGAGAATTTAGAAGACACCCCAGGCACCATGCCAGCGGCTCGCTGTGGATTATCTCACGCAGCACTTAGCGGCCGCTGAGCCTCAGCGATGAGCTGCTTTGTGCTGTGAAGCTAGGAGGTAGCAGAGCTGGCTGCAGAATCTTTGCCACCTGACCCAAAGCCTTTGCTTCTTGCTACTATCCTCTACTCCCTACTTGAACTGCTTTTTCCTTTTTTTAACATGGGGCTGGGGATTGAACCTCCTGCCTACCGGGCAAGTACATCTGAGCCCCCTGCTAGAGGCTCTGCAGTGTCGGGCTCCATCCGGCCTTTGCAGAGGTGACCTGTGGGGGCTGAGAGCATCCTTGTCGGAGCAGCCCGCACCTGGGGTGGTAACCCTGACCAGCACAGTTCGCTGTCCCTCATAGAATCAAGTGGGAGTCTTTAAAAGTGTGAATTAATGATATCTAAGCTAAGGAATCTGAGTCTGAATCAAGTAAAGATGTGGGAATTAACCTGTCCGTCGATTCTCCCCAATTTAGATAAAGAGCTTCCCTGAAAATTACTTTGTCAGAGTTTTTTCAGTGTCATACTCTGCATAAGTGTTTGATGCTTTTAAATAATTCTAATTAATATCAGAATATAAAAAAGTTTTTGCTCAAGCATTACATATTTCTTAAAAACACCATAGCTGGGCTGGGGATTTAGCTCAGTGGCACCACACCTGCCTAGCAAGCAGAAGGTCCTGAGTTCAATTGCTGGTACCGGGGGAAAAAAAAAAAAACCCAGCAGGGCCAGGGATTTAACTCAGTGGTTCTGCTGCCTTCATTGCAAGTTCAAGGACCCGAGTTCGATCCCTGGTACCAAAAAAAAACACCCAGCAAAGCCACAAATTATGTCAGAGTTGTCATTTAAACTTGTATTTCAAGGAAAAAGTTATTGGAAATTTGGATTCCTGAAACTTGATAGCAACATAAAGGTCTAGGTAATTTAAAGAAGCCTTCCAGCTTTGAAGTCTTGTAACTCCTTAGCTTTGTGTTTGTTTAAATTCTTTTAGGTATACAATACATTTACATTTATCACTGGGTGCTTGTACCTGTACATGATGTATCTTAGTTCTTATTTTTTCCCATTACCTGTGCGTCCTTCACCCCCTCCACCCTTCCCTATTTGCATAGACTTTGTTTCTATATTTTTTCTTTTCTCATAATTTTTCCTCTCCCTTCTTTCCTTTCCCCTTCCCCTCCCACTTCCCCTACCCCTTTGGACCTTTTCTTCCTATTTCAAATTATCAATTATTCATTTTAATCCTTATTTACACTTTCAGTTTCTCTCACCAGAGAAACTATTTGGTATTTACACGTGTGTCCTATTTATTTCACTTAAGAGTATCGCCTCAATATGCATCCATTTAGCTAAAAATGTCTCTAGTTTCTCATTCTTTATGTCTGAGTAGTACTCCATTTTGTAAAAAACCCACATCTTTATCCAGTTTCCAGTTGATGGGCATTTGGGCTGTTTCCAAGTTTTAGCTATTACAAACTGTGCTGCTATGAACATGGGTGCACATATATCGTTGTAGTATGATTCTTTTAATTCTTTTGGGAAGATACCCGGCAGGGGAATAGCTGGGTCAAATGGGACTTCCAGTCCTAGTTCTTTGAGGTATCTCCATACTGATTTCCACAGTGGTTGCACCAGTCTACACTCCCACCAGCAGTGGAGCAGGGTTCCTCTTTCCCCACAGCCCCGCCAGCATTTGTTACTGGTTGATTCTTGATAGCAGCCATTCTTTCTGGGGTGAGGTGTAATTTCAGTGTTGTTTTCATCTGCATCTCTCGAATGACCAGTGATGTTGAACATTTTTTCATATATTTATTTGCTGCTTTTACTTCTTTTTCTGACTACTTAGCTTTTATTCCTATTTTTTAAGCTTTGTACAACTCAGAAGAAAACCTCATATTTCTTACCAGACTTTGGCTTTGTAACAGGATAACAGCCTTTCTGGAGAGTGGTGCAAAGCTCTTCACAGTTTTACAGCTGAGACCAGTGACGACTTGTCTTTCAAGAGGGGAGACCGGATCCTGATCCTCGAGCAGCTGGACTCCAACTGGTACCGGGGCCGACTTCGTGACAAGGAGGGGACCTTCCCTGCGGTGTTCGTGCAGCCCTGCCCAGGTAGGACGGGGCGAGCTCCTACCCCGAGGGGAGCCTGACAGCGCTGGAGCTGTGCGCATCCCTCTTCCCTCAGCCACACAGCTTGTACACCTGCACTGGAAAGAACTCACTGATTGATAAAGCTAGGCAGACTTCATCCATATGCTGCTTTGTTAGAGTTATGGGAAAAAAAGTAAAAATACCTTCCCTAAATAATGGCTCATTTTGTCTACTAAATGTATTTTGTGTCTTATTTTCTACTAAGAAAACATCTTTCATTGTTTTGCAAGTTAAATAAGTTCAAAATTAATTTAAAATGATGTTCTGAGAATGATAAGGCATTTCTTAAATGCTTGGTGATGCATCCCATTTCTTTCAACATATTTGGATTTTTGGTGTCTTTACAGCTGAGGCAAAAAGTATGTCTGCTGTAGGTCTGAAGGGGAGAAAGGCCAAAGCCTTGTATGATTTCCATGGGGAGAATGAAGAGGAGCTCTCCTTCAAGGTCAGGACGTGCATCTTTCTATACCTGCATTAAGCATGAGAGATTCTGAAATGTCTTCATTGAAGGGTAGAATATTTGGGTGGAATACTGATTTTTACCTCAGAATGAAGAGATCTCAGACCCTAATTGTAAGGCAAGGCAGTAGAAAAAGTAAATGAGGCAAATAGGGCTGATAAGTTACATGATCAGCCAGGCATTTAGGAATTTAGAGAAACCTTGGCTTAACAATCCCACAGTCCTTTATAACATCAGATCTCAGTGATATGAGAGTTTTCATTTCTCAGGAATATGGGCATTCCCACCCTAATGAAGGACCATCCCTACATGGCCTGCGATGCCTGCTGCCATCATGCAGTTGAAGTTCTTGGAGAAGTCATATGGTCCCTGCTACTGTCAGCCAGTGGAGCACTGTAGCCTCCTAAGACACTATGTTCTTATCCACAAAAGCACTGACCAGCCAGGGGTGATGGCACGTGCCTGTTATCCCAGACTCGGGAGGCTGAGGCAGGAGGATCACCTTGAGTTCAAGCCCAACCTGGGCTATGTAGGGAGACCTTGTCCAACAGAAAAAGCACTGACCAGAGGGACCGTTTGGGACATAGTCCCACAAGGCTGAGGTACTTTGCAAAGATTTTTTTAAAGAAGCTTAAAATGTAACCCCAATCTTACCTCATCAAAGAAGTGCCTCTTGAAAAATTCCAAAAATTCCGTGGTTCTGTTTCCTCAGTCATAGTTGGGCCACAGCCGAGGAGAGCCCCCAGGGCAGTGCCGTGAGCCATGCCGGAGTGCGGAGTGCAGAGTGCGGCGGTCAGGGACTGCCTGAGGAAGGCCGGGCGGGCTGTCCGAGGCGCCATCCCTGGGGCTCCGTGGGGCGGAGGAAGTCCAGCCTAGAGGAGCGACTGGTCCAGATGTGGCTGACAGCAGAGAGCGCCAAACAAGGTTTCCCCTCGTCCACCAGCCCAGGGAAGAAAGAAGGCGCTCAGAACTTCCACCTGCGGGAGTCGGGAGCAGGCTAAGGCGCATCCCGTTCTGAGAACGCTTACCTTTCTATATTACAGTGTGACTTCCGTTAGGAAAAGCAGCAAATGACAGCTATTTCTAATACCCTAACTCTGCAAAACTAAGTCAGTAACCCTATATTCCTTTCCTTAAAAAAAAGTCTTGATTCTTAACATCCAAAAGTTTGCAAACTTCTGCCTTAATACTTTTCCATCTTGAGAGTCAGTGGCTGAAATTATTCCTTATCTTTACATAAGATGTGACTGCAAGTGAAGAATCTGAATTGAAACTTTATGGATGTTATTTTGACCTTTCACTTTTATCAAATCAAATAACAGAACTCTTAATACCCTCCAGAAAGCTGTTGTCATTTCCCATATGTAGGGACTCTACGGTAGTTGTGAAGGTTTTTTGTTTTTGTTTCTGTTTTTGCAGCATTGGGGATTGAACCCAGGGCCTTTGCACTACTTTGCACTACATCCCCAGCCCCTTTTTAAAAATTTTTTATTGTGAGACAAGGTTTCACTAAGTCACTAAGTTCTCCCGGCTGGGCTCAAATTCCCAGTCCTCCTGCCTCAGCCTCTCAGAGTACTGGGCATGAGGCATGCACCACCACACCCAGCTTCCAAAGGCTTTTGGTGAGGGACTCTGCCCAGGTTTCAGTATATTGGCCATTTATATTTTATTAGCCACAGAATGTTAGTAGATAGAACTTCATTTTAAAAATAATTCTAGCCTCTGGAAACTGACCTAATATGTGGGTATGGACCGGAGCTAAGAAAATTAACTTCGGTCATCAATTATTAACATTGGTCATGTTGTAATTTAGGAACCTACTTACAGGGCCGGGGATTTAGCTCAGTGGTTCCAGTTCCTGCCTCACAAGCACAAGGTCCCGAGTTTGATCCCCAGTACCAAAAAAAAAAAAGGAACCTACTTGTAACAGAAACCTTGAGTAGCCAGAATTTTACAGATCTTAAGAGAGTAAATTAATGATGTAATAATCAACATGTTTCCTTTCCATTTTCCATAAGGAAAAGTCTTAATCTAATCCATTTTTCCAGAGTGCAGTTATACTAGGGCTACAGATAAAGTCAAATTAATGTGCTAAAGACATTTTTTCAAAGTAGCCAGTGTCATCTTGGACCATTGTGGAATCCTTTTTTTTGCTTTCACTCATTTTTTCTTTTCTTTGGTTTTTCATTGTAGAATCTTAAACCCAGATATTATGGAAATGGTTAGAAAACCATAAATAACAAAAGAGTAGTGGGGTACAGTGGCACAGGCCTGTAACCCCAGCTACTCAAGAGGCTGAGGCAGGAGGATCATCTGCTAAAGGAATTATATTTGCACAAGAATGAAACAGCCCTGCAGAGAACCCAATGAGGATAACTCAGTGTTCTGAGTCAGGGTTAACCTCTGAGGACAGGAAAAAATACAAATTTGATACTGAGAACAGGGATGCACGGAATAAGCCACATGGCAGAGGAGAAATACCATTATGTGTAAGAATAGATGAGTGCAGAATGCTCAGGACAGTGATAAAAAGCAAGTCTCGAGGGAGCCTTCCTCAGTTAACCAGTCCACGTAAAATGTGGCCATGTAGCCTGGCAGGAACACAAGTCCTGGGCTCACACAAGAACTCAAGAACTGGGTCCTGCTGCTCCCACTCTCTATACATGTAGTACTGGCAAAGTTATGAAATCAATTTCCCCACTCTGATACTCAACAACCTGGACCCACTGAACTGGCAACAAAAGGGATCTGGAAAAAATGAAATCAGAAATAATTTATCAGATAAGAGGAGAAATTGTGCCCCTAGTGCAAGACATGATTAATAAATCTAGAGAGGAGCTCAGGAACATGATGGAATCCCAACATAGGAAACAAATGGAATCCATAAAACAGATGCAAATAGATTTCCAGGACATGAAAAACTCTATTGAAAGTCTACACAGAAGAATGAGCCAGTGTGAGGACAGAATTTCAAATATAGAAGATAAGATTGCAATTAGTGACTAGGAAAAGAAAAATTGCTTCAAAATTATAAGGGAACATGAGAAATCAATCCAGCAGCTGCTAGACGATGCAAAGAAGAATAACATAAGACTGATTGGAGTCAATGAAGAAACAGGAGAGTGTGCAGATGACATAAAAAATCTCTTCACAGAAATAATGGCAGAAAACTTCCCAAGCAGGGGAAAAGAGCTTGACATACAGATAAGTGAGGCATATAGGACTCCAAATAGCCTTGATCAAAAAAAATCTACACATAGGCATGTAATTGTTAAGATTCCAGAAACTCAACAGAAGAACAAAGTTCTCCAAGCAGTGAGAGAAAAGAAACAAATCACATACAAAGGAAAGCCTATCAGAATCACAGCAGACTTCTCAATGCAAACCCTCAAGGCAAGAAGAGCTTGGAGTGACATATTCCAAGCCCTAAAAGAAAACAGCCTCCAACCCAGATTGATGTACCCTACAAAACTATCTTTCAAAATGGATGGAGAAATAAGATGCCTTCATGACAAAGAGCACCTTAGGAACTTTGTGAATACCAAACCAGCACTCCAAAGAATTTTGTACAATATCCTAGGAACAGACATTGAGGATCACAACCCCAGGAAGCAAAGCAGAATGAACCCATCTGGCATGACAAGAAATTAAATGTAAAGAGGGAGAACCCAAGAAAAAGAAAAAGTCATGGCAATGACAAGTCAATATGTTTCAGTTATAACCATCAATGTTAATGGTCTCAATTCACCAATCAAAAAAAATAGACTGCCAGAATGGGTCAAGAAGCAAAATCCAACGATATGCTGCATACAAGAAACACACTTGGGCTGGGGATTTAGCTCAGTGGTTTCACTGCCTGCTGCACAAGCGCAAGGACCCGAGTTCGATCCCCAGAACGAAAAAAAAAAAAAGAAACACACTTAACTCAAAAGGAAACTCATAGACTGAAAGTTAAAGGGTGGAAAACAATCAATTTCCCTTTCTTTAAAATAAACTTCTGAAAACATCCCTGAAATGAGAATAATAACAGTACCCCTCTCTAGGACCGCAGTGCTGTTTGAATGAAAAGTGTGTGGAATAGGACAGCACACGTCAAGGACATGTGTGGCTCACTCACATCTCTAGGTCGCTGCCTAAATGTCGCCATCAGTGGTGCCCTTTCTGCCTGCCTCATGGGTTGTCATCGCCTTGCCCTCCGCCCCTCTGCCAGCTTGTCTTCTGGCTCTAGAATGAGGCCCTTCGTCGCTGTTGCCAAAATGCCCAGAACAGTGTCCAGCACAGAATAGGTGCTCAGTAAATATTTGTTAGATGAAAGAGTGTGTGTGTGTGTGTGTGTGTGTGTGTGTGTGTGTGTGTGTCAGACACTGTTATTTAGTCAAAGGGGATTTTAGATTAGGAGTCTTTAATTTGGAAGGTATAAACTGTAAGGAAAATAAAGTGCAGCAAGGCTGACAATGGCAATTGTTTGTTTCTTTGTTTGCTGCTACAGGGGATTGAACCCAGAGCCTTCGCACTGAGCTACATACCTAGTCCTTTTTTCTTTTTAATTGAATTTGGGATCCTCCTGTCTCAGCCTCCCAGAGGGCTAGGACTACAAATATGCCCAGTGGGAATGGAGTTTGAGGAAAAGAAGCATATAAGAAAATGGTATCATTAGGTTTTCCTTCTCTTTGTGGTATACAGTGGTTCCTTATTTCACGAACTTAATTCTTTCCACAGTTCTGGTCGCAAACCAAATTGGGCGAGAACTGAGTCAAATTTCCCCAAAAGGTCAACATTGAACCTATTGAATTTGATTATGTTCTGGCCCAATTTGGCTTGTGACCGGAATCGTGGATAGAATTAAATTCATGAACCAGGGTACCACTGTACCGTTTAATCCTCTCCGCAAATCAAGATAAATGAGCTCTATGAAGAGAAGGTTATTCACACTGTTCCAGGTGGGCTGCTCACCATGCTCATAATACTTAATAGAAACCAATAATTCTTCCCTATTCCTGTCTTCCTACAGGCTGGAGATGTCATATCAGAGCTGGAATCTGTAGATGATGACTGGATGAGCGGAGAACTAATGGGAAAATCTGGGATATTTCCCAAAAACTACATTCAGTTTTTACAAGTCAGCTAAAGGTGATGCTTGACTGTTCCTGGGCATGAGAACTCACTTGAACTATCAACTCTGACTATCAGATATGTTTTTGCACTATTTTTTTAAACAGAAATATCTAAGGTGTACATGGTACAGTAGAATTTTCTGAAAGCAGAAAACTTGCAGATTTTGTGGTCAGCTTTCTTTCACAGTATAAGCGTGTACACAGAAACCCATGAGCTAGGGATCCACAAGGGAAACATCTAGCAGGATTAGCAAGACAGAGAGACACGTCCCTGGGGAGGGCGTCTGGTGGCACGGCAGCATGGGGAGGCTTCCAAGCAGAAGTCAGACTTGGACATCTGTTTTAATCAGCACAAGTGAATTAACCATGCTTCTTCATTTTTTACTTTAGTTTTAAAAAGAGGACGTTTGACATTCTACATGCTGTAACTATCAGGACATGGTTGGTAATCTAAATTTCATTTCTGATACTCAAATTAATTCTAACAGCTTGAGCACATTAGCCTTAGTGCCAGGGCAAATCCTTGCTTCAGGAGGGACAGTTGTTGAAGTAGTCGGAGCGTTTGTAAGCACATGAAATCAGCTCCCACTTGCCAAATGCTCCTGTGTTACTATTTATCATTTGCCTGAAGATTTGAAAGGGGTCAAAATTCGATGTATCTTACTTAGTGAAAAGAACCAAAACCACCCATGAAATGCCTTGCTGATGCAACTAACCCTTCCACATATGTGCCATACTTAATTCTTTCCTCAGTGTATACTTTGTGTTAACAGCACATTTTCTGAATCTGCAATCATTCCTTTGACAATAGTGGTACCCAAAGGAAAATTCATTTTCTTTGCCTTACCCCAGTAATATATAAAAGCTGTGTCTTGTTATAGTAGTACATTATGAATTACATATGATATCTTAGAATGCAAAGCAATTGTTAAGATGAAAAACAGTTCCAAGACCCCACAGCTCCTTTCTGTGCAATATAATCGGAAAGAAAAATAATTTGAGAAGACTGAAGGTTGGTACTTTTCCCCCCCAGCTCATCTCTGCACAATTATTAGCGTGAACCAAAAACCACTTTCTTGCCATCCATTGTTACACATTCCAAGCTTAAAAGTGGTTCTTTGCATGACTGAATCAATTACAGTTTATGGGCTTGAGCCAAATAGGTTGAAGACAATCTTCCAAACAGATCAATGGAATGAAATTCCATTGGAAATGTGAAATACTTTGCCAACAATGTTCATGACTTTCTTCTATTTTCGAGAAGAGTTTCATATGCTGGACCACTTTTTAAGCTTTTGTTGTTTTTCCCCATTGTCCAAAAAGCCTAGGCAGCCAGTGATTCCAGCGTTAGCTGAATACCATGAGGAGTTCTGTAAGGAAGCAATATTTACTCTGTCCTTGACTGAAGCTCATCTCCCAGATGTATGTTACATTTGATTGTAGAGTACAGCAGATGTGTTTTCTACATTTTGAGTAAAGAAGAGAGTATAAAGAAAATTCTCATCAAATTTCTCTCAAAAGTAACTTCATGAGAAATGGATGACTGAAAGCATTATCCAAACTACATGCTCATTGGCAATGAGTTGTACATCAGCAGTAAGGGGCAAAGGTACAGAACGGGACGTGAGCTTTATGTCTTTGCCTGTAGTTGTAACATCATATATTGAGCATTCTGAAAACCTACCTTTACTAGAGAAAAAAAATCCCTCTTAAATGTTACCTTCTGTAAGCAGAATAAGTGCAATAGTTGTAAATCTACTTGACACTTATAATCAACTGAACAGAACTTCTCAAAGTCTCTTTCGGAAACTAGACTGAATTTTTGAGTGGGGATGGTATTCTTACCTTTATATGTCCAGTCCTTTGTACTGTACTGGGTGGATGCCTGGGTGGGTGGATGGATGGATGGATGACTTTCACATTTAGCAATACCCTCTTAGATTTACTCAATATTATTTCTCTTTAATTTGTTGAGAAAAAATCTATATCAAAATAAAATTCATGGTTACCATGTTCTGTTTCGCTCTATCCCACTGTTTTTTGCTTGCTGTTTATTTCCCATTCAACTGGTAGAAAGCACAAATGTAGCCAGTGGGTTTTCATAGTTACTTTCTTATTTGTATATTGATTAAGTTCAAGACTCCATCATCTTTAAGGAGAAACATAATTTTTATGTCCAACCAATCTCATAGGTGAGAAATAGAAACACATTCTGTTTCCTTTGAGGAATTTTATGTGAAAATTGATGTTCATCTAAACCTCTTTAAATCCTGTCTCTGTGTCTTTTTTCTTTGTTAGGTTAAAACTGGAGACACCATTTAATATATTATTAGAGCACTAAAAGTACATTTCTTCCAAAGATGCCCTTTATATGCTGGAGGGGTAATGCAGTATATCTGCCGTTGTGTTCATGGAAGTCGCAGGTCTGGAAATGAGACTGCCACATTGAAAGAATGAGAGAATCGATATATTTATCAATTTATTAGCACTAGCATTTGAAAAAATATTTTCCTTAGGTTTGTAAATCAACACTCTTAACAGTCACTGCTTAGTTCTTACTCAGTTTCTTGGGCTTAGATACATAGGGTATACACCTAGGGGGACTAGTGAACCGGTCTTTGGACCAAGTAATCAGTTCACTTTGGTGTGGTCATTAAGTTTATTCCCTTTAATTAATGTCAAATGCACGTATACCATATGATTTATGATTCAGTGCCATTTGAGTGCCATTGAATTAATTCTTAAGCAGTGATTCCCCCCACCCCACCCCCAGAACTAATGGGAAATCATTTTGTAACCTATGCCTTTTCCTTCACTTTAATTCCGAGGAAAGATCCAGAGGCTCACTCAAGAGCAACACCACCATCTAGGGGTGCCTCGGTGAATTGCAAGCTCTTCCCGCAAACCACAGAGGCGTCCAGGGACCAGAGCTCACCCTGCACCTGCCTCGCTTAAATGCTTTCCCCCTCGAGGGTCACACAGTTCCTGACAGAACCTAGAGAAAAGCCCCTCTCTCTCGATGTCCAGTGCAGCTCTTTGCCCTTTTCTGTGCTGCAGTGATACATTTCTCTTCACTCTTAGGCAAATGGAATGGGTCTGTCTCAATGACCTGCGAAAGTGGCAGCTGCTCATCCACTTCTCACGATGAGAAAGTTGTGCAGAGTAAATGGAGGCCCTGAGCTTTTCTCTCCCTAAAGCATGTCTTGTCAGCCTCTCTCAGTTTCATGTAGAGGACCTACATTGGTGTTGCTTAGAAACTTCACCAGGCGATTGGTTTGTAGCAAGCAGGGGCTGTGTGTGGGCTGGGGACGTGGGATCCGTAGGCAGCGTCTGCAGGGCGGAGCCCTGGGAGCAGCGCGCAGCCGCCGCTCGGTTCCACGCTAGTGCTGCGCAGAACGCTCGCCGACGTGTTTCGGAGTCTAACAAGTTAATCCAAGCGCTGGTAACAAGACTTAGATTTCAGAGTCCGGGATACATGCTGGATGTTTTTAAAGGAATCCTAATTGTGCATATACCATGGATTATTTATCTTTAAATACTGGTTGTTTCTTTTATTTTTATTTTTTCTTAAGTACTGGGAATTGAACACAAAGCCTTCACAGTTATATCCCCAACCCTTTTATTTACATTTTTAAAAATTTTGAGGGGCTGGGGATTTAGCTCAGTGGTTTCGCCGCCTGCTGCGCAAGCACAAGGACCTGAGTTCGATCCCCGGTACCAAAAAATATATATATATATTTTTGAGACAAGGTCTCACTAAATTGCCCTGGCTAGGCTTGAGCTTGTTATCTTCCTGCCTCAACCTCCCAGAGTGCTGAGATTATAGGCGTGTACCGCCACACCCAGCTTGTCTGTCTACGTTTCACAAAAATTGATCAATAATCTTAACACTAAAATTGGACTGTGTTTATTTCTTCATTATTAAAAAGAATAGGCCAGGTGCACTGGTGCATGCATTTAGTTCCAGCTACTTAGGAGGCTGAGACAGGAAGATCCCTTGTCCCCAGAAGTTCCAGGCCACCGTGGGCAATACAGTGAGACCCTTCCATCTCAAAAAAACAAAAAACTACATTTATTTCTCCAGTACTGCTGAAGTACTTTACTGGATAAAGTCTTAACTGAAGGACCATTGAGGTCCACCACATTATCCTCCAGCCAGCCCTCCCAGTGGCAACAGCTGACGCTGTTACTTCCTTGGCGGGGTGTGATATCATACACCTATAATCCCACCTATTCAGGAGGCTGAAACAGGAGGGTTGCATGTTCAAAGCCAGCCTGCACAACATAGCAACACACACACCCAGAAAAGAGTTGTTACTTCCCAAAGGCGTCAGAGCATTGGGCTGACACTCTAGCTCAGCGCTTTACCTAAGTCTATGCGGGGAGACAATGGTGCGCCCTTGTTTAGATGTGTGAAAGTGTCAGCGCTATTTAAAAATCAACACAGTGATGAGAGAGCCGTCTACTTCATCCATATATACAGCGCTCTCTGGAGGCAGATGACTGTGGAAGAGCGGAGAGGCCTGCGTCCTTGCTGAGCTTTGCTGGGCCATGCGAAGGCCCAGGGAGGCCCCGAAGTAGAGGGCTAGGGTGAAGTTGGAGAACAGGGCAGTGAAACCCTGGACCTGTGATGCTGCCTACCAGGGACCACTGTGCCCATGTAAGTGCCAGGGTCTGCCTGCTGGATGGACGGTGGTCTGTCATGACTTGTTGACACAGAACAGACTATTTTGTGACAAAAATGAGAGTAGTGATGAGACCATGTAAGAATCTGAGAGCCAAACATTGTGGCACACACCTGTAATCCTAGCACACAGGAGGATTGCCTCAAGTTTGAGCCCAGCCTGGACTACATAGCAAGACTCTGTCTCAGAAGAAAAGAAAAGAAAAAAGCTGAGTACCTCAGGGAGATGAGGATCCAGATCTCATTGGAATAGAAGTGCAGAGGAGAACTTTTCACACTGATTGTGCCCACAAAGCCGGCAGCCAAATGACTGGGCCCAGTGCCCAGCCGCAGAGCAAGGCTCCTCGTCAGGACCTGGCAGTGAGCGTTACCTGTTGAGCCCTTGACGGTGAGGACAGGAGCGCTGGGCATCATGGCCAGATCTGGCCACGTACTCCTGGAAGTAATGCCCAGGCCGCCGAGCTGAGCCACCTGTGCAGCACAAATCTCGACAGCGTGGAAGTGAAGAAGCCCGTGACAGGGTGGAAGCCATGCGAGTGACCTGGGTATGGTGGGTGGACAGCTGGCCTTCTCTTCCCCACCTCACGCATAGCCTGGTGCGCTGCCACCAGGCTGGGCTGCGCCCCTGTGCCCATTGTTTAAACTGAGTCAAAATTCATACCACCTAGGGCCGGGCATTTAGCTCAGTGGTTCTGCCGCCTGCCTCGAAAGCACAAGGTCCCAAGTTCGATCCTTGGTACAAAAAAAAAAAAATTCACACCAGCTGCACAGTAATGAGTAAATAATCCTGAGTTCTGACAATTACATAGTCACATAACCATCGGTCAGTATAGAGCACACTTCCAGCACCCTGGGAAATCCCTTCGTGCCCATCCCAGTCTCTGCATCTGTTACTGACTCCACCACACACACACACACACACACACACACACACACACACACACACACACAAGCAGTCACAGTTCCAATTGCTATCCCCATAGATTGTTTTGCTTGCTGTTAAACTTCATAAAAATGGAACCCTGGTATCTGCTCTCTGGCTTTTGCTAACCATAAAAATGAACACAAAACTTGGCTATTAACGTTGCTGTAAGTAACTTGAAATTCATCCATGCTGAATCAATTCATTCCCTTTTACTACTACTATTTCATCAGACCCATAGGACAGTTTGTTTACCCATTCTCCTATTAGGTTTCCTTATGGACACAGCATTCCACTCCTTTTGGATAAATCACTAGGGTTGCTATTTCTCCCAGACCCTGGCACAGGTGCATGCCTGTAGTCCCAGGTATAGTGGCACCTCGGTTCACAAACTTAATTTGTTGCACATTCTGGAAAAGATGGCGCTCTGTGATTGTGCTGTGTGGGAAAGATGGCCATGGTCATGTCTGTCACCTGACACAGAGTTTACAAACAAAAAATTTTGCCAAATGCTTCTGTTTGTGAACCAAATTCTTTGCAAACAAAAGCATTTGTGATCTGAGGTCCCACTGTGCTTGGGAGACTGAGGCAAAAGGATTGCGTGAGCCCAGAATTCACGGCCACCTGCGTAACCGTGATAGCTTGTGCATTAAAAATAAAATAATAGGGTATATACATATCAGCATCCAACAACAAATCACTCATTGATGCAACTGGATACTTAGTAATATTAAAGAATTACTGAAATTTGGAGATGTGCTAATAGGGTTGTGTTTGTTTCCTTTCAAAGAGTCATTTTAGAGATCGCAGTAGTTTGGGTCTGAAATGTCCTCCAGTGGCCCTGGTGTTAAAGGCTTGGTGCCCAGCCTGTGGCACTATTAGGAGATGGTGCCTTTAGGAAGGGGTCAGGTGGAAGGAGCCACTGGGACCCTGCCTCTTCCTTTTTGCTTCCTGCTTTCCATGACCAGGGCTCATCCACCACATGTCCTGCCATGACGCACTGTGCTGCCACAGCCCTAAAGCTAACAGGGCCAGGCTACCCCTGTGCAACTCTGAGCCACAGTGAACCTTTCCTCCATGCAAGTTGATTGTCCCAGGTATTTCGTCACAGTAACGGAAAGCTGGCTAACAGATTCATGCTGAAGTATTTTCTTCTGATAGCAGAGTTGGTGCAGAATAATTGGGGAGGAGAAAATGTCAACCTCACAGCGCTTTACTATGTTTATTTATTGGTTCTGATGAGTGAGCCCAGGGTCTTCCCGCTGAGCTGCACCCTCAGCACCCCCTCCCTTTAAGACAGGGTCTCTCTGGCTTCCCCAGTCTAAGAGCACTGGGATCACAGCGAGCACCACCACGCCCGGCAGTGCTTGGTGTCTTACCCAGCTTGCATTAGAAGTTAGCCAGCCACAGTTTCGTGGATCCTGGCAGATGACCAGCTGCTGGGTAGAAACAACAAACTTACTTCCAGCAGAATTCATAGTTGAGCTTCGTGTTCGTGTCAGCTTCCTGTTCCTGTAAACCTCAAGGTGATACAAAGGGCCCCTTGTGCAGTGGGCTGTGTTACAGGAGAGCAACGCTAAGATTCACCACTTTTACAGCAAGTAGAAGCAGCCTGCTTTTTCTTGGGAGAGACATTACCTCATCCTCAAAGGTTGCTCACAAGGGTGCCAGCACAGCCCTGAGAAAGGGCCCAGCCAAAGAGCAGTCGAGGGCCTGTGTTCCTGGCATACTCAGCAGGAACGTGCAGGGACACACGGTCTGGCAGGATTCCTCCTCACAGTGCAGTTCACTCCTCAGCCTGCTGCCTGTGGACGGAACTTGAGCTTCTACAGGAAATGCTCCTCTGACGGCCAGCCACTTGGACAGGGCATCTCCTACAACATCTAATGATGGCCATTCTCAGTCAGACCCAAAGCAGCCGATGAAGCCAGCCTTCAGCATTGATCCCAGTCTCTCTCTCCAGCTGAGATCCCAGTCAGCCAGGTGTGACTAAGCCCCAGAGGGCCAGTAGTCTGCCTGATGTAGGCACCGTGAGGTATTTAGAGGTGCAAGGGAGTTTAAACTGAAATACTACCCTTTGATGTCACTGTCCGCAATTAGATTAAAGATAAACTGGGCGTGGTGGCACTCACCTGTAATCCCCCAGCACTCAGGAGGCTGAGGCAGGATTGCCTTGAGTTCAAGGCCAGCCTTACTAAATAGTTCAAGGCCGGCCTGAACTACATAGCAAAATTCTGTCTCATAAAGCTAAAAATAAAATTAAAAATAAACAGGCCAAAAAGAGCCTCTGCTCAATGGAGAGACCTCTATCTCATAGCACATTGTTGTCTTCACATGCAAAAATACAACTCACAGGGCAAAAGCCACTTGCGCTCAGGATTTACTGCTAAATCTGACATATCATCACCACATTAGGTAAGTCCCAGGGCAGTGTCACCAATAACTGTACGTTCAGTTGCTATACATGACATTACTCAAGTCACTCAGACCTCAGAAGTCAGGCTGAATGAAACTGTGTTGGTCTGTGTATCTATATCCATTCAGACGGGAGCTGCTGCCAATGGCAGGGGACACAGCAGCTTAGCTTAGGACCAGCCGAGTCTACGTGAGTTTTTCTTCCCCATAGTGCGTGGACAGGAATGACAAACCCAGTGGAAGTTCTCACTGCAGCTGCCACTCAATAGAGGTAGTGGCTTGGGGTCAAGGGCAGTTGTTCCAGCTGGGGCAGGTCTGCTCTTTGGGGATACTTGGCAATGTTTGAAGACATTTCTGTCACATCTATCTAATTGGCAGAGACCAGCAACATTGCTAAACATGCTACAGTGTACAGGACAGTCACCTCACAGTGGTAAGTAAAGTATCAGTAGTGCCAAGGTTGAGAAGCTATGATCTAGGAACCATTGTTCCTCTTTTTTCTCCAGGTGCCAGCATTGTTTGCTTTACTGCCACAACAGTTGTGCTCTTTCTCTTCCCGTTTCACACACACCTTTTTTTCTGATTATTAATCAGGAGGCAATGGAGATGGTTAATCTTTTTTTTTTTTTTGGTACCAGAGATCGAACTTAGGACCTTGCGCTCTTGAGGCAGGCAGTGGCACCAATGAGCTAACCCCCCACCATGGTTCATCTTTTTTTGATATGAGGGGTTGAACTCAGTCCTTGACACTGAGCTACATCCCCACTCCTTTTTGTGGATTTTATTTTTGAGATAGGGTCTCACTAAGTTTAGACTTGTGATCCTTCTGCCTCAGCCTCCCAGAGTACTAGGATTACAGGCGTGGACCACAGTGTCCCAGTTAGTTGGAAGCCTGTTACATGCTCAGCTATGGCAGAGATCTGTGGGTGGTGGGAAGCATGAAATACTCTTCAACAGTGTCACGTTTGGCTCATTGCTTAGTGGCCTTTGTGACAAAAGGCTACCAGGTGGTCAGAAGACACAGAAAACAGATTCGTTTCAAGAGCTACAACTTCATGTCCAAAGTCAGATGAGAGTGGAAGAGCAACATCATAACCTCAAAATGTGACAGCAGCAGTGTCGCCCTGGAGGGGGCCCAAGGTCCAGGATAGTCAGGGGTGATGCCCTCCATAATAAGGCTTCTTCTGCCTCAAGATAAATGGTACAGCTTTCACAAGAGTCATCAAGACTGTCATGTATGGAAAAGAAAGATAAAAGAAACAGACTGCCATGGATGAGAAAGTTCTTTCCTGTGTGCTGAGCCCATGCTGGGATGCATTGCCATTGTGAGGACAATCCAGGAGATGCTGACCAGCAGCTTGAATCCAGGCATGTCATCAGGGAACTGGCATTTCCACCACTGTCATCAACACAAGTGACCGAGGTGGTGACTTATACAGTTCACAGTCCTAGAGAGGGTTGGCTGAGCTACATGTCTTGTCTCTTAAGAGACAGACCACCGGCCACAGCGAGGAGTCAGCAAAAATACAGGGTTCGTCAAAGGGCGTTATCGATGGGTTAGATCCCGGAGCTTGGTGTTGGATTCTGCCAGCTGAGCAGTAACCAGGTTCACTTTCATGGCTGGTGCTGAGGGTGGACAGCCACAAGAGCATGCTGGATTAAGTACAGCTTTTAATTACTGAGCTATTTGTGAGTCAGGCCCAGGTACTTAAGGCAGTGGTGGCGAGCCTGTGGCACACGTGCCACAGCAGTTATCCCTGAAAACTGAAAGGCTTGCCATCACTGACCTAGGGGCTCTCTGTTGAGTGAGGGCCCTGTGGACCCGGCATGTGCTTGTGGCACTGCAGGGGGAGAGAACTGGGGTTCTAAGCGTTCAGGTACCGCTTGCTATGGTTGGATCTGGAATGTTCCCCATAGCCCCAAGTGTTAACGACTCAGTTCCCAGAGCAAGACATTACTGGGAAGTGTGGAGCTCCTGGGAGGTGGGGTCTGCGGGAATTTTAGGCCGCTAGTTGTGTCCTCAAAGGCAACTGTGAATCCCAGGTCTCTCACACAGCCACAAAGGGAATAGGCCTTCTCTGCCACACTCCTGTCATGATTTCCAACCCAGGGAGAACAATAGGGCCAATTAGTCATAGACTGAAACCTCAAGACTGGGACCCAAAGCAAACCATTCCTCTTTTAAAGTTGAATTACCTCAGGGTTTTTTTCTTTGTACATAACATCCATCATAGGTAATTTGTACCTATCTGTGGTATATCTTGCTTTTTTTCTTATTCTCCTACTCTCCCTTCAATCTTATGTACAGAAGCTTTGTTTCCATTTTTTTGTTTCTTGTCCCTTCCTTCTTTTCCCCCTCCTTTCCTTGTTCTCCTTCTCATTTGAACATTTTCTTCCCATTTCCCAATACCTGTTACACATTTTAGTCCTTATTTCCATTTTCAGTTTCTCACACCAGAGAAGCAATGCAGTATTTAAACATGTGTGTCCGATTTATTTCACTTAAGACTATGGTCTCAAGGTGCATCCATTTAGTTAGAAATGTCTCAAGCTTATCTTTCTTTATGACAGGGTAGTATTCCATTTTATTAAAAAAAAAACACCACATCATCTTTATCCATTCATTGGTTGTTGGGCATTCGGGCTGTTTCCAAGATTTAGCTATTAAAAATTGTGCTGCTATAAATGTGGGTGTGCATATATCACCGTGGTATATAATTAACTCAGGAAGATACCAAAGGGAATAGCTGAATCAAATGGAACCTCTAGTTCTTTGAGGTATCTCCACACTGATTTCCACAGTGGTTGCACCAGTCGACACTCCCACCAGCAGTGGAGAAGGGTTCCTTTTCCCCCACAGCCCCGCCAGCATTTGTTATTGATTTTTTTCCCCACACTGTGGGTTGTCTCTTTACTCTGTTGTTTCTTTTGCTGTGCAAAAGCTTTTTAATGAGATCCCAGTTGTTGATTCTTTATATTTCCTGTGCGATCAGGGTTTTGTTCATAAAATCCTTGCCTACACCAATGTCTTCAATTCTACCTGTTCTCTCTTCCAGCAGATTGTTTTAACATTTAGATCTCTGATCCATTTTGATTTTAGTTTCATGCATGGTGAAAGTTAGGGATCTAGTTTTAATCTTTGTCATGTGGAGACAGCCAGTTTTTCCAGCACCACTTATTAAAGCAGCTTTCTTCCAGTGAGGGTGTTTGGCTCCTTTGTCAAAGGTAAGGTGACTGTGTCTGGAGTTGTTTCTGCACCAACCCTATTCCATTGATCCTCAGGTCTGTTTTTTGGCCGGTACCATGCCTTTTTTTTTTTTTTTTTTAACCATGCCGTTTTTATCACAATTTGTAGTATGATTTCAACTCAGAGATTGTGATACCCCCCGCCTTGCCTCTGTTGCCCAGAATTGCCTTTGCTATTCTAGGTCTCTTCTGGTTCCAAATAAATTTAAGGTTCGTTTTCTCTAATTCTGTGATATATGCTATTGGTATTTTGGCCGGGATTACATTAAGTCTGTATAACAATTTTGGAAATATGGCCATTTTTGCTATATTGGTTCCTAACAAAGATCAAGGGGTCTCTTTCCATTTTGATATCCTCAATTTCCTTTTTCAGAGTACTGTAATTTTCCATGTAAAGGTCATTTATTTCCTTCATTATATATTCCTAGGTATTTCATATTTTAGATCCTATTGTGAAGGGTGCCGTTTCCCTAATTTCTGTGTTTGTGTATAGGGAATGCTATTGATTTTTGAGTGTTGACTTTGTATCCAGCTATGCTACTGAACTTAGTTATTAAATTTAGAAGTCTTCAATGCAAAAATGGGGATGTGAAAGACACTTCTCAGATAAATTAGAAACAGCAAAGAAATATATGAAGTGTTCAATATCACTGGTCATTCGTGAAATGCAAATTTAGACACTGAGATTCCACTTCACTTCAGAAAGAATGGCTGCTATCAAGAAATCAACCAGTAACAAATCCTGAAGGGATTTGGGGGGGGAAGGAACCCTTCTCCACTGTTGGTGAAGAGTGTAGACTGGTGCAACCACTGTGGAAACCAGTGTGATTTCTCAAAAATATAACTAGAGGTTTCATTTGACCCAGCTCTCTCTCCTGGTATCTTCCCGAAAGCAACACACCATAGCAATATATGCACACCATGTTTAAAGCAGCAGTTTGCAATAGCTAAATCTTGGAAACAGCCCAAATGCCCATCAACTGACAAGTGGATAAAGATAAGGATGTGGGGTTTTTTATACAATGGAGTACTAATCTGCCATGAAGGATGAACTTCAAACATTTCTAGCTACATGGATGGAAATAAATCCTACACACGTTTAAATACTGCCATTGTTTCTCTGGTGTGAGAAAGTCAAAGTGGAAATAAAGACTGAAATGTATAAAGGATGTTGGAAAATGGGAAGAAAGTGTTCAAATGGGAAGGGGAACAAGGGAGAAAGGGATCAAAAAAAGTGAAAATAGATGGAAAAGCTTTTCTACATAGGGAGAGGAGGGAGCTTGGGGGCAGGGGTAAAATAAAAATTTAAAAGATGAGGAAAGTTGAAGGCCTGAGGTAATGCATGAAACAGAATGGGTGACTGGGAGAGGACATACTGGGTAGTGGGCAGCAAAAAAAACCCTCATGAGTTTATAGACTACTTCTCTCAAGATTCAGCTTCACCGTGCAGGTGCCTAGTAATACACTTAGGCCCAATAGTCTGAGCACTGTGTAGTTGCTAGAGGCAAACATATTTGCGTATGTTTTTTTTTGGGTACCGAGGATCGAACTCAGGACCATGCACTTGTGAGGCAGGCACAGTGCCACTGAGCTAAATCCCTGGCCCTGGTTTTTTTTTAAATCAAGCTCATAGTTCTCATTTTTTTCAGTCTGATGCCATGCTTCATGTTTTTCCCGGGCCATCTATTATTTCCTAAAAACTTGTGAGAAATGCCAATTTTCAGCCTGCACCCCAGAACAGTGGTGACAAATCTATGGGACACGTTATTTTTCTTTTAAAATATGTTAATGTATACATGAGTTTTCCCTAAATGGAAACCTCAGCATTCAGCTTTGACTGCAGTGTTGGCACTGTGCAGTAAGTAGGTTTTGGGTTGCAGTTTGGGCACTCATCTCTGAAAAGCTCACCACCATCACACCCCTGGAACTATGGAAATCAAAATTGGAGGGCAAACCAAGATGCATTATGTAAAGGTACAATTCCCAATGAGAAATGTAATTGTGTTGTATACCTACAATGTACCAATAAAAGAATTAAAAAAAAAAAATTTGAGGGCAGAGCCCAACTTTTAACAAGACTTCCAGATGGTTTAAGAACCATCAAAAAACTTAGCCACTTGATGTCCTCTACCACACCAAGACCCAGCACCATGCTCCAAAAAGGTTAAGTAAAGAAGTACCACCCCCTTCTTAAGACAGCAGCTTTCTTTCGCTCAATAATTTTCTTTTTTTTTTTGGTACCAGGGATTGAACTCAGGACCTTGAACTTGCAAGGCAGGTGGCTGGACCACTGAGCTAAATCCCCGGCCCAAATTTTCCTACTTAAAAAAAAAAAAGTACCACCACCATCATGGGAACCTTTATCCTTTATGTAACAATTCCAGATCACTACAGCATAAAATAGCATAGTACATTTTCAACTATGTAATGGATAAAATCTGTAAAAAAGCTCAAAAACCCTGTAATCCCAACACCTGGGAGGCTGAGGCAAGAGGCCCAACATGAGCTCATGGCCAGCCTGAACTACAGTAGCAGGGTCCGGGGACAGAGAAAACATGGAATACTAACATGCACAGATGGAGTAATGAAAATCTATGGTTTTCTCACCTAAACTGTCTCTGAGAAACAAACCAAAAAAGGGCAGGGGATGTAGCTCAGTGGTGCAGTGCTTGCCTGGCATGTGCAAGGTCCCAAGTTTGATTCCCCATACCAAAAACCAACCAAAAGGCTCAGAACCATTTACCACCTACCTAAACTTACTGAAAAAAATCAGTTATCCAATTCACCACATTAGACTTAAAAGCTATGTTCTTCAGAAGCAAGCCATCACAAATAGGATTTTATTTATCACTATTAAAAATCTGGATTTTAAACAGACTCTTGGACTGGTGGTTCATATCCATCAGCTCTTTCAACTTTAGCTCCAGTCTCATCTCCAGTAGCTTTTCCAGAGCTACTACCTTCACCATGAAGCTCCATGAGTTTTCCCACTGAAAGGGGAAAAAAAATTTGTTATATTACGTCTTGGAAACAATGATCTTCAATACAAGGGACAGAATGGAAAAAAGCCATTATTTGTCCTTAAAAGCTTGTATTTGGTCCCATCATTTTTCCTTTCAGGAATCTTATGTCACTTACATTCAAACTTGGGCTTCTTCAGCATTTTTACTTTTCTGACAAAGACATCATGAAGAGGATAAATAGACTGGCAAGCTTTTTCTATGTCTTTCCCAATGCTGTCTGGAATCCTGCAAACCACAGTGACAGTTAAGTGAGTTTAAAAATCAAAACCAATCTTCTGGTTCTTACACATAAGATATAGCATCTCTTTTTTGGGTGGGTACTGGGGATTGAACGGGCAACACAGAGCTACATCCCCAGCCCATTCTGTGATGCTCCTGCCTCCACCTACTGAGTAGCTGGGACTGATTACAGGCATGCACCATCATGCCCATAAAGCAATTTCCCTTTGATGGAAAGCCTTAGAATACATCTACACATGCAACACTTCATTTACCCCCAGAAGCCCTCATATTAAGCTTCACTATTGAGCTGGGGATTTAGCTCAGTGGTTCTGCCGCCTGCCTCGCAAGGACAAGGACCTGAGTTTGATCCCCAGTACAAAAAAAAAAAAAAAAAAAAAGCTTCACTATTATTGTCACTTTTATAGGTGGGGAACAGACTGAGTTACACAACCACCTACTAACAAAATGAGTATCCAAGTCTTCTGAGTCCTAGCCTTACTATGGCTTTTCCCTTACAACCTCTTGGCCATCTGAATACTGCATGGGAACATCAGAAAAATGTAACAGTTATCAGTGGACATCAACTGGGACCGAAACATTTTTTCATCACTTATTCCCATCCATCACTATGGGAAGTTTTGGCTAATTAAAGCCAGAACATCTCCTGTCCTTCAAGCCACACTATATGCTCTGACAACTTAAAGTTACTTAGCAATTAACTTTCATTTAAAGGAATTTTTAATTGGGATTCTCAGAAAAGATTTAAACACAGGTCTGATTCCACCTTGTCTCAGATGCCTTCATTCATCCCAGGGATAATTAGCCATTCAGAGTTGGGTTGTAAAAAGGAAGAACACTTACAACTTATTTACCACTTCCTTCAAGTCATTTGTCTGCACCTCTCGGGTCATGATTTCCATCATCTTCTTCCGGATTTGGCGGACCTGTTGGTGCTGAGCATAAGAGGTCTTCCGTATCTGATTGTTCCTTTTTTTAGTAAAACCAACACAAAACAAACGAAGTAAATAACCATCGGTAGTCTTGACGTCAACATGAGCTTCGATCATGGTCTAGACAGAAAGAGATAGTATCACATATAACAGATTTTAATGTTACCAAAAAATATTTTTTGACACAATCCTATTATTTAGTTAGGGGTTTTTTGGAGTCAGGGTGTCACTATGTGGCCCACACTGGTCTCAAACTCCCAATGATCCTCCTGCCTCAGCCTCCCAACCACTAGGATTACAGGTGTGCACAACCACACCTGGTTTAGATACAGTCCTATTATGTAGTTCAGGATGGCCTCAAACTAGCAACAATGATTAGAATAGGCATGCACCACCATGCCTAGCTTAATATCAATACTCCTTATATATCTAGTTTACAGAACTGCATTGAAATGAATAACCCCCCATTCTCACTACCCCTCATATTCAGCATAGAAACACCCAGTCCTCTCAGCTGTATCCACAACCACATCTTTTTATGTACAGGGGACATAAGCTGTTAGTAGCTACTCCTCACCAGAACCAGGCAAGACAAAAGGAAATAGGTACTAAGGCTGGATCATGGGACACTACCCTATGAGCATCCACACTTATGATTTCATCTTAACAAAAAGTACTGTGAACAGTTAAATACTGCTATATCATTAAATGTATATATTTTTTTGGTACCGGGGATCTAACTCGGATCCTTCCGCTTGCGCAGCAGGTGGCGAAACCACTGAGCTAAATTCCCGGCCCTAAATGTATATTTTTAAAAACTCCTTTACAAGTATTTCTACACTGAGGCCATGCTAAGAATTCCAAATTTAATTTCACAGCTACGATATAATTAAAATCCATAATTGATGGGTTGCCTCAATTTAAAAGAACCCATCTTAAGGCTAAAAACAAACCTGTCTTCCTTAGATTTTGCAAATTATATCCCGGAGTTTAAAAAAATCAACATATCAACCAAGCACACGCCTGTAACCCCAGCATTCGGGTGGCTGAAGCAGGAAGACTGCCAAAAGTTCAAGGAATGACTGAACTATACAGCAAGACCATATCTTAAAAAACAAAACGAAACAAAGAACATATCCTATCCCCAGCACCATAAAAAGAGAAAATACATTTCACTGCAATTATAACCAAATACTTTCAAGAATGCAACCGTAAAACCTCAGAGGAATGTCAGGAATAAATGTAACGGTATAATCACTTTGTATCATTTGGGACCGAAACATTTTGTCATCATTCATTCCCACATAAAAAAAATAACACCAAGAGGTGATTACAAAGACACATAGGAATTGATGTAATTATTTTCCAAAATGAGTTTACTGTTTTGCATCAAGCACCATGCCAATCAAGTTAACATGCATTTATTTCACCCTCATAACTGAAGTACTAATTTCCATTTTACACATCAAGAGACAAAGTCTTAGCAAGTTTAAGTTACCTTCCAAGGAGCCATGTTCAACCCCAACAGAGGCTTTGCCACGATTATGCTCTATTACCACAGGTAATACAAAGGCTAGCCTGAGCAAGCAAGGCCTTGATTTTCAGGGAAGGGGGGAGGAGGGAGAGGGAGAGAAAGGAAGCAAGCCCAAGCCTACCCTTTCACCATAAATTCACTGGATTTTGAGATCCCAAGATATTCTGAAGACAGGCAAAACTGCCTTGTTCACCTACCTCCAACAGGCCAAAAACACCCAATAAAAATCCTGGCTTCGATTTAAGCATGTATGTAAACGTTCAACGATGCATACTCAGGAGTGCCAAACCCAGAGTAATCAGAGGACACCAAGAGATCAAGTTCTTAAAATGAAATTCAAATCTCCACTCCAGGATAGGTTCCTTCCACACCATGCCATCGTTGGTCACACACCCCAAACTCTAAGCTCTCCAAGAGGACTTTTGGTCTCACCTGCCATTTCTTGACCATGGAACACATTTTGTCACGGGTGAGATCCATACCATGGAAGTTAGTCAGGCAGTTTTTGCCCTGAACATCTTCTGTAATTAGCTTGAATTTTCTAAAGGCAACTTCATCGTTCTGCAGATCAGCAAGGCTCACTTCAAACACACGACCTTTGAGCCCATCAGATGCAATTTCTACAAAACAATAATCATGCCTTGTTAATAGGAACCACATAAACACAGACTAGATTTCAAGTCAGGCAAATCAACTGAAGTTAAAATTATAAAGTCCGTAACTTTTGTCATCAAATTCATCTAGACAGTAATGACTTATTGGCAGCATCCATTTATGTTCAAAATTCCACATTTTCTTAAATTCTAAAAGCATCGTCTTACTTCTCCATGTATACAAAGAAAAAGCACTCCAAAAGCCTAATTTGCAAGGAAGAGCTGAAATTTCCAGACTCCCACCACAGGACCAATAGTTAGTTGACCAAGATGCTTACCACAATACACATAACCCAAACTAAGAAAAATAGACCAAATATAAGATACTCACTGGTTCCTTGAGTTCTGGTGACTAGTGTTTTTCCAATATTTCTTATGTTGAACATAGCCGGTGCCTTCACGTCATACCAGTCTTTTTTAGAAAATGGGTCAACCCTGGATTTAAAAAAAAAAAAATGCTTAAGTTTTCATTGCAAAGAACGTATTGATGCGATTTCTTAAAGTTACCTTATTGAAACACCGTTAACATTAAACGCTATTAACTGGCAACTTAATGCGGGGGGTTTTTCTCTCGCAGTAAGGCGAGGGCCGCAGGTCTAAAGCTACCTCTTCCTCTTCTCTCACTCTCCTGACCCGATCCTCTGAAATTAAAGATTTCTCTCCACGAAGACTGGTCCTCCCACTGCAGCATGTCCTCGAGTCTGAAGCCATTACCTGGTAACTAACACCCTCAATGGCCGCCTGAGAGCCTGCCAAGGAGGAACCCAGGTCCTACAAGAGGCGAGGTACGGGGTCCCGAACGAACAAGGACAGTGACTCCCTAGACTCCCGCTCTTAAGAGTGGCAGTAAAAAGCCTAAGTTTAGGCGACCCGAGAGCCCACAACACAGCACACGCCAGCCCCGAGATAGGGCGGCCACAAGCCTCACACGCTGCGGACCCGCGAATGTCGAGGCAAGGGAGCCGGCCACCGAGACGTAGCAACCCTGTGAGCCAAACCACCGCGGCCCAGGGTGCCCCGACCATCCTCGGCCCGTGCAATCCGATTGCATCCTAGCCGTCTGGTGCACGCCGCCATCGAGAACCCACCGCTGACTCCCGTAGGACCCCCAAAAAGCAGGGACTTATGGCAATCGGCACTTACACTTTCTTCTTGGCTCCCTTTTTGCCGCCTTTCGTAAGGCGCTTGTTCTTGCCCACCGCCATGGTGCTGCTCAGAGAGCCAAAAGGGTGGAACTATAACTCGCGCGAGAACTTAGGCGTATGGGGCCGGGGCGGGGAGGGGCGGGGAGGGGCGGGGCGCGCCGTCTACGTGACCTTTCACCTTTCGCCTTTCCGGTCTGAAGAATATCGCGACAACAGACACGGCTGCGAAGGCAGTTGCGGTAGCTCCCTCGCGTGTCCGGAGGCCGCGCTGCGTTGCAGACTTGTTTTCTCTTAGGCTGAAAGTTTCTGAAGAAAGAGACGCCACTCGGCCTCGTTTAAACCTGAACTCTGTACTCCCAGCACTCCAGAGGCTGAAGCAAGAGGATCGTGAGTTCAAGCCCAGCGTGGGCGACGTGAAACCTGTGACGACGGTAGAAACCAACCCCTAGTCACCAATTCCCCAGCAAGCTTTTAAATCTTTTTTTTTTTTTTTTGGTACCGGGGATCGAACTCAGGACCTTGCGCTTGCGAGGCAGGAGCCGTGCCACTGAGCTAAATCCCCAGCCCTAAATCTTTCTTTTTAAATTATAAACCTTAATTATGGTACAGAAAAAAGTAAACAACTTTCTTTGAAAAAATATATTTATTGTGAAAACTATAGTTGTGGGGTAGACATGCTGTGGTAAATTAAAATGCCTTATTCTGAAAATGAACAAAAGTCCCATTTCCAGTCAGATTATAAAGAAACCTGCACCCAGCCAGCATGGTGCCGCCCCACGCCTGTGATCGCAGCGCTCTAGGAGCCTGAGGCAAGAGGATTCTTTGCAAGTTCCAGCCTAGTTTGGGTAACTTAGTGAGATCTCTGTCTCAAAAATTTAAAAAGAGGCTATGGGGCCGGGGATTTAGCTCAGTGGTTTCACCGCCTGCTGGGCAAGCACAAGGACCCGAGTTCGATCCCCGGTACAGACAGACAGACAGACAGATAGATAGAGCAAGCTGTGGCTGTAGCTAGCTCATTGCAAAGGCCCTGGGTTCAATCCCCAGTATTGGGGGGAGGGGGGGAGGGGGGGAGGGGGGGAGGGGGGATACAAATGGCTGAGAATAGTACAAGAAGGGCACAAGCTATAAAGCTAAGAGCATGCAAGGCCCTGAGAGAGAGAGAAAAAAAATCTCAGAAATACCCAGAATGATGCCGGGATTTAGCTCAGTGGTGCCACCGCCTGCTTCGCAATTGCAAGGTCCCAAGTCTTATCCCTGATACCAAAAAAAAAAAAAAGAAAGAAAACTTGTGATCTTTGTATCTCAACCTCCCAGAGTACTGGGAGATTTTATATGTTTTAAGTGTCACCACAATAAATAAAAAAGTCAAGGTTGAGGATGTAGCTCAGTCGTAGAGAGCCTGCCTAGCTCATGCTAGGCAAAGAAAAAACATTCTTAGCTGGCCTACTTCCAGTTCCATCACCACTTTTTATTTATTCATTTTTTTCTTTTATATTTTTTCTTGCAGCACTGGGTATAGAACCCAGGGTCTCTCATGTGAGGCAAGTGCTCTACCACCAAGCTTTTCCTTCAGCTCCTTCACCACATTTTAAGGCCCCCAGGTGTGACAGTTAAAGTCAACTTGATGGTTTGGGGATCTACCTAGGGCAGTGATGGTGAACCTTTTAGACCTTTGATACAAACAACCCGCTGCAGCACGGGTGTTATAAGTTCACCACCACTGACCTAGGGAGTCAGTAAAGCACACTTCTGGGGGTGTCTGAATGGGTCATGGAGGTGTGACTTTGGGGTCCATATCTGGACCACATCAGACAGTTCCTTTCTGGCACCATGCCCTGCTGAGCTTAACAGTGGCCATGAACTAAGCATCTGTTCTGCCTGGTCTTCTTCCATGAAGCTTCTGCCTTGGAGCCAGCTGACCAAGGACTGGACCCCTGAAACCATGAGCCAAATTAAACCTTTTCTTTAGTCATGGATAGTTTGTCCAACAGTGGAAAAGCTGACTAATACAAGGTACCCATCCTACAGCCATCTAGAAACTACTTGCCATGCCCAGGACTAAACAGTCTTCCCTGGCTTCCCTTCTCCTCCCTCGTGGACAGGCACACGCCTCTGCATTTTTAAGACAGCTCAGCTTCCTTTCCTATTTCAAAAGGAGCTTGGTTCCCCAGACAGAGAGACTCTCCTGGACCTGCTTCCAGGAGACCTAGTGCTACTGAACTTGTTAGAAACTACACTACAATGACCAAGTCCCTTTCTCACTATAAGTAAGAGGGTACAGACAGCAGCCTTTTTCTTTTTTTTTTACACACACACAGTCATTTATTTTATGTTAAGACAGTAATTTTGTTAACCAGAATGCTTGGATTAAATTACCTTATTCTTTCCTGCTTTTTTAAGAAAGACAGAAGTTCAAAGCACTCAGAGTGCTGAGTAAGCAAGTGTGCATGTAAACTGAGTAAAACATGAATACTGATTATTTTGTCATTTTGGTCTGGTCCAGAAGAGGCCTATTTTAGGAGCATGACAAAACATACTGCATAAGAAGACCACTGATAACATCAGGTTCTGAACTCGGGAGATTTTACGCATAAAAATAATATATTTTTCTTAGAAAAAATAAAAGAGAAGCAGACAACAACGTTAAAATGATTTTTCTTATAGAGCTCATCAACAGTATTAGCCTAGTCCAGTGGTGGCAAACCTATGCTGCACATGCTGCAGTACCTGTATCACTGAAAGCTCTAAAAGGTTCACCATCACTAGCCTAGTAATTTATCAATGTGAATTCTTAGAAGAATCTCATCCTTAAAGGAGGTCCACAATATCTGCCTTAAGCCTTACTGCAAAATAAAAAGAAATAAGGTGATAAAATGCTAACATAGAAATAAGTGACATCTAAAAAAAAAAATCTTAAAAAGTCCAAGAAGTATATTCCATGATCAAACCAATGAAAATTCCTAAAAATGAGTAAAATACTTCATCACTAGTAGATGACTGCATATCTAAAATAGAAAATGTCACTTTTAATAGTCTGGAGAAAAGATCATGTCAACAATTTGGAAATAAAAACCTACATAGGTGTTGACATAAGAAAAAAGTACAATACAAAAAAATGTTGAGGGGCGGGGATTTAGCTCAGTGGTTTCGCCGCCTGCTGCGCAAGTGCAAGGACCTGAGTTCTATCCCCGGTACCAAAAAACCAAAACCAAACAAACAAAAGAAATGTTCAGAGTTATTTACAGATTTAAAAATAGTTCCGATCTTTTCAGCAAAAATGGCAGCACACCAAGTGCACCAAATTATCACAGTCATCTTTCCACAGAGAAAAATACTAATGCAGACTACGAGATTTCTGAAAAGATTCACCACTGTATAATTTTTATTTAAAACTTTAAGATTTTATCCATGCTTATAATGCAGAAGAAAAGAGAAAATCTTGGAATAAAGACTAAATTTTAGTTTCTTCTAAAAAGAAGAAAATATGACAACAAAACCCTGAATAACAATTATAATTCATAAAGAAGCACAAGAACATGCCAATTCATCCTGTTAGTAGATATAATGCTGGGTAGTAATGAAGATTGCTTATCTAGTCAAAGGTGTTTGACAAACCACACCTTTAATCAAGTTTTCCATTCTGAAGACTATTATTGGCTTTCTCTTGTCTGATGAGAGAGATGACTTTGATGCACCCTTTAGAGATTTTGATCATCCACATGACATTCATCACATCCAGAACAATACAAGTAGAGATCCAGGAACACTGGATTACAAATCCCAGCCTGATGTAGGGTTCTGTTCCATTCACGGAATACAAGAAGCTATAGAAAGGAGGTATTACAACAATTTGCACAATGAAGAACACCATTGACATGAGAATTCCATTGATAACATTAGCTTTGGAAAACTTTGGATACTTCAGAGCTTCAAAGAACCACCACTGATTCACAAAAGGGCTGGAAAGCTCTCCAAGCAGTCGAAAATTTGCAATGTACTCCAGCACTTGATATTTCAGTACAAAGCAGTATGCATACAGTGCTGCACAATGATGAATTATGAAAAATGTGTCACCAGTTTCCAATAGAAAATGAGAATCAACAAATCAGAAATGAGGTAGCCTGAAGCAGTAGCAATATTTAGTTTCACAAGTGATGAATCACCCCAAAGTGGATCAGCTCTAGTAGCCTCATCAAAGAAGAAAATATAAGAGGCCCAAAATCCCAACCACCAGAGAATGGCATGTAGATACTACCCTTGAGTTCCATTCAATCTTCTTTTCCAAGCTGAGACTATTAAAACCTGAAGAAACTTTTGCAGAAAACCAGTAATTTACAAAGTGGAAAAGAAACTGGAAGGTGAAAAAGCTAGTACAAAGAGTGCTGATGACCTGTTTGGTGTTGGTATCCATATTTCATCAACAGTTTTTAGTCCACCATCGTCTGTCCCTGAGGGAGGGTACAGAGGAGCAACAGTTCACTGCAGCAGAAGCAGGAAAAGCAACAAGGGAGCACCCTTTTTCTTATTGTTCCCTATCTCTTAGCACACAGTAGCCCCTGAAAATATTTGTTGAATGAATAAATAAGGGGTTAAATCACACCAGTCATCTTTTGGACTTTGGTGAATCAGTCCAGATTTTCAGAATAATTTTAGGAACCAATAAGATTGCAATTTTTAATGTCACCAAACTATAAAACAAACCAGAAAACAAATGCCATTTACTATCACATCTTTTCATTTTTTCTTTTTCGAGGCAAGGTCTCACTACATAGTTCAGGCTTGCCTTGAACTCACTGTAGAGGCCAGGTTGGCCCCAAATTCATGGCATTTCTCCTGACTCAGCCTTCCTAGGGCTGGAATTATAGGTGTGTGGCACCACACCAGGCTAAAAAGTCAGTCCAGTTAAGGGAGTAAATCAGCTTTATGAAAATTATAGGCCTTGTTTTTTTTCATTTCATTGCAGACTGGTGAAAACTAGTGACTAGGGCTTCTAAATATAACACCGAGTCTAATAAACTCTCTGTATGTGTTCTGTAACCTTGACTGAGTTTACTCGGAGGGCCAGTTCACCAGATTAAAACTTTACCAGTGGAGGATGTTATAGACCCTAAGGCTCCTCTTTCTGCACAAGAGTGAAAGCCACAGGGGAGGCATTAATGAAGTCAGCTTTCTCTAGTTTTCCTGACAACACTGGCAATCTAAGGGATTTCTCAGAGGTCAGCATTTTGCTGACTGTTCTGTTGAATGATACAACTGTCAGTTTTAATTGAGTTATATTGAATAACAGACAGGAAGTGTGAGACCAGGTTTTGGGGTCTTCAACATTATTTAGAAGTATCAGATAGAGAGGCTCCTACCTATGTTCTCAGTATTGTATTGTGAAAGTAACTACCAGAGGCTTAAATAACTTCAACCGCTTCTCATTGTTTGTTTAGAGAAGAGTCTTGCTGGGTAGCCCAGGCTGGCCTTGAGCTTGCCATCCTCTTGGCTCAGCCTCCTATATGCTGGAATTACAGCCATGCACTACTTGCTCAAAGATGCTGTTTAGCACCTGCAAGGCTTTGGATTCAATCTGAAGGGGGAGGAAGTTTCACATAGAATAAAATGGAACAGAAAAATGCAGATGCCTTGAATGCATGAGGCCCTAGGTTTGATTTCCAGTACCACAAAAAATAAAATACAATGAATTTTTAAAAATTTCAGAATACATCAAACTTCGTAAGTGCTCTTCCAGTGACCTATATGCACCCCAGCCCCACAGGGTGATACTTTAAATTGGTAACTAATTGTTCTGAGTAACTTGAAAACTCTGCTCAAAGGGAAATTCTCTTTTTCTCTCCTGAAATACCACACAACCACATTTTTTCTATTCCTGTTTTTTGGGGGGTGTTTTGGTACCAGGGATGGAACTCAGGTTCTCGCACTTGCACAGCAGGCGGTGAAACCACTGAGCTAAATCCCCAGCCCTACTATTCCTGTTTCTGCATTTCTCCTTCCCAATAATTGCTAATATGAGAAGTGGTTTAAGGTTAGTTAAGCCTCTGGTAGTTACCCTGACAATACAATATTGAGAAAATAGGTAGGAGCTTTTATTAGATCTTGGCAGTGGGAAAGAAAATTAACATTATGGAAGCCATGGCCCAGTAGTAGAATTGTGTACTTTATCTTAAGTCTCATTTAACACTCACAGTGCTACAGCTACAGTAAGGATTACTAAAGGAGGAAAGAAGACTGATGCATTTAATGATTTTCCCCCAATTATACAGCTAAGGGTGAAGGACTGGTTTTCAAGCTCAAGTTTGACCACAAAGATTGAATATTTTTTCTTACAAATTCTCAGATGATGCTGCTAGTCTGGGGTCCCCGTTTTCAGAAGCACTTGGAAAACTTTATCATCTAGTACCTGGGTTCTGCTTTTTGTTTAGTTTGTTGGTCCAATTTTTGATAGTGTTGTTACCTGTTTTGAGGTGCTGGAGTCTCCTCTCACAGGTGATTTCTAGGTCTTTTTCTATTACCATGGACCCTAGCTCCCTATACCGTGGTACTTCAGTTCACGAAATTAATTCTTTCCATGATGCTGGATGCAAACTGAATTGGACAAGAAGTGAATCAAATTCAATGGTTAGGTTCAATGTTCACCTTATGGAGAAATTTGATTCAGTTCTCCTTCAGTTTGGTTTGCAACCAAAATTGTGGAAAGAATTAAATTCATGAACTGAGGTGCCACTGTATTTTTTAGATTCACCAGGGTAAAAGCCAAACCACCCAAGGCTCCAGAAAACAAAGGAGAGAGACTACAAACCTCATACACCTGCAAACCAGTGGATGGCCTCAAGTTTGTTTTCAGAAAATACCAACCAACCTGGTGTGCCAAATAGGTAAACCATTTTGTTCCCACTGAATACAAGGGAAAATCAGCCCCTTCTTGGAAACAGGGTCTCTCCTTGTATGGCTTATGTAGCAAGTTTTGCTACTATTTTGCCTGCTACAACTCACTTGTGAGATGCTCACCTCAAGTTAAAATGACCTCTTTTGGCTTGTTCTTATCTTTCTTGGGATCCTCTTTGGTGGCTCAAAAATTGTTTCTCAAAGAGATAATAGTAATTAATTGCACAGAGCCCTAAATTTAACCATATCCCTTTCCTAATTCTAACATTTAGCTGAAAACCTGACAGCCTAGATGAAATTGCCCAGAACATTGTCATCCTCCAGAATCAAGTAGACTCACTGGTAGCAGTAGCCCTATAAAGCCATAGGGGACTAGGCCTCCTAGCTGCTGAAAAAGGGAGATTATGTTCGTTTCTAGAAGAATGTTGCTTCTATGTCAGCCAATCTAGAACAGTGAGAGATGCAGCACAAAAGCTAGCTGACCACACTTCTAGGATCTACCAGGAACTATCTGAGCCCTGGGGAGCAATCCCTGATCAAAAATCTAGAATTGGGCATTGTTAAGGGTTGTACCTAGATGTCTGCCCAAAGCCTCATGCACTCATAGGTGAGGCTTTTGGTGGTGGCTGGACCATGAGGTGTGTGATACTGGGATTAAGGGCGTGGATAATGGAAGGCCCATGCTGGGTGTGGATGGCACTCCCCAAAGGGCAAGTAGCCTGAATGGGATTAAAAAAGAAGAGGTGGAAGGCAGGCTGCTGCTGCCACCACTGCCACTGTCTCCTGCCACTGTCTCCTGCCTATTCTGTCATGGACCATTTCTCTTCTGCACCACCCCTCTGCTATGCCACCCTGCCTTAGAGCCAGCCAACAATGGACTGAAATCTCTACAAACTGTGAGCAAAAATAAACTTTTTCCTCCTTTAACTTAAGGGTGTCAGGTATTTTGTCTCAGCAATGAGAAAGTAACTAAGGCATCCTACTTACTTCCCTTGATAGGGCCTTTATTAATGCTTCTCATAGTCTTACTGCTTGGACCATGCATACTTAATCTCTTAGTCAAATTTGTTTCTTTTTGTTTAACAGCCATTAAATTTCAGATAATGAGCCAAGCCAAGGATTAAAACCCACTTCCATATCTACAGCTCATCAAGAACTCCTTGGAGGAGGCATATAGCTCTCTTAGCCCCTAGATCACAGAGGACAAGAGCTTCATGGTCTCTGGGTAGGTAGGGCTGGTGCCCCTATTGAGTAGGAAGCAGCTATGGGAAAATGGACATTCCTCCCTTAGCACCCTTAAAGATTTTCAGGGACCAGGTCTCTTGGAGTAATAATACAGATAGCACAATTGGATCTATGAGACCACTGCCCTCCACTCAAGCCTGGGCAAAGCCCCAGGACCAACCTCCTGACCTTTGTCCTAAGGCCTACACTCCAGCAGCAGAGATAAAAAAGACCCCTAGGCCCACCTTAGAAGATTCTGAAGTCCCAAACCTAGATGCGTATGTACCAGATTCTCCAGTATGATTTTTAGTAACTGTTTTTCACTTGGAACTAATTGAAGGTTCATCTATATGGACTGCATGTCATACATCCAGTTATAACAGTGAATAATGGGAAAGGACATGCACAGTCGACAAAGCTGATATGACTCAGCACGCTGTCAATCATGCTCTGAAAGAACCAATGGGAGGTTCCCTAAACCCACTGCAACATTTCAAATTCTTAAACCCAACATATCAACACTCATACCATTTTCCTTTCCGCTGGTATGATCCCTCTCACTCTGAGCATAACTTTGCATAATTAAACTGCTTTTTCCTAGAAAAAAGAAAAGCTGAGTGTGGTGGTATATGCCTATAGTCCCAGCACTCAGGAGGCTGAGGCAAGAGAATTGGCACAAGTTTGAGCCACCTTGGGCTATGTAGTGAGTTTAAGGCCAGCCTGAATAGCAAGAACCCTGTCTTGAAAGAAAAAAAAAGCAAAATAAAGAAGAAATGGGGATTGGGGGTGTAGCTCAGTGATAGAACGTTTGTATCTAGGAAATTCTGGGTTCAATTCCCAGCACCACAAAAAGAGACTTTTTTTGGTGGTTTGTTTTTTGTTTTTTTTTTTTGAGAAAAAGACTTTTAATCAAGAATTTAACCTCTCACTTTAAAATGCTGAAAAAATCCAAATGTGGTGGTGCACTCCTGTAATCCCAGCACTCAGGAGGCTGGAGCAGAGGAGTCTGTGAGTTCAAGACCAGCCTGAATTACATACAAACAAAGTGCTGAAAAAGGAAGGGCAGACTAAAGTAGAATGAAGGAAATAATAAAGATTAGAGAGGAAATTAATAAAACAAAAGATAATGGAGAACATAAGTGAGAACAGAAGCTGGTCTTTTGAAAAGATTGGTAAAACTGACAAATCTTTAGCTAGATTGACCATTAAAACAACTCATAATACTAGACTCAGAAGTGAAATAAGGAGAAGCTGGGGATGTATCTTAGCAGTACAGCACTTGCCTAGTGTGTGCAAGGCCCTAGGTTCAATCTCCAGCACCGCCAAAAAAAAAAAAAAAAAAAAGTAAACTAATGGACATTATTGCTAACATTATAGAAATTTTTAAAAGGATTATAAAGGAATCCTATGAACAACCATATGCCAATAAATGAGATAATTTGGATGAAATGGACACATTCCTGTAAAAACATTACCAAAACAGACATCAAAGCTGAGTGTGGTAGCTCACACTTGTAATCCCAGCACTTAAAAGGCTGAGGCAGAAGGATTTCTGGGAGATTGAGGCCAGCCTGGGTTATATAGTGAGTTCAAGACCAGCCTGGACTACATAACAAAACCCTGTCTCAAAAAAAGAAACAGAGACAAGCATCAGAGTTCAGGTCCCTGTCCAGGTACAAAAACAAAAGAGAACAAAAACAATAAGACAGGGGGAAAGGATATGACAATTTGAATATACACACAAAAATTAAATAGAGACTGAATTAGAAATCTTTTTAAAAATCCTATCCCTCCCACACACAAAATAAAAAATAAGTAAATAAAAGAGCCAGATGGCTTCACTGGCAAATTCTAACAAATATTTAAAGGAGAACAGCAACATTCAGAAACTCTTCCAAAAAATATAGCAGGAGAAAACACTTCCTGATTTTCTGAAGCTAGTAATTCCCTGATAATGAAACCAAAGATACTAGAAAAAATAAAACTACAAACAAATATGTCTTATGAATATGGATGTAAAAATCTTCAAGAAAATTCTCACAAGCTGATCTCAACAACATATAAAATGAGTTCTACACCATGATCAAGTGGGATATATCCCAGGAAGCTGAGATTGGTTTAATACCCAAAAATCAAAAAATTGATTGATGAATATACCATATTAACCCTTCAATGCTTAGTGATCCACTTTTGGAATACCCATAACAATGGAACATAATGAAATGTGTTCTCTTAAAATTCTTTATCCTTGAATTTTTCTAGGTGACATGAATTTCATGCAAAAATTCAAAAAATTCAATCTTTAGCATAAATAGGTTAACAGAATAAAATAAAAAATCTAGGACTGTGAATATTGCTCAGGTAGAGCACTTGCTTGGTAGTATGAGGCCATGGTCTCGACCCTCAGCACCGAAAAAGCTAAACAAACAAGAAAACACATGATTGTCTCCAACAGATGCAAAAAAAAAGCACTGATAAATTCAAACACCTTTTCACAATAAAACCACTTAACAAACCCATGGCCAATAGTAACTTACTGATAAAAGATGGAATGGCTTTTTCCTAAGATCAGAAACAGGAAAATTGAGAGATATTGGTGCAGGAATACAGACTTACAGTTATAAGATGATTAAGTTCTAGGATCTAATATATGGCATATGACTATACAGTAATAATGTATTATGTATGCCTGGAATTCACTAAAAGTTAATTTTATTTTTGTGGTACCAGGGATCAAACTGAGAACCTTGCACTTATGAGGTAGGCGCAGTGCCACTGAGCTAAATCCCCGGCCCAGTAAATTTTTTTTTTTTGAGACACAGTCTCGCTATGTGGTTCAGACTGGCCTTGAACTCACTGTGTAGCCCAGGTTGGCCTTAAACTTGCAATGATCCTCTTGCCTCATCCTCCCTAGTACTTGGATTACAGTCATGCAACCTACCTGGCTCAAGAAAGTAAATCTTAAGTGTCCTCACCACACACACACAATACACACCATACACACACAGAAGCTGGCTGTAATGATAGGTGATTTGACTGTGGCAGTCATATCACAGTGTAAACAAATCATCACTTTATATGTCCTCAATATATACATAATTTTGGTCAGTTATAGTTCAATAAATTAAATCTGGGGGAAAAAAAAACAATGATATCACCCTCACTACTTCTATTCAACATTATAGTGGAGATTGTAGCCTGAGAAATTAGGAAGAAAAAAAAGGCATCCAGTTGAACTGAAGAAATAAAATTATATTTGTCTGCAGTTGAAATGATCTTAAATATAGAAAATTGAAATAAGTCCACCAAAAAAACCCTTATTCAAAGATGCAAATAGAGCTGGAGGTGGTGGCATTCCTCTAATACCAGCACTCTTAGAAGCTGAGGCAGAAGGATCTCAATTTTAAGCCCAGCCCAGGCAACTTAGTGATGTAGCAAGACCTTGCCTCAAAATAAAATATAAAAGAGGGCTGGTGATAGCTGGGCTCAGTCCCAGGACTGAAAAAATATACATGTATATCTATGTATATATATATATATCTATATGTCTAATATATCTGTATCTATATATGCAACAAGGTTGCAAGATATAAGATCAAAGTAAAAAATTAACCATATTCCTATATACCAGCAATTAGTAATCATAAAGTGAAATTAAGAAACAGTCCTATTAACAGTAGCATCCACTGGCTGGGGATTTAGCTCTGTGGTTTCGCCACCTGCCTCACAAGCTCAAGGTCCAGAGTTCGATTCCCAGTACCAAAGAAAAAAAAAACAATAAAAAATTTTTAAAATCAATAGAGTTCAAAAGGATGAAAAACCTAGAAATAAACTTAACAAATAAAGTGCAAAATATGTAGTACTAAATGCATGTGCTGATGATCAACTGATTTTTTTACTGTTTTTTACCATAAGGATGTCAAAATTTCAATGGGGGAAAGAGTAGCTATTCAACAGTGTTGAGACAACCAGATAGCCACATGAAAAAGAAGGGTGTTGGACCCTTACCTCACACCATGTACAAAAATTAAAATGGATTGAAGACCTAAATATAAGAGGTAAAATTATAAAACACTCAGAAAAAAAAATAGAAGTCTTGGCAATAGGTTCTTAGATGTGACACCAAAAACATAACAACAAAACTCAGCTTTTGGTGATTCTTGGGACTGAACCCAGGGCCTTCACACTGAGCTACAGCCCCAGCCCTTTTTCATTTTTTGTTTTATTTTATTTTATTTTATTTTGGTACCCGATATCAAACTAAGACCTTGTGCTTTTGAGGCAGGTGGTGGCACCACTGAGCTAAATCCCTGCCCCTTATTTTTTATTTTGAAACAGGGTCTTGCTAACTCTTTGAATTTCCAAGGCTAAGTTCAAATTTCCTATCCTCCTGGCTCAGCACCCTAGAATGCTTAGAATATTACTCAGCTATAAAAAATAATGAAATATTAGTGGAAGTAAGGACTGAAATGTACAATGGATATTGGGAAATGGGAAGAATGTTCAAATGGGAAGGGGAACTAAGGAGGAGGGAGGAAGAAAGGAAAGGACAAGAAAAAAAAGTGAAAATAGGAGGAAAAATGGAAACAAAGCTTTTGTACATAGGGAGGGGAGGGGGCTTGAGGGGGAAATGGAATAAAATAAAATAAAATTTATTAAATTTTTAAAAATAATGAAATATGGATAATATGCTACAAATGAAAGTATTATAAACATTTTGCTAAGTGAAAGAATTCAGAATCGCTTCTCGGCCTTTTGGCTAAGATCAAGTGAAAGAATTCAGATGCAGGGGCTGGGGATTTAGTTCAGTGGCACCACACCTGCTCTGAAAGAGGTCCTCAGTTCAATCCCCGGTACCAAAAAGAAAATTTAAAAAAGGCAAATGCAAAAGGCCATTTATTGTAATTCTATTTATTTTTTGTGGTGTTGGGGCTTAAAGCCAGGGTCTTATGCATGCTAGCCTCATTCTCTACCACTGAGCTATTATCTCGTAGCTTTTTATTTATTGAAATATCCATAGTTGACAAATCCTTAAAGACAGAAAACAGGTCTGTAGGGACTGGGGCAGAGGCCAAATGGTGAAGCACTGGGGGCCATAGAATTTTCTTCAGGGATGATAAAAGTGTTCAGAAAGTAGACAGTGGTGTTTGCACAACATTGTGAATATACTAATATCACTGGTGGTGAATTTTATGTTTATATATTTTACCACAAGTAAACCACATACCTATCATTCAGTTTAATAAATAAAGCTTTTTTTGGAGGGTTACTGGGGATTGAACCCAGGGTCTTTGCACTGAGCTTTCTCCCAACCCTTTCTTAAATTTTGTTTTTAATTTGAAATAGGCTCTAAAATGCTAAATTAATGCTAAATTGCCCAGGCTGGGCTCAAACTTGTGATCCTAACCTCTCGGTCTCCCAGAATGCTGGGATTATAGGTGTGCCACCACATCCAGCTGAAATAAAATGTTAATGATACACTAGTTTCAACAATAAAAATAGATTTAAATTTTTTTTCAAAAAAATAAATTAGAGCATTTTACTTCATATGATAAAACCAATGCCAGAATAATGTACAGTTCAGAGCTCTTTTGGTTGGCTGTGAGGAGCCAAGGTAGTGGACGGAGTAGCAAGGTCATACAATCCCAACTCTACTTTAGGAGAACCAGCTGGCTTATTTGTTTGTTTGCTTGTTTGCTTTTGAGACAGGGTCTCACTATGAGTTCAGGCTGGCCTCGGCCTCAAACTCGAAATCGTCCTGCCTCAGCCTTTGAACTCCTGAGATTATGGGCGTATCCCAAAACACAGTAAAACCATCTAGTTTTTGAAGTTTTTTGTTTGCAGTACAGGGCATTAAACCCTGGGCCTTCCACATGCTAGGCAAACTACCACTGAGCTACAACCCTGCCCTTTATGTTGAGACAGAGTCTCACTAAATCGCCCAGAATGACTTCACATTTATGATCCTCCTGCTTCAGCCTCTTTAGTGGTAGGGATTACAGGCATATGCCACCATACTGGGTGACTTCTTATTTCTTTAAAATGGAGTCTCATTGTATTGCCCAGGCTGCTCTTAAATTCCTGGGCTCAAGCAGTCCAGCCTCAGCCTCCCAAGTAGCTGGGACTATAGGTGTCCGGCATTTAGTTCCAGGAAAACCATTTGACTGGCAGGAGACAGGGTGGAGGTACAAAATGCCGGTGTTACAATTGTCTGAGCCCCTTGAAGACTTGCAGTGGTTTTGGTAGAAATGGAAAGAGACTGTGGGAAACCACAGTTGGCCTTTGCATCTTTGCATCTTAGCCCAGTGCACCCATCCTGTTTCTGCTGCAGTCAGAGGCAGTGGGCTGGAAGATACTCTGCAGGGTCCTTCTCCATATGGGCAATCTAGAGCTTCCCTGAGAAAGGCCCCAGCCCAGGATGTATCAGGTAGCCTAGAGTGGTTCTTAAACAAGACATTTGCAATATAGTATTTGCTTTCTTAGCTTTGCCTAAGATAAATAGTAGCTGTCATTTATTGATCTTTTGTTAGGTGAATTATACACACAGCATTTTCTGATTAGCTCACATTTTTACAACCTTCTGATGTATTATTTCTGTCTAATTTAGGGATGAGTAAACTGAGGTTCAGAGAGGTGAAGAAACTTGCTCTTACGAGTAAGGGACTCGGTGTGGTGGCACTCTCCTGTAATCCCAGCACTTGGAGGCTGAGGCAGGAGGACTGCCACGAGTTCAAGCCCAGCCTGAACTCCAGAGCAAGACCCTGCCTCCAAAAAAAAAAAAAAGGTGTAAGGGGACTTGGACTTCACACTGGACTCCAAAGCTTGGGTGCTCCCATAAGAAATAAATAGTTAAGGTTGAAGAACTTGGTGTTTTTGCCACCTTAATCATGCCTCTAATCCAATTTAAGCTCATTTTACTCTTCACTCAGAATGGCCAGTGTACTCTTACTGGTTTTCTGGAAGTTGGGTTTGTTTTTTTCATTTGTGTTGTTTTGGGATTTCTGAGACAGGGCCTCCCTGCCTCCCTATATAGCCCAGGCTTGCTTTGAACTCACCATGTATCTCAGGCTGTCCTTGAACCCCAGTGGATCCTCCTGCCTCAGCCTCCCACGTACTAGAAGTACAGGTGTGCTACCACACCCAGCTTGCTTTGTACTTTGGAGAGTCACCAAAAATAAATAAATAAATATTTTTTAAAACCCACCTTCTTTCTGTATAAATCTCTTCTAAGAATGTTGAGTTTGTCACATCATAGTCTGAGAAGGATGCAGCTGAAGAGCAAGGTCACACTCCTGGGGTTGGGTGTGAGGGCCTTCCACAAAGCTGGGTCTTTATTGTGCTAAGCCTCAGAGAAGAGGTGGGAACTGAAATAGGAAACCAGAGGCTGGCAGGCATTTGGCTCCTTAGGGAACTCATGGCGAGGGCCCTCTAGCAAGGAAAAGAAAAGATGACCTTATCAGCCCAGAGCCAGCCAGGTCCAGGCTCCCAGACTGGAGACGAGTGAGCTTGTCTTCTCAAGCGATTATCTCAGTTCATGTTGCTCTTTTGTTCATTCCCTCTTGTCACCCCTGAGTCTTTGGTGAAAGCTTATTTGAAGGCTCCACCCGGCCACAGGGAATGAAGAGAAAAGCTCTGTCCACTTGAATCAAAGGCTAAAGTGGGGGGATCTCCAACGCTAGCTTGGTGTTGGCCGCATTAATTGTTAGTCACTCCCAAGGGACTAACACTCGGGCTATCTAAGAGGTTACACCACCAGGCACTTGGCATGTCTACAACTGTCCACCGGCACCAGCCACCGCCATGAGGAGCAGATGAGGAGTTGTGTTGGGAGCCAGGCCTGCCTTATCTTAGACCGTGCTTCTCAGACTGCGATTCAAATCCATTAGGGGGCATGAAATCAAGTGAGTGTCAGTCAGCACCCATTTTAAATGAAATAGAATAAAAATGACTATGTACTTGGAAAGTCTGTTTTGTGAGCTTTTAGTTATTAGAAGCATAACTGTGTGTTTGTGTATGTGTATACCTTGGGTAATGTAAAATATATTTCTTACTGTGTTTTAGGATCAGAATGGTTTGAAAACCACTGCTTCCAGTATAGATTGAATGAAGTCAGTGAGCTCAAGTCATCAAGGGGGAAAAAAGTGAGTCCTCAGAGTTTATTGAATTTTTCTTTCATTTTAGAATTTGTATGCTCAAAGCTTGCACTTTAACACATGTAAAAAAAAATCTTTAAAAGTTATTTGGGTGATTTCATGTAGGAATTGTGTGCTATTTATTTGTTTAAGGCGCTGCGAACGTCTTTTGTTTCACCTCCCAGGAATGAAGACACACATCTACTGGTGCATTTGGGTGCCTTGAAACTGGTCGTTGATGAGGCTCAACTTTTTTAACCTCTCTATTCCTTTCAAGAGTGGAAGGCATCTGGGCTTGGTAGTGCCTGCCGGTAATTTCAGCACTGTATGAGGCTGAAGCAGGAGGATTGCAAGTGTGAGCCAAGCCTGGTTGGAGATGTAGCTCTGTGCAAGGAAAATAAAAAAGAGAGTAGAAGGCAGTAGTGCTTGCCTGTATTCTCAGCTACTCCAGAGGCTGAGGCAGAAGAGTCACAGGTTTGAGACTAGCCTGGGAGTGAGACGCTATCTGGGGGTGGGGCGGGGCGGGAGGGGGAGAATCAGTGGTTCAGCAGTGCATACCATGCTCAAGGGCCTGGGTTTAACCCTCAGAACCACACACACACACACACACACACACACACACACACACACACGTGCGCGCTCGCGAAGGCTTTGGCATGTTCCTGTTGCTTGTGTGGCACAGCTCACATAGGTTTGCCATTCATAGGGCACTGTGACCCTTCATGTTAAAGAAAGATGCAGGTGTAATTCTTTAGCCAGTGAACAACTACTCATCAACCCTCAATTTCTTGGTCCTAGTAGTTTTATTGTAAGCAACAATGTCATTGTATAAATTGTTTCGGGTTTTGGGGTTTTTTTGGAGGGGGTGTTTGTTGACATAGAATCCCACCCTATAGTCCAGGCTGCCCTCAAACTCACAGTCCTCCTGCCTCAGCCTCTTGAGTGCTGAGATTATAGGCCTCACTGATATGGCTTCATGCCTGGCTTCCACTGTATATTTTACCTGTATTTCTGGGGTTGATAGGTCACAATGTGCCCTCTCACTCCCTCTGCTCCCTTGAGTTTGAGTAATGATGTGTTTATATCATTAATTTTGAACCTTAATCACACCAAATCACATGTGACTAAACTGCTTCATATGTATATGCCATAGTTCATGTTAATTCATTTATAACCCAGACACTTTTCCTTGGATTATAGATTTGGTTTATAAGCTATGTACTCAGATATTTATTTCCTTCTAGGTTATCACAGAAGGACAATAGCCTCTCAGATTGAGGGGAAAAAAAGAAAAGTAGAATTCTTTACCAAAACATGAACAAGTAATTTCTTTTTGATACCGAGGATTGAGCAGAGGGTCTTTGCACTGAGATATACCTCCCACCGTTTTTTATTCTGAAACAGGGTTTTACTAAATTGCCCAAGCTGGGCTTAGACTTTTTTTGTTTTTGTTTTGGTACCGGGGATCGAACTTGGGTCCTTGCACTTGAGCAGCAGGCAGGGAAACCACTGAGCTAAATCCCCGGCCCCAGGCTTAGACTTTTGATCCTCCTGCCTCAGGTTCCCAAAGTGCTGAGACTACAGGCACTACTGATACCTCTGCACTGATATCAGCCAATAATCAATAAATTATAGATAGTTTAATGAAAAACTAAAGAAATCCTAGCCAAAGTAAAATTAGTTCTTACTAAGTATAAATAGTCAACTCCCTGATAATTATTCTACTTCAGATGACTACTGTAAACCCTGACCAGGCTTACACTCAGAATAGGGATGTGACCAATTGTGCCAGGTTTTTAGAAATACTTTCTCATTCCCAAAAGTGAGAAAGTCTTCTTTCTGTGGATGTTGGCACAGTTGGGTTATGATGCCAAAAATTTGTTTTTGTATAGTAAGATTTTTTATTATATAGCTAAGTGTAAATAATACATTCTTAATATGACAGTGTAGAAGGATAATGAAGTTGAAGAAATATGATAAAATGTTTCAATTCAATACCTAAAATTTCTGAAAGTATTACTTTTTTTAAAAAATTGTATGCATTTATTGGGTAAGTGTGAACAATTTGATATATGTATATAATATGTAATGACCAGGATAATTATCATTTCCAACTCCTAGTTTGTTTTTTAAGAAGCTTGAAACTCCTTTCTTTTAGATTTTTTTTTTCTTGGTACCAGGGATCAAACTCAGGACTTTGTGCTTTCGAGGCAGGTAACAGAACCCCTGAGCTAAATCCCTGGCCCTTCTTTTAGATTTTTATAAGACATAGAAGAAGCTGCTGTGAACTGTAGCCAGCCTCCTGCAATGCAGAACACTAACAGTTGTTCCTGCTGAGTCACAGTGCCACTACCACTTGAGGCACAGTAAGGGATGAGAGAGAGCCAGTCATGGTGGTGCACGCCTGTGATCCCAGCACTCAGGAGGCTGAGGCTGGAGGATTGCCATGAGTTTGAGGCCAGCCTGCGCTACATAGCAAGACCCTGTCTAAAAATTTTTTTAAAGCGGGGGAGGGGTAATGGATGAACCTTAGATCTCGCAGCCATATCAGTAGCCCTAGCCCTCCCTACCTCTGAACTTCCTTGCTCTGTCAGATGATAGATTTCCTTATTGTTTGCATACTATTCATAGAATGAATGGCTCTATTAATTATTAACAACCAAAGCATCTGATCTGATCTATTACCTGTTAGTGCCACTTGCTTACACTGATTTTCCCCAGATGCTGTTGAAATGTTTTCTTCAATTCATTCTGTGTTTCCCTGTGTGGTCAGAGAGCCTTCTGAAAAATAGCCATGGCAACAGATCCTCAAAACCTCCACAGCTTGTCAGGGTTACTTTACATCAGAGCCCCCATTGAAGCACACAGACTTGCTGGGCAGGCTGGGAAGGAGCTCTGCGGCAGAGCGCTTGCTTCATGGGAGCAAGGTCCTGGGTTCCATCCCCAGCACTGCAAAACTGAAGAATGAAACTCCCAGGTGTCCAGTTTTGGATCACTCGCTGCGCTGTTTGAATTCTGAGAGCCCCGACTAGGTTGCTCGAGGAGACTTCCGATCCCACGGTGCCGTTCTTGTCTGTGCTTCTGACCCAGATTGAGAAGGCCACTCCCAAACACTCTTTCCAGAGCTCCTCTGGTCTTTCAGCCTCACCTATTATAATTCCTGATCCAGTCCCTCTTGGACATTCAGTGTTTTCATGTTTACTTTCTTATTTTTTATTTTTTGGCCCTTTGAGACAAGATCTCACTACTTGTAGCCCAGGCTGGGATCAAGTTTGTGATCCTCCTGCCTCAGCCTTCTGAGTGCTGGGATTATAGGTGTATGCCACCACACCAGCTCATCATATCCATTTAAAGCATTCACAGGAAGGAACTAAATCACTCAGTGACCACTGGAGAAGAATTTTAGCAGGAACATCCATAATAGTGGTTGACAATTTCTATGCCTATTTTCATTCTTGAGGTTAGGAAAATTTATTAGTTGTTAACTTTGTATCCTCTGCCCAAACGTCTATAAACATTTCAGATGCATATTGAATTTAGTTTAAATATTTCAGAGAGAGAAGAGAATCAGAAAGGTTTATTTCAAGAGCAACTCTTATTAATTAAATATGACTAGTAATTATTTAGTATATAAAGTTAATAAGATCTTTAATACAGCCATTTGTCATTTATAGACCATCATCAATCTATTAACCCAAGTAATCAGTTCTGGTTTCCTTTCAGCTCCACTTAGTAGGGTTTAAGAATAAGTACATGGGGCCGGGGATTTAGCTCAGTGGTTCCGGCGCCTGCCTCACAAGCACAAGGTCCCGAGTTTGATTCCTGGTACCAAAAAAAAAGAATAAGTATACAGATCTTTCTACAGCTTGTTTTTTGTATAATAACTTCTTGCACTCTACCTTATGTATACTTACCGATACAAAAAGCAGTCAAAATATGTTATAGAACCTATATTGCTATATATTAACTGAGTGGAATTTAATTTCCTACCCATCCAAATATTTTTCCTTCTAGTTAACTATAAATCATTTCCTCTTGTTCTTCTTGTAGTACACTCTTGAATTACTTTCTTGCTATAAAATCTTGTGAACTATTCAATATGTGTTAGGAAAACATGCTGTATCCACATTTCTAATTTTTTTTCCTGATACTGTGGATTGAACTCAGAGTCTTTGCACTGACATATAGTACATATTAATACCCCCCCTTTTTTTCCTATTTTGTAACAGGGTCTCCCTAAATTGAGCTGGGTTTGGGCCAGGGATTTAGCTCAGTGGTGCTGCCGCCTGCCTCCCAGGCACAAGGTCCCAAGTTCAATCCTCGGTACCAAAAAGAAAAAAAAATTGAGCTGGGTTTGACCTTGCAACCATCCTGCCTCAGTCTCCCAAAGTGCTAGGAGTACAGGCATATGCCACTATGCCTGGCTACTCCAAGGGTTTTGGGTTTTTTGTTGTTTGTTTGGTAAGCAATTTAACAGCAAGTTTGTTTTTTTTTTTGGTACCGGTGATTGAACTTGGGTCCTTATGCTTGCAAGGCAGGCGGCCGAACCACTGAGCTAAATCCCTGGCCCTTAACAGCAAAATTTTCAAAACTTTTGTGAAAAGAATGAAAGACTGACAAAAAAACATTTTGTGCTTCAAAGAACACTATAAAGAAAGTGAAAAGGAAAATGGGAGAAAATATTCGCAAATCATACAACTGATAAGAGACTTGTACCCAAAATATATAAAGAATATTTATACTCAATAATAAAAAAATCCAGGACCAGAGGTTTAATTCAAGCACTTGGGAGCACTGGCATGAGAATTCCCACAGGTTCAAGGCCAGCCTGGGCTACATAGTGAGTTCAAGGCTAGCCTGAACTCATAGCAAGACCCTGTTCAAAAGACAAAACAAAAACCAAATAACCAAACTTAAAAATGGGCAAAGTATTTGAATATACAATTCTCCAAAAAAGATATACCAATGGCTAGTAAGCATATAAAAAGATGCTCAACATCATTAGTTTTTAGGGAAGTACAAGTCAAAACCATAATACTATTTCTTACCTACGAGGATGCATGGTTATAATACAAAGAAAAAAGCAGACAACAACAGTTCTTGGCAAAGATTTGGAGAAATTGGGACCCCCATACACTGCAATGGGGCTGTAAAATGGTGCAGTCATGAGGGGAATCAGGTTGGCATTTCCTTCCTCCAGTGATTAAATTATGTAACCCAGTAATTCCACTCCTAGATATATGCCCAAGAGAATTGAAAACAAATGTTCATAGCCCCATTATTCATAATAACCAAAAAAACACCCCATTGTTAATCAGATGCTGAATGGGTAAACAATATATGGTGTTGTTATGGCTTACATCTAGCTGTCCCCCCAAAGCCTCATGTGCTCATAGGTGGGGCTTTTGGGAGGTGACTGAATTATGAGTGTGTGATACTGGATAATGGGGTGTGATACTGGATTAGTCTACTGGTAGATTTATAGCTGGATATGATGCTAGGAGGTGAAGCCTGGTGGGAGAAGGTGAGTCACTGTGAGCATGGTCTGGAGATATCCCTCCTACCTTGAGTGCTCTCTGCCTCCTGCCTGCAATACCATGGACTATTTCTCCTCTGCCATGCCCCTTTGCCATGCCATCCTGCCTTGGAGCAAGCCAACTATGGACTGAAACCTACAAACTGTGAGCTAAAATAAACCTTTCGTATTTTAAATTGTGCACATCAGGTATTTTGTCCCAGCAACAAGAAAGTAATTAAGCCAGATTTTAGTACCAGAGAAGTGGGGTCATTGCTGTAACTATAACTGACTGTGTGGTTCAGAAACATTTGGAACTGGTTTGTAGGACAAGAAGCAGCCCTAGAATGCTGTAAGCAGTTTGATGGAAGATTCTGGTCAGAGCTCAGAAGACCAGAATGTTGACTGCAGGGTAGTTGGAAAAGACCAGGCTCAAAAGATTTCAATTGGGAACAAGGACTGCTTTGACAGTTGGACTCCAGGCCATGTGTGTTATGCTCTGGTTGAAAATTTTTCTGTATTTTGCTCATATCCAGAGACATTGCAGGAGAGGGAAATTAAGGACAGCAGGCTAATTAATCTGGGAGAAGAAATTTCAAGGCAGCCTAATGTTGAGGTAGTGGCATGGCTGCTGTTGGGATCTTTCAGCCAGCTGTACCTTGAGAATCAAGAGCAAACAATCCAGTAAAATGATTTAAAAAGTTTTGAGTTTGAGATTTTAAAAGTTTTGAGTCCAGAAAAGAAGCTCTGGTAAAGTTGCACTTGCAAAGATAAGAGTAGAGGAGAATTTTGTTGCTAAGAGACAGGTGTTAAAAAGCCAAGTACTTTGGCCCTGGGCAATAGAACAAATGACTTGAGGGTATCACAAAAACCAGCAGAACTCCATCCTTTGCAGCCTCAAAATTGCGAAGGTGAAAGACTGCTTTTAGATGAGAGCCCCACAGCACCATCTTCCAGAATGGCCTAAGGAATTTGTTCCTTGGTACAATGGTACCTCAGCTAACAAACGCTTCTGTTCACAAACAATTTGGTTCACAAACAGAAGCATTCAACAAAATTTTGCTTCTGTTAGCAAACTCCACATCAGGTGACAAAATGACCACAACCATCTTCTCCAGAATTGTGGTTTGAATTGAGTTCATGAACTGTAAGTACTCCAGTATTGGTTTCACAGTGGCCAGCAATCCAGGCATTCGACTCCTACAGGCAAGAGAGAAGGAAGTCTGGCCACTGCTTCAGCTGTTAACAAACCTTGGTGTCACCCACATGGTGCTGGTTTTAGGCACATGCAGAATGCAAGAGTTGTGGGGTCAGGAAGACTTTCACCCAGATTTCAGAAGAAGGCCAGGCAGTGTGCCCCTGAGTGGGCAGTGTGTGAAGTTGTGAGTACGAAGCTGAAGGTGCAGTGGAGACCCCAGAAGGTTGGAGAAGCCAGGAATGTGGATCATTTGAGGAAAGTTGCAAGGAGTGAGCCCAAGAGAGAAGCCATGAGGGCCTCAACTGACTGTATACATGGGGCAATCCAACCCTTTGGAGTTCATATCATGTTACAGATTGCCCCAGATGCTGGACATGGAACTACAGGACTTAATGTTCGCCCTGCTGGATTTTGGTTTTGTTTTGGTCTTATTCCTTTCTATCCCCCTTTTTGTACTTTTTGGAATGGGAATATTTATCTTGTGCCATTGTATGTTGGAAGTATCTAACTTTCATTTTTAAAGGGGCTTGCAGCCAAGAATTTGCCTTAAATCTTAGAGGAAAATTTGGATTTGGACTTTTCAACAATGCTGAAACTGTTAGGGGCTGGGGATTTAGCTCAGTGGTTCCACCACCTGCCTTGCAAGCACAAGGTCCCAAGTTCAATCCCCGGTATGGCAACTCTTAGAGATGGACTTTTGCATGTGCGTGAGTCTCTTAGGGGCCAGGGGCCAAATATTATGGCTTATATCTGTATGTCCCTCCAAAGCCTTAGGCTCCCATAGGTGGAGCTTGAGGGGTGTGTGTGTGACTGGATCATGGCTGTGTGAAATTGGAACATGGGTGTGTGATACTGGATTAGTCCACTGATGGGTTTATAGCTGGGTATGATCATGGGAGTTGAAGTCTGGTGGGAGGAAGTAGGTCACCGTCGGTATGGCCTGTCAATGCAATATATATATATATATATATATATATATATATATATATATATATATATATATATGTATCCCTCTTGCCTTGCCTTGGGTGCTCTCTGCCTCCTGCCTGCCATGCTATGGACTGTTTCTCCTCTACTATGCCCCTTTGCCATGCCATCCTGCCTTGAATGCTCTCTGCTTCCTGCCACCATGCTATGGACTGTTTCTCCTCTACAATGCCCCTTTGCCATTCCATCCTGCCTTGGGGCCAGGTGACTATGGACTGAAACCTCTCCAAACTGTGAGCTAAAATAAACTTTTTCTTCTTTAAATTGTGGGTGTCAAGTATTTTGTCCCAGCAATGAGAAAGTAACTAAGATAGATGTATACAAACAATGGAATATTATTATCACCAAAAAGGAAAGCAATTCAGTATGTGTACTACATAGATGAATCTTGAAAACTTGGGGCTGAACAAAAGAAGCCAGAATATAATTGCAATATAAAGCTCCTGAAATACTTCCCTTTTTAAAAGTCCCACTTTGAAAAACAGAGGTGCATTCCCTGATGACAATTTACACCGCAAAAATAACTGTATATATATATATATATATATATATATATATATATATATATATACACACACACCAACTTCCCATAATGAATGTAATACTATATACTAATAAAATAAAAAATAAAATTTAAAAATATTGCAGTAGGGTCAGGGATGTAACTCAGTGATACAGCACCTGCATGGCAAGCTCCATGCCCTGAGTTTGAGTCCCAATACCAAAAGAAAAAAAGAAAAAGAAAAAGAAAAAAAACACTGAACTATATACTTATAAGAATGTATCATATGAGGGCCAGGGATTTAGCTCAGTAGTTCCACCGCCTGCCTGGCAAGTGCAAGGACCCGAGTTTGATCCCCAGTATCAAAAAAAAAGAATGTATTGTATGATATGAGTTGTACCTCAGTTAAGAAAATAAGCTTATTATACATCTACTGAGGATCTATCTTAGTGACAAAACATCCTAGAACTATCTTCAAAATCAAGAAAATAATAACAATGCTGAATCATGTGCAAATTCACATTTTAGTTTCTAAAATATTTTCCCCATAATTTATATGTATATATGCCCCTCCAAAGTACTCACTTTTCTCTGCATTGAAATAATAACCACCTCTAGGAATCTCTGTAAATAACCTTGAGGAGGTAAAGAGTGCAATTAGAGTAATAGCCTATGTGTTGCTGCAGGCAGAGGTGGAACTAGATTCACTCCTCTTTATCTGCTCCACCCAGTTTATTTCCAAAACATCAGATTACAGAGGAAACAGGTATAAATGGTCATCCAGGGAATGCAATCTCTGTTTTTCAAAGTGGGACAAGGGAGATACTTCATAAATTTGCCATTTATTTAAATTTGTCAAGACGCTGAGCTTTCCGCTTCCAAGAGGGTTGCTAGGCCGCCGATTGAGAATTTTCCTCCACCTTTCTCCATCCTTTTCCTGGCGTTTGATTGACCTGGAGGTGATGCACTAAAGGATCCCTCAGAAATACGTAGAACCGCACTTCTAAAATGGCGAACCGTGCAGTGAAGGATGCGCACAGCATCCGTGGCACGAACCCCCAGTATCTGGTGGAGAAGATCATTCGGATGTGAATCTATGAATCCAAGTACTGGAAGGAAGAGTGTATCGGACTTACGGCTGAACTTGTAGTATAAAGCCATGGATTTAAGGCTTGTGGGAGGTGTCTACGGTGGAAACATCAAAGCAACTCCCTTTCTGTGTTTGGCCTTGAAGATGCTGCAAATTCAACCTGAGAAGGCGATCATCGTAGAGTTTCTAAGAAATAAAGATTGCAAGTCTATCTGCCTCTTGGGCACACTTTACACGAGGCTGACCGGCACTGCGATTGATTGCTACAAGTACTTGGAATCTTTGTACAACGACTATTGAAAAATCAAGAGCCAGAAGTGAAATGGAGGGTTGGAACTGATGGGTGTAGATGAATTTATTGATGCACTGCTGCACAGCGAGAGAGTCTGTGATATCATTCTGCCCGGGCTACAGAAACGCGACGTGCTTGAAGAAGCTGAGCAACTGGAGCCTCGAGTGGGTGCTCTAGAAGAAGACATGGAGGATGTGGAGTCTAGTGAAGAGGAAGAGGAAGACGATGAGAAGCTGGAAAGAGTCTGGTCACCACGTCACCGCCGGAGAAGCTACGGAGACTTGGACGAGCCCCGGGGCTCTCCCACACTGCGCTACAGAAGGAGCAGGAGTCGGTCTCCCCGAAGGCCAAGGCGGAGTCCATCTCCCCGAAGAAGTCCTTCACCCCGCAGAGAGAGGCATCACAGCAAGAGCCCAAGACTCCGCAGAAGCAGGTCCCGAGGTCGCCGACACAGATCCCGCTCCAAGTCCCCCGGTCATCACCATCACCGTACTCACAGCCACAGGAGACGCTCAAAGTCTCCGGAAAGGTCAAAGAAAATCCAGAAGGGCGGGAGAGGGAATGAGGCATGAATTCAATTGGCTTGGAGTCCCAGTGGCCTCCTGTGGATATGAGGGTAGCTATGGAGAAGGATTAAGAGCTGCTCTCCTGGCAGCTAGAGTATTTCAGTTTTTGCCTCCCGACTTTCTTTTCTTTTTTTTTATGGAAGAGGTGCTGAGTTCGTATCTCTTTTTTTCAACTCTATTCAAAATTATGAGGGTGGAAAGGATCTGAGACTTGGGGATGTGAGTGAGAAGAGATTTGGACATCCTGGTGACCCTTTGCCTTTCTGTTATTTAACTGGAGACACCCCCGAAAAATAAATGAATGAAAAAAAAATTAAAAAATAAATTTGTCACCATTACTTGACAAGTGGAGATGAAACTCTCATAGAGATCGAGTAACAGAATATAAATGAATCTCTGAAAAGATGCTCAGCCTCACTGAAGATTGAGGAAGAAGAGAACATTCATGGACCAGCTCAAACTTGTGATCTTCCTGCCTCAGCCTCCCAGAGTGCTGAGATTATAGGCATGTGCCAGCATGCCCAACTTCATGACTGCAATTTAAACCTCCCAACCATCAGGAAATGTCACAAGTGTTACTGAAACCAAGATTGTCAATATCTGGAATAATATTTTGGCAGACTTCCTATTTCTCAGTAGGGATTTATAAGAAATATAAAACAATTTTTTTAAAATGTCTTAGAGACAAATCAAATAAAACATAGAATAGGTAGTGTTTTGCCTTTGGCTTCAAAGGATTAACTGCAAAATCAATGGTTCTTTACCAAAAAAAAGCAGAAAAATTTTGAGTTTTGATTAACCAAAAGCTCAAGTTGAACTATTGTCACCAAACCATCATGAAATCTAAGCTGCATTTATAGAGAGCAGATGTTCAGGACTAAAGCAGGCAGCATCTAACGTGGTTCAGTGCCTATGTGTAATCCTTTGGCTGATCTAGTGATTATTCTAATAGAGTATGTCAGACCTCACAGGATGTTCCTCCTAAAATTACATTAAGAGACTTTGAGCACCTGCAGTAGCACACATCTGAAATCCCAGCACTCTGGGAGGCTGAGCCAGGAGGACTGCATTAGAGCCCATTAGAGGGGGCAATTGGGCAATGTAGCAATTTAGCGAGACTAAGTCCCAAAGTAAAAAAAAAAAAAAAGGGCCGGGAATGTCAGCGACTGAGCTGAGCGGTCCTGAATTTCTGACCCACAGGCTTCTGAGGTAATATATTTAAACTGTTGTATTCTGAGGTGATTTGTTACTCAGGACTGGATAACTTATCCAAGGATGAGGAGGAGCTCAGTGGGTGGACTACATCCAGAGCGTTTCTTTCTTCAGTGCTGGCTGCTCCTGCTGCTGAGCTGGCTGAGAAGGTGGTGGCCGTCGTGCCAGGACTGGAGGCTGTGAAGGACCCAGTCACAAAAGCAATCTCGGACAATAGGGTGGGAAAAGGTAAGTTTAGGGAGGGCACATTAACTACTTTCAGCTGTCATAAGAGTTTACAGAAGGGTCATTAGAAGCCAAGAATTTAAAAGCTGGAGAGAGGGCCGGGATTTAGCTCAGTGGTTTCGCCGCCTGCTGCGCAAGGACCTGAGTTCGATCCCCGGTACCAAAAAAAAAAAAAAGAGCTGGAGAGGGATTAAATGGTCCAACCCTTACATTTTTCAGACCAGAGAAGTGAGGCTCAGAGGAGAGGTGATGCTGACCTCGGCTCACAGTCACTGAGGACCAGAAGCCACCCCAGATGTCCAAGTCCAGGCAGCAGTGCTCTCTGTAGGTCTGGGATCCTTGGAGAGGCTCTGCAAGGCCAGCTTGGGTTATGAGAAAGAGCTTTCCGGCAATTAGAGCTGTTCAAACAGTGGTTCAGCCCAAGGGATTTGGTGACAGTGACCCACCAGGAAGCTGTGGAGGGGTGGAGGAGGAAGTAATTCGGTTGGCAGACTCTGATTTTGATCCTGAGAGTCCAAATGCACTTGGTCACAAAACATCAATACTATGACTTAAAGTGTCAAACTGTAACAAATACCACATCTTACTTTTATTTTTCTTTTCATTAGATAACTTGTATTTTAAGGGAAAAAAAAATGAACTGGATTGCCATTTACTGCCTTGCGCTCTCGGACATGGGAAGTGGTTTAAAAAGTGAGCTGAGAAAAGTGCTTAATTAGACAATAAGCTGGGGCCGGGGATTTAGCTCAGTGGTTCCGGCACCTGCCTTGCAAGCGCAAGGTCCTGAGTTTGACCCCCGGTACCCCCCCCCCAAAAAAATTAGACAATAAGTTGAATCAAATTATTTCTAACCTTCCCATCAACTTTATTTTATTATTACTATATTATTATTATTATTATTTTGGTACCAGGGATTAAACTCAGGACCTTGCGCTTGTGAAAGGCAGGCAGCAGAACTACTGAGCTAAATCCCCGACCCCAATTTTTTTTTTTTTTAAGACAGGGTTTTGCTATGTAGTTCAGGCTGTCCTTGAATTCACTACAGAGCCCAGGCTGGCCTCAAACTTATGGTGGTTTTCCTGCCTCAGCCTCCTGAGTGCTGGGATAACAGGCAGGCCTGGGCCAGCTGAGGTACATAGTGAATTTAAGCCCAGTCTGAACTACATAGTGAGAACCTGTCTCAACAAAACAAAACAGGTGCAAAAGAATGTAAAACAGACCAGAATTTTCCATGGCAGCAAGAATAGAATTCCATAATCTTAAAAAAAACCCCAAAAACCTCACTTTATAGAATTAAACAGTGCATTTCTGTTGAAGAATACTATAATAGAATGCAGGCCAAATAAGCATTGTCAAAATAAATATAAAACCTTGAAAACAGAGTTTTGAAGAAAAGAAAAGGAATGAGAAGAGCTTATTTATTTAGATATAGGGTATTTATAAAAATAGGGAAGCAGAGTGAAGCAGCGTGGAGGACATATTTTTATCCTATTTGCGTCATGAGGAATGGGCTTAGGAGCATGGGTCATCACTGTGGAAATTCTATGTCTAATTCTCTCTAAAGATAATTAAAACTCAGAAGCTGGACAGGCCACGAGATAATTCCTACAATTACAGTGCTTTAGAGACGGCACCGTGCTTTAACCCCCACCATGCTTCAGCCAGCGAAGAGAAGGCGGGTTACACTTAACAATTACATTAGCTGTTTCAAAAGAACAGCTGTGAGTCATGGACATTTTCTCACTTAGCTCCTCAAGAATAACAAAATTGTACTTTTTGTGTGTGTGTGGTGGTGGTGGTACTGGGAATTGAACTCAGGACTTTCAACTTAGCTATATCCCTAACCCTTTTTGAATTTTTTAAGATTTTGAGAAAATGTCTTCTTAATTACTAAATTGCTCAGACTGGGTTTGAATCTGTGATCCTCCTGCCTCGGCCTCCCAGAGTGCTGGGATTACAAACATGCACCATCACGGCCCAGCCATAGTAACGAATTTTACACAGAAACTACTTAGGCTATTCATAACTAAAACATATGATTTAAGTTTAGATTGAAAATTGGCTTTACATTTGTAGCACATGTTAGAAAAAGTGGGTATAATCAGCATTTTTCAGGTGTAAGGTACATTGCAGTTTGAATGAGTGATGAATCAGACAACTTCTGGGTAGAGGTAAAAGTAGATATTTGCCTGAGGCAATGTGTCCAGAAGAAAATTTAAAAATTCTTAACAATAATTTATATTTAGTTAAGCTTGAAAAATATTTGTATTTCATGAACCTTTGTAAATTTCCTTTACCTGACCTCAGCAATGATTCAAGAATTAAAAAAAAAAATCCAAACCATCTAAAATCCAAAGCTGGGACATCAAAATATCACTGTATTTCATCAACGAGTTTAAAAATCAAAGATTAGCACATTCACGTAAAATTGCCACAATTCGGTGGATGTGATGTCACAGGCCTGTAATCCCAGCACTCTGGGAAGCTCAGGCAGGAGGATTGAAAGTTTGAGCCTAGTCTGGGCAACTTAGTGAGACTCTGTCTGAAAATTAAAAATAAAGAAAGGGCTGGTGAAGGCCTCAATTTCCAGTAACACACAAAAGAGATTGCCATGGTTGAGTATACACATACATATATCTCTCCCTTTTTTTTGGTATTGGGAATTTAACCAGGGCCTCCTGTTTGCCAAGCATATTCTGTGTCCACAGCACTATCTTTTGTGTTTTAAGAAAGGTAGACAATCCTTGAGATTGGTAGATTAGTGGTAACGTTGAATTTTTAATATGTTTTATTTTACTTTTTAAAAAATGTTGATATAGGGCTGGGGATTTAGCTCAGTGGTTCTGCCACCTGCCTCGCAACCGTGCAAGGTCCTGAGTTCAATCTCTGGTACCACACACAAAAAAAGTTAATATATTTTAAATAACCTCACTAAATAACATTATTAATCATATACTTAGCATTAATTTAAATAGCTTATTGAATGAACTATTGAAGGAAAAATATTGCTGTCACCATTCAGGGAAAATGAAGACAGTACAAAACTTTGTTATACTGTGCTTATTTGGGAGGAAATTTTCAGTTTTCTACATAGCAGCAATATTGTATCATTTAATTCCCTTTTGAGCAGAAAGTTTTATGAATATAGGAGAGGTGAGGTTTTATAAACACCTCTAATTTCTTGAAGATCTAAAATCAAAGTGATAAAACAGAAGTAAATTTTAACAAAATACAGGTAAATGATTTTAATAAAATACTATGTAATTTTTTCCTTTTTAAGAGGCGCTTTAATGCAAAATGCACCGTTGGGACAGTGTGTGAAGTGCGCAAGGCTTCAGCGCTCACGCTGAGCATGCCCCCCCCCCCAAGAATGTGCGTTGCCAATGGCAGTGCTCTGAGTGCCTCCTAACCACACAGCTCCCTCTCGCTTCCCTGAGGCCTCTACTGTCTTGATTTGGTGCCCATGACTCACTTGCTTTTCCCCAAACCCTACGGTCTGTGAACACATCCCTCAAATGTGTATTACTTCATTGTGAAAGCCTGAGCCAGCAATCACAGACCAGGATGTGTAAGGAAAGGGCACAGTGCCGCGCTGGTTGGAGGGAGTTGGAGGGTGTGAGAAAACGCTGAACAGTCTCTGAGTCGTGGTGTGGCTGGAGCTCAGCTGCTCTGAGAAATGTCCTGTGTGTGCAGGACTCCGGGGCCGGCTTAGGAGACCCGCCCCACTGCCACTGGCGGGACGGAGCAGGGCCCGCTGCAGCCGCTCTGGGGTGGGGGGCTGGCTGTGACTGCCTGTGGGAGGACAGCAGAGACGCCCAGGCTGACCCGACAGCCAGGCTGAGAGGGCCTGAGGCAGGAGTTGGGGGAGTGACTGCTTAGGGGCACAGCTGTCGACCCTGGCTGGGCCCCTCATTCCCTGTAGTACAAGGCTTCTGTTTATTCACCTCTACTGGGGAAGCTGTCCTTCAGTAGTTTTTAAGTACAGATGCATGGGAAATAAGATATAATTTTTTTTCTTTTTCCTTCTTTCTTTTCTGTGGTGGTGGGGACTGACCCTAGGGCCTTGTACACACACTTGAGGGTGGCTGGGGACCAAATCTGGGGCCTTTTACATGCTAGGCAAGTAAGCACTCTACCACTGATCTGTACCCCCAACCCCAATTTTTTTTGTTATTTTGACACAAGGTCTTGCTGTATAGTCCAGGCTGGCTTTAAACTCACTGTGTAGCCCAGGCTGGCCTCCAGCTCACACCAATCCTCCTGGCTCAGCCTCCTGGTTGCTAGGATTACAGATGTGCACCACCACACCCAGCATAGCTCCAATTTTTTTTCAGTTTAGTTTGTTTGGTTTTTTAGTGTAGTTTTTTGGGGTTTTTTTAGACAGGGTTTCCCTATTAGTTTAGGCTAGCTCGCTATGTAGCCCAGGCTGGCCTTGAACTCATGGCAATCCTCTTTCCTCAGCAGGAGTGCTGAGTGCTAGAATTACAGGTGTATACCACCACCCCTGGCATAGCCCCAATTTTTAAGATCTTGAATATTTAAAAATATCTTTGTTCAGTTCCATATTTGGGGGGGGGGGTACAGAATCTCACACAGACTACGAAAAACCCCTACTACTGAGTTACATTCTCAGCCTCCATTTTTCTTTTTCTTTTATTTGAGGCAGGGTTTCAGTATATTGCCCAGACTGGTTTTGAACTTCTGGGGTCAAGCAATCCTCCTGTCTCAGCCTCTCCCTCCATAGTTGGGATACAGATGTGTGCTACCTTGTGTGGATCCAGTGCTCGTTCTTGATTGATGATTTCTGAGGATAGAATTCTTTCTTTTCTTTCTTTCTTTGTTTCTTTTGTGTGTGTGTGTGTGTGTGTGATGCTGGAGATAGAACCCAAGGCTGAATGCATGCTAGACATATGCTCTCCCGCTGAGCTACATCCTCATTCCCTGGGAGATAGTTAAGAACCAAACCATAGCAATGATACTTTTATTTCTATGTAAGGTTTTTTTTATATGTCTTTAACTCCTTCAAATTGGCTTTTTATTTTGTTTTATTATATTATTATTATTATTATTTGGTACTGGGGTTTGAACTCAGGACTTTGAGCTTGCAAGGAAGGCGCGGTACCACTGAGCTAAATCCCCAGCCTCCACATTGGCTTTTTCAAAAAATATCTATCTTGGGCCAGGGATTTAGCTCAGTGGCACTGCGCCTGCCTTGAAAGCTCAAGGTCTATGAGTTTGATTGCCGGTACCAAAAGGAAAAAAAATCTGTCTGTATCTTTCCCAGCAGAAGGTTCCCTTAATGACAGGGAGTTCCTGATTATAGGGAGTTCATGATTAAGTAGGGGGACTAAAATCTCAGTGGATGCAGAGAATACTGACTTTAAAATTCACCATAGGATGATTTGGATGAGCAGGTCTAACTTTTGGGTTAGGTTCACCAGGAAAGAGACTTCAGCTCCCTCATTAGATGGGTGAGTGTCAAATTGCTGGCAGTCTGGGCAAGAAGTGAGGGAAGACAGGCAGTGTGTGTGTGTGTGTGTGTGTGTGTGTGTGTGTGTGTGTGTGTGTGTCCTGCAGCAAACATTCAGTATACATAAGTTCAGTAACCCGAGTTCGATCCTTGGTACCAAAAAAACCCAAAAAACATAAAAGTCAAGTTGGGCCAGGGATTTATCTCAGTGATTTTGCCACCTACTGCAAAAGCACAAGGACCCAAGTTCGATCCCCGGTACCAAAAAAAAAAAAAAACTTCAGTAAGTCCCCTGTTTGGGATACAGGACCTATGTCTCAACTGTGCCAGGTACGTTCATAGTCTAGAGATACTAAATTTTACTTTCTTGAGAAAATACAGCCAGGCATCATAGTATTCCCCTGTAATCCCAGGGAGGCTGAGGCAGGAGAATTGCAAATTGAAGCCCAGCCTAGACACCTTAGTGATTTGGCAAAACTCTGTCTCAATATGAAGGCCATTGGTTCAATCTCCAGTATTGCAAAGAAGAAATATCTGGTCTATTATCACTTAGTAGGACATGCATGCATTGTTTATTACTGCTTGCTATATTTCTTTCTTGTTTGTGGGTTTTTGGGTTTTTTTGGTACCGGGGATCAAACTTGGAACTTTGCGCTTTTGAGGCAGGCAGCAGAACCACTGAGCTACATCCCCAGCCTCCCGGCCCTGCTTTGGTTTATCAGTGACCCAGAGGTAGAGCTTTTTGTCTGGCACAGCTTTTCCAGTGTGGAAACTTACCTGTTATATGTGCCATCTCTTCAGTGGTCTCCTGCAGTGAGTAGCAATGAATTCACAGAAAATAAAAGGGAGTTAGCACAGTTAAAATGTTTGCATGCTAAGAAAACCTTCAGTGACGAATTCCATTGTTGGCCTTTAAGGTGTGGTAGAACACAGATGGGGAGATGATTTTGGTTCCAGTATATCACAGTTCTTCTATGTCAGCTCAAGATGTATTACAATTAAATAAAATATTCCAATTGAATTGTTACAGCATTCCCAAATTTCACAAAGAAGAACTGAAACTGTTTTACCTTTTTACATTTTAGGCATATATTTTATGTAAATTAATTAAAAATCATTAGCAAATTTACTTTGACTGGCCAAATGCAGTGGCACATGCCTGTAATCTCAGTTGTTCAGGAGGATGAGGCAAGAGGATGGCAAATTTAAGGCCAGCCTGGACAATTTAGTGAGACCCTGTCTCAAAATAATTAAAAGGGGGCCCAGGGATTTAGCTCAGTGGTTCCGGCGCCTGCCTTGCAAGCGCAGGGTCCCGAGCTCGATCCCCAGTACCAAAAATAATAATAATAATAATAATAATAATAATAATAATAATAATAAAAAGGGTTGGGGATGTGCTCAAAGAACACTTGCCTCACCTCGCCTGTGCCCGCCTAAGCCGACTGATCTCTGTGCACCTGGCCTGCAGCGCGCCGATGGACCGGACATGGGCAGAGTGATGGTGGCCAGGCTGGGGCTGGGGCTGGGGCTGCTGCTCTTGGCACTGCTCCTACCCATGCAGATTTACTCAAACCAAACAGCTGTTGTGCAACCTTCAAGTAACACCTCCCAGAACACCTCTGGTACCCCAAATCCAACTAATGCCACCACCAAGGCAGGCAGCAGTGCCCTGCAGTCGACAGCCAGTCTGCTTGTGGTCTCTATCTCTCTTCTACATCTGTACTACTAGAGACTCTGGCCAAGAAACGTCCCTACTTTCCCATCTTGTAATCCCAATCCAAATGGCAACCAGAAGTGCAGTGTGGCAAGGAAGAAATCTAATTCCACACTTTATTTTAGCGATGCAGAAAATCCTGAGAATTCCAAATTTGATTCATTTGAGGGACGAGTGAAGGGATTGACAGACGATAAATGCCAATATTAAATCTGCTGGAGTTTTTTTTTTTCACAAGATGAAGAGAGATAACAACATCCAAGATTACCCATGATTTCCTCAAATATGGCTTAAGAAATATGGACACTTAAAACTGTACCTTGAAAACAAGAATAGATTTTATTTAGAAATAAAAGATGGGATGTGGAATGGAGATTCAGTTTTCATTAGGTTCATTAAATCTATAAGGCCATAAAACATAATATAGAAAGCTTCCATGATGCTATTTATATGTACATTAGAAGGAACTACCGGGTGTTACTGTAATTCCTCAATGTGTTGTTTCAATAGTACTAATTTAATGCTGATATCCTCTAGATGAAGTTTCACATTGTTAAGATATCACTGTTTTCTTGGAAATTGAACCCCCCCCCCCCCCGTGGCTTTGGATTTACATTTGACTTTTTATGTGGTAATTGACATGTGCCGGGGCAATAGTGGACAGGAACCCACCCCCAAATCTAAGTATCTTGAGTAAATCTTATCTTTCCAAAGTGAAATGATAGGCATTTCCCACCACCCACTTTCATTCAACCAAAGTACCAGATTCATCTAGCTAAACTGATTCCAAAGAGTAGAATTGTATTGACCTCAACTAATTTCAAAATGCTGCCTTTTTATTTCTGTATATGTTGAATACTCCTCACAATTAAAAATACAGTCTGTACGGGCCGGGGATTTAGCTCAGTGGTTCTGCTGCCTGCCTTGCAAGTGCAAGGTCCTAAGTTCGATCCCTGGTACCAAAAAAAAAAAAAAAAAAAAAAAAATACAGTCTGTGTTGAAGGTAAAGTTACAAATCTTGAAATTAAAAAGGTAAATATGTGAAGGAGCCAAAACTAAATCAAGCATTTGGGAAGCTAGGACTAGAAGCTAACTTGCATAAATTTGCAAAAAAATTTATACTTTTTCTGTAAATATTTAAAAAAAACCAAAACTATGGATAGGGCCAGGGATTTAGCTCAGTGATTTCGCCGCCTGCTGCGTAAATGCAAGGACCTGAGTTCGATCTCCGGTACCAAAAAAACCAAAAAACAAAAAACTATGGATCACAGTAGCCACATTTGGAACCCATTCTGTTATCAGTCAATATTTTTAGATAGTTAGAACTGTCCTAAACCTTGATTTTTGCCATCTTTTACAACTGCCTTCATACACAGAAACCTTTAAAAAGAAACACACCCTAAACTCTTGTTTGCATGGTCACACGCTGATGCTTACATGTTGCAGTATCTAATAGGACCACAATAGTCTTGATAATCCAAGTCATTGCTTTCCCATCTTTGGAAATCTACATGGGAACAACTGGACTGAACAGATCTGAAGCTACTGTGTGTGTGAATGAACACTCCCTTTTTCTTCATATCTGAATGCTGCACATCTGTTTGGATTATATATTGTGTTTGTGTATTTATGCTTTGATTCATAGTAACTCCTCATGTTATAGAATTGATTTGCATTGGACACAAACTGTAAATAAAGAAATAAATGGCTGAAAGAGAAAAAAAAAAGAGGCCCTGGGTTTAGTCCCCAGTACTATTAAAAAGTTTTTTTTTAACTTTTATTGTATAACATATAAAGATATAGTACCAAGTGATTTTGTCATCCTTTACCATCTGAAAGCTCATTATTTCTTAAAAAGTGAGAATGGTTAATTCACAAACCTGGGCTTTCGTGGTATGTGAGGAACTGTCAACAAAGGCAGGGCCTCTGAGGGTGACTGCTAAATATGCAGGTAACAAGTAGTCATTAGTGACAGTCCCAGGGCGCTCTGAGGCTGTGAGGGAGCTGGGCCGGGAGCTGTAGAGCGGGATTGTACATGTCACTTCTGGGGCTCTTGGGTCTGTTTCTGGATTCCTCAGAAAAGGAAGCATTTTGAGATAGGGTATTTTTTATACTTTACACATTCTTGACTTTGAAAAAGATGCCCTTCTTCATTCGACCTAGTACCATAATCAGAGTTCACCCCTTCAAAACCAAATCTTAAATCCAAGAAAGGTCTGTAGTTTACTATGGTAAAATCTTTCCCTGTTTTCCAGTTACATTTATTTTTGTCTTAATCTTTTAATTCTGTGAGATAAACTATTTGTCTTAAAGACTAAGAAATTATTTTTCTTTGTTTGAAGTAAGGGGAGAACATGTTATACAGAAATGCATTTCCCTGTGTGTTCTGAGTATGCACCTAATGATGATCAGTGGTGAAGGAAAACAGATTTCTCATCCCATAATTTATAAGTAAAAGCTTCCTGTAATAATTATTGCCTCTGATGTTCAAGTTATTTTAAAAATATATGAAAGTCAAAAGCTGAAAAGAATTGTTAATTATCTGTAAAATTTGCCTTATGTATACTTTTGTACATTATTTTGCTGTTCAAAGCTCTGTATGGAAAACCCTCAGAAAAGACATGACAGAACATGTCAGACATGTTCTTTCATGAAATAAACACAAATTAATGAAGAGTTGGACAGTCACTTAATAAATACTTTTACTTTTTACGAGACAGTCACTGTGCCAGGAGACCCAGATGAAGGCAGAATCTTAGGGTTCCTCCTTTCATTAGCCAGGAAACAATTCATTGAGTAGCTTGTCATTGTCAGACCCAGTATGAGCTTGGGGGGGGTGACAAGATTCAATTCAGTCTCTGCCTCCAAGGACTCACTTCCTAACAGTTGGATCAGAAATCATACAGTAGTCTAAAGGCTCACAACCAAGCCCTTCAAAAATCTCCAGATCCTCCAATTCTGCCCTAACTTGTGATGTCATTGGATTCTTCATCTGTAATACAGGTTAGTGTGACTTAATTTGTGGCTTTGTTGTGAGCGTGAAATAAGTCGTGCAGCAGAGTGGACTCCATGCCCTGACTGGCTCACAAATCGCTCCCTGAAGGAGCAATCCCCTTTCATGCCTCAGTGGACTGACAAATTCTTACATGTCCCAGCCTTCCAGGGCTACTTGTGATGTTGAAAACCCCTAATATCAAAGTGGAGGGTGCTGGATCCATGTGCTGCAAACTGTGTTTGGGAGAAAAGTAGGCTGTCGGTAGAGTGCCGACAAAGGACACCAGGCTGGGGGCACGGCACAGTGGTGGGGCATTTGGTCAGCAGCACGGCAGACAGAACACAACAATCTGGGCGTGTGGCACAGCCTGTCATCCCGGCTCTTTGGGAGAGGCTGAGGCAGGAGGATTGCAAGTTCAAGCCCAGGGTGGGTAACTTAACAACTTCATGAGACTCTGTCTCAAAATTTAAAAAAAAACTTTTTTTAAAGGCTAGGAATATAACTGTGAAAGCCCTGAATTTTACACTTCATGCCACTCAAAACAAACAAAAACCAAAACCTGACCCTCAAAGCAGAAGAGACTGAGCAAGAAAGTAAAGGGTAGGCAGGAATCCCATGCACTGGAAGCATCACGGGCTTGTCAGGAGAGCCACAGCCTATCCCGGGCACCAGCTAAAGCAGAACGCTTCTAAATGTGTAAAGTAGGAAAGTCACAGGGCCGGGGATTTAGCTCAGTGGTTCTGCTACCTGCCTTGAAAGCACAAGCACCCAAGTTTGATCCCCAGTACCAAAAAAAGATAGGAAAGTAACATATTGCTGTGCAGGATATTTACTGATTTATTTATATATTGTGGTACCAGGTATCAAACTCAGGACCTTACACTTGCCAGACAGGCACAGTACCACTGAGCTACATTCTTGGTCCTACCAGGACATTTGAAACACAATGCTCCTATGATGCATTTATCAATTTATCAATTAATATAAGGTCCAGCAGTGGGCGCAGTGACCACTATAGATTCACAGCAGTGCTACAGGAAGCAGGGCCTGATGTCTCCAGGATTTGGCTTTTGCTCCTTGGTCCTTACTGTCTTGATGAAAGAATTCAATTGTGACATATAAGTAGCCATGCAGAAGTATAGAGTTTACTAGCCAGGTATGGCACATACTTGTAATCCCAGTATTCGGAAGGCTGAGGCAGGAGGATTGCTGTGAGTTTGCAGACAGCCTGGGCTATATAGTTCAAGGTCAGCCTGAACTACTGAGACTCTGTCTCAAAAAAAAAAAAAAAGAAAAATATGGGTGGAGTTTACTGTAAAACAGACCTAGGGAGAGTTACACCTTCCCATGAGAAGGGAAGCAGTACCAGATAGGCATCTGCACTGAGTGTGAATTTGGATCTCTTCTTATAAGAGTTACTCCTGGGGTTCAGGAAACTGTGGGATTATGATGCTTCTTCACCAATTTTCTCAGAGGTTGCTGTGGAAATGCGTAATGCCTTCCAGTCCTCTTCAGATGGTCAGTGTTCCCTCAGGGGCTTTACTCATGTAAGAAACTTACAAAAGAAATTTAGTAGGAGGCTGAGGCAGAAGGATCACTGCAAATTCAAGGCCAGCCTTGGCTATATAGTGAGTTCAGGACCATCCTGGACTACATAGCAAGATGCTGTCTCAAAAAAAAAAAAAAAAAAAGAAGAAGAAAAGAAAAGAAAGAAATTTTGGAAAAGGTAAAAATGTTTTGTTGTTGCTTTTGTTTTTGTACTGAGGATCAAACTCAGGACCTCACTCTTGTCAGGCAGGCGCTGTGCCACTGAGCTAAATCCCTGGCCCCAAGCCAAAATTCTTAATCTAAATCAGGTCCTAGCCCAAGGCAGGAAGATCTATAAAGAATATTTCCTTTCCTGGGCTGGGGATTTAGCTCAGGGTTCCGGCGCCTAACCTGCAAGCACAAGGACCTGAGTTCAATCCCCAATACCAAAAAAAAAAAAGAATATTTCTTTTTCTGACATCATTAAGCCATACAGGATGGCAACCAGGAATGCTGTATGTGCCTTGTTCTACAAATTGAGACCCTCCCTGTCTGTGGGTCCAAGACATAATACCTGATTATAAATGTAGTATCCATCAAGGTCTTTGTTACTAACTCTACCTGGCATAGCATGCTATTTTGGATTCCTCCTTTGGCTCTCAGGACTGCTAATGTCTACCTGCCTGACAGGAGCAGTGAGAATAGTTTTAAGATATCTGCGATAACTGGAATGCCCTGTAACAAGATCTGCTTTCCATTGGTTATAAAAGCATTTTAAATTTTGTTTATTCATTTATTTTTGCAGTCCTGGGGTTCTTTTTGTTGTCATTGTCATTTGGGGACCAAACCCAGGGCGTAGGCATACTGGGCAGGTGCTCTACCACTAGGCTACACCCCCAGCCCAGACACTGTTAATACTGGATTTATTGCTTATCATTGCAGGAAACCCTAAATTTCAGTTAGAGATTAGTGAGAAATACCCAGGTATCTTTTTCTGCCTCCCCATCCCATCTACCGCAGGACCCAGGTCAGGAGTCCTGGCTATCTCTTGCCCAGGGTCTAGTCAGGAACGCACAAATCAGATCTCACCATTCTCTCCTTGAACACCTCACTAGTTCCCCCAGCCTTTAGGATGAAGTCTAAATTCTTTATTGTGATTTACCAACCCCTTCAGGACAGATCTCTCCCCACTCCCTTATTTTTGTTCTCTTCCTCAGCTAAATAGGCTTTTATCAAGCACAATGCTCTCTGCCTTTCCATTCCTGCTTTTCCCTGCCTGGAATCCTCTTCTTGGCGCTACCCTCTTCTGTTGGGTGACCTTGGTTACCGCCTCCTGCAGAAATGGCTTTCATCAAGCAGGGAAGACAGACAAACATGCAATTATAACAGTATGAGAAGTGCTTTGTGCACCTTTCCATCTGCAGGGTTTTCAGTGCCAGGGACAGTGCCTGCGTTTCAGGCAGCTCCTCAGAACGTCTGCTGCTCCTGAGGGCATTTTAGTGGTGAATAAACAGATGAATGAGTGGCCTAGGCTGGATGAGGAAGAGTCTTGCAGAGAATGAAACTAGGCAGGAATCATTCTCGAATTATATGCACGTAGTTTTTAAAATTAAATGATTTTTGGGCTGGGGATTTAGCCCAGTGGTTCCATCGCCTACCTCGCAAGCGCAAGGACCTGAGTTCGATCCCCGGTACCAAAATAAATAAATAAATAAATAAATAAATAAATAAATAAAATGATTTTAACCTTACTTTGTGTGTGTACTGAAAGACCCTAGTTAGCAAGACAGACTCCATATTGCTGCTTGACCCACCTACCTGCCCTTTAGATGAACTCAGAAGGAGGAGGCTTAAAAACCTCCTCCCCTTAGAAAGTCTCTTTAGAAATAACAATTCATCAACTATTGTTTTACAAATGTTCTAACAGCAGGACGTTCCGCTTCTATACCTTTTGCTTGCTTTACTAGTTCTATCCCATGGGGGGGGCCTAGGAACTGTTGGCCTCAAAGGTATATAAAACATGTTTGTCAACCCCCAGTCGAGGCTCGAGTCCAATGGCTCTGCTCGGGTCCCAGCCGGTAATAAACTCCTGTGTAGATTTAATATCGGTCTCTGGTTGGTTCTTTCTCACTGGGTGCAACATGTACAATATCACTTGTAATCTAGGAGCAATGAGTGGTTCAGGAGCTTTTCAGGTTATAAAGCTATTACTACTTTCGTGTGCGCTTGAGTCTATTGTCTATTTTTACCCCCCAGTATTGAGGATTGAACCCAGGGGCACTCTACTGCTGAGCTACCTTCTTCCCAACTCTTTTGATTTTGAGATAGAGTCTCACTAGGGCTATAGCTCAGGGTGATGTCAAACTTGCAATCCTCCTGGATCAGCCTCCAGAGTAGCTGGGATTATAGGCCTGCACCACCTGAACTATTTATAGACTGAGGTTGCCAAACTCTGGCCTTTGAACCAAATCTGGTCTATTACCTGTTTTTCTATAGTCTACAAACTAAAAATGATTTTTATATTTTTAAATCATTGGAGAAAAAAGTCAAATTAGCAAATAAATAAAATATTTACTATATTACTTTTTTTTTTCAGTACTGGATGTTGAACCCAGGGGTATTCCAACCACTGAATTACATCTTCAGCTCTTTTAATTTTTTAGCAAAACATTTATTGGTATATTTTAGATATGCATAACGATAACATTCATCATAGGGAATTTGTTTCAGTACATGATGTATCTTGCTTCTTTTTTTCTCCATCCCCCACTTTATGTACATAAGCTTTGTTTCCATTTTTCTTTTGATTTTTCTCTTCTTTTCTTGCCCTTTCTTTCCTTTCCCCCTTTGCCCTCCCTCGTTCCCCTTCTCATTTGAATATTTTCTTCCCATTTCCCAATGTTTATTGTACATTTTAGTCCTTATTTCCACTTTTGGTTTCTCACACCAGAGAAACAATGTGGTATTTAAATATGTATGTTTCATTTATTTCACTTAAAAGTATGGTCTCAAGGTGCATCCATTTAGCTATAAATGTCTGAAGCTCATCCTTTTTTATGACAAAGTAGTACTCCATTGTGTAAAAAAATCCCATATCTTCTTTATTCATTCATTGGTTGATGGGCATTTGTGCTGTTTCCAAGCTTTAGCTATTACAGATTGTGCCACTGTAAACACAGGTGTACATATATCGCTGTGGTATGATGCTTTTAATTCTTTTGGGAAGATACCCAGCAGGGGAATAGCTGAATCAAATGGGACCTCTAGTCTTAATTGTTTGAGGCATCTCTATATTGATTTCCACAGCAGTTACACCAGCCTGCACTCCCACCAACATTGGAGAAGGGATCCTCTTCCCCTACAACCCTGCCAGCATTTGTTATTGGTTGATTTCTCTTTTTTTCTATTAAATTTATTGGTACATTTTGGGTATACAATATAGTTACATTCATCATTGGGAACTTGTACCTGTACATGATGTATCTTGGTTCTTTTTTTTCCCCCATTCCCCTGCCCTCCCTTCACCCCCTCACCCTTCACTATTTACAAAGACTTTGTTTCCATGTTTTTCCTTTTCTCATATTTTTTCTTTTCCCTTCTTTCCTTTCTCCTTCCCCTCCTACTTCCTCTATTCCTTTAAACATTTTCTTTCTATTTCACAATATCAATTATAATTTTGATTCTTATTTACACTTTTAGTTTTTCACACCAGAGAAACGATTTAATATTTATGTATGTGTGTCCTATTTATTTCACTTAAGAGTATGGCCTCAATGTGCATCCACTTAACTATAAATGTGTCTAGTTTCTCATTCTGCATGGCTGAGTAGTACTCCATTTTCTTAAAAAAAAAACCCACATCTTCTTTATCCTGTCTCCAGTTGATGGGCAATTTGGCTGTTTCCAAGCTTTAGCTATTACAAACTGTGCCACTATAAACATGGGTGCACATATATCGCTGTGGTGTGATTCTTTTAATTCTTTTGGGAAGATCCCCAGTAGAGGAATAGCTGGTTCAAATGGGACTTCCAATCCTCGTTGTTTGAGGTATCTCTATATTGATTTCCACAGAGACAGGTCACGGAACCACTGAGCTAAATCCCTGGCCCTTACTGATTTAATTTTTATTATTTAAATTCCTTTCCTGGATCTACGCAATTACCATCCGTTAGAAGGCGTAGTATCTTAATATTGAAAGTAGGTTTAGTATTTGTTAGTTTGTCCCTTGTGTAGTGAGGGAAATGGTAATTCTCCTACCTCTAATACCAGGCCAAATGTATAAGTGGCACAGAAAAAAAATCAGTTTCATTGTTAGTGATTTGAGGCCAGATAGAATTCCTTGAGCTGGAGCGATTCGGGACATACTTCAGAGTTTCAGAATCATTGACACTGACTCTCAGGCCACATGGGAAGACCAAGGACAGAGTGGAGATGGGATGTCCTGCGAAGGTGTGGAAGGGCTGGCTTCGCTGGAGCTAGAACTGTGGAGGGGGCTAGTGAGTCATGCTTGCTGGAGCTCAAGACCAGAGGAGCTGCCCCTCCCTGATTTACCGTCTGTACTTCCTGCCCCTCCATCTTCAGTTATCTGACTCTTCCTTATCACTTGCTTGAGACACAGTGGACCCTTGATTTAAGAACTTAGTTCCCGAGGGCTGGCTGTAACTCAAGTTGGTCCATTGAAGGCTCAGGCTCTGTACACAGCCTTCAAAGTCTCTCTCCTGTACACAGGCAGATCTCACTGTCCTCAGAGAGACACTGGCCCAGGATTTCTCAGTTAATCCCACACAGGAAAGGATGCTGTAATGCTCCTTCCAGAACTCAGATTAAATCTCTATCTGAGACCATTTGGAAGCACAAGCAGCCAGCATGTGGGTCATAACTCAAGACTTTGATCGTAAGTTAAAACTTATATTCTAGTCGTAACCCAAGTTGTTTGTTGTCAGCCCAGTTGTAACTTGAGAGTCCACTGTAGTGCTCTTGAAAATCACCTATCACTGCCAGAAAAATCAGTGGACTCTGAGCAGCTCTCACCCTTCCTTACACATCTGCAGTGGTCAACATTTTAATCTCCCTTTGTCTTGAACCCCTTTGCCCACTAACTCAGGGACATCTGCACTCCCTGCTCTAGTCTCTTTTCCACTGACAGAGAACAAAACTTGGTTTCCACTGAGGGTGTGGCTCTCAGTTGGAGACGGTGAGGCCCCCAGCAGCTTCTAGATTCAGCTGTTACTTCTTTTTTCTTTTCTTTCTTCCTTTTTGAGACAGGGTCTCCCTTTGTAGTTCAGGCTGACCCTGAACTCACTATGTAGCCCAGGCTGGCCTGGAACTCACCTGGATCCTTCTGCCTCAGCCTCCTAAATTCCGGGATTATAGGCATGCACCACCATGACTGGCTTGTTACTTCTTTCATTGCAGCACAAGTTCAAACACTGCATTCAAGACACTGTCAGATGTAACAGGGAGATTCCTGGAAGGTCAAGTCTGTGGAGGACAGAGACTGCTAAACAAGTTGTTCAAACTCAAAGCAGAATAAGGTCAAACGGCTGAGAGGAAGGGTGAACAAGCCAGGCCAGGTGGTGCATATCTGTAATCCAGCTTCTCGGGAAGCTGAGGCAGGATTGCAGGTGTCAGGCCAGCCTTGGCAGGTTAGCAAGACCTTGTCTCAAAATAAAAATAAATAAATGAAGCTTGGCACTGTAGCTCAGTGGCAGAGCATGCCTAGGTTGGGTGCCCAGTATAAACTAAAGAAGCCTAAACAGCCTTCTACTGATGTGAAGATGAGGACCTAAGGGGCAATTAAAAGGACCTAGGAGCTGGGTGTGGTGGTGCCTACCTGTAATCCCAGCATTTTGGGAAACTGAGGCAGGACAATCTCAAATCCAGCCCAACCTAAGCAATTTAGTGACTTAATAATAATAATAATAATAATAAAATTTTAAAAGGCAAGGGATGTAGTTCTGTATGAAGGCCCTGAGTTCAATCCTCAGAAACCCCCACCCCCAGGAGTGGCCTTAAAGATAATAATTGTTCATGTTTTTCCAAGTATGAAGAATGTATCACCAATCCCCGATGGGTTGAGGAAAAACTATACTCTGTGTGACTTTTTTCCCCCTGGTGCTGTGGATTGAACTGGAGCTTTTGTACTGAGCTACAGCCTCAGGCCTTTATGTATTTTATTTGAGACAGTGTCTAGATAAATCAGGAAGTTATCCAGGCTGGGCTGGAACTTGTGATCCTCCTGCCTCAGCCTCCCAGAGTGCTGAGATTACAGGCGTGCACCGCCATGGTGGGTTTAAAATGCTTGTGTGATTCTTAAAGAAATTTCTTTTCTTCCTACATTATTGGGTCAGTATATTATAATTGTTAAAATGCCTTTTAAACTGTGATTACCATATATAGTGGTAATCATTATCTTGATCCTTAGAACAGTCTTTTTGGTAGGTCCTATTAGCCCTGTTTTACAGCGGAATAAAATAAGAATACAAAAAAACCAAACCAAACCACTGGTCTCAGATAGAATTGAACTCTCCTTTCCTCATTATTTGAAATGAATTCATTCGGAAACCAGGGACTCGAAGTTTATTTAAGTACGCTCCTTCCTTTGGTTTCTACTAAACAGGAAACCTCAACGCTAGCAATTAAATTGAATGGACTCACAGTCCCCGGGACTCAGCACCTTTTATTCAGCCCAGGGGACTCTGATTGCCTTCATTGTCAAAGTGACCCAGCAGTCGCTTAGGTGCTGGGGACAGGATGACTCTTCGTTAGAGGGAACAGCAGGCTCCAAGTTGGGAAGGACACGGCAGCTCTCTGACTGCGCCTGCGCGCCGTCCCAGACGCCCAGGTGAAAAGCCTGTTAGTGTTATTCAGTCCCCAAATTCAACTTCAGCCTTGGGAAATTCAGACTGGTGTCATTTCGTAACTTCTTTCCTTGCTTTCTTTTTTGGCTAAAACTAAGGTAATCGGTCGTCCTCAGGCGGTCAAACCAGTTTGCCGGGGGCCCCGCCCGCTCCCTGGAAACGGCCCAGGCTCCCTTCCCATTGGCTGATGCACAGCAGGTGCAGGGAGACGGGAAGAGGGCGCCGCGCGCCCGGGGGAGAGATTCTGTAAACAGAAGTGAAGGCTGTGTAAACCGAGCACCCGCACTTCCTCCAGTTCTATGGCCCCTGAGCCCGGCAGAAAGTGACCGTAGGGACAGCCCACAATCCACGTCACAGTTTTTGTTGTTTTTGAGAGGCGTGGCGTGAGGTAGGCGGGGGTGGGGAAGGTGTTAATTGCTGCTGTTTTTGTCTTAAAAATTTGCTAACTAAAACTTTTTACTCCAGTAGCTCCCATGAAGGAGTCCTGGTATTCCCCCACTGCTAGGGATGGAACCTAGGGCCTTTGCACCGAGCTACATTCCCAGCTGTTTTTTAATTTGTTTTTTATTTTACTTTAGTTTTGAGACAGGGTATTGCCGAGTCACTAAATTGCCCAGGCCAGGTTTATAAGTGCGGTCCTCCTGCCTCGAGCCCTGTAGTGCTGGGATTACAAGCGTGCTTACCACACCTGGCTGCAGGCCTGATTTGTAAGGTGTCACCAAGACCTAAGTGAGAGCTCAGTTCACTAACGAAGGAATCCAGAGGCATTATTTATTGGCACGGAGCGAAAAGGCTGTTGAGATTGGAAATCGAGTACGATCCGTAGTCTGAGCAGGGTGGGGTGGGGGTGTGGGGCGTTGGGCAGAACAGAGTTCGTACCTCCTCTTCTGGACTCCCTGCGAACCTGGCCTTGCTTCCTTCCCTACTGACAAATGCGGCAGAACGAAGTAGGTAACGGGAGGAGCTGAGCAGGCCACGCAGGGGTTGGTTGTACCAGTTTGTTGTGTTTAGTTATAGATTCTTTTTTATATATTTTTTCTTTTATATATATAAGTATATATATTTATATATATCACTTGGCAGATTACTACTTTTTAGGTGATGTGAAATAACTATATTAGAGATCTAATGCTGGAAAATCAACTAAATCATTCTGTTATGGAATCCTAGTAAGCAAAGAAAACCCATTGTCGATAGTTACCTCTAGGGCCAGGGATTTAGCTCAGTGGTTCTGTCGCCTGCCTTGCAAGTGCAAGGACTGGAGTTCAATCCCTGGTACAAAAAAAAAAAAAGAGTTACCTCTAAAAAGCAACAAAACAAAACATAAAAAAGAGATACCTTTTTCTGCTTCAAGAAACTAATGCCATGCCTGTAGTCCCAGCACTTGGTAGGCTGAGGCAGGAGGAGCACTGCAAATTCAAGGCCAGGCAAGGATACATAGTGAGTTTAAGGGCAGCCTGAACTGTATACAAGACCCTGTCCAAAGAAAGAAACTAATCACCTGCTGTGCAAGCGCAAGGACCAGAGTTCGATCCCCAGTACAAAAAAGAAAAAGAAATAAACTAATGACCTTTAAAGAAGAAACCATATGGGATTTGTGAGTGAATCAAAGATTATATGACTGTCCCAGAGTCTAACCAGCTTAGCTGATAAATAGAACACATGGAAAAGAAATATTTTTATAATTTTTTAAAAAACAAAATATAGTTGTTCTTTATTATAATAGTGGCTTATATTTATTATGCAATGATTGCTTTTGGAGGACTCTGCTAAGAGCTTTTTAAAATTTAGCTGGATGTAATGGTGCATGCCTGTAGTCCTAGCACTCAGGAGGCTGGAGCAGAAGGATTGCTGTGAGTTCAAGGCCAGCCTGAACTGAGTAGTGAGACCCTGTCTCAAAAAAAAATTATATTTCTGTCTGTGTATTTATTTGAGACAGAGTCTCACTATGTAGTTCAGACTGCCCTTGAACTCACTATGTAGCCCAGGCTGGCCTCAAACTCACAATGATCCTCCTGAGTCTCCTGAGTGTTGGGCTTACAGGTGTGTGGTACCATGCCTGGCTTCTGCTAAGAGATTTACCTGTAATCCTCACAGTAGGTACTTGACATAGTCATTTTGTAAGTGAAGAAACTGAAACTTTAATAATTCTCAAAAGTACTAAGCCAGTAGGTCGTAGAAATAGAATTTAACCCAGATGTGTTAGATGCCAAAGCCTATGGCTTAACTAGTACCCAGTTTTATGATGTTTGCAATGGCAGAATAGTGGAAAAACTTCAGTTTAAACAGTAGCCAATAACTCCAATTTATAGTCTATTCACATAATGTAACATGGTTCTTAAGGTCATTTTTTTTTTTTTGTACTGGGGATCGAACTCAGGACCTTGCACTTGGGAGGCATGCGAAGTGTCACTGAGCTAAATCCCCGGCCTTAAGGTCATTTTTATTTTTGGTACGGGGGATCGAACTCAGGTCCTTGCGCTTGCGCAGCAGGCAGCCAAACCACTGAGCTAAATCCCCAGCTTTAAGGTCATTTTTAAAAGACTAGTGAAAGGGAAAATGCTGATAGATCACCATGAGAAAAAAGCGGGCTACCATTATGCAGCATGACCTCAATTTATGGTACACATCTGTTTAGGGGGAACACATACATGTACCGAAAGTTAGGTGCAGTTGTGGATGTCACTTTCTTCTTCCATTTTTGAGCTTTTCTAAGTGTTCCAGTTTTCTATACTTGACAGCCTTCATCCCTCCCATAACTGTTAAGTCAACGACAGCAGTGCAGTAAGAACGTGTGCCGTCAGCAGCTTGGTGACAGATAACACAAGTTTGGGGGGGGGGGGGCTGGGGACAGTGCACACGTGAGCACAGCTGCGCCCTAAGACACACTTGTCGGGGTGCGGCCAGCAGTGCACACAGGTCCCAGAATTTTCCACTAGTTGGTATCACATTAACCAGACTGTGACTCAGCACAATTATGTCCCTGCTCATCCTCCTCCTCCTCCTCCTCCTCTCCCTCTTTTCTTTTTTTTTGGTTTTGGTTTTTTGAGACAGGGTCTCGCTATGTAGTTCAGGCTGGCTTCCAACTCTCCAAGAGCCTCCTGCCTCAGCCTCCCTCCAGTGTACTGGAATTATGCATGCGACCACGCCTGCTAAGCAGCCAGGAGATCATGACCTCAGGCAAAGCACATCCACCAGTTGCTCACCTAAAAAGCCCAGAGGGCTGGGGATTTAGCTCAGTGGTTTCTCTGCCTGCTGTGCAAGCGCAAGGACCCGAGTTCAATCCCTGGTATCAAAAAAAAACAGCCCTGAGGATGCCTGTACTTTCTCTCTTCCTCATCTTCACCCCCTCGCACCCAATACCTTAGCAAATCCTGTTGGTTCTACTGTATTCTCAAATATTCCTTCTCCCCTTGCTCCTTCTTCTCTTTGAGCTAGGGTCTTGCTACCTTGCTGGGTCTGGCCTTGAACTCATGATTCTCATGATTCTCCCACCTCAGCCTCCTAACTAGCTAAGATCATAATGTATCTTGAATCATTTTCTTCCTGCTTCTCAGTCTCCACCTTGCTTAGACTATTTAAGTGTTGTCCTAAGCGGTCTCTTTGCTTTCATTTATTTACTTTTCGAGGCAGGGTCTTGCCATACTGCCTAGGCCCATGTGGAACCCAGCGCTCTGAGTGGCTGGGGCGACAGGCTTGTGCCTTTGCAGCTGATTTGGTGTTTGTTTCTTTGTTCTTGTCTGTTGTCTTCCTACACACACAGCTGGGTAGCAGCACCAATCTCTGAATTTGGAATTGAAATCCCAGAAATGCGGCTCTGGTCTTGTTTTGTAATTCTTCCTGTGAAGGTAAGGTTTACCTACCTTACCTGAATTAGCACAATTCTGAATTAGTATGTTAAAAATAAGTGAGTTCATCTTGGTTTCCTAGCAGTCAAATGCTTGGCAACTTAAAAAATAAAATAAAATCTGTTTCCTTAGTTATTCTGCCCACCTTGTTAACCTTGGCTAATAATGGCTGAAAAAGAATTGGGAAAAAAGGAAAATTATATTCTTTTCTTAATTCTCATCCATCTGTAAAGAACAAAATGGAAAAGCAGAATGAAATAAATATGTATTGTAGTCCGTGGGTGGCTTCCTGAACTTGTTTCCACTGAAGTTATCTTACCTCATTTTTCCAGGACCTCAATTCAATAGATTTTTTTTTCTTTTGAAGCTTCTATGATTTTGACTCATGGAACTAGAAATAGATTAGTACTGCTACGTGTTAGTTTCTGTATTACTTTTTTCTTAACTATTTAAAATGAAATAAGCAAAATATACTTTTTTCTTTTTAGATAGGGTCTCGCTATGTAGCCCAGGCTGGCCTTGAACTTGTGGTGATCTTGTGTGGATTAGAGGTGTTTGCCACCATTCCTGGCCTCAGTGATAATTCTTTTTGAATGTGCTTTAGAAATAAACTATTTTAAATTGACACCATTTTTTCTGCATTGCCTTTAATATGAAATCTAGCAGTTGTCTGTTACTCTCTTTTTTTTTTTTTTTGGTACCAGGGATTGAACTTGGGTCCTTGCGCTTGCACAGCAGGCGGCGAAACCACTGAGCTAAATCCCTGGCCCATGTCTGTTATTCTCTTTACACAAAACTCTCAAATCTTCTCCCTCTGATTTAGAAGGCTATGGGCTTTGGCATAGAAATCTATGTAGTCTAGATTGTCCTCATATAGGGACATTGTAGGTTATTTCCAATAATCTCAACAAATGGCACTAAGATTGTTCTTTTTTTTTATAGTAGCTCAACTATTTCTTAAATTTTTTTTTTTGCTTAAATTCTTTTATTGGTACATTTTAGGTATACAATACATTTACATTTATCATTGCGTGCTTGTACCTGTACATGATGTATCTTGGTTCTTATTTTTTCCCCATTACCTGTGTGCCCTTCACCCCTCCACCCTTCCCTATTTACATAGACTTTGTTTCCATTTTTTTTTTCTTTTCTCATAATTTTTCCTTTCCATTCTTTCCTTTCCCCATCTCCTCCCACCACCCCTACCCCTTTGGAGCTTTTCCTATTTCAAAGTATCAATTATTAGTTATTAATCCTTTTAATCCTTATTTATACTCAGTTTCTCTCACTAGAGAAACAATTCAGTATTTACACATGTGTGTCCTATTTATTTCACTTAAGAGTATCGCCTCCATATGCATCCATTTAGCTATAAATGACTCTAGTTGCTCATTCTTTTTTTTTTTTCCCCCATTAACTTTATTGGTACATTTTAGGTATACAGTACAGTTACATTCATCATTGGGATCTTGTACCATTACATGAGTCTCTTGGTTCTTATTTTTTTCCCCTTCCCTTGCCCTCCCTTCACCCCCTCCACCCTTCCCTATTTGCAAAGACCTTGTTTCCATTTTTTTCCTCTTATATTTTTTCCTTTCCCTTTTTTCCCTTCCCCTACCCCTCCCAATTCCCCTGCTCTTTTAGACCTTTTCTTCCTGTTACACAATATCAGTTATACATTTTTTTAAAATTACAATATTAAGATCTAGGAAACATTACCACAGATTTTACAGAATTTAAAAGGCTATAGAAAGCATATTACAAAAATATTTTTTGAAATAAAGTTGACAACTTCTAAGAAGTAACTTAGAAGACAAATTAATGAAACTAACTCCGGAGGAAATATAAAATTTGAATAGCACCTATTAAATAAAGTATATTCCTAGTTTGAAAACCTACATATATGACAATAGCAGGCTCATAAACATTGTAACTGATAAATTGTATCAAACAAAGCAAAAAAAAGAAGGAACACTTCTCCCCTCATTTTAGGAACTCAACATTGTGCTAATCCTCAAATTGGATAAAGATAATAGAAGAAAAAGTATGAACATAGATAGAAATTTGTTTAACAAAACAAACTATTAGAAGGAAGATCTGGCAGGATGTAGAAAGTGGTTTTGTTATAGGGATGGCAGTGTTGGTTCAGCATTGGAAGATCCACCCCCAAAAGTCATCATTTTAACAGAGGAAAGGAGAAAGCCATATGATCCTGTCACTAGTTGGAGAAAGAGTAATGGACTAAATTCTACAGCTGTTCATGGTAAAAGCTATCAGGAGACTAGCAGTAGAACAGAACCTTCTCAACAGATCAAAGACATGTACTTCATACTTCCAACAAAAACTCCTTCTATGAATGGAGAAGATACAATGCTTTCTCCCTAAAGTGGAGAACAAGGGCATATATGCCTACTCTTCATCTGTCCATTAGACTTTGAAACATAGGTCTAAACCAAAATAGTCTGGCAATAAAATGACATAACTAGGCTAGGATTGGCATGGCAGAAGCAAAATCTTTATATGTAGATGAAATGATCATCTACAGAGAAAATACTAAGAAATCTCTAGGAGCCCCTAGAACTTGTACTTGAATTTAGCAGGATTAGAGAACACAAGGTATATATAAAAATTCAGGTCTGTGTATACTTGCTATAAATGAAGAACTGGGTATTGAAATTTAAAAGGTATGTAGGAGTACAAAGGACCCAGAAAAGCCAAAAACAAAAACAAAAACAGTGTTGGAAGACCTTTAGCACGCAATTTTAAGACTTCTTCTAAAGCTACAGTAATCAAGGCAGTGTTGGTGTAAGGAAAGACATATAGATCATTTGAATAAAATAGAGAATCTAGAAATAGAAACACACATATATGGTCCACTGAGTTTGGAAAGATTATTTAACATTAGCATTTTATAGAATATAAACTCGATTCAAGAGCCGAGGAAGAGAAGTGTCTTCAGCAAATGGCACTAGAACACCTGGTATCCGTACATAAAAAATTAACCTCAACCCTTTTCTTCCATACATGAAAATAACTTCAAGGGATCTATGAACCTAAATAAGAAAGCCTAAAAGTATAAAACTTTAAGAAGAAATTATAAGGGAAAATATTTATGAATTCAGGGTAGCCAAGAACTACCTAGGATACAAAAACCATGATGTATAAAAGAAAAAAAATTGATGAGATTCCATCAAAATTTAGAACTTTAAATGACATCATTAAAATGAAAAGTAGTCTTTAAACAGACCATATTTACAATGCATATAACCTATGAGCAGAATATATAAAGAATTCTTAGAGCTCATTAATAGACAACCCAATTAAAATGTAGACATAAGAAGATGATAAATAGCCAGTATAGCACAAGGAATGGTGTGCAATTCTAGAATCAGAAAAATACTAATCAGCAAAATAATAAGATTGAATTATACACTCATTAGGGAGATGAAGTCAAAAGTTTTAAAAGTCTTGTCATGACTTTTTCTTTTTGTTGGACTCCCCCGCTTTGCGTTTAATTTGTCACGCCCAGTGAATTCATTCTGTTGGGTTTCCTGGGGTTGTGATCCTCATTGTCTTTTCCTAGGGTATTGTCTAAAATTTTTTGGAGTGCCGGCTTGGTATTCATGAAGTTCCTGAGGCGCTCTTTATCACGAAAGTATCTTATTTCTCCATCAATTTTGAAAGATAGTTTTGCAGGGTACATCAATCTGGGTTGGGGGCTGTTTTCCTTTAGGGCTTGAAATACAACACTCCAAGTTCTTCTTGCCTTGAGGGTTTGCATTGAGAAGTCTGCTGTGATTCTGATGGGCTTTCCTTTGTATGCGATGTGTTTCTTTTCTCTCACTGCTTGTAGAATTTTGTTCTTCTGTTGGATTTCTGGAATCCTAACTATTATATGCCTATGTGTAGATTTTTTTTGATTAAGGTTAGCTGGAGTCCTATATGCCTCACTTATCTGTATGTCAAGTTCTTTTCCCCTCCTTGGGAAGTTTTCTGCCATCACTTCTGTGAAGTTTTTCTATGTCATCTGCACTCTCTCCTCTTTCTTCATTGACTCCGATCAGTCTTATGTTATTCTTCCTTGCATCGTCTAGCAGCTGCTGGATTGATTTCTCATGTTCCCTTGCAATTTTAAAGCAATTTTTCTTTTCCTCCTCATTAATTGCAATCTTATCTTCTATATGTGAAATTCTATCCTCACATTGGTTCATTCTGCTGCACAGACTTTCGATGGAGTTTTTAATCTCTTGGAAATCTGTTTGTATCTGTTTTATGGATTCCATTTGTTTCCTATGTTGGCATTCCATCATGCTCCTCAGATCCTGTATTGTTTTATCTGTGTCCTCTCTAGATTTATTAATCATGTCTTGCACCATGAGCAAACTCTTTGCTGTTATCTGAGTAATTATTTCTGATTTCATTTTTCCCAGATCCTCTTTTGTTGTCAATTCAGACAGTCCAGGTGGTTGAGTATCAGATTGTTCCATCTCGTTTCCCTTTGGGGTTGCTGTAGGTGATCTGGAAGTCTGTTTTTGAGGCTTGTTTATGTGTCTTTTCATTTCCGCGGGGTGGGGAGGGGGTGCTTCTGGCACCCACGCGGCTCAACTTCTGTGCCCTAGGAGCTTGGGATGGGAGCAGGGGAGCTTCCTTCTGGGTGCTGGGACCGGCTGAGCTTCACTGCCCTAGGAGCCTGGGATGGAGGTGGGGGAGCTTCCTTCTGGGTGCTGGGACCAGCTCACCTAGAAGAATAGTAATTTAGACTGCCATTCTGTATCCATCTCTCACCATTTCCTAGTTCATACTGAATCCAAACAGCATTGCATCAGAAAATAAGTGTGGGTTTTTTCCTCAGATTCTCAGGATCGAATTGTTTTTGGTTTTTAAGGATACATTAGGATTCAGCCTAATGGTGAGGTTGGTGGGATCTGCAGGATATTTCCCATGCCACATCATGGAGTCTATGGAGAAAAAGAGAAGACTAGATCTAGGGTCCTTCTAAGGGTATCCTGTTGGGAGCAATGCTAGTTTCTCGTTCTTTATGGCTGAGTAATACTCCATTTTATAAAAAAACCCACATCTTCTTTATCCAGTTTCCAATTGATGGGCACTTGGGCTGTTTCCAAGCTTTAGCTATTACAAACTGTGGCACTAAGATCTTTGTGCAAGATTTTACTTGATGTTAAACTCAGCCGGCATGGTGACACACACTTGTCCTCCCAGGTATTCGGTAGGCTGAGGGAGCATTGCTTAAGCCTAGGAGTTGGAGGGCAACCTGGGTAACATAAGGAGACCTTGACCTCATACAAAACCACACACACACACACACACACACACACACACACACATACACACACACACGCAAAACCACAAAAAATAATTACACTCAGTATATGTCATCAAAGGGGCATTATGAAGTGAAATAAATTAGCCAGTGGTCATAGATCTTGGACCCTACCAGAATTATGTAGGAAACTGTATAAAATATTGATTTCCTGGGCATGGATGTGCATGCTTGTAATTCTAGCTCTTGCGAGGCTGAGGAGGGAGGATTGGGAGCTTGGGCCAGTGTGGACTAAATGGCTAGACTATGTCTCAAAAGACAAGATGAAATAAAAAACAAGAACAATAAAAAACCTTATATCTGTCTGGGTCCCATTCAACATTCTGATGTAACTGGCTTGGGCACTGGGATTTCTAGAAAGTTCCAGATAATTCTAATGGCTCCATCGCTTCTCAGCCTTTTGGCTAAGATCAAGTCTAATGGCTCCAGGCGAACCTTAAGGCCTGCTGAAGTTGGCAGTGACAGCTTCCAAGATGTCATTTTCTGTGTTCGAGGCATGTATGACTAATGTGGCAATATATTTTCCTAGGACTATGCCACACCAGTTTCCCAGGACTGTGTGCCTCACATAGTAACATCAGTCTTCCCAATGTATTTCAGCTCAATCATTTGCTTACAGCTAAATAATATGTATGCACTGCTGTACTCCTCACCAAAGATAGTGTGATTTGTATCTATAGGGAGATCATTTAAGACATTTTATCTTTATTTTCTCAACATTCTGAGGGAAAGCCTTAAAAGTAAGTAACTACCTGTGGTGAATATGTTAATCATCTCATTATTCTGCCCAATTTTGCATCTTTATATTTTGTTCTCTTCCTCTCTGTGTCTCTTGCCCCGCCCCAGGACTGAGGATCAAACCCATGCAAGTATTTTACCACTGAGCTACATCCCTAGGGCCTTTATTCTAACTATAAAGCAATACAAACACTGCAGTCCATCAATGCTATACAGTGGATGCCTTTGCCTACGTACACAGTGGGAGTTGGTAGCTTGTGGTGGTTTTCTTAGAAAGGCCAGTGGCAGCTCTCAGTATATCTCCCGGAGGGAGAGTTCAGTCCTTAGCCAGGTTGCTGTCATCTACCCCACCTTGTTAGCGTCGTCTCTAAAGTTCCAGTGGTAACTTACTTGCTGTTTCCCAGGCCCACTATTTTCATGTAAAATTATAATTTAGGTGTGGGGTTTTGGTTATGCTAACATGAATTTTCATTCATACACAAACTCCACAATAGACCACAGTCTCTTTCCCTTTCCATAGCTTGTTGTGTGAGCACAAATTCAGTGCCATCACCTCATTGTGCAAGAGCAATAAAAACTATACTGACATTTTAAACAAATAGAATACTTGTTACTGTCATAGGATGAGAGTTAAACGTGGGTTCCTTAGACACCAGGAGCACTTGTAAAGAGGGGACGATGAGTTGGAGTGGTGGGATATATTTTTCAATATATATGAACAGGTAAGAGTCACACTTGGGTTCAGTTGTTCTCTAGGGTTAAACAGCTATTCAGGGGAGATTTCATATTCTGGCACAGCCTTCCCTCGGTTTTCCTTCTGGTTTATTCCTTAAGATTGAGATCTGGGATCACTCTTTCTTGGAAGTCTCTCTTTAGGGCCTGGATAGGCTTCAGGTACTGCATTGCATGCCAACCTCAGTGACTAGACTGGTAGTCCTTAAGGCGAGGACTGGAGTTTTCACTTCTAACCTAAACACCTCATGCAATGCTTGTTAGTAGATGTGCTGCTGAAGTGAGCACTGCAATGCTTGTTACGTAGGAATGCTCAATACATGAGTTTTGGAATGATTTGAATTAGTAAGTGAATTTCCTCATGTTTGAAATATTTTTTGGTCCTATTTGGTACCACATTATCAATGGTAAATAACTCAGAAAGGTAGAGAATCCTGACTTAATATAGCATGACAATTTTCTGTCTGTTAATGATTTCCAGTGCCTATTGTATGGAAGAATTGTAATTTAAAAGCCAAACTTCTGTGTGTGTGTGAGTGTGTGTGTGTGTGTGTGTGTGTGTGTGTGACATTTAGATTGTTTCTAAGTTTTGGAAATTACAAATAATACTAAAATGAGCGTGAATTTAATGCTCCCCGTGAGCCCCGTGGCTGTGCCTGGACCATATCTTCAGGAGTATAAGCACAATGTATTGCTCAGATGTCTCTCAGCAGTGCATGCTGGCAGTAAATGAGGGTAGATATTTCCCCTTTGCCACCACTGGGCACTATAAATATTTGCCATGAGAGAGGTTATTTTGATTCTATCTTCATTTACATTAGTGAAGTTGAACTTGTACATGTTTCTCAGCAGAGAAAATCATGTGGAGTATCTGTTAGAAAGTATTTTTAAAAAATTAAATTAAACCCAAGTCTTCTCTTTTAGCAACAAAGAGAGAACCTCCTGGGAAAATTCCTTGTGGCTTTTATGACCCCAAATGTGATCCCACAACATTCCCTTTTCCTTTTCCTGACTAAACACAGGGCTAGAACGCTCTTTAACACACAGGCCCAATTGTGGGGACTCCAAATTGTAGGATAGCTGTGACCAGGTTGGGACATTTTACTATGAACAAAAGTAATATAATCCAGGGAGTAACCCAAGATGAGATAATCTATTTTACTTGATGTCTTGGCTTTCTATTACTATGTAATAACCAAACCCAAAATGCAGTTGTTTAAATCTAGAAGTATTTATTTATTTTGTTTGGTTGTGACAGTGTCTCACTATGTAGCCCAGGCTGTCTTCAAACTCAGGACCCTCCTGCCTCAGCCTCCTGAACACTGGGATTCCAGGGATGCACCACTGCACTCGGCTAAGAAGTATCTATTATCTCTCACGATGTCTGCGTGGGTCGTTGGACTCATGCCATTCTGTACCACGAGGTGCTGGTTGGGGCTGTTGTTGCCTGAAGGCTCAGCTAGGCTGAAGTAGGCAAGATAGACTCCCTTGCCCCTGGCAGGTAGTTGGTGCTGGCTGCTGGCTGGGAATTCCGCTGGAGAAGCTGACAGAAGGACCTCGGTTCGGACTCTAAGAGAATATTCCAAGTATGTTATCACACGACAGAAATCACTTTTCTCCTTCCACCTGAAGTACTAGCAAACAGTTCAAAGTTCAAATCCCTGATAAGGGCTAGAAAAATAATGTCCTGTCCTGTCGGTTTGGAGTCCACCCCTGATGTCTCATTTCCTGTGTGCACTCTCATCTCTGTTCTGATGATGGAACTAGGAAGCCCCCACTTGGAGAGGATGGACTGCGGGACCAGCAATTCATAACCTGGTTGACAAATGCCAATAGTTATTGTAGGGATATGCGTTTATTTATTTATTTTTGGTACTGGGGATTGAACTCAGGTTCTTGTGTTTGCCCAGCAGGCAGCGAAACCACTGAGCTAAATCCCCGGCCCCGGGATATGCGTTTATACAAATTGTGGTGGTGGCTGGCTGGGGGTATAGTTCAGTGGTAGAGCTCTTGCTTAGCATGCCTGAGGCCTTGGGTTCCATCTTCGGCAGAATAAAACGATAAAAAAATGATTGCAGTGGTGGGATCGCGCAGTAGTGGTACATCTCACTGCAGTCTACTGGTACTGTCTTACTCATAAGGGATCACCACATAGGAACAACCTGTTTACATATTTCTTTTTTCTTTTTTTTTTTTTGGTACCGGGGATCAAACTCGGGTCCTTGCGCTTGTGCAGCAGGCGGCGAAACCACTGAGCTAAATCCTCGGCCCTATATATTTCTTAAGAACAAAATAGGGATGGGAAAATAGGCACAGCAACTGGGTGTGGTAGCACGCATTTGTCATCCTGACACTCAGGAAGCTGAGTCAGGAGGATCGTGAGGCAGGAGTTTAAAGCCAGCCTGGACTAAATAGCAGGACTCTTACTAAAAAATCAAAACAAACAAAAAAACAACACATACACACAAAGACTGAAGGGAAAAGTCAACCAACACAGCCTACTTCCATACTAAATCAAATACTGCTTGAACATTTTGTCTGATTTTAAAAGATGCCTGAAAAGACATGCTTTGCTATTGTGGCACACATCTGTTATCCTGGTTACCTGGGAGGCTGAGGCAGGAGGATCCTGAATTTGAGGCAAGCATGGGAAACTGAGCAAGACCTTGTCTCAAAAAAGGAGCTAGGGAAGTAGCCCAGTACTAGGAAGCTTGCCGAGCATGTGTGACATTCTGGGCTCAAGCTCCAATATTGCATTAAAAAATGCAATACATTAATTAATGTGGATTATTTTGAATTTAACCCATCATGTAAACTATTTTTTTTGGTGGTAATATTGGGAGTTGAACCCAGGATCTTAACACTGAGCTACATTCTCAGCCCTCTTTTGTTTTTTAAGACAGGGTTTCACTAAATTGCTAAATTGCCTAGGCTGGGCTTTGAACTTTCATTGCTCCTGCCTCAACCTCCCAGAACGCTGGGATTATAGGTGGGTGCCATCAGGTCTGGCCATCACATCAACTTTTAATCTTTTTTTGGTACCGGGGATTGAACTCGGGACCTTGCGTTTGTGAGACAGGCAGCGGGACCACTGAGCTAAATCCCCAGCCCATCAACTTTTAATCTTAAACTTGAGTTTCTAACTATGAAGTGGGCATCATCTTCTGCCTTTACATTGTAATTGTTCAATAAAAATGTCAGTGATAAGGATTACCCAGATTTGAAGTTTAATTTAACACTCATAAGATTTAATGGATAGTAGAAGCAGTGTTTGACAGTCTCAAGAATGAGCAAGACACTCTGGACCTCTGTTCACAGAACACTAGGAGGCGGAGACTGAGGACTGCAAGTTTGAGCCCAGCATGGGCAGTTTAGTGACTTAGGAAGACCCCCTGCAAAAAACAAAAAAGGGCTGGACAGCTGAGTGCAAAAGCCCTGAGTTCAACCCCCAATACTGAAAAAAACCAAAAAAGAGCAAACTAGGGACATGAAATTTCAGCATAAAATATCCTAAGCAGTATTCAAGAATAATTGAAGAAATTCCAAATCCAGCGATACCCACACTCATATGATCTTTCTCCTCTAAATTATCATTTAATCTACACTTTACCAAAATGCCAAGGAGTTATAATTGGGCAGATTGAGTGTTTTTTTTGTTTTTTTTTTTTTTGGTACCAGGGATTGAACTTGGGTCCTTGTGCTTGTGAGGCAGGCGATGGAACTTCTGGGCTAAATCCCCGGCCCCAGATTGAGTGTTTAATAGAACATTCCATCCCATCTTTGTTCTAAAAAACTTTTTTCTTTGTATACAGGTAAGAGTTAGTAGATCAGGCATCTTGATTTCAGCATGAAATTAGATTCTCTATGCTTCAGTTCCTTTGAGTTATGCAGAAGTCTTGCTGTTCTAAATCTACTCTGTGTTTTATTCTTTTTAAAATTTTTATTTTCAAGGCTGGGGATCTAGCTCAGTGGTTTTGACGCCTGCTGCCCAAGTGCAAGGACCCGAGTTCGATCCCTGGTACCAAAAAAACCCCACAAAAATTTTGTTTTCAGCCATGGTTTCAAAGTATGCTGAAGACAAGGAAAATTACAAAAATCTTGGTCCTTAATTCTGTCAACATGCTGATGTCAGAGAAGGACATAAATTAGATGGAGATCGGGAACTTGAGCCTGGCTTTCTAGGAGATAAGTTTTTCATTTTAGGGAGGAGGGGTGGGGAGTGTATGATATAGTATACAGGTAAGGTGGTCGTACAGACTCATCTGCTGATAGTGCACATGAAGGCTTTGGCTAGAAAACTTTCATGTAATAGTACCAAAGATATAAACAAATGGTAAAGTTTTCCATATTAAAATACCCATTTACACTAGGAGTCTCCACACTCTTAACTGGTAGTTGTAGGCTTATGTATGGGATTTCAGGCCAGGAAAATTAAAGTAACTTCAGAGTTTTAACTCAACCCAAATAATATGTATAGACTACGTATGTGGCATAAAGGATCTTAAGATTTGATGAACAGATAGTTCATTCCGAAGCATGCTACAATTCTGTGTTGTACACCTGAACAGCAATTCAAAGCTCTGGTATTTTAACCTAGGCTTGGCTGGAAGCGAAGTTTCCCCTTCTGCTTCCTTCTGCAGTGAACCTCCCAACTTTGTCAGCTATGTAACTGTAGACTTGGGCAAAGTGAAGCAGTAGGTTGAAAAATTCTTAAAAATTATAAAAAATAAATTTAGTGTTTTGAAATAATGGGATAATCATCTTACATCCACTTTCATCTTACCAGTAGACCAGCATCACCAGTGAGTTTGAAAATGCATGAGACACAAACTTTAGCCCCAGATTAGGACTGAATAATTATGACCACAGTTCGAGGGCATTTTCATTATTATCAGCTGCTTCTTTTTAATGGAAGACATTTATTTACCACATACTTTATTTGCACTTATAAGCCAGATACATTAACTGAAACTGCCTAAATTTCAGGAAGCAAAATCCTACCAGATATTCATGGTTAATGCCCTTTAGTCAAAATACTGATGTCTAGAAGGGCAAAAGAAAGTTCTCTCTCTGCTACAGCACGCCCCAATCCCTCCTATTCCAGACCTTTTTATTTAACCACCTGTAATCGAAACCTGAGTGTTTTTTTTTTTAACTTCAAAACTGGTAAACTATTGATTCTGCCTTTTACCCAGGAAGTGCAACTCAGCCATTCAGATTATCAAAAAACATCTGCCTACCACATTTGCTGCAACTGAAGTTCTTTTAGTATCTTCTTTTTGCTATTAGCATTTAAAAATGGTATAAGACACTTCCTTGCTTGAATCTTCTCTCGGGTTGCCTCCTTCCAAAACTCCCATGAAAGTTAAAGTTCTGTCTACTTTACAAGGCCGTCTCAACCCTTTCTCCAGGAAACTAGCGTTTTATCTCTCAAACGAATGTAAGATTTTCTTCTGACGGCTCTGGAGTACACCCTTTGGCCTGAACCCCCTTTTTGCTTCACTTTCATTTTAAGGAGCTGGGCGTTACGTTAAACACTGCATATTCTGCAAAGCCTCGGGCCCCCAGAGAGTTGGGTCGGGCGAAAATCCAGCTTCCCCGTGTTCACCGCTGGCGGAAGGTAGAGGGGAAGGACACGCCTAGCGCACGGTCTTCTTGCTGGCTCCCACCCTGACAGGATCTGTCCCTCCAGCCTGCCGAGAATGGGGCGATCCTAACTTTCCCGTTGGAAAAGCGCGAGCTCCAGGCACAGCCACCCCGCCCGCGCAGGGGAGCAGCTGTCTCGGGGCACTGCGCTCCCCAGAAGGGGAGAGGTCTCCGGTGGCAGCTGCCGCGGAAGGGATCGTCCGGATCCCCAGGCGCCGCGGTCCGCTCCTGGGCGGTGGCAGCTGCCGGCATCCCCGAGGAAATCTCTCCAGGATTTTCCGCGAGCAGCGGCTGAGAGCTGACAGGGCTGGGAACACAGCCTCGTGGGCGCTGCCACCGCGGTGACTCGAGGAGGTCCCTCAGGTGTTCTCCAAGTCCAAAGAGACACCTCGGCAACGCCCGCGGGGACAGCGCCAGAGCAGGACCGCCCCCCCCCCCGTCGCGGCCGGGCGGGGCCAGGGTCAGGGTCTGTCGTTCTCCCGGCCGCGCGCTCCTCCCAGGAACCCCCGCCTCGGGGGGCCCCAGCCCGCCCCGCGCCCCCGCCCGCCACCCCCGCCCCGTGCTCGCGCACGCGCACGCCGCCCTCGGCAGCCCTCGGCGCTGTCATGGCGGCCGGGAGCGGCTTCGGTGGGCATCGGGACGGACGCGCGAGCCGTGGCGACGCGAGCTGTGGCAGTAGCATCCTCACCGCCCTCAGCAGCCTCCGTCGCGGGGTCCGCGGCGCCTGCTTTTGCAAAAGCTGAGCTCAGGGGTGGGGCGGGCCCGACACCATGGAGTTCTGGGCAGCCGCGGACTCCCAGGGAGCGGACTAGGGAAACTTGGAGGCTGCGACCAGGTGCACCGACACCTCCCCCCCCGCCGCCTCCCCGCCCGCCGGCGCACGCCGCACACACCTCCCGCCCGCCGCCCGGCGCAGGTGCCGAGGGCGAGGAGAGGTGCTGCACTCCGCCCCCAGCCGGCCGAGTCGCCGCCCCCTTCCCCCGCCTTTTCCTGCTCTGGATTTCGCCGCCACCTCCGGCTCGCAGCTCCGGGGCCCGGGCGAGGACGAGCCGACGTGCTGGGTGAGGGGGAACTTTGTAGTAGTCCGGGGGTCCCCTCCGGCCCTCTCCCCTCGGCGGCTGCCCTCCCGTGCACCTGTGCGGAGAGGCTGCGCCGCGCTGGCCCGCGGGAGCGTGGGGGAGGGAGCCTGTCCGGGCCTCGGACCCGCCTTCCCCGTGCGGCCGGGAGAGCGGCGCTGGAGACGGGCTGCCTTTCCTAACTTGTTTGACAGACAGCGTTGCCCTCTCCTTACCTCCCAACCCCCCTACAACAAAACCTAGCCTTTGTAACATATATTTAATCTTCCAATAGGGTTTGGCGTTGTTGTCAGCCTCGGGGAGAGAGATTGGACCAACACTGTACTCTTCGAGAGGAGGAGGGCGACGTCAAGGACTTTCCACCTCAACTGCTGTTGGGGTTTCTCCTCAAGTTGGGAGAGAGACCCTTTTCGTTTGGCGTTGCCTGTGTTGTGCTTATTACTAGTGCAGCGGTTGCTATCCCAGGGGTGACTCCGAGTTGTCCTTTCTCCTGAGCTAGCAATGGCTAGTGAAGACAATCGTGTCCCTTCCCTGCCACCAACAGGTGATGACGGTGGAGGTGGAGGGAAAGAAGAAACCCCAGCTGAAGGGGGTGCGTTGTCCCTGAAGCCGGGGCTCCCCATCAGGGGCATCAGAATGAAATTTGCCGTGCTGACGGGGTTGGTGGAAGTTGGAGAAGTGTCCAACAGGGATATTGTAGAAACTGTCTTTAACCTGGTAAGTAGATAAATATTTTATAAGCATATACTTTTCTCAGCGAGTGGGGGAACAAGCCCTTAAAGCTGCAGTCATGTGTTTTACTCAGACTCATGGTGGCTTTTTCCATGGATAGAAACACAAAATTCTATTTGACCTAAATGAAACAATTTCTTGTACTTTTCAGCTTAAAGGGAATTATGTCAATTTTGATGCTCCGGGTTTTGTGAAAGTGCACAGATCGCTTTTATGCTCAGGAAATAATTGTTACCATGGAAATATTTTTGGGGTGGGGAGGGATCCAGTGGAGAAGTTATCTGTAATTTTTATTTTCCCCTTGGCGTGTATGTTTACGTCTGCATTTCTCTTTAACATTTTAAATAAGTTCTTGTGACCTTTTCTTGAACTTGAGAAATGTTAACCTTTGAGTCTGCTAGTGTTTTGCCATAGTAAGTTTTAAGCACAAAATTTTTGTTCGCAGTGCTAATGAAAGGTTAATTTGTTGCAAATCAGTATTTATTTTAAAATTTTGATAGTCTATTTTTGGAACTAACAGAAGTTAAGTTTTGCAGTGAATTTAGGATTATGATTAAAGCTATCTCGTGAAAATTGGCTTTTTCTTGTGAAAAAAGCATTGAGGCAGATACAGTGTAATCTGTCTTTTGGAAGTTCGTATCTACAAGTAGAAGTAAAGCATAGTTGGTCATTAGAAGTTGATGATTATATTACTGTAACTATGAATGTTTTTTTTAAAAAAGTGTATACTTTCCATTTTTCTGTGTTTCATTCTTAGAAATAGTTATCTTTACTGTAGATTTTAAAGATTTCTTTATCGCAACCTCTGTTGCTTGCCAATTTAAAGAATCACAGGGGAATTGGCTTTAAAATACCTTATTTACCCTCTTCTACTCAGCTTGTGTTAGAAAATAACAAACAGCATCAAAAATAAATGTACAGTACTGTACTTGTGTTAACTGTGTAGCACCTTTTCCCTTTGCCTGTATGTTTTCAAGGTTAGGCTTGTTTCATTCCAGGGCAGTGAATTGTTTCCTTCATTAGACCTTTATTGCTGGTCTGGTCATTTGCAGTGTAGCTTCTAGAATCATAAAGTATCTAATTGGAATTCACTCACTTTGGAGTATATAAACTTCAAGCATTATGGTATTTCTCTATCAGATTAATGCACTGGGGGTTGATGTATAAAAACCCACAGACATACACACATTTAAAGAAATTATGTATTATGGTAATGTCCAGTGTATGTAAATAGTATACTGATTTCTGGTATTCATCCAGCTTCACTAGTTAGCAGCATTTTGGGGATCTTGTATGTGAAACCAGTGAGTTTCAAGGAGATAACTGCAAATTGATCTATTCCTTTATCTCAGAATAGACTGGAAAACTTTTCTTTTTGATTTTTTTCTTTTTCTAAATTTCATGTGCCTTGGATGATAAACAAATTTGTGGCAGTGATCTAGTGTATAATTAGTTGTTTGTTGTGAAGATACAACATTCTTTTGCAGAAGGAGGATTCAGACGACTCTGTTCTTTAGAATGTGCTGTGTGGGGGTGGATGACCAAACATGAGTCACTTGTATTTTTACCATTAAAGAAAATTTGAATTCTGTAGTAATAGTTTGCTTACATGCTGCTAGAAGGCTAGGCCTGGTAGAAATTTTGAGGTCACTGGTTAAGTCCTTCACAGTTGCGTGTTTGCAGGGCAGCAGGTATTCAAGGAGAGGGAAAATCTGTTTAAGGACACCTCCCCTTCACCATTCTCTTGTCTGATAGGGTAGGGAAAGTTGCTAAGAGGATTAAATAGCAGTTCCTTTTCGTCCATTGGCTCCTACAATACTTTGAATGATCCATATTTGGGGTCTTGGCTACTCTTTAGAAAATTGTGGGAACTGAAATATTGGGAATCTGTTGGGTTAGTTCATGTCAGTGTTAGCACTGTGGCACCTAAGTATTTCCTGTCAGCCTCAGTCTTAATTCTACTCTAAGAAGGAGACTACATTAACTAATAGATGTGATTTTGTTTTCCCCTGTACTGGAGATTAAACCTAGGGATGCTTTACCATTGAGCTACATCCTAGCCCTTTTCAGGGTCTCACTAAGTTCCTCAGGCAGGTCTTGAACTACCAATCATCCTGCCTCAAGTCACCCAAGTAGCTGGGATTACAGGATTGTGCATGCATGGCTAGATGTGATTTTTATAAAGGTACTACCAGGGGCCAGGTGTTTTACATACATTATTTGATGCTTCTCTGAACAATTCTTTTAATACATTTATTGTATTTCATAGATGCCCTGCAAAATTAAGTAGCTTGCCTACAGTTTGATTCTTAGAATGGACAGCCTCTTCAGGAATATATCTTGTCTTATGAGTCAGGGTAGTTGTTTGCTTCTCTAGGTAAGTATTTGTACCTTAGGCATTGCTTTGCCTGTTGTAAGCATACAGACATTATTGGTCCTGCTAAATACTAATGGTGAAACCATCGGATTTTATTTATTTTTTAAATTTAACTTTCAAGCAGCTACCAAAAATTGATTAAAAAGATTTTAGAAGTAAAAAATATTATTCAAGGTTTTTTTTTCATTAAATATGTGTAGAAAGTTTGATATTAACTTTTTAAAAATACATTGAGGTGAAACTTTAAAAAAAGCCATGAAGTAGTATAACTATGTAAGGCCTGTGAAGCTACCATTTAATTTGATGAGCTAGTGTATTGTCAATATCAGTTAATCCTCAGGTGTCCCCTTCTGATTTTTTTTTTTTTTGATACCTGGGATCAAACTCAGGACCTTGTACTTGTGAGGCAGGTGGTGGCACCACTGAGCTAAATTCCTGGCCCAGGGGTGCCCTTCTTTCTACTGTCTTCCTGCATCACCCAATCCAAGTGGCTGAGACTATAGGCTCGTGACACTGTGCCCAGCTAGAAATGTTCTATCAATTCTTTACTCATTAATATTAGCTAAACACTAACTCTGCAGTGTTAAAATTAAATGACTTCCCTCTGCAGAGTTGTCCATCCAGTAAGTGGAAGAGCCCTAGAAAGGTCTGTCTTGTTTTGTTTTGTTTTTTTTTTTTTTGGTACCAGGGATCGAACTCCGGTCCTTGCGCTTGCGCAGCAGGCGGCAAAACCACTGAGCTAAATCCCCGGCCTTCTATATTATTTTTAATTAAAATATTGCAGCTTAAAAGACAGTTTTTCATTGCCCACTGTGTTGTATTTGACTTATGTCCCGTTAAACAGGTGAGACAAACCCTTACTACCTATGGGAGCTGAGCAGATCACGTAAACATTCTGTTCATGTTGGCTGAGTAGCAAGTGAACTTTGTGGATGTGAAGAGGCAGCTCTGAGTTGGGCATGGTGATTGTGCTGCAATCCCAGCACTCTTGGGAGGCTGAGGCGGAAGAATTGCAAGTTCAAGCACAGCCTGGGTAATTTAGCAGCTTAGCAAGACTGTCTCAAATTAAGAAAAAAAAAGGAAAGGGCTGGGATGTAGCTCAGAGCAAAGGCCTTGGATTCAATGCCCAGTTTTGGAGGGGGAGTAGTTGGTGACTTGCAGTACCATGAAACAAATGGCATTGTGCCTTTTGATTTTTTTATTAGGAGAAATTAGGAGTCTAGATTTTTTTTTTTTTTGGTACCTGGGATCGAACTTGGGTCCTTGCGCTTGCGTAGCAGGCGGAGAAACCACTGAGCTAAATCTCCAGCCCTAACACATTATTTTTAAAATCTAGACTCCTAGGGGCTGGGCGAAACCACAGAGCTAAATCTCCGGCCCTAACATGTTATTTTTTAAATCTAGACTCCTAGGGGCCGGGGATTTAGCTTAGTGGTTTTGCCGCCTGCTGCGCAAGCGCAAGGACCAGAGTTTGATCTCCAGAACCAAAAAAACCCCCAAAAATAACATGTTAAATATCAAATTAAATAATTTAAAAATATTGTGTGGGCCACAGAAACTCATCGGGGTTTTACTGTTGAAGCTCTTACCTGAACTTTGACCAGAAAGATAATCGTTGAACATGCTTTTGTTCTGATGCATATCCAGAACTGTTTGCTCAATACCTGTCACCATGCATTCAAGGATTAAGCGAAGGTATTCTAGAAACACTTGTTAAAGAGCTCCCCATACCAATGTGTAATTCGTGTCGTAAGTAATAGAAAACTGGAACTGGCTTGAGCATAATCAGAAGGATTCACAGGTTCGTTTGCGTGGCAGCCCAAAGTAGGGTAAGACAGTAACACAGTCCTATTAAGGACGCAGTTTCTTTCTGTTTCTGTTTGGCTTCTGCTCTGCTTTCTGTGACAGCAGCTTCAGTCTGTTGTAATTCCCCTCATGGTTGTGATGTGCCCACCAGGGGCAGTTGGGGCCATATGTGTTTCTGTGCACATCTATGGAGAGAAAGCCTCTCTGTCACAATGTTCTAAACTCACTGGACTATCCTGATGATGTGGTCACTGACAGGTCCCGACTTCTGTAGACAGTGTGTATATTTTACATACACAATTTGATTATTTTTAGTAAATTCGTAGAGTCTTGCAACCATTACCACAATCTAATTTTACAGTAATTAATTAATTACTTATTGTTGTACTCAGGATTGAACTCAGGGCCTTTGTACCGAACTATATCCCTGGCTCTTTTTTTTTTTTTTTTTTTTAATTTTAAGACAAGGTCTTCTTAAGCTGATAAATTGCCCAGGTTGGGTTTGAACTTGTGGTCTTCCTGCTTTAGCCTTCGTGTAGCTGGTGTTCATAGGGTTGCATTACTAAGCTTGGCTCTGTTTTGTAATTTTTTGTGTAAACCTTTTAAATTGGATATTAAAGTGCTTCTTTAGGCACATTTTTGCATTTGAATTTCTAAGAGGAATACATGTTCAAGAGTGTGAACATTTGTGTAGTTTGTGACTATTGTTAGATCGTTAATGGTATAACTAAAAGTAATTTGGGTGAATTGGTGAAATTTAAAAAACTTTATAGTCCCTTAGAAAAGATAAATTAGGCCCCTTATACAATCTTGTTTTCATTTGAATTGGTTCATTTTAAGCTGAGAAATCATTTGGGAATGAAAAATCTGAATTTTTTTTTTCCTTCTGTTTAAGAATTAGTAGAAAAGGAAACTAAGCTTTTGTTTTCTCATATTGACCTAGCTGAACTAAGCCAGTTTAATTTTTATTACGCATCTGTTTCCACACATATGTTCTTCTTTTTCTTCACGACTAAGTCATATCCCCACCTTTTTTTTTCATTTTTAAATTTTGTGACAGGGTCTTGCTGAATCACTAAGTTTTTGAGGCTGAGGCTGGGCTTGACCCTTTGATCCTCCTGCCTCAGGCTCCAAGAGTGCTGGGATTACAGTTGTGTGCAGCCATGCCTGGCTACATGTTTGCATTTATTTTTTTGAGGCAGGGTCTTACTCTAGCTCCAGCTAGTCTCTAATTCCCTGTGTCACCAGCCAGTATGGCCTTGAACTTGCAGTCTTGCCTCAGCCTCTGGAGTGTTGGAATTCCAGGCGTGGCCCATGCCTGGCCCTCACACATATACTCTTGCAAATATTTGGAAATGTATGCATAGTACATTTTTGTTTCATAATGCATGGATGAACCATTAAACCAGTTGTTTATCTTTTTATCTCCAAAACTTTTTACAGTGCTTGGTACTTTAAAAGTATTTGCTAAAAGCAATGGGGTACACCTGTAGTGTTAGCACACTCTGGAGGCTGAGGCAGGAGGATCCCTTGAGCTCAGAGTTTTGAGCCAGTCCGGGCAACATACCCGTACTCTGGCTCTTAAAGAAAAATGTTTGTTAAGTAGAAATTTTAAATCTTCCCATTAAATGACGTACAATTACTAGGAAGCCTTTTTTGCAAAAGGTATGTTGTTAAAACTCTAAGGCATATTTCTTTTTTTTCTCTTAAATTCTTTTATTGATACATTTTAGGTATACAGTATATTTACATTCATCATTGGGAACTTGTACCTGTACATGATGTATTTTGGTTCTTATTTTTTCCCTATTTCCCTGCCATAAGGCGTATTTCTTTTACTATTTTCTAGTATTTCTTAAGATGTTTGTTAGGCAGCTTGCACTTATATTGTGCAATTAAAAAAAAAAATTGAACCCAGGGACTTGCTTATACTAGGAAAGTATCCTGCCACTGAGCTATGTACCCAGCCCTATTTATTTATTTTTAAATTTATTTTTAAGTTTGATATGGAGCTTGCTAAATTACCCAGTCGGGCCTTGAACTTGAGATTTCCCTGCCTCAGCTTCTTGAGTAGGTAGGATTATAGGTGTACACCACTGCACCTGTGTTGTTACACAATTTCAAGTTACCTCAGTATCTGTTTTATCCCTGGGAGAACAATTTTATTAATTTATTTTCAAAACAGCAAGTTATTATGTGGTTTTTTTTTTTTGGTACTGGGAATTGAACTCGGGACCATGCGCTTACGAGGCAGGTGGCAGAACCACTGAACTAAATCCCTGGCCCCCTCCAATGTGTTCTTAAAGTGTATTTTTCTTTTACTCTGGAATTCTTTCATTAGTTCTCATATAATGGGATGTATATTTAAAAAACTGAGGGTTGCCTTCTAGTGACTGTGGCTTAAACAATATTGGGACAAAATACAAAGTAAAAAACAAGGAGGGCAGGTAGAGGTAGGTGGGAGAAGGGTACTGAAATACAATTAGATAGGAGGAGTAATTTCTAGAGTTCTATAGCTCAGTAGGGTGGTGATATGTACTTTACGGCAGTCTATCATAGTATAAAGAATGAGAAGAGAGAAATTTGAAAGAAAGGGTAAATATTTAAAGATATGGAAATGATAATGACCCTGATTTTATCATTACACTCTGTACATGTATTGAATTATCATATTGTACTTCTTAAATAAATTCCTGTGTCACTAAAAAAGTTACATGCACAGGTGAAAAACAGAAAAGGAAAACAGTTTTAAAAGCTGTTGAGAGGAAATAAATTCTGACTCAACAAACTTAATGAAACATTCCTAGTTTTAGATTAAAAAGTTTGTACATATTTTGATTCTTTTTGATTCTTCAGAGACTTAATTGAATTTATGTAGAAATAATTTATGGGATTGAAATGGACTTTATAAAGTAGAGAATTTATCTTTGCTAGAGTTTTAGAGATGGCATATTGGGGATTTTGTAGTGTGAGGATTCTTTTTTTTTTTTTGGAGTTGGGGATTGAACTCAGGGCCTTCACATTGAGCTACACCCCCAGTCCTTTTGTGAGACAGGGTCTCCCTAAATTTCCCAGGCTGGGCTTGCAATCCTCGGGCCTCAGCCTCCCAGGTAGCTGGGATTACAGGCTTGTGCTACCAAGCCCGCCCTATAGTGTGGGTTCTTACTTTGGTTAGGATGTTGGACACCAAATGACTATTTTTAGGTGATTGTAATTAATATTCATGACTTTAGGTTTGTTGTCTCTCTGAACTGTGGTCTTCGCATTTATTTCTCAGGCTTTTCTTCCCATCAGTCTTTTAGTAAATTATGTTCTATGTAAATTGCAGTTTTGGAGAGTGGTGAGGGCCAGATTTCCTATACAGTATGTTTCGTTAGAGCTAAGTCTGATACTTAAGAACTTAAAAGATTTTCTCCTTGCCTAAGGAAATCTTTATCCAATGAATAATGACTTTATTGATTTTTTAATTTATAAATTATATTCAGTACTTTAAAGTTATGGCAAAATTCAAATAATTTGGCCTCTGATGAAGTGTTTGGATTTAGTTTTTTCTTTTTTTTTTTTGGTACTGAGGATCGAACTCAGGACCTTGCACTTTCGAGCCAGGCGCTGGAACAACTGAGCTAAATCCCCAGCCCTGGATTTAGTTTTTTCTAATGAAAATTAGATTAAATAATCATTATTTCTTAAGAAATGATAATATAATATATTGAGTCCTATAATATAGTTTTTTATCATCTTTGTGCTTCAATATCTGAAATAAAAATATTTCTGAGCTCAAAGAATATATAAAACATTTGAACACACAACATTTTTAAAAACTTGATTTAATATTAATGTACCAAACTTTAAAAATATTGAAATTAATATGGGGTTAATCAATTTGAGATGTCAGCCTTTTTCGGAAACAAAGACTGGAAGTGGTGGTGCCCTCAGGTAATCCTCACACTGCTGGCTGAGCCTGAGGCCCAGGCCGAGGATTGTGAGTTCAGAGCCAGCCTGGACTACGGAGTGAGAGCCTGTTGGGGGGGGGGGGGAGACACCTATTTAAAGAGATTCATTGTCTCTGAAGTGGAGAGAGGAGGAGGGAGGGGAGGGTGGGAATGGGATTTAAAGAGAATTAAGGTGTGTTAAACTCCAGGTAATGGACGTAATGATTATGTACCTCAAACAAGCACACTACTAATCAAAATTAAGAATAGAAATAAATGTCCTTAAACAGGGTCCTAAAAAAAGTAAGATAAGTAAAATGGAGAAAAATTGTTAAAACGTTAAGAGGTATTATGAAATGATTAAGATTACTGCCAACTCATTTTCTTGGATTTCATTGCTGTGAAATTAACCACCAAGCATACATAAATCCAAAGAATTTCAGAATAATTTTCCTTGTGGTTGGTAACTTCCTTGTTGGTAGGTGAGTCACCGCCTGTGGTGTAAAATGGGTTATTTTATAAGTTAACTAAAGCGTGGTGGACTTGTGGTTCTTAGTTTCTTTTGAAGCTGTCTGGGTTTCTATTTTCGGTGATGTCGAGAGGCTCCATGGCTCCTGAGATGTGTATTAAGTGTTTACTTCTTACAGTTCTCACAATTTTTTATGAGTGTGTGTTTCTGCTGTAATGCCTTGTACAACATTGGACTAAAAATAACAGCGCTTGTGGGGGAAAATAGCGGTTGTTGAGGCTTATTCTAAGCTTGTGGAGCTTTGTGACCAAAAGCATAATGGAATCAATAACCATCCCAGTAAGGACGAAGATTAAATCTCTGCTGTATTTTCACCTTCACGTCACTCATTTATGCTACTAACTGGAGCTCATCCTTCCTTCTTTGACATATAGGTTTGGCAGGACATTCATTCTTTGGCTTCTGATAGAGATCCATTTTTCACTCTGAAAATTTGATCCAGGGCATGGCGACTTCATTAATTCATTGTTTTAATACAGTGAGGGGCAATGTCTGCAGTTTCTTCATCTGACTTTTGTTGTACCTTGCCACATACTTAGCAGAGTGGAAAAGCCACAGTGGCTTTTTTTTGGACGGGGGATCGAACTTGGGACCTTGTGCTTTCGAGACAGGCGGCAGAACCACTGAGCTAAATCCCTGGCCCTTTTTTCTTTTTTTGGAGACAAGGTCTCACTATGTAGTTTAGGCTGGCCTTGAACTCACTATGTAGCCCAAGCTAGCCTTGAACTTGTGGTGATCATCCTGCCTTAGCCTCCTGAGTGCTGGGATTACACATGTGTACCACCACGCCCACTCTGTTGTGGTTCTTGAAGTCATTGATGCACTATTTGCATCAAAGGAAAGTAAATCTGTAAGTTTTCTATTTTTTTATGAGATCTTCCTACATAGCTAAGGACTTCTTTTAATTTTGTTGGAAGAAAATTGTAAATGAACCAACATCACTGCCACATGATTTGCACATTATTCTACTCTTTAATAGTTCCGAAGGAGGTCATTTAAAGGCAGAGTTGTAATGTTCACTGTTAAATGATGAAACTGAGACACAGTAGTGATAAGTAACTTGTACAAGTCACTGATCTAGTATTATTGTTGAGATTGTAATTCAAGAAATGTATAACCTGACCTCTTAACGCTAGGCCGTATATGGTGCATAATTGCAAAAAACTTTATTTACTTTTTTAAAAGAACTTTAATGGGGCCAGGGATTTAGCTCAGTGGTGCCGCTGCCTGCCTTGCAAGTGCAAGGTCCTGGTACAAAAAAAAAAAGAACTTTATTAGCGGCTTAAGGGAACCTAACTTTCCATGGTGTGGCGTGGCATGCCATGCCGTTCATCCCCTCCTCACCCTCCTTTCTTTTGTGGTACTGGAAATTGAACCCATTGCCTTCGCCCTGAGCTACATCCCCTGCTAATTGCCTAGGCTAGGTTCAAACTTAGAATCCTCATGCCTCAGCCTCCCAGAGTATTAGCATTACAAGCATGCACCACCATGCCTGCCTGCATCTTTAACTTTATTTTTTATTAATACATGTTTGAAGTACATAATGTGTACATTCATCATGGGGAGTTGGTACATGTATATGACACATCTTAATTCTTTTTATGTCCTCTTGTCCTCCCTTTCCTCCCTGCTACTTTTCTTTCCTTTCTTTTTTTTTGAGACAGGGTCTCACTATGTAGTTTAGGCTGATCTTGAACTCATGGCAGTCCTGCCTCAGCCTCTCAAATGTGTGCCACTGTGCTTAGCTCGTGTGTCTTTTAGTCACATAATTGAATAGTTAGTCTGGAAAGGAAGCTAGCTTGTTTAGAACTTGACTAACATAGTCAAATTTTGCCTAATGAAAGGTAGTTTTTTGGTCATGGTTGTTTTTTTTTTTTCTTTAATTTTTTTCTGCGTCTGAGCTCAGTTTTTGGTGCAGGATGCGCCACCAAACACCTGGCCACCTGGTGATGTCAACCACCCATGTTTTTTGGCTTTAAATAACTTACAATGCGTGGTAGGAAAAGGGAAGTTTTAATGAATATGATATTCAAGTTGGATGGAATGATGTAATTTATTTATTTTTTTTCCCCAGTACCAGGGATCAAGCTGAGGACCTTGAGCTTGCAAGGCAAGTGCAGCACCGCTGAGCTAAATCCCTGACCCCGTATTCATTGTTTATTAGACAAGATCCAGAGTTTCCCTTTCCTTACCTGGTTAAGATTTAACTGGCTTAGTTTCTGTTTTAGTGACTTTCCATTGCTGGGACAAAATACCTAACATATGCCGCTTAAAGGAGGAGAAGTTTATTTTGGCTCCTGGTTTCAGGCCATGGTTGGCTGGCTGCAGGGGAGAAACATGCGCGCCACAGGACAGCCAAGAAGCGGAGAACAGGAGAGAGTAGAGCATGGATGGGGCATGGGACAAGAGCAAACTCTTTCAGGGCAGGCACCCAGGGACGGCCTCTTGCCCCCTGGCCCCGTGTAAGGGCGCAGCAGTTTAGGGCCCCTGAATGTGAGCAAAGTCTTCCAGAAGCCACCTCTGAGCACTTGGGCCGGCGGGCGGTGCGGGGGGGGGGGGGGGTGTGTTTCCATCCAAACCACGGCAGCTTCCAAGACTGGAATGATCTTGTGTGTTTGTCCTGTGTGAAACTAGAATTTTAATACCTTTGTGACTTTTATATACTGACCACATTGAACACAGTAATAGATAATAGAAAAAGGTGATGCTTTTGTTAATCACTTGCAGAACTAAATGCCAGCTGTCATTGTAGCATTTGTCAAGCTCTGCTAATTGGCCCCCATTATTCAAAAGACCTTTCCTGAAAGTTGATTTGCTTCCATTATAGATTTACTGAATGAAGTTATTATATGTTCAAGATTATTTTTCTCCTTATAGATCAGGATGTAAATTTAACCAGAGTCTAACGTTTAAATTTTCAAGTAAGACATTTGTTTGAGAAGTCAAAGAATCAACTATGAAAAAGATTTTAAAGTGGAGCATTTTTATGTATTGCTATTTTGATGAGCTTTATCCTTTTATGATTTAATAATCATACTTTCCTTTTATGAAACAAGTAAATATTTACTATGGGATAGTCCATTCATTCTGTGAATATTTATGGATCACAAGCCACATGCCTGTCATGGGAATATAGTAGGTGCTGGGATAAAACAATGAATAAGAGAAATATGGCCCTTGAGTTCATAGGCCCCACTACACACTTCTTCAGCCTCTACGAATCCCATTTCTTTAACTTGTAATCATCTGGTTACTTTTTAGGTGGCTGGCTTTCTTTTTTCATTTTTTTTCTTTTTCCTTTTCTTTCTTTCTGTCTTTTCATGCTGGTGATGAAATGCAGGGCCTCATGGATGCTAGGCAAGTGCTCTGCCACTGTGCTATACCCACAGCCTGCAGATCTATTTTCTGATACTTCAAAAATATACCTAGTTATTTTTCTTGTCTTTTGATTCTCTAAAAAAAAGTAATGTTGCTCTTTTTGTGATTTTTTTTTTTTTACACATTCACATATCTTTCATTAGGAATTTTTTTTCTTCCTCCTTCTGTAGCTAAATCTCATAGGGTAATTTCACACTAATATGTCAGTGAAATATAGTGTGATATTTGGCTTGTTTATTATCACTTCATCTGAAATGAGTTGAGGAAGGGTATAACATGTAAATGAATTTGTAGTACTCTTTCCCCTTTTGACATTGTTTGATAGACCTAGATTTGAACTGTGTACCTTTTGCTATATTGAACAGAGTACGTTGGTGTGATTTTGTCTTTACTCTGATAACTTTGGGTCCTGACTTTGAATGAATTTGAAATTTAATTTGGAATCCTGAATATTTCTGTAATCTTTTCCTGCTTGTCCATCTCTAGTACCGCTAATCATTGAGACACCCATCATTTGTGTAGTTAAAATAACTTTTTTGCTGTTGTTTCAGCTTTTCTAGCCCTTTTTCCCACAGTCTTCCACAACTGCTGGGGTGTTTTATTTAAAATGAAAATTTGACCTTTTCATTTTTCTTCCAAAATCCTTCTATAGTTTTTATTCTTTGCTGGATTAAAAATTAAGGACGTTGGCCTATCTCGTGCCATTCTCTGCCTCAGATTTTATTTTAAGGAATTGAGTTTTGGTTGCCACCAAAGGAAAAGAACACAGTAAACCATGTAATGGCTCTTAAAGCTTCTGCTCACAAGTGGTGTGTTACTGTCATTCCTATTTCATTTACCAAAGGAAATCATGCCATGCTGTAGTTTCTAGGATGGGTATGTGTAGTCCTCTTCCACGGAGAGGCCCTGCATATTGGCGAGCAATGACAATTATCTTCCTTGTGCTTAGATTTACATGATTATTCATTTGTTAGCTTATGAGTATATCTTGCATCAACCTTTCTTTCTGAGGTGTACCCTATAGTAATTTATCTAGTGAAAGTCTTGTTTTTTGGTGGTGCTGGAGATTGAACTTGTGCTAGGCAAGTGCTTGACTGTTGAGCTACATCCCTAGCTCTTGTTTTTTGAGATGGAATTGAAATCAGGGCCTTGGACTTGCTAGACAAAAGTTCTACCACAGAGCCACATCCCTACCACTTTGTATTTTTTGTTTTGGGGTAGAGTAGAGTCTTCTTAAATTGCCCAGGCTGGCCTCACACTTGGAATCCTCCTGCCTCAGCCACCCTTGTAGTTGGTATTACAGGTGCACATCACCATGCCCTGCTTGGGTTCAGAATTCCAGTGAATGATCATTTCTTACTACAGAATTTGGAAGATATGATTTCCGTTCCCCTCTAATGTCTTTTGTTGTTAATGAAATTTTCACTGTTAGCATTCTAATTGCTTAACTTTACAGATAATCTGTCTTTCCTAGTTGCATTTAGGAATTTTTTTCTTCAACTTTGGGGTTCTATAATTCTTGGTAACTTGTCCAGGGATAGTTGTTCTTCATTATTTCTGGAAAATTCTCAAGAATAACTCTCTTTTTTTCAATTTATTTGTTTGTACTCTGGAACTCCTGATACGTAATATGTGGGTTGTTCTCAATTGTTTTACAACTCTTAATATTCATATTTTCAGTGTCTTTCTTCCAGTTTAATTCTTCTTTTCATCTCTGTCTAGTCTATAGCGTAACCTGTTCTCTTGTTTTTACTTTTAGTGAATACCCGGGAATCGAACTCAGGATCTTGTGCTTGCCAGGCAGGTGCTGTGCCACTGAGCTAAATCTCTGGCACTCAGTGAATATATTTTTATAAATTCTTCAAATTTTGAGTTTGTTTAGACTACACCAGCAGTGTGGATTCTGTCCCCAAACTGGCGTAAGAGGAGGAGGGAGTCCGCTTCTTTGCTCTTCTCCCTCGATAGAGAAGAGTGAAAATGCCAAGTGTCAAGTGCGGAGCGAGTGTCCCCCCTCCATCCCCATCAAGCTTTGCCCACATTCTCCCTCATGCTTGGGCTGCGGGCTCTCTGCCCTTTTCTTACTTAAATCCCTGTGTGCCCCCTCCTGAACCCCCGGGGATTGGCAGGCGCCCCAGGCTGAGGCTGCTGTCAGTGCCGACCACTGCCTTGCTGTTACTTCTCTCTTCAGGCTAATCAGTCATGAAAAAATATACATTTTTTGTTTTGTTTGCTATTTACCTTTTTAAGGAATTCTGAGCCATGAGTGTGTCTCTGGACAGCTAGTCTGTGGTGTTGCTGGAGTGGATCTGATTGCTTCCCCTAGTTCTCCGTGTGACTGGCCCCTTTCATCCCTCAAGGTCTCTGTTTAGACATTACCTTATTGGATCAACTTTCCTCACTACCAAAACAGTGCACCTGTTCTTGTCACTTTTTTTTTTCTTTTTTTGAGACAGAATCTCACTGTGTAGTTCAAGCCAGCTTGAACTTACTGTGTAGCCAGAGTTGTCCCCAGACTCCTGGCAGTCTTCCTGCCTCAGCCTCCCGAATGCTGGGGTTAAGGGGTGCACTGCCTTGCCCAACTCTTGTCAGTCTGTCTCTGGTTTCATAGCATTTCCTCCATCAGCTGTATTGCTTGTTGTGTGTTTTCTTATGCTAGAACATGCTCTGTGGGGGCGAGGACTTTGTTTTTTTGTGTACTGCTTTATTGGCAGTTGTTAGAAGAGTGCCTGACACGTATTAGGTGCTCAGTAAGTACATGTTGGATGAGTGAATGTGCGAAGTAAGTGGTGGAAGTACATATATATATTCTCTGTCTCTCTTTCTTTTGGTGGTGCTGGAGATAGATCCTAGGGCCTCCAGTGTGCTAGGCAGGTACTTTACCCCTGAGCTGTACCCCACCCTCAGTTTAGCTCACCTTGTCCTAAGAGGAACTATTGCCAAGAAGGTGATTTTAGGCTTGTAGAGTTAATTAATTTAGCCTGGTTTTGTATTTTTAAATCTGCAGTATCTAACAGCTTCTGCTATATTAAAGACAGAATACCAAAATATTTGCTTAACTGATCAAGCATGCATCTTATTCTACTATTCATTGTGAGCTAGTCACTTTAAACCCCATCATTTTTAAGGCATATTGGCTTAAAATTGAGATGTGAAAATAAGAATCATACGCCTGTAATTCCAGCATGCTGAGAGACTGAGGCTGCAGGACTCAATTTTGAGCCCACCCTATGCAGTTTAGTGGTCTAGTAAGACCCAGTCTCAAAATAAAAAGTGCTGAGGATGTAGCTCAGCGAAAAGGCACTGGGTGCGATTTCCAGTACTGTAAGAAAAAAAAATTAGTAGAATCGTACTTCAACTGTTTCTGCGGTTGAAATGAAATTCTTTGCTAACTGCACCATACGTAATTAAGAATTACCCAGGTTTGTTGGTACAGTGTGCAGTTCTCCAGTAGGGCCTGAATTTAGTAATTATCCATGGCAAACTGTACTTCTTCCCCTCTAGGTCTCTGTCCTGGAAATGGTTCTCCTTTTTTTGGTCTTTGGAAGTTTTTCCCCTCTTCTTAATTACTGTGCTTTATGACAGTGGTTTTATTTGTTTACATTTACTACCATGTTGTAGCTGGGAGGAATTTAAGAAAAAACACAGCTTTATCCTCTCAATTTCTGGTTGAGGAAATCGAGGATCTGAGACCTGCCCAACGTACGCCATCGGGTTAGGACTGCACTGATTCTGCCACCCCACTCTCCTAAACTCTCATGCAGTTCTTCTTTACTCAGACACAGGTGGCTTTCAGTTTAGTGAATCAAGTTTTATAATTCCTCTTTTCATTTGAGACAAAAAACTTTTTTTTCCTTGTACAGGGAATTGAACCCAGGGCCTTTGCACTGAGCTATGTTCTAGCCCTTTGGTATGTTTTTATTTTGAGACAGACTTTTGGTAAGTCACAAAGTTGCCCAGGTTGGGCGGCCACTGTGCCTAGCTAGAGACAAAAGTTTTTACGTATTTTTCTCTTGCTGCTTTCTTCAAACTTACACTCATAGGTCATTCTGATTGTCTTTGTTATATGGAGTTCTTGATTGTTTCTTTCTGAGGGCCAGTTGTCTGTAGCAGATTTTGTGTTTTTCTGCTCATCACATAAACAAATTAAGGAATTAGGATTTTGTCAATTGAGAAGTAAGGAGGGAAACTAGCCACTTTTTTGTTGTTGTTGGAGTACTGGTATTGAACTGAGGGCCTTCACACTGAGCTATATCTCTAGTTGCCAATCCCTCCTCCCCCTTTATTTTGAGACAGGGTCTTATTTATTTGCTAAATTGCCCATGCTGGCCTTGAACTTGTGATCTTCCTCCCTCAGCCTCCCAAGAGTGCTGGGGTTATAGATGTGTGCCAGATTTTTTGAGAGACATGTACTTTCAAATGAAGTTTCACAGTCAAGCAGTATTCTTTTTTTTTTTGGTACCGGGGATCCAACTCGGGACCTTGCTCTTTTGAGGCAGGTGGCGGAACCACTGAGCTAAATCCCTGGCCCTCAAACAGTATTCTTTATATGTTTTTCTTAACTGTAAAAGGTTGGAGTAACATTATTTGTAAAATAAATGTACAATATAATGAATTTTGCTAAGTTCCTCTGGATTATAAGTATGAAATAGCACTTTGAATAGGTTCCAACTTTTTTCAGAGTCTTAGTTTGCTCCAGAATTCTAGAGATTATCTTCTGAGATTTTGTCTTTTGTGTACTCTGTTAGTGCAGGCGTGATTTTCCTTCACCGCCCTATTGCCTGCCTTCTTTTTTCTTCCCTCCCTCCTGTTTTTCCTCTCTTTGTTCTTTAGTTGTGACTTTCAATTCAGCTCCTATATGAACTTGAGCAAAAATATTACCCCTCTTATTTTCCGTAAGACAGGGCTGATTCTGTCTTATTCTTACATGGTAAAACACCTAATAGGTACTTAATGCTAATTACCTGCCCGTCCCCCACAATTTGTAAATAGCTATTAAAAACTCACTTTGGGCCTTTAAAATGTGACCTGCTAAACCAGGGGTGATGGCACACACCTGTAATGTAGAATTCTGGGACAGGGGGATCGCAGGTTTGAGCCCAGCTTGGGAGAGTTAGCCACTGAGTGAGACCCTATCTCACTAGGGCTGGGGCTGTAGCATAGTGGGAAGGCCGTGTTTAATCCCCACTGCTAAAAAAACAAAACAAAAAGTGACCTGCTGTCAATCTTCTTAAAAATAGACCATGAAACATTTTGGACATACACAAAAGCATGAAATAACACCTGTATACACATTGGCCAGCTTCTGTCATTTTCAACTTTCTCTTTCATTTTTTTCATGTCCCTTTAATGATATTTATTTTTTTGTTTTTGTTTTTGATACCGGGGGTCAAACTCGGGACCTTGGGCTTGCTTGTGAGACAGGTGGCGGAACCACTGAGCTAAATCCCTGGCCCTTTAATGATATTTCGATCTTTATGTGAGTTCCTTTTGGCTCTCTCTGATTTGCTAATAAACTCTGGGGAGCAGTTTTTTAGAGACTTAAAATCTACTGCCAGAATTGATGTGAAATTGATGAGATAGTAGCTGGGCATGGTGGCTCATGCCTGTAACTCCAGGTACTTGAGAGGCGGAGGCAAGAGGCTTGTAAAGTGGAGGCCAGCCTGGGACTGTTTGAGAGCCTGTCTCAAAATAAGGAAAATAAAAAAGCGTTGAGGATGTAGCTCAGAGGTAGAGCAGCCCTGGGTTCAATTCCTAGTAATACACACACACACACACACACACACACACACACACGCGCATAAGACTGATGAGATAGTATCCATGGTATGGTGAGCATAGTGGTATTGTGCTTAGTGATAGGATCCAGTGTGTGCTGTAGTGACATTTTGCTTGTCTCCTCAAATGATTTTGGATTTAACATGGTCTGAAGTCACTGTTTCTTTATACAGAGGGTTTGACTTTATAATGTTTGTATATTTGAGATAGAAATCTGATAATCTAATGTAAGATAGTGAATACTGATTTGGGTTTGTTTTCAGTAAGTTGAGTGCACTTATGAATTGGTGCTTTTATTCTATCTGGTAGAGATTTTTATGCATACTTCTGTGCATACCATATCTACCATATCATCAGTAACTTCAAGGGACCCCTCCCCCCAAACCGAGGCTTGAACTCAGGACCTTGCTCTTACCAGCCAGGCACAGTGCCACCGAGCTATATCTCCAGCTTGGGAGTAGAATATTCTTAATTGCAAAAGATCACGGCCCCAAGAGCTAATAATCATGGGACTTTTGGATAATTTCAGTTCTTGTTCTGGTGGAAAATGCCAATTAATTGGTTATGAATGAGGAAAACCCAACCTGTGTAAATCTGAAGATGTGAAAATTTGCTATGAAACAAAATATGAAGAATAACTTTGCCTGAGGTCAGTCCAATTTTGACTCTAATGAGCATGTTTTCAGTTGCCTTCTCTGCTGTCTGGCCCCACAGGGTATATTGTTAGTTGCTTGCTACATCCTATTATTTTTCTGTCCTTTAGAGTAAGGTGGAAATTTCCACAAAGATCCCTTTTCTCCCTTTCTACCTATGACAGGGTATCTTGTTTTCCTTCTCCCTTTGGGCTGCTGCTTCTTTTCCTTGGAATCTATGTGCTATTTTTTATTTTTTAAATCAGTAGCTTCTTTGCCAGTCCAGGACAAGTAAAAGCATCTGTGAAATCTTTCTTTTGAGTAGGTCTCAATTTTGTTTTCCTGATATGTTGTCCTCAGCAGAATAAAAAATGAGCGTGATGACTTTTATGACTTCCACTGATTGGCTTGTAAGCACTTGCTATACCAATCCACCTCTTCCCCTTTATATTCACCATCGTAATTTATTAGATCTGTCCACCTTTTATTTCAGATCATAGTTTAGCATCCTCTGCTGGCTAGGGAGCCCAGAGGTTGATAAGTAAATATATAGTACCTTAGTTCTGTGTACATGTTAGGGTTGTCTCTGTCATGAATAGTACCGTAGATTGTGAAATAAAATATAAAATTACTATGTTACATGTGAATTGTGTTATGCTAGTTACTTAAAACATGGCTTTGCAAATAATTTTTTCTCTATTCAGTTTAATTTATATTTAATAAATTGATGTTAAAGACTGATTACTGTATTAAAAGAACTTCAGTTAAACGTTGAGAACTAACCTTAATGTGGTGGCACATGCCTGTAGTCTCAATTACTCATGAGACTGAGGCAGGGGGATTAGAAAATTGAGGCCAGCTTGGGCAACTTGTCGAGACCCTGTCTCAAAATAAAAAGGGGTGGGAGTGTAGCTCAGTGGTAGAGTGTGGGGGTGGGGGAGGATTACTAGTTTCTAATCCAAGCATTATGCTCTTAGAAAAATTTAGGATAAAAAACCCCAACTAAACAAAACACAAAAATGAACTCACATCTCATGTTGCTCTTGGTCTATATTGAGAAATGATAATAAAATGTTACCAACCAGAAGATAGTAAAATTAACCTGATTTTTGTGGAGTCTGTGAGTATATAAAACAAATTATAGTTACTATTTGAGTCAACTTTATAAATCTAGATGGGTGGCATTCTGTTTATCTAAGGGTTACTTAGTGTTTTTTATGTTATTGGAAGTGTTCAAGGCTTTGGAATTTATTTTAGACTGTGTTTTGCCTGGTAGTTAGTTAAAAATTATAAATTTGGATGTCTCTTCATTGCACCTGTAATTTTGAAGTACATTTGAAATAGTGGAATATTTCCTTTCATATCTTTTATCTTATATTAAATTTACCTGGCTTAATGCCTTTTAAAGTATACTTTTTAGAGTCCAGTTATCTGAAAACACTGTTAACAGACTGTTTCCACATTGTAAATGATTTAGGGAAATTAGCCTGTTACTATAAACAATGTACTTTTATACTTTTAAAATTTATGAAGTTATCACATATATCCACTATACTAGAAAAGTCTGATATTGGTTCAGGAATTGGGATAGTAAAGAACCACTTGGATTATTGGCTATAATTCTTGAGTTTTTCAGGAGGATGTAAACATGCATTAAACTATGTTGAACTCTAGATTTCAGCATGTGTTAAATTTTATCTTGGGTAAAATGCTGAATAAAAACTTTTAAGTACAATTTACATAGGCCAAACTAATATAAAATACTTTGCTTTTACGAGTTCCCTAGGGGAGCTTATCTGTAGTATTTATTTTGGAGGTACAGTAAGTATGAGTTTATGTCTTCTCTGTTCGTTTAAAACATAAGTGTGAGACAGCTGAGAACATAAATTTGAGTGCTACAGAATTTGATGGTGGTAACAATAGTTTTATTACCTGAAAACAGAGTACCAGCACAGCTTGAAATTTCTTTGGGAAATCAAGATACAGTAAAGAAGTAAATGTACGTGTTAGCATATGAAGGAAGGTAGGTTTTAGGATGAAGACTGGCAGCAGATTATTAAACTTCTTAGTGGCAGGTGCCATGTCAGTTAAGAAACATATTTCTTTTAAAATAGTAGATAATGATGTCGAGTCAAATTTTCAGGTCATGTATATTGTAACCATTTTCTTAGTGTGGTTTCCTTTTTGGGTGGTTTTTTTTTTTTGAGACAGGGTTTTTTTTTTATAGTTCAGGCTGGCCCTGAATTCACTATGTAGCCCAGGCTGGCCTCGAACTCACGGTGATCCTCCTGCTTCAGCCTCCCAAGTGCTGGGATTACAGGCATGTGTCACCACACCTGGATTAGTGTGGTTTTTTTTTTTTCTGAGGATTTTAACAGGTTGAATGTAACAAGCTGGTTTTATGCCCAGGCAGTAGTGTGGTTCTTTATAGTTCACTCCCTTGTCTTCTGGTGCAGGTAGTTAGAACTGCTTTTGAGCTATGCAAGGCATCAGTGTGGGAAAGCATGGGAAGTGAGACTTGGAGCTTATATTGTGTTTTTTTTTGTTTTTTTTTTTGTACCGGGGATTGAACTCAGGACCTCACGATTGCCAGGCAGGTGCTGTGCTGCTGATCTAAATCCCCGGCTTATATTGTTGTTACAAGTTGGAAAGAGCCTCCCATAGTAGGGACTGAAGAAAAACGTTGTTGAATAAATGAATGCATGCATGAATGAGAACATGCTAGGACCATACCTGGAAGAGAAGTGGTATGACTGTACAACTTTTCTTATACAACTAAGTATAGCATCTTGAGAGTTCAGATTATAAACAGTCTGTGATTCTCACCCATCAGCCATTTATGTCTTGTGAGAGCCTGAGCTATAAATTGTGACTAAGAAGAACCATTATTTGTATGAGGGTCTTGGGGAAAAAAATTCCCCTATGCCTGCAGTTTGTTTATTGCTGTATCCTAGCACATAATAATTATGGCATTTTGCTTTGTGATATATTTTTGTATCAACTAGGTAACAGAATTTCAAATAGTTGATTTAAATACACTTTTCTTTTCTGTCCCTCTTTTCTTTCTCCTCTCTCTCTCCTTCCCTCAGCCTTTTTCTCTCCTCTTCATCCCTCTCTCCTTCTTTCTGTCATACTGAAGTTGAGCTCAGGGCCTTGCACATGCTAGGTGCTGTACCCTGAACTGCTACAACCCCAGCCCTTTCTATTTATTGATTTTTATTTTTGAAACAGGTTCTTGGTAAGTTGCACAGGCTGGGGCCAAACTTGTGATACTCCTGCTTCAGCCTCTGGAGTAGCTGGGATTACAGGCATATGCCACTAGGCTCAGCTGATTTAAGAACATTTCATTAAACAAAAAAAAAGAATTGGTTTTATACCCAATTCTGCTACTTCCAAACTGAATGTAACCTCATCTAATCACTTAATTATTCTCAATCTCCTCATTTGCAAATAGGGATAATAACCTGTTCAACTGTTTTTGGCTTTGAATATTAACCTACAATTTAAAAAAAAGAATGAGGAACTGGCATTTAGCTCAGTGGTGCCACCTCCTGCCTCGAAAGCACAAGGTCCTGAGTTTGATCTCCGGTACCAAAAAAAAAAAAGAGTGAATGAAAGACATACTAAGCATCAAAAACACATGTCAACCCAAAAATATGTATAGGAATTTCATAGCAGCATTACTTGTATTACCCCCAAAGCAGAAACAGTCTAAATTTACATCAACTTGTGAATGGGTAAATAAAATGTTGTGTATTCATATTATGGAATATTATTTTCACATAAAAAAGAATGAATTATTGGGCCGGGGATTTAGCCTAGTGGTGCTGCCACCTGCCTCACAAGCGCAAGGTCCTGAGTTCCATCCCCAGTACCAAAAAAAAAAAAAAAAAAAAAAAAAGAAGAAGTATTGATCCATGGCACAATATAGGTGAACCTTGAACACACTGTACTGAGGAGTGAAAGAAGCTAGTCAGAAAAGTCCACATATAATAAAATTCCACTTACAAAAATTCCCATTTGTACAAAATTTCCAAAATAGGGAAATTGATGAGACACAGAGTAGATTAGTGATTGCCAAGGCTTGAGGGAGAGGGAAGAATGAGGAATGACTGCTAACGGCTATGGAATTTGTTTTCAGGGTGATGAAAATGTTGTAAAATTGGATAACAGTGACTGTTGCACATTGTGGAAATACTAAAACCCATTGAATTTCACACTTTAGAAGGGTACATTGTATGGTATGTGGATTATATTTCAAGAAAGCTCTTATAAAAATGGAAAGAATGAAGGGCATAGAGGACTGAATTGAACTAACAGCTACTTTTGATGGGATAGCCTTGGTTGTCACAACTTGTAAGATTTAAGTCTACGTTCTCTCACGCGAAGATAGAGATAACTTTTTCGTCTTGGTAACCCTACAGAGTAGCATGTGCTTCTCAGTAAGTATAGACTGAAAGGATGAGTGAATTTGCTTGGGGCTGGAGGTGTAGCCCCGTGGTGGAGCATGCTTAGCATGCCCAATCTCCTTTCCCAGCACCAGGCAGACGTACGAACAGCAGGGAATCTGCCTTGCTGCGGGCCTTGGAGAAACTGACTTCTTTAAATTTCATTAACTTGTCTGTAAAATGCAGATAGCTTGCTCTTCATAGGATGATTGTGAGGATTAATGTGATGTAAGTGATTGTGTGTAGTTTAGTGTTTTATGCAAGTTGTATTAGTTTGCTCTGGCTGCTATCATACATCCCACAGACAGGGTGGCTTGAACAACAACACACTTATTGTTTACAGTTCTGGAGGCCAGGAAATTCAGGATCAGGGCACCACCATTCTGGGTGGTGAGGGTTCTCTTTCTATTTGTGGATGGCTGCCCTTTTGCTGTGATTAATAAATCCTCTCATGGCTGAGAGAGATCTTAGTGTTCCTTCCTCTTCTATAAAGAAGAGGAAGTCTCCACTTTCATGACCAGTCACTTCCTAAAGATCTATCTCCAGTACCATTGGATGAGGGATTAGGTTTTGTGTTCCCTCCTCCCCATCCTGAGAATTGAACCCAGGGCCTTCACACTGAGCTGCATCCCTAGTCCATTTTTTATACTTTTATGTTGAGTCAGGGTTGTGCTAAGTCATTGAGTTGCCTTGGCTGGGCGTAAATTTGTGATCCTCCTGTTTCAGTGTCTCAGACTGCTGGGTTTACAGCCTGTACCACCACACCCAGCTGGCCGAGGATGGACACAAACATTTAGTCCGAAGCAAGTTACTGCTCTTTATTCTCGGCCTTCAAATTGATTGTTCTGGCCTGGCCAAAGGGTTTTTAGTGTGGCTGAAATCCAGCCCCCAGTGAGACATTTAAGGAAGACCTTTTTGTAATTAGTCATTCTAGAAGGGATGAATTTTGGCACTATCTCAGTCTAAAAGGAGATATTTTTTGGTAATTGGATGTGCTATATACATTACTTTGATACTGAAACCTGGAAATTCTTGGTTTGGCACTAAGTTATTTATTTTGCTTAAGTCCATTTAGACTTAATAGCCTTGTGTTTGTAAAGTCCCTGAACTTGGATAAGGATAAGGGCCATCTATTTAATGCAGATAGAAAGCTATCTTATGTGTTATGGATGTAATTATGTTTCATTTTCATAAAGCCATAATAAAAACTATATTGCAGTATAATTTATATACCAACATAATAATTTATTTTAGTTGTGTTGAATTAAAATTTTACTTTTCTCATCTCTTAAATTTATGATAGTAATATTTTGTTTTATAATGTTTTTCTGTCTTCTATGCCTTTGATGCAATCTGATGGTTAAGTCAGGTCTTTATTTCTAGGTATGTATGCGGTTGATAGATCATTTTAAATGAAATTTATTTCTTAGTTAATATTTTATAAAAATCATTGTTAATGTTATTGATCACTTGTTGGACAGGTGTAATTTCATGCACTTTTTATGCATCCAGTCTTCACAACTCTATGAAATGGTTTTCTCACACACCAGTGTGTGTGTCCCAAAACCATAGCTAAGAGGCAGAGCCAGGATTCAAATTGAAGTGATTCACCTGTGTAACGTAACCTTTCTTTTTGGTAGATTCCTACTCTCCTGTTCTAAGTGTTTTTATTCATTCATGTGTAGATGGGGAAAAAGTTTTCAAATTAGGTAATATGATTACCAGTAGTAGTAGCATTTCTGTCATAAAGTGTGTATAACTTAATATATAGAAATATATAATATATAGAACTTAATATATAGAAAACAAATTGCTTTTTACTGCCTGATATCAGTGTGCCAATGTGGTACAGAATACATCCATATAAAATAAGTACACCTATAATCCCAGCACTTGGTAGGCTGAGGCAGGAGGATCGCTGTGAGTTTGCCGACAGCCTGGGCTACAAAGTGAGTTCAAGGCCAGCCTAAACTACATGGTGAGACTCTGTCTCAAACAAAAAACAAAACTAAACAAACAAAATATGTACATGTGTGTGTGTATATATATATATATATATATTTTAATACATGTATATTCTGCCAAAGATGTATATATCAGGAAAACAAAAACTTGTATAAATATTTTAATACTAAATTTATTGAGACATCGTGTGTTTTGGCCTCTGCAATTACAAGAGGTGCTCAAAGTGATGGCCATTAACTTCCAGACATTTATTAGTATGGAGAACTGCTGAAGTGTGTCTACATTTTTTTGGTGGTCGGTCTGTCTGTCTGTCTCCCTCTGTCTATTTTTCTCTCCATTTAGCTCTATATATTTTATTTATATAAAACATTCAGTTTTATAAATATATATCTGAGTTTTATATATTCAGTGGATATTTTACATATTCAGTTTTATAGATACATATCTTTTAGAGATATATAATCTGTATTTCTCTCTCTCTATTTTATATATATATATAAATACTCAGTTGGTTTTAGAGGTTGTAATTATTTTAGTTTCTTATCTCATAGATTGGCCCAACAAATATGGTGTATCTTTAATGAAATAACAGTGTCTTCTTAATTATTACTTATTTCTTCAGCCAGACATTTGGGGATGGGAATGCTGTAGGCTGGGGCTATATTCCCTGGCGTTCTTGTCATCGCTTCTGCTCCTGAGAAGCCAGGCTGGCTTGGTTCCAAGCCCATTTGCTTGTTTGTGAGTTCACCACCTGGAGGCCAGGTTTCTGCCTTCTATGCTTCTCACTGTCTCTCCAGTGCCCAGCAGGAACCTAATCCTGTTGCTCTGAATACTAAATTTAAATACCAAAACAAGTTTGCCATATCTGAAGTTACTCATTTATTTGATTGAATATTTCTTGTATTAATAACATAATGATGTTCTTGAGAGCTATTGTGTTAAGATAGTTTAGTTTGTACTTTTGGCAGATGCCTGGAGATTGTTAGTTTTGAGTTCTTTTTTTGGTACCGGGAATTGAACTCATGTCCTTGTGCTTGCGCAGCAGGTGGCGAACCACTGAGCTAAATCCCAGGCCGGTTTTGAGTTCTTTAATCTGACTTGTATAGGACTTCTTTTGTCTCTTGATGTTAGGTTATTAACTGTTTGGTTTGGTTTGGTTTTTTTTTTTTTTTTTTTTTTTTTTTTTTGAGGCAGGGTCTCCCTTTGTAGTTCAGGCTGGCCCTGAACTCACTATGTAGTCCAGGCTGGACTCAAACTCTCGGTGATCCTCCTGCCTCAGCCTCCCGAGTGCTGGGATTACAGGTGTGCGCCACCATGCCCAGCTATATTAACTGTCATTTGCTTTTTTTCCCAATTAAAAAACTTGTATTGAAACTGTAAATATAACATAACATTAATAAATGTCTCTTGTGTAGCACCTTTAAAATTAAAAAAACCCCTACTATTGCAGACAGTGTATATATGACAGTAATGAAGTGATTACCTTAACCTCTGTTGAAGTGTGCAACCATTGATATTAAATATTTCCGTTTGGTTGTGCAGGAGCACCCACAGCCACTTCCAATGTCTGTATCCATTAACAACTTCCATTTCTAGTCTAGCTCCCCTGGCAGCCATTCTTCTACTTTCCAGCTCTGTGTATCATTTTATTTTTAATAAAATAATTACTTTTCACACTGATGAAAACATAAAATGTGAAAAAATTTTAACCATTACTATAGATTTCAATTTTTTAACATCTTAGGAATTTAGAGGAGATAGGTAGCAATATGGGCCAGCTTATAGTGTATCATTGGTGCCTAACTTGGAGGTAGTGTGTGCAGCATCATTTTAGTGGAGCTCTATATTTGATAGTTCAGTAAATACGTTTAAAGAAAAAAGAATGTTTACTGAATTCACATTTGGTGGCTGCGAATTAAACAAAGTGGAAAAATCATCAGACTGGATAATTCCTAGAAAATTATTTGGAATACACTTTCTGTCTCCTGCTTTCCAGTTCCACACCTGTCATTTGTGTACACGCACAGCTGTTTTCCCAGCTCAGTGAATTTCCTGATTCTTCCATTACCTTGGGTCTCCCAGTTCACTCTCTTGGTTTCACTGATAAGCACTGCCCCCTACATCCTGTGGCTTCTTTGTTCACTTTCTGTCTTCTGTAGCCATTTATTTGACCAATCTTAGTGATCTTTCTTTTTTTTTTTTTTGGTACCAGGGATCGAACTCAGGTCCTTGCGCTTGCGAGGCAGGCGGCAGAATAGTGATCTTTCTTTAGTTTCTTCCAGAAGTAGAAATGTGGTAGTAAAAATTGTGTAACTTACACAAGAAACCTATATTGTTTTATCTTATGGGTTTTTCTTTTTGGCAAACACAAATGAAATAAAAATCTCTGATAATCCTAGTGCTTAATATATTTAAGGGGGGATTTCTCTGACAGTTGAATTATGTACTTACTATATTTGAACCCCAGGTTTACTATAATATATATATATTTTTTGATGCTAGGGATCAGATTTACCCTTGTTAAGCTGGGCGTGGTGATCCATGCTTGTAATCCCAGCACTGGGGAGGCTGAGGCAGGAAGAGTGCTACAAGTTTGAGGCCAGCATGGGCTACATAGTGAGTTCAGGGCCAGCCTGAACTATCAGGTGAGACCCTGTCTCAAAAAACAAAAAAAACAAAAACCCCCACCAAATTCACCCTTGTTTTGAGTTTATCCTTATCACATTTAATTTGGATGTTCATCTGTTAATTAATTATATACTCAACTAATCAAACCAATTAATTTTCACTTCCCTCTAAACTTAATTTTCAATGAGCATTTTATTTTTTGATCATTCAACACTCATTTAAAGCATATTACATATTTTTTCATATTACATATTTTAATAACTGTACGTATTTCCTCAGAAGATATGTAAGTACTTTTATAATTAAGCACACATTGTAGAATGAAACTTAAGCAACAATTAGTAATGTCCCAATTGCTTAAAGACTAGATTGATAATACTAAATCTCTTATGCCTCCAAATAGCTTTAATATGTCTGGTGTGCATGATGGTCTCCTGTCTTTTTTCTTATAAGCTTTTTTTTTTTTTTTTTTTTGGTACCGGGGATCGAACTCAGGCCCTTGCTCTTGCGAGGCAGGCGCTGGAACCTCCTATAAGCTTTTTATTTGGGTGAAGAAAACATATACATATACTTATACACATATATGTATGTACACATATAGTATGTAGATGTATATATATGTATATGTATGCATACTGTCGATACCAGGGATGAAACTCAGGACCCTGTGATTGCCAGGCAGACATGGCGCTGCTGAGCTACATCCCCGGCCTGAAAACATTTTTTTATTGTCTGTTTATTATTTTTCATTGACTGTGAGATGCTATTTTTTGTGTTTTTGAAACAGGGTCTCACTATGTAGTTCAGGCTGGCCTTGAACTCACTACATAGCACAGACTGGCAGTGATCCTCCTGTGTCAGTCCCTTGAGTGCTGAGATTACAGGCATCCATCATCATGCCTGGCTGTGTAAGATGCTGTTATAAAATGCATACAGCCAAGAAAGAGAAAACATTATTCTTTAAACTATGAAACTGATTTATCATTTACTTTTTTTGGTTTCTTTTTGAGACAGGTTCTCGGTATGTAGTTCAGGCGGGCTTTGAACTCACTATGTAGTCCAGGCTGGCCTCAAATTCATGGCGATCTTTCTGCCTCAGTTTCCCGAGTGCTAGGATTACAGGCACGGGCCACTACACCCGGCCTTACCATTTACTTTTTTTGGGTATCAGGGATCAGACTCAGGACCTTGCACTTGCGAGGCAGGCGCTCTGCCTCTGAACTAAATTCTCAGCTATTACCATTTACTTTAAAAAAAATTTAAAAAAGTAATTGCAAACTTAAAAGTTGCAAGAACATTCAGATCTTTTTTACCAGATTACTCTATTGTTAACATTGCATCCCATTTGTTGTTTTATTTTCTTCTTATCTATTGTACAAAATATTTGGGTTTAATGCTCCTATTTGTCCTCATTTGCTCTCTCTCTATAGTTGTACACAGGCTTTTTTATCCTGAAACATTTAAAACTTGATCATATTACAGCCGTTTACCCCTCCATGTCATAGTGTATATTTTCTAAGAAGAGAGATACTTCTCTGTATAAACAGAATACTGTCATTAATGTTAGTAAGTTAAGTTTGGCACAATACTGTATTCTTAATACATATGGGTACTCCATTTTTGTCTTCTGTAGTACTTTTTTCTTCTACCATCAGGATCCAGTCCAAACTAATCAGGTCTAGACAGATCACATTAGGTATTGATTTGCTATGTTTCTTTATTGTTATCTGAAATATTCCCATAGTCTTTTTTGTCTTTTATGATGTGGACAAATGGAAGAATATAATCTTTTTATAATATATAAAATGTTCTTCCTTTTGGGATTCTCTGATATTTACCCTGGATTAGAGTCAGGTTATGCAGACATGATAAAACTCATACTTAAGTGATGTGTTTTTCTCAGAGTATCAAATCTGGACACATATAGTGTTCACCCTGTCTATGTTGATCATGATAAAATTTTGAATACTTGTTGAGATAGTGTTATGGCTTGTATTTAGATTTCCTCCCAAAACCTCATGTGGTCATAGGTGGGACTTTTCAGAGCTGGTTGGATCTAGGATATATGAATATGAATTAAGGGTGTGGGATAATTAGTCCACAGATTGGTTTAGCATAGTTATGGGTGTGGATGATTGGTAGGCCCACCCTGGGTATGTGGGGCATCAGTCAGTAGGCTTGTAGCCTTGACAGAATAAAAGGGAAAGGCAAGTTTGCTGCTGCTGCTTGCTACCGCTTGCTATTTGCTGCTTCCTGCTTTCCCTGCCATGGACTGTTCCTTCTCTGTGATGCCCCTATGCCATGCTCACCTGCCTTGGAGCCAGCCAGCTATGGACTGAAACCTCTGCAGACAGTGAGCTACAATAACCCTTTCCTCCTTTAACTTGTGGGTGTTGGGTATTTTGTCCCAGCAATGAGGAAGTAACTAATATAGGTAGTATCTGACATTTTCAGTGTATAAATATTTATATTATCTTATAATTAAGCAATATGTCAGGAGATATTTAAAAACCAAGCAGTTGTCTTGCTTGTCATTAAAAATGTCTCCCTTTGATTTAGCATTCACCAATGATTCATACTTGAATAAATCTTTATATAATGGTAGTTGCACAGTTGTAACTTTCTAGCTCTACATTTAGTATTTGACCATTGTAAGCAAGATCTCTCTCTTTCTCTTCTTTTGAATATTTAATTTTTTAATTTTTGTAGATGTGAACTTCTATTTTTCCAATTTTTTATAAAAATTCATTACTTTCCTTAATTATTTTGATGATCAAATTTTGAGATGTTTCCTTACTGGCTGATCTTATAACTTGATCTTGTCCCTGGCTCATCGTATAGCTAATCCTGTCATGAGCCGTTTTTCTGGGAAACATAGGTTCCTTTGTGGAGAATGGTTATATAGAAGATCTGGGTGCTTAGCATTCCCATTATTCTTTTGATGTTTTTGTTTCGGGGTTTGTTGTATAGGCAGAGAGAGGAAAGGAATACTTGCTTGTGCTTGTACATGTAATTACCCAGTGAATATGTACCTGTGTGTACACACATTCACATGCACTTTTATATGTGCTCATCTGTTTGCATACATGTACATATTAAACCTCACGAGGTCACACTGTTTCCAAATCCAGTCCATCTCGGTAGGATTCTTGCTTGCTTCTCCTATTCCTTATTTGTATTTTTTTAAAAAATTTTGTTTTATTGGTACATTTTAGGTGTACAATATAATGACATTCATTATCGGAAATTTGCACCTTTACATAATCTCTCTTGGTTCTTATTTTTCCGCCTTCCCCACACCCCCTTCAACCCCTCCATTCCTCCCTATTTACAAAGACTTTGTTTCCATTTTTTCATTTTCTCATATTAATTCCATTCTCTCCTTTCCTTTCTCCTACCCCTCCCACTTCCCCTTCCCCTTCCCCTTCCCCTTCCCCCTTGTCCCTTTTAGTCCTTATTTACACTTTCAGTTTCTCACACCAGAGAAACTGTTCAGTATTTACGCGTGTCCTATTTATTTCACTTAAGAGTATGGCCTAAATGTGCATCCATTTAGCTATAAATGTCTCTAATTTCTCATTATTTATGGCTGAATAGTACTCCATTTTATCAAAAAACTGCATTTTCTTTATCCAGTCTCCAGTTGATGGGCAATTGGGCTGCTTCCAAGTTATAGCTATTACAAATTGTGCTGCTATGAACATGGGCGGACATATATCACTGTGGTATGATTCTTTTAATTCTTAGGGGAAGATACCCAGCAAGGGAATAGCGGGGTCAAATGGAACTTCTAGTTCTAGTTCTTGGAGGTGTATCTCTATACTGATTTCCACAGTGGTTGCACCAGTCTGCACTCCCATCAGCAGTGGAGCAGGGTTCCTCTTTCCCCACAGCCCCGCCAGCATTTGTTATTGGTTGATTTCATGATAGCAGCCATTCTTTCTGGGGTGAGATGGAATCTCGGCATTGTTTTCATTTGTATCTCTCGAACGACCAGTGATGTTGAACATTTTTTCATGTGTTTATTTGCTATTTCTACTTCTGTCTGAGAAATGTCTGTTCATTTCAGATGCCCATTCTTGGATTGAGACTTTAAATTTGATTTTTTAAAGTTCTATATAGATTCTACATAGTAAATCTTTGTCTGAGGAACAGCAGGTGAAAATTTTTTCCCACATTGTGGGTTGTTTCTTCACACTGCTGGTGATTTCTCTTGCTATGCAGAAGCTTTTTAATAAGACAAGATCCCACTTGTTGATAGTTTGTGCTAGTTCATGGGCAACTGAGGTTTTGTTCATAAAATCTTTTCCTACACCAATGTCTTCAAGAGTTCTACCTAACCTCTGTTCCAGGCGATTCAGCATTTCTATTTTAACATTTAGATCCTTACTCCATTTTGATTTTAGTTGAGTGCATGGTGAGAGATATAGGTCTAGTTTGAATCTTTGGCAAGTTGAAACCCAATTTTTCCAGGACCATTTATTAAAGAGGCTATCTTTCCTCCAGTGAGGGTGTTTGGCTCCTTTATCAAAGATGAGATGACTAAGTATGTCTGGCATTGTTTCTGCGTCTTCTGATCTGTTCCACTGGTCCTCAGGTCTGTTTCTTTGCCAGTACCATGCTGTTTTTATCACAGTAGCTTTGTAGTATAGTTTCAAGTTGGGGATTGTGATACCCCCTGCCATGTCTCTGTTACCTAGAATTACTTTTGGTATTCTAGTTCTCTTCTTGTTCCAAATGAATTTTTGGATTGTTTTCTCAAGGTCCGTGAAGTATGCTGCTGGAATTTCAATTGGGATTGCATTGAATCTATATAGCAGTTTTGGAAGTAGGGCCATTTTCACTCTGTTGATCCTTCCTACCCAGGACCAGGGAATGTCTTTCCATTTTCTGATATCATCTTCAATTTCTCTTTTCAGAGTGCTATAGTTTTCACAGAAGAGGTCTTTGATTTCTTTCGTTAAGGTGATTTCTTGGTATTTCAGTTTTTTGGATGCTATTGTGAAAGGAATTGTTTGCCCTATTTCTGTCTCAGGAATCTGCTGTTCGTGTAGAGGAAAGCTATTGATTTTTGTGTGTTGACCTTGTATCTAGCTACTCTACTGAATTTGGTTATTAAGTGTAGAAGACTTTTGGTGGAGTTCTTGGGGTCTTCTATATAGAGTATCATGTCATCTGCAAATAATGACAATTTGGCTTCTTCATTTCCTATCTTTATTCCTTTTATTTCTTTCTTTTGCCTAATTGCTGTGGCTAATGTTTCCAGAACTATATTGAACAGGAGTGGTGATAGTGGAAGTCCTTATCTTGTTCCTGAATTTTAGTGTGAAGGATTTCAGTTTTTGACCATTTAGTATGATATTGGCTATTGATTTTTCATAGATGGCTTTTATCAGATTGAGGTAGAGACTGACTATTCCAGTTTTTTGTAGGGTTTTTTTAAATCATAAATGCATGTTGGATTTTGTCAAATGCTTTTTCTGCACCTATTGAGATGATCATATGGTTTTTGTCCTTGGTTCTATTGATATAGTTTATTACATTTATTGATTTGAGTATGTTGAACCATCCCTGCATCCCTGGGATGAATCCCACTTGATCAGGGTGTATGATGTTCTTGATGATCTTCTGCATTCTATTTGCCAGTATCTTATTAAGGATTTTTGCATCTAAGTTCATTAGTGAGATTGGCCTATAGTTCTCTTTTTCAGTTGGGTCTTCCTCTGCTTTGGGGATCAAAGTGATGCTTTCTTCCAGGAATGAATTTGGGAGTATTGCTTCCCTTTCAATTTCATTGAAGAGTTTAAACAGTAGTGGCAGCAGTTCCTCTCTAAATGTCTTGTAGAATTCCGCAGTGAAGCCATCAGGACCCGGGCTTTTCTTAGTTGGTAAGTTTTTAATTACATTTTCAATTTTTTTGGTTGATATTGGGTTGTTTAGAATATTTTAGGTCTTTTTCGTTTAACTTTGGTAATTCATACGTATCTACGAATCTGTCTATTTCTTCTGTGTTTTCTATCTTATTGGCGTGTAGGTTCTGGAAGTAGGTATTGATGATCCTCTGGATTTCTGCTGGATCTGTTGTAATATCTTCCTTTTCATTCCTAATTGCATGGATGTGGGCCTTTTCTTTCCTTTTTCTGATAAGGTTGGCTAAGGGTTTGTCAATTTTGTTGATTCTTTTGAAGAACCAACTCTTGGCTTCATTGAGCTTTTGTATCATTCTCTTAGTCACCATTGCATTGATTTCTGCCCTGATCTTTATAATTTCCTCCCTTGTACAAGCTTTGGATTTGTCCTGGTCTTCTTTTTCTAGAAGCTTGAGGTTCAGCATCAGGTTGTTTAATTGGGCTCTTTCTGTTTTCCTAATATGAGTATTCACTGCTATGAATTTCCCTCATAAGACTGCTTTCATTGTGTCCCATAGATTCCGATGTGTTGTATTGTCATTGTCATTTAATTGAAGGAACTGTCTGATTTCTTTTTTAATTTCCTCTGTGACCCATTGGTTATTCAGAAGTGTGTTGTTCAGTTTCCATGTGTTTATGAAATTCTTGTGGTTTCTTTTGCTATAGATCTCCAATTTCATTGCACTATGGTCTGATAATGCATATGGGATAACTTCAATTCCTTTGCACTTAGTTAAACATGTTCCATGAATGAGTATGTGGTCTGTTTTGGAGAATGACCCATGTGCAGCTGAAAAACGTGTATTCTGATTTTGTGGGGTAGAGCATTGTAAACATCTGTTAAATTCATTTGTTAAGAGTTCGATTGAGTTCTAGTATTTCATTACTTATTTTTTGTCTAGTTGATCTATCTTTGTGACACTGGGGTATTGAGGTCTCACGCTAATACTGTATTAGTGCATATATGTCTTTTCATGTCTGTATTTGTTTTATATAGTCGGGCGCACTAGTGTTTGGTGCATAGATATTTATGATTGTTATCTCTTCCTCTTGGATTGTTCCCTTTAAAAGGATGTAGTGTCCTTCTTTGTCTCTCTTAATCAGTGTTGGTTTGAAATCCACTTGATCTGCAAAGAGGATAGCTACTCCTGCTTTTTTTGGGGTTCCCATCACATGGAGTATTGTTTTCCACCCTTGAACTTTCAGCCTATGAATTTCTTTTTGAATAATGTGTGTTTCTTGTATGCAGCATATTGTTGGATCTTGCTTCTTGACCCATTCTGCCAGTCTATTTCTTTTGATTGGTGAATTGAGATCATTAACATTGATGGGTATAACTGATATGTATTGACTTATCATTGTCATGACTTTTTCTTTTTGTTGGATTCTCCTCCTTTGGATTTAATTTCTTGTTGTGCCCGATGGATTCATTTTGCTGTGTTTCCTTGGGTTGTGATCCTTGTTGTCTTGGATATTGTGTAAAATTCTTTGAAGTGCTGGTTTGGTATTCATGAAGTTCCTAAGGTGCTCTCTGTCATGAAAGTATCTTATTTCTCCATCAATTTTGAAAGATAGTTTTGCATGGTACATCAATCTGGGTTGGAGGCCATTTTCCTTTAGGGCTTGGAATATGTCACTCCAAGCTCTTCTTGCCTTGAAGGTTTGCGTTGAGAAGTCTGCTGTGATTCTGATGGGCTTTCCTTTGTATGTGATTTGTTTCTTTTCTCTGGTTTGAGAACTTTGTTCTTCTGTTAGGTTTCTGGAATCTTAATAATTATATGCCTATGTGTAGGTTTATTTGATCAAGGCTAGTTGGAATCCTGTATGCCTCACTTATCTGTATGTCAAGCTCTTTTCCCCTGCTTGGGAAGTTTTCTGCCATAACCTCTGTGAACAGTGTTTTTTATATCATCTGGACTCTCTTCCTATTTCTTCGTTGACTCTGATCAGTCTTATGTTATTCTTCTTTGCATGGTCTAGCAGCTACTGCGTTGATTTCTCGTGGTCCTTTACAATTTTAAAGCAATTTTTCTTTTCCTGGTCACTAATTGCAATGTTATCTTTTATATCTGAAATTCTGCCCTCACACTGGCTCATTCTGTTATGTAGACTTTCAGTGGAGTTTTTAATCTCCTGGAAATCTGTTTGTATCAGATATTTACCTTCTTGTGAATTGCAGCACTTTGCATTCCCACTAGCAGTATATGAAAATCTCCTTTAACATGTATTGTCAAGCTTTTGATGTTTCTGCCAATCTGATGGGTGAGAAATTATATTTCAATGTAGTTTTAATTTGTTTTTATGTTATTATGAGAATTTGAATAACTTTTCACATATTCAAGGTCCATTTTTATGTCATTTTTTCCCCCTGATACCAAGAATTGAACTCAGGACTTGCCAGGTGCCACTGAGTTACATCCTGGGCCAGATTTTTCTGTCATTTTATAAATTATGTCCTTTTTTGTTATTTTTAATAAGGTTTTTATACTTGCCCTCAATTGAAAAAAATTTTTTGTACATGAGGTATATTAATCTTCTATTATTTACATAGCAAACACTTTATCTTTTTTTTTTTTTTTTTTTGGGTACCAGGGATCGAATTTAGGACCTTGGGCTTGTGAGGCAGGTGCACTGCCACTGAGCTAAATCCCTGGCCCTCATCTGTCTGTTTATTTATGTTCTAGAACCAAACTGTTTTAATATCTGGTAGAGTTTAGTCTCTTTTATAGAGACTAAAAGAGCTAAATCCCCAGCCTTAGAGTTTAGTCTCTTTGTAGCTCTTACTTTTTAATGCTTTTCAGATAATTTTTGTTAATTTATTTTTCTATATTAATTTTAGTATCAATATATCCAGTTTCATTATAAAGCTCATTTGTAGTTTTTTGGCCTACATTACTTTTATTAAATATTTCAGGTCAGGCCAACGTCTTAATCATACTGAGACATCCTAGAACATCGATCTTTTTGTTTGTTCAAGCCTGCTTTTGTGGATTTCCTGAGTGCTCATTTTTCTTGAGAGACAGGATCTCGCCATGTTGTGCAGTCTGCACTCCTACGCTCAGGCGGTCCTCCTGTTTCTCTGCCTCCTGAGTGATTGGGACCTCAGGCCTGTGCCATTACACCTGTTTATTATTTTCTTCATCTGGATTTTTTTTTTCTTTTTGGTATGGGGGATCACACTCTGGACCTGGCGCTTTCGAGGCAGGTGGCAGAACCGCTGAGCTAAATCCCCGGCCCTTCATCTAGGTTTTTTTGTCAGTTTTTTTCTTAAAATATTTTTTCATTTTGTGTTGCTATTATAAATGAGGTTTTCTCATGCATTATATTTTATTATTTATCAGTTAGATTTTCTTTATACTTATTGAAAATACTCTTCCATACTTATTTAGACAAGACTTTTTACCATATTTCACTTCTGTGTGTAGATATGAACAAAGATATAAGAAAATTGTTTAAGGTCTGCCTAAAACTGCTTGATATTTAGGGTTGAAATCTTCTGAATCACTTTTTTTTGAGATGAGATCTTACTGTGTTGCCCAGGTTGGTCTTGAATGCCTGGGCTCTAGTAGTCCTTCTGCCTTAGCCTCCCCAGGAGCTGGGACTATAGGTGTATGCCACCACGCCCAGCCCCAGATGACTTTTCCCTTCCTTTGGCCCTCCTTCCCTCCCTGCTTTCCTCCCTCTTTTCCTTCCCTCCCTCCCTTTTTCCCTCCTGTGCTGATGACTAAATCGAAGATATTACACATGCTAGACAAGCACTGTGCCACACTGAGCTACACATTCCAGTCCTTGAATCACTCGTTGAGTTTGAGTTTTTGGTGTCCGTATTTACCTGCCCAGTACAATCCTTTGGGCATCCAAAATATTGGTGAGATGACATTCTTCAGAGTGGTTCGTTATCTCGGGGATTTTCTTTGAAGCCACTGGTGCACGTTTAAAACAGTTTTATTGCTAAATTGCCCAGGCTGGGCTTGAACTTTTGATCCTTCTGCCTTAGCCTCCCTGAGTGCAGGGAGACAGGCCTGTGCCTGGCCTGCTGTTGTACATTTTTTTTTTGGTACCAGGGATCAAACTTGGGACCTTGTGCTTTTGAGACAGGCGCCAGGAACCACTGAGCTAAATCCCAGGCCCTTTTGCACATTTTTATGCTGGCTGTTTTCTTGATTTTATCAGAAGGTGTCAACAAAAGGTTTTCAGGACAAACAAATTCCTTTCTCAACCGATACTTGGCTGGTCTCTTGACAAGAATGGCTATGTTATCTCGTCAGATCACTAGAATGAAGTTCTCATATTACAGTGCTGCCTAGCTATCTACCACCAAATGTGGCGTATAACACTCACACTTTCAGTGATGTTGAAACATGAAAGTTAAAATTAATAGAACTAATAAGATACAGTATGTTTCCCGGTCTATTTTCAGTCAGTAACTGTGCTTTTCAGACTGTGGTTCACTGGCTGTGGTGGCACATGCCTGTGATCCCAGCACTGAGGCCGGAGGATTGCTGCAAGACCAGCCTGCACTACATGGCGAGTTTAAGGCCAGCCTGCACTGCAAAGCGAGACCCTGTCTTAAAACACAAAATAAAACAAAACAAACCCAGAACACAACACCAGGAAACAAAAACCAAAACCAAAAATCAAAAATATCTGTGGTTCACTTTAAATGAAAGTTATTCTTTGTTAGAAGTGAAATTTCATTATTTGTAGGGGTAATTTCCAGAGTGGGGTAAAGAGAAAAACAAAGCTTATCTCTAGATTTAAAATATCTCATTCACTGCACTTCATTTTTATCTCATCCTCTGCACTTCACTGCACATGCACTTTAGTGCATGTGTTTAAACATGAAAGCTACATAGTGAAGCAGTATTAATGCACTGTGTCACTGATGGCGAGGTCAGGCCTAGGGCAGCATTGGCTTTCTAAAAAAGATAGTAATTTCAAAGGTGGCTGCAGCAGTTGTCTCCCATCTCCCATCTCCCATGTTCTTCTCTCAGTGTGAGTAGAGGTGAGGTTTAGATACCCTCTCCTTAAAAAGAGCAGTCTTTTATGGTTCAACCCTAGTGAGGTGGCAGGAGTCACAGTTGCATGAATATCACCACTGTGATATTCAGAATATCCAGAATATTTTTCTTACCTTCTAAAAGAAGTACTGTACCCATTAGTACTCCCAGTTCCTCCCTTCTTCACCATCTGTCGTCCACTACTCTGCTTTCAGTCTCTAGAATTGACTCCTTTACATTTAATTTAATTAATTATTTTTTCTTTTGCATTTCTGAGAATTTGAAAGATCTTAAGAGTACTTGCTGGATGCAATAGTGCATGCCTGTGGTACAGCTACTTGGGAGGCTGAAGCAAGAGGGTCACTCGAGCTTATGCATTTGGGCCAAGCCAGGACAACATTTGGAGACTGACTCAAAAAAGGTGGAGGAGGGCCAGTCAGGCTTTAAACTGGTTTAGTGATAGCAGAACTAGCAGCTGAGAATGTAATAGTATGGAAGGTTCAGAGTAAATAAGACAACTATAGTTTTTCATTAGACCGGAATAATGATGACTAACGAATGCCATGTGTCATCCAGAAAAAATTATATTCATTGTTTTTAAGAAGCTAGAGAATTCTGCATTTCTTGTTAGACAATATATGACTAATTCCCCCTCCAAATCACCGACAAGAATCCATCTTATGACCTACCCTAATGAGATAGTTACAGGAAAAGGAATTTTGGGAAATGTAGTTTGGCCTAGCTAAGTTGACACATAATGCCACCAGTATTAGATGTCTAATTAGTTTTTGCTGTGTATTACAAATAGTACTACAGCATAGCTAGTGTATGTAAGGTTTATTGAGATAGTCGTTTTCTAGGAGTACAATTGCTAGTATTTTATTCCAAAGTCTTAACATATATGTATCTCACAGTGGTGTATCAGTTTCACTATATAATTGCATATAATTGCATGCATACAGATACGCATTTATGTATTTGTTCAGATATTGTGTCTTGATTATCCACTGTATTTAAATAGATGCAAAGGATGTACAATTCATTAAAGTGTAGTTTGCCTTACATTTTTTCAAATGTTGGTTACCCAAGAGTACTAAAGTATATGCTTGGTCCTGTTTTTTTTTAACTTTACACACGTCATTGTTAATTTTGCTCACTGAACATGAATATTACCCCTAATCGATGAGTGCATCTTGTATTTGATCTTTTTTTGCATAATAGTTGTTTGGTTAAGATAGATTCATCTGCAGTGATCCATTCTCATGTCTGCTCTTGTAAAGCTTTGCTTCACTGCTGATGCTTAAAAGCAGTTCTGGTTAATTTTTGATTTAGAGCTGCTGAGGACTGAGCTGTCAGATTTCTGTGTGTGTGGGTTAATGCAGTTGGTGCTCTCATTTTGGCTGATATAGTTGGTTTTTTTTTGGTGCCGGGGATTGAACTCGATCGGGTCCTTGCGCTTGCGAAGCAGGTGGCGAAACCGCTGAGCCAAATCCCCGACCCTTGGCTAATGTAGTTTTAAATGCACTTGGAGGATTGTATGAGATAATATGTGATTGTAACTTTATGTTGAATAAATATTTTAGCTTTTTTTTGAGGCAGGGTCTCGCTATGTAGTCCAGGCTGGCCTTCAGCTCACTGTGTAGCCCGGGCTAGCCTTGAACTCATGGTAATCCTCCTGCCTCAGCCACCTAAGTGCTGGGATTACAGGCGTGCTTTAGCTTTTTATTTTATGTTCATTTACAAATGGTAAAAATACAGGGCTTTTATTTTTATTGATTTATCAACTTTTAGTATTTAAATATTTTAACATCATGTGTAAGCATCTCTAACTTAGTAATATCAGAGTATCTTCCTCCCGTTTCATTTGCAAACAGTTAAGTGTGTATCTCTAAAACATAAAGACATTTTAAAAAATTAAACCATAATACTATTATTACTCTTAAAAACAATTCATAATAGGGCTGGGGATTTAGCTCAGTGGTTCCACCACCTGCCTCACAAGTGCAAGGTCCCGAGTTCAATCCCCGGTACCAAAAAAAACCCCCCAATTCATAATAGTTTTTTTTTTTTTTCCACTCTTTTTTTTTTTTTTTTTGGTACTGGGGATCAAACTCAGGACCTTGCGCTTGCGAGGCAGGTGGCGGCACCACTGAGCTAAATCCCCAGCGCCGTAACAGTTTTTAAGTACTATAAAATATACAATGTTCAAAATTCTTTCATTTGTCCTAGTTTTTGTTGTTTAAAATGTAATTGGTTTATTCAGATCATGAGCTAAAGTATGCATATGCATGTGATGTGTGTGTTTCTTAAATATTTTTCAGTGTATGGATCCCCCTCTCCCTTGCCTTTTACGTTTTGAGGAAATTGAGTAACTTATTTCTATAAAATTTTCAACATTCTGGACTTGTCTCTTTTCTTTCTTTCACTGGAGTTTGACTCCAGGGCCTTCCCAAGGAGCTACATCCCCAGCCTATTTTGTTATTGTTGTTTTTCTGTTTTTTTGAGACAGGGTTTAACTATGTACCCCAGGCTGGCCTTGAACTCCAGGGATCCTCCTGCCTCAGCCTCAGGAGTGCTGGGACTACAGGCATGCGCTACCATGCCTGCTCAGCCCCTTGTTTTCATTTTGAGACAAAGTCTTGCTAAATTACTAAGTTGCCCAGGCCCTAGGCTTGAACTAGTGATCTTCCTGTCTCAGCCTCCCAGAGTTTTGGGACTATAGGGGTGTGCTGTTACACCCAATTTCTGGATTATTTTTTTTCTGGCTGGTTGACGTTTAATCAGATTCAGATTTAGATTTTTTGGCTTGTTGGTGATGAACCCAGAGCCCCAAATAAACCTGTATGTCTCTTTCTGTGATCTAAGATCAGTGGATGTGAGAATACTAATTTATATTTTACAGAAGAGTGAGGGTTTTGTGTGAGTGAGTGTGTGTGTGTGTGTGTGTGTGTGTGTTTGTTCCTGGAAATTAAACCTAGGATCTAGTGCGTGCTAGGTAATGTACCATTGACCTATATCCCCAGCCCAGCCAGGTTTTTCATGTTTTGATTGTTTTTTTTTTTTGGTACTGGGAATCGAACTCGGGTCCTTGCGCTTGCGCAGCAGGCAGCGAAACCACTGAGCTAAATCCCCGGCTTGTTTTTTTTTTTTTTAAATTGAGTAATAGCCTCCCTGGGAACAGTTCACACAGTGTTTTATTTGAACATCTTTTTAATCTTATGTATTATTATATGGCTCCTAGAAAAGAGTTATTAGAAGTTTTCATAGTATAGAAACTGTCGATTTTGTACATTTTGCTTCTTTTGGACTATTAGTATAGAACAAGAATATCAGACTTGATAATAAGGTCAATTACTGACAGATTTTTTTTTACAGTGACAAACTTTGTCCTTTTAAGCTTGTCATTCCTTACACTATAAAAAAGATACTTGATCAAACTATTAACTTACAGAAAGCGAGTCTATGTAATGTGAACTGAGGGAGAATGTGACACTGAAGTGCTTCAGTGAGTGTATATTGCTGTTGGATGAAATTTCAGGTAGGAAATAGCTGCATTGTTTGGTATCAGGTGGTCAGTTTAGTATATTACACTTGATTGCTTTTAGAAAAGGAAATTTTATTTTAAATGAAGGAGCCAGAGAAGTTAGTAAATATGCTGGTAGTCGTAAAGTGCCTACTTTTCTTAGAATGGGAAATGCCTTTACTTTTAAATGCACAATGTCAGAGGGAATGTGAAACTTTTTTTAAAAAAGCATTTCTTCTAACTTTGTTTTTAAGTAGGAAATCTGTTAGTGACCACAATAAAGTGTTGGTTTATGTTATTTTTCAGAGTTACTAAATCTGTTTGAAAGCCCGCGAGATATTGTTGTTTCATTTTATTTTTCCCTAAGTTGAGAATTTCCTTCTAATTAACTCTTCCACAGTGTTTATAGTTATTGAGAATCATTTTATCTCTCTTAACCCTATTATTGAAGCAATTTGAATATTGATTTAAATATTATCTATTTGCTTAAATAATCTATTAACTTTTTAGATATGTAGAAAACTTGAATTTTTAGAAGAAAGTTTTCTAACCAAGTCTGTACTAAGAAACTTGGCTTTCTAAAGTTATTGTAAAGGCTGATTTTACACCTATTACTTCAAATGCCCATGAGATGGTGCTCATTAGTTTCATTTTTGTAGAATTTTTTCTAAGATGCTTATATGAGAATCTGTAAATACACAAATATATATAAATAAGTATATATAAATATTTATAAAATATAAATATATAAAATTCTAATTATTTTTTCAATATTTATGGTATGGCAGTACATTATGGTAGTGTGATATAAATCCATCTGTTCAACTTGGTTTAATTACCTTTATATATTTTTTCCCCAACCTGTTGGCTAAGATGATAAATCAATTTGCTATAGATTCAAATGAATAATGCACTAAATGCATTTCAATTTTGACCTTGTTTAACATAAACTTTGGATTGCATCTCTTTTTGATAATGTGTAAGTTTTTTCCTATTCTTATTTGGATGAAGCATGTGACTTTTTAAAAACAGTAAATGAAATTGAGACCTCTGAACTTTTTTTTTTTTTTTTGGTACCAGGGATTGAACTCATCTTGTGCTTTCGAGGCAGGTGCCAGAACCACTGAGCTAAATCCCCGGCCCAGACCTCTTAACTTTTTACTTGCTATCACTATTATTATATCTGATGATTAAAAAATGGTATTTTATGATATGGGTACTCTATACTGAAACATTTCGTTAGATCTTTGACTTTTTTTTTGGTACCCCAGATCAAACTCAGGACTTTGTGCTTACGAGGCAGGTAGCAGCACCACTCAGCTAAATCCCCAACCAGATCTTTGACTTTTGACTTTAGAATACAGACTTTAGTAGACATATGGAATCAAATGTATCTCTGCATTGCCACCCTTTGCCAAATATTCCTTTTGCAGTTATTGAATTTTTATCAAGTTTGTGTTGTATTGAGTTGAGAAAAGTGAACATCGACTGGATAAGGTAGAAGAATTATTCAAAATAGCCTAACACAAGGCTCTGACCTCTGGAAAGCTCTGGTAGTTCTTGCCATCATGGGCTAGTAGCAGAAACAGTCATTGTATCTGACAGTGAGTGATGTTCTGTTTGCATAACCTGTGTCTCATGACACTACTGTTTGTGCACGTGGTCGCCATGACTGACATCCCTATGAGGACTGTGTGAAGCTAGCAAAGAGCTTCTCACAGGAGCTGGAGGAAGGGGAATGTGCTGGAGAAAAGCAGTAGCAACTATAGCTAATGCATTGCCTTTAAGGGCTGCTACAAAGACAAAATGAGTGCAGGTACCTTGAAAATATGCTGTACACTATGTAGCTTTATAAGGGTTGTGTTTTAATTTTTTTCTTTTTCATTTGAAAGGTAACAGAATCAGAAAGATGTTACTTTGAGTACTTACTGAGTACTTACTCTGTCCCTTCTTAGGTTTGTGATCTTGTTCAAGCTGCATAATCTTTCTGATCCAGTTTCTGTAATAGTAAAATGAAAATAATAGTACCATATTTATAGAGTTGTTGTTAGAATTTTTTTTTTTTGTTACCGGGATCGAACTTGGGTCCTTGCACTTGTGAGGCAGGCGGTGGCACCACTGAGCTAAATCCCTGGCCCTAAACTTTGAATTTTAAAGAGGTGAGCAAAACCAAGGAAGTAGAATATAAATTACTTCTGATTATGATAGGTATCCTGGACTACCTTAACTGGGAAGATTATATAGGGAAAAACAAGAGAGGTGAGTTTTTTTTGTAGGATAGATGAAATGATTGAAAATTTATTCTGCAGGTGATAAGGAGCCTGATAATTTTAGTTAACATTGGTTATTACAAAGTTAAAGTGCTCTTGGGAATCTTGAGGTGGTGGTAATACTGTGCTATTACTAGAGTTCTGAACTAAATTGGAGTTATTTTTCAGTGAGAATTTTTTTCATGTTAATGATTTTTAACTCCTATTTATCAATTAAATTAAACTTTTATTAAATGTCTTTTTTTTTTTTTTTTTGTACCAGGGATTGAACTCAGGACCTTGCACTTTCAAGGCAGGTGGTGGAACCACTGAGCTAAATCCCTGGCCCTTAAATATCAATATTAAATGTCATCGTTTCACAGAGATCTCAAATAACTAGTAAGAACTAGCTAAAGGCCTATGTTATTTAGATTTCAAGGCCACGAGCTTGTCTCTGGGCTTCAGCCTGTGGTTCCTGATGGTAAGATACCTACTGAGAAAGACATTAAATATTAATTCTAGAGCTGCAGGTGTAGCTTAGTGGTAGCGCACTTGCCTAGCATGCATGAGTGAAGTTCTCAGTTTGATCCCTAGTACTGCAAAACAGCAACAGCTGCAACAAACACAACAAAAACAACCCCCCCCCCCCCAACATAGACCATTAGTCTCATTTTGACTCCTTATGTACTTTGTTTATACTGATGGACAACACAGAAGTAATTAGATGTTTTGAGAAAGAGGCTCATTGACTTCTTGTCTGGGGAAAGCTGTTAACTCTGCCAAATACTTCAGTTAGTCCTCTAGTGCCGCCCGCCCCAGAGCCTTGCTGTGTTTCCCAGGCTGTCTCACAATTACTGTGCTCAACGTGATCCTCCTGCTTCACCCTCCTGAGTAGCTGGGGCTAAAGGTGTGCTACCATGGCTTGGCTTCCTTCTTGGTTTTGTAATGAATTATGTTATCTGGAAGAATCCTGATTTTTTTTTTACCAGTTTGAATAATTAATACTGAGGTATCAACATAAAATCAAGCAGGATAAAATTAGGACATAAGAGAATGAGCTGTAAAAATAGTACTTGGATATTTTACTCTTTTTTTTTTGTGGCTGTACTGGGAATTGAACCCAGAATCTTGAGTATGCTAGGCAAGTGTTTTACCATTGGCCTGTATCCCTAGCCCCCAGTATTTTGGATTTTTTTTTTTTTTTTTTTTTTTTTTTGTGATGGTGGTATTGGGAATTAAACCTTGGGCCTTTGCACTGAGCTATCTCTCAGGCCCTTTTTATTTTTAATTTTTTTGACAGAGTCTCTGTAACTAGCTAAGTAGCCCAGGTTGGGCTTGAACTGGTAATCTTTCTGCTTTAGCCTCCCAGGGTACTAGGATTACATGGTGTGCACCACCATGCCCAGCTTTGTATTTATGTTGTAAGTTGCATTTTTTTTTGGCCATGTTGGGGAATCAAACCCAGGGCTTCATGTATGTTACCAAGCATCCTACCACTGCGTTACCTTGCCAGCCCCTTCTTTAGCTTTTTTAATAGACAAATGTAAATATTTCTGTACATCCCTTGTCCTGCACCTTGCATACTTGCGTCCAGTAATTTTTCTTAGAGGTCTTTCTAAAGCAGTGTATAGAGAGCTTCTTTATTATTACTATTATTATTCTTACCATTGTAGCTGCATAACATCCATTTCATAGATGAGTCATGGTCGGTGTGACATCTGTGTTGGAGCGGTGGAGCTTTAAGTGTAAGCTGTTATGTAACATGCAGTGATTTCCTGTTGTCTTTGGGTCTGTTTATGGACTTTCTGCTTTGTTCTAGTTCTAGCTGACGTTCATGTATAGCTGCTACACTTTTAAAAAAATTATTGAGTTTTTCTATTGTATTTTAATCTACGATAGAGGTAGTTTCCCATTTCTCCTCTTCTTTTTTATAGCTTCCTGGCTATGTTTGTTTGCTTAATTTTCCAGGAGGAATTCAGTTAGCTTATCTAGTCTTTTCTTCCCTTCCTACAAAAGAGATATTTTTAAAAAATATAAATATTCTTTGCTTTTGAAATTCATTTCTGCAACTATTAAATCTTTGGAGTTAATTTTCTAGCGTATTTTTCTAGTCAATCTCTTCTTATAAACGTTCTTGACATATGTAAACTATTTTTTTTTTTCTGCCTTAGCTTTCAGTATTCTGGATATCATGGATGCCAAGCAGTATTTCTGTATAGCTCAATATGCCTGCAGTGATGGCCCTTTTAGGTATCTTTGATGAAGATTATGAATGAAAACATGAGAGTTCTTTTTAAAAGACATTCCTTTTGTTTAATTATTTCAGGTGGACTGTAATTATTCAAGAATGTATTCTGTAAATGTTCCTTTTTTTTTTTTTTTGGTAACAGTGCTAGAACTCGGGACCTTGCGGTTGTGAGGTAGGTGGCAGAACCACTGAGCTAAATCCCCGGACTAAATGTTGCTGTTTTGAAGTGACTGAAATGTGAAGGGTGGATTTGCATCAAAAGTTTCTTAGAAGTCTCTGCAAGAAATAAATATTATATGTATTCAATAAAGGCTGCAAGTTACTAGTTTACAAAAGATAAATCTTATCAATTTTATAATGGAATCGATACCTAAACACAGATACTTTAAAATAAGAAATTAACTGCTTGAGAGACCCTTTACACAAACATTCAGTTTTAAAGTAAGACATAGCTAATGAACACTAAACAAAACAAGGATATAACTGAAGGGCAAATAATCCAGAAACCACTACCCAGCTTCAGAAATAGAATTTGCAAGCTATCTTAGAATTCCTGTAATTACAACTTCTCTCCAAATGTAACCTTTGTCTTAACTTTTGTAACAGTCTGTTTCATTTATAGTTCTGCTATTAAGAATACATCGTTGGTGTATAGTTTAATTTTTTTAACTTTTATTAGAACATGTTTGCAGTACATAATGATTACATTCGCTGTAGGGAATTGCTACATGTACATAACACATTTCAATTCTTTTTTCCCCCTTCCCTCCACCCCTTTTATTTTTCCAATATCAGATTCATTTATTTATTAGACCTTGTAAAGTTAATTATATATACAGATTGAAAACTAGACTAATAGGCCAGAAAACATACAAAACATATAAGATAGTTGTTATAGTTTGATTTTGGTTTTTGCTTTTTAGTGTTTTTAAGTCTGAGTTCAGTTTATCTGTTGAAGAACCTAAACCTTTTGATATTTAGAGTTTCTCAGTCTGCATTTTGTTGCTTGATTGCATATTCAGGATGTAGTTTACCATGTCCCTCTGTCCTCTGTATTTCCTGCTTTTTGCCAGCACAGTCCAGAAGCTGCGTGAGATGCAGCTTCCATACCTGAGTCTGGCCTGTAGGTGGTACTGTTCTTTCATTGCTAGGTGATTATGACTGGAGGTCTCTTGTGTCTCTGATGTTACCAGCTGTTGATGCTCACTGTTTAGATCTGCTAATTCCCTGGGGTCTGAAAAAATGATGATACTCTAATGTTGTATTCACTGGAATATTTCTGTGAAGAGAGGCTTTCTCTGGTCTGTTTGGTAATCCAGTGTTAGTTACCAGTGTACAGTAGTGTAGTTAGAGAAAAGGCAGGATAGTTGCTTGGTTCATTCCCTTCATTTACTAATTTTCAAAATAATAGATCTTTTCCTTTTTATGTTTCTCCAAGGAGACCAGTTAGTTTTTATTATCATTTTGAAACACTGTGAACGAATGGATTTAAATGTGTTTGATTGCAATTATTACCTCTTTGGAACCTCAAATTGTCCTGCCTTCAGGCAGTAGGGTCTTCAGGTTGACTCCTCAGTTCTTTTGGCGCAATCCTACTAGCTTTGATTACATTTCTGTTATTTTGTATGACTAAATGTTTCAGACTTATGTTTTCATTTCTGCCTCTAGACCTTGAATCAGCCTTTACTTTAGAAAGTCCTGGTTTTCTTTAGTCAGAAATGGTATTTCAAGACCACAGTCTGGGCCTTTGGCCTTTTCAGTAGATAGAACTACTGAAAACACAAACTGGTGACACACGTACACACTCACACTCAGCATGCATTTGTGTGTTAGAATGTGTGGGTGTGTATGTTTATATACTTAAACTGAAGTTCCTTATGGGCTAATGTGATACTGTGATGTTAGCTGTGAGGCTTTCGTAGATGCCCTGTATCAGGTGGAAGAAGTTCCTTTCTATTCCTGGTTTAAGTGTGTGTGTGTGTGTGTGTGTGTGTGTGTGTGTGTGTGTGTGTTTTAAATATGAAAAGGGATTAGATTGTGTCAAATGCTTTTTTTAGTCATTATTGAGATATTCATGTTGTTTTCCTTTTTATGCTGTTGATATGGTATATCATATTTATTAATTGTTGGATGTTAAGTCAACATCCCTGAAAAAAAACATCATATTTGATCATGGAGTAGAATGTTGGTGGATTTGGTTTGCTAATATTTTTTTGAGGATTTTTGTGTTTAAATTTCTAAAAGATGGTTTATAGTTTTTCGTGTGATGTCTTTGTCTAGTTTTAGTATAAAGGTAATACTGGCCTCATAGAATAATTTGGGAAGTGTAGGCTGGGCTTGGTAGTGCACGCCTGTAATCCCAGCACTCAGGAGCTGAGGCAGGAGGATCTCTTCAATTTGGAGATCAAACAACTGCATAGTGAGACCCTGTCTCAAAAAAAAAAAATTGGAAAGTGTTCTCTTCAGTTCTTTTGAAATAGTTTATGAATAATTATATTAATTTGTCTTTAGATGGTTGGTAGAATTCACCATTGAAGCCATCAGGACCATGGCTTTTCCTTACAGATTCATTTTTTCATCTTTTTCCGGTCAATTTATATTTTCTTATTTCTTCTTGAGTCAGTTTTAATAGTTTATTTTCCTAGGAATTTGTTCCTTTTATCTAAGTTGTTTAATTTTTTGTCATATAGTTGTTCATGATCTTCCTTTGTAATTTTTTTTATTTCTGTGATCCCAGGGTCCTGTGTCTGCTAGCTCAGCCTCTCTGGTACTGCTAGACATCCCTTGCCCTTTTAAAAATTTTGAGGCAAAGTCTCCCTATCTAGCCCAGGCTGCCCTTGAACTTGAGATCCTCCTGCCTCTACCTCTTGGGATAATAGGATAGCTGAGATAATAGGAGTGTACCACATCTAACAGTGTATCTCAGGCATGGTTCTTTTTCCAGGCCTGTAGGTTGGTAGTTCTCAGTGAAGCCCAGACTGGTGGAGTTTGTGCTTTGGTTGCCTCAGATAGCAGACACCAGGGTACTGTGTCCTGGGTACTCCTGAACTCAGACTGTAACTAATTTTCTACATCGGCACAAATGTGTAGGCTTTAAAATAAGGGAAAACTATGGCTGGGGATTTAGCTCAGTGGTGCCACCGCCTGCCTCGGAAGCACAAGTTCGCAAGTTTGATCCCCGGTACCAAAAAAAAGGGAAAACTGTACTTTGTTTTATTTGAAGTTTTATATGAGTATCCTAATATACCTCTGAATCACTGTTCTTGCATATGTCACATATATTCGTGTAGATTCTGTATAAACAAAAGAATCTAACTCATTTACAAGGATTTATTTTTTTCTTTCAGATTTTTTTTTTTTTTGGTACTGGGGATTGAACTCAGGACCTTGTGCTTGTGAGGCAGGCGGCAGAACCACTAAGCTAAATTCCCAGCCCTTCTTTTAGTGTTTTGAGACAAGGTATTCCAGGCCAACTTTGAACTAAGTAGCCTAGGCTGGCCTTGAACTTGAACTTGAACTCACCCTCCAAGTGTGGGTATTTGAAGCATGTGCCACCATGCCTGGCTAAGCATTTATATGTTGAAAAGATTATTTAAATTACTTTTGTTTCTACTTTGTTATGGTTAGAATACTGTGCACATTTTTGCCGTCAGCTGTAAGTAGGTTTTGTTATCTGCTGTACTCAGATCTAGGATGCTAAGTCACAAGATCTGCTATTATTTTATCTAGCAATAAGAAATATAATTTAAGATGCTATTTACTGTAAGACATTCTGATTTCTGATTTTTGTTTTGTTTTGGCGCTGGGGATTGTATACAGGACTCATATATGCTCAACATGCGCTATACCACTGAGCGAAATCCTCAGCCCTGATTTCTGATCTTTTAAAAGAACTGACAAAGTTTATATGAATTTTATTTCAGGTTACTGTATGATGTTATAACTTTTTTAATAAAAATAAGACATTGAGTCTGATACTGGCAGATAGTAGAAACTATGAAAATTAAGTACTTTGTTTAAAAATTGCTATATTATATACAAGTGTGTAGGTTCCTTGTTCTGGAAATTAATGTACAATTTTTTTGCTTGCAAAAGGCAGACACTTGTATATCAAACTAGCTTAACTGCGTGGAGGAATGATTGGCCCATAGGACAAAGATAGATGATCAGACATAGCTGTAAGCCAGGGGAGTGTGATCAGGGCCTGGAACTAGGGAGCTGAAGTTGCCAGAATATTCTTTTTCCATTCTTGGTGCACATCTTTTTCTCTCACATGTTAGGGAAGATGTTTACTGAAAGTCTTTAGTTTGCATCTTTCTAGCTTTTTAGGCCAGAAACCACAAGCCCTTCTTTTCTACGTGTCTCCTACCCCCATTAAAAATAGTTTTTTAAAACAACTCTTCGACTGCTTTTATTTTTCTTTTTTCAGGTTCAAGGGCTAGATTGTGTCATGTGGTCATCCCAAAACTCAGAGCATCCTGTGGCCGCATATCTCCCCCACCGCCTGGTCACATAATTTGAAAACTGCCTGATGGACTTTTTGCAGTGCATCCTTCCAGGAAGCCTTGATTTCAGAGAAGTCCTTTCCTGGTGTTCCAGTGCCTTGTCAGCCCCGTATTCCTCAGCCACTCTTAACAAACAAAGGCAATCACACACGTGATGTGACAGAAACACACAGTAAATAATCACACTCATAATATGTTCAGCGGTGTGCTGGCCGGGTTCACATGGGTACGGGGGTGGGTGCTGCTGCTGAGTTGCTGGGCTGTGTCCCCAAGGCTCTTTATCCTATGCTTTTTGGGGATAGGGAAGAGCAGAGGTCTGAGATTTCAACTCATAGACTTATATTTGTAAAAGAAACTCCCCCTCCTCTCTTGAAAAGATCTTTATTTGGTTGTACTAAAGGGGCAGTATTTTTAAGTGTCCCCCAAGTTTAGTGCCCAAGCTCTTTAGACTCAAAAAACCCCAAACAATTCTTACTGATTTCGATTGGCCTGATATAACTCACAGTCAATTTTGGATAGATCACCGTGGCCGGGAGATTGAGGAGCTTGTGTGTTGCTCACTGGCCTGGGTGTGAGGTGCCGTGATTTTATTGCCAGAAGAATGCCATGAATGGATTGGGATGAGAAAAAGAGAGACTGCAATACAGACAAACATACCAAGTGTCTGTTACAGTGAACACATTTGGGCTATTTCCGGTTTATTACTTAAGTAGTCTATCTGAAAAGTTTCTGCAAATAAGAATTTTGTTATGAAATCGCTATAAAGATTTAAAAGTCCATATTTTATAAAGAAAATTGATACAGGATTTTTTTCCATGTATTCTAAATTTTGCTGTTCATCAAAATAGGATTTTAAATTATGAAGCATCTAATTTAACAGTGTATTTTAATGTGTTTGGAAGCAGAGGGATGGATTATGTAATAGAGTTAGAGTGCTAAAGTAATACAGAATATTAAATTGCATCTGATGCTCTAAAGTTATGAGCACATAATCACGCTCAAATACTGGAACAATTGATTTGATGGTGGAATGCTTGACATTTTGCTATCTCTCTCATATCTTATGGTGCTTGAGTCCACGTAATGTAAGTTCAGTGGACTTCTGACTGGTTGTCACTAGTGACAGATTTCTGATTTTTAAAATATGTCATGGCTATAAATCACTAGTTTGCTAGATTGAACTGGCAATCTATTAAAGAACATGGCAGTATTTACTGTAGATAAATGCAAATTTAAAAAGGTTCTGTGTATGAAGGTTTAAATGATTTATTAGTCCTCAGTGCACACATGAATCTGAAGTTATATAATAGATTTAGAAAATTTCATTTCCTGTTTGAAGGTTCATATTTGCATATTCTATAATGTAAGTATTGGATCTGAGTCAATAGAATGTATAGTTAAACTATATGATATCAATAAATGCTTAATTTTAAAAAAATATTATATGGATTTTAGTTGAAGGGGCAAGTGGTTAAATATATCAACCTTTGTTTTGGCTGGGCTGGAAAAGGAGGGAGAATTAAACAGGGACTGTCCTCTTGAGGTGGCATCAGAATTTGTGCTCATGAAAGTTTCCTTTTCCTTGAGCTTTGTTTTCATTTTCTGCCAGTTAGAGATTAATCTGTGGCTTTCCTTTCAGTGGGAAATAATCAGTGGAAAAATTAATCCTGTGACAAATTCACACTTTGCAGAGTTACTGTAAGGTTGGCCTCCAACTCTTTAGCTCCACTCATCCTCCTGTCTCAGCCTCCCAAGTAGGTGGGAATACAGGTTTCTGCCAGCACATCTGGCCTACTTATTTATTTATTTTTTTAATTCTTTGTCTAGTTTCTTCAAATAGCAGAACCTCGTAAAACCTTGTGTAATATTGCCATTCATCTGACAGTGATGTAACGGGACGCAGAAACTTTTCATCACATGTGGTCCTCATGTTTCTGTCTTAGGGCCACCCAGTTTCCCCCTGCTGCACTTCATCCGAACACCTGGCAGCCACCAAGCCATTTATTTCCACCATTTTGCTAGTTCAAGCACCACCCCCATTAGCACAGATTTTTTAGAAATTTTTCTAGATTTTTGGTCCTGTTTATTATTGAGTAGTGTGCTATGGTATGGATATACCACAGTTCAACTATTTCACTGTTGGGAGTCATCTGAGTTATTTCCGTTTATTTGACTATTAACTAATAAAGCTGCTATAAATATTTGTGCACAGGTTTTATATGAATACGATTTCATTTATCTGGGAAAAATGTCAGGAGTGCATTTGCTAGACAGTAGTATTACATTTGTTAAAAAAAGAAATCGCCAAACTTTTCCACAGTGGTTGTGTCACTTACATTCCTACTGTCAACGTATGAGTGATCCAGTTTCTCCACGTGCTCATCAGTAGTTGATTGATGTGTCACTGGTTCTTTCTGATTGATATGTAGTGATATGTCATTGTGGTTTTAATTTGAATTTTCCTAGTGGCTAATGATGTTTAATTTTTTTCATGTACTTACTTGTCTGTCTATATGTCTGTCCTCTCCAGGGAAGTATCTATTCTTATCTTTTACATATTTTCTATTTGGGTTCCTTTAAACTGTTGAATGTGAGAGTTCGTAGATATTCCTTTGTCAGACATGTGGTTTGCAGATATTTTCTCATAGTCTGTAGCTTGTCGTTTCATCCTCCTAGCAAGATCTTTGAGTGAGCAAAAATTTTTAATTTTGATGAAGCTCAATTTATCAGGTTTTCTTTTTGTGGAACTTACTTTTGGTGTCAAGTCTAAGAGCTCTTTGCCTAGCCCTTAAATCTTGAAAAATTTTTCCTATATGTTTCTCTAACAGGTTTATATTTTACATTTAAACCGGTGATCCACATTGAGTTAGTTTTCCTTGAGGTGTGATACTTAGTAAGGGTTCATTTGTCTATCGATGTCCGATTGTTCCAGCGCGATTTGTTGAAAAGACCATCCTCCTCCTGTTCATTTGCCTTTTACACCTTTGTCAAAACTCAGTTGAGCATATTTGTGTGGTTCTATCGTTGAGTTCCCTATTTTGTTTCATTGATTTATGTGTCTGCCCCCTGCCACTTCCTCAGTGTTGATTACTTTAGCTATGTAGTAAGTCTTAAAATTGGGTAGGCAGATTCCTCCCACTTTATCTTTCCTTTTCATTATTATTTTTGCTGCTCTAGTTCCTTTGTTTTTCCATATAAATCTTAAGATAATATTTTCTGTATCTGCAAAAATCTTTCTGGGATTTTCATGGAAAATGTGTTCTATTTATATGTATCAATCCGAGGAGAGCTGTCATCCATACCATGAATGAAGTGTGGCCCTGTGATTAGATCTTTGTTTTTTCATCATCATATTTTTTAGCAGCCTAGTCCTGTACACATTTCGTTGGTTTTGCATTTAAGTATTTTATATTTTTAAGCAACTATTGTACTTTAAACTTCATTGTCCACATGTTTATTGCTGTATGTAGGAACATAATGGATCTTTATATGTTTTAGAGAAACCCTTAACCTTGCTAGGAAGTCAGTTCTTTTTGCTAAGAATTTTGTGTCTATATTCATGATTGATATTGGTGTATACCCTTTTTTTGGTGCTGGGTAATGAAGTCAAGTTTTTTAGTTTTTTGGGGGGGTTGTCATTGTCTTTGATATCAGCTTCATAAAAATAAAGTCTGAAGTATATGATTAGTGTTCTTTTTAAAATATGTAGTAGAATTCTTCAGTGAAACTTTGTGAACCTTGGGACTTCTTTTTAGAGTTTTAAAATTACAAATTTAATTTCTGTAGTAGTAGTAGGGTTTCTTCAGTGTTGGGCAAGTGGTGGTTTCTTTTTTAAATTTGAAATACAACTTTATTCTGATTCTAAACAAAAAGGAATGGGAATGACAGTAACAAACAAGATTTCACCACTGAATAGTGTGATGTGACAGTAGTAGTCTTATATTTGAAACTCAAGAAGGAAAACAACTGTGTTCCAAACAGCTAAATATGCAGGTCCAAATAATGAAGGTTTAACTGCCACATTCTTAGATACCGGGGATTGAACTCTGGACCTTGTGCTTTGTGAGGTGGGTGGCGGCACCACTGAGCTAAATCCCTGGCTCTATTTTGTATTTTTTGACAGATTGGCCCGTGTCTTTGGAGTTGTCAGTGTTCTGTTTAGAGTTGTTTGTATTTGCTGCCCACAAGGTCTGTAGTGATAATCTGTTTCATTATTTTATTTTAATTTTTTTGGTACTGGGGATCGAACTCAGGACCTTGTGCTTGCGAGGCAGGCGGAGGCACCACTGAGCTAAATCCCTGGCCCCTCTGTTTCATTCTTTTTTTTTTTTTTTTCAAATAATACCTCACCAAAGTTTATGAAAAGCAGTTTAACAGCAAGTAGTAAAGTTGTCTTTGTTTTTCTCTTAATCAAACTTTTAAACTAAAATAGTTTAAATAATCAATTTTCAGTAGAGTGGCCCAGCTCTCTACTTCTTGTATCCCCTACTCCAGCAGCAAGTAAGAATTATTTTAGTGTACTCTTCTTATTTTTATGTGTGTGTCTTCCAAAAACTTAGTATTTCCATTTGCATCCCAGTCTAAAGTTGAGGGGTTTATTAGCTTTTTCTCAACCCTTCCCCCGTATTATTCCCTTGGATGAACTTCATCATACTATGAACTAGGTCACTATGCAATATTTAAAATATCATGACTATATCAATAATAATCACAGTAAATCTGGGCATTAAAGTGTAACTGTATTTTGCATTTCTAACTAATATTTTGTCCCTGGAACTAATCATTGTTGAAGTGTTTGCTTGTCTGCTTATGTGCCTGTAAACCTGGGTTCTCTAGATTAAAACTTGTATACTAGGTAAAACTTGTATGCTAATATTAAGCCAAAAGCCTAAGGAAGCAGTGTGATGGTTTTTATCTAGGTGTCCCCCAAGAGCGACATGTGCTTATAGGTGGGGCTTCTGGAAGGGCACTGGACTATGGGGGCTTAAAGCTGACTTGCTACTACGAGGTGGTGTCTGGGTGGAAAAGGCACATGACTGGTTCATGACCTGGAAGGACATATCTCTCTTCCGGGCTTCTGCCTTTACTCTCTCTTCATTCTGCCTTCCAGGAGGTGTGCAGCTTTTCTTCCTCCATGCCCCTCTACCATGCCATCCTTCCTTGGAACTGCCAACTAGAGACTGAAGCCAAAATAAACCTCTTCTCTCTTCAGTTGTGGGTGTCAGGTATTTTGTCTTAGCAATAAGAAAAGCAACTAAGACAAGCAGGAATAAAGAAAAGGAGGGAGGGGCAGGAAAACTGCGTGAGTGACTTACTCACCTGATCATGTATTGGCTTCAAGCCCAGTTGAGTGCTCCATTTTGCGGGACCATGGTCAGAGTCTAGATTTCTGGAGCCTCTGGAGGCGGGCAGGGAAACAACCTAGAAACTAGTTCTCATAATTCCATTAGTATTCCAAATGTTGAATCTCCCAAAATCTTCAAGCCCTAATTTTATCAGGGTTAATACTGAAAGTCTTTCTTTTTGGATACTACCTTCTGTCTCAGCAAATTAGGACAACTGGTCACCTGTGCCACATCTCAGGCTGAGGGGGGACAGGTCAGATGGGTGGCCAGAGACTCTCGGTGCTACCAGAATGGGCCCACACACAGTCTGTCAGTCACACTATGGCTGAAATAAGACAAGTGCTCAAAGTTCACCAGTACAGTGTGGCAAAGATCATCGGAGGTAGCTTATAAGAGGGCTAATAATTTGTTTCTTAATTTTCTGTTTCTATCATTGATTCAGCCAGAAGGTCTGAAAACTATACCCAAAAATCCTCAGTACTTTTTGACATATCTTATATTCTATAAATTTCATCTTCTTTGAAAATAACAGGTCTCCTGAAGTTTTTTGGTGGACTGTTGTCCTCATATATAATAATCATTCTGGAGTGTTCCTCCACCTGTATCTGCTGCAGAAGTCCCTGTGCCCTGTGTCTTTATCTTTCTTTGTTCATCTCTGTGTTTTGGTACAGCACATACTCCAGTAGCTTCCTGTCACTTCTGCAGTGTGGCCAGTTTGAATCACTCCATGTTAATGATCACAAAATTCTGATTGGCTCTCTTTGACTTTTTCAAAGACATCAGGTTGTCACCTCCCGTTGGAGTCTTGGTTTGCTTCTAACCTTGAAGTCTGTGAATTGTTTCTTCCTTGTTGTACACCAGTATTCTACCTTTCTTTTGTTCCACCAACTCAAAGACCTAGAAAGCGACTCCTTCAGTCCGGGCACAACGTGAGCAATCAGGAAATGTCTGTGGGACATTGCTGAACGTCAGCAATCACTGTGGGGCTTTCTGAAGAAGACGAGCAATCAACAGATGTGATTTTAGCACCCGGAGCCCATAGGTTTGTGCCCGTCCTAATGCGGGTTCTGCCAGCCCTGGTTTTGAAAACAGCCTTGGCCAAGCTTCCCTCTGTTTCATTCTTGATGCTGGCAGTTTGTGTTCTCTCTTGTTTATCAGTCTTGTCATAATTTTGTAATTTTTATGATCTTTTTGAAGAACTAGCTCCTTATTTCATGTTTTTTTTTCCCCTTATGGTTTTCTTGCTTTCAGTTGCATTGAAATTGTTCTTTATGTCTGCCTTCTAGCTTATCTGCTTTTTTGCTATGTTTTTAAATTGGAAGCTTGGATTGTTGATTTGAGACATCTTTTCTAATGTCTACATTTGAGTACTACAGATTTCTCTGTCAGTGCTGCTGTGATAATGGCTCACAAGTTTTGACATTGCATTTTTAATTTTGATTCAATTCATGGCATGGTATTTTTAAAGTCGTCTTGAGACTTTATCTTTGTTGTACCAATTATTTAGGTTTCCAAGTGTTTGGAGAGTTTTCTGTTATTTTTCTTTTACTGATTTCTAGTTTGATTTTGTTATGTTCAGACAACCCACACTATATATAATTTAAAAATTCCTTTAGAATCTGTGGCATTTGTGTGATGTCCAAGGATGTAGTCTATTTTGACATAGATATAGCACAAACACTTGAAAACAGTGTGTTCTGATGTTTGGTGTAATTTTATATGTTTCTTTCTGTGGGTCGATGGTATTATTAAATTATTTAATCCTGCCTGATTACTCTGTTTACTTTTATGATATAATGATGTCTTTCTTCTAGATGGAGAAGAGTCCTATGGGAAGCAGCATGAGTTTTGGTGGAAGACTGTGATAGATGGAGGAAATCCTTGAGCAGTGGGCATTTCAGTAGAGTATAAATCTAGGCTAGGCTCTGGTGTTGGAGGAAATGGTCTGGGCCTGTAGAATAGAAGATTGCTCTCAGTCTGGGAACAGAAGAGAAGGGATGCCAAAATTGAGAGTGATGCAGGAAGTGGTTGGAACACTTTACTGTGCACAGATGTTCTTTTTTCATTATCAAGAAAACAGGTATAGATGCCTGCATACCTAATCTTTATGCTGTCTCTTAATTATGTTCTCGTCACTGGGAGCAATACCTGACACCCACAACTTAAAGGAGGAGAGGTTTATTGTAGCTCACAGTTTGTAGAGGCTTCAGTCCATAGCCAGCTGGCTCCAAGGTGGGGCTGCTCCAACAGGGGCTTGGCAGAGGGGTGTTGCTCCTAGCAGCAAGGCAGTGGGAAGCAGGGAGGGACAGAGAGAGAAGGGGAGGGAGGGAGGTTGGGGAGAGAGAGAAATTCTACCAGCACCCCCTTCCTGCCAGATCCACCTCCTAACAGTAAGTCAGCTGTTAGCTCCTCAGGGGACTGACCCACTGATGATCATCAGCCTGAGAGATCCAGGCACCTGCTGAAAGCCCCAACCATGAGCACGTGTGGCTTTGGGCGACTTCTAGATATAAACCCTAAGATACATTCCCTGTTGCCTTTGAATGGGAATGCATACAGTGTGAGTTTTCCCTGGGCTGTGTATAGACTAAGAGGCACTGTTTTTTTCCTTGCCTAGTTTTCCACCTGAACTAGTAAAAGGCGAAAGATTTATATGATTGGAAAAGAAACCAGAGTATATAGTGTCTGAAATGTTAAGTACACCCAGAGAGGGTTAAAATATCTTTTGTCCCCTGGGTTGTACACTCATTTTGAAATATTGTAATGTTTCCTGAATGTATGATTTTGAAAGTGAGAGCCTTTTGTAACGAAATGCTTCAAGATAACCAATAGTCTGGTACATATTCTTTGGACTTTTCTATAGAACTATTATCATACATTATGGATAAATATATAAATTATGGATAAATATGTATGTATGAGAGGCGCACAAAATAGGACATTTGGCTACGTATTTAACCTTCATGAGGTTGAAAACAAATATTATTATAAAAGAAATTTCTGAGATAAAAGATAAATGTAAAATTTTAAACATTTTAATTTTTGTCTTCTTCAAAACTGATTGAACCCACTGCCTTTACATTGAGCTACATTCCCAGCCCTTTTTTTTTTTTATTATTTTGATACAGGATCTCCCTAAATTGCTGAGTTGTTAAGTTTACAGGGTACTGGGATTACACGTGTGCACTACCATGCCTGGGTTTTAAAATTTTTTTTTTGAGACAGGTCTTGCTATGTATCCCGGGCTGGCCTTCCAACTCAGGGTTCTCCTGCTTCAGCCTCCTCAGTGCTAGGATTATAGGCATGAGCACCATGCCTGGCTTAAACATTTTAATTCTTTTTTTTTTGGTAGCAGGGATTGAACTTAGGACCCTGTGCAAACATTTTAATTCTTATTGAAATTTTCTTACTAAACATTTTAATAGATTTTTTTTTTAGTTGTCAGTTTTAAAAAATGGCATTTTGATTCAGTGAATGCTTTGACTTTGTTTTTTTTTAATTTTTATTTTATTGGTACATTATAGGTATATAATATAATGACATTCATCATTGCAAATTTACACCTTTACATAAGCTCTCTTGGTTCTTATTTTTCCCCCTTCCCCTGCCCTCCCTTCAACCCCTCCATCCCTCCCTATTTACAAAGACTTTGTTACCATTTTTTCATTTTCTCATATTAATTCCATTCCCTCCTTTCCTTTCCCCTACCCCTCCCACTTCCCCTTCCCCTTTGCCCCTTTTCTTCCTATTTCACATTAGCTATTATACCTTTTAGTCCTTATTTACACTTTCAGTTTCCCACACCAGAGAAACTATTTGGTATTTACACATGTGTATCCTATTTATTTCACTTAAAGAGTATCGCCTCAATGTGCATCCATTTAGCTATAAATGTCTCTAATTTCTCATTCTTTATGGCTGAGTAGCACTCCATTTTATAAAAAAATCACATTTTCTTTATTCAGTCTCCGATTGATGAGTATTTGGGCTGCTTCCAAGTTTTAGGTATTACAAATTGTGCAGCTATGAACATGGGTGCACATATATCACTGTGGTATGAGTCTTTTATTTATTTATTAATTTATTTTATTTTATTTTATTTTGGTACTGGAGATCGAACGTGGGACCTTGCGCTTGCACAGCAGGCAGTGAAACCACTGAGCTAAATCCTCGGCCCCAGTATGATTCTTTTTTTTTTAAATTAAATTATTTTATTGGTACATTTTAGGTATACAACACAATTACATTTCTCATTGGGAATTGTACCTTTACATAATGGATCTTGGTTCTTATTTTTTCCCCCTTCCTAGCCCTCCCTTCACCCCCTCCACCCTTCCCTATTTACAAAGACTTTATTTCCATTGTTTCCATTTCTCAGCATTTTTCCTTTCCCTTCTTTCCTTTCCCCTGCCCCTCCCACTACCCCTACCCCTTTGGACCTTTTCTTCCTATTTTGCATTATTGATTATTCATTCTAATCATTGGTACATTTTAGGTATACAATATAATGACATTCATCATTGGAAATCTGCACCTTTACATATTCTCTCTTGGTTCTTATTTTTCCCCCTTGCCCAGCCCTCCCTTCAAGCCCTCCATTCCTCCCTATTTACAAAGATTTTGTTCCTATTTTTCCATTTTCTCATATTAATCCCATTCCCTTCTGTCCTTTCCCCTAGTCCTCCCACTTCCTTCCCCTTTGCCCCTTTTCTTCCCATTTCACATTACCTATTATACATTTAGTCCATATTTACACTTTCAGTTTCTCACACCAGAGAAACTATTCAGTATTTATACATGTGTGTCCTATTTATTTCACTTAAGAGTATTGCCTCAATGTGCATCCACTTAGCTATAAATGTCTCTAATTTCTCATTTTTTATGGATGAGTAGTACTCCATTTTATAAAAAAACCACATTTTCTTTATCCAGTCTCCAGCATTTGGTCTGTTGCCAAGTTTTAGCTATTACAAACTGTGCTGCTGTGAACATGGGCACACATATATCACTGTGGTATGTTTCTTTTAATTCTTTGGGGAAGATCCCCAGCAGTGGGATAGCAGGGTCAAATGGGACTTCCAGTCCTAGTTCTTTGAGGTATCTTCATACTGATTTCCACAGTGCTTGCACCAGTCTGCACTCCCACCAGCAGTGGAGCAGGGTTCCTCTTTCCCCACAGCCCCACCAGCATTTGTTAATGGTTGATTTCATGATAGCAGCCATTCTTTCTGGGTGAAGTGGAATCTCAGCGTTGTTTTCATTTGCATCTCTCTAATGACCAGTGATGTTGAACATTTTTTCATGTATTTATTTGCTATTTCTACTTCTTTGTGTGAGAAATGTCTGTTCATTTCAGATGCCCGTTTTTGGATTGGGTCTTTAAATTTGGGAGGTCTGATCTTTTTTAGTTCTTTATAGATTCGAGTTAGGAGACCTTTGTCTGAGGAAGAGCAGGTGAAGATTTTTCCCCACATTGTGGGTTGTCTCTTCACACTTCTGGTGGTTTCTCTTGCTGTGCAGAAGCCTTTTAACAAGAAGAGATCCCACTTGTTGATTGTTTGTGCTAGTTCCTGGGCAACTGAGGTTTTGTTCATAAAATCTTTTCTTACACTGATGTCTTCAAGAGTTCTACCTAACCTCGGTTCCGACTGGTTCAGAGTTTCTATTTTAATATTTAGATCTGTAATCCATTTTGATTTTAGTTTAGTGCATGGTGAGAAATACAGGTCTAGTTTTAATCTTTGGTAAGTTGAAGCCCAGTTTTTCCAGCACCATTTATTAAAGAGGCTATCTTTCCTCCAGTGAGGGTGTTTGGCTCCTTTATCAAAGATGAGATGGCTTGAGTGTGTCTGGCATTGTTTCTGCATCTTCAAATCTGTTCCACTGGTCCTCAGGTCTGTTTCTTTGCCAGTACCATGGTGTTTTGATCACAGTAGCTTTGTAGTAGAGTTGCAGGTTGGGGATTGTGATACCCCCTGCCATGTCTCTGTTACCTAGAATTGCTTTTGATATTCTGGGTCTCTTCTTGTTTCAGATGAATTTTTGGATTGTTTTCTCAAGGCCCATGAAGTATGCTGCTGGGATCTCAATTGGAATTGCATTAAATCTATATAGCAGTTTTGGAAATATGGCCATTTTCACTATATTAATCCTTCCTACCCAGGAGTAGGGGATGTCTATCCATTTTCTGATATCATCTTCAATCTCTCTTTTCAGAGTGCCATAGTTTTCAGAGAAGAGGTCTTTGATTTCTTTCGTTAGGTTGATTCCTAGGTATTTCAGTTTTTTGGATGCTATTGTGAAAGGAATTCTTTGCCCTATTGCTCTCTCAGTGAGTCTGTCATTGGTGTAGAGAAAATCTATTGATTTTTGTGTGTTGACTTTGTAACCAGCTCCTTGACTGAATTTGGTTATTAAGTCTAGAAGACTTTTGGTGGAGTTCTTGGGGTCTTCTATATAGAGTATCATGTCATCTGCAAATAATGACAATTTGACTTCTTCATTACCTATCTTTATTGCTTTTATTTCTTTCTCTTGTCTAATTGCCGTGGCTAATGTTTCCAGAACTATATTTGAACAAGAGTGGTGATAGTGGACATCCTTGTCTTGTTCCTGATTTGAGTGTGAAGGATTTCAGTTTTTGACCATTTAGTATGATATTGGCTGTTGGTTATTCATAGATGGCTTCTATCAGTTTGAGGTAGAGACCATCTATTCCAAGTTTTTGTAGGGTTTTTATCATAAATGCATGTTGGATTTTGTCAAATGCTTTTTCTGCATCTATGGAGATAATCATATGGTTTTTGTCCTTGGCTCTATTGCTATAGTGTATTACATTGATTGATTTGCGTATATTGAACCATCCCTGCATCCCTGGGATGAATCCCATTTGATCAGGGTGTATGATCTTCTTGATGATCTTCTGCATTCTGTTTGCCATTATCTTATCAAGGATTTTTGCATCTGTGTTCATTAGTGAGATTGGCCTATAGTTTTCCTTTTCGGTTGGATATTTTTCTCCTTTGGGGATCAAGGTGATGCTTGCTTCCAGGAATGAATTTGGGAGTATTGCTTCCCTTTCAATTTCACTGAAGAATTTAAACAGTAGTGTCAGCAGTTCCTCTCTAAATGTCTTGTAGAATTCAGCAGTGAAGCCATCAGGGCCCGGGCTTTTCTTAGTTGATAAGTTTTACATTTTCAATTTCATTGGTTGATATTGGGTTGTTCAGAATTTTTAGGTCTTCTTCGTTTAACTTTGGCAATTGATACGTATCTAGGAATCTGTCCATTTCTTCTGTGTTGTCTATCTTATTGGCGTATAGGTTCTGGAAGTAGGTATTGATGATCTTCTGGATTTCTGCTGGATCTGTTGTAATTTCACCCTTTTCATTCCTAATTGCATGGATTTGGGCCTTTTCTTTCTTTTTTCTGACAAGGTTGGCTAAGGGTTTGTCAATTTTGTTGATTCTTTCAAAGAACCAACTCTTGGCTTCATTGATTTCTTTGTATGGTTCTCTTAGTCTCCATTGCATTGATTTCTCCTCTGATCTTTATAATTTCCTCCCTTGTATGAGCTCTGGGGTTGTCCTGCTCTTCTTTTTCTAGAAGCTTGAGGTACAGCATCAGGTTGTTTAATTGGGCTCGTTCTGTTTTCCTAATATGCGTATTCACTGCTATGAATTTCCCTTGTAAGACTGCTTTCATGGTGTCCCATAGATTCTGATATGTTGTATTGTCATTGTCATTTAATTGAAGGAACTGTCTAATTTCCTCTTTGACCCCTTGGTTATTCAGAAGTGTGTTGTTCAATTTCCACGTGTTTATAAAATTTTTTGAGTTTCTTTTGCTATGGATCTCCAATTTCATCGCACTATGGTCTGATAATATACAGGGGATAACTTCAATTCCTTTGCACTTACTTAAACATGTTCTGTGTGTGAGTATGTGGCCTGTTTTGGAGAATGATCCATGTGCAGCTGAGAAGAATGTGTATTCTGATTTTGTGGGGTGGAAGACTCTGTGAACATCTGTTAAGTTCATTTGTTCAAGAGTTCTATTGAGTTCTAGTATTTCATTACTTATTTTTTGTCTAGTTGATCTATCTATTTGTGACAGTGGGGTGTTGATGTCCCCCACTACAATTGTATTAGTGCATATATGACTTTTCATGTCCGTTAATATTTGTTTTATCTAGTTGGGTGCACTAGTGTTTGATGCATAGATATTTATGGTTGTCATCTCTTCCTCTTGAATTCTTCCCTGTACAAGAATGTAGTGTCCTTCTTCATCTCTCTTAATCAATGTTGGTTTGAAATCTACTTGATCTGCAAAGAGGATAGCTACTCTTGCTTTTTGGGGGGTTCCCGTCACATGGAGTATTGTTTTCCACCCTTTAACTTTCAGTTTATGAGTTTCCTTTTGAATTAAGTGTGTTTCTTGTATGCAGCATATTGTTGGATTTTCCTTCTTGACCCATTCTGCCAGTCTGTTTCTTTTGATTGGTGAATTGAGACCATTAACGTTGATGGTTATAACTGAAACATATTGACTTGTCATTGCCATGACTTTTTCTTTTTGTTGGGTTCTCCCTCTTTACATTTAATTTCTTGTCATGCCAGATGGGTTCATTCTGCTTTGCTTCCTGGGGTTGTGATCCTCAATGTCTGTTCTTAGGCTATTGTGTAAAATTCTTTGGAGTGCTGTTTTGGTATTCATGACGTTCCTAAGGTTCTCTTTGTCATGAAAGCGTCTTATTTGTCCATCAGTTTTGAAAGATAGTTTTGCAGGGTACATCAATCTGGGTTGGAGGCTGTTTTCTTTTAGGGCTTGAAATATGTCACTCCAAGCTCTTCTTGCCTTGATGGTTTGTGTTGAGAAGTCTGGTGTGATTCTGATGGGCTTTCCTTTGTATGTGATTTGTTTCTTTTCTCTCACTGCTTGTAGAACTTTGTTCTTCTGTTGAGTTTCTGGAATCTTAACAATTATATGCCCGTGTGTAGGTTTTTTGTGATCAAGGCTATTTGGAATCCTATATGCCTCACTTATCTGTATGTCAAGCTCTTTTCCCCTGCTTGGGAAGTTTTCTGCCATTACTTCTGCGAAGAGTTTTTTTATGTCATCTGCACTCTCTCCTGTTTCTTCATTGACTCCAATTAGTTTTATCTTATTCTTCTTTGCATCATCTAGCAGCTGCTGGATTGATTTCTCATGTTCCCTTAGTGTTTTGAAGCAATTTTTCTTTTCCTGGTCACTAATTGCAATCTTATCTTCTACATCTGAAATTCTGTCCTCACATTGGCTCATTCTGCTATGTAGTCTTACAATGGAGTTTTTTATGTCCTGGAAATCTATTTGCATCTGTTTTATGGATTCCATTTGTTTCCTATGTTGTGATTCCCTCATGTTCCTGAGCTCCTCTCTAGATTTATTAATCATGTCTTGCACTAGGGGCACAATTTCTCCTGTTATCTGAGAAATTACTTCTGATTTCATTTCTTCCAGATCTCCTTTTGTTTCCAGTTCAGTGGGTCCAGGTGGTTGTGTATCAGAGTGTTCCATCTCATTTCCCTTTGGCGTTGCTGTAGGTAATCTGGGAGTCTGGTTTTGAGACTTATTTATGTGTTTTCTCATTTCGACTGGGGGAGGCGCTATTGGCACCTGCATGGATTACCTCCTCTGAGCTGGGAGAGGTGGGACAGGGTCCAGGAGCAGCAGCAGGGATGGTGGCCCCAAATCCCTTTCCTGTGGGCTGGGAGCAGCAAGAGGGATGGTGGCCGGGAAGCCCCTTCCTCTGGACCAGGAGCAGTGGGATGGCGGCTCAGAAGCCCCTGCTTCTGGGCTGGGAGCGGTGGGAGGGATGGTGGCCCGGAAGCCCCTTCCTCTGGGCCAGGAGTGGTGGGACCGAAGGTGGCCCAAAAGCCCTTTCCTCTGGGCTGGGAGCAATGGGAGGGATGGTGGCCCGGAAGCCCCTTCCTCTGAGCCAGGAGCGGTGGGACAGAAGGTGGCCCAAAAGCCCTTTCCTCTGGGCTGGGAGCAGCGGGATGGATGGTGGCCCGGAAGCCCCTTCCTCTGGGCCAGGAGCAGCGGGACGGCAACTCAGAAGCCCCGGGGCTGGGGATTTAGCTCAGTTGTTCCGCTGCCTGCCTCGTAAGCGCAAGGACCTGAGTTCGATCCCCCGTACCAAAAAAAAAAAAGCCACAACCTCTGGGCCGGGAGCAGTGGAACTCAGTACCGTGGTCTGGTGGTCCGGTGTCCTCTGCGTCTTTGTAGTGTGGAACCAGGTGGCTGTACAGAGGAGCGAGGGGTCCAGTGGATTGTTGCCGGGGCGCGGGCTGATTCGGGGTCTTTCGTGCGACTCAGGACCTCGGCAGGGCGTGGGCAGACCTGCCTGTCTGCAGCGGGCTGATTCGGCGTCTTCCATCTGACTCGGGACCTCTCCCAGTATGATTCTTTTAATTCTTTGGGGACGATACCCCAGCCGGGGAATAGCGGGGTCCAATGGGACTTCCAGTCCTAGTTCTTTGAGGTCTCTCCATACTGATTTCCACAGTGGTTGCACCAGTCTGCACTCGCAGCAGCAGTGGAGCAGGGTTTCTCTTTCCCCACAGCCCCACCAGCATTTGTTATTGGTTGATTTCATGATAGCAGCCATTCTTTCTGGGTGAGGTGGAATCTCAGTGTTGTTTTTATCTGCATCTCTCGAATGACCAGTGATGTTGAACATTTTTGCATATGTTTATTTGCTGCTTTTACTTCTTTGTCTGAGAAATGCCTGTTCATTACAGATGCCAATTTTTGGATTCGATCTTTAAATTTGGGGGTCTGATTTTTTAAGTTCTTTATAGATTTGAGATAGCAGTTTTTTAAAAAGATAAATGTAATGATTCACAGCAGAGCCATTATATGATATTTTATTATCTATATATAGTGAAAACCTGCCATAATAAGACACGTGGAATCTAAAAATTCATGTGTATAAAATTCAAAGTTGGACTATTTTGAGATTAGGACAGATTTTTGATGGTTTTATGTTGTCATAAAAAGCACAAAGATAAAATAAGAGTGAACTGAGAAAACCGAAATTGATTAGGAGTCACTTGGTTGTAGCCCTCTCCCTCCCTCTCAGATTTGCAGGGCAGGGGTGGGGATAGCAGCACTTGGGTGCCTTCAGCTGCTAGAGTTCATCTGAGCAGTAAACACTTTTTTTTCCTTCAAGGAGAATATTATGTCATCCTATACCTGTGTATTTAGCTAGCAATTATTAAAATTGTATTTCCCCATTAGTGTTTTCTATTTGAGTTTTCATTTGAGTATACAAAATTAGTAGCTTTCATAACTAATTGCTATTTAGCATTTTATTCTCATAAGAAGTATGCATTAAAAACAAAAAGACGTATGCATTAATTCCTCAACTGTCTGATAGCATATAAAGCACAGAGGTTTTTATTCCAAAAGCATTTGTATTTGAAAGTGAATATTCAGACATGAAACCCTTATTTTTTTTTTGTGGTCGTACTGGAGATTGAGCCCAGGTTTTCACTGAGCTACATCTCCAGTCCTCCATATTAAATCCAAATGACTTGCTTTATCCATGTTACTGATGTTTTATGCTGATTATCTTTGATGTAAATATAGTTGACAATTCAATTATGTTTTCTTACCTTTTAATAATCATAAAACTAATAAGTAGAGTTACTTTATGTCTCAATTATTTCATTTAGTAGAGATTTGTGTTATGTTATTCTTTTTTTTTTTTTTTTATGGTACCGGGGATCGAACTTGGGTTCTTGTGCTTGCGCAGCAGGCTGTGAAACCACTGAGCTAAATCCCTGGCCCCTGTTACTCTTTTACTTATGTATTATAGTAAATTTCTACAGTCATAGATTTCAAGGTATATTCATTTTTGTTTTGTTTTGCTTTTGGTTTTGTTTTTGATGGGGATAGAACTTGGGACCTTGCACTTGGGAGGCAGGCGCCGGAACCACTGAGCTAAATCCCCAGCCCTATATTCATTTTTGTTATTAGACTTTAAAATCAATCTCTTTCAGCGCTTCTGTTGTTTAATTTGAATACATGTAGTTTCTGAAGTCTTTATTCTTTTTATTCTATAATACGCACCGCTGTCTTTATGCATGAAAACTTGCTATTATATTATTTATCTTATTAAAATTAACCTTAAAATATTTTATTATTTAGACAAATGCAAGAAAGCAGCTATGATGTTCATCTGGAGATACTTCTGTTTCATGGACAAGAACTGCCTTTCATCTTTTGTCTATCCCTGGGCCTGTAACCCTCTTGATAACAGGGTGGCCCCTGTAACCCTGGATATTGTGTCCATGTTCCACAGATGGAAGAGGGTAGGAAGGCAAAAGGCTGGGCCAGCCCTCTGTTCTCTGCTTATGAAGTCAGTCAGTGCTTTCCATGAACACCTTTTAACATTTCCTACATCTCTTTTAAGAGAGCTTTGTGTGGTTGTTCAGCTGCTAGGGATATGAGAACATTGAGCATTTATTTTTCTAATCTTTATTTTTTTTGGGGGGGGGTACTGGGGATCGAACTCGGGTCCTTGAGCTTGCACAGCAGGCAGTGAAACCACTGAGTTAAATCCCCGGCCAATTTTTCTAATCTTTGTAGTAGGGGAAATCAAGAGAAGAAGTAGCTTAGTTACCTGAATCCTCATTTTTATACATACAATTAATTTATTTCATAATATAATAATTATTGTATTTTGCTGTTACAATAGAAATATATATCATGTATGTTCTTAATAGACTTTGAGGAATTGATAGTCTACATATATATTAAATGCAAGTATTGAGTGCTTCACTGAGGGGGGAGTCTTCAGTATTGAAATCCTGGTGTAACTGCTTTGTACCTTGTGAATTTCAGCAAGTTTTACATTCCATTGTGTTTTACATTCCTCCTGTATTAAGTGGGGATAATACAGGATTTTGTAAGAGATAAATAGGATGAGCCATGCATTGTGCATAGCTCATGGTAATAATTCAATATATATGTTTTAAATTTTTATTAGAATGTTTGCATTTTAAAAATCAAATAGTACAGGAATATACAGAGTAAAAGTTTTCCCCAACTACTAAATGATTGATTTATAACCCTAGTAGCTATCCTTTGCTGTTTAATAAGTTATGCTAAAATAATTGTTATTAGAACAACAACAAACATTCACGGGCTCTTTTCTGGCATGAGGAATTTGGGATGAGTCTGGCTCAGGTCTGTGAGGGGCTCCCCCACTGGGTGTTAGGTGCACTGCAGTAATCAGGAGGCTGGGCCTGGAGGAGCTGCTTCCCAGGGGATTCCAAGGCCCCTCAGTTGGTGCTGGCTGCCGGGGAAGCCTCAGTCCCCTTCCAGTCTCCCTCGGAGCTGCTTCCGAACTCTCCTCGGTAGCCTAGACCCCTCACTTCTCAGTCATGCATGGACCAACGCTTGTTTACTGTGGAGCACATCTGTCTCGCTTGGCTGTTGGACTGATTGTTCAAGAAGGGTCATTTTAATTTTGATTGCTCATATTTTTTTTTCTGCTAAGCAATTTTAAGACATCTTTTTCTTGATTAATGCATATCTTGAATAAATCATAAAAAGAAATCTATAACAAATGGATTGTTTTGAACCATTTATTTGAAAAATTTCAAAGTTCTAAGTGTTTTCTAAAACATACTTAATTCTGTGGTATTTATCCATACTATATTTAAGGACACATTATGTCATCCAGTGTTTCTCAAAAAGAGCTGTAAAAAAATAGCTGTTTGATTGTTCCTGTGGAACTTTTCTTTCCATAAACACAGGGCAGGGAAGGGAGAAAGGAAAGAAAAGAAAAGGAAGAGAAAAAGAAAAATGTTTCCAATGTGGGCATGGTGGCACATGCCTGTAATCTCAGCACTTGGGAGGCTGAGGCAGGAGTTCCAAGCCTGCCTGGAGTACATAGCAAGACATGGTCCCCCAAAAAAAGCAAGACGGAAGGAAAGAGAGAGAGAGAGAGAGAGAGAGAGAGAGAGAGAGAGGGAGGGAGGGAGGGAGGGAGGGAGGGAGGGAGGGAGGGAGAGAGAGAGAGAGAGAGAGAGAGAGAGAGAGAACACAGAGAAAAAGAAAGAAAATTACATTGTTAAAGTTTTCTTTCTTTCTTTCTTTTTTTTTTTTGTATGTGAGATTGGGGATTGAACCCAGGGTCTTTGCACACTCCAGGACTAGCTCTCCTCAGCCTTGTTTTACTTTTTACTTTGTGTCATGGTCTTGTTAAATCACAAAATTGCTCAGGGTTAGCTGTAATTTATAATCCTCCTGTCTCAGCCTCCTGCAGTGCTGGGATTATAGGCATGCGCCACCAAGCCCAGCAGTAAAAGAAGTTTTGAGAAAGCTGTATGTTGGTTGTATGTCTTTGTTGTTTTGTTGTGGTACTGCTGATTACACCTAGGGCCTTGGCACTGAGCCACATCCCCAACATTCTTTTTTTTTGAAACAGGGTCTCATTATCATTTTTTTTTTTTTTTGAGAAGACAGTAAATGGAAGAAGGAGGGCAAAAACCTCAAAAGGAGTATTTTCAGCTCTCAGATTGTTAAATGACTGGCAGGAAATTATAATTATAGAAAATGGATGTTAATTCTTACAGTCTGCATAAATGGAATTTTATCACTGTGGAAAGTCTTATAATATTTATGAATATATTAGTAGAAGTCTTCCAAGGCCAGGAAATAGATCATGGTATAATTCTATTAGTCTGTAAAATGTATTTGTGTTTATAATTTAAATTATATAGTCTAAGCATTAAAGTTTTCTATTCATCTCTTATTTTTTTACTTTTGAAAATAAGTTATTGAAACTTAATGATAAAATTTATAAGGATTTGTTGTGTAGCAATGGTATGTGTGTAGTACATAATGATGACATTCATCGTGGGGAGTTGGTATTTGTATATAACACATCTGAATTTTTTTATGCCCCCTTCCCTCCCCTCTCTCTCCCCAAACATAGTTTTTAGAAATAATTCCTATTTTTAGGAGCCATCATTCATGCTATTTTAGTGGAGAAAATTGACTTGGGAAATAACAAGAAAAGTGATTAAAATGTGCAATATGGAGTGAAGCTCAGCTGGTCCCAGCACCCGGAAGGAATCTCCCCACCTCCATCCCAGGCTCCTAGGCAGTGAAGCTCAGCCGGTCCCAGCACCCGGAGGGAAGCTCCCCGTCTCCATCCCAGGCTCCTGGGGCAGAGAAGCTGAGCCAGTCTGAGCACCTGGAAGGAACCTCCCCACCGCCATCCCAAGCTCCTAGGGCAGAGAAGCTGAGCCGGTCCCAGCACCCGGAAGGAAGCTCTCCCGCTGCCATCCCAAGCTCCTAGGGCAGAGAAGGTGAGCCTTGTGGGTGCCAGAAGCACCCCCCCCCCCCGTGGAAATGAGAAGACACATAAACAAGCCTCAAAAACAGACTTCCAGATCACCTACAGCAACCCCAAAGGGAAATGAGATGGAACAGTCTGATACTCAACCACCTGGACTCTCTGAACTGACAACAAAAGAGGATCTGGGAAAAATGAAATCAGAAATAATTACTCAGATAACAGCAGAGATTTTGCTCATGGTGCAAGACATGATTAATAAATCTAGAGAGGACACAGATAAAACAATAGAGGATCTGAGGAACATGATGGAATGCCAACATAGGAAACAAATGGAATCCATAAAACAGATACAAACAGATTTCCAAGAGATTAAAAACTCCATTGAAAGTCTGCACAGCAGAATGAACCAATGTGAGGATAGAATTTCACATATAGAAGATAAGATTGCAGTTAATGAGGAGGAAAAGAAAAATTGCTTTAAAATTGTAAGGGAACATGAAAAATCAATCCAGCAGCTGCTAGACGATGCAAAGAAAGAATAACATAAGACTGATTGGAGTCAATGAAGAAACAGGAGAGAGTGCAGATGACATAAAAAAACTCTTCACAGAAGTGATGGCAGAAAACTTCCCAAGGAGGGGAAAAGAACTTGACATACAGATAAGTGAGGCATATAGGACTCCAGCTAAGCTTAATCAAAAAAAATCTACACATAGGCATATAATAGTTAGGATTCCAGAAATCCAACAGAAGAACAAAATTCTACAAGCAGTGAGAGAAAAGGAACAAATCACATACAAAGGAAAGCCCATCAGAATCACAGCAGACTTCTCAATGCAAACCCTCAAGGCAAGAAGAGCTTGGAGTGTTGTATTTCAAGCCCTAAAGGAAAACAGCCTCCAACCCAGATTGATGTACCCTGCAAAACTATCTTTCAAAATTGATGGAGAAATAAGATACTTTCATGATAAAGAGCACCTCAGGAACTTCATGAATACCAAACTGGCACTCCAACAAATTTTAGACAATACCCTAGGAAAAGACAGTGAGGATCACAACCCCAGGAAACCCAGCAGAATGAATCCATTGGGCGTGACAAATTAAACGCAAAGTGGGGGTGGAGAATCCAACAAAAAAAGTCATGACAAGGCTTTTAAAACTTTTGACTTCATCTCCCTAATGAGTGTATAATTCAATCTTATTATTGTACTGATTAGTATTTTTCTGATTCTAGAGTTGCACACCTTTCCTTGTGCTATACTGGCTCTTTATCATCTTCTTATGTCTACATTTTAATTGGGTTGTCTATTAATGAGCTCTAAGAATTCTTTATATATTCTGCTCATAGGTTATATGCATTGTAAATATGGTCTCTTTAAGGACTACTTTTCATTTTAATGATGTCATTTAAAGTTCTAAATTTTGATGGAATCTCATTTATCAGTTGTTTTCTTTTATACATCATGTCTTTTGTATTCTAGGTAGTTCTTGCCTACCCTGAATTCATAAACATTTTCCCTTATAATTTCTTCTTAAAGTTTTATACTTTTAGCCTTTCTTATTTAGGTTCATAGATCCCTTGAAGTTATTTTCATGTATGGAAAAAAAGAGTTGAGGTTAATTTTTTATATACGGATACCAGGTGTTCTAGTGCTGTTTGCTGAATACACTATCTCTTCCTCAGCTCTTGAATCGAGTTTATATTCTCTAAAATGCTAATGTTAAATAATCTTTCCAAACTCAGTGGACCTTATATGTGTGGTTCTATTTCTAAATTCTCTGTTTTATTCCAGTGTTCTATATGTCTTTCCTTACACCAACATTGCCTTGATTACTGTAGCTTTAGAAGAAGTCTTAAAATTAGGTACTAAACGTCTTCCAACACTGGATTTGTTTTTGTTTTAACTTTTCTAGGTCCTTTGTACTCCTACATAACTTTCAAATTTCAATAACCAATTCTTCATTATACACAGACCTGAGTTTTTATATATACCTTGTGTTTTCTAATCCTGCTAAATTCAAGTACAAGTTCTAGGGGCTCCTAGAAATTTCTTAGTATTTTCTCTGTAGAGGATCATTTCATCTACATATAAAGATTTTGCTTCTGGCGTGCCAATCTTATCCTAGTTGTGTCATTTTATTGCCAGACTATTTTGGTGGGGACTAGGTTTCAAGGTTTAATGGACAGATAAAGAGTAAGCACATCTGCCCTTGTTGCCCACTTTAAGGAGAAAGCATTGTATCTTCTCCATTCATACAAGGCGTTCTCGCTGGAAGTATGGAGTACATGTCTTTAATCTGTTGAGAAGGTTCTGTTCTACTTCTAGTCTCCTGATAGCTTTTTACCATGAACAGCTGTAGAATTTCGTCCAATACTTTTTCTCCAACTAGTGACAGGATCATATGGCTTTCTCCTTTCCTCTGTTAAAATGATGACTTTTGAGGGTGGATCTTCCAATGCTGAACCAACACTGCCATCCCTATAACAAAACCACTTTCTACATCTTGCCAGATCTGACTTCTAATAGTTTGTTTTGTTAAACAAATTTCTATCTATGTTCATACTTTTTTCTTCTATTATCTTTATCCAATTTGAGGATTAGCACAATGTTGAGTTCCTAAAATGAGGGAAGTGTTCCTTCTTTTTTTTGCTTTAATTGTTTGATACAATTTATCAGTTACAATGTTTATGAGCCTGCTGTTGTCATATAGGTAGGTTTTCAAGCTAGGAATATATTTTCTTTAATAGGTGCTATTCAAATTTTATATTTCCTCCAGAGTTAGTTTCATTAATTTGTCTTCTAAGTTACTTCTTAGAAGTTGTCAACTTTATTTCAAAAAAGATTTTTGTAATATGCTTTCTATATCCTTTTAAATTCTGTAAAATCTGTGGTAATGCCTCCTAGATCTTAATACTGTAATTTAAAAAATGTATAACTGATATTGTGTAACAGGAAGAAAAGGTCTAAAAGAGCAGGGGAATTGGGAGGGGTAGGGGAAGGGAAAAAAGGGAAAGGAAAAAATATGAGAGAGGAAAAAAATGGAAACAAGGTCTTTGCAAATAGGGAAGGGTAGAGGGGGTGAAGGGAGGGCAAGGGAAGGGGAAAAAAAAAAAGAACCAAAAGACTCATGTAATGATACAAGATCCCAATGATGAATGTAACTGTATTTTATACCTAAAATGTGCCAATAAAGTTAATGGGGAAAAAATGTGCAATATGAAAAATGTGTAATGTTAGCATTAGGTTTATTCATATGAAATGTTGTATTACAGTTGCATATGGTAGTAAATATGGATCATCCTAATTGATTGTAGGCTGGAGAGGTCAGCGTGGGTCTCAGAAGAGGTAGGTCTGGAGTTGGCCTTTGAGAATTTTGAGCTATAATGTTTTAAAGGAAGGAAGAAAGAGGGAAGACAATTGTAGAGAATGCCAGTTAACTGAGTCGTGTGACATGAAAAATTTGTGATATGAGATTAAATGATCTGTGGTTTCTGGAACATGAACTTAGTTTTAAAAATTATGATTTTGAAAAGACAAAGGAGAGAGTTGAAAATTTGGTGGCCTCTACATTGTATTTGAACTGGATCTGGAAATAGATATGCTTACCAGTACTTAATAATTACAAAATATTTTGTATTCTTGTATTTGTATGAAGTTCTTTGGTTAGAATGTGTTGAAAATTTGCTTGTTTCCCATCATATTCCACATTCATAATTATTACAGCTTCCTGCTGTTTGCTTTTTCTCATATACTATGCTAGCTCATAATTTTCTTTACCAGTGAGAAAAATACTTTACTGTCTTTACTTATAGAGATTTAAAATTCCAGTAGAGATAAGTATTACTATATAAGACATTTTTAGTCTGAAAGTTAGCATGGCATTTCTAAAAACATTACCACAATATCTGTAGTATTAAATTTTGTGTAAGCATTACTTTAGGGCTTTTTGTAACTAATTCTGAAGATTCACTGTCATTTTTTGGTAGGCTGCTAGAGAATTCTCAGTATGATAGCTGAGTATTTTTCATCCTGCCTCCTTTTGGGATTTTACATTGGGACTTTCTTGTGAAGAATAGTGTTGGTTCTTATTTTCTATGTCTCTCACCTTTCATGTTTCCTGTCTTCTTGTTTCTCTTTGCTGCCTTCTGAGAATTTCTTCAGTTTTGTCTTTCAGTTTTCACTTTTTTTAACTCTTATTTTTTCTTTTTGAGAGACAGGCTCTCACTTTGTTTCCCAGGCTGGTCTTGGCTCAAGTAATCCCCTTGCTTTAACCTTCTGAGTTGCTGGGCCTAGAGGACTACCATGATGACTTGAATTTTTTATTTTAGTGGCTGCCTTTTATTTTATTTATTTGTTTATTTGGTACCGGGGATCGAACTTGGGACCTTGTGCTTGTGAGGCAGGCGCTGGAACCACTGAGCTAAATCCCTGGCCCATGCCTTTTATTTTAAAGTTTTTTTTTTTTTTTTTTTGGTACCAGCGATTGAACTCAGGTCCTTCCACTTTCGAGGCAGGCAGCGGAACCACTGAGCTAAATACCCGGCCCTATGCCTTTTATTTTAAAAGTTCTATTTGTGGTTTGTAAAATCTGCTTGATAATCTCTGTACCCATTGTAATATTTTGTGACCTTTAAAAATTTTTCTTTCATGTTTTTACAGCATGATAAAGTTCTTGTATCATGACATGCCTATATTATAATTTTATGATTATACTTTTATGAATTTGATAATTTTTCTAATTTGAAGATCTTTGAAGAACTAATCTTGCTATTTTGTATCTACTGACTTCTCATGTTATTTTGTTGTTATCGCATGTGTTTTTTAGTTTTGGATTGGGAATTTATTTTCAGTGGAGTTTCATATGAAAGAATCTTACACAGACTGGGCCCTTCTAGATTGACTTTAGGTGTCTCTCTGTTAAATGCTCTAGGGAGTCTTCAAAATGGAACCACTGACAATTTTTCAATTTGTAAAATGTAGAAATGTACTTAAATATTTGTAATTGAACAATAGAAATACTTCTTGAGTATTTCTTTTTCTTTATCCTAACTTTCATGTACGGCATTCCTTTGCTTTTATTTATTTATTTATTTTTGATTTTTTGAGACAGAGTCTCAGTGTATAGTTCAAGCTGGCCTCGAACTCCTGGTGACCCTCCTGCCTCTGGTGACCCTCCTGCCTCCGCCTCCCAAGTGCTAGGATTACAGGTGTGCGCCACCATACCTGGCTTACTTTGCTTTATAAAAAAACAATTTATCATCTCTGTGTGTAATGTATGATCTGTGCATATTATTTATTTTTGAGAAATTGAGTATCACAAACCTATTTAGGAATAGTGCAGTGTTTTTGCTGTTAAATGAAGGTTTGGGATCAGATCAGCAGAACAGGGTTTTAGAGTCATGGTCTGGCTTTTCTTTTCTCTTTTGGCTTTTTTTGTTTGTTTGTTTTTTGGGTACTGGGGATTGAACTCGGGTACTGGGGATTGAACTCGGGACCTTGCGCTTGTGAGGCAGGAGATGGAACCACTGAGCTAAATCCCCAGCCCCCTCTTTTGGCTTTCTGAGATAGGGTCTTACTATTTGCAATCCGGGCTGACTTTGAACTTGTGATCCTCTTGCCTCAACCTCCAGAGTGCTGGGATGATAAAGCATGCACCACCATGCTCGGCCATGCAGTGGCTTTTCTAAGAGCATTTGAGACCTGTCACTGAGGAGTTTAGTAGGCAACATGAAACATGAACATCAAGAGATACTGAGGCTTTGCTAGGCTGTGTTACAAAGTACCAGAAATTGAGTGGGTGAGAGAGCAGGTGTTCATTGCCTCACAGTTGTGTGGACTGGACGTCCAGGTCAGGGTGTTGGCAGGTTGGCTTTTTGTGAGGCTCTGTTCCGGGCTGTTTTCCTAGCTTCTGGAGGTTTGCTGGCAACCCTTGGGATTCGTTGTCTTCTTGAAGCACCACCCTAAGCTCTGTCTTCATTTTCAGCTGGCGTACTCCCAGTGCACGCATGTGGTCAGGCTCCCCCTTTCTATGCGGACCTCAGTCACCCTGGGCGAGGGACACCCAATAACCTCATAGGAGCTAATTACGTCTCCCACAGGTCTGTTTCCAAAGGAGGTCACGTTTTGCAGTACCGGAGGTTAAGACTTCAGTGAATGGATTTTGGAGGACAGTTAAATCCATAACGGGCATGTAACAGAGTTGCATCCCAGAGCAGTTATGGAGCTACCAGTAAGAATGTAGTTAGGTCATAGGCTGTTCTTTGATTTCTGTGTTGTTGTTTTTTTTTTGAAATTAAAAAATCTTATTTTATTATTACAGTTTTCTCTGTTAAGTCCCGGGGATCAAACCCAGAGCCGCATGCATGCTAGGCTTGTACCTACCACTGAGCTATACCTGTAGTCCATGTGTATGTATTTAATAATATATTGTATAATCACATGATGAAACATACATCAATAAAAGAAACAAATTGCAGCTATTTTCTATATGTGCAAATCTTAGAAACAAACTGAGTGAAAAAAAACCCCGTAGACTATGCACAGTATGATAACATTTCTATAAAGCACAAAAAAAGAATGAAATTAAAAATATTTTTAAAACAATTCACCTTAGGGATACATACACATTTTAGGTTTTTTAAAACCTGTGATGAAAACCAGTTATAAAATGGATCAGGGACAGTAGGGAGAGATAGGAGCATAAAAAGATAAACACAAAGCACTGTTAGTACTTTCTTTTTGTGGGGCTGAGGATTGAATCCTGGTTTAAACATATTAGAACTCACACCTAGCTCTCACAAGTAGGTGAAAATAAGGCACTTGTGGTGAGTTGACACTAACAGTTAATTGCTGCCTCAGTATAAGCAGTGGGGATGTGGGTGCTTTAAATGACAGTTATAAATACATTTTTCCAGTTTCTGAGAAAATGCAAGCAGTAACTATATATATCAATGAAGGTTTCAGCTGATTCAACAGAGAGGCCAGAAAACAGTTTTTAGCAAAGTAGAAGTGTATTTTTCCTTCAAGAGTCTGGGTTGCCCTGTAATTGTCAGGGTTTGTGGGTCTTTCTGCTGCTTTGCCTTCACTGCTTAGAGTCCGAGATGCTGCCCTAGTTCTGGCCGCTGTTTCCACGTCATCTTGCACTTGGATCGCCTGTCTGCCAGAACTTGGTCCCACGCCTGGTAACTTCAAGGACAATTGGGACATTTTCTCAAGGACAGTTTTTCCTGGGCTCCATGTAGCAAATGAGAAACTTCATTATGGAAAGAGAAAAAATTGTAAATTAGGAGTCAGTGTAGTCTGTGCCGTAGCATTGTAACTTTCCTCAACATCTTCCCATTAATGTTTCTAGTAACTGTAAACATGTATAAATTCACATTCACATAGGCATGGATTCTTGGGAAACATTGAACGCCTTGAGATTGACTCTTTAAGAAACTCAGCACATTTTTTTTCTAAGTACATAAACTTTATTTTATTTTTTTAAATTTTATTTTATTGGTACATTATAGGTATACAATATAATGACATTCATTGTTGGAAATTTGCACCTTTACATAATCTCTCTTGGTTCTTATTTTTCCTGGTCCCCTGCCCTCCCTTCACCCCCTCCACCCCTCCCTATTTACAAAGACTTTGTTTCCATTTTTTCATTTTCTCATAATTTTTCCTTCCCCTTCTTTCCTTTCCCCTACCCCTCCCACCTCCCCTTCCCCTTTGCCCCTTTTCTTCCTATTTCACGATATCTATTACACCTTTTAGTCCTTATTTACACTTTCAGTTTCTCACACTAGAGAAACTATTCAGTATTTACACGTGTCCTGTTTATTTCACTTAAGAGGATGGCCTCAATGTGCATCCATTTAGCTATAAATGTCTCTAATTTCTCATTTTTTTATGGCTGAGTAGTACTCCATTTTATAAAAAAATCACATTTTCTTTATCCAGTCTCCAGTTGATGGGCATTTGGGCTTCTTCCAAGTTTTAGCTCTTACAAACTCTGCTGCTATGAACATGGGTGCACATATATCGCTGTGATATGATTTATTTATTTATTTATTTATTTGGTCCTGGGGATCAAACTCGGGTCCTTGCACTTGTGCAGCAGGCGGCGAAACCACTGAGCTAAATCCCTGGCCTCTGAGCACACTTTTAAGGGCAGAGGATAAGTAAAAGAAACTTACTCTTTTCTTAGTTTGACTTCAAATACATAGACAAGTTCAGAGAAGAAACAGATTTAGATATTTTTGTACAGGTCACATGAAATAAAGTAATTAGTGGCAGTAGCTGAAATTGTACTCTGTCTAGTGTTTTTCCATTGTACCTTACTCCTGCCCCATCTTTAAGGAAACTTAAGTTCACAGTTAATGGTCCAGGGAAAATATAACTTTACTTTGAAGTATTAGAATATTCTGTGAGTTAGTCTTTTCAGTTTTATATATCTTTTGAAGATAAGATAATTATTTTTGGTCTCCATATAGTTTTTGGTTTTCTGGGAAAAAACCACAAGTGACTTACGTTAGTGACAGATATTAAATTAATTATCTTTTTATTAATAATCATTAATATCATTTTATTAATAATCATCAAGAAGAAGAACAATCATCATGCCCAGTTAAAATTTTGATATAAAACTGTTAAGGGTTTATTTAGATTCTTTGAATAAGATACCTCAAAATTTCTTTAATCTTGTACATTAAACTGTAACCCATAGAAGGTATGTTATGCCACCCTGAAGGTTGCTATAAAAATTGTTTATGAAGTTCAGGCCAAGACTAAAATATGTTGAAATGGAGAGTTTTGAAAAATGTTCTATATAGTAGAGGAGACCAAATCATGCTAAAATGTGGAAAAAGACTATACATCAGTTTCCAGGCTACATTATTCAAAAAAATACAACCATAAAAAAGGTAATAAGATTACATTTTCACATTTCATGGCTAGTAAAGTGCATTAGGCTGCTCAGATATTCATAACTTACTGTGACATTGGGAAGATTACATTTTGTAGTGCAGAGCCATTACCACAGCTCAGATAATAACTAGCCAATGCCTGCACCTGGATTATGATCCCTGTCATTGGAAACAAATTTGTGTTTTGAAGGTTGATCAGCTTCAAATAACTATTAGAAAGGGTTAACGTGACATACTGTAGCCCCTTTGCATGTTTTTTAGGTATAATAGATATGCATACATACAGTATATCAAATATGCCACACATTCGTATGTTCAAATTTCTGTCATCAATTTTCTCCTGGAAAGGCATATTTTATAATATTTAATGCAATGGAAGAATATTTAAAACACCTGTCTCTATATTGGTTTCACAGTCTAAACTCAATTTAAAGGCTGATGAAATATTTGGGGGCTTTTTAAAAAATTATTTTCAAAAATTAATTCTCTAGCTTCTTGGAAGGTTGGTTACTGATGATAACATGCACAGATCAAACTGAAAGATTGATGGAAGTAACATTAAGGTGAAGGAAAGGTCTCTTAAGTTAGTCACAACAAGGTTTGTGAGCCATTTAGATCTACCCAGAGGACACATAATTGTTGGAAGAAGTTTTCACAGTTAGAATTCTCTCTAGACTTTATTTTCTTGGCAGTAAGTTGTTTCAGATATGTTGGTTGGTTTGTCTTAGGTTAAATAAAGTCCAAGTGTTGTTACTGTAGTTGTATGTGTATGTTTGAAGAAGTGCCTCATTGTATTCAGTGAAAAAGGTGTAATGCTGAAGAATTTGTCTTCTCCACTATTGTGTTTAAAAGTTTTTTATAAAATATTTTTGGCTTTTCTTTCACCAAGCAATCATTTTAGGATTATGTACTGTTGTATGTAATACTGTGCAGAATTATTAGTTTTTAGTGGCCTTAGAGATTGTTTGTTTGATTACCTTTCTGAATTTTTGCAGTTCTCTCCCCCAAGGAATTTTCCTTGTGCCTGAGGACTCTGTCACTCCTTACTGTAACACTCTGTCTTCTGTGTATTGGAGGTCCTCTCAAGTTTCCATCCAAAGAATACCAGAGTTTGTAGACCTGGATAAGACCTTTCTGCTGCTTCAGTAGATTAGAATTTATCTTGGCCAAATAGCAGTCCAAGGTTCATGGAATGAATTTTTCTCAGTAAATTCTTTTAACTTTTCTTAAACCTTGGCAATAGCTACTGATCATTTCTGTCTATATTTAATAAAAGATAGACTGGTTTAACATAATTATGTATATAATTAATATTACTATATTGCTTTCTGGAAATACTTCACCAGAAATGTATGAAAGTTCCTGTTTCATCTTATTCTCATCTATTGTGCATTGATGATTTAAAAATTAATTAAATTTTATTTCACATTTTTTATTTGCATGTTTCATTTAAATTTCCTTTGTGCATTGACTGTTTATATCTTCATAAACCTTTTTTCCCACCAGCTTAATAATACCTTAATTACTTTTCCTTATACTGTACTTCTTTTTCTTTCTGTAAGCTGTTAATGATTTTTTTTTTACTCTTTGAGTATCACCCCCCACTCTGGCTTCCTCCCTCCCTCCCTCCTTCCCTCCCTGCCAGGCTGTTAACTATGTTTGTAGCCCAGGGTGACTTCAAACTTGATATATATCCCAGACTTGACTCAAAAATCGCTATCTTCCTGTCTTAGCCTCTTGAATGCTGGAAACAGCACAGACATGCTGCTGTGGCTGGTACAAATTTTGTGTAATTTAACTTTTGCTTTATTTTAAACTGACACTGGAAAACATAAAGTACAGATTTCTGGGATACAGCTTGATTGTCCTGTACATGTATACACTGCTTAAGTTAGGGTAGAGGTATCTACCTTCTTAAGCATTTATCATTTCTTTTGTACCATTAAGCTTATTGGTACATTTTAGGTATACAATACAGTTACATTCATCATTGGGATCTTGTACCCTTTACATGATGTATTTTAGTTCTTATTTTTTCCCCATTTCCCTGGCATTTATCATTTCTTTATGGTAAAAACATTCAACAGTTCTTTCTTTGTAGCTTCTCTGAAATAAATAGTTGTGTCAGTGCTTAGTAGAGAAACAGATTTAATGCAAGATATACAAGTACATAAGGATTTACAAGGTTGGCTTACAGTGGCCACCTGCAGAGTCAGGTGTGAAGAGAACAGAGGGCTGTCTGTGGGCTGGAGAGCCCAACGGTCTAGTCGAAGGCCTGGAGCTCACTGTAGTGTCCTGTGCGAGTCCACATCAGGAAGCTGACAGGCCTGTGCTGGAACCCAGGAGATGACACCCAAGGTTAAGGTGAAGACTGGAGCGCTTTTGGAGAAACATAAGCGAGCCTTCCTTATTTTTCGTTTCCCTTTTTACCATTTAGGGGGCAAAGCCCATTGGTTGCTGTCACTCACACCCGTAAATCCCAGCAAATTTTTACTAAATCCCCTCAGCCACACCCAGAACTAGCCCATCCAATTGAGTTGGGAGTGTCTTATAATCAAAGTTAGTATCCACTGACCAATGTTTTCCTGCTCCTCCCTCCTTCCTAAGCTCTCCAGGGTCTGGTAACCACCATTCTGTGTGATCAGTGTTTTTTGTTCTACCGATGAGTGAGATCTTGCAGTATTTCTTTTTGTTCTTAGCTTATTTCACTTAACATATTGTCCTCCAGTTTTACTCATGTTGTCACAAATAATAAAATTTCATCTTTTTATGGCTGAATAGTATTTCATTATATATTTGGAGAGAGACACTCCACGTTTAACAACTGAGTCCAGTTCCTGTGACTAAGTCATTAAATAAATTGGTCCCTAAATGAGGAATTGTATAAAGTATATACATTACAATAGTTAGAACAAAGAAATGGTCAAAGGAAACTTCAACTTGATGGCTGCTTTCATTTGTGAAACTCTTATACTCAGTCCTGTAATGATTGACAGCATAAAACTACAGTACTCTATAGTACAGTACAGTCAGCAAAAATCACAGGACTATATAACACGGTGTACTGAATAAAACAAGGACATTGAGACTCATGTATAAATAAGATACCCAGAACTGTACAAAAAAATAAGATGGGTTGTAAGTGAGTAGTGGGTTGTAAGTCTGAGCAGTGTGCTTTGGTCATAAATGCAAGTCGTTAGACAGGTCGCTAAACGAGGAATGTCCGTACCACATTTTGTTTATTTGTCTGTTGGTAGAGATGGAAGTTGCTTTCATTATGTGATTATTGGAAATAGTGCTGCAGTAAACATCGGAGCACAGATGTCTCCATGACTCACTGATGTCATTTCCTGTGGATGTCAGTGCAGGAGTGGGGTTGCTGGGTCATATGGCAGTTCTGTTTTTCAGTTTTGGAGTGACTTCTGTACTGCCCTCAGTAATGGCTGTTCCTGATTTGCATTTCTAACAGTGTGCAGCACAAAGGTTCCTTTTTTCTCATATCTTGTTCTTCAATCTTTAGGTAGCAGTCATCCTTAATGTGGTGAGGTGGTACCTCATTTTAGTTTTGATAGTTCCTGATGATTAGTGATGTTGAACATTTTTCTTATATCTTTTGGCCATTTGTATGTTTTCTTTTGAAAAATATCTATTTGGGTCTATTGCCCATCTTTAAATAGAATTACTACTTTTTTTTTTTGCTATTGAGCTTTTTGAGTTTCTTATTGTACATTCTGGGTAATAACCTCTTTTCACAATATGGTTTGCAAATACTATCTCCCATTCTTTAGGTTTTATCTTCACTTTGTTGTTTCCTTTGCTGTGTAACTACATGTTTTAACTTACCTGGAATTTATTTGGGCAGGGGGTGTGAAATAAATATTGAACCTTAATTTTTTAAAATGAAAATCGTCTTAGGCTCACTCAATGCTTGTGATGCTGTTCTCATTTTATACTGAATTTATTTATGTTGATTCCAGGCTCTATTTTATTGCATCAGTTATTTTCTACTACCATATTCATTTAACGGTTACATATTGTATCATTTGTTTAATGATTCCAGTACTGTTGTTTTGCTTTTTTGAGACTTCCTGTGTAGTTCAGACAGCCCAGGCTGGCCTGGAACTCTTGGAGATCCCCTTGTCTCAGCCTCCATGGGGCTGAGTGCTGACATTCCAGGCACGAACCACCACTCCTGTCTTCAGTACTCTTCTTGTATGGAATGTCCCTTCATTATTTTTACATATTTAATTCCAACATAGAAATTAGAATCATTTTATCAAGTTTCAGAAAAAATAGGGATTTAATGGTAGTATGCTGAATTTATAGATTAATTTGTAAAAAGTGAACAACTTAAAAGGATTTAACATTGTGCAGAAACCCACTGATTCATCAAAAATATAAATTTTTATAAGTGTTAAATATTTAAAAATTTACTCCTAGATGTTTTAGATTTATGATTGGTATCAGACATATTGTTTTAAAACTACTGTGTTTTCTATTAGATGCTACAGGAATTTGTAAAATTTGTTATGCAGTTGATTCACTTTATATTCACACAAAATAACTCTTTAAGCTGAAGTTACTGACTTGATGTTATTCATATACTGTAATGTATATTTTCACTGAGATAGATTTCCAGCTCAGAAACCAGAAGTCTAGTATTTTCTAAATAAGTATATATTGGTTTTTTGTTTTGGTTTTTATTTTAATTTTTATAGTTTGTAATGAGGATTGAACCCAGGGGCTCATGCATGCTAGGCAAGTTCTCTATTACTGAGTTATATCTCCCAACTCTTTTTCAGTTTTTAACTTTTAACTTTTGAGACAGAGACTCACTAAGTTGACCATTCAGGGCTTGACCTTGCAATCCTGCCTCAGCCTGCTGAGTAGCAGGGATTATAGGCATGCACTGCCATTCCCCGTTAGATAAATGGTTAAACTTTTTTTTTTTCCAGAATGTAAGTTGAATATTGATTCCACAAATAAAGGTAGGCTATTTCTGCTGTAATCACCATTGTTCTATTATTTCCTTATGGCCTGGCATATGGTTATTATATATTTATATTATTATATAATATATAGTATATTATATATAGATTATATATGTTATATAATTATATAGTAGAGGTTTATATTTTGAGATTGTTTTCCTTAGATATATTGAGTTTATCTGGACTTGTTCTGCATCTCCTAGTGACTAACAACCCTACAAAACCACTGATTTAATTTCTGTTCCTGCGGTTTTCCCTTTTCTAGTCTGTTGGATAAAGAGAACTACGCCATAGGTTTCCATTTGTGTCTGGCTCTGTTATTTAGCAGATGCCACAGTAATAACAGGCACATGCAAAATCTGTCCATGGATAATTAAAACTCTGGTGAGAAACAAGATATTTGGAGGGTCTTGAGGTGTTCTCCAAGAGATACTTAATAATGTCAAAGTGAAAAGCAGTAACATTAAAATTGAAAAATCTGTCAGATACTAGCTCAATGATCAAAGTTAATTTACCTGTAGTTTGATATTTTGACATCAGTTGTCATCTGAAGTGACACACTGAGAAGGGCACATATCACTTCTGGGGTATTCTTGCCAAGAAATAAATGTTCAGATTAGGAGGCTTTGTGTAAAATAAATGGCAAATAATGTTCAAAAGTGTCAAAGTCATGAAAGTCAAAGAATGCCTGTGGAACTGTCATTGTTTGAAAGGTCTTAAGGGGTTGCTAGGGTTGCTAGATTAGATCCGTGTTCAGAACAAGAAAATTAATTGTAATAAGTCCCAAAATTTGAGTAGAGTCTCTAGATTGGCTAGTAGCATTGTATGTAAATGTTAATTGCCTGGTTTTAACAGTTGTGCTATGATTCTGTTGTATGTTACATATAAGTAGGGAACTACATTAGGAGATGCTGAATGGAAGGTATATAGGAACTCTGTTTATACTGTTTTTGCAATACTTTTAAATGTTTGAAATTGTTTCAAATTAAAGGCAAAACTAGCTAATAATAGTCATAAAATAAAAATGAAAGGTCTGTATTTTAGAGTGCTGAGTGGCTTACAGAGTGCCTAAGAGGGGTGTGAAGCTCAGCTAGGACCTTGGAACTAGGAGGAGCGATCTTGCTGCACCAAGGGTTTCAGCCAAAACTCAGCTATTGTCTCATGGTGCGTGGTACTGATGATACCAAGAATTATGTTCTGTGGTCTCTGCCAGTTTCCCTAGAAGGAACAAATGCCTTTACCACTGTGCTTGCCAGCAGTTCTTGCCTTTCTGCACACAGATGGTAATCCTCATGTTGCTCATTTCTGTGTTTTCTGTCTCAGGCCATCGTACTTTTTTTTTTTTTTTTTTTTTTGGTACCGAGGATTGAACTCCGGACCTTGCGCTTGGGAGGCAGGCTACTGAGCTAAATCCCTGGCCCTGTATGTTTTTAACAGGACCTAACACATGTGTCAATTCCTGGCTTCAAGGACTTTTAATTGACTTCCTAGTTTTGAACCTTCTTTTATCCTAGAGTAAACTCTTACTTGGTCATATTTATTATTCTTTTATGAGCTGTTAGATTTTCTTTTGTAAAGTTCATTTTCTTTTAATTCTTGCCCACCTTTTAAATTTAGGACTGCATAATGAAAAACCAAAAAGTGTAAATGTACGTGAATCATCATTTTTACAAATCTTTAAAGAATTTAGTTAAAATGACATCATGTTGTATGCCTTAAATATACACAATAAAATTTATTTTAAAAATCTAGTTGAAAAGGACAGCTCTGCAAAAGCAATTCTTAAAAGTATTTTTTATTTTAAAAAATTTTTCGTGGTGCTGGGAATGAAGCTGAGGGTCTCACGCATGCTAGGCAGTTGTTCTACCACTGAACACTTAAAGGTATTTTAATTCCTTTAAACAATTGGGATTTGTTTAAAAATTCCAAACCTTCCCTGTTGGTGTTGGGGAGGCTGTGGGTGAGACAGCAGGTTGGGGACAGATCAGCACAACTGTCTGTGGATGGCTTTTTTAACAGTAATAGCAACGGAGTTAACTTTGTCCGTGACTGACTTTAGGTATGTGAATAATTGTGTGTAATTTATACTGTCTGTTGTCAGGAAGGGAGAGTGATCAGAATCACTGGATATAATGAAGTAGAAACTGGCAAATATAAACAGAGGATTTTAGGTCCCCTCCAAAGCTTTTCATTTTTGCTGTGAGTTCTTACTCTGTTTAACTAGAAAGGACCTTTGGGTTGCTGTGTATGGTTTACAAAATTGATAATTTATAAATGAAAATTGTGTTAGAGGGAATTATAGAGCTGATTTAGATCTTTATTTGTAACAGGGCAGTAGGTAGTGACTTAACTGAGATAGTCTATATTTGTTTTATATTCTAAATCTTATATGACTTTGTGCTATCAAAATTTGAAGATTTCTTTAGAAGGAATATTTTTCAGAGTATTTTTTAAATGAAACATTTATTGCAGTAGAGGCTAGGGAAAAATGTGTATGGGTAATTATTAGCAATAATTTAAACTTTAAGAACAAGTTAGAATGATATTGAAGAACTACTAATGCCTTTAATGTAATTCCTTTTTCTTCCCTTGCAAGCTGGTAGGAGGACAGTTTGATTTGGAGATGAATTTCATTATCCAAGAAGGGGAGAGTGTCGTCTGCATGGCAGACCTACTGGAAAAGTGTGATGTTACTTGCCAGGCAGAAGTCTGGAGCATGTTTACGGCCATTCTGAAGAAGAGCATACGCAATCTTCAGATTTGTACAGAAGTAGGCCTTGTTGAAAAAGTTCTTGGGAAAATAGAAAAAGTTGACAATATGATTGCAGGTATGATGTTTACAGTGTTTATGAAGAAATAAAATTTGATTCTTAAATATTATATTTTTCTTATTTTTTTTTTAGCAACATTTATTTTAAGAAGTATTTGAGCATGTAGCATGTACCTAGAACTTTGGTATCCAAACCCTTAAGTAAGCATATATATTTTAATTATTTAAGAAATATAAGTAGCTTAATTATTTTATTGTTTTCTTTTGTTTCCAGATCTTTTAGTTGACATGTTGGGAGTGCTGGCTAGCTATAATTTGACAGTTCGAGAACTAAAGCTTTTCTTCAGTAAACTTCAAGGAGATAAAGGACAATGGGTAAATAAAACAAAACAAAAACTTAAACACGCTTTGGTATTTGAAAGTATCCAAACACATGAGTAGCTCATAAATAACATATTGCACATGGGATACATGTCTAATTGAGGGAAGAGATCAATTGAAGAAGCGTTTAGGTCTGCACAGCTACCTTTGCCATGCTTGGAGATGGGTGTAGACTAAGAGAGTGGGTGTCCAGGCAGGCTCCTGATTTGATCCTTCTTCAGATGACTGTTCTCTATACATCCAGTGTTTCTTAGTGGAAAAGTGAAGGATAGGGAAAGGAGAGTAAGGTAGTAGTGGTCTTTACATTTGAATAACCCACTCAGTGAACAACAGCTTTGCAGTTAATTAGATGTGCCTTCCTTAGATACAATTCAGTGGCCCTTTGCCAGGGGACACTGAACTTATTCTGAACCCCACGTGCCTTACTGAACGATTTCTTTTTGCCATTTAGTCAGCTGTACCATAGCGGAGTACTAGTAAACATTTTCCCAAGTGATGTTACATTTGCAGGTTCATTTTAGATCATTGCTCACAGCACAGCCATATCTGAATTTGTACCCTGCAGTGACTCTAATTCATTGGGTTAAAATTTAGATTCTTTAGTTTTTTTCAGTCAAACTCTAGTTTTCTGGTTACTTTTCTAATTTTTATTACTGATTTTCACTGAATTTGGGTACATTTCTGAGTATGGCTTGCTTTTGTGTTTATCCTTATTAGAGTTCTTCTTGGATTTGTAATTTTTGTCAAATTTCGAAAAATTTTGGTCATTATTTCTTCAAATGCTGTTTTCTTTTTTCCATTCCTACCTCCTTTTCTGGACTTCACTTACAGGTGAGTTAAACTTCTTGATTGTGACCCACAGGTCACTGACATCAGTTTACTTTTTCAGTCTTTTCTCTTTGTGCTTCATTTTACATTGTTTTTATTGCTAGAGTTTCAAGTTAACAGATTTTTTCCTTCTGTGGTTTTAATTCCATCCATTGAAATTTCAAATGGTATATTTTTAATATCATGTTTATATTTTCCTTTAAATCACTGACAATGTTTAGTACAATAATGGTTTCTTGATTTGTCTATCGATTCTATGATCTAATCATTTCCTAAGTCAGTTTTTTACTCATTGATTTTGTTCCTTTTTTTAGGTCACATTTTACTGCTTATTATGGTTACTGCTATTAGATACAATGGTATCAGATATAGTGAATTGTATGTCGTCCTGAATTAGATGTGTCCTGGATTTTGTCATATTCCAATTAAGATTATTAGATTATTTTTCTAAGCCTACTAGCTATTTGTGGATCAGGATTGTCCTTTAAGCCTAGTTTGAAGGTTTTTTTCCCAGTCAGGTGTAAAGTAGCCATTCTGCTAGGGCTACTTTAGCCTCATTATTATTATTGTTATTATTATTATTTTTTTGAGACAGGATCTTGCTATATAGTTCAGGCTGGCCTTGAATTCACTGTGTAGCCCAGGCTGGCCTCAAACTTGTGTCAATTCTCCTGCCTCAGCTTCCTGAGTGCTGGGATTACAGACTCCAAGCCCAGCTAGCCTTACTATTGAGGCCTGACTCCTCTAGGGTCTCTGCTGAATCACTGTAAGTCTCAGATATGGGGCAGAGATAGTGTGTGACTGTGGATTCGCTGCTGTGTCTAGTAGGGTCCAAACAATTCCTGGCTCTGTGGTACTTCAGGAAATTCTTTACTTCTAGCTCTCAGTGCCTTGTTCTTGCCTTGTTGAGTTTTAGAACAATTGTGCACAGTGTGTTATTGAAGGATCAGTTTGGAAGTCTGGACCGTTTTCTCCACTTAGGCCCTTCCTTTGCATCTCATGCTCCCCATGCTCCAGTTCTTTGTGCAGCTCACTGCACCTCCAGGTTCACCTGGTCGGCTTTGCTCTCTGCCGTGGTATGGGACGCACTCCCCATAGAGGTCTTTCTGGCTTCCATTTCTGAGGGAGGAATCAGGGTCCTGAGGGAGCTTTTTCCATGTCCGAAAAGTTTTTGTTTCTTGTATTTTGTCCACTGACCTGGTTGTTTATGGTAGGTTTGTAAGTATAGGTCCTGTTACTGTGTCAGGTCAGAAAGAAATACACTGCTTGGTTACGGTTTTGAGTTACACTCAGTGTATTCAAGGGCTGGGATGTTGCTCACTGGTGCCCCATGCCTGCCTGGCAAGCGCAAGGGCCTAAGTTCAATTCCCGGCACTGGAAAAAAAAAGTCTTTGCAAGAATGTATTCAGAATATATGATTGAGATCTTTTTGTTATACTTGTGAAATAATGTGTAAGAAAATAGCCAAGATATGAACAGATACTTATTTACAGAAGTAGAAACCCCACAACCAAATACAAACTCATTAGTAATCAGAGACATTCACATTGAAACAATATTGGTATATTACCTATATCTTTATTATCAAGGATTTAGTAAGTGGATAATGACAACCATGGTTTGGGAGATAAGATTATTTTACATCTTATGTGTTTTGGGATGGAATAAATACTAGTGGAGCCTACCTCAAGAATCTAGTGCTGCTTGATCATATAAATTATACTCATATCAAGGACTTAATAGCTTGCTCCTAAGTGCGTGTTCAGGAAATTCTCTCATAATTCCATAAGGAAACATATATGAGAATGTTTATAGAAACATTAATGTTATTAGTGTTGTGATTATTCTTTTGAGACAGGGTCCTGCTATACATTTCAGGCTGGTCTTGGACTATGTATCCTAAGCTGGCTTCAGACTTGTGGCAGTCCTCCTGCCTCAGCCTCCCAAGTGCTGGGATTATACGTGTGTGCCACCATGACGGGCTCAGAAACATTATTTTTGATTGCAGTGAACTGCCAACATGGGCATTCATCTTTAGGAGAGCGGATAGGTAAAATGTAATGGATGCCTAGAACTTATTATATAGCAATTAGAACCAATTCATGGAATAATATGAATAGATGCAAAAAACAGGAAGAAAGCAATAAATGGAATGATATAGGTGACATACATTGTTTAAATGCTAAGGAAAAGAATGGGAACATTTTTGGGCTGGGGATTTAGCTCAGTGGTTTCGCCGCCTGCTGCGCAAGCGCAAGAACCCGAGTTCGATCTCCAGTACCCCCCCCCCAAAAGAATGGCAACATTTTTGAAGGAACACAGAATAAAAATATCAAACATGTAGATTAAATATAGCTGCTTATGGAGAGAAGGGGAATCAGAAACATTTAGAGGATAAAGGGAAAACAATGCACTATTAATAAAGCAAGAGGGCTAAGACATTCATTGTATTTATTTAGCTCTTTTTAATAAGACGTTCAGACTGTTTCCACCTTTTGCTTTCATGATGGCGCAGTGAAAAACTGTGTCTAAATCTCTGTTTGCCTTTCTCATTACTTTAGGGTAGCGCTTTATATTTGGAATCATTGGATCAGCGCACAGAAACTTTTTTTGAGGCAGTTTCTTGCTCTCCAGTTCAGACTGGCCTTTGAATTCACTACCGCGTGTAGCCCAGGCTGCTCTCAAACTCGCAGTGATCCTCCCTCCTCCCTCAGCCTCCTGAGTGCTGAGATAAAGGTGCGCATCACCATGCCAGGCAGAAACCTTTTTAAAGACTTTTTTTTAAGGCTTTTGAAATATAATTACTGAATTTTTTTCTGATAGGCTTTCCAATATACACTCTCCCAGCAGGGCCTGTTGGTTTATGGGAAAGTGAGTTTTGAGGTATGCCTTCTCTAGATGGGAATGGTGCCTTGCAATACTGTATTTTTATTTGGGACTGCAGGGTTTTTTGTTGTTGTTGTTATTTTATTTTGCTATTATTTTAGAAAAATTACTACGCTGGTAGTTGCTTTTTACTAACTGTACCTTTAAAGTTGAGCATTGTGGCTACTTGTAAGTTTCTTGATCACTTAAGAATAAAGCTTTCCACTTTAGATTTACATAAAAGGTTGGTGAACTCTTACACAGTAATGATAACTTGTAACAGTAGTCAAAGTAAGATGAGAACAAACCAATGATTTCACTTATAGTTTGATTCTGTTTTGAACTTTTAGCTAAGAGTAGTGTTCTATACTTTATTTGCTTCCAAGCTGATGAGAATGACAATGTACATTTGATTTTCCTTTGGTTTTCCTTGTAAATGTAAATGAAATTTTTCATTTTAGGCCTTGGTTGTTTCATGCATTAGAGACGTGTTGGCCAAAGAAGCATTAATCACATAAATATAACATTACAACTTTTCTGCATGCTGTGCAGTGCAGGGATATTGTACAATGATAGAGAATTTTAATCTACTCCTAAAGTTCAGGAAGACTGCCTTGAGGAAGTAGCCATTCAGATGCTACAGTATATGCAAGTAGGAAGGAGTGGGAAGTAGGCCTAGTGACACTTTGAGAACAAAGAATAGCCTGTGTTCAGGAACCCTTGTGAGGAGAAGATGATTGAGAGAGGACATTATGGGTAGAATGCAGGGAGTCGAGAAGAATGGCATGCAGAGTGAGGCTAAAGAGGAGACCATGTTAAAAGTTTTGGTCCTCATTTTAAGGTGGTGGGAAGCTAGGGGGAAAAGAACATAATTTAATGGTAAAAATATAATTGTTAAAAGCATGAACTCTGTAGTTGGACTGAATTCTATGTGACATGTACTCTTCTGCCTCGGGGTCTTCCTCTATAAAATTGGGTTGATAGTGGAACCACCCTATAGTATGGTTATGAGGTTAAAATAGTACAGTGTTGTCTTAGTTACTTCTCTTGTTGCTGAGACAAAATACCGGACACCCAGAGATAAAGGGGAAAGGTTTATTTAGCTCACAGTGTTTAGCGGTTTCCGGCCACAGTCGCCTGGGTGCAAGGCCGGTGGCACAGCAGATGGGCATCGCGGAGGAGAAACAGTTTGTGGTGGGCAGCAGGTGGCAAAGCAGAAACAGATGGAGGACCATTGCTCTTCCCATCCCTTACATTTTATCCAGGCTACCTGCCCAAGGGTGGATAGCACTCACACCCTGAATACCAGCATTGCACCATGAGTCCATCCCAGCGTCGCACAGTCTAGATCCAGCCACCTCCGAAAAAGCCGCACCTACAACTGTGTGAGGCTTGGGGCACATCTAGACACAGCCACAATAAGTGTATTTAAAGTATCATTAAAAACATTGGAACACAGTAGGCACTACTTAGGTATTTGTTAAATAGTGTTTTCCAGAGGGTTGCGCAGTGGGGTTGATCTAGTTTGTATTTGTAAAAGATCATTTTTGCTGTAGTGTGGAAAAGAATTTTAAGTGGCAAATAATGTTGCTTTGTATTTATTGAATACCTAATATGTCCTGTTTTTTTTTTTTTAAAAAGCATAGAGTGTATTATTTCAAGATAGTTGAAAATAGTGCTTTTTGTGATTGCGTATGCTTTTTAGATTATAGTGCTAATTGGTTACTCTTGTGTATATTACAGTATGACTATTTTTAAAATGTGTATTTCTGTTTTATGGTGAATAATGTGGTTACTGAATTGTTGAGTGTGTCCTTAGCCCCCACATGCTGGCAAGCTGCTGTCTGTGCTGAAGCATATGCCTCAGAAGTATGGTCCCGATGCCTTTTTCAACTTTCCGGGAAAGAGTGCTGCAGTAAGTAAATACTAGTGAGGAAATCACCCCAAGTTTTCCTCTCCATAGCTTTCTGAAAGTACAGCTCTGTAAACACCCCTGGCAGGCTGTGTGCTTAGATAGAAGCCTTTCTGCACGAGCTAACTTAATCCTTGTGAGAACTGTGTACTTGAATTACCCCTGACTGTGGTGTAAGAAATAGATGCTTAGATAGTTAGGAAGGTACCCAATCAAGAACCTGTTTATTTTGCACCCAGTATCTAGAATGAAAATAACTTTCTGAAACTTACTAGACAATTTTCCTGACTCGGGAGATTCCAGTTATGATCTCAGCATTCTTACTAGTCAGCATTATTATTAGTCTTCTTGTTAATTAGTTTATAAATAAGACAATTATGTATGGTTGTGATATCTGTAATGTTTCATATGTTGTAGGAGCATATTATAAAATGTATGTATGTTACTTGTGTAAGCTTTTTTATCTCCTTATCGCACAGCTTAATCTGTAAGCCAAAAATTTTTTTCTTAAAGGCACTTCAGACTGACATCTCTCCAAGTTTATCTTCTATTCATTTTTTACTTTGGTAATTATAAAATCTTGATTTCTTGTTAGGCTCTATGTAGCCAGGCAATATCTGTACAAAGATAAATGTTTATGTTTTAAAAGGACATTTGAGATATTTGAATGTTACGTACACAACACGTGACTTTCTTTGAAAAACTTTTTTTTTTGGTACTGGGGATCGAACTTGGGTCCTTGCGCTTGTGGGGCAGGCGGTGAAACCACTGAGCTAAATCCCCAGGCTTCTTTTAAAACTTTTTATTGCTCATTGTTTTTTCTTTTCAGTTTTTCCTTAAAAGGCAGTCTAGATTTGAAGCTTTCCTGAATGACCTTTCCCTTGGCTTTGAGCCTGTTATTTGCCTTATAAAAAAATGTTCTTGTAAGATTAAGCATTGATTGGTTGATCAATCAGAGGTTGGGGCATTTTATTGGAAATAGGAAGAATAGCTCCTGGGTTTCCAGGGGGAACCCCAAGTGGGTAGCCCAGATTAACAATTTTATTATTCACAGTTCTCTGAGATTGCAATATGTCCATTCTACTCACCTGCATATGTCTTGGAAGTAGAGTAGTTCAACTGAACAGCTTTTGAAGTTTTTAGAAACTAAGTGTTTAAAATGTTTTCAGTAACTCACTTCTTTTCTCAAATATAGCTATTAAAGAAAATTTAAACTGTCCATGTACAAATTTGTATAAATTATTTTTATAAAGCTTTCATATCTGTTCTCATTTTCAGTGAGAGAACATAGGTAAACACCAATTCTGTAATTTTTTTATTTGGCAGTACTGGGAATTGAACTCAGGGCCTTGCACAAAGTAGGCAAGTATTCTGCCACTGAGCTACATCTCCAACCTCTTATTATTATTTTTTTCTTAATGGAATATTAATTTAAAATCAGCCACTTGAAGTCTTAACAGTGTTATTACATAAATTTGGCTGGATATATTGATATTTAATGGTTTACTACCTATGATAATATGTATGATTAAGTGCATATATTAAGTTATAACAATACAATAAAGGCTTGCATAGTATGATTTTACCGGTTTTGTTGAGCTATAATTCATATACCATATGGTTAACTCACTTAAAGTTTGTATTTTAATGAATTAATGTGTTCACAGAGGTGTGAAACTACCACAGTCAATTTTAGAACACTTCCATCACCTCCCCCAAAGAAACATCATACTCGTTAGCCGCCTCTGTTCATTTTCTCCTAACTCCTGGCCCTAAGGCAGCTGTTGAGTTTCTTTGAATTCTGTCTGTTCATGTAAATGGAATGAATCCTATAGCATGTGGTCTTTGGGAATTGGCCTTTTTCATTTACTATAATGTTTTCACGATCTTTTCTTGATGTGCCTTCTATCATCAGTACTTTGCTCCTTTCTGTGGCTAATACTATATTGTGTGGATCTGTCACATTTTGACTCAGTTATTCCCCTTCTAAGTATCTTCCTAAAAGAGTCAAAGACATTGTATTACAGTGCTACATGCATACCCACATTTTAGCAGCACAATTCATAATAGCTAAATCTTGGAAGCAGCCTATATGTTCATCAGTAGATGAATGGATAAAGAAAATGTGCACAATGAAGTACTACTCTGCTATAAAGATAAACGAGTCATTTGTAGGAAAATGGATGTACCTTGAGACTATCATGTTAAATGAAATAAATCAGACACACAAGCTTAAATATCACATGGTTTCTCTTATATGAGAAACCCAAATTATAAATAAGGAACAAAATAAAAGATAGATAATAGAAAGTAGGGAGATAGATCTTTCTTAAATGGGAAGGGTATCGAGATGGAAGGAGAAGGAGATGAGGAAAGGAATTAAGATGTGTTACATATATGTACCAACTCCACACAAGGAAAGTAAACATTAGGTACTGCAAACATGTACTAAAAATTACATTAAATTAAGAAATTGATGGATTTGTGATGTTTCTGCTTTTTTGGGCTCTTAGAAATAATGCTGCCTATTGACTTTTGTGTATACTTTATTATGTGGACATATGTTTTTATTTGTCTTTGGTAATGTACCTAGGAGTGGAATTTCTGGGTCATATAGTCTTTGTTTAAACATTTTGAGGAAAATCCAGAGTATTTTCCAGAGATTGTATTGCTTTATAATCTCATCAGCAATATATGAGCGTTCTAATTTCTCTACTTCTTGTTAATACTGGCTATTATCTGTCTTTTGGGTTGTAGTCTTTGTTTTTGTTTTTTGTGGTTTTTTTTTTTTTTTTTGGTACCGGGGATTGAACTCAGGTCCTTGCATTTGCACAGCAGGCGGCGAAACCACTGAGCTAAATCCCCAGCCCCATAGCACAGTTTTAAGTTTTAATGAAGTGCAGTTTATATTTTCTCTTGCCACTGTGCTTTTGGTGGCATAATTAGGAAAGAAGCACCTAATCCAAAAGCATAAAGACTTGATATCAAAACCATACAGTCTTCGGGGCCGGGGATTTAGCTCAGTGGTGCCACTGCCTGCCTTGCAAGTGCATGGTCCTGAGTTCGATCCCCGGTACTAAAAATAAAAAAAAATAAAAAAATGAAGAAAAAAAGTTAAAACCATACAGTCTTCAATACTGTAGCTTTGTGTAGAAGGTTTTGAATTTGGTACAATGAGTCTTCAAGGTTTGTTCTTCCTTCAAGATTGCTGTGACTGCTTAGGGTCCCTTCCCTTACATAAAACAATATGTTAAAATTTAAATCAAGTGGGAAAGCCATTTCTAAAATAACTTCTGAATAGAATTAAAAAATTTTATTAAATCACCCTTTTCAGTTTCACATTTGTAGTTTATAAGAAGAAATATGCACCAAGCCTTTTCTTTAACTTTTTCTTTCCATTTTTGTCCCTTTTTCTCTTTTATTTTCTTTCCTTTTGTTTTTTGGTTTTTTGAGAAAGGGTCTTGCTGTGTAGTTCAGGTTGGCCTTGAACTCACTATGTAGCCCAGGCTAGCCTTGAACTCAGAGAGATCCTCTTGCCTCAGCCTCCCTAGTGCTGGGATTACAGGTGTATGCCACCAATGCCCGGCTCCTCCTCTTTCTCTTTTCTAATGTTTTAATATTTCAGCGGGCTGGGGATTTAGCCCAGTGGTTTCGCTGCCTGCCCCGAAAGTGAAAGGACTTGAGTTCGATCCCTGGTACCCAAAAAAAAAAAAAAAAAAATTCAACAGATTTATAATTTGATAATACTACTTTTAATTGGAATCTCTTGCTGTATTTAATGTAAGAAACAATGTAAAAATGATTTATGTATCTAGCGGGTTACACTGATTTTGTGTGTGTGTGTGTGTGTGTGTGTGTGTGTGTGTGTGTGTACCAGGGATTGAACTCAGGACCTTGCACTTGCCAGGCAGGTGCTGTGCCACTGAGCTAAATCCTCAGCCTGTGAATTTTTCTTTTGTTTAATTAAATTACCATCATTTGTATATATTTAGGAAAGTTAAATTACTAAAAGTCTTCTTCCTTACACAGTCCAGATATTTTAATCATAATTTAAAGTAATATGATGTAGTAATATAGAGAGGATTATAAAATATCATTTCGTGATTTCAGTAATTTTAGTTTTTCATGCACATCAGTAACTAAGAAGTTTCTTTCCTTTAGGCTATTGCATTACCTCCGATAGCCAAATGGCCATACCAGAATGGTTTTACATTTCATACCTGGCTTAGAATGGATCCTGTAAATAACATCAATGTAGATAAGGATAAACCGTACTTGTATTGGTATGTATTTCTGTACCTGATTAATGTTAATATCTTACCTTGAAAATGCGGATATTTAGAGACAAAATGAAATCTTATTTTTATAGTTTCAGAACCAGCAAAGGTCTTGGTTACTCTGCTCATTTTGTTGGAGGCTGTTTGATAATAACATCAATAAAATCAAAAGGAAAAGGCTTTCAACACTGTGTAAAGTTTGACTTTAAGCCACAAAAGGTATGTGATCTTCCTGAGTCAGTTATGTTAATAAGGCCTTCATAATGCTGTGCTTTAATGATATTTACATAACATGTTTACATGTTGTTTGTCAACTCCTATTACATAGTTTAGAAAAAGGAGTGTAAATCCCAGGACAATTATTATGATTTGGATCGTAAACATTGGACATTTAGTTATTTATAGACTTTAAGAGAAATACAAAGAGAAAATATCATTGATAAGTATTTAAGCAGTGTAAATTTAATGGGTTTTTTTTTTGTACCTTAGAATTTAGAGATTAAGAAATGATTAATCAACAAAATGTGTAGAGAGATATGTCAGCAGATACTTAAAGCAAATATAGGAAAATTTTGAGATTTTTAACAGAGTATTTGTACTAGATGTTTAGTTTTTGGGGATATATATGAAAATTTTCATAAACCTGAGAAAATTATTTAGTGATTAAGTTCTTTTCAGTGGAAAACCTCCCTGGATAAATATTGTTCCAGAAGTTGAATACTGAATTTAATAAAGATTCTCTTTATTTTTAGGTTTAAGTATAATTTAACTATTTGTACTTACTTTCCATATGATTGTATTATTTGGAGAATCATTATCTTTCTGAGTTTCACTGTCTTTGCTTATTCAGTGGTATATGGTGACTATTGTGCACATTTATAACCGATGGAAGAACAGTGAGCTTCGATGTTATGTGAATGGTGAACTGGCTTCCTATGGAGAGATAACATGGTTTGTCAACACCAGTGATGTAAGTACTTTCAAAATGTTACAGTGAAAAAAAAACTTTAAAAAATAGTAATTTGGCTAGTATTAATGGAACTTGTTAATATATCATATAAGGCATTGCCCTTTTTTTTCTTTCTACAGTACAGTACTGGGAATTGAACCTAGAGTCTGGGCATGCTAGGCAAGTGCTCCATCACTGAGCTACATCCCTATCCCTATCCCTTTTTATTTTTCATTTTGAGACAGGGTCTCACTAAGTTGTTCAATCTGGGCCTTGAACTCATGATCCTCCTTCGTTAGCCTCTTAAGTAGCTAGGATTACAGGAGTGCACCACTGTGTCTGGCTCTTACTCATTTTTTATTACGAATTTATTTATATGGAATAAGGGATAAAGATTTATCAGTAGCAGTGGCTATGTCTTGACAGTGTTTAAGTCATCGGTCTGATGATCAGAATAAACAGGAGCTCCCCAGTGGATCCTGATTATTTTTATGAATGAGATAGATGATGCATGCCTATAAATTTTGCATAGCTTCTAGAGATAACCATTATTGTATTATTATGTTTTCAGGGTTTAAAAAGAGATTCTTAGGTTAGAATAAAATTTAAAATGCTCTTATTTTCCCACTGTTAACATTCATCTTATAGAAAACTAAAACTAATGACAGTGAACAGAAACTATACCACCTATTCACAGTTCACACCTTCTTTCATATCCTTTGCTACACATATTATATCTACTGTGTAATGTTAACTGTAAGAGTTCAGAGTATTACATCAGACAGATTATCTATCATCTTTACTCTGTCACTTACTGACTGTATGGTCTTAATCTATTCAACCTTAGTTTTTTAAAAAATGGGCATAAAATAGTATGTGCCCTAGAAGGTTGTGATAATTAAGTGGGATAATGTAAATAACACATCATAATTGTTAGCAGAAAGCTTTGTAAACAGTGAATACGTAGTAAATGTTAGTGATCTCTTTCTCTCTTCTTTAGCACAAAAATGAATGCAAAGAAATGGTTAGTTCAGTAAGTCCCAAACTTAGCTCATTGTTTTCTACTTGTACCAAAGCCTGCTCTTCTCTCTGGAGTTTTGGTTACCCAACTATGAATCTTCTGAGCCGTAATGATTTGTCCGACTCCTTTTTTTGTTGTTTTTTTTGGTACTGGGGATCGAACTCTGGTCCTTGTGCTTGTGAAGCAGTCGGCAGAACCTCTGAGCTAAATCCCCGGCCCTTTACTTCCCTTCTTTAATTAAATTGTATTTATTATACTTTGGAAAGCTTGTGGTTTTCCATGATGTCTTTGCTGATTTCTACTTCACATGCAAATGAAGTGAAATGCTGAATAGATTTGTCTTTTTCAATTCAGATATTGCTTAGAATGCAGAAAACATTTATACTAATATAGGTTTTTATTATTCCTGCAGGATATACTTGTTTTTTTCTCTAATAAAATCTTTTTTGTTTTTTTCCCACAGACCTTTGACAAATGTTTCCTTGGCTCATCAGAAACAGCAGATGCTAATAGAGTGTTCTGTGGTCAGATGACTGCTGTTTACCTTTTCAGTGATGCTCTTAATGCAGCTCAAATTTTTGCCATTTATCAGTTGGGTCTGGGATACAAGGTACTTTACTTACTGTCCACTTCTTTCACAATGTTACTTGGGCTTCATTTGGAGGTGGGTTATGCACGGGGAGAGTCATCCTCAGTTACCCAACTATAGGTAACAAGGGGTACCACAAGGAAGGCACAAGGGTCTGAAGGTACTTTACCTTTTTGGGAGAAGTACAGTATACTTAACCTATGTAGGGCACTGTGCAGATGACTAGCTCCAGTTTCAGTTTTACCTCATACTGCATTTCTTTTGATGATGTGTTATCTTTTTTAAAACATAGAAGTGCACATATTATGAGGTATCATATGATGTTTTCATACATATTAATATTCTAATCACAATGAGCTTACCTCTCTTTGAACATTTATCATTTCTTTTTTTTTGGTACCAGGGATTGAACTCAGGACCTTGCACTTGCGAGGCAGGCGGAGTGCCACTGAGCTAAATCCCCGGCCCTATCATTTCTTTTTGATGAATATATTCCTAATCTTTCTTTGTATTTTTATGAAATATGTAGTATAGGGCAGGGATTTAGCTCAGTAGTGCCATGCCTGCCTAGCAAGCGCAAGGTCCTGAGTTCAATCCCCAGAACTGGGGGGGGGGAAATGTAGTATATTATATCTATTGTCACCCTGCTGTACGGTAGCATTACAGAATTCCAGGACTTCTTTCTTCAGGAAACCTAACTGTAATTTAGTATCCATTAACTAATACTTCTCAGTGTCTCCCTCTCCACTATTCCATCTTCTGGTAACCACTATTGAGCTCTCACCTTCAAAGAGATAACATTTTTAGATTCTACATATTAGTGAGTCATGCAGTATTCTCTTAACGTATATTCTCCAATTCATCTGTGTTGTTGGAGATGACAGATTTCCATCGTTTCAAGTAAATGAATAGTATATACATATATAAATAAATGAATATATATATCATATTTTCTTTATCCATGCACCCATTAATAAACACTTATTTTTCTATTTAATGGCTGTTGTGAATAAAATGTTGCAGTAAGCATGAGAGTACAGAATCTCTTTAATATACCAGTTTCATTTTCTTTGTTTCAAGATTGAAACTGCCTGATCTTATGTTACATTTATTTTTAATTTTTGGAGGAACTGCTGTAATGTTTTCCACAAGATAATATCCTAATTTACATTCCCACCAGCAGTTATGTAGTTATTCTTATTGGTATGGGGTGATTTCCGTTTGCATTTCTCTGAAGATTAGTGATGTAGAACGTTTTTTCATAAACCTTTTGTTTGTTTGTATTTTTGTTGAGAAATGTCTGTTTAGGTTTATTGTCTTATTTTAATTTTGGTACTGGGGATCCAACTCGGGACTTTGCACTTGCCAGGCAGGCACTGTGCCACTGAGCTACATCCCAGCCCTATTGTCTATTTTTAATTGGACTATTTTCTTAATATTGAGTATTTTATGTTTCTTATATATACTATTTTAAAATTTATTTTTATTAGTATGTGCTTGCAGTACACAATGATTATATACATCATGGGGAGTTGGTACATGTATGCAACACACCTTAATTAATTTTATTTCCCCTCTTCTCCCTCCCTGTTTCTTATATATTCTAGATATCAACTCCTGTCAAACTTATAGTTTACAAATATTTTTTCTCATTTTGTAGGTTGTCTTTCCAGTGTATTGTTTGCTTTGTAGTACAAAAGCTTCTGATTTTGATGTAATCCCATTTGTCTATTTTCGTTCTGTTGCTTGTGCCTTTGGGGCCTTATCCAAAAAAATCCTTGTCCATTCCAGTGTCCTAGAGTATGACTACTGGATTCCATTTGCCTGAGATATCTTTTTCCATCTTGTCACCTTCAGTCTATGCATCTTTTTTAGGTGAAGTGAGTTTCTTCTGAGCAGGATATTGTTGGGTCTATCCATTCAGTCATTCTTTGTCATTTCATTGGAGAATTAAAGCCATTTATATTTATGGCAATTAAATTGATACTTAAAGTCTTACTTCTGCCATTTTATTATGTGTTTTCCAGTATTTTTGTAGTTCCTTTCTCCCCCTCACTCACACTCTTCCTCTCTGGTTAAGTGATTTTCTCTAGTGGTTTGTTTTGATTTATTACTTACTAGTTTTCCTATATTTACTATAGGTTTTTGCTTTGTAGTTGCCATGAGCCTTATAGAAAATATCTTTTAAGTATTACAAGCTGTCTTGAAATGAGAACATTGACTGCAAAGAGAGGAAAACAAAATGTGGAGAGAAAATACTAATGAAACCTTCGTACTTGTACTCCATTCCTCCTCACATTTTGACTTTTTGTTGTTCATTTTGCATCTTTATATATTGCCTATCTCAACATCTTAACTAATTATTATTTTTAATTGTTTTGTTTTTATTCTTCATAGTAAAGATATAAATGGTTTATGTACCAGGTTTGCAATATAGCATTCTGAATTTGTCTGCAGTTTCTCCCTCCCTCTCCCCCCCTCCCTCTCTCCCTCTCTCCCTCTCTCCCTCTCTCCCTCTCTCCCTCTCTCCCTCTCTCCCTCTCCCTCCCTCTCTCTCCCTCCCTCTCCCTCCCTCTCTCTCCCTCTCTCTCCCTCTCTCTCCCTCTCTCCCCCTCTCTCCCTCTCACCCTCTCTCTCCCTCTCTCTCCCTCCCTCTCCCTCTCCCTCCCTCTCCCTCCCTCTCCCTCCCTCTCCCTCCCTCTCCCTCCCTCTCCCTCCCTCTCCCTCCCTCTTCCTCCCTCTCCCTCCCTCTCTCTTCCTCTCCCTCCCTCTCTCTCCCTCTTTCTCTCCCTCTCTCTCTCCCTCTCCCTCTCTCTCTCCCTCTCCCCTTTGTGGTTTGGGGATTGAACCCAGGCCCTTCACACTGAGCTACATCTTCCCCTAAATTTTTTTAAATTTTGAGACAAGTTGCCTAAGCTCAGCTTGAACTTGAGGCCCTCTTGCCTCAGCCTTCCAGAGTGCTAGAATTACAGAAATGCACTACAGCTCTCAGTCTGCCTTTAGTTAGTTTTATGTGATATACCTTCTGGTATTTTCTTCTCATTCATTAGCATCTCTTCTTCAGTTTGAAGAACACTTTTTTCTTTAAGGGCATGATCCCAGCAGCCGGAAGACTTCTCACTAGGCCCCACCTGCCCCCAACACCCCAGTCAAGCTGGGGACTGGGGACTGAGCATTTAACACATGGTCCTTTGAGGGCATGCGAGACCCAAACCATACCACATATCGTACCATTCACCCATTTCATGTGTATAACCCGTTGGTTTTTAGTATACTCACACAGTTGTTCAACCTTCACTCCTGTGTAACTTTGCATTTTGTTCACTCCAAAAGGAAACCCCACAGTCACCCTTAGTTACTCTCCTTTTCCCCTTCTTCCCAGTCCTACAACCACTAACCCACTTTCTGTTTCTGTAGATTTCCCTGTTCTGTGTTGTTCATATAAATGTAATTGTACAGTATTGAGCCCAGGACCTTCACACTGAGCTATGTCCCCAGCCTGTGTGTTATTTTTTATTTTGAGTTGCAGGGTCTTAATAAGCCACTAAGTTGCTCAGGTTGGGCTCAAACTCGCAGTTCCTCTGCCTCAGAGTGCTGCAAATACAGGCCTGTGCTGCTAACTTGCCTTTACTCACTTATTCACTTTATTCACTTCAACTTTGTTTTTTTTTTTTTTTTTTTTTTTTGGACTAGGGATCGAACTTGGGTCCTTGCGCTTGCGAGACATGCAGCGGAACCACTGAGCTAAATCACCATCCCCTCAACTTTGTTTTTAAAGCTCATCTCTATTTTAGCATATATCAAAATTTGTTTCTTTCTTTATTACTATATAATATTTCACGATATGACTGGGCCACATATTGTTTATCCACTCATCAACTAATGGATATTGAGTTGTTTTCACCTTTTGACAATTATGAATGATGCTTATATGAACACTTGTGTATAAATTTTTGCGTAGATACATGTTTTCATTTCTCTTGAGTCTGTTATTTAGAGTGCAATTGCTGGGTCAGATATCCAAGGAACTCTCAGATTGTTTATACCATTTAAAATTTGCATAGTATTGTATGTGGGTTCCAATTTCTTCATATCCTTTCCAACACCTGTTATTATCATGGCATTGGTTATAGCCATCCTAGTGGGTGTGAAGTAGTATCCATTATTGGTTTGATTTTCATTTCCCTGATGATTAATGATTTGAGCATCTGTTCATGTGCATATAGGCTATTTATATATCATTTTTATAAAATGAGCTATTCATATTGTTTATCTCATTTTTCATTTAGGTTATTGAACTTTTTATTGTTTAATTTTAAGAGTTTTTAAAATTAAAAATGTTTTAAATGTGGCAAAATATGCATAAAATGTACCATTTTAAACATTGTTTACAATTGCTACAATTTGGAGGTATTATGTACATTCACAATGTTTGTAAAACCTCCATCTAGAACTCTTAGAGTGTACTTTCACAACCTAAGACAGCTATGACGTCAGCAGGCTACATAATCTTACGAGACCATTGTGAAATATGCAATCTGTTACTGATCAGAACACTGTTATGTGATGTGTGACTGTAAGAAGCACGCCTTGACAGAGTTGAAGGTAATAGTAGCCAGCAACACAGTATAGGAGTCTTTGGCACTCAACTTTCAGTCATGGACTGAACAGAAGAAAAATAAAGAAATGGAAGACTTGAGGCGCACAATATGAACCAGTTAGACTTAACACACATACACAGGATGCTCACGGAATAACAGTTGAATACACATTCTTCTCAAGTACACATGGAGCATCCTCCTGGGTAGACCACGTGGGGTACCACAAAACAAATGTTAGCAAATTTAAGAAGACTGAAATCTTAGCAGGTATCTTTTTAAAAATTTTTATTTAGTTTATTTTCATTTTTGGTACTGGGGATTAAACTTGGTACCTTGTGCTTGTGAGGCAGATGGAGGCACCACTGAGCTAAATCTCTGGCCCCAGGTATCTTTTTTGACCATAGTGGAATGAGTCTAGAAACCTAAGGAAATCTGGAAAATGTACAAATATATTGAAATTAAACAACACATTCTTTAACAATGAACGAGTCAAAACAGAAGGGAGATTAGAAAATACCTTGAGATAAATGAAACATATAACATATCAAAACTTAGAGGATTCAGCAAAAGTAGTACCAAAAGAGAAATTCATTGTGGCAAAGACTAACATTATAGGGAGGGGCCTTTTTATTTTATACTGAAAGAAAAATTACCAGTGATGTTATCTTCCTAAATTTTCAATTTTAATTTTAAAATTACCAAATTATCTCCCTAACTTTCTATATCCATGGTGATTTGTATTTAGATTTTCTTGTGTAGCCTATCACTGTAACTATTCTCTTCTGTATTAATTCATAGGGCACATTTAAGTTCAAAGCAGAAAGCGACCTTTTCCTTGCTGAACACCACAAACTTCTGCTGTATGATGGCAAACTCTCTAGTGCCATTGCCTTCACCTACAATCCACGGGCCACGGATGCCCAGCTGTGCCTCGAGTCATCACCTAAGGACAATCCTTCAATTTTTGTCCATTCACCACATGCACTCATGCTTCAGGTATTGAATGGTCTTTTAAGAATATATCTAGTGGAAACTTCTGATGGATTGTAGGGGGTGTATTTGATAGCTTCTACTGAATAAACAATGTCACAATTTAGTCTTCCTGTGTTTATCATTGTGCTTTATTTTTAATTGTCTTGGAAAAGAAATCATTGACATCTTTCCTGTGTTTTCTGTTTTCCAAGGATGTAAAGGCAGTTTTAACACATTCCATTCAAAGTGCCATGCACTCAATTGGCGGAGTACAAGTGCTATTCCCGCTTTTTGCACAGTTGGATTATAGGCAACATTCTTCTGATGAGGTTGACTTGACTGTCTGGTGAGTGCCTTTTGTTTTTAATTTGGTGTGAGAGTTATTTTCATCATTGATGAGCTACACAATACCTTCTTTGCCTTTTATGTTTGCCGTAGAATCAAAATATTTTATAGAACTATAAATGATGTTACTCTATTATTTACATTAGTATTATACATCAGTTAAATTAGTGTCAGTATAATTTTAGTTTATAACTAGGAGATATGGAAGCTCTAAAAACGCAGTAAATGTTTTAGAATAAAGTAAATGGTGATAATGGAGCTATAAAAAATTACACATTTTTTGATGTTCTAATTTAAAATATACATTTGTTCACATAATTTAAAATTGACAGAAAATTGTATACATTTACCACGTCCAACCTGACATTTTCAAGTACATATTTCTTGTGGAATGGGTAAATCTAGGTAATTATGATATGCATGTCCTCCCAAAGTTATTTCTATGGTGAGAGCATATAATGTCCACTCTGAGTATCTTTCAGTGATATAATATGTCATCATTAGCTATGTTCACCAAGGTGTGCAGTAGATCTCTTGAATTTAACTCCTTCTATCCAACTGTAATTTTGTATCCTTTGATCAACAACTGTACTGGTCCACATTTTTATTTTCCCTCACCAGTAGGTATGTAAGAAATGTGAGTCTGAAAAAAAAAAAAAAAGAAAACAAAGAAATGTGAGCCTGACATTTTAAGTTTTCAAATATTTTAAGTTCCTGCTGGGCATGGTGGAACACATCTGCAATCCCAGCATCTGAGGGGCTGAGGCAGGAGGATCATTGTTAGTTTGAGGCCACCCTGGGCTACATAGTGAGCTCAAGGCCAGCCTGATCTACACAGCAAGATCCTGTCTCAAAAAAACCAAATCAAACCAAAATAAGGCAAAACCCCAAACCAAAAACAAACAAAAAACAAAAAACATTCTAAGTTTTTATTTGGCAGTTTCGTATAGGAATTTAGTTTCTTTTTAAATTATTCATGAGGGTAATTGAAATCTAGAGGGGTTTTTTTTGGTGAAATCTAGACTTTTTAATGATCTTATCTGTGGTAATTTTATCTAATATTTAAAAAGTTAGATTGTGTATTTGGCAGATTTTGTTTCCTGTGTTATAGGGTTGATTCTAAAAAGGGCAGAGGTATATGAATTCTAAGATGAATTAAAGGGAGTCTGAAATTGTCATAGCTGCATACTCTAGTAAAACTATATGTAGTAGATAATTCTATTTTATTCATTACTTGAGAAGTTACATGAGTTTTTCATCTTCCCTTTTAAAATTCTACTTGATTTCTCCTTTTATGTTCACTTTGCTCTCTGATACCAATGTACTGTATACAATTAATGATGGAATAATTTTCTACAGAATACTTTTAGGCAACAAAAGTTGTTTTCTAAAAAGCAGTGAGCCATCAAATCAGGCATATACCAACTATACGTAATTAAAATAATTAATCATTTTAGACTCGGTCTTGCTAGGTTGCCTGAGCTGGCCTGACCTGTTATTCTCTTGTCTCAGCCTCCTGAGTAGTGAGGATTTGCATGCATCACTGTGCAAAATCATAGCTGCAGAATAGATGCAACTGTGTTTTAAAATACTAAAATTGAATTATGTTGACATACTGTACAAATAGTTCATAGAATATTTATGTGCTCTACCTTAACAGGGCTCAGTTCATTTCTCTTTCTTCTTTGTTTTAAAGTTTTAACTTGGAACATCTTTATTGGACTTGCTGGCAGCTGAAGCATTGATGTGGGGGCGGAGGTTGGCTTCCAGCCTTGTTCTCCCCTTCTCTGTGGGGACCTCTCAGAGCCCAGGCCATCTTACTCCTTTCCCTTTACGGTATCTCCAAATATTGGTTATAGTGGAACATGATTGTACCCCTTGTTCACTTTTAAAAATCTTCAAGACTAGAGAATTACGATTTTTCTGTTGACATACTGAACAAAACTTTCCGTTTCCAAGTTTACTTTTTACTGTTCTCTTCATATGCCCTCTCCTCAGTTCACATTACACCAGTCTGGAGCCCTATTATATTTTGAGTCTGATTGCTTTACCTTTCCCCCCTCTTGGCTCTAACTCTTCAAAATTGATACACTTGTTTATCTAAATGATACACATTCTTTTAGGCCTTAATATACATTTACTTCTTGTTTTTGGACCTTGTTCAGTTTTCTCCGTGGAAAGCATATTGTCATATTGTTTGTAACTCATTGACTTTAATAAGTATTTGAGTAAGTGTTAATCCTACTTTGGTTCTAGCTGAGTGTGGTAGCACACTCCTGTAATCCCAACACTTGGAAGGCTGAGGCAGGAGGATTGCCATGAGTTTGAGGCCAGCCTGGGCTAGCCTGAACTACGTAGTGAGACCCCGTCTCAAAAAAACAAAAACAAAAACAAAAATTTCTGAAAGAATTTTGGAAGTAGTTTTAGTGGAACTTCAGTTTCTTTGAAGTGGAGATTTTTGTTTAGTTTTTTGTTGGTGGTGCTGGAGGTCTTTACCAGTGACCTTCGTCACCAGCCCTAAAATGGAGAATTTCTTATTAAGATAAATGGAAGGCTTCATTTGTATAATGTAATATTTTAAAAAATAGATTATATTTTTCAAACCATTGTCTTTTTTCTTACTCTAGTTCAACCTTGCTGGCTTTTGTCATGGAGCTGTTGAAGAACTCAGTTGCTATGCAGGAGCAGATGCTTGCTTGTAAGGGCTTCTTAGTCATAGGATATAGTCTGGAAAAGGTAAAGTAAGAAGTGTTTTAGAATTTTAATTTATAATTTACAGGCCATGTACTTGATCTTCTAAGTTTTTAAGAAATTCTACCTGCAAATATGTCACAGAAAGTTACTTAAAACAACATTTTATTCTTTTACCTTGCCTCCATTCCTCTGTCCCAGAAGTATGGCAGAGCCTCGTGCTGTCTTTAACTTGGAGCGTAGTCTGTGGGCCTCCTTTTTTTTGGTGTTGACAGCCTATAATTTATTTACCTTGCCTTTGAATTAGTAGTGACCTTTCAACTACTTTTCTTTGCAGTCTTCCAAATCCCATGTCAGCAGAGGAGTACTTGAACTTTGCCTTGCATTTTCAAAATACCTTAGCAATCTGCATGATGGGATGCCCCTACTCAAGCAGCTGTGTGACCACATTCTCCTTAATCCTGCCATATGGATTCACACCCCAGCCAAGGTATCACAGAGATTTTGTTTTACTATCTTTGCCGACCTTTTGTGCTTGAAAAGAATGAGTATTTTCTCTTATGCTTTTACATGTCATTATAAGGTTTCAGCTGATTGCTTTTTTTTGAAAAAGTGTACCTGGCTTTTCATGAAAATGTTTGTGAGTTAGTGTAAAGTTAGTGTATAGTTTTTTTTTTTTTTGGTTTTTTTGGTAAACCAGTGTTATTAAAAAATAGAGCTATGGGGCTGGGGATTTAGCTCAGTGGTTCTGCTGCCTGTGGTGCCTGCCCAGCAGCTTGATCCTCGGTACCAAAAGGAAAAACAACAAAAAAATAGAGCTATGGTCTTTGTTTTTGATGTTGAATCAGAGCATTTTATTTGAGGGAGGTTTTGTTTATTAAATATAAATAAAAATTGGACAGTTGTAGTGTAAATGTTTCCTAGCAGCTGTGCTGCTTATTGCAAATATGTAGACATAGCTCCACTCTTTTTTTTTTTTGATACCAGGGCTCAAATTCCGGACCTTGTGCTTGTGAGGCAGGCGCCAGAACCAATGAGCTAAATCCCTGGCCCTTAGCTCCATTCTTTTTTGGTACCGGGGATTGAACTTGGGTCCTTGTGCTTGCACAGCAGGCAGTGAAACCACTGCCTTAGCTCCATTCTTAATAGCTGTCCCTCCTGTCACAGCTTCCCTTTTCTTCTACCAATGTGATGAGCTTTTGAGTTTCGCTCTTAGCTGAAATGTTACCCTTTCCCTGAAGGAATGATATACTGGTCCAGTTTAATCATTAAAATTTGACATTAGTTCATATTATAAAGACATGTTCTATTTGTACCAAATATTTTTCACAACTGTAAGAAAGATTACGTAAAGGTACAAATTTCCAATGATCAGTGTCATTATATTGAAGACCAGTTACTTCTATGTGAATGTAAATGAATTTGTTGTAAAGTATATGAACAAAATGCTTAATAAATCCTGATCGTATATTAAATTGTACTAAAATTTGGTGGTTACATTAAGCAGAACTTGAAATAGAGTGACTTATTAATTATATCTGTTTTATTTGCGATGTTATTTCAAACTGATCACTTTCTCCTCCCTTGTCTCTTTGCATGTACTTACTTGCAGTGTCTATCGCTGTTTAGGTTGGAATGCATGTACTTACTCTGGTTGACAGAAAAAAATGGCTGCAGACATCTTACTTTTCTAGAGTCATAATATCTTATTTTCAGCTGGTGTTTTCAAATGTTAAAGAGGAAAAACAGCTGCTGAGTCTTATTGCCATTTGGAAGTAATCAGAGGAGGCAGCTGGAGGTTGTAGCTTTTTATCTTGAGGTTAAATTTGACCTCTTTCTCTTTCTTGACCTTCAGTCTTATTTCTTTTCAGGATTGTTTCAAGTTACTTTCAAAACCTTTTACTAGACACTTTTTTGTCTTAGTAATCAGCATATCTGTAAGGCATCGAGTCTCTTTTGATGTGGTCAGGAAACCTCTTATTAGACACTTAGTTGTAGGAAAATATTTTTAAAATTTCATCATGATTTCTTTAGGTTCCTGTTTCTTACCTTCTACTTTTTAATAACTTTTCTTAATTGCCTTTTTAGAATTTGCGATTGATTTGATACTATTAAAATTTCCTTCTGTTTCAGTCGTCTGCTTTGTATATCTGTGAGGGCTTTTACTTTTACTTTATTATAAAGGCAGTTATAACAAAAGGCAGACTCAGAATTTGTGGGGCTTGAAAGTCATATAATATGCCAGGATGGGAGGGAGCTTTTTAGGAAGAAGAATATAATATAATGTGTCCAGTACTAGGGGTCAGTCTTGGGAGGAACATACGTAGATGAGTGGTTGTAAAGCTTACTCATTGGCTTCATAGTAAATCTACCTCTGGTTACTAAAGTTGAAGGTATGGATGTAGGAATCAGCCTCTGCTTTTGGAAAAGCAAGCAAACAGTGATTCATAATTTTCAATTATCTTAGATCTGGTCAGCTATTTTAATGACCTAGCAGGAATAATATGATTTCCTTGTCTATAGTGGTCCTCTGTTTACTCAAGTATTAAGTGATTCGTTCATATTGGGCCCTGTGGGTAGACTGGAGAACAAGGCAGACTTTTTTTTTTTGGTACCGGGGATCGAACTCAGGTCCTTGTGCTTGCGAGGCAAGTGGCAGAACCACTGAGCTAAATCCCTGGCCCAAGACTTGATTCTTCTTTTCACAGGTCTAGTGAGAGATGTTACAGAAGTTAAGTGGTCATTGGGTTATACTTGTGTAATGAGTGATCGAGGGAAGGTTTGTTTGTGATTTGGTTTAATCTTCAGTTCTGCACTTTCCTTCATCTCTATATGTTGCTATTAAATTCTATTCACTATTCTTTTACTACAGTATTATTCCTTATGTTTCTCCAGTTTTCTATTTCTTTGCCTAATTTATCATTTTTCTGCCTGAATTGATGTGTGATCTTAACATACCAGTGTTCAACAGATCATTTCTTAGCTCTCAGACTTTTAATGGTTTCTCATTGTTTTCAGAATGAAGTAGTACCTTATCTACCTTTAGGCTTTCATTTCAGTTCACCTTTCTGTCTTTTGGTTTAGAAACTCAGATATCCTCAGTAGATAGGCGAATATCAAAAGGTTTCCCTAGAGCAGTTGTTGTCAGGCACAGTAGCTGTTAGGATCAACTAGAGGAGATTTTAAAAAACAAAAATAGAAGCTTACTGTCTCACCCTGGATTTTGATTTCATTAGTGTGGGGTGTGATGGAAGCATCAGTGTTTTGTTTTTAAATGCTTTCCATTTTAGGGAATGGGAAGTTTAACATGTGGTTAGGTCTGAGAACCTTTGTTCTACATTTAGAGAAACCTTTTATTTCAATCACCATTTTCGTTGTTTGAAATTTTTTCTTATGTGCCTATCCCACTTGTCTTCAAAAAACCCTAGTACTGCTTGATTGGTGAAGCTTTTCTTTACTCTTTCACCTTATCCCACAGTAGTTGCTCTGGCTTCTGAATTCATAGTATTTAATTTTTCAACATTACTTAGTTAATTATGTTACCTCAAGACCTTTATTATGTTTCAGTAGCTGTGTTATCTTTGAATTTTTGCTTACATGTCTGTGTAATTTTCATCCTCTCAACTGTATTTCAGCTAGTGAGAGATGGAATCTGTGCTATTGGTTTTCATAACATAGCACTATCATATAGATAAATGTAAATATTTGCTGAATAACAAATAATGGAGTTATGAATTGGAACCGTGTCAGAGGAAGTATTATATTGCTCCAGTGACAAATAGATTTGGCCTGCCCGTTTAAGGAGCATAGCTGCATCAAAAAATTATTATCTTCCAGGAAATCCATGGGTCTTAGCACCTATATGGTTTTCTAAACTACAGTGGTCTTCCAAGCCCTGCTTTTCAGTAATTCAGAGTCTGCCCCCGCCATGTAGGATTACTATTGATTTTTAAGTTCATTAAGCCTTGTTTATTTGTAGAGCATCTGAAAGATAGTTACTTAAGTTTTGGCCTTTAAAGAAATCCCTAGCTGGGCATGGTGGTACATGCCTATAATCAAGCACTCTGGGAGGTTGAGACAGGAGGATTACCAAATTCAAGTTCTGGCTAGGTAACTTACTGAGACCCTGTCTCAAAATAAAAAATAAAGGGCCGGGGATATAGCTCAGTGCAAAGGCCCTTGGTTCAGTCTCCAGTACCAGGAAAACAAAACAAAACAACAAAATCCCTGAACAACACTGAGGAATCTTACATGGTTAAAAAGGAAGATCTCAGTATCCATGTATGTCACTTAAACATTCAATTGTAAATGATTCTGAGTATAGTTTGGTCTGTGTCAGAGGGAGATTATACAGTGTTCGTTCAGTTTATAAAATATATCCACTGACAGTACAATGGAAGGTTCACGATTTCAGCATGAGAGTTCAACACTGGCAGTCCTGATTTTTGTGCTGCTGTAAGCACTGGCCGATGTTGGTGAATTTTCAAACTGTAATTTAACTGAAGCTTTGAATCAAATCTGTAGTGGTGGGGTACATAGCAAAGAAAAACTCTGAACTCTTAAAAATAACTTCACAGCATAAGTAGTAAGTTTCTTATAAAGAAGTTACATTTGTTCATAAATAATTGCTGATTGCTAACTGGGAATCAGAGTCATTTCCATGGAATAATGCTGCAAAAATTTGATATATTTGGGAGTATTGCCTTCTAATAGCTGGTTTGGTTTTTTAAGGATTGTGTGTGCTGTGTGTCACTGGGTAGTGTTATCTGACATGGGTGTTATATCTAGTGGAGAATCTTACTTTTTGGAACACGTATGGTGCAAATAAAACAGCCTGAAGATGGTACTGGACTGGGGGAAAATGCTGATGATGGACTTCTTAGATTAAGCTCCTCATTTTGATTTTGTAGGTCCAGGTGATGCTTTATACTTACCTGTCCACTGAATTCATCGGGACTGTGAACATGTATAATACCATTCGGAGAGTTGGAACAGTGCTGCTTATCATGCACACACTGAAGTACTACTACTGGGCGGTGAATCCTCAGGATCGAAGTGGGATCACCCCCAAAGGATTAGGTACATTGTCTCTTTCTGTAAATTAATAGTCTATTATTTGCACAGTTTTTTCTAAATTTATGGCAAAATTTTATTTTAATCTCATTGATAATTTTAACAGTTTGTTCCAAATTATAGTTGCCAGAGGTTAATAAGTTCCTACTGTCATGGAAGAACACTATTTGTCCTTGTATAAATTGTTTGGGGAGCAAATATGACTAGGGTAGTTGTAGGTCACTACAAATAGGAAGAAATTTTTAATTAGTTACTGGTATTGGTGCTGAGATTATCACAAGATTCATTGAAAAGAGTATTTTCACGAGATGGAGATTTCTTGCAGAAAGTAGAATTATCTGTCTCTAATAAGGATACAAACTTATAAAATTTCAGTAATTGTTTTCTTGGATAATCAGGACTAACTGAAAGGATAATACCCATTCCTCATGTAAACAATTCATGGGAGGGGTTACTTTAACTTTTGCCCAAATCTGCTTCAAACTGGCTGTGCCAAAAAAGAGTTAATCAGCTGATACAAAGTGGCAGTTTTCCGTACAACCTGGTACAGGTGTTTAGAATATGGCCGCAGGACCTCATTTGTCTCTATCCATTTAGTAGTTGTTCTTCAGTCTCGGCTGTTATCACGTATGCCCTTCTCTGTGGGAGTGATTGTATTGATTGTCCAGTTGGAGGTCTCTCTTCCCCACCCCCATCGTGGTCTGAGAGTGAGGATGGGTTCCGCCCCTTCACGAGACTGAAGGGCTGCTGTGTGAAATTAGGAAATAGATGCTGGGGAGCCAAACAACATACAGTTTATTGTAGCCAAAGGCTTTGGCCATTTAGTGACTTACAGGGACAGATTTCACATTTGTACAGTACTTTTTATGTCACCTTCAAAATAAACTCATTTTATTCTTAAAGGATGTGGTATCTGTGATTCAGAAAGTCGCAAGGACACAGAGAAGTTTTTTGATTTGTTTAGGCCAGCAAGGGTGTGGCAGTTGTAGAGCCAGGTTAGATCTCTGATGCTGATCTCATGATGCGCTTGTTACATTATATACTGCCTGTCATATTATAATTGGTGACCTCAGGAAAGTCTCGTATTTTAAATGAGAGAGCTGGGCAAACTTCATGATTCTATTCAAACTCTTTAGCTTGTTCTTTGTCTAGAAATCATCATGTGGAACATATTTTAAACAATTTTCCTTCTATTTTAATTGATCAGTTCAAGGTCATGGTGGTCTTGTGCCTTGGTGGTCTAGGAACTAAGCCGTAAATAGTGATTAGTGGGGGAGAAATTGTAGAATATATGAGGCAAACAGGTACCTAACTTAGGATCTTAGAACAATGGGTTTTTATTTTCAAAAGCTTTCTACTTGGGAGTTACATGTTTGAGACATGAAAATTGACTTAATGTGAGCCATGTGTGACCAAGCACTTTTACAAGCATAGGAGATGTCAGAGGTAGTGAGCATAATGTTGCCCTTCTTCATGAACAATACTGTGTGGCAGGGTATGTTTTTTGAGAATTCTTAAATAACATACACCATGACTAACAGTAGAAAAAGTAGTTTTCATACTGAATTTATGTAAAATATTAACATTCAAAGTTTCTGTTTTTCTTTTTTTATAAACCTGTTACCTTATTAATACTTTTAGTAGTTTTAAGAACAAAATACAAATGTATGTTATAAATTTTGTCACTTCATCTTTATGTATTTGAAATCCAGTCTAAAGTATAAACTTCTTTACCGTATTTTGCACATCTAGTATTGCCTGTGAGATTGAAGTGCATTTTTGGAAGTGTAAAATAAGGTGTCACTCTTTAGAAAGCTGACCTTTATGTTTCTTATAAATAAATGGAAAATCTATTGAGAATGAGAATTTTAATACTTAGCTTTTTGGTCTTTGAAATAGTAAATGCATATTTGTCTTTTTTAAAAGATGGACCACGACCTAATCAAAAAGAAATACTATCTCTACGAGCATTCTTGTTGATGTTCATTAAGCAATTAGTGATGAAGGTGAGTTAATATTATCCTGTAGCGTGCTGCTATATATTGTAGATGATAATTTCACATAAAAGACAGTCTTAGTTTATTTATTCTTTGTTAGTAATGTTACACATTGGAAAATTCTTTGAAAGGTGTTTGTTTCCTTGCATATTTTTAATTTTTGATTCTATTGAACATATATGAGTATAATTTACGGCAGGATTCATGACGTAATTGTAATATGTAATATAAATGCCTAAGAGATCTCAAGTGATTTATTCTTGTTCAGCAAGTATGTCCTGAGTTTCTGTTAAATGCTAGGATTTGTTCTTGGCATTGGTGAGACAGCAGTCAACAGAGCTCCTAAAGCAGGTTTGATTTTTAAGGGGCTCTGTGTGCCCAACAGTACGTTCTGTCTGATAAGTATTATTCCTGCATAAATATACCGGGTAGGTATATCATCCTTTAGGAATGATCACATTTTGTCCTTTTTCATCTATTATAGGTAAAGTAAAATTTAATATTATTTTTAAAGAAAGCATTTTGGTTTTATAAGATAGCAATATATAAATATTTTTGTTGCCACTACTTTATTCAGTATTTTCTGATATCATTCCATTTCTTATTCTTTACATTGTGATGGTTTATTAGCTGTCACATAAGATGATGGCAAGTGAACCTATATTAGTGGGTAGCTGTCTTTGAGATTGCAGTTTTGTTTTATGATTAAAATACTGATGGAGTAGGTTGGAAAATTTCATACTGAACTCATATTTAAAAGTGCAGTGTTTTTCTCCAGTACAGTTACAAGTTTTAGGTACTTGACATTTTATCTTGGTAGTTAAACTGTTTGTTTTATTCTCCAAATTACATTTTAAATAGAAAAGTTGCCTTCTGTATTTAGAGGATAGTAGGTATGGCTATAAACTTTTTATTTATAACTTATTTTTTGCCTACTCTAGGATTCTATAGCTTTATTAAATAGGCTTTCAGATAAGGTGTTGAAAACAGGTATGGATGTCAGATCTCTTGATTTCTACACAGGTGTCTTTAGTGTCTCCTTAAAGTTTAATATTAAATTTATATTCTGTATTATCAATTTTGGGGGGAATATTTCTGATAGGTTCTTAAAATGTAGTCTAGGCTGGCCTTGATCTCACAGTGTAGGTCAGGCTGGCCTCCAACTTTCAATCCTCCTGCCATACCCAGATACTCTATTTTTTATATTTATAGCAGCTGATGAACTTGATCTGTGTGTATAGTTTCCCTTTTAAAAATGTTTTCATGTGTTAGCATAAGGTATACTTGTATTTTGTTTCTGAAGGATTCTGGAGTAAAGGAAGATGAACTGCAGGCCATTCTTAATTACTTACTGACTATGCATGAGGTAAGATTTGAATTTCTTATTTTGGGAGTTAACTTTTTGAAGCTACATTATGGGCCCTTTATAAAGTCAGAAAGTTAAGACTTCACTCATTCATTCATTCTATCTATCTATCTATCTATCTATCTATCTATCTATCTATTAGAATAAATGTGCCTATTTAGGAACTAGATCTTAGTAAACTCCATTTAAATTACCTAAGATCTAGGTTCCTAAATAGGCCTTCTTATGGCTCTGAGAATAACTATGAAAAAGGCCATAAAAAGTATTAATATTAGATTTCATATCAACACATACTTCAGAATATTTCCTGGGAAATGGAAAAATACGTTTTTTTGCGGTACTGGGGCTTGAACTCAGGACCTTGCACTTGTGAGGCAGGCGTGGTACCGCTGAGCTAAATCCCTGGCCCAGAAAAACATATTTTTAAATGACTAAAACAATTGGATTTTAAAATCAAATAATCTTCCTACTGATATTGCAGATTTAAATATTAAGTTAAACTACTCATTTGTGATGGAATTTTAAATTATGTGGTTAAAGGGAGGTTGAAAATTAAATAGGGTGACATAGCTGGTCTTTTTTTGTTTTCCTTTAATATTTCAGTATCATGAAAATGCAGTATATGGCAGGCATAATTGAGTTAAATAATCTCATTAAATTAGGGTCTAAATAAGTGAAGTTTAGAAACTGATGGACTATCATGTTATAACATTTAAAATTATAATTTATATTCCCATATTACAATTCATTTCTTTTGAATTGAAAAATATGCTTTAATATGGAATAGTGTTTTCTTTAATCATTAATAATTGAGAGGTAATGATCAGACTTATTCTTGTTAATTGAGGCATAAAAGAATGGCATAAATTTCTTAATTGGATCATTCATAGCTTGAAATCATTAATAATTATGATTGTTTTCCTCTTGAGTACTGAGTTCTGTTACTTTTTTTTAGATTTTCCTGACCAAATGTAGTAATTGGCATTTGGTAATGTAGTAAGTAATCTGTTAGTATGTGTGATTTTGTCTTTTATTAACTCTAGGAGTGCAAATGAGGTACTTTATGAAAAATAAGCTAAAAGTCACAGTGATCCCTCATTTTCTGTCAGTCTGACAGTTCAAGGATGCTTTGGGTTCTCCAAATAAAATTTTCCAAAGAGGTAGCCTAGCTCTAGATCTTACTTACCAAAACCTAGATATACAAATAGTTTTCTGGCAAAATTTCAAAAGCACCAAAGGAAAACAGAGTCAGGGCAACTCAATTTTTGAATTTGTGTTAGCTACTTCCCTCATATTTTGGGTCAGTATTGCTCAAGCTAGCCCTAATGGTATGCACACATAATGAAATACCTAACAATGGCTGTGAAGGATTTTCATGAAAATTTTTGGAGTTCAGAACTCATAAAAGCTTCTGTGCTCATGTTCTGTGAATGTCACCAAATTGTACTGCATCTAGTGCAATGTTGACTCAATAAACATTTATGGATCATTTTCCTTTTTTACACTGCCAGCAGGTAATATGTAAGAACTGTCCTATTACCATTTCCCCAAAAGGTTTTTGTACCACTAGTTTTGTGAGAGACACGGTGAACCAAATATTTCAAGTTAAATAAGTTTAGAAAATTAAGTCATAACCTGTTGCCAGTACCACTGTCACCAGATGTATAATATTTATTAGCAGATAGACTCTTAACCGTCTTGCTGTGATAAAAAGAACAAGGTTCCTCTGTTTCTCCAAGTTCTTGGTGTATAAGCCTTCCTTTAAAAAAACTCCCCCTAAAAACAAAAAATAAGACACTTCTCGAATCAGATTTGCTCTTATGTAAACTATGGTATAGGGATATCTTGATTCAGTACGGCATTAAAAGGCATTTTATTGGTTTTATTTAGAATGTATTTATTTAGTAATGTGTATTTTGAGTTATACAGATGATTGTATATATTAAAAAGTAGTTGTTCAAGTATATTTTAGATATATCTGCTTATTTTCCTAAAGTTGAAATTTTTATTTCAGAAATATTCGTATTCAAATAAGATATTTCCTCATTCTTATTTTTGAATATCTAAAATAATTACAGGATGACAATCTAATGGATGTTCTACAGCTGCTTGTTGCATTAATGTCAGAACATCCTGACTCTATGATTTCTGCTTTTGACCAACGGAATGGGTTACGGTAAGAGTTAATGTATCAAGAGTTTTAATTTTATTAGGTACAAGGGATTAGTGTGGAAATAATGTTAAACATAAGTGTTACTTGATCTTACATTATGAAATGTGTTTATATCATGCAATTATTTAAAGCTTAAGATCCCCTTATTTCATGTGTTACGGTTTTTGACTGAATCTGAAACTATAGAGGATATGTTATTACTTCTTGCTACTTAATTAATGAAGTCACAGCTTTTTCCAGTGTTTTGTGTGGTGAGTGGTGCTTTAAAGCTCCCACATTACTGACTTCTTTAGCAGAGTTCTCTTTAGGTCCTAGGACAGCAGTATTTAATTGTAATCCCAGAAACCTCTGTTTTCCCTTTAAAATATCACTCCTGCTGCCCAATTCCAAATCATCACTTTATTAGCTTGCTCAGGCTGTCTTAGCTAAAAACAGTAGATTTGGTGGTGTAATTTACTTTCTCACACTTTTGGAGACTGGAATCCAAGATCAGGTGCCAGCATGGTAGGTATTTGATGAAGCTGTCCCCTTGGGTTGCAGACATCCTCCTCTGGGTTCTCACATGGCAGAAAGAGGGTGTCGAGCTCTTGGTATTTCTTCTTATAAAGACACTAATCCTATGGGATTAGGACCCCACCTGTATGACGTTTTTTAGCCTTAATTACTTTCTTTTTTCCCCTTACTTACTTTCTTAGAGGCTCCATCCTCAAATTTAGCCATCCCAGTGTGGCAGTGTTAGAACATATGAAAGAATTGTATGTGTATGTTGGCTATGTAGTTCAGGATTTCAAAGCAAAACGGTACTAAGTATCTACTGAGGTTTTCTTGAATAAAGAGAAGTGTTTAACCAGCTGTTCACTCTTCTTTAATCAGTGGTTTTAATGTGCTACCATATTACTCTGTTCTGTATGAAAGTTCTTATCTTAATATAGATATTTAGCATGCTCCCCCCTCCCCCATCAAAATACAAGTCACTAGACTTAAGTGAAGGCAGCAAGTCTGTGGCTCCCCAGTGTTTGTCTTTGGTCCTGGTCGCTGTCACTGCTAGTTTTTAATAGGGCTTCTAGATTTATTGTTTACATTTAAGTAAGATAATATTTATATTTTTCTAGAACCTGGAAAGAATGGATGTTTTTAATAAGCATCTAGGCTTATTCTGAGTTTGAAATCTTTCTTTGGTCAGACCTTTTTTATTCTCAGTAGACATCTTAACACAAAACAAAGTAGGATTGTAAATACTTGTGATTTATTTTCTTTTGTACAAATTTCTTTCTTTTATTTTTTTTGAGACAGGGTCTTGCTGTATAGTCCAGGCTGGTCTTAAACTCACTATATAGCCCAGGCCGACTGCTAACTTACAGTGGTCCTCCTGCCACAGCCTCACAAGTCCTGGGATTACAGGCCTGGGCGACCACGCTCTGCTCTTTTGTACAAATTTCATATGTATTATCAGAGGAAGTTAAAAGGTTTATGTGAAGACTTAGAAGTTTTGGTTGGTTTTTTTTTTTTTTTTGGTGTCAAAGTACATAATTTCATAGCTATTTTCTTAGTATTTGTATGGATATGTCTTAGTGTATTTTGTTAGTATAAGACTTCACTGATTTTTAATTTAAAAATAGTTGCAAGGTAGGAAGATACACATTTAAATACTAGTGAGACAAATTATTCTGTCGACAGCCTCACCAAAAAAAGTCTATCCTCTATGTGTTTAGTCTTAGTGCAAGCTCTTGCTTCACAGCCTTATCTCAGTTTCCTTAGGTCTCAGTAATTCCATTGTTGCTTTGTCTAATTCCTTTTAGCAAATATCCTCATCTTTCAGTTTTTCAATTCTTTAACTTTAGTGATCCTTACTGCCATTCTCTTTATTTTATCTGTTCCTATTTCAAAAGCCTACACCTTTTCAGTGTCAGAATGTTTCCACATCAGAAATCTTAAATTGTGGTCTTGCATATTACAACCATTTATTTTTTTCATTTTCATTTTTTCTTTTTTCTCAATTTTTATTTTTTAGTACATATTTGTAGTACATGATGATCACATTCCTGATAGGGAGTTGGTTACACAGATGTTTTAGTTCTTTTTCTCGTTTTTCTAGTACTGCCCATTGTGAAGTTCTTCAGTCTCCTAAATGCCATTTTCCCCACAATCTTGCTGTACTTACACCATCCTGTCATACTACTCCTGGCGTTGGTCGTTCACTTCCTTCTCAGTTTGGCTGATATGCCAGAGATAGTTTCTAAGGAAAACTCCCCTCTGCCTTTGTCCTGTTACACCTGCTCTTAGGGATTCTAACCGTAGATCATCTGGGAAGACACTGTCAGCTGGTGGGGATAGAATTCATGTGCCTCGCCATGTTGAAGCTGTTATGAATTCATGACCTTACAGAAAGCTATACTTTTAGCATTGTTAGGCCTTCTTTTTTTTAATTTAAAAAAATTCCAGAATTTTTCAGCTTTTTCGTACAGTTCTCAGCAGCAATAGCCTCATCTACAGCATTACACCTGTGAGGAGGGAATTATTTCAGCTTCATCTCTCTTCTCCTAAAGTGCACTTCACCGTCCTTTCTTCCTTTGTGACTTCCAGTAGTGGACAGGGCCTCCTTCATGCTATGGCTGACTGTCCACCACTGCTCTTGATCATGTTCTTTTCTCTTTTGTTGCTTTCTTTTGTTGACTCCTCTGTAGTGGTCTGTTTTTAAAAATAAAAGTTTGTTGGGGCACAGCCACTTCCATTCTTTTCAGTATTGTCCATAGCTGCCTTCTTGCTTTAGCAACAGAATATTTTCCTCATAGTTTTAGTTTTAATAGTCAAGGCAGAGAGGATTTATTTGCCAAACAGTATTTTATTTGGCAAAATCAGAATCCACCTGTTGATTTTAATATTTTAAAAAAATTATTATTATTATTATTTTTTTGGATTGAACTTGGGTCCTTCCACTCGTGAGGCAGGCAGTGGAACCGCTGAGCTAAATCCCTGGCCCTAAAAATTATTTTTTATTGATGGGTTTACAGAAGTATCTTCTTTTGTCTTGGCTGTCTTTATTTTCCTAAGGTATGCATGCCTGTAGCAATGAATTTTCTTTGTCTCTCTTCCCCTGGGAATAATTTCATTTGTCTTCATTATACTGAACATAAAATCTAAATTCATAATTTTTTTTCTATTAGCACTCGACTGTCATCCCACTGACTGACTTTTGGGCTCTGTTGTTTCTGATGAGATGATAGCCATGGATTGCATTGTTGCTGTCCCGTGTGATTTGAGTCAAGTTTTCTCTATTACAGTTTTTTTCTTTGCCTTTCAGCAGTTCAACTATGTTTTTTTTTTTCAATTGTGATTCATTTTATGATCATTTCTTGGCTTATTGAGTTCTTGTATCTGTAGTAAATGTTTTTCTTCATCAAATTTTGGGAGTTTTTGTCCATAATTTCTTTAGATATCTTTTTTTGGCACTCCCATTACACCTGTTGTTATGATGCATTGTCTGTTGTCTCAGAGTTGGTTAATTTGCCTTCCATCTGTTTCTTCTCTGTTTTTAAGAATGGATAATTTCTATTGGTCTTTCTTCAGACTCACAGAATCTTCATTATGCTACCAAAGTCTGCTGGTGAGCATCTCTAAATGAATTCCTTATTTTCTCCCTTTGTACTTTCCATCTCTTGAATTTCCATTTGTTTCTTTGTATAATTTCTCTTTTCCATACCCCAATTTTTAGCTCACGGTTAATCTGTTTTAATCATTTTTTCATAGAATTTTAAAATTGGTTGAAAATATTTATTACATGTCCTTTGAAATCTTTGCTAAATGTAACATTTGGACCTTAAAAGTCATTTTGATTCTATTGCTTGTCCTGACTATGGGTTATATTTTTTTTGTATCCTTGCACATATAATAATTTTGTATAGTAATATTAAATTAGGCATTCTTGGTAAGTGTTGGAACCACTGTGAATTCCTGTTTTCCCATGGTTGTTGGTTTTTGTTCATTTGATTTTTTTGGTTCTGGGGATCAAACTCGGGACCTTGTGCTTGTGAGGCAGGTGGCGGAACCACTGAGCTAAATCCCTGGTCCCGGTTTTTGTTTGGTTTTTAAAAACCTGCCCTTGTCTGAGTGGCAGTCTGTCTTCTTCGTGGTCTGCTCATGGTTTGCTGCTTGTGATTTTGCTCTACTCAGTATTTTTACCTTTGTGTACAATACAGCACTCTAAGGGTTTACATAGAATTTGGGATTGAATTCTTTCAACCCATAAGGTCCGCATCCTGTGCTGACTGATCGCCGTACATTTAGGGATTGTGTTGGAGTTGTACTTGCTTCTCCAGTCTCATTTGCCTTCCTCTTTTCAGTTAGCTACTCAGAGCTCCTTTGTATATATGTACTTTCCTAAACAATTAAGGTGAGGGGGAGAAGTTATTACAACCCTTGAACGGCCCTTTCATTTTTAGCAGCAACCTGCTAACTTTCTGACAGTTGTGCTGCTCACCCTGAGTTGCGACTGCAGCCTTGGTCTTTTTTTCAGTCATTTTCAATTGCCCTGAGGTTTATGCATCTGAAAATTTTATTCACTTGCATTTTTATCTTTTTTTTTTCTGAAGGAAAATGCTGACTTCAGTGATGGCATTATTGGACATTATTCCCTCTTTTGCTTTTATAATGTTTTAATTTTTGCTACTTTCTCAATTTTTTTATTACTGTGAACAAATAAAAAATTTCTCACAGTGACTAATGTTTAGAAAAGTGGAAAATTAATTTCATTTTAATGAAGTGTACTTTAAAAAATGAGTAATGAGATTTATTAAAAATTTACATTAACTGTGAAGATTAAAAATTGCCTGCAAAGGATAGATACTTCCTTTATCTGATTGGAGTTCTTTGAAGTATTCCTTGGGGGCTGGGGATTTAGCTCAGTGGTTCCACTGCCTGCCTCGAAAGCACAAGGTCCCAAGTTCGATCCCCAGTACCAAAAAAAAAAAAAAAGAAGTATTCCTTGGGTCTACAAATTTAGTTTTACGTTTTTAAATGGTGTTTTTTATTTCTTTTTATTATTTATAAAGAGAGAGGAGCCAGGTTCATTGGTGTGCAGTTCTAATCCTAGCTACTTGGGAGATTGAGACATTCGGATGAAAAGTTTGAGCCCAGTCTGGGTAACTTTAGTGAGACCCTGTCTAAAAGTAAGAAATAGGAAGTGTGGGAGATGTAGTTCATTGGTAGAGGACCCCTAGTATACATCTATGCACACACACACACTCACACACACAGAGGGGTGATGGGAGATAGAGAAATGGAGGAGAGACAGAGAGAGGGAGAGAGAACTAGCCAATGGCCAGACTGGCCATCAGTGTGAAATTTCAGTGCCTGTTTATGGTTGCACTGGTAATTAGTATATATGACCGTAATTTTAAAAGGCCAAAATGATAAGAGCTGAGGTGGATTTAGTGAAGTTTACCTATTAACTCTTTAGTGAAGCTTATTAACTCAAGATCAAATGGCATATCAACATAGTCTTAAATGGAGGGGATTGGAAAATTGGAGAGAAAATAGTCTTGCTGGTGTAAGATAATATAAGAATGGCAAACTGTATTGGTCAGTAGCATTTATAAATTATGGCTGGCGATTTAATCAAATTCAGAATTTTTATTTTGACTCCAGTTTAATGATTTTATCATATTTTTAAATATCTGTGAAGAGATTGAAATAATATCAATATTTAGGCTGTCCTTTGAATGTATTTATTACCTGAATTTTATTTTCTTTATTGAAAATTTCATAGTGTACATACCAATTAAAATATGTATGGCATATCTATATATATTTCTTTAAACATAGGATCAGAATAAAACAAACTGCATGGAGTTTCACTGAGGTATTACAGGGTATTTTGTTTGTTTGTTTTTGCTGTTACCCAGGACCTTTACACTGAGTTGCATTTCCAGCTCCTCTGTAAAAAAAAATTGTTTTTGAGACAGGCTCCCCTTAAGTCACTAATGGCTTGTGATTATCATTCATTTCAAGCCTGTTCCTTGTTTTCCACGGTGATAATTATTTAAAAATTTAAATATATGCTCCCATTAAATAATGGTTTACTTATCCTGACTTAAGTAAGTTGGTAACTTCCAAAGGACATTGATAAGCCAGTTGCAGAGAAAAAAAGTGTCTGAAAACAGCTTTCTGCGTATGTGCATGGAAAAGTTACCAAAGTTTCTGCATTTCAGTCTATTCTCATTTATTGGTTTTCACTAAAATGAACTATAAGTAGTCAGAGATAGGCAAATTTTTAAATGTCAGAAATACATATTAAATTCACATATATATTAAGTTAAGCTTATAATGAAAAATACATGTGTGCTAAATCTTTACTTTTGAAATTATACTCACAATAGTTTGTTTTAAATTTTTATTTTTTTAGTGTTATCTACAAACTTCTGGCATCAAAAAGTGAAGGAATCAGAGTTCAAGCTCTCAAGGCATTGGGCTATTTTTTAAAACATCTGGCTCCAAAGTAAGTACATGAAATCTAAAATGTATCAGTTTTTATTTATTTTATAAACGTTTGGAATACCACTTCTGTTCTGTGGTCCTCTTAGTTGTGTTGCTCTCTCCTTCTCTCTATGCCTTTTTGTGGCACTGGGGACATTTAAAAATTATTTTATTTATAGTGCCGGGAATGTAGCTCAGCAGTGGAATGCCTTGCCTGGCAAGCATGTGTCCCTGAGTTTGAATTCCCAGTACCAAAAAAAAGAAAAAATATTTAAAATTTATAAAGTACTGTGTGTATTTAATCCCAGTATAAATAAAATTGAATAATAGTATATAGTTTCTAATGTGAATATTATCTAAGTTACTCATAATTTTGGGTTTATTATGAGGATTAGTTTGGATATGTTGAATTTTAGAAATTATGAAGATTTTATTTCAGTGACTTGCCTCATCATTTGCATTATACATGAAAAGCTGGGACAGTAACTTGAGTGTCTAAAATCTGAAACTGTTATGTTTAAAATCTGAAACTGCCATGTTTATTTCCTTAGCTGAATGCAGACAGTAATACTCTGTTGTTTCTCATGCCCAGAGTAGAGAAATTTTAAGGTGGAATGGTAAACTGCAATCTTTAAGAATCCAGCTGACCACCTGCAAATAAAGTTTTATTGGAACACAACAGCAGTAATTTATTTGAATATTATCTATGGCTATTTTTGTGATACAAGGGCAGTGCTGAAGTGTGACAGGGGCTGCATGGTCCACAAAGCCTAGAGTATGTATTATCTAGCTATTTGTAGAAGCATTTGTTGACTACAGAGTGCAATTAAAATTTGTGATACAGGGCCGGGGATTTAGCTCAGTGGTTTCGCTGCCTGCTGTGCAAGTGCAAGGACCTGAGTTCGATCTCGGGTACCAAAAAAAAAAAAAATTGGGATACTTCAGTTTTTAAAATTTATGCTTGGAGTGTTAATTTTGGTACATAAATTTACATAATACTAATTTTCTTAAATTATCTTTTCTTTCTTTTTTTTTTTCTTCTGGTATTGGGGATCGAACTCAGGTCCTTGTGCTTGCCAGGCAGACTGCCGCTGAGCCACATCCCAGGCCCTTTTGTTTTTTGGTACCTGGGATTGAACTCAGGACCTTGTGCTTCGCAAGGCAGGTGAGGGGCCACTGAGCTAAATCCCTGGTCCCTTAAATTATCATTTCTTAAACATTTTCTTCCACATTCCTTTTTCTCTTGAAGTACTTGTGGTTAGATAATTACCCACTGTAGAATCTAGCCAATGCTGGTAGGTAGTAGCCACTAGTTAAATAAATGATTGCTTTAAAGAGTTTGGTTGAGAGTTTTTTGCCTAGCCTATCTCGTTTGTTTTTAACTTTAGTTATGCTCATGGTGTAGTTAGCATTTGTTTACTTAAACACTTGCAATCACTTGGTTGAAGAACATTGGAGAGTAACTGAGGTGGAATTTGTCATTTAAAAAACATTTTTGTTTCCTTCATTATATGCATACATAACAAATACTTGTACACAATAAAACTGTGCATTTGATGATTTCTTTCTGTGTTTTTGTAGGAGAAAAGCTGAAGTTATGCTTGGGCATGGATTGTTCTCATTGCTAGCTGAGAGACTCATGCTTCAGACGAATCTAATCACAATGACCACGTATAATGTCCTCTTTGAGGTACAAATTTAGTTAGAATTGACCCTTGTTCATTCCTTATTATAAAATGTCTGTGTAATTGAGTTGGCAGTGTCTAAATAAAATGAAGCCATTTAGGTTTATAATGTACAGTTTATTTTTTTATTTTTTCTTTTTTGCTACCGGGGATTGAACCTTGTGCTTCACAATCATGCACTGGAACCACTGAGCTAAATCTCCAGCCTTACGATGTACAGCTTTGAAATTACTTAAGTAAAGGAGATAAGGCTGCGTATTTATAAGTCAGTCTGTGAATTACTGAACAGTATAGTTATCCCTGTTTAAATATTTCTCCATTATAGTGACCATTTGATGTCTTGTTTTAGAAGCTGCCTCTCCTCCCTCCCTCCTTCCCTCCCTCCCTTGTTTCTTCCCGTGCTGGTGCTGGGGATTGAACCCTGGCCCTCAAGCATGCTAGGCAAGTCCTTTACCGTTGAGCCATGAGCCAGCCCTGGTGTGTCATTTTATAGTTAAATAAAAATAACATTATAATGTTGAAGCTGTTTATTTATCTGCATGAAGTATGTAGCTTGAAAATACTGGACTATATACTAAATTTTGATTTGTATTGTACTTAGAGTTGTTTAATACCAGTAATATAGTGATTATATTAATGCACTTTATTGTTTTGCTTTTGTAGATTCTTATAGAACAGATTTGTACTCAGGTGATACACAAACAGCATCCAGATCCCGATTCTTCAGTAAAGATACAGAATCCTCGTATGTATTTTACACACTGTAAAAAACTTTTGTTACTTAGAAAGGAAGTTGCTGTGGAATACAGCTTGTTAGCTGAATGTTTTATTAAGGGCAGTGCTATCAAACTACTTTTATGTTGAATGTAACATCAAATTGACCTTAAGTTATATGGCTTATATAAAAGTTTTAAAGAAATATATTAATAAGATCTTGGTTTAATATACAGATTTTAGCAAAGTTTTGAATATTCTGTTTGATGATATTAGGCTAAATTACATGAACTATGGAGGCAATTTTCATTTTAAATTAATGTCAATTTAGGAATACCAAATTTGGAATGAGAAAATAGTTTTTTTTGGTACTGGGGATCACACTTGGGACCTTGCACAGCACCACTGCGCTGAATCCTCGGCCCACGAGGAAATGGTTTTATTCTTTATTGTTTATGAACTTAGTTTTGTTGAACAGTTTTCTGTTATTTAAAATTCTTAAGCACTTGTACAAAGCGTGCATTTTTCATCTTGTTTTTAAGATCATGTCATTAAAATAATTGTGGGGATTGCAGGGCCTCACACATGTTAAGCAAGTGCTCTACCACTTGGACTACATTCCAGTCCCTCGAGGCATTATTTTCGAGAGTGAAAAGAGGAGAAAAATCTTAAATTTTAAGATTTTAGAATATTTCATTGTTTCAGTCCATTTTGTGCTACTATAACAGAAAACCTGAGAGCCTGGGTAATTCAAAGGGAAAGAAAACGCAGGACTGTTTCCCAGGTAGAAGAGCAGGTGAGCCCAAGACTGCCACAGTGCCCTGCGAAGGGGAGAGCGTTGTGGCCTGATCATCTCTCATAGACTGCACCTCTTTAGTTCTGTGATACTGTTGACACTTGAGTTCTGGAGGGGACACGGTACAACCACACTCGTTAATCTAGTTTATACTAATGAGCTGGCTCAGAAAGAGTGGAGTCTAGTGGTTAAAGTCTAGGAGCCTGGGTTAACTCCTGCTTACTTGTCTCACTAGTTGTGTGACCTTGAGTATATTACTTTTCTTCAAAATGAAGATAATAATAGTACCTACCTACTTACTATGTGTGGGTTAAATGTATTTTTTTTTTTTTTTGGTACTGGGGATCGAACTTGAAACCTTGCGCTTGCGAGGCAGGCAGTGGCACCACTGAGCTAAACCCCCTTCCTGGTTAAGTGTGTTTCTATTTTATTTAATTTTATTTAATTTTATTTATTTATTTATTTATTTATTTATTTATTTATTTATTTATTTATTTATTTATTTATTTGCACCGGGGATCAAACTCGGGTCCTTGTGCTTGCTCAGCAGGCGGCAAAACCACTGAGCTAAATCCCTGGCCCATTAAGTGTATTTTTAAAAAATAGTGCCTTGTGATAGTATATCCTCGAATTCATGGCTATTGTCTCATTATTACAATTATCGTCATCATTTCAGTTATTGTTTTGGTAGAGAACTTTTGAAAATGTCATTAAGAGTTCATAAATTCCTCCCAGAACATCATTAAGTGTATGACAAAGGATCTTCATATTTGCTAGCATGAAATTACTGTTTCAGAGTTGCCAGAATCCCTGGCAAAAGACTGGTTTAGGATTCCTAAATTTTAATTAAGTAAAAAGTTGATACATTGTTAAATTTAAAATTCAGAGAGTACCAGGGATTGAACCCAGGGCCTTCACACTAGCTTGATCCTTAGCCCTTTTAAAAATTTTTTATTTTGAGATAAGGTCTCACTGTATTGCTAAATTATCCAGGCTGGCCTTGAATTTGAGATCCTCCTGGCTCAGCCTCCCAGAGTACTGGGATTATAGCATGTACTACTATACCTGATTTATAGCCATGTTTTATTTGTTTTTATCCATGAAGATAAGTATATATTTTTAAGGTTTTTTTTTTTCTTTAAGCTAAGTTTTGGAAATTTAGGCAGTTTTATATAAGATTATTATGGTAGTGGTTTCCAGTTTGGGGGGAGATAGGAATATTAAATAGGTTTTAATTTCCTTCGGAGTTTTTGTTTCTGATTTTGCCTTTAAAATTATGGAAAGAAATTTTCCCAGCTTTTAAAATTTACTGTGATAAGCCAGACGTGGTGACGCACACCTGTAATCCCAGCACTCAGAAGGCTGAGGCAGAAAGATTGTTGTGAGTTCGAGGCCAGCTACATAATGAGTTCAAGACCAGCCTGAACTACATAGTGAGAGCCTGTCTCCAAAAAAAAAAAAAAAAAAAACATTCAGTGTGATAAAGGAAAGGCTGTGTACCTGTTGTAAATTTTGTTGCAGATTCTGAGAATTCTTTTTATTCTGAAATTTACATTGTAATGTATTTGTTTTTAAGCTTAACTCTAGTATTTGACCGAGACTAAAAAGGGTTGTTAGTTTTACCTTTACTTAATTCATTTATAATGTGAAATTGTTTTATTTTTAACCTTTTAAAATTTAACATAGGGAATTGGGGTAGAGCCCGGTGGTACAAAGAGTGCTTGCTTAGCACCTGCAAGACGGGGCTTCATCCCCACCACCCTAAAATCAAACCAAACCTCTGCTTTGGACTTTCTGATTAGAAAATAGAATGTTTCTCATGTTTAAATGCTTTCTAATGGATGCTGGGACAGTCCTTTCTGTAGATATTTTACTAACACAAATAATATTTTTCATTGGACATTTATTTAAGAGAAGCTAAAGAAATTGTAACATTTGGTTGACCTCCCATCATGAACTTTTTGCTTTGTTTTGGTTTTTACTTATTTATGAACTGTCTTACAGAGATATTAAAAGTAATTGCGACCCTACTTCGAAATTCTCCCCAGTGCCCGGAGAGCATGGAGGTTCGCCGAGCCTTCCTTTCTGACATGATTAAACTTTTTAATAACAGTAGAGAAAACAGGAGGTAAGCTCTATCAGGAAGTATTTGTTTGCAATATTCATGTCTACTTCTGTATGAATCCAGTTTGTCTTAGAAAAGGTCTTTAAATTATACCAAAAAATAAAAATGATTCATCTGTATTTGATTTTCATTAAGGGTATGTCAGTTATATACCAAATAGTTAAATCAGAGTTTCAGTACTGCTTTGTTTAACTATTTGAATATATAGAAACATGTGTTTTTTGTTTTTTTGGGTTTTTTTTGAGGAACTGTTTAAACCATACTACTTTAGAATTCTTTCAGGGGATATTTTCCCTAGTAACTCAGTACTGTTTGTGACTTTCAGGAGCTTGCTACAGTGTTCTGTGTGGCAAGAGTGGATGCTTTCTCTCAGCTGTTTTAATCCGAAGAATTCAGATGAGCAAAAGATAACAGAAATGGTGTATGCCATATTCAGAATCCTACTGTACCACGCCATCAAGTACGAGTGGGGTGGCTGGCGTGTGTGGGTTGACACCTTATCAATTACACATTCAAAGGTAAGTATCTTTTTAAAAGTATATTTTATATATCAATAGTTTTGAAATTTATTCAAAAAATTCATGTACTTAAAGTCAAGGAAAAAAGATAAGGCTAATCTCTAAAGTACAGTGAAAAGAAAACAAAAAAAGAATCTATGGAAAGAAATATTCATGACTTTTTCAGAATCAAAATTATTTTTCAAAGGTCTGTTTTAGGCGTATTTAATAAAGTCAAACCTCGCGTCACAGCCACAGGAATTCGGAGAGTAAGCAGGCTCGTAGGCGCCTCTCTGTTTCCGGCGTTAGGCGCTTGCAGGCACACGGTGGCGCACTGTGTTCAAAGATGCGATTTGTTTCAGTGTTGTGTGGTGGTGGAGTCAATTGAAAAAAGCTCTGGGGCTCGCATCAGCAGCACATACCCTAAAGAAAAGCTCTGGCTGATGTTTGTGCTGGACTCATTGTCACAATCAGTTAAAAAATGGGGTTCAAAAATTCACTAGTCTCACTTGTCTGTGTATTTTTTTTTTTTGGTACTGGGGATTGAGCTCGGGTCCTTGCACTTGTGAGGCACTGGTGGCACCACTGAGCTAAATCCCCAGCCCCATGTGTATTTCTTTTTAAAATTAAGCCAGTGCAAGTTAGTTATTAATGTATAGCCTTTAAAATTTATTATGAAATATTTTAGATATTCTAAAAGGTGCAAAGAACAATGTACCTACCATTGTTTATGAAGCTTCCTCAAAAGCTCTGTCTACCACTTTAAGTTCCACTCCCACCCCTCTACTAATCTTAGTTTGGTGTCATTTCTTTGTCTTCGCCCACATATACTCCATGTATATAAAATTTTTTCTTTCTTCTTCTTTTTTTAAATTGTGCAGCACTAGGGATTGAACCTAGGGCCTTTGTACTGAGCTACATCCCCAGCCTTTTTTATTTTGAAGCAGGGGCTTGCTAAGTTGCCTGTGCTGGGCTAAAACTTGTGATCCTCCTGCCTTAGCCTACCAGATTGCTGTGATTATAGGCATGTGTACCATGCCTGGTTATGTAATATTGTGTGTGTGTGTGTGTGTGTGTGTGTGTGTGTGTGTGTGTATGTGTAGATCTGGGGTTCGAAAACAGGGCTTGTGCACATTAGGTAAGTGTTCTACCTCTGAGCTATATCTCTACCCCTAGGTAACTCATAATTTCATATTTTTTTATTCATTCATTCGTTCACTCACATATGTGTATATATTTGTTTGTTTGTTTGGTTTTTTTGGTATCGGGGATCGAACTCTGGTCCTTGTGCTTGAGTAGCAGGCGGCAGAACCACTGAGCTAAATCCCTGGCCCTATTTGTTTGTTTTTTGAGACAGGGTCTTGCTTGCTAGTTCAGGCTGGCCTTGAACTCAATAAATAGCCCAGGCTGGCATTGAACACACACCATTCCTGCCTCAGCCTCCCAAATGCTGGGATTACAGACGTGCCACCATGCTCACCTCTTTAATTTATTGAAACTTAAATGCAATCATACAAAATGAATTTCTTGCAAATTTTATTTTTACTTACTCTTGTTTGAGATTCATCCACATTGATTCCTGAAATTCTGTTCATTTTATCAGTTGTTTGAATTCCATAACATGACTATCCATCCATTTTCCAATTGGTGAGCATATTCTACATATTCAAGAGTTTCTCTGTGTTTATTTCTAGAAGTGGAGCTGTGAATTTGTAAGGTATAATTGCTGAACTTAGTAAGCTAATGGAAATTTTTTCCCAAAGTAGTCTATTTACATTCTCACCAGCAGTGTGTAAGCTCTCATTGCTTATTGTTCTCTCATCACTTGGTGCCTCTAGAGTTTGAACATTTTGCCAGCTTGATGAATTTAAATGTTTCATCATCATAGTCTTAGACTGTGTTTTTTTGTTTTGTGGGAGTTGTTCGTTATATATTATGGGTTTTGCTCCTGTGCTCGATACATTGTTTATGAGCATTTTTGGCTAATTTGCAGCTTATATATTTATTTTTGGATTTTGTACTTTTTTTTTTTTTGGTGGTACCAGGGATCGAACTTGGGACCTTGCGCTTGCCAGGCAGGTGGCAGAACTACTGAGCTAAATCCCTAGCCTGGAGAATTGCTACTTTAGAAAATCATAGGATAGGGCCGGGGATTTAGCTCCGTGGCACCACACCTGCCTCGCAAACACAGGATCCTGAGTTCAATCCCTGGCACCAAAAAAAAAAAGAAAGTTGTAGGATATTTAGGGTCAATAGTCTAGTCTTTTTATTTACCAAATTAGTTGAACTGATGATACCTCAGATGTTTTGAGATCCTTAAGCATTTATGACTAAACATTTATATCCAGTTACCAGTCCATTTGTGTAATGAATGAACATGGAATTTGGAGACAGATTCCCCTAACTTGAATCCCAATAGATAGTAATTATTGACTGTGTAAACTCAGTGAAACTTTTAAACTTTTTCAGCCATCAATGTGGAAGCTAGAAATGGTGGTGGTGGTGTGTGTGATGTTGTTAAACATGAATAAGTTACAGAAAATAGCAGCAAAGGTTCAAAGTGTTTTTGATAATTATAGCTGTATTATTATTCTATGCATTCTGTCTAATTTTTATTGTTAGCACACGAGCTCACTTCATATTTTTTATTTTAACTTTTAAATTGATAATTTAACTACATCCAAAATAATTTGTGTAGCATTTATACTATGAAATGCTAAGAAGTAAGAGGTTAAATTTTGCTACCTAATTTAGGGACATGCTGTGTGTTTATCCCAATCCACCCCCACCCCTCCTCACTCAAAAGTAATCACTCTTTTGAATTTTAGCTTATAGTTCCCTTCTTCTTTAAAAAAGTATATTCTTAAATAATATCTAATTTTGCCTTTTAAAATTGTTATGAAATGATATTAACTTATTTATATGGACTCTTCTGTTACTTGTTTTTTCTCCATCATACTTTTTGCTTCTAAAATTTTCATTGTTACCTGTGACTTTTGTTCATTTGTTTTCACAGCTGTGAATAACTCAGGTTCTCAAGGCAAAGGATTCAATAGGGCTGTTTTCCACCTTCATATAACTGTGACTTGCAGTAAGAAATTCATGGTGACCACATATGTACACACGTACATGCATGTGTGTGCACACAGGAGCACACGTACTCTAAACTGTGGTTCTTGTGGAAGTATTTACCCTTTAAACTTTAGTGTATGGTGGTCCATTCTGATGCTCTCTGCTTTCATTTGAAAAGTGATGTTAATGACCCCAATAATGATTCCATGATTGGTAAGCTGAATGTCCCTCAATTTGAAAATGCGCTGCTATACAAATGTAACTAACTAGGAGTGGAATTGCGAAGTCCTAAGTAATGTTTTTCCCTTTAACCCCTGATACTATTAGCTTTCTTATTTTATTCATGGTTTTATCTCTTACCTACTTTTCTCTTAAGTTTTTCTTACAAGTTTTAGTTTTTTATGACCACCCAGATTACTTTGAGGCTAGATATTTTTGATAGTTGCTAGCCTTAGTTATTATTTTCTTTTTTGTTTTTAGTTATTATTTTCTTATGAATTAAGCTGAAAAGCAACATATGATATTGCTTCCCTCCATAAACATCTTGTTCTGTCTTTTTTTTTTTTTTTTTTTGTACCGGGGATCGAACTTGGGTCCTTGCACTTGCACAGCAGGCAGCGAAACCACTAAGCTAAATCCCCGGCCCTGTTCTGTCTTAAAAACGGAAGTAAGATTCTTTTTTGCAAAGTAATTTCTATTTAATTTCTCACTGTTCCCATTGGAAGAAGTATTTACCTTTCACTACTCCATTTGACAAGACTCTTTCTACTCTGACTGTGTGATTCTAGTCCTATTCCTATACGTCACGCATTGTTAAGTCTTTAGCTTTATGTGCTTCTTTGCATTTACCCAAATCCTTTATGCTTTGTAGGATTTAACAGCTTTTCTTACTTTCAGGCCATGTCAGCCTCTAAGCTCACCGCCCTTAGTTTCCTCTTCGCGTCTCCTAAGCCAGTCTCTCTTGGTCCTCTCCTCCCTCTGCCCAGTCCCCAGTGGCTGGCAGTGCCCTTCTCCTCAGACCCTAGGAACTGTGTGGTCTGCACTCCCTGTCACTGCATGGTTAACTCTCTCTCTGTCTCCTCTGCTGTGTGTCTCCTTTTCTTTCTTAGCCACTCTCTGTCTCTCTCTGTCCCTCCCTCCAACATCTGTCTGTTCTTCCCTTAGTCATCTGTGTCTGTCTGTGCCTCTCTCCCATTTGCTGTTGGCTGATGCGTACTTCCTAGCCTCTCCCTGCCACTCCCAGTCATTCTGTGTCTGGTTCTCACTCCTACTGTCTGCTTCTTTTCTTCTTCTACCTCACCTGCATCTTTCCTTTCTTTCACTCCTTACCATCCTCCTTTTTTGTTCTTCCTGTCTTCTATTTGAGTATTTTCTCGTAACTAAAAGACTGAAAGATGAATCAGGAACAGATTTCATCCCGAAAGGAAAAATTTCCTAATGCGGAAGATAGATAATATATGTAGAATAAAGCTATCAAATACAAGGTTGGAGGGCTGTAAGTACAACAGAAGAGATGTGTGCAGTGAAAGGGGTGGCCCCTTCTACCTGAGAGTGTGTAAGTTTGTGGAGTGGAGGTCATTGACTAAAACTTCGAGGAGCAAAGAAGATTCTGGCATGGAGAGGTTGAGGTGGTGGGAATCACTGAGAGGAATTGGCCTAAGTGGAGACACAGACAGCGGCGCTGAGGGAAAAGCACGACAAGTTGGGTAGTGCGGAGGTGTGTGGCCAGTATGAAGAACAGGAGTGTGTAATGTAGCAGTTGAATCCCATATGATCATGTACTACCTCTCATGTTCTTTGGTTATTAGTTAAAAGTGAGTTCTCTTGTATCTTACCTTGGCTGCTATATTGTGAGCTCTCATCAGCTGGGATGAAGGGTTCTACACTTGTTCATATCTCCCATTGGACTGTGCATAGTAGCTGCATATCAGGTGCTTGTTGCAGAAAGGAGAAGGAAGAACCACAACACGACGTGGAGTTGTTTGGGTCAGCTGTCGTGTGGTACCACAGCACTCTTATCTTCTCCTGCAGGGAGCCTGGGACTAGCCGAAGTAGCTGTCCGTTAAGGCGCCTGTGCCGCAGTCTCTCAGTTAGGTCTGGGGGTCACCTCTTCAGAGTAGTTTGGGATGTGCATTTTATTACAATTTTCTGGGTCTCACTTCATAATCTTAATTGTGTTCCTAGAAAAAATTATATTTGTGGTACTAGGGGATTGAACTCAGGGCCTTTGCACTGAGGTATGACCCTGGCCCCCTCCCCCCTTTTTTTTTGGTACCGGGGATTGAACTCAGGACCTTGAGCTTAGGCAGGCGCAGTGCCACTGAGCTAAATCCTTGGCCCCTGGCCCTTTTTATTTTTAAATTTTGAGAGGGTCTGGCCAAGTTGCCTGGGCTGGGCTTGAACTTAACCATCCTTCATCCTCAGCCTCCCAGAGTGCTGGGGTTATAGGCGTGCACTATCGTACCTGCATTGAAAATCTGTATTCTACAATAAGTTCTTAGGTAGTTGCAGATCACATCTGTAATCCTAGCTACCGGAGGTGCTGAGGAAGGAGGACCTATGAAATTTATTAAGACTCCATCTTAAAAAAAAAACCCATAAAAATAAATTCTTCTGTACTTTAAAATTTGAACACTCCTCTCAGTGTACAGGAAATTATTTTTTGTTCCGGCTAGGGATTTAGCTCAATGGTTTTGCCACCTGCCTTGTAAGCGCAAGGTCCCAAGTTCAATCTCCGATACCAAAAAAAAAAATTATTTTTTGCTTTCATAAAACTCTTCCCTTCCAGTAAATGGTGTCGCACTTCTGTAGTCTCAACTACTTAAGAGGCTGAGGCAGGAAGATTACTTGAATTGAAAAGTTCAAGAGCAGCTTGGGGAACATAGTGAGAATTCAGCTCAAATAAAACAAACTAAAAAGTTCTCCCTTTGTCATGTGTATATGAACCTGACAATATACTGTACTCTTCAGAAAGTATCATGGAGATAGAGATTGTGAATAAATTTAATATGGACCCTAGTTTAATCCTTTAATAAATTCTTTTTGATTAGCAAGAGAAATCTTTTTGTCTTCCTGAGAGCATATATTTGGGGCAGACAGTGTTAAAGGAAGTAATAGACACTATTCTTTTGTACTACCTGAAATCTCTTGGTTTTTACACTCAATGTATATGGAACAAGCCGGCAGTAGCCTTTAAGTTGTATTTGTGTGTGTGCGTATAGTTTTGGTTAGTTTGTATTTTTCTTTACTCCAATGACTTGTGGTTTTAAACATAACTTAAAAATCGTTGCAAAGAAAATAGTAGCTTAAGGGAGAAGCCTCTTATGTCTACTTTTGGACAGGTACCAGCCTGTGACTCAATGTATGAGATTACGTTTATAAAATGATATAAATGCTGTTATTTGCGGAGTGTTACATTTTCTGAATAAAACTAGATCTGTCACTTTCTATTGTGAAAGTATACTTTGAAAAATAAATGCTGAAGCATTACTTTTGAGAGGGAAAACAAAGTTTTTATTTTTATTTTTTGATACCTGGGATCGAACTTGGGTCCTTGCACTTGTGCAGCAGACAGTGAAACCACTGAGCTAAATCCCCGGCCCAAAGTTTTTACTTTTAATTTTAGTTTCATATAAGATTTTTGGCTTTATTTCTTTTTCTGGATTTTCTTCATTGATTAAAAGAGTTTTCATGAAAGATTTTTATAGAGTAATTTATTTGACTGTTGCTGTGTTCATTCTTTTGAAATTTTAAAACAACATCTATTTTTAAAATGAAATGAACAAATTACACAGTAAGGCTCTTAATATCAGTACTTAATAAGGTTTAAGATAGAGTTGAAGCAAATAAGTAAATTTTCTCTCTAAAAATCTCTTTCAAAGGGTTTTAAAATATATACAGTATTTAATTGATGCTTTTTTTTTTTGCAGTTATTTTGCATCTCAGTAACACAAATTTATACCGTAGTTCTTGATAAAGAACTGGTGTGTAAAGAACTAATGTTGCAGAATTGGATAGCTTTTGCAGAGTTACATCAGGATACATGCAGTTGCTATAAAAAGCCAGAGAAACTCAATTGCAATTTTATTGTCCAGTTTGATAGATTTCCTGCCACCTTTGTAGCAGACAAGCTGTTTGTCACCGTGAGCTGCTTCTCCAACAGCTGAACTAGGTTTTTCAGCACTTACAGGCTCTTCTATGTAACTGGACTGTGTTGGTTACTTTGGTCTCTCTGTGTTTCAGGTGTGTACCTAATATCCTGTGTAATTTCATCATTTTGTTTGTTGTCTAGGTCTTCTTTCTTTTAAGTCCCTTCCCCCTTTAAGTACTCAAGGTAGACACCATAGTACTGTTAATTAGTACTGTTTTCACCTCGTACACTCAAATGCTTCTACTCTTTCATTAAAATTTTTCATTGAAACTCTTTTGAATTATGAGAATTGTCCTACAACATTTGTTTTCTAAACACATAAAACTAAATCATTTTATTTAGACTCATATTGTCAAAAGGTAGATTGGGTGTATGACTTAAAATAACGAAGACGTAAAAGTCACACTTGAATTAAAAATGTGATACGAGTTAGATTTTCCCTAAAATGATGAATTTAGGTAAAATAACCATCTTAGATTATTTGAAATATCTGAAGATTTTATATATTGCTAACAAACTGATAAAATTGCTTAAATATATATATTTCTGTTACTTTATAGAAGGAGAAAGTACCAGTAAGATTGGATAAAAGCTCTCTGGGAGGCTGAGGGAGTAAGATGGCAAGTTTGAGCTCAGCTTGGGCAACTGAGTGACTTAATGAGACTGTCTCAAAATTAAAAAATAAATGAATGAATAAAAAACGCTGAAGATATAGCTCATTGCAAAGGCTCTGGATTCAGTCCCCAGTGCTGCAAAAAGTTGAGTAAAAGCATGTAGAATTAAGTTTTAAAAATTTTTTTAAATGGTTTATTGAAAGTATTTTTAAAGATCATAAGATACAAATAAAATGGATATATGTATGTGTTTATGGCAGCTCTTATAAGGTTAAAACTCTGCTATTTTATGGAATTTCAGAAGTTACAGTATTTCCATCTTTTGTGGATTTTTAGCATTTTATGCTTATATATACATACACTTACATACAAAAATGAAAATCACCCATTATTTAGACACCAAGCCATATCTTTAATGTTAACATTTTGGGGCAAGTCCTTTCAGTCTTCTGTTCTGAACGTAAATATACATGTTTATGCAAGATGTTCATTTCATTTGGAAAAATTGGTGGAAGTGACATTTAAAAAAAATCAAGATTTCTATGATAATGTAATATGTGTACATTGTACTTTAACTCTCTGTTGTTGTTGAGCACTGGTAACCCTTTTCCTGTATACATACATCTTATTTTGTGCGATAAATGCCTATTAGTGCAATTTCTAGAGTCTATACATTTTTAAAAGTATTAGTAGATATTGCTAAATTGCTTTCTAAAATTTTTTAGTTCTGTTCTAGATTTGCATGAGAGCATCTATTAGACTATTCTTAAAATTGATCAGTATGACTTTCAGAAAAGATTAGCAAGTTATTTACTATATTATTTCATGTAATTATTCTTCTTAATGTTGTGTACAATGGGGATAATTTTACTAATCTTTTGGAGTTGCTCTTGTTCAGTAATGGTAGTTGCTTAAATCAGCATACATGAAGCATTCAGTATATCTCAACTTTTGTTTAAATATTTAAGGAAAGATATATCCTGAATAGCCTATAAAAATGAGCTTAGCTTAATGTATTTTTAAGTATATTGTTGAGCAGTTACTGACTACATAGGACTTCTCTTGCTTTAAGGAAATTTGAGTGCAAAGTTAATATTTTCTTTTAGAGAAATTCTAGACTATTTCTATGTGCTAGTATGGTATTTGTAATGATTCAGAAAATACTAAAGTGGTAGAAATGCTTCTCTTACATAGTTCTTATTCATGAAGTGTTGCTTATAAAACATTTTATGAAAGAAGAAACTGTATTTTCATATTTACTATTGTTGCTTACTAGAGAAGGTGAACTTCAGAGTAAATCTGTTAACTTTGATGTTACAGGGAAGGATAAGACCCATTTTTTTTTTGTTAAATTCTTTTATTGGTACATTGTAGGTATACAACACAATTACATTTCTCATTGGGAATTGTACCTTTACATAATGGATCTTGGTTCTTATTTTTCCCCCACTCCTAGCCCTCCTTTCACCCCCTCCACCCTTCCCTATTTACAAAGACTTTATTTCCATTTTTTCCATTTCTCAGTATTTTTCCTTTCCCTTCTTTCCTTTCCCTTGCCCCTCCCACTACCCCTACCCCTTTGGACCTTTTCTTCCTATTTTACATTATCGATTATTCATTCTAATCATTGGTACATTTTAGGTATACAATATAATGACATTCATCATTGGAAATCTGCACCTTTACATATTCTCTCTTGGTTCTTATTTTTCCCCCTTGCCCAGCCCTCCCTTCAAGCCCTCCATTCCTCCCTATTTACAAAGATTTTGTTCCTATTTTTCCATTTTCTCATATTAATCCCATTCCCTTCTATCCTTTCCCCTAGCCCTCCCACTTCCTTCCCCTTTGCCCCTTTTCTTCCTATTTCACATTACCTATTATACATTTTAGTCCATATTTACACTTTCAGTTTCTCACACCAGAGAAACTATTTGGTATTTATACATGTGTGTCCTATTTATTTCACTTAAGAGTATTGCCTCAATGTGCATCCACTTAGCTATAAATGTCTCTAATTTCTCATTTTTTATGGCTGAGTAGTACTCCATTTTATAAAAAAACCCACATTTTCTTGATCCAGTAAGACCCATTTTTCTTCTGTGTCTTAGGTCCATTGCCCGGGCCACTGGACATTAGACTGACAAGATAGATTAACAAGCAAGCCCAACTCACTTTACTTAATAGAAGTTCTGACTTTTTCGTAAGGAAATAATTGAGACCCAAACAAGTCATTAAACCTGCTCTTTTCTTCGTAGGTTAGATGAAGAATGGAAGGTCATGGAAAAATGTGATAGCATAAAACATTATGAACTAAGATGAGCAACTGGGGATGTTTAGCAAGATCCATTCGTTCAGATTCTTTTGGTTGTCTTATTTCCTAAATAAAGTTATTCCTTTTCTCATGGTATAGGAAGGGCACATCTCATAAGAGTGTCTTCTGACTTGCTTCAAGAATGCAGGGTGGAGAAGTTCAGAGGGTCCTCCTGCACCTGCAAGTTCTCAAATTACTCAGCTTAAATATTTAGTGTGTTAGGGTACTGTATTTTAGGGTAGTATAGTCTGAACCCTGTTGATGACATACAAACACCTTTGTTGTCAAAAAACACCATTCTTCCAGAGCTGGTGGTGCACACCTATAATCTGAGCTTCTCTGGAGGCTGAGGGTCACGTATTCCAGGCCAGTCAGGGTAATTTAGGAAGACTTCATGTCAAAGGACGGTGATGGGGGAAGGAATGTAACTCAGTGATAGAGCACTTGCCTAGTTTGTAGGGGTCTTGGGTTCAATTTTTAGTATGCTTCAACCCCCCCAATCCCAACCCCTGTAACTCCCAAAACCCCATGCAATTCCTCAAGCAATTCCCAGTATAACAAAACAAAAAAACCCATAGAATTTCATAAGCAAAGTCAAAAAGCAAATGATAAATTTAGAAAAACTACTCAGAAACAAAGCAAAGATGATATTAAACCAATAGGAAAACAGTAGAATAGAAGAATGTACAAAATACATGATCCAGTATCTCACAAAAAATTCTCTATAGTTTTCTTGCTATTGCTTTCATCTTATATCTGATATATTGTATCTCCAGAAAACTTCATTAAGGCAGTACTTAGCTTTGAATGTAGAGTATCTAGATAAGTAACCTATATGCTTTGTATGAAATAGATCAGCGAGTATTTATAATTTGGTTTGGTGTTGTGTCTGCTGCCTTGTACTGTTGTTGTTGCAAGCTGTTGCATCTGAGTCTCTTTAAAAGATCTCTTATGTGGTGGTAATCATTTTGACCTGTATGCTTTGATACCTCATATGAAAGAGTCAGATGTTTTTAAAGATTATTTCTTATTTCTTAACTGTGGAGAAGATTGGTCCATTAAGAATCAGAAAGTAAAATGTCATAGTGGGTGTTTTTATACAAAGACAGCATGTAGTGAAAACGATGCATTTGCTTAACAAGAATATCAGTTACCAGCCATTGCCTACCATTTAAAAAAGTCTAAATTTATGTAAATATCTGTAATAGATGGGTTAAAGAGTTATTAATTTCTTGGTGTACCATATTCATCTTTTATTTCCTAGTTAATAAATTTGAGTGCCAATTAAGTCAAAAGTAATGGCAAAATAAATGTGGTTACTAGCTTATAGATATCTTTCACTAGTAGTTTATAGAAGTGCTTTCCAAACATTACAAACAGCTATAGATTAACTATCAAATGCTTGTGAAGATTAATGACTAGTCTTTTAGCTAGGTAATTTAGAACAATATCTGGTAATTCATTGAGAATTATCAGTTATGAAGTCACTAATACCTTAAGGAAAATAGTGTTACAAAGATAACAGTGATAACTGTTTAATTGACATTAACCCCTTCCCACCATTTAAACGTAGCGACATCCCCAGACTTTTTTGAGTTTTTAATTTTGAGAAAGGGTCTTGCCAGATTATGCAGATAGGGTTTGAACTTGCACTCTTCCTGCCCCAGGGTTCTGGGATTACAGGTGTGCACCAGGGGCCCTGATTTGCCAGTCAGCTTTTAGAGTATTGGAGTAAATTTAAGGGAAACTTAAAAACTAACCAATTTTAGAATTTTAAAAGCGTTTCAAATTCTGAATGTAAATTCTCTCCAACTTATAATTTTATACTCAGTCTTACTATTAATCATATAGTAAGGTAACATAAATATATTTTCATATACTTGGAGTCTCAAAAACCTTAGTCATATGCACTTTATCAAGAAAGCAGTGGAAGGTGTACCTCACAGAAAGAGTAAGAGAAAGATATGAGATACACGAAATAGGAGAGCAATGTAGGAAACGCATGGAAGGGGCCCAAGGCTCTAGTGAAGGGGGATTCTGGGCTGGCAGCTGTGTAGCAGACATGAATCATGGTCTGTCCAGTTTGGAGGAGTTTGACTCAAGATGTGGCTATGGGGCCGATAGCACTGAAATGCCAGCAACCTTGATAGCTTTTTTTTTTTTTTTCACTCTGAGAACAAATTATCCACATGAGGTGGGCCAATATTTTTATGTGTACTTGGCCTGTCTCTCTTCTAGTCCTGTTGCCTGAGTCACCTCATATTCTTATTCACTTCAAAAACATATTCTGCTTTGAGCAGTTTCTTTGGGTAGAGTTTGACTTTGGTGATCTTAGAATTGAAAACTAGTCTGTTTCCTAGGCTTGGTTCATGGAAGTGCCCTCTGCTTGACTTGCACTACTCACATGGGTGCTCCAGTTCTCCTTGCTTCTTCATTTAGTATTTCCTAATGGTCTTGCCTACAAACTGCCCAGAAATAGCCACCACCCGCCCACCCTCCCTCCCTGCCTGTCTCCCTGCCTCCTCTTTCTGTTAGTCTACTTTGTCTTTTATTCCTGTCATTTTCAAATATAACCAAGAGGCCTTCCCCAGTCAGCCCAGTGAAGCACTGTCACCAAGACTGCTGTGTGTAGCTACTCTCCATGGCCCCTTTTTCTTTCCAAAGTGTTCTCACCATTTGACATTATCTTCCTCATGCATCTTTGTTTTTCTGCCTCCTCCATTAGAATATAAGCTCCATGAAAGAAGGAACACTGTGTTGTTCATCACACAGTGTATGACATGCTGTAAATGTTCAGTACATTTTTGTTGAATGAATATGAAGAATTAAGTAAGATAAAGAACCCATTTCTTCTGGGGGTGCTGCTGCACATTGTAATCCCAGCACTCTGGGAAGCTGAGCAGGAGGATCACAAGTTTGTACAACTTTGTGGCTTAGGGAATTTGATCCCCAGCACCCCAACCAAAACACAATAAAAACCATTTCAAAGAAAATACTGGGATAAGAGAGCTTGGTATTTTGTTAATGTTACTATGTCATTTTACTCTTCAGTGTGGAATACCACACATTTGTTCTCCAGCTATTAAGTATAGTTCCCTAAGTATTTATACTTAGGAATTTCTTCACAGGAAAAATATTTGGGAATATTATTAGGAAAATGTCAATTTCCTAAATATATCTTGTGACTTCACAATCACAGTACTTTGTTTTTCGCTTTTCCTCTGTTCAGTTTTCTTATATTTCGTTTAGTAAAAGGCAAAGCATAATACAAGGATATTTGGAGTGCTGAATCTGTAGTAGTGACATGTAAATGGAATGTGTGGATGCACAGATGGGTTAATGGCAACTTTCAGACCATTTGTGACCATTTCAACCTTTAAAAATTATAGTTGACTTTTGGGGAAAGGCTTGAGTTTTTCCCCCATTACTAAAAGAGTTTGTATTATTGGTTTAGTAAGAAAATGGTTTTTGGAGAGCTGCTGTAATTAATTGATTTTTAAAAATCTTTCCTGAGGATGGATCATGGGAAATGGGTTTTTCCTTGCACTTGAGGCAGTATAGGGTATGTCTAGGACACAGTGCTCTTTCCACTGGTACATACTTGTGTCTCCATATGAGTTACAGAGGCTCAGAAGAGTAGTGAATTCTTTTCCCATACATCTTTGAGAATAGGCTAATTCTGTTCTTTTTGTAGTCTCATGCTTTGCTGCCTGTTACCATTAAAGCCATTTTACTAAAATAAGACTATTAAAGGAAGTTTAATTTTAAAATATTTTATAAGTTATGTATTTGAAAAATAATGGAATGTATATGAGTTTTATATTCTGAATGCTGCGCTCATTTTTTTTTTTTGTATTGGGGATCGAACTCGGGACCTTGCGCTTGTGAGGCAGACGCCGGAACCACTGAGCTAAATCCCTGGCCCATGCGCTCATTTTTATGTATATTTTTAACTGACTGTACATTTTTATCTAGGTCACTTTTGAAATACACAAAGAAAACCTTGCCAGTCTCTTTCGGGAACAGCAAGGAAGAGTTGATGAAGAAATAGGTCCATGTTCTTCAAGTCCACTTCACGAAGTCACTGGCAGGAGCAGAAATGTTGATGCGTCTGTAGGTTCCCAGCTGTCAGATACAAAGAATTCTTCTGTCTCTCATTTCACTAGAAATAACAATGAAAACTCAAGTATTGAGAAGACAAGTTCAGTAGAATCTACATCCAACATTGAAATGCAAATGCATAATACAGCTAATGAAGAAAGGCAAACTGAGCGAGAAAATCAGGAGTCACTAGATGAAGCCACTTTGGAAGAAGTGCTGACAAATGAAACAGAGAAGGCAGGTGATTTAGAAACATCTTCTGAGGTAGTAGAGCCTGTAACCGTTTACTCTAATTCTTTAAAAACTGCCAGCAAGGATACAGTGACCATCAGTGAAATACCTGCTTCCATAAGTTCACCTTCTGAAGAGGATACTTCAGAGATCCCAGAATTACTAGAAAAGTCTGTAGTAGAGGAAGAGGAGGAAGATGATTATGTGGAACTGAAGGTAGAAGGGAGTCCTACTGAGGTAGCCAGCCTGCCCACAGATCTCCAAAGTAATGGTTTGTCTACAGCTGCTTCTGAAGCCAGTGAGAGACCGGGCATGTTTAGTAATGACGGCAAATTAGTATTTCAAGAGGAAGAACCTGTTATGACAAAGCAAAGTGATACTGAAACTCAAGATTCAAAAGATTCTGGGTTCCTGACAGTGGCAGCATCAGGGTCTTCAGCTGCCTCACCAGAAGCTACTCTTTCCCAAGCAACTGTACAGCTAGACAGTGATCAGATGCCGGAGGAGGGGAAGAAAACATCTAATCTTGCTGGTGACTCCAAATCAATTAGTGATTGTCATGATAATTCCTCTGACACTCCTGTTGCTTCTGAGCAAAAGATTGTCAAGTTGGATGTTTCCAGTGTTGCTACAGATACTGAGAAACTGGAATTAAAGGCCAGCATAAACTCAGAGGCCCCTCAGCCTCATCGACCTGTGCCTGAGGTAATTAAGTATGTCATCTTCTTGATGTGAATTTCATTACAGTAAATCAGTGCAAGTGTATGTACTTACATGTTATTCTCTTTGGAATTTGGTTCCTATCTTATTTGCAGTTACATAAATGCAGTGAATGTGAGAATTCTGTTGCACATTGTGAGCAGTACTGTAGTTGGCAGTAACTATGATCTCTTTCTGTCTCTCTGTTTCTGTCTCTTTCTCTGTCTTGGTGCTGGGGAGTGAACCCAGGGCCTCAACACTTGATAGGCGAATGCTGTACCACTGAGCTACACCCAGCCAAATAGGAGATTATTAAATGGCAGCTGTTGTTATTATTTTTTTACCATAGCACCACAAAAAGTGATCAATTTCAAGCTTCAGAGGTGGTGTAATTTTAGTTTATAAATCGAATATTGGAAACACTTGCCTTTCACTCTTTATTTGATAATCTAATTATAGCACATAGCTTTGTAATAAACTCTAGGACTGTGTACTTACCAGTGCATGCTTTTAGTTGCCAGGTTCATGGCTGAACTTGTACCCTGAGATTTGTAAGCAAGGAGAGTCTGTGTGTGATCTGAAGGCACAGCTTCTCCTCTGCCAGTGTCTCAGAATGATGCCTGAGGCAGTGGTACCATTTTCTCCTTCAGCTACTCATGTCCCCCTTCCTCCTTCCATTTCTTCCATGGTTGGTTTTGTCCTTCATTATGTTGTTTTTAGTTTATTTTTCATACTTGCCAATTTATAATTCAGCCTGGCTTGTAAATTTCATTTTATGGTGTTTCAAAACTGAGAGCTGTTTGATTGCTTTCTTTTTTTTTTTTAAATTGAATTCATGTTTAATAATTACAGGCCCCATGCCCCCCCTTCCTCTGCCCAGGCAGCAGCAGGGGTGGCGCAGGGGCTGGGGGCCTAGGCCCCCCGCAGTGAGGGTGGCAGTCCTAAGAGTGATTTTCAGAAAATAAAAAAGGACCTCAGGGGCAGGCCTTACTGCGCCCCCTCAAGACACACCAAATTTCAAGACTTTATATATAATATATCTCTGTGCCCCCGGGGAAGGAGAGGGACACCTGGCAGCATCCTGGAGGGGCCCCCAGGCAGCCCCAAGCCATCCTGCCTCTTCAGCCACTTTATTAGCTCAGACACATCGCACTATAGGCACCTGCTGCCACTGCCGCCACCGCTGCCGCCCCCTGAAGTCCAGGCGGCTGGCCGGGGCATTGGCATCCACGAGGCTCATGTCCCCAGCCCCACCCGCCCTCAGTTGTGGTCAGACTCCTCCTCCTCAGCCTCCCAAAGCCAGGTGAAGGCTGTGACAGATTTAAGGGCCACACCCTTGCCCAGCTGCTCAGCGGGGGTCCTTGCTGCTCTCCCAGCTGTAGAATGCTTCCTCCTTCACCCCATCCTCATCATACAGCACATTGAAGAACATCCGAAGCAGGTTGGGGGCTGCCCTAAGGTTACTACAAGGGCCTGGAGTGCATAGAGCGCTTGTAGCTCCTTCTGTTCATCACACAGGTACTTCTGTAGCAGTCGTGCTCAAGCTTTTAACACCGCAACATCCACTCGGAGAGGAGTCCCAAAGATAATTGCAGAATAGACAGCTTTCATGAGGGCTTGAACTAATGTGCTGGATGCTGTCTGCTGCTCGCTCAGATTGGCTTCTGTCCAGTCAAACACCCGCTGATTACTGTTGCCCTCCTACAGCAGCTTCTCCAGCTGCTTGCTCAGGTCCTCTAAGGGGACTGCCCTCTTGCCCAGGGGCATCCGACTCCTCTCCCAGAGTATACTCCACCTTCTGTTCAGCAGTGAATGCATCACCATCTTGGCCTTCAGGGAGAAACTCCTTTCAGCTGAGCTCAGCCTCTTGCCATAGCATCTCCACCTTTTTGGGACCCATGCTTTTGCATGGGAGCCCCAGGATCTCCAATAAGAGGGAAGTAGCTTTGCCCAAAGGTCTCAGAGGCTTTGTAATCTCCCTGAACAGTTCTCCCATGGGCACCTCACCTTCCTGCAGAATGAGTGTTACCAGTTCTGCCAGATAAAGCCACATGTGGGGGATGTCAATCTCCATGTCTTCAGCCAATTCCAGGATTTCATCAGCCCTCGGTAGTATTGGACAGTGGAGAGGTGCCCGGCACACAGCAGCCTGTAGAACAGCTTCCCCATGTGCTCTCGAGCGATGGTGCTGCGCTCCAGTGTGGACTCGACGCCATGCCACACAAAGATGAAGAGCAGGGAGGGCGAGGCCAGCTTGATTCCTTTCTAACATGCTGTATAGGGATAGTATTTAATGTGACTCCAAGTTAATTACTCTTGTATTGTGATAGTTCATTATTTTCAATAAGTATGCTTCAGACGTATTAAAATTTTAATGTTGTTACTCATTGATAGTTTTTCCTCTCTAACTTGGTTCTTTAGTGTCTTAAAATTTGTGGATGTGAATTGCATTAAAAACTATTAAATTATTTGCTTTACTAATGCATTTCTCTGAAGTTGAATTTATTTTTATTACTTTCAATATTTCTATATTAGATGTCAAGGCAACAAGAGCAGCCAGGGCATGGAACAGCACCAAATGCAGTTGATGGACAAAGGAGGGATTCCAGATCTGCTATGTTTCGTATTCCAGAATTCAAGTGGTCTCATATGCATCAACGTTTGCTCACTGATCTCTTATTTTCCATAGAAACAGATATACAGATGTGGAGAAGGTTTGTCTATATGTTTATTATACAAGATGTGTGTGCATCTTGGTCTTTGTATTTAAAGACATATACATACATTTTTCAATTATTTTCAAACCTTATATTTGCATTTGGTTGAAAAGTAGAATATACATTATTCTATAGAAGGTTTGGTTGAATTAACTTTTACTCTCCATTATAAGAATCCTTATCTGGATTACAAAAACAAAAAGTTTATTTTTTTCTTTTTGATGGCTTAAGGTTTCCTGTAGCATATTTTGCAGGATGGAATCTGCCAGAAGGTAGGTCGAGCAAGTGAGGATATTAGTAAAAGCACTAAAAGATACTTGAGATTTAAGTATAACATTGCCCATGTCTGTAGCGTAAGAAATCTCTGTACTTCAGATTATCTTCCATTCTGTGATTTATAATTTTAGAAGTGCCTAGTGTGTTTATTTGTATGTGATTCTTAACTGTATTTAAGAGTATTTTATGGCATTACCAAATAAAATGTTAATAGAAAATGCATTTTAATAGCACATTTAGCACCTCTTAATTTTGGCCACATGACTTCTCAGTAAAGATAATTTCATCCAATATTTAAAGTCAGATATGAGTAATGCTTAGTTTTAGCACTGACGAAGGGCATGTATAGTAGCTACTGACATAGAATAGTCTTCTTCTTCGGAGAAAGTATACCCCCCAAACTCGATACATCATTATCTTTCCTGAGTTTTCAAGATGAATCAAAAGCACCTTCTTATCCTCCCTCCCCTCAAATAGGCAAACTGTGATTTCCTTTTCTTAGCTTTATCAGTAAACATCATTTATCTTTGGACAGCCATTCAACAAAGACAGTTATGGACTTTGTGAATAGCAGTGATAATGTCATCTTTGTCCACAACACAATTCATCTCATCTCTCAAGTGATGGACAATATGGTCATGGCTTGTGGGGGAATCCTGCCATTGCTTTCAGCTGCGACATCGGCTACAGTAAGGACTTAAGTACTGTATATGATTGGTGTGAAAACATGAGTGTTATGCATCCTTATTGACTAAAACCATGAATGTAGTGGCTACTTTTCATCATAGTGGCTATAAATTACAAGCAACAGAATCTTTTGCAGTTACCTGAAAGAATTTTAGAATCTGAGGAATGAAGACTAAAAAGAATGTTGATTTCTTAGGGTTGAGTCAGCTAGTGAAGAATATGGTTAACAGTATTTCATCTGAATGTTCCCATTGCCCTTCTTTTTTTAGATAAAATAAGTAAGTCATTCTATTGTCTTAGATATCTGAAAGCTTTACTTTTTATAATACTTGGAAATTTGAGGAATATATTTGGTCGAATTAGATTTTTTTTTTTTTGGCACCGGGCATCAAACTTGGGACCTTGTGCATTTGAGGCAGGTGCAGGAACCACTGAGCTAAATCCCCAGCCCTGTTGAATGAGATTTTTATCAGACTCTACATCTAAATGTCAAACTTCATTCCTTGCAGCATGAACTGGAGACTATTGAACCTACTCAAGGTCTTTCAGTAGAAGCCTCTGTGACATTTTTGCAGAGGCTAATTAGCCTTGTGGATGTGCTTATATTTGCAAGTTCTCTTGGCTTTACTGAAATTGAAGCTGAAAAAAATATGTCATCTGGAGGAATTTTGCGACAGTGTCTCCGACTGGGTAAGCTGTTAAAAACCATTAGTTCAGAATCGTTAGGAGTTTAACATCTTCAGCGGTTCATACATTAAATTGAAATTGGTTTTTCTTCTTTTGGGGAAAGATTGTGTGCAGGCAAAGTTGTCGTATGTGTACATTTTAGTGTCCTATGCATAGTAGTAGTTAGCAAATTGGGGCACGGGGAGGACATACTTTCAAAAATCTGAGGTGATTCTGGCTGGCATACATTTTTCTTCTCCCACTGTACCTTTTGGTCTAAGGTAGTGCTTCTCAGGCTTTATGACTCACCTGAGAGTCTCGGTCAAATGTATATTGGATTATATATACCTGAAGTGAGACATAAACTTGTCTCCCGAGCCCCTTGCGATGCTGGTTTCTCTTGTCTTACATACATGAGTACCAAGGTTCTAAACTGCACCATTCAAATAGAGCCTTCCTTCAAACAAGTTCAGTTATGTTTTAAAGCAATTAGTAAAACAGTTTTGCTTTTCTGGAAGCAGGTCTTGGGTAAAAGTAAAAAAAATAAATAAATAAAATAAATAAAAAAAACAAAACAGAAAAGCAGCGAAAAAACTAGTTATTTGAAATATTTGAAATAATGACATATTTCCCTGTATTTAATATCCATTTCATAAACTAATAAATACCTGTACTTAGCCTTTTTTTGTAGAAGTATTCATTTTACTCAATGTATCATTTGAAGTACTTTAGAGTTGGGATGCTCTAAAGAACTTGATATGGGACTTTGGAGAAGTTATTTTAAAATTTTAAGTAGAGATTCAAATTGATGAACATAACAAAATAGAAGTTGTCATTTATTGACTGTTGTCATTATTACTGATTTTCACATTGAGTTGGCAGTCGGTGAGGAAATCAGAGACCGGAGAAGTTAGGAAACTCATGAAAAACTTTTTTGTTTTGTACCGGGGATCGAACTTGGGACCTTGCGCTTATGAGACAGGCAGCACCACCACTGAGCTAAATCCTCTGCTCAACTCATCTACAATTTGAAAGCTGTAGTTGGTGATGTTGGAATTTGAATATATTTTAGTCTAAGTAGTGTTCTTATTCTTTCTGTTTTAGTATGCTTCTTTAAACTTTCTATTAGTTAAACAATTAAAATATTTAACTTAATTACTTTTGTATATGTCTTTTAAAAAACTTTCCCACTTTCTTAAAAGTGTTTCTACAATTAAAACTACGAGAATACACTAGCAATGCTTCATTTTATTCAATATTCACTAGATTCAGAAGCTAAGGAAATGCTCTTACCTTCCTCATTTTATGACAGAAGATAATGCAGTCTACTCTAGTACCACCTCAGGTCCTTAGGCACAGAAATAGGACCAGGAGAGGACTTGTCCAAGACCACTGGATGGCGCATAATAAGCTAGGGCCACATCCAAGTCCTTTGATCCTGGTCTCCTGCTGTTTCCTGAGGTTGGTGATTAAGGGTAGGGTGGCAACAGTAAAGGAACCTCTACCACTGAGATAGGTTGACACTAGGAAGTCTGGTGTTTCTGTTTGTTTGTTTTTTGGGTTTTCGTTTTTTTTAATTTTAATTTTAATTTTAAAAAAATTTTGTTTTGGTTTTCGTTTTTGCTATGTAGTTCAGGCTGGCCTTGAGGTCACTGTATAGTCTAGACTGCCCTTGAACTTGGGGAAATCCTCCTGCCTCAGCCTCCCAAGTGCTGGGATTACAGGTGTGCGCCACCACACCCACCACCAGCTATCTTGTATATTTTTTTAAACTTCATAGTGCACCTCCAAATTTGATTTTATGCAACCTGTGAAAAAAATCAGTGCAAAAATTATTTTCCATGGGCCGGAGATTTAGCTCAGCAGTGATTCTGGTGCCTGCCTCAAAAGCTCAAGGTCCCGAGTTCGATCCCCGGTACCAAAAAAAAAATATTTTCCAAATAACTGATGCCAAATTTGAGAAAATTGCATTGCATATTTTCTCTCCTTCCCTCTGTTCCTCTCTTCTATTTTTCCAACTTTTTTCTTTGGTACCAGGGATTGAACTCAGGACCTTGTGCTTGCGAGGCAGGTGGTGGAACCACTGAGCTAAATCCCCGGCCTCATTTTTCCAACTTTTGTTGCTCTCTTTTGACACCTTTACTTTTGCTTCTGAATTCTTATACTTACTAGTTATAGGGTAAGCTGGTAGTACTTAACCTTCCCCACTCAAGTTTGCTTTGTTATCCTTAATTTCTCTTCCACTCTTCATCATTTCAAATACCTGGAGCTCTACAGATTTGGTTGGGAATTGAGATGGTTATATAGTATCAAGCGATTCATAATCAAGTGTGCAAGGCATAATTTGTCACTTAGAATTCAAAATTAACTCCTAAATAGTCTGAGTAACTGCCTGTTGGGGGCCTCGTGGGGGCTTCAGAGAGGAGATTTTGGAGTGTATATATATATTTTTTTTTATTCTTTTATTGGTACATTGTAGGTATACAACACAATTACATTTCTCATTGGGAATTGTACCTTTACATAATGCATCTTGGTTCTTATTTTTTTTTCCCATTCCTAGGCCTCCCTTCATGCCCTCCACCCTTCCCTATTTACAAAGACTTTATTTCCATTTTTTCCATTTCTCATCATTTTTCCTTTCCCTTCTTTCCTTTCCCCTGCCCCTCCCACTACCCCTACCCCTTTGGACCTTTTCTTCCTATTTTACATTATCGATTATTCATTCTAATCATTGGTACATTTTAGGTATACAATACAATGACATTCATCATTGGAGATTTGCACCTTCACATAGTCTCTCTTGGTTCTTATTTTTCCCCCTTGCCCAGCCCTCCCTTCAACCCCTCCATTCCTCCCTATTTACAAAGATTTTGTTCCTATTTTTCCATTTTCTCATATTAATCCCATTCCCTTCTATCCTTTCCCCTAGCCCTCCCACTTCCTTCCCCTTTGCCCCTTTTCTTCCTATTTCACATTACCTATTATACATTTATTCCTTATTTACACTTTCTGTTTCTCACACCAGGGAAACTATTCGGTATTTATTCATATGTGTCCTATTTATTTCACTTGAGAGTATTGCCTGAATGTGCATCCACTTAGCTATGTCTCTAATTTCTCATTTTTATGGATGAGTAGTACTCCATTTTATTAAAAAACCACATTTTCTTTATCCAGTCTCCAGTTGATGGGCATTTGGGCTGTTTCCAAGTTTTAGCTATTACAAACTGCGCTGCTATGAACATGGGTGCACATATATCACTGTGGTATGATTCTTTTAATTCTTTGGGGAAGATCCCCAGCAGTGGAATAGCGGAGTCAAATGGGATTTCCAGTCCTAGTTCTTTGAGGTATCTCCATACTGTTTTCTACAGTGGTTGCACCAGTCTACACTCCCACCAGCAGTGGAGCAGGGTTCCTCTTTCCCCACAGCCCCGCCAGCATTTGTTATTGGTTGATTTCATGATAGCAGCCATTCTTTCTGGAGTGAAGTGGAATCTCAGCGTTGTTTTCATTTGCATCTCTCGAACGACCAGTGATGTTGAACATTTTTTCATGTATTTATTTGCTATTTCTACTTCTTTGTGTGAGAAATGTCTGTTCATTTCAGATGCCCATTTTTGGATTGGGTCTTTAAATTTGGGAGGTCTGATCTTTTTAAGTTCTTTATAGATTCGAGATAATAGACCTTTGTCTGAGGAAGAGCAGGTGAAGCTTTTTTCCCACATTGTGGGTTGTCTGTTCACACTGCTGGTGGTTTTTCTTGCTGTGCAGAAGCTTTTTAATAAGAAGAGATCCCACTTGTTGATTGTTTGTGCTAGTTCACGGGCAACTGAGGTTTTGTTCATAAAATCTTTTCCTACACTGATGTCTTCAAGGGTTCTACCTAAACTCTGTTCCAACTGGTTCAGAATTTCTAATTTAATATTTAGATCTGTAATCCATTTTGATTTTAGTTTAGTGCATGGTGAGAGATACAGGTCTAGTTTTAATCTTTGGCAAGTTGAAGCCCAATTTTTCCAGCACCATTTATTAAAGAGGCTATCTTTCCTCCAGTGAGGGTGTTTGGCTCCTTTATCAAAGATGAGATGGATGAGTGTGTCTGGCGTTGTTTCTGCATCTTCTAATCTGTTCCACTGGTCCTCAAGTTTGTTTCTTTGCCAGTACCATGCTGTTTTTATCACAGTAGCTTTGTAGTAGAGTTGCAGGTTGGGGATTGTGATACCCCCTGCCATGTCTCTGTTACCTAGAATTGCTTTTGCTATTCTGGGTCTCTTCTTGTTCCAAATGAATTTTTGGATTGTTTTCTCAAGGCCCATGAAGTATGCTGCTGGGATCTCAATTGGAATTGCATTAAATCTATATAGCAGTTTCGGAAGTATGGCCGTCTTCACTATATTAATCGTTCCTACCCAGGAGCAGGGGGTGTCTGTCCATTTTCTGATATCATCTTCAATCTCTCTTTTCAGAGTGCCATAGTTTTCAGAGACGAGGTCTTTGATTTCTTTTGTTAGGATGATTCCTAGGTATTTCAGTGTTTTGGATGCTATAGTGAAAGGAATTCTTTGCCCTATTGCTCTCTCAGTGAGTCTGTCATTGGTGTAGAGGAAAGCTATTGATTTTTGTGTGTTGACCTTGTAACCAGCTCCTTGACTGAATTTGGTTATTAAGTCTAGAAGACTTTTGGTGGAGTTCTTGGGGTCTTCTATATAGAGTATCATGTCATCTGCAAATAATGACAATTTGACTTCTTCATTACCTATCTTTATTCCTTTTATCCCTTTCTCTTGTCTAATTGCCGTGGCTAATGTTTCCAGAACTATATTGAACAAGAGTGGTGATAGTGGACATCCTTGTCTTGTTCCTGATTTGAGTGTGAAGGATTTCAGTTTTTGACCATTTAGTATGATATTGGCTGTTGGTTTTTCATAGATGGCTTCTATCAGTTTGAGGTAGAAACCATCTATTCCAATTTTTTGTAGGGTTTTTATCATAAATGCATGTTGGATTTTGTCAAATGCTTTTTCTGCATCTATGGAGATAATCATATGGTTTTTGTCCTTGGCTCTATTGCTATAGTGTATTACATTGATTGATTTGCGTGTGTTGAACCATCCCTGCATCCCTGGGATGAATCCCACTTGGTCAGGGTGTATGATCTTCTTGATGATCTTCTGCATTCTGTTTGCCAGTATCTTATTAAGGATTTTTGCATCTATGTTCATTAGTGAGATTGGCCTGTAGTTGTCCTTTTTGGTTGGGTCTTTGTCTGTTTTGGGGATCAAGGTGATGCTTGCTTCCAGGAATGAATTTGGGAGTATTGCTTCCCTTTCAATTTCACTGAAGAGTTTAAACAGTAGTGGCAGCAGTTCCTCTCTAAATGTCTTGTAGAATTCAGCAGTGAAGCCATCAGGGCCCAGGCTTTTCCTAGTTGATAAGTTTTTAATTACATTTTCAATTTCATTGGTTGATATTGGGTTGTTCAGAATTTTTAGGTCTTCTTCTTTCAACTTTGGTAATTCATATGTATGTAGGAATCTGTCCATTTCTTCGGTTTTGTCCATCTTATTGGCGTATAGGTTCTTGAAGTAGGTATTGATGATCCTCTGGATTTCTGGTGGGTCTGTTGTAATTTCACCCTTTTCATTCCTAATTGCATGGATTTGGGCCTTTTCTTTCCTTTTTCTGACAAGGTTGGCTAAGGGCTTGTCAATGTTGTTGATTCTTTCGAAGAACCAACTCTTGGCTTCATTGATTTTTTTGGTATCATTCTCTTAGTCTCCATTGCATTGATTTCTCCTCTGATCTTTATAATTTCCTCCCTTGTATGAGCTCTGGGGTTGTCCTGTTCTTTTTTTTCTAGAAGCTTGAGGTTCAGCATCAGGTTGTTTAATTGGGCTCGTTCTGTTTTCCTAATATGCGTATTCACTGCTATGAATTTCCCTCGTAAGACTGCTTTCATTGTGTCCCACAGATTCTGATATGTTGTATTGTCATTGTCGTTTAAGTGAAGGAACTGTCTGATTTCTTCTTTAATTTCTTCTGTGACCCACTGGTTTTTCAGAAGTGTGTTGTTCAATTTCCACATGTTTATGAAATTTTTCAAGTTTCTTTTGCTATGGATCTCCAATTTCATCGCACTATGGTCTGATAATATACAGGGGATAACTTCAATTCCTTTGCACTTACTTAAACATGTTCTCTGTGTGAGTATGTGGTCTATTTTGGAGAATGACCCATGTGCAGCTGAGAAGAATGTGTATTCTGATTTTGTGGGGTGGAAGACTCTGTAAACATCTGTTAAGTGCATTTGTTCAAGAGTTCAATTGAGTTCTAGTATTTCATTACTTATTTTTAGTCTAGTTGATCTATCTATTTGTGACAGTGGGGTGTTGATGTCCCCCACTACAATTGTATTAGTGCATATATGGCTTTTCATGTCCGTTAGTATTTGTTTTGTATAGTTGGGTGCAGTAGTGTTTGGTGCATAGATATTTATGATTGTCATCTCTTCCTCTTGGATTCTTTCCTTTACAAGGATGTAGTGTCCTTCTTCGTCTCTCTTAATCAGTGTTGGTTTGAAATCTACTTGATCTGCCATGAGGATAGCTACTCCTGCTTTTTTTTGGGTTCCTGTCACATGGAGTATTGTTTTCCACCCTTTAACTTTCAGTCTATGAGTTTCCTTTTGAATTAAGTGTGTTTCTTGTATGCAGCCTATTGTTGGATTTTGCTTCTTGACCCATTCTGCCAGTCTGTTTCTTTTGATTGGTGACTTGAGACCATTAACGTTGATGGTTATACCTGAAACATATTGACTTGTCATTGCCATGACTTTTTCTTTTTGTTGGGTTCTCCCCCTTTACATTGAATTTCTTGTCATGCCAGATGGGTTCGTTCTGCTTTGCTTCCTGGGGTTGTGATCCTCAATGTCTGTTCCTAGGCTATTGTGTAAAATTCTTTGAAGTGCTGGCTTTGTATTCACGAAGTTCCTAAGGTGCTCTTTGTCATGAAAGTATCTCATTTCTCCATCCATTTTGAAAGATAGTTTTGCATGGTACATCAGTCTGGGATAGAGGCTGTTTTCTTTTAGGGCTTGGAATATATCACTCCCAGCTCTTCTTGCCTTGATGGTTTGTGTTGAGAAGTCTGCTGTGATTTGGATGGGCTTTCCTTTGTGTGTGATTTGTTTCTTTTCTCTGACTGCTTGTAGAATTTTGTTCTTCTATTGTGTTTCTGGAATCTCAACAATTATATGCCTATGTGCAGATTTTTTTTTGATCAAGGCTATTTGGAGTCCTATATGCCTCACCTATCTGTATGTCAAGCTCTTTTCCCCTGCTTGGGAAGTTTTCTGCCATTATTTCTGTGAAGAGATTTTTTATGTCATCGCCACTCTCTCCTGTTTCTTCATTGAGTCCAGTCAGTCTTATGTTATTCTTTTTTTCATCATCTAGCAGCTGCTGGATTGATTTCTCATGTTCCTTTAGAATTTTGAAGCAAGTTTTCTTTTCCTGGTCACTAATTGCAATCTTATCTTCTATATCTGAAATTCTGTCCTCACACTGGCTCATTCTGCTGTGTAGACTTTCAATGGAGTTTTTCATGTCCTGGAAATCCATTTGCACCTGTTTTATGGATTCTGTTTGTTTCTTATGTTGGGATTCCATCATGTTCCTCAGCTCCTCTCTAGATTTATTAATCATGTCTTGCACTAAGAGCACAATTTCTCCTGTTATCTGAGAAATTATTTCTGATTTCCTTTTTTCCAGATCCCCTTTTGTTGCCAGTTCAGTGGGTCCAGGTGGTTGAGTATCAGAGGGTTCCATCTCATTTTCCTTTGGGGTTGCTGTAGGTGATCTGGAAGTCTGTTTTTGAGACTTATTTATGTGTTTTCTCATTTTGACTGGGGCGGGCGGCTGTTAGTGCCTGCACGGATTACCTCCTCTGAGCTGGGTGAGGTGGGACAGGGGCCGGGAGCAGTGGTAGGGATGGTGACCCAAAAGCCCTTTCCTGTGGGCTGGGAGCAGCCGGAGGGATGGTGGCTGGGAAACCCCTTCCTCTGGGCCAGGAGCAGTGGGACAGAAGGTGGCCCAAAAGCCCTTTCCTGTGGGCTGGGAGCAGCAGGAGGGATTGTGACTGGGTAGCCCCTTCCTCTGGACCAGGAGCAGTGGGATGGTGGCTCAGAAGCCCCTCCCTCTGGGCTGGGAGCGGTGGGAGGGATGGTGGCCCAGAAGCCCCTTCCTCTGGGCCAGGAGCAGCGGGACAGAAGGTGGTCCAAAAGCCCTTTCCTCTGGGCTGGGAGCAACGGGAGGGATGGTGACCGGGAAGCCCCTTCCTCTGGACCAGGAGCAGTGGGACGGCGACTCAGAAGCCTCTACTTCTGGACCGGGAGCAGCGGGACTCAGTACCTTGGTCTGGTGGTCTGGTGTCCTTTGTGTCTTTGTAGTGTGGAACCAGGTGGCTGCCTTTCTGCAGCAGGGTGATTTGGCATCCTCAGGGTGACTGGGGACCTCCATAGGGCATGGGCAGACCTGCCTGTCTGCAGTGGGCTGATTGGGCGGGTTCTGTGCCACTTGGGACCTTGGTAGGGCGTGGGCAGACCTGCCTGTCTGTAGCGGGCTCTGGAGTGTATATTAATCAGATCCTCTTTTCTGTCCCTCACCTTTTAAGCAATTTTAATGAAAGGTAGTAAATGCTAGACCTTAGAATGCTTCTGATAAATGCTGTATACCCTCTATCAGTTTCTGTTACTATCGTACTATAATGATGCAATGTAAAAAAAAACCATGAAAGTTTTCAGTTTAACCGTTTTACTTTAATGAAGATAATGTAAGATTCTTATCCTAGATTAGTTCATAGCAATGTGATTTACTCTCTCTTTTCTTCCACTGTTCTTTAAATTCTTTTCTTCATTATCTTTTTCTTAATAAAAGGTTGACCCAGCCAACCTGGGTAAGGTTTATGAAACAGTTAAGATTCCTGAACTGAGCTGAGATTTAGCTTAGTAGTAAAATAGTTGCCCAGCATATGCAAGGCCTGGGTTCAGTCCCCAGTACCATCCCCAAACCCCCAAAAGATTTTTGATTCAAAACAGATTCCCTTTTATCAGATCCTAAAAGTGTAGAACACTGGGCTGTACCACCTCCCTAGATCTTAAGTGGATCATAAAAGGGAACAGAATCAGACAACAAGCACTAGGTGATAGTCTAGGGTCATTTTAAGAATTTGCTGATGGTAATCTGTTTTAAACAAGAAGTTATGTTTTTGTATTGTATAGGTGGTTTACATCTGTTCTGAAATCTTAAATAGACCTTTCTTTTCAATCTATTCCTTCATGTGATGTACAGTGTGTGCAGTGGCAGTGAGGAACTGCTTAGAGTGCCAGCAGCATTCCCAGCTGAAAGCCAGGGGAGACTCCGCTCAAGTCCTGCAAACGGTTCATGGCCTGCTTCCCATGGGGAAATCTGCAGCAAAGGTAGGCATGTGGAATCATCAGTTTCCAAAAAGCATACTCATATTTTACAATTAAGATCTTAAATTCATTTGTTCATTTCAACATAAAGCTAAATAAATCTGACAGATTCCCTACAGTAGTTATTTTAGTCTGTGGACATAACATTTAAATGTTTGTGCTTAAATATACAGTAAAGATTTGCTTATACTTAATCTTGTCTACTTTTCCAAATGTTTACTTTTCTTGTTTCTGTGATACCTTTTCCTTCATACGTCAGTTTTTTCTCACAAAACTCCCTCTATACTCACTGACCCCTCACCGTCCCAATAAAGAAGAAAAAGGTTTAGAAAAAGACTGCATAAGGGAATGTTATAGCATGAATTTGTTTCATGAACTGTTGTGCTTATTTTTAAAAAAATCTGTGATATATATTTATTTATTTGTTTCATCTTAGAGTCCAGTGGACATTGTGACTGGTGGCTTATCTCCAGTAAGAGATCTTGACAGGCTCTTGCAAGACATGGATATCAACCGGCTTAGGGCTGTTGTTTTCAGAGACATAGTAAGTTAAAATATTTCCTTTCAGTACTCTGTTAGCTGATACATGTTTCTTCCTGGGTCTGAAGTACTGAAAGCAAAGGGTGTTTTTTTTGTTGTTGTTGTTAAATTCTTTTATTGGTACATTGTAGGTATACAACACAATTACATTTCTCATTGGGAATTGTACCTTTACATAATGCATCTTGGTTCTTATTTTTTCCTCATTCCTAGCCCTCCCTTCACCCCCTCCACCCTTCCCTATTTACAAAGACTTTATTTCCATTTTTTTCATTTCTCCTCATTTTTCCTTTCCCTTCTTTCCTTTCCCTTGCCCCTTCCACTACCCCTACCCCTTTGGACCTTTTCTTCCTATTTTGCATTATCGATTATTTATTCTAATCATTGGTACATTTTAGGTATACAATATAATGACATTCATCATTGGAAATTTGCACCTTTACATATTCTCTCTTGGTTCTTATTTTTCACCCTTGCCCAGCCCTCCCTTTAACCCCTCCATTCCTCCCTATTTACAAAGATTTTGTTCCTATTTTTCCATTTTCTCATATTAATCCCATTCCCTTCTATCCTTTCCCGTAGCCCTCCCACTTCTTTCCCCTTTGCCCCTTTTCTTCCTATTTCACATTACCTATTATACATGTTAATCAGCAAAGGCTGTTTTTAGTATGTAATAGTCCGATGGAGAAAAGAAGGCCTAGAAACCAGTTCTTTTGGAAATGATTTTAGAATCTTAGATTACTGGAAAGGATTATTACACAAATGGAGTTAGTAATAATACTGAAAGACAGTGCGCTCTTATTACATAGTAAGCATCGTCAGGGCTTTTCATATACTTGATAAACCCATTCTCAAGTTTTGTACATTTGATAAAGAATCTGTGGCCAAGAGCATGTGAATACCTTCTGATAGATGAGAGAGCCAGGATTCAGACCCGGCACCTTACCTCCAGAACTGGCTCTGAATGCAGTCAGTTTCTTAACAGAGTATTGTGTTACTGAATATCAGGTATTTTTCCCCTCACAATATATTAGTGTGACAAAAAGGTACAGGATGGGATGCTGCTTTCAGTGTGTTTCATTTTTAAAGATTAAAAAATAGTTTTGTTTTAAATATGGATGGTTTTCATGTGGAAAGTTTGAAACTATATAGGAAGTGTAAAGATGAAACTAAAAATCATGCCAGGCATGGTGGTGCACACTTGCAATCTGAGCACTTGGGAGGCTGAGGCGGGAGGATCACTGTGAGTTTGAGGCTGGCCTGTGCTATGTAGTAAGTTCAAGGCCACCCTGAACTAAAGACCTTGTCTTACCCCTCGCCCCCCAAAATAAAATAAAATTAAATAAAAATCACTTGTAATCTTACTCATCAGCTTTGGGAGTATTATCATTAGTATTTATTGAACATTTATTATGTATTTTGTACTGGATACTCTCTCTCTTTCTTTTTTTTTTTTGTACCGCAGATCAAACTTGGGATCTTGAGCTTGCAAGGCAGGCGGTGGCACCACTGAGCTAAATCCCTGGCCCACTCTAAATATATATTGGATGTATATTTCCTATGTGCTTTATAAACTCAATTTTTTTTCCTTTTTTTCCTCTAATATTTTAGTCCTCTCCTATGTTCTTGACTAGGTCTTTTATACAAGTACTGAATTTCAAGTATTATCAGTGCTTATTAGTTACAGAATGCTGGATGTTCTTTATACACTGTCTCATTTAATTCTCATAATTATCCTGTGAGCAAGATAGCAATAAGAGGATTAATTTTGTTTTTAAGATCACACAATTAGTCAGATGTAGAAATGAGTTAAAGACCTAGGAAATTTGATGGAATAAATAGGGATTTAGCCAGGCATATATAATTCATAACTGATTAAGATATTAAGGCTAAGTAAATGATTTGCCTACATTTTTAATGGTGATATTATTAGCAGTAGTTATAACACATGGCATAGAAATGCATTTATGTCTTCAGAAAAGGGATAGTTAATAAAAGAAGAAAGTAGACATTTATGTTTTAAACTAAAACTAAGAAACTGTTACACATGAACCTACAAAATACCATATTTTTTTTTCTTGGTACTGGGGATCGAACTCAGGACCTTGGGCTTGCGAGGCAGATGTGGCGTGGTGCCCCTAAGCTCAATCCCTAGCCCGATACCGTAGATTTGTCAAATCACAGATATGTCTGAGAATTGCCTCAGGTGGATATGTTAAGAGAGAGCCTGTTATTTTATTTTATTTTTTTGTTTTTTGGTACCGGGGATTGAACTTGGGTCCTTGTGCTTGCGCAGCAGGTGGCGAAACCACTGAGCTAAATCCCCAGTCCTGTTATTTTATTTTTTTCTGAAATGGATGGTATGTTAAACTTTTGACACTAGTTATTTACTATTAACTTTTAGTCTTTTTTTTTTTTGGTACCGGGGATCGCACTCAGGTCATTACGCTTGCGAGGCAGGTGACAGAACCACTGAGCTAGATCTCCGGCCCCTTAACTTTTAGTCTTATTTGTGTCATTAGTTTTTACCTATTTTTGTCTGCCAGGCAACAAACTCAGAGCCTTGGCATGTGAGGCCAGTTCTCTACCATTAAGCTATAACTCCTAGCTCTCTCTGTTTTTTATCCTAAACTTACCTGCTGCTTGAGTTGCCTTTAGTTTTCAGGATTTGATGGATGCATTTGAATGTTTTGTTTAAATTATTTAAACTCAAGCCCACTTTGAAAATTTTCAGCATGAGGAAGAGTGTTGAGTCCTCTTGGACACGGGGAATTGAACAAGATGCAGAGGTCAGTGATAGACACAGTGGTGACCTCGGAGCTAGGGTGGAGCCCTCAGTGCTTTTTCCTTGTGCAGACACTGTAATTTCAGTCCTGGACATGCACACTGAATTGTACTACTTAAAATCCTTTTAAGAATTCCTTTGACGTCCTGCTCTGAGTATCTGATAGTCTCATTTTTTTTCTCCTAGATATTCGTTTTTTAGCACAGCTGTACCTGTGATGTTTTATATATTTTAATTTTTATAATTAGAAATAAAAATCAGTTTTTCTCATGTAGTTGTAATTACTATTGATTAATCCTATAAATTACATGATGGCATATTGCTGAAGATTGAGTTACTCTTTTATTTTTTTGGAGACAGGGTCTTGCTACATAGTTCAGGCTGGCCTTGAACTCACCGCCCAGTCTAGCCTTGAACTCACGGCAATCCTCCTGCCTCAGCATCCCGAGTGCTGGGATTACAGGTGTGCGCCACCATGCCTGGTTGAGTTACTTAATTTTAAAATATGAGCCAGGTTTTCTTTTTTCATGTTTTGAAAATAGTATAAACCTCTAATTTAAAGGCATTTTCCCCTCAAGAGTTTGTCTAATCATTGCTCGGGTGAATTTACTAATACATGTATTAATTTATTATGTAAGTAAAAATGTATTATTTTCTGTGTATATCAAGAGATTCAGAACATCTTTTATGTTTAAATATTATTATGTGAAGTAAAATTAAAAGGTTGTTTTAGTCACTTTCCTGTTGCTAGGATAAAATACGTAACACCCATTCTATTAGTTAGATAGTTTGTATTTTTATATTCAGCATTTGCTTAAGGGAGGAGAGGTTTATTTTGGCTCATGGTTTCAGTCCATGGCTGGCTGGCTGCAAGGCAAGAAGTGGACGGCAAAGAGGCATAGTGGAGGAAAAGGTGCTCAACTCGCGGCAGCCAGGAAGCAGAGAGAGAGGGGAGGACCCCGGGACTGAAATGTCTGTTCCTGCCCAGAGCCCCATGGCCGACTCCCCTCGGAACAGGCCACCTCCCGACAGTGAGTCCTTGTAGCACCCATGATGCAGTCACTTCCCACAGCCCTGCCTCGGCACATGCGAGCCTCTCGGCTCACATCTGAACCCTAGCATCTTACTTTTAACAGTGACAAGAACAACTACTTTTATTTCTTCACAGGAGGATAGCAAACAGGCTCAATTCTTAGCTTTGGCTGTTGTATACTTTATCTCTGTTCTTATGGTCTCAAAGTATAGAGACATTTTGGAACCCCAAAATGAGAGGCGTAGCCATTCACTGCAAGAAACTGGTAGTGAAAATGGGAACGTCTCACTGTCCGGTAAGTGATAATATTTTATTCCCTGGTGCCCAAAATTCATGTAAAACTTTACTCAGTTAATATATTGATTCTGGAATTTAAAGCCTTTTCTATATAAAGTGAGAGCCCATATATTTTTTTCTTTTTTCTTTTCTTTTTTTGGTACTGGGGATCAAACTCAGCACCTTGCGCTTGCAAGGCAGGCGGTGGAACCACTGAGCTAATCCTCAGCCCGAGAGCCCATATTTTTAATAATAGCTACATATTATAGTCTATTTTAAGTATCATATAATTAATTGCAATTGTGAGATGATTTTTATTATTTAAATGAGCATCTAACTATTAAAAGGTAAGTGAGAAAATATCATTTATAAATAGTTAATATTTTTTATTCAGCATTTGGTGTGAAGAATAATGCATATTCTAAGAAAAGACTAACATGACAGACTTATTAACCAATAATAGTAATAATTGGAATTTTAAAAGTAGAAGTATAGTTAGATAAGTAGCTATTTCAGTCATAGCATTAGCTGCCACCCATTGGAGGCATTTTATTTATCCAATAGTATTCATTCATGAATATCTAGGTACTTGAGTGTGTTAATGAAAAAGAAAACTGTCCTCATGGAGCTTATATTCTAATGGAAGGAGAGAGAAAAGAAGTACATGTAATAAATTGTGTAATATTTTAGAAAGTTGTAAAAATGCTAAGAAACGAAAAAAATGAACAGGGTAAAAATTATCAGGAATGAGCGGTAGAGATGGTGTATAGATTTTTTTCTAAAGGAATGAGAAATCACTGGAGAATTTTGGTGCAGGAATTAAAACTGGCTCTTGTTTGTTTACTGAACGGTCTTAGAGATTAAACCCAGGGCCTCTTTTTCGAGCTGCAACCCCAGCCACTTACTTTTCATTTTGAGACAATGCTTCACTAAGCTGTTAGCTAACTGCCCAGGCTGGACTTGGACTTGTGATACTGTTGCTTCAGCTCCCAGAGTTCAGGCTTGTTCCACCATGCCAGATTCCTCATTTATGTTTGTTTGCTTGTTTGTTTTTTGAGACAGAGTCTCGCTATGTAGTCCAAGGTGGCCTTGAACTTATTATGTAGCCCAGGCTGACCTTGAATATATGGTGATCCTCCTGCCTCAGCCTTCTGAGTAGCTGAGTTCACAGGCATCAATCACCACCACACGCGATTGCTTTCAGGATTCCATGTGTTAGACTGGATAGAACACAGTAGGGATGGTTCACCCCACTGCAGACGATGTTTGCTGGGGCTGGGAGGCCTAAGATGGGCTCTCTACTCATCTAGTTGGTGTGTCACCTGGGATGACTGAGAACTGGTGCTGGGCCACTGAAGCCACAGAGCTGGGGTTGAGTCTGGGCCGTCAGCTTCATTCCTCATCTTCTTCCATTAGTATGGAAGGCCTGTTTCCATGCAGTCTTTGCACATGTTCTCTTCAGCAAGGTAGATCAAAAGTCTGATTTCTTAACAGTTTTTTAGGAGTTCTTGGAATGTTTAAGCTGCTACTTTCTTCAAACTTGGGCCCAGAACTGGTCCAGTGCTACTTCTTTCACTTTAGTGAAAGTAATCAGGCCCAGTGTAGTTTTAAGAACTTCTCAGGATGGTGAATACCCGGAAGCATGGGACAGTAGTGCCGTGAAAGTGACTGCCTTCCACCACCAATGAGGAGAACAGTGCAGTGATCCAGCCAAGAGGTGATGGTGGAATGGTGAAAAGCAGTCACATTCTGGATATATTTTGCTGACAGAGAAAACAGGATTTTAGAGCATTAGATGTGGGTTATGGGAAAGAGAAAAGCTATTCAAGAATGATTACAAGGTACAGGGTGGGCAGTAGGCAGGCAAGAAAGGTTTTCTGGGGGAAGACAAAAGAAATTCAGTTTTCAACATGTTGAGTTTAGATGTCTTTTGACATAGATGATGTCAGACAGGCAGTATTACAGTCTGAGTTTATATGTAGGAGAGGTGAGGATGTAGAGGTAGTTTATTATTTATGTGTTATACTGTTTTGACTATAGGTGCATTCATGTAGTATATTTATAGGTAATAGTTTCTGCATTTTAGAATGTGGCATATTTCAGAATTTTAAATAGATGGCTATTAGGGCTGAATGTAGCTTTTTAATGTTGCTTTTCAACTTTTTTATTTGTTCTTCTTTTTCTGCGTAAGATATAGAAAACACACCAGTGGCGGTCAGCCCTTTGACTCTGCCATCCGGGGAGGACTCAGTGGAAAGTGCATTGTCCTCTCGAAGGAAGGACTCTGGCATTGGCGAGGAAACAGCTTCTGGTTTCGGGAGCAATGCACATGTTCCTCTTCCAGCAGCACCTTCCAGTGTCAGTGCAGGCCCCGATGCGATCAGTGAGGTGCTGTGCACTCTTTCTTTAGAAGTCAATAAATCTCAGGAAACAAAAAATGATGGAGGAAATGAGTTGGATAACAAGGTGACGCCAGCAGTTCCAGTTTCTAAAAACGTCAATGTGAAGGACATTCTCCGGAGCTTAGTCAACATCCCGGCAGATGGAGTCACGGTGGATCCCACCCTCCTGCCACCACCCTGCCTTGGTGCTCTTGGTGATCTGTCTGCGGAGCAGCCCGTGCAGTTCAGATCTTTTGACAGGTACTACAGATAGTCTTGTGTTTTGGTGTGCTTACATTTGTAACTTATATTTGATTGAACGTGGCTAAATTTTGTAGCTTCAGTGGCAGAGATGTTTTGATCTGTTTTATAAAAAATATATTTTATTTGGTTCGTACAGCATTTCAGATTTGTTTTGCATACCAATAAGATTATTTAAAAATAATTTTAATAGTATACTAGTGGTATTTTAATAGTGTACAAGTTGTTTGCAGAACTGCTTTTTTTTTATTGTTACAACTTGAAGATAACTTATTTACCAGTGGCTCCCTAACAGTGCCTTGCTGATAATCCTGTGCCAGCCTTTGTGAAACAAAGCGGGGATCTGAACTCCAGCAGACTCAGGAATTCAGTGAGGTTTTCAGAGTCTCCACATCTTGTGGAAGGTGACAAAGATTCTTGACTTTGTTGATCTTACCACCCCGCGAAACCTTTTGCTAATTTTCCTGAACATTTCCTTCTTATATTATAAAATTCTGCCTCTAACACAAATATTTTTTATTAAACATACTGTTTTTAAAAGTTAGTATTTTAATCTGGAAACAAGCTCTAATTTACAGAAAAGTTCTTAGTACAAAGATGTTTTATTTTTACCCAAACCTTATAAGTACTTAATATAGTGTTTCATCACCTCTCAATATTTTATTGTATATTTTCTACATAACTATAATGTATTCATGTAAATAATGAAATTAACATTGATATAATACTTTTAGTCTTCAAATACCTTTCAGTTTTTAATAATTACCTCATTAATGTTCTTTATAGTACAGAGATCAAGTTCAGAATTATGTGTTGCATTTAGTTATTGTATCTTTTTATTCTCTTTCATTCTGGAAGAATAGTTCCTCAGTCTTCCTTGAACTTCGTGATCCTGACACATTATAAGAATGTGGATCAGCCAGCTGAGATTAAACAAATCTCAGGTTAGATTTGTCTCATGTTTTCTCAGCACTGGATTGAGGTTCGTGTGTCTTGGCAGGAGTGTGACAGCAGTGGCACTGTTCCTTCTTGTTCCATCCTGTCAAGTGGCTCAGGACTTTATCTTGTAACTAATGCTGCTCACTTTGACCACTAATTAAAAAGACTCTAGGCTTTTTTACTGTAGAGGTATTCTACAAAACTCCACGAACCTCCTCAGATTTTCATTTCATTCAGTTTATGGTCTTACAGTTTCTATTTTATTCATGGCTTATAGTCTGTTATCATTGTTTATGTTGATGCGTCAGTTTGGCCAGTGGGATTCTCTTTCACTTCTATTTTCTTTTCATATGTTCCTATCACAATTTAACCTTTTTAAATGAATATTTTATTGTTGCTCATACACATTGTTGGACTATGCCCCAATACACTTTTTACTTACCTAGTCCTTTCCCTCTATCAGATTGTTCCCTCCTTCCCTCTCTCATCATCCCTCAGATGGGGTCTCACTGTGTTGGCCAGGTTGTCCTTTAAAACAATCCTTCTGTCTCAGCCTTCTAGTAGCTGGGACCACAGGTGCATGCCAGCTTTGATTATCTCCTGTACTTCCTGTTCTCTATTTCTTCTCTCCAAGCTTTGTACTGCAGATCTGCCCTGGGCTGACACCATTGACACTGAAGCTGGTTAAGATTGTGTATGGTAGTTAAGATTCTTGGAAAGAAAAGAGAATATATAACTTTGACGGAGAGTCTTTGGCATCATCCTATGTTATCTTGTCCCTTTTCCCTTTATTTAAAAGTTAGGAAATGCCCTGGAGAAAAAGTGATTGACAGTGTTTGAATTTCAGATAAATGACATATAGGTATATATAGGTATAATGATATGACATTATAAATAGAGTATTTCCTAGATTCAAATGTCTTTTTTATAGTTGTTTAAAAATAGGTTTAGAAGAATTAAAACATTGACTCTAAAAATCAGACAAAACAAGGTTTGAGATTTGGCTCATTCATTTATTAGTGAATCTGGACAAGTTATCTCATCCCTAAACTAATATTAGATAGCTGTTAAGGAGAAAACAAAGGCCAGAATATAATGCATTGATGTGAATAGAAATTCAGCTATCATATCTAATGAGCCACTGAGTCCCTGCTGCTGCATTGTTGTTGTCTTGTGTGCATATAGACACTAAATATTTGGAATATATATTGCAGATAAAAGTGTTATAATCTTAGTACACATATATATCATGAACTGTGTTAGTCAGCTTTTCTGTTGTTGGGACAAAATATTTGACACCCAGAATTTAAGGGAGAAGTTTATTGAGCTCACAGCTACAGAAGGTTTAGTCTGTGGTTGATAGGCTCCCAGGCAGAAACATTATAGTAGAAGGGCATGGCACAGGTAAGTTACTCAACTCATGGCATCCAAGAAACAGAGAGAGGAAAAGGAGGAGATAGGGATAAGAACATACCCTTCTAGGTCAGCCTCCAGTGACTCACCTCTTCTGACCAGGCCCCGCCTCCTAATAGCATATTTAGCTATGAACTCATTAATATATTAATCCACTGATGAGTGTAGCACTCCCATGATCCAGTCACCTTCCAAAACCCCACCCCTGAACACATGAGACTTTTGGGAACTTTTTTTTGACTGGGGATCAAACTTGGGACCTTGAGCTTGCGAGGCAGGCAGTGGAACCACTGAGCTAAATCCCCAGCCCCACTGTTGATATATTAAGATGTGTGTATCACTAATAATGATGGAAATGCATATTAAAATAACTAGAAGATATTTTGCCCTAATATAATTGAGTAGTTTTTAAAATAATACCTGTTATTAATGAGGATGTCAGAAAACATTTTTATTCTTTGTTGAAAGGGCATTTTGCTACAGTTCATTGGAGGGCAAATTGGCAGTAGTAATTAAAAATTAAAATATGTAAACTCAATTCCACATCTGGATGTTTATGCAGAAGAAATATACAGTAAAATTGTTTTCTGCAAGAGAAATTTCATAATTAAGCTAATACCCATTGAGATTTTTCTTGTATGAAAGTCTGTTCTTAACACATTATGTATTTAGATGGGTAGTTACTATTTTTATCTCTGATGTACAGATGAAGAAACTGAGACACAAGAAATTAAGTAGCTTATAGTCTTATGCTAGTAAAAAGTAGTGCTAAGTCTTGAACCTACTGTCTAACTGTAGTGTGTGTTCTTTGATGTGCTATGCTACATTGCATGGCAGCATTGGTTTTTAATAGTGAAAAATTGATTTATAGTTACTAATCTATGAAGGATTGGTTTCATGGTTTTTTTAATACATATTATGTATACATATTGAGCATTCTTAGTCAGAAAGTCTAAAATGCTCCAGAATTTGTATTTTTTGAGCACCAACATAAACACCAGGAGTACAAAGTTCCACATCTCATGAGATATAGATCACAGTCAAACCACAGCCATACTAAAAATACAGTATTGCATAAGTTTACCTTCAGGCTGTGTGCATAAGGTTGTATATGAAACATAAGTACCTTTCATGCTTAGAATTGGGTCCTATCCCCAAGATGTTTCATTAGATACCTGCAGATATTCCAAAGCCAAAACAAACCAAACCAAAACAAAACCCCCCCCGAAATCTGAGAACCTTCTGGAGCCACACATTGCAGATGAGGCACACTCAGCCTGCAAGTACAATGCAGCCATTAAAGGGGGGGGACATTGTGTTTTGTTGCACAAGGATATTGAAGGTAATTTTTAAATGAAAAAAACAACAAAATAGTGTACATACAGTTTAGAATTTGTGATTTTGAAAAGATAGCTATATATGTTCCCATATCGTTCAAAAAAGTAAATATTGAACTATTAATGGCAATGGTTTTTTTGAGAGTGGGATGTGGTATAAATTATCAGGGTTTTAAAAAAGTTCTCAGTTTTTTAAAAAAATTGTTAACATTTGTATTATTATAATACTCAGAAATATTTAAGTGAGACTACATTTTTTTTTTGTACTGGGGATCAAACTCAGGACCTTGTGCCTGCGAGGCAGGTGGCAGAACCACTGAGCTAAATCCCTGACCCAAGACTACATTCTAAAATTTAGTGTATCTTGTCAATATAGTAAAACAAATTTTTTGCTAATAAATTATGCAGATTTTATATATTTTGACATTTCTTTATAAATAATGTTGAAATTAATTCTATGCCTTATGATAACTTAAGTGAGATTTTAGTTAAGAAGCCATGGTTAGGTATGTAATACATTTTACGGAGTATATTGAAATAGAAAAGATAATTTTGATAATTGCATTTTTCAGAATGTTCTGTGGAAGTTTACATGTCTTGTATGCATTTAACATACTGTCTGATGGAGAACAAACTGCTCTTGGCGCCGGCCCCCCCCCCCCCCCCCCCCCCCCCCCCGCATAGCAAGAGACACCTTTTGAAAAACTTTCATGCAGCCATGGGCCAATGGAGTATCTTTGGGGATTTCAAAGCATCCCTCTGATCACGTATTTATCTCAGGAATGCTGTGTCAGAAATCACAACTCTCCTCATATCTTAAGAATTATCAACTTCCAAGCAATAGCTGGAAAGTTTAGAGTAACAGCTAGATGAGTGAAACCTTGCTGAAAGGCTGCCAGGTTGCAGGCCTTTGTGAAAGGAAAGGTGTTTGTGTTCATTCCTATGCCAAAATTCTTGCTCTTATCTAATTTGAAGATCCTCTCTGGTGATTAGTGGGATGCCAGGGATTTATCTTGATAAAGTTCAAGGGCTGGTCTGGCTTTTCAACTGGATCCTTAGGGACTAGAGGGCTAAACTAAATGCTTTTTTTCTTTTTCAGTGGCTGGTTTGCATGTTAAATGAAACAGCATTCATGTGACGGTTTGTGATATTTGAAACTGATTTAATTCTGAAAGAGAACTTTTGAACTTTAGTTATCAAGAGGATATTGTTGCTGTTTGCCTATTGTTAATTAAAAGAAAATTTCAAAATCCCTAGTTCACGTTAAAGAAAAATCAGCAGTGATTTCACGTGCTGTGTGGGGGACCTTAGAGATACTGCTCTCTCACATTTGCGATGGGGACCACATGTAGTGCCACCCCTCCGTTGTAGTAACTATAAATGAAATAATTCATGTGTGTCCTTAGCACAGTGCCCCACAAATATTAAGCATTTATTAAAATATTTGAGTCCAAAAAGAAAAACTTTCAGTAAATTTTTATCTTTTTTGGTGGTGCTAGATGTTGAACCCAGAGCCTTGTGTACATACTCTTACATTAACCTACATCTCCAGCTGTTTTGTTTTGAGACAGGGCCTCTGTCACTTTTCCAGGCTGGCCTCAATCTTGCAGTGCTTCTGCTTTCGCCTCCCAAGAAGTTGGGATTACACTCTGCCAGGCTAAAATTGTATCTTTTTAATATTTGGTTTTTAATTGTCAGTTTGGAAAACCAGTGTGCATAACTGGTTGTCTTCTTCATTCTTTATGACAAAAAGCTGAGAGTACTTTTTGTTAAAATTTATGGCTTTATACAAAATTCAGGTAAGTATTTCTTAAACAGTAAAAGGGATTTCATTTTGTTTCTTAAATTGAAACTCAAAGGCTGAGGTGTAGCTCAGTGGCAGATCATGTGCTTAGTGTGCAGAACGCCCTGGGTTCAACCTCTACTACATATAAATAAAAAAATAAGAAAAGAAACTTACGCTGTAGTCTGAGAAAGATGGCAGAAATACCTCTTGCATATTGCATGGCATATAGGCTGTGGAAGTTTGGTCTAAAGCATAGTGTGTTTTCTTTGTATTTTCCAAAGCATTTTATAGAAAGGTAATGCAAAATGCTTAGTTCTGGGATGATCAGTCACCCAGTATGGGTAAATTTTAATTTCTAGGCTACTGTTTAATCTGTGGAACATGCATTACTAGTTTAGATTTAACACATATATACAGGATGAACATGGTATGTTAAAGGTAAGTTAAAGATCCCTTCTGTTGAAAATTTTAGCCTTTTATATGAGAACTTTATAATAATAATGAAGATGGCTGGTAAAAGAGTATGAAAGTGTATCAAAATCTACTCACCACTTCGTGTCCTTTTAATTGGACTATTATGACTTTGAATTTTCCTTATTTTTGTATGGCCCAAATCCGAAGCAATATTGTTAACTTTCCCAGAAATGATTTGAATCAGTCAGTGAATTTAGAAATTCATTATTTTATTTCTCTTTTATATACTTCTTACATAAAGAATGCAGTTTTTTCCATTTATAAGCAAATTTTAGTGATTTAATGATTGTTAATATGTAATTTAATAGCTTGAAGATCTTCACTACTGTTGCTTATAGATAATTATAGAATTAATTTTAAATGTTAGTGTGATTATGATGATGGTTTGAAAACCCTGTTAATATACTAAAAACTGCTTAATTGTATACTTCAAGTGAGTGAATTATATGGTAATGTGAATTGTGTATCTCAAAACTAGTAAGGGTCACTATGAGCAAACAGTTCAAATTGGGGTTCTGGTTTTAGACAGATTTTTAGGGCAGCTCTGGAATTTGTTTTGGCTGTTTACTATTCTGAGCTTTAGTTTTAAAATTTTAAAAATGGAAGTCATATGTACCTTAGGATTTTGAGTATTGAAAAATAATTTCTGGCATAGTGTCTGCTTGATAAGTCATAGCTGCTATTAAAATGCATAATTTTATGTTAGATAACAGGATTTTGTAGGAACACAAATAATAGTGGCTTATGAACTTTGACTTGGGGAACCTGGGAAGGCTTACTTACCTTTGAGCAGCTTTGAAGCATGAGCAAAGGGGATTTTTTTTTTAAAGGTTGGACTTGTGAAATGATACAACATGCTTAGGATCTATCAGAATATACTGTATACAGATTTACAACAGAATATCATACAGATATCTGAGCAGTGCTGGGTTAAAGATAAATACATATATAGAAGGCCGTATTTCCTGGGACTTTGTAAGATCTTGTACAGTAAACATATATGGATTGTGACAGAATTATTAACAGCAGGATTATCAACATGCTCAAGGATTAGAAAAGAAGTCAAGTTATTTATTGTGTTGAATTAACCATGTTATAGACAAATAGGTTTTGTGTAGATAATGGGACATCTGTAGCAAATTTTTCCAGCATTTTATTTTGAAAATGATCCAGCATAGAGAAGATGACATAATTGTACTGAGATCCTATAATTAGCCTTTATCTGTATTTATTTCTTCATAGAACTCTTCACGTATCTATCTATCAATCTTATGTTTTGGATGTATTTCAGAGTAAATTGCAGATACTGTATTAGTTCACTTCATTCTTAAACACTCAGTGTATAGCTCTCTAGTGACCAATATGGCAATATGGTTTTTAAGATAAAATTTACCTACCACGAAAAGCCTATTATTATTATTATTATGTTTTGCAGTGCTAGGGATCAAACCCAGGACCTTGTGCATGCTAGGCAACTTCTCTACCACCGAGCCACACCTTTTCAGCCTGAAAGGCACAAATCTTAGGCATACCATTTGATGAGTTTGGACAAACTCATGAACCTCAAAAATGCCCATCAAGATGTCATTATTCTATTTTTTTTTTTTTGTACCTGGGATCGAACTCGGGACCTTGCGCTTGTGGCAACACAACTGAGCTAAATCCCCAGTCAAGATGTCATTATTCTTGAAAGTTCCTCCTTCCCAGCTAATTCCTGTCAGTGTTCACCAACAGCAATTATTATTCTGATTTTTCTACTATTGATTACTTTTGCCTGTTGTAGAATTTTTTCTAAATGGAAGGACAGAGTATGTGTTCTTTACCATAAGGCTTCCTTCATTTAGTGTGATGCTTTTGAGATTCGTCCATGTTGTGTGGCAGTAGTTCGATCATTTCATTGCTGAGCAGTATTTTATTATATGTTTATCATCATATAAAAATATTTGTTTTACAAGTAAAGTGTCTGTGAATCTAATTGCATACATTTTTTTTTTTAAAGTTGCGGCCAAACTATTTTATTTTATTTTTATTTTTTTTGGTACCAGGGATCATTGCATACATTTTTGTGGGCTTAACTTTTCATGGGAAAATTCTTTGGAATGAAATTTTTAGGTCATAAGGTAGATATATCTGAAATATTGATTATAGAAAAAGTATTTTCACTTTTTAAAATATTTTTGGTGCTCCTGTCCAAACTTATCAATTATATGAGTAAACTACTAGTTATGGCTCTTTCCTTTGTGCGTAGGATATGAAAATATTCTCCAGATTTCTCCTGCTCCCCAAAACAGGTTGCTGAATGATAGGGGTTTTCTTAAACAATAGGGTTGTAAATTTCTGCCTAGAGTGGGAGAAATGCAAACTACATTTTGTATTGTGTTCTGAACGCACCACCAGCACACATGTACGTGCATGCACGTGCACACACACACACGCACGCACGCACATGCACAGGGGTCATAGCTACTTCCCCTTAAGTCAATAATCTTCATCTGATATAAGCTACGATGATTTAAGCACACCATTTTGGATTGGGGGCTCAGGTGGCTGTTGCTTCTATTTTTTAGTGTATAGTTAACATTGGCAGTCACCCTTATAATGATGTGACACCAGCTACCCTCAAGTACATTGAATAAGCCAGGCCTAGCACAAGAGAAGTTGATTTAATTGGCAACACTGTTTGCCCTCACATGATAGTCACTGGAGTAAAATTGAACCTATTTCGCTTTGTTTTATCTCTTTTTGAAATAACAAGAAAATTCCATTTCAAAATACTGCAATTACATAATTTCTGCTTTTAAATATATTTATTCGGAACAAGTACCTAAGTAACTCTGTTTAGAAACCAAATACTTTAAAGCTACTAAGGGAATACTTGCAGCTTGTAGTTAGAGTATTGTCAACAAAAGATGTGATTAAATAAATTGAATGTTGAAGACTTTAGGCTTATGTTTAACACCAGGTAATTAAAAGTAAGCACTGCTATGGGAGTGCATTATATATCAGCTGTCCTCTTTACCTCATTAACTGGGCTTTTGCATGTTTATGGAGCTAACTTCAATTAAAAATGCCTTTTAAGTTATGTCTAACAAGGTATTTTAGTTACTATTTTGGTGTAAAGTATTACACTTTAATTGAAATTGGTATATTATAAATACCTATGTGAGAATAACACACAGGATGAACAACTTTCATTATTTGATATTTTAACATTTACTGTTTTACCTGTACAATGTCTATATATTATTCTGAAAAGATACAGTCTTTGGGATTTAGAAAAAGAAAAAGAAAAACTTGAGTTATATACCTGTTAGGAATTATGTATCTCTATCCCCCCCTCCCCCCAGAGAGTTTCTAAGGTTTTATGATTTTAAATTGACAATTCTTTAAAATCCTTTTAAAAACATGTTGGAATTTCTGCTTTAGTTCTGAGGTTAAAAGATGCTTAATTGCTTTTTTATTCGAGTGTCACTTTTCCTTCTTTACAATATATTTTAAATTATATTTTATGTGTTAGTTAATTAAAGATGATCCTAAATTGAAGTACTCATATATGGTGCATGTAAATTTAAATGTTAAAATGCATTGTTGTATTTCTGAAAAGTGTTTTAGTTCTAAAAAAATTGAAATTGCTTCTTAGTTTTTATTCTGAAATTAAATATAATCAACTCAAGTGATCTATATTTTTCATTCTGTTTACTTTTTTCATTACAGAAGTGTCATCATTGCAACAAAAAAATCAGCAGCCTTACCATCCACACTTGCTCCAAGTGTGCCTACCAATGCTGTTAGTGTGGTTTCTTCAGCAGAGTCAGCCCAGGCTTCCGATGTGGGAGGAGAGTCACCAGGTGAGTTAGTTATCAGTGATGTCACCAAAAAAGTGTCTCTAGATCCCAGTTTAATTTTTTTTTTTTCTGTACTGGGGATCGAACTCAGGACCTTGTGCTTTCAAGGCAGGCAGCAGAACCACTGAGCTAAATCCCCGGCCCAATCCCAGTTTAATTGATGGAAATGTCGAGAAGCTTGTTAGGCACACTGGAAACCGTTGTGCTTTATATTATAGTGTTGCATTGTTTTCTAATTTTCTGAATGAACTTGAGCACAATCAAACAAATAAAGGATTTCAGTGTTTTTCTCTACTTACATTTAACACCATGTAATAAATTAGATGCTGCTAGTTAGTTGGATGGATGAATGCACGCATGAGGTGCATATGTCTCTATAAGAAGGTTTTAGTGACATGTACCTATTTAAAACATGATTATTGGGCCGGGGATTTAGCTCAGTGGTTCCGCCACCTGCCTCGAAAGCGCAGGGTCCTGAGTTTGATCCCCAGTACCAAAAAACAAAAAAAACATGGTTATTGATTATACACTGTCTAGTACTTTTTTTTCTGCATTTTTATGAATTAGAGTCTTGGAAATGGAATACTCTTCTGAAGTACAGCATCATTCTAGCACTGTTATACTGGATCAAAATATTTTATAGATTTTCCTTTTGCCCATGTCCTTCTACACTCCTTCCAACTCTAAAAGCATCTAAATAAATGGGTGCAAGATCCTTAATCCCTGTATTTTGCCTGGAAGCTTAGAGGTGATATCAGCGAAACTTGAAGAATATGCATTATGAAAATGAACAAGGTAGGAAAAGGGAATGTTCTCAACAGATGTTCTATTTTATAAAAAAAAATAAGATGGGGTAACCCCAAAAGGACTCATGTTGGGACTCTAGAATAAACTTAATGAAAAATAAAGGAATTTTGAATGAATGACTTGGTGGATTTTATGATTGGAAATGACGTTTTTCCTTCTTTTGAGATATCTCAAGCAAGGTTTTGCCTTCTATCTCTGTTCTACTTTTATTTGACTAAGTAATGTGTCTCAGTTTTGTTTCAAACTTCAGGTGGCTTCTAGGCTTTAGTCAGGGACTTTTTTTTCTCTTGTTATGTGCTATAATCATGTGTTCAAAAAAACCCTGCAATACTGTAACTATTTATTCCTTTTGTCTTCCCTGATTTTTTCTACTTGTAATAATAAAATATTTTTGAAGTTTTAAATGCACCTAATGATTTAAAAAAATTTATAATGTTTATTGAAAAAATAGGGCCGGGGATTTAGCTCAGTAATTCTGCTGCCTGCTTCACAAGTGCAAGGTCCCGAGTTCAATCCCAGGTACCAAAAAAAGAAAAATTATTAACAGTATGTTAAGTAAAAAAATAGCATGCAATACTTTATAGACCATATAATTACAACTATGTGAACTTACACCTTTTATATATGGTGAAAGCAAGAAAGTAGACTGTAAAGTTACTTGATTTATCTCCATGTAGTTGTACTAGTGGCAGTTGTTTTTTTTTTCTGGTGGTATCGAGGATCGAACTGAGAACCTTGTGCTTGCAAGGCAGGCATGGTGCCACTGAGCTAAATCCCTGGCCGTACTACTGGCGGTTTTGATTTTCAAAATTTACTTTCATTATCTTTTCCAAAATTTTATAAGTAGACATAATTTTTATACTTCGGAAAAAATAGATAGGAAAATGTTTCCACCTGGAAACTAAAAGCTGCGATAGTTGTAGAGTTTTGTGCTACTTTGATTTTTATTTTAACAAAACATTGTTTTAAATTAATAGACTATTTTTTAGATCAATTGTAAGATTAGAAGAATTGAGATGAAAGTGTAGAGTTATCATATTTCCTGCATCCTTCTCTTCCCAGAGAAAATCGGTAATCTATTTTGATTTAAATATACAAATCTTTGCTCTTTTACCCTCACCCAAAGTCCTTAAAAAATCAACTGTGATTTTTCAAGCCCCTTTTGGGGAAAATGCAGTAGTTACCAATGTGTGTGAAAACTGTTTGCTTGCATCTTTTAAATTCAATAATAGTGAATACCTCAGGAACTTCTCAGAGCAAACCTAGCAATTTGAGAAGTTCAGAATACACTTAGCACAATATTTTCTTGTTAGTTTGAACATATTGCCCTTTTATTTCAGTTTATGAGACATTAAATAGGGTCCTCTGAAGACTTTTAAGTATAATCTTCCAAATTTAAATCATAGAGTTTTCAAAAACAAAATTGAAAAAAATTAGTTTTCAGAGGAGATGTAAGAAACAGAAAGACCACCTGCCTCACAAGTGCAAGGTCCTAAGTTTGATCCCCGGTACCAGAAAAGAAAAAAAGAAGAAAAAAAGCACAAAGAAAACTGATATATTTGAGTAACATCTAACATAAAGCAGTATTATACATTTCCTTGTAAAGACATTGTAGTTTTTGTCCAGTAAATCCATTATACTGAAATGCAGAATTTGCTGTTTTGAAAACTATTGTATTTATTTGCTAAAAAACTATAAAACCCTATATTATCGATCTGGGCCACAGTATACCTAATGTACCATTTCCTCCCCCTATTATTACAATGTTGTTTAATTTGTGGTTTCTCAAATAGGAGCACCATGTTGACCTAGAATCTTTATTTTCTGTTCCTCCTTGATTAATTGTTGGTACTAGGGATCAAACCCAAGGTTTCTCATATGCAAAGTATTTATTGTACCACTCAACCTCACCCATAGTAATTTCATTTATTCCCTATGTGATATGGGTCTTTTTTAAAAAAAAATCACTTATTTTGATTTCCACATGTGACCCTTCTTTTCCTTTTTTTGTTTTAGTATCCTCTTGTTACTGTTATGTGGTTTCTCCATTTCATTACTTAAATTCTGATAATTAATTATACTGCCTTGATAAGAAAATAAATCTCATTCAGTTTTGGTTTTTCAGTTATCCTACTTCTTAACTCCCCTGTGGCCATGTTTTATATACTGTTCCCTACCACGCTAGTCTTAGTACCTGGTAGTTACTCCTTTTTACTTGGAATCTCTCTTCTACAAAGAATTCTCTCCTCTTGGTCAGTCCTTTCAACTGACAGACTTTTGTTTTCTTTTCCTGTGTCTTTATTTACCATTTAAAAAAATCTGTGTATCTTTCATAAAAAAATTAAATTTATTTTCTTTTTCTTGGTACCATCAGGTTTGGGAAAAATAATTTGTGGATGAATTGATTATTGTTGTATGGTATTCTGAGCAAGGCTGTTTATTCTTGAAATCTGGGTAAATTAGGTATTAGTCTTAGTTTGGTCTTTTTATATAAAAGTACAGTTTATATATGTCTCTATAAACTTCACTCTTTGTACTTGGGCATGACTGTAGTCCAAAAAATGGACTGCTCAAATTCAGTAATACATTATTAATTTATCAAAACTTTATTTGATGGTGTAATTTATTAGTACAAATGAGAATTTCCATGGAAGAAACCATGTGAATATAAAACATTAAATATGAATTTCATAGCAGAAAGGTTTAAGCTATTTGAAAATATTGATATTAAAGTAGGACTTCTAAATTGTACATGTAGTATCACTAAAGAAAAACTAAGGTTGGATAGACTGATACCAGAAAGAGAATTAGAACTCACTTATTTTATATATGATGTTAACATTGGGGAAGTAGGGTGAGTGGACAGAAAAGTTTATAGTTTAAATCTAAAATTAATGCAAAATAAAAAAGTTTTAAAGAAAAAACTTCTCACCTTTAGACAAGATCAAAAATTTTTCTATTTAAATATTGTCATAAAATTATTTTATAGTTAAGCTTAAAATTAAGGATTCTTACATTTGCTGTTAAGTGGTATATATTATTCAATCTATAATTAACATTTTATAACATTTTTAGTATAGAGATTTTGAATTTTACTTGAAATATTTTACCTTAGCTTCACCAGCCTTTTTTCAGCAAAAATATGTAATCTAATAGCAACAATGACAAACCTCCCTTTTAAGATTTCTAAAATTTCCGTTAGTACATGTTTGCAGTATGCAAATTTCACTTGAGTGGTAAAAGTTCTTCACTAAAGGACAAGGTGCATCTTTTGTATATGCATTGTTTTCAAAGAAAGTAAAAGAGAACAAATTTTCGTAAATACACAAAAATCTGGACACTTTAAAGTTATTCATCATCAAAGATTTAATTACCTAGTATACAGTGTTCTTCTGCATGTTAATATGCTATTACTCTTTTTTCAAATATGGTGTAGTATTTTTCTGCCATGCTGCAAAAGCATTTTATAAATGGTTAAATCAAAATTGAGTCTAATTAGGTGAACTGTTCTCTAATAATTTATATTCTGAGTGTTTGCTAATTTGCAAAATTTAGCAGTTTGACAACTTAATAAAATGCTCGGCTCCATTCTGTTTATCAGAACCATGCACATTATTAATTAGAAAAGTCTTTAATGTTAGGGGAAAGTATTTGGTCATAACTATCTTTGTTTTATGTAATATTTAACCCAAGAGACTTATCTCTATTAATTCAATAGAAGTTCCTTTTATTTAATGGGGAGTTTTCACTGGGCACCTAGACTATCCCTCACAGAATGAAGTGGTCCAGGAGACAGGCAGACACAGAGACACAAGCACGCCTGCACACAACACACAGTGTAGCAGTGTTTAGGGATTAAAAGTTGGCATTTGTTTTAATAATTCTTTATTGTAAGGGACATCAGTTATTTAGACCCTAAGGGACTTTGAATAAATAATTGACTATTCCCTGGATAGATGCTAGACAGATGATCCATTTGCATTTTCCCTTTTGTTCTTTTGAATGTCTGGAAGCCTGTCAGTTTGAAGGAGCCAGTTTATCAGTGCAAGGATAAGGAAAAGATAAGTCAGTATCCTTCCACATGTTATATCTAGCTTCTGCACTTGGATGTGTGTGATCCTCTGTTGGAAATATTTAATGCTAAATTAATCTGAAATGAGTTTGTCATGAGTTTATTTTTTTTCTGAATTCAAAATATGCCGAATATATTTGGAATTAAATTTTCTTTCTGGTAGGAGTGAAGTACAACTTGGTGTGGAATTGCTGATACATTTAGTTTATTCTTTTATGTGAATATTTTTTTCTTATAACTATTGCCAGTTAATTTATTTATCCTTGTTGGCTGATTATCTTCTGCGTTAAGAAGACCACTTTGTAAGATCTCTTTTTGCTATAGTCTCTTCTTGGCATGAAGATTGGCATGTTTTCTAGCATATTGCCAGGAAGTAATTTTTATTTCATTTAGAACCTTCTATTTCAGATTTTAATATGCATTTTAACTCATTAAAATTAGGGTCAATTAGCAGAGTAAAAGCTAGTAATTTTTTTTATAATTACTGCCTAAAGCCTCATACAGCAATTTTTTGGGGATTTATTATTCTCACTTTTATATTTACATAGATGGAGCTTTATGTGTTCCTTTCTGTCAACTTCATAGAAGTTCAAGAAGAGCTATCAAAACATTTTAGGGAAAGTTATGTATTAAAAGTAAAAAGTCATTAAAAACTAACATCAACTAACAAAATAAAACTGAGAAATATTTTACTAATCATTAGTAATAGGAGTGGCCAACTGTTTTTCAAGGATCATCTTGCTCTGAAGAATCTAGGAAATTGCAAGTGTCATTTAATGAGTGCAGTAAAGCTCTTGAGCCTTTGAAGTAATTGATGGAATGTTGTGTATGCATGGAGGGATTGGACCTGGCTCTCAGAAATACCAGATTTTAACTGGGCTCAGTGGTAATGCTTATGTAGTGGTAGTGCTTGTAATACCAGCTACTCCTGAAGCTGAGGCAGGAGGATGGCAAGTTTGAGGCTAGGCTGGGTAATTAGTGAGACCTTGTCTTATAATAAGATAAAAAATAAATATATAGAGCCAGGAGCATGCCTCAGGGCTACAGTGCTAAAGGTGTCAGTCCTGTCACCTGTCAAGTCATGGTAGGTTTCAGTGGAGCAGGCCACCATGTTCCAGTGGTGTACCAGGAAGTGCAAAACTTCCATACCCCTTTCCTGGTCACCTTGTTGTTATGACTATAATAAACATAAAAATCATTTTCAGTACACTGTAACAAGTGCACTAAGTTATATACTGTAATTATAATGAGGATATAAATGAGAAAGTGTAAATACTTGAGTTAAGAAAGGTTTCTGAAGTGTTCCTTCATTGTTGGCCAGAAAAGACTCAGGAGCATTCAGAGTATAGCAGAAATTTTCCATTCCTGAATAAGGAGAGTTTTCATGGTCGTGGAAGTATAACCATTTAATTAATGTTGGAACTAGTTGCTTCTGATTTTTGCTTCATTTAAAAGAATGCTTCTGCTTGTCAATTTCTGTTGACACTGGTGCTGAATAGAAGGAATTTTGAACCTAATTTTAGTGATTTAGAATTTACTTATTTGTTAAGTCTTCAGCTCTTGGCCAGAAGGATTGCTTAGGATGATAATTGACCTTGTAATTGACATTTATATATGAAAAGATTCAAGAAAAACATTAATTGTTAGACTTTAATGTTATCCAAATAGCAATGGATGTTTAAAAAATGCATTGTAGTATATTTTTGGTTGACTAGTATAAAGACGTCCTGCTTGCTCAAGTCCTTGTATTTAAAAACAAATTTTCTTTCACAGGCAGTAGACCATCTAATGCAAACTTGCCCTCAGTTCCAACAGTTGGTTCAGTTCTACAAGACCCAGTTTCAAATATGAGGTATGTAATACCCACTAATTTGGGTATTGTACTTTATTTTATTGACTCTTTCTGTGTTTTCCCTTCCTTCTCTCCCTCCCTCATTCCTTTCTTTTCTTCCTTCTATCCTTCCTTCCCACTTTCCCTCCTTTTCGCCTTCTTTTTTTACAGATGTGACATTTAGAGGCTTGGGTTATTTTAGAAGTTCATTTTATTTAAAAAGATATGAAATATAAAATATTTTGTAAGAAATGGCTATTAGTAATAAATAATAAATGCTATATGCATAACATCTATATAAACTTATGGCTTATGTTTCAAATAATTGTAAGTCAAATGTTTGTAATTCATTGTTTTTTCCTATAAAAATGCTGAAATTGTAGATAGCCAGTCTATCAGAGCCTCTATAATACTGAATTATAGATTTTTACTGTCACTTAATTTTGTTTAATTGGAAATGTGAGTTTCAAAATTTAATTTGGAATGCTGTGAACATGTTTTTCACCACTAGAGCTTTAGTGGACACAGAGCTCTGGATTTTCCTTACCATCTTGCAAAAACAGTATTCTACAGTAGGCACTGGGAGCATGGGCTTACATTTGTGATATTATTCAGGGACAAGAAGATTTATGAGATATGTAGAAAGAAATAGTATTAGGGGTAGAACCGATGAGGGGATGATCACTGAGAGCAGAAACTTACATGTTTGCATTGATAGCTCAGTATGGCATAGTGTGAACTGGAAATACTCCTAATGTGAACAGATAAATAGGGATAATTTATATTATTTGTTTTGCTTATAAGTCTGTGGCTACCTCTCAATTTCCTGATATACAGGGGGCCTTAAAAAACCTCTTAAATGTATATGTTTCATAGAGATGACATGGAAATTGAGATCATTATTAACGTGCCCATATGTTATAGAGTTCAGTCAAAAAGCACATGAACTGTTTCCTTCAGTGTATACACATTTATTGAGTTTGTGTCATTGACTGTAGCTGACAACTTAGAAATGAAGACGTAATTTTTGAATCCAAGATACTGATGGTTTAGTGATGAACAGAGAAACCTGATGAAATCTTGTGCTTGTTGAGGTTATGATGGGGCTAAAAAGAAAATTCCTTTAGCTGGTGAGTTAAGACTTCCAGTAAGAACGCATAGGGAAGTTGTTAACCAGGTTGCCAGCCGGATGGCGAGATAGATCAGGAGCAAAAGGCATTTCAGGTAGAAGGACCTACAGGCATAGACAGCCCCAATGCCTCTTCAGGTCAGATTTTATTTTTCACACAGTTGTACATTTATGGAAATACATTTTATTTTAAAAACTAGAAAATTGATAAATTCTATTGAGCAACTTGGGTAACATAATGTCTTCCCATTAGTATTACAGAGAGACTGGAACATGCTTTGGAAAAGGCAGCTCCTCTTCTGCGAGAGATTTTTGTGGATTTTGCACCTTTTCTTTCTCGGACACTTTTGGGTAGCCATGGACAAGAGCTGCTTATTGAAGGAACAAGTAGGCTGTTTTTCTTCATTTATATTTACTTACATTTCAAGATTAAAAACTTAAATGAGCAATAAATACATGGTGTTTCTTTAAGTATTTTCAGCCTTTGATAAGGCTTCTTTTTTTTTTTTGCCATTTCTCTTTTGTTTTGTTAAATTCTTTTATTGGTACATTGTAGGTATACAACACAATTACATTTCTCATTGGGAATTATACCTTTTCATAATGCATCTTGGTTCTTATTTTTTCCCCATTCCTAGCCCTCCCTTCACACCCTCCACCCTTCCCTATTTACAGAGTCTTTGTTTCCATTTTTTCCATTTCTCATCATTTCTCCTTTCCCTTCTTTCCTTTCCCCTGCCCCTCCCACTACCCCTACCCCTTTGGACCTTTTCTTCCTATTTTGCATTATCGATTATTCATTCTAATCATTGGTACATTTTAGGTATACAATATAATGACATTCATTATTGGAAATTTGCACCTTTACATAATCTCTCTTGGTTCTTATTTTTCACCCTTGCCCAGCCCTCCCTTCAAGCCCTCCATTCCTCCCTATTTACAAAGATTTTATTCCTATTTTTCCATTTTCTCATATTAATCCCATTCCCTTCTTGATAAGGCTTCTTGTGAGAGAAGATTTACTCTGAATTTCCTCAGGCAGCACATACCAGTTCAACAGAGGACAGTTTTTCAAGCAGTTAGTTTTATTTAAGAACGTACACTGACTTTAAGCACCAATCTTTGCTTCTAATCTGGAACTTTTTAAGAAGCTGCAAGACTTTAATCAGTGATGATATAGAATTAATTTTTTATTTCAGAAGTGCTTGGGTTAAATGATAGCTAGGTCTCCTTATCTTTGTACATGGTTGATGATTTAGGATAAGAAGCTTGTGCTTTACTCAAGATCATATATCTTGAGTAAACACTCCTATGTATACTCCAGGGACTTTAAATATCAACTTATAGCTTTAGGTGTCATATTTGTGGTTGTATCAGTAGTTAGATGATCCCTAAAAGCTTTCTTAAAACTTGTAAAAAAGCCCCTCTTTTCTAAGGCTTAAGTAGGTTATTAGTTAAGATTCAGTGGACCCTTGACTTATGTTTACAAGAGCTGGTTGTAACTCAAGTTGGTCCATTGAAGACTCAGGTTCCTCTACACAGCCTTCAAAGTCTCTCTTCTATATACAGGAGGATCTCAGTGTCCTTAGAGACACTGGCCCAGGATTTCTCAGTTAACCCCACACAAGAGAGGATGTTGTGATGTTCCTTCTAGAACTCTTTAAGGGTTAATTCTGTATCTGAGAACATCTGGAAGCACAAGCAGCAGGCATTCAGGTTGTAACTCAAGACTTTGTTCATAAGTTAAAACTAAAATTCCAGTTGTGACTCAAGTTGTTCATATGTCAGGCCGGTTTAACTTGAGGGTCCACTATACCTCTGTTGGAGTGTAATAAAAATATAAGGTTTAGGTAAGTTAATAGTTTAAGATACTTGTAATTGAGTGTCAGCTATGGGATACCAGCCCTTCATTTGACTCCTAAAATAACTGTATTTAATTATTAAGCTTTAGTTCAGAATTTCATCCCTGCTATAATTGTATATGAGTGATCTAATTTCCATAGAGTCACAAAAGTAGCAATAAATGTATTCGAAAGAGAGTTCTGTTTTTAGAAACATTCAATTACGTTTTGGGTGGCAATTTACTTTGATCTATCAAAGGAAATAATTTATTTGGCTATGCACTATTTGATATAATGAAGAACTTTTATCAACTAAAAAAATTCAAAAATAATTGAATTGAAAAATGGATTCTGTTTGCAGGGCTATCTCATTTTTATTTCACATATCAAGGATTTATTTTTTTAAAAATTGATATGTGACAGTTATATGTTTGTGTTTCTATACCAGTGTCTTTGAGGCAGAGAGCTTAGTATTATAACAGATCTAATCTGAGGTCTCTGTGGCCTTGGCCTCTGAAGTCCTTTGTTGCTTAACTATACCACACTGCCTACCTCCCAACAAATCTATTTCTATCCTCTGCAAAAGAAAACATTAAGTTTTCAAATCAAACTATAAAGTATTATTTGACGTTTTAGTAACATTGGTATTATGAGCATTCACGTCACATTGGTCAGTTGAGATACATATGTAAATAAATACATGTGTACACATATATAATTTTTCCTTAAATATATGAGTTTTGCAATTTTCCATGTGTGGTAGAAGGGACAGAAGAGCATCTATAAATCTTTCTAACTTTGGACAGCCCAGAGTCCTTTTTATCCTAGTTGTCAATTATGTGAACAGACGTAAAGGTCCAGATCAGGACCCAGCGGAAGAAATTTTCATTCCTCTTGCATAGTGCAGTAAGGATTTTTGATCCAGTTGTAGAAATTTCTGAATTTACTCATTGGAAGTAGGTTTTGAAGTTGCAGTATCATTCAGCCTCTTGTCTCTGGGTTACATTTCATGGAAAGTGGCAAGGTTTCAGACCAGCAGAGGGCCACAGCAGTGATGAGAGATGAGCTATGCTCTACCCTTCCCTTTTAGTGGTGGCAGAATTAGTCGGATGAACTAGGTTCATCTTACCCCTGTAGAACCTACACTTTAGCCTGGTTAATGACCTGCTTGCCTAATGCAACGTATAAACATTTTTTAGCTTATTTTTAGGCTAGTGCTAACAATGTTACCACCATTTCTAACACTGAGAAAAGCAGCTCTAACAACAACAATAAAAAGTGATGGTGTGAACAGCCTGTTTGATTTGAATGTGATTTGTAAAGCTTCAAAATGCCAACATATACCATCATTGAATTTAAGGCATTATTATTCAGAAAAGCAAGAGCTAAATAGCATGAAGGTAAAAGGAAATGGATAGGACACATGAAAGAGCTTTCATGGAGAAAAATAAAGGAGTAATGTTATAGGGTGTTTCAGAGCCACGAGGAATTATTTTAGATATCACATACACCTTGGAACCTAAGCTTGTGTTTGTCCCCCAAAATATAGAATTAATTATTTTTTGTAATATGATTTAGTAATTTTAGTCCTGTTAATTATTGACATTGCTTTCTTAAGATATTGGTTATATAAATGTTCTTTGAATGGATTGCTTTAAATTTTATTAATAATTAATACTAAAGAATTCTTTAGATAGATATTAACTACGTAAAAGTTCTTTCCTAAGAATATTTTTGGGGAACCAAAATAAAACATAAAAGAGAAAATGTAAATGAATTAATTTATAAGAAATCAGGAATATATAACACACAATGGTTTGGATTTCTGTTAAGGTTTAGTGTGAGGTCAGAGGTCAAGGTACTAATAAGAGTGTTTGGGATGTCTGCTGCCATGAAACAAAATGGAAACTTGATGGATAGCTAGAGGGTTGAAGGGAGAGAGTGTGGTGGAGAAAGCAAAGGTCAGGGAGCCATTTCCCTTCTCTGCATGTATAACGATCAACTCTCTCCAAAACAAAATGTAGATGATATTGATCAACATGGCATATGCTGTGCACATTTATATGAGTATTGTGAAATGTCATTATATTGTAATAAATGTTTTAGTATTTTGAAAGTTGAAATAGTTTACAAAAATGATAGTTTTGATGTTAGGTTTAAAGTAACCATGGAGTACCTTGTTGAATAATGTGGTCAAATATGTTATAGGTACGAGTCATAGCTAGATAATAATGTTCTGTTTTAAAACCAGCTGGAACAAAATTATGTGAAGAATTTGTCTCCCTTTTTTCCTTTATAATTTTTAAAAAAAATTTTCCTTAGGTCTGGTTTGCATGAAGTCTAGTAGTTCAGTCGTGGAGTTGGTTATGCTACTGTGTTCTCAGGTGAGTATAAAAGCGGAATTAAAATAAATTCTCATGAGTATTTTTTTGACAACGAAATTGTTTTTGCAATAAATTTTGAGTTTGCTGTTTTAACATAATTTTATTTTTATCTTAAAAGGATTACTTCTTGTCCTTGATATTAGTAGATGATTTTAAAGCAAGTACTGAGAGAAAGACAAGGTACATAAATGAGAAACAAAGGTTTTCCTAGTCACATTTAAAAGGTCTAGATCAAAAGATGGTGAGATGACTAAGTTTCTTTGCTGTGTACATTGAGTTTATAGAAACAGATTTATTTCTATACTTTGTGGAGTGCCACTCTGATTCCACTGGGAATCATGGGTTTACTTCCCTTTTGTGGAGAGGTTATAAGACGAGTGATAAATAATTTTGAATCCTGTCGTTGCTAATTATTTTTGACATACACAGTAGACTTGGGAAAATATCAACAAAAATGTGGCAGCCATCATAATAAGATGTAGAAAATAAGTTCCTAAGAGCAAAATTACTTTCAGTGTTCAGAAGACTGTACTTAAAGTGGTAAACTTTAATGACTTTTGAAACATATTTAAAAATCATGTATGTTAGGATCATTTGTTTTTGTTTTGTAAATAGATGAATGTTTTTATTGAGAGTTTTCTATGTAGTCTTTTAAAAGTGATATCTTGCTGGCAGTAAATTCCCCTACTTAAAACTTTAAAATAGCCTTTTTAATAGGAAGGGTATTGGTCTAGAGGTCAAGGGTTTTGACCTATTTCAACACCTTTGACCTTCATTTACAACTCTCATGGTTTACTTGCCTAACGAATAAGGATAATGAAAAATTAATGTTTCTTTGCATCGATTTATTTGTTTTGATGCCTGTATTGCCAGATTTACTTAGACTGTGCTGATGGACATTTCATGAATACAAATTAAAGAATCATAGAAGGTGTGAAAAGTCAATACTATGCATTATCAATACAGTGCAATAAGAACAATTCTAGAGATCAATATCTAATGGATTTTTTAATAATGAACTCATAAAGAGTAGTTATGTTTCTTAGTGAGTTTATTATTAGTTAGTGAGAATCATGTTTTTATAATTTAATCATTCCTTTAGAAAACTTCATTTTTAAAAAAGCTGACAATAAAATTAAAGCCCTGTATTTGAAATAATTGATATTCTGTTTCTTGACTGGAAATTGCTATATACTGTTATTACCTGTATGAAATTACCCTTTTAAGAAGCATTCACTTAGGGTTTCTTCATAAGACTATAGGTTTGTTTTTTATAATGATACAACTTTCATAGATGAGTTTTGATCATGAAGTGCACTTTCTAGTTTAGAATTGAATGTATCTTTTGGTATATGTAAGTTATTTCAGATATAGCATATTACATATTTGAATGTTAGAAGCTACAAAGATAAAGAAGGACATGTTGTAAGACACCTATTTGTCATGTATGTCACAGTGCTGCTTAATATTTATCCAATCATGATATGAGATACAAAGATCATTTGGTAGAGTAACTTTCAAAAGTCAGAAATTCTCAGGGTTTTTGTTTGAATAACATACATTAGTATTTGAAGTCCTTAGCATTTTTTATGAGTTCTTCAAAAGTTCCATGGCATCTATACAAGATGTAGCACAGTGTGAAAAATGATGTGAAAAATGAAGCCAGAATTAGCTCCAGATGTATACAGATTGTTCCAGGGTGATAATTACATTTTTCACTTTGAATTTTCCTAATTCAAAGAGGTCAACTTGGTAATCACAAAAGTGATTTATTTTGTTAAGAAGTGAACTGTCTTTTTCTACATGAAAGCTTAAGAGATATGAAATTGAATTTCAACTCGACATTTTGCAGATACTGGGTGGGGATGTCTTGAGTTTGATTGATAATTTTTTTTTAGTCTGAGATAGGGTGGGAAGTAAAAAGCTACCATCTTGCTAAAATTTTAATTAATTTTTTAAGAGGAGATGGAGAGGATTGAGTGCCAAAGATCGAAAGATCAGGTCAAAAACTCCTTTTTAATCACATAAATAATGGGATATGCTTATGAACTTAGCATCTGCAAATTTGATTTAGAACTTTACAAATTAGTTGATGTTAATTTCATGACAATCACCCATGTTCTGATTACTTTTCTTGAATTCATTCAAAACTTATTTTCTTTTTGCAATTTTCAGAATAAGGTGTTCTACTACATTTTATTACAAAAGTGAATTAGAGCCTAAGTTTAAGAAATGAGGAAATGATCACATGTAGTTTGCTGCCATTAAGACCACACAGATTATTGTATATCTTTAAAGCTTCAACTATATTTTTTAGTGTTCATTCACTCAGTAGTTGATTGGACAACATTTTATATTGTCTTATTTAAATTTTAATAGCATTGAGGCAAAATGTTACTATTTAGAGTTGAAAACTCTCAGAAATAGCATTAAATACATACACATACACATGTATCTGTATATTAAGAATTATTACTGTGCTATAATTTTTTTCTGTGCTATAGATTGAATCCAAGGCCTCAAACATGCTAGACAAGTATTCTACATTTGAGCTGCATCCTCAGCATAAATTAATATATATTTATGGTTTATTATTAGAATTGTTGACTTTTATATAAAATAATTCAAGAACTAAGTAAGCCCCAGAGGCTGATTTAAATCCCTTTGTTTCTTAAAGTAAGGCTGCATATGTTCTTTAGGAAACTGTTTGTTTTCTGATGCACACAAGATAGTTGAACAAATTCCTAACTGTATTTCAGATTCAGTTTATCACAAGCATGTAACTTACTTGTGCCCTGTATTAATTGTGCATATGTATAAACTTGGTAGAAATCTATATGGATTTAAAGTAAATATTAAAGAAATGTTTGTAATAATATTACTCCAGTGTTCTATACAGTGTTTATATCTTGCTCATATGACACTAATATTATTTTTGAAAGAATTGACATTGCATTCAAGGCCACTTTATAAAGCATTATGTTGCTCATCCTAATTCAGTCTGACATACATTCCAATAACACTACCTCCCTTCTTGGGTTTAAAGCTAAATTTATGACTCTGTATTGTGAAGTGCATCATTTAAAAATGGTTTCAACCCAAAACATCTAATAAATAAATAATGTGTATGGCTACTCAGTAGTAGACTTTCTAGACTAGAAATCATTCCATCGGATACTCAACAGTCCACTATCGGAGAGGGCTGTCAGATAAATCTTGCGGTAGCTGCATTCGTGTCCTGTAAATCACATATTATTGTCTGAGCCTTCTGCCAGGTCATCTATTCTTTTCCCATTTATCAGAAATGCATACAGTATATAGAAAAACTAGAAGCACCATGTAGTCTGGCCCAGCATCCTGAGTAATTAATTTGCAAAAGGAAAGGAAATTTAAAGTATTGCCTTAATCTGACTTTTCTTTAAGGATTTTTTTTTTTAAAATGGGTAGTTCATTACTATTTGGGGAAATATTTTCTTCACATATGGCTAATAAGGTTTGGTCATATTTGACCTAGGTGTTTCTGTGCCTCTAAATTATTAATTAAAAATTATAATATCCAAAACAAGAACCAGGTAATTCCATTCTTAGGATTCTTTTATGTCATTTTTGTGCTTGAGTTTTTTTTCTGAATCTTAATAGGAAAGTGCATCTCTTTCCCTTCACTCTCCTATAATTTTTTTAGTGCTAAGTTTCTACTTCTCTATTTTGACTTTGTCCCTTCTCAATGTATAATGCTAATGCTATTCCTTTTGCCTTTTAAAGTTATGAACTTTTCCTTTTCATAGTTGTTACAGGTATTGGATTATGAGTAGGTTATTAAGAAAAACAAATGACCATTATTACATCTCTTTTATTACTTGAATCTGACTTCTTACCGTGCTGAAGTATTTAAAATTACCCCAGTATTGGTATCAGATTAATATTTTGGCTCATGCAAAATGCCCCCTTTTTGGTAATTCCTTTTTTTTTTTTTGGTACCAGAGATCGAACTCAGGACCTTGTGGTATAGTTTGTATCTCTCTTGTCTGTTTTTATCTCAGCCCCCATCATTAGCATTTACTATGAATTGTAATAGATTAGTGGTAATTTGCTTTATTGTTTTCCTTCACTATATTCTAGACTCTGTAAGGTAATAATTATTTCTGCTTTTCCTGTTAAAATATACTTAATACCATGGAGCAGAGGAGAGTATGGGAGAAGAGAATAAAACATGAAGATATGTGTATCAATTCCTCAAGATGATTGTAATTACTATATAGTACAAACATAAACTAATAGTAAAGAAAAGAGCAGTTGTTTCTGCTGGTAAAAGAAATACCTAATATCTAGCACAGTTCTTGACATACAAAAGTTGCTCAGTGAATATTTATGGGAAAAATAAATCATTCTGCTCCTAACAAAATTACAATCTCTTCTGGACAGCTTTCCTTGACTTCTGTCTTCCCCAGTATCCTCAGCTTAAATGAAGTATTCATCCAGGACTCTTCATTGGTCCATGGTATAGAGATTTCATCTGTATTTAGAATGCTTTTGAGTTTTCTTTTTCCTACATTTGGAATGTAACTTTCTTGAAGGCAAACACTTTTCATTTTCTGCTCTATGTCCACTATTCAGCATAATTATTATTGAAGCAGATGTTTATATAATTGTATGATGAACAAATGAATGGTGACATGGATCACAAATTGCCATATTTTTCACTTTTTTGCTTTTGAAATTTTTTGTTATGAAATATCACCATACATTTCAATAATTACTTTTTATATTATCTTCATTTTCTTTAGATCAGCTACTCTGTCATTTCCAAATACTGTGGTTATGTTCATTTATAAAGAGCGTCTTTGTTTTTTCGTTTTCCTTTGACTTAATCATCTCATCTCTTTAAAAAAACTGCTTTCTTAGGGCACAATTTAAATACAACAAATATGCATTGATTTCAAGTGTATAGATCATTGGATGTTGACACATACAAAACCACGTAACAACCTTCTTAATCCAGTTAGTTCCCTGTGCCTCTTTGCAATCAATCCCCACTTCTGTCACCTTAAGTTGCACTAATTCATGTTACTATAGTTTAGTTTTACTTACTTTAGAAATAAATTGAGATTTATTTTAACTGAGTTTTGGTTACACATACTGTGTTGTATTTAAATTACATGTATTATTTTAGACTCAGTTATAGAAATGGAACTCTATATTTATTTGCACTAAAACTATTCAGTATTTAGTAATTGAACCAGCAAAACATTTTTTGCCAACCACAAATAGAAAATTTAACTGTAAGTTGCTTAGTGAAAATAAAACATTTTGTACCTATAAGGAAATATTATAGTGTGATACATTTGTACAAGGTTATAGTGAGGCTATTAACTGTATTTTTAGGATTTTCTATATGTATTGTCAGCCAGACTCACTTCTGTGCTATCTCTGCTACAGAACTCTGACTGCCTTGACTGAAGTCTTCTCTTTATGCATGGTATGGTATTATTTATTCACTCATTTAGCAAACATGTATTACATGCTTTTAATACGAGCCCTTTCCTTTAACAAAACAATTATTCTCTAAAATGGTGTGAGGGAAGTAATTAAAAATTGTAAGGCAGAATAGAATTTTATAAGTACTTTAACACAAAATACAGGGGTAGCAAGCAAGGATGGAGCGTGAGTAAGTATGACACACACACACACACACACACTCACACTGTTTAGTAGTCCTATTTAATCTGATCCAAATTTCGGTTTTGTTCAGTAGTAATTTTAATCTGCTAATACGAGTTTCAGTCAAATTCTTTTTCTTGGTTCTACTAATGATTTTATAATTTCATCAGGATCAGTAGATACCCATGTTCCTAAATACTCTATCTAATGTTTACATTATGTTCTATCATTTAAATTCTGGTAGAAATGTGCTTATTTGATCAGTTTTCTTGATCCAGCTTTTCCAATACAATTCCAGAGTGTGTACTGTGTGATAATAATGAATGTTATGTGTAAAAAACATTGTTTAAATAGATTTGGAAAATATAAACATATTTCAATTGGGTATCTTTACTGTAGGGCCGAGAGAGAGAGAGAATACACATGTATATGATATATAGATACTATGTGTACATATCTTATCTACCAGTATATAGTAGTACTGTTGAATCTGTAATGATGATGTTATCATATTTAATCTGAGAATATTTTTTATTAGCATACTGCCTTTGAATTTTTTTGTGTGAAACATAAGAGCTACTGCTGTATCAGAAGAGAGAGAGAGAATGTGCAGGAAATATGTCTTTTTAGCATTCCGCTTCTGTGTTCCTCTCCGTCAGCCATATTAAATAAGGAAAACATGCAAAATATGTGCTCCATGAAGCACTGATTATTTTTGCTTTATCCAGAAGACATTATCTTATTCTTTCTACTCTGTACTTTGGAATGACTTTCAATTTATTAATTGTTTTTGGAGAAGAGGCCTTCACAACAGATTACAATAAAAGTTGGTATTACTGGGTTGGGGATGCAGGACACTTATGTAGCATTCTTGAAGCCCAGGATTCAGTTCCCAGCCCTGCAAAAATGAAACAGAAACAGTGGATATTCTTTAAAGAACAATTCAGATTTAACCAGGAACACCTTTTTTCACCCTATTCCCGTAGAACTAACTTCCTTTAAAGATAAATTCCATGTTTTGATAATCAGTTGATTGTATGATTATTTCCTATACTGATTGAATGAATCATTTTTGACCATATTGTAATTTTCTGTGATCGCGTTCGAGGATTAGTCATACTGGGTTTAAATGTAGTTAGGGGTCAAAATGGATTTTCTTTCTGTCTTTCTTTCGTCTTTCCATCTTCCCTCCCTCCCTCCTTTCCTTCCTGACAGGGTCTTGCTATGTAGCCCAGGGTGGCCTCAACTTGTGGCAGCCCTCCTGCCTCAGCTTCCAAGTGCTGGGATTATAGGCATGTACCACCAAGCTCAGCCTCAAAATGTCTGTTAATACGAAATTACATTTATTATTTTAGATCCAATTGTAGAAGTCGATTTGTGTTGTATATTTAGACTCAAGAGATGCAAAGATGGTAAATTAATATATTTGTGATCCTTATCTGATGTAGTACCTGAGGCAATACATTTTCAGTAAATATTTGTTAGCAATATACTCTTTTTTTTTTTTTAAGTACCGGGGATTGAACTTGGGTCTTTGCTCTTACAAGGCAGACAGTGGAAACACTGAGCTAAATCCCTGGCCCCAGCAATAGACTCTTAATAGTCATATAGCTAGCTTCTTTGATAGTGGAGTAGCTGGTGCTCTTTAGACATCATCCATTTATCCATCTAAACAGCTGGGATTTGAGCCAGCTTCCAATCAAGATATGATAAAGATATGATAAAAATTTGAAAATGACAGAAGATCAAAGAATTGAAAGTAAACAAATGACACTATTGTTCAAGTCTAGGTGTTTTCAATGAAATTGTAGTAATGTTACCTTTAGAAAAGTATACAAATGATTTCTGAAGAAGGAAACAAAGCAAATCTATCTTGGTGATCCTGAGTGGTGAGTAGAACCATGGTCATTCAGATTCATCCAGGTGTGTTTGTAATATAAGGATTTTTCAGATGATCTGAAGAAGTCATTTTTTTTGTCTGAATATAGTTATATAAATAAAATATTCATCTGTTTACTTTCATTGTAAACTAGTATAAAAGTAATTCCACACCCCTTCAACTATTACTAGTCTTCAGTTGTTAGTGTTGATGTCCTCAATATTGGGTCCACAGAGGAAGGTGCTAAGATAAGAGTTAAATTTGTAACTCACGAACTTTTAGCACTGGTCCTACTGTGTGGTACTTTTTGTTTCTTTCAGGAGGCTACAAACTCTGATGGCAGGAAACAATTTCTTCTTGTCCATTTTCTCAACAGGGCTTGTTAGTCTCAATAGCATAGTAAACATTTGATATTTGTTGAAGAAATGAGTATATTTACCTTATTTAGGTAAAGTTCCCTTTTGTAATATTAATTCTTGAGTTTTGGACTCATTGAAAAGTAGTTAAAAAGCAGACTACATTCATTTAGTAATTATCTTATTTGTGTTTACTTTATTCTGAAAGACAAATATCAACCCTTATATAGGCCTCAAATGTCTATTTTGACTCCTAGCCTGAAAATGATACATTCTCAGTGTGTTTCACCTGATCAGCTGTGATTCTTAGTTAAGAGTCAGCACTGATGACCTTTTTTGAAGAACTCAGTTTGTGAATTTAGATTTTTCTCTTTCTGGAGAACTACTATCACCCTGAAGCCGCACTATTGGCTCTAAGCCCAGGATTCATTTTAGTCATCACAACTTCTGCTAATGATGAATGTTGAACCTCTGGTTGTTAAAAATGATGTGTTTACCTAAATATGTGAATACTTTGTTGTTATATCAGGGTTTTAGGAATGAAACAAACCTGTATTAAGCTAGAATGATCTCACCATTTCCTTATAACATACTCAAAGCAGCTTGCACAGCAACAAATTTGCAAAATGCACTAAATGAGGAAACATATACTTTGAAATGCTATGAATGATTCCATTTCCTTTGTAGATGCAAAGTCTTTTTTTTTTTTTCTCTAGTACTGGGAATCAAACTTAGGACCTTGCACTTGCAAGGCACGCGTGGTGCCACTGAGCTAAATCCCCGGCCCTTCCACTTCCTTTGTAACCAGCCATTTTTTTACAAGGCATATAGGACTTTTAGGGGCAATTGTTGTTTTTTTTTAAACTAACTCATGTAGCATGGTCCAACTAGGATTAATATAATTTTATATTTCAACTTTTTTTATAACGTTACGTTTCCTCTCTCTCTCTTTTTTTTTTGTATTGGGGATCGAACTCGGGACCTTACGCTTGCGAGGCAGGCGGCAGAACCACTGAGCTGAATCCCTGCCCCAGCCTCCCTCTTTTTTTGATGTATTTATGTCTCTTTCTTAGAATATGTTTTAGAAAATTAGTGGGTATAAATTGATTGTTCCTGAGCTTGGTGGTTGTCAGTACTTGTAATCTTTGGGTTGTAGATGGGATGAGAATCAGTAGACTGGTGTCTAACACTGAGACTAAAAAATACACACTTCCAGTATAATCACCTAGTTTTGCAGCAGACCTAGTGTGGAAGTTTTCGTTTTCTACTGCACAAAGGCTTAGCGAATAGGCATTCCGTGTTGACAAATGCTTAAAGTTACTTTTGTGTTCATAAAAACAGTTGCCATTAAAGGAAGGTACTTAAAGGTCTGTGGTAGCAGGTGTAAGAAGCCTGTGGGAGTTAGAAAGGGCAGTTGAAAACTCAAGCTCCATAAAATGGTCGTGAAAAATGTTAGAAACACTACTATTTAAAAGTATTTGAGGGCCAGGGATTTAGCTCAGTGGTCCCGCTGCGTGCCTCACAAGTGGAAGGACCTGAGTTTGATCCCTGGTACCAAAACAAACAAAAAAAGTATTTGAGGCCATGGATTTAGCTCAGTGGCACAGCACCTGCCTCGCAAGCTTAAGGTCCAAAGTTTGATCCCTGGTACCACAAAAAAAAAAAAAAGTATTTGAAGTCAGCTTTGTGACAAAAATATATTTTTAATTGGTTCAAAACTTTATATCATTTCTATAATAAGGTACATTTGCCTTTAAGAAACAAGGAAAACATACTAAAGTCAAAATATATGAATGAAGTATATTTTTTATAAGTAAAATATATAAGTTGCTAGATTAGTGAGTGTTCATTAATTACTTTTTATTTGAACTTGGCTGTAGACTTTTCTGTGATATTAAAGGCAAAGGAAAACATAATTTCAGTCTAGATGTGGGATTTTATCTGAAATTCAGGCCTCCTGTTGATTCACCAGCACACTAGGATTTAGAAAACACAACCTTTTAAGGTAAATTTTGTGGAACTTGCAGTACACCCTGCAGCTTGGCAGTCTAGTCAGAAGGATGATACTGTGCTGACTATAAAACTGCATCTTTGAACATTATTCTCAAGGGTGTAAATGCAAAACAAAGTAATATCAACCGGCACTTAATTCTGCAAGTTCCCTGCTGATTGGGGTATTCAGTGAAATGGAACTCTTCCTGACAGGAAGTCAGCCCATGAGTATGGAGACATCTGAAAATAAAGTGTGTTTTAATTTGGCACCCTCCTGTTTTACAGCTAGTCTTTTAAATTTGGGATTAAGAAGAGAGGAAAAGGGAAGGGTACACAAATGGGAATATCTTGAGCATGACATTTTTCTCTGGTTTTAGTATAATTAAAAAGATATCATTGTCTCTGTTTCTCAGCTATCAGTGTTTGTCTTTAGTCTTTTTTATTACTTCATGTAAATCTACTAAAGTTAAAGTATTTCAGAAAAAGTAAGTTAAAAGTTTAAAGTGTGAAAATGCCTTTGTTTTAATTCCGAACTCTCTGATAACTCTGAGGGTTCAGCTGCATATACCACATACTTCTCTTAAATAGTAGATAATATAATAGATCTAGGTTGAAATCATACTGTCTCTTTATTTGTATTGTTTGATAATTTAGTTGGCTTCTTCACAAGTACAGTTAAAACATAATTTAGGAAAGAACCATTATTTTATTATTAATTATATGTATTCTGTTTATTGTACTTTTAAAATTTGGTCTATTTTTAGTCAAACAACTGTTGTATGATATGAAAGTTCAGAAGTATGCATACAATTTTAACAAAATTTGATTTAAGCCCAAACGAATTAATAGTCAGGACTGTGAAGCTGGTTATGTGGTTTGCATGTAGTGAATTCCTCAGCTACTCAAAGAGGACCATGTGGAGCTAACTGTCATCTCCATCATGGTAACAAAAAAGAGGGAGGAAAAATGACTTGGGCTTAAAAAAAACAAAAACAAAAACGCTGAGAGTTGAAAAGTGAAGAAGGTGCTGTGATGAAAGATTAAAATTTTTAATGTTTTTCCTTTTACTATTTATTGGTGCCCTTTATTTAGTAAATTAATCTGTTTACTTGCTTGAACCTTGTTACTTATTGAATAAAACGGGTGTATTAAGATCTTATTTGGCAGTACCTATAAAGGCATGTAGAACTTGTCATAGAACAGAGTAGGTGATGAATTTGTTATTAGGCATGGAGTCATGTTTTAAGAGCGTGTAATCTCCCTCCCCTTCTAGCTTTTACTTTGAGGCACGGTTTCATTCAGTTCCCTAGGCTGGGTTTGAATTTGGAACCCCCTGCCTTCCAGTGTGTTGGGATTGTAGACTTGTGTGTGCCACTATGCCCGGCTTTTCTCTCTCCTTTTTTCTTTTTTCCATACTGGGTATCTAACCTAGGCATGTTCTACCACTGAGCTACATCTCCAGAGTGCTTTAAATGTTTTTTAAAAAATACTGAGATAGAGTCTTGCTGTATTACCGATACTGGCCTCAAACTTTCGATCCTTTTGTCTCAGTTTCCTGAGTATCTGGGATTATAAAATCTTCTCTTTATTCACTATTATCAGTGTCTCTTTTTTTCTTTCATGAAATTAGATTTTTCAAATTTTTATCAGATATTCGGTCTACCACTACTTTCTTAGTCTCTTTGATATTTTTCCATTTTTATACTGATAACGTCCTAATCCATTTTCATTTTTAAGCTGAAAATATTGGAACTAGGAGTGGTTCCCACACTGTAGTCATTATGGTTTTGTTTTTGTTCTGTGGCAGTCTTGCTAATTTGCCCAGGCAGATCTTGAATTTATGATCCTCCTGCCTCAGCCTCCCATGGGGCTGGGATTATAGGTGTGTGCAAACACACCCAACTAGATTAGGAATTTTATTTTCCTTTTCCACATGGATAAGGTTAGTGGGTAATTTTCACATTTTCTCCTAAGCTCGCAGAGGTGCTTCCATAGTTTTCTATTCTAGCTGTTAAGGACAGCTCTTCTAAGAAACTCAGCAAAGTGAACCCGTTACTGTCCAGTGATTTCTAAAGGTCTTCTTTGAATACTTTAGTGCTTTTCATTTATACTGTATTTCTTTTAGCTCACTTCCTTCGTATCCATAGTTGAAAAATATTTTTTATAACAGTTAATTTTATTCACTAATTGTCAACTTTTTTTCTGGCTAAATATATCATTATCATTAAAAGTGATCGACATGATGATCCTCAACCTGAGTCCTATCAGAATGGAGAAATGACAAAAGGAGATAAGCACTTGAAGAGTCCTCTCTGAAGATGATTCTGTAAGAGAGTAGATGCTAAATATTTCTTTCTTTTTTTTTTCAGACGCTAAATATTTCCACCACAAAAATATAAGTACATAAGGTGATAGGTATATTGTTACTTGATGTAATCATTTGCATTTTACACATGTATCAGATCAAAACATCGTACTTGTAAATATGTAAGATTTATGTTTTAAATTTATAACTTTGAGTATTGTGTTGGCATTGAAAAAAGTTTCAGATTTGGTGCATTTCAGATTATGAATTTTTGGATTAGGAATATTAAACTTGTATCATTATTTCACTTATGCTGTAGGCCCAGGAGTGGCTTACAGAGTTTTTATCCATAACACATTTTAGGACTTTTGTAAAACAGTTTCTGTCAGCTAATATCTCACTAAAGCATGGATAAATATTTGAAAAAGAGTTATAGAATCACTGTGAATTGACAGGTCTTATTTCTTTTCACCAGGAAAGTCATTAAGCAAATGATTAGTTATAGGTTATGGCTCTTGGTAAGTAAAAGAAATTACTGTAATATATGTCTTAGGTAGTGTATGCTTTAAAATCAGAGACTAGTTATATAGGTGGATATAATATGAAGTTCTGAAAATTTTAAATTCTGAAGGTAGATCATTTCATAGCGTAAACCTAAAAAATAGCCTCTGGGTCTAATGAATGTTAACCAAATGCAGTGCTACTTTCCAGTTTATTACTTTTTATTTGAAGTTAACTTTGAACACTAAAATGAAAATCTCATTTCATATGAAGCTTAACATTTTTTCAGTGAATACATGGTATCAGATTACAGTAGTTCCTGTTCAGAGTGAAGACTCTAAATGGTTAAACAGCAGGAAAGTTTTCTGTTTTTACTTAAAAACTGCTGTTTTCTGTATGGCTTATTTACCACATGTTTAATTCCTAATGTTGTGTGCTGTGGGACTAAGCTTGCAAAAGTCAGCAGAAAGAGTTCTGGTTTTTACATCTAGAGCTATTACTTGTAGTACAATAATAAAGGTACTATTTTATTGGGTTACTTGTAATTAACTTCAGCACTAGGCATTCATATAAATCATTGATAATCTGTTTTCTTTAGGTTTTTATTCTTTTAAACTGGCTTAATGTACTTGCTTTCTGTTGTCTTTGTACATATGGATTGAGGTTGTAATTGCTTTTAGGAATTAGGCTGTCAGAAACCACCATATATGTGGATTCCAGAAATGATTGAGGCAAGCTAATGAATTTTATATAAAGATCTTTTATAAAGATTTGTTACCAGAGTAAATATTCAATAGTAACATTGTTTCGTTGTGAAACAATAAATAATGATTTTTTTTCTGCTCAAGTTAAAAAGCATCTAGACATTCAAACACTTAAAAAAAGGCAGCAATTGTTAATTAGAAAACATTTATAGCTTTTCTTTTACAAAACCCTGGCAAAGCAAAGACATGAGTTCTTTGAACAATTTATTTATCAACTTATTGATAGTCTTTTACACATTTTATTCTTAATATACCTATACATTTTGCATTTTATCTGATCTTATGTATTGACTAATTTATATCATTCTGTGCTTATCATTTTATGATTACTGGTCCAAAGTGAAAAAATAAAGTCAAGCATTTTTTAATTGAAAAAGAAAAATTTCAAAAGAAACATCTCTGTTTGGCCGAGTTTAACCAGTTAAATATTAGAAAAAGAATTGACTTTAGAAGCTACTTCATTTAGTAAATGTAGGTAATGTGATAATTTAATTCTCCCCCAAGATATCAAAATCTTGACTTGATCATTCTTGTAAATGTTAAATATATTGACCTAAGAGATGGGAGGCATGAAAATTGCTTGCACACATGTCATGAAACTAGTGCTTTAAAAATAATTCGGTTGGTAAATAAGTTTTATTACAGCTGAATACATTAGATGCTTTAAAAATCTTTTAAAATAATTAGCTGTTTTATATAGTTTTAATGGAAGTCTTTCATGTTTCCCCTCCAGCAGTCTCTAATGAACACTCCTTGTAATTTCAGTGCAGGCTTTCAGATTCCCTAAAGACTTGACTTCAGGCCTTAAAGGGCAGCAAGTGCCATATGTCTGGAGAACCGGAGTTGCCAAACAGACTGACCATGTACTAATAGGACACATTTATATAGCTCCTGAGTGTTGAGCCCAGATACAGTCTTAATGATGAGCATCTGTTGAGAGCTCATAGCTAGAAAAGGGTTAGAGCAAGTTTTGCCACCTTTATGAAAATCAAATTTTCTGTGTTTAGTAATGAAAGATGGTGATACCTAAAATGTAGCAAAAAAGGAATTTAAGCAAAAAAAAAAAAAAAAAAAAGATGGTGACTAAATTGATGCAAGTTTGGAAGTTATTAGAAAAATCATTATTTGTTGAAAATTGTGTTTTTACTAAGAAAGTTTAAAAACAGTTTTTTAGAGACACTTGCATATATATTGCTATTTCATAAGCCTGAGCACACAGCAAGAAGATTGGGTTTTTAAAGTTTATTTCAAGTAGTTAAAAATGCATTATGGTAATTATGTAATTGATTGCTGTTATCTTAATCTTTTGAAATTTGAAAACCTTTGTATTCTACCTGAGTGTGGTGGTACATAGCTATAATTTCAGTTATTTAGGAAGCTAGGCAGGAGGATTTTAAGTTTGAGACTGGCTTGGGCAATTTACTGAGACTCCCATCTCAAAATAAAATATAAAAAGGGTTGGAGATATAGTTCAGAGGCAGAGTGCTCCTGGGTTCAGTCACTGTACTGCAAAACAGCAACCTATGTATCCTACATACATCTCATGAATACTTTCTCAGTATTCAATATCTTATAAATAGTGCTCATTGAAAAGTATTTGTTAAATAGCAACTATGAAATTGAGCCATTTGCCAATCAAATTTTAATAGAAAAATTTCTGTCTTATCTTATAGTTACTGTACATATTTCATCTATTTATTGAGCCATATTTGCACAATCTAAATATATATTATATATATGTATTTTTTATATATATATAAAATTGAAACTGGAACCATCTGAAGTCGAGGGTCTATGTTACCTTTTCATTGGATGATTGTTTATCATCTAAAGAAATAATAGCATAAAGCCTTACCTTTACATTTAGCTATATTTTCTAGTAAATACTTATTCAAGTTTTTGTTAGACATGCTTTTGAAAGAGTACTTACTTGAAGTTCAAACACAGCTTGATATTATTAGTTTACTTTGAGCATTTGAGATGACTGTATCTTGACTGTGAACAAGTTTTGCCTAGTTTTGACCTTCAGTACTGTGTATAATGTGTTTCTCAGTTTTGTGTTAATACATTCCCTTCCTCATTTGATCTTTCCTCTGTGGCCTCCTCATTTGACTCCTGGTAGTGTTTCTGTCATCTCTGTAGGTAACTCGAGCTACATTGATCCAGTTTGATTTATTTTATAAAGTTAAGATATCTATACTATCTTAAAATTTCATGTAGGGGCCAGGGATGTAGCTCAGTGGCATAGTGCCTGCCTGGCAAGTGCAAGGTCCTGAGATCAATCCCTGGTACAAAAAAAAAAAAATCCTTTAGATATTTAATTAAAAAACCCAAATCCTAGCTGGGCACAGTGTTATGTACTTGTAGTCCTGTTGTCGGGTAGCTCCTTCTAAAAGAGGCTCACCAACTAAACATTACCAGGTTCCGGATTGCTAGCCTCTCCTCTGGAGTTAGATTCCAGGTTCTTCTCACTTCGAACAAAGAATTGAACAAAATAAGCAAAAACCAGAGGCCAGGTTTATTTGAGAAAATAAAAATGAAGAGTAGGGGAGAAATTGGCTCTACAGAGTGAATTTGGGCCAAGTAAAAGAGAAAAAGCAATAAAAGGACACCCTAGAGAAAGCAGAGCAGGTTACTGTGAAGAAAGTTACCAGAGCAAGTTCCTCATGGTGCCTGCATCCTTATATGTTGTCCAGATCTTCAGGAAACCTGTGAGAACCTCTGTATATGGATCCTGAGAGGTGGTGCTCAGGCTGACATCAGATCTCAGCTATCCTACTGAAAACCTGCACAAGTTCTCATGAGAAGTCCACACGCAGGGTTTTGGGAACTGTTCTGCATGTGTATTCTGGGATCTTGTAATTAACAGATCACATCTCCTCCAGTCAGCTTTGCCATACCCTAATCTCCTATTTCAGTCCCAGCAACTTAGGTGGCTGAAGGGTAGAATAAGACCAAAGCAAACCCCTGTAAGTCTTATGGGACAATGAAGCAAACAAATATTCATGTTATAGATAGTCCACAAGGTGAGGAAAAAGGCATTATTGTATAGACAGGAAATATTCCCTAAAAGCTCATTGTTAAAAGCTTAATTCTCAGAGCAGCAGTGTTTAGAGGGGAGGGTTTTGATAGGTGATTGGATCATGAGGATCTAACTTCATCAGTGGATAGAATACACATACTTTTCATTCACCCATGGGACATTCTCCAGCATAGGCCATAGGCTAGGCAAAAAGACAAGACCCAGCAAATGAAGTCATATACTTTAAATTTCATATATTCTCTGACCACAGTGGAAAAAAAATTAGAAACCAACAGTATGCAGTTTGAAAATTGTACTCATACATGGAAATTAAACAAGCTCTTAGGTAACCAATAGGTCAACAAAGAAATTTAAAGGGACTTTTAAAACTTGCTTAAATGGGGCCAGGGATTTAGCTCCATGGGTGGTTCTGCCACCTGCCTCACAAGTGCAAGGTCCCAAGTTCAATCCCTGGTACCAAAAGGAAACAAACAAAAAAAACAAACCCAAACAAAAAAAACCTTTCTTAAATGGCAATGAAAGAACAATATACCTAAACACATGTGATGCAGAAAAAGCAGTACTTTGAGGAACATGTATAGCAGTAAGTGCATAGATGAAAAGAAAAATAAAGAAATATAAATCTAATGATGGAACTGAAGTTTTAATTTTTATTTTTTGTGCTACTGGGGTTGATCCTAGTCTCTCATATACTGTGCAAGGGCTGTACCTGAGGTGCATTCCCAGCCTTCAGGTAACTAGGAAAGTAAGAACAAACCAAACCAAAACTAATAGGAGTAAAGAATAATAAAGAACATAGTAGAAATGAGATAAAGATAGAAAAAATGATGTAAAAGATCAACAAAAGCAAGAACTGATTTTTCAGAAATATGAAATCAACAAACCTTTAGCTAGCCTAATCTAGAAAAAAAGAGAGAAGACCTGAATAAATAAAATCAATGATAAAACAAGAAACATTACAACTGATACCACAGAAATACAAAGGATCATTAGAAAGTATTATCAACAGCTGTTAACCAACAAATTGGAAAATCTAGAAGAAATGAGTACATTCAGGATGTATAAAATCTATGAAAGTTGAACCATGATGACATAGAAAATCTAAATAGACCAGTAACAAGTAATGAGATTTGATCAGTTATAAAAATCTCCCAGCAAAGAAATCTCTTAATATTGGATGGCTTCAGTCTTGAATTTTACCAAACTTTATTATTATTAATATATGTATTGTAATTGACACATAGTCATTATGTGGATTTCTGGGTAAAGTGTGGCATTTCAATACATATGTACAATGTATAACAATCACTTCAAAGTGATTGCCACAGCTACCATCTGAGACATATTATTTCTTTGTGTTAAAATATTTAAAAACCTCTGTATTAGCTCATTTGAACTATTCAATTAATTCTTTCCAACCATACTGATCTGCTGGTGCCTCAAACTTTTAAAGAAGAACTGACAGCAATTCCTCTCAAATTATTCCAAATAAACTACTGAAAGGATGTGGGGTGGAGGGTAACTCTTCTGCATTCATTTTACAGGGCCACCATTACCTTGATATCAAAACCAGACAAGAACATAACAAAAGGAAACTACAGACCAAATTCCCGATGAACAGAGATACAGGAATACTCAATAAATCATTCTCAACACTCACATACTACCAAATTCAACAGGACATCGAAAAGGTTATACACCTTAATGAAAGTGGGGTTTATCATAAGTACATAAGAGTAGCTCAGCATATACAAGCTAATAAACATAATAATCATAACAGAATAAAGGACAAAAATCATGTAATAATCTCAATAGATTCAGAAAATGAATTTAGTAAAATTTAACATACCTGCATGATAAAACTATTAACTCAGTATAGAAGAATTCTACTTCAACATGATAAAGATGATGTATGGTAAACCCACAGCCAACACCATATTGTGTTGGGAGAATCTGAAACTGTTTCCTCTAAGATGTGGAATAAGATGAATGTGCCCATTTATACTACTCTTATTCAAGATATGAGTCTTAGAGCAGTTAGACAAGAGAAATACAAGACATCCAAAATAGAAAAAGAGGAAGTCAAATTATTCTTGTTTGCAGCTGACATCATTTTATATTCAAAAAATCTAAAGGGTCCATCAAAAAACTTTTAGAACTGCCAGGTATGATGAAGCAGGGCTGTAATTCCAGTGCTTGGGAGGCTGAGGCAGGAAGATTGCTGTGAGTTTGAGGCCTCCTGAGCCACATAGTTTAAGGCCAGGCTGAGCTACACAGCAAGACACTGTCTCAAAAACAAACTTCAAGAAATAAAACTTTTAGAATTGATAAATTCAGGAATGTTGCAGGATATAAATTTAACATACAAAATTTAGTAGCATCTTGATGTACTTCTGAGGAATTTGCTAAAAAAATTTTTAAAAACCAAATTCAGTATTGAGTGAAAAGAACAAACATGGAGGCCTAACATTACCTGACCTCAAAATATACTGTGAATCTTTTGTAAGCAAAATAGCTTAGTTTTGCTGTAAAAACTGACACAGGCCAATGGAGCAGAGAACCCAGAAATAAATCCACTTATCTACAGCCAGCTGCTCTTGAACAAAGGCACAGAAATTACCTAGAAAAAATAGGGTTTTTTTCCCAATAAATGGTGCTAGGAAACTAGGTATCTGTCTGTAGAAAATAAAACTAGATGCCTATTGCGATGTGCATAAATCAACTCAGAATCAATCAGATACCTAAATGTAATACTTGAAACTGTGAAACTGCTAGAAGAAAACAGGAAAATATGGAGATATCTGTATAGGCAGTGTTCTTTTGGATAAGATGTAGAACACTTGGTAATAAAAGGAAACATAATTGTAGTTATAGCAAGTAGAGAACCTTCTGTACAGTAAAGGAAACAGCAGAGGGCAAAACTTACAGAATCAAAAAATTGTTTTAAAGTGTTCATCTGACCATGGATTAACATCCAGAATCTGTGATGAGCTATAAAATCTCAACAGTAAAGAAAAATCCCAGATAATTTCATTAAAATATATAAATGATTCAGAATAGATATTTCTTGAAAGGAAATATACAAATGTCCAGCAAATGTATGAAAAAACGCGGTGTCCTTACTCATCAGGCAAATGCAAATCAAAAGTATAAAAGGCATTTTAGAAAGCATCTAGTCCATCAGAGTAAGATGAGACTGAATTCATTGTTAGTCAACCCTGATTTCTTGACAAAGTAAAATGATAGTAGAATGGATTATATGTAGTGACTTTTCTTAATCTGTATCCTGATTTTATTTGCTTGAGAGCATGCTGATATTTTGGAATTATTTAAAAATTTAAATAAATTCACATAATACCTTTATTATACTAAAATATGTTTTAGTAGATTATGGAATTTATAGAAAACTGGAGTTCATCTCTAAGGAAGTTAGAGTTATATTAAAATAATGTAAGTGAATGATTACCCAGTACATTATTTGGGTTTTTTTAAATGTTTATTTATGGAAGTTATGGAAGAATAGACTTGATAGTATTAGTGACATTTTTCTTTAACAACAAAGACTGTTTTTCAAACCACCAAAAGCACATTATTTAAAGTTTGGTGGAACGCTCTTTAGCAGATTTTAGTAATATGTAATATCTTTGTTGCATGACTTAAGAGCATTAGTAGACTAAGAGTATATTTTTGTAAAAATTGATTAGTCAACAATTATGGCGTTAGGAAGTGATAATCAATTGAATACAGCTTAGGAACAGGTATGAAATTATTGACTGTTGTCTTTTGAGTCCTTCCTCTCCAAAGTGCTGAAATGTGTTTTGAAATTACTTAGTTGCATTAGTGGTTGGATTTGAGGCTTTTAACATGTTTTTCATCAGTACCTCTGGGGAGAAGATAACCAGGACCTTAAATGTACTAGCATCTTGCATCATTATATAATTGTAAATACTGTGATGAAATATTGAAATGATCATGAAAGATGATGACCATTAAGCTTTTCTTTCAACTATTAAAACTCACTAAGGGTTATATTGAGCTGTGGTTTATGAAATTGTTTAGACTAACGCCTTCTTTGATAATTGTTTCTGAAGTGGAGAAAAATGCTTTAGGTTAGGTAGCATGATTAATGAATATTCCTTTTGGTTTTGGCAACTTCCACAAATTACTGTAGTGAATGTTTTATTGTGGTGAAAACTTGGTGTCTTTGAACAACGTTTAGATTATTAAAAAAGAAATTGAAGAATTTTATTCTCTTGGACTTCAAATTCTTTTTTATGTTATTAATTCGTATTAGCTTGCCTTATATACCCAGTAGTTGATACTTTATTAAATGTTAATAGTTACTACTTAGGAATTGTTTATAGAGAAATGATAACCCAATGATATCTTTGTAAACTATTGTATTTTTGCAACAGTAGTTAAAGGTATAAGATTTGTATTTTCGCTTAATTTTTTATTTTGTTCAATTTTTTTCCTAGGGAAAATAGGAAGATAGTTTTTTTTAACTGATTAAAGTTTAATACATTAAAATCAGATATTTATTACTTTTAAATTGCATTTGCCATTTCTAAACAATGCAAAGTAGAGGCAAATAGTAACACTTCATAAAAAATGTTGAGGCCCCATTCCTTTCTCTAAGACCCTCCCTCAAATATTCCCTCCCACCCCTTACAGAACACTGTCCTGAATAAAACACTTAAATACGTCATAAATAGTAAATTATGAAAAAAAGTAGCAAAAATTGTTTGTTTTCTTCTTGTAACAAAACATGGCGGCAAAGACAGGGAGCCAGAAACTGGCTGGGGGTGTCTAATATATTTAGACAGTTACTTGGGGTACAGGCTAACCTACTGCCACAGTAGCGTAGGATGGAGAAGAGACTGCAGTACTTCGACAACGTGCCTCAGACACCAGGCTGCCTTCTTCCCCTGATAAGAGCGGACCAATAGGAAGGACACCCACAACTCAGAGAAGGGGAGGAGAGGCTCGTGGACCCCCTTTCCAATGTCCCTGCCCAAAGAGTGGGAAAAGAGCACAGACGGTTATGGAGTCATCGAGACAAGTGTCTGCTGGCTCCCCTGAGTTGAAGAGAACCTTCTCTCGCTTCACTGAGGCAAACTGCCTGTTCAATAGACACAGGCCTCTGTCCTCTGCAGCTCCGCAAATAGCAGAATACTACTCAAAAAGACAAGAAGAACAAAGAAGAAATCTCCTTGGAAGAATGGTTTAAAATTTGTCTGATAGAGAGAAGCTCAGCCGGTCCCAGCACCTGGAAGGAAGCTCCTCGCCTCCATCCCAGGCTCCTAGGGCAGAGAAGGTGAGCTGGTCCCAGCACCCGGAAGGAAGCTCCCTGCCTCCATCCCAGGCTCCTAGGGCAGAGAAGGTGAGCCGGTCTCAGCACCTGGAAGGAAGCTCCCCGCCTCCATCCCAGGCTCCTAGGGCAGAGAAGGTGAGCTGGTCCCAGTACCCAGAAGGAAGCTCCCTGCCTCCATCCCAGGCTTCTGGGGCAGAGAAGCTCAGCCGGTCCCAGCACCTGGAAGGAAGCTCCCCCGCTGCCATCCCAGGCTCCTAGGGCAGAGAAGGTGAGCCGGTCCCAGCACCCAGAAGGAAGCTCCCCCACCACCCTCCCAAGCTCCTGTGGCAGAGAAGCTGAGCCAGTCCCAGAACCTGGAAGGAAGCTCCTCCGCTGCCATCCCAAGCTCCTAGGGGAGAGAAGGTGAGTCGTGTGGGTGTCAGAAGCACCCCCCCCCCATGGAAATGAGAAAACACATAAACAAGCCTCAAAAACAGTCTTCCAGATCACGTACAGCAACCCCAAAGGGAAACGAGATGGAACAATCTGATACTCAACCATCTGGAGTCTCTGAACGGGCAACAAAAGAGGATCTGGGAAAAATGAAATCAGAAATAATTACTCAGATAACAGCAAAGATTTTGCTCATGGTGCAAGACATGATTAATAAATCTAGAGAGGACACAGATAAAAAAATAGAGGATCTGAAGAACATGATGGAATCCCAACATAGGAAACAAATGGAATCCATAAAACAGATACAAACAGATTTCCAAGAGATTAAAAGCGCCATCGAAAGTCTGAGCAGCAGAATGAACCAATGTGAGGATAGAATTTCAAATATAGAAGATAAGATTGCAATTAGTGAGGAGGAAAAGAAAAACTGCTTTAAATTTGTAAGGGAACATGAGAAATCAATCCAGCAGCTGCTAGACGATGCAAAGAAAGAATAACATAAGACTGATTGGAGTCAATGAAGAAAGAGGAGAGAGTGCAGATGACATAAAAAAACTGTTCACAGAAGTGATGGCAGAAAACTTCCCAAGGAGGGGAAAAGAACTTGACATACAGATAAGTGAGGCATATAGGACTCCAGCTAAGCTTAATCAAAAAAAATCTACACATAGGCATATAATAGTTAGGATTCCAGAAATCCAACAGAAGAACAAAATTCTACAAGCAGTGAGAGAAAAGAAACAAATCACATACAAAGGAAAGCCCATCAGAATCACAGCGGACTTCTCAATGCAAACCCTCAAGGCAAGAAGAGCTTAGAGTGATGTATTTCAAGCCCTAAAGGAAAACAGCCTCCAACCCAGATTGATGTACCCTGCAAAACTATCTTTCAAAACTGATGGAGAAATAAGATACTTTCATGATAAAGAGCACCTCAGGAACTTCATGAATACCAAACTGGCACTCCAACAAATTTTAGACAATACCCTAGGAAAAGACAGTGAGGATCACAACCCCAGGAAACCCAGCAGAATGAATCCATTGGGTGTGACAAATTAAAAGCAAAGGGGGAGAATCCAACAAAAAGAAAAAGTCATGACAAGGCTTTTAAAACTTTTGACTTCATCTCCCTAATGAGTGTATAATTCAATCTTATTATTGTACTGATTAGTATTTTTCTGATTCTAGAGTTGCACACCTTTCCTTGTGCTATACTGGCTCTTTATCATCTTCTTATGTCTACATTTTAATTGGGTTGTCTATTAATGAGCTCTAAGAATTCTTTATATATTCTGCTCATAGGTTATATGCATTGTAAATATGGTCTGTTTAATGGCTGCTTTTCATTTTAATGATGTCATTTAAAGTTCTAAATTTTGATGGAATCTCATTTATCAGTTGTTTTCTTTTATACATCATGTCTTTTGTATCCTAGGTAGTTCTTGCCTACCCTGAATTCATAAATGTTTTCCCTTATAGTTTCTTCTTAAAGTTTTATACTTTTAGGCTTTCTTATTTAGGTTCATAGATCCCTTGAAGTTATTTTCATGTATGGAAAAAAAGAGTTGAGGTTAATTTTTTATATACGTATACCAGGTGTTCTAGTGCCATTCGCTGAATACACTATCTCTTCCTCAGCTCTTGAATCAAGTTTATATTCTCTAAAATGCTAATGTTAAATAATCTTTCCAAACTCAGTGGACCATATATGTGTGTTTCTATTTCTAGATTCTCTGTTTTATTCCAATGATCTATATGTCTTTCCTTACACCAACACTGCCTTGATTACTGTAGCTTTAGAAGAAGTCTTAAAATTGCATGCTAAATGTCTTCCAACACTGTTTTTGTTTGTGGCTTTTCTGGGTCCTTTGTACTCCTACATAACTTTTAAATTTCAATATCCAGTTCTTCATTTATAGCAAGTCTACACAGACCTGAATTTTTATATATACCTTGTGTTTTCTAATCCTGCTAAATTCAAGTACAAGTTCTAGTGGCTCCTAGAGATTTCTTAGTATTTTCTCTGTAGATGATCATTTCATCTACGTATAAAGATTTTGCTTCTACCTTGCCAATCCTATCCTAATTGGATCATTTTATTGCCAGATTATTTTGGTGGAGACTAGATTTCAAAGTTTAATGGACAGATAAAGAGTAAGCATATCTGCCCTTGTTGCCCACCTTAAGGAGAAAGCATTGTATCTTCTACATTCGTACAAGGCATTCTCACTGGAAGTATGGAGTATATGTCTTTAATCTGTTGAGAAGTTTCTGTTCTACTTCTAGTCTCCTGATAGCTTTTTACCATGAACAGCTGTAGAATTTGATCCGATACTTTTTCTCCAACTAGTGACAGGATCATATGGCTTTTTCCTTTCCTCTGTTAAAATGATGACTTTTGGGGGTAGATCTTCCAATGCTGAACCAACACTGCCATCTCTATAACAAAACCAGTTTCTACATCCTGCCAGATCTGACTTCTAATAGTTTGTTTTGTTAAACAAATTTCTATCTATGTTCATACTTTTTTCTTCTATAATCTTTATCCAGTTTTAGGATTAGCACAATGTTGAGTTCCTAAAATGAGGCAAGAAGTGTTCCTTCTTTTTTTTGCTTTAATTGTTTGATACAATTTATCAGTTACAATGTTTATGAGCCTGCTGTTGTCATATAGGTAGGTTTTCAAGCTAGGAATATACTTTCTTTAATAGGTGCTATTCAAATTTTATATTTCCTCCAGAGTTAGTTTCATTAATTTGTCTTCCCAGGTACTTCTGAGAAGTTGTCAGATTTATTTCAAAAAAGATTTTTGTAATATGCTTTCTATATCCTTTTAAATTCTGTAAAATCTGTGGTAATGCCTCCTAGATCTTAATATTGTAATTTAAAAAATGTATAACTGATATTGTGTAACAGGAAGAAAAGGTCTAAGAGCAGGGGAATTGGGAGGGGTAGGGGAAGGGAAAAAAGGGAAAGGAAAAAATATGAGAAGAGGAAAAAAATGGAAACAAGGTCTTTGCAAATAGGGAAGGGTAGAGGGGGTGAAGGGAGGGCAAGGGAAGGGGAAAGAAAATAAGAACCAAGAGACTCATGTAAAGGTACAAGATTCCAATAATGAATGTAGCTGTATTTTATACCTAAAATGTACCAATAAAGTTAATGGGGAAAAAAATTCGTCTGATAAATCTTCATATTTAGAAAAATGACTGGAATTCATTTAAAACTGCAAAGTACTAGTAACCATTATGGCCTGGCAGTGAGTGGGGTCCTGCATGGGTGGGGCTCTACCTCCTCACCTCCTAACCTGTGGCAGCCCCACTGTTTTAACAAAAGGGGCAAAGATGTCCCATTCTTTTCATCTCTCGGCCTTAAGAATGTCCTCATCCTATGAGGAGCTGACAGGAGCTGCTGCCAGCAGAGCAACTGCCACATTTCCGTTTCATAACCACTGGGGCTCATCTGTGGGAACCCTATGAACAGGTATCTCTGCCTTTTGGAGTTCTGACGTAAAACTGGCTTGAAATTGTGCTATGTGCTCTTTGTTCTTGTCCTTTTTGAAGAAAATTCCAGGGACTTCCTCCAGTGACCAGAAGGAGGAAGGCAGGGGATCGGGTACCAGCAGTGTGTCCCACGGAAATGAGAGTCCAGCTCCTGGAGAAAGGTGCACGACGGGAGGAGAACCACAAAGTCCAGCAAGTCCACTGCTAGCACAAACAGTGGGAGTTTGAAGAAACTCAACTGTGGAAGCTGAGACTGGCCCGGCAGAACTCTGCGCCAACCGACTCTGGAGTAGAAGGGCTGCTGGTGTCCTCAACTGTCCAAGGCACCAACACCCACTCAGAGGCCGGGGAAGAACTGTTTCCTCCTCATGAAGGAGGCGGAGCTCCCCTAGCTCCTTATTAAACTCCTTTTTGGTTTGTTTGTTTTTGATGACAAGAAGAAAATAGCATTCCTGGGCAAGGACTGACGTCTTGATATCACAGAGACAGTGGGGTCTTTTTTCCATTCTTCTGAGGTTTGTTGCTCAGTGGGGGAAGTCCTCTGTAATTTCAAGCTTTTCCAAGGCTGAACTCATATTTAGTACTTGCAAAGTTTCTCCAACTACATGTGAGAAACCAGGGCCAGAAACAGGTGAGTCATTGCTGAGTTCCTCCACAGGTGGTGTCTGAGGTAATACATCAGGACAACCAAGGTGGACGTGAGGGTCTTCTTGAACACTGTGTTGCACATGAAGTGCTGGAATCATTCAGCATATAAGCCTGGATGGTGCACTGATACACTGTCCCCATCACGTACCAGTGCTTTCCAAGAGTGCTCCAACTTCTTCACAAACCTGTAAGATTGCAGAATATCAATGATGCCAGTATAAAGCAGGAGCCTTTCCCCTTTATAATTGGGGCCAGGGATGCCACCCATGTGGTGGTCGGCCTCCATGGTGCCATCCTGGATGGACTCCATGACCATGGAATACAGAGCCTTCTGGGAGGTAGGTCTCCACGTGTCAACTGCGTACTGCATTTCATTGTTCAAGGGTTCTTGCTGTGTATGATCTATGTTGTGGATCAACATCAAGAGACTATGGTACTTCAGAGCTTCAAGATAATGGACTAGACATTCACGCTGCAGGGTCTTACACAGAGCGGTGTACAAGTCAGCATCCAAGAAGAGACCATCGGGCATGTCTGCAGGAAGTCCAGGTCTTTATAGGTGGACAGGGGCTTCTCTCACTTCTTCTGAGAAGCACACTGTTTGTAGGTGGAGCCCTTGAGGTCGTACTTGAACCACTTCTTGACCGACCTCGGTAAGAGATTGTTCATCACCACAATCCGAATGTTCTTGCTCCCCACCTGCACACAGTACAGTCCATAGAATTTAGGCAGCAACATGTGAGGGTTCTGGTTGAGGTTCATATAGTATCCGGGGAGCAGCTTCTGCCAAAACTCTGCTTCTTTATGTTGGACCATCTCGATGAATTTGTCATCGCTGGACATGTAGAAGAGGGAACCACTAGCTCCAGAGTTGCATAGTTCAATCAGTGGGGCACTCTAGAGGGAGTACAAGTAATGGTCAGGTCGGATGCCAAACAGTTCCTGAAAGTAGCAGAAGGCAACAGGGGCATAGGTCTTGAACCAGAAGTCATTGTAGTGATGAACAGGCATCAGGTTGCTCCCCTCACTGGGGAAGAAGATACTCTCCACGTAGAAGTCTTGCATGAGGACATCCTGCTCTGGCTTGGTACTCAGGCTCCCACAGTTTGAGCAGTGCCTGACTGGATGGTGCCTTTCCAAGCTGATCATGTTGTGTTTTTATGTTGTCTTTCCTGAAGAATCAACACTTCGGTGGCCTACTTTCTTGATGGTCATGCCAGTGGGACAAGACACCTCAGATGCCGCAGGTCTCTTGATTCCAGATGTTGCTGCTGAGGTTGGCCCTGGGACCCTGGGATCCAAAGATGAAAATCTGAGCACCAACGGCCCCAGGAAGATAGTTTTTAATCTAGGTTACCATATAATTGCTGAAAGCTAACAAAGAAAGATTTATAGATGATCTGATCCTCGGGAAAATACAAAGGGATGAAGTGATGAATTTGAATTTTAGAATTTCTGTAAAAAAATGAACTCCAATTGCTTATTACCTTCTTGTCTAATTTGATTTTAATTTTGAAGAGGAAGCAATATTTTGTATGGCTTTCCAGGTGAAGTTTAGGCAGTAAATATTTTACGTGATCATTTTTTTTATATTTATATAGTACTAACTTTAACTTGTTTTCAGTCTAATCTCAATACTGATACTTAAAACCTTTGTGGAATTGAAGTGACATACTTCATTATTTTGTATGTAATTAAAGGCTTATGTACATGTTGAAAATAAAATCAGGATGATGTTTACTTTTTAATTTAAAATACGTATCTCTCAGTTGGTATCTATTTTATCCATGCATAGTTTGAATTTTTTCAATTATATAATTAAAATCCCTCTGTTTTAGATCATGAAAAAGTGGATTTGAGGAAAATGTTACTGGTATACACTTTAAAATGGATTTTTACAATAAATAGACATAGACTTGTTTCAGGATTTATGAAAGAGCAAAGCTTTGAGGGAGAAATATAGTTCAATCTAAGTGACTCCTTAGGTGTTAATAAACATAAAGATTATACATATATTACTAATTCTTTAAAAAGGTATCTGTGTATGTGTTTGTGTAAGATATATACATGTGCAGATGCTCAAGTGTGTGTGCACATGCACACGTGCACACACACACCCCATACACCCCAGGCGCACTCATTGCCATTGCTAAGATCGATGTGTATTTCAATTCAATAAGCCTTTGCTTTATTTTACTGCTTATTTTATATATGTTTTATTATACAGATTGAGGAATTAATTTGAATATACTGTACTGATTGATTTCTTTTCTAGGCTTTTTATTGGATTTTTTTAGTGGGTAAAGTTTAGTGGATAAATTTTTAATGGCTAATGAATATTGTTAAAGATTTATACTACCTAGTGGTAATTCACAGGAGAATGAATTACCCTTTTCCAGCTCAACACTGGTCCAGCCCACTTCACTGATTTTTCTTGTCTCTTTTTCAATCATTAACCTTTTTTTTGCCTTTGGGCAAAATATACTTTATTTATTAAAGTTTGTAAACTACTTAGTTGTGCCTTCTCTTCATTTTGGCATAGAGCAAAATAAATATGGATAGGCTCATTTAGTTTATTGTGAATCAGATTTTTGTTCACCTTTTTAATGTACTATCTGATACCAATTTTTGTGTGTTCATAGAGCTGTAGGGTAGGGAACATGGGTAACAACTTTTCCTTTCAGAGCTAACTTATGAAATTGATATAGATGATATTTTTTATTTGTGTTGTTTTCTGAATGAAATTTATTCAGCTATGCTTTGCTGTTTTTTAGGAGTGGCAGAATTCTATTCAGAAGAATGCAGGCCTTGCTTTTATCGAACTTGTCAATGAAGGAAGGTAAACTATTTTATATCCATCCATATTTTACTTTAAGATCTTATTATATTTTTCTCATGTGAACTGATGTTTTAAGGTTCTATATTTCCTGTTTTTGCACTTATTAATATAATAGAACTCTCATGTTGATTACTACAGATATGTCAAATAGCCATTTTATAATTTTTCATTGTTACACACTTATTTGTAAAGTTGTAGTCCTTATTTTTTAATAACTGTAACTGAGTTTCACAAAGGTAAGCTGATGATTCTATTTATATGGAAAAGCCATACTTACATGCAGTTTGTATAAAATTGTATTGTGATTGTGGAGCCAGTAATTAGACTTATATGTCTACATCATTTACTGTGGGATAGCCTGGTCATCAGGAGGAGCAGGAACAAATTTTGGTTTGTGTTTTGATGTGATGAGAAAGGAAAGAGAGGGAGTAAGTAGGCGTGGTTTCCACTTAAAGAGCAGAGATTAAAGAAACCAAAGAAAGAAAATTTTGTGATAGGAAAGAGAAGGGCAGAAGTATAAAAATGAAAAGAGAAATAAAAGTGGAAAATTTTAAGAGTAAATTGTAAAAGGTAAAAGTAAATTGAGAAATTGTAAGTTGGTGACTTTGTGGTAGCTGATTTTGCATTACTGGAATTGAAGACCTTGAGTATAGATTAGGAAGGTGTAACTAGCTGCCTGCCCTTGGAAATGGTACCCTGAGGAAGAGCTTCATTTCTTTATAGTGTTTTGCCTAGTGTTGTTCCACTCACTTTGTCATGATGGTAACTATTTGAATTACTGACTAGGAATTCAAGCTCTCTTCATGTTATAAAAAAAGAAGAAAAAGCTATAGAAAACTTCATTTTATAGTGTTAAAATTTCTTATTCGTAAGTAATTGTAAGTACAGCTTAGTGTTAGAAACAAATGAGTAACCCTGCAGTGGCACTATTTTATGCTAAATTCTGTGATCAAAGTATGGAAAAACAGGGTACTAAGATGGCCCAGAGAAAAAGAGTCTAAATTATTATGGAAGATCAGGTGAAATGAAACCAGACAATGTGATTCTTGAGATGTATTTTCAACAATTAGTATGGTTCAACATGAGACATGAGAAAATTGGGAATCATGGATAAATTGGAGGCTGTTTGTGTGAAAAGCATTCAAATAGAGGGAACAGAATAACTGCAGCCATTGGGTTGAGGAACATACATAGGAAATTCATGTATAGGTATGTAGATGCATGTGCACATGTGTGTTTGTGTCTGTTGTGCTAGTAGGTAATGTGCTGTTGGAATAGAATTGGGCTTCTGGGTCACAAAAAGCCTAAGTGTAGCATATTTGGACTTGGGCTGGCAAGTATTTGCAGATTTTAAGCAAAAGGGTGTCAATATATTTGGGTTTTAGAAAGGTAACTGGTAGAAGTATTTAGGATGGTTTAAGGGAGAGGAGACCTGATTGAAATCAAGAACAGTAGCAAGGCTACTACTGCTCCATGTTACAAATGGAGTTAAATAGTAGTCTAGTGTCTGGCAAATAGTAGGTAATCAATAAATATTTCTCAGTGAATGAATAATACTTTAGTTTACCTTTAGCAGTGCTTATTCATCAAATGATAAATAACTTTTTGGTTGAATCTCAAAACTTGGAGTTTAGATGCTTTTAAAGTCTATTTAGAATAAACTAAATTAACCTATCCATATTTATCTTGCTTTTTCTCTTCTATGCCATTGTATACTAACTTAAATAGTTTGGAATTGGGTAAGAAGGAAGCAAAAAGACCAGTTAATGAAGACGTGGCAGGAACTGTTGATTGAGTATGTTCTTTAGCTACTTAATGAGAAACATAGGTCAACAAATTTTCTATCATTTATAGCATCTATTTAAATAAAATTGTTCTTTTATCAAGAAAATATTTACAAATGACAACTTTGATTATTACAGAGTGTAAGTATTTTTAATTATGCTTGTTAGTATTACATTTATTAGATCAGGCAGCATAGGTTTATGATTAAGAGCATTAGCTTTGAAGATAGCCCATAGTTCAAGTTTCAGATTTGATATTTAGCAGTCACTTTTACTTTTTGGGCCTCAATTTTCTCATCTGTTCAGTCAGCCAATGCTTATTGCACTCTGAATACTAGGAATTATTCTTGATCCTGAGCAGTAAACCTAAGAGATGAAGATCCTTATATTCTTTTTTTTTCCTTTTGACTGTTGAAGAATTTCTGTGTATTTTATTTTTGTAACATGTTTGCAGTACACTGTAATTACCCTCCTTGGTACATAACATGTCTCATGCTTCTTTTAAATCACCCATCTGCCTTCCCTCCTGTCATCCTCTCTACATCTCTTGGTCCCCTTTTGCAAAAGATCTATCTCCCTGTTCCCTATTATCTTTTACTTTGCTCTTTATTTGTATATTGGCTTTCTTATAGAAGAAAAATCATGCAATATTTAAACTTGTATGTCTGATTTATTTCACTTAACATCATGGTCTCAAAATTCATTCATTTTTAGTATGCCCTATATTCTAACAGACACTGACAGGAAGGAAGTTAGAAGTAGGTTATATAATATTTGAATATTGCTAAGTACTATGGGAACAGAAAATGTGGATCTAGGGTAAGTAATGTGGATTTTTATTTTGGTAGATTTTTGAAGGAATTAAAAAGAATTGGAATGTTTTCCGTTTAGAGTGGTCGGATTAGAACTCCCTGAGAGGGTGACATTTGAGAAAGCACTTGAAGCACACAGAAGAGTTAACCATTAGGGCATGTGGGTAAAATTGCTTGAGACCTAGGAAATAGCCAGTGTATGGGTGAGCATTTCCATGGTCTCTCTGAGGAATGAGGCTAATATATAGCAGGAACAGAATGGTCAAAGTGGACCAAGGTGAGAAAGGAAGTCAGAGAGGTAGCAAGGAGAAGAGTTTGTATAGAGCCTTGAAATTTATTTTGTAGGAGATGGCAGTCATTACAGGAATTTGAATAAAGAAGTGAGACCGTCCTCTTTTATGTCTTCAAAGGATCATTCTGGCTCTTGCCTATAAGAATAGAAGCTAAGAGAGCAACTGGGGCCTGTTGTAGTCCTGATAAAACATGGTGGGGACTTAGATTAGGGTAGTAACAGCAGAAGAGGTAAGAAAAGGTAGGCTTATGGGTGTATTTTGAAGGTATACCTGACAGGATTTGCTAATGTATTGATTATAGGGTTGAGAGAAAGCTAAGGGTCAAACATTACTGTAAGACTTCTGCCTTTTCATGGCTGGAAGGATGATGTTTCTATCAAACAGGAAGGAAATGGCTGTGGATGTAGTTAGTGGGAAAGATCAGGAGTGCACTTGTGGAAGTAATGATTGTGAATTCTCCAAGAAAAGTGGGTATGTTAAATAAGCAGTGACTTGTTATATCTCCAGACCAGAGATATAAATTTAGGTGTTATAAAGCATATTGGTACTGAGTTAATTAAGAGAGTAGTGTAGTAACTGAGATTTGAATACTAGGTTTAGTAACATAAAAGTTGTTTCTGACTTAGAAGTTGTTTTGGGAAGAGTAATGTGGAAAAACACCTCTTTATAATGGATTGAAGAGAGAATCTGAGAATGGGGGAAGAGGAATTTTGAGACAGTGAATTTTTTAAAGAGAAGTTTTGCTGCAAAGTAGAACAAAGAACAGAGAGAGCAGTGATAACTTGTGGGGTGAAATAGAGTCAAAGACAGTAGTTTTTTTTTTTTTTTTAAGGAGAGCAGGGCAACATAGTTTGATATTGATGTGGACAAAGATTTAGAGAATTGGGAAATTAATGCTGGAGAAAGAGGAGAGTATCTGGAGTGACCTTTTTGAGTAAGTTAGAGTTTTAAGGAAATCTGTATACAAACTGATGAAAGAGCCTCAGCATGGCTGAGTCATATATGGCAACACATGGGAAGATACTTTATATATTTAAATATTGTAATTAAACATGGAAGTAGAGTGATTAGTTACATTTAAAAGATTTAAGTTTGCAAGTGACTAGGACAGGAGAAAAGGGCAAGTAAGTCAAACCGTTGTTCAGGAGAGGGATGGTAATCATTTACCACATAGTTATTATTAGCACAGGTAAAGAGGAGAGAAGACATCATGTAGGGAAAATGATAAATATAGAAAATGATAGGATGAATTGAGTGGCAAAATAATGACCGTAAATGTTGGGATATTACAGTGAATGAGCTGTAAGCACAGTAGGAAGTACTTAGAGAACGGTTGAACAGAGCCCAGGCCATGCAGGCACTGGAAATGATGAGGTCTAGCAGCAAGTGGCTGAAGTAGGGTGGAGAAAAGGGTCAGGGAAGGACAGTGGTTCAGAGACGCTATAGATCAAGATCTTGGTCGCCTTTGAATGGCTTGTCTTTAGATGTCACCATCCCTCATCCTTGGTGTCTACATAACTCCATCTAATTCCCTTTTGTCAGTGATTTTAGCCCTTGTATCAATGTCTTTCTCCAACACAATTTCTGTGATAACTTTTGGTGATTTCATCCATACTGCAGCATGTATAAACATGTTGTTCTTCTTTATTTGTGAATACTATTCCATTTTATGGATATTCTACATTTTGTTTATCTCTGTACCAGTTGATGGGCCTTTAGATTACTTTTGCAGGGGTAGGAGAGGGCTTATAAGTAGTGCTGCCATAAATATTTGTGGACAAGTCTTTGGGTGAATGTAGGGGACAGGGGAAGGGGACGTTACCAGAACCTCTGCAGTGAGTCCTGGTCTCCTGTGAGCCACGGCAGCACACGGCGAATTACAGGAAAGGTAGAAAAATGAGACCGAGAAGAAGCTGAGCTTTGGGTCTGATCAGTGCTGCTCTGGGCAGCAAAGACAAAGCCCCCAGCTTACCACACCTTTTATTCAGTACATCGGGAGAAACAAATGTAACAAATGACTTGCAGAGAGTTCAACAGTTCACATTGGGATAAACAAGGTGTAACGGAAGGCTTGCAGAGAGTTCAGTACATCTCCGGCAAACAAGATGTTAATCAGTCCAAGCACAATGAGGAACTGAGCAGATGTTTGTTCTACCAGGATGTTTCTTGTCCTGGAGAATCACAGCATCACTGGATCACTGAAGTCTCAGTTGTGAACGGAGGCCAAACTGGAGTTATTCTGTAGCTGGGCTGTAGGCAAGAGAACTAGGCTAACCAAATGATTTATCCCTAGAATTATGTAGCATTGCTCCCAACAGGTGAACATATGTTTGTGTTTCTCTTAGATACAAAAGAATAAAATTTCAGGGTTGAATGGTAAAGTTAAAATGTTTCACGTTTTAAGAAACTGCCAATTGTTTTCCATAGTGGGTGTTGTATTTTTTATTCCTTTTCTTTCTTTCTTTCTTTCTTTTCTTTTCTTTCTTTCTTTTTTGGTACCAGGGATCGAACTCAGGACCTTGTGCTTGGAAGGCAGACGGCAGAACCACTGAGCTAAATCCCCGGCCCCAGTGTATTTTCTATTCCTATCAGCTACTTTCAGCTTGTACATATCATTGCCTGCAATTGGTACTGTCATTCCTTTTGGTTAAGAGTCATCATAGTGGGTAACTCATTGTGGGTTTTATTTCCATTTGCATAATGACTCATAATGTTCAGGGTTTCTTCATATGCTAATTGGCTGTTGATAATATCTTATTTGGAAAAATGTCTGTTTATATCTTTGTCCATGTAAAAATTTCATTGTATTCCTTCTGAGCTGTAAATGCGTCTTACATATTTATGGAAACAAGTCTTATCAGATACATGGTTTGCAAGTGTTTTTTCCTGGTCTCTGACTTATCCTTTTCAAGAACAGAGGTTTGTTTTGGTAAAGTCCCATTTTCTTAATTTTTTTTTTTTTGCATTTATGGATCATCCTTTAGTTGATTAATTTCAAGAAAATTTAGCCTAGATTCTCTCTTATGTTTTTTTTCTTTCCTAGAAATTTCATAGTTTTAGCACTTACATTTAGGCTTATGATTCATTTTGTTAATTTTTAAATATGGTGTGAAAGGGAGTTAGGTTTAATTTTTGCATGTAGATATCTGATTGTCTTGGTGTCATTTGCTGAAAACATTATTTTTCTCTGCCAAATTGTTTTATCACTTGCATTCAAAATTAACTAACCGTAAATGCACAGGATTTATTTTTTGACTCTCAGTTCTTTCCAAATGATCTCTGTATCTTTCTTTTGGACAATATCATTGTTTATTACTGTTGCTCAGTACTATGTTTTGAAATTGAACAGTTTAGGTTTTTATGTTGTTCCTTTAATTTTTTTTTTGTACTGGAGATCGAAATCAGGACCTTGCACTTGCGAGGCAGGCATGGTGCCACTGAGCTAAATCCTGGCCCTGTTCCTTTAATTAAAAAAAAAATTTTAGATCCCTTTTCCAGTGAATTTTGGATTATTTTATAATCATTTTATAAATTTCCCCCCAAAGCTTGTTAGGATTGCATGGACTTTATAATGTGTTTGTAATTGACAATTTAACGTTTTTAAGGCTTATAATCCATGACCAAGGAATGGTGCTTCATTTGTTTAGAACTTTCAGTTACCAGTGTTATTTTGATGTACTTGTGTGTATATTAAACTTCTTTTAACAATTTATTTCTGTATGTATTTTATACTTTTTGAAGCTATTACAAATCCAATTCCTTTCTAATTTCATTGTCAGATTATTATATTAGTATATTCATTGTACTTGAATGTGCAGTTGTTTTGTATATTGATCCAATATTCTGAAACCTTGCTGAACTTGTTTACCTCTACGTTTTTATTTTCTTTTTATATTCTTTACCATTCTTTACACAGAAAGTTATGTTGAGTGTGAAAAATGTGACAGTTTTACTCCAGATACTTTATTTGGTTTTCTTGCTACTGGTAGCTTTTCCATATATTGGAAAGTATTGGTGAAAATGAACACCTTTGCTTACTTCTTAATTTTACTGGGAAAGTTTTCAATCTTTCCTTAGTATTATATGAAGTATACTTTATTGATTCCCTTTGTAAGTTAGGAACTTCTTTTATATTCCTAGTTTATTGAGAAGAATTTTTTTCAATGGATAAATATTGCATTTTGACAAATTCTTCTCTATTAAGAAGAGCATGTAGGTTTTGTTTTTTATTAATATGGTAGGTTATATTCATTGATATTTCAGTGTTTATACGTTTCTGGCATGAGTTTTACTTGAACATAGTATATAAGTATAGTCCAGTGCCATGTGTGATTTAATTATTGATATGTTTAGGTTTATATGAGCTAAACTGTGTGTGTGTGTGTGTGTGTGTGTGTGTGTGTGTGTGTGTGTGTGTGTGTGCTGGGCCCCAAACCCAAGGCTTTATGCCTGGTCAGGAAGCACCTTATCCCTGAGCTACACTGCTATACCCAAACAAATATTTTTAAGTGTACTGTTTTTATTCCTTATTTTCTCTTTTTGTTATTATACTTCTTAAATTATTTTTTATTGGTTTCTCTAAGGATTTTGTGATATATTTTAACTGAGCACACTCTGTTTCAGGTTAATAGTAACTTAATTTCATTAAATGTACTAAATTGGCTGTCACAGAGCTCCCTATCCAGCTCCATTGTTTGAGGTATTAGTGTCACATATATTTATGCGTTATAAACTCTGACATACATTTACATTTCACAAGTTATACAGATCATTTAAGCGTAAAATTTTTACAGTATTTAATGTCCTCAAGAGTTGTGCAGCCACCATCCCAACATAATTTTAGACCCTTTTTCACCTCCAGCTGTTGTTCATTAAGTCATTTGCCCTTTTTGCCATTCCTATGTTGCCACTAATCTGTTTTACTTAGATTTTCCTGTTGTGAACATTTCGTATAAATGGAATCATGCATATTGTCTTTTGTGATTGGCTTTATATTGGTGAGCTTCTTGTTTTTACAGCAGTTGACTTATGGAGAGAAAAGTTTATTTAGCTCACAGTTTTGGTAGTTCCAAGTCCAGACAGCATAGTGCAGCCTTGGCAAGGGCTGTATCTTGACTGATCCCCTTACAGCATGGCTGGCAGTGGAGTACATGTCAGAGCGAACGCTCATTATCTTTTTTTTTTTTTTTTTTGTATTAAATTCTTTTATTGGTACATTGTAGGTATACAACACAATTACATTTCTCACTGGGAATTGTACCTTTACATAATGCATCTTGGTTCTTATTTTTTCCCCCTTCCTAGCCCTCCCTTCACGCCCTCCACCCTTCCCTATTTACAAAGACTTTATTTCCATTTTTTCCATTTCTCATGTTTTCCTTTCCCTTCTTTCCTTTCCCCTGTGCCTCCCACTACCCCTACCCCTTTGGACCTTTTCTTCCTATTTTACATTATCGATTATTCATTCTAATAATTGGTACATTTTAGGTATACAATATAATGACATTCATCATTGGAAATTTGCACCTTTACATAGTCTCTCTTGGTTCTTGTTTTTCACCCTTGCCCAGCTCTCCCTTCAACCCCTCCAGCCCTCCCTATTTACAAAGATTTTGTTCCTATTTTTCCATTTTCTCATATTAATCCCATTCCCTTCTATCCTTTCCCTTAGCCCTCCCACTTCCTTCCCCTTTGCCCCTTTTCTTCCTATTTCACATGACCTATTATACATTTAGTCCTTATTTACACTTTCAGTTTCTCACACCAGAGAAACTATTCGGTATTTACACATCTGTGTCCTATTTATTTCACTTAAGAGTATTGCCTCAATGTGCATCCACTTAGCTATAAATACCTCTAATTTCTCATTTTTTATGGATGAGTATACTCCATTTTATAAAAAAAAACCCACATTTTCTTTATCCAGTCTCCAGTTGATGGGCATTTGGGCTGTTTCCAAGTTTTAGCTATCACAAACTGTGCTGCTATGAACATGGGTACACATATATCACTGTGGTATGATTCTTTTAATTCTTTGGGGAAGATCCCCAGCAGTGGAATAGCTGGGTCAAATGGGACTTCCAGTCCTAGTTCTTGAGGTATCTCCATACTGATTTCCACAGTGGTTGCACCAGTCTACACTCCCACCAGCAGTGGAGCAGGGTTCCTCTTTCCCCACAGCCCCGCCAGCATTTGTTATTGGTTGATTTCATGATAGCAGCCATTCTTTCTGGAGTGAAGTGGAATCTCAGCGTTGTTTTCATTTGCATCTCTCGAACGACCAGTGACGTTGAACATTTTTTCATGTATTTATTTGCTATTTCTACTTCTTTGTGTGAGAAATGTCTGTTCATTTCAGATGCCCATTTTTGGATTGGGTCTTTAAATTTGGGAGGTCTGATCTTTTTAAGTTCTTTATAGATTTGAGATAGTAGACCTTTGTCTGAGGAAGAGCAGGTGAAGATTTTTTCCCACATTGTGGGTTGTCTCTTCACACTGCTGGTGGTTTTTCTTGCTGTGCAGAAGCTTTTTAATAAGAAGAGATCCCATTTGTTGATTGTTTGTGCTAGTTCACGGGCAACTGAGGTTTTGTTCATAAAATCTTTTCCTACACTGATGTCTTCAAGAGTTCTACCTAACCTCGGTTCCAACTGGTTCAGAGTTTCTATTTTAATATTTAGATGTGTAATCTATTTTGATTTTAGTTTAGTGCATGGTGAGAGATACAGGTCTAGTTTTAATCTTTGGCAAGTTGAAGCCCAATTTTTCCAGCACCATTTATTAAAGAGGTTGTGTTTCCTCCAGTGAGGGTGTTTGGCTCCTTTGTCAAAGATGAGATGGCTGAGTGTGTCTGGCGTTGTTTCTGCATCTTCTAATCTGTTCCACTGGTCCTCAGGCCTGTTTCTTTGCCAGTACCATGCTGTTTTTATCACAGTAGCTTTGTAGTAGAGTTGCAGGTTGGGGATTGTGACACCCCCTGCCATGTCTCTGTTACCTAGAATTGCTTTTGCTATTCTGGGTCTCTTCTTATTCCAAATGAATTTTTGGATTGTTTTTTCGAGGTCTATGAAGTATGCTGCTGGGATCTCAATTGGAATTGCATTAAATCTATATAGCAGTTTTGGAAGTATGGCCATTTTCACTCTATTAATCATTCCTACCCAGGAGCAGGGGATGTCTGTCCATTTTCTGATATCATCTTCAATCTCTCTTTTCAGAGTGCCATAGTTTTCAGAGAAGGGGTCTTTGATTTCTTTTGTTAGGATGATTCCTAGGTATTTCAGTGTTTTGGATGCTATTGTGAAAGGAATTATTTGCCCTATTTCTCTCTCAGTGAGTCTGTCATTGGTGTAGAGGAAAGCTATTGATTTTTGTGTGTTGACCTTGTAACCAGCTCCTTGACTGAATTTGGTTATTAAGTCTAGAAGACTTTTGGTGGAGTTCTTGGGGTCTTCTATATAGAGTATCATGTCATCTGCAAATAATGACAATTTGACTTCTTCATTTCCTATCTTTATTCCTTTTATTTCTTTCTCTTGTCTAATTTCTGTGGCTAATGTTTCCAGAACTATATTGAACAAGAGTGGTGATAGTGGACATCCTTGTCTTATTCCTGATTTTAGTGTGAAGGATTTCAGTTTTTGACCATTTAGTATGATATTGGCTGTTGGTTTTTCATAGATGGCTTCTATCAGTTTGAGGTAGAAACCATCTATTCCAATTTTTTGTAGGGTTTTTATCATAAATGCATGTTGGATTTTGTCAAATGCTTTTTCTGCGTCTATGGAGATAATCATATGGTTTCTGTCCTTGGCTCTATTGATATAGTGTATTACATTAATTGATTTTCGTATATCGAACCATCCCTGCATCCCTGGGATGAATCCCACTTGATCAGGGTGTATGATCTTCTTGATGATCTTCTGCATTCTGTTTGCCAGTATCTTATTAAGGATTTTTGCATCTATGTTCATTAGTGAGATTGGCCTATAGTTCTCTTTTTCAGTTGGGTCTTTGTCTGTTTTGGGGATCAAGGTGATGCTTGCTTCCAGGAGTGAATTTGGGAGTATTGCTTCCCTTTCAATTTCACTGAAGAGTTTAAACAGTAGTGGTAGCAGTTCCTCTCTAAATGTCTTGTAGAATTCAGCAGTGAAGCCATCAGGGCCCGGGCTTTTCTTAGTTGATAAGTTTTTAATTACATTTTCAATTTCATTGGTTGATATTGGGTTGTTCAGAATTTTTAGATCTTCTTCGTTCAACTTTGGTAATTCACATGTATGTAGGAATCTGTCCATTTCTTCTGTGTTGTCCATCTTATTGGCGTATAGGTTCTGGAAGTAGGTATTGATGATCCTCTGGATTTCTGGTGGGTCTGTTGTAATTTCACCCTTTTCATTCCTAATTGCATGGATTTGGGCCTTTTCTTTCCTTTTTCTGACAAGGTTGACTAAAGGTTTATCAATTTTGTTGATTCTTTCAAAGAACCAACTCTTGGCTTCATTGATTTTTTGTATCGTTCTCTTAGTCTCCATTGCATTGATTTCTCCTCTGATCTTTATAATTTCTTCCCTTGTATGAGCTTTGGGGTTGTCTTGCTCTTCTTTTTCTAGAAGCTTGAGGTGCAGCATCAGGTTGTTTAATTGGGCTTGTTCTGTTTTCCTAATATGCGTATTCACTGCTATGAATTTCCCTCGTAAGACTGCTTTCATTTTGTCCCACAGATTCCGATATGTTGTATTGTCATTGTCATTTAAGTGAGGGAAGTGTCTGATTTCTTCTTTAATTTCCTCTGTGACCCATTGGTTATTCAGAAGTGTGTTGTTTAATTTCCACGTGCTTATGAAATTTTTCAAGTTTCTTTTGCTATGGATCTCCAATTTCATCGCACTATGGTCTGATAATACACAGGGGATAACTTCAATTCCTTTGCACTTACTTAAACATGTTCTCTGTGTGAGTATGTGGTCTATTTTGGAGAATGACCCATGTGCAGCTGAGAAGAATGTGTATTCTGATTTTGTGGGGTGGAAGACTCTGTAAACATCTGTTAAGTTCATTTGTTCAAGAGTTCGATTGAGTTCTAGTATTTCATTACTTATTTTTAGTCTAGTTGATCTATCTATTTGTGACAGTGGGGTGTTGAGGTCCCCCACTACAATTGTATTAGTGCATATATGGCTTTTCATGTCCGTTAGTATTTGTTTTGTATAGTTGGGTGCAGTAGTGTTTGGTGCATAGATATTTATGATTGTCATCTCTTCCTCTTGGATTCTTTCCTTTACAAGGATGTAGTGTCCTTCTTCGTCTCTCTTAATCAGTGTTGGTTTGAAATCTACTTGATCTGCCAAGAGGATAGCTACTCCTGCTTTTTTTCGGGTTCCTGTTGCATGCAGTATTGTTTTCCACCCTTTAACTTTCAGTCTATGAGTTTCCTTTTGAATTAAGTGTGCCAAATCTTTTCTCCCCACAGTGTTTGTTTGCATTTCTGAAAGATAATTTTGAAAGATAATTTTGTTGCATATTGAATTCTTGGTTGATAGTTTTTATAGTACTTTGAATGTATTAAGTGACCTTCATGTTTGCTGGTGTAAACTGAGCTTTAAATTATATTGTGGTTACCCTGTATGTGAGGAATCTTTTTTTCTCTTGCTGCTTTAAACAGTTTTCTTTGTTTTTCAGTTTATGTGTAAGTAAGGTTCCTTTTGTATTTGTTTGGAACTGATTCTCTGTTGTTTTCTCACATTTCTTCATGGCTTGCAAGTAGAAGTACCAAATTCCTTTGTTTTCCATGAGCATTTCAAGGATGGTTATATAGCAAACAGCTTTGGAAATAGGAATAGTAATATAATAATGAAAATGTTCCCTTCGAGGTAAAGGTCAGCAGGGCCTTTACATGTTTCTACTGTTGGGTCATCCAAAAAGATCCAAGTGCCCTAAGAACAAGGTTCTTCTCCTGCAGTACATTTAATTGTATATACAGGCATCTCCTGGACCTGGGTTCTTCTGTGAGTACTGGGGCTGGGAAGTACTGGCACAATACTGAGACTCTGGTGGAGACTGCTACCACTGAAAACAAAAAAACTGTCATTCATCTCTGACCTAAGTTCTCATATATTTAGCTCTGAAACTGGCAGACCAACTTACTTCTTAGTTTATAAGTAAATTAGATGTCATAATTTTCAAATAAATTAAGAACTCTTCCTAGTTTTGGGCATTGACTAGAACACTTTGAGCTTTTATGATCCATAGATAGTGCTTTTCATAGACTGGAAAATTTGTAAACATTATTTTTGTGTTGTTCTCTCCTTCCTTTCTTCCCTTCTATCCTCTCTCTTTCTTCTGTGCTTATTTATCTGACCTCTAGATCAGGATCCCCTCCACATATGTTGGTGTACTTGATGTCCTGCAAGCCTTTGAGACATTGCTCTGTCTTCAATCTTTCGTTTATATTTTTTAGTTGTTTAAATTTACTTTGGTGTCTTCACGTCCACTAATTCTTTATTGGCCATCTCAAATGTACTGGTAAAGCCATCTGCTATTTTTTTTTGTTGCTATTTTCTTTTTAAAGAACAAAATTTTGAGTTGATTATTTCAAATAGATTCTTATTTATTTTTGTTCCCTATTTGTGCAGTCTTTGTCTTCATGTTTTCCCTTTATTTTTAAAGTATAACTGTTTTCAGTTTTTGGAACATATTTATAATAGTTACTTTGAAGTATTTTTCTGCTAAGTCTAGTATCTGGTCCTACTCAGAGACAAAGTTTTTTTTTTTGGGTACCGGGGATCGAGCTCGGGTCCTTGCGCTTGTGCAGCAGGCGGTGAAACCACTGAGTTAAATCCCCAGCCCAGAGACAAGTTTTTTTTGACTGTTTTGATTCATTAGTATGAGATAACTTTCCTATTTTTTTCAAATGTGTCCTAACTTTTTTGTTTCATCAGTGTGACCATTTAGCAATTTTAGATTCTGATATTCATTTTGTCCTCTCATAGTTTTTGTTGTTAGTTATTTTTGGCTTTTTGTTTTAATTATTTTTTTATTGACAGTCTACATCTTCGGAGGTACAATATGATATTTTGGTATTCACATATTGCAGATTGATCTAGTCAGGTAATTAGGTTATCTGTCATTTGAAACCTGTATCATTTCCTTGTGATGAGAACAGTAGCAGTCTTCTGTTCTAGCTATTTTGAATTATGCAATACAGTGTTGTTAACTGTGATCACCCTTTTGTGCAATAGAACACCAGAACTCATTCATACTGTCTACCTGTGTGTGTTGAGTGTGTGCATGTTTGCCTGTACATGTGTGTTTGTGTGTGGGTGTGGTACTAGGGATGAAACCCAGGGCTGTGGACTCAGATACATCCCCAGTACTTTCATTCTTGTTTTTCCCCGTAGTGATGGAGCTGAGCCCCATAAGCAGCCATAGCCTAAGCGTGCCTGTGGACCTGTGTCTGGGTGCTGGTGGGCCTTCTCTGATGAGATTGCCACAGACTCCATCTGCTTACTCAAAATTTCAAAGGTTTTTGTTGGTAAAATTCTTAGCAGTTTTGTTGTTTTTTCTTGTTTAATTTTTAGAACCCTGAAATGATTGTTACTGTCCAATTCTGTACTTGTTTTTTTGGAGAGGATTTGCTGATTTCTTTATTCCTGTATAGCTGTCTGTCTCCAGATCTTTAGGTGCCTGGTCCTAATTCAGATGTCACCTTGGAGAAGTTTTCCATGAAACTTTTATTTAGTTTACTTTTACCTCATTTCTTTACAGTTTTTTTTCTCGTGTCATTTATTCCTCTCATATGTTTATCTTTATTCCCTATTCTATCCTGTAATAGGTTCTATAAGGACATTCCCTTGTTGCTTGTTTATGGTTATATGCCTGACTCCTAAAGAAGTGTCTGGCTAATAGCATAAATACTTAGGTTTAATTGATGTGGTATTTTCTTCTATAAATATATTGTTTTCATATTTTTATTTAAGTCATTGATTTTTCTCATATAAATGGAATTCTGTCTTCATAAATGCATTTTATAGAGATAATCTTAATAATCAGCTAATACTTGAATGTTTTTATCAAAATATATAAAATAAAATATATTTTAAAAACTGTTTTCTGAAGAAATGAACTTTGTTATTCTCAAATAACAATCTCTAATTGCTAATTGCTATTATTGTTGGAATAATTATTCAAATAACACTTATTTTTATATCATCTGTTATCATACTTTTCATAAATCTCTGATTTCTTACTATTTTCTTTTACTCTGTTTGAATTTGTTAGTCTGCCATGTTTAGAAATTCTCTTTTTCTGTACTCAGCCTACAGAAACCACTTAGCTTTTGTCTGTTGTTTGAAAGAAGCAATGCTGAAAACAAAACCAATACTTCCTAGTAACACGGTAGATCTAGTATTTGAAATTTTATTCTTTCTTTAGAGGTTACAAGACATTTATTGTTCTGAATCAGTAGCTTTGGCTTTTCTTTTATAAATATTCAGTACCTCGAGATTAAATGAGTCTATGTAGAAATGGATGTGTTTGTGAAGTAGTTTGGGAGTGCTCGGCTACTAGACTTAATCCCAAGGGCAAGCAGAATAGTAATAAAGATATTTCTTTTCACTTTAAAGACCGGTCTTTTTTTTTCTTATTATGTAAGTCTGACCTCCTTTGACCTCATTTATAGAGTAGCTGCTATAAATTTGGCCCTTGATTAATGTTTTATTGGTGTAAATAACACGAAGACCTTTATAGACAGACTATAGCATAAGGTTATCAGACTTGAAGGGTATCATTAGCAAATCAATTACTTAGGTCAGACATAAGTAATTGTTGTTGGTACAAATGTTTCCCTTAACTTGCATATTTAAGAAGATGCTTTATAAATACATTGATTTTATAGTTTTGAGTTCAGTAACATGTTTTTCTTTTGAATAACATTCAAAATTGTTTTTATAGAGCTAGAACAATTGATAGCCACTGACACAATCAAGTGGTATATCTTTGATGACTTTCCCATCGAAAAAGTACATATAATAAAAATTCCATTTAAAAATTAAATTTCCACATCTTATAATCAAAAGCATTAATGCTGAATGATAGTTTTGTTTATAGGTATTTTATATCTTAAATCATCATCATCATCCTCTTTACTTTTAAAATATGCAAATAATTGATCTAAAAACTTTTTTGAAAGACATAACTGTAAGTAAGTAATTTCACATTCTTATGTTAAAACTGTCTTTTAGCACCACATTACAAGAAAACAGTACCCTTGCCTCTGGGCCTCTTAAATGAAATCTGAGGCTTTGTGTTGTACTAAATTCAAATGTGGTATGTCACATTATTATTATATATCTCGAGCTTTCATTGATTTATTTGTGTACTTGATTGGCTTTGTCTTTGTCACTGTTTTCTTCACTTTAAAATGTATTTGATTGAAATGAACTGAATTGGAAAGAGTGTTTAATCAAACTAATCCCAATAATATTACTACTTATAGTTTAAAATTTAATTCTTTATCAGTACACCTTCTCATTTGGTTTAGTTTCATATTTTGTCTTTCTTCTTATTCCTGTTACCCTTGGAGATTTTGGAGATACTTAGTATCTCAATACAGTATTGGTTTTAGTTTTGCTGGTGGAAATAGGTTTGGCTGCTGGGATGCCTCATTTTTTCAGGTCAGCCTACTTGTGATCTCTTCAACAGATTATCTTGTGGAGTGTTTTAAGCATTGATGCTTATTCTAGGTAGCTATGATTGAAGTAGTTGCACTTTGAGACATTACTTAGCATAAGTTGTAATGATTTGTTGATGGTTCAGGTCTCTGTTACACTTAGTGTCTCAGAAGGAATGATGCATTGGATAAATATTGATCATCTGTATATTTTATGCATTTAGGTGGACCTAGTTTTATTCTTATACTCTAGTATTATTTAAAAAAATCAATGCAGCCAGGCGTGGTGGCGCAGACCTGTAATCTCAGCACTCAGGAGGCCAGGGCCTTGAATTTGAGGTCAGCCTGGGCTATATAGTGAGTTCAAGGCCAGCCTAAACTACATAGTGAGACCCTGTCTAAAAAAAAAAAAAATCAGTGCAAATTCCCTACCAATAAGTTATATAGCTTAAAACATCAAGGAATCCTATGAAGTTTCCTGTCATCCTTGTTACTAATTTTCTTAGTTTCTCCTCATTGTTTCTATTCCATTTATATTTCAAAGTAAAAAACAGACATTATTTCTTTGGCTAGTATAATTAAAAAATTTTAATATTAAATGTGGTAATTACTCAGTGATGGGACCTGGTTTATGGGTATAATTTTGTTAAAAAATTCCAAGATTTAAATTCTGATTTTAAATTTTGTATTTTTAAACACATAATTAAAATGGTATATAATTATTGTATTGGGTATAGTTTACCAAAATATATTTTGAAAACTTATACATACACTCATAGGGTTTTACTCTTAAATCTGTCTATTCTCTTTGCCTCATCCTTGGTAACCACAAAAAGGTCACATTATCCCACATACTGTTGGACACATCCCTTAATTATCCTCGAGGGATACTCACTATCTGCTTATTACAGCAGTAACTCAGACTTGTAACTGAATATGTAAATAGCCCTCATAAAAGACACAGTGTTTCTGATACTAATATACTTGTCTGTCTCTTCAACTGCTTAGATCGCAGTTTTGCTTTCTGAGCATTCATTTAGCAATTGCAGCATTTTCCTTCACTTCTGTAAATAGCATGGATTTCTTAAATGTCTCTGGGATGATTGAGTAGAAGAATGAATGGAGGGGAAGGTGAGGCCGGAAAAAGGAGGCTAGGAGAGAGACCAACACACATTTCATTTTATTCTGACTCCCTTGGTCATTATCATTTGTATTTTACATCTGGGTTACATTTTAGTAAAAAGACAATGACATGTATTGTGCTTAAATAAACATTTTGGCTGGATTATATTATTGTCTATACCAAATGGCAGAGAAAATTTGACTTAGAGATTTTTTTTCTTGGAAACCCTGGAGTGTTACCTGGAGAACCATAAGATTTCTGGTTAAAGGTTTAATATATGTATAGTAAGGTGCTTTATGGAAAAGTCCACTTAAATGTTTATAAACAATTGTTTTGATATGATCTTATTTTTTGGGTGGAGTCAGATGTCATTGTTCCAAAGATTATTTGAGTAGTTTCTTCATCTCTGTCTACTTCAGTCTTGGATTGAATTGGTGTAGAAGTTTATGTGGGTAGTTTAAACAGAGGCATCTGCTTTTCTTCCTTCTTAAAATTCAGCTGTTTAATGGTTACCATTTTGTGAAGGTTTAGTAGCTTATCAAAGAATATTAGAATTTTTTTCCATTAATTTGAATAAACATACTTTTTATTTCTTGTATTTTGATTTAAAGCAGTCATGTGGTCAAATAATCATTTTTGAGCTTTATCAACAGTTAATAATTAATACAGCATACTTCCTTTAGCAGATTTTGTATATGGAGCTTTGTTTTAAAAACTCTGTGGAATTTTCACTTGAATGATTTTTCTGTGGTTACTTTTTAAGCTTACTTTGTTCTTACTCATGTAAAGCAGTGGTACTGTTATTTTCACTGTGCTTTTTTTGCACCCTTGAAAATGTTAAATTTCACTAGATGTCATGCTTTTATATGTGGTAGTACGGGATGTGCTGTCTGGCGTTCTCGGAAAGGCCGAATGTGTGTAACTTTAGGCTTATATCTAAAAGGAACCATTTGCTAAATTAGATCAGAATGAGCACTGTGGATAAAAGGAAGGTGAAATGAGGGGAGAACAAAAGAAGACAGCTGAAGTTTGAGAAGAGTGAAATGCAAGTAGAATGAATATGGAGCAAATATTTATGGATACCAGTTACATTGCTAGTTCATATTCTGGGCTCGGGATTCAGTAGGGGACAGAAGAGACATCACCAGTGCTCATAGGGTTTCATTTAATTGGTAAAGATACAAAATTAAAAAGAAATCGGTATGTGTCTGAAGGTGATGAGTAGTCCTGAAAAAGTCACAACTGAGTGAATAAGGGAAAAGAGGAAGTGCAGTGTGAGACAGAATACATTGCAGTTTTAAACAGGGTGATCAAAAGAAGTATTCCTAGGAAATCGTAAGGAAATATCACTGGCAGTGAAAATAGAAAGGTGTAGATATTTTATAACTGAGAAACCCTAAAATGAATTCATAGTGGGGAGTCAGCCAGGCCATTTCCCTGAGTGGTTTTTTTTTTTTTTTTTTCACATGTATAAGTCCCTGTTTCTTTCTTTGGGAATTCTTGAGAATACTTTATGACACAGTTCTCAGGACATCTTTGATCTAGAATATGTCAGCTTGCAAACTGACTTGTGTGCTTCCATTGTGGCCTCTGTATTACCATGGATTATTTTTAAATGCTCAACTTGGGGTTATCTTGCAGAATAAGTTTGAAAAAACAGGTTGATATTAGGCTGTGACAAACTAAATTTGACATTTGTTTGAAATTATGGAGGTTTTATATTCTTGGGCAAATAACTTTATGGAGTCTTTACTATTTCCATTATAATTTTAATAAAGGACATAGCCTATACACTATAGTCTCTCTAATCAAGGGTATTGCTTTCCAGTAGAAGCGGATACTATTTGGATTAGCTTTCAATTGAAAAGAATCTAGTTTAGCCTTAAATTGTAGGAAGCCCAATAGAAATTTTTTAAAGTTTTAAAAATACTTTCTTGTGGATCACCAACCTTTTCTTTCTAAGGCTACAGGCTTGTGTGTTCTGTGATTTAAAAGTCTTTGTGTCTCTTATTCAAAGTTGTTACTATGCACTTTAACCCCCAAAAGAACTTGAGAGATATCAGTTTAAGGAATTCATGATAATTGAATTATTGAATATGTCATGAGAGAGAAGACAGGAGAGAGACAGAAACAGAGAGAGAGACAGACAGAGAGACAGAGAGAGGCAGGTGCGGAGACAGAGGCAGGTACAGAGACAGAGCAGCAGAGACAGAGATGTATGAGCGAGGAGGCAGGTATATAGATAGGAAATAATACTTCATGATAAAAATAAAGATTATATTAATTTGTGAAGCTTGATATTTGTTCTCATATTACTGAAAAAAATCTTAGGACCCCTCCCCCCCATGTTGGTCCATGATCATTCTCTGTAGTTTGTTCTGTTTTCTTCATTAGTGTATGTTTGTTATACACAAATTGCAGCGTTGGAAGGATTATTAATTCAAAAATATGACTTTCACATATTCAATTACTAGGACTCAGGAAAGTGTAACTTTCCTTTCCCATCAGTAGTCATGTTTCCCTGTGAAAATCTGACAGTTGCTGCTAATGGGGGTCATAGAAAGCCCAGGAAACAGAGCAGTAATATTGGAAAACTCCTGCGGAAATGCGTTTGTGTGCTTACTCACGGTCTAGACTAGTATAATCAGATGTGGACAGTGGGCCATAATGTAGTTATGGGAGATGGTTGTCATCATTACTGTTATTTATTGAGCCTCTAGTGTGAATCTTCTAGTTGGTCATTTGATAGGGCTGTTTGTTTCCTATGGCTGACACAAGTAAGTTTTTTTTTTTGTCTTTCTCCTTACACTGTAGGTATAAATTATACATAGTTTTTCTTCGTAACATTAAAATTTGTGAATCATTTTGTAGTCTGCATTTAGAGATTTAATCTAGTTTATAGTAAACTCAATATTTTGAGATTGCTTATTCTAATTAAAAGTAGCTTCATTTATCTTTACTTGTTTGAAAGAACAGTTTGTACAATAGTAGAAAATATTACCAATGCTAAGTACTGTGCAATTGAGAAATTTAGGAAAATAGGCATGTAAACAGCGAAAAATGACCTCTTAGAAAAGCAAAATAAGGCATCTTAAGTTTATGTAGTCATTTTCATATTTTCCTTAATGAGTGAACAAGTCATACTTACAAATAAAATAAATAAAAGGTATGTAGTCAAAACCTGAGATGATAATATCTCAAATTCGGAGATAATAATTCAAAACTCTTTTGTAAATTGTGGTGGAAAAATATTTTCCTTTTTCTGTAACTGTCATTAAATACTGGAAATCTATTTTAATTTTTGCTTAAATAAAGTTAGATGGTAATTTTATATCATGAAATTAGAATATTTTAAACTTAAATTTGTGATATAGTTTTTGCTAACCTAAAAGTTTTAGGGCAGTGGTGGCAAACGTATGGCACATATGTTATTTGTTTTTCTTGTAAGTCAAAAGATGTTAATGTGTGAGTTGTTTTTCTAAAGTAAAACCCCAGGATTCAGGTTTAATTAGTGTTGGCACTTTGGAATAAATAAGCGGGCTTTCGGTTGCAGTTTGGGCACTCGTTCTAAAAGGTTTGCTATCATTGTTTTAGGGCTTTTCTGTTAATTGCTTGGATAAATTTAAATACTTGAGAATATTTGGTTTGAAGTATTACCACCAACTATCCATTTATATGTTGAATGCAATGTATGTGAACAGTACTCTTAGATGCCATGGTTGGTTTAAAAAGAGTAAGTAGAGGTCCGGGGATTTAGCTCAGTGGTTCTGCCATCTGCCTTCCAAGCTCAAGGTCCCGAGTTTGATCCCTGGTACCAAAGAAAAAAAAAAAAGTTACCCAATTGAGAAAATAGAATAATATACATAGGATATTGGTAGGATTTCATGGGCTACTATATAAACAAATGTAACATATGCTATATATATAGTGAATGTTAGGTGAAAGAGTGATAGAAAACGAAGTCTTTGTGGGATAGAATAGCAGAATATTTCTTAGAAGAGAAGAAGCATGAATTAAGTAATAGATTTTGGATATAAAGGAGGGATAAAAATATTCAGGGGTGGTTTCTGGCATTTATTTTCTATCATTTGTTCAGTACCTATTTGTTGAATATGTTCCATGTACTAGGTACTGTTGTGCAGCCTGAGGATGTAGTTGTGTTGTCATGGAGGTGTGAACAGTAATAAACAAGTACAGTTCACATAGTAATAACAGAGCTTAGAGGAAAACAGAACAAGATACTGTTATGAGGGCAAAGGCAGGAGGCTTATAGGGAGTGTGGGATGCTTAGGAAAGACTTGTGAAGCCGGGTGTGGTGGCGCATGCCTGTAATCCCAGAGCAGAGAAAGCACTCAAAGACCTGCTCAGTTCTAATGTTGATGAAATGATGAAGCCTTGATTTTTTTAGGGTATTGGGTGTGAATTAAGTTAAATAAATTAAATCTGGAAATACTACAGAAAAAATATTGACAAGATTTTCTGATTGATTAGAGGCCTGGAGGAAGGTGGTAGGAAAGAGGGTGGAGGCTGGAATAACTTGGAGGTTACTTGATTGGGGAATGGGAGAATGGTGTGCCACTGACTAACCAATTCAATTAATGCTTGAGCACTGGGAGGCAGTATATTGATGTTAAATTCACAATGTGGTTTTAGGTCCCCAGAGAGAAACTAAGAAGCTCAAAGTAGTATTTCACATCTGTACTCTTGAAAGCCTTTGCGTCCTCTGTCTCTAGACTCAGAGGAAGTTATTCATTAGCAGTTTTAAAAATTACACTAGGGATTGTTTGTAATCTCTAATGGGAGTTGAAAAATGCTCTCATGATATCACCTCCAAATTGTAGAAAAGCTGTTATATTATTAACTTCTAAAGTAGCTGGGAGATGGTTTGGGGATAGAGGATCTCACAGGTCTGTAGTGATATAATTATAGTTACATGGAAGATTAATAAAGATCTGAAAAATGGGTAGAAAAGCAGAAAACCTTTTTATTTTAAAGGATTTTCCATTTTCCTTTTTAAAAATTATTGCTTGCTGTAAAACTTCAAGGAACAGAGAAATATATAAGGAGAAGAACTTAAGCTTCACACTCGAGCCATGCATTCTCACTTTTCAGTGAAGGACCAAATCGTACTTGAGGGTTTGTGAGACAGAAGATCTGTCACAGCTCCTCGACTCAGTGTGGTACTGTGATTTGACAGCAGTCGTGGATGATTCCTAAACACACGAACATGGTGTTCCAGTGAAACTTTGTTGACCAAAAACAGCACCAGATTTGGCCTAGAGATCATAATTTCTGACCTCTGTTTTAGATAATTGGCAATTTGATGTATTTTTTCAGATTTTTTTCCAAACTCATATTGTACCTAATATTCTTCAAGTTTTCTTTTTCTTTTTTCCTTTTAATGTATATTGTGGCTATCTTTTGGTGTAAATCTAGAAGTATCTGTGTCACAGAGTATATTTTTGTTCTTTAAATTTTTTACTTGTATAAGTGGTGTTACAGTAAAATTCCTTGTATACACTTCTGCCCTGTGGAAACATTCATATGGCGTGTCACTAGGAGTGTAGTAATTGCCTTGGATCCAAGTCTGTGTGTATTTCATTTATATTTTTGTCATAGGTATGTCTGCAAAGGGAATGGGAGTAATTTCCTGCCAGTGTTGATGACTGTTGGATCTACTTTTCCCCCTCAATTTTATTTTTTTAACTAGTACATGTTTGCAGTGCATAATGGTTATACACCTGTGTGGAGTCAGTGCCTGCATACAGCACATCTTAATTCTCTTCTCATCTCCTTCCCCTTCTCTCCCTACTTCCCTCTGTCCCTTGCTTCCCTTCCCCTTTGCAAACAATGCTTCCCTATTTCCTGTTATCTGTCTTTTATTTTGGTGGCATTAGGTCTTCTCTAAATTTGGGTTTGTCAATTTTATTTAATCTTTCAAAGAACCAGCTCTTCAATTCATTGATTCTTTGTATTGTTTTCTTGCTCCCATTGCATTAATTTCTGCTCTGATTTTTATAATTTCCTCCCTCACACAAGCTTTGGACTTGACTTGCTCTTTTTTTTCTAGAAGCTTGATATTCAGCATTAGGTTGTTTATTTGAGCCTGCTCTATTTTCCTGATATGGGAATTCACTGCTATAAATTTCCCTTGTAGGACTGCTTTTATTTCATCCCATAAGCTCCAGTATGTGATATTGTCATTATGGTTCAGTTGTAGAAATTGTCTGATTTTCTTCTTTAATTTCATCTGTGACCCATTGGTGGTTCAGGAGGGTGTTACTTAATTTGCATGTGTTTATGAAGATCTTGTGGTTTATTTTGCCTTTAATTTCCAATTTTATTGCATTATGGTCTGATAATATGCATGGGTTTATTTCATTTCCTTTGCATTTACTTAAGCATGTTCTGTGGTTTATTTTGGAGAAAGACCCATGTGCAGCTGAGAAGAATGTGTATTCTGATATTATGGGAAGGAACACTCTGTAGACATCTAGTAAGTCCATTTGTTCAAAAGTTTGGTTCAATTTTAATACTTCATTTTTAATTTTTTGTCCAGTTCATCTGTCTGTATGTGACAGTGGGGTATTGATGTCCCCCATTACAACTGTATTAGTGCTTATATGATTTTTTCATGTCCTTAGTATTTGTTTTGTATAGTTGGGTGCACTGTTATTTGGTGCATATATATTTAGGATTGTTATCTCTTCCTCTTGGATTGTTTCCTTTACCAGGATGTAGTGACCTTCTTTATTTCTCTTAATAAGTCTGGGCTTGAAATCCACTTTGCCTGCAAATAGAATAGCTACTGCTGCTTTTTTCCAGTTTTCTGTCACTTGGAATATTGTTTTCCATCCCTTGACTTTCAGTCTGTGAATTTGTTTTTCAAATTCCATGTGTTTCTTGTATGCAGCATAGTTGGATCTTTCTTCTTGCTACATTCTGCCAATCTGTTTCTTTTTATTTTTTTTAACATTTTCATATTTTGTTGGTACATTTTAGGTATAATGACATTCGTCATTGGAAATTTGCACCTTTACATAATCTCTCTTGGTTCTTATTTTTTCCCGCTTCCCCCGCCCTCCCTGCAACCCCTCCATCTCTCCTTATTTACAAAGATTTTGTTTCCATTTTTTTCATTTTCTCATATTAATTCCATTCTCTTCTTTCCTTTCCCCTACCCCTCCCACTTCCCCTTCCCCTTCCCCTTTGCCCCTTTTCTTCCTATTTCACATTATTTATTATACCTTTTAGTCCTTATTTACACTTTCAGTTTCTTACACTAGAGAAACTATTCAGTATCTACACATGTGCATCCTATTTATTTAACTTAAGAGTATGGCCTCAATGTACATCCATTTAGCTATAAATGTATCTGATTTCTCATTTTTTATGGCTGAGTAGTACTCCATTTTATAAAAGAACCACATCTTCTTTATCTAGTCTCCAGCTGATGGGCATTTGGGCTGTTTCCAAGTTTTAGCTATTACAAACTGTGGTGCTATGAACACGGGTGCACATATATCACTGTGGTATGATAGTATTAATTCTTTGGGGAAGATACCCAGCAGGGGAATAGCTGAGTCAAATGGGACTTCCAGTCCTAGTTCTTTGAGGTATCTCCATACTGATTTCCACAGTGGTTGCACCAGTCTACACCCCCACCAGCAGTGAAGCAGGGTTCCTCTTTCCCCACAGCCCCGCCAGCATTTGTTATTGGTTGATTTCATGATAGCAGCCATTCTTTCTGGGCTGAGGTGAAATCTCAGCATTGTTTTCATTTGCATCTCTCAAATGACCAGTGATATTGAACATTTTTTCATGTGTGTACTTGCTATTTCTACTTCTTTGTGTGAGAAATGTCTGTTCATTTCAGATGCCCATTTTTGGATTGGGTCTTTAAATTGAGGTCTGATTTTTTAAGTTCATTAAAGATTCTAGATAGTAGACCTTTCTCTGAGGAAAAGTAGGTGTGAAAACTTTTTCCCACATTGTGGGTTGTCTCTTCACACTGTTGGTGGTTTCTCTTGCTGTACAGAAGCTTTTTGGTAAGAGATCCCACTTGTTGATTGTTTGCTCTAGTTCACTGGCAACTGAGATTTTGTTCATAAAATCTTTTCCTACCCCAGTGTCTTCAAGAGTTCTACCTAACCTCTGTTCCCACTGGTTCAGTGTTTCTGTTTTAATATTTAGATCTTTAATCCATTTTGATTTTAGTTTAGTGCATGGTGAGAGATATAGGTCTAGCTTTAATCTTCGGCAAGTTGAAACCCAGTTTTTCCAGCACCATTTATTAAAGAGGCTATCTTCCTAGTGAGGGTGTTTGGCTCTTTTGTCGAAGATGAGATGGCTGAGTGTGTCTGGCATTGTTTCTGCATCTTCTAATCTGTTCCACTGGTCCTGAGGTCTCTTTCTTTGCCAGTACCATGCTGTTTTTATCACAGTACCTTTGCAGTATGGTTTCAAGTTGGGGATTGTGATACCCCATGCCATGTCTCTGTTACCTAGAATTGCCATTGCTATTCTGGGTCTCTTCTTGTTCCAAATGAATTTTTGGATTGTTTTCTCAAGGTCCATGAAGTATGCTGCTGGAATTTCAATTGGGATTGCATTGAATCTATGTAGCAGTTTGGAAGTATGGCCATTTTCACTGTGTTGATCCTTCCTACCCAGGAGCAGGGGATATCTTTCCATTTTCTGATATCATCTTCAATCTCTCCTTTCAGTGTGTTATAGTTTTCAGAGAAGAGGTCTTTGATTTCTTTTGTTAAGGTGATTCCTTGGTATTTCAGTTTTTTGGATGCTATTGTGTTGTTTTAAAATTAATTTTATTGATACATTTTATTGGTACACCTTAGGTATACAGTTCATTTACATTTATCATTGGGTGTTTTTACCTGTACATGATACATCTTGGTTCTTATTTTTTTTCCCATTACCTGTGTGCCCTTCACCCCCTCCACCCTTCCCTATTTACATATATTTCATTTCCATTTTTTTCTTTTCTCATAGTTTTTCCTTTCCCTCTTTTCCTTTCCCCTTCCCCTCCTATTGTGAAAAGAATTGTTTGCCCTGTTTCTCTCAGTGAGTCTGCTGTTCTTGTGGAGGAAAGCTATTTATTTTTGTGTATTGACCTTATGTCCAGCTGCTTTACTGAATTTGGTTATTAAGTCTAGAAGACTTTTGGTGGAGTTCTTGGGGTTTTCTATATAGAGTATCAAGTCATCTGCAAATAATGACAATTTAACTTCTTCATTTCCTATCTTTATTCCTTTTATTTCTTTCTCTTTTCTAATTGCCGTGGCTAATGTTTCCAGAACTATATTGAACAGGAGTGGTGATAGTGGACATCCTTGTCTTGTTCCTGATTTTAGTGTGAAGGATTTCAGTTTTTGACCATTTAGTATGATATTGACTGTTGGTTTTTCATAGATGGCTTTTATCAGTTTGAGGTAGAGACCCATCTATTCCAATTTTTTGTAGGGTTTTTATCATAAATGCATGTTGGATTTTGTCAAATGCTTTTTCTGCATCTATTGAGATGATCGTATGGGTTTTGTCCTTGGCTCTATTGATATAGTGTATTACACTGATTGATTTTCGTATATTGAACCATCCCTGCATCCCTGGGATGAATCCCACTTGATCAGGGTGTATGATCTTCATGATGATCTTCTGCATTCTATTTGCCAGTATCTTATTAAGGATTTTTGCATCTATGTTCAGTTTTTTCATCTATGAACAGCTTTTTTATGTTGTCTGCACACTCTCCTGTTTCTTCATTGACTGTAGTCAATCTTATGTTATTCTTCTTTGCATTGTCTAGCAGCTGCTGGATTGATTTCTCATGCTCCCTTGCCGTTTTTAAGAAATCTCTCTTTTCTTGAGCACTAAACACAATCCTGTCTTCTATATCTGATATTCTGTCCTATTGGCTCATATTCTGATATTCTGTCCTGTTGGCTCATTCTGTTGCATATACTTTCAGTGGAGTTTTAATGTCCTGGATATCAGTTTGAATGTTTTTCATGAATTCCATTTCTTTCTTGTGCGGGGCGTTCATGGCTTCCATCATGTTCCTGAGGTCCTCTTATTTTTTTATCTGTGTCTTTCAATTTTGGTCACCATCAACATAGTTATCTGGGGCATTATTTCTCCTTTGATTTTTTTTCTAGAGGCTCGTGAATCTGTTTTGTTACTTGTGCTATTATCACTTCAGAGAGTCCAGGTGGGTGGCTTTTGGATTGTTCTACTTCATTGCCCCCAGGGTTTCTGCGTTTGGTGAGCTGAAAGTCTGTGGTGGTTGCATCTTGTTTAAGTGTCTTTTTCATTTTCTGTTTTATTTTTCAAGTTTGATTCATGAGTTGATGCTCGGAAGTTGCTTATGAAAAGTAGCGTTATTGCCAGTATTCAGAACCCTTAGGAAATGACTACTTCTCAGAAGCATCTTCCAGGTGCAGCTAGCTTTTGGGTTTTGAGTCTGTTGTAGGATCTTACCACTTCAATTTATTGAGGATTAGAAGTTTCTGCCTAGTAGGCCCAGCTACCAGTTCTTTGGTGCAGGCATGTAGGGTTTTTTTTCCCTTCGGCAATCTCAGTCTTGGCATACCTGGAGGAACAACTGATTAGCACAATTATGTCACCTTGGGTAAAGTAGTACAATCAAGAATAACAGTAGCATCAAATACAGCCAAGAAAATGGCAAATTGTAACCCTTAATGTGGCTTTTTTTTTTTTTTTTTGGCATTGGGGATTGAACTAGGGTCCGTGTGCTTGCATAGCAGGCAGTGAAACCACTGAGCTAAATCCCTGGCCCGGCTTTTTTACCCTTATGGGAGAAGATTTAAAAACTGTTAGGGGGCTAAAAAACAGAAGTAGAAGAAGAGGAAGAGCGCAGAAGCAAAACTTGAGGACAAACTTTAGGAAACTGGTGAAGAAGACAGGTGGGAGAGTGAAAAGGAAAAAATAAAAACAAGAACAGAATAACAATGAAAAACTAGAAACTGTTCAAACGATCAAGAAAAAACTAAACAAAACAAAACAGGAACTAGAAAGGAGGAAAAAGAGAAAGAAAAAAAAATGAGAAAAAAGATTAAAAAAAAAAGATAAAAAAACCCCAAAAGGTCCAATTCAAGGTGTGTCTCTGCTGTCACTGTTAGGTAGTGTGGGCAAACAGTCTGTAGCCAATTGATTAATCCCAGCAAGCTAGATGCAGCTTCACAATGGGCTAGAGAATAATCCCAGGCAACCTGCACCTTTAGTTCTTCTGAACTTCAGGCCAGTTTCCTGCTGGCTTGACCTCTGCTCCCTGACTTCCTGCTGATTTGAAGGAGACCCAGCATGGAGGCACCTGAAGCCACCAGATGGAGTTGACCAGTTTTGAGTTCTGAACTCAGTTTCTTAAAATATATTTTTCCTCTTTTTTAATTTTAATAATGTTCATTTTCTTTCCCTCCCAATTTTAGTAGTATTATATGCCCAAGTATGTTTTTCTGTCTTGATTAGAGTTTGGAGTTCTTCATCAGCATATGGCTCAGTTTTTTATTGTTTTGTAAAAATCCGACCATTATGTCTTTAAATATTATTTTATTCTAATTGGGTTTCTTACATTTTTCTTAGACTGGAAATAAAATCATGACCTTTTTACATCTGTTCTATATGTTTTTTATTTATTTTTTCAAATTTTCTTACCGTAGGGCCAGGGATTTAGCTCAGTGGTTGTGGCGCCTGCCTCGCAAGCACAAGGTCCCGAGTTCGATCTCCAGTACCAAAAAAACCACAAAAACCCCACAAATTTTCTAACCATGTTCTAGGATTGTCATTGGCTTCTCATTTAATTTGTCTTTCTTGGGGTAAATTTATCAATCTGGCAAATCTGTTCTTATTTTCATAATTTCATTTTGCTTAGTAGTTCTGCCTTTTCCTTGTTTTACTGGAGTTCTTTTAAACAAATTATTGTCTAAACATAGTAACTATTTTTGTTTCATTGTTCAGACATAAAAATTTGATTTTACTTTGATTTTCTTGAGCCAGTTTCTTTTTAGTTTCATTCATCTGGTCTTGTCTTTTGTTACTAATTTTAAAAGTATAAGAGTAAATTTTAGTCTCTGTATGATTTTATCTTCCTTTATAGAGGACTTCTGTTCAGTTTCTAATTAAGTTACACTAAGGCTGATTGTATTAATTTAGGAACTGAACTGTTTCGAGGCTGGATTCTTTTAGTCACTTTGAGTGTTTTCTCTGTTTCTAGTTTGCCTATTCCTAGCATGTAGCTCTTCTGAAGGCATCTGAAACCCTGGATTTTTCTGTGACCCTCTTGCATTGGTAGTTCTATAATTTTCTCTACATCTGAAAGCTTTGTTTAGCTCTTTGCCTACCATTTAATCTAGATGCAATTCACTACAATGCTTTTTGAAAGTTTTTTTTCAATGTTTTGTGGCCTGGTTTATTTCTGGTTTCCAAGGCAATAGATTGAAATTTGGATGACTTACAACAGGATCCTCCACCTTGTCAAGCTGTGTACCTGGTTTTTTCTCATAGCTCTGTGTGACTTTTGACAGCTCTGTTTAGATTCTTGTGTTTCACTTGTGAGCAGTAAATGCTTCAGTGAGAAAATTCATGCTAAGTGTCTTTTATGTGCAATCTTCTTTAGGATCTTGACCCCTTCCTTGCTGTTAGTCTTGCATTACTGTATCAAAAATAACCTGAGATGATCAATTTATAAGGAAGAAGTAATCATTTTGGCACATGTTTCCATCCATGGTTGGTTAGCCCAGTTGCTTTTGGGCCTCTGGTGAGGCAAAACAGAGTGACGGACGTGCATGGTAGAGGAAGCTGCTCATTCCATGGTGGCTGGGAAGCACACAGAGATGAGCAGTGGCTGGAGTCCCAGAATCTCCTTTTGGGGCAGGTGTCCATGGACCTGACTTCCTCCCACTCAGCTTTACCTCTTAAAGATTCCACCACCTTCCAACCCAATATTGCCACAGGCTGGAGATGAAGCTTTTAACATGTGGGCTTCCGGGAAATACCCAAACTATAGCATTTGGTAACTTGCTTTTATTCAGAGTTTTTAATTGGTTCTATTGGCTGACTAGTGTGATAGAGGTTAATCTGCTGTTGCCAGAAAGTTAAACTTAGATGCTGTTATATTCTTCAGTTATTCAGTGTGAAATAATGGTACATCAGTTTGTATGATGTCAGAAGATGAGACTAATATTCTTTTCTCCCCAACAAAATCTACCACTTTTGAGCCATGACCAGTCATGGATGTTATGTGTATTCATATATTCATTGACAATGTTCATCTCTTATAGGTTGCTTAGCCAAACAATGAAGGATCATCTAGTGAGAGTAGCAAATGAAGCTGAATTCATTCTGAGCAGACAGCGAGCAGAGGATATTCACAGACACGCGGAATTTGAGGTAGGTAGTACATGTGGCTTTTGTGTAGAAATTATGGTTTTTTTATTGGCAGTGACAGGAAATTGCCATGGGAAGTGGCAATATGGTCTAAAGAAGTATGTCACATACCATCAAATAGCAAAAAATTAATATTTTGATTTGATCATTAATTTAATCAAATCATCAAAAATTAAGTTTTGGAAAGAGTCATGGAGGATTTGGGAAGATACCACCCATCACTTCAGCCCTCTCATCTCAACTCCAGCTCAGTTGCTGGTAGATGAGAGCAGCTTCTGTGGTTGATTGGATTTTAATAGTGAGAGATGAGTTGTTGGCTGTGATGGTTTTCCAGAAAAGAAAACTAGTAAAGGACATTGTCCCTCTGGACAACATTCAGAAATGATAATTTCTGTGGAAAAGACGAGGTCTTCCAGGTTTCTAGAGAGGTGCAGAATGCAGAGATATAAAGTTCCTCTACCCTTGAGTTTAGAGAGCCTGGTAATCCTTGTAGCTGAGGCTATAATGGGGCACACAGTTCTCTTCTGAGATCCTCATGGAGGACCAGGTGACAGACCTTCCTAGACCTCTTGCATCTCAGCAGTAGCACCGGAAAAGATCAACAAGTGTGAGTTCTTAGAGGAGATTAGTGATTTCATAGGTATGTAAACCACCAAAACCCACCTAAGGTGAACTGGAAAATTTGACAAGAACATTCAGCATAGAATCAGAAAAGAAATTAAAAAGTACTGTATAGGTTCTTTCTAATACAGTATGTAAGAGCAGATAAAGTCATACTGATGATATTTTCCTGGTACTTTAGAAAAGACGACTATCACTCTAGTGCATTTTATACAATCAGCATAACCTGAAAATGGTGCTACAAAAATAAAATATTACAGGAATTTCATTTAATAATATGGACACAGGATTTTAACTAAAACTTTAGCTGAAATAAAACATCATTGGGATGAGGGAATTTTTCCTACAAAGTTTTAACTAAAATTTAGGTACCATAAGCCATCAATGGAAAGAGAGAATAAAAGAATTGTGTAGTGTGTGTTCTGAGAATATTTCCTGGAATTCAAAAATAGTTTACTGTATGGTATTTACCTACACAATAACTTGTATCAACAAATTAAAAATAGAAAAGAATGAATATATCAATATGTGTAAAAATGATAGATATAAAGCCATGAGAAAAAATTTATACATAAGAATATAATCTAAATGTGATAAAGACTTTTAAACATTATTTTAAATTAAAACCATTTCTACTAAATTGGGGAAAATAGTGATACCTATTATCATTATTTAACATAGTTTTATGTTCTTCCAAGTGCAAAATATAGTTAACATATATGCTAGAAAAGAAGAAATAAGATTAGTTTTAAATTCCTAATGCTGTGGACTAGGAAAATATGAGATTCTTGGACATTTTCTGTCAGAATCAATAATAGATTTTTGTGAGATTGGTGGATATAAGATAAATATTCAAAACCCTAATAGATTTTCTTTTGACAAGTACTAACCAACTAAGATGGAAATCAGAAGTATAGTATAGGCATAGTTATGACAGAAACAATGTTTTGGCCAAACTCTGGAAGAAAAATCAGATACTGTTTGGGATAAAACTAAGATTTTATTAAATAAGAGAAAACAAAATATAAACTATAAACAGTCATTTCATGATGAATAATATATCTTGGGGTGTGTGTGTGTGTGTGGTGTGTGTGTGGTGTGTGTGTGTGTGTAAGAGTGAGAGAGACAGGAAGAGAATATATTTGGAAATAATTTGTGACTTACAGAAAAGTTGCAATAATAATAAAAGAACTCCTGTTCACCATTGTTCTAGATCCTGCTTGTTAAAATTCTGCTACATCTATTTTGTCCCTCTTTTTCTTTATTATTATACTTTTTATTTTATTATTATTATACTTCATTATTATTATTATTATTATTATTTTTGGTACTGGAGATCGAACTTATATTCTTTATTATTATACTTTTTATTTTATTATTATTATTATACTTTTTACCTGGAAGTATTTTAGTGGAAATTTCCTGAGGACGTTCTCTATCTTAATTTGACACAGTTAGGGCCGGGGATTTAGCTCAGTGGTTTCGCCGCCTGCTGTGCAAGCACAAGGACCCAAGTTTGATCCCTGGTACCAAAAAAACAAAAACAAAAACAAAATTTGACACAATTATCTGTATCAGAGAATGAACACTGGTTCAGTGGTGTCATTTAATTTACAAATGTTATTCAGATTTTTCATTTTTTCTCCATAGTCTTTCATAGCCAAATAGAAAGTTTTAACATCTCAAAAATATCAGTTATTTTCCAGTTAACATACAAGCTCAATGCAATATCCAAGTACACTATCTCAGTAGAATAAAGATAGTGTTAATTTGGAATATAAATATTCTCTATAAGATATTTTAAACATGCAAATATTATATTTAAATGTTCAGGTATCTAATGTTTGAAAATAAGTGTTTTAATCTAGCCCTAAATTTGTGAAAATATAAATATAAAAGTAGACATCCGTTACTACATATAGCTGTGAATTTAGCAAATTAAAAATCAGTAAAAGAAAAGCAAAAAGAAAAAAATTTATCAAAAGAACCATTATTTTCTAAAGAATAAATTCTTTAAATTTAAGTTTGATGGCTTCATTTTTCTAATAGTTTTATTGAGATATAATTCACCCAGTAATATATGTAGTTCTTTCCAGTGCATGATTGTCATTGTTTTCTATAATATCTTTGGGACTCACACCATAATATCTATTAGTTTTTCCTTCAATGCCTTATTTTTTTTTATTTTTAGCCTTATTTCCCTATTACAAATAAAATTTTTATTGTTTTATTTTGCCTTTGATATTTATAATTTATTAGGTCCATGGTTATATTTTGTTTGTTTAGGACTGCCACTTCTTTCCTTATTCACTTATTTTATTTTTATTTAATTTTTTAATCACATTTTTGTCATTTTGTTTGTTAGAAGAAAATGATGAAGAATTTCCTTTTATTCTTTATATTTTCTCTGAGGCACCTTTGTCATTTACATATAATGTTAAAATTTTATTGAAAAACTTATTAGCTCATTTATTGAATTGTGATATGTTTGTATAGTTTCCATACTTTTTCTTTTCATGTTTTTCATGCTTACAGTGCTCTGTCCAGATATTTTGTTTATGTAGAATGTGCACCCGTAGAATATCTTATAACTACTTTTCTCTTCTTCCTACTCTATGTAAATATAATTGTTTATTCTATGACCTATAGTGTGATTTTGTCCCCGATATTCTGTTGGCTGTCAGAGAGAGAGAGAGAGAGAGAGAGAGAGAGAGAGAGAGAGAGGAGAGAGAGAGAGAGAGAGAAAGAGAGAGGAGAGAGAATGAACATGAGCATATTTCAGAGAAACAAGGACGGTTTCTTAGAATATTTGAATCTTTTTCTCTCCTAAGATCTGTTTTAGTGTTTTCTACTAAGTTCACTGTATCATATTAGAGACTAGACAGTTCTAATAGGGGACTGTGCTCAATCTTTGAATTATTTTTCAAGTCTCTGCAGAGAGTGGTCTGGATCCACTTAAGTCATGGAAAGTTAACCCGTGTTCGCTTTTTGGCTTCACCAACTCAACACTGTAGATTTTTCTAGCATTTCTAGTTAGAAGAGAAAGAGATAATCTTGCCTACTCATTTTATTTCTCTGTATATTTGAAGGCTTTAAGAAAAACTCATAATTTGTCAGTTTGCAAGTATAGCTTTGGCGTGTTTGGTGCTTTGCTCTTTTCTTATAGTGTTCTATTATTTTTGTTGTTTAATAATTTTGATAGTCTTTTGCAGGCAAGAAGGAAAAAAATTTAAATGCCATTTCAGCCCGTCATCCTAAGAGAATCTATTGCTTACTGTCCTTTCTAATTAATTATGGAGAAATTTGCTTTTTTTGTACCTTTGAGTTGAGACTGCCATTTATTGTTTTTATTTGAGATTTCAGTGAGAATGATGACGGTGGTATAGGTATTCTTTTGTGTATGGGTGTGAGAATGAGAAAGGAGAAAACATATGGAATTGAAAAGGGGAAAATATATTTTAAACACATTGTTATGGAAGAGATGAAACTGATTTTATCCAACAGCATGTACTTTGCAGTCGAGGTGTGCAGTGATGGTGACAGCAACAGGTGTTATTGCAGGAGCCCTTGTGCTGTGTCAGGAACTGTTAATGGATGCTAAGTGAATATTAACCAGTTTAATCCCTAAAATAGACTCAGATGCAGTACTGTCGTTAACCTTCCTCTAGTAAACTTGAAGACAGCCTAAATCGGAGCTGACTTAGTGTTACAACCGGAATCCAGAACCTGGCATTTTCAGTTCTCAATCATTTACTTAGGAAATTGGTTCATAGTTCAATATATTTCTTTAGAATGTTTGCATTGAATTTAATCCTGGAATACATAGGAGCTTTAGTTTGAACTATTTAATTTTATGCTTTATTTAGTATAGTTTTCATTTTAATCTTTATCACCTTAGTGTGAGATATGCAATGTTATACAATAATATTATGAGGTACAATAGTAAAATAATCTAACAAGTGTTAATTTTTAGTGGAGAAAATGTATTTGTTCATCTATTCTACATTAAAGTCACTTTTGAGGGAGCCACTCTTTTATTTTCATAGAAGTTACTGTTTGTTTATATAACAAACTCCAGTTGATTGAGGCATGCTCATATTTAATATATACAGTATTTCCAAGTGTCCTGCTCTTAAATCTTTACTTAAATACTGCTCTACGAGATGAGGCATATTTCTCTTAGACAGCTTCATCTTATCTAAATTCAGCCTTGAATTTATGCTGTGCATTCTTAAATAATATTTCTGAACTTTTGCTACTATCAGTTACTTCTTTCTCCCCCCCCCCCCCAAGAAAACAGAGGTGTTGTCTTATATTTTGGTCTGGTAGATGGTTTACAGCCATCTGTGGCTGTACAGTAGCTGACTGATTTCTTATCAAGTCCTCAATGACAATGTAGGTCTGAAAGGCACCCTCTTCAGTTCATCACCTGCTGTTAGGGGAGCAGATAGCCTGTGTTTCCTGCTTGTTTTATGTGGAAGTTCCACGACCATCATGACGTATTGATTGCATATACACTTTAGTTTAGTTTTTTAATTATTAAAAATTTATATCATGCCGCGGGGATTTAGCTCAGTGGTGCTGGCGCCTGACTTGCAACCGAGTTCAATCTCCAGTACCAAAAAAAAAAAAAAAAAAACTAAAAAGTTTACATCATGTAAAACATTACACTTTGTCTTGTAAATATGGTATATGTATGAATATATACATTTTAAGACGATCTTTTTTAAAAAAAATTGTCTATTGGAGTTTTAGTTTATATAAAATAATATGATATATCTAGCACAGATGTGATCAAAATTACCACTTAATAATTTTTAGAGACTGCTTAAATTAAAACCTACCTTAGTAAGAGTTTTATAATGTTCTCTTGGCTGGTGTTGCTTTGAATTTCATCTTCTATAGTATAGAACTCACTTGTTATTAGTATCAATGCAATTATAAACCAGATGGTCAGTCAGTTTGTTTGTTTGAATTAATAAAAACGGATATTCCTTTTTTATGAAATGAAGGCCATGAAAATACTTGATTAATTCTTAATATAGAAATCTATATATTTTTCTTTTAGATGAAGGCTTCAAATATTTTTTAAATTAGCAAGCAAAATATTTTTTAATAAAATAGTGAACTTTGTGCCAATTGGGTGTTTTTTTGCCATTAAAAATTAAAAACATATTGCATTGATTATCTTTCTAAGCTTTTGCCAAGTATAACATAAATCTTTATAACAATGCTTGGCTGCAAATGTTGTTCATCTTCCCAGTTTTACATATGAGAAACTTAAAACACAGAGAGGCTAAGTGATTTGTTGTGGGTCACGCAGCCAAAATACGGAGAAGCGTGGATGGAACCCAAGTGGTACAGTACTGAGTGTAAACGTAGGGCCGCTTCACTTTGTGACCTCTCTGACATCATCTAGTAGCTGGTTTAGTACACATTTGCTGTCCTAGCTCCATAACAGATCTGTAGAGTCTGCAGGATAGGTTGAAAGGCTAGCATTGCGTTTTTACCACGTAGCTGCCAAATTGATGACTTTGAATTAGAACCTAAGCCTCATAACTTTAAGCAATCCAGTCTTCCCTGTGTCCCCTGGTGACCCGAAGGGTTTCTGAAGTGTTTCGCTGTTGCAGTTTTGTGTTACTGAATATCTCTCAACAGTTCTGAAGGCATGTGATGCATATAAACAAATATATATTTTAGGGCTATGCAAATATAATTTTAGGGTTAATTATCATAAATAATAATATTTGCGGTTATATGCGGTTGATTGGTCATTTATTTTTTCATCTAAAAATTTCTTCCATTCATAAAAGTGAATTATGTTTATAAGGCTTAGAAAATAATAAAAATACAGAGTATAAAACCATTTTTGTTTAGTTTTAACAATTATCTCCATTTTTTAACTATTAAATTTGAAATACAGACTTACAAAACATTGCAGTAGTTGAGGTCTAATCTTCTTTTTGCCATATTCTTTTAAAAATACTTATTCACTCAAACTACCCACCCATCAAATTAGATTGTATTTCTTTTAAAAGAGCTAACATTTGGGCCAGGGATTTAGCTCAGTGGTTTCGCTGCCTGCTGTGCAAGCGCAAGGACCCGAGTTCGATCTCTGGTACCAAAAAACAAAAAAACAAAAAAAAAAGAAGAGCTAACATTAGAAAACTATAATTTATTGTGAGCAATTTGTTATTCATGATTTTTTGAAAATATTTGTAATAGCTATATGATACCTCAAATATAATTATTATCTTACCACTTTCCATTCTTTCATACTTATATTGTATATGTTTTGCTCTTATACACAAAGCTTTCAGGGATATTCATAAATATATATATTTCTGATGATTTTCTTTAAATGAAACAGAAGATGAGTTCTTTTGAGTATCTTCCTACTTTTATCCTATTTACTGCTCCGTTGTCAAAATTAAATAATTTTCTATTTGATAAATAAAACCATGTAGGCTTTTAAAAATCTTTGGATTAGTATTATTACAGTGAATTAGAAAACTTTATTACGGGGGAGGGAGGCGAGGGGAAAGGGATGAAAAAGGAATTAAGATGTGTTATGTATGTGCACCAACTCTGCACAAGGAATGTGATCATTGTATACTGCAAACATGTGCCAATAAAAAAAGGAAACTTCATTACAGTTATGAGAGTTTAAAAAATGTCTATTTGTTCTCTTTATGTAAACAAAGTCTCTTCTTTTTATGATTTGTTACTGAGTTGTAAATGTCTGTATATTTTGAAAATATAAACCTTTGTTATATTCTCCTTCAGAATTATTTATCACCTTTATTATACTTTTGTTGTTATTTCAGTTTCAGTATAATCCAATTTAAAGGTTTTTCCTTTATTATTGTTATTATATCTCCTTAGTTTAAGAAACCTTTCCCATTTCAAGATAATTTAAATATTCTCTTCCAGTCATTAAAACAGATCATCACAACCAGAGGGAAAAACAGATAAATTGGATTTTATAAAAATTAAAAGTGGACTTTCAAAGTCGTCATGAAAAAAAATGAAAGGTGGTCTACTGAATTGAGAACATATTTGTAAATCTGAGTTGTGATAAGGATGTGGAATCTGGAATATATGAAGAATTTTTACAATGCAATAATAGGGAGACAACACAATTTTAGATGGGCGAATGTCTACTCTTGGGCTGAATAGACATTTCTCCACAGAAACTGTGCAAGTGGTCAATAACTACATGAAAGATGCTTGAGATCATTACTCATTATGGAAATACAATTCAAAAACCCAATGAAACATGAGTTGGTATTTCTTAACTGGCTATAATGAAAACCTTAGATAATGATAAGCACTGGTAGGGATATAAAGAAATTGATGAGAATGTAAAATGATGTACCTACTTTGGAAAGTAGTCTATCAGTTCCTCACATGGTGAAACACAGAATTATCATATGAATCATTTATTATATCTTCCCAGGAAAGTTGAAAACATATGGCTAGGTGTGGTGGCACACACCTGTAATCTAAGTACTTGGGAAGCTGAAGCAGGAGGATAGACCCAAGTTCTAGGCCAGGCTGGGCTACATAGCGAAATCCTGTTGTGGAAAAACAAGCAAACAATCAAACACACACCAAAGCAACACAAAACAAATGTCCATATAGAACTTTGTATAGTAATGTTTGTCACAGCATTATTCTTGATAATCCAAAAGTAGCATTAACTTAAATGCCTATCAACAGAGTAATGGATAAATAAAGGTGTAGGTTATTCCATACAATGAAATATTACCCATTTATACATGTGTCTATATGTATAATATATATGTATATATTTAATATATATGTCTAATATATTATGTGTTTATATATGTTATAAGTTGAAATAATATAGTAGAAATAAAATTCTTGCATTACAGAGTTTGACCACCGGTACTTCCCCAAAATTGTTGCATTACAGATCATTTATGAAACAAACTAAAATTCTCCAACAAATGTCCTACGCTTGATCTTAGCCAAAAGGCTGAGAAGCGATTTCAACAAATGTTCTTTTTACAATATATTCATTTAGCCTCAACAGTGCTTTCATAGACTGGTATAATTAATGACAATGTCATTGCCTATTTTATGTTTCAGAACTTTATATAAATTTATAAGCCTTATCAGAATATTAACAAATTTTCTAGGTTAAGTATAATTTTTAATTTTTTTGTTGTTGGGTTAACACCACGATGTATTCTTATGTTGTAGGTTTTTTATGATCCAAATATATTATCCATGCATTCTCGAAATCTAGGTTTATGATTATCATTGTAAATTAAAAATATTTAAATATTTTTTCATAACTTCCTGAACTTGTAAGTTGTGTTTAGCAATCAGCTTCTCTGCATGATTTCTCTTCAGTAATTAAATATAGCATTTCCAGCAGCTGAAAAATTTGTTGGCCTTTTCATTTGTGTTTCCTCATCCATAAAAAATGTAAGTCATCCATATATTTTTAATTTTGTAGAGTACTACTTTATGGGCTGGCTTTTGGCAGTTATATAATGCCAGCCATATAGTTTTGCTTGCTCAATCTCTCTTTTTTTTTTTTTTGATACTGGGGATTGAATTCAGGACCTTGTGCTTGCGAGGCAGCCGTGGTGCCCCTGAACTAAATCCTTGGCGCTCAGTATTAAATATGAAGTAAAATATTAATTTGCATGTTAAATGTGAATCTGATATATCTGAGAGTTATGATTACTCTGATTGACTTTCTTTAAGCAAATATTTTGGCTCAGAATTTTATGAAATGTCTCATATTGCAGTGTAGTGTACTCGTCCAGTGTTTAACTTTACATGTGTACTTAGAAATGATTATTTGGTAAAAAGAATGCAAATATCTGATTCCTTCGTCACTGTTTCTGTTAATTTTTGGTATTGTGTGTTTCATTCATCAGAGACTGAAAATCAATCTTGGTAATTTTTAATACTAGAAAATTCCTAAAAACAAGAAAATTTAGATCTAATTTTTAACCTTAAAATTTGTCTTTAGTTATGGCAAGAGAAAAGTTTCTCTGCAAATAATGAGATAATACATTTATGGATGCACAATAATATAGCACTTGCTTATCATTTTACCTATATATTGCTTAGAGTTTCCAGATAATTTTCAGATGCTTTATTTTGACAAATCATTAAGAATTTTTTTTTGTAAGACAGGTACTATCTTCTATAGAAAAGCGGATTTTTCTCTTTTGTGGAGGTTTACCATACAGTTTGCTCTCACTTCCCTTTTAAAAGAGCCTGTGAAACGTTTTAATTAAAATAAATCATTTCGAAAGGATAAACTTAAGTCACCTGTAGGAAAATGGATACATCTTTAGACCATAATGTTAAATGAAATAAATCAGACCCACAAGCTTAAATATTGCATGGTTTCTCTTACATGAGGAATCCAAAATATAAATGAGTAGGAAATAGGGAGGTAGATCTTTCTTAAATGGAAGGGGATCAAGAGATGGAAAGAGGGAGAAGGAGAGGAGAGAAAAGGGACAGGAAAAAGACCTGAGATGTGTTCTGTACAGGTAACAGCTCTCTATGGGGAATGCAGCCATTATGTACTGCAGATTGTAAGAGCAAAAATAAAAACTGAAAAAAAAATTAAATTTGTATGTTTTCTGCCTTTGGGACCACGTTTTACGGTCTCCTGATAATATTTTGTTTTAACTGTTAAAAAATTTTTTTACATTATTCCCTGTGTTAAAATTTGCCCTAACAGGAACTGTTAATATCATTATAATAGACTAAAGCTAAAACTAATTCAAACACATGTCATCAGTAACAATATGAATAGTGTATTCTGGATTTTTTTCCTTTGTAAGCAGTACTTTTTTTGCCCTTTGTGATTCCTACCACTTAACCCAGTAAGTTGCAGATAATAGATTAAGATTGTTTATGGAATTAAAGAAGTCTGCTTTACATTATAATGTGACATACTTTTGCTTTCTATAAAGAAGCTTTTATTTGGGAATTAGATACAAAAGCAGGCAACCCGTGTGTGCTTCCTAAATTGCACAGTATCATATTAACGAGTAATTTAATCCATTTCCTAATTGTTTCTGCCATTTCCTTTTATTCAGCCTGTTGACCAGTGCAGTAGGCATCATTCCTTTTTCATTTCATTTTCATCCTCTTACAAACTGTGTTACTGAAAATTAAAATGAGTACATACTCACTGAAAAAAGCAAAAAAATTAAACTGAGTACATACATTGAGTATGTACATATTGAAAAAAACAAAGTTTTGGAGAGATAACATATTTCTAAATAATTGCTAAGTTATTTTTGTTAGAGTTTATCTACATTTTAACTGTCTTCCATGTGTTGTATTTTTAATGACAATGCTTACTGTGTGTTAGTCATGCTGAGTACTTTACATGGCTTCTTCATTTTATCTTTACAAGAGCTCAGCGAGGAAGTCATTCTTAGATTCATTATGCAGAGTAAGGACACAGAGGTTTAGAGAGATTTGATAATTTTCCCATTGTTACACAGTTAACAAGGGAGTTGGAGTTTGGATTTGATTCCTGGGTTTTCACTTTGTTCTTTAATCCAGTTATATACTTGTTTCAGTTACTTTTCCCATTGCTGAAACAAAATCCCCAATACCTGAAGTTTAAGGAGTAAGGATTTATTTTGTCTCAGTTCATAGAGGTTTCAGTCCATAGGCGGCTGACTCCAAGGGAGGGCAGCATGGCAGAGGGGGGATCGTGGAGGAGAAGCAGTTCCTGGCAGAGCAGGCAGGAAGCAGGGAGCCTGCCTACAGTCTCTCTCTTTGTATTCCATTCGGGCTACGAGCCTGTTGGTTGGTGCCACCCACAGCCATGGTGGGCCATACCCAAAACCATGCTAAACCAGTCAGTCCTCTAATTTAGCTGTCACAAACCCTTAATCCAGGCAGCTGTGATTCAGCCCCACCTACGAGTGCATGAGGCTTTGGGGGGACATCTAGATAGAAGCCCTAACAGTAGTGTTTTGATTGTTATTGTTTTAATTGAGATTCGAATTGAGAAACAATATGTATAAATTTCAGAAACTTGTATAGATTTGGAAAAAATCGTACTTTCATACAAATGAAGCCTGAACTGTGAGAAATTAAATATTTTGCTGTAAAAATAAAAAGGAAATAGTAAATGCATGTACTTTGAGTATAAAGATTTTTATAAAGATTTAAAAGATTTTCTGAAATTAAATATTATTTTTTTGTTCCTTTAATAAACTTGTATCTTTTCTTCATATTGTAGTCCAAATCTTCTTCAGGTAATTGAGACACTGTTATGGTGGAGGAAATGTACTGTTTAAGGTGAATGTCTTCCTCAGAAACATCGTCCCCATAGTCTTGTTTATCTTAGTATTAATAAACAGAATGATGGCTTCCTTAGGAAAAGAAAACTGAGGCACTTCCAGTTACATGGAAATTATCATAATTGCCCTGAAACCAAGCGTCAGCGCCTTGGCAGTTTTAATTATCCATTGTGGTAGGCACCAGCCCTGCTTACCTATTGAACACTTGAAAAGTAGCTGGTGTGAATTGAGAGGTACTTCTAAGTATAAAATGTGCACCAGATATTGAAGATTTAATTTTTTAAAAAGTTAAACTGTCTTACAAATAATTCTCAGATTTGTCTTCTATTTCACAAATTCTTCTGTTTAAATAATTTTGAATTTTGGTGACTACCTTTTTCACCTCTAGAAGAACTATTTTATTTTTTTCTCATTTAAAAATTTTTTTTTAGCATGTGTGAAGTTCTTTTTACCTTTAATAATTTGGAACATACTTATTGAATAGTTTATTCAGTAATAGAATGTTGACGGGCATCTAATCTTGCTGTTTATTATGTTGTCCTGCTCTAGCTCAAAATGCACTGTGAATTGCGATTGTGGTTTATCAATAGAATGACCTTACCAGTGCCAATGTTTCATACCTTAATTGAAAACACTCCTCAGAGAAGTTATTATTTGCTCCTTTTGTTATGTCCTGTGCATGTTAACAATCAGTACTGTCATAACATTGATTTGTTAAATTGGACCTCAAATCAGTGTGTGGGCAGGGCCACGATTATGAATTCTCAGGTAAGATGTTTTCTCAACTCAGAATAGGGAGACATATACTGTACAGCTCCCTTAGTTGGTTGGCATGTTCTTTTCACAGAGAGAATGAAAAGTTTTTAAAGATTCTTGACTTTAGGACAGTGCCTCAGTTTCAGCTCCCTACAGTGTGCTACACAAAGACTTTTTCCTATCACCGTGTGGTCATGAAAGCCAGTCTTGGTTTTCTACGTAAGAATCTCTCTTCTCTTGCTGGGGTTGTAGCTCAGTGGTAGGGTGTTTGCCTGGCATGGGCTAGGCCCTGAATTCTGTGCTCAGCATAGAGTTGGTGTGTGGGAGGGAAGCCCCCTCCCTCTACCCCTTGTTGGCTCCCCCCACCCCCCACTGAGTTAATGATAGCGTCTGTTTATGGTTCTTTTCGAAATTTTGGTTTAATTTCTGTCACTGAGGGTTTACTTTAGTAGACATATTTTTCTGTACTTAGCAATACTGGTTGTTTTATAGAGGAGAACTTACAATAACACTGTCAGAAATGTTACCCAATCCATTGTCTCCGAGCAAAGATTAATTGAGGGTGATTCATATCTTAGATGAGTAGAGGCAGCTATTTCTATTTAAGTAACGGCCTCGAAAACTCAAGTCATCCACAACCTCCAAATTGCATTTCATTTTTTAATAAGAACTGTTTGCTGAAGAGGCCTGAAATATACAGGGAGAAAAAGTTTGCTTTTGGGAGAAGGCTGGGACATTTTCATTATTATTATTTTTTGGTACCGGGGATGGAACTCGGGTCCTTACGCTTGCGCAGCACGCGGCGAAACCACTGAGCTAAAGCCCTGGCCCGACATTTTCATTTTTTGAGATTCCTGAGTACATAATCATTAGGTCTAAGAACTGGTCAGAGACTTAAAGCTGAAATAAACAAGGGGTCTTTTCTCCTAATTAATGAGTCTCCATCTTCCCTCACATTATTGGTACATGAAGATAGATCGCTCTAGAGAGTACAGCACTCGTTTTTCACTGCCTTGTTTAGGCTCAGAGTAATTCGCATGTAGAAATAAAGATTAACTAATTACCTGAAAAAGAGAAGGTTAAGACTTGAGAAGGTCTTTTGGCTTGTGTTCACTACCTGTAATCCAGAGCTGGGCTAAAAACTATGCTTTTATTGTGAATGGGGAATGATCTTAAAGTATTTTTTCATAGTTTTAAAGCATTACATTTAAAAAACTCTTCTTAGCCTGTATTTTTGAGGAGCTTCTTCCTCCATTTTCCATTTTTCACCTCAAATTCTGTGATTTTTATCTCTGTGACTTCTTTTCTGAGGTCCAGACCTATATATACGAATGTCTACTTTTGTCTCTGCCTGAAATGTTATAAGCTTGTTCACTCTTGAGAGAACTTCCAGAACTATCTTCTCTCCTTCGTCCGTTCCTCCATTTTCCCCATTGGAGTAAATACCTCTCCATGGAATGACTTGCTATGCAAGTCACCCATGACCCATTTTCCCCCTTAGGACACACTTGGTGATCACCACCAAGTTCTGCTGATTTTCCCTCCAAATAAATGTTATCAGTTCTATTTTTCTTATCTGAACCTCCACATCTATAGACCTAGACACATGAAGTAAACTTTATGTGGACCTACTTTTTCCCTGTTAATGTTTCCTCCTTTATGTTCAGTCACTATGAAACCTTAGTGTTTGCAGATCATGCAGGAAACCATCCGGGCCCTTCCCCCTGTTTTTAAGTGTCATTTTTCTGTAAAAGTCTCTTGATTCCCACGGTCTAGCTCTATCAGCCACTCAGTGTTAATCTAAATTGAGTCTTTATATTATAATCTCTCATGATGCCTTTTTATGACTTGTAATTATATATTTATTTGTCTGATTACTGCTCTTCTGCCTGGCTCTTCTTTATGCTCCATGATGGCAAGAGCTCCAATATTTGTCACATATCAAAATATTTGCAAATAAGACATTGGATAAGAGACAGATATCCAGAATATCCAAGACAATTTATCTACTTACTAATAAGAAAACAAATGCCTTAAAATTAGGCAAATGATTTGAATAGACATTTGTCAAAAGAAGACATATATATGCCCTTGGATATAGGAAAAAGATGCTCAGCATCTCTAATCACCAGATAAATACAAATAAAGAGCTAAAATGCGCAATGAGATTTCACCTCACACACTTGATTGGCTGTTACCAGAAAGATTAAGTACAGTGAGGATATGGAGAAAGGGAACCTATACAAACTGCTAATTGTTTTGTAAATTAGTGCAACCATTTTGGAAAATATTTTGGAGGGGGTCTCAAAAATCTAAAAATAGAATTGTCATGTTACCCATAATACCACTACTGAATATAGATACAGAGGAGTTGAAATTGATGTGTCAAGGAGATGCCTGTACATTCATGTTTATTCCACTCTTATCACAATTGTGAAGATACAGAATCAACCTTAATTTCTATCACTGGATGTATGAATAAAGAAAATGTGGTATATATAGTATACCAGCGGAATACTATTCGACCCTAAAAAACAAGGAAATCCTGTCATTTGTTACAACATGAATGAACCTGGTGAGCATTCTGTTAAATAAGCTATGCACAGGAGTAAATACCATATGACCTCACTAATATGTAGAAACTAAAACCATTGAACTCATAGAACAAGAATAGAACGATGATTACCAGAGGCTGTAGGAAGGAGGTGGAAGAGGAAGTGAAGATGGTGGTCCATGGGTACAAAATTACAGCTGTGTGGGAGGAAATACTTCTGGTGTTCCATTGCAAAGTAGGTTTATTATAGTTAGTAAAACGTATTTCAGAATAACTGGGAGTGGGTTTTGAATGTTTTTGTCACAAGGAAATAAATGAGATGATAGGTATGCTAGTTGCTCTGCTTTGATCATTGCAAAATATTTACTTATATGGAAACATTACATTGTGCCATACAGATATCTTCAATTATTTTTGGCATATAAAAGTAAAAACAATTTCTTTTTTTTTTTAAAAAAGGAAAGCAATGGCAGACTGTCTTGGATCTATTACAACCAAAAGTTATAGGTTACAGTAGTATTTTAAATATCCATGATGGAGTCTTTCAAACTATAGTTAATATTCTTTAAATCAATGTGTTAGTCACTTTTCTCTCAAAGTTAAGTTAAATGAGGAAAGGTTTATTTAGCTCACAGTTTGTTGAGGTTTCAGATCATAATCACCTGGCTCCAAGGCAGGGTGGCACGGCAGAGGGACCAGGGGTGCATTGCAGTTAAAGACAGCAGAAGCAACAAGAGACCTTAACAGCATCCTCCTGTCCCTTTTATCTTAGTCAGACTACTTAGGGTGGGTAGCATTTGCACCCTTAATCCTGGTGCCCTTGGATTGAGCACTATGAATCAATCACACACTCTGCATTCAGCCACCTCTTTGCAGGGACATCTAAACACAAGCCATAACAGTCAGTAAGTGCTGATTGTGCTTGGAAATAATAGAATAGTCAATTTGAGGTACAAAATATAGGTTAGAACCATTTACGTTAAGAAATCAGATGACTCTTTGTTCGTTACATTTTTGGGAGTTCTCCCTAGTCTTGAAGGGTAAACTACTTTTGAGACAGTGTGTTACAGTGTTATAAAAGGAACTTGGAGTCAAAACACATTTTCAGATTCTATGCTACACAATTTAATAGAATATTGAACAAAATTCATTAGCTATTCTGAGTCTTAATTTCCTTTATATAAAATGGATATGGTGAAATTTTAATCAGATTTATTGTGGAGCAAAATTATGTAATGTGAGTTAAAACATTATAAAATGTTAGTGATTATTGTTATTATTTTGAAGACCGGTGTCTTATTTTTTTCATTGCTGAGCTCATATACCCAACATCTAAAAAAAAGAGGAAAGATTTATTTCAGCTTACAGTTTATAGGGGTTTCAGTCCATAGTTTTGGGTCTGCATAGCAGAGTGGCATGGCAGAGGTGCACTGTAGAGGAGAAACAGTCCACGGCATGGCGGGCAGAAGGCAGAAGTGGCAAGCAACAGCTGTCAGCCTGCCTTCCCTCTCTCCCTTTGTATTCCATCCCAGCCCTAAGTCTGTTGATTGGTGCCACCTACACCCAGTGTGGAGTTTACATCATCCTTACCCAGAGCTATGCTAAACCCAGATTAGTGGACTAATTTAGTACCACACACCCTTAATCCCGGTGTCACATGCCTTAGATTCAGCCAGCTCTGATCTAGCTCCACTTAAGAGTGCCTAGGCTCTGGGGGAACATCTAGATACAAGCTTTAACAACTAGTGTAGAATTTAAAGGTCATAGCCAATTCAGAATCCTCATTTGAGAAATTCAGTCTTTTTAAAGGTAAGGGATTATGTTTGTTAATTATCTGAATTTGGATTCATTTATGTTCTGAATGATGTTCTTACACAGATTCTAACTTAAATGAATAAATTCAAACTCATAGGATTTCTGATTCTTTTGCCTTTTATTTTTAGGTTTTATATTTCTGTTATAAAATACCTACTAATACAGACATAGCATACAGATTTCTTGTATATATGCATATGCTGGTTTATGGGTAGCAAATATATTTCCTTGTAAGATCTAGTATTTGTTTGGGGCTTTTGAGAAAATTAATTATGTAGTATTTTATTTTTAATGCATACTTTTCATAGTCTTTTTTTTTTGGGTACTGGGGATTGAACTCGGGTCTTTTCATAGTCTTATAAGGCTATATAAAGATGAGACAATTGAAGTTACATATATGAGATCATAGTGAGCAGTAACTGACTAATAGTATTTTTTACTTGAACTCAACCTGTTGGAGAGAACAATTTAATTGGAATTTTTAGTAATTTACCAATTATATTCATTGATACCATTTTCTTTGTGTTTAAGAGTAATGATTCATTAAATCTTTTTTAAGTCATGAAAACCATTTCAGCTGACTTTATAATAGAATAACGGCAGACCATATATTTATCTCATGATTTCTTCCATCAAAGCATGAGGAAGTGAATTATTGAAAAGATAAAAATAAATTTGTTTGCTTTCTGTCAGAGTTCATATCCACAGCCAACCTTGATAGAAGACCAGAATGATTTAGACAAGTTTGCTTTGGAGATTCATAACATATGCTTGCTGGACAGAATTGAGTTATCTCTGCTGTGGAGAGTAAGTTATTGTAGCAGGAGCTGACAGAGATGAAGATAACTGAGGGAAATTCAATTACCTTTTAGTGTTTTCTTTCTAATGGGATTCTTAATGTGAAAAAGATCCTTAGATGATGCGCCTGTTACTTGTGAGATTTGCCTTGGTACCTGTTTCCAGAATACCATGAACTTTCAGTTCCAAACCTTCATTAAGTTTAAAATAAGCAGTTTATTGTTAAGGATAGCGTTGATTGAAAGGTCTTTTTTGTTGTTCTTTAAACTTGATGTCATTGGAATTTTTATAATCATTCACTACTCTCTAATTTTCTTTAACAGAGTTTCTGTTATTTTAAATGAGCTTATTATTTAATATGCTACACATTTTTTCTTTCAAATGACCATTCTGGAAATATGTTGCAGCTTCTCAGTGTTGATATATTGATGCCTCTGTCTAATTATTCTATGCTGGGTGTTGGTGGTGATGTTTAAATTCTATATTTCTCAGGGTTCCATTTTGGTTTTGCTTTTTCATTTTGCCAGACTTTTTGCTTGGAATGGTGTCTGTTTTCTCCCGCCTGCTTTTCAGTGTCTCGCAGTCTGGCTTCTCTTCCTCTCCAACTTAGGACAAGTGGATGGATTAAAATTGTTCCCTTCAGTATCATTAATGGCATAGTAATTACACTATCCAGTGATTCATTTTTTTCTCTCACTTTTCTCAGGTTTTTTTTTTTTTTTTTTAGAAAACTCCTTTCATTTTGAATTTTTTTTTTTTTTTTTTTTTTTTTGCCTCACTTTCCCACCTGGTGTTTTGTTGATTAGCTTTTTATTTCTCGTGGTTCTCCTTTTTTTTTTTTTCATGTTTTGTTCCATTTCTTAACCTTTTTATCAAAAATATAAGCCTGAGGCTAAGGCAGGAGAATTGAAAGTTTGAGGTCAGGCTGGACGACCTAGCAAGACCCTGTCTCAAAAAGGGCCAAGAATGAGGTTTCGCAGTCCCTTGGTTCAATCCCCAGTACTATAGACAGCCAGGCAGGCAGGCAGGCAGTCAGGCAGGCAGGCTGGCAGACAGCGAGCAAATGAAAGAAAGAATAGGTCTTTCACACAAATACTTCCTTGGAGTTTTTAACCTTTGTATCTTGTTTTACCTTTGTATCACATTTTAACAATCTTAAGTTTAGCACTGTGTAAGCTTCTCCATAGAAAACATTTAATATTTAAACTTTTAAAATTTATGTATTTAATTTCTTCTCTAAATAATTTAAAACAAAAGAATTATAAGAAGGTGGCATACAGTGAAAAATCTCTTCTATACTCTTCCAGGATGTTTTCTACCTTTTTACCTGTACAGTAACCTATTGCTATTTTCTTACTCAATTTTTCAGGCTTTCTTTATGTACATATACTCAAATATACATATACTTATATTCCTATTCCTCTCCTTTATATGAATGCTTAAATATTATAATGTTTTATATCTGGCCATTGAAGCATATTACTTTTAAAACATCTTTCATACATCTATCAGCAAAGCATGAAGATCTGTTTCCTCAGAGAGTGTGTTGTAAATCTATAGACTTTTATCACTCTTACCTTTATATGTGGTACTGTGTAGAATTAATTTGCATTTCTCTGTATAGATTTACTTATTTTTTATGAGTGAAGTTGATTATCTTTGAGCCTTTTGTTTCTTATTCTGAGAACATATCTATATTATGTATTATATTGAATTTTCTTATTGATTTTGTAAAAGGTTTTGATATAGTAGGGAATTACTTCTGTGACATTACAATTTAACTAGTTTTTTGCTAATTTGTTGAATTAGCTGTGAAAGTTTTGTCGCTTTTTTATTGTACTGCAGAAGTTTTAAAATTATTAGTTTATTAATACATGTGTATAGCACATAATGTTTATATTCCTGTGGTAAGTTGATACCATGTACAAAACACATCTGAATTCCTATTTTAATCCCTTATCCCTTTCCTCCCAGCATTTATTTGCAGCTCATCTTAGTGTTTGTTGTATTATGAGCCTAATTTACTTTATAAATCTGTTTATACTGTCTACTACATAGTCACATTTCCCTCCTCTTCTGTGAGGTGGTACTGTATTGTATACCAGACACCTCATGTTTTGGTGTTTGCTTCTGGCCTGTGTACAACTATGTATGCTGATATAAAATTGTTTAAATTATTGAGAATTTCAATACTAGTTGGACTGTGTATCTCTTTTCCTTTATTACTCTTTTACATTTTATTCAGAATTGCAACTAGATTGGACTTGTCTGTTTCAAAAGAGAGTTTTTATTTGCTTTTCAGGTGTTTAGTTATGTTATCTACAGATACTGATAGTTTTATCTCATCTTTTCAACTTTTATTCTTCTAATTTCTTTATATTTTCAAATTGAATTGGCTTTTTTCACCTGTAAAGTGTTAAAAAAAAAATAATGGACACCGTTTTGTTTTTCTTTCGTAGTAGAGATGAGTCAGTCTTTTCACCACTAAGTATGACATCACCTTTGAGCTGAAGGAAATGCAGTTTATCATTTTACTAAAATGTTTATTTAGTTCTCTTTTGTGGAGTTTTGAATTTTTGTTATGTTTCTTTTCTTTTTGGGGGGAGGGGGTATGAAGAATGTTGTTCAATTTTGTTGCCTTTGAACGGACCAGTTGAGTTGGTAGTGTAGTTTTTTTCCTTTTTATTTATGTTACATATGTCAGTATTATGCCAATGTTTCCTTCATAATTCTGTTTTCTTTAATGTTTTGCTAGAGTCTGTCTGCTAATGCTTTATTTGTGATTTTTGCATTCTGTTCATAAGTTAAATTGGATTGGTTGGGGTTGTTTTTAATTTGTCACTCCATCTTAGGGCATTTAACATTTGTTTACAGGTTTGTTTTTTTGGTACCGGAGATCGAACTTGGGACCTTGCACTTGTGAGGCAGGCACTGGAACCACTGAGATAAATCCCTGGCCCTAACAGATTTATTTTTATTGTTGGTGCTACTCTTGCCTCATAGAAAGATTTACAAAACGCTTGATTTTTTTTTTTTTTTATGCTCAAGAATACAGTAGGTAGCATTGGATTATTAGTAGGATTCCTTTTTGGTATAATTGGCTACAGTGCACACATCCTCTATTTTTTCACATTTCCAAAAATCTTCATCTACCTCCTCCAAGTTATTTTACTATTGTCTCATATTCACTTCATCTAAAACTCACATTCTTCATTTTTTCTTCTAAAGATTTTTTCAGTTTTTTTAAGAGAGGGAAGATAGTATGAAGTTGAGAAATAACTGTCCATTCTAGATGGCTATAGGCACTATTAAAAGCCTGAAGGTTTTATTTTTTTTCCATTAAGTTTATTGGTACATTTGAGGTATAAAATACAGTTACATTCATAACTGGGATCTTGTACCTTTACATGATGTATCTTGATTCTTATTTTTTCCCCCTTCCCCTGCCCTCCCTTCACCCCCTTCACCCTTCCCTATTTGCAAAGACTTTGTTTCCATTTTTTCCCTTTCCTCATATTTTTTCTTCTCCCTTATTTCCTTTCCCCTACCCCTCCCACTTACCCTACTCCTTTAGACCTTTTCTTCCTATTACACCATATCAATTATATATTTTTAAAATTATAATATCAAGATCTAGAAGACATTACCACAGATTTTACAGAATTTAAAAGGATATAGAAAGCATATTACAAAAATCTTTTTTGAAATAAATTTGACAACTTCTAAGAAGTACGTTGGAAGACAAATTAATGAAACAAACTCTGGAGGAAATATAAACTTTGACTAGCACCTATTAAAGAAAGTATATTCCTAGCTTGAAAACCTACCTATGTGACAACAACAGGCTCATGTACATTTTAACTGATAAATTATATCAGACATTTAAAAGAGAAAGAAAAAGCCATATGATCCTGTCACTAGTTGGAGAAAAAGTATTGGTCTAAATTCTACAGCTGTTCATGGTAGAAGCTATCAGGAGACTAGAAGTAGAACAGAACCTTCTCAACAGATAAAAGATATGTACTCCATACTTCCAGGAAAATCGCCTTATATGAATGGAGAAGATACAATGCTTTCTCCCTGAGGTGGGGAACAAGGACAGATATGCCTGCTCTTCATCTTTCCATTAAACTTTGAAACATAGGCCCAAACTAAAATGGTCTGGCAATAAAATGACACAGTTATGACAGGATTGGCAAGGTAGAAGTAAAGTCTTTATATGTAGATGAAATGATCATCTACAGAGAAACTATTAAGAAATCTCGAGGAGCCCCTAGAACTTGTATTTGAATTTAGCATGATTAGAAAACACAAGGTATATATAAAAATTTAGGTCTGTGTATACTTGCTATAAATGAAGAATTGGATATTGAAATTTAGAAGTTATGTAGGAGTACAAAGGACCTAGAAAAGTAAAAAGAAAAAGAAAACAGTATTGGAAGACATTTTAGTACCTTATTTTAAGACTTCCTCTAAAGCTACAGTAATCAAGGCAGTGTTGGTGTAAGGAAAGACATATAGATCATTTGAATAAAACAGAGAATCTAGAAATAGAACCACACATATATGGTCCACTGAGTTTTGAAAGATTATTTAACGTGAACATTTTATAGAGCGTAAACTCAATTCAAGAGCTGAGGAAGACTGTTTTCAGTAAATGGCACTAGCACACTTGGTATATAAAAAATTAGCCTCAACCCTTTATTTCTGTACATAAAAATAACTTGAAAGGATCTATCAACCTAAATATGAAAGACTAGAACTATAAAACTTTAAGAAATTATAAGGGAAAATGTTTATGAATTTAGGTTAGGCAAGAATTTCCTAGGATACAAAAAACATGATGTATAAAAAGAAAAAATTGATAAATGAGATTCCATCAACATTTAGAACTTTAAATGGCATCATTAAGAAAATGAAAAGTAGTCCTTAGACCATATTTATAATGCATATAACCTATGACCAGAATATATAAAGAACTCTTACAGCTCATTAATAGACGACCCAATTAAAAAGTAGACTCAAGAAGATGATAAATAGCCTATACAGCACAAAGAAGGGTATATCACAATCAGAAAAATACTAATCAGTACAATAACAAGATTGAATTATACACTCATTAGGGAGATGAAGTTCATGACTTTTGCTTTTTGTTGGATTCTCCCCCTTTACATTTAATTTCTTGTCGCACCCGATGGAATCATTCTGCTGTGCTTCCTGGGGTTGTGATCCTCCTTGTTTTTTCCTAGGTTATTATCTAAAATTTTTTGGAGTGCTGGTTTGGTATTGATGCAGTTCCTAAGGTGCTCTTTGTCATGAAAGTATCTTATTTCTCCATCAATTTTGAAAGACAGTTTTTCAGGGTACATCAATCTGAGTTGGAGGCTGTTTTCCATTAGGGCTTGGCAATACTTCACTCCAAGCTCTTCTTGCCTTGAGGGTTTGCATTGAGAAGTCTGCTGTGATTCTGATGGGCTTTCCTTTGTATGTGATTTGTTTCTTTTCTCTAACTGCTTGTGGAACTTTGTTCTTCTGTTGGATTTTTGGAATCCTAACAATTATATGCCTATGTGTAGATTTTTTTTGATCAAGGGTAGTTGGAGTCCTATATGCCTCCCTTATCTGCATGTCAAGTTCTTTTCCCCTGCTTGGGAAGTTTTCTGCCATCACTTCTGTGAACAGTTTTTTTTTATGTCATCTGCACTCTCTCCTGTTTCTTCGTTGATTCCAGTCAGTCTTATGTTATGCTTCTTTGCATCATCTAGCAGCTGCTGGATTGATTTCTCATGGTCCCTTACAGTTTTGAAGCAGTTTTTCTTTTCCTCCTCACCAATTGCAATCTTATCTTCTATATCTGAAATTCTGTCCTCACATTGGCTCATTCTGCTGTGTAGACTTTCAATGGAGTTTTTCATCTCCTGGAAATCTGTTTTTAACTGTTTTATGTACTCCATTTGTTTCCTATGTTGGGATTCCATCATCTTCCTGAGCTCCTCTCTAAATTTATTAATCATGTCTTGCACTGTGAGCACAATCTCTGCTCTTATCTGAGTAATTATTTCTGATTTCATTTTTGCCAGATCCTCTTTTGTTGCCAGTTCAGAGAGTCCAGGTGATTGAGTATTAGAATCTTCCCTCTCATTTCCCTTTGGGGTTGCTGTAGGTGATCTGGAAGTCTGGTTTTGAGACTTGTTTATGTGTGTTCTCATTTCAGCAGGGGCGGAGTGGGGAGGTGTGTATGTGTGTGTGCTGCTGTTATCTGCGTGGCTCACCTCCTCTGCGCTGGGAGCGGTGGAATGGCGGCCTGGAAGCTCCTTCCTCTGGGCTGGGAGCAGTGGAATGACGGGCCAGAAGCCCCTTCCTCTGGGCTGGGAGCGGTGGAATGACGGCCCAGAAGCCCCTTACTCTGGGTTGGGAGGGGTAGAACGGCAGCCTGCAACCCCCTTCCTCTAGGCCGGGAATGGTGCAACTGCCTGAAGGTTTTAATACTGTTTAAAGATGTAGATTTGGGGGAATAACTAAAAGTCTGTGCCCAGATGCCCTTCATTTTTCTATTTTTAAGGTTCTGTCAAATTTTTATCTTTATGTGAGTTTTATTCTTTCATGTGAGGTCATCTTGGTTTTTTGATCATGTAACCAACAGTATTGCAGTTATTACATTAGTCCACAGAAGTAAGCCATGCTCCCAACATAAAATCGTATATATATATTCTATGTGTGTGTGTGTGTGTATATATATACACACCTTATATATAATATATATATTCCACATGTAACACCTGTATATATTTATAAATATATATATTATATATGATTTAATGAGTTAATATTCTGTATATTAGGTAAATATTGAAATGTTTTTCTATGGGTATGACTTTCAGTCATGAAAGTGAAATTTTTGTCAGTGGTAAAATAAATCAACTAAATACAATAATTTTCATGAGTTGGTTGATGCCATTGTAACATCTATTCTAATTTAACACATATCAGTTCATTATAAGTTAAACTTTTCACAATTTACCATCCCCCTAAATATAAATTGACTAATTTTTGTGCTAACTTGCCATAGACTTGGGCAAACTTGTGTGAGTACTGTGAGTGTATGAAATGCTCCTACGTATCTATAGTGCAGATAGCCATAAATCTATTTTTGTTTCTTTAGGTTATCATGTAAATTAAAACAAAAAACCCTCCAAAAAAGTAGAATTCAGATACCTCCAAAAAGGTTAACCTTCTGAGGGAAAGGAGAAAATTTTATCAGTATGGATTAATGTAATGTAAAAAGATAATATTTTCCAGTATCTTTCCCTCACTATTCATCTCTAGGTGTTTTGACATTTAACCTTTCAGACTTTTTATTATGAATGTAATATATATGTGTGTCTTTCATTTATAAATAAAATGGATTATATTATATAAAACTTTCTGTACCTTATACTGCATTTTGAGTTAATGGTTATTACAGTTGCTTTAGTGTATCATCTCTTTTGAGAATCTGACCTTGAGTACTTCACACAAATACAAGTATAAAATTTTACATGTGATATTCAGAGGTTTATGGATTGCTTGAGAGTCTCTTATGTAAGATCTGTGCACGTTACAGGCATCACTTGTGATCACTAGAAATGGGAAGCAGTTAGAGGCTGGCCTTTTTTCACTGCCTTTTCTTTTGTTATCGATGTTATATTTTTAAATTCTGGATTATATTCTTCCTGGGACACCCTCTGAGAGTTACTTGTAATCGTTGAGAATGAGAGGGTGCCTATTCAGAAAAGCAGATCTTAGACATTGACTGCTGTGTAGCAGAATCAGTTATTTTAATACCAGCACCTACTGTAGGCTTGGAACATGGGAAGCTCACACAAAAGATAGCTTAATGAATGACAAGTAATTGAAGATATGATATAATTTATATCACTAATGGAAGATACAGTTTAGGATTGAGAGCTGTGCCTGCCTGGCAAGTGCAAGGTCCTGAGTTCATTTCCCAGTACCGGAAAATAAAAAAATTTAGGATCGAGAAAGATTTCTTTATTCAGCTAACATAAATTTGAGTATTTAAGGTTTTTATGTGAAACCTAGATTCTATAGTGGTAAAAAATGTTTTGTTCAAAATTACCTTGTGTTTTATGCTAGTACAGTCAGAAAACAAGAAAAGTAGTAATCATACATTGCTTGCTAGATTGCCACCGCTTTTCTTGAGTCTTCTTTTTTTTTCTTTCTTTCTGTGCTGGATATTGAACTCAGCACCTCATGCATGCTTCGCAAGCACTCTAATACTGAGCTACATCCCAACCCTCTTATTGAACTTTTAACAAAAGTTATATATAAAAGACAGTAGATTTAAATCCTTATGGAAAGTATTTGCTAAACTTACAATTTGATGGTTGAAATATTGACCTTCTGAAATGCTTAAATTTTCTCAGATTTTGATATAGTGAGTAAAACCTCTCTATATGGACAACCTTCTCCTTTTTTGGTACCGGGGATTGAACTCAGGACCTTGTGCTTGCGAGGCAGGTGGCAGAACCACTGGACTAAATCCCTGGCCCTGACAACCTTCTCTTTTTACTAAACAGGCCTTAATTTTTTAGCTTTTGCCTTATGAGATTTAGAAACATTACTTTAAAATATTTATACATGAGTTGTGAAATTGTTACTGTAGTCTGTAGTGTATGATAGAAAATATAGATCTGAGCTTCCAAGAATAAGGATTTAGTCTTGGTCTGCCACTAATTCAACTATATAGTCTTGGATAGGGTAATTCACTTAACTTCTTTGTAATTGGGAGTCCTTAAAGCAGTGGTGTGCAGGATCCCTTTCAGATTACACAATTGGCTTTTGCAGGAAACAGCTGTTTTTTCTTTATCCTGTGGCGTAAAACATGGAATAGGCTCTCCTTTGTTCTTTCGTAGGTGTAGCAATGACAGAAGGGTATCGTAATGCAGAGAAGGATAATAAAACTAAATAGTGGATCACATCCCTTAGAATTCACAGGTAAATCTTCTGCACAGGAGGTTTTCTCTTGACCCTTGCATTTCTCTATCCAGCCCTTCCCCTTTGCCATGTAGAGTCAGGCTACAGTGAGTGTAGCCTCATCCTCCTGCTGCTGCTACCTCTGCTCTCCCCCTCCCCCTCCCCCTTCCCCCCTCCCCCTCCCATTTGACAATTTTTGTTTCTGGAGTCCAGGCATACCTGGTTCCATCTTAGAGTACTCTGAGAGTACTGGTTCTTTGTTGGTCCAGCGTTAGGCTTTTCTTTTGCTTCAGACTGTTTGACCATGGTACCATAACATTAAATTCCTGTAAGAAAATTTCCACCCCAGTATACTATAGATGTTTTGGTTTCCGCAGACCTGAGTTGTGCAATCATAACATTTCTCAGTTCATTTTCAAATGAAATTCAGGTATATTTAGTCTGGAGATTCTTTTAGGAAGTGTTTTACTTTCTACTATGGGATTTTGAAAATGACAAGATTAAGATGGGAGTTTATAACATTTTTTATTTCAATTTCTGTGCATAACTTCAACAGATTATATACGTACCTGTATAACACGTATGTATACAACACATATAAAAAAGTCATAGCTTTGGAGCTTTTTTTTTTTAATTTGCAGTTTTGTGGATTGAACCCATGTCCCACACATGCTAGGCATGCACTGTACCACTGAGCTGCATCTCAGCCCTTTTTATTTTTATTTTGAGACAAGGTCTCAACTAAGTTACTGAGGTGGGCCTTGAATTTGAGTTCCCTCTGCTGTAGCTTCCTGAGTAACTAGTATAGTAGGTGTATGCCACTGGACCCATTATCTTTTCGAAATGAATGGAACTGTTGTTGATAGGGTAAAGGAAGATCACTTAGAAGTAAACTGATGAGTCTTTCTGTATTTGAAAATTGCAAGTGATGTTTTCCAGCTTTAAAAATACAGGTATGTTGCTGGGCATTTGATTAAAGCTGGGAAGCCAAAAAAAACAGATGGTTTACAGTGTAGGTAAAATTGACCTTATGCCCGTGAACGTTGTTGATGAAATTAACTCCAAACTGAAAAATATTTTTCATATCATCTGAATATATTCTAATAATAGAACATATTTTTTTGATGACCTCTTAATGCTTTTGAAAATCTTTCTCCACAAAAAGGTCTGAAAATGTTTCCCACAGTTATACCAGGCCTCTGTTTAAGCTTTCCATTTATGATATCTCCAGATCATCTTAACAGGCAAGCTGATCCTATATTAGTGTAGAAGTTAATTTCAAAATAAACATAGAAAATTGGGCTCAGTGGTTCGACTGCCTGCCTTGCAAGCACGAGGTCCCAAGTTTGATTCCCCGGTACCAAAAAAAAAAAAATCTTAAACATAGAAAAGAAGTTAAGCAAATAAAAATCTTCATAGTGCATTTCATACCACACTTGATTATCACTTAGAATATGCTCAGATCAATTTAAGCTCTTAATATTTTTGATTTTTTGATAAAAGTTAAACACTGAACATAAGATCAAGTATTTCAGTACAAAATATTTTATTATAAAGCTATCATACAAAGATAGATGTAATTCAGTTGATAAAAATAATTTCTAATCAGTATTTGCTACTTAAGTATGATGTGGTAAGCACATTATTTGTTATTAGTCCACAAAGAGGTGAGTATACAGATTGAGTTAAGTGTTTAGAAACATATAAAATTTGGGTGTATAATGATGTCAGCATACTTAAAATAAGAAAGCAAAAAGTCATTTTTCTCTGCAGATAGTTTGAAAAACAGTACCTAAAAGTTAGTTGATATACACATGTGTTTTTTGGAAATAGTTTATGTTAGTAATCCATTTCAATAAGACTTAAAGAAGTTACAGCAGTATAGTCACCTGCGTAATAGAAATTTATTTAGTATTTCATAATTATATAAACCTTTGAAGAATATAATTCCTTTAGGAAGCAAATGGGTGAAAATATATAAGGTACACAAGGAAAATATAAATCCCTGTCAAGATATTTTAAAAGGGAGGGCCTGGTAATTACATGTCTTATTCTGTGCTTGAAAAAAAAAAAGCTTTTTCAGTTGAGTTTGTTCTCTTAACTTCTTTTTCTTGCAGCTTTCTTTTGCTTTTTCTATCTTAACTGAGCTCTTTCTTCTTGGTGAGCAGTTGTTTAGCTTTTCACTTCTCTGTGAAACTTTCCCTGATTCTGGTTAGTGCCTCCTTTCTCTCTCCTTCCAAATATAATACACACATTTAAGCAGTTATCTCCTGTGTAGTTATTTTTATTTTATATTGTAATGCTTTTACTGAATTACACTGAGATACTAGAATGAAGAGGGTGTTTGCTGTAAACTCTTGTAACATTACTAAACCTACAATAAATATAAGGTGTTAATACTACATGAAGGCAGCATTCTGATCATTTGATGTCTATTTTTATTTGGTCCTCCTGGAAAGCTTAATGTGTGATCTCCTTTTTTAGGTGAGGAAACTGAGGTGCAGGTATTTAAAATACTTGTCCAAGAGTGAGTGTGTTAGAGCAAAGATTTAAACTCAGATTGTCCAGCTCTTAACTATAAGGTTAATTTTGGTTTAGATAAGATTGAATTCATTGTTTTTTTCTTTCTGGTTTTATGTTTATACTTGATCTATTTTTGATCTTTAAATGTAGGATTTACCTATTTGTAGTAATAAATATATGTTATAATTTAACTAAGTGACCTTATTAAGAGATACTAGTTCTGTATGTTTTAAAAAAAATCATATTATGGGCTAGGGATGTAGCTTATTGGTAGTGTACTTGCCTAGCATTTTTGAGTCCCTAGGTTCAATCCTTAGCCCTGAAAAGGTGTCTTACTAGATTTAAAAATTATTTGCATTGATCTTTACTCATCTTTTAAATTCTAAATTAATTATATGGAACACAGATAGCAACCACATTTTACTTATTATGTTTACCAAATATATTATATGCAGGCATTGTTGAAGGAGTCAGCTTGTCATTTGGAAGGTGTTTTGGATTTGTCTAAGAATTCTGTGGTTTTTATTGTTAATAAGAACGCCAATGAAATAATGAAATAATAAAAAACATACCATGTGTAGATTTGACATACAAGTGAAAACTACAGCTTTCTTAGTATTGGTTTGTTTTTTACAAATAGTATATAAAGCATTTTTCCAGCAGATTTTTATTATCAAAGCCTAGAGTAAAAAGATTAGAACCTATGTTAATCTTCAAATCATTTAAAAATATTGAGGACTGCAGTTTGTAGAGATAAGAACACAACACATTGTATCCAGTCCATTAAAACAAGAAGAAATGGAAGAGATACCTTGATAAGTGTTCTGCCTGTTTTAACCTTGAATGCTATTATGGGTGGATGTGGAGGGGGAGGTGCTATATCTGTTTCATTGGCTTGGGCTTTTTCATGCTGAGAGAAATCAATACTTTGAGGTGTTGGATGACAGAGAAATCGCTTCAGAATTAAAGGTGGCTGTCACACATTGTCATTGGTTGACTTTTGTTTGCTGTTGAGGTTTTTAAGCTTTCATTTTTCTAAGTCTTTTTCAGGAGTCTGTGTAAGGTTTCTGTAGACAGCATTTTTTTTTTTTTTTTTTTTTAGATCAGCCTTTAAATCTAAGGTAAAGGATCCAAGTACAAAGGCCTCCAAAAGTGACATATTGAGCAGCTTTTTCATTTATTGTTTTTTAGGTGATTTCCCTTTTAAGTAGTTTCCAATGAGACAAGGAATTCTAATGGAAATGCTTTAGGGGGCAGATTGAGAAGCAGTCCATTTGTAAGTGTTTAGCAGAACCTGTGGTTAGTTAACTAAAAATGTAATACCCACTGTGTAGCCCTGGAAAATAAAAAAAGCCCTCAGAATTACATGTCATAGCATGGAAAGATATGTATATGGTTTGATCGCATTTATATAGGGGTGATCTTTTACTAAAAACAGTGAGAGAAAAACTCTGTAGAAAACAATTGGCCAAACTAGGAGATACGGGACTTTCTTTTTTTCCTTCGTACAGAGTTCCTCTAATATGTTTCTAAAAAGCAAGTATGGGGCCGGGGATTTAGCTCAGTGGTTTCGCCACCTGCTGCTCAAGCGCAAGGACCCGAGTTCGATCCCCGGTACAAAAAAAAAAAAAAAAAAGCAAGCATGTATTTCTTTTATCTTTAGAAGTTTTAACTACAAAACTTGTGAAGTCAACATGAGTTGTTTAATTAACACACCTTACTGAATTAAGAGAAAAGCTTCTATAATATTTTTGAGACTTTCAGCCTTGAAAATTTTAAATGTGATTTATTTTTATTTTACAATAATACGCACATTTAATGAAAATGTACTTTGTAGCCTGTTCCTCATAAAAGATGCTATCCTGGAAACCTAAGTCTCGAAACAGTGCATTTCATGTGATTAATTTTTGTTGATACTGAAAGGAGTTTGTGAGACACCCTCTGCCTTTTCGATCACAATCCTTTCCTGCCCCATTAAGACACATTTATGGAATGTGTACATTCCTTTTTTTCCTCCAACACTCTGTTTTCTTTTGTTATTATAGTTTCTTTACCAATATTTGACCTTTATGTAAATAGAGCCATAAAATGTGTTTCATTGTGGCATTTTTAGTTCAACTTTATGTTCGTAAAATTCATTCTTTTTCTTACATTTCCCAGTGTCATTTTCATTGCTGTATAATAGTCCATTATAAGTAGATAATTTTTCTTTATCTCTTTCTGTTTTCTGGGTGACTCGGTTGATTTCAGTGTATAGTTACTGAGAATAATGCTGCTTTAAACATTTTACATATTGTTTTGTGCACGTGATTGTGCATTTCTATAGGGTGGAATTGGCTGCAAAATATTTATATTTTCAATTTCAATAGATACTGTCACATTATCTTGCGAAAATGTCCACTTCTTTCAACATCAGTGTACAGTTGTTTTCCATTATTTTGTATTCTTACCAGTGTAAAGGAGATGTTTATTTTAGCATTCTGATAGTTGTGTTTTTATTTTGTACTTTTTTTTTTTTTTTGGTACCAGAGATCGAACTCGGGTCCTTGTATTTTGTACTTTTTTAACAAATGAATTTGTCCATCTTTTTTATGCTTGTTGTAAATCATCTATCTATTTTTTACTTGTGTGAAGTAGTTATGTCTCTCTTACCATTTTGAATATCTTTTAACTACTTCTCCTTGTCTGTGACTTGCCTATCAACTTTTAAAAAGCCTTCTTAAACTTTATCAAAGTACTGTAGAGTTTATATATAATAAAATGTATCCATTTTCAGTATGCTTTAAATTGAGCTTTGATAAAGTCTGTACCTCTGAAGCCAGTGCAGATGAGACAGAAAATTGTTTACATCCTAGGGCAATGATGGCATACCTGTGGCAGGTGTACTGTAGCCAGCAGTTCCTGGGATTGAAAAGTCCGGAAGGTTCTCCATCACTACCCTAGGGGATTCCATGGTGGTCAGTCTTTCCCCATACTCACACTCACCTCTCTCCCTAGACAACTACTGATTTAATTTCTGTTATGTAACTATAACTATTTATAGTTTTGCTTGTTTTAAGAGTTCATATAATGGAATCGTAGAGTATGTATTCTGTGGTCTTGATTTTGTTCATCATCATAAAGTTCTTTATATTCACTCACATAGTTGTATTATATTACCATTTTTTTCTCATTGCTGAATATTAATACTTTTAAAAATCTATTCATCTGTAGAGAGTTACTGGATTATTTCCAGTGTTAGCCTGTTTCCAGGGTTTGGTTCTTATGATTGAAATTACTGTGGGTATTTTCATGTAAGTTATTTTTGTGAAACTATGTTTTTACTCATTTTTAGTATATACCTAGGAGTGGAATTGCTAGGTACTGTTGAAATACAGTACATGTTTAAGCTTACAAGAAGCTGCCAGACTTTTTTTTTTGTGGTGCTGGGAATCTAACTTTGGGTCTTGGGACATGCTGCATTTCAGCTGTGCCAGTCTGTTTCTAAGGTAGTTGTAGACCTTCCACTCCAACAAGGGAGAGCTCCAGTTCTACATCCTGGTCAATGCTTGGTATTGTCAGCCTTTTTTAGTTGTAGCTCTTTCACTGGGTAGATGTATGGTGATAGCCTATTGTGATATTTATTTGCATTTCCCTACTATGTATCTTCTCCTGTGCTTGTTAGCTATTTGTGTATCTTTTCTGATGTGTCCAAATCCTTTTCGTGTTCTTTTAAATTGGGTTGTATTGTTGAGGTGTGTGTCAGTTATATATAATACGAATTTTTTTTAATGGTTTACCTTTTCATTTTATAACTTTTTTAAAGAGCAAGTGTTAGAAATTTTGATAAAGTCTCATTTATCAATATTTTTTATGCTTGTGATTTTCATTTATGGTGTTTAGTCTCAGAACACTGCCTTTTGCAGTGTTATCAAGAATGTGTGCTATGTTTTCTTCTGAAAATGTTATAGTTTGACCTTTTATGTCTGTATTTTGCATCCTTTTTTTTCGGTACCAGGGATTGAACTCAGGACCTTGTGCCTGTGAGGCAGGCGCTGGAAACACTGAACTAAACCCCCGCCCCACATCCATTTTGAATGAAACACTTTTTATACAGTTAGAAGTGAAAGACATTTTCTTACATGTGGACAAGTAGGTGTTTAAGCACCAGTTATTAAAAATATATTCTTTCTTCATTTAACAGCCTGAAATACTCTCAATTTCTGATTTTATAATATGGTTAAGAGCATAAAGTCCTACAACTTTGGGTTTTTTTCCATTAAGTTTATTGGTACATTTTAGGCATACAATACGATGAAATTCATCATTGGGAACTTGTACCTTTACATGATGTATCTTGGTTCTTATTTTTTCCCCATTTCACTGCCCTCCCTTCAATCCCCCACCCCTCCCTATTTACAAAGACTTTGTTTCCATTTTAAAATTTTCTTATATTTTTTCCTTTCCCCTACCCCTCCTTCTTCTTCCCCTTTAGACCTTTTCTTCCTATATCACATTATCAGTTATGCATTTTGATCCTTATTTACACTTTCAGTTTCTCACACCAGAGAAACTATTCAGTATTTACATGTGTGTCCTATTTATTTCACTGAAGAGTATGGCCTCAATATGCATCCATTTAGCTATAAATGTCTCTAGTTTCTCATTCTGCATGGCTGAGTAGTACTCTATTTTATAAAAAATACCACATCATCTTTATCCAGTTTCCAGTTGATGGGCACTTGGGCTGTTTCTAAGCTTTAGCTATTACAAACTGTGCCGCTATAAACATGGGTGCACATATATCGCTGTGGTATGATTCTTTTAATTCTTGGGGAAGATACCCAGCAGGGGAATAGCTGGGTCAAATGGGCCCTCTAATCCTAGTTTTTTGAGGTATCTCCATACTGATTTCCACAGTGGTTGCACCAGTCTACACTCCCACCAACAATGGAGAAGGGCTCCTTTCTCCCCACACCCCCGCCAGCATTTGTTAGTGGTTGATTTCTTGATAGCAGCGATTCTTTCTAGAGTGAGTTGGAATCTCAGTGTTGTTTTCATCTGCATCTCTTGAATGACCAATGATGTTGAACATTTTTTCATATGTTTATTTGCTGCTTTTATTTCTTTGAGAAATGTCTGTTCATTTCAAATGCCCATTTTTGAATTGGGTCTTTAAATTTGGGACGTCTGACTTTTTAAAGTTCTTTATATAGTCTAGATAGTAGACCTTTGTCTGAGGAATAGCTGATAAAATTTTTTTCCCACATTATGGGTTGTATCTTAGTTCCGTAACATTGTTTTGCTATTGTTCTCTTCTCTTTCCGTGTGTTTTAGAATCAGCTTCTCCATAAACATAAAATTTCTGCTCAGAGGCCGGGGATTTAGCTCAGTGGTTCCACCGCCTGCCTTGCAAGCGGAAGGACTGAGTTTGATCCCAGGTACCAAAAAAAAAAAAAAAAAAAGATTGTGTTAAAATATTTAAATCTCTTTGAGGAGTTAATGATATTGAAGGTTTTTGGGTTTTTTGGTTACTTTTGTTATTTATTTTTCAGCACCGGGGAATTGAAGATAGGGTGTTGTGGTAGGCAGCTATTCTATCACTAGCTACTCCCCTAGCCCATTTTATTTTTTATTTTGAGACAGAGTTTCCCTAAGTTGCCCAGAGTTATCTGGAACTTGTGATCCTCCTGCCTCAGCCTTGTGAGTAATGGGATTACAGGTGTGTACAACTGTGCTCAGCTAACAATATTGAATTCTAAAATCTATAAACATTGTCTCTTTCTCCATTTATTTAGCATCCAATATGTAGCTAAGTATTTTATGTTTTCATTGCTTCTTTAGATGTTTTCTTTTCCTTCCCCTGTACTTTCCTTCCCCCTCCTTCTCTTTTTCCCTTTTTCTTCCTTTTCCTTTTGTCTTCTCTCTCCTCCTCTTCCTCCTCTCTCCTCGGAATGGAACCTAGAGTCTCAGGCATGCTAGGCAGGTGTTATTTATTTTCATTTTCTACTTGCTTACCTGAATGTATCACATACAAATGAAGACTACTGCATTGCTTTCTTTCCAGAATTTTTGCTTTTCACTTATTTTTGCCTCATTAAACTGGTTAGGAGCTCCATTACAGTATTGAATGGAAATCATGAGAATGTGCATACTTGTTTTGTCCCTCTTTTTAGCTGAATAGTTTTTTAGATGTCCTTCTCAAAGATAGAGGAAATAGTCTGTCACACCTAGTTTGAAGTTCTTTCAAAAACCATAAATGAGTACTGAATATTGTGAAATGTTTTTGTTTAAAAAATTCTATGATGATGTTTTCTCCCTTTTTCTGTTATATAGTATATACATATACTGATTTTAAATATTAAGTCAGCCTTCTATTCCATACACCACCTGTACTTCATCATGATGTATAGTCCACTTTTTAATAGCTGAATGTTGTTACAGTTTTTTAAAGATCTTACGTTAGACCTCAGAATTTATCTGTTACATACAGTTTTGATTTTTAGTTTTCTTTTCTTGTAATGTAAAATTAGTTACAGTGTATAACTTAGCTTACTGTATCTGAAAGACTTTAAGATTGATATCATTTCTTCCTTAAATGTTGGTAGAATTCAACAGTATAAACCATCTGGGCCTGATACTTCTTTGTGGGAAGGAATTTAGTTGAATTAAATGCCTTTAGTAATGGTAGGTCTATTCATGTTTACTCTTTCTTCTTGAGCATCAGTTTTAGTAGTTTGTATCATTCAAGGATTTTGTCTATGTGATCTAAAGTATTAAATTAACAAGCATAACATTGTTCATAATATTTCTGTATTAGCTTTTAATGTCTACAGGATATTTCGTCATCATTTTTTGCTGTCCTTAAGATATTAACTGAAGTATTCTTTTCTATTTGTGTTACTGGTAATATGTGTCTCTATTTTGTTCTTGAAAATTCTTCTTTTCTTTGGTATCAGGGATTGAACTCGGGTCCTTGCCACTTGCGCAGCAGGCGACAAAACCTCTGAGCTAAATCCCCGGCCCTGTTCTTGAAAATTCTTGATAAATATTTGTTAATTTTGTCAGAGAAGCAGCTGATTTTTAATTGATTTTTATCCATGAAATTTCTTTTGCTAATTTAAAAATTGTAGTTATATCATTTTGCCTGTTAATTTGTTTTTGTATTTCATTTTTTTTCTTTTCTTTTTAGGTATTTATTTTTTCTGCTCTTGCATAGAAGTTTAGGTTATTGATTTTAGATGTTGGCTTCATTGATTTTAGCATTCTCACCTTTTCTAATATTTAAAGCTATAAATGTTCCTTTAAGTGCTCCTTCAGCTGATTCTAAAATTGATCCATAAGTTATTTGGAGGAGAACTGCTTAATTTACAAATTTTTTGAAAAACTTGAAAGGTGCTTTTTACCTCTGTGCCTTCACCTGAAGAGTCAGGGGGACCTCTGTGTTACTAAATCTCTTTCTCTGTGAAACTTCCTTGTTTTTGGTGTTTGTCCTTCAAATGCTCTCGCCATCACTGTCTCAGTAGACTTTTTTTTAAGAAAAGAAAAAAAATATATTTCTTTGTTTTTATAACAAGTCTGCAGGATATCTGGGAAATAGTACATAATTTGAATATGTCTGGAATAGAGGATGCTCAGGCAGACATGAAGAAAGACTATGTGGCTGAATTATAGGTCATAAGATCTAGCTAATAAAATTTGGTTGTAATTGGTTATTTTGTCTAATACTTTTGACAGGTGTTATTTTGGGGACGTGGAGTATATAAATATATATATGTGCTATATCAAAATTAATTCTTCTTTAAAAATATTGAGACTGCTCATAAGAGACCAGTTAGATGATTTCTTGAGCTGGTTTGTAAGGTAGTAGAGATCTGTGTGTAAGAGCAGCAATGAGTGTTTAATAGGATTTGGTAAAATGGTATGAATGGGATCTAAGTGCAGTAAATCGAGGTCATAGGTGACAGTTAATAGAAAAACTTTCCTTCTGAAATGTAGTGGCATGTTTGGGATGAAGGTGTAGTGTTCAGTTTAGTATATTTTTAATTTTAGTTATTTATTGAACAAACGGATATTATCTTACAGGTAAAAATGTCGGCTCTTATTTTGAAAAACAGCTGGATCAGATAAGAAAACTTGAAAACTGGACCTACACTGATAACAGTAGATGAAATGGGAGTGGGTAGTACTGCCTTGAAATATTTGACCAAGACCTCGGATGATACCAGCATTTCATAAGGAGAATAATAAAGGGAAAAGCCTAGCCAAATCAGTGGCAGAAAGAAGTTAAGGAAAATAATTTAGAGAAGGAAAGGAAAAGAAGCAAAGCAAAGGAAAGCAAAGCAAAAAAATGGAAAGGAAAGGAAATCAAACAAGGAAAGCACTCAAATCAGTGGCAGAAGGAAATCATAGTAAGTGTTTTAATTTGAAGATCACGCCTCCCTCATGCACAGGGCAAATAATAAAGTTAAACCAAATCATAAAATATGGGTGGAAATATTTAAATCTAGTATCATCTCTGCTTCATTTACATTTAAAGGGCCAAAGTAATTTGAATTACCTGAATTACAAATGGCCATTATAAATTGTTTTCATCTTTTTTACTGTTACTTTATTTCCTCTTAGAAGAGTGTATTATTTTTAATTTAATTCCATAGTAGTAAGTCTTAGCTTTCTTTAGCAACAGTCAAATACAATTGACTTGTTAGTTCCCAAGATACTTATTTGTTTTGATTTTTAAATTCAGATGTTTTTGAGTCATGTTGTAGTATGAGTGAGGAAAATTGAGAAGTCTAATATAAAAGTTGTATCATGCTTAAAATATTAGAACAGAAAACTGAATGTAAAGTAAGAAATTATGCCTAAAGTTGGATGAAAGTTTTAGATCTGACCTTTTACTTCATAGTCTATAAGTGGCATTGTTTGATAAAGGTCTCTTGGAGTACCTCCATTTATTCTTCAAACCCAAGGATACACGTATCTTTGAATACACCCCTGATAAATAACATATTTTATAGAGAATGTATTATTGGTATTTAATAAGAGCATCTTCAAGTTAGATTATGAAGACATTTTTAAAAATAGATACAAGTTCATTATATCTTTAAGAAACATTCTTGTTTGGTTTCCTTTTATCATGCTTTAAGGTCAAATGTGACTCTGATGTTCTACAAAGAGACAGAGATTGATAATCAGGAAAGAATGGTCTTTTAATGTGATTTATATCTATAGATTTTATGTCAGATATGAAAAGTTACTGTTCAAATTGTACAGGAGGATCCATTAAAGAACACTTTAAACCATTTTACTATTTAGCTTACCTTGAGATGTTGCTTTTAGAATTATGCCTTTTCAAGCAAACCTTAATAGCTTTTCAAATGTTTATAAAATATAATTTGATAAAGTTGTTATTCCACTACTAAGGGGAATGGGGGAAAAATAAGAACCAAGAGAGATTATGTAAAGGTGCACATTTCCAATGATGAATGTCATTATATTGTATACCTAAAATGTACCAATAAAATTAATTTAAAAAAAAAGAAATACTAGGCTGTTTGATAGGATCTTATTGGGTGCTATACAGTACTTTTAATACTGTAATATGAAGGTATGTGATGTGTCAGGGGTATACAGAAACAAATGATTTTCTAAATTTTACCAATAATTTGAATTTCTTCTTACTAGGTAAAGGTAGCAAAAGGCAGATTGTCAGTACAGTTGGAAATATTGAAAGGATAAACATTTGTCTCCTGTTCTGTTCTGTTCTTTTCAGAACATGGTTGGGCTGGATATGAAGTAACCTATTAAATATTAATTCGTACATGAGCCCCACAAAATACCACACATCAAGTGACATTTTTGTCACAATGGAAAAATTCTCTAGGTATCTTCCTTTACAACTACTGTCCCTTCAGATAATTAAAAATATTTTGTTCATATATTTTCTCCAAACTCTGCTCTCCTGTGGCATATTTCATATAGTCATTTAAAAAGGTACAGCATATGCATTTACATTTGTTAAAATCCGTTCTTTATTGACTAATTGACTTATTTTCTCTAATTCAGTATTTTGTTTCAATTCAAGTGTTTTAGTTTCAATTCATTTCTGTTTCAGACAATGCCCAAAGTCTAGTTGACAAATTCTTCAACTAATAATAACCCCATCATTTTGCAGATGAGAACATTTGCCTAAAGAGGGAATAAGGTAGTTGCTCAAGACTGGCAGGAAACATTAATGAGATGATACAGTAAACTGGATTTTGCTTTGCTTCCAACTTTATATTAATTCATGTAAACACATAATTATTTTGATGTGTGTTTGTATGCGTGCACACATTACTGGGATTGAACCCAGGGCTACATCCTAGCCCTTTTAAACATTTTTTATTTTGAGACAGGGTATGGCTAAGTTGCTTAAACAGAGCTGAAACTTGTCATTCTTCTGACTCAGCCTCCCAGAGTGTCAGGATTACAAGTGTGTGCAACTATACCTGGCTATCACATACTGATTTTTAGTGAATTTTTTCTGTCTTCATCCTGCTTTCCAGGATTTCTGTAATGTATTACTTTTTCTGCTTGTATTTTGTGCTTGTGTCAAACTATTGCCTTTCTTGTCCCTGAAACTGATTCATGTTTTATGCTTAGTCTTCACTTTGACTTGGTTTGTTTTATTTCCCTGCAAGAATGACTTGCCTTCTCAAGCTGAGAGTGGTGGCGCATGCCTGTAATCCCAGCACTTGGGAGGCTGAGGCAGGAGGATTACTACAAGTTCGAAGCCAGCCTGTTCTATATAGTGAGCTCAGAGCCAACCTGAACTATGTAGTAAGACCCTGTCTCCAAAACAAAACAAAACAAAACAAAAAACAAAAAAGAAAGACTAACCTTCTCAAATTCTTTCATTATTAAATTCAACCTTGGTATCCTGTGATACGTGTATTGCTCAGACTGAGAGCTATTTGATTTCTTATATAGGTACATATATACCATATCTTTTGGGTTGCTTTTGGTGTAAGGAATGGAAAACATAGTTGATATGAGTATGTAATGACCAAGAGTTTATTGGAACTAATAAAAATTCTTTAAAAAACACTTGTAGCAAATCTGAAGCAGTAGTGGTGAACCTATGACATATGTGCCACAGTGGGCTGTTTGTATCATTGCAAGCGCTGTAAAGGTCACCATCACTGGTTGAAAAGCAAGCTGTTCGTTTGGGTGTGATTGATCCAGAAGTTCGTGAATTCATTTGGAATAAACTCTATTTTTGTCTAATTCTCGCAGTTCTGCTCTTTGAGTTTTGGCTTTATATTCAGGCAAGCTTCCCTCATAGAGTAGAGAGAGCTGCCAGCACTCATGCAGTACATACTTCATACTGAAAGGAAGGAGGGAACTTTACACCCAAACTCTTGAACTTTCCACTTGTTCAGCTGTTCTATCAGGTGCTCTCTCCAGTCAGTGTTGATGTGATCATTACTCAGGTGGTTCAGGACAGTCAGGACCCTCTTTTGTGGCTGTCTCTGAGACCCTTAGGTCTCTAAACTTAATTTCATACCTTTATTCCTGTTATTACTATGCCTCAAGTCCTTTACAGTTTCACTTCATGCTATTTTGTAATGCGGGGCCCCTGGATTTACATGACTGGCTGGTTCTTTTTCTTTTTTTTGGTACCGGGGATCGAACTTGGGTCCTTGTGCTTGCACAGCAGGCGGTGAAACCACTGAGCTAAATCCCCGGCCCCAACTGGCTGGTTCTTACTACTTAAGTCTCATGTTAACTGTTTTTGAGTGTATCTTATGATTGATTTGAGAAAATTAAATTCTTGAGTGATGTTGTACCAAGAAAGGAGATCACTAAATGTTAGCTAAATAATTTAATGAGGGATAGAAATGTTTGTGTTGGCTTTATCCATGCTGGAGATTATTTCCTGGTGTATTTTAAGTCCTCCTCCTGTATTTTATAATATTAATGAATGTTTACTTTTTTCTATTCAAGTCTCTGTGTGCCCAGTATTCTGCAGACAAGCGAGAAGAGGAAAAGATGTGTGATCATTTGATAAGAGCAGCTAAATATCGAGACTATGTGACATCAACTCAACTAATCCAGAAAATTATCAACATTCTCACAGACAAGCATGGAGCCTGGGGAAATTCCACAGTGAGGTAAAAGGATACCTTTAGGATTTAGCCCCTAATTTTCTATAGATAGTCTAGCTTTAGATAAATGTCTTTGAATATTACCAATGCTAGATAAAGGGCAGAGTAATTTAATTTTGTATTTCATCTTTTATGATGAGTTTAAAGCACAGAAGGAGAAAATTTGTATGAATAGAGTTACAGATCTTTCTAGATACTTTAGTAGTCTCAATTCCTTCATAGGAAAATTTGCTCTTATTTATTCATTGAGAAGTGAACTGTTAAGGGAAGCAGTTAACAGAACTTTTATTAGTTGCAATTATAGAATTTCTACAAATGCACTATTTTATTTTTAAAATCTGTTTGCTACATTTTTGAGTTAACACATAAATTTGAAAACATAATACATTTTTATTAAGTCATTGCAAATTGCAGGAGTACAATGATGAAAAAGAATAAATGCTTTCTTAAAATTTTATTCAGTATATTTACTTCCTTTAAAAATATATAATCTGAGCACTGTACTCTTTACTTTGTAATAATTCAGTTACCTTAAAGTCTAAGAAATTTAGACAAATTGTAAAATCTATTCTCTAGAACTATTTCATGCTACAGCTCTTACATTATTCGACTCTTTTACATAATGTTAATGAAAGTGTTATAAATTCTACTAGAAAAAATTGTTTTCATTTCCTTATAACTCTAATTTGATTATGTTTGTATTTTAATCAACTTGTATGTCTTGTAGACATCAAATTCTAATTTAGAAATTTTCCCATGAAATAAGTACTTTTCCATTTTTGAAAGGTAAACATTTAAAAAATTTGAATTGAAAGCTACCTGTAACTGATGCTTTTTAGTATATGTGTTCACTACTATATAGGAAATACATTTCATAATGTTCACTATGAAGAATACTTATTCAAATACATTTCTAAGTATGCAATTTTTGGTTTCCGGCATTGCAGGCCAATATTTGAGGGCAGAAACCAAAACAAACCCAACCTAACCAAACCACACCATCAGAATAGAGATAGGAGCCCTGTTTATTTGTCTGTTTTGATCTTGTTCAGCTGGTCTCATGTGTAAGCGTGGTCACAGAATGACGTGTGTTACCAGGTCAGTGATCTCTGGTGCCTTCTCTTATGGCATGTGAATGCCCATGAGAGAGTTTGTGAGTGTGAGTGTGTTTGTGTGTGTGGGGGGGTACTGTTGAGGGTTTTAGAGTTTTGTGGTGCTTTAATGTTACAGATTTTATGTCATTTTGATACCAGGTACCGAACATAAATTAGGATAATACTTTGATGTATGGTGTCTGGCACATAGAAGTGACTTTTTTATCTGTTGAATTTTTTTGAAAAGTTATTTTTCACCTAAAGGTAGTTTTACAGTTTTAAAATAAAAAATCTGTAGGTAACATATCCCAGGTGTTTCATAGTCATTTTTGAGATCAGAATTCCTTTTGGTGATAGCTAGAGTTTTGTATAGCACAGTGTGCTATTAGAATGAATAAATTTTTTCTGTTGTAGTTTTGCTGTAATAAAATATCTTGGAAAAATAAATGGACTGTGAAATGTATTTATCTAGAAATAATTAGTGTTTCTGTAATAGAGTTATTCAAATGCATCAACTCTTTATTGTTCTGTGCAGCCAGAAATAATTGAAGTAAATTCTGAACTTTTAATATTTCTGAAAATCCAGGGCAAAAACCATTTTTTGGTTTTCTTGCTAAGTGGCAATAGCTGACATATTGTTGGCTTTCTAACGTGTACACTTTTAATTTAGAGAACTAGAAAGGATGTATCATTAAAAAAATTATTAGTAGTAAATTGATTTTTTTTTCTCTAGAACTGTTATCACTTAACATTTTGTTAAAAGCAGCATGTAGTGAAACACATTGCTTCCATGTTGATATTTCTTTGTCATTTGGTTCTGTGTCACATTCATCTGTTACTTAGAACACCTGGTTGCTCTCCAGTGCCTTTTGTACAATTATCTTAAAAATAGTCCTTTTTGATCTTAGTTCCTATTGTAGTGAATTTGTAGATCTTGATGCTCCTTTTCAGATGACTACATAAGAAAATGCAGTTGATCAAATGTATGCCAGCTTACTATTCTTTGACAGTGGATAACTATTCTGATTTCCCTTGTATGAGACTTGCATAATCAGCTTGTAAATTATGGACATGGTTGTAATAAATGAGAATAACACAGTGTACTTTGTTCTTCACTTAGCATAATTCTAGAAAACATAAATGGCATTAGGGAGAAATGAGAGTCATACTGTAGCTATAATGCATTTAACTATCCTAAGCCTGTTAAAAGAAATATGCACAATGAGCAAAATTCTAGTAGAGCATTCAATTATTTTAGGTAGAATTTCTTTGTGTTTTATCTAAAGAATTATAGTAGCATTTTGTCTTTTAATTCAATCATATTAGAATATTTAGAAATTTCATTTGTGGCATTTTAAAATTTTGACCCTCCTTTGGAATTCACATAATTTGCTTGTAGCCATGGCTATGTAGGCCTAATACTTTTCCATTAATGTCATTTATTTTGTTTCACTATTGATGGCTTTTCTAATGCCACACGATCAGTGGGCTGCAGTGCTGGCAGCTGGCCTGGGATCGGCAGTGGTTTTAATAAATCACAATCAGACCCATGCCATTACATCAATATTTTTAGTCAATTATAGAGAAGGTCAGGTGCTACATTCAGTATAGGAGCCTCAGCATGTGGCATTTGAGAAACATCTGGTCCTGCAACAAAACTGCAAGCCGGGGAAAAAAAGAATCCAATTTATCCCATCTAAAGAGACCAAATGAAATCTGCTGCTTTATGGATAATACAATGATGATTATAGCCATTTTGAACATGTTATACTTGCTAGACTTAATACCCTTTATAAAGACATATTCCCAAAAGTTTCCATTCAATAAAAACTGAAAATGAAAATATTATTTTCTCAGAAGCAGATGGGAATTGTTGTCTCCTCACAGCAGGCATCTAATATCTTTTGACACCTAGTGACCTGCCTGAATGCAATTTGTGTCTTAATATCCGCTTACACCAGCTTTTGCCACGAGAGCTCCCTCTTTCTCCCTCACTCTCTATTTCTCTTTTCTTTGCTGCCTAGACGACTATTTCAGTCACAGGTAAAGGAAAGTATTCCCCCCTTAGAGCTCTGATAGCTGTGTGCCCTTTACTGTCATTGCATTTTTTCAAATGCTTAGAGATTTCAGGAAATAATGGGCCAGACAAGTACCTGTTCATCCATACATTACTGTCACCTGGAGTGAGGCTCAGGTGAAAACTGAGAGAGCTTGATAAGAATAGTGGAATAAGCAAGAAAGAGGCCACAAATGAACAGAGTGGCAGAAGTAATTTTTTTCCGGTGCATGGAGCAGGCATTGTGTTTATTTGGGTCAGGAGACAAATCATCTTTCATGTAGATGACACCTGGTAAAGTGGCTGAATGTAAGAAGGATGAGGAGAGATGATGGAGAACACTGGATGGGAGTCTCTGAGGACATACTACCCTTTTCTCATATCGTCCTTCATTGCATTCTAATAGGCTGACTAATGTACCATGGAAATTCACTCTTGGTGTTAGTCTGGAAAAGAGGGTGGTTCTCTTCTCTAAAAGATGCATAGGTAGAGCTAGAGACATAAATTATTTTAGAAGTAATAAGGTTTAGGAATTTTTAAGAGAACCTCATATCAAAATTCTTGAATGCTTTTGATTAGTTTAGGAGACTGTTTAGGTTTCGATTTCTGCTGCTTTAAGAAACTCCGTTTCAGATTGCTTGAATGTGTTCTAATGGATGCCCTCAAGCTAGAGGCGTCTCTTCCTGAAACACATTCATCTTTTTTCTGTGTCACAGGCTTGCCGGTAAAATCTTGGTGATGCTCTCTCCAATTTTTCTTCAGTAAATCAAATCTTCCTTCTTTCAGAAAGATGAATGCTGTAAGGTTGGAGTGTTATAAAAAAAAATCAATGCAGGCAAAATTGAAACAGTATGCCTCTGTATTGATTGGCCTTGTGAAATCGAAACTAACAGCTTTGTAACTGTTCCAGTGGACAGTTAGCTGACCTGTAATGGACAAACTATCAATATTAGCATTACTGTTTTATCTTGCAGTATGTCATTTTAAAATCCAGAATCCAGGGAAGGAAGGGTCTAGAGAATTTTTAATCTCTTTTGTAGGAAATACCCCACTTTCTTTTTATATACTATTGTTTGTAGAAAGGAGTAGCTTAATGTACTTGACATATAAAAAGCTATGACCAAGGCAGTGTTGATTTTTAAGTAAGTTTCTCATTTTGAGCCACAATAAAAGGTTATTTTCAAAATAATTTCTGGTGTTTTAAAAAATATGTTTAGTGGTGAAATTCTGTATTGAACTCATTTTATTTGACATGTATTCTATCCCAATACCAATGTGTCATTTCTTATCTTTCACATATATTCTTTGTTTAATCTTTTAATAAAAGGTTGTATCAGTGAATCTATACTGAAATTAATATGTTAAGATGGTAATGCACTTACCAAGAGTTCATCTCAGGCATTCGATTCCATTACACACTGTGGATAATCAGACAGTGTACTCATAGTTACAGCATACCCATCCTTATTGTTCTGATGCTTTTATTTTTATTCCTACCCCACCTCTGGGAGCTGGTACTTGAGGTCAGTGCAAGCTCCACTCATTGCTCTCTCTGGGGCATCCAAGATGCTGGAAACTCTTTAGAGCCACTCCTGACAAGAGCACTGCAAGATGACTTAATAAAGCTAACACTTTCCCCATTTACCCCCTCCTTGTTCCCTTTTGTAGGAAGGGAAAAAAATCAATAGCTAACAAAACAAATGGAAGGCTCTATGGAGCTGTCAGTTAGAGAAAATAGGTATTTTTAAAAATATTTTTTGCATGCAAAGACTAGTTATAAACCCTAAGTACACAAAGGCCTGTGATCAGGTATGTCATGAGAATTGCCTGTAATTAATTTTCTAGAAAGTTGGTATCTACCCCATTGCAAAGATGAGTTCTAGTGTTAACACTGAGAATCATTTTCTTCTCAATTAGCACATATTCTATTGTCATCGTGTAAGTGTATTATATCATCATACACGATTTGAACTTTTATTTTTAGTCACACCTTAAGATGAGTACAAAATGAGTAAATATTATGTACAAATATTATGTCTCATAAAAGAATAATAGGTGGGCCTGATATTGAGTATATGGGATGTGAATAACTGCATATTCAAATATCATAAGGCAATCCCCCCAAACTCATGTAATTTCACAGTCAACTAACATGTCTTGCAAAATTAAACATTGAATATTTACTTTTTGTAATCTTGAATAAAATATTTTGGTATAAAGCAATTTCAAAGAAATAAACAATGAAACAAGCTTAGGACAGGCAAGTGTCAACCGTCAAAGTTAAGGAGACTTCCTCCTTTTTTTTTTGGTACCGGGGATCAAACTTGGGACCTTGCACTTGCAAGGCAGGCGGGCGAACCACTGAGCTAAATACCCGGCCCAACGTTCAAAGTTGGTATGTTGTAAAAGTAAATAAAATAAATACAGATTGTTTAATATATGCTCAGTAAAAAGTCAAGTTTATATATGTTTTTGAATACCTTTAGGTTTCAGTATTCAATGAATGCTTCCAATTTGTTTTGATGTTCCATTTGCTTTATATATATATATATATATATATATATGTATATACCTATATGTATATACATATATATATATATTTTGTTTGTTTGTTTGCTGGGGATGTAATCCAGTGCCTTACATATGCTAGGCAAGCAGTCTAACACTGAGCTAGATAGACCCCTAGCACTTTTAAAATATTCTCTTTCTAAATTCTATGGTAGTTATAAACAATCTCGACTGCAGAATTAGGTAATTGACAATATATTCCATTTCTTTGTTTTGTGTACAGATTATAAGGTTCTTATCTTTATGTAATTTCTGTAGTTCTTAAGGCACAGGTATTATTAAGATATACAGTGAATGCGTAAATTAAAATAAATTATTATAGTAAAGGATACATAGCTTTCAGTCCCCTCAAAACATCCCTCCTCGCCTTGTACACACTTAGCCCAATATTCTTGCCACTTTCTGAAGCAGTTCTAGATGTCCACTTTGGTGTCTTTATGAGATGTGATAAAAAATACAGTGAATTGTGCTATTCAGTGGAAAATGCTATTCATTGGAAAGGCAGTCTTGTAGAAACATTATAATATGTCCTCACCCACCTCACTCACCGGTTCTGGCTCTTTTCTCAGAGTCAAAATGACCATGAGAGGCAAACCTTTTCAACTGACTTAGGACATAGAGGCAGCCATGACAGTGCAACTAAAGATACATAAGAGGACTGCAGAACTGCTCAGAGACTAGCAAGAAATTTGTAAGGGAAAAGGAATATATGTGAAAAGCAATGAACCATAGATATGAGTTGCAGATTTGGAAAGGGCGGTTTCTCTTTTTGGAGAATTTTCTGTAACAACTTTTGAATATTTAGCATAGAAATTCTTTAAGTTCAATAGATAATTTCTATTACTTGGGTCTGCTTGAACTTTTAATAGTCCCTGTTGTACTTTTGTTTCAAACAAAGATTTTCAACAATATTCCAAAGAGTTGAGAACAGATGAAATTACTTGAGGAATTTTTTTAAATGTAATGGTTTTATAGATCAGGGTTGGGCCCATACAGTCTGGGTTATTGGCAAGCATCACACTTTTAGTAAGGATCTCTTGAGCACCACAGCCTGAGATTGGCTCAGTCCTGAGGTTTGTTGCAGGGCTGCTGTCTACTTTGGGCCCGCTACGGGGCACTCTTCTGATGGCTGATGTTTGGCTGATCTGAGTTCTGTTTCTCCTGCTTATTACAGCAGTTTTTCTTTTCATATCTACTTAATGCCCACTGTGCACCACTTACTGTGCACAGCAAGGCATTGTAGAAGCCAATGCAAGACAGACATGTCTCCTGCCTTCATAGAACTTTCTGTCTAGTGGGGAAACTAGAAAAGAGAATGGATAATTACAAATGGCTTTAAAAGCAATACCTGTAAAAGTATTACACTGTAAAAGTTCATAATTAAGGACATATTGTTATAAAAAGTTTTAAAAAAAATTTTAGACTCCTTCTAAGAAAAGATCAGCGTGATTACAAGGAAAGAGCCTGCTGGGTGTGAAACCTGTATTTCTATTCCTGGGTCTTTCTTTTGCAGGGTATGTGATATAACCTATAAAAAATAAGGTTGTAATTTCCATATACATTTATTTATTTCAGACAGATTACAAGTGAGAACACAATAGTCTACTTGCAGATAGCTGAAGCTTAAAGAAGGGAAATGTTAACAAAAATTAATTTTTGAAAATACGGGGAATAGTGCTATTAAAATGAGCTCATTGTATAGTAAGGTCTAAGATTTTTATGATTCTAAAAGTTTGTTCAACTTATTCAAGAATTAGGAAAGAATATCTAAAATTTCACATATTAATAGCTGTATATAGATCTGGTATATTTATAATAGTTATTGATAATGATAATGTAAATATTAGCTGGCACTTATTGAATAATTAGCTTTGAGCTAAGCTCTTTGCCAAGTATTTTATGAGGTATGTCACTTTATCTTAAAAATAGACCACTGAGAAAGCTTCAATTCATTCTATTTTACACATGAAGAAATTAGAGCTTAAAAATTTAGTCTAATGACTAAATAAACCCAGATCAAAGGGCTAGTACTGTAATTGCAGTAGTTAGCTTTAAACCTAAGCATTCTAACTTCACAGCTCATACTCATAATAATCATGGAACTTCTTAATTTTAGTAATTGATATTCAATTTTTGAGTGCTTATAATCTGCCAGGGACTAGATAAGACTGTTTTGAACATTACTTCATTGAATCCTCAAAACATTTAATAAAATATATGCTATAAATTTCTGTTCTATAATGGAATAAAGAAGGTTGAGAGACACTCAACCAACCAACCCACCCAGTGTTTTTGCGTCTTATACTTTGCCAGTTCAGATGTGGTCAGCGTAAAAGGCTGTATCCATATTTGACTTTTTTTTTGTATATCCTTTTATTGGTACATTTTAGGTTATACAATATAATGACATTCATCATTAGAAATTTGCACCTTTACATAGTCTCTCTTGGTTCTTATTTTCCCCTTCCCCTGCCCTCCCTTCAACCCCTCCATCCCTCTCTATTTACAAAGACTTTGTTTCCATTTTTTCATTTTCTCATATTAATTCCATGTTTGACTTTTTGTTTCCTGAAATACATGTGTGAGGACTACTCTTAATCTTTTTATGGTTTTACTTGGTTTAATTTCCAACTTATTTTTTATGTTAAAACTAAACCCCAAAACTTCATAAAATTGTTTATGATACTGGGGCTCAAACTCCCAGCTTTTTTTGTTGTTGTTTTTTAATTTTTAAATTTAGAGATAGGGTTTTGCTAAGTTTCTCACATGGGACTTGAACTTGTGATCCTCCCGCCTCAGCCTCCTTGAGTACTGGGATTACAGCCATGAGCCACTGTGCCTGACCCAAAAATCAATTTTTTAAGTAAATAAGGTTCTTACTTAGAACCCCACTCTTTAAATTGGATTAAAAAATCTCATGTAGATGAATTCAAGAGCTCATTGGTTTATCATTCACTGCTGGTAGAAGCATCAAATGATATGAAACTCACTTTCCAACCTGTTACAGGGAGAAGTTACAATGGCAACTTGTTACAATAAAATCAAAGTGGAACCTCAACTCCTAAATCATAATCTAAGACTCTTTTTAACATTTTGCCCTACTTTTTCTTATATGTCTTATCATCTACCGTTGCATTATGTTATTTAAAAATGTGAATTTTTAGCAAATGACCTATGCCAGTATTCAAATATCACTTGCATATGAAAGTGATCCTTGATTGAATATACATCAAAACAACATAAACAGCTATAAATATTTATTACGTTAATGCTAAATTTCTGAATATACTAATTGTCTTGTGATTATATCTTTATTTTAGTTTATTACTACTTGTGTGTAGTACATAATATTTACATTCCTTTTGGGAAGTTGCTACATGTACATAACAGATCTTAATTCCATTTTTCATCCTCTTTCCCTTCTCTCTTTTTCCCTTGCCCTCTCTCTCCCCATCCTTTGATCCTTTTCCATTTTTACTAATTTTTTTTCCTTTTTTAAAATTAATTTTATTGGTATATATTAGATATACAATATAATGACATTCATCATTGGAAAATTGCACCTTTACATAATCTCTCTTGGTTCTTACTTTTTCCCCCTTCCCCTGCCCTCCCTTCAACCCCTCCATCCTTCCCTATTTACAAAGATTTTGTTTCCATATTTTCATTTTATCATATTCCATTCCTTTCTTTCTTCTCCCCTACCCCTCCCGCTTCCCCTTCTCCTTTGCCCCTTTGCTCCTTTTCTTCCTATTTCATGTTATTTATTCTATCTTTTAGTCCTTATTTGCACTTTCAGTTTCTCACACTAGAGAAACTGTTCGTTATTTACAAGTGTGTGTCCTATTTATTTCACTTAAGATTATCACCTCAATGTGCATCTATTTAGCTATAAATGTCTCTAATTTCTCATTTTTTATGGCTGAGTAGTACTGCATTTTATAAAAGAACCACATTTCTTTATCCAGTCTCCAGTTGATGGGCATTTGGGCTGTTTCCAAGTTTTAGCTATTACAAACTGTGCTGCTATGAACATGGGTGCATATATATATCACTGTGGTATGATTCTTTTAATTCTTTGGGAAAGATAACCCAGCAGGGGGATAGGTGGGTCAAATGGGACGTCCAGTCCTAGTTCTTTGAGGTATCTCCATACTGATTTCCACAGTGGTTGCACCAGTCTACACTCCCACCAGCAGTGGAGAAGGGTTCCTTTCTCCCCACAACCCCACCAGTATTTATTATTGGTTGATTTCTTGCTGGTAGACATTCTTTCTGGGGTGAGGTGTAATCTCAGTGTTGTTTTCATCTGCATCTCTCGAATGACCAGTGATGTTGAATACTTTTTCATATGTTTATTTGCTGTTTCTGCTTCTTTGTCTGAGAAATGTCTGTTCATTTCAGATGCCCATTTTTGGATTGAGTCTTTAAATTGGGGAGGTCTAATTTTTTTAAGATGTTTATAAATTCTAGATAGTAGACCTTTCTCTGAGGAGCAGCAGGTTAAAATTTTTTCCCACATTGTGGGCTGTCTTTTCACACTGCTAGTGGTTTCTCTTGCTGTGGAGAAGCTTTTTAGTACAAAGAGATCCCACTTGTTGATTGTTTGCACTAGTTCATGGGCAACTGAGGTTTTGTTCATAAAATCTTTTCCTACACCAATGTCTTCAAGAGTTCTACCTAACCTCTGTTCCAGCCAGTTCAGTGTTTCTGTTTTAATATTTAGATCTTCAATCTGTTTTGATTTTAGTTTAGTGCATGGTGAGAGATATAGGTCTAGTTTTAATCTTTGGCAAGTTGAAGTCCAGTTTTTCCAGCACCATTTATTAAAGAGACTATTTTTCCTCCAGTGAGGGTGTTTGGCTACTTTGTCAAAGATGAGGTGGCTGAGTGTGTCTGGGGTTGTTTCTGTATCTTCAAATCTGTTCCACTGGTCCTGAGGTCTGTTTCTTTGCTGGTACCATGCTGTTTTTATCACAGTAGTTTTGTAGTATAGTTTCAAGTTGGGGGTTGTGATACTCCCCTGCCATATCTCTGTTACCTAGAATTACTTTTGCTATTCTGTGTCTCTTCTTGTTCCAAATGAATTTTTGGATTGTTTTCTCAAGGCCCATGAAGTATGCTGCTGGGATTTCAATTGGGATTCCATTGAATCTATATAGCAATATTGGAAGTATGGCCATTTTCACTATATTGATTCTTCTACCCAGGAGCAAGGGATGCCTTTCCATTTTCTGATATCATATTCAATCTCTCTTTTCAGAGTGCTATAGTTTTCAGAGAACAGGTCTTTGATTTCCTTTGCTAAGGTGATTCCTTGGTATTTCAGTTTTTTGCATGCTATTGTGAAAGGAATTGTTTGGCTTATTTCTCTCTCAGTGAGTCTGTTGTTCATGTGGAGGAAATCTATTGATTTTTGTGTGTTGACCTTGTATCCAACTACTTTACTGAAATTGGTTATTAAGTCTAGAAGACTTTCGGTGGAATTCTTGGGGTCTTCTATATAGGGTATCATGTCATCTGCAAATAATGACAATTTGGCTCCTTCATTTCCTGTCTTTATTACTTTTATTTTTTGTCTTGCCTAATTGCTGTGGCTAATGTTTCCAAAACTGTATTGAACAGGAGTGGTGATAGTAGACATCCTCGTCTTGTTCCCGATTTTAGTGTGAAGGCTTTCAGTTTTTGACCCTTTAGTATGATATTGGCTATTGGTTTTTCATTGACAGCTTTTATGAGATTGAGGTAGAGACCATCTATTCCAGTTTTGTATAGAGTTTTTTTAATCATAAATGCATGTTGAATTTTGTCAAATGCTTTTTCTGCATCTATTGAGATAATCATATGGTTTTTGTCCTTGACTCTATTGCTATAGTGTATTACACTGATTGATTTGTGTATGTTGAACCATCCCTGCATCCCTGGGATGAATCCCACTTGGTCAGGGTGTATGATCTTCATGCTGATCTTCTGCATTCTATTTGCCAGTATTTTATTAAGGATTTTTGCATCTATGTTCATTAGTGAGATTGGCCTATAGTTCTCTTTTTCGGTTGGGTCTTTCTCTGCTTTGGGGATCAAGGTGATGCTTGCTTCCAGGAATGAATTTGGAAGTATTGCTTCCCTTTCAATTTTGTTGAAGATTTTAAAGAGTAGTGGCAGTAGTTCCTCTCTAAATGTCTTGTAGAATTCAGCAGTGAAGCCATCAGGTCCTGGGCTTTTCTTAGTTGGTAAGTTTTTAATTATGTTTTCAATTTTATTGATTGATATTGGGTTCTTTAGAATTCTTAGGTCTTCTTTGTTCAACTTTGCTAATTCATACATATCTAGGAGTCTATGAATTTGTTCTGTGTTTTCCATCTTATTGGCGTGTAGGTTTTTGAAGTAGGTATTGATGATCCTCTGTATTTCTGCTGGGTCCGTTGTAATTTCACCCTTTTCATTCCTAATTGCATGGATTTGGGCCTTTTCTTTCCTTTTTCTGATAAGGTTGGCTAAGGGTTTGTCAATTTTGTTGATTCTTTTGAAGAGCCAACTCTTGGCTTCATTGATTTTTTGTATCGTTCTCTTAGTCTCCATTGCATTGATTTCTCTTCTGATCTTTATAATTTCCTCCCTTGTATGAGCTCTGGGGTTGTCCTGTTCTTCTTTTCTAGAAGCTTGAGTTTCAGCATCAGATTGTTTAGTTGGGCTTGCTCTGTTTTCCTAATATGAGTATTCACTGCTATGAATTCCCCTCAGAAGACTGTTACTCATTGTGTCCCATAGATTCTGATATGTTGTACTGTCATTTGTCATTTAATTGTAGGAACTGATTTCTTCTTTAATTTCCTCTGTGACCTATTGGTTATTTAGAATTGTGTTGTTCAATTTCCATGTGTTTATGAAATTTTTGCAATTTCTTTCTCTATTGATCAATATCACTGCACTGTGGTCTAATAATATACAGAGGATAACTTCAATTCCTTTGCACTTATTTACTTTTTTTTTTTTTTTTTTTGATACCGGGGATCAAACTCAGGTCCTTGTGCTTGTGCAGCAGGCGACGAAACCACTGAGCTAAATCCCTGGCCCTGCACTTATTTCAACATGTTCTATGAGCGAGTATGTGGTCTGTTTTGCAGAATGACCCCTGTGCAGCTGAAAAGAATGTGTATTCTGATTTTGTGGGATGGAACACTCTGTAAACATGTTAAGTTCATTTGTTCAAGAGTTTGAGTTTTAGTATTCTGTTTTTTGTCTATTTGATCAATCTATTTGTGACAGTGGGATATTGAGGTCCCCCACTACTATTAGTGCTTATTTGATTTTTCATGTCCGTTGGTATTTGTTTTATATAGTTGGGCGCACTAGTGTTTGGTGCATATATATTTATGATTGTCATCTCTTCCTCTTAGATTGTTCCCTCTAAAAGGATGTAGTGTCCTTTTTTTTGTCTCTCTTCATTAGTGTTGGTTTGAAATCCACTTGATCTGCAAAGAGGATAGCTACTCCTGCTTTTGATCGGGTTCATGTCGCATGTAGAATTGTTTTCCACCCTTTAACTTTCAATCTATGAGTTTCTTTTCAAATGTAGTGTGTTTTTTTGTATGCAGCATATTTTTGGATCTTGCTTCTTGGCCCATTCTGCCAGTCTATTTCTTTTGATTGGTGAATTGAGACCATTCACATTGATAGTTATTACTGATACATATTGACTTATCATTGTCATGACTTTTTCTTTTTTATGGATTCTCCCCCTTTGCATTTAAATTCTTGTCATGACAGATGGATTCATTCTGCTGGGCTTTCTGTGGTTGTGATCCTCATCTTTTCCTAGAATATTGCCTAAAATTTTTTGGAGTTCTGGTTTGGTATTCATGAAGTTCCCAAGGTTGTCTTTGTAATGAATGTATCTTATTTCTCAGTCAGTTTTGAAAGATAATTTTGCAGGGTACTTCAATCTGGGTTGGAGGCTGTTTTCCTTTGAGGCTTGAAATACGTCACTCCAAGCTCTTCTTGCCTTGAGGGTTTGCATTGAGAAGACTGCTGTGATTCTGGTGGGATTTCCTTTATATGTGATTTGTTTCTTTTCTCTAACTGCTTATATTATTTTGTTCTTCTGTTGTGTTTCTGGAATGTTAACTATTATATGCTTATGTGTAGATTTTTTCTGATCTTGGCTAGTTGGAGTCTTATATACCTCACTTATCTGTATGTCAAGTTCTTTTCCCCTCCTTGGGAAGTTTTCTGCCATCACTTCTGTGAACAGTTTTTTTATGTCATCTGCAGTCTCTTCTGTTTCTCCATTGACTCCGATCAGTCTTATGTTACTTTTGTTTTCATGGTCTAGCAGCTGCTGGATTGATTTCTCTTGGTCCTTTATAATTTTAAAGAAATTTTTCTTTTCCTGGTCACTAATTGTAACCTTATCTTCTATATCTGAAGCTCTGTCCTCACATTGGCTTATCTGGCTATGCAAACTTTCATTGGAAGCTTTTTGTTTTTGTTTTTTAAATTTTTTTGTTTTTTTGGTGCAGGGGATTGAACTCCGGACCTTGCCCTTGTAAGGCACATGGCGGAAACACGGAGCTCAATCCCCGGCTCATTGGAGCTTTTAATCTCCTACAAATCTGTTTGCTTCTGTTTTATGGATTCCATTTCTTTCCTGTGTTGGGATTCCATCATGTTCCTCAACTCCTCTCTAGATTTATTAATCATGTCTTGCACTATGGGCACAATATCTGCTGTTTTCTGAGAAAGTATTTCTGATTTCATGTCTTCCAGATCCTCTTTTGTTGCCAGTTCAGGGAGTCCAGGTGGTTGAGTATCAGATTGTTCCGTCTCGTTTCCCTTTGGGGTTATTTTAGGTGATCTGGAAGTCTGGTTTTGAGAGTTGTTTATGTGTCTTCTCATTTCAAGGTTGGGGTGTGTGCTGCTGGCACCCGTGGGGCTCACCTCCTCCATGGTGGGGGTGGCTCTTCTCCTCAGCGCTGGGGTGGTGGTATGGTGGCCTGGAATGTTTACCTCCTCTGCACTGGGAGGAGCTCTGCTCCTCAGCACTGGTCCTTTTCTTTTTTTTTTTATAGTGGGTATGTGTGCATGTTTGCAGTACATAATATTTACCTTTCTTTTGCATAGTTGGCACTCACACATAACATGTCCCAATTCCTCTTTCAAATCCCTTATCCCATCCCTCCCCTGACTTCTTCATCCCCTTCCCTTTTGAGAAGAACCGATCTCTTTCTTATTATCTATCTTTTATTTTGCTCTTTAATTTTACTCTGGTTTTCTCATATAAAAGGATCAATATTATATTTAAGCATGTATGTCTGATTTGTTTCACTTTACATTATAGTGTAAAGGTGCATCCATTTTCCTACAGTAACGCAAGCTTGTCTTTCTTTATGATAGAACAATACTTCGTGGTGTGTAAATACCACATTTTCTTTTTCTGTCTATTGGTGATTCATTTATTGATAGGCTGCTTCCAGGATTTAGGTATTATGAAGTACGCTGCTATAAACATGGGTATGCTTGTATTTCTGTAATATGATGTCTTTAACTCTTTTTGGAACATACCTAGAAAGGGAATAGCTGGGTCTAATGGAATTTATTGTTTTGACTTTTCAAGGAATCTGTGTACTGATTTCCATAGTGGTTGTATCAGTTTATATTCCCACCAACAGGTAGAAAGGTTCTCTTTTGCTCCTGCAGCCTCTCTAGCATGTGTGGTTATTTTATTTTATTTTTTTGGTGGTACCAGGGATGAACTCAGGAACTTGCACTTGGGTAGCAGGCAGTGGAACCACTAAGCTATTATTTGATTATTTGATGATGAGCATTCTTTCTGGGCAAGATGGAATCTCAGAGTTGTTTAAATTTACATTTCTCTAATGGCCAAAGATGTTGAACATTTATGTATGAACATCTATGTATTTACTGGTCATTTGTGCTTTTGTGCAGTGTCTCTTTATTTCACTTGCCCATTTTGTGATTTAGGGTAGCATAATTTTTTTGTTTGTTTTTTAGTTCTTCGTGCATTCTAATGATGGGTTTTCTGACTGCAGAATCAGCAAAATTTTATCCCATTCTGTAGGTTTTCTCTTCACTCTGTTGGTTGTTTCTTTTGCTGTGCAGAAGCTTTTCAGTTTGATGTGATCCCATTTGATTTTGATTTGATTCTCTGAAATATTTAGTGTGCAACTGGGGTTCTGTTCAGAAGTCCTTGCCTGTGTCTCTGCCTTCAAGAGGTTTACCTATCTTGTCTTCAAGCAGGTTAAGGTTTACTCATTTACCATTTGGATCTTTGATGTATTTTGATTTTAGTTAAGTACATAGTAAAATACATGGGTCTGGATTCAATTTTTTGCATGTGGAGAGCCAGTTTTCCTGACACCATTTATTGAAGAGGCTGTCTTTCCTCCCATGTGTGTTTCTTGCCCCTTTGTCAAAGATCAAGTAGTTGAATACACTGGAAGTTGTTTTTGCATCCTCTATTCTGTTCCGTTGATCCTCATGTATGTTTTTATGCCAGTATCATGCTGTGTTTTTTAGTTTTGGGGTTTTTTTTTTGGTACCAGGGATCAAACTCGGGTCCTTGAGCTTGAGCAGCAGGAGGGAAATCACTGAGCTAAATCCCCAGCCCCATGCTATGTTTTGTAAAGTAGCTTTGTAATGTAACTTCAAGCCCAGAATTGTGATGCCCTTCATTTTGCTCTTTTTACCAAGGATTGCTTTTGCTATTTTTGGGTCTCTTCTATTTCTATATGCATTTTAGGACTTTATTTTCTCCAGTTTTATGATGTATACTTTTTGAATTTTGATTGGGATTGCATTAAATCTGTGTATCAGTTTTGTTAGAAGGGCCATTTTGAGTATATTGGTTCTACCTATCCAGGATTGGGATATCTTGCTATTTTCAAATTCCTTTTTCAGATTTCTGTATTTTTTGTTGTAGAGATCTTTTGTGTCCTTAGTTATGTTAATTTTAATTATTTAATTTTTTGTGCTATTGTGAATGGCATTTTTCACTCATTTCTTTCTCAGTGTGTTCATTATTAGTTTACAGGAACACTATTGATTTTTGTGTGTTTGTTTTGTGTCCTGCTACATTATTGAATTTGTTCATTGATTCTAAGAGTCTTTTGGTGGATTTTTTGGAATGTGTTGTGTGGAAGATCATGTCATCTGCAAATAATGTTAATTTGACTTACTCTTTTCCTATATATATTCTTTTTGCTTCCCTAATTGCTCTTGCTAATATTTGAGTACAGTGCTTTTTTGAACAGAAGTGGTGATAGAGGACATCTTTGTCTTCTGCTTGATTTTAGAAGGAAAGCTTTCAGTTTTTCCCCATTCAGTATAATGTTGGCAGTAGGTTTGTGCTAAGTATCTTTTATGACATTAGGATATGGTCATTTTATATCTGTTTTCTTGTGTGAAATGATGTTGGATTTTGTCAAAGGCTTTTTCTGCCACCTATGTGCTTATCATTTGATTGTTTTGGTTCTTCTGTTTATTGGTGTAGTACATTCATTGATTGGAGTATGTAGAACCATCTTTGCATCCCTGGGATGAAGCCTATGTAGTCATTATGTATGATCTTTTTGATGATTTGTTGCATTCTAGTTGGTGGTATCTTATTGAGGATTTTCACATCTATATTCATTAAAGAGATTGATCTTTCTCTCCCTCTCCCCCTCCCCCCTCTCCTCCCCCTCCCTCTTCCCCCCACCTTCTCTCCCCTCCCTCTCCCTCTTCCTCCCTCTCCCCCTCCCTCCCTTCCTCCTTCCTCCCTTCCTCCCTTCCCCCTCTCTTTCCCTCCCTCCCCCTTCCTCCCCTCCTCACCCCACTTTGGGTCCTTGTCTGGCTTTGCAGTCAGCGTATTGGTAGCTTTTAGGAATGACTTTGGGAATACTTCTTCCTTTTCAGTTTCATTAAAAAGGTTGAGAAGTGTTGGTGTTAAGAATTCCCTGAAGTTTTTGCAGAATTCAGCAGTGAACCCTTCCAGACTTGGGCTTTGCTTAGTTGGTAGGTTATTCATTACTACTTAGATTTCATTGCCTGTTTATTGGATTATTTGGGGTTTTAAAATCTTACTGGTTCCCTTGCCTACCTCAAAAGCACAGGGTCCTGAGTCAGATCCCTGGTACCAAAAAGAAAAAAAAAATCTTATTGGTTCAATTTTGGTAATTCATGTGTATCTAGAAGTCTATCCATTTCTTCCGAATTCTACAATTTGTGTACAGGTTTGTGAAGTAGTTGCTAATAGTGTTTTTTATTTTGGCAGTGTCCATTGTGATTTCATTTCCAATTGCATTGATTTGGGTCTTTTTTCTCCTTATTTTGGTTAGATTGGCTAAGGCTTTGTCTATTTTGTTTATTATTTCAGAGATCCAAGTCTTAGATTGATTGGTTTTTAAAATCAATTTCATTGATTTCTGCTTCAATCTTTATAATTTCCTTCCTTTTACTAGCTTTTGGTTTGGATTGTTCTTGTTTTTCTAGGACTTTGAGGGTGCATCATTAGGTTATTTATTTGGGCTTGTTTTGTTTTTGTTATGTGGGCATTTACAGCTATAAGCTTCCCTCTTAGGACTGCTTTCATTTGTGTACCATAATTTCTGGTATGTTGTACTCCATTGTTATTTAGTTCTAGAAACTCTCTTCTTTCTCCCTTGATATCCTCTGAAACTCATTGTTTAGTTAATAGTGTATTGTTTAGTTTTCATGTATAATTTTCGTGTTTTCTTTTGTCATTGATTTATAACTTCAGTGCACTATTGTTTGATAGTATGCATGGCATAATTCTAGTTCTTTTACATTTACTTAAGGCTGATTTATTGGCTAGTATATGGTCTATTTTGGAGAAGGTTCCATGTACTGCTGACATGAATGTTTATTCTGTTGTTACTGAGTGGAACACTGTGGTTATCTATTAAGTCCCATTTGTTTGAAGCTTTTTTTTTTTTAACTTGGATATTTCTTTGTTGACTTTTTGTCTAGTTCTATGGCTTTATGTTAATGGGGTATTCAGGTTTCTTGGTATACTTGTGTTATTGTCTGTTTGATCTGTTATATCTAGTAGTACTTGTTTTATAAATTTGGGTGTACCGTTGTTTGACGCATATATGTTAATAATTGCTACCTCTTCTTGTTGGATTGTTCCCTTAACCAGTATGTGAAATGCTTTCTGTCCTGGGTACAGAAAAATGTTAAACAACATTAGTATAAAAATAGAATGAAAACATTATAATTGACAAGTAAGGCCTGCTGTTTTTTGTTTGTTTTGTTTTGTTTTTTGAGACATGGTCTTGTTATGTAGTCCAAGGTGGCTTTGAACTCACTATGTAGCCCATGCTGGCCTTGGACTGATAGTGATCATTCTGCCTAGCCTCCTGAGTGCTGGGATTACAGATGTGCACCACCATGCCCAACTAAGGCCTGTTTATGGAGTTATGATTGATATACAATCAACTGCACATATGTAAAGTGTACAATTTGTTAATATTTATCTGTGAAACTGTGTGTATCTGAGTGTGTAAAAACTAGGCTCATGGGGCTGGGGATTTAACTCAGTGGTTCTGGCACCTGCCTTGCAAGCTCAAGGTCCCGAGTTTGATCACCGGTACCAAAAAAAAAAAAAAAACTAGGCTCATGTATTTATCCTTTACATCATCACCACAGTTTAATGTTTTTCTCCCAACTTACTGTGATTTCTCTTTCCACTCTCCCAACCCTGGGCAACTATTGATCTGTTGTCACTATTGATTAGCTTACATTTTCTCAAATTTTGTAAATGGATCATTCAGTTTGGACTCCATTTTTTTTTATACTTAACTCTCAGCATATTCTGAGATTCATCCATGCTGTTGCAGATATTTATATTTCATGCCTTTTTATTTTTGAGTAATAATATTCTTTTATGTAGATATATCATAAATTGTTTACTCATATGAGTTGATGACCATTTGGTTCTTTCTAGTTTTGTGGAAGTCTTTTGAGTAGCTACATGCTTTCTTTTTGTCAGTAGTGGAATAACTTTTTTATGTGGTAGGTTTAAACATGTGTTTTAAGAAACTATCAAACTGTTTTTCAAAGTAATGATGTCATATTACATTCCTACCTCCAGTGTATTAGAGCTCTAGTTCTTCTACGTCCTCACACATTTGTTATCAATTTTTAATTTTAGTCAGTCTAAATGGATGTATACTAGTATTTCATTGGGCTTTTATGTTCATTTTCCTAATAACTAATGATGCTAAGCATATTTTCATGTGCTGTTACCTGCTCATATATCTCCATTGGTGAAATGTCTATTCACATCTTTTGTTTACCTTTAAACTGGTCTTTTTATTATTGAATTTTGAAAGTTCTCTATACATTCAAGATGCAGTTCTACCCAATAAACATTTTACAGATATTTTCTTCCAGGCTTTTGTTTGCCTTTTGAATTTCTTAAAACTGTCTTTTGTACAAAAAAAATTTTTTTACTTTTGGGAAGCTCATTTGTAATGCTTTATTTATCATTATTGTTACTTTGTGGATCATGCTTTTGATATCACATCTGAAAAATATCTTTGCCTAATCTAGGCTCACAAAGAGTTTTTCAATTTTTCTTTCAAAAGTTTTATAGTGTTATATTTCACATTAATTCTAAAAGCCATTTATGGCTCAATGGATGAATTGAAGGTCATACTTCACACATGAATGCCCAATTATTCCAACACCATTCCAACCATTCTTTAGAAAGATCCTTTGTTGAATTAATTATCTTTGCAATTTTGTTTAAAACTCGTTCTCCATACACATATGGGTCTTTTTTTCTGGACTTTTTCTTTTGTTCTGTTAATCTCTGACTATCTTTCTTTGAAGATCATATGGTTTTGATTATTGTAGTGTTACAGTAAGTATTCAAGTCAGGTAGTATTAGTTTACCTTTATTCTTTTTCAGAGTTGTTTTAAATTTTAGATTGAATATGTTAATTTTTAGATAAAAGCCTGCTGGGATCTTGATTGGACTTCATTACATCTACAAGTGAATTTGAGAATTGATATCAACATAATAATCTGGCAGCCCATGAAAATATTATCTCCACTTTTATTTGTAGGTATTTAATTTCACTCAATAACAGTCTCAGTCATCATTGCACATCTTCTCAAGTTATTCAGAAATATTTCATATTTTTTATGCTATTGAATTCAAAATATTTTTACTTCAGTTTTTGAAAGTGTATAAAAATACAATTCATTGTTTATATGGATCTTTGAAATCTTCCTTACCTTAGTTATTCTAGCAGAAGCAGAAATTTTATAGCCAGATGTTTTACATTTACTTTCCTTTTTTGGGGGCTTGTAGTACTGACGATTGAGCCTAGGGCCTTCCTGGAGCTCTCTCTGTTGCTTTTTCAGACAGGGTCTCCCAACTTGCACAGACCCTGCTTGAATGTGCAACCCTCATGCCCCAGTCTTCCGGAGTGCTGGAATTGTAGTGTGTGTTGCCATACCTGGCTTAGTTTCCTTTTTAATCTAGATTTTCAAAAAAATCAATGTCTTTCTTGTTGCTTATTTTCAGTTGATTGACTCTCCTGTAAAATGTTGAATAGGAGTGGCAAGAGTATAAATCCTTTTCCTGATTATAATCTTATGGATAGGAGACAAATCCAGCATGCAGTTCTTCATAATTAAATATGACATTACTTACAGTTTTTTCATGGATGCCTTTCATCAGATTAGAAGTCTTTTTTATTCCTACTTTACCAAAAGTATTTATCAGGAATGAGTGTTAGATTCTGTCAAAGGGTTTTTCTTTGTTTATGAAGATCACTGTTTTTAGTTTATTTGATGGATTATAGCTGTTTTTGCATATTTAGAATCTTGCATTCTAGGGATAAACTTTTTGTTCATGATATATTCTTTTTATATATTACTAAATTTAATTTCATAAAATTTTGGTTAAGATCTTTCTGTCTGTATCCATGAGGGTAATGAGCCATAGCTTTCTTTTAATGTGTCTGTCAAATTCTAGTATCAGGACAATACTAGCCTCATAAAATAAATGAGAAAGGGTTCGACCACCTGCCTCACAAGTGTAAGGTCTAGAGTTCGATCGCTTCCCCCAAATGAGAAAGAATTCTTCCACTTCAAAATGTGAATAGTTTATGGAAAATTGATATTGGTTCCTTGAATGTTTGGCAGAATTCGGCAGTTAAACCATGTAGACCTCGAGGTGTATTTTTTTCTTAGTTTTTGATACAGGGTCTCAGTGTGTAGTTCAGGCTGGCTCTGAACGCACTATGGAGAGCCCAGGTTGGCCTCGAACTCACAGGGATCCTCCTGCCTCAGCTCCCAAGTGCTGAGATAACAGACATGTGCCACCACAGCCCGCACCTCGAGGTTTCTTTATTGGAAGTTTTTAAAATTGCAAGTTCAGTTTTACAAAATATTTAGAGCTATATTGTCATATATTATCATAGTTGTCCAGTTCAGTGGGATTTTGAGAAATGTGTAGATATGTCACCTCTGTTGTTCTTGATTCTCTCTCTCTCTCTCTCTCTCTCTCTCTCGTTCTCCCTCTCTCCCTGGCCCTCTTTTGTCTCTTTCTCACCCCCTTTAACTTAATCATCATTTTTGTTTTATTGATTTTTCTCTTTTTTCCTTTTTTCTTTTTATTTACTTTTTGTTTTGATTATTATTTTCTTCTACTTATTTTGGGTTTAATTTGTTCTTTTTCTTAAAGTTTTTGATGGTAGACTTTTTTTCTCTGTTAAAATAGTTCTATGAATTTAACCCTTTGTTTTGATTTTAGCAGCATTCAACATATTTAGGGATGTTTTAAAGATCTTTTGAGTGGTGATTTCTAATTTAACTCTGTCAAGAAAACACACTTTGTATGATATGATTTCTTCTTAATTTATTGAAATTTGCTTTGTGGGTGAGAATATCTTGGTGAATGTTCCGAGTATGTATATCTGAGAAGAATGTGTTCTGCTGTCATTTGGTGTTCTGATTTATAAATGTCGGTTAGGTTAAGTTGGTTGATGATGATTTTTAAAAAAATGTATTTATTTATTTATTTATTTATTTATTTATTAAATTCTTTTATTGGTACATTGTAGGTATACAACACAATAACATTTCTCATTTGGAATTGTACCTTTACATATTGCATCTTGGTTCTTATTTTTTCCCCATTCCTAGCCCTCCCTTCACCCCCTCCCACCCTTCCATATTTACAAAGACTTTATTTCCATTTTTTCCATTTCTCATCATTTTTACTTTCCCTTTCCTTTCCCCTGCCCCTCCCACTACCCCTACCCCTTTGGACCTTTTCTTCCTGTTTTGCATTATCGATTATTTATTCTTGTTTTGTTTTTGTTTTTTTTGGTACCAGGGATCGAACTCAGGTCCTTGAGCTTGCGCAGCAGGCGGCGAAACCACTGAGCTAAATCCCCGGCCCTTGATTATTCATTCTAATCATTGGTACATTTTAGGTATACAATATAATGACATTCATCATTGGAAATTTGCACCTTTACTTAGTCTCTCTTGGTTCTTATTTTTCACCCTTGCCCAGCCCTCCCTTCAACCCCTTCAGTCCTCCCTGTTTACAAAGATTTTGTTCCTGTTTTTCCATTTTCTCATATTAATCCCATTCCCTTCTATCCTTTCCCCTAGCCCTCCCACTTCCTTCCCCTTTGCTCCTTTTCTTCCTATTTCACATTACCTGTTATACATTTAGTCCTTATTTACACTTTCAGTTTCTCACACCAGAGAAACTATTCAGTATTTATACATGTGTGTCCTATTTATTTCACTTAAGAGTATTGCCTCAATGTGCATCCACTTAGCTATAAATATCTCTAATTTCTCATTTTTTATGGATGAGTAGTACTCCATTTTATAAAAACCCCACATTTTCTTTATCCAGTCTCCAGTTGATGGGCATTTGGGCTGTTTCCAAGTTTTAGCTATCACAAACTGTGCTGCTATGAACATGGGTGCACATATATCACTGTGGTATGATTCTTTTAATTCTTTAGGGAAGATCCCCAGCAGTGGAATAGCAGGGTCAAATGGGACTTCCAGACCTAGTTCTTTGAGGTATCTCCATACTGATTTCCACAGTGGTTGCACCAGTCTACACTCCCACCAGCAGTGGAGCAGGGTTCCTCTTTCCCCACAGCCCCGCCAGCATTTGTTATTGGTTGATTTCATGATAGCAGCCATTCTTTCTGGAGTGAAGTGGAATCTCAGTGTTGATTTCATTTGTATCTCTCGAATGACCAGTGATGTTGAACATTTTTTCATATATTTATTTGCTATTTCTACTTCTTTGTCTGAGAAATGTCTGTTCAGAAAATGGACAGACATCCCCTGCTCCTGGGTAGGAAGGATTAATAGAGTGAAAATGGCCATACTTCCAAAACTGCTATATAGATTTAATGCAATTCCAATTGAGATCCCAGCAGCATACTTCATGGGCCTTGAGAAAACAATCCAAAAATTCATTTGGAACAAGAAGAGACCCAGAATAGCAAAAACAATTCTAGGTAACAGAGACATGGCAGGGGGTATCACAGTCCCCAACCTGAAACTATACTACAAAGCTACTGTGATAAAAACAGCATGGTACTGGCAAAGAAACAGACCTGAGGACCAGTGGAACAGATTAGAAGATGCAGAAACAACGCCAGACACACTCAGCCATCTCATCTTTGATAAAGGAGCCAAACACCCTCACTGGAGGAAAGATAGCCTCTTTAATAAATGGTGCTGGAAAAATTGGGTTTCAACTTACCAAAGATTAAAACTAGACCTGTATCTCTCACCATGCACTAAACTAAAATCAAAATGGATTAAAAATCTAAATATTAAAATAGAAACTCTGAACCAGTTGGAACAGAGGTTAGGTAGAACCCTTGAAGACATCAGTGTAGGAAAACATTTTATGAACAAAACCTCAGTTGCCCGTGAACTAGCACAAACAATCAACAAGTGGGATCTCTTCTTTTTAAAAGGCTTCTGCACAGCAGGAGAAACCACCAACAGTGTGAAGAGACAACCCACAGTGTGGGAAAAAATCTTCATCTGTTCTTCCTCAGACAAAGGTCTATTATCTCGAATCTATAAAGAACTTAAAAAGATCAGACCTCCCAAATTTAAGGACCCAATCTGAAAATGGGCATCTGAGATGATGATTTTGAAGTAACCTTGCTGATGTTCTGTGAGAGAGGCATATTGAACCTTGTAATTTTAATTCCTTTTCTGATCTTAGGTAGTTTCCTCTCATGCATGCAATGATTAGTACTCTGGAAAATACTTTTGGGCAACCTTGTTCACATCTCTGTGTTCTTTCTCTATAGAGCTATCTTCCTTTCAATACTTTGTCATATTAACTCCAGTCACCTTCTTCACTTAGACATTTACGTCCATCTCATTTCAACTCAGAAAGAGTGCTGGATTGACCAGACTCCCTTTCCCTGTACTGTGGGCTCTTAACTCTCCCTCAGTGCAGTGAGCTGAGGAAAGGGTGGGATACTTCTTTGTTTCTTATCTCCTAGGGATCATTATTTTGTGGCCTAGTGAACAGTATCTTAAAATAACATTGCTTCATTCATTTTTTTGTCTGGTGACTTGGTTTTCATTTGTGAAATACGTGACAGTTACCTTGTCTTGTCCCGGTATTCTCCACTTATTTACTGCATCACACTGTCTGATGTTAGAAATATAGAGCCGAGTAACTTCTAATATAATATCAAGGAATTCACAACCAAATAGGAAAACAGATACTTGTAATGATAATACAAAATAAATTCTGTTCCAACCTTAGTATTTTGAATGAGATGATATGACAGTTAATTTTGTGTAGGTCTATAGGGAAACAGTGACATCCATGCTGGGTTTTGAAAGGTAAATTTTGGCAAGTGAAAAGGAACACTTAGGCTAGGTATGGTTGCACATGCCTGTAACCCCAGCACTCAGGAGTCTGAGACAGGTGGACTGCCTTGAGTTCGAGGGCAGCTTGGGATACATAATGAGTTCAAGGCCAGCCTGAACTGCATAGTGGGACCCTGTCTCGAACCCCAAACCCCCAGAAAGGGAGTACTTTGCCATATACTTTTTGTTTTGTGACCAGTCACCCAGCCTCAGTAGGTTTCTCATCTAATGCCTGCACAAAAATATGAAAACCCACTCAATACTTCTGTTTCAGATTGTAATGGAACTTTGTCATGTTGCTGATGGGAATACACAATGGAATGTAAATGGTATTGCCAGTTTGGAAAACTATATGACACTTTGTTATAAAGTTACCATGTAACTCAGCAATTCTGCTCTTAGACATTTGCTTAGTTGAAAGGGGTTGCTAAGTGAAAGGAAATGTAATTCATAGAAAGTTTATATTTGAATATTTGTGGCAGACAAGAGTATCTGTGGTATATCCATAGTATATTGTTACTTGGCAGTCTAAAAATACATGTGATAACGTGACAGCCACATAAAAGAACAAATTACTAATATATGCAATAGCATAGGTGAATAACAATATAAAAGAACAAATTACTGGAGGTACAACAGCATGAATAAATCTTAAGTGCAGTAAATTAAGAGCCCAGATTCTAAAAGTTAGGTATGCATTTTGATGAAAATATATAGTGTATACTTAAATTTAAAACAATTATTATGGAAAAGATACATTGCCATTAATCCCCTTCAAAATACTCCCCTTTGCTTCAAATATACTTATCCCATCACTCTTGCTGCTTTCTGAAGCAGTTCTGGAAGTCCTCTTTAGTGAGTACCTTTACAAAATGATTTCAAAATTCTGTGACTGCTGCTGCTGAATGCCATCCAACAGAAAGGCGGGCTCATAAAAACATTATGGTGAGGTGTGTCCTCACTCACCTTATTCAGCTGATCTGGCCCTGTGTGACTTCTGGCTCTTCCAGAATGATCAAAATGATCATGAGAGATTACTGTTTTGGATTCAGGACATTAAGGAAGCCATGATAGCACAACTAAAAACATGAAAGAGGGCTTCCAGAATTGCTTCAGAAAGTGGCAAGAACAATGGGGTAAGTGTGTTTGAACTGGGGAGTATTTTGAGGGGGCAATGTGTGTTTTACTGTAATAAATTTTAAAAATTTAAACATTTGCTGTATCTTTTTGTAATATTGTGTAGTGTATGACTCCATTTGAATGGCATTTTGGTGTAGACAAACTATAGAGATAAGAAATCAGACCAGTGATAGTTGATGGCAGTGAATTATAAGAACGCTTTTTTTCTTGATGGAACCGTTCTAGTTTGATTGTGTTGTTGTTATGGAAATTTGCAGAAAAAATTAACATAAGCAAAGTATTAGAATAGGTTGGTTATGAGGTGGACTCTTGGGTGACATCTGGGAACTTGAATGGTGTGTGGTTGTCTTAGTCACTTTCCCATCCCTGGGACACAATTCCTGGCATCACCACTTAAAGGACGAAACATTTATTTTGGCTCAGAGTTTGTAGAAGATTCAGTCCATGGGTGGCTGGCTTCAAGGAAAGAGGTTCCTGAGCAGAGCTGCTCACTCCATGGCACTCAGGAAGCAGAGAGAAGGGAAGACAGGGAAGGGAGGTGCACTCTTCCAGGTCAGTCCCCAGTGACCCAACTCTTCGCCTCCTGGCAGGATGTTCAGCTCTAAACTCCTCAGTGGATTAATCCACTGATGAGTATGTTCCCTCCACAACCCAATCACCTTCCAAAAGCCCAAGTTCTGAACACGTGGGCCTTTTAGGGAACATTCTAGATCTAAACCATGAGAATGGTTTTCTACACTGGGATAAAACTTTCCGTAAATGGTAAGAGTCACTCACTGTACTTGAGTTGTTTGTACAGCCAATGCAGTTGATTATGAACATTAGTTCATTTTTTGGGAGACTACTTATAACACATGCTACACAGAGGATACCTACGTGACCAACCCCAAATAAAAGCCATGGGAGCTGAGCATCTAATGAGCTTCCTTGGAGAAACATTTCACATATTTTCACAGTTCATTGCTGAGGAATTAAACACCTCTTGTGTAATTCCACAGGAAAAGGACTCTTAGATGTCTGTGCCTGGTTTTTCCAAACTTTGCCTCATGTACGTTTACCCTTTGTTGATGTCATCTTGTATCATTTTTCTGTAAGAGATCATAGCAGGATGATCACTGTATATGCTGAGTCCTGTCCTAGTGAATCATTGACACTGAAGGTAGTCTTGAGTGTCCTGACACAGTTGTATGAATTTGTCAGAGCTAATAGAATATATATAAGTTGTGTCTTAAAAACAACCCCAGAAATTTAGTTTATATAAGGTCTTAATTGTGTTTATCACAGAAAAAGAAGTAAAAGTTGTTAGTCTTCTTAAAATATCAAGTATCTAAACTTACAATTAGAAGAAAATTATCTCATGAATAAGTTTGTGTAGAAGAATGTAGGTTTTTGCCTTAAATAGTGCTGGAATTTTAAAAGTGAGCTATTTAATAGCTTTTTATTCTTGGAAACATTATATATTGTTATCTCAGCTTCAGTGTTCTCAACCTCAAATGGCAGTTTTAATTCCTATCTTGCATGTGATATGTTTTAGAAAAGCTTGAGGGGTTAAGGATTTAGAAAGAGTCTTTGAGTTACATGTACTTTGAAAGAGCAAGTCCTGTCCACTGGTGGCAAGAAATCCAGATTGCATGTGATTAAATGGTATGGAAACTGAGGGAAAAGGAAGTGAAAACAGTGACAGACTACTATGTGTTAGGCTGTGCTTGTAGCAGGTAATTCCATTACAGGCCCCATGCTCTGCTTCAGACAATGTGTCAAACCATAATTGGGCATTTGTTGAAAAGAGAAAACTCTAGGGTCCATTCTGAGATCAGAACAGCTTTCCAGTGTTTATAACATAATCTGTGTCTATAGCCATTATAGTAATTGATTATGATTACAACTTGGAGACAGTGAAAAACTCCTGATTATAGAGGCCTGTAAGTAAGCTTACCACTTGGTTTCTGTGACTTCAGGCTTTGCTACAACCTCAGTAGTATCGTTATTACACTCACTGTGCTGGAAACAACAAAACTCTTCATGTTGAAAGCACAACATTCCAGGCCTCTTAAAGCCAGTCCCTAAATCTACCTTGCCATTCATCATTTTTTCTGTGCCATCTGTAGCCACATCAAGGCAAGTTGCATTCTAGACACACCTTTCCATTTTTCCCTTTGTCTCTTATCCTTGTGTTTTTAGTGCCATCCTCAACTCAGCTGCTTGGTGACTTTATGTTGGTTTTTCAAAACTACTGTGAAATGTGACTGTATCTAAGTACCTTTCTCCCTCTATGCCCCTGTCTTCCTCCCTCCCCTGCCCTGTTCTCCTCTTCCTCCCCTTAGATGTATTACTTGGTAGATTATTTACTTGCCTACATGTGTGGTCATAGCATTTGATAAATACATTTATCAAAGCACTTCTAGTCTGATACATATTTTGCTTTTCCCCCAATATATTGTAAGATACTTACAGAGTGGAAGACCATAACTTACTGAATTTACAATCTTCAGTCTCTGGATCACTAACTGACGTGTACATACTGACCCTGAGTGCAAGAACAAACCACTGATAGGAAACTGTATAGCTGTCTCTTCTTGCACTTTTGCTTTTTTTCTTCTTCTTTGTGCAGAAGGGGGTGTCCTAAATTGAATTGGAAACGCAGAAGTAAACTATACCCAGGGTTGAGATTTACTAATTTCAAAAGAAATATATTATTTTGGCATCATATTTGCTACCATCCCAAATTTTGACAGGCAATAATAGAGACGATACTAATTTTTATACCTTCTCTCATAAATTTGACTTGCTTTTGCCATCTTATTTGACTCTGGTCTTGTTTAGATTATTTTGCCTTCATAAATAGAGATTGTCTTTAAAGTTTTCTGTAGAAATTAAAAATTGCCTTCCAGATTCATGTCCTCTAAAAGTGACCAATTTCCTTCAGATAATTGCAGTTTCCTTTAACTCACTGAGACTTATTTTAGCTAGGTTACATTTTGTTAAATAAATTACACTAAAATATAAAAATGAACAATTAAATAAATTTAACTTTCAAGTTGTACTTTTATTTTAAAAGCAATTGCCACCCCGATTAAATTGCTAATGTGTAACATTTTTGAGGGCTTTTCCGCTGATCCAGTGCTTTTTCCACTGATCCAAATCCAATGATTTGAAGTGCAATGCAGGTAATCATCTTTGCTATTAAATTGGATTTCACATCCTTTATATGCTTTGGTTCTTTTTGCCTTTTTCTTTCAAACTTTTTTCACCTTTGCTGACAGATCTAACAAATAGGGGTGGTTTTCTACCTTATCTAAATATTTGAATGTGGGACACTTTAAAAATTATATGATTTTCTCAGTTGTACAGTTGGAGATGTATTCAATCTGTCTGTTAATTATTTTTTGTCTTAAAATGATTCAGTTGGTCAGAGGCATATTCTATCTATCTGATGATTATTTTCTCTCTTAATACACTTGCTTGTGCTTTTAGTGGAGGGAAAAGGTTGCTATAACTCTAGAATAGAGACAGTATCCTGTGGTTTTATGCGGTGCTGTCCCCCGTTGTTTTACTTGGGTTTTTTTTTTTTGTACCAGGATCCAACTTAGGACCTTGCACTTGTGAGGCAGGCACAGTGCCCCTGAGCTAAATCCCCAGCCCTTTTTTTTTACTTTTTAAATTGGCTCTGCAGATTATTGGATTTTATTTTGGCAGATTTGTATATATGCACATTGCAGGTGAAAATGATCAAAGTGTGGTACTCCTTATACTGACTTTAATGCAAAATGGCATTTTCCTTTTTTTTTCACACCCCAGTACTGAGCCTTCAAACTGAGGTGCATCCCCAGCCCCACCCCCCTTTTCTTTTTTAATATTTTGAGACAAGATTTCACTAAGTTGCTACGTTTCCCAGGCTGGCCTCAAACTTGGAATCTTTCTACTTCTGTCTCCTAGAATGCTAGGTTTAAGTGTTTGCCATAGCATTTTGCTTTTGTTGAGTGGATTGATTGCCCGTATTCATTCTGTCATCCTCTGCCAAGAGCAAGTATTATGTGATCAATACAGTATTCTAAGCTTCCTACAATGTTTAATTTTATAATTTTAATAATTTTTTCATGATTACATTAATTTGCTATAATAGCCTCTGAAAACAAAAAAACTGGAATGTAGATTATATTTTGCTTATCTTTTCTAGACTTTGAAGTATGTTTTAGATACTTGATGTTTTAGCTATACTTTGAATGCTAGATATAAAAACACACCAAATTCTGTATAATTTGAAAATGAAAGGGAACCTATAACTTTTAATAAAGCTTAGTGGATTTATAACTTTTATGATAATAGGAGTTATTCTGAGGTGCAGGTCAAGGATTTAAAATACAGCATGATACAGAATATTAAGACAGTTCTAATGTGATTATCCTATAAAATAATTTTTAAAAATATTTTATGGACATAAAGTTTTATATTTTTATTTTTAAAGGTTTTTCCACTTCTTTTTACTGTACTCAAATCATTTGCTACTAAATAAGGTCAAGTTCAGGGTATATACTGCACCCCTTGGAAAAATTCTCAGAGCTTTTTTTTCAAGTTTTCAGTCTTGTGGTATTATGATAACTTGGTAATAGCCAATTGGGAAGGCATGCTTATATTGTAAAGAAATAAAGATTTCAGCAGGATTTTTGCCTGTAGGACTGTCATTATAATAGGAATGTGTTAAATATCCATTTAAAAGAACAATCCTGAGATGGGAAGGATTTATGTGTTTCATATACCTTTCTTAGAAAGTATTGCTTTTCCAGAATAAGGTCAAGATAGGTCTCTGATCAGTATCAGAAGAAGAGGGGAATCTATTTTCAAACTTTTTTAGAATTCAATTGTTTTTGAGAGTGCAATATCTGTGGAGTATCGATCGTAGGGGTCCCGTAGTTAGTCAAAGGCTATCTCCTTTGACTCACCCCTTAGCTTGGTGTCATCCTCCTTCATGTGATAGATTGTTACAATCTCAGGCAGTGTAATTACACACTAGCCAAGTGGGTCATTTATTTCTTTACCTTCACCATTTACCAAAAATCTCCTTTATCTTTGGGAGCCAGATCTTTCTTTTGCAGTAAAAGCAAAATAATGACACATAAAACATTAGATGTTAAGAACTAAGCACCTTAAAATTATTAATATAATAACTTTTTAAAAAGCAGTCTGTTACATGTATTACTAATATGGTGATAAATGTGCATAAAGCACTTAGAATAGTGCTGGACTTACAGTAAACATACCTTATTACTATGTGTTATCATTATTAAGGTAAAAATCTAAATTTTTAATATTTTTGGGAAATGAAATAAGTACTTTCTTTTTCTTCTGTTATACCCCCACAAAGCTTAATGTTATTTCTTTTAAACTATGAAGATAATCTTAGTTTTTAGAGAAAACCTATTATGGGTTCATGTGTGAATTCCTTAACTTTACATATAAATATCATGTTAAATATCTCCAAATAATGGCCGGGGATTTAGCTCAGTGGTTCCGCTGCCTGCCTCACAAGTGCAAGGTCCTGAGTTTGATCCCCAGTACCAAAAAAAAAAAAATCTCCAAATATCAAATGATGAAAAGAAGACAAATTTGATATGTAAGCCATGTTTGTTGGGAGCTTAATTATTTTTTCTTTCATTTTAGGTTTAATCTTTAAAATAAATAATATTGCTTTTAAAATTTATACATAAACATAGTTTTAAAGATTCTCACATATTAGAAACAAGTCATATTAATACTAAAATTATAATCCATGAAGGTTATTGCTAAAATATCTTATGTGTGCTTAAGTGACAGAAGCATTTTAGCATAATTATTTTTTATTAGTATTGTTTTAATTGTACGTATTATGGGGGTATAGTGTGGTAATTGTAATTTGTATACAGGGCATAATGATCAAATTAGGGTGGTTAGCATTTCCATCTCTAACTTAAATTTTTTTTATTGACATGTCATAATTGTACACATCTATGAGGCATAGTGTGATATTTCAATACAAATACACTATTCATGCTAATTTCCATCTCCTTATTACTGCTTTGTTTTAGAGCCTTGAAAGTCCTCTCTTCTAGTTACTTGTGAAATATATAGTAGAGTTTGGTGAACTGTAGTTATCCCACTGTGCTGTGGAACACTACAACTTGCTCCTTTTCTCTGTTTTGTCCATAGCTATTAATTATAAAGAAAACTTTATATTTGTTTCTTTTAAATTACAATTTAAGCTTAAAAATTTCTTTATGTTAAAAAAACAAGAAACTTTTCTTCTTTATAAGTGGAGTCTGTCTTTGACACTGGTGCCTAGCTTTTCCTGATTTTGTGTATTTGCTCACATGATTCCAGCCACCTATATTTCCTGAGACCCACTTTTCATCAGAAGCCAAGAGTGAGTAGAAAGTCTTCCTCTCAGTTACGGTATTTGCATCTGTGAACTTTTGTGACACGAGTAGCCAGCATCATTTGTTTTGATTGTATGTTGTAGATTTGCCTTTTTATATGTTTAATCTATTCCAGTCAAATTAGCTGTTCCTTAAGGGCAGAAACTATTTCTATTCCTGATATAGTCACAGTATCTTATATATAATATTCATTTCTTTATTCAGTCAATAAACATTTGTAGTACTGTCGCACTGTTTGCAACAGTGTTTTAAGTACTAGATATCTAGTAGCAAATAAAACAGAAATCCCTCCCTTCCTGGGTATTACATTTTAGTGTAACATTGTAGTGCTCAGTAAACATTTATTTAGTACTACTTAAGGTGATTTCACATTGTTTCTCTTGTGTGAGAAACTGAAGGAGTAAGTAAGGACTAAAATGGATGATAGACATTGGGAAGTAGGAAGAAAATGTTCAAAAGGGAAGGGAAACGAGGGAGGAGAGGGAAGGGAAGGAAGGGAAAACAGTAGAAGGGGAAAAAATGGAAACAAAGCTTTTGTAAATCAGGAGAGGAAGAAAGATTGAAGGGAGGCAAGGGGAATGGGGGGGAAGAAAGACTCAAGGTGTATTACACACAGGTACAAATTCTCTATGATGAATTTGATCATTATGTATATCAAAAGAGAACCAGTAAAATTATTTTTAAAAAGACAATTTGAATGATTTCTGCAACAAAAGGAATTTCATCATAAGTGATAGAAATATTTTTGCAGATTGTTTTGTTCAGAATAATCATGTGGCAGCTGTGGAAGGTAGTTTTACAGTCTCTTGTGTGGGCAGAGATCAGGCAATTTAAGCCATTCTTGTAAGTACTGCAAAATGTGCTTGTTTTGTAGGGAAAGAAATGGCAAACTTTAAAGACTAGGTTTATATAATCTCTAGATGTGAAAAATAGAGGAAGACCTCCCAATAACTCATAAACAAAATAAACCTTGTCTAAAAATATCAGATCAGCTCCTGAGCAGAAATGAACATCCCTGAGAAGGGTGTTTATTGTATACACTTAATTATTTTGCCGCTAGATGAAAATGAATAGTTTAGCTGATGTTCTTATTTGAAATTATAGATTTTTCACTTACTGATAGAGAAGCATAACAAGATAAAGGCAACATCCAAAGGGAAGAAGGGAGAGAAGAAGGGAGGGAAGGAAGAAAAACAGGAAGGAAGGAAGAGAGGGAGGGAAGGGAAGAAAAGGAAAGATCATGAGTTGGAAGGGTAATGAGTCTTAGCAGCAGTAACAGCTACAAGTAGGACTGATGTGGATTGCAAATGGTAGATATTTTGAAGGTAGAGAGGTGAGAAATTTGACAAACAGAAGCAAATTTTTTTTAAAAAAGCCATTTTCTTACCACACATCTCTCTTACCCTCCAAGTTCATTCTCTCAGTATGAAGATCCTACAAGATAGACTAGGTTTAGGGTAGGGAGGGAACAAAAAGATGTTTGAGGAGTGATGGCTCACATTGATTCATTATAGAACCTTTGGAAAGAAGCTAGTTGGAAACTCTTGGTGTTCCATGCCACCAGGATTTTCATTGAAAAGAATTAACATTGTATGAAAGCCTCATCATTAGACCCCCCCTCCCAGAAGAAAACCTAGGTGACTATTGTCATTTATGTTGTTCATACTTTGTCTTGAGTGGAGTAACCAGGTATATGCTGCTTTGGGCAGTGATGTGAAAAATTGAAAGCAATTATTTTGGGCATTTGTGTATTTTGTTTGACACTTGGCATGTGATCGTTTTTGAGACAGTGCCCATTGAATGGATTGCTTTTGTTAAGTCATTGCTAGAGAAAGTACAAACTTGTTGGACAGCAAGTCAGCAGTAACTACCAAAATTATATGCAGTACACATTTACTCCTTCCTCCGACAATTCTAGTTTCAGGACTCTATCTTAGAGTCAGTGACAAAAAATAATGGAAAAGGTGCTTGTCCCAGGCTGGTTATTACAGCATTATTTTAGTAGCCATAGTCTATAAAGGATCAACATGTCCATTTGAATGGATGGGCATGGTAGCACATGCCTATAGTCCCTGCTACTCAGAATGTTGAGCAGGAAGGATCACTTGAACCTACGAGTTTGAGGCCCTGTCTCAAAAACAAATAAACAACCGAACAGTCCATTTGTTGTAGAAATAGATTGAATAAACTATTGTATAACTACACAATAAAGACTGTCTTTATCAACTGCTTTGGAAGTGATCACCAGGATAAAAGAAAGTAGAGAAAGCATATGTGTAGTATGCTACTTTTTATGGGGGGTTATATTATTATAAATATTTTTGCTGATTTTTTTAAAATGGAAGGTTTAACCAAAAACTAATCAAAATGACTTCAAGGGGATAGAAGAAATAAGATAATGACTTAGTTACTTTTCTCATTGCTGAAACAAAATACTCAATACCCAGAGTTAGAGTTATTTTGGCTCACAGTTTGTAGAGGCTTCAGTCCATAGGTGGCTGGTTCCAAGGCAGGGTGGGATCGCAGAGGGGAAACAGTCCATGGCAGGCAGAAGGGAGTGAAGTGGCAGAGAAGCAGCAAGCAGCAAAGTGATAGCAGCAGCCCTCTTTCTGTCCCTTATAGTCTATGCAGGTAGAACTCATACCCAGAGTGGGCCTTCTCATTATTCACATCCAGAACTATGCCAAACAATCAGCGGACTAATTTAATAATTGCACACCCTTCATCCTAGCATCACAAACTTAATTTTGCATCACATACTCTAGATCCAGCCACCTTTGAAAAGCCCCACTTATGATGGCATGATGCTTTGGGGAGACATCTAGACACAAGCCATAACAGGTAGAAAGATTACAATTGAAAATAGACTTCACTGAATATACCTTGCAGATTTGACTTTAATCCATAAGTATAAAACAAAATTGATATTGCTTCTCGACCTTTTGGGTGCTAAGATCATGTGTAAAACAAAATTTAAAAAGTTTTAAAGCAGTGGCTAAATTGGAAGCCAAAGAAAATAAACTTAAGTATTTTTTACTACGTGAGAGAAATTATTTCATCTGACTCTAAAACACAGTTATTTGCAGATTCCATGTGAAGCCTTCTCTCTGTCCTCTTCACATCTACTTCCCCTCTGTGTCCCAGCCACAGATACTGAGGACAAAAAAGAAAAATGTATGAAAAAATGTTAGACTATTTATGATAATCATATTAGTAGCAATACTGGCATCTGAGCTTAATTTGAATCATTTTCTCAGTGCAGTGTCCTTTTGATTTGTTCATTCACTTGTGTGTTTCACAAGTACCTGTTGATCAAGTTCCTGGTGTGTGCTGCAATAGAAATGTGGCCACATGTATATGCACATAAAAATTGAGCAAATTAAGTGAAAACTCCTTTTATCCTAAATGTATCTTGAAAATACTTATGGAAGTCATATTTTCTTACTTAAAAAGTATCTCTTCCAGCTTTGTTCACTGGAATGACAGAAATGACAGACATACTGGTAGCAGTGCACACACTCAAATCTAGATTGTAGTCTCTACTATTAAAAGAAAAGAGACAGGACCAGTAAAAAAAGGATTAGGGCTTCTTGGAAAGGAAAGAGATTTTAGGATGTGGCAAGGTCAGCTTGAACCAACGAGTTATATCAGAAAGCTAGGGAGCTGTCAAAAGTTTCTGGGGTTGGAAAGAAAATTTTCCAGAGCCACTGGCTAAAAATGGGACAGTCTAAAATATGAGTGATAGCTGCAATAGATTGAAACAGGGTAAATTATATTTAAACCCCTATGTTCATAAAGATAGCCATAAAAAATCTTTATAGAATACTTTCAGAGGCTTCTAGGGAAGCAGTTTATAATTCTGAAACCGATTATTAAAGTGAGAAGTCATGCATTTATTCCCCCCTTTCCTATATAAACTATACTACGTAATTACTACATTGATGAGGGAAAGTTCTTTTTAATGGAAGAATCGTAGCTAATAAATTGAGAAGGAATAATAGAATAGCAAAAATGAGAGCTGGGCAAGATTTTCAATGGCTACTAAAATCACTAGGCAAAAATTGGTGTCAATTTCTAATGAATGGATTAGGCATAACATATCTAGGACAATAACTAGATGCACAGGTCAATATTAAAATCACAAGAAGAGAAAAAAGCAGATAGTTTTATGTCCAACCTCAGTTTGATCAGTTTTCAGTCAGTGTGCTGTCTAGTATGGTAGCTGCTTACATGGCTATTGAGCGCTTAAAATGTTGTCAGTCTAAGTAAAGATGTATTCTAAGTATATGAAAGACACAAAAGATTTGGAACTCTAAATGCTGAAAAGATGGGAAAAAATAAAGAATCTCAGTATGTTCCCATTGATTACATGTTGAATTGATAATAGTTTAAATACATTTGATTAAATAAAATATATTGGAAGTACTTCCACCAGTTTCTTTCCTTTTTTAATGTGGCTACTTGAAAATTTTAAGTTACATAAAAGGCTTGCATTGTCCAAGTTGCTATTGGACATTATTGTCCTTGATCCGATCAGTTCATATCAGATATAGGGGGACAGTACCATGTTAAACGACACACTAAAGATGTAATTAGCAGAATCTAGAATATAGAAAATCTATGTATAAATAACAAATGGATGCCAAAACTATATAAAAGTAAATGGGGAGTCTCTAGGAGAAATTTATGAAATTTCTCAACAGACTGATTATGTGAGCTTCATTTGATCATAATTTGAATACTGTTGAGAGACAGAGAAACTATGTTAGGGAAATAGAATACTGATTGGCTGTTTGATAATTTAAGGAATTTCCTCTAACTTATATAGATAAAAAGTTATATTAATATAGTGGACAGAGCAGTCCTTAATTAAAAGAGAAAACCAAACAAAAAACAAAGGACAGAGACATTCGTGGACCCTGCTTCATGACTTACTGCATTTTTGTGTGTGGGCTTCCTGTTCAGAGCGTAATATTTTGCCTGTTGAAGACTATGAGCCCCCAGGAATTTTCAGTCTTTTTTGTTCATATATACATCCTGTCATTCATTTCTTGATTTGTGCTGGGTACTGTGATATAGTTAGGAATATGACTAGATTTCCATGTAGCTTTTAGTTATAAAATCAATAGTTGCAAAAATAGTTGTTTAGGTCTTTAGTTTGAGAATTGGTATAAAAAGCAATGAAAGAACAGTTTGGTAGCATGTAAAGATGCAGAACTTGAAAGTGAATGATCCACACTAATCACCAAATATGTCTTGTCGTCCACCAAAATCATGTCTGCAGCACATACCTCATCCCTTCCTGAGCTGGTGCTGTGCCGCCCTCTGCAGAGCTCCTCTTCCCAGGTTTCCCACTGCTGTAACTCTGTGCAGTGGCAGCAGGAGCCCAAGCAGGCTTCATACCCACATGTGTTTTCCAATTAGTGAAATAGTCACTGTATCATCTAGAATTTGATATTCTCTTATTTATTGAGCTTATAGTAAAAGTACACACTTAAACATGTGCTTTACAGTACAATAATTAGCACATAAATTTCAACGTTTCAATGAACTTTTGCCATAAAATGTAAGAGGATTTTAATTGCCAGTAATAAGGATTGCTTGTTAATAGGCTGTAGATAATTAAGGAGCTATTTGCATTCTCTCCCCACAAATTTTCTTAGTGCTCTGGGTTTCACTTAATTCATAACTTTATCTCATGAGGATTAGTTAATCCCACTTAGTCACAGTAATAATAGACATGATGTTTTCTCCTCTTTAGCTCTTTCCCAGAGTTCCAGTGATTCTTGTGGAAGGATTACAACATTGACTACTTTTATTTATTGTAAGTAGAAGTAGAGTATTTTTCTTAGTCTTTTAGTCTAATGGTATAAAGCCTCATGGTGAATAGTACTGACACAGCAATTAATTTCAGTTTTACTGATACGAATTTTATTTTGTACAGAATTTTAGTATAAACTTCCATTCAAATAGTAACAGTTTATTGTCTGACCAGAATCTTTCACAGAAAAGTCCTGGCATGAGTGGGTCTGTCCAATTTATATATCTTCTTTTTGTGTCCTTTCAGTGACTGCTGGTGGCATTTTAAAATAAAAATGTATTTACAATGCTTTTCAGTTTCTATTTCAGATTCCTTATTATATTTGGAGCTGTGATTTATGTTCTACTACTTTTATTGGTTTTTTGTATAATCAGATATTCATCAAAATAGTAGTTCTTTAGTATATTTTACAGGCCACCACCCTCCAAAATTGCTTGGGCATGTTAAAAAGTGTGTGCTCTAGGTGGCATATTAGATTTTCTGTGGACCTTTTCACTAATTATTCTAGAAAAAAGGATCTTAAATCCGAAATGGCTAGCTAAGGCTTGACTGGTGAAAAAAAACATTCTAAAGGATAGTTTTGAGCACAAAATTATGCGACATATGGGAAGTACTCTGCACGGTGTCTGGAGAGCCATCTGTGCCCAGGACAAATGTTAATATGGCTACATTTAAACACGGCCATCTACCTTTACTATGCTCTTTTCTTATATCATTTTTATTTTTGGTGTTCTACCATTAGTTCACTTAAAGGGACCTACGTATTTGTAAACATTTAGAATGATAGTTCATTTTGGAATAATCATTTAATAATTTAAAATAATTTATCAAGTTCTTGCTAATCTGCAGTTTTTTAAATTTCTGAGCCTCTACATTTTGTATTTATTAGATTTGGATTATTCAGACATATTGAGAAAACATTTTGATATATGTAAGTGTTTAATATTAATATTTAGTATTAAAACATGAACTTTATAGAGAAGGCAAGCCATACATATATTTTATATATAAAATATATAAGTATATGAAAATGAATAAGAGACTCAAGTATGACATAAGAATGGTACAAAAATGTTGCTTTTGAACTTCAGGAAAGGTAGAGCTATTTCCTTTAGCTGAGAAGTCATATTTTAACACAGAAGTTAAAATTTAAAGTAAGAAAAAAACTGGGTATGTATTGTCATTCAGTGGAAAAGCATTGCTTTCAGCAAAATGAATGAAGACAATTGGAGGCACCTAGGAGATGGAAGAGCACATACAGAGGGCACTCAGGGCTTCTTTTTGTTTCGAATGAGTGCTGTGGAAAACAGATTGGTGGGACATAAGATGAGAAGGATATGGTCTTGGTTGTCAGAAATCTAAAGTGTAGAGGCCAAGGCATTTGACCGTACTTTGTCAATCATTTTTATGTTGTTCAGCCAGCAGTAACTTAAGAACTGTGTCTTAGTAAGGTGATCTTATCATCTGTAAATGGGTATGTGCTGGAAGCAAGTACAGAAAAACTCTGGGCAGGAGGTATTTTAATGTTCAGGAGAGCAGAAATACCTGAACTGGGATAGTTGTAGAGGAATAAATGGTTTTATGAAGGAGCAGTGGCCAAGGCTGTAAAAGGATTAGAAACAAGATTGTCTAAGAAAAAGGCCTTAGATTAGGCAACCAAGAAGATACTGGTATTTTTAGAACTGTCTTGGTAGCACGGGGAGCGGGGAGGTCAGATTATAAGGTTTATGGAATAAACAAATGGTTAATAAGCAGAGGAAAGAGAAAAGATCCCTTTCAAGTATTTGATGATGTGGTAGAAAGAGATTGCCATACTTGAAACTGTAGTGTGATGAGTTCTTTCAGTAGATAATCTCATCATTGAGAAAAAAATAGAGGCCCTGTGATCTGAACTCCCTCAGTTCCATGCCACTGTCCCTAAACATCCTGTTTTTCATATTTTCCAAAATGCTGATAAGCTACTTCTTCACAACCTATGAAAATAGTCTTGTGGGAAAGAGACTCCTGGGTAGGCCTGGGTTAGCATTGAAGCGTTCTCACTCAAAAGTGGTGCTCTAGCCTCTCTGGGGCCACTGAGAATATCTGGAGTATTTTTGATTTGCACAATGAGAAGAGAGCTCTCAGGCGTTAATTGATGAGATGTGCTGTAGTGGTCAGGACAGTCACTGTACAATGGGAATCATCTCCCCCCACCAAACACGGTTAGTGTCCTACTGAGAATGACTGGTGGATATTCTTTGTTCTCTCCTTCACTCAGGTTTCTCTAGAGGTTTGGATTCTATTCATTGAATAAAATTTTCTGTAATAGACTTTTCTAGTGAGATGAATGGATTTCTTGAATGTGTGCATGACATTTTGCTTATTGCGGATCAGAATTGCCCATCATCAAAATTAATCGCAAATTTTCTATTAATGTGATCTCCAATAAGATTTTACATATTTCATCTGTTAAAATATCTTTTCACACACAGATATCAAAAACTAATAATTCACAGGGGTATGATGTTAACTGAGCCTATTTAGCTCTTGGAAAACATGTAATTCTATTTGACATTTCTCTTGATTTTTACCTTTTAAGCACATTACTGCATTGTAGATTACTTTCAGTTGAAGATTGCATGGAAACTCCTCAGTTGTACAGTAAAAAAGATGAAAATTTCCTTCGCCCTTCTGTTAGTGTCTGAAAAATACTTCTGGGACTGGAATTTGCTTTATAAAAATATATCAGCTATAACATTTTTATAGTAAATCGTAGTTATGATTTTTGTTTTATCTTTTAATAGCATAGAAAATTATATAAAGCTTGATATTACTTATGATTCAAAAAGTTTTGTCACCAAAATGACTTTACTACAATTAAGTTTACTACAATGTGAGATATTACTATGTCTTAGACAAAAGTCAACTTTTAAAATCATTCAGGGTTTTATAATTGAGTGTGGTTCTTCTTATCCAGAACAAATTCAGTCTCTGTCTTAAGGTTTAAAAAAATTACAGTAAAGCTTTACCACCATTCATCTTTTAAATGCTTTATAGTAGAGGAAGCTAGTGTAATTGCCTTGTATTTTGGATAAAATCCATGAGAATGATGATGGTTAAGTCCATTAGGGTAAGCCTGTTCACCATGATACACCAGGTTCAATAACACATAATAGATTCACTATAAATTTTTTGAAAAGTACCTGCTAGTGTGTAATCCAGTGACTAACCATAGATTTCAAATATTTTATATTTTCATAAGCTTTGTAAATTGTCCAACTTAGCTTTTTTTGGTTCCACACATATTTTAGGCACCATCATTTGTGACAAATCTTTGTAGATTCCATTTCAGGTGCTATCCCTGCTCTCTTAACTCTGAAAAAAAATCCCTTATAATTGTTCCATGTAGGCTGTTGACAGGCTAACTCTTCAGTCACTTTAGTGTCATTGTAGACTCCTTGAAACAGCAGCAAACAGTGAGCAGCCTAGGTAACATCTGTTAACTCATCAAAAGCCAAGGAAAAACATTTGAAAATATTTGCTTTGTCTTTAATTGCCTATTCATATTGCTCCCAATGTCGTCAACTCTTTGAGTAACTGTTCTCCCTGGAAGGCTGTAATTTTCTTATATAACCCTCATGCAGAGTGAATCTTCAGCTGCCAAATTGAACTCCATTTAATCCACACACTATCTGTAAATGTTTTTCATTGCATGGCTAACAAATGAGGCACTCCCTCACACTCAGAAACTTACTTTGATTGAAGCCTTATTTCCAGTTTTTATTTGAAATTCCATTTTTAATCTGAAATTCTGTTGTGCTGAGATAATTTGTTTATTCCGATTGTTTGACTTGCTTTTTTGTGCTTTGGCAGTATTGCAAAGAGTGCTTAGACTGGTAATGATGTATATTGTATTCTTTTAAAACAGACATAGTGCCTTTGGACTATAAGCAGTTATCAGGCTGATTTTCAGCTTGCCCACTATGCATGAAACACTGGGTTCCATTCCTAGCACCCCTTACTCACTTTTATCCCTTTTCCCTGTAATATCCCAGATTTCAGCTAAACTCACTGTTTCTAATGTACAAAGCTGTCAATGGTCTGATCTTAGGTAGCACTAGATCGCATTGCTCTGACCATACTTGGCTGTTTGCTATCAGATGAGTACAGTTAACATGCTCCTGTCTTAAAGCTTTTGTACATAGTCTTCATGCCTGCAGCCTTTTTACCAGAATATCAATATAGACTACACATCTTCTTCTTCTAGCTCTTTATTTATGTGTCACCTTTTCCCATCCTTCTCTGACCAACTCAGCCTTTTCTTACCATCTGTGTATTTTCATTACTATCCTTTAGCCTGGATTGACAAGATAACACTATCTTTCTTCACAATACTTTTATATAATTTTATTATTCACTAATCTTACCATTAGTTTTCTCTTCCTTTGTTGTATTTACTGGTGTATTCTCAGTATTTGACATGTGGTACTCCGAACATCCCGCGAGAATAACTAGTCTTCTGTGTTATTTGTAATTATAATAATCAGTGAACTTTGGCTACATAAATCACCTGCTTCAATAAGTTCAAGACCCTGTAACTTGTTGCCTTATGACTATGAATTTCTATTTGAGTTGATTTGACTATAAAACATTAATTTTTATGAAGTCTTCATATTGAATTTAACTGAAATAATGTCTCTTAAGTGTTATTATATTTTATGCAGAGTAAAATAACAATTGATCTTTGTGATTGTGTTTTATTATATGCTACCATGCTTTATATAACTCTTTATCTAGTTATACTCTTTCACATGAGATTTGTTTAACTTAGAAAATGAAATATATAATATTTAAAATATAATGTTTATGTATGGAAAAGCATATTACCCTTTCCTTTTCTTTCATAAAATTCTTTAAAATTTTTTCAAAACTCATTTTTCCTACCATTCTTTAATGGCCTTGTATTTTATATCTATGCCTTCTCCTCAATTATCTAGCTTTTTTTCAGGAGAAAATACCATTAGAAGTACTAAACAGAATGATATATCACATAATAAGCCAAAACTTTGAAACACATGTAAAATTTACATGTAAATATATTCCTGGTGCTTTTGAATTGTTTGTTGGTGTCTCTTGGTGCCAGAGTGGAATTTTATATTTCACAGTTAGCATATTTTACTAATCAAAAATGTCTCAAGTAATTTTAATCTAAAGCTTAGAGCATTAAATATTGTTTGTACTGAATAATGGATTACTATGAATTACATTCGATTCAGTGGTTTAAAGTATGACAGTGTCACAGAATACTTTTTTAGTGAATGAAGTTTATGAAGCAGGTACCATCTAATGTGTAATTAGATAAACAATGATATTAACCTTTATTCATGCAAAGCCTAATGCTTCACTTAACTCTGTACTTTCATGATGAATTGCTTGATCTGATAAATTATGCAGTCTTGCATTTTGACCTTGTAACCTTTTAGAATTTACTAAAATTGACTCTATAATATTTACCACATTAGAGCATAATGACTATAAGCAGTTCCTATATTCCTAAACTGTTTCTTCCCAACATGTGTATCAAGAAGAGTGTATAAAAGTATTGACTATTGCAATGTAATAATACTTTCAATTGAACCTCAGTCATTGAAAGGCTAGAATTTTTGTCATCTTTTTTTCGGCTGCAAAGAGAAAAGTAGGCAAAGAAGGTTTGCTGAAACATTTATTCTCCTGTTTTGAAGTGTGTAAAGGTACTGAGATTCTATTTAATAGGGATACGAATATCAAGACTGGCCGCTTATTTCTGTCATGACGTAGAGTATCCTCTCCTTTCCTTCAAGAACAGGTTCCAGTGCCCACAGTGGAGGCCTGAAATCAAGGATCGTACTGAGCCCAGTAGATTCTATTATTTTCTGTACATACATATGTATGATAATGTTTAACTTACAGATTAGCTACAGTAAGATTAATAACAATGCCCAATAATAAAACAGGACAATTATAATATACCTTATTAACATTTATTTAAAACTTATAGATTCTTTTGGAAAGTTTTCATTTAATGCTCTCATACTGACTGCAGGTAACTGAAACTGTAGAAAATGGATTTGGGGGTTGGAAACTTGATAATTTTTGTTTTTTGTGGAATAAATTAGAATTATGTGCTCTTGTGGATATTTATATATTTGTAAACAGTGTTTAGAATATCAGGAAATAATTTTATGAAGAGATGAAAATTAGTTAAATGTCTATTAAATCAACAACTATCAAGGACCCAGCAATGAAGGCTGTTTGTTTTAGAATATAAAACATTACTATTAAAGGATATTATGGTTTAATGGAAACTCCAAACATATAATTAATTATATTACAGTAGAATAACTATGATAAAAATTCCAAATGTATCCTTTTGGATCTCTGAAGATAACAGCAATGATAGGAATTATGTTAGAATAGAGAGAAAGTTATACAAGGCACTATCATTGAAGAGTGTGGAAATTTAAGAAAGATGAGAGAGAAACCATGACTTAGACAAATAATTTAAAATAGGATATATTTGCAGTTAAATCTAGTTGTAGTTAAATCTAGAAATAGTTAATAAGAGAAAGCAAAAAGCAGATCATAAGACATCTGCAGTGCCATTGTGAATAGATTTTTTTCAGAAAGAGAATGGGAATCTAAGTATATTGATCCTATTTACATGTTTATTAGCAACTTTTTAAAAGGAAAAACTGTATGGTTAGATTTTAGATGTACCCCTAAGGCCATGTGTTGAAGGCTTGGGTACCAGCCTGTGGTGTTCTTGAGAGGTGGTAGAGCTTTGGGAGCTGGAGCCTGGTGGATGGGGTCACTGGGGATGTGCTCTTGAAGCCTGAGATCTGCCCCTTCTCTGAGATCCCCGCTTCCTGGCTGCTTTGCAGTATGCAGCTTTGCTTACCATGTGCTTCTGCCGTGATACTTGGCCCTGGTTCAGGCCCAAAATCAATACAGCCAGCTGACCAAGGATTGCATCTCTGAAACTGTGAGCCAGTATAAACCTGAAAGCAAACAACTGTTGTTAGGGTTCTGAATGAGATACCATCCAGCTTTACCTTAATGTGTACAATGCTTGTATTTTTTGAGAAAAAAATATTTGGAGCATAGGCTCAGAAAATGACCTAGTTTGCCAATTTCAACAGTAGTTAGTAGAGCATATCAAAGGCATGCAGGACTTGGACTATTTTCTAAGCCTGTTCTTATGAGGATGTCTAGGGTGCTTTTCTATCCCTTCTTCTGCCAGTACATCATAATAGTACTTTTCAGTCATTGGGACAAAATTTCTTTCAATTTTTCTTAATTTTTTCCAGAAACAGTGCCAAACTGGTTGAGAACCATTGACAAGGTGCAATGGACACTATTTTCATTTTATTTTATTTTTTGGGGGCGTACAGGGGATCAAACTTGGGACCTTGAGATTTCGAGGCAGGCAGTGGAACTGCTCAGCTAAATCCTCGGTCCCTGTATTTTTATTTTTAATTATTTTTTATTTTGGGTGCTGGCGATCAAAGCCAGGGACTCACACATACTAGGCACTTTACCACTGAGCTCCAACCCCAGCTCAAGATCACTATTTATAGAATTTAGGTCTCTAAATTCTTCCAATTTTTAAAAATAATCTTAAGTACACTCTGAACTTCAGTTTTTTCAATTTGAAAATAGCATGTTATTTGTTTAAAGTATGAAATTCCTCATAAATATATGTATCTTTAACAAAACATTGATGAACCAAATTTAATAACAAAAAATTTAACTTTAAAAAACAAAAAACAATATGTTACCAAGTAGAGTGAAGAATTTTGTTCCTCAGAAACACCATTAATAAAAATTAAAAGACAAGCACATAGGATAAAACACTTATAAATTATATATCTAATACATTATATATCTAATTATATAAATTAGATATCTGATTATAAATGTATAAATTATATATCTAATAAAGAAATTAATTTAGACTGGGCATGGTGGTGCATTCCTGTTAACCCCAGCATTCTGCGAGGCAGAGACAGGAGGAATTGCCAAGTTCAAGCCCAGCCCGGGCAACTTAGCAACTTAGACTCTATCTCAAAATAAAAAATAAAAAAAAATTTTTTTTTTGGTACTGGAGATCGAACTCAGGGCCTTGTGCTTGTCAGGCAGGCGTGGTGCCACCGAGCTAAATCCCCGGCTCAAAATAAAAAGTTTAGAGGGCTAGGGATGTAGCTTAGCATGAAGGCCCTAGATATATCTCCAATACCACACATACAAACAAAACAAAACAAAAATAATAACAAAGAAATTATATTTAGAATGTATTGAGAACTCTTACAACTCAGTATTAGGCAATAAAAATAAAAATATTTGAAAAGAAAACTTTTCATACAAAATAAGTATATGGCTAATAAGTCTACTGGTATAAGAAAATGGTCAACATTAGAAGTCATTAGGAAAATGCAAATGACAAACAGAAGGTCTGGTATTGTCAAGTGTTGACAAGAATGTAGCAAAACTGGAATGCTGACACATTGCTGTTATGAATGTACATTGGAACAGTCATTTTGGAAAGCATTTTGTCCTTAAAACTTAAACAGGTATCATATGATTCTTTGGTATCTACCCATGTAGTATAAAAGCATATTTCCACACTGAGTCTTATTTGTGTATTTTCATAGCCCTATTATTTGTAATAGATATAAACTGGAAACAATCCTATGTTTACCAGTTGGTGATTGGAAAAACAGAATGTGAAATATCTGCTCAGTGGAGTACTATATCTGATACATGTAATAATAACACAGGTGAGCCACAAAATCATTCTGAGTAAAAGAAACCATGGACAAAGGACTGTGCCCTGTATGATTCCATTTACGTGAAATTTCTCAAAATTCAAGTGAAGATAAAAACCAGATCAGTGTGCACTTGAGATTGTATTTAAGAGAAGAGGTTGATCTCAGATGGGCACAAGGGAACTTTTTGGATGATAGCAGCATTCTCAAATTGGATTATGGTGATGGCACAATTGTATAAATTTACCCATAATTCAAATAGTATCATGAGGATCAAATCCCTTGTAATGATACTGTGATGGGAAACTTCATCATTTGAATTTATAATTTTCTTCCTCATCTCAATTAATGTTACATCCTTAAATCCTACTATTTCTTGAGTTATCTTAACATCAAATGGAACACACTTTTTCATATTAACTTTTCGTATTTCTTATGTTATCTTACTCATTTAATAGCAGATCGGGAATGATGGCACATGCCTGTAATCCCAGCCCTCAGAGGGTTGGGGGCAGGAGGATTCCTGCTTTTGAAGGTAGCTTAGGCTACATAGTGAGTTCAAGGCCTGCCTGGAAGGCTTAGCAAGTCTCTCACCTCCCCCTCTCCCAATACCAGAACTTCCTCAGTGCCAGTCACTGTGGCCTTTTTCAGAGCTAGGTAATAAAAAAAGTAGACATGTTCCCAGTCCCCATAAATTCCATAATCCAGAGATACACTAGTTAATATCACAAAACAGTCATAAAATTGCTATCGTGAGAGTGCTGTAAAGAAGAATGAATTGTATTGTGAGTGCTTTCAGTCAGTGTTGGAGACCTAATTAAGGAGCTTAGGAATGTTGTCTTTGAAGTAACAATTGAATTGAAATTTGAAGAATGAGTCAGATAGATGAAGGAGAAATTATTTTCAGACAGAGGAAATAGCATGTACAGAAGATTAAAACATGAAGGTAATGAGTACAAGGACTGGAAGAAAGGCCATGTAGCTGCAATGTGGCTAGTGAGGAGAATGGACTGGAGATGTTGTCAATGATGAGACCACACTGGGGCCTTATGGCCATATTGGGCATTTTGTCTTTATCTAAAGAGAAATGGCAAACCATAAAGATATTTTATGGAGGAAAGAATTGGAAACATGATCAGTATTGCATCTCAAAAACCTTCTGGCCGCAGTGTATAGAACAGGTTGTGTACCCTTGTACAACTGGATGAAGCATGGTGCTTTTCATAAAAATGGAGAAAACTAAAGTGGAAAAAGAGTAGTTCATGAGGAAGGCCATTAATTTGGTTTTCTATGTTGTTAGGGGAACAGGTCCCGCACCACTTTTGAGTCCCTGGATCTTACCTTTTCCTAACACTGTTTTTGGAGTCATTCCTAAAGAAATCTGTTGGTGATATTTCCTTTAATTCGTTCTTTTGGGATCTTATTTTTGGCTAGCGCTTCAGCCATCACTTATCTCAGATCATCAGCTGTGGTCTTCACCTCTCTTCTAAGCTCCACATCTCAGTTTTCAGAGACCTTCTAGATATTTCCGTGTGTATATATTTCTGGCCCCTCAGTCTCAATATGTCCTAAATTCAAGTTCCTTTTTGTGCTTCACTAATAAAACATGTTAGGGGTGGTAATGGTAACAGCAGCAACTCTGTTATTCATTAGAGATCCCTTGACCAAGTCCATAAGCCTTTATAATTACCTTTTGAGGTAGATAGTAGCATCCCCTGCATTTACTTTTTCTTGTTTGTGTTAAGATCTAGAGAAGGAATAGTCTAAATACTGTGAACTCTCTAGTGCAAGTATTAAAGATTTGCATTAATTCTAAGAGATATTAAAGGAAGAAACAAAGCTGAAGAAAATACAATATTTTAAAGACATTATTATTTAACTGGTCAAGATTGATTCTCATGAGATTATTAATAGAGATAAAGAATTCATTGAAGTAGTAGGTTATGAAGCCCTGTTTCTAACTTGTTTTATTTAAGGGTATAAATTTTAAGAGTTTCTTAAGTAATTCAGATAGTTTTTGCATAAAATTCGATAGAAATTGAATAATGATGAAAATATTTCCAAACGTCTGTTTCTGTAGTATATTTTCTCAAAAGTAGTTATGTGTTTTTCATTGCTAAAATGCCATCTTTCTGTTAAAAGTATATATTAGATGTATATTTTTATTTCAGATAACTGAAATAAATAGCATATTGCCACAGAAAAATTTAGTAAATTTGGAATGATTATCTTTTTATAACAAAATACCATCATAATGTTCAACCATTATCAGATAATTTTTGGTTACTTTTCACCTAGTTGCTAAGTATTGTAAATACTCTATTAATTTAGTGTAATACATAGGGTGGTTTCTTTTTTTTTTCTGCAATGCTAGGATTGAACCCAGCAATTCTGTACTGGTGAGCTACATCCCCAGCCCTTTTTAAAAAGTAATAAAATATTATTTTAAATTTTAACATTAGTTATTGACAAATTATCCAGGATATTCTGGAATTTTTAATACTCCTGTCTTAGTCTTCTGAGTAGCTGGGATTACAGGTATGTTCCACCTTGCCCAAGATAATGTAATCTGTAAACCTAGGCAACTAGGCATAAATAAACCAGAGTACATGTCAGTCTGCTGAAATAGCATACCACCTATGACATGTAAGTACTGATAGGCTGAATAGGGGCACCAGAATTAAGAGCAGTGAAGCTAAATTTTTGCATTTTCCTTCTGTAAGAAAGAATAAATAGACATGGTACTTTGATCTTTCAGCATCTAAATGAATTATGTATCCTGTGTGTAAACCTAGCCTGGGAAGAATGCTGTTCTAAGGGATAGGATGCTGTCGAAATGTTTGGGATAGGCTGTTGATGTCAGCAATTAGAAAAAATAGATCATTCTAGCAACTCTTTTTCATTATAGATTTGAAGAAGAAAAACACTGCCAATAATGGAATCATAGAAAGGTGTCACTGTTGGCAGTACCCTAGGCAGGAGATTGTGGTGGACTTGTTACAGTAGGTATGAATTGGAAATTATTTAGGAAAAAAAAAATCTCCTTGGATTTGGGACTTTATGTTCATGAAGATTAGGGAGAGGGGAGGCATCTTGCTGGGTGACTCCATGGATGATTGTGTCATCATTAGAGAGAGGAAAAATATAATACAAAGGAAGTAGTTTTCAAATTTGTATTTCTTTATATATCTTTAGAATGGAGCTGTTTTATAATGGTAGGTAACTTAAGTTTGTGCTTACATTCTCTGAGAATTAGCAGAATATAGTTATAAAGAAATAGTACTGGAATATTTTCCTTCACTCTCTTACTTATCACACTGGCAAACTTTTGTTTTTTAACTCATAAGATTTTGAGTGGAATGACTTAGAAATGTGTGTTAATACTTACTGTCTGTTAAAAATACGATCCTAATTTCCCAATAGCATTCACGTTTACAAAATGCTCTTATCAGTAGCTCAACAAAGGAGTAGAGAAATCGAGTATTTATTTTTGAGCCAATAGGTTTTATTGCCCTGTGATATGTTAACTAGAAGTAACAAGTTAAATGAAGATCTCAAAATGATTACAGGAAGTTCATATCTTTCGGTCAAAATTTTAACACCTGACTGTGAACATTATAAATGACTATTTTCCTTTTACAAACTGACTTGCTTTAAAATGATGTATGAAATAATATGTATTTTGCATGTCCTGCTGTAATGATAAAGGTCATATAGTATCATTTACATAATCTCTAGTGAGAAATGAACTCAGTAATATCCTTGCTATAACATATACATTATTTGAGGTTTAAAACTCTCATTATTCATGAAAATTAATTTTACAGTGGGTGTGAATGATCTATCTTATGGCTGGATTTTTGATCATTTTATAAAATAATGTGGAGCAAAGCCTACTCAAATAATAGAAAAACCAGTAAAGAGTGATGCATTTGTCTGACTCTCTGTATACCCGATTGGATCTTGATTGATGGCAATCATTTGTCTTTGTCAAAAAAAGGAGAAAAATTCAGACATTGAAATAGGAGTGCTATCAAACTTTCTACAATGGCAGAAAGATTCTATTAATGGGGCCTTAAAGTATTAACTGTCTCTGTTGGGAAATGATAAAGAATGTTAATTTTTCCTTGAGCATATTTAAGTGTAAAATACATTATTTTGTCTACTGGTGGGATTAAAAGAATACTTATGATTTATGACAGACTGGAATTGATGAAAGCAAAAAAAAGCTTTAAAGTGTGAAAATGGAAGTAGATCTTAATCCTTACTGTTTTTCTCAATGAAATAAAAATTTAGTATAGTGTTATAAAATCTTTATTACTGATACTGGACCTTGGAAAGCTGACTTGAAAGAGGATTGAAGTAAAAGAGGAAACATTTTTAACTGTCTCAGTTTTTGGAATTGTCCTTTCTTCCCAAATATTAAGGCAAAAAAGAAATTCCAGACTTTAAAAAAAATTTGTTAAATAATCTTGATTTGGAAATGTAAAGAGAATGTTAGAATTATTATATATTGAAAGATAGAATTGATAAATAGGATTTTGCATCAAGAAAAATCCTGACCCTTTATAACTTCTTGTAATAAGAAACGTGTCTTATATATTATTATATAAATATCATATATCCTTTTTTTTTTTTTGGTACCGAGGATCGAACTCAGGACCTTGTGAGGCAGGCACGGCACCAGTAAGCTAAATCCCTAGCCCTCAATATCATATATCATCTGAAGGCTGAATATACTTTATACTTAATTTTGGAAATTTATCATTGTTCAGTTATAACTTTAAATATTTAATTGGGCCTTAATGACATATTTGAAAACTCAGATTGCAAATGATGTTCCCTAGAAATATTTTAAAGATTAATTATCTTTGTGTTAATATTAGTGACTTAGATTAAAACCATAAAAATTAGGGCGGGGGATTTAGCTCAGTAACGCTGCCCCTACCTCACACGTGTTCACTTGTTAAAAATGGCGTTCTTGGTTGTTGGTTTTTTATTGGTCCATGTTTGTAGTATATAATTGATGCATTCATCTGGGGAGTTTGTACATACACATATCACATCTTACTTCCCTTCCCTGGCCCTCTCCCCCTTTTTATCTCTAGTTCCTTCCATTTTCCAGAGGTCTACCTCCGTGTTTCCTACTGTCTTTTATTTTGCCTTATAAATTATTTATACTTTGAGAGTCTCATATAAGAGGAAGCATGTGATACTTAAATTTCTCTGTCTGAATTATTTTCTAAGCATTATGGTCTCATGTTAGATCTATTGCTGGTTATTTCTGAAAATACTTCACATATGTATTTAATTTCTAAAGTGTAGGGCCATTTTCGTGTGAAAATTGTTGGTTTAGTTGAACTTTTACATAAAAACTAATCTTTTAAAAAAATTCTTTTGGTATCTGTTACAATAAAAGAAAGAAAAGATAAATCTTAATGGTGTGTGATACTGAAAATGTACCTGTGAAATATAGTGAGTTCAGATTTCATTGTAATTAAGTTTGTCATTGAGGAACACATACCAAAAACCTAAGATATTTATAAAGAATAAACTATTAAAGATAGTTTTCATAAATACAGTTCTGCACATGAGATTTGGAAATGTGGAAAGCATTAACTGTATTCTTAGCACAGTATACACAGTATTTCATTTAACTTTTATTTGAAGCCCTGTTGTTAAATTTATGTGCCAATTTTGAATGATCTAGTCAAACAGCTTTAAAGAGGTTCATGCATGTCATGTAGGACAGTTCAATTCATTCTGCAGATTGTGAGAATTAAGACTCAGAGTCATGTTAACTACCCAAGGTTACACAGTGGTTCAGTAGCATAGAAAAATTAAAATATGAATATATAGAATTCAGACAAGTTCTTTAGGCTAATCCAGTTGTTTTTTTATCCTGACTGTATAATGGAATCACATGGAAAGCTTTGAAAAATATGTTGGTACCAGAGATGCTGTTGGGGATATTTTTAACAGCTTCCCAGGTACATCTAATTCTTGTAGAACATTGGAAACCACTGAGTTAAGTCATAAGATCTATTTTGGGGGAAACTAAGACAGCAAATACTGGCCATAGCTGCATATGTGTAGTATTTCGGATCAAATTTTATATAACAGCATACATATTTTATGTTAATGTTTAAAGTGTTAATTTTTGTTTATATGAGGTGACTCCCTGGAAAAGCTTTAATGGCCTGGCTTGTCCTCTATCAGTCACTTGTAGGGTAAAGCAGGAGTGGCATCTGCACTGCCCCTGCCCTGTTCACACGTGTGATTTGTGTGTTCTGCAGCTATGGTCATCGTAGACCTCACAAGGTGGTTGTGGGGAGAAAAAGTATGGACCCAGTGTCTACATCTGTGTCTTTAGGCTGGTGCATCCCTGGTTTCCTCCAGGACAGTACTTGTCTTCTTCATGTGTCTGGAATTTTACCTTTGAGTTGATCCTGTCAGGCTTCTTTGAAGAATTTCTCATAATTTTGGTTATGTAGATTGTATACTTATTTTCATGTATTCACTGTTCTTTCTTAAGCTCATGTCTTTAGCTTTTAAAACAGTGACCATCAATCACATTATAAAACCAGGTATAGAGTTTCTTAAACTTGTTAGCTGCCTTCCCTCTGAACTTCAGTGTCTTTCTAGCCTGTGGCATTCAACAGGATATAGAAAAATAAACATGTTATCACCTCCTTCCCTCTGTGCTTACAAAAATGTCGCTTAACTCTTACTTCTCCATGCAGAATGTGTCTTCAGTCCTGGGGTGGCAAGGAGAAAGAAAGACTCAAGCCACGTGTCCTTGGTTTCCATCCAGAGGAGCCTGTCTGTGTGAAGAGTTCACCTGTATCTGTCCTTTACACTGATCAAAAGGGTGTGCATGAATGGTGTATTTTATTGCTTCTCTCTTCCTACTCCCAGGAGAAACAAAGGAAGCAAAACAATTAATTCCATACTTTTCCTTAAACAATGTTGTTTGAGATTTTTGAAGAACTAGAAGAAATAAAAGTTTGAACATATGTACAGACGGGCATATGGAGTACAATGAGTAAAATATATTTTTTAAATTATAGCACTTTCAAGGTGGTAGGGACTTACAGATTATTTAATTTAGCACATTTATCTTGTAGATGAGGAAACTGAGGCCAAAATAGGTTAGGTAGGTTTTTCTCAGGACCCAACAGTCAATGAATTACGAAGTCTGAACTAGTATCTACATATTATTTCTCCCCGTCTGGTACTGTTCTCCCATTCACTGCCTTGCTTTTCCATTATTATTACAGAATGAGATAATTAAACATTTTTTTAAAAAAGTATGTCTGGACACAACATAGAAAATACAATATGTTAAAGAATAAAGAAAAAGGTAGTTAGGAAGCACATAGTTTTTTTAAATAATAGAACTTGGAAGAGTTAAGTAATTTAAGTGATAGAGGAGATCAGGTATAAAAAGAGCACATGAATCACCCTAAAATAGCATCTTTCAAAGCAGATGTTTGGGGACCACTTATGGCATTAATTTCCATTTTCATGTTTTTGCGATGCTTTTACTGAAAGTTCTTATTTTGAAATCCTTTGCCTTCTTTATATTTTATTCTATTGTTTTTTCCCCCAAAGTAGGGGCGATACTGGAGGGGAAGTAGCCAAACATATGAGGTTTCTGTTGAACACTTTTCATCTAACAGCAGAATAAAATTAAAATTAAAGTAATAAACTTAAATTTTATTTACCTTTAATTTACGCAGTTACTTTTTAAAAACTAGATGCCTGTTGTTAGTGTAGGCATTTAAATGTGTCGTTGTATCTTAACAAGTCAGCTTTCACATAATAGGTGTAGAATCCGTTTTTAAAAGTGAAATTACATTCAATAAGAATTGTGTGCATTAGGAGAAGAGCACAAATTATCCAGTGTGTACTGTATCATATAACAGTGACACTCCTTTAAGAACTTCATTTTCTTCCTTGATTGTAAGAGCAAAATCATTTTAACTTTGAGTTTACCAACTTGGTTTGAGATCCAAGAAGGAATGATAAGAATAAAATACAAATATATTTATCATTTTCATGGACTTTATTAAGGGCATACAAGATGTTAGGCATTTAGCTAGTAGATCTGAATTCATGCATATTGAAAAAAATAATAGACTCTGCCCTCAATCTTAGAGCCTAATGGTATTACAGATGTGTTGTATAGTTAATTACAGCATACTTTTATAATCTTACCCATAGAAATAATAGAATTAATTAGAAATCTATATAGAAATAGAATGAATACAAGTGGATTGAAAATGATAGAATATGAGAACAAACAGAGCCAACTGTACAGATATGTTTTCTTTTGCTGAACTTATAAAAATATCTTACGTTTAAGAATAAGTGTTTATTACAAACCCTCATTGTGAGATTGTGAATACTTGCTAAATGTTTTTTAAGTAATTTGGAGTTAAGCAGGTGTTAAGCTTTACTGTGCTTGATAAAGGGCAGTTTATTCCTCCTGAGAATGATTGAAATCTTCATGGAGAGAAAAAAAGCCACATCAGCTTCCAGTTGTCAAAATTCAGTTTTTAAAAACTCAAGCATTTCCCCCAATGGGTTTCCAGATTGAAGAACATATGGACTCTATCTTCTGAGTAAAATACTTACATTTTCCTTTTGAATTACTTTAAGACTTCATCCTGATATGAAAAGTGTAAAATGAAATCATAAGGTATTTAAACATCATGTACTTCTTCTCTTTGATTTCTTTTTTTTAATATAGGTTGGTAATAACCTTATAAAACTTAGAAATCATGCTTTCTTTTACAATGCAATACATTTATTTCAGGAATAATATTGTTTATTTTTTTAGGGTATGAAAATATATAGCAATTATTCTTGGTGTTAATCTCTCTAATATGATTATTGATTTTAGTGGATTTTAAGTAGATATTCATTTATCTTTTGATGCAAACTGCTGCCTTGTGATACATATTTGATGCAAATTTACTAAGTAATTGAAATAGCTTTTTTTTTTTTTTTTTTTTTTGGTACCAGGGATCGAACTCGGGTCCTCGTGCTTGTGCAGCAGGCAGTGAAACCCCTGAGCTAAATCCCTGGCTTGAAATAGCATTTTTAACACTTCTGTGACTAAGGAAAATGCTATGGCTGATCAGGAGGCTGACTTGCTTATTTACAGTAAGACCAATAAGCTGAGTAGGGCATAACAAAAGAAGCTTAATCAGGATAGCTTCTTACTGTTTAAGCAGGTTAATCTGCTATTAAAAAGATGCAATTAATTTATTTTACATAAATTATTTTTAAGCATGGGAATGTATGGCTTTCAACTAATTTTCTTTAAAAAAAAAAAAAGTCAAGCACATTTAAAAAGGAGTTGAAAGGAAAGAGCCACAACTCTAATAATTTAACTTTCCTGTTTCCTAGTGAAATGGTTTAGGGAATCTCATGAACCCTTTAGAACGTTTCTGCTTTTTATTCATATGCCTGCATGATCCTCATTTGGTAATCCTGACTTTGTTCTGTGAAATTGATTGGCAGTCATTCTGATTTACACATGTGTCAGTGGTAGGAGAACCAGGGTCTTTATCCCCCCCCCCCCCCCGCCATGCTATGTACTTAGCCTAACACATGTAACTAAATGAATGAAACAAATAATGACAAATAAACTTATGAGTAAAGTAACTGGCAAAAACCATGTATGTGGTTATAAAGGCAAGAATAGAAACTGTCCGAATCTTCCAGCGGTGCATTTTGTTTTGTTAGCATTCTAATATGATTAAGGAGAAGTTCTGGCGGCCATAGCAATGAAACCTTAGAACCAATGGAAGCGTGACCTCCATGGCTTCTCTGTGCCCCAGTTAGGGTATATAGGCACTCTGACACAGGCCTTAGGTTGTGTGAATTGGCAGCGCTGTCTGGTACTTCAATGTCCAGAAGACCACTTTTCTTCCATTTATAGGCTTTATTTCCAATCAAGATGAATGTTGTAATTATAAGATTTTTAATTAAATGTATACTTGACTTGTGGTAGTTTTAAGACAATGCATATTTTAGATATTGAAATTAATATAGATAGTAATGCTCTTTGTTGGAGCTATTTCAGTGCCATTGAATTTTGTAGAAATAAATTTCTCATTTCTTTCTCTTCCTATTCAAAGTTGAATATTGATATAGTAGTGTCAGTATTTGAAGTATAAAGCCTTATTGAACAAGCTTGTTAAAAAAAATGCACAGAGGCCAGGGATTTAGCTCAGTAGTTCTGCTGCCTACCTCGCAAGTGTAGGGTTCCGAGTTTAATCCCTGGTACCAAAAAAAAAAAAAAATTAAATTAAAATCCACAGAACTCCTTGCCTTTACAGATTAATGAACTGAACATGAACAAACCCCTGGAAGTCTGCAGCCTTTGTGATTTTTTACTTCTTCTGTACTTGTGAGTTTTTCCTTTCCCACTGTCTTGAACTCACTTCACTCAGGCTCTTGTCCCACTAGCCTACTGAAACTTTTTGCCCAGTGTCACCAGTGACATCATTATTGCAAGTAGTCAGTTCTTAGTTTTTGTCTTGACTTATTGGTAAGATTGATGGAGTTGATTCCTGCCTTCTCCTTGAAACACTTTTTTATTTGGTTCCTAGGACTCTATATACTTCTGGTCTTCCTCCTTCCAATGGCCTTTCCTCAAATTTTCTTGCTGGTTTCTCCTCATCTTTTCAGCTTCTGTGTTTTTGGAGTGACCCATGTCTCAATTTGGGGATTTTTCCTTTTTTCTGTTCTGACTGTGCTCACTTCCTCATAGCTCTCAGCCAGTCCACTCCTGTATTATATAAACATTCAACACCCATGACTTCTGAACTATGTATGCTGTCAGGTCCCTTCCTGTGAACTCCATATACATGTTCAGTGTCTACTTTGTATCTCCACTTGGACATCTGCATTACTTTGGACTAGACACACTGCTTCAGTGAAAAACTTCCAAAATCTCAGGAAGTGACTGGCCATAATAGAATTCCATTTCTTTTTCATGTAAATTATAAAGCATGTTTCCAATAGGTGATTTTTTTTTACCCCCCTCTTTACTCTCTTGACTTCATAGCTTCTAAGTTTGCCATGTTCATCTGCATCAAGACTATAGAAGGGGAAACAGCATGGACAGCCGTATGTAAAAAAGTTTTATGATTGGGGTGTGGAAGGCAGTGGCTCCAAGGACTTCTGCTCACATGTCAGTGGCAGCGCTCAGTCATAGAGCCACAACTGCAGAGGAGACTGGGAAAATATGATTCTCCTCCTCCTCTTCCTCCTCCTCCTCCTCCTCTTCCTCTTCCTCCTCTTCCTCCCCTCCCCTCCCCTCCTCTCCCCTCCCCTCCTCTCCTCTCATTGAACTCAGGACCTTGTGCTTGCAAGGCAGGCACTGTGCCACTGAGCTAAATCCCCAGCCCTCTGTTACAGCTTTCTAGTGGGAACCTCAAATAAAGCATGATTAAAACTTAAGCTTTGGATTTTCTTGTTCCTTTTGGAACCATGGATTGAACCCAGGACTTTGCACATGTTAAGCATGTGCTCTGCCAAGGAGCACCACATCCAGCCGTAAAATCATATTTTAAGCCTTTTAAAAAATCAAAACGTACACTCTTCATATTTTCTTCCATCTCATATAATATTAATTCTGCTCTTCCAGTTTCTCAGAGAAAACCCTTATAATATCATTACTTCCTTTCTTCTCATATCCTATGTGTGAACTATTAGCATGTCCTTTTGACTCACTCTTCAAATGTATTCAGAATTCATTGACTTCTCTCTACTTTGACTGCCTCCACTTCTCCAAACATGGATAATTCTTTTCTGGTTTATTGCAGAGGTGTCCAAACTGGACTTAACAGTTTCTAACATCACCCTCTGCACCTAAAGCCAGGTCTTCACAGCAACCAGAGTGATCACCTCAAATCATAGGTTAGATCTTGTCACATCTCTGCTTAAAGTCTGGCACCTGACCCCACAGAGAATAAAAATTAAATTCTTATCTTAACCTATGAAGTCTCAACATGATTTGGCCTTCTTAGTAACTGTTTGAGCTGTACTTACTCTGTAACTCTTTATCTAAAATGACCTCTTTTTGGCTCTATGATCGCCCCAAGTACATCTGCCACGGGGCCTTTGCATTACTACTATCCCTGCCTGAAAATCTCCTTCAGATATTTGCATAGTCAAGGCCTTTACGTTCTTCATGTCTTTATTAAAAGATTGCTTTCTGATATAATCCTCTTAAGATATCAGCATGACTCCCATTCCCACCCTTGAATTTTTTTCTTTTTTCTGTTTTTTCTTAATGGTACTTACTGTTATCTGTGACCAGAGCTAGTTGAGCACCATGTCACTTTCCAGAGTGTAGAATTGTTGTTGGAAGATGACTACCCAGTGGGGGACGGTCATGTGACTTGGTCAGACCAGTGGAATGCAAATAAAAGACATGGATATTATGTCTGAACTGAGGTAATGTAGCTTCTGCTGGGCATTTCCTGTGTTCTTTTCCCATGTTTACTTTTTGTTTCAGAATTTTAGTCACTGTACTTTAGTTCTTGGACTGTTTTGCTCCATACACTGTTTAATTAATTTTTACTGACATTCAGAGTCTATTTTATTGTGAACAAACTTGTCTTATATCCTTTCACTTTTTTTTCCTGCCCTTCTTTATATTTATCACCCACCTTCTGTCATGGAGAATTGTAGGCAGATTTCCATTATACTTTAATAGGACAAATAAAAATTAGGAAAATTAAGGGCCGGGGATTTAGCTCAGTGGTTCCGGTGCCTGCCTCGCAAACACAAGGTCCCGAGTTCGATCCCTGGTACCAAAAAAACAAAACAAACAAAGAATTAGGAAAATAAAATCTTTTATGTCCTCATGTGTAGTTCCTTTTAATCTAGTTTTTATATTTTTTTCCTCTGAGTTACTGTTTTGCAGTCATAGTGTCTGCCTAAAACTCTTCGCCATCTTGTCATTGTTACAGGACAAAAGCTAAGCTCCTTAGCATGATGCCAGGAGCTAAGGTGAGTGGGGAGAGAACGTAGCTGTCTAGCAGAGGAGTAGCTTGTTCAAAGAGCAGACCAAAAGTGAGAGTAAGCCTTTCACCACTCCTCGTGACTAGAGGAAGTGACCAGTTCTCCCAGCTACATTTCTTCCCATAGAAGGGCATACCTGCAAGGGTGGGTGGATCAGTACAGACTTGGAAGCCATCTCATCAAGGAACTCTGAAACTGAAGGCTCAGGCAGTGTTGTGGACCTTGAGGTAGGAGGGAGGGCTGGAGAGTGAGGCAGTCTTCAGATAGAGTAAATCAGAGTCCATTAGCAAGAGAAACATGTCTTCAAGGTTGTTTCTTTCCTTCCCCAGTAAAGAGACTTTGGCAGAGGTTCCTGAAAAGTACTTCAGCCCCAAGGCTGCAAATAAAGAGACCTATGGTAGGAATAAAGTCATCAGGGGTAGGAAGTGCAAAGAGCATGAGTGGCCACGGGGGCCTGATACCCTGACTGCAGCTCCTCCAGAGCTTGCAAAGAGTGGGTTGTACATCAAGTCTGGTATGAGGGGAGCAGCTTGCTCCTGTGAGGCCTGCCAGGGAGAGTGTTTAGTGAGACCTGGAGAAGTATCACACATATGTTTTTAACCAGGAGCTAGCACGATGTGGCATCTTCCTGTTCTTTGGCCACTTCTTGTTCTTTGGCCACTTCTTGTTTTATACTGTCCAAAAATTCTGGAAACACTTAACTTTAGCCTATAGCCAGTTGCTTCGTAATTATTTGGCTTTGTTAATGCCATTCCCTGAGGAAGAATACTTTTTCTTATTGTCCTAATTAACATCTGTCAGTAGTTTCAGGCAACTTGTGGCTAACAAGCCCTTCTATAACTTTGGATAATGTCCTGCCTCTATTTCCTAAGGCACTTTTTGCATGTATTACACTTGTCTCTTCACATACCTGTTTCTGTCCTTAGAATGTGAGGTCTTTGAGAATGACTTTTTAATATCAAATAATGCTGAATCTCCAGTCCTGGAAGAGGTCCTTTCGCATCACTGGTTCTCAAATAGTGTTTGTTGATTAAGTGACTGAATGAAATAAGTGAAATATAAGCTTATTAGTTTGTAATTCCTGGTCTTTTAAAGTATGGCCTGAGCCTGTCTTTCATATCTCATTTCCTACTGGACCAACTAAATGAGACAGCTTCCAATTTTCTGACTTCTATACATTTACTTATGCTGTCTGAGAAGCCTATTATGCCACCATCTTTGTGTATCAATTCAAACTTGATCCTTCCTTAAGGATCTTTCTCTAAAAGCTCTTTACCCTAAAGCCTTTCTTGAGCCCTTTCAAACAGAGGTAAGCATTCCTTTCTTTGAATTTCTATAATTTCAGGGCTTTTGGTTTTCTTACGGTGTGCATTTTATGCCATATAAATATGTTTGTTTATTTTATCCAGTTTAATAGATTGTAAATGCCTTGAGATTAGAGACTATATTGCCCTCATAAGGGTATGTTACAGCACCTCCACCAGTGCTTTCCAGATAGCAGCAGATACTTAGAAAATATTTTTAAATGAATAGAAGAAAGCAAGATTGGTAATTGTGAATAAGAAAAAAATGAAATGTAGCAAAGAGAGAGTGGAAAATAAATCACTTCAGAATGTGAAGAATTGCCTCAAAATTGAAAGTACTAGAAAGTTTCTAGGAGATGACAGTAACTATTCAGAGAACTGGCTTCCAACTGTCTTAAAAACCTGGAAGTGAAACATAATAAGCCTGTCTTCCCTTGTGAATAAGGAGCACATACTTTTTACTAATGCTTTAATTTATCTAGTTTGCAAAGCACAATATACATATTTTTTCTTTTATGCTAGTTAAAATCAGTTATTCTCAGTATTTACAGAAAGTTTTGAATTAAAAGCAGGAAGTATTGTAGTATGCTACATTGTTGCTCCATGTAAGCCTTTAAGTTATTTATTTAAATATAAAAATACTATATAGGGATGATATTTCTTTGCTTTCTCTTTCCTTTCCTACTACTTGGAAACTATTTTAAGAACAACAACAAACATAGGATAAGGCCTAAGTTTGAGAGAAATAAAGCTTCTAAGTGCCAGAGCAGCAATCTTCAGATTGCTTTGTTTATATGTTTGTAAAGCATCTAGTTATTCTAGATTTGGAGCAAGTGATCGTTTTATGAGAAATATTCAGTGAATGTAGTAAAGTTCAGGTACTCAGGTATAAATGCTGACCTGCATGACACAGAACTTTCATATAATTTATAAAGAGTTTTTGAATTCCATTCATATCTGTCACTTTACAAAAGAGAAGTTTAAACTGGTGCCAATATAATAAACTGTCATAATGAGTATATTAACAGGCCCAGTATAAACATCTTAGGGATAGTATCCTAAAATAGTTTTGGTAATAGAAAGTCATATTTGAGATCTAACTGCTTATCAGTAGACAATCACTTGACTTCTGCGCTTTAATTCTTCACCTGTAAAATAGGATTTATAGCACTAATTTATGGGGTTGGTTTGAGAATTAAATGAGATCACATGGTTTAAAAAAAACTCAGTGTTCTACCTGGTACATTATGGGCCATCTGTACATTTTAGTTCCCATTCCTTTTTGAGAAGCATAATATAATAATATTTCTCAACAGAGTGAGGTCCTTTCTTCCTAAGACTTCAGATCATTCTCTGCATGCATAATGTCCAGCCTGGTGATTATTTACCATACATTCCTCCATATCTCCATCTGGCCAGTGATCTGTCAACTGAAGAAAGTCTTCAAGTATAGTATGAGCCATTATTACATCATGTTTTAGTACAATGTGAAGACTCAACTATGCTAAATGAGGGAACTAGGTATATTGATTAAACTGATACAGCAATTAGCCTGTTGGATAACCAGATTTACCCTCCTTCACATGCCAGTTATATTAATTATCATTAATATGAGTAGATTGCAAAGCAGAATCAATTTTATTTCTTAATGGATCAATATCTAATAAAACCTATAATTAAAATTATAAAATATTAATGAAAGAAATCAAAGAAGACATAACAGCAAAATGGAAGTACATCTTATATTCATGGGTTGGTTGTTAAAATGTCCATACTGCCCAAATGAGCTACAGATTCAAAAGACTTCTTATCAAAATACCATGACATTCTTCATAGAACTAGGAAAAAACAGTCCTAAAACTGAAATGGCCATAGCCATCTTGAGCAAAAAGAACAAAAGAAAGAGGCATTACACCACTTGACTTCAAAATATACTACAAAACTATATTAATCAAAACATCAAGGTGTTGGCATAAAAACAGTTGCATAGAACAGTGGAACAGAATAGAGAGCCTAAAAGTAAATCCATATAACCATAGCCAACTGGTTTTGACACAAGGGCTAAGAACAAACATGGCTAAAAGGATAGTCTCTTCAATTAATGGTGCTAGGAAAGTTGGATATCCATACATAGAAGAATGAAACTAGATCTCAATCTCTCACCAACTACAAAACTCAACTCCAAATGGAATATAGGCTTAAATATAAGACCTGAAACTATGAAGCTACTAGAAGAAAACATAGAGGAAATACTTTAGAATATTGGAATGGGCAAGGATCTTTTGGATAAGATACCAAAATTATAAAAAAAAGACAAAAAAGCACAAGGACCCGAGTTTGATCCCTGGTACCAAAAAAGAAAAAAGAAAAAAGGAACAAAAATAGACAAATGGTATTATACTAAACTTTAAAAAGCTTCTGCTGAGCAAATGAAATAGTTAGCAGAGTGAAATGACAATCTACAGGATGGAAAAAATATGTTTATACTACACATCTGACAAGTGGTTAATACATATGGAATATATAGGCAACCCCAAGGACCCAGTAGCAAAACCAGACCTGACTAAAAAATGAGCAGTGGGGGGCAACCCACTTTCCAGTACCCCTTCTGTCTCTCTTTGAAGCTTTTTTTCTCCCCCCCAAATTTTCCCACTCTTAAAAATAAATAAAAAATTTTAAAAAATGATTAGTGGACCTAAGAAATTTGCAGTAGACCTCAACAGACAGCTATCAAAAGATGACATACAAATGAAGCTGGGCATGGTGATACACACCTATAATCCCAGCTACTTGGCAGGCTAAAGCAGAAGGATTACAAGTTTGAAGCCAGGTTAGGCAATTCAGTGAGGCCTTGACTCAAAATAAACTTTTAAAATAAAACTAGACATACAAATGTTCAATGGGTATAGGAAAAAATGATGAACATCACTGATCATTAGGGAAATGCAAATCAGAACTGTAGTGAGATTACCCCTCCCAGTAAGAATGACTATTCTCAAAAAGACTAAACATAATAAGTGCTAATGAAGATGTGGGATAAGAAGGAATGTTTCATACTGTTGATAGAAATGTAAAATAGCACAGCCATTATGGAAAACAATATGGAGCCCCTCCATTTGAAAATATACTACCATGTGACTCAGCCATCCTACTGCTAAATAGCTAGATATATATCTAAAGGAAATGCAATCAGTTGGTCCTTTGACCATGTTTATTGAAGTACTATTCACAGTAAAGAATGGAAACAGCCTTAATATCCATGAACTGATGAATGGATGAATAAAATGGTATATATGTGTCTTAGGTTTTTTTCCTCATTGCTGGCATAAAATGCCTGACACCAAAAGTTAAAGGAGGAAAAGTTTATTTTAACTCAGTTTGTAGAGGTTCTGTCTGGCTCCACAGCAGGGTGGCATAGCAGAGGAGAGCATCACAGAGGAGAAACAGTCCATGGCAAAGCAGGGCAGGCAAAAGGCATGAAGCAGCAAGCAACTGCAGCAGCCCTCTTTCTGTCCCTGATACTCTATCTAGGCTAATGAGGGTAGATAACACTCACACCCAGGGTGGGGCACCCTCTATCTGAACATCACACCCTTAATCCCAGCATCACATCTTTTTTTTATCCATTAAGTTCATTGGTATATTTTAGGTATACAATATGATGACATTTATCATTGGGAATTTGTACCTTTACATGATATATCTTGGTTCTTATTTTTTTCCCCATACCCCTGCCCTCCCTTCAACCCCTCCACCCCTCTCTATTTACAAAGACTGTTTCCATTTTTTCTTTTTCTCATATTTATTCCAGCATCACATTTTTTTTTTTTTTTGGTACGGGGACCTTGCGCTTGCGAGGCATGAGCTAAATCCCCGGCCCCTACCAGCATCACATCTTCTTTAATCCCAGCATCACACACTTTAGATCCAGCCACCTCCAAAAAAGCCCCAGCTGTGACCACATAAGATTTTGGGGGGGGGGACATCTAGATACAAGCCATAACAATACTAATAAAATAGAATACTATACATCCATAAACACAAGAAAATCATGTAATTTGTAACAACATGGATGGAACTGGAGATCATTATGTTAAGTGAAATAAGTCAGGCACAGAAAGATTGCTACCACATAATCTCACTTATGTGGTGTCTAGAAACAGTGATCTCAGAAGTTGAAAATACTGTGTAATAGTATTTACCAGAGGCTGGGGGATGTAGAGGGGGGAGAAATGGGAAAATAACCGACTAATAGCTTTCTACATAATAGGTAATAGTAAGAACTTCTGTGTGCTCTCGCAGAGCAGGGGACTATAGATAATAATGCACTGTATATCTCAAAAGGAAGAAATAATTTTGAAGATATGGTAAATGAATGTTTGAAGAGCTATTTTTCAAGATATATTTAGCATGATTCAGTATAATTTTTACATATATAGAAACATCACATGATAGCCCACCAGCATGTACAATATTTGTTTTTATGTAAAGAACATGTAATAAGACCTATGCATAATTATTTACAGTCATGTATCACTTAACAATTGGATTATATACCCAGAAATGTGTCATTGGGTAACTTCATTGTTGTGTGAGCATCACAAAGTATAGATACACAAACTTTAGATGGTTATCACTGCACTATGAAATGACTGATCAAAAAATGTGTGTGATTAAAAGTTTTTTTTAAATTATGGAACACACATTGCCATCAGTCTCCCTAAAAATATACCCCCCTGGCTTCAAGAACACTCATCTCATTGTTCTTGGCACTTTCTGAAGCAGTTCTGGAAGTCCTCCTTTGTGAGTGTCTTTACAAAGTATAATAAAAAAAATGCTATATATATATATATAATATATATATATATGGAATGCTGCTGCTGAGTGCCATCCAATGGAAAGGCAGGCTCATAAAAACAATATGGTGGGTCCTCATCCATCTTACTCACCAGATCTGGCATTGTCTGCCTTCTGACTCTTTCCCAAAATCAAAATGACCATTAAAGGTATGTTTTGAATCAGTTCACGACATTGTCATGATAGTGCAACTAAAAACACTTATGAAAGAGATTTCTAGGACAGCTTAAGAATGTGGCAAGAGGGATGGGAGAAGCATTTTTGGAGTGAGGAGGAGTATTTTGAGGGCATTAATGGCATTGTGTCTTTTGCTGTAATAAATTTTTAAATAATTTAAACATTATACCATATTTTTCAAATATACCTTGTATAATCATATGGCATCATATATGTGGTATATCACTGACTGAAATGTCCTTATGTAGTGCAAGATTATATTTTTTGAGGTCCAGAATGATCATGGATTTATCATTTCAGACATTCTGAGGAGCCTGATCATTTCCCTTAAACTTCCTTCTTTTTGTCTGCTAGCCGAATCAGTCCTAAATCTTGAATGCATTTATTCAACTCTCTTTCTATTCCCGTTTCCAGGTTACCAAGTATAGTGGAGGGTCAGAAGGATTAATTCACTGATAGATTAATGTTATACTAGATTATTGGTTTCCAGTCTCAGCAGGACCTTTACAACTAGTTAGTATTTTTTACATTTTTTTATCTTAATGAGAAAAAAATTGAGGGCTTTGATAGAAGGGGAGTGAAAAGATAAAGGTGTCATTTACCTGAAAGGAATGTAGTTTAAGCAAGTGTGGTCATGAAGAATGATTATATGCTGCATCCCTGATCACATTGAGGTATGGATAAACAAACTACATCCATACAATAAACTATTATCAACAGTTACAGAGAATATGAAGTACTGAGGGCTGGGATGTAGTCAGTTGTGGCATATGCAAGGTCCAGGTTCAATTCCCAGCATGGCAAAAAAACAACAAGCAAACAAACAACATGTATTAATTCATTCTATGTATACCATGGGCAGACCTCAAGAATATGCCAAGTGAAATAAACTGGTCCCAAAATTGTGCATACTGTATGAGTCTGTTAATATAATATAACATGATTCTATTAATATATCCAGAATAGGTTAATATGTAAAGAAAGAAAGTGTGTTACCAAGGGCTGGGAGGAAAGGGTAATGAGGAGTGGTTGGTAATGGTTATGAAGTTTTCTGATGAGATGATGATAAAAGTATTCTGAAATTAGATTATGATAAGTATTGCACAGCTGGATATTAAAAATCATCATATACTTTAAACAGGTGAACTTTACTGTACATCAGTTATATCATAAAGCTTTTGAAAAACTAAATTAGTAGAACTTCTCTTCATTCTTCATTTTCTGGACATACTTAAGCAGGATTAAATATGCAGTGGTGTCTGCTCACTGCTTTGGAAAGTCTTGTTCTTTTGCCTTCGTTGGCACCACTCTGCTGTAGGTCCCTTACGATTGTAGTGATGGTGAATAAGTTACTGTACTTCCTTCTGGTTTTGTTTTTTACTTGTCCTTCCCTTTTCTGCAATTTAAAAAATATTAGCATTTCCCAAATTCCATTCTCCCCTCTCTCCTGACCTTTAGGTAAGCTTTTCTCTGAGTCTAGCTCAATACTTGACTTATAATAAACATCATTTTAACTTTCTTGGATAAATGTCTGAATTCACTGACGCTTAAGGCTTGTCACTTTCCCAGTTATATATCTGTACTGCAGGTCTCTCTTTCAAGTTCCAGTTTTATTACTTAACTACTAGAAAGAAGTACCTGCCTAGATGTTATTAGCCAGCCAGGACACAGTTTTTCTTCCCAGCCACACCTATGATTTTTTCACTTAAATAGCATCTTTATTCATTCATTTTCCTTTTGTCACAAGCTCATATATACTTTTTCTCTGCACCCATATAGAAGGTCTCATGAAGTCTTACCTGTTCGCCCTCAAATTTAACCTCTAGGTACCACCCACACTGCCTGAATGCAGGCCTCATATATTGTTGCTACTTAACACACAAACTTGATCATATTATATTAATCCCCCATTGGGGAAGCACAGTATTGTCTGTGTTGACTCTAATAGTTACCTTTACAGTCCTTTTGGAAAACTGAATCTAAGCCTATATTTGTACCTTAGCTCTTTCCATCTTGAGGCTGCCTTGTGCAAACCCTAATAATATTCCTTGCCTGAACTTCCTGAGTTAGAAGTGACCTTTTATGTCTCCATTCCTTCATCTATGCTATTTCTTCAGTTTGTAATGCCTTTTCCGTTTTGTCTAGCAGACTCCTGGTTATCATTTAAGTTTCTATTTAAAAGTCTGTTCATTCTTTAATCAATTCTTTATTAACTGCCTGCTTTGTAAGAGTTACTGTGCTTGGTCAATGAATTAGACACAAAACCTTGTCCTCGTGAAACTTACAAAGTAGATCCTCATTGAAACTTTAATGAAATCCTCAATCCTCCTAAGGCAGGATTAATTAGTATTTTGGTCATAGCTTTACTGGTAGCTAGTAAAATATTGTACAGGAAATGCCATTGTAGTGGAAAGCTCATTGCCTTAAAAGTTGATAGCTTCTTATTATTTATTCCAATAGGTAAGATTTAATTTCTCTATTTTTTAAAATGATAATAGTGTTTTATCATGGCAAAGTTGTTGAAGCTTACTGAAAATATATTATAAAAAACCAGCATCTATTGCAAAGTATCATAAGGCAAAAAATGTTACCTGTTTTTATATATTTATTGTGTGTGTATATATATGTATATATATGTATATATGTATATATATGTGTGTATATATATGTATATATCCGTATATATATACATATGTATATATATATATATATATTTTTTTCCTTTGGTACCAGGGATTGAACTCAGGACTGTGGCTTGAGAGGCAGGTGTGGTGGCACTGAGCTAAATCCCTGGCCCCTGTTTTCTTTTCTTTTTTTGGGGGGGTACCAGGGATTGAACTCGGGTTCTTGCACTTGCGAGGCAGGTGGCGGAACCACTGAGCTAAATCCCTGGCCCCCTGGCCCCTGTTTTAATATATTTTATATGTAATAATTTTCTTTCTAAAAACATCACTTGTTTAAATTGTAGTTGTCTTTTGTTAGAGTTATAACTGACAGTGAAATTAACATTATAGTTTTATTTTCTTTAAAATTTTAACTTTGATTTTAACTTTACTTCTCCTTGATAAAAAGGCTAATTGGAAAAAGAAATAGTTAACAGTCAGGGAAAGCTTGGGATCAAGATTGAGTAATTCACTTGGTTGAAAAATTTTGATAAAATGTCCTAAGTATAATCAGTTGAAGAGGGGTATTAGATTGCTTTGTAAAGTAAATAGAAGCATATACTGAATAGTTCCATGCAGAAATTCTTTGCATAAAATATAGTTTTACACAAATACAATAGATACTACTGTAGTATCTCAAGATATCACATTTCCATGTCAGGCCTCAGTAAAGGAAGAATTCTGCTTTAGAAAATGTCTCCTTTGCTAGGATGCACAGAATTTAAGGCTTTTTTGTTTTAGTTTAAGTTTTTCTTTGTCCTTTTCATTAAGACAGCACAGTACATAGATCACTTGCAGTTGACTTATGGCTGGGACTTGCTAAGCAGAGATTTTAGTTATTTTTGTGATCTATCTGCATGAAGGCAGCATAGATGCGGTTTGTGACATAAAGCATTTTCCCACATTGTATGATACCCTATAGTACCTGAACATTATTTCACTAAGATTTACACAGAAAGTGAAACCCTTCTAGAACTTAAGCACTTTTATCTTTGAGCTGACAGTGTACTGAAAATGTTTACTGCTTTTAAGGGGTTACCGTGTATTTAAGTTGTAGCTAATGTCTACCGTGAATTTTGAATCTAAAAATATGGAAATAGAAGCTTCTTAGATATAGGAGTTTAAAAAAACTAGTAATATAAAAATTTAAGAACAAAATATGATGTGCTAAATTTTTTCAGGATTTAGAACACTGCTTTAGCTAGAAGAATTTATTACTGACTTCTGTTAAGGTCATCAAGATTTATCAGGTATTGTCACAGGGAAGTGGGTAAGATGGAAAATGGGAAATTTTTCTAATATGATTGCATTGTGACAGTTTTTCTTTTTAAAACTAGCATCCTTTTATTGATAAAGATCCAAGTTACAACAAAATGATCATAAACTAATGAGATGACAGACACATGTATCAGACTGTTTTGATAATAGGCATCAATTCACTGCGATTTTAGAATAATTGGGATATTTACATATCTATTTCTAATTTCATTAATTAACATTGTTCTGGAAAATATTCTGATTTAATAAAACAATATCCAGAAAATAATCTACCTTAATAATGCAATGTGAACTTAATGGCTTTATTTTGATAAATATTAATGTTTCTTTTTTGGTACTTGGCTACTTTAATCTGTTTATTGAATTTTGATTTGTTTTTTTTTTGACAATCAGACCTCTTCTTGATCTGACCACTTTGCTTACAGCAGGCAAGCTGTTACTGAAGGGCTTTGTTCTGTTTTCTATACAGTATCTGAGTTTAGATTTAGCTCTAGGGAAGAAACAAAGGAAGCCAAGTATCATGTAGGGAGGAAGGAGAGGTAGGGTTTTCTCAGGGCGTTCAGACTGTGCTCATAGCAATATACTGTGACCACTGTGTATCTGCAGGGCTCAGCCTGTGCACAGGTCTGCCGGGATGTGTCCTCTGGAGTTGGGCAGCTTGGAAGCCACACCAAGCAGCTCTGTTCTGTCACACATACTTTTTATGATTTACTAATTTTCACACTGTCTTCTCCATGAAATCAAGGATAACATCTTAATAATTCTTATATCCCTAGCAGCTGGTACAGTAAATGTTGATTGTTATTAGAAAATATTTTAGTATTCTGTTAGAATATTCGTCAGTTCTATGCTAATTGTGTAATCAGCTTGCCATACTTTTTCTGAAGAAAACTAAAAACCTCTTATAATTTAAATGTGAAAATTAATAATCAGTTTATAGTTGTACCATAAATTTGTTAGAGAAAGAATGTGAATCTTACCTTAATTATTGATTCTGTGTTTTAATACATCTGCCTCTTCCAACTGTTTCTCATTTGAATCATTCGTCCTGGTTTGCCAGATCAAATCACTAAACAGAGTGGGTCTGGGAAGAGAATAAACAGCCCACCTTTTGATGCTATTTCCTCCCAACATTTCAACAGTCTATTCAGTTCTGTTATTGTGGAACAGAGAATATTTATTCTGCATATTAAAGTGGAATTGTTTTATATTCTGTTATGTATATCATGGTTAGTGTTTTGGTTTTTTATTTATTTATTTATTTTTTTGGGTTGCTTTGAGACAGGCTCTGGCTGTGTTTCCGACTGGTCTTGAACTTGTAATCCTTCTGCCTCAGCCTCTCAGAATGTAAGATTTCAGACATGTGCCATCATGCCTGTCTTGTGGTGATGTTTTATAGCTGTGTGTATATATCATTACATAAATGTAAAGGTCTTCTAAGAAGTAGAAAGATAGATAATTAGATGACTTTTAAAAGTCCATTAAACCTACACTGAAATTTTAACATTATGATTTGAAATTAGGAAAGATAAAAGAAAATTAGAAAAGTTAAAACATTTAACTTTAGTGCTACCACAGCTGTGTATTTTTATTTATTTTTTGGTTTTTTAGACATAGTCTTACAATGTAGCCCAGGCTGACCTTGAACTTGCAACAATCCTCCTGCCTCAGCCTGCCAGGTGCTGGCATGGGCCACCACACCTGACAATTATTTAAATACACATGTGTCCCTTTTGTCAGATTTTTAGTACTTGGATATTGTGTCCTAAGAAGCAGGAACAAGTACGTCATCTTTACAGAAAAAGTATTATGTCTGCTAAAGGAAAATGTAAATATTTCCAGATCTTATACAACCCAAGCTAACAGCCTTAACTTGAGTATTTTTGGGTTCTTAGTGGAAATGGATGTAGGGAAAGTTTGTGACAGTGGTGTCAGGAAGAATTAATATGATTCTTTTGGATAGATGGAAATACATGAAAGTATAGGTACATAGTGTCTGAGTCCTATATTTCTAAATTCTGAGGATAAGTGATTTCTCTCATCCATCCTTGTGTTTGGTCAGCAATCTGCTTGTGAATATTTGTAGTCTTTTTAATTTTTCTGGCCATCCCATGGCAGTAGCTACAGAAATGGAGAAGCTCCTTTAGTAACTAGTAGCCTTTTGTGAAGACAGGTGGCTCGGTGTGCTAAGTTTGCCAGTTTAGTGTCTTCTTTTCCTAGAGATCTGTAAGTGAATGATCAAAACTTGACATAAGTTGATGACCAAAACCTTAGCGTTCTAGAACATTTGTAATGTCCTAGAATGACAAAGTGTACCTCATTGTTTTGTCCGTAAAACTGTATTGTAAAAGTATATGTTGTTGGAGCGAACAGAATTAGGGGGAAAGGAGATCTCTTAATATGTAAATGACTTAAAGTATGCTAGTAATAAATCGCTTTTAAAAACATGAGTGGGACTTTTCCTTATAGAACATGTATTACTCGCATAATCAGAGATTGCATAATAATCCTTTTTAATATAAGAGATTAATAGCTAGCCATTTGACTAGAAGTTTTTTGAAGGCTTTGTATTCTTTATCACCTGGAGCAGTGCTTTATATGGAGACTCAAAAAAAAAATGCTGGAACTCTTGGTTTCTCTAGGTGATTTTTATAATCCTTTCTAGTTCTGTGATGTGAAATAAGTGATTGTAGCTTTGTCTGCACATTATCTTGAATTGCTGTAACTGATCATGTTTAGAAGGTAGTTTTTAAGTAATATAGCTTCCAGAGATTATACATACTCTGATCCTGAGGTATGATGTTTGTTATTTTATTTGGAGTATGCCTGAATATGTTTTTAAAATTTTTATAAAATATTTATATATGAAAATATATAGACAGTATAGTTCCCATAAATGGAACATTTATAAGCCTTTTACTGTATAATCAAACTTTCAGCCTTTAATACATTGATGTATTTATTTCAGCAAATATATCACCATTTGTAGCTTGTTTTTTTACTGTCAAAGACTACAAAATAAATGTTATACTTCTATATCTTAATTTTGGTGATTATTCTTATAGATATTACATTTGAGTTGATAATTTGTAAAAGATTTTGTAATTTCTGTGATTCTTCTGCTATATGATAAAAATTACTGCACAAGTACTTTAGTAACCATTGGATTTGACTTCTGTCATGCATTGTGGTAGAATCTATTGTTGCCTAATTTAATAATAATTTTATCATAGCAGCTTAACATCTCTTATAATTTTAATTGTTATCAAGAAAAATGACATCATTTAATTTGACTCAATGCACAAGGATGGATGAATGACAAATTAATAATTTATCACCTTTGCATAATACTGAACCATAGAGTATTAGAAGGATTGATGGCACGAAAGGTTAACAAATTTTAGCAGCTTTCATTAGCTTTACATCGTCATATGTTTGTGGTGCTGACTGAAATAGGCTTTGTAGGAGATCTCAGTCTAGGGAACTAATTACTTGTGCCGATTGCCGCACTGATGAATAGACCCTCATTGTATCATTCCCCTGAAGACGAGGAGCAGCCTGTGATTCACGACTGCATCTTGGCTGATATTTGATAATAATTTTAACAGATAAATGTAGGTAGGCAGGATGACAAAGTGCCTATCCAAGCTCCATGACTATCAAAGCCATGCACATAGCCATCTGTTTACTGCCTTTCTCTGTCTACCTAAGGAGAATTTTATTTCATAAACTGAGTTCAAACTCAAACAACTGTTGTCTTTGGCTTGTGTGTATATTTTGTAGATATTTCTTATGTTTTTGTAAATGATGTCCTGGTGCAGGTTTCTAGTTAAAATTTACATGGCAAAATAATGAAGAACAGTAGAACAGTAGTAAAAAGCTTTCTATTTTTTTCTCTTTGAGGACTGTAATTCTTACACATTTTTGAGTGCCATTTTCATTAGATAATGTCCTCTCCTCATCATGCCTGACCAAAACCAACAAAGGAAATGTGAGATGTACTCATTGCCTCATCAGCAGTCTCAGATAAGACTCCTGAATTCCTATTGTTTTAAATATTTTTCTTTGAATAGTGCATGGTTTGCTGACTATGCTTTTATAACATGAGATAGTGTTTAATTGAATAAAATACATATTTACAAACCTATTTTGAAATTTTAAAGGTAACATCTTTAAAACATCAAAATCAAGCTAACTTTTCCTTGGATATTTTCGGGTTGTCAGTTGGTCAAGATTACTAATTTGTCAAAGCTGACAGGTACAATTTTACTAACTCATGAAATGCAAGTAAGATTTTATTTTTTATTAGTCACTTCTGCAGTTTTTATTTTGAATAAATTTTTATTTCATTAATGCAACTTGCAGGTTTTCATGCTGTGTATCTTCAGTGAATATCTTCTCCAGAGATTTTCTTTGGTACTGACAAATCTTCACAGTGATATTTTCCTTATAAAATATTTTCCAGTATGGTAGATCATGATTAGTTAACAGTAGAGAAAGTTGAAATTTATATGTTGCCATATAAAAGATCTATGTAACTGGAGAAAATATCATAGAACTTGAATTTTTAAAAACTACATTTTCAAAAGTATGCTTCTGTATAGTAATTATTGCACATCATATAGCATGTAGTTTTTAATTAAATGTAAAAACAGGCTACATAAAACAGAAATCCAATCTGATTTGCTTGAAAATAGATTGCTGTTTCACTCTACAGGAATGGTTTATTTAAAAACAGTAAATGGAAAAGAAATGCATTTTCTTGTGTTGTTCTAAGCCTCAGGGGCTAAATGTAATGAATATTTTAAAAGATTATTTTAATTAAATTCCTGCACATCTAAACAGAGTAATACTTTATTATCACATACATAACCATGTAACTGAGATATTCATTAAAGTTAACACTTTCTGGACCAAGAATTCCTGGTATGATTTACTGACCTTGTGCAAAAAGGCACAAATTAGGAAGAAAAATGAAGGGGGACAGACTTTGATTAATATAGGTAATGCTATACCATATTTATAATAGCCTTTTCCCTATTCTGGCTTATAAATGCAGCCACAGAGAAAGGTGCCCTGCTGAGGCTGAAATGAGGCTGAAATCAGAGCACATGCCACCAGAGTGTGGGGAAACTGATCACACTGTCAGCAATTCATTTCAGAATGATATATTTAGTGCTCATTTCACCTTCCAAGAAAAGGAAAAGGAGTTCCTTAGACTAGAAGGTGATATTGTTATTTTCAAGGACATACCTAAGTTAAAGATTGCAGAAAGGGGAGTGTGATATGGAGGGAGAATTAAGAGGAAGGGGGGTGGAGGCAGAGCAAACAAGGGGAGCTTTATGCAGAAATCCAGTGCTACCACGCTGTTTGATAATTGCTAACATATGTGGCTTCTCTGTTTCATTGTAGTCGTCCTTGTGAGTTCTGGCGCCTTGACTACTGGGAAGATGACTTGCGGCGCCGGCGACGATTTGTGCGTAACCCTCTAGGATCGACACATCCTGAAGCGACACTAAAAACAGCCGTGGAACATGGTCAGTGTATAAACCACTCCTTGCCAATAGCAGCAGGTACAGGACTTGGCAATGAACAGCATAACTTCATTATTACAAGGCACTGTAAAATGGTCCAGCACCACATTTCATAGTTACCCCAGAAAGAGAAGTTAATGTTTTTAATAGTTAGTATAGGGTCCTATGAAATTATGGTGTCAAGTGTATTTATTATATTTTATATACAAAACTTAACATAGACCCTTTGTTCAGAATACAGCACTAATATATCTGTCCTTTTAAGCAACACATTTAGCTCTGAGTAAATTAATCCCGGAAGCCTGCCTTAAATCCGTGAGTATCAGACAGACAGCATTTACAAACCAAATAGGTTTCCAGGTACTCTTGTGTGTACACAGCATTCCCCCAACCCTGGTATTTTTAGCATGAGATTAGGAAGTGGGAAAGATGGTAATAAATGTCCGAGTGCCTAGATACTTTCAGAACCTTGATTTGTAGGTGATTGTGATTGATGGTACCTGGAAAAAGAGAGTAGACATTATTTTCATATGTTTCTATTCTGCATCATCTTGCTATCAGAGCTTAACAAAACATTTCCTTCTTTTTGTTATGATGCATATGACTATCATTCAGTTTAGGTAGCAGTCCGATAAGCAAATTGGAAAAGCTGAAAGGGTCTTTTGGAATTGATAGTATACGGTCTTTGATCATAGAATTTCATTTAATATTTTATCATTTTGGAAAGCCAGTATTTAAACATTGAGGAAGAAATGCCCTTCACATTCAAATTATTTTGTTTTTATAAAATATAAATTGATTATTTTTCAATAAGGTGAGAAATAGTTTTCCCCCTTCTTTTTTAGGGTATTAATTTCAGCAACTGTGGTTACATGGTAATATTTAGTATATAAAACAAATGTTAAATTACATTCAGTAAGGATTTAAAATTTTTTTAAACTTTATTTTTTAACTAATACATAAAAATTATATATATTTATGTGGTAAGGTGATATTTCAGTGCATGTAAGGATATTACAAGTTTAGATTAAAAATCTGCAGTCTTAGGTTTGGTCTCAGTCAGGCAGTTTAACCTCTTGCACGCAGCCTTAAGGAGCCATTTCTGAAGACAATGTCCACAATATGTCATCAGATACAACACCAAATGTGACATCAGTCCTTTAAAATAAATGATCATACAGAGAATGGTCAGTAACCAAGTTATCTAAAAGCAGTAATAGTCTCAGAACCCTACATCTTCAACTGCAGGAGGTGGAGAAGAGAAAATAGGATATAGAATTAATTAGGCCACTTTTGGTTTGAGAGTTCATATACTTTTTAGGTGGTGCTATAGATTTCAGGGTTACATTGTTTTCTTTTTCTTTACTTTTGTTCTGTTTTGTTTTTTGTTTAATGACACATCAGCTTATTTGCAATTTTACCCTTTTAAGGCACATGGATATTACCATGTACACTTGAAAACTGAAATTTAATACCCATTTTTCTGTCTTCTGTCACTTAACAGTGAGTTTTGAGTTCTGAGGCCTATGGCAATAAAAATGTATTTAGAAAAAAATTTCCTTTTATATCTAAAATCCTAGATAAAAATCTGTTAATCCTTTATGCTGACAGAAATAACAATAACCAAATTAAAAATTAAGATTTAAATTGACCTAGATTTAATGCAGAATTTATGAAAATATATTCTCATCAAAAATAGTACATTTAACCATTTTGAGGTATTATAGGATTCTTAATAAATTTGAATTTTATTGTTGAACTATACTTTTCAATATAATGTTTTTATATCATTTTAATGCTAAGCAGCTCCAATAATGTAGAATAAAAAGTAACACTTTATTATTTAAAACTTTTTTAGAAGATTTCACTCAAATTATTCTCCAGAGTAAATGAAAGGTTAATGCCTTTCAGTGTTATTTATCTATATTTTATCGTGCATTTTCAAGTTGATAGAAGCAAAAAGCACATTGGGTAATTCTCTCCTATTTAGTAATATTTTATATGAATCTTGTAATGGTCAGTATTTAAAACATGTTAAAGATTAAAAGTAGTAACTTAAATATGAAATATATATTTTTAAAAACTAACCAAAGGTATAGAAGATACTGCAGTATTCTTACAAGTAGTTCATATTTAATATAACTTTTTGAAAAAAATGGTGCAAGTCCTAATTAATTTTATTTTGTGTATATTATTTTAAATAATAAGGATATAGTAGATAGTTTAGAAACTGAGCACATAGATTGTGCTGTGGTATTTTTTGATGTCAGCATAATTTATGCTAATACATTGTATATGCAAAGAGCTTGATTTTTAACGTTTTATCAAAGTAACAATGCCTTCAATTTTAATTTTGTGATAACTATGAAATTCTACCTTTAAATACTTTTTGAAAATGAAAGCTATCAAAGTAAACACTAAGAATCAAGTATGCAAAGCAGAACAGTCGATATGATTAAAATAGTAATTAAAATCATCTTTCCACATGGATAAATCTTTCTTTCAATATTGAATATTTCAAACAGATTTCTGTGGGTGGTACTGAGTTGTTTTGTTTTGTGGCTTCTCACTTTTATTTATAATTTATTTAACTAAGAAGATAGGACATTTTAAAAATGCATATTCTTAGTACTACTTGAATTGTATTATCATTATCAAAGGAAGACGTCTGAATAGAAGTGCCATTGGAGATTAGTTATGTATTTTAGTAGTGAAAGCCATCTTTTTTGTAGATTGATTTGATTTGAAGGAAGGCCTCTGGTGTAAAGGTGGCAGAGTAAATACCTGAAGAGTGATGTTCTCTGTTTGGGCGATCAATACCAGCCCCATGACTCTACTTCTGGCTACCTTCTAGTTAAAAACAAATTTTTTAATTCTGACAATTTAATTGCCCTTCCCAAGTTCACATTAACTTGCTTGGGGAAAAGAGCTTTAGGTAATTTTTCAAACAGAGACCCTCCGAAGTGGTTATTTATAAAAGTCATGTTGTAATGGGAGATTTCTTTAACTTTGCAGAAACTGAGACATTTTTAGATTAAAATTAATACTTCCTCTAATGATTATTCTTTATAGAAATTAGCAGCAGCAAGCAGAGGTGAGCATTTCATTCTTGAGGGCATTTCCTTCCATTTTATAGTTTTAAAATTTATTAGAAATTCATAATAATGATTCTAACGTGATCCTAATGCACAAGCCCAGTTTGGCATTATTTATGATGAGAGCATTTTAGATCCGGATGGAAGCTAAGAGCTAAAGTCTAGTCTAACTTTATTCTTTACAGATAAGGAAACTGAGGTAACAAAGGGGCTATCATAATTCTTCGTAGATAAAGGAGTAAAGCACAGGCTAATGGAGGATTTGTCGGATTTTTTTATCAGTGTGCATTGCTCTGTTCTAAAATTCATTGGTAAATGTAATAGAAATTTTATATTCAAATTAAAGCCACATAAAAATGTTTTAAATGGTAGAAAGATTGGTTTTGATTCAGGTACTGAAACAGTTAAGCAGTAGAATTTTATTGAATTCAAGACATTCTTATTTTGTAGAGAAAAGGACCTGCTAATGGAAATACTATATATTAGGAAGATTTAACATAGTTTAAAAAGTATCTTTTAAGCATATGGAATGCTACATGTAACTCATTTGGTTTTCTAGGGATGACAGATTGTGTACAGAGGGGAGCAGATCGTAAATCATGCTATTGTTTCATAACTTCAGTAATGCCAGATATTATTGCTTCCTTTATAGGGTTGACATATACTAGGTACTACAGTATCTAAAACTGTTGTGACACTTAATGCTCATTAGGACATAGACTTGGCTTTTTTTTTTTATTTGGATCATTTTTTTCTAGAGAAAATTTTCTTGTCTTGGAACCCTAAGAAAATAGCATAAGCTGTAGAGAGTATTTAATTTGACCAGGATAATAGTTGTTTATGAAATACTCTTTATGTGTCCTTATTCAGGATGTAGTTAATGGTATGTGCTTCACTTCACACTGAGTGGATGCCTATATGTATTTTATACATATTTGATGTAACTTTGTTATATTTGTTAATATAAATCTTTGCTTTTGAAAACAAAGTGTCTAATTCTTAATATGTAAACTTACTGTAATACAGGCTAGTCATGATTCCTGTTAATTGGCTCAGTGGATGTTTGAAGGGAATTTGTGTATTATAAGAGAGACAGTTTCCTGTGTTCTTTTTTTTTTTTTTCTATTTAAATTTTGCTTACCTTGCCTGTCTGAGATAGATAAATCACCTCATGCTCAGAGCTTGCTGAGAACTTGAACTTTATATTTTGAGGACCAGCTCTTTCTCAGGCCACTAATTGCTCTTAGCTTTGCTAAATCAAAAGTCATTTTTAAAAACAACATTTTGAACAAATTTTTCCAAATTTATGTAACAGTGCCATCTAATCATTGTTAAATATTAAACCAAAATACAAGGTAACATCAGATAAAGGCAGTCTGTTAATAAGAATACTAAAGAGTATAAACAGTGATCATTTTCAGTAACAATTTTATTACCAGAAACTGAGTTGAACCTTAAAACTGAACCAAAATCAGGTTCTAACTTCATCCAATTAAATTTTTACATTAGTATAGATACACTCACAGATGATATTGAAATAGTTGATATTTGTGTAATGGTTGATTGAGAAGAAGGTGAGTGAAAGTTAAAAAATACTTCTCTCCAGCACATATAAACATGATAATTTTATTTTAAGCTTGGGAAAGTTTTGTTCTAATTTTGAGGGGGAAAAAACAGTTCTTCAGCAGAAAGCTATTAGACCACTGAGAATTGAACATCAGCGCATGTGGTGTGTATTAGAGTACTGTTGGTAATTTTACTGCTGCTAACTTAAAATCCTCAAGGGGGAGTTAATTACAGGAAAACCATTCTAAATATCAGTAAGCTGCATATTTTCTATGACAAGAGGTTTTTCAGTTGAGGTTGAACAATTCCAGAATCCAAGCTTGTAAAAATAAGTAAATAAATAAATTAAAGTGGGTGTTTGTATGCATACATTCACCTATAGTACTTAAAATGTTTTTCAAAACTATTTAATGGAAAAGTTACTTGTTTTAATATGAATCAGTGTGATGAGAGCATATTTAAATTTTTTGAGTCTCATTTGGAAGGAATAGCACATTATATTTTAGTGGCTTTTTAAATGAATATGAATTTATAGATCTATTTTAAACCTTATCTTACTGCCACTGAGGACTCATTTTTTTGTAAATGTTTGCAAAAGAATATGTTTTTCTCTTTTTCTTTTCAAGTAAGCTTGGCATATGTCAGGAACTGTGTGGCAGTGGACACAGCACTGTAATTAGCGAGGTGTTCTGTTTGTTTCTGATGTGCTTGACATAAATTGTTCCTCAGATTTCAGTTTGGAAACAGGTATTTTTTTATTCTTGTTCAGTATGATTCTTATTTAACCTTATAAATTTCACTAAGAGAAACATAAGAATCACTAAACAATTTGGTCAACTGCATACATGTTCCTATTTGCAAGGTGCTTTCTGTTTTCCTTGCTTCCACCTAAGGGCTCGCATGGCGCAGGGCTTACAGCGCAGACTCTGTCGCTGTTCTGCCTATTTTTACACACGTCTTGCTTCCCATCATCTAGAGTCTTGTTACTTCGGGCAGGTTCCTCTGAACCTGTTTGCTTATCTGAAAATGAGGAATTCAGTTAAGAGGTCTCTGAGAATTAAATGAATTAAATACGTAAAGTACTTTGAATGCTCTGGCACATAGTAAGTGCTATGCAATTGTTACCCTTATTATTAGTATTGGTGTTTGAAGAAAGAAATGTAAGTCACGGGAGTGAAGAGAATGTAGCATGCTGATCCTGCACTAATCTAACTGGGAAATGATGATTATAATTTACTATATAACAAATCTAGATGATGGTCTTTTGCATTTCTTGATGGCCAGTTTACTTTATGGTAATGTTGATTATAAATTGGGAAAGGTTGCGTTTGGGCTAAAGCAGTGTTTCTCATTCTACAGAAGGCAACCTAAGAATTGAACAGTGATATAATGTGTATAATATTATAAACAATGATATAAAAACATAGTGGTATGTTTCTAAAAATTAGTGGTTATTTGGTATATTTATTTCTAGGTTTTTAAAAAAAAACCATTTTAATTAGGCACATTAGTTTTTAGATTTTTATCAAGACCTTCATATCTGTGCAGCTAACTCTGCTATATGTAGGTTAGAAAGAAAATGAGATTTTGTTTACCTGTAGAGTGTATTCAAAGCCAAATATAGAGAACTATTATATTTCCCTATTTATTTGAAAGCATCTCTATTCTTTTTTTAGTGCCACAGTATTATATATAAATAATATACCCAGTGAATTCACAGTAAATATGGGGGGAAGACACTTACCTTTAACATCATCTCTAACCACACCTATTAGATGCAAAGTAGCTTTGATCCACCAAGTTAACTAGGTAAACAACCCACGTGCATGTTGTTTTATTATTTAGGATAGATCAGATAAATTTCCGTCATGTTACTGCAAACCTGCTGCTTTATCCCTTTTGGGGTTTGGGGCTTGTGCCTGGGCATAAACTGCAGTGGAGCGAAAAGCCTAGCCATCTGATTTCCATATCAATAGCTGCAGCCCCACTGGATCAGGTGCTTCCCTCCTGCATTTCCTTAGCTGGAAACCAGACTGTCAGTAGTATAGTGAAGATTCTAAACTTGCCCGTATGTGGCACCATTACAAAAAATTTGGTTAGGAAATATGCACCCAGGAGCTGTGGTGAATCATAACCCATATCTGCTTGTCCATTTTTCCTAAAGAGAAAGCTGCTTAAAGCAAAGGAGATACCCTGGAGGGCTGTGGGATTTTGAAGGCAGAGTTTCCAGTGTCTTTGTGTTCTCTTCCAGTTGCGCCTCTGGTCTCCTTTCTGGTTCCATGTTGACTATTCCTGCTATCTTGGACCCAGGGCAGGAGTCCGGAGCTGCTGCTCTCCACAGGCTGCGCTGATCAGGCTGTGTGGGGCCCTGGCCCAGGAGCCTTTCAGCCTGCTTCTTTGGTTTTGTTTGCCCCCGGGGTGCCTTCGCCCTTTAGTTTAAACAAGCAGAGGCGGGAACACTGAGCTCCCACTTAGTTTCCACACTGCCAGCCTTCGGATATTTGTACAGGGGCTGAAGGGGCGGAGGAGAGCATGTGTGAAAATGTGGGCGAAGGCTGTGTGAAGGAAGGGAGAGGAGGAGGGGGTGAGTACAGAATGCAGCTGCTGCAGCTGTGTTAGTGTCAGATAGGGCTGCAGGGTCTGGCCCTCAGTCCTCATTGGCTGAGGATCTCTCCCAGCTCTGACCCTTGTCACTTCTAGATTCTCCTCCCCAGCCACTCCCCAGCCACTTCACAGTGTCAGTGTAATATTATTCAGAGGAATGAATTTTATGGAGCTAAATAAATGTTTGCAAAACCAAGTTCTGATATTTTCTACTAATGAATTTTTTAAAAATCAGTGCTGCTTTGGAACCCTCTCCTGCCTTAACTATAAGTTAATAGATGGCTTGGTGAGCAGTGCAGGGGTCAGGTTTAATGGGATTAGGGCGCTTGTGCAGGGTAACATTACACTAGCTTGGAAATGGAGTTCCTCAGAACACCATGGGTGCCATCAGGTCACTGTCCCGACTGAGGGGGACTGTGTATAAAAGATGGACCATCTCTGGCCACCTGCCCTCACCTCAGCCCTGCCCCTCTGCCAGAGTGCTCTTCTCAGTGCTGATGGACAGCTTTGCCTCCTTTTCATTTCAGCTGCAGATGAAGATATCCTTGCTAAAGGAAAACAGTCCATCAAGAGCCAGCCTTTAGGAAATCAGAACTCAGAAAACGAGATGATCCTGGAAGGCGATGATGACACTCTATCATCCGTGGATGAGAAAGATTTAGAGAGTCTTGCCGGTAATTCATTGGTTGTGCAGATATTTCAGCTGGCTCTGGGACAATGAGCACCTAATTATTTACTTTTTCAGCTGTGACCACCGTGACTACCAAGTCCGCTTCTAAGATTACATTAATTAGAGATTGTTTTTGTTCTTCACAACACCCCCCTCATTTTCTATCATTTTCTCATTCCATTCTATTCAGTCTTCTCACAGTCTTCATCTTTTTTTCTGTTATGTATAATTTTCAATGATGAGGAAAAAAGTTTTGAAGCAGCCATAACAAAATTGTTTTAGCCATCCTGTGGGAGTTAGCAAATCTTTATAAAATGAAGGCCGTAAGTGAAATTCTGCCAGTTATTTTATAAATAAAGCTTGGAGGCAGTTGCACTGTTCGCTTTGATATACAGGTCTAAGTGAACATACTGCATATACGTTTAACTTACTCAGAAAATCAATTCCAAGAATGCTGGGGCTTTTCTCAGAATTCACATATTTTGCCTGTTGTAGGAATTCTGATCCACACTCTGCAGATTCTCAGCTTCCCTTATGGGAAAAATTCTCTTGCTTTTTCCTTCAATGCCTGTGACTCTGTTCCTCAAGAAGAAAAGTCTGAGAGTCTGCCATTTCTTCAGCTGAAAATTATAGCCTTGCATTTGGATGGTTTTAAGAGAAAAGGTATTAGCTTTTATTTGGTGACATCTGCAACCTGGGCTACCATGCAGCTTGATAACGAAAAGCAAAAATAGAAGCTGGTTATCTTCTCTGATGGCCATAAATCTCTCTGTAAAATAAAATTAATTGGAATATACTGTTAAGGGATTGGAGTGAGTGTGGAAAGCAAGGGGGATACTGCTATTCTCAAGTCTTTTCCTTAACATCCATTTACTCATTTCCACCTTATTTTGCCTCTGTTCTTGCTACTAGGAATACATTCATACAGTAATAGAGGTGAAAGGGGAGTTTAATTATATAATCTTGACAATGGCAATAGGATTAAGAAGTAATCCACACTAATAAAGTGGTGTGGGTTAGAAATGAAGTGGAAATTGTCAGGGGTCTTCTGTAGGACCTAGGCTGCCCTGACTCCTGCAGCTGTCTGCTTACCCTATAATTGAATGTCTGAGAGTGATTGAAAAAATGTTATTTCTTCTCAGGATTACATGCTAATGTACAGAGGGCAAAAGGAGACAGCAAAAGAACACATAGCTGCTTATTTCATCCATTTATAGGGATGAGCTTTGGGAAATCATGGCTGTTCTGCCGCTATCTGCTGCCCATCTGCAAACACAATGTATTTGTACGTTGGGAATAGAGGGCAAAACCCGCTCTGATCTCCGCAGAGCATCCCTTCTATTGTCCTACAGGCACACATTAAGATTGATGTGAGATTAAGGACCATCACCCTTCTAACAGTCAATGGAAATGTCAATTCATCTGAATTTTGAAACACTTATTCACCCATTGATTACCTGCATAGGCGCACCTTGTTGAGGCACTATATTAATTCAGGACTACAAGTGCCATTCTTCACTTCGGCTGTTTCTTCTTCTACAAGATTTGTGCAGTGATTAATTGGCATGGAATCAAATTCATTCTATATGAGTGTTTGTATATTACATAATTATTGCTTTCAGTTCTTTACTTTTATCTCTAATATACTTGATGCTGTTCTATTTGTAGTGAATCTTTTGTTTCTAGTAGCAGTCTGATTTGTCTCTTTGATAAGCCCTGTGGAGATTTGATTATTCCAATAAAAATTCATTCACTTGGAAACCCACCCTCCAGCTGTTTACTCCCAGAGTCCCTGAACTACACTAATATTAGATTTGGAAGCCTTGAACAATATTTAACAGTGGAGAGGAAGTCTTAGAAAAGAGAGATATTTTTACCAGTCTTTGTTGGGTAAAATTCTTATACAAAAGGTTTTATGTCAAACTAACACAAAATCTTTATCAGACAATACGGTCTATCAGAGAATTTCCCACTTCACTAATAAGCTGGTGGTTGTTTCATACTCAAGCCTCAGCCAAAGTCTAAGCTCACCTCTGGCCTTGGAAGCCTATTGAGGCTTCCTTGCTCCTGATTATTATTCCATGTTGTTTGATAGCCGGAGGCTTGTTTTCTAAATGGAATGTGGATGGACTTATTTAGGGAGAGCCACCTTCTTACCCAGAGAGGAGACTAAAGCTTTTCCCATCCCTTGTAAAATAAGTGCATTGTAGTTTACCATTATCATTACCTGCCCGTTATAAATCTTCTGAGAATTCTGACTTTGCATTTTCAGAGGAAGATTTGGGGTGGGCAGAATACGTAAGTGTAGAAGGAATTAGGTAATTTGGAACTAGACGTGAGAATCTAAAAATTAAGTTAAATTTCTAGTCAGATTTGATTTTTTGAAAACTGTTACTCCAAGTCATATGGCTTGTCTCTTTCTCTTGGCAGGTCCTGTTAGCCTGAGCACACCAGCTCAGCTTGTGGCCCCCTCTGCTGTAGTAAAGGGCACTCTTTCGGTCACCTATTCTGAACTCTATTTTGAGGTGGATGAAGAGGATCCTAACTTCAAGAAAATTGACCCCCAGGTGAGAAGATGAGGGAGTTTTATTTGTTTTTATGATGGGGTGATGGGCTGCTGTGAGGTAGAGTTGGCACTGGTAAAGTCTCACAGGCTTGATTTGAATTTCTTGGGGAATTGCCTCTGCTTACATGAAAGGCTGTTTTCTAGCTTATGATTCCTTTACCATCTAGTTAGATTACTGAAGTTCATTTAGATTAAAAAACAGTTTCCATTTAATTGCATTCATCATTAGCTCTTTGTTAGGAGGGAGACCTCAGGGAACATTGTCTATAAGTGTATTTTGTCTCAAAAGGTCCAGGGTGAATTAGGCTACAAAATTCAGTAAGATTGAGAGTGGAATTATTTTGTTTAGCCTTTATGTTTTCTGGATATAATACCAATATATCATTCTCCTTGCTTTGTTCCCATGACTTACTACTCTGTCCTGCACGCAGGCATGTTTCGTGTGTGTGTGATACCTCTGTTTCCCATTACCTACAGGAGATTTTACAAGGCACTGCATAATTTCCTATTCTTAAATGGAAATGTAATTTCCCCTGTAAAATGTATTTGTGATTACTTTTTAGACCTTGGCAACTTGATTTTTACTAAGAAACCTTTGTATTTCCTAACAGTCATAAAGTCAAAGTTACATTCATTTCATGAATGTAAATGGTAGAATTTGCTCTGAAACAGTTTCTTTTAAAATGAGCAAAATAACCTAAAGAAAAAGCAGTAGTTTAAAAAATAGCATAATGTATTTTACTGGTTATGTGTGTACACATCTACACATGTACACACACACTCTTGAGTGTATTGAGAAAGTTATTTGGTTTTGAAATTATATGTGAATTATTAAACTTCAATTATTTAGAAGTATTTCAAAGTATTTTATTGATTAAAATGTTAAAATTTCCCTTAAATATTTTACAAACAAGTCTTTTTTTTTTGGTCTTATGCATGATGCCAGTGCTTTGTTTTTATGTTGTTGCCTGTGTTAAGACAGGGCTTGTAGACTGTGTGACTGGAAGGCCACGAAGGAACGGATTCTTTTGAGTTGGATAATTCAACTAATCCAATGTAGAAAGAACTTTAATTCTGAGATTACATGACCTAGAAATTTTTTTCTGCTTTGTTGATGTCTGAAAATGTGTTTTAATTTCCTTAGGCAAGAAAGGTTAGGAAAATTATTTAAACTGCCGGATTTCTGGTAGTTTGTGAATTTAAGAGAGGCCAAGATTTAATTCAGAATATTCTGTTATGGTTTTTGAACACGCATGTGGCTTAAAGTCTAAAATCTGATTTAATTTAAATGTGTCTAATGAATTGTTCTCAAAATTAAAATCTCTGCCAATCCTTGAGATTAGGTTCTTTGAATCTGTTTGCTCCTTAGGGAAAAGCTATATCTTTTATTTCTGTCTGATCTTCTTCTGTAGCATCATTAAATAATTTTCTCTGTGTTGCTTGTGAAATATGGAATTATGTAGCTTAATCATAGAAATCATTTTGTATAACAGTATCCTACTTAATGTCTCATAAATGAAAGCTCTTGCCAGTTCATATTTAAAGTTCTTTTCCAGCCAATTATTGGAATAATTTTTTATTTTGTATAGACATCGATGCTTTAAGGTATTTTGTAAATAACATTTTGCTGCTGCAGTGCCCCCCCCCCCCCGCCATTACGTAAGCAGGAAGAAAGATACTGAATTTGGGCTGAATTTGGGCTATTTTTGTTTTTTCTTATCAAGACCTAACTTTCTTCATGGATTAGTTGGAGAAAGTTTCTAATGCTGTAAATACTTTTTTGATTGAAAGAATGGTCATTTTAAGATAGCATTTTTATCTTTTATACTAAATATTGTGCCCTTATATTATTTCATGCAAGTACCCACTGCTTGCTTTGGAAATGTTCTTAAAATTCAGACCACATTTTCCCCAGAGAGTAAATTTGTTTTATTATTTTTAAAATGAGTGTTCTGAATTAGTGAGTTTGTTTTATATTTACAGGAAGAGAGGCAAGAAAAATACATAGATATAATATACATTGAAAGGGTGGGGATGATTTGAGAACTGATAAGACTAAAGTTTATGTTTTGAACACAACACTACTTTACCAGAGAATTTTTACCAGGAAACCATTCAGCATAAGCCTCCTCCATCAAGTGAGCAGGCTCAGACCCCTGGGTAGCTCTGCTGTGTCTCATCCCTGCCTGCTGTCCTGAAGCTCACCCTCCACTCGAACCTCCACACAACTTCTCATCTGAACACTCCCTTTTAGAATGTTTTTCTCCACACCTCTCATTTATAGGTTTTTTAAAAAACTAGGCTAATTCCAAAATACAATTTATATATTAAAGATAACATCTGCCATATTCTGTACCTGTGCCTCACATGAGCAAGGCTCATGAGGTATATATTTCCTTCCAGCATAAAGACAAACCAGCTCTTTTAGGGTACTTTCATTTTTATTATTTTATATTCCAAACAGTTATTTCCTTGAGTTAAAAAGAAACCTTTGTCAAAAAAGTTGAAACACAGAAATGAGTTAATTGGATTGTTACCTTAGAAAAGCAGAAAAAGAAGGATGAGAGAAGGAGGGTACTTTTTCTATTAGTAATTCTTGGAACAGATTTTCTGTGGTCATAAAAATGGTATCAAAACCTTCTTTGTTTGAGGTGTCTGTAAGCAGTTTCTTGAAATGTGATCAAAATGATCATAGGTGCAGCATTAATCATTAAGCCCTTGAAAAACTGAAGTAATTTATAAATGCAAATTGTTTCTATTACTAGTTGCTAGAGGAGAGGGTTATTGCTGTACCAATTTTATCTTTCAAAGTGACTGATTTAGTTAAAATATTACTCAAAGCTTGAAGAAGACAGGTGATTGAAGGTGAAATACCAACTTCTTTATTCAAAAAAGATCCTTAAAATGTTCCTTTGTGTTGGATTTTTTTTAAATTATGGCATAAAAAGTAAATCATAATTTTTTTGTGAAAATTTTTATTTTAAAAATTAGGGTGAAATTGTTCTTCCATATGGTTTTCTTTTTACAGCTATGAAATGTTAATCTTAAAATCTACAGAACAAATATCCATGTAATTGAGTAAAATTAATATTGTGTTTTCTAAGGATTTTGGTGGGAATTTATGCAATTAATTCTTCAAAATGCGCTGAATTTTAAATGTTGTGAGTCATAGTTCATGAAGCTTCTTGCATTTAGTTCTGAAGTTCATGTCTTTTATATTGTGAATTAAAAGAAGTGATCTCACCTGCCTTCATTTAAGAACAATCCGCAGCAGCCAGTGCAATGTAAAGTCGCATTTTTATTACTGTTTTCAACAAGACGTCTTAGGGAGAGGGGTAGAGGTGCGAGGGGGCACAGTCTGACATTGGCACTGAGATACATTTAACATCAGTAAAACTTTTTTAAAAGAGAAATTTTACATATAGTTAAATAAATTTTTCACTTGGTGACAACATTCAGGCAACCAAAAAAAACTAGGGGTGGGGGAGATAACGAACATGGGGTGAAGGAGGGACGGGGATAAAGAAGGAAAGGGGGAGACTACTACACATTGATTTGAAAATGTACCTTGGGTTTCATTTTGTGATGGCAAAGCCCGATTGCTTCTTTTGTGTGACCTTTTAAATTCACATTGTTTTGAAGAAAACGATCACTTTTGTGCAAGAACGTGATTTTTTTGGTTGGTCTGCTCTCCTTGGTTTGCTTCTTAGTTAGCGAGGTCTGCTGCCCGATCCCTCTTGCTCCAGGTGACTCACGGAAAAGTTTGCGTCCCAAGTTTCCGCCGTTGGTCGCTGAGCGGTGCGTTGTGTGTGAGAGAGCACGCTTTTCAAGCCGTCCGCAGCGCCCTATAGTTTGTCCAGGCTTTTGGGATTGGTGAGGATTTCCCTGGCCAGCCTCCAGGTCTGCTTGGCAGCGCTCTCCAGGGCCGAGTGGGGCTTGCCCTGGAAGAGGTCGAGGTTGGGCAGAAAGTAGTGCGGGCAGCGGCGGCACTGCAGGCAAGAGATGAGCTGCAGCAGGATGCCATTGAGCCGGTCGCCCAGGCACGCCTCGTCCCAGTCCGTTTCCCGCGGGTGTTTCTCGCACTCGTAGAGCAGCAGGGTCTTCATGTGGTAGTTATTGAGGGGCTGGCCCGGCAGCTCCAGGTGGCGGTCTCGCAGCGTCTTCAGCACCGAGAGACACTTGTTTCGGCAGCCGCCCATCAGCAGGCGGTTCTCCGCCTCCCCGAACTGCAGCACCCAGGCGTCGCTCTCCGCCGAGCTCTGCTTGCCGGTCAGAGAGTAGCACTCCTTGGAGAGCAAGTTGAACCCTTCGGCCTTGACCTCCGCCACCCGATTGGGGCCGGGCCAGGGGATGTGGGGCATGGGCCACTGAGCCGCGCTGCGAGGCCAGATCCCCGTGCACTTGAACGCCGGCGTAATTTGCACCACGTAGCGCTCCCTGATGCGCAGCTTGACCTCGCTGGTGTCCGCGATCATCTTGACCACGTCCCTGTAGCTGCACTTGTCCACCGCCTGGGCCACCAGTGTCTGGAAGCGCGAGCGGATCTTGCGCGCAGAGAGGTAGCCGGACGCCGTGATGAACTCGACCCAGAGGGACATGCTCCGCTTCCGCCCGTCGCTTAGCTTGAGCACCGCGCAGCCGGGCAGCGAGCCGTCGTCCACGAAGTTGAAGACGCCCATCTGGTTGAGGTAGAGCACCACCTCGAATTCGGTGGGCGAGATGACCTCGAGCCCCTCATAGCGGGCGTCGATCTCGCTGAGGGAGCTGATGAAGCGGGGCTCCTGCACCTCCACCTCCTTGAGCACGTCCGAGACCACCTTGCAGACCTCCCGGATGGTCTTGGCGATGGCCGCCTTGCGCGCCTGGCAGCGCTCCGTGTAGTATTTATTGAGCTGGTAAACCAGCTTGGCCTGGGCGGCGATCATGTTGGGGCACAGGTCCGGGCTGTACACCGGCGTCTCGCAGTAAGCTGAGGGATCCAAGGCTCCCGCGCTGGTGGTGGCCCTGCGGCTTTGCGAAGAGGCGGTGCGCTCCCCCAAGCCCCACTTCGATCCCCACCTGGGCTGCCGGCCGGTTTGTAGCCGGCCCGCCTGCTCTTTTCCCGCGCTGGAGACCCGCAGAAAAGTAGAAGGTGATTTTTTTTTGAGGGGGGAAACCCTGCTGGGACTTGGGGGAGGGGGTTCTCTTCTATAAGTAAAATAAAGACAACCCTGTGCGGGAGAGTGAGGGGAGGGGTGCGGCGAGAGAGAAAAATGCAAGTTACCAAGAGCTTCAGGCTTAGATGTCTGCCGCCCAGATTGTCCAGATATCTGGAGATGAAGTCTTTTAAGTACCAAAGTAAATTTAAAAATAAGAGCAAAGCATTCGGCGGTTCATTCTTAAAACTTCTCTCCCGCGCTGGTAGGCCTTCTCCGCCTGGTCTAGGTGACGGGTCCTCCGCGCCGCCCCAGCGGGGAATCGGGCTGCCGCCGGGTCCGCCGCACTCGAGGTTTGCGGGCGTCCCGCGGGCTCCGCGCGCTCTTCTCCTCCGGTGGTCGCCTCGTCGCAGTTTTTCTCTTTTCCTACTGGAGGCGTTGTTTGGATTGGGTTGGTGTATTCCTAGTGGGTCCTTCTTGTCTTTCTCTAGGTGCAAACCTCTGGAAGTTGTTTGATACTCATTTCTGCTTCGTAATTTATACCTCTGGCCCTCACAAAATCTATTTTAGTGTGACGAAGTCCTTGCTTGCGTTGCATCTGGCGTGTAGTTAAAACGATCCAGGGTTTTTCCTCTCCCCCAGGTTGCTTGTGCAGATTCCACTTTGAGTCGACTCTCTCCCTCCCTCCTGTCCCCCTCCCCCTCCGACGATCTCTGCTCTCTCTGCTCTGTCTCTCTGTCTCTGCCTCTGCCTCCCTCTCTCTCTCCCTCCCTCCCTCTGCCTCCCTCTGCCTCTCTCTGCCTTCCTCCCTCCCTCTCTGCCTCTCTCCCTCTCTCTCAGCCTCTCTCTCTCTCTCTCTCTCTCTCTCTCTCTCTCTCTCTCTGCCTCTCTCTCCCTCGCTGTTTCCTGGAGTTATTTAGTTTATGAATGGTCCCACGGCCATCACGAGGGGGTGGAGCTTCGGTTCCTACAATCCCCATCCGAGCTGTCAGTGCTCTGGCCAATCCGAGAGAGAAGACAGGCACGCTTGGCGGACGGTAGCAGCCACTTGATAAGAAAGGGGGCAAAGAGAGAAGTAAGAAGGTAGGGGGAGATAGTAGAAGTCAAATGCTCGCACACATTTTACAGCCCCACTTCATCTTCTCTTTATCAGTTGCAGAGAAGAAAAGGAGAGTCTCTCTAGAAGAGATTCTCCTGGAAATGGCTGGAATAACGCGAGGGAGAGTAGCAGTGGTTCAGAAAGGTTCACTTTTTTTTCCCCCAATTCTCTCAACATTGCAGGAAAAGGTGCAGACTCGGACAAAATTACTTTGGCTGGAAGGCACACGGGAGGAGGGAGGGGAACTTGGGAAAGGACCTAATTTTTGTAGGTCTTTTCTTCTAGTAAAAGTCTTTGCCTCTTCTCCCTTCCCATTGTTGCTAAGAGCCAGAGCTGTGGCCGCGTGCTCCAGGGTGTGGGGGTGGATATGGGGGTGTGTGTGGCCATAAATCCGTTGTCAGTCATTTCCATATGCTGTGGAAAAACGGGGCAGGACCATAACTAGTCCAAGCACATTGTTTGGTAACTATTTCATAATTAAATTCTAATGTATTTTATGTCATTATTTTATCATTACAAGAATTAACCAGTTAGAGAGAAAATATGTCCTGAGAAATAGTGCAAATTTATATGGTGGAATTTGGCAGGATATACTTGTAAGTTAAATAACCTTGTAGAATTGCACCAAACTAAATAATGAAGGGAAGTGAATGTGAGCCTGAATTAAAGTTTTCTTAATATATTTATGTAGGTTTAATTTGAACATTGTCAGGAAGTATAGTTTCATTTGTAAAATGACTTTATTTTCATGATTGACTTGCTTCTAAAAAACTTGACTGCTACAGAAATCTATAACTATCCTGTTATTGATTATACAGATGGCTTCACTCCTCCTTTGGCATTTCAGTGGAAGCGTGCATGTGCCTTTATTAATGTAGGTATTATTCTTGACAGGCTGTACTTGTCATAGCCTTACAGAACTTTTGGATGAGACAAAGCTGTAACATTGTTTCTGATTTGCTTACTATTGAAACTTTATCTTTGAACCCAAGGTGTATGGATCTGAGTCGTTCTAAGAGATTCAAGTAGATGGGGTAGGTTTTAGTTTGCTTTGGGAGATAATATACCAAACTTGGGTTATGTAGTAAAAATAAAAATCTATGAAGCCATTTAGGCAGACCCTTCCTTTTGCAAAACGCTGTAATGTGGCTTTTACAGAATCCCTTAGAAGTACTCGATTTGCCTTCTTAAACTCCTACCACGTGAACCTGAATTCAGCTGCATAGGGAAAGTTAATTTCTCTCCATCTTCTTGGTGTCAAACACCTGGAGCTCCTGGACCTGTCTCAGTCTGGGTGCGATCCGCTGGTGGGTTGTCACCCTCTTCTCCAAAGCCCCTTTCTAGAGAATATATGCGGGTTTTTTTCTTTTTATAATCAAGCCGGATTTATTGCTAAGGATTGATCTTTAGTGGTGAGGACTTGGGAAGGACAGTTGTAAGTAAGCTACGGGAAAACTGCGGAACTCAGAAGCGGGTTCCTCCGCTACTCGGAGTGGCGGACTTGGGCGCGCGCGGCGCGTAAGGTTTGCGCGTGGGGCAGCCGCTCCGGTGGGAGGCCGCTGGGGGGCGGGGGGCGCTTGGCAGCAGTAGTTGGGTGACTGGAGAGAGAGGATCTGATCAACTTTTCCCCGAGGCAGGTTTTGGGCAGAGACTGGTGGCAGGGCCGGAGGGCGCGGAGCCGACCCTTCCCATCTTCTCAGTGGCAGCGTCTTCGCCGCCCCTGCTTTTCGAGTGGCCCGGGACGCACCCGGGAGCGAGTGTTTGCAAACAGCCCCGGGCCCCCTCGCGCCGGGTCCCGATTCCCGCATTTCTCCACTGTAGCATAGAGGCTGAAAGATGATAAAACGTTACAAACGTTTTGATTTAAAAACAATTCATTACCAATTTACCCTAAGTTAGATGCTCTAGTAAATAATAAATCAGTTAAACAAAGGCGACTTTAATTTATTGCCATGGTACTAATTAGAAACATCATTCGAGCAATAAACTTAAACACTTCCAGCAAATAATGCCTGCCCCGCCCGCTGCCTCACTCCGGGCTGCCGCCGCCCGCAGCAGCTTCAGCTGCTTGCGGCTCCTCTTCCTCTGGCGGAGTAATTGAAGGGAAACGGTGTTGGAGGAGGCTGTAATTGAAGAGGCCCTGTCACCTCCGCTCTTCTGTAAGTTAGTACCAGGGTCCATCAGCAGCTCCTGGTGGTGTATTAAAACGAAGTGGCAGCTCCCTCTGCACCAGATAGTGCATTCTCTTAGAGGAGACCAAGTGAGAGAAAGAAACTTTGGAGGCTAAAAGCCACTTCAAGTCTTCAGACCGATTGATCTGTACTCTCTTGTTATAATCCGTCTCATCATACTTGAGTTAATGAGGCAAAGGCAGGGGAGCGGAATCTGATGGCCCTTGACAAATTCATTAGGGAGGCTGCGGGACATTTTATTTGACTGTTAAACATCTTGTTTGTTTGGTTTAGGCTGTGCCAACATCAACGCGCTCCTGCCCGAGCCGTGGTGCTAGGCTGCTGAGGGGCATTCCTTCCTGAAAGGGAAGGCAACGCCAGGCAGACAGCTGCATTTTTTTGGGTTTGGATTTTGGGCAGCCTAGAACCTGCAGACTCCTCTAGTCTTTCCCTCTTCCACCATCACACTAGGAACGTTTTTATAAAAATGCAGATTGTAAATAGGAGGTAGGCATATTTTTAGTTATATAAAGTGTGTGCATATTTACAGCTTTAGTCTGAAAATTTCCCAGTTTCTTTTAAAAGTTGAGTCAGATTATAGCAAGAACTGTTTTGTTTTTTTAATGCAAATTGTTTAAGGTCCAGATAAGTAGCCAGATTACTCATATTGTTTTTACTTATGATTAAATACACTTGGAATTATTAAAGTTTTTCTTTCACTGAAGCCCTTATGAGTACAGAGACTTGGAAATTTATTTATTTATTTATTTATTTACTGTACGAACTCCTGACCTTCCACTTGCAAAGCAGGTGGCAGAACCACTGAGCTAAATCCCTGGCCCTGAGACTTGGAAATTTAGAACGTAAATATACAAATATATTTTCAGAAGAAAATTGATATATTATAATGCGAGGCCTTTTATATATCAGATTGGAATCATAACTACTCAGAATGGTGCTAAAATATGTCAGTGAATGGACAGAACACTTCAAAAAGAAGATACTTGTAACTGAAGAATAATGGACAATTAGACTAGAATACTAACCTTATAATATTTTATTATAAGACAATAGAAGACTCAGTTTTTTCAAAATTGCCTTGAAATGTAGTAAATAACCTAAATGTGAAACTTTCTTATGTGAGGAACCCAGTTATATTTTCTTTTAACATAAACAGCCTCACCTTAAATGTTTTGAGAAAGTCTCGCCTTCCATTTATAGGAAATCTGTGGGAGAAAAAAGAAAACGAATGCCTTTTCTCTGTCATTTTTATACCTTCCTGCACTGCTGATGAAGCTTGAACTGGGGCAGGGAATGTATGGCTTTGAAAAGAAATGATTCAGTAGTTCATGTTGTGTTTCTCAGAAGCAAAACCAAGCTAATGGGTGAAATCACTGCTTTAGCACATCTGACACTTATAATCCTGCTTATGTTTCCAGAGAATGCAGAATCTCTAAACTGTTTTACTTTGTGCTGATTTTTACTTAGGAATATATTTACTAGATTAAACTTCAGTGCATTTTTTACTTTATCAGATTAGTGAAACTTAAAAGATATCATTTTGTTATTTGTAGGAATAATATGGAGCCTTTCCATATTCTTTCCTAAGGAGTACACAGATTTTAGATAGAATTTTGTTTTCCAGGAAACATTTTAGAGCCATTCAAGAATGATTAAATTATTTACTTTTATAAAAGCCCTTTCTGGAAGATTTATACTTTTTAGAAAACAAAGGGCTACATGTTTACCTGTATATATTTTTATCCTCAATCATTGAAGCATCTATGTGGTTGCTAAATTTTTAGTTTTTATAGTCTTCAATAACTGATATACTTGCAAAAATGCTTGTTTTTTTAAAGAGAACTTTTTTTGCCAGATTATAAATTGAAAAATAACACACTATTAAATTATCTGAATTAAAAAACTATCACAGTAAAAATAGAAAAGTAAATAGCTCAAACATGATTTGTTATTGTTTAACTAATGAAATTTATTGAAGTAATTATATGTAAGTGTATGTAAGTTTTAACTGTTGTCACCGTTACGCTCTATGTGGCTTATTAAGCGAAGGTACATTCTCCTTTGTTGTTGTTCTTATTCTGGCAAGTGAGCCCATGTTCCAAAACTCTGAAGTGTCACAGAGATTATCTGTGAGCTTTGGTGATAATTATTCTGGAATCAATCTAAAATAACCAGTAATTGAATGTTTGCTTTGAATAAGGCACTGTAGTACTTATTAGTAATTTTAAATGGTCAGGCATGCTGTTAAACAAGGTTTATTTCCTCTCTCACAAAATAGCTTTAAGAAAAAACAACTTGTAATCTTTTTGATTGGTATCCCAAGGGTATTGTTCTCATTTGAACAGTTTGAGCTTAAGATGATGTTATGTCAGATAAAGCAATAGCATTAACTTTGCATATTCAGTAAGCCGGTACTGAAAAATATATTTTTATGTACTTTGGGTGAGTTCAGTTTCATGGACATTTTAAGTTTGCTTGAAGTATTATCCTTAGATAATACTGTATATGTGATTAGTGATATTTACCCCTAATTAGACTTTTATATGTATAATCCATGTATTATTTAGAAGGGTGAAAAAGTTAAAAGTATGATACATGTTGGGTTTTCTCCCCAAGTTGAATAATAACTGTATAAATGTGTACTATATTAAATTATATATAATTTGATTTTCCCAAAATGTACAGTGAGAGAGTAAGAAACTTATGCTGAGAAAAGTGGAAGTAAGGAAGCTTTTAGCCTTAATGAAAAGTAAATATAATCGTATTGCTGAGCTAGGGCATGCAAGTTTATGAGTATTCAAGTTAATGTAGTGAGTATTTTTCAAAAAGTATTTCATTGAACTTGTTATATTCTCATTTATGCTGGTATATGTCATTTGGCATTACCAAGAAATATTTTTTTCTTGTACGTATGTTTGCACTGTAGAGATCACATTCTTTCTATTTCCACATAATAGTAGTTCTAAAAAGTTAGAATAAGGTTCTTTCCTTATGTATTTTCCTTTTCCTTCCTTTAATTTTTTTAAAACAATTTGAACTTATTAATGTGCTATGAGATAAATACTAAAATTTGTCTGCCAAATAACTTTAGCTGTCATAACTTCTGGCTTTCACTATAATCTTCAGGTGAAAGGGTACATTTAGTGGAGCCAACTCTTAATTATTTAAAGGATGATTGTATAATACATGGATTATTCTTTGTGACACTTGTACCCAGAGAACCAAATTTTGCCTGTCTTTAACTTACGGAGGATCAACAGGGAAACCAGTATTAATCCATTCTGGATTTATTGCTAAAGAAAGTCAAAATTGACTTGTTGTTTTAAAGAGATGTGATACCCTTTGTTGACCAAGACAATACTTTTGACTTGTATCACGTGCAGTGTGGTTCTTGGGATCTTAGTCATCCTCATGTGAATCTCTGCCATTGCTTGAGACCAGTGCAAAACATCGATGAAACAGATGAACGAGGTTAGCGATAGAGAGTGTGCCCATATTGAGCTATACATATTTCAAAATATAAGGCTTGAAACTATGCTCTAGTTTTTTCAGATTATATGAGAGGCTTTTAAAAAAAATTTTTGTTTTTTAGGCCAATGTCTAGCTATGCAGTTTAAGCTGGCCTTGAACTCATTATGTAGAGCAGGCTGGCCTTGAACTTAGAGCTGTGATCCTCCTGACTCAGCCTCCTGAGTACTGGGATTACAGGCACGCACCTTCACATGTGGCAGGTCATATGACCCATTTTGTGATTCTGTGTTCAAAATTATTGGTTAAATGTATTCTCTGAGTAGATGTTAGTTATATGTTAGGAAAAGCAACCATTTAAAATATCTTAGTGTATTTTATAGTACTTTGATCTTATAAAAGGACTCCATCTGTATTATTAGTAGTAATTTGGCATCTGTCCCCTGTTACGATTATGGGAAATTTTTAGGGAATGTGTATTATTCTTAATAAATATTAAGAATCTAGCCTGTTCCTTTTTTCAAACATTATGAATTAGAGTAAAGGTAATGTGCAGAGAGGGTTTCTTTGATTTCCTTGTAGTGGTTAAACAACAACAAAACTCCTTTATTGACTGTAATCTGTGTATAAATGACATCTTAGTATAAATGAAATAATATTTGATGATCTAAGGAATGGAAACTTCTCTTTTAACCATCTGAAATAAAGCTAGGATATAAAACAGCTGCTTGGCCCATGGATATTAAGATTTCTTCCAGTCTGTTTCTTTTTGAATTTTCTGTTCTATCTTCCCTTATCTTTGGATCCTAAAAAGTCATTCTCTTATTTTCTAACTGGATTTGTCTGTAGACAAAATCTAAGGTTTAAATCAATCTAGATAGAGTAGAAAATCTTTGATCTATGGCTATGACTGTTTTCAAGTGATTTGTTTGCTGGGACTGGACGCTATCCATGCTCTTTCACTCTGCTATCAGCTAGGTACGTGCCAAGGACCTGCAGGCTACCAGATGCACAGTTAATCATTATATTGGGTCAGTAAAGGGCTCCAGCCAGACTCACCTAGGTCTTCTATTTCGAATAGTTACTTGTTTGGTAAATGTTTGGTTAAGTGTTCTCCAAATTATCCAGCCTTTTCTGTAAATGAAAACTTTCTACAAAGTATAGTATCTATTTAAAATAAATGATATAAATCTGTCCTTTTTAAAAAAATATATATAAAATTGTTCCTGTCCTGCAACTTATCCAGATAGATAAAGGGAGGCAGTGCAAGAGTATCAGCAGAGAATATCAACCTAGGAAATAAAAAGCCCTGAATTCTTGTCCTGGCTTGGCTAGCTAGGCTGTTGTGGTCAAGGCATTGTGTTTGTGCATCATTTTCTCAGTTACTAAATGAAGGGTTTGGACTAGGTGAGCTCTTGTCTTTCTCCTGGATACAATAGTCTAAACCTTTAGTTTTTTTTTTTTTCTCACCATAGGATCACTGTAGTTGTTGGCATCTTTATTAGCCTATTTCATTAGAAATCCTTCTGTGAAAGTTTAACCTTCCAGTGCTGCTCTAACACAGCTATGTGAAAGTATTTAATATGAAAAAAATCATAAATAAGAGTAAACTTAAATATAGTTTTAGATTTAAGCCAAAAATTACATGCTGTATTTTGGAAACAGTTGTGAAAGACAACAAAGTAATAACTTGGAAGAAATTCTCAGAATACACTAATTATTGATAGGACTTGGATCATAATTTTATTGAAAAAACATTTGTATATTTATTACTATATCTGTGCTTATGTCTGTCCATCTCTCTGCCTGAAGAATGTGAACAAGGTTAGCAAATTAGCTTTGCTTTCCAAAAATGTTGAACAGACTATCAATGTTTTGGATATTTTCATAAAGATTAAATATTCTGTAAATATTAGTTCTTGAAACCGAAGAAAGCTGAAATTTACAATTCACTTTAAAAATGGCTAATCTTCTCCTTAGAGAAATTCTGTTGGTCTAAGCAGCTATGATATTACCCAGTTCATATTATATTAAAAGATAGATCCAAGCCGGGAAATGGTTCTCAAAACATGAGTCACTAAAGAAAGTTTTACATTACTTTCTCATGCTTTTCACTTGTTTTCATCAGAACTTGCATTGCACTTTCATCAGAAGATCTGACAAGCATAAGAGTGTTAACATCTTTTATTTTACAGATGTTCTTAGTTTTCTCTCAAACTGTAAAAGATGCTGTATCAGAGTAGCCTGGTAGGAAATAATTTCAACACCTCCTTTCACTTATGTGATAACTTATTTGTCTGAGCTCCTGGATATTTTTGGAGGAAGGGCAGTGAGCAAGAAGATAACATATTGAGATCTAATTGTTCTAATTTTGAGACATAGATCAATCAGTCTGCTGTATGATAAATTTTGTCCAAAATAGCATTTAAATCAGCATAGTTGAGTTACTTTGGCTTTGGTTAATGTTCATTGGAAGTCCCTCATCAATGCAGTTAGAAGTGCCAGGTGACCACCGAGAGAGTTGTTGATGGATACTCTGTGGGTTTGCAAAGTGCAAACCTAAAAGACCGAGAGATGAGAAATGCATTGCTATTTGTGAATTTGTTTTATCTCACTTCACTTGAAAATTTATGAGTAGCGTGGCTTAAGGGTGCTGGAGTTGTGTGTTCCAGGGCTTGCCCCTACTGATAACGCCCTTGTTGGCGTGAAAGTGCAATGCAAATTATGACAGTTACAACCTTCTGTTTTGTTTAACCTGTCAGTAGATTTCCTGGCTCAGTGCTGAGGGCAATGGTGTGTTCAGCTAGTCCATATTCACCTAAACTTAAAAGGTCAGGTTTCTACAGGCAAGCCTAGTCAAAGCCTAATTGATGAGGAGGGCAGGGAGACAGAATTTACTGTTCTGTTGGCTAGTTTCATATCGTTAGGTTGTCCTGAAAGCATCAGGCAGTCACAGCCCCTTTCATGTAAGTGCTGACCCTAGACAGGAGCTGACAATCAAAGGAGGCAGCCATAGGAACCAGTGCAAGTAGGCTATTGATTTTTCAGTTAGGTCTAAGTAGTTTGTAGTATGGGTAATGGGTGACAGAGGCAGGTATGTCATTATCAATGAGCTCCAGAACAGTAGCAACAACCCCTCCTCATATTTCCTTCAGCACTGACAGTATGCATCCAGAGGCAGTCAATAAATTGCCCACCCTTTAACTGACAAGTGACTTGGAGGTTTAGGTTTGAGGGGTAGAAGTTATAGAGCTAAACTTCTCTACTTGAATTGTGCTAGATCTAGCAACGGAGTCAGTAATTATGACTTTTGAAATTTTGATTTGGCTAGTTCTGTGCATCTCTGAAAGGCAAAAGTTAATTTTTGAGTATGTTTACTTAAAGATGGAAATGAGCCAATTATTTGTAAACATAACTCTAAAATGTTTATGGTAGGTTACTATGATATGGTTTTGCTTTTATTTTAAGCTAGTTCTTTATTTAATCTTAGATATCCCTGTTATAAAATTTAAGTCACTAGAAATTGCCTCTCAAAATCCATTTAAATTTCTACTCTCCTCTAAAATGTTTTAACTGCAGACCAATGTTAGGTAGAGGGGAAAACTTGAACCTTTTGTAAATGTAGCTAAACAGTTGCTATTTGACCTTTAAATTTATATTATTTTTCATAGTAAAATAATAAGGAATAGGGAGATCATTTAATGATTAAAGCCTGATAAATTATGGTTACTTCTGAGTTTAAAAAGAAGTGTGGGTGATTTTTGCCTTAAAAACATTTCATATGGATATTTACATTTAAAGATATAATTTATGTTCATGGGAACAACAAAGTGTAACAGGTTTTGACTAAAAGTATACTTGTACTAAAAGGGATTAAAAATAATTTTGAGATATTTTTAAATTTAAACCAATCTCTAATTTGTTACAGTACTTAAGTAATATAAAAAGATGATAATATTTATAAGTAGAAATGGGAGTTTGGGTTGTACCAGGATCTTTGCAAACCATCATATGCTTACATTTTTTTTTTTTTTAGCAAACTTTAAACAAATTGAAATAAAACAGAAAAGTAAATGTTTTTTGAAACTTCCTTAAATAACATCGTTATGATACCTTGTTTAACACTGTGATATTGTACAGAACCAGAGTTTAAGTTTGTAGTGTCATCTCATCTAGCTGTGCAGTATCCTGCATGGCCACATGAATCATTTCCATTTGTCCAATGGATCTACAAAGCCCTTAAAAAAATCTAGCATGTTAGCTCAGAGGAAAAGAATAGATATTTAAGTATTTTCTTATTGTAGTAACACGTCTGCGTGAACACTCCTGTCTAGAGAATACAAATTTGAAATCTAGCAAAAAGTGACTTGAATGTTGCTATTTTAAAGAAGTTGGGATTATGTAATTAATATTTAGGGAGGTCTTATTCAAATCCCTTAGTACACTTTGAGGTTATTCTTAAAGAAAGATTCCTTTAAAGATTGTTGGGTTTGTTCCTGCTGTTCATTAGTCATGGACTTAACCTGTATTTTTTATTGGATTAAGTAAGATTTAACCTGAGAATTTTGCAACCTCTATATCACTAGGTTTATGGTAGGTCTAGCTTCTTTTACTTCATTTGTAATCATTCCATGAATACATTGTTTTTTCAAGTATGAAAAAAAAAAGCTGTGGAAAGGGAACAAATTAAATTTTCATGAAAGAAAATCCTAATCAGCAGTGACAGTGTAAGAGAAAGATGATTGCCACTTGGTCATTGTGGAGAGGCACTTAGATTTGGTGTCAGTGCTTCTGTTAATGATGACTAATGTCTTTCTTGGAGCAAGTGCTCAGACATACTGCTACAGTATGGAGAGACTGCTCAGCAGTAGACACCAGGAAGCAAAGGCATTAGGTGCCCTAAAACAAAGACTTTAACACAATCAATTTGGCAGACTCTATTGTTAGAAAAATGAAAACACAATTCTATGCCATTTAACCACAGATTATAAACATTTTATTTCTAGTACTAACAGCTATTATTTTTAGCTTAAAGTGTGAATATAACAAAGAATATTAGTAACCCATGGTGTTTGTTTTTTTTTTGGTCACTTGTAGAAATGGGCATATATGTTGCACTGCACAAAATCATTTGTGTTAAAGTTTTAAAAAGAAGCAAACTTATAGCAGATTTTTTTTGCAGGACATTGCTATAGTCCAAACAAATGCTTTATAGTTACAAACGGAGAATGAATGACTCAAAAGATCTTTTCAGATCTTTTAATCTTAAATATATTGCTTACAAAAAGAAGATGACATGTGTTATTTCTTCAGCTTTTCCCTAAAGTGTAAGACCTTTCAGAAGGGCATTTGCAATGCTTGTCATATTTTTTCATATACATCTTATTGGGCTGACATGTCTCGAGAACCATGAGAACACAGATGTCATTGCATTCAGACAACACTAATTACTCTGGGATCTTTGCAGCCTCAGTGCCTGTGTGTAACTGTCGATTATGATTGTTCATGCAGCCTACAGTGGGGACACTTTGCACATGAAAATACAGAGACAAAAACATAGCGAGACAGGCCTTTTAGTTCCCTATTGTTCTTCAAAAGAACTTGAGAGAAGAAAATTCCTGACACATCAGTTTTATTCAGTATTTTACATTTGAACCATGTTTTGGCAACATTTTCTTTTCTGAAGTAAGTGTGTTATGCCCTAGTGTTCAGTGAAATCTATTATCCATCTGTTCTTTAACCTTCTTTGAGCAGTCTTCTACATTACTTTGTCTTCAGGCTTCATGGGAAATTTCTTTATGTAGCTTATAGTTTGAGAGAAACACTAATTGTGGTATGAGTCCTTAGAAAGTGACAGTGCAAAACAATAAATATGTATGATGTGTTCTTCTGGTGTGCGATTTAATGTTTAATGAGAAGCTGCTGCAAATATGGTTAGTCTCAATTTAGATAAGTGCAGTCATCTTATGCTTTTAACACAGGTCAGTTCTTTTCTTTGTTTAATTTTCTCTAACATTCTGGATTTTATTTGAAGATTCATGGTATTTAGGTGGCTTTATCATAGCAGAGGTCAAACAGTGGTCAGATTTGGGCCCTCACTAGTCAAGATGAAGACCAAATACACGTTTTGATAAAAAAGCATAATCCATGTTAATTACCGATTGGAAAATAAAAAGCTCCAATAATGTAACTTCATATGCTGATGAAGCAGAATCGAAGCAGCTTGATCAAAGATGTATGACGAGATAAAACTGCAGTCTCTGCTGTACAGTTATAGTAATTATGACTAATGAACCATCCCGTCTGGATGAAATGGCATGCCCACAGGGACTGTGTCCAATCAGTTGTGACTTAGGCAAGCTGAACGCACTGTCAATGGGGCACCAGCTTGTGAGTCATAAGAAGTACACGCTCGATTATCAACATCACTTTTGTTTGGGCAAGTGAAATGATAGGAAGTTATCTAAATTTGTTAAGTGTAGAATTAGTTCTTCCCTCTTTTTATATTTTTGTTTAAAATTAAACACATACTTATTATGGCCTGTGTTTTACCTCTTGTCTGTTGTGCATACTTAGGTCACTATGCTAACATAATTCTGTGACTAACTGCTTGATCTGTTGTTCTGCTTGTGCAGACTCCCTTTTTAGGGCTGTTGTTTACTTTGCTCAGGGTATGTTATTCACTAACCAGGGACTGGCAAGATGTTTCTAACAGTAGTAACAGCATATATTAAACCATGTGTAATGCTGTATCAAGTGATTTACCCGTTATTAAATCAAACATTTTTACAACAACCCCTTGAGGGAAGTGCTGTCTATATATCACTACCATTTTACAGATGGAGAAACTGAGACCTGAGAAGGCTGAGTAATTGTTCATGTTTATATGTTTTTATAAATCTCGGATTGCCTTGTGGAGGTTAGTTGTATTCTTCTGACCCAAAACTACTTTTGAATTATTCTTACTTTCCTTTTGTGTCCAATTAGAATTATTTTTTTCTGATCTGACAACTGTAATATATTTTAAAACTAAGAGCTCCTGTGCAAGTCTAAAATTACAGTTTTTCAGGTCCCTAAATGCTTTCATTTAGTATATTTTATTTGACTAGGTCTTTCAGAATGCAATTCAGCTATCATACTTCTGATACGAATAAGTTTTCAAAATATAATAAATGTATAAATTTGATGCAATCGTGCAACCATAAATTACTTTCAGTTGCAGTGAGGAAACAGTCCGTACAAAAAAGTTAAATCAGTGCTGGTAAAATGAGCTGGGTTTTCTTCTGTGATTATAGAGTCGTTATCATCAAAGTAGGTATAAGGTATAGTCCTTATCATTTGATTCCCTCCGCATGGTGCTGTGGTTTGAGGCCAGGGCCGTAGCACATGCTAGGCAAGCACCGTAGCACTAATTACATCCGCAGCCTCAGTCCTCATCTTAGTGTTCTCTTATTCCCAGTGCTGCATGCACTATCTGCCAGCTTTTCAATAAGGACTTGTGGAAGGAGGCTGAGGATAGAAGAAGGAAGGGGAACTTTTTAGTGAGCCATTAATTCAGCCATTGTGTGAAATACGTGCCTCTATTCTAATTCCCTCATTACGGTTTTACCTAGAGAAATAGAATAAAATAGGCTAGCACCATGTTACTGTACTTTAAATTTCTTTAAAATCCGCCTAGTCAACTTTGTTTCCCACTGACCGTTCAGTGAAATCTTTATCTTGCCTTGCATGTATCATGATACACTCGGTAGAGTGCGCTCTTTGAGCTGGTATTGGAGGTATCCTTAATCTCAAACAGTTCAAAATTATATGTTTTAATTCTTCTTTCCCCTGCCTTATTATCTATGTATTCATTTCCCTTTATTAATTTACTGATAGGAAGATTTATTGGCAGGCAGCACAGTATCTTACTTTGTAGCACTACATGACTATGTATCTAATACGTACTTAATAAATGTTTGTAGACAGATCAGTAAATTTGATGCCTGGCCCTTTCCAAAGATTTCTTTCTGTCACCAAGGTCAAAATTTCAATATCCAGTTTTTAGTGAAAATATTCTGCAAGCCTGTCAAGCCTCCATTGAAATGAGATGATCAGTGTATGGTGGCGTAGTGACTCTTATTCTGTGCCAGGCGCTATGGTAAGCACATTACTGTTCGTAGTCCTCTTAGCAAACTTATAATGAGTTGTATCCTATTATTGGACCTATATCTGTAGAAACCAAGGCACAGACATTAAATAACTTGTTTCATTCTAAAGCTTAAAAACAAAGCATGACTTGCAAAGATGTTGACAGTTTATTTTAAAGCTTTTATTATTTTTTTTTATTTTATCGCCTTTTTATGGATATCCTTTTGATGTCATTCTATTTTTCTTAAAATGCCCATTGTGGAGTTGTCTGTTGATTCCTTAAGTAAGTTCTGCCTTCCCATAACTTAAATGATATCCATTGTACATCTCCCCTTTCCTTGTCTTCTCAAAATACTCCAAACTTTCTTCATCCCCATTAATCTTCTGAAGAGAAGGATAGAACCGTGAAATGTCCTGACATACATGATCATATAACTCGGAGAGCTAGAGAGCTTGGACTCATGTTTTTTGTTTTTGTTTTTGAAATACATGGACAGTCAGGTAACATTATAATTATCATTTAGTTAAGTTTTAAGAAAATGGTTGCATTGTAAGCTATGTTAGGTGATTACATTAGGTCATTTCCAAAGTAACTGGTAGCAAATCATATGAAAAATACTTGAAATTTAAATCTGGTTTTAAAGTGATAGGTAGTTATGTCATGGCTGTTTATAAAGGATGGAAATGGAGTTAATAAAATGTTCCATATTTTATACTTAGGAAACACTGTGGTTTATAATGAATCTTTATACAAAACTGAAACCAATGTATTATCAAAGAGGAAGCAGTTTACCAAGTAAACTCTCAGAAACAAATTGTTATCAATTTCAAATTGTTTTTATTTCAGCTCTTACATGGAAGTTGATTGCATTTCATAAATTCTAAAATACTTTATATTTTGCAGAGTCATATCATGTATTTGGACTGTAGGTATTTATGTTCTTTCTCACTCAATAAAGGCCAGTTTAAAAATTTTGCTATGGGCAATATTGTTTGGATTGGCGAAAATATTTTGCTCTGAGTTTGGTGTCACTTATTGTTCTTTTAACTTAAGATTAAAATTACTTTATATTTTTCTCAGTAGTTTAATTGAACATGTTTAATTAGAAGGTCTGATAAGATTTTTAAATAAGATTTTAAAAAATTACAAGTTATTTAAAATCAGTCTTTATTTCATAGTGTGCTTTTATTAAATCATGTTTTATTTATTTATGTTTTCTTATATCTTTGACCCTTTCAGATATCATCAAGATGTTATAAATTAATTTTCAGAGCTCATGACAGTACCATATATGATTCTTTGACATTTCTTGTAGAAGATTTGAAATGGAAGATTTATGTAGTCTGACCATTGTTACACTGCTTAAAAGGTAACTATTTTTTTGAGATAGGGTCTTGCTATGTAGCTCAGGCTGGTTTTGAACTGATTATATAGCCCAGGTTGGCCTGAACATATGACAATCCTCCTGCCTTAGCCTCATGAGTGCTGGGATTAAAGATGTGTGCCACCATGTCCAGCTAAAAAGATACAACTTTAATTGACAAAAGATAAACTTTCTGGGTGTGGTGGCATACACCTGTAATCCCAGCCCTTGGAGGCTGAGGTATCAAGGGCTGATCAGACCCTCAGCTGCCTGTTACTGGAAATGATGGGGAATGAAAAGAAAGAGACAGAGACAATTTTCAAGATAGAAAGGGGGGAGTGGGAGGAGACCTTTCTCTAGCACACAGACTTGAATAAAACTCAGCAGTTGGCCCGCTTTTATTAGCCAGTGAGAAGCACAGGGGGAGGGGTAGTTTCATGGAACAGCAACTGTAGAGAATGAGTGGATAAGGATTAAGTTAATGAGGAATCAGATTTCCTCTACACCCAAAGGCCTGTATATTGACAACTCTCCTCAGCAGATGCTGTCTTGCTTCAGAAGTGCCGAGTTATCCGCATTCTGCCCATAGCCAGGGAATATGCAGCCTCACCAATCTTGAGACTGTGAGATCTGAATTATGTAGCCTAGTCCCTAGCACTGAGGCAGGAGGATTGCTGTGAGTTTGAGGCCAGCTGGTGCTATGTAATGATGTGGGTTCAAGGCCAGCCTGCAACTACACAGTGAGACACTATCTCAAAAACCAAAAAAACCCAAAAAACAAACAAACAAAAAACAGGTAACCTTCTCCCCAGGCTGTGATTTTACATATGTTAAATTTATAAAACTGAAGAGAATGAGCAAAAGATGAAGATTGTTAAAATACATAAATAGCTTTTGGAGTATTTCAGTTTTTTATTGTTGATACCATATTTATTCAGTGAATTTAGATATATGTAAATAGATGTATTTAGCATCATAATCTGTGACTCTTAGGTTGACTAGCTTCACTGTTTTTATTTGTTGTTGTTGCTTTTTGGTACTGGGGATCGAACTCGGGATCAAACTCAGGACCTCGTGCTTGCCAGGCAGGCACTTCGGCCACTGAGCTGCATCCCCAGCCCAGCTTTACTATATTTTAAGTCATTTTTTTGTGTTAAAGAAATAAGCTTGTATTCTGATATGTACATCTTGCACCTTGACATGGCAGTTGTCAGCTGGAATTAACAAGAGAGTAGTCATATTTAAGGATACACATATGCACACCCATAGTGCATATACTACTACTCGGCAGACTTGTGTGTGATCAGTATAAAACAGATTTCAAAGAGAACCTAACACTGCAAAATTTCATCCTTGTAGTTTTGTGATGCTAATATTTGTGAAGCTTGTTAGATTGCAAAGGTCAGTATATTTGGACTTACATTGTCATAAGGTTAAATTAATTAACTTCACAATAAGTGATTCTGGGCGGCAGAAAAGCAAGAATTGGTAAGACATAATTTTGTCATCCTGTACCTCTTAGTCTAACAATGTTTGCAACTATTTGACAGCCTTTAATGTCTTGGATGCAGATGTTTTTAAAAAATACATTATAGATTAAATATATATTATTATCTATTCTGATCCTATATATACCTTTGTTTAGTTGTTTCTGCCTTGTATAATTTTCACATCAGGAAGATAACTTATTTTTTCTCCTGTCTTTTAAACATTTGCTGAGAACATATAGGGAAAGGGTAGGGTAGATTTCACACAGGTTTCCTGTGTGTAGAGAAAACGAATATGCAGTTGCATTGACATTTAACTTAGCTGGCCATAGCAATGAATATATATATGTAACTGTATTATCATTATCTCTGCCGATCTTCTCTTCTAGTTTGCAAATAGAGTAAAAATACATAGCCTTCAACAGAAAATTTTGATGTTGAGATTGCAAATAGGGAGAGAAATATCTTTGGAAAACAACCAGTGAATACTCAGCAACAATGAAAAGAGCTGAGATGCACAGAATATTATATGCTGATTGGGAGATTTGCAGACAAGGAGAAAAGACATTGACTAGCCTTGCGCATTTAAGACAATCTTTATGAAAGTTCCAAGAGGCTTAGCAGATATGGTGTGAACAAAAATAACAGAAAAGAATTAAAGGAAGAAATTAAGAGGGGAAGAAAAGTAGAGAATGAGGGACAGACAGTGATGCTGAGGGTAGTGATGGCAGAGCCATTCACAGTATGTGAAGAGTAGGAAGGAATAGATAGAAAATATTGTAGAACATTTCTTTGTCAAACGATCACATGGAAAGTACATGATATCCTAAGGCAGTGGTGGCAAACCTATGGCACACATGGAGGAGTAGGATTTTGTTATCACTGAAAGCTCTAGAAGGTTCGCCATCACTGCCATCGCTGCATAGGTGTGGGACTCTTCTGTTTGTGTGCTTTTGTGTGTATGCTTGGAAGTAGTGATTGGTAGGTTGAAGTCAGTACAGCGGCTGATTCTTTTAATGATTCCCTACGATCTTTAAGATTATACTCACTGCATTTTATAAGACAAAAGAAAGAGTGTATTATATTAATGTTCTACTACTGCTGTTTAACAAATTACCACACATATAGTGGCTTCAACTATATGGTCGCACTGAGCCAGAATCCAGTTATTGTCAGGACTATGTTCCTTTCTAGAGGAGAATTAGTTTCCTTGCTTTTTTTTCAGTTCTACAGTTCTCTTACACACCTTGGTGTTTGGCTTCCTTCCTCTACATTCAGAGTCAGTGAGGAACATGCTGCTGCTTATAGTGCATCACTCTGGTAGTCTTCTCCAACCTTATTCTACTGTAGTGTACTCTGGTGGTTCTGTTGGGGCCACCTGCGTAATCTAAGTTTCTTTACTATAAATTAGCTGACTTGCAATCTTAATTCCACCTGAAACCTTAATTCCTGTTTGTCATGTATATGTCAGCTTTTCATCACTATAATAAAATACCTGACACAAACGACTTATGAAGAAAAGAGGAGCTCATGTTCTAGAGGTCCAAAGTCCAAACAACATAGCACAGGCTCTGTGTGTCACCTCCTGGCAGACAACAATGGCAAGAACTCATGCAGTAGTAAGTGAATATCCATCTTGACTCAAGAGCAGAGATTTGTGTGTGTGTGTGTGGGGGGGTCAGGCATGCTTCTCTTATACCAGTCTTGTAAGAAGTACCAAAGGGGTTTCAGAAGAACCATTTCATTGACTCAGTATCTTAAAAACCTCTCACCAGGCCCCACTTCTTAAATGTCCAATCACCTCCCCGTGCCACAACCCTGGAGACCAAGTCTCCAGTCACATGGTCCCTTAGGGGACACCCAAACCGTAGCACTATGTAAGATAACGTAGTCACAGTTTCTGGGAATTAAGATATGGACATCCTTGGAAGAAAGCATTATTTTGCCCATCACAGCATATCATCATGATTTAGAAACATTTTCATCTAAACAGGTTTGAAATAATATTATTAAACTGTCAGCTATTTAGAAAAAGTTCCCTCTTTATCATATTAAGAGTACTTTAAGACGTATAAAACTCAGGACATTACAATTTTCAAGAAGAATTTTGTTATAAATTGTAGCAGACATTGCTCTTTGCGCATTATTATGGTTTCAGATAGCATTTACTAATGGTAATTCTTTTAATTGTCAGTGATTCAAATTATGTCCTACTATACTATATTGATTTGGCGTTCTTAATACTTAAAGTAGGGACCCCCTGATAGAAGAGGCAAAATTTGTCTATTGATACATATGATAGTACCACCATATGTACCCAGTAAGAGGTCATTTTCCATATTGGCCAGCTAGCATTACTGACCAGTTTTCTCCCATAAAAATCTTGTTCATAGATGATATCACAAGAGAGAATGTTTGTTTCTAGAAAACACCTAAAGCCCATGCTTCTCTGATACTGGCTCAGTCTTATCACATATATGTCTTATTTATCATGTATGAGCAAAGATTGTATCCCTTTAAAACAAAACTTATTTGAATTTATCTGCTGTTACTGTTATACTCTGTTTATCATTTGGCATTGTGTCTGTCACTATGTATGTGTGTGCACACAAACGTGGATATACACACACAGACATGTTTTTCTGAACCATGTCTATACAACATACCTCTTTATCTCCAAATACTTGTTTGTTTTACCTAAGAATAAGACTGTCCTATTTATATAACCACAAGTTATCAAATTCATGAAGTTTAATTTTGATGTGTGTTTACCATTTGTATTTCAGTTTCATCGGTTAACCAAATTATGTTCTTTATAACATTTTTCCCTCCAGTTGAAAGTTAAGTCTGTGAGTAACATTAATTTCTTTAGTTTTTTTCTAATCCGAAGCACTTTGAATACCTTTCTCCTGTTCCCCTCATTTGGATATTTCTTCATGATTAAGTTCAGATTATGGATCTAGTTGGTATACACCCAGAAGCACAGATGTCCACCTGCCCTTTAATGATGATGTTAATTTTGAACAGCCAATCAAGGTGATGTCTGATATTTTCAAGGTACTTAATATTTATCCTTGGCAAATAATAAGGGATCTTTGACAAGACCATTCAAATACCTCCCTTCTTATCAAAATTTCCTCTCTGAACACCAGAATGAGTCATATGAAACTGAATTTGGATCCAAGACCTTAGATCATTCTTAGTCAAATATAAACAGAAATAGGTACATGTGGAAATAATTAATAGATGCCTGGAAAAAAGGGCTTTGTATATTTAGGTATATGTTTCTGCTCTGCCCATGGGGGTATCTCGATGTACCCAATAACAACAAATACAATAACCAGATCTTAGTTTTTAACATTATTATGACTTGTGTCTAGATGTGCCCCACCCCCAAAGCCTCATGCACTCATAGATGGGGATTTTCAGAGGTGGGTGAATCTAATGCAATGATGGCAAACCTTTCAGAACTTTCAGTGATACAAACAGCCTCAAGTGTACAATAGGTTTGCCACCACTGATCTAGGGTGTGTGAATGTGGATTAAGGGTGTGATCCTGGGATTAAGGGTGTGTGCTAATGTGCTTAGCATAGTTTTGGATGTAGATAGTCCAAGCTTCACCCTGGGTGTGGGTGGCAGCAATCACTAGACTTATAGTTTGGATGGACTATGAAGGGAAGGTAGGCTGGCTGCTGCTGCTTGTTGCTTTGCTGCCTTCTGCCTGCTACACCATGAACTGTTTCTCTTCTGCCATGCCCCTCTGCCATGCCACCCTACCTTGGAGCCAGCCAACTGTGGACTGAAACCTCTACAAGGAAATAAAACTTTCTTTGTTTAACATGTGGGTGTCAGGTATTTTGTCTTAGCAATGAGAAAAGTAACTAAGACAAACATCCTGCTCCAATAGAGGGAAGTCGGAGTTCCTTAGAGCAGTCATGGATCCTGTTGCTGAGGTAAAGAGGGTTGAAGGGAGGGCTGGGCAAGGGTGAAAAATAAGAACCAAGAGAGATTATGTAAAGGTGCAAATTTCCAATGATGAATGTCATTATATTGTATACCTAAAATGTACCAATGATTAGAATGAATAATCGATAATGCAAAATAGGAAGAAAAGGTCCAAAGGGGTAGGGGTAGTGGGAGGGGCAGGGGAAAGCAAAGAAGGGAAAGGAAAAATGCTGAGAAATGGAAAAAATGGAAATAAAGTCTCTGTAAATAGGGAAGGGTGGAGGGCATGAAGGGAGGGCTAGGAATGGGGGAAAAATAAGAACCAAGATCCATTATGTAAAGGTACAATTCCCAATGAGAAATGTAATTGTGTTGTATACCTACAATGTACCAATAAAAGAATTTAATACAAAAAAAAAAGAATATACAACGTGAGTCTAGAGCACATTGTAGTGCCAGAATATGAATGGGGAGGTGTCTGAAAAACAGAATGATGGGGTTGTGTGAAAGGGATACAAAAGCCAATGGAAAAGCTGTTAATGGTCAAAGTCAGAATATTTTAAAGAAAAAACAAAAACCTTAGTGTTGGTTTAAAACTCAGAGTATGGAATAAATATCCATTAGTCCATTATCAAAATGAGTAACAGGGAAAAAATAACAAATCTACCATACAGAAAGCTTCCAAATAATTCATGTAGATACTCCTGCCTAAAACACCACCTAACCAAGTGATCAGAGTTAATACCCTTACTAATGTCATGTTATATAGCCTGTACCTTTCCTATGACATGATCAGAATGGCAGTATTTCTCTGTGGTTTTCCTTTGCAAAGTCTATAGCCCCAGTCCAACCATTAGACAAACCTAGTTGAGGGACATTCTACAAATGTCCTGTTCTGTATTCTTCAAAGCTGCCAAGGTTACCAAGACTAGCTAAGTCTTTAAAGCTGTCACAGCCCAGAGAAGCCTAAGGAAGGCATGAAAACAAATGGTAATATGATGTCTAGGGTAGGCACATAGAATAGCAACAGGACATTGGGGAAGACCAGTAATCTGACTAAAGCATGCAGACTGTATTTTAATTCTTACTTATATTAATCTTTACAGAAATGGTTATAAAATGACCATTTTCCAGTATCAGTTGTCCTTCCATTTTTATCCACTAGTGTATACACTTTAATGTCATATTCTTCTGCCTCCTTCAGTGTATTTGTTTGTTACTGGTGTGGAATATAAATTTTTATTGTTTTCAATGGTAAATATATTATTGATTTGAATAACAAATTATGTTTGGTATTCCGGTAGTGTTCTCTTGGTTCCAGAGTTGGCCAGTGGTAAGCCTTTCAAGCTTGTTCTTAGCCCTTTTGATTCACCTCTGCATTTGCTTGAGTGCTTTCCTGGAGCAGCGAACATTCTAGGTTAATCCTGTAATTTTTTCTTCAATCCTCAAATGTAGAACTCTGAAAGGACTTGATTTCTTGCAGTGATGAAACCCAGATGTAAGTACTAGGTAAAACATAATTATTCTCTTTGATAATTGGGGCATTCCTATTTTTGGGACATATTGTTATTCGCGTCATATTTAAAGAGGTTGCTTTTTGTTTGTAAATCTTTTTTTTTTTTTTTTTTCTTTACCAGGGACCAAACTCAGGTCCTTGTGCTTGCGAGGCAGGCGGCGACACCAGTGAGCCAAGTCCCCGGCCCTGTTTGTAGATTTTGATAGTAAATCCCCTAAGGATCCCCTTAGGAAGTAGTATGCAGTTTATATACCACAACATCGGTACACTTGGTGACCACTTGCATTTGTATGCTCACAGATGTCCTTGTAAAATGTCCAAATGGCATCATGTATCTATGTATCTAAATCTTCACAGCATTTTTATAATTTGTAAGTAATGTTGTACTGGGAATCCCTGAAACGTATTATTTTATAGAGAAATTATAGTGTTAGGTAAATTTAAGGGAGAAGTCAGAAGTAAAATTTTAAGTAAATACAGAGGCTAATAAACTTCAGTGTTTTATATCAGTTTACAATTATTTCACAGAAATCTTTGATTATTTGGTATATACCAGCTGTGTTGAATATTGAGAGTATAATAAAAAGTAAAAATAGCTGTAATTTGATTTTTCATTGAACTTTAATCATGTTATCAAATCTGTTGTGTGTATTAAACAATGAACATGGAAGTCATTTTAAATGTCTTATGATTTATTTCCAAACTAAATTTTTTTCCTAATTGCCATCAGAAACAATTTTCTTAGTGTGTTGAGTATTTAGAACAAATGGGTAAAAATAAATCCTAATGATATTGAAAGCATTCGAGTGAATATTTATTTTGCTTACCAATATTTCTTATGTTTAGATCTTATTTATACTTTAAGATACAGTTGTTAATACCTGGATGAGCTAGCTAAGTACTAGTTTAGTTTGTGAATATAGAATAGCTAGGAGTATGTTATCTTTACTAAAACCTGAGAGTAGATTTGAATTGTTGTGTATTGGTCAGGATAATAGCCTTAAAGTCTGAAATGTTTTAAGTAAATGGCAGACTGAAACTTGGGAGTGTCTAGTTGCGTTGTGTTTTATGTGTGCCTCTGATCCTGTTTCCTTGTATAATAAAATAACTGAAGAGTTCATCACAAAAATCTAGAGTTGATGGAAGGAGTTAAGGTGGATTTTATAATAATTGTCTAATTATCACACACCCCTCCCTGCGCCCCGTATAAGCAGTCACTCCAGCCATTTAGGGTTCTTTATATCTTTTTTTCCATAAATAAAGTTAAATCAGGATATTTAGAGTGCTTTTAGGGGAAAAGATAACTGGGTAGATGGCTAACTCTTAGTAACACCCACCCTCTCCTTTTGTGGTTGCTAATCTCTGTATCTCAAGGATCCGGAATAGTGCCTGACACATAGTGAGCACTGAAAAATACAGTTGTGAGTGAGTAAACATAAATATTTTCCTTTTTGCTTGATTTCCTTATAGGTTTAGTTTTTTGTTTTTTGCTTTTTTTGTACCGGGGATCGAACTCGGGACCTTGTGCTTGCGAGGCAGGCAGCAGAACCACTGAGATAAATCCCCGACCCCTAGGTTTAGTTTTTTAAGTGGAAAAGAACATTAAGAAGAGTTGATAATACCTTATTCTAGGGGTTACATTCATTAATAAATTTGAATCATTTATAGGAAAATGGATGCACTTTGAGACCATGATGTTTGTTAAGTGATATAAATCAGACACACAAGCTTAAATATGGCATAGTTTCTCTTACATGAGAAGTCCAAAGTATTAAAAAATTAAAGAGCACAATAAAAAATAGGTAATAGGAAATGGAGAAATAGATCCTTTGCAAATGGGAAGGGGAGACCAAGATAGAGAAGAAGAGAGGGAGAGGAAGGGGATAAGAAAAGAATTACGATGTGTTATGTACATTTACAGGTCCCTCATGATGAATGTAATCATTATATACTGAAAACATGTACTAGCAAAAAAGTTTTAAACTCTTCTAGAACATTTTATTGAAGAACTCAAGATATTATGGGAAAATTAAAAGAAGGACTGAGGTCAGAAAGAAACTTATGAAACATTTTAGATAATTATCCTATCTATTAAAAGGTTTCCTGAAGCCTGTTAAATAAGGGATGTATCATTATCATTTCATACTTTCCTAGTTATAATTGAACCTGTATTGTAAATTTCCATTTACCTCTTCATTTTGCGAAATCATTTCAGGATTTCTTGACTCTACAGTTTCATTTAGATCCTATATTTTCTTACTTCAGGTAATCAAAATTAGAAGGACTTTATCTGGTCTAATTCTCTAGCAGGCTATTTGATTCAAGTTTCTGATTTCTGGCCTAATTTTAGTAATTCTTATCTCAGTTCAGTTGCTGAGCTTTTCATCCTTGTTCTAGTATAGTAACTTGACTATTTGAAATTAAAGGAAGGGTCTTCGAAGACCTCTGTTTAATTTAAACTACATACCTCTTGTCCCACCCCCTCTCCTGTCACCTCTCTGCACCCTGTCAAGCCCACAGTCGCAGAGCCTCAGTTCTACCCAAGATAACTCCTCGCTCAAATACATCCCTTTCTTCTGCCCCTGTTGTATCATGACATCTGTTTTTCCTTCAGCACCAGCTGAGTGTCCGTCTAAAGGTCTCATGTGCTTTCTTATAAATTCTGTTTTTCATTCCACATGTGGGCTGAGATTCCAACTGAAATCTATATGAATGAAACTTTCTAATGTGTCTCTGTTTGTAACATAGTAAAGGACATGGTTATTATGGAGACTGGTAGGATATTCTTAACTTTCTGACTTAATTTCTTTGGGTCTGGGCACAAACTACCCTTGGCCATGTTTGAAGGGTAAACATGAAGTTGAAACAAAGTATATACGTGTGGGGGGCCCTGTATAACCCTTTAAAGAGGCTTAGCAATCATTTTTGTTAATGGCTTAAAATACCACTGTAAGGTATAACTTAGGATAGGTATCATGTTTCATTCAGGTTCCCCCCCCTAAATTTTCTTGGTCTTTTTATGTTGTTCTGGTCGAATATATTTGTTCATCCACATAGTCATATACATTTACGTGTATTTTTGTATATTTTGTTGACTTCTTGTACTAAATATTTAGTCCCACAGTAGAGGTCTTATAAAAAGTCTGAAAAGCCTCATAGTAGGAAGCCAAGATAATGATACAGTCTTCTAGTAAAGAACTTTTCCATGTAAGGTTGACTGTCTCTTACTGAGCAGAAGATACAGGCTAGATGTTATTATTTGATGCCCTATAAGCAATAACGTATTATGAATCAGCACAGAATTGTAAGATAATTTCTAACCTGTCACAGGTATTGGCCATTTCAAACTAAACCATTGTGAATTGAAACATAGTTAAAGTTATAAAGAAGCATAAGGGCCAGAGATTTAGCTCAGTGGTTCCGCTGCCTGCCTCGCAAGCGCAAGGTCCTCAGTTCAATCCCTGGTACCAAAAGAAGAAGAAGAAGCAGAAGCAGAAATGGTGCACATGGAATGTAATTACATATACTACCTTTAACTGTGACTTTTGCATACTAACCACTGAGATATTTAAATGCTAACTTATCTATTAATAAAATAGCTTTAGAAGGAAATTGTAGTTGGATATCATAATGTTAATGTGCTTCCAAAATAGTAAATATTCCTTTTTATGTCTTGAACATGCTTGAACAAGTTTGATACTTGATGTAGATTCTCTTTTTTTAAAATCCATTTCTGGTTCTTTCTTTATAGTGGCTCCTTTTAAAAGTAAAAACCAACAGTCTTTCAGAATGAAATTGTTTTGCTGTACAAGAACGATTCATTTACCTCTAAAATGGAGCATGAATAGTCATATAATTTAGATAAAATACATTTAGCTGATCAAATGAACATTATTTTTGAAAACTTTAAAAATTGTTTTCAAGGTTTACTTTATATAAATTTTAATATATTCATCCTATACATATTTATTAAACCTGTACCAATATGTGTGCCATTATGCTAGGAATTTAGCTAAATTTGCTGAAAATAAATTCTATATTGTCCAGGTCAGTTTAAGCATCCTTCATTTGTGCACAGTGTCGCCGGTCTGAGGGAGGCTGGCAGGCTGAGGATGGTCAAGATTCTAGTGCCCTCCAGTCCTTTCCCTGATCCTGCCTTTTACTGCCGGACCCCTCATTCTTGAGGCTCTCAGGAGCCAGACTCTCCCTGGAAGGGAGCTGACTTTCTCTTTCATCTTTCCTCCAGGAAGGGCTTTCTCAGTTTCAGCAGTAGAGGTCTGGGACAGACAAATGGGTGCTCCTTCTTATTATCAAAACAAAATGAAAACCAGCCAATTAAAACTGTACAAATTTTCAAAAGCTATTCTATGACATTTCCCAACCAATACAGTACTTTATAATAAATAGGCAAAAGTGGCAAAATGACCCTTAATGTGATAAAATATTGGGGAAAAGACATCTTTGAAATGAAGTAGGCATCAGTGTAAACTAAAACATATTAAAATATTAAATTCTAGTTGTTTTTGTAATAGGACAGAACTACCCTATGATCTTAGTTTTGAAAAACTAAATTACTTAAAATGTTGCTAAGAGGAATATAATTATTAAATATATTTCAGGATATACTTATTAGAATATAGTCATATTTAGTACATGCAAGAAGAATGTTTAAAATATGTATATCTTAGTTTTGAAAAACTAAATTACTTAAAATGTTGCTAAGAGGAATATAATTATTAAATATATTTCAGAATATATTCATTAGAAGAATATAGTCATATATATTTAGTACATGCAAGAAGAGTGTTTAAAATATATATATCGGCAGATGGGTAAGCTTTATAATTTAGGCAGCTTTATAATTTTTGTGAATTGACTTGTGGAAAGTTGGCCCACTTTCTCCTGCAAAACATTTACAATACTTAAGTGCTTTCATAGTGCTTCTTTTCTTTGGAGCTGTTAACCTTGGACAATTTAATTGAAATTTTAGAGTTTTCTCCTTTGTGAAAAAACAGATAATAGTATCTAACTCACACAGTTGATGAAGGAATATAATTCGTGTAATAGTAGTTAGGGAATGCCAGACAATTACTGAAGGGTCAGTAAATGTGGCCGTTGTTATTAAATTGTGATAGGGTTCCAAAACAGAGGGGATACTTTGTGAGAGTTTTCTTAAAGCGAACTAAATTCTTTAAGTCACTCAATATATTTTATTTTCTTAGTAAGCTACATAGAGTAAGTGGCTAATTGGAATCTTGATCTTTCCTAACATTTTTCTTCCAGTTTCCCACCATTGTGATAAATAGTTTGTAGATGTTTAAAAGATAAATTATTGTTGATTTCATTTTACTTTTCCTATTGAATTAGACACCTTTAATATCTTTAGTTCCTTCAGAGAATGACTGTGAACAGGCTGTATCCCCATCTCACTTTTGAAGACAGCTCATATGGCTGGTTGTACACTGTGGAAGAGGGCAGAAGTACGGTAGCCTAACAAGGGCATTTTGGGGGGCAAGAAGGTGTTGTTTATGTAAGAAATAGAAGATAGCTGGTGGAGAGAAGAGTGACTGTTGAGTACTATATACTGACACCTTTTGATAAATAAGAACACAATGTATTTTTACTTTGGGAAAAAAAAAAACCCTTGTATTATGGTAGTGCTTGTTCCTTCAAGACTCCATAAATAGAACATGTGTAGGAATTGAGTAAAATATATTTATTGTTATCCAGTTCATATGGAAACTATACATGTAGAATAAGGGGACTATAAATAAATGTTTAAGATATTCTACTAGCTTAGTGACACAAGTTAAATATCAAAATATAAGTTGTTTATAAAGCCTCAAATTATTAGTGTAAATGTATTATTCTACTTAAAGTAAATTAATTTTCAGTTTTACTGTATCATTTATTTAGAAAGTTACACCTGTTTAAGGAAGCAATTCATTTTGGGCCTGGAGTTGATGAATTTAGGAGAGCTATATTTTAATCCTTGATTCCTTGAGGATTTTCTTTCACAATACCTTCTCCCTTAAGTCCCTAAAACTACAGTCCTTTTGAGTGAATAGGGGCTATTTTATACACCACCCTGCTCCCAATCCAATTAAGGGTTCCATAATAGATGGATTAGGGAAAGTTTACTTCTTAACAGAAATAAAGCTTTAGAAAAATGGTGCCCAGATAGCAAGAGGGAATGTGAGGGAAAGCGGAGAAAATTAAGGAGATAATGGTCAGTAATCTTAACTTGTCTGATGTTTGCGCTGTTCACAATATAGCAGACTTTTAGAATAAGGGGAACAATGCTTCAGATTCTTTAACCATTTTGTTGCTGAAGTTTGGCTGTCTCTTCAATTTTCTTCACTTTTGCTTTTGTTATCTGCATCTTGGGCAAATATGTCTAATCCTTTACTTCAAGTGTCTGTGTGTTCTGTCGCATTTTCTTTTTTCTTTTTTCTTCCTTTTTGAGTGGGAGTGATAGTGTTGGAAGGAGGTAAGGGCATGGAAAAGTTAATCTGGATAACAGTCTGCTTGCATAATTTATAAGAATAACCTGAGAACAAAGAGTAACTTGAAGTGTGTGTATTTATGTATATGTGTATATTTTAGAAATTAAGGAAGTAGTTTAAGGGTTTTGGTAAATTTTATAAATTCTGTTTCCCTCCAGTAGACATTTGAAAATAGTGATTTACTTAGAATTTGAATCAACAAAATTAAAAATCTAAAATTCTCAGGATTAATTTTTTCTGGTTTAAAAATAAATATTATGTCATTACAGATTGTGAAGTTTTCCTTCTAATTTCTCAGTATAAAGCTTAAAGTTTGCCTTTTACTTAGAAAACTTGGTTATTTTCCTTCTATGATCAATACATATTAACATCAGTGTAGAAAGCTAACCAGGAAAATTGCTTTGTTCTGTTACATCACTTTTGGAGCAGTTAAGTGAAATATTTCCAAGCCAATAAAACAACCAGTAAGTAGTAAGTTTTTAAAACCATTTCACTGTTATTATTCCCAAAGTGTTTGTAGAACTTTTCTTTTCCAAGGATAGTGGATTGTGGTGAGGCTAAATGTTTAATGAGTCTCTATGTTAAAGGCTGTACTTATCTTCCAATTAACCCCAAGACCATGCTGGCATTTTTGTAAATCCACAGAAGTATTTTGAGTGAGGCCTAAAGGGTAAGCTGCAGGCAGCCTGTGAAAAATGTAAAAAGACTAACCTGCTAACAAACCCTGTGCAATGGGACAAAGAAAGTTTAATCCGTATTATGGTAAATGCAGGCTTAGTGTCCCAAAAGGGCTTTGCAGAGTGGTGCAAAACAAAGAAGGGGCAGCACTAATAAAAATCCGGTGCTTTTATTTTTATACACAAAATTGTTGCAAAAGGAAAACTGATAATGGCATTAAGAAAAGGTTTGAATAGTGGTTTTAAATATGATACTAAACATTGTATTTGTTCACCAATTGAATGCAGTTTGTTGTACATAAAGAAGCTAAAAGTAACATGTGCAGTGTGTCCGTGTTAATATCACTAAAGAAACCTTCAGTTGAATAGTATCATTTTAGAGCTTCAGTTCAAAGTCAGAAATTGGATAGCATTCCTTCTACACAAGATACAAATACTTGTATATGAAAACGAGGACTTAAAAAAGCTTGTGTGTTCAAGCTTTAACTACAGTAACTTGTTACATGCTTTCAGAGCTTTGGGAGAAGCATATGATCTTTATGATTATACCTGTAATCTTTAAATCATATACCCAAGTGAATAGAGAAAAACCCACCCTTTGTTTTGTGAATTGTTTCCTCAGAAGAATTATTATTAAATTTTAGGACGTTTCAATTTGATAGCATGAGTAGGTAATAGAATCATGAATATCCCAAAGTGAAGCAAAATAACTTGTTTTCATCATTTAATCGCATATTAAAATAACCACCTTTATCTGAGGCTTAGAATAAATTTGAATCTTAACTTATTTAAAATTCTTAAACCCAAATTTGAAATCAGAGTTACTTAGCCATTATTTACAACACATAAATCTAATTGAAAAGCAAAAAATGTAGAAATTGTGTCACTACAGGGGCTGGGGATTTAGCTCAGTGGTTCTGCCACCTGCCTTGCAAGCTCAAGGTCCCGAGTTCTATCCCTGGTACCGCCCCCCCACCAAAAGAAATTCTGTTGCTACAGTGTTCACTACCTGTCTACCCAAGTTACATTGAAAATCTTTTTTAATAAAGTGTTCAGATGTTTATTTTTAAAAAGATTACGCAGGTGGTCTCAGAAAAATAACTGCATTCCTGAATAGAATTTTAAAGTACAATAAGCAAAATAGAAGAATTTATGATGACTTCATTTATGTTAATGCAGGTTTTACAAAGGATGAGACTATTCAGGATTTTCTGAGATTGTATCAATACAATCTTAGAATGTTGACATTTATTTCGTGATAAGCTTTTAAATTTCTTTTGGCTGTAAAATTTTATATTTACTTTTAAATAGTATATTTTAATTCACATATAAACCAAATTTTTTCTGAAATTATTCATTTTTAGCTGAGATTACTTTAGTTTTAATAATTCAGATCTTAACAATTCCTTTTATTATGAAATGCTTCACAGTTTTTAAGAGCTTTTACAAGCTTAATATCATTAGTGCCTCACAGCCCTGAGATCTGTGGGACAGGCATTAATATCTCCTATTTTACAGGTGAACAGATTGAGGCTTTATGTGATTAAGTACTTCTGTAACATCACACAAATAACAAGAGGAGCAACTCAAACTCAAATCTAGGTTCTGACTCTGTATTCACCCCTCCCGTCATATCAAATTGAGTGTGTTCAAGTATGTCACACTTTCTTTACCATGAAGGAGTTCCAAGAACATTTTATAATCATAAGTAGTTTATATGATGAAAGAGTATAATAAAAATGAACATTATAATGCATACGAGCTCTGCTTTAGCTCAATACATCTGAGCCCAGGTTTTAGAAATCAAATGAGCATCATACATATAGACCCCAAGAATCTAATGGTCAGCAAGACAGACATGTTTTCTTAGTGGCATAGAGCTTATATTCCAGTGGTGGTGAACAGTAAGCAGTTTCACTACATTGTAGTAAATACTGTGGTAGGGTAGCCTCAAGTGGTATGAAGTATACATCCTGGCACCTAATGTATTTTAGCAGGATGAGAGGAGGACACCATTGAGGAAATGACTCTTAAATGTATTCTGAAGCATGAGTAGCAATCTACTGGATAACCAGGGAAGTATAATCCAGGCTTAGAGAAGGATGCCAGGTTTAAAGTACCTGGTTAGAAATAATTATGATATCGTTGAAGCTTAGAGTATAAAGAGGTGGTTGGAGGTTATAAATCTGGGTAGATAGACAAATGCCCATTAAAGAGATTGAGACTATTCTAAGGACAGTTAAGAGATCACTGAGGAATACATAGATAATTTACCCAATCAGATCTCTTTATTTAAATGGTTAATTTGGGGATGATGTTTGTATTTTAAGTTTTTTTTACAGGGTTCCTCTCATATCTTTAAATCATAATGTAGCCACATATAAATATATGGAAGATATTTTTGGTTGCCCTTTTAGTATATAAATGACTGTATTTACTAAGGTAAAAGATTGGGACATTCCTGACAATTTTGATATTATTGTCTTATATACTTGTTAAATAAAGAATTGGTCATTTCTAGTGTTGCTACTGTTGAAAGTCCTTTCTAGGGAAATAATCATAGATATAAATAGCCATACAGTCCTAATTTTCTAGGGTTGATCCAGTTTCACATATTTTCTCCTGTGAGATGATATGTCAAATAATGGTTCACTAATACCTAGTTCAGAAAATATGTTTGCTACACATAAAAGTTTCTGTAATCCTGAAAAATTTAAAAATCATTATCACTTCTTAGGTTTCAAGAAAACAGATGCTGTCAATGGATAGTGAATCATTTTCTAAACTACTTATTTGAACAAAGTGAGGAAGGAGGTTATGACAGTTTCAGTCCACGTAGCTGGCAGTGGATAGTATCTCCTTTTTAAGTGTGAATTGTTATTCCTAGACATTAAACAAATTCAGGATGTATTCCCTAGTGCTAGTTGTCTGCTGGCAACAAGATATAGGAGTTCAATGTGTATGGAGAGATAAGAATGACATGTAATTTATGTTAGAATTTGACTGTTAATTGTGTATAAAGCTGTGGCCTTTTCAAGTCCAAACATTTGGCAGGGTTGTTAATTGGGGAAAAGAGGAAGTTTGAATGAAATTGCATGTAGGAAAGATAGACATTTACATAATTAGTGAAGCCCCTTGAGCTAATATTAATTCTAATTTTTTTGAGGGGGAAGATTAGTTTAGGGGCAGTTAGATTTTTGGCAATACTGATAGCAGTTTGCGTTTTTTATGCTTCTAAGGTAAGGCTCAATATAAAATTATTTTGGTCTAATTTTGTAATACCACCAAGGTGTCTTTACTTTTCTTAAAAGTTTGCTGTAAAATGTTAAAATTGTTTTATTTGCTTATTGATGGGTTTTTATCAGATTCATAATTTTACATAGAATAGAAATTCTGAAGGAATTAGATGACTTTAAATTATTAAGGTTTTTAGAGTTAGTATTCTGGATTTGCCTTTGTGTGTGTATGATGCTGAGTATTGAAACCAGGGCCTCATGCATGCTAAGTACATGCCCTACCTCCTAGTTACCATCCTAGCTCCCTGGATTAGTCTTTCACAAACACCAATTGCTAGTATTTCAGGAAGCAGGAAGTGGCTAGCATCATCAGTTCCTTATGAATCTTTACACTGCATTATATTTATAACTGTCCTCTACTATGTTCTTCTGTCTAGCTGCAGAAAACAAATTCAGTATTAACTTTTCATAGTAGTAACATGGTTAAGAATCATGTTTAATGCTTATGGCCTGTAAAAGACAAAGTTTATGTCTTATTTGGGCAGAACTCAAATTTCTAGTGTTCGGCTCAGTGTCTGGTATATGGTAAGTGCTTAATGAATATATTTCAAATGAAGTAGATAGCAATGATAATGTTATATCATATAACACGTGATATGCTGAGTTTTACATATAATATGAACTAGTTACATATATATGACTTATGTACAAAACAATACTATACACTAATGTTATGTATATGTTTTATAAGTATATATAAGTACTAGACAGTGCTGTCCTATATATATCTATATTTTCTTTCCCCTTTAATTTTTTTTTGTTGTTGTTGTTTTTTTTGGAGACAGGGTCTCCCTATGTAGTTCAGGCTGGCCTTGAACTCATGGCAATCCGCCTGCCTCAGCCGCCCAAGTGCTGGGATTACAGACATTTGCCACCACATCTGGTTAAAATTTTTTAACTGGTGCGTAAAAACATAAAAGTTGTAAGTTTGACAGATGTATACGTTGTGAAATGCTTATATCAGGTGAAATATTTTCTTTATGATGAAAACATTCAAAATTCTTTCTTTTAGCTTTCTGAAATGAATAGTATATTGCTGTTATCTACTGTCACCATTCTGTGCAGTAGTACACTAAATCTTCTTGCTTCTATCTAACTTTACTCATTCATCCACTGGCCTCTGGGAATTACCATTCTACTGTCAACTTCCATAATATTTCTTTCTTTTTTTTTGGTACCAGGGGATTGAACTTGGGACCTTGTGCTTGGGAGGCAGGCACTGGAACCACTGAGCTAAATCCCAGGCAATAAAGTTTACAGTGAATATATATATATATTATATATATATATAATATACATATATATATTATATATATATATATTTTTTTTGGTACCAGGGATCGAACTCGGGTCCTTGTGCTTGCGAGGCAAGCAGCAGAACCAGTGAGCTAAATCCCCAGCCCTAATATTTCTTACAATTATTATTGCTACTGAAAAAACTAAGATCCAGAGAAAATAAAGAATTTGCCTACTATAGTAGGGGTAGTTTTGAACCCAGGGAATGTGATTCCGGTGGTTAATGCACTTATCCCCTGATTGTTCTGCCTCTTGGAATTTAGATGTATCTCAGTGAGCAGGGGCCTAGAACAACCTTTGTGAGACAGTGAACTCATTTGTTTAAGATTGATTTCAGATGTAAAAAACTAGTTAGTAAGCATGACAAATTGTAGTATACCACTCTAAAAAGTAGTGCACAATTCAGACATAAAATAATATATTCTCTTGCTTGATTTTACAGAATGGCATTAGGCACTATAAAAAGTTTGTTTAAACTTTTTAAATTGATACCTTTCACAAAATAATTTATTCCATCTCTGGTATATTTTCTCCTTTAGATATTGTTCAAAGAAGAGCAATGTCTGTTTGACATTGTTTTCAGAAATGTAAGAGGTGGTTTGGATGCAAATAGTTTGAAAGGTATTTCCAGGAAGCCAATAGACACAAATATTCCCAGCTTAACAGCCTTCCACTCTTAACAATTTTCTTACCTTTACTTGAAGATTGGTTTGGATATTAAGTATATATATTTCTGCCAGTAAGAGGAAAGAAGTTGCAGGGTTGGGCTTCTTGGAACCCTTTTGTACAGGTGAACGTGACTCAGCCCAGTGATGCTTTTTAGTCCTCCCTCCCCCTTATTCCTTGCCAGAGCTTAAACGTAATAGGAACAAGCTAAGAAAATCACACTGACCAAATTCAGTAACTGGCTGTCTTTGGTTACCTTTGTCACTTGACAAGAAAGAAAAACATCCCTAATTTGCTTAAAATACTTTGCAATTGGATTTTTTTGGGTTACTTATAGCCAAATTTAACCATTGCTGATGGAACCACCAACTTTGAGGGACAGCAGTAGTTATTCCCAGTGTTCTATATTGGGCACTATAAAATCCCTACTGAAAATTAGAAAAGTTACTATATTTAATAATGTATCCATATGGTTAAAACTTCAGGGCAACAAAATAGCTTTAAATTTTGGGTTTATGCTGACAAGTTTCTAAGAAGGTTGTTATTTAAGGTTAACTTGGATAAAATAAAGCCTCTCTCACTAGATTATGCAGCTGTTTTCTCCTAGATAATTGCACCAAGATGATCTGTGTATATTACTATATTGGATAATAGTTATATTTTAAAAGTGCTAAAGGAAAAACCTTTTAAGAAAGCATAAGTGAAAAAAGGTATGAGTGATATTCTTATTAAGGAATGTATTATAAACATTTTTATAATTGCTTTTTGTTGAACCACTTGACAACTACAGAATTAACACAGGGTAGAGTGTAAAACTTGACAGCATGACTTAGAATCATTTTCATAGTTCTTCAGAATGTTCAGCATATTAACAACTCATCCTCAAATATAAGAATAATTCTATTTTATTAAAATATTCATTAAACCTAGAATATTTTGTGATATTCTTTTTCAAGAAGCAAGACATATAACAGAAATGACTTAGTAATGAGTTTGCAGTGCTTTAATTTAAAAGCTGTTTAATATGTTCAAATGACATAAAAACGTAACAATTAAATTGTAGAAATAATTACCAAACATTAGAAAAACCGTATCAAAGCAATAATTCTAATATATAGAAATATTTTACACCCTTATATTATTAACTGAAATGTAAATCTAAAGTATCCTACTTTTGATAAAAATACATAGTTTTCAGTACTGATAAAGTGAGTCTTCTCAGCAACACTTGCTTTATTTTTCCATTATGGACTCTGGGGCATAGCTGTGTCTGTTACCGTTCTGCAGATGTGTTAGGTAGCATGTGAGTGGTATCTAGGCCAAATCGATCAGGGTAGAGTAGTCTGGTATATGTTACTTTGGACTAGAAATGGGCCACAGAATCCAAATACTGTAACTATGTGGAGCACGGGTATGTTGTAGGAGTCACTTAAACTTAATATTATAAATTTTCATCCAGGTTTATAAGAGTGCTAGTGTTTATTTCAGTTAAAAGCTTCACTTCTAGATTTATTTCATATTTTCCTAATTTTGAGTGATAGTGATTGTTTTTATCTGATTATGAAAGATAACCTAAATACACAAAAAAGTCAAATCAAAGAAAATACCTTAGAATAGTCCAGTTTAGAAAATGGGGTTATTGGTGTAAAATGTAAAATACTATTTATGGCTAACATTTTACAGATGAAGAAATAGAGCAGCAGAACTATTGTTAACTTGCCCATGATCAGAGGTAGTCTCTGTAGAGCTAAAGTTTCAACCGAAACAGTTCATTCTAGAATAAATTCTAGATTAATTCAGTTCTTTATTTTTAATGCTGATAAAGTTGCTTCAGACTTTATTTACGTAGTTTTTGCAACAGAATCTTGTTTTGTTGCCCAGTCTGGGCTCGAGCTCCTGGGCTCAAGTGGTCCTCCTGGTTTTGTGTCTGGAGTAGCTGGGAGTATAGGCACATGCTATTGCACCCATTTGTTTTAGACTTTTCATTGAAATCTCCTGTATTCTGAAAACTGCACGTATTTGTACAACTCACTGATTTCTTGCAGAGTGTGCAGACCCATTGAATTAGCAACCAGAATAGAAAATCAAACCTTACCAGCACCAGAATCTACCTTTGTGCTCCACGGTATTACCACAATGGAAACTCAATCACTAGCACAAGTGAAAGGCTGAAGGGCTTTTAATATGTATTGATACCCAGTGGTGCGTTCCTAAGTACTTTTGTATGTTCTCTAAAAGAATGCATTTTCCTACGTAGACCAAAATAACAATATCACATAAGAAAGTTTATAAAATCCCTTAATATTATCTAATTTTAATTTTTTTGTTCCATAAATATCCTTTATAATTTGTTCAAAGTGGGATCTAATCTAGGGCTGGTCATTGGATCTGATTCAGCTTTTAAATCATTTTTCATTCCAGACCATTTCTTTATTCATGACATAATTTGTTGAACAGAGCAATAATACATTTGTCCTGTAGCGTGTCCCACCTTTTGCAATTATCTGTTCCCTTTTTGCAGTGCTACAGGTCAAATCTAGGGCCTCCTACATGCTAGACATGTGCCCTACCAGTGAGCCACCCCTCCCCCCAGTCTCTAGTTAAATGTAAAGGCTAGATACATATACATTATGGCAGATGAACTATTGAGTAGGTGATGTCTCACATTGTAACATGTGAGGAGACCCGTGATACCTACTGACACAACACTGGTCGTGTAGAGGTTCTAACCATATAGCTCCTGTGAATCTAGTGGTAATATGTGGGTAAACAGTGGTAATGTGTGGTAATGTGTAGCAACACCCTAATCTTGAGAATGAAAATATTTTATACTATAAAATGTCTCTCTCTTCCTGGTCTGCTAGGTTATTTAGGAAATAATAACAGAATAATAGAATGTTAAAATATTCATTCTTTTTTCAATTTAGTCTTAAACTTTGAAGATAAATGCAGTAGTTCCCTAATCTGTACTCCGAAGCATTAGCCAGTTAACAAGAAAGCTCTACCTCATAGTGGGCTTTTTAAATAATTTTGGAATTACTAGTTTTTGTGTGAATTAAAATTTGTGTTTGTTAAAATAGTAACATTAAATGTACATATAAACCTAGAAGGAACACTAACAAGTAGAGAGAAATGGGCAAGATAGATACCAGTAAGAACAGGAGGTAAGCAAATTAAAAACTTGACACCAGCATTTCTAAAGGTAAAATCATGTTAAAGAGTATAATCAATTGTTTTTATAAAAGATCATACTTTTCTGTTTACCATTAATTACATGAAATAATGATTTTAAAAAGAAACAGGCTTTCATCAGTTTGTCACAGTTTTATTGCACTGATTTTTGTCAGCATTGAAGCAAAACCCCTGCCACATTAGCAGGAGTTCTCATTAAGCAGCTGATTTGCCTGGATCCTCATTAAATTGATGAACTCGTTTTCTTATATGCAGTGACATCTGATGTAGTTCAAGGATGTTTAGAGATTGAAATCAAAACTGTTGAATACATTACTGATTCCAGTTTTCATATGCTAAGTAGTGTTTAAATGTTAATTCTCCACCTCTCCCTAAAAGCAGTACACATATTCAATGTGAGTAATATGAACATAGTGGCTTGTTATCATAGTATTTCTGTAAGGGTGAAGTGTTTAAACACTTTTAGGCTGTTGGGCAAAGCATGTAGTTCAATGGTAGTGCAAATGCCTAGCATGCTTGAGGTCCTGGGTTCCACTCCTGCCACCAGGAAGAAGAAAAAGAAAAGAGAAGAGATGGGATTTAGCTCAGTGGTTTCGCCACCTGCTGCGTAAGTGCAAAGACCTGAGTTCGATCCCCGGTACCAAAAAAAAAAAAGAGAGGAAGTCAGGGAAGGGGAGAGGAGATCACACACACGAGCCAGACAAAACATTTTAAGCTATTGTTATTATAATATTCCTTTGTTTGGTATAATTTATAAAAAATTATTATTCCTGGGGAATATAATATAATTATGGGATGGAAATTCATTGACAGGTGTCTTGAAAACCTTCTATTAATGGAAAACATGTCAAACCATACAGGAAGAGTGTAGGCTTATTCATTGGCAACACTGGATGATGTGTACTACAAGGATTTGGATACTTGGTCTTCGTTGTGGAAAACCAAGAACTTGAATGATTCCATAAAATTTAGTAGCTTTGTTATTATCATATCATCTGTGTATTTTAAAGTGAAACAATCTAATATATAAAAAAGTACATTTTTAAAAAGCTGACATGTGAGAAAATAGATTTAAAAATACATGGATTTTTCCCATACCAAAAACATTTTATTTTGAATAGGTGATATAGTTTAGGGGCTTAAAGTTTGGTATTATCAATTGCTAATTTTTTCTGGAATTAGGAAACATTTTTTCAAGATGTTAGAAGGATAATATCCAGTGAGCCTTAGTTATCTGATTAAGTTTTCCAACATTTTTCTGTGAGTCTAGTTTTTAGTCAGTTAGGGAACATACTCATTTATGGATAAAGAAGATACCTATCCACATTAATACAAAATTTGTCCCTCACAATAGCTGTAAACCCACTAGTACTTTCAAGACTGTGTTGGAACCCAGTTCAACAAGTAATTGTGATAAGTATAAAATTTTTTATTTAATTTTAGAAGCCATTTTTGCTTTTCTCTTTTGAAAAAGTTTATATATAAATTTATTCCATTTAGAGGGTATAGTTTTAAAATCTTAAATCATTGTGCCTTTCTATTTTATGTATATCGCCATTCTTCTGTTTATATTTTATATGACAGTTATGGACTTCTTCACTAATAGAGCTTGCATTTCAAGATAAGGTTGCATGTAAACAAATTAACTTTTAAAAATAGATCGCAATTTCATCTGTAATAATGTACCAATTCATAAATTATCACTAGTATTTCTTTAAAAGATAGATGACCCATTGTATAACACATACTATTAGGTAGTCTAGATGTCTTTGTGCTCTTGGAGATAAGGTTCTGGTATTATTATACCCTAATAAAATGAGTTAATGTTTTAGTATTATCGATAAAAGAGCACTTGGATATATTTAATAACCAAACTGAGAAACACCCAGTTTCAGTTGTCTGTAGCAATATAACACAAATCCTCCTGTAAAACAAATTGCACTTTTGGAATATATTTTAATGTGTATTCAACAAAGGAGAAAATGAGGTGATTGAAGTTCAATTTGTAGCATGTTATTAACCATTTCCGCTTGACTAGATGAGTAAAAGGATAATGGATGAGGGTTTTATTATTACCTTTCTGTGAAAATGAAGTGGTATAAAAGATAAGGTTATGAGATTAATGAATATAAGGAAAAGGAGTAATCAATCAGGCTCCAAGAGGAAGATGAGAGTGACAGTATCCCGGAAGATCTGGTGGAACATGCCAACTTAAAAAGTGGACTTTACCTTTCAATTTTCACTAAGCTGTTGAAAATGACAGTTGTGGCTGGTAAAGTGAACTAAAACTAACAAAATGATAGTTAATCAAATGTGCATGAAGTTTTGCATTTAGGTTTAAATGATACACATGGTAGAAAGCTGGCACAGGAGCTGAGCACTTTTGAATTTATCTTTCATTATCGGAATCTAAACATAAGTCCTGTTGGATAGCAGTTGAAGCACCAAATCCTCTTAGTTTCATAGTTTTGTACTACTTTTTGAAGAGTCTAGAAAACCAAAATAACGTTTGTGTACATTGTTGATTTCATGATAGTATTTATTGTGCCCATCCATGCATTTTGTGTCTGCTGTACACCAGGAACTTTATTCTAAGAGTTGAGAATATACCAGTGGAGAAATATGGACAATAGGGCCAGGGATTTAGCTCAGTGGTTCCGCTGCTTGCCTTGCAAGCCCAAGGTCCCAAGTTCAATCCCTGGTCCTCCCCTCCCCCGCCAAAAAGAAAGAAATATGGACAATGTTCTTCTCTCCTTGAGTGTTATAGTGTAGATGGGCATACACACAAACAAGAATGTATGACATATGGTAATAATTACCAAGGAGGAACATAAAGCAATAATGCCCTTCCAATACTAAAGTTATCAGAAGAGATCTAAATGAAGCCAGGGAAGAAACCATGGGGGCTGTTTACACAAAGAACACTGGGAGCAGAGGGAGACTGAGTGGAAAGGCCTGGAAGGAAGAGTGTGGTAGAACAGCAAGGAAGCATGGTTTCCTGGAAAGTTAGCAAAGTGCGATTGAGAGGCAAAAAATCTGGAAAAGGTAAAGAATTATGAAATATTGTAAGGCAAAATATTTTGATTCTTGAAAATCTTTTTTTTTTTTTTGGTATCGGGGATTGAACTCGGGACCTTGCGCTTGCGAGGCAGGCAGCAGAACCACTGAGCTAAATCCCTGGCCCGATTCTTGAAAATCTTTGTATGCTTGCTGTGTGACTTGCTCCCCCATTTGATCCCCATTTAATCAATATTACCTGGGTGACTGTACTTGTAATCTTATTGGTTGGTCATGGTTTTGTCCCACCTCTTGCCCACCTTGTAAATTTCCATTGGACCTTATAGTTTTTTGGGGGTTTTTTTTGGTACCGGGGATCAAACTTGGGTCCTTGCGCTTGAGCAGCAGGCAAGGAAACCACTGGGCTAAATCCCTGGCCCTGGGTCTTATAGTTTTGTCCCACTTTGTTCCTGCCTCACCACATGGCTTTGCTGTATGAAACATCCTTGAAAAGTGGGAAAGTGGGCAACCTACTTTCCCATCCCCCTTCTGTCTCTCTTAGACAAAAGCTTTCTTTCTCTCAATAAATTTTTCCTACTCTTAAAAAAAATATTTTGATTCCTAAGGATAAATTGTTCATGAAACACTAAAATGTTCATTGGGCCTTAAGTGTACCGTTAGCTCTAGGGATATACTACAGAGGACAAAAGTCTTTCATTTTATGTAACTTCCATTGTAAAGGAAGTCGGGGGGGTTGATACACAAGATAATTTCAGGTAAAGCAGTGCTTTGAAGGAATAACATTTGCTGAAATTGGCTTGGAAAAGGGGGCATGTGGAGGGAGATTCAGCTTCAATTTATGTTGGTACTTTTCCTAATCTTAATTCAGATGGCAATGATCAGACTATGAATACAGCTTTCTGAGTTTCTGTGAATAATTCTTACCTCACATTATTATTATAAGGATTTAATGAGGTATCATATGTATAAATACCTAACACACAGTCTTTTTCTTTGTTTGCTCATCTCAAAGAGCAAGAAAAGAATCTTGTTTAGTAATTGCCTTACTTTGGGTTTCCACATATAGAGATGCTGAAGCACAGATGTAAGTACAAGTATTTCTTTTCAGAGATTCAGCATCCAGCAGGGAAATGGAAAGTGATACAGAGAAAAAGAAGACAGCTTTGGACACCTATTAAGCCAGCTGTGGGTTGTTTAATCTTGCAGAATAGAATATGTCCCAGAACTGGGTGGGCTGAGAGTTGAGGGAGCTGTAACACTGAAGCACCAAGTTTGAAAGTTAAACCAGTTAGGTGTTCCAAGTCCAGGACTACATCCTTAAGCACGGAGGTGGGGGGACTCACAGGGTGCCGTTTGTAGGCCACTGAAGATTCCAAGGGAAGTGAGCAGGACGTTGGCAATATCTATTATAGTAATTTATCTTATTTTTAAACCACAGTTTCCTGATCAATTTAGGGTTTACCTTGATCAGATGTTCCTCTACTCCCTTGCTGTTTCTTTTCCTACATCACTTTCTTTATGTCTTTGTTTTTTCTCTATTTTTCTTGTTCTTCAGCACTTTTGTACCTTTATAGAGAATATCTGCCTTGAACAGCTTTCATTCCTTATGTTCTGTGGACAGTTTCCTTAAATAATTTTCTAAATTAATGTGAACTGTGAAGAGAATATACCATATCTCTGATAGGTTTTTTTCCTAATATCAGAACAATCTACTCAAATAGTCAGATGCTAAATATAAAATCATTCAAATACCTATTCAAATATTAATTCCTGCCCAAATTGATAACGATAGCTTTCTACATTTTCTAATGCAAGGATTGTAAAATAATATGATATCTGAAGCTAGTTTGTAAATTTGTTTTTTGTGCTGGGCATTGAACCCAGGACCTCACCCATATAAATACACTCCAACACTAACATATGTTCCCGACTCAACTATTTTCCTAGTTACTTTGCAACTATATTTTATGTTTGTCTTAAATCTTTGTATCTATCCTTATTTTCATTATTGTTCTGTGCTAAACCTTTTATTAAAAAATCTTTCTTTTCTTTTCATTTCCCTCCCTCCCTTCCTTCCTTCCTTCCTTTGTACTGGGGATTGAACTCGGGACCTTGCACTTGTGACCTTGTGACCTTGCCAATCTTGTGACACCACCACCGAGCTAAATCCTTGGCCCAAAAATCTTTTATTTTTAACAAAATAAAATATTACTACAATATGTAATGCTGGTGAAAAGCTCCTTATTACCTAAATGTAATCATTTGCCCCGACTCTTGACCTGCTTCTTCTGGATAATCTTCCTGCCTTTTAAAGAAAATTACAGGCTTATGCCACTATTTAAAAAAGATTATCAACTTTAAACATTGTATATAAACTTGCTTTTAGGGAAATTAAGAATATGTTGCTTTTTATCATCATCTCACACAATTTCCTCTATGTTCTATAGGTATTTCATAATCTTAAATCAAAACTCTGTGCTTACAATATAGTGACTATGTAAATAAACATCAAGAAACATCAAGAGATCCATCACTTCTGTATTTTCATCAGAATTCCTGAAGCAGTCAGGGTTAGGTCAGGAAAATAGCAAGTATATAATTAATAATGAAAGGAATTTAATACATGGTATTAGAGGCTGATGCAACCACTAGAAACCATAACTGGTTTTCAGGAAATGTGGAAGTGCAGGAATAGCTAGTGAACCACAGCTACCAATATTGGTTGTCTTTGTCACTTGGAAGCTTCTGCTTCTGCCTCAGCTTTCCCTGGAGAACAGTGGCTTATTTTTCCACTGCCATCTAAATCTTGTACAAGTACTGTCATTGTGGGCCTTAAATTTAAAAAATTCTGCTGGCCAGGGATGTAGAAAATACAATTAATATTTTCCAGTTTCTTCTATGTAAGATGGAGGTTAGAAGAACAGGGATGGTACCTACAATAAGCACAAAATTTCCAGCACATTTTAGTTGTCCACCATTCTTCTCCTCTAGCCTTTCAGATCATTTGCCTTCTATCCGTGGCTCATGGTGTCAGTGAAGAAGTTATGCTGACTTGGATTCTGTTTTGTAGGTCCTTTTCTACCTTTCCCTTGTCTTACTACTTCTTGATTAGTAATGCTCATTTTCTGTTAACTTCCCAATAAGTGCATAGGATGTAATCTTTGATGGTTTGAGTGTAGAACTCAGGTTGAATATCAGGATATCCAGCCTTTAGAATTGTGAAATTATGTTCCAAGTTCATCCAGTGGTTCCCGCAGACACAGAGCTTTCAGATACAGAGATGTGGCTGTCTGGGATTAGCTCTTAGAAGAACCAGTATTACTTCTAGAAAGAAACATGGAGTAGAAAATCCACTCTACATTGAGAACATCAAATTATTTCTGGAAATCACCGAGCAGCTTTCTTGAGATGCTTGCATCTCATTTGAGAGAAAGTCCTGTTGCCAATATTAGTGGATAAAAGTACAAGTGGAGATAAAGATATTAATGGAGAGACAGGCAGGCAGATACAGAATGTGCTAGATTCTATAGGATAAAGAACTTAATTTCTTTAAAAGATTTGTGCATGTATATATATATATATATCTATATCAAAAAATGAGAGATTCTTGACTAAAAACTTGAAAAACATTAACATAATGTGATTAGTAGACCATGTTTGATTACTGTTTGGAAACATTTAAATATAAAAAGATATTTTTGAGACTCACAGAATTTTTGCACATAGATAATTTTAAGAAATTGTTATTGTTATGTGATAATGAGATCATGTTTATGTTAAAAATCTTCATCTGTTAGAGATCCTACTGAGGACTTTTTGAATGAAATGTCATAACATCTTGGATTTACTTTAAATTAATCCCAAAAGGGAAAAAATCATAAAGGAAGTAGATGAAAATTGGCAAAGTTCTTGAAATTGTGTGATAGGTATATAAAGATTTTATTACAATAGTTTCTGTGTATGTCTGAAATTTTTCACTATAATAAAAGCCTGAAAAAAGAAAGGGGGAAGAGAAAAGGCCACTACTATGTATCTGTTCTTTTCACCCAGACCCCTTTATCAGATTTTCTTTATAGAGCTCATTGAAACTTTTTTCCAGTCTGTAGCAAGAAAAGAAGACCAGGGGAAAAGGAAAAGGAGGTTAAGTGATTTAACCTTCAACAGCTCTCATAGGGCAAGAGAAAAGATAAAAATTTATGTCCTATTACCAGGATTAACAAAAAGACAAGTGTTATATTCCTTATTTTAAATGAATAAACCATCATTCTAAATTTAATTGGCCTTCTTCCTTTTGTTTCTTTTTTCTCTATAAGAAAAAAGATTATTGACAATTTCTACTTTCTGTAGATTTTTAAAATGCATTCTGGGCCAGGGATTTAGCCCAGTGGTTTCGCCACCTGCTGCGCAAGTGCAAGGACCCGAGTTCGATCCCTGATACCAAACAAAACAAAACAAAACAAACAAATGCATTCTGCTATATATTGTCCTTTGTATAGTTAATATGAATCTATTGCTCACAGATGAATTTTGTTTTGTGATAGTATACTTTATTTCTGAACATGTAACAAAAGTGTAAACTGGATTCTATTGAAGTTAGCAAGATCTGTGTGGATTTAGTGAACCCTGTGAGGTTCTCTCTGGATAACCAGCCAATCTCTTTCTCTAAATGTTTCCTCTGTCTTCTTTTTTTGTTTGTTTGTTTCCTCTGTCTTCTAAAGACAAGGAAAACAAAAAGATTAGAAGTTTGAGAGGAACAAAGTAGAGCCTGTTTACATATGGAAAGAGATGTCTGGAATGGCTTTCTTGTCTGTAACTGAGCATAATAGAGTTTATACATTTTTATTAAAAATGAAGATTTATAAGATGTCCCACTGTAAAATAGGAATCAGATGTACTGAATAATTGGTGTTTTATAAAAATTGTGAAATGTCTGTATTATGACAGTACTGAATCTTGATTTTTTTAAGCCTGTGACATGATGGTCTGATGATATTGTAACTCCCTAAAAGGATGAATTTACACTAAAACAGAAACATCAGCTAAAGTGAACCTGTATTTCCCTGTATTTGTTCTAGAGATCTGTAGTTAGTTTGAATGATTACCTGATCTGTGTCATAGGCAGGTAGACCATTTGTCCAGTCCACAGCCCATTTTCACACACACAGACACTAAGTCTGAATTATTTGCTATCTCAGTAGATATTATAAATTGAAGAACTTGGGTCTCTGATAAATTGCCATCAAAATAATGAATCTTTGAAGGTATGAAAAAAAAATAACTGAAAAACTATGAAACCAAAATATGTTCTCTTTAGGCAGAAAAATGCAACAGAGCATGTGATAGGCTGCATAGGGATAGCATAAAATATTTTGTTCAGCTTTACAACTCTGAAGATGATGAATGGTGCCTTCTGATCTGATAGGTGATATGCTGCATAAAAACGGTCACTAGAAAAAGTTACTAACTTTTTGTATTTTCAGGATACACTGACTGTAAATCTATTAAAAAGAAATTTACCTTAGTAGGAAATCATCTATGTCACTGGACAATTTATTAAGGAATTATTCAAGTTTTTCAACAAGTATCAATATGTATGTTGGTGACTCTTAGAAAATCTGAATTGTTATTGATCTCTATAAAAATGATTGTTTCTATCAGGCCTTGGAATTGAGATGATAAGAAGCTAAAAGGATGACTGGCCTTTGAAGATTAGAATTTTGTGTTTTTATATGATTCAGTCATTTTTTAGATAACATAGCATTTTTTAGCTAACCTACACATCTAATTAATGTTTATAATATTTCAGTGGAACCAATAGTTTGTAGAGTGTATTTTAAAATACACCACACTTGCAGATTGAAGGGATGATCTGCTTTTAGCATAAGAATAAAACTTAAATATCACTTTTTTACTCAGTTTGTTACTTTTATTATCAGTGAAATGCATAGTTCCAGACTAGGAATAAATTTGATATCAAGTTGAAGAAACATAGTCCATGTTGTACATAAATGCACAGGGCACTTAAAGTTTGTATTTGGCCTAGTATATGTTTCCTTGGATAGAATAGTGACATTAGCATTTATACCCACTCCATGATTGTGGGTGATCCCTTGGAAAGTCCCGGATTCAGTTTAGCCTGGACATAGTAACCCAGATTCAGTCCTCCTGTCTTGGTTTTTAAGGTAAAATTGTGCTGAAATAAACATTGGAAGAAGCCTGTGCATTAATTTGTGTGTGGAATTGTTTGCCTTGGTGAAAACTAGTGTCAGGAAGGAAATAGTCTGAATTATTAGTGATCTAACTGTAAGGTAAAATCATTTTCTGCTACTCCTATCATTGCCCCATTTATTCCATTTTATGCTCATGTATAAGTGCTTATGGAAAACTCCTCTGCTCTGTCCTTGATAGTATATCACTCTGTACTGATCTTAACAAAACTTTAAAAACCCTGAAAAGGAACCATCTGATCCCCAAGTCAGTTATCTATCTTCCAAAACATAACTTTACACCTTTCTATAGGAAGAGAGAAAAATCTAGGCAAAACAGTTGTTAGCTCATGATCTCCAGTATCTAAAAAAAAATTAAAAAGACTAGAAGTGCCACAAAGCAGAAAATAATGTGATCCATAGAGAGGAGAAATCCCATTCAGGTTCCCAAAAATGTCAGAAGTTGTGGGTTGTAGTGTGTGAGTGTGTATACAGATAGATGTATACACATCTGTCTGTGTCTTTGTGTATCTGTGTGTGCATATAGATGAATGTGTCGATGGAAAGATAGCTAGATACTTCCAATTCCAGGAACTTAGGTCCTACTCTACCACCTCCCTTTGAGGGTAGGCTAGACTTGGTAACACATATCCAAAGAACAGAATAAGGAAAGGGAATAATAGCAACTGTATAATGGAAAACCTGGCTGGTGCTACCTGATGAAGGCCACTGTCACCAGTGATGTCATCTGGCCATCGTGTAACTCTTCACAGGATGGGAGGAGGAAGGTACACCTTTCTCTGCTGCTGCTACTGTAACAAATACCTGAGACACTGAGACTGGGTAATTTATAGCAACTATAAATTTCTTTCTTGCAATCCTGAGGCTGAGAAAGTCCACATTCAGGATGGTGACACTTGTATCTGATAAGGGCTGCTCTGTGCTTTCCTAATGATATCTTGTTACTCTGTTCTCACATGGTGGAAAGAAAAGAGAATGCTCTCTTCCATCTTGTGACCCTTTTAGGCCATACCTATTAATACCTCCTCTTAGTACTTGATTAAGGCACAGGAGGCTTCGAGGTCAACGTGCCCCAGCTCCCAGTGCAGAGTAGGAGGCTTCTGGGCCAACCTAACCCCGTTTCCAGCACAGAGGAGGCTTCCTGGTCAACATGCTACAGGGCCCAGTGCAGAGAAGGCTTCTGGTTCAATGTACTGCAGCTCCCAGTGCAGAGTGGGAGGTTTCTGGGCCAACCTACCCCCGCTCCCAGCACAAAGGAGGCTTCCGGGTCAATATACTATGGCCCGCAGTGCAGAGGAGGCTTCCAGGTCAACGTGCCACAGCTCCCAGTGCAGAATAGGAGGCTTCCGGGCCAGCCTACCCTCACTCCCAGCACAGAGGAGGCTTCTGGGTTGACATGCTACAACTCCCAGTGCAGAGGAGGCTTCTGGGTCAACGTACTGCATCTCCCAGTGCAGAGTGGGATGCTTCCAGGCCAACCTACCCACGCTCCCAGCACAGAGGAGGGTTCCGGGTTGATGTGCCGCGACTGCCAGATCACCTACAGCAACCCCAAAGGGAAACGAGATGGAACACTCTGATACTGAACCACGTGGACTCCCTCAACTAGCAACAAAAGAGGATCTGGAGAAACTGAAATCAGAAATAATTTCTCAAATAACAGCAGAGATTGTGCCCATAGTGCAAGACATGATTAATAAATCTAGAGAGGACACAGATAAAAAAAAATAGAGAAGCTGAGGAACATGATGGAATTCCAACATAGAAAACAAATGGAACCCATAAAACAGATGCAAACAGGTTTCCAGGAGATTAAAAACTCCACTGAAAGTCTGTGCAGCAGAATGAGCCAATGTCAGGACAGATTTTCAGATACAGAAGATAAGATTGCAATTAGTGACCATGAAAAGAAAAATTGCTTCAAAATTGTAAGGGACCACAAGAAATCAATCCAGCAGCTGCTAGACGATGCAAAGAAGAATAGCATACAATTGATTGGAGTCAATGAAGAGGAGAGAGTGCAGATGACATAAAAAACTGTTCACAGAAGTGATGGCAGAAAACTTCCCCAGCAGGAGAAAAGAACTTGACATACAGATAAATGAGGCATATAGGACTCCAACTACCCTTGATCAAAAAAAAAATCTACACATAGGTATATAATTGTTAAGATTCCAGAAACCCAACAGAAAAACAAAGTTCTACAAGCAGTTAGAGAAAAGAAACAAATCACATACAAAGGAAAGCCCATCAGTATCACAGCAGACTCCTCAATGCAAATTCTCAAGGCAAGAAGGGCTTGGAGTGATGTATTCCAAGCCCTAAAGGAAAACAGCCTCCAACCCAGATTGATGTACCCTGCAAAACGGATGGAGAAATAAGATACTTTCATGACAAAGAGCACCTTAGGAACTTCCTGAATTCCAAACCAGCACTCCAAAAAATTTTAGACAAAATTCTAGGAACAGACATTGAGGATCACAACCCCAGGAAGCTCAGCAGAATGAATCCACCGGGCACGACAACAACTTAAAAGCAAAGAGGGAGAATCCTTTAAAAAGAAAAAGTCATGATAATGATAAGTCAGTATGTATCAGTTATAACCATCAATGTTAATGGTCTCAAGTCACCAATCAAAAGAAACAGGCTGGCAGAATGGGTCAAGAAGCAAAATCCAACAATATGCTGCATACAAGAAACACACAATTCAAAAGGAAACTCACAGACTGAAAGTTAAAGGGTAGAAAACAATACTCCATGCGACAGGAACCCAGAAAAACGCAGGAGTAACTATCCTCTTTACAGATCAAGTGGATTTCAAACCAACACTGATTAAGAGAGAAGAAGTACACTACATCCTTGTAAAGGGAAGAATCCAAGAGGAAGAGATGACAATCATAATATCTATGCCCCAAACACTAGTGTGCCCAACTATATAAAATAAATACAGACAAGAAAAATCATATAAGCACTAATACAATAGTAGTGGGGGACCACAATACCCCACTGTCAAAAATAGATAGATCAAGTAGACAAGAAACAAGCAACGAAATACTAGAACTCAATCAAACTCTTGAACAAATGGACTTAACAGATGTTTACAGAGTTTCCACTCCATAAAATCAGAATACACATTCTTTTCAACTGCACATGGGTAGTTCTCCAAAATAGACCACATACTCACTGATAGAACATATTTAGATAAATGCAAAGGAATTGAAGTTATCCCCTATATATTATCAGACCCTAGTGCGATGAAATTGGAGATCAATAGCAAAACAAACTGCAAAAATTTCATAAAATCCATGGAAACAGAACAACACACTTCTGAATAACCAATGGGTCGCAGAGGAAATTAAAGAAGAAATCAGACAGTTCCTTCAATTAAATGACAGTGACAATACAACATATCGGAATCTGTGGGACACAATGAAAGCAGTCTTAGGAGGGAAATGCATAGCAGTGAATACATATGTTAGCAATACAGAGTGAGCCCGATTAAACAACCTGATGTTGAAACTCAAGCTTCTAGAAAAAGAAGAGCAGGACAACCCCAAAGCTCATACAAAGGAGGAAATTATAAAGATCAGAGGAGAAATCAATGCAATGGCAACTAAGAGAACAATACAAAAAAATCAATGAAGCCAAGAGTTGGTTCTTTGAAAGAATCAACAAAATTGACAAACCCTTAGCCAACCTTATCAGAAAAAGGAAAGAAAAGGCCCAAATCCCTGCAGTTAGGAATGAAAAGGATGAAATTACAATGGACCCAGCAGAAATCCAGAAGATCATCAATACCTACTTCCAGAACCTACACACCAATAAGATGGAAAACACAGAAAAAATGGACAGATCCCTAGATATGTGTGAATTACCAAAATTGAATGAAGAAGACTTAAAAGTTCTGATCAATGTAAAAAAAAGTATCAATCAATGAAATTGAAAATGTAGTTAAAAATGTACCAACTAAGAAAAGCCCCTGTCCTGATAGGTTCACTGCTGAATTCTACAAGACATTTAGAGAGGAGCTACTGCCACTACTGTTTAAACTCTTCAGTGATATTGAAAGGGAAGCAATACTCCCAAATTCCTTCCTGGAAGCAAGCATCACCTTGATCCCCAAAACAGAGAAAGACCCAACTGAAAAAAAAAACGTAGGCCAATCTCACTAATGAACATAAGTGCAAAAATCCTTAATAAGATACTGGCAAATAGAATGCAGAAGATCATCAAGAAGATCATACACCCTGATCAAGTGGGATTCATCCCAGGATGCAAGGATGTTTCAGCATATGCAAATCAATCAATGTAATACACTATATCAATAGAGCCAAGGACAAAAACCATATGATCATCTCAATAGATGCAGAAAAAGCATTTGACAAAATCCAACATGCATTTATGATTAAAAACCCTACAAAAAAATTGGAAGAGATGGTCTCTACCTCAATCTGATAAAAGCCATCTATGAAAAACCAACAGTCAATATCATACTAAATGGTCAAAAACTGAAATTCTTCACACTAAAATCAGGAACAAGACAAAGATGTTCACTATCACCACTCCTGTTCAATATAGTTTTGGAAACATTAGCCACAGCAATTAGACAAGAGAAAGAAATAAAATAAAATAGGAAATGAAGAAGTCAAATTGTCATTATTTTCAGGTGACATGATGCTCTATATAGAAGATCCCAAGAACTCCACCAAAAGTCTTCTAGAGTTAATATGCAGTAAAGTAGCTGGATACAATGTCAACGCACAAAAATCAATAGCTTTCCTCTACACAAATGACAGACTTACTGAGAAATAGGGCAAACAGTTCCTTTCACAATAGCATGCAAAAAACTGAAATACCAAGGAATCAACCTAATGAAAGAAATCAAAGACCTCTTCTCTGAAAACTATAGCACTCTCAAAAGAGAGATTGAATATGATATCAGAAAATGGAAAGACATCCCTTGCTCCTGGGTAGGAAGGATCAACACAGTGAAAATGGCCATACTTCCAATATTGCTATATAGATTCAGTGCAATCCCAATTGGAATCCCAGCAGCATACTTCATGGGCCTTGAGAAAACAATCCAAAAATTCATTTGGAAAAGAAGAGACCCAGAATAGCAAAAGCAATTCTAGGTAACAGAGACATGGCACAGGGTATCACAATCCCCAACTTGAAACTATACTACAAAACTACTGTGATAAAAACAGCATAGTCCTGCAAAGAAACAGACCCGAGGATCAGCGGAACAGATTAGAAGATGCAGAAACGACTCCATACACATTCAGCCACCTCATCTTCGACAAAGGAGCCAAACACCCTCACTGGAGGAAAGATAGCCTCTATAATAAATGGTGCTGGAAATATTGGGTTTCAACTTGCCAAAGACTAAAACTAGACCTATATCTCTCACCATGCACTAAACTAAAATCAAAATGGATTAAAGATCTAAATATTAAGACAGAAACACTAAACCAGCTGGAAGAGAGTTTAGGAAGAACCCTTGAAGACATTGGTGTAGGAAAAGATTTTATGAACAAAACCTCAGTTGCCCATGAACTACCACAAACAGTCAACCAGTGGGGTCTCTTACTAAAAAGCTTCTGCACAGCAAGAGAAACCACCTGCAGTGTGAAGAGACAACCCCCAATGTGGGAAATAATTTTCACCAGCTGTCCCTCAGACAAAGTCTACTGTCTAGAATCTATAAAGAACTTAAAAAAAAAATAGACCTCCTCAATTTAAAGACCCAATCCAAAAATGGGCATCGGAAATGAACAGACGTTTCTCAGACAAAGAAATAGAAACAGCAAATAAGCATGTGAAAAAGTGTTCAACACCGCTGGTCATTTGAGAGATGCAGATGAAAACAACACTAAGGTTCCACTGCATCCCAGAAAGAATGGCTGCCATCAAGAAATCAACCAATAATAAATGCTGGTGGGGGTGTGGGGAGAAAAGAACCCTTCTCCACTGCTGGTGGGAGTGTAGACTGGTGCACCCACGTTGGAAATCAGTATGGAGATACCTCAAAAAACTAGGATTAGAGGGCCCATTTGACCCAGCTATTCCCCTGCTGGGTATCTTCCCCAAGAATTAAAAGAATCATACCACAGGGATATATGTGCACCCATGTTCATAGCAGCACAGTTTATAATAGCTAAAACATGGAAACAGCCTAATTGCCCATCAACTGGAGACGATAAAGAAAATGTGGGTTTTTTTATAAAATGGAGTACTACTCAGCCATGAAGATGAGAAATTAGAGACATTTTTGCTAAATGGATGCACATTGAGGTGATACTCTTAAGTGAAGTAAATAGGACACATGTGTAAATACCAAATAGTTTCTCTAGTGTGAGAAACTGCAAGTGTAAACAAGGACTAAAAGGTGTAATTGATAATTTGAAATAGGAAGAAAAGGGGCAAAGGGGAAGGGGAAGTGGGAGGGGTAGGGGAAAGGAAAGAAGAGAATGGAATTAATATGAGAAAATGAAAAAATGGAAACAAAGTCTTTGTGAATAGGGAGGGATGGAGGGGTTGAAGGGAGGGCGGGAAAGGGGAAAAATAACAACCAAGAGAGATTATATAAAGGTGCAAGTTTTCAGTGATGAATGTCATTATATTGTATACCTAAAGTGTACCAATAAAATAAAATTTTATAAAAACAAAATAAAACAAAAAATACTTGATTAATCTTCAACACATGAATTTTGGGGAATATTCAGACCATAGCCTTCTATCCCTGGTCCCCCAAATTCTTGTCCTCACCTGAAAAATCTCTTCATTCTTTTTTAGTTGCCCCAAATCTCCTTCCAACACTACTCAAAAAATTAAAATTTAGAGTTGCACCTCAGTGGTATCTAAATCAGATTTGGTGAGACTCACATGTGTTTCATTCTGAAGCAAATTGTGCAGCTGTGATCCTCTAAAAGCAAATAGGTTACATCTTCCAAAATAAACAATTGTGGGTCAGGTAGTAGCCAGATACTTTCATTACAAAAGAGAGAAATAGGGAAGAAGGAAGAGGAAACAGGTCCCAAATAAGACCAAAACCCAGTAACACCAGTAACATTAAATCTTGACATTGGAGAACAATCTTTGCATGAATGTTCCACATTCTAGATGCGGGATAGAGGTTGGGCTCCTGAGGCCTGAAGCAGCCCCGCCCCCCATGGCTTTCCCAGGTACGGCTCTTTAGCTCTCATGCATTGAAGTTACATACCTGCGGCTCTCTCAGCCTAGCACTGCATGAGGGTAGCTCTACAGTTCTGGTTCTTGGGGGTGGCCCTACTCTCCTTCCTCCTCTGGGCACGGCCTTTGTTCTCATTGTGTGCCTTGGCCGTGTCTTCGTAGCTCTACTAGGCATTGCTACAGTGTGGCTTTCTGTGGCCTTGAGGCTCTCTGAGGGACTTTTGCCATCGAGATGGAGGAAAGCCATTCCTCCACTGCCTGTTACACTCTGTGTGCCTGCAGAATTACCACACGGAGATGCCCATGGTCTCTCATATTTTCTTCAAGGGGGTGGCCTACGTCACCTACGAACCCTCTGGAGCCACACCTGGAGCAGCTGAGGATCAGTGCACTGAAATTTGTGGACCAGAGACTTGAAATGGTGCTGGGCACTGCGTAGACTTGGCTTGTTGCTGGGTAACCCCAATGTGACTTGTGCCCCTCTTCCCTCAGGATCCTGCTTGTGATGGTGTGGCTGTGTCCTCAAATCTCTGAAATGGCCTTTGGGAATATTATTCCATCCTCTTGATGAACATCTTCCTGCTTGCTTCTGTCTGTACCCATTTCCTACTCACATGGTCAGTTGGCCACAACTGAGTGTCCTACAGTTTCCATGGCCAGACTGAGAATTTTCTAAATCTTTATATTCCGTTTCCCTTTTGATTAAAAAGTTCTCTATTTTTCCTTCTCTTTTACCATAAGCAGTTAAGGGAAGCCATGGAGTTCACTGAATACTGCTCAGAGAATTTTTTCCACCAAGTATCCTACTTTTTGATTTTAAATTCTGCCTTCCACAGAGCATAAGAACAAGAATACAATTCAGCCAAGTTTTTGCCACTTTATATCAAAGGTGCTCTTTCTCTCTAGTTTCCAGTAAGACATTCTTCATTTCCATGTAAGACCTCCTCAGAATGGCTTTTACTGTCCAAGTTTCTGCCATTCTCTTGGCAATCACTTAGATAATCTTTAGGACTGAGGCAGTCTCTATGATCTTCTTATTTGATCCCTCAACAGAATCATCTTTAATGCTTTGCTATTAGAAATAGGGCCTTTTCTAGCCTTCATTTCAGAATTGTTCCTTCCTCTAACCTTACCCAGTTCCAGAGCTGCTTCCACATTCTTGGACATTTGTTAAAGGAGCACTTCACTCCTGTGCCATCTTCTATCTCTTCTGTTACGGATGAGAGGACACCATAGTGAAACCTTTGAAAGTTGTTCTGGCAGTTTCTCTATGGTTTTACAGACCTCCTAACCTATGAACGGACATGCCACTCCTTGATATTTACCCCTTGGTTTGAAGACAGAGGTCCACAAAAAGACTAAAGCGAATCGAATATCCAGGACTAGAATGGAGACAACAGTTGTGTTTAGTTACACGATCAAATACTGCCTAGCAATAATGTGTAAATTATTGCTACGTAAAACAACAGGAAGCAACCTCAGAGACATTACAGTGAGTGAAAGGGAGGCAGGAACAAAGGACTCTGTGCTGTATGGCTGGGTGTGCATGATGCTCTGCCGGGGCAAACTCATCAGGAGCGAGGAATAAGAACAGTGAATGCTGGAGTGGGGGTTGCTGAAGGAGTGTGAGCGATCATTCTAGGGTGTTGGAAACGTTTCGTATCATGCTTAGATGCTTATGTAAAAATGTGAATTTATTAGAACTCATCAAACTGTGCGCACCTCTCTGTGTTTCACCCCAAGAAAGTAAATAATAGCATAACATACTTTTAAGATTAAAAAAAAATAAGTCCTGGGAATTTAGCTCAGTGGTGCCACACCTGACTGGCAAGCACAAGGTCCTGAGTTCAATCCCCGGTACAGAAGGGGAAAAAAAAAAGATTACAAAAAATAATGATGGATTTAAACCTCTAAGGATTGCCTCTTGTTTCAGTTGTTACATGTGGGAGGCTTTGTTGAATGTGGGAGGCTTTGTTAGAGGAAATTATTTTGCCTTGTTTTGACATTGCTGTTTTCAATAGAAGTTATGAATGAAGTAAAATGGACCAAAGGAAAAAAACCTATAATCTGGAGATTTGTATCAACAGAAATAAAAAATACCCACCAAACCCCCAGAAATCCTTGTTCTATTCTCACTGCTCTCTCAGGCTGACCGAGGTGAAGCGGGGAATCTGGGTCAGCTCCCATACTGCTTCTCAGCCCCACAGCCACCACTGGGCGAGACTCCACTTGACACTTAGAAGTGAAAGGAGTTGTATTCCTATTCTTACAGAAAGGAAAGGGAGACCAGTCTGAGGTGAAGAAGAACTCTGAGAATATGTGGGAAGAATTTTGGAAACAGTAAAGGAGAAAAAACGGTTAACAGGTTGATTTCTGGAAACTACTAAAAGAAAGTAAAATAAGTTGACCTTCCTCTTACATGATAATATACAAAAACTGTCCAATATGACAAAAACCTTTCATTCAGATTTTATATTTCTCTGCATAGAGTAGACATAATAAATATAATCAGCTTACTGCTTTTTTTCATTCGTGCAAATATTTCATTTTTATTTTTCTACTAGGGGGTGTGTGTGTGTGTGATATATTGGGAATCAGACTTAGGGCCTAGTGCACATGAGGCAAGCACTCTACCACTGAGCTCTATCCCCAGCCCCTTGTACTTTATTTTCATACATGCTTTTTTCCTGCCTCTGTTTGGCTTTCTTCTCTCTTCTCACCCCATGATCATTGCCGACCTCCCAGTATATCTTCTCCCATGCTTAATATCTATTAACAGCCCAATGCGTAATATTTTTGATTTTTCTACTTTATTATATATTTATATTTGTTGTTGAAGGGTGACATTAGTCATTGATTTACAATGATAAAATCATATGCAATTTGGTATTTTGCCTTTCTCCATAATATATTCATTTTGGATATTCAGCCAAGTTGACTGATGTGGCTTTAATTCATTCTTCTCAATGACTGAGGAAGCTGTGATTATACAGCCATTTTCCTGGTCATGTGCTTTAGGTTTCACAGTCTTCCGTTTTCTGTTTTTGTCAGTATGAAAAGTGAGACACTAAACATTCTTATATGCTTAGATAATGAGACTTCTTTGTATATAAGTTTCCCTCAGTCAGTTTATTAGGGCAAAGAGCATTTGTATTTTTAAAATAAATGTCAGATTCCTTTCCAAAGGGGTTTTGTATTCCATGTTTCTGTCAGCAACATACACTTGTATCTGCATTCCACTGCAGATCATACTTTTTGTTAGTTTCTCAAGTATATGATATCTCATTTTTATTTTAATGATTTTTTTCAGTACTAGTAATAAATTTTGACATTTCTTTCTTAGACAAACTGAATCTATCTTTATTAAAGATACTTTTCATAAGCAATCATAATTCAGGCAGAACATTCAGACATTAACAGTATACAACTTTCAAACTCCCTTCTTTGGATAGACTACTATAAATCAGAAAGCCAGTACAAAACCCAAAGACGTCTTCACTTCATGCTTTGAGTGGGGAAAGTTTAGACTGAAGGTTGACATCTCACACTTAGGATGTTGTTTAACAACAAGCCAACCCCGACTTTCTGGAAACTAAAATAAAATTGCAGAATTATCAATATGAAGATCCAATCTAGAAAAGGAACCTTTTGCTTCTGCTCTTTTGAAGGACATCATCTTAGTGGCACTGGCAAGTCCACGTTGCCTGACATACTAGTAAAACCAGTTTTGAGGGGTCAGGTCTCAACAGGGCTCTGGGGTTAAGGGAGTTAAGCCTAGGTTGACAGAAGAGAGGGAACAGAGGGCGTAGAAATGAGTTTGTTTTCCCACACCTCCAGGAGGGTGGCCATGTGTAGCAGGGTCAGGGGTGTCTCTCAGAACTGGTAGAGGAAGTGTTTCCCCCACATCGGTCTAACTTTGGGGATACTCTTCAGTAGCAGGTACTCCTTCCCCCAAAAGAACAATAAAGTGTTCAGTGTGCTAACAACATTGCTTAATAAAAATAAAGGAAAACACAGTTCTTCATATTTATAAAACTTTTTGAAAAAATAGCATTTCAAACTGTACAGTCACCAGGAGTACACAGCTCAGATGTGCATAATTCACCAGGCATCTCCTGCGCCTTGGCTTTAAACATTGGAGCTTTGAATCAGTTTCACGAAGTTCCATCTTTCTATTCTTTGTTTTCTACTCATTTCCTCTATACATTTTCTTATGAATTTGTGTGATTGTATATTATCATGACCCTTTATCATTAAGTAGATTTTCCAGATCTATCTTTTGTCAATTGGGTTTATCAATAATGTATTTGTTATTACTTAACACACATTTATGAAGTTGCAGGTACATTTTCTACATAAGTTTGCTTTCCGATTATGCTTTAGTAATTTTCCTGATTTCTAGATTTTATGTGTGAAACATGTGAGATGAGACATGTGAGATGAACAGTTGAGAGCCAACTGTCCATGCCACTATGCAGTGTAGATGTTTTCCTATCACATCACATTAAGCTGTGACTATCAGTTTTATGTTCTACAATTGGCACTTCAAAACAATAACTAGAACAGAAAGTATCAGACTGAATTGCACACTGATGTTCTTAAAATATTTAGGTCTTTGTTTTGTATATAAATTGTTTAAAGCATGTCACTCCCCTTTCACTAGTCTCTGTTTATATTCTTTGATTGACTATTTTCAAGTATGTAATATAAAAAATTATTTTTTTAGTAGAAGGGATTGAACCCAGTGGTGCTTTACCACTGAGCTGTATCTCCACTCCTTTTAAAAAAAAAGTTTGAAACTAGATTTTGCTAAGTTGTCCAAGCTGGCCTTGAATTTATAATCCTCCTGCCTCATCCTCCTAAGCTTAGATTACTGGTGTGTGCCATCATGCCAGGACTGATAGAGACATTTTTGAGGATTATAAGGGAAGTGTGTATGTATTTAGGAACAATTTTTGAAGATAAAGTAGTCGTAGAACTCCTCTTGGTAGTTTGAGAAGACATTTAATCTAATTTATAGGCTATCTACAGTAAGTATCAATACAAAAAAAAGACTTAAAGCTTTAAGTGGAGACTACCCTGTGAATTTTTTTTATCTTGTACTGTATCTGTCTTGTTTGACATCTGGGTAATGCTGGCATCATGGAATGATTTGGCAAATGCTCCCTAGTCTAATATTCGGGAAGAGTTTGGGTAGCATTGTTATTATTTCTATCTTAAATGCTTGGTAAAATTTAGCAGTGAAACTGTTTGAACCTGGGATTTACTTTGTGGAAAGATTTAAACTACAGATTTAATTTCTTTAATACAAATAGTCCTAATCATGTTATCTTTTTTTCCCTGAAGGACTTTGGTAGTTTGTGTCTTTCAAGAGATTTTTCCATTGCATCATTTGTCTAGTGTAGTTGCTTATATTATTCCTTTACTATCCTTCTAATGTCTATAAAGTCTGTTATCTCCTGATACTGGTAATTCCCAATACTAGTAATTTGTATCTTCTTTATTGCCTGATCAGTCCATTCAGAGGTTTATCAGTACTACTAATTTTTTCATTTAAAACACCTCTGGTTTTATTGATTTCTTGTATTTTTGTTTTAAAAAATTCTTTCATATTTATTATTTCTTCAGCTTTCTTTGAGTTTAATGTGCTCTTATTTTTTTAAAGATAGAACCCAAAGTCATTAATGATGAGACTTTCCTACTTTTCCATTAATATAAATGTTTAGTGCTATAAATTTCCTTGTAAACACTGTGTTAGCTGTATTCTACAAATTTGTATGTGTTGTAATTTCATTTAAATTCAATTTAGTCTTTTCTAGTTTCCTTTTTGGTTTTCCATGCTCCATCAGTTATTTGGAAGTGTGTTCTTTAGTTTTGAAATTTGGGGAAATTTCCAGATAGCTGTTACTGATTTTTATTGTTTTATTTTAATTAAAAATAATAATTGTATATGTTAATGGGTTACAATGTGATGTTTTAACACATGTATTCATTGTGGAATGATAAAGTCAGGCTAATTAATATATCTACTACCTTACACATTTATCTTTTCTTTGTGGTAAAAATATTTAAAATCTATTCTTAGCAGTTTTGAAATACACAATGCATTATCTTCAACTACATTCACTATGTTTTGCTATGGCTTTATTTGTTCTTTGTTTAATTTACTTCCATTATTGTCAGAGAATATACTTTCTATCATTTAGCATATTAAATTTATTGCAGCTTGGCCCTTGGTCCATAATAGCTGTGTCCTCTTTCGTCTTTTTTTCTGAGGAGAGATCTTGATCTTTTGGGCTCAAGCATCCTCCCCTCAGCCTCCCAGCTCCCTGGGCCTGTAGGTGTACACCATCCTACATGGCTGTTCTGTCTTTGTAAATGTGTGCATCTTACACTGGTGTAGGTGGCCTATCTTACTAATGTTAGTTAGGTCCTGTTGGTTGGTGGTCATGTTCAAGGCATGTGCATTTTTATTGACTTTTTCACCTACTTGTTTTATCAATTATTGAGATAGGAATGTTGAGTTCTATTTTATTATGGATTTAGTGTATTTTTCCTTTCAGCTAAGTTTTTGTCATATATTTTTAAAGCTGTGTTACTCAGTTTATTAAAAATTAGAATAGCTCTGCTGTCCGGATGAAATTATCTGTTTTCAGTATGAAATGACCCTTGGTAGAATAGTGTTTTTTACTCTAAATTGTACTTGCTCTGAGTTGACGTCCTTTTCTAATACTTATGTGTCCTCGCTGGGTTAGTTTTATTTAATTAATTTCTCCCCTCATTATGAGTGATGGTTTCCCACTTTTTTGGTAATTGTTATTTGAACACCAGCTATGGTGAATTTTGCAAAGTTGTGTGGTACTTTTGTGTTCCTATAAATATTTGAATACATTTAAGTCTGGTACTGATTTTTCCCCACCACTATGGCAAAATCCTTTCTGTACTCTATCCCACCAGTGAAGTGTGAGATCTTTTCCTCTTGCTGTGGGAACTCTGCATATTGTTCACTGTAATTTCAGGTGATGGTTCTTTCAAGGGCCCCAGGTTGTTTTCTTACACACATTGGTGGGTCAGTTCTCAAGAAAAGACTGCAGATGTCTGAGCTCTGCTGTTTTGCCTGTCCCCCCGCCACCGGCCCCCTCTTCCCCCTCCCCCCTCCCCCTCTCCTCCTCTCCCCCTCTCCCTCTCTCCCCCTCTTCCCCTTTTCCCCTCTCCCCCTCTTCCCCAGACCTGCAAACTTCAGCTGCTTCCCTGTAGTCTGGGCTGGGCTGCATGAGACCATTGTGCTCTAAGGGGGTTGCTCTTTCCTCCTCTGGGCCCTGCACAGTCTAGCAGACAGTACACTTAGGCAGTAGTAGGGCTCACCATCTTGTTACCTGTTTGCCAGGATCACTGTCTTTCATTGGTTGATGTTTAATGTTTTAAAAACAATTTTCCCCATATATTATGTTCATTTTCAGTATTGTTTAGATGAAAGGGCAAATCTTCATCGGAATTGGAAGTACTCTGATGCATGAATTTGACTTTTAAAAAAGGCTGTGTTGTTTTCCGTTTCCCTTGTCTCTTTGTTTTTTGCTATACTGATGTTAATTTTCTCCCAGTTGAGATTACAGGTAGTCTGCAAGGCTGATCTGGTAGTTTGTCCATCCATCAGTGTCTTCTGTTTTTGAGACTGTGCTAGGTAGTGTAAGTAGAAAGATGACTAAAACTTGCTAACTAGCCTCATAAAAACTCCAGTTGAGTAAGAACTCCAGTCTAGTGGAGAGAGAGTGCAGTTATGTGAAGTTATGCAGTGAAATCAGCCCAAAGTCTTATTTAACTTACATTCATAGTAAAATACTGTATATGTCCTTTAAGAAAAAGGTTCTTTTTACAATCGTATCTAAACTTGTTGTGAGCTCAGTATTTAGTTTCATATTCTATTATGGAAATGAATATGAACTTATTTGTTTATAATCTATGCTAACTAAATAAATTAGTACTTAATCAGTGTCAGAAAGCTGAAAAAAGTAGAAAAGAATTTCCAACTGATTAGGAAGAAAAGTCTCCTGGGTATTTTAGGCTTATAGCATTAAGTTGTATGTAATTTTTTCCTATTTTGCATTTCTTTTCCCAGCTATCTGTGAACAACAAGATAATTTTTGAAGATAACAAAATGTTTTCTTTTAAATAGTGTGTGAAGCAGAGAAACTTCCAAAACCTAGTTCTTATTTGCTACAAAGAAAATAATGTTAATAACAATAGGCTGATTTCACTGTAATTTGAAGACTTAGTTCAGATATATAGGGAGGGCTTTTGATACCAATCTGAGATTGAGCTTGAGTTTATAAAGAAAAGAAATGGGAGATGGAGCTGTAGCTCAGTGTTAGAGTGCTTGCTTAGAATCAGAGAGGTCTTGGTAAAACACACACACATGCATGCAGACATACACACTGCACACATGCACACTGCACACACGCGCGCATGCGCACACAAATTAGCACTTGAAAAAAGTTTTTGTCCTTTTGTTGTTTTGAAAATATACATTGTAGATCATTCTAATATATTTAAATTAGTCTGTTTTTAATTAATGCATAGTCAAATGTAACTCATTATTAAAGAATAGAAAGCTCATGACTATAGGAAATCAGCAAGTAGAAGGAATAATAAAGTTTTTCTATAGATTGATACCAGTGATAATACATGTTACTTCCACGGCTATTTTTAAGACTGACTAGGAATATTTCCAGTCTAAATGAAAAAATCATAAAGTATAATTTTTAATGCCATTTTCCATATCATTTACGTAAGGATGAACTAAAAATTTTTATAAGAAAAACAATTTGCATGTCATTAGCATCAAATGCAAAAGTGATTTTGAGTATACAAAGTTAGGCAGGTGAATACTAAGCCATTTTTGGAGAAAGCAGTGGAATTAAACAAATCTTATTCTTGGCCATTTTCTTATTTTAAGAGCATAGATTGACACAGACATTATATGCACATTTATGTTTACTTTATTATTATAATGAAAGTATCAGTACAGTGGCTATCTTCTATATGTATTATTTACATTAGACAAAATCTTTACTGGGTAAAGGTAATAGAAACATGTTAAGATACCAGACCATATATCTTCTAGTGATATTTTTCCTACAAAATGCTGGAATTTTATATTGAAATTTTTGGTTTTTACCAATTAAAAGTACTTTCTATATCTCCGATACTACAGTCAGATGGACACTATCATACCTTGCTCAAGATAAAATTGACATTGTGGTTTTGCTTTTGTTATGTTTACATTTTAAAATGTACTTTCAAGTTACCTTGAACTCCAGGTATTTTGATTTTTAATTCAGATACATATCTAAGTTCATTTTGTTCTTTCTCTGCAAATTTAACACCTCTTTACCTTATGTGCTACTAAGAAAAAGAAACAAAGTACATTCATATTCCTCAGTATTGTTCTTTAATTTGCTTTTGTGCTATGTTCTGGAATCTTACCTTTTTTCAGAAAGTAATCAGACTGCATGTATAAATTTAAAAAGCTGAATTAAAAATTGGTTGGAAGATGGATAATTCCCTTCTTTATTCTTCTACTTCATTCCTACTACATTTGGGTTTGACTCATTAAGATATATATTAAATGGTAGTTCAGTAGAAGATGGCTTCTTGTGATACATCATTTAGAATGCAAATTATTTTTAAGCTAAAGAATATTGAAAATAAAACAGAACCAAGTAAAGAGTCTGAATTATTCACAGGCCAAGGGCTTAAATGTGCATCACCCCAGCACAAATATTAAATTATGAAATGGGAATTTTAGTTTGCTGTAAATCTGTCTGCCATAGCAGCTTAAAATAAAATAGTTTTACCCATCTAAAGCAACATCAATTTGCCAGTCAGTGCTTCATGTATCAAAGAGTGTTCTGTGAAAATATCAATATCATTGGTTAATATAAATGAAATTAATTTTTAAAGCTGGGCTAAAGGTTGACATCTGAAAAATTGCATTACTTTGCAGAAGAGAAATTTCTGTCTTCTAGTGAAATTTCAGGTCATGAGGGCAAGTAATTTTCACAATCTTCAATGGGAGCCAGTGAAATATGAACTTCATTGTCACCTAGCCCCAAAGCGATAAGATAAAATGAGCTGATACATCATTTGCTGTGGTTTTATCATCTCCCTCAGTAATTGGAAGAGAAAACACAAGAGTGTGTGTATTTGTATGGTCCCCTCAAGCCCCTCCCAGCTGCCCCATCATCCACACCCAAGCTAAAGCCATTTTAGCCCAATCAATACAAAGGTCATATAGCGTATTATTTATATATTTTTAATTTTTCATCCTGACTAAAACTGCCAAGTAGAACATTAGAGTAATGAATATGTTTAATTGAATTTGTCACCCATGAAAATGCTAAGGAGAATACTGTGCTGCTACTGCATAGCACAAGTAAGCAGGAGAAAATATACTATAGAGATGAGAAAAATTAAATAACAACTCATATATAATTTAAAAAGTAATTTTCTTTAATATTCATGACTTTCATTTTTGTTATTGTTTTGTTCCTTTTAAAGTTAAAGGACATTGTAGGTGCTTATGGATATATATGCCATAACAAAATTACCATATTAGAATTTTCCAGTAGTCATTTGTGTCATTTTTATATGCAAAAAGCCTCTAAATTTTGCTTTAATTATATATCTTTGAAAACTTAAAACTTAAAAAGTCATATGGCTAGTGATGATTAAATTCTTAAATTGATGAGAATTCAGTTTTATCAGAATAAATTCAGTGTTCAGCTTTGATATCAAAATTCAAAGAAGAGTGTATGACAAAATACAAAAACTAAATAATAACTGTAATTTTAAAATACTTGATTAAAATTATTTTAAACTTATTTGTTCAAAGAACTATTATTATAAGTAAAGATATTTGGATATATATTTAGCATATATATCCACATATATTTATGTGTTTTTTAACGTGTATTGTTTTAAAAATATTTCAAATATTTACTGTTTTCCCATAATACAATATAAGCCTTGCAACTATAATTTTTAAGCGTATTCAGTGAAAACACGATATAGACAAAATTTCCTAGACTTTTCTCAGTAGTGTCTTGCTTTATGGTATAATTAGTTAATGTATTGTATATTAGGTTTAAAATATTTTTATATTAAATATAGTCATAACAATCTGTAAATGATTTTGTTGTGAAATTTTAAGTACTATCCTTTAAATATTACTTAATTTTATTCTTATTACCAAATTCTCCAGAAGTCAGTATGGAATTGTCTAAAAGAGTAAAACTGCTCCAGAAATTGGGATAAGAATATTGATTTGATGTTTTCAGACTGCAATGTTAATATTTATTTTTGAAATAAAACATTTTCTTTAAAAATTTTTTTCCAAGAATTTAAAAACATTTAAAATTTACTAATAGTAAATTTTGAAACAAAACTTCCTTTTTTTTCTTAAGTGAAACAAATATGGCTTGTACTATTTTAAATCTAATGTCAAAAACTCAGCTATGCAGTCAGTAAGAGTATCAGGTAGTTAGGCAGTAAATGCAGGTTTTTATTTTTGTTCTTACATAAGAATTGAGAAAATGAGTTTTAGTTGGAGTAATTCACAATCTTGTGAAATTGGTGGTTCATTAGAGTGAAAAAAGCTTTATTTTTGAACTAAGAATAAATGCAACATAGTGAAATTTTTTTTGTATTAATGTACTATTTATAGGGTAGAAGGAAGAAATGTGTGTATTATTTGGAGAAAATAATGCATGCTTTTTCAGAAGGCACATTTTCACATATTTTTAAAGAAGAGATGCTTGGTTTTTTAAGGTAAAGAAACTTAATGCATTTATGTAATGTGTGTATGTGTGTATGTATATATATATACACACATACACATATATATGTGAAATACTGATTTCTGTCCTAATACACTTCAGCATTTAACTCATAAACCAGCTTTGTTGAAACTAGTATAAAAAATTTGAAGATGAATTCACTGGTAATCATACTAACAATAATAAAACAAGTGGTAGACATTCAGAGAGAGTGCTGTGGGCTTTTAGCTTTCAAGCTATTCTAGACTTGGGGTCATAACTGTGGAGCAATGGTAATGATACGGTTTCCATAGCAACTGATTCATTGGAGGGCTAGACCTCTGTCTAGGGTGCTGTCAGTGTATGTAGAGTTGCAATGAACAGAAAGTCCCAAAGAAGGGTCTGCTTCTACCTAATCCAGTTTTAATTGAACTCTAGAGACTTTGAAGTGAAGCCTCAGACCAGGCATATACTACTATTCCAGTAAGAAATGTACCTCTTGCTTAGCTAGGCTTTTCAGCTGCTTTTCAGTATTGACACCTTTTCCTAATGAATACTTTAAAGAAATGTTATTATATAAATTTCAGGTAGTAATTTCTTAGTTAAGAGATTCTTCAGTTCTGTTTTAAAACCCGCGTTTCTTGACACAAAAATAAAATTTTGTTAATATTTTAAAAAATAGGCTAGCATTTTTGTGCAAGTTTAATTTTTGATACCTTTGGCAATTTTTAATGACTTTTTCTTTCTCTGAGTTTGAAAATATTAACTTTCAAACCACACATTCAGTATGATACCATTTATATCAGGTTTGGAAATATGCACAATACTGTATACAATTTATGGCTATATATGTACTGATAATACAAAAACTTAACACTTCGATGATAAATCCCTAAAGAAGAATGATGATTGGCTCAAAAAAAGGTGGGAAGATGGAATGAATTGAGAAAGGGTTATGTGTGGGAGTTTGAATGGTATATGTAGGGCTTTAATTTTTAAAATATATGGAAGCGTATGGCAAAATGTTGGATTTTATAAGGTTAAACAGTGGGTGTGAGGCTTGTGCCATTTTTTTTTTAAATAACTGACATTTGGCAATAAAACACATTTAAGGAAGTATGACACTTGTATTTCAAGTACATCTTTAAATAACCATGCAATGGAATATAAATGATTTTTGTTGTTAAAACAACTTTGGTACATTAAAATCATACAAGTGTTTTTATACCTATTTCTGCTAATAAATAGAGTGCCCTAGAATATAATTACATATTTATTTGCATGACCATGACTGTGCAGTGGTCGGCATCATCATTATGAGCAACAGGTCTTGTTATATACAGCTTTTTACTAATAAAAGGTAAAGTTTTCAGACTCCTGTGTGATACTCATAGCACATCACAAAGCTTAAAGGATCCTTGTTGTTTGTTTTCTTTGATTTTCCTTGTCACCTTTAACCCTAGTGCAGGAAAAGTAAATACAGTTGATTAAATTTCCAATGTGTTAGGTTCTTTTTTAAACAAACGTTTAACCCTTTTATGCACAATTTTTTTTGGTGGGGGTGCGTACCAGGGATCGAACTCGGGTCCTTGCACTTGCGAGGCAGGCGGCAGAACCACTGAGCTAAATCCCCGGCCAGCCCTTTTAAAGAAATTAACAATATGTTTTATAAAGGGAGCTCTGGACTTTTGGAATAGAAATCCTGGGAGTAGTCTAGACTGCCATTAAATTGCCTAAGGACTTTGTATGAAGTATCAGGTATGGCCAGACCTCATTTTCCTTATGAATGAAATAGTTGACTACATTAGATAAAGTGTTCCAGAACATATATTAGATTCTTTGATAATGATAAACCCATAGTGGCAAACTCAAGTATGCATGAAAATGCAGTAAAAGTGAATGAATGCTCTTTTCAGATTGGTCAATAGTAGTGAGTGATTGTAAACTGCTGAAGGGTGCATGCCAATTGTTATTTTGTAGATCCAGTTTTGCCAAATAATCTAGTTTTTCGTAAAATGGTAGAAATCTGAATATTTATGTAAATAGTCATTTTCTCAAGTATTTTTGATTACTTTAAATTTTGGTAAGACACATGTGCCAAAGAAGATGATTTGGGTTGTATGTAGAGCTTAGGTTGCTACGCTTTAACTCAATTAGTCACCGTCTACTTTGTGCAGATTTCCACTGCCTTAAAACAGAGCACATTCAAAGTCTCTGCTAAATAAAGTTTAGACTATAAAATTCTAATGCAGAAGGCACAACAGATAAGCAAGCGAGGATTATAATTTCAGGTAGTGACCAGTGTTATGAAGAAAATGTAGTATGTTTGGGATAGGATGAAGTTGTGCAGAGGAAGTTGAATTTACACCTTGTGGCTTCTCTGAGGAGGTAATTTGAGTAGCTATCTAAATATCAAAATTAGCCCACCCTATGGAGATTTGAGAGATAGATAGTGGGGAGATAAGGTTAAATCTTGGGAATAACACTAGTCATTTTGTCCCCTTTTTGCTTGTTAGGTCCTCTTGATCTTACTCACATAGATGCCTGTTGTATGACTGAGTGGCTGTCTCTATCACTGGTTTCAGAACTGAGATCAGGATTATTGTCTTGTTCTTTTTTAAATGTAGTTTTCAATAAAAAAGCAACGCATTAGAGTTGTTTGCACTTTGTAGTTCTAGGTACCAGAAATAGAATCATTTCTGTAGAAAACTTTAAATACTTTCTGAATTAAATAATATTTTTTTCTTTCAAACAAATTTCATTTTGTACTGAAGAATACACTTTTTGGAATTATATTTGGAAAATGAAAATGATTTTAAAAAAGAACATCCAAGCTTGATGGCACACATGTGTGATCCCAGCACTTGGGAGGCGGAGGCAGGAGAATTGCTACAAGTTTGAGGCCAGCTTGGGCCATGCAGTGAGTTCAAGACCAGCTTTAACTACATAACAAAACTCTGCCTCAATGAATCAATCAACAAACAGACAGACAATTTGTAGAGGATAAGTTCTCACTACCTAGTATTGTTTTTCCTCTCTTTGCCCATCCTACCTTTATCCCCATAGTACAGTATCATAATCAAATATTCTATTTATATTTTTTAATCTTGGTTATTTTTGTACAATGTCTTTATATTTTTAACTTAATTTGCTTTTGTACATTTCCATCACATTTCCATTTTATAGCAAATGTCTTAATTTTCTTATGGCGAGATGTTGAATCTGATTTTCTTTAATACTTTCATAATTAAGCTTTTGAAATGATTTATTTGAAAAACAAAACTTAAATAAGGCAACAGTGGCTTAGGACTAAAGACAGGATTACTTTGAATTGGCAAAGCATTTTAAGCAATTGTGTCTGGCACATGGGGTGACAAGAATTCTGACAAGCTATTCTGGCAACCACATACTCCATAGAGAGATTGTTCTGAGTTCGTTTGCAGGTTTATGCTTAGCTTGAGCTAACAAAATGATGCTTAACTTCTTAAAGAGGTAGTCTTTGTGTTTTCTGAATGAGTTGGTTTTTTAAGTTATGAACTTACATCTATTAAAGTATGTAAAAAGTATGACTGGGCAAATTATTATGTTATGTGAAACTGATGTATGTATGATTCATAAACATTGACATTCTTTTGAAGTCTTCCTCATTTTTAAGTTTTCATCTGAAACTTTTCATAATATGACTTAAAAATTAATCATTAATGCAAGAGGCATTTCCTGAGAAGCAGTAAATTATATCATTCTTTTTAAATACCCAGATGTTTTTGTAGTTATGTTTTATAATTTTACTCTGCTTGTTTTTTTCTCGTTATAATATATTTTCTCAGTCTCTTTCTAAATTATTTAAATAATTATTATTTTCTTAGGTATTGTTTTTCTTAATCTTTTCTGTTTTAGCACCAAATATGTCTAGTGTTGGCACTCACCTGGAATATTTTTTTTTTCTTACTAGATCCTGGCATATACAGAAGGGCTGCATGGAAAATGGCTCTTCACAGAGATACGATCAATCTTTTCTCGTCGTTATCTTTTGCAAAATACAGCCCTGGAGATCTTTATGGCAAACAGAGGTAAGAAGAGAATGGAGAAGGCATTATTACAAAGCTTTTGTCTCTTTAAGATTTCATTCTTGAACATACCATACGTGTATTGTTTCCATTTAGACTAGATTCTGTAGTTTACCCTCTGCCCTCCTAAGCTCATTTGTTATACTGCATGGATCTTCATATGTTCTTTTCTCTCCTTGATCATTTGTAGAATCATTTGTAGTTCTTTCTCTGGTCGTATCACACATTGATGTGTACTTACAAATACTGCATGGGGGATGTCCTCAGTGTTGCTTTGATCTTTAAACTCTTTCTGGTGGGAGCCTGCATTTGAGGACAGGAGAGGATAACCAAATGACTCATAACATTTATTGTATCTTTTGCTCAGTCTGTGCTATTTATAGATGAACCATCAGAAAATGGTACTGAATTGTTGTGGTTTCTTTGCATTACATCATTCTTGAAAGTTGAGCTAAAATTCTGTTTGTGGGTTTAGAATGGAACTTGGTGAAATCCATTAATACTAGAAAAGGAAAGAAGCTAAACTAGAAGGAAAAGCATGGCTGGGTATTAGTGAAGGTGTACAGGAAAAATTATGTAAAACCTAGCGACTTTTTGAGCACACTCCTTGTATATATGTAGGTTGATGGTTTCTTGTTTTTCTATAATCTACATGTTACTATTAAAATCTCCACATAACATTTAAACGTATACTCTGAGCACACATTTATTTGTTTTTCCTTTGTGAAGTCTTGTGTCTTTAGGGAATACAGATATCTTTGGGGAAAGATGCTTTCTTCTTTACTATGAGCTCTTCTCCCCAATAAATGCCTCTCTTTTCTAATTTAAACATTATTCTTCTAGGCAAATAATAAAAGGAATGTTTCACACTTGAGTTCAGTCCGCATTCTTCTTATCCAGAGGAGTTACAACAGGGCTGGGGATTTAGCTCAGTGGTTCTGGCGCCTGCCTTGCAAGCACAAGGTCCCGAGTTCGATCCCCAGTACCCAAAACAAAAACAAAACAAAGGAGTTAACACCCTTACAATATTTATTATTTGCTCTTTCTCATTCATTTTCCTTCTTTGATTTCTTATGCATTCTTGCTTTTATATGAATGTTTTACTTTTGCCTTCCCCACATAGCCTTAGTTATCGGCCATAACTTATGATGGATTTTTTTTCATTTTTTTCTACCTCAGTGTAAAAATGAATATAAAGGAAGGCTTACTTAAATAGTATATGTACATGGCATTATTAAATATTTTGTAGGTCCTTACTGAATTGTCAATTACTTATTTACCTAAAACGTGTGGGTTATCCCAGTATTTAAAAGCTTTAGCAACATAGGTCCTTTTAGTTTCATTTTTTCCCCTTCACTATTTTTCACACTAGGTAGGGAAGCAGTAGCTTCTAGATGAACACTTGTAGCTTATGATACTAATATTGGTGTTAGCATAAAATTAAAAACTCAAGACTGATGAAGTTAATGTCTTCAAAATTCTGATTGTATGACCATTTTTATGCTTTTTGAAATGAATAAAAATATATGCATGACTTAAATTAGCATTTATGCCCTGAATATATTTATGTATTGATAGATGCATTTTGCTATTCTCATACTCATGTACTCAAAAATAATTAAAAAGCATTTAAATTTTATCATTAGCCATAGAGGAAAATTTTTTATTTAGGACACAAATTGTTCTGGATTACATGAACTGATGAAGTGTGCACATACAAACATTGAAAAGATAACTGCTTTTAAACTGTTTATCATTGGGAATAAATATAATGATTTTATAGCTATATATATATATATATATATAGTTTTTAGTGTTAGATTTGGTAAGTATATAAACTTTAATTTTAATAAGTTTGTCTAGAAATTCATAGAAATATATTTCACTTGTAGTAATTCATTTTTGAATTCCAAGTTGTAGCTGGATTGTCTCAGCTTCATATTATACTGATGTAACAACAGTTAGTAGAATTCCTGACAGTATTTAGAGAAAGAACTATCATGGTAATGAAGTTTATAAATGAAATGAATATCATTTCTGGAATATTAATATCAAACCTTTATATACAGTATGAAATAAGGACTATATAAAAATTGTATTAATTTGCCGGGGATTTAGCTCAGTGGTTCTGCCACCTGCCTCGCAAGCGCAAGTTCCCAAGTTCGATCCCCGGTACCAAAAAAAAAAGAATTGCATTAATTCATACCCAAAGTAATAGTAAATAGTCTAATAGATCAAGAAGTCAGTTTAACAAAAAAGGAAGCCCTATTGTATTCTCTAACCTTTAAAAAATTATTTGTCATAGTTGCTGTAATGTTCAACTTCCCAGACACTGCAACAGTAAAGAAAGTGGTCAATTATCTACCTCGTGTTGGTATTGGAACCAGTTTTGGATTGCCTCAAACCAGGTACTGTGTTACATGAGAAAATAATTTGCATTAATATTTTTATTAATCAGTTTGTATTAATATTCTTGTCATTGACATGCATTCTCTTCTGTTTTACATTTCATAGTCAATGATGATTATTAAGGTAATATTTGAGGATTTTTATCAACTAAATTATAATATATAGTACAGTATCTAGCCAAGGTATGTACTCAAGAAATAATAGTTAGGTAAATGATTCTCTAACCTTTCCCAACACCAAATTAAAGGAACTGTGCAAGATGTACTTCTAATCTTTACGATAGAAAATTTAAACTTTTATATTTAATGGTTACTGAAAATGATGTGTATCATGACGTAAGTACATATACACACACATTTTTTTACTCCACCAAGAAAAGGTTCATTTTTCTTTTGATTTTTTTTTTTTCAATTAGAAAATGTATGTGTTACGTTCTCATCGTAATGGCCAAAATGAAAAAAGGAAGATAATACCAGGCGTTAGATCAGATATAGAGCAAGTAAGGTTCTTGTACACTGCTGCTGGGTGATGTAAATAGTACAGCCACTTTGAAGAATTCTGGAAATATTGGGTAAATCTGAACATATGCATGTGCTATAATCTGCAAATTTTATTCCTCGAAGTAAGTCCAACAGAAATGCACACGTATGTTCACCCAAAAGCATGTAGAAAAATATTCATGTTAGTGTCATTCATGATAGCCTCAAACCAGAAACAACCCAAAGGACAATCAGTAAATAATGGATAAATTGTGGTATAGTCGTACAATGGAATATACAACAGTAAAAATATGTGAACTCTTGTGCACATAGCAACATATATGAATTTAAGTGAAGAAGAACAGAACAGATAATTCTGATTACATAATATCCAGAACCAGGTAATATTAGCTGTTACTTATCAGGATACTGAGTTGTTTTTTTGGTAGTTTATATGTGGGGACATAGGAGGGCTTATAGAATACTTCTAATCATATATATGTTGACTGGAACTATGGCTACACAGTGTATTCATTTTATAAAAGTTCATAAAGTTGAATCATTTATGATTCATACAGTTGTATGTTAAAGTGTAATAAATAGCTTTAAAGATTGGGCTAGGGATTTAGCTCAGTGGTTCCACCACCTGCCTCGCAAGCACAAGGTCCCAAGTTCGATCCCCGTACCAAACAAACAAAAATCACCCTTAATTCCACTATACAGAAATAACTGCTGTTATTTGTTACATTGGAACCATGTTTTATTATTAATCCTTCATACAAATACAATTAGAATCAAGCAACCAGAATTTTGGGCTGTATTTTTTCACTTAATGGATTCTGAGTCACTTTGGAAAACAATTTACCAGTTTTCTTATAAAATTAAATATACATTTTATGTATACTCTACCAATTTTACTCTTACACATTCACCAAGAATACTGAAAAAAAATGAACAAATTCACTTTTAAGCAAATATTATTAGCAGGTCTATTACAGTCCCTGGCTAGAAGCATTTCTGATGTCAATAAGCTTGGAATGGATAGATTGTAGTACATGAAATAGAATACAGTGCTACTCAGAAATAAAAGGAACTGACTACTGATAACAGGCAGCAACTTGGATGCTTCTCTAAAGTATGGAAATAAGAAAAAGAAGTAAGGCACTGGTGGGCTACATACACCATAGCCATAGGTTATTTTTCTGTGGAATTAAATTACTGGAAAAGCTAACTACATAGTGCCAGAGGGCAGATTATTGTTTCTTCTAGGTGCTAGGGTTTGGGCAAGGGAATTACTACAAAGGGATTGTAACGGTGGTTTCAGAAATATGTGTGTATTCAAAGCTGATCAAGCTGTACTTTTAAGTTTGGTAACTGTTATTCTGTTAAATTATATCCCTGTCAAAACTGTTGAAAAATTAATATCTCTAAGCATGTTTAAAATATCTAAGTTACAAAATTTTGTGTTCTGTACTCATTTTAATATGTACTATTATTTAGTATGTATGCTTACTCAGATTAAAACTTCTGTTTGATAAAATGATCATATTTTACTTTACTATATCATTTGTTGTAATTGTTTTCTTTGTTGATATTAATATCAACTACATATTTTTATATATTCAATTAAAACTTAATGTGAGTTCAAATATTAGTTTTGTTTATACATATGAACTTTCTAGCTAGTGTTTATGTTGTTCAGAGTAAAATACTAAATGTCTGAGGGGAATGTTAAAATGTCAAAGTGTCTCTCACAGCGTGCACCTCCACACTGTCCTGCTCAGTGGCCTTATTTAAAGAGCATCATCACCAGTTACTCCCTTTCAGAGCAGATATTGATTCACCATCACTTCAATTTAGTTAACTAATTTAAAGACTAGAGTGTGTACACAAGGATTGAAATATAGTAGCGGTGGAAGCTTACAGTTTACTTTTAACATTCCTAATTTTGTATTGATTCAAACTGTTTTGTTTTTTGGTACTGGGGATTGAACTCTGGACCTTGCACTTTCGAGGCAGGTGTCGGAACCACTGAGCTAAATCCCTGGCCCCAAACTGTTTTTAATTAGTGTTTGTTTCAGCATTTTAAGGTAGTGTCTTATTATGAGTGCAATTGAAGTGGTATGCACAAATAGCAGTCAAGATATTAGCAGGAGCAAGACTTAGCCCAGGGCTGGGGGACTTTCCGAGAAGGGTAGCTGATGCGCCCCATGGAAGCAGGCCATTCCTTAGCACTTCTCCATCTGCTTCCTGAGGGTCAACACGACATGGGAGCTGGCTGCTTGCACGGTGATTTCAGAAGCCCCCAGAAGCCCCTTGCTGGTACATGGGATTGAACCCTTGGGCTCATCTGTGCTGAGCTGCATCTCTGGTGTTTTTGTTTTTATTTTGAGATGGGGTCTCACCAAGTTTCACAGGCTGGCATTAAACTTGAGATCCTCCTGCTTCAGCCCCGAAGCTGGGATTACAGGAGTGCATCACTGAACCTGGCCCTTGTGTCTTTTTAAGACTCACCCTTGACCCTGACACCCCATCTTTTTTTGCCACATTGTATTTGTCACAAGTGGAACACTAAATATAGTCCAGATTGCAGAACAGGGAAATTAAGCTCCAGTTCTTGTAGATAAATTTCAAAACCACCATAGCTCATGACTTTCATGTAAATAGGCCAAATTAAGTGGCCCTTTTGAATTATAAGCAATAGTTGCTTTCTGATGCCAGTAATGATTTTGATTATATTTCATAATTTGATGAGTAATTTTAGGGCAAAGGATGTAAATCATTTCTACAGCACTTGCCCAGTGTGCATAAAGCATTGAGTTTGAACCCCAGCACTTGAACAAAAAGGAAGAAGGTTCAGGAAGAAGTAGCTCAGAACAGCACAGATTTCCTTATCTTCACTAAAAAGAAAATATTTCATACTGATTAAGAGATATGATCAAGGAATATAGAGAATGTTTAAATAAAAATGTTTATTACAGTAAAAGATACATTGCCATTAATCTCCCTCAAAATACTCCTCCTTGCTTCAAGCACAGTTATCCCATCATTTTTTGCCACTTTCTGAAGCAGTTCTAGGAGTCCTTTTTTGTGTCTTTTCATGGCTGCCTCAGTGTTCTGAATTGACTGAAAATGTTTACAGCAATTTCTGCCAAATAAAAACATTACAGTGTGTCCTCATCCACCATATTCACCAGTTCTGACACTGGTTCTGAACATGGAGGCAGCCATAATGGTGCAGCTAAGGACACTCATGAAAGAGGACTTCCAGAGCTTCTTCAGAAAGTGGTCAGAACCATGGGATTATTGTGTTTGAAGCAAAAAGGGGGTTTGCATTTTTAGGAGGACTAATATATTTTTTACTGTAATTTTTTTTTGGTTGGTTTTTTTGACACAGGGTCTTACTATGTAGCCCAGCATGACTTTGAACTCACTCTGCCTCAGCCTCCCAAGTGCTGAGATTACAGTCGTGCTCCACCATGCCCAGTTAATGACTTTTTAAAAAAATGTAAAGATTCACAGTAGTTTTTCATTACACCTTCATATCTCTTTGGAAGTTTCATTCATCACTCATGAGGTAGGAACTCTTTGTTGTACTTTTCTGGTTAATGAAAGTCTTAATTCATTAATCAGTTTTCTTTGATAGGTTTTCACTTTTCAGCAGTTAAAATATGTTAAGAACCCTGCAGCATATGAGACAGTTACTGCCTTGTCCACATATGTTCAAACACGTATGTTTACTAAATAGCTTTGTTAAGTGATAAATTTATAGTGTGAGTGTTGTGGTAATGGTAAGTGGGATGGAAATGGGTTGCTTTGGGTAAGGTGATCAAGAATGTCTTCCTATGGAACTTGTAAGTTTTGATTTTCAGAAATACAGCCAGGTAACTTTTGAGAGAGGGAACAGTGTGTGCAGATGTCCTGAAGCAGGGAAGAGCTTCCAGAGCTTGGGAATGCCAGAAGGCAAGGACGTGTGGAACTTAGTGACTTAGGAAGAGAGTGCCAGGCGATAATTAGGAGCCTGTGTAAGTCCAGGTGACACATGGTGATGATAGTGTAGTTGACAAGAGACATCCTCATATAGAGATTTGCAGGACATACAGTTTATGGGATGTGGAGATTAGTTAGAGAGGTGACAAGAGAGGGAGCTGTTCAGTAGCCTGCCCTAGTCCCAGTGCGAGCTGGAGCTGCCGAGTGGTGCTTGCTGAGATAAACAACCCCTGAGGTCCAGTCTTCCATCCATATGGGGGTGGAGGGGAGAGAGGGATGAATAGAAAACGAGTTTAGTTTTAGATGTATTAGAATTAAAACCTCTGAAAGGGAGATATTCTATTTCCTTTAGCCTTTTTAAAAAAAAATACCACATTGTCTTAGTAACTGTGGCTTTCTACTAAGTTTCTATGTCCGTGCTCTGGGTCCTTAGGATGCAGCCCTAGTTTCTCTTGCCATTCTGAAGCGTCTCCCCAGATGAGCTCATTCCCTCTTAGATCTTCAACTCTCATCTATCTGGCAGCGAGTCCAAATTAATAGTCCTTTCTTTTGAGCTGTGGATTTCTAATTTGTATCTAACTTGTTATTCAGTATTTCAACCTGGACTTCTCTCAGGGGATTCAAGGAGACACATTGCCTGATTTCAAATTTACTACAAAGCCACACTAATTAAGACAATAGGAGATATATATATATATATATATATATATATATATATATATATATATATTTTTTTTTTTTTTTTTTACAAAGGTCAGGAAAGGAAATAGAGCATCATGTACATATCAATGTTAGTTTTAAGTTTTAGCAGCAAATATATTGAATTGGCTCAAAGGCTTTACTGACAAAAGTCATTTTCATTTTCCTGCTTCATAGCATGTTTTGCTCAACCTTATCACTTGAATTCTGGCATTTTTTCCCCCCTGTAAGAGAAAATCCGAAGAGTTGAGCACTTGCAAATAAGGTGTTACAACAGTGACCAGTAGATAATATTTTCTTACAGCTGATGCCTAGAGAAAAGCAGAAGAGGGAGATACATAGCACCCCCATTCCTTGCTCAGAGACTGTACCACTTTCTCTTCTGTACATATTCCCAGCATCTAGAAAGTGCTTGGGTTTCAGAATTTCTTTCTTTCTGTCCCCATATTTGCCATCATGGCTCTGCCATGCAGTCTTTGATGTTTTGGGCTCTCCTGTGCCTAGCAACTCCTCTTCTCATGGGATTAAGAGGATGACCGTGTGGAGCCTCTTTCCAACAGAGCTGTAACATTTCACAGTTTTAGAAATATGACTAAATTAGTATGAGGGAATATTTTATAGCTTTAAAGATCTGTGTTTGAAACACAGAAATGCCTCACATCAATAACCTAAGCTTCCTTCTTTAGAAAACAGAAAAGACCGAGCTAAATGCAAAGCAAATAGAAAAAAAAAAGAATAATGAAGATGATAGTAATCAGTGAAACAGACAAAATCAATAAAGATCAATGAAATAAATTGATTCTTGAAAAAGATTAGTAAAATTGACAGTTTACCCAAACATAAAAAAGAAGTCATAAATTACCAAAATCAGAAATGATAGTAGAGACATCACTACTGACCACATACAAATCAAAAGAATTAGAATGGCTGGGTGTGGTTGTGCACACCTGTAATCCTAGCAGCTCAGGAGGCTGGGGCAGGAGGATCGCAAGTTCAAACCCAGGTTGGGCAATTTAGCTAGAACTTGCCTCTAAATGGGAAAAGGGGGGGGGGGTGGATATACTTCAGTGTGAAGGCCCTGGGTTTCATCCCCAGAAAAACAGACAGAATTAGAGAGGAATATCATGAATAACTTGGTGACAAGAAATTATATAATTTAGATGATATGAACAAAACCCTAGAAAAACAGAATTACTGATACTAGCTCTGATAAAACTTTTTAAAAATGAGTAAACTTATAACAAGTAAATAAACCCATAAATAATAGCTAAGGCCCAAATGATTTTTCCAGTAGATCTAGTCCTATCAAGTATTTAAAAATAGAAATGATATCAATTCTTCAAAAATTAAAGATATAAGAGGAGAAAGCACTTTCTGACTCACTCTGTAAGGCCTGCATTGTCCCAAGATTAATGCCAAAGACATCATAAGACAACAAGCAAGATAATGCTGTGAGCTAATTTCCTTCGTGAATATACACACAAAAATATTCTTACAAAATTTAACAATTCAAACACAGCAGTATATAAAAAGTATTATAAAATACCCATTAAAATGAGACTTGGTTTAAATCTTAAAATTAGCATGTGTTATGCACCACCTTAATAGATTAAAGGGCAAAAATCACACAGTCATCTCAAAGGAAAGGCATTTGACAAAATTCAACACACATTCATGAGTAAAACTGTCATCTAACTTGAATAGAAGAGAATTGTCACAAATTGACAAAAATTGTTCACTAAAAACTCAAAAATACTCGCAACATACAGCACACTTAATGTTGAAAGACTGAGTATTTGCCTGTAATTTCAACAAGGCAATCATGTCCAGCATTCTCACAACTTCTTCTCTTTACATTGGAGATTTCCACCTATGCAAGAAAAAAGGAAGGGAAGAGGGAGAATTTAAAGCCACCCAGGTTGGAAAAAAAGGGAGAAATCATAAAAGAAGTATAATATTTACCCAATGAAAAATACAAGAGTTCTAAGAGAAATTAAAAATGGGCCTCAGTAAATGGAGACATTCTATATTCAGAAATCAGAAGATTTAATATGATTTAGAGGACAGTTCTCTCCTAATCCATTAATTCAAGTCCCTATCAGAATTCCAAAAGACTACTTTGGAGAAATTGAGAACTTGAAATGCACTGGGTCTAGAATAACAAAAATAATTTGGAGAAAGAAAAAGAAAATTAGAGGACACAAATTGATTTTAAAGCTTATTAAGCCCCAGTAATTAAGACAGTATGGTATTTTTACGAGGATAGGCATAGAAATCAGTGGATCAGAGTTGAAAAATACATAAATTAATGTTTTTTATGCTCATTTGTTTTGAACGATGAAAATATTCTGCAGATATGTACTATAAAAGTAAAAATAGCGGTAATTGCACAACTTTAGAAAATTCATTATTTGTACCCTTGCAATGGATTAATTTTCTGATATGTAAACTATACCTCAAGGAATCTTTCAAAGAAATAGTTACTCTACCCTTTGTGGTGAGAAGACCTGTGACAGCTTATATCCCTGAGACGCCAGACCAGCGATGGCGAACCTTTCAGAGATGAGTGCCCAAACTGCAACCCAGTACCTACTTATTTTTTGCAAAGTGCCAGCCCTGCAGTTAACCTAAATTCTGAGGTTTTAGTTTAGAAAAAATAAGTCATACATTAACATCTTTTATCTTAAAAGAAGAACACAATAATATGCATGCAGTATGTTCACGACCACTACTTTACACTTTGAATGCAATAATCCTGCCTCTTATTTCTCACTGTTCTTGGCATTGGTTAGTTTTGTCCATTAATATTTACTTTTTTATTGTTAGTTTTCTAATAACTTTTATTTTGAAAGTCTATGGTTTTCATCAATGTTAATGGTCTCAATTCACCAATCAAAAGAAATAGACTGGCAGAATGGGTCAAGAAGCAAAATCCAACAATATGCTGCATACAAGAAACACACTTAATTCAAAAGGAAACTCATAGACTGAAAGTTAAAGGGTGGAAAACAACACTGCATGCAACAGGAACCTGAAAAAAAGCAGGAGTAGCTATCCTCTTTGCAGATCAAGTAGATTTCAAGCCAACACTGATTAAGAGAGACGAAGAAGGACACTACATCCTTGTAAAGGGAAGAATCCAAGAGGAAGAGATGACAATCATAAATATCTATGCACCAAACACTGGTGCTCCCAACTATATAAAACAGATACTAACAGACATGAAAAGTTATATATGCACTAATACAGTTGTAGTGAGGGACCTCAATACCCCACTGTCACAAATAGATAGATCAACTAGACAAAAAATAAGTACTGAAATACTAGAACTCAATCGAACTCTTGAACAAATGAACTTAACAGATGTTTACAGTCTTCCACCCCACAAAATCAGAATACACATTTTTCTCAGCTGCCCATGGGTCATTCTCCAAAATAGATCCCATACTCACACACAGAACATGTTTAAGTAAGTGCAAAGGAATTGAAGTTATCCCCTGTATATTATCAGACCATAATGCGATGAAATTGGAGATCCATAGCAAAAGAAACTCAAAAAATTTCATAAACGTGGAAATTGAACAACACACTTCTGAATAACCAATGGGTCACCGAAGAAATTAGAGAAGAAATCAGACAGTTCCTTCAAGTAAATGCCAATAACAATACAACATATCCGAATTTATGGGACACAATGAAAGCAGTCTTACGAGGGAAATTCATAGCAGTGAATACGCATATTCGGAAAACAGAACGAGCCCAATTAAACAACCTGATGCTGCACCTCAGGCTTCTAGAAAAAGAAGAGCTGGACAACCCCAGAGCTCATATAAGGGAGGGAATTATAAAGATCAGAGGAGAAATCAATGCAATGGAGACTAAGAGAATGATACAAAAAAATCAATGAAGCCAAGAGTTGGTTCTTTGAAAGAATAAACAAAATTGACAAACCCTTAGCCAACCTTATCAGAAAAAAGAAAGAAAAGGCCCAAATCCATGCAATTAGGAATGAAAAGGGGGAAATTACAACAGACCCAGCAGAAATCCAGAGGATCATCAATACCTACTTCCAGAACCTATACGCCAATAAGATGGAAAATACAGAAGAAATGGACAGATTCCTAGATACATATGAATTACCAAAGTTGAATGAAGAAGACCTAAAAATTCTGAACAACCCAATATCAACCAATGAAATTGAAAATGTAATTAAAAACTTATCAACTAAGAAAAGCCCGGGCCCTGATGGCTTCACTGCTGAATTCTACAAGACATTTAGAGAGGAACTGCTGCCACTACTGTTTAAACTCTTCAATGAAATTGAAAGGGAAGCAGTACTCCCAAATTCATTCCTGGAAGCATGCATCACCTTGATCCCCAAAGCAGAGAAAGACCCAATCGAAAAAGAGAACTATAGGCCAATCTCACTAATGAACATAGATGCAAAAATCCTTAATAAGATACTGGCAAACAGAATGCAGAAGATCATCAAGAAGCTCATACACCCTGATCAAGTGGGATTCATCCCAGGGATGCAGGGATGGTTCAACATACGCAAATCAATCAATGTAATACACTATATCAATAGAACCAAGGACAGAAACCATATGATTATCTCCATAGATGCAGAAAAAGCATTTGACAAAATCCAACATGCATTTATGATAAAAACCCTACAAAAAATTGGAGTAGTTGGTCTCTACCTCAAACTGATAGAAGCCATCCATGAAAAACCAACAGCCAACATCATACTAAATGGTCAAAAACTGAAATCCTTCACACTCAAATCAGGAACAAGACAAGGATGTCCACTATCACCACTGTTGTTCAATATAGTTCTGGAAACATTAGCCACAGCAATTAGACAAGAGAAAGAAATAAACAGAATAAAGATAGGAAATGAAGAAATCAAATTGTCATTATTTGCAGATGACATGATACTCTATATAGAAGACCCCAAGAACTCCATCAAAAGTCTTCTAGACTTAATAACCAAATTCAGTCAAGGAGCTGGTTACAAGGTCAACACACAAAAATCAATAGCTTTCCTCTACACAAATGATAGCCTCACTGAGAGAGAAATAGGGCAAATAATTCCTTCCACAATAGCATCCAAAAAACTGAAATACCTAAGAGTCACCCTAACGAAAGAAATCAAAGACCTCTTCTCTGAAAACTATGGCACTCTGAAAAGAGAGATTGAAGATGATATCAGAAAATGGATAGACATCCCCTACTCCTGGGTAGGAAGGATTAATATAGTGAAAATGGCCATACTTCCAAAACTGATATATAGATTTAATACAATTCCAATTGAGATTCCAGCAGCATACTTCATGGGCCTTGAGAAAATAATCCAAAAATTCATTTGGAACAAGAAGTGACCCAGAATAGCAAAAGCAATTCTAGGTGACAGAGACATGGCAGGGGGTATCACAATCCCCAACCTGCAATTCTACTACAAAGCTACTGTGATAAAAAAAAAACAAAACATGGTACTGGGAAAGAAACAGACCTGAGGACCAGTGGAACAGATCAGAAGATGCAGAAACAACGCCAGACACACTCAGCCATCTCATCTTTGATAAAGGAGCCAAACACCCTCACTGGAGGAAAGATAGCCTCTTTAATAAATGGTGCTGGAAAAATTGGGTTTCAACTTGCCAAAGATTAAAACTAGACCTGTATCTCTCACCATGCACTAAACTAAAATCGAAATGGATTAAAAATCTAAATATTAAAATAGAAACTCTGAACCAGTTGGAACAGAGGTTAGGTAGAACTCTTGAAGACATTGGTGTAGGAAAAGATTTTATGAACAAAACCTCGGTTGCCCGTGAACTAGCACAAACAATCAACAAGTGGGATCTCTTGTTAAAAGGCTTCTGCACAGCAAGAGAAACCACCAGCAGTGTGAACAGACAACCCACAATGTGGGAAAAAATCTTCACCTGCTCTTCCTCAGACAAAGGTCTACTATCTCAAATCTATAAAGAACTTAAAAAGATCAGACCTCCCAAATTTAAAGACCCAATCCAAAAATGGGCATCTGAAATGAACAGACATTTCTCACACAAAGAAGTAGAAATAGCAAATAAATACATGAAAAAATGTTCAACATCACTGGTCATTCGAGAGATGCAAATGAAAAGAACGCTGAGATTCCACTTCACTCCAGAAAGAATGGCTGCTATCATGAAATCAACCAATAACGAATGCTGGTGGGGCTGTGGGAAAGAGGAGCCCTGCTCCACTGCTGGTGGGAGTGTAGACTGGTGCAAGCACTGTGGAAATCAGTATGGAGATACCTCAAAGAACTAGGACTGGAAGTCCCATTTGACCCTGCTATTCCACTGCTGGGGATCTTCCCCAAAGAATTAAAAGAATCATACCACAGTGATATATGTGTGCCCGTGTTCATAGCAGCATAGTTTGTGATAGCTAAAACTTGGAAACACCCCAAAAGCCCATCAACTGGAGACTGGATAAAGAAAATGTGTTTTTTAAAAATAAAATGGAGTACTACTCAGCCATAAAAAATGAGAAATTAGAGATATTTATAGCTAAGTGGATGCACATTGAGGCAATACTCTTAAGTGAAATAAATAGGACATGTGTATAAATACCAAATAGTTTCCCTGGTGTGAGAAACTGAAAGTGTAAATAAGGACTAAAATGCATAATAGGTAATGTGAAATTGGGAGAAAAAGGGCAAAGGGGAAGGAAGTGGGAGGGCTAGGGGAAAGGGTAGAAGGGAATGGGATTAATATGAGAAAATGGAAAAATAGGAACAAAATCTTTGTAAATAGGACCGGAGGGGTTGGAGGGAGGGCTGGGCAAGGGTGAAAAATAAGAACCAAGAGAGACTATGTAAAGGTGCAAATTTCCAATGATGAATGTCATTATATTGTATACCTAAAATATACGAATGATTCAAATGAATAATCGATAATGCAAAATAGGAAGAAAAGGTCCAAAGGGGTAGAGGAAGTGGGAGGGGCAAGGGAAAGGAAAGAAGGGAAAGGAAAAATGCTGAGAAATGGAAAAAATGGAAATAAAGTCTTTGTAAATAGGGAAGGTTGGACAGGTTGAAGGGAGGGCTAGGAATGGGGAAAAAAATAAGAACCAAGATGCAATATGTAAAGGTACAATTCCCAATGAGAAATGTAATTGTGTTGTATACTTACAATGTACCAATAAAAGAATTTAATTAAGGTTAAAAAAAAAAAAAAAAAAAGAAAGTCTATGGTTTCTCCTTTATCCCATCCCATAAAAAAAAACTTAAGTAGTTGAGAATTCTTTCTCCTTGTTACAAAGGATATGCAAATACAATGTTTAAATGTATAATGTACAAATGTGTTGAGTTTAAAATATGACTATTAAATTTGATAGACATGTGAATACAATTTTATATGCAGTTACTATTATTCCTTCTGTGTATATCAGTAAAGCAGTGAATTATTAATCATACTGTTATTAATCAAGCTGTATGGAACCTGGATATTGTAATGGCATTTTAATGACGGTTTATCTGAATGAATAGAACATGCCTAATAGAGCTGTGGCTGCTCCAAATCATTTGTTAACCGTTAATTCTAGATTGAAGTATCTCTACTATGCATTAGTCTAACATGAATAGAATGTTAGAATTATAGATTTCACTATGAATGAATAAGCACAGGTAATTCATGATTTAATATTATAATTAATCTTATTTATTAAGTTGATTTTACATTGAATTATTTTTCTTACAGACGTATTTCATTAGCTAGCCCACGTCAACTTTTTAAAGCTTCCAACATGACCCAGCGATGGCAACATAGAGAGATCTCCAATTTTGAGTATTTGATGTTTCTCAACACGATAGCAGGTAATCCAAGTTCACATACTGACTTATTCCAGGTATTAAATTATTAATTGTGGTATGGTTAGATTATTTTCGATGCTGTCATAAGTAGCTTATTTTTATTGTCATCATTAAGATCTTATAAGAATAGAATGATAACAGTGTTTCCAGTCTTGTACATGAACAATTAGGACTTGAAATAAGGAAATGAATATAAAAGCTTTTTTCCCAAAAATGAGAAAAAATTTACAATTAATGTAGTAACGATGGGCTTATTGTGGAATAATAAGAATGAAGAACACTATAAATATGTTAGGACCTGTTCATAATTTGGGTAGGAAGGTATTATATGATAAAACAATGAAGTGCAGCATAGAAAAAAAAAAAACAGTGGGTAAAAATATTAGGCAAAGGAGTACTTGTAGTATGACTTATGTAAGAAAATACAAAGACCCAATGGCCCTGCACAGGGTCTGAACTCACCAAAAAATCATCCACTGAAACTGTTTCTTTGAAAGAGCATAAAAGATAGTAATGTATCATTGATTTCCATTTGTGGAAACGAATAAAAAAGTAAGGACTATATCTGTGAGACATTTAAGATTCATTTCAGTATCTCGACATGGTTTATATTTGAAACACAAAGGACAAACAGAGCAAAAGGAGTATTTCTTTGTCTCAGAGAAGTTATTTTAAGTCCAAATGTGACTGTAGGTTAAGAATCCTTATTGGAAATGCTTAGGACCAGAAATGTTTCAATTTTGGAGCTTTTCAGGTTTTGGTATATTAGTATAGACTTTACCAATTGAGCATCCCTAATCCATCTGAAATCCAAAATGATCTAAAATCTAAAACTTAGTGCTCGGATTTTCAGATTTTGGATTTTTGGATTAGGAATGTTCAATCTTTGTTATATGATTCTAGAGAAAAGGAGTGTAGATTCAAGAAAAGAAATATAAAGTTTTACAAAGATGAAAAGAACAGAGAGAAGTAAATCATATTCACCCAGTTGATGGGAGAAATGAGAAAATAAGGAATGATTTCTTTGGTGGTCACGCAAAAATTGATACTACATTTACTGGAGGAGGAGCTGGTTCTGAGATTAGAAATCATCCCATGTAAAAATGAAAGCAGAAGCAAGCATAGAAAGATGGTATAATTTAAATATACCCAGAGAATAATCAATAGTGTAGCTCATGTTTATATAGATGGATGTGTCCATAAAGTATGCATTCATATGGGAAAATATAATGTTAGTGTGGAGACATTGTGCAAGATTTTCTGTCAGTCTGAAGAGTTAACAGGCAACATATTTCAAACCTTTTGAAAGTTTTTGAGCACCAAAACAGTTGTACTACATACTAAAAGTGTAAGAAAAGTTTACTGGGAGGCTATATGTAAGATAAACTGGAATACAGAGGGACTAGGCAGAAAGCAAAATTAGGAAGCAATCATATATAGATTACATAAATACATATACGTAATGGGGGCTACACTAGGGAGATGATAGTGGACACTGAATGGACATATCAAATATTGTAGGAATTTACAAAGAACCAACCTTTTGATGTGCATCTCACTGAATGTAGGGGTCAGTGAGAACAATGTATCAGAAAAGACTTTCAGTTTCCGGTCTCAATCACAGGGAAAATTAATCACTGGTGCCGTTAATAGATATCTAGGGAAAGATGGTGATTGTACTGTGTTGACAAGACATCCAAGTTAAGTTTCAGAAAGAGTATAGGTCAAGTGGGAATTCAGAACTTAGACAAGACACTGTATTTCATCTGCATTGGGAGCAAATCACTAACAGAAATGAGATCATAAGGGCAGATAATTCAGAAAGCAGGGAGCTAAGGCTAGGGGAGCACTTGCATTCTCATTCACATGAGAAGAAAGAAACAGAAAGAAGGAGGAGGGAAAGTTAGTAATGAGAGAAAAGAAATAAGAAAAATAAAAGAATGAGCCATCCTAGAGTGTATAGATATAGCAGGAAGAGAGCTGAGCTTGTATCAGGTGTCTTGAGAGGTAAACATTTGTCACCTGTGCCAAATGCACAGAAAGGTAAGGGAGAATTAATGAGAATAGGACACATCTTTGGACTTCTCATTTTGGGGCTAGCTGGTTATTTCATAGGAGTTCATTTTTAAATTAAGCAAAAGATTGATAATAGGAACTGAATGGTGGGAGGTGAAATGGGAACTTGAGGTTTAGGTTATAGTTTTCTTAAATGTGAGAGTGAAGAAAGGGTGGTTAAGGGAGAGGGAAGAAGCCATAAGAGATGGAGAGAGGAAAATTAACAGTTTAAGTTATGAGGGAGACAGGTTCAAGAGTTCTGGTGAAGAAATTACTCTTAGCAAAGAAGAAAGCCGCACTCAGAAAAGAGGGAAAGAGAAAGAAAGAGGTATAAAAAGATTTAGAAGTCTAGGTGCTCACATTGGAAGATCTGAATTTTCTCAGTTCAGGAGATGTCATCTTACAGTTAGCTAAAGGAAAGAAATCAAAAAGTATGAACATTTAGGTTCACTTTAGTAGAAATTAAGTAGTAAGCAAAGGAATTTTAAAAGGGATTTTTTAAACTTATGTAACTTTCCTGTCTCTCATACTACTACTAAAAATTTCCTTTAATATTCAGCTATTGATTGTATATTGATGTCAGCATGTTTAAGAAAGAAAACTGAAAATGATCGAATATACAATAAGAAATTCAAACAATAGTAAAAGTATTGTTTCCCTTGTAATTTACCCAAGAGTCAGTTCACATTGAATTTTATAAAAATAGGTTATAGACTGGTAAATAGTGGAGTTGGGATTCAAATGCTTGCATTTTGACTCCAGAAGCAATGATCTCATTCACTCTGTTACACCCCTAAAGTGATGCTATCCAGAAAACTTGTGTTTGCAGAAAACTTGAATTTCCATTTTTAATCAGCCTCAATGTGTCACTGTGAGTCATTAGTTTAGAAAGTTGTATAGGGAAGCATATGGCAGCATTTGCAGTTGGGGGACTGCAACATTGGTAATGCTGTTATACCTGTTTTTTCTGAAGATCATAACATTTGAAAATCATCCACAGAAATTTCAATGACACTTACTACAAAACTCTCATTTTGCATTTAACTGGGGTATATTCCCAGGGATTAAGTGTCTTAACCATGGTTGGTTAGTTAGTTGGTTGATTAGAGGCAGAAAAAAGAGGAATTTTAGTTTTTTAAAGTTCTGTAAGAATTGTAAATTGTTTTTAAAGTCCTAATAAGGACATCAGTTCCTGGATAGGAAGAATCAATATCATCAAAATGATAAACAGTATGTAGATTGAATGCAGCTTCTATCAAAATACCAACAGTAGTCTTCACAGAACTAGAAAAAATAATCCTAAAATTCATATGAAACCGAGAATAGCCAAAACAATCCTGAGCAACAAGAGCAAACCAGGAGGCATTACAATCTGATTTCAAGTTGCATTATGAAGCTACCATAGTAGTACAAACAGCATGGTACTGGCACAGAAGGAGAGGCTAGACTGATGGAATGGAGTAGAAGACACAGAAGCAACCCCATGCACCTTTGGCCATCTGATCTTTGGCAAAGGGGTTAAACCATGCGCTGGAGAAAAGATAGCCTGTTGAGCAAATTGTGCTGGGAGAACTGGTCATCCATGTGTGGAAGAATGAAACTAGACCCAGGTTTCTCACCTTGTACTAAAATCAAATCAAAATACATCAAAGACTTATCTATATAAAACTGAAACTACTGGAAGGTAAAATAGGGAAAACACAGACATAGGCAAGGACTTCATAAACAAAACTCCAGTTGCAAAAGAAATAATATGAAGAATCAACAAATGAAATTATATTAAATTAAAAAGCTTCTGCACAGCAATGGAAACAGTCAACAAAATAAAGAGACAACTCACAAAATGGGAAATATTTTTTCCAGATACTCTTCTGATAAGAACACTAATAGCTAAGATATATAAAGAACTCAAAAAAATTGAATCCCAAAACAAATAATTCAATCAAAAATAGGTAAATGGAGTGAATAGATACTTCTCAAAAAGTGTATGAAAATTTTTTCATTAGGGAAATGCAAATCAAAACAACTTAGTCCAGTAAGAGTGGCTATAGTCAAGAATATAAAAAAACAAATGCTGGTGAGGACATTGTAGTGGGAATGTAAACTAGTACAGCTACTATGCAAGTCAGTTTAGAGATTCCATGTGACATAGGTACACCTTTCCTGGGTATTTCCCTGAAAGAGTTCAGGTCATCATGCTGTAGTGATAGTTGCATACCCATGTTTATAACAGTACAGTTCACAATAGGTAAACTATGGAAACAGCCTGTATGACCATTATCAGAGGAATGGGTAAAGAAAATGTGGTATATATACACAGTTGAGTTTTATTCAGCCCCAAAGAAGGATGAATTCAAGTTATTTATAGGAAAATAGGTGGATCTTAAGACCATAATGTTAAATAAAATAAGTCAGACAAAGTCAAATAATGTGTGGTTTTTCTTTTCTTTTTTTTCTTTTTTTTGAGAAACTCCAAATATAAATAAATTAAAGAGTAAAATAAAATAGAGATGGTAGGAAGCAAGGAGATAGGCTTTTTTGGAGAAGAGGAAGTGGGGAGGGGATCTAAAATGATCAAGATGCTACATATATACATTTTTTTCTATACCAGTTCCCCAAAATGAACATAATTATTATGTATCACAAACATACACCGATTTAAAAAAATAAAAACATAATATCTGAGGACTAGAAATACAGTTCAGTGAGAGGATGTGTATAGCTTGTGCATGGCACTGAGTTTAATCTCAAGCGTTTTATTTGGGATAGACTTTCGAGTAACAATAAAATGGTCAAGTGTAGTTTAAAAGAGCATAAACTTTAGGACCATAGTAAGTAGATTTAAATATGGTTTGGCCATTACTAGTCATGTGATTTGGGATCACACCTAACAACCTTTTGTGTCTCATCTATTCAGAGAGAGTGATATTAATTTCATAGGATTATTAAGATCCTGAGTGCTATTCATAGATGAACACCCCTGAGAACAAGTCTGGGCCTCAAAAATCATTAGTTGTGCAGAACTGGTGGGACAGGGTAAGCTCAGTGATAGAATGCTTTCCTTTTATGTTCAAGGCCCTGGGTTCTATCTATAGCTTCTCTCTCTCAGGTTGTTCTTGTTATTTTTAGTAAATTATATTATTGAACTTGCTTATGATTCCATTTTTAATATTAAAGTAAAAGTGCCTGCTTTGTCCCCAATTATCAGGACGGGGTTATAATGACTTAAATCAGTATCCTGTGTTTCCTTGGGTCATCACTAATTATGAATCAGAAGAACTGGATCTTACCTTGCCAAGCAACTTCAGAGATTTGTCCAAGGTAATTTCTTAGTAACTGAAATATAATTGTCTTGCATATTACTGTAATTATCTTTCATTATTTTTACCTTACTTTAAAAAATCTTTTCAGTGTAATTGTACCTTTAATATGTTTATCTTTTAAATGTATTTTCAATGTTCTCAAGCGTAAAATTGTAAAATTTGACGTGCATGACAAACTTAATAATTAAAAATGCTAATATATTTATTTTTCCATATCCATTCAAAAAAAATGTTAGCCCCTATTGTCACCCTCTTCTAAGGATACTGGTATTTGATAAAACTTGTGAATAGAATCATGAATCTTCCAGAATAATGACAAGTACTGTACCTCTGCACTGCTCTGCATCACCTGCATGGTCTTTCTGTTCCCACATGCCTTTTCTGATCCATTCCTCACTGAAATGATACAGATCCTCTTTAAGTCTCATATTGTGTGATTTGCATATTTAAACATTTCTTGCTTATCAGTGAATGAATAATAAATCTTTACAATACAGAGCATTGCTCTCTGCCTTGATGTTCTGTCTTTTTTTGGGGGGGGGGGGTACCGGGGATCGAACTCTGGACCTTGTGCTTTCGAGGCAGGCGCCAGAACCCCTGAGCTAAATCCCCAGCCTGATGCTTTGTCTTTTTGCAAGAGCCTGATCCTCATCCTTTTGGTCACCTCCTCTAGGAGACCATTGCTATCTTCCTTCCTTTCTCTGAGGTTCTGCTCCCTGCTGCTTTCATAGCATCTGCCGTAGTATCTTGCATTTTACATGTTTTTTCTACCTGCTTGTTTTGGTTCTTCTTGTCTCCCTCACTGAGCTCTTAAGTGATAGAATTCTTTTTTTTTTTTTTTTTCTGGTACCAGGGATCGAACTCGGGTCCTTGCACTTGCGCAGCAGGTGGCGAAAACACTGAGCTAAATCCCTGGCTTATGATAGAATTCTTGTTCATCATTATTTCCCTTCTAGCTACTACTACTTGCTACTCAATAAATGTGTAAGAAGTTCCCATAATGCCAGATTCTTTGCTCTCAATTTTGAATTCGTGCATTAATTTTTCCTTAATTTCCCTTCCTTAATTTTTGTAGATCCATCTTAGGCCACAGTGAATTACTTACATAAAGTACCCAGTCCTAGCAGAGGTGAGGCTGTTAGTAATTTCTGGTCTCAGTCAGAGGATTGCTGAGCTCCTGCAGATCCAGCATGACAGGTGCCAGTCAACTTGGCTATCCAGTGTCCTTCTCATAGAACCTAAGCCTTCTGTTTTTCTGACATCAGAGAGAGGATGTTCCTTATTTATCCATTCCTGGGTGTCCTCTTTTTTACCCCAGCGTGATTAACATTGAGAATATTCAAGGGTATCTCTCACTCTGTCCTTGTGTGTCTCTGCACACAGTCCAGATAGTCACCAGGATGTCCTCATGTCAGACAGTAGTGTTTAGGGTCTGAGTGTTGCCCATTTTATAACCACATCTTTTGTCTCTGTCTCTGTCTTTGCTGGTCTTCTGGTCCCTTAATGCCTCATGTCCACCCCTTGGGCTTTGCTGTTGTTCTCTGTATCTAGAAGTCTGAACTCCTGTGGTACACTCTGTATATGTAATACACTCATAATTTTTCATAATTTTAACATTGTTTTAAGGCTAGGGGAATAACTCAAGGGTAGAGCCCAGCATGCAAGGCTCTGGATATGATCCCCAGCAGTGCAAAACAACAACAAAATTTTCTGTGTTCCTTTGTAATTGAAATCCTTATTTAAAAAATCAGTAAATAAAATAAAAGCCTTTCTTCCACATAGGCATTGCATTTGTTTTTAAGATTCTGTAGTATTTTACTGGAATCTGTAGATCACAGGTCTAATGCAAGACGGCTATATTAGATAACTTGAGCCATGCAGAAGGTCAGTAATAAAAACTGAATAACTACTTGATACTTGTGCTATTATATCCTCCTCTCTCTCTCCATTGTTTAAATTTTTGCACATAAAGGTAAAAATACCATTTTCCTGAATTTGATGAGATATAAAATTTGCTTTACAAGATGAATAGCATTTAAATAAATGCCCTCTCTGGAGCACTTGAAGATTATAACCAAGTCCTTCAGTTTGGGCTCCTGTTAGAATGTATTGCTTATTATGATGTTCATGCCTCCAGATGCTTTTTCTGAAAGTCTCTTTTAGATGCAGTAGACAGAGAGCTGGGTTGTGGACTGGGCCTACTCATGGTATTTTTGGAGGAATAGCTCCTACTGTGGCCAGGCAGGAGGCTCTTTGGATGTTCCTTCTGAGGCTGTTTCACTCTTCATTGTCCTGCACAAAAGCTCAGAACCCTGCTACCTCTCCTTTATTCCCCTCCTCCTTGCCAGCTTGAGTCCATTCTTTCTCTGCCTCTCAACTGTGTTCTCTATCCACTAAAAATCTTGCAGGACCAAAATAAAGCCTTAAAATAATTATATAGGTTATATAATTTGTTTTACAATGAATATTCATTGAAATATTTTTAAGTGCTGTTATAGGTTTACCAGCCAAACAGAATTCTTCATTAAAACTGGATTTTACTTGTACATTATCTTTTTTCTAAGGAGCTTGATAAGTCATTGTGTTGAAGGGGTAAATATTATTTTAACTGATTCTTCTATAACTTTTCTTCTAGATATGATAATTTTTATGCCACCCTGGATGATCAATAGTAATTTTGCTGCATTAAAAGTAAAAAGAGGGGAAGGCAACAAAACCAAAACAAAAGACTTGCTTTCATTAGTCTCTGTCCATATATGACCCTATGTACTAACAGAGACATAAAAAACACAATTTGTGTGATTTATTGCCTTTCATGGTAGTGGCATTCATTTTATATTTTAAGAAATATTTGAGAAAAGAATAATTATAAAGGATGCTTTCAACAACAGCTGGAGCACACACAAATGAATAGTGAATGGTAGTGCCATTAGTAAGTATGGGAAAAATTAGGGAGTTCTAACCCTCAACCACGTATTGTACAACTAATATCTTCTTTTCTGTAAAACAGGAGTAGTTCAAATGCTACAGAAGTCATTCAGGTTCATGAAAATGAAATTCTACTAGTACTAATTGTGCTTTCATTAAATATTGATGAAATAAGTGAGTTTGGAATTAACTACATGGTTTTAAATGAAATAATCAAGTACATATGATATTTGCAAATTTTACTTTGTACCCCAACAATAGTGGTACTTGTTTATATAATAAAAATATCTCATTTCTTTTAGAAGTAAGGTTTGCAGAAATGTTTACAATGTGATTCAGTTTTCAAATATACGTCTATACAATTTCAGGAATGTATCTTCTATATCACTGAGCTGAGTTTGTACAAATAATGACTATAATAGAATTGTATTAAAATTTGTCCCATAGTATACATTTGGCAAACGTTACTATTTGTTTAAATAAACTTGTGAAAGCCTGAAAAACATTGTGCACAACCTTAATTTAGAATATACGCAGATCTCATCCCCATTCTTAAGTAGATAATGTAGCCTGACTGGCTTTAAAATGTGTTGAATTATTTATGCATATTTATGTTCATTTAATTTCCCCAAAGCTGAATTTCAGAGGAATTTTAGCAGCTTTAATACAGAGCTACAATTTTATTTGGTACTCTTTTTGATATTGTATAGGGAATTTTCTTTCCAAAGCTGAATTAATGTAATCAACACGAATTCTCTGAATTATATTTTCTGATCATTCTATGAGAGCAGAAAAAGTATGAATAAAGCAATATTAAAAAAGTCTTCCTAGAGTATAAAATTTTATTCCACGTATAGTATCTCCTTGTAGTATTAATTTGTATGTTGAGAAGTCAGTATGTTGAGAAGATCAGATCTGCTTTAGTCTGAAAAGGTGATGAAAATTAAATCTTTTCTTGCATTGAAAAATTTCTCATTTTAGCATAATGGCTTTTATTCTTTGAAGGCTGAGAAAAATAGGGATCACTAGTCTGAAATTCTGACTGATAAAATGACAGGGGTAACCATGCATAGAATTTTGAATGACATTAATCTATATTTTATAAATACACATTGATTTTATATTTTGACAGTGTCCTTGGAAGAGGTAAGAATCAACATTTTCTTTTTATCTTTTCTTTATAAGAAATTTTAACTAGAGGAGGAATATGTTTTCAAAATGTCATACCATAAAAACAAATTATGATGGGGCCGGGGATTTAGCTCAGTGGTTTTGCCACCTGCTTAGCAAACACAAGGACCCAAGTTCTATCCCCGGTACCAAAAAAAAAAAAAAAATTATGATGGCTGTTTCAGTATCCAGACTTTTTTTGTAAATTTGAAAGATTTCCTTTGTAACTGTGATTGATTGATTGATTTTTCTTCTACGTTGGAGAGTGATTATATAAACCGGTTGTCTAAGAGAATCTGAGGCAATCTTTTCTACTTGATTAGCATAGTTATTTTGGGATATACATTTGTACTATAGTTTGATTTGTTTTATTTTTTGTTTTTTGGTACCAGGGATCAAACTTGGGACCTTGTGCTTGCAAGGCAGGCGCCGGAAGCACTGAGCTAAATCCCTGGCCCTGTACTATAATTTGAATATTCCAATAACTTACTGTGTTCTTAGATCAAAATAATGTTGATAACCATTCAAGATAACTCAATTATCTTGGCTATGGTATTCAAAAGAAAGGAACAATCCACTTTATTATTATTAAGTAACATTAATGAGCACTTACTGTAGGACAAGCTCTTGTGAGTATTTTGTATGTGTTAACTCCTTTAGCATTCACAAAAACCCTTAAAGATAAGTAGCATTATTATCTTTTGTAGGCACTGTGAGGTTAATCAAGTTGTACAAGGTCACACATCTAGTAGATAGAATACACATTGAAATGCTAAGCCAATGTTTTTCAGACTGAAGCTCACAACTGTTTTTAAAATGGATAGATGTTGTAAGGTCCTGGGTTCAATCATGAACAAAGCTTTAAAAAAAAGACTTGAATAAAAAAGAAACTGTTGGTGTGCCTCATTACAAAGCTTCTGCTTACTGTGTGGATATAAATACATGTGTATTAGTCACTTTATAGTTACTGGGACAAAATACCCAATATCTGTAACTTAAAGGAGGAGAAGTTCATTTTGGCTCATAGTTTCAGTGGATTCAGTCCATCATCTGCTGGCTCTAAGGCAGAAATTACATGGCAGAATGGCATGACAGAACAAAGCTGTTCACCGCATGGTGGGCAGGAAGCCCAGGAAGGAAGGAGCCAGGGAAGAGAATACACTCTTCTGGGTCACACCCCCAGTGATTGATTCACCCCCTCTGGCCCAACCACACCTCCAAATGTGAGGTTTTGGGGGACATTTTAGATCTAACCATAACGACAGGTGTGTACTAGGTTGTGATGTAAAATCTCTTATTACTTACTCTGACTTTTGGCCCAGAGAGTTTAAGAATCGCTGCGTTATGCCATATTGCCTTGGGCACCAGTTACTGAGCCTGTTTTAATGTTATGTTATCAAGTTGCTTTTCACCTCTGCTGCCAAAATAGGTGGTCATGTACAAACAACTTTCTATTGCTTGAAAAGAAAAGGTTTTTCCAAATAACCTTGTCTTGCAGAGTTATGAAAGAATAAATCAAGTAATGACTTTCCTAGTAAAACATCAGCTGTAGATTGGAGGTGGGGGAGGAATGGTCTAGAATTAAACAATTATTTATTAATAATTAGAACTCACATTAAATGAGGGAAATAGCTCAAAGAATTTGAGGTAGGTGGCAAAGAAAAACCTGTTTTTACTCATTAGAGTGTAAACACAATATAAGCTCTTACTTTGGTCCAAAGTGCAGAAAAAAGAAAAGTAAGTTGTAGAGACAAGTGACCCTGCACATTATCTCCTAATTCCTACTGAAAAGGTTTTTACATATGCTGGATAGGAATCAGAGGAAAGTTTACTAAAACTGAATTTTAGTATAAATGAGACATACTGGTTTTGTTTTAAAAACCTGAGGCACAAATGCTGTAGTATTCATGGTCTGTTAAGAAGCTTCCACTGCCTTTGTCTGGTTTGAAATGTTTCTAAAGAGTAGAGTCTGAAAAAACTAGAGATCTCAGTGACAAAGCTATACTGAATTCACTTACTGGATGCCAAGTGGCCAGTGTTTGTATTTAGTATACATTGTTTGTCTTTCACTCTCTCTTGCTTGGACTCTTACTCTCTCTTTTTAAAGGAAAAGTAGGTGATCTCTCTCTCTCTCTCTCTCTCTCTCTCTCTCTCATTAATCTCCTACCATTTGTGTGTATTTTTGTATGTGAGAGATATTTCTGTCTAACACACACATTTAATATACAGCATGCATCTTGACCTGGAATTGACTACCGACATTTAACTGTTGTTGATCAGACAGCACTTCTTTATCTCCCTAAGTTTTAAGTGCTGTTTCTGATGAATACCAGTGCTGTTAGTCTGCTCTGTAACAGATACACTGGGAATCAATATGCCATCTAGATGTCACAGAGGGGAAGAGCTCTCTTTCCGGGGGCAGAGGAGATACTGTTTAAACACAATCAGTACTATAGCTTTTACTTTGTATTTCTGTTTGTTGGGCTTCAGTAAAAGTAAAGGAATTTTTTAAATGAATCTTATGATATCATAATTGTAAATAATGGTCCTGAAATTGTTTAAATAAAATATGAATGTATTGCAAGAAACTAAAAATAGTTTCCATGCTGGGTTATTTTTTTTATTGGCTGACAAAATGCATTAAAATATTTTAATCTTAGCATCAAACATGGATGCAGTTATATACATTTCACATTGACTTTAGAGTTTATGGTGTAAATTGCATTCCATGGCCTTGAATTTGCAGTCTAATCAGTACAAAAGCTATACCAAGAAAGTATAGAAAATATTTATGAGATTCTGAAGGGAACCATATAGGTTCTTTCCACTGTAAGAAACACTTGCATATGCTTTGTCCTCTGATCTCTCAGCAAGTGAGTAACTGCAGGTAGTGTGCTATTATTTTAAAGATAAGGAAATTCAAATTTAATAAGGTGAAGGAGCTCTCCAAGTTCACACATTTTCCAGGAGTTACTCAGGATTCGACCTTGATCCATCCCTGCCAGTGAACTGGTAGGCTTCATGTATAAGCAGAAAAAGATTTTAGACTGAATTCTTGCTTTTTAACCACATTGTTCTAAAATCCAAATACTCTTCCCTCCATTTGTCAAAAGGCAAGAGATTTACTTTTTGGAATAATTGTACCAGCAATGTTTCCAATATGAGAGCACCAGGCACAGCAGAGGGAAAGTTTAAGGTAAAGATGGAAACCAGGAGAATTCACTGAAAGCTTTGTGTACTGAAGGGTGATGGCCAGCAGGCCCCTGTGCTGTCAGAAGGTTGGCAGCCACGGTCTACCAATCCCACCCAGTAAGACAGAAGAGTGTGTTACTCTCTGGACATATTGACTGGCCCAAGAGAAAACACCTAAAAATACTGACATTAGAGATTCTAGTTGGAGCCCGCCTGATGCCCTTGAGTGAAGTGTGCCCATGCTCTGTACACTTCAGGCAGTACTGCAGTGCTCCTCCGTGTCCATGTGCATTCAAAGTCAGTCCTGGGGAGAAGATGACATAGAATTATAGAAAAAAACCAGAAGAAACCGTCAGTTTAGGAAGCAGAAAAAGCTTTACAGAAAAGATCTAGAATAAAAACCCTCAGAGAGATAAAACTACTGCATTAATGGAACAAGAAAATGATGCAATGGAAAATATTCATAAAATAAGACAGAGCAGTAATAAAATTAATAAAAGAGTTCGATGGTAAGTGCAAATTTTTTTTGCAAAGAATGTCAGTGTGATATGGGGAAAATTGCCTGGAAAGACACAATTAGAGGACCAGATGAATGAGTCTTTGAGCTTAGACATATGTCAGTCTACTTCCATTTATAAGCAGAGGGACCTTTAGCAAATTACTTAATTTGGGAATACTGGGTAGCAAACTGGGTTTTTTTTCCTAGTATAACCCTGAAGATTTTTCCTGGATATACTGAACTTGTTAAACTTTAAATTGTTATTTGTTCAATGTGGTGTATTAATTTAAAATATAGCTAAGCAACTATCTCGAGAATTTAATACTAAGTTCAGCAAAGTGTGCACATGTATATTAAACACTCATACACATACACATATATACATTTGTGTGTATGTGTGTTTATTTTGTCATGCACTTACATTTGTTGAAGCTTTGTGTTTATAATAGAAAATTAATGTAACTTATTTTAAGTGACCATGATTCTCAATTTACATCTATTAAGCACCAGCACTATGTACAGCAGATTTGATTTCTTTGAGAACTTACCTTCTCTGGAAAGTTTTTGAATGATTCTAACAGAGGCTAACCCAACACTTAATTTAAGCAGCCTCCAGTGACATTGTTTTTTAACATTCGTCAGAAAATGATAAACTGAAGCAACTGAAATGGATTGTGGTTAATATTACTGTCAGGGTGATGGATAACCCTGACATATACCAGCAACACACTGTCAGTCAGTAATCCTTCTCAAAATTAGGTATTTATTCTCTAATCATGCTAAGTTACTGTAGTAGGGAGTGGGCATTTACTATTATTTATAAATGACTTGTTTTATTTACATAGCATTACTAGTTTTATCCCATAATGTTTTCTGTATTCTTAGTTTGGTGCTGAATATACAAACTCAGGTAGATTCAAAGTAGGAAATAACTATGAATTTATATACAAAGTGTTTTCATATCAGCTGGATAATGTTTTGATTTCTTTGCGTTTAATAGCTAGTAGTGATATATTTCTGATTTCAGGCTGAAGCATTTTGAAGTATAAAAAATTAAATTTAGTAAAAGGTCTTTTAAAAAACCTGCTTAAATTTGTAGTTTTAAAATGTATTTATTGTAACATCTTGTTCTTTTATTTCCTGTTATCTTTATATGAATATGTAGTGTACTTTTTTACTCTGAATTGGGTAATAAATTATTTTCGTTCTTATGCCCAAATTTCTGCTTCCTCATTCTCAAAGTCTGTTTACTTGAATAAGCACACTTATTCCACAATTAATAAATATATTTATTCAAATAATGTATTATTTATTTATTATTAAATATTATTAAATATTTGCTGGGTACCCTTTTTATACATTATTCTGGGCTTTGTGCCTGAAACAAAAGTAAAAGAAAAATTTCTATTTTTGAAGACTACTTTTATGGAATGTCTGTTAAATGTGAATCATTTATAGGAAGCTGATCAGAATACATTTATATATTTATCTAGTTTATTGTTTATACTATCCCACTTACAGGAAATATTTTTTTTAGTATGAGTCCAGTGTTTATATTTAAACCAGGTTTTGGGAAGTAGAAAAGGGTTCATTCTATAAACAAAACCATCTATTTTATCATTGGTTCAGTTTAAAAACTAATCTAGACAGTTAAATGCTAATATCAGCATAGAAAAAAATCAGTTATTTTACTGGAAAATATATTCTGTTAAGCTGCATTGACTTACTTTATAAATTTTGTTAAAAGTAAGTTGAGGAAACTTAAAGATCTAGTGTGAAATGGCTCAATTAATAATTTCAAAATCCTTGTTTGTTTGTTTGTTTGTTTTGAGACAAGGTCTTTGTATGTAGTTCAGGTTGCCCTTGTATGCACAATATACCGCAGTCTGGCCTCAAATTTGTGATGACCCTCCCACCTCAGTCTCCTGAGTAGTGGGATTACAGGCATGCGCCATCACACCTGGCCTGAAAATCTGAGTAGTCCCCTTCTCTTGTTTGTTTTTGTGTTTTGATTTAGGATTAGCTGTTTCCTAGGCTGATCTTGAACTCCTGCACTCAAGTGATCATTCTACCTCAGCCTGCCATGTAGCTGGGACTAGAGGTGCATACCATGACTGACTTAAATGGTACTTTTCTAAAATACAGGCAAGGTTAAAATTAAATTTAGTAAAAGGCCTTTTGAAAACCTTTAGTGTACTCATAACTATTCAAATCATTATATAATCCTGCATTTAACACATAAACTTGAGATAGTGCCCTCTTTAGGGCAGCTCTCTAGACTTCTATTCTGTACCCTGATTTTTTCCAACAATTTTACTAATACTGTATAACAAATTGACCATACAGTAACAACTCTTCATGAGTTCTCTTGGCACCTTTGTTGAAAATCAGTTGGTCATATATATGTAGTTCTATTTTTAGATTCTGTGTCCTGCTGAAACTGTGTATTTATCCCTATATTATTACCACACTCCTGATTATTGTAATTTAATAGTAAATCATGAAACCAGGTCATAAGAGTTCTCCAACTATATTTTTCTTTTTCAATTTTGTTTGGCTCCTTTAGGTCCTTTGCTTTTGAGACATAGCTTGTTAATTTCTAATATTTAAAATGTCTTCTAGAATTTTTATTGGAATTGCATTGACTCTGTATACCATTTTGGGTAAAATGATGCATCAATATTATTATATCTTTTGGTCCATGTATATGGTATCGTTTTATTCTTAGTTCTTCAATTTCTTTCCAGTGTTTTTTTGGCTTTTATCATCTAATTCTTACCCATATTTTATTGTTCTTAAAAATTCATACTTTTAATGCTGTTAAATGTTGTTCATTACTAGTGATTAGAAATACCCTTGAGCCTTGTATATTGACCCTGTGTAGACTTTGGGGGATTTTCTGCACAAGTGATAGAGCATCTTGGAAAGAAAACTTGCTGCACTAGTGGTGTTGACTGGAAGAGGTGAGAGTGCCTCCTTTTTGTCTTGGGGAAAAAGCATTCAGTCTTTTATCAAGTATGGTTTTAGCTATAAGCTGTGTGTAGAGCTGAGTAAGCTCCTTGGTATACCTACTATGTTGAGAGTTTCCATCATAATTGGTAGTAGTGATTTTGTCACACGCTTTTCCTGAAGATGACTGTATCATTTTTCTCATCTGATAGTATGGTGAATTATATTGGTTGATTTCATAGTGTTTGGTGGTTAAAATAAACCAAATCTTCATCTGTTATCATTTTAATAAGTAGCTAGATTCGATTTGCTAATATTTTCTTAAGAAATTTTGTAACTATATTCACAAAACATTGGCTATCATGTTTTCATCCAGTTTTTGGCTTCAGGGTAATGCTTGTATAATGAAATTGAATTTTGAAGTTGTTCTCTCCTCTTCTATTTCCTGGAAATGATTGTAGAATATTAGTATTATTTTATCCCTAAATATTTGGTAGAACTTATGAATGAATCCATTCAGTCCAGGAGTTTTATTTTTGAGAAAGTTTTTTTAAACTTTTAATTCAATTTAATTAAATATAGGGCTACTCGGTTTATCTCTTTGTTCTTGAATGAGTTTTGGTAGTCTGCATCTTTCACCAAATTCATTTATTTCATCTAAGTATTCATTTCATTGTTGATTTTGATAATTCGATTCTTTCCTCTTCCCCATCTCCTAGTCTCGCTAAAGAATTTATTTTTCTATTGTTTTTTTTTCTGTTTTCAATTTTAATGCTCTTTGCTTTCTTTATTATTTTTCCTTCTACTTGATTGGATTTAATTTATCTTTTTGGTATTTTAATGTATCACCTTTATTGATGAGACCTTTTTTCTTTCTAATATAAGCATTTTCTCTATGCTCATACTTTTCTATTATCTTTATCCAGTTTTAGTACTAGCACAGTGTTGATTTCCTAAAATTAGAGGAGAAGTGTTCCTTCTTTTTTCTGATTTAAATGTTTGATATAATTTATCACTTAAAATGTATATGAGCCTGTTGTTATCATATAGATAAGTTTTCAAGCTAGGAATATACGTTTTTTAATAGGTGCTATTCAAATTTTGTATTTCTTCCAGAGTCAGTTTCATTAATTTGTCTTCCAAGGTACTTCTTAGAAGTTGTCAAATTTATTTCACAAAAAAGATTTTTGTAATATGCTTTCTATATCCTTCTAAATTCTGTAAAATCTGTGGTAATGTCTTCTAGATCTTGATATTGTAATTTTAAAAATGTATAATTGATATTGTGTAATAGGAAGAAAAGGTCTAAAGGAGTAGGGGAAGTGGGAGGGGTAGGGGAAAGGAAAGAAGGGAAAAGAAAAAATATGAGAAGAGGAAAAAAATGGAAACAAAGTCTTTGTAAATAGGGAAGGGTGGAGGGAGTGAAGGGAGGGCAGGGGAAGGGGTAAAAAGTAAGAACCAAGATACTCATATAAAGGTACAAGATTCCAGTGATGCATGTAACTCTATTTTTTACCTAAAATGTACCAATAAACTTAATGGAAAAAAATATATAAACATTTAATGCTACAGTTTTTTTTCTGAGCACACTATTTAGCTGAGTCAGAAATTTTTATATATTGTATTTTCATTCAAAATATTTTCCAGGTTTTTTTTGTGACTTTCATTTTGACCAATGGTTTGTTTAGAATTGTGTTTTTAAATCTCTACTTTTGGGGATTTTTTCAAGTGCCTTTCTCTTATTTATTTCTAGTTTAATCCTGTTATGGTTGGGGAATATCATTTGTATGAATTCAGTCCCTTATATTTCAAAATTTGTTTAAGGGCTCAGAACATGGTCTGTCTCAGTTAATGCTCCATGTTCACTTGAGTAAAATACATATTCTTTTGTTGGTAGGCAGTGTGTTCAATGAATGTCAGTTAGGTAAAATTGTTTATAATGTTATTTCTGTGTTCTGTATCCTTACTGATTTTCTACTTCAATTGGTTACTGAGAGAGCAATGGTAAAAATCTTTAACTATAAGTAAATTTGTCTATATATTTTATCAGTTCTATCAGTTTTTGTTTTATGAATTAACATTTATTTTCAATTAGCAGGTTATAGATTGAACTGTGTTTGGGAAAAGATATGTTGTAGTCCTAAACTACCATTTCCACACTGGTAAATGAGTATGTCTGTAGTTGTAAGCTCTTTGTAGATATAATCAAATGAAGATGGGATCATAGAGTAGACCCACATCCAGCATGACTGGCCTCCTTATAAGAAGATAGAAATACATGTGAAGATACCGACAGACAAAGAGAACACTGGTATATGGTCATGGAGGCAGAGATTCAAAATTGTGTTGCCACAAGCCACAGAACAATTGGGGTTAAGATAACCTAGAGGAAAAAAGGAGACAGCACGGCTAGTTGGAGATAGCAGGGCTCTGCTGACACCTTGATTTCAGACTTCTGACCTCCAGAACTCTGAGACTGTACATTTCTATTATTTTCAGGAGCTCAATTTGTGGTACTTTGTTGTAGGAGCCCTAGGAAACAAATACAGTGCAGAGATGTTTTGGACTTTTATGTTCTCTTGATAAGTGTACTTATCATAATGTAGTATCTATTTTTATACCTGGTAGTATTCCATGTTGTAAATTCTTCTTTTTTGGTTATTAGTACAGACGGTTCTCATTTAACAACTGAGTTCCATTCCTGCGACTAGGTCGGTAAATGAATTGGTCGCTAAATGAGGAATTGTATATAGTATGACAGTACAATAGTCAGAACAAAGAAATGGTCAAAGGAAAGTCCAACTTGATGACTTTGCTTTTATTTGCATAACTTACATGCAATAGTGTAATGTATAACAACATAAAACTGCAGTACTGTACTGTGCAATCAGGAAGAATTACAACACTATATAGACAAGATATACTGTACAAAAAAGACATTGAGATTCTATAAACAAGATGTACAGAACTGTACAAAAAAAATAGGTTGTAAGTCTGAGCAGTGGGTCATAAGTCCCTACAGGACACCTCCAGTCCTTAATTAAACGGGTTGTTAAAATGAAATATATGTATAGCCATGACAACATTGTTTTGATTATTCCTATTTGTAAAACCTTTTTTAATCACGTTTTAAAAACTCTTTATCTTTGGCTTTATATTTAACATTTCTTTTTTGTGAGTAACATGTCAGAGCCTTCCTTTATATCAAATCGGAAAATCTCTACATTTTAATTGGGATATCTAAACCATTTATATCTAATGTAGCTTTTGATGTGGCTCGTTTAAATCCATTATCTTGCTGTCTTTTATTTATGCAGCCATTCTTTGTGTCTTATCTCCCCTTATCTACCTTCTTCTAAATTGTTTTTATGTTTCATTTTATCTGGGGTAGAACAATAGAGACTGAGATGTGAATAATATTTTATCCTATGAATATGGATGCTGCTTCTTCTGTCAGGAAGTTTGTGTGAGGAGTTCAGTCTTATCAATAGATGAGCCTAATTGGAATTGGAATTGTCACTGTTTTCTGCAGTGCAGCCCCCCCGCCCATTTGACTTTGGCCTTGGGGTGACCCCCAGCATTTTTTTTTCCACTCTTACTGTTCCACCTTCCAGCAGACTCTCAATGCCTAAGCCACAAGGATTTTTTTTTTGCAGTTCTGGAGATAAAGCCCTGTGTTCCACCACTGACTACATTTCTAGCCTTTTCTTAGATTTTATTTTGAGTCAGGGTGTCACTAAGATGCCTGGGCTAAGCTAAAACATTTGATCTTCCTGCCTGAAACTCCCAAGTAGCTTACAGGATTACAGGTGTTGCCACTGCACCTATCTTCTTGTGCTGTACTTGTTTTTCTTTCCTTAGAAGTAGGTTGCTATTGCTTGTTACTCAGTGCCAGGCTTGTGGTGGTTGCAGAGGAGCTCTTCAGTTCTAAATCAGCCTCAGTCTTAACCACATCCTGTTTGAATGGTCCTCAGAGTGGATCTTCTCAGTATTCTTGCTTCTATCCCATGGCATTCAAACTCTGAGACGGACTTAAGCAGGAGAGAATTTCTTATCCCTCTCCTATATTAGCAGACTCCTCCATTGCATCTGTGCAGAATGCTGGTCTACGATGTTTTGACTCCTTCTCCAGTTAAAAGGACTTTTGTTTTTACCTTACTCTAGAAGCAGTGGAGTTTTGCCTTGACCCTGGCTGGGGCAGTATAAAGGATTTCCTACCCTCTTCCTCCAGCAGATTGGTTTTCTGTGTATACCTGCCCCTTGTGTGGTCTGTATTTGTGTGGGCCCTGAGTGAGGGAGTTTGGTATTTTTCTCCTTTCAGTTTAAGGGCCCGATTAAGCCAGAAGTCAGGAGGGGAAGTGATGGGGTTTTGTGCCCCTTTTCAGTAACTGTAAATCACACACCAGATGGTCTCTCTGGTCTCCTACTCTCCATTGCACATATACTTTCTCAAGAAGCCTCTTGAGAAAGAATTTGGAAGTACACATAAATTTCCTTGCTTGGATTTACCAGTTTTTCTAAACTGATCCATTCATCTCAAATTGGTATTGAAAACTTCTTTATAAAATTTACCTGATGTTTCTTTCCTACTTTTGACTACTGCTTTCTCCCATGTTTTGCGAAAATTTTGAGTTTCTGTACCATCTCTCATTTGAGAGATTTGTCATTTTTTGGAATTCAGTTCACTTGGTTATCTTCTACCTCAATTTTATAGATACAATCTTTTTATCACAGTGGTAGCAACATTCCCTTTATGCATTCTACAATTCAAACGAAAGCAGAACTGCATTATTCTTTGTGATACTGACATTGCCATGAATTTATCCAGTGGGACCTCTTCAAGAAGGGTCCTGAGTCACTTAGATAAAATCCCATTATTTGACAGCCCTTATGGCACAACAGTGTCCCAGGCTGTTTTGTACATTTCTTGCCCCAGAATTAGAGGGAGCCGTTTACTTGACGTTCCTTGGCTTTTTTCGGTGGGGAATGGTCAACCCATCTTTTGAAATAGGAAATGAATCTGTTTATTTTTGTATACAAGGTTAATCAGATTTTAGACTTTTCTATTTTCATTTTGTGAAATCTCTAGTGCATTTTGTGACACTCATATATTTTAAGATCATTTTCTATCATGAACCTCTTAAATTATGGCAAATTTGGAGTTTTGATAAGTACTTTGTTTGGGAGAAAGTATGTACATGGCTGGTGGTATTATACTTGTGTGATCTGCCACCAGGCTGTGGTAATTCATATGACCATGTTCTGTTTTATACATGAGTATAATTTCAGATAAACACATAAAAATCTATATTTTCAATTTTCCTCCGTTATAAAAAAGAACAAAGAAGCTAAAGTATAGATAATAATACTAAAATGATTTACTTCTTCATGGATGTAACAACATTCGTAGCTGTGTAAAGAACAATACTTTATGTGTTTGGAGTAAATTGTTCCTCTATTTGAGCCCATTTTTCAAGAGAGATGCTGAGTAGAGTCTCCTATTATTGTTTCTTTTTAACTCATAACTTAATTTCATTGCTTCTTTTTTAAATGAATTTTATTGGTACATTTTAGGTATACAACATAATGACATTCATCATTGGAAATTTGCACCTTTACATAATCTCTCTTGGTTCTTATTTTTTCCCCCTTCCCCTGCCCTCTCTTCAACCCCTCCATCCCTCCCTGTTTACGAAGACTTTGTTTCCATTTTGTTCATTTTCTCATATTAATTGCATTCCATTCTTTCCTTTCCCCCACCTCTCCCACTTCCCCTTCCCCTGTGCCCCTTTTCTTCCTACTTCACATTATCTAATATACCTTTTAGTCCTTATTTACACTTTCAGTTTCTCACACTAGAGAAGCTATTCGGTACTTACACATGTGTGTCCTATTTATTTCATTTAAGAGTATCACCTCAGTGTGCATCCATTTAGCAATAAATGTCTCTTAATTTTTCATTTTTTAATGCTGAGTACACCTCTATTTTATATTAAAAAAAGAACACATTTTCTTTATCCAGTCTCCAGTTGATGGCCAGTTGGGCTGTTTCCAAGTTTTAGCTATTACAAATTGTGCTGCTGTGAACATGGGTGCACATATATCACTGTGGTATGATTCTTTTAATTCTTTGGGAAAGATAACCCAGCAGGGGGATAGCTAGGTCAAATGGGACTTCCAGTCCTAGTTCTTTGAGGTATCTCCATGGTGATTTCCACAGTGGTTGCACCAGTCTACACTGCCACTAGCAGTGAAGCAGTGTTCCTCTTTCCCCACAGCCCCGCCAGCATTTGTTATTGGTTGATTTCATGATTTCTGGGGTGAGGTGGAATCTCAGCGTCGTCGTCATTTGCATCTCACAAATGGCCAGTGATGTTGAACATTTTTTTCATATGTTTATTTGCTATTTCTAATTCTTTGAGAAATGTCCGTTCATTTCAGATGCCCATTTTTGGATTGGGTCTTTAAATTTGGGAGGTCTGATTTTTAAAAATTCTTTATAGATTCTAGATAGTAGACCTTTCTCTGAGGAACAGCAAGTGAAAACTTTTTCCTGCATTGTGGGTTGTCTCTTCACACTGTTGGTGGTTTCTCTTGCTGTGCAGAAGCTTTTTAATAAGAAGAGATCCCACTTGTTGATTGTTCTAATTCATGGGCAACTGAGGTTTTGTTCATAAAATCTTATCCTGCACCAATATCTTCAAGAGTTCTACCTAACCTCTGTTCCAGCTCATTCAGCATTTCTGCTTGAATATTTAGATCTTTAATCCATTTTAATTTTAGTTTAGTGCGTGGTGAGAGATATAGGTCTAGTTTTAATTTTGGCAAGTTGAAACTCAATTTTTCCAGCACCATTTATTAAAGAGGCTATCTTTCCTCCATTGAGGGTGTTTGGCTCCTTTGTTGAAGATGAGGTGGCTGAGTGTGTCTGGAATTGTTTCTTCATCTTCTAATATCTTCCACTGGTCCTCAGGTCTATTTCTTTGACAGTACCATGCTATTTCTATCACAGTAGCTTTGTAGTATAGTTTCAAGTTGGGAGTTGTGATACCCCCGGCCATGTCTCTGTTGCCTAGAATTGCTTTTGCTATTCTAGGTCTCTTCTTGTTCCAAATGAATTTTTTAATTGTTTTCTCAAGGTCTATGAAGTGTGCTTGTGGGATTTCAATAGGATTGCATTGAATCTATATAGCAGTTTTGGAAGTATAACCATTTTCACTGTGTTGATCCTTCCTACCCAGGAGCAAGGGATGTCTTTCCATTTTCTGATATTGTCTTCAGTCTCTCTTTTGAGAGTGCTATAGTTTTCAGAGAAGAGGTCTTTGATTTCTTTCATTAGGTTGATTCCTAGGTATTTCAGTTTCTTGGATGCTATTGTGAAAGGAATTATTTGCCCTATTTCTCTCTCAGTGAGTCTGTTGTTTGTGTAGAGGAAAAGTATTGATTTTTGTGCATTGAACTTGTATTCAGCTACTTCACTGAATTTGGTTATTAAGTCTAGAAGACTTTTGGTGGAGTTCTTGGGGTCTTCTATATACAGTATCATGTCATTTGCAAATAATGACAGTTTGACTTCTTCACTTCCTATCTTTATTTCTTTCTCTTGTCTAATTGCTGTGGCTAATGTTTCCAAAACTATAGTGAACAAGAGTGGTGATAGTGGACATCCTTGTCTTGTTTCTGATTTGAGTGTGAAGGATTTCAGTTTTTGACCATTTAGTATGATATTGGCTGTTGGTTTTTCATAGATGGCTTTTATCAGATTGAATTAGAGACCGTCTATTCCAATTTTTGTAGCGTTTTTATCATAAATGCATGTTGGATTTTGTCAAATGCTTTTTCTGCATCTATTGAGATGATCATATGGTTTCTGTCCTTGGCTCTATTGATAATAGTGTATTACATTGATTGATTTGCGTATGTTGAACTATCCCTGCATCCCTGGGATGAATCCCACTTGGTCAGGGTGTATGATCTTCTTCATGATCTTCTCCATTCTATTTGCCAGGATCTTTTTAAGGATTTTTGCATCTATGTTCATTAGTGAGATTGGCTTATAGCTCTCTTTATCAGTTGGGTCTTTGTCTGTTTTGGGGATCAAGGTGATGCTTGCTTCCAGGAATGAATTTGGGAGTATTGCTTTGCTTTCAATTTCACTGAAGAGTTTAAACAGTAGTGGCAGTAGCTCCTCTCTAAATATCTTGTAGAATTCAGTAGTGAAGCCATCAGGACCTGGGCTTTTCTTAGTTGGCAAGTTTTTAATTACATTTTCAATTTCATTTATTGATATTGGGTTGTTTAGAATTTTTAGGTCATCTTCATTCAACTTTGATAAATTCATACATATCTAGGAATCTGTCCATTTCTTCTGTGTTTTCCGTCTTATTGGTGTATCGGGTCTCAAAATAGGTATTGATGATCCTCTGGATTTCTGCTGGGTCTGTTGTAATTTCATCCTTTTCATTCCTAATTGCATGGTTTGGGGCCTTTTCTTTCCTTTTTCTGATAAGGTTGGCTAAGGTTTTTTCAATTTTGTTGATTCTTTTGAACAACCAACTCTTGGCTTCATTGATTTTCTGTATCATTCTCTTAGTCTCCCTTGCAATGATTTCCACTCTGATCTTTATAATTTCCTCCCTTGTATGAGCATTGGGGTTGTCCTGCTCTTCTTTTTCTAGAAGCTTGAGATTCAGCATCAGGTTGTTTAATTGGGCTCACTCTGTTTTCCTAATATGAATGTTCACTGTTACGAATTTCCCTCAGAAGACTGTTATTCATTGTGTCCCATAAATAATGATATGTTGATTGTCATTGTCATTTAATTGTAGGAACTGCCTGATTTCTTCTTTAATTTTCTCTGTGAGCCATTGGTTATTCAGAATTGTGTTGTTCAATTTCCATGTGTTTTATAAAATTCTTGCAGTTTCTTTTGCTATTGATTTCCAATTTCATCACACTATGGTCTGAACACAGGGGATAACTTCCCTCGCACTTACCTAAACATATTCTATGAGCGAGTATGTGGTCTATTTTGGGGAACGATCCGTGTGCAGCTGAAAAGAATGTGTATTCTGATTTTGTGGGGTGGAACACTCTATAAAGTTCATGTTAAGTTCATTTGTTCAAGAGTTTGAGTTCTAGTATTTCACTGCTTATTTTTTGTTTGTTTGATCTATTTGTGACAGTGTGGTATTGAGGTCCCCCACTACTGTTGTATTAGTGTTTATTTGATTTTTCATGTCCCTTAGTATTTGTTTTATATAGTTGGGCGCACTAGTGTTTCGTACATATATATTTATGATTGTCATCTCTTCCTCTTGGATTGTTCCCTTTATAAGGATGTAGTGTTCTTTTTTGTCTCTCTTAATCAGTGTTGGTTTGAAATCCACTTGATCTGCAAAGAGAATAGCTATTCCTGCTTTTTATCAGGTTTCTGTTGCATGGAGTATTGTTTTCCACCCTTTAACTTTCAATCTATGAGTTTATTTTTGAATGAAGTATGTTTTTTTGTATGCAGCATATTGTTGGATCTTGCTTCTTGACCCATTCTGCCAAGCTGTTTCTTTTGATTGGTGAGTTGAGGCCATTCACATTGATAGTTATTACTGATACATATTGACTTATCATTCTCAAGACTTTCTTTTTGTTGGAGTCTCCCTCTTTGCGTTTAATTTCTTGTTGTGCCAGATGGATTCATTCTGATGGGCTTTCTGGGGTTGTGATCCTCATTGTCTTCCTAGGATATTGTCCAAAATTTTTGGAGTGCTGGTTTGGTCTTCATGAAGTTCCCAAGATGCTCTTTGTCATGAAAGCATCTTATTTCTCCATCAATTTTGAAAGATAATTTTGCAGAGTACATCAATCTGGGTTGGAGGCTGTTTTCCTTTAGGGCTTGCAATACTTCACTCCAAGCTCTTCTTGCCTTGAGGGTTTGCATTGAGAAGTCTGCTGTGATTCTGATGGGCTTTCCTTTGTATATGATTTGTTTCTTTTCTCTCACTGATTGTAGAACTTTGTTTTTCTGTTGGGTTTCTGGAATCTTAACTATTATATCCCTATGTGTAGATATTTTTGATCAAGGCTAGTTGGTGCCCTATATGCCTCCCTTATCTCTGTGTCAAGTTCTTTTCCCCTGCTTGGGAAGTTTTCTGCCATCACTTCTGTGAACAGTTTTTTTTTGTCATCTGTACTCTCTCCTATTTCTTCATTGACTCTGATCAGTGTTATGTTACTCTTTTTGCATGGTTTAGCAGCTGCTGGATTGATTTCTCATTGTCCCTTACAATTTTAAAGCAATTTTTCTTTTCCTGGTCACTAATGGCAGTCTTATCTTCTATATCTGAAATTCTGTCCTCACATTGGCTTATTCTGCTGCGTAAACTTTCAGTGGAGTTTTTAATCTCCTGGAAATCTGTTTGTATCTGTTTTATGGATTCCATTTGTTTCCTGTGTTAGGATTCCATCATGTTCCTTAGCTCCTCTATTTTTTTTTTTAATCTGTTTCCTCTCAGATTTATTAGTCATGTCTTGCACTGTGGGCACAATCTCTGTTGTTGTCTGAGAAATTATTTCTCATTTCTATTCTTCTAGATCCTCTTTTGTTACCAGTTCAGGGAGTCCAGGTGGTTGAGTATCAGATTGTTCCATCTTGTTTTCTTTGGGGTTGTTTTAGGTGATCTGGAAGTCTGGTTTTGAGAGTTGTTTATGTGCCTTCTCATTTCAATGGGGGGAGGGGGGCAGTCGTTTGCTACTGGCAGCCACAGGGCTCACCTCCTCTGCGTTGGGGGCTATGGTAAGGTGGCCTAGAAGGCTCCTCAGCTCTGGGTGTGGCTCTGCTCCTAGGTGCTTGGAGTGTTGGTACGGTGTCCAGGAAGGCTCACCTCCTCCTCGGTGCTGGGGGCAGCTCTGCTGAGATTTCATTGAAGATTCAGTCTGTAATTGGCTGCCTCCAATGCAGAGAGAGATGACAGAGAGGCACAGCAGAGCAGAAACAGCATGGCATGTACAAGATAGCAAAGGCAACAGGAGGGCTTCTTTCATTTTATTTCATTGGTATAGCTTGTTAGAGTTCTTCAGAGAAACAGATCCAATAGGAAATAACTGTATCTGTATCTTTGTATCTACATCTAAAATGATATTTACCTGAAAGCTGAAAACCCGGGAAAGTCAGTGGTGTAAATAAGGCTATGTCCAAAGAACTGAGAACAGAATAGCTCATGGCTTAAATCTCTATCCAGAGCAAGCGAGAATGAGATGAGGTGTCTCAGCTTCAGTGGCAGGAAAAAGGGGAGGAATTTCTTCTGCTGCCTTTTTTTCTGTTCAGGCCTTCATCCAATTAAACACTTCCCACCCACTTTGGAGAAGGTGATCCACTATACCAAATCTACTAATTTGAAAACTAATCCCATGTGGAAACGGACAGAACACTCAGAAGTAATGTTTATTCTGGGCACCCTCTGGCCCATTCAATTTGACACATAAAATCACCTGTCACTTCTGTTTGTGTTTTGTGAAAGCATGTTTTCTCAGTTGGTGAAGGAAAGTTAGCAATCTGTATACTGAACAGGGACTTTTTGTTTTATTTTTATAGAATTTTATGCTACATTTTAAAAAACCTTATATTGCAGATACAGACTAGAGCCATGTCCAGCTGTTACATGCAGTGGTCAGCGCCACCAGCTTCTAAATCAGAGCTTTATGGGTTTATGTGTAGTCTTTATTAATATTAATTAGCACTGTCCCATAATCAGATGACTACATTTAATTACCTTAACAACGGATAATATAGTTGTAGAGGAAAAGCCCAATAAAATATTGATTTAAGAAAAATTGTAGGGTGGCTGGGGATTTAGCTTAGTGGTTCCGGTGCCTGCCTCGCAAGCGCAAGTTCCTGAGTTTGATCCCCAGTACCAAAAAAAAAATACTGTGTATCATTATATATGTGTGTGGGTCTATTTCTAGATTCTGTTTTATTCAAATGATCTATATGTCTTTCCTTACACCAACACTGCCTTGATTACTGTAGCTTTAGAAGAAGTCTCAAAATTAGGTGCTAAATGTCTTCCAACACTGTTTTTGTTTTTGTCTTTGTTTTTAACTTTTCTAGGTCCTTTGTACTCCTACATAACTTTTAAATTTCAATATCCAATTCTTCATTTATAGCAAGTATACACAGACTTGAATTTTTATATATACTTTGTGTTTTCTAATCCTGCTAAATTCAAGTACAAGTTCTAGGGGCTTCTAGAGATTTCTTAGTATTTTCTCTGTAGATGATCATTTCATCTGCATATAAAGATTTTACTTCTGCTGTGCCAATCCTATCCTAGTTGTATCATTTTATTGCCAGACTATTTTGGTTGGGCCTATGTTTCAAAGTTTAATGGACAGATAAAGGGTAAGTACATCTGCCCTTGTTCCCCACCTTAAGGAAAAAGCATTGTATCTCCTCCATTTATATAAGGCATTCTCGCTGGAAGTATGGAGTACATGTCTTTTTTTTTTTTTTTTTTTTGGGGGGGGGGTACCGGGGATCGAACTCAGGACCTTGTGCTTTTGAGGCAGGAGCTGGAACCACTGAGCTAAATCCCAGGCCCTTGGAGTACATGTCTTTAATCTGTTGAGAAGGTTCTGTTCTACTTCTAGTCTCCTGATAGCTTTTACCATAAACAGCTGTTGAATTTAGTCCAATACTTTTTCTCCAACTAGTGACAGGATCATATGGCTTTTTCCTTTCCTCTGTTTAAATGATGACTTTTGGGGGTGGATCTTCCAATGCTGAACCAACACTGCCATCCCTATAACAAAACCAGTTTCTACATCCTGCCGGATCTGACTTCTAATAGTTTGTTTTGTTAAACAAATTTCTATCTATGTTCATACTTTTTTCTTCTGTTATCTTTATCCAGTTTTAGGATTAGCACAATGTTGAGTTCCTAAAATGAGGCGAGAAGTGTTCCTTCTTTTTTCTGCTTTAATTGTTTGATATAATTTATCCGTTAAAATGTTTATGAGCCTGCTGTTGTCATATAGGTAGGTTTTCAAGCTAGGAATATACTTTCTTTAATAGGTACTATTCAAATTTTATATTTCCTCCAGAGTTAGTTTTATTAATTTGTCTTCCCAGGTACTTCTGAGAAGTTGTCAAATTTATTTCAAAAAAGATTTTTGTAATATGCTTTCTATAGCCTTTTAAATTCTGTAAAATCTGTGGTAATATCTCCTAGTTCTTGATATTGTAATTTAAAAAATGTATAACTGATATTGTGTAACAGGAAGAAAAGGTCTAAAAGAGCAGGGGAAGTGGGAGGGGTAGGGGAAGGGAAAAAAGGGAAAAGAAGAATATGAGAAGAGTTAAAAAAATGGAAACAAGGTCTTTGCAAATAGGGAAGGGTGGAGGGGTTGAAGAGAGGGCAAGGGAAGGGGAAAAAAAATAAGAACCAAGAGACTCATGTAATGGTACAAGATCCCAATGATGAATGTAACTGTATTGTATACCTAAAATGTTCCAGTAAACTTAATGGGGAAAAAAAAAAAAAGAAAAAGGGTAGGTCTGAGGATTTAGCTCAGTGGTTCTGCCTCCTGCAAAAAAAATAATAATAGTAAAACCTAACATTTTATAACATCATGCTTGGGAAAGTGAGGTGAGCTTTGGTAGTACTTGTGAATCTAATAGACGTGTATGTTCTGCCTCATCTTCCCCTCAGTGCACGAGTCTGACGGTTCCAGTCTTGCCTAGCTGGAGTCTCCAGCCTGCTCACTCTCTCAGAGCCGTAGTCAGCACAGCCCCGGGGGTGGGCTCTGGGGCCGGACTGTGTTCGTGGTCCACTTTTCAAGGTGTGCGTGCTTCAGCCTGGGGCAGGACAGGTTATCACTGACCCTTGCTTGCCCAGAGTGGGGTTTTTCCAGCAGTACAACTGCCTTCAACCCTGGATCATTTGCCTGTCACATCTCTTGTTGAGAGAAATGAACTCCAAACCTGTTATCAACATTTACTAGTTATTTGTAGACCTGAGGCTATTCTCAAGCCATTGGAATTAGTAGAATCCCTTCTATTACAACTGCGGTATTATTTGAGGTTATTGTTCTAAGTGGAATCCATTTACTCCTGAAAATCACACACTCTTCAGTTTCACTTGCCCAACAGTATTTTACATCACCTTGTTTGTTATTTGGAGTCTCTTTGTAGTTTTAAAACACTTTAAGTCCCTTCTAGTTTGGTTTATTTTGGATTTTGGGGTTTTATTTTTGGTACCGGGGCTCAAACTCGGGACCTTGCGCTTGTGAGGCAGGCTGCGGAACCACTGAGCTAAATCCCCGACCGAAGTCCCTACTAGTTTAAAACATGATGCAATTCAGATTCTTGCCTACGTATTGAAGGTTTTATCCTGTCCTACTTTACATCTAAGTTTTGTATTGAGATTTAATAGTTTTTCTAAAATGTAAATAGTCTAAAAGAGAAAATGCAGCAACTCTATGTATTCATCTTTATAGACCCTGAGCTCTCAGTCCATTTATAATTGTGATATTTTATTACATTTTATCTATAAATCATTGAACTATTTAGAGCAGTTAGCCCAGGTTTAAGCTAAACAGTGGACACATAATTTCCCTGCTTAGGATTGAGCCAGACAGAATAAATATACCATTTCCCAAGTTGGAACTAGTTGGAACTAGTCATATTCATTTGGCTTTCAAGGGAAATGGAGAAGGACTTTAAAAAAATAAGTATCACTCAAGTAGATTCTGATTTTATGTTTCAACTTCTAGAAGCTGGATGAACATTGATCTTCGTATTACTAGTGATTCACTTTTAAAAAGCTATAATAAGTTATTTGATGTAATGGTCTTAACTTTTGTTTAATAGATTAATTTATCTACAAATGGGCAGACTTTGTTATATCAGCATTAGGTCACTTTAGTGTTTATTGTTTTCATAATTAAAAACATTTTTGTTAATTATCTTTGAATTTTTAGGATTATTTATTCAGTTCTTCCAGACATTTAGCTTAGCACTGGCATTGGGTTGTCAAATTATGTTTTATCAATTTATGTGACTTTTTGAAACTTGAATAAAAACCTATATAGTAAGAGTCCCAGTTATTACCTATAACTGAATAACAAGGAACAATGAAGGCATCGCTACCTATCTACAAATCCGAGCATTTGAAATGATTTAGATTCTGTGTAGGCACAGTAGGTTTACTAGAACACTTTATTTTTTCCAGGATGCATTTGTTAAATTGAAATGATATAGTAGTATGTATTTAACATACTTGAAGAGAACATGTTTTCAAGAGATTAACAGTACTCAATCCCTGGTACTTGAAACAAAAGTCCTTAGTGTTACCTCTAAAAGCCACAGTAGCGCACTGAGAATTTTTTTTTCTTGACAGTATTTAAGTCCAGGATATATGAAGACAAATAGGGAACCATCTCAACCATACACTGTTGCATATAATGAAGTACCCTAAAAGCAAGCTTGTGTAAAAATGCTGATCAGGCTGCTTGTTATACGTGTCACTTAGATAAAAGAGCTGATAGAATTGAAACAAGATAGTTGCACACCATAACATTGGCAATGTGGTTAAATGACAGAGCCGATTTGTTTATTTTCTTTACTAGAAGGGTAAGGGAGGAAGGCAGTGAGGATGTAACCGTTTTCTTTAAAAAGATTTGGCAACACAGAGATGAAAGGCTCTCTTTGGGTTCATGGCTGTGGGTATACAAATATGAAAGTTAAGATAGAAGTAAGGCAATCAAAATTGATGACAATACCTTTTCTGTTCACTTTTCAAAAAGTTTTTTTTTTTCACTCATCTTTTTCGGTGTTCCCAAGATTGACTGTCTATCTAGTTTTTTTAATTGTAAAGGCTTCTTCTCAAGTGATACCCACAGACATTTTAATTAGGAATAAAAACTTTAATAATCTGTCTTAGTTACTTGTCTGTCATTTCTGAGACAAAATACCTGACACCCAAAGTTAAGAGAGCAAAGGTTTATTTAGCTCACAGTATGTAGAGGTTTCAGTCTATAATGGCTGGCTGCAAGGTGGGGTGGCTTGGCAGATGGGCATTGCAGAGGAGTTCATGGGCAAGCAGAAGACAGCAAAAGCAAGCAAGCAACGGACCTTAACAGCATCTTTCTGACCCTTATATTGTATGCAGGCTACTGGGATTAGGGTGGTGCCAAAACAATTAGTGAACTTATTCAGTAATCACACACCCTTGGTAAAAGCATCACATACCCTAGATTCAGCCACCTCTCAAAAAGCCCTGTGACTGCCTGAGGCTTTGGGGGACATCTAGACCCAAACCATAACCAATACTTTTTGCAAAAGGGCATTTAATCTGAAGCTCTCATGAGGACTCTAATTGCCTTACAAGTTTAGCACACAGGCCAAATCTTTCTAGACCTGTTGATCAGTTTCGGTAGTGGTAGCTTCAAGTCTTGCTCATGCCACTTAGTAGATAACCAACTACTAATAGTCACTTCTCTTTTTCCAGACTCAGTTTTTTCACCTGCAAATTGGGGGTGCAAATAGGTCTGTATATTGAATTGTGACAATAATGAAATGATTTATGTAAGACTCTTAAAACATTTCCTTATAGCCACCAAGTTAGTGGCATTGTCATCAGATAGAGTGGCTCCTTTGATCTATATCATATAGTTTGTTTTTTTTTCCTGGAATGTTTCCAAACCAAATCCTTAGTTACTAATCAAGAATAACCATATTTTATGATGTAACATTCCCTGATAGTACATCCTCTTCCATCCTCTGAATTTGAAGGTTTTAATTTAATGTGTTCATGTAAATCAGATACTTCACATTTAATTAACAGGATTCTGTCCTTTGTCCTGACATTCTTACACACCTATAAAAAAGCATAGATTCTGTAATTTTTATTATCTGTTCCTCACTGGTCTTCTACCTTCACTTTTCAGTGACTCTTTTTCCAGTATCTCTAGGCCCACTGTACTTCCTGGGAAGATAACATGATGGAAAACCTCTGTCTTTGTATGATCACTTAAATGGTATCATCTGTCCTCATGGAGTTAAAGGACGTTTCCAGTTTCCCAATCCTATCAAATGAAGATGACGTCGGCAGATAGCTTTGGAACTGTCATAGGATTCTTAGTAGAGTTGTAGTCTTGCAGTTTTTCCTCTTCTGGACCCCTTCTCCATCCAGTTTTGACATCTCTTCTCCACTTCTCTGTATCCCGAAAAATGTATCATCACAAAATATTATTCTTTAGCATTACCAAAGCCCCTGTTTATGGATGTTATGTTCCAGAGTTATGTGTTTCTTTCATTTTAACCCTCTTCCCTTCCTCTCGTCTCTGAATATTGGAGTTTTAATGATTTTTTCCAAAGAAAACCTACAAAGATGTGAAAAAATCTTGAGACTTGTAGATTTTAGAAATTTGTGAATTCAAGCAAATCTTTGCTGTGTACAATTTCTGAGATTTTTTTCCTATTCTCTGTACCTTCTGTTTTTTTTTTAATTCATTAAGTTTTTTGGAACATTTTAGGTATACAATACGATGACATTCGTCATTGGGAACTTGTACTTTTACATATATTTTGGTTCCTAATTTTGTCCCCATTCGTCTCCTCTCCCTTCAACCCCTCCACCCTCCCTATTTACAAAAACTTTCTGTTTTTTCCTCTCCTCACATTTATTTTATTTTATTTTATTTTTAACTATAGGCACAATCCAGTAGTTTGAAACTTCACATTGAAAGACTGGTCTAAATTATAGCAGTTTGGCCAGGCATGGTGGCACATGCCTGTAATCCCAGCACTCAGGAGACTGAGGCAGGAGGATCACTGCGGTTCAAGGGCAGCCTGAACTGCACAGAGAGACCCTGTCTCAGAAGGCCAAAAACAAAATAATAGTAGCAGTGTGTATCTGACTCTCAGAAGGAAAGGAGTTAGAGTGCTGGGGACAGTGGCAGCACCAGCAGCAGCTATACTCACTGTGTTCTTTTGGGCCACGAGCTCTCCTCAGCACCTGCTACATATGTTACCCTTTCATATCACCTGTTAAAGGAAGATCATATTTCAGAAATTAAAATTATATGAAATTAATTTAAACAGCTTATAATGTAACAGCTTTAGATGAATAAAATGGCCTGACGAAGGGAATTTGACTACTAGGTTTGAGTCCCCTAGACTTGAGTTAATTTATGGCCTAGAGTACTGTCTCAGTCAGTGCTTACTAGAGAAACAGATATAACACAAGATATACAAATACATAAGAATTCACAAGATTGGCTTACAGTGTCCACCCACAGAGTCAGGTCTGGAAGCGTGCAGAGGTTCTGTCTGCACCCTGGACAGCCAAAGGATCCAGTCGAAGGCCTGGAGCTCACAGTAGCATCTCATGCCAGTCCACATCAGGAGACTGACGCATGTGTGCTGGAAGCTGAGAGCCTGCGCTGGAAGCTGGGAGACGACATCCAAGCTGAAGGCGAAGACTGAAGGTCCTCCGAAGACACGGAGTGCTCCTTCTTGGTTTCCCTTTTATACCGTTCAGACAACAAGCTGCCCTAGGCTGGGTTTTCTGTCTTCAGTAAATCCCCTCAGCCACACTCAGAACTATCCTGATCCGATTTAGTGGGGCTTTTCTTAAGTTGACACAATCAGTTAACTATCTGGGCGCTTCACAGTGATTATTTTGGCTTTTCATACCAGTTTGGTTCTCATGCTTTTAAAAAAATATATTTTCTTTATTCTAAATTCTTATTTCTTTGATATTAAATAGTGCTTCTGTTGCTAGTTGTAATATTCTAAATGGTAAACTATTTTATTCTGTATGAGTAAACCTCTTTTTCGTACTGTTGTGATTGATTTTTTTTAATTTTGTAGATTTTAAAATATCTTATTTAATTCTATTTGTCAGCTCTTTGTAGTGGCTAAAATTATTTTTCTACACTCTAGGGCTTCTCATATTTGCTTGGATATGATTTTGATTTATACCAGATTGATAGTTCCTAATCAATACTTGTTTTTTCCCAAGAATTTATGACCATTTTTTATTTTCTTCCTTTAAAATTTTGCTGATTCAAAAAATATATACCCTGTCGAGTTTGTTAGGTTGTACAAAGAGATCAATGTAAGATGATAGTGCCTGGCATCTTCCTGAACTGCCTAGCAATTGTTACTCTTAGTATACTGTATAAGCAAGAGGAGCCATCAGCATTTACTTTTAGTTCTTCTGCAGAGATGAATAAACATCTTAAAATGCTGATTTAGACAGTGTTTTTTGAATCCTAGGATGCACTTTGGTGTATGACTGACTCTTGCTTAGTTAAATGCTTTGCAGCATTATAACATAGTTGGATTCAGCTCATCTTTTAAAGCAGTTGTCAGAAAAATACGGGCCAGCATGGTAGAATGTATTAGCTCAATACATTGTCTCCATTTTATTATGAAGCTGCTGAGGAAGCTGTGATATACAACACTGTCATTACAGATCTATTGTTAGGATGGTTCCACAGTCTTCTTTGCACTGCCATTAATTTATAGCAGTAAACAATATGTAGCCTTCCAACTGCAGCAAAGCAAAATCTTTTAATGAGGTGGATGTTATTACCACAATAAATCAGAGCTTTCGTGTAATGTATAATTCAATGTGTGTATTCCCACTGTAACTTCTCTGAGTAAGCTGATAGTGTATCATTGTCATTGCACAGCTCTACTGGTCTTTTTTTTAACCTTCTTTTATTTGGGGACTTCTTTTTTTATGCTTGCAAATAAATGTGGTATGTCTTGATAGCTGTCTTATAACTGGCTTCAGAAACCAACTGTAACAATAACAGCCAGAATCAATACCTGTTTTCTACCTACATAGATCTTTGCATGATATCATTTTTTTCAGATGCTAGTGAAATCAATTCTAGTTGGTTTTAGCATTATATTCAAGAAACATGATTCTATAACTATTGATTTTGGGGGGGTAGGGAGATACTCATTTGGAGAATAATAAAAATGGGAGCAGATGAAGTGAATGCTTATTATGCTGCAGATGTTACCAAAGGAGCATTGATTCTGTTTTTAATTCAAATAATTTGTCTTTCAGTGATTTTATTTCTTTTCTTTTGCATGGCTCAGTCTTTAGGGACAATGACTAAAATACATTTAGAGGCCTTATACATTGGTTCTGTAACAAAGAAAGAATTCTGGGACTGAATTCCTTCTTAACTGGCATACATTTAGTTAGATATAATTCTTTTTTATAGACACTAATACTTTAAAAGATGACATTTTAAAATTAGTATACTGTAACATACACTTAAAATAGTAATTAAGATTTCTAAAAAATCTATTAGTAAAGTTTAAAAATGGGTTAAAATATTGATTAGAACCAAGCGACTGAAAGAGAATCACGTCAAAGGTAAAAGTAGTTTTGATAAAAAATACCTAACAAAATCGCTTCTCGGCCTTTTGGCTAAGATCAAGTGTAAAAATACCTAACAAATAATTTCAGAAAGGTAGCCGAAAGATGAATTTAAAATGTTGCTTAAAAATCCTACAACATAAAAAGCAGTTAAAAAATTGGTCTGAACATTGCTTCATTGTCACTAGAATATATTTGAATATATCCATTTTAACCCTATCTATTTTATTTATTTTTGTTTAGCATTTCCCCTGTGAGTAATCAGATACTTTCTTAAAAATGAGAGGAAACTCAGAGTATTTCATATGTGATGTAAAGCAAAAGACAGTTCTATATCCTCCTAAAGGAAGTAATCTTACATTAATCTGTTTTTCAGTGAATTTTACTTGTATTTTAAATAAGGACTAGAAAACTACTAGAGGTTAGAGTTTTTAAGAGAATGAATTGCTATTTAAAGCAGCTTATCTTAACATTCTTTGAGCCCCAGACACATTTGAGAATTTCAAAAATACTCTTTCTTCCTTAAGAAAATGTACACTTTCATAATCACGACACACAATTACCTACTACGTAATGGAGTTCATGTATCCCTGAATAATAAAAGCAGCAGCAACAGTAATGAAACCAACTAATATTTATTAGGCTTCCATCTTAAATCTGTGCCAAGCAATATATTGGGAGCTTTACAAGTAATTATTTTTTTTCAAACTCTTTTACCTTTGTTCTAAAAGATCATGTTAAGAAAAATAGTATTCATAGAATGTAATTAGGCATGATTTGTGGGAGTTTAATATACTTTCTCATAAGTTTCTAAATGGGTATTACTATTATTCCAGTGAGCCTGGTTTTTTACTTTGTTTTCCTGCTTCTGGGACCCTTGCTGTAATATTGTACTGTTTTTCAGTAAACTGATCAGTTGTCTATCACTCCTTTTATGTGATATATATATATCGTCATGCAGACATGTTTGTAATCCTCTAATTTCTGGTTTCTCTTATATTAGTAGAAATTTCTAGTTATGTCTTAATCCCTTTTCTTACAGTCTCTCCCTTGCAACTCCATTTCACCCTTCCCCAATCATTTTCCATTCTCTTTTCAAAACTCATTAGGTGTCAGTCTACCTGCTTAAATATTCTGTTTCTGATTGTTGCTTCTAATTCATGCAGTACAGTTTTATAGGCACTTTCCAAAGTATTGAATTACTAATGTTCACTTTGGGAATCTTCATGAGATTGCTACAGACTGATTAAAATTCCCATACAACAGAAACTAAACCAATAGAGAAGTTCAGGTTTACCCACCCAGTTACTCATGTGTATGTGTAACCTGTTTTGAAAAATAAATGAGTTTTTCCAACCATTTTTTAATTTAATTTAAATCCGTGTTTTAATTTAAATAGTACCTTTTTTTATTTTTAGGCAAGGTCTCACTGTGTAGCTTAGGCTCACCTTAAACTCAGGTAAGCAACTCTCCTACCTCAGTCTCCTGAGTGCTGTTAGTAGTACATATTTTTAGATTTTACTTTTGCGCCTTCTAATAGGATAACAGAAGAAAGGAAGAAATAAAGGATGATTACATTTATGTTTCTTGTTTTTTGTTTGTTTTTATTTGTCGTTTGGCAGCCAATAGGAGCTTTGAATCCAAAAAGAGCAGCATTCTTTGCAGAACGTTTTGAATCATGGGAAGATGAACAAGTTCCAAAGTTCCACTATGGTACTCATTACTCAACTGCAAGTTTTGTTCTTGCATGGCTGCTAAGAATAGTAAGTTCCGTTAAAATAATAAACCATGACTAAATAAATTCAATGTTCTAGAGAATTGCAATGATTAACAATCTGCAGCATCTTGTTTGAATGATAAAATTCTCTTGAACGATCGTGGTTCTAATTGTAAGTACCTCTGTCATTTAGGATGTATTTTATATTATGATAGAATTGCCTTAAAAATGTTTCACCTAGAATTGTATGGATTTTTCCCTTAAATTGCCTCTTTAAATGATTGTTGATTTATCACACTAATATAAGTTCTTTTCAAATGGAGTCCATTAAAATAAGAACTAAATAAGTATAGTTTTTTGGAAGCTTCAGTTGCCCTAAGTAGAATAATGTGTATCTGTAGATAACCAATGCTGTAGTGTATTGATAATATATTGGTTAAAAAAGAAATGTTTCTATAAAATTGAAAGGTTATTCATCTACTACAAAGTAATTTCTTTTGGAAAGCATTAGCAGCATATCATTAATTAAAGCTTGTTAGAAGGGTATGGGCAGACATAAATCCTAGAAGTAATTTATAGTGCTTAGCTAATTTCAAGCAATTATCACTAATACGTATTTAAATGTTCTTTAACTAGAGGAGGCTTTTAAATCTTACAAACATTTTTCTTCTTTTAATCATAAATTTAGTATTTTGTAATAACAAGAAATTTACACATTGCACTATTTCCTTCTGCTGTGAAGAAAATGCCTCTAAGCTCTGTCTGAATGTTATTAATAACTTGTTCTTAGAAAGGAAGAAAATGTTGCAAATTCCAAATTTTGGAAGTATTTAGAAATATTCCTTCTGGGACAAAAATAATTTATGAACATTAATATAATAATTTAATACAATTCCCATTCTATTCCTGGTTTACATTAGTAGCTGATGCCTGTTAGTAATTAGAATATTTAGATGTAAACATTTATAAAAAACATTTTTATGCATGAGGGAACATATGGAATTTTTTAATTGTTTATTTTTTAGGAACCCTTTACAACTTATTTCCTAAATTTGCAAGGAGGGAAATTTGATCATGCAGATAGAACTTTTTCGTCAGTTTCCAGAGCTTGGCGAAATAGTCAGCGTGACACATCTGATATTAAGGTACAGAAATGATTTATTTTACAGTGTGTTCATTATTCAATGAATATGCAGAGTCTCTCTCCTCCAGGACACTCATTCACAGAGGATGATGCCTTAATTAAATATTTGGCCAAGAACCATCGTATAGAATTTCTGTCTCCATTTTTCCTTTGTGCCTGTCTCTACTTGCTTGTCTATATCCTGAATGTTTGTCTCCTCCTTGCCTCCAGTTGTAGAATTTTTTTCCCTCCTCTTTGGAACCTTTTGTTGAAAGAAAAATAGAGAAATGTGGATATAAGGGATATAAGGTAGAATGCTCAGTGGAATTCCAAACTCAATAGATACACTTACTGTAGACTGGAAAATACTATGAGAAAAAGCTCAGGGGTATATATTTAGAAACATCACATTTCTGCATTCTGTTTACTAACATATTTATTGTACATATTAATAGCATTTAGTGTGATATTTCCATACATGTGTACAGCATGCACTGATCAAATCCAGCTTCCCTCTTTTTGCTCCCTCTCCTGACACAAACACCATCCCCAGGCTTCAGTAATCACCGTTCTATTTTCATGTCAGCTTTTAAGCTTCCACACAGAAGCGAGAACATGTAGTACTTGTCTTTTTATGTCTGGCTTAGTTTCATTTAACATAATGTCCTTTGTTTCCATCCATTTTTCTGCAAATGCCAGAATTTTATTCTTTACAGCTGGATCATTCTCTATTGGGTATACATGCCACATTCTCTATATCCTTTCATCTGCTTATGGGCACTGGGCTCATCCCTCTCGTAGCTATTGTGAATAGTACTGTGATAAACATGGACCTGCAGGTTCCTCCTCAGTGTACTGTCTTCGTTTCCTGTGGCTGTCTACCTAGGAGTGGGATATAGTTCTAGTTGTAGTTTTTTGAGGAACCTCCATGCTATTCTCCATAATGGATGTACTAATGCATTCCCACCAACATTTCTTTTTCTTCACTTCCTCACCAGGATTTTTTTTTTTTATTATAGCCATTCTAACTGGAGTGACATAACTCTTTTAGTTTTGGTTTACATTTCAATAATGGCTAATGATATTGAGCATTTTTCTTTCATTTATTGACTAATTTCTTTTGAGAAGTGTCTATTCAGATCACTTGACCATTTTTTAATTGTATTTCTTGTTTTTCTTATTGTTAAGTTTTTGAATTCTTTGTATATTCTGGATCAATAGTTGGCAAATGTTCTATTCTATAGGTTGTCTCATTACTGTTGATTATTTCCTTTGCTGGACAGAAGCTTGTTTGTCTGATATAATTCCATTTGTCAATTTTTGCTTGTTATTTGTGCTTTTGGGGTCTTATCCAGAAAATTATTTGCCTGTAACAATGTCAGTTTTTTTCTGTATAGGTTGAGAACACTATCTCCACCCACAGCATTATCATCTTTTCCTGCTCTTGGTTCTGATTCCATGCCTGACTCTGCATAATCAAGGACCACGTTATTGCTAAAGGAAAATATGAGTTCTTACATCTAGGTCTTGTGGTGTAGCTCAGTGGTAGCCTTCTTGCCTGGATTCCCCACCACCGCCACCATCACCAATCAGTCAATCATCAATAAAATTTTAAAAAGTCTTTTATCTGTATACATATTCACTACTGTAGAGTATTGAAAACTTTGTTCAGTAGCTAATATAATCCTCACTAGACTTTTACTTCTACCCCCAGCAGTACAAAAATTTATTTTTTGGCATAGTGTCTCTTTCTGTAAGGAAACATTAGATGCCTTTTAGTGCAAGCAGCTATGCCTATGGTTTTGAAGTTTCTTATAGTTGCATAAAGGATGTCACCTATACGTAAATAATTATACCTTATGGCAGAAAATAATAAGTTCCAAGGAGAAATAATAGAGTACAAAAGAGGAAAAGCTGCATTACTAAAGTGTAGGTTACCATGGGGCACTGTAAATATTTTCAGTAATAATTACATTACTCACTTTTAAGTGTCATTTCTTTACACCTTAAAAATATTTAATTGTTTTAATTTTTGTAGAGTACAACATTGCCCATATCATAATACTCTACTGAAGAAGATTCCCTTGTATGCAAATTTTTTACATTAGGGTATCTTTGGGATTTTTTGATCTTATAAATTATGTAGTCCAAAATATTTTTAGAATATTATATCATCTTTAAGAATCATCAGTACAAAGTACCTTGTATGTATGACAGCATCACAAAGAAACCCATCATTTTATGCAATAATATGCACCAATAATTACAATTTTTCAAAATGGGATTGCCTATAATCCCAACACTGGGAGTCTGAGGTAAGCAGATTACAAATTGGAATCCAGCCTGCACAACTGAGCTACTCAGTGAAACCTGTCTCAAAATAAAAACAAAAAGGGGCTGGGAATATAGCTCAGTACTAAGGCTCTGTGTTCAACCCCCCATCAAAAGTTAAAAGATTAATAGATAATTTTGAAATAGATAACTAGGCAAAAGTAAATACGAATAGTTGAGATTTACTAATTCTTGTTGAATTCTACCTCTAATCTCGATTCTTTTAACTCTTGAGAAGTAATGATAAATATATAATGATATTTATATTATACTGTATATGAAAACAGTTCACTTCAAGTACCCCATTTTTAAAATAAAATAACCCAAACAAAATAACAGAAACATTAAAAAAAACACACATGATTTTCAACTTGCTCTTTCTTTATTTTTCTCATTATTCTTGTTTCTTCACCAGTAATAAGGACTCAAATGCATTGCCTTTTCCTTTGAATGCCCCAGCAGGCTTTAACAACAGACTCTATTATTACAGGAATACAAGAATTTCAGTCCTTGTTATTATGCTATTGTGATTTCTAGTTTTCTAGCACCATTACTTTGGGCTCTTATATGAAGAAGCAGAGTACAAGGATAAGGGAAAGGACGTTTCTGTTTTGTTTTTGCAGTAGAATGCTGCTTTGTTATGTGCTGTGGCCTGGAGCTCTTGGCCTTAAGTGATCCTCCTGCCTCGGGCTCCTGAATACCTACCTGGGACCACAGGCATGTAGCACCACATCCAGTTTAAGGGAGAAGTTTTTTCAGAATATAAAAGAAATTAAAGCTTGAAGTGTCAAGGTCACGGGAGCCTGCTCAGAAATATAGCTGAATTGTTAAATGTCATTTCAGTATGTTCAGAAATTGTCTGCACGACTAACTTTACTGAAACCTACTTATTCTTCTAGCTAAGATGTATATTCTCCTTCTCCACCACTCCCAAACCCACATCCAGAGTGATGTTGAGTCAGGCATGGATATTGATAACCAGTTAATTCAAGCCCTACAACTCAGGCTTTCAAATATTTTGAAAATTGTACTATTTATGGATGGATGGAGATATATATATATAGCGCCATTTAAATAGATTCCTGATAGTTCATCCTTCTAAACAGAGGGACTTAATCATGCCTCATTTTTGTTTATTTTTTCCTGCTTCTTTTTAAAGTTTTCCATTTTGATATTTTAGAAAGCATATTTAAAATTATACAATAAAAATAAATGTATAAATACTAAAATTCTATAAGAATGTAAACAAATTCACAAATAACATTGTATTTCAAGTGGAATCATTAATTATAGTCTTATCATTATTTGCATTGTCTTCCTGGAATTTCTGGAAATACTAAAGACACTCTTGAACAATAGAGTGGTGCGATACGAAGATGGAGTTGTAGAAATGACTTCATTGAGTGGATTCTAAGGTGTGCCTTGCCTGGTTAATGTGGTATATAGTTATAAAATGTTTTTATGGCATTTTACAAAAATGAAATGCTTTGAGATAGGTAGAGGATTTAATTACTTTTTTCCAAGAAAGAAAATGTAAGAACAATATAACCTTTCTAGTACAAAACTCTTTTTTACTAAGGAGGAAGTTAGTACAGTATCTTATAATACCTGTTTATTGTATTCAACCAATACTTGGAGAATGTTAGTTTTTAAAAGAAAGGGGTATTCCTATAAAATACAGGTTAAATATTAATTATTTTTATTTCAGAGAAGAAAGTCTCACTAGCTTTTACAAAAGCAGTCTGTCAATTTTAACGTGAGTTAAGCTTTCAGAAGTTTTTGAGATCATTTGTTTTCTGTCTATTTAATTTCAGATCTAACCTTTCAGTGATACTTTTTCTTCTCCCTGAAGGAACAGTTCAGACTGGTTCTTTAGGTTCATGGTGACACTATTCAATAGAAGTATACTGCAGATGACAAATGTAAGCCACGTACATAATGTTAAATTTTCTTGAAGTCATGTTTTGAAAAGTCAAAAGAACCACATGAAATATTAATGATGCATTTTAACCTATTTAAAATATTATTTTAACATATAATCAGTATAAAATAATGAGACGTTTTATATTTCCAACACATCTTTTCTGACTAGCCACGTTTCATGTGTTCAGTCACCACTTACGGCTGGTGCCCTCTGTACTGGGCAGTACACACTTGGGGCACTGTTTTGGAACCGCCCCAAGAGACAGCTTCAGAAAAATGTCTTCATCCTCTTTGAGCAGCAGTGTTTCTGGTGTGTACTTTATCTGAATATGAACTGGAAAACAGTAGCTATAGTATGTAGTCTTGAGAACTGAAATAGAAAGTAATAAAATTGGTTTGGAGAATCTCTACTGTGAAGTTTCAAAATCTTCAAGAAAGGACTGGAGATGTAGCTGTATATAGAGTACTTGGCTATCATATGTGAGGCCCTGGGTCTAATCCACAGTACCACAAAATAACAACAATAATATTAACTAATAATAATGATGTTGATAATGATGCTGATAAATCCCTTGTAGATTTTATTTCTAGTCTTAAAAATTAAATATAGGAACTAAGGTTCAGAATAGATAACTCTCTTCAGCCTTAACTTTGAATTTTTTTTTATTTGGTACCGGGGATCGAACTCGGTTCCTTATGGTTTCGAGGCAGGCGCCAGAACCACTGAGCTAAATCCCCAGCCCAACTTTGAATTATTATGATTAAATTTTGTGGAACAAATCACAGACTCAAAGCTTAAATCCATTTCACTAGGCAATCACATCTAAGAATTGGGCAAACATAGAAGCCTTTTCTAAGCAGTTCATAGTCTCTGATTTTTACCCTTCTCTTGAGGCAATCTTTTTTTCAGGTACCCTCTCAGTAAGTTCAGTTTAATAGCTTGGTCAGTCTGACTTGCTGCAGTGTAAACACTTTCATTTCTATAGAAATGATTAAAAATCAGGATTAGAGAGTGGGAGGAGTTTAAATGGTACCTTAGTTCATTACTCAGGAATGGTGGCAGTAGTAAATGGATCTACAGTGGAGATTATTTGAGAACCATATTTCACCACAAGCTTAAAATTTATTATGATAATTTACTACTAAAATATAATCTGTTCTTAAGGTAAAATTAGAGTAAAAGTTTAGAGGAACCCTAAGATAGCATTTGAAGTGGTTTTTTTTTTTCAGTTTATCCACTGTCAGTCCCTTGGTGTGATCCAATATCAAATGTAGCACAACTCTGTTACCTTCAGTGGGCTTTTTGCACTAGAAGAGAATGTGATAATAAAACAAATCCCAACAATTGAGCATAATAGATAACTGTGTTCTGAAATGAAAAGGGAGAACAAAAAGGAAATCTAAAGCCAAGTACAAGGAACTTTTACTTTGTTGGGAGGACCTACTTTATTCTACCAACCACCAGTAGGGAGACACTTTCTGGGTTTGAAGCAAGCCTGGCATAAACAGATTTTGTGGTTTTAAGAGATAACTGTGATCAGTGCTGATAGGTGTATTACAGTATGGACAAAAGTGGACGCAGAGGACAGACTGTTAGTCATTAGGCAAAAGACAGTGGAAGCTTAAACAGTAGTGGCAATGGGGCTACACAAATGTGGATACACTCACACATATTTAGAAGGTAACTGTTAGGATTTGGTGATGGATTTTTAAGATGAGAGAGGAAGAGAGAGATTATGTTTGGATTGGAGAACACAGAATAAAAAGCTTGTTTTATCAGCACACAAATATTTAGCTCCTTCTGAGAACTTAAATACCCCCAAACACATTTAGTTAAGCTAGTCTTTATTGATTATTCACTATATGTTATATCTAATAGAAAGCAGGTGGTGTTGAAATGCTAAGATAAACATGGTTCTTACTTCACATTTCTCTCTAGATGAGAAAGACAGGTATACGTAAGACTATTTTTAACTATACATTAGATTCTGACAAGTGCTATAATAAGATATAAACCAAATGAAATTATGGCTGAGGGAGGTGGGATTGCAGTGACTTCATAGAATAAGTGATTTTTGAGCTGTATCTTTAAGGATGCAGGGGAGTTTAGCAAATCTCCCAAATTTATGTCTCTAGCCTGTACATTCCTTCTGATATCTGACTCCCTCCTCAACAGTTCCATTTGAATACATAAATTGTATCATAAATTGAACATGTTCAAAACCAAATTCTTTTTTTTTCTTCTGCTCACAGCCTCTGTACTCTGAAGTAGTACCAAGCAGAACCTTCATTAAACTTTTAGATGTACTTGGACTTTTTTTCCAATGAACACAGGATAAGTTGTGGAAAAACATAATGCTGTGGTTTGGATCTTTTAAAAATGTTTATTAGTACATTGGGCTGGGGATTTAGCTCAGTGATTCTGCTGCCTGCCTCGCAAGCACAAGGACCCAAGTTCAATCCCCGGTACCAAAAAAAAAAATGTTTATTAGTACATATTTGCCATACGTAATGATTACAGTCATGGGGAGTTGGTACATGTGTATAACACATCTCAGTTCTTTTTATGCCTTCACATCTCAATTCTTTTTACATCCCCATTATTTATTTCCTCCCTACTTCCTGCATTTCTAGTTTTCCTTCTCCCTATTTTGTATTATCTTTTATTTTGCTTTTTAAATTATTTTTACTTTGAGTTTCTCATATATTAGAAAACATGTGACAGTTACGCTTGTGTATCAGATTTTATTTTATTTAATATTAGAATTTCAAGGTGCATCCACTTTTCTACAGGTGACTCAAACTTATCCTTCTTTATAGCAGAATAATACTCCATTTTGTGTGTATATATCACATTTTCTTTATTCCTTTATCTGCTGATGAACCTATAGGCCACTTCCAAGATTAAGTTGTTGCAAGTTGTGCTGCTGTAAACACGGCCATGCATGTGTCAGTGTAATATGATGTTTTTGACTCAGGAAGATTCCTAGAAGAATTCCTATTCAGCTGGGTTGAAAGGAATTTGTATTTTTAGTTTTTTGAGGAATCTCCAAACTGATTCCCATAGTGATTGTACTAGTTTACATTTCCACCAACCCTGCAGTCTCATCAGCATTTATGATTTGCTTTCTTGATGACAACCGTTCTTTGTGGAGTAAGGCAAAATCTCAGTGTTGTTTTAATTTGCATTTCTCTCATGGCCAGTGATATTGAATTTTTTTATGTATTTATTGGCTATTCGATCTTCTTCTGAGAAGTGTCTGTTCATTTCAGTTGCCCATTTTCAAATTTAAATTCTTGATCTCCATTCTGTGAAACCTACTCCCCTCATAGTCTTTCCTGTTAGTAAATGGTTTCCCATTGAGAGTAGAAGCTGAAGCCCTTAAAATTTAAGATTCAGTATATCTTAAACCTGCTGCAAAATCCTATTACTTTTTTTTTATTTTTAAATTTTTTGTGTGATACTGAGGATTAAACCCAGGCCCTTCACACTGAGCTACATCTCCAGCCCTTTTTATTTTTTAATTTTGAGACAAGGTCTGACTAAGTTGCCCAGCCTGGTCTTCAGCTTGTGATCCTTCTGTCTCAGCCTCCTAGAGCCTGGTTCTATTACCTCTTGGCCACTTTTTTTTTCTTTCTGTTTTCCCTTTGTTCACTCTGTTCTTAGCCAGTCCAAGCTTCCTTGGTGTTCTTCAAGTACTCCAGATATTTTCTCACCTTAAGGCCTTTGCTTTTATTTTTCCTTTCACTTAAAACATTTCCTGGAGATATTCTTGTGGACTCATTTTTCACCCTTTTCATCTCTGCTCAAACGTCACCGTCTCAGTGAAGCCTTCGGTGTCTTTCCTAGAGTTACATTCCTTACCTTATGCATTTTGACCTCCTGATTTCATTTTTCTTCATGTAAGTCACTCTCTGACATATGTGCATTATACTTATTCTTTGGTTTATTATGTTTTATCTCACTGAAACACTGAGTCCATGAAAGGATAAATTTAGGACTGCTTTCCTCATTGGTTTAGCATTATTGCCTTGAATCGTGCCTGGAACATAGTAGGCATTCAATAAACTGTTTATTTTATTTTATTTTATTTTTCAACAAACTGTTTATTAATGATTTGGTGAAATGAACATTATTCTGAGCAAGAAAAATGACATGAACAACATTCACAGAAAATGCTTGACACCTTGCAGAATGCTTATTGGTCTGCTAATTAGTTTTATGCTATTGAGTATTGAAAACAGGCAATTGAGTATAATATGAAGACCTTTAGTAACAGTTTGAAGATGTTTGGCTTAGCTCTAAAGGTTGATTCAGCAAAAGTTTTCAACAAACAGCCAGATAATAAGTATTTTTTTGCTTTGTAATTCTCGTGATCTCTATTACAGCTAAACTCTACCCTTGTAGCACAAAAGCAGCCATGAGCAATATGTAAACAAATGAATGTGGCTGTATTCCAATAAAATTTTATTTACTAAAAACAAGAGTCAGGCCATGTTTGGCCCATGAGCTATACTTTGCAGTGACCAGCTATAAAAGGCAGTGAGGAACCACTTAAGCTTTTTGAGCAGGGGTACAACAGAATAATTCCTGTTTTAAAAGAAACAGCCTTTGGCAGTAGCATGGGAATAGATCCCAAGGAAAGAGGATGAGAGCCAGAGTTAGGGAGGAATGTTAGGAGACTGTCCTAGACAGTTACAAAGAGAAATGGTAAGAACCTCAACTACTTAGGACTTCAGGGATGAAAGCCGTTCTCCAGGATGTAGGTTTGGTTGGCTATAGGAACGGATGGGCATACAGATTTTCTAGGCGTGAAGGAGCCTAGGAAGGGTAGGGAGCTGATTTGTGGAGAGGTAAAAGTAAATCCCGGTGGATATGTGCTCCACATGGGGTGGGGCTGCTCCTGTTTTACTTTGAGGGTGGGATTTTCTGCCTATATGAGCTAGTAGCTGAAAGTCATAAATTACCAAGAATCATTAATAACTCCATTTTCTACATTTTAAACAATATAGGTGGAGTTGTAACTGTTACAGTTTTACAAAAGAAGTACATGTGGACATAGCGTGAAGAGTTATATCTTGGATATTCCATTTAAAAACCTATTTTCATAATTAATCGTGTCATGGTGGTGAATGTAAAATTTATATTGTTATGAATTATTAGGGCAGTAAAGTATTCCATACTTCCCATTAAGTAAATAGAATGCAGTTAAATCCTAAGAGATTGCTAAATGAAAAATTTAAAATACATGCCTATGCAGTAATATCACATGAATTAATTTAGCTCTTAAAATTAACCCTTACGAGTTTGAACTATACATGTGTATGTTAAATAATAATACAGAATGGAAGTGATCATTGAATAGTTTCATTTGTGTCTTGTGAGATTTGTAAAGCACGAGACCTTTGACTTGCCCTCTGCTACCTTTGAAATCCCAGGGGTCAGCAGTCTGAAGATAAATTAGGCTCCATTCTCCCAGCAGCACGTCTCTTACTATGTTAATCCACTCCGAGGATGATGATAGCATTAATGTTAGGCCCACTTGTAAGAAAGTGTTTAATGACAATTAATAGAACATAATTTCTGCAAATATATTTCTTTATGCATTTTTAAGAAAGCTTAAACTTTGATGATGTGGTGATTTTATTTTCTCACCTCAGACATTTTTTATTAATCTAGAGTTTTTTCGATGCTAAAAGAAGTTAAAAGTAAAATCTCATCCTTGTTCCTACTTCATTTGTACATTTCTGGCTTACGCACTCCTTCCCACCCTTCCTCCTTTCCTCCCTCCCTTTCTTTTCTATATTTTTGCCAAATTCTTTTTTTCTGTCAGTCTTTCCCCTTCTGCCACACACTGATATAATAGAGGACTTGAGCCCTCGCCTCTCTCCTAACATTGTAAAGGACCCACGCTCTACCTGAACTATGCCTCTTCGTCCTACTTTTTATACACTATTCATAACTTACAGACTTGTTGATTTATTCACACTTCTTTAACCTTTTTCTCCAAGTATCAGTAGGTTAAATGACAAACCCAGATTTTTTTTTTGGTATTGAAGTTTATACTCTTTTATCTGCAATGAAGCATTGTTTCGTTGACAGATAAAGGATACTTACAAACACTAAATATTTTTCTTATGTTCTTAACTGTGTAGAAAAAAAAGATCCTGTTAAAGGTCTCATTAAGGCATTTGGAAAATATTCTTATTTTCCTGAAGTATAAAAATGTAGATATATGTCAGATGTGACTTGCTTTTTGACTGGTGGTCTTTTTTTTTTTTTTTTTTTTTAATGTTTTTTGCTTAGAGAATGTAGACTGATCAGCACATTCATAGATACTGACATAGATACATTCATAGATATATACTTTTCTCCCCCACATTCATATATTCAGATATATTCATGCATACTTTTATGCACATACGTACATCCCTATATAATGCAACTTGTTCCATAAAGGATTTAAGGTGGACTTTTTTCCTGTGGCATCTCTTATGGAAGTTATAGCTTACCATTTGTTTCCATTATTGCTGATTATCTCTTTCCAAATTACAATTGCATCTAAGATAGGAACCTTGAATACCAAAAGATCCAGTGAAGGGCCAGGGATTTAGCTCAGTGGCGCCGCACCTGCTTCACAAGTGCAGGGTTCAATCCCCGGTACCACCAAAAAAAAAAAAAAAAAAAAAAAAAAACAGTAAAGATAACTAATAGTCCAAACATGGAAATGAAAAATGTGGCGAAAGCAGGAAAGAGCTATAACACTATTGAGGTAATTTATCATAAAAATGTTGGGGCCTACTTTCATTGCTATTAAAAATAATAAATTACCAATAATAATAATAATAAATTTGTTTTTAAATGTGATGCTGACAGAATAACTAATCTCAGATATTTTTGTAGGCATATTTATTTTTATAATTACATTCTATTAACTGTTCTTATAATTATGTTAAAAGCCTTTATAAATGGGCATAATTCAATGAATGAACTCTTAGAAATTTGGGGCTTTTGTCAGGGGTTTTATTAATGATAATAATATGTGCATCTAGAATTCTCTGCTGTCTTGCATGAGCCTTACAACAGCCCTGTGTTTTAGAAAAGACAATTGAGGTGAATACAGGGTCACAAAAATTAAATTAATTTAAGGGTATGTGACAGTAAACTGAGTAGACAAGACTCAAACCCAGTTATTCTTTCCATATTACATTGAAATGGATTATCTATTGATTTGTAATCTGTGATTTTTCGTTACTTGAAACAGCAATTTTATACTGCTGAAAGCCACACAAATTTATGTGGGTGTGTTTAGAAGGATTAGAAATTCTTTTTCCTCTCCAGTTGTAAAAATTGTGTTTTTCTTTTTCTAAAGGACAAAAGTAGCATCTTGTCTACTTTACAAAGAGGATAGAGAAAATAGGTATAAACATCAATTTGAAAACTTTCAGATATGTTGTTATTTAAAATGACTATTTTAGGGGCCAGGGATTTAGCTCAGTGGTTCCAGCACCTGCCTTGCAAGCGCAAGGTCCCGAGTTTGATCCCTGGTACCCCCCCAAAATAAAAAAATAAATAAAATGACTATTTCAAATGAATTCAGTGTAATTCACTTCAAGTCAGTTTTTAAAACCGTGTGTTATTTTTGGGCTAACAAAATTAAAACTTGCAAGTTATATCAGCACTTGCACGTTTTTCCATAACATATTGTCCATCCAATGTGTTTTGTTCATTAAGAAATTTTGTTTGGGATTTATTTTTCTTCATAAAACACATCAGTTTTTCCAGTGATAGAAAACCAAAATTTTGCTTCCACATCTTTTTACGATCAATGTCCCCAATACAGTACACCTTAAAACAGTTACTTTGTCATCGTGATTATACTTGAATCGTCAGGATTTCATATTTTAGTAAGAGGAAAATAATATATTTAACTTTTACTCTCAAGTAGCATCTTTATTTATGTTGGTTCTGATTATCCTGTATCTTTAAGGCAACAGATTACAGTTTGGCATGTTTTCCCAGACACAGTGAAGGTTTTAGTTCAGTGAATAGAATCGGTGGTGATAGAACTGGTGGCTAACAGAAGGAGTCTCGCACAACCTGGCAGCGACGCCATTCATATCAGTGGGGATCATACCTTAATGAAGAAAACTAAAGCATATGTGTGGTCACAACCAATCCTTGTCATCATGCCATGAAAGCCTTGGGATTTTGATCAAAGCAGCGGGTTTCTTCTGAACTGTGGTGTAACCTCTGGTTGAACCTTTCAGATTTTTATTTTAGGAGATAGTACACTATATTTTGACCATATCACCCACCTTTAAGACTCATCTGCCTAACGAACTGATAGAGATTAAAATTATTGTCACCAAGCCAGGAAAAAATACGGATTGTGAATGTATCTGTTTCTGTCAATGTGGTTTACTTACCATTTTCCACTGATGTTTTAAAGAATTGCTCAACATGTGTTTTTTATCCAGAACTGAATGTTCTGTTCTGATGAATATAAAACATACTTTGTAAATGTGCATTAGAAGTATTAGAAAGACATAATCTTTGACTCTGTTACTAAATATCATCTGTCAAAGGAGATCATTTTGAGCTGGAATATTCAGTATTACATCAAGTCTTGGTTCTTAGATGGTTTTAGGGTTAAAATGGAATTCTGCATAATTTGAATGTCATTGTCATCCACAATAAAATTTTAGCTATGCATGTGTATTTCTTTTGTTACATTTTGGTGTACGTCAGTTGATCAGCATGTCTATTCCATATTAAAAGAGGATTCAACTACCATCAACTGATTTACTTATGCATTTTTCCTTATAATGAAATTGAAGTATGCTCTAGCTATATATGCCCTGTCCAGTACTAATTTAATAATACTTATTTGATGATGTCCTTTATACTATATGTAGAATCTTTATAATAACTCTTCATGGTTAACTTCTTGGAAATATTTGTGCTATTTTAAATTCATATTCATAATTTTAAAGTTGCACCTATGGAAATTTTTTTTTTCTTATAGGACAAAGGCTAAGGCTTGGAAGCCAGGCATTTGAGGCATTTCACACTTTGACCCTACCTCTTCCTCTAATTTTATCTTTGGCCTTGTGTCTAAAGTACTCTCTAAAACATTTACATTTCTCTTCATTGATCATTAGAAGCAAATGATACATGCATGTCACTCTCTGTACCTCAAATGATGCACATCTCCGTTGTCAAGGCTGTTCTTGCCTTTCCTTTCTTCTTTCCATTTCTCATTCATTCAACAGATCTTTACTCTGTGCCTAATAGGTGTCACACAACATGGCTGGACTTGAAGGTGAAGTGGTGAGCAAATGCGTGTTCTCAGCCTCGTGGACCTTCATGTAGAGGGTGATGCAGGCAACATACAGTCCTAAGACAGACGAATGACTTCCGTGTTGGGGACTCAGTACTGTGTGTTACGTCCTTTCCTCACACTTTCTCTCATCACACAAACTTTTAGGCAAAATTTTGTCTTTTGAAATCCATGGGTTGTTGTTTCTACAACTTGTTTTCTTTCGATAAATATATCCTTTCATTCTTACTTTCTTAGATCTGTGTTCTATAGAGGAGAAACACTGCATGTTTCTGTATCTGAGAACTAACATGGTTCTCTGCAGAGAGTTAAGAACCAAATTGTTTTGTTGAATAAGGTATTATATCACTTTTATTTTTTAATTAAAACATTTTTAAAACATTTTAAATGCAATAATAAATAAGGGAAGTGATTCACATTCAGGATTGAAATGATGTAGTCCTCCATGACAATTTCAAAGCCAGATTTCTAGGTGAAGATCATACTTCACGCACCTCCCAGCCCTCATTCCCATCCTCTGCCTCATCATGCCCAGCACAGATCACTGCCCAGGACAGCCAGTGCTACACACAGTAGATCCACAAAGAAAATAAAGCTCAGGCCCCCAACAACGAAAGGGACTACTGAAAGCATCTCCTTGCTGGGAGAGCCAGGGGACAACTAGTCCCGAGCAGGAATTAACATTCCTCTTCCAAAGCCCTGAATCTCCTATGTCCAGCATGCTCTGGAAACAGGTCCTGGCCTGACCAGGACAGTGGCACCAACTCTCAAGCTCTCTGTGCCAATCCAGAGCCCCTCTTTTCTCCTCCCCTCTCTGTGTCACCTGTAACATCTACCTAATACTCAAGTAATTAAACAGAGTGTCTTACAAAATCTAATCTTTAACAAAGGTAACTTTTGCATTCCATTTGTATTTCTCTCCATATTGAATTCTTCCTGCCATTTTATTTCTTGGAAGAAATAGTATCAAGGAATATATTGGTAACTTTTTATCTTTATTGAAATCAACATAAAATTATAACCATCAACTCAAGTGTACAAGAAGCATTCCCATTTGAATTCAACCCTTAATTCATATCAGGCTGGTGGAAAATTCATTCATACTCATTAGTTTGGAATGGCAAAGACCTCTTTTTCTCAAGGCTTCAGTGAGGATCCAGGCTTTATGTAGTACCTAGAAAACTGGCCCTCACATTTTAGTGGTTGTACCTTACTATCTAAGATGTTTGGTCTTTTGGAGGCAGGCAGTTCCGCTGATACACCAGTTTGGGGTTAGGAAATATTCACTGTTGCCAAAGGCCCTGGTGCTTAGCTTCCGTGGGCACCATGCATGTGGGGCCACCAGCTACATAGACAGATTGTCGTTTGAGAGAGGACTGTTGTCTGCGGAATGAACAGGAGCAGAAGTCCAGCCCAGGCTCACTCAACTTACCAAACTGAGTTTCCTTAGGGCTGCATTAGCTCTGATTGGTACACAGGCGCTACAGGGGTGTGCAGGGACCCTGCCCACCACTCGCCATGCCCTGGGTTCCAGCCTGACCTCTTCATCCCTGCTCTTGGCTAAATAAAGCTAACACAGATTCTGAGAACTTTACCTCCCTAATCTTGGGGAAAATCTTATTCCTCTTTTTTTGTTGTTGTTTTTTTTGGTACTGGGGATGGAACTCAGGTCCTTGCGCTTGCACAGCAGGCGGCAAAACCACTGAGCTAAATCCCCGGCCCCTTATTCCTCTTTTTTAGGCTTCTCTTTAAAAATACATTTTGGAGGCTAGGGGCATAGCTCAGTGGTAGAGCCTGTGTTTGGCACATGTGAAGCCCTAACCTCAGTCTCAGCACATACATACATGACATAAAATAAAATACAAGTTAACTTTTGAAACCTCCTTCTTCTAGACACCTCACACAAATCTCTTCTGGTTGCTTAGACTTTTACAAAAGACAGAAAAGGATGAGGCCTCTTAGAGGCCTCCTCTCTGGACTCTCCAAATGTATAGAGGAAGGAAATGCTTGGCTGCCCTCAAAATCAGAGGGGAAGGGCATGGGAAGTAAAATAAAGAGGGCAAGACACAAATTCATATCAACCAATTTCACCTGAAATACTCAACTTAATTTTTAATTATTATTTATATTTTAAATTTTGAAGTATTTTTATAATGTTCATGGTATAAAATTTACAGAATATGTATCTTTTGGAAAATCATAATGTTTATGGGAATTAACTGGAAAATGATGAGTTATTACTTCCCTCCAAACGTGCTAGAAATTATATAGCTAAAAGTTTATCAGAGTCCAGAAAGACTTCAAATTTTTAAAGTGCTTTCTTCATACCATTTATCAAAAATTTCTTGTTTATTTTATATGTATTATTGCTCTGTTTAACCTTTAGATAAATTAAGTGAATTTATATTTAGGAAAAGGTATCAAAATTAGAGTAACAGGGCTGGAGATTTAGCCCAGTAGTTCTGCCACCTGCTTCGCAAGCGCAAGGACCTGAGTTCGATCCCTGGTACCAAAAAAAAAAAAAAAATTAGAGTAACAACATAATTTAAATTTATAAGAAGTTTGCATATTTAAACTGGACAAGGGACAAAATACGTTTCTCTGATAATCGGGTTTAGAACTTATAAAAGAACCAATAGAAAACATTTCTGTTCTGAGAAAATATAGTTTTGTTAATTTATTGAATAATCTGAATAAAATGACAGATGTAGAAGATAGAAAAAATATACAAAAATCATTATATTTTGGTGCTATACATTGGAAGGATTGAAGGCTTTCGGCTTTCTTTTATAACAATTGCTATGAAACATGACTTATTCAATTCTGCTTTCCAGAAGTGGTTTCGGTCAAGAGCACTTTTGGGGGTGTATTTTTAATATGAATGAATATCTGTGATATACAGTACAAATAACTCATCTTTCAAATTTTAAAACTCAGAAGAAAGTACTACCTAAAATTTAGCCATTATAGTTGTTTTTGTTTGTTTGTTTGTTTGTTTTTTGTATTAAATTCTTTTATTGGTACATTGTAGGTATACAACACAATTACATTTCTCATTGGGAATTGTACCTTTACATAATGCATCTTGGTTCTTATTTTTCCCCATTCCTAGCCCTCCCTTCACACCCTCCAACCTTCCCTATTTACAAAGACTTTATTTCCATTTTTTCCATTTCTCATCATTTTTCCTTTGCCTTCTTTCCTTTCCCCTGCCCTTCCCACTACACCTACCCCTTTGGACCTTTTCTTCCTATTTTACATTATCGATTATTCATTCTAATCATTGGTACATTTTAGGTATACAATATAATGACATTCATCATTGGAAATTTGCACCTTTACATAGTCTCTCTTGGTTCTTATTTTTCATCCTTGCCCAGCCCTCCCTTCAACCCCTCGATTCCTCCCTATTTACAAAGATTTTGTTCCTATTTTTCCATTTTCTCATATTAATCCCATTCCCTTCTATCCTTTCCCCTAGCCCTCCCACTTCCTTCCCCTTTGCCCCTTTTCTTCCTATTTCACATTACCTATTATACATTTAGTCCTTATTTACACTTTCAGTTTCTCACACCAGAGAAACTATTCGGTATTTACACATGTGTGTCCTATTGATTTCACTTAAGAGTGTAGTTGTTGTTTTGTATCTAGGAGATTTATTACTCGGACAAATGGAAAGTGTAACAGGCAAAGAAAAGGCAGCATTTGCCAGTCATGATAGGAGGTGAGGTAGATAGGCATTATTAAAATTAAGAGTATTTAATTAAAGCAAATGCTGCATTTGATTTTGGGTAAACACAGAAGGCATGTCCCTCCTTTTTTTATTGTAAAACAAGACCTGAATAGTAACATTAATAGCACCAGTAGGATAGAGTGAAAATACAACATTTTTCGTAAAATTCCTCAGCAGAGACACTTTTTGAATACACACTTCAGCAAATTAATAGTAGAAAGTTATAAAGTATCATCTTCTTATTGGGGTAAATAATTATACCATATTTATTGAGATAAATAATTAAACTATATTTTTTACAAGTTCTTTCTTTATTCATATGATAATTATATGCTATATGCACTGTTTATATTTTCAGGAAAGCTATTGTTTTCTTATTATGAGAGCACTAAAAGTGTATTAGGGTTTTTAAAATCATTTGGAATATATATTTAAAACTTATTTTAAATGTTTAGTACTTTCCTACGTAAGTAGAACCCATGCATATTTGCTAATTAAGGACATAGGCTTTAAAGTTAGAGAAGTCTTGGTCCAGATTCCAAATTCATAATAAATTTACTGAGCATTGTCTGATTTTATTTTTTACTTTCAACAAGGTTCTTCCTTTAATTTAAATGTTTTTTAAAATCTAATGATCAGGTGGTCATGTTGAGAACAAGCTCATTTCTACCCTGCTTAGTTAATTATTGTGATTGTAAACAAAAGATACACAATTCAAAGACAAGCAACATTTCACATGGATGATGGAAGTGATAATAGCTTAATTCCTGCTGGATCTTTTTTCTCTGCTCTGGCAAGTTCATACTGACCTTGTCCAAAATCTGATGACCTCCCTATTTTACTCAACTGTTTGGAAAGCCAGGCCTGCCATAGCTGGCCCTGAGGGGGTATCTGAAAGACCACTGAGCCACTGACCCATGTCAAGACTGGATTTCAAGTCTGAGCTACAGGCCTCTGAATTAGTTATATATGGGGCTTATTGCACACAAAAGCCTAATGGGCTGCATTTTTCTGCTTATTAGATGTACTACTAAAGAGTCATTATTAAAATCATTTAATTTATTCAGTTTCTTATGCAGATCATTTTCTAAACTGTTGATAAATTTTGATCTTTATCAGAATTAGTATCTTAGAACTAAACATGAATGTTTTGAAATGTGAGGAATGTATGCGATTAGACATCGTAACCAAAGTGTAATGAATTATTTTTCTGGTTGATGAAAAGACCAAGCTAGGGGCCGGAGATTTAGCTCAGTGACATCGCTCCTGCCTTGCAAGCGCAAGGTCCTGAGTTCGATGTCTGGTACCAAAAGGAAAAGAAAAGAAAAGAAAAAAGAAAAAGACCAAGACAGTAGCATTTTAATGCTTGTAAACATTTTGGGGTTTTTTCTGGAAAAAATTCTATATATTGTATTTTCAAATCTAGTTTAGGTTATTGGTACAGCATGGTAGTCTTTGCGTATATCTTGTCAAACCTCAGTTGTTACTTAAATACGGTGTTTAATAGTTTTGATGATAAGAAACATGTCTTGAAGGAAAGCCTTTACTTATATATAAAACATTCATATGTTATTTTACTTTGATTAGATAGGATTTGTCTACCTTAATATCAATACTGTGGTAGGGCTATGATATGAAAAGAGAAAAAAAAATACCCTGTATTGATTTTGTTATTCTGCATTGTAGGTAGTGATTAGGCCCACTTATGTGTATGTGGTTATTGTAGTGTATTTTATAGTATAATGTTAGTTTTTTGTTTTTACATAGGAGCTGATTCCTGAATTTTATTATCTTCCTGAGATGTTTGTCAACTTCAATAATTACAATCTTGGAGTGATGGATGATGGGACAGTAGTATCTGATGTTGAACTTCCTCCTTGGGCCAAAACCTCAGAAGAATTTGTTCGCATAAACAGATTGGTAAGATAGTGATCACCTACTCTGTCATGAACTTGCTCTCGGTTGTCTTTCATTTGTTGATGTTTAATCGTTAACCCTTGGTCTTCTGTACAGGCTGTACTGGATAAGGGTAACTGAAAATGACATAATACTTAACTAGCTGCCATGCGTACTTTATAAAATTTTATTGAATTGAAAGGTGTAATGGGTTATTTTATTCTTTAGGTTTAATGGCTTATTTCATTATTTTATGCAGAATTTAGGTTACTTTCATATACAATTCAAAATTACAAGAAAAAGTTATATGTCAACTGGAATTTGCTTTTTCAAGTATGAGTTTCTGTTGCCAAGAAAAGAACATAATTTTGTGTTTCAGGTCAGAAGGTCCTCACATATTTTGGTAACAAAACTATCTTCAAATTATATCCTATATCTATCTTTTAAAGGAAATCTTCACATCATATTTAGAATATAAAAAGCATATGACTTTGTAATTTACAAGCCCTGCCTTAGTATCATCTTTAACATCCTCTGCCATTTGGGCTCTGTACTATTCTCTGAGAAAGTAAGATTTTTCTTTTTTTGCTTCTAAAGTTTCATAAAAGTTTGGAATAAGAGAGCTGCATTCTCAGTTTAAAAGTAGTTCCAATTGTATTTTTTTTAATTTATAATTAAACAAGGAAAGTAACTGTACTTTGGTTTTCTAGGTGGCATTCCTTACCTTTCATACTATACTTTCATACTGTAACATTCTAATTTTACCTTTGAGATCTTAAATTCATCCTATTGTTTCAGAAATTTCACATTTTATACATACTGGAAACAATGTAGGGGAATGGAAGGGCTTTAGGCTTTGGAGTTAGGCCAGATTCCCCAGCATGAATCAATCCCATTGTTGATTATGAATTCCTGGGCAGTTTCACCTTTCTGAGGCATTGTTTCCTCATTTGTAATATTGAACTAATGAGTAAAAAGTGTATGTTTGTGTGTGAAATATTTAGAATGTTCTCTGGTAAGTCTAGTAGGTGCTCAGAAAATTTTGCCTAATAATCTATCACACTGTTATATATATATATATATATATATATATATATATATATATATAGCATTTTACTTTAATTCAAAGCATTTTTTGAAGAGTCTCACTATGTTATTGTGATTAAAATGAGAGCTCAAGACAAAGCTTAACTTTGAAAGATAGTGAAGGAGACGTCACACTTTTAAATGTAGCAGTTGTCCATGGTTGTGTGGATTTTCCTAGGGGCACGCAGAAGTGAATAGAAGGTACATTGTAGCTACAACTTTTTTTCTTTTAATGATTGTCCTTTTAAAATAGACCTACTAAGTTGTAATTAACCATAACATTCAAATTTTTAAAGGTGTATAATTTGGCAAATTTTAATAGATTCATACAATTATGTAACCATCGCTACTTCCAGCTCCATAAAGTTTCCTCATCACTTGATAGTCCTCCTCTGCCCCCATCCCTAGCCCTAGGCAGCCATTGATTCTTTCTCACTAGTTTTGCTTTTCCAACAAATTTGTATTAATGACATCCTATCTCGTGTGGTCTTTTTCTGCCTAGCTTCTTGGAGTTAGCATGATTTTTTTGCGATTCATTCATGTTGTTACTAGATAAGGCAGTATTTAATTTCTTTGTATTGCTAACGGTATTTTATTATATAGCTATACTACATTTTGTATATTTTTTACCAGTTAATTTGCAATATTATGAATATTTGTGTATAAATCTTAACAAAAAAGTTGTCCTTTGTTTCTATTGGATTGATTACTATGGGTGGAATTCTTGGGTTGTATGATAAGAATATGTTCACTATATATGCCATTTTGTCTTCCCACCAACAATGTATGAAGTTTCAGTTTTTCCATATGCTTAGAAAAGCTTGGCAGTCTTTTTTTTTTTTTTTAGTACCGGGGATTGAACTTGGGACCTTGTGCTTTTGAGGCAGGCGGTGGAACCACTGAGTTAAATCCTGGGCCCAAAGCTTGGTAGTCTTAATTTTAATTATTTTAGTCATCCTAGTAGGATTCTCAGTTAATTTACATAACTAATGATGAATAATATTGGCCTTTTTGTTTATAGACCTATCTGCTACTCATATATGTTATGTGATGAACTATCTAAATCTCTTTACTTATTTTTAATTTGGATTGTCTTTTTATTATTGAATTGTTTTTGTACCTTTATCCAACATAGGCTTTGAAAATATTTTTCAACTAGTCTGTAGCTTCTCGTTTCACTTTTTTTTTTTTTTTTGGTACCGGGAATCGAACTCAGGACCTTGCACGTGCAAGGCAAGCGATGGAACCACTGAGCTAAATCCCCAGCCCTCGTTTCGCTTTTTAATAATGCCTTATGATTCATCATTTCCTAAGAAATAATGTAGGAGCTGGAGATGTAGTTCTATGGTGAAGTGCTAACCTAGTATGCATGAGGCCCTGAGTTTGATCCCCAGCACATTTAAATTTTTTAATTGAATATTGGACATAAAATTAGATTTATATACTACATGAAATGTAAAAAGTATCATCTCTATTTAGAACATGTTTAATAAGAAAAATAAAACTACTGGTTATTATTAAAGCCATTTTTTCTCAAATGTGATTTAAAATTTAAGTGTCAGACTGGGGCTATAGCTTAGAGGTAGAATCCTAACCTAGCATATATAAGGCCTTGGATTTGATCCCCAGAACCCCTCAAAACATAAATAAAACTTTAAGTCTCAAAGGAACCAGCTCTTTATTAATTATCACCATAATTTTTATTTCTAAAAGTATCAAGAGGTTTGTTAGTTTTATTTCATTTTAAAGGAGATCTAAGACACTTGAATAAGTTACATTTCCATTTTTTTCACCAAGAGTTTGACAGTTGTTAAGGTCAGCTGATCTGCTAAAAGAGTAGCTCCATCTGCCCCAGTCTTCCCCAGGACTGATGAAGAACAGAAAAGCCAGGTCTGGTTCTGATGGGTATTCTAAGAACACTAAGGAAAAGAAGATTGCAACTTACCAAACTGTTTTCCGATCAGATTCAGATTTTGGTTGCCCATGCTGTAAACTCAGGCAGGACTTTGAAATTATATACAAAATAGTATTTTGTAGTTTTAACTATACATTTGTTATAACCCATTGTTACATTTTACTTACTCATTTTCCCAGTGATTCCTACACCAGTGAGTTTCACAAATTCCTTTAAACTTTAAGCTCAGAATTAGCTCATATTCTCAAACAAAACGATATAAAAATTCATTGCAAATCAAATGCAAATGTAGTTTAGATTTGAATATTTATATCTTATTATAATTCATAATTAGGAAATATACTTAATTTTACATATGAAAGAGTTTCATAACTCATTTAGTCATCCACAACTACTTACCATATACCTATAATGAGCGAAGCTTTCCACAATACAATCCACATTGATACATTTTATAATTTCCTGTTAGCTTTCTATCAGTGACTAAATTTGTTAGTGCAATGTTTTATGTATCTGTTAGCATGTTATCACATAAGGGCTTTGTCCTCCTCTGCTTGGTTTCCCTCTTCAAGTCCACAGATTTTATGCAATGATTGTAGCTCATGAAATGCATACTACTTTGATCTGTGACCTTTTTGTGGTGCTAATCGGGTTCCTGATATCATTATACCTTACTCATTAATCATATTTCCTGCAGCCCGTCAGGCAGCCAGACAGCACAAGTCCCTGTTTCCAGCCCTCTGTTGGCAGGTTTCTGCTTTTCCAGATTATTACAGACGATACTTTGGCTTCTTATAGCCAGAGCCACATCAAGCTGTGTGTTACAATTAAAGTCAGATGGTCCTCAGGTTGAACAGGCATATAGTGTTGCAGCTGTCTCTCTTCCTGGAACAAACCAGCACTAAGAACAGATGATCTATAGGACAGTGAATAATAACAGATTGTACAATACTGTGTTGGTAGAAGGGGAGCACAGAATTAATTAACTGACACACTTAATCTAAGATACTTAGCATGTCTTTTTAAAGTATTTGGTTGCCAAATACCAATTCAAGGGATAGGATACTTTTAGAGGCATGACTTCATGCTGGACTCAGTGCTATTGCATTTTCTATTTGAATTAGAAGAGTGTAACTCCTCTCTTAACAAGCCATTTCCATTCTCCCAGGTTTCTTTATGTAATGATGATCTAAATGTAGAATTGGTAAATTGGCTAAGTGATGGGATATATAGGCAGAATATATAGATTACATTTTTTAGAAGGCAAACCTACCAAAGTTTAAGTGGTTTTTTAGGTAAATAAATTATATTTTCTTTGTTCTTAACAGTTGGAATCAGGGAAAAATCAAGGTATTATTAATTATATCCCTGAGATTGGTCTGTGTTACCTGAACTGGGGATGGGGGGACATTTTTATTCCTAATACTGCCTTATAAATATAAATAAGAAACAGACTTTTATACTTTCAAATAATATAAAAATGTATGAGTTAAGAGTGCTCATCATTTATCTTATGATAAAATGTCAATTGTATACACATGTACTGTATTGCCTCTCATAACCCTAAAGTTTTAATTGAACAAGAGGCAAAGAAAACCATACTCTAAGCAGTAATAATAGGACTGTTTCTTTTTTTTCCCCCCCCAGTACCTGGGATCAAACTCAGGACCTTGCACTGGGCAAGGCAGGTGCAGCGCCACTGACCAAAAACCCCCAGCCCAAATAGGACTATTTTATTTTATTTTATTTTAGTACCAGGGATCGAACTTGGGACCTTGAGCTTTCAAGACAGGTGGTGGCACCACTGAGCTAAATCCCTGGCCCTAAATAGGACTCTTTCTAAAAGTTGGCCAAGTGGAGCATTTTGTTTTAGCCAAATGATATAGACTTTATTCAAACTATAATCACAGTAATTTGTTCGGTTAACGTGTACTTGTTGAGTACCTACCTGTGGAACAGCACGGTTCGACTCAGTGGGTAAGACAGATGATCTCCTCCCCTTCTCATTGTTACCTTCTTCTTGATAACTTGTTGAAATGGAGAACTTCTCAAGGCCTAGAGGTGACATGAGTCAGCTGAGAAAGCACTCTGTTCTCACTGAGCACTGAGTGCTGAGGTTACCAGTTAGAATCACATTTAGTTGTGTGTGTCTAGTGTAGCTTTTGTCTTCTTTATTATTTCTAATGATGACATAGTTGCTTGATTGAGAAGATAAAGAAAAATAAAATGAGTATGTAGTCCCCTTCCTATTATCATCAAAGAATATTTAGACAAATTAAAAGAAATACTATCTTTCATTGTATTGTCTGATGGCAAATAATTTCAGATTTTAATTTTTAAGAAATATGGCCATTGCTAAAATTTAAATATATTTGAAGCCTTCATAGATCTTCTAGCTCTGAATAAATTAGGTCAACCTTTTGTAACTTTTTCCTTTGAATAGAAAATGTACAATTCTCAACTGATTATAGCACAGTTAAGGGTATGGAATTTTATGTTTCCAATGAAAACATGTAAGGAAATGACATTTAGAAACCTTATTCTTATAGGCAACATTTTCCATATTTTTTAGAATTTAAATACCAGAAGCTAAAATGCTTTTCTTTTAATATTGTTCTTTTCTAGTTGCCTTTCTATTTTCCACATTGATAATAATAAGATCAAGAATGTAAACAGCCACAGTGGCTGCAGCTGGAAATAGTAATTTTTTAAATAGTATTTCTTTTGTTTGTTTGTTTGTTTTTGGTACCAGGGATCGAACTCGGGTCCTTGCGCTTGCACAGCAGGCGGCAAAACCACTGAGCTAAATCCCTGGCCCTTAAATAGTATTTCTTAAGTGCAAATCTCTCCTCCACCAAGTCTTGTGCAATGGTCAGATATAAATTCTTAGGGAATGTAGGCAAATGTCTAAGTTCAACATAAAAACCAGTCTAAGTATCAATGGGCTTGCTTTCTTTTGCTAGACTATAACAAACTAATATTAAATAACAAAGGGCCAGTACAGCCCAAGTCCCCTCTGAAAATAAGAACAGGTTTCAGAGGGACTTGCTTTATCAGATGTCAGTAATTACTATAAAGCTGTAGTGATTGGACTTAGGAGGACTAGACGAAGGCAAGTGAATAGAGAACCTAGAAGCAGACCAGGACATAGGAAGAAACTTCATGTACAATAGAACTGGTATTGGCAGATCTGTGGGGAAAGGGAGGACTTTTCACTTTATGATGCTGAAATAGTTAGGGTTGCTGTAACAAACCATGACAAACTGAATGGGAATAGCAGAAATGTTTTAGTATCACAGTTCCCCATGTGCTTTTGAGAAGAATGAATATTCAGCTATTATTGGATATTTCATAGATGTTAGTTAATCGAGTTGGTTTATTGTGTTCAAGTCTTCTGTATCTTTGCAAATTTATGTCTAATTCTATACATTTTCATTACTCGGATATTGAAGTCTCCAATTGTTGTCAATTCTGGCAGTTTTTGCTTTATCTATTTTTGGGCTCTGTTATATATATTAATATATAAGTTCCTTATGGCTGCTGTAGCAAATTGCTCATAAACATTTGATGGTTTAAAACAACAGAAATATGGGCCAGGCATTTACCTCAGTGGTTCCGCTGCCTACCCCAGCAAGCGCAAGCACCCGAGTTCAATCCCTGGTACCAAAAAAAACCCAAAAACCTAAAACAACAGAAATGGACTTGTCATTGTTCTAGAGGGCAAAAGTCTGAATTGAGTATCACATTCCCTCCGAAGGGTGTCTGCCTCTGTCTTCATTGCACTGCCCCCTCCTCTTCTGTCTGTAGAGTCCTCTCCCTCTCCCTTATCCCATGTCTCCCTCTGTCTCTCCCTCTCCCTCTCTCTCTCCCTCTCTCTCTCCATCTTCCTTATCCCATACCTCCCTCTCTTCTGTCTCTCCCTCCATCCCTCCTTACCTCCCTCCATCTTAGAAGGATACATGTAATTACATTTGGGGCCCTTCCTGATAACACAGGATAATTTTCCTGGGTTAATGTCTTCAATTTAATCACATGGCAAAGGCTCTTTCCCAAATATGGCAACATTTACAGAGTCCAGAGATTTGGACTTGATAACTTTCCAGGGAAGAAGGTGTATTTTTCAACCTGCCACAGTGCATATCTGTTCATAATTGTTACATCTTCTAGGTGAATTAACTACCTCTTTCTTTTTTTGGTGTAAATAGACCTCCTTTGTTTCCAGTAATTTTTAAAAACATTATTATGTTTGATATTTGTTGCCTCATATACTTTTTCCTATTCTTTTACTTTCACCCTGTTTTGGCTTTAATCTAAAGTGTATCTTCTGTAGATAGCACATTGTTCGATCATGTTATTTATCCAGAGTGACCTTCTCTGCCATCTGATTGAAATTTATACTCCATTCACATGTAATGCTGTTATTTATATGATAGGATTCATGTCTACCATTTTATTGATTATTTTCTTTCGTCTTGGATCTTTTGTTCTTCTTCACTCATCACCTTTTTTGGTATTAAATAGATATTTCTAGTCTACCATAGTTTTTATTAAGCATGTCTTTCTTTCGACATGTGGTTCTGCTATGTTGCTCAGAACCTCAAACTCCTGGTCTCAAACTCCTGGGCCCCAGTGATGTTCCTGCTTCAGCCTCCCTGGTAGCTGGGACTATAGGTGAGCATTGCCAGACAAGGCCGTAAACTCCACAGGATCTAGTGGTCAGCTTAGCCGGAAGCCTCTGTTTCCAGGACAGAGCAGGGACCCCTGCCACGTAAGTCAGAACATTCATATTTCTGTGGTGAAGCAGCCTGTTCATGTCTGCTTTCTGTGTTTCCTTATCACTGTGCTGACTGTCCCCCTTCTGGTAATCTTTCTTCACAGGGCATGCTAGTCTTAGACAAATTCATACGGTTAGACTTTTAGAAAAACCTGCTGCACTCGCTATGAGAAGAATTTGATCATTTCTTGCTTTAAATTCTTGAGGTTCCTTGATGTACTGACCTCAGGAAAAGAAATAAAACCTCATGTATGGTGACATAGCACTTGTTCAGAGCATGTAGAGCTCTCTGGAGGTTAGATGTAAAAGAAGAAGACAGGGAAGAGAAAGAAGTGTGGACGAAAGATAGAAGGAGAGGGACATTTTCCTTGTACTAAAGGTTGAATAGCCTCAGCCTTTCTATATTTTATTTTGAGATAGGGTCTTGGCATAGTTTTCTAGGCTGGGCTCAAACTTATGATTCTCCTGCCTCAGCCTCCCAGACTGCTGGCATTATAGGCATGTGCTGCCATGCCCACCTGATCCTTCTTCTGATGAAGAGAGAGGACCACAAAGTCCACCTTTTACTCTTTCCGTCTTAATCTGCTTGTCAGTTATCACCAGAGTGTGCTGCCAGTTGCAGCTGGATGTCATCCTATCTGCCAGGGCCTCGTGATAACAGTCAGAGAGGAGAGTGAGGCTGGCGGCCTCCGAAGTGCAGCCGGACTTGAATTCACAGAGGAGCTCTTGCTCTGCTTTTTACTGCCATTGCTTTTGGTGGTGCTCTCCCCGGGGAGCGGGGCTGTCCTGCAGTCCTTCACATCTTTGTCCCCTGCTCTGGCCCAGTCACCTGCAGCCCAGCCGCAGTGTACCTGAAAGGCAGCGTCTCCACTGTGGGTTTCGTCTGCTCTGGGTGCTTTCGTGCAGCTCTGCACAGGAAAACCCAAGATGCGACTGCTCACCCTGATGTTGATGCCCGCTTGGCTTGCCAGGAGCTGGTGTGTGTCCAGCACACTTTCATCCAGCAAACAATTCTGTATATACTGGAAAATTTCCTTGAATGTGGTAACCAGAACATGACCTTCCCCCAACCAAAAGTAAATAAATAAAATAAGAAAGAGGAAGAGAATCACTCACTGCCTGCTTTTCCAGCATAATTTATTTTCTGATCCGACTGATTCCTTTCACCGCATATTTTAGAATTATCATTAGAAAATGATGAAACTGTAGAATTCATATCAAAACACTTATAATACTAGGACACAATGAAAAGGTGAGGAAATGTTGTATAAATATCAAAACTACATCATTTTATCTCCATTAGCAGTTATTCCGAATAAGTGTTAGGATAATTTCTGTATATGGTTGTACCCTGATTTTTTTTTAAGCCATGGTAAATTTAATTTGTATTACAGTATTTCTATAACATTAAATAATATTTTTTTTTTGGTACTGGGGATTGAACTCAGGACCTTGCACTTGCGAGGCAGGTGGCAGAACCACTGAGCTAAATCCCCGGCCCCTAAATAAAATATTTGATTAGATGACATGACCGATTTTTATTTTACATGGACATTTACCTTTCAAAATTTTCTGAGGCATTTAGAATTTCTGTAGCTTAGATCAGTTCTTGAATTTGTTTCTTTTCTTCTCTCCCTCTCTTTCTTATGTTCTCTCATTTTATATTTTAATTTTGGTTTCAGGCATCAATGACCTGCTAAAAATATATTGTTTCGAGTGTTAACCTTAGACGTTATTTTTAAGATGTCATTTTTAAGATACATATTTTACCTGAAAATAATGTCGACATTACAAAAAGTTACAAATATAAAAATAGCACATAGAATGCTCAGACTTTTTACACTGACTGTTGTTAAAGTCCCCGTTTTTTGTTGTGTGACTTTTCTCCCTTCCTCCTTTCCTCCTTCCTGTCTCTCCTCACTTTTGTCTATCCTTGTGTGTGTGCATGTACACATACATAATATATGTAATATTTTTACTGATTCCTTTAAAGGTAAGTTACGTACTTCATCATCTTTTCCCTCAAATATTTCAGTATGTATCTCTTAAAAATAGCAATATTTTCTTCTGTAACTACAGTTTAGTTATCTGTTTCAGTATTTACTTCTGTCTAATATGTTCTTCATCTATGAATTTTGTTAGTTGAGCCAGTAATACACTTTATACAGAAATTCTGGTACAAGATCTATTTTAGGTCAGGTTATTGCTTTTAATTGACATGCAAATTCTTAGCCATTACCGCCCCTGTAACCCTACTTATATTAGTTTCCTGGGGCTTCTATAACAAACCACTGCAAAGTGGGTAGTTTAAACAACAGAAATGTATTGTCTCTCAATTCTGGAGGCTGGACATCTGGGATCTAGGTGTTCCCCAGGCATTCTCCCTGTGACAGTGCCAGGGAAGGATCTGCTCCTGGTAGGTCCTTGTGGCAGCACTTGCTCCAGTCTTCCTGGCCTTCTCCTCGAGTGTGTGTCTGTCTCTATCCTTCTTTATTTTTTTTTGATACAGGGAATCGAACTCAGGACCTTGCACTTGCAGGGCAGGTGGTGGCACATTGAGCTAAATCCCTGGCCCTCTTAATCCTCTTTTATGAAGAAACCAGGCATGTTGGATAAGGGTGTCATTTTAACCTGATTATGTCTGTAAATAAGCTGTCTCCATGTAAGGTGACATTCTGAGGTACTAAGGTACTGGGAGTGTGGACTGAAACACATGAAGATGTATTAGAAGGGACATAACTCAAACCATAACATCCACTTAATTACCGATCTTTCCCAAAGCAGAAGTAGTCTTCTTATGATTGCTCCCTTCTCTCTGTCTCTGTCTCTCTCTGTCTCTCTCTCTTCTCTGTCTGTCTCTCTCTCTCTCCCTCCCCCCTCTCTCAATTTGGGGATCAAACTCAGAGCCTTATGCATCATAGATATGTAGGCTACCACTGAGCTATACCCCAATCCCTCGTTTTATTTTCATTATTTCACAATCAGTTATGGTGTATCCCAAATTATAAAATTATAATATGGAATGGACTATGATTAAATCCTTTTAACAATAAATTGATATAATTTGTGATGCAGATTTCTTGAAGAAATTTAATGTGTGTGTCACCAGCAAATCACTTGTTTAGGTTTCTGGATTATCTTGAGAACATTCTACTGGCACGAGAGGAAACCATGTAAAAGAACTATTTTTCTTTAAGCTGTATTAAGACACTTACAAATTGGATGCTCCCTAAAGGAGCATCCCTGAAGGCTTTCACAAGTCCTGCTTTAAAACTTAAGTGGTTACTTTTAGCCTTCCTAGCTCAGTAACGTGTTATGCAGGGTGTTGTACAACCAACTTGCTTACATCCCCAGCTTCATCTCTTGCAAAATACAGTTCACTCATACTGAATAACACTTAGATTTCTCTGTAGTTCTGTGTTCTCTCAAATCTTATAAGGTGCTTCATTTGTCTATAAAAAAATGTACATTGCTCTCCCAAAATATATACACACATATTCCTTCCCTTTCTCTCTGCCTTCCCCCTTTGGATTCCTTTGGGAAGACTTGATTTATGTACCTCTCCTACTTTCTCCTTGCCATCATATGTACCAGGGCATCTTGGCTGTTCCTCTTGCTTGCTCCTTTAGCTCCACATCTCCACACACTTCCAGCACCCTTGTGGTCTTTATTGTCGTTTGTTTCCTCCATGAGGTGTTGACTTTTGTGGCTCTCTTTTTCTTCTGGCTCATCTGGGCAACTGCAGTCATTTTTAAAAGAATGAAAATTAGATGAGCCTGTAAAGAATTCAGAAAAGAACCAAAATGGATTAGGACCAGAGTAATACCTAGGCTTCTGTTTGAGAGCCAGCTGCACTCATTTGTAGTGCCTGCCAGGAATGCTTAGCAGTTCCTGCCATGGTTACTGGAGAGGAGAATTTAGCCTTTGGTGTTCCTGTGCATCATACCGGAGTATAAGTCTGTAGTGAGAGAACATATCCCGTAGTGAGATTTATGAAGAAAGTGACACAAAAAAGTCTGCAAATGATGGGCATAGTGTTTCAGTAAAACACTTCAGTAGTTTAGTAAGAAAATACTAAATACTTTTAGTAATTTACTAAAGAGAATTTCTGGTTAAATAAATGATTGACAGAAAATATGAAAAAAGCAATTATAAGGCATGTTATAAAGAATTTATTAAATAATAAGAATGCTGCTACCACATTTTCTTTGCAGTTTAAGGTTTTATCTTTTAATTTTTAGGGTATATTTATATTTGCTAGTATAGGTTAGACTTCAAAAATGGTATTGTAGAGGGCAGAGGAGGTGAGCCAATCCCAGCGCCCAGGAGGAGGCTCCCTGGCCGCCATTCCACCACTCCCAGGGCAGAGGAGGTGAGCCAATCCCAGCACCCTGGAGGAGGCTCCACGGCTGCCATTCCACCACTCCCAGGGCAGAGGAGGTGAGCCAACCCAGTGCCCAGGAGAAGGTTTCCTGGCTTCCATTCCACCACTCCCAGGGCAGAGGAGGTGGGCCAATCCCAGCCCCCAAGAGGAGGCTCCCTGGCCACCATTCCACCTTTCCCAGGGCAGAGGAGGTGAGCCAACCCAGTGCTCAGGAGAAGGCTCCCTGGCTTCCATTCCACCACTCCCAGGGCAGAGGAGGTGAGCCAATCCCAGCAGCCAGGAGGAGGCTCCCCGGCCGCCATTCCACTGCTCCCAGGGCAGAGGAGGTGAGCCACACAGGTGCCAGCAGCACCCCCCCACACACCCCGCTCCTTGTGGAAATGACAAGACCATAAACAAGCCTCAAAAACAAGACTTCCAGACCACCTAGAGCAACCCCAAAAGGAAACGAGATGGAACAATCTGATATTCAACCACCTGGACTCCCTGAACTGGCAACAAAAGAAGATCTGGAAAAAATGAAATCAGAAATAATTTCTCAGATAGCAGCAGAGATTGTGCCCATAGTGCCAGACATGATTAATAAGTCTAGAGAGGACACAGATAAAAGAAATACAGGAGCTGAGGAACATGATGGAATCCCAACATAGGAAACAAATGGAATCCATAAAACAGATACAAACAGATTTCCAGGAGATTAAAAACTCCATTGAAAGTCTACATACCAGAATGAGCCAATGCGAGGACAGAATTTCAGATATAGAAGATAAGATTGCAATTAGTGACCAGGAAAAGAAAAATTTCTTTAAAATTGTAAGAGACCATGAAAAATCAATCCAGCAGCTGCTAGACAATGCAAAGAAGAATAACATAAGACTGATTGGAGTCAATGAAGAAACAGGAGAGAGTGCAGATGACATAAAAAAACTGTTCACAGAAATAATGGCAGAAAACTTCCCAAGCAGGGGAAAAGATCTTGACATACAGATAAGGGTGGCATATAGGACTCCGACTAACCTTGATCAAAAACAGTCTACACATAGGCATGTAATAGTTAGGATTCCAGAAGCCCAACAGAAGAACAAAATTCTACAAGCAGTGAGAGAAAAGAAACAAATCACATACAAAGGAAAGCCCATCAGAATCACAGCAGACTTCTCAACGCAAATCCTCAAGGCAAGAAGAGCTTGGAGTGATGTATTTCAAGCCCTAAAGGAAAACAGCCTCCAACCCAGATTGATGTACCCTGCAAAACTATCTTTCAAAATTGATGGAGAAATAAGATACTTTCATGACAGAGAGCACCTTAGGAACTTCATGAATACCAAACCAACACTCCAAAAAATTTAGACAATACCCTAGGAAAAGACGATGAGGATCACAACCCCAGGAAGCCCAGCAGAGTGAATCCATTGGGCGTGACAAATTAAACACAAAGGGGGAGACTCCAACAAAAAGAAAAAGTCATGACAAGGCTTTTAAAACTTTTAACTTCATCTCCCTAATGAGTGTATAATTCAATCTTGTTATTGTACTGATTAGTATTTTTCTGATTCTAGTGTTGCACACCTTTCCTTGTGCTGGATTGGCTATTTATCATCTTCTTGTGTCTACTTTTTTTTTTCCTTTGATACCAGGGATCGAACTCAGGTCCTTGCGCTTGTGAGGCAGGGGGCAGAACCACTGAGATAAATCCCCGGCCCGATGTGTCTACTTTTTAATTGGGTTGTCTATTAATGAGCTATAAGTGTTCTTTATATATTCGGGTCGTAGGTTATATGCATTGTAAATATGGTCTGTTTTAAGAACTACTTTTCATTTTAACAATGTCATTTACAGTTCTAAATTTTCATGGAATCTCATTTATCAGTTTTTTTCTTTTATACATCATGTTTTTTGTATCCTAGGAAGTTCTTGCCTACCCTAAATTCATAAACATTTTCCCTTATAATATTTTCTTAAAGTTTTATAGTTTTAGTCTTTCATATTTAGGTTCATAGATCCTTTCAAGTTATTTTTATGTATGGAAATAAAGGGTTGAGTTAATTTTTTATATACAGATACCAGGTGTTCTAGGGCCATTTGCTGAAAACACTATCTTTTCTTGAATTGAGTTTATATTCTATAAAATGTTAATGTTAAATAATCTTTCAAAACTCAGTGGACCATATATATGTGATTCTATTTCTAGATTCTCTGTTTTATTCCAATGATCTATATGTCTTTCCTTACACCAACACTGCCTTGATTACCGTAGCTTTAGAAGTCTTAAAATTAGGTAATAAACGTCTTCCAACCCTGTTATTATTTTTTTTTTACTTTTCCAGGTCCTTTGTACTCCTACATAACTTTTAAATTTCAATATCCAATTCTTCATTTATAGCAAGTATACACAGACCTGAATTTTTATGTGTAGCTTGTGTTTTCTAATCCTGCTAAATTCAAATACAAGTTCTAGGGGCTCCTAGAGATTTCTTAGTATTTTCTCTGTAGATGATCATTTCATCTACATATAAAGATTTTGCTTCTACCTTGCCAATCCTGTCATAATTGTGTCATTTTATTGCCAGACTATTTTGGTTTGGGCCTATGTTTCAAAGTTTAATGGACAGATGAAGAGTAAGCATATCTGCCCTTGTTCCCCACCTGAGGAAGAAAGCATTGTATCTTCTCCTTTCATATAAGGCATTTTTCCTGGAAGTATGGAGTACATGTCTTTGATCTGTTGAGAAGGTTCTGTTCTACTTCTAGTCTCCTGATAGCTTTTATCATGAACAGCTGTAGAATTTAGTCCAATAGTTTTTCTCCAACTAGTGACAGGATCACATGGCTTTTTCCTTTCCTTTGCTAAAATGATGACTTATGGGGGTGGATCTTCCAATGCTGGACCAACACTGCCATCCCTATAATAAAACCACTTTCTATATACTGCCAGATCTGACTTCTAATACTTTGTTTTGTTAAACAAATTTCCATCTATGTTAATACTTTTTCTTCTATTATCTTTATCCAGTTTTAGGATTAGCACAATATTGATTTCCTAAAATGAGAGGAGAAGTGTTCCTTCTTTTTTCTGCTTTAAATGCTTGATATAATTTATCAGTTAAAATGTTTATGAGCCTGCTGTTGTCATATAGGTAGGTTTTCAAGCTAGGAATATACTTTCTTTAATAGGTGCTATTCAAATTTTATATTCCTCCAGAGTTAGTTTCATTAATTTGTCTTCCAAGGTACTTCTTAGAAGTTGTCAAATTTATTTCAAAACAAATTTTTGTAATGTGCTTTCTATATCCTTTTAAATTCTGTAAAATCTGTGATAATGTCTCCTAGATCTTGATATTGTAATTTTAAAAATGTATAATTGATACTGTGTAATAGGAAGGAAAGGTCTAAAGCAGCAGGGGAAGTGGGAGGGATAGGGGAAAGGAAAGAAGGGAAAAGAAAAAATATGAGAAAAGGGGAAAAATGGAAACAAAAAGTCTTTGCAAATAGGGAAGGATGGAGGGGGTGAGGGGAGGGCAGGGGAAGGGGGAAGAAGTAAGAATCAAGATACTCAAGTAATGGTACAAGATCCCAATGATGAAGGTAACTATTTTATACCTAAAATGTACCAATAAAATTAATGGGGGTAAAAAAATTTTTTAAAATGGTATTGTAAAACTACTCTGAATGATTAGGTACAGGCATTCTACCATCATGAATCCCTTGGAATCGTACCTTCTTCTATTATTCTGGAAATATATTTTTAAGTAATCAAAAGTACAAAATAATTTTTCATATAAAGCATTTTTGTATCAATTACCAATAAAGTTAACTTCCAGTACAAGCAAAATTGTTTTCTCTACAGCATGAGGGAGCATGGAGAGCAAAAGTAAGGACTAATGTTTGAGCAGCGGCATCTACTTTTTCTTTTTATGCGCTCATCAAATTCACTTATTTTCTTCTGGGTTTACCTGAATTTTCCTGTGAAAGTTTCTTGATTGCATTTCCCTTAGGTTGGTCTTACTTACCATACAGTATATCTGTGATCATTTTTTCTTTGTAAGCAAAATCTCTTATACATTGTGCTTTGTTAATCCCATGCTTATTTAGGGCTGCCCCTTTCCCCGTGGCACATATTTTAATTCTACCAACAAAATGCTTGTGAAGAAAATCTCTCACAAATTTGCATCTTCCAGTATTCTCCTCTTTCTACCTGATTTTTCTTCTCTGCATTGGGAAACATGATAAAATATATTTGAATAGCTTCTGTAATTTTCTATAACATTCATTGCATAATGCATTTTTCCATAAATATAATTTGTTCTGTTTTGCTTGGTTTAATGAGATTTTGCTCTTTAAAGCTTTTTGAAAAGATAGTAACTGCCATACATTGAGCACTTAATGTGCACCAGACGTTACTGTAGGCAGGTTATGGAGTAACTCATTTAACCCTCACAGCACTCGTGTCCTGACTCTAGATGACACAGCTGAGACACAGAGAGGCTACCTAATTTGCCAAGCTCACAGATCTAGTGATTTTTTTAGCTGAGATTTTAATGCAAGATACTGTGGTGTTAAATTCTATACTATCCTACCCATAATGACATCACATTACTGCATATATTTTAAATAAACAGTAGCTGGGTACAGTGGTACACGCCTGTAATACCAGTACTCCAGGAGACTGAGGCAAGAAGATCAGAAGTTCAAGCCCAACCTGGGCAGTGCAGCAACTTAGCAAGGCCCTGCCTCAGAATAAAAATACAAAAGGACTGGGAAAATAGCTCAGTGTAAAGGCCCTGGGTTTACGTAAACCTCAATTGCTAAATATACGAACAAACAAGTAGTCATTGTACAAGTGAGGTCATACCTATTAAAAACTAGAGAAAAGAACAATTTACAGTATTAAAAGTGCAGATATAAAAATGTATGTACATGCTATCTGAGCATAATAAAAATATTACTAGGATATACACTTACACCTTTTTCTTTTTGGTATTGGTGATTGAAGCCAGAGCCCTGCACATGTTTGGCAAGTACTCTACCACTGAGCTTTCCCCAGTTTATCAAAATCTTTAATAATTAACACTTGAGTGGTTTTCATTTTTCCTTTTTTTGTTTTTTGTTTGTTTCTTAAATAATTGAGTAACTTATTTTTAATAATAAAAGTAAATGGCAGATTATGTTTGGAAATGGTAAAATGTGACATATTATATATTACGAAAATGTTTAGTATTTGTATTAGGGTTCCTCAGAGAAACTGTGTGTGTGTGTGTGTGTGTGTGTGTGTGTGTGTGTGTGTGTATGTGTGTGTATGAAGAGATTTATTACGGGAATTGATTTCATGCATTTCTTGAAGCTGAGAAGTCCCATAATATGCTATCTTTAAGCTGGAGATCCAGGAAAGCCAGTGGAGTAATTCAGTCCAAGTGCAAAGGCCTGGGAAGCAGGGCACCACTGGTGTAAGTCCTACAGTCCGAAAGTCGAGATCCAGGACCTTGGATTTCTATGGGCAGGAGGAGAGTGTCCCGACTCAGGGGTGGAGGCAATTCACCTTCCTTGACCACTTCTGTTCCGCTTTGGCCTTCAGTGGTGATGTGGCACCTTCCACACTAGTGACGGTGGATCTTCTTCACTCAGTCCTGATTCAGTGCTAATCTCTTGGAAACACCCTCACAGAGACTCCTAGAAATACCATTTTACCACCTACCTGCATACCCCTGAGCCCAGTCAAGTTGACACATAAAATGAACCATGACAGTAGTCCACAGGCGAAAGATGTTGAGGGGAAAATGCTTATTTACTAAATAGAGAATAATTTAAAATGTTCACTCATTACCCTTTCCTAGGCACTGACATTTGACAAGTGTCCTGTCGGCTGAGTAAACTTCTAATCTAGAAAAGTATGAAGTAAGATGATGGGATTTTCTATCTGACTGTAGCACAGATTTCTTCAGAAAAAAGAATCAGGGGTGCAGCTTGAGAGGTAGGCTAAGGCCACATCTCTGAAGAAGCTCTTATACGTTGCTAAGGAGTTAGTGCTCATCTCACAGAGAGCCAGGAGTCAGTAGAAAGACTGGGAAGGATGTAGTTACATTTAATTTGTTCATTAGGAAGATGTCAGGGTGGACTTTGGATTAGAGTTGGGAAAGAATGGACATAGGAAAGCCAGTTACAGGCTGTTAGGAGTTCCTGGGAACCAAGCAGGAGATTATGACAACCTAAGCTAAAGCAGCGACAGAGAGGATAGAGAAGATACTCAGGATTCTAGAGACTTGTCCAAGCCACATGGCATAGGGAAAGCAGCTGAAGATGATCTGGAGGTTCTCAGCCTAGGTAACTAGATGAAATATGACATTATTAAAGGAAGTATTACAGAAAGAGAAGCAAGTTTTGAGGAAGATAAATTCATTGTTATAGGTGAGAAAATATTTTAATATGATTTTCAAAATTTATGAGGGTAAGAAATTATAATAAATAATAGAATAAATGATAGTATTGTGAGTATTTTTTAAAATCTTGTTCATTTTACAAGTACTGTACTGTCATAGAGTTAGTGTGTAATTGATTAAAGTAATTAGAATGCCTTTTTTGACTTTTCTGGCTCATTTTCCCATATTAGCTTTTCTGATCTTGTATTTGAACTGTGGCAATACCTTCCTTCTCCTATCTGTGCCTCAGTTTTATACATTTAGTACATGGCTGATAAATTTATCTTCCAAACAGGCAGCACAATCATGTTATTCTTTTGGATTTAAGCATGACTGTAAATATATATAATAGTGTTTATTTAGGTAGTATCCATACTCAGGTGGGATACCTTGCTACACATAGAAATTAAGCCTATAGTATGTTGGTATATTGTCACAGAAATTTTCTGTCTCTGACATTGTTTCAAATATCTTTTAAGAGTGAAATCTGTTTCCTCTAACTTGCAGCCACTGATCCTCCTTTGTTACAAAGATCCAAGAAAGCAGATTCATAGCTCACTTTAGTCCTCATCTATGGTACAGTGGCCATATGGCTGCTGTGTCTTTTTATTATTCTATGAAATTCCAAATATATTTTGTCATCTTATGACTCTCCTTTATTTTAAAGTTTATTATAACTACTGCCTGTTAGTCTTGTCCTCCCTCTCCTTCTTACTTGTAAATGGTGGCTTAACTTTATCAAGATTTCAGTGACTATTCATTGATAGATATACAACTCTAATACAAGTAAATTAGCATATTTTACATATGTAATAAATTCGATCATGTATTTTACACTTTCATATTAGTTGCCTCAGTAAATTTTATGAAGTTGTATGCTACATGTAAGAACAAGTATGAATGTGTTATATACTCATGCTCAGATGAGCATTTAACAATACAGTAACAGTGTTTGAGTCTTCAGTACTGACCATGATTAAGTTACTTAACCTCTTGGCAGTACATAGATATTGGTTATTGAATAGGGCAGCAGGTTTTAAGCATTATGACAGATTTAGAATGAGTGTAATACAGTACTAAATGATCACATGGCCACTAAAGCCAAGGAATTATTATGTAAAAGGAGATTAAATTTTCCCTAAGGTAGTAGCATAATACTTTTTTGGTGTGGAAATGCATTCACTAGAGAAAATTAATAGGTGGGTCCAATTGCTGAGTTTTGTACAAGGGCATCTGAAATTATTACTCCTGTGAAAATGTGTTCAGCCTACTCTTTATATAAAAGTGTCTGAAATTCATGAATTAGATGCTTATAATCTAGCTCTGGTTGATAAAATCTGCATTGCAACTCCAAAGAAATTAGTGATTATGGAAAACTTGAAATTAATAATGCCATAAAGAATTAAATTATGAATTCAGGGTCTGGAATTATATACAGGGGGAAGAAAGATTTTATTATAATACATGACTTGCAAGTAAACCATTTATAAAATAATTTCAGCACATTTCCCTCACTGCTTCTAAAAGTCCAGTGCTGCATTCAGTAAATGTTTATTGGTGTCTACTCTTTTCCAAATACTATGCTCAATTCTGGACTGATACAAAGAAAAATGTAATAGAGTATATACCTTGTGGGAATTCACCATCTAATAGAAATAATCACTACAGAATGTGATAAATTGGAGCATAAATGACAGAGCAGCTACTTCATTCAGGAATGGAGACATTTGAGCTAGGTATTGAAGGACTGATTTGCCATTTGCTATGGACTGAATTGTCTTCCCTTAAACTTTGTACATTGAAGCCCCAAACTGCAAAGTGATGGTATTTGAAGGTGAGGCTTTTGAGTGATAATTAGATTTACATAAAGGCATGAGGTTGAGGCCCTCACGATGGGATTGTAAGAAGAATACCAGAGAGCTTGCCCTAGCGTCCATACCCTTTTGCATTCTGTCTTCCTCCCTCCCTCCATTCATCCTTTCACACCCTACCACCACCAGCATATGAGAAGACCAGGAGAAGGCAGCTGTGTAAAACCAGGAAGAGAGAGTACTCACAAAACCTCAACCATGCTGGCACCACAGTCTCTGACTCTAGCCTCCAGAACTGTGAGAATATACATTGCTGTTGTTGAAAGTACCCAGTTTATTGTGTGTTGTTACAGTAGCCCCAGCTAAGATCCCATCCTAAGATGAACATTGTAGATGGGGGGGACAAAGCAGTCAAAGGTATGTTGGATGAATGATGAACTGTTCAGTATAGCTCGGGAGAATAAGGAAGTGATGGAAAAGTGAGACTAGAAAGGATATTTTGAAATTTAACCTATGAACAATAGTAATATATCTACTTTTTAAAAGGGTAGGAATCAGATTCTTATTTCAGAATTCTTATGTTACTCAGACGGCAATAGGTTGGAGAGAGAAGAAACTGAAGGTAAAGAAGTCAGTTAGGAAGGTGTGAGCCGAAAATTCTGAGAGCCAGAACTAGAGGAGCATCAGTCTAGAAAAAAGAGGTGACCGAAAGTCCACTGTTTCCAGTGCCTAGCACATCACCAGCCGTGTGCTGACGTACGCCCAAACAATCACATTGACCCGCTATCTTAGGGAATTCACCATGCAGGAAGTCAACAAAGACAGAACCAGCAGACATATTATTTCCTCAGCCCACTCCTGTCACAGTATGTGATATGGTGTCTGGCCCATAGTCAGAAGCCAGTAACTCCTTGTTAAGTCACACGTGTCCTCTGGCCATCATTTTTTAATCATCCTAGGAAATACATTTCATATTTGAGTATAAGTGACTTCCATCTGGTCACATTAGGGCTTCCATCTGGTCACATTGCCTGTAAGACTGTGGACATTTACCCTGTTTCTCTAAATCAAACTATTTTTATAGTCAGTGTTTAAGGTTTAAAGTTTCACACAGACCAAAAAGTAGTGGTTGAATGAAGATGGATGGAGCCTTCCTGAAGTAAAAGTCTGAGCCTTAAGGTAATCCGAGGATTTAGTGGTAATCTCACCCATGATGTCACCAAAGAGCCAAGTTTCTTCAGCCCCTTCCGCCATTACCCACCATTAGCTTTGCTTTTGTGGTCACACGTCATGTTCACATTTTAGGTCTTTATAGAGAGGCAAGAGAACATGGAGGGTGAACAGCTTCTTTCTTTATAGGGTATGACTAGGAAGTTGAGCATATCTTTTCTGGTCACATTCTAGTCTTTAAAATTGAGTCACATGGTGACTCCTACCTGCTTGGAATTTGGGTAGTATCAAGCTGGGTGTTTTCCCTGACATAGGAAATAGACAGTGGGAAGCAGTTAGTGGTCTGTGTTGCAATAACAAATCAGGAAATTGATATTATAAATATGCCCGGAGAAATTTTCTGATTTTGACTTGGGGGTTTCTACTAAAACAGTTTATAGCCTTGTTAGTGTCACCTTATTTCATCAGAATTGTCTTTATCATCTTTCCTTTTCCCTTCCTGGTACCATCTTGAGAAGGATCAAGGTATCAATGCACATAAAAAGTGGTCACCCACTGATAGAAGAAACTACAGAGAATGAATTTGAATCCCTTAAAGAAATAGTTTTTGTCTGTTTTGTATCACACAGTCTATGAAAGAAAGATTTGTGGAGGAAGGAAAGGCCAAGAGTTCTAGAATAAGATCAGCAAAAAATGAGCAAACAGCTTTATTCACAGTTAGCAGTGGAGTCACTTCTAAAATGCAGTTGCTCTAGACTTCGGGCAGTTATCCAAGAGTAGCAAAGGTACCCCTGATGAGAGGGAGATGGGTTGGGAGGTGGCAGAAAATATGGTGTGGGGAAGGAGGTAGATGTTCCAGGAGGAAAGTGTGCCATTCTCAGTCCTCAGAAAAGATGGCGAAAGTGCACGCAGTCCGGGGAAAGCGCATTGTCTGGGCTTATCTAGAAAATGGATGGCTTAGGAAAGTTGAGCAAAAGTGTATTCTCTAGCTCTGTGCTTCGCAAAAAAATGGGCAGCTTAGGCCTAAGGCCTATAAGGTTTATATGAGTTACAAAAAGTTCTCAACTCTTGTAGAAGGAAACTTTCTATTTTAACTTGTGTGATAATCAAATCAATCTTACGCTAATAATGTAAAATGAAATACCAAAATATAAGGTAGAATTACCAATCAGGAGGGTTTTTGTTTTGTTTTGTTTTTTGGTACCAGGGATCGAACTCGGGTCCTCATGCTTGTGGGGCAGGCAGTGGAACCACTGAGCTAAATCCCCGGCCCTCAGGAGGGTTTTTTTAGAACAGAACTTTGTACATTTTCAACTGCTTAAAAAGATTAGAAAGGCGTGTTATGCTTTGGATGTGAAATGTCCCCCAAATGCTGATGTGTTGAAGGTTCAGTCTCCAAGGCACCAATATTCATAGATGCAGCCTTCGGAAGCTGATTTGATCGTGAGAGCTCTGATCTCATGAATAGATGAAGAGACACACACAAAAGACAAAAATGGTACTTTTGTGACAGATAACCCACCCTGGATTTTGTGTGCCATAGGATCTGGTTAATCGATCTGTTCATTACTTATCCTGCTGATATCAAGGGCTTAAGTAGACTGTTGATACCTGAGAGTGACATTTTTAAACATGTTCTTAGTTTGTCTCTAAAGTTTTGATATCTCTCTTGATTCAGATCATAAGAAAGTAAAATTGAACAGTATTATCTTAATTTCCACAGAAATACTTAATTGAAAATTTCCTAACCCAAACTTATTATCTATAAATAAGAGAATCCCATGTTACAAGTGATCCTTTGAATCTATTACAAAAATATAAATTGAAGATATTATTCATTTCTCTTCATGTAATTTTATTATTCTTGAACTATGAATGCTAATAGTTCCTTGCATTTATTTCTACATGCAATAATTTTAGTGTCACATACCTTTGCAAGCTCTAGAAGAGAATTGTTCACTAAAATTTTTATGATGATGAAATTTACAATGTTTGTTAGGGCCACTAGCTATTTGTAACTGTTGGGCACTTAAAATGTGGCCCATATTACTTGGGAACTGAGTTTTAAATTTTAATTGAATTTAAGTAATTACATTTGGCCAGTGGCCACCATATTGGTGGTTCAGCTCTTAAGTTAATGGTGAAGTCCCTACCTCCTTGAAAGCACTTCTGTGATATTCATGAACTAGTTTAAGTACCTTATTCTTTATAACCAAACTTAATCCTCCCAATAGTCTTAAAGATTATATCACTATTTCTTATTTCCTATTTCTCCTTTATAGAATGAGAATGTGTATCCTGTGCCTGCCCCACCATTGTTTTTGGAGGAAACTAACTTATTTGATTTTACAGATTCACAACTGTGGAGGAATTTTGCTCAGGATGAATCATACCTCAGGTTTTATCTAAGTCTGGTTTAGGTGATATTTAGATAAAATTTTAGGGTTTATTCTTTAAGGTTGACACTGGAATTAGTTGAGACTCTTGGGGTTTGGGGGATGTAATGAATGTATTTTACAGGAAATGAGGACATGGATTTTGGGGGCAAGATGCTGAAAGTCCCCTGAAAAGTCATATGTTGAAGCACTAACTGGCCATGTGATTGTATTGGACACAGGTCCTTTCAGGAGGTGATTAGGATTAAATGAGGTCATAAGGATTTGGTTGAACTGGTGTCCTTGTGAAAGAGGTAGAGATCATCCTCCACTGTGTGTGGACACAGAGAGAAAGTGGTCATCTCCAAGATAGAAAGGTATCCTTCAACAGGAGCACAACCCTGCCAGAACCTTGGTCTTGGACTTTCCAGCTTTCAGAACCAAACTCTAAATTTAAGTCCAGCTGTAACCACTACATTTCTATTGTTCATTCCATTCAGTGTATGGTATTTTGTAGCTTGAGCAGACTGAAACACCCCTGGGTCTAACATTCTGTTTTGGTATCGTGACTCTTTTAAACTACTGCCCTCTATAATCTAATTGCAATACTTGCCAAGTCTTATTTTCTGAACATAGCTTCATATAATACAGTTGCTTTATTTCTTCTCCTTCTTACTCTTTTTATATGTTTGCCTCCTAAATATTTTTTATCCAAGTGTTATTTGTGGTATAGGGACCATCCTGAATTTTACTTCTTTGAGCCATTGTTCCCTTACTCCAGCCTCCACACACTCCCTGAATTACGTATCCCTTAATTGATGTTTCTTACATTGATTCCCTTAAATACTTGAAATTCTTCAAGGAGTAGAATCTTATTACTTTTTTCCATAACATCAGTCTTACATTAATCCTTGAGGAAGAAAACACAAATTCAGCCCACTCTGAGGCCAGTGAGATTTACTGAGTCAACTACAAATCACAGTTCATCAAATACAGCAGAAAGATGTTTGATAAAGCTTTGAAAAGGCTACTGAAATATTAGAGCAGATACTTCTTCAGAGCCAGAACTCGCACCACGATGTTTACCTGGTGTTCTAAAGCCATGGAAAGGTAGTGTACATGGTAGATTGCTTTCTAATATGCTTTGAGACTTTTATTGAAGAAGAGGAATGAAACTAACATGATAGTGTATTATTGCAGAAGTTCCTTTAAGCATTTTCATGTTTCTGGTTGTCTGCATCATAGGGTCAACAATAACTATAGGAAATATTATGATGTGTTCTTTTTTATTGAACTGTGCTTGATACTGTTTAGAAAGCACTACAAACCCTGACTTACGATCATTCGAGTTGTGAACTTTCACAGATATGAATGGGAATGGACACATCACAAACATTCATAGATGCAGATACCTCCTTGAGGTGGCTCACGGCCATGCTGCGCTGCGCTCCCCATGCAGGGCGATGGTGCAGGGCAGCTTCGAGCTCAGGCAGAGCCCGGACTTCCCGGAGTGAGCGAGAGGAAGAGGGGGTGCTGCGGAGGGGGCGCCAGGAAGCGCTGAGCAGTGCATGTTGTGTGTTTGTGTCAAAGGTGTGTGAGACTCGCTTTGTCGGACTTCAACGAATTCAACTTAGGAATGTTCTCATAGAACAGAACTTGTTCATATGTCAGGGACTTACTGGACAATACTAGAAATAGGTATTTAGGATTTTTCATTTTAATATTTGAGTGGCATTTAGATAGTTACGGAGAATGCTGATTATCATAAAACTGGAACACTGAGAGTATCCTAGGTGTATCTTCTCAGCAGAGCTGCTATTCTACAAAGTTAAATCCATGCCTAATGTAATTTTGCCAAGTAATTTTGAGCCTATTGCATTTCAGTTGATTAGTAACCCATTGGCTGTAGAAGATGACAGTGTTATTTCCAGGCAGTTTGTTCCTCTAAGTATCCAGACAAGGCCAAGTCAGCCTTGTATGTCTAAAGATGCCAGTTTTCCTGTGGTTTCTTTATTTCTTTATCCCTTTATCCAGCTGCTGCTCTCTGCTATTGCCACATTTGCCCTCTGGCTCATGGGTAGCATGCTCCGCTTCCCCTGAGACTGCTGTTAATGCTCCCTTTTTACTCTGCTGGCTGGGAATGCACTTGGCATCCTCAGTCTCAAACCTCCCCTCCCTCTTTTTTCGATAGATACCAGGCACTTAAGTAGCACTTTCAGCCTCCACCAGTTATCAGTAGTAGCTTTCAACCCCTCATTTCTGGTCTGGTAACTCAGCACACTGTCCCAGGAGAGCCTGACTAAGCCAGTTTGCCCACGCTTCCCTCCTCTGTCCGCCCATCTCCCTCTTTTCTTTCTCCTACTTATCCATTTTCTAGACTCCTTTTATGTTTTCTTTTTCTCTTTTTAGTCTTCCAACTGATTGTTTTTCTTTCTGCCTTTAGTACAATACCAGTGTTAGATATATATATTTGTAGTGGAAAATAAAACAATAGTAAATTTTAAATTTAAACAAGTTAGCTAAATATTTTAACAAGTTCAACTTGAGATTATTGTTTTATACCTTAGTTTGCTTGCCCCTGTGTGCTACAATGAAGATCTGTACAATACATTTTTTGGTTTTTTGGTTGGATTTGCATTTATATATATAGGAGTAGATACTGTATTTACACACCCCTTCTTGTTCAGGGCGTTCTAAACTATGGGAAAATGTAAAAACTCTTTCAAACAAATGTTGGAGAAAAGAAAGGCTGCTTAAAAAATTGTTTTCTTAACATGATTTGAATATGCAGTTTGAGTTATTTTTCAAACTAACTCCCTTGTGGATATTCTATGAATGTTAGCTTTTCATTTTTCAAGTAATGATTTATAAATTTTAGGAATTAATAATCTAAGATTTGGTGTCCCACAGATTAGAAAATAAGAAAATGCTCTTGAACTTGGGGTCAGGAGTAATAACAGTGCTCTGTGGGCCTCAGTCAATAACTGCTGACAAAGTCTGGAGGCCAATTCCAAATGTCTGCCAAGGAAAAACATGAAAAATTAATATTGATGGTTGTAGATCAGAATCCTCTAAAGGCCTTATTCCTTTCCTTGTCTCACTCTTTTTTACTTTAATTCTTTACCCTGGAAAAAAGAAATTAGGTGAAGCTTCTGTTTTCTAAATCTAACCAATTATCCATTATTTTTCTGTAACATGATTTGACCAAAATATATGCTTTTATTTTATTTCCACAATTAGATCTTATTTTAAAGGTACAAAATATCTTTTTCATCATAATTTTCTAAATAAGTTTTCATTTAATTTGTGAGATTTAGTGCTGGGTTTGTGTTTAACGGAAGCATCAACCCATGAGAAGTCACGCTGTTTCAGAACCTCGAGGAGGAGGAGTCTCAGCTGGGCTTTGCCTTAGCACACAGTAAGGGAGACAGGCACCAGGGGCTGGAAAGGAAGGCAGCACCTGCTTATCACGGTCCTAAGAAAATGTTCTGAGACCAGAGCTCTGTAGAAAAGAAAGCTTTATATATCAGGTCCATCACCTTTTAAATAGGCGTAAAAATTGCACCCTGTTCCTTAATTTCCTTAATGCTTCTATTATGGAAACAATAGATTATTATAATAAATTGTATGTATGGTTTCTTGGTTTTGTTTTGTTTTGCAGTACCGGGGATAGAACCCAGGGGCTTTTGCACTGAGCTGCAGCCCGTCCCTTTTGAATGCTTTTCAGTTTTGAGTTGTATGACACCTGCGTGTCAGACTTCCATAGCTTATCTCAGTGATTTATGCCCTCAAGAAATTTTCTTTTGAAAAGTATCTTTTTGGTTTATGTCTTGCACTGTAAGTACAATAATGACTGTACTTTGAAGATAATAACACAAGTGTTTTAACTATTACCATTCTGTTATTGTTTTGTTTGGAAATTTTTATTTTTTCATAAAATAAAGTGGAACATTTTGGTTATGCCAAATAAAGGTTACCTGTAAAAAATTTATCCAAAAATATTAATTATGTTCGATCCCCGGTACCAAAAAAAAAAATCTTGTCCCCCAAATATTAATATATTAAGTAATTTTCTTATGGTATTCAGTATATTTTAAAATAACAATTTACTTTTAAAATGTACTTTTAGTACTCTTGTCAGATTTTTACATGCAGTATTTCTCTTTACTAATGTTCATGTAATTGCCTGTAAGAAATGATAATTCTGAAGTAGACTGTTACCTTTTTTCAGATATAGCTAAAAGCAGAAATTGATAGCCATAAACTTGGTGCAGTTTTAATTTGGGCTCAGTACAGATGTTAAAATTACAAGCTATCTTGGCTGTTGTCAAACATGTTTACCATTATTTGGTGGCCCACAAAAATTAAATAATAAGGAAAAATGAGCAAATGGAAAATAATGAAAAGATACCTTATTTTCTTTTTATGTAGCTAACACATACATTTTAAATAAAATAAAAAGCATTTTTAGTCAGTGGTTCTCAAACTTTTAGCACTTAGAAATTTATTTAAAAATAGAGATCCTAGAGTCCCACACTATGTTTATTAAAATTATTCTAGAGGTTGAGGAGTAGCACTGGAATAATTTTATAGCAGACTCCCCTAGATAATCCTAAGGTATATGGGGTTCAGATCTTTTCTTAATTGGAATATTTTAAGATATGATTTATTTCAAAAGAAAATTAATTATATGTGAAAAGAAAGAAGGTTAGTTGACAGGTACTTTGTACATTGGTTGTTATCCTGTGAGGAGTAGAATTGTGATCTTTATTTATTGTTGTTTTCCTCTTCGTGGATTTCGTGGTTTGTTTTCGATTTGACTTCATGAATACTGGCTTCGCAATTGCATATCCAGTGATATGTAGGTAGGGTTAGAAAACAAAGCCAAGAAGTCCATGTCATCCTAGAGTTAGTAATAATGCAACTGAAGATGTTATTCACAAAGAAATGACACTACTCATCAATCATCAGGATGTATACTACGAGCTGTTTCCAGTAATGATGATAGGTTTTTTGGAAACATCTCCAACGTGATACTCTTTTCAACTTTGCAGAATTCTGGGACATGTCTTTGACCATGAATTGTACTTTTCTAAGTGTGACACTAACTAGGGTCTGTGAGATTGGTCCTATAGCCTCATTATTGTCATAGTCTATCCATTTTAACCAACCTACAATCTTTGGGGGGTTTTTCTAATATAAATTTGATATTTAGATTTTTATCTGCTGCTGATGTTTCTAATAATGAGATTTTTGTATGTAGGCATTTAATGATGAATTTTGATCAACATTTATTGTAGTAAATTTTTAATAATGTCTTTTATTAATGGATAAAATAATAAATATATGACATTATCATTAGCATTTATAGTAGTGTGACTAGCTAAGATACTATTTTAGTGAACTTATATTCTGAATCTAGCATTCCTCCTATTCCCTGAGTAATTACTGGTGTGCATATTTGTAATATTATTATCATTCTATTTGAAGATATTTATGTTATTGCTTTCATTACATGGTTGTGGCAGGTTTTTCTGACATTGCATACATGTTAAACTCACCTTGGATTGTGGCAGTAGGTTATGTTTACCAGAACTGTTTAGTTCTCTTACCTGTCTATCAGGTAGCCTAACATCTTCCCCCAGAATCTGCTGCTGTCTCTGATAGTCACACACAACTTGCCTCATCTGCTCCTGATGTTTCCCAGAGGTACCCACCTTGAAATCCTTTCTCATATTGAGACTTCCTTTTTCTAGAATTGATCCAGAGAGTTTACATCCATTTAAATCCTTAGAAAATTAGGATACTTGAAATTATAGCACTTTTAAAAATTAATAAAAGCCATCAATAAATAATGCTTTTTACTTTTATCTGGAAGCATGATGATTTATTGAGGAACAGAAGAAATAGAGGCAGTGAATGACTACAGACACTTTGTGAAAAACAGTGGTTGTTATTGTGTACCTTTTAAGGATTGATGTTTAGTCAAGCAAAGACTAATAAATGAAAAAAATTCATAATACATTATTCACTACCTTGTGGGTTGTTTCAGTGCTCAAAAGAGTACTAAAGTCAAATTGGACAGGTAGTCAACCAACTGTTAGCAATCATTTGTACATAAGAAGTGCGTGATCATGCTGACAGTAAAATATCTTACTATTCATGGTTAGCATAATTTTGAATACTATTCAGAATGATAAGAGATGAGAAATTTAGAGGAAACATATTTATAATTTTTAAGTCCAGTGATTATCAAATACCAAGATACAGGTTCAACCTGCAATGCATATGAGAACCAAGTATAGGTACTTTTGGGTTTTTTTGGTACTGGGGATTGAACTCAGAACCTTGCACTTGCAAGGCAGGTGGCAGAACCACTGAGCTAAATCCCCGGCCCAAGGATAGGTACTTTTAAATTGGCATCAAGAAACATTTAAAGAAAGGTGATGGACTGAGCGTCTATAAATGGGCATTGGTTTACAATCATGATTAATTGCTTATGTTATTTACAATGTATTTTGTTCTAAAACCTGACCTGTGATCTCCTAAATGACCATGTGTTTTATAGGGACTTGTGGTGCTGTTTGTTCATTTAAAGGGATATGACTGTTCTCCTCTCCCACTTCTAGAATTAAAACAATCCTCTGTTTCTAAGGACTTTCAATAAAGTCCTACTTTGCTTCAGCTGCTGCATAGCACAGGGTTCTTTAATTTACTTGGTAGACATGTTTACTGCATTCTGAATAGTTTATGAGTGTTCCCTGAATGGTTAGTCCTAGACCCAGGCTTCCGTGTGCAGAGCACTGCATGAACTAACATAGTTGCTCCATTGTTTGCATATCGATGGACATTATTCAGACAAATACATCACTCTAAAGTATTGAAGAATTTCTACTAAAACTAGCACTGTTGCTGCTTAAATGTTTATAATGACACTTGGCAGCAACTTTAACCAATAAAAGTTTTCGGTTCCTAAACAGGTGTTACTCCTACTAAATTATTGTTAATAATATAATGATTTTAAATCATCAGAAATGCATAATAATTATAACTTAAATTTGGATAATGTTAACATTTTCTAAATAGCTTTCACATGTTAGTCATTGGAGCCTCACAATGTCCTTGGAAAAGTCATAGCCCTTAAATGAACAAACAGCACCGCAAGTCCCTATAAACACATGGCCATTTAGGAGATCACAGGTCAGGTTTTAGAACAAAATACATTGTAAATAACATAAGTAATTAATCATGATTGTAAACCAATGCCCATTTACAGGCGCCCAGTCCATCACCTTTGTTTAAATGTTTGTTGATGGCAATTTAAAAGTACCTATCCTCGGCTCCCATATGGATTCCCGGTTGAAAACCTAGGTAGTAAACTTAGAAAGGATAACAGGCAAGGGCACACAACTAATAAGTATCAAAACTTGAAAATCATATTTGCAAAATCCAAGTCAGTTACCCTTTTTTTCTCTTTCAATAATATATAATTCTTTATAGATTACAAAGCAATTTTTACGTAGCTAATCTGAACTTTATTGAATGCTGTATGTCTACATGCAAAAGAATGAAACTGAACTGTTATTTTACACCATTACACAAAAGTCAATTCAAAATGGATTAAAGGATTAAACATTTGACTGGAAACTATAAAATGCCTAGCTGAACGTTTAGAGAAAAGCCTCTTGACATTGGTCTTGGCAATGATTTTGTGGCTATGACACCAAAAACTCAGGCAGCAAAAAGCAAAACTAGATGAATATGACTGCACCAAACTACAAAGCTTCTGACAGCAAAGGACATAACTGATAGAGTGAAAAGGCAGCCTATAAAATGAGAGACTATATTTGCAGATCACAGATCAGGCGTTAATTTAAGAATCTCCTATAGCTCAATAACAAAGATAATGGAAAATCTCATAGCCTGATTTAAAAATAGGCTAAAGGATAGGCATTTCTCCAAAGTAGACATACATCAGACTGACAAATGAGGGAAAAGATTCTCAACATCACTAAGATTAGGGAAATGAAAGTCAAAACTCAGTAAGGTATCACCTCACACCTGTTAGATTGGCTGTTATGAAATATACAAAAAACAACACGTGTCAGTGAGAAAGTCAAGAAACTGGAACCCTTCCACACTATTAAAGAGAATGTAAAACAGTATAGCCACTGTGAAAAACAGCATGGAAATTCCTCAAAACGTTCAAAATAGAACTATCATATAATCCAGCAATCTCACTTCTGGATATTTACCAAACAAATCAAAATCTCAAAGAGTTACTAACATTCCAGTGAACATTGCAGTCCTAGTCACTATAGCCAAGAAGTATGAAAACCTAAATATCCACCAACAGATGAATGGATAAAGAAAATATGATATTATTCACATTTTCTTCAATAAGCAGTAACACTGATGAACCTGGCAGGCATCACATTAACTGAAATAAAACAGTCACAGAAGGGCAAATACTCCTTGTTTTCACTGATATGTATCTAAAATAATGAAATTCATGAATTAGAAAGTAGAAAGGTTGCTAGGGACTGGGAGGATAAAGAAATGGGATGTTACTAATCAGCCATCATAAAATCTCAATTATAGAAGATGAGAAATTTCTGAGATCTGATGTACATTTTTCTGTAATCAACAGTACTATTAAAACGTTTGTGAAGATGGTAGATCTCATGTCTTCTTACCACAAAAAATTTTTGAAAAATATATTCTTTATATAATTTTCACTTTTATCTCAGAACAAGTAATTAGATGAAATAAACTAAATATTAAACAGGTAGATGAACAATGATTGAGAGTGCTTTAATGCAGTTACAACTGTCTGCAGAGTTGAGTAATAAGGAATGTATTATCTTCCAAATGGATTTACAACCCACATAGAAAACTCATCCTGAAAAAACAGAATTTTTTACCTTTCTGATATTACCCAAATTGACCCAAGATGTGGCAGGTGTTGGCCTAGAGCAAAAATCTAGGGACAATCAAGACACCTATGTAGAGTGAAATCCTGGGTGCAGTCAGCAGATTGATGGAATTCACTCGAGATAGGACAGCAAAGGCAAGATTAGAGCTAGGAAATGGGGCTGCAGCCATAGCAGAACATAAAGGGTTGTTATGTGGCATGGCCAGAATTGAACCCCTAAAATTGGAGATTACTGTCTCGGGAGATGTGCCCTACTTCTGGTTTGCTATGAAATGTACCAGAACCTTTCTGCCTCTAGATTTTATTCTGGTTCAGCCTATTTAGAATACTTTTCTTCAACCATTTATTTGACTAGCTGATTTTTATCCTTCAGGTCTCAAGTTGCATTTCACTTTTCCAAAGGAACCTTCCCTGACTAATCTATTCAAAGTAGCCTTCTCAGTTACCCCATGTGCAGTCACCTTGTTTTGTAGTACTAATCATTATCTGATATTGTCTTATTGAATAATTTGTGTGTGGATGTCAGTCTTCCCCGTGTGAATGAGAACTGGAACTGTCAGTCTTATTCACTGCTGTGCCTCCAGTGCTAAAGCATAATCCCTGATACACATGGTAAATCTTAAAGAAATAGTGATCTAATGAATGAATTTAGGGCCGGGGGCTTCCTGGCTAAGAGGAAAGTAGTGAACCAGAAGGGGACTGTCATTTGTTGAGCATTAGTAATGTGTCAGATGTTGTTTTAGATGTTTGTCATCACCTATTTCACTCTTCTAATGTAGATACTAGCCCTACTTTGATGAAAACAGATTTAGTAAAAGTAAGTAACTTCCTCACTGTCACTACTGGCCTGGTATGATATGAATCTTAAAGAGATCTGAACTGAGCAATCATGTCAGGTTGAGTTTCTGGTTCCATGAGGAACGTTCATCAGACTAGAAATCTTCTGAGATGTTCTCAGATGCTAGTTATGTGTTCTCTAAGTTGCTACAGGGAAAAGGAAAGTACCAAAAGGGACTAGGATGAAGCCAGGTCTCCCGAGTCATTAAAGCACTGCAAGGCTGTGGGTTTTAGTGGTTCAGGTTCTACATAAACTGCTTATTTCAGTGAAGATCAGAATTCAGTAAATGTGTTTAAAATCTCAAGCAGGGATCAGCAAACAATGATTCTTCAGTAAAATCCACTTTACTGCCTGTTTTTGTAAATAAGCTTTTATTGGCATATAGCCACCATGTGTATTTACTGTTTTTGTCTGCCCTTAGACTATAATAGCAAAGTTGAATTATATGACAGTGATGATATGGAAAAGCCTATGCTCTTTACTATCTATTCTTTTATAGAAAGTTTGCCAATCTCAAATTGTAAGTATAGTTAACAAAACAAAAGGAAATATAAAACCAATAACCAAAAAGCACAATTTTACAGTTGTTAAATCTCTAGCCGACTTTAAACATCTAGCCAAAGATTGGACAGCCGCTGATTCTCTATCCTGCCCTAAATCTCTGCTTTTTTACTTTTCAAATTGTATGACTGTTCATTCAGGTGGAATAATTACTCTCATAGGAAGTAACAAAGTAACTCTTACTTTAATGCATCTTTTTCACTGTGCCATCAGACTGGAGGATATTACCACTCACTTCATCCAGTCATTTATGTTCTGTATCTCGAATTCTATCTCAAAACTCTCTGATCTTTTCAAAGTAGACTTCCCTTGTAATTTGGAGTCACCATGTGAGTCCAGCATTTCTAGTTTCATTCTCAAACATTTAATTGGAATAAAATCATAATAATATGAATATATAAGGGAAGTAGAATATTTTGCTTCATTTTCTGATCAAGTAAAAGTAAGCCAAAAATCACATAGTTACTTCTTTGGTAAAAATGACATAATGATAATGATGTTGTCTTCCTTTGACAAGCTCTTTCATAGGTCAGGCTCACTATTATAATACTAATAGAATCATCAGTCAGAAAGAACCTGGAGTATTAGTTATTTTGCTCTGCTCTCCATGAAATGCCATAAGCCCCTCTGCATTTCCCTTAGGGGTGATTATCTTGCTTCCATTTGAGCACTTTTGTTGACAAGTAGAAATAAGTATGAGTGTGTTGAACAGGAGAAAGACTGAAAGAAAAGGAAGTTCAGGTACCTTTTCATGGGACCTCAGACTCACAGAAGAATTGGGTGTAAGTGTGTCAATTGCCCCTCTTCCCCTATTATTCCCCTTTTCCCTACTGCTAAGCATAGGGTTCTGACACAATAGGCCTTCAGTAAGAATCTGTGAGCCTATATTTTAATTGAATTCCAGCAGAGGAAAGAGCATAAACAGAGATACAGAAGAGAAGTAGCAAGATATTTTGGGTAACAGTGATCCACTTTGAAAGTACATAGAACAGCATTGAGATTGAAACACCATAAAGGTATTGTGGGTCATACATTCAAGGGGCCTTGAAAGCTATAAGGAATTGAGTATTCTAAGGGCAAAAGGTGTATTTAAGAATTTTGTGGAGAAGAGTGGTATGGCTGAAGTTTGGAAGTTAATTCTAGTAGCACCATTAGGATTGGATGGAGAAGGGATAGGTGGAATTGTGAAGTCAATTTTAAGAGATTTTTTTCAAATGTCCCCCTAATATAGACCTGAAGAAAAATAGTAGCACTGGGAATGAATGACACAGAAAAGGAAGAAATGATTTGTATGATTTTATATCTGAATAAAAATTAAATGTTCTAAAGTTTTAACTTGCATATGAGTGGAGGAAGGTGGTGCATTTAACCATAACAGGGAAATCAGGAGGAGGAGATGGTTTTGGAAACAAATGGCCATATTCATCCTTGAATTGAATAAGGTTCAGCTGTTGGTGTCAGATCCACATGGAGGAAGCCAGGCAACTTAAAAGTTGTGCCTGTGGAACAGAAGTTGCAAACTGGTAGCCTGTTAATTGACTTGACATAGTGGTTTTATCTAAAAGGACTTTTATCTCACCCTTACACTTTACTAATAGATTGACTATTATTTTCTCTCCTAGAGTTTGTAAGATAAGGAACGTCTGAGTTTTGTTGTTACTGTTGAGAAATTTTATAAATTATTCCTTTTTAAGTTGCTTTTGACATTTTACCAACTGCATAATATTTCATAGTTTTATTTCAATGTGTCTAGGTGTAGTTTTTTTTGTGTTTTGTTTTTTTTTTACTCTGGGCTCATTTTGCATCCCAAATCTAAAAATTTCCTTTGCTTAAATACATCCTAGCAAGTTTACAGGCATTAACACTTTGATACTGCCTCTCTTTCATCCTCCCAATTTATTCTCTTTTTTTTTTTTTTTTGGTACCAGGGATTGAACTTGGGACCTTGTGCTTGCAAGGCAAGCACCAGAACCACTGAGCTAAATCCCCAGCCCCTCCCAATTTATTCTTGATAGAATTCCTTTAAGTGTATGCTCTGGTTCTATATTCCTTGCCAACAAGGCCTCTAAAAGGGAAAATATTGTGTTTTCTTCATATTCTTCTGAAATCCATTGATGGATTTTTCCTTTACATTAAGCAGTGTATTAGTCACTTTCTTGTCACTGAGACTAAATCCTCAGCATTCACAACTTAAAGAAAGAGGTGTTCATATTGCCTCATGGTTTCAGTGGGTTCAGTCCATGGTTTTCTGGTTCCAAGCTGAAACAGCATTATAGAAGAGCATGCCAGAGGAAAGGTGTCCACCCCATGGCAGCCAGGAAGCAGAGAGGGATGAGAGAAGGTAAGAACAAGAATACACCCTTCTAGGTCACACCCCCAGCCACCCACCTCTTCTAGCCAAGCCCCAATTCAGCTATGAATTAACACCTTTCAAATGCCCCACTTCTGAACACATGAGACTTTAGGGGAATGTTCTGGATCTAAAACGTAACAAGTAACAATCAAGAGTTGTTGCGTTTTTGTTTTTTTTGGTACCAGGCATCAAACTCAGGACCTTGTGCTTGCCAGGCAGGCGACAGAACCACTGAGCTAAATGTCCGGCCCACAATCAAGAGTTTTGTAAGCTCTGAGCCAGGAACTGGAGACAAAGACCAAATAGATATTTCTTACTCTTTCACAGTGTCATGGACTTCGGCATGGGGGTGCCACAGATGGAACCCATGGCCTCACACATGCCAAGTGTGTGTGCTGCACTTCTGTTCTCTTGCTTTGTTTTATATTTTCCTCTTTATTATTTCTGTTTCTATCAATTTTCTCATATTTTTAGGTCACAGATTTTCACTTCAGCTATTTAGCAAGCTGCAGTTCAATCAGTCTGGTATAAATTTAGTGACTATTTTTCATTTCTAGAAATTGGTTCTTTATCAAACCAACTCTGTCCTTCACTTGATCTTAGCCAAAAGGCCTAGAAGCGATGCCAGCTCTGTCCTTTCACAACTTAAAACATGATCCTGAGTAGTAGAAACATTATTTCCTCAGTTCAGTATTACTATTGTATGAAGTTCTGTTTGAACTAACACATGCTTCCTAATCTTTTTAATTACTTATTTTTGTGCTAGAGTTTGAACACAGTGTCTCAAACTTGTTAGACAAGTGCTGTGCCAATGAGGTACTAATGATTCTCAGTCTTCCTAATCTATTTCCTTGAATGTTTGGTAATTTGGATCATCTTTAGGAGACCTGTTATCTGTTAGAATTTTTGAGGGTAGTAGTTATACCTTCCCAGTGTGTTTTGCTTTTGCCTCTTCCATGTATCACAGCCTAGGACGGGTTTGTATGAAAATTTCAGACTACCTGGTTATACTTTTGTGTGTGTGTACTGGGGGGATTGAACTTGGGATGTTGCACTTGCACCTGCGAGGCAGGGGATGGCACCACTGAGCTAAATCCCTGGCCCACCTGGTTTATACTTTTAAATCCTAAGTGTGTATAAGGGCCCAGACATGTGGATATGAATTCCTAAGAAAGACTTCCTGTACTTAGCCCAAGTCAAAACAGATTACTTTTTTCTTACATCCTTCTGTTCTTAGATACAATTTTTGTTATCTACCTGTCCTTTTCCTTGAGGTCATGGTGTTTTGAGAATTCAGCTTTATATATCAGGAAATCTTACTTCCACCAACCTAAAGAATTAATCACTGATAATTTAAAAGCTTATTTGTTATTCTCTTTTTCTTCATAATTAATAGGTGTAACAACTACATGCCATTTGGGATCTTGGGTTGGATCCTGGAACAGAAAAGGGGCACTGAGAAAAAAAAAACACCTGATGTATTAGTTTTCCCATTGCTGACCCCCTAACCCTAACCCTAATCCTTACCCTAACCCTAACCCTAACCCTAACCCTAACCCTTACTCTTGACACCTACAACTTAAGGAGGAGAAGTTTAGTTTGGCTTATGGTCTCAGAGGATTCAGTCCATGGTTGACTGCCTTCAAGGCAGAAATATGGTGGAAAGGTGTAATAGAGCAAAAATGCTTAGTTCATGGCAATGAGGAAGCAGAGCTGGGGAAGAGGACCAGAGAAGAAAGAGCTTGAGACTAGATACAGTGCACAAGGTCGTGCCTCCACGACCCATCCAGACACACCCAGAAGTGTGCTTTATCAGTCCCCTAGACAGCTTCCAAGCCAATCAAGTGGACAGAATTAAGCTTAACAGTCACAGTAGGCTTAAAAAAAAAATCATATAATCTCTATAGTTTAGTATCTCTGCCCTAGTTTTGATAATAGAACCTTCATTGTGTAAGTTAACATTAGGGAAAGCTGAGTAAGGATACAGTGGAACTCTGTAGTATTGTTGCACTTTTCTGGAAGCCTAAAATTATTGCAAAAATAAAAGTGTTTAAATGGCCTGTTAGTTTTATTTACTTTTGAGTATTTTCTAGTAAGAGGATTTTTCATTCTGTACTCAGCCCTCCATATCTGCAGCTCTGCATGTCTGGGTTTAGTAAAGCACAGATCAAAAATACTAAAAAAAAATTAAAAATTACACCTGTACCAAACGTAAGTAGACTTTTTTTCTTGTCATTATTCCCCCACGACACACTGTAACGACTATTTACAAAGCATTAATACTATGTTTGTTATATAAGTAATCTAGAGATCATTTAAAATATATAAGAGGACTGTAATATCCAAATGAATTTCACTCTCATAGAGGTTACGTTACTGCATTAGGAAATGTACTGGGGCTGACCGATGGCTGGCCACCCTTGTAGACTGGCATATCTCTCTGGATTCTCCAGGCTCTCTCTCTCTCTGTACTGTATTATATTCACTTTACCGTATTTTGTTTACCCATCTGGATTCCATAGATATTTCATTATGCAACCTTTGATCTGGCTCTTAGAGAAGAGATCTGTTACTCATCTATACTGAATGATAGTTGAAGCCAGAGGGAGTTTGGATACTGCATAGTCAAAAAATTCAGGGACAGAGTGCCCTGGGAAACATTTTTCTTCAGAAACCAAAAAAACCCAAAAAAACCCTATAAGAGTGCCTAGTGCTAAAAAAGGGTTTCAAGAGGAATTGCATAGTTTGAAATGCACCTCAGAGCAGTAAAAAATACCTACTTCTGATGGGATTGTATACTTTTAATATTCTGGTTATCCTCCCGCTTCTCCCTGACTCCCTCCCCCACATCATTGTTCCTTGTTCCCGTCAGTCCTCTCTTCTGCCCTTGAGGGTTGCTTACTGTGACAGCCAGGAGACAGGAAGCAGAAGAGGAAAGTTCATGTTTATTTCTTGCCCCCTCTCCTTCCTTGATTTAGGAGTATAGGCCCTTCACAGCTACAGTACTGCTAAATCTATCTGCAGCACTCAGTCAGTCCTAGTACCTTTAGTTCCCTCGAGGCGGCCTTCAGGCCTATGGGTTGTAATGCCTTTTCATTATTACACACCTGCAGGTTCCTCAAAATCATGTACTCATTCCCTAGACCCTGTTTGTGAGTGGAACATTCATTAAATTATCTTCACTTTCCCATCTAATTGTATCCTGTTTCCTGTTAGGCCCTTGGCTAGTACAAGGGGGTATCAGTTATAGTATACAGGCTAAGCTGTTCTCCATGACACTTTAAGCCACCATATTTGAGAGTCTTAACATCATTTTAAATACTATTTTTAACTGACACAAAAATTGTAATAGTGTATCATATGACTGGTAGATATACGCGTACATTGTATAATGTTTGAAGCAGGTTGGACATTTCTCTATGGGTATTTTTTATTTCATGATTAAAACTTTCAGAATCCTATCTTTGTGAAATATATTTTACATAATTGTTATCTCTAGTCAATAGATGTAATTTTTTCCATGCTGAAGCTCATACCCAAGGCTTTGCAAATGGTATGAAAGTGCTCTGCTACCGAGCTATTTAAACATATGTATAATAATAAACATATGCTAATGTGTGTTTATTGTACTTTGGTAAATTTTAAGACAGCATTGTCATGGTGGAAGAATTGAGAATCCAGAAAAGGCTAGAAGTACAACAGTCATGAACAGATAACTTAGGGACAGTTCTAGGGACAAGTTATAAGGCTGTCAAAAAAATCAAAATGTTAGCATCGAAATTTGTAGCATAAGACTTTGAAGAAAATTCTAGAAATAATAATGGAGAATTCTTTTTTTAAAATTCTGCCTCACTAATTCTCTTAAAGGCATGGAGGACAGTATTTTATGGGAAAAAACAGACATCCACACCTTCTAGTAGGAAAGCAGTTCAGAAGAGTTGGACTCTGAAATGTTTCCCTGATAGCCAGTTTGTGTCATTTATATTTTCCTTCTATGTGTATGATACTTAAAACCTATGTCGAAAAAGTCTGAAAGCTCTTTCAGTGTAAAATTAAAATTCTACATAAGAAAGCATTTTGTTATAATTGTTTTGTACTTCTTTCCATTTTTTAGCAGTATATAAAATATAGTACAAAATTAGTATATTTGAGTGGGCATGATATGTATATATACATTCACTGGATCTCAGCCAAAGGTCATTGAATCCCTAGAGCTGCCACAGCAGTTTCTAAACATTTGGAACCTAGTACCTTTACCTATGAAAAGGCAATGTGGCATAAATTCCTTTTCCTGACCCTTTAGCTGAAATGTATCCGGTCAGTACTGCTGCTTGTCTTTGTAATCAAAAGGTCTGGCAGATACATACTACATTTTTGTTGGATATGTTTGATAACATTTTCCAAAACATGGTGTCCATGCAGAGGAAAAATGCTGCAGTAATAAAAAGACACTGAGGTAATGTATCTTAATAGGACCACTTTAATATTTAGTATTTTAATGATACCACTTTCTTATTTTACACCTAGTAATAGCTACCTTTGATCTGGAATTTACTAAGTTTTCAAACACCTACCCATTTCCAGGAAGATTTTAACTAGTGTTTAAACCATCTTATTTAAGATTCATTTATGAAAATAATCATAAACTGGATTGCAACACAATTTCTGAGTCCCAGGCCCTTCTTCCCACAGTCTACATAGCACCAGATATTTGGACACTCAAGAAGTTGAATCTGTTTCAGGCTGTGTGCCAGGGAAACCAAATATGGTACTCGAAAAGACATCTACCCTGTTAACATGAGTGAGAGAAAGGGAATGATTGGATAATGCAGTAATGTTTTTAGATGTGTACACAAGAAGCTCTTTTTGGAATATGTTTTACTAAATTACTTGACATCAGCATGTGTAAGTTAAACAGGATTTGGTTCTTAGTATTTTCTTCCTTTAGAGTTGTCTTTCCAGGAAGGATGATTAAGTGAAATATAAACACCGCATGCAAAGTGGACTGGTTTTCAAACATTGCAGTGATTTGTTTTTTTAAGTAAACAAGTGCTCATTGTCACCTTAGTGAGGATATAGTATCTTTTAAGATTGTTACATAATGAAAAGTGAATTTTCAGTGTTTTTATATAGTGATAGAATCCAAACACTTTGGTTATGATTCTGACTTCGCGATTGTTTAAATGAAACTCTTGTTAAGACTGTCAGCCAGTACCCTGTACATGCTATCCAGAATGACAGTGTGATAACAGACAGTAGATGGAAGTCAGCCTTTCATTTAAAAATCATGATAGTTTAACGGACAAATTTGTTTTACACTGTAGTTTTTTTTTTAAACTTTGGGGATACCAATTTTTTATTCTTTGTGTCTAAGCATTAATCATGGGGACATTGTCTAGAGCTTGTATTAATAAGCATTAGGCTTCTCTGAAGGTAAATTGTGAAGTTAGGGGTGCTTCTGCTCCTCTTTTCCATAAAAAGTAGGAATTTGTGATCTCAGAGGACCACAGTAGCAGAGTACTGTGAAAACCTGAAATGTGGCATCTGGGGAGAATGAGGATTAACCTCCTGAGTCCTTCGTGGGTGAGTCCAAAGAACCACTCACTGTCCTTGTGTTGCTTTAAACCTTTTAAAATAGTACTTAGTGGTGTTTTAAAATATACTGTTTCTTAGTCTGTGTCTTTTTAATATTGCTGTTCCTAAAGTTATAGAAAATATCCAAAGATAGAATCTAGGAGTTGTACTGATCATCTTAAACATGTTTATGTTGATAAACGTAAGTTTTTGATGTTAAATTCATTATCAGTACTTATCAGGAGACTATTCTTCATAAAAGAATATGAAATGAACTGACATTGGGATACACAAATATCTTCTTTGTCCTTTCTGTTAGAATGTACTTGCTAAAAGTGGTTCAGGTATAAGTAAATTACTTCATCTTGATTCTAGATGCTAAGCTCCTAATAGCTTTTAAATTTATACAGTTTTTGTTTGGCTGTCAAAACATTTAATTATATCATGCCCAAAGGTGTAAAGCTGTCAAATAAATCCAAGTTTAGGCATAAACATTCAGTAAGTTACATGTGCTACTACACCCTAGTAGTCACGGGGCAGCTTGTGAACCTGTTTTGGGGGGAGAGTGTGCTGAAGAACATTAACTCAGCAGGTACAGAAAAACATTGGCCCAATGAATTGATGATTACTTGTAAAACAGCAGGTAGTAATGCCCCCAAGTCTTTGTAATTCCTCTCTTTATAAAATAAAGGAGGCATGAGAGTGTGTGGAGTTTTTTGGCTAAATTTGCACAATCAGAAAGCTGTCTTTTTTTTTTTTTTTTTACAAAAATATGTATCCTTCCTTTCCTTACCTCAGCCTTATTCTTTCTTTGTTTTTGCTTCCAAAATAAACCCTTTTCATATTTCTTCCTTACTGTTAGAGTGTTTGCTATAGGAAGAATGATTCCAGTAGCATTTTATAAAGAAAATATTGCTACTGATCAATAAATAGTTACTATAAATTTCAAGTTTTTAATGTAAAAGTTTCCTTTTCTGTTACAATAGGAAAAATTTTAAATGTTAATTTCTCTGAATATTTGGTTGATCCATAAATAAAATTTTTTAGTATTTGATGACATTATTTGGAGGTAGATTAGCTAATGTAGACTTCCCTAATGCAAAATTCACTAAGAGGTAGGGGAGTAAAGTAAATTAGTTCTACTTTGAAGCTTTTATTTTCTTCCTCTTTCAAAATGAATGGGTAGGCCCTTGAGAGGCCCTTGAATGAAAGCTGCTTTTCATTAGTGCTACCAAATACCTACTTGAAAGAGTGGCGTTCTGACTAAACACCCGCACAAGAGAAGGGAAAGCTTCCTTTTCTACTGGAGGACCATCAGCTAAATAGCTCTTGGCTTCTCTTTTCCAATCAGGTGGTTTCACATCGGAGTTAATTACTCCAGTCATTTATTCTAATCACCCTCCTCTTATGGCTAGCTGCATTCTGTCATGGGGTGGCATCGTTTGAAGCCAGTTAAGTTTGAAAACCACTGCAGGGTACTTGAGGCTCATTAGTGAGGCCTGTCCATGCCCAGCTTTGGATTTGCTCCCTGATGAACTCTGCATCTCCCTGCCTCGCTCCCCTCCCCTCCGCTCCCCTCCCGTGTCTCCCAGCCCCCGCTCTCAGTGCAGTCCTTCCAGAACAGGAATGTTTCAATTAACTCTTGCCATACTGTCTTTTCACCTCCATACTGAAGAGAAATTTAAATGCTTAAGCTGCTCCTCATGTATTTGATGAATTTTGACCTTACAGCTGTATCCTTTGAGTTGAATTTAACTGTCTTGGAACACAGCCTACAAAGAAGAGTTATATTTTTGAACAAAGGAAGGAAAATGGTGGCCTCAGAAAGAATGCATTTATGTCCTTGATCCAATTGTCCTAACCTAATAACAGTAGTGATTCTAACTCTGATGCTACTGTACTTGGAGTGTGTGTTGCCAGCTATCATAGGGGTTGTCTGAAAAGCTTCAAAAATAAATCTCAGATTTATTCTTTTGACGTGGTTTTTTTTTTACCATAGTATTTTAATTCAAAGTGTTTATCAGATTGCACATTAAAGTGGTATTAGAGTCTCACAGAAACAAGTATTTGTGTTATATCTTCTAAAAAGTAAAAACATGTAATCAGTGTCTTGAATAGATTGAAGTGTTATTACATGAAAATATTTTAAATATTTTCCAAAAAATTTTTTTAAAATGTGGAAAGTTAAATAAAAATGCTTAAGTAGGAAATGAGATATGGTTCTCTGTTCTTTCTGCACTATGGTTTGACATAAGGAAATCATACAGTTCATGTGTCAAAACAAAATTTAAATGTATAGCAACACATTTTTATAATTTGCTAATATCAGCAGATGTTTAGAAATTAGCAGTATGAACTCTTACTGTTAATGCTCTTTCTCAAAAAAAAGTGTTTTTTTGTACCCGGGATCGAACTTGGGTCCTTGTGCTTGCGAGGCAGGTGGCAGAACCACTGAGCTAAATCCCAAGTTTTATTTTTTAAATCACCTCATGAATATCATCTCAAGAATATAAATTTCTTATAGGTTAATAAATATTTATTGAATGTCTACTGTGTGCCTATTTCCAAGAATGAGACATAATCTGTTCCTTCTAGGGATTCACATTCTAGTAAAGACAGAAAAGTAAAGTGTAATACAAGGTGAAAGTGTAATTTAAAAAAGAGATGTCAATGCAAAAACCAGTTGAAAGAACAGTAAAATGTAAATAAAACCTCCATGTTGATGTGGTATAGTTGATATAGTATACTCTCAGGCTTGTTACTAGTATTTCTAAATTTTATATATATATATATACATATATATATATGAAGCCAATTATAAATTATTTTATTATGAAATGGTATTATATTATTAATTTTTTTGTAATGAAGCCTCAGCATATGACATTCTGCATCCAAGTTATTCAGAAGAGCTCATAATTGTTAGTAGCATGGCTTTATGTGTCAGATTGGGTTCACATTGCAACTCTGACATGTACTAGCGGTGTGACATCAGGCAATTTATTTAAGCATTCTTAACTTCATTTGTAAAACAACTTTAAAAATGTAATGCTTAGCTCACAAGATTGTGATAATTAAATAAAATAAGCCATGTTAAATATTTAGCATAAAAGTGGACTTATCATCAGCCTTCTCTAAATATTAACTTGTACTGTTATTATTACTGTGTTGTGTTCTTTTTCAGTTAGTCATCGAATTTTCTGCAAATTGATCACTGTTTTTCTTGCATAAGATACTGTCTTTCTAGAGCTTTTGTCAAGTGTATTATTGTTAGGATTTGTATCCACCTTCTGGACAGTGTTGAAAATAAAGCCTTGAAATATGATGCTTTAATACCCACTCAACTTTTTCTTTCATATAATCATCCTACCTCAAATTTGATTGTATGTTCAGCAAACTGTACGCATCTCATTTGCAATGGCTACTAATCATAGAAATTCTTAACATTTTCTATAACCTGACTAAGCACTGTATCAACTGCATAGAATTTCTGTGGTCAATGTCATGTTTCTTATATAATGTTTTAAGATCATAATCTCTCAGCATAGATATTATGTTGGGCTAAATCAGAAGAATTTCTTAAATGCCACTCATTCATTCAATAGACATTTAGTAAGGGCCTACTGCATAATTAGATCTGTGATCATAAAATTGGAAGAATATGACACCTGCCCTTTGGGACTGTCATTATGAAGGGGAGACAGACATGAAAGTAACTAATTAGAGAAATAGATTAAGTCATATATTCATTTATTCATTCAACAAATATTTTATGAATGTCCACTACATACAAGTCATACAGTAGTAAGAAAGACTATATTTAGTACTGTACCTGCCCTTTTTGATCTTACTGTTTAATAAGGGAAATGGACAATAAAACTAAAAGAAATAAAGATATAACTCATGATAACATGCAATGTAACAAATAATAAGTAAAATATTTGTTATATACCATAAAGGAGGTGCTACCATGAAAGTACTTAATTACATATAGATGAGAGAGGTGAGGGGAATGAAAGAGATAACACTTTGTTTTGCTTCTTGGGAAGGTTGAGGAAGACTTAATGCAGGAACCCACATTTGATCTTAGTCAAGGGAGTAAGGAAGGAGCTGGGGTGTTGCTCCATGGTAGGTCATATGCTTAGCCTATAGGAGGCTCTGGGTTCAATCCCCAAAAGAGAAAAATTAAGGGAAAAAAAGAATGAGTGGATATGTGGCAGGGAGAGAGCAAGATGATGGGAAAAGGCCATTATAGATAAGAGAATCTGTGTAAGTGGGGTTGTAGTTCAGCAGACTAGCTAGACTTAATTCAGAGGGTAGAGTGCAGAATCTCGAATGCCTTGTAAATAGTATGGCCTTTTTGTTTTGTTTTGTTTTTTGGTACTGGGTATCGAACTCAGGTCCTTGCGCTTGCACAGCAGGTGGTGAAACCACTGAGCTAAATCCCCGGCCCCTGTATGGCCTTTTTTCTCTGGAGCCCACAAAATGGTTCTTGAACCAGTAGGCTTAAGTCACTTTCTTGTCACTGAGACACAATACCTGACATCTACAACTTAAAGGAGGACAGGTTTATTTTGGCTTGTGGTTATAGTCCATGGTCAGCTCTCTCCAAGGCAGAATGGTGAGGTGGAAGGGCCTGAGTGAAGGGGAGCCGCTCATGTCAGGGCAGGCAGGAAGTGGAGAGTGAAGGGAAGAATCAGAGAGGGAAGTACACCCTTCCGGTCATGCCCCAGTGCCCTGGTCTCTTCCCACCAGCCCCATCTCCTAACATCAAGTGTGCTACAATGGCCCCCATGATTTAATCACCTCCCCAAATCCCTGCCTATGAGAGACATTCTTGGTGTAAACCTTAAGAAGCTTCAGTATTGCCTGAGATCTTGTCATAAGGGAAATTCTTGTCTCTGTCCCTGATCTACCGAAACAGGTATTTTGTGAGGACAGAGTCCAGGAATTTATGTTCTAACAAGTTTTCTGGGTGATTTTGGTACATGTTGAGATTGGAGATTCACTGCTTTAAGGGAAGGATTCACTGAGAAGTTTTAAGGGAACTGGGACTTGTGTTTCAGGTGGAAATCAGTATGGAAGAGGGTCTGAGAGGAATTTTTAGAGAAAGAGAACAGTTTGAATACTGTAGACTCATTGAGCCAAGAAATAACGAAGCATGGAACCAAAGATAGTCACAGTGGAAAAAAATGAAATAATTAATTTGGGAGCTGTTTAGGAGGCTTACTCTTTGATTTGATGGGTGAGAGAGAAAAGGAGATGACTGTTCCCTTTCTTTCCGGACTGAGTAAAGGACCAAGTCTATAGTCAGGAAAGCGGGAAAGGAAATAAATGGAAGAGGAAAAAAATTTTCCATTCAAATTTTTATATATTAAATTTGAATTACCTACTGTGTACCAGAAGAAATAGTCTACTGAGCAGGTGACATTTTGCTTTTGAAACCCTGGAGAGAGCAATACTGGTTGGTAGAGAGAGCTGAAGTCTGGCTTAGCTTACCAGATCATGTGTTACTCAAGTGTGAGAAGAACGGCTGCTGAAGAGGAAGCAGGGGAAAGGCCCTACCTACCTCTGAAACATGGGAAAGAGAATCTGACATGTGAGAGGAAGAAGAGAGGTAGCATGCTAGGAGAAGCTCTTTCGAAGTAGAAACTCGATAATGCAGGGACGTGAAGTGAGGAAAGATGAGCATCCTGGACTCATGCATTAATCTTAGCAAAAACGTTTCCAATGGTGTGCCTGTGATGGGAAATGGGAATTCGGTGAAAAGTGGAAGGGAGCTAGGGAAACAAATATATTTACTCAATTCTTTCTCAAGAAGTTTTTATTTTTGATCTCATATTGTGTACATATTCATGTGTACATAAAAATAATTGAATAAGACTGACCGTAGCCATTATTTTATGGATAATTCAGAAAGAATCAGATCTACACTTTATTTCAATTTAGAGAATCAGTGTTATTACAGATGTTAAGAAATCTCTAGAAATGGACAGACTAATTTATTTGCTACTAAACTAGGGTGTGTTGTATGAGATTTATGAATATATCCACATTGTCTACAGACTTCTTACACCTGATTTTCAGCCAAGATTATATCCCCTATGCTGAGTTGTAGCCTGTAGTTATATGTTCATTTTTTTTTTTTTTCCTACCAGGGATCGAGCTCAGGTTCTTGTGCAGGCGACAAAACCACTGAGCTAAATCCCCGGCCAAAGTTAGATTTCTTTTTATTTTAATTTTTTTGGTACTGGGGATTGAACTCAGGTCCTTGCGCAGGCGACAAAACCACTGAGCTAAATCCCCGGCCCTATGTGTTCATTCTTAAAGTACTTAACTATAGGGCTGAGTAGCTAAAGTGTAAGAATTCTAACCAGGGCCTTTCAAGGCTGGTGTATTTACAGAAGACATTGGAAGCATTGGAGTTGGTAGATTTAGCCCTTTTATCTTTGTTGTTTTTTAACAAAAGTGATCATAGTTCCATCTTTCACATGCTGCCACCTTTGCTCAGAGCTCTGTAAATGACTGAAGAACATACACTGTAGACCTTATGTCTGTTTCATTCTTAGAGATACCAGAATTCTGCTGTCATGTAAGGCCTCACCATTCTTCATGATGCTGAAAATTGTAATGACCTCTTCAAAACTGCATTGAAGGTCATTTTAGGCTGGGAGGCACTTTGTGCCTTGTAAGGTTAATCTTTGTTTTCAGTAGAAGTTGTATTTAAAAAGTGTGAAAAGAGTAACTCTTGTATTCTATTTTAATATCAAAATCTGGGTGCAGATTCAGTACTTGAAACTAAATAAAGTATCACTGTTTAATTTATAACTGCTAGTTACTTGTGGCTATTGATCATCTGAATTGTGGCTAGCCTACATTAACATGTATTGTACCCTGTAAGTATAAAAATGCATACCAGATTTCTGAGATTTAACAAAATCGTAATTTTTATATTGATGACATGTTTAAATATTTTAAAATTCTTGCATAAATTTATTTAAATTGATTTACCTTTTTTCTTTTTTAAATGTGCCTAGAAGTTTTTAAATTATATGTGTGGCATAGGTACATTTCTAATATATTTCTATTGAACGAGACTGATATAAAGTCTTGGTAGTCATTTTACTAGCAAGAATATTTTTTTGTCTTGAACTAAACATCGCACTAGTGAGCATGAATATATTTTGGTTATATTTTAGTACTCAAATAGTATACAAATTTTTGCTATAATTTTCAAGCTTATATCCAAAACAAAGGTTTAGGATTAATTTTAAGTCTGTAAAAGAATAGGCTGGAGGTAACTCAATAGTAAAGTGCTTTCCTGGCATGCTCGGAGCCCTGGTTTGATCCTTAGCAGAGCAAGGAGAAAAAAAAGTAAATTCAGAATATTAATACTAAGTTCAAAACTTAACTAATCTTCTACCATCTAAATTCTAAATCATTTCTGCTCCAGTGCAGCTAAAGGGAAAATTTGGAACCTGTCATCCTGAATTTCTCTTCCTTCTCTCCTTACTTCAGTATTCAGTTGTACTGGTACGAATAACATATCTTAAATCTTTCTGAAATCCTCCTCTTCTTCGTTCTTCCTGCTCTTTCTTGACTGAGGCTCTCACTTCCTCTCACCTGGACTATCAGAGTCACCCCAAAGCTGAGTCTACCCTCTCTACCCTCCCTCCAAAGGGCATTGCATCTCAGAGTCTAGCACAGACTGGGACCCATAGCACTCAGTGCACGTTTGTTGGCTGAATGGAGGAGAGAGCTGCTAGTATTAACCAAAAGCTGCAAAATGAACAACACTCTTAATCCGACATAGTGTTCATGTGCACAACTACATGTGTGAAGTAAGTGCAGATGCAACTTGTGCCGGGGTCCACTTAAGAGTGCCTTAAAAATATAGGGCCGGGGATTTAGCTCAGTGGTTTCGCTGCCTGCTGTGCAAGCGCAAGGACCCAAGGTCGATCCCCGGTACCAAACAAAACAAAATATTCATCAACTTTTGCATTTATATTCTTTAATTCAGATTTCTCTTTTCTGTCCTGTGGGGAGTAATGATACATGAATGGTTCTGTTTTGCCAAAGATTTTGATTTGCCAGTATAGGATTATGGTAGGTGGACCAAGGAAACTTTGGTGTCACTCAGACAGCTCCTTGTTTTTGTCTGGAGTCCCCGTAGGATTAAACTACATCTGGCAATAAGTAGGGATTCTGGTCTGGCCATCTTCAAAGGCAGGAGACAGCTAGTATTTATCAGATCTCTGTGGATAAGCAAATGGGGAGAGATTAAATTTTTAAAATTTTATTTTCCTTCCTTTTGTAACTGATGCTAAAAACCTCCAGGAGTTCATGCACCAAATTAACACATTTTTGATAGTTGTTAAAGAAGAAATTATTCATTTTCTATACCCAGGGTGATAATTGAGAATTTTAGATGATATTTTAATATATGCTATAGAGAGCATATCGGCAATGTAGAATCTTTAGAATTAATTTTCTAGAAATGCGTTACTAATGTTTTAGAGTTGAACATTGAGTATGTGTATTTTAGTCATTTAAATGTCTGTAAGTGTTATGGCATTGTGTTTGGAATTTGAAGGCTTTTATTTACCTGTGTGGGAAAGTTTACCCAAAATTACATTTTGAGGGTCATTTTGGACCTTTCTCTTTTTCTTTTTTATTTTTTTGGTACTGGAGATCGAACTCGTGTCCTTGCGCTTGCGCCCAGGCAGCGAAACCACTGAGCTAAATCCCTGGCCCCTTTGGACCTTTCTTAACACTGGCCATTTCCCCTTCCGAGGGAAGGTGGGCCTGCCTTCCATTCAGACTTACTATGCCCTTGGACTTATGCTCCTTACATGTTTAAGAGATTTTTAGTCCAGTGACTCAGTTTACCTGTTGTTGAAGCACGTGGCTCTGCATTTAACTGATAAAATGGCTGCGTTCCTGGCACTTGTCATGAAATATATCTAATTTTAGTATATGTGCTGCTGAAGCAAGCACATCATGAAATATATCTAGAATCTACCATTCAGTGCCTCCCCAAGAGAAATAATGTTTATTCAGGATTGCCTGAAGAGTATGTACTCTCTCCATTTGTCTATACTTTACATCTATCCCTGGATTAAGTGAGTCCCTCTGCAAGTCACATACCTGGATTCCATCATATTGCCAAGGGAGGAATTTCTTATCTCAGGAATAGAAATAATGTGTTTTTCAGGCCATCTGGTTTGTTTTTACATTATGGTCATTTTTGACTCTTGTAATTGTTCGTGCTTCTTTCTTTATGTTGCCTGCTAGAAAGCTTTAGTACCAAAATATGTGGTTCACATCTAACAAATTTTAGGAATTCTAAGGAATTTTATGACATTTTTATGTGACACTTCTTTATTTTCTTTTTTGTTGCATTACCTAACTTCTCTTTTGTTACATTTATCTTGCTGCATATACCTTGTTGGGAGCTGTCTGAATTGTTTTCTGAGCAAAGGCACACAAAATGCAAGTAAATAAAAGAAATAAATTGGTAGAGTTTTTCCCCATCCATTCTTACCAAACTAACATATTACTTTAAAAGCTCTATATCCCTCTGTAGGTTATGTTATACTTAGTTCAACATATTTGTATGTTATAAATTTGTAGATTTTAGATTAAGAGTGACCTAAGGTTGAAATGTTAATTAAATGTTTTAATGTTCTGTAGTTCTAAAGAAAATAGTTGGATAAAATGTCACCATACAGAAGTATTTTAAACATTAAAAAAAATCATCTCTCTGAAAAGGAGGGTAATTGTACAAGTTTGCCTAATCCTTTTGATCTTGGCACACAGCAATACAGACTTCAGTTGAGATTAAAACTATGAATTTCAAAGGAAACATGGCCTTCAGTGTGTAAAATATATAACAGCTGGTTGACTGGTCCATTTAAAACTATGCAGTAACAGTCATAGACAGAATGATTCTCCTGCCAAAAGATGCATGAGTGCTTGATGGTTCTATCAAGATGTGATACTCATTCACACTTTTCTTTTGTAATGATATCAGTGTAGAAATGAGCTGTGTACTGCCTGCTTCAGAATCTCTCATCTGCCCAACAGTTCAAGGGCAGTTTAGAGGTACAGAACTCCTCTTAGTGATTTCTCTATCTGCTTTTTAGGTGGAACTTCATTGGGTCGTGCACTAAATTTCATTTTTTACAGACTGTCAGATATAATTCTTATTGTTAGCATTCCACAGTTATTTTCTGTAAATCTTTGATCTTTTTCCCCCCTTGGGTCTTCATGACTTACTGATCTTAAAAATTATAGCTTCACACTATTGTGAAGTTTCCGGTGTTGAACTTTTCTATTTAAATAGTATAAAACTTATATTATTATAGTAAGGTAAATATCTGAACTCTGAATTATTGTGATATATTTATAATCATGATAGGAGAAAAGTAATGTTAAATCGTAGTTCATAAATATTTTGCTATTTTCACTATTGTATCTCACCTGTAAAAGTAATTTTTTAAACCAATTCAGTTGATACATTTTTAGAAAAATAAGGATTGATGTGGATTTGTCACATCTAGCAGATCTCATGGGAAAGCATATTTTCATCTTAAATTTACATCTGTCCAATATGAAAGAATGTTTATTTTTTATGACCTTTGTTGTCTGAAAATTTTGATACATCATAGTTAACAGCAAAGTTTCTTTTCTTTAGAGTTATTCAAAGAAGAAAACTGTAGGTAAAGATGTTTCTCAGATTCACCACGATTCTGAGCCAGCACTTAAGGAGTTAATGTATCTGATTAGAGGGACAGGAAATCTGGCAACTATTGCAGAAAGGAGACCTAATGGTGCACACAAACAATTTGTCAGTCTTCTTAAATGTGAATAGCTTTCCGCAAAGTGGCTGCTCTTGCTTTGTTTGAACAGGCTAAACTTTTCCTTTTTGGACCTTAAATCTTAGAAGTGAAATGTGATCCACATATTCAATCAAAATCATTTAATTCAAAGCATATTTTGATTGGAACAAAGTTGACATGGAAAGAAACTTTAGAATAAAAAAGTTGAAAGGACTTTATATCATATATTTAGCAGGAAAATTTGAAACAGTTCTAATTAGGCTGAAAAAAACAGCTTTCTTCAATGTAAATTACAAAGGTCATATATCAATGTTAAGGAAACATTACCACTAGTGTTTGAAATCCAGCACATGCAAACATAACAGGCCAGTCCATTTTAAATCTGTGTGTGTGCATGCACATCCACATGCACATGTGTGCAGACACACATGTATAGAAGGAACACTGCATTACATTTATTTCAAATGAAAAATACTTAAAATTTCAGGTTTACAATTTGTACATTATCTTCTTGCTAATCCAATTATTAACTCCTTTAAAATATATCACTATTTATAATCAGATGAATTAAGATTCATTATAAGCAAAATTTAAAATTTATAAAACTAATTTTTCATTCTTTCAGTAAACATAAATTAAATGCATACTGTAGCTTAAAGTATATCAAGCCAGGAGGATTAATTAGTGATTGTTATTTTTCTACTTGAAACATGTAGGAGTGGCGTTTGTATCTTGGAACCCAAGAGGAGGAAATGGAGCATTCTAGAAGCCTGGGAGTATAAGTGGTGGCATTGACATGCAGAAATGTACATCAGTGCAGAGGCTTTGGAAGCCTGTTTTCTTCTGTTTATATAATTATTTCTACACTTAAAAGCTTGTAAATGATATTTGATCTTTAGGTTGATTTTTACAAAATCACATCTCATAGATATCACTATTTAGTTGCTTTTTAAAATAGAATGCTATAACATTTAGCAAAAGGATAAGTAAATATTAGCATTAATCTGGGAAACATAAACACGAGAAACCAAATAGTATACAAATACAGCTCTTTGACTTGAGGTAAACAATTATATAATAATTTCTTGGGTTAATTGAAATTGACTATGATTTTATATAATTTTAACATTAGTGAAAATTTGATTTTGCTAGAGTATCTAGTATACTCTAATAGATTAAATACATGATTAATGCTTTTTATGTTAGAATTTTTATTTTTAAATAGCTTACTTGGAAAAAGCACACTATTTCTATATGTTATCATATTACTTGACTCCACTCTAGGAAAAAAAGGAATGATCTTACACATAACATTTTTAATCAATAAATAATTCATATCCTTTAATGGGTCAGTGTTAGGGAAACATAGATTGCATTCTTTCATTGAGATTTATTGTTAGGCACATTTCGTATATGTTGTTATTTCTGACACAAGATTATACAAGCCAGTTATTTATGAATAATTTACTATTATCTTTATAATATTAAAGCTCTAATTTGTTGACGTTCTGCATAAGTACCAAAAAAATGAAAGTTGCTAATAATAAGTGTTTGTATTTGATATCTGTATACTGTACTTTTTAGCATATTTCAAGTATTTTAGTCCCAGCCTAATAGATCTCATTAAAAAAACAGATATCAGCCCCAAGACAGTTTGCCAAGACTAGTATGAGTCCCCCTGGATTGGACTGACAATTTGTGTGAGGCTTCATATGATAGTCTTTTCATCGTCTTATTTGATCCTTAACAATAAGACATTAGTCATTGATTTATTTTATAATAACTCACATGAGTTGAATATTACTGTATTGTGTTGGACATTTTAGTGGATTTTCTTTTTTACAAATTTTACTCAGAGCACACATTGGATGTAAATGATGTATCCAGCCTGCTAGGGGAACACTAACAATTGATTGGTTGGGTTTGAGAGCAGCATGGGAAGAATATTACTATCCCCTAGCTGCAAACCATATTTAACTCCAATCTTAATGAGCACTGTCTGTTCTAAAGGCTCTGAAAAATCTCAGATGCTTAGCATTCCACTGGCATTTTTTGGTGTGTGTGTGTGTGTGTGTGTATGTGTGTGTGTGTGTGTGTGTGTGGCTAAAATGTGGATCCAAGTAAAAATTTTATATGAAGGGTATTTTTTAAAAAGTTAATGTATAAGAAGGGCTCTTAAAGAATTTTAATGGAGGTTTTTATGACTTTTGTTTCTGAATCTCAGAAATCTAATCCTGAGATATTCCACTTTTAATTACTTTCCATTGTGTATTTTCCTTTTCCTGAATTTCCTCCTACTTTTCCTTTCTTCTTCCTTCAAGACTATGGGAAGGGGGTATATATATACTTTTGGTTAGGCAGCTGTCACTTAGTGACCCCAAAAGGATGTTAAAATCCTGAGCTGACTTTGCATAGAAATTATTTCAAAACTTCTTTTATACCTGTGACAGTTGTTCTTTTGGGTACATTTTCAAAGCTTTAGTAAATTGTGAGGAATGCTTGAAGTCCTCTAATGAAATTTGTACTTTTGCTTTTTTTACTTTATTTTTATAAAAGTTAAAGTTTGTTCATAAAAGGTAATGTGTTTATCATCCTCTGGAATATAGTGCCAAGTAATTCTGAAAATTACCTGTTGACCCTGAAGGACTGAACTGCAACAGCATACGTGGAGGGCTGACCCATGGTGTCACAATATGAGCACAGTGTTGTTCCTTTCAGCATTTTTGCTTAAAATTCTGAAGTGGTGTCAAGATATAAAGCTTTAAGCATTTAAATCTAACCAACCTCACCATTTTGAGTGTGCATAAAGAAGTAATCAACCATTAGGAAAATTCAGGTCTTTGTTTGATAACACATAAAATAAAATTGCCCTACTTTTTAGAGCTTTAATACTGAGAAAATTCATTTGTACTTCATCATTTGCTGAGCCTTCTAGAATTTTATAGTCTCAAATCACAAACCACAGACACTCAGGAGACTCCTGACTGTTTTATCTTATTAAACAATTTTGAAATCATTAATTTTTAATTAGCTTGGATGCAGTTTTTTTAATTGTTTCAATAGTGAATGTATATGAACTAAACGTTTTTTGTTTAAACTACTGGCGAGAGTATTATTTACATAAATAAGTGTAAGTTCTTCCTAAGAACACATTATAAGTTTGCATTGTATAGTGACACTTTTTTGTAGCATCAGAGATATTGTATATTAATCTATTATAGTAGAGCTTTTCAGCAGTTTATTAACTGATTTTTGAACAAAACTAAAAAGGATATAAGCTCTAAGATATGTATAAGTCCTTCCCTGATTGAAAGTTCTAATTAAGTGAATTGGAGAAAATTAACTGAAATTAGCTGTCACAAAGTCACATTTAAATGAGTGATGAGCTAGTCTGGCAGTAAACATTTAAATGATATAAATTGCCATTTAAGTGTATGGTTTAATGTTTGTCATGCATTAATGTGACATGAGACTACAGTGACAATCAAGCAGCTTGCTCTAATTTGAACATATTTAGGGCTTTTGTGTGGAGTGCATTGCACACAAATTAAGACAATTGCTGTTTTTATGTGTCACTTTAAACGTGTCCCCCACTCCCTCCCATCCCTATGCAAGGCCTAAGTTAATGAAACAAGGGTATCATTTTTGTATGCAACTTGGATTAATAGTTCCTAGATTTTTAGATTCATTTGAAATTTATTTACTTAAAATATGAATTTACTTAAAGTGACCCTTCTCTGGTTTGAAATACGAAGTAGTTTTGTGCTGTCTTATCACCTTACTAAATTGACAAATATAATAAATTTTAAAATAGATATCTGAAACAGTAACTTTCATATTTATAAAGTAGCTAAATTTGGGGGGGATATTTCATTTCAGGTATACTTTGGAATGCGGAAATTGCCCAGTGCCTAGAGATTTATTTACAGAATCATATTTTATATTTTATAGTACTGTGAAACCATATAAAATGCTATTAAATGAAATGTATTATGTGTATTTTGCTATAAACATTTTTCTTATTCATAGGTACATATATTAACACAGCGTATGTTTGCACAAGAGTACATCTGAGAACCAGCAGGAATATCTTTTGTTGCAAGATGCTTTATATCTTACTGGTTGTTCCTGTTGAAGCAAGTCAGTTTTGGAGCTGCCTGTGTAGCTCAGAGGCACAGTGTGTGCTTACTATGTGCAAGGCCTGGGTTTCAATCCCTGCCCTTCCCCAAAACGATGTTAGTCAATATTGTTTTAAACAGATCTTTCCTTCTAACATTTATTACATAGCAGCAAGCTACAACAAAAACATATCATAATCATACTTTCTACTGTAAAAATAAGAATTAATTTCAGTGAGATAACAGAGATATTTAATATGTATATTACCAGATATAACTTGGTATACTTTGAGAACTCCTTGATTTTTATAGCAGTATTTAGAGATCAACTAGTCAATAATGATAAACTCTTACACTGTAATAATTTTGACAGTATTACATAGAATGAAGATGAATATTTCTCTAAAAAGTAAGTCTCCAGATTTTAAAACTTTTTAGTTTTATAACTTTGCTAAATTCAGCAAACATTACTGGTACCTATCATGCTTTTGGGATAGTACTAGTAAGTGGGAACATAATGATGAATATGAAGTGAATCTTGTGCCCAGCATTTCAACTAAACACTTGATTATATCCATTCATTATTTATTGAGCACTGTTATGTTAATAGCATAAAATATTTGGTTTTATAGTAATACCTAGATAATAAATTGGTAATTATAAATGTCCCCCACAAAATCTAATTTATTAGAGTAAAAACTCAATCAAAATAACTAAATAATTTGGGCAGTAGTAGTAGGCCAAAAAATGTTTTAATTCTAAAAAAATATTATAAATATTTCAAATGGATAGTAAAGTTTTAATGTTTTCACATTTACTTTCCTAAAGTTGCCTTTACATTCACTATACATTCTTTCTTTGAAGCATAAATTGAGCACTTGTCAAGGCATGAATTACAAATGTCACCAAGATAGGTCCAGTTCCGGTCCTCACTGTGCTAAGATGTCAGCAGTTATTACAGTTCATCATGATAAATACCCGGAAGTCTCTTGTTATATGCAGAAAACAGATTCTGGCAGAAAATAGGACATCAAAATTTGTTTTATTTTATGGTCATGGGTGTTGAACCCAGGGCCTTCTGCGTACTGAGCACATGCTCTGCCTCTGAGCCACCCCACCGTCCTAGGTTTTGTTTTCAATTGAAATAGTCTCCAGTATTGCCCTGGCTGGCCTGGGATTCTCAGTCCTCTAACTTGGCCTCCGAGGTAGCTGAGATAGGTGAGATTGTCCACCCTACCTGGCTTTTCAGTGTTATGTTGTTAATTGGTCACAGTGAGTTTAGTGTTGATTGTTACTGTGTGTCCTGAAGGTTTCTCTGTATTTTAACAACAGAATGGTTTCTACTTTTCCAGGCCTTGGAGAGTGAATTTGTTTCCTGCCAGCTTCACCAGTGGATTGATCTCATTTTCGGCTATAAACAGCAAGGGCCAGAGGCGGTGCGCGCACTCAATGTGTTCTATTACCTGACTTACGAAGGTGCAGTCAGCCTGAACTCAATAACTGATCCTGTGTTGAGAGAGGTAAGTTGTATGAGGGAGACAGGAACTGAGAGCTGAAATCTTTCGGCTGACAGCATTGTATCATCTTCCCTATCCCTTCAGTAGCCTCCTAAAGAACAGAGAGCAGGTGGGGTAAGTGAGCTGAGGTGGGCCTGAGCTAGTGACTTCACAGGAACTTGAACTCAGAGCTGCCCTCCAACATACTGTTTGGCTCAGTAGAAAATGAGAGCTTGGGCCAGAGATGTAGCTCAGTGGCACTGCGCCTGCCTCGCAAGCACCAGGTCCTGTGTTCAATCCCCAGTACTGCGAAAAAAGAAAAAAGAAAAGAAAATGAGAGCTTTATCGTTTTGAACCTTTTAAGGTTCATTAAGTCATATTTACAATTTTTAAAGCTCTTGGAGCCACTCACGTGATTTAAAATATTAGGAAAATAGCAACTCATTAAAAAATATGATTTTGTGTATAAATATTATTGCAATAAAACATTTATATGTAATATATAAATACATATGTAACTATATAGAAGTTAATGGTGAGACTGAAGTCTAAAACTGTCCTGTCGTCAAACTTGTTAAATGTTAATAAGACTTGTTTTATTTTTGTCATGTAATGTCTAAGATAAGACTCTCAAAACATGATTTTGGCAAATACAGTATTTACTAAAAATTCTGTAGAAAATGCTGCTTTTTTTTAGTATTTCTAATCTAATTATTCTGCTGACTCCAACATAATTCACATGAAGAATTATACAATTAAACAAATACAACCTGAAATATCTATACAGTTTTAGAACAGAACTATGTATAAAACCAAGGTATTTGATTCGTAGAGGAAGTTGTATGAGGAATTGGTATGTTATCACTTGTTATGTGCCAGATAAAAATCCGCAAACAGAAGGATAGTGTACTAGATATGGATTTACCCTAAACTGTACAAGTTTTGAATTGCCCTCTTTTATGTTTTAAAGACTGTGGAAGCAGAGAGCTGAGTCAGACTCCATAAGATCCTTCCATGTTTTTCATTATTTGAAAACGTTCCTTCAAGAGTATTTTATTTTACTGGAGTAACAATTAACTGTATGACACAGAACATACATAGGATTCTGTATATGAAATTGCGGGGAGAGCAACATGCAAGCGTTATTATGAGACAGCATAATTTCATTGTTAGAACTGAACAGCATAATTCTCTTTACTTTCTTTTGTTTTAGCAATATTGAAACAGCAAAATTTGAACATTTGCTACTTTATTAAGTGCCGGTGATTCTTCAACAAATAAACTACTTCTTTTGTTTTTTCCTGTTCCCTTGTAGTAATTATCCGTTTTGTAGCTCTATGTAGCTAATCTATAACTGACTTTACCCTATACATTGATTTTGTAATCTCCTGTTTTACTTAACATATCAACATAGTCCTTACGTTGCTATATATAGTCTCTGTAGTTTTAATCCTGAAATTGCCTAATATTCCATAGAGTTACATAAAAATGTACTTAACACTCATCTTTCCATTGTGACATGCTGTCATTTAAAAAGACTTGTGTCTTGGAGTGTCAATGATGATATAACTAGCTCTGCCTTTTGCTTCAAGGAGGTTTATGCAACATTTACATCATGAAACGGTGCTTACCTGTGTGCATCTACAAAGGCAGTCAGCTGGTGGTCACTCCATGGGATTGGCTTTGTTTTCATTCTGGGTTTTATTCTGGGTTCACCCCACATTCCCCAGGAATGATTTTTGAAAGAAATTTACAGTATGGTCTAGAAGAGTGTTGTTCAGTACAACTTTCATAGTGATGGAAATACTTATGTCTGCACCGTACAATATGACGGCCAGAACCACATGTGCTCTTTGTGCACGAACTGTAGCTAGTTTGACTGAGGGTCTGTGTGTTTGATTTGATTTAGTTTTAGTAACTTAAATTGAAGTGGGCACATATGACTAGTGGCTGCAGCACTGGATAGGAGAGATCTAGAGGACTGTGCTGTGATCTTTGTAACGATGTTTTCTGATTTTGGAACATAAGCTCAGGGAATGGGACAATAAATAGTAGCTTGTTAGGTAGGATATTTGGAAATGATATGTATCATTTAGACTTTAGATATATATTTGAAATATAGGTGTAAACTGGACTATATTTTTCTTCTGCCTAAATGGATTATAATGTCAATAAGGTTTTTATTGTGGTCAAATAAAAATACAAAAATAAAACTTATCACTGTTACCATTTTTGAGTGTGCAGTTCAGTAGCCTTAAGAGCATTTGCATAGGGTTGTGAGTGGAGCTCAGTGGTAGAAACTGTTCTTCACATGCACAAAGCCCTGGGTGCAAAAACTTCCCAGTGCAAAAAAAACCCAAAAAAAACCCCACATTGTTTTGCAGCCACCACAGTCTCCAGAAATATTTTATCTTCTCACATCAAAACTCTACACATTGAACAATAACTCCCTGTTTCTTCCTCTCCTGAGTTCCTGATAACCACCATTCCACTTTTGGTCTCTATGAATTTGTTTACTCAAGGTACCTTGGGATTGTTGATTATTTGTTCTTTTGTTTAAGGTTCACTTACCATGTCTTTAAAATTCATCCATGTTGTAGCATATATCGGAATTTTCTTCCTTTGAAGGGCTGAATAATATTCCATCATATGTGTATACTACATTTTTTTTACTCCTCTGTCCAACCATCTGTGAATACTGTGGGTTGTTTTTACTTTTTGACTGTTGTGAATAATGTGCACATTGGTGTACAGTATTTATTCAAGTCTCTACTTTCAGTCTTTTGTGTATGTGTGCAGTGTAGAATTGCTGGATTGTGTGGTACTTCCATGTTTAACTTTTTGAGGAACTGCCATACCAGATAAATTTTTTCTAATTATTTTTCATGTTCATCATTTGCTAAAGATAATTTAAACCTTTTGCTTTAAATTTCTTTGACTTCTTTCTCTTTCCCATAATCTCAAGTAATTATCAGAAAATTAAGTCTTAACTGGATAATATTCCACTTATAACAATTTATATTAATATAATATATAGTATATTAGACTTTTATAATAGATCACTTTATATATATATCTTAGATTCTACTTTCAGTAAATAAACATGACCCATGATGTTCTGGGTATGATAGGTGTATGATATTTTTGAGATAAGAATACATCTCTGTTACTTAGCATTATTAATATAATATGTTACTAAAATAATCTTTTATTATTACCTTTCCATATTATTGGCGAGAGCTAAATTTTGTAGCAGAATGTAGTGTGATACAATTAACAAATACATAAGTAGGTACAGGTTTGACTCCTCTGATGACTACTAGTTCTGTTATTCTGATCTCCTTTAGTCTCTGTTTCCTGAAATACAGACTTCGTATGATAATGCCCATCCTATTCATGACTGGGCAAGACACAGTGTATGTAAACTGCCAGGGGTGGTGCCTTTTGGATCATAGGTGTGCGGCCGGTATTAGCTTCTTCCCTCATGTTGTTTACAGTCCAATCCCCGAGATGGAAAAATACAACTATAAAAGGAATGTGAACTAGTAATGACATCATAGAAAGAATAATAAAATGTTGACACTAAGAAGTTACTAGATGGCATTTCCCAGAGGACAAATAGAGTTCATTCTTCAGTGAGACAAAAGAAAGCAGAAAACAAAAATCATTAATTTATTATTTTTTAACAATCTTTTATTAAACCCAAATTATGTAATAAGTTTAAAGGATGGAAAGGGAAGTCTCGCCCTGAGCTAGAGTTCATTATCTAATAGGAAAATGGGATAAGTAAACAGTTCAAACATGCTGTGATGGATTCATTATTGAGATCAATATAGGTATGTGTGGATCCCCAGGCATGCAGGAGAACTAGTAAACCCACACTCATGCCATCCAGGCGTGTTTCTGGGAAACAGGCAGCTGAGGGATGACTAAGATCAGTGAGGAGAGTGGTGGGCAAAGGATAGCCACACTGCATAATCTTCTTACACATACATAAAAGCGATGATGGCTGGAGAGTATGTGAAATGAGTTGAAAGTGATAAGGAAAATGAGACAGGAGCCAGATCATGGAGTGCCTTCAGTAACATAAATTATATATAGACCATATAAGCACTCTGCCGCCGAGTCTATCCCCAAGCCTAAAGGACAAAATTTTAGCAACTTTACTGAGATATATTTCACTCACTGAAAGTGCACAATACAATGATTGTAGTATATTCACAAAGTTACACAACCATTGCCACAATCTAAGAACATTTTGTCACCACAAAAAGAAATCCTTGTACCATTAGCAGTCCTCTAAGGGGGAACATTTTGTGTGGGTAGATAGGTGTTTGATCATGTTTCATTGAAAAGATCCAAAAAAGGGGAAGTATGTCAGACAGACAGGAAAGAAAGCATGTTATGGATGCCCAGCCTCTATGAGAAAGCGGGACGGAACAAAATCCAGAGCACAGATAGAGATAAGCCCTGGACGGGGGGGGGGGGGGGGGGGGCGATACTGGCTCTTCTGTAATTGGAGAGTAGAAGGTAGCATGCGTGAAGGCTTGTGTGAGTCACTATGTACGAAGAAGTTAGGAAGCAACAAGAGTGTCTTTGTACAGATGTGTGCCAAGGATGAGGCACTACTTATTTATAGAAATATCTGATGCAGTGATGGATGCTTTGTGGGTGCTGCTTAATAATTATTCTTTTCTGTGTTTTCAACAGCAGAATGTGGTGGAATATATACAAAGGACTGAGGGTGAAAGGACTGAGGCCATTAAATCTGTTGAAGGGGATGTTGTTGAAATGCTGAAACATGAATTGAGTAGATAAGGAAGACTGGAAGGGACAGATGAACTGGGAGCGTTTGTTTTCTCATTCATTTATTCAGCAATACTCATTTGGTTCAAGGTGCTAAAAATACAGAGATGAGCAAGACAGTCAAAGCCCCTTCCTCACGGAGCTCGCATTCTAGTGGGGCACAGAGAAAGTAAACCGATGGTGCCGAGTACAGCTTCACTTATGGTGATGTGCTGTGGCGTGTGTAGGGTGGGTAGGTGGCTCGGTGGCAGGGAACTGTTCTAGAGAGGACAGTCACAGATTGCCTCTGTCCCCCTAAACTCTCTCCTTCAACTCTGGGGTTGCAGTGGGCTGCACAAGGCCCAGGGGACAGCCCGTGCCTGTCCCGTCGCGCCGGGTGCTCCAGCCTCCAAGTCCAGCCTTGGCTCAGATCTCCTGCCAGTTGTGAAGCTCTGCTCCTGCTCCCTGCTGACTTACCACCCAGCGCCTCTCCAGGACACAGCCATTTCTTCAGGCTCCTTTCAGTGAGGCGCTTTCACACCACTGTCAGCATGTTGGTATATCCACTTGATGATACCTCTTCAAAATCACACAGTCTTACCAGGATAGATTTGTGCCTTTCCAGAGGATAAATAGCAGAGTAGACCATGTTCTGTTCAGTAGATGTACTTTTCATTATTTCTGTTTCCTGCTACAAACTTAGTGCTGTTTCTATCACTTCCTGTTCACATGGTCACACACGGAGGCGAGGTGCCCGCATCGGCCACACGTTCACTGACTGCTCTCCAGAAGCCCCATTCCTCTCAAGGAAGTTGCTGTTCTAGAGTGAATGGTTAATGCATATGGCATAGTAAGTGATCATAAAAATAATCTCTCTATAAAAAGAGCACTAAACGATAGAAATAATAACCCTAAGAGGAGGAAGACTAATCAGAGAAACAGCCTGCAGCACATTAAACTTTTATGTTGTTTTTAATTTTTAGAAAACAGCTGGGTTATCAATATACATGGCTGCATTTACATACATCACACACCAGAAAGATTTTTTTTAGGCAAATATGCTAATCTTTTTTCAATTATCTTATGACCCCATCTAAAGGATATTTTCTTATCTTTAGCTGTTTGTCCTCATAGACCTCTTTGTTCTTTTTTATTTCTCTCTTTGGTGCTATTTCTGCTTTTCTTTCTGTACTTATTATATTTAGATTAAAATATAACTCATGTTTTCCTAGCCTTACATGTATTACTTCAGAGAGAAGGGCAAATGAATAAAAACCATTTCTGATCATCAATTCTGCCAAACGTGGCTTGGCTCACCCTCTCCCATTCTTCCAGCACTATCTTATTTAACACCATTTCCAAAGTAACGTAAAGACCAAGGAAACGTTTTAAAAAGAGAAAAATTAGAATATTTGAATTCAGGGTCAAATCCAAGTAAGGACATATATTTTTACTACTAAAGAAAACCTCTTAAATCCAAATTCACAAAATAACTACATGATAAAGCCAATCTTTATTTTGTAATGTTTCTTTTCTAAAAGGTTTAACATAAATATTTTCTTTAATCTCTTTATTATGTTTAGAGTATAATTATTTCTTTTTAGGCCTTTATTCTATATGTTTATTTATCCAGAATTCACCTATGAATTATACTGTGATATGTGGCTTTCTATTGCTGTGATAAAATTGCTCAGAAAATCCAAAAGGAGGAAAGACTCCATGGGCTCAGTTTCCGAGATGTAAATCGTAGCTATCCGGCTGTGCTAGCTGTACTGGCAGGACCTGTAGTGAGGCAGAGCACCGGGCAGGCAGCAGGCCACACAGCAGAGCTGCTATCTCATGGCGGCCAGGAAGGCAGAGGAGGACAGACTCTACCTCGGCCCCACCTCTGAAAGTCATCTCCGGCAGCCTATTTAGCTGTGCATTTATTTGTTTGTGGGTTAATCCTCAGGATCCAGTAACCTTCCAAGGCCCTACCTTTGCGGCATTGAGGATCACGCCTCCCACACGCGATCCATCGTGGGGTGGTTTATATCAGCCATGACACACATAAATGATATTTGCTAGATCTGAAAGTCAAGAACTCACTATCTAGCCCTCAGTATCTTAGTATGAAACAGTTCAGTGGAGTTCAGTAGATGAGCGTTTTTTAAAACCCTGTGTATTTACATGTTAGGGGTGTGTGTGCATGTAGCATGCGTTTGTAATTGGACATACCATGATTATGGGAGCAATAAAGGAGGAGCAGTCACCCAGATTAAGGAAGTAATAACTACCTGAGCATAATCCTTAAGAAATAAGGAGTTATGCAAAAGAAAGAGAAGAGGCATTCAAAGCAGGGAATATGACATGTGGGAAGGAGCATAGGATGGCATGGAACAAACCATGCGTTAGGTGAGAAGAGCATAAGAAGTTGGTAATAAACAGCAGCAGGTTGCTGACATCTCTAAAGCATATTTGCTAGCTATGTGTATCTCTGTCATTGGTAGAATCCACCATCACCATCTCCCCCAAACTAACAGTAGAAGACCTGGCTCACCTGTTTCTTCACCTACATTCCAATTCCACAGAGCTGCCTTAACCCTGAAACAGTGTTTCAACGCCATAACCAAATCGTGTCTCCATCCTGTTGCACATTAAACAGGGATAGAATCCTGATTGTTCTGGCCATGCCTGCCTCTCTGATCTCATGTCCTGCCATTCTCTTCCATGCACATGTCCTGCCACACTGGTGTTCTTTCTGTTGCTGATCATGTGAAGTTTGTCACTGACTAGCACTGTTTTATGAGAGCCCTTTTCTCTGGCCATCCCAGGTTTTCATATGCCTGAAGGCCATCTCATCAGAGAGGGCTTGGCTTGAGACACCCAATCTAAGTATCTTTTTGGTCTCTCTCTCAGTCCATATTTGCTGCCACAGACAGTAAATCATAAACAGCAGAAATGCATTTCTCACAGTTCTGTGGTCCAAGATCAAGAAGCCAGCAAGGAAATGTGTGGAGGCCTCGTCTCCACTTCAAGATGGTGCCTTATTTTTGCATCCACTAGAGTGGGCAGATGCTGTGTCCTCACACAGCAGAGGGTGGAAGGGGGAAAAAGATCTAACCTAGCTCCCTCCAGCCCTTCCCCTCATGAAGCGGAGAGCCTATATGACCTAATCGCTCCTCAGAAGGCCCCACTCTCAGCACTGCCACAAATGGGGGGCATCCAGACAGTAGCACTTAGTCATTTTAATGTAATTTAAAACTAAAAATGTGAAATATGCAGTTTTTTGAAAGAAACTTGACTTGGACCTACTTAGTTTTCATAAATGTTCCGCAAATGCTTGGAAAACAGTGGGCTAAGTTTTAGGGCAAGAGTCCCTTTTGCAGTAAGACAGTGAGTGGGTAATGGGGAAGCATAGTAAACACAGATTATTGTATTATCAATGGTACTGTTTTGCAGCTAGGCGCCATTGCCCATGCCTGTAATCCCAGCTGTTGGGGATGATGAGGCAGGAGGAGTGCAAGTTTGAGCCCAGCTTGGGCAGTTAAGCGATTTAACTGCACCCTGTCTCAAAAGGGCGGGGCATGTAAATGAGCACAAAGGCTCTGAGTTCAGTCCCTGGTGATATTCTGTGACCTTAATCTGAAGAATCTCATGCTGCCCTTCTTGCTCAAGTCTGTGCTGTCTTTTTACATTTCCCCCCATTTCTTCTCTTAACCTGGGAATTCTCACTTCCTGTGCCCAGAGCCATGCCTGCCTTTTGGGTCTCCCTCCTCTTGCTCTACAATTCAGTAGTTTTTACATGCAATGGCCCAAGAGACCAAGTAGCAGTATTTGATAGAACTACATTAGAAGTAAGGTCAATGAATTTTGAAAACTACCATATAGAAAATGAATTTTTAGAAAACACCAGATAGAAAAACATGAATGACAGCAGTCAAAACACTGTCTTGCTCATGGAACTAAAGTTTATGGAATGGAATATAGCTTCCAGAAACAAGTTCATTAGAGATGGGAAAATACAGTAAAGGTGGTATTTTAAATCACTGGAAAAAGCTGTTTTACTCAATATGTAATGGTAAGGCAGTTGGGTAATTATTTAGAACATAATATAGATTACTTGACATATTAAAAAAAAAGAACTTACAAATATATTACATGTATTTGTTTGGAAATAATGATTATATAAATATGAAAAACGAAACTACAGAGCTTATGGGTGAGTAATTTTAGAATATTGGAATTTGTTAGACCTTTATAAGTCTAATATGAAAACCAGACATCACTAAGGAAATTTAGCCATATGAAAACCAAAAGATTCTGTACATCCAGAATAAGACAACAGATAAAGTACAGGGCTAATAATTCACACACCATATATGAAAAGCGGTTCATCTTCGTTAGTAATTAGAGACATTCAATGTAAAACAATAGCATTTTTGGATATAGTTTATCTAAGATTAAAATAATGAAAGTGTCTAATGTTGGTATGACTATTTATAGCAATCTGTGTCAATATTTATGTTTATGTACTATTTACTTAGACCTTTAACCAAAGAGAATGAAGTGTGTAAAATGGTATTTAATTACTTAATTTTTTAATTTCATTCAGAAATAGAGCACCTTCAATCTCAATTTTTTTTTATTTTACCCAGTAATCTATAGGGATGTTTTTCTTTTTTTAGGAATTTTTTTTTCATACTTTTGACCAATTTGAGTTTATGTCTTTATTTTTCCTATGCTATTTGGCAGGGAACAAAAGAAAACTTCTTTCAGTGAAAATATCTTCAATATATCACTATAAATTGTACTTCTTATCATCATTACCTAAATACAATAAAGTATTAGAGCCAGGGATTTACGTCAGTGGTTCTGGTGCCTGCCTCGTAAGCACAAGATCCCGAGTTCGATGCCCGGTACCAAAAAACAAAAAAACAAAAAACGTTTGACATAAGATTTGAATTCTAGATCTTTGGACTCATTACTTAATGAGGAGAAGGGGAGAGGGGTAGAGGGGGAGAGAGGGAGAGAGAGAGAAGAGAGAGATCACAAGGGAATTTAAAAACTTAATTTTCAAAGCAAAATATGCTAACTAGAAAAAATTTAAAATACTATAAAAATCCAAAGTAAAAGAATAGAGAGCCTCCATCCCAACCTTGGGCTTTGTTAACTAATGTCAGAGTCACATGCTGCAGTAAGCAAGAGCACTTCCTATTTGCTATGGATTGATACATACAGAAACAAGCCTCTGCCACAGAAATTGTACCGTTGCTTGAAATTGTACCATTAGAGATCATTTATTTGATTGCAGGTCTTTTTTTTTTCTTTAAAGAAAATCCTTTTCAATTGTTCAGCTGTCTGTGAGTAGGACTGGATAGTACATTTTAATAAAAGGGAAGGTACAGACACAGCACAGAGCCCAGCGTGGCCTGTACAGAGCAGTCAGGGCAGATCCTGGGGTGGCCAGGAAGATGGGGGCAGGGTGGCAGCCCAAAGGCTGGAAGGCACAGGGTAGCACCTGATGTTGCTCATAGAACCCCTTTAATATGAGTAGTGTTGTCTGTGCTTTTTCATCTTGCGCTTTGTTATAGCTACTCACTATATTTCCTGCAGAAGTATAATTTTCTTTGCTTTCAAGCATATACAAGTTACTTTATGTTTATACGTTTAAAGTTGTTGATTTCCTTCTGAGAACAGATCTCGGCTCCATCCACCTACATGCATAAGGAGGAGGTAGGGAAAGAGCCACAGTATGACTCAGTTTGAAGAAATATATATATATGGTCTCATAACATGAAAGTAAATCCTGAAAATCTCCCCTAAATTGTGTTTATTGTCAGCAGTTGCGTTTCCCTCTTCGAAGCTTACCCTTCCAGATACTGTTTTAGCAACTCATAATCGCTCTGAGGTCTGTTTTCTCAAAAGGAGCAGCAGCAGTGTTTAAGTTTACATGACCCCAGTTTCGTGACAGCAGTAGCAAATCAGATATCTTATCCGAGGAAAAGCATTTTTGGCTTAGGATTCCATCACTCTCTTGGTAGGAGTCAACAGCTCGGTTAGCTCCAACACTGCTGTGGAACACTGGCTGCAGTGAATCTTTCAGAAAGCATAAACACAATTGGTATTTATAGCATTGTTAACATTTGTTAAATAGTTGGAGGAGTGGTCTGTAAGTCTGTTTAAAGCAGGTAGGGCAGGAATCTGTTGTGACTGCAGTGAGATTTAAGACTAGAACACCACCATTACAGTGGTTGTAGCAATATAGTAAATTAGAAGTATTAAATGGAGTACGTTACAGTTTCACATAACTCTGATCCAAAGTGTTACAGAAACAATCCTAAAGCATCCTTGGCCAGAAGTGTGTTACACAGATGGCATATTTGACACAGTCCAGGGCAGGAACTATACAATGAAAGCTAAATAAACGGTAAGGATTAGTCAGGTTTTAATTGAAAACCTACATAAAAATACCATGAAATTATGCCAGACTTTCTTGTACATCAAAACCACAATAATCAGACAGTTTCTCTTTGTCAACTAAATGAGCATCAAAGTCGTCAGTAAATCTGATCTTTGCATTTGCACCTTATTGTGCCTATTGCAGACTTACTAGTTAAGTAGGTTAATAAGTAGCTAAATTATACAGCCAAGAATATAAAGCAAGGTATTCATAATCTTAATGATTTTTGTATTTCTGTCAACTAACTTTAGAAATCTGTTAGCCATTCTGTTGTTCATGATGTTTGTCAGGAATCCATTTCTTTCAGTCACTGTCTTCACTTTGCATTAGCCTTAAACCTAATGACAGAATTTTGTTCTCTTAAGTTTTAAACTAAATACAAGCTTTTAGAAATAGTGAGGTAAAAATACACAAACATGAAGAATCTGTGTAAAGTTATCAGCATGACAAGTATCTAAATTTTCAGAATAATGACTTTGATTTCTAGTAAAGACAAGAAAGTTGGTTTACAATTTAGATACTGCTTTCAGTTTTCATTATTGGCGCAAAGAAGCAACTGAAATTCTATTATTTGTGTATGTATGAAATTTCTAGATGTTAACAAACTGTTTTATAACAGTAAATTTCCTGTCTTACCTCTCTACCCTTGCCAGTGCTCTTGATGTCAAGGAGCATATCATTTAATTTCTCTCTGTCTCATTTTGGTGGTCGGAATGCTCACAAATATTGTTGAGAAAATAGAGGAGGAGGTTCCTACTAAATAAATGATTGACAAAATGATTGCATCTTTTAATGATATTGTTTAGACAAATTTGAATGGTTTTAAGAAATAATTTAACCTCCTGAATGCAGCAAATTACTTATGTTTTGTTTCAGTTTTTAAGAACTTTTCACTGTGTTCACTGTGTTCGCCTTTTGACATTGGCAACCTCTTTGAAGACATTCCACTTATTTTTCTAGGCAGGCTGCTTTATCTACTTCATTTCCAGTAGCCAGAGATGGAGGTGTTTTGAATGAGCACATCAGTGTTCTAGACAGAGATACTGTTTGAAATTATCCATGAACACAGAGCCACTGAACATTATTGAGTGACATTTGTTTCTCTTGGTTGTGTCTGCTCTGACTAGCTGGTTTCTTTCAGATTGGCAGCTGGGATTATGCTGCAGTAGATGGACGGCTACAAGAACTGGAGGTTATAGTAAGGGTGGGCTGGTCCTGAGTGTAATGTGCCTGGCAAGTATGGGCTCAGTTACAGGACACCAATGAGAAAATCTTCGCCTATTTCCAAAATTACAATTACTTCATGTTTTACCTTTGTATTTTTGTAGTATTATTTGAGTACATCTGTTGGTAAAAATACGCCATTCCTGCCCTAATTTTCCCTTTCCCCTGATTTTTTATCATTGCAATTTTATTTATTTTTATTTATTTTTTGTACCAGGGATCAAACTTGGGACCTTGCGCTTGTGAGGCAGGCGGTGGAACCACTGAGGATTTGGATAAATCCCCGGCCCTGCAATTTTATTTTTTAAATCAACTTTATTATATTTAGTATGCTTTTATTTCTCTTTATTCTTTATGGACTCCATATCATGATATGTATATGCCTCCAGGTATCTAATGCATTTTTGGTGCTGTTTGTAGGAAAAGAGTATTGTTTACTTAGAGTTTTATACACCTTTTAAAATATTTAATTAATCCAAATGATAGCAAAATATTGTCAAAACCAAGGGATCCGTGGAATGAAATAGCAATAGGAAGTAAGTTCAGTGTAAAAATTAACTTTGTTAAGAAAGTCTATTCCTATAGCATTTTTGGCCAATTTATCAGCTGGGGTTTTTAGGTGGTTAAATTATATTTCTGGCTGTTACATTAATGGATAAATTAAACTTCATAAAGTTATATCAAATATTGGAAGTCCTTTTTAATTTTTATACTGCCTTAGTTTTCGCTTTCTTTCAAAAAAGGCAAGTTTTTATTTTTTATTTCAAAAGTAATTCATTCTTATGTAAAATGTCAAATGGTATAATAGTGAGAAAAGTATAAATTTTTATCAATCTTTTCATTCTTCACCAAAGAGAAAAACCTGTAATAACTTGGCATGTATTATACCAAACGGTACATGCTATAGTATTCCTACATGTGTATGTATGTGCTCACATAACACATATATGTGGGTATTATATATGTATATATGTATATATTTTTATTTGCATACTTTCATAACTAGGAATTTTTCTTTCATCAGTACATTAAAGACTAGTTTTCATGTATGTTACATTTATCTCAACTCATTTTAAAGACTGCATACTTTTCCTTTTTAAGGGTTCATTAGGTAGTTTTTCTCTAAATTTTTAGTTATAAAGAGTTCTGTTGTAACTTTTTATCCTTCAATCTTAATGCATCCATCTGATTCCTTTCTTATGAAAATTCCTAAAAGTAGAATCAATACCCCAACTTTATTAGAAAACATTAAAATCTGACTGAATTGAAAACATTAAAATCTTTTCTAAATTTTTAGATATTTTCTCTTAATTTCTCAAAATTTAAAAATTGTTAATATTCAAGTTAATATTCAATGTCAAATCATTTCTGTTCAGTTTTACTTATTTCTTTACTATATTTCTCTCTTATGTTCATTATTTTGCATACTTTACTGATCGCAGTATAGACCAGAAAATATTTAAACATTATTCTGATCAAATTTTAAATATTCCGTACCCTAGTGTATCCTGATCTAAAAAATTACCTTTTTTTTCCTGAAAGGCTGTTTTTTAAATTTGTGCTTTATTGAGTTTGAATTTTGTGTTTTTTCATCTCTAGGGCACATTGAATGTTTACGTTTCAATCTTAAAAGATTTATTTTAAACAATTTGAATTGGACTTATTAGTTTTATAATCTGTGAACTTATTTCTCTGACTCCTAAAAAGTAACTCTCTATTCCTTAGGTTACGAGGATATCTTCTTCTTCTTCTCCCTCTCCCTCCCTCTCCCTCCCTCTCACTCCTCTCTCTCCTCTCTCTCCTCTTTCTCCTCTCTCTCTTCTCTCTCCCTTCCTTTCTTTTCATTTCCCTTCCTTCTTTTCTTTTCTTTTTTCTTTTGTCTTTTTTTTGTTCCAGGGATCAAATTCGGGTCCTTGCACTTGTGAGGCACGAAGTGGAACCACTGAGCTAAATCCCTGGCCCCTCTTTTCTTTTCTTTCTTTCCTCCTTCCCCTGTCTCCCCCCCACCTTTCTTTTTTGCTAACGATGTTATCCAAATAATGCCACATGTATTCATGTATTGTGTTACATAATTTTCTCTTTGAGAATTTTCATCTCATTTTTGTCAAGTACTTGTTATGGGTCCTCTTTTGACCTTAGCAATTATTATCAGAACTTTTCCTTTGAGAATTACATACAAACTTGAGCCGAGAATGACCAAGTAGTCATTTGATTAGTAGTGCTCTTTCTTTTTAAACCTGCTGGTATCAAAGCTAGATAGTAACAGTGGCTCCAAGAGTCAGCAAGACAGACAGGAGGCTGTGAGGGGAAACTGGCGAGTATTCCTCAACTTGTGCTCCAGTTTAAGTTCAGCTGTCCCAAGGCAGGGAGGAGATTCAGCCACCGCTACGCCATGTAATCCAGTAGAAATCACTGAGTAGTTTTAATGTGACTCTTTATAAATATTGAAAAGAATTAAGTCTAAACTATGAAATCTTAATAAACATATCTTAGTAAAAAGTTAAATAAGAATCTTAAAACAGCTTTCTAGAACTTCCTTTTAGTTATGTCAGAAAATTTTACTGTATTAATAGATAGCATAGTTTTTCTTAATGAATTATTTAGTTTCTTTTCCCTCCTCTCCTAATAGTGCTTTAGATATAAATACATAGGGGATAAAATGCAATTTCAGAGTTGTGTGCTTAAGAGAAGCAGCATACATATTAATCACATCATATGTTTAAGTTATTTCTAACCTAACCCTCATCTTTAAGTAAAATTTTGTATTTATTGTTATTTGCTGAGTATTATATTGAGTTAACTTGTTTCTTCAGTTAGATTAAAAAGCCTAGTTCAGAGAGACTAGAAGAATCTTTGTTAAGTTGAAGCCACATGCTACATTGTCACTAAGCCAGTACTACTTTTCTTTTACTTTTTCCTTTCATTCTGTCCAGTGTATGTATCTGTACTTCCTAACTATACTTCCTCTACGTTGTTACTTTTCCTGTGTAGCTTTAAAACTATTCATGTATGCAGTCGTTGCCACAAAAAGCAATAGAACACTCAGCTTGTTGAAAATATCTTCATGATATTTCCATTTGGAAATTCATTAATAAATTCTCTAGGTAATATTTGAGAGGCTGTTTGTAACATATAAATATGTAGTTCTCCTGGGATATCTTCAAATATTTGCATGGTCTTTTTTATTAGTGTGCTTTTCAACATCTGGAATGCTGCCTACTAAATTCAGGCTTTCTTATAGAGTGGAATAGCAGTCTGTTATGGAAATAATTGGGAATTGATGAATAACAATGTTAAGTAATAAAGCAAGTTTTTTTAGTAGAAATGTTTAATACAATATTTTATTCAATACTAGGGTGCTCTGTAATCATGGTAACAGTGTCTTTTAGCTGTATCATGCTTGAATTAAGTTACCTTGTGGGGCCATTCATTATTTACTGAGCACCTACTATGTGCCAGGCTCCAGAAGCACAGAAATACTTGGCAGTCTCTTTTTTTAAGGAGACTCATGAGCTAGGGAATAAGACAGAAAATTCAACAGAAAGTTAGTCCATAATTAGGATATTAGATAAAGATGTTAAAAATAGATTTGTGCACACTCCTCTGAGAGTAATATGGGAGGGACAGCAGCAGTCTGGGGAAGATCAAGAGGCCAGAGAAGCCTGAACTTGGTTTGAAAGATGAGGAAGAGGCAATCCCAAGGAGAAAGGGAATAGAAAAAGTAGGAATAGAAAATGTATACAAGGGTTTAACAGCAATATGACACATTGCATGTCACATTATATGGTGTGAGAGGGACTGGCAAGGGATAAGCCTGGCAACATGCAGGGCTGGATCGGTGGTACTGTCAATCTTATGATGAGTACTCAGCATTTGTTGAGTACTTACCTGACCCCATCGGACACTGGGTTAAATGTTTTACATACAGGCGAAAATAACATCACACACTAGCTAACGGCTTAGTATATGCAGGGAACTGTTCCAAATGCATTATATTATGTCATTGAACCTTCACAGTGACCCAATAAAAGATCTACAGCTATTAGCACAATTTTTAGAAGAGAAAATGAAGGCAAAGAAGGTTAAGTAACTTGCCCCAGATCACTCAGCTAATATGTGATAGTGCTAAGATTTATACTGAACCAGTCTGATTTCAGTATCTACATACCTAACCCTGGACTCTGATACCACTCCATGATAAGGAATTCTTTAATTAAAGAAGTTACATTATCAATTTTCCCACTTTTGGACTGAACTTCTTGCAAACTGGTTTGTGTTCAACATGTTAGGAAAAAAATATGAAGTCTGCTGGCTAATGCTTACTCACTACAGTATATTTTCATTCATGTATAATCTTGCATTGGACATCAAAGAATAAATTGCTTTGAGGCAGGAGTACTGTCTTACTTGTCAATCTGTCTAGTACATTGCTTAGACTAAGCCCCTTCTGAGATAACCTGAGGCCATGTGTGTTAATAATTATTGAAGTTGATCCCTGGTACCAAAATAATGATGATGATGATGATGATGATGATAATTGAAGTTGGCTAACAGATAGATGGGGATTCATTAACCTATTCCATTAAAAATTTACATAATAAATAAATTTTTAAAGATCATCTGAAAACAAAACTGTCTAAGTGAGTAGGTGAGTTCTTTAAAAACAGTGTAGGTGTTTGGTAGAGTTTGAACTCAGCACACACGTGAGGGAGCCTCGCTGTGTCTTTACATTCTCCACTGCTCTGTTCGGAGGGCTGCATGGACAAAGGAAGAGAGGATAATAAACAGATTTGTCAAAGGAGCTTTTTCAAATCACACGTGCCCCCAGGATTTGTTACTTAGCCTTAACAGTCACTGATACAGTAGGACACTAGAAGGTTGTCATGTCCCTCAAATGTGTGAGGCTGTAGAAATGAGAATTCCTGCCATCTGTGACTTTCTGAGCTTCCCTGAGAGACATTGTACTGCTTCCCGTTGTCCCCTACACCCCCATTTTACCCTGAGTAACTGTGCTCATCTGTCAAGCTTGGTTTGTGTCTCTGTAGGACCCTAGATGAATCATGAAGGTTCTGGGCTCCCTGGCTAGATAATCAGCAAAACATGCTGGGGTTTTTTGGGTATTCTGTTCAAGATACTGTTCTGCTTGCTTTTCGTACTAAAATACAGCACACCTGTACAGACAGCCTGCCTGCCTGCTCTGTCAAAGGCTAACATCACCAGGAGTTTGAGTTAAGGGTGTACTGTAGTCAGCAGTAGGGACAGGCTATAAGATCCAGGAAATAATCCACTCACCAGTGAATCGAAAGTAGGGTTTTTTAGGGAGGGTTGGAACTTCGAAAATTGAAGATGAGGGCGACCATTCTAGGAGAGGGTTACAGTGTCTGTCTTCCTGCCTGGCTCCCCCCTTCTCTCTCTGCTTCCTGGCTCCCATGAGGTGAGCAGCTCTCCTCTATCCAAGCCCTTCCACCATGCCTTCCTGCTTTGGAGCTGGGCAACTGAAGACCAACCGAAAATGCGAGCCAAAATAAACCTCTTCTCCTTTCATTGTAGGTGTCAGGCATTTTTTCTTGAGGATAAGAAACTGACTAAGACAGAGGGACAATGGAAAATATGTTAGAAATGGCATTTATTTGTAGAAGAAAACCAGCTTGACTGAGAAAGAGCACTTGCATAAGAGAGTAGGATGTGGGAGTAAAACCCTCCATTCTGGGCTTTGGGCCTTTCTCTACTAATTGCTGGGGATTACTGAAGACATTGAGTAGAGGATCCTATACAAAGGAGAATCCGAGAAATTTATTTCTTTTCTTTTTTTATTTTTTTGGTACTAGGGATCGAACTCAGGACCTTGCGCTTGAGAGGCAGGCGCCAGAACCACTGAGCTAAATCCCCGCCCCCTGAGAAACTTACTTCTGCAGCATACACTGAAGGGAGACACCAAATACAGAGAAATGTGGTAAAGAGACACAGTGCTCAGTACTTGAAGTTATAAGGAGCCTCGATTCAGGAAGGCATAATGAATATGAGAAACTACAGAAGTGATTGGGCTAAGTGACTGGTTATATGTGAAAGAAAGAGGTAACATTTTAACACATTGGTAAGATTCTGAGCATAAAAAAAAAAAATCCACAAAGAAGTCTGACTCTTCACTGAGGAATGCTAGAATAAAATAAGTTTTTCCAAGTTTGAGACACACGCATTTTAGGTGTGCTGAGACATGAGCCTGGTACACGTAGGTGGGCAGCGGTGTTGGGATGGATGGTTCATAGAAGTGGACAGTCCACTGGCTGTGGCCTGGAAGTCTTTCAAACAGAAGGAAGATCTGAAGTCCACTACAACAAATTTCCAGGACAGAAGATTAAGACTAAGAAAATTCGAGTATTAAAAAAAGAGGATTAAACTAATAATTTATGGACAAGGAAGAAGTTAGCAGGGCTGGGAATGTAACGCAACAGTAGAGCATGCCCTGAGTTTCATCTCCACCACCAAAACAACAACAACAACATCAACAATAAAACAGTAAGAGGCAAAGAATAGAGGAGTAGAAGGAGCACTAAGAGTAGACTTTAGAGAAATGGTCTAGTGTAAACCATTGACACCACAAACAGAGTGAGAAGAAACTGTTGTGACTACTTCAGAGGTCAAGACGAATGGAAAATGGCAGGTGAACTTTAAAAGAATGGAAAGAATCTGGAATTACCAATTGATGGTATAAAGTGTGACTATAAAGTTTTGAAACTGTAGTCAGTAGTTCACAGCGGTGATGGTGAATATTTGAGAGACAAGTGCCCAAACTGCAGCCTAAGACCCTCTTAACTGTTTTTACCGCAAAGTGCCAACACTGCAATTAAACCTGAATACTGAGGTTTCAGTTTAGCAAAAACAACTCATACATTAGCATCTTTTGTCTTTAAAACAAATAACATGTGTGCCATAGGTTCGCCACCCCTGCCTTTGTCTTTTTCCATAATTTTCACACTCCAAAAAGTTAGGGTTAGTGTGTAAGAATTCTATAGCATTTTTAGATCCCTTGAGGACTCAAGAAGAACTTTATTACTGTGATTACTCCATCCTTGAGTTAGGATAACCAGACCACTATATTATGTGACTTGAAAAAGCCTTTTCCTCAAAGTGGTTGATAATGTGCCAATACTGTTAGATAAAATTGAATTTTAAAAAGTAAAAAGTTTACCTCTGTATTTTTAAAAGTTACCCCAAATTTCATTTGAAGCATTTCTTCCTTTCCTGTTTTAGCTGTGTTGAATGGGGACCACCTAGAGTCCCAGATGTAATAATAATTAAAAAATAATAATAATAATAATGATACAGCGTTTGGGCCGGGGATTTAGCTCAGTGGTTTTGCCGCCTGCTGCGCAAGCACAAGGACCCGAGTTCGATCCCTGGTACCAAAACAAAAAACCAAGTAACAAATGCAGCGTTTGATTTAGTGCTGTGTATGTGCTAGTAGGTACTGTGATAAATACTTTATGTGTATTATCTGTTTAATTTTCCAAACAGTTCTATGAACTAAGTATTGTGATTTTCTCTTTCATGGACGGGAGACAGATTAAGCCCCTTGCCCAAAGCCTGACAGCAGGTGCGTGGCAGAGCCAGAATTAACCCTGAAGTCACATGTTCCCTGCCACCGTGCTTTCCTCTTCATGGGGGAGGGCATCCGGGCTGCTGGGCAAGGGCCCCAGAGGTCAGCAGTCAAAGGAAAGGGCATGGCTTTGGCAGTCATTCTTGACCAGAAACTTACGGTTCTCATCCGTAAACCTAGTCCCTAATTCCATGTAGATTAACAGCAGTGTGGCTTCAGGTGCCATTTTGTGATTTCTTTCTCAAGATTGTTCTTGATATTTAATCATAAATTAATCTCACCTGATCAAAAATGTTTTACCTGCTCTTATGAAAATGACCCAGTCCCATTCCTCTCCTCCCTCCTAGAGCTGGCCTTCCTGCTCACGGTTTCTATCAGCCTGGCCTTGTCATGCTGCCTGATCACTGAAATGATGGTGATGACCACATCATATTTTACAAACCCATTCATTAGAGAGTGAGCTCATATTTTTCTTGCACTTAGTCTCCTCTCTAGTGCCCGCTGTAATATGTAACAGATGAGGAAGCAGGAGGCTCAGAGGTGGGGAGTGTGAGCTCTGGAGTCCAGCTGTGCAGTTGCAGATTTTGAATCTGCCACTTAACTACCATGTGGCCTTCAGGTACCCCAAATTCACTGTGCATTATTTTCTTTATCTATAAACTAGATAGAGCAAATAAGGTTAAATAATACAAAGCAGTAAATGATTTAAGAAAGTTTCTGGTAAATAGTACCAAATAAATAAATAGTCCTTGCTAGCGGCCCTCCGTGAAGATTTGTTGCATATTGAGGGTCTAATCTGTGCAGAGTACTCCTCTGTGTTTTTTGTACACATCATGTAATCTTGAATACAACACTATGACATGGGTACCATAATTACTCCCATTCTGCAGGAGAGAAGATTGGAACTTAGGTTACATAACTTACCTGGCCCAGACCCTATGGCTCAGGAAATGTTCTGGAAGAGGGTGCGATCACGCCCTGCGCCTCCTCCCCTCACCACTCAGCTGTCACGCGGGCCTCACAGCCTTCCATGCCTCCCCAGACTGCAAAGTGTGGCTCAACTCACCAGCCAGTTGCATCTAATGTCATTCAACCCTCTAGGTGCACTCGCCCTGATTCTTATGTCAGGAATGCATTCTCTAAGGGAAGACGCACTAAGATCTGACAGAGCTATGCACGTAGCTCATGATCATGAGCATCGATGAATAAATGCTGCCATTGTTTCCTACAGGGTCCTTGTGAAGTCCCACTCTTGCTAGCCCCATCAGATAAGGAAAGGAAGGTGATCCTGCGTAATGATTATATCTCTTCTTTGTGAAATCAGTGTTGCCAACAGTGTGAAAGTCCTGCAGAGCAGTTAACAATTGAACACCAACTTTCCTAAAAGATTAAACAAACATGATGCACATATACTGTCTTCTGAATTGGGGGGATTTTCATTTAATCTGGGAGTTGGTACTGGACTGTAGGAGGGCTGCTGAAGTAACTCTTAGATATTTTTGTTTCTTTTTCTCTCCTCCCTTCTTTCCTTCCTTCCTCCTTCCCTTCCCTCTGTCGCTGCCTCTCTTGTCCTCTAGTATTTATTTGTTGTAATTTAGTGATATAACAGGAAGGCGCATTGGGCTTGTCTTCGTGTATCTTGTCTTCCAGTTGGAGCAGACACACGCATGCACACACCCACACACCCTCCCCACTACAGATAGTAATATACCCTGGCATTAAATATTCTCCCATGGTGAGGGTGTTGAGATACAAGCGTCTATTCGGATGTGCATCTGGAGCGTGGGGTGGGGTGATGGGGGGACACAACTTCGAAGAAGGCACATGCGCACGTCTTTCTGCATGTGTACCACACACACATGTTCCTTATGTTAGTCCCTGGTTTAACAGTCTCGTGTGTAGACATAACATATGGCCTTTCCTTTGTTACTTAGCCACCTAGGTTCAAAGAGACTGTCAACAGTGATGCTCTTGCTGTGGCAAAAATAATACAGCATCAGGCCATTTTCAGAGGTGCTGTTTCTGTTTTCCCCTTTCTGCTTCCTATGATGAAATGGGGCCTAGACTCATAGAAGCAATAGCTTTTCTCGATACTTGTAAAGGTGAGCTTTTTGTCATCAGAGATGATGCAAGCAGGAAAACCAAAGCAAGAAAATGGAGAGAAAGCCAAAAGGACAATTTCTGATTGCAGTCGCTGGTTTCTGTTTCCTATCACTGAGCAAGGTGAGAAGGTTTTGTAGTGTTTGTGCTTCCTCAGTACTAACAAGTGACCTCACCTTCGATGCCCTTGCCAGGTGCACAGCCCGACTGGGAAAACGCAACATGGTTTTCCACATGAAGGAAGCCGGAAGTATGGAATGGCGTTTTCGGGTGGCAGTTGGGGTTCTTTTGCCTGTAATTGACACCTCTTAACCCTCAGACTTGCCCATGCCTTTTTCAGGCCGTTGAAGCTCAAATCCGAAGCTTTGGACAGACGCCTTCTCAGCTGCTCATTGAGCCCCATCCTCCCAGAGGGTCTGCCATGCAAGCGGTGAGTGCTGTTTTTGTCTCCTTGTTTCCGGCCTCTCTTTCCGACCATGCTTGCTTGATGCTCTGAACAGCCTCTCGCTGCTCTTAAGATGCCTCACACACCTGGGCCTGTTCTCATGCAGTGCTCACTTGTTGGTGTTTTTCCACCCTCTCCTGGAGTCTCCGAGAGGGTCAGCATGGCTGCAGTGCTCAAGCCTTTTATCAGTCAGTATTTTGCGCGGCAGAGTGTGCACTGTAGGATAAAAAATTAGAACTAGGTTGACGTATTTCTTGGTTTTGTCCTTTGAGTTTCTAGATTAGTTTTGCTATTTGTTTATTCTTCATATTCCACTTTTTTTTCAGTTTTGGAATCGTAAAACTAATTTTGTTATGTGTATAGGACATAACTCAATAATTCCTTAATTCAGTAATTCTTTTTTTCCGTACTGGGGATTGAATTTAGGACTTTCACACTGCGCTACATCCATGCCATTTTTTATTCTTTATTTTGAGACAAGGTCTCATTACGTTGCTCAGGCGGGCCTTGAATTTGTGATCCTCTTACCTCAGCTTTCCAGATTGCTGGGATTACAGGTCTGTGCACCAAACCCTGCTAATGAAGTAATTCTGATAAATTCTGACTTTCACAGACCTGGGATCGGCGAGGAGAATGACGGCTTGGCACGTCAAGGCTAGGTGCCTTGGGATAATGGGTCATTTCACTTCTCCACCTCTGAGAGTTCCCTGGCATTTCTTTTGCTCCTGTCCCCTTGGCTCACGCACTGCTGAGAGGGCTCAGGTGACCGGGCTCCTCCTTACCCCCGGGGAGCATATCTAGGTGGGGCACCGAGGCAGAATGGCGACCCAGGGGCAGGGGCGGGATTTTTGTTGAGGCTCGATGAACCCACACGTCATGTACCCCATGTTGAATTGGTCACAGCAAGTCAGCAGCCAGCCTGGAATCAGGCTAGGGAAATAGAGCGGATTGTAAAATAAAGTGATTATTTTACCTTCATAGACCATGAAATTTCAAGGGGGAAATTGTTCAGTGAGGGGAAAAAATGACACAGTTACGAATTGAACTATAAAAATAATTTTTTTTAAAAAGTGCAGATACCATTTTTTTCTTGAATTGTCTTCATAAAGCAGTTTTCTTATTACTGTTTTATATTAAGAGTAAATATAAAATCTGTTTCTATAAATATTATGAACAATTTAAGATAAGCTCAAATTCCATGTTGTGGCTTGGAGACAGCAGAATCGTGACAGATAACTGTAGTAAGGAGAGAGCTGTGGCCGAGAGGGCAAGGAATAGAAAGAAAGCCCTGTCTATGGTTATTTTTCCTTTCTTTTCTTTCTTCCTGTCTCTTCCTGTGTCTTTCTTTGCCTATTCCTCTCCTTGTCATGTACTTTCTTCTTCCAAGGTTTTTCTCCTTCTTTCTCTGATAATATGAATTGACCATAATACTAACTACAAACATTTAAAAAAATTATTCATATTCTCTTTTTTCTTGCATGTTTTAAAAACTCGGATTTATATGAACATCAAGGGTAACTTTAGTGGGCTGAAGACTAGCCAAAGAGCGAACATTTCCCAAGAACAGTGGGAGATAATGCCATAGAAACAGCGAGGATGACTTATGTCTGGTTCTTGGAATCGGTGTTAGTCTTGCGAGCGAGGCTCAGGCTGGTGGGTGCGGGCTAATAGAAGCCCCTCCACTCCTCAGATGACTCGCTGCCGGGGTCACCGCACAGCCGTGACTTCTGGGGCAGTGCCCGAGGTCCCACTGTGCAGCCTTCCTTGTGGCAAGAGATTATTGGCTCATCCAGGCGGATCAGCTTTCCAGTCCCTTGGTGGGAAAGCACACACTTACGTGAGGATGAGCGACCCTCCTTTCTCATTGCTTTATCCTCTGGATGGAATACTAAACTCCTTTTAGACTTGTGTAAATGTGCCTTTCATAGTGGGCATACATGAGTGTGAAAGAAAAGCATGTTCAAAAGAAACCGTGAGTTGTTGGTTTCTCCCCTGGGAACGTTAAATGAGATGTGGCTCGCACTTTCCTACTGAGCCTCACCCTGGGCTCGCGGAGGCACACAGGACTAGGAGAGGGTTTGTTCCTCATAGTCCCATTTTCCTAGTTGCTTGGCTTATCGACCGCTGCTGCAGATCGGCCCAGAGTGCACCTCAGCCGTGCCTGTTAGCCACAGTGATTGTGCCCTGCCTCCTGCCTGCACCCGGACCCCTCGCGGGCGGGTGTGCAGGGACTGCCTGCGGAGACAGCTGCTCCTAAGACTGCAGCGCACAATCTGAGGGCGGGGTCTGCAGCCTGCTGTGGGAGCAGCTTGTCCTTACCGTGTGGCTGAGATTTTTCAGGGTCTTTTACGGGCATAAACATTGGAATTACTCAATTTGAGCCTAATTATATTTATAATATGAACTGTTAAGCTAGAAATATATATGTACTTCTTTTCAGGGTGACTTTATAATTATGTTCTCATTTTCTGAAGAGTTTATAAATTAACGTGAGTAGATATTATTTAAAAACCATGTAATTGAAAAGTGAGGCTTTGTACTCTGAAGTGATGTTCATTTCCTTTTCTCAGGACTTCTTTAATACTAGCTTGTAGGATATTTTGTTTATTGTGGCTGCTTGTTTCTTCTTATTTACCTAATTTCACACAACTCCTTAAAAATACGCATAAACAGTTCTTTAGTTCTTTATATATAAGAAACTGCTCGATATAAGGGGTTTTAAAAATCAAAAGCCCACGTTTATTGTTTTTACTAATATTCAGATGAGTTCCCCCATCAATTATCAGTGCACCCCACCACACACACACACACACACACACACACACACTCGCGCACGCACACTCAGGAATATAGCAGAAATTAAAGCTGCCTCGTGCTGCGTTAAGTGCATGAGCCATAATATACACCAGGTGTAGTAATTAGCAGGCACATGAAGGCTGCCTATTTGTCTGGTTTTGCTGCTGTTGCTGTATCCCCTGTGTTTTCACACCATCAGATAGTTGGATTTAATTGAGGCCACATCAGATGAGGCATTACTGACACCTTTAATTGAATGAGCATCCAGGGAGGATTAACTCATAATATTGATTGGCTTTTAGCCACTTGCTCAGAAGGGTGTCTGGGTAGCTTATTAGTTGCCTTTATTTACACCTTTATGCAAAGAGTGCAAATAGGAATTCTTAGTACAATATGTTTTTCTAAGTACTCTTAATAACTTTTTTAAAAGGACTGATAATAAAAATGCAAATGTCTTTAATTTTTTATTAGCAGTTCTGAATAAATATGTGTTAAATATATGTGCCCACACATTTACATTTACCTGGTGTTTTGAAATATGGCAGTAGGAAAGCAGCCAGAGCATTTCATCAAAGTGTTTCAATTCTGAATGATACTAATCAGCTATTAGAAAATAGACATGGTAGGAGAGGATCACTGAAAATGTACAGTACAATTACTACGAGATAGACTACCACAAAGTATAAATAAAGCTAATAAATCAGAATGGTGTTATATATGACTCACATTATGACATATGGTTTATAGGAATGTTACAAATCCTTAGGAGTCTTCAAGATTTATTTTGTTGCTGGCTATTAGAGAAGACAGTATTTTGTTTAACATTTTCAATTACTTTTTGCTTTAAAGAACAAATAAGTCTTGAGCGTTAGTTTGTTTACTTAGAGGGAGGAAGGACACCTATTTCTTTCTCTATCCAGAGCTACAGTGAAAGCAGTGACATTTGCATTACAAAAGGTAGTGTTTAGGACTTTGCACACTATACATACCTTGTTTTTACAAGTGCATTTAATTAGACATTGCCTTGAAACACCTTTTTTTTTTTTTTGGTACGGGGGATCGAACTCGGGTCCTTGTGCTTGCGCACCAGGCAGCGAAACCACTGAGCTAAATCCCCAGCCCGAAACACCTTTATAATTAAATTTGTATATTCATAAATTATTTGTTAACTAATAATGTGTGCTGACTACTGTTTATAAATATATTTATTTCAGGTATCTTTTTAGTTGCCAAAATCTTGTTCTAACTCAAGACTACTTTTGATGACTCTTGGAAATTCCCTTGGCTTGCTTGTATGCCTATTGCCTACTGTCCTTTTTTTTTTTTTCCTTAACTGAGAGATTGTTCCATGATGTGTTATAGCAACTGGAATGGTTTAATGCAATCCTCATTACTTTTCCCATTTAAAATCTAAAGCAAATCATTCTCTTAGTTTTCATGGCAGTGGGCAGGGAAAGGGAGCTAGCTAATGTATAGATTTTCTAAGTGTTTCTGTTAATATGCTCTACTTCAATTAGTGAAAATCTCAAATGGTGCCATGTGAAAAACAAGCAAATCATAATCACTATTTCTGCAAGCCTTTCTGTACACCGCGCTTCAACTTGCAGCCTGTGTTAACAAGGTCTTCCTCTTCTTTTCCTGCACCCTCTGTCTTCCTTGTCTCCTTTGTCTTCTCCTTCTTGTATATTTGGGTCTTGTCTCACCCACTCAACAGTATCTCCTCCTGCAGAGCCCCTTGATGTTCACAGACCAAGCCCAGCAGGATGTTATCATGGTCCTAAAGTTTCCCTCCAACTCCCCCGTCACCCATGTGGCAGCCAACACCCAGCCTGGCTTGGCAACTCCTGCTGTGATCACAGTTACTGCTAATAGGCTCTTTGCTGTGAACAAGTGGCACAACCTTCCTGGTAAGTAAAGAAACATCACTGCAAGGCCTGGTACTTGCTGGACACTGAGGAAAGGCATTGTAATTGCCACTAGCATATATTGTATCTTAATACTTAAGCTTTCAATTTTCAAGCATAGTGTGAATCAAATTATTGAACAGTTTGGAAGGCTTAAAGATGTCTCCTCTGAGGTGTGTAGCACAAATGTTAAAACATACACTGTTCTTTGGCATCTGGTGGTTTGTCTGTATCCTGGGAGATAGATACTGTTTCTAATATAATATTTAACATAACGAAACTCTTGTATTTGTAAATAGTATATAGATTCTATTTATCAGATGTCCCTTATTTTTCTAGCACTTTGGATTGTCTAAAGTCTGCCAGGAACTCTACCTTTTTGTGCATGACATGGTAGGGTTTGTTGTGGAACAGTTACATTACACAGCTCAAATACTGCAGAATAGCTGTGCTCAGCTGACATAGCCAGTAGAATCAAAAGCCAATCAAGTTTGAAGAGATGTTAGGTTTTGTCTACTGCAATTCTACTTTTTTTTTTTTTAACCAGTGATGACACTGGCCAGAGGAACTTACTTATAGGCTTTCCCCCAACCCATTGTTATAGGTTGGAAGCTTTAAAAGACAGATTTTTAAAGACTGTATTTTTAGAACACTAAAAGAGTACCTGAAATTATTGCAGAAGTACAAGTTCTCGAACAAGGGCCTCACCCAAATTGAATGCAAGATATTCTAGAATGGAACAAAAGACCTTGAAATGAAAACCCGGTACATGAATTAAGGTCAATAAGGTACTTATCAGGCGAGGGATTTAGCTTAGTGGTTCCCCTGCCTGCCTCGCAAGCACAAGGACCCGAGTTCGATCTGGTATCAAAAATAATAATAATAATAATAATAAGTTACTTATCACAAAAAATCTGTGGTTTGTATCAGGACTGATTAAATATAACCATTTTCCTGGCTAATGGAAATGAAACTGTGGAAAGAAATGCCAATATTGGGTTAAAGAATAGATTTCAGAAAAAGTGAAGGCAGTAAAAGCTGAGGCAGATATTTAATATCTCTATTATTAGGTCATTTTATTTCTTTTACTTCCAGTGAATTTATTTTACAGAAGTAAATGTGTGTGCAAGTGGCGTACTTATATTTAGGAACTAAAGAGTATAATTTAAGAAATGTGATTTTTATTTCTCTGATTACTACTGTTTAGATGAATATGCCGATTGCTGTTAGGTTTTGCCAAATGTAGTAGAGCATTTGTATACCCTCTACGCAGTCACCCTTAGAGTGCTGCAAATGTTCCAGTGTGTGACACCAGGGCCGCCACCACCGACATTCATCCTTGGCGACTATTTGTGGCAGCCCTGAGAACTTCTTGTTTTTATTCTCTGTTTTCCTGTTTCACATTATCTATTATAGTTTTTAGTCTTTATTTATACTTTCAGTTTCTCACACCAGAGAAACTATTCGGTATTTACACATGTGAGAAAAGGGGCAAAGGTGAGGGGGAAGTGGGAGGGGGAGGGGAAAGGAAAGAAGGGAATGGAATTAATATGAGAAAAGGAGAAAATGGAAACAAAGTCTTTGTAAATAGGGAGGGATGGACATGTTGAAGGGAGGGCAGGGGAAGGGGGCAAAATAAGAACCAAGAGAGATTATGTAAAGGTGCAAATTCCCAGTGATGAATGTCATTATATTGCATACCTAAAATGTACCAATAAAATTAATTTTTATAAAATAAAATAAATTATCTGCCCTTGTTGTCCCCATCTTTAATTTCTAGAAGAGTTAGCTTGGCCACAACCAAAGGGCTCCTTCCTGGGCTTCCACTTGATATCCGGGTGGTGAGGTTACGCCCTTAGTGTTGAGGACTAAGCTCCTGACATTCAGTCCCTTTCAAGGAAGCTTATGTCCCTGACTGAAAAGCTTGCTTCCCTTAGTACTGTACAGTGATGGTGAACCTTTCAGTGGTACATTTAGCCTGCTGTGGCACACGTGCCATAGGTTTGCCACTCCTGGCTTAGTATTTGGTGGTCAGGTGTTCTCTTGCCCATGTCCAGCTTTTCTGTGAATATGTAAAGTGACTGCAGGTGGGTCCCTCAGCCAGAGCACCCCTGTAGGGTGCACCCAGCTGTTCTGGCCCAAGCTCCCCAAGAGCCGGGCACCTGCATGGTTCTGCACTAATTGTCAGTGACCCGCACTGTCCGTGTCCTTAGTGGTGTTGGCCCACCCTGTACACGCACACCATGTGGCAGAATGGCACAGCAGCCCTTCCCCAAACACCAAGAGTGATGACATGGGCATTCGTGACCTCCAGTTCTGAGCTTTACCTGTACCTAAACTTACTAAAATATTTAGCACCCATTCTATGAAACCTAGCCTCATTTCAGGTGTGTTTGTATGAATCTGATCTTTTATCCTATCTCATGCAGCTTTTACCACTCAGTATGCCTTGATTTAAAACAAACATTAAAAATCCCAAATAGCTATTCTTCACTAAATATCAAACTCATATTACACTTTTTTTTTTCAATACTGAGGCTTGAATTCATGGCCTTCACACTGAGCCATATCTCCAGTCCTTTACAATTTTTTTAAATTATGAGATAGGTTCTCACTATGTCACTAGTTTACCCAGGTTGGGGTCAAACTTGTGATCCTCCTGCCTCAGCCTTCCACTACCATGCATGGCTGCACTAATTTTATTTTAAATTGTTTTTCCCCCTGTGGTTCTGTTATTTGCATACCCAGCTCCTTTCATTTCTTTGAATATTCTGTGTCCTGATTTTAGAAAGAAATAGTAATTTGGGGTTGGGGTTGTAGCTCAGTAGTAGAGCTTTGCCTAGCATGTGCGAGGGCCTGGGTTCAATCCCCAGTCCCACCAAGGGAATCCCTCCCTTCTCATTCAAGGGACTTTGAAGAGCCTTCTAAATAAAACATCTGTAACTAATGTTTATAGAATATTTTCTACTCTCTAGGTGTCATTTTAATCGTCTTATGGTATAACTTAATCCTCACAGCAACTTGAGAATGGAGGGTCTATATTTAGCTTATATGAAGTTGCTTTTTTTCATAGGTCAGAATGGTCAAGTATTGGCAGTTTCATATGGTTCACTTTAACCCATCAAGCCTACTTAACAGAGGCTTCATAATTTGCCCAGTCACACGAGCAGTCAGTGGCAGGAGTGGACTGGAGTCCTAGCTCCTTCAGCTTCTTTCCCTGGCAATTTGATTGTGAAGGCTCTGTGGCCCTCGGTTCTCAGAGAGGTAAAGAACTCTCAGCTTCTTGGTGCTGACTAACACTGCCACTGCAGCAAGTAAGTAAATCCAGCAGACCAGAGGCGCTGATGTGTTCTCCCTCCTAAGCATCCTGTGATTTTCCAGCAGAAAAATAATCAGCAAAGACAACTACCTTTAGTGAAAAAAAAAAAAAAGTTATTACGGCTTTACCTACTTTAGTTTCTTATACATGTTGATCTATAATTTTTAGTGCAAGCATTGTACTTAGATATTTATCAGTATTAATGATCTTCTAGACAGCCTTGAAAAGTTGGCATTTACTAACTAGGGAATGTACAACATAATAGACCTTTATATAATCAAATGAGCTCATTGAAATGCACCCCATTTTTATTTTCATCCTCTCAAAGATTGAAAGATTTCCTAAAATCCAGTGGCATTGTGCAGAGCTCTAGTATCACCAATCAGTTGTGTAAATGTTTGTGGGTCTACAACAGGGAGATACTGACTAGGATGAATGGCTCACAGGAAAGATTTTGGGAAAAGGCCCAGAATTTAACTATCAGAAGTAACTGTGAAGCTGAAAAGATCACTATTCCAAACCCTTGGTCTTAGGGTTTATGATTTGCTGGTGAATGTCACATAGGCAGTGACACTTCCTCTCTGTCTAAAATCCTACCTTTCACAGGAAATAGCCTGCAAAACCTCTTTTCAATTATAAAATAAGTACCCCTGAATCTTTAAAGCCATTTTGAGAATGGAGCAAACTATTCTTAGTATGGATTGATTTTTCTAACTCATTTGTTTCTCAGAGTATTTTTAAATGGAAACCATGGAAATATTAAATATTAATAAAACTTTTTTTAAAACCCTCAATCCAATCTTTAAGAAAATATTTCAGCCAAATGCTTTTAACTAAAACATTTATCTGCAGATAGCTTTCGTTATTTTTATTCAAACTTTCAATTGATTGATTTTAAGTGATGGATGAAACATTAAATGTTCCCTGACTTAGAGCTTTCCCTTTCTCCATCATAAATTGACGTTTTTGTGGATCCTTTGTGCTGCAGCATTCAAAACTGCCTTTTTAAGAAGTAACGAAAAAATAGTATTTGCTATAGTCAGCAGATGGTTGTCACATTTTGTTTTCAGCACGCTTTACCACTTAATTTTGTTTTGTTGCAGCATCAGAGGCTGCCAGTCAAGCATCTGCTGTAGCTTATGGCCTAGGACTGGAGCCACCGCCAATGGCACATGTTCAGAACAGCACTAATCTAAAATAAATGTTTAATAAGCCAGCCATAAAAGCACCTGGATTTTTGTTCTTTAAATTTCACAAAACTGCACAAGAGATTGGGAGATTGGAAACAATTCTACATAAGATTTAACTTACGCATTTTTATGTAGTTGAGTATATGAAAAATAATGCTTTTTTTTCATCTTTTGTGAATTCCAGCTCATCAAGGTGCTGTACAAGACCAGCCATACCAGCTGCCAGTGGAAATCGATCCTCTCATAGGTCTGTCACTTCCTTCTCTCTTTGCGATTCATTAAGCTCTGTATGGTGGCCCTGAAGTGTAGATTACAGTTGTTTTTCACTTGCTGGTTGCTGGGAATGGAATTTTCCTGATAAACCATTTGCATGCAAATTGGAATGCAATGAGCTGTGGCTATGCTGGTATTTCATCAACTCCCCCTCGTTGGTTTGCCTAATTTGAACAGGCCTAGGACGCGTGTCACTGAAAATTAATATGGATGCTGTAATAATGTGTGATTGAGAATGCGCATGAAGTACTGTCAGGATAATATTGGATCTTTTCATCACTCAGACTTGTTGATGAGCAGGAGCGAGGCACGTTATGATGAATTGGTATACCGGTAATGTGATGGAGCTCCTTTGCTAGGGAAATTTTCATAATAACAGTGGGGTTCTTAGCAGCACTGTGTTGTGAAAAATAAAACCGTAGTGCCAGGGTTTCATCATTAAAGGAGATCAATCCTTTCTTCCTGGACCCTCCATACAGTCTGAGGGGATTAATGTACAATTGCAGAGCAGTTTCTAAGTTGAAATATATTGCTCAGCCAATGGTAGTGTTAAGATATTTGTATTCATTTTCCTAGGATTCTACAGCCCAATAAATTGCCATTGGAGGTTAAATTTGTTCAGGGAAGGAAAAAAAAATAGAAGACCAGAAAGAGCCATTGGGACGAAAGACGCATCTGCAGCAGATGACTTAGAATATTTAATTGCTGTTATGCTTTTTGAGTAGATTCGTTGGAGATTTCAAATATGGCATCACCAAGAATGTTAAGCCCTAATATTGTAGATGCTATTCAGTAACTTTTACTGTAAAAAACTGGATGGTCTTACTGTGAGTGTAGGCTACCAGCATGGGTATTTGGCTTATAGGTTTGTCACATCTCTCTGGCACAAATACGTGTGTTAGAATTTTACTGTTTTTAAGGAAAAATTGAAAAGATTTATTATTTTAAAATCTAACACATTTCATATGTGTATATTAATTTTTTGTCTTTAAAGCCTTTATCTCGATATTGCTAAATGCTGCCCTTCACAGATGGACTATCAAGATGAATAAAACTAACCTTAAGCTCAAAAGCAGTTTAGGTATCATTTCCCCAAATATACACAGAAATCCAAGAAGTAATTATGTAAAGGATAAATACTACTGTGTTCCTAAATCTTGCTTTGCTTTGAGTAGATACAATTTGCCACATACTTTTTAAAAAATAATAAATGCTCCACTGTGTAGTTTTAAAATTCAGGAAAGTAATAAAGCCCAGTTGGTAAGTTGTGTGAAGCATTATTTCTGAATTACAGCCCATCATTTGCTTAACACTTGACAATACATTATGTTTCTGTAGTGATTGTGCTAGTTTACAGTCTCACCGACAGTGTAGAAGGGTTCCTTTTCCCTACAGCCTCACCAGCATTTGTTGTTATTTGATTTCTTAATGATAGCCATTCTTTCTGGGATAAGATGGAATCTCAGTGTTATTTTAATTTGCATTTATTTCTCTAATGGCCATTGATGCTGAACATTTCTTCATGTATTTTTTTGGCCATTTGAAGTATCTATTCATTTTGCTGGACAACTTTTTGATTCAGTCTTTCATTTTGGTGAGTCTTTCATTTTAAGTTATTTATGTATTCTAGATATTAGTCCTCGGTCTGAGGAATAGCTGGCAAAAATTTCTTTCTCATTCCGTAGGTTGGTTGTTTCTTTTGCTAGGCAGAAGCAATACAATTCATAATAGCCAAGTCTTGGAAGTAGCCTGTATGTCCGTCAACAGATGAACGAAAAAGAAAATGTGCTATTTAGACACCATGGAGTACTACTCTGCCATAAAAGATATAAACTTGAGTCATTTGTAGGAAAATGGATGCACCTTGAAACCATAATGTTAAGTGAAATAAATCAGACACACAAACTCAAATACCACATGGTTTCTCTTGAAGAGAAGTCCAAGGTATAAATAAATTAAAGAGCAAAGTAAAAGATCAATGATAGGAAACAGGGAGATAGATCTTTTGCAAATGGAAAGGGGATAGAGCGATGGAAGGAGGGGGAGGGAGGAGAAAGAAGGGGTGAAAAAAGGAATTAAGATGTGTTATGTGCACATACCAACTCCACCTGAGGAATGTAAACATGTACTGTAAACATACACTAACAAAAAATTAATCCACCCATTATAACTCTTTAAAACAAGTCTAGAGAAACATTTCAGTAAAAGCCCAGATAGTAAGTACAGTATTTTAGGCTTTGTAGCCCTTAAGATCTCAGACACAACTCTTGAACCTTGCCATTATAGCACAAAACCCACCGTAGGCAAATGTGCACAGATGAACATGGTTTTCTTCCAGGCCAGAAAACATGGTTTTCTCCACAGCCAGGCATGGTGGCCCAGGCCTGCAATCCTAGTGCTCAGGCTGAGGCGGGAGGATCACTGCAAGTTCGAGGCCAGCCTGGGCTACGCAGTGAGTTCAAGGCCAGCCTGGACTACATAGAGATACCTTGTCTCCAACCAAAAAAATAAAAAAGTGCTAAAAAAAAATAAAACTATATACAAAACCAAGCCTGGGTCAGATTCAGCCTGTGGGCCATTGCTTGGCATTTGGACTCTAGATCATGAGTCACTAGTGAGCTCTTCTGTTCCTCTACTAATTATTTAAAACCATGTATCTTCTCATAAATTTTTTTTTTGGTACCAGGGCTCGAACTCAGGACATTGTGCTTGCGCTTGCGAGGCAGGTGGTAGAACCACTGAGCTAAATCCCTGGCCCTCTCATAAATTTTAAAGTTAACATTTAAAAGTTTTTATCACAAGTGTACATAGTTGCAAAGGTTATAATTTCTGGCATAGATTTTTAAAAAGTGAATATACCAGTGGAATCTGAGTATCAGAGTGAATTGATACTTAACATTTTCTATTTTTTTAAAAAAATGTATGTAGCCAGGCGTGGTGGTGCATGCCTGTAATCCTAGCACTCAGGAGGCTGAGGCAGGAGGATTCCCATGAGTTCAAGCCCAACCTGGGCTACGTAGTGAATTCAGGGCCAGCCTGAGCTACAAAACGGGACCCTGCCTCAAAAAAACATAAATAAATAAATAAATAAATAAATAAATAAATAAATGCACGTAAAAACTCTTAACAGTTGAAAATGTCACCTTATTCCTTTTCCATCTTGAATTTATGTTTTCATTCTAGTTCCCCGACTCTTTTTGGGGAGACACTGGTTGAGATGGAACCCAAGGCCTCGTTTAGCCTAGGCAAGTGCTGTGAGCTACATCCTCACCTCTTCCCCTACATGTTTTATCTTTAACTTTTAAAAATGGATTGGGCTGGGGATTTAGCTCAGTGGTTCCGCTGCCTGCCTCGCAAGCACAAGGTCCCAAGTTCAATCCCTGGTACCAAAAAAACAAAAAAAAACAAAAGAGGATTACCTTATGCTTTTTAGCAATAAAAAGATGTACAGGAAGTTAAAAATATGTATATGCAAATTTAAATTTTAAAATTTCTTCTGACCTCTAGGCTCAGCTTTCTAAAATATTTGCATTAAATGATCATTAAAGCTATTAATATTTACTTGTAACTACAGTACATTATACTTCATTTTAATAAACACATATTAAATGTTAAAACATTACTTGGAAATACATCTTTAATTAGGTAGGGGTTTTTCCTCCAAGTAGCTCATGTATTCATGGATGAACTTTAATTATCGCAGAGCATGACAGGTCTTGTCAGTAGGCCCATCGTCTTTTGCTTTTATAGGTGGGAACCAACCAGGCAGGGTAGCATGTGCTTTCTGTCCCAGCACTTGGGAGGCCAAGGCAGGAGGGTTGCCTGAGTGTAGGAGTTCCAGATCAGTGTGGGCAATACAGCGAGGCTCCCACTTAATAAATAAGTACAGACTGAGGAGTGTTATTCACAGGAGAAAATAGACGGGAAGGGAAAGAGTTTAACAACAGCAGACAAATCTTTGAACTCTTTCTGAGTTATGTGGGAAAAGTTATGTAGTAAGCGATTATTGAATTTTATGGTTAATATGTTGTCTCTAATTGTAACAATCTGTCGTTGAAACTTATTTATAATTGACAGTGAGATTAGACCCTCATACCAATTTACTGAAACTCACCTGACCTGCAGGATGATCCGATATCTAAACACTGACTTTTCTGTATCACATCAGTATTTGAATTGTCCCTGTATTTGGCTCCCAGGAGATTCCTTTATACCCTGAGGTAAAGCAGGTTCTGGGTCGAAGGGAAATGTGTCATTATTTTACCTAGTGTTAGAAGGCCCTGTGAAAGGGGAAACAAAGACTCACGGGAGTGTTCTCAGGCAGAAAAGTTTGAAAGCTGAGGGGCTAGGAATGAATTCCCTTAAAACCGTCCGTGCCTGTGTATCCTTTGGGTAGTCTTATACCCCAGGGGTGTGCATGCCCCATTTGGAAGACTGCTTATCTAGCCAAATTCCCCAAATTGCCATTGAATAAAAATACTTTTAGTACTTAATATCAAGGAGTTTACTAATGAGAACAGTGAGATAATGTAAAGGCTGTTGTGAGATGGATGGACGGATGCATGGGTCAGACGGATGGATGGACGGGTGGATGGGACAGATGGATGAGCTTTACAGCGTTCACTACAAGTAAGCACTTGCTTTGGAAATAATCCATCTGAACGTTGAAAGGCATCAGGCTTTCCCCGTAGGCGCTCTGTGGCCCTCATTCAGATCTATGCACGAGGCCAAATTTGTGAGGAGGTCCTCACAAGAGGCTGCCCCCCAAAAGCAACTGGTGCAAGCAAATTTCATATAGACACTGACAAAAATAAATGTTTTTAAAGATGTGTGCAATGAAATCACTGTAGAAACCAGTGTAGAGAGCACTACATACTGTTTTTAATCCCTAGGTTTCTTGGAGTTAAAAAAAATTATCACAGCTTCACTGCAGTGGGATATTGTTTCCCTCTCGTACACTATTGTACCACTTGTCCCCCGACAACTTCCCTTTGTGTGGAACAGAGGGAGCCCCCCAGCTAGAATTCTGCCCCTTTTACTACTGCTATTCCTTTCCGGCCCATTAATCCCCCCACAGCACATGAAGCCTGCATTATCAAGCAGCTATCTACTACCAAAATCTTGGGTCAACAGGCACCAGCAGCATTCTGCAGAATTTCATGTGCATGTAGTGTGTTTGCTGCGTTGTCTGTGCCGTGCGGAGGGGCAGAGTTCAGTCCTCTGTGTCCCCAGGGCTTCCCGGCGTGGCACTAGGGAGCATTGTGACACATTGTTTTTGTTTTCAGTTTCATTTTTGATACTTTGATTAAATCACTCACATTAACTTAGGTATTACATACAATGAATATAATATAGATATCTTTTTAAATTTTTATCACCGGTTTAAAGTTTTCCTCTCAAAAAACTGAAAACTATGGTTTTAAAAAATCCTCAATAACTTGATGTAGATATTCCTTCTGTTTGTTCTGGTTTCTGGTACAATAAAGTTTCTTTGGCAGGATGAGAACCATTATTTGCATTGGAAAGGTGAAGGTAAATAAGACCACTAGAAACAAATCTTTCTGTCTGATTGGCCTCATAATACCAGGATGGCATCTCAGTGGACCATCGTCTTTGCTGTTAGTGGCACCCTGCATCATGTACAGTGTTTCTAGAGGATTAGTACCCTTCCCAGTGATTGATTTGGCCCAATGTCTGCCCTTGTGCCTGTGACAAAACCCATCTAAGGTGCTCTGTAGTACTCAAAACACTGCCAGGCTGTCTTGTTTCATTGCTTGAATAAGAAGTAAGGAAGTGTCAGTGTGCTTCGCTTTGACTTTTTTAATTACAAGAATCTTTAATGAACAGTCATTCAGCCTTTCCTCACATGCAAGTACAGCTGTAAACGGGAAATGGGAGTTCCTATCCAGTCAAATTAAAGACCCGTTAAAGCCAAGTAGCACAAGATGCTACAGTATTTCAAATATATGACATTTAAATCCTAGTATCTCTTCCTTGTGACAAAATGTTAAAGGTAATAGATTGTCACAACATGAATCCATTCTCATGACAATAGATGTAATGAGATTGTCAGAAACACAAGCCTAACTGTGATTCAGTCTGGAGGTTGTAATCTAGTTTGGTCCTGCCCAAGAGCTAGAAAGCATGTTCCGTCACTGTATACTATTTTTAAAGGGTAGCATGTCATTATTTCTTTCCTCTAAGCAAAACTCCTTTTATTGAGATGTTCAGTTTAACCACCCACATTCTCCCAGTGATTGCATATGTTCTCCTATTTAGTTTCTCAAATATTAGTACACTTAAAGTTCAAGGTCAAGTGTTCTTATTCCAGACCACATCTCCTCTCACCCCTCACCCCTATCTCCTAGTATGATGAACGGCATGCTTTCTAATGTGTTCAGTAAAGATTGTTTTCTTCCCACAGCCAGCAATGCAGGAATGCACAGGAGGCAAATCACTGACCTTTTAGACCAAAGCATTCGAGTCCATTCCCAGTGCTTTGTCATCACTTCTGACAACCGCTACATCCTTGTCTGTGGCTTCTGGGACAAGAGTTTCCGCGTGTACTCTACAGACACAGGTAACTTTATTAACCTCATCAGTGAAGTCAGTTGCGATTAGTAGCATTGCAGGACACAGAATGCTGCCTCATCTTCTTTCCCTAAACTACAAAATCGTAAAATTTGTGAAATAAGGATAAAAGGACACTGTTTTCTCCTTTCAGTAAATAATGCTAAATAGTCCAGTGTTACCATCAGCAAGTTTTTAAGAGGTAGTTTTTTATAATAGGTTTGTCTCCCAAGTGCGTGCTTAAAGAGCGATTCATTTCGAAGGCAACACCTGCTATATAAATACTACACACATTTATATATGTGTAATCTTAATCTGAGTACACATACATATAGGTATATTTTCCACTTTTATATTATTTAAAGAGTTTTCTTTCTTACTGGAAAAACTATGAAGTATCTCTTTGGAATAGGTATCTTGCTCCTACCTAGTTCTGCATACAGTTCTGCTGAAACCTGTACCATCGTGAAGAAAAGTAGCTGACTACTGACTTTATGCATGCCAGGAGCTCTTGTTAAAATACAAATGTTTAGGTCTGTGTATGCATTTGCATGCTTCTCCTTAAGGGATAAACTGTATTATTACAAGAGCTGTAATCCAGGAAATGTTTATACATTTTTGCACATGAGAAATTGAAAAACATTGAGAAACTTGGTGGAGTCTTTTAAAAATACATTTTAGGGCCAGGGATTTAGCTCAGTGGTTCTGCCGCCTGCCTCGCAAGCGCAAGGTCCCAAGTTCGATCCCCAGTACCAAAAAAAAAAATTTTAGAAACTGTTAGAATATTTAGCTCAGTGGTTTCGCTGCCTGCTGTGCAAGCACAAGGACCCGAGTTCGATCCCCGGTACAAAAAAAAACCCCAAAAAAACCCTGATAGTAAATACGCAGTTAAATGTCTAAAATAATTAAAATTAGATAATAATATGCTAGTACTAATTAGTATATCCTCTGGAAGTAGGTGTTGTTTGTTTTGTTTTGGTTTTGGTTCTGGGGATTGAACCCAGGGCCTCCTGCATGCTAATAAGCATGTGCTGTACCACTGAGCTACACCCTAGCCCCTGAAAGGAGATACAGCAGCCGAAACAAAATCTTCTGTGGGAATAGGAAATTCTTTTTAATTGAAATTTCTAGTTAATTAAATGTTTTATGGTAAATAGTATTCAGTCTTTGGAATACTCTACAAACTGTATGACTCCATCCTCCTGTCTTAGTATAGTATATCAAATAATTCTTCATTTTTCATGAAGTTTGTCTTGTGTATTTTTTGTTCATATTGTAACATGGCCAAGAATAAACCCTAGATGTTGTTTTTAGGCATGATTTTGTATTTGTTTTAAACTTTATGGAATGAGTGATCTAGTTCTCTTATCGTTTGCATCTTTATTCCATAGGCCTTAGAGAAACAATCATCATTCAGTTGGGCTTTTTACTAGCTGTTTAAGTCTATGAGGGGCATTACTGTTGAACCTAAAATACCCCTAACCATCTCTAAAAATGCAATGGGGATTGATAAATTTTCCTAAAATATATGTTGTTATAATGAATTTTTTTTCTGATTTGGTAATGACAGTATTAGCATGATTTGACCTCAAATTGTGTTCTCCTTTTCCATAAGCTTTCAAGTTAACCCTGTTACATCCTCTCACAGGATTTTCTTAAATATTCTTTTAGAGAGCATGTTATTTGTTCATGTTTGTTTCTAAATTTTCACAGTAAAACTGATTCTTGGTTTAGAGCCCCCAGTTTTGACAGGCAGAGAGTTAAGTTACCACCTGACACCAAGTGCAGAGCAACTCCCCCATCTCCCATCACGGCCACCAGAAGCTGGCTCCCCCTACCCGCCCCTGGCACCACTGGTCCACCCCACGTTGCTAATTTGCCTTTTCCAGAAAGTGATATCAGGGAATCATAAATTATGTCAATCTTTGATTTTGACATTTGAGTTTTTTTTAATTTCATTGACATTGTCTATTTTTAAAAGGCATTCAATATTAACATTTATAAAATAAAGCTAGCTTCACTTTTGTATAATACTAATAACCAGAGTAATACCTATATTCACAGGGTATTTTTTTAGAATGTACAGAATTCTTTCATACACATGATAATTGTTTCAGCCTCTCATCCATTTTTCAGATGATGAGACTGAGGTTTAAAGAGGTTCAGTAAATGTTGAAATTTGCGTGGTTAATGTTGACAGAACTGGGCCTTGGACCTAGCTGTTCTTGTCTTCAAATGCAGCTTCTCTGTCATGATACAGTACTATGTTGTCTTATACAGGTGTCACCATTCAACCATTTATTAATTTGGAAAGCACTAAATTTGTACCACTAAGTTCTCAGTAGGTCTGCCATGTTACATTAGACTCAATAAACCAGGTATCATTTCACCCTCCTTCTCCTTCCCCTTACCTTGTTTTTTTTTTTGGTACCGGGGGATCGAACTTGGGACCTTGTGCTTGTGAGGCAGGCGTCCGGAACCACTGAGCTAAATCCCCGGCCTCCCCTTACCTTCTAACACAGTGTTTTTAAAAATCTGATTGTATGTATTTAAAACATTTTCATAAGAAATAGCCTTATTTTAAAATTCATTTCCATGGAATCGATTTAATTGTGGAATAAAAATATTTATACTCGCCAGAAAACTTGTAAATAAAAAACCATGATAGTCCTAGTATCTTTCTTAATGTCTTTATATACAAACTTGAATGCTGGTTTCATTTAAAATAATTTTGTTAGGATAAATACATGTTTGTGTTTTTACAACAAGAAGAATTTAAAATGTTTTTTTTCTATGTTTAGAAAAGTAAGGGGGAAATTGTATGATCAGTAATATATAATGGCAAAGCTATCACAAGTGTTGAATTCAATTATATTTTAGCACACAAGCCAAAAAAATTTCTTCTCTTATTAGATTGGGGGGTGGGGGAGAAATGTAGGTTGTAACAGGAAATTCTTTAAACATAAATCATGTTTTCAGGGCACAACCAGAACAGCAGAGGCAACAATAAAACCTTCCCTCGGCAGTTGGAATTATTTTCAGGCCACATTTTAGATTCGGTGGTGCAGAGTCCTGAGCTGGAATTTTTTTATTTGTAGCACAGCTGTCAAATAAAACATTAACTAGAAAATTTGTTCTGTCAAAAAAGGGATATTCTAGTGCTTGTGGTAATATTTGATATTAGCGTGTGGAGAGGTAGACTGGTATTAAAGGAAACAAAAACTAAAGGTTGAGGAACACTTATGAGATTATCAGAAAATAATTTACCAAAAAGAGCAGCAGGTATTTATATGGTGTGATTTATTTTGGAGGAGCGAGCCTCAGTCTCATAGCAATAGCAGAGATGGCTGAGGAACACTACAGAAGAGGAAAAAGGAAACCTGAAAAAATAATGTTTTCCAGATTTGAGCCCAAAGTATAAACTGTATGACAATATGAAACTCTTTGCATGTAATTAATCAAATGTCCCTCCTTTGTATAAATATTCCAACACCCAGACTAAAGTTGTTCTGCCTTGTTATTTCACGGATCCGACCTTGTTCTTTTATTGTATAATACTTATCACTATTAATAAGTATCTGTTTGTATCACTTGTTCACATCTTTCTGCCCTGCCAGACAGTAAATCCTCTAAAGGCAGCAGCCGTGTCTGTTTACCACTGTATCCATGTAAAAAAGTGTGGTGCTTGGCACTTAGTAGGTGCTCAGTAAAGATTTGTGGAATGAAAAATAATTTTGATAACTTTTTGATCAAAAATTAAAACAGTAGAAAACTTTAGTTGAGAAACCATTGTGATTGAGTATACATTTTCCCCATGCTGAGCCCAGAGAAACAGAGCAGTGACTCAACTAGAGAGAAGTAATGTGAGAATCTGGAAAATTCTACTTCTGCATTTAATGTGGCCTTCCTCGGCTAAAATGTTCCACTTCCCCCATGCAGGAGCTGGGAATGAAGTAACTGGCCCCTGAGCGGCTGCTCTCTGCAAGCCCCTGGTACACCAGGCGCACCGGGCTTCCTCTGGCCTACCTGCCTCAGATTTAGTGCGTTCTTCCTCCTCTCCTGCAGCCCTCAGCTGCTGGGTTTCAAACCTGAAGCAGCCTGTGGCTGGAGAACCTGTTTGAATCACTCGCAGTTTACGCAGCCTCAGCATGTAAGTGCAGGCTGACCCGGAAGTCACTGTACAGACTCCATGATCAAAACATATCCACAGGATGGCATGTCCAGTTTCTTTCAGCAGGCAGAACATACTGACTTAACTTTGGGTTTTCTAATCATTGTTGCATACATTCAGCTAATTTTTGTCTTTTATCTCACATAACTTCTCACATAAAACCTACCTATAATCTAACTACGTTCATTTCCCTCTACCCCTCTTCACTTGGAAATGATGAAGATTACTGTATTTTCATATTTAATTTGCTTTTTAAACTTATTTATTCTTGAGTTCTTCTTAGAATATTCTCTTGATATAACCTAATTTAGTATGTAAAATGTTTGGGCAGTATGTGAAATGTTTAAAAGGTTGAAGAAATTCTGGAGTGATCACTTTGAACATTCAGCATCTGAAACACCCGCCTTCACTGAAGTCTTTGCTTCCCCTTTAGTCACAGGGAGGAAGAAAAAGGGTACTTTAATAATTTTCCATTTTGAGATGTAAATAATCTGATGTTGAAGTTACTGGTGGTAAGCTATGTGCAAGCCCGCCTCATGAGTGAAATCTGCCGCAGATAAAGGACACTGCAGCATTGCACTTCTAAGTTTGCAGCTTCTGTCACAAACCTTTGGGTTTATTAGAATAAAGAATTTTAAACATTTAATGTAAATACTTCCTTAGTTATACTTATTAACTTGAAAAGTTAAAAACACTTAGATGCCAATACTTCAATAAGACCTTAAGCTTTCCAATAGTTTATCATGCATTCCAGGCAACACTCAGAGGCTTTCTAGGCATGTTATTGCTTTTTTCAACTTAGTCTTTTTCTTGAACATATGAATTATAATCCTAAGGCCCCACTGAAACACTTATTTTTTTTAAAAAAGTCATGCTGAATATTAAGGGTAAACATCTTATGACTTCATGTGTAGATTCTGTAGATGTTAGGAAATGTTAGCTAAAACTAACTCTAGGGACGGCATGGAGGGGCCGCTACAGACATTGAATTGTTTAGACAAGTTCATGGGAATTATAACCACAGTCAATGGCCTTTTTTTCTGATACCTTTATGTAGACAGTTCTTCCTGTGTTTGAGGCCCTGGATATGTAGTGAGATGACTGGGTTCCTCTCCACTGTCCCCAGTAATTATCATCAAAGTTCTGTAATCTTGATTCCACCATCGTACCAAAGGAATTTCCATGAGTCAGATGATTAGGACAACGGAAGAATGACTCGGCTCAAATTGAAATCACAGTAAATTAGTCTTTTCGTAAAAACTTGGTCCACATAATCCTGGTTTGAAAAAGCAGAAATTCTCTCCAAAGTGATTTTTTTAAAAGGATAAATACATTAAATCTGCATTAATTTGGATTAGTCTGTATTTGTAAAATGTGAGTTACAGGGTGCTCTTACAGAAAGGCAGCTAAATTTTGTTTTATTTTGAATAAAATTTTGAACCACTCAAAGTAACTCAAATATTAAAATAGTTCCACTAAGGGTTCTTGTGGGCCTGCTTTAACCAGTAAACAGGATTCTTTTGTAATTTATAGTAACCACGCAGAAGTCCTCAGATATTATATGTTGAAATGGTTTAACATATGCCTTGCAAAACTGTTAATAGTCACAGAAAAGGGTTAGTGTGGGATCGGCTCAAATCATTGTGAAATCTGAATCATCAGAATCTGAGTTAACATAGCATCATGGTCTTCCACGCTATGTTTTCACTAGAATTTTGTTGTTTTTAATAGCAATTTTAAGGAAAACTGTTTTGTATTCCAGGAAAATTGATCCAAGTGGTATTTGGTCACTGGGATGTCGTCACTTGCCTCACTCGTTCTGAGTCCTACATTGGGGGAAATTGCTACATCCTCTCAGGGTCACGTGATGCAACCCTTCTGCTGTGGTACTGGAATGGAAAAAGCAGTGGGATTGGAGATAACCCAGGCGGTGAGTACACTTTTACAGGCGATTGTAGAATTACATGTTGCATTGCAGATTACCTTTTCAGTATGGAGAGTGAAGCTGAATATCAGGTACTTCTAATTTCTTATTTATAACTTGAGAAACATCTAGATAGCCTTGTTACTAAAACAATTTTGTGGTCATTGATAATTAAGATACACTCGTGAAATTTTGTGTGTGTGATAAATTATGATCCCAAAATGCCGATTTTTCATTGGAAATGGCTGTTTCCAAATAAAATAGAGGTGTTTTATTTGTGAACAATAAGATATAAAAGAACAATCATATATTATCTTGTTTATTGAATTCATATTTTTTAAAGAGCAAAATAAAAATTATAATTTCATGGAAATCTACCAGTCTTTATAAAATTATGCTTTCATTTACATGTTAAAAGATAAAGCAGGTCATAAAGGCCAATATGGAATATTCAAATTGGCTCTTGGTTTTTCAGATGGGAAATGAAAATGTTCACCAACAGCCTTAAATGTCTTTATGGAACTGTGCTAACGGCAGTAAAACAAAAAATGTGTAACCATTTAAAATTGTAATTCACAGAAGGCAAAAAAAGGAAGCAGCTACCATTAAAATCAATCACACACAGCTGCAGAAAAGAAATGGCTTTAGTAAAACACATTAAGAAGTAGGAAAAAACAATTAAAGGGACCACCTGAAAATTGAGAATTTAATTAAAATGATTATGACAACAGTGAAGAGTTCCCACAAAAATAGCTTTAGATTTTTACTTCATAAGGGAGGGCATTTTAACTGCTCTTAAATATTTACAGTTTCTTAATTTAAGCCAGTCCCAAGGTTAAGGAAGGATCATGTTGTTCCTGATTACTTTACCTGAATACTGTGGTACTTACATCTGTCACTCAGGTCCAATTCATGAAGCAATAGGAATATGTGTGAGCCCATCCTATTTTAGATGGACTCCTCCAAGCTGTGCCTAATGGATAGCATTTGTGTGAAAGTGAAACCTTTGTTCAAAACAAAGTAGTCAAATGGTAATAGTTTTTTTCAAATATGCAAAGTATTTTTCAAAGATATTTCGTATTATGTACAGAACAGATTTTGGAGTGGTAGGTAAATGCAATTTTTATTCAGTTAACCGTGTGTGTGTGTGTGTGTGTGTGTGTGTGTGTGTGTGTGTGTATTTATAGTGTGTATATATTCCTCATTTTAATCAAAACAGGCTTAATGCCCTACCTGAATAGAATATGAAAAATAATTTGAAGGCTGTGGATCTATATAGTCTGTGTGATCAGATCAAATTGTTGTGAGTACATTTGGTGGGGAGAGTGTGTTTATACGTGCATTTCACATATTTACACATATCTGTACTTCATATATAATTACAATAAAAATTTTAAAGATATAAATGTAGGAATTTTGTTTTCACATTCTTTGGAAAGTACGTCATGTTCTTTTTACTATGACACTAACATTCTGGTTCTTCTTTATGGCTTCTTAGGTTGGGTCACTACTTTCAATTTCTTTTCTTGTTTCTGTAAATCCAGTTACGAGATTCACTAAATTATCTCAAGTGAACTTGGATTCAACACGGATAATAAATCTACCATTTTGTTGTCTCAGAATATTTAAGGAGAACTTTTTCTTGCCTTAAATAATGTAAGATGTTTCACATCTGTATAGCAATCAACACATTCACACACACACACACACACACACACACACAGACGCAAGCAAAGGTATATGATTTTTATAACCCATGTGTCTTAATCAACATTCTGAATTTTATCCAGTCATTACCAATGTGTATTCTGAGAACTGGCTAAAACTTATTAGGTATATTTGTGTGTAATTTCTGTTGCATTTCAGAAATTTAAGCATGTTTTGAAATTAAAAATGTTCAGCTTTTTCAAAAGGAAAAGAGTATTACATCTTTACACATATAAATCAATGTATCTATATATTTACTATATATACTTTATGTATTTAATAATATATATACTATACATATTTACTTTTTATATTTAAGTACCTTATAAATTGCCCTGGAGATGGTTTTTACACGCATGTCCTTAAAAAAAATCCAGTAGGAGTAACCAAATCCAAAGCATTGCAGGACAAGAAAAATCCAAGTTCTCTGTCTCGGTGTGGTTCCTCTCCGTTGTAAAATGAAAGCAACAGCAGTAATGGGCTTAAGGTGTTCTCAGAAGCACAGGATGCTCAGCCCAAATAAATCTCCACACAAACACCATCTTGTTGGCATTAGGGTACATATCATAATGTTGCATTTTTCATGAAGCACTTCATCTGTACTCTGTTATTATCTGTAGTGTGGTGGACATTAACTCCTAGTAATGCCAGTAATGAAGAGAAAAAATAAAGAATAACATAGCAGCACATCTAATACACGTTTTAGAAAATTGTAATGTTTCTTAACTGAATCAAATTACCTTTCTCAAAGTGAACCTTGTCCTTTCTGGCCATTTTATAACATCTGATGTCCCAATTTAATTTTGTTTCAGCTTTGAAGGATGAATCTGGGAGAAAGACAAATAGGCACTTTTTCATATTACGGGAATTTACACACATTGGAATAGAAAAATGAAAGAGCCAGTGTAAGCTTTTTGAAAGAAAACAATGAACAAAAACAAAGACATTTTTACTGTGTGTAAACTGTTTTCAGCATCCACGCACGCTGGTTGAGATTTCCTAAGCCTCTGCCTGGCTGATGGCTCTACCACACAGGCGCCGAAGGCCGTGCCGGCCAGCGAGGGGCCTCAGGTTGAGCTCATTCACACGCCGTCTCTCACGTGCAACAGAAGTGACCTTTGCGAAGCGCTCAGGCTTTCACCTTTGCAAGACGGCCTATAAATGCACATGATGCCTCATCTTTAAATTTTTGATTTTAGACTTTTTCTTTCTTGAAAGGAAAATAAGTAAATGAAAAAAAACCTAGGCTATTGCTTCTTGTGCATTTTATAGCACTCGTTCTGCTACATAGTCATTTCTATTTATAACCCACGAGAATAGCTAGTAATTGTGTTTTCTAGAGTCATAAGGCTGTGTGTCCCATTTTCTCCATATCTGATGATATTGGTGCTGTATATACTGTTGATAGCTATCTAACTATTTTTTAAGAATATGCTATCCTATATTAATACACATATACTTGAGCAAAATCTGGCTAATTGAAACTGTAGAAAACCTATAAACAGTATAATTCGGGCCTTTTTAAAAAGACACAGATGTTTTCTGAAACCTGCCTAGAGTACGTAGCAAAAGTCTTGCCTTTCTGCATCCCAGACAGTTCTTCATCTTTCACTCTATGTCTTGGGATTATTATCTGCTGTGGAATGCAGTTTGTTCAATGAGAAGAAAACTTAAAAATAGAATTCCATTTAGTTGTGGGTTTCTAAGATAGCATTAACTGATACAGATTTCAATGAGAGATGTTTTCTACATGGAAGCACAATGCCTCTCTTTTCCTGGTGCCCTCTGTGTTTCGGGACGAAATAGGGTCCAACAGCGTTTTCCTTCAGAGTAATGCTGTCCAGACTGCTCATTTCCAGGTTCTGTAGAAAATGTGCCTGGGTACATTGGACTGGTATTTAAATACTTTAAACTTTGACAAATTTTATTTAGTTAGATAAGGAAGATGAAAATGTACAAAATAGTTGTTATTTATTGGCTATTTTATATTACATTAACAAATAGTAAACTTGAATTTTTCAAATTAAATGCTTATTAGACATTTTTAGGTATTGGGGTAATGTTTTTAAAGCCAGAGTTGATTAGCTTTCCAAGCAAATGGCTGCTGACGGCGAGGTGTTGCATAGATTTGTGTGTAGTATTTCAGTAAAGTAGTTTTCCGTTCTTGAGTTCTGGTTTTGATTTGATTGAAAGGTGGCATATTTTTCCTCTTTTCACTCAGACATGCTAACCTATGTCAGCTTTCTCCTTTATGGGAATGGCGTCTCCTGAAGAAAACCAAGTTTTGTTGTTTTTTTTTTTTTTCATAACAAGATTCTGTTCTTTAAGAGCATTTCAGCACCATTAATTAGAAAGAAGGTTTTATTAACCACAAGGCTGGCACTAACAGACCACAGAGCTGTTTTTTAAAGTACTGTATGCCATGGCTGCCCTGCTTTTTCTCTGTCTGAAACTTCATTTTGTTATACTCTCATCAATCACTTAAGTCATTACCGTAAATCCTACTGTTGTTAATTTTACTAGTATCACCCTAATGAGACATTCCTGCTATAATTAAAAATGAATTCTAACTTTAAGGCATTCTAAATTTTTTTTAATGAATTTAGAATGATCTTGCCATATGACTATAAATACCACTGATACACAGGAAGACTACCCATCAAGTCTGTGAGAAAAGTAGGATCATAATACATCAGGTGTGAATTATTTACTGGTCGCCTTTGCACATATGCTTATGCATATGTATATTTTTGTGCACATATTTAGGAATTATGTCCTTTTTATCATAAAGCCGAATATGTTTTACCGAACCTACTGAAAAATCCTTATTCTTTGTCTTGCCAAAATATAGGTGGATGTAACACAAATAGCCTTCCTCTCTGGAAGTAGGTGGCCTAGAGCACCACCTGCTGGATATCTGGAGACTTAACATTGGGAAGTGGGAAAATGAGGGCTTGGAAACACAGGTGTACTTTGTTTTTTAATTGCCTGGAATATGTTATTTATGGATCACACATGCCAAGATGTGTACATCTGTGTTGAACCATATATGATTTTTTTAAGAACAAATCATTTTAATCTTTCTTTTACCCCAACCCTACCCTGGATTTGGAGCTTTATAATAAATATTTTAAGGAAAAAGTAAATGTAATATATGCCTATAACACAAAGCACCACAATTTCTCATGAGATAAATTGACATTATCGATTGCAGGTCTTTAGCAAGCTGCAATTAGAGAATATTGTTTAGGGGATATTTTAAATTTAGATTCTTTATGTTCACTAGATTTTGCATATGAAAACAATGCTTGAGACAAGTAGCCTGTTTATACTTGGGGTGTGACTCTTGATCTGATTCTTTGCCAGGGGCATGAGCTCTTGTATGTATCTCATCCAAAGCTTCCCTTTGGACTTACTTGTGGAGTGCATCATTGTGCTAAGACTACCCTGTGTTTTTCTTTTTTGGGGAGAATTCATCAAGCAGGGTTTTGAAGCAGTCTGTTGGCAGTGTTGAAGTTCGGGTGACATTAAAAGTTTGTCTATGAAATTCTCCAGAAGGTCCAGGATGTTTAGTGCTCCATGATGTAATGCAGGCCCTCAAGTTCCAGCAAAACAACTCTGTATTTACTGCTTGTAACTAATAGTAGATGTGGTAAAAGGAATTATATTCATATGGCAAATGAATACAACCTTAATGTGCACCATATGCAGAGTGGTGGGGTGATGTGCCAATATATCACATTTATTTACCTTGTTTGGTTGTAGAGAAGAATGACTCTACCATTCAGCCCATAGGCAATAGCCATTTAAATATGAGAACAGAACTGATGATTTATGTCCTCAAATTGAACCTGAGTATCTTCATATATAGACTTTAATCTGCCACACCAAAGAAAGCTGGCTGATACTTTATACTCAGATAGAAGTTTTAATTTCAAACAGTGGCTGGAATTAATCTGTGGCGGTACAAATTCCCTCTGAGCGTCACTGTACGGGCTCTTGAGGGAATCTGGGGGTGTCTTTCTTCATTTCGGAGCCTGAAAACAACTCTGAAACTGTGAGCTCTGTGCTGCTCTCCCTGTAATCCATGAGGATTCTGCTGCTCATTTTTCACCTACTAATAGTTTAGAGTAATTTTTCTCACATTCAGATTTTGAATTCGAAGTGTTTTTAGAGAGGAAAAACATTACTTAGAATTCTTTCCTCCTTCTGTGGCTTAACTCTGCATGATTGGGCTGGGGATTTAGCTCAGTGGGTCCGGCACCTGCCTTGCAAGTGCAAGGTCCCGAATTTGATCCCCAGTACCAAAAAACAAACAAACAAAAAAAACCCAAACACTACATGATTATTGGTTAGGTTTTATCTTTTATTTTTAGTTTTTTTAGGTTTTATTCTTATAGCTTGTAACTTGCCATAACTAGGAGATTCTTTATTTCCTGAGGGTAAGGTCAAGGTGTCTTTAATAGATGTAAAAACCTTCCATAGTTTTCAGAGTACCTTACTTACGAATTTTAACAAAGAAACAGGGAGGAAGATACATTACAAAGAATTTTAAGTGATTTTAATATTTTGGGTAAGTAGATTTTAAAATTTTAATTTATATTCATAAAAATGCTCTTATCTCAACAAAGTTTATTACAATTTTCTACCTGTCTGTATTCTTTTTGATGGTAGAATTTTTAATATTTATGTTACTAGACATTTATATGCAGCTACAAGAGCTATGGATGAATTAGAGCCAAAGATCAAGGTCTAAGGGAAATCAGTAAATGAAAAGTCTCAAGAGAGTGGGAAATGGGCTGAGCATGGTGGCACATGCCTATAATCCCTGAACTGTGGAGGCTGAGGCAGGAGGATTGCTGCAAGTTTGAGGCCAACCTGGGCTGCATAGTGAGACCATATCGCAAAAACAAAAGCAAAAAACAAATAAAAGTAGGAAAAATGTATATTAGTTGAGTTTGATATCTCTAAGTAATACAGTACCATATAACCATTAACAAAGATATTTTTACATCTGTAATATTGACATGGAGGGATATGCTCTCAGTATTGCTAATTGTAAAAGACCAACAAACTACACAGATACTATCATACAAGATTTTATGCCTATATGTGTATGTACTCTACATAATATACTCATAATATATATTATGCATATAAAAATCTAGAATGACAGCCAGACAAAATATTAGCAATGTTTAGTTCTAAGTGATGCAGGGCGGGAGCTGGCACCCACACGGCCTCCCTGGCAGAGATGGCAGGCGGCGGGGACGTGCAAGTCGCGGGCAGCCTCCACCTGCTGCTCCTGGTGGCCTGGGGGCTGAGTCGGGGTGCCACTGCCTGGACGGAGAAGAATCATCACCAACCAGCCATTCTGAATTCATCTTCTCTTTGGCAAATTGCAGAAGGCACCTATATTTCTGAAATGTGGCAAAATGACTTACAACCTTTGCTGATAGAACAGTATCCAGGATCCCCTGGAAGCTAGGCTGCTCGTCAGCACATCATGAAGCAAATTCAGAGACTTCAGGCTGACTGGCTCTTGGAAGTAGATACATTCTTGAGCAAGACACCCTATGGGTACCGGTCTTTTTCAGATATCATCAGCACTCTTAACCCCACTGCCCAGTGACACTTGGTTCTCGCCTGCCACTATGACTCCACATATTTTCCCCATTGGGACAACCAGATGTTTGTGGGAGCCACTGACTCAGCTATGCCCTGTGCAATGATGTTGGAACTTGCTCATGCCTTAGACAAGCAACTCCATTCCTTGATGAATGTCTCAGATTCCAAGCCAAGTCTGTCACTCCAGCTAATTTTCTTTGATGGGGAAGAGGAATTCCTTCACTGATCTCCTCAAGATTCTCTGTATGGGTCTCGACACTTAGCTCTGAAGATGGCATCAACCCCGCACCCACCTGGAGCAAGAGGCAGCAACCAACTTCATGGCATGGATTTATTGGTCTTGTTGGATTTACTTGGAGCTCCAAATCCAACATTTCCCAATTTTTTCCCAAACATTGCCTGATGGTTTAATAGACTTCAGGCAATTGAACATGAACTCCATGAACTGGGTTTGCTCAAGGATCATTCTTTGGAGAGGAAGTATTTCCAGAATTTTGGTTCTGGAGGTATTATTCAGGATGACCATATTCCATTTTTAAGAAAAGGTGTTCCAATTTTGCATCTGATACCATGTCCTTTCCCTGAAGTCTGGCACACCATGGATGACAATGGAGAAAATCTGGATGAGTCGACCATTGACAGTCTAAACAAAATCATACAAGTGTTTGTGTTGGAATATCTTCATTTGTAATATTTTGATTTATTTCATTGTAATTGCTTCCATATCGAATTCAAAAGTCAAAGCATCATTTAAAATAATCTGATCTGTAAGTGTCTTTGAATATGGGATCCATGAATCATAGAATTATATATTTTCAATTGCTCATTAATTTTTATCTAGAGATAAAAAGGGAACATGTAAAGAAAACAAAACAAATCTTTCAAAAGCTCATTTAGATAAAGACTACAAAATGAAACCAGATTCACTTATTCAATACCATAGACTTTCAAACAGTACTAAATATGATGATGCTGTGCAATATATAGCCTTAATTTTATGATTTTTCATACTTGGGAATCTATTATACAATACAAAATGGAGATGTACTTTGAAGGCTTTCAGCCTTCCTTGAGAAATCTTTGTAGGGTTAATTTTATGGAAATTAAAATCAGAATTAAAAAAAAAAAAGTGATTCAGGGCCAGGGATTTAGCTCAGTGGTGCTGTGCCTGCCTCATGAGTGCAACGTCCTGAGTTCGATTCCTGGTCCCTCAAACAAAACAAAACAAAGCAAAAAACTTATATAAGTGCTGGAATTTGGGAACAGTTTTTCATTTTCTTCTTCATAATTTGCTAACTTATCTGGATGCCTAGCAGTGAGTATGTCTTACTGTGATAGAGAGAGACAGTGGAGATGCCCTAACTTGGGGAAATGTACCTGACTGTTGTAATACACCTTAGCCACCCACCCTAGGCCTTGAGACTAGCGGGTATTCCTAGTTGTAGCCAAATTCAGACGGATTGTCCAGCCAAGTTGAAAAGTCTAAGACAAAGGTAAACAAGAGAAATCAAAGTATAACTTCTAAAAGTTAAGGTGTATTTTCTCCTTGACAAGAAACAAAAATAGTGAGAATCATCTCTGACACGTGGCACAGGATCGGAAGCTGTACTTTCACTGAAAGTAGTTTTTATAACAAAGGGTGAGAGAAAGCAGCATTCTTCTTTCATTGCTGCTGCCGCTGCTGCCAAGTGATAACTCAGAGGAAGCTGACGAGAGGCCAGGCACCGTCTAAAGCTCTTTGTGTCAGCGCAGCCCTCAGAACGCCCTGTGTGGTAACCACCCTTACCATGCATCTTTTGTAGATGAGGCCCAGAGAAGCCATGAACATGGCTTTCCTTTCTGCTCTGGGCCCTAAAGCTCCATGATCTCCATGCTAGAACTGTAAGAACTTGCCCAACGGAGCTCGCCTCGCTAGTGGGTGCTGGCGTGTGGGTATATTGTCTTGCTTTCTTTTTTGTTGTTGGTGCTGGGGATTGAACCCAACATGTGCTCTGTCACTGAGGTACACTCCTACCCACTAGGATTTTGTATTTTAAAAATATTATCACATATACACCTGTGAGCACATACTCATACAAACTCAATTTTTAAGGTAGTTTCAGAGGATGATTCCAGTGTCATATGTTTTTATATATATTATACAGAGGGGATGAGAACTGTCATAAACCAAGAACTTATAGTTTTAAACCAACATTATCTAATATTCATTAATAATATTAGTAATGAGCCGGGGATTCAGCTCAGTGGCACCACGCCTGCCTTGAAAGTGCAAGGTCCTGAGTTTGATCCCCGGTACCCCCCCCAAAATAATAATAATAATTTTAATATTATTAACAAGAGAAAGCTACCAAATGTTCTGTCTTGGGGTTGTCACACCCTAAATACAGGTGTGACATGGCCTCTGTATTCATGTGCAGTCACATAAACATATTTTCACCAAAATGACCATGATGAATGGAGAGGTGAGGAGGGAAAGGGTTGTTAGAGACTGAATGAATAGAACAGATTTCAAATACTTTTTCTTTGCATAATTAAAATGTAGTATAATTCCCACTGAAAAAATCGGAAGCTAATGGAAAGGTTTAAGAAACACTTAACAGCTACCCCATTTCCACTTCAGCAAAGCCATTTCCTTTCTTGATTTACCATTATGGTGAGCCACATGAGAAAGCTTACTGTTCAGTTTTCACAGGAACATTTTGTAGAAATCAACTGTAATTAAAATGGAACAAAAGGCACATGTAAGACCCAAGTGTCTTTCTTTAGGAAATATCTGGCATATCTTATACAATATTTAGATTTTTGTTACTTTAAATCTGTATATTCTTAACAACTTTATTATGGATTTAATATTTTTTTCTTAATCTGTAAGGAGTGGGGAAACAGCTCAGTGCCAGTATACTTGCCTAGCACGTATGAGGCCCAGGGTTCCATCTAAGCACCACAAAAACAAAATACCATACCCAATTTCAAAATGAATTCTCTTATTAAATTTTTATTTTATGAAGCCTAACAAAGCCAGGTTTCATACTTTACTTTTCTAATAGATTGAATGCTAGTAGATTTTACTAATGTAGAAAATGACATTGATTGTTTTTAAGGACTCTTGTTAATTTTAAATAATGATTTTGCATATAAAGTGGTTATAGTAAGTAGTTTGGGTGTCAGTATTGTGTTTTGGGCCCTGAAGATCATAGGTCTTTATAATTTACATGGCTACAGTAAGAAAGCTCACTGACAAAAGTTGATCCAGTAATTGTCTGATTTATTCTGTGTAAGTACTCTACTACTAACCTACATCTCCAGTCACCAGTGATCATTTAAAGTCAGGTCCTTTTCAAATAAAAGGCCAATTTTATTCTTTTCCTTATTTCCACAGTGCATGGCACACAATACATATTCAATAAATGCTATTAATGCAGTGAAAGTGTGAAGGAATGGATGCAGGAGCAAGTGGGCTGTGTTAATTTATGACCCAGAAGTCACCTAATCTAAGTATTATTGGGAAGAAATAATTTTGTTTGTACAGAACCAAGATTAGGAAAATGTTGAGCCCACTTCATAGATGCTGTCATGGCTGTGTCTGGATGCCCCCCAAAGCCTCATGCAGTTGTAGGTGGGGCTTTTCCTGAGGTGCCTGAGTGTAAGGTGTGTGACTGATTGATGGAGGGGCTAGGCCTGAGGGCACTAGGGTTAAAGGTGTGAGTGCTCCCTGCCCTTGGTAGTCTGGACAAGATGAAAGGGGCAGTAAGGCACTAGTAAGGTCCCCGTGTTGCTTTGCTACCTTGTGGGCTCCATGAACTGTTTCTCCTCTGGGATGCCCCTCTGCCACGTGCCACTCTGCCTCGGAGCCAGCCAGTTATGGACTGAGACCTCTACACACTGTGAGCCAAATAAACCTTTCTTCCTTTCACTTCAGGTGTTGGGTATTTTGTCTCAGCAAGGAGAGGAAAGTAAGACAGATGCTGTTGCAGAGACAGTGAATATATGAATTGAGGGGATTCACTCTTCTGATAGCAAAGGAGAACTTTACAGTGCATTTTAAAGTGATTTAATTTTCATAAGACCAAGGAGATGATGCCAGAAATACTAAGAGCTTTAATAATTTTTAAAAAATAACAAAAAGTTTGCCAGAAATATATGTCTGGTCTATTTTAACCTGGATTATTAATCCCTTTTGCCTTAAATGGACATACATCTTAAGAAATACCTTTTCATTGGATATTTATGAGCAGTATACTAGAGAAATTACTGTTTCCTCTTTCCTTCCAGGTATAGAATTTTAAGTAGTTCAGGGTCCATTTGATGGAGAAACATAACATTATGAGGGTGCCAAAGAAACACACTTAATAAAAACATTTGCTATTTGTCCATGGTGTTAAAGTAATTCAGATAATATTTTAAAACATAGGCCCAATATGAATGGTAAAAGGATATTCTAGAGCTCTAGCTCTGTTAAATGCAAGTTGGGTTGTTACAATAGTATAAGTTATTAGTGTTGTTCACTATTATGTGCTGAGGAAAACACATCTTTAAAACCTGGTGTGTCCTGGTATTCAGGGAAGGATTTGTGCTGCCTTTAATCTCAGTGACTGGTTCATCTTCCTGTAAGCCATCCATGAAGATGCACACAGCATCCTTTCCAGCCTTTGGTCAGGATTTGCATCAGTAGTCATAAACCTGCTTTCTGGACAAAGACCCTTTCCTTTGAAGTAATTGCTCCAGGTTTTCAAAGCATCCTAGAAGCCTGTCCTCTTTCTCTTCTTATTTTCCTTTAAGAGTTTGAAGTGTAGCTTCTTAAACGAGCAGCAAGGTAAAATTTTCTCTCCGCGTTATTGAAAGACATGATGAGTTTTCAAGCGGTAAGACTTTTAAGAGTTCTTAGGCAAATCTGTTCTGCTTCATGATGTACCTTTTATTAGATCCTACTATCCCAGCAAGCAAATATAAAAACTGTTTGTGTCCATTAACTATTACAAGTCATAATCAAAAGACTTAGCCTGAATTTTTCTGAAGACTCTTCCCCCCTCCCTGTTCTTCATTTGTGTTAGAGACCCCAGTGAGAGACTGGTGATAGTTTCGGAATCTTTAAAAATAGTAAATGGCCAGAATCATCTTATTTGCGCTGTTTGTTCCCTCTGGATGTTCACCCTGCGAGCTGACAAGTGGAAGGAAAAGGGGGAATGCTTTCCTTTATGTGGGCTGTTGTCACGTAGACTCTGCTATGGTCCAGGACATCAGTGTATGTATGGGGTGTGACCAGTAAAAAGATCAACCCCATGAGCCACACAGGAAGGCCATGTTCTGGCTCCAGTGTTATCTCTCCCCTTAGTAAGTTCATTCCAGATGGTTCCCCAAATGTCTGTTCAACTTAAACAGTTTGTATTTGTTTGATTTTCATCCTATATTATACAATTACATTTTTTGTAGTGAAATTTTAATATTTAAAGCTCTTGGTTTGTTGGAATTTACAAAAATCCAGCAGGTCTTTCTTTTGAATATACTTGTTTGACAAGGAAAAAATGGAAAGAATGTTCAGTCTATGGAGCAGACAAGAAACGGACCACAAAGCTGAGTGCATAGGCAAGAGTGCAAACCCTTTTGGTTAGAGTGAATGATCTCTTGCCTGATGCTGTTGAACGAGGATTTTGAGAAGCCATGCAAGTTCAGCTCCTACAAATTCAGGGAGTTGAGCACATCTCTTTATGGGAAATCCAACGAGTGTTTCTGAACCAGTTACCTGAGAAGAACCTAAAGAACCAAAGTCTGTGCTTATGCATTTGATTTGTTGGGGGGACTCCCCCCCCCCATTTTCCTAACCCGTTTCTTGGATAAGAAAACATTTTGCCAAACTTTGAAGCCAAAGTCCTAGCACCAAGCAGGTCTTTGTTTAGATATCAGGCCCTAGAAAAGAGGGCTGGGAGTGCAGCTTTTTTTTTAGTTTCAGAATTATCTGTATGTGTCTTCTGACTTGGGGAGTGAAAATGATTTGGTATAATTTGGGTTCTTGAAATTAGTATTTTATAGGTCAAACATACTTATAAAAACTTAATTATGAGTTTACAAAAAAAGAATGCTTACATCTTAGCCCACTTTCTAGGGCTAATCAGGAAGCTGCCTAAACTATGGCTTTATAGCCGTAGAAAAGTCTTAGTAGGATATTTCAGCTCTCTTAAAGGAGGAGATGCAATTGACAGCAGTCTGTTTTCTTCCTCCACTGTGCTTGTGAGAAACTAGTCTGAAATGTAGAGCACAAAAGCCTACGTGCTCCCTGACACTGCCCTCTGGGCCCCGGACCCATCTGCCTGTTGTTTACTTTGCTCCAGTGGAGATTGTTTCCCTTCGCCATCAGTTCTTCAGACCTTCAGCCTCACAGAGGAACCCACGGCAGTTCGAGTCCCAGCACAAATCTCACCCCTCACAAAAGGGCAACTCAGGAAAGCCAACAAAAAAGGATAATCACACAGAGTGTATTCCTTACCTCCTAACAATTTTAATTGCTGATTTTAAAAAGCTGTCGGTAGATGTAGACAGTAATTTCAAAAATAACATTGTATGCTATTTTGCGGAATTTAGAACTTCATGGGAAAAGAAGATACCATGAATCAGGGCTAAAGTATCGTTCACTTTTTAAAGCATGGCATATTCTGAATTTTGTGGCAAAAATTATCACTGACACAAAGTTAAGTAGTTCAGATTGGCATACATTGTTTGCTTCTTGCCTTAAAATTTTCTCCAAAGTTGTGGACTTCTGAAGAAAAAAAACTGGCTTTATGACAATGTTGGGTAAACTTTTTTTTTCTAAGTTCTTTTATTGGTACATTTTAGGTATACAGTATGTTTACATTTATCATTGGGTGCTTGTACCTGTACATGATGTATCTTGGTTATTTTTTCCCCATTCCCTGGGCACCCTTCACCCCTTCGCCCCTCCCTATTTACATAGATTTCATTTCCATTTCTTTTCTTTTCTCATAATTTTTCCTTTCCCTTCTTTCTTTTCCCCTTCCCCTCCCTTCACCCCTACATCTTTGAACCTTTTTTCCTATTTCAAATTATCAGTTATTCATTTTAATCATTTTAACCCTTATTTACACTTTCAGTTTCTCACACCAGAGAAACTATTCGGTATTTACACGTGTGTCTTATTTATTTCACTTAGGAGTATGGCCTCCATATGCATCCATTTAGCTATGAATGTCTCTAGTTTCTCATTCTTTATGGCTGAGTAGTACTCCATTTTATTAAAAACCACATCTTCTTTATCCAGTTTCCAGTTGATGGGCACTTGGGCTGTTTCCAAGCTTTAGCTATTACAAACTGTGCCTCTATGAACATGGGTGCACATATATCACTGTGGTATGATTCTTTCAATTCTTTGGGGAAGATCCCCAGCAGGGGAATAGCGGGGTCAAATGGGACTTCCAGTCCTAGTTCTTTGAGGTATCTCCATACTGATTTCCACAGTGGTTGCACCAGTCTACACTCCCACCAGCAGTGGAGCAGGGTTCCTCTTTCCCCACAGCCCCGCCAGCATTTGTTATTGGTTGATTTCTTGATAGCCATTCTTTCTGGAGTGAGGTGGAATCCCAGTGTTGTTTTCATCTGCATCTTTCAACCAGTGATGTTGAACATTTTTTCATATATTTATTTGGTGCTTTTACTTCTTTGTGTGAGAAATGTCTGTTCATTTCAGATGCCCATTTTTGAATTGGGTCTTTCAATTTGGGGGGTCTGATTTTTGTCAGTTCTTTATATATTCTAGATAGTAGTCCTTTGTCTGAGGTGCAGCTGCTAAAAATTTTTTCCCACATTGAAGGTTGTCTCTTAGCTCTGTTGGTGGTTTCTCTTGCAGTGCAGAAGCTTTTTAATAAGATGAGAGCCCAGTTGTTGATTCTTTGTGCTAGTTCCCGTGCTACTGAGGATTTGCTCATAAAGTCTTTTCCGATGCCAATGTCTTCAAGAGTTCTACCTAACTTGTCTTCCAGCAAGTTTAGTGTTTCTGTCTTAATATTTAGATCTTTAATCCACTTAATGTTGGGCAAACTTTTTAACTAAGGGGGGTGTGCCCTCCAAAGCATTAGACGTGGAATCAGATGGAACCAAGCCTTCTGTGCCCCTTCACCCCTCCATTCAGTCTGTCAGCATCCCCCTTACAACTAAGCATGCAGGCAGAGTTGGGCCTGACCTAAGTCACCTTCAGAAGCACCTCTAGTCACCAGGCCGCAGGGACACTGGGGACACAGCTGTGTGAATGCACACGCTGGAACTGCTGGATGTGCTGCGGGGCCGAGGGCCTCTGGCTGCGGGTGGTGGGCCCGGAACTCAGGGATGGGCTCCTTCCCACAGGCACATGCCTGGTGTCTCATGGGTCCTGGGTCTCAGCACGGTCAGTAAGAGCTGCCTTCCTCCCGAACCACCCAGAACAGGCAGTTGGCATGAAGTGGCAGAGAACCCATGGCCCACCAGCAGGAACCCCTGCTTTGCAGGCTGGCTCCATTGGTGCCAGCAGTATTCATTTGCCCTTTGAAGTGCAAGTGTCCCTGACTTGGCAGCACTCTCTCTCCAGAGTGGGTGACTGCTCAGGACAGCTGCGTGTCTGGGGTGAGGATGACAAGTGCTTCTCCACAGAGGTGGACAGCTCGTGCTACTGACCTCCTTTCTGGGCACATCTGCCCCTTCTGGATTGTAGAGTTATGGTCATACCATGAAATCAAGTCCAAATCATTGCTCGGGATGCTGACAGAAGCCTGCTCTAGTTTCCCTGTGAAGGTGCTTCTGTAAGGGTGGAGGGCTCGTTCACACTCGTACCCTTCAGGCTAAATGTGGAACCCACTTGATCCTTGTGACTTGTCATGAACCAGAGCCATTGCAGTCACCTCTCTGTGGTGCAGCCCTTGGTGGTGTGCGTTGCTTTTTGTCTGGACAGAGGCACAGGATGACATGTTCTATCTGCCTGTGGACATGTTTTGAAATGTCTCACGTTATGTGGCTACTCCTCTGTGTCCCCTTCCCCACCTCTTGCCCTAAATTTTAGTCGGTCCTGGAAGAGTTACATGTGAGGGCTTAGGTTTTTATCCTCTGCCCTTTGAACCATAGAAAACTGTACTTGGTATGACTTATGCATCAGGAAAACACGTCACTGAGTAAACAGGTATTTAAGAGAGGGACTGCTTTGCGATATCCTGAATCCTTGGTCAGAGTGTCTTCGTCATAAAACTGTCTTCATCAGGGTTTCAGGGCCCTCAGAGGAAGAGGGCAGGAAGCTTGCCTTTGAAATGTAAATTAAGCCACAGTGCTGACTTTTTTGTTGTTGTTCTGGGGATCGAACTCAGGACCTTGCGCTTTCGAGGCAGGGGCCAGAACCACTGAGCTAAATCCCGAGCCCCATAGTGCCTACTTTTATATTGTCCTTCCCTAAACTCCCTCCTGGAGGGGCTCGTTTTATAGTATTTGGAAAGTATCTGAGACATTTTAGAATGCAGCTTTTTGTCATCTTTAACCCTGAACTTTCAACTACTTGATAATCCGTAAGGATTCCTTGACATTTAGCAACATGTGGTCCTCAAAATCAGACTGTACCATATAGGGCTGGGGATTTAGCTCAGTGGTTCTGTCGCCTGCCTCTCAAGCACAAGGTCCCGAGTTCCATCCCTGGTACCAAAAAAAAAAAACTGTCCTGAAATAGGATTTTGGACAAATTCTCAAACTGTAAGTTAAAGGGTTAGGCATAAGCTTAATCTGTATAAGCTTGAACTGCATAAACTTGTCTTCTGTGTCTGTCTTCTGCAGGTGAGACCACCACTCCACGGGCCATTCTGACGGGCCATGACTACGAGGTCACGTGTGCTGCCATCTGTGCCGAGCTGGGCCTGGTGTTAAGTGGTTCTCAAGGTAAAACTGAGGCCTTCGTAAAATGGAGATATTTCTTAGTGTCTTCCAAACCCAGCTACCAAAGATGAAGTTGCTTCCTTTTCTCTAAAACTTTAGCCTGTTACAGTGGCCCTTGGGCACATAGGGCTATTTAAGTTTAAATTAGCAAAAAATTAAATACCATTAAATTCCTTAGTGGCAGTAGTCCTATCTCAAGTGTTACATAGTCACATGTGGTTAGTTGCCATGGTATTGGACAGCCCAGATGCAAAACATTTCCATTACTGTAGAAAATTACTATTTCACAGCACTGCTGTAGAGTTTAAGGTGTTTCACAAATAGTAGTCCATTAATTTTCTCACTTCCGTGAGGCAGGAACAAGGCACATCTTTGTGTATTTGTTTATTTTTCTGTCCTCTGATTGGACTGGTTTCCATCTCACACCTGGACAGAAACTCTTGACCCTGTCTTTCAAATCTTAGGGCCGAGGCAGGGCCAGAAAGGCACTGAGGGGAGTGGAGAGGCGCTTGAGCTGGTGTACTTGAGCTCTGTGCAATTCGGGCCAGAGCTACTGAGCGAGCTTTCCAGGAGCACATCTAACAGTCCAGATCTCATCAGGGACAGAGCTGTTTGCAGTTCAGTGCTTCCTCACTGGAATCGTCCAGCCATCTCTGTCTCTTCCATGAAGCAGAAACAGTGCCATAATCTCATGTCTCCAGGCTGCTCTGGTGGGAAGCATAGAGTACTTGAGTCATTTTATCTGTCTCCAACTGTAACAGTCTAGCTAACAAGGCATATTAAACAGTAAACGGATTGTGTGAAAAATTTAGTTGGTCAGTGGAATGGGAATACTGAGCAAGAATTCTATAGCTATTGGATTTTTTCCTTCCTGTGTCAGTAATTTCATATATGCTGAGTTAATATGAGTGCTTGGACTATATGTGATCCAAATGAGACTGTCATCTGGCCATCCTTGCTTTGCACATTGTAGGGCTGTAAAAGTGACAGTGCAAGCTCAAACCAAGCCAGATGATTTCAATCAGTGGGAAATTTTATGATTATTCCATGGCCTCTAAGAATTTTTGTTAAAACATTGAAAAAGTTGGTATTATGTGTTTGTGTGGGTAAGAACATGAAAAATAGTAAAACATTTACTTAGTACGCTGTAATTTGAAACCCTAAGAATTAAAGCATTTTATTTCCTTGTGAAAAACTTCTCAGGGTGGTTTGAGCAGTGCTCATCACCTTCCCTCCACCTGTACCCAAAGGCTGAGCAGCTTTCCTAGGACTTTGGGCTTCGTCCCCTTTCTTTCTAAGTCCACACCAGCTTCCAACTGTTTATCTTTTGTGCTTTCGGTGCCATGAAATGAATGCCCACTAGATTTCCCTTAATGTGAGGCTTTCTGGTATCGCTTCTTCAGAGACTCCATAGACGTTGTTACAAGCACTTCCCTAATTAACATCACTGAGCTCCATTCACTCATGTGCTAGCTGTGTATCTAGGGTCTCAGCACTGTGCACATCACAGTGACAACTGTTTCTTCTGTGGTTATATTCAATTGAGGTTTCACTTTCAGCTTTTTCACTTTTCATTTTTCCATTAAGTTTCATCTTGGTTGCCCAGTACCCATTTTTCATGGCCCGTTTTTGTGAAGTAACATGCAAGTTTATCACCAGGAAACAAAGAAGCAACACAGCCACAGCATTTGCTGTCCAGGCATGAACTGAACAACAGAACTGTGGTTGCCAGTCACCTGCGTACTTGGAGAGAAGGGATGTGACTGGTCGTCATTTCTGTCACACAACTCTTACGTGGTAGGCTGTGGAGAGGAGCTAGCCAAGGAGTGTATTTTGTAATTGATGTGATAACCAAATGTTTAACTGTGCTCTCTGGGGAGCCTAGTGACACTGAGGAAATGATGACTGAAAATTCATGCACACTGGAGCTGGGCACAAGCAGAGTGGCTGCTTGCATTTATGTTGGAGATCACTAAAAAGGCATAAACTCCTGAATGGCCTGGGAAAAGCTGAGAGCCATATTTCCAAAGGCTTCTTTCAGGAGCCAAGCAAGGATCAGGAAGAAAGGCATCCATGTGGCCACAAGTGAATGAGGGAGGAAAGCAGCGGGCATGTACCCATTACCCCACTAGCCTGAGTTGTTACCTCTGGGGTCTTAGTCATCACATAGAGAGTTTGGTTCCTAGTCCTGTGCCTTGTGCGGAGCAGATGCTCAGAAACTGATGCTCTCAGTCTGGGCCCTGCGGGGTCCCTGGGAGTTAGTTGCAGTGGGGACACTGCTGCTTGCTTTGGGGACCACTTCACTGCCAAGGGAAAGTGGCAGAAGGAGCCTGTGTGAACTGTTAGGTGAGGGGTGACCGGGGCTCCCCCGGGGAGGGTGGTGAGCAGTGGGAGGAGGAAGACGGCGTGTGACAGGGCAGAGCCCAGGGCCGTGGTGCTGACCTCCTGGAAACATTCTCGGCTTGAAAGTTGTCCTGTTCTTCTGTCTGAAGTCTTCCAGTTTGTTTTACCCCTTGGGATAATGAGATTCTGTATAACTTCCTGTCTCTTGAGAAGTGAGCTGGAATGTGTACAGCTGGGCTTCTTGCTTCTTCCCGTGGAAGGGGAGAGCTGGCAAACATGAGGAGGACACGATGTAAAATAACCTACATGCAAGATGATACAGTTTTTACAAAGCTTTCTGCGGTGTAGGGCGACATTATGGTTCTGACTGATCGGTGCTCCAGTCTCAGGTCACAGCCAGGCTTGGTGGCACATACCTGTAACCCAGCCTAGCACACCCCACACACTCTAAAGACTCAGATCACATTTGTCTGTTTTATTTTTTTCCAGTGATGGGGATTGAACTGAGGGCCTAACACATGCCAGGCAAGCGCTCTGCCCCTGAGTCACACTGCATAATCAACTCTGCCTCGATTTCTCCCCTCTTCTCAGAAGGACCATGCCTCGTACATTCCATGAATGGAGACTTGCTAAGGACCTTGGAGGGTCCTGAAAACTGCCTGAAACCAAAACTCATCCAGGCTTCCAGAGAGGGTCACTGCGTCATCTTCTATGAGAATGGCCACTTCTGCACATTCACCGTGAACGGCAAGCTCCAGGCCAGCGTGGACACGGATGACAACATAAGGGTGAGTCCCTAGCAGGCTCTCCTGCTACCTTGATGTTTCCCTTGGTGGGTGGTAAGCACGTGGGGAGAGGGTTCCCTGAAGAAGCCTGTCTGGAGCTGTCGAGGGCCTCTTTTCCACGCCAGACGACATCCTGAAGGGCCCCTGGATGCCCACCCATCTGACACTTTGGAGCCCAGGCCCCAGCTGGGAGGCCGCTGCCCTACGCGGGCCTGGTAGCCGGCTGCAGCGTTCCCTGGCAGTGCATTTTTTTTTTTTAATCTAAGGACATTTACTGCCCACTGTTGCTTTCTGAGTATCAAGGCTAAAATAGCTTACACCTAAAACAGGCTGCTCTGCACAGTTTATAGGTGGGCATGTAGTGATTATGGTTGTTTTAGGTTAGCAGCTGAGGCGAGACTTGACTCCTTCATGGATAGCAGGACCCAGACAGGCCAGGGTAAGGCAGCTGGGCCTCACTCAGACTGTGCCGGTACCCGGGAAATGGTCACGGGCACGCTAGCAGGCCTCCGGCTGTTCCTGTGGGAGCTGCTTGCAGGGCCTGCCCATCTCTCCCCGGTGCGGGGCTCTCTCCTTACCGCCACTTTCCAGCGAGGCGTGGAGGTGCGCGTGCCTGCACACTCAGGGGACCCCAGACGTGGTGGGGCGAGAGTGCAAACACTAGGGCCAGGAGGCGTCAAGGAACAAGAGCTCCAAAACGGCTCTCCCTGGTCACCTCAAAGCCCTGGCTTTTCCGCCCATGCACCCTTCCTGTGTCCCTTGCTCGCCAGGGGTCTCTCAGTCGCATCCCACCGGCCTCTGCACACAGGCGTACACCACACGCACACTAGCTTTTATTTCTCCCTTCTTTCCCATAATACTTCACTTAAACCAAGTACACATCAGAGGCTTTTCCTTTCCTCTTTTCTTTACAATCATAATGCTGATAATCTGTCACTTTGAGCTGTGATTATATTGTCAGCTACACTAATAAATCTGTAAAATAATCTGACGGCCCTCTAGGGCCCCAGGCGTTCCTGTGGCATTCAGCCAATCCCGAGGCTGGGCCTGGAGGCCAGCAGGAGGCTGCCGTCTGCCTCTGGGCCATAGCTCCTCCCTCCCTAATACCTCCCCCTGGATCCTGGGTTTAAACAATCCATCGCTTTCCCCGGCATCCTGCACTTTATCATACTAACCTGCAAGTGGCAACTGTGCGATGAGGTCGAGCGGCTTAAAATGAACAACTAACTGCCCCTGGCTCCAGCGCCTGCCGCCTTCACAGCTCCCCACCTGGGAAGCCAGGGAGGAAGCTGCCGGCTGGGAAGTGGCTGCCCAGGGCAGGGTCTCCAGTAAGGAAAGGCGCTTGGAGCAAACCAGTCACCAGCCAAGGGCAGAAATGGAGTTGCTTGGAGATACTGAGCGCCCTGCAGGCTGCCTGGGGAAGCTCTGTGCTGACCAAGGCTTCCCACCTGTTTTTCTATACAAGCAGACTGTTCGGTGGCATTTTGGCTAATGCCTATCACAGTGCACCAATGAGACAAGGTTTAGGTGTTTCAGTGAATAACTTAAAGTAGGCACCCTGTATAGGGCAGTGACTATTTCATCATAATCAAAGGATGACCGCTCTTTCACCCATAGGGACTCCTTTCTTTCCTTTTCTCGGGACTGATTTAGGATATGGTTGTCCCCAACAGACTGCGCTGGCCTGCAAGTACCTCCTAGAAGCCCAGGCCAGTCTCCTCAGAGATCAGCACACCTTGGGCACTAACCTCTGTCTCTGCCTGCTTGGAGACCCCTGCAGGTAGACGCCACCTGGGCTCTCATGGCTTCGGCCACAGGCTCTCTTGAGAGGCTACAAAATAGTTTTTCACCTTGGGAGGTACCTGGTTCATTAGGATGTTTTTGATACAGTCCTAAATGTCCAGGTTTTATTTCATTCCAGACAGAAGATTAGAGATTCTTTACTAGAACATTTAAAGATTAATAGTTTTAATTTGCTTTAATATAGCAATTACCCAGTAAAAAGCCTCAGGTATAAAATTCGAGTGAACCACAACCATGAGGTTAATGGATTTTCATCAGCTGAATTTTACAAGTGTAACAGATAATTTCTGTCTAGTCTTCATTGCACTTTCCAGATGCCTCCAAAGCTTGCTGTAAGATGAATGGCACAAAAGTACTGACTTTTACTCACTGAGCACTAAGATTTAGAGAATACATCTTACAGTTGTCTCCCACACATGGGTTCTTAGATGCATTTGTGTGTCTGAGAGACTGCGAAACTTGCCATTTCTCTGAACCAAATGGGGATGAACGTGTGCCTGCTTTTCTGTAATTCTTAATAACAGTTATACTGAAACTCTTGAGTGTAGAACAGCGTGAGTTTTCAGAAGTAAGAGCTGGTTCTTTGTGGCTGCTGGCACCGCCTGTGTGCCCTTGGCCACGATGTGCGGGCGGACAGGATGGGCGGGCACAGGTGCTCCCAGGCTCTGTGCCCTCAGGAAGGAGCCTGGCGCAGGGTCACTTAGTGTAGAGGAGGAGCAGGATGGCACAGGGCCTTCGTGTCGGGAGTGCGAATGCTGCTCTAGCAAGGCACGGGCGGGACAATTTCAGGCTTGCGGGCTGTGTTCTCTGTTACCCGTGAAGGTAGCCACACATGTTCGTGGCTGGGTCCTCATACCTTATTTATGGGCATTCCAGTTCAGAACCTATAACATTCATGTGTCACAAGAAATTACTCTCCCTCCAACCGTTAAAAAATGTAAAACCAGGCAGAGAAACCAAGAAACAGCAGTAGCATGCACCTTCCACTCCGAACGGCAGGGGGTGCCAGGGCCACTGCCTGGCACTGTGGGGCAGCAGTGTAGCTGACCTTCAGGGTGAAGACAGCTGGACCTGGGCTGTCCCCAGGCCGGAAGCTGTGGTCAGGGCCCAGCGGGCTGAGGGAAGGTGCCGATGCTACCAGGCAGGCCCCATCCACACGAGGGACCTGTTCAGCTAGCATTTGGAGAACTGGAGGCTCCGTGACTTCATCCTCACAAAGCAAAAATTGAAAAGAAGAAAATGAAAACCCCAGGCATCGCCTGACCTTGTCTACTGGGTTCTGACAAATGGCAGGTCTTCTACAAGTCAGTTTCCTAAGAACTCTAAGGGTCCCCCCACCCCACCCCAACAGTGGGAGGCAGGGGACCCGGAGGGAATAACCTCACCTCTAATGGGCCTCGCTGTGTCCCACAGGCCATGCAGCTGAGCCGGGATGGGCAGTACCTGCTCACGGGAGGAGACAGCGGCGTGGTAAGGGTCTGGCAGGTGTCGGACCTCAAGCAGCTCTGTGCCTACCCCGGCTGCGATGCAGGAATCCGGGCCATGGCGCTCTCTTACGACCAGAGGTAAGACTGCAGCTGAGGTCCAGACACCAGCAGTCAGACGGAGGGCTTCCTCCCACGGGGCCCAGGGCTGGCAGAGTGCGGGCCTCTGCATCCCAGCAGCCAGTGTTTGAGTTTCCAAGAACACTCTCTAAGTGTGCCTCTCTCTGCCATTGCCACTCTTGGACAAGGGCTGTTCTCAAGAAATAGGATTTATTCAAGTAGTAAGTAGTAAAGGCCTCAGTCACATTGCCAGGTAAGCCTTTTCTTTAAACCATCTTTCTTTTCTCATTGCTGAGACAAAATACCGGACACCCAAAGTTAAAGGAGGAAAGGTTTATTTAGCTCAGTTTGTAGAGGTTTCTGTCCATAAGCTGCTGGCTCCAAGGCAGGGTGGCACATGGCAGGCGGGCATCGCAGAGGAGAACATTTCATGACAGGCAAAGACAGCAAAAGCAACACGAGAACCTTAACAGTGTCTCTCTGCTCCTTTTTCTCATCCAGGCTACTTACGGCAGGCAGCACTCACCCTTAATCCTAGTGTCCTTGAGCCTAGCATTGCACCATGAATCAATCCCAGCATCACACAGTCTAGGTTCAATCACCTCTGAAAATGCCCCACCACGTTTTTATTCTTCTTTGGCACTTGGATAGTTTCTTTTGGTTATCATGTATAATTTGCCATGAAAATTGGCCAACAAATATGCATTCAGGTCCCTCTTTAGTTTTTGGGGTATATATCCAGGAGTGGAATTGCTGTGTCATAATGGTAATTCTGTGTTCTAAGTTTCTGAGGAACTCCCAAACTGTTTTCCACAGTGCTGCACCATTTTACACCCCCAACAGCTGTGCAGAGTTCCTATTTCCCCACTTGCTCGACACTCATATTTTGTTTTTATTCAGTGGCTGCCCTTGTGGATATAAAGTGGTCTCTCATTGTGGTTTGATCTAGACTTTCCTAACGACTAGTAATAACTGTCTTTTTCTTCTCAGTGTTAATACACAGACTTTTTATGAAACCTAATTTTTTTCTATTACTTGTGCTTTTTGTGTCATATCTCAGACATCACTGCAAAATCCAAGGTCTTGAAACTTTTCTTTTATAGTTTTGTGTGTCATGGTAGGTAAGGGTCCAAATTATAGTTTTCCATGTAGATACCCACTTTTCCCAGCACTACTTGTTGAAAAGACTGTCCTTTCCACCCTGTGGAAAACTGACCATGCATTTGTGAGTCTTCTTTTAAACTTTCTATTCTGTTGGTCTCTTGTTTTTCTGCCAGTGTGGCACTGTTTTGATTACTGTAGCTTTATAGTAAGTTCTACAGTCAGAAAATGTGAGGCTGTCCACTATTTTCTTCTTTTCCAAGATTGTTTTGGATATTTGGGATCCCTATATAAAATTTAGGATGTGTTTTCTAGTTCTGGGGGAAAAGTAATTGTGATAGGAATTGCAGTGAATTTAGAGATCTTTGGGTTAATACTGCAATATCTTGACTACTGGCAAGTTCATGAACATGTGATTGTTTCCTTTTACTTAAGTCTTTATCTTAGTAGTGTTTCAGTTTCCAGTATACAAGTCTTTTCTTGGTTAAATTTATTCCTAATTATCTTATTCTGATACTATTATAAATGGAATTGCTCATTTCCCTTTTGTTCATTGTTAGTGTATAGAAATGCTATTTTTGTATGTTGATTGTGTGCCTGCAAATTTCCTGACTGGATTCCTGACTGGGCTATTTGTGAACTCTTTAGGATTTCCTACTTATAAGGTCGTGTCATCTGTGACCATTTTCTTTCTTTCCAATTTAGATACTTTTTTCTTTTTCTTGCTGAATTTTCTGTCTAGGACTTCATAAAAGTGGTGAAAGTGAGCATCCTCATTTTCCTGATCATAGAGAAGAAATGAGTCACCATTGAGTATGATGTTAGCTGTGGGCTTTTCATAAATGCTCTTTATCGTTTGAAGTATTTTCCTTCTAGCCCTAGTACAGAGTGTTTTTTAAAATAATGAAAAGATTTCAGATGCCTTTTATCAATTGAAATGATATGGGTTATCTTTTTAATGTAGCATGTTAATGTTTACATATTGAATCCTCAAATTCAGAGGGGGAACTCACTCGGTCATGGTGTGTAATCCTTTTACCATGCTAGTGAATTCAGCTGGCTAGCATTCTGCTAGTAAAATGTTTGTATTCATAAGAGATATTAGTTTTTTGATATATACTGTAGTGTTTTTTTCATTCTTTGATACTAGGGAAGTGCTGGACTCGACTGAATGAGTTAGGAAGTGTTCTCTCCTATTCATTTTTGGAAGAGTTTGAAAGGGATTGGTGTTAATCCTCCTCTAATATTTTGTAGAATTCACCAATGAAGCCAGATAGCACAGAGCTTTAGTTTAGTGGGAGGTTTTTTATTACTGATTCACTCTCTATATATTTATTCAGACTTTGTTTTTTCCTGATTCAGTTTTGGTATATAGTTTCTAAGAACTTGTCCATTTCATCTAGGCTATCCAATTTGCTGTTACGTAGTTGTTCCTAATAGTTTCTGCATTTTATTATTTCCCTCTTTCCTTTCTGAAGTTCTTTTTTCCCTAGTGTAGCTAAAGTTTCTCAAAGAAACTACTTTTGTTTTATCTGTTCCAGTTGTTTCCCTCTCTGCTGGCTTTGGATTTAGTTTGCACTTGGTGTAGTTCCTTACGGTATAGTTAGGTTATTGATCCAAGATTTCCCCCTTTAGTGTACGTGTCCACAGCCAGAGATTTCTATTTTATCAGTGCTTTTGCTGCATCATATAAGTTTTGGCAGGCTGTGTTTTCGTTTTTCTAATTCTCATGACTCTTTATTCAGTGTGATGGTTAATCTTGTCCACTGGGGTGGGTTTAGAGGTGGCTAGGAGCTCAGTGAGGCACACACCTAGGTGTGTCTGGGTGGTTCATAACCTTAGGGAATGTGTTAGTTACTTTCCACCTTGTTGAGACAAAATGCATGATGCCTGAAGTTAAAGGAGAAAAGGTGTATTTGGCTCCTAGTTTGTGGAGGTTCAGTAGTTGGCTGCTTCCAAGGCAGAGGGTCATCGAGGAGAGAGAGAGATCATGGCAGGCAGAAGGCAGCGAGCTACAAGCAAAGTAGCAAGGGAGCAAGCAGTGAGAAACCAGGGATGACCCTTTTTCTGTCCCTACCTGCTGAGGGTGGGCCACCCTGAGTCCTTCCCAGAACTCTTAGTAATCACACACTGTAGCTCCAGCCCCATCATGACCGTAGGAGGCTTTGGAGGGGACGTCTAGACCCAGCAGTGCCAGGGACTGTACCTGCTCCCTGGCTTTTCCACCATGATGTTCCTCCCTTTGAGCCAGCTGGCCACGGGGTAAAACTTTAAGCTTTCTCGGGTACTTTGTTCATAGTGAAAGAAAGCTAAAACATTCAATTTCTACAGATTTGTGAACTTTCCAGTTTTCCTGTTATTTTTGGTTTCAGTGTTATGATCAGAAGAGAGTTGTGTATAATTTCAGTCATACTGAATCATTAAGACTTGAGTCCTAATATATGTTTCATCCTAGAGTGGTTGCTGCACACTAGAGAAAAATGTGTATTTTGCTGTTGCTGGGTGGGCGTTAGGTCCAGTGTTCAGGTCCTCCATTTCCTTATCTGCTGTCTTGTTCCACCCCATTACTGAAAGTTACCAACCTGCCTATCATTGTAAAACTACTTCAGTTCTCTCAGTATTTGCTCCATATATGCTGGATCTTAGATGTTTAATGTGCATGTGTAATTAATATTTTCCAAATGAGTTGACCCTTCTGTGGGTTTATGTAGTATCTTTGTCTTTTGTAGCAGTCTTTGTCTTAAAGCCTATTTTTGTCTGATAGTAGACTTAAGGTCTCTGTTACCATTTACAGTACATTAAAACAGTCTTTTATTGACAGCTTCTAGTTTGAGGTTTTATCCATTTTAGTAATCTCTGCCTTTTGATTGAACTTTATTCTCTTATATAAAGTAATAGTTAATACGGAAAGACCTACTTTTGCTCTTTCCATTGCCTTAGAGTTTTGCTTCTCCTTTCCTCATTAGCACCGTCTTGTGTTGACTTTTTATAGTGACACACGTAGCTCCCAATTTTGCTGTGAGGCACTAGGAAGGGTACTGGCTTCTAAATTCCTAAGGACTGGTCCTAACCAAACTATGGAGAGAAGGACCTTAGAGCAATTGCAAGAAACACCAGTACAGTACAGTGCAGCACCACACTGGGAGGCTGAGGCAGGAGGACCCTAAGTTGCAGCCCAGCCTGGGAAACTTCGTGACTTGTTGAGGCCCTGTCTCAGAATCAAAGGGCTGGGGATACAGCTCAGTGCAAAGGCCCTGGGTTCAATCATGTGTACCACCACCAGCACCACCACAAACAAAAGCAAAGAGCGGCCCCTGGGTCACTCACCATGCCGTGCTCCACCTGTCCCTGCACTGTCTCTCAGCAGCAGCTCCTGTCTCAGTGACCACTGTGTTACAAGGTCCAGGCCCCAGCCCAAAGGAGGGCTAGCACTCCCCTCCTCTCTCCTGCCCAGCCAAGCAACTGTGCGCTGCACCCTCGCCAGCAGTTACTATGGTTTCTTTTTTTTTTTTTTGGTACCGGTGATCGAACTCGGGTCTTTCCACTTGCAAGGCAGGCGGCGGAACCACTGAGCTAAATCCCCGGCCCCTCTTTTCATTTTGATCCCTCGGCAGTTCACGTCGCCTCAGAAATGACTTGATCCATAGGCTTTGGGGACTGTCCCGGCACAGCTGGCTGCACGGACCGGAAAGCCATGTTGGGTCCCCGTGGAGTGTCTGAGCAGCCTGCCCCTCACTGAGCCCAGACCATCCACACTGCCCTCAAAGTGCAGGTTTTCTGCTGAACTCCCGTCAGGGGCGTGGGGCGGCAGCTCTTCTTTGGGATAGGGCCTTAGGGGTTCAGGTCTGTTAAGCTCTCCCTCTGGCCTCTCCCAGGTGCATCATTTCTGGCATGGCTTCGGGAAGCATCGTCCTGTTCTACAACGACTTCAACCGGTGGCATCACGAATACCAAACCCGCTACTGAGGGCGACAGCCACGCCTCAGCCCTGAGCGGGGCAGGGACCCCAGGTTGAAATAGCTACCACACCTGAATGTAACTTCAATTTGCTTGACGGAGCAAAATATTTTTAAAATTTAATTGCTATTTTTGTAGACTTTGCTTGACTTTTGGGGGGAGGGGACAGCAAAGCAGAAAACTGGTTGCCGGGTTCTGTAGTTTAAAAAAAATCTATATTTTTAGTCATAATGAGAACTCTATTTTCACCAATTACAGAAACCATACAGTGGCGCAAATAAGCCCACTATTCTAGCTATATTATGAAAAACACATTTTGAAATCCATGTACCTGTCATCTTGAGAAACATGCTTTTAACAGTGGGGAAATGAGTTATAATACTGGGATGGGGAATTTTATGCTGTACTTTCAGTCCTGTATTTTTCCAAACAGTTGTGTTTCTTTAATGCTCAAATTCCTGGGATTTAAATAGTAATGTTTAAATTATGGCAAATATGAATTAAAATATCTCTGAATTACTTCTATATTCTTCTTCAAGCATGTTTTAGACCTAGCAAATTGTTTTGGGGGAGGTTATTTCATTGCGTGGTAAACGTAAAGGCTCTAAGTTATAGCAAGTGTGAACTATTTACCATTTTCCTGATCTGTCGTCCTCATGGCACAAGATGAAATGATGGAAATGCTCTTGGGCTCGCAGCCTTTGTTCTCTCTGAAAGTCAATGCAGGAACGGTCGCCTGGCCATGGGGCAACAGAGCCCTCCCAGCCCTGGGTTCGTGAGCAGAGGCCACCAGGTGCAGCCAGCAACACCCCTCCTCCCTTCTCCCTGTACTAAACCATCTCCACCTTCCTTCTGATTAGTGATTTGTACTGAGAAACAATGTTATTTTGGTGTTGTATATTTCTAGTAGATTGCTGTATGGAAATCTGTGAAAAATATTTGAGAAAAGGTCTGTATTACATAAATAAACTCTTTGTATGTTGTGAACTTTGATGTTTCCATACATCTTGCCTACGTGGGTCCTCCCACACCTTTCTCCTACACATTTAGATATTTTCTAAAAGCCAAGATTAGGAGTGAATGATTCAGTTTGGAAAAAAAAGTGAATAAAATGAAATTTGTAACTGAATTGTTGGAAATACCTCTTTCACCTCTAACTTTTAAACATAGATAACACACAAAGGACACCCCAAACTGATTGAGCCATAGTTTTTTATCAGTAAGCAGAAAGGGACTCTACAGATAAGAATGTGAAAACAGGCTTTCTCTGGCCAAGTCATTCTCACTTAATGAGATGTCCACAGATGAGCCAGGCCCGAATCTTACAAATGACCAAAGGACGCTATAGTATATACTGGCTAATCTAAGACCCATCATTACTTTGTAAACCCATTAAGAAAACAATACAAAGAATCAATGAATCAGAGTTGGTTCTTTGAAAGATTAAATAAAATTGACAAACCCTTAGCCAACCTTATCAAAAAAGAGAAAAGACTCAAATCCATGCAATTAGAAATGAAAAAGGTAAAATTACAACAGATCATACAAAAATGCAGAAAACCATCAATACTTTGAGAACCTGTATCTAAGATAGAAAATACAGAAGAAAGGGACAGTTTCTTAGATACGTACGAATTACCAAAATTGATTCAAGAAGATATAAAAATTCTAAATCAATATCAGCCAATTAAATGGAAAATGTAATTAAAAACCTACCAACAAAGTAAAGCCCATGGGGCCAGGGATGTAGCTCAGTGGCACCACGCCTGGCTGGCAAGCCCAAGGTCCTGAGTTCGATCCCAGGTACCAGGGGGAAAAAATCCTAGGGCCCTAATGGCTTCACTGCTGAATTCTACAAGAAATTCAGAGAAGATCTAATGCCACTACTTCTCAAACTATTTAATGAAATTGAAAGGGAAGCAATACTCCCAAATTCATTCCTGAAAGCAAGTATTACCCTGATAGCTAAACCAGAGAAGGATTCAACCAAAAAAGAATTACAGGCCGATCTCCCTAATGAACATAGATGTAGAAATCCTCAACAAGATACAGGCAAACAGAATGCAGCAAATTATCAAGAAACAGGCAACTCAATAAGTGTAATACACTGTTATTAACAGGGCCAAGGACAAAACCATATGATCCTCCCACAATGCAGAAAAGGGTTTGATGTGGTCCAACACCCATTCATGATAAAAATAAAACCCTACAGAAAACTGGTATAGATGGCCTTTTATCTCAATCTGATAAAAGCCATCTATGACAAAGCAACAGCCAACATCATACTAAGTGGACAAAAACTGAAATCCTTCACTCTAAAATCAAGAACAAGACAAGGATGTCCACTGTCATCATTCCTGTTCAATACAGTTCTGGAAACATTAGCCATGGCAATTAGACAGGAGAAAGAAATAAAAGGAATAAAGATAGGAAATGAAGTCAAATTCTCATTATTTGCAGATGACACGATACTTTACATAGAAGACCAAAAACTCCACGGGGCTGGAGATTTAGCTAAGTGGTTCCAACACCTGCCTCCAAAGCACAAGGACCCAAGTTCAATCCCTGGTACCAAAAGAAAAAACAAAAAAGAAGATCAAAAACTCCACCAAAATGCTTCTAGATTTGATAACCAAATTCAGTAGCATAGCTGGATCCAAAGTCAACACTCAGGGCCTGGGATTTAGCTCAGTGGCACCGTGCCTGCCTCACAAGTGCAAGGTCCTGAGATCGATCCCTGGTACCGGGGGGAAAAAAAACAAAGTCAACACTCAAGAATCAGTAGCCTTCCTTTACGCAGATAACAAACTCACTGATAAATTAGGGAAACAACACCTTTCACAATAGCATCCCCCAAAAAAGAAATTCCTAGTCATCAATCTGACAAAGGAAATAAAAGACCTTTATATTGAAAACTATAGTACTCTGAAGAAAGAGATCAAAGAGGATGTCAGAAAATGGAACGATATCCCTTGTTCTTGGATAGGTAGAACCAATATTGTGAAAATGGTCATACTTCCAAAATTGTTATACACACTTAATGCAAACCCAATCAAAATTCCAACAGCATATCTCACAGAATTAGAAAAACAATCCTAAAATTCATTTGGAACGGGAAGACTTAGAATAGCAAAGGCAATTTTGGGCAACAAAAGCAAAGCAGGGGGTATCACAATCCTTGACCTGAAATTGTACTACAAAGCTACTGTGATAAAAACAGCATGGTACTGGCAAAAGAACAGACCTGAGAATCAATGGAACAGACTAGAAGATGCAGAAACAACTCCAGGAAAAAAAAAAAAAGAAAAGAAAAAAGAGCTCCAGACACACTCAGCCACCTTATCTTTGACAAAGGAGCCAAACACCTTCACTGGAAGAAAGCCTATTTAATGATGCTGAAAAACTGGCTTTCCACATGCTGAAGATTGAAATTACACCCATATCATTCACCACGAACTAAATTAAAATTGAAATGGATCAAAGATCTAAATATTAAAATACTAAATCTGCTGGGAGAGAGACTAGGTAGAATGCTTGAGAACATAGGAGTAGGCAAAGACTTCATGAACACCACCCAGACTGCACGGGAAATACCACAAGGAATCAACAACTGGGCCTCATCTTCTTAAAAACCTTTTGCACAGCAAGAGAAACCACCAACATAATGAAGAGACAACCCACAGTGTGGAAAAGTTTTGCTAGCTGTTCATCAGACAAAGGACTACTATCTAAAATATTAAAAGAATCCCAAAGACCTCGTAAGCACAAGGGCCCAAGTTCAATCCCCAGTGCCAAAAAAAGAGAACCCTAAAGAAATCAGACCCCCAAATTTAAAGACCCAATGCAGAGCCAGGGATTTAGCTCAGTGATGCTGTGCCTGCCTCACAAGCGCAAGGGCCTGAGTTTGGTCCCCCATACCAAAAAAAAAAAAAAAAAGGACCCAATCCAAAAATGGGCATCTGAAGAAGAAGTAGAAACAGCAAATAAATATATGAAAAAATGTTCAACATCACCGGTCATTTGAGAAATGCAAATTAAAACAACACTGAGATTCCATCTCACTCCAGAAAGAATGGCTGTCACCAAGAAATCAGCCAATAACAAATGCTGGCAGGGCTGTGGGGAAAAAGGAACCCTGCTCCATTGTTAGTGGGAGTGTAGACTGGTGCAACCACTGTGGAAATCAGGTGGAGATGTCTCAAAAAACTAAGACCAGAGGTTCCATATGACTCAGCTAGTCCCCTGCTGGGTATCTTCTCAAAAGAATTAAAAGAATCATACCACAGTGATATATGTGCACCCATGTTCATAGCGGCACAGTTTGTAATAGCTAAAGCTTGGAAGCAGCCCAAGTGCTCATGAACTGATGAATAAAGATGTGGGGTTTTTATACAATGGAGTACTACTCTGCTATAAAGAAGGATGAGCTTCAGACATTTATAGCTAAATGGATGGACCTTGAGACTCATACTGTTATGTTTAGATACCGCATTGTTTCTCTGGTGTGAGAAACCAAAAGTGGAAATAAGGACTAAATGCATAATAGATATTGGGGAATGGGAAGAAAATGTTCAAACAAGGAACAAGGGAGCGGGGAGAAAGGAAGGAAGGGACAAGAGAAAAAGGAGAAAATAGAGGGAAAAAATGGAAACAAAGCTTTTGTACACAGGGGAGAGGGCCTGAAGGGAGGAAGGAACAGAAAAAAGGCAGAAGTGTCACGTACAGGGGCAGATGCCCTAGGATAAGTGTTACCATTATGCACGTCTAAATGTACCAATAAGTGTTTTGCCATTAAAATAAAAACCACTGCAGAAATACCCAAGTTACTGGTAAATAAAATGACTGGGCATCCTGACTAGTAATAAACTTGTAAATATTGTACTTTGGAAACTTAAGAATTTAGCAGTACCTAAGTTATATGCCAGACATGATCACCTACCTACCTGTCTTTCCAAGCAAGAGCAAAGTGAGTGAAGTACTGCCTCACGGGACTTGAAAATAAATGTTTCTGCACACCTTTTACTGTTTTTAGACCTTACAACTACGGAAAATTAACTGAACATCGGCAATACTTCATAAAAGACATACTTTACAGAAGAAATATAGCTGCCATCCACACAAGAATTTCTTAATGATAGAATCTGGGTAGCACAGTATTTCTTGGGGTTTACTCAGCATTCACTCATCTTTATTCAGTTTTAACTCTCTTAAAACACCATTACTTCAAATAAATGTAAGCGAATTAGGGGGGAAAAAAAAAAAAGCAAAAGTAGAAGTGGCTGAGCAGGGACAGGAGGAACCGGGCTGCACAACTGGCGCTGGCTGCGGCTGGCCTGGCAGCCAGCGTGATTCCACACAGTGACAACGCTGAGTTTAAAATGCGTTGCCTCGTGAACTTAACTAATGACATATGACCCAGCAAGCCTTAAAATTCTGTCACTTAAGAAACACCACGCGCTGCCTGGGAGGAGGCTGGAGGGCCCTGAGAACCGCATATGGAAATCCGAATGCATGAATACAGGGCCAGAGAGAGCTCACTCTCAGAAGAGCATCTTTCTCCCAGGTCTGCACCCTTCCGGCAAACAGCACGCAGACCCCTCGAAGCAAGTTGGACCCTTCAAGGGGGGAGGCTGGGGGAGACGCCCGTCTGACACCTTACTGGCTGGCATTTCAAGAGCTGCCGGCCACGAAAGCACAGGCCCTCACCGAGTGTGCTGAGGCTGGGCACCGCGTGCCCCCCAGAGCGGCAGCCCTGAGCTCCGGGCCACGCGGGGCCACCTTCGGCCAAGATGCTCACAGACCCAAAAGCAGGGTGCGCCTCGGAGCTCAAACTGCCAAAACCGGGCACAGGAGCAGTCCGCAGGGCCTCCCGCCTCGTCCTCCTGCCCCGCAGCAGGGCAGGGAGCCGCTTCCTACTTCAGCCAGCACAGCCACCAGCTTCGTCACTGCCCTGTTCTGGGGGACAAAGTCTGATCTTGTAGCTCCACAAATCATCACTGCAGGACAGGAATGGAGGCGGGGTTTCAAAACATCCTCTTTACGTGAAGGGAGGGAAAAGCCACACAACCACAAAAGACCAAAACAGCAAATAGAACTTTTTCAAGTTCCATTTCCTGTTACGAGTGGGAGGATCATCGTTGGGATCTTTGTTACACATGTGGGAAGTTGAGTCTGTGAGGCATTTCTTGGGTCCTCTGCAAAATCACAAGATCATTATTTCGACGCCCAGAGTTACTGTTGTTTTTTTTTTTTTTAAGTGTCGCCCTATGTTGCGCAGGCCGGCCCTGGATTCTCGGGCTTGAGTTGGTCCTGTGTCAGCCTCCCGTCACCAGGACTGCAGGCGCGTGCCCCTGTGCCTGGCTCGCTGTGAACCACACGGATGCTGCTGCTGAGGCCCTGACTGCTACAAAGCGGAAACGAACGCTCACACCAAGGCGCATGGCGGCTCCTCTCCAGCCAGGGGAGGGTGGTGTGGCCACAGGCAGCCCAGCTCCTCCCCGAGGGACCGCTACACCGTCCCTGGGGTTTCCGGGAACTCAGCAGTCACCTGCGGGAAACGCGAAATGAGTCTTCCTAGAGTCTCACACTCAGGAGTAGTTTTCCTTGCCCAAACAGACTGTGTGAGAGCTGGGCAGGATGGTTATTCCGTGATTCCTGGCTTTGGACTTGGGTGCCTGGAAAGGTGTTTTCCAGACCCGGCCTCAGCCTGCGCCCTGACAGGTGCTGGCCCCGCTCTGCCCCCAGGGAAGGGCAGCAGTGCACCGCCGTCCGTCCCTGAGGCAAGGCTTTGGGTCTCGCACCCTCTCGGCCCTCGGGCCGAGACTACAGGTCTGGCCACCCAGCGCCCCCCCCCCCCCCCCCCCCGCTGTAGCTCTGCCTCTGCCACACGACTCAGTTCAACACCCTGCTCCTGCAGCTTCGCAGCGGAGTCCCCTCCCCGCCTATGCGCCTCTGGCCACCCGAAGGCGCAAGGAGCCAGAAGCCCCGAGGCTGGCTGGGCTCCTGCCCCGGTCTTCCTTCCTTACCAAATGGGGCATCCGTTCCCAGCTCGCTCAGATGAGGCAGGATGATGTACCCCATCAGCCGTCAGCTGGGACCTGGGCATTTCCAACAGCCAGAACATCAGTCCCTTACAAAGCACCAGATTCCACACCAGACCGCTCTGCCATTACAGTCTCAGTTCACCTCGGCATTCAAGGCTGCTTCTACTTGCTCACCTCAGTGACCATGGGGAAATGAAGCCCGCACGCTCCCCAGCACACTCATTAATCCAGCCAGACACAAAGCAGCGCACCTCCAGTTTTCTCTTCAGTTTTCTCCTTGGCTGCCAGGGCTTCACAGCCGCTCCCTACTCGGGCTGTCCTCCTTGGGGTGATGTTGCCATGGCCCCCGGTCAGAACTGTGCCCAGCCGCACTCAGCCGGTGCTGCCCAGAGTCTGCAGGACGCCAGGCCGAGAGACCAACTGAGGCAGCGGCGGTGCTGCAGACTGTGATCCCGCCTCTCCCCCTGCAAGGCCTTGATAGTTACGGGACCAGGACTCGGGCTCCAGTTCACACCCCGGGTCTGGAGCAGCCCTGACCTGCTGAGATCACTGCAGTTGCGGCCCCTGCACTGACAGCAAGGGAGCGCACTGCACACCATCACCTGGAGAGGACAGAGGCAGCCGTGGACCCCTATGGATTTAAGCCCTTGAAACGCCCAGTCCAAGTTGAGAACTGCTGTAAATACAATCCAGATTCCAAAGATGTAGCGCAAAAGGAGGTAAAATATCACCGTCAGTGTTTGATGCTTACATGTTGAAATTCTTTGACTATGTTTGGACATAGGAAACAAAATATTCTATGCAAATGAACTTCACCTGCTCCCCTGAACATTTTTTTAATGCAGCACTCGGCGGTGGTAACAATATATGTGGGTTTGCATTTTATTTCCATGGGACAGCAAACTGCTTCGGAGCTTTCTCCAAGACAGTGTTAACCCATGTCTTCCCTCTCTCAGTAAATTCAATCTGTCCTGAACTGTCCCATCTCCTGGTTCATGTTTCACCAATTCAGCCACAACATTCTAGGGGAGTTCAGCCAGATGCATTCACTGCATGCAACCTCCACGTCTGTCCCAGCAACCTTCTGAAAGGGAAAGCCTGGGGTTTCAGAGCAAACACGTCACCCCTTCCCTTCTAGCCCATCAAAGCTCATTTAGACACTGACCCCAGCTCAGGGAGGAAACAAACATGGGACAATGACAGCCTTGCTCTCTGCGTGATCGGAGAAGTCCAGCACTGAAGCAGCTGGATCACACTTGGATTCTGAGAACCGAATTAGGCTCAACAAATGGGCACGGGAACAACTGGCCAGTGGCGTGGGAACCGTGGGGCAGGGCCACTATGTAGATGCTGCCGACATCCAGGAACGCGGGCTCTGGAGCCAGGGAGCCCTCAACTGCTCTGTGCCGCTGCCTCTTCTGTGACTTTGGGTCCCTTGCTTGGCCCCTCGGTCCCCTCCTTCATCTGTGCGTGCCTCCCCAGGTTTCTGAGGGAGCCTAACTACCCAGCAGGCCCGTTCCTGCGTGCATCCACGCCACAGGGTGCAGCGCCACCAAGCCAGGCGCTTCCCAACGCCTGCTTCCCAGGTGTGCACCTCGGAGCTCTGGGGAGGGCAGTCAGGCTCTGACAGGTGGCCAGGGACTTGTCCCCTCTCCATTCTACTAGTCTCCTTTTGCACAAAGTGTGGTAAAAAGTACAGTGAATTTTTAAAAAGGTATTAAAATAAAAGGCACTGCCGTGAACCCCACTCAAATTACCACCCTTGCTTTGAACACTCATCCCATCATTCCTGCCACTTGTTTTCTAATTGCCTGTCATTGGCTTTTTAACTTTCTGGCTCTTCTCTTTTTACTGGTGCATGTGTACACAATGACCCCAGTCATCTCAAACCGTGTACCTTTCATGGCCATCTTGGCTTTGGAGAAGAGCCATAAGCGGCACAGTGCCAGATCCAGCGAGTAAGGTGGATAAGGACACACAGAAAGGTTTATACAATCCTCCTCCATTCATCCAACGGCCCGTAGCAGCGGCATTCACCGTATTTATCATCTCATAAAGATGCTTAAAGAATTCCACAGCTGCCTCAGAGTGACAAGGACGTCTGTTCAAAGTGAGGTGGAGTCTTTTGAGGGAGATTAATGGCAATGTGTCTTTTAATAAAATACTTGAGCCAGGGTCTCACTATGTAGTGCAGGCTGGCCTTGAACTCAGAGATCTTCCGCCTCAGCTGTGCACTGCCGTGCCCAGCTTGCAGTGAAGTTTAAAAATGTCAGTACCGGGCGGGGGATTTAGCTCAGTGGTTTCACCACCTACTGCGCAAGCACAAGGACCTGAGTTCGATCCCCAGTACAAAAAAAAAAAAAATGTCAGTACCACATATTCTGATCGCCCCTTGTACAAAAGCTCTTCCTTTCTAGGAATGAAAACATTCCCATGGAAAGCTATGAAAGAGCTCGTTCTCACCAGTCAGGGCAGACGCAGGCAGAATGTACTAGGCCTGCACCTCACACTTTTGCAGCTGCCCCTCCCGCAGCTCATCCCTGCCACAGCTGTGGCACATGCACGTCAGGAAGCCCACATGCACTCAGGACAGGCTTGTGGATGACCCGGGCAGCACCGGCCCAGGAAAGACTGCGCTGCCTGGCCCAGTAGCTCTCTCTCCATCAGCAGCCAGCCTGGATGGTTTGAAGCTCTGGCAGTGCGAAGTTTGAGAGGCTGAACAGAGGCGGCAGCCAGGCCGGCGCATCCCAGGCTCAGGCGAGGGGACGCCATGAGGGAACCGCACCCAGGGCCTGGCGGAGCGACCCAAGACACTGCGCCCCCCCGAGAGGGGGTGACAGACACAGGACGGCCACCCTGACTCCCATCTCCTGTAAAGTCTGAGCTTGCTGCTAGGGTGCCCCGAGAGCCCCCATCTTGAACCAGTGGCCCTTTTCTCTGGAGCTGCTGTCACAGGAGTCCCACACGTGCGACCGCAGACTCCAGCCGAGCCACCTCTGCCTCCGCGGGTTCGTCCCGCGCGCGCGCCCCATCCTTTCCCTGGTGCCCTGGAGGTGCGCTCTGCTCACCTCGCGCTCTCTGCAAAGCAACCACACAGAACGCCCTGCCCATCCCCGATGGCTTTCTTCTGAAGAGGGAAGGGTTTATTGCAGGTTGGGGACACTCGCAGAAGGCAAAATCTAACAATGAGAATGAACTACTGGGACGGCCCACCTGTTTAGAAGTGGGGCAGGTAGAACAAATACGTGATCATGTACAATCATTAAAAAGAGTAAGGTGGTGGAAAAAAGGAAAAACTGCCAGCAGCCTTCCAGAAGGTTAACAACGGGATCCGCGGAGCACCTCCTGCCCAGTCCCCGGCGCGCTGAGGCCTCGCTCCTGAGGAAAAACAGCTGCGAAGCCGGGCGGCTCGGGCTAAGGCTAGGGCTCGGGCGCGGAGCCCCGGCGCACTGCAGTGGCGATTCCTAAGTCGGATGGGCGCCCGCCCCTGGGTCTGGGTCCAGCCACGCTCCGCTCTCCGCGCTCCTGCGGAGGCGGCCAGGACGCCCGGGAGATGTGGTCCTCGGGCTGAGCTCCGAGAGGCTCTGGCTCCCCGCGGGGCTTTCACTGCTCAGGGCGGCGCAGTCAGTCCCGGGAGGCCTCCGAGCTGGCGGCACAGGTCCCCTCCAGGAGCACAGCCAGCAGGGCTCAGTCTCGGCGGCGGCGCCAGGTCCCCGCCCGCTCGCAGCCCGCGGCGGAAGGGGGACAGGGCCGCGGGGGGGAGCCCGCCCCGGGCTCGGGGGGCTCCTGGGTGGGCAGAGGAGTGGGCGAGCTTCGCTCCGTCGCAGGTCTGCTGCCTTCCTGACAGCGCTTGCTGCAGAGAATCTGCCCCTCCTTATCTAAGGCCGTGCTCTGGGGAGAAACCAGCAGAGACGACACGTTAGTCACGGCCGCCGCCCGCGCAGCCCGAGCACCCAGGGCATGCACAGGCCCGGAGGAGGGGGGGAGGAGAAATAACGTCGTGCTTCCCCAGAAGGCCGCAGAGCCGGGGTGCGGGGGCCCCACTGCTGCGCTGCGGGACAGCGGGGCCTCGGGCTCGCCCACCCCAGAAGCGGCAGCAAAGGCCACGGCCCGTTGGCGACCGCGTCCTGTGACCTGCTCTCCCCTTCTCGCTCCTCCGTGCCGTCCACGGCCCGCGAGCTGCCTAAGTCCTGAGCTTCTGGAGCGGGACGGCAACCAGGAGGTATCCTGCGCAGCTGCCCTCAGGGCCGAGCGCTATGCTGCACCCTGCCTGGACCCCGAGAGCAGCCCCGTCCCTGGGAGGAGGCAGCAGCAGCCTCTCCACAGCTGGGCTCCCGCAGGTCAGGGCGGCACCAGGGCAGCGCCACCCGCACTGAAGCGGATGGGCAGCAGCGCCGCACCCCCGCGTTATTTCTCCGTTCCCCGCCTGTCGGGTCACGCGACTGGGCAGCAGGGAAGCGTGGCCGTGCAGTTAGTACGTACCGTGGCCTTGGACCTAGGCAGGGAAGCAAGGCAGGCGCGGGAGAGGCCAGAGAAGGGAGAGAAGCAGGGACAGAAACTAGACTTACTTTCCACAGAAGCAGCACAGTCTTGTCTACCTTACAGTAAGCAAACAACCCGAATCCCCCACACCCACTGCAGGGGGCCTGACCCCCTAGAGTGGAAACCGCTCCCTGTCTGGCTGGGCCCTGCCGCAGGCCGCGCTGCTGGGTGCAGTGAGCGAGGCTTCTTGTCATTCCCGTCTGCACCACAAGGTGGCCCCTGCCGGTCTCCGAGGTGGGCTGAGCCCACCTGGAGGACAAAGAAACCATCCCCCATGGCACTGTCCTGACTTAGGCGAGCTAAGGGCGAGTGAAAAAACCCGGACGTGTAATCCAAAACCACAGGCCTTTCTGCCGTATAAAACCAGAGCCTCCCTTGCGATATAATTATCTTCTCATCTCAAAGGCTGGCAGACTGTCTTATTGATGAACGTTTCTAGCTTTGAAAATGTAGCTGAGAAAGAAAACAAACCCTTTCACGAAGACACTTATCTTATACTGCCGTCCACTCAGAGGGGCTGTTTCACCTATGTGAAAAACCGCAGTTGGCAGAACTCCTGGGACCCTCCTCCTCCCTGCCAACTCTCAGTCTGGGGGCAAGGCGGGAGGAAAGCTGAGCGGTCTGGACACCGTGCCCTGAGGGGTGCCGGGCTGGCCAAAGGCAGTCAGTGGGTGCACAGGCCCTGCGTGACAGGAAGCTACGCCAGGCATGCAGATGTCAGAGGGGCTGAGGATTAGGAGCTGCTGGTGAGCACAGGTTCAATACCGAGATGCTGATTTGGGGCTTCCCACCACCTGGGCTGGGGAAAGGAGGAAACTCAGTGGTGTCTCTCTCTCACACTGTCAAATCAAACTGTCAAACAACAATGCAGACAAACTGTCAGCTTTAGTTTCTCTCACCTTTAAACACAACTTCCTACCATTTTCTCACTGAGCCTCAGGCACCGACCCGGGGAACAAAATGGGGGGCACAGGGAAGACAGGGGAGGGCCGAAGTCCTGTCTGCAAGCTGTGAGACAGCTCTCTAACAATCTGCGGGAAACCGTATCAGCTCCCACAGTAACGAGACCGCGGGAGTGCGCGGACCGTCATTTTGTGGCTCTTTTTAATATAAAAACGTTCAAGCTGCCCCAGAGATGGGGCGTCCAGACACAGTCATGGCAACGAGGACGAGCACAGAGGGGACCCGTGTCCCTGCACAGCCATAACCGGGCCTGGTCCTGGCTGGGTTGCGGTGAGCAAGGGGCCTTTTCCTCCTGGCACTTTCAAGGACAAGAAAAACTCCACAGGAGGCTTTCGGGCCGTGAGAACGGGTACTGCCAGAGACGAGTGCCAGACTCCTCTTCCCGCAGAGGCTGGTAGACAGCTGTCTGCCTGCCACAAGCTCAGCTCTGGCAGTGGAGATGGGGTGACGCCATTTGCCAACAGCCTGCCGAGTCCTGTAGGGAACATGCAGTTAGACAGGACCCTGCCAACATGTGCCGAACGATACCCAGCTCTCACAGCCACTTTTCGAAACTTTCCCAGAAGCTGCCTTTTACGCAGCGCACAGCAAGGCCCCATAGGAAACTGTGAGGACAGTCGCAGCCACTGGCTCCGTCCGCTCAGCTTACACTGACTTACGCTGACGGTGCCCGCTGGGCTCCTTCCACTCTCTGAAGATGGAAAAATGCCCCTCGTGGACCACGGGCTCGGGCTCGGTCTGAGGGGCTGGGCCTCGGGCACTGCCCGGGACACAGCTGCCCATCGCTCCAGAACCCCCGCTGGGAGGCAGCGGGGCTGCAGGCACCAGGGGCATCCTAAGCTCTGGGCACGGGCGGGAAAGCTGCTTTCTCTCAGATGATTCTGCAGCTCGCAGTCATACAGTTATTACATTCTGATTCCAACTAAGCACTAAGGTTTTTCATTACATGCTGAATACGCCCACTTTCTTCCTCCAGGGCTGGGTATGGAACCCAGGGCCTCATTCGTGCTAAGCATGAGCTCTGCACTGAGCTGTACTCCTGGTTTGACTAGGCCACTTCTGAATGTCTTCATTTTCCAAATTTTTCCAAAAGTTCCCTCTGAACACAGAGCATGGCGAGGCTTTCCAGGTTCTGTCGCAGCCCTCGATGCCAGCTTTCATAAGGGAATCACTTCAAAAGGTCCCCAGGCTGCTGGCTCCATACAGATGGTTCTTTTCCAAGTGTTTAAACCATGATTCTGTGACAACTCGGTCTTTTTTATGCTTTCAGGGAAACACTATCAACAGCTAGGGAAACCACAGGTCACATGGCAGCCGTGCCACGCCTTTGGCAGGGAGCATCCCAAAGGCCTGCACATTGTCATAAGGCCCAGTCAGTCTGAGGAGGGCGGGGACAGCACGCTTCCTGGCAGGAGTACAGGGGACGATGCAAGGACATCCAGAGGGGGCCAAATGAACGCAGCGCGCCTGGGGAGAGGCCAGAATGACAGGCCGGCAGGCGCTGAGAACCGGGTGGGTGCTCAGGACAGGGCAGAGCGTCACGTGTTCGCCTGGGGCAGCGTGGGCTGGGGGTCCCTTCCAGCTGCTGCCTGGACCTTGTACCTTCCTAGACCAGGGGCGAGGATCCCAAGGTGCTGAGAGAAAAAGCCACAGGTCTGTGCTGGGGGCCTTCCCACGGAGCGAGAGGCTGCAGGGCCGTGGGGACACCGCGTGCTGAAATCTGGGCAGCCGTTGGTCCCTCGGGCCGGCTGGCCCTGGAGAAGGGGCTCTAGCTTCCCGAGGGTGAGGCCTGGGCCGCGGGGCAGCACATTCTTACTGACCTCACTTTGGGCTCAATTTCATGGTTTTCTCCTGTCCTCATTTGCTTTTGCCTTCCCTTACTTGAATGCTACTTTTCGTTTCAATCTGTTGTATTTCTATCCTCAGCTACACGTCCACGACAGGGCCATCCCTGGTGTGTGTCGCTGCCCATCAGCGGGACATGACTGTCCCATCGGGCCGGAGAACCACACATGCACCACTGGTGTGTCAAGCCAGCAGGACGTGTCAAAGAACATTTTGTGCAAAGGTACAAAAGAAATAATGGTGATCACTGTTTCTGACTTTTTGTAAAGTTTTACTAACCCTGAAAAGTGTTTTTTTAAAAAGTATTGTTCTGTAGTTCTGAGAGCCCCCAAACTGTCTTTTATAAAATACTAATTCCTAAAAACATGAAATTTGTTTAACTTAGGCTACTTCTTCCCCCAAATCCCAAAGAATGAGTGGTGCCCTGAATCACCTCCCTGGCAGCCCGGAAGTCGGGGAGCTCTCTGCTTACACTGCACCCTCCTGGGCTCTGGGGAGCAACAGTGACAGCAGAGAGCAGAGGGTCCCTGGCACCTGCACCCATCAGCCTGGCCTCCCTGGAGCCCACACGGCCCCTGGCACGCACCCACAGCCTGGAGTGGAGCCCTTCTGACTTCTTCACCCGAGCACAGGGGCGCTGAGGCCCCAACTTCTGCATGACAGCAGCTCCGGCCGCCGCACACCACTTACCATGATGACGGAGACCCCAGTGGAAGTGCTGTTCTGCTTGGGGAACGCGTTATGAAAATGCTGTTTTAGTTTACCTGTGACCTCCACTTGCATATTATTCTCCTGGGAGGTATCGTCCTGTAGAAAAGAAAAGAACCAAATACAGTGCTTTCCTTCTCTCACATCTAAATTGTCTTTTCTCTAATGGTTACCATGCCCACCAACCGCCTGGCCTCTTCCCAAATGGCTCCACCTTAGACCCAGGGCTAGGGAACAATGATTGTTCGAAAGTAATCATGGTGGCTGGGGCTGTAGCTCTGTGGCAGAGTGTGCACCCAGCACGTGCAAGCCCCTGGGAGTCATCCCCCACAAAAATTCGCACACACCAACTTCTTGTTATTCAGTGGTGCCAGGCCCTCAGAAAGACCCTAACCCATCCATTCACGCCTCAGAACTAGAGAAGGCCGAGGGGGGAGCACAGGTCTCCAAGACACAAAGAGGACTCTCCTTAGACTTCCGAGACCGCCCCAAGGCACATAATTTATCGATGGTTCACCCCACATATCCATGGAAGATAAAAATTAACTAATAATTTATAATGTTAATCAAGTGTTCGTGCTTGGTGCAATGACACGCCCTGTGGTCCCAGCCACTTGGGAGCCTGAGGCAGGAGGATCTCGTGAGCCCAGGATTTCAAGGCAAGCCTGGGCCACATAGACTTCATCTTATATTTCAAAAGGAGGTGGGGTAGGGCCTGTGGGAGTGTAGCTCAGTGGTAGCACTGTGATTAGCATGCACGAGGCCCTGGGTTCCATCCTCAACAAGTCGAGGACTCTCAACGCCTGCACTGCTCACAGAGAGATGTGGTGTCTCAGCTACGTGTTCCAAGAGCCACATCATTGGGCCCAGGAAAGCAGAGAGCAGTGCAGTGAGATGCACAGGGAGCTGCTGGGTCAACCAAAGCCCTTGACTAAGAAAATTAACTCCCTCTTCCAGAGACATCAGGTGCATCCTGCTCCAGTTACCATCCAGTGCACTGTGTCTCCTGAAACAGAGGGAGCTCTGGTCTCCAGCACACCCCTCTGTCTGCCCTGGAAGGGACCATGTCTCCTGTGATCTTCAGGACACTGATCACATGCGCATCCCCAGAAGACTCTCAAGCCCAGAAATAGGGCAAAGTGGGACACAGGGTCTGCTTACAGAGGGTCACAGCCAGCCCCTCCCTTTGCAGACCAGGAAACAGGCTCAGAAAGGGACAGTGACTTGCTCAGGGTACTCAGACTCCAGGACCCTAGTGTTGACTGCTTTCTCCCAGACAGCTCCCTTGCTGCTACTTGCTTATTAGGAACCAGAGACATTTTGTCTGCCATGGAACTTAGCTGCACAACATTACCTGTGCAAAACACAAAACCAGGGCCTGCTGTTGGCCATGGAAACACAGTTGCCTGTTCCTGGAACAGGGGTACTTACTGACACCCAGGGGTGACTCAGGATTTGTCCTGCAGTACATCGAGCTTCAACGTTTACCTGAAGCATTTGACTGATTAATTCCTAGAAAGAGAGAAGCAAAGAAGGCAGGCCATAGAGGAGAAAGGGGACAATTCCAGCACGAATACAGCAGTCTGCGCTTGTAGGAAGCACTGCAAAGAACAGGCAACACAGCCATAGCGCATCTGAACTCAAAAGCTAACCTCCCCTGGCCTCCTAGTGCCAATGAGGGGATACAGACACAGCTGCCTCTGTCAGCCCCGGAGAGAAGAGATGCTCTCTCCTGAGCCAACATGAAACCAAGACATTCTCCCTTGCTCACTGTCATTATTCTACAGTGTAACATTGCAGGATTTTTCCTTTTGCCATTCCGTATTCTCCAGAGTTCACACCTCTATTCCGGTGGGTACATAGTTCTTGACTCGATGAAAGATTAGTGCTTACAGGTTAGAGGAGCAAGAAAAAGTTATGGCAACTAGGAAGACAGCCATTCTGGCTTTCAAAATGTGGTCAAGCACTTCAGAGACTATACCATGGGATGAACTTAAAGAAGGACCAACATGAAAGGCCAACGTCATCCCTTTGGTTCACACTAAGTTGCTTCTGGCCTCATGTGGTGGATGAGGACCCAAGGGCCCCACCATGGAGCACAACCCTCAGAAGCAGGAGGAGACGGTACCTTGGCTGAGTCAGTGATGTTATCCCAGTAGGGGGCTGGAAACTCCAGCTTCCCCGCCAAGATCTGGTCGAAGAGATCCTCTTGGAGATTGTTCTCACTAAGTCAGGACACAGCAATGAAGAAAAGTACAAGTCAGCACAGTTTTCAACAAAATGTTCATAGGAAGAATGAGAAGTAGTCAGTGTCTCTGGCACTCAGGTCTCAGTTGTATATCACAACTGCATTTGGGATGACATATTTTTCCTTTTAGACAATGCGCCAAGAACATTTCCACAGCCTGACAATCAGATGTGGGCCAAGACCAGGACAGTGACTCAGGAGCACTGTTTAATGGATGCGGAGTTCCAGTTCGGGAAGATGAAAAGGTTCTGTACAGGGACAGCGGCAACGGTTGGAGCCAGCGTGAGTGTACTGAATGTGACTGTACCGTGAGATAAAGACAGCTAGCCAGAGGCCAGGCATGGCGGTGCTGCTCAGAGTCCCAGCTACTGGGGCGACCGGGGTGGGGCTCACTGAGCCCAGGAGTTTGAGAACAGCCTCGGCAACAGAACAAGCCCCTGCTTGAGGGGGAAAATGGTTAAGATGGTAACTTCTATTTTGCTTTACTTAACCACAATGAGAAAGATTTAAGAAAAAAATGGAATCTACAAATAATGGAAATCCTCATTTGTGGGGGCATGACCTGCCCTCCCTCACTTCTTGTCATCACAGTAAGAGCAGAAAAGCAGCAAGTCTGTGTCAGGATGACTTGGCTCTCCTCTTTCCCCTTTCCCAATAAAACAGCAAAGACATCGTGACAGTCAGCATCCAAATATCCCCTGCAAGGCTCACTGCATCGAGGGCTTGCTTGCTAATGCGCCTTTGGAAGCTGACTGGATCATGGGCTCTAATCTCAGCAGTGGTAATCGCTTGATGAGACCAGGACTGGGTGGGTTTACTGGGAGTGCGTTGTGGGGCTGTGACCCTCCAGGCTGTGTTGGGTCCCCAGCCCCTTCCTTTCTGGCTCTTTCCCTTGTTCTCTGCTACCCAGCTGCCATGAGTGAGCAGCCTTGCTCTACCACCCCTTCCTCCATGATGTTCTGCTTCATCTCAGCTCACAGTAATAAAATCACCCAACCATGGACTGAATCTTCTGAAACTGTAAGAAAAATAAACCTTTCCTCCTTGAAGGTGTTATTCTCAGGCATTTCATCACCGCAGTGATGACTAGCACAATAAGTGACACATTCAACAATGAAGAAGCCATAGGGAATCTGGATAAAACATTCATGCCCTTAGAACTTGACTTTCATTTATGTTCTGCCTGAGCGAAGGTGCCCAGCCAAAGATGCCAATTAGAACCGAAAATGTCGAGGAAGCCTGCTTTGCTCCCAGCTGGGCACCCCTATGCAACCCATGCATGAGAGCCTCACCCCAGAGTGCACTGGCACACACAGTAGATGTCTACTGAGTAAATGAACCTAGACTCTTGGTGGAAGGTTGCAGGAAAACATGAAAACACCTCCAGCCTCCCATAAAACTTCATCTCCACATTCACAGCACAACATACTTGGGGGATGCACAGATGGTCAGAGTGACGGTCCACTGTGTGGCTTTCTAGGGCCATTCCACGCCCCCCACAGAGCACCCCAAATAGGCTGCAGGAATCCAGGTCAGTATCCCGGCGTGGAAGTTAGGTATTAGCTGGCAACATTTCTTATCATTTCTCCCCCTAACTTTCAGGAATTTTGCTACCTATTCTGCCAAAGGTGGACAAAGACAAGGATGGTGCTCCTAGAAACAGACTGTGGCACCATCTGGAGACACATTCTAGGGCTGTGCGATGACATGGTGGGCCTCATCTGTGTCCTACTAAAGAGAAAGGCACAGGGAAAAGCAAGAGGCTAAAGGAGCGGGCAAAGCTCGCTGCTTGCTGCATGCTGCAAACTGATTTTCTTTACGTGCACAAAGATTTCCTTCTAGGTGGCAAAATACTTTCCTTTCCACCCTTATATCCTCACGCTTTGAATTCCTTCAAAATGAGGGGAAAACACAATGAGATTTTATGGAAACCTTTAGAAAATCAGAATAATGTTAGAAGATACTTAGAAAATTATTTCCAGAATTGTTCCTTTTCGCCACCTCTCCCTATTTTTCCACTTATCTTCCCTTTATTTTTTTCTGGACTCTCAAATAGTTTGTGTGTGTCAATCCAGGTCGCTTCTGTTTTGTGGTGGAAAGCCAGCAATGTCTTCTCCCAGTCCTTACCACGATGGGGTCCACAAAGCAGCCTGAATCAACAAACACCCCCAGGGGCTCAGCCCTTGCCCGGGGTGGAAACGGTGGCCCTGAGGGTCACACGTGCAGGAAAGGCAGGGCTAAAGGTGATTCATTCTTCCTGGTCCATCAGCACAGAGGAAAGGCTACCCTGCCTGGACCCACGCTGGATTTATCATCATATTTACACTGCTTGGTCTGGCTGAGATGCTGCGGGGCACTTTTTATCCTTACACAAGAGCCTTTGGCTCAAGGTGCCATAAGTCTAGAACTGTCCATTAAGATAAACCTCAAAAGCAGCAACAGGGGCTGTGCACAGGTCTCTCTCCATGGCAAGTCCCTCACTGTCAGCAAAGTACATTGTACTAACAATGTCGTACATGAGTTCAAGAACAATGCGCAAACCTTTCACTTCCACGGTGTGTGTGTGCACCTGTCTGTGTGTGTAACTTCACTACAGCCACACATACACACTTGTCATCAGTGGCTCTAAGAACAGATACTTTTAAACAACAACCAAACTTTGAGGTGCCTCTGAAAAACGAATCTCAATAAAGATAAATGTGATAAATTTGAAAAAGACTGGACAAAGACCACGCATCAAGCTAGGACTAAAACCCAGAAACTCAAGGAAGAAAGAACAAGAGATGTTATGCTTTGAGGACTGAAACTGTAAATCCCAAACAATTTGAGATCAAAAGCTTTGGGTTAATATTGTCTTTTATATAAGACAAAATATTTTGAGGACTGGAATTTAGCTCAGTGGTGCCGTCACCTGCTTCTCAAGCTCAAGGTCCTGAGAGTTCAATCCCTGGTACCAAAAAAAAAAAGTAGCTAAAACAAAATATTTTGAAATATTTGTTTAAATGCTGAGATTCCACCTAACCCCAGAAAGAATGGCTGCTATCATGAAATCAACCAATAACAAATGCTGGTAGGGCTGTGGGGAAAGAGGAACCCTGCTCCACTGCTGGTGGGAGTGTAGACTGATGCAAGCACTGTGGAAATCAGTATGGAGATACCTCAAAGAACTAGGACTGGAAGTCCCATTTGACCCAGCTATTCCCCTGCTGGGTATCTTCCCTAAAGAACTGAAAGACTCTTAGCACAGTGATATATGTGCACCCATGTTCATAGCAGCACAATTCATGATAGCTAAAACTTGGAAACAGCCCAATTGCCCATCAACTGGAGACTGGATCAAGAAAATGTGGTTTTGTAAAATAAAATGGAGTACTACTCAGGCATAAAAAATGAGATATTAGAGAAATAGCTAAATGGATGCACATTGAGGTGATACTCTTAAATGAAAGAAATAGGACACACATGTGTAAATACCGAATAGTTTCTCTAGTGTGAGAAACTGAAAGTGTAAATAAGGGCTAAAAGGTATAATAGATAATGTGAAATAGGAAGAAAAGGGACCAAGGGGAAGGGGAAGTGGGAAGGGTAGGGGAAAGGAAAGAAGGGAAAGGAAAAATAATGAGAAAATGAAAAAATGGAAACAAAGTCTTTGTAAATAGGGAGGGGTGGAGGGGTTGAAGGGAGGGCAGGGGAAGGGGGAAAAATAAGAACCAAGGGAGATTATGTAAAGGTGCAAATTTCCAATGATGAATGTCATATTGCATACCTAAAACGTACCATAAAATAAAGAAATATTTGTTTAATGGGCTTTTACTTCAGTCACAATTTATGAAGACAACCAGTTATCGCTTAAATTACAACTTCTATAATTTCCACATACATTTTTATATAACAGAAGGTTGTACAATCCACCCAGAGTGTCCCTGTGAGCCGTGAAGACACTTCTGCAACTAGTGTTCAATACCTCAGATTCTCCTTCAACACAATATGACAGGAAAGAAGGGAAGCATTTTCTAATTTTGGGGGGGGGTACCGGGGATCGAACTCGGGACCCTGCATTTGCACAGCTGGCGCCAGAACCACTGAGCTAAATCCCCGACCCAATTAGCCAGTCATCTTTAGATCCCACAAAGAAGCTGCTGCCTGCTGGGTAACAATCCATGATAAATATACACTGTTTAGTCAGAGCCCCCACATTTGCTAAAGACCAAAACCAAGACCCAAACAAAAAAAAACAAAAGCAAAACCAAAAAAGCCTGAGGGCTCCCGGGCTGCAGTGCTCAGTACGAACACTAGAGGGAGTAGTGAGCACACACTGCTCCGCCCCTACTCCCAGCACCCCCTTCAAGGGCTGCCCCCTTGGAGGGCGGGGCACCTGTCTGTAACTGCCCGGGAGGCCTGCCGTCCACACACTCCCCTTCCACACCGGACTGGCTCCCCCAGGTCACCGCCCGAAGCTGCCAGGGTCTGGTCTGCTTGTGAAGATGGCCACAGACTGCAGCACCCCCCACCGCCACCCCGCAATATGCTCATTTATTTCATTTCCCCCACATTCACTCTGGGGTTCTGCGAGACTAGAGGTGGTCAATGGGACATCAACCATCGTGAGGTGAGCAGACTCCGAAAGTGGCTGGGCGGTGGAGCTGCCCCCCTCTGGCTGCTTTGGGGACCCCGCCTCCCCCATCACAGGAAGCCAGGCTAGCCCACTGATGCCGAAAAGGCACACGGCCAAGCCATCGGTCACCCCAGCTGACACCGAGCCAACCTCTAGGCACGGGCGTGAGGCCACACCAGGCCCCTGCTGAGCCAGCACAGAAGCGTCACCCAAATAGTCCATGGAACTGTTCTACATGCCTCGCTGAGCAGCGTTCCGCTAAGTGGTAAAGGCCAAGGGACAGCGCGATAATGCTGCCGTCTGCGCGGCTCTAGGCAACGCGGCCTGGATGGGAGAAGGCGTTGACGGCACGTGCCTCACAGGCACCCCACCTAGGAAAAGCCTGCTTGTACCAGAAGACCCCACATCAGTGCTCCGTCTTTCAGTAAACCTTAACGTGGGGTCCAGCCCTCACACAGCCAAGCCCCATATATATACACATACACACTTTCTGACACTGAGGATCGAACTTAGGACCTGACGCTTGCAAGGCAGGCGCGGTGCCACTGAGCTAAATCCCCCCGCCCCTCCATATATTCTCAATACTCTCATGATGCATGTCTCTGCACATGTGATTCTCACAAGTAGAGACCAACATCTGTGTCCCTCTGCTTACAGGATTGTCAATTAAAACACTATTCAACTCCGCTGGAAGACTGAGTTTCAGAAAGATAAACCTTTCAACTTTTCTGGGTGCTTGAAAAGTTTTCATTAAAAATGTTGAGAGACGGGCCGGGGATTTAGCTCAGTGGTTTCGCCGACTACTGCGCAAGCGCAAGGACCCGAGTTCAATCCCCGGTACCAAAAAAAAAAAAAAAAAAAATTTTGAGGGAGAAAAGAGATGCCTATTTTTTCACTTACTGATCCAACATAATAAACATCACACCACAGACTGCATGTTTGTGTCTCCCAAAAATGCATCGGGTGAGACCAAATCCCCACAGGACAGCGTTAGGAAACAGGGCCTCGGGGGGTGACCAGGTCATCAGGACAGGGCCTTCATGAAGGGGATTAGTGCCCTGATGACAGACCTGGTATCTCCTTGCCCCTTCCGTCGTGGGAAGAGTGAAAGGACAGCTGTCTAAGAACCAGGATGTGGGCTCTTACCAGCCGAAGTCTGCTGGTGCCTGACCTTGGACTTTGCAGCCTGTGAGCATTAAATTCCATCATCTGTAGGCTACAGAGTTTATGGCAGTTCATTAGAGGAGCCCACATAGACTACAACACACCATAACTTCAGGGATTACGCTCATTCACTACTTTATCCTCAGCACTTAGAATACTGCCTGGCAAACAGTGGCTCCTCATAAAACACTTGTTATAAAATGAACAAAGGGATTCAAATGAAAATAGTGCTCAAGAAATATATAGAAGAAAATCGAACATGCATTGTTAGGTAAACTGCTGCTTCAAAGTCATTTGTTTGCTCCTGAACAGAAGATGAATCTACTCGAGATTAGCCCCTTGCTAAGCCCCAGGACCCCGACTACCAGGTTCACACAGGGGCTCAGACATCTGAACAGCTGTCCTTGGCCACCTCAGCTCCCACCAGTGAGCATCCTGTTGTCAGCTGCTTGTTTCCCAACTTGTCGATGCCAAGAGTACTTGTAATTCTACTTCTCAATTAAATATTAAGTGAAGGGCTAAACTGAAACTAAGAGGGAAGAGTGCCTGCTTCTTTAAGAATAGATTTGAAAGTGTATCTATCTGGAAAGATTCAGAGTGCCCCACAAGGATGATTCTTGTTTAAATACTGAGAGGATGGGAGTGCAGCTCGGGGGTAGAGCACCTCCCTAGCATATGCAAAGCCCTGGGTTCAGTCCTCGGTACTCCCCTCCCCCCCAAGACTGAGACACCAGACCCTGTATTATAGACATTCAAGTATTTCATGAAAGAATGGCCACAAGAAACTCAAGAGCACCATGCACAAACCAAAGGCCTGGATCACATGTTAAAAGTATGGCCAGGGGCTGGGGATTTAGCTCAGTGGTTCCACCACCTGCCTTGCAAGCGCAAGGTCCCAAGTTCGATCCCTGGTACCATTAAAAAAAAAAGAAAAAAAAGAAGTGTGGCCAGGCTGGACTCGTGGCTTGGTGGCAGAACAAGCACCACACTGGGCAGTGTGAAGCCCTGGGTTTGATCCCTGACACAGTGGGTGAATGAATGAATGGTCAATGAATATACACTGGGTTGTAAAGTAAGGTAAAAAGTGAAAGGTACATTTCTACAGTGTTTAACTAGCATTTTTACTGACCAACCAGTTTCAAGTTGTGACTACCAGGAGGAAAGTATCTGGGAATTTTTAATTCCAATACAGCCTCTGGAAGAACCACTGACCTTCGGAAGGGTGGAAACCCACACAGAAGGATGTACGCGATCACACCAGCTGCCCAGATGTCCACCTTCAGGCCGTAGCTGGGAAAACGAGAGGGAGGCAGATGTGACTACGACTCCCAGGAACCTTGCAGAGTCTTGGGGGGCGGGGGTCAAACTGCTCAGTTCACACAGGGCAATGACTCACCGAGTGGACAGTCATGCTTCCTGTCAACCTAACCACAGTCTCACCGACCACTGCCACAGTCCCAAGAATGGCCTTGGGACAAAAGTCTGAGCACTTAGGTTTTGGCCGGATAAGCACAAACTCTGGCTCCTGAGGTCCAAATCCTGGTGCAGCTACGGTCTCTCTGCTTCCTACTGTCCACCTTCTCGGGAGGCCCTCAATCCACAGGCAGCAGTGATGGCAAAACTCACCCTTCGCCCACCACCCTTAAAGCACCCTCCAAACCAGCAGGAGCCTCACCCGGTTTCGGCAATGATTTCCGGAGCCACGTAGGTGGGTGTGCCACAGACTGTGTACAGAGGCCCTTCCACCACGGTCGCCAGCCCGAAGTCTCCCAGCTTCAGCGACTTGGTGCCGTCGGGGTACTCACACACCTGGGACAGAAAGCGGCCGCCATCGGACGGGTTTCCCCCTCCGCAGGGCAAGGCAGAAAAGACAGAGACACAGTTACTAATATGCTCAGGAGGTGTCGCCCTGTGGAAGTCACACCATGGTTCTCCTCGTTGCTTTAATTTCTTCTGCAGAGATACTGTGTGATTGTGTGTAACTTGGAAGACATTCTTTTCTGTCTCTGCAGAAAACTCCTTGCCCAGGAACCTATAGCTCCTGCGTGTGCTCAAATGGCAGCAGAGAGCAGCTGTCTGCTTACTCGATGGGGCTGAGAGAGGCCCTGGGCCTGGACGGAGACACTGACCTTTATGTAGTTCTTACCGAGTGTGGCCTACTTAAGAACTCGAGAAGGGGCATTTATTCAGTGTCCACCGGCATGCTCAGTGTTCTCCAAGAGACTTGCATATTTACTTTAGGAGAACAACTGGGGTGGGAACGGCAGCCTAGTTTTCTGCAGTTAATGATGAAATATAAACATTACACACTTTCGCTTTGGGTTTGACCTGGTGGTGCTGGAGATCAAACCCAAAGCCTCGGGCATGCTAAGCAGCTGCTGAGCCACTAAGCTGCGTCCCCAGCCCAAGACACAAAGGCTGTGCATACAGAAGAAAGCCTGGGGAATTTAGAAAGCAAATGGACTGAGGATCCAACGCCCCGAATCCGCAGTCAATTCCACTCATCTCCTGCTGTGCACAGCCTCTGAAAGTCAGCCAACCTCCCTTAGCAAGTTTGTCATCTGTGAAGCGGAAGATACTAGTACCTCCCTTGTGAAGGTGAAATGGGATAAAGCACAGAGCAGGGCCGATTAGATATTATCATGCTGGAAAAGACTGCACAAAGCTAGAGAAGATTGTGACTGGTTATGCTTAAACTGAAGTGTTATGTCTCAAAAGCATGTCAGCAACATGTATCGAATTTCTTACTATTGTTCACAATCGCTGACCCAGCAAATCCCTGAGAGTCTACTCAACAGAGAGGGACCCAGAAGCTATAAAACACGACGTCACTATTAGAACTTAGCTAGGATTTTTTAAAAAACTGGAAGCAACACAAATGGCTAACAGGGCAGTGACTGAGTAAATTATGGTACATAATAAAATATTACATAGTTGCTACTAAGCATTTTTCATATAAAAAAATTTTTGAGACAGGGTCTAGCTACGTAGTTCTGGCTGACCTAGAACTCACTACGTAGCCCAGGCTGGTCTCCAGCTCATCTTCCTGCCTCAGCTTCCTGAGTGCTGAGGTGACTGCCATGCACCACCATGCCCGTAAATATTTATCACATAAATTCAAATAAATATTTATCACATGGGAGATATTCACTATATATCATGAAGTAAAAAAAATGACTATCGTACATGGAATATAATGCTCCAAGAATGGTAAGAAAATTTATCTCTGGGTGGTAGCACTGAGGATTACTGTAATTTTCCTCTTTATACTTTATAGTAGTTTCGAAAATGTTTAAAATGACCATACACTGGTTCCATAATCAAGAAACATTAATTTTATGTATAAGCAAACTTTCCTCATGAGATAAAAGTCTCAATTCTAAACAGAGCACTGGAAACAAGTGTAAATGACACCATAATTCAGACTGACTGTGTAATCAGTAACTTCCAGGTATAGTTTGTCTCTTGGGTGTCCATTCTGAAAATACTCAAAAAGAAATTGCAGAGACCTAATCTAGACTTAGGTCTATTTATTTTTGTATTTTTAAATATATTATTTTGCTTTTCCTGATATTATACTATGAATTAAACCAGATTTTCATCTCAGCCACTACTAACTAGAGGAAGCAAAGAATTTAGAAAATCCATTTTCAAGACAAACATGTTAACGGTGTGATCCACTGGTCCATCTTTCAGCAAAGCAAGTGATCTATGCAGTCATCAATAAAAAGCACCAAGGCCCTCGGGGCTGCACAAGCCAGCGATGGCCCAGCCTTCAAGGCTTGCAAGAGGATGACACGAGGCAGGATGTGGCGCAGCAATGGAACACCTGCCCAGCAGGTGGGAGGCTCTGGGCGTGATTGTCAGTAAAACCAGAAACAAAAACCGACAGAGAACACCTCCTTTACCCAGGATGTTAGGCAGCTTCTTCCACATTCACACACATGCTATGAATGTAAAGTGTCATAAGAGTAAGGTGAGGACTCTGAGTCTCCTCAGGCATCTGTAAGCCCAGGTGAGCCCACTACTCAGAGAAGCATACTCAGACATTCATGATTTAACCTAAAGTCAGAGTCTGGACTCTCAGTCCTGCCCTGGGCCTAGAACAACTTTCCATTATGTTGAAGGTAAACATTACAGAGAACAATCTAATATAATTACAGCTAGGATTTATGATGCATTTACCAAACCTCGGATGTTAGAAATTCCCTAAGTAACTGTAATGATAAGAACGTAAGTGCAATTTCCTAAACGTCTGTATCATGAGACACAGAGTCTTATGTCATTGCTCTGTTGTTTTCATAACATAAAAATACATTCATTAGGTGCTATTTTTGAAAAATAGCGTTTATTTTAAACACTCCATTTGCAGATGCCTTAGGGTATTTAGGGGCTGCTGTCAGACACTTGGAAACCCCAGCAGCTCTATTTTTCACATCCTCTATAAGGAATTCAGAGTCAGATGTAGAAGCAGAAATAGCGACTGAGCAGTCTACACTCGCTGAATTATGTCTGAGCAAGTGGTACCCTTGGCTAAGCGTCAAAGGGAAGTGTCATCGGGGGCAGACAAGCCTGAAATAACAGTATTTTATCTGCTTCATCTCTCCCCAGCGCTAGACACAGAAGCAAATACATAAAATATGAGTACATTTCAGGTCTTGGCTGGAGATTCTCTTCAAAAGCTGGAAGGAAAATTAGATATACACGGTATGGACGTAGAGACATACATGCCACTGCTTTAAGGGATCCACACCAGGGCTGGGGTGTGGCCCAGTGGTAGAGCATTTGCCTAGTGTGCCTCAGCAGGAGGAGGAGGGAGGGGGAGAGGAGAGGGGGAGGGGGAAGGGGAGAGGGAAGGGGGAGGGGAGGGGAGGGGAGGGGAGGGGAGCGAGAAGCAGAAGCAGCAGCAGCAGTTGTTCAGTTCTCTCAGGAGTGAGGGTGTATGGGAGCCCACTAACTGACACTCCCAAGGAAATCTATTCTCCCAAATATCACCTTACTGGAATTGTCCAGGGACCCTACCAGGAATCAGAACTGTTATCTCCACTTCACACAGCAGAAAACTGAGGTACACAGTACTCAAGTTACTCTCAAGCAGGGTTTGCAGCCAGGACCCTCACCACTCTGCAACAGATTCTAAATCTGAAAAGAGCTGCTGGGTGGACTGCCGGAAGCCCAACCGTGGCCTGTATGTGCATGCAGATTCTGAGCGGATTTCAAAAAGCACCACTATGACAACCCAGCCCTGCGGTGCTCAAATGAGGCTCAGTTGAAAGTTGCTCTCAGAACGCAAAAATAAAAACCAGAGCGCACACCACATGTTCTCTAAATAAAATGCCAACAGACTGATTTAGAAGGACTTCCAATATGAGACATCAGCTCTCTTCTCTCCCCTGCCCACACCTCCTGGAAAGCAGAACTGACCACGGCCTCTCCTTGGTTAACTCTGACAGGGCACCACCAGGCTGTAACTCACAGCCTAACAGCCAGCCAGCCCTGCGCTCCCGGACACAGTGACCCATACATCTCCACTGGCAGGAGCTTAAATTATGACACTGCTACCCAAGAAGCGGATGCAAATCAGATGCCCGAATGCTCTGGTGTTTAAAACTGAATTAGGTCTTAGACAGGAAGAGGCTGACAATTACTCCGGGTATTTGCTTTCAGGGCCCCAACAGCACTTTCTCGTCCAGGGCCAATGCCAACTGGCCAACCAACTCCAGAGTGAAACCGTTGATCCAGTTAGGTCTCAATGGACGACAGCTATGCCATTCACATCTGTGTGACTCAGCCTGTTTCCAGAGCTTCCTCACCACACAGCAGCCTCATGCAGAGGTCAGTTCTAAGGCCTCTCTTCTCCTCCCCTTGCATAAGGGGTTGGTGCAGGCCTTGGGGAGAGGTGTCCCCTCACCTAGAACACAGGAGACCAGGTGAGGAATTTGGTTCTGACTTCCGGGTTAGGTTCTGAGACACAAGATCAATCGCTACCTTTTCTACCTGACGCGGGAGGAGAGAAAAGGAGCGAGTATGGGGTTCTGAGGAGACTTTACATACATTAAGAGACTGACCCAGTGGTGGGCCGTAGGGCCTTGTCCCGGGGTAGAGTACTTGCTTAGCACATATGAGGCCCTTGGTTCCATCCCCAGCACAACAAAAACAAAAAAGATACAGAAGAGAAGACTTGGGGTTGACAGTGGGGTCAGTGGACAGGGAAAGGGACTCTCCATGTGTACAGGAAGCTCCCAGATGCCTCTGGGCCTGAGCAATCAGCACTTCTGGACAAGCTGGCTCCAGAGGAACCAGTCGGCTCCCAGAGAACTGCAGCCACAGCACTCACAGTGAGCACCAGTACCTGGACCCCCCAGGGTGAGGTGCCAGGGCTTCCTCATTAACACTGTGGTGAAGCTATCTACATGTCTGGAGAAAGCCCTGTCACCTCTGCCTGTGAGGCCCCTGGCCACGGGAGCTGACAGACACTGCAAGGTCACAAAGGTGAGAAGGGTATTCTGGGAAGTGAATGCCATGGCCTGACCTTCACATCGCAGTAGAATATGGCTTTTTCCTCTGGAGGAGAACATGGCAAATGACACTTTCAGGCAAGAAAAATGAGCGTCTCTTGGTCTCAGTTTCCACATCAATGGACAGACTAGGCTATTTCCCAAATTCTATCCCGCACATAAATGAACTTCCATATTCTGCTTCTGTCTCCTACGAGCCTCTACTTCCCATCTTCAATGGATTCTTCCGAATGTTTACCCAATTATCACTCCGCCTCCTCCCCTCAGTATCACTGCTGGGGCTTGGATGTTAAGTGTCCCCCAAAGACCCAAATTCCAAAGGTTTTGTTCCAACAGCGATGCTGGGGCTGGGGCTTCAGGAGGTGAAGCCTGTGGGTTCTCCAGTCACGGAGGTAAGGCCTTGGCAGGGGCTCCGCAGACAGCCCCTTCCTACCGTCTCGGCTTCCTGGCTCACGAAGTGAGCAGTCTTTTGAGCCACCTGCTCCCCACAATTGTCACCTGGCACTCTCACCTGAGGCCCAAAGCAATGCATTCACCTGATCTTGGATCAAAACTCCAAAACCATGAGCCAAAACAAACCTCTGCCTTTATGAAGTAATTTTCTCAGGCATTTTGTTATAGTAACAGGAAATTAATACAACCACGACTGAAAACAAATGAAAATGTATTTTCCACCGTCCGATAAACAGTAAGCATGGATCACTGCAGGAAACCTGTCAGTATTTCATGGTCACTGACTGTGTCCTGCTGATTTCCTACAGTCGCTTAAGTCTCACTGCAGCATGGTTTAGACCATCAAGTGTCTTCATTTACGTACGATGCTTTGCACACAATCATGAGCATTTTAAAGGAGCGGAGGCAGAGCTGGGAGAGAAAAGCAGAGAGGACGTACCAAGAGGTTCTCTGGCTTGATGTCCCTGTGCACGATGCTGAGGCCATGCAGGTACCTGAGCGCATTGGCGAGGTTGTACACCATGGCGCTGCCATCTCTCTCCGTGTACTTGGTCGAAGAAGTAATCGCATCAAAGAGGTCTCCACCCTAAAGCATTCACAAAGACACATCAAGACATCAATAGTGTAGTCCTGTGATGGTAAGAAATGTGGTCCTCAGCCAGGAGCGGAGAAGAGCCACAAGGGCCTCTCACAGAGACTATAAATAAGGAGTTACAGGCAGCCAAACACTTGTCTCATCAGGTCCTTCAGGGATATTGCAAGTCTCTGCTAACTCCCATGCTCCTACCTTGACCAGTTCCATCACCAGAAAGAGCTCAGTTGTGGTTTCCATCTCCTCGACCAGCATGATGATGTTGGGATGTTTCACTCGGCGCAATATTGACACTTCATTCTCGATCAGGTGTTCCTGTCAAACGAAGCATGGAGAAAGGGGCCATCAGCAACCACAGAACCCTCTGCTCTGCCCTAAGGCCTACAGAGTAGGGAGGCGAGGCATGCAGCCTTCAGCTCCGAGGCCAGAGAAGCAGGGACCCAAACCCTGATCTGCTCGCTTCTATGGACAAGACAGGTCACTGTGGACACTCCATTGCCATTAGCGAACAGACATCGACTTATGTCCATGTCCAGAAGGAGGACATCCCCGGCTCTGTGGAGCTGCTCTGGAACAGAAAACCTACTGCCATCTAACTCTTCAGCACTGCAAGAGGCTGCGACCCCATGAAAGGCTGGGCACACAGCACTGCTTTCTAAGTTAGCAGAGTCACTTCTCACCTCAGGGTACTCTCAGAAACACAGACCAAGCAAGTTAGAAAACTTGCTATGCTTACAGCACACCGCTTCTGGTATTCAATATTTTTACTTTTAACTGTTATCCATACAAATTTCATTTTCATGCTGAAATTCATGAAAAGGAAACTTTCTTCCTCTGAGACCAGGCATGGAATCATTCACCAGATGGATGGTCCTTGTCGTATTTATTTCAGAAATCCAGAAACATAGAGTGCCACAGGGACCACTAATCTAATCTTAACTCTAATCACTTTTCTGAAAATGCCACCTGACTCTCAGTCCTAGTGAGTAATGTAGGTGGGTTCAGCACTCTAGCAACGTATCACAGAACTAAAGAATTATTCTCAGTACACCAACCCATGAATCGTGAACAATGATTCCCCTATTTTAAATGAGACATGAAAACCTCTCAAGAATGCCATATTTGTTGATCTTCATTAACATCAATAATGAATTCTGAATTTGGAGAATGCTCTATGAAATTTGCCAACTGCCCTCTTATTCTAGGTATTCAAATAGGAGAGCTTTTAAACAAAGCCTTTTTACAATGTCCTGTACTACCTAAATACACATGTATATAATAACAGATATATAGACACACATGCGTGCATCATTCACATTGCCCTTCTGTCTTTACTATCATGAACCTCAGAGCTAAAGTAGTGTTCTGACACTGTAGTAAGATAACTGTCCCTAGTTTACGATACCATTTGTGATGCCTCTTATCTTTGTGTCTCCGTGTGTCAACTCTGGGGTGTCTCTAATCCTTTTTTATAATAGCTGGAGGTATAAATTATTAAAAAATGAATAAATCACACACGGAAATCCTTTGCAAGCTCCTGCACATGTTGGGTTGTCTTTCTTGAGCAATAAATGCACTGTGCTTGTTCAAGAAGTTGCTCAATAAATATTGATAAATGACAGAACAAATGCTAAGCTGAAGGGGGGGGAGATGGGTATGTAGTGGAAATCTACTACTTGTCATTTCTGTGCAAGGTACTTGTGTAATCACTTAACACTCCATGCCTGGAACAGTCCTCGGCCATAGGGATATACACCGAGGTTTCTGGCTTCCGGGTCTACACCTCTTGTTCTGCATGTCATCATTCTTTCAAAGAGGGAAAGTTGGAATTCTCCAAAATGAAATGATAGCTATAAAGCTGAAAATATTTAATTCTCTGAAAGGACAGGAGCAAGGAACAGTATCACACTGAGTTGGAGGTAAAGAACTACCAGGCTTCGTGTAGGAGAATCTGTTAATGAATGGGGCTGAGAAATCTTTGCCTAGCTGAGGACTCAACAAATCCTTCCAAACCTCCCAGAAGCATGGCAGTTCTCAGATGTTATAATCCCTGGCTGGAAAAGTGACAGGGCCTCCTACCTATTTCCAGGTCCCACCCGTCTACATCACAGAGCAACTGCATGAAACAGCAGCCAGCACCCTGGTCCCTTCCCTCCCCGGGGAAGCAGCTGAACAGCCAACTTCCTCTTGGTCACAAGACCTGGCAAACCCACTGCACATCCATTCACACATTCTGCAGCTTTGGGATCATCTGCTCCAGGTATCGCTTTAATCACTGAAAAAGCAGAGCATGACTTTCTTTGGTGAGTATGTAAAAATCAAATAAATTTAGGGCCAGGGATTTAGCTCAGTTATTCTGCCGCCTGCCTCACAAGTGCAAGGTCCCAAGTTCGATCCCTGGCATGAAAGGAAGGAAGGAAGGAAGGAAGGAAAAGAAAGAAAGAAAGAAAGAAAGATCAAATGAATTTATTTTACTCTATGAGAAGCAAAGACAACAGCACTTACTACCACTGTAGTAAAACAGGCTTTTTATTTTAAAGCCAATGGATCTATCACTTTGATTCTCCTCCCTATTCATGTTCCTAAAAGTTGGAAGTCTATAGATTTACTCCTCCTTTGGGGCTCTGGGATGCGAATTTGTATATATAAAACAATCACCAGGACCCCAAAGAAACATTCAAATTGGAATTAAAATAGGACGTTAACCACATAAGGGAACTACACCTCCCAAAAGTTATTATCCTTTCAATAAAGGCATGCAGGGAACCTTTGGGAAATGCTGTGGGACTGCTCCCAAAGCCACCAGCAAGATTACATTTTAAATACTGAGTATTACAGCCACAGTTCCTCCATCATTCTTTTGACTTACTGTATTCTACCTGACAAAGGCTAGTATCCTAGGCATAGGGTGAATGTTTCTATTGGGATGTGGTTAGCTGGTAGCCTTTGTTTCTCAACTTCTTTCTGTACCTGTGAAACCCATCTATGAAACCAATCAGCAGTAGCAGCACAACAAAAGCCCCACCTAAAACCTTTACAAACATCGTCACGTGTTGGACGTGCAGTACGTGTCTTTGTTTCTAAAGGGCAAGACGTCTTAGGTTGCATTTTCCAAGAGAATATTTCTAAATATAACAAGAATATTGATTTTTGTCTTAAACCATACTGAATTTACATTATTTGGTCATTTACTATTATTTAAGTGATTTCAGGATTCCAACTCCAAATAATCTACACAGGAATCACTGTACAGCAGGGCAAAGGATACTGTGAAGTCTTTGGCTACAGTGATTTTGTCATGCAAAGACAGACAGAGAAACGGGTTAGAGGAAGAAAGAATTGTCCCAGATGAAACTAACCAACGTTTTCCCAGCCTTCCCAGACTCACGACACAATCCTTTCCTCCCGTGTACTCAGTCTCACTGCATGAACTTAGCTGCCCAAAGCAGAAATGAGAAGTCTACCTGGACTTCTCCCTCCCTCATCCCCCAAGGTGTCCCATCGATCGCTACGCCCTGCTCATTTACCTCCCGCGTGGCATCAGCCCATCCATGCCCCTACCTCTCCTCTCCTTGCCAGGCTTTCATGCAGACTTCTGAGCATCTGCACAGGGAATCTTGTGTCTGGAACTTTCTTCACCTGGCTCCTGGTGATCCCCTTTATTCCCCAGTCATAGCTGTCCTCCCCGTCTTTTCGTGGTGTGTGCACTGGTCCTTCGCCCCTCTGGACTGAGAGCTCGTGGGGGTTTGGGTTATCTCAGTCTCCAGCCACCCACAAGTTCCTAGCACTGTAGGTGCCGAGCTGCTTCTGCGGATGAACACACACAGCAGGCACTGCTCTTGCCTGATACAGGCTTACAGCTGTCTGCTCTACTGCTTTAGCGAACACTGCTGAGGCTAAAACAGCAGGAGATAAGACATTCCCATCACTACACTTGATTGCCAGGGTAAATACACTTGGTAGGTTGAATAATGTTCACCCAAAGGCCTCAGGTCCTAATCCCTGGAATTTGTAAATATTTCCCTATTTGGAAAAAGACTTCTGGCAGATGCAATTGAGGCTTCTGCAATGCAGAGACAGCCCTGGATTATCTGTGTGGGCCCTAAATGCCATCGCAAATGTCTTCTAAGAAAGAGGCAGAAGACTTTACAGAGACAAAGAGGAGCACTAAAACAAGAGAAGGCTATGTGGAGGAGGAGGCAGAGATCGGAAGCAGCAGCCAGGAGCCCGAAGACTTGGTCTTCACCGGAGACTGTTCAGAGGCAGGAAGAGCTTCTCTGCAAAGTCCCCGGCTCCAAACTGTGAGAGCAGTTTCCTATTCCTAAACCACCAAATCTGTGGTGATTTACTCCAACAGCCTCACAAACTAAGACATACGTAACATGTTATGACGAACACAAACCCGTACACAATGGGGAGAGAAGGAAGGACAAATCTAAGCAGTGTAACAGGAACCCCACGCTTTGTGTACTGTGCAAAGGCAAAGGATACCTATTTAAAGGGAAAGGGATATTAGAAGTGGGAGGATTCACAACTTCACAGACATCCCAGCCTCCTTCCATAGCCTCTACTCATCAGGCCCTGAAGCAGATCTTGCAATAACCTCCTGCTCAGAAGAACCCAGCATGCTCTGTACCCTCCGGCCTTCACTCAGCAGCTCTGGTAACCTGGAGGGCTTTTCTTCCACTGTTGCCCACTGGAATCTGAGCACGATTCCAGCATCTTGCTCCCGTTTCTTTACTGGCCACCTACTTTTCCACTGTAAGCTTCCCCTGAACCCCCAATAACACTCTACAGAATTGGTATTCATGTTAGAAGACCCTGTTCCTAGCGTAGCGTCTTCCATAGAGAAGACACACACCACATTTTAGGTGAAAGGAAAAGATAATCTAATAACACTCATGTACGTAGTAGAAAAGAAAAGAGAAGCCAAGAGACATGACGAATTTTTCCCAGATTCACATAACATGAAAAAATGCACACGCTGAGCTGGCAGACGGCACAAGACACATGACAGTTACACAGCATACACACTGGCCAGACAGCCCCAAACCCCATTGCTCTTCTGCCGCTGTGTGATTTTGGGGAAGCTATTTAATCTGAGCCTCTTCTCTGGAAAAGTGGAATCATTCAAGGAAATCTGCAGAGTTACTATATATACAAGTTAGGGGAATGCATTTTAATAGCAGATATTTTCAGCTGTATAATTTTCTATACACAACCCTCAAAGCAGAGGTGACCAACGATATTCCAGTCCAGTGGCTGAATGCTCCCCTAAATTTTTTAAAAACAAATTTTCCATACTGGTTTTATCTAAAAATCTAATCACACAGGAAAAAAGTCGACCTATTTATAACAATATCAAGTTTTCCAACTACGATTTTATATAACGTTATTGTGAAAACAGTTGTTCAAATAAACAAAGTGTAAGGATGGAAATAAGTGATCATGAATTGTAAAAATAGAATGACATTCCATAACAAGACAAAATCAGAACCAAAAGTTGAAAGTACCCATTCATTTGTCTCAGTAGTAGGTGTACCGGACTAAATATTTTAATAAAGAAAGATCACTTTTTCCAACTACAAAAACAGCTGCTTAAGTTTTAATCGGGAAAACAATAATCTTACCACAGCAATCACTTTTGTTTTCTGAAAAAAAATTTAATGTACTTGTATAGAACCTGGAACATTCTGCTTAAATCGTACCATAGACAGAAGAGGAACAGTTATATATGGGGAAAAGGCTATTGAGAGTGGGAAGAAATTAATAATATTGTTAGAATAAGTAAAAGCATATAAATTTAAAGAAGACAAAGAAAATCGGACATTTTGCATTCTCTGCTTTGCTGATCATCACAGTGTAAGGAAGAAAAAAAAATAGTAAATGACAAACCTGTCTCCTGGATTTTTTATTCCAGGAGCTCTGAGAATAATTTCCTAAAACTTCACCATAGTACTTGAAGTTTTCTGTTCAAAATGCACAATTTTGTAGATTTTCACTAAAGAATAGTTCACAGCCATCACTTTAAATCCTGCTAAATATAAATTTTAAATTCCTCTGGCATATTAATACTAATAGTTGACATGTTAAATTCTTATTACATACTGGCACTTTTCTACATGTTTTCCATGCCTTCATTCAATCAGCTGCAATAACCTTACATCTTATGTATTATTAATAAAGAAATTTTGGAAAAACAAGAAACACAGGTTAAATAATTTTTCCACGATCACACATCAAGATGAAATAGAGCCAGGATTAAACTATTCTGGCTTGAGTAGCACTACCCAATAGAGTATGAGGTGATCCATTTATGTAATTCTAAATTTACTAAGAGACACATTAAAATATGAAAAGCAGGCAGAATTATCTTTAAAATTATGACTCATTTAATCCCATAACCTACGTTCACGATCTTAATTTAATTCTTTCCACAATTCTGGTCGCAAATTGAATTGGAGAAGAACCAAATCAAATCCAACAGTTAGGTTCAATGTTGACCCTATGGGGAAATCTGATTAGGTAGGTTCTTGTCCAATCTCACAAGATACTAATGAGATATTTTATATTTTTTGGTATTAAGTCTTCAAAATCTCGTGTTTATTTTATACTCACAGCATATGAGGTGTGACCAAATACATATGAATGTTTAAATTTTAAAAATATTACAGTAGAAGACACAGTGACATTAATTCTCCTCAAAATACTTCCCCTTTCTTTAAACACGCTTATCCCATTAGTCCTGCCACTTTCTGAATCAGCTCTGGAAGTCCTCTTTTGTGAGTGTCTTTAGTTACACTGTCATGGCTGCCTCGGAATCAATTCAAAATGTTTACTTTTCATGGTCATTTTGACTTTGGGGAAGAGTCAGACACAGTTCCAGATCTGCTGAAAAAGGTGGAAGAGGACGCACTGAAATGTCTTTACAAGCCCACCTTTCCTTTGGATGGCAGTCAGTGGGAGTGTTCACTATTTTTTTTTTTTATCATTCCTCATAAAGATCCTCACTAAAGAGGACTTCTAGAACTGCTTTAGAAAGTAGCAAGAACGATGGGATAAGTGTATTCAAAGTGAGGGAGAATATTTTGAGGGGACTAATAACAATGTGTCTTTTACTGTAATAAATTCTTTAAAGTTAAATACTCACCATATGCAGTGTTTTGATCACACTTTGTATTTCAATTCAGACTCACCTAATTTTCAAGTGCTTGGTAGCAATCGGTAGCCTGCAGCTCCAGGGTTGGTCACTGTAATTCTAGCCCGCTCTCTTCACTGACATGTTACCAGAAGCAATCGGTGTTAAAGGGGTTTTCCTAACCATTGTTAGCAAAATTTTTTTCCAAACATAAAGTAGTGACACTCTAGCAAACTTCACCTGAACACCGAGATAGGATCTCTCCTAGGGGCAGAGGGTGGATCTGTTTCCTGACCAGGGGAATAAAGATACTGTCCTCTGGGCAAAAGACAGGGGAGGTCTGCCAGCTGCCCCTTTGTAAGATGGGGTTTTCTGAGCCTGGGGCTTCTCGGCTCTGAGCCAAACCCCCTGTGGACACAGTATCCAACTGCAGCCTTCAGCATCACTTCCGTGGACTTGGAGCTCGGAGGAAGCACAACACACGCAAGTTCCTGGCACCGGCTGTGCCAGGAGTACTAACGTCTTGTCTCTAATCTCTGCCAACCTCCATGAAGCCGAAAGGCTAATTTGCTGGCGTGAAAGTGTGGTGACTTCTCAGGCCCCTTGCAGTTCATGCCACACTGAGTGTCGCTGGATTTTGAGTAGGTATCTCCCAGAGAAGAGAACTTACATTTTCTACAGCTATGGCCAAGATCTAATCAATTTATGGTAGTAGTAAGAAAAATCAAAGGTGAACTACTTTCCCAGCCACTACTACTGATGCACTCCCAGAGCTATGGTCTCTGCAAGTCTCCCCTGAGCTCCTCGATCACAGTAAACTGAGATAAAAAGTTATCTCAGTTCATTTACAAAGCATACTATACCTTTCCACAACATTTGGCTTTGTCTATAATCTTTAGGGCAAACTCCTTTCCAGTAAACCTAGGAATAATCAGAGGAAGAACACTTAAAGACATAAATGAGAGATACCATCTTTCCAAACAAAATTAAGAAAAACAGATCAAGTGAAAAATATTTTATTATCTATGTATCTTTAACACATTTGTCACATCATCCTATAATTCTAACCTACAGAGTCCTCAGACTTTCATTACGTACTCCACAGTCAGTAAACAACAGTTGGGATCTGGTGTGGTGTTATGCATCCCTTTGATGGCCATATGTGCATGAGAGAGCTTGGACACAAAAATCTTGATGTTACTGCTTAATTTTTTAATCACTTTCACATAGTGTGAACGTGCCATGAAAGATCAAAGTGAAAAGTTCGATAAAGCACTCCAGTATTCTTGGAATGTGTTAGTTCTTTTGAGTGTAGCTGCTTTTGCCAGGCAGCCAGAGTCTACACTGATGAGGCTGAGATGGGAGGAAAAGCTTCCACTGAAATGGCTCTTCCCATGTGATTACCCCAACCCTGACTCATCTCTGACAAGTCCTTGGAAGTCGTATTTTAGATGCTTAATGCACTACTTAGGTGGCAATCTATGTATCAGAGGCATGTAACGTTTAGAGAACAGTGAGCTAGCTGCCTTGTATACCAAAAGGAGCACTAAAATGTCCCTGGGAGATGTACCAATATGGAAAAAACTGGTTTTTAAAAATTCCTGGAAAATTTCCCCTAAAACAGTAAAAATTAGTCAGGTAGGGCAGTGGTCTATAAACACAAAGACTTTTAATCTGAGTCTTCTGGCTCAGACTGTATTTACAAAATATTGTATTTACAAAAGGCCTAGATTAGGCAAAAGTTAGTCGATTCTGACCTTAAACAGTAAGTTAACAGATCCTGAGCTCTACCAGTTAAGTGTTCATAGAGAGGACGACTATGGGAAAAAAATCAGTTAATATTAGTAGAGGCTGAGAAGTGTGCCTGTTATGGGCATTATGGATTTTTTAAATTAAATGACTTAACTCCGCCCTGTTCCTCTCTGCCTAATGGATGAGACCTGATACCTCTCTGTCCAATGCATACCCAACAACATGCATTTTTTCCAGTCATTCCACTTGTGGGCATGGCAAACAGCTAGACTCAAGAGTATCAGGAGGCGGAAAGAGAGTCTCCACAGAAAGGCCTCTGGCTGATTATGTTAAGAATAAATTCCAGGGAAGAAATTGTGTGCAGGTGAACAAAGAAGTATCCTCACTCCCCACTCACCTGTCCATACACTCTTTGACTACTGCAAAATTGCCATCACCAATGACCTTCCCAATCTTGTATTTCTCAAGAAGAGTCGATGATTCCAAGTACCTGTTTCCATTCACACCTGCAAAAAAGGGTAAATGCAAAGTCTAAAGCAATCATCAGCATCCTATATTGATTCCTATATATCCGTAAAATAACAAACTGCCATGCATTTAAGTCAATGGTAAAACTAAAGAAAATCTCTAGGCATATTCCTCAAATAGAATGCCCAAGTAATCAATTTCCCTTTCACCTTATTGGCTAGAATCAGAAAACAACAAAATCAATAATCCTAAGAAATCTCTAAAACATCAGTTAGTATAAATGATCAGCTTTGGGTAAAAAGAAAGTCTAATTAAACTTTTCCAAACTCTTTTTTTAATGCTCAAGAAAGGGGAAAGTGGTGGTGATGGGAATTTACCTTAGAAATGTTCAAGATTTCTCAAAGATTTGCTAGTAAAGAAAATTCTATTGGATTTCTTTTTTTTTTTTTTTTTTTGGTGAAGTTCTGGGATTTGAACCTAGGAATTCATGCCTGCTGGCAAGCATTCTACCAGTTCCAAAGCAAGCTGGGCACAGTGCTGCACACCTGTAATCCCAGCTACTCAAGAGGCTGAGGCTGGAGGATCGCAAGTTCAAGACCAGCCTGGACACCATAGTGAGACTGTGTTTGGGGATACAGTTCCATCAGGGCACCCTGGGTGGGTCCCCATGTAGGAGTAGGTGTGTCTATCAAGCTGAGATGCCTCATCAATGTTGACCTCTGGCCTGGAGCCTTCTCAGAAAGGTTGAAATGAATACAGTCATTATGTACTGCAAACATGTACTAATACAAATAAAGATTTTTTAAAAAGATCAAATCACTCGGCACAATGTGTGCCAGTACTCAAGGCACAGGTAATTTTGAGATTTGAGAGAAAGGAATTGTAAGCAGACCTATCACTAAGGAAAAATGAAGGAGCCCAAGTCTAAAACTTGAAACTGTGGCAGCCTAGAGATTAATGACAAGATTTCATATAACTGGAAGCTCTGACCCCCAAACACTGAGCTCACTGGTGACGAGATCCCCTCCCGTTGAAGAGGATCATACGGATGATGTTCTTTATGAAATACTGAGCACTACCTTCAGGACTCATGCAGCGGTCCAGGTCAGATCCACCGTTTACACTGGAAGATGATCTGCCAGGAGCAGAAATCTGCTGAAAGAGAAAACTGATTGTTACTGATTAGGGTACCTTTACACATCTTTACCTCACTAATCCTTAAACAGAAAATGTTTACGGAATGCAAAAACATAATGAAGCAGAAACAGAAGAAATACTCCCTTCTTTCTCATCTCGCCTCTTTTTCTATACACAATACATCACATTAATGTATTTATTCCTTGGTAAATTTTCAATTCAGATTCAAACCAGACACTGTGTTACTTCTGCCAGCAATGAAATAAAGTAAAGGAGGCTTCATGGCACCACAGTGGAACACAGTGTGTAGTAGTGGCAAAAGAAGGCTCAGAGCTATGCATAATTCTAACAGTTCCAGGCTAACTCCTGGTTCTTAGGAGTTTACTCGCTGTATTGCCTACCAACGAAAGATAATTAGGCAACAAAACATTGTCAATATTTAATATCTTTGTTCCTTTTCTGGCACTGAAATTTGGCAACCCCAAAACCAGTAGCACTCTGAAAGAGAATTTTTAAAAGCTAGAAAGTTGAAAACCAAGGCCCAGAGAGGAAACTCATGAAAAGCCTACAAGAAAAGCACAATGGGCTCTGTTCCATTCCCTGCCCACAGGTGCCATCTCGGTTCAGGTCTTCCTAAGGCTGCCCTTGTTGCTCGTCGAAGGCCTCCCAGATACTGCTGGTCTCTCTCACTGCACATTATACCCAGTGAAACTTTCTCTACCAGTAGCTGTGACTTTATCCCCAGGATCCAAAAACCCCAGTGAGTCTTTGTTCCCTGCAGAATAACCCCCAAATCTGCGGCATGGGATTCAGGCCACTGTCTGGGATGTTTCCCATCGCTCTTTTTCTCATACATTCCATACTTACATAATGCAATTTCTGTTTTTCAGAGTTAAACTTTCCAAGTGGTAAAAGTGGAAAGAATGGCAGTACTCAATGAGGGATTTGCTAGAGAATAGTGACTTCAAACCTGTAAAATCATTTGGCAGTTACTGTCACATAACACTAACTCCATGTTAGTTATTAGTGCCTTTCCTTAAAATACCTAGCTCAGAATCTTGAAATGATTTTGAATTATTGAATATAAAATGGCTACAAGAGAATTTGTGCTGAATAATTCATTCCAAATCGATTCCTCTCTAATCCAACTGCTCCTGGATCAGAAATTGTCAAAGGAATAAAAGATAGGATTCAGTCAATATCAAATTCCTAATGGAATAAACATAAGAATGTAATTTTTCTGGAAAGTCAATCTGAAAAGGGGAAAGCACCCTACCGATCACTGACCCCAGAACGAACATGTGCTGGAGGTAGACAGCGGAGGCGAGGGGATGACAGTGGACAGCGAGCGGTCTTTTCATGTCTCGAGCTCATGACCAGAGCAAGGCAGCTGCACACCCTCAGGCCGCAGCTGCTGGGTCAGGATGGGCACAGGACAAGAGCTACAGAGCCTCAGGACACCGGGCGGTGTGCATCTCCCCACACCCACTGCTGGGTCCAACTCCAGCCCTGGTCCCTACTGAGCCTTCCTGGGAACAGGTCACAGTCCTCTAAGTGGCTTTCTCGATCAAAGGTATCGCTTGGTTTACAGCAAGCCGATGTCTCCTGCCTGACTCAAGGACTCTCTAGGGAGCCTCAGAAGGGGCTGAGACATGGGCTTCTCCGTCTCCATATACCTCCGCATGTGGATAGGCAACACCTGGGAGTGTCCATTCACTGGGTTCCTAGGACCCTCTGTAACTTTCCCATGTTTATTCTCACTAAACCCCCACTCCTGCCCTATCCTGATTCTCCGTAATCATAAGCCTCATTTGTATTGGAATTCAAGGGTGACAAAAAGCAGGGAGAGACCAGGAAACAAAGGTGGTGGAGATCACGCAGCTACCAGTTCTGAAGCTGAGCATGGTGGCCCTCCCCAGGAATCGCAGCTGCTCAGGAAGGGTGGAAGTGAGCTGTCTGGGACAGGAAGAGCTGCAACTGGGCGCCAGGAAGCCTTGAGCCAGGAAAGAAGGGGTGGGCAGCATGGCTGCAGAGGGCTTGGGGCCGAGCGAAACACCACTTCCAGGTGTATCTGACAAAGGCTTCACTAAATCACCAGGAAAACCAGCTTTCTTAGCAAGTAGGGAAGACCACGTTCAAAATCCCCAAATTCACTAAATTTTTACAAAATTATTAAACCTCAAGCGTTTAAAAATCTTAGTTACTAGGAGTGACTCATCCAATGTGTTGCTTTATTTGAAAAGAAGGCTTTCATAATGAAAATAAAAAGCATGAAAAAACAGAGGGTAATTTTAGTATAGCACAGCTGATCAGAGCTGAAGGGAGACTCAATTCCCTCTTTCTCTCCCGGTGTTTAGCAACATCCGCAGCAAGCACCTGTGCTCTTTTGAGGGCCAGGAAGATGGACAGACACGGGGACTGTCGCCCAGAGGTGGACAATCTTACAAGAAGACAGCAGTACATGCTACAACCAGAGGTGGCCACAAATACTGCAGGCAAGCTGTGAGCGGAACCACGGGGCTGAGCCATGAACCTGAGCGTCTCTCCTCGAATCACCCAGCTTGTGATTAAGTTCACTTTCCTTCCCATGGATGAAGCTTGCCTCCCCAGGGGAACAGGAAAAGCCAGGTATGCGCCAACATCTCTGCAGACTGCTGGCAAATGAGAAGCGTCTGTTGTTAAACAGAAGGCAGAGCATTCTTAGTGCCCTGACGCTCTCAAAGACACAGCTACGAACACGCAGGGCACCCGCTAAGACTTCACTAAACTCTGTTTCTTTTGCCAAACTGTTCTGTTTCCCTGCCCCTGATCAGAGAATTGCACCTTCTTACTGAAGCAAGGATTAAATTAGGACCTGAGAGATCAAATCTTGCATTTATGATGAAACCTATCCTGCTTCTATTATCCACATAAAATTTTAAAATCTCTTAAAATGCTAATGAGCAGCACAAAGGAAGCAGCAGGTGCAGGTCCCCTCAGCAGGCACCGTGCAGGCTGCAGAGACCTCGAAAAAGAGAAAGACCGGGCTGAGGGGTGGGAAGGAGGGGGACAGAGTCCCTGATGAGGTCCTCATCAGGCAGCAGCACAGGTGACACAAACAACCTCAAAGACACTGCTGAGCTGAGCGCTCTGTGACCTTTGTGACTGCGCCACTCACCTACTCTGGCAGCCAGGGTTCCATCCTCTTTCGTTATTTTTTTTGTTTTACTTTTTATTAGATGTGGGCAGTACATGATGCTCCCATTCCTCGTGGGGAGCTGGGATGTGTGCAGAACACACCTCAGTTCTTTTTGCATCCTTTTCTCTCCCCTCCCCACCTTCACCCCCTGATCCCCGGCCCATCTGAGAAAGATCTACTGGATCTCCCTACTTCCTATTAGCTTTTCTTTTGCTCTTTAGTCATCATTTTGCTATTCTATGAGAAACCGTGTGAAGCTTAAGCTTGTGGGTGTGATTTCTTTCATGTCACTTCCTGGTCTCACGATGCATCAGTTTCCCACAAATGCTCAGGCTTAGGCAGTGGCTCCACACACGTGTGTACACAATGCAGGCAAATGCTCTGCTGCTAGAGCATGTTCACAAAGACAGGAAAGCAGAGGAATAGGCTGCACAATATTCCTAGCTGCTAGCACACTGGAAAAGGCACCATGGCTGGCTGAGCACATCTGGTGATGCCACCCCAGCCTCCTCTGCTTACCAGGGTGCTGTGTCAGCCTCCTACATTCCATTTCTTTGCTAAGTGGATTACTACAATTCCTACAGCTCTTAAAATTTAGAGAGAAAAGCAGTACACCAAAAAAATGTAAAGTTCTGTTCAGAAACAGGCACCTCAAAGTAGCAAAAGTGGTTATTGAATGTATTAAAGCGTATTATTACTACCAGCCATGGTGGCACATGCCTATAATCAATCCCACCACTTGGGAGGCTGAGGCAGGAGGACTGCCAGTTTGAGTCCCACCTGGGCAATTTAGCCAGGCCCCCTGTCTCAAAATAAAATAATAATTAAGGGCTGTAGATATACTGGGATTCAAACCCCAGTATGGGGCGGGGGTGTGTGTGTGTATTATTGTTGGCTTTTAAGTAGAATACTAGAAACCATCTAGGAGACATTTGTGTGTAGTGAGTGGATTTTCTTGAATCCATTTTGGGAAACGGCATCATAACTCAATTGGCAAGGGCCAGAAAGTGGTATTTTAGGCTTTGTTAGTCATACACTTTCTGCTACAACTACTGAAGTGGCTATTGCAGCAGACACAGAACACAATGTAAACAAACAAGCGTGGCTGTGTTTCAATAAAGTTTTATTTAACCAAACAGGCCAAAGTTGGCTAGCAGGAAAACGAGACCGCCTGAACTTTCTTAGGAAAACTTTTCCTCCACCATGATTCTTATACTGTTCTTTTAAATCCCAGGACAGAATAAGCTTCAGGGTATGGCTGTTGCCATAAAGCAGCAGTTTTCCGTGCTTGGCTGCATATTAAAGTCATCTAGAAAGCTCTGAAAACTCTACTACCAGCCCCTTGTTGCTTTTGCTACTATGTGGGCTCCATGAACTGTTACCTCTCTGCCACCCTGCTTGGAGCCAGTCGATTATGGACTGAAACCTCTACAAACTGTAAGCCAAATAAACCTTTCCCCCTTTAACTTTGGATGTCAGGAACTTTGTCTCAGTAATGAGAGAAAAGTAACCAAGACAGAAATTTGGTACCAGAGAAGTGGAGTCGTTGCTGTGACATTACCTGGCCTTGTGGCTCAAGAGTTGGCTTGTGGGAAGAAGAGTTAGGAAAGGTTTAGAGATGCCAACTGAAGAAGAGCTGGAACACCTTAGGCTGTTCTGTACGGGAGATTCTGGTCAGAGCTCAGAAGGCCAGAAGGCCGGTAAAGACCAGGCTTGGGAGGCTTCTGCTGAGAAGGAGGACTACGTTGGCTGCTGGACTCCAGACAATGTGTGCTAAGCCTTGGCAGAAAGTTTGTCTGCATTTTGCTCATGTCCGGAGACTGTGCCTGAGACTGAGCTTAAGGGTGGTGGACTAATTAATCTTGAAGAAGAAATTTCAAGGCAGCCTAATCTTGAGGCGTGGCATGGCTACTCTTGGGGCTTTTAGCCAGATTTATGTTGAGAATCAAGAGCAAAGGGCCTACCTGATGATTTTAAATGTTTTGAGTTTGGCCAAAAAGGAAGCTCCAGTAAAGCTGTGGCCTGCAAAGATAGAGCACAGGAGATCATGACTGCTGAGAAAGAACAGGAGAGTAGAAAAAATGGCCTGAGGGGATCAGAAGAAGCATCAAGACTCTACCCTTTGCAGCCTCAAAATTGGAAAAATGACTTTGCTTTGAGAAGAGAGCCCCGGAGCACCATGTTCTAGAAGGGCAGCCTGGAGAGTGTGTCCCTCAGAATTGGGTTCAGTGCTCAGGGATCCAGATGCTCGACCCTTACAGCCAAGAGAGGAGGAGGACTAGCTACTGGTGCAGCTGGCAGCAGGCCTGGGCACCATCCAGGCAGCACCCCAAAATGGAAGAGCCCTGGGGTCCGGAGGCTGCCACCCAGATTCCAGAAGCAGGCCTGGGAGGCCGGGCAGGGCGCCCCCGAGGGGCAGAGTGTGAAGCTGAGTGTGAAGCTGAAGGTGCAGTGGAGAGCCCAGAAGGGTGGGGAAGCCAGGAGCGTGGACTGTCTGAGGAAAGCTGCAAGGAGGGAGATGAGCCAGCCCGAGAGAGAAGCCGTGGGAGCTACAGCCACCTGCAGTGCCTTTGGGGTGGAGCCACCCAAGCCCTCTGGAGGTGACAGCTTGCCACAGATTGCAGGGGATGCTGGAAGTGGAACTGTGGGATGTAATGTTTGCTCTGCTGATTTTGGATGTACTTTGGTCCCATTCCTTTGTATCCTCCTGTTTGTATCTTTTGGAATGGTAATGTCTGTTTTGTGCCATCGTGTGTAGGTTGGAAGTGTTTAACTTTTTTCATTTGTGCAGGGGGTTGCAGCTAAGAATTTGCCTTAAATCTCAGAGGAGACTTTGGTCTTGGACTTTTCAGCAAACGCTGAAACTGTTAGGACTTCGGCAACTCTTGGAGATGGACTAAATGCTTTTTTGCCTAAAGGGATATCCCTGAGTCTTCGGGGGATCAGGGGTGGAATGTTATGGCTTGTGCTTAGCTGTTACCTCGAAGCCTCATGCTTTTTCTAGAGTACATAATTGATTCATGGTGGGGACAGGCCTGAGGGCACTAGGATTAAGGGTGTGAGTGCCCCCTGCCCTAAGTAGTCTGAATAAAAGGGGGAGAAAGACACTGTTCAGCCCCTCGTTGCTTTTCCTACTGTGTGGGCACCATGAACTGTTGGCCCTCTGCCACCCTGCCTTGGAGCCAGTTGATCATGGGCTGAAACCTCTAATGCACTGTAAGCCAAGTAAACCTTTCCCCTTAAAAAAAAAACTACTATGAGGCTGCACCCGGATTAATTAAAGGTAGAGTCCAGGTTTTACATTTTCTTCTAAAGCTCCACAGATGATCCAGTGGGCAGCCAGGCTGACAACATTTGGGAAGGAAGTTTCTGGCAGTGACTGCAACGAAGTGTCCAGCTATAATAATTAAGGTTCTCTCTGTCACTCGTCCAATAGTCTAAGCACTCCAAGTCATCTATAGGCAAAGAATAACTTTCTCTTTGTACAAAAAGTGGAGAAAACCACCATCTGTTTTACTGAATGCACACTTTATGCCAGGCCCAAGAATCTAAGAAAAATTTCTTCTTTAAAAAGATTTCTTCTGAAGTATATTGAACCAACTATACTAGATAGTATTTATAAAGATTTAGATTTATTAAAAAAACATCAGAAACATTAATTCCAGTAACTAGAAGAGAGTGTAAATTATTGCTGAATTAGGGGAGCACTGAAGAACGAAAGCTTTTGTTATGTGTAAACTGGATTTCTGATCATTATTACTTTGAAATGCTTCCATAAGAGTAACGGGACATGAAATGAATCTGAATTACCACAAGAGGTTGGTGACATATGAAATGTTCTTGTCTGCAGCCATTTCTCAGACTTGGTTTCATCTGGCAGAACTGGTGGCACTTGAGCTTTGTGCCTGGTTAGCACTGATCAGAACCTATGGTTACCCGAATAAGGCTGATGACAGCAGCCAGCTCAAGAGTCCACACAGGGGCCATGTGGAACGTGCTAACTTACACCTTCCTGTGTCCTAGCTATCAACACCACCTAAGTAGACCACACTACCTGCCCAAATTCCTCTGGTTTTTTTGTTTTGCTACCAGGGATCGAACTCGGGACCTTGTGCTTGCGAGGCAGGCGCCAGAACCACTGAGCTAAATCCCCGGCCCCCCAAATTCCTCTGAACGAGCCTTTCAAGTATGGTGTTGGCTCACTGGATTTTGAGCAAGTGATGGGAGGAATCATGGTGCCTACATACTAAAACTGGCTGCATGCTTTCACTGAGTTTTGCTGATTTCCAGGATGCCCGCGTGACTGCCTTTTCAGTTCAGAGGTTCAGAGGCTACGACAGTTGGCCACAACCACCTCCGAGTCTTACCTTCATCCAGTTTCCTCTAATGTACCACCAGGAAGAATTTCTAACGCCCTGCTAGGGATATTTAATATGAACATGTGTTGTTTACATTCAAATTACAACTGATGCAACTGAGACATGATGTGCTTGGTAAACCTTCCCTTCAGCTTCACAGACGGGCTGTAGCCCAGATGGGCCTTTTGCCCCAAGTGCCCCAAATTTACTGAGCAACTGCAATGTGCAGACCCTTGTTTGCAAACAGAGTCTGGGATTCAACATTATGGTTTGGCTGGAGCACTTAAGTCTTTCAAACTATATAGTCCTTCTCTTTGTTTTTGCTTCTAACAAACTTGGTTATGTTCAAAAGATAAGGTCACCACCAAACCTTTCTGGGGCAATGAAAAGCAGCTCAAGCAGGCAGTGGCTTAGTCCTAAAGATTATTAGCTTTAAATACAATAGAAACGCCAAGACTCCAGGGAAAAGCAAAAACGTCTAAGGTCAGCAGCTACTGTGGATTTACATTTCCCAGCTCGGCAGAGGAGTTTTCAAGTTCACCGGGTCACAGAGTTACATTTTAGCTCTGCCAATCAAGATGAGATACTGCCAGTGCTTTCCCCACGCTTCACAAATCTGGAAAATCTTTCAGCGCGGCAGGCCCAGGAGACAGCAGCAGATAAAATATCAGCACATCAGATGGTTTATAATCTCAAGATGTTGGATAATGTTCCAGTGTACTTTCTTCTCCCTTCTTTCAACCAACAAGACTGCTCAGAGCAGACAGCCTCCAGGCATACACTGCAGCATCAAAACTCAGAGACGTTTTACCCCTCGGTGTCTGAAGATGTGCCCATGACTGAAGCCTTGTGCTTAGTCATGACTGAAGCCTTTAGTTACGACTGCCTTAAAAGTCTTAAATTGGGGCATGGATGATGAATTAAAGTTCAGGGAAATGCTTTCTTCATCTGTTTGGCAGCTGACGCCACGTTTAGTACTCTTTATTGCCTCTCTGCCCCAAAGAAAATGCTGTGATTTAAACACAGTAAATATTCCTGGAGGGAAAGTTATCGACTAGATCGAAGGGACTCCACGGAGCCCAGGCAGAGGAAACAGATCATAACCCCAGGTCAACAGAAGATAAGGAAGAAGGGGATTGAGAGAAGGAAACAATACCAGTGGTGGTGGGCAATTCTACGATTTGAAGAGGAGAGGAGAAAAGAATATAGGCAGGGAGTAATCAGTCTGAAGTACGAAAGGACCGGAAGGAAAACAAAGCAGCCAAATGGATGGAGGAGACTCTGTCCCTTGGGGAGGACAGGATGGGGATGCAGGGGCAGCCTATGGCAGAAATTTGGGGTGGCTGACGGAGATGAAAATGGAAGGAAGGCTCACGTGATGGCCGGTCTCCAAAATGGAGCCGTGAGCCTCACCTGGTTTTCCCGGCCCTGTGCAGGTCTTCCTACACTGAGTGGACTGACATGTGTGACTCCTAAGGTCCCATGCAAATGCTGGGGACTGGGTTCCAAAGCTGAGTCATGGAAACAAAAGCTTCTGCATGGCACTATCTCTTTCTGATCACTTGGTTTTAGGGAAAGAGAGCTGCCATGGTTTGAGGGGCCTGGATCCTGAGGACCTGAGGCCTCTGCAAAAAGCCAGCACTAAGAGGAGCAGTCGCCTTGGAACAAGTCTTTAGGCAGCAGAAGCCCAGGCATCTTTCCTGACTGGGACAGAGCTTAAACCAAGCTGCTCCCAAATTCCTGCCCCACAGAACAGTGTAAGAAAATAAACGTTTATTGCTGCATCAAGTTGAGGTTTTGGGCTAAGTCATTCCTAGGAAAGTCATGTATAGATTAGTAATGGGGTCAGACTACATGGAGGGGCAGGGAAACAGGCGGTGGGGTGGAGGTGAGAGCCAGGAGTGGAGAGAAAAGCAGAGGAGGTCATAAAAGGTAGTTCCCTTCCAAGTGTGGCCCCCCCCCATCCTCAGCTGCAGATCCCACGACTGCTTCCTGAACACTCGCTGCACCTTAAACCCCATCTTGTCTGCTCCCGGAGAAACTGGCCTGTGACAGGGCCCTGGAATCTGCTCTCCTTGGTGGTCAACCCGCAGCCTCCTAGCCTCTGTGAAGGTCACTTTGGAAGCAAGAAAACTGAGGCTCTTTACATGCTTAAGTGCCAAGGACCCTTGCTCTGGAGGTTTTTAAATACGTAAAATGTATAGGATTCCAAAAGAAAAAAAAATCCAGCTCTGACTTCTCTCGTGTTCACTGTCCTTACTGTACACTGCTGTATGGGGATGTCTGGAAGTGAAACTTCCTCCATGTGAAACAACCTGGAAACCCCGTGATTTACAGGAAGAATAACAAAGCCATTCTGAGTCTGTTCTCCATATCTAACCCATCACAACTCTGCAGTAGGTCCTGTGAATCCTTTTCCCAAATAAGGGAAATGTGACTTGCCCAAGGTCACCGAGCTTGGCATGAGTGGCCATACCATGACCAAACCAGGCACTCTGACCACCTCAGAGCCCCATTTCCAATCACACCACCCTGCATTTCCTCCAAAGGCAGGAGGGACGTCTTCCAGGCCCTGTGTAGCTGTACACTTTTGGGTGCCCATTCTGCCCAAATCCTCTGGCTAAGTGGGAACAAAGACTTTTGTCTTGGTTGCCCTTAGCGTAGCTAGGACAGGTTGAAATATTCACAGAAGATGCAGACAAAATCAAACAAGAGTCCCACAGACCTACAGTACGACCTGGCTGAAGTGGCCCCACTGCACAGGCCTCCAGGCTCGCAGTGCACCTGGCAGGATTGTACCTGGAGCTACCTCAGCAGAGGAGGCTGGGTCTGGGCTGAAGCACCTCCTCCCTAGGTGACAAGCACCAAGAGTGGCTCCACCTTTCAGGAAGGCCGGATTCCTTAAATCGAAACAAAAGCGAGCCAAGTTCTGGCACCTAGGGAATCGGTTCTGTGTAGGGGCCCAAGAGGGGCCTGCTGCATGGCCTTTCCCTTTAGTAACTTGTTGTACACATTTTTGGTCTCACTGTATTGCTTCTATTCACGTGTTTATCGCCCTGGTCTTGCTTGCTGCCCATGCCTCGGACTGGCAGCACTTACAAGCACAGGCTCTGCTTTCAGAGCCAGCCTTGCCACTGTGCCCACATCATGGCCTTGGTCACAGGCCCTGCAGGTAACATCACCTCACAGCCACACATCTGCTGGGCCTGGACCACACTATCCATCCCCACCCCGTGCCAATCTGGACGGTACCCAGCTCCACTGCTGACTTCCAAAGAAAACCCTACCCACTGGTCAATTCTGTCGAAAGGTTTACGGGGTAGAAATGCTAGGCATGTCAGTGGACTCGTTCACTTTCAGAGTGTTCGCATCAGATGCCTATAAACAAGCACTTCCCCTGGGTCTCTCAGGAAGGGCTGTCAAGAGATGTCTCCTCTGTCTTTCTACTCTCTTCATCCAGCCTTCCTGGAACCCCAAGATCTCTACCTGCACTCCAATCCAGCCCTCCTTGCCCCAACCTTCCTTTATGCAGAGCATCTGTCTGAACCAGGTGCTCAGTAGCAAACACGCTCTCCCACGGGACTTACAGAGCGCATCTCCTCAGTGTCCTCCGTGCGGCCAGAAGCAGGCCCAGCAGTGACAGGGAACAGTGAGGATCGCACAGGTTAAAGCTCAACCAGCCCCATGGACCTTGGGCAATCACTTCCCACCTCTGCACCTCAGCTGCTCCTATAAACGAGGGCTGAGCTGACTGAGGGGACTGAGGCGGCCTGAGGACACGCACAGTTTTCACCTGCTGTGGTTTTTGATAAGTACCGTCAAAAAACCCCTCCTCTGACTTAGCTTTCTTCCAGCTCCTGAGTTCTCTGGCTGAAGAGGCCCGACCTTGGACCTCCCTCTCTATCCGTGCAGAATCCAATCTGAGCAAGAATCCTGCTATGTCCTTTTAGGGAAGACCTTGCCGGCTGGCATCTGGCTTGCTGTATCACTCTGGCTGCGTTTAGCAATAACCCCATCAGGTCAGCTTAGCCAGAAATCCCTGGCCCCTGATGTTTCCTCTCCGACATCTACCACCCCTGTACCCCACCCTGCTCCTTTGCTCCACGCCTCTGCTTGTCCTTGCTGGCTCTGGGGATGAGCCCAATCTTCCCCCTCACTACAAGACCCCGTTACAGTGGTTCATTTGCCCATCAGAACCCTTCTCCTTTCCCCAATGGGTGAAGTCTCCCCAACCATCTGTAACAAGAGGCAGAACTTGGTGAATTTTTTAACACTGCCCAGGCAAGACCACAATTATAATCAGGGTCACTATAGTTTGGACTGGAAGCATCCCGCAAAGATCCACATGGTAAAGGCTTGCTCCCCAGGGAGGCCCTCTGGATAGAGCCTGGAGGTGAGGCCTGGGGAGGGTCCTGTGCCCCCCATGGGGGCTACAGGGCTCTAGTCCCTTCCTTTCTCCCTTGCTGCTTCCTGGCTGCCATGAGGCAAGGGATTCTGTTTTGCCACACACTCCTGTCACAATGTGTTACTTCCCCGAAGACCCAAAAGCAACGAGGCCAACAAATCTTCTATTGAAACCTCCAAAGCAGTGGTGATCCAATGCAAGTCTTTTCTCTCTGTAAGTTGATGATCTCAGACCCTTTGTTACAATACTAGAAGGCTGACTAACACAGAGGTGCAACCCTCAGCTGTCCTGATGTCTTTCAGTTGTAGGTTTAAAGAACCTTAATTATTTGATTAACATCCTATTTTTTAGAATCCCACTCTGAAAAACTTATTTGCAGTTTGAAGAAAGTTTTGCTTCCTCTACTGGCTTTGGTTCAGACCCTCAAAGAATATGATCTTTAATGACCACACAAGAATGGGCCAAAGCTGTCTTTTTTCACAAGGCTATTAAGGACATGAGTACTTTTTAAAGAGGGCTGTTTCTATATTCCTCATGTCTTTTTCTATGAGCAAATGAAAGTGACACCAATAATCTGAGCTCAGATACCTATCACTTATTTTCATTTTCAGTGCTTTCAATGTTCCCACCAAAATATAAATTACCAAGCATTAGCATAAGGGGGTGGTGGTGACAGAACAGCACATTCTGCTTACTGTTGACATCACTGCACTTAATTCCTAGTGAGAAAAACTTGGACAGGAAAAAGCCATCTATGCAGGAAGATGCAACGCCACACACCTATAATCCCAGCACTGTGGGAGGCTGAGGCAGGAGGATCCCAAGTTTTAGGCCGTCTCAAATATATAAAGGTGTAGAGATGTAACTCAGAGCAAAAGCCCTGCTGTAGGTTCAGTCCCCAGCGAGTGTGTAGGTGGGGGTGAGGGGAGTCTGCCCAAAGCTATGTCCCAGTAGACACAGAATGCAGCCTGGGATTGGTTTGCTTGCTTTTTGGGGTCAAGTCTCTGATTCTCTGGAACCCAATTATCTATCCCCCGAACCATTAAAGCATCCAGCTAGGATAAATAGTTCCTGCCCATGAAAACCAGTTCTCCATTGTCAGATATTCCCTCTTAATTGATCTCAATAAGCTATTTTAAATGAACAAATGCCAAGGAAAATGCACAGCACTAACACATGGTAATTATCTATAATTCTTCATTTTTAATGTCACTGAAAAGAAAAAAGTAATGCACACATGGACAGATGCTGACTAGAGCTTTACAAAGACATCAAAATTAGGGTATTGGGTAGAGTCGAGTAACTTGCCTATAAATCTGCTTGAAAAGCAGGTTTTCATCCCAGTGAAAATAGATGCCACAGCTGGGAACTGGGAAGCGTAAAACCTCAACAAGGCAGGGACCTGGAAAACAGGAAATGGCTAGAGATGGGGCCTAAAAGCTAAATCAGACTCATTGAGCTACTAAATATTTAAGGTAAATTTTGGTGATTTTGAGAAGAGGAGAAAGAGACAACATAGCTTTTTAGACAGGGTGTTTTGTTTTTGACAAATTAAAGAACTATAATCCCATTTTAAAGGTCACTTAAAATCAGTCATCCTCATTGAACAGATGAGAAACAAATCTGGAGGTTTTGGAGCTATGAACATGAACTCACAGCCTCAGGAATGGGGAGGGGCTGAGGCAGCCACAGGAAGACACTGCTCTTTATTTTACTTACAATCTCATCTGCAAGTGGGCATTTAATAAGCAGACGATCTCTCTCTCTCTCTCTCTCTCTCAGAGCAGTGATAAAAAACCCTTGAGCATTTACTATGTCCTACATGCTGGGGTTGTTGCAGAAATGAAAGTATATCCAGCACAGAACTACTGTAACAAGTTCACCTTATTTTTCAACAAATGTAGTCACATTTGAAAGACTCCTTGGATCTTCTTTCCTTAAGTGCAAGTGACCTTGCGCTCTGTGCAGGGATGGGTGGGTGCACACAGCGTCCTGCGTACTTCTGTGAGGGTACAGTGCCAGCCCTGAAGCCGTGCTCTCTATTGCCATTAAGCAGGACCAACTGACGCAGTGCCAACAAAAGAAAAGGACCATCTTGGGCTCAGAGGTGACAATGAACGGAGAAGAAATAAGGGAGCCCAGGTTACTCATGGGTAATTGAAAGGGGGGGAGAGTGGCCAAGACCCAGGGTGATCAAAGACGAAGGTCCTCACCTCATGATCCCATGCAGCCCTACATCAAGGACCCCACTTCCACCCTGGAGTGACTTTTTTCTTTTTGTTATGGGATGGAACCCAAGGGTGCTCTACCACTGAGTTACATCTCTGGCCTTTTTTAATTTTTATTGTGTGATGGAGTCTTGCTAGTAAGTCGTCAAACTCATGATCCTTCTGCCTCAGCCTCCTGAGTTCTAGCTAGGATCACAGGCGTGTACCACATCTGGCTAATAAATGACTTTGCATGTGGCTCCTTAGAGCCACTTGTCTTTTGCATTAACAAATGATGCAACAACTGGAACTAGAAAAGAGGTGAATCACCCCAAATTTTTTTTAACCCCAAATTATTTTTACTGTCTCTTTAAAGATACTCAGATTAATAACAGTGCACTTCCAAACCATCATGGAGAAAACAAGCTGGAAAAGAAATCTGAAAATAATTAACCAATTAGTGATTTTTAATTTACATAACTTTTTTGGGAATTGACAATTAAGAATTCCATCAAAACCATCACAAATTTACCGATGCCAACTCAGTGCTTCAGAAATGTACCTGGCTCTCGTGATAAATATCAGGAGTTTCCAGTAATTAGGAGTAGGTGAGAGCTACGTGCTCTTTACCCCCAAACTTACTGTCAGTGTCAGTCCGAATTCCATCAGAGGACCTCAGTGAGCCGGCACAAACACAGGCAGAATTTCCGGCAGAATTTCTCTTTTTGTACTCAGGCACTTAGAGGAGCATCCCGAGTTCACTCAGGAACACACGCCATTCTCAGGGGAGGACAAACAAAGCTCACAGTTGAGTGGAGAATGTGATGGTCCACAAAGTGGGGCAACCACAGACCTCATGCACTGCTTTGATGGCATCAGGATGCTGGGCCAAATAGGTTCTGATTCCTTATGCATTCAAGGCTGGTGGGTCTACCTACCATTCAGTTTACTGATAGAAAACACTCTTCAACATCCATTTGTGGGAATAATGTGGGTATTCTTTTAGAATGCACAAAGTCAAATTATGTTAGTGCCTCCTTAATATTAAAATCCTGATTCTAAGTAAGATTTTTTAAAGAATTATGGTGTTCTCCAAGATTCTGCCATTACAAACCATTTTGACAACTGGAAAAGTATTTATTGTACTTACTCATGTTATGTTCAATCCTAACCACAACCTGGCATTCCTGTTTTAGAGATGAGAACACTTTAGTTGGGAGAAGTTAAGAAAGTTGGGCAAAATTACAACAGGACCCAGCATTCAAAGCTGGTTCTGCCTGACTCCAAATCCCTACACATTTTTCTGTCTGTTACTGCACTCAAGCCCCTAGACAAATGTAAAGTGTTCGAGTACACAATTCAAAATAGCAAAATCAGACAAACACATCACTGATCCTATTTCATACCTTCAATCCTCTGAAACTTCCTGGGCTGGTTGGAGAGGAGCTGGAGGATTTTGTAGATTTAGGAGTGGAAAGTTGGCTGCTGGGAGTTCCGTTAACTGACCAGGAGACAACAAAGGAGACAGAGATAATCAAAACCCAAAAGAGCTAGATTGTGTGAAACCACTGAACACATGCACAATATTGCTCCAATAAAACTTCAGTTTACTTAAAGCTCAAAGCAGATGGCAAATCAGCAAAAAGCAAAAATAATGTATTCCATTGCATTACAGACAAAAAAAATCAGACAAGGAGTGAAACTACAATTATCTTCAATAATAGTTTTCCAACAGTGATATAAACAAACATCTAAGACATAGTGGAATTAGAGGTTTGTGGGAGAACTTGTCCATATGTCCTGGCTCTCAAGAGGTAAAGGACTGGCTGCTACATTACGATTTACCAGGAAGGTTGTTCCATAACCTCCAAGATCCATCCACTGTCTTCCTGTATCCCAGCCTGAATGACGACAAGTTCTGACAGCTCTCGTGAATCAATTGCACCACAACCCAAACATATTTTCTGAATATGTTTTTGTTTTTTTTTACTGAAGATTGACCCAGGGCCTCACACCTGCTAAGCACATGCTCTACACAGCCCCGCACCTCCACCCCCTCAGTACGTTCCTCCTGGAAAGGGAAAATTACTTATTGTTTCCTTTAATCTTTACTTAGTTGCTTGAAGGCCATAAAAGGCCTTCCTCAACTTTTTAAAAAATCTATACTAGTTATTTCTAATTCCTTCCATTTTGTTTCCTTCACGGCTTAATTTCCTCATTACTTAGCAAATCCCTGTAGTTTTTCTATACGGCCCCTCCAAACCTCCATAAACTTCCTTGGTTGAAATCCTGATTTAGATTCCATGCCAGGAAAAGTATGGCTGACACTTCTTCAGAGGAAGGTTAATTCACACTGTGTTTTACAGAATGCTGGTTACATGCTGGTTACACAATGCTGGTGCACATCCTGACTGTGTCACCTGGATCTATTTCTGCAGGGACTTTGCAAAGCTGGTTTAACATCTACTATTAGTTTTTCCTCCTCGAAAGAGTACTTATAATCCCTTTTATTAATAATCCTCAAAGCTTTTGAATGAATACTGCCATTCATCTTTATGGATAAAAAAGCAAAATCTGTCTGGCTTTTTTTTTTAAAACATGAGAGAGTGCTAGATGATTCTAATAAGTATAAAAAGCCAAATGCAGAGATAAAGGCCCAAAAGTGAGTACCAGTCCTTAAATATATTTAGATCATCTGGATCAACAAATATTTATGATTAGATGGATCATCTATAGACAGATATATCTGTACTCATAGTCATTATTATATCACTCACTTTAAAAACTCCGTAAACATGGGCCGGGGATTTAGCTCAGTGGTTCCGGTGTCTGCCTTGAAAGCGCAAGGTCCCGAGTTTGATCCCCGGTACCAAAAAAAAAAACTCAGTAAATGTGACACTTTTCACTGATTTTTAAATTTCCAAACTTTAATTTTTCTAATTCTAAATTACTCAGTTCAGCTTTCTAGATTTTCTTAACAAACTTATGTGGTACTTTGAGTACAAGTAACTGCACAATTGGAAACATTTAAGAGTATTCAGCAGCCCTTATTATTTCTCAATTGAGTTAATTTCAATTAATGTTATTTCTTTTAAAATAAAGTAGGTGAAACATAAAGGCAATGACACGATCTATCTGTATGGCACTATACTGCCATCGTAAGTTTTTTCCCAAGTGGCAGCATGTACAACGTCAAGGGTGCCTGCCCCTGCAAACTGTGAGCCTTGGATGATGACGACCTGCTTTCTGTAACAAAGGTACCATTTCGAGCCAGGCATGGTGGCACAGGCCCATAATCTCAGCACTCTGGAAGGCTGAGGCAGCAGGATCCCAACTGAGCAGTTCAGAGGTTTAGCAAGACTGTCTCAAAGTAAATTTTTAAAAAATTGAAAAGGGTTGAAAGTATAGCTCAGTGCAAAGGCCCTGGGTTCAATCCCTACAACTGCAAGAAAAAAGAAAAAGTTTTTAAAATAGTGCCACTCTGCCGGGTCCGCTGATAATGCAGGAAGGAGGCTGTGCATGTTTGGGGCTGGAAGTACACAGGAAACCTGCACCTTCTGCTCAGTTTTGCTGTGAACCTAGAAACTGCTCTAATAACTGGTCTCTAAAATATTTATTTCAAAGGATTCACATAAAAGAGAGATTACTGTGAATGATAAATTAGAAAGCTTGCTGTGAGCCCAGAATGAATTTCATTTTTTTCTTTCCTCCAACCCACGCGACAATCAGCTCCTCATTATCAGCACTGTCAGCTTTCACTCCTATTCAGACACCATGCTGACAGCAAAGGCTTCCTTGAAATGGGCACAGAAAAGGGACGAAAGGGGGGAAATCTGTTCCTGCACATGGCTGTATCTCTAGCAAAGAGAAAATCCACTCCTTGCCTAAACAACGTGTCTTAGCAAGATTCACTGCCAACCATTTAACCCACATCAGTAATAACCGTGTGGCCGTATTTCCCCCAAACTCACATTCACTCTAAAGAGCACTAGCTGTGTGTGGCCTCACAGTTCTCAATAGCATCTGCAAGGTTCTAAAGTGTTCTCGAGTGAGAAGTCCTGAATTCCGTCTACTTGCACACTTCTCTGCAGTGCGGGTAGCTAAATGGACTCTGGACAGCACCATGTGGCAGCTGCCACACCACTGCTGCAGCCCACAAGGATCCGGCATCTTCACAACACTCCCCACTGCTCCACCCCTCTCCTGATTTTCCCTCCTAAAATCTTATCCCTTTCCACTCAACAGTAAGATAGAAACGTGGGGGGCAGCTTTTTGTTTCTTTATTGGCTCTAAATAATTTTTATCTTGTAGACTATGAAAGATTCACAAGCCTGAAACACAAAATAAGAATTTTTAAGGCTTAAATTACAGTAACAACCCATTTATGTTACCCAGAATTGACGTCTATTAGCTGAAAAGGGGGAGAGTGGCCAAGACTATTTTGGTAGAGATTTGTTGAAGGGTTCAGTGAATCAGAAGACTTCATTCAAATTAGCCCTTTGGCCCCACAATTAAAAGGGTACCATATTATGTTTACAAAGTTACTTGCTCTGTTTGAAATTCCAATCATTCCCTTGGAATTCTCTTTAAGCCACGTTGCCAAGCTGGCCTTGAACTCCTAGGATCAAATGGTCTTCCTGCCCAGCCGCCCCGGTAGCTGGGAGGACAGGTGTATACCAGCACACCAGCCTTTCTTACAAATTTTAAAATGGCAACAAGTATGGCACAGTCTGTAAAGGCAAGTGATACTACTTCCGGCACTGTGGCTTCTAATAATACAAAACTCTTTCTCTCCACTGACAGAGAATGGGGAAAACAGTATGGATACGGATATGCTTGATGGACACCATGAGCAGCTTTCTTCAGAATCTCAGTGAAGTGCCAGTCGTTGGCTCCAGCTTGCAGAGTTCTGTAATAGCAGTAAGTACTGAATATACTTTGATTTAAACTCTTATAAGAGCACTGGTCCTCGGAAATGTGATTTTAAAATCCCACAACTTCTACCTACTCTATCCAAATACGGGTTCTGCATACTAGTGTACTGGTGTATGCAGAATGCTACAGTTGTCCTTAATCAGTTTTTAACCACACCAAATTCAAGTATAATTTTTTCGATTAATCATTTATGCACAATAGTAGGCTCGTGATGGAGCAGTCCGTCTGCAGGGCAAATGTGGCAGTGAAACATAGTTCAGCCTGCTAATTTTCCTCTCTGGACCATAGTGGACAAAACTGAATTGCTCATATCTGAATTTTAGACCATTCTCTCCATTTTCATTTAATTACTTTACTGATGTGATAAGCATTTGTAAGCCTATCCCTTAAGAGAAAAGCTAGGAAATCTATATCCACCATGTGATCTTCCCCAGGTCATTGTGTTTATGCAAATTTCATATATCAGCTTTCCTAGTTTTAAGATATTTTACAGAGAGAGAGCATAATGCAATTTAAAATAAGGTCAATGGCCGAGAGACACATCTTTAAAATATTCTAAGTGTCAACTGTCGTATGTTCAAAGAGAGTACTGAGTCTGTAACTTTATGAAAATAATTATCTGAAAACTAAAAAGTACAGGGCTGCCTTCTTATAATACAGGAAACACCTCATAATCCTATTCTAGCGTATTCTATTATCAAACACTTTGAATTCTAAGATTTAAATGAGTCCTAAGCACTTAACCCCAGGAAGGGAATGGAGAGAAGCAAAGTATACTTGTTTCTATAGCCATTTTGTGTTCCTAACACACGCTAGCACTTTTTCAGTAATAAAAACATTTCCAAGCTGAACTAGAACACAGACCCCCGTGTGGTGACGATGTCTCCTCAATTGCTGCATCTCAACTACACACGGATTGGCACTGGGCAATCTTCTGATAACTGTCCCTCTAATGAACAAACGAGGCTGAGGTGTTCTGCACACTGAGAAGCATTTCATACTGCACAGATGTACACTGGAATAAGCCAGATACATTCATGGAAATGGAGCAAAAGGAAACAGAAATGGGCAAAAGACAAAAACAAAACTCAGCACAGCGACAAAGCCATAATGCTCACGGCTCACCTGGGGATTTGGCTGAAGAATAGGCACTGGAGTAGTGGCCACCTCTCTTTACTGTACACATGCAGTATATACAAGCAGAGGAGACAGTAAGGAGAGTGGTTATTCAGCGATCTAAACGTGTATACAGAAACAAGGGTAAAACAGCCTGCCCTAAGAAGAAAGACATGGGGCCCAAGGGACACAGAGAAAAGTGGAATGTCCAAAAAAGTCTACAAAGTTTGATGCGCAAAATGGTCTTTATTGGTATTATGTTGATGTATTCTAGATATCGGGAAAAGCATTGGGAAAGCAAATTATTCTTAATTACTATAAATAAACCCATAGAATCAAGTTTTTGAGATATTTATGTAGTTTTTAATGTTTAAAAAATGCCCACTCAGAATTGTGACAAATTTATAGGCTTAGGACCTGAAAGAAACTTACTCAGAGGAATATCTAACTCTTAAATAAGTACTACCTTCCAACAATAATCATGGCTACTATTATATTGCTCAATGAAGAAAAGGCCCGCAGAAACTTATCAAGTCCATGTATTTCTGTGTGAAGTCAATGTTTTACACCAGAAAAGATATTAAGAAAATAAATGTGGTCAAAATGTGAAACCTTTCCATGTAAACAGCAGAAGGGTTCAGATAATAGGGTTTTCTTGAGAACATGAAGAACAAAAACATGCAAGTCTCTCAGAAGACTCACAGCTTTGGAAAACAGACCTAACCTTTTGGTTTTAAAAATCACCTCTATTGAGGGGCCGGGGATTTAGCTCAGTGGTTCAGCTGCCTGCCTCGAAAGCATAAGGACCCAAGTTTGATCCCCAGTACCCAAAAAATACATAAATAAAATAACCTCTATCTGCTGTTCCGAAACCTGGCTGTGCACAAGCCTGGCACCAATTCCTGCTTCACCAACATTCAAGAAAACTGAAGGAGAAGGACCTGTCTGTGCCGTGAGCGGCCACCACCCTTCACTCATACCTGAAGCTGGCGATTTGCTGCGACGAGAAGGCCCAGGGCTTTTGGATCCAGAATACTTAACAGCTGAGGATCGAGAGTAAGACGACTTCAGGACCCGGCATTCTGGTCAGGAACAGAAGAGCATTCAGTACATGAAGTTTTAGCAGAGCAGAAAGGCATGCCACATGCGACCATGGTCCACTATGCCCATGTACTACTGGACAGCTTCCCTGTTTCTGAGTGGGGTATCACTATGTGGTTCAGGCCGCCCTCCAACTCACAATGACCCTCCTGCCTCAGCCTCCCCGCAGTTCTAAGACTGCAGCAGTCCACCACTGAACCCGGCTGTCTGACAGTGCCACTGTAATACTGGGATCAAACCCAGGGCCATGCACATACTAGGCAGCTGCTCTACTGGGCTACATCCTCAGCCCAACTAAATAGCTTTGATGTACAAAGCAACCGAACAAAAGTACACCTGAGGTTATCTTCAGTTAGGCTGCAGAACCCGTGGCACTGGCTCACACTTCCAGATGAAGTTCTTGGTGAACACGGGATCCCAGGGACCTAACTTGATACACAGGTCCTGACCTGCACGTGTGGAATTTTCTAAATCAGCAGCACTAACAAGCAAAGACTATATGGTCATCATCTTCTCCAGCTCCTTGGCTTTTATTTTGAATGGATAAAGGACCCCTGACTGTCTTACTTTCCATCTTCCAAAAATACAGTGCACTGGGGCCGGGGATTTAGCTCAGTGGTTCCGCCACCTGCCTCACAAGCAAGCACAAGGTCCCAAGTTTGATCTCTGGTACCAAAAAAAAAGGGCAGTGCATAGAAAAATGAGGAAAATCACTTTAATCAATAATTTATCTTTCTGTAAGTTGCCAAATAAAAGTGTTTGGAGTTCCAGAGTACTAATTACAGCTAGAATAATCTCTTCTAATTCGAATAACTAACAACAGGAGTTTTAGAGTCACGTAGATTTTCGGTGAATCGTGGACCTGATGTTTGCTAACTAGGAGACCTCAGTGTCTTCCCCAAGAAACTGATAAGACCAAAATCTATTTCATAGCCTTGTTATAAGAGTGAAGTTAGATAAAATATTGTCTTAATTTACTTTAAAATATTTCAATTTATGAAGAATAAAATGTGAGTTAGTTTCTAATCGGTACCCCAGGGGCAGTGGACTCACATGTGGAGCACACTAGTCAGGAAAATAATACGGGGCATCTGAGAAATCTAATCAAACCCTTACACAAAGGGAACAATGGCAACTTCTGCTTAATTAGCACGGTGGAAGTCAGAAAGCCTTCTGCGGGAGGACCTCTTCCAAACATTTGAAAGGCAGTGCTAGCTTTTATGAGCAGGATAGGTAAACATTTAGAGCAAATAACCTGGGAGTTCACAGCTATACCTTGGGCTTAGAGTCAGAGCTGGTCCTGCACCTGGCTTTTCTGAGACTTTATAACTTGGCTAAGATTAGCCTAGCCAAATTCTACACATTCTGAGTGGATCTTTAATGCAGGATGTTGTCAGAAGCTTAACAAATGTTTTGTTCTTGTTAATATTACCCAACTAAACCTGGAATGTATCATTTGGTTTCTGTATCTCAACTTTCAATGTGATGACTATTGCTACCGAAGTATTATGGAACTAAAGCTAAAATTAATAAAGATATAAAATACAGTTGATAACATTAGGCAGGGAAAAACTCAAGGTCTCAAGACAAACTAAACAGACCCATTCCAAAGGGGCATGAACTGAAGCCTTCTTTCTTCTCTCAGAAGTTGGTTCAAGTAACAATGACCTGGGCGGAAGGACATGACACTCCTTGAAGGCCCACTCAATCAGACCAATCATATAAAGAGAGTCTGAGCCCTCATTCGGAGCACCTGGCATACTGGTACTTGTCTACCTTCAGGCTTTAAGTTACCTTCCTTCTCTACTGCTCTAAAAATCTACCGCTTTACAATAAACTCTGCCCACACTCTGTACAACTGCCTGTGTCTTGTCTAGATCCTCTCATCAAAGACACAAAGAAGGGCCAGGGATTTAGCCCAGTGGTTCCACTGCCTGCCTCAAAGCACAAGGTTCCAAGTGTGATCGCTGGTACCAAAACAAATAAACAAACAAACAAAGACACAAAGAACCAAGCAGCCTCACTGGCTCCTTGCAGTAGTTGGACCTGGCTTCCAGGTGACAACAGGTAAGTGTATTTCTGTAGACCTTAACCTCACAGCACAGGGCATAAAAAGGACATTACCTACAAGTAAGGCCTGTATACTGAGATTATCAACTTAAAGTAGGGCCTCTCTAATGGAGTAATACAATATAGAAACACTTAAGGAAATACAGCAGAGGTGAAAAACAAAACAGAGGATAGGCAAACTGCAAGCTATGAATAACTGATACAGTATAACAAGAAAGAATGGCACAAGATGTTTTAATACCACAGAATGAATCATCTCAAATTTTAAAAAGTGATGACAGGCATGGTGCTACATGCCTGTAATCCTAGCACTCGGGAGGGGAGGCTGAGGCAGGAGAATCACCACAAATCTGAGGTCAGCCTGGGCTATATAGTGAGTTCAAGGCCAGCCTGAACTACATACTATGAGACTCTGTCTCAAAAAACAAAACAAAACTCAAATTTTAAAATTCATAGATTATCACTATTTACGTGGCAATATATTTCTCTAATTCTGGACTGCCACAACCACTGTGACTCTAAGTCATCTAATGTTCATCTACTTTTTTTTACAGACAATATTCCCCAAATGTAAGAGTGAGACTGTATCTCTAAGATCGCTCTCCTCTGTGAAATGTTATGTTTGCATAATTTTACCTCACTTAAAGATTATCAGCTAAAACAACCACTATTAGGTAATAGGTTTGAAGTAATAAAGATAATAAAGTCATATTCATAGAATCAATAACATTTGAAATCGCTTAGATCATTGCTAATTAGTTGAAAACTCCATACACTGACAAAAATTAAGAAAAAAGGACTTTTTCCATTCTACCCACAAAACAGCTTTTTCCCCCAAAATATATAAACAATGCATGTATTCTTTTGTTTGTAATGTTTTAATAAAACCAATGAGATAAAAAAGAAACCTTAGATCCTCACCATTAACAATTTAGCTATTACTCTTTATAGTCTTTGGTTTGTGTGTTTACGGTACTGGGGAGTGAATCCAGGCACTCTACCCCTGAACTGCCTCCCCAGCACTTTTCTAAAAAGTAGTACTGAAGACTCAATCCAGAGCCTTCCAACTGAGCTACATCCCCAGCTCTTTTTATTTTTTATTTGGATACAGAGTCTCACTAAGTTACAAGGTTCCAGGTTAGGCTGGAACTTACAGTCTCCCTGCCTCGGCCAGCTAAGGGTCATGGAAATGGTCAGTGAATGGCCTCACTTACCACTGTGATCCAGGACAAAGTCATCTTGGGCATAACGGAATTTTTCAGGTCCACACGCGATAAAAACATCATCATCACCAAAAAAGTCTTGCAGACAAGTAACCTGAAAAAAGAATCACATCCGAAAAATTAGAAACATTAGAAGTGAAATAGCCAGCAAAACTGAACACATTTTCCATCCGCATCTATAATACTGAGGGGGACCAAAAGCTGCTGTATAGCGCATGGCATTTCCAAGCACTTTGCCTTCACGAAGCCCGGACACTGTTTCTCAATCTCAACAAGCAGAAGGGAGGGCTGGTTCTCAGCACATACCGACCCCCGTTTCTCACGTCAAGACATAATGCAAGGTTACGTGGTTTTCCCCAGGGTTTCCTTAAGGACGGTGGCAAAGCTGGGATTGAAGGAGGCCCCCACTCTCTGTTTAGTGTACTTTTCTCTCATGTGTGACCTCGGGCCTGACTTCTCTGTCCCTCTGGTCCTTGCGTGGACTGCTCTGGGGACCAACACCCCAAAACTTCTCAGCACGATCGCTGCCTGGTTCAGGATGCGGTTGGTGAGTTAATACTCATCCCTGTCACAACGGGATCAGAGGGAGCCTGGCCGAGAAGCCGAGGAGATCTGAGCTGAGGGCTCTCCCAGGCCTGTGCCCAGGGAGCAGTCTGGGCAACACGCTCAGTCTTCAGAAAGCTGCCTCCGTCCACACCATCGCGGTTTCAGACCACGCAGCCCTGGGCTGTCCCAGAGAACACGTTCTTCACCCACGCATCCCACTGCCAACCAGCGGCACCATCTTCCAGGGCTTGGCACAGGGACAGGCTCTACTGCACTGTTTCTCAATGGGCTGCATAAAAATTGTTTTAAGTAGGGGCCAGGATTTAGCTCAGTGGTTCCACCGCCTGCCTTGACAGCTCAAGGTCCAGAGTTCGATCCCCAGTACCCAGAAGAAAAAAAAAAAAAACAAAACTTTTTTAAGTACTTCATTTCCAATGATGAAATCTTTAAACACTGCTGCAGTACTTGAAAGGCTTGAGCTATCTCAGTGATCCTTGTGTCTTCCTGATGATTATTAGCTTTTTTATTGGGCAGGGGGAAATTTCACGGTAGAGTTAGAAAACAAAGCTCCAGAGAGAAGACAGTGAATAGATACAATGCGGATGGCACAGGCCATAGTAACTAAATATCTCAGATGATGCACTTCTTTGCTTTTTTTGCAAGCCAGAATGTCAACATACAGACACTAAGTGGAACTGGTGTGCATTTGAACTCATTTTTCCCACTTCTTGTCAGGCAAGACTTGGCTTCAACAGCTTGGGCCACAGTGTGCCAGGCTTTCAAGTAGAATGGTTTGATCCGGGCAGTCGTTTTTCTCTCTGTTTTCCCCCAACCCCTCACATCTAGTCCTTCCTACTTCTTACCCAGTTCTCGTGTTTCCGCGCATTCTCCTGGGTTCACACTCGTCCCTTCTTGCCCACTCCCGCTGCACTGCTCCTCCGCAGGTTATCAAACCTCCAGTCCCATGGTGCGCGCTGGTTTTGCCCATTATCGTTCAGTCTCTCGCATGCATGCCCCGGACTCAGTGGCTTCTCACTGACAGGACGAACTCCCTCGGGGGCTGGCCCACCTGGCCCTCCCCCTCCTCTGTGCCTCCTTTTCTGCTCACTCAGCCACAGTCGGGCTGCTTTGAGTTCCTATCTGATTTTTAAACATCTTTTTAAAAGTAGTCTCCACATACCACACAATTCATCCATTCAAGGTACTCAAGTCGATGGCTTTTAATATATTCTGAGTTGTTCAGCAATCCCTGTAATCCATTTTAGAATGTTTTCATCGCCCCAGAAAGAAGGTCCATATCCACAGCAGTCGCACCCCATGCTCCCCACCCCTTTCTTCCAGGCACCCATAGTCCACTTTCCGTCTCTGTGGACCTGCCTGCTCTGGATATTCCGTGTACAATGAAGCACACGGTAGGAGGCATTCAGAGACTGGCTTCTCTCGGCCTCCAAGCTTACCCGTGTGTGGCACGGCTCAGCCCTCTGTTTCTTTCGGCGGCCATAGGCACACTGCACTTGCTGCCCACTCACTGAGTGCTGGGTCCCTGGGCTATTTGCACCCCCGTGCTGCTCCTGACGTCAGCCCTTTCCAACCACTCTTCAGTGCCACAACCTTGGAAGCTTCCAGTCCATCACTGCCTGGGGCCTAGTGAAGCTCAGAATGAGGCTGGCCAGGAGCTGCTCCTTCTGGAACTGAGTCACAGACTGAGAAGAGCTTCTCTGGGGCGAGGGGCACATAGCTGGGATCCCCGCTGCTACCACTACCGCTGATGTTTTGGAGGGGCTGAATTACCTCACCACTTAACCTCTCCCAACTCTCCTGTGAGATGCTGCCTATCCCTACAGAACTGAGGACCATACTATTATCCCTCTCCTCGTTCACAAATAGGAAAGCGTATGTATCTCAGGAGGGAAACTACCCTTACACAGGCAATGAATGCACACATAGAAATTTAGATGCAAGATTTCCACTTCGAACATCTCTGCTTTCATCTACTTTTGTTTTGTTTTGGCCGTGCTGGGGCTGAAACCCAGGTCTCTGCACGTGCTGGGCAAGTCCTCTTCCACGGAGCTGCATCCCCCGGCTCTGTGCTCTAACCTGAACACTGCTGCTCTCCCTCACTGGGGATCCCATGGTTCACTTTCCTACTATGGCTCTTACTCATTGTACTTTGATAGTCATTTATGTCTATCTTATACTTCCAACTACTTTGTTTTTTATGTATATTTATTCAACAAATATTGGATCCATTTTTATTTCCTTGGCCAAGTAAAACAAATATCTATGTAAGTTTAACTCAGCTTTTTAAGAACTAAAAATTTTATTTTTTAATCAAATTAGAATGAAAAATAACCACCTTTCTAAAAATACAGGTGAATGTCTGAAAAAACAAGTTAATCTTTAATTGATCTTATTACAAGGAAGTATTTCACCTGGTACTAAATTAGTTGGCATTTGACTAGAATGACAAAGTTTATTATGTAAAATAAAAATACTTAACAGGCCTCAGGAATAGAACAGATCAAAGAAGTGACTTATTTTCCACACCAGTTCTACATAGGGCTTCCTAACCTTCTGTTAATGATTTCACCTGTCAATTTAAGTTTGGGTTTGTAGTTTGTATATTTGCCTCCTTTGATTCAGGTTCTAGTCACTGAATACATATTTGGCTAATTAGTTAACCAAACTATATGACTTTCAATTAGGTCAGATATGCCTCAAGTAAGTCATTAATACTCTCAAAAAATAACTTCTAGGAGGCTGAAGCAGGAGGATCACAAGCTGAGGCCCACCTGGGCAACTCTGTGACTTAGTGAGACCCTGTCTGAAAACAACAGAAAAGGGCTACGGGTATGGTTTAGTGCAAATAGCCCGGGTACAATCCTCACTGCAGCAGTGCTAAAAAAAAAAAAGCTATCAAGAGAATAAATGGTACAACTGAAACAAACTAAACATGCATCCCAATTACATTACAAATATTTACTCAGGACAGTGGCATACTTCCTAAATTATGAAACCCTTTCCCCCTCCATTTAGTCAAAACATCTTTATTCAGCACTTAACTGCCAAGTACTATTCCAGGTGCTAGAGATATCAGAAAAAAAAAACACAAAAGTTCTTATCCTCACTGAGCAAATATGGGGAGAAACAATGAACAAATGCACAGCTGGATGTATGCAGAGTGAGAAGGCAGTTTGGGGAAAGGTCAAGCACAGAAAGGGATGGACTGCAAAATATCTCACTGCCAAGGTGACTTCTGCACAGAAAGCGAGCAAGGCTCGTGGAGCACCTGTGGGAAAAGCACTCCAAGCACAAGGAACAGAATGAACAAAAGCCCTATGGAGAGATCAGGCCTGGATGTCCACAGGAAACAGCAAGGGAAAAGTCCCTGGAACACAGTGAGAGAGACGAGAAGGCCCAGAAGGAGCAGAGATCAGAAGGCACAGGGAGGCAAAGCAGGCTGTGTGGGCCTTGGCAGGCATCAGCTTTACTCTAGATGGGAAACAATGGGTGTGTGCACAAGAGGACTTGTGTGTTAGTAGGGTCTGAGTGAAACTGCACTATAAGAACTCAACAACCTCAGGAAACCAAATGATCCCATTTAGAAACAGACAGATGATCTAAACAGATACTTCTCAAAAGAAGAAACACAACAGATCAACAAGTATATGAGAAAAATAATACCCATCAGGAAGATGCAAGTGAGATATCATCTCACTCCAGTCAGATGGCTATCACCAAAAAGAGCAAACAAATAAATGTTAATGAACATCCAGAGAAAAGGGAATTTTTTATACACTGTTAAAGGGAATATGTGATAGTACAGCCACTATGGAGGTCAGCATGGGAGTTCCTTAAAACTGAAAATGGAACCACCATGCTCTAGCAAGCCTACTTCTGGATGTATATGCAAGGGAGATGAAACTGGCACATCAAAACCACGTCTGCACTCCCATCTGCATGGCAGCTACACCACAGCCAAGGTGGGGGACCAATTGCGGAGGGGTCCATTAATGAAGGAACCAAGAAAATGTGGTGCACCATCCATGTACACAATGGAATGTTATTTGACTATAAAAATAGTGACATTCTAATAAATGGAATTATAAGACACACTACAAACAGAACAGAGGTACAAGATGATGACCATGACCAAAGGAGGATCTAAACCAATACCCACAGAAGGGGAATGGGAAATCTGAGCTCTGTTTTCACTGTGGTGGTGAACCCATGGCCACAGCGGGGTGTTTGTTATCATATTGAAAGTTCTAAAAGGTTCGCCAACACTGGTTAACTCACTTGTGTATCTAAACTACAGGCACCAGCCTGTGAATCATGAGCTGACCACAAGCTTTTGCTGAGAGTGACAAAATAAACCTCTAAGCCTACTGCCACCACACACGTGCACACACACACACACATGCATGCACACTTGTGTAGCCACAAGTACTCTTTGGACAAAATACTTAACCTGAGGTTGTTTCTCCATCTGCAACACCCACAAGAAATCAATTCCACTTAAGCTACAAAGATTAAGTATGATAACGTGTGAAAGCTGTTGGTGCTTTATTTCATTGATTCACTGTCTCAATTATTTTTTTAAAATGTACCTTCATGGACAATTCTTCCCTACAATAATAAACAAGTTAGTAACTAACACATTTAATAAATTAGGTATTTTCCCAGAAAATACCCCTGACAACTTGTAAATGTTTCACTGATGGCCTTTACTTGTAGAAATTATAGTCAACAAATTGAGATTATTTTACTTTTACTTTACTTCATTTCATTTCACTGAAGAACTGGAGATTAAACCCAAGGCTTTCACCTGAGCTCCATTCCTAACCCTTTTTATTTTATCTGAGATGGTCTTGCTAAGTTGCCCAGGCTGGGCTCCAACTTAGCATCCTCCTGCCTCAGTCTCCAAGAGTGCTGGGATTACAAGTATGCACCACCATGCCCAGCTGATGTATCTTAAACTCCCAGAAACGCTACACAGAAATGTGACTTATATAATATACACATGCTTATATGCAGTCATTAAAGAACCAAGTCTACTAACAGCCCCTTTAGAATCATAAAATAGGTAAGAAAGACTTAAATGTCAGGTCAAAGCCCTGGGTTATATTTCTACAGGCATAAAGATATTTTTAGACAGTGTAGAGCTGCAAGCATATCAATCTTATTTTTATGCTAAAATCATATTTTGTTGATACTACACTTTTTAGTATAATGCAGTCATTATTCACCAATGCTTAAATTTCACAAGGAGGTGGGACTATATATTTTAATTGTCCCTGGTATTTCGATTGCCCTAAACTCAAGTGATACCTTTCAAAGTGAAACATCTGATAAAATACCCAGGGTCTGATAAACTAAAATAATTTTCCTTCGCTAACAGGTGAATTTACTACTTTACTTTCACTCGAATATTAATCAATCATCTACTATATGTCAGGCATAAACAAAAGAAAAAATATGCAGCTTAGGGGTGGAGATGAACAAGAAAACTAATAATTACAGTTCAAAATGGTACAGTAGAGAGAACACTATAATAAAATACCCCAACTATTATAGGATTAAAATAGCACAGAGAAGAATTAACTTGATGAAAATAGCACCTCAAAATATTTAGTACCTTTAAAATATTTCATATATTTGGACACTCAGATAATTCTCTTTAATGTTGTAAAACATATTCCATATTTTTAGCTCTGATAGTTATTCCTCATTAATTTTTTTACTGGGGTTTAATACTGAGATACTAGGCAGGTTACTAATCTGTTCTCAGAAAAAATCAGTATCATGAATAAAAATCATTCTTAGCAGAGACGAGGAAAAATGTCAAATTTATAGGACCTTGGTTTGCTTCCAAATTTTCTTCTTTAAAGCAATTAAGGATTAATTTTCAGGAGCTCTTTGGGAATAAGGCATGTTATGTGGCCTATGCAAGAAAGCTACACAAGCAAGGGGAAAGTAGTATTTCTGCTAGGGTGTGAAATCAAAGCTATCAGCAGCATCTAATGGGGAAACATCCCACTGAGAAATAATGTACCTATCGGAGCTCATCTAAGCTTCTGAAATGAAAGGGGGCCATCTTCAATAGTAATTGTTCTATGCAGAAGGAGACAGATTAATCAGGTCAGAGTAAAGGGCTGCCAGCCATAATTTCAGCGGTAGTTCTGAATAGCTTGCTGCAACACTTTTGTTTTTCTTTCCCTATTTTGTCTCTGTTAAAGGATATACAAACATATGTGATAGGCTTGAGGTCTGAAAACATTATGCATGTATTGGGAGTATAATGTTCCCTTTTCTCAAAACAAAAACAGGCAGCAGACATAGGGGTGCAATCTTTACTGGACACTTCCACTCTGCACCAGGAGGTTATATTGGGTCTCCACTTCCTGACTGTGATTGTTCGGTGGCTGGAGTATTTCTACATGAATTTGGGGGAAATAATTTCATAATTAAAGTATGACTATAGCTGCCTGAGGCTCAATGTCCCTTGCCCCTGAGCCGGCTAGGGCGATGGCATTCAGAAACGTAACTCCATTTGCCTTTGGTCACAGCTGAGGCCTCGGGGCTCACCAGCAAGATTACATCAGCTGAAGACATCCTGGTTCTTTGAGGCAGGGCTTGACGCCACTGAGCTAAATCCCCAGCCCATCCCGGTTCTTTGAGAACCCAGTAGTAAAACAAAAGAGAAAGGTTCACCTGGGGAGGAGCTAATTCCTTGTCAAACTTAAGTCCACTCTTGTTAAGAATGCTCCTCCTCAACAGAAGAACCTAGTGACTTAAGATCTTCATCAGCTCCTGCTGTACCTTGACCATGGCCCCCTAAGTCACCTGATGCTCCCTCCAATCAATAGTGCCTAGCTCGGAGAGTCCTTGTCTTTGCCCACCCTGAGGCACTGACCTCCCAGCCACACCCCCCCATACTTTGAAATTACGCAAGTCTCTATTGTCTTTCTTCTCCTTAGTCCTCACCATTCCCCTTTCTAGGTAGTCAGAGAACTGATCGCCCTCCGATGTTTGGATCTTGAATTGGAGGAGGCGGAGCCCATGTGCTAAAAGTTTGGTCACCAGGGTGGCGCTATTACAAAGTGGGGGAGGGGCCGGGGATTTAGCTCAGTGGTTTTGCCGCCTGCTGCGCAAGCGCAAGGACCCGAGTTTGATCCCTGGTACGAAAAAACAACAACAACAACAACAAAAATAGTTATGTCTGTTTGGGGCTGAGGATTTAGCTCAGTGGTTCCGCCGCCTGGCTCGCGTGTGCAAGGTCCCGAGTTCGATCCCTGGTACCAAAAGAAAAAAAAAAAAAAGATTCCGTGTCATAGAATATTAAAAAAAAAAAAAAAAAAAGAAAGTGGGGGATCTTTCAGTGGGGTTCTAGCCGGAGGTCTTGAGGTCACTTAGCATAGGTGTTAACACCGAGGTTTTGTGTCTGGACCTCTCGCTAGAGTGTGAGCTTCTTGCTGGGGATTTAGCTCAGTGGTTCCGACGCCTGCCTCTCAAGCACAAGGTCCCAAGTTCGATCCCCGGTACCAAAAAAAAAAAAAGGACAATAGACTGTGAGCTTCATACACACAGGTTCACTGTCTTTCTGGGCTCTGGATTCCCAGCACAAAACACAGCACTCAGCCAACAAGGTTTGTTCAGGACAGGTCTGTCAGATGAGCCCTGACGGGAACCACTGCAGTCCTGCCCCCTCCAGGCAGCCCTCTCACGAGGCGCCATCCCATCCCCTTCCTGCCAATTCCTACCAACCCATCAGCACCCAGAACAGCCCGGGTCCCCAGGGTTAGAAGGCGTATTCCAATCCCAGTATAAACTTGAGAAGACCAGTGAAGGCCTACAGCTCTCTGAAGAAGGCATTCACTAAACACTGGGCCAAATCTTTACCCCAAACACCTTGAAATAACTTCCTCAAAACTAAATATGTCACAGAATCTCTTTTAAGGGTTAAATCTTTCCTCATTGCAGGGTGACTTGAGAAAGAGTAGCTGTACTGTAACTACTGGTAGAGGACATTCAAAGCAATGCAACGTGCTATCAGTACAGGCAGCACAACTGGGACAGGGAGACCACTGCCCTCCACCCACCTCAGCTCCAGCAACACCCCACGGGCAGTCTCCTTCCACTGTCCTAAGAGAAACCGAAATGAAACAAGACCCAAGATATCGCCAAAGCTCCAGAGCACATGCCTGTTAGATCTCCTGGGCTGACTGTGGTAACCTTTTCCACCCTTGAACATTGTGTAAGGTTCTCCCATAAGGACAGCGCCTCAGGTATGTGATTGAATCAATGAGTCCTGGGAGAAATGCGTGCCCTGAGCTGGCCCTGAGATGACTCGGCACCCTGTCAATCATTTGTCTATCTTGTCCAGATAGCCAATGAGAGGCACCTGATTTATGTTCCTTCTTCCTATACCCCTGCAGTCCCAACACCACCTTTCTGTTCCTGCTGCCTTTTTCTTTTGGTTCACTCCAGCTTGCCCTGAGCACGCCTTCTCATTATCTTCAATAAATGTAGCCGCTTTTTCTTTTACCACTGGATTTATACTTGCAATTCTTTGCTCACTGTACACAAGAATCTGGACTCTCTCACAGACACATAATGTGGTATGACAGTCACACTAGATGTGATGTTATTCTGAAAGTTGAGGATGCATTACATGAGGATCTCATAAAGGTATTTCATGAGCCTGTTTTATTGGAATGTTCCACCATATGCTAATAAGTACAAGAAACACCTTTGGGTCTCAGTGACTGACTAGTTTAAACTGCCATTAACATCTGAACACAGGAAGTGTGAATATCTTAGCACCTTGAAATGTCCACCTTGTGCAACAAGGCTTACATTTTATCAAAGAAATACTGTAACAGGATGACAGATATCAGGAGTATAAAATACATCAAAAATTTTCATTAATCTTTAATTTCAGAGTTCAGCTAAAACACCTCTACCAAAAATGTAAATTTTTTTAAAGTAACTACTTCAAGCTCACATTCAAAAAGGATTTGAAAGACCACAGAAAGGAAATGTAATAAATGGCTTACATTTGAAACTAAAATTATTACATAGGCTTTTAGTGGAACTGTATGAATATCCTTGATTTTTTCTAAAAAATTGTCATAAAATGCCAGAAGAGAATTGCATGTAATTTTGAAATCTCCGCCCCATCATACTCTGCCACCTGATTTCTCTATCATGTACACATACAGAAATACAACTAGAAGATACAAAAGAAGACAATTTGGACATATAATGAAAGATAAAACTAAGAGCTGCCTGAGCCATTATCTATATTCCCACTGCTAGCAGAGGACAACTTCTTTTAAATAGATTGTCCACCTAGAAACTTGAAAGCTAGAAAATCAGCAGTTCAGCTTCATCATCTCTAACATTATCCCTGACACTTCATACACCTCTCCTCCCCTTTTTGAAAAATCCACTCCATCTCCAGAATAAAAGTTCTGCTTAAGATGAACAGGGAGATCTGGGGGTGTAGCCCAGTGGTAGAACGGTTGCCTAGGATGCATGACACCATGACTTTGATCCTCAGAACCACATTAAAAAAAAAAAAAATATCTGAATGTGTCTGAAATAAGGCAAGCCATTTGGTCCTTCCAAAAATGCCAGGACCACCACCAGAAAAACAAACTCACAGGTCACTAAGCAGGGGCTGAGATTCCCCCCATTTCTCTACCCTCAGCTCAGAACAGGATCTGCATAAACAGCAGGCTTTGTTCCCGGTAAAAGCTGGCTGGCCTACATTAAAGGAAGGACCTCTTTTCTACAGCAAGAAGAAAGCTTCTTAGAATAGCAATGTTTTTCAGCTTCCTGCAAATCCATTCAGCCTGGCACTCACAGACCCTGCGGTTACCATGGAAACAGAACTAAAGCTAAAAGATGACAGCACTTACAGTAAAAGGCTTCTCAGTGGCATCCACTGACAACCCCCCACATTGTTTGCTTCCACTGCAACATGCTAGACCTCAGTTTTGTTTTATCCCTACACACACACACACCCCCATAATGACTGTTCACCAGTCCACACTTATCACAGACTCTGGAGACCAAAGGTGTGGTTTTAGGAAACACCTCTATCAATAGGATGGAAAAATCTTAACATTTCAGAGCTATTTAAATGGATGGAGAGATGATCGCTCTTCTTAGGAGGTAATTTCTAAGCCATTCCTCTGACCACCACCATCTTAATTTCTATAGGAAAAGGCTTCCAGCCTTACGCTGGGGCTAACAGAGGAGGGAAGGTGGAGCAAAACAGAATTCAGGTGAAGGAACCACTGTGCAACTGTCCAGGACTCAGTCATTTCCAAATAACAGGAAAGGAAACTATGTTACAAAGAAGGAAACTGAGCCAAAGTACAAGGCAGCAATTTTCTAATTCCAACAGAAATGGGAAAGGAACAAGAATGGAATATTAACTGTACACTTTACAAAGTGGACCTCATTTACACATAAATTTTATTTGACCCCCAGGACAACCCTGTGAAGGAGATATTACCATTCCCATTGTATAAAAAAGAGACTTAAAGAAGCTCAAAAAGGTTAAGTAACTTGCTCAAAGTGACAGAGCCAGCAGGAGGAGCTGAATGTTTGAACTGACAGACTTGGATCATATTCTTTGTACTAGACCACATCCGTCTTCCTAAAGAAGTATTTAATTAGGGTGATTTACAATCTATGAAAAACATTAAGAGACTTTAGGGAAGTAAGTCAGAAGTTTTTATACTTGTCTAAAACACAAATAACTGGATCATTTTTCTATGTCTTACTGTTCTGAAGTAAATGAATGGCAAGAATGTAATCTTATATCTAGGATTTTTTTTTTAAAGATCAACTTCTAAGTAATACTGTAAGGTCAGCGCAAGTGTAGGCCAACTTCCTATACTTCAGGGAATCCTGAATATGTTCTGAAATTGATATCTTCAAACAAATTGGCTAACTTTCTTAAAACAAATTATAAACATAAGCTACAATCATAGGGTTTCTGAGCAGGACTTCACTTGTTGCTGGGTTGGAAATACCATGAGTATAGATATATACTAATAAATACTATGACCTTTGTATTTTTAAAATAAAGGCAGAACCTGCCTCGTTTTTCAGGAGTTGATTCTCTGCGTATAAAAGCCAGATTACTCTTTCTTCTGAGGTTGATTCAGCACATGCTGAGCACATCTAGGTTGCTAAGATCCTTGGAATTCAGACTGTGAGAATCATTAAGGTGATATGGAAAAATCTGGTCAGTTAATTCTACAACTTATGTGGAACATCCCAAGTCTTTGACATGATTGACACAAATAAAGTCACTATGCTTTATTGTAGTGGGGTATTTAGAATTCTAGGAAAATTATCTCTACCTAAAAAGCGAGATCATGCCCACTGTTACGTTTCTTTCCTCTTAATAAAATTATTTTTCACCTCTTGCAAGTGCAAGGTCATGAGTTTGATTCTAAGGTACCAAAAATATTATTTTTCTCCTCCCTTGACATTGTGCTCTGAATCTTCAATTCTGATTTCAAAAGACCACCTGAACCTTCCTTTTAACTGCACTGTTCTGGCCAGGGATTTAGCTCAGTGGTTCCGCTGCCTGCCTGGCAAGTGCAAGGTCCTGAATTTGATCCCCGGTACTAAAAAAAAAATCAAACAAAAAATAACTGCACTGTTGCCCATTTCTAATTTGTTGCACTTTATATTCCATGAGCTTAAGATGTTTCAAGTTCAGGAAACTGAAGTATAAAATAAGAGTAAACTGGGTGAGAGTTGGAGGTTTTGATGGAGAGAAAAGAAAATAAAATTTTGGTGCCTAATTTCACAATGACTAGTGACAAACCTCTCTGCTTTTTGCTTTTTTTTTTAAACTGGATTTGAACTCAGAGCTGTCACAGTGAGCTACAACCATAACCTTTTTTTTATTTTGAGACAAAACCTTACTGAGCCTCTAAATTGCCCAGGCTGAACTCAAACTAGGGTTCCTTCTGCCTCAGCCTCCCAGCATGGGATTACAGCTGTGGACCACCATGCCCACGTCTCTCTGCTTATTTCTTAGTTGTTAAGTTATAGTGTGACTAGGTAGTAGGTCAGCTTTGAGTCCAAAACATGTGGAATAATACTATACTGCTGAAAATATAAGATTTTGGTTTTAAGAACTTTGTATTTTCATATAAAAAGGAATCAAAATTTTTATTTTACAATCAGTATAAATCCTACAAGAGAAGCAATGAGAAAAATATTTCCCAGTGCAGTCTTCCTACCAGATGAAGGTCTCATTTCTACAGCGGGTGAAATTCTCCGAATGAGTTACATGCCTGTGGCTATTCAGACATAGAAAGCATGCCATCCACTTCAATTATTTATGGTAGCATTTTAAAAGAGAAATTGATATTGGCGAAAAAGCAAACACCACAATCAAATTTTCCCATTTAGAAAGCACCTGTTTGCGAAATGCAGCCAAAATTTGTTACATTAACATATACACCCCTGATTTTCAGGTTGTTAGGACAAATAATTATTTTAGGAGAACTCAGCGATATACTGCAACCATTACATTAACTGGTATATCAAGGCTTGCTGTAGAAATGCGAATACTCATAGGTTGTATCTGTTGACAGTGCATTTCTGCCCTTATTTATGTGGATCCCTATAATGAAGTCAGAAAAAAAATTTTTGTGGTTTCATTTTAAAGTAATTTAGATAATTTAGGATTTAGAAGTACAGCAAATAATTCTCAAGATCTCAATTAACAAATGTTATGTTGCTATACGTGCTTCAGATTCTTTTAATATACAGAAATAAAGCAAAATTAAGATCTCTTTTGTTACTAATCCCCGGCCCCATGCCTCTGGCCCCTACTTCCAATTTTCCTTCTCCACTACCCCAGAAAAACAGTACTGCCAACTACTTGGCATGTGTCTTCCTTCCACATCATGTTTCTAGACTCATAGTAAAGTAGTAGTAAATAGTATGCGTATACAGACAGTAAGGGTATGGTATAGTGTAGCTTTTTAAATGCGTATAAGTTACATCATACTGAACATGTCATCCTGCAATTTGTTTCAATTCGTATTGGTTTTAAAACCTACCCAGGTCTTTCATATTCCCTTGATCCATTCCAAAAAATTTTGTTTTCAAAAAACCGACCACTCTACTATTAAAATTACTTTCGATAAACTACAAATTCTGCACAACCTCAATACTTCCACATTGTTTCAAACAAATGCCTATTTTCTCAGAATCTTTGCTTAGTTTATATATTATAGCCATGGGGGGGGGGGTACCGGGGATCAAACTTGGGACCTTGTGCTCTCGAGGCAGGCAGTATTATAGCCATTTTTAGTGACCAAGTTCTCAGAAGCAAGAAAAGATGTTTGAGCCAATTCATTCTTTGCCTACAGACTCCATTCCCAATTATGAAAAAGGAATGTGAAGCAAATGCTTGACCTTTACGTTCAGAAATTTAGGCAAAGCCATTATTCCAAAGAACAGAGGTTCCTGACAGAAAATATCAATTCTGGAAATAAGAATCTAAAAATAACTAAAACCTAAAATTATTCATCCAAGAGCAAAAGCTAAATTCCCAGGAAAAGCACTCTGCAAGATGACTTAAAATAACTAGTTCATAGAAATAATTCCTTGCAAAAGACAATGCAATGGAAGAAAACACATAGCCATGTGAGATTTATTCTACCCTGTAACGCAAGACAGAGCTTAAAGGCACAGGAAACTTGCTGCATGGGGAATGGGTACCAGGAATCCCTCCCTAAGGGGCTCCACAGGCTAGGAAATACTGATGAACTGTACGCATGCAGAATTCCTTATCTTTTTCTTGCATCCAGGGACATGATATTCTTTCAAAGAAACATCTATTTATTTTGTGCAAGTCTCCAGGGGTGTCAATTAAGCTGGGACCGGACCCAGCAAGTAAGGAAAGTTGTCTGTAAGCATTTATCTTCAAGTTACACGCCTGGCTTGAAGAGCCAGCTGTCTTAAATAACCATCCCCTCCCTGGGGCCACAGGTCTGGGCAAGACCGCTAGTCATGTCAGAGCTCATGTCATAAGATTAGATTTGAATGGAAAAGCAAAGGGAACACAGTCTCTTTCCTCCAGCTGGGATTGATTACTCCCTTCCCAACAAGGAGGCTGTTATTTAGCCTGACAAGAAGAGCCTCCTTCCTTCTTGGGTATTTTCCAATCCATCTTGGCACCTGAAAGACTCAGAACACCCTCCCTCAGCACAGCTTTAATGCTGCTCAGGCTCTCTCCAGGAAGATGCTTTGCCACATTATTTCTCCATCATTAGGAACAGAAGTGACCCTTGGATTCTCCCGGGGCAAGGGAACTGGGGACCCAGGCAGCTGGACAAGGTCAGCTGGAACATCAAGGATGCAGCCTTAGATGGCTCAGCAAGACCTGGCAACAACCCAGGAGGATAAGAAAAGCATCCAGCATGTGGAGACTCATCTTTCTTGTTCTTGCATCCACAGCACCTGCATCAGGGAACTTGGGGAGTATGCAGTGAACAAGTGAGGGAAGGGACTACACAGATGCAGAGATCTCAGGTTTGGGGGCCAGTTTAGCATTTGACTCATGGGGGGCAAGCTTTTACTTGCAGACCATGCATGGAGATGGCTTCAGAGAACCAGAGAGCTTAGGCATGAAACAGATGGGAGAGGGAGGCAGGACAGCAATCCTAAGGACCTAAATGCTAGCAAGATCCCGAATAAAGTAAACGTTATCATCACAATAAACTCCGCCCACCTAGCCTCTACCACCAAAGCATGTTCATCTTTTTTTCTGAGTAGGAAAAATTTATTGAGAGAAAGAACGCTTCTGAGAGAGACAGAAGGGGGAAGGGGAAGTGGGCTGTCTCCATAGCACGTTCATCTTGAGCTGCTTAAACAACACTCCAGCATAGCAGCAAAGATAAATAGGGCCTCATGTGGACCTCAGCATTGGGAGCTCTGCGGGAGGGAGAAGAGCAGGGAAGGGGCTGCCTTGATGTTGAAAGACACAATCACTTCCGTCCAGTTACAGCAATCATGAAATATTCTACAGTTAGCGCAACCAATCATTTAAACACATACTTTAAGACTACATAAGTTCATCAGCTTTTTTTTTTTTTTTTGGTACTGGGAATTGAACTCAGGACCTTGAGCTTGTTGGGTAGGTGCAGCACCTCTGAGCTAAATCCTCGGCTCTAGCTGATCATTTTTAAAAGACTGAATGTGCACACTTCCCCGATGTGAGACGTGGCACCATCAAATAGTCCGGAGAGCCCTTCCCCTCTCTGCTACTTAGTGACAAGCCACGCCCGGAGCTAAGGACAAGCCCTGATGGACAGTAGTCCTGCTCCTCCTCTCCATGTCTGCCTCATCCACCACAGAAACACTCCATTCCCCTCCAACTACTGGACAAAGAACAACTGAGGCAGGAAATTAGATCCACCTTTAATATGGAGGCAACTGCTGTTGCTTTTATTCAATGTGTTTTCTTCAGTGTTTCCCCAATGATATTCAGAAAGTCAGCCAGTGTGTTCGCACAGCAACTGTCTTTGGCTGAAACTGCCCCGAGTGAAATAATGTTACCAGCTGAGAAGTGGGATGAATTAAATTTGTAATTTTTTTGTTTTGTTTATCTGTTTGGGTACTGAGAATTGAATACAGGGACTCCAAACTAACCTACATCCCCAGCCCTTCTGCATATTTTTGTTTTAAGACAAGTCCTGCTAAGCCACTAAATGCCCAGGTTAGGTTCGAACTTGGAACCCTCCTGCTTCACGCTCCCCACAGTGTCAGGATCACAGGCATGTGCTACCATGCCTGGCTGTAATGTGTTTTTTAAAAATATTCTATCTCTGCTTAAAACATGATTTATGATTTATTCAGAAGAACAGGGTTCTTTTAATACTCAAGTCCCCTTCTAAAATGAAGCATGGTCATATTAACCTAAGAACAAAGTAGCTCAGAGTTCCGTTAATCCCCCAAAGTTGGTCCCAGCTTCTAACAAACGTGACCAGCCTAAGTGTAGCACAGCAGGCAGAGTTTTAAAGAATTAGATGAGCTACATTATTTTTTTAAAAAGCACTGCTTTTTTTGGGGGGGTACTGGGGATTGAACTTGGGACCTTGCACTTGTGAGGCAAGCGGCGGAACCACTGAGCTAAATCCCTGGCCCTGCATCTACGCATTTAATACTTAGGAACACAGTATTAAGGCCCCTAAGCAACTGCTTCACAGAGACTACGGCTGCCAATGGGCTGCCAATGGAACAGGTTCCTCTTCCCCAGCATAACAGGATGCTTCCTATGGACTCAAAAGAGGAAGCACAGTGAGCAACAGAGAGCGGGAGGAGACGCAGCCCGCAGGGCCCGGCCCGCCTGGTGAGGCTGCGAAGGACAGTTTCATCAGCACAGTGGCCACTGTGCCTCCCAGGGCTCATTTCCTGGGCACTGCTGAAACACGGTCTGTAGACCTAGCTGTTAACAAGTCGTGTTTTGATATACCCACCTTCTTGCCTTCGGTACAGTGGGATGAATAATCATGGAAGATTCATACCCTGTCCACCTCACAAGAGTTCGGCAATCCCTCCCTCTTAAATCATCGGGATCACTGTGGGATAAATAATTTGAATATCTCTCATCGCGGCCGTGGGCTGTACATGGAGTAAGCTCCCTTCCCCTTTTGTTTGAGCTGGCTTGGCTCTCGTTCCTCTCCCAACCTCATCCAGCAGCAGCACCCCATTAAAATTCATGATGTTTCTCTCCACGCACGTGTCTGATTGCAGCTGTCAGCTTCCCAGCTCCAGGATTTTCCTACCGTGGAGGAAAATACAAGGCACTCGGTGCTAAGGAAACAGCTCAGGCTCAATTTTTCTATTTCAGTTCTTTTGTCCAAAGTGCAGATTTTCCTTCTAGGGGAAAAAAAGACCCGCAACCTTCTTGGTAGGCTTCACATTTCAAAGGAGGTGAAGAGGGCAGGTTTCTTTCCCTTGCCCAGAGAGCTGCCGGGCCACTCACATGCCTCGGGGACCTTTACTCCATGCCGGTGACACTCTGAAAGAGCATGTCTTCTCTCTCTTTGTGTTACTCTGCTTCACAGACGCTGTGACGCCAAACAAACTGGACCACAACAAAAAAGGAACTGAAGACAGAACATCCAACACTACAAAGATTCTTAAGGTCCCCAAGTCCTCAGGAGAACGAAAAGCACCAAGTTGGTCATGGGCTGTGGTCCCCATCCATCTCCCTCACTCCCTTCTCTCCCTGTCCCTTGACCACACACACTTACGCCCTTCTACTTCTCCCAAACAGGTACAAAAACGCAAGAAAGGAGGAAGGAAAGAACAACACAGTCTTCAATCCCCAGAAAGTCAATATAATTCAGAATGACTGTTGAATTAGTAAATAGAATTGGAAGGGACCTAGAATTTACATGCTGCTCGATTCCATGCCTACCCTATTTTATGTATGTGAAACACAAGTCTGGAGAAATTAAGAGAATTTTCTAAGGCACAAATGCAGTACACGGTTAGGAAGATAAGGCCCCTGACCACTAGGTGTTCCTTCTACTTCACATCTACCACAGGAAAGGGTAGAAATATGTTGGAAACACATAACCAAACAGCTGGGCTGCAGCAAATTTTTCTTTTATTCCCAGGTAGACTAGAAAGGGATCCTAAAAAAAAAAAAAAAAGAGTGCCCTGTAGTGTGAGGAGACCTGGACTCTAGCTCCTGAAATGTGCTCAGCAACTTCCACGAAAGCAATGTTAACCATTCTAGGCCTAGTTCGTGAAAGCACAGGCTTTTCTCTCTGTGTATCTTTCGGATGGTTGACTCACCTCCGGACTCTCCCACCTCAAACATGGTCCTCACATTCTTCTGCCCTCTCCAGCTGAGTTTAACTATGGTGTTTCAGAAGATTTACTCCAGTTGCTATAGTACTGTAATCTCTTCCCGTACCCCAACAACATTTATTTTCTATATCAAACATACTGAAGGGCCGGGGATTTAGCTCAGTGGTTCCACCGCCTGCCTCGAAAGCACAAAGACCCGAATTCGATCCCCAGTACCAAAAATAAATAAAATACTGGATTTGAGTTGCTTCAACTTTTAATCTAACTTAGCCAATTAATTTGTGAACAATTTTATAATGATCTTTTTTGTTTGTTAAGATGTCTTTATTCTGAAGCACATTTTCACCCAGTACAAAATTTTTGGTTGGCACCAACTTTCCTTCAGCACTTTAAAGATTTAGTTGTCTTCTAGCTTAGACTATTTCTATTGCAAAATCTGCTGTACCTCTTTTTTTTTTTTAAGTTGTATGTTATTCTTTCATTACTTAAGATTTTCTGTGTCTGGTTTTCAGTAGTTTGTCTATAAATTCCCTAACTATGTTTGTTATTTATCTATCTTTGGGTTTATAAAGATTCTTGAATATGCAGCTGAATGTCCTTGTCAGTTTGGGGTTTTTTTTGAGATGGGGTCTTGTCATGTAGTTCAAGCTGTCCTTGAACTCACTATGTAGCCGAGGAGGGCCTCAAACTGGTGACAACCTGCCTGCCTCAGGTTCCTGAGTGCTGGGATTACACCATGCCTGGCTTGTAATAATCTGTATTTTATGTACGTATCTATCTTGTCAAGACTAAGCTCCATAGAGAGATTTCAGTAATATGACTTTTGAGTCACAGATTTAGAAGTTATTACACTCGAAATCATTTAACCATATAGGAGAACAAATAAATTAAAAATATATGCTGAAAGCATGAGGTATCTGGTCATTGTGGGAAGGAGATGCAGTTACTGAAAGTGAAGTTTTTATTGGAACTGCTGTTTTAATTGCAGCAATAACCATTTTTACCTAAGAATGCTCTCTTTAGAGATCTCCATTATTAAAGTCCCTCATTTTACATGGCTTGACCCTGCACATAATGTCAGTCTTTTCTGTACAAGTTTTCAGGAACAGGCTCCAAAGTCAGGGTCTGCTTCTAAATTACAACGAACATGTAGCCAGTAACTGAATATTCAGTTTCAGTTTCTTCCTAGGGGAAATGAAGGTATCCAACCAAGTAAGCTATAAAGAACCTTTCTTGCCGCAATATACTGGCTTTCATTTCTCAGTGTCAGAGGGAACACGCTTCTCGTCTATGAACCTTGCCATTCCTACTATCAATGTATTTTCATCCCCTTTCCTCCTCACTATTGCTAGCCTAGGTTGAAAGTTTTCTGTTTATTGTAAACTCGTATGAGGTCAACTTTCCTCACACTTGGAGTATTCAGAAAACATTTTTACCAAGTCTCCTTCATCCCTCAAGTCAGTCTCTCTCGCTCTCAAAAACTTACTTGGCATCTAGCATCCCAAGATATTGGACACCTACTCAAAAGCAACACGTCATTTTTTTTAGTATAAATCTGTCCTATTGAATTATACTAAATTTGGCCACAGGCTGCCTCTGTACATTCAGTCCATTTAATAAGCTCAGGCTTAACTTAGCAGGCAAACAAAATGAAAGTCTACCTTAAAAGTATACCTTTGTATCATATAGCTCAGTCTCAGCCAATCACAGCAGCCAATTTTCGGTCTATCACAAGTAGCCAACTAATCAGCCCAAGTCAGAACAAAGCCAATCAAGCTGTTCCCATACCTTGCTTCCATTCTCCTTGCCAAATGCTGCCTGGCCAGGCTGCACAATGGAGCTCGTCAAGTCTCTCTTGGTTTTGAGGACTGATTTGCAAATCACTCTTCTGCTAAATAAACACTGTTAAATTTGTCTAAAGTTTTCCTTTTAACAGTCCCATGTAAATTTTTCTTCTTCTGAATCTGACAATCCTCCCAGCATCTGAGCGTCAATCCAGTCCTGCACAGGGATTTTTACACTGGCAATATCCTGGTCATGTTCCAGAAGGAAAGGCCCTGTCCGAGTCAGAGAGCTTCCTCAATCAGAGCTGGCGAGGTGGATCTGCATGACCACCTTTTATCTCGAAGGGCTGGGACAAGGGGGTAGGTAAGAGGACACCCAAGAGCCAAGAGTCTCTGCCTTCAGCCAAAAACTGAAGAAAGATGCAAGAAATCTGACACAAATACAGCAGGAATCACAAGGTAAACCCTCCAGCTTCCAAGGGATGCTGATGGCAGAAGCTGTGGCACTAAAGCACATGCTCTTATGAAATCCTAGGAGAGGGCTGCTCAAAACAGCTATTAATATTGCACCTCCAAATCAGACTGACACAGACAGTGCGCGGGGAAGAGGACAAACTCCTGAGCCCCTAACCTGTTACCCATTAAAAGCATGACTGGGTTTTCTCCGGAGGCATTTAGGTACTTCAAAACTGTTTTTCGCTTTTTTATTTTTTGAAAGTACTATTCACTTGGGCCCAAAAAGTAACTAAAAGCAAAACAAAGCTCCATCTTCATTTTGAATCCATTCCCCTTACTACCTTAAAGCTCTGAGTCAGGTCCTTGCTCAGCTCAGCATGGATATATCTGTCTCAAAGCTAGCAATACAATGTTAATTATGCCTCAATTTACATAACCCATCGAAGTCCCCTTCAAGACTGAGGGTGCCAAGATAAGAGATTAGAGGAACATTCAACCATCAGCGAGCACACAGCAGCCTCCAGCCATGGCCCTCCACCTAGTCACCATGGATTCCAGCAGACTCTCCCGAGACCGAGACTGGCCCAGTGGAAAACAATCATCCCTCAGAAACCAGATTGGGCAGAAAGATCCTCTCCCAGAGCCATCTTGCAAAACTAGAACTGACACAATCAGATCCGAGTCCACCCTAGAGAATCCATAAAAGCCGGTCTCGTTCTCCGGTGAAAGGGCCAAGCTGACCTCCTCAGCAGAGCTGGGCCTCCCCTTCAGCTCCTCGTGCTGAAGTCCTTTCCCGGTGAACCCACTGTGCCTCTCCCTGACACAGCCTTTTCTGTGATGGGAATCAAGAACCCATCTGGACAAGCTGAGGTCCCAGTCTCCTCCGTGGGGGACCTCTGCAGACCCTATCTAGTGACAAAACCAAATCAGGTCGTTGATCCTTAAAAGCGAGATCACCTGAGGGAAAATAAGACAGCTTAGCTCAGTAATGAGCTCAACGAGCTGAACAAACTCAAGTCCAGACGTGATCAGCGGTAACTATGGGATAATGATTTCTAGAGCACTGGTGATATGAAGAAGAAAAGCGCTTGCCACTCTAAGTGTCACTGCCAAACCATTAAACAATTAACCAGTGCGTGTTGATGGAAATCTGAAAGTTGTGAAACAGCAAATGAGGCTCAACCTTTCCCCTTTCCTCTGACAGCCAGAATGGGGTGACATCAGACTGGCTGCTATCACATCCTTCTCTCTCACTCCCCTGGCCTTCTCAGGGGTGGCCACAGGGGCCTCCCAACATCCCTGACAGTGCTTCAGCTTGGGCCCTAAGGGATGATGTCCACCCTGACAGAAGCCACAGCCTTGATGCTCCCTCCTCTTCTACCAATCCAGGCCTTGCTACTGCTTCCCTGAAGAGTGGCCAGGAACTGCACCTGACAGGGCAGAGATCCAGACAGACCAGGAACCCCAGACCCCAAACCCCAGTAGATGACAACCAACACAGCTGGAGCTGCTAAAGATTCCGCAAAAGAAATGGCAGTCGTGATTTCAGCCCCACCATTTTTATGGAGATGTAGAAGCTGTCCATCAAGCGGCTGTTTGTCTCAAAGTTCCATCAAACTGTCACCACGACAGCTGTTCCTGTCCTGGACGCCCCACCACTCCAGGGCATATCTGCCTTGGCAGCAGCATTCTTAAAACTCCAACCAATCCCAGATGACTGCACACAGTAACCACTACTGATGATTCTGCCCTGTCATTAGTATGAAAGGTCCCAAGCAGGTCCATGAAACACACAAAATTGCACACACAGAGGCTGCTGCTGCTGCACTATATAAGAGCAGGGCTCCCTCATATTCCTACAATCACCCCCAGTAAGCCTCCCTCGAGTGTACCACCCACCTGTGCTCTTGCACAGGTTCCGATAAAGCCTTGCTTGGGTGGTTCTGTAAATCTACTCAGGATTTTTCTCTTGGGCAGTGTGGGTAGAGCAGGTCACACTATAAAAAGCTGTACATATTTGGGGGTGCTAGCAGAGTTCTAGAGATCAGCAGCAAGCAAGAAAGATCAGCAGAGACTGGTAGCACCTCATAGCATCTGGTGAAGACTGGTAAAAACCATCAGAGAATCCCACAGAGGCAGCAGAAGCTTCGAGTTCCAGAAAGCACCAAAAGGGGTCCATGAGCCTTGGTTGCTAAGAAGCCAATAGGGTGGCTGGGAGCTGCTGAGAGCTGTGATACTAAGGGCTGAGAGCCACTGGGGCCAAAGCTCAGAGCAACTAACAGAGCCATACTTAGCTGATCCATGATTTCCATCCAAATTGAGCAAGGGAACCTTCTGCAAATGGGCAACAGTTTCGGGATCACAACAGCAACCACACATATGGAAGCACAGAACTTGAATTCTGTCATGGTGAACTAGTAATCTAATTGTAGTACTATACAGAGGAAGCCCCCTCCCCTTCTTTGGTGAGTGGGTGGAAGAACCATAAGATATAATAATGACTTTCCTAGGCTTTTCCATTCCAGTATTAGATTTAATCCCGAAAGTTAAATTCTATTAAAGTCTAAGCAGACAAATGACCAGCAGATGGGAGGGCAAACTATTTCCTTTTTCCACTTCATAGAAATTTTTCAATGCATATTAAATATATGAAAAGAGTCTCTTTTGCAGTCACATGTGTCACCACAAAGGGAGTCTGCCCTTCACAAGCACAGGATGTAAGTACTACAGCAGCCCAAGGAGCTGCTTGTCTGTGGGCCCAACGCCAGACTTCTAAGTTGATTTTTCCTCTTCCTTTCAATTGCAATAGATAATTTTTTGGCATTTTTCCCCTTGAAATCAGAAAAGCACATTCTAAATTGCCTTAACTAACGGATGGTATTCTGATGAGTTCAATTTATCTCTTGAATATGAAAGAGAATTCCCTCAACCCACCCCAGTAATATGCCTCCCAGGAGAATAATGTACCCACTGGACTACTCTTTAATCAGAGGCTGTTTCACATGATCATAGTCATCATTAGGCAGCGTCCCGCCCACCATTTATCCCTTTGACAAGGAAGAACTCTGAGGCAAGGCTCCCAGCCATTCAGAGGGATCTGAAAAACATCAGCAGCTCTGCCTTTTGAGGTTGTCTCCTGATCAGGAGAGGACCAGCAATCAGCCCAGTGAGAGCCCCCTCTTCATGACAGTGCACAAAGACTGCATGAGCAAAGAGGACTTATAATCGTCGCTTGGAGTACCTCGCTCTAATTATAAAGCCAGATAAAATATGCATCAACATTTGCATTTTGGGTGGCATCTGTCACACAAAGAAAACAGGAAAGTGTTTACTTATCACATGAGGAAGCTCCCAGGATTTTACTTCTTAGGAAATAAAACACTAGGGAACACTCTCCACAAGCAACTAGGAATGCTAGGGACACAGGGAACTTTGGTGAGATTTTATGCCATATTCTGTGTGGGGATAAGCATCTAAGTTCTCTCCAATAATTAGAATGCAGACTCAAACATCCAGTGAGTCAATTAAAGTGAATCTAGGTAATACTGTGAGTGTAAGCAGTAGCCCTCTATTAGATCCAAGCAGGAACCTACCTCACAAATCTAATGTCCTGAGATGTATGGTTTGTAATATTTTTTTAAAACACTGCAATTTACCTTCTCTTTGAAAATGCATTCTCTCCTCCAAGCAACAGTCCCTATTCCAACCATGAAATGTTTGCTGTGTATTTAAGCTAGTACACAGGGTGCAGCTACTTACGGCAACAACTGTGCCTAATATGCTGCAGATTTAAAAGCACCCTTAAGTAACTGGAGTAATTTCTTCCATCTCACCTTCATGTGAGAAGATAAATTTTAAACAAATTAACTCTGGGCAATCCAATCAGCAGATATTGTACATAAAATTACCACCCAATTCTCAGCAAAGCAAACATGGGTGGTATTTCTAACAGCTGCTAGATATATAGAACAGAAATAAGATTGAGTACACTCAAAGGCAGGCAAAGATCAGAAGAAACCACAGAATTAAATACAGTCCAATAACCACTTTCATTTCATCACAAACCTACAGGGTGCAGTTGTTAAGTATCTTTAAGGAAACTCCTTCTATGAAGATATATTCCATCATTATAGACAGGAGGAATATTCATGCCCTCAGGGAATCTTCCAGTAAAGGTTACAAATTAACTTGTCTCAGGATGGCTAAATCCATTCTTGTCTGCAAAACCAGAGGTTACAAAGTAAACCAAAATAAGTGTCTCTATAAATCAATGTGATCAGAATCTTTTTAGTGGAACAGTAAGGGTCTTAGAGAGTGACACAAATCAAGGGAATTCTTTTCTGTATGTAATGTTCCTGTAATTTAAAATAAATCTTTAGTGCCCAAGGAGACAAGTTATGGTTAGTCTATACTTGATAACGTATACCCAGACTTCAAATTTTTTGAATAGTACATGCACTTAGCTGATTCATTTATTTTTCACTAGCAGCTGTAAAGCCATAGAGCATCTAGAATGCTGCAATTTGGTGATGAGCTATTTTAGTTTGGGAACAGCAGGAGGGGGAGATGTGTGTACTAGAGTATTCCTTAGAGTGGTGGTTTCTACCACGGCTACACAGTTCACAAATGAGGCCACAAGCCCCACCCCAGACTATTAAATCCGACTCTCTGGGGCTCAGGGTAGCCATCTGTATCTCATCAGTGGTCAAAATTCCTCCCAGGTGACCCTATCTTGCAGCTGGGGCTAAGATCCACTGTCTTAGAAAACAGACATTATGCTCTAATTTCCAAAGCAAAGCTTCAGGTCACCTTTATATTGCTGGCATAAAAACTACAAAGAAACGTCAGGAAAAAAACATGTGGTAAAGATTTGGAAAGCTGGTGCAATGGCCTTAAAGGAAAATATAGGGAGGCACTGTTTTGGACTAAGCTCTCACACTAGGCACTAAGAGACCAGGCTAAACGTCAACATGGAGTCACTCATACTAACGTTCCGTGTCATCAACCTGAAACTAAACTGTTCACCTAACTCCAGGGAAATCAGGATTAGAGAAAGAACAACCCAGTTTCCTTAACAGCTCAGTTTCTAGTGCCATGATTATGAAGTATTGTCTTAATCTTTACACAAAAAAGAATGAGAAATAAGCTGTTAATAACCACTTATTTTTCTATTTTTCTGTCTCCCTGCCCTTGCCTTCCCAGGGAAGTAATTTCGAAATGGCCAACCTGCTTTTTAATTTTTGTTTCTGCTTTCTTCATTCAGCCCTTCTGTGTCTATAATACCAACCATCTCTGCTTGGCTCATTGATGCACTTCTGCTATGTTATGCACTGAAGTACTGATTCTATAATGGAAAATAAAGTCAATTAAGATCTCTAAACTAAATCAGCATAATTTTGTCATGTGAGAATCCCAAATAATTCAACTTTTAATATATTAAAAATAAAACCAATAACCAAAAGCGGTGACATGATCAAAGTCACAGGTATCGGCAATGTTCACAACTCCACTGAGACCTAAGCCAGCTTCAGAAGAATCATAAAACCACAAGTCCCATCCTCCCAGCAGGTAAGACTCAAAGCATCTCCCAACTACAGAGGCAAGAAGTCAGATACAGGAATCTGATATGTCTTATTATTTTCCTTTTTAATTTAGATTCCCTGGATAGCTCAGCTCTAAAATAACAGCTTCACAAATTGCAATTCTTCATCTCCCATTTTTCCATCCCTTTGTAATTTGCCAATGTAACAAAATACTTAGAAATGGAAACACATCTATGAATTCTGGGCGCATCTGTGCATACTTCTAAATGTATATGACCTGGTTTCCTTCCTTTCCTCACAAACTGTTAATACATTAAAAAACCAAACTGATTCCAGGGATCTTTTGTGATTACTGTATTGAATTATGGGGTGTCATGTTGTCTTTTATCAGTTCTGTGTCTTATAAATTATCTGGCATAATCTAAAGAAGTGGGAACAATCTTAGACCCCTGGGAACAAAAAATATTGTATTTTGTTTCTTTGTAATGCACATCCTAGATATATTACCCTCTGAGCACACAAACACAGACTTATATCTATCTCTTAAGGGAAGACCTATCAAGTAGCTCAGCAGACTTCAGATTCACCAGTATCCATTTATTTTTCTAATTTATAGAGGTTAGCTGAAACTGCAAATAGAAAGCACATTTATTACTGTTTTACAAGACCCTTATGAGTTAAAAGATAGCCTACATCGATGCAATTCCATACTGATTTACATCACGAAAGGGAAGCTTCCTCACTTGCCCTTAAATTTTCTAAATCCTTACTGGTTGATTCCCCTCCTCCCCTCCCGGGGTTCTGGGGAGGGAGCCAGGGCCTCTCCTGGCTAAGCAAGTGCTCTACCCGGGGCCTTCCCTGTCCTCCCCACTGGTTCATTTTTATAGTTCCCAAATGACACAATTTAAAGTTCATACTAACTAATCAGATGTTTTTACCTAAATTGTTTCACTCCTCTATCTACATTTCCTTTTTTTTTGCAAATGGCTTTAACTAGCTCAGTGAGTTTTTGTATGTTTTTTAAGTTATAGAAGCAGATAATACATTAATTGAAAAAAATACCGAATTTAGAGTCAGAAATCTAGCCTCCTGTCACTAAACAGCTCTCTCATTTCACTCTGGGGCTGAATTTCCTCACCAATAAAATGAAGGCTCCGAAGAGAGGATTTCTAAGGCACTTACTATGGATAACCAAATGACACAATGTTTCCAGCACCCCAGGCAAAGAGAGCCTAACTTTCCTTTCCTTAAAACAGCATCCACTGGGAACAAACTTACAGACTGGAGGGCACGGGCTGCCAAATTAGTGCCCGGCTCAATTTAGTAATCTCAGCAGAACATACTAATTAATACCAGCATTGGCTTTATCCCCAAATCACCACGAAACAAAGTTCACCATGTAGCTCTTCAAGAGTGCCGTTTCCTCAGCCTTACAATAACCTCTGTAGAGGCTTAAATATGTTATTTAACCTCCTGGAGTTTTGGATATCTGACTGGCCAGAAACATCAAGGATCTGCAGAGATCCTGATGAAACTCGTTGGTATTTTGGGGCCTCTGGGTCAACATGGTGTTAGAATACTGAATGTAAATAAAATATTTGAAGCTGCAAAATAACACATTAATTGGGGGTGGTTACCGCTCTCCCTACTATGAGTCACCAAGGAAAGGTATGAAAATAAAGAGGGTAAAGAAAAGAGAAGCCACACTTTTAGAAGCACTGGGCCACTGTGTGCTTCCAGGGCTCCTCTCATTCCTAAATGCTGTGCCCAGGGAGCCCCGCTGTTTCAGGCAAAGTGAAAATTTGTTCCTTTATTGACCACCTCCGCCACAATTCCCACTTCCTATCTATTCCAAATTCCATTTTGTTAATAGGACTATTTTTTGTCCTTTTTTTTTTTTATAGTCTTCAATCCGGGCCTCATGCATGCTAGGCAAGCATGGAGGTTACATCCTTTGCCCTTTCTTGAGACAGGGTTTCACTCATCTGCTCAGGATGACCTCCTGAATTGCTGGGATTACAGGTGTGCACCACCACACCTGGGTCACCACTGGAATTATTTTTCCAAAATTCTTCCCTGATCATATCATCTGCACCACTGTGACCCATTCTATTCACCTTTGTGCAAACTGGGGAAAGAGTCCCCTTTTTTTCAATGCAAATTTCAATTTTTATATTACTGCACATCACGAAAGCCCTGTTGCAGGGAGCGGTCACAAGTTTCAGCTTTACCTTAAACAGAAGCCCACACACCCCCACACCCATATGCCAGGTCACACATGCCAGAAGTGTGCACGATCTGTTTGGCCCATGCCTCCTCAGTCAGGTTCCAAACTGGGTGACAGATGGAGAGCAGGTATCTAAGAATGGGAGATGGGCAAAAGAAGCCACCTTCAGGGATATCCAGGAGATGGAGACAGTGGTGCTATGGACACGTTCATGTGTGCCACAGAGTGTATGCACGGAATGTGTGTGTGCACAGAGGTGTGAAACAAAAGCCATCATTTTTATATTACGGTTATAATATTATAACTATAGTATATTTTTATGGTGGGGCTTATGCAGAAGGAGCTCTCCTCTGCAGGCCCAGAGCTCACCTGGGAAGCCTGGACGGTAACTTTGCCAGCCTTCTGTTAAACTCAAATCTAGGGTGTGACTAGCTCCCTTCAATGTGGTGTCTCTCTAGAGAGGACACAATCCAGGCATCTTACATGGCCTCCCCAGGGCATCATACTCCCGCTCACTTTAATATCTCATTGCTCAAAGAAAAAGACTAAAATTCCTTAGCAAAATTTTGTTCAACAGCTTGCAGAATCTGGCTCCATATTTCAGTACTTCTTCTCATCATATCCCCTAAGGTCTCCCCATTCGGTGCTACTCAGGAGTCTTCCAATATGCCAAGTATTTTCACTTCTTTACAACTTTTGACTCACTGGTTCCTTTTCTTGGCATGCCCTTTTCTACATCTATAAATCCAACTCATTCTTCAAAGACTCCTCCCCACCAAATGTTACTTTTCTTGTGAAGTTTTTCCTGACCTTCCTTCAGCAGAATTGGTCACTAGTACTTCAATAATTCATTCAATAAATAGACACTCAACATCTAAGTCTCTTAGGAGTATATCCATATTTTATGACAGTGTTTTCATTTGTGTCTTAGAGCTCAAGAACATATACTTTAAGCACCTCTAAGCCCAAATTCTAAAATCCAAAATGCTCCAAATCCCCAAATATTTTTAGCATTGATATGATGCTACAAGTGAAAAACTGCACACCTGACCTCAAGTGATAGGTCACAGAGAAAACACAGGTGCACTCAAAATATTTTATAAAATGACCTTCAGGGCATTATTTCCAGAGTATGCCTATGAAAGGTATATATGAAACAAATGCATTATATCGATGCATTTGAATGAAATCTGAAATGCTTCTAATCCCAAGCATTTGAGTAAGAGATACTAAACCTGTATTTATATTCCCAGAGACTAGCACAGTACCAACAGTATGTTAGGTGCTCCATAAAGGGCACCGTACTTAATCTAGTATGCAAAATACAGAATACTCTTTCTCATTAGGTCATGTGTTCTCAAAGGGGCAAAAGTGCTGAGGGCGCAAAAATAGGTTGTTGGGCCATCTTACAGCTGAACTGTATCTCCAGAAAATCCATGAGCTCCTGGCCCCTGGACTTCAGTATATGGTGAAATAAAATGTACCTCACACCCCCCCGCGATACACTGTCCACACGGGCGCACAGGGAATGGGACCAACCATTCATAGGCTGTGTCCAAAACTGTGAGCCAAAAGTAAGTCTCTTCTCTTCTAAGTTGCCTATTCCAGCTACTCTGTTGCAGTGATGGAAAGCTGACAGTCTTAGCAAACTGACAAATGAGCAAAAACATCTCACAAATGACAGTGATTTAGGGCCTTCAAAAGTTCAACTCTTAAAAAAAAAAAGTTCAACTCTACCTGACAAAACTGTAATCCTTCTTATGTACGTATGCCATTAGGGTGAAATGAAAAGATTTTACACCCCCACTTACGTATACTTGTCTAGGAGGGCCTTTTATAATTAGCTGATTAGGTCCTTTATGTGTTTTTAACTCATTTGTTTTGCTTTTCTTTTCTTCTTCCGGTGCTGGGCATCAAACCCAGGTCTTGGTGCATGCTAGATAAGCACTTTACCATCAAGCTGTACCCCAGTCCTCCTTTACATGTTTAAAGTGTGTGGTAATTAAAGGCTTTCTTCTAAAAAAGTTAAATACACGTCAATATTTCACAGTAAAAATTCAAACTTGACCTGAAATTTCCATCCTTTTGTAACATGTCTAGATGTGAAGTCCCAGCAGGCAACCTGAGCACTTCAGTGTCACTTCTGACCCAAAGGTGTCCTCCGAATGGCACAGACCTGAGCAAGCACGGCCACACTGCTTCACCTTTGCGTGCCTAACACAAAGCAAGATCCTTGGTACAAGACAGGTGTTAACGAAGGAACACTTTGACTGTTGTTCACTGGCAAAAGAAGAGAAAGGGCCAAGTGCGGTACCTGGAACACTGACGAGAAGGTCTTTGAATTCTGCGAGGAGTTGGTTTTTGTTGCCCAGCATCCATGCCCCACTTTCCCGATAAAAGAACATATTTTGCCTGAGGGGAAGCACCTCTCCCCTCAGTCCAGGGTGACCTTTGCCAGCGCCCAGAGCATGGAGGCTCCAGCTATCCAATCTGATTCTGAACTGATGCTGTGGTGACAGTCACTTGCTCCACTTGCTGCAAAGATGGGTGGAACGTGGAACAGCTCTGCACAAGTCCTAAAGCCACCACAGGTAACCAGAAGAAAGGAAACCACTCGAAACACAGCCAGTGCTGAACACAAACGTCTGGCCTCCCTGGTTTCCCGGCACAACTCAATCCCGCAGGAGCCAACAGACACCTCCATTCTCCCTCAGCCAGTGTGTCCCGGTCCTGGTTTTTCTAAGGGAAAGTGTCCTAAGAAGGACTTGGTAAATGTGTAAGAGTCTGTCCAGTAGAGGATGATGCCAAAATAGGTGCAATGGCCAAGACAGACCTGGTACATGGCTCAAATCCAGTGACCGGGGACTTTCACATGCTAGTGCCTTTGCTTGACCACCTCTTACTCCTCCAACTGTGGCCTTACTCATCTAAGTCCCGTTTAAAGTGCTCCAGCCTTCAAGAGGAAGAAAGAGCCTCTCCATCAGAAGGAGTCAGGCTTTTGTTCCCCCCCCCACCCGCCCCGTATTCTATTTAATACCATAAAGCATTTACCAAGCTCATTATTCAGCTCTCCTCACTGAGGAATACACAGTGCCAGCCTTGAATTTGTTCTGCAAGCCTGTTCCATTCAAAGCACCATTTTAAATACTCAAATGAGTCTTTTAAAATAACAGAGGTGGGATGATGATGATGATGATGATGATGATTACAGCAGTAATGGTGCATATATTTTTGGTCATACCTTAACCACTAGTTATAGTCATTTCCAAAGTGCAAGTCACCATACAGCTTCTTGGAGACCACATATTCATTGTTTGGGTCAAGTTACTGAGGTTTCATTTTCTCTATTCTACATAAGTATTTTATCTTTTTTTTTTGGTACTGGGGATCAAACTTGGGTCCTTGTGCTTGCGGGGCAGGCAGTGGAACCACTGAGCTAAATCCCTGGCCCTACATAAGTATTTTAAAACACTTCCATCACAGTGTTTTCAAACTGTGTATGCTTTTCTCACTCAGTTTTGCTATTTGACAAAGGATGACATCCTCAATGCTCATGGGATCCAAATTTTGTGGTTGTTATACTCACTACTTCCAATTTTTTGCATATGTTCTAGAAATCAATGCATATTGAGTTTCTTCCTGATGCCTTCTATACTTCAGTGAACAACTTGGCATATGATTTACATTGATATACAATGTGAGTTGAATATGCTGTTACCACAACAGTAATAACATAGTATCACATATGGTGCCTCAATTCATTATCAATGCAATTTTAACAAGAGTTACATAAAAATTCTTCTCAATAATTACTGGCGAAACTTCACTGGAGCTCTTCCAGTCCTATCTGCAGACAGACCATTCATTTCAAGCTTCATGAGGGAGCATAAGTAAAGGGTGCAGACCACTGACTGTCTCCTTAGACTTCCACAGGAATTCATTCAGGATGCTCAAGTGCGAAACAATGCCGGTGTGCTGGGAGGGCAGAGGCCTGAGGCAGGGCCTGTAGCTCTTCACTGTGGCTTTTCCCCTCTGGTGCAGCAGGAGTAGAGGTTCTACATGCCTATATGGTGACAGGAGCTTGACCATTCCAAGGGCCCAAGTTAGTTCAACAGGATGCTTCTCCAGGCCCTCAATCATTCAGTCCTTTGCCAATTCTCTGTTGCTCTTTCCAAGAATGAAGGTTATTGTACACAATTTTTCTCCACCTTCCCATATAGTTGGAGTGTCATGTAGAATGACAAGAGAGGAAAAGCAGAAAACTCCTCCTTTGGAAACAGTTTTTTCATGCTACTGGGAGTTAACACTACAAAGAGGAAAGAAACAAAAAACAAAAACGAAAGCCACCCAGGAGGTCTTGGGGCCAGGATGTAGCTAGGAGAGCGGGTGACAAACAGGGATGCAGGTACCCAGCTCGCCGATCAGAGAGAGCTTCCCTGCAAGGGCAGATGGCAGCTGCCAGAGCCAGGAGGGCTGAACAGCCACAGCCTCACTGCTGGGAGGAGGAGGGCGGGTGGGCCTGGCACCACTGCCAGCTCAGCTCTCCTTTATGCCAGGTGGGTGAATTCCTACAAGGGCTCTACAGAACACTAAGGAAAACCTACAAGTCATCAATGGCCAATTGTTCACCAGACAACAAAGGCCAAGAGGAAGGCAACTGGCAATTAGTTTGTTAGCTATAATTTTACTGTATTTGGGGGCATCATCAGGAACAGAAGGGAGGAAACAAACCTGAATGATGTGTCCAGAGGTGCTATTACTCAGTAAGAGGGCACTAATCCCTACATAAACAAGAGTGTCAGATTCAAAGGTAACAGCCCAGAACATTCACCTGCATATTTTTAACATGATCCACATGGCATTTATCAAGCACTGACACTGACAAACCGGTGCCATATGCCTTTACTATACAATATCTCACTTAATCCTGACAGCAGTCCTATGAAGTATTACCACTCCCAATTACAATCATTTCACAGAAGAAGAAACTGAGGTTCAGAATAAGTGTCACAGCTAGACAGAGCCTTTGCTAGGCCTCTGCCTCCAATTTCCAATTCTGTTTCTGTCCAAGTACAACATATTCTCCTCACTAAGGGGGACACTGTGAAGAATATAATATTGGCCTTTTTGAAATGGTGAGAATATACATGACTTAGAGAACATAAATTTTTCTTTTCCTTAAAAAATTATTTTAAAATCTTAAACACATTTAGTTAAATTTCCTACTGACACTTGGAATGCTAAGGGCAAGGGAAAAACTGTCCGTATTTGAGAAATTAGCATATTACATGTACACTCATGCACACTTTGGTTAAGATCTTCATCAAAATGTTCTTTGTCAAAATGCTATCTGAACAAAAAGCAAAAGATGCTCATGTAAAAACATGAGCAAATTAAAAATTGGGGTTCTTTTAATTTTATAGGAATTCGTTGCACAATATGTTAGTCCTTTAAAAGTCTCAATGAATTAGCTCATTCCCACCCCCAATCAACATGCAGGATTTTCTTGCACTGGAGTCCAGAGTTAGTATTAAGCACAATTCCCAAACCAAGAGTGAGAAACATTCATAGTGACAAATGGTGACATAATGACAAAATGTTGTTCTTCTTAGCCCTGAGAAATAGCTGTGATGTTATGAAACAGCATGTTTGCCAAATGACCATAAGTTTTCACAAAATGTTAAGCAAAAAAGCTCCATAAACCACAAAACAAAACACCTCACTTCAGTGAGAGCCATCTTACAGCCACCTGACAAAATAAATGCTACAATAAACAACTGCTGATTCTTTCCCTGTGGAGTAGCCCATTTCCTCTGTGAAACTTCGGGCTGAAGGACACATAGAAGCGCGGTCTTCAGAGACTACCTTCAGATACCCAAACACTGGCATCTGCCCACTGGGTTCAAAATATACTAAGAGTCAGTGCTGTTTCCTCCTAACCCTGTTTACACCATTGAGCTTGCTAAAATTGTATGATTTAATTAGCTATTACATACATGAAAGGAATACCTGTATGAGTGAAAATACTTTTCCCATGGAAATTAAATTTGAATGATTTGGAAAAGTTCCAAAAAGATAAATTACCAAAATAATTTTCTATTGAATTAAACATTGTCAAGACATCTCAAACTTGGAGGAAGAGATTTTTTGATAGGAATTTGAGTAGATTCTATCTATCCTCGTTGGTTCACAGTTAGGTCAGTTCACTTCATTTGAAAGAAATGAGACCAGAGAATATGGATTCTATATTGTTGATGTGGTTCATAACCTAAGAGGTAAGGCTGAACTTTTTTTAACTGATCACACTGAATGGACTATGGATATACATCAACTTTTGGGTGAATCAGAATGTACTTAAAATGTACTATTAAAAAAAAGTCATTTTTAAGGATCCCTTCATGTAAGACTTCTGGTTTATCAATAAACTTCAAATTATTATAATAATTAAAGCAACAGGGCTTCTACTGCACTTCCCATCCTGAGCAAATTTAATACCATCATAGTTCACCTTCCAGGGCAATGCTTATGTCAACATTTGCATATTCATCATTTGACAAACAATGTTACCAATAGATACCGTCCAGACTGGTATTTCACTTAACCTATAAGTTACAACTCTCCACCAAATGTAAAATAGGATGGCTAGAAATTAAAGTAATGCATTGGCAATGTTCTCGCCACAGTGGACATACCACTGAGTATTTTTTATTGGTCAGTTTTCTATCATAACAAAATACTGAGACAACTTATAATGAGAAAAATATTTGTGTGTATGTGTACGTGATGCTAGGGCCTAACAGGTCTTCATGCATTCTAGGCATCCCTTTTACCACTGTGCTATACCCTCAGCTCAAAAGATGTATTTTTGGCTCATCATTTTGGAGGGGCCAGTCCGAGATTAAGTGGCCCATTAGCACTGTGGGGCTCCAACAAAGGCAGCAGATGATGGCAGGAGTGTGACAAGGCAAACTGCAGACCTCGTGAGCCAGGAAGCAGAGAGGAAAAGGGGTCACACACCATTTGAAGGCATCCCCTACTCCTGGAATGACCTAGGGCCTCCTACTAGGTCTCCATTCCCAAAAACTCCACCACTTTGAACAGTGCCACCCTGGGGACCAAGCCTTTAACACATCAACCTTTGGGGGACACTTATCCAAACCATAATGGTGTATGCCTGTGACCCCGCACACAGGCAGCACCAGTTCTACAGGCAGAGCAACATTCTGCGAAGCACAGGCATTTCTTCTCTAGCCCAGTTTTCACAACCCTGATGGTGTAACCACGGGAATAGCTTCCATTAGCAGAAATGACAGCGGCTATGACAAGATCAGGCTCAGGAACTAGCAAGCACCAAGACCTTGGGAAAAAACTGTACAATTTTTTTGATGCCTGTGTTCACCACTTTAATCTGTTTAACATAACAATAGCACAGAAAAAATTGATTTTGTGTTGTTCTTTCACATATTCAGCTTAAGTAAGGTCTAATTTGCCATATAAAAGGGGCTTCTGGAATATCAATTCCCACTTGATGACTTTCAGGGTGTAACACATTTTTACATTTATTATTTCAATTAACCCTCAGAAAACTACATATTTGCGTCATTATCTGCATTTTACACATAGATAAGCGAGCCTTAAATAACTCTCCCAAAGTTATACACTTGGCTGACCTTTTCACCATTTAATTATTTTTCCTTTCCAAATACATCAAATCATGACTCATTCTAACCATTTTAACTCTAATCAAGTTATTAAATCCTTACATATATCAAAGGATTCTTTAATAGTAAATAACTGTTATGGTTTCATGGATGGCAAACCATTTTAGAGCTTTCAATGATACGAACAGCCCGCTGCAGCATGCGTGCCATAGGTTTGCCACCCGTTTCCCAAAACTCTCATGTGTTCAGGGGTGGAGCTTTTGGAAGGTGCCTGGACAGGGGCCCTGTACTCATGAGTGGATGAAACCACTGGTGAGTTCATGCTGATTTGCTGTTAGGTGGGGCCTGGCTAGAGCCACAGCATTGGAAACAAGACCTGAAAGGGTATTCATTCTCTCCCTCCACAATGTCTGCTTCCTGCACACGATTATGCAGGTGGATTTCCTCCTCCAGGTACTTCCATCACACCCTTCCTGCCTTGGAGCCAGCAGACTAAGAACTGACACCACTAAAATCCGTAACATCCTCCTCATAAAATCCATTTCCTCCTTTGAGTTTCACATATTTTGTCCCAGGGACAGGAAAGGCACTAAGATAATCCAACAATGAATGCTCACTGTGTGGCAGGCACCATGCTTGGCACTGACCGTTTATGAGGGCACCTGATCCCTGGACCTGCCAAAGCTCACACACGGAAGGAGCAGGACTGGGACTTGAACCTAGGCAGCCTGACTCCAGCAAATGAGCTCTGTACTGTTAAAACAGAAGTGCCTGGCACTAGTTTTTAAATTGTGTTTTTTATTATAATTTTATAATTAGTACAACTCTCCAGGTAATTGCTACAGACAGGTGTCTCTCGAACTGCTTTCTAAAGCAGCGAGTCTGAGATTTGTGCATACAAATCAGTGGGAGATTATAAAAATGCAGAATCTGACTCAGGATTGCTAAGGCTGGACCTGAGAGTCTGCATTTCAGAAAAATCCCAAGCAGTGCTGATGCTAGTCCCACAGCCCACACCTTGAGCAGTAAGGCTGTAAAATGCATGCTATTTTCTCCCATAAATCTTATTATAAATGAACAACTTTATTGGATTATTTTTCCAGTTTCATCTCAAAATGGGTCAGGGATCCTTAACATTACTAATAGCAGGAGATCAGATGGCCTCCATGATTTGAAGATGAAAAGGAGAATAGGGAGTAGAAATCTGTTTTTCTTAGAATTTTATCTATAAATATCATTATTATTCTGATGCTGGGGATTGAACCAGGGCCTTGTGCATCCAAAGGATGTGCTTTACACCGAGGTACATCCCCAGCCCCTATAATTATTATTTAATTAATTTTGCTTATAAAGTTGTATGAGCTCTTCAGAAACTTCAGAAACTTTGATACTCTGCATTTTCAGAGTAATTCTGTAACTGTTTCTGTGAGCTATTTTAGAAGAAACATGAGCTCTGGGGTCAAGAGTTGGCATTCCAGCTCTATACAGTAGTTGAGTGAGCTCACAAAGTGATACTTAAAGAGGTTAAGTTACTTTTTTATCAGTCAAACTGGGCTAAGGCTACCTACTGCTTTAAATCTGTCCTTAGAACTAAGTGAAATAATGTCTAAGCCACTGTGTCTGCAAGTACTGTACAACTGCTTATCATTCCACTTCCCTTAGTATTTAAAAAATTAACTCCTGCAATACCAGTTGTCCCAAGTAGCAAAAGCAAATAACAATAACAAAATATTTTTGCCAACACTTGGCTTTGAAGGGAAAGCAGTGTGAGAGTACCAAAAGCTAATATTTACTCAATACCTATTAGTGTACCAAGCACAAGAGATCTTTTAATTATCATCCTCCTTTGCAGATAAGAAAACAGGACCAGAAAGTTTTAATAATCAGCCCAAGATCCCAATCCTTACACTGCAGAGCCACATTTTGCTCTGCAACTGACTACTTGCCTGCCCGTTACCCTTGGAGTGGGACTCCGACAGGCAGAAAAATGGAAGGTGACCCCGGCAGACCATGAACATCTGAGTCAGCAGTGCTGGAGTCCTCTTATCTCACCATCTGCAACCCTCCAAGGTGTCTTTCAAGAAAAACTGCACAGAAGCCAGTTTTAGTTTTTCTGAGGCTGCTTCATTCTTCTGCCAATTCAAACATAAGTTCACTAAAGGTACAAACCACATCTTAGGGACTTTTGTTTCTGGTAAACAGTCTTGAATCCAGGGGTGCTCAAATACTTTATCCATAGCCTATTATTTCCTCTGGAGTTTGGCTCTTTTTGAACTGAAGCACACATTCCATAAATAATATACTTGAAGTCAATTCTGATGTCAACAAATACCAGAGGAAACCGATTATAATCTAGAACATGAGGAAAATGAATGCTGTAGAAACACAGCACACTAAATAATAAAGGAAACAAAAGAAACTACAAACATCTAGGTTAAAAAAAAAATCCAGGTAGATACTTTCTTTCTTTCTTTTTAACCCCACATGGTATTCGATTGAAATGTACTATTGCCTTTCAGAGGAAGAAGACCTGGGGTCAATCATGACATCTCAAATCACCCAGTCCTTATCCCTGTTCAGCAATTTGATGGCACCACCTAAGACACTGTGTTAATTAAAAACAGGATGATGACAGATGTGCTCCTGAGAACTGACTGCAGATCTAATGAGGCAGTTGGAAGGAAGCGATGAAAGCAATTTGTCAAAGAATATTCAGCAGTGCAAGAAAATAAAATAGAAACTGCACTAAATAATTATTTCACCCACAATGGCAGGTTCATAAACTTTTTTGATTACTAACAGAAAAAAAAATCAGACATTCCACAGCCCTCTGTCTAAAAGAAATATATGAAAACAATTTCACTTAACAGAGCATACTGCTTATCTTATTTATTACTACCAATCCTTTCATCCTTGTCCTCAACGAATGACTAACTCTTCCCTTTATAGTATTCCTTATCTTAATATTTTAAAAGATACACTAAAGTATAATTTTAAAACTCCTCTAAAAATAAAGCACCAGCACCTTTACCAATTCTTGTAAAAAGCCAACAGGAAAAGAAGAGTAAGTAGAGTGCGCTGAATTTCTCATCAGCACGCTGACTTACCTTCACTCCCAGAGCACACGGCAGGGCTTCTTACTGTGAAGACTTTTACGGAAAAAAACCCCCCAAAAAACCACTTTCTCTCAAGCAGTGTGTTTGTGAGCAACTCTATTACCTTCTCCTACCAGCCACACACATCGCCCTGGGGACCTCAAGCACGTGGTGCTGTCAGGGGTCCCACCCAGTCGTGGGGGCCCCCAGAGTCCCCACTCTCATGGGGGGAAGCCCATTACATATCCATCTCCTCTTTAGCCCCACTCCGCTGGCAAGAACAAGGTTAAAAGGTAATCAATTTCTTCTGCAGGAGCTTAAAGTCTAAGAAATAAGGTATCACAATATAACAAATAGAGAATATAAATTCATCACCTGATTAGTTTTATACTTTGAGTCACTTTGATATATTTAATGAAAAAAACCTGTAATGTTTGAGGTTGGTATGAAGGAGATATTGTACTCTACAATCGTATTACCAGAGTCCCTTATTGTATATAACAATGGTCTGTTAACAATCTTTATTTTTATGTGATAAGATACAGACCAACACACCTTTATACATTGTATTAGTTTGTGCTATAACTAAGCAGTAACACTCTAGAAGTATAATTTGCCTGTAGCAAATATAAATATAAAAACAAAAAATAGAAAATAGGCAAACAAAATTAGTTTCTTATAAACTTTGAAGTTTCAAAAAATAAGGCATTAGCTTTGGTACCAAAAAGCTACAGTAGCCTGAATGAACCCATTTCTGTATTCTTTGGCAAGAGCCAACAGCACTTCATTAACAATACAGAGCAGGGGCTGGGGGTTTAGCTCAGTGGTTCTGCCACCTGCCTCGCAAGCGCTAGGTCCTGTGTTCCATCCCCAGTACCAAAAAAAACACCCAATACAGAGCATATCAGCTGTGGAAGGAGAACCACAGAATGGCTTTTCCAGAGGCCCTTTTGGAGATTTCAGACACAATGTATCAACAACTACAAAACTCCCCTTCTCCCTCTGTGGATTCTCATTTCAACTGCAAACACACCTTGTACACACACAGTGTAACTCCACACCCTTGTGTAGGCTAGTGCATCGCCTCGCTACCGTGTCTAACCACCGATGTCATCTAAATCCCTGTGGTGGTAGAAACAATATCACCTCTCAGACACCCAGCCGTCCAGCACTCTGGGTAGGGGCTCCTTTTCCACACCTAGCAGGTGTGACTCCACCTGTGCTCAGGTTGCTTTTTCCAACTGTTCTTAAAGATGGAGACCTCTCTGCCAGGCACACCACTACCATACATGGGGGCAGGCTCATGATTAATAATTTGATTCCTTTTTGAAATATAATTCTCACATTTGAATAGCTGAGACCTGAAAAATCCACAAGGAGATGCAACTCTTCAAACTTTTCTACTCAGATTACTAAATTGATAAAATTATCACATCTTGGACTTGTTTTAGCTATCATTGAGCAATTAATGAGACAAATACCATAAAAGCATGAGATATGATACCCAAATTCTGTATTTTAAAATCTGTTGTGCCAGCCAGGCATGGTGGCACAGGCTTGTAATCCCAGCACTAAGGCAGGAGGACTGCAAATTCAAGCTCAGCCTGGGCAATTTAGAAACTTAGTGATACTTTCACTCAAAAAAAAAAAAAGGTTGCAGATGTAGCTCAGTGTAAAAGTCTTCAGTTCAATCCCTAGTTCTGCAAAAAAATGAATACATAAATATAAAAAATTTTAAATCTACCGATACTTTTTCTCCAACTAGTGACAGGATCATATGGCTTTTCCCTTTCCTGTTAAAATGATGACTTCTGGGTGTGAACCAACACTGCCATCCCTATAATAAAACCACTTTCTACATACTGCCAAAAAAAAAATTAAATCTAACGTGCTGGGCCGGGGATTTAGCTCAGCAGCACCGCACCTACTTTGCAAGCAAAAGATCCTGAGCTAGATCCCCGGTACCAAAAAAAAAAAATCTAACGTGCTAACTAATGGTCTCCCCAAGTTTCCCTTAATATGCAACCTTAGAACCAGATGGCAGCTGAAAGCGATGTGGATGAGGTTCAATAGCTTCATTTTATGTTTTGATATGAAGCGGGATTTTAGGCAACATGGAAAATACCGTTGTCACATTTTACAAATAGTTTAATGTTTTAAACTCATTTGAAATCCTATATGAATGTTCTTATGGGGGGAGGAAAAAATTATAGAGATGTTTCCAAAATCTCCCCTCTCCCAACCTATTTAAGTCCCCAGGTAACTGGCACGTGTCATTAATCCTCTATTGGGGAGGTCCCTGGGCAATCCTCCTTCCCCTTGGGCGGGGGAGTTAGCTCAGGGCTTCCGCTGCCCCCTCTCCTTCCCCTTTACCCCTGAGCCTGACAGCAGTAGGAGCCTCACCAACACCTGTCCCTTTGGGTCATGAGCTCTCGCCAGTGACGCCTGCGTTTCAGGGTTCTGTGACAGCGTGACCACTGCCTCCCACTTTTCCGCCCTCTGTATCCATGTCCTTTGCCTATTTTATAGCCCCCAAAACAAAAGCCTGGCACGTGACTCACTTTGGCCAACAGAATGAGGCCGGAGGAGTAAGGTGCAAAGCCCTGAGCCTAAACTTCAAGGGGCCAAGTGTGTTCCTGCTTCCTCCAGGGGCTTCTCCACCCCCTTGGGCGCCCGGGGCGTGGGGAAGCTGTCCTGGCGCCCCCCCCCCCCCCGCCCCAGCCCAGCCCAGCCCGCCCAGCCCGCCCAGCCCAGCCCAGTCCAGCCCTCCCACAGCCTGGCCCGGGATAGCAGAGCAGAGCAGCTGGGGCCAGCACTTAGAGGATGAGAAATGAATGCCCATTTCTGAATGTGACGGAGTTTCAGGATTACGCTTTACGATGCAACAAAAACTAAATGATACATTTTTTCGACTTGCAGTTGTAAACTAGGTAATTCAACAAATTACTTTAGACAATTGTCTAAAATTATTTGTATGAGCCCTACCCTCGGCTTATGAGTCCACATGCTCTGACGAATGGGCTTTACGAGCCCTGGTGTTTTTCTCCTTAAAGCTGCACAGGGGACTCCAGTGTGCGGCCGGGATTAGGATCCCCTGATTTACTGTAATAAAAGACTACCAGGGGCTGGGGTGGGGCGCAGGAGTGGAGCCCGTGTTCCATCCTCAGTGCCACAAATAAAAAGCCAGAACACCCATCTATTCATGGTCCATCACCTTCTACTGAGGTGGGGCTGCAGAGTCCACAGAAGAATGCTCTCAACACAAGTCAAGTTCCAGTTGAGAATATCAAGACTGCTCCTGTTAGGACAACACATTCCAAACATGCCTGCCCTCTCCACATCCTTCTGCAGTGATAGTTTCAGGGCCTCGGGAGATGCTAACGAGAACCACCACAATTATCAAAGTACTACCTGCGAGGCCCTGCGACATGTACTTTAGCATAAACCTTCTTCCTTCATTCATACTTTTAAAAAGGACAATGAGGTTAAATACTTTGAGGAAGGTCAATGGATCCAGTCCTGCATGGTGGCACATGCCTGTAATCCTAGCACCATGGGAGGCTGAGGGAGGAGGATCCCAAGTTTGAGCCTAGCCTCGGCAGCTTAGCAAGACCCTGTCTCAAAATAAAAAAGGGCTGAGAGGGCCAGGGATTTAGCTCAGTGGTGCCGCCTGCCTCAGAAGCACAAGGGCCTGAGTTCCAGTCCCAATACCAAAAAAAAAAAAAAGGGCTAAGAATGCAATTTAGTATGAAGGCCCTGGGTTCAATCCCCAGTACCACCAATAACAACAACAAAAGAGTGGGTCCAGGAATCAATGTAACCTCTAAGGTAAACAAAGGATCCAAGGAAAATGCACTTGCAACAAGGACCTCTTAAAGACCCCCAGGAGTGAGGTGTAGACCTGGGTTCCTAGCAACAATTCTAGCCACTGGCAGGACCCAAGTGGATGGGAGGGACAAGAGGAACATGGCATTTATATGAGAACTGGGAGTTCTATAGGAAATGTGTTCACAGATGGAGACCTGGGAGCAAATCTTCAAATACTGGCTGTCCAGAATTAAAAAACAAAACGGTCTACATGCAAATCCAGAGGCTCGGTCTGTCATGTACACAACTTCACACAATGGCTACAGGGCCAACAGCATCCGTCAGAGAAAGGTTTGCTTGGCTTCTTGATGGACTTGGTCTTTTTTTAAGCCTGTAGCCCCTGTGTCTCTGTAGCTACAGCAAGGATACAGAGCCAGAAGACTTGCTGTGAAGTTTGCTGCTGGCCAGTTGCTAACCACGTGGGAAAGTCATGTGTTAAACCACATCCCAGACCCCCGGATGCTGCTCCTTCTTCCTCAGAGCCACGATAAAGAATGTGACATCTGCCACACACTCCCAATGACTTTTCTACCATTGTGTTTTACAAAAAGCAAAAATAAATAAATGAAAACAAAACTTCCTTCCTTTGGATATCATAACATCTAATTACACCAGATTGCTTTCTCAATCCTGACAACTACTCTTGCACTTGAGGTTTTGAGACTTGGCTCAAGCCTCTCTATCCCCGTAGTACTTTTTTCTTTCTTTTTTTTTTTTTGGTACCAGGGATCGAACTCAGAACCTTGCGCTTGTGCAGCAGGCGGTGAAACCACTGAGCCAAATCCCCGGCCCCCGTAGTACTTCTATTAGTAGGGGTGATAGGATGGACCCCATCGATGGTCTGAACCACTTCTCTAGCTCTACTCTGGTCGGTGCCTTCACAATCCCTGAGGCACGATAGCCCATGGCCATACCCTGGGCTGTCATTCTGAGGGACCCCATTTCTGAATCCTTAAAATAAAACCTCCCCCACGGTCACACACTTTGTCCTCACCCTGTCAGTCTCACTACACCTAGACATCAACCTTTGGGACTTACTCCCTCCACCACATTCATCCCCTCCTCCTGTCAGACTCCTCACCTGCCTTCCTTCCCAATCAGCTCATCACTGAACTGTCCTCTCGGTGCCCATTAACTGAGAAAACCCCAAATTCTTGATCACCCCAACTCTCTCCATTTTTTTGTACCTTACCCAGGCCAACAGAAGCAACTCAAGAAAGTTACAAGGCTCTGTAGTACATTCACAAGGCCATTTATGCATCCACAGTTCCCACCTCACTTGGACCCTCAACACTGCTTCCTCAGAGTTCTCCTCCTCGGACACAGCAGCGATTCCAGACCTTCTTTATTGTCTTCAGCGCTCCTTTCATGATAAGAACTGCTACCCTGCACGGACCTGCCTTTTATCTGCTTCATCCAGTACCCTTGTAAAGGTTGTTAAGTCCTCTCCCCATGCCTTTCAAAAGGTTCTGGGCCCTCCCTTTGCCCAGCATTCTAAATTCTAAAGAAAAGCTGAGCCTAAATGACTAAGATGTTCATTGCTCAACAATCTTCAGATTTTCAGAACCCAGAACATCTGATGACCTTCTGACAACATAAGAATGAAAATATTCCTGCTTATTCTTTAGACCCAGGCATCAACTAGCACAACGCGTGTTAAGTTGCTGTGAGGTTTAACTTACAGAAAGGTAATGTGTTTGTCTACAGCACCACAGGTACATGGCTGTAGTAATCCCAGTTACATGAGAGGCCAAGGCGTGAAGATCACAAGTTCAATGCCAGCCTGGGCAATTTAGTGAGACCTGAGGGAAATCCTGTGCTAAAATAAATTTAGAAATGGCTGAGGAGGTAGCCCAGGGGTGAGGACCACTTGTCTGGCATGCAGGAGCCACTGGGTTCAATCCCCAGTACCTCCAAAAAACAGTGAAGAGGAAAAAGCAAAAAACAAAAACAAAGAAACTAGCCCCAGGAGGCCAGGTTCCCGCCAGAGAAAAAATAAGAGACATGTAGCCTGGATACCCAAGACCCCTTAGCACACAGTCCTCCTGCGTCTCCTCCTTTCCCTAGAGAGGCCCTCCCATGCCTGTGCTCCCTGAGATGGAGCTTTGAGGACACAGCCCCATCCTCCAAGGTGCCAGCCCTTGAATGAAACTGATTTCCTCCTTCCCACCAACTCTGGGCTCCCGAGCAGCGAATAGGTAGAGCTGGGTCTGGTAACAACCCCACTGGAACTCAGGTTCTGAGACAGCAGAGACTGTCTTACTCACAGGTGTTTGTATCCTTCATTCACAGAAGACACTTGTATGTATCTGCAAAGTGAATGAACTTTTATGCTTCCTTCAAGTGGCTTTCTCTGCCATGTGTGGGTTAGGTGCCTGCTATGATTGATTTGGATGCTATCCCCTCCCCACTCAAAGGTTCCTAAGTTGGGAGTCTGGTCCTCAACGTGGTGCGCAGGGAGATGGGTCTAGTGGAGGTCACTGGGGCCTTCCAAAGGGGCTGCAGGACCTCAGTCTCTCTCTGGCTTCCTTTTCGAGATGTGATTGCTTCCTACCTTCGCTCACACCACTGCCATCCATCAGGAGGTGACCTGGCCAACAAGGTCCTTGGCAGAGCAAGTGCCTCACTGTCTAGACTTCCAGTCTCCAAAACTGTGAGCTAAACTTCTTTTAATGATAAAGTTAGCCTGCCTCAGGAACTTCCTTATAGTAATGAAAAATGGATGAATACGGTGCTCCCTTACATTCTTTGACTGACACACTCATCTAAAGAGCAAAACAGGATCGAAAAGGAAAATGGGCTTCATTGCTCACTAGAAGACTACACAGGAAAAGGAACTCAGGGCTTGGGAAGGGCTGGAATGGGAAATTACAAAGCAAAATTGCAGCCTCATAGCACTCCAAGCTACAGAAAGCCCGAGTTTTCAGAATTCAGAAAAATAAATTTTAAAAAATATTTAACCCTGTTTTTGTTTGTTGTTTGGTTTTTCTTTTTGGCGCTGGGGATTGAACCCACAGCTCCATGCATGCTAAGCATGCATAAGTACTTTACCACTGAGCTATACCTCTAAGTCCTCTTAAAACTTCTTCTGCACAAAAGCCATTATAGATCCTACCCAGGTGTTGTACCATCTCTACACAAAACTGTTTCAAAAGTATTATCGGGCAACTTGGTGAAACCAAAATAGAAAACAAAATAAAATTTTAGAAACCCCAAAACACTGACATAAGCACCCTTCACAGAAAAAAAAAAAACTCATCACTATGAGTGACTGAAATTTTCATAGGACATCATTTTCAGCTATCTTGTCAACACCAACCACTGCCCTTATCTAATCTGCTTATTTCATAAAAATAATCTTTACCATGAGTGATTCAAAACATTTGGAACACAAAATTGACATTCAGAAGGGAATAACTTCAAGATGTATAATTCTCACTTCCTGGATGTCAACACTGTCTCCATCACAAACACTGTGTGGATTCTGTTTTCCGAAGGACTCCTTTGTTCTGAGTGCAAAGGATAATATCCCGGGCTACATCAGTTTCCTGTAAAAGCACACAAAGCCCTCACGCCCTTTTCCCATCTGACCTGTGCTCCCCGCATCTCCTCACTTCGTCATAATCTTGTTTGCGTGAGATGATTCATGAACTGAATCAAACGCCACCAGCTACTAATTGAACATTTTATTTTTACACATTGTAATTCGCTACACTTAATGACTGTTATTAGCACAACCAGTTATCAAACCCACAACATCTTGTTTACATTCCCTTATCAGAGTATATGCATTTCAGGTTTCATTTGGGAATGCTGACAGATTTTTTTCCATTTTCAGAACTCTTCCAAATAAACAAAACATGACTTCAGTACTATTTCCTGTTGTGTCTCCTTAAAAATTGTGAACTTCTCTGCCATGTTGATAGCTGGTTTTGCATTACAGACCTGTTCACTACTACATGGTAGTTCAAAGTACGATTAATTTGCATCATTCACAGGTTCTGTACTTGCAAATTTATCTACTTGCTAAAATTTGTTTTTAATCCTAAAATCAGTATTTGTGGCCCATTAGTGGTCATTGGACACAGAGCAATAAAACTTTTGAGCTTCCTCACATGTCCTGCACTGAGGAGGAACAAGTCAGTGCTTCCCCCTCCCTCGGTTCAGCTCCCATGCTGTAAACAAGCATCTATTTCAGTCTACTTAGTTCCACACATTTCTTGTTCCCGGAGATTTATTTGTTCATCAGTTCCCAAGCACAGTGCTGATGTGCCGGGTGTTCCTAAGTACAAGAAAGCTGCGATGTTCCTTATGGGGAACTAGGAGAGAACCTTTTATCAGGCTTGAGTACTGCTGGCCTCAGTTTGATGCTGATGGGTCAGCAGTATACACTAAGTAAGGTGTCTTCAAAAAAAGACACATACACCCCCCAAAAAAGACACCCGAGGTGACATGTGGACTGGTTGATGAAAATGTTGTGAGCTGAGGCACTTAGGAACCTCGCCTTATATTTCTCGTAGGATAAGTGGCTCCACATTTTCTAACTCAGTGTTAACACCAGCTTTATAAAACACAATGAGACTCGACTATGCTATCCCTGCCACTGAATGCTTTCCAATCTTGCATCTGTTTCTAAAATGAACCCTATCTCTAATACTGTGCTCCACATGAGGTTCCATGACACCGGAACAGCCTGATTCGCAGTGCACATCTCCCACAAATGTCTGCAGTTGCCCCTGTATTCTGCAGCAGACACCTGGCGTTCCATGCTGGGCTGGGAGTTCACCCGGGCTTGTACGCATGATGCTCCTAGGAACCTGGCCATCTGTGCGCAGAACAGGGTGGAAGCTGCCCCTCTCTCAGCACCAGACCATGGTGGGGGAAACAGCAGCCAGCTCAAGAGCCCCGCCTTCCTCCCAAGTGGAGGCCAGCCAACCCCCATGCCTCCCAAGACCTGGATAGAAAGGACATCACAGTTTAACCCACACACAGGGCTGGCTTCGTGGGCCTGAGACATACAGGGAAGGCACCCAGGCTGGGCTAAATATTCTGATCTTCTTGTCTTGAATTTCTTACTAACCTTTTACAAGGGGTCCACCTTTCCATTTTACATGGAGCCCCACGAATATGGAGCCAATTCTGCTACATGTCTCCTACAGTGTGAGGAAGGGGGTTCGTCCCAAAGGGGAGGCACCCTTTTGTGGAAGGGAAGCACCTGGTACAGAGAAAAGAAGGCCTGAGGGGCCTGTTGGGGCACAGTGGGCAAGGACCAGGGTCTGGGACAGTCTCTCTAGGACTCCGCAGCATTTCTGCCTCTAACAAAATGGTTTTCCCACAAGGAAAGTGACTCTAGGCCCCAATCCCTCTGGTAACACCTGGGATGCCTTGGGCTCTGACAAGAGATTCAAATGAGCCTCAGTTATTTCCTTACAGGATTTTCTCATGGGTTCTCACACACTGCAAAATGTGCTGCAGTCAAGATGCGGTTCTCTTGTCAGGGGTTAGCAGCGCAATAAGGAACTTTGCTCCATAAACTAGGTTCACATTTACCTAGGTAGAAACAATAGTTTTTCTTCACACAAAGAACATCTACTGTTTTTTAAATCTCCCACACAAGGAATCTGTGCTTTCAATTCAACAAAAACATTATTTTATTAGGCTAACATTAAAGTGAAAGGGGTATTTTAAAAAAATACATATAATTTATTCTTGGAAGAAAATGTACTTGGCTCTTTCCTGCATAATGAGGAGCTGCCATGCACATGCACGCTTAATGAAATGACCCACCTACTGTGAAGCATACATTTGGTCCTTGATATTTCTGCCTATTTAACCATTAGTGAGCCCTTAGGAAACCAGAACATTTAGAGTTCTTAAACTGGAGCCAAGCACGACAGTGCACACCTGTAATCCCAGCAATCTGGGCAGCTGAGGTGGGAGGGTCACAAATTCAGGCCCAGCCTATGCAATTTAGGGACTTAGTGAGACTCTATCTCAAAACAGAAAACAGTAAAGGGCTGGGATTGTAGCTCAGTACATAGCCTTGGGTTAAATGCCAGTATAGCCAAAGGAAAAATGTCTCTATGCTGGAATGCTTAAACCAGCTCTGTGGTTTAGCACTTTGCATAAGAGCAACAGTAGCAAAGCTTCATTGTTCTTAGCATTCTTGGATTTTTCCAGTGGTCTAAGGTTAGCGATCTTGCCCTCAGTCTACACCTCTGTCTGCATCCCACTTCTATGGTCTGAGTCTTTACCACACCTGAGATCAGAGGATGGGTGATGTTGGTGCTCCTCTTTCCACTTCAGCATCAGTCCAGCTGACAGTAACCCCAAAACACTTTTCATTGCATCACTATTTCATTAAAAGTTGATGCTGTCTCTCCATAGAGCCCCGTTTGAACTTAAGACCATCCTTACCTCCAATTTCCTCCAGCAGCTCATTTCCTACTATGTCCTGACATTCTCATTTCTCCATCGTACTGCCATCTGTCTGCATTTCCTGCTGTTGCCATGTGTGCGTGTGTGTGTGTGTGTGTGTGTGTGTGTGTGTGTGTGTGTGTGTGTGTGTGTGTAGGGTGGGAGAGGAGAGGCAGGGATGGTGGTGGATAGGAACAATCTCCACATCAGCTTCCCAAACTCCAGTCCACACTCTTCATGTACTCTTTCAGCTCTTGAAGGCAGTAGCTCTGTAGCAGCACCCTCACCCTCTCATTGTGTCATGTGTTTTACATTTCCTCACCAAAAAGAGAATAATGCCTGAAAAGCCCAGCCCTCACCTCCTTTGCGTTCTGAATACTATGGACTTCAGAGCCCCACGGTCTCACTTCAGCATCCAGATTCATTGGACATCTGCTCTACAAGGGGATTGTACTACATAGAACTTCCATGCAAAATGCCTGTGAACTTATTAATCTTGGTTTCATTTCTCTATATGAGTGCCTATATTGCTCTAAATATAGTTTGAAGAACCCATTAACTAGGAACCATTAGACAATACAAAATTGCATGTCACCAAATTAAACTACATATATCAGCACAAAAACTGCAAACACATTGTATGAAAAGCCAAATCATTAATGGAGATTAGGCACTTCTTCAAAGTGATTTCTATCTCTGAGAGTAAAGAAGTTTTGATTTTAGGACAAAGTACAATTGATTTTTTTTAAAAAATAAAATAAATTGGGCCAGGGATTTAGCTCAGTGGCACCGTGCCTGCCTTGCAAGCGCAAGGTCCTGAGTTCGATCTCCAGTACCAGAAAAAATAAATTAATTTATTTTAATATATTTAAATAAATAATTAAAACATTAAAATATCAAATTTAATTACTGAAATTATTGTTTTATTAAAATATTTTAAATGAGTTGTACTTCTGATAACATTTATTACCCAAAGTACACAGCAGCAGTGGTGAACCCATGGCACATGTGCTGCAGTGGGCTATTTGTACCATGGAGAGCTCTAAGAGGTTCACCATCATTATACAGAGGCATTTAACACTTAGGCCAATAAATTATATCATGTCCTGACTCATGAAGAATGAACCATTTGTTTTCCATAGCACTAATGATTCTAAGAAAAAGTATTCTTTTCTTTTGCTGCCAGGGAACACCTTGTACTCAAGTTTCTTTTTTGCCACAACTTATACCCATTGAGGCATTCATAAGTGGAAAGTCTTACTGGGGGCGTAACATCATGGTGCCCTTCATATTGCAATGGCAGGTGTTTTCCCCAACATAGCTCTCCCTGACAGGCACACACCATGCGCGGTTATGTCGGGTGAGGGAGAGGCAGAGGAAAAGCATCCTGCAGTCCAGAGGCACCTAATGAAAGACGGTCTCTGCCTACAATGGCAGTATTCCCTCCCAAACAATGCTCCAGATGTGTGATCCCCGAGAGACTTGACAACCGAGGTACAGGGAAAATGAGTGCACTCCTGTAATCCCAGCATCCTGGGAGGCTGAGACCGGGAGGAGCACAAGTTCAAGCCCAGTGTGGGCAGTCTAGCAGGTGGTGAGACCTTTTCTCAAAATAAAACATTTTAAAAAGGGCTGGGGATGTAGTTCAGTGTGAAGGTCCTGGTTTCCATCTCCAGTGCCACACTGAAAATGTGCAAATGTCATGTTTTCCACGGACAAGAATCTGTGGATGCTAACGTTAATGGGTAAAGTACAGGGGAAAATATAACATGTGCACATTCTCAACTATCTTCATCACATACGTGTTCATTTATTTGTATTAAGGAAAATAGTAATTTTACAGTGAGAAAACTTACCAAACAATAAGTGATTGACAGAAACCTTACCAGCCATGAGACAGACAATGAGATCATGAATCTTCTGATAGGGATGCACTCCAATATTTCTGCCCAAAATTCGCAACCTGATGTAATTATAAGAGAACACCAGAAAACTCCAAACTGAAAGGTGTCGGACAAAATAACTGGCCAGAACCCAAAAGTATCAAGGTCATGAAAGACAAAGATAAAAGAATTACCATAAACCAGATAAGACTAAGGAGACATGAAAAGTAAATGCAATGTGGATCCCTGCAGTAGCAAAAGGACACCGAGGAGATAGCTAGCCAAGTTTCAAATATGGTCTACAAATTAACTAACAGTATTATCTCTGTTAGTTTCCCGGTTTAAATAATTGTACTGTGATGGAACATGTTATTAGGGAAAGCTGAATGGAAGGCATAAGGACTCTTCAATTTGTGCAGTATTTTATTTTTTATGCCACTGGAGACTGAAGCCAGGACCTTCACACTGTACTACGTCCCCAGCCCTTTTTAAAATGTTTTATTTTGAGAAAAGGTCTCACCACCTGCTAGACTGCCCACACTGGGCTTGAACTTGTGCTCCTCCCGGTGTCAGCCTCTGAGGATGCTGAGCTTACAGGGGTGTAGTACCATGCCTAGCTGTGCAATGCTTTTTTATAAGTCCGGAGTAATTTCAAATAAAAAGTTAAAAATAAATTTAAAACTTAAAAACATCTTTGAAAATAATTTAAAGGATCAGAGGTACATATTCCAGCATCTGAGCTACTCTTTGTAAACTAAAGCACCACATGAAAACATGTTATTCCACTCCTGGACACCTGTGATAAACTGGTCACCTCCCCTATGAAGAACTTTAATGTATCCACAAAAAGTTAGCTTCCCCTTCCATGTCTGACCACAGTCCCTTGCATCACCCCTGGCCTATAACAGAATCACTGTCTTGCAATTATAGTCCTTGTCTATCTTTTTACGCAATGAGTTCCTCAAAAGCAGAGCCCTTGTTTTATCTACACTTGTTCCTCAAGTATCGAGTAGAGTGCCCAGAACAGACCAGCCACAAAATATTAATGTTTGAATGAATCAGTTCCTCGTTAGCCAAAAAATCATTTTCTGTCTTATCAAAGCCCAATGTTCACAAACATTTAGAATGGCTTATGAAAAGCTGGCACATGCCTATAATCACAGGACTCAGGAAGCTGAGGAAGGAGGACCTCAGTTTGAGGTCAGTTTGGGCTACAAAGAGTTCAAGCCCAACCTGGACTATACAGTGAGACCTAGTCTTTAAAAAAAAGTGGGGGGGTGGCCAGGGATTTAGCTCAGTGGTTCCAGCGCCTGCCTCGCAAGCGCAAGGTCCTGAGTTCAATTCCCCATACCAAAAAAAAAGAGAGAATAGTATATAAATGAGAAAACTGGAAAAATTCAAATGAAATCTGAATAGTAGTTGACTCCTTTGTGAGTCTATTCATAAAATTCAATCATGTTGATATCAAAAATACAGTTATTGCATAGCATAGTAATAAAGGAAATTTTCATAAAGGTCATCCATAATCCCAAAACCAAGAAAACTGTTTTACGGTATTTGCCTATGTGCATACATATTTTAGATAATTATAAAACATAGGCACAATTTTGAATTGTTTTCCCATTACCAAACATTAGCTTAAAATAGTATGGACAACTTTGGACATTTTATGTTCTTTTATTAGAGTCTTTGAATATCTTTGATGGTCATTCTTCATAATTTGAGGGTAAATATAAGTTTATGGAAAATTTAGGAAGCTCGTCAGAGCCAAGTTTAACAAAGTAAGTAATCATACTATGTGACAGCTTCTAAAAGACGATCAGGAATTACTGTAAGGGGTAGTAAAACTGATTGTTCTTTGAGTCTCAGGAAACTGCTCAGAGAACAGATTTTAAAAAGTCTTGAGGCTTGTAAAGTGAAAATATTACATTCAAGAGAGCAACCCAAAATCAAAGGACAAAAGTTCCTTGAACAAGCTCTGTAACCTTCATCCAGTGGAAACGTGGACATAAACTTAATGTGGGATGATCCTGAGAATTGAGGGACAATTGCGGAAAGAGTCTGAAATCACTACCTTGTCTTAAACACTGGTGACTAAGCTTTCCCGTCATTTGAAATCGCTAAGGACATTCCTTACTGCATAAGCATGTACCCTGTCTCATTCCAATGGGAAGAGTGTCACAGGTAAAGAATATATTTAAATCAAATTTCAACTTGTATTTTCTGGACTCCAATGCATACAATCGCCTCCGTACACGCAGATGACACTGACCACATTCCCTGATCCCCACAAGTCTGAGGAGCTATGGCGACACTGACTGATGCTGTCCAAGTGGGAATCCTCTGGAAGCAAAACTCACTTTTAACTTCTAGAAAAATTTTAAACTTTTATCTTTGGTTTGCATGAAAAATCTCGGCTACTGTATTAAGGGGCATAGAAAAATGTTAAAAATGTTAAAATTTGGATTAAGTTACCTAAATAGGGTTGTACAAATTTGCTACACAACTTTTGCTTTCTATAAAAAAAGGAAAAACTGTCTATTTGCATTTTCAAAATAGCATGTTATCAGCCATGATAATTTACCACAAAATATATATAAAACAGAAGGACTACTAAAGATTAGGTGTTTTATAAACTTATCTCTTCAGAAACCCAACCATGTAACTAACATTAGCTTCAGTTATGTACCCACACATAGATACTTAAATATCCCCCATAACTCATACTAAAAATGGCACTTTAATGACTTAGCATGTGGGCAAACTACAGGAACAGTATTTTCAAATAGAATCAAATGTCTTTATGCTCACATTTAGAGAAGCATGCCATAAACCACAAAATTTTTTTTAAAAAAGAAAATTTAAAATAAAATCTTCCAAGTCTGAAGACAGGCCTGCAATGCACAGAAAAACTGAGCACTCCTGGGTAGGCGTCTCTCTGTTGCTCACAGTACTTAGGCTCAGAAATTAAACTTCTGTGGAGGCGAACGTCTAATGGTGCAGAGCTCTCCACACTTTGTGCAGAGTCTGGCAACTGTATCACACTACAATTAAATGTCCTAAAAATACACAGGGAGCATACTCATGAAGCCTAGGCTTGCTGCTTTGAGTGTGGTACTCTTATTTGAAAAAAAAAAATGTGTAAGGTTAACTTTTAAATCTGGAAAACTGTGGTTTCTGAAAAAGCAAATAGGACCTCACGTTTTCCTCATGAAGTAATTTTAAAATTCAGATTGAATTAATTCTCTTCCACCAAGTAGCACCTTAAGAATGAGGACAAGCATGGTGAAGCTCACCCTTTGCTCTCTAGAAGAATCAAAGGCTGAAAATAACCACTTTCTCCTACCAAAAGTAAGAGTAAAAGAAGTCTAAAAGGAGGTTCTAAAGTGAGCAGTGATATGTAAAATTCTGAGTCAGTTTTTACCTGGAAGAGAATCACAGATTTCACAGGTTCTCAAAGGCTGTTTTGAATCCCTAAATACTTCTCATTTTTGAATCAGCATGCTGGACTGAATTTCTAGGTCAGCTATATATTCTAAAATACTATGCTAATTTTGCATCTGCCCTTGTTTTTAACCAAAAGGCACAATGAATAAATGACCATTGCATGAAACCTAATGAACCATATAAAGTAATACATATTTTATATATTGGTAGAAACTGCTAACAACAGGCATTGATAAGATACAATAACAAAACAAATCCAAAAGTTAGTTATAACCAAAAGCAATCAACTAACTTTACAAAGCATTACAAGTAATCTCCTTGAGTCAGAGTTAGAATGTTATAAAGCAGTAAATCACTTAAATTTACCAAACATCAGGACTACTCATAAGACTGGCATCAAGGCAAAAGTTGTAAGGCAAGCATTAAATGAAATGGCAGGTCTCTGCTCAACATTAAAATGACAAGTACCATACTGTGAGCCACTTGGTAAAAAAAAATTTTTGTGTTTTTTCTACTAAGCTTAATATTTTCAAGACTAGTAGGTAAATCAATCCTTGCTAAGGGCATAAAACAGATACCAAGCAAAATGGCTATTTTCTTTTCATTAAAGCAATTTCTACAGCAAAAAAGAGCAAAAGTGGAGGTATAAGAGGAATACAGGTGAGCCTCGATTTATAACAGAAATTTTGCAGAATGTTTTCCTCCATGCAGCAAATTAAAGGAATACATTGTACCTGGATGTTATGTCTATGCCAGTTTAAGTTCTCCCTGCTACAGAAATACACGACACATGTCCATGACTCTGCCAACTGGGACTTTATCCACAGCTGAGATAGTACCTCTTCAGCCCCAAAATACTTTAGGATCTCTTCCAGTAACCTACCTGTAGTAATCTATCCTATGAAAAGGAAATCATCTAAAAGTATGCTGAGTGGTTATGCCGCCTGCCTTGTAGGCACAAGGACCCGAGTTCGATCTCCAGTACCAAAAAAAAAGCATGCTGAAATCTACAGACAGCCAAGATGATCAGAAGATAAAATAAATTAGAAACAACTCAAACATCCAACAATAAGTGAAGTAAATTATGGTGTGTCTAACCAGTTGAACATACAATTATTTCAAGTATGAAATATGAAGACTATATAACAACAAAAAGTAAATAAGTGAGAAATGCAGGATACATGACCACATACAAAACCATGCAAAAACGATGTATACTGGGCCGGGGATTTAGCTCAGTGGCACCATACCTGCCTCACAAGCGCAAGGTCCCCAGTTCGATCCCCAGTACCAAAAAAATAAAAAATTAAAATTAAAAAATAATTCTAAGGGTCATCTTTTGATCAAGCATATAATTACTTTTTAACCTATTTTTTTATCTTTGGGTTCCCAAAGTATAATTTCATAACAAAAACCTATTATTACACAGATTTTAGATAAATATCAGGTGAAACTGTAGCATTCTAAAACCTACAATAATTTTTTTTGGGGGGGGGGTTGGTACCAGGGATCGAACTCAGGTCCTTCTGCTTGTGAGGCAGGTGGTGGAATCACTGAGCTAAATCCTTGGCCCCCTACAATAATTTTTTGAAATCACCTGATTAGGTTTTTAGTTATCTGTTTTGTTCATTACCCTTGCAGCCTCCCACAGCGTATGACCCAGGGGGCTCAGAGCACAGCCAAAAAGACTGTGGACTCTGAAATTTCCCCCTTGGGTATGAACCCTAGCTCCACCACCAGCTGCAAAATTCTGAGTAGGTTACTGGATCTCTCTCTGACTCAATTTCCTAATTGTAAAACGGGAATTTTAGTTCCTAACTCTTTAAAATCACTGAGACAAGTGGAGAACACTAATACAAAGCACTAATGTGTGCCAGGCGTAATTAGATATTAGTTATTATCTATCAAGGAACCAAGCTGTTAGCTATTATTCTAGAGCCTAAAATCTGTTAAATACATATATAATAGCATTGTAATAACCATTGTATAACTGATGACAAATACATTTATAACAAAAAATACCACCTCGGGCGTCAAAATGTGCATGTAACATTTCAGCTATTTCACTTGGTTTATCACATTCTTTACGCTCTATGGATGTGTGACTCTAGCTTAGACATCAAAGGAATAATGAAGAAAAAAGTTGGCAATGATGTCATTTTTTCTCACCCACACTTTTCATTGCAAAGCTCACTGGAAGTTAAAATTGTTTCTTTTAAATATTTCTTCTGATCTGCAACTGCAGTAACTACCTGTCAGGACTGCAGTGTTTTCCTTCAGTTTCCCATTAAAAGGGAAAAAACCATTATTTAAGGTTGGGGAAATTGCTTTACAATGGAAATAACAATGGTTAAATTTAAAATTTTTCTTTAAAAAAGAAAGATATATAAATATTTCCCTCTTTCTTCCCACTTACCAGAGAGAGGGGTTCAACAAATATTAAGCTACGCCCCCCTCTTTTAAAATCCAAGAAAGTGTCCTTATAGCAGGAATCCCAGAATAATATGGCATTGTCTTCCCCTAGCTGTACCTGTACTTCCAACTATTCTGAAAAATTTGTTGCTCTTCATCTGTTGATTCTTGCCTCTGATAAACTGTCTACCACTTGAGGTAGGTAGCTAACCATATTTGGACAGGAATGTGTCTAATAAGATAAAACAGAGTTGCCTAGGTTTCTAACATCTACCAAAGGAAATGCAAACATTGGAGCAATGTAAAAACTGCAACCAATTCTTCAAGGAAGAATTGTATCAGAAATAACTGAATGATAGAAAATACTTATGAACACATGGTTTTTATGTAGCAATTTTTGAGAAGACACTGCTTTACATAAGTATGCTTTGGTCATTAGAGAGACGAACCTTCATTAGGAAATGTGAGTCCAGAAAAATAAAGGCACAAAATAACCATTCTATCACAGCACCCATGAAATCGTTAAGGTGTTTAAAAAGTGAAGCTGAACACCTTCCTAACCCCTAAGATGGCTGAACACCTTCCTAACCCCTAAGATGGCTGAACACCTTCCTAATCCCTAAGATGGCTGAACACCTTCCAAACCCCTAAGATGGCTGAGGATGGAGGCACTCCAAAAGTTGTCAGGATCCTAGAGTACCTTCTGCACGTGGGCATCGTGAGACTGGCAGTGCTCCTGCAGTCTGGAAGTATTTTACCTCCAAAGCATCAACTGTAAGCAATTTCTGAGTCTGTTTTGCCTCTGCCTGTGACAAGAACCAACTTGTTCCAAAATTCAACGAAATATGTTTCTTTTATGTTAAAACTGCTGTTTCTGGGAAAGCTAAAAGCTGGAATCTCTTACACATGTGGACAAAAGCTATATTTGGAACTTTTGGTCCCATAACAGAATAAAAATACCTCAAAGAATGCTCCCTATTGCAGTTTGCTGTGAGAAAGTCACTTGGACTTTCAGGAAGTCTACAATGCCTTGCTTTTCTGTGTAATCTATTTAAACTTCAAAGTTTAAGGTTTTGTTTAGAGAAGAAACATTTACATGGAGCATTTAATCCAAATGAACTGCAAGGTAAAAGAAAATGACTATGCAAACAGTCATGACTTCTCTTTACATATTATTTCTAGTGGTTCCATTTTTATAAACACATAGGTTGTCTATTTAAGATGTGTTTTGCTGTACAGTACTGGAGATCAAACCCAGAGTCTCTTGCATGCTAGGTAAGTGCTGCTCTACCACCAACTATACCCCTAACTCTAAGGTTGTAATTTTTAGATCAATAGCCATGATATCACCTTTAAGTATTAAATACTTAAAAGCAAAAGATTAAATCATGATCCCTTATACAGTACTTCACTTCAAATTCATGTAAAACCATTTGAAATGTCTTTCCTTAATCTCTTTTAAGACTATACTACTCAACCATATGTCAGCCCTGAACAACAAAGACAAAGACTAAAATGCAAGCAAAACGATAAGCCATGGCATTCTAATACACCTGCATCCATTAGACAACAAGTGGACAGACAGGTTCTGAGTATCTGTAAGTTCTGAAACAAAAGTTTAGCATGTAGTCTAAAAACAAAGCCGACATTCAGATAGCACTTCCTTTTGAATCACTCCCTTACTCTAAACCAGGGTTTCTGAAATTCGGCATTATTAATACTCAGAACCACACAGAATTACACTGTGGCTGTCCTATGCACTGCAGCATAGTCAGCAGCATCGCTACTCTCTACCCACCAGATGACAGTAGAGTTAACCCTAGTTGAGAACCACTAAAGCAAAAGAAAACCTCAGTGTTAGCACAGATAAAATCCTAAAATATGATTTTATTTCAGGTGATTTTATAAAGTTAAAATATAAGAGTTAATGGTACTAACCAAGTCAGACCTTGTAAGTAGTGTCAATAGTAGTATATCCATTTTAAAGCCAAGAAAAGATTCAAGCTCCCCATTTTAACAACATAAACACTCCTGGTACATGACACTATCGCGTCTTTAATCTCAAAGCTTCCAGGCCCAGAGAGGAAAACCAGGGCCCCTTAAACTCTCCCTTTGGATAGGTTCTGAATTGCCTAAAAGACAGTTAATCTTTTTTTTTTTTTTTTTTTTTGGTACCAGGGATCGAACTTGGGTCCTTGTGCTTGCACAGCAGGCAGCGAAACCACTGAGCTAAATCCCCAGCCCCTAAGATAGTTAATCTTTATCCTGTATTAAAGATTGGTTAAGTCTTAAATGAAAACAAACCCCAATACAAAGTAACTAGAAAAACAATGTAAAATTTAAGCAGTGTACAGGTTAGCAACTTAGTGAGACCCTGTCTCAAAATAAAACACAAAGAAAGGGGACTGGGGATGTAGCTCAGCGTAAAGGCTCTGGGTCAAATCTCCAGTACTTCAAGAAAAATGATGACAGTGTAAAATGCTGTAAGGGATAGCTCATTAGCAGATCTCAGTTCCTTTTTCATTTCTTTCTCTTCACCAAAGGACACCTGTCCTTTTCTTAATGATCAGAGAGCAGGTGGTTAACAAGCCAGGAGAAAAAAAAAATCCTTCTATAAAAAAGAATCAAAATGAACATTATCCATTTAAAGGCTTGCATTAATCTTAAACAATTCTTTATCTATTTTAAGCAAAATTTAATGTTATCTTTCTAATGATAACAAGTATCAACCAAAAGCAGACTAAGGTTTTGAAAAACAGCAACTCTACCAGTAGCAGAATATTTAGTCAACATCAAGAAAACTACAGCTATTTAAAAAGAAGCTTGGTGGGACGGGAATTTAGCTCAGTGGTTCTGCTGCCTGCCTCGAAAGTGCAAGAACCTGAGTTCAATCCCCGGTATAAAAAAATAAAATAAAAATATAGGGGGCTGGGGATTTAGCTCAGTGGTTCCACTGCCTGCCTCGCAAGCGCAAAGTCCAGAGTTTGATCCCCAGTACCAAAAAAAAAAGGAAGCTTGGCACTCTGAAAGCAGAGTGTCCAAAACTGTGTCCATGAAAACCAATCTGAAATGTATAATAGGTCATGTGAAATAGGAAGAAAAGGGGCAAAGGGGAAGGAAGTGGGAGGGCTAGGGGAAAGGATAGAAGGGAATGGGATTAATATGAGAAAATGGAAAAACAGGAACAAAATCTTTGTAAATAGGGAGGACTGGAGGGGTTGAAGGGAAGGCTGGGCAAGGGTGAAAAATAAGAACCAAGAGAGACTATGTAAAGGTGCAAATTTCCAATGATGAATGTCATTACATTGTATACCTAAAATGTACCAATGATTAGAATGAATAATCGATAATGTAAAATAGGAAGAAAAGGTCCAAAGGGGTAGGGGTAGTGGGAGGGGCAGGGGAAAGGAAAGAAGGGAAAGGAAAAATGCTGAGAAATGGAAAAAATGGCAATAAAGTCTTTGTAAATAGGGAAGGGTGGAGGGCGTGAAGGGAGGGCTAGGAATGGGGAAAAAATAAGAACCAAGATGCATTATGTAAAGGTACAATTCCCAATGAGAAATGTAATTGTGTTGTATACCTACAATGTATCAATAAAAGAATTTAATTAAAAAAAAATTAAAAAATAAATAAATAATTAATTAAAAAGAAAAAGAAAAAGAAAAAGAAAACCAATCTGAGCTGGGTGTGGCAGCACACCCATAATCCGAACACTCTGGGAGGCTGAGGCAAAAATACTATCAAGTTTGAGCTCCAACTTAGGAAAAATTTTTAAAAAGGGCTGGGGAGATAGCTGATGGCAAAGGCCCTAGGTTCACCTGACACCCCCAAAATCTGACAGTAGGGTGTGGCTTGGTACACTTGCCTAGCATGTGCAAGGCCCTGGGCTCAATCCCAGTACAACACACACACACACACACACACACACACACACACACACACACACACACACACACACACACACACACACACACACACACACACCCCTGAAATCTATAATTTCTTCCCCAAAATGCTATTTGAAAATTTAATAACACAATTTTTCTTGGCACATGGAAAATAGTACTTAAATTCATAGGGAGTAAACAATGACAAAAGTGCTATCTGTAACACTGTACAGCCACAAATCAAAAAAAAAAAATTTTTTTCAGGACCAGGGATTGAACTCAAGACCCTGAACTTATACAAGGCAGGCGCATTGCCACTGAGCTAAATCCCCGCCCCCACAAATCAAAATTTTAATAATTAATTCGTGTTGGTTTTGATCTTCAGGAAGAAGACAGTGGAAATCAGAACATCAAACATTTGACTTCTGATGGCAATACCAATTTTGTTTCTTTCTGAATGTTTTTTAAAAAATGCTTCTCCCTTCACTTTTCTATAACAAAATTGAAACCATACTAGTTTCTTGCTTTTTCCATTTGACATTTTCTCACGTCTTTAAATAGTGCCCAAAACAATCTTCAAAGGCCAGTCAATATGAATTCCATAGTGATATCATTTAACTATTCCCTTATACAGCGATCCTAGACTGTTTCAAATCTTTAGCTTTTATGCTGGGATGAAAATTCTTATGCATAATATGTTTGCATCTCACAATATTGAGGACGAATTCGTAAAATTCATCTAGTAGTTCAAACTGCTTTCCATCAAGCTTTCAGATTTTATACTTCCATCACCATTTGATACTGCCAAATCACTGAATACTCACAATGGACATTTTCTTTTTGATAAACCTGTCCACTTTAAACATTAAAAATAATATCTCACCATCTTTTTTTGAGATAAGTTCTTGCTAAGTCACTCAGTTGCCCAGGGTGGGCTTGAACGTGCAGTCCTCCTGCCTCAGCCGCTCAGTACATGAGCCACTAGGCCCCTCTAATATCTCACCTTTACTCCACACTGTTATTCACAAGACTGAATTTGGTGATTGTGTTTTGTTAGGGTGGGGGTGGGGATCAAACCCAAGGTCTCGCACATGCTGAACATTCTATGACTGAGCTACAGCCCTGGATCCCAGAACATTTTTTAATGTTTGCTATTTATAATTCTTTTCAAATTGTTTAAACTTTTATACATTCTTCTATTACAGCATTTATCTGCTTCATATTAAATACTCAAGCTAAAAATCTTTGAACTGACATCCAGAAATTTTTAATTTTTAAGTTGTCCAACCAATCAACCTTACCCTTTGTGATTTCCCCACTACTTTTATGCTGAGAAAAATCCTTTCCCATTTTATCAAAATATTGACATGTTTTCTTAGTGTTTCTGCTTCACTTTGACATCTATATTTTTTAAACACCTGGAATTTATTTTTGGTATAGTATAAGGATGACGATTTAATATCTGGTAGCATGACTGCCCATTAATCACTATTTTCAAATTTTCCTATTTTTCCAGACTAACTTTTACGTAAAATCACTTTGTCAGGTACCCTACTCCTTGTGCCCAAATCTCATTTAGAGTCCTTCTCAAACTACATTAAACTATAAATAAAAATCAGGAATAAGAGCCAGGGATTTAGCTCAGTGGTTTCGCCGCCTGCTGCCCAAGTGCAAGGACCCAAGTTCAATCCCTGGCACCAAAAAAAGAAAAAGAAAAGAAAAAGAAAAAAAAGGAATAATTTAGGGAAGAATATTGGAATATTGATGCCATCAGGTGTTACCTTGGAGTTGATCACCACAGAAATCCTTCCAAGATTCTATTTCTTTAGTAATATTTTGGGCTTTTCAGACAGGAAAATTTTTTAGTGTATCAAGATAAATCATTTTCAATTTTTAACAGTAAATCCTTTTTTTAGGGAGGAAAGTACTGAGAATCGAACCCAGGGGCTCTCTAAAACTGAGCTACACCTCCAGCCCTTTTTAGTTTTATTTTTGAGAATGGTCTCAATAAGTTGCTCAGGCAGGATTCAAACTTGCGACCCTCTTGCTTGGTCCTCCTTCCCTGCTGAGATTAGAAGGCATCAGCCACCTCACCCAGCTTAATACTGAGTCTGCAACTGAACACAGATTTTGTATTTTGTCCAATGTCTTTGCAACATCTTTCTGTGATTATATATGTGTGATTTTATGCTTTACCCTAGAGCTCTCATGCAAACAGGAGCTTAATAGTACGCAATCCTTTCATTTCTGGAAGGCATCCTGCTCATCACACTGCATTATTCTGAATATGTTGAGGATCTGAGTTGTTTGCACTTAGTTAACATTTGAGGGGGGTACCGGGGATCGAACTTGTGACCTTGTGCTTATGAGGCAGGTGGTGGAACCACTGAGCTAAATCCCCGGCCCTAGTTAACATTTTTATATTTCTAGTCTGAAGTATTTTTGAAGAGAATTTCTTAGGTAACTATTAAAATTTCAATAGTTACTATTTTAATGAAATATTCAACTTTTTAACTTCACTGAATGTCATTTGGAGATTTCAAATGTGAAGTCTTACTAAAATCTCATCTTCAATTACTGATTATGTCATTTTTTCCAGTTAGGCATATTTAGGTTTTTCTTCCAGTTAGGTATCTTAAATATTTGTGTCTATACTTCCTGTCTTTCTTGTGCTCACCAAGAAACATCTATCTAATTGCGTAACAGGAAGAAAAGGTCTAAAAGAGCAGGGGAAGTGGGAGGGTTAGGGGAAAGGAAAGAAGGGAAAAGAAAAAATATGAGAAAAGGAAAAAATGGAAACAAAATCTTTGCAAATAGGGAAGGGTGGAGGGGGTGAAAGGAGGGCAGGGGAAGGGGAAAAAATAAGAACCAAGAGACTCATGTAAAGGTACAAGATCCCCATGATGAATATAACTGTACTGTATACCTAAAATGTACCAGTGAACTTAATGGGGAAAAAAAAGAAAGAAAGAAACATCTATCTAATTTCCCAGAGGGAGAGGATGTAAAAAGAATTAAGATGTGTTATGCACATGTACCAACTCACCATGATGAATCATGTGCACTGCAAACATAAAATAATAATTTTTCATAACTCTTTCTTATGGCCTAATTTACTTTTATTTACATGTAAAGTGAATCTTACAGTGTTTTATCTTATACTAGGTTACTAACGTCATTATACAAAGTGTTTGTTATCATTAATACTGTGAATCTATTTTGAAGCATGCTGCTAAGTAGTATATCCCCTCTAGTCATTAACTAATTTGAACATGCTAATCTTACCGTATTCTACTTTAATCTTCAAAGCCTATGTTTTATTTATATATTTATCTTTGGTGCTAGGGACTGAACCACAGCCTCAGATATACTAAGCATATACTCTACCACTCAGATACATACTAGTTTCCAGAGCCTGTTTTTTAAAATGTTGTTAATGCTGCAGGAAACACCCTAGTAACTTGATCTGGTCTTGGAAATTAGGAACTACTTTGGGTTTTTCTGGAAGACACTGCTCCAGTGTTTCATGTTATTCATTCTCAGCAATACAAGAGCCAAATACTTTTAAAAAATGTTAGGGGGAAGAAACAAAATGGAATGAAGAAACTAATATCACAAACTGTTTTCATACAATGCAAATATAAATAATTCAACTTTATGGAAATTCGAGAAAAATACACTTTAGAAGTCATGTTTCTTTCAATCAGTTTTGTAGGAAAAGTCCATTTTTGGTGTGTTTTTTTTGGGGGGGGGGGCTTACCGGGGATCGAACTCAGGACTTTGTGCTTGCAAGGCAGGCGGTGGCACCACTGAGCTAAATCCCCAGCCCAAAAGTCCCCATTTTTATAACTCCTATTTATGTGCTCTTGCAATGTGCCCAAGATTTGTTAGTCCACTAGATTCCCTCGCAAACTGTTACCATAATCTGACTTGGATTTTCCTGGGCAGTTGGTGCTCACTATTCAGAAATGCTGGCTAATTGCCTTCCTTGCTCTGTACAAAATATACATGGACAACCCTATACAAGTGCTTTCTTCTGAAAAGTATTTTTCATAAATGGGGACAAAAGGGTTTTCTAAATACAGTACATTAAATACCTTTAATTTTGACTTCTGTGACACCCAAGCCAATAAAAACTTTACTTATCAACAATAAAGTCTTAATCTTAAACAAACAACATCTCACTTAACATAGGATATCTCTGCAACTTACATCTTTCCTTCGGAAACGTACATTTCCCGTTCAACAACTCAAGGTATATGATGGACATTTCTCTGTGCCCTTCTGAGATGTTTGGAAACATGAAATACATTTACATTTTTCATGATAAAGACACCCCCCTCTTCTCTCCCTCCTCTCGAACAGGAAGAACAGAATTATCTCCAGCACCCTGTCAATGTCTGCTGTTGGCTCCAGCACCAGCGTGGCCCGGAGAGTTTGAAAGCAGCCAGAGAGCCGGCGGCTGAGCTCTTACCTGCTTTCCGTCCAAGGTGCAGAGCCTTTTAACCACTCCTGAGTCGAGCTTAATGGCTTCGGTGATGTCAGTTAGGACCTGTTCAAAGGAATGAGCAGTCTTTTTATTCAGAAGGATCCTCACAGCTTTTCTAGGCTTCACTCCACTTCGAATCACGGTCACTAACTTGGGCTTGATGAAATCTTTGCTTTCTTTGACTTCACTTTTCACGGAGGAGGCAGGAGCCAACGCTCGAGTTGTTCCACCCTTAATGTTCACGGACCAGTTCGGGTTAATATTTTTGGTGTAATCGACTTTACGAAATGGCTCATTGGATGCACACACGTAACTCTCACCTAAAAAGCACAAATTGATTTTATTAGCACAGATATCCCCACCACAGATGTATTTTGTCTGAAAAGCAGCTGCTGGAAACCCACTAAGGGAGCTCCTAAACCTAGATTTCGGACAGGGCGACTACTCTGCCCTTTTCCTCTGGCATTCACCCACCTCCTTTTATTTTAAATAGGATCTACATTGTTTTTCAGAGAATAACATGGATTACAGGGTGAAAAGCACTCAACCAGGAAATCCGGCTGAGATCTGGGTTTTATTTTGACCAAATGTGTCATCTGGGATAATTCATTTCTCCAGGCTTTTGCCTCCCTGTACCATTAGCCATAAAGTGAAATACCAGAACCAGCACAATTCTAAAGTATTCCTAGTTCCAAAAGTCTAGTAAGTAACTTTTAAACATCTTATTCATTTTTTTCTTTTGGTACCAGGGATCAAACTCGGGACCTTGCACTTTCTACGCAGGCAGTGGAACCACTGAGCTAAATCCCCGGCCCTAAACCTCTTATTCTTCTAGAAGTAATTATATCAAAAGTAGTCATGTAAAGAAATTTTAAAATTATTTCCTTCCGAAACCATTTCAGTCCTAATCAAACAGTGATCACTACAACTTCTCCTAGCTGACTAAATTACACTGTTATTAGATCACTTATTCAACTAATGAAGCACCACAAAAAGTGAAGAAAAAGCTTTGGCAGCTGAAAGAAACATAAATTCATTTTATTAGCTAATTAGTTCAATGTTTACTAATTTTTGAGTTTCAATATTTTCAAAATTGTATGTTAAGATACCATAATTTTCTTTCAAGAAACTCAAAAGTCAAACTCAATTCTTTCAGTCTTCACTTTCTAGTAATAAGTGGGTTATATGCTAACATTTTCTCCAAGATATTACTAAGAAACAATCCATTATTTTTTTCACATATCCATTACGAATACTCATGCTTAATATAGTAAGTTTTATATGTCATGAATGGTTACAACAAAAATAATGAAAGGAAATTCCTAAGGAAAACCTATTAATATCAATATTATACTTAACTATTATCATAATATTCTTAAAATTCTGCTTAATGGAGAACTTTAGAAACTTCCAAAGGCACAAGAATTCAGTAACAAATGAAGCATGTAAGAAGGATTTAAAATGAAAAGCAATGTCTTTTGTTTATAGGAGTAATCAAGATAACTAGGGAACCAATCATAAGCTTTAACACTGCTTCTGTACCACAAATCTGAAATCTAGCCCTATCCCCATCATCTAGCTAGATTTTTTTTCAATCTCTGTAGGTTCATTTAAATCATTTTTAATAGTATGAGGATCTGAGAAACTGGCACATAATTTTGAAGACAGGTGTCAATTTAATAAAACAGGATTATGCATCACATGTATGCATTTATGAACAAAAACAATTAGTTCGCTTCCATTTTACAGAGAAAGCAACTATTAAACAAGCTATTTTCACATATGATAAAAATTTAGCTTTATGTTCTGATCCAAAATATTAGCTGGAAGAGTAAAAGGAATTTTTTGTTGTTGTTTTTTGAGGCAGGGCCTCCCTTTGTAGTTCAGGCTGGCCCTGAACCCACTGTGTACCCCAGGGTGGCCTCGAACTCCCAGTGATCCTCCTGCCTCAGCTTCCCGAGAGCTGGGATTACAGGCATGCACCACCATGCTCAGCTGAGTAAAAGGAATCTTAACAAGAGAAAGAAACTTTTCTGAAAGGGCAGGGAGAAGACAGTCAGGTGAAGGAAAGAGAAAAAATGGCAAAAACAAAACAAGAGCAAATGTAATAGATCAGAGACCCTCAATGCCTACATGGTTTATATATCCACCAGAAGCACTGCTTTTTAAATTTAGCTACATTTGGTTTCCTTACACTGGTTGGTTCAGGATGTCAGAAAAAAATAGGTTAAAAAAAAAACCTCTTCTCACTTAAATATCATAGAAACCCAAAATGTAAATGAGCAAAACAAAGGGTAAGAAACAGGGGGACCCACAGATGGAGGAGGAAGAGGAAGGGAAGGGGATGAAAACAGAATTGAGAGGTGTTATGTACCTGTTCCAGCTCCCCACAAGAATGTCAACACGTACTGCAAACATGTACTAATAAAAATAAAATCTAAAAAAGAAAACCTCATCTGCTAAGTGCTTACAAATACATTTTAATTGCTTCCCTCTTTCTCCTCTCCCCTTCATGTTTCTATGGTTGTAAACCAGTTGGATAAAAAAATTGCAAAGTTTGGAACCGAAGTGGCAAATACCTAAACACCAGAGCCTCGGCCCGGCCCTTTGCTGCATTGTGCCAGACACACATGCCCTTTCTTCTGTGGAGTCCATACTCTTCCAGCACAGTCGGGGTAGCCACGAAGCACCAACTCTTAGGCTAGGTGCTGACATCGTACGAAACCCACACTGCTAGTCTTGGCGCCCAGCATTTCAGCACTCAGTTCAGAACTTGGCTCGTGGGTCAGTCCTGTGTTTCCGTACAGGTACTGGGCACGTAAACCCCTGAAACACAGATGTCAAACCCTGACGACAATGGCCATTAAGACACCCTATCGGCTCCCCTTTAGGTCCCTACCCAGATAAACAATCTGCTGGTGGTAATTTTATCATTTATATACATGTGCCTACATGGCCAGACTATGACATAAGAACCTGGGCTGTTAATAAACAAAGAATGGGTGTGAGTGGGACAAGTGAGCATTCTGTCAGATATTAGGCACACACAAGGCTGATTAAAGGCAGACATCTCCACCCAGACTCATGCTACTGTATAAATTCCTGCCTGCAATTTGTTCCTCCCTGCCAACTTCTTTCCTTCTTTCCAAGCTGGTGAGGAGTTGAAGAAGATCACTTCCTGCTCAGTAGAAAACTAGGCACTGTCCTTCACTCTTCTGGCTTCCCTACCTACCACACTCTGACACCAAGTTCTGTTCCTCTATCTTCTAAATAGCTCTAAAACTGCTCCTCCTCTCTGCCCCACCACCACGACCCACATTCTACCTGGATCAAAGGAACAATCTTCTGTTTTCTGTTCATTTGCCAGCAACATAACAAGTTTTCCAGATGCCGGTACATCTTACACTACTGACACAGATGAAATTCTCATGAGTCTTGAGGTACTAAAATACTATGTATTAGTTACTTCTGTTACTGCAACAAAATACTTAAGGCTGGGTAGTTTATAAAGAAAAGAGACTATATTATTTAGCTCAAAATTCTCAGGCTCAAGGGTACAATGCCAGCTTCTGATCCGCTCTTGCGGGGTTCATGGTGGGTGGTATCACAATGGTGGCAGTGCATTGGGAGAGATCACATAGCAAGAGAGGGTACCAGAGGCCTGGAAGGGGCCAGTCTTGCTCCCTTAGAAGAACCGCCTCCCTCCCCCTCCCCCTCCCCTCCCCCTCTGTGGATGTAAGTCCACAGACAGCCATGTTGATCCCTTCTGAGGAAGGTACCCACAATGACCTAACCACCTTCCGCTAGGCCCTTGAAGGTTCTTAAAGGTTCTCTCAAAGGTTCCACCTCCTCTTAATCTTGCCACAGGGAGGACCAGGCTTCTATAACATGTGAACCCCTGGGATCCACATCCAAGCTACATACAAACCAGAGCATACAAGATAATTCTTTTTTTAACTTTTGCTAATACATGTTAAAACTACACTCACCAAAACAAAAATAGCTCATTTAAAGAATCAGACCAATGAAGATATGAGTGCGTGGGGTACATATTTTTCATACACAGTATAAGCATATAAAAAAAAAACCCATCTGGAATTGATCTACCTTTCAGTCAGACTTCAACATTACTACAAGTTAGCTGGACACTCACGGTCAGGCCATTTTATTTTTCTGTTGGGCATAATCTCAGAGTAGCTGTATGAAATGAAGTCACTCTGAGACTAAGACAAAGTGACACCCCTCAAAAAAAGGTCATCATGTAACCCACAATACCAAATATCCTTTTTCACTACGTGACTGCTACTTCTTTTACCACTTATAGTCTTTCTCCCAATTTAGTCTGTCCACCCAAAAATTAGATTTATAAACACCAATCATAGGATTGTCCAGTCTTCTGGCTCTGCTCTCTCCAGTCCCTAAAATTACACAACCAAGGCCTAAATCCTATGCTAGGTTCTGATACCCTCTTACTTAAGACACATCATGGTATCCTATAATGTGCATTCTCCCTCACTGCAATGAGAAATCAACACAAGTGTTAGACTGTGGATCTTTGGCTAAGAACTAAGGTGTGTCTATCCATATATGCATATATTGTGTGTACATATATATGGATAAATACCATTTATATTATATACACACACAAGATGAACAGAAGCATAAAATAGCTATATAACTTAGCTGTTTTCAAGCAGAGCATGGATTATAAGGTCCTTCATTTCCTTTAAAGACTCTTTCCAGCAGCACAGGGTTACAGAGGTCTGCTCAAAGACAACTTTGCATTACCTCTATTTAGCAGGCTGACAGACAATCTATAGTTATATAATACAATCTCAATATTTGTGTAGGAAACCATTAACTTTCACTCTTTCCCAACCAAATGAACTGCCTTCTACCTACGAGGCAAGAGGTCTTTATGAGCTACAAACTCCCCCAGTTTCCTAAGCTCCGAAAACCTTCATCCTTACAAATTTACTTCCATCTATGCCAATTTCCCCTAGCTCCTCTCCCTTCTCAGTGGTGGGAGCTCCCAAGGAAGCTCCTCTGCTGGAACCTAGGTTCTCCCCTGCCCTCTTGCTACACTTTCCCTCTCCTCCTGTCACTAGACAGATTACACAAGTGTTCCCCATCACCAACAAATCTTCCCTTTTTTTCACTCCTAGTCCTACTCCACCCAATGTGCCTTTGGCCTGCATCCGCTGCCGAGGTCCAGAGCGTCCTTCTCTGTGTTTTCCGCTCTGTCACCCTCTATCTGTCCCTCAGCATCTCACACACCCTGCACTCCACTGGCTGAAATGTGCTGAGCCCCACACACTTCCTCTCTAACTGCCCGGCGCAAAGCACATCTGTCTGTCTGCTTTCACTCAGTGTCTTCTGAGGCCACTGGATAGCAATCAATTCTCCACCTGCAAATCACTTTTTCTTTACTTTCTATGATCTCATTTCTCCTGGTTTGCTTCTGAATTCTTTGGCGGAGTCTTCTGTCTGCTTTGCAGGATCCTCTTTCCCCACTCATGCAGACAGCTCTCGCCTTCCTTACACTCCCTCTGGTCAGGTGCATCTGCATGCACAGCTTGAACCATCTCCTGCCTAGACCTTCATTCTGAGTCAAATCACTTGAAACCACATCTACACTACAGTCTGTGAGAACCTCACCTGCTACAGTGTTTACAGCTGACTTGCCTCTCATTATTGCCTCTGTGACCTCCCACTCTTCTCTTTGTGAATTCTCCAACAAATTAAAGGAAATCACCTATGCAATTGCCTAAACAAAGACTAAGACTCCTCCTTTCTCCACATTCAACAGAATTGGCAAAATGGCTGACTATGTCTCCACATCTCTGGAAACCAGCGCCTTCCACTCTGCCTTCTCTCTTTTCCCCTAAATGAAACTGACTTTGCTCATATACCCACACCTCACTCCCTCAGTTTTCACAGAAGGGTATTAAACAGGTGTCTATTAAGATGATGTCTAGAAGATACTGTTAGAATAAAGGCCAAACTCCTCTGCTCATCAATGTTTTCAGCCTCAACTTCCCTTACTTTTCACAGGTTCCTGAATTAGTGCCTCTAAGTCTGTTTTGGGTTGGAATAACAAAATACCTGAGTCTGGGCATCTTATAAAGAAAAGAGGTTTCTTGAGTTCACAGCCTTGGAGGGCAGAAGCTAAATGCACAGCGGCCCCACCCAGTTGGCCTCTGGTGAGGGCCTTATGGCTATGTTCCAACATGGCAGATGGCATGCCATAGCAGGAGCCCATGAGACAGTGCATAAGGTGAGATGACAAGGAAGATTCCAGAGTGGGTCAGACTCACTGGCTGGTTTTTTGTTTTGTTTTTGTTTTTTGTACCTGGGATTGAACTCAGGACCTTATGCTTGTGAGGCAGGGAGCAGCACCACTGAGCACCACCACCCCGGCCCCAGACTCACTGTTTTATAACAACCTGCTCTTGAAGAAAATAACAATTCTGACCAAGCTACAGTAATCCCTTCTGAGAGTAGGGACCTTGACCCCTGAAGGCCCCACCATTGGGCTGCGTTGGGGAATTGAGCCTCACCATGAGTTAGATAGAGACAAACCACATTCAAACCAGAGCACTGTCATCCTAGTGTATTTGCAATTTCCTTCCAAACTCACACTTCTTATTCTCATTTCTTCTTGTATGCATAATACTCTCGCTCTCCCCTCCCCTTCCCTCTTTAAAAACCTATCAAGATGAAGTGCTCCTGCCAAGGAAGTAAAGCGATGACTTTCTTACACCGAAAGATTTTAAATTAAACACTTAGGCAAAACAGATTGGCATTATCTATTGTTAAATTAGCAAGATTCATATCCCATGACCCAGAAATTCACTCAGGAAAACATCCCAGTGCGATTCATCCACATAGTGTACACACACACATATTCATAGAAGTACTTAATAGCTAAAGATGAGAATTGGTCTACATGTCCAATAGGAAATTAAATACATAATTATAGTGCAGTTACATAATGGACTAGTACACAGTAATGAAAATGAACAAATAGGGCTCAGGATTTAGCTCAGTGGTTTCACCGCCTGCTGTGCAAGTGCAAGGATCCCCAGTACAAAAAAAAAAAAGATGAAAATGAACAAATGAAGGTTATATGCAACAATCTGGATTTGATAAACATTGCTAGAGTTGCTTTACCACACATTCCCCACCACAAGTGCCTCAGCACAGGCCCAAAAGCAAGAGTCAACTGATCAAGAGCTGAAATCTCCAAAACTTATGAGCCAAAATAAACCTTTCCTCTTTAAAAGTTAGTCATTTAGGTATTTTGTTACAGTAATGGAAAGTTGACTAACAATGATGAGCAAAATACATGGAATAGGATTCTATTTCTATAATATTTATAACAAGAAATAGATTGTATTGACTAGGGATGTCTTTCACAGGTGGTAAAAATAAAAAAGCAAGTCTTCAGAGGAAGAACTATGATATTCTGAAAGTAGTATCTACACAAATGAATGACGAGTATGAAATAAATGCAAGTAAAAACAAAAATGCTTTTTTTTTCTGTTAAATTCTTTTATTGGTACATTGTAGGTACAAAACACAATTACATTTCTCATTGGGAATTGTACCTTTACATAATGCATCTTGGTTCTTATTTTTTCCCCATTCCTAGCCCTCCCTTCACCTCCTCCATCCTTCCCTATTTACAAAGACTTTATTGCCATTTTTTCTATTTCTCATCATTTTTCCTTTCCCTTCTTTCCTTTCCCTTGCCCCTCCCACTACCCCTACCCCTTTGGACCTTTTCTTCCTATTTTGCATTATCGATTATTCATTCTAATCATTGGTACATTTTAGGTATACAATATAATGACATTCATCATTGGAAATTTGCACCTTTACATAGTCTCTCTTGGTTCTTATTTTTCACTCTTGCTCAGCCCTCCCTTCAACCCCTCCATTCCTCCCTATTTACAAAGATTTTGTTCCTATTTTTCCATTTTCTCATATTAATCCCATTCCCTTCTTTCCTTTCCCCTACCCTTCCCACTTCCTTCCCCTTTGCCCCTTTTCTTCCTATTTCACATTACCTATTATACATTTTAGTCCTTATTTACACTTTCAGTTTCTCACACCAGAGAAACTGCTCATGTACATGTGTGTCCTATTTATTTCACTTAAGAGTATCGCCTCAATGTGCATCCACTTAGCTATAAATGTCTCTAATTTCTCATTTTTTATGGCTGAGTAGTACTCCATTTTATTTTTTAAAAACCACATTTTCTTTATCCAGTCTCCAGTTCATGGGCATTTAGGCTGTTTCAAAGTTTTAGCTATCACAAACTGTGCTGCTATGAACATGGGCGCACATATATCACTGTGGTATGATTCTTTTAATTCTTTGGGGAAGATCCCCAGCAGTGGAACAGTGGGGTAAAATGGGACTTCCAGACCTAGTTCTTTGAGGTATCTCCATACTGATTTCCACAGTGGTTGCACCAGGCTACACTCCCACCAGCAGTGGAGTAGGGTTCCTCTTTCCCCACAGCCCTGCCAAAAAATGCTTATTTTTAATTGCATTGAGATGAGTGGCAAGCAAAATCAGTTGCATATACTATATATTTGTACCAATGTGTAAAAGTGGAATGTATGGCAACAGATGTGTGGTAGGGAAGAATTAGTACACACTGTTCTAACGTCCTGATATTACACAGGCAGGGGCATATTTTGGAGGCTTCTATTAATTCTTCCATGAAATAGACATGGAAGAAAAATTTTTGTAGAAATATGTGACACTGAGCTGTAATTGCATTGTGGGTATGGGGGGGGCCAGTCCAGGCTGGCCTCAATTTACTATGTAACCCAGGTCAGCCTTGGACTTAAAATCCTCCTGTCTCAGCCTCCCTGGTACAGTATTGTATTTTTACAATAATAAATATACTCTTATGTTTAAAAAAAAAACAGACAGGCTACTCTCAGCTTGGGGGAATAAAGAATTGTAATAAGAAGGGACCAAACTTCTCAAAACCTGGCAATAGTCTATTTTTTGTCATGGCTAGTAATCTCAAAAGTGTTTATGGTAGTTCACTGAGCTGTGTGTGTATGCTTTATGAACTTTCTATAGGGATATTTAACAACAGAAAATAAAATTTTTACACTGTCATACTTAGCTCTTTTTGTAGACTGAGTTCACGTGTATTAATGTCATAATCATTCTTTTTTTTGATAATGGGGATCGAACTTGGGTCCTTGAGCTTGTGCAGTAGGCGGTGAAACCACTGAGCTAAATCCCTGCCCCTATGATCATTCTTTATCTGTCTTTTCCAATGGCTCTTAATGGAAAATTTCTTTATAAACTGGATGACTTTGCTGCATAAGCCAGATGCCAGTGTCTCAACCCAGCTGAACAAAAATAGAATCATTCCAAGGTGATTCTCTACATGTAGGTAAGGCCTTTAATTTTAAAAGTGACTGTAGCTACAAATGGTTACCTACAATAGAAGCTCCTTCAAAACACTGACACAGTACCAGGTGTACAACAAGCACTCAAAATATGTTTGTGTTCAAGATGACCTTAAAAGAGCCATGGTGGGCCGGGGATTTAGCTCAGTGGTTCCGGCGCCTGCCATGCAAGCGCAAGGTCCCGAGTTTGATCCCCGGTACAAAAAAAAAAAAAAAAAAAGTGCCATGGTTAGAATCTGTATTGCTTGTAGATAAAATACACAACACATCTGTTTACACAGAATGACCCTGAGTAGCTCCAGAACAAGCTCTCAAAATACATGGTCTAATAGCAAAAGCAATTCTAGGCAACAGAGACATGGCAGGGGGTAGCACAATCCCCAACCTGCAACTCTACTACAAAGCTACTGTGATAAAAACAGCATGGTACTGGCAAAGAAACAGACCCGAGGATCAGTGCAATAGATTAGAAGATGCAGAAACAACTCCAGATACACTCAGCCACCTCATCTTTGACAAAGGAACCAACCATCCTCACTGGAGGAAAGATAGCCTCTTTAATAAATGGTGTTGGAAAAACTGGATTTTAAACTTGCCAAAGATTAAAACTAGACCCCTATCTTTCACCATGCACTAAACTAAAATCAAAGTGGATTAAAGATCTAAATATTAAAACAGAAACACTAAACTTGCTGGAAGATAAGTTAGGTAGAACTCTTGCAGACATGGGCATAGGAAAACTTTACAAACAAATCCTCAGTAGCATGGGAACTAGCACAAAGAATCAACAACTGGGATCTCATCTTATTAAAAAGCTTCTGCACTGCAAGAGAAACCACCAACAGAGCTAAGACACAACCTACACTACAGAAACTATTCAGTATTTACGTGTGTGTCCTATTTATTTCACTTAAGAGTATAGCCTCAATGTGCATCCACCCATGTTTATAGCGGCACAGTTCATAATAGCTAAAGCTTGGAAGCAGCCCAACTGTCCATCAACTGGAGACTGGATAAAGAAAATGTGGTTTTTTATAAAATGGAGTACTACTCAGCCATAAAGAACGAGAAACGAGAGACATTTATAGCTAAATGGATGCACACTGAGGCCATACTCTTAAGTGAAATAAATAGGACACACGTGTAAATACTGAATAGTTTCTCTGGTGTGAGAAACTGAAAGTGTAAATAAGGATTAAAATGTATAATAGATAAGGTGGAATAGGAAGAAAAGGTCTAAAGGAGTAGAGGAAGTGGGGGGGGTATGGGAAAGGAAAGAAGGGAAAGGAAAAAAATATGAGAAAAGGAAAAATGGAAACAAAGTCTTTGTAAATAGTGATGGGTAGAGGGGGTGAAGGGAGGGCAAGGGAAGGGGAAAAAAATAAGAACCAAGATACATCATGTACAGGTACAGGATCCCAATGATGAATGTAACTGTATTGTATACCCAAAACGTACGAATAAACTTAATGAAAAAAAAAAGGTATTAGGATAAAGGGAAGATAGCTTGGTAGTTTGACCCCTATCCTTCCATTGTTGTGATGTATATATAATGATCTTCCTGATACAGTTTCTTTTACTTATTAATAAAAGCCAGTAATCCATTAAAAAAAAAAAAAACACGTGGTCTGAGACACTCAAGTCTTGTCAGTCTTATCAGTTCATCAAAAGACAGCGAGATGGGCCGGGGATTTAGCTCAGTGGTTCCACCGCCTGCCTCGCAAGCTCAAGTTCCCCAGTTTGATCCCTGGTATCAAAAAAAATTCTAAGAAAACTAGTAGAAATGAGATGCCTATTATCTACCAATTGTTTTTCACTTCAGACCATTAAAACATGAGTCCAGGATACTTTGGTTACCAATCAATGTAATGTGCCTTTAATCCATGGAGGGTGTGTGCACCCACTTAACAGCTACATCACAGTAATTCTTCAAGATTTAAAAATCTCCGCTCACTGTTAGGTATTAACCCCTTGTCAGATGTATGATCTGCAAACATTTCTCCCATTCTACAGTCTGCCTTTTCATTGTTATTTCACTGCTATACAGAAGCTTCATTTGATGTAGTCCCACTTGTCTATCTAAAAGTTGATTACAAAGCCCAATGACATGAAAAATTTCCCCTATATTTTCTTCTAGGAGTGCTTCAGTTTCAGGTATTACATTTAAATTTTCACTCTATTTTGAGCTGATTTTTTTGTAGGATGTAAAAAAACCAAAATGGGTCTAATTTCATTCTTCTGTGTGTGGCTAATTTTTCCAAAACCATTTAAAGAAAAACCTGCCTATTAAATGTCTGCCAACATTGTTTTTTTTTCTTTTTACTTTTTTAGGTCCTTTGTACTCCTAACTTTTAAATTCCAATATCCAATTCTTCATTTATAGCAAGTATACATAGACCTGAATTTTTATATATACCTTGTGTTTTCTAATCCAGCTAAATTCAAATACAAGTTCTAGGGGCTCCTAGAGATTTCTTAGTATTTTCTCTGTAGATGATCATTTCATCTACAAAGATTTTACTTCTACCTTGCCAATCCTATCCTAATTGGGTCATTTTATTGCCAGACTATTTTGGTTTGGGCCTATCTTTCAAAGTTTAATGGACAGATAAAGAGTAAGCATATCTGCCCTTGTTCCCCACCTTAAGGAGAAAGCATTGTATTTTCTCCATTCATATAAGGCGTTTTTGCTGAAGCATGGAGTACACGTCTTTGATCTGTTCAGAAGGTTCTCTTCTACTTCTAGTCTCCTGATAGCTTTTACCATGAACAGCTACAGAATTTAGTCCAATACTTTTTCTCCAACTAGTGACAGGATCATATGCCTTTTTCCTTTCCTCTGTTTAAATGATGACTTTGGGGGGGTGGATCTTCCAATGCTGAACCAACACTGCCATCCCTATAATAAAACCACTTTCTACATACTGCCAGATCTGACTAATAGTTTGTTTTCTTAAATTTCTATCTATGTTCATACTTTTTTCTTCTATTATCTTTATCCAGTTTTAGTATTAGCACAATGTTGAGTTCCTAAAATGAGGGGAGAAGTGTTCCTTCTTTTTTCTGCTTTAAATGTTTGCTTTACTTTTTTTTTTGGTACTGGGGATCAAACTCGGGTCCTTGTGCTTGCAAGGTAGGTGGCGTAACCACTAAGCTAAATCCTCAGCCCCTGCTTTAAATGTTTGATATAATTTATCTGTTAAAATGTTTATGAGCCTGCTGTTGTCATATAGGTAGGTTTTCAAGCTAGGAATATACTCTCTTTAATAGGTGATATTCAAATTTTGTATTTCCTCCAGAGTCAGTTTCATTAATTTGTCTTCCAAGGTACTTCTTAGAAGTTGTCAAATTTATTTCAAAACAGATTTTTGTAATATGCTTTCTATATCCTTTTAAATTCTGTAAAATCTGTGGTATTGTCTTCTAGATCTTGATATTGTAATTTTAAAAATGTATAACTGATACTGTGTAATAGGAAGAAAAGGTCTAAAGGAGCAGGGGAAGTGGGAGGGGTAGGGGAAAGGAAAGAAGGGAAAAGAAAAAATATGAGAAAAGGAAAAAAATGGAAACAAAGTCTTTGCAAATAGGGAAGGGAGGAGGGGGTGAAGGGAGGGCAGGGGAAGGGGAAAAAAAATAAAAACCAAGAGACTCATGTAAAGGTACAAGATCCCAATGATGAATGTAACTCTATTTTATACCTAAAATGTACCAATACACTTAAAAAAAAAAAACCTGCCATTTCCTCTTTCTGTATTCTAAGTACTCTTATTAAGGATAAGTTGTATACATGTGTGGATTATTTCTGGCTTATTCTGTTCCATTGGTCTATGTATGTTTTCTTGATAATGCCAGATTATTCATTATTGTTTATATTATACTTTGAGTTGTGATGGCTTTAGCTTTGTCCTTTCTCTCTTTGGAGTCTTTTATGGTTCAACACAAATATTAGGATGGTTGTATCAGCCAGCTTTCCCACTGCTGGGACAAAATGCCTGTCATATGCAACTTAGAGGAAGAAATGGTTTATTCATTCATGGTTTCAGAGGTGTCAGTCCACGGCCAACTGGTTCCACTGCTGTGAGTGTGAGATGAAGCAGAACACTGAAGAGCAAAGCTGCTAACTTCATCACAACTGGGAAGCAGAGACCAAGGGAAGAGCACCAGGGAGATGTGCACAGTCCAGAGGCCTCCAGTGACTCACCTCTAAGTGGTCCATTAACAGCATATTCAGCTATGAACATCAGTAGATTAAACCACTAATGAGTACAGATTCCTCATAATCCAACCACTTTTCCAGGTGTCTCTTAACCCAGTCAAACTGGCAAACTTAACCATCACAATTGTGTTTCAATTTCTATTAAAAATGCCATTGGGATTTTGGTCGCAGTTGTGCTGAATCTGTAAATCACTTCGGGCAATGTGAAAATTTTAATAGTACTAAGTCTTCTGATTCTTTAACTTCTTTCATCAACATTTTGTAGTTTCTGGAGTACAAGTCTTTCATCTAGGTTAAATGTATTCCTATTTTATTCTTTGTAATGCTATATGGGAATGCTTTCTTAAATGTTTTTGATAGATAGCTTATTGTATATAGAAATCCAACCAATTTTTTGTATGTTGATTTTGTATGCCCAGCTTTACTGATTTATTAGTTCTAACAATCTGTGGTGTTTTTAGGGTTTTCCCCATAAAATATGTCATCAACAGACAAAATTTTACTTCTTTTTCCTGATCTGCATGTCTTTTACTCCTTTTTCCTAACTGCTCTTGTTAGGACTTCTAGTACTATGCTGAACATTTAAGAGGTAAGGTGCTCATCCTCACCTCGTTCCTGAACTTAGAAAACAGATCTTCCAGTTTTTCACCACTGAATCTGATGGGCTTTTCAACTATGGTCTTTATTATTGAGGTAAATTCTCCTACATCTAGTTTATTGAGAGTTTTTAATCATGAAAAGGTACTGAATTTTGTCAAGTCCACTTTCTGTATTTTGTAACTAATCGAGCAGATCATGTGATTATTTTTATCCTTCAATCTAAAAAGAGAAATAGTAAAAAATCCGATTAAAGGACAGGGATTTAGCTCAGAGGTTTTGCTGCCTGCTGCACAAGTTCAAGGACCCGAGTTTGATCCCCAGTACCAAAAAAAAAAAAAAAAAAAAACACCAATTAAAAACGAGCAAAGAAGTAGTTTTGGAGGGGATCCTATGCGTGCATTTTTGTTGTTGTTGTTTGAGGGTTTTTTTGCTTTTATTTCTGGAGATCAAACCCTGTGCTAACTACACTCTGTGCCACTGAGCTACACTTCCCAGCAAGCAAAGGATCTAAATAACATTTCTCCAAAGAATACATATAAATAACAAACAGGTATAAGAAAAGAGGCTCAAGCCTCACTAACCACAGAAATGCAACTTTTAAAAACACAATGAGGTACCACCTCACTCCTAGACTCATTTTTTGTGTTTTTTTTGGTACCAGGGATCAAACTTAGGACCTTGTGCTTGCAAGGCAGGTGCCGGAACCACTGAGCTAAATCCCCGGCCTTCACCTCACTCCTATTAAGATAATGATTATACAAATCTTTTTTTAAAAACCCAAAAGATAACAAGAATTATAGAAAATGCAGAGAAACTGTAACCCCACTGCACTATGGGTAGGAATGTGAAATGGTCCAGATGCTATGGAAAATAATGTGCAGATTTCTGAAAAATTAAAAGAATTACTAGGCTACAGGTATAGCTCAGGAGTACAGGTATAGCTTACCTAGCATGTGCATGGCCCTAGGTTTAATCCTTACCACCAAAAATAAAATTAAGAGAAATATCATATGATCCAGCAATAAAAAGTTGCTGTCAGGGCTGGGGATTTAGCTCAGTGGTTTCGCCGCCTGCTGCGCAAGCACAAGGACCTGAGTTTGATTCCTGGTACCAAAAAAAAAAAAAAAAGTTGCTGTTAAAAATGATAAATAGCTACATGCAATCTTATATAGGACATGTCAACATCAGCAGTGTTAGCCTACTTTTCTATAAGTTACTGTAAAGCCTGTCATTCACCTCTGTTAAAGTATTTATATTAACTATTTAACACGGCCAACTGGTTTGTAGTTACAAACTACCCTGTTATTTGTAGGAGAAATTCAGTTACAAAAAATCTGGACACTGAGACTGTAACTAACTCTTGGAATAGAAGCAAGTTAAGAGCTTTGTGATAAAGGAAAAACTATTTGCAAGGCTAAAGTACAGATTCTTCATGCTTAGAGAAAAGCCACAGATACATACACACACACACACACACACACACACACACAGTAATACAGAAAAGAGAAGACTAAGAGGAACGAAAACAAAGGCAAACACATTAGGTTTAATATTAGTAAAAACCTTAGGAACCTAGGGCTGGGGATTTAGCTCAGTGGTTCCCGTTGCCTGCCTCGAAATCAAAAGGGTCCAAGTTCAATCCCCAGTACAAAAAAAAAAGTAAAAATCTAAGGAACTTAAATGCTTCCCTAACTTCCAAAAGGAAGGGAGAAAATTCTTACAAGAGAATGTAACCAAGAAAAATATACTCAGGTATGTTTGCATCTCCAAGATAGCTCAATGTCCTTCATCAAATACAACATCTGGAGATAGGAAGATTACAATCCAGATGCATATCTGCATCTGAAGCACATCCCAGATGGGTTTCCATGTCCAGTTGGTTAAGAAAAATACAGGGTGGGGCAAAGTGAGATGGATTTATTAGTCTGTTGTAGAAAACAACTTAATTAGGCTTCCTAAACAAACTGTTCAGCAGTCAGAATTTAAAATTATAGGAATCAGTAAAGTAGCACACAATGCACTACTCTGGCCTGGATGTTGTTCCCACTCCATACTTGCTGGTAGCGTCTCCTCATTGTTGCATTCATCTGCTGAGGACACAAATGATGAGATCTTTGATCCCTGAGAACAATTCTCATACCACACAACTGAAGGCAAGTGACTCAACAAAGTCATCTCCTAAAGTCACACCTGGCTGTCCAGTCTGCAGGACCTTCCCCCAAGAAAGAGGCACAAACGCTACTCCGTGAATGGGAATGTCTATGAAGGAAGAGGTATGCCCACACTCCCATGTTTCTGCACAGAACTCTGGGAGCAGTTTAACTTGGAAATCAAAGAAATCAGCTAAAAGTGAAAATGAAAACCCTACCCTCTAAGAAAAAGATTATACATAATCTGGCAGGATAAAACCTATGGATTGGATCCATGTTCTGCTTTTTTGCCCCTCACAATGGGGTCAAACATATTCCACACTCAGAATTCACTATGGAAATTTTAATTTTGTGTTTCTTCTGATAAAACTTAAAATATTTTTAACCATCCTGTTCTAAAACATCTATCCAAATGACAGCTTCTAAGTGAATTTCAGCCACATCACTCAGTGTCCAAAGCCCCAATTCTTGGCCATCAAAGGGTGTAACTCTGCCAGGAGTTAATCAGGAAAAAGAGAAGTAAACTCAATGTATGTAAAAGACATGCTCACAGCAGGTTAAGGCCATAGGACATGATTTTAGTCCGCAGAAACAAAAGCTCATTAGTGTAAAACTGAGTCATTACATGGCATTCTGGAAAACAGCACACCAAACCAGTATTCAGAACTATGATCACACTGGGAACCAATTCAATTTAAGCAAACAGTATCTGAAGCCTTATATTGCTATTTTAGATATTTATTAGTGATGCGCTTTGGTCAGTACCTACACTGTCCATTTGTTTGGATTATATGGTACATAAGACCTTCGTATAAGCACATCTTTTACACAGTATAAACAATTAAGTGACAATGTAATCAAATGATGGCAATACTAGGCCTCTGCAAATGGGTGTTAGATTTTTATACTGTTTGCTTTTGGGTCTTGTGTATGAGTGTGTGCTGTGTAAGTCTATGTGCTGAGTATTGGGCAGACACTATTGCTGAGGTACACCTTCAACCCTGTGTATTTTTTCTTTGTTTTGGGGGATTTGTTTTGTTTTTGCTTTACTATGGATTGAACCCAGGGTCTTCCTATTGAGCTACATCCCCAACCCTTTTTTGAATTTCTTTTATTTTGAGACGGGGACTCACTCCATCACTAAGTTGCCCAGGCTGGGCTCGAGCTTGCAATCCTCTTGTTTCAGCCTTTCAGAGTGATGGGACTGTAAGTGTGCACCACTGTATCCAGCTTGTATTTTATTTGTAAGTGGACCAAACATTGCTCATGTTTGAGAAACAAATGCAATCTCAGTTGGACAGAAGGAATAACTTCTAACATTCTACACAACAGTAAGATAACTATGGTTGACAATAATCAACTGAATATTTCACCATAACTAGTAGAGGATTTTGACTGTTTCCAGCACAAAAAAATGATAAATGTCTAAAGTGACAGATGCCAATTACCCTGAACTGATCATCACACACTGCATTCATGTACTGAAATGTCACTCTGTACCCCAGAAATACATACAATTACATTTGAACAAATATAAACACTACTGCAAGTGTCATAAGGATGTTGAGAGATCTTCAAATTGAAACGTGAATAACAACATTTGTAAATAAACTGGGTCATACTTAGGATATAGGATTAGTCCTTTAATTGACTCATCACCTGAATAAGTAAAATAGGGCTGGGGATTTAGCTCAGTAGTTTCGCCACCTGCTGCACAAGCACAAGGACCTGAGTTCGACCCCCGGTACCAAAAAAAAAAAAAAATTTTCCTCAACATCCGAAGACCTCTGCTTCACACTTTCCTCCTTCATGCTTTGCTCTGGCTATGAGTCTAAGAGGGACGTTTAGTGCTCGGCTTTAAGCAAATACAGTAATCATAGTGGCTCAAAAAGATTCAGTACAAGTGATGAAGGATTCAGAAACCAGATGTTTGTTCAAAAGAAGACGTGATATTCAGGGGATGGGAGAGGAGAGAACATAGAGGAAAACATGATCATGATCTCTTAACATCTGACAGACCTCGATGTAGACAGAGGCTGAGGGGCTGGCCGGGCAGCTTGGTGGCAGAGCACACGCTCAGCAGGTGTGAGGCCCCAAGTTCCATCGCCAGCACAAAAAAAGAAAACCAAAGAGCAGCAGCAAAGGAGGGAAATGAGCCTCATGCAGCTACAAGGAAAGAAGTCATGGGGATGCAAATTCTGTTGTAAGATGCTGCAGACCACTAAAATTTATCAAGCTGCTTCTGGTGCTGACAACGTTGTGTGTTTAAATACTTTGCACAACTACTGTGGAACTTTCCAGCTATTAGCTTTGAGCACTAACAACAGACAAGTACACAGTGCTATTTTCTAAGTTCTTTCTCCACACAGCCTTCATGAGCATAATCGATAGTCAATTTCTTGATTATCCAAGATGAGCCAAAAGACTGTTAAAAGAGATTAAGATGATGAGTAAGGATATGAGGGAAAAGGATATTAATCACTTCTTGTGAGAAACATAGTTTAAAAAGTAACAAAGTAGGGCCGGGGATTTAGCTCAGTGGTTTCGCCGCCTGCTGCACAAGCACAAAGACCTGAGTTCGATCCCCGGTACCAAAAAAAAAAAAATTTTAAATGTCTTTTGTGATATTTGGTTACAAGTGATTATAATTTAACATAAACAAAAGATAACAGCCAGGGATTTAGCTCAGTGGTGCTGTGTCTGCCTCTGAAGCACAAGGTCATGAGTTGATCCCTGGTACCAAACAAAAGGAAAGATAATGTAAGTTATAAATGTACATAAATTAATCTCACCAAACCAATGCTTCCCCATTTCCTCAGGCTACAAGGCAACAGCTTCTGATAAATTACATTATAACAAACATTCTGCTCCAGGTTTTAGAAAACATGGGTACACGACAAATACCTTGGATTAGGATTAAAAATCATGTTTGAAGGAATGAAAATATTCTAGCCTTAAAATATTTTTTTACACAGAGTAAAGAGTTACCAGGATATGTTAAAACTAAATTTAAAAAACTGCTAAAAACTTTTCTTAAAATAAGAATGAATGGTGGGTTGGGGATTTAGCTCAGTGGCAATGTGCCTGCCTCACGAGTCGAAGGATTTGAGTTCGATCCCTGGTACAAAAAAAAAAAGAATGAATGCTAAAGATGAACAAAACTAAGATGAACTGTGGCAAAGAACTCAAAATAAATACTAAAAATATTAGGAATCTTAGACTAATCCTGGGACTTAAACACACATACAGAGACACCCAATAAAGGTACAAGAATTTAGTCATGATAGCTACACAAGGAGATAATTCAAGTCAGGCATCTGATACTAGTGAAACTGACAAACTCTTAAAATATAAACACATTGTCTCTTTTTTCATGAACAACTTGAAAGCCAGAACATGAAGAGGAAAGGGTTAGCTGCCTCTTGTGTGACATCATTCTGTCTCTTCAACTCTGGCCAAGTGTCCACCAGGCTGTCTCAACCACCAATGTTGTTTTTTTTAAACACCTACATCGACACATTCCTACCCATTTAAATATCTGGCACAAAAGTAACATTAATTCAACAAACATATGCCAGAAATATTTGCTGCAAGTAATAAAGGGACAAATAAGAGAGCTATGGTCTTGGGCCCCAGTGGCATTCATGACAACTGCCTATGGCTGGGGTGGCGAACCTTTCAGAGCTTTTGATGATAACGGCCCACTGTGACACACGTGCCATAGGTTCACTACCACTGGTCTAGGCAGAAGACCTCTAGTAGGTTTCTTCTTCAGTGTTAAAAACTCCATCTAAATCTGAGTAACAGCATCTTAGCATAACACCTACCCAACAACAAGAGAGCTGTGGAGCTAATCAGTCAAGGGTACAGTATTTCTCTTTCCCAGCCCCAGAAGCATTTCCTAAGATCACTGAACTTTAAGGTCAAAGAGGCCTCTATTAGTCCACGTGGACTGCTGTAAAATACCATCAGCCAGGCAGCTCTTAAACAGCAGAAACGATTGTTGCAGCTCTGAAGTCTAGGAAGTCCAAGGCACGGGCAGGTGCAGTGTCTGGTGAGGCCTCGCATCCTGGTTCATATACGGCCCCTTCTTCCACATCCTCAATGGCAGAAGAGGCAAACAAGCTCCCTTGGGCCTCTCATGAAGGCACTAATGGTGCTTGTAAGAACTTTGCCCTTTTGAGAGAATCACCTCCCACAGACCCCATCTGCAGAATGGACTCCATTTCCTCACCAAGGGAGAACGCAGCAGTTAAGAATACAGAGTTCAAAAGTCAGGAAGGGTGGGCACAGGTAGCAGCCCCACCTCTTATCACTGGAATAGGTGGCAATTTCTTTACCCTCTCGGCCTCAGCTTCCCCGCTTTAAAATGGGGGGAACATTGTGATCATTTTTCTCTAGGTATTAAAAAGGTTAAATGAGGGCTGGGGATTTAGCTCAGTGGCACTGTGCCTGCCTTGAAAGCACAGGGTCCTGAGTTTGATCCCTGTACCAAAAAAAAAAGGGGGGGGTTAAATGAGACAAAACAAATATACAGCAACCGCACATAAAACATCTAGTAAATGGTAGCAATGGTAAAAAGAAAAAGATCTAAGGGGCCGGGGGTTTAGCTCAGTGGTTTCGCCGCCTGCTGCACAAGCACAAGGACCTGAGTTCGATCCCCGGTACCAAAAAAATAAAACAAAACAAAGAAAAAGATCTCTAATCCTTAAGGTGGAGGTTCGCTTTCTCAGTAGAAGAGACAAAAACAAGTAGTGGAAGCATGGGAGGGTACAGATCAGGGAGAAAACATACATATACCTAGACTCCTCTCAGCACCATGGGTGATAAAGTTTGACAATCACTGTCCAAGAGAATCCAATTTCCTCATACCATAGGACTATAAAGGATCCATTTCCATGATTTAAAACTTTTTTTGGTGGTGGTACTGAGAATTAAACCAAGGGCCTTCACACTGAGCTATTTCCCCAGCTCTTTAATTTTTTATTTTAAGATAGATCTCACTAAATTACCTGGGCTAGGCTGAAACTTGCAATCCTCCTGCCTCAACCTTCCAAAAGTGCTGGGATTTTAGGTGTACCCCATCACACCTGACTTAACCTCATGAAATATTCATCTAGTCTGGTTTCTTCCAGAATATCATTGTATCACACTCTTAGCCTCATAATGGCTCCCCAAATACTTTCCTTCTCCCAACCTTTTAGATTTACTCCTGAAATGAAAATCTTTTCATTACTTCTAGAAGAGCTTATGACGCAGCTGTATGACAGCACATCTCATTTTGTTTTGCTTTGTTTTGGTACTGGGGATCAAACTCCAGTCCTTGCGCTTGCAAGCCAGGTGGCAGAACCACTGAGCTAAATCCCTGGCATGATTTTGTTTTTTAAGACAACGAAGACAATGACTGGATTTACAGATGATATTACGGAAGAGTCAGAAACTCTACAATAGTAAGTCAGCACAGATTTTCCCCAACTAGGAAATCTTTGAGTTAGTTAAAATATATCCAATTTTAAAAATAGGTATTTTTACAGATGTCTAGGAACAATCTCATTCAAGCTCAATTTGTACAATATTGCACATGACAACCAGAAGACAGAAGGGTACAAACCTCAGACTGTTCTCAGTTTGGATAGGTTTATTTGGACCTCAAACATCCTCAACTAGGCTCCAAAATAAAGAAAGATGCTGTAAGCAGGGGGAAAGATTATAAATTAGATCTCAGCCCTTGGCACAACGTCCCTTCCTCCGAGACGCGTTCTCCATCACTTCGCCCAACCTGGCCCTCCAGGCCCATCTCATTACGGCTCTGTTTACAGCACTTTCGCTGGAACAAACTTGTGTAGGTTCACTACCTCTCTACCCAGTACGTGAGCTCCGTGAGGGAAGAGACCATTGCCCAACATGTGGAATGACGCCTTGCACAACCTGCCCTCTATTAACGACTGTTTGAGGCCAACTGCCCAGAGGTCTGAGGAGAAACTTCACAGAGATGTGATATTTGAAATAGGCTCTGAAGAATATAGGGTTCTGGCAGGTGAAGGCGGCTTTGTAGATCTAAGTTTCCATGTTAAACTGCCATATATTAAGTTGTTGATTTAGGTACAAATATCTCATGAGGTTTAAGTTTCTTTTCCATAACAAGTTCCAAAAGCTCAGTTTCTATCATTTCTTTCATCTGCCTTCGAGGGAGGTGTTTTAGTCAGGGCTCACTAGAGTTATGGGAAACATACACATATATATATATATACATTTTTTTTAGGCAGGCTTACAATGGCCGCTCACGGGGTCAGGTGTGGAAGAGTGTGAAAGAGCTGTCTGTGCCCTGGAGATCCAAGGGATCCGCTCAAAGGTGGAGGACCTAGAGCTCACCACAGAGTCCTACTGGAAGCTGAAGAGGCTCCATGAGACAGCTGAAGAGTGAGCTGAGAGGCTGAGGAGTCCGCACTGGAAGACAGAGGCTCCAAGCCAATGGAGAAGACTGGAAGTTCTCTGAAGAAACCGAGGCGAGCCTTCCTTCTTTCCCTTTTTATCCCATTCAGGTGGTGAGCCTATTGGCTGCTGTCACTCGCACCCAGGGTGGATCTTCTGTGATCAGTGAGTGCCTTCAGCCACAAACCAGAACTATGATGATCCTATCGGTGGGGCCTTTCTTGCTCAAGTTGACAATCACAGGGGGATAACCAAATACGATCTGGGATTTGATGGAGGTTCATTTTTATTTAAACTCAGTAGTTTGGTTGAAAACTTCAAAGAGACTGACCTAGCCAAATACGTGCAGTGAATGAGGTCTGGTAGGAGAACCTTGGGTGCTGGATTTGATTCTTAAATGTTCAAATTAACTTAATGAAGAAATCAAAGTATTGCTTATCAAAATCACCAAAATTATCTCATGTGCCACACACGCAGCTTCCTGAGTGAAGGATGGACACTGTACTTGGGATGAGACAGGCAGAGGCAGAGAGCTATACATATCTTCCGCTCACAGCAAACACCGCACCAGAGCCCCACACCCCACTCCCTGTTCAACAGTGGGGCATCCGAAGCCTTGTCAGGTTCTGGCCAGGGAAAGGAAGCACTGCTCCTGACACACCCTGAATAACCACTCGGGTAAGGGAAGGGTGCATGGGATTAGAACAGAAAGGATGCTAGAGAGAGAAAGAATCTGCCAACCTCTCATTCTACAGAAAAGGACACCAAGGCCAGAGACTGTGCACTATTTTTGTCAAATCCACGGTCAGCAGAACCCAGCAATCCTGACTTGGTCGGACATTATTTCTGCTATCCTTGGTTATTTCTCTTCAGGACATAAATAATTTTACAAACACAGCCAGAATGCTCCACAGGAAAGAAGACTCATGGAATACAACTAAGACTAGGTGCTCTGACACATCCCTGCACAAAGAACCTAAGAACACATCCTCTAGACATCCCAGCTGGCCAGGAGAGATACTCCAAAGGCTGGCAAGCCCATGACTTCAGACAGCTCAACCTGATCTTCCCAACACTGACTGCTGGAAACCACAGTCCTCCGAGCACAAGAGCAGGTCCCATTCAGTTGGAACGAACAAACAAGATTATGGGGATCCAGGGCATCGATTCAGTGAAATTAATCCAGCCATGTGGGTAAACCGACACCCTGAAGGTTGGTTCAGTGTAGTGCTGGCAGAGTGCGTGCCACTGACACTAAAACAGTTTCTAGTCTCCAGAGGCGCTCAAGGTCAGGGGCAGAAGGCAAAAATCTGGGCTATGCAAATTTCTTTTGTCCACCAAATTCAATGGGACTGTGGCTCTGAACCAGAACTCAGCCTGCTGCCTGGCTCACCACTTTCTATTCCTAGCTGAGAACACTTAGAAAAAACGGTATCACCCAAAGTACAACTTCTGTAGAATGAAGAGGCAGAGGACAGAAGGTCTGAACATAATGGTATAAAATACCAAGAGGATCTTCATTAAAAGCAACTGACTAAAGAGAAAAAAAATTAAAATGAAATAAAGCAATTTTGGCAACCTAAGCAGTATTTTGGACCTATTTTAATTGATGAGAATAGCTTCAGGTTGCTGGTTCTTCTACATGATATGTGAACATTTGAACACACAACTTTAGCTAAAAGTTGAAACTATTTGCATCTAAAGTGATTGGCATTAAGCATAGATGGTTATTTCTTTTCTGGAAAAATGCATTACTGCAAGATATTCAATTCATTTTGTGGAAATTCAAGAATTAGACCAAGATCCACTGTCAGAACTCTATCATGACAAAAGAATTGCCCAAAGTTTTTTCTTTTGCAGTGATTTTATTATGTTAAAACTGCTTGAATCAAGTGGTCAACACCATAGAACCATTTGCTGTGCAAATATCTGTTGTGGCTACATCATTATTAATCATGGCGTGTTGAAATTTGGACTCTACATATAGCGTATATCAATGGATGAATGAGTTGAAGGAAATCTGTCAAACATCAATCTGTACTTGAAACTATAGCTTAATGATTAGATCCACAAGGCCATCCATTCCCTGAGTAATGACAGACTCAAATGTCATTTGTACTTTAATACACAAAATGGTTGTCCTGGTCACCTCTCCCATGATGATGTTCATCTTTGAAGCACCTTAACTTCGCACAGCAAATGCATTGTTAAAATTACTTTGGAGAAGGATATTAAAACTGTTGACCCTCCAAAGACTCTGCCAGAACCGTATCCGAAGGGCCTGTACCAAGTATGTAAGTACAGTAATATAGGCATTTCCTTGGTCCTCCCACAAAGTTACTGCTCTGACCTGGTTACTCAGTTTAGAAGCATCAAATGTTGCTTTCAGAGATACAATGTAACATAATTAAGCAAAGCTAAGCTCCTTCATTCCACTTACACTCATACAGCCGTTTCACTTCCTTCTGAAGTCCTTAAAAAAAGAACACAGTACTGACCAAGAGCATGTGTGAAAACACACACACACACAGCGAAGTAACAATTCTGGCTAGCTAAGCTGTCATCTACCCAGAACAAGGAGAATTTTTGATAACGGACTAAACTCAATCACTTTCAGGATTCCTCATTAATTTACTTTATTAATTTATCAGGAGTCAACTCTAGATGAAAAAGCATACAATATAAGCGCTGTAACAACCCACGTTAAGTTTTCTCGTCTGTAAAATGGACACAATGCCCTCAGAACATGAGCAAGCTAAAATAACATAAGAAGAAAGCCTGGCTCAACTGTAGGTCTCCTCCTCTACCACGCCAATATTGCTAGGACTACAAGAATGTAACTTGGGATTAAGAAAGATACACGAGAGCTAACTCCACGTAAACATGCAGTCAGCACATACTTGGGTTCTGCCTGGTCCTTCTGGGTGTTTTTCAAAGCTGGGAACAGGTTCTTAACTACTACTAATCATCATTTTTCCTCCCTGAAAGGAAAAAGAGTAAATATTGCAAGAATTCAAGAATGACCCAACATACAACCAAGTAGTCCCTTGGAGTGACGCGTGGGCGTGGCTGTTGTGCAGAGATTACTGATTTAGAACAGGCCCCAGCTGCTGATTCCAATAGCCTGTATCATTCTAACTACCCTCACCTGGGAGGAGGCAGGGGTTATGGACCTTGACTCTCATTTCCAGATGAGGAAAAGGGGAAACCCCTTCAGCACAGCGGTTCTCAATCCCGGCTACACATTAAAATCACTTGGGGCGTTTTCAAAATGTTAAATGCCAAAGTCCCACCCCAAACCAAATATGTAAGTAATATTTAGGAGTGGGAGGCCGAGAAATGCCTTTTTTGGAAAATCTCCAGTGATACTCAAGAGCAAGCCAGGCTGAAACCTGCTATCTAGGATCGCTGCTCCTGACCTCAAGCGACTTCCAGAGCAAGCCAAACCAGAAGCGTTTCACTGCCACAACTTTGGGGCAGAGCCAGGTACAACAGGGTCCCTCCCACACACTGGAACTGCACAGGTGCCTGCGCTGGGGTACACAAGGGGCCCTCATTAACCAGGGGATTGATCACCCAGTTCCTTACAGTCTGCACGTCAACAAAAAAACCCGAGTCATTCTTAGGGGCTCCACCAATGCCTAAATTTGCCTCTGGCAGTCAGAATATTTTTTTTCCTTTTTAAGAGTAAACGTCTCGGGCAGGAAAGAATGTGTGGGCAGGGGCCTGCACACCCACCCAACCCGTGGGGACGCAGGGGAAGCGTGCAGTTCGCGGGGCCGCGCGGGAAGCACCCCGCGGGCTCCCAAGCGCTGGGCCTGCACCTGCCGGCCGCACCTGCCCCGGCGCCCTACCTTCCAGCAGCTCGTCCAGGCTGGTGACCTTCCGGCTGCCATCGACAGTGTAGATGGTGCGGACGCCCTGGGGCAGGTTCACGTTGTCGGACAGCGAGCGGGTGAGCTCCGCCAGGAGCGCGTCGAAGGACCGGAAGCGGTCGCTGGAGATGGCGAAGAGCAGGCCTTTGAAGTAGCGGTCCCCGTTCCGGTAGAAGCGCGCCTTCTTGGCCTTCTTCTCGGAGCTCAGGGCCTGCAGCGTGCGCGTGCGGTAGAGGCTGCAGTGGGCGCTGTGCGCCGGGCTGGGGATGAGGCCGTTGCCCTTGGGGCCCGAGCTGCTGCTGCCCCCGGAGGAGCTGGGCGCCCCGCGCCGCGAGCCCGGCCGCGGCCTTTTGTCCCGCTCCTCGAAGTGCTCCAGCTCGATGCTCCGGGCGCTGGCCATGGTGGGGCTCGGCAGCCCGAGCGGGGCGGGTGCGGTGCGGCCTCACTGCGCCCGGACACCTGACGCCCGCATCCCGCCCTCCGCTCGCAGGTGGAGCCACCCCGCGGCCGCTGACTCCCGCAGCCCGGCTCCTCTTCGGCTGCTTGCCCCGCCCTCCCGCTAGCCCGAGCCCCACGCCCCCCGAAGCGCCGCCTCCGCCCGGCCACGCCTCAGCCTTCGCAGGGGCGCTGGCCCGAACCAGCTAGCGGGACCGCCCGAGGCTCGCCTGGGCCGGAGCGCAGCTCACGGGAGCGGGGGGGGGGGGGGGGGAGAGAACAACCCGCCCGCATCCGCCCGCATCCGCCCGCCCCCAGCCGGAGGCGCAAAAGGAGCGGCGGCACGGCCTGCGCGGGGTCCTTCGGGCGAGGAGCGGCTTCTCCCGGGCCAGGCCGCCGCCGCCTCCCGAGCCCAACGCGGAGGGGCGCAGCTGCGGAGCGCGCTCCCGCCGAGGGACGTGCACGCGCGGTCAAATAAATAAATCAAAGGAAGGAGATTCAAGGGCAGAGAGCCCAGTCCTCTATCCGCCTCCCGCTGGGGATCCAGCCCGAATCCGAAACAGGGCAGAGTTCAGGTGCAAGATTTATCATTTCTAAAACATTTGTTCCTTTATTTCAAAATCCTTTGAGAAGACAACTTCCACCCTTTCCACTGCAGACTCGCTAACGTGGTGGGATCAGGAATGGAGCGAATGAGTCATCAGGAGTTACTGGGTTTTCAAGACTTAACAAATATTTCTTGAGAGTCCGCCAGGTGCCACGAGGCCCAAGCAGAAGAGCGCGAGTCGCGCAGCTTTCCCCACCGCCCACATTCCCTCGAATGTGGGTCCCAGCTTCTTGGGAAAAAGGTCTGACGTCTGCGTAGACCCGTCACGCTACAAATCTTATTTTAAAGTGGTCAACAATAAGAACATGTTTTCAAAGCATTAGCTATTTCGGTTCTGCCATTGGAGCAAGATGAAGCGCAAAGCTGTTTGGTCCTAATCTGACAACAGGACCCCTTAGATTGTTGGCACCTGGTCCTTGGCACGGCAATTACAAACTGACCTTCAAGGTGGGAAGGCGTAAATGCATTTCTTAGAATGAACTTAGTCCTGGAAGAACAAGAATAAGCCAAGGTAGTGCCAGCCAACCCACTTCAGCATCTCTGAGGTTGCATCTTGGAAGTTTGCATGCCCTCTCTCGGCCCCCACATGGTGAGGCCGTTCTGCTAGGGTACACGGTGTTTCCCCCCACGGTAGTGCTGGTGATACACCTGGGCGTACCTGAGCCAGGATTGGAGGGTGCTGGGAAGTCAGACCAGATCTGAACCTTCAATGATGTGGTTTTCTTTGGCGAAGAAAATCCTGCAGTCTACTAGGTCTGTTACCATAATAATAGGGCAGAGGCCTGACCCAACAGACCAGGTTCTGCCGCAATCTGACTCCAGGGTTGAGTGGGGGTGTGGGGGTAGGGGGCAGTGTGTCCAGACTAGGCAGGAGCAGGGGGAGAGCATCCTGAGTCCTGTCTTGGGTACTGACATGGGGAAAGTTCTAGGGGCTCCAGCAAGAAGTATGCATCGTCGAGCAGTCTTGGTCCAGCTGACCATTATCTCACAGTCTGCTTCGGCAGGGGACAGTTTGTGTCAGTCATGAGCTGACTGCTTCTGCTTGGAGGAGGAGGGCATCAGCCTCCTTTCCTAATATGGGGTGGTCTGCCTGCAAGGTTCACTATGCCTGGATTTTGAGATAAGCTGGTGGGGGGAGAAATTCCACAAAGAGAGAGCAGGTGAAAGGGGCAAAATGGAGTCTGTTAAGACAAGGATTGAGTGCTCCTTCAGGGGGCTCAACAGACAGTGTCAAAGGAGCCCCCAGTAGAGGTCTGCAGCCACCGCAGCCAACCTAAAGGAATTAACTCAAAGGAATTAAGCTTCCCAACTGTTTTTGTTACTGATACATTGCATCCAATAGTTCAGGGCTTTTCCTCATGCTTTAATGTAATTGCATGGCAGGGAGGAATCTCATAGAATTGCAGATTCCAACTCAGCAGGTCTGAGGTGGAGTTTGAGATTCCGCATTTCTAACAGCTCCCACGTAATCAAGGTCTTGGTACTATTTCCTGAGACAAAAACTGACTGGCAAATTCTTTGAATTAAGGTTCCAAGCACTACAGCAAAGCCTATTAACTTAAGGCTTTAAATGCCTTAAGATGGGCATTGGTTTATTTTGCCATCAGTATTTCTCAGAGAGGAAAGATTTGGAAATCTCTTGCTATAGTAACAAATTATTTCATGTGTAGCGATTTACCAATAAACATTATCTCAGCAGTTTTGAAAGGTCAGGAATCTGGAGATAGTTTACCTCCTGGTGTCATGGTTGCTATGAAGCTATTCCACCAAAGCAGCAGTTGTCTACAGGCTCGCAGGGGCTGAAGATCCACTTCTCTTTTTTTGAGACAAGGTCTCGCCTTGTGTTCAGGCTGGCCCTGACCTCACTTTGTAGCCCAGGCTGGCCTTGAACTCGGTGATCCTCCTGCCTCTGCCTCCCTAGTGCTGGGATTACAGGTGTGCACCACCACGTCCGGCGAAGATCCACTTCTAAGAAGGCTTGGTCTCCGGGATATGGTTAGGGGCCCTCAGTCCCTGTCTGAGCTCCTCTCTGCAGGGTCTCTTAAGTGTCGCTATGATACGTCAGAGGGCTCCATCCAGAGCAAACATGCAAGAGAGAAGAAGGTGGAAACTGTGACATCTTTTATGATGATTCCCACAATACCCTTATGGGTTACACAAGTCAGCCTGCTCCCTGTGGGAGGAGACTACATAAGGGTGTAACTACCAGGAGTCTGTGGCCATCTAGATCACCTTGCAGGCTGCTATCACAGGCTTTAGTTATTCCGTCACTAGAACACTAACCTACACATGTTTGCTCACTCGAAGATCCAGATAAAAGATCTGGCCTTTAAAATAATGAATATAATCATGTGAGTTGTTCTGTTTTGCTGTGCTGGGGATCAAATCCAGGACCTCACATATAATATGCCATAACATTACTTCCTAATATTATACCCCTAACTTAAAGATTACTGCTTTTCAACAGAGGCAGGGAAAAAACAAAAATATTTCCAAAGCTGTTACTTAGTGTCTTAGTCACTTTCCTGGTTTCTGGGACAAAATACCTGACACCTACAATTTAAAGGAGGAGAGGTTCATTTTGGCTCACAGTTCAGAAGTTTCAGTCCATGGTCAGCAGGCTTAAACACAGAAACTGCAAGGTGGAAAGGCCTGGGCAGAGGAAAGTGTTCTCTTCATGATGGAAAGACCCAAGGGAGCAGCATGGGAGGAGATACACCTTGTCAGGTCCTGCCGCTGTGAACTACTGGCCCCGGCCACACCCACCTGCTAACCGCAAGTCACCTATGGTGCCCTTCATAATCCTCTTCCGAAGTCCATGTCTTTGAGCACAAGAGGCTCTTGGGATGTAAACTATAATACTTAGTTTTTAAAAAATCATCCTCTTTTGCATGTTTGTTTGACGAATCTTATTGGTGACTTGTATAAGAATTAAAATTCAGGGCTAGGGATTTAGCTCAGTGGTGCCGCCACCTGCCTTGCAAGCGAGTTCGATCCCTGGTACCAAAAAAGAAAAAAAGAATTAAGATTCAAACCAGATATGTTGGATCACATGTATAATCCCAGCACTGAGAGACTGAGGCAGGAGGACCATAAGTTCAAGCCCAGCCTGGGCAATTTAGTGACTTAACAAGATCCTGTCTCAAAATTAAAAAAAAAAAAAGGTCTGGGAATGTAGCTCAGTTAAATCCCTACTACTACCCTCCAAAAAAAAAAAAAATACAATCACTTTTCAGAAGATATTTACTTAATAATACAGTTGGCCAAGGTTTGAACATTTACTGGAGGAAAATTAATTTCTGCCTTCCAATTCTGCTGCAAACAAACTTCGAAAGCTCCAGAGAGGAAACGACCAATTAATTTGGGTTACTTCATGATTTAAAATTTATAGAATCAAAGCAGGTTTCCTCTGTGATGCAGTTGCAAAATTTTCAGAGTAAAATATTTCATTGAGATGCTCCTTTTTTCCTAATCAAGAAACACCATCTTATTACCTCATCTGCCATCCCTGTGGAGATGGTCTAATTCTCTTCGGTGGTTGCAAGATCCTAACTTAAAGGGCCTCATGAGGAGGAGCTGGCCCCTCATGCCTCTTCACTTTCTGGAAACCCACCTTAACCTTAGTTTTCTCTTGGTTGTGAATTTCCTGTGTACTCTTTCCAAACCCCCCTCACCTTAGTGCTTGAATAAAACTTTTTTTTTGTAGAGTACTTTAGAAATGGCTTCATTTCTCAACTAGACAGTTCAAGAACTTCAATCACAAAATTCTCCTTTTTTATGTGATTAGAAATGACTCTTTCTGCTCTTGATATGTAATTTTAAATCACTGACTACCTAATGGATGTGAACATTTTGTTGACAATGTGTAAAAAGGTTTTCTAAAAAACGCTTGAGGTATATACACTTAACCAGCCCAGAAAGAAAAGTAGCTGTTCTTTGTTCTCTACCCTTCCCTTTTGACCACACAGGGTAGCAATGGCACTTGCAGCTGCCTTTGGCCAATAGGTCACTCGTCCCGCTGTGCAACATCCCTTCCTGATATCACCTTGGCACAGATGTCCAGTGCAAATTTTCATCAGCATAATCTGCTTAAATGAGATTTCATTAAATACTTCATTAGGGGCCTTTACGTAAGAAACTTGCCTTGAATTTGTCTTGGTTTGGCTCCCTGCCTCTTTATTTATGTTTGGCTGGTCTTCACTTTTGGCCAGAAACTTCTGCGTATAAAGGTAGCGTTCCAGCTATTCCATTACTGATTACAAAAGGATGCCTGTCAGACTGCACTGTCTTAGATTTTCTGCTGTCTCATGTTTTCATTCCTGTTCACTATGTGCCAAGCAGCTCTCCCAGAAGTAAAGTGATGAGACAACTGTTTTCACCGAAAGGACCTGGTGACTGCAGACTTCAGCTTTTGAAACTAAGCATTTTGTTTTAAATTTTTGGAATCTTTAATAAGTACAAATCCTAGTAGTTTTCATTGCCCTTTAATGGGAAAGGATACAAAGCAAGGAGATTCAGAAAGACACTTTCCATTTCTACCTCATAACTGTAACCACACTGGAAAACTGACTTCAACAAATGTTTTCTCATTTGTTATTTCACGGTGGAAGTTTTGTGGTCTTTTGCTCCCACGTTACATATACATTAATGTAAATATAATTCTTCATATATATTGAAACTATCTTTTCAGGTTCAGAGAATTCAAATTTATTCCATTGGTGAAATCTTAAAAATTCTGAGTTAACTTCTTTTGTGTGTGAAAATACAAGATAAACTGAGGATCGATTCAAATATGCATGTTTTCAATATAATTAACACAAAAACATACATTTTGTTCCATGCTAAAATTATGGTTCTTCTTATTGGGACATTTAACTTCCAAAAAGTAGGGCCAAAGACTTTCACATTTCATATAAATTTTATGCATTCACAATCATTTTCAGTTATTTTGTCACTGGCTAGTTTGGCTGCAATAATTGTTAAAATGAAAATAACAAAAATATTAAAATCATATAGCAAATTTTTTCATGGGAAATTTTCTCCCAAATCTTCCTGAGAAGAAAATCTGGGCAGCTGGTTTCGTCCGGTGGGAACTTTCTGGAGGGAGAGAATCCAGACATAGTTAAGTGATTTTCCACAATTATTTTAATAATTCCAAGAGTGAAAAACTATGGAAAAGTACTATAGTAGTCTCATTTTGTTTCTGCAAAATCAAATTTTCCAAACCCAGTATACCATTTGCTCTTTGGATCTAGGCTTTTTGCTTCATTTAAAATTCAAAAAGTATTATTTATCTTAAAATCAATCATGATTTTAGTGGTTTCCTCTACAGTAGCTCATTCAGTGTTTATACAATACTGAAAGTGATAAACTATCTTCATGTCTTTCTAGATGTTAGATTAAAATAATTACAGTCAGAAGTACTTAGAATATAATAAAGGTTTTATAATGATTAATAAGTAGTTATGACCCAGTTAAAGGAACAGATTATAGACAAAGAAACAAGAAAAATGAAACAGCAGAGGTAGAAATTGCCTTTGGGGCATGCTACCTCTAGAAAACGTTCAGTTCAAGCCTCCAAAATCCATTAATCACAAGGATGTTTGTCTCTAGGAATCTATAGTTTAAAATTAATGATTTTTATACTTAGATTAATAATGCAAATTGGCTGGTTATTTTAGAACAAATATTCTGCATTCCATATTTAAAACATTCAAATATTAAAATAATATTTCTGGGGCTGGGGATTTAGCGCAGTGGCACTGTGCCTGCCTTGCAAGTGCAAGGTCCTGAGTTCAATCCCCAGTACCAAAAATAAATAAATAAATAAAATAATATCTGTCACTAGGAAGAAGGTCCTGACAAGGAACCAGCTCTGACTCCTGGGTCCTTTGGCCCTTGGCTGAAAGAATTCAGTCAAGACACATAGGTGGTCATGCAGAAGCATAGGTGGAGAGTAATGTAAAGCAGATATAAGGGAGGTGCACCTTCAAGGGAAAAGGTGGGCAGTGCCTTGAAGGCATCAGCTCCGAGTGTGAGTTTGGGGATCTTTTTATGCACACAAGAAGTACTTCTGAGGTTAAAGGAACGATGGTGATTATGATGCTTATTAAGAAACTCAGAGGGCCAGGGATTTAGCTCAGTGGTTTCGCCGCCTGCTGTGCAAGTGCAAGGACCCGAGTTTGATCTCCTGTAGCAAAAAAAAAACAAAAACAAGAAACTCAAAGCATATATAAAGAACAAAATAAAAGATAGATAATAGGAAACAGAGATAGGTTTTTTGCAAATGGGACCAAAAGAGATGGAAGGAGTAGGGAGTGTGGGGAGGATAATAGAACATAAAAAGAATTAAGATGAGTTACTCTCATGCACCAGCTCCCCACAAGAAATGGAATCTTTATGCTCTGCAAACAGGTACAAACAAAAATAAATTTAAAAAATTTTTTAAAGGAAGTTGTTTTGGAATTACAAAATGTCTTCCTTGTTCTTTTCAGATTGTCAGTGTTCCCTCAGGGGCCTGAATCATGTAAGAGATTTAGGAAGAAATTTGTCAAAGAAAAAGTTCTAATCTAAATCAGATCTCAGCCCAAGGTAGGAGGGTCTTTCTAGAATGTTTCCCTTTCTGGTATTATTGGGCCATAGGCTATGGAGACCAGAGGTGCTACATGTCCTTTTGTGGAAATGGACAGCTCTGTGTCATAATAAATGTGCACAATGTGAATTTTTAAAACTTAAGAGAGCTTGGGATGTAGCTAAGTACAAATGCCCCAGGTTCAATTCTCAGTACAAAAAAAAAATTCATCATGCTTTGTGGGGTCATTTTGGGTCTGATAACTAACAAATGATTATAAATGTATTGTATGTCGAGGTCTTTGTTTCTTCATTTAACTATAACTGGCAAAGCATTGTTTTTAGGACCCCTTTGTCAGGCCTGCTAATTTCTAACCACCTGCCTAACAATATTTATCTTATTTATGGAAATAATGTTACTATTCAGACTTGTTCAGTACCAATTAATAAATCTACACTCATTTTCCTAGGATATATTTAGGTTTAAAAAGTAATCTTTCCTTGGTACTTCCTGGAGCCTTGTCATCCTTTTTTTTTTTTTTTTTCCATTGTTGTTTTTTAAGACAGGGCCTGGCTTTGTAGTTTAGGCTGGCAATGAACTTACTACATAGGCCAGGCTGGCCTCGAACTCACAGAGATCCTCCTGCCTCGGACTCCCGAGTGGATCCTCTTTTGAATAAATGATATTTATCATAATGTAAGTGTTCATAAGAAAGATTTGCCTTTATAAAAAGGGTGATTAATGGGCCAGGGATTTAGCTCAGTGGTCCCGCCGGTTGTCTCAAAAGCACAAGGACCCAAGTTTGATCCCCAGTACCAAAAAAAAAAAGAGGGTGATTAAAAAATACAATGAATGTTTAAATTGTTTCAAAAATCTATCAACAGTAAAAGACACGTTGCCAAGAGCAATTGGACAAAGGTGTTTAAAGTGAGGGGAAATACTTTAAGTATTTGCGGGCAGTAAATGGCAACGTGTCTTTTACTGTAATACTTTTTTAAAAAACTTAAACATTCACTGTATGTTTTGGACACCCCTCATTCATGAACTGCTTATGGCAGTTTCTGTCAAACAGAAACAATGCGGCACATCCTCATCTACCTCATTCACCAGAGCTTGCACTGGTTAACCTCTGGCTCTTCCCCAAAGCCAACATGCCCACGGAAGGTAAATGTTTCAAAGCGATCCGGAATGTCCAGGCAGCCACAACGGTGCAACTAATGATACTCAGGAAAGAGGACTTCAAGGAGTGCTTTAGAAAGTGGCAGGAACAATGGAATAGTTGTGTACAAAGGGGCAGGGCCGGGTATTTTTAGGTGGATTAAAGGCAATGTATCTTTTACTGTAATAATTGAAAAAGTTTAACCATTGTAGTTTTTGATCACCATGTACATACATACATATATATGACATTAAACATTCAAAATGAAGAGGTATATGCATGTGTTTACCTAACTGTATTTATCTTAATGTAATTGATATATTCATCTTTAGTAGTTTGGTAATAATATAACATTACATTTCTTCATATTATGATTTGATTTGATGTTTTTCTCCCTAAGAATCTCTTTTGTGATAACCCATGAACTCCTGGGGTCTCAGTGGGTTCAAGGACTCAGTCCTTCAAGGACTTCAGTCCCCACGAAGCAGAGTCTGTGAAAGGAGTCTGCTCTCACTGTCTTGGTCTGCGCTGCCTTTGCAGGGGGGGCCCTGTGCCCCGATACCCTGTGATGACGGAAGCTGAGCTGCAGCTCTGGGCCGGCAAAGTTTCTGAAGGCGTGGAAAAGGAAGCCCCCACCCCATGACAATTCAGTAAAACTAAGTCAGGGTTCCAATTTGCTGTGCTGGGAACAAAGGTCTGTTCCAAGGTGATTTATCTTCCACAGCACTTAGAATAATTTTCTTTAAAAAAGGAAGAAGAGCCAGGAATTTAGCTCAGTGGTTCCAGCGCCTGCCGTGTGAGCACAAGGTCCTGAGTTCGATCTCTGGTACCAAAAAGAATAAATAAATTAAAAAAATAAAAAAAGGATGAAGTTCTGGCTCTTAGGGCATTTAAATAATTACAAATATGCAGAAAATGGGGTAAGTTGAAGTAATTACAAACACTGTAATTCTCCTTTAGGTTCTTGCTCGTTTAAGACTCTAAACCTCTTTGCCTTTCTCAAATTTCAGTGACAGACTTGGCACAGCCAGGCTATGTAAATGATAGGTCTCTGAACAGTATGGGAATACCACAAACCACTATGAACAGCCTGGTTGTTTTTAATGGAATGATACTTAAATTACTACTTGAGATAGTTTACAAGCTTTGTATCGCAATTCAGCGTGAAGTTCCTAAACTAACTTAGAATAAGTGAAGGCTCACAGTGAAATACAGTATATTAACCCTAATAGATCCCCACACAGTGCTCCTTTATATTTTAATTAATCATGACTCAAACAGTGTCTAAGCTTCCTAGTTAGACCTGGGTTTTTTTTTTCTGGTTTATTTGTTTGTTTTATTTGGTACGGGGGATAGAACTTGGGACCTTGCGCTTGCAAGGCAGGCGGTGGCACCACTGAGCTAAATCCCTAGGGTAGACCTGTTGTTTGAGTGGGTGGAATAAAATGAGTCACCTATTCTTTTTTCCAGGTACAGTCTAGGACTTTCCCTGGAACAAAACATTTATCCCAGTATAGGTTTTGCTAGGCATATTGTAAAGTTGTTTGCTAAAGTCCTCTAATAAGAGACCGTGATCAATAATGCTAAGTGAAATAAATCACACACATAAGCTTAATAATCACATGGTCTCACTTATATGAGAAGCCCAAATTATAAATAAAAAACAAAATAAAAGATAACAGGGGGCCAGGGATTTAGCTCAGTGGTTCCGCTGCCTGCCTCGCAAGCGCAAGGGCCCGAGTTCGATCCCTGGTACCAAAAAAAAAAAAAGATAATAGGAAGTAGGGAGATAGATCTTTCTCAAATGGGGAGAGGTCAAGAGGTGGAGGGAAGAGGAAGGAGGAGATGAAAGAGGAATTAAAATGTGTTATGTACGTGTACCAGTTCCACACAAGGAATGGAAACAGGATGTACTGCACATATATACTGATAAAAAAAAGACTGTGGTCAATTCACTGATCTCTCTCCCTCTGTGATCAAAGTTAATATTTTCAAACAAATGCCGGCAAGGAAATTTGGTGCAGGGACTGGTGGCCTATGAGGAGGAGGTAGCTAAAGAAGTGGCTGTAGGGCCGGGGATTTAGCTCAGTGGTTTCACTGCCTGCTCCGCAAGCGCAAGGACCCAAATTGATCCCCGGTACAAAAAAAAAAAAAAGAAGTGGCTGCAGAAAGAAGGGAGAGCCTGCCTTTGAGCCCAGTCTGGGGCCAGATCCACCTTCTGAGTTAAACACTGGCCTACAGCCAGTATGTTCAGGTCCAAAGACAAAGGGAGACAGTAACCAGGTAGCCTGATGTACGAGAGGATTTTGCGCATGCACCCAGTGGTCCTCTCCGATCCTTGGCCGACCTCATTCCAGTTTTCCTGCCATAGACTATGCTCATTTGACCCTCGTGGGCTTAGCATGCCAGGACAGTTCTCCCCTCAAAGGCCATAAAAAGTCAAAATCTCCATTGCCTCATGGAGACGCTGAGTCAAGCTGCTCATAGGCAGGATTCACACTACAGGCTCAAGCCCAGCACAAATACTAAGGCTTAGAACCCTTAGACCAAGCTCCTTCCAAGCAGTGAGTGCTTCTCAGTGGCTGGCTCCCGCCATTCAGAGTGTGCTTCTTTGTTTAGCATATCTAGAGCCTGGGCTAAACCCCTGACCTGATAACACCTACAATCCCACCTCCTCAGGAGGCGGAGTCGAGGACCACATGGGCCGTGTGAAGGCCATTACAGGTAATTTAGACCCGTTTCAAAATAAAAGATAAAAAGGGCTGGAGACATAGCTCAGAGGTAGAGTGCCCCTGGGTTTGAATCCAGCACTATAAAACATTTTTAAAAGTTTGTTCACATTCAATACCAGAAAAATGTGTTATAACAGATGAAAGAGATTACTAATAAGGTTGAAGTTGATTTTCCTTAAAATGCAGCTTTATTTGTAGCAAATAAATGAGTTAAAAAAAAACCCAGCTCTGAATCAGATCATAAACAAATGGCATCAGCCAGCTGTGAAATTATTTCTTCATATCTTAGTTTAGTTTTAATCCTATCTCGCACACTTAGAACTACTATTACCATAAAATTTCTCCCTTTAAATTTTTTTTCTAATAATTTCACACTGATAGGAAAAGGCAGGCTCCATACAAAGAAATTTTTTTTCTGAATTCATTTGAGAATAAGTTGCCAACATGATGTCTCATCATCCCTAAATAATTTATTGTGTATTTTCTATAAATAAAAACATTCTCCTAAACAGCAAGATTCAACTGTCAAAGTCAGGAAACTAACACTGATAAACTACTACTATCTATTCTTCAGAATCCATCTGAATTTCGCCAGATGTCCCAATAATAATGCCCTTTTATACAAAAGAATCCAGTCCAGAACCACAGTTTGTGCCTAGTAGTCATGCCTCTTAGTATCTGTTAGGCTTGAATATTTCCTTAGTCTTTCTTATACGTTCAAGACCTTGACACTTCAAAAATTACAGGGGAGTTATTTTGTAGGATCTCTCAGTTTGGAGTTTGCCTGATTTTCCATCAGGATTAAGTTTGAGATGTGCATCTTTGGCAAGAGTATCATAGAAACAATGCTCTGCACCTTATTAATTCCTGTCACATGAGGCTCAATTTCAAACTGTCTTATCACTAATGTTCCCTTTGATCACATGATTTAAGTTCAGTGGTATTCACCAGCCTTCTTCATTACAAAATTTTCTTTTTTCCTTTATAATTAATATCAACATTTTAGGAAGGCACTTTGAAACGTATGCAAAAACTTTCTTTACCCTCCAACTTTCTATATATTCACTTATTTCATCAATTTGGACTCACAGTGTCCTAGTTTATTTCATTACTATCATTATTTCTTTTAATGCTCAAATTCTCCCCAATTTAACTCTTGCCTTCAAGCTGGCTTCTACATCCTTTTGCTGTCCCCATCATTTCTTAGCACTTCTTTACTTTCAGTTTTGGACTCCTGTTGTACTTGTTTTACCCTTGCCATGGAATCTATTATTTCTCTTCCTTGTAATGGAGAATGATATTTAAAAGCCAAGATTTGGGCAATAAGTGTGCTCATTGTTGCTGGGTTGTAGAAGGTTCTGGGCTTCTCAGTGGACAGAGCTGGGGACTCTGCCTACCTCCATTGTCCCACCTACTGGCTTTAGGGCTGAATTGCCTGGGAAGGGAAAGGGAGAGGAAAACTAAATGTTGTTCTTAAACTTTGTTTCACTCAGTATATCCTCTAAGATATAACCAACAGACCTCAAGTGAGCTATTCATTGGTCTTAGTCACCCAACATCTTTCCCTTGCCTTTTGCCTTTGTTAGCAGGTCCTGATTTTTACGCTGGTAAAATATCCTCTGCCGCTCAAGGTTGTGTTTTCCACAAAAGTGACTTCATCTTTTGCTGCAGGGGCACATCTGACTCAGTCCTGACCAGCGGATCACATTCTATTACTCACTTTCCTGTCAATGGGACAAAATACCTGACACACACAACTTAAGGGAGGAGAGGTTTATTTTGGTTTATGGCTTTGTTTCATGGTCACCTGGCTCCAAGGCAGAAACAACATGATGGAAGGTAGGGAGGAGCACAGCTTCTTGGTCCATGGCAGCCAAAGAACAGAGAGAGAGAAGGGAAGAGCCAGGGACAAGAACACCCCCTTCCAGCTCACAACCCCCAGACATCTACTCCTCCAACCAGGCCCTACCTCCCAATAGCACATTCAACTATTTAATTAATTAATTAATTAATTAATTTGTTGGTACCGGGGATCGAACTCAGGTCCTTGCACTTGCGCAGCAGGTGGCGAAACCACTGAGCTAAATCCCCAGCCCCTCAACTATTAATTTATTAATGGATCAATCCACTGATGAGTACAGTGCCTCCATGATCCAATTGCCTTCCAAGAGCCCACATCGGACTTTGGGGGGCCATTTTAGATCTAAACCTTACATTCTCCTTATAGTAGTAATCAGTGTCACCATTTACATTCTTGCTTTAACAAAAAATTCAGGCATTCATCTATGACTTTTTTCTCTCATACTACTTATCCAGTTCATCAGCATATTGTCTTCCTCCAAAATTTATCCCAAATATAACCATTTCTCTCTACTTCCTTCAACTCTCTGTACCTACTTGCCTACCCTCACCTCTCACCTGATCTCCTCTTGCTTCAAGTCTTGTTCCACTACCCAATTTTCTTCACACAGCCACCAGAGAGTCTTTTAAGACTTTAAAACAGATTATGTCATTTCTCTGCTCCCCCTTTCACTCAGAACAAATCTAATGTCTTTTTACTATGACCAAGCAGTGTCTACATCAGGATCTGTGTCCTCTGAAGAAATTACAAAACTACAGATACCTGAATCCATGCTGAAAGAGTCTAATTTAGTTGATCTGGGATGGAGCCTGGACAATGGTTTCTCATAAAAGCTCCCTGGTTTTTCTAATGTTCAGCCAGAACCAAGAGCCACCATTTACATGATCTGGCCTTGGATACCAGTCAGCCTCATATATTATCGCTTTTACCATTCTAGTTAATCAGCTCCCCATTGCTGCAACAAAATACCTGAGCTAATAACTTAGAAAGGGGAAAGGTTTAGTTTGGCTCATGGCTTCAGAGGTTTTAGTCCATGGTAAGCCCTATTGCCTTGGACCTGTGGTGGCACAGTACAGCACAGGGAGAGTGCATAGTGGAGGAGGCCTATTCACATCACAGCAGTCAAGAGGCAAGGGAGTAAAAGGTTGGAGTTGCAATGTCCTCCAAAAGGCATACCCCCAATGACTTACCTTCCTTCCACTAGGCCCACCTCCTAAAGTTTTCACCACCTCCCAGTAGTGACAAGCTGGGGACCAAGTACTGAACACATGAGCCTTTGGTAGCTATTTCAGCTCTAAACTATAGCACCATTACTCACTGTAGGTGCCTCAGCCTTCTCACTGTCCTTGAGCATGTAAAACATGATCCCACTTCAGGGCTGCAGTGTCTCCTCACGCTAACTACCCTGAACCAGACACAGATTAAGGGTACAGTCCTCCACAAGGGACCACTGTGTCTGACAGCATCAGCAAGCTCAGGAGTTCCCAGGCCACCTACACTTCTGACAAACTGGCTACAACGGGAGTTCACACTACCTCTGTTGATAATTTACTAGAATGATCTACAGAACTCTGGAAACCACTATAGTTGAACAACACATCTTGGAACTGCAAGGGTCCACTTCTTAGTGGACTTTGGGGGAGATGCGAAAATATGAAAAAACTGACAGATGAACTATATACACGAGGAGTATTTAAACAATTAAGACAAAATTTGCTTAGAAATGCATAAATCATGCAGAAAATAGTCTATTTTATCATTCAGTGCCATAAAGTAGACATAGATATCTTATAAAAGGTTAAAAATCTATCAGAAGTTATACACAGAAACACAGACCTTACATGGCACTGTTTACAGTCAAGAAAAATGTAAACAAATTTAAAGATGCCGTGTTAAATCATAACTGCATAAAATAAACTATCACTGGACATGGTGGTACATGCCTAGAATCCCAGCTACCCAGGAGAATGAGGCAGGTAGATTGCAATTTAGGGAGTTTAGGCAACTTAGGGAAACCTGATCTCAAAATAAAATTTTAAGGGCCAGGGGTTTAACTCAGTGGTTCTACTGCCTGCCTTGCAAGCTCAAGGTCCCAAGTTCGGTTCCTGGTACCAACAATAAATAAATAAATTAATTAATTGAATAAAATAAAAATTTTAAAAGTCTGGCATATGTAGCTCAGTGTTCCCTGAAAAAAAATAACTGTAGTACATACTGTGCTACTGTAATAATTCCATAGCCACCTCCTGCTGCAATTGTGGGAAGACAAAGGTTATATTCAGATTTTTTTTTTTTCGGCACCGGGGATCAAACTTGGGTCCTTGCACTTGCGCAGCAGGGGGCGAAACCACTGAGCTAAATCCCCGACCCAATACTCAGATTTTTTACTTCATAAGGATTGTGCCTCTCACCCCCTTGCTGTTCAAGGGTCAATGGTATAACTATGATTCCAGTTTTATTATAGCAAAAAAGGATACAAATCAAGACCAGCCAAAAGAAGAAGCACATAGACACTGATGTGTAACATACAAACCAAATATTTTTAACTGGGACCCTCACTTGAGTTTTGCTGTCCCGTTTTTTATTGGGATTTCGTGACATAGGCATGATTTATTGACTCATTAGCCATATGATTCAACTCAACTTTCAGACCTTCTCTCATTCCTAGTGTTTAGGCCAATATCTTATGGGTTACAGCTCTGATCTGATAGTCACGTTTAGTCTTTCTGGATTGACCAATCCCCGGCCTAAGTCCTCTCCTTAGGACAAACTCTCTAGGAGCTCAGTGTGAGTCGCCTTCTTAGCATAAACTGCCAAGGTGCACTATGCATAATTGTTAGATCTTCTTATTTGCTTGGTGTCAGGTAAAAGGGCTGAAAACCAAGACCAGACCAGGCCACAACAAGCCTTTATTAGGGGAATAGATCTGCCGGGCTGTCTCTGAACAAAGGAGTGACAAAAGCAATATGGCTGGGACAGGGAGAGTCTTTTATAGAGACTGGGGTGGGACTTGTAGGGGCTGAGGCTGGGTTGAGTGAGGTAGTGACTAGGGAATGGAGGAGCCGGTGACGTCACTAGATGGTAGGAGGTGAGCGAGTATTAGGTTACTTTCTAGGCAGGAACAGGGGCATGCTGGGAAGAAGGGTTTGTTCTTTGGTGGGAGCAACATCTTGGCATGACGTCACCCAGGGGAGGGGGCAAGGCACCATAGAAAGAGGGCAGCTACTATACATAATAGCTGCTGAGGTAGTGGGAGACCTATCACTTGAAATGCCTAGCCCCTTCTCTCTGCTTGTCAATTTGTACTCATTTACCTCTTCAATGCATTCTTCTTCTATAATCCTAGCTGGAAGTAGCCTCTCTACTTCTCTAATGAGATGTCACATCTTGCATAGTATTAATATTTGTTCTTTGTTTGTATTTGTACAATTAAATTATATTAAACAAATATTTAATATGTTCTTAAAATGGTCTAAGAATATAAGCATAATTAGTTTGTGTCCATAAGCAGCCAATTATCTAGTAAAAGAGGAAAAGATACCTTTTATCAGTTGACGTTATCGATCAGCCACTGTTTCCCCAAATATTTTGTCTCCCATATCCTATTTTCTCTTTCTAGCAAGAATTCTTGTTAGATCTTTGAAGCTTGAAATTGATCCTTTCAGTCTATTCTTCATGCTTTTTGATGCAGTCTATTTATCTGTCTTATATTCAGGAATTTTTTTTTCAAATTTATCTTCAAGTTTACTGCTTCCTTCTTCAGTGGAATCTAATCTAGTTGATCTATTCCTCCAGAAGTAAATTTGAGTAGAAACTCTCTATCATATCTAGATATTCTTATTTTTTTTATTTTGGCCTTTTTTTTTTATAGTGAATTGCCATTTGCTTATCTTTTCAACACACACTCTATTTTCAAAATTTAAAACACAGATTATAGTCTATTTTAGATTTTTTTCTCTATATTTGTTTGGAGATAGAAAGGCTTCCTGTTTATTCTATCTCTGACTTCTGCATCCATTGTGAATTTTTCCTATGAGCTTCCTTTAGTGAGCACACTTCTGTTGATGGTTATCCCATACTGAACTACACAGGGAGCCCCTTTCTCAAAAACAAAACAAAACTGAGAGAAAGGATGACTGCAACTTCTGGGACACAGTGGATTTACCCAAAGCATTCCTTCGGTTAATTTAGGCTCCTTTCCTTCCAAAGGCATCACACCCAAATTTCTTAAAGATACTGTAAGTGCATAAATTGGCTTAGTTGAGAAAGTAAAGTGCAGGAATCTATGTTAAGATAAAGGTTCAGACCGGGCCAGGCAGGGGATTTAGCTCAGTGGTTCCAGCCCCTGCCTTGCAAGCGCAAGGTCCTGAGTTGGATCCCCAGTACCAAAATAATAATAATAATAATAATAATAATAATAATAATAATAAAAGGTTCAGACTGAGAAAATTCAAAGAATGCTTAAATTATCCAACTTAGAAAAACAAACAAAGCTGGACTTACACTTGTAACGCAGGCCACTCCCCCTGTAGGCTGGGCCACCTTCTTCACAGGTCTCCACCCTCTAAAGAAAACTAATGATCTCCCCTTCAGGAAATAGCATGCATCTCTCTTGAAGGCCAGCACTCTATTTCTTTGTACTTTTAAAATTTTGCAAACTAAGTCCTTGTGTACCTCTTTCTGGCTGGTCTTAAAAATTCTTTTTTCATGATGGTAGGTAACGTGCAACTTATTCTACAGGTAGGTGGTGGGGGTGACAGTGGGGGTTTTGGTTCCTCATCTCCCTGCTGGGAACCTTCTAGGACCTGTCTGGTGACAGTATTAACATCTTCCAGCCACCCTAGAAGCACCATGGTCCAGGACCATGTAGCTTTATAGCAGATAGGTAAGTTAATTAGGTATCTTGTGTGCAGTTAGACAGGACCAGCCCTCCAGGAGCCAACACAGCAAGGAGCTAACATGGAGAACAATTGAGGCACATTCACTGGTCAGCATTCTAAAAAGGAAAAGAAGTACTACTTCCCCTAGAGATAGAGAGCAGTGATTGATATTCTAAATGGGAAATTCCTTGTATGTGACTTGTCTTTTCATTGGATCCCCATTTAATCAATATGACCTGGTGACTGTACTTGTAATCTTATTGGTCGGTCATGGTCTTGTCCCAGCTCATGCCCACCTTGTAAATTTCCATTCAGTCTTATAGTTTTGTCCCACTTTGTAGCCGCCCCACCACGTGGCTTTGCTGTATAAAACATCTTTGAAAAGTGGGGTGGGTGGGCAACCCACTTTCAGGTCCCCTGCTGTCTCTCTTAGGGAGAAGCTTTCTCCTACTCTTGAGCTCTGTTGATACCTAGAATTCATTCTTCAACTTTAGAGAACACGAACTCGCATTTCGGATATCTAGTAGGTTTGGGAGTTACATCTCTTCCCCCTATATCAGCTTCATGTGTCACACGTGCTAGGTATTTACTGGAGGAATAAATCTGTAACCAAAGTAAGGAGTAGAGCCTGAATGTGTGAAATAAAACACAACCTCATTGTATCTCAGTTTCTTCACTTAAAAATGAGGGTAAAATGGTAAGACTTAAAATTCCTCTTGGTTCTAATATTCTACCTATATTTATTGAGGATTAGGCAGAATTTTTAAAATGCGCATTTTAGGGCTGGGGATTTAGCTCAGTGGTTCCGAGGCCTGCCTCACAAGTATAAGGTCCGGAGTTCAATCCCCGGTACCACCCCCCCCCCCAAAAAAAACAAACAAACCAAAAAAACCACACTTTAAGAAATAGTGTGTGCCCTCAAAAGGGAGAGAGGCCCATTGTTTTCAGGAGCTGTTATATTTATTTTTTTGGAGGGGTGGAAACGTGGGATTTGTGAATCTAGAGGAAGTTCTGTCTTGGTTTATAGAAGAAAAGGATGGCCCATCCAAAGGTAGAAAGAAAATGGCCCATTTTATAAGTGAAAGGCAGGGAGCCAGTCCAGTGTATTTAGTGAGAGTGACATCCTGTTTTCCTCAAAAACATTCTTTGAATCTGTTTCTCTTAATACTATTCTATTTATACAACTTAGTGCCAATTCTAATTTTTAGTTTCAGTTTAAGTAAGAAAAACATGCGGCTAACTTCTCCTTAAGGGCAGATGAATTTCGCTGTCAAACTGCCATAGGGAAAGAAAGTGAAATGTAGTCCTGAAAATGCTGTTTAATGTATCGGACAAACAAAGAACATCAGAGGCTGACCCGTTACAGGGCTATACTTTTATAACCTACTAAGAAGTGCTGCTATCCTGGGATAAAGACCATTGCTTGGAAGTTCTCTTTTGAGATTCCAGTTTTTAAGATCATTCTCTGTATGCAGCCTTCAATTTCTAAAAATAAACAAAGTCAGAACACTTCTCCTTGGAGGAAACAAAAGCCATGGGGGTTTGAAGCAGAAATACATTGTCCAACAAAGGAAAGAGGAAAATCTAGCTTCCTCCCATTAAAAAAAATTTACTTTACAAGAATATGAGCCAATAATAGGAGTTTATATTTGAAATGAGTGACCAACCAACCAACTCTGCATCATTTAAGAAAAACTTTTAAAACAGAATTTTAAAAGACAGGAAATTTCACTCTTACGATACCCACCATGCATTTATTTATTGTACCAGGCACATACTGGAGGTGAGGCTTGACTAGGGTCACAGTGATCCATTAGCATGGTAACTTGTGGGGTAACAACGGTCAACTGGTTGATTCACTTCTATTTCATTGTTCTTCTAGTATGTTTTTCTCTCCTGTGTACCTTGGAAAGCTGAAATTTTTGTTCCCTAAAATCGAGTGCTCCAATTTAGTATACTTGCGTGAGATTTGGGAGGCAAGTCCCGTGATTTTTGCCTTATTCTGTTGCAAACAGTCATTCCATGTGGTGTTTCCTGGTAGCAATATTGCTGGGTTCATCCCCCAGCTTTCTGCACCCTGAGAGGCACTGCCATGGACAGGAAGCTGAATGCCATGTTCGGCTTCCTAATTTCTCCACCACAGCTTTGACCGTGCATTTTTGAACCCACTCAGAGCAACAGCTTCTAAGGAGCTTCTAAGATGTGGTGCTAGGACCATGTTCTGCTAAGGATTTTATTAACAACTAATTCCATGAGTTAAATCCTTTTCTGTTTAAAACATGATGGGTAGGGCTGGGGATTTAGCTCAGTGGTTTCACCACCTGCTGTGCAAGCACAAGGATGAGAGTTTGATCCCTGGCACCAAAAATAAATAAAACATGATGAGTCATTTCTGTTTCCTGCACCAAATCATGCCTAAAATACCCTTCAGTGTTATTTATGGATAATAATATCAATAATAATAGAACTCTTGGACATAGAACATTTGGCACTGTTTTTGTTATATAGTCCTTGTATAATGATCCCTGTATATTCAGTTTCTATTTCCTCACCAAATGTTGCCGTGACAATTAGGAGACACACAGAGGAGAGGGCCACTGGAACTGGCTGTGTGCTGCAGGGGTTAAAGCACAGGCTGCCACTCGGAGGACCTGAGGCTCCCCTCAAAGAATCTGAGGTTCCCAAAAGCTGGAACTTTGGTTTTACCATGGTTTTCCTGGTGCTCCAACAGTGCCTGATACAGAACAAACCCTTAGAACAAATTTCTTTTAAATGAACTACTTTGAACTCCTCTTCTTACCCATAGCACCTGAATTTAAGTGGCTCCACTGGGAAAGCTGGATTTCATGACCTATGTACTACTGGAACTTCTGTGGATCCAGGAGGTTAGGCAGAGGTATTATGGCTGTTGTAGGTGCTACCACTGTGAGTGAAATAAAGATTGTGCTCAAGCCTGGCCCTTCCATACCTGGACTCTGGAATAGGCCAATGGCTGGGAATCTTCATGGGAGAAGCAGGTGGAACCAAATCTGTAGTATACAAATCCGAAGTCTAACACATCAATGCATTGTAACCACTCATGGGGCATAAACATTCAATTACAGTTCTGCTGCCCATGGAGCCCAAAACACCACAATGTTTTCATTCCCTGGTGAGCACAGTGCTTGTGTATCTGCGATGATCACTTGGCCAGCCATATTATATTTCAAAGAGAGAAAATATTTTTCATTGGTTAAAATAGCTTCACTGGAATTATGTAAAGAAAGAATTTGGGGAATGATTAGTAAGTGGGTCCTGTATTAGCCATGTGACTTGAGCAAGTTTTCCGAGTTCCCTAAGCTTCAGTTTCCTGACGTGTCAGATGGGGACAGTAATAATGAGCATGTAGTTGTGAAGATTACAGTTGTTTATGCAAAGCACAAGTCTCCCTGGTCTTCTCCAGCTTGAAAATAAGCCCAGTGACTAGTGGTCCACTCCTCCTCCTCTCTGAGGATCTCTAATCACCCCCTCAACCTCGCTTCCACACTTGGTGCAGGGCGCCTCTCACGTGAGATTCTCGTGCATTAGTCACTGAGCACCTACTCCTGAAAGATAGAGGGGCTATGGAAGACATGAAGATAAATAATCAGTATTTATGCATAATAGTTGGTTCATTATGTGAAGTTGTTTTTGTAGGTCAAAAGTGACCCAGTGATCCCAATAGCATCTGGTTGGGCTACTCTCCGAGTGCCTGCTGCGGAGTGACCACACCTAAGGAGCCGAGGGAGCACTGTGACAGTGATGTGTGGGTAAAAGAGAAGCAAAGACTATTCCTGATGTGGAAGTTGTGGGAAGGAGTTGTGCAATAGGTGGGGTTTCCCTGGGCCAAAAGCTGCCAGGAAAGAGGCTTGCTAGTCTTAGGAGGTAGACCAGAAGGTGACATTGGCCCCTGTCCTAGGCATAGCACACAGAGAGGAACAGCTACCTAGGGTGAACTCAGTGGGTTGATCTCGAAGGTCATTTCCATTGGGTTTAGAAGGATAAACATATTTCAACAGAGGCCACATTTTCTACAAGGGGGTTTGAGGATTGTGCATCGGTGGTGAGGAGAATTACTTATGCCTCATTATTCCTTAGCGTCTTACTCAGAACATAAATTTGATGATTAAATCGTGAAAAATAATATAATGAAACTCACTTCAGATTTTGTAACTATAGCCCATAAACTACAAGAGCTTTTTTTAAAAAAAAAAAAAAATCTGGCAAAGTATGTATAAGATTTACCATTAAAAAAAAAAAGATTTAGCATTTTAACCATTTTTATAGGGAAGTGTGCAATTCAGAGGCATTAAGTGTATTACACTGCTGTACAACCAAAACTACTGGCGCAGAGAGCTAAGTCAGCTAAAGACTGAGAGGCAGTTAGAAAAAGACTGGGCCCAAGACAGCATCAGAACAGAGAGGAGGCAAACCAGGCCGGCAAGCCTCCCCACAGATAAAGGATAGCTCAAAGCTGTACTGGAGCCAGCATCATTTGGTCCAATAAGCCCAAACAATATAGCAAACACATAGAAACAACATAACAAACACACAGATAGATTAGAATGCTCTGGGCCTTGCTCCTACCCCTTCCAGAAATCCCTTTGTCCTTCTCCTTGCTATGCACCCTTACTACATACCTCTTTTCTCTATTAGATCAATATTAGCAAAGAGACGGTACTTGTAATCCTATAGGTTTATCACAGTTTGACCAAAGGTAACCTGTGATGTAATGATGTGATTTTGCAATATAGAAAACCTCTAGATAAACAACCTCACTTTCAGGGCCCCTCCTGCCTCTCAGGGACTTTCTCTTAATAAAATCTTCCTATTCTTTACCTCCTTTGTCCTCAAGTCCTTTCTTTGGTGACATAAGACACAAACCCTACACACCTAACAGGTTGGGAGTTGCTTTCCTGTAACACTACCACTCCTCTCCAAAACTTTCGCCATCATTCCACACTGACACTGTACCCATTAAACAGTAATTCCCCATTTCCCCCTCTTTCCTGCCCCTGATAACCACCATCTACTTTTTGTCTCTAGGGATTTGACTACTCCAGGTACCTCAAATAAGTGGAATCATATAGTGTTTGTTCTTTTGTGACTGGGTTATTTTACTGAGCACGTTTTCAAGGTCTGTCCATGTTGTAGCATGTGGTTTTCCTTTTTATAAGCCCGAATGATATTCTTATGTGTATATCACATTTTGTTGAGTCCCTCATCTGTCTATGGACATTTGTGTTGTATGCATACTTTTTGGCAGGAGCTACTTTAAAACTAATTCAGGGCAGCAAAGGTAGTCTTAGGCTAATGCAGAGAGCTAGAACCTGGCCAGCCCTCACTGGAAGGATGAAATTTAAGCACACTGCATCTTCTTGATGCTATGGGAAACTGGGGTAGAAATCTTCAGGTGTCCCTTTTTCCAAGCTAAGATGAAGACAAGCAAGGCCTGTTTCTCTGGACACCAACATATGTCCTGATGTCCTTGGGGATAGGCTGAGGAGACAAACTGAACTTGGAGACAATGATCCACCAACCTCATCACCTCTCACCATGCAGAGCAAACTATAGTATTCTGGGGTTTTTTCTATATGCTCTTCAGATAAAAGCTTTATTCCCCGAGGGTCCACTTCAAAATCTTTTTTAGAAAAATAAGGTCTCAAGGACAATGGATTGTTTTAGAAACAGTAACTCACTGGCTTCTCCTCTTTATCTCATACCTGTGGCATCTTTTTCCTGGTGGCAACAGGCAGTCCTAGGAAAGGATTGTCAGCAGGACGATACTCTAGAAGCACACAAAGGGAGACATAGTTAGTTGCCCTTCCTATTCCTGATATTTTTTAATTTTTAAAATTGTTGGTAAAATCCTATTACTCTTGCCTCCAGAGAGGAGAGAGTAAGATTTTTCATTTTGTTTTTCAAAAATGTGTGGTATGACATGTCTTCTAATGAACAGTTTCACTATCACGGTATCGTAATGGTTCCTTCCAAGACCCAGCAATAATAGGGGAGTATAACACCCATGCCCTTTTAGCACATCTGTAATTACCGCATGCATTCTAATTGCCATGTTTCTTACCTAAGTACTCTTGCTCAAAAAAACAACTGTACTTCTGTTTTTAGGTTGTTTATACGTATAGGGCTAAAGCTGAGTTGTACCTGGGCTTTGCCATTACTGTCACTTTTAGCAACTGCAGAGGGATTTTTATAGTATGTTAGTTGACAACCTTAGCTAAGAACTTTCACACAAGATTTCAAATCTCGCAATCTTAAATCTATGATTCTCTACCAAAGAAACGGCCTCCCCATCTGGGGAAGTGGGATCTTTTGTACCCGATTGCTTAGCCTAGTTCTCAGGAGAGTGAGTGGGTGGATAACAGCTTGCAGATATCAAAATGAGCTCACAGTAATCTGTACCCATCTAGTTAAAGCTAATTCCCTAATCTCATTGGCTAGTTTTTTAAAAACAATGCAGTACAAATGATGTTATTTTTAAAATGTCTTTTGATTCTATTGTTTCTTTCGTTTAAAGTACAGAATTTGTCCAAAAAAGTCTAGTCCAAACCGACTTTGTTCATACTCCCTTATGTTTCTGACCCCTTGAGTACTGCTCTAGAGTGTACCTAATTAATTATAAGTAGGAATAAAATATTTGAGAGTCATTATTTTGTTTCACTATCCTGAACAAAACAGAAATAGTGGGAAGGATGTAGAAGGAGAAGTCAGAAGAATAAAAGTATAGTTTTGGCTCTGCTGTTTTTGAATCAAGCAAAACATTTGAGCAATTCTGAGCTGCAGTCTCATTTTAAAATATACATGATTGTTTTCTTGGGGGTATGGTTTAGCAATTCTGAAACAATTTTCTATGCATTCCAGGCATGAGAAAATAGGTAAATATATCAAGGATAATGGGAGCCCCCTTCTTTGTTGTAAGAAAGGTGATTTGCAAATATGGAAAAGGAGAAACAACAATGAACCTTGCAACATTGGATAATATATAGGTATCAGAATAAGCTTGTGACTTTTAGGATAGGGAGAGAGGAAAAAAGGAGAAAAGGAAGAGAAGGAGAAAGAGAGGAAGGAAGGAGGGAAGGAAGGCTGGCAAAGCGGAATCTAGGGTTGGTACAGGCAGAGTGCAAGATATGCCTAGAATAGTGTCCTGTGCCAGAGTGACCAGGTAAGTTGAAGTCCCCAGGAATCTGCAGAAACCTTAGGAGGAGAGTGGACCATGTGAAATGGGTAATTTGAATTAATTATATCTGAACCTTAAATAACAAAATCTAAATCTAACTCAAATTTTAGTTAAATCTACGGAGTCCAAACCAAAGGGTTCTGATAACATCATTTCCTTTAGATTCTCTAAATCTGACGAGTCTGAGACCTTTTGATCTTCCTGTATTTGATGTTCAATATCATGAAGAACAAGGTAAGGCAAAAGAACAAAAGGATTAGATTGTATCACTTTCTATAATTTGAACCTGGAACCTAGTGGAGCTAACTTGACTCTTAATTTTCATTTTGTCAATTCTGCAAGCAATGCTAAGATTCAGCGATGGTGTCTCATTACCTTTGTGTACAAGTCTTTTCCAATGTCTATAAACCCCTGGGCAATTTGGCTCCAGCCCAGGCCCCACTCCCTCCTAGCTCTGCACTTTCTACCACTCCAGCCATATGGACTTGTCCATAGGTCCACATACCCATCGCTTTTCATTTTGTCTAGGCTTTTGCTTACGCTGTTGCCTCCTCTTGGGGTGCTCTTTCCTACTCAGCTTGTTGGCCTAACTGCTCTAATACAGTACCGGCTTAAAGGTCACTTCTCAAAAGGTGTCCTCTGTATTTCTAGTCTGGGTTCTTTGTTCTTCACTTTTATAGCATTTAATAAAACTGACACTTAAAATACTCGATGGCATAATTGTATTACTTCTGATTCCACAAGGTTGTATAAGCTCATAAGATCAGTGCTTTACCCACAGGAGGGCAAAAGTGTGTATTTGTGGAGGGAAGGAAGGAAGGGTAAGGAAAGAGACAAATAGTTCATTGGTAATAGAGTTATACCATGATGTGACTTCTTTTGAAAAATGTTTTCATTATATTTTTGCACTTTAAAAATTGTTTTATCCTCAAAGTATTACAAATAGAAATACTTAAAATGAGTATTTTACCTATAATTTTAATTTATTAATTGCTTCCTTACAATCTTGATCTACAGTTTTACACGCATTGCAAGTGTGGTGCTGTTGAATGTTTAACCATTAGCTCTGCTGTGTGCATTCTTTTTTTTGGTACCAGGGATCGAACTCAGGTCCTTGAGCTTGCGCAGCAGGTGGCGAAACCACTGAGCTAAATTCCTGGCCCCATGATGTGTGCATTCTAATGTGGACACTGGCTGATGCTTTTATGCATAAGAGTGAGAGAAGGAAAAGCTATTGGAAGAATTTGGTCATTTGTCAATGAGAAGAGCAATTGTTTTGCTGACTTGGATGATAGTTTTCCAGTGCTGGGAGAATATTTCATCTTTTTATGCCATTCAAAATATAATGAGAATAATCGCTTCCTGGCCTTTGGCTAAGATCAAGTGCAAAATATAATGAGAATAAGCATATCATCAAAATTATATCTATTTTTAACATATTCTCTCATATTTTCTTGTCTAGACAACCAAGAAAGCAAAACCAATCAACAATAGTTTGTAGAATTTATCAGCATCTAAACCCTCCTATTATTTAAAACAGCTAAATTAGTAACGACAAGGCTGGGCCTTCAGGATAGAAGACAATTAAGGCACATTCACTGAAAGTTAACATTATAAAAAGAGAGAAACTATTACATCCACCTGCTTCCCCTGCGGATGAATATTCTAAATAGATCTCAACCACCTTAATAGGGGACCAAACCATCCCCAGCTAGCCCATTCCTTCCGGGGAATCCATGTATGCTTGCTATGTGATTAGCTTCCCCATTTTATCTCCATTTAATCAATATTACCTGGGCAGATCTACTTTTATTTATTTTTTTTATTTTTTGGTACCGGGCATCTAACTCAGGATCTTGTGCTTGCAAGGCAGGCAGCCTAACTACTGAGCTAAATCCCCAGCCCTGTACTTGTAATCTTATTGGTTGATCATGCTTTTGTCCCACTTTATGCCTACCTCGTAATTTTCTATTGGATCTTATAGTTCTATCCCACTTTGTAACCACCTCACCTCATGGCTTTGCCCCATACACCTTTGAGAAGCGGGGTGGATGGGCAACCCACCTTCCAGTCCACCTTCTGTCTCCCTTAGAAGCTATCTTTCTCCCAATAAATTTTTCCTACTCTTTTTTTGGGGGGCGGTGGTACTGGGGATCAAACTGGGGAACTTGCGCTTGCGAAGCAGGCAGGAGAACCACTGAGCTAAATCCCCAGCCCAATTTTTCCTACACTTAACCTCCACTGTTCCTAGAATTCATTCTTTGATTTTAGAGAACCAGCGTTTTGGATATCTAGCAGGTTGGGAGTTATAATATTTCCTTTGTTTGGACTATTTTGCTTATTTGGTACCCTATATCATTATCTTGGCAAATTTCAAACTAGGATCCAACAGCTAAGATGGAGCTGGGCAGACACATGCAGCATTGGGCCAGTGATGGAGGGGGAAGAGATGGAACTCCCAAACTTGCTAGATTTCCAAAGTGCGAGTTTGGGTTCTCTAAAATTGGGAAGAATGAATTCTAGGAACAATGGAGGTTAAGAATAGGAAAAATTTATTGAAAGAAAGATAGCTTCTGTGTAAGAGAGACAGAAGGGGGACTGGAAAGTGGGTTACCCGCTCACCCAACTTCTCAAAGGTGTTTTATGGAACAAAGCCATGACATGGTGAGGTGGGTTCAAGGTGGGACAAAACTATAGTCAACTAGTGAGATTGCAAGTACAGTTGCTTAGGTAATATTTGATCCGATGAGAAATCACAAGGTGGGCTCCCCCGCCGCCATCCCAAGCTCCTAGGGCAAAGAAGGTGAGCCCCATGGGTGCCAGACGCACCCCTCTGCCCCGTGGAATGAGAAGACATATAAACAAGCCTCAGAAACAGACTTCTGGATCACCTACAACAACTCCAAAGGGAAACGAGATGGAACAATCTGATATTCAACCACTTGGGCTCTCTGAACTGACAACAAAAGAGGATCTGGAAAAAATGAAATCAGAAATAATTACTCAGATAACAGCAAAGAATTTGCTCATGGTGCAAGACATGATTAATAAATCTAGGGAGGACACAGATAAAAAATAGAGGACCTGAGGAACATGATGGAATCCCAACATAGGAAACAAATGGAATCCATAAAACAGATGCAAATAGATTTCCAGGAGATTAAAAACTCCACTGAAAGTCTGCGCAGCAGAATGAACCAATGTGAGGATAGAATTTCAGATACAGAAGAAAAGATTGCAATTAATGACCAGGAAAAGAAAAACTGCTTCAAAATTGTAAAGGAACATGAGAAATCAATCCAGCAGCTGCTAGACGATGCAAAGAAGAATGACATAAGACTGATTGGAGTCAATGAAGAAAGAGGAGAGAGTGCAGATGACATAAAAAACTGTTCACAGAAGTGATGGCAGAAAACTTCCCAAGGAGGGGAAAAGAACTTGACATACAGATAAGTGAGGCATATAGAGAAATCACAAGGTGGACAAAACTATGAGCAACCAATAAGATTATGACAAGTATAGTTGCTTAGGTAATACTGATTAAATGGGGATCCAATGGGGAAATAAGTCATGTAGCAAGCTTACAAGGAATGAGCAAGGATTTTTGGTGGTAAGGGATGGGTCAGGGATCTTTCCAGGAAGATCTTGGTCCCCTCCCCAGGTGATTGACACCTACTGAGAATATCGATCACTGCTATTCATCCTACATGGGTGTGGTAGTTTCTCTCCTCTTACAATGCTGGCCTTTGTTGAATGTGTCTTCATTGACCTCTCCAGTTGGCTCCTCGACTGTCCATGTTGGCTCCTCATGGGCTGGCCCCAACTGCCTACAAGATACCGAATTAACTTACCTATCTGCAATACCAGGACACAGTAAAGCACATGTACACAGACACACTAGACACAGGTGATTTAAACAGCATAAATGACGTAGTAAAATAAGTAGGAAGTGAAGTTAGAGTGCTTGTGTTTATAATATAATTTGTTCTTGTTTACTATTTAATAACAGCTAAGCTTAGCTGGGTGTGGTGGTGCATGCCTGTTAATCCCAGAACTAGGGAGGCTGAGGAAGGAGGATCGTTTCGAGTTTGAGGGCAGCCTGGGCTACATAGTGAGTTCAAGGCTGGCTTGCACTACAAAGTGAGACCCTGTCTCCAAAAAATTAAATAAACAAGTAAATAGCAGCTAGGCTTAACAACTGCCTTGTAAAATTCCCATTTTAGAGTTTGATCCCTGGTACCAAAAAAAAAATTCCCATTTTAACACCTGGTGTCCTCCATTGAGACAGGTCAGCTCCAGCGCACTGCTGTGTATATAGGCACATATGCACATACAACTTGTACAGTCACAATTTTACTATATCTACAATTTTATTCTAATTTAATAGTAGTCTTTCATTAATTAAATTTAACTGTACTTTTTAAGTTTTTTTTTTTTTTGTACCAGGGATTGAGCTCGGGTCCTTGCGCTTGGACAGCAGGCGGAGAAACCACTGAGCTAAATCCCTGGCCCAGCTTTTCAATTTTTACTAGATGGGGTCTCACTCTGTTGCCCAGTCTGGCCTCGAACTCCTGGACTCCAATAGCCCTTCCACCTCTGCCTCCCAAGTAGCTGGGACTCCAGGCATGTGCCGCCATGCCTAGCTCTTGGTCCATTTATTGCAATACCAGAAATATATTTGAACATTCTTCTTTTGATGGAAATTTAGTTTACTTGAAATTTTAAATTATATAATATATATGTGAAGTTTATAAACAACAGAAATGTACTTTTCATAGTTCTGGAAGCTGGTAAATTCAAGATCAAGGCATCAGTAGGTTCAGTGTCTGGTGAGAGCTGCTTCCGGCTTCACAGATGGCAACTTCTCACTGTGTCTTTCCAAGGATACTTTCTCCAGAGCCCCCTTTTCGATGGCTCTAATCCCATTTATAGGGCCTCTGCCTCCAGACACCTCCCAAAGGCCCTACCTCTTGAGGCTGTCACATTGGTGGAAGTTAGGAATTCAACGCCATGTTTGGGGCAGACACAAATAGTCTGTTGCAGGTGATTAGTTCTTCAGTCCAGGTGAAGAATGAAGCTGATTTGCAAGTGGGTAGTAGCCCGGGAGGTGGAAAGAAGTGGGCATATCTGAATATGTTTTAGAAGTGAGCTTATGGGACTGTACTTGTGAACTGAACATGTAGGACTGAAAGAAGGGTCAGAATCAAGACTGCTATGTGAGTAGTTATTCATGCACAGAGCTTAGGATACCTGGAAGCAGTTGTTTTCTTTTTTTAATTTAGAAATCAAGAGTGTCATTTTGGACAGCTTTTGTTTGAGTTGCGAAGTGTAGATGATGAGCAGTCTTTAGAGTGTGGATGATATTTGAATCTGGATTGCACACCTTTTTGGGAGGGAGTGTGAAGTCAAAGGAGAGGAAAGAGGAGGAGCCAGCAGTTAGAGAGGGCAGCAGGGAGGTCCTCGGAAAGCAGGGGAGTGTGGCCCAAGTCCCAGGAGGAAGGGCTGATGAAAGGGGCCACATGTAGTTCAGGAATCAAAGAAGATGAAGAAGGAAGCACGTACATAATTAGCTTTGGCAATTTGGAACTTGGTGAATTTGACAGAACAGTTTCAGGGAAGTAGAGGAGGGAGAATCCTCAGCAAAGGAGGTGTGAGGAGCATAAATATAAACTAATTTCTTTGCACAAGACTTTCCATGTATGAAGGAGTGGGAGAAACAAGTTTCTTCTTCATATCCCTCTTCCCCTTCTTCAAAGCAGAGCTGCGTAATTTACCTAGATTTTTCCATCTGAAATAAAGACTTCATTTTCATTTCCATCTGAAATAAAGCCTACAATAAGGAGTGCCTCTATGGCAAAGTGCTTAACATGGTTTCTGTGCGGGCTTCTAAAAAGGAAACAGCTGGGTGTGGAGGTGCATACCTGTGATTCCAGCACTCCTGGAGGCTGAGGCTGGAGGGTTACAAGTTTGAGTCCAGCCTGAGAAATTTAGCAATTTAGTGAGATTTTTGTCTCAAAAATATAAAGAAATAAATAAAAAGGGCCGGGAATGTAGCTCAGTATGAAGGCCCTGGGTTCAATTTCCAGTACAGACAGAGAGAGAGAGAGAGAGAGAGAACTTTTGTCCTGACCTCTTTTTTTCTGTTCCTTGGAATGTGGGATATGATGACTGGCACCTCTTGAGTAGCCATCCTGAGTCATGAGGTAACTTACAGTGTGATACCAATATTAGCCTGTTTTCCATCATTATAACAAAATATGGGAGAGAATCAATTTAAAAGGAAAAAAGCTTTATTTTGGCTCACAGTTTCAGAGGCTTCAGTCCATGGTTGCTTGGCCCTGTTGCTTTCGGTCAAGTACATCACAGTACTGGCACAGTACATCACAGTGAGAATGTGTGGCATAGGAGGCCTGTTTACTTCATGGCATCTGGAAAGCAAAGAAGGAGACAGGAAGCAGCCAGAGCTCCAGTTCCCCCTTCAAACACACAGCCCCAGTGACCCAGCTTCCTTCTACTAGGGCTCATCCCTGAAAGGTCCCACCACGTCCTAATAGTGTCTTGGATGACAACCAATCCTTGAAAACACGGAACTTTGGAGAGCAAGTAAGATCCAAACTATAGCAATAACTGAATCCATGGAGGTGGAGGGGAAAAAACAAAACAAAACAAAAATAAGCCTCGTTTCTAATGCTCTATGTATTATTTATTTTTGGAGTGCTTTAATTTGAGAAAACAAATGGTTGCTGCCTCCAAGTAGGTTCTCTGCTACCCTCCTCATCTGTGTCATAAGTGCTTGACTTTAAAAATTTGTTTTTTTGGTAACGGGGATCAAACTTGGGACCTTGCGCTTGTGAGGCAGGTGGCAGCACCACTGAGCTAAATCCCTAGCCCCAGTGGCTGATTATGAATCTGCAGTGGGGTATGGGACTGCACCTTCTTCCTGTGCCCACCCCTTTGTTGTGAGGGAGCTGCCATCAGGTGGCCTTTTTAGGCTTCTGAAGACAGAAGTGCCTCCCACAAGCCAGGTGGACAAAAACAATGATTTAAAATGCCAGCAAGGAGTTTGGGGTAGAGCTCAGTGGTAGAGCTCTTGCCTCGTGTGACTGAGTCTCACCCCAGGACACCCTCCTGTCCCCAACAAGCCAGCAAGTACATGTTTCTCAAATACACCTTTTAACATTCATTTGAAATAATTGATAGGTAAGTGACCCAAACCTTGTTAATTTCAGTATAGATTTTTAAGAATATTTGGGTTATGTAAAGAAAGATAAAATATTAAAACTGTAATGGATAACTAATATATGGAGACAAAATAGAAAATGTTTAGATAGAAAAATCAGCCTCTAGGTCATAAAAGTCATTGCTAAGGTAAGCAAGGAAAATATAAATGTCAATGACTATTTTTTAGCATTGTACTTGCCTACTTTTAAATTCTAATATTAATTTTTAATTTCATAAACTAGAATATGCTTTTGTACATCTTTTGAGTAGAGAGTAATTTTCACAGCAAGGAAGGAAAATTGGCAAATTAATTCTTTATCTTTTCTAAACATTTTCAACATTAAATTTACCATTTATTCGTATTTGGCATTGTGTGGAATCCACATTTTCTTACTAGTCCTCAGAGCAACTCTTCAAGACATCACCACTCTACAGATAAGAAAACTGAGGCCTAGAAAAGCCAAATAACTCACCAAAGGTCATGCAGCTAGCAAATGCTATAGCTTGGATATTAATCCAGGTTTAATGACAAATATGGGTATGATTTAACAAATGTCCTCTATCAGTAACCAAGGAGACCTGAAACCTTATCCAGGTTAATTTACTTCATGGATGATCCTAGTTTACGTATTAAAATGGTAGACTAGGTACTACCTAGATTTCTACAGTAGATAAATGTCCATATGTTTTAATATGTTTGATGCAATATGATGATCAACAATAAATACGATCTGACCTTTTTTTTTTTTTTTTGGTACCGAGGATTGAACTCAGGACCTTGTGCTTATGAGGCAGGTGGTGGCACCACTGAGCTAAATCCCTAGCCCTATTTGATGTGCTTCTTTTTTAAAATTAATTTTATTGGTACTTTTTAGGTATACAATATAATGACATTCATCATTGGAAATTTGTATCTTTACATGATACATCTTGGTTCTTATTTTTTTTCCCCCTTCCCCTGCCCTCCTTTCAAGCCCTCCACCCTTCCCTATTTACAAAGGCTTTGTTTCCACTTTTTCGTTTTCTCATATTAATTCCATTCCCTTCTTTCCTTTCCTCTACCCCTCCCACTTCCCCCCTTTGTTTCCTATTTCACATTATCTATTATACCTTTTCTGACCATTTGATCTTACTCGTTGAATTACCTATAGGTCTGTGTTGATGAATGTGACAATTTCCACATAATTCAAGTTGAAAATTTGCTTGTGAATAGTGGATTTGGTTGACATTTTCTTTATTGCATAATTATGCCAGTCAAATTTATCCATTTAATTTATTAATTGTTCAAACAAACATATAATTACTTTTATAGCTTAATTAGAATACCATTTAAACAGTATGAAACAAAAGTGAAAATCTTCCATATTTTTCATATGAAAATTAATTTTTCATATGAAAAATCTTTTCATATTTCAGAACAAACCTACTGCCAACATCATATTAAATGGGGAAGAGCTAAAAGCTTTCCCTCAAAAATCAGGAATAAGATGAGGATGTCCACTATCACCACAATATTCAATATAGTACTTGAAAGTTTAGTCAGAGCAATCAGGCAAAAGAAATACATAAAAAAAATCTGTATAAGAGAGGAAGAAGTCAAATTATCATTATTTTCAGATGACACAATCCTTTACACAGAAGACTTAAAAAATTCCACCACTATACTCCTAAAATTAATAATCAAATTCAGCAATGTAGTAGGATACAAAATCAATACACAAAAATCAATAATGTTTCTGTATACCCAACATAAACTCACCAAAAAAGAAATTAGGAAAAGAATACCACTCAGAATAGAATCAAGAAAAATTAAATACTTAGGAACTAGCCTAACCAAAGAAGTGAAAGACCTGTACAATGAAACTAAAAAGATTGATGTGAACGTTAGACAATAGAAAGACATTCCCTGTTCCCGTATAGGCAGAGCTAATATCATCAAAATGCCCAGATATATATTATATATATATATATATTATATATATTTAATCCAATCCTAATCAAAATACCAACGGTAGGCGGGGAATTTAGCTCAGTGGCACCACGCCTGCCTTGCAAGGACAAGGTCCTGAGTTCGATCCCCGGTATCAAATCTATGAGGAATAAATGAATCCAGTGACAAAGAAAAAAAAAAAGCCAACAGTGTTCCTCACAGAAGTAGAGAAAACATTCCTAAAGTCCATGTGGAACCAAAAGAGACCTTATTGCAATTCTGGGGAACAAGAGCACAGCAGGAGGCATCACAGTCGCAGACTTCAAATAATATTGCAAAGCTACAGTGATAAAAGCAGCATGGTACTGGCACAAAAGCAGACAAATGGATCAACAGAACAGAACAGAGGGGACAGGAAAACCCCAGGCACATTCAGGTGTCTGATCCTTGACAAAAGGATCAAAAAAACATTTGCTGGAGGAAAGATAGCCTCTTTAACAAATGGGCCAGTGGAGGAACTTTGGGGAAAGTCGCAGAGTGGTAAATGATAACAACTCAGCCTCTCTGAGATTCAGAATCCCATACTGGAAATTATCCGCTTGGGGAAGGAGAGAGAGACAGAGACCGAGACTGACTAGATTCTCAGGAAAATTAAAACCTACAGAGAGACTGAAGAGACAGAACACAATGAGGAGAAGGGATGGGACAATCTGCACTTTTTCGCTGGTTCCCAGGAAAAGGAAACCAAACCTACAGAGACAAAGTGAAAGCTGGGGATTCCAGAGGGCTTCAGCTAGAAATGAGGCAGCAGAGAGGACTGGTGGGTGGCCTGAGCTGCAGGAAGAACACAGGATTCGGCTCTCATGTGAGTCCTTCAACAGATAAAACCTGGTGAGTGACTGTGGTCCAAGCACCTGCCATATTCCTAGAGAGAGTGTTTGGTTGGATCCCATTCCGGAAAAGGGTCAATTGTTTGAATTAGGAATCAGAACAGATGCAGAACAGCTTCCATTCAGAGCTCTCAGTGTTCTGTTCCCATCGTGACTGGGTGAGAGAAGGGAAGAGAGATAGCCAAGGTCAGGGAGCCTGTCAGGCTGGAAAAGGAGCCCCTGAGGGGTTTGAGCTAAAGGACACAGCCCCCACACCCAGCCTGAAATGCTCTGAATTTGCAAGTTGCAGCCTCTGCGCCCTCGGCCTAATTCTACTGCCTGCTGGTTCCTGCTTCCAGCGCTCTAATCTGGGGTCTGAATGCCTTCTTTATCTACCAGCATGAGCAGGGAATCATCTTGACTCAGACACTGTCCCAGAATTGTAGGTCCTGGAGGAAAACACACATTCAAAATCACAGGGAAAGTTTTTTCTTTGTTTCATTTTGGAGTTTTTTGGTGAGTGTGTGCATTGCTTTAACGTTTTTGTTTTTTCTTCTTTCCTTTCCTCCTGTCTTTACCAGTTTGTTGGCATTTGAGGAATTTTCCATTGTCCTTCCTTGGTTCTTATCATTTTTTTTTCTTATTTTTGCCTCTTCTTCCTTTTACTTTTTCTCTCCTTAATTTTTTTAGCTCTTATTTTTACTCCACATAAATGTTTCTTTTTTCCTCTTCTTTTATTTTATCTTCTATTTGTCACCAAATAACCAAACAAAAAGCAATAGACACAAGGCAACAAAATGCATTACCCAAATCCCCAACTCCCCCAAAGCCAATCTAGGGGGCACCAAGGGGCACAATAGCATAAACCACACATCCAAGTTACTCGAAGTGATATGGGACAAAGAGATGCAACTCCCAAACCTGCTTGGTATCCGAAACGCGAGCTTGTGTTCTCTAAAATCAAAGAATGAGTTCTAGGAACAATGGAAGTTAAAGAGTAGGGAAAATTTATTGAGAGAAGGCTTCTGTCCAAGAGACAGAAGGGGGACCAGAAAGTGGGTTGCCTGCTCACCCAACTTCTCAAAGGTGTTTTATGGGACAAAGCCATGAGGTGAGGTGGTTTCATGGTAGGTCAAAACTAGTCAACTAGTAAGATTACAAGTACAGTTGCTTAGGTAATATTGATTAAACGGGGAGCCAGTGGGGAAACCAGTCAAGTAGCAAGCAAGTGTAAGAATGAGCAAGGATTTTCGGTGGTAAGGGATGGGTCAGGATCTTTCCTGGAAGATCTTGACCCCCCCACCCAGGTGACTGATACCTGTTTAGAATATCAGTCACTGCTATTCATCCTACATGGGTGTGGTAGTTTCCTCTCCTTTTACAATGCTGGCCTTCAGTGAACATGTCTTCACTGTCCTCCATGTTGGCACCTTGTGGGCTGGCCCTGACTAACTGCCTACAAGATATCTAACTTACCTATCTTCAATAAAAGGATAATAGATGAGGTTAGAAAACAGATCAAAGAGATACTCAGTGAGATCATAGAAGATATAACTAAACAGATAAAGGGAGCAATAACCAAAATGATCCAAAATCTTTCAGAAGACACTAATAAAAAGCTAAATGAGCTAAACAAAATGATAAATAAGTTTTCTGCCATTATTTCTGTGAACTTTTTTTTATGCCATTTGTGTTGTCTTCTGATGTATCACATATTATTCCAATTACCCTTAGATTAGTTTTTGTGTCATCTAGCAGCTGTTGGATCCATTTTTCATGTTCTCTTGTTTATCAGGTGTCTTTGAGTAGCTTGTCTTTGAAGACATCTTTGTCTTCTAGTTCTGAAATTCTGTCCTCACATTGGTTACTTGTGCTACCTATACTGTCAGTATAATTTGTAATCTCTTGGGTTTCTTTTTGTTTGTTTGGTTTTTTTGGTACCCAGATCGAACTTGGGTCCTTATGCTTGCAAGGCAGGGGGCGGAACCACTAAGCTAAATCCCCGGCCCTCCTGGATTTCTCTTTTTTTGTACCAGGAATCGAACTGCCTTGCGAGGCAGGCATGGTGCCACTAAGCTAAATCCCTGGCTATCTTGGATTTCTGATGGAAACATTTTCATGGACTCTAATTATTTGCTAAATTGATCATTCATGTTTTGTTTCATTTTGTTTATCTTGTTTAGCCTTCTATTAATGTCTTCTGAGAGCTGCTGCATCTTTTTGGTTATTACTTCCATTATCTTTTTGGTTATATCTTCTCTAATCCTGCTGAGTATCTCTTTGATCTGTTTTCTAACCTCCTCTGCTATGCTTTCTAGCAATTCAATTGTGTGGCTTATACTATTCTGCTCCTTGTTGGCATTTGAATTGGCTTTGGGGGAGTTAGGGTTTAGGGAGGCTCTTTGTTATCCTTTCTTCCCATGATTCTATTGTTTGTTTTATTTCATGCTGAGCTTTGTGGATGGTTATTGTCTAAAGATGTTGCTAATGTAGAGATTTCTTTAGTTGCTTTTTAGTGATATACCTTGGGCATGACTAATTATAATTCTTTGCCACACCAAGATTTGACCACTTTGGTTATATGGAGAGAGGAGGATGCATTGTGGTCAGTCTAGCAACCAAGTTCTCTAGGAATGTACTCTAGTATTGTTAATGTCACCAAGGCAGTCTGAGTACTGGCTTACAGAGAAATAGTGACAATTACATGATCCTATACAGCTACAGTAGTATTGCCCAGGGCAAATTAGTGATTAACATACCATAAGAACCAACTATGCCCCACCATTACTCCTAGAAAAGAAACCAGCAATTATGATGTAAATATTAAGGCAACCCAGGTATTGACTTATAGCTAAAATGTACTAAAAGCAACAGATATCTCTGCTGATGGTAGAAAATAATTCAACAATAATTTTACAGAGTTAATTATCAAAAGATTAACAAAGTTTTATGGTTATACTATTAAAGGTTTAGGTTTTGGGAATGGGGAATGCAAGAGGAAAACTTTGAAACTTAAAAATTTATGATATTCAAAGGAGGAGAGAAGTGGTACAAAGGATCTTGTGGGGAAGTAGAAGGATGTCTATAAAATTAGGTGAAGGACAAAAAACTGGCAAGAAATACAAGATAAGAGAAAGAGAGAGAGAAAAAAAGAATTATAAACAGTGTAAAGATAAGAGAGGTAATTAAGGGGAGAAAATTTAAAGAGAGAAGAGGAAAAACTAGTGAAATAAAAGAAGAAAAAGAGATTAGAAGCAAGGCTGAAGGACAAGGAAAGATTACCCAAACCTCAGGAAACTGGTGAAGAAAACAGGAGGGGAAAAAAAGAAGAAAAAAAGAAAAAAACAAAACAAAACAAAACCTAAAAACAATGCTCAAGAATGAAACAAAAACAAACAAAAAGTATAACCAAATAAAAAATAAAAAGAATTTTTTTTTTCCTCTGTGATTTTGAGCCTTTGGTTATCTTCTGGGGTCTAAAGTTTTATGGCAATGTCCAATGTGAGACATGTTCCTGCTCTTGCTGGTAGACAAAGAAAGCAGTCAGAGCCCAAATCTGTGCTGGATAATCACCAGCAAACTAGCAGTAAGATTAGGGTGGGGTGTTAGTTCTCCGACTCTCAAATCCATGGAGATTCAGGCTGAACCTAGCCTCTGGTCATGAGGTTGGAACCTGAGTCAGTTAGCTTATAACACTCTGCCAGCCTGACCACAGCTCCCTGACCATGGTTGTCTCCTGTGGCTGGATTTTACCCAGTCCCTGTGGGAATATAACATTGGGAGCCCTGAGGTGAAGCCAACCCATGGATGCACTTAATCCCAGGTTCAGTTGGCCTCTCTCAAGAATAGTATCTAGCCGATTACTCTCTCCAGGGGATGTGGCAGACACTTAGACTGGAGTCACTCACTGGCTGTTGTAGCACACAGCATCCACTGATCCATTCCACTGGTACCTTTCTCCCCAAAGGCCTCTAGAGTTGCCTACTTTCATTGTGTCTCTGTAGATTTGATCTTCCCTTGTCATGAACCATGAGCCAGGAGACAGGAGCCAGAAGGCAAGGAGAAAGTGCAGATGGCCTCTTCTATTTTCTAAATTGTCTTCTGTCTCTTCAATTTCTCTGTAGGGTCCAATTTTCCTACCAGATCTTTTCTAGGTCCCAAGAATCCACCTCCTACCTTCTTTCTTCCCCTATTTTCCAGTGTCTAGATTCTGAATCTGGGAAAGGCTGATTTGTTGCTGCTTACTCATCCACCATCTTCCTGGAGCCATAAAAAGTAATTTTAAAGGAATTTCAATCTCATATTGCATCTCAATACACAACTGTAGGAACATTTTTTCAAAAGCCTCTTTTATTACTAGATGAGGGTTCCAGAGAGCTTTTCTCTAGGTCCTTGGTGTCCCAAACCAAGAAATAGACAAAACAGGACTGGGGATTTAGCTCAGTGGTGTTGCCACCTGCTTCACAAGCACAAGGTCCCTGAGTTCGATCCCCAGTACCAAAAAAAAAAAAAAGAAAAGAAAAAAGAAATAGACAAAACATAAAAAAGTCAGCAAAGGTATAGTTTTATTGAAGGCAGAAAAGAAGTAAACTCTATAGGTGAGAATGGGCTGGTTAAAAGGCTCACAGCACCCCTGAGTATAAAGGAAAAAGGATCTTTAGTATCTAAAATGCCTGGATTGACCTTCCCCTTGTGCAAATATTGCATTAGGATAATTGCCCTATTAAAAACACACATAGCCTCTCATCAGATGTAAATGAAAGATCAGAAACAGTGTCTTGATTAGTCATGTGTTAATGAAGGATTGGGAGTAACATCTTCTTATTGGTCCTATGAATAGCACAAGAGTCAAATGAAGGATTGAGAATATTGCTTTCTGATTGGTTCCATGTATTCAGGAATCATAAACCCAGAGTTATTTTGAGTCCAGTGTTCTTCCATGTCTTCTCTTATTTTTTGGGAAGCATCTCACTCAGCCTTTTAGCCCTGGATTTTATAATCTTTGACACATTCTGTGAAGTTGGTTGTTCAATTTGCCAGCCCTAATTTACCCCATTTTCATCTGATTCCCTGTTCTCTACCCCTTCTTAGGATCTACAAATTTAAAATTTCCCCTTTCACGCCAACATGCATGGATTTGTGTCTCACTGTTCTTCATTTTTACCTGTCTCCCATTTCTTGTTTCTCCTTCTCATTATCTTCACTGACCATCATTAAAAACTGAGAATATTGGGAGGTGAGTAGAGAGGAAAGAAGTCAAGTTTTGAGAAAAAGTTTGTTTGAATACTTACATTTTTAAAAATATCATGCCGCTGGGAATTTAGCTCAGTGGTTTCGCTGCCTGCCTTGCAAGCGCAAGAACCCAAGTTCAATCCCTGGTACCAAAAATAAAATAAAATAAAAATATCATGCCTACCACATATTTATAATAAATTCCCCCCTTTTCCTAAAATACCAAGTGTTATCTCCTAGAGACAGTGGTAGAATTGAGGCAAGAACTGTGGCATCCTGACTTAAAAATTTGTTATTCTGTTTATATACCCTGGCTATGTCTGCATAGACTTCTACTGACAAAGAGTTGAGAATTAAAGACTGCATTATATTAAAGCATTTTAAAAATTTCTTTTTAGTCTGTGAATTCCATGAAAGTAAGCACTATGTCAGTCTTATTCATTTCTATAGTATTTTTCGTGCCTAGTACATTATTGATATGTGAAAAATTGTTCATAATAAAATTTGTTAAGCAGTGAAAAAATGAATGAAGTCTTCCATCCTTAGTCATCTAAAATAATGTTATAAGGGCCAAGGGTGTAGCGCAGTAGTAAAATCCTTGCGTAGTACGTGTGTTGCTGTGTATTTATCTCTAGAACTTCAAGTAAATACATAATAGTTTAAAAATACTATAATGTGATTTACATTTGTGGAGTAGCATGACAGAAAATTATGATAGTTAAATGTAAATTGTATTATTGTCATTATCATTGCATTTATGCTGCCTTTCAGGATAAAAGATTAAATCTCTGATTTTGTCATTGTACTGGTTCCTTTTCCCACCCTTTGGTTTGTATCTCAAGGGAAACTTTCTCAATTAACTGTGATTTCTGTTGAAAGCTTTTACTCCAAGAGAGCAATCAGTCTTATCTTCAAGTTAAAGCTTTTGCATTTCATGTTAACCCAAAAGGGAGGGGAGCTAATTTTGCTGATCAGAAACAGCTCTACTTACAATTTAGGCCTGACAAATGTGGGATAGAATATGGTCACGGGAGAGTACTGATGAAACAATATTTCAAGCCATGTTTTCCATACATGCTGCAATGAATCTATATTCACGCAATGATGAACACAAATCACAACTGACTTGGTTGAAAACCCGATGAGTACACTGTATCATAGTGAGGGCTGCACTGGGCTGTGGAAAAACCTTGCCTTTCTGTTCTCACAATCCAACATTGTTGTAGGAAGGACTGCTTCACCTTAATATCTCTGGCCTGACATTCTGTAAGTCTGAACCAGGAAGACCACAAGTTCAGGCTTAGCCTGGTCAACTTAGTGGCTTGGTGAGACTCTGTCTTAAAATTAAAAAAAAAAAAAAATCTAAAGAACTGGAGATGTAGCTCAGGGTCAAGGCTCTTGTTTCAATACCCAGTACTAAAAAACCAAAAAATTCTGATGGGAATCCCCAAAGGACCTGAATTTCTCCTCCCAGGGATTCAAGCCTTCTTCTCTCCCCCACCATGCTAGAGCCCACAGGGGTTGGCTCACTTGGATACAGAGGCTGATAAGTCTCATAATCCGTTGTCTACAAAGTGCAAACCCAGGAAAGCAGACGGTATAATTCCCGGCTGAGTTGGAAATGGTGTAAATCCCACTCTAAGGTCAGAACACTGATATCTCTGGCTCAAGCACTCAGTAGGAAGCACAAAAAGGAGAATTTTTCCTTCTTCTCCCACTCTCTGCTCTATTCAGGCCCTAAAGGGATTGGGAAAGGTGAACTACTTTACTGAGAATTGCATTCAAATACTAATGTCATCTAGAAGTGCGGTGCTGTGTGACCTGAATGTTTGCATTGTCTCCAAATTCCTATGTTGAAACCTTAACCCCCAAGGTGATGCCATCAAGAGATGTGGACTTTAGGGAAGTGAGTGGGCAGAACCTTTCGTGTACAGTTTGAAGCTCAACTGTGCATTTTGGACATATTTTTCTACACTTAGCAATACTCGTTGTTTTATAGAGGAGAACTTACAATAACACTGTCAGAAACGTTACCCAATCCATTGTCTCCGAGCAAAGATTAATTGAGGGTGATTCATATCTTAGATGAGTAGAGGCAGCTATTTCTATTTAAGTAACGGCCTCGAAAACTCAAGTCATCCACAACCTCCAAATTGCATTTCATTTTTTAATAAGAACTGTTTGCTGAAGAGGCCTGAAATATACAGGGAGAAAAAGTTTGCTTTTGGGAGAAGGCTGGGACATTTTCATTATTATTATTTTTTCGGTACCGGGGATGGAACTTGGGTCCTCACGCTTGCGCAGCACGCGGCGAAACCACTGAGCTAAAGCCCTGGCCCGACATTTTCATTTTTTGAGATTCCTGAGTACATAATCATTAGGTCTAAGAACTGGTCAGAGACTTAAAGCTGAAATAAACAAGGGGTCTTTTCTCCTAATTAATGAGTCTCCATCTTCCCTCACATTATTGGTACATGAAGATAGATCGCTCTAGAGAGTACAGCACTCGTTTTTCACTGCCTTGTTTAGGCTCAGAGTAATTCGCATGTAGAAATAAAGATTAACTAATTACCTGAAAAAGAGAAGGTTAAGACTTGAGAAGGTCTTTTGGCTTGTGTTCACTACCTGTAATCCAGAGCTGGGCTAAAAACTATGCTTTTATTGTGAATAGGGAATGATCTTAAAGTATTTTTTCATAATTTTAAAGCATTGCTTTTTTATTCATTAAGTTTATTGGTACATTTTATTTTATTTTATTTTTTTGGTACCGGGGATTGAACTCGGGACCTTGCACTTGCATGGCAGGCCCTGGAACCACTGAGCTAAATCCCTGGCCTATTGGTACATTTTAGGCATACAATATGATGACATTCATCATTGAGAATTTGTACTTTTAATTGATATATCTTGGTTCTTATTTATTCATCTTTTTTGGAACCGGGGATCGAACTCGGGTCCTTCTGCTTTCGAGGCAGGGGGCAGAACCACTGAGCTAAATCCCCGGCCCTTGGTTCTTATTTTTTCCCCCTTCCCCTGCCCTCCCTATTTACAAAGACTTTGCTTCCATTTTTTCCTTTTCTCATATTTTTTCCTTTCCCTTCTTCCCTTTCCCCTACCCCTCCCACTTCCCCTTTGAACCTTTTCTTCCTATTTCACATTATCTATTATATGTTTTTATCCTTATTTACACTATCAGTTTCTCACACCAGAGAAACTATTTGGTATTTACACATGTGTATCCTATTTATTTCACTTAAGAGTATCACCTCAATATACATCCATTTAGCCATAAATGGCTCTAGTTTCTCATTCTTTATGGCTGAGTAGTACACCACTGTATAAAAAAGCCACATCTTTATCCAGTCTCCAGTTGATGGGCAACTGGACTGTTTCCAAATTTTAGCTATTACAAACTGTGCCGCCATGAACATGGGCGCATATTTCGCTGTGGTATGATTCTTTTAATTCTTTGGGGAAGATCCCCAGCAGGGGAATAGCTGGGTCAAATGGGAACTCTAGCCTTAGTTCTTAGAGGTATCTCCATACTGACTTCCACAGTGGTTGCACCAGTCTACACTCCCACCAGCAGTGGAGCAGGTTTTTTCCTCCGCACAGCCCCGCTAGCATTTGTTACTGGTTGATTTCATGATAGCAGCCATTCTTTCTGGGGTGAGGTGGAGTCTGAGTGTTGCTTTCATCTGCATCTCTCAAATGACCAGTGATGTTGAACATTTTTTCATATGTTTATTTGCTGTTAAAGCATTACATTTTATTTTGTTTATTTTTTTGGTACCGGGGATCGAACTCCGGTCCTTGCGCTTACGCAGCAGGCGGCGAAACCACTGAGCTAAATCCCTGACCCCTTGATGTGTATATTCTTATATCATAGCAACTGTGCATCTTTTAACATGTGTTATTCTATTAATAATGACATTGGGAATAAAGTCATTTTCTTCATGTCGTTTCATAAAGAGAATTTCAAAGATCTTAAAATCTTGTGTGCACAGTTACTATTAGTGAGAAATATCACACTTAAACTGATTTTTCTTTATTTGCTTATATAGTACCTTGTCAGTCCCATATTAGTATAAGTAATAAGCTCCGTTTCTCTGTTACAGACATATTTGTAATAAAACATCTATGAGAACCCGATTGGGAGTTTTGAGAAATGGATCCTTCTCATTTAATTATTTTAACCACCCCCTTAGACTCACTGCAAATATAGCATGAGAAAGTTTCTGTCAAAGCAGAATTAATCCCAGATGCCAACCTTTTATTCTGCTGGAAAGCTTCACACCAACGTAAACTAGAGAAATGGCTGCTGGTGCCTCCATGCAAGCGGTGGAATCCCTTGGCAGATGGGACCTGCTCACGCTGTGGCCTCTTTTGAGCTTGTGGGAGAAGTGCATTCTGAGCTCATATCTGCAGTTTGGGCAAGATTTGCAAAATGGGTTCTTAGCAAGGAGCTTATAGTTCCATACTCAAATTAGATCAGTACAAATACGAATGCCTCCAAACTGGTTTTCATGTCAAATCATCACACTCTGGCAACAATGATGTATCCATTTTGATTATTTATTATATGATAATCTGTAGTTTTGAAAAAAATTAACCTTAAACTTTATATTGTTTCTCCTATTTCTTCTTGAATTTCAAGTCATTAATCATAGTCTAGAGAAAATTAAATTCTCACTGCCTTTTCTTGTATACCCCAAAGAGTGTAGGTTCTTCAAATAATTGAACTCTAGAGGAAACATTTTTAAATGGGTTTATTTCCCAAATAAACATTCTGATGGATCTTGCTTCACGTCTCTCTTATCATTACTAGAGTATGTAGTGAAGTTGTATTGATAAATCTCAATTATGTAAGAATTACTCTTTTCTCTGTTGTACTTGAAAAATATGGCCAGAAGACCACCTGGATCCAAATCAGACATAGGTATTTCCTTTAATGAGGAATTTGTATGTTAATGAGCACTTCAGGCAATTTCTATGAACAATAGTTTGAGAAGTGCTGCTTTAAATCATTTTGAGAATTACACACTCCAGATAAAATGGCTCTTGCATTTCCCTTTTTCTAGTCTGCTGGGTGTAACTGTAGCTTCTACTGGCATTTTTCTTTCTTTTTACAATTAGGTTTGTCTTGATTTGTCTTTTAAGGTCTGTTATTGATAGTCAAAGTGAGTTCTCTGAGTCCACAGACAGAAGCCAATCAAATAAACCTCATAATTGGCTGGGTTTTTTCTTCATTTTGTTTCTTTATCATTTGATGTCTTTAGCTTCAGATCTTAGGCTTTAAAGTGTGGTTATTGTTTTGCTTACTTAGCAATATAGATTCTTTTAGAAACAGCAAGAATTTTTAAAAAGTTCAGATTTGTGTTTTGTTTTGTTTTTGTTTTTGTTTTTATTTTTTTATAGTGCTGTGCATTGAACTCAGGGCCTTCACACTGAGCTACATGCCCAACATTTTAAAAAAAACTTTCCTCTTTTTAATTTTGAGATAGGGTCTTGCTAAGTCATTAAGTTGCATGGGCTGGGCTTAAATTTGAGATCGTTCTGCCTCAGCCTCCGAGAGTGCTGGAGTAACAGATGTTCACCACCATGCTTAGCTGGCTTAGGGTCTTAATATCTGTTCAGTCCCTAATTAGATTCTGTTAGTTGGCCTTTGGATAATTATAGTAAATGTCACAGGAATCGCGATAATTATTCAGTACAGAATGATCTGAATTGTTATTATTTTCATAATTTTAATTACTGATCCTCCTTAACTTCAAATGTGTATCCATTATATATTTATCAAAAATTTCATTTATCATTATTGTCCAGTAGTTTATAAGCACTGTCAAAAGCCTGGGAGTTTAGATGACCACAGTTTTATATTTTTCTCTTTCTTTCTTTTTTCTTTTTGGTACCAGAGATCGAACTCAGGTCCTTGTGCTTGCGCAGCGGGAGGCAAAACCACTGAGCTAAATCCCCGGCCGGCCCCTCTCTTTCTTTCTTAAAAGAAAAGCTGGAAATTTCTTATTCTCATATGAAAAGACTCTTCATAGTCTTAAAATTACATTTATGCTGTAAAGTGAAACCAGAGTATGGTTACCTTGCAAAAGGGCAGTCAATAACAATTGTAACATTTCCCGCCAAATTTCTAGCTCTTGGTAATTTCCAAACATTGTATAAAATGACACACATTCCTTCTACGAGGTGTGATTAACACATAAGACAGGTCATACATGAAAATGGTTCTCAGTACTTCGCAGTCACACCTCATACATAATCTCAGGCAATCAGTCATGGAATATAATTTTTAAAACCCTCATCTACTGCCCACCTACCTCTAATCTGCTTCCCCTCCGACCACCCCAAGGTGAGAGAAAGGAGATTACCATCCAGAGGCATCTGGTGTGGAGTAGAGGGAAGCCATCAAACACGCCCGGTGGGATGTCAGCAGGGATCTGCCACCACTAAAAACTCAGCACTTCTGTGGTCTTGAAATTATTTCTGGCTGTTTCATGTAGGGCAGCTCTAGGCAAAATCCTGCGGTAAGTGAAGTCTGGTTTCCGCACTTCCTCTGCCTGCGGTTTCCAGAGCTGCCCTGCTGCTTCCTGCAGCCTGGAGTCCTCTCACTTCCCAGGCGGTCTGAGTGGGTCTGTCCCCCCCTGCTCCCCCACGTCCACATGTCGTCAACCAGCCCTACCCCGTCACTTGGCTCACTTCAATTCACAAGAAGGTAGTTTTATAAGAAACTGTAGGGTTTTCGAAGCGGATCTAACATTGCTTTACATCCTTGTTAATATTCATTTCTGGCCAGCCTTTCGATATCAGCCATTTAGTGACCGTGAAATTGAATGTCATTGTGTTTTTTAACACGTATTTCACCGATGACTAATGATACTGAGTACTTTTTCATATATGTACTGGCCATTAGTCTACCCTTCTAAGTATTTTCAAATATTTTATTATTTTTAAATTGGTCGTCATTTGCTTTAAATTGTAGGACTTTTTAGTAATTTGGGTATACATCCTTTATCACGTATGTGTGTTGTGGATGTTGTCTCCTGTATCATGCCTGGCCTATTCATTTACTTATCAGTTTCCTGATGAGTAAAAAAAACTTTTTTCATTTTGATGAAGTCCAAGTTATTTTCTTTATTTCTGTTGGATGTTTTCAATGTCCTAAGAAATCTTGGCACAGGTCATAAAATTATAAATTATTATTTTTTTTCCTCAGAAATATTATGATTCTAACTTGTTTTTGGTACTAAGGATCAAACTCAGAACCTTCAAAATGAACTATATCCTCAGCTTTTTTATTTTTTATTTTGAGACAGTGTCCTGCTAAGTCACTATGTTGCCCAGACTGGGCTCAAACTTGAAACCCTCCTGCCTCAGCCTCCTATAGTGCTGGGATTACAGGCATGTGCCACTATGCCTGGCTCCATCTTGGATTTATTTTTAGTATGGAATGAAGTAGTGGGGCTAGGTTCAGTTTTTTCCATATAAACCTAGCTCTACCAGGATTAGAACATGCATCCTTATCATAGTATATTCAAATAATAATGAGTTACTTTACAAAACATTAGGAAACTTACAACAGTACAATTTCTTCCAATATTTTATGTTCTTTTTGCCTTATTTTTGCCTCACATGTACATTCTAAGCCCCATAATATATTGCTAGTAGTTTGTCTTTAAACAGTTAATTTTATTTTTAAGAAACTTTAAATTTCCATTTAATCTGAAGAATCTCTGTTGTCATTTCTTATAGCTCAAGTCTGCTGGAGATGAATTATTTCAGCTTTTTCTGTTTCCGAATGTCTTTGTTCTAACCAAGGGACATGGTGCACAGCTGGAATGCCAGATACTCAGTTGACTGAGGCAGGAGGATTGCAAGTTTGAGACCAAGTGGGACAACTTGGCAAGATCCTGTCTCAAAATAAAAAATAAAAAGAGGCAGAGGTGAAGCTCGGAGGTGGAGTGCCACTGAGTTCAGTCTCTAGCATCACAACAAAACAAAACAAAACAAAACCCTTGAAGGATATCTTAGAATTGTAGGTTGATAAATGCCATTTATGGTTTTCTTCTAGCTTTTGCTGTTTGTGATGAGATGTCAGATTCATTCTTTTTTTCTTCTTCTTTTTTTCTGGTACCAGGGATCAAACTCGGGACCTTGCACTTGTGAGGCAGGCGGGGCACCACTGAGCTAAAGGCCTGCCCCCTCGTATTCATTCTTTTTTTTTTGGTATCAGGGATCAAACTTGAGACCTTGTGCTTGTGAGGAGATTCATTCTTAATGTTGGTCTCTGGGTTGTTTTATCTCTTTTACTTTCTCATTGCTTATATGATTTTTTCCCATCGTCTTCGGTGCTGTGCATTTTGACAGTGATGTGTCTAGATTTGATAGTCTTTGTATTTGTTCTGTTTGGAGTTGGCTGAATTTCTTGGATCTGTGGTGTAACATCTCTCATCATTTTTGGAAAATAATCAGACAACTTCTCTTCAAGCATTTTCTTCCCCCATTTGCTCTCTCCTTCTCTGAAATTCGAACTTTATAGATATTAGATAATTTTGTTGTGCAGATTTCAGATCCTTTGTTGGTATTTTGCTCATTAAAAAAATTTTTTTTTCCAGTTTGGATAGTGTTTATTGACTCATCTTCAATGTTTCTTTCTTATGTATAGCTTCATTTGCTATTAACATGGTGGAATAAATTCTCTAGATTCTGGTATTATAATTTCGGTTTTAGGCTTTCTATTTTGTTCTCCTTTGTAGTTTTTATCTCTTTGCTGAAATGCCATATGTGTTCATGTCTGTTTTTTTTAAATTTTTATTTTTTTAATTTTTTTTTGTTCATGTCTGTTTTAACCTTTCCACATATGCTTAACATATTCTGAGAGTTACATGACCATGCAATGGGCAGGCATGGTCCAGCCTCTTGTGTATGATGAGCACAGAGTTGCCAAGTATACACGCAGCAGCTAGTGGTGAGCAGTTACATCTATTGAAGAGCACAGGAAGTTTTCCTCAGGGCAAGTCTGGACCAATGAAAAGATGTGGCACAGACAGAAAAATGGTGCCCGGTGACAGAAAACTAAAAGCACTGCACACAGGTCACAGCCCACGGAAATAGCAACACAGCCCCTGGTAAATCAGGCTTTCCGAATTCAAAGGATAAGCATGCCAGCCCAGGTGCCTCCCCCTGAATTTCTAGGTGTAATCGACAGGGTGCTGTGTCATCCCAGGGGCTCACAGCACACATGGTTGTCCCAGAATTCACTTTGATCTTAATTGTATTTGTGAGATGTAGTACATATTTATGAACTCTTTTGTTTTGGTACAGGGGATCAAACTCAGGACCTTGCGCTTGTGAGGCAGATGTGGTGCCTCTGAGCTAAATCCCCAACAACTATGGTGTTGTTTTTTTTTTTTTTGTGGTAACAGGGATCAAACTCAGGACCCTGTGCTTGCTAGGGAAGTGGTGGCACCACTGAGCTAAATCCCCAGCCCCATGATTTTTTTTTTGGTACCGGGGATCGAACTTGGGTCCTTGTGCTTGCGCAGCAGGCGGCGAAACCACTGAGCTTCCATGATTTATTTTTAATTTTTATCCTATCCGGTTTTTCTTATTGCTAGTGTGGGAACAGTAATTGAGACTTTCTACACCATAACCAGAAACAGAAGTTCCCTAACTTTTAATTTTAGTATTGTTATTGAAAACATCTTTTATCATGAAGCACTGGAAATCTTTTTGATAGTGGCTAAAATTCACTGGTAGGAATGGTAGATGTGTGTAGTGTTAAGTTAGTCAGCTCTATTCTTCAGGTACAGGGGCTGGTAAAATGGTTCTGATATTTTGTAGCCATCCAGGAATAAAGCAAGAGTGGGAATGAAGGGAAAAGAAAAGTTAGGGAGATAGGATCTGTTATCTCATATGGAAGACTACCTATGTTAGGATATATTAAGGAAACCCTTCCGTGTTATAAGTAAATGGTTTTGTACTATTAGGAGAATTTCCTGGAGGGAAGGGACAGCTACACCATGTTGCCCCAGCTCCCAGCATCTGATGTTTACTGCTGTTACATGATGTTCTTCAAGCATTGTTCTCTCCCTTAATTATCTGGCATAAGCGTGAGAAGGTGGATTGAGGTACTTTGTATTGTGTCAGTCTAGCTAAGCTGGAATTGTATTTCTGAGAAATCCTGTTCTTATATGTGTATGAATTAAAGCACCATCAAGGACTGTTTGCCTGAGCTATGAAAGGTGAAGAAGCAGCCATAGTCTTTTTATGTCCGGAAGGCTAATCTGGAGGCACCAGGTGCTTTTACTGCTGATGTGCATTATTGTCTTCCTTCTGGCTCATTTTGTTAGCTGGGCATACAGCCAAGCCTACAGTTCCTTCAGTTCCCTTTGGATCCTACTCCAGTTTAGCTGAGTACAGGCCACGTGCCTGCTTATCTCTGTGATGAAGAGCACCAGTTTCCCCCGGATGACACCACATTACAATTGGATACTTGGAGGCACTGAGAGAGCAACACAATTCTGGTCAGTCTCTGGAGATTCAGTTTGTTTTTCTTCTTCACATCACATCTATTTTCCCCAAGCAACTTCCTCCCCTGCTTAATTCAGGATCCAGTACCAGACGCAAAGGTAACAGCTTCACATAGACCAGCGGGGCTGGGAATTTAGCTCAGTGGTTCCACTGCCAGCCTTGCAAGTGCAAGGTCCCGAGATCAATCCCCGGTACCAAAAAAACAAAAAACAAAAGGTCACATCTCAAATAGACTAGCAATGATGAACCTTTCTAAGACTGAGTGCCAAACTGCAACCCCAAAACTACTTATTTATCACAAAGTGCCAGCACTGTAGTTAAACCTGAATACTGAGGTTTTGGTTCAGAAAAAACAAGCCTACATTAGCATCTTTTGTCTTAAAAGAAAAACACAATAACACACATGCCATAGGTTCACCACCGCTGATGTAGACCATTTAACCAGATCTTATAATTGCTTGTGTTCCAGGTCATTCTCCAAAATAGACCATATTCGCTCATAGAACATATTTAGGTAAGTGCAAAGGAATATTATAAGACCATACTGTGATGAAATTGGAGATCCACAGCAAAAGAAACTGCAAAAACTTCATAAACACATAGAAATTGAACAACGCACTTCTGAATAACCAATGGGTCACAGAGGAAATTAAAGAAGAAATCAAACAGTTCCTTCAAGTGGATGACAATGACAATACAACATATTGGAATCTATGGGACACAATGAAGCAGTCTTACGAGAGAAATGCATAGCAGTGAATAATCATATTAGGAAAACCAAGCGAGCCCAATTAAACAACCTGATGCTGAACTTCAAGCTTCTAGAAAAAGAAGAGCAGGACAAACCAAAAGCTCATACAAGGGAGGAAATTATAAAGATCAGGGCAGAAATCAATGCAATGGAGACTAAGAGAACGATACAAAAAATCAATGAAGCCAAGAATTGGTTCTTCGAAAGAATCAACAAAATTGACAAACTCTTAGCCAATCTTATCAGAAAAAGCAAAGAAAAGGCCCAAATCCATGCAATTAGGAATGAAAAGGGTGAAATTACAACAGACCCAGCAGAAATCCAGAGGATCATCAATACCTACTTCAAGAACCTATACACCAATAAGACAGAAAACACAGAAGAAATGGACAGATTCCTAGACATGTATGAATTACCAAAGTTGAATGAAGAAGACCTAAAAATTCTAAACAACCCAATATCAACCAATGAAATTGAAAATGTAGTTAAAAACTTACCAACCAAGAAAAGCTCATGTCCTGATGGCTTCACTGCTGAATTCTACAAGACATTTAGAGAGGAACTACTGCCACTACTGTTTAAACTCTTCAATGAAATTGAAAGGGAAGCAATACTCCCAAGTTCATTCCTGGAAGCAAGCATCACCTTGATCCCCAAAGCAGAGAAAGACCCAACCGAAAAAGAGAACTATAGGCCAATCTCACTAATGAACATAGATGCAAAAATCCTTAATAAGATACTGGCAAATGGAATGCAGAAGATCATCAAGAAGATCATACATCCTGATCAAGTGGGATTCATCCCAGGGATGCAGGGATGGTTCAACATATGCAAATCAATCAATGTAATACACTATATCAATAGAGCTAGGGACAAAAACCATATGATCATCTCAGTAGATGCAGAAAAAGCATTTGACAAAATCCGACATGCATTTATGATAAAAATCCTACAAAAAGTCAGAATGGAAGGTCTCTCCCTCAATCTGATAAAAACCATCTATGAAAAGCCAACAGCCAGTATCATGCTAAATGGTCAAAACCTGAAATCTTTCACACTAAAATCAGGAACAAGACAAGGATGTCCACTATCACCACTCCTGTTCAACATAGTTTTGGAAACATTAGCCAGAGCAATTAAACAAGAGAAAGGAATAAACAGACTAAAGATAGGAAATGAAGAAGTCAAATTGTCATTATTTGCAGATGACATGATACTCTACATAGAAGACCCCAAGAACTCCACCAAAAGTCTTCTAGACTTAATAACCAAATTCAGTAAAGTAGCTGGATACAAGGTCAACACACAAAAATCAATAGCTTTCCTCTACATGAACAACAGACTCACTGAGAGAGAAATAGAGCAAACAATTCCTTTCATAGTAGCATCCAAAAAACTGAAATACCTAGGAATCAACCTAACAAAAGAAATCAAAGACATCTTCTCTGAAAACTATACCACTTTGAAAAAATATATTGAAGGGGATATCAGAAAATGGAAAGACATCCCTTGCTCCTGGGTAAGAAGGATCAACATAGTGAAAATGGCTATACTTCCAAAATTGCTATAAAGATTCAATGCAATCCCATTTGAAATCCCAGCAGCATACTTCATAGACCTTGGGAAAACAATCCAAAAATTCATCTGGAACAAGAAGAGATCCAGAATAGCAAAAGCAATTCTAGGTAACAGAGACATGGCAGGGGGTATCACAATCCCAAACCTGCAACTCTACTACAAAGCTACTGTGATAAAAACAGCATGGTACTGGCAAAGAAACAGACCTGAAGACCAGTGGAACAGATTAGAAGATGCAGATAGAACTCCAGACACACTCAGCCACCTCATCTTTGACAGAGGAGCCAAACACCCTTGCTGGAGGAAAGATAGTCTCTTTAATAAATGGTGCTGGAGAAATTGGGTTTCAACTTGACAAAGACTAAAACTAGACCTGTATCTCTATCACCATGCACTAAACTAAAATCAAAATGGATTAAAGATATAAATATAAAAACAGAAACGCTGAGCTGGCTGGAACAGAAGTTAGGTAGAACTCTTGAAGACATTGGGTTAGGAAAAGACTTTATGAACAAAACCTCAGTTGCCTGTGTACTAGCACAAACAATCAACAAGTGGGATCTCTTTTTACTAAAAAGCTTCTACACAGCAAGAGAAACCACCAGCAGTGTGAAGAGACAACCCACAATGTGGGAAAAAATTTTCACCAGCTGTCCCTCAGACAAAGGTCTACTATCTCAAATCTATAAAGAACTTTAAAAAATCAGACCTCCCAAATTTAAAGACCCAATCCAAAAATGGGCATCTGAAATGAACAGACATTTCTCACACAAAGAAATAGACTTGGCAAATAAACATATGAAAAAATGTTCAACATCACTGGTCATTCAAGAGATACAAATGAAAAAAACACTGAGATTCCACCTCACTCGAGAAAGAATGGCTGCTATCATGAAATCATCCAACAAATGCTGGCGGGGCTGTGGGGAAAGAGGAACCTTGCTCCACTGCTGGTGGGAGTGTAGACTGGTGCAACCACTGTGGAAATCAATATGGACATACCTCAAAGAATTAGGACTGGAAGTCCCATTTGACCCAGCTATACCTTTGCTGGGTATCTTCCCCAAAGAATTATAAGAATCATACCACAGTGATATATGTGCACCCATGTTCATAGCAGCACAGTTTGTAATAGCTAAAACTTGGAAACAGCCGAAATGCCCATCAACTGGAGACTGGATCAAGAAAATGTGTTTTTTTAATAAAATGGAGTACTATTCAGCCATCAAAAATGAGAAATTAGAGACATTTATTGCAAAATGGATGGATAGTGAGGTGATACACTTAGGTGAAATAAACAGGACACACGTGTAAATACCAAATAGATTCTCTGGTGTGAGAAACTGAAAGTGTAAATAAGGACTAAAAGGTATAATAGATAATGTGAAATAGGAAGAAAAGGGGCAAAGGGGAAGTGGGAGGGGTAGGGGAAAGGAAAGAATGGAATGGAATTAATATGAGAAAATGAAAAAATGGAAACAAAGTCTTTGTAAATAGGGAGGGATGGAGGGGTTGAATGGAGGGCAGGGCAAGGGGGAAAAATAAGAACCAAGAGAGTATGTGAAGGTGCAAATTTCCAATGATGAATGTAACTGTATTGTATACCTAAAATGTACCAATAAAAGGATATGGAAAATAAATAAATAAATAAATAAATATTCTCCTTTAAAAAAATTGCTTATGTTCTAGTCCCTATAATAAATACCTTATTATAAATGAAGTGTGATAAAAATGATAAATGTTTGAATTTTAACAATGTATCATAGAAAAAGACACAATGCAATTAATTTCCCTCAAAATACTCCATCTTCTCTGAATACACTTGTGCCAATATTCTCGCCACTTTCTGAAGCAGTTCTGGAGGTCCTCTTTCCTGAGTGTTTTCAGTTGCACGGTTATGGCTGCCTCAGTGTCCTGAATGGATTCAAAACGTTTACCTCTCATAGTCATTTTGATATTCAGGAAAAGTCAGAAGTCTCCTGGTACTAGATACAGTAAATAAGGTAGGTGAGGACACATTATAATGTTTTTATTTGACAGAAATTGTTGTAAATATTTTGATTGATTGAAGACATCGAGGCAGTCATGAGAAGAGACATTTACAAAAGAGGACTCTAGTTGTTTTCCTCTGATCAAACTTTAATGATACATGATTCTTCTTTTCACGCCTTATAGTCCAGCTGACTCAAGAGTAAACAGTTAAGCAAAATTTTACCCCATGCTGAGCAATAATAAAACGGAACTAAAACTAGAGCAATATGAAACCAAATAATGCAATGAACTCATGTGTCTTTTTTTTCCCTCCTTAGCTTGAGTTCTTTCCTTCTTTCCCCAAATCAAATTTCAATGACTTTCTTTATTCCTCTCTATTTGAGATAACATTTATTAGCTACCTTGATTTATCAAAGTGTAGGCTGAAAAAGGAAGACTAGAGAGTGGACTTGAATCTTCTTGTCTGCCTGCTTAGACCTGTTCCCATGGGCCCTAAGACCTTCTCAAGTCTGTCTTCTTCCTTGCCTGACATCAGGCATTCCAGCCCTCTTCCAGAGGAAAATGTTTGTGACCCAGACTTTATCGATGCAGCAGGAAAACAAAAGCTATGCAAAACCATCACCATCAAATAGCAAAATCTGTACCTTTAGTAGCAGATTTTCTTTACCACAAACATGCTGCCAGTGTCACAGTGTGCAGTGCATTACCAAGGTCAATCACATGAATCTGCCCTCCTTCCTTCCTTCCTTCCTCAGGACAGATGGCATTCTCACTTGCCTGCTGTTTCTTCTGCCCTTGATGTTTGTCTGTATACCTAGTTTCATTGGTATTAAATTGTTGGGGTTTGGGAAGAACATGATGTGATCTGTCAGGTTCTAGATCCCTGCACCGAAGGGGCCTTTGGTAGGGGCCATACCTAGGCCTGAGGCACCTTGTCAGTCTCCCACAGACATGCCATGCACCGTGGCCTTCTCCTCTCACAGCTTTGGTAGGTTTTAGCCTGCTCTTCATGTTTCGTATTTCCTTCATAGCTCAGTTATATTAACGTTTAGTTAAGGTAGGAACTAATGACAACCAGAATTCAGGCAGCTGTTATCACAGAGGTGAATGGGATCACAGAGCAAATGTACCCCAACCCAGCCACTCTGCACATGAGAAAAATGACCCAGGGAAGGTGGCTGGTCATGTAGAGAGTCGTGGAATAGCAGTGAGTGGGCATTGGCTCACCAACATACGGTGTCTACCTCAAAGACCGTGTTCATTTTCACACCCTATCCATTATATCCTCAAAGCATACCACAGCCTGCATTGTACATTGTGGTTGCTTAACAACGTTTATTGAATGAATGAATGGGTCTGTGAAAGATGCTGAAAGGTCACTTATCTAAAGGAAACTGAGCTTTGATATGAACTGAAGCCGAGTATCTTAACCACCACTACCGTTGAGGTAATGATGATTTGTTTTACTTTGCAGAGTGGATGGAGTTCTCTGCAGAGGTCAAACAACACAGGGTAGGCCCCTGGGAGGCGAAGGTCCACCTCACCCATGTGGAGCTAACTGTGATGGCACCACTGTTTCTCCTGCACCGGTTCCGCTGAACTTTCTGGCGTGAGTTTCACATGTCGGTAGCCATGTAACAGTAGGATCTTGCCTCTGAATTTATTGTGCTACACCTCTGGTTCTAAATGGTTTTGACAGGATGCAAACATTTCATAAAAGTTTTTGCAACCATCACACAGTATAAATGAACAGCTGTATTATTAAAGCAAATGTTTTTCTCAATGTTGCAAATATTCAACATTGGATTCAAATTTATTTCATTCAAACTGGGAAGCATCAGTGATTGATTTTTGTTGTTATACACATTCAAAACAAATCATCACTCCCAAAGAACAATACTTTTTTTTTTGTACTGGGGATCAACTCAGGACCTTGCACTTGTGAGGCAGGCTCGGTGCCACTGAGATAAATCCCCTGCCCAAACAATACTGTTTTATAATCACTGAGCACAAAAAAAAAAATCGTTATCTTGGAAATCCTTTTTTTAAGGTTTTTGTTTTTTGCTTTTTCTCTGTGCAGATGTGCTTAATATAGGGCCAAGCTCTTTTGCTTTTCTTCTTTAGGTAACTCTGATTTCTCTCTCTCTCCCTCTCTCTTTTTTTTCCGGTACTGGGCATTGGACTCAGGACCTTGCACTTCTGCAGCAGGCGGCGAAATCACTGAACTAAATCCCCAGCCCTTACTTTTCTTTTTTCTTTCTCTCTTCTTTCTTTCTTTTCTCCCAATGAAGAGAAAGAGTTCATATTATTCTTTCACGATTTTTAAAAATACACAAAAAAGGAAAAAGCAACTTCTGTGGTTTGGGATGCAGTTTAAATAAAAGGAAATTGTATTAAAAGCTTTGCTTGGGCTGGGGATTTAGCTCAGTGGCACCACACCCACCTCTGAAGCACAAGGTCCTGAGTTTGATCCTTGGGACCAAAAAAACAAAACAAAACAAAGAAGTTTGCTAATATTTTTGCTAGCTTCTGTAGTGGATAAACAAGAAGACATGGTTCAGTCCTTTAAGGAACAATTTGGGGCAATCTGTAGGCATAGGCTTGTAGGCAGCTGTCCAGTGGATTGATTTTGGAAGTTCTACAAGGGAAATTAAGAAGCCTGGGTCTAATTATGGTCTTTGAAAAGAAGCATAAATATAAGTGGTAAGATTGAAGTTTGTTAAAAATGATAAGAATGTCATGCTAGCTAATAATAATGATTAAAGTGTTTCTTATGTGCTAACCATATACTATTAGTTTATGCATAAGAAATTAATAAATAAGGAACTTTGTAGATAAGAAAACTGAGGACTAATAATGAACAAATGACTGCCTAACCACTTTCTCTCTTATAAGAGGGTTAGTCCTGGACCCAGAAAGGGAGACAAATGGCAAACCTAGTCATAACAGGCAGTGGGTCTTAGCACTGCAAAAATGATGTGGGAAGGGTCCAGGAGGGAGGGACAACAAGTCTTGACACTTTGAGTCCTTGTGGTGTCAGCTAATAATATTAGGCTAGACTAACACTGACACAGTTAATGTACTAAAAACTAACAGGGTAGCATCTGGTATAAGCCTTCACAGTACTTACTTGTGAATGTTATTTCCACTTCAGAATCTCATTTGGATTTAAATGTCTGCCTACAGAAAGGGCAGAACAAATCATTCTATTTATAATGAAAACAAGTGTTATAAAGCTAGGAGAAATGGGGAAAGAGGAAAATAAATGTTAAGATTAGGTCATCCTGAGCACTGGATATAAGAAAAAGAAATGACAAAACCAACATTGAAAACACTTGTAAATGTAGGCATTTCCCTTTCCATACTCTACATGGAGATACTTTAACAAAGTGTTGTGTTACCTTTGTATATAAGTTGGATGGAATCCAGTAATAACTTTTAGAAACTGAAGTTAACAAATATAATGCAAATAATAAATAATTATAAGGTAATTGAAGCATGCTAAACAGCATGCTATGAACTTGGGTTATCTCTGTTATTCTTCACAACAAGATCTTATGGATGTGGATTTAAAACCTAAAGAACATGGGAAAGTAGTGTCCAAGAATAACATGAGTTGTGTCTAGTGGGACTGGAATTATACTCAGGTAGCCTGAAATGGAAATATAATCAAGTTCATATATTTCAACAAGTACTTAATTAATGTCTATTGCCTGCAAAGCAGTGAGTTGGGCTTTTCTTTCCACGTTTAGTTTAGTCACTCTCCCGGGGTACTTAATGACAGATTTTTATCTTGTTTTGTTGTGGTCATTTGGGCTAATCTTCCCCTTGCCCCTAGAGGTAGCAGTTTAGGTCTGCCACATCGACTCTCTGAAGTACACCTAGCATGGCCTCTGTACGCTCCTAAACTTTGTAAAAAAGCAAAGCACTAGATCGAACAGCCCAATCCATGGGGGCTTCCTATTTGAATCCCTAGGCTACTTGAATCATGTAAAAATGAATTCACCAGGCCCAGCATCTTGTAGAAAACACTGTGAGTTCTAAGTAGTAGAACTTTAAAGGTGGCACTGAGTGACAAAGATTCTCTCTTTGACCAAATCCTAGCCAGCCTCTTCTGAGCTCATTTTCAAGTAGGCCTTTTCTTTGGATATGTCCTTCAGTACTGGGGACCCCTGAAACATTACTGGAAACCTCTTCAGTAAGCTCCAGTCTCCTACTCAGTGTACAGTGCAGACCTGAAAGAAAAAAAAAAAACCTAAAAGACAGAAATAAGAAAGACACAAAGTCGGGTGCCAGGACAACCAAGGCCAGTGCAATGGACAAAGGTCCTATCCAGTCCAAGCCACTGATTTTCATTGGTGATCAACTGGGGTAAAGGGGAGCAATGTGCAAGGGCAAAACTACCTGCAAGGATGGACAGTTGTGTGGTTTCTATGGAAATTAATGTAAGCAAGGTTCGTAAAGGACAAGACAAAGCATTCTCCAATTAGGAACAGAATAGACAAAATATATGATTGTAATTAGAACATTGTTCTTCTAGTAAGAAGGTTTTAATTGTGGGAACAGAATTTGGGTGGAAGTTACTCTGACCTTGCCACAAAGGCTTCAGCCGGGCTCACTTCTATAAACAAGCCAATTGGAGCCCGGGATTTAGCTCAGTGGTTCTGGTGCCTGCCATGCTAGTACAACATCGCGAGTTCGATCCCAGGTACCAAAAAAAACCCAAACTGGAGCATGACATTTGGGCTGGGGATTTAGCTCAGTGGTTCTGCTGCCTGCCTCACAAGCACAAGGACCTGAGTTCGATCCCTGGTGCCAAAAACAAAAACAAAAACAAACCAAAAAACCCCAAAACAAGCCAATTGTGGGGTTGACTCTTCACAGCCTGCACTGCTTAAAGCCTGCTTTGGGCATAATCAATCTTGCTGTCTCCCACACTCGAGAGCCCATATTTAGGAAGAATTCTGCTAAGTCAGTTTAGCCAAAATTCCCATCCTTGACACTTGGATCACCTTTGATATCTGCTCAGCAACCCCCCCCCCCCCCCCCCCCCCGCAACCACAACATTCCTGGGTGATATCTGAGCACCCTGGCCTGCCTTCAGCATGATCCTTCTAGGTCAGTTTTGGTTTTTTGGGGATTTTTTTGGTACCGGGCATCAAACTCAGGACCTTGTGCTTTCCAGGCAGGCAACGCAACAACTGAGCTAAATCCCCGGCCCCCTACTAGGTCATTTTAACCAGGATCCCTCTTTACTCTTGAATTATCCCATCTACCAACCTCCACCTTCCCCTCCTTGCTATAAATTCCTCTTTTCCTTGTTGGATACAGAGATGAACCCAATCTCTCCCCTGTTGCAAAACTCCATTGTTGTAGTCTCTATACCTATGGTGATGGTCTTGAATAAATTCAGCACTACTGTTTTAACAAGTGTCAGTAATTTTTTCTTTAGCATATCCTTGTGGGATATGCTTCTGTCTACAAGTTTATTATTAAATGAGATTATCCTACTTCAATCTAGGAGTTCTTTCCACTTGAATTTTGCTTTGAGCTTCAGCTACAGTATATATAAAACATTTTAAAATGGGGAAGGGAGAGCTAGGAATGGGGAAAATATAAGAACCAAGATGCATTATGTAAAGGTACAATTCCCAATGAGAAATGTAATTGTGTTGTATACCTACAATGTACCAATAAAAGAATTTAATAAAATATGAATAAATAAGATGGCAAGACACATTTTTCTTAACAGATCTGAATTGATACCATGGATGACATTTTTAAGAGAAGTTAAGGTACATTTTTCTTTTTAGTAGAAAATATGTTCACTTTATCTTTGTTTCCCTCAGTGACTGATATAGCTGGCTATTGATCACCCTTTACTCAGGACACTTATGATACCAAATGAAACATGGTCTGCAATTCAATTCTGACATTGTCTGCCCAGGGTTAGGATCAGATTTCTCAGGTTTAGAGTTTGAGTCCCATGAGACTGTATTGGGTCCTAGGTTACCTATAATTCTGTCTGATATGGCTGCAAAACCAGGGATCCCCCAAACTTCCCCTCTTTTAGGTTCAATAAGATTTTAGAAAGGGTCACAAAACTCGGGAAAAAGCTTATGTTTACAAGTGTATTGTAAAGACTATAAATAAGCAACCAAATGAAGAGGTATACAGGGTAAGGTCTAGAACAGTGATGGCAAACCTTTTAGAGACCACATCTTCAAACTGCAACTCCCAATCCACTTATTTATTGCAACGTGCCAGCACTTCAATTAAACCTGAATACTGAGCTGTAGTTTAGAAGAAACTCATACATTAAAAGAAAAACACAATAACATAGTTTTCAATGATACAAACAGCCTGCTGCAGCCGAATGCCACAGGTTCATCACTACTGTTGTAAAAGGTTCCCAAGCACAGAGCTTCTATCCCCATGGAATTGGGGTACTTGTCTTCCTAGAGACACAGGAAAAAGGTAACTCCTGACCTGTTAGATGTCAAATGTGCCATGTGTGTCGTCTCAAATATATAGGAGCCTTTTTTTTTGGTACCAGGGATTGAACTTGGGACCTTGTGCTTGCAAGGCAGGCAGCAGAACCACTGAGCTAAATCCCTGGGCCTGTCATCTCAAATATAGACAAATGAAGTTGCAAAGCAAAGGAGAAAGTTAGGAGAGCTTTATTGGAAAAAAGGAAAAGGTGAATATTTCTTGGATTTCCAGAAGGTATCCGAGTAGGTGGCCACCAAGGCCTTTTGACAGGGGTAATTTATACAGCAAAGTCACAATGTGGGTACAATGTGGGTCAAACCATAATCATACTATAGGATTATAAGAATAGCTGCTTAGCTTACATTGATCCAATGGGGAAGTGGGTCATGTAGCAAGGGTACAGGGAAAGAACAGAGGTATTTTGGGGAAGGGATGGGTCCAGATGCTTTGGTCACTCACCTGGGCATCTGATGCCTAGCTGGACTCACTGGATCAGGTGGTGGTAATTACAGGATAATCTCAAGATGCCATTTACACCTTAGGGAGCCATGCAAGCATGGCCATTGTGTCTCCATCTTGATATCTTTATTTTTTGTGTTTTCTTGAGGGCCTAAACCCTCTCTGCCTGTATATTAATTTCTATCTATCTTAGCTGTCTATAATGCCAGCATGTGGATACGTTTCCCAAGTTGGAAACTTTCTGAATTCTGCTGTTTAGGGATTTTTGTTTTTGTTTTTGTTTTTTTTGGTACCAGGGATCAAACTTGGGTCCTTGAGCTTGCAAGGCAGGCGGCAGCACCACTGAGCTAAATCCCTGGCCCTGTTTAGGGATTTTTACAGATATTTCATTGACATGATTGAGTAAATCAATCATTGGTAACTGGTAAGTAACTCAATTCGACCTCTCCTTCTGAGGTCAAGAGGGTAGGGTTGAAAGTTCCAACACCCTAGTTATACCTTAATCTTTCTAGATACACTGAGCTGTAGCTCGGTGTGTAGGAACTGGTTGTATTTATTAATGAAAATAAGGATACTTGGAAAGGCCCCCCCAACCCTGGGATTTGAATACAGGGCCTCATGCATGCTAAGGACGCACTATACCACCAAGCTACAGCCCAGCCTTGGAAACGGTTATATTTGAGATTTCTGATTTAAATTCCAGAAAGTTTACATACTTGGATGAGACATAAATTAATTTGAGGAAATAGTATATTTCATCCTCAGAAAAATTCCAAATGTCAAACCCTGCCTGTCTTTGTATTTTATATATTTTCTATGGTTCTCTGGAACCAACACTCCTTAAGTGTGAGAAAAATCTACCTTTTACCCTTTGAATTCCTCTGTGGACTTTTCAATAAGACCCCTTTTTTTTTTTTTTTTTTTTTTTTTACCGTTTTCTTTCTCTGCCCTGTCAGGTACAGCAGCAGCTTCTCACATCAAACTTTCATAAAAATATGCTGATTTCTATTCTATTTCATTTAAAATCATGCTGGGCAAGACCCACATGACTGACTGACAAAACTGATTTTTTTTTTGGTACCGGATATCGAACTCGGGTCCTTGTGCTTGTACAGCAGGTGGTGCAACCACTGAGTTTAATCCCCGGCCCGACAAAACTGATTTTATACTCCACCTTAGAGGACTCAAGTCTGTTTTGAAAGCAATGGATTAGAACCGGACACTTGGATAGAAAAGGTCAACCTAAGATGGAGGTAGAACAATGAGATATTTTTACTCATATTTATTGTAGTACTGTGGGATTAGCTATTTTCTGATTCCAAGAACTGGTTTTGCATAAAGATATCTGGTACAATTCTCCTGTTATCTCCATGCCCAAATGGTGACTAAGATAAATTAAAAAAAGAGTAAGAGGAATCAAATATTCCATATTCTATGTACACAGAAACAACCTCTTTACCATGAGCAGGACTAGCCCTTCCACCACCTGACCTCCCACACCCTGAACCGCCAGAAGGGAAATAGTTTTTGTGGGGAAGAGTGTAACATTCACTCAGCGCCACTGGATCCCCCGTAGAAGCTAGACAATGCTTCCCCTATCTGAAACTAAGCAAATGTTCCAGAGAATTACTTATAAAGATTTGGGGGTGCATGCAAGAAGGGGAGACTAGCTCAGTGGTTTCACTGCCTGCTGCGCAAGCTCAAGGACCTGAGTTCGATCCCAAGTACCAAAATAAAAATAAAAAAATAAAGTGCAGTTACTTCTCAGACAAATCACCTACAACTCTTGGGCTGGGGGTTTAGCTCAGTGGTTCCACCACCTGCCTCACAAGTGCAATGGACCTGAGTTCCATCCCTCGTACCAAAAAAAAAGGGAGACTAGTATCTTGTCTCCCCCCGCCCGCATTGTTTACTTCTTAGAAGCAGACTTGCTGGCCTGTCACTGGGGTTCTGGGACAGGCAGTGAGGGTCTATGGGGGGAATCAACAGGGTCCCACCACCCACTCCCACCCCAAAGTTCTTAGTTGCTGAGAGGTGGAGCACATAGTTCCAAAAACTGCCCACAGAAATGAGATGAGAATGAAGTACAGTGGACCCTCAAGTCATGACCGGCCTGACATACAAACAACTTGGTGAATTAAGTTAAGGGAAGATTCATCTGCCTTTTGTTATCTATAGCGTGTACCCAGGGAAACATCCAGATCTCAGCTGTACTGATTTACAACCAACTTGAGTTACAACCAGCTCTCAGGAACCGATCGAGTTCGTAAGTCAAAGGTCCACTGTATATGGTTCTTGCTCTCAGGAATTATGATAGTACTGTACAGGAATCAGCTTAATTAATGCTCCCAGGTGTTAAGTCTCAGCCAGATGCGGGCCGTTTTGCCCACTGAGCTCCGCTGAGCTCCACGGAGCTATACCTCTGGCTTTGTTTGTATGGTTGCTCCCCCCCCCGCCCCCTTCCCACTGAGTCACTCACTTTTTTTTTTTTTTTTGCGGTACCAGGGATTGAACTCAGGACCTTGCGCTTGCAAGGCTGGCAACAGTGCCACTGAGCTAAATCACAGGCCCCTCCACTGAGGATTGAACTCAGGACCTTGCGCTTGTGCTTGCGAGGCAGGCACGCTGCCAATGAGCTAAAGGGGAGGGGCTTGCTTTTGCTTTTTGAGACAGGGTCTCCTTAAGTGGCTAAATTTTTGGGCTGGGCTCGAACTTTCTATCCTCTTGCCTTAGCCTCCTGGAGTGCTGGAATCACAGGCGTGTGCCCCTGTTCCCAGCTCCTTTTGTCTTTTGCTGAGGTACACCTTCGGACTCTTACTTTCAGATGCGCTTCTAAGTGCGGTAGTTTCTGCGTCCCTGCCTTAGATTTTTAGGAAAAACAGAGAAGGCAGAAGGTGGCTGTTTCCCGCCCCCAGGTCAATTAAGCTTGGTAAAACCCTATCCATTAGGTCCTTGTAAAATAGTTTGCCTTGAAGGCAGGCCTTGTTAAGGAGAACAGAAATCTCTAGGTAGATTTCAAAATTGTTACTTTCCCCTTCCGCTGTGGGAAATTTGAGGGGTTTTTCAGTGATCTTCACAGGGAGAACCGAGAGGGTTTCCTGGAGACAAAACACGTGGAAGTGCGAGAGCTGCCCTAACTCTGGGCGCCGTTGGTGGTTTTAACGCTCAGGCTGGTCTCCCGGGAGCCTCTTGGAATTCCTCATTACGGTTTTAACTGTTTCCACCCATATCAGCTCCAGATGTGAGCTTTCCATTGGCTTCTGCTGGGAGTTTCTGCCGAGATTCTCTGCTTCTGTCTCGCCAGTTTCTGAGGCGGCAGTTTGCCCTGTGACCTCACTTCTTTGATGGATATGGGAAGAGTTGTCAATTTTCAGTTTGTTCAGCTTTCTTCTTGTTGTGAGAATGGGGGTGACAACTCCCAAATTCTTTTTGTCAGACTGCAAACCAAAAGTCTCCCAAATAGGAATTTAATAGAGTGGACCCTTGACTTAAGAACTCAATTTGTTCCTGAGAGCTGGTTGTAACTCAAGTTGGTCAATTGAAGGCTCAGGCTGCTCTACACAGCCTTCAAAATCTCTCCTATATACAGGCAGATCTGGGTCCTTAGAGAGATTGGCCCACGATTTCTGTTAACCCCACACAGGAGGGGATGTTGTAATGCTCCTTCCAGAACTTTTTAAGGTTACATCTTTTTTTTTGGTAATAGAGATCAAACTCAAGACCTTATGCTTGCGAGGCAGGTAGCACTGAGCACCTCTGAGCCAGATCCCTGGCCCTAAGATTACATCTGTATCTGAGACCATCTGGAGGCACAAGCAGCTATCATTTGGGTTGTAACTTGACTTTGTTTGTAAATTAAAACTAAAACTTGGGTCATAACCCAAGTCATTCATATATCTGGCCAGTTGTAATTCAGGGGCCCACTGTACAAGGAATTAGGTGTTCACAGAATCTTAGGAAAAGCTGGAAGAGTGGAAATTGGGCATACCAATGAAATTTTTGGTTTTCAGTTATCACCACCATGAATTTAGTCTGGAGGTTAGGAAGATGCTGCTTCTACTGTATGAATGCCTCCCCGTCAGAGCTGATCCAAGATCAGAATGTAGAATCTGGCCACGAATCCACACGTACATCAGTTTGACCCTGTTTCCACCACCACAGAAGCATCTATGGTACACCATTATAAACACCAGGACAAGCTTGTCGCTAGTCCCAACTCTAATAACTATATTCTTTTTTGTTTGTTCATTCTTCCGATTTGCTAATTCTCTCCTTTATATTCCATTTTCAGTTATTGCATCCCACCCGTTTCCTGGTATCTGCTTTATTATCTTTTATGGTGATCTGTATCTTTGTTTATTCCCTGACCATTCCCTCCCTGTTCTCCCTATTCATGGCTTGTTTGCCAGGATCGCCACCTTTTGCTTTCCTAAAGATATGTTTGTTTTTGACACTCATTCTTAGTGGAAAAGGGTTCATGATATAGTAAGTGAAAAGAGTATGTTATCAAAGAGTATGCCATATATAACTCAAATTTCATTTGTGTGTGTGTGTCATGCATGTGTGTACGTATGGTGATATGAACACTAGGATTATGTGAGTATCAAAATATTCACATATTATGTGAACATCTCTGTGTGGCTGAATCAAGATAATTTTATTTTCCTTTTGATATGGAAATATTTTTTAAAATTTTCATGGTGAATGTATTGGTCAGCTTTCTGTCACTGTGACAAAATCCCTGAGAAGAGAAAATTAAAGGAGGAAAGGTTTATTTGGGTCATAGTTCAGAGGTTTCAGTCCGTGGTCGGCTGGCTCCATTATTTTGGGCCTCAGGTGAAGCAGAATGGCGTTATAGCAGGAGTTTGTGGAGGAAGAGGCTGCTTACTTCATGGAGTTTAGAAAAGAGAGAGAAAAAAAAGGAAGAGAGAGAAAGAAGGAAGTTGAGGAGAAAGAGAAGATGAAGAAAAGAGGAAAGGACAAGAAGAAGATATGAATCTTTAGGTCACATCTCCCATGAACCACTCTCTTCAACCAAGTCCTGGTTCTCAAGTTTCCATTACTTCCTAATAATGCCATCACATTTTGAGTCCATCAATGGATGAATCCACTGAGGAAGTTAGAGACCTAATAATCCAGTCATCTTTCAAAAACTCCCTCATCTCTAAATGTGCTGCACTGGAGATTAAGACTCCAACACACGAGACTTTGGGAGACATTCCAGATCCATCTGCAATGCTAGATATGCATTACTCATGTGAAAAAAATGTGAAGAACTACTGTGGTCACATACTACAGATCTGTGATTGATAACTAGAAACATTTTCCTGTAATAAACCAGATAGAGAACCAAAGACAGAAATATGCTCTGCCCCTAGAATTCTGTGTGTGCATTTTTGAAGGCATATTTTGGTCCAGTATTATTCCTGCTTCACTTAAATTATGTAGAACAGAACTGTAGAAATCACCCAGTGAGATAATTGGAGGCACAGTTGTCAGAAAACCATCAGTTATTCTTCAAAGATTCGAATTCCACAAAGGGAATCATCAAACTCTTAGGGAATTGCTTATTTATAAAACTACATTACCTTCCTATGTATTCTAGTTTTGAGAATACCTTAAATGACACAAAGTGCATTTCCCAAGAATGAGAAACTTAAACCAGTTTCTCTCAAGGCCTACAGGAATCCAGTAAAATTGTTTTGGTGAAACTAACATTCCTTCAATTCACTGAAAATCAGAAAATATGAAAAAATGGCATATTTACTATGTGCCAGGAACTCTTCCAAGCATTTTTCAGGTATCAGCTAACCTACTTCTTACAATGTCACTAAGTTGTAATGCTATTATTGATCCTGTTTTTATAAATAAACTGAGGTACCGAAAAATCAAGTGTAGTGTATAAGACCATCAACATGTGCGCATATGTTTCCCAGCCAGTTTTACAACTGGCTTTATCAACTGTGTTAGTTCCAAAGCCACATAAACTGGAACTGTAATTGAATAATACACTTAAGTACTACCCCAACTTAAAGGCCACTCACAGTGAAATTCTGACTTTTTTCCCCTGGGCTGGGGATTTAGCTCAGTGTTTCTGGCGCCTGCCTCTCAAGCACAAGGTCCGGAGTTTGAGCCCTGGTACCAAAAAAACAAAACAAAATAAAGAGGACTGACTTTTTTCCCCTGAGGTAGAGCCCCTTTACAAAACTTAAATCTTTATGATTTGTTAACAGTTGTCTTTTAGAATGGCATTAAAACTAACAGATTGTTTGTCATGGGTTTTTTTTTTGGTTGTTGTTAAATACCAGAAATTTCTGTTATGCCTGGAACTTTTTTTTGAACTTTAAAAATTAAATTATAGATTATAATTCCAAGAATTATGTATATCTAATATTGTTTCTGATATAAATATAGGCATAAGCAGAAGATGAATTCAAAGAAAGTTTTCATTTCAATAAAATGTTAAAAGGAAATGTGTGTCTGAGGCAACTGTAAAAATGACCTTAGCTTTCACCTTACTCAAGATAGAACACATAAAACTCAGTGTCCTTTCCTTCCTTCTCTTTCTTTTCTCTCTCCCTCCCTACTGTGGCTTGTGTCTAGATGTTCCCTCAGAGCTTCACGTGGTCATAGGTGGGGCTTTTTGGAGGTGGCTGGATCTAGAGGTGTGAGGATGCTGGGTTGAAGGATGTGGTGCTGGAGTCAATTCATGGTGTGATATTAGGATTAAGGGTGTGAGTGCTAGGGACAGAAGCCTGGATAAAGCATGAGGGACAGAAGGCTGCTATCGTCATTGCTTATCACTTGCTGCTTTGCTTCTTCACTATTTTGCTTTCTTCTGCCCACCATTAACTGTTTCTCCTCTGCATTGCCACCCTGCCTTGAAGCCAGCCAACTATGAACTGAAACCTCTATGAACTGTGAGCTAAAATAAAGAGACCTTTCCTTCTTTAACTTTGGATGTTAGGTATTTTGTCTAAGAAACAAGAAAAGTAACTAAGACGCTCCTTCCCCCCCTCCCTCCTCCTCTCTTTCTGTCTCCCTCTCTTTCTTTCTTTCCTGGGCTTCAAACCCAGGGCTTCACACATGATAGGAAAATACTTTATCACTGAGCCACACCCCTAGCCTCATAGTATATTTTTCAAAAACAAACAAACAAACCAAAACAAAAACTTTCTGAATAATCCCGATGTGTGGGATTATTTAGCTTCTAACATTTTCCTCTCTTTTTCTTCAAAAACTATCATTTTTGTCTCCCATTTTACCAAAACCCTCTGTGATGTTTGGCTCCAGTAGGGCAGGGTCTGTAATCTTGATGAACTATCAGTTTCTGAGTCAGAGATGATGCATCACGATGAGCACTCATCTGCTCCTTATTATTGCTGCTCTCTCTGCAGAGTTGGAGCAGTGCTAAGGCACAAAATATGAGGAGCACTAGGTTCTCAATTGCTTACTAATCAAAACCAGTGTCATCCTCAGAACATAAGACCAATAAAGAAATCCTTGCTGTTATCAGCAAGGTCAAGAAGTTGTACGGTCACCTTTGTATTTGTGCTTTTCATTTTGTATAGAGCATATGCCTCTTTAGTGATCCTTTTATAAAGGGTAATCCCACTCCCTACATTAGGGCGCTGTGTAAGGAAGTCTTGAGTCTTTTGTTGAGCGCATATGTCCTTGGGCTTGTTTGTGACCAGGGGAGAGTTAATTTAAATGCCGATGTTCAGTCCTTTTGCCAAAGGGGAACTTGGATTGTGCAAGAACTTGGATTGCTATACAGGCTGGAAGTTCTGCTGTCTTATAACTTCCCTGACTCACCCTTTCCAGATCACTAAGATGCCTATAGGTTCACAGACCATCCCTGTCTTACCCTGGATATTAAAGGGGGTGCCTGAAGAGTCAAAGGGATTTAAATAACCATAAATATGAGTTATCTGCTCTTAAAAATGCCTTGTGTGGGAAACTTACTTTGTTCTTCTGTGCCATGACAGTTCAATAGTGGTTGACTAAGTGAATTCTAAAAGGGGATCTTCATGTTAACCAGTCCATGTGTGAAGAGCTACGTCAAGAAGCTGTTTCCATGAGTGCATTGGCTAGAACCTGTGTCTGGGAACCTGTAATGGAGTCAGTCTTTGAAATGAATGGACAATCAATCTGGTACATTTATCAATAAGTTTTTTTTTTTGGTACTGTGGATCAAACTTGGGACCTTGGGGATTCAAGGTCGGTGGTGGAACCACTGAGCTACATCCCCGGCCCTTCAATAAGTATTTTTTTTGTGCATCTGTTATGTGCCAGGCTACTGGACATAAGGGATCTTTGATTATTGCAGAGGAAAGATTTTACTGGGGTTTTGTACCTACCTAGTTCAAAAGACATAAAATATAGCTAGCTTCATTTCAAACCAATGTAATAAAACCATATATCTTTGAGCCAGATATCTCAGATATTTTTATAATAATATTTCTCTATATTTAATCCCATTTCAATCATCCTTGAGCAAGTAGTCATACAGAGGTCAGTACAGATTATTAAATTAGGTTTTTTTTTTTTTTTGTACTGGGGATTGAACTTGGGACCTTGCACTTGTGAGGCAGGCGCTGGAACCACTGAGCTACATCACCGGCCCTAAATTAGGTCTTATATTAAACATACCAGGTCTTTTTGTGTGCAACATGTTCTTATGTTTACTCGTAGGCCACAGTATGACTGTCCCAGGTTTAAACGCTGGCACTCTCTCCTATCCGGAACCAATCACTTACACTCTATGGGCCTCCGTTTCCTCATCTAAGAAATGATTAAACTGATACCATCACAAAGAATGCCAATAAATTGGAGAGTATTTATTAAAACACTAGGTAACTTTTTTTTTGTACCAGGGATCGAACTCAGGACCTTGCACTTTCAAGGCAGGCGACGGCACCTCTGAGCTAAAACCCCGGCCCTTGCTAGGCAACTTTTTAACTGAGTCTTAAAAAGTAAATAGATTTTCCTAGGCAAAGAAAAGTAGGGGAAATGGCATATATTGTTATGGAAATGTTGGGTAAAATTATACTGTAGAGGTCATCTGTTGGCCTGATTTGGCTTATGCACGCCTCAAGGGCATGTACGCTGCTATTTAATCTCAAGGCTATTCTCCAAATATAAGGAGCAAGATCATTGGTTATTTTTATCTCTTATCACTTTTTTTAAAAAACCAAAATAAAACAAACCATAATAAATGCTATTATTGCTGACTTTCTGGGTGCTGGGGATTGAACTCAGAATCTCACGGATGCTAAGAATTGCTCGAGCACTGAGCCACACACCTCCCGCCAATACTGTTGTCTTTCATTGGTGAATAATGAGTAGCTAATTCATTGGCATAAATGATATTAGAAACGGGTACTCAGTGACCATATTAGGAAGTGTTCAAGGTGTGTGGATTAGTGAATATATTCAAGAGATACTGCTACCTTGCATGAATGGAGTATAGATATTTAGCAAGGTCTCTTACTTTTTACTCTTAAGAGTGGCATCCCACATATGACTCCCAGTCAGCTCTGGGTTTAATGGCTTCTTCTCTGATTCTTGGTTACCAGAATCTAAGTATGTGGTTAGCTTTCTATCACCAAAATGTTGTCATACTTGCCTCAAGGGATCCTTCAAATGAAGTTCTGTAGACAAAAACCTCAAACTTCGTGAAAGGTCAAGTTAAAGATGTCATTTCACTGTTTTATGTCTGCTTGCTAATAAGTTTCTGTTGCAGAAGAATATGGTCTGAGGTTTTTATCACAGCTAAGTAGCAGGGTTGTAGGTAAATAGTGCTTGCCTGCTTCACGTATCATCTGGGGCTATCATTAGTTTCCAAAAAGCACCTAAGAGTTGAGCATAACCTTATTAGCTTGAGACTAAGGTAAATTGCATTAGAGCTGATATAAAGGCATAGAGATGTAAGAGCCCCAAGGGACTCAGGGAATAGCTAGAAGTTTAGTCCCTCTGGAGCACAGGACCATTTCGTTTGAGGAGAATGGTAGTAAGGAACAAGTTTAGAAAATAAATTTGGGGCCACCTGGTGGAAGACACTTGTGTTTCAGCCTAGCCAGTGTGTTTGCGAAGGAATCCTAGAAGGTTTTTGGGAAAGGGACTTAATGTGCATAGGTTCAGATTTGCTCTTTGCCTGCCACCTAGAGAAAGAGGGAGGGGTGAGACCAAGGGTTCCAAGCTACGACCTGCAGGATTATCCTTGCCCGCTTTCTGTTTCAGTGTGGCCTGTAAGCTAAGAATGGCTTTTACACTTTGAAGCAGGGGAGGGAAGAGGAAAAAAAAAAGTGACATAGCATAGAAAATTATATGAAATTCAAGCTCCAGGGTCCACCTAGGAAGTCTTTTTGGACTACTACGTCCTTTCATTTATGTTTTGTCTATTGCTGCTTTTGGACTCCAGTGATGGAGCAGAACAGTTGTCACAGGTAGAGCTCTCAAAGCCTAAAACGTCTGCCACCTGGGCTTCTACGGAAAAAGTCTGACAGCTCTTCCATTAGACAAGGATTGCCATAGTCCATGAGAGAGGTGTTAGATCTGGTGGTGAGGGTGTGTGGAGGGGGCTCCCTGGGAGGAATTAGAAGGATCCAGGGCTGGGGATTTAGCTCAGTGGTTTCGCCACCTGCTGCGCAAGCGCAAGGACCCGAGTTCGATCCCTGGTACCAAAAAAAAAAAAAAAAAAAAAGAAGAAGGACCTAGAAATAGACTGAATTTTGGTGGTGAGAGGGAGCCTATGATTTCTCATCTTCCTCCTTTGTCCTGTGATTCTGGTAAATGATAATGAGCATTTGGTAGCATGGAGACATTGGGAGAGAAAACCATTGGTGAGTGTTACAGTTTGAATACGAGGTGTCCTCTGGAGACTCATATACTGTGGGCTTGATCCCCATTTCAGCAATGCTCAGAGGTGGAGTGTAGCGAAGTGACTGGAACCCAGGAAGCTCTACTCACCGGTGGATTAGTTCATTGATGATTCATGGCTGAACGTATTGCGAGGAGGTGGGGCCTGGCTGGAGAAAGTACATCACTGGGGGTGTGCCTTTGAAGGTTATATCCCATGCCCTGCCTTCTCTCTTTAGCGCTTCTTGGCCTCTCTGCTTCTTGCTACCAGAGTGGGCCGCTGTCCTCTGGCAAGCCCTTGTACCACCAGGCAGCTGACCGCAGACTGAAACCTCTGACACCCTGAGCCCAAATAACCTTTTCTCCTTGAAGTTGTGTATGTCAGGTATTTTGTCCCAGCAGTGGAAAGGCGAACCTTATGGGGTAGGCCTTATTTTGAGTTGTCTATCTTGAATCTGAGCCTACCATAGACAATCTAGGTAGAGGAATCTCATAGATAGGTCTTGAGGGGTGTTGGGGATGGATATTTGAGAATTATTTGTGGAAGGTCCTATTTGAAATTCAAATCTTTTAAGGTTAGGCCAAAGAAGACAAGCCAGTGAAGGAAGAGAACCAGAGTAGGTAGAATTCTAAGGAGAAACCAAAGATAAAGTGCTCTTGCTTCAAGGAAGAAATGGCTAAGGGCATCAAATGCCACAGAATTCAAATAGCTGAATACTTAAATGGTTTATTTCAGGTAGCAGTTGGCTGGTTATTGACAGTATTGCGCAGTTTTACTGAAGTTGAGGGCTGCCTACTTAAGCCTGTCTGTTTGGCCTTCCATGGATGCCTCAAAGTCAACATATCCTAGTGTGGACTCATTTCCCTGATTCTGACACCGAACCCCTGGAACCAGTGTTTTCTTTCTTAGTGATGATGCTATCTACCCAACTAATGAGCCAGAATTTCGGGTGTTAGGTCAGGCATGTCTTTATCCTTCACCCCAGTTACTCAGTCAATTACTAATCATGCTGATTCTGTCTCTTCAATATGTCTTCAGCATGCACAGGAACTAGCTCACTGTCATCCCTATAATGCGGTTATTACAAGAGACTCTGCTGGACTCTGTCGTGGTGTCTTCACTGCCCTCTCTCATCTGTTCTCTCTTGTCCAGTTCATTCTTTTTTTAATTTTAATTTTTTTTTTTTTTGTAACCAGAGATCGAACTCGGGTCCCTGTGCTTGCCCAGCAGGCGGCGAAACCACTGAGCTCAATCCCCAGCCCTAATTTTAGTTTTTATTAGCACACGTTTGCGTACATATATCATTGTGGGGAGTTGATGCATGTACACCACACATCTTATTCTTTTTACATCCTCTTCCCCTCCCCCTCCCTTCCTGCCATCTCCTTCCATCCCTTCTTCTTCTTTTTGTTTTTTTTCGGTGCCGGGGATCGAACTTGGGACCTTGCACTTGTGAGGCAGGCGGCTGAACCGCTGAGCTCAATCCCCGGGCCCCATCTCCTTCCATGTTTTAGTCCCCTTCCCATTTGCAAAAGATCTGTCTGTTTCCTATGATCTCTGTTTTATTTTGCTCTTTAATTTGTTCAGGCTTTGTGCTTCTCATTTAAGAGCAACCATATGATATGTAAGCTTGTGTGTCTGGTTTATTTTTACTTAACATTATGGTCTCACATTAGCTCTGTTTTCCTAGCAATGCATCAAATCTATCCTTCTTTATAGCAGAGTAGTTCTCCACTGTACATAAATATCACATTTTCTTCATTCATCTACTGATGGACACATAGGTCACTTCTAAGATTTAGGTTTTATGAAATGTGCTGGTACACACATGGGTATGCGTATAACATTGAAATGTGATGCATTTATCTCTTTTGGGAAGATACCTAGAAGGGAAATAGCTGGGTTGGATGGAATTTCTATTTTTGGTTTCTTGAGGAATCTCCACACTGATTTCCATAGTGGTTGTAGTTTACACTCCCACCAACAATGTGGAAGGGCTCCTTTTTCTCTCAACCTTGCCAGCCTTTCTTATTATTTGATTTCTTGATAATAGCCATTCTTTCTAAAGTAAATCTCAGTGTTGTTTTAATTTCCATTTCTCTAATGGCCAGTGATGTTGAATAATTTTTCATGTGTTTATTAGCCACTTGTACTTTGGAGAAGTGTCTATTCATTTCAGTTGCCCATTTTTTCTTTTTCTTTTTGGTATTGGGGATCGAACTTGGGACCTTGTGCTTGTGAGGCAGGCAGCGGAACCACCGAGCTCAATCCCTGGCCCTGGATTTTGTAGGGAGGGGCTTGGTTAAAAAATTTTTTTTAATATATTCTAGATATTACTCTTCTGTCTGAAAGGCAGCTGGCAAACATTTTTTTTTCCCATTCTGTAGGTTGTCTCCTCACTCTGTTGGTTGTTTCTTTTGCTGTGCAGACACTTTTTTACTTGATATAATACCATTTGTTGATTCTTAATGTTATTTCTTATGCAATTGGGATTCTGTTCAGGAAGTCCTTGCCTATTTCTAGGACTTCAAGAGTTTTACCTATTTTATCTTCTAGCAGGTTAAATGTTCCTGTTATAATATTTACATCTTTGATCCATTTTGAGTTTTAGTTTAATATATGGTGAAAAATATGGGTCTAGATTCAATCTTCTGCAAGTGGATAGCCAATTTTCCCAGCACCATTTTTCCTCCAGCCTATATTTTTGGCCCTTTTGTCAAAGATCAGGTGGCTGAATGTGTATGGGGTTGTTTCTACACCGTCTCTTCTGTTCCACTGATCCACATGTCTTTTTGTGCCAGTGCCATGCTGTTTTTATCATTGTAGTTTAGTAATACAACTTGAAATCCAGGATTGTAATACCTCCTGCTTTGCTCTTGTTACCCAGGATTGCTTATGCTGTCCTGGGTGTCCTCTCACTCAAAAAGCATTTCAGGAATGTTTTCTGTAGTTCTGTGAGGAATGCTGTTGGTATCTTGATTAGAATTGTGTTCAATTTTTGTGTTAGTTTTGGAAGTATGGCTATCTTAACAATATTGGTTCTTCTTTTCCAGGAACAAGGGTGTCTTCCTATTTTCTGACATTCTCTTTGGTCTCCTTTTTCAGAGCACTGTAGTTTTCATCATGGAAGTCTTTCACTTTCTTACTTTAATTCCTAAGTATTTAATTTTTTGATGCTGTTGTGAATGATGTTGTTTTCCTAATTTCTTTCTCCACAGATTCATTATTGGTGTACAGGAATGCCATTGATTTTTGTGTTGATTTTGTATCCTGCTACATTGTTGAATTTGGTTAAAAACTCTTTTGGTGGAATTACTTGGATCTTCTTTGTAAAGAATCATGCATCTATAAATAATGATAATTTGAGTTCTTCCTTTCCTATATTTATTCCTTTTGTTTGTTTCTTTTTCCTGATTGCTCTGGCTAATTTCTCAAAACTACTATATTGAACAGGAGTGGTGATAATGGACATCCCTGTCTTGTTCCTGATTTTGAGGGAAAGCTTCCCGCTTTTCCCGCATGCTGGCCGTTGGTTTGTCAACAATGTCTTTTATCGATGGAGATAAGGCCCTTCTATGCCTATTTTCTTCAGTTTCTTCTTCTTCTTTTTTTAAAATCATGAATAGATGTCAGATTTTGTCAAAGCCTTTTTCTGCATCTGTTGAGATGAACATGTGATGTTTTTGTCCTTGCTTCTGTTTATATAGTGTATTACTTTCTTTCTTTTTTTTTTTTTTTGGTACTGGGGATGGAACTTGGGACCTTGCACTTGCAAGGCAGGCAGCAGCACCACTGAGCTAAATCCCCAGCCCTAGTGTATAACTTGTATTGGTTTGCATATTTGAGTCATCCTTGCATCTTTAGGATAAAGTCCACTTGGTCATGATGATTCATTGCTTTTGATTACCAGTATCTTGTTGGAGATTTTTACGTCTATGTTTATTAAAGAGATTGGCCTGTAGTTTTCTTTCTTTCTTTTTTTTTTTTTGGTACCGGTAATCGAACTCAGGACCTTGCGCTTGCAAGGAAGGCGCCAGAACCACTGAGCTAAATCCCCAGCCCAGTGTAGTTTTCTTTTTTGTTGGATACTTGTCTGGTTTGAAATGAGAGTAATTCTAGCTTCCAGGATGACTTTGTGAGTACTCCTTCCCTTTCAGTTTCACTAAAGTATTGGTGTTATATGCTCCATGAAGTTCTTATAAAATTCAATGTGGAATTTATCAGGTCCTGGAGCTTTTCTTAGTTGATAGGTTTTTTGTTTTTGTTTTTTAAATTACTCCCTCAATTGCATTGCCTACTATTGAACTGTTCAGAGTTTTTATGTCTTATAGGTTCAGTTTTACTAATTATTATGTGTGAAGGAATCTATCCATTTCTTCTAGCTTCTCCAATTTGTTGGAGTACAATTTTTCATAGTAGTTACTAATGATCTTTCGGATTTCAGGAGTGCTCATTGTGATTCTGCCTTTTTCATTTCTAAATTTGCATTGATATGGGTCTTTGGGTCTTTTCTTCTTTTGGTAAGTTTGGCTAAGGGTTTGTCTATTTTGTTTATTCTTTCAAAGAATCAGCTCTTTGAGTCTTTGTATTTTTTTTTTTTCAGTTTCAGTTTCTGCTTTGATATTTATGGTTTTCTTCCTTGTATTAGGCTTGAGTTTGGCCTGGTCTTGTTTTTCTAATATCTTGAGGTACCTTATTAGGTTATTTATTTGAGCTTGCTTTATTTTTCCCATATGAGCATTGAAGGCAATAAACTTCCTTCTAAGGACTGATTTAATTGTGTCCCATAGGTTCTGTTATTTTGTACTGTCTTTATTGTTTCTTTCTAGGAATTGTTTAATTTCTTCCTCAATTTCTCTGGGACCTATTGAGTGTTCAGTAGCGAATTATTTAACAGCTTGAAGTTTGTAAACAATTGGGCTGTTTCCAAGTTTTAGCTATTACAAACTGTACTGCAATAAACATGGGTGCGCATATATCACTGTGGTATGATTCTTTTAATTCTTTGGGGAAGATCCCCAGTGGTGGAATAGCGGGGTCAAATGGGACTTCCAGTCCTAGTTCTTTGAGGTATCTCCATACTGATTTCCACAATGGTTGCACCAGTCTGCACTCCCACCAACAGTGGAGAAGGGGTCCTTTCTCCCCATAACCCTGCCAGCATTTGTTATTGGTTGATGTCTTGATAGCAGCCATTCTTTCTGGGGTGAGGTGGAATCTCAGCATTGTTTTCATTTGCATCTCTTGAATGACCAGTGATGTTGAACATTTTTTCATGTGTTTATTTGCTGCCTTTACTTCTTTGTCTGAGAAATGTCTGTTCATTTCAGATGCTCATTTTTGAATTGGGTCTTTATATTTGGGGGGTCTGATTTTTTTGAGTTCTTTATATATTCTAGATAGTAGACCTTTGTCTGAGGAACAGGTGGTAAAATTTTTTTCCCACATTGTAGTTTGTCTCTTAGCTCTGTTGGTGGTTTCTCTTGCAGTGCAGAAGCTTTTTAATAAGATGAGATCCCAGTTTTTGAGTCTTCGTGCTAGTTCCCATGCTACTGAGGATTTGTTCATAAAGTTTTCCTACGCCCATATCTGCAAGAGTTCTACCTAACTTGTCTTCCAACAAGTTTAGCGTTTCTGTTTTAATATTTAGATCTTTAGTCCATTCGATTTTAGTTGAGTGCATGGTGAAAGATAGGCGTCTAGTTTTAATCTTTGTCAAGTTGAAATTCAGTTTTTCCAACACCATTTATTAAAGAGGCTATCTTTCCTCCAGTGATGGTGTTCGGCCCCTTTGTCAAAGATGAGGTGGCTGAGTGTGTCTGGAGTTGTTTCTGCATCTTCTAATCTATTCCACTGACCCTCAGGTCAGTTTCTTTGCCAGTACCATGCTGTTTTTATCACAGTAGCTTTGTAGTATAGTTTCAAGTTTGGGATTGTGATACCCCCTGCCATGACTCTGTTGCCTAGAATTGCCTTTGCTATTCTAGGTCTCTTCTGGTTCCAGATGAACTTTTGGACTGCTTTCTCTAGTTTTGTGAAATACGCTGTTGGGATTTCAGTCAGGATTGCCTTGACTCTGTATAGCAGTTTTGGAAGTATGGCCATTTTCACTATATTGGTTCTTCCTAGCCAGGAACGGGGGATGTCTTTCCATTTTCTTATATCCTCTTTGATCTCTTTTTTTCAGAGTGCTGTAGTTTTCAGAGTAAAGGTCTTTTGCTTCCTTCATTAGATTGATTCCTAGACATTTCCTTTTTTTGAATGCTATTGTGAAAGGGATTGTTTCCCTAATTTCTCTTTCAGTGAGTCTGTTGTTTGTGTACAAGAAGGATATTGATTTTTGGGTGTTGACCTTGTATCCAGCTGCTCTACTGAATCTGACAATTAGGTCTAGAAGTCTTTTGGCAGAGTTTTTTGGGTCTTCTATGTAGAGTATCATATCATCAGCAAATAATGACAGTTTAACTTCTTCCTTTCCTATCTTTATTCCTTTTATTTCTTTCTCTTGTCTAATTGCTGTGGCTAATGTTTCCAAAACTATATTGAACAGGAGTGGTGATAGTGGACATCCTTGTCTTGTTCCTGATTTTAATGTGAAAGTTTTCAGTTTTTGATGATTTAGTATGAACCGACATCATTTTGTATCACCTTCCTCCCATGTCTCTACAATAAAGTAACATGAGCCCTCTTCCAGGATCTTGAAAACACCACATTTCTTTCTGTATCAGGCTTTTCTGACTTGTGAATTAATCTCTCAGCCTAGAATCTTTTCCCTTCTCTCTCTTCATGTAGTGAATTCCTCTGAATTCTTTCTGTATCATTTTCTGCATCTCATTCAGGAAAACCTACAATTTCCTGATCTATTCTGGTCTCCTTGTCATGCACTGTTGTAGCTCCTTTACAGAGAGAAGTGAAGGTGTTGTTTAGCATGCTTTCTCTTCTGAAACTGGGAGCCTTAACTGTCTGGTTCGCTGCTGTGGCCCCAGGACAAGGAACAGATAATGCCTTTTACTCTATGATGCCTTGTAGAATGAATGCATGAGACAGGAATGCAGAGATGGCAAGTTCTGTAAGTTTTGGTTTCATACATTTTTCATATATTTGGGCCCCAAAGAGTAGGACAACTCATTTGATTCTAGAAATTATTTAATTTCTTCCTTGACTCACAAGTAGCAAAATGGCAAATAGATTTAAAAATAAAGGTTTTAAAATATTAATAGGTAGGGCACGGTTGAATATATTTATAGGACAATGCAAAGGAATTCAAAAAGAGGAAAGAGAGATTGAGAGAGGTGATAATTGGTGAAACCAGGAAGAGAGAGAATCTGGAAATTGGGTGGACTATCTAGCCATGGAGAGTAGGGGAGAGCTGTCTTCAGAGAAGTGCCTAAGAATTAGGGTCACCGAGGATAATTGCGGGTATATTGTGGAGACATTTGGAAGCAATTACTACTTGGGCTCAGATTTCTCTTAGAGTAGGAAGTTATTGTAAGTTGAACTGTGTTCCCCAAAAAGATTTGTTAAGCTGTGAACCTCTGGTGACTAAGACTTTATTTCAAAATAGGATCTTTGTAGATGTAACCAAGTTAAGATGAGGTCGCTTAGGTGCAACCCAATCTAATATGACTAGTGTCCTCATGAGAAGAGGAAAACGCCGTGGGATGACAGAGACAGAGGTTAGGGGAATGCAGTGACAAGCTAAGGAATGCTGAGAATTGATGACCACCACCAGAAGCTAGGAAGAAACAAGGAAAGGTCCTACCCAGAATCTCAGAGGGAGTGCAGCCCTGCTAGCATGCTGACCTCAGACTTCTAGTCTCTAGAACTGTGAAAAAATACATTTCTGTTTTTTTAAACCACTCAGTTTATGGTATATTGTTATTGCATACTTAGGAATCCAATATAGATTTATGATTATTTTTTCAGAGTGGCAGAGCATAGTGTTGCTTGGGGACTTTGATTAGGTTTAGCAGAGTAAGGGGGCTGGGGTGAGCTGATTTAAATCTAGTAGCAAGCTAGCCAAATACTCCCTGATTCTTCAAAGCTATGATAGGATGATTAAGGAAGGGGAAAATTTAAAAGATCATGTTGGAAAGGGACAATATCTAGGCAATTATTATTTTAAAAATTATATTTATCAGCCCAAATCTAAAAAAGCTACAAGTTGAATAATTCTGTTTATCTTTTAAAAGGAAGGATACTGGTTCTGGGGAAAAAGGGAAACATTTTCTTTTTTTCTCTCTCTCTTTTAAAAAGTTTTTGTTATTTTTTACAAGGCTGGAATCAAACCCAGGACCTTGCACATTCTAAGCAAATGCTCTATTTCTGAGCTACACTCCTTTTTTATTGGAAGGACTCTGAATATCATACTAGCGACAGATTTCATGTAAGATGTAGACTCCAGCCATGTAAGCATCTGCTTTGTGTCAGATCTCTGTTATCTCATTTACTTTACTCATTACCAGACATAGGTATCTTGTTCCCCTACTAATATAAAACACAAAGTTTTAGAGATACTATCATCCACCTAGGGTGGGACACCGTGGTGGAGCCTGAAGTCCATGTCTCTGAATTCCTTCTAATTTCTAATACCTTCAGTTTCTCTTTCTACCCTATCAAGTTGCAGGAATGTTTCTTGCTGGCTTTCATTATCAGCCAACTGCATATGAGAAACATGTAAATTTAGCGAAGATAGTTCATCAAGAAGTCTAAGTCTCTGTAGTTCAAGTAGCTTTTAGGAGATCTATTTTGATAGACAGTTTAGAATTCTTAAAGAGATGAATAGATGAACAATCTCACTCAAATACCACTTTTCTCTAGTTGTCTTTTGACAAAATCTGCCGACAGGTTTGCAGTAAATATCTGTTGTGGTTTTTTTTTTTTGGTACCGGGGATCGAACTCCAGTCCTTGTGCTTTCGAGGCAAGTGGTGGAACCACTGAGTTAAATCCCCGGCCCTATCTGGTGTTGTTTGAAAGAATATTCACATGGTTTGTATATCAAAATGCACTTGGCAAGCTTACTGTTGTATTCAGAGTTGAAAAGCCTGATGTTTTCTTGCTTGGATGGACTGCCATTTCATCTCTGTATCTTAATTAAAAATGTATTGAATGAAGACGGAAATTTAAAAATTCTATGGCTGGGATTTAGCTCAGTGGCACTGGGCCTGACTCGCAAGTGCAAGGATCTGAGTTCAATCCCTGGTACCGAAAAAAATAATTCTATATTAGTAATATTAGCTCACACATTACACAAAAGATGCTATGTTGTGGCTATTTAGAGCAGCATAGATGTTCCTACAGTTGCTGCTATTAAACATTCTAATTTCATTGCCTGATCTGAAGGTCAAGGGCACAGGCTTGATAGAAAAAAGCCCTCCTTTGGGGAATCATTAGAGGAAGTGTGCCCCAGTTCACCATCAGTGATCACAGAGGAGGGGTGACAAATGGTGCACAAAGCATACTTGCCCTTCGGTGACCCTCAAAGCACCCTGTGGCTCCATGTGTCTTTGACCAAGTTTATAGCCTTCCATTGCCCTTTGTGGCTATTGTGAATCACCCAGGGGAGAAAGACGATCTCAGGTAGCCGGACTCAAGCTGTGCAAAATTGTCAAGATCACAATCAACAGTGCTGATTATTTACATGCAGTAAAAACCATATGATCCTTATCTGTGGGATCAGGAACCCCACTGAAATATATCATCTAGCGCTGCTTTCTCTACTTCATCTCCTGGGCATTGAGACGGGAAGTGATAGGAACTCCCAGGGAAGTGGATAGTATAACAACATATTTTCTTTCCAAAAGATCTGTACAGTGCGGTTGGATAAGCTTAACATTTGACCAAATCAGAATATCTAATGAATTGTTAAAATAAACATTACATGCAGGCTTCTTGGAGACTCTGAAACCTTCTCAGCTGGAATATAAATACTCCTTCATACCTACCATGCTTTAGTTGTCAAAACATGCTATTAACTACTTTCACTGTAACTCTTTTATAAAAGCAATAAATTATACCTGAGTTTTCAAAGAAAAAGCTTTGACATTTATTTTACAAGGTCACATAAATTTTGGGGGATTTATTTTATTTCTTGGTGCTGTTGGGGGGCACAGATTCATGAGGAGAGGATAGAAGAATCTGGAAAATTCCGCTGATACATTATGCTAAAATGCCAATTGTATTTATCTGAAATTATTGAGATGGAAGAAAGAGTAGGTGTGAAAAAATTAAAAATAGTAGAGAATTTGACAAGTTTCTGAGTTGAATGAAATAACCATTTTAGGAGAGAATTATAAAAACCAAACAGCACACCGAAAGTGTCAACACTGTTTAATTGAATTGTTTAATTGATACACAGTGTAGCAAATAGCCGTCAAGAGATGAGATTATTCAAGCAAGATTGTTATTAAAATTACTGGAAAAGAAAATCAGACAGCAATTGGATGGAAACTAATTAGCCTTTCTGGTAAATGAAAAGCTGGCGAAAGGGCGAGAGATCAGTAGCAACTTCAGGTAAATTTGTTATATTTTCCACAATAAGAAGTAAGGAAAATCTTTTGAAAAACATCAAAGGTAGACAAATTCTTTTTGGAATAACCTATTGTGAAAAAAATTCAATTCAGCGCATATAGCCTTTTGACCTTTATTCCCCTGACTGGGTTAAAAAAATACGACCAGGCTAGACTGTTCAGCTGATGACTAGGGGAAGGAATGCTGCTATTTTTAAGTAGGCGAATACTTACAGAGTCATCTGTTTTGAACAAAGAAGACTGATAGTCCTGCTCTGCATTTTCCCTGTGTCTGGAGTCTGAACCTGGCTGTCTCCAAATTAGGAAGAAACACCCTGGACTTCAATCCAGCTGCAGAATCGGTAGAGTTCTTGTTAGCTGTAATATTTAAGTTTTTGGTTAAATTACATTATTGAGGCATAGACACATTTTCTGAGAACATATGAAGGAATACAACTTCAAAGAGTTAGGCAAGGAAAGGGACTCATACTCTGTTTTCAGTCAATCATTAGATTATGTCACCAATGACGCTCAGAAATCTCTTTTTTAATTTCAGTTTTATTAGCACTTGTTTGTAGTACGTGATTATATTCATCATGGGCAGCTGGTAAATGTATGGAACACAACTTAATTCTTTTCACACCCCTTCCCATCCTTCTCCCTCCCTTCATCTCTTGGCCCCTTCCTGTTTGTGAAAGCTCTATTTCCTCGTTTCCTATTCAAAAAGAAAACACACCGGCTCTTCAGAAAGAACTAACTGACCTACATCCAAGGTTGGCATTTTAAAGAATGCTATAGAATGGGATCCATTATTATGATAGTTTCTCACTCTTCCCTGGTTGCTTACATTTTATGTTCAGGAACTATAGCTTCAGGTAGGAGGTTTAGCAAAGAGAAGACATTTCTTGGTGGGTAGTCCATCCTTGGAGCCTGGATTTTTACAGACACAGGCTATAATCTTTAGTTGAAAGTTATTAGGGGGTCCTGTTTATCTGACTTCTCCACATTTAGGTTTGGCGAGGCCAGGTCATGATTTGGAAAGACTCAGTCTACCTCTGCTTGTTCCTTTTCCTAGGGTATGGTCCCTACAGCTCTCATTTAGAGTTTGACAAGTTCTTGTTTCCTCTGTACTTGGTGACCAATGGCAAAGTCATCTCTGCTTCTAGAGATATTGACTTAGATTTTTAAAATTCTTGTCTCATGCAGCTTCAGAATTAGTGGGATCCTGCATAGTCACCTTTTGGTGTATTTGGGTCCTCCAAAGTTTCTGGTTTTGCCATTCAAACTGCGGAGCAACTGCTACAGCAGGCCGCTATCTCTGTCTCCCAGCAGAGTCTCTCCCTGGGCCAATCCCCAAATTTCCATCTCTAGCCTCCTGCAGAATTGGTAAATACCCCCAGGAAAGAAGAGTCTTCGGCCCTCAACTCACCTCTGAGAGGCTCCCCCAACTCTGAGATTTTGGTTCTTGCAATCACATTACTTCTGCAGTTCTTGGGTGCCTTAAAGCAATATAAAGTGAGTATTTTATCTAGCATTTCCTGTTGTAGGAGCATTGCTAACCTGCACTCTTCTATCCAGTTCCATCCATGCAAGACTATTTCAGTTGCACTTTATTAAGAGTCTCACCCATGGTCACCAGACATGGACAGAAGCTGGAGGAAGCAGAACTTGGACACACAGGAGAGCAACAGATCTGACGAGGCTGGAGTTGTCATACCTAGGTAACTGCCGAGCAGGGGTTGAGTCTCAGCCACGGGAGCAGATGGTCAGGGCAGCGTGCTTATCCCATGGCTCCTTGTGTGAAACTGTAACATTTACTTAACCTCCCTCACCCTAGTTTCCATGTCATAGAATATGAACAAAAATAGGATTTTTAATGGAGATTAGTGAAATTTAATGCACAATACTTGTGTCAATAAAAGCTAGCTGTTGTTAATACTTGTTTGGAAAAATAAGATAGGCTTACTGAGTAAATTTCCTCGTGAGCGAAAAGATGAATACAGTATCTGCCGTGTTGGGGAATAGAAAGATTAAATGAAAATATACATGACGTTATATTATACTACAGTACCCTGGTTACAGTGGGCACTCGGTAATTACCTTACATCCTGTCCTACAAACTTTCCCTGAGATAAAATGGGTTTGTTTATATTTGAAATTCTGCTGCTTCTTTCACATGGGTTCAGATTCTCACAGCACTAACAGTATCTGATTCCTATTTGCGTTCCTAGAATCTGGCCCAGAGCCTATCACGATAGTGCATATTTGTTGAAAGAATAAATCAGCGAATACTAATTTATAATTCCATAGTTCATTCTTCACTGTAACTCTCTCTGCATCCCCTTGTTCAAAGTTAAGTGCCAAATAAATATTTGTTGAATAAATGGCTTACTCAGAATCATAAAAATGCTTAATGGTTTATTCAAGGATAATATCAATCTTCTTCTCACCCTGATTTAGGACACAATTTTTTATTTGGATAATGACCTGCCTCGTTCTGATAAATGTGGTCAGGGTTATAGAAGAAGTGGGGTCAAGACCGCTCACCTCTCCAATATAAGACCTTGAGTCCTACTTGTCAGTTTAGGTTGCAGAGTACATTTTCTTATTCCCCCTGACGCAGGGTGATGCAGCAATAATGTAAACTAAGATGATGAGGCAGTGTGTAGCTACGCTCAGAGGGCGGAAGACAGATGTCTCAAGTCGTGAAGGATTAAACACTGAAACAACAACAATTAAAACCATTTTTGTGAGTGCACGTATCATATTCACTCAACTATACCATGAGCATTTAGCATGCAGAAGACAGACGCATTGCCTAATCAGGAAAATAATACCTAAACCATTTACATATCAGTTGCTGTTTCAACTGGAAAAAGAATAAAATTAACGAGTTTTTATATGTTCATTGTATTGTGCTGTGCATCTTTGAACGTTAGCTCAGTTAGCCCGAACAAAAACAGTATTTCCGAGAGACAAGTCCTGGGGTGTCCGTTACAAAGGTGAAGATAGGAAGATAGGAGTTTGAGGACTTGCTAGGGTCACACAGATGATACGTGTGGGGCAGGTGTTTGACGTGGGTTGGGTGTCTCCTGATTTCCTATGAGGCCGTGCTGTGGCAGTTCCCCGCCATCAGAATGCCCTTTTGAAAACACATATTGTGTAATGTCTTTTTTACTGCTCTGAAATTAAATTCTCAGATAATATAACTTTCCCACAAATATAATTTAAAACAAAGTTTCTCTGGCTTTACTATGATGGAAAAATTCAAGGAGAGTAATTTTTGATGAAATATTATGCACCTCCACATGTAAATGTTTCGTCTTGAATATACTAGCAGCCATCATGAAATGGTCAGATGTTTTCACCCATCTGTAAAATATTCGTAACTGTGTCAGCTGTGGAAGCAGAATGGTACAGGTGGATCCTATCTGTCCCTCAAGTACTGGGTGAGAGAATTTTTCCAAAGTGATTGATAATTTTTGGTCAAATTTCAAATCAAACAATGTCCAGTTTTTTATTTACAGTTCTGCTGAACTTTTATAAAATTCAGTTTGTATAAAAACATGCAAAAGACTGTTTACATGCAAAACCTGAGCTAATTATAAGCAGGCTGTTCCCATGAGACAATGGCGCGGGACCCCAAGGGGCTGGCTTTTCCTAAGCCGGATGGGGCCCAGTGGGAGGGCGCTTCCCTTCTTTCTCCATTAATACCAGCAACATCCTCCAAATCACTGCGAAATCTATACCTCCACGAACCTCTAAATTGCCCACGAGGGTGGCCCTGCCTCCAGTGAGAGCTTTGCTCTACTGAGTTCTCGGGAGAAAGTAGATCGCAAAGCCAAGGGAAGTGGCACCGCGCTGGCTGAGCTAATGGAATGTGGGACAGGACTTCAATAATGTAATTAATTACTGAGCGGTATTTAAGAGCAGAAATAGAAATAAGGCCTAAAAAGAATGACGTGTTAGGAATGACGAACAAGCGCTTTCAGGAAGAAAGGGTAAGGGAGAGCTCACTGTGCCACCACAACTAGGTCAGGGTATACTCTCTAATATTCCCCTTCACGCCAGCTGTGCCTCTGCTTTGATACTCAGAACAACGGTCACCAAGCAGGTCACTGCCTATGGCTTACTTAATATCTGTCTTTCAAATTAGAAAAAGATACTTTTTCTTATCTGCATTGTTTACTGAATATCACTAATAGGGCCGGGGATTTAGCTCAGTGGTGCAGCCGCCTGCCTCGCAAGCTCAAAGTCCTGAGTTCAATCCCCGGTACAAAAAAAAAAAAAAAAAAAAAAAAAAAAAAAAATCAGTGATTATAGTGCCTTGTGCATAGCAGTAAATATTTGTAAGTGAATATTTTGAAATTTCTGGAGGAAGATTCTAAGAGGTTTGATTGGTTGACTCTGATAAATATCTATTAAAGTCTATAAACTATATATTATTTCTATTCTAACAAGCTATGTGAAGGCTGGCTCATTAAACACGGACTCTACAGGCAGCAGTAGTTTTGCAAGCATAACTCTAGCGCCACCTTCTGCCAGGCACAGAAACATACTCTGATAATTTATATTTGGAGAATCTGAATTTGACAGTTTTTTATGGGGCCGTATTTCTTAGGTAATTTAAAAAATGCTGAAATAATGGGAGCCTACAAATCCCATTAGAATGTAAAATTTGAATAATCTATAAAGAGTTAATAAAATCTATCAATAATAAATAAATAATACTGACTGAAGTGAACAAAATCCCTATTTTAGGCAGTTGAAACATGGAATTTTCTTAGAGAAGAGAGAAGATTTAGGCCTTGTCTCACTGATTCACTGTCATTACGTAAAGGTTTAAAAATCAATTATTATCCAGGCATGGTGGCACACACCTATAATCCCAGCACTGTGGGAGGCTGAATGGGAGCATTGCTTATTTGAACCCAGCCTGGGCTCCTTATGGCTTAGTGAGACCCTGCTTCAAACTTAAAAACAAAACATGTTGGAATGTAGCTCAGTGTGAAGGCCCTAGATTCAGTCCCCGGTACTGAAAAAAGAATGATTACAAAGATGGCCCTATTGTTAGAAAAGAACAGATACACCTACTGGGTGCAGGAAAGTGTCTTGCATATAGAATTCTCACTGATGCTATTAAGAATGATGTCGTACAGAGATCAGCTTGAACACTAATATCTCTGAAAACATTGGACAGTTCTTCAAATCAAATCTTTTACTTATCATAAAAATAAAATTAATGTTTCTTCATATATTTTCATGTCCTAATCAGGCAACTTGAAATGTGCATTTTCTCTTAGTATCTTCTCTTCGCATGATGCTTTGCTTTTGTAATCTGTATGCTATTTCCCTCATATGAGTTAATAATATCCCAAGGCATGAACAGGGCTGGATAATGGTAAGTAACACTGTTAAACAGCAGATGGGCCAGGGATTTAGCTCAGTGGTTCCACTGCCTGCCTCGAAAGTGCAAGGTCCCGAGTTTGATCCCCAGTACCAAAACAAAACAAAATAAAAAAACCAGCAGATACCTCTGTGTTGCAAACCCAGAAGAACAATTTTCACTTTTGATTTCTAGCAGGAAGGAAGAGTTTCCTCCTGTGGAAGCAGTGGAAGAGGTCTTTAAAAATCTTCTAATAGTTTTAGAAGCATAGAGCAAAAGACAGAATTTTTTTCTTTAAAATAAACATAGTAAATATTTTAGATTTTGCCACCCACAAGATATCTATCATAACTTCTCAGCTCAGAAGTTGTAATTTGCAAGCAGCCAGAGTTAATATGTAAATAAATGAACATGGCTGAGTTCCCATAAAACTTTATTGACAAAAAGAGGCAGTGAACTGGATTTGGCCTGTGGGCTAATGTGTTAGTCAGCTTTTCATTACTATAACAAAATACCTGTGTTTATAAACTTGAAAAGACTGAAGATGTGTTTTGGCTCACAGTTTGGGAGGGTTTTTTTCCCCCCCATTAACTTTATTGGTACATTTTAGGTATAAAATACAGTTACATTCATCATTGGGATCTTGTACCATTACATGAGTCTCTTGGTTCTTATTTTGTTTCCCCTTCCCTTGCCCTCCCTTCACCCCCTCCACCCTTCCCTATTTGCAAAGACCTTGTTTCCATTTTTTTCCTCTTCTTATATTTTTTCCTTTCCCTTTTTTCTCTTCCCCTACCCCTCCCAATTCCCCTGCTCTTTTAGACCTTTTCTTCCTGTTACACAATATCAGTTATACATTTTTTAAATTACAATATTAAGATCTAGGAGACATTACCACAGATTTTACAGAATTTAAAAGGATATAGAAAGCATATTACAAAAATCTGTTTTGAAATAAATTTGATAACTTCTAAGAAGTAACTTAGAAGACAAATTAATGAAACTAACTCTGGAGGAAATATAAAATTTGAATAGCACCTATTAAAGAAAGTATATTCCTAGCTTGAAAACCTACCTATATGACAACAGCAGGCTCATAAACATTTTAACAGATAAATTATATTAAACATTTAAAGCAGAAAAAGAAGGAACACTTCTCCCCTCATTTTAGGAAATCAACACTGTGCTACAACTAAAACTGGATAAAGATAATAGAAGAAAAAAGTATGAACATAGATGGAAATTTGTTTAACAAAACAAACTCTTAGAAGTCAGATCTGGCCATATGTAGAAAGTGGTTTTATTATAGGGATGGCAGTGTTAGTTCAGCATTGGAAGATCCACCCCCAAAGGAAATCATTTTAACAGAGGAAAGGAGAAAGCCATATGATCCTGTCACTAGTTGGAGAAAAAGTATTGGACTAAATTCTACAGCCGTTCACGGTAAAAGCTATCAGGAGACTAGAAGTAGAACAGAACCTTCTCAACAGATCAAAGACATATACTCCATACTTCCAACAAAAACTCCTTCTATGAATGGAGACGATACAATGCTTTCTCCCTAAAGTGGGGAACAAGGGCATATATGCCTACTCTTCATCTGTCCATTAGACTTTGAAACATAGGTCTAAACCAAAATAGTCTGGCAATAAAATGACACAACTAGGATAGGATTGGCATGGCAGAAGTAAAATCTTTATAGGTAGATGAAATGATCCTCTACAGAGGAAATACTAAGAACTCTCTAGGAGCCCCTAGAATTTGTACTTGAATTTAGCAGGATTAGAAAACACAAGGTATATGTAAAAATTCAGGTCTGTGTATACTTGCTATAAATGAAGAATTGGATATTGAAATTTAAAAGTTATGTAGGAGTACAAAGGATCCAGAAAAGCCAAAAACAAAAACAAAAACAGTGTTGGAAGATGTTTAGCACCCAATTTTAAGACTTCTTCTAAAGCTACAGTAATCAAGGCAGTGTTGGTGTAAGGAAAGACATATAGATCATTTGAATAAAACAGAGAATCTAGAAATAGAACCACACATATATGGTCCACTGAGTTTTGAAAGATAATTTAACATTAGCATTTTATAGAATATAAACTCGATTCAAGATCCGAGGAAGAGATAGTGTCTTCAGCAAATGGCACTAGAACACCTGGTATCCGTATATAAAAAATTAACCTCAACCCTTTTTCTTTCCATACATGAAAATAACTTGAAGGGATCTATGAACCTAAACAAGAAAGCCTAAAAGTATAAAACTTTAAGAAGAAATTATAAGGGAAAATATTTATGAATTCAGGGTAGGCAACAACTACCTAGGATACAAAAAACATGATGTATAAAAGAAAACAATTGATAAATGAGATTCCCTCAAAATTCAGAACTTTAAATGACATCATTACAATGAAAAGTAGTCCTTAAACAGATGATATTTACAATGCATATAACCTATGAGCAGAATATATAAAGAATTCTTAGAGCTCATTAATAGACAACCCAATTAAAATGTAGACATAAGAAGATGATAAATAGCCAGTATAGCACAAGGAATGGTGTGCAATTCTAGAATCAGAAAAATACTAATCAGTACAATAATAAGATTGAATTATACACTCATTAGGGAGATAAAGTCAAAAGTTTTAAAAGCCTTGTCATGACTTTTCTTTTTGTTGGATTCTCCCCCTTTGCGTTTAATTTGTCACGCCCAATGGATTCATTCTGTTGGGTTTCCTTGGGTCGTGATCCTCATTGTCTTTTCCTAGGGTATTGTCTAAAATTTTTTGGAGTGCCGGTTTGATATTCATGAAGTTCCTGAGGTGCTCTTTATCATGAAAGTATCTTATTTCTCCATCAGTTTTGAAAGAGAGTTTTGCAGGGTACATCAATCTGGGTTGGAGGCTGTTTTCCTTTAGGGCTTGAAATACATCACTGCAAGCTCTTCTTGCCTTGAGGGTTTGCATTGAGAAGTCTGCTGTGATTCTGATGGGCTTTCCTTTGTATGTGATTTGTTTCTTTTCTCTCACTGCTTGTAGAATTTTATTCTTCTGTTGGATTTCTGGAATCCTAACTACTATATGCCTATGTGTAGATTTTTTTTGATTAAGGTTAGCTGGAGTCCTATATGCCTCACTTATCTGTATGTCAAGTTCTTTTCTCCTCCTTGGGAAGTTTTCTGCCATCACTTCTGTGAACAGTTTTTTTATGTCATCTGCACTCTCTCCTGTTTCTTCATTGACTCCAATCAGTCTTATGTTATTCTTCTTTGCATCGTCTAGCAGCTGCTGGATTGATTTCTCATGGTCCCTTATAATTTTGAAGCAATTTTTCTTTTCCTGGTCACTAATTGTAATCTTTTCATCTATATCTGAAATTCTATCCTCACATTGGTTCATTCTGCTGGGCAGACTTTCGATGGAGTTTTTAATCTCCTGGAAATCTGTTTGTATCTGTTTTATGGATTCCATTTGTTTCCTATGTTGGGATTCCATCATGTTCCTCAGATCCTGTATTTTTTTATCTGTGTCCTCTCTAGATTTATTAATCATGTCTTGTACCATGAGCACAATCTTTGCTGTTACCTGAGTAATTATTTCTGATTTCATTTTTTCCAGATCCTCTTTTGTTGCCAGTTCAGAGAGTCCAGGTGGTTGAGCATCAGAGTGTTCCATCTCGTTTCCCTTTGGGGTTGCTGTAGGTGATCTGGAAGTCTGTTTTTGAGGATTGTTTATGTGTCTTCTCATTTCCACGGGGGGAGGGGTGCTTCTGGTGCCCTTGGGATGGCAGCAGGGGAGCTTCCTTCTGGGTGCTGGGACTGGCTGAGCTTCTCTGCCCCAGGAGCCTGGGATGGAGGTAGGAGCTTCCTTCCAGGTGCTGGACAGTTTTGGAGTTTTTAACCTATGGTTGGTTGGTTGGCTCTCTTGTTTTGTGGCCTGTAGCAAGGCAGCCTACCATGACAGGCAATGTGTGGTAAAGTGAACTGTTCCCTCCATGGCTGAAGGATATGAAGAGGAAGAAGAGATATGGGTCCCACAACCCTTTCAAGAGCACATCTCAGTGATCTAAAACTTCCCACCGGGGACCCACCTCTTAAAGGATCCATCACCTCCTGATAGCAAAAAGCTGGACCAGCCTTCAACCTGTGGGTATGTGGGGTGCATTCCAGATCCAAGCCATGGCAGCTATAGTCACTAACTCAATAATGCAGCTTCAGAACGGAATACTGCTCTCCCAGAGAGACCAGAGGGCTTGTCCCGGTGGGAAAGGCCAAGCTATAGAACCAGGGACTGCAGAATGGAAGGAAGCAGGGCTCTCAGAGCAGAGTTAGTGGCAACAGACTGCACTGAGACAGAGCAGATAATCAATGGGTGAGGCAGCACTGACTCCAAAGTACAAGTGACACAGATGAACAATATGGAAGGCGCTGCCAGAAGAGTCAGCACCAAAGCACTAAGAGAGGGCTAGTGCCAAGATAGAAGCAGCCACAAACCTGTGTGGGAGCTGGGAGCAGCAGGCCTCCCTGCTGTCGGCCTCTAGAGTGAGCCTTTTAGTCCTGGAGATGCTGTCACCCAGGCTTTGTGTCAGACCTTCCTTAGGACCTGTGGTGGGGGTTTTGTCTGGAAAACATGGTTGCCATTCATCCACCCATGCATGCCTGTAACCTCTAATGTGTCAGACTGTCAGACTCACACCACTGCAGGCAGCGCGGTGAGCAGTGGATTTTGCACAAATGCTTTTTTGATCTGCTGCTCATGAGGCTTTAACAGGTCCATAATTGGGAGATACGAAAATCCAAGAGTGACCCTCTGTTTTCCCGGGGATCCACTTATTTTGTCCAACCTATTCATCTCCTCCCTCCTTTTGTTTGTTCCCCTTCCCACCAGGTATACTATCCACCCAGCAAGTCAGTAGTTACAGGTAGAGGAAACTCAGATTTTATTTCCTATTTTATTTTAGTTAGTTATTTTTTGGTACCGGGGATCGATATTTCCTATTTTAAAGAGAAGTTTTCATTTGATTGTGTACAAATGTTTAACTTTATCAAAATTGGCCTGTGCATTTCTTTCCCATTGCTGTTGTATCAAGTTAACACAGACTTAAAACAACACCTTATTTTTATATTGTTCTGGAGGCCCTACTGCATTCTTTCTGAAAGTTCTCGGGGTGAATTCATTTCCTAGCCTTTACCAGCTTCTAGAGGCCCCTTGCTTCCTGCTCAAAGCTAGCAGCTTTCCATATTGAAATCTCAATACCCACCTCGCTTTCTCCTCTCCCTCCCTCCTATAGAGACTGTTGTGATTACACAGGGCCCATATGGATAACTTAGTCTTCATACTTTAAGAGCCTAAACTGGCTTGGTGGTGCATACCTGTAATCCCACTACCCCAGGAGGCTGAGGCAGAAGGATTTCAAATATGAGCCCAGTCTGCGCAACTTAGGGAGACCCTATCTCAAAATAAAATAATAAAGAGGGGTGGCTGGAGATGTAAGTGCAAAGACCCAGAGTTCAGTCTCCAGTATCACAACAAACAAGCTCAAATAAACTACAAAACCTTAAATTTATTTTAAGAATCTTTTAATTTTTATTCGTACATTTGCAGTACATAACAATTTTTTTGGTACCAGGAATTGAACTCAGGACCTTGCACTTAGAGGCAGGCAGCGGCACCACTGAGCTATATCCCCAGCCCAGTACATAACAATTTCATTCATTGTGGGAAACTGGTACATGTACATAACACATCTCAATTCTTTTTTATTTTCCCTTCTCCTCTACTCCTTTAAAAAATATTTTTGCCAACATCAGATTCATTTATTTATTTTAAAAGTCCTTATCAAGTTAGTTATCATAAATACAGATTAACAGCCAGACTAACATGCAAAAAAATATAAAACAGGTAAGATTTTTGTGGAAGTTCTGATATCTGAAAAAAAAAGAAAAAAAACCATGTAAGACAATTATACTAAGTCAAAGCACACTTTTAAATACATTGTCTGTGCTGGATTATAGCAATTTTTCTCTCTCTTTCCTGTTGTCTTTTATTTTGGACTTTATTTTATATATTGGGTTTCCCATGTAAGAGAAACCATGCGATATTTAAGCTTGTGTGTCTGATTTATATCACTTAATATTATGATCTCAAGGTTCATCCATTTTCCTACAAATGACTCGAGTTTATCCTCCTTTATGGTAGAGTAGTACTCCACTGTGCATACATACTACATTTTCTTTATCCATTCATCTTATTTATGTTGATGGACATAAAGGCTGCTTCCAAGATTTGGCTATTATGAATTGTGCTGCTGTAAACAGAGGTATGTATACATCACTGTGATATGATGCTTTTCACTCTTTTGTGAAGATACCTAGAAGTGGAATTGCTGGGTCAAATAGGATTTATACTTTTAGTTTTTGGGGAATCTTCATACTGATTTCCATAGTGGTTGTACCAGTTTACACTCCCACTAATACATTCCACCCACAGCCTCTTCAGCATTTGTTATTGGTTGATTTCTTGATGGTAGCCAATCTTTCAGGAGTGAGATGGAATCTCAGCATTGTTTTAATTTGCATTTCTCAAGTGGCCAGCAACGTTAGACACTTTATAATGTATTTATCGGCTGCAAATCCTTAAATTTACTCAATGTTAAATCCCCATTGCTATAAACAGTAACATATTCACAGATTCCAGGGATGATTATGATGTGGTCAATTTTGGAGGTCATTATTCAGCCTGAAACAGCCTAAATGTCTTAGTACACATCTACAACAGTGATTTTGTTGGCCTGACTTTCTTGTAAAATATAGGCAGTTATGATTACTGTACTTAAAATTAATTACTTTCTTTCCCTTTCATAAATTTTTAAAGCTCAGGAGACAAGCATAATAAATTTCTGTTAAATAACTATCTTAAGCCAAATGGAATTTAATTTCCTAAAGGTAAGCTCTGAAGATTTAATTTAAATAAAAGTTGTAAATTAATTTTAATTAATATTTTCAGCATGAGAACTTATTGATGCTGTTGAAAACCACAAAAACTAATACCATAACCAAAAACAATATGACTAAATAAATCTAAGACTGTTTTAGTCAAGATTATGAAGAAACATTTGTTTGCAGCTTGACATCATCAGGCTTAAACATAGTTACAAAATTATTATGACATACAGAGTTATAGTATTTTTTTTTTTTGGCACCAAGGATCGAACTCGGGTCCTTAGCTTGCGAGGCAGGCGCTGGAACCACTGAGCTAAATCCCAGGCCCATATAGTATTATTATATATTGCATATAATATTATACTGTAATATTATATATAACATTATTATATGTCTTTCTTTTATAGGCTTGTGTATGCACAAAGCATTATTTTAAAATTTATTTTATTTTATTTTATTTTTTTGGTACTGGGGATTGAACTCAGGACCTTGCACTCACAAGGCAGGCAGCAGAACCACTGAGCTAAATCCCCGGGCTTACAAAACATTAGTTTTAAAAGCAAAAGTAAATATGATATGGACCCCTTTAATATGATATTTGTAAAAACAGTGTGAAACTTGTGTTTGTTTTTTTGCTGCATAAATAGTTCTGCTTTGAGACAAGGACACAAATTTCATTTTCAACTGAAATGAGATGATTTCTGCGTTGCTCTTCACTGTGTTCTTCTTTCCTCCCTTCCCTTGTTTTCTTCTCTTTTCTCCCTCCCTCCTTTCCTTCCTTTCTTCCTTCCTACCTTCCCTTGTTGCAATCAGACAATAAAATAACTCAGAAGACTATACTCCTTCATCATTAGCCTTGTGAGAACTGTCCCTATGACCAAGTTCGGAGTCCTCTTCTTTTACCTCTCACGCATCTTCTGGAATCACCGTTTTGGAGCTCCAATCATGTTGATAAAGAAAAGGCTAATGAAATAGAAAACAGAAGATCACAACAAATGAACAAGGAGCTGAGGTTATGGAAACACACAACACAATTCACCTCAAGCCCACACAATCTGTGCAGCATCCATGACAACTGCCAACTACCTAGGTTCATGGTGTCATGGTGTGCAACCATTCCTTCTTTATAATGAGAGTTTCCCTGACTCTCCGTTGTACTAGCAGGGTTTGTTTTCTTCCCTGGGCCACTGGGTATGTGTAAGGGGTTATTGGGTGTAATTTGGAAGAAGCCCTGCAATTCTGTGTACTATGATGATCAAAGGTTTCCTGTATTTCTCATCAAAACTAAGAGAGAACCAAACCAAATGAAATGGCCACAGTCTACTGCCATATGGGGTGGAAAGACTTCTAACAAAGCTTCTAACAAGCCTGCTTGGTTATCTTCCATTACTGTGAGTGTTAGAATTGCATGCTGTGCAGAATTTAGAAATCAATGTTTATATTTTTCACTCATGTCTCTGGAAGATCCCTAGCAATGTGTTATAGAATCCTAGAATTTTCTGAAACTCCAGTTAAGAAGCCCTGATAAGTAATACAGTCAAATAGCAAAATAGAGGGGATAGACTATATTGGAGGGCACTGGAGTTGCTGTTGGCATCCAGATAAAAAATACATGAACAAAAATGTGGTAAGCAGAGGAGAGTAGGTGCATCTTGTTTCTTTTTATAAAAATGGCATTATCTTTTGAGGAAGAAATACACTTTGCTTTTGCAATTGAGGATTACATTGAAGTCATGGTTTGAACGATACACATGCTTATGTCCACTCTTGCCTAAAATCCCACTCGAGTGGCACTAGTGGGAGAAAGAATGTCTAGAGGAGCAGAAGAGGCTATGACAAGGAATGAAAATTGGCATTGAAACTTTGGAGGGTGGAACCCTGTAAGCTGGCTTACATAGTAGAGCACATGAAGCCAAAACCTGCTGGCATGCAAAGATAGACGTTAACAGGAAGAAAAACGACTAATTCTACAAATTCCCAGCAACCAGGGGCAGTGTACTGCTGGAGAGTGAAAGTGGACTGGAATGAAAGGACTGGCCAAAACTTTGTATGAAAAACTGTTTTACATGGCTATTACTATATAACAAACAACCCTGACATGTGGTGTCTTAAAACATCAAGCATTTATTAAGGTCACAGATGTGCTGGTCTTCAGTGGCCTAGCATAGAACAAGTTTGCTTAAGCATCTGCATCCGTGTACTAGGTTGTATGCATGATGTTGATGGTACCTAGGTTCCCTCAACTCTTGGCTCTGGCTGGTGCAAAAAGACTGACTCAACTCTGGTCCATGCAATCCCTCAGCCTCTGACAGGCTGATTCATTAGGCAAAGACAGGGTCCCCAGAAAATCAGTAGAAGCTCAAAAAATATCCTAATGCCTGGATTCTAACTGGTTTGCCATCTTCTTTTTTTTCTTTACCATATTCTGGTAGTCAAAGCAGATCATTAAACCAGATCAGAGTCAAGGGTGGAGGAACAGTTCTGTATCTTCATGAAAGGAGTTTATAAAATCATGTTGCAAACGGTATGGATAAAGGGACAGGAGAAGTATGGTGGTCATTTTTTGTCATCTGTTACAGTCAGGATCTGCTTGATGACATTTTGGTCAGGAACAGACTGCATCTATGACAGTGGTCCCATAAGGTAATGGAGCTGAAAAATTCTTTTGGCCTAGTGATACAGGATTGTAAAGTTTTAGTGCAATGCATTAATCACGTTTGTAGTGATGCTCATGCCTCATACTTCATTGCCAGTCATAAAAAGTGTAGCACATATAATTATGAATAGTACATAATACTTGATAATGGTAATAAATGACCATGTTGCTGGTTTCTGTGTTTATTGGATACCTTTTTCTACATGGTAGCTTTAATATTGATTTTACTATGCTGTCCTTTTAATTATTACTTTAGAGTATATTCTTTTTACTTATAAAAAATTTTACTGTAAAACAATATACTTCATTCGTCTCATGTTAACCGAATCTCTTGATTGTATCAAGAGGCCACATTGAGCAGCTGTCGTAAAACATTCTGGGCTGTGTAAAGCAGTACAGCGCCATCTATGGTGTTCACAAGGAAATGGCCCAAGGCTCTTTCTCAGAATTTATTCCCCAGTGTGAAGTGACTCACGACTCAGACTATCTTTTCTACCTTCCTTCCCTTACTGGAACTGAATTATTGATATTTTAAAAAGTACTCAAACAACAATAAGGATTGGTAATTGAGTATTATAATAAAAATTTAAACTCAATTTTGTCTCTCTGCAGTGTTCGGAGATTGAACCTAAGGCCTCATACATGCTGGGCTAGTTCTCTACCTCTGAGCCACACACACAGGCCTCACAAATTTGAACTTTTAATAAAAAAATTTGGAAAATGATACTGAGGAAACCATCTGTTATACTGATTTCCCATTGCTGCATAACACATTACCGGGTGTCTAATGACCTAAGCCACGTACATTTTCACCATAGTTTCTGTGTGGTGGCAGTTCAGGCAAAGCCTAGCAATAGTTCTCTGCTTTAGTGTCCCGGAGGGTTTCAGTCCAAGTTCTGGATGAAGCTTGCTCTCATCAGAGACTGGGCTTGAGGAAGATCAGATTGCAAGTACTTTGAAGGTGTTGGCAGAAGTTATTTCCTTGTGGTTTTATGACCGTGGGCCCCATCTTTTTCAGCTGGAGGCAGCCTTCCTCTGCCACGTGGGCTTCTTCCGTACAGCTGTCTGCTTCATCAAGTCAGTGAGGGTGATCGTTCGCCAGAGCTGCAGCCGGCAGAGCAGCTCCCTCTTACCGAGGTGTCTCGTTCTCTCCAGGTCTTGCACTGACTGAAGGAAGCCCTTTCTCTTAGGGCAGGCAATCCGCTTTATTCAGCCTTCCAATCCAAATGTTAATCTCATCCAGAAAAACTCACAGGGATCACACCCAGAATAATGTTTGAGCAAACATCTGGGCACCCTACGGCGCAGACAAGTCGACATAACCGGTGAACCAGCCCAGAAGCTAGATCTAAAAAGATTCGAAGGCAGTCGCCTCCAGAGCTGGAACTCTGGTAAGGAAGAGTGGCCCAGAGCATCGGTGCTTGTATTAACAGGCTCAGAGCCCCACTTTGGAGAGGCCAGAAGCACCTGACTCTCCTCTTTGCCCACACCCCCAAGACGGCTGCAGGGGCATGGGGTTTGGTCAGTGGCTGTCAGACCCCTTCCCCTCCCTCCCTTGCTGTCCCATACCCGAATTGTATGAGGAAAACTTTCTTTGGTGTCTTCCCTGGCTATCTAGCAACCATTCTAAGACGGGTGTAGCTCCATTGTGAGCTTGGTGTCCCTCCCTTCTCTCACCACTTCAGAAGCTACTGTTGCCTTTTTGAAGAAGGGAAGGGACTCCCTGTGTGGCTGTGAAAAAGAAGGGAGGGATCTGGGCCCATTGTAAACATCCCCAACCTCTATGGTCAGCCTTCCAGAAGATTCCCTGGTCTCAGCCACCGCCCCCCCCAACCCAGGGATGGCTGCTATGACAACCGAGGCCATCCTGGAGCCCTGAGCCAATCATGGGCTTCTACTGGACCAATCACAGGCCTGCAGCTGCTATATAAGCCACACACCCCCGCAGCTTCTGGGACCAGTCTAGAAGAGTTTCCCCCAGTGTACTGATGGTAGCACACTGCAGCGCAGGCCCTGTTAAAATGAAAACTCACTGTGTTGGTCCATTAAACCTGCTTGTGATTTATTTCTCAAGTAGTGTGGGCTCCAAAAGTCCCATAAATCCGCTCGGGATTCTTGTCCTGAGTAGCATAGACAGGGCGGGCCATTCAAAGTGAAGAGTAATAAACACAAAGGAATGTTAACACTGAGGAGCTCCAGAGACCAGCGGGCAGCGAAGACCAGCCGCAGAGACCGGTACCCAGCAGAGCTGACTTATGGTGTCTGATACAAGCCTATGAAGGAAGGCAGTGGCGGGCAGTGGCAGTGACCAGCATCTGGCTGTATCAATTATTGACATACAGCACTATCCAGTGTAATCTGGTGACATGAGGACTGCTAGCATAACTGCACTTTGCTGATTCACCATTTCCATCTGAAGTGAGCAAAAGAACCCTAGGCTGACTGGTAACTTGACTTTTTAAAAATAGCTTCATCAGGGCCGGGGATTTAGCTCAGTGGTTCCAGTGCCTGCTGCGGAAGAACAAGGTCCCAAGTTCAATCCCCAGTGACCCCCAAATATAGCTTTATCAAAATATAATTCATATACACTGTAATTCACCCAGTGAAGTGTACAACCTGTGGGTTTTAGTGTATAGTCACAGAGTTGTGCAAATTTTTACCTCAATCTAATTTGATAACATTTTATGACTCTACAAAGAAACTTTGTACAGATTAGATATTACTATTTTACTTTTGAAAACCAAATTTTAATTGTGGTAAAATGGACATAAAATTTACCATCTGCTAAGATCTGAATGTTTGTGAACTTTCTAAAACTCATATTGAAACTTAACACCAAGGTGATAGTAGGACAAGGTGGGGACATAGTGGGTGATTAAATCAAGAGGACTGAGTCTCCATGGATTCCATCAGGGCACTTATAGGATGGTGGGAGGGAGTAGGTGTGCTCTCTTCTGCTTGTTTGCTTCCTGAGGACACAGCATTTGCCTGCAAAGGAAGCTGTGTTCAAGGTGCCGTCTCAGAAGCAGACTGGGTTCACACCAGACATTGAAACTGCTGGTGTTTTGATCTTGGATTTCCCAGCCTCCAGAACTGTAAAGAATAAATTTTTGTACTGAGAAATTAGTCTCCAGTATTTTGTTAGAGCGGGGTTAGTGGACTAAGATATCATCTGTGCCCCTTGACAGTGTGCAGTTCACTAGTGTTAAGTGTATTTATTCGGATGATCAAGCTCCAGGACACTTTGATCTTACAGAACTGAGGTTCTAGTCTAGATCCACTGAACAGCTCCCCATTCTCTCTCCCCCAGTCCCTGACAATCAGTATTCTAATTTCTTTCTCTATGGATTTGACCACTCTAGATACCTCAGACAAAAGAAATTGCACAGTATTGATCTTCTTGTGGCTGGCTTCTTTTTTTTTTTTTTTCACTTTATTAAATTCTTTTATTGGTACATTGTAGGTATACAACACAAGTACATTTCTCATTGGAAATTGTAACTTTACATAATGCATCTTGGTTCTTATTTTTTCCCCATTCCTAGCCCTCCCTTCATGCCCTCCACCCTTCCCTATTTACAAAGACTTTAATTTCCATTTTTTCCATTTCTCATCATTTTTCCTTTCCCTTCTTTCCTTTCCCCTGCCCCTCCCACTACCCCTACCCCTTTGGACCTTTTCTTCCTGTTTTACATTATTGATTATTCATTCTAATCATTGGTACATTTTAGGTATACAATATAATGACATTCATCATTGGAAATTTGCACCTTTACATAGTCTCTCTTGGTTTTTATTTTTCACCCTTGCCCAGCCCTCCCTTCAACCCCTCCATTCCTCCCTATTTACAAAGATTTTGTTCCTATTTTTCCATTTTCTTATATTAATCCCATTCCCTTCTATCCTTTCCCCTAGCCCTCCCACTTCCTTCCCCTTTTCCCCTTTTCTTCCTATTTCACATTACCTATTATACATTTAGTCCTTATTTACACTTTCAGATTCTCACACCAGAGAAACTATTAGGAATTTATACATATGTGTCCTATTTATTTCACTTAAGAGTATCGCCTCAATGTGCATCCACTTAGCTATAAATATCTCTAATTTCTCATTTTTTATGGCTGAGTACTACTGCATTTTATAAAAAACCCCACATGTTCTTTATCCAGTCTCCAGTTGATGGGCATTTGGGCTGTTTCCAAGTTTTAGCTTCACAAACTGTGCTGCTATGAACATGGGTGCACATATATCACTGTGGTATGATTCTTTTAATTCTTTGGGGACGATCCACAGTGGTGGAATAGTGGGGTCAAATGGGACTTCCAGTCCTAGTTCTTTGAGGTATCTCCATACTGATTTCCACAGTGTTTGCACCAGTCTACACTCCCACCAGCAGTGGAGCAGGGTTCCTCTTTCCCCACAGCCCCGCCAGCATTTGTTATTGGTTGATTTCATGATAGCAGCCATTCTTTCTGGAGTGAAGTGGAATCTCAGCGTTCTTTTCATTTGCATCTCTTGAATGACCAGTGATGTTGAACATTTTTTCATGTATTTATTTGCTATTTCTACTTCTTTGTGTGAGAAATGTCTGTTCATTTCAGATGCCCATTTTCGGATTGGGTCTTTAAATTTGGTAGGTCTGATCTTTTTAAGTTCTTTGTAGATTTGAGATAGTAGACCTTTGTCTGAGGTAGAGCAGGTGAAGATTTTTTTTCCCACATTGTGGATTGTCTCTTCACACTGCTGGTGGTTTCTCTTGCTGTGCAGAAGCCTTTTAATAAGAAGAGATCCCATTTGTTGATTGTTTGTGTTAGTTCACGGGCAACTGAGGTTTTGTTCATAAAATCTTTTCCTACACTGATGTCTTCAAGAGTTCTACCTAACCTCTGTTCCAACTGGTTCAGAGTTTCTATTTTAATATTTAGATCTTTAATCCATTTTGATTTTAGTTTAGTGCATGGTGAGAGATATAGGTCTAGTTTTAATCTTTGGCAAGTTGAAGCCCAATTTTTCCAGCACCATTTATTAAAGAGGCTATCTTTCCTCCAGTGAGGGTGTTTGGCTTCTTTATCGAAGATGAGATGGCTGAGTGTGTCTGGTGTTGTTTCTGCATCTTCTATTCTGTTCCACTGGTCCTCAGGTCTGTTTCTTTGCCAGTACAATGCTGTTTTTATCACAGTAGCTTTTAGTAGAGTTTCAGGTTGGGGATTGTGATACCCCCTGCCATGTCTCTGTTACCTAGAATTGCTTTTGCTATTCTGGGTCTCTTCTTGCTCCAAATGAATTTTTGGATTGCTTTCTCAAGGTCCATGAAGTATGCTGCTGGGATCTCAATTGGAATTGCATTAAATCTATATAGCAGTTTTGGAAGTATGGCCATTTTCACTATGTTAATCCTTCCTACCCAGGAGCAGGGGATGTCTGTCCATTTTCTGATATCATCTTCAATCTCTCTTTTCAGAGTGCCATAGTTTTCAGAGAAGGGGTCTTTGATTTCTTTTGTTAGGTTGATTCCTAGGTATTTCAGTTTTTTGGATGCTATTGTGAAAGGAATTCTTTGCCCTATTTCTCTCTCCGTGAGTCTGTCATTTGTGTAGAGGAAAGCTATTGATTTTTGTGTGTTGACCTTGTAACCAGCTACTTGACTGAATTTGGCTATTAAGTCTAGAAGACTTTTGGTGGAGTTCTTGGGGTCTCCTATATAGAGTATCATGTCATCTGCAAATAATGACAATTTGACTTCTTCATTTCCTATCTTTATTCCTTTTATTTCTTTCTCTTGTCTAATTGCCGTGGCTAATGTTTCCAGAACTATATTGAACAAGAGTGGTGATAGTGGACATCCTTGTCTTGTTCCTGATTTTAGTGTGAAAGATTTCAGTTTTTGACCATTTAGTATGATATTGGCTGTTGGTTTTTCATAGATGGCTTCTCTCAGTTTGAGGTAGAGACCATCTATTCCAATTTTTTGTAGGATTTTTAACATAAATGCATGTTGGATTTTGTCAAATGCTTTTTCTGCATCTATGGAGATAATCATGCGGTTTTTGTCCCTGGCTCTATTGGTATAGTGTATTACATTAATTGATTTGCATATATTGAACCATCCCTGCATCCCTGGGATGAATCCCACTTGATCAGGGTGTATGATTTTCTTGATGATCTTCTGCATTCTGTTTGCCCTTATCTTATTAAGGATTTTTGCATCTATGTTCATTAGTGAGATTGGCCTATAGTTCTCCTTTTCGGTTGGGTCTTTCTCTGCTTTGGGGATCAAGGTGATGCTTGCTTCCAGGGATAAATTTGGGAGTACTGCTTCCCTTTCAATTTCATTGAAGAGTTTGAACAGTAGTGGCAGCAGTTCCTCTCTAAATGTCTTGTAGAATTCAGCAGTGAAGCCATCAGGGCCCAGGCTTTTCTTAGTTGTTAAGTTTTTAATTACATTTTCAATTTCATTGGTTGATATTGGGTTGCTTAGAATTTCAAGTCTTCTTCACTCAACTTTGGTAATTCATACATGTCTAGGAGTCTGTCCATTTCTTCTGTGTTTTCTGTCTTATTGGCGTATAGGTTCTTGAAGTAGGTATTGATGATCCTCTGGATTTCTGCTGGGTCTGTTGTAATTTCACCCTTTTCATTCCTAATTGCATGGATTTGGGCCTTTTCTTTCCTTTTTCTGACAAGGTTGGCTAAGGGTTTGTCAATTTTGTTGATTCTTTCGAAGAACCAACTCTTGGCTTCATTGATTTTTTGTATCATTCTCTTAGTCTCCATTGCATTGATTTCTCCTCTGATCTTTATCATTTCCTCCCTTGTATGAGCTCTGGGGTTGTCCTGCTCTTCTTTTTCTAGAAGCTTGAGGTTCAGCATCAGGTTGTTTAATTGGGCTCATTCTGTTTTCCTAATATGCGTATTCACTGCTATGAATTTCCCTCGTAAGACTGCTTTCATTGTGTCTCATAGATTCCGATATGTTGTATTGTCATTGTCATTTAATTGAAGGAACTGTCTGATTTCTTCTTTAATTTCCTCTGTGACCCATTGGTTATTCAGAAGTGTGTTGTTCAATTTCCACATGTTTATGAAATTTTTTGAGTTTCTTTTGCTATTGCTCTCCAATTTCATTGCACTATGGTCTGATAATATGTAGAGGATAACTTCAATTCCTTTGCACTTACTTAAACATGTTCTCTGTGTGAGTATGTGGTCTGCTTTGGAGAATGACCCATGTGTAGCTGAGAAGAATGTGTATTCTGATTTTGTGGGGTGGAACACTCTGTAAACATCTGTTAAGTTCATTTGTTCAAGAGTTCGATTGAGTTCCTGTATTTCATTACTTATTTTTAGTCTAGTTGATCTATCTATTTGTGACAGTGCGGTGTTGAGGTCTCCCACTACAATTGTATGAGTCCATATAAGACTTTTCATGTCCGTTAGTATTTGTTTTATATAGTTGGGTGCACTAGTGTTTGGTGGATAGATATTTATGATTGTCATCTCTTCCTCTTGGATTGTTCCCTTTACAAGGATGTAGTGTCCTTCTTCATCTCTCTTAATCAGTGTTGGTTTGAAATCTACTTGATCTACAAAGAGGATAGCTACTCCTGCTTTTTTTGGGGTTCCCATCACATGGAGTATTGTTTTCCACCCTTTAACTTTCAGTCTATGAGTTTCCTTTTGAATTAAGTGTGTTTCTTGTATGCAGCATATTGTTGGATTTTGCTTCTTGACCCATTCTGCCGGTCTATTTCTTTTGATTGGTGAATTGAGACCATTAACATTGATGGTTATAACTGAAACGTATGAACTTGTCATTGCCATGACTTTTTCTTTTGGTTGGGTTCTCCCCCTTTACATTTAATTTCTTGTCATGCCAGATGGGTTCATTCTGCTTTGCTTCCTGGGGTTGTGATCCTCAATGTCTGTTCCTAGGATATTGTGTAAAATTCTTTGGAATGCTGGTTTGGTATTCATGAAGTTCCTAAGGTGCTCTTTGTCATGAAAGTATCTTAGTTCTCCACCCATTTTGAAAGATAGTTTTACAGCGTACATCAATCTGGGTTGGAGGCTGTTTTCTTTTAGGGCTTGGAATATGTCACTCCAAGCTCTTCTTGCCTTGATGGTTTGTGTTGAGAAGTCTGGTGTGATTCTGATGGGCTTTCCTTTGTATGTGATTTGTTTCTTTTCTCTGACTGCTTGGACAACTTTGTTCTTCTGTTGAGTTTCTGGAATCTTAACAATTATATGCCTCTGTGTAGATTTTTTTGATCAAGGCTATTTGGGGTCCTATATGCCTCACTTATCTGTATGTCAAGCTCTTTTCCCCTGCTTGGGAAGTTTTCTGCCATTTTTTCTGTGAAGAGATTTTTTATGTCATCTGAACTCTCTCCTGTTTCTTCATTGACTCCAATCAGTCTTATATTATTCTTCTTTGCATCATCTAGCAGCTGCTGGATTGATTTCTCATGGTCCCTTATAATTTTGAAGCAATTTTTCTTTTCCTGGTCACTAATTGTAATCTTATCTTCTATATCTGAAATTCTGTCCTCACATTGGCTCATTCTGCTGTGTAGACTTTCAGTGGAGTTTTTCATGTCCTGGAAATCTATTTGCATCTGTTTTATGGATTCCATTTGTTTCTTATGTTGGGATTCCATCATGTTCCTGAGCTCCTCTCTAGATTTATTAATCATGTCTTGCACTAGGGGCACAATTTCTCCTGATATCTGAGAAATTATTTCTGATTTCCTTTTTTCCAGATCGCCTTTTGTTGCCAGTTCAGTGGGTCCAGGTGGTTGATTATCAGAGTGTTCCATCTCATTTCCCTTTGGGGTTGCTGTAGGTGATCTGGAAGTCTGGCTTTGAGACTTATTTATGTGTTTTCTCATTTTGACGGGGGGGGGGGGGTTGCTGTTGGCACTTGCATGGATTCCCTCCTCTGAGCTGAGAGAGGTGAGACAGGGGCCGGGAGCAGTGATAGGGATGGTGGCCCACAGCCCTTTCCTGTGGGCTGGGAGCAGCAGGAGGGATGGTGGCCAGGAAGCCTCTTCTTCTGGACCAGGAACAGTGGGATGGTGGCTCAGAAGCCCCTACCTCTGGGCTGGGAGCAGTGGGAAGGATGGTGGCCTGGAAGTCCCTTCCTCTGGGCCAGGAGCGGCGGGACAGAAGGTGGCCCAAAAGCCCTTTCCGCTGGGCTGGGAGCAGCCGGAGGGATGGTGGCCGGGAAGCCCCTCCCTCTGGACCAGGAACAGTGGGACGGCGGCTCAGAAGCCCCTACCTCTGGGCCAGGAGCAGCGGGACTCAGTACCTTGGTCTGGTGGTTGGGTGTCCTCTGTATCTTTGTAGTGTGGAACCAGGTGGCTGTACAGAGGAGTGGGGAGGGCGGGTCCAGTGGATTGTTGCCGGGGCATGGGCCGATTCTGTGTGTTCCGTGTGACTCAGGACCTTGGTGGGGCATGCGCAGACCTGCCTGTCTGCAGCGGGCTGATTCGGCGTGTTTCCGTGTGACTTGGGACCTCGGTAGGGTGTCGGCTTATTTTCTTTTTACAATGTTCTTAAGATTCATCCATATGTATCATGTGTATTTCATTTTTTAAAAAAAAATGTAGGTCCATTAGTTTCTTTAGTTTTTTTATTAGTATGTGTTTACAGTACATAAAGATTTCAATTATCATGGGGAGTTGGTACATGTATGTAATACATCTTCATTCTTTTTTCTCTCTTTTTAAAAAGGCTGAATAGTATTTCCTTGGAGGTATATACCACGTTTTGCTTATGCATCTATCTATCCATGGGCAATTGAGCTGCTTCCTTTTCTTGGTTATTATGATAATGCTATGAACATGGGTGTACAAATATTTTTTTGACTCGAGGTTTTCCATTCTTTTGGATATATGTCCAGAAGCAGAATTGCTGAATTGTATAATAATTCTATGTTTAAATTTTTGAGAAACTACTATGCTATTTTTCAAAGTGCTGTACTATTTTACATTCTTATCAACAATACACAAGAGCTCCAATTTCTTCACATTTTTACTAACACTTGCTATTTGCTGTGTTTGTGGGTCGTTATGGTAGGAATTCTATATATGTGTATACTGAGGATTGAACTTAGGGCCTTTGTGCTGAGAGCCTTTTTAAAATTGAGACAGGGTCTCACAAAGTTGCTAAATTGCCCCGGCTGGATTCAAACTTGTAATCCTCTTGCCTCAGTTTCCCAGAGTGCTGGGATTAAAGGTGTTTGCTTGCATGATTTTTTAAAATGTATTCTGGGTATTAATCCCTTGTTTTAGATGTGACATGCAAATCTTCTCTCTCATTTGTATAGTTTGCTTTTTCACTCTATTGATTATGTCCTTTGATGCACCGAAGTTTTAAATTTTAATGTTATTCAACTTATATATTTTCCTCTTGTTTCTGTGCTTTTGGTGTCATATTCAAGAAATCATCGCCAAATCTAATATCATGAAGATTTCCCCTATATTTTCTTCTAAGAGTTTTACAGTTTTAGGTCTTACGTTAGGATTTAGATAAATTTTGAGTTAACTTTTGGTATATTTTTTGCATGTACTATTTGATTTTTTAAAAGCGTGTATATGTATTATTTGACAGAAATTTAAATTAATAAATTTTAAAAATGAAAGAAAGATAAGCAATATAATTTTTATTTTATTTTATTATTATTTTTTTTGGTACCGGAGATTGAACTCGGGTCCTTGAGCCTGCACAGCAGGCAGTGAAACCGCTGAGCTAAATTCCCGGCCCTATTTTTATAATTATTATTTTCTTGCAGTGCTGGGGATTGAATCCAGGGCCTCATACATGCTAGGCAAGTACTTCACCACCCAGCTACATCCTCAGCCCATCAATATAGATATATATTTTTTAATGACACAAATGTACCATGACTTGAAATTATAGTTCATTTTATATGTATTCATGTTTCATAATTGTTAGATTATTGTGGAGCTGATGATGTAAAATTTTAACTAAGAAATTCAATATCTGATGACTATTGAAAATTTGAGAACCCAAATCTTTCCATTTTGGAGGTAAAAAACCTAGTAAAAATAAGCAAACAAAATAAAAGCATGCAAAAAACAAATAAAAATTGTCCCCTACATCTCATTCTCAAAAATACAGTATCTCAAACTTTTTCTTAGACTCTTGATAGTACAATTTCATCACTGTTAAAGAATAAAACAATAAAAATAGGGTATAAAATGTACTTTAAGTTAAATAGAAAAGGATCAAATACTATTTCCTAATTAGTGAAGTTTAGCAAGTTATTTTATAAATTATTATTAGTTTTCCCCTATATAGCTATAGTTCTCAAATAAGAGGATGGGATAAAGAATTGGGAAAGAGGAGGAAGAGGAAGAAAATAGAAGGGAATGAAATTCTTTGTATATAGAAATCATTATTTCCAATACTTTCAAGAGGGATTGAGTTTTTTTTTTCTTAAATTACTTTCCAGAGAGAATATCTTAAAATTATTTAAAATTTGTTTGCAAAAAGAACTCTGATTTTCCTGAATATAATCGCCCTTTGAAAAGCCAATGAAGGGCTGGGGATTTAGCTCAATGGTTCAATCACCTGCCTCACAAGCTCAAGAACCCGAGTTTGATCCCTGGTACCAAAAAAAAAAAAAGAAAAAAAGAAAAAGCCAATGAAATGTATGTTTTAGGCCAAAGGAAAAGAAAACTGATATTGTTTCCACTATGTTGATGGCAGAACTCAAGAGACTGAGAGTAAATCTTTTATTTTTTTAAATTTTTTGGTGCTGAGGATCGAACTTGGGACCTTGCGCTTGTGAGGCAGGTGGCGGAACCACTGAGCTAAATCCCCGGCCCATAAATCTTTTACTTTTAATGCAAAATTTTAATGCCTAAAACGTAGACAATTATGCTTAGGATTTCTACTAATGGATACCACATGTTAGACTCACTAACTTGAGCTGCCAGGTAGAGAATACTATGTTAAAGCTATTCAGATAATAAATAGCTATCTAGGTTCATTTCAGCTCAGGCAAGTCAACTGTATTGAATGTGAGTGAAACATTAATTCTTTATAAGAACATATGCAATTGGCAGACACTTTGACATGTAATATACATTAGTCCAGTCTGCTGCCCCAATGGAATCATTTTATTCTTAGCTGCAGTCTGCACTTCCAGGCATGCCTATCTCCAATCTCCTGAATCTGTCTTTGGGGTATCGCTTACATGTACTTACAAAACATACATTTTTAAACAGACACACGCATGAGAATGGTTCTAGTTTTTCAAAAGTGTTAGTTTGTCATTATTTCTATTTGTTCTGGAAATATCACACGAGTTTCTTCCTCCCTCTGGGACCACTGCCTGAGTTTGTCTCTATCCTTGGGACTTTGACAACTACCCTCTCCCCTTTCTTTTCTGAAGTCCTAGCAAAACAAAGGAAAGAGAACATTACATGCTAATGTTGGACCCAAAGGACACCTGGGGCTTGTTTTGGTTCCAGAATTTAACAAAAAAAATTTCAAGAAAGGAAAAGGGAGAGGCAGGTCTTTCCCAGAGAGGGCCTGCTATGCTACAGAGATTCTTCTCATGGGGCGGTCTTGCTTTTGAAAGCCAGCCCTAGGAAGCAGCAACAGGAAATGCAGAAAGGAATAACTCTATTAGACTCATTTTGGTTTTTTTTAAAAGAATTTTATTTTATTGGTACAGTTTAGGTGCACAATATAATGCCATTCATCATTGGAAATTTGCACCTTTACATAGTCTCTCTTGGTAGACTCATTTTTCTTTCTGTTTTACAGCACAGTTTTTGTGTTCTTCCCCCTAGATTTTGGATGGAAGTCACATTTTCCTGTGACTTGCACGAATTCCTTAACCAGAAAGAGTGAGTGGAGTGGGTTGGGTTGAGAGGGGTCAAACAATGCTGTCCAAATTCTGGCTGACCCTCTTCACTTACTCTAGGGAGGGTGACGAGGGGAAGCGCAGACTTTCATAATGTAGTTGCCTCCTTATATAGCATAGCATTGGTTTCATACTTTGTATGACGTTATTGTAAATAATTTTGCTCAAATTTTGAGACGAGAGTCTTTGTGACTTCTAAGGAGCTCTTGGGGCTGTCTGCCTGCTTGGGATAGGCAGGAGAGGTCAAGTGAAGACTCATCTCACCACACCCTCGACCCCTTCTTTCCAGAACAAAACCAGGGTTTCCTTGTTCTATTGTTTATGCTTCTGTCTATGTGACGGACACTCTGGAGGGCAGTGGATTCCAAGTCCTCTACCTTTCCCGGTTTTAAAACCTTTGCACTGTGCTGTGTTTAACAATATCTCATGTAGCTTCAAGATGGAGTAGATCTTTGCCTTTCACAGGAGTCTTTGCCTTGAAGTAGTTCTCATTTTGGAGGAACTGTAAGCATTTGAAATTTTGCTGATGCACAAATTTGAGCTTCAAGCTCTGAGAGTTTGCTTGGGATCCAGTGAGATGGCTGAGTTCACTTATTTATTTGAAGAGATGGGAGCTTGATATGTCGCTCAGGCTGGCTCCAAATTCCTGGGCTCAAGTGATCCTCTTGTCTCGGTCCCCACAGGATTTCAGGGACTACTGAGTAGTTGAGATCATATTTTTGGCTCCAAGATGCTACTTTAAAATATAAATTCTGGGGCTGGGGATTTAGCTCAGAGGTTCTGGCGCCTGCCTTGCAAGCGCAAGGTCCCAAGTTCAATCCCCAGCACCAAAAAACAAAAACAAACAAACAGATAAAATATAGATCCTGCATTTCATCCCCAGTTTGTTTTTTATATAAACTGAGCAGTTCTTGGTTTTAGATCAAGCATTGGGAAATTTTTTTCTATAAAGAGCCAGATAGTAAATATTTTAGGTTTTGTAGGTCACATGTGATATCTGCTGAATATTCTTTTTCCTCTTTTTCTTTTTATAACCTTAAAAAAAATGTAAAGATGGGCTGGGGATTTATCTCAGTGGTGAGCAAGGCCAAGGTCCTAAGTTCAATCCCCGGTACCAAAAAAAAAAAAGATTGTTTTTTATCTGAGGGTTTTAAAGAGCAATTTAGGAGGCTGGATTTGGCTGGTGATCATAGCTTGTTGACCTCCACTTTAGGTAATGTCATCCTTACTTTAAGATTATGGCTCATCACTTAGAGAGGGGAAGTAATTAATCCAGGTCACACAGCTCACAATGAGGAAGACCTTTGCCTGTTTAGCTCCAAGCCCATGTGTTTTCCACTGTCCCATAGATTTCTTAGATATATTTCACCATCTCATATACTTCGTAGTTCTTTCCATAGTCTCCATAAAAATAGAGACACCAGTTTGGTGTTTTGCTTGTTTTGTTGTTGTCGTTGCTATTATCATTTTCCTCGAACCTTTTCCCGCAAGAAACTCATCTAACAGAATGGTCTCATTTTTCAGAAATGCGATGAAAAACTAATATGAAACAGAATGTAGGCCAGATTAGGTACCAATGATCTTGTCTTGCTGTAGTTTGCTAATGAAGATGATTTTAACAGACATCTCACACTTGAGGATAAAGTCATTTTGATGTAAACTGCATCCAGTCAACACATATTTTTGCTTACTAATTTTAAAAAACAAATTCAGTAGAGCAAAAACTCCCAACAAACAGGCTAAAGAAGGCTAAAACCATACTTGGGAGCATCCCTGAGCTACTAGACTCTTGCCGAAGCTTAGGAGTTTCTGTAAGTCACTTGTTTCTCACCTGGAACTGGGTATGACATGAGGAGGGAGTTGAGGATCTTTCCTGAACCAGTTGTTCTATCCTCTGTGAGTGGGAGGCAGTATTGTATGGTGGCTTCAAGCCTGCCTGGCCTGGGCTTGCTTCTTTGTCTTGTGTCACTTGACAGTTTTGTATTAACTGGCAAGTTATTCAGGCTGAATATCTGAGTCTTCCCTTATGTTAACCAGGAAAACTACAGTATAGACCTCATTGACAACACAGGTTCACTAAATGAGATAATGTGTGTACAGCACTTAGTAGTAATCATGCAAACATTATTTTTGTTGTTATTCTCTCCTCAACAGGTGCACAAATAGGCCTTGGGGCTCAGCATGCTTCAGACAGGCTTTTTAGTTACATTTCTCTTTTGCTCCAGGACATAGCTTCATCCCCTTATCATTCATGTTGTTATTGGATTGTCCTTACCCCCGTGTTCTGTGATCTCAGGACTGTAATGAAGGGGTCACGCTTACTCCCTATTCCTGCACTTTCAGAGGGAAAGAGAATTCACACAGGAAGACACTAGCTAATTAAATAACTGAACAATCTGGCAGCCAGTAGAGACTGGCATAATGAATCAAGAAAATGAGAATATTGTTCTAGAAATGATATGTGTGGTAGATTGAAGCTGGGTGAAATCCTAAGATAGGAGCTAAGAGTCTGTTTTAACAATTTAGATTTTAGGGTAGGGTTTCCCAAGCTTGTCAAGTCCTAAGCATTCCCTGAGATGCTTATTGCCTAGAGGGATTCCTGAAATTCCTAGGTGACCTATAGACCTACTGAATAGAACTAGACAGAAAAACCTGGAATATGCAGTTTAAATACATCTCCCTGGTGATGCTTATAGAAATACTGCTGTCAAAGCAGATGGTAATATAATGGGGGACACAGGGATAAAATGCCTCTCATTAATTTTTAGAAGTAATAACTGCCACTTCAGCGGCTCCTATAGAAGATATCTTTGCATCTCTGCTTTCTGGTTATATGTGAGTCTGTGTATATTTGTAATATTGTGACTGCCCATCTTCACTGTACATTAGAATCACTACAGAAACTAGAAGAATCAATTTCTGGACCCCATTCTAGATCAATTAAAGTAGAACCTTTTCAGTTGGATTCCCTGATTTTATTTATGTTTTTAAAGTTCTCCATTTATTCAAATATGTGCTCAGGCCTGAGAATGATTGCCTTGCCTGTGTGCGTGCCTATGGTATTCTAGTTATTATTTTTATTTTAAAAATAAACTTTATTAGGATATTTTACATGTAGTCTATTTTAGCTACTTTCACACTCCAAAGATCTTTAAGGGGTTCAGAATATACGCTGCTGGTTCACATCAGCTTGGAGGATGGGTATAACTATGACAATGACTGGGGCTCGTTTATCTCTGTATTGTGATTATAATTAAGGCTTCACATAGTGGATTTTGAAAGAGCACAGGCCTCTTTCAGGATCACTGGGAGCCAGATATACACACATCTGTCCCTCCGGGTCCTCACAAGGTCACTAGGGCACTGCAGGAGAACCCGAGGCAGCCCCGGGGAAGTGTTCAGACTCTTAGAACCCTCCTCTGAAGCATCGCAGGCTGGAGAAAATGGTGCTCCCTATTTCGGCTCCCAAGGCCATCTGGCTGGGCTTCTCCAGCAGTCTTGAGGACAATGAATTAGGAGCTAGCATCTCCATTACCTGTTTGGTGTTCCACTTTGTGCCTCCAGGAGGCCCTGTGAGGCATTCAGGGTTTGTAAAGTGATGATTAAAGATGTTATAACAATTAAACCATGATGGCTTTTAGGAAACCCAAACCCTGAAAAATCAGGCCCCCAAATGCTCATGTCATTTAAAATGGTATCACTTTGGAAATATCTAGATGGTGACTGTACTTGCTTCCTCCTGATATATTGGTTGGACATTGATTTTCTAGAGCTTTGTAGCAGAGTATAATTGTACTCAAGGGTTGGATGGCACCTATAATCAATCATGTCTTTTGGAAGGCTGGAAATATTAACACCAAATTCACATTAACTGAAGAAGCAAGAGCCCCTGGATAAGTAAAAACAATGTCAGAGAGGTTAATAGCACCTCATGCAGCAGATTCACACACAGATCTGTCTACTTAATGGACCGGGGCTAGCAACTGTCACATGGAGAGAAAACAGAAATGATCAGAATAATTCAACGTGGAGATGTTTTGAAAATAAAACTTACAGCTGAAGCAACTTTTTATGAACTGTCATTAACAATGTACCTACTCATTAACAAGGTCATTGACAATGTACCTCATTAAGAAGGTACCTTCCTACCAAAATGGGCTCTGCCATGCTGAGGGGATGATTTTTCTATCAATAACTTTCTTTTACAGTAATTTTGTGTTTGTTGCCTGTTGTAGCTACTTTAACATCTCTTATGCCCTCAGGTTGTCCTTTATTATCCGAGGGGATGAGAAAACTCATTCGATTTTATTTATATTTTGGTGTGATAATTAAGTGCAACCATCCAATCAAAATGGAGATATGTATTCTAGTTTTTCTTCATGTGTGTGAGTACTACAGATGATGAAGCCGAATGGGTACAGGGGTTCTTGCCTTCCTTCTATTTGACATCCCAAGTGCAGCTGCAGGCCACGCTGGTTAAACTTAGGGTGTAGGCAGTGGGAGAGCCTGAGTTTCATTCCCTGGAGACTCCTTTATCTCCAATCTGCAATAAAAGGGGTTTTTATGTCAGGGCCTCTTGTCCCCCCGAGGCGAGGTGGAGGAAGGCTGTTGGTCTCACTGGTAAGGAACTGCAGTGGGGGAAAGCTGAGCTTGAAACCAAAGGCTCCAGGTGGACCCTTTGCACAGGAAACAAAGCTTGGTCTGGGGCGGGGGTGTGTGCGGCTGAGAAAAAAGCCAGGGCTGGTGTTGCTAAACCAGCAGGGAGCCCCACAGGGCCCGAGCGGATGGAGAGAGAATGGATGCCAGCTGCGGGACGGGACTTCGGAGGGGTGAGTCCCCCAGGTGCGTAATACACACTCCGATCTCTGAGGCCAGCAAGGACTGGGGAGCACCCCGGAAGCACGAAGTTTCCTTTCCCCCACTTCAAGATGCCACTGTGGGGAGCAGAAGGGGTAGGGGAGGAGATTTGAAAGATTGAGCTATTTTGAAAAGAAGTATTGTAAACAAAAGCAGACTGCTTAATGCAGAATGACTGGGAATTATTTCGGAGCGAGTTTAAAGTTCTCCTCTACCTAGAAGGAGGTTGGAGGTTGCAGTGCAAGATCACCCAGACAGCAGAAGTAAGAAGCTGTGTGTGCTTCGCCTCACAGTTGTGTGATGAAATGTGGCTCACTGTGGCTCTGTGATTCAGTCAGACAAATGGGAAGGCACCGCTCTCTGTTCCGAGGACAGATGCGATTGGTATCACTCAGAGCTGATCACTGAGAAGATCAAGAGAGGTGGGGACTTCTGAAATGTTGTATTTTTGTATCTCTAAATTTGCATGTGCATCGGTGAGGCTCTTACAAATGTGAAGACATGGAGTGCAAAAAAAAAGCTCTTTCCTTTTGCTTCTCCAAGTGTTCTTCATTTCTGTCCCTCGCCCGGAGAGTGGTATGTCATCAAGCACCGCAAACAGGTTTCCCACTGCAGGGACCACATCGTGGGGCCTCAAAGGAAAAAGTTCCTTTTGAACACACTTAATAAATGACTCTCTGAGGCAGGATATCAGGAAAGATTCCACATATGTAACAGCAGATGATAAATCCTGGTAATTTACATCCATAGGTCACTCTAAGGACATTTCTGATTTATGGCTTGGAATTGAGGAAAGTCTAACTCCATTCAGGATCCTGGTAAGGCAGAGAAAGAAGCAGCGCTCACGCCTGCCATCTGGTGTGAAACAGAGGTAAACACAGCCATATTTTCCCGACTGAATGCGAATCTGTTCCCGGAGAATGCCCCTAAGTCCGATTCCTTCCTAGGTCTGACAGTCTTGTGTATCTTTGACACAAACACACAACGTGCCCTGCTCCGCGCTTCCTGGCGCCCCCTCCGCAGCACCCGTCTTCCTCTCGCTCACTCTCGGACGTCCGGGTTCTGCCTGAGCGCCGCGCTGCCCTGCACCATCGCCCTGCAGGGGGAGCGCAGCGCATCACGGCCTCGACAATTGCTCCTAATTTGAGCTCCGTTCCTGCCTGTGAAAGTTTGCAACTTGACTGTACGTAAGTTGGGGACTTACTGTATTTTTTTTTTTTTTACCTTGTAGATACTGTAGTCTTCTTGATGCCTTCTGTTAATATTCTTAAACTCACAGAAAAACAATGGTCTGCATTCTGTGTTTAATGATGTATGAATTTCCCATATATATTTGATTTTGCAGTTTGGCTTTAAAAAAAATCATAGTAACAGGAACTTGAAAGCAGAAGGGGTTGCAGCATATAAAATGAGGAACAGAAAAAAATAATAGCGATTCCCTCACGATGATATTTTCCTCTTTACAATTAAATTTTTTTTTTTTGGTACCAGGGATCAAACTCGGAACCTTGCGCTTGTGAGGCAGGCGGCAGAACCACTGAGGTAAATCCCTGGCCCCCAATTCAATTCTTTTTTTGATTGGAACATTGTGGGTGTGAAGTAAGAACCACAATGAAAGCAGCAGAAATGTCTCTGGACATTTCCAAGTCAGATTTGGATTTACAGTGCAATGAAATTCAGGGACAACTAGGACAACCCCTGTTCTGACTCTCTGGGTCTAAAGTTTCCCAGGATGCAGGATTTTCATGCTAAAATGGGAAGCATCCCCAGGAAACCTGGATGATTTCATCACCCTTGGTCAGAGTCTCAAATGAGGTATACTTAAAAATTAAAACATAAACCAAAGAAGCTATGTACAGTGGACCCTTGACTTATAAACTCAGTTTGTTCCTGAGGGCTGGTTTGTCAATTGCCTTCAAAATCTCTTGGCTGTATAATTCTAGGTTACACTTTCTTCCAGGCAGATCTCAGTGTCCTTAGAGACACTGCCCCAGGATTTCTCAGTTAACCCCACACAGGAAAGGATGTTGTAAAGTTCCTTCCAGAACTCTTTAAGGTTACATCTGTATCTGAGACCATCTGGAAGCACAAGTGGCCGGCATTCAGGTCATAACTCAAGACTTTGGTTGTAAGTTAAAACTAAAAACCAGGTTGCAACCCAAGCTGTTCATATGTCAGACCGGTTGTAACTTGAGGGCCCACTGCATTTGGAAGTGGTGGTTTCAAGCTGATAAGGAAGATGAGCCGAAGAGATATGCAGATATCTTATACTTTTTATTATTTTCAGTTTCTTTTCTCACTCAGCCTATGCTGTTCTCAGAGTAGGAGAGAAGGACTTTCTAAAGCACTGGGGAGCTGGAGTCTGTCCTACTATTCAGGGACATCTGGTGCAGACTGCACAGTCACTGGGTAAAAGTAGGGCCTCGCTGGATTTGGTTCAAAAACTAGTAGATCCTGACATTTGCTAAACTTCCTTAAATGGAAATACATGACTATTAGTTTAAGTTCTTCAAGAATGACAATATGAGTATATTAGCTTGGTATCACTGTAACAAAATACCTAAGATAATTAACTTGTAGAGAGAAAAGGTTAATTTTGACTCACAGTTTTAGAGGTTCTCTCTAGTCCGTGATTGGGGTGGAGGAGTTGGATGGCAACAGCATGCCCACAGGTCAGAGCAAACCACCCACTTCCTGGCCAGTAAGCAAGAGGGGAAGAGGAAGAAAAGAGAGGAAGAGAAGGCCCGGGGATTTAGCTCAGTGGTTCCCGTGCCTGCCTTGCAAGTGCAAGGTCCCGAGTTCGATCCCTGGTACCAAAAAAAAAAAAAAAAAAAAAGAGAGAGAGAGAGAGGAAGAGGTAGGGGTCAGGTTCCCGCAGTCTCTTTTGAAATCATGCATCCAGTGACCCAAGGACTTCCCACTAGGCGCCATCTCCCACTAGCATCACCCTGCGGAGCCAGGCCCTCTGACCCAGGCCTTTGGGGGTCACTCAATATCCAAACAGTAGTGATCAGTGTGAGAATAAAAGAGTTGATGGTTAGGAAGACTTCAGCCATGTCACAGGTCTAATAGAAGTCTGCTGGGGAAGAAGTTACCTGACTTAGTCCTGTTAGGGATGCAAGGGGCCAGGAAAAAAAGACAAGCACACTGCATCCGGCCTGTTCTTAGAAACCATTCTTGCTGCTGATTTTAAGTTTAGTGTCTTCATTTAGAGCAAAAACCTAAGTTCACATGTTCATGGATACGTATGCACTGATGTCTTTCTGCTCGTGGTGCAGTTTTCTCTAACTCATAACCCACCCGAATTAGCAGTGTGATGGAAGTTACAGTCACTCATCTGGTTTTGCTACCTGGCTTTTCCTCATCATCTAATAGAACTAGCCCCTCCCAATAGAAAGACATAAAGTGAAAAGTAAACCCCCTTCCTACCCATCTACTTCAGCTGATATAATCCCTGTAGAATTTTCTTGTATAACCTCAAAATTTTGATGTATATTTTAAAAACCAGATCTTTTAAAAAACACACACATAATATGCAGACTATTGCAGTACTTACTTTCTTTTTACTTTAACAGTATATCTTCAGCATCTTGCTAAATATATTATTTTTAAATGATACTGTGTGTTCTACCATGTGAGTGTTCCCTAACTTTTCCCTCAGCCTCCTACTGACAGACTAAGATTATTTCTAGTATTTTATACTTACAAATGAAACCACAGTGAATAGCATTGTACATAGGTCACTTAACATATGTGTAATAATACTGGTGAATTAAATACCTGGAAATGAAATCACTAGGTCAAAACATATATATGTTTGTAAATCCAATAGCTTTTGCCAAATACTTTCCACAGAGATTGTTATAAATCTAGACTTTCACCAGCAATGTCTGAAAAGGACCTTTTCCGCACACCTCTAACCGCATAGTTTTATTAAACTTTTTTCATTGTAAATCTGATAGATGAAAAATAGTATTCTAAAGCTTGGGGCTGTAGCTCAGTGTTAGAATACTTGCCTAGCATGCATGAGGCATTGAGTTTGAGGCCCAGGACTGAAAGAAAAAAATATATATATAATATTCTAGGAAATCTATTTATTTTACTTCACAAAAATTTCAAAATTCCCTTCTTCAAGGAGTCAGTTTAGAAAAATAGAAAGATAAAACATATATTGGTATAAATATACGCAAAATGTATGCCTGACAAAGGACTCAGCAATACATAAAAATATGTGTCCACACAAACTTGCACAAATACTATCTTGCTCAGTCCTTCCTTCCTTTCTCCCTCCTTTTCTCTTCCTTCCTTCCCTCCATCCCTTCCTGTGCTTCGGACATCCCTTCCAGGCTTCATGCATGCTGGGCATGTGCTCCACTACTGAGCAATACCCTCTGCCCGACTAGCCATTTTTTTCTTAATTACCATCAGACAACTTTGAAACGTCCAGTCTATGAATATGATGTCTGTTTATTTGTTCAGTCATTGTTCTCTCAGCAGTGTTCTGTAGTTTCGGGTCTTGCACACATTTGTTAAATTTAACCCAAAGTATGTCATAGTCTTGATGCTTTTGTAAATGGTAGGTTTTGCGATTGTCCTTTGCTTAGTACATAGAAATACAATTTATGCTTACATATTTACCTTGTAACTGTGACTTTGCTAAAATCACTTATAAGCCCTAAAAATACAGTATTAAGATTGTCTACATATATAACGTCTTCTACAAATAGGCAGTTTTACTTCTTCCTTTCTAACCTGTGTGGCTTTTATTTCTCTGTTTTTCTTGACTTGCTGAAAAGACAGAACCTGTACAACAGTGCTGAGCACAAGTGGTGGGAGTGACACCTGTACCCGGTCCCTGATCTTAGGGGAAAAGTGTTGTCTTTCACCATTTTTATGGGTTTACACAGGGCTTCTTTATCAGCTTGTGGAATTTCCCACTTACGTCTAGTTGGGGAAGTTTTCAAAGTTAGGTTGATAGATTTTTAAAGGTTACACTTATCTGCTAGCTGGGGGGCAACTCTTTTTGGTCGTGATATGCTGTCCTCTATAAACCCCTGGACTTGATTTGCTAATATTTTGCTAAGGATTGCATCTACGATCATGAGGGAGGATATGGCCCCAAGTATTTGTTACTTGCAAGGCCTTTGTCTAGTTTTAGAATCAGAGTAATAGTGTCCTTATGAAAGATGTTTGGAAGTGCTTCCTCATCTATTTTTTTAATACCCATCTATCGATTGGTATTATTTCTTCCTTAACTATTTGATAGGATTAGTCAGTGAAGAAATCTAGGCCTGGAGATTTTGTTGTGGGACGATTTTAAATTATAAATTAATTCACTTTAATTGATATAATCCCCGTAATATTTTCTTGCATAACCTTTCTGGTTTAATGTATAGATTTCTTCTTTTCATTACTTGAGCTTTGGCACTTTGCATCATTTAAGGAATTTTTTTCTCTCTCATCTGAGTTGAATTTGTTGACATAAGTTTTTTTTTTGGTACTGGGGATCGAACTTGGGACCTTGTGGCTGTGAGGCAGGTGGCGGAACTACTGAGCTAAATCCCCGGCCCTATTTGCAGTATTTCCTAATTATTTGTTTAATGTTTATAGAACATTTACTTTCTGGTATTGTTTTTATTTTCTCATTTTTTTTGACTAGTTTAGCTGGAAGCTTATCAGTGTTTATTGATTTGTTCCAGATAAATGGTATTGTTTGTTTCATGGACTTTTTTTTCAATGATTTTTAATTTTATCTATATTATTTCCTTCCGTTTACTTACTTTGGACTTAATTTGCTGTTCTTTTTCTGGAGTCCTAAGGAAGAATCAAATTTCAGCCTTTTCTACTTTATTTCTTTTTTTTTTTTTTTTGGTACTGGAGATCAAACTTGGGACCTTGCCCTTGTGAGGAAGGTGCCTGACTGAACCACTGAACTAAATCCCCAACCCCTTTATTTCTAATATGGACATCTAAGGCTGTAACTCTTCCTTTAAGGTACATATCACAAATTTTTATATGTTGTGTTTTCATTTGTATTCAGTTAAAAGAATTTTCTAATTTCTTCTTTGGCTCATTACTGATTTATAAATATGTTGATTAATATCCAAATATTTGGGGACTTTTAAAAATGCTTTTTTGTTTTTGATTTCTAATTTGATTTAGTTTGGGTCAGAGAATGTACTTTGAATATTTTCTTTGAAATTTATTGCATCTTTTTTTAAGACCCAACATGTAGTCTATTTAGTGAGTATGTGGATTAAAGAGTGTGTGTTCTGAGGGCTTTGGATGTAGGGGTCTATAAACATTAATAAAGTCAAGTTGACTGGTAGTGTTGCTCAAGTCTATGATCTTTTTTTTTTTGTATTGGGGATCGAACTCGGTTGGAACCTTGCACTTGCGAGGCAGGTGGCAGAACAACTGAGCTAAATCCCCGGCCCTTCTGTCTACTTTTCTAGCAATTACTAGGAAAAGTATATTAACATCTTCAAATATAAATTATGGATTTGTCCATTTCTCCTTTGAGTTCTGTCAGTTCTTGCTTCAAATATTTGAAGCTTTCCAGTGTAATTATAATTTTAAAAACTTAAATTATAATGTGTGAGGTTTTACATCTAAGAAATATATTTAAGGATTTGGCGCGTGGGGGGGGGGGCGTGTAACTCTGGTGGTACACTTGCCTAGCATGCATGAGGCCCTGGGTTTGATCCCCAGCATGGAAAACCAATTATTTGCTTTTCCTTTTCTCTGAATTTTTTCACCCATCTTTTTTCCTATGGTTGTTTTCAATAAGAAATTAGCCCTTTGACTGTGATGTTTACTGCAACCTTTTTACTTTCAACTTGTTTATGGAGGCTTTTACTAAGCAAAATATTTTATTTTTAAAAATAGAATTTATTTTTCAGAGCAGTTTTAGGTTCTCAGCCAAACTGAGCGGAAGGTACAGAGGTGTCCCATATTCCCTGGTCTCACACACGCGTAGACGGGATTCCCTGCTACCTGCGCCCCGCAGCAGAGTGGCGGAGTTTTTCAAGCGATGAACCTACACTGACTGATCATTAGCACTTACATTCCTTAGCTTACAGTAGGGTTTACTCTCGGAGTTGTACATTATGAGTTTTGATGAATGAACAATGATATCTGTCTACCATTAGAGTGTCTGACAGAACAGTTTCACTGCCATGAAAATCCTGTTTGATTATTCACCACCTCCGCCCCAACTCCTGAAAACCAGTGATCTGTTTTGCTATCTCCATAGTTTTGCCTTTTTAGACTGTTAAGAGTTGGAATCACACAGGATGTAGCCTTTTCTGATTGGCTTCTTTCACTTAATAATGTGAGTTTAACGGGCCAGAGATTTAGCTCAGTGGTTTCGTCGCCTGCTGCGCAAGCGCAAAGACCCGAGGTAGATCCCCGGTACCAAAATAAAATAAAATAAAATAAGAAAATTAAAAAAAAATAATGTGAGTTTAAGATTTCTCCATGGTTTTGATGGCTTAATAGCTCATTTGTTTTTAGTCCTAAGTAATATTCCCTTATCTGGATGTACCACAGCTTGTTTATCTATTGACCTTATTTATGAAGGACATCTTAGTTGCTTCAAGTTTAGTAATTCCTGCCATAAATACTAGTATGTAGGCTTTTGTCTGGACATAAGCTTTCAATTCATTTCAGTAAATACCAACAAGCATAGTTGGTGGGTCACACAGAATATATAAAGAATTAAGATGTATTATGTCCATGTACCAACTCTAAACAGGGACTATAAACTTTATGTACTACAAACATGTACCAAAAAAAAAAAAAGGAAGGGGATCAAGAGGTGGGTGGAAAGGGGAGAGAGGGAGGGGAAAGAGGATGAAAAGAGAAATTAAGATGTGTTATGTAGGGCCAGGGATTTAGCTCAGTGGTTCTGCCCCCTGCCTCCCAAGCGGAACGACCCAAGTTCAATCCTCGGTACCAAAAAAAAAAAAAGATGTGTTATATAAATGCATTAATTCCCCACAAGGATTGAAAACATTATTTACTACAAGCATGTACTAAACAAACAAACAAACAAAAAACCCACGATAATTCCAAAAAAGACAATGAAAAAGGAAAAGCTATTTTAAAAGACATTAAAATGTACAATGTAATAATGTAATGGTAATTAAAAGTAAAGTATTGAAACAATTAAAAACACATCATAGCTGAATAAAAAAGAAATGCCAGAAAGAAGTCCAAACACATTCAGTGACTTGTTATTTAATAAAGGCATTATTTCAGATTGGGAGGGGAAAGATGGCATTGTAAAAACTGGGTATTGTGTAAAAAATACAAGTTTGGAACTGTATCTTACATCATACATACTCACTATATGCACAAAAGTTTCAATGCAAGAAAAACTGAAATAATAAATATTAAAAGGCAAAATAAAATTTATCTTTCAAATAGCACAAGAAAATTTGTTTCAAGTATGACCTCTAGCATGAAATAATTTTTTAAAAGACTGAAAAATTCAATGACATAAAAACCTAAAACTTTTTACATCACATTGGAAGTCCTATCTAAGACAACAAGACAAGAAAAGGTACACTTATTAAGAAGAAATAAATAAAACTGTTTGCAGCTGCCATGATTGTCTCTGTTGAAAATTTGAAGGAATTAACAATACAAAGTAATATACCAAGGCCAGGGATTTAGCTCAGTGGCACTGTGCTTGCCTGAGTTCGATCCTCGGTACTGAAAAACAAAAAACAAAAACCAAACAAAAACCCCACAAAGTAATATACCAAATCCAATCACTTTTCTATATACCAGCAATCAACAAGTGGATTGAAATTTAAAATACAATGCTATTTACATTGGTACCAAAACAAACAACTTAGGCAGGCATAAATCTAAATCTATCTATGTATGTGTATATATGTATGTGTCTATATGTGCACACATGTATATGTATACACGTATAGACACATACATCATGTATGTGTATACACATATGTATATATGTATGGGTACATACATATATGTACATATATATATTCCATATGAGGAAAACTATAAAATGCTGATAAAAGGAATCAATGAAACTGGTCCAGTGGAAAATTATTCTATATTCATGGATTGAAAGACTTAATACTGACATGGTATCATTTCTGCCCAACATGATCTATAGAGTCAATGCAGTCTAAATTGAATTAGTCAGTTTTTCCATTACTGGGGCAAAATACCTGATATACACAATTTAAAGGAGAAAAGACTTATTGTGGATCATTGTTTCAGAGGTTTCAGTCCATGGCTAGCTGGCAGAAGTCAGAGACATCATGGCCCAAAGTCATGAAAGAGGAAATCTGCTCAACCCATAGTAGGTAGGAAACAGAGAGCAGAAAAGGCAGGAGGGAGAAAGAGGGAAATGGGATAGGGAAAAGTATATGCCCTTCCAGGTTACACACCAGTGACCTACTTACTCCAACCAGGTCCTAGCTCCTAACAGCACACTAACATATGAATTCATCACTGAATTAGTCCAGATCTGTGAGGTATGCTGTTTTTGATTGAGATAGCATTAAAGCTATATACCAGCTTTGGAAATGTGGCCATTTTGACTATACTGGTTTTACCTATCCAAAACAAGGGATATCTTTTTATTTTGTGATGTCTTCTTTGATCTCCTTTTTCACAGTAGTGCAGTTTTAATTATACCAATCTTTCACTCCCTCAGTTAGAATAATTGCTAAATATTTAGTTTTTCTTAATGCTATTGTAAATGATATTATCTGACTAATTTATTTCTCTGTGAGTTCATTATTGGTGTGCAGGAACACTACTGATTTTTGTGTGTTGATTTTGTTTTCCTGCTATATTTGTGAGTTTAATTCTAGAAGTCTTCTGGTGGAATATTTTTGGATCATCTATGTAGAGGATCATGTCATATGCAAATAATGATAATTTAACTTGTTTTTTCCTATGCACATCACTTTATTTATTTTTCTTGCTTAATCACTCTTGCTGATGTGTTGAGTACTATATTGAATAGGAGTGGTGTCTTGTCTTGTTCCTGATTTTAGAGGAAAGATTTCAGTTTTTCTCTATGTATGTTGATGTTGATTAATGTGATGTAGGCTTGTCATAAATGGGTTTTATCAGACTGAGAAAAGATCCTTCTATAACATATTTTCTTAAGTGTTTTTTTTAAAAATCATGACAGGGTGTTGGATTTTGCCAAAAGCTTTTTTTGACTATTGAGATCATGATGTGATTTTTCTCTTTGTTTCAGTTTATGTGATGTATTGCATTTATTGATTTGCATACATTGAACCATCTTTATATCCTTGGGATGAAGCTACTTGATCATGATGTATGATCCTTTTCATGATTCATTGCATTTTGTTTGCCATTATCTTGTTGAGGATTTTTACATTTATATTCATTTAAAAGATTGGTCTACAGTTCTCTTTTCTGGTTGGATCTTTATCTGGTTTTGGAATCAGAGTAATACTAGCTTCCAGGAATGAGTTTGGGATTACACCTTCCCTTTTGATCTCATTAAAGAGTTTGAGAAGTATTGGTGTTAGAACTTCCCTGAAGATTTGTAGAATTCAGCAGTGAACCCATTTGGGCCTAGTTGATATATTTTTTATTACTGCTTAAATTTCATTGCCTGTAATTGGATTATTCAGGATTTTAAAAATCTTTGCTCAGTTTTAGTAATTCATGTATATGGAACTTCCCTGAAGATTTGTAGAATTCAGCAGTGAACTCATTTGGACCTAGTTGATATATTTTTTATTACTGCTTAAATTTCATTGCCTGTAATTGGATTATTCAGGATTTTAAAAATCTTTGCTCAGTTTTAGTAATTCATGTGTATGTAAGAATCTATCCATTTCTTCTATATCTTCCAATTTACTGTTATTCTGGTTATTTTTCTGTGTTATTTTCCCATATAAACTCTAGATTTAGCCTGTCTAGTTAAAAATTGTCTCAATATTTTTAATATATTAGTTTAATGTAATGGAGTATTTCTTGAGTTGTTGTAAATATTTTAAACTTACAAGTGTATCATCTTCATGAAATAGAGTGTTACTGTCATAGACATAGAACATGGTATGTCTTTCCAGTTTTTCAAAGTTTTTAAGGTCTTATGTTTATTTAAAACATTTAACTATATAGATCTTGAACATATTAAATGTATTTCTATAGCAAAATATGTAGACTTTCTAATTTGTTGTTGTTCTTATGAATAAAATTGTTACTTTCTAGATATTTGAATTTTATTGACTCACTTTATTGAATTTTGTTGTTCCTTAAAAAAAAACTTTTCCTTTATTATCCTTGGTATTCATGGTATATAATATCACCACATACAAATATTGTAGTGTTTTTCTTTCTAATTTATGTGCTTCATGAATCTTTCCCTTTTTTAATTGTCTAGATTGGTATGTACAGAAAAAAACATTGAATAGTTATGGTGATAATGGACATTCCCATCTTGTTTTTGACTTTCATGAGATATTTCTTATATTTCATCATTAAAAATAATGACAGTTTTGGAATTGTGAAATGTATTTTATTATGTTAATATATACTCTCTATTATTATTTTAAGATTAATTTTAATCAGAGCAGATGTTAAAGTTCTTAAGAATTGTTTTTAGAAATATTATAGAGAAATAGTTCATAGAATAAAGAAAAAAGTAAAATATTAGTACATTTGACTAGATTCAAATTTGAAACTTTATTCTTCAAAAGATTGATTGGTTTTTTGTTTTGTTTTTTTTCAATTGATGCAACTCAGTAATTTTTATTGCAACTGGAAGACAATACATCACAGAAACTTTATGGTAGGTCTGGGGAAAAGTGTTATTTACAATAAATGATGAAATAGTTTGTCTTTGGCAATATGATTACATATGAAGAATGCAAAATGCAAGTAGAGATCCTCCAAAGCAACACCATGAAGTCCCTAGAGTTTGGCTGACTTTGCCCATCTCCAAACTGCTCCTTTAGGTTAACACAAACACAACTGAACATCACTTTCCTTCTCCTTTGCAGTTCTCCCTTTCTATTCATGATATTGGCAGTTTCATACAGAAGAAAAAAATTGGCTTTTGAAAAAAATTATTACTGTTGTAAGTTAATTTGGCCATCTAGGTCTATTGGCCAGCAAAGGTGAGTTGACCTTAAGCATCAGTCATAAACCTCTTGGTCTTCTGATTGCTTTATCACTTTCTTTTTTCTTCTGTAAAGCAAAAACAAAACTCAGAAATGTTACAGAATCAGAGTATAAAAAAATGTACAAGGTATATGCTTCCCAGACACACATGAATACTTTTTTCCTCCACATTTTCACCATGGCAATATAAGTAGTGAGTGTGAATGACACAGCATGAAACTGGTTACTGAATCTGCCATGAGCTTAGATGGGCTCAACATACATACTCAGAAACGGTGAGTGTTTTATTAACTGAGTGTGTGTTACGTTTCCTCTAAAAGGGATGGGGGATGGGGAACTCAGGCCACAGTCATGAAAGGATAAAATACAACTTCTAGGTTCACCATATTGAAGTCTTTGAGAATCCAATGTGGAATATCAACTATTTGCAAAAGGTGGAGAAGGCTTTTTCTCCAGTTTTGCAAATGAAACACAGTGGAGAAACACTGCTGTATATATTTCAAATAAATAGTCGCCATTTCAACACTAAGAGAACAACAGGAAGGGAACGTGTGAGCATCGCAGGGTAATTCAGAAAAGGATCTTTTTCACCTAGGTCTGATCTCAGAAGCACAACGGCAAGATGCAGCACCATAGATACATTGGTTTTGGCTGTTAAAAGATGAATCATTTTGCAAATGGTGTTTTCCTTCCTTAATTTTTGGTCAGTGAAGCTAGCACTTTGCTGAACTGTGGAAGAATGCCAAGGTCACACAAATTGTTCATGATAAAGCAACTGAGCTGACGAGTCTGTGCTTAATTCAAGAAGAACCAGCAGGAGAGCAGACACAGGAGTCAGCCACCATGGCTGGTGCTCTCTCAAAGGAAGAGGGTCAACAGATGACTTCACAAAGGTAGGTAAATCTATATAGAACACTGAATGCCGTGTGTAAATCCTCATGAAATTCCAAGAAACAGGAACACCACACAATGTATATACTTTGATTTACACATTCCATTACAAAGAAAAAAAGAGACACCATTACAACTTTGTAACTATTAACTGCAATATAAACTGAAGTCCAGAGTTTGGCAGGTAACTAAAAGGGGTTTATCACTTAGGTTATATAGCAAAAGTGTTGATGTATATTATATATAGTAGTATAAATAATAAAAAAGTGTTATTTAAATTAGATCACAGTGCTGCATTATGTGCATAACAGTGTTTGATACAGTATTGGTGGTCTGGGACCTACAACACTAAGGACTTAACTGTCAACACTGGTAAGTCACAATCAAGAGGGGACATAGAGTTCCAATGTTTTCTTTTGGTGGCAAAAAAAAAATTCCTGAAGATGAAAGAAAAAATACTTCTCCACAAACATAAAAATAAATCGCAACATCTGGGCAGCTGTGATCCACCAGAAAGAAATGAGTCCCAATCTGCATAAAGTTGAAAGGGAAAGAGAAATCACATTGAATTTAATCCGATCCCATATGCAAAGCCCTCCCCTGTAGGTCACTTGTACAGACTCATTCCTTCTGAAAGAGCCCTTCAGCAGGAGGCTGGAGGCCCCGTAGAGGAGCCACTGTTACTCAAGTCAGCTGCACGTGGTGCTGGGCAGACCCCGTGTGATGGACTCAGAGCAGGCAGAGCCATCCTTATGGCTTCCACTCTACAGAGCCCACTGCCCTGCCTTGGGCAGGGCACCATTTAAGGCAGTGGCCTCTTCCCAAATGTCCCATGGGAGTACCTGCCTCAACCAGCAGGCACTAGCCACACCGAATGCCTCTGTAAGAAAAATCCATTCCTGGGGGAGGCCTCTGACACATTCCTCCTTCAAAACTCTGCCCCAAGATTGCAAACTGCCCCAGGTGTCTTGGCCATGGTTTTCTCAAACTACCCTAGAAATGTGGGTTTGGTTCAAGATTGATTGTTTTAAAAAATGATTAAAATCTAAAGTCAATATAAATGTGTACACTAAAATTGAGAAAAAACCATTTTTTTCTGGGGTTTATATATCTTTTGTGTAGAACAGAAAAAAGTACAAAACCACTATATACAATCTTTTTTTTTTTTTTTTTTTTTTTTTTGGTACCGAGGATCCAACTCTGGACCTTGCGCTTACAAGGCAAGCGCCGGAACCACTGAGCTAAATCCCTAGCCTATATACAATCTTATTCCTAGCTAAAAATCTATTTTGGCTTTTCAATTTTTATCTGTCTGCTTTAAGAAATTGTTCCTGTATGAGTTCCATCCCAGAAAACAGAAGTGGAATATCCACAGTAACTTCCAGCAATTTTTCGTGTTTTGTTTCTCTTTGCTCCCTTCACAGCCATCTCAATTCTTTTATTGCAGCTGCATAAATATGTTTTTACAGATTTCACATTCCCCCAAAGTCCTGTTAGAATCCAAATAAAATCATAACAATACAGCAGCAATAAGACATTGAAACAGAGTAATACATCAGTAGCTGAGCTACAAATGTTTCCTTCAGACTGCTGAGTCCTAAGATGCTGTCTACATCACTGTGATAAAGGAAGTAGGTAAAATAATGGCTTTGAATTGTCTTAGAGAGATATGGTTGGGACTGTGATTTTCAACATTATACTTATATAGTAGACTTTCAGGCCTTGGGGGAGAAAATCCTGCTTTGGGTTTTGAATATTCCAGAAGGAGTTTTGGTGGCTATAAAAAGGAGAACCAGATAAAGACAGACACCCAGGAAAGGGTAGAGTGAACCTGGGAGTTGACCAGGAGGAGCGAAGGAAAAAGAAAAAAGCAATGGGAGTGGAGGAAGAAAGCAGAATGGTGTCTGTGGGATGGGACACAGACCCCAGGGAAGTGGCCATAGCTATAAATCTGCCCAGCTTGTTTTCATACAGCTCTTCTTTCACACAAGATCCCGTTTAGCTCTTGACTTGACTGTTTATTGTCTTTCGCCTTGAGAAAGTCTCTTTCCTTTTTCAAGTCTTGCTTTCCATGTTTTAAAATGTGAAAAATAATGCTCATTTCCTGGGGTATTGTGAAGATTAGAGGAGATAAAAACATAGATAACATATGCAAAACTCATTCTACCGCCTGGTGGGTAGTCAGCACTCTACAAATGCTGATTGTCTTTCCTATCTCTGGATTACTTTCTTATCCTTTCCAGATGCTCAGGGGTTATACAAATTTGAGAATTTTACCATTTATGTGCTGCATATTGCCTCCCATGACCTTCATTCCTGTAGGAACAAAACTATGTTGATGCAGACCCAAGAAATTACAGGAGAGAAGGTTCAGAAGGTTCTGGGTTTGGTAAATGAAGCTTATTGTGACTTTACAGGTGCTCAGTCTCAATGAGTTGGCAAGATGCTCTTGAGTGGGCTGGAAGCCACGATTCCTCCAGGGACCACTTCAGGTAGACAGACACTTCCTTTAGTTCTCACCATCTCCCTGGCTGTGTTTGTTGGTGCATCTTGATTTCACTCTCAGTATAAGATCAACTATTTCTTTTAGCTCTTGGCAGATGTAGTTTCCTTGATGTTTAACCTCACTGTATTGGTCAGCTTCCTGTTACTGTAACAAATCCAGGAAATGATCAACTAATAAAAAGGAAAGTTTTATTTGGGTTCAACATTTGGGCCATGGTCAGTTGGTCCCCTTGGCTTGGACCTGTGATGAGGCAGCACATCATGGAAGGGGAAAACTGTTCACCTTGTGGCTGGATGTGGAAGAGAGAGGAAGAGGAAGTGGTGGGATTTCTCAGTTTCCTTCAAAGACACATTCTTAATGATTAAAAACTTCCCAGTAGGCCTCACCTCTGAAAGGATCCACTATTTCCCAGAGTGCCACCTGGGGAACACACCTTAACGTAGGTACCTTTTGGGAGTCATTTGAGATCCAAACTATAGCACTCATTTTCTTCTTCATTAGGCCAGGTCTGACCCTCCTTCTTCCTTTCCTTCTCCCCTCTCCCTCTCTCCTTCTTTCTCTTCTTTTCCCTCTACCTCACCACCTTCTTTCTTTCCTTTTATATTTTGGACTGCTGTTGCTTGAACCCAGTGTTCATGCTAGACAAACATTTACCACTGAGCTACACCCCAGCCCGACACATCCTTTAAATCTCAGATTATCTGTCAATTTATAAAAAATGGCATTTATTATAATTATGATTATAATCACTAGTTGTAGTATAGTGAATTCCATATCTTGTTCTCTGATTTATTTCTAATATTTGGACCATACGAGTATACCATCAGTATTTATTGATTGAATATATATGTAAATACACCAACCAGTCACAGAAACAGCTGGGAAAGGCTTTGAGTGGGGGGTCTTCATTTAAATTTAAAATTGGGCCTTAAATTTAAAACTTGGCTTTAATTAAAACTCCAAAGCCTTACAGATATTCCCTCATGTACAATGCTGCTTGGAATAAATCTGTCTCCATGAGAGGTAGCTGTAGACCAAGTGATTGTTTACTTTAGTGACATATAGGAAAGCAGTTGAAGTGAGAGATTTCATTATAGGCTTATCTTCCTAACTTAGAATAATGTTCTGTAGTTACTGAACATACTATCACATTATAATAGAACAAATATAATTTATAGTCTAACAAAAGGTGAAATTTTATCCAGCTCAACTAACTTTGACTTAGTCTGCTCTCGGCCAGTGATTCTCAAACTTTAGTACACATCAGACTCGCCGAAGGGGGATTAAAACTCAGATTGCATTTGATTGGAGACATCAGCACTCTACTCTCAAACCCTAATAGAACCACTAGAAAAGATATTAGTAGGGTTACTAGACAGGCACAATCCCATCAAACAATAGCATCTAATTAAAATTTATGGAACATGCTATCCCACACAATGATACATATTCTCTTCAGGTGCAATGGAACATGCCCCAAGATAAATCATATTCTGGGTTATAACACAAACATTAAAAATTTGAAGAATTAAAATCCCATTAAACTGAGCATTCTAATCACAATGGAATGAAACTAAAAATCGCTGACAAAAGACAATGGGATAATCTCTGAGTACTTAGAAATTAAACAACCTACTTTTAAATAATCTGAGTCAAAATGCAAGTCTCAAAGGGAATGCAAAACTGCATAAGATTAAACAAAAATTAAAGCATCCCACCAAATTGGTGGGATGTAGTGAAGGCAGTGATGAGAGGGCATTGGAGAAGAGGGAGGATGGCAAATCAATAGTCTCACTGCTCAGGGTTCTCCAGAAACAGGACTCATTCATGATATCTGTCTATCTATTCATCCAGCTCTATATGTCTTCACAGAGATTTATTGTAAGTATTGCCTCTCATGAGATTCTGGAGGTTGAAAAATGTCATGATCCCTGTTATTTCCAAGCCAAGGACCCAGGAAAACCAGTTCCAGTCTGAGTCTGAGCCCAAGAACTTGAACACAAGGTGTAAGTTGTAGTTCACATCTGAAGTGCTCAGAACCTGGACTGCCAACAGTGTAAGTGCTAGTCCAAGGGCAGGGGACTGATGTTTCAGCTCCAACAGTAAGGGAAAAAGAGAGAGAGAGAGAGAGAGAGAGAGAGAGAGAGAGAGAGAGAGAGAGAGAGAGAGAGAGAGAGAGGGGAGAGAGGAGAGAGGGAGGGAGAGAGAGGGAGAAAAAGAGAGGGAGAGAGAGGGGGGAGGGAGAGAAGGGGGAGAGAGGGAGAGAGAGAGAGGGAGGGGGAGAGAGAGGGGGAGAGAGGGAGAGGGAGGGAGAGAGGGAGAGAGAGGGAGGGAGAGAGGGAGAGAGAGGGAGAGGGAGGGGGAGAGAGAGGGGGAGAGAGGGAGAGGGAGGGAGAGAGGGAGAGAGAGGGAGAGGGAGAAAGAGAGAGGGAGGGGGGGGAGGGAGAGAAGGGGGAGAGAGGGAGAGAGAGAGAGAGGGAGGGGGAGAGAGAGAGGGAGAGGGAGAGAGGGAGAGAGAGGGAGGGAGAGAGGGAGAGAGAGAGGATGCTCTGTTTTCCTATCTTGTTGTGCTACTTAATTCTCTGTGGCTTAGGTGATGTTCACCCACACTCATCTCCTTTTCTTAGCTTACTGACTCAGATCCAAATGTCGCTCAAAACACCCTCAGACACACAACAAACAATGTCTTACTGAATATCTGGAAACTCCGTGACTCACTCCAATTGCCAAAATTAACCCTAATCCTAAGTCCCTCTCTTATGAAATTTGAAAGCTTTGATAAAAGTAAGCTCAAGATAAGTAGAAGAATGGATAGCAGATACCAAGATAGCAGAAATCAATAGAATTTAAAACAAAACGTTAGAGAAAGTTAGTGAAGCAAAGCCTGGTTCTTTGAAAAAATAAAGTTGAGAAACTTCTATAAGACTGATTAAAAACTGAGAAAACTCACCAATATTTATACTGACTGGGACATCACTAGCAATACTGAAACCATCAAAAAGTAGGAGCTACCTGAACAATTTTATGCTCCAATTAAAAAATTTAGAGGAAATCAACAATTCCTCAGAAACCACAATCTCCTAAAACTCAGCAAATGTAAAATAGATAACTAACAATAACTAACTTTAATAGCTAAAGAAATTAAATTTGTTTCCTAAAAATTCTTACAAATATTTAGGCTATTAGAATTTTACCAATTATTTAAAGAAGAAACACAACTTTTACATAATATCTTCCAGAAAAGTAAGAAGAGGGAACATGTTCCATCTCGTTTTTTTGAGGCTAACATTTTCCTGATACTAAAACTAGACAGATGCACTTCTAAAAAAAGGAGAAATTATTATCTGTTATGAACTGTGGTATGAAAATTCTCAAGACAATTTAGCAAACAAATCCAACAATGTATAAAAAGTAATAGACCACATCACAGTGGAATTTATTCAGGTATGTAAGTCTGGTTCAGCATCTGAAAGTCAACCAGGGAACACACCATATCAGCAGACTAAAAACAAAATCACATATTCATATCAGAAAAAGCACTTGGCAGAATTCAACAGACATTTATGATGAAACTCTTAGTACATTAGGAAAATAGGAGAAACTTCTTCAAATTCATAAAGAGCAACAAAAATCAACATTACACTTTCACCACTAAGGAAGGCTACTCACACTACTTTTATTAAACACTGTGTTTGGAGTCCTGGTTAATGCAATAAGACAAGAAAAATAAAATGTATATAGATTAGAGAAGAAGAACCAAAAGTGCAGATGACTTGGTTATCTATTCAGGTGTGTGGCCCTGAGTTGTACATACCTCTGTTATAAGAAAAAATATTTTAAAAAGGAAGTTTTGTTACTTATATATATTAACCGTATTATATATTTTATATGTGGCCTAGGACAATTCTTTTTCATTCAGTTCAGTCCAGGCAAGCCAGGCATGTCCAGTCCATGGGCTGCAGGTTGGACATACTTGATAGAAAAACCCAAACAATCTACATAAACAAATAAACAAATATAGCAACTCCTAGAACAAATGAGTGCACCAAAGTCACAGAATATAAGTGCAGCACACAAGATGCAGTTATTTTTCTGCATTCCAACAGTGAACAAGTAGAAACTAAAATTAAAAATGCAATACCACTTAGAGTCATTTCCAATAAAATGAAATATTTATGTATGACTGTAAAAAAATGTATAGGATTGGCATTATAAAATACTGCTGAAAGACATTGAAGAAAAAAATGAATATGTGGAGAGACATCCTGTGTTCATGGATAGGAAGATTCAGCATAGTAAAATATATCAGTTCTTTCTAAGTTGATTGTTAGATTTGATGGAATGCCTATCAAAATCCCAACAAGGTTTTTTGGTATAGTTAGATAAATTTATTCTAAAATTTATGTGAGAAGAGAAAAGCTCTTGAATAAACGTAATTTTAAAAGGAATCATAAGCTGGGAAGAATTGCTCTTCTTGATGTTAAGGCTTACAATTACAGTTACAATAAAGACAATGAACTAGATGTGGTGGTGCACACCGGTAATCCCAACATTTTGGGAGGCTGAGGGAGGAGCATTATAAATTGAAGCCCAGCCCGGATAACTTAGTGGCTCAGCAAGATCATGTCTCAAAAATAAAAAATGAAAAAAGGGGTGGGATACAGTTCATTACAAAGGCTCTAGTTTCAATTCCCAGTAACACACACACACACACACACCCTCACACACGCAGCATGTGATACTAGAGGGAGGATAGATATATAGACACATAGATTAATGACACAGAATAGAGACAACATACCCACCCAAATATTCTTTCTTATTTGTTTCTTTGTACTAAGGATTGAACCAAGTGAGCACTGAGCTACATCCCAATCCATTTTTCATTTTGAGACAGTTTCTTACTAAGTCACTTAGTTGCTCAAGCTGACTTGACCTTACAGTCCTCCTGTATCAGCCTCCCAAAGGGTTGATATCATTAGCTATTAGATAAATTTGAATTAAAACAACAAAGAGATATCTCTCTACACCTATCAGAATAACTAAAAGCTGATAGATGATAGATAGATAGATAGTAGACAGATAGACAGACAGAAACCAAATCCTGGAGAGCGTATAGAGAAAATAGATCACTCATACATTGCTGATGGAATGCAAAATGTTGCAGCTAGTCTGGAAAATAGTTTGGTAGTTCTTTAAAAAAAATGGACATAATATTCAATCCAGCAGTTACACTATTGGGTATATATTCATAAAAATGAAAACTTCTTTGCACACAGAAGCTTCTACATGAATATTAACAGAAGCTTTGTTCCTAATATCACCAAATAGAAAACTTCTCAGACAGTGGATGGTGAGGAAACCTGCTGTACACCTATACCAGGTGTCTTAGGCCAATTGGGCTTCTATAACAAAACACCTTCGACTGAGAAATTTATAAGGAAGATAAATTTATTTTTCACAAGTCAGGAAGCTGGGAAATTCAAGATCAAAGCACTAGCAGATGGGTGTTTGTTGAGAGCTGCTCTCTGCTTTATAAGTGAGACCTTTTGCTGCTCCCTCATCCGGGGGCAAGTACATGCAAGGTTTCTTTTACAAGGATACTAAGTGCATTTATGAGGGTGGAGCCCTCATGATCTAATCATTTCCCAAATTTCTGTCTCAATTCCTGTAGGAGAAGAAATTAGGTTTCAACATATAAACTTTGGGAGAACATAATATTCAGACCACAGCACCATAGACATACACCACCTGGGTAAACCCCAAGGAAATGGTGAGAAAAAGCCATTATCAAAAAAAGATACATACTTAATGGTTCCATTTATATAACAGTAATGAAATAGCACAATTAGAACAGATTAGTAGTTAGCAGGGGTTCAGGATGAGAAGAGGGATGGATGTGATTATACAAGGGAGATTGTGTGGTGGTGGCACAGTTTAGCATCTTGAGTGGTGGTGGTGATATGAAGGTACACATGTGATGAAATTGTTCATGTGCTACTATTTTTTTTTTTTTTTGGTACCAGGGATCGAACTCGGGTCCTTGTGCTTGCGAGGCAGGCATCATGTGCTACTATTGCACACACATACACACACGGTGAAATCTAAAGCTCTAGGGATTGTTAGTTTCCTGGTTTTGAAATTGTTTTATAGTTATGCATAATATTAACATGGGGCAGTATCTTAGCTTTCCATTACTGTAGCACAGTACCTGAGATAATCAACTTAAGAAGAGGTTTATTTTGGATTACAATTTTGGGGGTTTCAGTCCATGATTGGTTGGCTCCATTGTTTTCTGGGTTAGTGGTGAGGCAATACATCATGGTGGGAGTATGTGGGAGAGGACATCTTCATCTTAGTGAAGGAAAGGGAGGATAAGACCTGTGTTCTACCATCCCCTTAGTGAGTATATCTCTAGTGACCTAAAACCTCCCTCTAGCATGCTCCTTTTAAAGGTTTTCACCACCTTTCAATAGAGTCAAGCTGAGGATCAGGCCTTTAATACATGGGCCTTTGAGAGACATTCCAAACTCTAGAGAGACTGGCTATAGGGCTCATTTTGTTGTACTTTTCTTTTAATTCATAATTATTTAAAAATACAAAGTTAAAATATGGTTGCTGAACCCCTGTCCCATAGTTCTTGATTCAGTAGATCTGGGGTGGGGCCTGAACATTTTCATTTCTGATAAGTTCTTTGGTGATGCTGATTTTTATGTTGAGAAACTGCTCTTGGCACTGTGGGAATTGCGATGACAAAAGTAAGAGTTTCGATAGTCAGTGTGTCCATAATTTAGGGAGAATAAGTGAAGAGCTAACTGTATGGCAAGTAGGTAAAATACAGATGCTGAAAATAAGATAGTTCTAGTAAAGTTTCAAAGTGGCACAGATTCAAAGCAAGGGATCAAGTAGATCTGTGGACATTTGAGATAGGTATAAAGGATGAGGTTAAGTATAAGGTGTATAAGGCAGGAAAGGGCAAAGGCATTGCATGGGCAAAGGCAAGAGGAGGAAAAAAATCATTAGATTATTCAGGGAACAAAGTTTGGAATGAGTAATGGAGTGTAGGAAAAATGTAGGTGGTAATCATTAATCAGAAGCAAAAGCTTATAATCCATATTAGACAGGGTCATGCATGCCAGGCTGAGAACTTTGTACCCAATGTTAAAAGTAATGAAGGCCAGTTGAAGCTTCCTAAAAATTGGAATTATGCTACTAGATTTGAAGCTGTCCTATTAATAGAGACTATAAATACAGAACTTGCTCAGTATGTTCTTGCAAGATTAAGTATGATGTGGGGAAGAAGAACCCATAAAAATTGGTTCTTATTCACTACCTACTAGCTGTGGAACTGTGGGTATACCCCTTAACTTCTTGGACCTCATTAGCTTCTTCATATTCAATCCCTCATAAAATAGGGGAAGTAATGTCTATATGAAGAGTTATCATTAAGCTTATATGAGATAATGATGGTAAAGGGCTTATTAGTGAACCTTCATAAATAATAGCTGTTATTATTATGGTTAATAAGAACCTAATGCAGTTATTCAGCCTGAAGAATAAAATATGGTTATTTTGCCTTAGTTGATATGGTAATGAACATCTTTCCTAAAAGAGCCAAGATATACATATAGAATTCCAGTGCAACCAAGGCTGAAAACTGGTTATTCTTAAAGTTTAGTAGGATGACTTTCAGATGAGAACATAGAAAAGATACAGTGACACTAGCAAGTGACTAAGTAAGGCTGCACCGTCGATTATGCATCTCTCAAGGTCTGGACATCTTCAGTTACTCATCCAACCATATTACTCAGTTCCCGTAATCTGTAAGCTACCATACTAAGAGATTTATGTACAAAAAGTATAAGGTGAACACACATAATAGAGTTAATATAGGCTAGACTCAACAATATGTAAAAAAGAAAGGAACAATGCTAGAGAGAAATGACAACAAAATATCAGGAATCAAAATATCAAGGTTTTGAGGTGAACTAGTAGAATGAATTAGTTTCTAGACACTTTTTTCTTGTATACTTGTGCATCCAAAGACCTCTGCTAATTTCTACCTAAAGGTATTTACTCACCACATCAGGAATGTTCTTTCTTTTCAACTCCCCTATCAAGACCCTCACAGTCAATAAGACCTTTGATTTTCTTCTGCATTTGCAATCACACAGACTGCCAGTGACATGTTGTTGAAGTCTTTCATGTAGCCTGCAGTTCTCTGTGCACCCTGAACTTCAGTATCTTCCATGGCCCTTCAATCTGCTGGCCTCCAATCAGCACAGGGTTGACTATGCTTTTAAAGAGTGTTATAGGATTTAGAGTACTATGAACTCACCAGTCATTCTCTGTTACTGGTAAAATGCCTGGAGAACACTTGACCTTGAACAGTGTAAGAGAATAGAGAAGGCATAAAAAGCTTTATGTTAATCACTAGAGCTTATTTTCCCTCTCATCTATATGACAGTTTCAAGTATAAGAACAATAAATTCTGTGTAAATATCATCAAAGATGTCGACAGCATATTACTCTTGAGCTCTGTGGAGTCTTTCAGAGTGGGCCTTTCAGAGTTGGCTTTCAGTGGAGACAAGATTGAGTTCCTGTCACTGCAGAGACTGGTGGGATGAAGACACATAATAGGGATGTGATAGATGCTGGCCGAATTGAATTGAATTATCTAGTCTTGGATAAATCCTACCATTGATAAAGAATATAGTCAATTCTTAGATAACAAGAAGTATTGCTTGCAAATTCTTATTGACATATTTGAGTGGAGCGGATTAAAATATCTACTTGCTGACACAACCAATGATTTGCCTTATTTTATTTCATCTTTTCATGCAGGCTACCAGGGCAAGAATCTAAATTCAGAAAACCATGTCTTCATTTTCTCCTTCCTATAACCTGATATTTTTCCCTTGGGGACTAGTAGAGCTTCCCCCTTCCCTCATTTCTATCTTAGGCTTGTTCTGCCTGCACAATTGCTAAGCTCCAGGCTTCATCAAAATATGCATATGTCTGAAGCCTCATTCTCCTCAGGCCACTTTTACTATTTCCTCAAAAAGGATTTGGAAAAAGTTAAAACCTCAATCCTCTTTCTCTCCCCAGTAATTCAGGGACATTTAATTATTATCTTCTCCTCTGGCTACACCTTTACCTAAACTCAAGTGATTTTTATAATGAGATTTTCAAGCCAGAAAGAAGGGAAGGTGGTGGTCTTTTTAAAGAAAAGGAACTGCACAGGGAGAGAATTAGTATTTGAGTGCCTGTTCTAGGCCAGGCATTTTGCTGCAACCTTTGTACACAAGATTTCATTAAATCCTCACACTACTCTTGTGAAATAGGTCTTGTTATTAGCCCAGTTTTATATATTAGGAAACTGGGATGCCAAGGAGGTTAAATAATTTCTTCAAGGTAAGAGAGAGCAAGTAGTAAAGCTGGAGCCACCTTCTCCTCAGTGTCCTAAAGCGGAGCTACTTTCCGGGTTATACCCGTTACAGTGATAAATACAGACAAGGGCAGTCCTTCTTTATCCAGTTATCAGGATTTCTTAGCATATGTGGCGCTCCCCTCCTTGCGTCTCTCCCTGTCTTTAGGTGGTGTGTTGTGGTGAAATGCACCTGCATGTGTCAGGCGAACGTGATAACCACTACACTACGGAAACTACAATTTTTTTTTGTGGTACCAGGGATTGAACTTGGGACCTTGCACTTGCCAGGCAGGTGCGGTACCACTGAGCCACATCCCCAGCCCTGAAATGCACCTGCAGTGGAAGGGTGGAGGAGGCCAATCCCACTGAGACCCCTGTTCTGTATGGGCATGGAAGGGACATGAAACATGCCTGTATGTTGTTGTGGAGACATTGAAGTTCAGTTAAAAGAAAGGTATTGACTGGATTTACTAGAAATCCACTGTAGATGAGCAAAAGGTTGCTGTTCATCCAAAAGGAGGTGATGCAGTGCCTGGCAGGGTGTAGGAAAAGGTTCATGAACCCTTGAACAAAGGCTCTGTGATAACTTCACCAAGGACACCTAGGACACACAGTCTCATTGTGCAGCCTTCATTTGGAAATGATACCTGGTCCCATCTGTCCTGGCTAATGCATAGGATCTCAGAAAAGTGGACTTCTCTCCACTCTACCATCAGGGTCTCATGGCTTCAGTGAGTCATCAGTAGGAAGGATACCTGGGGTAGGGGAGTAGGGAGCAGATAAGGGAAGAGAGAACAAGTGAGTCCACTTCTTTAACCCCATTTCACTCTCCAGCTGCATGGTTTTGTCTAGGTTATGAAAGTACTGAGGACAGTAGACCCAAGTGACCAAAAGCTGTAGAATGGAGTAGTGATGCCATTACTCTATAACTATGTTTTTGTTCTTCTTGTTCCCCCTGCTTCATTTTCTCCAAACAGGTGGACAAGGCATGGATCTGGGAAGCAAACTGACAGCATTAGTGTAAACAAAGGTAGAGACAATCATGTGGAAAAAAAATATCAAAGAATATTTTTAGCACTGAATGTCAGTTGAAGGTAATATAACACCAGAAGTCAGTGCTGTGATGTTTTCTTCTCCTTACTTGGAAATGGCCACTTTTCTGCTCTCCAAATGCCCCATGGATGATTGTCCCTTCTAGCTTCCTGCCTGGATCCAGGACTATTTCTCCTCCTTTAACTGATCCCTTAATTTCTGCTCATCACAGCTGTTATGAATCAGCCAGGTATTTCTGTCCCCTGTGTATCCTGTCTCCTCCTAGTTTCCTTGGTTCATTATTATCTATACTGCAGTTGTTTCAGTATTTTTTTTTTGGATGTGAGCAAATCTCCATATACTGGTGGTGCCCAAATATAGGCAAAAGTTGCAAAATACATTGTCCAGTCACTTCGGGCATTTCTCTTTGCCTCTCTCTCTCTCTCTGTTTCTGTCTCTGTCTCCTTCCTGTACTTATATTTCCAATCCTTTTGCTCTTCCATCCTGGAGCACCACCAGAATCTGGCCATACCAGTTAATATTACTGAGGACCACCAGTTTTCACCTATAAAACTGCTATCATCCACACAAAATTAAACTTCTTTTGGCCTATGTGTCAGTCTAAACAAGTGTGATAGAAGCACTGTGCCAGGAAAATGAAGAGTTCTGTGTATTGTTTCTTTATATCATGCCCTGAACTTCTCCCCAAGAAGGTAATCAACCTTTCTGCAGGCAGCAAACATTGCTGGAAGGTTCTACTAGCTTCTGAAGTTCACGTCTGTTGTTAAGATTAAACTCCTTGAAGACCTTTGCTGTGTGGTCTGACAGGGAGAATAGGACTTCAAGAATCCTAACATGCTTGGAAAGAGATTCCTGGGAGTGGTTGGAATGTTGGTGGGGCCTGTAGTTAATTCCAGGGTGGTGTCCCACAGTAACTCAGAGGCTTGAGAGCTTCTATTTGGGAGCAGCAGGGTCTTGGGGGTATAAGGATATCCTTTGAGTTGGGAGACTGGGCATCTCTGGTAACCAGAGTGCACCAGCTACTAGAGTAAGTTCCCAGATAAGTACTTTCACCTTGTGAAAATGATCATTATGGTAGTGATAAATAAATATTTACTGCACAATTAAGCACCAGACTTTATCCTGAGAACTTCATATATTCTAATTTTAGCAGACAAAACCCTTGTGAGATGGTTAACTCTCACTGTATCTATTTTTCATCAGAAAGGTTAAGTAAGTTATCCAATGTCTCATATAGTAGAAGAACAATGAAACAAATCCTGGTGGCCTGGTTCTGGAGCCTTCACAGAAAGTCATTTGCACCCTTTCTAAACAATACCAGGAGACCTTGAGTTGGAGGTGGCAGTGAGTAGGAAGAACCTCAACCCTGTTGATTGACAATGTCATGATTGACAATGAATTTCTCATCACCTGGAAGGATGAAGATTGAGTTTTATTTACTCTCTTAGAAAGGAAATAAATGTAATTCTTTCGTGTTCCTTGTTTGTGGACCAAGCTTCAAACATTTTTCACACCTGAAATAACTGATTTCTAAATATTAGCACTACCACTAACAAATACAAGGGGGAAATTGACTTCCGACCACATAATTAATTGAATCTTGTGTATTTTGTTCTCTCAGCAGGTCCGAGTGCCTACTGACTCCCTCTAGCTGTGGCTCTCTAAAGAGACTTTGCTCTGCTGAGACTCAGCAGGGTACATGTAGCTACAGGGTAAATGAGCTGCTCCCTAAAAGATGAATGCCATGGTAACCTCACGAACAAGGGCCAGCAATTCTTAGGTGGGTGGACTTTCGTGGACACACATACAAATACATATTCACTGATTAAACAACTTCCTGGTGTTGCTTGTATTTCAAGTATATCATTACACTAAAACAAAACCAAACAAAAATAACTTTTGAAGAAAAATTTCTTCCCATTTATCACCAGCTGAGACCAGTATTTCTCAAACCAAAGTGAAAGAGGAGGAATAATTTAGACACTCCAGGAAGGTATGATTTCAAGACCATTGTTAGCTGTGGGATAAACTGCCATGGAGAGTTGGCAGCTCTAGGAGCAGCACAGGGTTGCAGCCACATGGGGTTTTTTTGCAGTTCTTTGAATAAGTTGACTTTTTCTTACCTCTGGATCTTTGCAGATGCTGTGCCCTTTGTCCAGAAAATGCTTTTTCTGCTTTTTTCATGGCTGTCACCCTCTCATCCTTCATGCTCTAGGTAGTCTTCCCTGACCACTCTTTCTACAAACAGGCCTATTCTCCCTGTTCTACTTCTTAGTGTGTTTTATAAGACTGTTTCTTTAATAGCACTATCATAATCCTTAATGTTTTATGTGCTTACTTCTTAATCACGTTACTTAGTTGGTTGTATTTAATCAGCTCCTGCCACCCACCCTGCCATAACAGAAGCTCCATGAGATTAGAGAGGTGTTTATTTTGTTAACTCCAGGACTCACAAAATAATTTGTACAAAAATGTCATCAATTATTATTTGTTGGATAATGTAAGAATTGAACTCCCAAGGGTCAGACTTGGATCTTGGATGTACAATAGCAACACTCTTTTCTTTCATTTGGCAGTGCTGCCCTTGAAAATGTGCCTCTGGAGTCATATTCACTTTTTCCTTAACATAATTCTTTTCACATTAATATATTGATTTGGCTAGGTCCTAGGTTTCTGCTCTGTCAATTATTCTGTTTGCTCCATGTCAATTCAGTTTACCACCACAACTTCTGCCTGTGGTTTTTGCTATTAACCCTGATCTCTCCCACTTCCTGTTATTTTCTTAGCAATTGACATGACTAGTTACTAGTTTAAATTTCCATAGAAAATGAGTTCCAATTAAAGTAAATATAATAATGTAATTTAACAAAAGTAAGTTATGTTTCCATAAAATAAAAGCAAGAAATAGAATTTAGCATAATTTTATATCAGTAGCTCATCTTAAATAAATTTTTAAAAATGCAATTTCATACTTTAATTGTAAGGCTTCACAAATCTACTTCATAATGAGCAATTTTGGAAGTTTTTGTAGAAGTAACATCTATATTCATGTCATATTCTCCAAGGAAATCAGAGTACCCAAATTCTTTGAATCAACTTGTATATGAAAAACATGCCATATTAAGCCTCACCACTAGCTGGAAACCAAGACACTGAAATTAGGGAAAGAATTCTTACTAGGAATTCTATGATTTTCTCAGAAGAGAATAAAATCTTCACTTCTAGATTCATGAGATTAAAAATGGCAGAGTAAAAACTAGCAGCAGAATCCAGCCATTTTGGGACTTGGAAATGAGACACCTGGAAAACAACTTGGTGAGGGAAAAAAAATAGATCTTGGGGAATTGGGAAGAAACTGACAAGAACAGTAGAAACTATAGAGAAGCTGGAGAAATAGAGTACAGTGTAGGCAAAAGAATGAAGCAGTCTGGAAAGTTAACTCTGGGTCCCCAGGAGGGGGAACCTGTCTTCATTAACAAAAGCTAAGCCTGGAGAAAGTCAGCAGCTCCCAGGGAGAAACAATGGATGAGCCAGCAGTACAAATTCCCCAGAAAGCCCATGCTTATTGTAAATTTAAAAAAACAGCACAGGATTTTACTCCAAAAATGACTCCTTCCACATGGCAGGATAGCATTGGATAAGAAATCCAGTGAAGTGCCTGCCATATTTGAGAGAGTTTAATCAGGAATCATTTGAGGAGGAGGTTAATTGTTTAAGACTGAGCAATAGAACAACTACATTTACCCTACTACAGTGACAGAGTGGGAGATGACTACAAAAGGCAATCATAAGAGGGCATGGGCTAGACATGGACCACCTGAGAAGTTTAAGCTCAGATAGGGAAGGACACAGTGGTCCCACCCTCCAAGGTAAGAAGTAAGGCTGGTCATCTGTGGCTTTCAGAGTAGACTGGGTCTAAAAATGCTGAAATTAAGTCCGGCAGACTGCTTGACCCCACTGCCCCCACTGCTGCCTACACACAGCACAGAGCTAAGTGGTCTGATGGCTTTCTCCATCTTCCAACATGATCAAGGATATGGTTTGGCTTGATCTGTTGCCACAACCTGGGGTGTATGGACAGAGTGAGCTCTGGAGTGGCAGGTGTAGGATATCTCAAAAACCCACAGGCCATAGTTTGGTGTAGAAAGCCTTGACATAGGGTAGATAGTGGGATATGGAAACTTGAGGGGCTGAAGAGAATACAGCCCTAGGGCAGACCTCTTTGACTAAAAATACCCAGAAGGAAAGGTGGGGCAGGACTCAGCATTTAAACTCAAAAAAGTGAATATGGAAAGAAAATAGATCTTAGTAGTGACCCATTATTCCTCCCCCATGTCTGGTGGCTTTTATCACTACAGCTCCAGGAAAGAAACCAGTTATTCAAAAGTATAGAATTTTTTTTTGGAATCATTTCTCTTTTTCTTCATTGGTTTTTAGGGGTTTTTGATTTTTTTTTTTTTTTTTTTTTTTTTTTTTTTTTTGGTACCACGGATCACACTTGGGACCTTGCAGTTGTGAGGCAGGCGGCAGCATCACTGAGCTAAATCCCTGGCCTGGGGGTCTTTGAGTTTTTAATTTTTTCTTATTTCTTTATTTCTTCTTTATTATACTCTCAGTTTTTGCTTTTTTCTTCTTTTTCTTGTTTTTTTCCTGTTACTTTTATCTAATTCTATTAATTTTCTTGTACTCAAAGAGGATCTTTTAACACTTTTAACCTTCCTTTTCTTTATTTTTCAAAGTTTATTTTTTCCATTATCCCTTCCCCTCTCCATCTTTAATAGTTAGACAAAATGGACTTCAAGCCAAAACTGATCAGAAGAGGCAAAGAGGGTCACTACGTGTTGGTTAAGGGAACAGTTCAGCATTAAGAGATAATAATTATAAGTTATATACACAGAACATGGCAATCTCAACTTCATAAAGCAAACACAACTGCACATAAAAGATCAGATAAACATCAACATAATTATAATGGGGAGACTCAATATCCCACCATTACAAATAGATCAACTAGAGAAAAAAAATCGACAAGGACATATTAGAATTACATGGAAGTCCAGAATTTGTATAATATTCCACGATGAAGAATTTCTGCTCTTATTATTTCATTGCTTCTTTTGAGAAACTTTCATGTCCAAGATCATTTTATGGTCCAAGGTGGCCATTGGAGCTCCAGCCAAAATATTTGGATTCCAGCCAGCAGGAAGGAGTGAGAAATGCAGAAAGACATCTTTTTCCTTTTAGCACTTCCTTTGGAAGTGTTCATACCAATCCTTATACATTCCATTAAGTCATGCAACCATAGAGAGCTCCAAGGGAGGCAGGAAGTGAACTGATTTGTCTATCTCAAAATTAGGGACTCTGTGACAGAAGGGGAAGGGGAAGGCCAGGGATTTAGCTCAGTGGTTCCACTGCTTGCCTTGCAAGTGCAAGGTCCCGAGTTCGATCCCCAATACCAAAAAAACAAAAACAAAAACAAAAAAAACAAAAACAGAAGGGGAAGGGTAGAATAGATATTGAGGGATAATTGAATAGTCTATGCCACAGGATCCAATTTTATTTGTTTTCTAGGCATCTATCCAGTTGTTAAAATATTATTTATTAAGTAATTCATTTTCACTCACACTTCTGAAGTACTACTTTGTTAATTTTTGTATGTATTTAGTTTATTTTTAGGTTTTATATAATATATTACAATAAAATAACATGATTATTTACTATAGACTTCAATTTCTATTCTTCTTTTTATATGCCAGGACCACATTGTTGTGTTTCAGGCCTCTGGTTTCTATTTTGTATGATCAGAGAATATTATTTCTACTTATGTTTTTTCTTTGAAATTTACTTTCTTCTCTGATGTTATTACAGAGACTTATTTGGGTGATCATTTCATGGATAATTGAAAAAGTTTTTTATATCTAGGGTATGTAAGTTTTTAAAAATAATAGATATATCTACTAGATTTTTTTCCTAAGTTCCTTAGGGTTTCATAATCTGGAAAAGATGAATTAAAACTGTTAGGTAAATGGTGGTGACCCAGTTAAAGAACACACCCAGACTGAATCTGGGCATTCTGAGTGAGACCTCATAGAATAACTGCAAAGTAGAGTTCCAGTCAAGTTTATTGACTGGGGTTTTATTGACAAGCTGAGAGCAAGGGACCAGTGAAGCAAGATTAGCTGAATGGGAATGGTTACATGGCAACTGGCTGTCATAGCAAAGGGTAAAAGTTTTGTTGTGCCAGGTATGGCCTGTTCTAGCAGTGCGGGCAGGGTGGCTACAGGACGTGGAAATGGACTATGATTGTTCCTGGAGCTCAGGCAGTTGCTCTAGGGAACTTGGGCAGCTGAGGACAAATAGAGGTCAAACCTATAAAAACTATTATGATTAATATGGTTCTACATATTTCTTCTTCTGGTGCCTTCTATTTTTGCTTAATAAATGTTGGTTGGTAAATAGGTGCATAGGCGTTCATTACTTCTAGATACGTAGTGTACAATGCATCCTTTATTATGGTAAAATGTCCTTTTGATGTAATACATGAGGGTTCCTGAGAGACAGATTCAAGATTCTTATGTATCGTCAGCAAAGAACTGCAAGTATACACCCAATGGTAAAAGAAAAAGAAACTATGTCTACTGAAACTAATGGGGGAAGGTATGCTCAGAGCAAGCAGGTTATGCCAGCAGAAACAAAAAGGTGGCATGAATGGAAAAGTAGAGGTGCTGGGACAGCAGGAAGAATAGGACAAAGTTAAGTCAGGCTTTTGAATTTGAAAGGTGTGTGCCCTGCCAAGGGTGTCTTTCATTAGATTTCTCTGAATGAGACTGATGAAAGCAATTGACAGGGTGCTGAATCATCTTGAGGGTATCTGGTGATACCCTGACTCTCGTAGTTCACTGTTATAATCACATGCATGACATGCACTCCTTATGTATGAAACGCTAATAAATTTCAAGTGGAAAAAATGTTATTGTATCTAACATGCCTGTGCTCTGGCCTGGAGCTTTCAAAATTTCCTGGTTCTTTGCTATTCTTTATTTATTTTTATTTTTATTCTTTTTTTTTTTTGCTATTCTTATTTCTCCATCTCTTAGCACAATAGAAAGAGATTTGGCCCTGGGCTGTTGCCGAAGTTCAGGTGCTACCTGCACTACTTTTTATTCTGATTAAATATTTTTAGACTTGAATCCAACTGGGTCTGGCCATTAAGAAAATGATTGCTTCTTGGCCGGGGATTTAGCTCAGTGGTTCCGGTGCCTGCCTTGCAAGCGCAAGGTCCTGAGTTTGATTCCCAGTACCCAAAAAATAAAATAAAATAAAATAAAATAAAATGATTGCTTCTTACTTCATGTTTATATATTCCTGGCACATTTTTTGCCCATTATTTCATATTCAACTGCTTTGAATCATTTTTAAAGTTGGTGGTTTTATATTACTGAGTCCAAGAAGACCTTTCCTTTTCTCTTTTTTGAATGTTATTTTCCGTATCTGATCTTTTTGCTAGTTCTGTTCATTATTTTAGATTTTACTTTGTTTCTGTAGCCTTAAAAACTCACAACCTGATTTTTCTTTGCTTTTGAGTATTTCTTTTGATAATTTGCATTTTGTTCAGCTGGTTAATTGTTTTATTAAATCTTTACTAAGTACACTTAATTATCAATTTCTTTAGGTAATATCTTTTAAGTGACAAACTAAGTATATTTCTACTTGTTCTGACACCTTTGCCCAACCATTTGTTTTTTGTTGTTTATACCCCTATTCTTATTCCAAGCGTTTACCTTCTGGTACATTAAGTGTTTACCTTCTGGTACATCTATTGCAGTAGTCCTCTTTGATCTATGATTTCACTGTGTTTTGTTATCTATGGTTTCATTTTTTCAGTTTGTTGCTTGCAATCAACTACAGTTGAAAATATTAAATAGAAAATTCCAGAGGTAGACAATTTTGGAGTTTTAAGTTGTGTGTCATTCAGAGTAATGTAATGAAATCTTCCCGTCCTACTTGGCTCCACCTAGGCTGTCACGTAGCCCCTTTGTCCAGCATATCTAAACTGTCCGTACTCTCTGCCCACTAGTCCCTTAGTGGCTATCTTGGATTCCTAATCCACTATAAGCACATTGCAATGCTTGTGTCCAAGTAACACTGATTTTGCTTAATGGCCACAATGTGCAAGCTTAGTGACAGGCAATTTAGATATGCCAAAAAGAAGCCATCAAGTGCTACTTATCAGTGAAAAGATAAACATCCTCTACTTAATAAGGAAAGAAAAATGTTATCCAAAGTTGCTAATTTACCTTCTGTCCATGAAATTGTGAAGAAAAAATTTGCACAAGTTTTGCTGGTACTCCTCCATTTGCACAACTTACCACCATAGTGTACAATAAGCTCTCAACTAAGGTGGAAGAGGCATTAAATTAGTGAGTAGAAGACATGAATACAAAACATGTTTTCACTGACAGCAACACTTGTAATATTTTATGTAGAGAATTCAGTAGAATCCACAATTTTAGGCATCCACTGAAGGTGATAGACTATCTCCTCAGATAAGGGGAATATTGTATTTGAGTAACTCACTTTAAATTATGATTTTTGACTTCTGGCTGTTAATATAATCATACTTGTACCTCTTTCAAATCCCTCAGCCTATTTTAATTTTAGTATCATGGCTAGAACTGAGTTCATGCTCAGTTCTCTTTATGGGACGTATTTCATTCAACTTTCAGTTGGTTTTAGTTTCTTCTCTAATATTATCTTCCAGAAAGGCTCAGGGGAAATATTCTTTAAATGTTTGAAAGTCCAGAAATTTTTTTCTGTATTTTTAAAATTTGAGGCTTGGTTTTTAAAAATTTTATAGTACATGCTTGTGGTACATAATAATTATATTAATCCTCGGTAATTGGTACATGTTACACCTCCATCTTTTTACTGATACTTGTTTGGTTAGGGATTGAATCCTTGGATTACAGTGAAATAAGAAGGAATGTATATTTCAGACTTTGCTCCCAGTCCCTAGGACAGAGCTCCTAAAACTCTTGAAATTTCTGGAGTGACAGGAACATAAGCAGAAACTTTTGTCCTAATATTTGGTCTCTGACCCTAGATCCTGACTCAGAGTTCCTCATCCCTTTGTTCTGATGAAGCAACTCATAGTGGGCTTCCAAATGGGGCTCATCCAGAAAGATCAACCAGTGGTTGTTAGCGTGGAGCTCTCAGTCCTACCCTCCATTCTCTGGAGACAAGACAGGACTGGAGATAATGTTAATAACTGATCATGGTTAATGGTGAATGCTTCATGAAAATCCTTAAACTATATGATCTGCAGAACTTTTGGGTTAGTAAATATACCATATGCTAGAAGGATTGGAGATGGAAGACGCTGGGCTCGGGTCCCTCCCTGACCTTGCTCTTCATACCTCTTCATCTTGCTGTTTATCCCTAGCAAAAGAGCCAATGAAAATTGTGACCAAAATTCTCCATGACATCAGTATCATCTTAAGAAAGCAATGAACACTTTTAAAAAATTTGAATTTAAAGCAAGGATACAATATATCCTTTATTTATAAACTGGTAAGCATATTATTTCTCTAAGTTAATTAAATTGAGTTGGGGATCATTAGAATTCGTGTTTAGAGCTGATAAGTGAGAACTACAGATCATAACCTAGAGTTTGGCAATTGGCATCAGAAATGGAGACCAATCTTTTGAGATTTAGCCCTTAACCTGCAGGGTCTGATACTATCCCTAGAAGATAGTGTCAATATTGAATCAAATGAGAAGACAATCCAACTGGTGTCTTGAAGCAATGAAGAATTGTTTGGCATGTGCCGAAACTCCCACACACATCTGTGTCAGAAGGGTTGTGATGAGTGATGAGTGAGAATGGAAAAAAGCACTTAAAAGATCTCTCACCATAGCATTTTCTTTCTTTTTTCTTGAGGAAAGAAATCTTGAAGACTTTTCAGGTATACTCCAATGATACACTTGCATTTAGTGCTGCTGAGGAGTACAAATGAACCTCAGTTTTTCCGGTTATAGATGGTTTGGTTTATTCCTGCCTCAGAGATTCTTTTTTTGAAGTCTTGGCTGTGCCTGCGTGTTAAGACTTCTGTTTGAATTTTTGCTGAGACGGTGTTCTTTCTCAGTCTTCAAAGCTTTAAGTCTTCTCTGACTTCTTTTTCTTAAAACTTTTTAGAAATTTCTTTCTCTTAGAGAAACCAAACACTGATGGTAGGTTTCCTTTGATAATTTTTTAAAACTTTTGTTACTCTTGGTCTTCTGTGTCCCTTACCACATTTCCAGCAGTCTTAGTATATGAGATGAATCTGAATTTCTGTAGTGCTTTGCTTTCATCATCATCATCATCATTATAATAATAATAATTATTATTGTTATTTGGTGGTACTGGGTCTTCACCTAAGGCTCTACCTCCAGTCCCTTTTTCATTTTGAGACAGGGTCTCACTAAGTTGCTAAATTGCCCAGGCCAGGCTTGACTTTATGATCCTCCTGCCTCAGCCTTTCAGACTGCTGGGATTATAGGTATGCATCACCACACCTAGCTTATTTTCTCATTCTACTTCTTTCCTAAGATCTGCCAGTTTACGGTAATACCTCAGTTCACAATTGCTTCTTTTCACAAACAATTTGGTTCATGAACAGAAGCATTCAACAAAATTTTGCTTCCATTTGTGAACTCTGCATTGGGTGAGGAACATGGCTGTGGCCATCTTCCCTACACGAACACAAACATGGCCTTTTTCCCAGCTCTGACATGTGCTCATGCCTTCCCCTAGTCGAGATCAAGGTCACAGATGGACTTGTGGACACTTTCTGTGAAGCTTTTTTTGTGTGCTTTTTAGTACATAACAGTCTCGTGCAGTATTATTTAATTTAGCATGGCTCCAAAGAAAGTACAGAGCAAGCATGGTGGCAAAAAGAAAGTGCAGAGTGATAATGAAGGTGACCAGAATGTGCAGAGCAGTGATGAAGGTGAGACGAATGTGCAGAGCAATAATGAAGTTAATAAGAAAGTGAAGCAAGAATGGTAAGAAGAAAATTTTGAAGAAAATAACCATTGAATCAAAGAAGGAAACTGCAGAAAAGCATGAGTGTGGCATCCATGTGACTGATCTGACCTGGAAGTACAAGAAGGTGAAGTTGACAATCCTGACTATTTAGAGGAATAAGATGCTATCAAAGGAGCTGATGTGGCAAAAGGAGTTACAAAGTTAACCAAGCTGAGGACATAAGTGCTGTAAGAGGTAGAAAAACTTTTGTTAGTGTTGTTGAATGAGAAACAGCTGGCAGGTGATAACATTAGTGAAGCTATAATTTGTGAAAAAGCCAGAAAATTGCACAGTGATTTACTCCAAGAAGACCCCTTTACAAGTGCAACAAGTGATGAATTTAAAGCCAGTAGAGGATACTTTGATAAATTCCACAAGAGGAGTGGCCTCCATGGTGTGATAAGGCATGGTGAGCCTTCAGGTTCTGACAAGGCCGCTGCAGATGCCTACAAGAAAGAATTCACAGAATTTGTGAAGGCAGAAGGATACAACACTCAACAAGTATTCAATTGAGATGAAACAGGACTCTCCTGGAAGTTGCTGAACAGAACCTATATCACACAGGGGGAAAAGTCACTGCCAGGGCACAAGCTCACAAAGGACAGATTGAGCCTTTTGCCGTGTGCAAATGCAAGTACTGATCTCAAGATTAAGCCACTACTGGTGTCCCATTCTCAGACCCCTTGTGCATTCAAGGAACAAAATGTTCACAAGGTGCCTGCCTGTCATGCGGAGGGCCAATGCAAAAGCTTGGGTCACAAGACAGTTGTTCATGGAATGGCTGCAGAAGGTGTTTGCACCCACTGTTAAGAAACGTCTTTCTGAAAATCAACACCTGAAAAAGTGGATCAGGTCAGTTGGTCAGTGTCTCTGTGGTCCTGCCCTGAGAGGAACCAAAATACAAAGCCAACTAAGAGTTGGTGGTTTGATATGGTCAAGGCATGGAATTCATGGTGATGAGGTGGCTAGTGGTGGCTTCTCTCCCACTGAGTGGTGCAGCATGGCTGCTCTGCACTTTTTTTTTTATTAAACTAGTTAAATATTAATGACTGACATGGGACTTCTAGGAAGATGGCAGAATGGTGAACAGCAGAGAAACAACCTCTCTGAGATTTGCCAGATGCTGGAATATAGCAATATGAGGAAGAGAAGAAGGAGGGAAGGAAGTCCTTGGGACCCAGTCAGGGTCTGAAGCAAGAATTAGAGTACACAGGGAGAAAAAAGAGAGGAACCTCAGTACAGAAGAGGGAGGACCAAGTGGTGGTTTCTCTCTGAGTCCTGGCTCCTACTGTGACAGGAGCAGCTCAAACTTGCAGAGGCAGAATTGATTATCAGTGACCCCCCAGAAGCCTCCACAGAGAAATGCACCAGTGGAATGAAGCAGTGAATGCTGCAGACTTCAGCGGTGAATGATTCCAGTCCAGTTCAGGCATCCCCATGAGAGGGTGCTTGGTCAGTTGTCATTTGGAAAAGGGGCCAACTGAACTCAGAACTCAGAGCAGCTGTGGGTTGGTTCCACCTAATGGCTCCCACTGTCAGAGAGAGGCACAGCTGTGGGAGACACCCACCCAAGGTCAGGGAGCCAAGTTCAAGCTGGCAGGAGGCACCCAGAGTGTTTCTGGCTGAACGACTTGTGTCCCAGCCTCACAGCCAGAAACCAGTGTCTGAACTTTAGTGGAGCTGAAGGTGCAGCCTTGCTGGGTTTATCCACAACCTCACAGTATCCTACTGTGGGCTTGCTGGGATCAATTGATATGGATATGGGCTCTGTCTGCCCCTTTTGTCTATCATTGATAGCAGAGACATGCCCCAAAGTGGACTTTTTTTTCCCCTTTTTCTTCCCTTCTTTGTTTGTTTCTCTTTTTCTTGACTATTCTTGTTGTTATGAACATAGTTTCTAGTTTATTTTGTTGCTATTTTGTTCTGTTCTTGTTTCTGTTTCTTCCTTCTTTCCCTCCTGTTATCCTTACCAGTTTCTCAAAGCTTGTATAATATTCCTTTGTCCTTCAGCCTTGCTTCTAATCTCTTTCTCTATTTTTTCCCTAACCCCTTTTAAATTTTCTCCTCTGAGGGTAAAATTACCATATTGAGGAGATACTTACTGTGTACAATTTTTTGATTGATTTTAGTTTTTGTTACATAACTAGAAATTTTGTCCACATAGTTAAAGGTGGCAAATTAATAGTTATCATAATTTTTCATTTTCTAGGGTATGGTTTATGCTATTTTTATTACTAATTGCAGTAGCCAAGGTGATGTAGTTGTTCTAATCAGTTGTTCTTCCTTGAATGCTTTTGCAGTCAGAGCTTACAAGAGCTTGCAGGGTTGGGGCAAGGCTCCTCAAAAGGCTGCACATTTCTGAATCAGATTTAATGCAGGACACAGAAATTTGGAAGATTAACTGACAATATCTACCCATAGAGTCAAATGTAGAAGAGTGCAAGTCATATTTCCATGCACTAGAGATTTGAAGAATCTACTCCAGGATTTCAACCTATGAAAGATTAAAACTAAACCCATACTTTTCACCATGACTAAACTAAAATCAAAGTGGATCAAAGATCTAAATATTAAAACATAAACACTAAACTTGCTGGAAGATAAGTTAGGTAGAACTCTTGCAGACATTGGCATAGGAAAAGACTATGAATAAAACCTCAGTAGCATGAGAACTAGCACAAGGAATCAACAACTGGGATCACTTCTTATTAAAAAGCTTCTGCACTGCAAGAGAAACCACCAACGGAGCTAAGAGACAACCTACAATGTGGGAAAAATTTTTTACCAGCTGTTCCCCAGACAGAGGACTACTATCTAGAATATAGAAAGAATTGAAAAAACTAGACTCCCCCCCCCCCCAATTTAAAGACCTAATTTAAAAATGGGCACCTATTTTTCAGACAAAGAAGTAGAGGCAGGAAATAAACATATGAAATAATGTTTAACATCACTGGTCATTCAAGAGATGCAGATGAAAGCAACACTGAGATTCCATCTTACTCCCAAAAGAATGGCTGCTATCAAAAAATCAACCAATAACAAATGCTGGTGGGTTATGAGGAAAAAGCAACTCTTTTCCATTGTTGGTGGGAGTGCAGACTAGTGCAACCACTCTGGAAATCAATATGGAAATATGTCAAAAAACTAGGATTAGAGGTCCCATTTGACCCAGCTAGTCCCCTGCTGGGTATCTTCCCAAAAGAATTAAAAGAATCATACCACAGTGATATATGCACACCCATGTTTATAGTGGGACAGTTTGTAATAGCTAAAACTTGGAAATAGCCCAATTGCTTATCAACTGGAGACTGGATAAAGAAAATATGGTTTTTTAATAAAATGGAGTACTACTCAGCCATAAAGAATGGGAAACTAGGGACATTTATAGCTAAATGTATGCACATTGAGGCCATATTCTTAAGTGAAATAAATAGGAAGCACATGTGTAAACACCAAATCATTTCTGTGGTATGAGAAACTGAAATTGTAAATGAGGATCAAAATGTATAATAGATAATGTGAAATAGGGAAAAGAGGTCCAAAGGGGAAAGGGAAGGGGAAGTGCTAGGGGTTGGGAAAAGGAAAGAAGGGAAAGGAATAAATATGAGAAAAGGAAAATATGGAAACAAAATCTTTGTAAATAGGGAGAGGTGGAGGGGTTGAAGGGAGGGCAGTGGAATGGGGGAAAAATAAGAACCAAGATATATCATGTAAAGGTACAAATTTCCAATGATGAATGTCATCATATTGTATATCTGAAATGTACCAATAAGCTTAATAAAAAAAAAATGTTCACTGAAGAATCCAGTTGAAGGCTGAGAGCCCATGGCAATGTCCTGTATGAGTCTATATCATGAGGCCAAGGCAACTGGAAGACTGAAATGTCTGCACTGGAAAGTCCAAAGGCTGATTTTGAAGGCTAGAGAGTCAGTGATGGCAGGCTGAAAGGCCAGTTCTGGCAGCTGAAGAATCTGTGCCAAAAGCCAAGAGACAATGCCTAAGGTGAAGACTAGAGCTCCTTCAAAGAGAACAGCAGCCATCCCTGGTGACAGCAAGGACTGGAGCTCCTCCGAAGAAAACAGCCTAAGCTCCTCCAAGGAAAGTCAGCTGGAATGAAACGCTTCCAAGGGAAATCAGCATGAAATTCTCCCCTCCCATTTTCCTTTTATACCATTCCAACAACAATCCTCCATGCTGACTCAATTCAGCTGGGTGTTCCCACTCCAGTTGACAATCAATTAACCACCATATATGCCAAGACTGAGATTGTCTGAGGGTCATAAAAAATACTATAGGCCAGTGCCAATGAACCAGGGGCTAGGCCAAGTATGCAGCAACTTTCTATCACCCATAAATTGAAGAGAAAATACCTTGCAACAAAGCCAAAACTCAAACAACTCTAAGAAGTAGTCATTTCTCAAGGGTTCTCAATACTAGCAATAAAGCTACCTACCATAAGAAATGTACAAGCATCAATGCAGAAGTTAAACTTAAAAAAAAGAAAATGAGGAAACAGGGAAGCAAAATGTAACCTAGTCTTCCAGCTGGCCAAAGGCACACCCAAGAGGCTATGAGGTGGAACAATCTGAAAGCCACCCACCTGGACTCTCTGAAGTGTAACAGTGGAAGTAACAAAGCAGAGGAATGAGGCTCTAGAAAAAAAATCAAATTAGAAATAATTTCTCAGATAACTACAGGGATAATGACCATAATGAAAGACATGGTTAGTGGATCCAAAGTAGATACAAATTAAAAAATAGAGGAGCATAGGAAAATGATGGAAGCCATGAACACCCAACATAGAAAAGAAGTGGAATTCATGAAACAGATTCAAACAGACATCCAGGAGATTAAAAATTCTATTGAAAGCAGAATGAACAAAAATGAGGACAGAATATCAGATCTAGAAGACACGTATGCAATTAGCAATCATGAAGAAAAGATTTCTTAAAAATAGCAAGGAACCATGAAAAATCAATCGAACAGCTCATAGATGATGCAAAGAAAAATAATATAAGATAGATCGGAGTCAATGAGAAAGCAGGAGATAGTGCAAATAACATAAAAAATATGTTCACAGAAGTAATGGTAGAAAACCTCCCAAGCAAGGAAAAAGAATTTGACACACAGATAAGTGAGGCATATAGAACTCCAATTAACCATGATAAAACTACACCAAGGCATATAATAGCCAAGATTCCAGAAATTAAACACAAGAATAGAATATTAAAATTGTTAGAAAAAGAAACAAATCATCTATAAGGAAAGCCCATCAGAATCACACCAGACTTCTCAACACAAACTGAGATGAAGGACAGTTTGGAGTGAAGTATTTCAAGCCCTAAAAGAAAACAACCTCCAACCCAGATTGCTGTACCCTGCAAAACTGTCTTTCAAAATTGATGGAGAAATAAGATACTTCCATGACAAAGAACACTTGAAAAAAGTCATGACCATCAAGCTAGCACTCTAAAATGTTTGAAAGATATCATAGAAATAGATAATGAAGACTCTAACTCCACAATCCCCAATGGAATGAATCCATTAGGAAAGGCAAACAATTAAACAGAGGGGAAAGAAAGAGAACAAACAACAGAAAAATAACATGACAAAAATAAGTCAATACATATCAGTAATAACCATCAATGTAAATGGTCTCAAAAAGAAACAGATTGGCAGAATGGATCAAGAAAAAAGATTCAACAATATAGTGCTGGGTGGGGATTTAGCTCAGTGTTTCCGGTGCCTGTCTCAAAAGCACAAGTTCAAGGTCCCAAGTTTGATCCCTGGTACAAAAAAAAAAAAAATAAAGTATATATATATATACACACACATGCACACACACACACACACACACACACACATACTGCGTATAAGAAACACATTTAACTCAAAAAGAAATTCATAGACTGAAAGTCAAAGGATGGAAAACAATACTCCATGTGACAGAAACACAGATAAAAGCAAGGTTAGCTATTCTATCTGCAGACACAGTGGATTTCAAGCCAAGACAGATAGAGAGAGACAAAGAAAGTCAGCACACACTTGTTAAGGGAACAATCCAAGAGGAAGAGATAACAATCATAAATATGTATGCACCAAATATAAGCACACCCAACTATATAACAAATATTAATGGACACAAAGAATCAAATAAGCACTAATATAATTTTAATGGGAGAACTCCATACCCCATTGTCACAAATAGACAGATCAGCTAGACAAAAAATCAACAAAGAAATATCAGAACTGAACCAAACTTTTGAACAAATGGACTTAGTAGATATCTACAGTGTTCAGAATACACATTCTTCTCAGCTGCCCACAAGACCTTCTCCAAAATAGACTGCATACTAGCTCATAGAATATAAGTAAATGCAAAGGAAATGAAATCATCCCATGCATAGTATCAGACTATAGTCTAATGAAATTGGAAATCATTGGAAACAGAAACCACAAAAACTGCACAAACACATGGAAATTAAATAACACCCTCTCGAACAATCAATGTGTCACAGATGAAATTAAAGAAGAAATTAGACAGTTTCTACAATTAAGATAATGGCAGTACAGCATACCAGAATGTATGGGATGCAATACAAGCAGTTCTATGAAGGAAATTTATAGCAGTGAATTCCCATATCAGAAAAACAGCGAGAACTCAAATAAACAACCTAATGTTGAACTTCAAACTTTTAGAAAAAGAATAGCAAGTCAAGCCCTAAGCTTATACAAGGTAGGAAATTACAAAAATTAGAGCAGAAATTAATGCAATTGAGACTAAGAAAACAATATAAAGAATCAATGAATTAAAGGGTCGATTCTTTGAAAGATTAAATAAAATTGACAAACCCTTAGTCACCTTTATCAAAAAAGGAAAGAAAGGACTCCAATCCATGCATTTAGGAATGACAAGGGTGAAATAACAACAGATCCTGCAGAAATCCAGAAGATTATCAATACCTACTATGAGAATCTGTATGCTAATAAGATGAAAAACACAGGAAAAACAGACAAATTTCTAGATGCATATGAATTACTAAATCAAAGAGATATAAAATCAGAGATATAAAAATTTGAAATAACCCAGTATCAGTCAATGAAATTGAAGATGTAATTAAAAGCCCAGGTCCTGCTAAGTTAACTGCTGAATTCTACAAGAACATTAGGGAAGATAAAATGCAAGTACTCCTCAAACTCCTTAGTGAAATTGAAAGGGAAGCAATACTCCCAATATCATTATTGGAAGCAAGCATTACCCTGATACCAAAAGCAGAGACAGATCAAACCAAAAAAGAGAACTATAAGCCAATCTCCCTAATGAACATAAATGCAAAAATCTTCAATAAGATACTGGCAAACAAAATGCAGCAAATAAGAATATTATATACCATGACAAAGCTGGATTCATCCCAGGGGTGTAGGGATGATTCAACATATGCAAATCAATAAATGTAATACACCATATTAACTGAATCCAGGACAGAACCCACATGATCATCTCACTAGATGTAGTAAAAGCATTTGACAAAGTCCAACATCCATCCATGATAAAACCTACAGAAATTGGAATAGAAGGTCTTTATCTCAAGCCATCTATGACAAACCAAAGCCAACATCATACTAAATGGACAAAAACTGAAGGCTTTTATTCTAAAATCAGGAAAGCACATGGATGTCCACTATCCCCACTGTTATTCAATATAGTTCTGGAAACATTAGCCACAGCAATTAGACAAGAGAAAGAAATAAAAGGAATAAGGATAGGAAAGGAAGAAGTTAAATTATCATTATTTGCAGATGACATGGTATTCTATATAGAAGATCCCAGAAACTCCACCAAAAGACTTCTAGATTTTTTTTTTCCAGAACCAGGGATCAAACTCGGGTCCTTGGGCTTGTGAGGCAGGTCACAGAACCTGGATACAAAGTCAACACTCAAATATCAATAGCATTCTTATACCCAAATGACAAACTCACCGAGAGAGAAATTCAGGAAACCACACCTTTCATAATAGCATCCAAAAAATAAAATACTTAGGAATCAATCTAATGAAGGAAGTAAAAGACATCTACATTGAAAACTACAGTACTCCGAAAAAGGAGATTGAATAAGATATTAGAAAATGGAAAGATATCCCTTGTTCTTGGATAGGAAGAATCAATATAGTGAAAATGGTCATCCTTCCAAAATTGTCATATAGATTTAATGCAATTCTGACCAAAATACCAATAGCATACCTCACAGAATTCCAAAATTCCAAACTAGGATGCATATGCACCAGATCTCCCTGCATGACGTAAAGTAACTTTCTTCACCTGAAGCTCATTGAAGAGTCCTGCATGGAAACTGTATCTCATATATACAATTATAATGGAAGGAATTATGGGAAAGGACATGTAGAATTCACACAGGTGACATGACAACATCTTGTCAATCATTTTGTCAATCATACTCTGAAAGACCCCAAAGGGAGGCATCTCAGAGCCAGTTTAGCATTTTAAACTCGAACATCCTATGCCCTGGTGCCCATGTATTTTTCTTTCTCTGGCACAGTAGCATAGTAAACTTTAAAACCATAGTAAACTTTCCTGCTGTTTCCTTGAATCGAGTGCCACCTGAAATTTTTTGTTTGTCATGCACCCAAACCCAAGCTTCATCATGGACCCCATCATCTGTGGTAACCCCAAGGTTTAGGTTTTAGATGGAAAATTTCATAAAAGCAATAGTAAATCATTGGAAATTGTTGATTAAGGGAGATTATATAATGAAATAAACCTATCGTGCTTGGAGTTGGGTGTTGGGTATTATGTCTCAGCAACGAGAAAGTAACTAAGATAATATGGAACCAGAAAAGACTCTGGATAGCCAAAGTAATAGTGTGAAGAATAAAGTAGGAGGCCTTATGCTTCCTGATTTCAAACCATATAAAATCACAGTAATTAAAACAGATCTTGGCATAAAAAAGACTAATAAGCCAGTGTAACATAACTGAGAACCCAGAAATAAATCCAAGCATATACAGTCAACTGATTTATAGAACCAGAAATACACAGTGAAGAAAGGATCAGCTTTTCAATAAACTGTATATTCTGAAAACCAGATTATCCACAGGCAAAATAATGAAACTGGACCATTATGCTACACCATACACAAAATCAACTCAGATTGGATTAAAGGCTTAAATTTGTGGTCTGAAGCCATAAAACTTCTGGAGGAAAAGCCTTTTGATATTGGCCTTGGTAATGGTATTTTCTTTATCACACAAGCAACAAAAGCAAAAATAAAGAGAATATATCAAACTAAAAGGCTTCTTCACAGCTAAAGTCAACAAACCAAAAAAGATAATCTACACACAGATTGGGAAAAACATTTGCAAGATATATATCTTATAAAGGATTGATATTCAAATTATATAAGGAATTTATAGAACTTAATAGTAAAACACCAAATAATCTGATTAAAAATGAGCAAAGGACCTGAGTAGACATTTTTTTCTAAAGAATCTGTGCAAATGGTCAACAGGTAAATGAAAAATGTTGAATGCGCAGCTCCCAAATGTGGTGTGTGTTTGTGATTTTCTGATTTAAAATAGGGAGCATTTGATGTACACAATATTCAACTGCAGGGAGAGCTTTTGGTGATACCTACAGATAGGGATATCACCTGAAACTGAGGGCAGGGGCGCAGCTAGGCTGTTTTAAGGGTGCTGTATAGAAGATGCTGTTAGCTTTTTGATACCATGGCAAACTACCTGAGTAATCAATTTAAAAGGAGGAAAGGTATATTTTGGCTCTTGGTTTCAGAGGTTTCAGTCCATGGTCAGTTGGTCCCATTGATTTGGGGCCTGTGGTGAGGCAGCACAGCATGGCAGGAGAGAGTGGCACAGAAAACTACTCACCTCAGTGGCTGGGAGGCAAAAGAGAAACAGGAAGAGCCTGCCTTCCTTCCTTCCTGCCTTCCTTCCTGCCTTCCTTCCTTCCTTCCTTCCTTCTTTCCTTCCTTTGCTCTTTCCTGGTATGTTTGGTGCTAAGGATACAAAGGCGACAATCTCAGCCTCTGTCCTTGTGAGTTGGTTTTGTGTGAGAGCTAAGGCGTGAAAATCTCATGCAATGTTCTACCTAGCTTTTAAAAAAATAATCTTAGTTTTATTGCTTTCTTTAAAAAGTATTTATTTTTACCCCTTTCTTCTTACCCCTGGCATCATGTTAGATCTGGGTCAGCCGAAGTTTCCCCTCTGCACTGTCCTTGTCATCACCATCCTGGCTTAATTTCCACACAACAAAATTCACAATAACTACAGTGGTCATACTGGGATGGAGGGGATTATTGGTGAGTTTAACTTCTTTTCTTTTTTTAACTTCTTCTCTTTGTGAACTTCATCTCCAAGTTTTACATAAGGAATAAGGATTACTTTCACAATTAAAGCAGTTATTAAGAAAAAATAAACCATCATCAACTTGCCTCAAAAAGTCCAGATTTTCTTCCTTTAAACATTTATACTCATTTTAAAGTGGAAACCCCACAGCCCTGTCACATCCTGAAGATTTTTGAGAGGTGAGAGCTCCAGAGAGTACAAGAGGAGAATTAGCCAAGGCCTGGTGCAATATCTGCTCAGCAAGCTTACCGCTCCATCTGAGGGCTCTTCACAGTCCAGAATGCTGAGAGATGCTGAACTCACTCCAAATGCCACACGAAACTGTGGACTATGACCCAGCAATCACATATCCCACAAGGGGCGGGTAGGCATTCTGAGAAGCCAGTTGGTATTAATTAATATGACTATTTTCTTGTCAGCTGCTTTTTGACACTTTATAAAATTATCCATTAGCTAGTTAGCTCTTTCCCCAATTCTCTTTACTATGTTTGTACTAATTTAATTTGGAATTGTTACAACCATTGCCACATTTTTCAGGGTGACTAAATCTTACTCATTAAATCCAGGGACCTATAAATTTCAGGATGACAGAATATTAGATGTGTGCTTGACTATGCTCAATATGGCTTCTATGTGCAGCAGCTATTAACTAATAATTTATACACTGAGTTTTATCTTTCCACCCTGCTTTTTATCTGTTAAATGAAGGCAGTAAACTTAACAATCTCTAAAGACTCCTTCTTTTGTAACCATCTTCTCTTGCTAATATACCCTCATTCCGAAGAGCAGGTGATCCATCTGTCCATTACACATTGAATTGCTTGGTAGAAATTCCTCAGTCTTATTTCAGTTGCACAAAATGTAATGTGAAATTATTTTGGTAATATTTTCTTCCTCTCAGGGTGGATATAGTAGACGGTGAAAATGAAAAGAAGCTTGTGAATAGAAGCGAGAAGAGTTGGGACAGTGAATCAGGTGGCAGAGTAACTGGAAGCTTCTTACAGACACAGGTGGTAGATGTAAACTGTCGAGGCAGGGGATTTCTGCCCGGCATCCCATGGAGTTTATTACTAAATGTGGATCAGTAAACTTTTAAAAACGCACTGTGCATGTGAAATCATTCAAGATATTGCAAGTGCAAAATCTTTTTGTTTCAGCAATACCTAATCCTTCCCTTCTGCTTTATAAATAATTTAAATTAAAATCTCAGCTTTGGTGTTGAATGAAATTTCTTTTATATAATTGTTGAACAACTCATTAGGAAGAGCGAAGGTTCTGATTGTTTGGTGGCTCCTGGTTCTAGGCTATGTTTAACCTCCAAAAACGTAGAAATATTATAAAAGACAAGTATAAAATTAGTGTGAAACACTGAAATAAAATAGAATATTACGCCACAGTGTGTGGTCTGAGTAAAAAACATTAAAATTGAGCCAGCTGTGAAACTCAGTGCTAAACCATAACAGTTAATTTTATAATGTAGGTAACAACCATAATTAGGAAATGGTTATATCTTAAGCTGTAACCCAGTATAGTAAAACCAGGCACTTTGCAAGTGGAAACAGAGATTTTATGGAACATTAAAAGTGTTTCAGAGCAAGAAATCCCAGCTGTAGAATTTTGGAATTGAATTGTGTATATGCTGTTTTTCCTCTGCATAAAATAGCAAATATTTATAGTTTATAGATATTTTCACACATGTTATCAAATTTGATCTTATAACCCAAAATGTATGTGGGAAGTATCAATGCATTCACAGCTTCACTATTATTTGTAAAAATTTTGTTATTTTAATCGTACATATTTCGGAGGTGCACTGTGATAATTAAGTATGTGTGTATAGTGCATAATGATCAAATCAAGGTAGTTAGGATTTCCATCTTCTTAAGCTTAAAAAATGTTTTGAGTGCTACATAATAATTATACTGTACATATTTATGAGGTGCCATGTGATCTCTCTCTCTCTCTCTCTCTCTCTCTCTCTCTCTATATATATATATATATATCGTGCACTGATAAAATCAATTCATCTCATCTTTAGTGTTTGGGGTGCTTCTCTTCTAGCTATTCATAAAATGTATAATAAGTAATTGTTACTACTATCTAACCGTTTTCATAGCTATTATCCACCTCCTTCTGTTCTGTCTTCCACACCCCTCTCAACCTCTAGTCATCACTATTTATATTCAGTTCTTCTTGGAACATCCACATGTAAAAGAGAAAGTGCAGTGTTTGTCTTTTTGTGTCTGACTTATTTCATGTAACACAATATCCTCCAGTCCCATTCACTTTGCTACATATGATGGGAATTTACTTCTTATGGCTGAATGTTAATTATTCCAGTGTATACAAACACCACATTTTCTTTATCCATTTATCTCTTAATGGACACCTTGGATGATTCCATGTTTAGGTATTGTGAATAGTGCAATAAATATGTGTGTAGATGAATGGCTTTGATGTGAATAGCTTCACTTTAAAGAACAAAAATTAGTTCAAACAGGCCAGTGACTTGCCCAAGTAAGGCACAGAGCCAGCGCTCAATCCAGTTTCTCTTGGGAGAATCTTTCCTTTTAGTGGCTTCATGAAGAGCACATAGTAGTACTCATTTTGAGTTGGAGACATTCTTACAGTTTGGGTTTGTTTTTTTTTTGGTACCAGGGATCGAACTCAGGTCCTTGTGCTTGTGGAGCAGGTGGCAAAACCACTGAGCTAAATCTCCGGCCCTGCAGTTTGAGTTTTGATCTTCAGGCAAAAATTGTTTATATTTTGGTGCCCCAAATTCACTGTGATCTAAGTAAGTAGTCTATGAATCAATACTATTGCATCTATTTTTTTTTTTGAGGTACTGGGGATCGAACTCAGGACCTTGTGCTTGCAAGGCAGGCATGGTGCGACTGAGCTAAATCCCCAGCTACATCTATTTTTAGAAGGCATTTAATTTGAGGTTTTTAGATCAAAATAAATTTGCCAAAAATCTCATGCAAATCAATGGTTAATTTTTAAAATTTAAATGTGTTGAAGGCGAAAGCATGGATTGGCTTGTTTATTTACCCTGGCCATTCTTTTATATATAAACATATGTAAATTTATGAGGAAGTGTAAACTAATGGAATATAGAATGTTGGAAGAGATTAATGTGTCATCAAGCCCAACCTTCCCACTGCTGAAATATGATGCACACTTCTCTGGAAGATATTTGGCTAGGTTACTATTTTAAAGACAATCTATCTGTTGTGGGACAGCAGTACTTGAAGTTTCTCAAAGTGAATCCAATACTGCTTTTTAAAATTTTGCTACCAGTAGTACTAGTTCCACTTATCTGAGATACTCAGAGTTAAAATTCTTGTCCTTATGAAAGTTTTCCCACCTCTGGTTCCTTTTCCCCTCTAGACCCTTCAGTTATTCTTTATGACATGGCTTTTGGACCCTTCCAGTTTCTGACTATCCTTCCTTGAAGGTGTTTCAATGTGACACTTAAATGTAGAATTCATACTTGAATTGAATAATCTAGATGTAATCATATCCAGTAGTGGTATGACTGCTTTGGGAGTTGCCTATGACAGATAAGCAGCAGGAAAATGTGAATGAGAGAGCGAGAGAGGGAGAGAGAATCCTCAAAGTCCTGATGGGATTTAAATATTCTACAATGTTGCAGTAATTGTATTAATTTTTCTAAAAATTTAATCTGATATACTAGTATTAGCCTTATTAGAAGGTTGGCTGATAGCATCACAGAAAAGATCACAGTTTTTTCCCCTACATGATTACTATTTTGCCACATGTACCCCACTCTAAACTTCAAATGGATTTTCTTTCTGATCCTTAGTGTAGTATTTCATATTTCTGCCTATTTATTTTTATTTATTTATTTTTAAATTTTTAAATTTTAAATTTTATTTTTTTTGGTACTGGGGATCAAACTCAGGACCTTGCGCTTGTGAGGCAGGCGGCAGAACCACTGAGCTAAATCCCCAGCGCCCCTATTTAGTTTTAGTATGTTAGTTTTTAATGTTTTGTTTTTGTATTTGAGACAGGGTATCACGATATATATATATATATTTATTTATTTATTTATTTTTTTTTGGTGGTACCGGGGATCGAACTCTGGACCTTGTGCTTGCGAGGCAGGCGCAGCACCACTGAACTAAATCCCTGGCTGGGGTATCACAATATGGTTCAGGCTGGCCTTGAACTCATAGTGATCCTTCTCTTTCAGCTTCCCTAGTGCTGGGAATCACAGGTGTGTACCACCATATCTGGGTAGTTTTGACATATTTTAAGTTTTCTATCATTCTTTATTTCAAAACTTTCCAAAATTTGTATTCTTATCAGATCTTACTACTATGCTTTTAATATCTTCATTCATGTTGACAAAATATTCAAGACTCAGGGTAGAGTATAACATTATATAGAATGCATCTAGGGACTTCTGTTAATATTGGCAAAAATCGATCAACATTCTTTGACCACAGTGTTCAACAATTCAGTTGGTATGCTTATTGGTTCCTAATTGTTCATGATTACTTTGGTCCTTTATTTATTGTAGAATCTCTTAAATAGCACTGGTCCCTCAAAAACTGAAAAAAAATTTTTGAAACAGGATCTCACTATGTAGTTCAGGGTGGCCTTGAACACACTGTGTAGCCCAGGCTGGCCTTGAACTCTCCATGATCCTCCTGCCACAGCATCCAGAATGCTGGATTACAGGTGTGTGCCACTATGCCTGGCTGATAAATTGAATTTTGTTGAATTGAATTGGATGTTCCTTTTTGTAAATCTTCTTTGCATTTTAGGTCTTCAGCTCTCTTCAAGCATATGCTCAAATAGCAAGATATCATTCATTCTTCAGAATGTTTTTCTCTACTAACGCTAAACCACAATTACTTTTTATTAAATCCTGTAGCTTAAGGTACAACCCATCTGAGCATGTAACCATGGAGCACGTTGTGCTATTGTCTAAAGATTTGTGAGTATAGGTGTGTGTCTAGCGACATCTCTTCTTCTTTTAATTTCTTTGCAATATACTCTAACATTTCCGCTCCTTCTGCCATTTGTCTGAACAAAGTGACCCCACTTTGGATGTATTTGATTGGTTTGAGATTTGTCACCTGACCCAAACTAGGATAATCAGAGTCTTTTCTGGGAATTGTAAAATCAAGAAGGAGTTCACCAGCTCACTCTAGGAACTTAACCTTGTAAAATGAAAAGCTTGGGAGTTGTTCATGGCTGCAGCTAAGCAGTAGGAAAACATGAATAAAATCAGAGAGAGAGAGAGAGAGGGAGAGAGAGGGAGAGAGAGGGCCACATACAACCTGAAAGTCCTTATGGGATTTAAATATCCTCAAATATTACCAAGAACCAAGCTACATTCCTCAGCTTGAGCCCCTCAAAATATGTTCAATAAAATTCAGTAAGTTCTCCTTTCTTAAGCTATTTTAAATTATGTTACTTCAATATTTAAAGGAGAAATGAATTTGTCTATTAGCATCTGAAATGGTAGAGATTAATCCTAGACTGCCTCCCCCTCAAGCACAAGGACCCGAGTTCGGTCCCCGGTACCAAAAAAAAAAAAAAAGAGAGAGAGAGAATAATCCTGGAATGTGAGATAGAAGATAGAATTTTTTTTTGTAGATGCATGTGACTTTTATTTGACTCACGTAGTATTTGTAAAAAGTTAAAATAATGACTGGAGGGGTTGAAGGAAGGGCTGGGCAAGGGTGAAAAATAAGAACCAAGAGAGACTATGTAAAGGTGCAAATTTCCAATGAGGAATGTCAGTATATTGTATACCTAAAATGTACCAATGATTAGAATGAATAATCGATAATCTAAAATAGGAAGAAAAGGTCCAAAAGGGTAGGGGTAGTGGGAGGGGCAGGGGAAAGGAAAGAAGGGAAAGGAAAAATGCTGAGAAATGGAAAAAATGGAGATAAAATCTTTGTAAATAGGGAAGGGTGGAGGGGGTGAAGGGAGGGCTAGCAATGGGGAAAAGATAAGAACCAAGATGCATTATGTAAAGGTACAATTCCCAATGAGAAATGTAATTGTGTTGTATACCTACAATGTACCAATAAAAGAATTCAATACAAAAAAAAAAAGTTAAAATCGTGTCCAGAATTTTAACAAATTAGAAAAATATATACAGACTGAATTTCTGGCTTGTCTTGGTAAATTAGAAGATCTGGTGATCTGGGCTGGGATCCTGCCTAACAGACTGGAGCTGGAGACCAGTTGCCTCCTTTAGATGGGGAAGGAATTCTGGTTTGTTCTACGGTTTACTTATTTATTTATTTATTTATTTATTTATTTATTGACTGGGAAATATCACACCCTAGTTTGTCCTTGTGCATTCTTTTTTTACCCCCATTAAGTTTATTGGTACATTTTAGGTATAAGATACAGTTACATTCACCATTGGGATCTTGTACCTTTACATAACGTATCTTGGTTCTTATTTTTTTCCCCTTCCTCTGCCTTCCGTTCACTCCCTCCACCCTTTCCTATTTACAAAGACTTTGTTTCCATTTTTTTCCTTTTCTCATTGTTATTTTATTTTATTATTGTTATTATTTCTTGGTACTGGGGATCAAACTCGGGACCTTGCGCTTGCGAGGCAGGTGGCGGAACCACTGAGCTAAATCCCCAGCCCTCCTTTACTCATATTTTTTCTTTTTCCTTCTTTCCTTTCCCCTACCCCTCCCACTTCCCCTACTTCTTTAGATCTTTTCTTCCTATTACACAGTATCAAGAATACATTTTTTTTTTAATTTATTTTTTTTTGTATTAAATTCTTTTATTGGTACATTGTAGGTATACAACACAATTACATTTCTCATTGGGAATTGTACCTTTACATAATGCATCTTGGTTCTTATTTTTTCGCCATTCCTAGTCCTCCCTTCACCCCCTCCACCCTTCCCTATTTACAAAGACTTTATTTCCATTTTTTCCATTTCTCAGCATTTTTCCTTTCCCTTCTTTCCTTTCCCCTGCCCCTCCCACTACCCCTACCCCTTTGGACCTTTTCTTCCTATTTTACATTATTGATTATTCATTCTAATCATTGGTACATTTTAGGTATACAATATACTGACATTCATCATTGGAAATTTGCACCTTTACATAGTGTCTCTTGGTTCTTACTTTTCACCCTTGCCCAGCCCTCCTTTCAACCCCTCCATTTCTCCCTATTTACAAAGATTTTGTTCCTATTTTCCATTTTCTCATATTAATCCCATTTCCTTCTATCCTTTCCCCTAGCCCTCCCACTTCCTTCCCCTTTGCCCCTTTTCTTTCTATTTCACATTATCTATTATACATTTATTCCTTATTTACACTTTTTGTTTCTCACACCAGAGAAACTATTCGGAATTTATTCATGTGTGTCCTATTTATTTCACTTAAGAGTATGGCCTCAATGTGCATCCACTTAGCTATGAATGTCTCTAACTTCTCATTTTTTATGGCTGAGTAGTACTCCATTTTATAAAAAAACCACATTTTCTTTATCCAGCCTCCAGTTGATGGGCATTTGGGCCATTTCCAAGTATTAGCTATTATAAACTGTGCCGCTATGAACATGAGTGCACATATATCACTGTGGTATTATTCTTTTAATTCTTTGGGGAAGATCCCCAGCAGGGAAATATCGGGGTCAAATGGGACTTCCAGTCCTAGTTCTTTGAGGTATCTCCATACTGATTTCCACAGTGCTTGCACCAGTCTACACTCCCACCAGTAGTAGAGCAGGGTTCCTCTTTCCCCACACCCTTGCCAGCATTTGTTACTGGTTGATTTCATGATAGCAGCCATTCTTTCTGGTGTGAAGTGGAATCTTAGCATTGTTTTCATTTGCATCTCTCGAATGACCAGTGATGTTGAACATTTTTTCATGTATTTATTTGCTATTTCTACTTCTTTGTGTGAGAAATGTCTGTTCATTTCAGATGGCCATTTTTGGATTGGGTCTTTAAATTTGGGAGGTCTGATCTTTTTAAGTTCTTTATAGATTCGAGTTAGTAGACCTTTGTCTGAGGAAGAGCAGGTGAAGATTTTTTCCCACATTGTGGGTTGTCTCTTCACACTGCTGGTGGTTTCTCTTGCTGTGGAGAAGCCTTTTAATAAGAAGAGATCCCACTTGTTGATTGTTTGTGCTAGTTCACGGGCAGCTGAGGTTTTGTTCATAAAATCTTTTCCCACACTGATATCTTCAAGGGTTCTACCTAACCTCTGTTCCAACTGGTTCAGGGTTTCTATTTTAATATCAAAAATACATTTTTTAAAAATTACAATATCAAGATTTAGAGGACATTACCACAGATTTTACAGAATTTAAAAGGATATAGAAAACATATTACAAAAATATTTTTTGAAATAAATTTGACAACTTCTATGAAGTACTTGGAAGACAAATTAATGAAACTGACTCTGGAAGACATATAAAATTTGAATAGCACTTATTAAAGAAAGTATATTCCTAGCTTGAAAACCTATCTATATGACAAAAACAGGCTCATACACATTTTAACTGATAAATTATATCAAATGTTTAAAACAGGAAAAAGAAGGAACACATCTCCCCTCATTTTAGGAACTCAACATTGTGCTAATATAAAACTGGATGAAGACAATAGAAGAAAAAAGTATGAACAAAAATAAAAAAAATTTGTTTAAAAAAACAAACTATTAGAAGTCAGATCTGGCAGTATGGAGAAAGTGGTTTTGTTATAGAGATGGTAGTGTTGGTTCAGCATTGGAAGGTCCACCCTCATAAGTCATCATTTTAACAAAGGAAAGGAAAAACCCATATGATCCTAACAGTAGTTGCAGAAAAAGTACTGGACTAAATTCTACAGCAGTTCATGGTAAAAGCTATCAGGAGACCAGAAGTAGAACAGAAACTTCTCAACAGATCAAAGACATCCACTCTATATTTCCAGCAAAAACACTTTATATGAATAGAAAAGATATAATGCTTTCTCCCTAAGGTGGGGAACAAGGGCAGATATGCCTACTCTTCATCTGTCCATTAAACTTTGAAACATAGGCCCAAACCAAAATAGTCTGGCAATATGGCAATAAAAATAAACAAATAGCATAGGATTGGCCAGGTAGGAGTAAAATCTTTATATGTAGATGAAATGATCATCTACAGAGAAAATACTAAGAAATCTCTAGGAGCCCCTAGAACTTGTATTTGAATTTAGCAGGATTAGAAAACACAAGGTATATATAAAAATTCATATCTATGTATTGTTGCTATAAATGCAGAATTGGTTATTGAAATTTAAAAGTTTTATAGGAATACAAAGGACCTGGAAAAGTAAAAACAAAATAATAACACGGTTGGAAGACGTTTATTACCTAATTTTAAGACTTCTAAAGCTACAGTAATCAAGACAGTTTTGGCATAAGGAAAGACATATAGATCATTGGAATAAAACAGAGAATCTAGAAATAGAACCACACATATATGGTCCACTGATTTTTGAAAGATTATTTAACTTTAACATTTTCTGCCAGTCTATTTCTTTTGATTGGTGAATTGAGACCATTAACATTGATGGTTATAAATGATACGTATTGACTTATCCTGTTTATGACTTTTTCTTTTTGTTGGATTCTCCCCCTTTGCGTTTAATTTCTTGTCACGCCTGATGGACTCATTCTGCTGGGCTTCCTGGGGTTGTGATCCTTGTTTTCTTTTCCTAGGATATTGTCTAAAATGTTTTGGAGTGCTGGTTTGGTATGCATGAAGTTCCTAAGGTGCTCTTTGTCATGAAAGTGTCTTATTTCTCCATGAATTTTGAAAGATAGTTTTTCATGGTGCATCAATCTGGGTTGGAGGCTGTTTTCTTTTAGGGCTTGAAATATATCATTTCAACCTCTTCTTGCCTTGAGGGTTTGTGTTGAGAAGTCTGCTGTGATTCTGATGGGCTTTTCTTTGCATGTGATTTGTTTCTTTTCTCTCACTGCTTGTAGAACTTTGTTCTTCTGTTGGGTTTCTGGAATCTTAACAATTATATGCCTATGTGTAGATTTTTTTTGATCAAGGCTAGTTGGAGTCCTATATGCCTCACTTATCTGTATGTCAAGTTCTTTTCCCCTGCTTGGGAAGTTTTCTGCCATTCCTTTTGTGAAGAGTTTTTTATGTCCCATCTGCTCTCTCTCCTGTTTCTTCATTGACTCCAATTAGTCTTATGTTATTCTTCTTTGCATTGTCTAGCAGCTGCTGGACTGATTTCTCATGGTCCCTTACTATGTTAAAGAAATTTTTCTTTTCCTGGTCACTAATTGTAATCTTATCTTCTAAATCAGAAATTCTGTCCTCACATTGGCTCATTCTGCTACGTAAACTTTCAATGGAGTTTTTAATCTCCTGGAAATTTGTTTGGATCTTTTTTTTTTTTATGGGTACTGGGGATCAAACTTGAGTCCTTGACTTGTGCAACAGTGGGGGAAACCACTGAGCTAAATCCCTGGCCCTGTTTGCATCTGTTTTATGGATTCCACTTGTTTCCTATGTTGGGATTCTGTCATGTTCCTCAGCTCCTCTATTTTTTAAATCTGTGCCCTCTCTAGATTTATTAATCATGTCTTGCACTATGTGCACAATCTCTGTGTTATCTGAGAAATTATTTCTGATTTCATTTTTTCCAGATCCTCTTTTGTTGCCAGTTCAGGGATTCCAGGTGGTTGAGTATCAGATTGTTCCATCTCATTTCCCTTTGGGGTTGCCTTAGGTGATCTGGAAGTCTGGTTTTGAGGCTTGTTTACATGTCTTCTCATTTCAACAGATGCAGCCTGCTGCACCTTTGTTGAGGTAGCTTTTTGCTCACCCAGTGGTCTTCAATTCTCAGCAAGCCACAGATATGCCTTTTCATTGCTGCTCACCAGTACACTAATTCCTGGGTTCAGAAAGGTGGCTTTCTGGATCCCTGAGCTGACCTGTTGTCTGGATGGGCTTCTGGCTGGGGCCTGTGCACACTTGGGATGATATCTAGGCATGCCTCTGGCTAGGGCCCCTATGTAGCTGTTGTCTGGGAGGGTCTTTGGCTCGGGGTTGTGCATCCCAGTTCCTATTGTGTGAGCAAGCTTCTGGCTAGGGTATCTCCCACACTTACTGATGGTATTGGGGCGAACTTCTGGCTGTTGCTTGTGTGCCTGTGCAGTTCTTTTCTAGGTAGGGCCTTGGCTTGGGCCAGTGTGCACCAACCTCTGGGGTTGGGGAGGGGCCCTGGCTGGGATCTGCTTGCAGCCACCCTGCTCCACTGGTCTCCCAACTAAGGTGGTCTGGTGTGCCTGTATTGCAGAGATTTCCTTCACTTTTCCAGTGGGCTTTAATTTTCATCAAGGGGCCTCAGAGAGACCCTTTTTCTGTTGTTCAATTTTACTCTATTGTTTCAAGCTCAGAACAATGTCCTTTATGACCTCTGCAATTCTGTGTGTGGATCTAGGTAATGGCTTGGCACAGTTGTGTATGCATGTGCATGTGCGTGTGTGTGTGTGTGTGTGTGTATGTGTGCTGGTGCTCACCTCCTTGGAGCTTAGGGGCAGTGGTACAGTGGCCCGAGAGGCTCACCTCAGTGTTCTGGGACAGTGTTACGGCCTGTTCTAGGGTTTAATACTTCATACTAATTGAATAATAAGGCCAAAACCTTCTGCCATGTCTCATCACCACCATCTCCCCAAAACATGAATAACTTGTAAAATAGTACTTTAAGAATAAGAAACAACTTTGGGAAATGAGGGACTGACAAAGCTGTGTGTTTTAAGAAAATCTTATTTGTCAAAGTAAAAGTGATTCCTATATTCACCTTACTTCCCTCACTTGTTTTACCTTTATGTATCTACATGCATGTGAGACCTGGTAGAAAGAGAAAAGACAAGGCTTACCTAGGGAAATAGCCAATGAAACCACCTGTATCAAGGAATGGCCAAGGAGTTGCTAGGGAAATTGATGTTTAAAATAGAGTTTAACATTGTTTCTAACTTTGATTATCCTCCCTTATCTTTGGTCTTTAGTAAATATATGTTATAAGTAATGGCCTTAGGTTAAGGGTTTTTGGTGGGATAAAGGCAAAGAGAGTTTCATTCTAGGATTGTAAGTGTTATGGTTTAAATCTGGAATGTCCTCTGGAAGCCTGGTATGTTCAGAGGGGAGGCCTTTGGAAAGGTGATTGGATCATAGGGGTGCTATCCTTGTCACTGGGTTCATCCACTAATGAATTCAGTAGCTGAGTGTGCTGTTAAGAGGTTGGACCTGGTTAAGGACAGATCAACGTGGTGTACCTGGAAGGTTCTGTCTCCCTCCTAGCTTCCTCTGTTCTGTCCCTGCTTCCTGGATGCCATGATGTGGCAGCTTTCCTCTGCCAGGCTCTTTCATCATGCCATTTCTCACTTGGAGCTGGGTGACTATGCATGGATTGAGCCCTCCCAAACTGAGCTGAAATAAACCTCTCCTTTGAGTTTAAGATGTAGGATATTTTGTCTCAGCAACTGGAAAGGGCCTAAGAGAGAAACAAATCTCCAGTGAGCTGAGAACAATGATCGAAAGACAGATGACAGTGAGAAACCCTGAATCAGCTGCAGGCATGAGAAAAACTCCATTTCTCAAAGTATACTAGAAAAAGGTGAGAAGAATAATCTCATGTGTGGAACGAATGATGCAACTGAGTAGAATAATTTTATTTGATATTAAATATAATTACTTGAATTGTTACCTTAGGACTTTCACTGCTTCATAGTTTTGATTTAATGTTTTGCTTCTTGGGTTTTGTCTTCATTATTAATTATAACTAACACTTTGCATGTGTCTTGTTTTCAGAATCCTGAAAGGTTTCTCACTGGGTGAGTAGGTCTCTACCTACCATTGGGTAAAACATCTCTACTGGTTAGAAGCTTTTTCTCAGAACTTCATATAAGTTGTATGCCGGCTGGCAGGGTAGTGGCTATTGGGTCAAATGTGGCCGATGTAGGAGGGGTTCTCATGGGCAGTTTCTCAAGTGTATAGTGAACTGGACTATAAATACATCACATCTTGTATCTCTTATCATTTTACTTAATGTTGTGAAATTTACTTTGCTAGGTCTTATCTAACTCACCATAAATTATTTTTTGGAAATGTGTGAGAAAGTATAATTAATCAATTTTAAAATCCTAGGATAAATATTCTGATGTTTATTCTTGGCTTTCATAAACTTAATGATGATAACCATTAAATCTGAGGCTGTTGTGATATCTCAGTCTGGACTTCTATAACAAAGTACCATAAACTGAGTGGCTTATAAACAATAGAAATCTATTTTACAGTTCTGGAGGTTGGAATGTGGATGGGTTCTGGTGTGGACTCTCTTCTAAATTGTAAGTGGCTGATTTCTCCTTGTATTTTCATATAGTAGAATGAATTATCTAGTTCTCTTTCAAAAAGAAGAAAACTATAAGTACCCATTCCTGAGTGCTCCACCGTCATAACCTAATTACCTCCCACAGGCCCCATTTTCAAATATTATCACATTGAGGATTCGAATTTTAGCATGTGAACTTTGGGAAGACATAAATTTTCTGTCCAATGTATATTATTCCTAAATTATCACTGAAAACCTTTTGGTATTGGAGACCATGTTTTCAAACCTTTTAAAGGTACTGGTTGAGGCTATGAAAGGTTCTAGCAAACCCTTCACTGTGTATTTTGTTGGAGGTTATTCTTTTCTTTATCCTAAAGTTTTCTTTTTCCTTCTTTTTCAGCTTTACCTTCTTATGGTAGTTCCAACAATTCTTCAGGAATCTCCCCCAAGAAGTCCTTGATGTCATCTATCCACATTCAGGTGAAAATTTTTTGCCATCTCAACAAAAGCTTTGCTGATTTTTGCAACCTCTTCAACCCTCCTTGACAAACCCAAGCCTCTGGAGTGTCTTCCTCCAGATGCAGATGCCACTTCAGTGGTATTACCAAAGATCCACCCACATGCCGATGGAGTTGTAGATGTTAAAATCCTTCCAAAATGGCACAGTAACTTCTCAGTCTCTCCTTCAGTTGGAGAAATCACTGAGCAAAAGTCATCCTTGGGTAGTAGACTTTGAAAACTTCAACAGATCCTTGATCCTCCACAGGCTGAATCAAAGAGAAGGTAGATGGAAGAAGAAACACCACTCTGATACTGGAATGAAGATCAACAATAAAAAGAGAATGTGCTGAAGCATTATGGATAATAAACAAGAAAGTTATGTTATTCTCCAAACAGTACTTCTCTGTAGCACAAAAATATGGGAGGGGACCTCAGAGGCGAACCTTGGTCATCTGTGAGTTCTTATTGAGCCTGTAGGATTCGGCAGTGTGTGCTTATTAACATTCTTGAAAGCTCTGGGCTTCTCACTGGGCCAGATCATAGAGGGTTTCCATTGGTAATTTGTGACATTGCCCACAAATAGGACTGTTATCCACTCCTTAAAAGTCTTAAAATCTGGCACCTAATTGGCCTTTTAACAGGTGGAAGTCCTTTCAAGCATTCATATCCAGAACAGGGGAGCTTTTATCCATACTGAAGATTTGATCTTGCCATGCAGTTTCCTCTACAGTCAGCTTATCCAGAGTATCCAAGAATTCTTCAATTGCTTTCAGTCAGCACTTGCCGATTCACCACTTATTTTCCCATTATGTATGAGTAATGATTTATGGCTTATTTAAACCACGCAGGGCTAGCCTGTAGTTGGATTCAGCCTTTTTTTTTCAACACTGAAATAAGTTTTGTGCTTTGGCTACGATCATTATGGTGTTGTGTGAGATATACTTCTGTGCCTGGTCTTCGATCAGTTTCTTCATATCTTAGAAAGGCCCTTCTGGAATTTTTGCTAAAGGATGGAGATCCTTTAGCAGTCACTTTGTACTTCTTCAAGATCACAGCCATGATGCAATCAGAAGTGCCCGACTGGTGAATGGTTACTGTTACTGATTTTCTACCTTCATAGCCCTCAATCACTTTTAGTGTCATTTCCTGGTCAATCACTTCAAATGGCCTCTTGGTGGGAACATCAGCAGTGGATTTTGCATGCTTAACGGCAACGCTGAACAAAATGACATGAGATTAAGTTGAAGACAAGAGAAAATGATGCAATCAAGAGGTGAAGTAAACACAACATATATGAAGCTGCTGCTGGTTTATTATAGCGTATTGTTGCACAGTAAACTTTTAAAAATAAATAGGAGCAGACCCCAAAATAATGAAAAAAGATATAGTATAGTAAATACATTAGCTAGTACTTTATTATCGCTATCAAGTGTTATGTTTCGTATACAACTGTACACAATTGGCTGCTTGGTAGGTAACTATTACCAGCATCACTAAAAGCATGAGTAATGTATGCTGCTATGACATTATAATGGTATGCTGTCACTAGGTGTCAGAAAAGTTTCAGCTCTATTATAATTCTATAGGAACACCCTTATATATGCCAGCTGTTGTTTACCAAAATGTCATGCGGTGCACGACTATACTTTAAATCAGTGGGCCTCAATCTTTTTGCACGAGGGACTGGTTTCATGGAAGACAATATTTCCCTGGATAGGGGAGAAGGAAATGGTTTCTGGATGATTCAAGCACCTTACATTTATTGTGCATTTTATTTATATTATTATTGTTACATTGTAATATACAATGAAATAATTATACAACTCACCGTAATGCAGGAATCCACAGGAGCCTTGAGCTTGTTTTCCTGTAAGCAGATGGTCCCATGTGGGGATAATGGGAGACAGTGACATTCATAGTGTGTTGCTTATGTCCAGTCTGCTCCATAATCTCATTTTGTTTGCTGTCATGGTAAAAATTTTGCTTTACAGGTAAAATGACGGGAATGGAAGCAGGCTTTTTCAGTACTTTTGTGGCAATCTCAAAATATTCTGCCTTGACTTTAATTCAGAGTATATGGAGGTTTAAGATTGTCTCAAACATACTTTTAAGGCCATTGTCTCATTATCTTAAGCAGCTAATCTTCTAGCATGGACAAAGTCAGTCATCTGGCTTATTCACAAATGGGCTGAAGGTCCATTCATTCCCAGTTCAAGGAACTTTTGTTGTTGGGAAGTAATGCCGAAACTTTTTTGAAAGCTGAGGAAGATGATCATGCATCAGCTGGGAGAAAGATGGTTCTGGTCTGTCCCTTTCAAAATTTCTGCTAATGTTTGAAAGATGTCTAAAATTCTAGTGTTCACTTGATGCCCACGTCATTCTATTTTTGGCTTTGAATGAATCCACTTTATCTGATGACTTGAACACAGTTGTCACTCTCCTCTAAAGTGACTCCATTTGTCGAGCTGGTGGAATATGTCACATCAATAAGCAAATTTTGCAGCTCAGTTTTTGTCTCTATATTGTGCTGCTGGTGGTGACTATTTTTCTAAAAGAAACCACTGGAGCAGCTCTCCTAACTCAAAAACTCTGACCAGTGACCTACCTTTAGGAAGCTATCTGACTTCTGTGTATAAGAGAAGATGTGTATGCGCTACATCCTTCTTGTCACAAAGCTGCACATATAGACATGACTTTAATGTGGTTCATAATTTTAATCACAATCTGCAAAATGTTGTTAAATTCGGATGACATTTTTTTGGGGTAGCTAACATTTCTCTATGGATGACACAGTTTGCAGACTCACATTCAGAATCAACCTCTTTGACCTGATTAGTGAAACCAGAAAGCTGAGCAGTAATGGCAGCCACTGTCTTTGCATTTACTGACACAAAGTGACAGATACAGTTTTGCTGATATGTAATCCAAAGACTCGAATAGTTCTGCAGCTTAGTGTTGGTTGGCAACAAAAGTATACCCAACATATCCTCATGGACATTTTCCTGAAACACATATTGCACAAAAACAGGCATTATTGCCTTGTTGTCAACATTGGTAGATTTGTCAATCTGGATTGTGTACCATGGTGACTCCTTAATCCTCTCTAATAAATGTGCCTCAGTTATTTAATCAATTTGTCTAGTTTTGGTGCTAGTTGAAAGAGGAGCATGTGCCAACTTTTGAACTGCAATCTTTTTAAAAAATTCATGAGAAACATCCTTAATAGCAGGCAAGATCAGCCCTTCAACCATAGTAAAGGGCTTCTTAGCTTTAACAAAGAGGTTAGCCACAAAGAATGACACTTGCAGTGCAGACACATTTGATGAAATAGTAGCCTTCAGTAATTGATTCTGTTCTTCATGTTCATGGTTTTTCATTTTAAAATCCCTCTCTTTTAATGAAGCTTGGTCTTCATGTGGCAAAGCAGTTTTGAAGGTTTCATGGCTTTGTTTGGTAGTTGATTGCCATGCATTATACAAAGTGGGCTTGGGGAGTGAATCATCTGTTGCAATGAACTTATAACTTAAGTAGGATTTGGTTTTTTCTTTTTCCATGCAGCTTGCTTTTTGTTGGCAGTCTTAAGAGTCTTCTGCTCTCTTATGATTGGACTTGTCTCCATTTTCAAAGAAGCTATAAGTTATGTTTGCTTTTTACTCATTTTGGCTAGGGTTAGTTTGTGGGTTTACCAAAATTGTGACTAAGACAAGTGTGCAATGTGGGAAAAAGTTGTGGTGGAAGTGGTAAAGAAAATAATGGGTGGGCTACACATGGCCTGAGATAACTGTTGGATTCTGACATAAAAGCCCTCTACCAGATGCAGCTGTACAACTGAAGAACAACTCAGTTGCCACTATACAGCCTGCCACCAGACACAGCCTAATTGTCAGTTGCCACTTGCTTATATGTTCTGATATGAACCTGCCAGTAATTGATTTATTATGGCCTAGTGGTGCAGTCAAACCTCTCTGCTAATGTTTATCTGTATTTGCAGGCACTCTCCAGTGCCTGCGCCACTACCTCAGCTCCACCTTAGGTCAACAGGCATTAGATTTTCATAAATAGAATGTAACCTCTCATGTGCACAGTTCACAGTAGGGTTCACACTCCTATGAGGATCTAATCCAGCCATAGATCTGACAGGAGGTAGAACTCACGTAATAATTTCAAGATGTAAATACAGATGAAGCTTCCCTAACTAACCCCTCCTCCTGCTGTGCAGCCCAGGTCCTAACAGGAACTGATAGTTCCTAAAAGGACTGATGGGCTGAGGATTTAGCTCAGTGGTTCTGGCGCCTGACTCTCAAGTGTGCAAGGTCCCGAGTTCGATCCCCAGTACCAAAAACATAAATAAATAAATAAAAAGCCTAATAGGACTGATATTGATCTGTGGCCTGGGTGTTGGAGCCCACTATTTTAAATCATCTCTAGAATTACATAAAATACCTAATTCAATATAAAGGCTGTGTAACTACTTGTTATCCTGTATTATTTATTTGTATGTGTTTAATACACGTGCAATTTTCCCCCCAACTATTTTCTTATTTTTTTGGTGCTGGAGATTGAACCCATGACCTTGCACTTGCGAGGCAGGTGTTGTGCCACTGAGCTACATCCCTAGCCCCCTTACCCAAATATTTTCAATTTGAAGTTGGTTAAACCCATGGATATGAAACCCACAGATACAGAGGTTGGTTGTACTTCATTCTAAGATGGAAAAACTAAAATACTTTGTGTCCAAGCATTTTCATATTTTATTGATGTACTTATCTTTATTTATATAAGAATGAAAAATGTTATCAGAAGAGATCATTTAGGTTCTTCAGTATTTAATTTCTGAACTGAGTACCTGGAAATAAGCTTTTAGGAATATTTTATGTGAATAAAAATTGGAATGTCAGCCACAATATGGAAATTTATCTTTTAGTTTATTTTAGTTTTATCCAGTGCCTTAGTCTACTTAAAGTATGCTTGACCTGACCTCAGAATTTTTATTTATTTATTTATTTATTTATTTATTTATTTATTTATTGGTACCGGGGATTGAACTCCGGTCCTCGTGTTTGCGCAGCAGGTGGCGAAACCACTGAGCTAAATCCCCGGCCCAGAATTTCTATTTATTAGAGTATAGTTTAGAGTACATTGATTGTGAAGGAACAATCATTGAACCACCTTTTAACATTTGTGCTTTAAGTGAGCAATGAAATGTGCAGCAATTTTGCCTTAACATCTCAGGCACTTTAGTTTTGAAACACAGCTCTGCATGTGGTTATGGTACGTTTAGTTTCACCTCACCACCTGCCTAGTGTTTGTCAATACTATTGATTAGGAATGCCTGCCTAGCAAGTATAAATCAAATATTTGAAAATAAAGTGCAATGATAAATTATATTTCCAAGTTTAATGTGACATTTTAAAGCTAGTTTGTGACATTCTTTGTTCCCTAAAATGCGCCCCCCCAAAACCACAAAAACCCCCAACCCAACCAATGTCATGTGGCATCAATGTGTGTGGTGGTTTAATTTTTCTAGTAAAGATATGGAAACTGGACATAGATTGTTACATTAATAATGTTAGGCTTGCACTTGAGGAAGCACATGTAAAATTATTGCCAAGGGGACTATAAGGGCCACAGGTAGGAAAAATCGTGAAATGGCCTCCAGTGACAAAGGAGTCATTTTGTAATTCACTAGCTGTACTCTGACTAGAAGGATAGAATTTCTGGAAAAATGGAAAAGGTGGCAAAACAACCACTGGGAACTTGATCCTGACAATTTGTAGAGGCTGAGTGCTAGATTTCAATGCATACAACACACATTTGTGTAGATTTCTTCACGGATCTTATCATTGTATTAGTTTATTATCTATCACTTGAGGTAATTTCCACATGATCATTATATTAAACTTAGAAGTATAATTTGAGGTAATATAAAAAATTTTATTTACTGTTAAATTTTTAAAGATATTTAAAAAATGAATTAGAACTTGATTTTCAAAAAAGAACAATTTATAGAAAAAGGGTAGCCACTTACATGAAGACAAAAACCCCACTACAGAATGAAAACAAAACCAATCTAATTAATATTACAGAGAAAAGTAAGAATCATAATTACTCTTCCCCATGAATCTATAAACTGCATTTGATATATTTTCAACATATGAGACTGGATCTACACAGATTTTTTTCCTTGTCCCCCAAATTGTTGTACTGAATTGCAATGACATAGCTTTCTAAGGTATTGGTGTTTTTAAATTTTGATTTTGATTTATGTAAAATTATTTTATATCTCATACAATAGAATAATGAGAAACTTGTTAAAAGTTACAAAAAGTGTGACTTAGCTTCAGACTCCTTTATCTTTTAACCAAATTTGTGGGTGGGGAAGCAAATATGATTCTTATTTTTCTCAGGTTCTATTTGGAAATAAGTAGCCTAAATCCAGGAATTTTAATTAAGTTTTTTCTTTTACTGTAATGTTGATTTTCTGATTTCTGAAATATCTCAAATTGCCTCACATCAATTTTTTTTTTTTTTTTTGTACTGGGGATCGAACTCAGGTCCTTGAGCTTGCAAGGCAGGTGGCGGAACCACTGAACTAAATCCCCGGCCTCCTCCCATCAAAGTTTATAACTTAAATACTGGCTTTAAAAAATTGTAGTAAGCTTATTGCCTATCTTGTTCAATTTCCCCATTTGTGTTTGCCCAGTTTCTTTCTCAATGGGTTTTTTTTAGTTACTCAATAATTATGTGAAATTTCACTTCTTACACCAAGATTTCAACTTGTAAGCATCATACTCAAAATAATCCCTGGGTAAATATTTGAAGTCATTGATGATGATGATTGTGTGGTAAACTTTATGAAAGAAATTGAATAGTTTTATGCCTCCGTGATGTCCTAGATTTTTTAATAACCAGCTACAAATGTCAAAACCTAGAGTAAATGTTAAGGCCTGCCAATTGTGTTTGCTGGGCTGGAAGCAAGACGATGTGGGTTCTAGATTTGACTGTTTCTAGTGTAACTCAATGCACTTGTCAGTTTAAATCTCTGTTGGCCTGTTCTATTTGTAAAAAAGGAAGTGATTTGACGGATCTCTGTAACCTTATTTTGAAATTATAATACTTTAAGACTAAACTCTCTCTCTCTCTCTCTCTCTCTGCCTTTTTGATATTCCCCACCCCCACCCCCACCCCCACTTAGGGAAGATTCATGCTTTGGGGCTGAGAAATGGCTAGGGTTCACATAAAGTTTAGTCCGTGTTTGGAGACAGTACGTCTAGCTAAGGTGCCCAAGTGGGAGCTCCTAGAAGTCAAGAGGAGGCATAGGATAACTGGGTAAAAACAAAGCGATGGAAGCCACAGAGGGAAACTACTTAGTTCACACTTTTTCCCAGGGTCTTATGAGATCCATGGGTGATGAATTTCAGGAAATAGAATAATAGAACCATAGAAATGTTGCAGTGATTTTGCTCTTATTTTGTCACAATGAACACCTTTCCTGCCACCAGTGCTATGCTGAGCCGCACTGGGGCCAGAGGCAGAGGGCACAGTCATTAATATGAGTATTATCTTTATCTAAAATTTTGATAATGTTGTTGGTCATGGATTATTTTTGCATTAATTTTTATTTTAAAAAATACTGCGTTATCTCGATCACTGAGATTTTTGGAAGCCTTTAAAATTTGCACCCAAGGAGGGTACCTCACTTGCCTCATTTTAATCGTTTTTGCCAGTCATCCAATAATAACACTCCTTATTTATTACTTTGCTCCTAAGTACACACACAGTCAGGGAAGAGGGTCTACTTTCCGTTGCTCATCGAGAATGCGCCCCCTAGTGGGGTTCTTGCTCTCTGAGGACTTAGTGATCTGTAATATATTATTGAGTACCATTTTCAGAAATGCTATCTGTGGTTCATCTTTTTTTCAATTACATGCAATTCACATTCCTAGAAACCATTAAATTGTATATGTAGTGGAGTTATTCCTAAAATTTTAAGACAAAAGATTAATGCAGCAGAAATTCTTCCTGTAGGCAAAGCAAAACCACACCACTAAATGAGACAATCAATCTGCCAGAAGCAGGAAGAGAAGCCTGCAATTGCTCTGGGAAATGACATGGGAAAACTCGTTAAAGGAGGAAAAAGGCTGGAAAGTATAACTACAATCCGGTGAGATGGAAGGATCTGAGTATTTAGGGGATCAGAAAACAATTCCCAAAGTACATGGAGGGTAACTAATAATAGGCTTTAGACATGTTTCCTTCCATTCAACCAAAATAATGCTTTCCCACAGCCCTGTCATGGAAAATGGAACTATGTGGGCTGGTGAACTAAATGGAGAAATATGTACTTAATTACACATAATTTTTTCTATGTTACAAAAAAATAAAAATAAAAACAAAGCCAAGTGTTTAAACAGGGGCACTTTTACAGGCTATTTATCCAAGTCAGGGGGATAGAGTGACAAGATTAAAGATTACCCACACCACCTCCTTCAGACACAGGCCAATTCCTTATTTCTTCCTTCCTTTCTTGGCTATTCTGAGGCTTAAAATAAAATTGATCAAAAGTGGGAAAAACATGCTAGTGAGAATGTAAAATGTTGCAGCCTCTGTGGAAAACAGTTAGTAGGTTTCTCTAGAAGTTAACCCTAGAATTACTATATGTCAAAGTATAACCCAAAGGAATTGAAAACCAAGACTCAAACTTGTATACCAACGTTTATTGCAATGTTACTCACGATAGCCCAAAGTGGAAACAACCCAAGTGTCCATCAGCAGATGAACGAATAAAATGTGATATATACATCAGTAGACTATTATTCAGTCATAAAAAGAATGAAGTTCTGATACAGGCTACCACATAGATGATGAACTTTGAAAGCATGCTCATTTAAGTGAAGCAAGTCAGACACAAAAGGAGAAATGCCAGAGACCCCTGTAGTCAGGTTCCAGTCCTCACCTGCCCAGTGTGCTATGCAGGCCTGAGAAAAAGAACACACTGAGAGACAGAGCTAAGAGAGAGAAAGCGGGGGCCAGGACGACCAATGCCGGTGCAACTAACAAAGGCCCTGGCCAGTCCCAGGCACTGACTTTTACTGGCAATCAACTGGGGTAAAGGCAACGAGTGGTTTCTATGGAAATTAATGTAAACAAGGCTCATAAAGGACAAGACAAAGCATTCTCGAATTAGGAATAGAAAAGACAAAATATATGGTTGTAATTGGAACATTGTCCTTCTAGTGTGAAGGTTTTAGTTGTGGGAACAGAATTTGGGTGTGAGTTACTCCGACCTCAGCACGTAGGCTTCAGCCAGAGTCAATTCTACGAACAAGCCAATTGTGGGGTTAACTCTTCATAGCAGAATCAATATTACAGTCCTCTGCAGAGAAATATTGTACGATTCTACTTACATTAAATACTAGAGTAGACAAACTCAGAGGCAGAAGTAGATAGAAGATACCAGGGATAGGGCAGTTGTTGCTTAATGGGTACAGGGTTTCTATTGAGAGTGATGAAAAGTTTAATGGTAGATGTGGTGATGGTTGTAGGACATTGTATGTATAATATACATATAAAATAATTAAAATGGAAATTTTTGTTACACATATTTTATCACCAAAGTAAACCACATTTTTTAAAAAGAAAATACTTAGGACAGCATGAGCAGGTATGAAAATTAAATACAATGCTCTTTATATAGTATTCCATTAAAGCCGAGACTGAATCCGGAGACATATTTTTAATTGATTTTGACCAAAGCAACCTAGTGTTAGATGGCAGAAGCCTGGCCTGCTCCTAAAAGATTTTGTTAAAGAGGTTCCAGAGACTCACAACATGGTTTGATCCATTAAACAGATATTTAACATGAATTAAAGCACATGGATTGAACATCCTGGTTTTGCAACATCCTCTCCTTGACTAATCCTAAATTATACCCCGATTATATCAACTACTGCGTCTTCTCTCCTTCCTGAGGGTAGTTGATAACATCATTTCCTAGGAATGACTACTCCCATGTTTCCTGGCAATTTTGCTTTGTTTTTCTTTTCGTGCATGTGGGGTAGGGATTGAAGTCAGAGATGCACATGCTAAGAGTGAGTTTACCACAGAATTAAACCCCGCTCCTGCTAGTGCTTATACACGATGATACCAGGTGATGCCAAGGGAACGGGGAATGTACTCCATAGCTCTTCTAAATTAAAACAAAAGCTGATATCTCTTTGGCATAATTTTGACATATTGTGACTCCAAAAGTCTGAATACATTACAGTGTGGAATTTAAAACATTTATACTATAGATTTTCTGTGACTAAGCTTAAAAAAATTTACTGTGGCTGGTTGTGACTTTTTTTAAACATCTAATTTGAATTTAGTATGCATTTGTAGTCTGTAAGAACATTTGAGGGCTAGAGAAGAAATTCTGCTTCTCTATTCATGAAATCCAAGTTTTCTAAATTAACTCTTTGTTGACTTTCTTGGATTTTTATAGATATTTGAAAATATTAAAATTCATTAAGAAATCCTTTTCTATTTCAGATGTTACTCACCAGCTGTGGTCCATATAAGTTTGTTTTCCTGCATTCACAACTGCTCTGAGCTTCGATACAGTTCTTGATGTTTAACAACCTAATGAAGGTTTAGGAGCCCAGCAAAAAAGCAGTAACTTTCCTTGGTGTCGAGACATTTCATCCCCTTGAGTCCTACTTTCATAATTTTCTCTTAACATTTTTCTGTGTTATTTTTTTAGCAGAAGCCATGCCCTTGAGTATGTTTTCTCTTTGCATCACATTCTTGCTCAGAAAAGGTAAAAAGATTTTATTACTCAGTAAATCACTTATAAGTGTCCTAGATGTGTTGAGCATCAGCCTAAGGTGTAAGAGCATGCTGGATGTGATTTAGGTGAATATATAAGTTCTTGGAGATGTGTGCATAGACATGCAGCTCTGTGAAATTCCTATGAAGAAACGAGAGTCAGAAAAAGTAAAATGCAGGGTGTCTGCTTGAGGTAGGTGCCACTTGAAACCAAGCGGCTGCATAATGGTGATGACATCTATATTCACACATAAACAATGATGTAATAATACACTGTTTATACACACATTTAATTCTGGGTACATTTGAATGTGTTATAAGCATATATATTCATCAATAACTTCACCACTAAAAAAACTCGGAGTGTTTTGTTTGGATGGCTTAGACTTAACTTTTAGTGTGTCGCTTGGTGGGGTCTGGAAGTGATGAAATTCTTCCAGACTTAGCACGACTGTGTTGAACTTCAAAGGAGTCTTGAAAAATGGTTTTGTGTGCTTATTTGCATCAATAGCTTAGTCAGTGACCAGAGTTACGCCTGAAGGACATAGTTGTGATGCTAAGACCCAGACTTCTAAGTGGTACTTGCTGGCCAGTGACAGCTGTTGTTGGACCTCAGAAGGACAAATGCCCTTCCTGAATAATTCGAGTGATCGGGCCTCAGTGGCTTGCCCTTGTTCTTTTTTTTTTCCCATTAAGTTTATTGATACATTTTAGGTATAAAATACAGTTACATTCATCATTGGGATCTTGTACCATTACATGAGTATCTTGGTTCTTATTTTTTTCCCCTTCCCCTGCCCTCCCTTCACCCCCTCCACCCTTCCCTATTTGCAAAGACTTTGTTTCCATTTTTTTCCTTTTCTCATATTTTTTCTTTTCCCTTCTTTCCCTTCCCCTACCCCTCCCAGTTCCCTACTCCTTTAGACCTTTTCTTCCTATTACACAATATCAATTATACATTTTTAAAATTACTGTATCAAGATCTAGGAGACATTACCACAGATTTTGCAGAATTTAAAAGGATATAGAAAGCATATTACAAAAATATTTTTGAAATAAATTTGACAACTTCTAAGAAGTACCTTGGAAGACAAATTAATGAAACTAACTCTGGAGGAAATATAAACTTTGAATAGCCCCTATTAAAGAAAGTATATTCCTAGCTTGAAAACCTACCTATATGACAAAAACAGGCTCACATACATTTTAACTGATAAATTATACCAAACATTTAAAGCAGAAAAAAGAAGGAACACTTCTCCCTTCATTTTAGGAACTCAACATTGTGCTAATCCTAAAACTGGATAAAGATAATAGAAGAAAAAAGTATGAACATAGATAGAAATTTGTTTAACAAAACAAACTATTAGAAGTCAGATCTGGCAGTATGTTGAAAGTGGTTTTGTTATAGAGATGGCAATGTTGGTTCAGCATTGTAAGATCCACCCCCAAAAGTCATCATTTTAACAGAGGAAAGGAAAAAGCCATATGATCTTGTCACTAGTTGGAGAAAAAGTATTGGACCAAATTCCCCAGATGTTCATGGTAAAACCTATCAGGAGACTAGAAGTAGAACAGAACCTTCTCAACAGATCAAAGACATCTACTCCATACTTCCAGCATAAACACCTTCTATGAATGGAGAAGATACAATGCTTTCTTCTTAAAGTGGGGAACAAGGGCAGATATGCTTACTGTTCATCTGTCCATTAAACTTTGAAACATAGGCCTAAAACAAAATGGTCTGGCAATAAAATGACACAATTAGGATAGGATTGGCAAGATAGAAGTAAAATCTTTATATTTAGATGAAATGATCATCTACAGAGAAAATACTAAGAAATCTCTAGGAGCCCCTAGAACTTGTATTTGAATTTAGCAGGATTAAAAAACACAAGGTATATATAAAAATTCAGGTCTATGTATAGTTGCTATAAATGAAGAATTGGTTATTGAAATTTAAAAGTTATGTACGAGTACAAAGGACCCAGAAAAAGAAAAAGGAAAAGAAAAAGAAAAGAAAAAGAAAAAGAAAAAAACAGTATTGGAAGACATTTGCCACCGAATTTTAAGACTTCCTCTAAAGCTACAGTAATCAAGGAAGTTTTGGTGTAAGGAAAGACATATAGATCATTGGAATAAAACAGTGAATCTAGAAATAGAACATGTTCCAGACCTGAAGATACAATAAATATAACCACCAATGCCTCGTATCTAGAATTTACCAACAACTCTGAAAAATAAGAAAACATATCCTCAGTATAAAAATAGGCCAAGGATATAAAAATGAAAATCAAAGGGAAAGAAGCAGAAATACTAATGAACAAATGAAAAGATATTCATGCTAACCAGTAATCTATAAAATGCAAATTTAAGACACAATGTGGTATCGTTTCATGCTCATGAAGTTAGCAATAAATTTAGTCTAACATTAGCAAGTGTTGGCATGAATATGGAGCAGTGAACTCTCAAAACTGCTGATGGAGTTATAAATTGGTATAATGTTGGAGCAAAATTTACCAATACCTGGAAAAATTAAAGACAGGCATACTTTGTGTCTCAGCAGTGCCACTCATAGGCATATGCTCTAGAGAAACTATTATGAGGGTAACCAAAGGGATCTCTACACAATATTCTTGCATTATAGACAAATATAATCCTACATATATCAATAGATGAATGGATTAAAATTTTATACCATTAAACTGTGTGATATAATTTTGTTATATGATTCTTGTTTTTTCATTATATTTAAAGTAATTGTTTTCTTAAATAAGCAAGGAGGAGGCAGGGTAAGTATATTTGAAAATAAGATACTTCTAAATATTTTGAATTTATGAGCCATGCTTGAGAATGATTAAAGAAATCATTACACAATAAATTCACAAACACCTCAAAGACATCAGAATGAATAACCTGTACAGAACAGGTCCTGTAAGACTAACCTGATTTTGTAACATGACAGAATAACTGACCTAACAGAACAAGAGGAAGAAATAAATGTAATGTCCCAACGTCAGCAAGAATTCTTATCCTGTGCCATATGGTATTGCCATTAAAAATAATAATAAAAAGGAAAGAAAGGTGAAAAGGAAAATAGGGATAGCATAGTCTAGACCTAGCCTCCAGCCAATAGGATAAAATTACCTGCACACCAGAAGATGGATAACCCTTCTTTCTCACAGCCCTGAATGAACAAAACCAGTGACAATATCAGGGTACATATCTCTTGGCTCAGGGGTAAAATAAAGACCTTAAATGTGGTGTTGACATCTGTCTGAGGAAATGAGAAGAGTTCTACAATATGGAAATGGCACCAACCAGATGTTCCAAGAGGAGAGGACAAAAGAGTAGTGCACTTAAGAAAGGGAAATTAATATCCTAAAAATAAAAGAAAAAATAACTGCATTTTTAACTAAAAAGCACAGTTCATAGTCCTTCACATAAAAAAATGTAAAGCAAAGTGATGATTTTTCCAACAAGCAATCAGTTTGACAAGAGACACACTGAACAGGAAGAGAGGGAACTGCATCTCCGTGGAATCAGGTGAGGAAATTCTTCCAGCAGCCAGCTAGATGGTCTCACACACTGAGACTGAGCAGTTGAGAGCAGAAATCAATGTAGAGGTCAGAGGGACATCAAGTTGACTTTTCAACATTACATGTCACTGTGATCTGAAATCCCAGTACAATAATGGGATACATAAAGAGTAATACTGGGCTGAACACGAGCTCAGCTATCCTCCATATTGGGTCCCTTAGGTAAAACTCCATCACTTAAAGGAAATATGGGTAAGGAGATTCTTCAAAATCAACAAATCATTTGTAAAATTTTGCCCATAAGAAATGATTTTAAGATCCAGTTTATGGGAGAATTTTACTAAGCTATTTTGAATATACAAAAGGCCTCACCCAGAATTTTGTGGCTTGCTTGTCTTCATCATAAAGAGGAAAATAAGGGTTTGCATGTGTGACAGGAAATTGTTAGATTCAAATTTTTATATAATTTCCCCGACAGCAGCTCATAAATCTTAGAAAGGATTTATGTGAGAAATTGTAGGGTCTCCTTTTAAAAGGGAAATTTTTAATAAAATGTATTGTATTCTGTTCTGGATAATCCTCTCAAAATTTCTGTCAGTCTTCAAACAGTCGTCCCATAAAAAGTTATTTAAATCATTTGATGAAATATCTTATGAAGAAAAAGTCACTGTAAATTAAGTATTCAGCAGAGTAAACTTTGCATTGTGCAACAAGGGTGTTTTACCTTAAATTATACTCCCACGCTCGACTAGAAAGATCAGCATTAGTGCTTTCAAAACAACTAATGCTTCACAGAAAAATATATAATTTCAGAAACCATCTGCCCACGAGTCATATTTTCTTTGTTACTTCCTTGTGTTTTCTTAACTGCTTTGTTAATATTTGTATAAAAACAGGACCTTACTTTCATGAAAGCTCAGATAAGCCACCAATGTTTATAATATTACACAGTTGTTGAAATTACACAGAACAAAATCCCACACGTAGTTCCGAGGAGCTTGCATGCCGAACACGTGAGCATTCTCACAATAAGCTGCATGTGTGAACACAGCTCAGCAACGCTGCTATCTCCCTGTTCTCCAGTATGTCTTTCACCTGAGGAAAGGGCTCAACGCTTCCATTTCTCACGGAAAATGGCAGAAGGGGTAAGAAGACAAGCACAAAGGTTGGGATGATGTCTTCCTCCGCATGACTTCTACCCTTGCTTTCTTGAAAGAACAAGGGCAGGGCGGGCACGGCTGCGCTCCATCTCCCCAGTGGGCATGGAGTGGGGGGGCTCTCCTCACGATGACGCTTCCTCGCGCGGGCGGAGGCCGGAGTTGCTGCACCGCAGGCCCGGGCCCCTGCTCCCCACCACCGCGCTCCCATCCTCGTCCTCGGGGCTCTGGGTCTGCTCACTCTCCACCGCTGCCCAGAATTGTTGCAGTCTCTGACAATAATGACCGTTATCTGAGAGCAGGTTGATTTCTTTCTTTTCTATCAAGTTAGTCCAGCTTGCTCTTTGTCTCCATAGCTCTCTTTGGCATTTATTGTCCACTGTTCTTTAAATAAATTTTAGGATCAATATTTCCAGTTCCTCAGAAATCCCTGTTGGGCTTTAGTTTGGAATTATGTATATAGATTTATGTCTGAATTTGAGCAAAATGAAAATCTTTATAGTTTGAGTGTTTGTACCATGAACATCATATATTTCTTCCTTTATTCTAGCCAGTCTCTTCTATTTTTACATTGTATTTTGTAAGTTTCTGTCAGACAGGTACTACCCAACTTTTAAACTTTTATTTTTATATATTTTATAGTTTTCGTTGGTATTATAAATGGAGCCTTTACAATTACATATTCTAATTGTTATTGATTTTTAAGAATACTATATGTTTGCTACACAGTATTAGTCTTTTAAACTTGCAATTCAGGAAACTCTTTTATTGATTTTTTAAGAGTTTTCTAGGTGGAAAAATCATATTATATACAAAATAATGACATACTCCTTTGCAATTCTTAAATCTTTTTGCTTTATTTTATTTTACTGCATTCGTTAGGAGTTTCAGGGCAAGGTTAAATAGAAACACCATAGGAAAAAGCTTTGTCTTATGCCTAACCTGAAGAGAATGCTTCTAAAGTAAAAAGGACCAAGATCCAATATGTGTATGGGTCTTACTTGCTTTTCTCATTGCTGAGACAAAATACTGGACAGGCACAAGTGAAAAGAGGAAAAGTTTCTTTTGGCTCGCAGTTTGTAGAGGTTTTAGTCCACAGCCAGCTGGCTCCAAGGCAGAGTGGCATTGCAGCAGAGAAACAGTTCATGATATGGCAAGTAGAAGGCAACAAGCAACAAGCAGCAACAGCAAGCCTGCGTTCTCTCTCTTCCTTTATATCCCACCAGGCTATAAGCCTGTTGATTGGCCACACACACCCAAGGTGGGGCTTCCATTATCCAGACCCAGACTAAGCTAATTCTAATCAGTGGACTAATTTAGTACCATACACTTTTTAAAAAAAATATTATTTTATTGGTATATTTTAGGTGCACAATATAATGACATTCATCATTGGAAATTTGCACCTTTACATAATCTCTCTTGGTTCTTATTTTTCCCCCTTCCCCTGCCCTCCCTACAACCCCTCCATCCCTCATTATTCACATAGACTTTGTTTCCATTCTTTCCTTTTCTCATATTAATTCCATTCCCTTCTTTCTTTTCCCCTTCCCCTCCCACTTCCCCTTTGCCCCTTTTCTTCCTATTTCACATTATCTATTATATGTTTTAGTCCTTATTTACACTTTTAGTTTCTCACACTAGAGAAACTATTCAGTATTTACACATGTGTGTCTTATGTATTTCATTTAAGAGTATCGCCTCGATGTGCATACATTTAGCTATAAATGTCTCGAATTTCTCATTTTTTATGGATGAGTAGTACTCCATTTTATTAAAAAACCACATTTTCTTTGTCCAGTCTCCAGTTGATTGGCACTTGGGCTGCTTCCAAGCTTTAGATATTACAAATTGTGCCACTATAAACATGGGTGCACATATATCACTGTGGTATGATTCTTTTAATTCTTTGGGGAAGACACCCAGCAGGGGTATAGCTGGGTGAAATGGGACTTCCAGTCCTAGTTCTTTGAGGTTTCTCCATACTGACTTCCACAGTGGTTGCACCAGTCTACACTCCCACCAGCAGTGGAGCAGGGTTCCTCTTTCCCCACAGCCCCGCCAGCATTTGTTATTGGTTGATTTCATGATAGCAGCCATTCTTTCTGGCATGAAGTGGAATCTCAGCATTGTTTTCATTTGCATCTCTGGAATGATCAGTGATGTTGAACATTTTTTCATATGTTTATTTGCTATTTCTACTTCTTTGTGTGAGAAATGTCTGTTTATTTCAGATGCCCATTTTTGGATTGGGTCTTTAAATTTGGAAGGTCTGATTTTTTATAGTTCTTTATAGATTCTAGACAGTAGACTTTTGTCTGAGGAACAGTAGGTGAAGATATTTTCCCACATTGTGGGTTGTCTCTTCACACTGCTGGTGGTTTCTCTTGCTGTGCAGAAGCTTTTTAACAAGAAGAGATCCTACTTGTTGACTGTGCTAGTTCACATGCAGCTGAGGTATTGTTCATAAAATCTTTTCCTACACCAATGTCTTCAAGTGTTCTATCTAACCTCTGTTCCAGCTGATTCAGCATTTCTATTTTAATATTTAGATCTTTAATCCATTTCAATTTTAATTTACTGCATGGTGAGAGATATAGGTCTACTTTTAATCTTTGACAAGTTGAAACCCAGTTTTTCTAGCACCGTTTATTAAAGAGGCTATCTTTCCTCCAGTGAGGGTGTTTGGCTCCTTTATGGAAGATGAGGTGGCTGAGTGTATCTGGAGTTATTTCAGCATCTTCTAATCTGTTCCACTGGTCCTCAGGTCTGTTTCTTTGCCAGTGCCATGCTGATTTTATCACAGTAGATTTTTAGTATAGTTTCAAGTTGGGGACTGTGTTACCCCTGCCATGTCTCTGTTACCTAGAATAACTATTGCTATTCTGGGTCTCTTCTTGTTCCAAATGAATTTTTGGATTGTTTTCTCATGGTCTACAAAATATGCTCCTGAGATTTCAATTGGGATTGCATTGAATCTATATAGCAGTTTTGGAAGCATGGCCATTTTCACTAGGTTGATCCTTCCTACCCAGGAGCAGGGGATATCTTTCCATTTTCTGATATCATCTTCAATCTCTCTTTTCAGAGTGGTATAGTTTTCAGAGAAGAGGTCTTTGATTTCTTTTGTTAGGTTGATTCCTCGGTATTTCAGTTTTTGGATGCTATTGTGAAAGGAATTGGTTGCCCTATTTCTGTCTCAGTGAGTCTGTCATTTGTGTAGAGGAAAGCTATTGATTTTTGTTTGCTGACCTTGTATCCAGCTACTCTACTGAATTTGGTTATTAAGTCTAGAAGACTTTTGGTGGAGTTCTTGGGAGTTCTTCTATATAGAGTATCATGTCATCTCCAAATAATGACAATTTGACTTTTTCATTTCCTGTCTTTATTCCTTTTATTTCTTTCTCTTGTCTAATTGCTGTGGCTGATGTTTCCAGAACTATATTGAACAAGAGTGGTGATAGTGGACATCCTTGTCTTGTTCCTGATTTTAGTGTGAAGGATTTCAGTTTTTGACCATTTAGTATGATATTGCCTGTTGGTTTTTCATAGATGGCTTTTATCAGATTGAATTAGAGACCGTCTATTCTGATTTTTTGTAGGGTGTTTATCATAAATGCATGTTGGATTTTGTCAAATGCTTTTTCTGCATCTATGGAGATAATCATATGGTTTTTGTTCTTGGCTCTATTGATATAGTGTATTACATTGATTGATTTGGGTATGTTGAACCATCCCTGCATCCCTGGGATGAATCCCACTTGGTCAGGGTATATGATCTTCTTGATGATCTTCTGCATTTTATTTGCCAGCATCTTATTAAAGATTTTTGCATCTATGTTCATCAGTGAGATTGGCCTATAGTTCTCTTTTTCGATTGGGTCTTTCTCTGCTTTGGGGATCAAGGTGATGCTTGTTTCCAGAAATGAACTTGGGAGTATTGCTTCCCTATCAATTTTGTTGAAGAGTTTAAACAGCAGTGGCAGTAGTTCCTCTCTAAATGTCTTGTAGAATTCAGTGGTGAAGCCATCAGGACATGGGCTTTTCTTAGTTGGTAAGTTTTTAATTATGTTTTCAATTTCATTGGTTGATATTGGGTTGTTTAGAATTTTTAGGCCTTCTTCATTCAACTTTGATAATTCATATATATCTATGAATCTGTCCATTTCTTCTGTTTTCCATCTTATTGGCATATAGGTTCTTGAAGTAGGTATTGATGATCCTCTGGGTTTCTGCTGGGTCTGTTGTAATTTCACCCTTTTCTTTTCTAATTGCATGGATTTGGACCTTTTCTTTCCTTTTTCTGATAAGACTGGCTAAGGGTTTGTCAATTTTGTTGATTCTTTTGAAGAACCAACTCTTGGCTTCATTGATTTTTTGTGTCGTTCTCTTGGTGTCCATTGAATTGATTTCTCCTCTGATCTTTATCATTTCCTCCCTTGTATGAGCTTTGGGTTTGCCCTGCTCTTCTTTTCCTAGAAGCTTGAGGTTTAGCATCAGTTTGTTTTATTGGGCTCGTTCTGTTTTCCTAATATGTGTATTCACTGCTATGAATTTCCCTCCTAAGACTGCTTTCATTGTGTCCCATAGATTCCAATATGTTGTATTGTCATTGTCATGTAATTGAAGGAACTGTCTGATTTCTTCTTTAATTTCCTCTGTGACCCATTGGTTATTCAGAAGTGCGTTGTTCAATTTCCATGTGTTTATGAAGTTTTTGGGATTTCTTTTGCTGTTGATCTCCAATTTCATCGCACTATGGTCTGATAATATACAGGGGATAATTTCAATTCCTTTGCACTTACTTAAACATGTTCTATGAGTGAGTATATTGTCTATTTTGGAGAATGACCCATGTGTAGCTGAGAAGAATGTGTATTCTGATTTTGTGGAGTGGAGTACTCTGTAAACATCTGTTAAGTTCGTTTGTTCGAGTTCGATTGAGTTCTAGTATTTGCTTATTTTTTTGTCTAGTTGATCTATCTATTTGTGACAGTGGGGTATTGAGGTCACCTACTACTATTGTATTAGTGCATATATGACTTTTCATGTCTGTTAATATTTGTTTTATATAGTTGGGTGCACTAGCATTTGGTGCATATATATTTATGATTGTCATCTCTTCCTGTTGAATTGGTCCCTTTACAAGGATGTAGTGTCCTTTTTCATGTCTCTTAATCAGCGTTGGTTTGAAATCCACTTGATCTGGAAAGAGCATAGCTACTCCTGCTTTTTTTGGGGTTCCCATTGCATGGAGTATTGTTTTCCACCCTTTAACTTTCAGTCTATGAGCTTCTTTTGGAATTAAATGTGTTTCTTGCATGCAGCATATTGTTGGATTTTGCTTGTTGACCCATTCTGCCAGTCTATTTCTTTTGATGGGTGAATTGAGACCATTAACATTGATGGCTATAACTGATACGTATTGACTTATCATTGTCATGACTTTTTTTTTTTGGTACCAGGGATTGAACTCGGGTCCTTGAGCTTGCCATGTAGGCAGCAGAACCACTGAGCTAAATCCCCGGCCCATGACTTTTTCTTTTTGTTGGATTCTCCCCCTTTACGTTTAATTTCTTGTTGTTCCCGATGGATTCATCTGCTGTGCTTCCTGGGGTTGTGATCCTCATTGTCTTTTCCTAGGATATTGTCTAAAATTTTTTGAAGTGCTGGTTTGGTATTTATGAAGTTCCTAAGGTGCCCTTTGTCATGAAAGTATCTTATTTCTTCATCAATTTTGAAAGATAATTTTGCAGGGTACATCAATCTGGGTTGGAGGCTGTTTTGTGTTAGGGCTTGAAATATGTCACTCTAAGCTCTTCTTGCCTTGAGGGTTTGCATTGAGAAGTCTGCTGTGATTCTGATGGGCTTTCCTTTGTATGTGATTTGTTTCTTTTCTCTAACTGCTTGTAGAGCTTTGTTCTTCTGTTGGGTTTCTGGAATCTTAACAATTATATGCCTATGTGTAGATTTTTTTTGATCAAGGCTAGATGGAGTGCTAAATGCCTCACTTATCTGTATGTCAAGTTCTTTTCCCCTGCTTGGGAAGTTTTCTGCCATTCCTTTTGTGAAGAGTTTTTTATATCCCATCTGCTCTCTCTCCTGTTTCTTCATTGACTCCAATCAGTCTTATGTTATTCTTCTTTGCATTGTCTAGCCACTGCTGGATTGATTTCTTGTGGTCCCCTATAATATTGAAGCAATTTTTCCTTTCCTGGTCACTAATTGCAATCTTATCTTCTATATCTGAGATTCTGTCCTCACATTGGCTCATTGTGCTGTGTAGACTTTCAATGGAGTTTTTTTTGGGGGGCGGGTACTGGGATTGAACTCAGGACTTTGTGCTTGTGAGGCAGGCAGCAAAACCACTGAGCTAAATTCCCAGCCCTCTGTGGAGTTTTTAATCTCCTAGAAATCTGTTTGCATATGTTTTATGGATTCTATTTGTTTCGTATGTTGGGATTCCATCATGTTCCTCAGCTCCTCTCTAGATTTATTAATCATGTCTTGCACTATGAACACAATCTCTACTGTTATTTGAGAAATTATTTCTGATTTCATTTTTTCCAGATCCTCTTTTGTTGCCAGTTCAGGGAGTCCAGGTGGTTGAGTGTCAGAGTGTTCCATCTTATTTCCCTTTGGGGTTGCTGTAGGTGATCTGGAAGTCTGGTTTTGAGACTTGTTTATATGTCTTCTCATTTTGATTGGGTGGACAGGGTGTGTGTGTGCTGTTGGCACCCATGCAGCTTACCTCCTCTGCTCTGGGAATAGTTCGGCAGCCCAGAAGCCCCTTCCTCTGCTCTGGCAGTGGTGGTACAGCCAGTACCACACACTCTTAATCCCAGTATCCCATGTTTGAGCCAGCTCCGAAAAGCCCCACCTACAATTGCATGAAGCTTTGCGGGGACATCTATATACAAGCCATAACAGTATGTGTCAGCTCCTCATGATGAATGTATTCCTTATGTATCACAAACATATACTATGAAAACATACATATTAAAAAATAAAGAGAACTCTTTTGATTTTCTAGACTTTCCATTAGTTTAACATTCACTCTGAGTTTTTGGTATGCATCTTTTTTAGGTCATTGAAATTTGTTTTCTAGTATGATATTGCTAATTTAAAAAATAATGAATATGATGAATGTCATTAAGTGGTTTTGTTCATTTCATGTATGGGAGTGATGATACAATTTTCTTTTTGTAACCTATTGTCTTAGTTACTTTTCTCATTGCTGAGATGAAATACCCAAAACCCACAAGTTAGGAGAGGAAATGTTTATTTGTTTCACAGTTTATAGAGGTTTCAGTCCATAGTTGGCTGGCTCCAAAACAGGATGACATCACAGAGGAGAAACAGTTTATGGCAGGAAGAAGACAGCAAAAACAAGCAAGCAACAAACCACTTTCTGTCCTTTATATCTTATCCAGGCTACCTGCTTTTAGGGCAGGTAACACTCACACTCTTAATCTTAGTGCCCCTGAGCCTAGCATTGCACCATGAATCAATCCCAGCATCACACACTCTAGGTCCATCCACTTCTGAAAAACCCACACCTATAACCACATGAGGCTTTGGGGGACATCTAGACACAGCCATAGCATCCATTAATATGGTCATTTTACGTAAATAGGTTTTTAATCACATAAGTAGGTTTAATCATTCTCACATTATTATTATAAATAAAAGATGATTATTTTAAAAATACACTTGATTTTGATGGAAAATTTTATATTTATGATCATAAGTGAGATTACCTACAATTTTTCTTTTCAAAATATCCTGGTTTTTGAATCAAGATATGATACAAAATGAGCAGAGCACCAGCAAGCCCTCCCCTCCTTTTTTTGCAGTACTGGGGATTGAACCCAGGGGTACTGAGCTACATCCCCAGTTAATTTTTAGACAAGATCTCCCTAACTTGCTAGACTGACCTAGAATTTATGATCCTCCTGCCTGCCTTAGCTTCCCAAGTAGCTGGGAATCCAGCCCTGTGCTACTGTTCTTGATTCAGCACCCCTGTTTTGTAAATTAGTAAAACAATTTGTATAAGGTTAAAATGATCTGTTTTCTGAAAGTTTGGTCAACTTACTGGTCTTGTAAAGACAGCTGAGCCTAGGCTTGTATTTTACATGGTTGAACACAATTTTAAATTATTATTATGTTTATTAATGTCTCTTCATTTAAATTCAGAGGTTTGGAGACTTATATGTGTATGTATATATGAAAATATTCAAATCTCCATATTAACCCTCATTTATACTTATATTTAAATACGGAATGTTACACATAATTTTTTATAAGTTATCTAATCAAGGTATAATTTTAAGTTCTGAGTCCCTATGTAAATCCTGAGTTCCTTTATCTTTGGAATTTCTTAGAATTCAAATTTGTAAGACCGAGTATTCTGGTGCTTGAATTAACAATGAGTAATTTTTTTTAATAGTGTGTGTTTGCTGTATGTGATGATCACATTCATCATGGGGAATTTATACTTGTACATAATATATCTTAATTCTTTTTTCTCCAGTCCCCTTTGCTCTCCTTCACCCTTTTCCCCTTCCAATTTACAAAAGCTCTGTTTCCATTTTTTCCTTCAATTCTCTCTTTAAAAATCCCTTTTCCCTTCCTCCTCCCCACTTCTTTGTTCCCCTTCCCATTTGAACAAGTTCTTCCTACTTCTTGGTGTCTGTCTTCTATTTTGTGCCATATTTATACTTTGGATTTCTCCCACAAGAGAAACAATGTGATATTTCAACTTGTATATCTGATTTATTTCATTTACGATTAAGGTCGTAAAATGGATCCATTTACCCAAAAATGTCTCAACTTTATCCTGCTTTATGGCAGAGTATTGCTCAATTATATGTATGTTTGTTTGTTTGTTTGTTTTAGTACCAGGGATTGAACTTGGGTCCTTGTGCTTGTGAGGCAGGTGGTGAAACCACTGAGCTAAATCCCCAGCCACTTCCATTATATGTAAATAACACATTTTCTTTATTTATTTATCTATTCACAACAAAGAATTATTTATTGGTTACTGATTCTATGTTCAGAAGTTTACCTGAATTAAAAAAAATTTAACACGTATGAAAATCAAGAGAGATGACAAATTCTATTAGAAATAGGTAAGTTGGGGTCTAGGGGCATAGATAAAATGTACAAAATCTCATGGGTAGTAAGTGGTATATTTGAAATTTAAATTGTGTGAAGGAAAGTTGGTATTCTTTTCACATCATTATGGGAATTAATGGCAAAGACCCAGAATCAGTTGGTAATAAGTAATCACAAATGTTTACTGCTGTCACCTTTTCATATTGAGGCACATGATGCAGAACTGTAGGACACTTGACCATGATAAATAAAATTTGTGCCAGGGCTTACCTGTATTGTTACATAGCTTTCACACTGCAGAATTCCAAGGTGTACTTGTACATGCGCCTCCATGTGAATGGTGCCTCTGTGGGTTTGTATGGTGTGATGGCATTTAATGCTGCTTTGCAAGCTTCTGAGGAAAGAAAAACAATGATTCCAATGGGGATGTACTTACTTTACAATTAGTAAAAATTTGGCTGCATTATTGGGCTGAGTTTTAGGATTTCTCTTAGTACATACAGTGGGAAAGGGTTGTTAAGATTGTATTTTACAGGGACCAGGGATTTAGTTCAGTGGTTCCAGCATCTGCCTCGCAAGCACAAGTTCCCAAGTTCAATGCCTGGTACCAAAAAAACCCCAAAGATTGTATTTTACAACACTTGTGTCTAATATTTGCTGTTTACTGTGTTACTCCATGAAAAAGCAGAAATATATTTAAGACCAGGAAAACTATTAACCTCAAATTTTTAGTTGGACATCGGTTATAATATTAAAGAAAGATGTTGACAAAGAAACACAAGATTTGATGATTACCTCTGTAAGAATTCTTCTAGTGTAATGGAAAAAGAAAACAAGTACATTCTCTTAAAGAAGTTCAGACTTTGTTTCTTATTTAATTATTTTTCCCCTGGGCTAAGTGCAATTTGGAGTGTTTAATAATTAAGGATGAGCAATCTATGTTTATATCTATACATAAATATATATCACAGAATAAATATAGTAAATATGCCAATCTATTTAGTCATGATGCTAGCTTTGGATATAATCGATATACCAATAAAATGGAATTTTTAGTTCAAATATATTTTATAGACATAGAAGCAATGTAAATTTTTTCTCATTATTTCTGACTGATATCATGTCCATTATATTTTATTCTTTGAACGCAAAACTTCTGTATTTCTGATTTTCCCTGACCTGTCCATTCTGGGTTTCTTTCTCCATTTTTGGTTCCACTTTTACTTTTTGTCACCAGGATATATTTTTCCCATCTAAGTCCTTTTTTTCACAGCAGTATCCATTCTTCCTGCTGGCTGTCAGTTCTTTTTTCTCCTCTCAAAGTCATTTTAGTCATTGTTCTTTATGCCTCTCAGAGGAATAAAGAAAAGAGCAGGTCTCCCAACTATTATTTCTCTTTGAAGCAAGGGGAATGCAGAGTGTGTTAAAAATCACTCTAATAGGCTCCCCAAAACGAATTTTTTTCTCTATTGCCATTAAAAACGTATTTACCCTGTCATTTAAATTTTATAATAGATTACACAACTTTTACCATTTCAAATGATACAAACACTTGGCACTTTTCTTTTTCAGATTCACCTTTAGGCAATGTATAAAAACAGCAAATCTCTAACTGCGGTAAAACGTCTGACTGCTCAAAACAAATGTGTGAGGTAATGTTTCTTTTGAGTGAAGAAAATCTAAAAGAAAAAAGTTAACTTTCATTCCTTTGCATTAAAAAAATGTGTATCTATTCCCAGGGAAAATCCTGAAGTCTTTCTTACTTAGCACACATGCATATGGGTATTCAGGCAGCCCCCAATTTGCACTTTCCGAAAGTTGTTGATTCAATGACTAGAATTATAGAATGTATTTCCAGAATAACCATACAATGGTTGGTTATGTCCCTTTGAAACCTCTTCTGCCCTCATCAGTTGTCACCATGCCTGACTTCTGTTGGTCAGGTTGCTTACACGAGCTGTAAACGCTGCAGTCTGGTAGTAATGATGGTGGCCAAGGCGAGGTGGCAGGATCTGTCAGGGACATTTCCCTGTGGAATGATCTCCAGCCTGAAGGGGAGAGGTAACACAGGACAGTCAGCATGGAGGTAGGCACAATAGCTAATAAAACTTGCAGCTGATTTTAGTTGTTATTTACAGAGCATACAATATTACATATCTTGGGATAATTGGGAAAAAACCCATTAGATAATTCTATTTGTAATGAAAATTAGAAGAAGATATACTGTAATACAGATGAAATATTCTCAGGTATACGATAAACAAGTTCATTGACATAATTTAATGAAATGTAATTGGGGTTCCCTGAGAAATACATTTCTATTTTCAACACTGACTACCAATGCTCCTTTATTTTCTTTTCACAGCCAAATCAATTATAAAATTGAAGTAATGAACACAAGGTTTTACTGTCTTATTCATGAAGAAGTCTGAGAGGGCATGAATCATGAATGAGATGCTAGTCTTCCTCATTCTTCAGTGTACTTTTTTTCTAGACTTAATTTTATGCTTCTCCAGATGAGGCCCAGTTTTCCTTTTGGTGTAGAATATATTTCTATTTAGATTTTGCATCATTTTTAACTTTTAGAGTATCAAAATTCATTGTTGTTTCTTCCTAGCTTCTCTTTTCTCCTGGCATTTCTGCTATATTCTACTTTTCTCACGTATATCTCAAATTTGCTAGTCTAAACATTGTGACCAGAAAGTCATTAGATTTCTCCATTTCTATTTGTACATCCAAGTTAGGGACTGGTGAACTTAACATATAGCTTTGTATGAAATGGGATGCAAGCTGTACTTATTTTTCCTGAGGACCTAAGACCAACAGCCACGGTACTTGAATCTTTTAAAATAGTTTTAACAATAGTACTTAGGATTCCTCCCCTTCTGGAGGTGGCTTTCTCCAGTTCTAGCTGGAGAGTACAGGCCTGATTTTCGATCTAAAATCTACAGTTCAGGATTCAGTCTGCCTTTTACATGAGAGTTCCATCATAGACAACCTCTATGCTCCTGAATATTAAATCTGAAAAACTGGTAAATGAAACAAATTTGATTACTATTTCTACACTAATCTCTTATGAGAAATGGGCCAATGACAAATTAATAGCATGGATCTGGGCATAGGAGCATGCATCTATTATCCCAGCTGCTCGGGAGACTGAGGCAGAAGAATCACAAGTTCAAGGATAGTCTGGACAACTAGGGAGACTATTTCAAAATAAAAAATAAAAAAGGCTGAGGATGTAGTTCAAGGGTAGAAAGCATGCTTATCATACTTGAGGCCCTGGGTTCAATCCCAAGTGTTTAAAAAATCCTAAGAAAAGTAAACAGAATGCCATAGAAGCTGTAGACATATACAGTTTAACCTTTTTTCTCATCTTACTGATTTCTTTGGAAAGATTTAAATTCCATCAATTTATCCGAAGTAATTTGAGGAGAGAGGCGAGTACAAAATATGAGAATCAAGAGGAAACTAGAACTGTATGTCAGCTCAGAATTCAAGACAGACTTGTGCATTTGGACAGAGGGGTCAACTGATTGAGTCAAGGGCTCTGCCGTTAATTTGATGGAGTTGCTTTTTATAGATCTGCTCTATTCTTCTCACTTTATTGACCATTCTTCATCCTTCATTCTTTAACTTCCTCTACTTTATGCCTCTGCTTACTCATAATTTTGGTTTACTCATAAATTCAGTTCTTCAGTTTCCCCCTCAAACTTCACTTACTTTTGCTGGTAGCTATAATTTTTATGTTTACCAGTTTAATTTCCCTAAGATAGAGGTTGACTTTTTCGTCACCTGAAAGAGTATCAGAGATTGCTGGCCAGACTGTGGATTGGATTTTTATGGGTCAAAGATTACATTGGTCTGGTTATCAGGTGCTGTCCTAACTTGAGCCAAAGCTGATTTGCACTATCACTATGTGAAGGCTGTGGGTTAGGGCCCTTTCCATATGAAGGGGCTGCAGGCACTGAGGCATCATGATTTTTTTTCCCTTAAACTCTTTTACTGGTACATTTTAAGTATGAAATACATTTACATATATCATTGGGAACTTGCACCTTTACCTAATGCATCTTGGTTCTTATTTTTTCCCCATTCCTAGCCCTCCCTTCACCCCCTCCACCCTTCCCTATTTAAAAAGACTTTGTTTCCTTTTTTTCCATTTCTCATAATTTTTCCTTTCCCTTCTTTCCTTTCTCCTACCCCTCCCACCTCCCCTACCCCTTTGGACCTTTTCTTCCTATTTTGCATTATCAATTATTCATTCTAATCATTGGTACATTTTAGGTATACAATATAACGACATTCATCATTGGAAATTTTCACCTTTACATAGGCTCTCTTGGTTCTTATTTTTTCCCCCTTCCCCTGCCCTCCTTTCAACTTCTCCATTCCTCCCTATTTAGAAAGACTTTGTTTCCATTTTTTCATTTTCTCATACTAATTCCATTCCCTTCTTTCCTTTCCCCTACCCCTCCCACTTCCCCCTCTCCTTTGCCCCTTTTCTTCCTATTTCACATTATCTATTATACCTTTTAGTCCTTATTTGCACTTTCAGTTTCTCACACCAGAGAAACTATTTGGTATTTACACATGTGTGCCCTATTTATTTCATTTAAGAGTATGGCTTCAATGTGCATCCATTTGGTTATAAATGTCTCTAATTTCTCATTTTTTATGGCTGAGTAGTACTCCATTTTATTAAAAACCCACTTTTTCTTTATCCAGTCTCCAGCTGATTGCCATTTGGGCTGCTTCCAAGTTTTAGCTATTACAAACTGTGCTGCTATGAACATGGGTGCACATGATTCTTTTAATTCTATGGGGAAGATACTCAGCAGGGGACTAGCTCGGTCAAATGGGACTTCCAGTCCTAATACTTTGAGGTATCTCCATACTGATTTCCACAGTGGTTGCACCAGTCTACACTCCCACCAGCAGTGGAGCAGGGTTCCTCTTTCCCCACAGCCCCGCCAGTATTTGTTATTGGTTGATTTCATGATAGCAGCCATTCTTTCTGGAGATAGAATCTCAGCGTTGTTTTAATTTGCATCTCTCGAATGACCAGTGATGCGGAACATTTTTTCATATACTTATTTGCTATTTCTACTTCTTTGTTTGAGAAATGTCTGTTCATTTCAGATGCCCATTTTTGGATTGGGTCTTTAAATTTGGAAGGTCTGATTTTTTAAGTTCTTTATAGATTCAAGATAGTAGGCTTTTGTCTGAGGAACAGCAGGTAAAAAGTTTTTCCCACATTGTGGGTTGTCTCTTCACACTGCTGGTGGGTTTCTCTTGCTGTGCAGAAGCCTTTTAATAAGAAGAGATTCCATTTGTTGATTGTTTGTGCTACTTCATGGGCAACTGAGGTTTGGGTCATAAAATCTTTTCCTATACCAATGTCTTCAAGAGTTCTACCTAACCTCTGTTCCAGCCGATTCAGTGTTTCTATTTTAACATTTAGATCTTTAATCCATTTTGATTTTATGTTAGTCCATGGTGAAAGATATAGGTCTAGTTTTAATCTTTGACAAGTTGAAACCCAGTTTTTCTATCACCATTTATTAAAGAGGCTATCTTTCCTCCAGCAAGGGTGTTTGGCTCCTTTATCGAAGACGAGATGGCTGATTGTGTCTGGCGTTGTTTCTGCATCTACTAATCTGTTCCACTGATCCTCAGGTATGTTTCTTTGCCAGTACTATGGTGTTTTTATCACAGTAGCTTTGTAGTATAGTTTCAAGTTGGGGATTGTGATACCCCTTGCCATGTCTCTGTTACTTAGAATTGCTTTTGCTATTCTGTGTATCTTCTTGTTCCAAATGAATTTTTGGATTGTTTTCTCAAGGTCCATGAAATATGATGCTGGGATTTCCATTGGGATTGCATTGAGTCTATATAGCAGTTTTGGAAGTATGGCCATTTTCACTAGGTTGATCCTTCCTACTCAGGAGCAGGGGATGTCTTTCCATTTTCTGATATCATCTTCAATCTCTCTTTTCAGAGTGCTATGGTTTTCAGAGAAGAGGTCTTTGATTTCTTTTGTTAGGTTGATTCCTCCGTATTTCAGTTTTTTGGATGCTATTGTGAAAGGAATTCTTTGCCCTATTTCTCTCTCAGTGCGTCTGTTGTTCATGTACAGGAAAGCTATTAATTTTTGTGTGTTGACCTTGTATCCAGCTACTCTAGTGAATTTAGTTATTAAGTCTAGAAGACTTTTGGTGGAGTTCTTGGGGTCTTCTATATAGAGTATCATGTCATCTCCAAATAATGACAATTTGACTTTTTCATTTCCTATCTTTATTCCGTTTATTTCTTTCTCTTGTCTAATTGCTGTGGCTGATGTTTTCAAAACTATATTGAACAAGAGTGGTGATAGTGGACATCCTTGTCTTGTTCCTGATTTTAGTGTGAAGGATTTCAGTTTTTGACCATTTAGTATAACATTGGCTGTTGGTTTTTCATAGATGGCTTTTATCAGATTGAGTTAGAGACCATCTATTCCGATTTTTTGCATTGTTTTTATCATAAATGCATGTTGGATTTTGTCAAATGCTTTGCCTGCATCTATGGAGATAATTATATGGTTTTTGTCCTTGGCTCTACTGATATAATGTATTACATTGATTGATTTGGGTATGTTGAACCATCTCTGCATCCCTGGGATGAATCCCACTTGGTCAGGGTGTATGATCTTCTTGATGATCTTCTGCATTTTGTTTGTCAGTATCTTATTAAGGATTTTTGCATCTATGTTCATCAGTGAGATTGGCCTATAGTTCTCTTTTTCGATTGGGTCTTTCTCTGCTTTGGGAATCAAGGTGATCCTTGTTTCCAGAAATGAATTTGGGAGTATTGCCTCCCTTTCAATTTCACTGAAGAGTTTAAACAGTAGTGGCAGTAGTTCCTCTCTAAATGTCTTGTAGAATTCAGCAGTGAAGCCATCGGGACATGGGCTTTTCTTAGTTGGTAAGTTTTTAATTATGTTTTCAATTCCATTGGTTGATATTGGGTTATTTAGAATTTTTAGATCGTCTTCTTTTAACTTTGATAATTCATATATATATCTATTAATCTGTCCATTTCTTCTGTGTTTTCTATCTTATTGGCATATAGGTTCTTGAAGTAGGTATTGATGATCCTCTGGATTTCTGCTGGGTCTGTTGTAATTTCACCCTTTTCATTCCTAATTGCATAGATTCGGGCCTTTTCTTTCCTTTTTCTGATAAGGTTGGCTAAGGGTTTGTCAATTTTGTTGATTCTTTCGAAGAACCAACTCTTGGCTTCATTGATTTTTTGTGTCATTCTGTTGGTGTCCATTGCATTGATTTCTCCTCTGATCTTTATAATTTCCTCCCTTGTATGAGCTTTGGGTTTGCTCTGCTCTTCTTTTTCTAGAAACTTGAGGTTCAGCATCACGTTGTTTTATTGGGCTCGTTCTGTTTTCCTAATATGCATATTCACTGCTATGAATTTCCCTCCTAAAACTGCTTTCATTGTGTCCCATAGATTCCAATATGTTGTATTGTCATTGTCATGTAATTGAAGGAACTGTCTGATTTCTTCTTTAATTTCCTCTGTGACCCATTGGTTATTCAGAAGTGCGTTGTTCAATTTCCATGTGTTTATGAAGTTTTTGGGATTTCTTTTGCTGTTGATCTCCAATTTCATCGCACTATGGTCTGATAATATACAAGGGATAACTTCAATTCCTTTGCACTTACTTAAACATGTTCTATGAGCAAGTATGTGGTCTATCTTGGAGAATGACCCATGTGCAGCTGAGAAGAATGTGTATTCTGATTTTGTGGGGTGGAACACTCTGTAAGAATCTGTTAAGTTCATTTGTTCAAGAGTTCGATTGAGTTCTAGTATTTCCTTACTTATTTTTTTGTCTAGTTGATCTATCTATTTGTGACAGTGGGGTATTGAGGTCCCCCACTACTATTATATTAGTGCACATAAGACTTTTCATGTCCGTTAGTTTTTTGTTTTATATTGTTGGGCACACTAGTGTTTGGTGCGTAGATATTTATGATTGTCATCTCTTCCTGTTGGATTGTTTGCTTTACAAGGATGTAGTGTCCTTCTTTGTCTCTCTTAATTATTGTTGGTTTGAAATCTACTTGATCTGCAAAGAGAATAGCTACTCCTGCTCTTTTTGGGGTTCCCATCACATGGAGTATTGTTTTCCACCCTTTAACTTTCAGCCTATGAGTTTCTTTTTGAATTAAGTGTGTTTCTTGGATGCAGCATATTGTTGGATTTTGCTTCTTGACCCATTGTGCCAGTCTATTTCTTTTGATTGGTGAATTGAGACCATTAACATTGATGGTTATGACTGATACGTATTCACTTATCATTGTCATGACTTTTTCTTTTTGTTGGATTCTCCCCCTTCACATTTAATTTCTTGTCACACTCGATGATTCTTCTGCTGTGCTTCCTGGGGTTGTGATCTTCATTGTCTTTTCCTAGAATATTGTCTAAAATTTTTTGGAGTGCTGGTTTGGTATTCACAAAGTTCCTAAGGTGCTCTTTGTCATGAAAGTATCTTATTTCTCCATCAATTTTGAAAGATAGTTTTTCATGGTATATCAATCTGGGTTGGAGGCTGTTTTCTTTTAGTGCTTGAAATACATCACTCCAAGCTCTTCTTGCCTTGATGGTTTGTGTTGAGAAGTCTGCTGTGATTCTAATGGGCTTTCCTTTGTATGTGATTTGTTTCTTTTGTCTCATTGCTTGTAGATCTTTGTTCTTCTGTTGGGTTTCTGGAATCTTAACAACTATATGCCTATGTGTAGATTTGTTTTTGATCAAGGCTAGTTGGAGTGCTATATGCCTTCCTTATCTGTATGTCAAGCTCTTTTCCCATGCTTGGGAAGTTTTGTGCCACCACTTCTGTGAACAGTTTTTTTAATGTCATCTGCACTCTCTCCTGTTTCTTCATTGACTCCAATCAGTCTTATGTTATTCTTCTTTGCATTGTCTAGCAGCTGCTAGATTGATTTCTCATAGTCCCTTACTATTTTGAAGCAATTTTTCTTTTCCTGGTCACTAATTGCAATCTTATCTTCTATATCTGAAATTTTGTCCTCACATTGGCTCATTCTACTGTGTAGACTTTGAATGGAGTTTTTCATCTCCTGGAAATCTGTTTGCATGTGTTTTATGGATTCCATTTGTTTCCTATGTTGTGATTCCATCATGTTCCTGAGCTCCTCTCTAGATTTATTAATCATGTCTTGCACTGTGAGCACAATCTCTGTTGTTATCTGTGAAATTATTTCTGATTTCACTTTTTCCATATTCTCTTTTGTTGCCAGTTCAGGAAGTCCCAGTGGCTGAGTATCAGAGTGTTCCATCTCATTTCCCTTTGGGGAGCGGTGGGACAGACAGCAGCCCAGAGGCCCCTTCCTCTGGTCCAGGAGCAGTGGGATGGATGGTGGCCTGGAGGCCCCTTCCTCTGGGCTGGAAGGCATCATGATTAACACAGGGAGTTACTATGTCATCTAATTCTCTCTTTATATACATAGATCAAATGTGTAATTAATGATGGCTGCTGTTCACAACAGTGACTCAGAAGAATAAGACTGAAGCCTCTCAGCATGCAGAAAAGAATTAAATTATGTTCAGTAGAGTTTTGATGCTGTTATTTTACTGTATTGTAGTAGCTTGAAAGTTGATAATTCCTCTATGTCATTGTATGATAAGTCTTAATTATCCCAAATGATTTCTATTAATCAAGACATACCAGTTCTCAACAAAAAGGAATCATCTCTGTAATGAGAAATCTTGACATTTTATAGACATGGCTGCTTTACTGAGTTGTGAAATAATAAGTAGGAAAAAGCTACCACACATTACTTTATGGGTCTCACATCGTGTATGTTTTGCTTTGTTATTTCCTTTAAGTTGCTGGTAGGAGCCAAGCACAGTTGCTGTTGATCAACCATCAACGGCCAAAATGTGTTCCTCATCATATGTTAAGAGGAAAAAGCTTTTCAGCAAAATGTTTGGTCTGTTAAGTAACTGTGAACTTTCCATTAGAAAAAAGTCATACCAGTAGAGGTGATGACACAGCAAGAATACTTGGAAATTTTTACACTTTAATCCAGTAATAACTCTTGAGGGTGCAAATTATACAATTACAATTTTAGTATATGTGCTGCTGAAGCGAGCACATGAATTATATAATTACAAAGCAAAATTCCAGGAGTAAATTCTTTCCAGTTCTTACTACCATGAAGCACCCTTGCCTTGCTTAACCTTAATTCATATTTACTGACTACTGCCTCCCCTGACACAGTTGAGTATGAACTGGGCAATAAGCAATGTGATTGGCTGCTGAAAGAGCAACATGGAATAACGTATGTACGATCATACTTTGTAGGATTGAAACAATTCTACAAACCAATGGCTTTGTGTGCTTTGCTTAAATCAATTTGGGAAATAGAGCTACACTTCCTAATATTTATTTTCATAATTTGTATGATGAAGTATATGATAGAAATATCCTTAACACATCAACAAAGGACACCTTGTTGGGCTGGAGGGTGGCTAGAAGGCAATCAGTATTAATCCTCTACTGTGTACCACAAAGTGTACTATGTGTGTCTATGAAATATTTATAAAGCTTATTTTACAGGGGACACAGTCGACTTAAATTCTGCTCATTGTCACAGATTTCCTAAATGAAAGATCTAGAATGCTGAACCAGGCAGGATTCTTAAACTTCTTTACTGTTAAAAAACTGTCAAAGGTCTTGGCTTTGAATCTAAGAAACAAGTATAAGTAAGTGCATATATTTCTGGCCCTCCTACAGTGACTGCCACTGGGAGAATGAGGTGAGTGACTGAGCGAAGGATATCATCCCATGGTTGAGAAAGGAAGGTATCCTTCCTGTGAGATATTCAACTCAGTTTCTCGACTCTGAGCAACTCACTCATTTCTACTTCTTATTTACAGTCTAGATTTTACAATGTATACTATGCAAGAAATCATAGCATCAAGAAGTTAAGAGCAAATTAGCTTTAGGAAATGAAGCAAAACATTATCATTACCCATCAGCTTTGGGGCAAGTACTTTTTAAAATGTAATGTGAGTTAATTAGAACTATACTCGTAAGACTAAATGCATGGATCATTAAGTTAAATTTTATTCTTCTTTGTGAAAGTGTGAATAATTCTTAGTTTTATCCTTTACTTTTACTAGTCTTAAATTTTAGAACAAATTTTCTGCGAGCCTTCAATAAAGAGTTCTAATGATATTTTCAAGTTTTATGCTTAATCATAGAATTTCAGAATCCTAATGACCTTAGGAAATGATGTGGTTTTCAGCTTTTCAACTGATTTATTGCCTTAGGCAATGATACTCAACTCTGATTTGGTAATATTCCTGGATGACTGCAATGATCTAAAAATTATTAAAAGAAAATTTAAATTAAAAGTACATGGGCTGGGAATTTAGCTCAGTGGCACCATGCCTTCCTCTGAAGCACAAGGTCTTGAGTTTTTTCCTGGTACCAAAAAAAAAAAAGTAAATGTATACCTTGAGAAATATAAAAAAATATTAAAACCAATAGATATAAAATAACTTTTAAAGCCAACTTGTTCTATATTTTATAAGTATACTGGTCATCTAAACAATAGTACAATATGCATTCTTGTCAATTGCACATGGAATATTTTTAAGAGAGACCATATGCTGTATGACCACACAATTCTCAACAACTTCTAAACAATTGAAATTATGCAGAATTTGCTCTATGACCACAACTGAATTAAAAAACTTATCAATAACAACAAAAAACCCTTTCAGAATCTTGATCTATTTGGAAGTTAAACATACACTCTAAGAAACTAACGAATCAAAGACAAAATCACCAGTGAAATGAGAAAATAGAACTGCATAGTTATAAAAACACGATATCAAAATTTGAAGAATGCAGCTGAAGCAGGGCTTAGAGATCCATTTATATCTTTAAATGTTATGTTTATGTTAGAAGAATGGTTAAAGGCAGTGATCTTGGCTTGCATTCCGTGAAGCTAGAAAAAAAAAATCCATAGTAAGTAGAAGAAAGGAATAATAAAGAACGCAAGTTAATGAAATTAAAATCAGACAAACATTAGATAAAATCAATGAAACAAAAAGCAAGTTCTTTGAAAATATAATAAATAAAATTGATAAATGTCTGACTAAACCTGAAAAAGAGTTGAGTCACTGAAATCAATACTGAAATGGGGTACATTGGTACAATTCCTACTTTGAGACCATAATGACAGGTACTTGTGAAAAAATTTGTGCTAATAAATGCATGTGGCAATTTAGGTGAAATGGACAAATCCTTGAAAAATACCAATTACCAAAATGAACTAAAAAGCAGATAGAAAATCAAAATAGATCTATATTTTTAAGGCATTTGAATCCATAAATCATAAACTTGCCTCAAATAGCTTTACTGGTAAATTCTACAAAATGTATAAGAAACATTTCCAATTTTACAAAAACTTCTTCCAGAAAATAGAAGGCCAAATTCACCTTAGGAGGTCAACATATATTACAAGAACAGAAAACTACAGGTCAATATTCCTTATGAGATAGATGTGAAAATCATTAACAAAATGCTAAAAAATATATAATGTGTTAGAAGGATAAGTGGTGTTCATACTAGTGGCATTTATGTTAATTCCTGGTGTCACACGCCTGTAATCCCAGCATCCCGGGAGGCTGAGGAAAGCAGATTGCAAGTTCAAGCCCAGCATGGGCATCTTAGTGACTTAGTGAGAACTTGTTTCAAAATAAAAGCAAAAATAGCTCAAGATGTAGGTCCATGCAAAGGTCTTGAGTTTAATCCCCAGCACCTGCCCCGCCCCCCCAACACACACAAAAAAGAGAGAGAGGGAGGAAGGAAAGAATAAAGAGAGAGAAAAAAAGAAAGAGAGAAAGAAAGAGAGAGAGAGAGAGAAAGAAAGAAAGATAAAAAGAAAGAAAAAGAAAGAAAGAAAATAGATTAATCCCATTTACTCCCAATTTAGGTCACTGAGACATCTGATACAAAAATTTTAAAAATGTGCTAAATTCAAGTTTATGAAGCTTAAAGTTGTTTACTTAAAAATATAGCTACAGTTTGCTAAATATACAAATCTTCATCACACAATTATTGTAGTTTACTCCTATAAGAAGTTAATGATATATATATTTTATGATATATTTCTTATCTCTTACTTTTTTAAACCAGTCCTATAAGCATTGGTATGGTAGCCTGATTTGAAAAGTTTTCACAACTTAAAAGAAAACACAGGGAATGAAAGAAAAAGTTAGTTATTATCTGCTTTTCTGGTGAGCAATTTTTTTTCTGTTTAAAGCCACGCTCTGAACAAATACAAATACTTTAAAATGAAATGCGTAATATTTGTTCACGATATAAATTTAGGCAATGTAAATAAGCAAAAAAATACCAAATAAAAATAATCTAAAATCTCATGCTTGGATACAACTGTAATTAAGCTGTTGATGTAACCTCTTCACTCTGTGCCATTTAATAATAAATATGTTGGTGGAAATAGTATTATGGAGAGTCGATTGTTTGTAAATTCTAATCTGAACAACATAACCACGACACCGGGAAGTGACTTAATTCTTGTGACCTCAGGTTCCTTTCTATAGAATGTGGGGGCTGGATGAGTAGTTCTTTATGGTCTCTTCTAACTGTAAGTATATATGAATCTGAAGTCAATCTCTGGACTCTTGAAGGCTCAGATCAAAATTAAAGTCCTCATGGAGCAGAAGGTGGCAGTGTTGTTGAAGGAACAGCCTAGGCTGTTAATACTGCACGAGGAAATGCAGGTGGATGGCTACACATGGTGCTCATACCTTGATAAAATTAGTGCTGCAGCAAATTAGTGACAAACTACTGATTTAGCAGGATTAAGATAGCCAGATACAACAGTTATATGTTTTTTGAGGTTGATAACATCATTATATGTGACACTGTTTTACTGTGAAATGAGACAGAATAGGATGTGATCAAGTGAGTAATTATTGTTATATTAGTTTCAGGTATTTTTATAAGAGTTTGCCTGGCTATTATTAAGTGACAACTTCTCTATACATATTTGCAGTTTGGCATGGATATTTTTAGTGAGGCAGAGTTTCTCGTGTTTTGTTTTCCCTCTTTTTTGAGATGAAGGAGCATTCAAGCATATATATTTTAATGGATTCTAGACAGCTTATCTTTAATACCTGGTAATGGAATTTAATAATTTGATGTTTTTTTCTCTATCTTAAAAATATCTAATCAGAGTGAAGTGCTTATTTATAGTGGAGATAAATGTATACATTTATGATATATTGTTTATTTAGCAGAACACATTAAAATATCATTTAAAAAGGCAAATGATTGTAAGGGAAATTTTTAAGTTAAGATTTTGTTTAGATCGAAAAATATACAATAATATATTTTACTTGGATCAGGGCACAGGGTCTGCTGAGATTCGTTTTACTACAGGCCTCATTTGTTTGGGCTGCAGCGACAAAATGCTAGGAACATGTCGCCTGAGATCAACGTAACGGCAGATCTTTTGAGCCCCTGCATCCTAGTTCACAGACAGCACCTTCTCAGCACGTCTTGGAATGACTGCTACACAAAGCAGGTAAACTTCTAGGCCACTGTATCTTTTTGTTTCTCTGCAAAGGTCTTAGGAAAAGCTAAAGTATCAGAGAAAATAGAACCAGTCATGCAAACGCAAAGCACGCAGACTGATTTATGAATGCAGACACTCTTACCAAACCTCTGGTTTGTCAACACTGCCGTCCCTATAATAAAACCACTTTCTACATCCTGCCAGATCTGACTTCTAATAGTTTGTTTTGCTAAAAAAATTTCTAGGTTCATACTTTTTTCTTCTATTATCTTCATCCAGTTTTAGTATTAGCACAATGTTGATTTCCTAAAATGAGGCGAGAAGTGTTCCTTCTTTTTTCTGCTTTAAATCTTTGATATAATTTATCAGTTAAAATGTATATGAGCCTGTTGTCATATAGGTAGGTTTTCAAGCTAGGAATATATTTCTTTAACAGGTGCTATTCAAAGTTTGTATTTCCTCTAGAGTCAGTTTCACTAATTTGTCTTCCAAGGTACTTCTTAGAAGTTGTCAAATTTTATTTCAAAAAAGATTTTTGTAAAATGCTTTCATATCCTTTTAAATTCTGTAAAATCTGTGGTAATGTCTACTAGATCTTGATATAGTAATTTAAAAAATGTATAATTGATATTGTGTAATAGGAAGAAAAGGTCTAAAGGAGCAGGGGAAGTGGGAGGGGTAGGGGAAAGGAAAGAAGGGAAAAGAAAAAATATGAGAAAAGGAAAAAATGAAAACAAAGTCTCTGTAAATAGGGAAGGGTGGAGGGGGTGAAGGGAGGGCAGGGGAATGGGGAAAAAATAAGAACCAAGATACTCATGTAGTGGTACAAAATTCCAATGATGAATGTAACTGTATTTTATAGTGAAAATGTACCAATAAACTTAATGGGAAATAAACACCCCTCTGGTTTGTGTGGGTCGGTTTCTATTGCCTCAAATTCCTAGTGGCAGCAGCTGACTGACTCTTTGCTCTCCCTTAACTATCTCTGTTCCGACTTCAGGATTGTGACAGTTGCTGTTGCCCCTGCCTGGAATGTTTTTTTCTCTTCTGATAACATGACTGACTTGCTTGGTTCCTCCAAATCTTTTTTGGTCTCATGCCATTCTCTCTGTGATGACTCCCCTCATTGATGCATCTGCTCCTTCCTTCCCCATCCTGTTCTATCCCCAGCATCCTGACTTCCATTCCTACTTTCTTCTTCTTCCTCCTCCACTTCTTCTTCTGCTTTCCCTTCCTCTCCTTCTCCTCCCTCTTCTTTTTTTTACATAATACTTGCCTCTTTCGAAGAACTACATGGATTATCATTTGCTTAGGGCTTGTCTCCCTCCACCAGAATATGAACCCTAAACAGGGAGGAAATTTTGTCTCTTTTATTCACTGCTACATCTTCAGTACCTAGAAAAGTGCTTGTCAGAAAGGAACCAAGCAATAACCATGTTATGTGAGGGTATGAGTGGATTTGTTTAAAGAAATTTTCTAAATGGTTAGAACTTTTTTTTCTTTACTCATTTTCTTCAAAACAAAGAAAACATGCAAGCAGTGATGGCAATATACATACTTTTAAAGGATGGTGGAAGTTTTAAAAAGATTTCAGAAATATCCCTTGTATTCATAATGCAGCTAAGAACAACTTAGAGAAAAACATGTGACAGTGTAGAATTGAATTCATATCCTGCTGTGTAGGTATAATAATAGAATAATTTCCATATGTACATTAAGACAAACTTAGATATTTTTGGATCTTTTTTTTCTGACGAGTTTATTATTCTAGGCTCAGATTGCCCCTAATGGGCTGCAGTAATGTTTTGGCTGCCAGATCCCAGGCAAGGCTGTCAGGAGGAGCTGGTCATCTTGCTTACTTCCTTTCCTCCTCTTGGCCAACTGTACAAAGTGCCAGAAGCATAGCCTATTCTACAGCTCCCTAGACAGTTCTATAGCTAGTGCTTCTGCAGGATGCTCACCATTGAAATTGTGTACTTAAGAGCTACTGAGTTAAGAGTCTATACCTAAGAGAAAATTGATATTATTTTTTGAGGCAAGGCTATGCAGCGCAGGTTGGCCTTAAGCTCACTATGTAGTCTTGACTGGCTTTGAACTTGAGATCTTCTTGTGTCAGCCTCCTAAGTGATGGGATTATAGGCATTGGCCACCATGTCTAGCTTAGGAAAGTTATTTTGATGGCATTTCATCTATAAGCTGGAAAGCTGAAAAACTAATTTTCAGTCACCTTGAGCTCTAATCAAACTGGACAACACCTTTTTCCTTCTAAATACCATTTATAAATTAAACTTATTCCAAGAGCCTCTCTTGAGTAGAACTTTTCAGTCTTATCTTCCAGTGTTCTTCTTCTTTAAGGCTAAATTCAAACTGCATGCCTGCCTTATTTCTGTCCCTGATTGGAAAGTAATAGCAAACTTATGCTCACCACCAAAGCATTTTGACCATATTCATATTAAATGCTAGACCTGCATTTCTAGGAGCTCAGAGGCCTGCAGGAAGAATGAGATATGTTTATTAATAACTGTGACACAAGGAGGAGATGGATCAGTGTCTTTTCAGATCATCAGATAAAATCCTGTGAGCATTTAGACAGAGAGGAGGCTTTATGATGAAGGCGGTAGGAAGGGATCCAATCTGGGTGGGCAGGAAAAAAGGGGAAGGAGGGACTTGTCAAAGATAAGAGTTGACAAAGGTATGAAAGTAGGAGTTCTTATAAGGAATAGGAGAACCACGGAAGTTTTGATCAGGGAGGTGACATGGACAGAGATGCGCTCAAGACTGAATTAACCAGGGCATACATAGAATGTTTTGGGTGGGGAGATGCTTTAGACAAGAAGATGGTTATAGCAGTCAAGTAAGATAAAGGTCTGAGCCTAACAGTAGCATCAGGAAAGAAAAGCTGATGTGCTGACAGGGCTGGGCGGGAACTCAGGACTGGCTGGTTGGGTGGGAGGGTGGGTGATGCTCATTAACCCAAGCAGGTACACGGGTTTTCTATAGGCAGAAGGGCAGTTAGGTTTTACTGGAAAAGGAGGGAATGTTGAGTTTGAGGTGCTTTCAGGAGTGCACCACAAAAGAGGATCTCTACTAGGTTATAAATGCCATTTCTCCCTAATATCCTCATGAATATTATACAGGCAAATTAAGGTGAGGAATGATGTCCGAAATCTTTCATATTTCACATTTCCCAAGCCTTAGCATAGTGTTGAATATGCTACACGTACTCAATAAATATGTATTGATTGCTAATGTATTTTAACACCCCCCCTACCCCTGAGAATTGAACCCATGGCCTTTGCATTTTGAGACAAGGTCTTGCTAAATTGCCAAGGCTGAGGCAAGTTTCAAGTGAAGAAGTATTGATTTCACTCTAAAATTGCTGGTTGAAAAAGCCCTCATACCTCTAATATTCTTCTCTTTGACTAGCATGATGCCTAAAATTCCTTATATTGAGTCCTTTGGGTTACTACAATAAAGACAGCTATATTAAATGGTAATTACATCTGGGTGGGTATAATGCACTAAAACTTCGGTCCCTTATTTGATAATAAATTTCTTTAGGTAATGAGTCAGTGCCTTGGAAGAGAGGTGGATCCTAACATCACAGTGTTCCCCATAAAGACGTACTATTGTTTAAAAAAATAATGAATGAAAAAGAGAAAAGACAGTTACTTTTGAAGAGAGGAAATGAAAAGGGAATGTGTGAAGTAGGGTCAGTGCCTCCATCCAGTACAAGAGTGAATTCTAGGCACAGGTGAATCAGAAGCTAGAGGGAAAGTGGGGGAGAATAATGGTAGGCAGACAAGCAAAAGATGTTTACCACACTGAATGACTGGGATAATTGAATTCACGGAGTCATCTGCCTTCAGTTAAAAACAATTGTAACTGCAGCATTATTTACAGTGGAAAGTCTTTGAGGCTGGTATTCAGGAAAGCTGATTGTTGCCCTCTCCTAGCTGCTGCTGGGGGCTGTCTCTTAACCCCAATCAGTGCCTCTTTGTGAGGCAAGCTAGCCTACTGGAAAGATGCTCTAGATCTGGAAAATCTGGATTAAATTTTTCCTCTTTCACTTAGCAACCTGTGTGGCCTTAGAAAACTTACTGAAATGTGATGATCCTTAGTTTCCATCTTTGCAAATTGAACCTGTACCTTGCACCTTGTAAAAGAGTATATACAATGACAAATTTAATGCAATTGGCAAATACGGTACTGGTGACATATTCACGGCATAATCAGAGACCATCAAAAGGACGAAGGACAGACTCCTGGGCACATCATGTGACACATCTTGTTTCCTTCTGAGGCCATCAGGGACTAAAAGTAGTTTTTGCTATAAGCTATAATTCTTCACTTGGCCCTAGAAATAGGTTACAACAAGTAACTAAAAAGAGAATAAAGTTTGACCTTTGATTTGCAAAACTCTGGGTCAAATTCTTCTCAGCTGCGCATACTGGCATATTAGTCATTTCGAAAGTATCTAAAAGTTGGCAAAACAACTTTTTTTATACTTTTTTTTTTCTTTTTTTTGGTACTGGGGATTGAACTTGGGTCCTTATACTAGCGAGGCAGGTGGTGGAACCACTGAGCTAAATCCCCGGCCAAAACCAACTTTTTTATTCACCTACACTCTCTTGTTTCAAGACTGAGATTTATAGGCACATTTAGCTATGACCTAAGTTATCTTGGATTTCAGAGGAACCTCACATGACTAAAATTGCTCCTCAAGTCCTGAGGATTCCTTCCACAGGAACAAAATTTCCCTTATGTCACAGGATTCAACCTGAGCTACAAAATCAGGACTGAGATACAGTGGACCCTTGAGTTACAACTGGAATTTTAGTTTTAACTTATAACCAAGAACTTGAGTTATTACCTGAATGCTGGCTGCTTGTGATTCCAGATGTTCTCAGAAATTTAACCCTTAAAGAGTTCTGGAAGGAACATTACAACATCCTCTCCTGTGTGGGGTTAACTGAGAAATCCTGGACCAGTGTCTCTCTAAGGACACAGAAATCTGCCTGTACACAGAAGAGAGACCTTGAAGGCTGAGTGGAGGAGCCTGAGCCTTCGTTGACCAACTTGAGTTAATGAATTGAGTTCACAAGTCAAGGGTCCACTGTAATAACCCGCTGGACCCTGGCCTACCTCTGGTAATTCTTAAAACCTGGCCTTCTGTTTTTGTGGATGAGTCAGTCTGAGCCTCTTCATCAAAGTATACACCCTCCAGCTACTACTCAAGCTGGAGTCCTTTCCTTATCTTTTTCTACCTTTTGATTAAAGTTTTTTCCCCCTACAAATTCCTGCTTTAGTTTTAATTTCCATTATCATTAAGGCAAGGGCCCATGCTTGCTTGGACTAAATGCGCTGCACAGCCACCCACTCTGCTCTTTTTCATGCTTCTTTTTAAAAATGATTCTATGAATTCTTGAAATCCTTCCTCCCACTTTTCTGCCAAAAGTTTCCAAGAATCACAAATTAATACTGCAAGGAAAATGAATCAAATAAATGACTTCCTTCTTTTCTCCTCCTTTAACATGCTGGTGGTCTTCCTCTTACCTTCCCTTCTTTCCAGGAGGTTGTGTCTTGGTTTGGATACTGTTAAAGAAAGAATTATTCAGTGGTAGTTGTTAAAGCACAGCAAGGCAGACTTTATTCAAGATTACTCCAATAAGTAAAGGGTTCACTGTAATGGGATTTTGCAGTGGGTGAGAGAGATTGGGCTCAACTCAGCACTGTGTAGGCAAATGGGAATTCATAGAGGAGCAGCAGGGTGGAGTCACTGAGTGAAAAATTACTAAGAGGGAGGGTCAGGGGCCAAAAGGGATTGTGGCTCAGTCAATCTAAGGGGTTCCTTCTTGCAGACAGGCTTGGGTGATCAGACATGAGGATGAGGGGCAGAAGTTGAGGGTAGAAGGAGATGGCAGAGGATGAGAAACCTGATCAGATACGGAAGGTGATGAGATATCAAGGGTGTGTGGGTTGGGGGATTCTTGCTAAAATGAATTAGTAGGTTCATTATTAGTACTAGAGTTTTCAAGGAAGTACACAGATGGGCCTAGGAGAAGGTTCAGGTGCCCAACAAAAAGTTTGGCCAGGCAAAGAATCTTTGTCAATACTTTACTAAGGGTGACCACAACTGTGCCTTTCACAGTGGTGCTAAATGACCATGTGCTCCTTTCTTTCCCTTCCTTTGCTTTCCTTTTCTCTCCTCTCCTCTCCTCCCCTCCTCTCCCCCGCCCCCTCCTTTCAACTGACCACCAGGCTAACACAGATATTGGCAGAAAAAAAGACAATCAAGATTCCTTGGCGATGGTGATTCATGGTTCATGTCCTATGGGAAAAATATCTTTGATATGGCCCTCTGAGGAGACAAGCAAATGGGTCCTTATGGTGATCTGCACACATACAGATGGCTGGGAACTGTTGATCCCACTCATGGGGATTGTTGCCAAGCAGCAGAGGCTCTCAGAGACTGCCTGGTATGGCAAGGTGCAAGTTCTTCACACTTGAGTCTCCCAGGATGCTCACCAAAAAAGGGCAGAGGTCTTTGGCTGCCTGGTTCTGACTCTTGAATCTCACTTCCTGAGACTTGGGCTGGAGAACTCCAGGTTTGCTTCTCATTCTGATCTTAGGCTTCTCGAGTCTGTGCTTTAAGTGTTCTGCATCAGGCACTTATTCTCTTTGTTATTCTTTCTTTTTATTCCTTGGGTGTTCTGTTCTTATTTGAAAGGAATCACAAATGTGCTTTTTGACTTTGGATCCATCTCAGGGAAGGCTCCAATCTGAACCCACTCTCTGGGTAGGAGAGGTTCTTCATTGCCTTTTATCTAAGAGTTGATCATCAGCAACGTTCAGATCTCTATCAGGAACCTAGGTTGGCCTATGTGTTTCAGATCAAGAGTTTGTAATGGATCTTAATGAACAAAATTCTGCTGTAAATGAGAAATAAGTCAGCTCTTTCTTTTTTTTTTCTTGGTACCAGGGATCGAACTTGGGACCTTGCGCTTGCAAGGCAGGTGCCTGAACCACCGAACTAAATCCCCAGCCCCAGCCCTTTTTTCTTTGTATGTTAATCTGCTGTTTTACTCAAGGAACAATGCTTTTTGTGTTAATACAATGGAACCAAAATAGTGAATATAAGTTTCTGCTATTATTTAATCACTCTCAGTTTCAATCAATCAGTCAAAAACTCATCTGAAAAGGCTGACAAGTAAGACTTGAGATGATGATAATAGTACATTAGTGGGCTGGAGAGAGAGAGCGCCATAAACTATGCTTCAGCACTCTCACAATCCTGATTTTAGGCTCCAAATTTTTATTGACCAAGACAAGGCTTTTCCTGGACTGAGCAATTGTCTGTGCAAAATATTTCCCACCCCAAAAGTTTGAACTCTTGTAGCAGCATCAGAGAATATTCTACCATCTTTTTCATTAATTTCTCATGGAGCACAATGACACCTACTGCTATTATAAGCTATTTTCCTAAAATTTGATAGACTCATTTCTGAGTGCAGAACTGATAAAGGTGATTACCCCCAGGGAATAGAAGTGAAGAATTCATATATTCAGAGTTGTGTTTTATAGGATGATTTAGAAGAGTAGAATGACAAGTTGAGGATATAACTGAAGAAGTCTAGGAATAGGCACTAGGTCAAAAGGGAGCTAATGGATCAGAAATAAATGGAGAGGGGCAGAGGCTTCAGGAAGGTAAAGAATTAGATATATTGCACTTCATGCAGCAAACATGCTGCATAGGCAGAGGTTTTCGTCTTTCAGTGAGGGGATTAATTTAAAATTTTACAGTGAACAAATGGGAAGTTAAATGTGACCAGATGTCAGTTCTCTGTAAGAAGAACTTCACAAATTAAAGCTGGAGAAGTAGATTAGGGATTGACACTGAAGGTCTTGAATGCTTGTGTTGGAGCTTGAATTACACTGGAAGGCAGTTGAAGTGGAGAAATGCAGATTCTCATATGGGCAATAGCAGTGCTTGATTTTAGGGTTTCATATGTGAGCTTTTGTAATGAAAGAGGGAAACTACTGGTAGGAGGATGAATGAAAAGCTACTTCATTAATCCACTTGACAGATAATGAGTGTCTAATCGAAGGTGGGGGAATGGTGATGGGAGGAAAGTATATTGACCAAGCATTTTTTTGTGACAGAACTCATGAGTTTTGGTGACTCACTGGGGTGGCAGAGGTGAAAAAGAGAGAAGAAAGGTAGAAAATTCCAAATTTTTACATTAAGAGTACCACGCTTAGTGGAGATATGAAAAAGAGAAGGAACAAATATTGAAATGGAATAGGGTGGGACAGAGCTAAAATAAGTTTTGGTCATGGTATGTGAGGTGAAGCTATGAAACATGCATACCAATCATCTGTCCCATTGCTGGAACAAAATACCCAGCACCCACAACTTATGAGAAGGGAGGTTTAATTTGGCTCACACTTTCAGTCCATGGTTGACTGGCTCCAAGGCAGAAAAATCACGGTGGAAGGGCATGGTGGAGAAAACTTTCTCACTTCATGGTGGCTAGGAAACAATGCAGACTGGAAAGAATGCCAGTGGGAGATAGACCCTTAAAAGGCATACTTCCAATGGCTCACCTCCAACTGGGCTAGCAGCAGATTCAGCTGTGAGTGTCAGTGGATTCATCCATTGGTGAGTACAGGGCCCCCACTGTCCAGTCACCTTCCTAGGAGTCCATCCAATCTCATTAACAATTAAACAGTGCATCTTATGTGTTTAGACCTTTGAGAGAGTGACTAGAGGTGATGGTTTAAAGCAAATCTGCTGAAGATAGTAGCTAAGCTCATGAAGGGAGAGAAGGTGGTATGAATAGAAAAGGGGACTAATATGCAACATGGGAACCAATAGAAGTATAAGGAATGGTCAGTTAGGGATCATGAGAAAAAAATGACCAGAGAGGAAGAGGGAGAATCAAGAGCCCAAGGTATTATGGAAGACAATGGAAGATACAATGAGTAATAATAAATACTGCTAAGGCCAGGAAGAGCGAAGATTGAAAACAGAGTAGGATTTAGCAGTGAGCTGGTCATTGGTTATTTCAAATGGACCATTTCCAGGGGAGAGTTGAGACAATCAGCTGAGGAATGTCTCTGTGCTGAGAAGTAGGCTTTGATCTTGGTGATGAAACAGGTGCACAGCAGCAGAGAGGGGAGCTGTCCAGAGTTGTTGCTGAATTCAGGTACCTAAAAAAGCTTTGACTCTATCAAGGGCTGTGAGACAATGTGGTCAACAATCAAAGTGAAGCTACTCCTTATGTTTAATGTAACTTTTGTAACTTGGGGCACATTCATTTGGTCTTGAGAATGCCTAAATATGTCTACCAGTGAGCAATATTGTATAGCTATTCTGCAGCACATGCTTTGAAAGAATTAAAATTATCCATTTTCCCCTTATCCAACTGCAAAAATTTCCATTTTCAAATGCAGAGTTGATTTGTGATGATGGCTCATGGCCTGTGTTAGGCACAGGCTGTGAAAAATCCCCTCTTCCAGCTGCTGTTTCCAAGACTCTCTCATTCTTGAGACCCTCTGAGAGTGGGTGTCTGCACTTGAAAGTATTTCGTCCCTTTGATTGCTCATCTCCTTGAGTCGTAGATAGACCCACAGTCTTTTGTAGAATTACTGCCCTAATCTTTTTGATGAGTGACATGTTATCTATGAAGACTATTCTCAAGTTATTGTTTTAATAGACCTTTACCATCAGGCTCAAATAAATCATGACTACTTCACACTGGTTGGAAGACAGATTTAGACTTAATGGGAGAGCACAACTAAATCACAGTGTAATACTTAGGAAATTTACCTCCTTTTAATGTCATATTTCTTCTAAATGGCTGTGATGAGTGGTTTTTTTAGAAGGCTCATGAAAGTAGTAGAGTATTTTAAAAAGTTAAGACTTTATGACAGGTTTCAAAAATATCTGAAAGTCAGTGTATATGTTCAAGCTGAATAGTTCCATATCATAATACCCCTAATAGTCTTTTAAAACCTTTCCTGGCAATTAAAAAATTAACTAATGCTAAAAGAGAGATCAAAAGAACTTAAAACCAAATGAAATGTGTCAAGATTATTAGGTAGAAGTTGAAAATGAATATGTGGGCTGGAGAATAAGGGCAGACTTTATTTAAAGTTATCTGGAGTTTAAACAATGTGAAATTATTAGGGAGGCTACTTCTCTCCTTTTGCAACCAGGGAAAATAATCCTTCTTGCAATGGCCAGGGATCTGTTTTCTTGTGCTTGTGACAAGATGACCTCTAAAACCATGGAAGACGGGGATAACCCAAATAAAATTGTGGACCAGGTAAAATTTGTTTTCAGTACTTTCTGGCCCTTCATCCTAGCTTCTTCCTGGGTGTCTGCTCAGATTATTTCTGGCAGTTTACCCTGTTCTGTCTTCTTCTCAGAAAAAGGTTAGGTAAGGGCAATTTTCAGTTTGTAGCACGTTTACTGATTTTGTACTTTTTCTAGGGGGATTTACATTTCAAGTTTTATTTCTAAGTAATGTATGATAAGGCTTTGTTTTCTGTCAGACTTCTAGGCTTTAGTCAGTTTGTGAAAAAGTCTTTGCAGGAAGAAAGACATTTTCCAGCATCTTTAATATCATACCATATAGATAGGAGCTTAGCACATGTCTACTAGTGTGGTTTTTTTATACATAGGCTGATGACAGGGATGTGTTTTTACAATTTGTATAAAATAAGATGTATGTGTACTAGCTCAGAGAGAGCTGGGTCCACTTGCTGGTACTTGCTCAACTTCCTACTTCTCAACTCATGAATCCCAGTGCATTAGTCAGCTTTCCATTACTGTGGAAAATATTTCAGATAATCAACTTGAAAAGAGGAAAGGTAGAGTTTGGCTCACTGTTTTGGAAATTTCAGTCCATGGTTTGTTGGTTCTATTGCTTTAGGGCTTATGTGAGACAGGATAACATGGCCAGAGCTTGTGGGAGAGGAAATGACTCACCTCATGGCAGTCAGGAAGTGAAAAGAGAGGAGGAGAACAGGATTCCACAGTCCCCTTCGAGGCCACGCCCTCAATAACCTAAGATCATTCGCTAGGCCCCACCTCCTAAAGCTGCCACAACCCCCTAGTGGGGCTATGGGCTTGGGAATCAAACCTTTAAGACATGGGCCTTTGGGGGAAATTTCAGATGCAAACTGTAACACCCAGGTTTCATCCTTCCTGCTGCCCTCACTTCTTAGTAATTAAATCCAGTAGATGCACGTGTATGTGTGTCTGCTTACATGTGTGTGCACACATGAGCATGCATGTGCTTTTTCACATGTTGGCCCCAAGATCTGGTACTGGCAAGCGTTCTCTCCTCTTTCTGGTCTTCATGTCTTTAAGCCTCTCCTTAGGAATCCTGCTTCCTCTTCTGGTCCCTTTTCTTTTCACGTCTACATCCCAGCTGGGCAAACTCATTCATGCTTTAAATCCTTCTTCTGTACTCACAAATTTCACATCTTCTTGATCTGATTATTATTTCTGTTTTACTCAATGGAGAAACTTTGGTATTTTTCTTGTTTCTTGCTTCTTCTTCATGCCTACATCCAGTGGATTATCAGATTCTATACGTTTACCCCCCTAAATCGGTACTTAAGCATTCCTTCTCAACTATTTGTTATGAATACTGCTCCATTTTAGGACTCGCCCTCTCCAGCCTGAGGTTCTGTCTATGTCTCTCCTCCCATTCAAGCTTGGTTCTGTGAGTAGAGTGACTGTAACAATCTTGAAACCAGTTAGTTAGTAATAGTCTCTTCCTCATACTTCTCTGTGTATCACCGGTGGGATAAAATCTGAATTCTGTAGCCAGGCATGATAGATCTGTTTCCTGTTAACCACTCTAATTTTTCCTCCTAGCTTTGACTTTTCACCCATATTTCACCCTTTAGCAATCCCAATATTTTAGCAGCATGTCAAATGGGATGCTCTTTCATGCCTTCAGATTTTGGCAATTTCTTCAGCCTGGAATACTCTCTCCTTCCTAGGCTGAGAAAATCTCAGTCTTTCTTATTTTAAATGCTGCCACTGTACTTGAAACATGCCTCTGATACTTCTCTTATCATACTGTATTATAAATGTTGGTTTATGTTACTGTCTTGCCACTGAACTGCAAGCTCCTTGATGGGAAGGACTTTGTATTTCCTGTCTCCATGGTTTCTAGAACAGTGATTAGCATCTTAAATAAGCATGTATTCAACGGAGGAATGTGATTTAATTTAAAATGCAGATTTCTTTTTAAGTGTTGGAGCCCTAGCTGGATGTGGCAGTGCATTCCTGTCATCCTAGCACTCTTGGAAGCTGAGGCGGGAGGATCATATATTTGAGCCAGACCTGGGCAATTTAAGTGACTTAGTAGTAAGATCCAAAAATGACAAAAGGACTGGGGCTGTACCCAGTGTGGAGGCAAAAACAAAAACAAAAAACACAAAAGTTCTGGAGCCCTAAAGAAAGGCGTGGCTATTAGATTTTGTACCCTTTTTCTTTTGCAGACATTCCTTTTTTTTTTTTCTGGTACTGGGGATTGAACTCTGGACCTTGTGCTTGTGAGGCAGGTGGTGGAACCACTGAGCTAAATCCCTGGCCCCTTCTGTAGACATTCTTAATGGGTCTTATTTAACAATTATTCCCAGAACCTATGCATTTTATATTTTTTATATTGTTTTTTAGTTTTACAGTTATGGACACTCAAAAAGGAGACTGTTGAGACTCAGAAAATGGACAGAAACCGCAAAGGGTAAAGTGATAAAGAAGAAAAACAAATCCTAAATATGGCTCAGTCCACTTAGTTTTCCCCAATGGAAACAGCATTTAACTTCATTTTGAAGGTATAATTATGATCAGAAAGTAAAAACATCAACTTTATTCATCCTTTCTGATATGATGAGACCAATCATTTGAAAAGCAGTATTTTATCAGAATTATTTTTTTCAGCTCTACTAGTTAATTCTTGAGCAGAAGCAAACATATGGCATGTGGCAATCAGTTCTTATACAATCATAGCTTCTGAGGGCTGGAGGTACAGAAGATGTCTTCTCTTGATCACTGTTACGTTTTAGGTATTAAATGTCTTCCAAAAGTGCATGTGTCCAAGGCTTGATCCCCTGTGAATGGAGCTGGTGGGAGGGAGGAGAGTCTTCAGTGGCGGGTCCTGGTGGAAAGAAGCTGGGTCTCCGGGCCCTACCCTTGATGGGGTATTAGAGCCCTAGCTCTTTCCTCACTCTCTTTTTGCTTCCAGATGTCATGAAGTGATCAGTTTTGCTCCACGAAATGCTCCCTGCCACAGTGTTGTGCCTTGTCTTGGGCCCCAAAGAATAGGGCCAAGTAACTGTGGACTGAAAACTCTGAAACCATGAGCCAAAACAAACCTTTCCTTCTGTAAGTTATCTCAAATATTTGTCACAGTGTCAGAAAGCTGACTAACATGATTACCACAGAGGCTATTTATTGAACAGCTACTACCGGACATGCTCTGTTTTAGGAACTTTGGATACATTCATTCATTTCATGAGGTTCATGGAATTATCATAACCCATTTTATAGATGATGAAACCTAGTGAAGTTAAGTAATTTGTTCAAGACGATGGAAATTAAATGGGAGAGGCCACTGTGAACCTAACTAGTTCACTTTGCTCATGTGACATATGAGAAAACAAAGACCTATCAAGGGCACACAAAGAGCTCCAGGGGCCACTTGCGTGCTTTTGGCTTCAGGTGTGCTTTTTGATTTGTTTAGGGTCTATGTTACAGATTGCTAGCAGATAATCAGGAGCAGTGTTTCACCATAGCCCATGCCAGCTATTTATGCCACACTTTTTTTTTCTTTTGAGAATTAACTTCAGTTCAGAATCAGAAAAAGCCCCAAATAAAACTCACATATACACCCTTGCCCAGACCATACTTCATCAGTGAGTCTCTTTGATTGCTGTGGGGATGTAGCTCAGGCCTCCAAATTCTAGGAATACCCAGATAAATGGAACAACAAGATGCAGAAATATACAAGATTATTACCTGATACTTGATTTTAGAATTTTTGAAATTTAACTTTGATACAAAAGTTTTCTGTGTCCATTTTTTCTTTCTCTGTTTCTGATAGAGAAATTCCTGGGCTTGAATTCCTGAGTTCCTGGCCTCATTCTGAGAAGCAGTCAACCCATATGGGACCGCACATGTTAAGTTGCTATGGTTCTGTTTTGCAAGGTTCATGGAAAAAGCTATTACACTATTTTCTGTGGGGATTACAGAAATAATTGTCACACTGGTTTTTGTATCTTTAAATTAGAAGTTCTTTGTGGTGGTGGGCTATTCTTTTAGCAGCATGTTTCTCCTTACTGAGAAGCTTTGCTGAACACAATATACCCACTCTGCTACATAAATAAAGACATTATTGTTGGAATAATGCAGTTCAGGGGATGCCTCTTCTGGTAGGCCTATCTGTCAATCTGTGTTTAGTTGGCTTTTCAGCCCACCCATTCTAATCATTGCTTTTCAATCTCTTAGAATGGTGATCTGGGAAGGGGATATGTTACAACTGGGGTATTTGAATGGAATTTTCCAAATATACAGTATCTCCTCCTCGGATCACAAGTTCACTCCCCCACTCCTTCCTGCTTGCTTTAGAAGCCCACGGCAGGCTATTATTATGACTTGAAGGACAGGTTTCAAGTACCCTCTATTTATGAAATGGTGAGGGCCACCAGTAAGCTGCATGCACTCAGGGTTGTTACCATTTGTTCTAATTTCATTCTGACTTGTGCTGCATTTGAAAAGGTGAGTGTTTACAAGATAAATTCACAAATGCTGAATATCAGATATGTTTTCAGTCTCCTGGCTTTCTTTGCGATTAAAATTTTCGCTGATTAACTGTTGTAGTTAATATAGCTAATTTGATGCTATATTCTAAATATTTTGTGTTATTATATAGCTTCAATGGAATCTTTCTTCTGCTGTGCTAGGAATTGAACCCAGGGACTTGTGCATGCTAGGCAAGCACTATACTACAGAGCTATATCCCTTACATTTTGCAAAAGATGTTAAAATATTAAATTGAAAGTATGAAGGAAAACATCACCTTGAAAGGTGGTAGACCTGTGACATTTTTATCTTTAATAAAGTGATGTGTATCTTTGCAATATTGTTGCCCTTGCCTTATGACCAATGGCTCAGAAATAGGTACTCAACTGCCATAAGTGACTAGGATATGGCCTATGTCACATCAGTATAAATTTGTCATATTTTTCTTAGATTTGAGATCCTGCTATATATTGTTGTGACCAATTTGTAAAGGAAACACTGAAACACTGGTGGCAAATTTTCCTGCTTTGCAAAATGAATGGTTCTTTTTTTGACTCACTTTTTCTAAAACACTGCAAACTTTACTTTGCTCATAATCCCTCGAAGTAGCCATTTTATCCTAATATAGTCCCTCCTCAGCCATTGCTTTCTTAACCATACTTCTTAAAATCAGCTGCTAACTGCATTTCTTGTTCCTGCTCATGTTGTAACTTCCTTGTAGAATGGCTTCCATTCCCACTGGCCTCTCTAAGCCCACTGGTGACCTCATGGGTAAATCCAGTGAGCATTTCTTTATATTGTGTCTTTTTAATGTCAGGTCATGTTATGTTATTTAGCAAGGTGTTATGGCTTGTGTCTAGATGTCCCTCCAAAGACACATGTGATCATAGGTGGGGCTTTTCGGAGGTGGCTTGTGTGTGATGATGGGATTAAGTATGTGATGCTGGGATCAATGGTGTGTGATCATTAAATTAGTCCACTGATTGTTTTGGCATAGTTCTGGGTGTTGATGATAGGAAGGCCCACCCTGGGTGTGAATGCTACTTGCCCTGAGGGTGTGTAGCCTGGATAGAATATAAGGGACAGAAAGAGGGATGCCGTGGTCGCTTCACTGCTTTGCTGCCTTCTGCCCACCATGAACTGTTTCTCTTCTGTGATGCCCCTCTGCCATGCCACCCTGCCTTGGAGCCAGCCAAATATAAACATAACCTCTACAAACTGTGAGCTACAATAATCTTTCCCTGTTTTCACTTTGGGTGTTGGGTATTTTGTCTCACAATGAGAAAAAAGTAACTATGTAACTGTAGGAACTATGATAGTAATAATGGCTAGCAAAATTACTATTAATAATAGATATAATTATTAATCATGTAATATATGACTTAAATAATATTACCATTTAAATTCTTGGTGCTACAAAATGCTGACTGTCTTTCTACTTTCAGGTCAATTTCTTCCATGTTCTACACTCTTTTATAGTCTACCCTCTTTTACAGTCTACTATCTGTAGGCATTGACTCTACCTTCTCTCTTTCTGCTCATGATTAGTCATTAACAGATTTTCAGGTCTTCGTATATAGTATCTTTCTTTCCCCTTCACCTTTTTTTCTAATGTAATCTAATGTAATCTAATCTAATCTAATCTAAGTCTTCATTACCTCATGTCTATCTGTAGTCTCCCAATTCTCCTCTCACTGCAGCCTACATTGGTTGAATGAACTCTCTGAAGCAACTTTAGTATACACTGTTGTCAATGTAATAACACACAGAGAACGATTCTCTAAAGATTGATTAAGTTTATTTGGGAGTAGCATAGTATTGCAATGGAAATTCCTACATCAGAGTAAACTATGTGCATTTTCAAAGGAGTTGAGGCGAGGGAAAGCTTTAAAGACAGAAAGGGACAAATCCATGTAAACTACTTGGATACAAAGTTCATTGGTCTTGGAGACCTGAGGTCTTGTGGCGTCAGCACACTGGTGGAGGTAGCATTGCTGCACAAGGGCTTTGTCTATAGCATTATATCCGGGTTGGTACAGTTGTAAAGAATATTACAGATAAACTTGGATACAGAAATCTGTGAATTTGTGTGAGGTATGCAAAGCATGGGGCACATGTAGAGTGTGAAGGAATTTCTTGTGGGGTTTTAAAAAATGCTTGAAGCAATACTTACTGCAGATAGTCAAACAGTCACTTTCCCTATTCATTATTTCTGGACTCTAATTTTGTGTGGGTCTGATAAGAATGATTTCATTTTGGAATCTGCAAATTTCACACTACCCTCCTTGCCAAACGCCATCTTTTATTGGTAGGCAAAATTTTCAGCTTTGTAGTTTATGTAACTTCCTGTTGTTTCCCTATAAATGCTGTGCTTTAGACAAACATGCCGTAGCTGCCCTTTAAATTTTTCCTTCATTCCACATGCACTTCTTTCTTCTTTTTCTCTTCTTCTCCTTTTTTGCCACCTTTAACAAATATCCTATAACCATAAATCCTATAACCCTACCATGGGCAAGGAGTTGTGTAGGTCCTGGACATATAAAAGCAAGTCAGTTTCTTCCCTTTTAGGATTTAGACTAGTAAGTAGGATTAATGTGAAAATTTATGTTAACATGATAAACAAGGGTCTTTGGAATGCAGAGGCTAGAAACCAACACTGATTAGTAGTGTCAGAATATGAGCTGAGTGTAATTGTTTTCAGGAATATAAAAGGAAGGATCATTCAAATCAGAGATTATTCATGTGGTTATGAAAGATCATGGTAAAATTTGGAAATTGGTAGATTGAAAAAGCTGAATTGTAAAGGGAGATGAAGAAAAAATGTGGACAGATGGGAGGATGATGAAATTTCTCATATTCTCTCATCCTGTGGCGATGAAGAGGAGCCCTGGAAGTCTTTACATAGTGAACTGCAGAATCTCATTTGTAATTTAGGAAACACTACTCTGGCTCTGGTTTGGAAGATGAAAGGGAACTATTAACCTGGGGGCAGGAGATTGGGCAGAAGGCAATGCACGGAGAGTGGACTTCTGTGAGAGATATAAAGAATTTCATAGGACTTTGTGACTGACAGATAATGGAGATGAAGGATATGAAAAGTAATTTCTAGACATTATTGTACAGTGGATAGTTGAGACTATAGGAAGGCATGAGATAATACTGGTAAGAGACATCTGAGGACAGAATCTCACTTCTGAAGGAGATCATCTCTGTTTTTACATTCTACTGTAAGTAGTCCTTCATCCCAACAAACTGATCTGGATGCCAATATGTAAGGCAGATATAAAAACAGAGCTGCTCACACAGACGTTTAGTCTGTTGACCTCTCATCTTACCCTCTAGCATCAGGCAGGTGGTCTTTGCAGGGTCAGGGGTCTTCAACAACACCCTCCCCACCCCATGTCCAGGTTAGTCACCTTGACTCTGATGGAGAATGGGGAAGTGAGGTGAAGATGGCTCAGAGCCAAAGGGCCCAGCAGAGAATAAAGAACTCAGGTGCCCTTCCCAAAAGAGGAAGTTATAAGTGAGAGGCAAAAGTTTATCTATGAGCCTCCTGCCTCGCAAGCGCAAGGTCCTGAGTTTGATCCTTGGTACCAAAAGAAAAAAAAATTTATTTATGAGGTTGTGAATGCAAGGAACTGCAAGTGACAAGTCCAAGCAGTTGACTACAACCTACAAGGCAGGAGAAATTTGATTGAAATTCCCAATGGTCAGGGGACCACTATACTCCTACTTAGAGGAATGAGCTGGTTCCTAAAAATGACTGTTTCACTGATTAGTGTAATCTAGGCCAATCAGGGTTTTAGCTATTGTTTCTGGGTTGAAGAAAAGGTCAGGGGGCTAGGAGGTTACAGCAAGTGCATGACATAGTTTCACAAGGGCTGGCTCCTCAGGTGCATAGCATACAATAAACTTGTGGTAAATACCCAACCCATCAGCCATTCAGGTCATGTCCTATATCATCCCTCTAAGTGTCCCTACAACCCCCTCAATGGCTGGGACTCCTATGACATGTAACAGGGAAAGAGAATGTGTGAGAGGAAAGGGGGAGAAAAGTGTATTTATTAAGTATCTCTTTTGTGCCAGGCACTAGGTACTTCTCACACTTCTCTGATGATTTATGATAATTGGTGATCCTGAGGAAGATAGCTAGAATCAGTTTCTCTCTCTCTCTCTCCCTCCCACGCTCTTTTTCTTTCTCTCTCTCTTTCCCTAGTACTAGGGGCCGAACTCAGAGCCTCTGCTCTGAACTACATCTCAACCTCTTCTTCCTTTTTAAATTTTTGAGAAAGATCTTGGTAAGTCTCTAATTTCTCAGACTGTGCTGGAACTTGAGACCCTCTGGCCTCAGTCTTTCAGAATGCTGGGATTACAAATGTGCACCACCATGCCCAACTAGCAATTTCTTTTTCTAAGATATTAAAAAATTATTGCCAGGCAAATTCTTTTTTAAAAATTTTTATTTTATTGGTACCTTTTTGATATGCAATATAATGACATTCAACATTGAAAATTTGCACCTTTACATACTCTCTTGGTTCTTATTTTTCCCCCTTCCCCTGTCCTCCCTTCAACCCCTCCACCCCCTCTATTTACAAAGATTTTGTTTCCATTTTTTCATTTTCTCATATTAATTCCATTCCTTTCTTTCCTTTCCCCTACCCCTCCCACTTCCCCTTCCCCTTTGCCCCTTTTCTTCCTATTTCACATTATCTATTATACCTTTTAGTCCTTATTTACACTTTCAGTTTCTCACACTAGAGAAACTATTTGGTATGTACATGTGTGTGTCCTACTTATTTCACTTAAGAGTATGGCCTCAATGTGCATCCATTTAGCTATAAATGTCCCTAATTTCTCATTTTTTATGGCTGAGTAGTACTCCATTTTATAAAGAAAACACATTTTCTTTATCTAGTCTGTAGTTGATGGACAACTGGGCTGCTTCCAAGTTTTAGCTATTACAAACTGTGCTGCTATGAACATGGGTGTGCATATATCACTGTGGTATGATTCTTTTAATTCTTTTGGGAAAATACCCAGCAGGGGCATAGCTGGGTCAAATGGGACTTCCAATTCTAGTTTTTGAGGTATCTCCATACTGATTTCCATAGGGGTTGCACCAGTCTACACTCCCAGCAGCAGTGGAACAGGGTTCCTCTTTCCCCACAGCCCTGCCAGCATGTGCTACTGGTTGATTTCATGATAGCAGCTATTCTTTCTGGAGTGAGGTGGAATCTCAGCATTGTTTTCATTTGCATCTCTCAAATGACCAGTGATGTTAAACATTTTTTCATGCGTTAATTTTCTATTTCTACTTCTTTGTGTGAGAAATGTCTGTTCATTTCAGATGCCCATTTTTGGATTGGGTCTTTAAATTTGGGAGGTCTGATTTTTTTAAGTTCTTTATATATTCTAGATAGTAGACCTTTGTCTGAGTATCAGCAGGTGAAAATTTTTTCCCACATTGTGGGTTGTCTCTTCACACTGCTGGTGGTTTCTCTTGCTGTGCAGAAGCTTTTTAATAAGAAGAGATCCCACTTGTTGATTGTTTGTGCTACTTCATGGGCAACTGAGGTTTTGTTCATAAAGTCTTTTCCTATACCAATGCCTTCAAGAGTTCTACCCAACCTCTGTTGAGCCGGTTGAGCGTTTCTGTTTTAATATTTAGATGTTTAATCCATTTTGATTTCAGTTGACTGCATGGTGAGAGATATAGGTCTAGTTTTAATCTGTGATAAGTTGAAACCCAGTTTTTCCAGCACCATTTATTAAAGAGGCTATCTTTCCTCCAGTGAGGTGTTTGGCTCCTTTGTTGAAGATGAGATGGCTGAGTGTGTCTGGCGTTGTTTCTGAATCTTCTAATCTGTTCCACTGTCCTCAGGTCTGTTTCTTTGGCCAGGCAAATTCTTGCAAAAGCACTTAAAAATTCTTCATTCTACTTGGAGCTGTTCTATACACTTTTTTAAATCACCAAGAAACAAAAGCAGAGATGCTAAGCTTGTTATACAAAACTGATCATTATGGAAGCGCACTTGCCTAGCATATACAAGGTCCTAGATTCAATCCTCAGCACTGCAAACAAAACAAAAGAAAAAACAAAACAGATCAAAATTGATTGCTAGAAGTTTTTTGACTCTCAAAATGTAGTTCTATTCATGAATGCTTTGCAAAAAGTGTCTCTTCTGAAAATATAGATGTTCCAGGTAATTATTGGTAATGTCAAGGATGAATTATTTTCTCCAGGTTTTTTTAACACGTCTATTAAATTCATTCTATTGTCTGCTGTTTTTTATTTTTATGGGCCATAAATGATACATCATGAATGATCCTGGGCTTTGTGTTGTGCTTAATTAAAAAAAAAAACTTCTCTACTGATGCCTACAGAAATTTTTGAGAGTTAAATACTACAGAAAAATTTGTTTGGCAGCTTTCAGCAAGTAAGCGATTAATCATCTTGGTATATATTTGAAAGTTTTTCTTAACTTGTGTTAGTGCATACTAATACAAATCTGTATTATATCTGTAATAGTATTCTAGTTACCTTGGCTTTGCTTGCTTTGCTTTATCAAAATATAGCAACAAAGTTAAAAAAAATCCTTTAGGAATTGTCTTGTTCTGTGTGTTAAATTTTAAATTAATTATAATTCTAAATTCATCCTTTAGATGCATTAGTTCACTTTATATTTTGTCTCTCCATTATGAATACATGATTAGGTTCTTATGGATTTTCTGATCAACATTGTGTTTATAATTCTTTATCCAAATAATATATTGTGTCTTTGTAAGATCTTATGATGTATTGAGTCATGAACAAAGCGTTTTTGAAATATACTTTGTGCTTAGAGGCAGTAATGTATACACATAATAATATATAATGTACATAGTTGAAGGTTTAGATTTTAAGTTTCTAAATTAACATTTTGAAAACATAGCTTTCAGAATTTCCATAGCTGAGGAAATGCCCTTTGATGAGTGATGGAACTATTTTAAAATAAATCTTTCATATGGAAATTTAAGTATTCACATTTTGATGGGTAGTTTGGCACATAAATTTTTTTTAATAGTAAAGAAGCACAAACAATAAGTTAAAAATATACTTGAGGCTATTTAATCAGACCAACCAAGGACCTAAGGGTTTTTTTTCCTGGTGAGATGGTTAATGGACTGCCATTGCTCTCTTCATTGCTAGGTTTATTGTAACCTAAATTAGGAAGTCTTTTGTACTTTTACCCCTTAATTTAATTAGATGATGATTTTGTAGTCAGAAGTTCTCTGGAGATAGCAAATTTATTGACACCATATATTAACCTTTGGATATAATATTATGGATATATTTCATTTCATTGTTGGATACAGAGACCATGTCGAGTATGGGGCAAATGTTAATTCTGCCAAAAAAAAAAAAAAAGTCCTCAGTGGTCTAGCCCTTGTTTGAAAGAAATGCAGACAAAGATTGGGATAGGAGGTGGAGTAAAGGCAGTCCTGCAGAGAGCTAAGAATATTCAGGTATTTCCTAGACATGATTTGAAATGCCCTGCTTTTTATATCATTAAGTATATGAAGATATGGGAGTAGCCAGAACTGACACTATCAAGGATTTTCCAAATCAAACTATGGTTCTAGAGAGAAGAGTATTTGTATCTGAAAAATACAGAGCACAGTAAACTTTCGTTTTGGTGTGGTAAGTAGAATTTCTCACTCATATGGACAACTCTTGAACTCTGAGCATGGTTTTGTTCCTTTGTTTCTTTGAAAATTTCTTTTAGGTATTATTAACACAAAGCTAAGTGTATTTCTGCCTATAGAGTGTTTCAATCTCTTTCTTTCTTTCTTTCTTTCTTTCTATGTCATATCCATCTTTTTTATTTACAAAGTTTCACAGATCACTGATACGTATACATTACATTTTATCAGAATACATTTCTTTTTTAAGTTTAAATTTTATGATATTTATTTATAAAAGAATTGAGTGAAAATAATGAGGCTACTTGGACATACAGAAAATTTAAATTTGGACATTATAAATGAAAGTTATAGTTTACCCGAAACCAATCAATTTCTGATTTTTGGTTGTATAGAACTGAGAAAATAAAGGTACCCAGATAAGTAGTCACCAAGATTAAAATGGTAAATTTTTCCCCTTTAAGTATTGCCTTGAAATCTTTGAATATTCTTCAATCAAAAAGAATCAGAGATTTGAAGGAGAAATAACAAAAACTTTTACCTGTAGCCAAGGTGGAGTAACTAGACAAAATATATGAAACAATAATTCAGTACAGAATAGTGATAACTGAGAGTTAGAAAACAAACATGGGAGGCTATGAGTAACCAAATTAATTGACTGGAAAGAATTTCCATGGTGCATTGCTAGGAAGAAGAAAATTTTAGAACACCAAAGAAAGGAATTTAAGAAGGCACTACATGATGGAAAAATTTCTCATGGTCCATAAATTGGCACAATGAATATTGTCAAAATGGCCATATTACCAAATCTAGGGAGTCAAACCAATCTCCTTCAAAGTACCAAAGACATTTTTCATGGAACTAGACAAATCAATCCTAAAATTTATATGGAGTCACTTAAGACTCAGACAAGCCAAAGCATCCTAAGCAAGAAGAACAAGGCTGAAGGCATCACAATAGCCAATTTCAAATGATGCTGCAAAGACATAGTAACAAAAACAGCATGGTACTGGTGGAAAAATAGACATATAAACCAGTGGAACAAGACAGAGGACAAAGAAAAAACCCATACCACTACAGTTATCTGAACCAAAATATAAGGAACCAAAAATATATCTTGGTGAAAAGAGCCCATTTAACAAATGGTACAGGGAAAACTGGATATTCATTTGTAGAAGATGAAACTAGACAAAAATTTTCTACCCTAACTTATCTTCAACTGAAGCACAAAAACAATAGAAACAAAGATAGAAATAAAAACAAAACAAGGCAACAAGATGCCTGCAAAACTCTTAACTCCACAAAAGCTGATCTCATGATCAGCTGATCACTGAAGTAGAGGAAGTTACAGGAAAAGTACTAAAAAAAAAAATGGTCAAAGTATTTGAAGAGGTCAAAGAAAAAACATGTAAGCAAATTCATAAGGTGTTGAGTGAGCTTAAAGAGGATTTGAATAAACAGATAAATAAGGGTTGAAGATGTAGCTTGGCAGCATAGCACCTGCCTGGCAAGTGGAAGGTTCTGAGTTCGATCCCTGGTAAAAGAAAATAAAAAAACAAACCAAACAAAAAACCCAGATAAATAAATAAATTAATAAGCTATTCAGCAATATTAGAGAAGAAACAAACAATAAGCTGATTAAGTTAAACAAGACTATTAAAGATATAAAGACCATTTTGATAAATAATTAGAAATTATAAAAAGAAATCAAGCAAAAATTCAGGATATAAAAAATTTAATGGAAAGTATAGATTACAGATTTGGCCAATGTGAAGAGTGTCAGAACTTGAAGATAAGGTTGATGTAGTAAATCATATACTTAGTGAACATCCTAAAAATAATATAACACTATGGAAGATGGATTAAACAGCTGGTAGATGACTAAAAATAACCTTCAGAACTATAGGAATAAAGGAAAAATTGGACAATGACTCAAAATGTATAATAAATTTACTCACCAAAATCACAGCAGAAAAATGCAAAATAAAGAAAAGAATTTAATATTGAAGTACAAGAGGTATGTAGAACCCCAAATATCCAAAAACAGAAAAGAACCTTTCTAAGACATCCCAATAAAAATTTCAGAAATTCAGCACTAAGAGAGAATACTAAAAGCTGTTAGAGAAAGACACAAATAACATACAAAGGCAAGCTAATCAAAATAATAGTGGATTTCTCAGCACAAAACTTAAAGGCCAGAGGAGCTTGGAGTAAAGTGTTCCAAGTCCTAAAAGAAAACAATCATCAACTCAGACTTTTGTATCATGCAAAACTAGCCTTCAAAATTGATGGAAAATAAAGACTTTCTGTAACAAAGAGTAACTAATGAAATATATCAGTGCTAAACCAACATTGCAGAAAATACTAAAAGAAATCCCAGGCAGAGGCAGATGAAGAGCCCAAAGGAAGGTATAAGCTTAATATGGACAAAAGATAAACAGGAAAAGAAAATCAGCCCTGGAAAAATAATATAATGACAGGATTTAGTAAACACCTTATAATAATAACTTAAGGTTAGTGGTCTTAATTCTAAAATCAAAATGCAGATTTTGGATAAAAATCTAAATACATGTGGCCTGTAAGAGCTACACCACATCCACAGAAACAGTGCATGGACTGAAGGTCAAAGGATGGAAAAGTATTCTACATGCAACAGGAGCCCCAAAGCAAGCAGAAGTAGCTATCTTATTTTCATACAAAGCAGACTTCCAACCAAAACTGATCATAAGAGACAATGGCCACTACATACTAGTAAAGAGAACAATTCAATAGGAAGAGATAACAGTTATATAGATCTAGGTACAGAATGTTGGCTCACCCAGCTTTATAAAAGAAAAACCACTGGATTTAAAATGACAAATAGACATTAACACAATCATAGTGAAGTATTTCACTACCCTACTCTCACAAATAGATAGATTAACCACACCCCACCCTGCAAAAAAAAAAAAAACCCAACAAAAATATCAGTGTTAAACCATACCACCACACCACTGAACAAATGGACTTAACAGATATCTACAGGGTGTTTCATCTAACAACAACAGAATACATATTTTTGTGAGCAGGGCATAGCAATTTTTCTAAAATTAACTATTTCTTAGGCCATAAAGAATGCTTAAATAGGGCTGGGGATTTAGCTCAGTGGCACCACGCCTGCCTTGCAAGCTCAAGGTCCTGAGTTTTGTCCCCGGTAAAAAAAAAAAATTGCTTAAATACAAAAGAACTGATCACAGCAAAATGAAACTGGAAATCAACAGCAGAAAAAATACAGAAACTATGCAAACACATAGAGATTAAATAATACACTATTGACTAAACATTGAATCACAGAAAAAAATCAAGGATGAAACTTAAAACTCTCAATCAAATGATAATGGAAGCACAAGATATGAAAATTTATGAGACACAATGAAAGCAATCATGAGAAAATTTTATAGCAGCAAATGCACACATTAAAAGAAGATAGTGACCCCCAATAAATAACCTAATATATATCTCAAGGTCCTAGAGTAAACAAGAACAATCCAAAACACAACTAGTACAAGGAAATAAATAATAAAGATCAGAGCAGAAATTATTGAGATTGAGACAAAATTGTAAAAAGAATCAATAAATCAGAGTCAGTTCTTTGAAAGGATGAACAAGATTTATAACCCCTTAGCCATACTTGCCAAAAGAAGGAAAGAAAAACATCGATATCATTGTATTTATAAATGAAAAAAGTGAAATCACAATGGACACTTCCAAAACCAAGATGATTATAAAAAACTATTTTGAAAGTTTATATTCCAGTAAATTGGAAAACCTAGAAGAAATAGAGAAATTTCTAGACACATATGAATTAGCAAAAGTGAACCTGGCAAATATAAAAACACCAAATAAATCAACAACAGGCAAGAAATATAGGCAGCCCTATACTTACCAACTATGAAAAGCCCAGGACCTGATGGAATCACTGATGAATTCTACCACAACTTCAGGACTATGTAATGCCAATACTTCTCAAACTCCTCAATGAAATTGAAAGGAAAGGAACTTTGTTGAACTTATTTCCAGAAGGTAAAATTACCTTGATACTAAATGAACAAACAAACAAAAAACAGACAAGGACTTAACAAAAAGAAAAATTACAGGCCAATCTTAATGAACACAGAAGCAAAAAATCCTCAACAAGATACTGGCAAACAGAATGCAACAAATTATTAAAAACACACATCGTACATCATGACCAAGCAGCCTTCATCCCAGAGATGTAAAAATGATTCAACATAAATAAATCATTAAATGCAATACATCACATAAACAGAAGCAAGCACAGAAAAAAAAATCACATGTTATCTTAACAAATGCTCAAAAAGCCTTGGACAAAACCCAACATCCATTCATGATTAAAAATCCTGAAGAAAATAGATATAAAAGAACATTACATAAATCTGGTAAAAGCCATTTATGGCAAACTCACTGGAAACATAATGCTACATAGGGAAAAACTGAAAGCATTTCCTGTAAAATCAGGAATATGACAAGGGTGTTCAGCATAATATTTTTCAACATAATATTCAAAACTTCAGTCAGAGAAATAAGAGAAGGAAATAAAAGGGATATAGATAGGAAATAAAGAAGTCAAACTATCCTTATTCACAGATTATATGATTCTTTACATGAAAGGCCCCAAAAAACTCCATCAAAAGACTTTTACAACTAATAAACAAATGCAGCAAAGTAGTAGGATATGTAATACATCCCACCAATAGCATTCCTGCTCACCAATAATAACCATACCAAGAAAAAGGTAGAAAAACAGCCTCATTCACAATAGTTTAAAAGATATTAAATATCTAGGAATTCACCTAACCAAGAAGTAAAGTACATCTATAACAAAAACCATAATGCTCTGAAAAAATCAGTTGAAGAGGTCATCAGGAAATGGAAAAGAATATCCCGTTCCTAGGTAGGCAGAATGAACCTTGTCAAAATGGCTGCTTTACCGAAATTGATATATAAATTTAAAACAATTCCAATCAAGACACTAGTATCCTTTTTTCACAGATCTAGAGAAAACAAATCCTAAAATTTACATAGAACCAGAAGAGATCTAGAATACCCAAAGCAACCCTGAGCAACAAGAGTGAAGCAGAGGGTATCATAATCCTGGATCTCAAGCTATGTTGCAAAGCTACAGTGATAAAAACAGCATGGCATTGGCACAAAAACAGACACGTGAGTCAGTGAAACAGAAAAGAGGATGCGGAAAAACCCCCAAGCACCTTCAATTATCTGATCTTTGATAAAGGGACAAAAAGGGGGCCGGGGATTTAGCTCAGTAGTTTCACCACCTGCCGTGCAAGCACAAGGACCTGAGTTTGATCTCTGGTACCAAAAAAAACAAAGGGACCAAAAGCATACACTGGAGAAAAGATAGCCTCTTTAACAAAAGGTGCTGAGGCAACTCTTTCATTATATATAATCAGAAAAATGTATCTTGACTTATATCTCTCACCCTGTACTAAAATTGAACCAAAATGGATCAAAGACCTAGATGTAAAAAGAAACACTAAATTTGCTGGAACATAAAATAGGTAAAACTCTTGAAGACAAAGGCACAGGCGAGGACTTTCTGAAAAGAACCCCAAATGCACAAGAAAGAACACAAACAATAAATATGGGACTCTATCAAATTAAAAAGCTTCTGTACAGCAAGGAAACTACCAAGAGGGTGAAGAGATAATACATAGAATGAGAAAAAAATGTGGTCACATAATTCTTCTGTAGAGAACTACTATCTAGAATATATATATATTAAATATATTTTATTTATATATATATACTAAAAAAAAATTAGATCCTCCAGAATAAGAGGTGTAGTCAAAAAATGAGCAATTGAAATGAATATACACTTCTCAAAAGAAGAAGTTCAAGTAGTCAATAGGTATGTGAAAAATGTTCAGGATTTTTGGCCATTAGAGAAGTGCAAATCAAAACAACATAAATATTCCATCTTACTCCAGAAAGAATGGCTATCACCAAGAACTCAAAAATCAAAATCATAACAAAAACAAAATGAATGCTGGTGAAGTTGTAGGGAAAATTAAGATGTTTTACATTGTTGGTGGGAGTGTAAACTAGTACAACCACTATGGAAATCAGAATAGATATTCCTCAAAAACTAAAGATAGAAATTCAGTTCAACCCAGCTACTCCCCTTCTGGGTATCTCCCCCAAAGAGTTAAAGGTATCATTTTACAGCAATTTGTTTTTACTCATGTTTATAGCAACACAACTCATGATAGCTAAATCTTGGAAGTGACATATATACCAACTAATAGATGATGGATTGTGGGGTATATATATATAGTGGAGTACTACTAAACCATAAAGAAGAGTAAATCTGAGTCATTTCTAGGAAAACAGCTACATCTTGAGTCCAAAATACTGAATGAAATAAATCAGATACAGAAGATTAAATAGTACATGGTTTCTCTTATATAAGAAATCCAAAATATAAACAATTTAAATAGCAAAATTTAAAAAAGTACAATGAAAACAGTCAAAATATTTAAACACAAATTTATTAAAGAAGATATGCCAATGATATGAAAATATATAGAAAGATAATCAACACTATTCATTGTTAGGAAAATGCAAATTAAGCCCACACTACACAACCCCTAGAATGGTTAATAATTTATGAAAAACCTCACTACACTAAGCATTGGTAGAAATGTGGAACAAATGGAATTCTCACTCTTTGCTGGTAAGAATGGAAAATGGTCAAAACTGCTTTGGAAATTTTGGTAGTTTCATGAAAGTTCAGACAAAAGCTCTGTGACCCAATTACTCCACTCAGAGGTAGTTATTAAATGAATGCATATGTCCACTCAAATATGTACCCAAAAATATGTATAGCACCTTTCTTTTATTTATGATAGCCCATAACAGGAAACAACCAAAATACCAACAGGTGATTGGATAAACAAATTATGGTATATACATACCACATAACATTTCTTAGCAACGAAAGGGAATGAAATATTGATGTTAGTAACATGGCTGAATTTAAAATTAATTATGTAATGTGAAAGAATCTCAAGAGATTCACGTGTATGGTTTCAGTTACATACAATGCTAGAACATGTGACCAAAATACATCCATGGTTGGCTGGGCACTGCAGGGAGGCACAGAAGGATAATTAAATAGAGATGTAAATACAATTTTGGGAGATCTGCTTATCATCTTATTGGTAGAACTGCTTTAATGAGTATCTGAATATACCATAATTTATCAAATTTTATACTTTACTTCCATGGCATTTACTGCATGTGATTATACTCAATAAAGCAGCTAAAAAGATAATTGAAAATATTTTGACAGTCAATCAGAGGCACTATGTAGCAAATATTCTCTTTCCTTAACATGAGAATTAGAGTCAGGCAAGAAGGAATCAAACTGTATAATCTATACTAAAACAATTTTAATACAATCATCTTACTGTACTCCATCTTAGCATGTTCATTTGTTTCTACAAAATTGTATCTTATGCATTCAGGTGAGCAGATGCACTCATTATTGCAGAATGCACAAAATTGTTTACAAGTGTAGACATGCACAGGATTCTGTTTTTTGGAAAGATCATTGTATTACCCTGAGAAAATGAAAACATATGCCCACTTAAAGATTTATACTCCAATATTCATAAACACTGTATTCATAACAATTCCAATTGGTGAACAGAAAAACAGTGCTATATCCAATGAAATACTACTTAGTGTTAAAATGAATAAAGTACTGATACACACATCTACATGCATGAACCTTAAACACATTTTTCTCAATGAAAGAAGTTAGATTCAGAATGCTGCACATTATGTAATCTCACATATATGAAATTCCATAAAAGGCAAACCAATTATGATGTAAAGTAAATCAGTGGTTAGTAAGGGCCAGAAGGAAGGTCTTAGGGATTGACTGTAAAGGGGGACAGGGAACTTGGGAAGGTGGTAAAAATAAATATGATACGTATGGTAGTAATACAACTCTGTACATTTCAAAAACATATCAGTTATAGGCCAGGGATTTAGCTCAGTGGTGCCGCCACCTGCCTCGCAAATGCAAGATCCCGAGTTTGATCCCCGGTACCAACCCCTGCCCCCCCCGCAACCCCATAACAATTAAAAATGGTGAATTTAATCATATATAAATCAGATCTCAACAAAGCTGACAGTATATTAATACTGCTTAAAATAAATTATTATATATGTATAGAGAGGGTGGAAAAGCTAAGTTAGGAGGTTTACATAAAATGAAAAATTTGTATTTAATATTTTCAAGCATCTACATGGCCTAGATAACAGTCTTGGTTGTTGTTGTTGTTTTGTACTGGGGAATGAATCCAGGGCCTTCACCATGAGGTATATTCCCAAGTGCTTTTCTTTCTTTCTTTTTTTATTTTGTATTTTGCTACAGGGTCCCACTCCCTAAGCAGGAGGGCCACCCGGAGGCCACGGGGCCCAGTCTTTTTGACAAATATGTCATTGGCCTTTTCCAGGGGCCTAAGTCTTGGGTGAACACCCTCTTTGTTATGCCCCTGGCCTCATGTATGAAAAGTCTGAATGGCTTAGTTAGTCTGGTAACGCCAGGGCTGGAGCTGACACAGGGCCTCTTTTAAAGCTTGGAATGTCTCTAGTTCTTCCTCAGCCCACTTTAACGGTTCAGTCCCTCCAGCAGTGGCCGAGTACAAGGGCCGGGCAATCTCTGGGAATCCCGGTATCCACAGATGACACTATCTTGCAGCCCCCAGGAATTCACGCACTTGCCTCTTGGTGGTTGGAACAGATATCTGCAGGATGGCTTGTTTCCGGGCCAAGGAGAGGAAGCGCTTACCTTGGTGTAATTTATAGCCTAGATAGGCCACTTCCTCCTGGCATACCTGGGCCTTCTTTGCTGAAACTCGGGACCTCAATTGTTGCAGGGTCCCAAGCAGATCTCTTTTCCCAGTCACGTAGTCTTAGCTGTCTCAAGTCTTGCACCAGCCAGTAATCTGGGTCCTGGGTTTCTGGACTGGCAAGAACGGAGTGTTCCATGGGGACCCACAGGAAATCAATATCCGGGCTTCCAAGAGTCTCCGCACGTGAGGAGCGATTCTGAGTCTGGCCTTGTGGCTCTTGGGGTATTGCTGCACTCTGATCGGGGTAGCTGTTCCCAAAAGAGTTATCACCACTGGGGGATAATGAGCTGCCAGCCCAGATACCTGGATATTCAGATTGTAGCTGCTGAGAAGGAGAACTAGGAGGCGGTACCTCCTCTGTGTTAGGAAACAGCAAATACTCCTCAGTCAAGGCAGTGGTCAATACCAACTTTGGGTTGAGGTCCAGTCGGGGTGAAGGAAATTGTAGCCCTTAACTTCTGGAGCAGATCACACCCTAGCAAGGGGAAGGGGCACTCGGGAACTACCAGGAAGGCATGTATAACCCGTTTATGCCCCAAGTCCACAGACCTTTCAACAGTCATTGGATATTTCTTGTTTTTCCCCGTGGCCCCTTGGATAGTGACAGCCTGGCTGGAGAGAGGCCCAGATGAATCTTTTAGAACAGAAATTTCAGATCCTGTGTCTACTAGGAACCAAACTGAGTGGCCCCTACCGTTGCAGTGACCATGGGCTTCCGGCGGGGCCAAGGGCAAAGGAGCCCTGGCCGCATCAACCTTCCCCTTCTCCCCCAGCCGGGAGAACTAGTACTCTTTTCTTTTCCTTTCTTCGCACTGTTTCCAGTGTTCAAACTTTGTACCTAGCACATTGATCCCTTCCTAATCAGGCCACCTTTTCTCAGCCCCTTCTTCCTGGTTGTCTTGCCTCGCTGGTTGACCCCTTATGACTGCAGCTAAAATCCTTGCCTGCCTTTAGGACTAAATTTCAACCTGCCTTCTGGACGCTAGCACGGCTTGTTTCTGTTTGTTTTCTTTCTTTTCTTTTCTTCTTTTTGGTACCTGGGATTGAATTCTGGACCTTGTGCTTTCGAGGCAGGCGGCGGAACCACTGAGCTAAATCCCCGGCCCTTGTTTTTTTGAGTCTCAATTATCATAAACCTTCTGGGCTATTTCCAGCAACTGGGAAGAATTCCTTCCTGCACACCCTTCTAATTTCTGTAACTTGCTCCTAATATCAGGAGCAGACTGCCTGACAAAAGCCAAATTTACCACCCTGGTATTTTTGGATGTCAATCGATCGAAAGGAGTATAAACCCAGAAAGGCTCCAGGAGTCACTCGAGGAGAGGAATGCCCCTAAGCCTCATTGGGCCCCTGACTTACCTCGGTGGTTTCCCTGCCACGCCCCCCAAATTCCTTTGTTGGTACATTTTAGGTATACAATACAGTTACATTCATCAATGGGAACTTCTACATTTACATGATGCATCTTGGTTCTTATTTTTTCCCCATTCTCTGCCCTCCCTTCACCCCCTCCACCCTTCACTATTTACAAAGACTTTGTTTCCTTTTTTTCCATTTCTCATAGTTTTTCCTTTCCCTTCTTTCCTTTCCCCTACCCTCTTTCTTTTTTTTCCATTTCTCATAATTTTTCCTTTTCCTTCTTTCCTTTCCCCTACCCTCTAACTAACGCCTCCCCTTTGCCCCTTTTCTTCCGATTTCACATTATCTATTATACCTTTTAGTCCTTATTTACGCTTTCAGTTTCTCACACTAGAGAAACTATTCAGCATTTACACATGTGTGTCCTGTTTATTTCACTTAAGAGTATCGCCTCAATGTGCATCCATTTTGTAATAAATGTCTCTACTTTCTCATTTTTGATGGCTGAGTAGTACTCCATTTTATAAAAAAAACCACATTTTCTTTATGCAGTCTCCAGTTGATGGGAATTTGGACTGTTTCCAAGCTTTAGCTATTACAAACTGTGCTGCTATAAACATGGGTGCACATATATCACTGTGGTATAATTCTTTTAATTCTTTGGGGAAGATCCCCAGCAGGGGAATAGCTGGGTCAAATGGGACTTCCAGTCCTAGTTCTTTGAGGTATCTCCATACTGACTTCCACAGTGGTTGCACCAGTCTACACTCCCACCAGCAGTGGAGCAGGGTTCCTCTTTCCCCACAGCCCCGCCAGCATTTGTTATTGGTTGATTTCATGATAGCAGCCATTCTTTCTGGCGTGAGGTGGAATCTCAGTGTTGTTTTCATTTGCATCTCTCAAATAACTAGTGATGTTGAACATTTTTTCATATGTTCATTTGCCACGTCTACTGCTTTGTATGAGAAATGTCTGTTCATTTCAGATGCCCATTTTTGGATTGGGTCTTTAAATTTGGGAGGTCTGATTTTTTTAGGTTCTTTATAGATTCGAGATAGTAGACCTTTGTCTGAGGGACAGCTGGTGAAAATTTTTACCCACATTGTGGGTTGTCTCTTCACACTGCTGGTGGTTTCTCTTGCTGTGCAGAAGCTTTTTAGTAAAAAGAGATCCCACCTGTTGATTGTTTGTGCTACTTCACGAGCAACTGAGGTTTTGTTCATAAAGTCTTTTCCTACACCAATGTCTTCAAGAGTTCCTATCTATTCTTTTTATTTCTTTCTCTTGTCTAATTGCCATGGCTAGTGTTTCCAAAACTATATTGAACAGGAGTGGTGATAGTGGACATCCTTGTCTTGTTCCTGATTTTAGTGTGAAGGATTTCAGTTTTTGACCATTTAGTATGATACTGGCTGTTGGTTTTTCACAGATGGCTTTTATCAGATTGAGGTAGAGACCGCCTATTCTGATTTTTTGTAGGGTTTTTATCATAAATGCATGTTAGATTTTGTCAAATGCTTTTTCTGCATCTACTGAGATGATCATATGGTTTTTGTCCCTGGCTCTATTGATATAGTGTATTACATTGATTGATTTGTGTATGTTGAACCATCCCTGCATCCCTGGGATGAATCCCATTTGGTCAGGGTGTATGATCTTCTTGATGATCTTCTGCATTCTGTTTGCCAGTATCTTATTAAGGAATTGTGCATCTACAGTCATTAGTGAGATTGGCCTATAGTTCTCTTTTTCGATTGGGCCTTTCTCTGCTTTTGGGGATCAATTACGTTTTCAATTTCATTGGTTGACATTGGGTTGTTTAGAAGTTTTCAGTCTTCTTTGTTCAACTTTGGTAATTCATATATGTCTAGGAATCTGTCCATTTTTTTCTGTGTTTTCTGTCTTATTGGCATATAGGTTCTGGAAGTAGGTATTGATGATTCTCTGGATTTCTGCTGAGTCTGCTGTAATTTCACCCTTTTCATGCCTAATTGCATGGATTTGGACCTTTTCTTTCCTTTTTCTGGTAAGGTTGGCTAAGGGTTTGTCATTTTTGTTTATTCTTTTGAAGAATCAACTCTTGGCTTCATTGATTTTTTGTATTGTTTTCTTAGTCTACATTGCATTGATTTCTGCCCTGATCTTTATAATTTCTTCCCTTGTATGAGCTTTGGGTTTGTCCTGATCTTCTTGTTCTAGAAGCTTGAGTTTCAGCATCAGGTTGTTTAATTGGGCATGCTCTGTTTTCCTAATATGATTATTCACTGCTATGAATTTCCCTTGTAAGGCCACTTTCATTGTGTCCCTTAGATTCTGATATGTTGTATTGTCATTGTCATTTATTTGAAGGAACTGTCTGATTTCTTCTTTAATTTCCTCTGTGACCCATTGGTTATTCAGAAGTGTGTTGTTCAATTACATGTGTTTATGAAGTTTTTGAGGCTTCTTTTGCTGTTGATCTCCAATTTCATCGCACTATGGTCTGATAATATACAGGGGATAACTTCAATTCCTTTGCACTTACCTAAATATGTTCTGTGAGTGAGTATGTGGCATATTTTGGAGAACGGCTCGTGTGCAGCTGAAAAGAATGTGTATTCTGATTTTATGGGGTGAAACACTCTGTAAACATCTGTTAGGTTCATATCTTCAAGAGTTTGACTGAGTTTTAGTATTTTATTGCTTATGTTTTGTCTAGTTGGCCTATTTATTTGTGACATTGGGGTATTGAGGTCCCCCACTACTATTGTCTTAGTGCTTATATGGTTTTTCATGTCCATTAGTATTTCTTTTATATTGTTGGGTGCACTAGTGTTTGGTACATAGATATTTATGACTGTCATCTCTTCCTCTTGGATTGTTCCCTTTACAAGGATATAATGTCCTTCTTTGTCTCTCTTAATCAGTGTGGGTTTGAAATCCACTTGGTCTGCAAAGAGGATAGATACTCCTGCTTTTTTCAGGTTCCCATCACATGGAGTATTATTTTCCACCCTTTAACTTTCAGTCTATGAGTTTCTTTTTGAATTAAGTGTTTTTTGTATGCAACATATTATTGGATCTTGCTTCTTGACCCATTCTGCCAGTCTATTTCTTTTGATTTGTGAGGTGAGCCCATTAACATTGATGGTTATAACTGATACGTATTGATTTATCATTGTTATGACTTTTTATTTTTGTTTGATCCTCCCCCTTTGCTTTTAATTTCTTGTCATGCCTGGTGGATTCATTCTGCTGGGCTTCCTGGGGTTGTGATCTTCATTGTCTTTTCCTATGATTTTGTCTACAATTTTTTTGAGTTCTGGTTTGGTATTCACAAAGTTCCTAAGGTGCTCTTTGTCATGAAAGTATCTTATTTCTCCATCAATTTTGAAAGATAGTTTTGCAGGGTACATCAATCTGGGTTGGAGGTTGTTTTCCTTTAGGGCTTGAAACATATCACTCTGAGCTCTTCTTGCCTTGAAGGTTTGCATGGAGAAGTCTCCTGTGATTCTGATGGGCTTTCCTTTGTATGTAATTTGTTTCTTTTCTCTAACTGCTTATAGAATTTTGTTCTTCTGTTGTATTTCTGGAATCTTAACTATTATATGCCTATGTGTAGATTTTTTTTTTGATATAGGCTCGTTGGAGTCTTATATGCCTCACTTATCTGTATGTCAAGTTCTTTACCCATGCTTGTGAAGTTTTCTGTCATTACTCCTGTGAACAGTTTTTTTATGTCATCTGTACTCTCTTCTGTTTCTTCTTTGACTCCAATCAGTCTTATGTTATTCTTGTTTGCATTGTCTAGCAGCTGCTAGATTGATTTCTCATGGTCCCTTACTATTTTGAAGCAATTTTTCTTTTCCTCGTCACTAATTGCAATCTTATCTTCTATATCTGAGATTCTGTCCTCACATTGGCTCATTCTGCTGTGTAGACTTTAAAAGGAGTTTTTCATCTCCTGGAAATCTGTTTGCATGTGTTTTATGGATTCTATTTGTTTCCTATGTTGAGATTCCATCATGTTCCTCAGCTCTTCTCTAGATTTATTCATCATGTCTTGCACTATGAGCACAATCTCTCCTGTTATCTGTGAAATTATTTCTGATTTCATTTTTTCCAGATCCTCTTTTGTTGCCAGTTCAGGGAGTCCAGGTGGTTGAGTATCAGAGTGTTCCATCTTGTTTCCCTTTGGGGTTGGTGTAGGTGATCTGGAAGTTCGGTTTTGAGACTTATTTATGTGTCTTCTCATTTCAACACGGGTGGGGGCTTGCTGTTGGTGCCCATGTGTCTCACCTCCTCCGAGCTGGGAGGGGTGGGAAGGCAGCTCAGAAGCCCCTTCCTCTGGGCTAGCAACAGCAGGATGGATGGCAGCCCAGAAGCCCCTACTCTGGGCCGGGACCTCGGTGATTTTTTTGACAAATTAATAGGCTTCTGAGCCTCTGCTCAGAGCCCATTCATTAGAGTTTGGTGGTACTTTTTCAAGGCTTCCCTCCTCTCCTCCATATTTGCCCTCCATTTGGGTCAAGTAGAAGGAAAAGTCTGATTAATCCTTACCCAGTGGGTCTCCTCTGATTCCCTAGCTGGAACCAGAGACTTCTGAGTGGCTGCTTTGATTCATTCCGTTCCTTCCCCAGTAAATAATGTTGTCAGTAATTTCTGATAGTCATCACAGTTAGGTTGGTGGGTCCGGAGGATAGAGTCCATGAGATCCAACAACACCTGAGGTCTCTCAGAAAGCAGATGATTTTGGGATTTCCGATTGTGGAGCTTCCCTAGCAGCCTGATCCCGAGACCTCAGATGAGAACTGGGGGGTGATGTGACCTCCCGGGGGGCTGAGGGTCCTGAGGAAGAAACTTCGAGGGAGGCCACAGGTCTAGGGGGGTTATATGGAGGAGGCAATTCATCCTTCCCATCATCTGATGGCGGTAGGACCCAGGGGAGTCTTTGAGTCCCAGGCACTGCAGGAGCAGAGTGGGAGACTAGCACCCTCACTGTAGGTCAATTCATGGCACAGGCTCTCAGCCAAGGTGGAGGGTGAATGGTCAGTGACAACCATGAGTCAACATAAGGGTACTGATGATGGTGGCCTGGTTTCCCAGTCACTTCTGAGGACCACCTGAGGATCAAGACACCCTGCATCTGGCCAGCCTACATTAAATTTGGGCCACTGTACTTCACATAGGGACTGCAGCCAACTTTATTTCATGGTCACACTATGTTGGCCAGAAAAACACTCAGAGAAGTGAGACAACATGCATTGGAGGGGAGTTTGGGATTTAACCTGGGAAGCTCCCATAGGAAAAGGAAAAAACACAATCAGACAAGGCATCATGAAAAGGATCAAAAGAAATCTTGAATTCAAAAGGAGTCTTGGTCCAAGGAATGGTGAGATGGCTGGTGAATCTATCTTGTGTCCTGGACATCCAAGAAGTTGACCTATAGGCCAAAAGTGGGTCATAAAGGGTTAAGGGGAGCCCAAGGATGGCGCAGAAGGCATTAGGGGGTTTCCAAGGGTAGTGCCAGTGGAACTGACTCCCGCAGAGACAAGACTGACACAGGAGAAAAAGACCTCCCTTATAAGTGGCAAGGGCCACAGCCAACCTCTCCTTACAAATGAGGCACCAGAGCAAGCTGGGGAATGGAGCAGGCTGAAAACCCAGACCTTGATATTCCTTTAGGTGACCTCAGAGATGTTGATAACGCCACTGCTCAAAAGAAAAGAATTCCCAAGAAGCCTTATCCCTTAACGGCCCTAGAAGACAGGGGGCTAGAAGATAGAGTTCCCCTAAAGAGGGAAGCCTCTCACCAACAGCAGGCAGAAATCAGATTAAGGTCAGGGGCTAGTGACTAAAACCTATAGGATCCAAGGCCCCAAGCTAACTGCAGCCTAGAGTTAATAAGGAAACTGATAAGAAGTTTTAGGAGAGGTCCTCTCACAAAATCTTCATGGTATGAGATGAAGGGGGGTGTTTTTCCAAGAGGGAAAACAGGTGAATGACAGAAGAGATGAATTAGGAGAACTTTATCATTCCCCAGGACACAAAAAGCTACAGTAGGAATTGACCTTGTGGTGAGAAGAGGTTAGACAGGGAGGAGGCACCAAATTCTTAAGACCAAGCCAAAACCAAGTCTCTGAATTAACTCTTATTCCTTCCTAATTTCCTTTCACCAAGAGTCCAAAAGAATTCAGGTCCCAGACTACATGGACACAAGACAGGACCAGACACGAAACAAAAACCTTCAGCTGCCACTCGGCTGCCTGTGATCGCCACCACTGGCCACTGAGGGTCACCCGCCAACCTCTCATCTCCAGTCCTCAATCACCCCAGGGGCTTCCCCAGTTGGCATCCCGACCCTTACTTGAGACAGTCCAGAAGGGCCCTAGTCAGGGTGGTCCTTCCCCCCAAACCAAAAAGAAACCACCAACAGACAACAAGAGACACTTACCTCCAAGTGGAGGGTTCCTGGGAACTCAGAAATGTTGTCTTGATCGCTGGTCCTTCCATGTCCCTCAGGTCAGCATCTGGGATGCAGGGCCCTGGATCATCTCAGGGGGCACCTCCCCTACACCCTGCCTCCTGCGCGGGGAGACATGGAGGGAGGCCATCTCACGGTGGCGGAGTCGTCTCACTGGGGTCTCCAAGAATGTTATAGCTGTTTCAGCAAAAAGAATCATGCCATGAGAATGTCCAGATTAGAAGTCCTTTATAGCCGGCGACCAAATGGAGAGCTCCTGCATGTAACCTCCTTTTGGTACCGAGTGGAGGGGAAGCCCCAGCTTTAAAGGGAAAAATCCACACAATAGAATGTCACGACCTCATTTGAGCAAGCACAGGGTACAGAAGCTGATGGCAAGTTAGATTAAAATCCAACATTTGGGATCTGGTAGGAAATTCCTATCTATGGTTAGGGCCACAGCGTAACATGTCCTATCCTTTGTTTTTAACCACAAGGTAAGCTAGGTGCTGGTTAACATCACTTTGAACAGGCAGTCAGGGGAGGAAAAGGGGTATAGTTCAGCTGAAGGCTATTGGGGGGTTTCTGGTTAACTCCCTTGCTTCATTATTTGAAATAATATTAGGGATGATAAAATAGATCAATAATACATTTGGCAAGCTCAGAGAAGATACAAGGAATAAGATACTGGTTCAAATAAACAAAATGATCAGTGAATCTATAGAAGACACTAATGAAAAGCTATCAGATTGAAACAAAACAATGCAAAACATGACTGACCAGCTTAGAAAAGAATTAGAGTCCACAAAAATATTCCAAATAGAAATTTAGGAGATTAAAAATTCTTTTGAAAGCATGGACAACAGAAGTGATCAATTTGAGGAGAGTGTCAGAACTAAAGACAAATCTGTAGTCAATGGCCAATTAATGAGAAACCTCAAAAACAAGAGAATATAAAAAATGGATCCATGGGCTGGGGATTTAGCTCAGTGTTTCTGGCACCTGCCCCACAAGCGGAAGCACCCGAGTTCAATCCCTGGTACCAAAAAAAAAAAAAAAAAGATCCAACAATTCCTAGATGACATAAAAAGACTAATCTAAGATTAATTGGAATTAGTGAAAAATCAAAAGACTGTATAAATTGCTTAAAAAACCCTGTTTACTGAAATCATAACAGCAAATTTTCCAAATGAGGGAAAAAAATTTAACATACAGGTAAGTGAGCCATATAAAACTCCAAATAACCATGATCAGACACACAACACGGTCAAAATCCTGGTAGTCCAACATAACAATAGAATTTAAAAAGTAGTTAAGGGAAAGCAATAAATCACTTATAAAGGTAAACCCATTAGAAATACAGTAAATTTCTCAACAAAAATCTTAAAGGCCAGGAGAGATTCCAGTGAAGTGCTACAATTGTAGATAGGTAAGTTAATTAGATATCTTGTAGGCAGTTAGACAGGGGCAGCTTTGGAGGAACCAACATGGAGGACAGTCAAGGACCCAACATGGAGGACAATCTAGACATATTCACTGAAGGTCAGCATTGTAAAAAAAGAGAAACTGCTACACTGAATGCTTCCCCTAAGGAAGAATAGCAGTGAATGATATTCTAAATAGGTATCAACCACCTGGGTGGGGGACCAAGATCTTACCCACCCCTTCCAGGAAAGTTCCCTGACTGAAAACCCTTGTATACTTGCTACAGGACTTGCTTTCCCATTGGATCCCCATTTAATCAATATTACCTAAGCAAATGCTTGTCGTAATCTTATTGGTTGATCATAGTTTTGTCTACCTTGTGATTTTTCATTGGACCAATATTACCTAAGGGACTGTACTTACAATCTTACTAGTTGACTATAGTTTTGTCCCATCTTGAACACAGCTTACCTCATGGCTTTGCTCCATAAAAGGCCCCTGGGAAACAGGGTGAGTAGGTAACCCACTTTCCAGTACCCCGTCTGTCTCTCTTAGGCAGAAGCTATCTTTCTCTCAATAAATTTTTCCTGCTTTTAACCTCTGTTGTTCCTAGAATTCATTCTTTGATTTTAAAGAACACAAACTCACACTTCGGATATCTAGCAGGGTTGGGAGTTGCACCTTTTCCCTCTATATCACTACTTACCCCCTTTTCCTTTTGTTCTTATGTTAATAAATAAATATCTGAAAAATAAATATTCACAAATAATGTTTGTTAATAAATAAATATCCTAAAGGAAGCAGTCACCATAAAATGTGTCTATACCAAGCCATTCATTATTGGAGTTAATGTCCCCAATCAAATTTTGGGTCATCTATGAATAAATATGGAATATATGTTAAAAGCCTGTAGGATGAGGGCTTTCCTGGTAGGGAAGATATAGCAATATAATAAGAAAGTAGCCTAGAGTATTTTCGTCTGCTGTTTCATTTGTACTGTGACACTTTCAGAGGAAAATCATAGGAAGAAAACTCATGGTTTAAATGCTACATAAGAGATCCACAGAAAGCAATCACTGGGCTCCCTACTCTTGTCAAGAAAATAAACAATGGGTTTATTAGATTGAGGCAGGATAGAAGAACAAAGACAAGACAAAGAAAAAATCATGATTTTAACATTGCACTTTTAAGAAAAACTGTAGCTTCAGAACACAAAAGGTACTCAGGGCTTTTCTCTTCCAGGAAGCTTACTAGAAATAAGCAATACAAACAACTCCTCAGGATCTTAGAGACAAAATAATGCTGGCCTTGTGCTTTTTATCTGTAGAATGGCCCATTCCTCTTCTGTAAAAAATGGCCTTTTCACCTGTGAATGGGCCTCCTCTTTTCATATGTAGAAAAGGCCATAGCCTTTCACCAATAAATTAAACCCATTCTTAATGAGGCAGGGGAACTGGGTGAGAAGAGGTAGCTGGCAAAGTAGGTATAATTACAAACTCCTGGGGAAAAGACTACCTGGGGAAGTAGGCCTGGGGAAACCCCAGGACACAGGCTCAGGACAGTTCCCACAGCCCTGCACTTGGACTTCTGCAGGCCTGATGTCACATCCAGGAGGAGGTGATACCAACAAGGAGGGCTGGAAGTGAACTCTGCTGCTGTGTTCTCTCACTGTAGCCCCCTCTCTTCTGCAGAACGTACTCACTTGCCTGCTTTTATTTGGCTCAACTCACTCTGCAGAGCGTATTTCTTTCCTAGCTTTAACAAATGCAAAACTTTGCTACCAGTTGCCCTTGTTTGGACCAGTTCTTTGTTCAAGACAGAAAGAACCTAGAAAACACCTCTAGAAGGAGACTCCAGCACCCCAAAACCCATGAACATCTCTATAAAGTCACATATTCCACAGACTTCTGCCTGCTCCACACATAAATATGCTCAATTCCAGGCCACAATGTGCCTCTTTCTTGAGAATCCACACTCTATTCTGAGTGTGTAATTTTAAATTCTGCCTAATAAAAATCCTTATGCCTCTTACTGACTCTTGAAAATTCTTTTTCTGTGACAGAAGTTAGCAAGCCTGCTTCCTTCCCCATGGGTGAGGTCAGTTTGTCACTGGAAAAGGCCCAAGGAGATCCCCAAAGGAGATGAAGGACCCAAACCCACCCTAGATGTGGAATAAATTGCAAGTTCACTGAATTTTCAAGTTGTTGCAGTAAGAGGCATTAAGGATTTATTAGGAATTTCGAAGTACATGCTCAAAGAAATACCTGTGCTGTTGGCCCTCAAGAGAAAGGCTCAGCACAGATTGGACCTAGGAATATTTACGAGTGTTTGGCAGTACAAATCTGTGGAATTTGTGAACAATAGAAAGTTCCACCTTGGTTTGGATTTACAGGAAAAGATGGCCCACTCACAGAAAGAGAATGGCCCATTTCACAGATGAAAGGCACAGGTTCCACCAAATTATTTTTGGATGGGTAATCTAAGATGTCCTGGCTTTAAAAATTCGTTTACCTCTTGCAGTCTTCCCTGATTTTAAGATTAGGATTTTGTCCTTTACCGTATCGACCAAGTTAGTTTATGGATTTAAAATATTTTTGAGGTATTTTAGGTGTGATGAGCCGAGAAGAAAAGAAACATAAACAAACTTGGGGAATTGTGATATGGATAATCTTGGGTACATTTGACTGTATCTTGGAGCTGTTGTCTTCTTAAAAGAACAATTATTGCGCTGCAATGAACATGGGTGCACATATATCACTGGTATGATTCTTTTAATTCTTTGGGGAAGATCCCCAGCAGTGGAATAGCTGGGTCAAATGGGACTTCCAGTCCTAGTTCTTTGAGGTATCTGCATATTGACTTCCACAGTGGTTGCACCAGCCTACACTCCCACCAGCAGTGGAGCAGGGTTCCTCTTTCCCCACAGCCCTGCCAGCATTTGTTGTTGGTTGATTTCATTATAGCAGACATTCTTTCTGGGGTGAGGTGGGATCTCAGCATTGTTTTCATTTGCATCTCTCAAATGACCAGAGATGTTGAACATTTTTTCATGTTTATTTGCTATTTCTACTTCTTTGTCTGAGAAATGTCTGTTCATTTCAGATGCCCAATTTTGGATTGGGTCTTTAAATTTGGGAGGTCTAATTTTTTAAAAGTGCTTCATAGATTCTAGATAGTCGACCTTTGTCTGAGGGACAGCTGGTGAAAATTTTTTCCCACATTGTGGGTTGTCTCTTCACACTGTTGATGGTTTCTCTTGCTGTGCAGAAGCTTTTTAGTAAGAAGAGATCCCACTTGTTGATTGCTTGTACTAGTTCCCGTGCAACTGAAGTTTTGTTCATAAAATCTTTTCCTATACTAATGTCTTCAAGAGTTCTACCTAACCTCTCTTCCAGCTGGTTCAGTGTTTCTGTTTTAATATTTATATCTTTAATCCATTTTGATTTCAGTTTAGTGCATGGTGAGAGATATAGGTCTAGTTTTAATCTCTGGCAAGTTGAAACCCAGTTTTTCCAGCACGATTTATTAAAGGGGCGATCTTTCCTCCAGTGAGGGTTTGGCTCCTTTGTCAAAGATGAAGTGGCTGAGTGTGGTATATGTGCACTGATGTTCGTAGCAGCACAATTTGTAAAAGCTAAAACTTGGAAGCAGCCCAAATGGCCATCAACTGGAGACTGGATAATGAAAATGTGGGGTTTTAAAAAATAAAATGGAGTACTGCTCAGCCATAAAAAATGAGAAATTAGAGACATTTATAGCTAAATGGATGCACATTGAGGCGATACTCTTAAGTGAAATAAATAGGACACACATGTAAATACCGAATAGTTTCTCTAGTGTGAGAAACTGAAAGTGTAAATAAGGACTAAAAGATGTAATAGATAATGTGAGATAGGAAGAAAAGGGGCAAAGGGGAAGGGGAAGTGGGAGGGGTAGGGGAAAGGAAAGAAGGGAATGGAATTAATATGAGAAAATGAAAAAATGGAAACAAAGTCTCTGTAAATAGGGAGGGATGGAGGGGTTGTAGAGAGGGCAGGGGAAGGGGGAAAAATAAGAACCAAGAGAGATTATGTAAAGGTCCAAATTTCCAATGATGAATATCATTATATTGTATACTTAAAATGCACCAATAAAATTAATTTTAAAAAAGAACAATTATTAAAGTATGATTTTCCTTGTCTCCTTTCTACCTGTCTTTGTCTTCTATCTTAGTTCAAGTTGAAGTTGCCCATTTTCACTTTGGGGAGTCTCCGTGCCTCCTGTCTAGTGACAAGTTGACTTAGAAGTTTGGCTATACTCTTGGGATTTTCATTAACAACTTCTCCTACTCATATAATTATCTTCAGGAATTAGTTTTTAGGATAAATAATTGAGAGGTAATAAAATAATCCAGGTTTACCTCAATCTGGTTGCTAAAGGTTCAGAATTTTTTATATTATATAGTCCTATACATATTGATATACATATCAATAGGTACTTATTAGTATTGTAGTTAAATAATTTAAATTATATTATCTAAAATAAAAGACATTCCCCAAACACAATAAAGAAAAACTTTTAATACAATAGAATTCTTTTAAGTGGGAAAACAAACTTTAGTAAAGCAGAGAAATGAATGAAAATAGTTAAATATTTTCTCCCCGTGGAATTGTTTGTATAATAAAATTGTAAAAATAAGAGGCGGAGCAGATTCACTGCTTATATTTCAAGAGTGTTTATATTTTTAAAATAGTTTATAAAATATACTTTTTAGTAAAACAAATAATTATTTTCACAAATACGAAGATCTACTTCTGTTTCCTTCATAATGAGATGCTTTGTGTAGGTGTTACTTCTTACGGTTCAATGTATTAAAAGTGAGATAAAAACAACAATGATGATATCCAGACTGAGAAAACAAAGGGTAAAATACAAGAAATTTTTTTTTCTGTTGAAAAATGTACACAGAACCTGTTTTCTCACCCAGTATATTTTGTAGAACCACAAGTTCTTTAGATTTTCTTTTCACATTGTATGGTACAACAGTCATTTTACTATATCCAAATGAAGGTTAAAAGACTATTTGTTAGTGACTTTTAAAATGTGCTGGTTGTTTACCTTTTCTTTCTGTTATATGGTCACTGTTAAAGTATAATTTTTAAATTCACTTATAGTTAACAGGTAAATTGTACAGCTTAACAGAAATATGTTTTCACACTTTCTTGATCACTTTAATCTATTTTCTTTTAAAGGTCTCTGCAAATTCAGGTACAAGAAATAGATGTTTTTTTCCAGGGCTGAAATTTATAGGTATGCAGATCTCCATATGATGGCTTGACTTTTGTAATAATAACCAAAGCTGCCATCCTATTAAAAAAGAATTAACTACTACAACCTATTTGGCATTTCACCAGCAATGATAGTGTTGAATTTTTGGCCTCTGTCAAAGCACTACCTATTATGCAGTATTATAATTTAGTTTTCTCTGATTCAGAACTAGTGAGTCACCCTTAAATACTATTCTTACCTTGACACACATTATAACGCTAATTTCTAATTACCATATTGATTTCAATTCCCTCAATGGTCATCCTATATAGAGCATTCAGCATAGTGTAAAGGAGACAGAGGATGTTTAACCATATTTTCTATTTAATTGTTTCTATTATTTAAACTAGGAGAAGACAACGGTCTTAGATGATTTAAATCAGAGATCTCTCCAAAGGCAATTGAGATTGTTAGTACGCTATATGTCACTTTATGGTTGAAAGCAAATTCACCCGTTTCATATATTTCACTTTATAGAAAATACCGGTATTGGTCCTCTCCCACTGCATAGAGGATCTGTAGTTTTGCCCTAAACCCAAACCAGGATATTTCAGACGGTGACAAGAATGAGGGTTTCCGACGAGAATACAAATATCAGGGTATGGACATAAAATGTCACCTAGGAAGATTGAGTAAAAAACAGTCAGACACTACTCGGAGTATCATAAATGCGGGTGTAGGTAGAAGGATATGGCTTGAGGTAGAGTAATTCCTGAGAAACTTTTAAAACCATGATGGTAAGTAGCTGACATGTCAACTTGGCTGGCTGAGGGTGGCTGCTTAGAGAATAATGTTGAATGCAATTCTCATCAACCAATGATGTCTGGTGTGAAAGGAGGCACAGGGTGCCTGCACATCGGGTGTCAGGTTTGCTTAGCCTCAGCTCAGAGCATCGGCTAGTGCAGCAGTTTTCTTTTATGGGTCCCAATACACACAATATGGGGGGAATAGTTTAGAAAAGGACAATTCTAGATACTGAGATCCAATCTTAGATACTGCTGTTATGGATTAGATCTAAAATATCCCCTAGGCTTCTTATATTCATGACAGGGGATTGGGTCATCCAGGCACTATGCTCATCAGTGGATTCATCTATGGATGAGGCCAGAAGCTGAATATGCTGGTAGGCAGTGGAGCCTGGTTGGAGGTGAGGCACCGGGGCGGGACCCAGAAGGGTATGTCTCCCTTTATCTCCTCCTCTCATTCTCTGATTCCTGGCTGCCATGGATTGAGTACAGTTTTCTCCATTGTCCCCCTTTCCTATTCTGCTTCTGCCTTAGAACACACCCACCACGGACTGAACCTGTGAAACCAAATAAGCCTCTTTCACTTTAAATTGTAGGGGTTGGGTGTTTTGTCCCAGGGATGGGAAAGTTAACAAAGACAGATTTTAATACCAGAGAAATGGGCTCATTGCTTTGGCTGTATCTGACTACATGGTTCAGAAGTCTGTGGACAAGAGGAACTTTGTAAGACTTGGGGATGCTGGCTGGAGAAGCCCTACAATGTTGTACCTGGATGTTGGAGGTCACAAGAGTCTATCTTCCAGGTCTTCTGCTATGAGGATTATAATTTTGTGATGGCCACTTGCTGCGCTCTGAAATCTGTCACCGTGTCTGTGTGTGTTCCCTCATCCTCTCCCTTCTTCCCAACTTCCTTTCCTCTCCTTCACAAGAGTGAGATCTGTACCACGGTCTCAGGCTCCCTGAGTCCCCTTCAGTTTCTCCGCCATATTGTTTCTCACTTGTGTCTCCCCTAGCGAATCTCTAGCACTTGCAATCCTGACTAGCATCTGTTTGGAGGACCAGATGGACACAGAAGATTTTGGTCATGTACTTTTGAAGGGGATGTTTTTATCCCAGGAAGCTGAGATGGTAGAGTTCTAATGCAAAGGTAATACATGTATTCCTTATGTTTATAGCAGCAAAATTGATAATAACTAAATCCTTGAAGCAGCTTATATGTTCACCAATGAAAAGATAAAGAAAAAGTGGTACTTACACACAATGGAGTACTATTCTGCCTTAAAGAAGGATAAACTTGAGTCATTTGTAAAACAATAGATGGACTTTGAGACTATAATGTTAAGTGAAAAAAAATCAGACACACAAGCTTAAATATCACATAGTTTCTCATATATGAGAAACCCAAAAAAAGAGTGGAACAAAAACTAGATAATAGGAAGTAGGCGGACAGGTGTTTCTCAAATGGGAAGGGGATTAAGGGATGATGGAGGGAAGGGAGAGGGAGGGGAGACAAAGAGGATAAAAACAATTGAGAGGTGTCACGTACATGTACCAACTCTGCACAAGGAATGTAAACATTGTGTAATGCAAATGTACTAACAAGAAAACAAAAACCAACCAACCAGCCATCAAACAAAGAAAAGAAAACCCAGAGCTGAAACTCAGAGAGGTGACTGATAGCTGTCTTTTTGCATCTGAAGATTCTTCTTACTCCTTCAGCCCCAAAGGCGGTCATGAGTTGCATAAGGACAGACTACATGCAAGATGATGTATCGGTCCCCTGACTAGTAATGTCACAGGCATCTTTGTTTATATAAGTACACTCTGATGTTCTCGCAATGATGAAACCACCTAAAAATGCATTTCTTAGCACTGTACATATTCCTGTTGTTAAGTGATATACAACTGTTCTTGGAAAACATGGCTTTTAAAATTTATTGAAATAACTTCATCTAAAATCAGGCTTCAAACAATGCTCCTTACAACTTTCATAATAGGTCATACTTGTTCTGTTTACTTCATCATATCTCTTTTTACATCCCTTCACATGTACAGCAGATTTTGTTTTACGAAGTACATCAGGGATTTAAAGGTGTGGATTGGGGGACATAGTATGGTGGCTATGTCTATTTTAATCTCACAGGCAGGGCCTGACCTTTAAGTTAGAGCAAAGACATCCAGACACTCACAGATCTACACAAGAGAGGCATTTTGGAATTTTAGGCACAAACAGAGAGGGAGACATTGGTGACAAAATGTGACTAAAGTTGGACACCGTGTCATTCGCTTCTCCTCCAAAAGGCACCAGAAAGAAATCTTAAGTTCCAAAGGTTGGAGGTTTGGGAGGTCTGTAGTGAGTGCCAGTGACAGATGCTGCAGAGATTGCACCTTGTCTTGGTGGCTTTATTGGAGATGGACAGGATAAGCTGGAGGCAGAGTGATTATTGCTGTGACAATCAGATTGGGGAGGGGATGCCATAAAAAACAAAGAAAGAATTATTTTCCATTAGCTTGTTGGGAAGTACAATGATCGATATCTTGTCTTTGAAAGTAACTGGGCCTTAAGGATGTTTTCTTTACTTTTGAGATCGCTACCAGGGTTTTTATAATCCTTGTATAGTGTATCTCTAAGGCTACCTCACTCAGAGAATAGACCATTTATTTTTGGTAGGATTCTTTAAAGCTGGGGAGTCGGGTTCTGGGTAGCTCCTCTTTGGACCTCTTCTCTGTGTATGTGACAGGTGAAGAAGCAGTAGGTGTAGCGTAGGTGCCTTCACACAGCCTATGTCCTTCTCTCTTGATGAGCACTTGGGATATCCTGGAACTCCTTCCAAATGACCCCAGGGCTCCTCAGTCCTCTTCTTTTGGGGTGTCCTCCTGAGTAAAACCATGCTACTGTTGTGTGGTCCCCTGGGCCCAAGGGCTGGAGGTGTGGAGGAAGGGTGGCCACATGCAGTAGGGAGCACATATGAGAATGTTTGAGGCCCTCTATATTGCAAGATAAAGCTATGAATGGGAAGATAAGAGTGTGGGCCCTGAAGCTAGGGTCTTCAGACTTGTTCTTACTCCAGGCTCTGCAAATAGTAGAAGCAGGTTTCCGCTTAGGACAATGTTAATGTCTTTATTAGCGAATCGGTGCAAGAGATATAAATGAGGATTTTCAGAGAATGTGTCTGATTTGGTGGTTATCAGTGAATTGACAAAACTGGATTTGGAGAGATTTACAAGTGGCCTTCCAACTCCTAGGATAAAACTATTTGTGAAAGAAGATAAGTTTGCAACTTTTCTAGAAATTTCTCAATTATCTTAATTTTCTCCATAATCTTTCAGGTTATGTCAGGAAGGAGATATATACAAGCGATTTTCATGTTTATATTTATCACTGTGTACTTCTAAGAAAGACCAGCAGCTCTTAACCAACACTGCATAATGGGAGATGTGTCAAAGTTTCTAGGTGTGAGTTCTCCTAAAGCTCCCAGTATTGTTTCTTAAGTGTACAGTGATAATATGATCTCTTGGATAGCTAGTGAAATGTATACTTCTGTATTATTGTTTTGAAAATTCTTCTTTAATATTTGATATCAATGAATATCAATAAATAAACCCCACAAAAAAGTCATTAGAGTATGCAATGATTTTTAAGAATATGAAAGGCTGTTAAGACCAAAATGTTTGAGAACCATTGGGCTGAATAATAATTGCATAATAATATGGACAAGCCAACTGCTGCTTAGATGTGCGAGCACTTTTCTAAGAGTTGCAAGACAAGAATTCAAAACTTTGTGATTTTTAGGCCTATCTAGCAAGGACAAGTTACTCATCTATTACCACCCATCACTAAAGACACGATTAAAAACAAGCCGGGACAACTCAAGGTAAGCCACTAAAAGTATCACTTCCAATTACTGATTCTCTCTGCTCTGGAGCATGGTTGATAGAAATCAGATCTGCAGAAGACTCTTACCCATGTAAGATTTGCTGGCCAGTGCTTCTGATCCCATGGGAAGAGAGAGGACTGTAAGGCAGAGATTCAGGAACTAAAGATGGGGCTGCTGAGATCTCATACCTGAAAGTAGTTCTGTGTATTTTTATAGCTTTTAACCAGGTACCTTTGATCTTGAAAGTATGTGAAAGACTTCTCACTTGTAGGGAAAAAAAATAACATTAGTAAAGATGGACCCTCTCACTCGGAAGGGAAGCTTGGTGAATGAAGAGAGTATTAGTCAGCTTTCTCGTGGCTGGGACACAATACCCAACAATCACAACTTAAAGGAGGAGACATTTAATTTTTCTTATGTTTTAAAGTGATTCAGTCCATAGTCAGCTGGTTCCAAGGCAGACACATCATGGTGGAAGAGCAATGCAGTGCAAAGCTGCTTAGTTCATGGCTGCTGGGAAGCAAAGCAGGGAAAGAGTGACGGAGAGGAAGGAGTTAGGGACCGGATGTAGACCGCAGTGCCGCATGTTGATGACCCACCTGGATATACACAAAAGTGTGCTGCTCTGATCCTTTGGGCAGACCCCAAAGCCAACCAAGTTGACAGGATCAAGCTTAGCGACCAGAAAGCACATATGCTACATGGAAATGACAGTGAGAAGGAATAGGCAAGTTGGGAATCTGTTTTTCAGCTCATGCTATTTCCAGGGTACCAGAGATAAATTCTATACAAAATATAAAAAATAAAAATAATTGGCTTCGTAGTGAGACTGTTTCTCAGATCCCAATTCTGAAGTCGTTACATCAGGTATAACCACTGAAAGCTGTGGTCTCTTCAGCCACTACAAAGTAATTATTAGGAGACAGTAATCTATATAAGCACATATAAATATGTTTTCAAAGGGAAAAGGTGAAGTGTGATAAAATATATAGTGAATGTTTAAATTAAAAAATTATTATAGTAAAAGACACATTGTCATTAATTCTTCTCTAAATATTCCCCCTTGATTTGAACATGTTTATTTCATTTTTCTTGATACCTTTTAAGCAGATCTGGAAGTCCCCTTTTGTGAAAGTCTATCTGAGGCAGGATTAAAAATATGGTAAATGTTGCTGCCTATTGTCAGTCATTCAAGAGAAAGGCAGGCTCATAAAAACAGCAGTCCTGGTGGCCTCATAATCCACCTTATTCATAGGATGTAGCACTATGAGACTTCTGACTCCTCCCCCAAATCAAAATCACCATGAAAGATTTTGAATCCATTCAGGTTGTCAAGGCATCTATGACAGCATAATGAAAGACCTGAGAGAGGATTCCCAGAGCTGCTTTAGAAAGTGGCAGGAATGATGGGATAAGTGTGTTTGAAATGGAGAGAACATTTTGGAAGGGATTAAGGGCAATGTGTCTTTTACTGTAACACATTTTTAAAAATGTGAATACTGGGCCGGGGATTTAGCTCAGTGGTTCCACCTCCCGCCTCTCAAGCACAAGGTCTTGAGTTCCATCCCTGGTATCACAAAAAAAAAAGTAAATATTCTCTGTATCTTTCCATAAGGAACAATTTTATTTGTCTTAGTTACTTTTCTCATTGCTGAGATAAGCTACTCAAAACCCGAAGTGAAAGGAGGAAAGGTTTATTTAGCTCACAGTTCATAGGGGTTTCAGTCCATAGTTGGCTGGCTCCAAGGCAGTGTGGCATCGCAGAGCAGGCAGGCAGAAGGCAGCAGGCAGCAAGTGACAAGCAACACCAACTGCAGCTCTCTTTCTGTTATATTTTACTCAGGTTATCTGCCCTTGGGTGAGTAGCACTCACACCTTTAATCCTAGCAGTGCACCTACCTCTAATCCCAGCATCACATCCTTGATCCCAGTATCACACACTTTAGATCCAGCCACCTCCAAAAAGCCCCACCTATGATCACATGAGGCTTTGGGGGGACATCGGGATACAAGGCGTAGCACTCAGAGTACACTGTCTTCTATCATGATCTGTGTAGCAGTAATACTATTTTTTACTTTTTTTTTTTTTTTTTTTGATACTGGGGATCGAACTCAGGTCCTTGTGCTTACACAGGAGGCGGTGAAACCACTGAGCTAAATCCCCAGCCCTGTAATACTATTTTTTAATCTGAGATATTTTCCATTCCTCTTAATTCTTGTCATTTAGGTCTCTAATGTATCAAGGGAAGAACTCATTCAATAATAACAATTAAAACAGTGATAATAATTGGTATTTACATAGTGCTAATTACTACATACTGGATGCCATTCTAAGAACTTTACATATGCAGGGATATCTCATTCAGTTCTCCCTGAAGAGAACTCTATATGCAGAAAACTTTCTCTGTTCTCTCTTTCCCTGTCTCTCTCTCTTATTTTTAAGAGAAGTAATGTTCTTGGAGAATCTTCTAATTTCATTGTGCACTTCTGATTTTAGGCATTAGAAGTAAAATACTATCAAATAGGATATTGTTTTTCTTCTTTTATATATAACAGTCTCCCTGAGTGGCCTCTGGTTCCTGACCAGTGCGAGACAGACAAGGTGAACATGCAGGCAGCTTTGGAGGCAAACATACAAGCCCAGAAAAAAATCTCAAAGGAGATTAGAGTGAGGAGGATCAGATAAGTGAAAGTTCCCTGGTCTATAATCTATAAAATTCATACAAATATAAATTTGACTGATGTCAGATTTCATAACTACATGCAGTAAGACAAATCCTACCACATTTTCCTACACACAGAAAATGATAATTACATAATTGGATTATTGGTTACTCAAAGAATTAGTATCAGTTAGCTAGAGTAATATTGGAGAGTAAAGAGAAAAACAATCATGTACAAGTGAAGTTATAAATATAAAATCTGTTTGCTACATCAACCAATAAATGCTTCAAAAGATCATATGAGGGCATGAGAAGAAATATGAACATCTTAATAGTTGTATATTGTCTCATTCATTAAAATGCAGCTGTGATTGGATCAGCTCAGAGACAAGGAACTGACCTTGTTTGAATTACCCATGGCTTAGCTTTGTATTGGCTACAAATGATCCAGTCATAAAGTATCATGTTTAATTTAATACATTTCATGTTTATACAAAGGAATATTATATTACTTTTGAGTATGTGAATGATCACAGCATGAAGAACTATTGCATGATATCCTCTTTGAATTATAGTTTAATGTAACCTTTCCATTTTATGGATAGGACTTTAAATCACTCAATGCACACTAGTCAGGGGTATGTATAATTCAGAATTAGTAAATATATTCATATATTTATCTCACATGGTTCTGGAAAATATTCTGTTACAGAATTCTAAAATTAGCCTACACATCAAATATTGTTTTAATTTGTTAATACAGATTGATTGTCACAAATGACGAAACATTCCCACACTCTCATTCTATGCAAGGAGTAATCCTGCATCTAATGATTGATACCTTTCCTTCATATTTTCTTCCTTAAGTACACTGGGAGAGTTAGGTAATGAAATGGAGGACCTAGAAGATGTTTTCTGCCTGGAGAAGGAAAAACACCTCACATCCCCAGATGATATGGCTAGATAGTATTTTGTGACTAGGGTGCCTTGTAGTGGGGAGATGGGATTTTACTCCAAGAGTGTTGTCTTACAGCGAGGGTGTAGGGAATACTCACGTAATCAAAATGGCGCCCAAAGGATGCAACGCTAAGTGTAACTGTAATCACTCTTAGACACACGCACTCCCGCTTGACTAATTTGTTCATTCTAATGCTATTATGCTTCATTACTTACAGTTTAAACCTGTGTTCTCAAACTGTGGGTTGAGATGCCATGAATCACTGAAATGAACTCACAGGTCATTGAACAGTATTTGCAATATTCATGGGAACACTGAAACTGTCAGAAGTTGCAAGGATTAAGAGCTCAAGGTGATTTTTAGTTTGAATATTAGATAGTGCTATAATAATGATACCATACACTTTGCAAATTCTGGGGATTTTCTGGTTGCTTTGAGGAAAAAACAACTATCATAGAAAAATAAGTATGAAACAGAGGATGAGGGTGGTGGTGTGCAATCTGATGCCAGAATTTTGAGACTTGCATGCATCCAAGACACACATATTATTAGTAATTACCATTATTTGAGAATAAATATTTTTCAATTCATAAATTATTTTTTCAAAAGCAAGTAGGTTCTTGGGATATGAATTTGTTAGGGGTCAGAGGAATAGAATTGATATAATATATGTAATTATACAGACTATTCTCAAAAAATGGCAAAAGGTAAGCCTTGTGTTAATACAAATGTGACGTAAGTAAAATTTTCTTTCTGGATGCACCTTGAGACCATAATGTTAAGTGAAATAAATCAGACATACAAGGTTAATTATCACTTAACTATGATTCTTCTTTTAAGAGAAATCCAAAGAACAAAGAAAGAGTAAAATAAAAGATAGATAATAGAAAGTAGGGAGCTAGATCTTTCTCATATGCAAAGGGGATCTAGAGATGGAGGGAGAGGAGGGGTAAGGAATGAAAAAGGGAATTAAGGGAGTACTACTCAGCCATGAAGAATGAGAAACTAGAGACATTTATAGCTAGATAGATGCACATTGAGCCCATACTCTTAAGTGAAATAAATAGGACACACGTGTAAATACTGGATAGTTTCTCTAGTATGAGAAACTGAAAGTGTAAACAAGGACTAAAAGGTAAATAGATAATGTAAAATAGGAAGAAAAGGGGCAAAGGGGAAGGGGAAGTGGGAGGGGTAGGGGAAAGGAAAGAAGGAAATAGAATTAATATGAGAAAATGAAAAAAGGAAACAAAGTCTTTGTAAATAGGGAGGGATGGAGGGGTTGAAGGGAGGGCAGGGGAAGGGGGAAAAAATAAGAACGAAGAGAAATTATGTAAAGGTGCCAATTTCCAGTGATGAATGTCATTATATTGTATACCTAAAATATACCAATAAAATCAATTAAAAAAAAGAAAAAAGGAATTAAGATGTGTTATGTACACGTACCAACTCCACACAAGGAATGGAAACACGTACTGCAAACATGAACTAATAAAAAAAAGACTTTCTTATTTTCTTTCCCTCTCCAAGTTGGTTCCTGGCATTTGGGGAGGTTTAGTGTCTCCATTCTTAGGCCCTGCAGGGCTGATCTCTACTGAATCTGGTTGAGGGGCTGAGCTTTTTGATGTAGGTTTAAGACAGCCGATGGCAGTGGCTGTGGGAGAACAGTGGTGTGGAAGATGATGTGTTCCTGTTGGCGTTGAGGCTCGGGATCTCCCGAGAGGAGAGACTGAAGAAGGAGTGGCTCTAAACTAATGGCCCAGAGTTTTCCAGCTACGTGGATGCTGCTAAACGCCTTTGCAGGGGAACCTGAATGGCACCAAACCTTGATAACATGTCCTCTCACCTACCCCACTGATCTGACTCCATCCATTTCAGACAGGTAGCAGATGCTTCTGCCCAGTATTAGCAGATTATTGTGGCCCAAGATTCTTGCCCCTTCCTAATTTGGCTGTGTAACATTGGAAATAGTCCAATCACTAAGTTCACTTCCAGCCAAGGTCAGCTTGGCTCCAATTAAATCCTCCCTTCTGAATTAACCATTTGTTCTCTTCAGTAAAAATATGCTTGTGTCCTTGTTCTACAGTCCTGCCTGCTTGATACTTGTTATCAGCTAATGTCCCAAGGCCTGCCCAGCTGCCTCCCTTCCCACAATTGTAATAAAGAAACACTGGATGTCCTGGGAGTCCTTTGTCTTTGTTGCCCGGCACAGCTTAGATCAGCCCAAGACTCAGTTTCTCTCAACTCTGTCTCTGTGTCTTCATTTCCCACTTTCCTATCTTTTGGGCATTGTACTGGCTCGAAGGTGACCAGGGCCCACTGCAGGAGTCTCTGTTTATGTCCCCTTTCCCATTCCCTATACACAGACCTCATTCTGCCTAAAACTGAACATTGAAAAAGTGTCAAAGAAAACATTATCGAGGCATGGTGCTGCACACCTGTAAATCCCAGCACTCTGGGTGGCGGAGGCAGGAGCATTACATATCTGAGCACAGCCTGGGCAACTTAGTGGCTTAACTAGACCCTATCTCAAAGCAACAACAACAACAAGAACAACAGCAACAACCCCAAACAAACAACAAATGTCTGGGGATGTAGCTGAGGGTGACTGGCTTGAGTCCAATCCCAAGATTGACAAAAAAAAAGAAGGCAATGTGAAACTGTGAATCAACTAGAAATCAAATGGAAAATACATTACTTCGTATCAAACAGCTTATTAAACAAAGTTTTAGTAATGTTTAGTGATCAGGAAGATGTTTCAAAGGGTTCAATCCGAAAAGGATAACCTGTTAACTATAAATCGGCAGTTTTACCACTTTAGTTTATATTTAGGAAGTTGGGAGTTTTTCTTATTAAAAAAATTCAGACTAGTGAGCATTTGTGCTCACATAATTCAGTTGTTAGGAGATTACTGTTAGTAAGTAGCAGTTGCTTTCAGCAATTAGTCTTCACTGTCCCGTGAAACAGATACTATCATTTAGACGCATTTTGCAGATCAGAAAACTGATGTTTTGAGAAATTAATTAATTTGACAGGGTCATCACAGCTAGTTAATAGCAGAGCCAGGGTTTGATCCTAAGAGAAGCAGGTCTAGTGTTTGTGCTCTTAATCACAACTCTTGCCTCTCCAGGACACTCTCTAAACAGTCTCATTTAAAATCCCCAGAAGAGACAGAAGCCATGACAATAGCTTTCAACTGTAACAATTCAACTCTGAAGAAAAAAACCTCCTTTTGTCATCCTTGAAGAATAAGCTCATTATTTCACCCTAGCCAGTGCCTCTCTCGCCTTCTTTTAGAACCCGACTCCTTTAAGGGAAGAACTCCCAAAATGTTTTGGGCATGTGCAAGCAGAGGGGACATGTGCTGTGCTTCTTGATGACTATGAGAAAGTTTATTGCCTCTTATTTCAGGGTGACACATCCTTAGAAATAGTGAAGGTCTATGGTAAACATATGAGGCTTTGCAGCCATATGGACTCAGACACAAGGACTCAACTTTGCAGTCGTAAGTTGTCTCAGTATGTTTTATGTTGGTATACGAAAATATTAGAGGGTGGTACTTTGTCCAGAAAAGAACTTTGTTTAGCTCCTAGGCCTGGCAGCTGTGAAGCCCAAACAGTTTGGTGCTCATGTTTCAGGAGGGCCCCCTTGGTCGTAGTATGACGTGGTGGAGCAGAAAGGAGAATGGCTGTGAGCAGAAGAGGCCAAGTATATAGGATGGTTTTGCTTTATAACAGCCTATTCTCTGGACGACCAACACAGCCCTATGTGAACTGCATAGTTTCTTCCTAGGGGAGCATGGATGACCTAATTATCTTCCACTAGGCCAGGGTCTTAAAGATTTCTCCACTCTCAATATTGCTGCATTGTAGATGAAGCCTCTAAACATGGTTTATTAAGGGACAACCCATAGCCAAACCACATAACGAAGTGAAAGCAGCCCTAGACAACGTGTAAATTAATGGGGCAAGGCTGTATTCAAGAAACTATTGAGAAAAACAGGTAACTTGTTGGATTTGAGGTTTTTACCCTGACCTTAGTTTGCCACCTCCTGGTCTATACTGTTGGGAATAATTTCTAAATAATTTTTTCTTGATAATATTCAATGTATATTAAGTGCATGCTCCATGTCAGGCACTGTACAGATTCATTTGATAAACTAAGCCTACGAGGCAAGGACTTTGAAAATCCTATGTTGCAGGCAAGGAAATGAAAATGTATCTCAAAAGCAGAATTGGAATTTTAACGGCTTCACTCTTAAAATATTACAGTCTACTAGTTGGTTGAAATGAAGTTGTTAGTTTTAGTTTTGTAAGTATGCCCATGCTATTTTATTTTGATCTTGTTACTCATTCTGATATAATTGGAAACTTATCTGTTACCGTTTCAGTTCCTCATACTGCTTTTTGAGTCTGTGGGATTTTTTTCTTTCCTTGCAGTTTCTGCCAATAGGCTTGATATTTCTATCTTGCATCTTTAAATTTAAATAAAAATCGTGATTGCTCATTTTGCATCTGATGGTTAACATGTAGTCATTAATATTTATATAAAATCCCTGGCTTGTAATACCATATCTCTTTATGACTACAAACATAAAAGGTCTAATGACTGAAGAACACTGAAGAGCAACATCCAAGAGTTCACGAGTTAAGCGCTTTTGCAACCACTTGACAAAACTGTAGTGGAAGATGTAGAGACAAGATCACTTCTCTCTGCAACAGAGGAGTGCAAACAAAAGCCCACCCCGGGCATGAGAGAAGATTTTCTCTTTGCTTTTCTCAAGTGTGCACGTGCCAGCTGAGAAAACTGGAACAGATCAAATAGAACTGTGTAATTTCAGGGGCAAGAATGACATCTTTGGTGAGAATCTTTCGTCTTTTCTTTCACCAAACATAGTGACCTCAAATTTAACTCCTGGCGAATCTTTATAGGCACAGTGATATCATGAATCAAGCAAGCCTTGGAAGTCATTAGGAAATAATTTTTATACACAGTCAGAAATATTTCCTTTTGAATTAGGGTTTACTTAAGAACAAAGAAATTTGTCCCCCCAATATGAAACATTTCTAAAAGAAAGTCTTCTTTTTTGGGGGGGGTACCAGGGATCGAATTTGGAACCTTGCATTTGAGAGGCAGGCAGTGGCACCACTGAGCTAAATCTCCGGCCCAGAAAGTCATTGTTTTTAAATTACAGAATTTGCAAGGTCTTCATATAGAATATCATTGTAAAACTGATTTTATGAATTTTTTTTTAAAGTGCACAAAAGTTAAACTAAAGGCTTCAAGAAATAAAAAAAAAATCTTATTTTTGTGCCAAACATTCTTGGTGGTAGCTATGTTAGCTTGTCATTAATATAACAAATACTTGAGACAATTGACTTACAAAAATAAAGGGTTGGTGGTGGTTCACGATTATAGGGATTCCAGTTCATGATCAATTAGCCCCTATTGTTTTGGGACTGTGGTGGGACTTCACAGCAAGAGTACATGGTCGAGCAAAACTCATGGCTGGGATGTGAAAAAAGAGAGGATGGGGAATGGTCCTACTCTAGCCTTTGAGGGCACAGCTCTGATGACAGCAGACCTCTCACCTAGACTTCACCTCTTAGAAAGTTTCCATTACCTTCGGATAGCGTCAAACTGGGGCCTGATCTTTTAATATATGGGGATTTGTGGGACATTTAAGATACAAACTACAGCAGTAACTTTCAGGTACAGTTGTGCCTTGGTACTCAACTACTTTGAAATTCATGGAGTTTAGTACAAAATTTGATGCATTTTGATTCCTCCAGGAACCTATAAACAATAAGTATCTAGGTACCATTGTAGCATTTTTGTTTTCTAGTAAAAACAAACAAGAGAAAAGCTAAGGCACAGGGTATAGAATCTTACTTAAGGCTCTATATTGGAATAGGACAGATGTGCTGACCAATTCTAGGTTTCTTGAATGATTTTTTAGCTTCTTATACAACTGGATTAAACAAATAGCTAATAGAGAAAAATAAGTCATTTTAGGCAGAAATTTCTGGTATTTTTCCCTCTGGTTTACCTTTACAATCAATTAGAAAGCATCTTCAGCCTTATGGAAGCTTGTTGAGCCATTTTAGCCTTTGAATTTATACAAAAAATATTTTACTTTATTGTCCTTACAGCTGGGACTATGAGTGTGTGTCATGTGGTCAGTTTATTTACTTGTTAGTAAGTCATTTTCAATGAAGCAAGCAGTGCATCGATTCCTAATATAAGCTTCTATCTCCTCGCCATGATGTAACAGAGAATTGCCAGACAAATCCAATTACTAGTTCTGTATTTGGTAGCACAAATAGAGAGATGATCCTGGCCTCTAAAGACTTCCATCCATGTCTGAATCTGTACCTACAACTCTGCTTGGACACACCTCACTTTGGGGCACTAGGCTCTGTCTGACATATGGACCAAGCAAACTACATTGTAGCCTTCACTAACTTCATTACATGCGAAGAATTTACTCCAGGTTTCTTAAAATTAATGTTTGCATCATCATAAGAAGGTACTAGTGGGCCAGGGATTTAGCTCAGTGGTGTCGCTGCCTGTCTCACAAGCACAAGGTCGTGAGTTTGATCCCTGGTACCCCCCCCCCCCCCGCCAAAAAAGGAGGTACTAGTAAGAGAATATTTTGAGGCAGTCTTTTCTTTTAATGGCAACAGTAATTCTACTAGACATTGACACATTGCACATATATATGGAATTCCATATACATATATAAGAGAGAGAGGTGAGAGGCAGAGAGGGCAGGAGGAGAGGAGGAGAGCCAAGTGCAGGAGAGAGGGGGGAGAGGAAGGGGGGGGGAGAGATTGAAGAGAGAGGTGGTGTACAGGTGGATTGGGAGGACCTCCAGCAAATGTTCAGGCAGAGAGAAAGATGTGTGCAGAGAAGAAAGAGCTTGGAGCCTTCCAGAGTGGAAAGTTCACTGAATTTGAGACTAGGGTTCAAGGGGAAAATGAAGCCTTGGAGGAGAATGAAGAAGGTAGATGGTAGAGGATTTGTATGCCAAATTAAGTAGCTTTGATTTGATCTTAAGGACAATGGAAAGCCAGGGCATGAAATGAATAGATCAAATAAGACTATCTACCAGAAACCTATTTTTCATAATACAAAAGTTTTTAATCTTTTTTGCCAGTTTACAAATGACATACTGGAGAAGAACTAATCCAGATGTATTAAGGATGTCAAAGTGATGTTATTTTCTAAATGTATGTTTGTGGAATGACACTAGGCACAACAGAGAGATCAATGTCAAATTACAATTTCATGCGTGAAGATATTTGGTTCAGAACCTGATAGGCAGGAAAAAAAATCTAGGAGTGTGAGTAGATTTTGGGGGCAGGAGAGAAAAGAAATCATTTCTAATTTCAACGTAGTTAGCTAGTGACCACATTAACTTTTATTAGCATTTGAATAAATAAAGAATCTTATTCTGAACTAGAGCGTGCAGATTTGGAGAACACTCTCAGTTCTAGAGAAAGCTGCTGCTGGTTCAGTTTTTGTTCAGCTGATGGAACAATCTGTCCCCATTAGGGTGTCTTGCTACATCGACAAAACAGAAAGATTGCAAGCTGTACAACTGGGAAACCAGTGAAGTCAAGCTGTCCTGATGTTTTTAGTTTAGCCTTTGAATTGTCAACTTAGCCATAAATGGGGACATATTTAACACAGGAGGAGGTCTATATTGCTACCCCCAAAATGTGGAATGCTTATTACTTTTTCCAGATTTAATTAAACATAATTGTTTTATGCAGTATGATGTGAGTGTGGCCAATGAATCAGAAGATGACTAAAAGAATACCATGGTGCTTTTTGATGTAAACCCAAAGAGTTTACATAACAGAGTGGGATCTGGCAATAACTCCTGTCAATGTTCAACTTTTAAAGGGTAAATCCTAAAGTTTGACTCGTATGTACTATCATTCATGTAAACGCCTAATAAATGAAGAAATTAACAGTAAATTCAAGTTAGTACTTTCCCTTGACGCTACTGGACAAAATTCTTTGCATATCATCAACTAATGAGCAAGAATCTAGTATTTTATGCATGTTACCATCAGATTATGAAAAGTAGGGAATTTTTAAATTGAAAGTTAGAAAAAAAATTCTTTTCAGGGTTGTTTTTGGACCTATATACAGTAAAAGTACTATTCGAAAGACTTTAAAATAAATGTGAAGTATTTGGCACAATATTTTGAGATACTTAGTTAAACTCAAAGGACTTCTGTGAATTTTCACATTAAAATATCAAATTTGTTTCAAGTGAGACTTTGGGGGAAAACTATCTTGATCACATTGGGTCTGGTAATAATACCACTCATTCAGTGTGTTTTATTTCGTTTTCTTAAGTACTAATTTTGATTCTGAGAAAATTAAGAAAAGCAGTGTGATAAAGAAAATTTTCCTTTCATGCAAAAAAAAAAGCTTTAATAATTTTTTGACTTAGTTTTGGTTTCCAAGTGTGAAGATTTTTTGGAACCTATATATTTTGCTTTTTTGTTTTGGAGAGGAAGGGGTAGTAGGCCACAATTGGGACTTTCCACAATACAGTATTATAGCTCTTTCTATACTATTATTGAAAATAATAGGGGAAATCTCTATTCTTGGAATAGAGCAAAGATATTGTAAGTATAAAAGTTGCAGGGTAGAAATATTATAATAGGGCACTGTAAAACTGTCTTAAAGAATGAAGGAATTGGCCATGGAAGAGACAAATGTCTTGCAAGACTGACAAAGGACTAGAAGGAGAATGGGAAAGTGGAGGGGACTTTTTTGGTGAATAATGGGTGTTTAGAATTAGGTACATTTTCTGAGGAAAGAGGAGAAAGCCATATAGATGAAGAAGATTTGCTTTATTATTTATGCTTATTATTCACTTTCATCTCAGTGGAGAGCTTTTATAGCCCACCAGCTATTTGTAATTAATAAAAATTTCCAATTTTATAATTAATTAATTAATTAGCTCCATCATGGGGATGAACAGTAGTAGTCAGAAAATCCAATAGTGTGCTCATAAGAGTCTTCTTCAAACTGAAATAGTTTGATAGTCTTCTTTTGATTTCTGTTATTGTAAAGAATTAATAATATTGATTCTACAGTTCTGTCACTTAGCATTTCTCCATATAGGCAAGTCTAATTACTTTTTGTCATTCTCATTGTGTTTTCTACTCCGAGTTCTTGGGATTTTCTGCAATACATATTTTAACATATTCTGCCTCTTTTGGTTCTTTCCCTATTTCTCCATGTTCTCACTGTTTTCAATGTGTAGTATGTGCAATAAATGCTAAACTTCTGTGACTTGGTTACTTTTCTCTCGATACTGAGACAAAATACCTGACACTCAGAGTTAAAGGAGAAAAGGTTTATTTGGCTCACAGTTCCTAGAGGTTTTAGTCCATAATCGGCTGGCTCCAAGGCAGGGTGGGACATGGCAGAGGAGAAACCGTTCATTGCAGGCAGAAGAAGCAAAAGCAAGCAAGAGGCCTTGGCAGCTTCTTCCTGCCTTTTTTATATTCTATCTAGACTACTGGGATTAGGGCAGGTGCCAAACCAATCAGTGGGCTGATTTAGTAATCACACACCCTTGATCCTAGCACCCTTAATCCTAGCATTGCACCATGAATCAGTTGCACACTCTAGATCCAACCACCTCTGAAAAGTCCCCTCCTCTGACCATATGAGGCTTTGGGGGGACATCTAACACAAGCCATAACATTTTGTAATGTGAACATGACCCTTACCATCTTTGGAATCTTCCTGACTCGTCTGTGATATGAAGGGATGGACTGAAACAATGGGGATGTCATAGATTGTTCTGTGGAAACAGAGTGTGGGAAGGAGAGCTGAATGCAGAAGTGTATTCATAAGAGATACTCCTATAGTGAAATGGGAAGACACCATAGGGCAGAGGGAGTAGCTGGCCTGCAGCAAACAAATGAGGCCCCTAATCAATTCTATAGGAAGCCATGAGGTTAGAGGATATGAAGGTGCCATGGAATTTTCTCAAGTTGAAGAGAAGGAGTCAGCCCTTTGTTTCCTTATCAGCCAGCTATCCCTTGTGGGTACCTCCAGCAGGGCGAGTAGTCTTAGGCAAATGCTATTTTCTGTGGCAATGCCTCACAGGCATTCACCTATCATAAGTGAATGATAGTTCCAGAAACTGATTGAGTGCATTGTCCTTAAGGAGGAGATTTGGGAAAAGCACCAGTTTGTGCTACTCAGCAGGGCAATTCTTTGTTATGTGGAGGCAACCAGGCATTACAGGGCCTCTAGCATTCCTGGCCCCCTTCCACATTACCAAACAACCTAGGAACCTGGTTGAGAATCACTGGAAATCAATGGGCTAAATGATTGCTAGTATCTACCTTGGCTCTAATACTGTTTCTGGGCAAGTGAGAGTATTGTGGATTTAGAGTACCTCCTGATTAAAGTTAGAAACAATATGGCAGCCCCTGCTGATCCTAGTTGAACATAGTTCTATGGAATTACTGTGCCAAAGGGTGTGGGGATCTTCAAAGCTGTTGCTTCGCATTACCCTATAGAGCAGTTGAATCTATTTATATTTTCACCAGCAATCTAGTAATAATGTGTTCTTACTTTTATCTGTATTAATCTTGAATCCCTGCGAATTTCACTGATATTGTGGGTGAGATCAAGGAAGGCAGGTAAAGAAGTGGGGCTTGTGAGACCGATACTGTGCTGCTGGCCTATTTTTATCCAGGTTTCAGTGACCACTTGGAAAACACAAGATAGAGCCAGAAAAAGGAAGCAGGAGAACAGGCACTTTACAATTTATATTTAAGAAAAAATAGAGGACTTAAAACAGATAAGTAATTATTAGGAAGAACATGAAAATGTTTCAAATTTTGACTGCGTAATTCATACTCTCTTGGAGGTAACCTTTCAATTTAATGAGTTTAAAGTAGTTCAACTCTGTCATTTTAATATCTATCAACAGTTGAAAAAAAATCTGGTGTTAGCTTAGTCTCGTTCCCTTGGGCCAGCTGGTGCTGGGTTTGGCAGCTTCTCTGGAGAAAGACTCAATGAATGTGGAGACTAAAATAAACTTGTTTTGAGACTAAGTACTTCCAGAACATGATTGGAGACATAAAAAATTAATTGCCAAAATATCCAGCTTCATCTATGAACAGAAGAACTTGTTGTCTTCCATGTTTACACAAATTCTTGATGGGGTTAATTTCAAGATCCTTTATTTCCCCGTTTATTTTCTTTTTCGGTAATTATGATTTGCCCAGTAAATAATTAATCTGTCATTGCATTTAAGTGTCAGTAGACCCTATCATATTTTCTATATTACTATAAAGTGAGTCAGCCAATCAGCAGCATGTGTTAGATACCAACATTGAATTATTCATGTTACTTTAAAAGCAGATGGATCTAGGAAGATATTTGTAATTTTACTTTTAAAATGCTAAAATTATATGGATTAGGTAAAATATTTCATATTAACTGTGTCTCTTGATATTAGATTTTTAGAAGCAACTAATCAGTTATTTTAAATATGAAAAAATAATACCAGAAAGATGAATGTATTATGCTGTAATAACAAAAACAACGTTCTTGTATAAAAACAGATTTGTTTTTTTGTAATTAATGCTTATGGACCTATTAAAAAAGATAGATGTTTTAATCTAAATTATTTAAACAATTACCTAAGAAGTTCAAATAATTATTATAAGGGCAAAATGCATTTCCTAAAGAAAAATTAGGAAATAGAAAACAAAAGAAACAAAAATATTTATAGACAATTGTGTTAGCTTTGACATATTTTTCCAAGTTCTTTTCTTTTCTGGGTTGTACATTTTCACTTAAAAATTGTATTACAAAAATCACATTATGAAGTTGTAATATAGTATTAGGCTATAAATAATTATACCCTAAATTTTTAATCAAATAATATATCATGGACAACTTTCTAAATAACCATCTGTTTTTTCTGAACAAATAAAATATATTTCATAAAATGGAATTATTTCATAATTTGACCAATAAATTGAGGGATACTTATGCTGTTTAAAAGATTTCATTGTTTTAAGTAATTTTCCCTTTAGTATCTTAGTAACAACTCAATGAATGCTTGTTAGATTAGTTCCTTAGAAATATTCCTAGCAGAATTACTATGTTGCAAGGCACATATATTTTGAATTTGATACAAATTGCCAGATTTCTTTTCAGAAAAAATGTACCAATTTATTATACTCTCCAAACATGAAGTAAGTGCCCCACCCACTCTAGCACTGGGCATTAACAGTCAGATTAATTTTTTAACAGGTGAAAAATATCAGATTATTGTTTTGTTATTATTTGGTCTTTAGTAAGATTGAACATTTTTCTTTTAGTCACTGGCCATTTGCATTTATTTTATAAATCATCTCTGTATACTTTATCTTTTGATTTTTCAGTACTGGAGATTGAACCCCAGGGTCCCACTGTGCTAGGCAAGGGCTGTATCACTGAGGTCTATCCTCACCCCCCCCTTTTTTTAAAAAAAATAACTTTATTATCAAACACACACACATACAAAAATTAAAACCATTCAAAGAACAATGCAAGGGAAAAAAACCTACAATAATATTCAAATACAGTAGAACTCACCCCTTTTGAAAGAAATTGATTTGGATTTAAGGTCTTACTAAGTTACCCATGCTGGCCTTGAACTTGCAATCCTGCTGCCTCAGCACCCTGAGTAGCTGGGTTTATAAGTGTGTTCTTTTTAAAAGATTTATCATATATACTGCAAATATGTTTTAAAGTTTTTTACTTTTAATTTTGCTTAGGGGGTATTTTTTTCAAGCAGAAGTCATTATTTTAAATGTCAAATCTTTAAATATGTTTCTGTATGATTTCTGGATTTTAGGTCATGTTTAGAACAGTCTCAAGATAAAAATATTCTAATTTAAAAATATGCTATTGGATATTTGTTCATAAAATTTTTATCTCCTGTGGGTTTATTTCTTGTGTGTCATGGTATGAAGAAGGAGGACTCTTATCCCAGTTGTATTCATTTTATAATGCATTCTTTTGTATTTATTTGAAATTATCCTTTAATCTTCTCATTAGCTCTTCACTATCTATAGATGTTCCTGGATTTTTCATTTGCCTCAATTAATATGTATATTTGAAATGGATTAGAGGGAGATTTCAGAATTTAGTCTCCTATGAGAATTATTCTAGTGTTCCTTGCTAATTCAAAATCCAGGACTCACTGCAGGGAGAACCCACTCTGTGCCCATTACCTCTTGAGCTTTTTTGGTTCTCATACACCACCAGGCTCCATGTCTATCACTTGCTGACTATAACCTGGGAAAACTCTTTAGTATCTTTGAGCTCTGGTTCCTGCAACGTAGAATGAGAATACTAAGAAATAGTAAGAGAATCATCTCAACTAGATTGTTGTGTCTGACATATTAGCTGCTACTATTATTAGAGTCTTGAGTTTTCCAACAAACTCATTTCCCACCCAACAGTCAGAAAGCATCATAGCGGTCAGTCTCTGGACATTATTCAGAATACATGGCCAGCAAGGTGTGTAGGGTGCCTGCCACTCTGTTTTTGGTCTTTATCGTCTGTTATGGAGACCTTTATAGCAGGTTTCATCAGAGCAAACTTTCTTGCACACCATATGTTTTAGGCTCTTAATATAAATTATCCCATATAAACTTTCTGGAAGATAGAGTTTAGATTCTGTGTTTTATGGCATAAAACCAAACTAAAAATCAATCAATCAATCAATCAATCAATCAAAGAAACACCAACAAGAAAAGAAAACCAGAGACTCTGAGTCAGAGACTATAGTCAGTTCAAAGTTACACATCCAGGAAGAATCCTGGTCAGGATACTAATTCAGGCTTTTGTTACAATTCTTTTTTTTTTTTTTTTTTTGTTACAATTCTTTAAATAGTGAAACTTTTCAACATTTTATTCTGTGGGTGGGTACTTGGTCTTTTGTCTTAGGACAAACGGTATCTAAACATTTAAAAATTATTTTCTCATTTTTATTCTATTATTTGAAACTTGAGAGCCAAGTTTCAAAGTAGTTATATACCCAGGTCAAAGTTTGGTAACCAAACTTTTACTTCGTGGTCATTGTTGTAACAAATTATTTCCTCTATTGTGTATTCTTTAAGGGATTTACTATACTTTCAATTAATCTTTGAAAAGTCTAAAAAGTTAATTGTGTCTTTAACCATTTCCCTTCTTGGAAACATTTGTGGCAATCAGGCCTTTCCCAATTGGTGAAGAGCAAAATGGATCTACTTATAGAACAGAATGTTTAAAAGCTTCTCTGAATTTATTACAACCTTGCTGATATTTCTTCTTGCTTTATTAGCAGTTTGAGGTGGTGAATTAAACTCAAAGAAATCGCCAGAAATAAGAGATAGAGTAGTTGCTAAAAAGGTGACAACTTGGAAGCTTTTCTGCATTTGGACCAATCCAAGTTTCTAGCCAGCTTTTCATTTTCAAAAAAAATCTCCAATACATTTAAGTCTTACCTTTTTAAAGTTTTCTTATCTGCTGCTCTGTTCTTCAGGTATCAGATGTTTACAGTTTTTCTTGCTAAATTCTACTGTCAAAATAGTCCTCAGATGAACACATGCATTTTCATTCAGAAGTCCCAAATTCTTGAAATCTTTTTTTTCAAGTGTCTCAGAATGACATACTATTGAAAAGTTACAAGTCAATGTTATTGGTGATTGTGACCAAGGTCAGAGAGAACACATTGTTTTTTCTAGTGGTTGCATGATTATCAGGTCTTTGATGATAAATCTGTACCCACTGAAAATGCAGTTAACTTACCTCGGTGACCTTGATTTATTAGCTTTGCAATGGACAAGGTTGCCCGTTTGTTGGTGCTAGTTTTATATCTGAATAGCTTGGAAGCATATAAATTTGAAGCATAGCTTAAAGTTCTTTTAACTATTTCATATTTCATAAAAAGCATCTGATTGGTGAACTTCAGTTTCTGGTATTTTTATTGTGAAACTGAAGTTTTGAATATAGTGGGGATACCTGATTTGTGTTTTAGAACAATTCTCTTCTTGAACAGGTTTGTGCTTTCAAAGAACTGTCAGAACTATGCCAAAAACATGAAAATTAGTAGTGCACAATCATCAGCTTCATTTGGGGAGTAAAAGTTAAATGCTTTAAAAAAGAGGAAATTGAAGAAATAGTAGTTTTAAGATGTATTCTGTTTTGCTTTTCTTTAAACTTTTGTTCAAAATAGATACATGACCCTGAAGATCTTTATTAAAAATTATCAATTTTAATCATAAGAGAACTCGTACAGCATTTCTGTGGAATGGCATAAGAAAGGATGAGACCAGAGTGAGAACTTAATGACTATGGTCTTTGAGGGCCAAAATGTAGAATAAATTCCAAAGTTAAATCGATTATTTGAGCAGTTATGTGTCACCCCAAGCTTTCCTTTCTCCTTTATTACAATCTGAGGCATAATTCGTTATTTGACACTGTGAGGTGTTAGTCATTGTAGCAGGGTTTCTCAATTTCTACAGTATTGTCTTTTTGGATCAGATACTTTTTTGTTGTCTAGGACCGTCCTGTGCATTTTAAGATGTTCAACATTATCCCTGGCCTCTATTCCCTATATGTCAACAGCACTACTTCCACTTGCAATAAAAATGTCTCCAGGCATTGCTACACATCCTCAAAGGTGATGGTTTTGGTGTTGATGTTGGTGGTAAAAGGATACCTGGTTGCATATCCCCACCTTACAGTATGTTACAGGAAAGAGAGAATAGTGACCAGTTAGGTGTTTTCTTGAAGATGTCACAGTGTGTTTATTCAATAAAGTTCCAGTCACAAAATTTAGTCTATTTGTCACCACACTCAGTTAAGCTGAGTTAACAATTTATAAGTTTAAACCAGTCAGAGATGGCTACTGTGTGTTTTCAATTTTCTAGAATTGGCATGGTTAATATTTGATAGTTTGGCATTTCACTTTATTCTACCATAGAGAATGATCAAGTTTTTCTAATGTGATTTAATACTTTTATACGTTTACAAATACTGCTGTTTTAATCATGCTGTGATTTTTAACTGTGGTTTTACATTGGTATACAATACATATTTTAAGAAATGAGAAATAAGGAGTGCTCATCGTTCAGTCATCTGTAAGTTAAAAGTAGAGTTGTTCTACTGTGAGATGTTTTACTGTGTTCTGATTAGATTAGGTATTTCTCAAAAGGGAGCTTAGCCTGTACCTGTATTCTATTTGGAATAAACAGCTCAAATTACTAGAGATGGTGTGATAGTAGCAGCTAATTATTTTCTAGTACATCACAAAGGAATATTCTCATTCTAGAATTCTTTCCATGACCAATGAAGACAGGCATATGTGAGAACCAGGAGCAATTACAAGGTTGGCAGAATCTAAAAACTATTTAAATTATCTGTGATTTATTTGGAATTGGTCTTAAAAGTTAAAGACCATGTGAATTTGGATAATTAAAGATTAAAAACAGGGAAATGGGGAAAAAATAAGAACCAAGATACATCATGTAAAGGTACAAGATCCCAATGATGAATGTAACTGTATTGTATACCTAAAATGTATCGATAAACTTAATGGAAAAGAAGATTAAAAGAATAAAGAACGAATACAGGGTGACACACTATTAAGCAACTGAGATCATTATGATTTTGGGGCAGTCATTGTATTTCTAGAAGTCTTGTAGGCACTAAGGCAAAAAAGTAAAAATTTAGTAGTATTAATTGCCTTTAAAACCTTCTGTAAGGTACATGTTTTTCTTATGTAAACTTTTTAAAGATTGGAAAAAACAATGTTATAGAGTTTTGGGTATTTATATATTTTTTTGTTTTACAATCTATGAGAATGTTGTCAATTAGCAATTAGCTTTTAAGGTTCTGTGCCTTATAAGAAAGGAAGCAAATGCACTCAAAATTAAAAATGTTAAGGTGGAGATTACTACTATACCTAATTATCCATATGCATCAAAGTCCCCTTGGCCAGTGAATTATTTTAAGTAGTACTCCATCTTCATGCACTCTGATGAATTATTTAAAAAAAAATTCTGCCATGCTGCTTTATTTTGGGCTACTTAAAATTTTCATTTTAAAAGTTGTAGGATTTTGCCTGATGAAATACATTCAGTATTAATGCTGACTTGTTACGACTATTGTCAACACAGACCCACGTTGCTTTAGGAGGCCTCTTAGAAAGACAGAATAAAGTCATGCAAGTTTTCAGAGAATAGGATATTCTACTGTTGTATTCTTCTTAAAATCAACTCTGTTAAAAATCATGTTGTTTAAATATAGATTTCAGAGCTTTTGGACTCAGATTTAATCTTTTTAGACTTGAGATTGAATGTAGCATTAGAAAAATCCTAGATGTTAGCTGTATATGATTCATATTCAAAAGTGGTAATATATAGTATCTTTGTCAGCATGATTCACTTTTCAATCTTGTTGGTCTTTGTCCTTTGGCTTAATGATGGGCCCAAGAGAGATCAGAGAAATTATTCTTAACTGTTCTTAAGTGAGATGGAATAGAGGTGAATGGTGATTTTGGAATAACTATTCTGGATACCTGCTTCATATTTGCTATTCATTATGAAGAAGCTGTCATGGAATTTTTTTTTTTTGGTACTAAGGATCGAACTCGGGTCCTTGTGTTTGCATAGCAGGTGGTGAAACCACTGAGCTAAATCCCCGGCTCTGTCATGGAATTTTGAAAACATACTAAAAAAGTTATAAGTCTATTCTTTTGGAGTAACTAAAGGTAAAGATATCACCTTGCTCATTTGAAATAACCGCCCTATAGACTTAACTAAGATAGTTAGCTTGATAAAGACTGGGTTGCTGTTTCAGAACAGACTGTGAAAACAATTTTGGTGGTAAGAAACAATTTTCTAGAGTTGTTCCTAATAAACCATGACTAATTATATGTTTTCAAGGGTGGAAGTTCAGATTTCTAACATGATTTTTTTGGGGGGGATCAAACTCGGGACCTTGCACTTGCAAGGCAGGCACCAGAAACACTGAGCTAAATCCCCAGCCCTCTAACATGATTTTTAATGTGGAACTATCACCATAAATTATCATTTACACTGAAATTACTTGATCAATATCTGATGGAAATTTGCACTTCAGTATTTCTTATTGGAAGGTCTTGCAATGCTAAAACATAGTTCTTTGTATCTGAGAGCTTTGAATACTGTGCATGTTTTATTCTGATGAGTACTAAAAGACCTAGGGCCTAGAATGATCCATTTGATTTTCTGTCAGCTACTAAGAGAGTCTTGCTTAATTTTAGAAATGTAAAAGAATTCCAAAGATAATTTTCAGTTGCCTTCTACCATTCAGGTAGCTCCTTCACGAAGTTCTGGATCCCAGCTTATTCTCAATGGAGTTCAGATTTCCAGTTTTTGGGAGGTTTGCAATGAAGCATTTGGTTTCTAAATGGGTCAGTACAGGTTTTGTACTTTATCAGGCCGTGCTAAGACTCTGAAAAAATAATTTGAGCACTTACTTTTATCTTTGTTTTTCTATGGGCTTGTGGGCTAACCAGTGAAAGGGTTTTTACAGGTATTCCTTATTGGGAGATGGTTTAATTTGTTTCAGCTCAATATAAAGATGTTTCAATTAAAACAAGATTCTAGTAATTTAAATGAAGTGGAGCAGGAGACAGCATCTAAGCATCCATTTCTCAAGTAGCTTTTATATAATCCTCCTTATTTTAGGTTTCTATCTGCATATCCATCTTTAATCCCCAGTTCTTGATAAACTGGTACTGCTAGTTGCTAGGCATTTTGGGGGAATCTGTTGTGCAGTTCTTGCCTTTTCCTATTGGCTATTTAAAATGAACTTTCTTGGATCTAGTAATTCAATTACTACTTGTTCACCTGCTTTATAGGTTTCAAAATTTAGTTGCCATTGTCTCCCCTCCTGTCCTTCCCATTCTTGTGAGCTCATTTTTTTTTTTTAAGTGAAATTAAGTGAGTTTGTTCAATATGTGACATTACCCTGGACACCCTATTCATAATTAACTTTTGAACAGGAAACTGCTGCATTCTTTCAGAAGATAAATCTTAACCTAATAGCACACCAGAATCTGGTGTAGAAAGTTTACTTAGCTAAAAAGTGGGAATTAATTTTTCACTTAAAAGGAAAAAAAAATGCCAGTTGAATTTTTTGGTTGTTTGGAATATAGAGAGCACAGCTAAGAAGACTTCCTTGTGTAATAACATTCTATATAGGACCGTTTCTTCATTTAATTTTGAAAATTAAAAGAAAATGGAATCTTTTAATACTGTGAAAAAGGTCACCGAGGGTTAGGCATAGACTGACATTTCTGGAAACAGATGGTCTGAGCTATTAATGTAGTTGACTGAAAAGCAGGGTTAAGTTGTTGACTTTTACAACTATCACAACACAGTAAAATGCTAAAGGCTTTTTAAAAATTTTTATCATGACCAGAAAGGTACTCACTTTCATCCGGGGAAGGTGAAATTTATAATTAGCCAGAGAAGACAATATGCTTTAATTTATGTCAAACAAACGCAAATAGTAAACAGTTCTTTCCCCCTGCATTTTATACTTGGAATAAGGCAGAAAAAACAAGCATTGTCAATCAAAGCAAAAAGTCAGTTGTAATTACTGATAGGTTATTTTACCAATGATGATATTAAGCTTTTTAATTATCAATATTATTCCAAAAAGTTTAGATGATATATACATACGTTTTAAGAGGATACTGTCATACTGTTTGAAGAATTGTTTTTTTGTTACTTGTGTGTGTGTGTGTGTGTGTGTGTGTCTGATCTAGAAGGTTGAATTGAGATGAGAAGATGAACTTTAGTATGAAGCTTATAGGCTCCTTTCTCATTATATTCTCATTTGCATCTTTGCGATATGGGGGTTATATCATATATTTCTGATGTTCATTCCCATCCTCCAATTAAAAATTTAAAAATGTAATTGTTACAAAAAGGGTATTTGTGGGGTCGCTTCCACATGAAAAAGGATTTGGTGTCTAAGGGTGGATTTTGAAATGTGTCTTCAAGTTAAGCATTTATATTTCTGGGTTCACCCACAGGAGTAATAAACCATACTTTGCCTTTTGAGGTCTGTTTCAAAGTCAAATGCTTTCCTTTGAGAGTACTTCGCTTCTCACTTGTAAAACTGCAAAAGGGCATTTCAGTCAATGCTTTATTCTTCTATTAGGAATGGAGCCTGAGTAGTGGCCATCAATAAAGGATAATTTAAGGCAGCTTCAGGAAGCTCTTCATCAAAATATATCTTCCCTGATGAAGCCTATACCTCTATACTTCTCTTTATTTTTTTGAACTGTTTGAAATTCTGGGCTCCAGACCGCCCAACCTTTCCAACCTCGGCCCCACCCTCCTGCAGGGCAGCAAGCATGGGTGCCCACGGCGCACGCGCAGCGGCACCTGCGCACAACTCCGCCGCGCAGGTCAGGAGGCGCGAGCGAGCCGGAAGCGCAGCCGCTGACTGGCCACCGGAAGCACAGCCGCCTGTGGCCTCCCAGGAGCTGTGCAGTTAGAAAGGATTGTTAGCAATTTGAAAGGATTGTTAGCAAAGGGGGAAAGGAGGTTTGGAAGACCGAGGACCTGGCGCGGTGGAAAGGCTTTGACAGCGAGGACGACACGTGGAAGCGGAGCAGCACTTGGTGAACGGCGAGGTCATCCATGACTTCAGGTGCCACAGAGAAGCAGAAAGAGAGCGCGCTGACCTGAACCAGTGGGAGCTCACCCGACAATGTCAGTAAGTGGATTTCCAGGTCTGTCAACAACCGCTTCTCCAAGACTCCCCTGAGGCACTAGTGATCAGCAGGGACCACGAGCCCCAAAAGAGAGTGTGCTGGCGACCAGCCAGGAGTTCAGGAGAAACACAGACCCTTTCCGTCCAGCAGAAAGAACATGGACCTTGCAGAGTCAAGTACCTAGATCCTTGGGCCTAAGAGCCCCATTAAGAGCAGGACGGCTTTCCCAGTGAGAGACCTGAGGAACGACCCCCTGGAGCAGGGTCCAGAGGACAAGGTGGCGTCAGAAGTGGCAGCAGCGAAACCGATGGGAGCTTTATTGGGCTCTGGTGCCTGCTGAGCGAGCCAGGATGAGGAACAGGCCCTGAATATACCCACTAGCTTCTCAGGTGCCAGACTGTGGCCACCGGTACATCCCTGTTCATAGTTGTCCATAGCCAATGGACATAAACGTCTATTACAGGAGTGACAGCCAGGGAAAGGAAATTTATTAAGGACAGAAGAGACCAGCCTTTTGACAAGTGGTTGCGTTTCAGTGTGAGGCAAACACAGAGTGCCTACATGTACAGAACTATTGCTCTGCAGCAAGATGGCTTCACCCATGTCTTGTTATCCACAAAATCATCAGAGAATAACTCACTGAATCCAGAGGTAATAGAAGAGGTCCAAGCGCTCTGAACATGGCTGCTGCCGGCGACGACAAGCTGGTGCTGCTCAGCTAAGTTGGCAGTGTCTTATGCTGTGGTCTCTTTATTTCGTATGGTGAATCACAGATGACAGGAAAAGAGGAAGCAATAAAATGGTAAGGCTATCAAAAACGTCCAGAATACTTTCATTTAGTTTAAGAATCCTATTACTGTAGCAGTAAGTGGCCCAGCCATCGAACCAAGCATCCATATTGCCTCTTTGTGATGTGGTTTGGGCTAATGAAAAAAGCTTAGTTTCAGACACCCTGTACTACCTTTGGTAGAACTGTTCTTCCCAAGATTTGGGAGGAGCATCTGCAAATAAAATGTTGTGAAGGGGATGGAAGCTGATGGAGCAGGATGCAACCTGCAAGGGCATGGTTTCACAGGTGTTGTGACTGAGTACTGTTATGGCTTATATCCCTAACCCTCATATGCTCATAGGTGGGGCTTTTGAAGTACTTGGATCATGGGTGTGTGATATTGGAGTATGGGTGTGCGATACTGAATTAGTCTACTGATTGGTTTAGCATAGTTCTGGGTGTGGGTGATGGACTTACTGAAGGGGGGAGACCCACCCTAGGTGTGGGTGGCACCAACCAATAGGCTTGCACCCTGGATGGAATAAAAAGGGAAAGAAGGAAGTCTTATCTTCTTCTTGCCTTTCATGCCATGAACCGTTTCTTCTCTACCATGCCGCCCTGCCTTGGAACCAGCCAACTATGGACTGAAACCTTTACAACTTGTGAGCCAAAATAAACCTCTACACCTTTGACTTGTAGGTGTTGGGCATTTTGTCTCAACAACGAGAAAGTAACTAAGGAAGTCATGGTTCAGTCAGTTATGCTGGAGGAGTCCAAGGCCCTGGGATGCTGTAACATGAAGCTGGATCTGGAGCAGGCCAGAGGGAGTGCGAGGTGCTGAAGAAGATCTGGGGCTTGGGCCAGGGCATGGACTCCACGTTAAAGTACTTGCAGAGGAAAATTGATGAAGTTTGCTTTGCAGCCACATGTGGATGACACTAGAACTTGTTTGAGTAGGACCTTGGTGGCTCCCAGTTGGCATAATCCATCCCCTAGTCTGAAACACATTCACCTGTCGTTCATCCTTGGAAGCAGGACTGGAAACATCCAAGCTACTCATTTCTGAGTTTTAAGTCCTATATCTTTAAAATAAATAACTACAAAGCTCCTTTTTACAAATATCATTATTTTACACTTACATGCATACAACTATAAAAGCATAATGGTAAGCAATAGACGGCTTGTGGAAGCTCCGATTTTCTGTCCTTTGGCTAGTACTGTATTAAAAAAAAACAATTGTGTTTTACTCATCTGGGTGAAAGAAAAGTCAGGAATAATATCTCTTTTCCTCAGTTTTTCCTAATAAAGGGGACTAGCCAGCTTCACCTTCCCTACCCTAAATAGAGATACAAAGATATCTGGGATATTTCCTTAGTCTCCAAGGAAGGAGGTACAGGTACTTTAGAGATGGACAATTCTAAATCAAAATTAAAACTTACCTTTTAGGAAAGATCTTTCTGATAAACAGTCTCAGCAAGCACTTAAGATTCATGCTGAGATAGCAATGGGTTTTCCCTTTTTTCCTAATATATCCGGTTCTGACGCAGTGAACTTGCAGAAACTACTGTCTCTCTAGAAGAAAGCACATTTTGTTTGCAGTATTAGTGAAAGACTGACTAAATTAAGTATGAATCTCTAAGTTATAAGTTAGTCTTAGTGGGTTTTAAATAGTTTTTGTGACTCTTGAAAAATAAACTCCATTAAGTGCTTCTTGTTGCTGGGTGAGAAATACTACTTTATATACAGTTTTGGTTTTCTATCTGTAGATATGATTAATGTATTACATAAAAATATTTTTATGTTTATAAAGTCTAATTTTTAGGTTCATTTAGAATATATTTTATTTAATAAGTTAAACTTCTTTTGGCACACAAATATAGAAACTCCTTTCTAAACAAAAAGAACTACCTTGTATTTGACACATGTGTTCTTGGTGCCTGCTTTTATGTGTGTGTCATACACTGAATACAGCATGGGTCTGAAAGTGCCCTGTGTGAACTGGCACTGCATTCCCTGTAGGAGTGGGGACTGATTCCTGGCTATAGGCATTGTGAATAGGTAGGCTTCTGGATTTGCGATCATATCGAATGGATGAAGAATGAAATAAAATCAAAACCTTATTTTTGTACAGTTTTGAAATTTATACTTAGGAATGACCAACTCCCTGGCTATATGGAGTGCTATACAATGTGTAAATCTGCTTTTACCATGGATTGATTGGTATGGAATTTTTGTGTCTGTGGGACCTACTTTTTTGTTCAATTTGAACTATATGTAAACTGTACAACCTGTGAAATTTTTATAGAGTAAACATTCAGCTGTGAAAATTGATTAAATAAACTAGTATTTCTTAACCCCCCAAGAAATTTGCCTATTACTTATATCCACTTATATTACATTGTCCTCTTTAAAAAAAAATAGCTGTCACAGTCCAGTGTGGCTTAGTTCAATTAAATTGCTTTTCTCTGGTTAATGGAAGTTTTGATGAGGGTCAGGAAGAGAGAAAAGGGAAGTAATTTAGTCCCCAGAATTCTTCAGTGTAAGGCAAGCCTTAGCTGTGAACACTAGAGTGGGCTCACTTTTAACTTCCGAAGGGCACAATGGGCGTGCGAGGTGCTTTGGATCTGCAGAGGAGAGACATAGGAATTTGGAGAGGAGTGGGAAAAACTACAGAAAAACTTACAACTTTGTGATATTGTGCGCCAGTCCTTTCTCTTTCATAAAAGACTTTAAAATAATATTGTTAGGTGCTATGGTGAAATTGTTTGATACATATCTTAGTATTTGGGGAAAGAATATAGACTGTTAAAAAAGGGCAAGCTGTATTAGAGTGATGCCATTAACATATATGGTGCTATTATAATTTATTCATTAAACAGTGAATAAATAATTAGGATTATGTTGTCAAAATCAAGGAGAGCTCAGAATTATTCAATAAAACAATTCTGAAACTGGTTGAAAAAATCAGTTCATTACTCTCAGAGATTTTTTCTTTGCCATTTTGCTACATGGAAAGCATAATGCAATGTAGTTGTGTCTGTGGTAGGCTTGAAAACTATTCTAGCTTAAACAGGCTTCTCCCCCCCCCCCCCCACTTGCTCTAAATTGTAAAGCCTTGAAATACACAGTCTACTTATTTTAGGAACCATTAAGTTTGGTCTTATAAAACAGCATATGTAAATAGGAAAGCAAGTGAATTTATATTCTTGGTTAATCATACTAATGAGAAATTGGCAAGTATACCAGTGTCCAGTGATGTTCAAAGTAATCAAAATTGTGCAAATCTTTGAAATATATGTTGATACATAAACTACCTTGCTTAGTAAGGGGACTTTAAGATTCTGATACTTGTGGGAAGGAAATGGTTAGCTGGTCAGTAACTGAGTGGTGGATGGCCATGCTCTGCCTTAGTTCTTGTTTTTAAAAAAATTGAAACTTTATTTCAGTTCAGACATTTTTCAAATGTGCTTGCTACCATTTTATATCCATTTGTGGTAACTTTTTAATATTTATAATATTGTTATAATATTTATAATATTTTTACATAACTCATCAAGTTTGTTTTTCATTTATAATTCCTGTGAACATTTTATAAAACTTAGGTGCTGCAGAGTTAGTCTTCTAAATTTGATTACCTTCTGATGGAGAATATATATTTACCCTCTTCAAAATATAAGGACACCAGCAAAATTAGATGCAAAGCACACATACAGATTTTCAAAATTATGAGGTGTGATAAAAATATCGTGAATATTTAAGTTTAAAAAGTTGCGGCAAACTACACACTGCCATTAATCCCACTCAAAATACTCCCCCTTACTTTCAGCACACTTAGGTGACATTCTTCTTTCCACTTTCTGAAGCAGTTCTGAAAGTCCTCTTTCTGAGTGTCTTTAGTTGCTCTGTAGTGGGTGCCTTGATGTCCTGAACTGATTCAAACTGTTTACCTTTTACAAAGGTCATTCTGACTTTGGGAAAGAGCCAAAAATCACACAGTACCAGATTGAGTGAATAAAGTAGATGAGGACACACTGTAATGTTTTTACTTGACAGAAATTGCCATAAATGGTTGATCAATGTGGGATGATCAAAAAAGTCAGTGTGTTTAAATTAAAAACTGTATTACAGTAAAAGACATATTACCATCAAATCTCCCTCACAATAGTCAAATCACTGCCCCCACACTGTGAACACACATATCTAATCATTCTTGACAATGTGGGTTTTTTTTTTTTGCTGTGGTATGTTTTTTAAAAAAAATTAAACATTTTTTATTATCTTGTTTAATCTTGCATATTTTTAAGTCCTCATCATTTAACTTGTTCACCCCTTCTTTTGCTTTTGTAGGAATGAAAGTAGGTTTAGCAATTTGCAAGCTTGTTTTAAAAATTTTAATTTGCCAAAAGCTTCAAGGTCTTAAGATTTTCCATTCTTTGGCAACTTTGATGAAAAATTTCCAACTAATATTGAATGAAATGCAATCAGAATTTAAAAGACTTACTTAAATGTTTTTATTGCTGTAGAATAAAGAATGTTTTATAAAGTAGTTGCTCAAAGATACTAACATTTTTCAAAATCTATTTGAGCAGCAAAGAAAGAAAACACATGTTGCCATGCTAAGGCAAAAATTTAACAATAGCTTTTCATAAAGATTTCTCTTGATTATATCTTTAATGTTTATAGTCACAGTTTTTTTGCATGTTTTGACAACTAAAGTTACTGTTAGCAGAATCTCACCGCTTGTTTGAATGCAAGTATATTGTGTGCACCACATCAACTCCAAGTACATTTCTGCAAGCTTTATTAATTTTGCAAGGTCACTCTTTTTATCTTGTCACGTTGCTCTATCAAAATTTGTATGATTGACACAAAAACAATTTAAGCTTCAATATGGAATTGTAACGATATACGTGTATGTTTGCAATGACAGAATGAACATTCGTAAGCTTTGATTTCATTCCATGAATTAGATGAAAAACAAAACCAAACCATTATGAGAATTAACTGATTTTTCTTCACTCAAAGCAATGATGACACTGATATGAAATTGGAAATATTTAACCATTTGGAAATTCTTGTTAGGCTAATGGAGTCAAGAGTTGAATAGCTATAACTTCACCTTTTATTTATATAAGAACATTTAGAATTTTCAGTGGACAAAATTATTTTTAAAATGTCATTTGACCTAAATAAAAAGTCATGTTTTATGGAATTACATAAAAGTAGCTTCTGTGTTTACATGTTAAATCTTAAAATAACTAAGATGCTAGATTTAGACTCCCCCAAATAGAGACCTAATTTAAAAATGAGCAACTGGAACGGACACTTCTCAGAAGTACAAATGGCCAATAAATGAGTGAAAAAATATTCAGCCTTGCTGGCCTTTAGAGAAATGCAAATTAAAACGACAGATTCCATCTTACCCCAGAAAGAATGGCTATCACCAAAAAATCTAATAATAACAAACGTTGGCTTGAATGTGGAGAAAAGGAACTCTTCTACATTGGTGGGAAGGTAAAGTAGTAGAAACATTATGGAAGTCAGTGTGGAGATTCCTGAGAAAAGTAAAAATAGAGACCCAGCTATCCCTTTTTAGCATGTTCCCAAAAGAGTTAAAATTATCATATTACATAGACACATACATACCCATGTTTATGACAGCACAATTTATAACATCTAGATCATGGAAATGGCATGTGAATGGATAAGAAAATGTGGTGTTATAAAGAAAAGTAAACTTGAGACATTTGTAGGTAAATGGATACAACTTGAGAACATAATGTTAAGTGAAATAAGTCTGAAACATAAGCTTAAATATCATGGTTTCTCTTATAGGAATGTGTATATACTTACAAACACACACACAAACACACACACAAACAGCAAAACAGAAGGTACTTAAATAGATAATAGGGAGGAGTTCAAATAATTCCCAAAATTATCTATTCCTTTGTTTCAAAAATATTTTAATATATAGGCCAATTATTGTACTACTAGTTTCTCTTAATTCATCTAAAAGAAACTTTTGTGCTAACAATCTGTCTCTTTTTTGTAAGAAAGAATCTTTTTTGTCTGTTCCTGTACTGAGTAACTAGTTGGAAGATAACTCTTAGGGCTTGTATTTAGATGTCCCCCCGACAGCCTCCTGCTTTTCCCAGGTGGGTGAATCTACAGTGTGTGATTAACTCAAAGTGAGGCTAGGCCTGAGGGCACTAGGATTAAGGGTGTGAGTGCTACCCACCCTAAGTAGTCTGAATTAAAAAAGGAGCAGAAAGAGGCTGCTAAGGTCCCTCATACTATGGTTTCTCCTCTGTCTGCCATCCCCCCTGCCTGGGAGCTGGCTGATTATGTCCTGAAACCTCTATAAACTGTGAGTTAAATAAACCCTTTCCCCTTTAACCCTGGTTGTTAGGCATTTTGTCTGAGCAATGGGAGAAAAGTAACTAACACAATAATGATATAGAGAGTACATTAAAAAAAAGATGCTGACACTTCTTCAGCACATTTCTATCTTCTGGACTTATGTGGTTGAAGATGGCAGCCCAGATGATGACAAATATCAAAACATTTATTACAAGGTTTTTAGAGAAAAGGAAAAAGTTAAAAAAATTAACATTGCTTTTCTTTCATTGTTCAATAAAGGGTTTATTTCAAAACAAACAAAAGCATTACAAAAAGTAAGAGGAATGAATCTATAGATATACACTCTACAGTAAATTTTTAAAAAAGAAACAAATCTCACTGCATGTCATAGCAAGTTTTCAGACTGTTTCCTATGTGCTCAAGAATGGACTTCAGTTTCTTACATATATTTATATAACTCTTGCCTATAATTTCTCATCTTCCCCACTGCCTCTGTGACTGGTGGCCAGTTAGCTTTACAGATCATAAAAACCATAGTACAGGCCACTTACCAAGATGCTGTTCCTGTAAGTAGCCAACAGGCAGCACTGCACACCTGTCATCAATCAAGTCTGGAAGCAATGTATATGTTTTCTGTAGCTTGGATCCTAGGGCCCTTAATTTAGCAAATGCCCTGGATGCTGTCCTTGAGAGGGGGTGCTGGATGTACTCTACTTAGAAATGGCTAGTGGAAAAGAGGCAAATTATTACTAATCATCTTTCAGATTTAACCATGTGTTTAAGTGAAAAGTCTGCTCACAGCATGTTTCTTTAATACGTTATTAGAAAAGACCACAAGGGGAGTTAGAAGTAAAAATAGAGGGTTACCAAATCTATCCTGGATTATTTTTGTGCAACTATTAATAACAGTATGTCTTTTCAAAAATTAAATTCAGGACAAATAATAATCAAGATCGAACTTCTAGTTTCTGATCTCATAGGGAAAGAACTTAGAAATCTTCCTGTCTTCACACCAAGAATAAAGCTGAGCAAACTGAAAGTCAACAGCTCTTCTTAGATCCTTCAGGCAACTGAAATCACAGGGCGATCTACCACCCTGAAAAATGAAAAGACAGGTGAATGTATAAAGTTGCATCTTACTGGGAGTAGCAGGTGCTGCTGGAATCTGGAAGAGATAATTAAAGTGTATTTGACTGTTACTGGAGACTTGAGAACTAAAGCCTGAGGTCTTAAGGGTGAGCATACTTTCATGAGCTCCACCAGGTTATCAGGGTGAAGATAGAGAAAACCCTTTTCTAATGTAGCAGACAGAGGGAGAAGGAACGAACTACTCTGAAATTGTCCCAGAGTGCTCCATTCTCCCTAACAATGGCTTGCCCCCAAAGGAACATATTTTATGAGAGCCTCATGTACTTCGGTTTTACCAAAGCTTAACCAAGTTGAAGAAAAGAATATAGCCATCTCTAGCTTTCTCTAGCTGCTTCCTGTGTGGGGAAGGGAAATGCCTTGTGCCAGTGCCTTGAAGTCTTCTTGTATCACCTCAAGGGGAGGAAGGCGAAGCTGAGAAGCACTTTTTTGTTTTTGGCAGTACTAGGCTTTGCACGTGCTAGGCAAGCCCTCTGCCACTGAGCTACATTTCCAGCCCAGCACTTTTGCAGGTAGCATTCCACGGGCACAGTTTTGACTGAAAGATTGAGACATGATCATAGAACATCCCATTTCTCTCTTCTGACCACCACATCAATAAGACTCTTTTTTTAAGTAACACGAAATTACTGATGAATGAACTATGTATCACAGACTGTATTTAGGAAGGAATCTTTAGGGAAACCCAGACAACTAAAGAGATAAAAACAAAAACATTATAGAAAATTTCAGCCTGTAACACCTACAGCCACAGCAATTAATAAACTCCTAGTCGGATAAACATAAAACTACACATCAAAAGCCCTTTTACCTCAGTTTCTTCGCCAAATACATCACTTCCAGCTTTAAACAAAACAAACCAAAATTACAGGGCATGTTAGAAGGAAGAAAAAAAGCAAGACAAGGCAACCATCAGAATTGGACTTAGATAATGCAAAGATTTAGGAATTGTCAGATTTGGAATCAAATACTAGAAATGAAGAATATTTTTGATATGCTTATCAGTAGACTACACATGGTCAAAGATAAAGAGACCTCCTAATTATCTCTTAAAGAGACAAGAGAAAAGGTAAAAAGAGTCTTCAAGAACTGTGGATAATCACCAAGTATAGCGTACATATAAAGGAAATAATAAATGGCCTCTTATTGGATGTCAGGGTTGATCAAAATATGTGGTGAATGTTTAAGTTAAAAATACTATAGTAAAAGACATATTACCATTAATCTCCCTCAAAAAACTCCCCCTTGCTTTGAACACAGTTATATCATCATTCTTGGCTCTTTGAGAAGTTATAGAAGACCTATTTTGTATCTTTACATTGTATAATAAAAATGTATATGTGGTACTACTGTTATCCAAAGGAAATGCAGGTTCTTGAAAACATTATGTTGTGTCCTCATCCTCCTTATTTGCTGGATCTGACACCATGAGACTAGCTCTTTTAATGACTTTTAATTTCAGTAATCACGTTTTAGAGTTCCCTTAAGATCCTTTGCTCCAATTATCCCCAGCCTGAAACCGTTTTTTATTACATGGTTGCAACACTTCTTGGAAATTCTCTTGTTGTATTGATTTTCTCTGAACATCTTGTGATACATGGTTGTTCACTCTTACTTGTTAGTAAGAAAGCTAGAGTAATGTAACTGTCTGGCATAGCTTACCTTTGCCACTGTATACCTCCTCTGAGCAAGAAATTTGAACATAAACTATATGTACCCTGGTGGAAATGTTGACTGGTAAACAGGCTTGAATTTAATATGTAAAATTTAATATGAGTAGTAGACAGACAAGCTGGTAGCTTCCTATAGCCCTCCTCATACAAATCATTCAAATTCTTTAGAGAAGAGCTATTTTCAGCCTTTATCATATGACATTTGTACCAGTTGTCTGAGAATGAAAGGTCCTAGAAACTTAGCCAGCTGTTCAGTAGTCATTTTTACTAAATGCCCTCAATATTGCCCTGAAGCCTGTATTGGGAAAGCTGTTCTGGGTACTCTTCTGGACAAAACAACCCCATCTTGTCTCTAGCCCTCATCTGTCACTCCAAAATTTGCCTCCTCCACCATCACAATAATCTCACCAGCACCCTGGCTCGTGCCATTCCGTTAGGCATTGTGGAATAGTCATAGTTTCCTGACTCTTCTGCTTTCCTGCCTCATTCACATTTAATTATCTTCTCTTTCTATACTTCTGGTTCCTTTCAGTGTGATTTGGGAGAGAGAAAGGTAAATGCTTATACTCACTCTGCCATCCTGTCTTACCAATAGCATGCATTTATAATGTTATTTTAAATTTTTATGCTTTTCATTTTTTGTTTGTTTTTAAAGAATTTTAGGAGCATTGAACTTAGATTTAAGTGTGTCATAGTGTTTTTTCCCTTTCCTTTTTATCCTTTATAGATGCTGTTGTGAACTGAATACTGAACAGACCCAGCCAATACTTTGTTAAGTGACTAACTTTTAAAGCTCACTAACATGAACCATAACTGAACGTATTACAACAGAATGTATAAAAGTTTTGTTGTGGCAAATTTGATTTCTGGCAAAGGTAAAACAACTGGAAACAAACATCTGTATTTAAAATAATATACTGTATGCTTGAAATGAGTATTGCTTAAAGCAGTCTGTGGTTTTGTCTAATTCTGTAATTATAAAGTAGAAAAATGTAGAGGGAATTGGGTTGAAGCTGGTGAAATTAATAGAGAGAGAGACTAGGAGTAAACTGACAAACGATGGAGAAATTTACCTAAAGGTAAAGATTTAAAAACAAAACAAACACCCTCATTATCTGACTACTGCTTCCTTTATTATATAATATCATGTAACTATTATTTATATATAGTTACATAATATATAAATAATATATAAATTGTATAATATAATTATATTATATAATACATAGAAAAAAAATATATATATCCTCTCAGTACTGGAGATTGAACCCAGGGTGTTGATCTAGATTTGAGCTCCTCCTACTTCTTACTGTTGAGCTACCTCCCTATTCTTTTAAAAAACTATTTTGTCTTAAGACAGGATCTTACTAAATTACCAATGCTCTTTCAAACTTTCAGTCCTCCTTCCACAGCCTGTAGAGTAGCTGGGATTATAGGCATGTGCCACCACATCTGGGTTAGAAGCAGCTTTGAAGTGACCCTCACCCTGAACACGTAGAATTTAAGATAACAGAAAAAATAGATCTCAATTCCTGTAGACGATCTTGGGTATATATGGATTCAGGGAAGTGCTTACATGAACTAGCAAAGGAAGGCAAACTTCTTTTAATACTTCTTAATTAGGTCAAAATTCCATTAAAGGATTTGTGTTGACCTCATAAATAATTAATGTGAAACTTAATTTTCTGGAGTCACAGGTGCCTGATCAAGGATGGAGGCAATTTACATAACCATACAGGGTAGTCTTACTGCATAGGTACATTGCTGAAATGCATGGAGCTCCGTGTAGAGCCTACTTTGGCCTCATGGCAGAAAACTTCTGCTGAACACTTCGGAGACCAGCTAGGGATATCACTGTAATTTCATAGCATTATTTGTATTTTCCATGACTTTGATTGTTTGCTTTTTTAATCTCTGGAAATTATGCAGTAAACTGCGAACAGTAAGCACAGGAGTGGGTCATGGCTTCTGTGTATAAAGACACTGAGCAGCAACGCAGATAACTCAAGGTGAATCAAAGACAAAAGTAGAGATTCCTTATGTGTTAAATTTTTCTGCTTTTTGAAAATCACCTATAGTACCTTTTAGGATATGTGCTGCCGAAGCGAGCACAATATAGTACCTTTTAGGAATGACTGGACAGAAACATTTTTTGAAATCTGTCTTTCTTTTCATGATTATCTAACTTTCTAGTGATAAGTTGGCTTAAGCATGTAACTTTATGAAAATTACAATAAGACTCTTTTAATTATAATACTCTAAATTAGCATCATGTAATATGAAGTGCTCCTGCCTGAAAATTTTATATTTAATTTTAATCTTGCAGAATTACACTGTAATTGTATAGTCTTACACTGTCAAAAGGAGGCTTAAAATGCATATTTTATCTTTACATATGGTAAAATTTTCTCGAATTAATATACTGCTAATCTTTTCATTGAATATAAATATGGACTCCACTCTGATGTAGTTAATGTAACCTATACTGTTCAGTAGAGAACAGAAATGTTAAATCACACATAAAAAGTGGCTAAGAGTATTTCATTACCAAACCAATTCTGCAGTTTCCATAGACTTGTGGAAAATGTTATTCACCTCCTGGGGAAAACCTTTGGCAGAAAGCTAAGTTTTGCTTGGCATCCTATTTGCATCAATTTGGTCTCTGGTTAGCTTGTTCTTGATGTCAGTTGTGTATACACACTCGCTTCATGTGTTGAAGGAAAAACAATTTTAGTTCTCAACCCATATTTATTTTTCTACTGGTATTTAATCTCTGTGCTGAGTTTAAGATTTAGGATTCCAGTGTGATAATTTAAATGTGTACTGTTTGCAATAATGACTGTTTCCAAGTGATTACATGGGATTCTGGAGTTTTGCTGCTTCTTCTATTACAAACTCTTTATCTAAACATCCTTGTGGTATAAAATAAGAACCTCATATGAAGCAAAGTTATGTTTCTAGGATGCAATGAACCTTTTAGAAGTCTCAGCTTCTCAGTAGTATAACCCCAGAAAGCACATTAAAATAATTTCCAGGTAAAGATAGTCAATGAAAGAAAGGTGGAGAAAAGCAATGAAAGACAGCAATAAAATCTGCTAATAGTGTTACAACAAAAATGATTTATGTGTAATGAAATGAGAAGCATAAATATCATTATTAATCCTATAATTGGAACTTTTGGTGCCTAAATAAAATTATTTGCACCTTATATTGCTTTGCTTTTTAATTACTGAAAATTTGATTATCTGTAATATCCATTACTCTTTCTAAAATGAGGTCAAATGTGTACATTCATAATATTGAATGTTAATATTGAGATGATAAATTTAAAATATAAGGAACACTAAAATTGAATGGCTGAGTTAGTTACTTCAAGTCACCATATTTTATTTCCATAAGTAAGAGCTAGATTAGGTGTCTATTAAGTTGATACCAGAGGGAAGTGAATGTGCATATAGGTTAATGTTTTTCCTTGGTACCTGGCCTCACCCCTGAGTTAGCCCAGAGTAGAATTTATAGCTACTTAACTGTGCTATTTCATTGTCACTTTGATATTATATTAAGATTTCAGTTTATGTTCTAGGGAGAATTTAATTTTCTTTTTCTTTCTTTCTTTAAAAAAATTTTTTTTTGTGGAACCAGGGATCAAACTCAGGACCTTGTGCTTGCCATTTAATTTTCAATTATGCAGACTTTCAGCTTACTCTTTAATCCTGAATTTAAGGATCAGGCCATCACTCTCTAATACCTCAAGTTATTTCATATGAGTTACGCAGCCCTGCCAACACTTCACCATTTCTTGCATCAGAGAACACATTTTTAGTTTATTCTTTTACAGTACATGATTCATCGTCAAGTTTGTACTTACGTGATTTTATTGTCAGGACTCTAAAAGTCAAAACATCAGTCATCTTCTGTTCATTAGGGTTCTCCCATAAAACAGAAGCAATGATACACATAGATATGTATAGATACAAGAGGATTTTGTTATTGGAATTAGCTCTCACTATTATGGAGGTCAAGAAGTTCCACCAAATGCTGTCTGCAGCTGCATATCTAAGAAGTTTGATAGTGTGGTTCAGTTTGCGTTTGAAGGCATGAGAGGATCTGATGGTATAATCTTGAGTCCTTAGGCCCAAGAACTGCATTGCATTGTGCTGGTGCAAGTTCAGAGTACAAAGGGCCAAGAACCATGAGCTCTGATATCTGAAGACAGGAAAATATGGATGCCCTAGTTCAAGAAGAGACAGCGTCCTTCCTCCTCAACAGATTGAATGATGCCCACTCACGTTGGTGAGGGCAGATCTTCTGGATTGTTTACTGATGCTCACTTCTTGAAACACTTTCACAGACACACCCAGAAGTAATATTTTAGCAGTTACCTACCTGTCTCTCAGTCTGGTCAACTTGACACAATTAACTATTATACCTTCCTTCCAAATATGAACTGTTTGTTTGACATGGTGGTAGGCAGTGGGGTATGTACATTTATGTTTTTCTTCTATGTGATTTTAAAAATTGACACAATCTGTGGTATGGTTAGAACATTATTATTCTTACTACAAAAATAAAAACCCAAAGACTTAAAAGATGAGGTAGCCAGTCCAAAATTATATGAGTGGTAAGATAAGGAGATATGATTTGAAAGTCAGTCTTTGACTCTGAAGACCTTACTATGAACTAACATATGCTTACCTTCTAAATACCTGGAGGATCCCTGCGAGTTATTATAATTAAATAGTACATTTGTTCTATAGCTTCATTGATGAGTAAAAATAGTCTCATGTTCGATGATTGATAGTTTTTAAATATTCATAACACTGAAAGTACAACTACAACTCTCAAGGAAAAGAACATAGCTCTGTGGGCCTGAATAATGTTAACTGAAGAAGCCTGATCAGACAGAGGAAGGAAGCCTAGGAATTAACTACTAGGCAATGATGGAGGAGCATTCCAGAGGGAAAACCAAGCGCAGAGATCTCATGTAAGGAGAAAGCACGACACTTGGAGGTAAAAATGGAGGACAGTAGAGGTGAAGTAGAAATCAGAGAAGCGATGGGGAAGACAAGCATGGTAAACCAGGGAGTGTAATAACCAAATCATGGCATCCTAGTGAACCTTTGAAAATTATTTTCTTTTTATAAGAAGAGCAATAGAAAGCCATGAAAGGTTTAAATCAGACTGTGGCATGATTAGATTTGTGATTAATTGAAGTGACCATTTATCAGTGTATCATGCAGTTAGGTTCTTAGTGACCTTCAGAGATATGGTAGACATTTCCATTATCAACTTTTGTTGAATATTCTTACAGAAAGGCCTGTTTGGGTTTTTGTCCCCTCTTTGCTTGCAACTTGCTAACATTGTGCATGTGTGTGTGTGTGTGTGTGTGAAGTCTTCAGATTTTCAGCTGAAATAATATGTGCAAATGCCCTTTGTAGAACTGTAAAACACTGCTTGTTGGTCATCATTTTGTGTTGTACCTTGGTATTCAGTATCAACATAATGAATTTAGTCTATTAACCAATTGGAAAGTAAAGAGTATAGATTCAGTTGGTGGATGAGCTGGACAGTCAAGGAAGGGTCATAATCTGAGTGTTAAAAAGGCATTTTTTTTTCTTAAATTCTTTTATTGGTACATTTTAGGTGTACAACACATTTACATTTCTCATTGGGAATTGTACCTTTACAGGATGCATCTTTTTTCTTATTTTTCCCCATTCCTAGCCCTCCCTTCACCCCCTCTATGCTTCCCTATTTACAAAGACTTTATTTCCATTTTTTCCATTTCTCATCATTTTTCCTTTCTCTTCTTTCCTTTCCCCTGCCCCTCCCTCTACCCCTACCCCTTTGGACCTTTTCTTCCTATTTTGCATTATCGACTATTCATTCTAATCATTGGTATATTTTAGGTATACAATATAATGACATTCATCATTGGAAATTTGCACCTTTACATAATCTCTCTTGGTTCTTATTTTTCACCCTTGCCCAGCCCTCCCTTCAACCCCTCCATTCCTCCCTATTTACAAAGATTTTGTTCCTATTTTTTCATTTTCTCATATTAATTCCATTCCCTTCTTTCCTTTCCCCTACCCCTCCCACCTCCTTCCCCTTTGCCCCTATTCTTCCTATTTCATATTACCTATTATACGTTTTGGTCCTATTTACACTTTCAGTTTCTCACACCAGAGAAGCTATTCGGTATTTATCCATGTGTGTCCTATTTCTTTCACTTAAGAGTATCACCTCAATGTGCATCCATTTAGCTATAAATGTCTCTAATATCTCATTTTTTATGGCCGAATAGTACTCCATTTTATAAAAAACCACATTTTCTTTATCCAGTCTCCAGTTGTTGGGCATTTGGTCTGTTTCCAATTTTTAGCTATCACAAACTGTGCTGCTATGAACATGGGTGTACATATATCACTGTGGTATGATTCTTTTAATTCTTTGGGGAAGATACCCAGCAGAGGAATAGAGGGGTCAAATAGGACTTCCAGTCCTAGTTCTAAAAAGGCATTCTTTGTGGTGAGGTTCAGACCCAGGTCTAGAGGGAGTGATAAGTGAATATCAGAAACATTGGGAAGGGAATAGAAGTAACTGTAAATCTCTCATTTTTGTTGAAGGTATACAGTAGACTAAGAAGGGTCTGATAAGTTTTGTTGGTGATTTTTGTCTTAGAATGTTAAATTCTGCATGAATACACACATACATATTTCTAGACAGATTCTGTTGTGGTATATGGAGGGCGCAAACATTGTGTGTTGCCATTGGCTATTGTTTATACCCCCTAAACCACTTGTGAAGGAAAAGAGGTAAGCAATTGTTAGTAGGTGGGTGAAGTATGGGACCAGAGCAATCTGGAAATAGCCAATAGTTGCAACATTAGGTAGTAGTTGCAACATGAGGTCAGTGTCCATGTCTATGGCACCTGGTTCTGTGTTTGAAAACTAATAGGTGCTCAATATGTACTTATCAAAAAATGAATGAATGAAGTGAAAGTGATTCTGGTGTTGAGATTATACAGAAAAATGAACTCAGAACACAAAAACCTTGTAACTGCAAAACAAGTGGTGTTTTGTTGAGGAAAGCAATAAGAATCCATGTATGAGGACCAGAAAACAAAATCAACAAGGAGCTGGTATAAAGGCCAATTCACTACACAATTGCTCACCTTAGGTCTTTAAATTCTTTGGGATTAGAAGTCCTATATAGGACTGAACTTGTAATTGGATGACAAGAGGATGGGGTTTAATGATGAGAAGAATGAAGTTATGAGTCAATATTGTAAGCCGATCTCTTTTATAAACTGATTTTTTTCTTGATTCAGCAAAAGAAGTGTCTTTTAAATTTGTTTTCGTTTCCTCATTGTTTTGTTCTGCCTTGGATTGTATTAGATATTTTTATACCTGCTATGAGTGCTACTCACTGGGTATAGTAAATAGCTTTGAATGTGGACACACATTTCTATTTTTTATTTCTACCTTCCTCAGTTAATAGTGTATAAGAGAATTTTATGGCAAAGAATCTGGTTTCTTTCTTCTGACAGCCTTTATCAGTTGGAAACATGATAGCTTCTGATGGAAACTATCTGTATTTTAGCATAGGAGATCTGGACACTACATAGTGAGACCCTGTCTCAAAAAAACCAAAACCAAAAAATAAAAAGACAAATATCCTGAGGACACATAGTATATTGGAGCTGAGAGGACGCCAAAGATTATATAAGATGTTTATTGGTGAACAACTTGGAATATAAAGTGAAGACTCAAAGGATTCATTTGGCTCTGTTCATTCTGTTTCCAGTGGAAATATGAAGTACGCATAAAATATGGAGCCACTGAAATCGTCTCTTCCAATCAGCTCTGTTTCTTTTGTAATCATCCACAAAATTTGGTTACATTGAAATTTTTCCTGGGGAAAAGGTAACTGGCAAAATTTCATTTATTTAAGTAGATCGAATAATAACACACTGATGGGCATTTTCACTGGGTAATTAATATAAACTTAACTGGTCATTTAGGGTTTTTTTTAAAAAAAGATTTCTAATTGTAGATTTGCAGTTTAAGAGATATTTAAAATGTCTTATTACAGATTGGCAATTTAAGAGATATTTAAAATGTATGTAGGATATAAATTTTAAGATTATACACCAGAGAATTTTTCACATACACTGAAATCAGCTTACTGATTTCTATCTTTAAAAAGTGAAGCCAGAGGATAATCATTCTTAAGGATGTGGTAAGGAATGTGATTTCCATTGAATCTTCAGAAACTTATTTAAAGCACAATGTGAAATTCTATAGATAGATTTTGGAAAGCAGATTTAAGATTTTTGAGTAATGTATGCAAAGTATTTTGTAAAGACTCTCTAATCTTAATGATACAGTAAGGCTAATTTGATCATGTTAGTTTTTATATTTAATAGGCTGCTTTTAAGATGTCTTTGTTTTGATCTTCTGTCTCACCTGCTTTTCTTTTGAAGCTAGAATTGTCTTTTGTCTCATATAATCTCCAGTCCCCTACATGAGGATGGAAACACATTTCTTTTGTGGATATTGACCTCATGTTACTCTCTCCATTGGTATTTTATAACAGTTATATGAGTTGATTAGATGGTTTCTCTTCAATATTGAATTTATTTTTGATTTCAGCGTAAAAATATAATAATTTTCCAATTCCTCTCATAGTTACACTGGAGTATATAGATACCATCTTTTCAGGGCCCAATTTCTCAAATAAGTGGTTTAAACCATTTTTCTTTGCTGCCTCACAACTCACTGCCAAACACCCTGTAATTTGGCCTTTCCATCTCCACTTTAGAAAACCTTAGTTATGGAAGCTGCACTGATCTCCCAGTTACTAAACCAATTGGCCTGTTCTTAGCTCTATTGCTTTTAGAACTTTCTGCTGAAGTTGATCATATATTTCCTCTTGAAATGCACTTTTTGGTAGTAGTATGAACCCAAGATATTTGTACTGAACTGCATTCCTAGTCCTTTGTATTTATTTGCTTGTTTTTATTTTGAGACAAAGTCTTGCTTAGTCACCTGTGATCTCCTGCCTCGGTCTCCCAGAATGCTGGTATTATAGGCATATGTCCCTACACCAGTCTTTGAAATACTCTTGTACATCAATCTTATGACATTACACTAACTTGGTTCTTCAATCTTTATCATTTTTCTAAAATAGTGATTTTATTATTATAATAGCATGTTTTATAAGAATGATTCACACCAATGTCTTATTAAGTAAAAAAGAAGAAAGCTGAAGATTGGCACAAATCCCTAATCAGAATTACCTTCCATTAATAAATGAACATTCTCTATAGTTCAGATGGATGGACAGTTCAAGTGAGGGATAGATAGATAGAAATAGTTTTAAGTGGGTTGGGGATTTAGCTCAGTGGTGCTGCCGCCTGCCTCACAAACACAAGGTCCTGAGTTCAATCCCTGGTACCAAAAAAAAAAAGGGGGATCATACTATATACTACTTGATGCAGATAAACTCTAAGTCCATCTCGAATTTTTGTTACCTCCTGGCGTTCACACATCTGGCCAGGAGTTTTCTTTTTGGGAAGATTTGAAACTACACATTCAACTTCTTTGATAGAATGTCATTCATTTACCAGCACATTTTTTTCTTGAGTGAAATTTAATAGCTTGTATTTTTCAAGAAATTTATTAGTGCTGGAAATTTAACTCAGTGGTTCTGGCACCTGCCTTGCAAGCACAAGGTCCTGAGTTTGATCCCCAGTACCAAAAAAAAAAAAAAAAAAGAAATTTATTAGTGTCATCTAAATTGTCTATTGGCATAAAATTGTTGATAGTATTCTTTTATAATTCTTTTAATTTCTGTAGAAACTTTAGTGATGCCACCTCCTTTAATGCTTATTAGTAAATTTTCTGTTTGCTGATTAGTTCAGAAAGTTTATCAATTTTATTAATCTTCTCAACCAGATTTTGATTTGATCAATTTTTGCTATTTTTTTCTGTTTTCTGTATTATTGATTTTCACTTTGATTTTACCCTTACCTGGACTTAATATATTGTTTTTCTAGATATTTTTTAAATGTAGAAGCTCAGGTCATATTTTGGAATATGACATTTAGTGCTATATGTTTCTATATACAGAATACTAATTTTAAAATGTCATTTTATTTCAATTTTTTTAATAATTTCACTTTTTTCTTCTTTGACTTTTGAGTTATTTCAAAGAGTGTTGCTTAGTTTTGCAAACCATTGGGAATATCCCACCTATGTTTTTCTGTTGCTTTCTATGTTTCTGTTATTAATTGCTAGTTTAGTACTATTATTATCAGAGAACATACTTTATATAATTTGTTTTCTTTTAAATGTATTGAATTTTATTCCCAATATAGTTGATTCTTGCTTTTTATTCAACAAGACAATCTCTGCATTTAAGTTATACCATTTACATTTTAACATTTTTTTTTATTAGTATATGTTTACAGTACATAATAATCCCCTCCCTCCAATCCCCTTTCCCCTCCCACTTACAAAACCTTTATTTCTACTTTTTCCTTTTTAAAATTTAAATCTTCTTTCCCATCTTTTCCTCCCCCTTTCCTATCTCTTGTTCTTCTTCCCATTTGGACAAGGTCTTCCTACTTCCTAACATCTACCCTCCATTTTTTTCCTTACTTTACTTTGTGTTCCTCACACGAGAGAAACAATGCAGTATTTATACTTGTGTGTTTGATTTATTTCACATACGATTACGATCTCCAGGGGCATCCATTTACCTAAAAATATCTTGTTTATCCTTTTATATGGCAGAGTAATATTCCCTTGTATATAAGTAACACATTTTCTCCATCCATTCATCTTTTGATGGGCATATGGGCTGTTTCCAAGATTTAGCTATTATACATTGTGCTGCTATAAACATGGGTATGCATGTATCACTGTGATATAACTTTAACTCTTTTTTGAAGATACCCAGAAGGGGAATATCTAGGTCAAATGGAATTTATAGTTTTAACTTTTTAAGGAATCTTCATACTGCTTTTCATAGTGGTTGTACCAATGTACACTCCCACATATAATGGAGAAATATTCTTTTATTACCACAGCCTTGCTAGCATTTGTTATTGGTTGATTTCTTGATGATAGCCATTCTTCCTGACATGAGATGGAGTCTCAATATTGTTTAAATTTGTATTTCTTGAATGACCAATGATGTTGAAACATTTTTTCTTCTTGGATTGTTCCCTTTACAGGGATGTAGTGTCCTTCTTTGTCTCTCTTAATCAGTGTTGGTTTGAAATCCACTTGATCTGCAAAGAGGATAGCTACATCTGCTTTTTTGGGGGGGTTCTTGTCATGTGGAGTATTGTTTTCCACCCTTTCATTTTCAGACTATGAGTTTCTTTTTGAATTAAGTGTGTTTCTTGTATGCAGCATATTGTTGGATCTTGCTTCTTGACCCATTCTGCCAGTCTGTTTCTTTTGATTGGTGAGTTGAGACCATTAATATTGATGGTTATAACTGATATGTATTGACTTATAATTGTCATGACTTTTTCTTTTTCTTTGATTCTCCCCCTTTACGTTTAATTTCTTGTCGTGCTTGGTGGATTCATTTTGCTGGGCTTCTAAAATTTTTTGGAGTGCTGGTTTGGTATTCATGAAGTTCCTAAGGTGCTCTTTGTCATGAAAGTATCTTATTTCACCATCAATTTTGAAAGATAGTTTTTCATGGTATATCAATCTAGGCTGAAGGCTGTTTTCCTTTAGGGCTTGAAATACATCACTCCAAGCTCTTCTTGCCTTGAGGGTTTGCGTTGAGAAGTCTGCTGTGATTCTGATGGGGTTTTCTTTGTATGTGATTTGTTTCTTTTCTCTCACTGATTGTAGAACCTTGTTCTTCTGTTGAGTTTCAGGAATATTAACAATTATATGCCTATGTGTAGAGTTTTTTTTGATTAAGGCTAGTTGGAGTCCTGTATGCATCACTTATCTGTATGTCAAGTTCTTTTCTCCTGCTTGGGAAGTTTTGTGCCATCTGTTCTGTGAACAGTTTTTTTATGTCATCTGCACTCTCTCCTGTTTCTTCATTGACCCCAATCAGACTTATGTTATTCTTCTTTTCATCATCTAGCAGCTGCTGGATTGATTTCTCGTGGTCCCTTAGTGTGTTAAAGAAATTTTTCTTTTCCTGGTCACTAATTGCAATCTTATCTTCTATATCTGAAATTCTGTCCTCATGTTGGCTCATTCTGCTGTGTAGACTTTCAATGGAGTTTTTCATCTCCTGGAAATCTGTTTGTATGTGTTTTATGGATTCCATTTGTTTCCTACATTGGGATTCCATCATGTTCCTCAGCTCTTCTCTAGATTTATTAATCATGTCTTACACTAAGGGCACAATCTCTGCTGTTATCTGAGAAATTATTTCTGATTTCATTTTTTCCAGCTCCTCTTTTGTTGCCAGTTCAGGGAGTCCAGGTGGTTCAGTATCAGAGTGTTCCATCTTTTTTCCCTTTGAGGTTGCTGTTGGTGATCTGCAAGTCTGGTTCTGAGGCTTGTTTATGTCTCTTCTCATTTTGATGGGGGTGGGGGAGGTGTTGCTGCTGGTGCCCTCGCCACTCACCTCCTCTGTGCTGGGAGCAGTGGTACGTTGGCCCAGAAGCCTCCTCCTCTGTACTGGGAGTGGTGGCATGTTGACCCGGAAGCCTCCTCCTCTGCACTGGGAGTGGTGGTACATGGGCTCGGAAGCCTCCTCCTCTCTACTGGGAGCAGTGGTACATCGTCCCGGAAGCCTCTTCCTCTGGGAGTTTGTAGAAGTTTCAGTCCATAATTGACCAACTCCAAAGCAGGGTTGACAGTCAGGCATGGCAGAGCAGGAACAGCATGGTGCACACAAGGCAACAAAGGTAACAATGAGATTTTTTCATATGTTTATTGGGTGTTATGACTTCTTCTTTTGTAAGTGTATATCATTTCAGATGCCCATGTTTTAGATTGGGCCTTTAAATTTGGGGGGTCTGATTGTTTTTACTTCTTTATATATTCTAGATATTAGTCCTCTGTCTGAGGAGTAGCTGGCAAAAAGCTTTTTCCCATTGTATAAGTTGACTCTGTTGGTGGTTTCCTTTGCTGTGCAGAAGCTTTATACTTTGATGTGATCCCACTTGTTTATTCTTTGTAGTACAGTTTCCTGTACAAATAGGGCTTTCTTAATAAAGTCTTTGCCTGGACCTATGTCTTCAAGAGTTTTACCTATTTGTCTTCAACTAGAGTAAGTCTGTTTTAACCAGTTTGATTTTAGTTTAGTGCATGGTGAGAAATATGGGTCTAGGTTCAGTCTTTGGCATTTGGAAAGCCGCTTTTCCCAACAGAATTGTTAAAGAGGATTTCTTTCCTTCAGCAAAAGGATTTGGCCCCTTTGTCAATGATAAGGTAGCTGAGTATGTCTGGAGTTTTTTTTTGCATCTTGTATTCTGTTCTATTGAACTACAAGTCTGTTTTTATTTTTTTCCCAACACCATACTGTTTTCATCACGTAGCTTTGTAGAATAACTTGCAGATTGGGGTTGTGATGCCCCCTCTCCTACCCTTGTTCAGAGTTGCTTTTGCTATTCCCAGGTTTCCTCTAGCTCCATACAAATTTTAGGATTATTTTCTCTAGGTTTGTGAGGAATGCTATTGTTATTTTGTTTGGGACTGCATTAAATCTATATAACAGTTTTAGATGTATGGTTATTTTTACTATTGGTTCTGCCTATCCAGGAACATGGGGTATCTTTCCATTTTCTTATATTCTCTTCAATATCCTTTTTCAGAGTATATATTTTCATTGTAGAGGTCTTTCCCCTCCTTGATTAGGTTAACTACTAAGTATTTCATTTTTTCTTGATGCTATTGTGACAGGTGTTGTTTCTCTAATTACTCTCTTGATGAGTTTTATTAGTGTGTTGGGTTTTTTAATTTTTTAATTTAATTTAATTTTTATTTTTTGTATTGGGGATCAAACTCAGGACCTTCCACTTGCAAGGCAGGTGGCAGGACTACTGAGCTAAATCCCTGGCCCTTCTTGATATGTTGGAATGTTATTGATTTTTGAGTGTTGACTTTGTATCCTGCTATGCTATCAAATTTGGTTATTTATTCTAGGGGTCTTTTGATGAAGTTTTTAGGGTCTTCTATGTAGAGGAACATGCCATCAGCAAATAATGATAATTATTCTAATAATAATTCTTCCTTTTCTACCCATATTCCTTTTATTTCTTTGTCTTGTATAATTGCTCTAGAAAATGTTTTGAGAACTATATTGAACAGGAGTGGTGATAGTGGGCGTCCTTGTCTTATTCCTGATTTTAGGGTGAACACTTTCAGCTTTTGTCCCGTTAATATGATGTTGGCCATTGATTTGTCATAGATGGTTTTTTTCAGCTTGAGATAAAGACCTTTCCAATTTTCTCTCAGGCTTATTTTGATCATGACTCTGTGTTGGATTTTGTCAAATACTTTGCCTATTGAGATGATCGTGTTGTTTTGGTCCTTGCTTCTGTTTATGTGATATGTTACATTTATTGCTTTGCATTTCCCTGGAATGAATCCTACTTGTTGAAGGTGTATAATCTTCTTAATGACTTGTTGCATTCTGTTTGCCAGTATCTTACTGAGGATTTTTGCATCTATGTTCATTAAAGACATTGGCCTGTAGTTCTCTTCTTTTGGTTGGGTCATTTTCCAGTTTTGTTGTCCAGGTAATGGTTGCTTACGGGAATGACTTTGGGAGCTCTGTTTCCCTTTAATTTCATTAAAAGTTGGAGGAGTATTGGTATTAGATCTCCTGTAAAGTTCTTGTGGAATTCAGCAGTGAATCCACTGGGACTTGGGGTTTTCTTAGGTGGTCTTTTTTTCTTTTCTTTCTTATTTTTCTTCAGTTTTATTGATTGATATTGGATTATTCAGAATTTTTATATATTCTTGATTTAGCTTTGGTAATTCATATGTATCTAGGAATCTATCCATTTCATCTGAATTTTCCATTTTATTAGAATAGAGGTTCTCAAAGTAGTTACTAATGATCTTCTGGATTTCTTCAAAATCTGTTGTGATTTTGCCTTTTCCTTTTCTAATTGCACGGATTTAGGTCTTTTCTGTCCTTGTTTTGATAAGCTTGGTTAAGGGATAGGCTTGGTTTTTCTATTTAATCTTTCAAAGAACCAACTCTTTGATTAATTGTTTCTTTATACTATTTTTTGTAAATTGTATTCATTTCCACTCTGATCTTTATAATTTCCTTGCCATCATAGGTTTAGGTTTGGATTGTTCTTTTTCTAGAACTTTGAGTTCTTTGCTAAGTTCTTTATTAGTGCTTGCTGTATTTTTCTGATGTCAGAATTTACCACTATAAACTTCCCTCTTAAGACTGCTTTCATTGTGTCTCATAGGTTCTAGTATGTCATACTGGCATTATAGTTTGACTGTAGGAATTGTCTAATTTTCTTCTTTAATTTTATTTGTGGCCCATTGATTATTCAAGAGAGTATTATTGAATTTCTACATGTTTTCATAGTGTCTCTTGTCATTGATATCTAGTTTTATTGCACTATGATCTAATAATATGCCTGGGATAATTTTGATTCCTTTGCATTTACTTGAGCATGTTCTATGGGGGTAGCACATGCTGCTGAAGAGAATATGTATTTTGTTGTTATTGGGTGGAATAGTCTGTAGTTATCTATTAAGTTTATTCAAAAGTTTGCTTCAACTCTGATATTTCTTTGCTGCTTTTTCACCTGGTTGATCTGTCTATTTGTGACAGTGGGGTATGGAGGTCCCCCATTACAATTGTTTTGGGGCTTACCTGATTTATCATGTCCATTAGTATTTGTTTTGTGAAGTTGTGTGGGCTGGTATTTGGTGCATATGTATTTATCATTGTTATCTCTTCCTGTTGAATTGTTTCCTTAACTAATATTTAGTGACTTTCTTTGTCTCTTCTGATCAGTCTTATCTTGAAATCCACTTTGTCTGCAATTAGAATAGTTATTTCTGCCCTTTTCCAGATTCCTGTTGCATGGAGTATTATTTTTCATCCTTTGACTTTCAGTCTGAGAGGTGTTTTTTTTTGTTGTTGTTAAATGTGTCTCTGGTATGCAGCCTATTGTTGGATTTTATTTCTTGATTCACCTTGCTAATCTATTTCCTTTGATTGGTAAATTGAGACCATTCATATTGATGGTTATAATTGATAGGTATTGACTTATCCTTGTCATGTTATTTTTCCGCTATTGGTTCCCTTTCTTTCCCTTCTATTTAATTGCTTGCATAGAGTGGATTCACTCTAATCACAATTTTGGCATTGTTCTCTTCATTGTCTCTTTCTAGGATATCCTGGAGAACTTTTTGGAGTGCTGGTTTGGTGGTCATGAATTTGTTTAGCTGGTGTTTATCATGGAAATACAGCACACCCTTGACTTATAAACTTGATCAGTTCCCAAGGGCTGGTTGTAAATCAATACAGCTGAGATCTGGCTATTTACCTGGATACACACTATAGGTAACAATAGCCAGATGAATCTTTGATTAACCTAATTAACCCAAGTTGTTCATATGTCAGGCCAGTTGTAACTTGAGGGTCCATTGTATCTAATTTTTTTGTCAATTTTGAAAGATAATTTTGTGGATACATCAATCTGTATTGGAAGTTGTTTTCTTTTAGGCTTGAAACACTTCACTCCAAACTCTCCTTGGCTTTAGGGTTTGTGTTGGGAAGTCTACTGTAATTCTGATCACTGTTTCTTTTTCTTTTTTTTTTTTTTTTGGTACCGGGCATTGAACTCGAGTCCTTGTGCTTGTGAGGCAGGCGGCGGAACCATTGAGTTAAATCCTCGGCCCCTGATCAGTGTTTCTTTATAGGTAATTTGTTTCTTTTGAAAAACAGATTTTAAACTTTGTTCTTGTGTTGAATTTCTGGATTCTTGACTGTTACATCTCATTGTAGTTCTTTTGTTATCATGGCTATTTGGAGTTCTGTATGCTTCACTTATCTGTATGTCAAATTCTTTTCCCGTGCTTGGAAGGTTTTCTACTGTTACTTCTGTAAACAAGTTTTTTTATGCCCTTTGTTCTATCTTCTGATTTTTCATTGATTCAAATTAATCTTAGGTTAGTCTTCTTTGCTTCATCTAGAAACTCCTGGATTGACTTTTCATGGTCCTCTGCAATTTGTACGGTATTTTTATTAGTTGATCAATAACCACAGCTGTAGATCTGATATTCTGTCCTCATATCGATAATTTCTGCCATCTATAGAGTTTTGAATGCCCTGTATTTTTTGGAACTGTTTTATGGATTCCAGTTCTTCTGTCTGTTGGGGATTCAAGGGTTGCATGTCTTTCCTTATCTCTTGTATTTTTATTAGTATCTTCTCTAGACTAATTATTTATTTTATTAGTCATTATCTGTTTAATTATCTTTGCTGTGGATTTGCTAAATACCTTATTGATCTGTTTTGTTACTTCCACTGCTACCATTTCAGATATTCTGGCCGTGTGGCTTTTCATTTCTTCCCCCTTGATTTGCTATGGGGCAGATGGGAGCTTTGGGGGCGTAGTTTGCTTCTATGTTTTCTCATTTTTTATTTCTGTGCTGAGGCTTGCAAATTGCTTGTGGCAGGTAGCTTTACTGCAATATTGAGACCTTTTTAGGTAATAAATACTTTTCAGAGATTTTCTCTAGGTATAGCTAGCTATTGGCCTTTGGATCTGTTCTATCATCCATCCACCTTCATTTATTAAGGAGGCAAGGTTGCAGCCTATTTGCTTCAGTGCCCAGTTCTTTGGTAATGGTCTCTAGTATTGTTTTTGACTCCCCCCAATCAATCTAGATTTTGGCATACAGAGAAAAATCAATTGATAGCAATAACTATGCCACCTTGGTTAAAGTAGCAAAATCCCTAACAACAATAGCATCAAATACTAACTGGATAATGGCAAACTATAATAATTTTATTGTACCACATTTAATTATATGAATAAGATCAATAGTTACAGTACAAATTCTAAGATAAACCAGATATTTATATACAGTTAATATCTACTCAATAGAGCAACTTTACATCCATTTACAATAGAACAGCATTCAACCATAGTAAGAAATTGTTTACTATCTACAGATCATAGGCATAATTGGCTCAGACATGGAAGTGTGAAGAAGAAAGAAAAAATAGGTTTTGAAAAATTAAGCAATGGAAGATGGGAAGAAGATAGTAAGATTTTATAAAAGGTCCTATTAAGGAGTAAAAGAGAATTAGTAGTATTAGATAATAGTATCAGAAAAAACCAACTAGGAAATGGATGAATAATAAGGAATAGAGATTAAACTAGAGGAAAAAATACTAAGGAAACAAGTTGAAAGACAGTCTGAGAGAGAGAGAGGGAGAGAGAGAGAGATTTTCAAAGAAATAAAACAAAGTAATATTAAAGAGGGGGAACAAGAAAATGGGTGATAAAATTCCAAACTCTACTAAAAGAAAATATATAATAAGAATAAAAAATGCCAATAGAGGAGAAAAAATTGAGTCAAAAGAGGGGAGAAAAAAATTTCTGTGTATTTCCAGAAGAGTGTTTTTCTTCTAGAGTCTGTAGTCTTTAATTCCACAAATCACATTTCTCTTTACCTCTCTTTGTAGCCTGTGGGTTATGTGGGGACTGTTCTGTTTGGAAGGGGGTCCCCTGTCTGTAAACCCCTATTTGTGGCAACTGTCGAAGCTGGAACACAAGTCTAGGGAAGATGTGAGGCATTGGATTCTGAGGCACTAGGCATGGATTCCTGCCATCTGGGTGCCCATGCTAGATACTTGATGTATATTCTGGTGTCTGTGGGACCAGGTGGGGAGGCTTGTGGAGACCCAGATGGGCCCAGGACTGATGGGGAGAGATTCTAGAAGGGCCAGGGAGGGTGCTAGGTTTGGGCGGTGTTTTATGGGTGTCCATGGCACCAGGCAAAACAGCCAGACCTTTAACCCTGGCTGCAAAGTAGCCAGAGGACTGGCCTAGTGCACCAGGTGGAAACTGTCTGGAACTGTAGAGAGGTCCTAGTGGAGCCTCCGATGTGCCCAGGGTGGGGGTGGGGTGCCTTGTGCTCAATAGGGGCTCAGTCAGGTCCAGTGAAACAGTTGGAGACTCATGTTTGCCTGGGGCTCCCTGTGTAGACCCATACTGCCCAGGATTGGTGGTGGACATCAGACAGAGTCTCTGGCAGGTCTGGGCTTGCATGGAATAATGAGCACTAGGTGGGAACTCTAACAATCTGTGGGTATCAGCCACAAGCTCAAACAGGACTATTCCTAGCTCCATGTGCCAGATGAAGATTTTAGTTGGTGTGGGACAAATCTGAGGCAGCCAGTAGTGACTTGGGTGTGCCCAGGGCCCAATATTGATGACTCTAGACACAAGCAATGTTTACTTGTTTGCCTTCTCACAGCCTGAAAACAGGCAGGTGGAGAGGGTGCCTCCCCCACCACTGGTGTATAATGGCAAGGATCCTGATGGACCGTAGCCTCCTCAGCACTTGGAGAAGGGACAGTGTAATGAAGAGGCCTGTATATTCTAACTCTATCCTGGGAGGGAAGGCTCTGGCATTCTTCTGGGTTCCCTATGGCTATTTGGAAAGTTCTCAAGTTGGCTGTTCCCACAGTTGGTAAGTGTTGGGGCCCTGTGGACCAGCCCTGGCACCTCTTTTATGTATGTATTTATTTATTTATTTATTTATTTATTTATTTTTAAATTTTGTATAGCTAAAAGGTTGCATCCTAACTTTTTTTAAATTAACTTTATTGGTACATTTTAGGTATAAAATACAGTTATATTCATCATTGGGATCTTGTACCATTACATGAGTCTCTTGGCTCTTTTTTTTTTCCCCTCCCCTTGTCCTCCCTTCACCTCCTCCACCCTTCCCTTTTTGCAAAGACCTTGTTTCCATTTTTTTCCTCTTCTCATATTTTTTCCTTTCCCTTTTTTCCCTTCCCCTACCCCTCCCAATTCCCTTGCTCTTTTAGATCTTTTCTTCCTGTTACACAATATCAGTTATACATTTTTAAAATTACAATATCAAGAACTAGGACACATTACCACAGATTTTACAGAATTTAAAAGGATATAGAAAGCATATTACAAAAATCTTTCTTTGAAATAAATTTGACAACTTCTAAGAAGTAACTTGGAAGACACATTAATGAAACTAACTCTGGAGGAAATATAAAATTTGAATAGCACCTATTAAAGAAAGTATATTCCTAGCTTGAAAACCTACCTATATGACAACAGCAGGCTCATAAACATTTTAACTGATAAATTATATCGAACAAAGAAGAAAAAAGAAGGAACACTTCTCCCCTCATTTTAGGAACTCAACATTGTGCTAATCCTAAAACTGGATAAAGATAATAGAAGAAAAAAGTATGAACATAGAGAGAAATTTGTTTAACAAAACAAACTATTGGAAGTCAGATCTGGCAGGATGTAGAAAGTGGTTTTGTTATAGGGATGGCAGTGTTGGTTCAGCATTGGAAGATCCACCCCCATAAGTCATCATTTAAACAGAGGAAAGGAAAAAGCCATATGATCCTGTCACTAGTTGGAGAAAGAGTATTGGACTAAATTCTACAGCTGTTCATGGTAAAAGCTATCAGGAGACTAGAAGTAGAACAGAACCTTCTCAACAGATTAAAGACATGTACTCCATACTTCCAGCAAGAACACCTTATATGAATGGAGAAGATACAATGCTTTCTCCTTAAGGTGGGGAACAAGGGCAGATATGCTTACTCTTTATCTGTCCATTAAACTTTGAAACCTAGGCCCCACCAAAATAGTCTGGCAATAAAATGACACAACTAGGATAGGATTGGCATGGCAGAAGCAAAATCTTTATAGGTAGATGAAATGATCATCTACAGAGAAAATACTAAGAAATCTCTAGGAGCCCCTAGAACTTGTACTTGAATTTAGCAGGATTAGAAAACACAAGGTATATATAAAAATTCAGGTCTGTGTATACTTGCTATAAATGAAGAATTGACTATTGAAATTTAAAAGTTATGTAGGAGTACAAAGGACCTAGAAAAGTTAAAAACAAAAACAAAAAAACAGTGTTGGAAGATGTTTATTACCTAATTTTAAGACTTCTTCTAAAGCTACAGTAATCAAGGCAGTGTTGGTATAAGGAAAGACATATAGATCATTTGAATAAAACATAGAATCTAGAAATAGAACCACACATATATGGTCCACTGAGTTTTGAAAGATTATTTAACATTAGCATTTTATAGAATATAAACTCAATTCAAGAGCCAAGGAAGAGATAGTGTTTTTAGCAAATGGCACTAGAACACCTGCTATCCATATATAAAAAATTAACCTCAACCCTTTATTTCCATACATAAAAATAAATTGAAAGGATCTGTGAACCCTAATATAAAAGACTAAAATTATAAAACTCTAAGAAGAAATTATAAGGGGAAATGGTTATGAATTAAGGGTAGGCAAGAAGTTCCAAGGATATAAAAAACATGATGTATAGAAAGAAAAATTGATAAATGAGATTCCATCAAAATTTAGAACTTTAAATGACATTGTTAAGAAAATGAACAGTAGTCCTTAAACAGACCATATTTATAATGCATATAACCTATGAGCAGAATATATAAAGAACTCTTACATCTCATTAATAGACAACCCAATTAAAAAGTAGACACAAGAAGATGACAAAAAGCCGGTACAGCACAAGGAAAGGTGTGAAACACTAGAATCAGAAAAATACTAATCAGTACAATAGCAAGATTGAATTATATACTCATTAGGGAGATGACATTAAATGTTTTAAAAGAAAAAATGTCAGCATAAGTGTGAACCAGTTAGAACTTTCTAATACTCCTAATGTGAATGTAAAATGACAAACCATTTTGGAAAACAATATAGAAATTTCATGTATTATTGTTAAGAACCAACAATCCTGTTCTTAAATTTTTACTTGAGAAGAATGAAAACACATGTTCACAATAGAGTTGTACATACAAGTTGACTATCCCTTATCTGAAATTCCTGGGACCAGAGTGATTCAAATTTTCATTTGAAATCCACTTGATCTGCAAAGAGGACAGCTACTCCTGCTTTTTGGAGGGGTTCCTGTCACATGGAGTATTGTTTTCCACCCTTTCACTTTCAGACTATGAGTTTCTTTTTGAATTAAATGTGTTTCTTGTATGCAGCATATTGTTGGATCTTGATTCTTGATCCATTCTGCCAGTGTATTTCTTTTGATTGGTGAATTGAGACCATTAACATTGATGGTTACAACTCATACATATTGATTTATCATTGTCATGACTTTTTCTGTTTGTTGGATTCTCCCCCTTTGTGTTTAATTTCTCATCACACCCAATGGATTCATTCTGCTGGGCTTCCTGGGGTTGTGATACTCATTGTCTTTTCCTAGGATATTGTCTAAAATTTTTTGGAGTGCTGGTTTCAAGTGCTGGTTTGGTATTCATGAAGTTCCTAAGGTGCTGTTTGTCATGGAAGTATCTTATTTCTCCATCAATTTTGAAAGATAAATTTGTAGAGTACATCAATCTGGGTCGGAGGCTGTTTTCTTTTAGGGCTTGAAATACATCACTCCAAGCTGTTCTTGCCTTGAGGGTTTGCATTGAGAAGTCTGCTGTGATTCTGATGGGCTTTCCTTTGTATGTGATTTGTTTCTTTTCTCTCACTGCTTGTAGAATTTTGTTCTTCTGTTGGGTTTCTGGAATCTTAACAATTATATGCCTATGTGTAGATTTTTTTTTGATCACAGCTACTTGGAGTCCTATATGCCTCACTTATCTGTATGTCAAGTTCTTTTCCCCTGCTTGGGAAGTTTTCTGTCATAACTTCTGTGAACAGTTCTTTTTATGTCATCTGTACTCTCTCGTGTTTCTTCATTGACTCCAAACAGTCTTATGTTATTCTTCTTTGCGTCGTCTAGCAGCTGCTGGATTGATATTTCATGGTCCCTTACAATTTTAAAGAAATTTTTCTTTTCTTGGTCACTAATTGCAATCATATCTTCTATATCTGAAATCCTGTCCTCACATTGGCTTATTCTGCTGCATAGACTTTCAATGGAGTTTTTTAATCTCCTGGAAATCTGTTTGCATGTGTTTTATGGATTCCATTTGTTTCCTATGTTGAGATTCCATCGTGTTCCTCAGCTCCTCTATTTTTTTAAATCTGTGTCCTCTCTAGATTTATTAATCATGTCTTGAACTATGGGCACAATCTCTGCTATTATCTGAGAAATTATTTCTGATTTCATTTTTCCAGATCCCCTTTTGTTGCCCTTTCAGGAAGTCCAGTTGGTTGAGTATCACAATTTTCCATCTCGTTTCCCTTTGGGGTTGTTTTATGTGATCTGGAAGTCTGGTTTTGAAACTTGTTTATGTGTCTTCTCATTTCACAGGGGCGGGGGTGCTGCTGGCACCTGCGTGGCTCACCTCCTCTGTGCTTGCGGGTGGTATCTTCTTTTTTTGTATGTGTTTTAGATAATAAAAGAGAGCTTTCAACTTTTTCCCATTCTGTATAATGTTAGCTATGGGTTTGTCATATATGGCTTTCTTTTGTTGCTGTATTTATGAATGAGATTTACAAAATTTACTTATTATTTTCTTTATACTGCAAAGATTGAAAACTAAATGAGAAAAGGAATAGTAACATATCTGTGTCACCAACACCACCTACCACAGTGTTTTTTAAGGTGTTATTGATCCTTGAATATGTGGATATTTTTCACAAAGGTATTTAAACCTGCTATTGTGTTTCCTGGTGAACATCAGTACCTTGGCTAATATCAGAACTTACAGTAGGTTTAATGGGAGATACTTGAAGCTATTTAATTTGTTACTTTTTTTCAATTTGTGCAAGCACAGTATAATTTAAGATATATACCTGTCACAAAATGGAAAATATGCACCTGAATCAATTTGGTTAAATGCTTGGTTAAAAGCTGTATAAAACACATAGTGAATCCATGACCTGTGCTGACAAATTGAATTTCAGAAAAAGAACATTTGTATCAGACAGCACTTACTAGAGAAACAAATTTAATATAAGATTTACAAATACATAAGAATTTACAAGATTGGCTTACAGTGGCCCCCCACAGGGTTGGCTGTGGAAGAGTGTGAAAGGTCTGTCTGTGTACTGGGGATCCGGAGGATGAAGTTGAAGACCTAGAGCTCATTATAATGTCTTGTGTGAGTTCTTACATATCAGGAGGCCAAAAGTTCTGTGATGGAAGGTTGAAGAGTGTGCTGGAAGCCTTCAGATGACATCCAAGGTGAAAGTGAAGACTGGAGCTCCTCTGAAGACCATCAAAGCAATCCTTCCTTCTTAGATCCCCTTTTGTAGCATTCTGGTGAGAATCCTACCTAGGGTGGATCTTCCACACTCAGAACTATGCTGGGACAATTTAGTTGGGTGTTACTTACTTAGATTGACACAATCAATCAACCATCACAGCATTATAAATTTGGGAATCAAGACATGATTATTTTATCTCAGATTATTTAGTAAGTTTTTGTAATTTTGGGGATCCATTTATTTTTCTGTCTCTTAATTAGCAAATGAAAGTTCTGCTAAAGTCCAGTGGATGACTTACTAGGTTATTACTATGGTACATTCCAGTTTGTTGATCTTAAAAACTTTAGGCTTTACCTCTTTTTAAAAAATTAAATTTTTTCCCCTTGGGCTGGTTCTAATTTATTGGGCCATATTGTGAAGTATTTGTTTTTGGAAGTACTTCTTTTGGAGATGATTTTATATTTAATCAATTTTAGAAATATATGTAAAATCAAGAATTCTCTTAGGAACTTTGAAGTTGGGGGTCATATGAAAGAAAATAATTTATCTTTTCAATGGTCACAAAAGGAAGAATTATCCAAAGTGAAATATTTGAGTAATTTCATTGCCCAAACTGACATCTTATATTGTTTTTTTTTTCTCTGAGCAAAGAAGAACCCAAGAAAAATATTGGCTTACTTCCAGTATCATTAAATGGCTTTGAAACTGTCAAACTCATGAAATTCCAGTAGTATGGAAGTGATTGCTTGATAGTGAGAAAAATGAATATCTTCTAATTATTGTAGTATCTTAACTTGCTAAATTAAAAATATATGTATGTTTAACCTTCCTTTTAAAAAATACTTTCCTTCTCCAAAAGAGAGAAAATCATTCTGAATGTAATTTTTTAAAGAAGTAGATACTCTTTATCTTATTGCAAACTTGCTGCTACTTCAGGTTTGCAAGTTGAAGAGGTGATATATATTATAGTTAGCCAACCTGTTCAGCTAATTGTACTGTTGCTATATTTGAACAAAACTGGAAAAGAAGAGCAACTTAAATGCCTTTTACATTTTCTCTAATAATCACTTTGTAAGAATAAGAAGAAATGGCCATTATTCTTTAAATTCTTATGTAGTTGTAGTAACATTAAGATAATGTATACTATGACATTCAGAGAAACCTTATGTTTAAATAATGACTAATTTTGTTCTAATTGGGCTGAGAGCTGAAATATTAGTCTATGTTTTCACCTTGTTTTCAGAGACATATTAGGAATATAAGAAAATTAGAGAAAATTTATACAAAGAACAGATTCTTAAAAATAGAAAGAAGAGAAGAGTGGTATGTAGTTACCAGGGACTAAACCTAGGACAAGGGTAAGTGGAAGAATTGTCTACTGTGTACAGAGTTTCTGTTGCACAAGATGAAAAAGCCATAGAGATGTGCTTCTCAACAATGTGACAAGTGCTTAACTCTACCAAACTGTACATTTATAAATAAAAATTGTAAAATTTTCATCTGCCTTGCAAGCGCAAGGACCTGAGTTCGATCCCTGGTACCAAAAAAAAAAATTTATGATATGTGTTTATTAGTACAATACAAATATTTTACCTGGTTCCTATAGTCTTTTCTCTGTAAATAAACTCTCTGGGTGAGCAATAACTAGAAATTTACAATGATAACCAGATGATCCTCTTACAGTGAATAATATTTACCTCTAAGTCATAATAGAAGAAAACAAAAGATTGGTCAGTTGTTTAATGTTTATTCAATTGTGATACAATCAGAACTATGAGTTCAGTCTAAGTAAACTCAGCATTATGACATTAATATTGTTACAAATTTGTCATTTGAGGAGGTTGGGATGATAACTACTTTATAAATCTTTAATTGTATTGTTAGTCAACAAGCAAAAACCAGAAAATGCAAAGAGAAGTAGATAACAGTGATAGTGTTAAGAGAGCAATGCATATAATACCAGTTTTCCATTTTGGCTAGTGGTATTAAACTCATGAATGAAATCATCTTTGTAATATGCTCAGAAATTGGTCATTTGAAAGAACTACTCTCTGTCCGTTCACCTCCGTGGGAATGTTAATGAGCAGTGAAGTGACGGAGAAGAACCACTAGCTATTGAATGATGCTACATCAACTTTATCTTAGTTTATTGTAAAAAGAAATGTCAGAAGTATAGTTTACATCTCAGTAATAGGGATCATTAGAGAATAGTTAATTTAAATACCCATCTGATGTTTAGCTCTTCTGAGACAATATTAAGAAGAGTATATTTAAAACAGTGACAGATTTCAAAGTAGTTGTCCTACAGGTTCTTTTGCTTGAAAGAGAAAACTTGATGCCCAATGAGAAATTTCATTTTATTCCTAGCTTGCCCTGACCATTAGTTATTTCTTCACTGGCTTATACAAAATCTGTATCATTTAATTTTTTGCTTTCCTAGGACAATCAGTGTTAGGTCTTAAAGACTTCTCCATTTAATACTCTTTCAAGTTTTTTTTTTCATAGTAGTTGCTTTCCTTTAAACATGCTCCATTTCTAAAATTCCTTCTTTTTACAATACTAAATGGTGTTGGGAAAACTGGCTATCCATGTGCAGGAGATTGATTCTAAACCCAAATCTTTCAACATGTACTAAATTAAAATCTAAAACTTAGATCAAATAACTTAAACACTTAACCTGGTTGAAAATAAAGTAGGTAAACTCTTGAAGTCATAGATGTAGGCAAGGACTTTCTGAATGAAACCCTCCTTGTACCGGAAACAGTACCAAGAATCAACAAAATGGGATTATATCAAATTAAAAAGCTTCTGCACAGAAAAAGAAACAACCAACAGAGTGAAAAGAAAACCTACAGAACGGGAACAGCTTTTTCCTGGCTATACTTCTGACAGAGGACTAATATCCAAACCACCCAAATAAACCACCCAAAATAAAAGATCAAATTAAAAAGTGAATAAGTGAAATAAATACACATCACAGAAGTATACAAATGGCCAATAAATATATGAGGAAATGCTCAACATCACCGACCACTAGAAAAATGCAAATTAAAACAACACTGAGATTCCATTTTATCCCAGAAAGAATAACCAACACCAAGAAATCAAATAATAGATGCTGGTGAGGCTTCAGAGGAGAAAGAAACCCTTCTACACTATTGTTGGGAAGGTAAACTAACACGATCACTGTGAAAATCAGTTTGAAGAGTCCTCAGAAAAGTAAAGCTGGAAATTCCATTTGACCCAGCTATTCCCCCTCTAGGTATCTTCCTGAAAGAGTTATGGACATCATATCATAAAGATGTATGAATACCCATGTTTATAGCAGCACAATTCGTAATAGCTAAATCTTGGAAGTGGCCTATATGCCCATTAACAGATGAGTGGATAAAGAAAAGGGATATTTATATATAATGGACTACTATTCTGCCATAATGAAAGATTAATTTGAATCATTTGTAGGAAAATGGATGCACCTTGAGACCATAATGTTAAATGAAATAAATCAGACACAGAAGCTTAAATGTCACATGGTTTCTCTTATGTGAGAAATCCCAATTATAAATGAGCAAAATAAAAGACAGATAATAGGAAGTAGGAAGATAGATCTCTTTCAAATGAGAAGAAGATCGAAAGTTGAAGAGAGGGGGAGAAAAGGGGAGAAAAAGGAGATGAAAAGAAGAATTAATATGTGTTGTGTACATGTACCAACTCCATGGCAGGAATGTATACATTATATATTGCAAACATGTACTAATAAATAAATTAAACCATAAAAAATGCTCACAATATAAGACTTAAGGTGATATTTGCCTGTTAAAACTTTACAAGACTATTGTTAATATTACAAGACTATATACTTAGACATTTTTCTATTTGAATTATTTGAACTAGTAACACGTAAAAAGGTTGACAACACAGAAAAATACTGAGCTGTTAAACAATGTTACCTTGCTATTTTAAAAGACATTTCTTACTTTTAGCTTTACTAGCTTATTCAAAATTATTTCTCTATTGTTGAAACTCCAGAGTGGTAGCTCTCTATTATGTCTTTGTGGTAACGTTAATTGTTTCCTGTTTAGAAAAGTGATACATTATTAATTAAAATATGAAAAAAAATAGTAAAATTTGCAGAAAATAATTATCTAAGCGTAAGCATTCATCATTTTGTGTATTTCTGAATGATGAATGTATATATGTATGTGTTTATATATGAAATATATGTAATAGAGTAGGGATTATTCTATACACACATTTTGTATGTTATTTTTTCATTATTTTAAAGATTTTTCATTCACTGAACATTTAAGAAAACAATGTTTAAGCATTGCATAATATTCCATTTGTTTATGAACCATTACTTAACAATTCTTCTGTTTTTGGACTTTCAAGTTTATATTTTTGCAATCATAAGTAATCTCATAATGGAGAGATTTGCATACAAATGTAAGTCTGGATCTGTGATTATTTGCTTATGTAGATTTCTTGAAATTTTAACAGACAAAAATATACAAACATTACCTAAGGTTTAAGAAATGTCTTTCTAAAAGATAGCATGACAGTGTTATTAATCATTGAGACCAGGACACTTTTGCCAGAACCAACACTAAACTGGTTAGAACTGGAACAGGTATCAAGAAAGATTTTAATGGATTGATATATCTCATCTTAGTGAAGTAATAACACTTCATTTCAATAATAATTTTCCATTGCTATCTCATTTTAGGATAAAAATAAGTGACAATCTATTTTTAATAAAGATAATAAAATATGTTGTCATAATAATTCATTACCAACCATAATTTATACTGTTCATTAGAATGTTTATGTGTGAATGTGAAGCTTCTTAAAGTATCAGAAATCACACACATTTAAGATATGTAATGTAATTTTGTCATATAACTATGACATATTTTAAAGCATTACTATAAAGACAACTCCTGAACTTAATGACTAAGAAGCAAATAAATAAAGATGAAAGAACTGTTAGTTTTGTAAATCTCATCTCTCAAATAAAGTGAAAAAATTCCAATGCATTAAAGAGAGTTTTAAAGAAAGAACATTCACAGTTTAAGCAAATGAATTAACTAGCTTTAATAACAGGAAACTTAAAAAAACAATATGACATTTAGGTCTAACACAACTATTTTAAGGCAGTATTTGTCTTTAATCTTAATTTTTTGGCTTTATTTTACTTGCATCCTGTTGATAAGGCTTTGTGTTTGACAAGGCCACATATTTAAATAATTATAAGACAAAAGTATGACATTTAATTTTTCATTTTTAAATTTTATTATTTCACTGTGGAAACATTTTTATTACTGTATGTTTGCAGTAAATAATGATTACATTCATCATGGGATGTTGGTACATGTATGTTAACAAATCATCCTCTCCCTCTCCTCTCCATCTTCCCTCTATCTCTTGGTCTCATAAAGAGGAACCATGTGATATTTAAGCTTCTGTGTCTGAATTATTTCACTTTGCATTATTGTCTCAAATCTATTTTCCTACAAATGACTCAAATTTATCCTTTTTTATGGCACAGCAATGCTACATTGCGTAGAAATGCCACATTTTCTTTATCCATTCATCAGTTGATGGAGAGATAAGCTGATTCCTAGATTTAGCTATTGTGAGTTGTGCTGCTGTACACATGGGTATGCATATACCACTGTAATATAACATCTTTATCTCTTTGGGGGAAGATATCTACAAGGGGAGTAGCTGGGCTAAGTGGAATTTCTAGTTTTAGTTTTTGAGGAGTCTCCATATTGATTTCCATAGTGGTTGAACTAGTTTATAGTCCCACTAACAGTGTAGAAGGGTTCCTTTTTCTTCCACAGCCCTGCCAGCATTTGTTATTATTTGATTTCTTGATGATATTCTTGTTGGGAATCTCAATGTTGATTTAATTTGCATTTCTCTAATGATCAACAATGTTGAACAATTTAAAATGTATTTATTGGCCATTTGTGCCTCTTCTTCTGAGAGATGTCATATTCATTTCAGTTGCCCATTTTTGTATTTATTTTAAAATTTTATTTTGGGTGATATAATTTCTTTTTTTGGAATTATTTATTTATTCTTCTGAAGAATAGCTGGAAAAAATTTTCCCATTCTGTGGGTTTGTTCTTAACTCTGTTGGTTGTTTCTTTTGCTGTGCAGAAGCTTTTTAATTTGATATTACCTTATTGATTCTTGATGTTATTTTTTGTGCTGTTGAGGTCTGTTCAGAAAGTCCTTGACTACCCCAATGTCTTCAAGAGTTTTACTGATATTATCTTCCAGTAGATTGTTTCTGTTTTAATACTTAAATCTTTGATCCATTTTGATTTTAATTTAGTACATAGTGAGAGATATGGGTCTAGATTGAATCTTCTGGATGTGGATAACTAGTTTTCCCAGAATCATTTATTAAAGAGGCTATCTTTTTTCTAGTGTATGTTTTTGGCATGGCTGAATGTGCCTGGAGTTGTTTCCACATCCTCTATTCTGTTCCATTGATCCACATGCCTGTTTTTGTACCAGAACTGTTATTTCTTGTGTTTAGATATTCCTCTAAAGCCTCATGTGGTCATAGGTGGGGCTTTCTCAGAGGTGGCTGGATCTAGAGTGTTTAATGCTGGGACTGATGCATGGTTCAGTGCTAGGATCAAGGGCACTAAGATTAATGGTATCAGTGGTACCTGCCCTAAGTAGCCTGGATAAGATATAACATATAGAAAGAGATGTGGTCATCCCTTATTGCTTTGCTACCTTCTGCCCACCATGAACTGTTTCTCATCTGTGATGCCTGTCTGCCATGCCACCCTTCCTTGGATCCAACCAATTATGGATTGAAATCTCTACAAACTGTGCGATAAATAAACCTTTCCCCCCTTCACTTTGGATGTTGGGTATTTTGTCTCAGCAATGAGAGAAAGGTAATTAAGAAAAGAACCATGCTGTTTTGATCAGGGTAGCTTTGTAATATAACTTGAAATCCAGTATTGTGGTGCCTTTCCTACTTTCTGGGAGATCCCTTGTGGAATTGATATTATATATTCTTTAAATATTTAGTAGAAAAAAAAATATTTTGTAGAATTCATGAATGAAGCCACTTGGGTCTGGAGTTTTGTTTATGAAAAAATTTTAACTACAGTCAATTTAAAAACTAAATGTAGGGTGATTCTGGTTATCTGTTTCTTTGTGAGTGAACTTTGCTAATTTGTGTCTTTCAAGAATACCATTTTTTCTATGTTGTTGAATTTACATACATATGTTACTTTATGTAAAATTTGTAGAGATGTCACTTTTTTGCTACATTAGTTATTTTGTATCTTTGCTTTTTTCCCTCACCAGTTTGACTAGCAGTTTATTAATTTTATTAACTTTCTCAAAGACCTAGCTTTTAAATTTATTGATTTTTCCCTATTGTTTTCTTATTTTGTGCTTTGTTGATCTCTTCTCTGCTTTTTGTTATTTTCTAAATTTTGCTTACTTTTAGGTTAATTTGTTCTTTTTTATACAATAAATATCAATTGCATCAAGTTGCTTGATAGTATAAGTCTCCTGTATCCTTACTGCTTTTCTGTTTTTTATATCAATTATTGCTATAAAAGATATTGAAGTTCCATGTATAATAGCAGATTTCTCTGTTTCTCTTTGCATTTTTATCTTTTTAAAAATTTAAGTAGTTTGGAGATATATTACTAGGCATATATTTAGGATTATTATATATTCTTGATAAAGCGACTTTTAATCATTATATAGTGATTTTTTACTCCTTAAAATATTCTCTTTTTGAAATATATTTTATCTCATAGTAGTACAACTACTCTGTCTTTTTTTTTTTTTTTGGTACTGGGGATCAAACTTGAGACCTTGTGCTTGCGAGACAGGCGGCAGAACCGCTGAGCTAAATCCCAGCCCTGTCTTTTCTTTTTGATTATTGTAACATAGTTCATTTTTTCTATTCTTTTACTTTTAGCACTTTTATCTGTAGAGTACTGCACATTTTGGAGCTCTAGATTTTCTGTGGAGTGGTCTCTAATCTAACTTTAGACTTTTGTGGGACTTAGGCTGTATTTTCTCTCCCACAAATGTGCTTCAAAGGATGCTGGATCAGAATGGTTGGTAGTTTTCTTTGCAAAGATACAGAGAAGGACTCATTTTGGTTGTAAAATTTCATGGATTTTATCAGACCAACTGGAATTTTCAATTCCAGATAAACTTGTTTTGGGGGATATGTCCAGGAGGCAGGAATATATGATCTGCAACTCAGGAGGTCCTTGATTTATGGTGCAGATGAGTTCCCTTAAGAAAACTGTTCAGAATGAGAGAAGGACCAAGGATGAAAACATGACAAGCATAGATGATTAAAGAGAAGTGATCTATAGCTTAGGTAAATTTTAAGGTAGTAGGGATAGTCATGGTAATAAAAGTTTTTTTATATCTGTGAGTTGTTAAATGCAAACACCAGTTAATCCTGTTATAATGACAAGATTTTGCATATTTTATTATATGATCTATGGAGATTTTTTCCTTCTAAAATTTCTTTCTTTAAATATAATATCTCAAATAGCTTAAATTCTCCATAAACCTTTTCTAAATTAATCACAGATGCAGCAGGTAATTTAATTATTCCAGTGAAAAAGTTACACAAAGTGTCTCAAAAGGTCAAGTTTTTCAGTTGTCTTTAACTCTTAGTGTCAACACCAGTGTATTCACAGCCTTCAGTAAGTCTGTAACTCAGTTGCCAAGTGTCTTGAGTGTTGTACTGTGATTTTTTATCTCTGTTTTAATGTTACTGTTGTTGAGTAATCTTACACAGTTTAGGAATGGGGAAAAAGAGATAATCCTATTATAGACATAAATGTCATAGACTGGATTCTGAATCCTGGAACTTTTGTCAGCAAACATTTCTAAGGGATGTGTAAGTTATTCAGAAAATTGATACTAAATAACATTTTATCTTAACTGTAAAATATGCTCATCTGAATTTTTAAAGAGATACAGTGATATTTTATACATTATCTCTACTTAATTTTTTTCACATTGACTACTTATTTGTGTGATTTGCAATACTTGAAACAAAGACAGGATAGAAAATCAGATGACTCCTTGTTAAAAAAAAACTTTCAAATTCTGTTTTAAAATTAATTAATTAAATTAATTAATTAATTAATTTTTGAGACAGGGTCTTACTGTGTAATCCAGGCTGGCCTCAAACTCACTGCAGTCCCCCTGCCTCTGCCTCCCAAGGGCTGGAATTATGGGTGTGTGCCACCATGCCTGGCCACTGACTCCAGTTTTATTATTGACAGAGACTGTGATGTGGGCAAAGTAATTCTTCCTATTGGTTTTGTAGTTAATCTAGTCTCTAAATTGCCAGAGACTTCACAATGATTTTGATATCATGACCTTTTGAAGTCATGATCACTAACAGTTTACCCATACTTTCATAGTTGAGTTATTTTTCTTGGTACTTAGAGTGGTAATGAGATTGAATCACAACTGTATGTGAGACATGGGCTTGGTTTTCACACTCATTATAGATAGATTTTTTTTTCCTAGGTTCATATGAATAGACTTAGGCTAGGTATATAAGTTAAAAATAGTAAATATCGGGCCAGGGATTTAGCTCAGTGGTGCTGCCACCTGACTCACAAGCAGAAGGTCCCGAGTTCCATCCCTGGTACCAAAAGAAAAAAAAATTAAGCTGAAAAATAGTAAATATCTGCAATGGTTATGCTTAATTGTTAACTTGATTGGCTTGGAAGTTCCCTGGGAAATTTGTAAAGCATACTTTTGGATGTGTCTGAGTGGATCATGGAGCATGACCCTGAGTACTATATCTGATCTCTGGCTTCATCCTTTTGGAACATTGTTCCCTGCTCTGTTTCCCAGCCTACATGAGGTGAGCAACTTTGCTCCACCATACCTTTCTGCCATGATATTCCTGCTTTGGAGCCAGCTAGGAATGTACTCAAACTACTGAAGCCATGAGCCAAATTAAACTTCTCCTCTCATAAGTTGTGGATGTTGGGTATTTTGTACCAGCAACAGGAAAGCTGACCAGTGAAGAAAATTGATACCAGAGAAGTAGGGCTGTTGCTGTGACTGTGTCTGAGGATACGGTTCCAAAGTCCTTGAAGCTGGTTTGTGGGAGGAATTGGAAGTGCTTAGGGATGCTGGCTAGACAACCCCTAGAAGGCTGTAAGTGGAGCCTAGTGGTTGATTCTGGTTGGAGTTCATAAGACCTGTTGATATGAATGTGGACAGTAAAGTCCAGGCTTAGGAGATTTCAAATGGGATCAAGGATTCCATTGGCAGTTAGGCCAGAGGCCATGTGTGTTTTACTCTGGAGAAAATTCATCTATATTTTTCCCATGTCCAGAGACAGTGGGAGACTGAGTTTAAGGACTTCAGACTAATTGATATGGCAGAGGAAATTTGAAGATAGCATAATATTCAGGCTGTGATGTGTAGTGCCAGCTACTTTTAGCAGAATTATAGTGAGAATCAGGAGCAAAAAATAGAGGAGAAAAATCAGAAAACCTAAATTTTGGCCAGAATAGAACTACCTTGAATTCAGGGACAAAGGAGGTGAGCTTGCTAATGACTTTGGTGCCATTAAAAAGAAACCATGTACATTGAATGAGGACAAGAAGAAAGACGCCTTGAAGGCAATTCAGGAACAAGCAAGACCTGACACATTTCAAGTTGAAGGGTGCAAAAGTGTGAACCTTTCATTTGAGAAGAGAGTTCCTAAGCCCCCTTCTCAAGACAGGACCATCTAGGAAATTGGTTCTCTGGGATTTGTTTCACTATCCAGTAATCAGAGGCTGCTGCAGCCATGATCTGAGAGAGTCTGGCTACTGTTCAAAATGGTGGCATATTTTGGCATCATCTGGGTGATGTTGGTTGTTCAGGCATGCAGAATGCAAGAGTTGTGAAATCATGTATACATTCATCCAGACTTGAAAGGAAGGCCTGGAAGGCCAGACAGTATGGCTCTGAGAAGTAGTTGTGTGAAGCTAAGGGAATACAATGAAAGGTAACAGGAAGTCAGAGATGCTAGGAACGAAGAAAGTTGCAGATAGAGAATAGAGCCAACCTGAGAGAGTGGGCATGTGGGCCACAACCAGTGAGGCCATACAGTGGAACTGACTGTATGTCTTTGAAGCTCACATCTTTCCACCATGTGCTCTGAATGCTAGAACATGGAGCTAAGGCTTTAATGTTGGCTCTACTGGGTTTAGGTCTTTTTGGTCTGATTTTTTTCTATCCCCTGTTCAACCCTTTTGGAATGAAAATATTTATCTTGTGTCATTGTATTTTAGTATTAAATAACTTGTTTTTTGAATTTTATAGAGATTCACAGTTAAGTTTGCCTTGATTCTCAGAGGAGATTTTGACTTTCACTTTTGAGCAATGTTAAAACTGTTGAGACTTTGAGGGAAGGGGTTATTACTTTTTTGGTTGACAGAGTTATGAATTTGTAATTGCCTTTATTTGGAGATTAACTGTGGTTTGAGGAGATATATTTGAGTGTCAAGTTGACAAGGGTAGAATATGATGATTAAGCTTAATTGTTAACTTGATTGATTTGGAAGCTTCCTGAGAGATTAATAAAGCACACTTCTGGAAATGTCTGGCTAGGTCCTGAAGGCCTAACCTTGGGTATATATCTGGTCCCTGGCCCCTTCCTCTTGGGCATTGTTCCTCTGTTTTTCTTCCTGGCCATCATATGGTGAGCAACCTTTCTCCACCATACCTTTCTGCCATTATTGGTACATTTTAGGTATACAATATAATGACATTCATCATGGGAAGTTTGTACCTTTACATAATATATCTTGGTTCTTATTGTTTTCCTCATTTCCCTGCCCTCCCTTCAACCCCTCCACCCCTCTCTATTTACAAAGACTTTGTTTCCATGTTTTTCCTTTTCTCATATAAATTCCATTCCCTTCTTTCCTTTCCCCAATCCCTCAGACTTTCATATATTGAAGCTGCCAATACTGTGAGTCTGATTAAACCTCTCCTCTGTTAAATTGTGGGTGTTGGGCTTTTGAAAAAAAATACCAGGAAAGTTTACCAATGTAATAAATACTCTAAAGTTTATAACATCCTTAGCACATGTATGTTTATAAAGTACATTTATGATATAGCTCTTAAAATGCATCTATAGGCTCTCCTATACTCTTATTCATACTTTTTTCATATTTTTCAAAATAATATTTACACATAGGGACTGCAATTCTTCTAAAACCTGTTCAACTTGTCCTTATGATAAAGGCTAATGATCAACAATAGTGATACCACAGCTAGCAGGTCATTTACTATTCTGAGCTAAAAATGTGCATTTTTAGTATTAAAAATTTAATCTCATGATCATAATCAGCAGAGAGATTTTAGGCATTCAAAAGGGTACGTCCTAAAAACTAAGGTCAAGTTCAGAATGTGGTATTTGGAGTCATCTTTTTTAGAAATGTTTTTGTGTAATTTTGAAATAGCAGGACCTAAACAGGACAGCAAGAATGAGCCAAATGAAAATATGATTAAACTCAATGAAAGAAAGTTATATATTATGGAAATATGTTGAAAGGAACAGAGATCATGATCTTCCATGGATCTTTGAAAAATTGAATTATTAAGAATTTCAGTCAGTATGGAGATACCTCAAAGAACTAGGACTGGAAGTCCCATTTGACCCAGCTATTCCGCTGCTGGGCATCTTCCCCAAAGAATTAAAAGAATCATACCACAGTGATATATGTGTGCCCTTGTTCATAGCAGCACAGTTTGTGATAGCTAAAGCTTGGAAACAGACCAAATTCCCATCAACTGGAGACTGGATAAAGAAAATGTGTTTTTCTTATAAAATGGAGTACTACTCAGCCATAAAAAATGAGAAATTAGAGACATTTATAGCTAAGTGGATGCACATTGAGGCAATACTCTTAAGTGAAATAAATAGGACACACATGCATAAATATCAAATAGTTTCTCTGGTGTGAGAAACTGAAAGTGTAAATAAGGACTAAAATGTATAATAGGTAATGTGAAATAGGAAGAAAAGGGGCAAAGGGGAAGGAAGTGGGAGGGCTAGGGGAAAGGATAGAAGGGAATGGGATTCATATGAGAAAATGGAAAAATAGGAACAAAATCTTTGTAAATAGGGAGGAATGGAGTGGTTGAAGGGAGGGCTGGGCAAGGATGAAAAATAAAAACCAAGAGAGACTATGTAAAGGTGCAAATTTCCAATGATGAATGTCATTATATTGTATACCTAAAATGTACCAATGATTAGAATGAATAATCGGTAATGCAAAATAGGAAGAAAAGGTCCAAAGGGGTAGGGGTAATGGGAGGGGCAGGGGAAAGGAAAGAAGAGAAAGAAAAAATGCTGAGAAATGGAAAAAATGGAAATAAAGTCTTTGTAAATAGGGAAGGGTGGAGGGGGTGAAGGGAGGGCTAGGAATGGGGAAAAAATGAGAACCAAGATGCATTATGTAAAGGTACAATTCCCAATGAGAAATGTAATTGTGTTGTATACCTACAATGTACCAATAAAATAATTTAATAAGAAAAAATAAACCAAAAAGGAATTTCAGTAAAACCACCAAAATACTATATCCAGGTTGCTCAGGTAAGATGTTAACTCGAATATTCTTCAATAATAGTTTCTGAATAATAGCTGACACTGGGAAGAAAATATTTGTGGTATTAAAGATGTATAAATTGCCATTTTGACAATAAGGATTTTGATTGATAAAAATAATTTCATTATATTTGATCTCTTCCTATTTCCTCCTTTTATTTTGTGAGTTATGTATATGTTATATGATTAATGTGTATTGTTTTTAGACAATGAAAAGAAAAAATAATGAAATTGCATCACAATTTTTTAAAAAAATAATGATCCTTCTTTACATATCATCTTGAAACTTCATTTGTTTTTGTAATATCATTAGGTAAAACTATTCCAGTTGGACCGATGTAAAGAGAGATGCCATTGCTAGTATTAGGTTCAACATTAATCCTTTTATTTATTCATGCCTTTTCCCATTAATGTAGAAAGAGTAGCATTAATGACACTGAATTTAAAAACCAGAATATTACATACAGTGAATGTGTTGACTTACAAACCTGAGAATTAAATCCTGAGAAACAAATTCTGTACCTGTGGAAACCCTGGAAATTTCCCATTTTTATCACTTATCTTTGTTATGCTAACATTCCTTCATAATAGTTGTACCATTTTTGGGCTGTTATTTGCAAAATAGTAAATGCTCAGTCAGTTTTTACCAAATAAAGGAAATAAAATACAAGTGTAGCTTCTCTAATCTGAAAATCTGAAATCCAAATGGTTCAAAATTCAAAAATTTGAGTGTGGAAAAGAAAACACAAGTAGAATATTCCACACCATGAAAATTTATTTTATGTGCAAATTTATTTAAAATACTGTATAAAACTACTTCCCAGCTATGGGTATAAGATGTATATGATACACAGATCATTTCATGCTTATTATACCTGGGTCTCATTTCCATCCTAATATAAATAAAGTGTGATCAAAATATACAGCACATGTTTAAATTTTAAAAATTGTTACAGTAAAAGATACCGTGCCATTAATCTCCCTCAAAATACTCCCCATTGCTTCAACCTTGAACATATGTATCCTATCTTGGCATTTTTGAAGTAGTTCTGGAAGTCCTCTTTCATGAGTGTCTTCTGCCAAATGTCATCCATGGAAAGCAGAGTTGTAAAAACACGAAGATGTGTCCTCATTCACGTTACTCGCCAGGGTGTGGCACTATGAGACTTTTGGCTTCTCCTGAAAATCAGAATGACCATTAAATGGGAATGTATTGAATTGATTCAGGACTTAGAGGCAGCCATAATAATGCAACTAAGCACAAGAAAGCAGACTTCCAGAACTGCTTCTCAAAGTGGCAAGAATGACAGGACAAGTATATTTAAAGGTAGAGTATTTTGAAGGGATTTCATAGCAATTTGTCTTTTACTGAAATAACTTTTTAAAAATTTGAATATACACTGTAGTTTTTCTTCATACATACAAATATTTTGAAATCTGAAAAAAATCTGAAATACTTTAAGTCTAAGCTTTTGAAGTAGGAGATACTAAACCTCTAATAATGAAAAAGAGAGTAATCCTTGTGTTTTTTCATGCCATCTTCCAAATTATCTTTATTTTACCTCTTTAGTTCTCATACAGATTTTATCTTGTCAGATCTGCCTACTCCTTTTTGACTATGCCACTTCTATTGCTCCTGGAAGGCAACAGATTCAGGTGCAAACTGTTAGACTTTCTGGATTTCCTATTCTGCATATTAACCAGCACATAAGATACATAAATATATTAGTCACATTCTAAATTTTACAAGGGTATTTCATGGAGAAGTAGATTTTTGGAAATTTTTATATGTTGAAACTGATTTTGAAGTGATTTGATAGAGGAAAACACTATCTTTTCTTTATATGTGGCAGCTCTTCACTGCACTTTTGTGTTATTTTCTAGGTTGGTTGCAGACCCAGGTACCACTCTATGGTCCTCTTACTGACCTTTCCTGATTTTTGCAATATTCAGTTTGGAAGAAAAGTCAAAGCAGTACTACTATTGGGTTTGAACTGTAGTTATATTAGTAAAAATGTAAGTATAAAATTTTAGATAAATAATCTAAACAGTAGCTGACCAGTGATGTATGGCTTGAGGCTTGCTATTTTTGTTAAGAAACTACTTATATTCCTGGAAGCAAGTGTTATTTTGATTCCAAAACCAGGGAAAGAACCAACCCAAAAAGAGAACTAAAGGCCAGTCTCCCCGATGAACATAGATGCAAAAATCCTCAGCAAGATACTGGCAAACAGAATACAGAGGGTCATCAAGAAGATCATACACCCTGACCAAGTCGGATTTATCCCAGGGATGCAAAGATGGTTCAACATACATAAATCAGTAAATGTAATACACTATATTAACAGAGCCAAGGGCAAAAACCATATGATCATCTCAATTGATGCAGAAAAAGCATTCGACAAAATTCAACACCCATTCATGATAAAAACCCTACAGAAAATTGGAATAGAAGGTCTCTATCTCAACCTGATTAAGGCTATCTATGAAAAACCAACAGCCAATGTCATACTAAATGGTCAAAAACTGAAAACTTTCATGCTAAAATCAGGAACAAGACAAGGATGCCCACTATCACCACTCCTGTTCAATATAGTTCTGGAAACATTAGCCACAGCAATTAGACAAGAGAAAAAAATAAAAGGAATAAAGATAGGAAAGGAAGAAGTTAAACTGTCATTATTGCTGATGATATGATATTTTACATAGAAGACCCAAAAAACTCTACCAAAAGGCTTCTAGACTTAATTGACAGATTCAGTAGAGTAGCTGGATACAAGGTCAACACTCAAAAAACAATAGCCTTCTTATACACAAATAGTAGACTCACTGAGAGAGAAATTACAGAAACAATTCCTTTTACAATAGCATCCAAAAAACTGAAATACCTAGGAATCAATCTAACAAAGGAAGCAAAAGGCCTCTACACTGAAAACTACAGCACTCTGAAAAAGGAAATCAAGGAGGATATAGGAAAATGGAAAGACATCCCTTGTTCCTGGGTAGGAAGAACCAATAGGGTAGAAATGTCCATACTTCCAAAACCACTATATAGATTTAATGCAATGCCAATTGAAATTCCCACAATATACTTTACAGAACTAGAGAAAACAATGCAAAAATTCATTTGGAACCAGAAGAGACCTAGAATAGCAAAAGCAATTCTAGGCAACAGAGACATGGCAGGGGATATCACAATCCCCAACTTGAAACTATACTACAAAGCTATTGTGATAAAAACAGCATTGTACTGGCAAAGAAACAGACCAGAGGACCAGTGGAATAGATTAGAAGATGCAGAAATAACTCCAGACACACTCAGCCACCTCATCTTTGACAAAGGAGCCGGCCACCCTCATTGGAGGAAAGATAGCCTCTTTAATAAATGGTGTTGGAAAAACTGGATTTCAACCTGCCAAAGATTAAAATTAGACCCATATCTATCACCATGCACTAATCTAAGTGGATTAAAGTGGATTAAAGATCTAAATATTAAGACAGAAACACTAAACTTGCTGAAAGATAAGTTAGGTAGAACTCTTGAAGACACTGGCATAGGAAAAGACTTTATTAACAAAATCTCAGTTGCATGGGAACTAGCATAAAGAATCAAGAACTGAAATCTCATCTTATTAAAAAGCTTCTGCACTGTAAGAGAAACCACCAACAAAGCTAAGAGACAACCTACAATGTGGGAAAAAATTTTTAGCAACCGTACCTCAGAAAAAGGAGCACTATCTAGAATATATAAAGAACTCAAAAAAATCAGACCCCCCCAAATTCAAAGACTCAATTCAAAAATGGGCATCTGAAATGAACAGACATTTCTTAAAGAAGTAAAAGCAGGAAAGAAACATGAAAAAACGTTCAAGATTACTGGTCATTCAAGAGATGCAGATGAAAACAACACTGAGATTCCACCTCACCACAGAAAGAATGGCTACTATCAAGAAATCAACCAATAACAAATGCTGGCGGGGGTGTGGGGAGAAAGGAACCCTTCTCAGTTGTTGGTGGGAGTGTAGACTGTTGCAACCACTGTGGAAATTAGTATGAAGATACCTCAAAGAACTAGGGCTAGAGGTCCTATTTGACCCAGCTGTACCCCTGCTGGGTATCTTCCCCAAAGAATTAAAAGAATCATACCACAGCGATATATGTGCACCCATGTTTCTAGTGGCACAGTTTGGTGATAGCTAAAGCTTGGAAACAGCCCAAGTGCCCATCAACTGGAAACTGGATAAAGAAGATGTGGTTTTTTAATAAAATGGAGTACTACTCAACCATAAAGAATGAGAAACTAGAGACATTTATAGCTAAATGGATGCATATTGAGGCCATCCTCTGAAGTGAAATAAATAGGACACACGTGTAAATACCGAATAGTTTCTCTAGTGTGAGAAACTGGAAGTATAAATAAAGATTAAAATGATTAAAACGAATAATTGATCATTTGAAATAGGAAGAAAAGGTCCAAAGGTGTAGGTGAAGTGGGAGGGGAAGGGGAAAGGAAAGAAGGGAAAAGAAAAATTATGAGAAAAGAAAAAAATGGAAATGAAGTCTGTGTAAATAGGGAAGGGTGGAGGGGTGAAGGGTGCACAGGTAATGGGGAAAAAATAACCAAGATACATCATGTACAGGTACAGGCACCCAATGATAAATGTAAATGAATTGTATACCTAAAATGTACCAATAAAAGAATTTAAGCAAAAAAAGAAAAGAAACTATTTATAGAATGTCATTTTTATTTAGTTATGATATCTGTATTGCCTGCTCTTGCACTAGGGGTATAACCACAACCACATCCGCACTTCAATCCCATTTTTGCCTCATGATCCTAGTAATTAATTCCAGCCCCTTATTCATAAGGTAAATTTGGGCCTTTTAGTTTTTTTTCTTCAGGCAAACAGGGCACTTTGCTCAACTCTGCCATCAAGGCCACTAAGTGCTTTCTGTTCTCATTGCCTTTCCCTCACTACAGAGATTCCTTCAATTCTTCAGCATTGCCCCTTGATGTGGGAGCTTCTGTCCCCTCATTTTATAGTGAGAGGCCACATGTCCAGTGGTTAATGTTTGAGCTTTTGAGTAGATGGATTCTGGGCTGAAACCTGGGTCTGCTTGCTACCTACAGATTCTTCTTTCCCCTCTCCTTTCCCTTCCTCCTTCCCTCTTTATCCTTCCCTCTCTCCCTCCTTCCTTTTTTCTTTTGGCCTTGAACAAACCCCAGTGTCTTTAAGAAATTGCTATCTTTAGTACTAAATACAGGGCTGTTATTATCAAATGTGTACCTTCAAAAATACTTATTTAAAGGGCTTAGCACAGTGACTGTCATACCTTGGGAGTTGCACATCCCAGTTACTTTTAATTCTGCAAACCTTTGTAAGAGTCTCTGATGTTCCAGTGTAGGGAGGAGCACATCACTTCAGCAATTTGTGCTTCTCTGAATCTCTTTTTCTTTTTGGGAACCTCTTAAAATGCATGCCTTTTCATTTATGTGTGTATATATCCTCAACTCAATATGCAAAAAATATAACATCGTTCAACTATTACCAATATTTATTTTGCCAAATCTGGATTTGGCACTTGCTTGTCTATCTTTTTAACTAATAGCTTAGTATAAGTTTAGGCTTTTTTATTTGTTCTTTTTTTTTTCTGGTACCGGGGATCCAACTCAGGACCTTGCTCTTGCGAGGCAGGAGCAGCATCACTTAGCTGAATCCCCAGGCCTGTTTGCTCTTTTTGATATCATATAAATCACATCTTATTATACACTAGTCAGCATAATTTTTTGTTTTTTTGGTACTGGAGTTTGAACTCGGGACCTTGTGTTTTCCAGACAGGCGGCGGAACCACTGAGCTAAATTCCTGGCCCTAGTTAGCATAATTTACTGCCCATATTATTGTTTTCTGATGATGAGATGATGATGAATGGTATAAACAGGAAACCACAATATTTTTAGGATGAAGGCCAATATTACATTAAACTTGTATTCATTGAACGTACTCCTTAGCCCTTCTTATTTACCTTCATCTGGCATTATAGGAGCATGGTCCTGGTTGTGTATGTGTGTGTGTGTGTACACATAGGCATGCACCTCCTGTAAATGTGTACTTACATTTTGCATTTTTATGAAGACTACTGCTGAAAATTGCTGCATGGCAAGGGATTAACATTGCTAGGAATACCTAATAAGAGTAATTAGGAAAGGTGATTTAAATAAAAAAGTATTTGGGGATTTGTCTGTTAAAGGTTGCAGAAGTCTGTGGAGAACCTGAATTACAACTAAATAGGCTGTTTATAAATTAACCCGAGGTAGCCATTTTCTCCAAATCCCTCATGTGAAACTCCACCTAAAACTTATTAAATAACAAGGCAGTTAAACGTAATTTCTCCACTGTCATTGATTGGCTCATAGCAAGGCCCAGATGAGCAGAACCTGCAAGATCATGATGCTGTTATACTATAGAAATACTGCATGCTTCCTTGTGCACTGTCTTGGCTTCCTAAGGATTGGCTGCATGCGTAAGAATGTGCTCATCAGTCAGGCCTGTGGGGCTGCATCCCAGAAGATGACATGCAAAGCTTGACCAGAATATTATTCTTCAAACTTGCATGAAGGAAATAACATGTGCACACAAAGAGCCATACTACAAGTTTTATAAAGGACACAAATCATACAGGAGAGATGGTATTAGTGCTATGGAATTCTTAGGAAAAAAGACTTTTGAGCTGGAGGGTAAGGAGGAAACTTCATGGAGCATGAGGCATTGACGTATTCCTCTAAAGAAGGTCATGATTGGTTGCTACTTGGGAAAAAGGGGGTAAAGAAAGCAGCAGAGCAAAACTGAGAAAGGAGGGAAGCATAAGGTGGTAGAGGTTTTGAGAATGGGAAATGGCAAGTTTACCTCTCCACCTACTGGGGATTAGTGGAGGCACTGGATTTGGAGTGGGACTTCTGGGTGTGGGTTACTTATTACTGGAATTACCGTGTAAACTGGAACTTTGCTCAAAAAAGATACATGAGTAGACTTCTGATTAAGGGAGATTGTTAGAACTTTTTAATGATTAGTTATAAGGTCATATGTGAAGGAAGAGCTGTAGTATGTATCATTTATTTGGCTCTACATCAACCTGCATCATTCAGCTTCACATCCTGGACTAAGTAGTAGTTGTTGGCCCCAGAAATTGATGGAATAGTAGTGTTTTTCTTATATTTTGTGATTTTAGGAATACTGTGAAAGCTTGTTTGACAAAATTCTCTGTCCATTAATATATTTTTATACGTACAGTGTTCTCTAAAGCCAAGTGAACAATATATTGCTATATTTTCTCTCTTTAAAACTAGAAAGCCTCTGGGTATATTCTGAGTTCTGTTCAGGAAAAGACTATCTCCAGGGGAAGCATGAGGCTGGAAGAACATCTAGGTATAAAATATATGTATGTATGTTTGTATGTATGTATGCATTTTAGTGGTAGGGATTGAACCTAGGATCTTACACATGCCAAGCATACGTTCTATCACTGAGTTAAATTCCCAATTTCCCAAGTTGGTTTTTGTTTATTTTCTTTTTTGCATTGCTGGGAATCAAACCCATGGCTTTGCACATGTTAGGCAAATACTCCATCACTGGGCTATACCCCAGTCCTGTGATTTTTATTTTTATATTTTGAGTGACTTTATAATCTTACGTACCTTGTTTTGGCATATGTCATAAATGTTAAATATAACCAAATAAATATATGTAAAAACATAAAAATTAAATAAAAATATCACTGTTTCATGATTAAAAGTTGTTTCCAGTCCATGAAATCAGAAGCCAAACCTTTAGTTGGTGGTTGGATGAGGGGTTCATCTCTGGAGAAGGGTTAGCTGTGCTTTCTTAGTGAATACCTGGATATCTGTTAATGAGCTCTTCAGATTATAAAAGAACAATTAAATTCACTCTCAGCCTTCTGGTATATTATTTTAATCTTCTATAAACAGTTCTTCATAAAGACATTTTATTCTAAATTGATTTTGTTTTATGTAATGCTAGCTTTTTACTTAGAAAGGAAAATACCTGAAGAGCAAGCTTATGGCTGCCTTATGCTACTCTTTATTTGCCCCTCCCATTAGTATATTTCATGCTCTTCTGTGTAGATCTACACCTGTTATTCTCTGTTATTTCTTCTTCCATGAAGAACCCACCACTTTCATGTTTCTCTTAGATGTTGGGCCTTTCTCTGTGCTCTGCCTTACCTGGGCTTATCTGTCTACAGCCTTTTCTTCTTAATGTAAAAGACAGATAATAATAATAATGAGAGAGAGAGAGAGAGAGAGAGAGAGAGAGAGAGAGAGAGAGAGAGAGAGAATATGAATGAGAATCCAGTGTGGACACTGAATGTATCTAAAAGTGTGCCTTGGCTTAGTACAACTGTCTTACATATTTTATTGGTTCTTTGGCCTATTAGTCCTGGTTTTTCAATCTGTATACATATATGATAATTAACTATTTAAGGTCTTATGAGAAGAATAAATGAATGTGATGCTGGAAAAATAAAAAAAGGTAGAGGAAAGGGGGAAAAAAGAATTGAAATGTGTTTGTACATGTACCCATTTCCTACAGTGAATATAATCATTATGTACTACAAACATTTACTAGTAAAAATGCAATGACTACTTATTTGTTCCTTTCTTTGTCCCTCTCTCCCTTCCTACTTCCCTTTCTTTTTCTCTCTCTTTCTCTCTCTCCCCTCCTTGTGGTTCCTAGAGCCTGAGGGCTTGCATGCAATACTTTGTTAATATTAAAAAGACTAGCTCGTGGTTTTGTGGACCCTCTGCTGTCCCTTTATAAATTGCTTTATCTTCTATTCATTTTTACTGTTTCTCAGTTTCTTTCTTTTTTGCATTTAATATATTTTTGCTTTGTTTCGGTTAAAGTTGGAGGTTTAGTTTTGTGTAATTGTTAGTTTGTTTTAAAAAAAAATTGAAGGGAATTTATTTGTTTCCTGATACTATTTTGCTTGTATTCTGCAGGTATGATTAGTTGTATTTTCATTTACTCTCAGTCCAGAATATTTAATAATTTCCATTTTGATCTACTTTTTAAATAAAACTTTATTTTTAAAAAGTAGTTTAGGTTTACAGCAAAATTTATAAGAAGGCGGAGAGATCTTCCTATGTCTCCTATTGTCACACTTACATACTCTCCTCAGCTGTGAATATCTCCCTCCAGAATGATACATTTATTACTGTTGTAACCTTCTATGGATGCATCATTGTTGCCCAATGTCCCAAACTTACATGAGGGGTTATTTTTGGTGTTATATATTCTCTGGGTTTTGACAGTCGTACATTGACATTTATCTACCATCATAGAATACATTCTCACTGTCCTATAAGTTCTCTGTGCTCTGTCTCCTAATTTCTCTTTCTCCCTGCCTTTGACAACCAGTGATCTTTTTACTGTTTCCATAGTTTTACCTTATCCAGAATGTTATACAATTGCAATCATACAGTATGTGATTTTTCCAGATTCACTGCTTTCACTTTTTAGTTTGCGTTTGAGTTTCTTCCATGTCTTTTTATGTTCTGATAGCTCATTTGTTTTTAGTGCTGAATAATATACCATTTTGCTGAAGGATTTCTTTGATGCTTCTGCTTCAGTAATTAAGAGTGAAGCTACTGTAAACATTGATGTGCAGGTTTTTGTATGGACATAAGTTTTCAACTCTTTGGGGAAATACCAAGGAGTGCAGTTGCTGGACCATATGCTATGAGTATGTTTAGTTTTGTAAAAATCTGCCAACCTATCTTCCAACGTGGCTGTACCATCTTGCTTTTCCACCAGCAGTGAATGAGAGTTCCTGTTACTCCACATCCCTTGCCAGTATTGGTGTTATCAGTCTAGATTTTGACCACTCCAATAGGTATGTATTGGTATCACACTGTTTTAATTTGAATTTCCCTGATGGCATATGGTGTAGAACATCTTTTCATCACCACCTCCTCTTCCTCCCTTTTCTCAGTACTAGGAATTGAACCCAGCGAATACATCCTCAGCTCTTTTAAACTTTTTATTTTTGAGACAGGATCTCATCAAGTCATTAAGTTGCCTAAGCTGAGTTCAGGCTTGTGCTCTGCCTGCCGTAGCCCCCCAGAGTACTGGGATTAGAGGGATGTACCCTTACTCTTGGCTTTGTATGTTCGTGTTCCACTTGCTTTATCGGGATGATTCTTTTTCCTGGATTGAGAATGGAGTATGGTTAGGGTTAGGGACAGAAATTGGAAGGCCAGTTTGGAGGCTACTCTAATAATTTAGGTAAAAGATAGTGGTGGTTTGAACTAATTAATAGTAATGGTAGTGTGATTCTTTCAAATTCTGACACATTTTGAAGACGGAGCTGGCAGGATCTGTTAAAGAATGGGATGCAGGATGTGCAAGAAAGAAAATAGTCAGGACTGAGTATTTGGTCTTAACCAAAAGAGTGGTGATATCATTTGCAGGAGTTGGGAAAAATTATCGGAGGAAAATCAAGAACTCAGGTTTGCTATGTAAAACATGAGATGGCTATGTAAAATCCAGGTAAAAAAAAATAATCAGGGGGAGTGAGCCAGGCCTGCATATGTATTTTCTGGTTATCAACACAGATATTATAGTTAAAGTCAAGAGGCTTGAGGTCCCAGCACCCAGAAGGAAGCTCTCCTGCTGCCATCCCAAGGCTCCTAGGGCCAAGAAGGTGAGCCGGTTCCAGCACTGGGAAGGAAGCTCCCCTGGTGCCATCCCAAGCTCCTAGGGCAGAGAAGGTGAGCTGCGTGGGCGCCAGAACCCGGCCCCCGCCACCGTGGAAAGGAGAAGACACATAAACAAGCCTCAAAAACAGACTTCCAGATCACCTCCAGCAACCCCAAAGGGAAACGAGATGGAACAATCTGATACTCAACCACCTGGACTCTCTGAACTGGCAACAAAAGAGAATCTGGGAGAAATGAAATCAGAAATAATTACTCAGATAACAGCAAAGATTTTGCTCATGGTGCGAGACATGATTAATAAATCTAGAGAGGATACAGATAAAAAAATAGAGGATCTGAGGAACATGATGGAATCCCAACATAGGAAACAAATGGAATCCATAAAACAGATACAAACAGATTTCCAAGAGATTAAAAGCTCCATTGAAAGTCTGCGCAGCAGAATGAACCAATGTGAGGATAGAATTTCAGATATAGAAGAAAAGATTGCAATTAGTGACCAGAAAAAGAAAAATTGCTTTAAAATTGTGAGGGAACACGAGAAATCAATCCAGCGGCTGCTAGACAATGCAAAGAAGAATAACATAAGACTGATTGGAGTCAGTGAGGAAAGAGGAGAGAGTGCAGATGACATAAAAAAACTCTTCACAGAGGTGATGGCAGAAAACTTCCCAAGGAGGGGAAAAGTACTTGACATACAGATAAGTGAGGCATATAGGACTCCAGCTAGCCTTGGTCAAAAAAAATCTACACATAGAAATATAATAGTTAGGATTCCAGAAATCCAGCAGAAGAACAAAATTCTACAAGCAGTGAGAGAAAAGAAACAAATCACATACAAAGGAAAGCCCATCAGAATCACAGCAGACTTCTCAATGCAAACCCTCAAGGCAAGAAGAGCTTGGAGTGATGTATTTCAAGCCCTAAAGGAAAACAGCCTCCAACCCACAATGATGTACCCTACAAAACTATCTTTCAAAATTGATGGAGAAATAAGATACTTTCATGATAAAGAGCACCTCAGGAACTTCATGAATACCAAACCAGCACTCCAAAAAATTTTAGACAATACCCTAGGAAAAAACAATGAGGATCACAACCCCAGGAAACCCAGCAGAATGAATCCATTGGGTGTGACAAATTAAATGCAAAGGGGGAGAATCCAACAAAAAGAAAAAGTCATGACAAGGCTTTTAAGACTTTTGACTTCATCTTCCTAATGAGTGTATAATTCAATCTTATTATTGTACTGATTAGTATTTTTCTGATTCTAGAGTTGCACACCATTCCTTGTGCTATACTGGCTATTTATCATGTCTACATTTTAATTGGGTTGTCTATTAATGAGCTCCAAGAATTCTCTATATATTCTGGTCATAGGTTATATGCATTGTAAATAGGGTCTGTTTAAGGACTACTTTTCATTTTATTGATGTCATTTAAAGTTCTAAATTTTGATAGAATCTCATTTATCAATTTTTTTTCTTTTATACATCATGTTTTTTGTATCCTAGGTAGTTCTTGCCTAACCTGAATTCATAAATATTTTCCCTTATAATTTCTTCTTAAAGTTTTATACTTTTAGGCTTTCTTATTTTGGTTCATAGATTCCTTCAAGTTATTTTCATGTATGGAAAAAAAGGGTTGAGATTAATTTTTTATATACAGATACCAGGTGTTTTAGTGCTGTTTGCTGAAGACACTGTCTCTTCCTTGGCTCTTGAATTGAGTTTATATTCTATAAAATGCTAATGTTAAATAATCTTTCAAAACTAAGTGGTGGTTCTATTTCTAGATTCTCTATTTTATTCAAATGATCTATATGTCTTTCCTTACACCAACACTGCCTTGATTACTGTAGCTTTAGAAGAAGTCTTAAAATTGGGTGCTAAACATCTTCCAACACTGTTTTTGTTTTTGTTTTTGGCTTTTCTGGATCCTTTGTACTCCTACATACCTTTTAAATTTCAATATCCAGTTCTTCACTTATAGCAAGTATACACAGACCTGAATTTTTTTATGTACCTTGTGTTTTCTAATCCTGGTAAATTCAAGGACAAGTTCTAGGGGCTCCTAGAGATTTCTTAGTATTTTCTCTGTAGATGATCATTTCATCTACATATAAAGATTTTGCTTCTGTCATGCCAATCTTATCCTAGTTGTGTCATTTTATTGCCAGACTATTTTGGTTTAGACCTATGTTTCAAAGTCTAATGGACAGATGAAGAATAGGCATATATGCCCTTGTTCCCCACTTTAGGAGGGAGAAAGCATTGAATCGTCTCCATTCATAGAAGGAGTTTTTGTTGGAAGTATGGAGTACATGTCTTTGATCTGTTGAGAAGGTTCTGTTCTACTTCTAGTCTCCTGATAGCTTTTACCATGAACAGCTGTAGAATTTAGTCCAATACTTTTTCTCCAACTAGTGACAGGATCATATGGCTTTCTCCTTTCCTCTGTTAAAATGATGACTTTTGGGGGTGGATCGTCCAGTGTGGAACCAACACTGCCATCCCTATAACAAAACCACTGTCTACATCCTGCCAGATCTGACTTCTAATAATTTGTTTTGTTAAACAAATTTCTATCTATGTTCATACCTTTTTCTTCTATTATCTTTATCCAGTTTTAGTTGTAGCACAGTGTTGATTTCCTAAAATGAGTGGAGAAGTGTTCCTTCTTTTTCTGCTTTAAATGTTTAATATAATTTATCAGTTAAAATGTTTATGAGCCTGCTGTTGTCATCTAGGTAGGTTTTCAAGGTAGGAATATACTTTCTTTAATAAGTGCTATTCAAATTTTATATTTCCTCCAGAGTTAGTTTCATTAATTTGTCTTCCAAGTTACTTCTTAGAAGTTGTCAAATTTATTTCAAAACAGATTTTTGTAATATGCTTTCTATATCCTTTTAAATTCTGTAAAATCTGTGGTGATGTCTCCTAGATCTTAATATTGTAATTTAAAAAATGTGTAACTGATATTGTGTAACAGGAAGAAAAGGTCTAAAAGAGCAGGGGAATTGGGAGGGGTAGGGGAAGGGAAAAAAGGGAAAGGAAAAAATATGAGAAGAGGAAAAAAATGGAAACAAGGTCTTTGCAAATAGGGAAGGGTAGAGGGGGTGAAGGGAGGGCAAGGGAAGGGGAAAAAAATAAGAACCAAGATACTCATGTAATGGTACAAGATCCCAATGATGAATGTAACTGTATTTTATACCTAAAATGTACCAATAAAGTTAATGGGGAAAAAAAAATAGAGGCTTGATGACATCAGAAGGTAAATCTATGTGGTAGAAAAGAAAAGAGGTTCAGGTCTGAGCCTGGGATACTCTGGTATGTTAAGGTCAGTCAGATGAGAAGGACCTGGCAGAAGAGGCTGAGAAGAAGGTAAGAGAAGACCTCGGCAGTGGAAGTTCCTGGGAGTCAAATGAAGCAAAGATTTTAATAAAGAGGCAGTGATAAAACACGTAAAATGAAGGTTGTAATGACTTTGATAAATGCAATAGCAAGTTGTGTTCCCCAGAAAGCAGGATGGAGAGGAGCCGTTGGTTTGTTAGGTGAGTGATTTTGGAATCATCATTTTGTGGAAAGACAGGAAAGGAAGAAGAAACTGTCCAGGGGAGAAGGCGGGGTGTGATGGAGTCTGGTGAAGCCCACAGATCCCACTGGGAGCTCTGATGGTGAGAGGACCCTTCAGAGTAGGCCTGAGTTGTGCTAAGTTACCCAGGCCTGCACATACCCCTGGTTCACTAATCACTGAAAGGGGACTGCGCTGGACAGGGGCATACAGTTGGACAGGGTGAGTCCTCAGCCTACTCAATTCTGAGGAAGGTTTGTAGCAGAGGGCTGTTTTCTGATAATACTACCAGCAGCTGGGAATAAGTTCTTCTGGGGGCTCGGGGCGATGCTTCTCAGTGTCCGCTAGAAACAAGTCAGCTAGAGTAGCAAAGGCAGAATCCAAGGAGTGCAGGTTCAAGACACTGGCAAGATAGAAACCGGAAACAAGGGATGTAGATGACTTACGTCTTCATTTCTGTTGCTCACTAGGAAGTGTCTGCTCGTGGATTCATTTTTATTCTTCTTGCTTGGCATCTGGAGTGTACTTTCAATCTCAAAATTCACATCATTTTTTAGTACTGACACTTCAAGTAGTGCTTTTCTTCATTCTTTTTTTCCCCCACTGGCACTTCCTTTGAATACATGCTGGAATCTTTCAATCTTCCCTTTATGTCTTGTGTTATTTCATCTTTTATATCCTCTGTATCTCTTTTTGCTGGCTTTCGGGAAATTCCTCAGTGTTATCTTCTAATTCACCGGCTCTCTTATACTGTGTCTAGTCTAGATTTTATTCCATATATTGAGCTTATAAATTTTTTTAAAGAATATATTTTTGTTTCAAGGGTTCTGATTTGTTCTTTTTAATATTTCTATTTTATTTCTGGCTGGGTTTATATTTTGATATTGTCTTCTTTTAGGAATGTTATTTCCTTCACTGTCTCTTGGTAGAGTCTTAACATACTTATTTTAAGTTATTTTTCATATTCTTTTATGGTTTTCATTTCCTATGGAGTGAATTACTATTCAAATTGTTGATATTATTGGCTGTCTTTTCTAGTGTTAGGTTTGGACGTATGGTTTATTAGTTATAATGTTCTGGCTTATGTAGAACAGGAGTTTTTTTATATTTTTACATTCATTTACTTCTACACTCAGCACTTTCTGATTCACAGTATTCTAGATGGCACCTGGTTTCCTATTTCAGAACCAAGTCTTTTATTGCTTCCTTGAGGGCTCTGTCTCTGTGCTCTGGAGCATATTTCACATCCTGTTTCCAAGTTAGTGGCTGTTGTGCTTGGGTCCTGGTGGTAAAATGTCCATGTTCTCTGCCTGTCCAAATGTGGAGCTTATGGTGAACCCTTGCCTCAAGCACCAGTTGGCAGTTTGTGCTTTCTTCCTTTTCTCGGCCAGTGGTTTGTCCAGGGCCTGGCTGGATCCCCTTGTCACATAGCGACGGTGCTGGATTCTGGTTTTCTCACGGGAGTCGAACTCTAGGTTGCCTCTGCCTGCTCTGGGAGCTGAGGCAGCATCTGCAGCTTCAGTTCCATCACCACTCTCTACTTATTTTCTGTTTTGGGTTCTTGAAGATGCCTGAAAGTACAACTCTGTTTTACTTATCCCCGTCTCACTTCTTAGGCAATGTGTGCCCCTCACTTCATCTTTGTTTTGTTTCAGTCCTTTGTAGAATCCATATCTAGTTATGGGGTTGAGAGTAGAATTTATTATTATGCCTTCTTATGCATGCCATTATTCTTGGTTCAGACTTGGTTCTGAAATAGGAAACCTGGTGGCATTGACAATACTGTGAATTAGGAAGTGGTGAGTGTAGAAGTAAATGAATGTAAAAATATACTAATGCCTTCTCGTGCATGCCCGAATCCCCTTTATTTTCTGTTTGATTATGTGGGCCGATACGGTGCACTCTCCTTCCTTCCTTGAGTTCTTTTTTGTTTTTATGTTATTCCTTCCCTTTTGGGTCTGTTGCTTGTCCCGTTTCTCAGAGAGTTCATTCTCCCTCTTGGCTTTACAGGTCATCTGTTTTCAAAACCTCTGAAATTGACATCTCAAACCTGAAAAGGGACCTAAGAGGAAGTGACAGGTAATGGAAACAATGGGGCCAGGCCTATGCACTGTGCTTAAACATTGTCATACTGACTCAGTTGGTCATGGCAGCACTTTGAGTTACAAGGATTATTATTATTTGTATTTTATAGAAAAAGACCTTAGGCCAAGAGAGTTAAGTAGCTGTCTGAATTTGCCTGGGATCTAGGTGGCTCCTAGAACTCAGGATCCTCAGTTTTAACACCAGGAATGTCCTGGGAAAACTGGGGCAAGTTGGTCATCCAAAGCGTATAGTCAGTGATTCGGAAGTAAGGATCCCTAAGTTTGGATTTAGTCCCATCAGCACTTTCTTTCCTCAATGATTTATACTATCTCCACTGGAATAAAAGAGACTGATTCAGAGAGGTAGGTAGAATTTGTGGTATTAAAAAAATTAATTGAGGGAAAATACCAGAATCTGAATTCTTGTTCCAGTTCATTCAGAAGCCCAGTCTTAAGTTGAAACCACTTCCATCCATCCCTATGTTGCTTTTTCCTCACCTGTAATATGAAGGGCTAACAAGACAGCTCCTGTGATTTTTCTCCAGTTTTAAAGTGGTATTATTTGAAGCTATCCCTTAAATACGAACTCTGCAAAACCATTTCATAGTCCATAAAATTAGTTTTTCAAAGTCATTGAAAGAAAACAAAAGCTGAATGTAGAAGCCAGGTTTTACATATTTCATGATTTGCTGATATGATCTAGTTGTTTAATATCAGTTTTTCTGAGCACAGCATAATTCTATTGAAACAGTTTAACAGTTTTGGCCTTTATTTTATTTAATTTGTTATAATTAACTTTATAGTGTTTTCATTGTTGTCTTTAACTGTTTACATAGTGTCCCAAACATCTCAGCAGGGAACTGCTTCATAAATCAAGTTTTCACTCTTTATTGCTATTTATAAAATGTTAATGACTTCTATTTAAGGCATGTGTGATTAACAGCTGAGAAAATGTACTTTTATAACAGCACTGTTTTAATCTGTGAAAATTACAAGGTAAACAAAGTCACAACATGCCACAACTGTCATTGAAGGCATATCTGCATGTATTGATATGGGAATCTTTGTAAGATATTTTGAAAACATTTCTAATACAATAGAGTACTCAGGAAATACAGCACTATTACCTTTTTGTGGTTGTTGTTCCTGGGCATGTATTCTAACTGGTAGACTTCTAACCAAAATTGCCCAGAAATAGATTTTATTATAAGATGTATCATCTAATATTTTAACATTTTATTCAAGAAACACCTCACTCTCCCTGTTACCAGTATCCCCGACTTCCTTTCTACCAGCATATGAAGGTTAAATTCTAGACTAAAATGGTATTCTGAGGTGAGAAAAATGTGGAATAATGTGAGCCTTTCTAAAACGAGTTTTTGCTGTGTGTGTACATATGTGTGTGTGTGTGTGTGTGTGTGTGTTTACCATTCACTTTGGAACAAAGTATTTAGCTCCCTTATCATTTAGATAATTATGGTCTTCCTATTAAGATAACTGGATAAATAAAATTGAACAAGCAAAGCTTATTAGCCACACTACAAAAATTTATGACAGGTTATCAGTAGTAATGAGATTTCTCAATATATATTAGGAGCTCTGAGAAAACTTAGAAGATTGTAAAACTTTAGGATTTCCTTGAGGGAATGTAAACCAGCAGCTTTTCAGTAGAGCATTTATTACTGTGGCTAGCCATGTGCTCAGTTTTATAGGAGACACAAAGGAAAACAACAACAACAACAACAGCATCAACAACAAAGTTCCTGCCCTGGTGGGGCTTATAATCCAGTCCTGACATTAGTGCTTTTTAGCAAAACTGTGTTTCATATTTATTTTGAGGGAGGGTAAGAAGAAGAAAAATGAAACTATAATAACTAGAATAGTATTTTTCAGTTTTAATGGACCACTCTGAAAAGTTGATACGGTGTGCATTATTACTATTAAGTAAATGTAAATGAAGGTAGAATGGAAAGAAATAGTACCCAGTTCATAACTGTGCAGCTTAGTGCATATTCACAAAGCAAACACTTCATGAAACCACTCTCCCACAAAGAGATAAACATTACAGGCTCTGGAGCCTGTCCTGAGACAGTACACTCTTTTCCCCAAAGTCACCATTATCCTGCTTTATATCGCCATCAGTAAGTGCTGCCTGTGTTTGAACTTTATATTAACTAAAGCTCAGTATATCCTCTTCATGTTGACTTGGTTCTTTGAAGAGTACGTGTATCATTTATGTCTTTGTGTATATTTGCTCATCCTCACAGCTGTGAAATATCCCATTATATAAATAAAATGCAAATTATCTATTTTGCTCTCATTAGGCATTTGGGTTGCTTATAGTATTTAGTGGTTACAAAATACTGCTACTATGATCATGCTTAGATGTGGCTTTTGTAAACCCTATAAGCTTTCTGTTGGGAGTCAGAGGGCTGTGTCCTAAGTATAGATTTAGTTTTTGAAGAACTGTCAATTAGTTTAGTAAAATTACCAATTTGTACTCCAATAAGTAGTAAATGAGTATATCAGTAGCTTTATATCCTCATTAACACTAGATATTTTTAAAAAGTCATATTTTTGGATGTCTAGTAGTTGTCATCTTACTTCATGTCTCCTGGATGACAAGTAAGTTTTGAACATTTTTCAACATGTTTATTTCCCAATTGAAAGTCTCCCTTGCAAAGTGTCTCTTGTAGTCTTTTGTCTATTTGTACATTAAAATGTCTTTTTCATTAATTTGTAAAAGTTATTTCTTTTGTACATGGTATATTTGTACTTATAATTTTGGATGATGTGGGCACTGAAATTCAGTATATTAATTGCCTCAAGTAGTTGATCTCTTTACTCAGGTGTGGCTCCATCTGACATGTGTCCTTTGCTCTATAAGATAATTCCACTTGTCATTGTGACAAGTAGTCTAAACTTAGCCATCCCAGCCCATCATCCCCACTGGTGATCTTTTATTCTAAGTAACTTTCAGTGTACGTGCTCACTGTTGCCAAATCATACTTCTAATGTGTTGCTATATCAGATTCCTAAAATAAGATCACAGAAAAACTCCATAGCTTCTTGGATATGTCTCAGAAGGATCAGTTTTCTTTTACCCATAAAGAGAGGCAAAGATGAAAAAAGGAATATGTTTCAGCTAGGCAGAGTGATTTAAATAATTTTGCCTTATAATGAGTGCATGTTCTCAGTTTAGCATCTCCTTTTTAATGAATTAAAAACTGGAATAAAATTAATCACTTTCTTTTGTGATTTAAATATTTAAATATTTTATCTAAGACTGGAAGTTTTTAGGATTTCTTAATTAAAGTGTGTCCATGTTTGACTTCTGGGGAGTAGAACACAATATCACTTTTATGAAAAAGTGAAATCTTACATCTAGAAGGCAATGATAACACCGAATTTCTCAGCCTGTTGCAGTTGAGGGTGGGTGGGAGTGAGGGGCACTTCAGGGGGAGGCTCTGAGACCCCCTTCCTTCAGAGCAGTCCAGATGTACACCTATGGTTCTCTTTGCCTGCTGAGAATTATTTGAAATACAGGCTGAAGGTGCTGTTTATTTTAAATCCCTTTTTCTAGACAAGGATATAGATCTCAGAGGTTCAGTGGTTTGTCCGAGCTCATACACTTTGGCAATGACAGGATTGGGACTGAAATCCAAGATTTCTGCCACCACAGTGCACCTATACTGATGGTTTGTGGTAGGGAAGAGAAATATCCTAATGACTCAGTTATGTTCTTTTCCCTCCCAGTTCCTGATGCTGGGTAATATGTTACCATGAGTAGGTTAGAGATTTAGAAGGCATGTCTGCATCAAGAAAGGAGTGTTCTTCCTCTTGCTTGCTACTGTGGCATGTGGCTTCTGAGCTCCCATCTTACCTGACATTCTTGCTCATAAAGGATTTCTTTTCTGTCTCACCTTATGGCTCTAATTTGGTTCATAAATTTGAGTATGCAGTTATCAATCTTCTATTCTTCTTTTACTTATCATGCATTTGCCCATTTTAGATATCTGTTATTGCCCCTTTCATTTTGCTCCTAGCTGGGACTTGTTCTGTTTTGGTTTCTTGACCTGCTCTCCTTTCTTGTTTCTTACTCTTACTGTTTGGTGACATAAGATCTGGTAGTTTGGTCAGGGGGATCAGAAGACTTGTCAGAGGGAAGTTTTCTGGAAGCAAATGTGGAAAATGACTAACATAAGGGTCCGTGTTGACTTGAAGAAGAAAAAATAGAGGGTGGGAACTCATCCTTAACACAGAATGGAAACAGTAACACGGACAGGGCCTGGAAGTCAGAGTTGAGAGGGAGTGACCAGGGCTGAAGCAGAGACTTGAGGGGGAGCCCTTGCCTGGAGTGCTTTTCTTCATTTCCTGCTCCAGAGCTGCCTCAACATAAGAAAGGGGAGAAGGACAGAAGAGAGGAAGGAATCCCTGACCGAACTGTTGATTTCTAGGATTTTTAAAAACATAGTATACTAAAGCAATGTAGTGTTAGGGCTGTAGAAACTGATGGGACCTTTGGGGGGGTCCTCTTGTCCCACAATTCTATTATGTGCCCAAGGAAACAGAGGCCAAGAGAAGTGAAGGAAGGCCCTTGACTCAGTTCTGGATGGAGCTGTGGAATGCCAGCCCTGTGCTTCTCATCCATATTCACTCAGATTCATGAGAGAAGAGAGCCCAGGGCCCAGGCTGTGCTTTGCTTCAAATGGAGTCAGAAGCCATGGAAGGGAAATTATGTGAACTGATTTGCAAGAAGATGCTTTTGCTGCAGGAAGAATGAATTGGAGCAGCATCAGAGTGGAAATCGAGAGAGTATCCAGAAGGCTATTCCAGTGATCCAGGAATGGTGTGATTATATCTGGGAGGAAGGTAAGGTGGGAAGATGCAGCTCTGTTTTGAAGACTGTGGAGTGAATATGGTAGACAGAAATACAGCCTCCTGTAGTGGGTAGAGATAGGAACAGTTTCTGAGATAGCTACATGGGGAGAATTATAAGTGGAATTGAAGGTAGGAGGGTTTGGCTAGAGGGAGAGTAGAAAAATAAAGACTTGGTCTCATGTGCCCTTATATTAACTTGAAACTGTCTTCAAGATCCCTGGAAATAGCCCATTTCCCTGCTTCCTGCCACGTAACAGTGTAATTTTTGCCTCCAGGTACTTAATTATAAAGAATATTGTGTTAATCAGCTTTCTGTCACTCTGATAAATCACTTATTAGGAGGAAAGGTTTATTTTGGCTCATGGTTTCAGAAGTTTCAGTTCATCGTTGCTCCATCACTTTGGGTCTTTGATGACACAGTACATCATGATGGGAGCGTGTTTTAGAGGAATGCTACTGACCAAAGCAGGTGGCCAGAAAACAAAAAGAGAAGAAGGGGCCAGGGTCTCAATATCCTCTTTGAGGGCACAGCCCCAATGACCTAACTTCTTTCCACTAGGCCCCTCCTATTATAGGTTCTACCATCTCTGAATACCATCAGGCTTGAGACCAAACTTTCAACACGTGATTTTGGGGGACATTTGAGATCCAAACTAGACTACTGGCTTAGTTCCCTCATTGCTGGGCCAAAATATCTAAGTACCACAAAATAAGGGAGGAGAGGTCTATTTTGGCTCATGTTTTTAGCCCGCAGTCTGCTGGCTCCATAGCAGAAAAGCATGGGAGAGAGGCATGGCAGAGAAGAGCTGCTCAGCATAGCAGCCAGGAAGCAAGAGAAAAGGAATGAAAGGTGGGAAGGAGAAGCCTTCCAGGTCACCACTCGTCTGACCAGACCCCACCTCCTAACAGCAAGCCCGTTATAAGCCCCATAATCTAACCTCCTTCCAAAAGTCCCACCTATGGATGCATAAGGCTCGTGGGGGACATCTAGATATAAACCACAAGTAGATATTATGGAATGATAAGCATTTTTAGTCATCTACGTTAAGAAGATCAAGCTGAGGGGATAAGGTAGGAAATAGCTTCTACTTTTGTTTGTCTTTATTCATGTAAAAATGGAATTAGAAAGCATTAGCATTCCTGTTGCCCAGTTTAGGAGAGCCTTGAGTTACACCTGCTGGAGAAGACAGGGACTTACGAATGCGCTAAAGGGGCCACATGAGAGCAGGCAGGGGATCCCTGTCCAGCATGCTGTTGCCGTAATAGCTCATTCTACAAATATTTTTGGGATGCTTCTTCATGATAGGTTTTTTTCCAGGTACTAGGAGTAGAGCAGGGAGAAAAATAAATTTCTTGCCTTTATAGAAGTTGTGTTCTAGAACACTAGTTATATCAGTACTTGTTCAAAATACTGAATCTTTCATTGTCCATTTCAGCAGCAGAAAATAAACTCTTTGCTCGAATTAATCACACTACTTCTTGCTCCCCAGCCTCTTGCATTCGCAACTCCATTAATTTGCTGTGCTTTCATGTGCCTGCCTTCTCTTCCTCATAGATGAACAAATCTGACCCGCTCAGAACTAGTATTCCATGCTATAGTGTATGCTGGCTTGAATCCAGGGTGGGTTGGTTAATGCTTGTCTCGTTCTCACTACGACCCCTGTATTTATTCTTTCAGAAATAGCCCAGTCCCCCTGAACTCCTCCTGTCACCTTCTCAGCCCTTGGTATTGTCATCTCCATTTGAATTCATGGCCCTCATGTTTATAACACTTAATTCATAAGGTGTGAGACTCTCTTATGACATCTGGTGTGTAGTTGTTTGTATCTTTACTTAAAATAACTATATGTTTTGCCCTTTCTTCCAAAATAGGTGGCCAGCCGCTTGTGCGACTTGGGCACTAGATACATATTTATTAAGTGATCAGTGCTTCCTGAGGAACTCACAGTCTTGTAGCTGTCTGTGGGGGACTTAAAGTGGAGAGCACACTGTTTTCTGATTTTGCCACTGTGCCCGTCTCTAAGTAATTCCGATATAAGGCCTTTCCTCACGCCCTTCTCCCTTCTCAGGGTTTTCACCCATCACCTCAGTCTTGGGAGGCAGTACCATGACAGCACCTTGTATGATGCTTGGCCAGTTTCCTGCATTGAAAGGACAGTGGGATGTTTTGCTTGCCAGCCATTTAATGTAGGATGACACTTCTGGCACACCGAATTAAGTTGGAGGAACCAGCAGCCCCAGAGAAGATTCCATTTCTATGGAGATTCAAACAAGAAAATGACAGAGCACAAAACAGTTTAATTTTCCTCTTATATTTAAATGTAGAAAGACAGTAATTAAAGCAAACCAGAATATGAGTTCTGATTGTTAATTGCTGAGGGAGGTGCAGCATTTTCATTTATCCAGGTTTATTTGCAGAACTAGGCAGACAAGGTACATGTTCGGTGCTGTTGCCCATGGTATAATTCTGACAATTTGAACATTCATCTTTTTGGATGTTTCAGTTTTATTTTAAAACTGTAACTGCAGTAGTTTTCTTTCCTCTGAGTGATGCTGAAGGAATGTTATAGCTCTTTATCTGAAAACCTGTGGCTCTGGAGTCATGACTTTCACAGGGCAAAGCTGGCTTACATGATTAGTGAAATAATCCCCCAAATATTTAACAGGTCTTGAGTATTTCACTCATAGCTTATTGGTTGAGTCAGCCAACTGAACAGTTAGTTATACTGACAGTTTTAGGACAAGAGGTACTTCGGGCTCCTTAAAGGATTTATTATTCCCATTTTTAATTATAAAGATGTGTCGTTGCACAGTACTATGCATCAGTGTAGCTGATGTTGAGTCCTAGTTAGATGCATGAGGGAAGTGGGATTCAGACCTAGGTTTAAGAACAGATATGATATCAATAAATGTACATGAGAGAACAGGGCATTTGTGTAGAATACTAACATAAATTGAAGCTTGAAGACAGGAGTGTGTAAGGTGTGTGCAGCTATTAATTCGACATTACCAGGAAAGTAGTGAGCAATCAGATGAGCTTGCTTGGGTCTTAGGCTCCAATGTCTGGTTGTGTGTTCTGTCCTTGGCACTGATAGCTATTTATGTTGATAATTTACTTTACTTCTCGGAGTTCATTTCCACATCTGCCATATGTGGGACAGTCGTTCCTGTCAGACTGCTTTATGTTTCATTGCTAGGACAAAACACACAGGGTAGACTAATCATAAAAAGAGAAGAGATTTATTTGGCACACAGTTTGGAGGTGCAGGGGTGTGGTGCTGCTTCTGCCCAGCTCTGCTGAGGGCTCCATCGGCTGTGTCACGTTACAGCAGGAGTTCATGTGAAACCAAGAAATGGCTTCTCAGAGGAAGGAAGTCCAAGAGTCTGGAATGCCACATTCACTCGGATGACATGTCTCAGGTGACCTAGAGACCTAACGCTAGGCCCAATTCTTAAATATTCCATCCCACCATCACCTTCCAGGGGACCAAGCCTCCAACACATGAATCGTCGAGGGACACACTTAAACCTTTCCAAATCATAGTGTGGGCTGTTTGGAGCTAGTAAGGTAATGTGTGTACAAGCACTCCATAAACTGTAGAGCCCTACCCAACAAAGCACTGGAGGTTTTAGAGTAAAAGAATAATGTGTAGAATCATTAATTGCTCATCTACTTATGAGTGATGAAAGAAATAGCTAAATATTAATCAGCACTGAATTACTTCATGTTACTGTATTTAAGGACTTGGAGCTCACCCTTCCAAGAAAGATCATCCTAACTGCCCATCATGGGTACAGCAGAGGCTCTGCCTGAAAAAGCAAAATGTGAGTATCCGTTTCTTGCCTGATTACTTGATACACAGTGTGTGACACTTCAGCTCTTTTAGAATCTTTTCTGTTAATTAATATCCCTCTGAGGACTACACTTAGGATACATCCCATCCCCTTTAAGTATAATCCACTTCTGACAGGTCTGTCTCAAGTTTTAATTTAGAATGATGTATAATATGGTATCCAGTAGTTATATGTGGCTACTCAGTGCTTGAAATGCGGTTAGTGAAATAAAGGAACTGAATATTTAATTTTAGTTTCAATTTTTAAAAGGATAATTAAGTTATTGGAAAAGTTTTAAACATGCTTGGAACAACTTGGATATGTGAATTTATTTTTTCAAATGAATATTTTACAAAATCAAAAGACAGATCAAATATTTCTGGTAAAAATGTAGCGTCGAAGTTGAGATTTTATAAGTGTAAAAAATGTACAGAATTTTGAATGCAGAACAAAAAACAGGAATGTGAAAGATCTCATTAATTTTTAATGTTAATTATTGTTGAAATGATATTGTTTGGCTATATTTTATCATACATTATTACAATTAATTTCACTTTGCACTTATTTTTAATGTCTGCTAGAAAACTTTAAATTACATATGTGGATCACATTATATGTCTTTGAGCTACCATTAACAAATAAAAGTTGTATATATTTAAGGTGTACAACTTGATGTTTAGATACATATATTACCTGTCTAGCTAATTAATATGTCAGTTGCCTCATATAGTTACCTTTGTGTGTTTGTGTGCATGTGTGTATGGTAATAATACTTCAGATCTATTCTCTTAGCAGATTTCATTGTTATTAACTACACATTTTTTTCTTTTAGAGATGATCTAGATTTGGTAACAATACGAGCAATCCTAAATTTGGCTGAGAAATATAGTGCTGCACGTAGAGCTGAGGTCATCATTCCTCTGCTATGTCTCATTGGCTTTTGTGGCCCCCAACATGGTATTAGCCACCTGACATCTGCCCAGGGAACTGTATTATACAAAAAATACATTTCATTTGTATAAGACAGTACATGTCATTTGTGTAATACAGTTTCTTTTCAATTGCAAAATACAGTACATTTTTAAGATGGAGAAGGTTGAAGGGGAGGAAGATCCAGGAACTAGAGGAGGAATGTTCTCTAGTTTTATTTTGCCTTTAGATCATGTCCATAATTACTTAAATTATATTTGAAGTTACAATGCTAGGGGCTTGGAATTCCCCTGCACTTTCTTAGTAGCCTAACCCCAGAGAAATAACACAGAGTGGTTCTGACAGTGGGGTGTACTGTAAAATTTCTGTGTGGTATATAGGAAACTTATTAATCATTTTTGTAGCCTAGAAAGTAGATAGTTCGCTAAAGATAATCAGGAACAGAGAAAAGGAGAAGGGAGGAAAAGTGTATGAAAGAGATTATCCAACAAAATGCCTTTAATGTGGAACTGAAGAGGTAGGTCTTAATACAGAATGCATTGTAGAAAAAATTTGTTGATAACCATATGCCCATCTAAATGTGAGTTTCATTTCATTCTTTAACTCTTTTTTTTGAGAAGAAATTAGAAACAATTCATTTTTTTTTACTTACCTGTAAAAATGAATTGAACATAAACATTTATTTCAAGTTTTTGTTGAGCGTTTCTATTCACTCTCCACCTTACAGAACTCTTTACCTTAGAACTGTGCACCGTGGTTCCAGCTCTTCCCATCTCCAGCTGCTTTGTACAGCTCCTCACCAACTCCTTCCTGTTCTGAGCCTTCCCTCCATCTGAACCTGCTTAAAAAGCAGATTCTTTTTGAAACAATATCTCATTAGAGATTTTATATTCAAACTTTAGTTTGTTTTTCACTTGTTGGGTATAGGAACAAGAAAAGGAATTCTTTCCTGCAAATTAAAACTTAGGAAGAACTCAGATATGTAAAATAGAGGAGGCCTGAGCTACTCTGATTGAAAGAAGGAAGAACCCTCAAGGCATATAAGATTAATGAAGCACAAATGTAAAAACACTGCTTAAGTCTGGATTTGATTCACTGTGTTATTTCTCTTGGGACATTTCTGATTTAAACCTTATCTCTAATAATATAATGTAAAGTTTTATCTCTTTAAAGGGAAATTGAAACTTTAGTGAGCTGGCAGTTTTGGTGCTTTATGTTATCTCCTAGTATAGTACGTTTCTTACTGAAAGTCATGACATTTATTTACAAAATATTCTGGCAGTAGACTCTTCAGCACCCAGAATGTAGGGCTATGTATCTAGTGTCTTATTGATTTTAGCACATTTCCCATCAAACAGCACCTAGCATTTATTATGTACATAATGAGCTCCTGCAGAATGAGTCCCATTGTGCCTGAGGCTGAGTTGGGGGGAGGATGCTTTTCTAACACGTATGGAATCAGACACAGTTATGCATTCACTCTGATTTTATACAGAAGGATGGCCTGAGCCACGTGGCCACATCTTTGTTCAGGATTATATTCTTAGCAAATTTTTGCAAAGCCTCTCTGGAAATATAGTCTTTCAGTGGGAAAGATGGAAACCCTCTGAATGTGCTCAGTTATTTTTTATGCTTATGACAAACACATGTTTGCAAGCTCTTGGGTCTTTCTGAATGCAGGAAGGACTTGCTCAATGATTGTTATCCAGAGATGGCTCATTCCCTGTCATTCTCTCCGTAGCTAGATTTTCTTTTTGTATCATCACTTCAGAGGTTTACTGGAGCAACCATATAGAAGCCCTAAAGCAGTGAGAGAATGCTGCAATTTATGAACTATCATAGCAATAACATTAAACTGATGATATATAGAGAATGAGTCTTTGTTTAAAAAGAAAATAAATGTAAGGAATTATTTTAGACTGGTGAAAACTCTTGACATTAGAGGCACTCACATCCTTTTCCCCATGGAAATGTTAATAATTGTTTTAGGTCAGTTTAATATGACCGTTTCAACCTCTTCATGAACTTCATTGTAAAACATCTGCTGGCAATAATTCATTATATCTTTTTGAGGATTTAGTAACTTGAAGAATTCTAGGGATGAAGAGATTTTATTATCTGTGAACAGATTACTTAGTTTTGGATAAAACACTGTAATAAGGCAATTCATTCAAACTAAATTAGAAAATTGTCTGCTTTTTTGCTATTGAAGAAATGAGGATTGGCTAATGGAATCATTAAACACTGTTAAGAGATAAGTCCAGTGATAGTACCATAATAACGCCAATAGTGACAATAATTGGTTGCACTTACTAAAAGCTTATTATGTGCCAGGCACTGTGCTAACTGCTGTGTTACAGTGTCTCAATGATTTCTCTTACTCTGTGACATCAATTAGTTGTAGCCTTATTTCACAAGTGAGAAAACTAAGGCTGAAGATAAAGTAAGGTTGATGAGCAAATTTGAATCCAAACACAATTGTGTGACTTAGGAATGAGAACTCTTAATCATTCTATGGTATAGAGTTATAAGAAAACAAAGCCCTAAGTATTGATGTCCTAACAGAGAAGGGCCAGGCACTGACAACTTCCTGTTAGTAATTTGTAGTGTGCACTTGAGTGTAAAAAGTTGCATGTGTACACAAGTATGTATATATATCTTTGTGAACAGAGAAGCAGGAGTCTCAGATCTTATTAGATGGATGGATTCTTAATGGCTGGGTTGATTACTTTCTAATAATTTTATACTCATGTATTAAAAATATACACATTTTTGGATATTATAAAACTAAAGAGAAAAACTGGCATGGCCTTTTCTAAGGCATTGAGTTATGAATTATCTTGTACCACCTTGGGAATTTAATGCTTTTCTCCAAGGCTATTTATAGAAGAAATCAGAATAGCTGCCTTGCACGACACTTGACAACAAGGGTGAATGACTGTGCACAGGCCTTCAGTGGAGCTGCCGTCAAGATCCCCGTGAGCCCGCTGCTTCTGACCTTGGCTGCCTTTCTCTGCCCCTTTATGAGCAGCACCAGGCTTTGAAGCTTATGGTCTGACTGTGAGAATGCACCATAACAGGACCTCCAAGTGTCTGACTCTGCTTGCTGCCACCACAAAGGCCCTCAGGTTTGCCAGGGTGCACACAAGCTTCTGCATGATTTCCCAGGGGACAGGTGGCACTTGTGGGTGGGCACACTGTTCAACTCTAAAGACCAACTGGGAAGAAAATGGTATCTTTCAAACTTAATTCCTCCATCAAAAGCTTATTTTTGGTTACTGGGGGAAAATCAGAAGAGCTCTATTAGCACATTAAATGACAACAGGGCTCAGGGGCACTGGCTTAAAATGAGCATCAGTGAATGTACTTCACCAGGGTGACCAGCCAAGTGTCAGGAGTCTCCAGTCTTCCTAGGGAGTGCATGGCCTCAGGAATAGCAGCAGATTGTAGCAAAGGCAGCAGGTGATTCAAGAGAGCAGAGCCTGTGTAGGCCCACAGCAGAGGTATGCAGCTTTGGGGGGGCGCTCAGGGCCTCTGCACCTCAGCTTCTCCTGTGCAGGAAGACTGGCCATCTTCATGGCCTTTGGTGAAACAGACCTGATGGTTTTACAAAGTCCTAGTTCCAACCAAAACAGTAACCTAACGTTTCATTATATTGCTCGTCACATGCATGGTGCACAACAATATTGTTATTATAAGTAACTGCACTTAATTATAAGGAAGATTTGATTAATGAGAAGAGAGCAATTAACAGAGGATAGGATTGTCATGAAAAGAGGCAAAACAGGACAAGTTGTGGAGTCACACCTGGGAATATCTCATTGTCTTTCCTCCAGGAAGGACGTGCTCTGGCAAGAGGCCTCTCAAAGCTGAATTAGAATTTGGTTAACATCTGATGAAACTGACAGTTCAAATTTCTGAACTCTTGTTTCTTCCATGTGAGGACAGTAACTCTTAGGCTCTGAACTGGGAAATCCACACACATCATTTTGTAATTTACACATGAGTTTGTGTTCCATTCTGGACAAAGAAACGTGTGCATGAAGTCTTGACAACTGTTGTTTGTCGAGTAGAAGGAAACATGCCACCAATCGATATGTAGTTCTGATGGAATATGTAGTTGGAATGTGTAGTTCTGATGTGGGCAATTGTAGTGGTAAAGCACTGAGAACAAGAGGAGGTGTCCTTCTTTCTAGAATACCTGTAGATGCCCAACTCCAGTTCTGTTACCTTGACTAGGGCTCTAGACACACTTCCACTCCTCACTCAGCCTGTTTAACTTGGGTGGACGAGAGCGGGGTGGAGAGCACCCCACTCCTTTATTGCTAGAGTCCCTCTCACAGGCTTTTTCTTGAGTCTCACATTGTAACAGCAACGTGCGGCCCATGAGTCTCCATGGTGAGAAGCAAAGGGTTATTCTGTGTGGGAATGAAGAGGGAGTTTTACCCTAATAATACTTTATTGTGAAAATTTAAACAGCAAATTTGAAAGAATGTTGAAACAGCACTTGTATATTTACCACCCAGTTCTTACCAATAGTGTTTTACTGTACTTGATTGGTCACCTCTCCATTCATCAGTCGACATCTGTATCAGTCAGAAGTCAGTATTTGTTTATAATTTTTCTATAACTATGTAACATTTATATCTAACATTTGAATATATAACTACTTATAAAATTGTAATGTAAAATTTACATAAAATGAAATGCAGAAATCTTAGATGTACGTTCCTTGAGTTATGTTCATTGCATATCCCTGTGTAATCCATACTCTATCAAGGCATAGAATATTACTATCATCTCAGAAATTTCTTTCATGTTCCTTATTAGTAGTTAATTTTTGATACCATGTAATGGAAGAATCACTGCTCTGTTCATTCCTATCATAGATTAGTTTTGTTTTCTCTAGAATTTCATATAAATGGAACCATACAATATATGCTTTTAGGTGTAAGGTTGCTTTAATTTGATATAATGTTTTTGAATATTTTCCACATTGTTGAGGATGTCAATAGTTTGTTTCTTTTAAAGCTAAGCAGGTTTTTTTGTATCAGAATACCACATTTTGTTTATCAATTCTATTGTTAATACACATCTAGGCCATTTCCAATTTATGAGTAAAGATGCTGTGAACATTCTTGTGCAAAATTTTGTAAATATCCTTCCATATTCTGTGGTACATACCTAGAAGTGGTAAACGCTGGGTCACTTGTCATACCTATTTCAAACAGATTTTTCTGTTTTATATTTCTACCAGCAGCACATGAGGCCTTCAATAACTTTACAGCCTTACCAAAATTTTCTTATACTACTATTTTATTTTGCTGGTGTAGATAGGCATGTATTTATGCACTTTTTCATTTGTAAAATCAGTTTTGCTAAGGTAATATATTAGTTTACTTATCAAGGTACTTGGGCAGAATCTTAAAGTTGCTACAATGTTTATGAAAACTGTAACATGATGAAAATGCAACTTGTCAAACCAAAGGAAATAAAAATTTTGGGTAGTGTTTCAAATTGTCTTGTGAACAGTAGTTTCTTAAATGTGTTGATTTGGATAAAAATGAAGGTCAGTTCTCAAGATCTGTGTTAGTCATAAAATGGATGAATGCAAAAACACCTTGTGATTTCATGTGGAATTATTAAAATTAGGTTTACTGAGTTATTGACCTAATGGGGATGCTAATATGTATTGGTTAGACTACATCAATTTCACATTTTAATTATTTATTTATTTTTTAAATTACATTCTTTTATTGGTACATTGTAGGTATACAACACAATTACATTTCTCATTGGGGATTGTACCTTTACATGATGCATCTTGGTTCTTATTTTTTCCCCATTCCTAGCCCTCCCTTCACCCCCTCCACCCTTCCCTATTTACAAAGACTTTATTTCCATTTTTTCCGTTTCTCATCATTTTTCCTTTCCCTTCTTTCCTTTCCCCTGCCCCTCCCATTACCCCTACCCCTTTAGACCTTTTCTTCCTATTTTGCATTATTGATTATTCATTCTAATCATTGGTACATTTTAGGTATACAATATAATGACATTCATCATTGGAAATTTGCACCTTTACATAGTCTCTCTTGGTTCTTATTTTTCACCCTTGCCCAGCCCTCCCTTCAACCCCTCCATTCCTCTCTATTTACAAAGATTTTGTTTCTATTTTTCCATTTTCTCATATTAATCCCATTCCTTTCTATCCTTTCCCCTAGCCCTCCCACTTCCTTCCCCTTTGCCCCTTTTCTTCCTATTTCACATTACCTATTATACATTTAGTCCTTATTTACACTTTCAGATTCTGACACCAGAGAAACTATTTGGTATTTACACATGTGTGTCCTATTTATTTCACTTAAGAGTTGCACCTCAGTGTGCATCCACTTAGCTATAAATATCTCTAATTTCTCATTTTTTATGGCTGAGTAGTACTCCATTTTATTAAAAAAACCACATTTTCTTTATCCAGTCTCCAGTTGATGGGCGTTTGTGCTGTTTCCAAGTTTTAGCTGTCACAAACTGTGCTGCTATCAACATGGGTATACATATATCACTGTGGTATGATTCTTTTAATTCTTTGGGGAAGATCCCCAGCAGTGGAATAGCGGGGTCAAATGGGACTTCCAGTCCTAGTTCTTGAGGTATCTCTATACTGATTTCCACAGTGGTTGCACCAGTCTACACTCCCACCAGCAGTGGAGCAGGGTTTGTCTTTCCCCACAGCCCCGCCAGCATTTATTATTGGTTGATTTCATGATAGCAGCCATTCTTTCTGGAGTGAGGTGGAATCTCAGTGTTGTTTTCATTTGCATCTCTTGAATGACCAGTGATGTTGAACATTTTTTCATGTATTTATTTGCTATTTCTATTTCTTTGTGCGAGAAATGTCTGTTCATTTCAGGTGCCCATTTTCAGATTGGGTCTTTAAATTTGGGAGGTTTGATCTTTTTAAGTTCTTTATAGATTCGAGATAGTAGACCTTTGTCTGAGGAAGAGCAGGTGAAGATTTTTTCCCACATTGTGGGTTGTCTCTCCACACTGCTGGTGGTTTCTCTTGCTGTGCAGAAGCCTTTTAATAAGAAGAGATCCCATTTGTTGATTGTTTGTGGGAGTTTGTGGGCGACTGAGGTTTTGTTCATAAAATCTTTTCCTACATCGATGTCTTCAAGGGTTCTACCTAACCTCTGTTCCAACTGGTTCAGAGTTTCTATTTTAATATTTAAATGTTTAATCCATTTTGATTTTAGTTTAGTGCATGGTGAGAGATATAGGTCTAGTTTTAATCTTTGGCAAATTGAAGCCCAATTTTTCCAGCACCATTTATTAAAGAGGCTATCTTTTCTCCAGTGAGGATGTTTGGCTCCTTTATCGAAGATGAGATGGCTGAGTGTGTCTGGCATTGTTTCTGCATCTTCTAATCTGTTCCACTGATCCTCAGGTCTGTTTCTTTGCCAGTACCATGCTGTTTTTATCACTGTAGCTTTGTAGTATAGTTGCAGGTTGGGGATTGTGATACCCCCTGCCATGTCTCTGTTACCTAGAATTGCTTTTGCTATTATGGGTCTCTTCTTGTTCCCAATGAATTTTTGGATTGTTTTCTCGAAGTCTATAAAGTATGCTGCTGGGATCTCAATTGGAATTGCATTAAATCTATATAGCAGTTTTGGAAGTATGGCCATTTTCACTCTGATAATCCTTCCTACCCAGGAGCAGGGGATGTCTGTCCATTTTCTGATATCATCTTCAATCTCTCTTTTCAGAGTGCCATAGTTCTCAGAGTAGAGGTCTTTGATTTCTTTTGTTAGGTTGATTCCCAGCTATTTCAGTTTTTTGGATGCTATTGTGAAAGGAATTATTTTCCCTATTTCTCTCTCAGTGAGTCTGTTGTTCATGTAGAGGAAAGCTATTGATTTTTGTGTGTTGACCTTGTAACCAGCTACTTGACTGAATTTGGTTATGAAGTCTAGAAGACTTTTGGTGGAGTTCTTGGGGTTTTCTACATAGAGTAACATGTCATCTGCAAATAATGACAATTTGACTTCTTCATTTCCTATCTTTATTCTTTTTATTTCTTTCTCTTGTCTAATTGCCATGGCTAATGTTTCCAAAACTATATTGAACAAGAGTGGTGATAGTGGACATCCTTTTCTTATTCCTGATTTTAGTGTGAAGGATTTCAGTTTTTGATCATTTAGTATGATATTGGCTGTTGGTTTTTCATAGATGGCTTCTATCAGTTTGAGGTAGAAACCATCTATTCTAATTTTTTGTAGGGTTTTTATCATAAATGCATGTTGGATTTTGTCAAATGCTTTTTCTGCATCTATGGAGATAATCATATGGTTTTTGTCCTTGGTTCTACTGATATAGTGTATTACATTGATTGATTTGCATATATTGAACCATCCCTGCATCTCTGGGATGAATCCCACTTGATCAGGGTGTATGATCTTCTTGATGATCTTCTGCATTCTATTTGCCAGTATCTTATTAAGGATTTTTGCAGTTATTTTCATTAGTGAGATTGGCCTATAGTTCTCCTTTTTGGTTGGGTCTTTCTCTGCTTTGGGGATCAAGGTGATACTTGCTTCCAGGAATGAATTTGGGAGTATTGCTTCCCTTTCAATTTCATTGAAGAGTTTAAACATTAGAGGCAGCAGTTCCTCTCTAAATGTCTTGTAGAATTCAGCAGTGAAGCCATCAGGGCCCAGGCTTTTCTTAGTTGCTAAGTTTTTAATTACATTTTCAATTTCATTGGTTGATATTGAGTTGTTCAGAATTTTTAGGTCTTCTTCGTTCAACTTTGGTAATTCATATGTATCTAGGAATCTGTCCATTTCTTGTGTGTTGTCCATTTATTGGCGTATAGGTTCTGGAAGTAGGTATTGATGATCTTCTGGATTTCTGCTGGGTCTGTTGTAATTTCACCCTTTTCATTCCTAATTGCATGGATTTGGGCCTTTTCTTTCCTTTTTCTGGTAAGGTTGGCTAAGAGTTTGTCAATTTTGTTGATTCTTTCAAAGAACCAACTCTTGGCTTCATTGATTTTTTGTATCGTTCTCTTAGTCTCCATTGCATTGATTTCTCTTCTGATCTTTATAATTTCCTCCCTTGTATGAGCTCTGGGGTTGTCCAGCTCTTCTTTTGCTAGAAGCTTGAGGTTCAGCATCAGGTTGTTTAATTGGGCTCGTTCTGTTTTCCTAATATGTGTATTCATTGCTATGAATTTCCCTCATAAGACTGCTTTCATTGTGTTCCATAGATTCCGATATGTTGTATTGTCATTGTCATTTAATTGAAGGAACTGTCTGATTTCTTCTTTAATTTCCTCTGTGACCCACTGGTTATTCAGAAGTGTGTTGTTCAATTTCCACATATGTATGAAATTTTTTGAGTTTCTTTTACTATGGATCTCCAATTGCATCGCACTGTGGTCTGATAATATACAGGGGACAACTTCAATTCCTTTGCACTTATTTAAACATTTTCTGTGTGTGAGTATGTGGTCTATTTTGGAGAATGACCCATGTGTAGCTGAGAAGAATGTGTATTCTGATTTTGTGGGGTAGAAGACTCTGTAAACATCTGTTAAGTTCATTTGTTCACGATTTTGATTGAGTTCTAGTATTTCATTACTTATTTTTAGTCTAATTGATCTATCTATTTGTGACAGTGGGGTGTTGAGGTCCCCCACTACAATTGTATTAGTGCATATATGACTTTTCATGTCCATTAGTGTTTGTTTTATATAGTTGGGTGCACTAGTGTTTGGTGCATAGATATTTATGATTGTCATCTCTTCCTGTTGGATTGTTCCCTTTACAAGGATATAGTGTCCTTCTTCATCTCTCTTAATCAATGTTGGTTTGAAATCTACTTGATCTGCAAAGAGGATAGCTACTCCTGCTTTTTTTCGGGTTCCCGTCACATGGAATATTGTTTTCCACCCTTTAACTTTCAGTCTATGAGTTTCCTTTTGAATTAAGTGTGTTTCTTATATGCAGCATATTGTTGGATTTTGCTTCTTGACCCATTGTGCCATTCTATTTCTTTTGATTGGTGAATTGAGACCATTAACATTGATGGTTATAATTGAAACATATTGACTTGTCATTGCCATGACTTTTTCTTTTTGTTGGGTTCTCCGCCTTGACATTGAATTTCTTGTCATGCCAGATGGGTTCATTCTGCTTTGCTTCCTGGGGTTGTGATCCTCAATGTCTGTTCCTAGGCTATTGTGTAAAATTCTTTGGAGTGCTGGTTTAGTATTCACGAAGTTCCTAAGGTGCTCTTTGTCATGAAAGTATCTTATTTCGCCATCCATTTTGAAAGATAGTTTTTCAGGGTACATCAATCTGGGTTGGAGGCTGTTTTCTTTTAGGGCTTGGAATATGTCACTCCAAGCTCTTCTTGCCTTGATGGTTTGTGTTGAGAAGTCTGGTGTGATTCTGATGGGCTTTCCTTTGTATGTGATTTGTTTCTTTTCTCTAACTGCTTGTAGAACTTTGTTCTTCTGTTGAGTTTCTGGAATCTTAACAATTACATGCCTATGTGTAGATTTTTTTTTTGATCAAGGCTATTTGGAGTCCTATATGCCTCACTTATCTGTATGTCATGCTCTTTTCCCTTGCTTGGGAAGTTTCCTGCCATTATTTCTGTGAAGAAATTTTTTTATGTCATCTGCACTCTCCTCTGTTTCTTCATTGACTGTAATCAGTCTTATCTTATTCTTCTTTGCATCATCTAGCAGCTGCTGGATTGATTTCTCATGGTCCCTTATAATTTTGAAGCAATTTTTCTTTTCCTGGTCACTAATTGCAATCTTATCTTTTATATGTTAAATTCTGTCCTCACATTGGCTCATTCTGCGGTGTAGATTTTCAGTGGAGTTTTTCATGTCCTGGAAATCTATTTGCATCTGTTTTATGGATTCCATTTGTTTCCTATGTTGTGATTCCATCATGTTCCTGAGCTCCTCTCTAGATTTATTAATCATGTCTTGCACTAGGGGCACAATTTCTTCTGTTATCTGAGAAATTATTTCTGATTTCATTTTTTCCAGATCTCCTTTTGTTGCCAGTTTAGTGGGTCCAGGTGGCTGAGTATCAGAGTGTTCCATCTCATTTCCCTTTGGGGTTGCTGTAGGTGATCTGGAAGTCTGGTTTTGAGAATTATTTACTTGTTTTCTCATTTAGACTGGGGGGGAGCTGGTGGCGCCAGCATGGATTATCTCCTCTGAGCTGGGAGAGGTGGGACAGGGGCCGGGAGCAGAGGTAGGGATGGTGGCCCCAAATCCCTTTCCTGTGGGCTGGGAGCGGTGGGAAGGATGGTGACCAGGAAGCCCCTTCCTCTGGACCAGGAGCAGTGGGATGGCAGCTCAGAAGCCCCTACCTCTGGGCCGCGAGCATCGGGACTCAGTACCGTGGTCTGGTGGTCTGGTGTCCTCTGCATCTTTGTAGTGTGGAACCATGTGGCTGTACAGAGGAGTGGGGGCGGGGGTCAATTGGTTTGTTGCCGGGGCGCGGGCTGATTCGGCATGTTCCGTGTGACTCAGGACCTCGCTAGGGCGTGCGCAAACCTGCTTGTCTGCAGGGGGCTGATTCGGCATGTTCCACGCGACTCGGGATTTTACATTTTAAAAATGATCCATACACTTAAGAATTTTATTTCAATTTGGGGCCTAGATTACTTTGCCAAATAAATGTATTATTTTCATGATGTAATAAAATATAAATAAGGGTAAAAAAATAGAGATGAGTTAAGTTATGTTACTTATATATAGGTGTGGGTATATTTTTTATTTCATCACTTTTCCTACTTAGTAAATGTATTGAGGCATTTTATTTTGCAATATAATTTTATCAACAAACTGTAAGGAATGTAAAGAAAAGCTTGAAGGAATGTAAAGAAACTTGTTAAAAACTTTTATGCCCAAAATATGTTGTTGTACCTTCTATAAAATAATACTTACAGAATTTTCAACACAGATGGATATTTGAGCTTTATCTTTGGCTTCCCTGGGATTAAATAATTTAGGAAAATCTAATCACTGTGACAATTACAAGTGGATTTTTCCTTTTAAATAGCAAAATATTATGTTAAAGAATCATAATATTAACTTCTTTTACATCTACTTGTGTCTACTTATAAAATTCACTTTTTATAACACTCTGCAAGGTTCATAACTTCTCCTAAATTTTAGTTTAATAATTTTGATTGAGAAAGTATAAATAACTACATTTAAAAAACATAAGTTGTTTCTGTTTCTATTTTAGGTCTTACTTTAAAGATCACAAGGCAAGATTTTCTTCAAGAAGCAAACACTCTCATTGCTCAACATTATGAGAAAATAAATGAGGTTACGGCTTTTCATTTATCTAATATTGTTAATTGTTATTAGTTAATGATAACTATTTTTTGTGTACTACAATGGTTGTTCCAAAGGATTGCATGAATCCTAGCATGAGATAGGTTCTTAATAGGGGAGCAAATGAAATACTTAGTAGCTGAAAAAATTGATTTTAAATGACATTTAAAAATAAGATTACTTAGTTCTACAAATTATTTAATTCTTCATATATATTTAGTTGTACATGCAAAACAATTTTGACAATTTCTTTTGATGAATTATAACACACTAATAAATAACCTTTGAGTTCTAGTTGGATGAGCTAAGGTGAAAAATCTACTGTGCTACGCATATCTTTTGTGCCCTTAGTTTGATGCCCTTACCTGTGTCTTCCCCCACGTGGGTTTGCATTAGAACCGTCTGTCTGCCAGGCAGGTAGCTATTCAAGGACATAGACTGTCTTTTTTGTATGTTGTATCTCAAGGGACAAACACTCTGCCTCACTAATTAAGTATCTACTGGATAGCGTAGGTTTGGAAGGTGAGCAAAGAGGGCAAAAGGGGATGGGATGGCATAGAAGGATCCACAGAGTAACTTGGGGAGGGGTCAGCTTTGTGACAAATGGACCTTTGGGGACACAGGTGAGGAAAGGAGATTGACTCACAAACATAAGAATTATATTCCACTTTTGGCTTATTCTCCTTTTGAATACTTAAAAAAGCTTTGACAGAATTCAAATATGATTATAAATGTTTTAACACTTTTTTTTGGTGGGAAGAGGGATTTTGATTTTTACTTATGTCTTTTTGAATGACCCTTCCTGTGATGGCAAACCTTAACCTTTTAGAGCTTTCAGTGATAACAAAGAGTTGGCTGCAGCACATGTGCCTTAGGTTCGCCACCACTGCTACTGGCCATAGGTGTTTTTAATCTTGTAATCAACATTGTTAACATTACTTGACTGATTTTTTTTCTCTAAAAAAGAGAAAAATTTAAAATTATTTTCAATTGTATTAATTTCACAAATAGGTACATGAAAGAAACAATTCACAATGTTCAGAGGTAGACACAGGTCCCTTAGACACTTGACCTGCTTTAAGAAGGTCAAGTTGCCAACAGCCTAATATTCTGTCTTAAGTTGCCCAGCTAAACGTGATACTAGGGTACTAAAACCCTAAGGACATTTTGAGTTGACAATAATTTGAATTGGCAACGATTTGAATTTTTCAAAGCATTTTTATTGGGGGGAGGGCTGGAGAGTAATAGCTCTTTCTATAGAGCAGTCATAATTGTTTGCATAATTACCTGTCAAAGACATGGAGCTGAATTTGTTTTCTCTTGTTCATGTTGATCAAAATTAGGAAGAAATTAAAAGATTAAATCAATTTGCAATATATATCCCATTAACAATACGATTTTCTTGAGAGCTTTTCTCCATGTATGCGTATTCATTTCCAAATTTAGAAGAGAGAGAGATTTGGGAATGTTAGCATTTTATAGACATTTAAGAGTTCTTCAGAGATGACTGAATATAATTAAATTCCTATATGTCTATTTGAAAACTCCTATTTTTAAATGGACTTTGAGTCTATATTTAAAAATATCACATGTGAAAACAAAGTTACTATTTTAAAACTAACATTTATTTTGAAGTGGAATATAACTTTCATGTTTGGAAAGGGCTTTTGGAAAGCTACATAGAGTAACATCTGACTTAGCCGATTCCTGTCATATACTGTACAGTAAATGTCTTATACAGTAAGGAACATTGTAAAATATGTTTACTAAAGATCTAACTTTATAAATTTAACAATTGAAATTTATTATATAATTTATGAATTTATTTTACAGTTTTATTTATTGATAAAAGTGATATATAATTGAGTAATGAGTAATAAAATTAATTTTAAAAATTAATTTTGTTCTGTTTATAGAATAAAGTTCAAGTTCATTCTATAAATGTTTTTAGGAATAAACACCAAAAACCAAAATCTAGCAAATATGTATCTTTGGATATTAAGAAAAAGGGAACAGTTGATGTTGATGTGTTCCGAGAACACCCGACAGCACTCCGACATATTTGTTTTCCCAAGGAGTGCTCCAAAAGTCGACATTCTGGCGAGCCTCCTCGAGGACAAACTTCTTCCAAGGAGCCACATTTTTTTAATATAAAAGCAAAAGACTGGTCTCTAGATCTGATTACAAGAGGTAAGTTGTGAGTGGTGCCAAGAAACTCAGCAAGCCAACAGGCCAAAGTGGAATGGAAGTTCTTTGTCATGAGAGGTGAACAGGCGCAGTGGACAAGCTGCTAGCCTTTGGGGAGTGCCAGGTAGTGAGAAGAGACCAGCCTAGTGGGAAAGGGAAGTGCAGGGACAAATGCTGGCTGTGTGTTTTCCAAGAGTGGCGTTCTGTCTGGTATACAACCTGAGACTGTTCATTTCACCGTTGCTAGATAAGTCCTGTGTTTAGACCTGAATTCTCCTGGCTGAGGTAGGCAGGACAGGAAAGCTGTTTATAAGTATGTTCCCTCAAAGCTCTACACAGATTTTGGGAGCTGTGGAGATTTCCCTTAAGACAAATGATAGCAAAGGTATGTTCTTTATCAGAAACATAGTAAGGTAGAAACTGGGGTTTTAAGCAGAGTGCTGTTGTTTTCCTGACAGTACTGTTTTAAATAAATGACTCCTTGTAGCCAACTTTTAGTTATAGCTTTCAAAGTCACATCTTAAGTTTTCCTCTTAGTTATTTCTAAGGCTATTTATGCATTCATTTATTTGTATTTTTTTATTCAACAAAGAGTACCTGATCTGTGCCAGGCACTATTAGGAATTGGGGAACCAAAGCTTAAAAAGGCTCAGAAAGTAATGGGGATAAACACAAGGTAATCTCTTATTCGACAGTGTGGTAATTGTGCTAATAGGGGTAAGTGTAAAGCATTATGGAAACACTGAGAAGTGAAAAGCAAGGGTCAGAATGAATATTCATGAGAGGAGATCTCATTACTAATAGATTTTAAGGAGAAGTTTGTTTAGTGGCAGGGTAGGAAGGAGAGAGACCATATTGAGCAGTGGGAGCCAAATGTATTAAAGATCTGAAAGGTGAGCAATCATGAGACAGTTTGAGAAAAAGGCAGTGTGGTAGGAAATGAAGTTGGGAAGATGTGTGGGGCTAGATTCTGACAGAGCATAAGCAGGTTTAGGGTTTGAATGTATGTATGAAGAGCCAATAGTGAGTTTAAAGCTATGGGTGAGGACAATGAGAAGTATGAGCAGATATTTCTATTAGGAAAATAGAACTGACAGCAGAGACAGAATTGAGAATGATAATAAGGAGATAAATAAAGGGCCTGTCTGAGAAAGAGTCCAGTTGAGGATGGCAGGGGCCTGTGTTGGGGAGCAGTGACGTATGAAGGGTGGAGTAGAGAGGGTTCATCAGCATTTCTCCAAAGTGCAGTCTTCCAACACCAGTCTTAAGTCCTTCACTTTAATGTTTGTTGGTCAGATAAATTTGAAAAAATATGCACATTATATTTCCTTCTTAGAGATTCCTACTGATCAGTAATATATTGAAAGCTCTGAGAAATACTTCAGAAATCTGTTTAGTGAATCTTGTTTTTCCTATTAACGCAAGAAATGCTTTTGAGATTGGGGACTAAAAATATACTAGGTAATTCAGAATTAGAGGATTATTTTAGGGTGGATTACCAGGTCTTTGAAGAAACAATCGATCATGTAATGAAAGTACAAATCTTGAGAAAGATATTGAGGTTTTTAGAGTGGGAAACTAGATGGACATCATTGAGTTGAGATAGGAATTCAAGGTGTGTTGTGGGCTGTTTGTGCTGCTGTAGCAAAATTTCTGAGATGAGGTAATGTAAAGAAGTGGCCTAAATTTGTTGCTCACAGTTATGGAGGCTGGAAAACTAGAGATCAAGGCACCAGAAAGTTTTGTTTCTGGTGAAATGCTGAGCTCTGCATCCAAGGTGTCGCGTTGAACACTGCATCCTCTGGAGGGATAGAAAGCTATGTTCTCACATGTTAGAAGGGGTGGGAAGCAAAGAGGGCTGGGGAGCTCTCTCATGTCTCTTTTGTAAGAGTATTACTTCCATTCAAGAGGGTGGATCCCCAGTAACCTAATCATTGCCCTAAAGGATCTATTTTAAATAATATTTGTTTTGAGACAGGATCTTGCTGAGTCGCCCAGGCTGGTCTTGAAGTTACGGTCCCCCTGCCTTAGCCTTCCACAGAGCTGGGAGTACAGATATTCATCATCATTCCCAGCTCTTACCTTTTAATTCTATCAGACTGGGTGTTAGGTTCCAGCATGAATTTTGGTAGGACAGAAACATTGAAAACATAGCAGGGGGAAAACAGATATTGAACAGGTGAGGAAAAGAATGGGAGAAGCTAAAAAATTTCTTTTAAAAACTATTAAGCAGGCATGCAAATGGAGAGAGCCATTAGGAAGTTGGAAAAGGAGATCTAGCACTTAAGAGGTAGGTAGGTTAGGATTCAAGATTGATGTGGGAGGTTACTACTGTATTGAAATCGTGGGGTTCATGCATTTGTTCAAACAGCATCCATTTATTTGTCATGTGAAGTCTGGAGGGACTGAGGGTATGTTACTTGAAGTATGTAGTTTGTATGCTGTGGGATGAAGGAAGATAGACATTTAGAATATAGTATGATTGATAATAGGAGCAAGCTGCTTTGAAATCAATAGGAAGATACATCATTTAGATTGAGGAGTCAGGGATGGATTCCCAAGAAATTTAAAGTTAGTAAATTTTGAAGAATGAATAAGTATTAACTCATTCTTTCTAATCAGAGGCACTATTATCTAGCTGATGATAAATATCTGATGGTGGTGTATTTGAGGGAACTAAAATGGTATTACCTAACTGGGACATGAGGACTGCAAAGTGAGACTAGATACTGAAGAACACTGAATTTTAATCTAAAACTATAGGAACCATCTGAATGTTTTTAAGAAAAGTTGCAGTGATCACTTTTATTTTAACATATTTACTGGGAGCGGAGATGGAATATGAATGCATTTTTGAGGCATAGAGACCAATAAGAAGACATTGACTCATGTAAGAAAGGATGGCATACACTGATGCAGGGGCAGTGGAGATAGAACCGAGGGAGGGTTACAGACATTCGAGAGGTAGGGTGATGTAGACTTGCTCAACAGTAAAAACACATAAGAAACAGGGAAGAGCGGTGGCATTGGCTTAGTGGTTTCCATTAGGAGGCCGCATGGAACCATCTACATTTGTAAAATACATATCTATTTAGAAGATTGAAGATGTAAAGATGGTAAAACTTGTGTAAAGATGGCAAAATTGACACCAGGAATAAGTTAAAATATAGCCTGGGTGATTGTTGAGCTTTGTAGCTTTAGTTGAAGAAGTTAGGAAACAATATTTTAAAAATATGTTAGTGATTTCTGGCTGCCTTTGGGTAGTCATAAAAATAAGTCAAACCAAGAAAAGTACTAGCTAATTCATAACAAGTGATGAAAGAACCCAGAGAGATACCAGGTATTTGGATCTTTAGTTTTGAACAGATATCCACTAAGAGAGTTAACATTGCACCAAAAATAATAAGAAAGGTGTGTTTTTCAGAACCTGATCCATTATCTCAAACCATCAAGAAACAAAAAAAAGGGGTAAATAGCAAAGGAGATGTTAGAACTACAACAACGACAAGGACAACTACAAAGAAGGGAGTGCCTACCAGGAAAGAATCATTATCTATTCAGATGTCTTCCAGAGGGATTCTTCCTACTGACTCCCCAGCAGGATTCTGTACTTTATTATTTGAACTAGTGACTGGTGTGAGCTTTCTTTTCTTCCCTTTCACTAGTGGAGTGTTACTAAGGATTTCCTATTATCTGCTGTATTGCAATATATCATGTGCTTTGGGGAGAAGCTGGAGGTAACTTTGCATTTGGTTGCTGGAGCATAAGGAGCCACATCTGGACCTGATGGAGATTAGAATTCAGCCAGACATACTGGACTCAGATAGGTGCAGTTCCTGAGATGACATGTGTCATCTCCTGGGGAGGGAGAAGGCGTATGCTCTTTCAGGGAACAAGAAGGAACTGATGTTTAGTATTCAAGGGGGCAGACTGTGACAAATACTGGGTAGGTGCTCATCAGACTTGTGTCTGTTTCTTCTTTGGAACTTGACTACTCTACATTTCTCGTGTCCTTGTGTTAAATGGGGCTGTGTGATAGATTTGACTCTCTGGATTATAGCTGCCTTTGATGTAGACCCATGAAGCATCTCGGATTTAAGTGTGAGGAATCTTTTTCAGTATTCTTCAAATAATTGTACTTATTATTCCCAAGAGAATGGTAATAGTACTTTTAATACCTGTTGGTCACAAAACCTTTTTTTTTTCAGATGTTCAGTAAATATACAAAGCTCAGTGCGGAGAATATAATGGTGAAAAAAACTGAAAATGAATTATGTTCTCATGGAACTTGTAAACCAGCTGGAGAAATGGCTACCAATTAAATTCTCACATGTATACAGACTGATAGAGTCTCACATGTGCACAGACAAGTGAATTGGACCTGTGCTGAAGGTCAGGGAGGGCTTCCTAGAGTAAATAATATTTGAGAGATGATGTCTCAGAAGAATAGAAATCACTCAGACTGGCAGTGGGGAGTTCTAGCCAATAGGAAAACCATTTGCAGCGATCCAAGGTGGGGACAAGAGAAATGACTTCAAAGTGAAAAAAAAAGAAAAAACAAAAGGGCTCAACTGGCTGCAGTTCTGAGAACGAGCTAGAGAAATCAGTTGAGACTGTATAAAAACAGAACCTGTGGTCAGTGGTGACTGAATTCTGGTCCAAGCTCCCTGAACTCCTTCCTGGCTTGGGGTAGCTACAGGAGTGGGTTTGGCACTGACACAGGAGCAACCAGAAATGGTTGAGGAGAGCTAATAGATACTTGTTTCCTTCTTTCTCTGGCCAGACAAAGGCTCTCACGAATATTCTGTAAAGCTCCCCAGGAGGTTCCAAACAGCTAAGCAACCAGTGTCTTACCATGATGGTCAACTCAGAAAGGATTCTTATGTTAGCTTTCCTTTTTGTGCCTGTTTTATTCCCTCTTCTTTCATTCCTGTTCCCCAAGATAGCTCCCTTAAAATGCTACCTTAAAAATATTTTGTTGGTGGAATTGTCCCTACTTGCTGAAAGATCAGGTATGGGGTGCAAAGGAAAGGGAAAGTCAGAGACAACTTTTAGATGTTAGTTCTCATGAACTAGAAGATGAGAATTTCTGCTTTCTGAGATGGAGAGCAGAGGAGATATGGTTTCAAATGGGTAGAAAACATGAGTTAGGATTAAGAAATGTTAGGTTTGTAGTGCCTGTTGAATAAACAAATCAAAATGCCAAATGGATTGTCTGTTTAAGTGTGGGCTCATAGGAATGATGTATATGTTAGTGTGGATATCAGTATTATTCTATAGAAACACAATTTGAGCCACAGATGTCATAATTGAGAACAATTTTCTAGTGGCAAACTTACAAAAGTAAACAGCCGAGCATGGTGACACATGCCTGTGACCCCAGCACTCAGAGAAGCTGAGACCGGAGGATCACAAGTTCAAGCGCAGTCTGGGCAACTTAGTGATTTTGTGGGACCTTATGTCAAAAACAAGACAAAACAAATCAAATCAAAACAAAACAAAACAACCAAGCAAACAAACATAAAAGGGGGGCTGTAAATGTAGCTCAATGCAAAGACCCTGGGTTCAGTAATTCCCAGTACTACACACAAAAAAGAAACAGGTAAAAGAAAAAAAACAACAGAAAAAACAGGTAAAATTAATTTAAGAATGCATTTATTTGCTGCAATATATTCAAAAGATTATCATTTAAATAGCCAATGTAAAATTATTGAGATATTTAACTTTATTTTGATACTAAGTGCAATGTTTAATTGTGACCCTCAAAGAATGTGTGTTGAAAGCTTAATCCCCAAGGCAGTAGTGCTGACAGGAGATTAGGCAGCGAGTGCTCTGGCGGGCCTCGTGAATGAATTATTGCAGGGCTTGAGGCTGCAAGTTCCACCTCTTGCTCCATCTCTGCTGCATTTTCTCTCGCCCTTCTCCTGCTACGGGATGTGCAGCAGGAAGGCCCACACTCGATGCAGTCCCCGAAACTGTAAGAAGTAAGTCTCAGTTCTTCAGGGGAATGGGGAAAAAATAAGAACCAAGGTACAAATTTCCAATGATTAATGTCATTATATTGTATACCTAAAATGTCCCAATAAAATTAATTTAAAAAACGAAATAACTCTCAGTTCTTAATAAATTACCTAGTCTCAGGTATTCTGTTACAGCAGCACAAAAGGGACTAAGGCATAAATCTTCAAAATATGGTATATATTATACTTTCTGGGTTCCTCACTTTGGCCTAGCCACATTGCTGATGCTCAGTAGCTAGTTTGTACATGGGTACCATATCGGACAGTAAATGTATAGATTGTATTACAGATGTATTCTTGAATCAAAGAGATATTTAGGGAGTAAATGTAGGTGGAAAAAATAAATAGAAAGATGGGGGAGCCACAGAGAGTTCCAACATTCAGAGGGCAAGAGGAGGGGTGCCTGGCAGAGGAAATAGAAAATGACATCTAGGAGGGAAACTAGGGGAGAGTGAAGTGTGTTACATTTCAGTCGCGGAGAAGTACCTTCAGCAGAAGCAAGAGGAGCTCACCTGTGGCTCCTTCCAGGAGGAAGAGGGGCATCTCACAAATGCAGATGGACTGGTAGATTAAGTGATGCAGGTGCTTCTTTTCTCTTCAGTATAAGTTTAGAAGCAAAGTCTTCACTTGAGGGTGGGAGATGATAGAGTTTTGGGGAGCAAGGAGAAAGGTGAAATAATCATGATCTGGGAGAGTGTGAAAGGGAAATGATAGTGTGTGTGCTAGTCTTTTTCAGAGAAAAGAGAAATTGTTGGAAAGTGTCAGTGAGGATCACGGAGGAAATTTGACTTTCCTTAAAGCCTTAGAGGCTGTGGAGGGTGGAAGAAGAGTAATACTGTAATTCGTGAGAGAGCTACCAACAAAATCTGTGCTCCCAGGAAAATAAGAGAACAAGAAGATGGGGGAGTATACGGAGAAGGTCGCTAGAATACCAGTTTAGCTGCTGAATGAGTAGTCTTGAGTTTCTTAGGGCACAGTGAAAGGTTTGGGGAGGTTGTCCAACAAAGAATGAAAGATCATGGATCTGTGCACATTGAGATAAGCAGTAAGAAGAGCGGGAGATTGGTTCTAGGGGCTCTTAGAAAAGATGAATAATTCATTTTGATGACACTGTCTCTTAAGGGATATTCCTGTCCAGTTTGTAATCGTGAGTCCAAGGATGTAGCGGATGGGGGGTAGGAGGGGTAGTGAGAGACTTATCGAGAGTGCAAGAAGACATGGTCCTCCTGGAAACCCCATTCTAGGTGAGGGCAGAGACATTTTACTAGGAGTCTTTGCATGTCCCCCCCAGAGTGCTATGAAGGGCTGATCTGAGAGTTTGTCTGTGAGAAAATTGCAGTTCATTTCTCAAAGTTCTTATCTCAAAAAGCACATATTAAGACTGCACATTGGATCTATTTTTTAAACATATTCCCAATACTTCTGCAGGGTGGATGGAAGCATGATCTAAGATATCAGTGGCATTACTTCCAGAACTTGATTAAATTTTGCAAGATTAGAAGGGAAGGTATTTCCTGTGTGCTTACTATATGTGCTCTCTACTCAGGCTGAAAATTCAGCTGCATTTTCTTCTGTAAACTGAATATCTTATGTGAGAACAGGCCAGACATTTGTTGAATTTAATCTGAGGATATCAACTTTGAAAATACACTATAAAAATTATAATATCAAATACCTTTAGTAAATAAAATATGTTCTTTATGCTTGGCTGTGTTTCTTAAGAGAGCAAAATGAAGAAAAACATGGATTAATTTCCTCTTTTTCTTTTTCTTTCCTTTTTTTTTTTTTTGGTACCAGGGATTGAACTCAGGTCCTTGTACTTGCAAGTCAGGTAGCGGAACCCCTGAGCTAAATCCCCGGCCCCAGTTTCCTCTTTTAGTGTCTAGGTATTCTATAGTGCTGCTTAAACAGTCCCTGTTGCCATTCTTCCAGCTTCTGAATCTGGATTATTAGAATTTAGAGTTATTACATTATCAAAATTATTGAATGTTAGAAATTAAAAATTATATACTAGTTTATAGTTAACATTAAATGCATAATACTCGTCTGTTCAGGCAGGCCCTTGAAAATAAAAATAGCTAGGTTTACTTTTGGTTTATTTAAATTTGAAAAGTCCTTAATTAAACTGAGTGAGATTTCATGATAGTCATGTCAGGCACTTGTATTTAGTAAGGCTCATATTGGATCATTCCTAAACCACAGTATTCTGGAAAGGGGTATAATTGTTTGTCTGTGTGTGTATGCACACTTGAGTATGTGTTTATTTGTGTGTGTGTGTGTGTGTGTGTATGTGAGTGTGTGCATATATGTGAGTATAACGATATGTATTCTTCAGTCTCCATATCACAAATCTTCTTTTTATGTAAAGTGAAAGCATAATGAGATCTAATAATGCCTTAAAATGGCTGTATATCCAGAAAGCACCGGAAAAATCTCTCAGGAAAAACAAATTTGTGCTATGCTTATTTCTTTGCCCATAGTTGTGACAACTTACCAAATGGTTTTTTGATCAACAATGTTTATAAAATGTACTACTTTATATTTTAATGATTTCAAGTCCACATATGATAGTAGCAAACGCATTAAAACTGTTTTGACTTACTTTCACAAAATCATTTGAAGGGATTTAAGTCTGAGATCTATAATATTTTATAAGAAAAGTGGAAACTAGAGATTTTCTATCAGTGAGGTAGAAAATTATGTGATATTTCATATCAGAAACTAATCTGATTTTTGAAGCTTTAAATTTGAAGCTTACTAATATTTCTCCAGGTATAAAAACAGGCCCTTATTGTGAATAAGGAATCTGTCTAATAAAGGAATAGATTTGGATAAACTCACGAGAGAACATTACTCAGAGAGTTTCGCAGCCACTTTTTCTGTTCTGTGTTTCTCCCTAGTTTGGATTGCAATTGACCTGGGAAGCTGTGAAATAGAAAAATGCAGGGCGGTGAGTCCAAAGTTCACTGGGGGACCCATTGCTTTTGCAGTAATAAGGTCTCTGAAATCACATAAAGTTTATTAATGTTTTAAAATTTTTTCTTTATTTTATTAGTCCATTTTTGTAGTATATAGTGTTGACATTTCTTGTGAGGAATTGTTGTATATACATAATATGTTTAATTCCTTTATTTTTTTCCACTTTTCCCTTCCCTCACTCTCTTCTCCACCGATCTCTTGACCCCTTCCGATTTCGGTTCATGTTTTCAGTATATAATGTTTACGTTTCATGTGTGCAGTTGGTACATGTACATAACACATCTTAATTCTTTTTTTCATCCTTTTTTCCTCCTCTATCTCTTGATTCTTTTCTCATTTGAGAAAGATCTGTCTCCCTAGTTCCTATTATCTATCTTTTATTTTTCTCCTTATTTATAATTTGGGTTTCTCATTTAAGACAAGTCATGTGATATTTAAGCTTTTGTGTCTGATTTATTTCCCTTAGCGTTATGGCCTCAAGGTGCATCTATTTTCCTGCAATGACTTGAGTTAATCTTTCTTTACAGCAGAGTAGAACTCCATTGTGTAAATGCCACACTTTCTTTATGCATGCATCTATTGATGCACATATAGTCTGCTTCCGGGATTTAGCTATTACGAATTGTGCCACTATAATCATGGGTATGCATGTAGCACTGTAATATGTTGTCCTTATCTCTCTTTTTTTTTTGGTACCAGGGATCAAACTCAGGTCCTTGTGCTTGCAAGGCAGGCGACAGAACCACTGAGCTAAATCCCCAGCTCTGTTGTCCTTGTCTCTTTTGAGAAGAATTCTAGAAGAGCAATGGCTGTGTCAAAAAGATTTTCTAGTTTTAGTTTTTTGAGGAGTCTTTGTAATGATTTCCAAAGTCGTTGTACTAGTTTACATTCTCAACAACAGTGTAGAAAGCTTCTTTTTTCCAGTGGCCTCACCAGCATTTGTAATTGTTTGCTTTCTTGATGATGACCATTCTTTCTAGAGTAAGATGGAATTTCAGTGTTGTTTTAATTTATATTTCTCTACTAATAAGTGACTTTGTGCATTTCTTATGTATTTATTGGCCATTTATACTTTTCTCTGAAGTGTCTATTCATTTCACTTGCTCATTGTTTTTTGATTGGGTCTTTTATCTTGAGGGGTTTCATATTTTTGAGTTCTTTATTCTAGATATTAGTCCTTTGTCTGAGGAATAGCTGGCAAATACTTTTCTCATTCTGTAGTCTGTATTTTCATCTGCTTGATTGTTTCTTTTGCTGTGCTGAAGCTTTTAATTTGATAGGATCCCATTTGTTGACTCTTGGTACTATTTCCTGTGCATCTGGGCTTCTGTTCAGAAGTCCTTGCCTGTGTCTCTGCCTTCAAGAGTTGCACTCATTTTGTCTTCCAGCAGGTTAAATGTTTCTGTTTTAGCCTTTAGTTTTCTGATGGACTTTGATTTTGATTTAGGACATGGCGAGAGATATGGGTCTAGATTCAGTCTACAATTTTCTTCTGCCACTTTTCCCATCACCATTTATTAAAGAGGCCATCTTTCTTATAGTATACACTTTTGGCCCCTTTGCCAAAGGTCAAATAGTTGAATGCACTTGGAGTTGTTTCTGTATTCTCAGTTCTGTCCCACTGATACTCATGTCTGTTTTTGTGCCAGTCCCATGCTGTTGTATTATTAAATACTAATTAGTAAATTAAGCAGAGTTGGCTTTAAACTATTGAGGCTTAAATTACTAAGATTTTAGTTGTTTTCATAGAAAAATACAGTAATGAGATTGGTATATGTTTCTATAAAAGAAATAATCAGAGATTAAATTGACCTCTCTTTTTATTAATTTTGATATGGGGGCCTGCAAAATAGAGAAAAAGACCAAAGTGTATTCCCCTGTTCTCTACTGTCCATAATACAGAATGGTCTGTGACCTTTGGTCACTGTAGTTCTTCCCTAGTATAATTCAAAAGCCAATGATCAGAACAGGAATGTGGTGATAAGGTACTGATACAGCCATTTAGGCCCAACCTCTTAGCAGTCCTTAAACAAGAGTGCTTTTGGGGAGGGAGATGCATGGGACTGGCAACCCCAAGCACATTATCTTTGTGTGAAGAGAAGAATCAGGTAGGAAGAGGCAGGCACTATTATATTAAGCAAAAGTATTCTTGCATTTACAAAGACAGATGTTTTAGCCTCTATATTTTTATCTTTCATTTTAATAGTAATCTCAAGAAGATAATCTATTGCCAACTAGTTAATAGTGGTTATTTTAGCATTAGCAAACCTTGTATGTTTATATACTTCTTACCATTCCCTCCTGATGAGGCTCCTTTTTTGTACCCTGACCTATGCAATTGATTTGTACCAAAACATACCAAAGTAAGCCACTTTTCAGTCTAAATATTAAAATACTGCTGCTGCTGCTGCTACTACTACTACTACTACAACTACTACCACTACTACTACTACTATAATAAACCCTTCTTCACAGTGCTCTATATGAGGTACTGTTTAAGCAGGCACTATGATGACTGTTTCAGAAGTAGCTTCGTGAGATAGCTATCAACAGTCTTCTAAAATGAGTGGGACAAGATTTGTATTGCCATTCTGGAGAGGTGTTATGTACTCCTGACTGTAGCTCCAAGAACGTCTTCTATTAGAGTGGTTTACTTATGCACTTATCTTTGCTCCCTGTAAGAAAGTAATCCTTTTTTTAGGGCAAGAATCTTATCTATCTTGTTGGCATTCACATCCCCATGGCTAAATAGCACAACGATGGGCTCATTGAGAACTTCAGTGGTATTCTAGACATGACTATTGAGTAATGGCATAAGGGACTGTGAAAAAGACTGTGTGTAAAATGCTAGACAGATTTAAACAAGGCAGCTGACTTTTCACATCATTCCATGTCCCGTCAAAGGATTTTGTGTTATCTGGGTTTGATCCCCAAGTTACACTTTGAGAAGACGTGTGTGTTGACCATTAATAATATGACAATTACTCCACAGAATAAAGAGATTCTTTCTAATCACTGTCCAGTATAAAGCAGCTGTTGCCTGAGCTATTCATTGCCCAAGGTAGCTATTCATTTTTCTGGCCTGCATGGATGCTTCCAAAATGATTCTGTCACAGCATGTGTTTTCTGGCATTTCCTCTGAACGCTGGGAAACCTGGAGCCAAGGATCTATTAGTGCCTGAAGTGTGGAATTGAGACACTGATCATCCCTTCTCTGAGCTGGCACTGCTCTAAGGCAGCCTGAGAACCAGGGAACAAGCCAACTGCCAAATTCTTCTGGTTTTGATCCCGTTGCACTTAATGAATCAAAATGTTATTTTAAAGACATTTTATTTTTCCAACCGTCTCAAAAGTCCAATTAGTACTTTGACTCTACTTAGTGAAGATGGGGGGGAACAAAAGCATTTTATGTAGCCACCAGGGAGCCATGAACAAAGGCATATAACCTGCTGTCATCACCTGTGATAGGTGCTCCTAAGTACTTCGGATATGATTGAGTTGATAGCAGTTTCTAGTTTCCAACCATCCTCAACTATTAAGTGGTTTTTTTGGTACCGGGGATCGGACTCGGGTCCTTGCGCTTGCGCAGCAGGCGACGAAACCACTGAGCTAAATCCCCGGCCCAACCATTAAGTGTTAAAAATGAAAGTATCTGGTTGTATCTCTGCAAATTGATGATGTTTGCGTTTTTGTTTTTCAATGAAAGTTTGAAAGTATATTGGTCTTATCTATAAACTGACTTTTGGTTTTAAAAACTGAAAATACTTCCACTGTTGTATCAGAAGCCAGTTAATGGGGGAATAGAGCAAAGAGGCTACAAATATCATATATTGAGCATCTATTACTTTATCAAGCACTATATCAAACTAGGCATTAAAAAATCTTGCAAAACATGTTTATTATTAGTTACATTTTGCAACTAACCTGCCACTGATAGTAAATGATAAAACCATGATTTGCATTTTTTCTGAGTCTTAAGCTTGCACTTTTCAACTCATGCAGCTTGCCATGTTTTTTTTCTCACTGGAGTGGAGTAATTCAGGCACTTGGAATAAGGGTCTTCCAAGTGTTTCATGAACACTGAAGTGATAGTTTTTTCCTATATTACTGTTTAACCTCAAGCAGGTTTTTTTCCTTTTTTGCATCTTAATTTGTTTCCAAAACCATATTGAATCATTAGATTAGATAGCTTTGGAGGCTATTATATTTTGAGAAAGAATTATGAGTGTATAGAGAAAAAAGTGGGATTTTAAGAGCTCAGTATCATTCTTAGATAATAATGAAAACTGCCTATTTTTAGCTAAGTACTCTAGCAGTTGCATGCTTTCTTGGTTCTTCCAAAAGTATTCCCATGTTTCAGAGACATTTTCAGTAGGTCCTCACAAAGATGTCTCGTGGATGAAGAGAAGGACTAGCAGGGACTGGTGATGCTATGTCATTCAACATTTTTTGCATGTATGGTTCCATAGTGAAGTTCAACTACTGCTGCTGCTTCCACTTTTCTGTCTGACCAGTACCACAGAGTATTGATGCATTTCAGAAACTTGACAGGAAAAGAAATAACACATGCAGAGGGATATTGTGCTATGGATTGGAGAGCTCAAGAAATCTCAGGAAACAAATATATTTTTGCTAGTAAAAATGAAAAAAGCAGGTGTTATACAGATATTTTAAAGATTTGAATATTAGCTTCAGGATAAGCTTTGAGAGTTACTTTGTTTCTTTTGTATTGTGAAAATGATGACTTTCCCTACATCTACCTGGAGAATCCTTTCTAACAACACTAAATTTTAAAATAGGAGCACAGATGGTTTCCTTGAATGGGGGGAGCAGTGAGATTTGGGGGATAGATCGACTATTTCTGGAAAAGAAGCAAGGGCATGATTACTTTGCTGGGCCAAGAATAATGAATTGCTCAAAATGGCCATAAAGGTGGTTTGGTGTTCCTAGACAGTTTCTTAGATAAAATCTTTCTGCAAGTTGCTAAAACTTAGTAAAGACTCAGTAAGTTAGAAGAATTTTAGGACCAAATGCTAGGAGTTGTATTTTTATGGCCCAAGGCATTTCTTTGTCTGGTTTTAAAGTGAAGTCTGATTTTAATTTGTGTCTGATACTTTTGTTTTGTTTAAGCAAATAAAGTGACAGTGATTTGAACCCCAATTTGCTCAGATCTGCCTTTTGTAACTGATTTTATTTACTTATAGGCATAATTACATTTAGAAAGGGTTTTATGGCATCAGTAGTGAAATCAAACAAGTGTATAATTTTTCTAGTCATTTATTTCCCTATGGAAATTATAAAAGTAGATCATTAAATTTGGGTCATTCGTTCACTAGTGTCATTCTCAAAGTTCTGATTTTCACAGTTCTAAGGAGTTGTAGTCCAACCTCCCCTTTTTTATGGTTGGCCATTAAGTTTTTTTTTTCTAAAAATAAGTGTGAATTTCACATCTTTCCTTTTCCTGTGTTTGTAGTCCTGAAATAAATATTCCCTCCCAGGAGAAAATATTTGCTTCTTAAAAGATAGCTTCTATGGCTATACAGGATGATTAAGAAGAATCCCTTGGATTTTTACATCTGTACTTTGAACATACTCCAAAATGATGGTCTGCTCATGGATGATGACGGGCATCAAATTAAATGTGCCACACTTAATAAATTCTCAGCATCTGCTTGGAAAGTATGTGGGATTAGGGACCAAGACGAAACATCAAGTTCTGGTTCTCTTTCTGCATGATCCTGGGCGAGTTGATTAACATATTGGATGTCCAGTTTTCTACGTTGTTAAATGATGATAAAAATAACTGCTGACTGTACTGTTGTGAGGAACAAATGAGACCTGTGTGTGAAAACACAGTGGAAACTATGAAATACTAGAGGTATTATTGTTGACTTATTGAAAGATCCTTGCAAGTATGTATGTGGATATCAAAAGCTGATGTCCCTACAATCATATAAAGCAGATAAATAATGGTTTGTAAAAAGAGAAATATATATGGACATAATTGTGGGCTGCATGTGCTTTCTTGCTTTACCTCGCCTCAGCTAACAGGTTATATTTAAACATTTCACTTGGTAAAGGATCTGAAGCTTAGTGTGATACATTTACCTCCTGTTTATCTGAAAACTAATGTTCTAGTTTTGTGTGCAAGCTACTTTGATACCAAAGTACAGCATGTGGCTCTAGAGTTTGGTGTATCTTGTAATTTTAAAGAGTTGATACAACCTTAAGTACTAAATAAACTTCTAGGGGACAACTATGACAAATGTTTTTGGCATCAAATATATTGGGAAGTAGGATTTTCAGCAGAAATGTCTTAATTGGCAGTGGGGCCAAACTCCATCCTCTGTTTCACCTTGGTTTCTGATTGTGAGGGGAATCACAGAGCTGGTCAGAGTTGCAGCCTGGAGACGTGTGATTGGCTGGTGATGAGTCAGATTCCTGTTCTGTCTGGGTGTTAATACCACTGGCTAGTCTGTATTTTTTTAAAAATTAATTTTATTGGTACATTTTAGGTATAAAATATAATGACATTCATCATTGGAAATTTGCACCTTTACATAATCTCTCTTGGTTCTTATTTTTCCCCCTTCCCCTGCCCTCCCTTCAACCCCTCCATCCCTCCCTATTTACAAAGACTTTGTTTCCATTTTTTTCATTTTCTCATATTAATTCCATTCCTTTCTTTCCTTTCCCCTACCCCTCCCACTTCCCCTGCCCTTCCCCCTTTGCCCCTTTACACATTATCTATTTTACCTTTTTGGCTAGTCTGTATTGATAAACAGCAAGAAGAGTGCCAAATCCTTCTGAGATCAAGCAACATACCATGATTTGGCAAGCATCCTTTATCCTTTCAGGTAGACTTAGTTTTAGGCATGGGAAAAATACGACTTCTAATGCAAGGTGAGAAATTGTGTCGAGGTGTTTGAGATATCTTACCTAAAACAAATAATGGTATTGAATGTGAAGAAACCTAGGAGGTGGTGAGAAAACAAAGAAATAATCATGTACAAATAGCTGTTTACCTCACTTGAAAATTATCCTAATCTGGAATTTGCATTTCTTTAGTCTTTCTGTTAGTGATAATATCCCTATACATATTTCTCAAAAGGCAATTATCACATAATATGGTTTATAATAGAAGTGTTATTGCTTTCCTGGTGTTCAGCATGTAAGATTTTTATTGGTAAACTTACCTTTTTTTTTGTCTTAAGCACCTGCCATTATATTTACATTATAACAAAATATAGTAGAGGTGGCTCTTAAATCTCCAAGTTCCTGTCTATGAGCTGAAACAATTTTATGGTCTTTTAAACTCTGTTTTCTGTAACAATTTCAAGTGCAATTAAGGTATAGAAGTATAGCTTATAAAGTTTTGATAAAGAAAATACATTTTGTATTTTGGTGCTAGATAATATTGCAACAACTTGCTTTACAATTCATGTGCAGATCTTGAATCAGTTCAGGATTAGAAAAACTTTACTAGTGGGGTTGTAAGGTCTTGGTTTTGAATGTGAGAAAAATTCTAACTGAGAGTAAAGAAGGGGGTGGGAGTGGCACAGCATTCATCAGCAGTAATGTTGAGCATCTGGGAGGATGGGGCGTTGATGATCGTAAAGTGCATTACTTAACAGGTGACAGTTAATGGTAACTTGGAAAAGGGAAGATCACAAATATCACACAATGGATAAAGATAATGTGGTATGTATACATGATAAAATGTTATTCAGCCACAAAGAAAAAAGAATCATGTCATTTTCAGGAAAATAAATGGATGTTGGACTATAATGTTAAGTGAAATAAGTCAGACACAGAAATTTAAATATTGCGTGATTTCTCCTAAATACAACCTAATGAAGAAGTAAAATAAAGGAGAGATGTTATAAAACAGGGACACAAACTTTGCAGAAGAGAAAGAAAATCTGGAGAAATGGGGAGGAGACAGGAGAATGAGAGAAGTAAAAGGACTGAAAATGATCAAGAAGTTATACATGTATAGGTGTATGGTAACATGTATTGCAAACACATGAATTAAAAAATCACACAAATTTCTGGCTCTAGATTAAAATATAGGGCTGTCATTTATTCTACCAAGTAAAGGTAATGAAATACATATGAGGTGCCCTAATTTGTATTAATCCAACAATCACACATTTACTAAGCATCTTCACAGAGTCTGCAGGGATTGGGATTTTTCTTTATTTACAAATCAAAAAGCACTTAGCATCAGGACTTTGTCCAGAAACAAAGACCTTATAATTTACAGCATAACATGTAGGCTGAGCTCCACATCCATATCAGGTCTCCCCAAGACCCATGTCTTGGGACAATGTCGAGGGGCTTGGGTAGATGCTGCGCACATAGCAGATTTGAGTTATAGAGGAGAGATCTGAGCCTGGGAAATCTATTTCTTTTCAAATAAACTTGCTCTTTGTCTCAAGAAGAGATGTTACCTCATTCCTCAAGGCTGGTTGCTACAACACAACCCTGAGAAATGCCTGAGAGAAGAGCAAAGACTGGCTAGAGCCTTGCGCTCTTGGTATGGCCGTGCGATTGGTAGGCATGCTAGGGTCCCTGATGGCTATCCTCTACAAACATTAAGGAATTCAATAAAACTGTCTGAAAACATTCATAACCCCGGCCACAAGTGTTTGCAGTTTGAAAACATTATTGTCTTTTTTTTTAGCAAGTGAGGAAGTTGAGCCTCAGTGTGATTAAGTAAGAAGCTAAAATCAGAAATGAGTGGCACAGCAGGCGCCACGACACAGTGTTCTCCATTTGTAGCCTAATTTTTTCACCATTCCATGGTTTTTCATTACTACTGAAAAATTCTCAGGCCATGTTAGCTCTGGGTTTTATTGAGGACTTTTTCAGTTATTTCATTTATACTGTCTACATATTAGGAAGTAACTCATTTTTTGCTGTTATTGCTGTGTTTTGATTCTGTCATTCTACTGTGTTCCTGTATCTTTTTGTCCTTTTAGTTTAGAAAATTCTGTTTATTTCTAAAGGTCTGTAGCTTTCACAAAGTTCTAGGAAATAGGGTCAAAACAATGAAATTTCCTGTTTTCCTAGAATTACAGAGTTTTAGAGGTAAAATATACATCAGACACAATTTAGTCCAAAACTATCCCACCTCCATTTTACTAGTAAGAAAGCAGAATCCCAGAGAATGTCCAGTGAATTGCCGCTGAAGGTCATTGGTCTTATTAGTGGTAAACAAGATCAGAATCCAGGCATATTTGTTTGTTTGTTTTTAATATAAAATTTAATGTTCTTGTATTCTGAAAGAAAAATGATTCATGGTTATTTGTAGCAGCCCAGTACCTTTACATTATATATTTTGAAATTCTATTTAATAAGAAATAGTACTTTTGCTTTTCATGTACAGGATAATAATCTACCTATCAGAATGATAACAGAGTTGTTATTCTTTTCAATCAAGGGTTGCAAACTTAAGTGTTTTTCAGAGATCAACAGGTAACAAAAATGTGTGAAATAATGGTTGTGATAAGTGAGAGCAATGGAGTTAATAGCAAACTAGAGAAAGCACAGCCATCTAGACGCATTCTGATTCAGTATATTTCTTGAACACTGTATGACTCCAAATCAATGAATGCCTATAAATTTGATTATGCCAGTTTGCAACATCTGGCTTGAATAATATGGCTTAAAATATTTACCATATCTTTAAATGTGATTTTGTCATGTAGACTTTTAGAGCTAACTGGGATATTAGTTGTCAGTTTCTAACCCATCATTATGAAAGGGAAATAAATGGGATTCAATAAGTTGCTCCAATCCACAAAGCCAGCTTGTCACATCCGCAGTGACTAGAACCAGATTTGCATACTCGTAGATCTCTGTTCTTTCTACTTTGTCATGAAACATTTTAAAAAAGGAATATTCTGTTTTGTAACGAGAAGCAATGTGAAGTCAAATTTGACACATAGCAAAATATTTTGAATATATTTTCTTAGGAACCAATCAATAATTAATTATTGAGTGTATGCTAAGTGAAATGGGTGATGCAAAGATATATAAGACATTTTTGTTTGTTTCTGTCCTCTCTAGCTGGGGAATCCAAAACTAATTTCAAATAAATGCTAACATCTTTGCAATTGACTGGGATTCTTACTTTTATAAAAAGAAAGTATTGATAATTTAAAGGCCTTCACTGTCCATAATACAACAGTTGTCTTTAGTAGCATATTTTAAAAAACCCTCTATCAGACCAAAGGAATATATTTACTGGAGGATACCAATTTTAGAATTATGTGTGTGCATATGTATGTGCTTTAGGAAGATACTGGACTGGATTCTGTACTATTCATTCTTTATGTCAAGTCATAATTTTTGTTCACTGATATAAAAAATATCTCTTTGGCCTCTGTTTTGAAATTTATGACAAATGCTAAAATTGATGTGAAGGGTTTGCCAACTCAAGTTGTGCTGGAATGAAGAGATGTAGCTACCCTTGGATAGAGGTTTTATAAGAAACATTTATTTAAAAAATTTCAGAACTAGAAGACAATGATGCCTTCAAAGACCAACTACTCAAAGACACCTTAACAACAAGAGAAAAATGAACAATGTATCTAACAACTGCTAGGTCATGAAAAGAAGACTAAGAATAATTGGAATAAGTGAAAAATCAGAAGACAACACAAATGGAATAAAAAAACCTGTTCACAGAAATAATAGCAGAAACTTCCCAAATATAGGGAAAGAAATAAAACAGATAAGTGAGGCACATGGAACACCCAACAGTCATGACCAAAGGAAAACCTCTTTATACCACATTATACTGAAAGTTCCACAAGTCCATCTCAGGGACAAAATCTTAAAAGTTACTAGAGAAAGGCAACAAATCACATACAAAGGTAAACCCAGTAGAATCACAGCAGACTTCTCTCCACAAACCTTAAAGCCCAGGTAGATTTGGAATGAAGTGTTTCATCCTCTAAAAGATAACAACTTTCAAACCTGACTTCTGTATCCTGCACAACCTTCCTTTAAAATTGGTGGAGAAATAAGGTATTTCTATGATAATGAGATCCTCAAAAAATTCATGACCACCAAAGTAGCATTACAAAATTTTTCAAGGATATCCTAGGAGACAATGAAGCCAACAATGCCAGTAAGTCAAAAGGAATGAATACAATTGTTGGTGGGCGGGTGGGGAGGTTGAACAGCCAAGCCAAAGAGGGAAAATGAGGAAATCGCAGGAATAAATCAGTAACTCTCAGTAATAACTCTCAATGTGAATGGTCTCAATTCCCCAATAAAAGACACAGTTGTCAGAATGGATCAAGAAAGGAAATCCAACAATATGCAGTTTACAAGAATCACATTTAATTCAAGAAGATACAGATTAAAAATCAAAGGATGGATGGAAAACAATATTCCATGCAACAGGAACCAAGAAAAAGCAGATGCTACCTTAATTTCAGGCAAAGTGGATTTCAAACTAAGACTTATCGGTAGAGACAAAGATGGTCACTACATATTAGTCAAGGGAACAATTCAACAGGAAGAGTTAACAATTATAAAATATACTCACCAAGCACTGGTGCACCCAACTTCATAAAATAAACATTACTGGACACAAAAAATCAGATAAACCACCAATACAGTTGTAAGGAGGGACCACAATACCTCACTGTCACAAATGGACAGGTCAAATAGACAGAAAATCAAGAAAGAAATATCAGACTTAAACCAAATGTTTGAACAAATGGATTTAATAACTATCTACAGTGTGTCCCATCCAACAACAGAATACACGTTCTTCCCAGCAGCACATGGTACTTTCTCCAAAACAGACCACACTATTCAATAAAGCATGCTTAAATAAATACAAAAGAATTTGAAATTATCCCATGCATATTATTTGACCATAGTGTAATGAAACTAGAGATCAATGACCAAAGACAACACAGAAACTATGTAAACACATGGAAATTAAATATTAATATTACTATTATTAATATTAAATTTAATGGATAATCATTGGGTCACAGATCAGATTAAAGAAGAAATTAGTACCTACAATCGAATGATAATGTTGGTACGACATAACCAGAATTTATAGGATTCAATGAAAGCATTCCTAAGAGGGAAGTTTATAGCAATGAATCTCACATCAGAAAAACAGAACGAGCTGAAATAGATAACCTAATGATGCACCTCAAGGTATTAGAAAAACAAGAACAATCCAAATCCAAAGCTAATATGAGGAAGGAAATTATAAAGATCAGAACAGAAATTAATGAATTGAGACTAAAAAAAATACTAAGAATTGATGAATTGAAGAGTTGGTTCTCCAAAAGATTAAACAAAATAGAAAAATCCTTAGGCAATCTTACCAAAATAAGAAAAGAAAAGGCCCAAGTCTATATAATTAGAAATAAAAAAGAAAATCACAACTGATTCAGCTAAAAATCTAGAAGATTATTGCTAACTACTTTGAGAACCTGTATTTTAATAAAATAGAAGATGAAGAAATGGATAAATTCCTACATACATATAAACTACCACAGTTAAACCAAGAAGTTACAAAAATTTTAAATAAGCCAATATCAGTCAGTGAAATTGAAGAATAAAAAGACCTATCAACTAGAAAAGCCCATGTCCTGATGGATTTACTGCCAAATTCTACAAGAACTTTAGAGAAGATCTAACCCTAATACTCCTCAAATGCTTTAATAAAATCAAAAGGAAAGCAATACTTCCAAAGTCTTTCCTGGAAGGAAGCATTACCTTGCTTCCAAAACCAGAAAAGGCCATGACCAAAAGAGAAAACTTCAGGCCAATCTCTTTAATGAACACAGATGCAAAACCCTCAGTGAGGTACTGGCAAGCAATGCACAAAATCATTAAAAAGATCACACATCGTGACCAAGTAGGATTCATTCCAGGGATGCAGGGATAGTTCAACATATGCAAATCAATCAATGTAATACATCACATAAACAGAAGTAAGGACAAAAATCACACGATCATCTCAATAGATGCAGAAAAAACATCTGACAAAAAACAGCATCAATTCATGATAAAAACCTCAAAGAAAATAGGAAGGCAAGGTCTTTATCTCAGTTTGACAGAAGCTATCTATGACAGACCAATGGGCAACATTGTATTAAATGGGGAGAAGCTGACGGTTTCACCTGTAAAATCAGGAAGTAGAAAAGGATGTCCACTATTACCACTTCTGATTAATATAGTTCTCTAAATATTAGCTAAAGCAATAAAAAAGCATTACCACAACAAAGTTTCTCTATACCTTTTGACTTATATTTTCTTTCACTGTGTTAAAGTGCTGTTTTCATACTCTGATGCTGCAGGCAGCCTGATCCTAACAGTTTTATCTTTGTAAGAAATTCTTCTCTTGTGCCTATGGTATTAGGGCTCTCCAGAGCAACAGATATATTATGAGAATTGGCCAGTGTAACTGTAGAGGCTGAAAAATCCCACCGTCGGCTCTCTCCAAGCTGGAGCGCCTGGAAAGCTGGTGGTGTAAGTGTAAGAGGCCTGAGAACCAAAGGCCTGGAATTCAGGGCTTGGGGACAGGAGTGTGCTGGTGTATGCAGAGACCAAAGGGTCCAGAATCAGCAGCACTGACATCTCCAGGTAGAGAATAGACGTCTCAGCTCCAGAAGATGAAGAGAGTTTGGCTTTTTTTCTGGCTGTCAGTGGATTATACGCTGCCCATCTACATTGGTGGATCTTCTTTGCTTAGTTTACCAGCTTGAATGTTGATTTCTTCTGGACACAGCCCTAGACTTACCCAGAAGCAATGTTTTCTAGTCATCTGGGCACCCCTTAGTCAGTTAAACTGACTCAGGAAATTAATCATTATACCTGTTTATAGCTTGGTTGGCATCCTTAGCAGATTTTTTTGTTTCTGCCTTTTTTTTTCTTTCCATGTTTTGAGCTTAGTCTTACTGTTCTGCCAGCAGAATTCTTCTTTCTTAAGTATTTTGAAATGACTCTTAATTTACAGGTCAGTGAACTGTTTTCTGTAAAGGGTCAGGTAGTATTTTTGCCTTTTGGGTCTTATGGTCTCTGGCACAATTACTCGCCTCTGTCTTTTGAGTGAGAAAGCTGCAACAGATGACAAGTAAACAAGTGTGGATCTGTACCAGTAATACTTCAATGAGGGAGTGGGCGAGATTAGGTCCTGACTCCCTTGCTGTGTTAGTGTTCCACTGCTGTGACAAAATACCTCAGATGATGAATTTAAAAGATAGAAAGGTTGATTTCCAGTCATGGTTTCAGAGGCTTCAGTCCATGGTTACTTGAACCGGTCGTTTTGGGCCTGTGGTAGCACAGGACAGTGTGATGGGAGCATGTAGTGGAAGTCTGTTCACTTTATGGTGTCTGCAAGCATGGAAGAGAAAGAGGAAGGGTCTGGGCGGCCAGTACCCTTTTCAGGGATATACTCCTAGTGATCCCACTTCCCTCCACTGGACCCCAGCTCTTAAAGGTTCTGCCACTTCCCAGCAGCCCTAAGGGTTGGGCACTAAGGCTTTAACACATGGTCATTCTAAAGGATAGCATTTGCCAACCTCCGCTCTAATCCATTGGTATCGTATTAGGGAATGCTTATTCAAGGGTTTAGTGAGATGATACCTGATTGTGTTGAAAGAAACTCTTATTTATATTTTTCTCTATCTTCTGATTATAATGTATATTTTGTGTTTTATAATGTATAAACTATGTTGATGAGATGGAATATGAGAATATGCTTAATAGATAAGTACCTATCTATCTGGGTATGTGTTCCACATTTTTTGTAGTTATAGCACTATACAGAACAGAAAAGATTAGAAAAGTAAAGACTACTGCGTCAACTTTTTAAACTTTTCACAGACTATGTATTTGAAAAAATATGGCTCACCTGTGTTTATACTACAAGAGAAAGACATTATAAAAACAGGAAAGGTATAGAAAGTAGTGAATGTGGAGCTGTAAAATAGGGAAGGGATTCTAGTGAATGTTAGGATCTTATGAATTTTCTGTGTTCTATATTCTGTCATTTTTTTGGGCGGGAACTATTTGTTACTCAGCAGTTGATCATTCATCCAGTTTTCTCTTTAGCAGTAGTCATTTTGCCTTTTCTATTCACAAGAGTATTCTGAATTACTGTCTTCTAAATTTTATTAAGACAAATTATTTATGTAATATATCATTCTCTAATTTTATTGAGATCTGACACTGCATATTTTACATATTTTGTATATTTTGTTACCTCATAACATCTGACAGAATGTTAGATACTCATAACTAAAATAAAAGTAAACAAAATGTAGTTCACAGGTGGCCCTGTTGGTCTCTTCAGAGACAACAGTTAGTAGACGTTGACTTAAACCAATGCCTCCCTACCCTTTTTTTGGATGTTGCATATATTTTTTGATCCATTCTTTCCACTACCTTCCATCTAGTCTACTCCTAAACATGCCACTGGGAAATGTTAATTTTTACTTTAACATGAGCTTATTTTGAGAATTTATTTTTTAATTTCATGAAGCATTTTCAAACAATTTTGGTCCTTTGCAGCTACTGTAAATCTGGAGTCAAAATGTATATAGGTAGTTAAATTAAATCAAACCCTTGAAAACACTGATGTGTAACATTGATTTTAGTAAACTTCTATCCTTGCAATAAGAGATTATATAATTTATCTGTTGCTGCTAAGCATTTAATTATGCATACATTTAAAAGAGAAAGTTGCAAGTATACAAAATAAAATAGAGGCAGTTTTGCATTTGTGGTGTGGCCTCGTCAAGTTAGAGTTTAGATTAAGTCGAGAACACAAACCAGGCTGTTTTAGCATTCTGTCTCTATCAGTTTTTCTTACACCCATTTTATGACAGGTTGCACCTGTATGGATACATGCAGACTTTCAGATTTATCCTGAATTCCTGTTGGAATATTTGAAACTAGTGTTGGTCCTGTGAACCCTTACTAGGGCTGTCAACATATTACCATAATTAGTCCTCATTTGTTTCTCTGGTAAGCACCAGATCCCTTAGATGGAAAAGTTACTCTCTTGCTGCCCAGTAATTAATTATAATGTTTCAAACAGACAATGCTGTGAGCATAAATACCCACTCCCTAAGAGGGAAAATTTTCTTTTAAATTGTCTAGGGAAAATAACTTCAGACATTAAAATCTTATCCAGAGTATGCCCCAAAATGTTGCTATGTGAGTTTCCATCTATATTTGTATTTTATTCTTTTTGTTGTCTTTTCATGCTTATCAGTGGCACTCAGTTTCTTTTCACAATGAGATGAACTAGATATTTGAAGTTGAGGAAGACTCTGGTGAAATTAGAAAAACAAGGACAGGAAAGGGATGAGTCTTTACCAAATGCTTGATTTGTGCCAGGTGCTTATTCTAGACCACTCTCTGATGTGAAAAGCTTCTTTTGTGAGTCTTGGTTATCTTTACTTGTTTGTTTGCTTGTTTATCTATTTGTGGTTGCTTGCATGACAGAGTATGTCAGTAAATAAAAAAGACAGGTAGCATCTAGGTTATGCCAGAGTGCTGTTGGAGTGTATCTGGTGTATAAATCCAGAGGGTCGTCAGTAAGAAGGAGTACATGGAGAAAAGGGCAGGAAGTCTCTATCTGTTCTATTGCCTCGCAAAAATGGATGGCAAGATGTCTGTCATTTGGTGAATATATTGCTCAGTGCATTATCAGTCTTAATGAATGTATATTGATGGCAGATATAAGTCATTCTTTGTTTAGATAGGTTGACTTTAGCACATTCAACTGAAATATGCACCAAGATATACACAGAGAGATTCACTCAATATTTATACTGGATCAGATCAGGTGACGGGATTGAGGCTTTGCGGTTTGTTGTGATAGAGCATATGCGCAAGTTGTGATTTTAGAAAAGAAGTATGGCATTTTCAGTTTCCTTAATTATAGAATCTTATCTACAGAAATAAAGGCATATATTTAACGTTATAAGAACTCTATGTGGTGCGAAAAATAATTGTATGCACCCATGCATCTGTAAAAAATAAATTAGATTTTGATAAAAGATGAATTGATTCTTGACAAAGTTCAGAATGTTAATAGAACAAAAATTCCCATCTGACTCTTAAGTGTTTTCTATTCCTGCAGTATCTTTTTTAGTGATATAGGCTGATTTTTAAAAAATTTGGCACCCACATATAGCAAATAACTGTGAAATATTTCGAAACCTCAAAGTGACACTAAAACTGTGAAGTATGAAATGGAAGTGCCAGAGCGTGTGAGACACATTGCATAGCATTGCTCAATAATTCAGTGTGTGGATGCAGGGGAAATGACACCACCATTGCAGGATGCAACATGATTAATGCCACAAAAAATTAAATAAACAAAAAAGTAGCCTTCATTTGCACACTGTCCCTAATGCCTTATCAATGATGAGGAGCCATTTAAAGCTTTCAGTGATAACAAACAGCTGGCTGCAGCACACATGCTATAGGTTTGCCACCACTGCTTTAAAGTTACCACTTTCTATGTTTAGCAGCTCCACCTTAGTGATTATAAACTTCTCCACCTCAAATATCTGTTGAAAGGAATAGAATTATAATTGAATCTCTTCTTTGCTATGTCAAGGATACTAGATGGTTTGATAAGAGGATGTGGTATTTTGAACTCTCCAAGAATGTCTGTATTCCTCCAACCTCTGTAACACATGCATATAATTAGTGTTGGTTATTACCTAGCTTTTATGTTGTTGTTTTTGTTTCTTAACATCTATCCCCCAGCACTGATGTTTCCTCCTTTCCCTTATCTTCATTAGACAGTACTCCAGTGGAGGGCAAATGAGTTTTTGACTTCTCAGAATTTGAGGGCCTATGTGTGTGTCTCTATGCATTTATCTATTTCTGAGACACAATTTGTACTTTTGTATGCCTCATTTTTGGGAAATGTGAGGGATTTGGGGTTATGACTAAGTCTTTTGTTTTCCCAAGTTGAGACTCTAGGGGAAGGAGAGAGGGATTTCTGTAGGGTATCCATGGTGATGTCCTTTGTGAATACAGAAGTCCTGCCAGGTGAAATAAGATCTCATGAATTTATGTTTTGCTGGGTGAAAAGCAAGAGACACAATAAAAATATAAAGGACAACAGTAACTATCCTCCATTTTTGAATGCTTATATATTCAGTGCTTTATATGCTTTTAGTATGGTATATGACTTCTTTAACACATCATAACACAATTTATAATGCTCTGAGAATTCACCTACCAATGATAAAAATGAGTAAATGGAGCTCATGGAGGCCAAGTGGCTTTCCCAAGGCTGGTGGTTGAGCAGCAAACTCTGTTGACAACAATGTCCTTGCTCTTCACCTTCAATGTATCACGTCCTATAGTGTTGTGCATTTCCTGAAGGAATGAATATTTTTAGTGAGATGTTTTAAAAAACTTTAGATCTGTGAGAAATTTGCAACAAGATGTTGATACTAGAGGGGTTCATAGGTGTTTAGTTGTAAGCTAAAAGAGAGTAGTGCTGAAGTCTCCCACTGAGACCAGAAGAAAAGGAGCCTTGCTTATGTTAAGCTTCTCGTCATTATGTATGTATGTATTTGTCCATCCATCCATCCATCCATCCATCCATCCACCCTGACAGGAAACACGAGGTTTATGGATCAGAGAATAGTCTGAGTGTCTTGCTTCAGTTTCTTCATGCCTCTGTCCTTCTTGTGACAGTGCCGTAAGAGCAGGTGTTATTACTACAGGAGAGGATCTCTGAAATTATCAATCTTGTAATTTGTTTTGACCATTTGGCATATTTGTCCACTTCCACTGAACACAGTGGTAGGGGCTGGGGGAGTAAGTGCTACACAAATGTAAGCAAATCCAGCCTGCAGAGAGGAGATGAGGTGAAGGTCTTTAGGTGTATTACTCTTAAAAAGGTAAATAAATGGCTCCAGGGAAGGTACTTCTAAATCTCCCTTGATGTCCCTAACTTCCATGGCTTGTTTATCATTCAAGTATTTTTTAATCTAGGTGCTAGAATTCCTTCATTGGGAATTTCTGATATGTGAAAATATCCATGGAGAATTGTCTCCTAAAGAGTTTATTGTTTTCACTGTTTTAATCTTATTTAAGGCAAGATCACAATTGGCTGACTAGGGATATACACCAGTGTTTTTCAACCAGATGGATTCATTAAGCCTGAACAAAGGCCCAGATTTGGGAGAGTTATTGAACTGTAGCTCTATCTTTGTTGTTTGTTGGGGAGGGTGGCCTAGGAAGGATCAATATAAACACGTTTCTTCAGGGCAGTTTTGTTAAGCCTCTTACTATGATGGTTACTTGGTAAAGATTCAGCTGTCTCTAGTGAGATTGGGATAATTGGTATCCCAGTTTCAAAACTAAAGGATACATTTAATTCCTTGTCTTAAATTCATGAGATAATGAAAATAAAGTTTCAAAGCATTGCAATTGGAATCACTCAATTATTTGTAATTAGTTTTATTTTCCAGAATGCAGGCTTTATGATCATCAGGTTATTTCTTACATTCCTAGTGGCTACCAGACTGCCTTTCATTGCAGGCATTCAATAAATATCTGTGGAATGAATGATTGAAAAAATTAGATGGGTGGATAAAAACATAATCCCTATCCTCAAGAAACCACCAAAGAGTTCACAATCTAGTGAGGAATTGGCATTCTGTATAACACACATGTGCTGGAAATTCCAACAGTAGAAAATCGCATGACATCCACCCAGCCCACACACTAGAATGTGAAATGTCAGTAAATTGCAATCTGTCATTCTTGACTAATGAATCTGTCTATAAATTTGCAACATTTTTAAGTTTTAAATTTATTATAATCACTTCATATTCAATGGAATGCAATTTAAATAGTGGATCTTAAAAAGAGAATGGTGAAAAGCCATTTTATTATCACTGTCCATACAAAATCACATCTTTTTTTAAATGGAAAAGATCGTATTTAACTGATGTGAAGCACTTTCATGGCATTGGTAAGTCTCTGTAGAAAAGACCTTAATGCTCTTCTAGCCCAATCATTTTCTCAGCGTAAAGTCCTCTCAGCAGTGTCCTGCAGAAAGTTCCTATCTAGACTCCGCGAGAAGATGTCTGTGAGGGAGAACACAGGCCTTTGCAGGGCATCCGTTTCTAAATTAATTTCAACTTTTAATTCTAGGAAAGTCATTCCCAGTAACACACTGGTGGAGTTGAACTCTCGATTGACTGTTCTTACATCTTTATGACACAAATTAGAGCTCCTGTGGTTTTTTTTGTGGAGCTTGATAGTATTCTTCACGCCTCATGAAGGTTAGGAGAGAAATGTGACTCTCCTTTGAAGGAGGTGGGAGGAGGGATGTATATAGTAGAGTATCTGAGAAAAAATTTAACAAAAGTCAATCCATGTCATTGACAAACATAAAAAGTGATATTAAAAACCATGTAATGGGCTGGGGGTTTAACTCAGTGGTTTCGCTGCCTGCTGTGCAAGCGCAAGGACCCGTGTTCGATCCCTGGTACCAAAAAAACAAAAAACAACCCCCCCCAAACCAAACAAACCATATAATGAATAAACAGTATTAAATATTTTATTTATTAATTCTTACAACAAATGTTTGATGAATGTGCTAGGTATTATAAAGCTATGTGCTGAGAATTCAGGGAGAGTAAGTCCCAGCCTACATCATCCAAGAGTTTACAGACCAAATAAATGGAACAAGAGGTAAATAATGAGTGCTACAAATAGTTTCAATGTTAAGATGGATCAAATACTGTAGCATCCCTTGAGCTGAGTCTTGAAATGTGAATGACCTACAAAATGAGGAAAAGTATTTCAGGCATTCCTTTATTTAACATATATTTTTTAGAGTACCTAACAATCTAAATGGGTAAACAGAAGAACAAATCCAAAAAGGTGTCTTAGGGTGGAGCCTTGCTACTCCAGCTGGGAGGAGGATTTGCATAACTCTGGTGACCTTGAACTAATAGTTTTATTGCACTTTGGATGGATAAAGCTCAGAAGGAATGCTTCTAGCACATGCAAGATGGGAAGTGAGGTCAGAGACCCCCCAAATCTGAGCCCCTCAATCTATGAAAGGTGATGCCATCAGTGAAGGTCTAAATCAAAGGCAGAGGGGCTTTCTGTAGAAGGAAAAGATAAAGAAACTAAGCTCTCAGCCCTAGTGCTGAGAGAAGGGAAAAATAGTTTTATAATCCATAACAGAAAACAAGCTCAACTGGGATTGATCAGAATTCATATTACTACCACTATCTCAGAAATCCCAAAAGTGAGACATTAAAGGGATGAGTTGAAAATGACCTCAGCTGCCTGTATCAAGCAAACAAATTATTTTTGAGAAATAGATCTTATGCCATATTGCATCCAACACAAATTTCCATGCCTACGGAAAGGCATTAATTCCATTGCTATGGAACATGGGTTGTAAATAATCCCCAGTCCTACAGAACATGAATCTACAATTTAAAACTCTCAATGCATGAGGAAGGAAGCCACCAGGCTTCCTTCAAAGTGAGTACCCTCCCCACAACTAGAAATAGATTCACAAAGGTCATAGATATTGAATTACAAAGAATAGAAATAAGTAAACTTAATGTATTTTAAAAGTAAACATATAAACATGAATGAGCTAGAGATTTAAAAAATATTCAGGAAGATGTGATAAAAAACCAACAGAACCACTAGAAATATATTGATAATAATTAAGATATTATCAAAAATAGAATTAGTAAACTAGAATGTGTATCTTAATAAATTGAGAAAATGGAGCACATAGAGAGAGAACAGATGAAAGATTAAGAGACCTGGGGAATGTATTGACAAGTCTTAACATAAATCTACTTAGATTTTTCTAATTAAGAATCCCTAGATTATGGAAGAAAGATTGTTTGAGCAGAGATAATGTTGTTGCTTCTTGGATACCTGACTCTAGGTCTGGAATGGAAAGGACAAAGTGAATCGGAGCTATTATGATGATGAGAAGCAAAGTATGCTAACAGCATACAGGAGGCATGGTGAAATGGCATAGGAGTTGGCTGGGTTTTGATCTACTGTTTTGGCACTGTGAACATCAAAATGAATAATGATGGATGTATAGTATAACACATGACGTAAAATGAAATCAAGGTGTCTGTAATGATACCTAAACAGAGAGGAAAAAAAAAAGAAAATTTTTCCTTAAAGATGAATGCCAGCTTAAAAATATAGAAGGAATGATAAAATTATAACAAAATAACATTTTGCAACTGTAAGGGTAATGAGTGACTTAGGTAAGAGTTACTAGTTGATACTGAAACCTTGTTGAAAGACAGTTGGAGAAAAGCCTATTCACATTGACTCGAAGAATCAGCCCAAGATCAATTATCAACCACAGAAAGGAAAAATGGACTTTTGTAATGGAAAGATTTATCAGTGATGACCTTAATCAAATGATCAAAATCAGCAATACATTTTGATGTAATGTAATAGGAAGTACATAACACCACCTACATAATATTCCTGTCAAAAATGTTTAATTTCAATCTCGTCATAAACAAGAGTCCAGATTGTCTTCAGGGAAATCCTGGCTAAAACACTGCAAGAGGCATGTTTTGGTCCAGTGCTATCTAGGTAAAGACAATGCAAGCTGGAAATTTAATTTAAAATTTTCTGTGGCCATGTTAAAATTTAAACAGAACTGAAATTAATTTCAATGAAATATTTACTCTAATATATGAAATATTATTTGAGTATAGAATCATTATAAAATATCTAGCTAGCAAGTCTTGGAACTCCAAAGTATATTTTATGCATGTAGCACTTCTCAATCCAGAGTAACCATTTTAGGGACTGAGTAGTCATACACTGTTGGGTATTGGACAGGGCAGTTCTAGGTTAAAGTTGAGCTAAGAGAAATATGTGGTCCTTGATTAGATTGCAGATAAGGAAAAAGAAATTTCTAGAAAAGATATTTTGAGAATGTTTGCATACAGATAGTAGATGATACTGCATCAGTGTTAAATTTTTCTTTTTTTTTCCTTAAATTTTTTATTGGTACATTTTAGGTATACAATGTTTACATTTATCATTGGGTGCTTGTACCTGTACATGATGTATCTTGGTTCTTATTTTTTCCCCATTACCTGTGCACCCGTCACCCCCTCCACACTTCCCTTTTTACATAGACTTCATTTCCATTTTTTTCTTTTGTTATAATTTTTCCTTTCGCTTCTTTCCTTTCCCCTCTTTCCTTTCCCCTTCCCTCCCACCACCCCTACCCCTTTAGACCTTTTCTTACTTTTTCAAATTATCAATTATTTGTCTTAATCATTTTAATCCTTATTTACACTTTCAGTTTCTCACACTAGAGAAACTATTTGCTATTTACACATGTGTGACTTATTTATTTCACTTAAGAGTATGGCCTCAATATGCATCCATTTAGCTATAAATGTCTCTAGTTTCTCATTCTTTATGGTTGATAGTACTTCATTTTATTAAAAAACCACATCCTCTTTATCCAGTTTCCAGTTGATAGCAGTTGGGCTGTTTCCAAGCTTTAGCTATTATGAACTGTGCCGCTATAAACATGGGTGCACATATATCACTGTGGTATGATTCTTTTAATTCTTTGGGGAAGATGCCCAGCAGCGGAATAGCTGGGTCAAGTGGGACTTCCAGTCCTAGTTCTTTGAGGTATCTCCATACTGATTTCCACAGTGCTTGCACCAGTCTGCACTCCCACCAGCAATGGAGAAGAGTTCCTTTCTCCCCACAGCCCCACCAGCATTTGTTATTGGTTGATTTCTTGATAGCAGCCATTCTTTCTGGGGTGAAGTCTCAGTATAGTTTTCATCTGCATCTCACGAATGACCAGTGATGTTGAACATTTTTTCATATATTTATTTGCTGCTTTTACTTCTTTGAGAAATGTGTGTTCATTTCAGATGCTCATTTTTGAATTGGGTCTTTGATTTTGGGGTGTCTGATTTTTTTCAATTTATATATTCTAGATAGTAGACCTTTGTCTGAGGTACAGCTGCTAAAATTTTTTCCCACATTGTAAGTGGTCTTTTAGCTCTGTTGGTGGTTTCTCTTGCAATGCAGGTTTTTAATAAGATGAGATCCCAGTTGTTGATTCTTTGTGCTAGTTCCCATGCTACTGAGGTTTTGTTCATAAAGTCTTTTCCTATGCCAGTGTCTTCAAGAGTTCTACCTCACTTATCTTCCAACAAGATTAGTGTTTCTGCCTTAATATTTAGATCTTTAATCCACTTCTATCTTAGTTTAGTGCCTGATAATAGGCATGGGTTTAGTTTTTTAAATTTATTTTTATTTTAATCATATTTTTATATTAAATTTTATTTTATTGGTATATTTTAGGTATACAATATAATGACATTCATCATTGGAAATTTGCACCTTTGCATAATCTCTCTTGGTTCTTATTTTTCCCCCTTCCCCTGCCCTCCCTTCAACTCCTCCATCCTTCCCTATTTACAAAGACTTTGATTCTATTTTTTTATTTTCTCATATTAATTCCATTCCCTTCTTTCCTTTCCCCTACCCCTCCCACTTCCCCTTCCCCTTTACCCCTTTTCTTCCTATTTCACATTATCTATTTTACCTTTTAGTCCTTATTTACACTTTCAGTTTCTCAAAGTAGAGAAACTATTCAGTATTTATACATGTGTGTCTTATTTATTTCACTTAAGAGTATTGCCTCAATGTGCATCCATTTAGCTATAAATGTCTCTGATTTCTCATTTTCTATGGCTGAGTACTGCTGCATTTTATTAAAAAAAAACCCCACATTTTCTTTATCCAGTCTCCAGTTCATGGGCAATTGGGCAGCTTCCAAGTTTTAGCTATTACAATTTGTGCTGCTATGAACATGGGTGCACATATATCACTGTGGTATGATTCTTTTAATTCTTCGGGGAAGATACCCAGAAGATGAATAGCTGGGTCAAATGGGACTTCCAGTCCTAGTTCTTTGAGGTATTTCCATAGTGATTTCCTCAGTGGTTGCACCAGTCTACACTCCCATCAGCAGTGGAACAGGGTTCTTCTTTCCCCACAGCCCCGCCAGCATTTTTTATTGGTTGATTTCATGATAGCAGCCATTATTTCTGGAGTGAAGTGGAATCTCAGCATTGTTTTCATTTGAATCTCTGGAATGACCAGTGATGTTGAACATTTTTTCATGTATTTATTTGCTATTTCTACTTCTTTGTCTGAGAAATGTCTGTTCATTTCAGATGCCCATTTTTGGATTGGGTCTTTAAATTTGGGAGGTCTGATTTTTTTAAGTTCTTTACAGATTTGAAATAGTAGACCTTTTTCTGAGTAACAGCTGGTGAACATTTTTTCCCACATTGTGGGTTGTCTCTTCACACTCTTGTTGGTTTCTCTTGCTGTGCAGAAGCTTTTTAATAAGAAGAGATCCCACTTGTTGATTGTTTGTGCTAGTTCACGGACAACTGAGGTTTTGTTCATAAAATCTTTTCCTACACCAGTGTCTTCAAGAGTTCTACTTAACCTCTGTTCCAGGTGATTTAGCATTTCTATTTATTTTTTATCTTTTGGTACTGGGGATTGAACTCAGGTCCTTGGGCTTGCAAGGCAGACGGTGGAACCACTGATCTAAATCCCCAGCCCCAGCGTTTCTATTTTAATATTTAGATCCTTAATCCATTTTGATTTTAGTTTAGTGCATGGTGAGAGATATAGGTCTAGTTTTAATCTTTGGCAAGTTGAAACCCGATTTTTCTAGCACCATTTATTAAAGAGGCTATCTTTACTCGAGTGAGGGGGTTTTGCTCCTTTATCAAAGATGAGATGGATGAGTGTGTCTGGAATTGTTTCTGCATCTTCTAATCTGTTCCACTGGTCCTGAGGTCTGTTTCTCCAGCAGTACCATGCTGTTTTATCAAAGTATCTTTGTAGTATAGTTTTAAGTTGGGCATTGTGATACCCCCTGCCATGTCTCTGTTGCCTAGAATTGCTTTTGCTATTCTGGGTCTCTTCTTGTTCCAAATGAATTTGTGGATTGTTTTCTCAAGGTCTATGAAGTATGCTGCTGGGATTTCAATTGAGATTGTATTGAATCTATATAGCAGTTTTGGAAGTATGGCCATTTTCACTATGTTGATCCTTCCTACCCAGGAACAAAGGATGTCTTTCCATTTTCTGATATGTTCTTCAATCTCTGTTTTCAGAGTGCTATAGTTTTCAGAGAAGAGGTCTTTGATTTCTTTTGTTAGGTTGATTCCTAGTTATTTCAGTTTTTTGGATGCTATTGTGAAAGGAATTTTTTGCCCTATGTCTCTCTCAGTGAGCCTATTGTTCGTGTAGAGAAAACTTCTGATTGTTATGTGTTGACCTTGTATCCTGCTGCTCTACTGAATTTGGTTATTAAGTCTAGAAGAGTTGGTGGAATTTTTGGGGTCTTCTATATAGAGTATCATGTCCTCTGCAAATAATGACAATTTGACTTCTTCATTTCCTAACTTTATTCCTTTTATTTCTTTCTCTTGTCTAATTGCCATGGGTGATATTTCCAAAACTATATTGAACAGGAGTGGTGATAGTGGACATCCTTGTCTTGTTCCTGATTTTAGTGTGAAGGATTTCAGTTTTTGACCATTTAGTATGATACTGGTTGTTGGTTTTTCATAGATGGCTTCTATCAGTTTGAGGTCGAGACTTTCTATTCCAATTTTTTGTAGGATTTTTATCATAAATGCATGTAGGATTTTTTCAAATGCTTTTTTTGTGTCTATGGAGATAATCATATGGTTTTTGTCCCTGGCTCTATTGATATAGTGTATTACATTGATTGATTTTCGTATATTGAACCATCCCTGCATCTCTGGGATGAATCCCACTTGGTCAGGGTGTATGATCTTGATGATCTTCTGCATTCTGTTTGCCATTATCTTATTAAGGATTTTTGCATCTATGTTCATTAGTGAGATTGGCCTATAGTTCTCTTTTTCAGTTGGGTCTTTCTCTGCTTTGGGGATCAAGGTGATGCTTGTTTCCAGAAATGAATTTGGGAGTATTGCTTCCCTTTCAATTTCATTGAAGAGTTTAAAGAGTAGTAGCAATAGTTCCTCTCTAAATGTCTTGTAGAATTCAGCAGTGAAGCCATCAGGACATGGGCTTTTCTTACTTAGTAAGTTTTTAATTACATTTTCAATTGCATCGGTTGATATTAGGTTGTTTCGAATTTTTAGGTCTTCTTTGTTCAACTTTGGTAATTCATACATATCTAGGAATCTGTCCATTTCTTCTGTGTTTTCCATCTTTTTGGCATAAAGGTTCTGGAAGTAGGTATTGAGAATCTTCTGGATTTCTGCTGGGTCTGTTGTAATTTCACCCTTTTCATTCTTAATTGCCTGGATTTGGGCCTTTTCTTTCCCTTTTCTGATAAGGTTGGCTAAGGGTTTGTCAATTTTGTGGATTCTTTTGAAGCACCAACTCTTGGCTTCATTGATTTTTTTGTATTGTTCTCTGAGTCTCCTTTCCATTGATTTCTCCTCTGATCTTTATAATTTCCTCCCTTGTATGAGCTTTGGGTTTGTCCTGCTCTTCTTTTTCTAGAAACTTGAGGTTCAGCATCAGGTTGCTTAATTTGACCCACTCTGTTTTACTAATATGTGTATTCACTGCTATGAATTGCCCTAGTAAGACTGCTTTCATTGTGTCCCATAGATTACGATATGTTGTATTGTCATCATCATGTATTTGAAGGAACTGTCTGATTTCTTCTTTAATTTCCTCTGTGACCCATTGGTTATTCAGAAGTGTGTCATTCAATTTCCATGTGTTTATATAATTTTTGCACTTTCTTTTGCTATTTATCTCCTATTTCATCACACTATGGTCTGATAATATACAGGGGATAACTTCAATTCCTTTGTACTTACTTAAACATGTTCTATGTGTGAGTATGTGGTCTATTTTGGAGAATGACCCATATGCAGCTGAAAAGAATGTGTATTCTGATTTTATGGGGTGAAACACTCTGAGAACATCTGTTAAATTCATTTTTTCAAGAGTTCGATTGAATTCTAGTATTTCATTACTTATTTTTTGTCTAGTTGATCTATCTATTTGTAACAGTGGGGTGTTGAGGTCCCCACTACTATTGTATTAGTGCATATGTGACTTTTCATGTCTGTTAATATTTGTTTTATGTAGTTGGTTGCACTAGTGTTTGGTGCATAGATATTTATGATTGTCATCTCTTCCTGTTGGATTGTTCCCTTTAGAAGGATGTAGCATCCTTCTTTGTCTCTCTTATTCAGTGTTGGTTTGAAATCCACTTGGTCTGCAAAGAGGATAGCTACTTCTGCTTTTTTTCAGGTTCCTGTTGGATGGAGTAATGTTTTCCACCCTTTAACTTTCAATCTATGAGTTTCTTTTTGAAGTAAGTGTGTTTCTTGTATGCAGCATATTGTTGGATTTTGCTTCTTGACCCATTCTGCCAGTCTATTTCTTTTGATTGCTGAATCGAGACTTTTGACATTGATGGTTATAACTGATATGTATTGACTTATCATTGTCATGACTTTTTCTTTTTGTTGGATTCTCCCCCTTTACATTTAATTTCTTATCACTCCCAATGGATTCATTCTGCTTTGCTTCCTGGGATTGTGATCCTCATTGTCTGTTCCTAGGATATTGTGTAAAATTCTTTGGAGTGCTGGTTTGTTATTCATGAAGTTCCTAAGGTGCTCTTTGTCATGAAAGTATCTTATTTCTCCATCAATTTTGAAAGATAGTTTTGCAGGGTACATCAATCTGGGTTGGAGGCTGTTTTCCTTTAGGGCTTGATATGTCATGCCAAGCTGTTCTTACCTTGATGGTTTGTGTTGGGAAGTCTGCTGTGATTCTGATGGGCTTTCCTTTGTATGTTTCCTTATTCTTTGCATTGTCTAGCAGCTGCTGGATTGATTTCTCGTGGTCCCTTACAATTTTGAAGCAAGTTTTCTTTTCCTGGTCACTAATTGCAATCTTATCTTCTATATCTAAAATTCTGTCCTCACATTGGCTCATTCTGCTGGGTAGACTTTCAGTGGAGTTTTTCATCTCCTGGAAATCTGTTTGTATCTGCTTTATGCATTTCATTTGTTTTCTATGTTGTGATTCCACCATGTTACTCACCTCCTCTATTTTTTTATGTGTGTCCTCTCTAGATTTATTAATCATGTGTTGCACTATGGGCACAATCTCTGCTGTTATCTGAGAAATTATTTCTGATTTCATTTTTTCCATATCCTCTTTTGTTGCCAGTTCTGGGAGTCAAGGTGTTTGAGTAGCAGAGTGTTCCTTCCCTTTCCCTTTGGGGTTGCTGTAGGTTATCTAGAAATCTGGTTTTGAGACTTGTTTATTTGTCTTCTCCTTTTGTTGGGGGGGTGGTGTGTGCCGTTGGCACCTGCAAGGCTCACCACCTCTGTGCTGGGGGTAGTGGCATGGTGGCCTGGAAGCCTCTTCCTCTCTGATGAGAGTGGTGGAATGGCAGCCCAGAAGCTCCTACCTCTGGGCTGGGAGCAGTGGAAAAGTGGCCCGGAAGCCCCTACCTCTGGGCTCGGAGTGGTGGAATGGCAGCCTGGAAGTCCCTACCTCTCAACTGGGAGTTGTGGGAAGGTGGCTCAGAAGCCCCTACCTCTGGGCTAGGAGCTGTGGAATGGTGACCCAGAGGCACCCTCTTCTGGGCTGGGTTCGGTGGATGGTATGAGTCTAGTTTTGATTTTTGGCAGGTTGAAATCCAGTTTTTCTAACACCATTTATTAAATAGGCTATCTTTGATCCAATGAGGGTGGTTGGCTCCTTTGTCAAAGATGAGGTGGCTGAGTGTGTCTGGAGTTGTTTCTGCATCTTCTAATCTATTCCACTGATCCTCAGGTCTGTTTCTTTGCCAGTACCGTGCTGTTTTTATCACAGTAGCTTTGTAGTATAGTTTCAAGTTGGGGATTGTGATACTCCCAGCCATGTCTCTGTTGCGTAGAATTGCTTTTGCTATTGTAGGTCTCTTCTGGTTCCAAATGAATTTTTGAATTGTTTTCTCTAGTTCTATGAAGTATATTGTTGGAATTTCAATCAGCATTGGTTAAATCTATATAGTTGTTTTGGAAGTATGGCCATTTTCACTACACTGGTTCTTCCTACCCAGGAACAAGGGATGTCTTTCCATTTTCTTATATCCTTTTCAATCTCCTTTTTCAGAGGGCTGTAGTTTTCAGCATAGAGTTCTTTTGCTTCCTTTGTTAGATTGATTCCTATATTTCATCTTTTTGGATGCTATTGTAAAAGGAATTGTTTCCCTAATTTCTCTCTCAGTGAGTCTGCTATTTGTGTATCAGAAGGCTGTTGTTTTTTGAGTGTTGACCTTGTATCCAGCTACTCTACTGAATCTGTCAATTAGGCCAAGAAGTCTTTTGGCCCAGTTTTTTGCGTCTTCTATGTAAAGTATCATATCATCAGCCAATAATGATAGTTTAACTTCTGCCTTTCCTATCTTTATTCCTTTCATTTCTTTCTCTTTTCTAATTGCTTTGGCTAATGTTTCCAGAACTATATTGAACAGGAGTGGTGATATAAACAATCCTTGTCTTGTTCCTGATTTTAGCGTGAAAGTTTTCAGTTTTTGACCTTAGTATTTAGTATGATTTAGTATGATGGTGGCTGTTGGTTTTTCATAGGTAGCCTTAATCAGGTTGAGATAGAGACCTTCTGTTCCAATTTTCAGTAGCGTTTTTATCATGTATCGGTGTTGGATTTTGTCAAATCCCTCTTCTGCATTTGTTGAGATGATCATATGGTTTTTATCCTTGACTCCATTAATATAGTGTATTACATTTATTGATTTACAAGTGTTGAACCATCCTTGCATCCCTGGGGGAAATCCGACTTAGTCAGGGTGCATGATCTACTTGATGACCCTTTATATTCTCTTTACCAGTATCTTTTTGAGGATTTTTGCATCTGTTTTCATTAGGAATTTGCCTGTAGTTCTCTTTTTCAGTTGGGTCTTTCCCTGGTTTTGGAATCAAAGTAACACTTGCTTCCAGGAATGAATTTGGAAGCCCTGCTTCTCTTTCAATTTCCTTGATGAGTTTAAAGATTAATGGCGATATTTCTTCTTTAAACGTCTCATAGAATTCAGCAGTAAAGCCATTGGGACCTTGGGCTTTTCTTTATTGGTCAATTATTTATTACATTTTCAATTTCACTCATTGTAATTGGGGTGTTTAGAATTTCTATATCTTCTTCATTTAACTTTGGCAATTTGTATGTATCTAGGAATCTGTCCATTTCTTCTGGTGTTTTCCTTTTTATTAGAGTACAGGTTCTCAAAGTAGTATTGATGATCCTCTGGATTTCTGCTGGGTCTGTTGTGACTTCACCTTTTTCGTTCTTAATTGCATGGATTTGAGCCTTTTCTTTCCTTCTTTTGATAAGGTTGGCTAAAGGTTCATCAATTTTATTTATTCTTTTGAAAAACCAAATCTTTGATTCATTAATTATGTTTTCATTGTTTTAGTCTCCATTGCATTGATTTCTGCTCTGACCTTAATGTTTTCCTCTTTTGTATGAACTTTGGGTTTGCCCTGCTCTTCTTTTTCTAGGAGCTTGAGGTTGTGCATTAGGTTATTATTATTTTTTTTGGTAGTGGGGATCAATCTCGGGTTCCTGTGCATGCCAGGCAGGTGGTGGAACCACTGAGCCAATTCCCATGCCCTGCATTAGGTTATTTGTTTGAGTTCTCTCTGTTTTCCTAATATGGGGATTCACTGCTATGAATTTCTCACATAGAACTGCTTTCCTTGTGTCCCATAGATTCCTGTATGTTGTATTGGCATTATCATTTACTTGTAGAAACTAATTTATAATTTAATTTCCTCTGTGACCCATTGGTTGTTCAGGAGGGTGTTATTCAATTTCCATGTGTTTGTGGGGGTTTTGCGATTTCTTGTGTTATTGACCTCTAATTTTATTGCACTATGGTCTGATAATATACAGGGGGTAACTTCAATTCTTTTACATTTACTTAGACATGTCCTATGAGCTAGCATGTGGTCTGTTTTGGAGAATGATCCATATGCAGCCCAAAAATAATGTGTGTTCTGATTTGTGGGGTGGAACACTGTAAAAATCTATTAAGTCAATTTGTTCAATGGCTTGGTTCAGTTCTAGAATTTTGTTGTAGATTTTTTTGTCTAGATGATCTGTCTATTTTTGATAGTGGGGTATTGAGGTCCCCCACTATAATTGTATTAGTGCTTATTTGGTTTTTCATGTCCATTAATATTTGTTTTGTATAGTTAGGGGCATTCATTTTTGGTGCATATATATTTATGACTGTCATCTCTTCCTCTTGGATTGTTCCCTTCATAAGGATTTAGTGGCCATCTTTGTCTCTCTTAATTAGTTTTGGTTTCAAATCTACTTTGTCTGCAAATAAGATTGCTACCCCTGCTTTTCTCTGGCTTCGTGTTGCATGTAGAACTGTTTTACATCCTTTTACTTTCAGTCTATGAATTTCCTTCTGAGTTAGGTGTGTTTCTTGTATACAGCATATTTCTGGGTATTGTTTCTTAATCCATTCTATCATTCTGTTTCTTTTGATTGGTGAATTGAGGCCATTAACATTGGTAGTTATAATTGAGAGATATTGACTTATTCTTGCCATGATGTTTTATTGTTGTTGGCTCTTTTATTTCTTATTTATCCCCCTTTCCCTTTAGTGTCTTCCTTTGCCTGGTGGCTTCCCTCTGTTGGGCCTCATGGAGTTGTGACCTTCATTGTCTTTTTCTAGGATATTGCTTAGAATTGTTTGGAGTGCTGGTTTAGTGTTCATGAAATTTCTCAGGTGTTTTTTTTTTTGTGGAAGTATCTAATTTTCCCATTGATTTTGAAAGATAATTTTGCAGGATACAGCAGTCTAGGTTGGAAGTTATTTTCTTTTAGGGCTTGAAATACTTGACTCCAGGCTCTTGTTCTTCTGTTGGGTTTCTGGGATCTTGACTATTAAATGTTTAGGTATAGATTTTTTTCAATCATGGCTAGTTGGAGTTCTATATGCCTCAATTATCTGTATGTCCAATTCTCCACCTCTGTCTGGGAAGTTTTCTACTATTACTTCTGTGAACAGTTTTTTTTATGTCAATTGTACTTTCTCGTATTTTTTTGTGGACTCCTATCAGTCTTATGTTATTCTTCTTTGCATTGTCTAGCAGCTGCTGGATTGATTTCTCGTGGTTCTATTTTGAAGAGATCTCTTTTTTCAGTTTTCTTAATCAAAATCCTGTCTTCTATATCTGATATTCTATCTTCAGATTCCCTTAATCTGCTCTGAATACTTTCAATGGAGTTTTTAGTCTCCTGAGTATCTGTTTTAATCTGTTTCATGGTTTCCATTTCTTTCTTATGCTGGGCATTCATGGCTTCCAGCATGTTTCTGAGCTCATTTATTCTTTTAAATCTGTTTCTGTTTTAAATTTTTTATTTTTATTTTTTTTTTAATCTGTTTCTGTTTTAGAGCCTCTAATCATGTATTTCACTCTGCTCACCATGTCTGTGGTTATCTGGGAAATTATTTCTGTTTTGAATTTTTCCAGAGATTCATTCATGTTTTGTTCATGTGCTATCAGTTCAGGGTATCCAGGTGGATGATGAGCAGATTTTTCCACCTCATTTCCCCTAGAATTTGCCTTTTGTGGGGTGGAAGTCTGAGTTTGCGCCTTACCTAAATGTCTTCTCATTTTTGTTTTTGTTACTGTCCTTGGTTTAGTTCCTGGGTTGATACTTTGTAGTTGTTTATTGTAAGTATCTTTGTTGATGTATTTAGAACACTCATGGAATGGTTGCTTCTCAGAGGTGCCTTCCAGCTATAGCTGGTCTTTAGGTTTTGAGTCTCTAATGGCTGAGGCTGTCTCATTTTCATTATACCAGGAAGGACAACTGATTAGATCAATCACAACACCTTAGCCCAAGTGATACAATCAGCAACACAATAGCATCAAGTACCTCTTAGAAAATGAAAATTTGGGGTAGTTATTAATCTGTCACCTTTAACTGTGTGAATTAAATCAAAATGAAGGACCAACACAACATACGTTTATATGAATAAACTCTTCAATATAGCAATTTTACCCTTCGGGATGGGGAGTTAGAAGGAGTTAGGGAGGAAGAAATAGATAGGTAGAAGGATAGGAGAAGGTTAGCAGTGTGGCCTGAGGACACAGGTGAGAGAAGAGAAGAGAAGAAAAGAAAAATAAAGATGAAATACAAATTAGGGCCAGAAGAGGAACACAAATGGAGATGAAGAACAATGTGGGACAGCAAGGGAGCGAGGCAGAGAGAGAGAGAAAGAAAAGAGAAAAGAAAGAAAAAAGAGAAAAATAAAAATTTTAAAGAGTAGAAAAAGAAGAAAAACAATTAAAAATAAGAGCAAAAAAAATAGTGGTAGTTTTGAAAATAACAAAACATAAAAATGAAGGATCTCCTTCATGTCTGTGCTGTCACAATAGACAACGTGGGAAGCAGTGTGCAGTTATAAGTCAACGAGTCTCAGACCTGTGAGATTCAGGCAGATTTCTGGCTGCAAGTTCCAAGTTGAGCTCCCTGTCCTCCTGCAGGTTTGAACTCTGCAAGGTTCTATTGCAGGTTCCAGCTTCCTTTCTCCTGAAGATATTCCAGGTTCCAATGGGAGGCAATGATCCCTCTAACTTACCAGGTATGGTGGTCTGGTGTGCCTTTATTGCAGAGATTCTCTTCACTTTTCCAGTGGGCTTCAGTTTTCATCAGGGAGCCTGAGAGAGGCCCTCTCTCTGTTGTTCACTTCTGCAGCTCAGGATAATGGCCTTTATGTCCCCTGTGCCTCTGTAGTTTGGCACCAGGTAGCTGCACAGCCAAGAGGCCAGAGGCGGCGGGGGTGGGGTAGGATGAGGGGCCTGCACTACACTGGTGGGTGGTGGGCGTGCCCGGGGGGGGCACAGGTGGGTGTGGCAAGCCCGACAGAGCGGGTCTCCGGTCAAACCGGGGCGCTCTGCCTGTGCGGTTACGCTGGCGGCTGGTGGGCGTGTCCGTGGGGGGGGTCCTCATCGGCTCCTCAGTGTTAAATTTCTTGAGAAGATATTGTGAGTATGCAGAAGATGTAGTTGTTTTCTGACTACATGATGAAATAATTAATGGTAAAATGTCATACTGTTTGCCATCTATTTTCAAATGGTCTGCAAAGTGTAAGTTATGCAGAAATATGCATTTATATAAATATATGCACACACATATAAAGGATATAAAGTATTAGATTTGAGAAAATAAATTAACAAATTTGATTTATTAGATAAATATAGAACAGTGCTCCTATCAGTTAAGAGATTATACATAATTTCAGGCAAATATGAAACACTCTGAAAGTTGACTACACACTGGTTTGTAAAGTAAGAGAGTGGCAGTTCTACAAAACATGTTCTCTTATCAGTACAAAATTACATTAGAAAGCACATGGATAAAATTCCATGATGTGGGAATGAAGTATTGTTTATGGAAAGTATGGAGGATGGATTGGAAAGCATTGTAATTGTAAGTGGGAATCCGGCTGAGAGATGACCAGGCACTGTGTGAGTAGAAGAGGACGGGAGGGATTTAATGGCTGGTGACATGAGGGGATGAGAGGATGAAGAGGGCTTCTAAGTTTGTAGATGGACTGCAGTGTTGTCTGTCGTGAGAGAAACATGCAGACTGAGATAGAGATAGTTCATTATTCAAACATGGCGCTCAGGAGGGGTCTAAACAAGATAAATACATTTGTGACCATGTACGTTTAGGTAATAAATATAGCCACGGCAGGGGACCAAATCTTTCCAGTAAAGGGTTAGAATGTGGCCCAGGAAAGAAACCTGTGGGGCATATACAATAGCCAGAGGTGGTCAAACGAAAACAAGCCCCTTCAGGAGACAGATGAAAAAGTCAGATGTGAGGGAAGTTGAATGGGTGATTGACTTCACGGAAATGAATGATTGAGCCCAGCTGAACTCTGAGGCAAGCAAGGCGAATACTGCTAAGAGCTGGCGCCCTCTGTCTGGCAGTTCTGATGCTTCATGTTCCTTGCTCTCATTGCCAAGCTCCCCAATAGTCATCAGTTTACCTGCATTTTCTTTTCCAATCTCCCTGATTATCTCTCTTTTACTGCTTAACTGATTATTCTAATCAGAAGTGATTTATAATTCATGTTCTTGAACTGAAATCCTAGACTTTTGTGAAATTGGTCTAGAGACTAGATTTTACATAAAGGGAACAGTTACAGACTCAGAGATGTTACAATTTGTTGTACAGTACATCTAGTTCCCCATCTTGGCTGAGCTAATTAGAACTGATATTGGATTTTCATGCTTTAATTGTCTTTTAGACATCTTCTTTAATTCTATACTGTTATTTAGGGGTATAGCTGCATTCATCCTAACAGGGTTTAGTTAAATGGTACCATAAAGTGCTTTTAGTTTAGAACTTAAATGGATTATGCTTCAAGTTTTTAACTATTGTTTTCAAATAGTGCATATCTTTTGCTTTTTTGTGATTATAGTAACATCATAAAAAGTTCATCATAAACTTTTAAATATAGATATGCAGTATATAATGTTGAAAGAGAAAGTCCCCTACAACTATCCTTTCTTTTCTCCAAAGATTGCCACCATTATTAATTTTAGTTTGCTGTTATTATCAGACAGTGTAGTTTGGGCTCTGTTGAGTGACAAACACCAGATTCTCAGCGACTTGCTTCAGATTTATGAAATATTTCCCTTCTCATCCTTTATATTGCAGTGTGATAGTCTCGTGGTGTACCTCTGCTGTTGGGTGCAGACTTCCCAGGGCACTGTGGCAAGGAAAGAGTAAGCTAAAAGTCTAGTTCTAGATCAGGCCTGGTAGTGGTTTTCATCTTACCTAGCCACATTGCATTGGCCGGAATCTAATCACATGCCCTTAAACTAATTGTAAGGGAGTTTGAAGAATATGGGGGGACACAAATATAATCTGGTGAATATTAACGATCTCTGTCAGGGTATTCTTCCATATTTTTCCTGTGGGTTTGCAAGTGAATAAACCAATGCACACATATATGTAAATTTTCATAAATATGAGATCATTAGAGAAGATTTACTTTCACAACATTATTGCCAAAATCATGTAATCCTTAACTAATTCCTTCTGAACTTCATCCCATCCTTACCAGACATGCAGTGATTCTGCTCCCTGATCATGTCTTCAATTTCCAGCATGTTCAGATGGGAGCATCTGCAATCTCTTTATCTGTATTAATTTCTTTCCCACCCAACTTCATACATTTAGCAGTACACCTGCCTTGAAAGACAAAGCAAGGTAGAAAACCTCAGCAGATCCTAAAGCTTTCTTTAGGTTTTGCCATTGTCTTTCTTTTATTTGAAACCTTATGACATTTACCATCACTGCAAATTTTACTCTTTCGATGTCTAGATTGTGCTTCTCAGGGCCTTTTCCTCTTTTTTTGCTCCTTCGCTTTTCTGCAGTGGTTCCTGCAGTTAGTTTTGCCATCCATTATCCTACATCCTTCTTTAGGAGCTGCATAGCTGTTTTCATTTCACTAAGTAAGTATTTCAGAAATAAAGAAATATGCATCTTGAGCATCTCGTGATTAGGAATGCATGTTCTGGAGTCTGCTTGCTTGGGTTTGAGTGTTTCTCTACTGCTAGCTGTGTATGCTTGGGAAAGTTAATCACTTCTTTTGTGCTTTAGTTTCCTCATCTGTGAAATGAGGATAATAATTGCACCAAATTTATGGAATAGTTGTGAGAATAAAATAGGATCTCTCTCTCTCTCCTCCCTCCCTTCCTCTCTCTATCTATGCATATATACATATATGTGTACTTATATGTATTAGCACAGCTGGCATATGGTAAATATTTTTATGCATTTCTATTTTTCAGACAAAATTTCTCCTGAACTCTACTTTTTCAACTTAAAATGCTGTCTCTCAATCTACCATGTGTCTCTCTATAGAATGTGTCTTTGGAGCTGTGTAGTCATCCTCTGATGTAAGCAGGGTGGAAGTTGCACCAGTTTGTGATGAGGCACTTCAGTAGAGCAGATCAGAGTGGATGGATGCATTCCGGCTCTGCACCTTCAAGATCTTGAGAGCTGCTTCTCCTCATGTATAAAAGGGAATTGTCACAGTAGTTTGCCAAAAATAACTGTTCTGAGGCTTACACGAGATAATTCACAGGGAATTCTAACCAGTACTTCTGGTACATTATAAATGGTCAATAAATATATATATATTTTTTGGTACTGGGGATTGAACTCAGGTCCTTGTGCTTGCGCAGCAGGTGGCGAAACCACTGAGCTAAACCCCTGGCCCCAATGATCAATAAATATTAATGTTCTGTTTTACATTTCTTTGAAAATTGTATAATCTCTGTTATACGTTTAAATCTAATTTACACAATGTGTCTAGTGTGGTCTTCTGTTTTGCTGTTTTTTATTGGCATTGCATTGAAATGACAACTAGTTTGTAATATTTCTTAAAAATCATCCTGGTGTGTGTGTTTCATAACTTGGTTTCACATTTGCGCACGCATGCATGTGTGTGGTATCAGAAACTGAACCCAGGGCTTCACACATCTGAGGCATACACTCTGTGACTCAGCTACACCTTATGTTTTGCCTGTATTTATAAAATATCTATGCTAGAAGCTAAAAAAGTACTCAGTAGATACCCAATGTGATATTTTTGTTGTAATATTTCAGGTTATATCTTCATCTCATTATCTGTACAAGACAGTAGTAATGAGTATTTAAAAATATTGGTGGACATTTCTCTTAAGACTCTGAACTGTATTTTTTTTAAAGCAAGACCTTTACCTTTTGTGGACTTTAGTCTTACTCTATTAAATGTTGGATTTCTGGAATGTTCAGTATTGCTATTTACATTAACTAATTATTTGCTAAATTATGTTTAAAATAGCAGACTCTCCTATAAAAACTAAGCCTAATGCTGCTAATGAAGATAATGCTGATGTGTATGAATTAGGCTGTTTGTATTCATTGGTATGTGCTTCGTTATTGTAGGCATTTTCCTGGGAGCTATTTCCTTTCAGATATATGCAGTTCATTTACTTTATACTTTTCAGTCCTAAATTTTAGTAAATGCAAAACATCTCAGTAGTGTGGGGGTGAAAAAAACCACGCAAATGTATTTTTGAGTATTTCTGTTAGTAATTTTTTGAAGAATCTTGTCTCTCTTCTTATTAAAAAATCCATGATTTGCAATTTAATTTGAAAAATGCATTTAGAACTTGAAAACTAATAGCATTATACTATTAAAGCTTTTTTTTAAAAAAAATTCTAGAACAAGTTATGCTGGGTGAAATAATGAAAGATATTGAATCTGTGAGTAAAAACATGGAAAAAGAAAAGCAACAGCATGCTGAGAAGTCCAGGTAATGTATAGTCAGCTAATCCATTCTGTATATTTATATATTTCTTCCTCTTTGCCTGTATCCCCTGACCAATAGTCAGAGTTCCTCCTCTATCTGTTAACAGTCCATGCATGAGGCTAATTTATCTTTTTGCTTGAATTTCTCAAAGCATATCAATTATTAAATTTTTAGTTTTCAGTTCAATTAACTTTTGAACTGGAGGATGTCTTAGTAGTTAAGGAAACCATCTGGGTTTTACAGTGCATAAGCTCAAATCCAATTTGTGTCTTTCTTGAGAAAAATGCCATATTTTATGATAATATTACATAAGTTTGGAATTTTAATAACTCTTTTGCCGCAATTATGGAGAAGAGTGAGTTATAATTTCCCCTTTTAAATCTAATAATTAAAGGTTAGCCTTCTCCTAACAGAAGGTGAGGCTGATGCGACAGAACGTAGTTTGAACGCAGGAATCTTGAGCATTGCCTCTGCCTTCCAAAAGTGTCTAGAGACGAGTTGGTTACATTTTTCAATTACTCTACAGAACTGCATCGCCCTTTTCAAGATAATTTTAAAACTGTGTATACAACCATTGGCCTTAAGGCTACATATAGACTCTAACAGCCCAGCAGCACATGTTTTGTAAGAACATATTTTGTAAGAACATGTTATATTGTAGAATGTCAGTACTGCTCTGTTAAAATGAATTTTTCAATGCTGTATTTTACACTAATTTATTAATATTACATGGTCAGAAATTTGGGGTAATTAGTACAACTATTAATCATAATTTGAGAAAACACTGCCATGGCTAAAAAATATCCTGTGTCTTCTAACATGTATGCTGTAAATTTGTATAACGCCAAAAAAAGATCCATACTCAATATAACCATTTTCTTGGATTAAGTGTAATGTAGTAATCAAACTTGGAAGAGTGGAATATATGTACATCTTCAATACTGGAGGTTTGGTTTTATCTATGATTAAGTGCAGATACTAATGAAGAGGAAAATAAATTATTGTATTGGGAACTCAGTAGTTTTTAAAAATTTCCTTTCTGTTTTCACCCAACTCCTGGAAAAGGTTGTTCTAGCACAGTGGTAGCAGTGAAGAGTGGTTAATAAAGCAAGTTAATCAAAGAGTTTAGAATTTCACGTGTTTAATAACTAGAAAAGTTAACTGAACTCATTGAAAATCATTTTCAATACAGTATATTTACATAAGGCCAATAATCCAAAGAAGAATAATGTCATAAGGATAAGTGGAGCACTCGCTAGTAAAAAAATCTGATCAGGTGTAAGATTTTTTTCCTCCATTTATTTAATGTTCTTTATCGTGTGTGAACAGTGTTTTGTATCTTCCAGTGTATAATACAGTTCTTGCATTTCTTTTTTTTTTTATTATAATGTCTTTCTCATGAGGTCTAAATATTTCTCAGAAAATTGTTTCTTTGCAACTAGTGGAAGATATAGGCCTCCTGACACCCTGATTTCCCATTTTTAATGAAAACGTGTCCTGCTTAATGAGGAAGATCACTACCCTTTGAAATTAAGAGCAAATGCCTGTGTTTCAGAGCCAGCCCTGGGCACATAAAGCCTGAACTTCAATCCACCTGGGCCACCTTGTCTTTATTTATGGCCAGTTTATGGCAGTAACTTGTTTTTTACTTTAGCAGTTAGTTTCATTTCAGTAATGTTAGAAGTGTGATGGGAATGCTAAGGAAAAGAGAAGTAAGTGTTTGAGGACGTGGTGATTCAAGTTTTCTTAAAATCTGTGCTTAAATAGAAAAATGGGTCATAAGTCTCAAATTTTTATTGAAATCTAGTTCTCTACATAATGAAGATAAGAAAACTTGGCAATGAGGACATAAGCAAGAAGAAAATTAATCAGTTAGGAAATCAAGGAGGGGATTCTTAAGAATTACGTTCTAGGACTAACTGGCACAAATCACCCAGCTCATTTTGAGACTCTGGAATGGTTTCTGTTGAAAACATATAGTCCTCCGTAAACCACTTACATTCTCCTCAAGATGCCTTGGACAGTACTAATGTTAAGGTCACACACAATTTTTTATGTAGACCGTAAAATATTTGCCAAAGCAGAGAAGTTTTCTTGGACAAAATGTGAACAAATGTGACAGAATCTTATAAATGTGTGATTTCTTTTTCCACACTTCTCTTTTGACCTGCAGAGAGAAAACCAAATGGAATATTTCTCCAATTTCATATTGAAGCTTAAGAAAGTTTTAGTTATTAAATGTACCTTTAAATCCTTAATTAGAATATTGTCATACACTAAGCTACTCTTTTAAGGCAATACTTGTAGATGAGGGTATATTCTAAATGCTAATACCTCATTAATAAAATTCACTTAGAATTTCCTTAATGTTAATTTTCCATCAATAAAATTCACTTACTGCTTACTTACTAGTGATAATTTTTTACTTGATAGTATTTGGTGCATTTGAAAGAATAACAACTTGCACTTCTGTTGCTGCAGACTGTATCATTCAAGCAAGTGAGCCTGGAGTTCTTCCCAGTTTCGTGATCAGTGAGAGTTTCTCAGGCACTACCTGATAATCTGTTTAGATTACTCTGGTCAACTTAATAACAAAGGGAGAATATTACAACTAGTGAGAGTAATCCTCATGTCATTCCTAATTATACTGAAACAGCTCTGTCTTTTCACATTAATGTTTTTAAATATCTTGATCAACTGAATGAATTTTCTAGCTCTATTAGAACCTTTCACTATTTGTGAATCTTTGAAAAATGCAATTAATTCTAACTTAGAGATTAAGTAATACTTGGCCATGGACCACATACTATATTAGAAAACAAAACAAATAATGTCTGATTAATGTATCTTTGCCCCATTTGGTAGCATATAAATAAATTCTAGAATTCCAAATGGCAGCTTTGCCAAACTATCTACATAATCAAGCCTTTCATATTTTCCCTTGGCACAATTCAAGGAATACTTAAGTCCTTTGGTCAAATCCATGGAGACGTCCATGAGTGATAGTTAAACTAACAAATAAATTGGTCATTTATTTACTGCTATTGAGTGCCTACTCTGAATCAAGTGTGAAGCTCTGAACAGGGCAGTCACAGTTTCCTCCCTCATATACCCTCATTTTATGGTGAGAAAAATGTTTTAAAATTCTAAAATCTTCTATAACATTATACACAACATTTGAACTAGCAGTTTCGTTGTTGTCTGTATTGAGAAAAAAATAATTGAGCAGGTGCACAAATATTAATGCTAAAAGATTTTCATCCTGGTAAATATATCACCAGTGTATTAAATCAATACAATATAATGCCAGAATGGGATAAGTCAAAATAAAAATGTTCATCTTTGTACATCTAAAAAGATATCCATAGCATAATACTAAATTCAAAATATTAGTTATAAAGTTCATATGCATTAATGTACACATGAACACAAGAATTATAGAATGTGTTATATACCACTCATAACAAATAGAATTAGCATTAAACAGTAATGTCATTTATGAAGCCCCATCTCCTCCTGACTTTAAATCCTGGTTATATCCATTTCCAGCTGGGACAATGTGAACTGTATACTACTTAATCCCTAAATGTTTTAGTTTCTTCATTTATAAAATGAGTATAAAAATAGTAAATGCAATATCTAGATATTTGTGGGAATTAAATCAGTAATACATGTAGTAGGCTTAGAATAGTGTCTGGCCTATAGGAACTTTTTAGTGTTTATAGTTACTAGTAAAATATCAGGGTGATGAGATTAGGGGTGATTTTTATTTTCTTTCATTTTGCTTATCTACATATTGTAAAGTTTCTATATAGTACTAATTCCTGATTCAGTTGACATGATTGAAGCTCTCTCACTCATGTAATGAAAGCCTGTTATTTCAGATCTCTTGTGAAGTAATGAAGAAATAGATATGATTCTTTTAATTTTCTTGATTTTTGTTAGATGGGGCAACTTTGGCCAGTAGATATTCCCATTTGTTATTCATGTTCAGAATCAGTAAAACTGATACTATTTTATCTCCATTCAATAACAAATATTTACTCTGCAGGTCATTGAGGGGTAACAGGTCTACATCCTATTGACTGGAGACACTAATGCTAGTATTTAACCCTATAACATTGGTCTTGAAGGTTTGTATTACAAGATAGAGAAAATTAAATCACTCTAAGATCCAACTTTTTGTTTTGCAAACAGAATGCTGGAATCATTCTGTGCCCTTCCCCGCCATTGTGACTTGCCTTTACTCCCCATCACCTCTTCCATGGGACTTCAGAAAGAACCTGGTGAGTTCCACTACATAAATGCTAGTAAGAGCACAGTGATATTTGCTATTTCACACTTATTTAAAATTGAAGAACTAATGCTGAAGTTACTCACTTCATATTTCATTTCAACAACTATGTCAAAAGATAAAGAAAGTTTTGAAAACAACTGCTAATAATTTTTTATTCAAATTTTAAAAAATGTGTGTGAATAGTGAAAGTTGTAGGAAATTATAGAGATAAATCCTTTATAATTTAGCAAGATTCTTTGTGGTTAAGTTGTAGTTGTTTTAAAAATACATAAAATTCTTCAAAACAAAATACACATGGTTCTTTAAAGTCCTTTAAGTGTGATTAAGAAACTCTCTGGGTGTTGGGAACTACTTGAAGACGTAGGGAGCTATTGATCCAAAGAAACTATTTTGTAGTTTTTCCTCTTTTTAAGTTGTCACTCCTGCTCTTGGGCTTTAGGATGTCATTAAGAGAAAACTCTTCTTGTACAGTGGGACTTTGATTGATTTTGGAAGAAATTTTTAAGTTTGCAGAATAAACTTCTCCTTGGATTCTCAAGGCACTGTTGCATAAAATGTTCTTTATTGTGCCAATTGAAATGTTCTTCAATTTTACCATTCTTTGTCAAGCGTCAAGTGGAAGTTCACTTCTGAACTTAGTTTTTATGGACTACATTTTCATTGACTCAACTAGTATTCAATACAACTATTAAAATTTATGAATATAATATTAGAATCTGGAAGACATGCCTTAGGTCTATTTTCTAATTTTGATTGTTATGTTGATTCATAGCTAAATTTTTTAAATACTTTGATTGGACAGTCTGAGTTCCCAGGGTAATGGAATAGTGTGTGTATGTTAACTGAGTCTAGAATTGAATGTCTATATATAGAAATAAGTACTGGAAAATAGTCACACAAGGAGTAGAGTAAAATGGGTATAGCAGTTTTAGTAGATAATAATCTTAGAAATCTGATAACCCTATAAGTTGAGGTTTGCAGCTCTTAGCTATCATAAAAGATCAATTCTTTGACATTTAGATTGTATTTCAGGTTATCTAAGGGGTGATGAACACCTTTATCTTCATATAACATCTACCTCAGAAATTTCACATCTTCATCTTGTAGGGGAGCTTCTTAGTCCATCGAAGGTGCAGGCAATTCCCGTGGCTTAAATGAATGTTGACATTCATTTAAGTTTTTTTATATATAGGGGCTTAACCCTTGTTTATTTAATGTTAAACAAAAGGTGGAAGTTTCCATTGGAAGAATCCCACCTCTTAATTGAAGATTATTGTAAAATTGAGTGGAAGGAGCAGAATGGCAGTAGCTTATTGATAATTTTTGAGATTTGCTAAAGATTTTACCCATATAAAAATACTATATTGAAATGGCAGAAATATTTACCAAGGGAATCATAACTTCACGAAAGCTCAAAAATTTTTGTACCTATTGCATCAGGCACATAGTAAGCATTAATGAATGTTGAATGAATGAATTGGTGTAAATTAAGAGGAGAAGCCATGAAATGGAGCATATTTTGATATGTATGTGTCTTTCTGCATAGACTAAAACTTTATAATTGTCAAAGAGAAAAAGATTTTGGGAAGGTAATATACTTGATACTGTTTTTATGGTTTTTTGAAAATACTGATTATATGTAGACGGCAGAGATATAGTACCATCAAACTAAGTAAAATGTCATGCAGTTTATATGCTTTAAAACAAAATTGTTGAGCAGGTTGTTAGTTTTATGATATTATAGGTCTCTCTACTTATATAACTTCATGGGGAGTTGGAAGGTTGAATATGCAGAAAGTGTAAAAAATTGCAATAGAAATTGTCATTTCCAACTGCTATAGGGTTGATGTTCTTTTTTCCTTTAAAATTAAATGTATCTTTAATCAAATATGAATAGATATGTCACTGTTTATTGTAGGTTAAGTTTTATTTTGTTTTATTTTCAATTAAATCATTATTTTGTAAATGCAACTTATTTTTATAAGTCTAGAAATGTCTGAAGGCTGTGGCCAGCAGTTTATTTTGTAAAAATAAAATGTGGAAAAACATTAATTTTCCTTTTGAATAGTATCAGTGCATTCCTCATTTTGTGTCTTCTTGGGGTGTTTTTCTTATCTTGCATGAAAAATGATGAAAAGTTCTAAAATGCTTTTATAACTTTTTAGTTCATTTTAAGACTATGGTCTAAAACATCTGAACAACAAAAGATTTTTGTACACATCATTATCACAACTCTGTTTAGTTATAGCTTCAGCGAACATGTGAAACAGTCACTGAAGTGTATTAAGTAACAAAATGAACTTAAATATAAGAAAATGTAGATCTTGGCATTTTCTCAGAGGTGAATAGTAATTTACTGGCATATTCTGTTTGTCTCTCTTTCTGTCTGTGTCATCTATCATCTAACTTCTTGGAGCCTGGCCTTTTAAATCAACTTAGCATAGTGTTTAAGAGTGAAGGACCTGGAGTTACTTTAGTGAGGTTAGAATTCTAATTCTGCCAGTTTCTAGCTGGAAACCTTTCAAGTTACTTAACTAGATAATAATAGCACCAAACTCAAGTGTTTAGATAGCACTTGTCTAGTGCATAATATACTTCTTGGTGCTAAATAAAGTTGCTATTCCTTTTAGCCACAATTTCCTAGATATAAATACATTATAAAGCACAATAGACTAAAAGACTGGTGTTTGATGGCCTCACTTTTATTCTATATTAAAAGATAGATTACTAGAATCACAAAATATATCTTGTTACAATACTAGCTGACTTACCAGTCACAGTGTGAATTCAGGAAGTGTGTAAACACAATAACTTGGACCTTCATGGAGTCACCCATTTATGCCATTGTCACTGTTATTATCCTTTTTCAGACCTTGCATCTGCCTGTTTGCCCTCTTATTTCAGTACAGGTGGTAGGGCACGTTTTTTTCATGATAGGTTTCTAATTTTATTTATCTGTTTGTTCACTTTTTCTTTTTTTAAAAAAATTCTTTTATTGGTACATTTTAGGTATACAGTATGTTTACATTTCTCATTGGGTGCTTGTACCTGTACGTGATGTATCTTGGTTCTTATTTTTTCCCCATTACCTGTGTGCCCTTCACCCCTCCACCCTTCCCTATTTGCACAGACTTCATTTCCATTTTTATTCTTTTCTCATAATTTTTCCTTTCCCTTCTTTCCTTTCTCCTTCCCCTCCCCCCACCCTTACACCTTTGGACCTTTTCCTATTTCAAATTATCAATTATTCATTTTAATCTTTATTTACACTTTCAGTTTCTCACACTAGAGAAACTATTTGGAATTTACAAATGTATGTCCTATTTATTTCACTTAAGAATATGGCCTTAGTATGCATCCATTTAGCTATAAATGTCTCTAGTTTCTCATTCTTCGTGGCTGAGTAGTACTTCATTTTTTTTAAAAAATCACATCTTTTTTTTTTCTAAATTCTTTTATTGGTACATTTTAGGTATACAATTCATTTACATTTATCACTGGGTGCTTGTACCTGTACATGATGCATCTTGGTTCTTACTTTTTTCCCCATTACCTGTGTGCCCTTCACCACCTCCACCCTTCCCTATTTGCACAGACATCATTTCCATTTTTTTTCTTTTCTCATAGTTTTTTCTTTCCCTCCTTTCCTTTCCCCTTCCTCTCCCTTCACCCCTTCATCTTTTGAACCTTTTTTCCTATTTCAAATTATCAATTATTCATTTTAATCATTTTAACCCTTGTTTACACTATCAGTTTCTCACACCAGTAGAATTATTCAGTATTTACACGTGTCCTATTTATTTCACTAAAGAGTATGGCCTCAATATGCACCCATTTAGCTATAAATGACTCTAGTTTTTCATTCTTTATGGCTGAGTAGTACTCCATTTTATAAAAAAAACACATCTTTATTGATGGGCACTTGGGCTGCCTCCAAGTTTTAGCTATTACAAACTGTGCCGCTAAGAACATGGTTGCACATATATCGCTGTGGTATGATTCTTCTAATTCTTTTTTTTTTTTTTTTCGTACCAGGGATTGAACTCATGTTCTTGCACTTGCACAGCAGGTGGCGAAACCACTGAGCTAAATCCATGGCCCATATTCTTCTAATTCTTTTGGGAAGATAACCAGCAGGGGAATATCTGGGTCAAATGGGACCTCTAGCCCTAGTTCTTTGAGGTATCTTCATGGTGATTTCCACAGTGGTTGCACCAGGCTACACTCCCACCAACAATTGAGAAGGGTTCCTCTCTCCCCACACCCCCACCAGCATTTGTTATTGGTTGATTTCTTGATAGCAGCCATTCTTTGTGGGGTGAGGTGGAATCTCAGTATTGTTTTCATCTGCATCCCTCGAATGACCAGTGATGTTGAACATTTTTTCATATGCTTATTTGCTGCTTTTATTTCTTTGTGTGAGAAATGTCTGTTCATTTCAGATGCCCATTTTTGAATTGAGTCTTTGAATTTGGAAGGTCTGATTTTTTTCAGTTCTTTATATATTCTAGACAGTAGACCTTTGTCTGAGGTACAGCTGCTAAATTTTTTTCCCACGTTGTAGGTTGTCTGTTAGCTCTGTTGGTGGTTTCTCTTGCAGTGCACAAGCTTTTTAATAAGATGAGATCCCAGTTGGTGATTCTTTGTGCTAGTTCCCATGCTACTGAAGTTTTGTTCATAAAGTCTTTTCCTATGCCAATGTCTTCAAGAGTTCTACCTAACTTATCTTCCAGCAAGTTTAGTGTTTCTGTCTTAGTATTTAGATCTTTAATCCACTTTGATCTTAATTTAGTGCATGACGATAGGTATGGGTCTAGTTTTAATCTTCGGCAGGTTGAAATCCAGTTTTTCCAACATTGTTTATTAAATACGCTGTTTCCTCCAATGAGGGTGGTTGGCTCCTTTGTGAAAGATGAGGTGGCTGAGTAAGTCAGGAGTTGTTTCTGTATCTTCTCATCTATTCTACTGATCCTCTGGTCTGTTTCTTTTCCAGTACCATGCTGTTTTTATCACAGTAGCTTTGTAGTATAGTTTTAAGTTGGGGATGGTGTACCCCCAGCCATGTGTCTTTTGCCTATAATTGCTTTCACTATACTAGGTCTCTTCTGGTTTCAAATGAATTTTTGGATTGTTTTCTCTAGTTCTGTGAAGTATACTGTGGGAATTTCAATTGGCATTGCATTAAATCTATATAGTAGCTTTAGAAGCATGGCCATTTTCACTATGTTGGTCCTTCCTACTGAGGAACAGGGATGTCTTTCCATTTTCTTATATCCTCCTTGATCTCCTTTTTCAGAGTGCTGTAGTTTTCAGTGTAGAGGTAGCTTCCTTTGTTAGGTTGATTCCTAGATATTTCATTTTTTGGATGCTATTGTGAAAGGAATTGTATCCCAAATTTCTCTCTCAGTGAGTCTGCTATTTGTGTATAAGAAGGCTATTGTTGCCAGTGCCCCAGAAGCAATCCACTGGACAACCCCCCTCCCCCCCCGCTCCTCTGTATAGCCACCTGGTTCCACACTACAAAGATGCAGAGGACACTGGACCACCAGACCACTGTACTGGGTCCTGCTGCTTCTGGCCCAGAGGTAGGGGCTTCTGAGCCACTGTCCCACTGCTCCGGGTCTAGAGGAAGGGGCTTCCCAGCCACCATCCCTTCCGCTGCTCCCAGCCCACAGGAAAGGGCTTTTGGGCCACCATCCCTACCGCTGCTCCTGGCCCCTGTCCCACCTCTCCCAGCTCAGAGGAGGTAAACCGCATGGGCACCAACAGCACCCCCCACCACCCACAGACAAAATGAGAAAACATGTAAATAAATCTCAAAACCAGACTTCCAGATCACCTACAGAAACCCCAAAGGGAAATGAGATGGAACACTCTGATACTCAACAACCTGGACCCACTGAACTGGCAACAAAAGGGGATCTGGAAATAATGAAATCAGAAATAATTTCTAAGATAACAGGAGAAATTGTGCTTCTAGTTCAAGACATGATTAATAAATCTAGAGAGGAGCTCAGGAACATGATGGAATCCCAACATAAGAAACAAATGGAATTCATAAAACGGATGCAAATAGATTTCCAGGAGATGAAAAACTCCACTGACACTCTACACAGCAGAATGAGCCAATGTGAGGACAGAATTTCAGATGTAGAAGACAAGATTGCAATTAGAAACCAGGAAAAGAAAAATTGCTTCAAAATTATAAGGGACCATGAGAAAGCAATCCAGCAGCTGCTACACAATGCAAACAAGAATAACACAAGACTGATTGGAGTCAATGAAGAAACAGAGGAGAGTGCAGATGACATAAAAAACCTGTTCAAAGAAGTAATGGCAGAAAACTTCCCAAGCAGGGGAAAAGAACTTGACATACAGATAAGTGAGACATAGAGGACTCCAAAGAGCCTTGATCAAAAAAAAATCTACACATAGGCATGTAATAGTTAAGATTTCAGAAACCCAACAGAAGAACAAAGTTCTACAAGCAGTTAGAGAAAAGAAACAAATCATATACAAAGGAAAGTCCATCAGAATCACAGCAGACTTCTCAGTGCAAACCCTCAAGGCAAGAAGAGCTTGGAGTGACATATTTCAAGCCCTACAGGAAAACAGCCTCCAACCCGGATTGATGTACCCTGCAAAACTATCTTTCAAAATTGATGGTGAAATAAGATACTTTCATGACAAAGGGCACCTTAGGAACTTCGTGAATACCAAACCAGCACTCCAAAGAATTTTACACAATATCCTAGGAACAGACATTGAGGATCACAACCCCAGGAAACAAAGCAGAATGAACCCATCTGACATGACAAGAAATTAAATGTCAAGGGGGAGAACCCAACAAAAAGAAAAAGTCATGGCAATGACAAGTCAATATGTTTCAATTATAACCATCAATGTTAATGGTCTCAATTCACCAATCAAAAGAAACAGACTGGCAGAATGGGTCAAGAAGCAAAATCCAATAATATGTTGCATACAAGAAACACACTTAATTCAAAAGGAAACTCATAGACTGAAAGTTAAAGGGTGGAAAACAATACTCCATGCAAAAGGAACCCCCCCAAAAAGCAGGAGTAGCTATCCTCTTTGCAGATGAAGTAGATTTCAAACCAACACTGATTAAGAGAGATGAAGAAGGATGCTATATCCTTGTAAAGGAAACAATCCAAGAGGAAGAGATAATAATCATAAATATCTATGCACCAAACACTAGTGCACCCAACTATATAAAACAAATACTAACGGACATGAAAAGTCATATATGCACTAATACAGTTGTAGTGGGGGATGTCAACACACCACTGTCACAAATAGATAGATCAACTAGACAAAAAATAAGTAACGAAATACTAGACCTCAATTGAACTCTTGAACAATTGAACTTAACAGATGCTTATAGAGTCCTCCACCCCACAAAATCAGAATATATATTCTTCTCGGCTGCACATGGGTCATTCTCCAAAATAGACCACATACTAACACATAGAACATATTTAAGTAAGTGCAAAGAAATTGAACTTATCCTCTGTATATTATCAGACCATAGTGCAATGAAATTGGAGATCCATAGCAAAAGAAACTCAAAAAATTTCATAAACACGTGGAAATTGAATAACACACTTCTGATTAACCAAGGGGGCACAGAGGAAATTAAAGAAGAAATCAGACAGTTCCTTCAATTAAATGACAATGACAATACAACATATAGGAATCTATGGGAAACAATGAAAGCAGTCTTATGAGGGAAATTCATAGCAGTGAATACGCATATTAGGAAAACAGAATGAGCCCAATTAAACAACCTGATGCTGCACCTCAAGCTTCCAGAAAAAGAAGAGCAGGACAATCCCATAGCTCATACAAGGGGGGAGATTATAAAGATCAGAGGAGAAATCAATGCAATGGAGACTAAGAGAATGATACAAAAAATCAGTGAAGCCAAGAGTTGGTTCTTTGAAAGAATCAACAAAATTGACAAACCTTTAGCCAACCTTATCAGAAAAAGGAAAGAAAAGGCCCAAATCCATGCAATTAGGAATGAAAAGGGTAAAATTACAACAGACCCAGCAAAAATCCAGAAGTTCATCAATACCTACTTCCAGAACCTATATGCCAATAAGATGGACAGCACAGAAGAAATGGACAGATTCCTAGATACATATGAATTACCAAAGTTGAATGAAGAAGACCTAAAAATTCTGAACAACCCAATATCAACCAATGAAATTGAAAATGTAATTAATAACTTACCAACTAAGAAAAGCCCAGGCCCTGATGGCTTCACTGCTGAATGCTACAAGACATTTAGAGAAACTGCTGCCACTACTGTTTAAACTCTTCAATGAAATTGAAAGGGAAGCAATACTCCCAAATTCATTCCTGGAAGCAAGCATCACCTTGATCCTCAAAGCAGAGAAAGACCCAACTGAAAAAGAGAATTATAGGCCAATCTCACTAATGAACATAGATGCAAAAATCCTTAATAAGATACTGACAAACAAAATGCAGAAGATCATCAAGAAGATCATACACCCTGATCAAGTGGGATTCATCCCAGGGGTGCAGGGATGGTTCAACATATGCAAATCAATCAATGTAATACACTATATCAATAGAGCCAAGGACAAAAAACATATAATTATCTCCATAGATGCAGAAAAAGCATTTGACAAAATCCAACATGCATTTATGATAAAAACAATGCAAAAAATTGGAATAGTTGGTCTCTACCTCAAACTGATAAAAACCATCTATGAAAAACCAACAGCCAATATCATACTAAATGGTCAAAAACTGAAATCCTTCACACTAAAATCAGAAACAAGACAAGGATGTCCACTATCACCCCTCTTGTTCAATATAGTTCTGGAAACATTAGCCATGGAAATTAGACAAGAGAAAGAAAAGGAATAAAAATAGGAAATGAAGAAGTCAAATTGTCATTATTTAGGGATGACAGATATTCTATATGGAAGACCCCAAGAACCCCACCAAAAGTCTTCTAGACTTAATAACCAAATTCAGTAGAGTAGCTGGATACAAGGTCAGCAAACAAAAATCAATAGCTTTCCTCTACATGAACAACAGACTCACTGAGAGATGTAGGGCAAACAATTCCTTCCACAATAGCATCCAAAAACTGAAATACCTAGGAATCAACCTAATGAAAGAAATCAAAGACCTCTTCTCTGAAAACTATAGCACTCTGAAAGGAGAGATTGAAGATAATATCAAAAAATGGAAAAACATCCCCTGCTGCTAGGTAGGAAGGCTCAACATAGCGAAAATGGCCATACTTCCAAACTGTTATATAGATTTAGTGCAATTCCAATTGAGATCCCAGCAGCATACTTCATGGACCGTGAGAAAACAATCCAAAAATTCATTGGGAACAAGAAAGACCCAGAATACGAAAAGCAATTCCAGGTAACAGAGACATGGCAGGGGGTATCACAATCCCCAACCTGCAAGTATACTACAAAGCTACTGTGATAAAAACAGCACAGTACTGGCAAAGAAACAGACCTTAGGACCAGTGGAATAGATTAGAAGATGCAGAAACAACGCCAGACACACTCAGCCATCTCATCTTCAATAAAGGAACCAAACATCCTCACTGGAGGAAAGATAGCCTCTTTAATAAATGGTGCTGGAAAAATTGGATTTCAACTTGCCAAACATTAGAACTAGACCTATATCTCTTGCGATGCACTAAACTAAAATCAAAATGGATTAAAGATCTAAATATTAAAATAGAAACTCTGAACCAGTTGAAACAGAGGTTAGGTAGAAGTCTTGAAACATCGGTGTAGGAAAAGATTTTATGAACAAAACCTCAGTTGCCCATGAACCAGCACAAACAATCAACAAGTGGGATCTCTTCTTATTAAAAGGCTTCAGAACAGCAAGAGAAACCACCAGCAGTGTGAAGAGACAACCCACAATGTGGGAAAACATCTTCACCTGCTCTTCCTCAGACAAAGGTCTACTATCTCGAATCTATAAAGAACTTAAAAAGGTCAGACCTCCCGAATTTAAAGACACAATCCAAAAATGGGCATCTGAAATGAACAGACATTTCTCAGACAAAGAAGTAGAAATAGCAAATAAATACTTGAAAAAATGTTCAACATCTCTGGTCATTCGAGAGATGCAAATGAAAACAACACTGAGATTCCACCTCACTCCAGAAAGAATGGCTGCTATCATGAAATCAACCAATAATAAATGCTGGCGGGGCTGTGGAGAAAGAGGAACCCTGGTCCACTGCTGATGGGAGTGTAGACTGGAGCAAGCACTGTGGAAATCAGTATGGAGATACCTCAAAGAACTAGGACTGGAAGTCCCATTTGACCCCGCTATTCCACTGCTGGGGATCTTCCCCAAAGAGTTGAAAGAATCATACCACAGTGATATATGTGCACCCATCTTCATAGCAGCACAGTTTGTGATAGCTAAAACTTGGAAACAGCTCAAATGCCCATCAACTGGAGACTGGATAAAGAAAATGTTTTCTTTTTTTTTTATAAAATGGAGCACTACTCAGCCATAAAGAATGAGAAACTGGAGACATTTATAGCTAAGTGCATGCACAGTGAGGCAATACCCTTAAGTGAAATAAATAGGACACACATGTGTAAATACCAAATAGTTTCTCTAGTTTGAGAAACTGAAAGTGTAAATAAGGACTAAAAGGTATAATAGATAATGTGAAATAGGAAGAAAAGGGGCAAAGGGGAAGGGGAAGTTGGAGGGGTAGTGAAAGGAAAGAAGGGAATGGAATTAATATGAGAAAATGGAAAAATAGGAACAAAATCTTTGTAAATAGGGAGGGATGGAAGGGTTGAAGGGAGAGCAAGGAAAGGGGGAAAAAGAAGAACCAAGTGAGATTATGTAAAGGTGCAAATTTCCAATGATGATTGTCATTATATTGTATACCTAAAATGTACCAATGATTAGAATGAATAATCAAAAATGCAAAATAAGAAGAAAAGGTCCAAAGGGGTAGGGGTAGTGGGAGGGGCAGGGGAAAGGAAAGAAGGGAAAGGAAAAATGCTGAGAAATGGAAAAAATGGAAATAAAATCTTTGTAAATAGGGAAGGGTGGAGAGGGTGAAGGGAGGGCTAGGAATGGGGACAAAATAAGAACCAAGATGCACTATGTAAAGGTACAATTCCCAATGAGAAATGTAATTGTGTTGTATACCTACAATGTACCAATAAAAGAATTTAACAAAAAGAAAAGAAGGTTACTGTTTTTTGAGTATTGACCGTCTATCTAGCTACTCTACTGAATCTGTCGGTTAGGCCAAGAAGTCTTTTGGCCCAGTTTTTTGGGTCTTCTATGTAAAATATCATTTCATCAGCAAATAATGACAGTTTAACTTCTGCCTTTCCTATCTTTATTCCTTTTATTTCTTTCTCTTTTCTAATTGCTGTGGCTAATGTTTCCAGAACTATATTGAACAGGAGTGGTGATAGTGGGCATCCTTTTCTTGTTCCTGATTTTAGCTTGAAACTTTTCTGTTTTTGACCATTCAGTATGATGTTGGCTGTTGGTTTTTCATAATTAGCCTTAATCAGGTTGAGATAACGACTTTCTATTCTAATTTTCTGTAGCGTTTTTTATCATGAATTGGTGTTGGATTTTGTCGAATGCTTTATCTGCATCTATTGAGATGATCATATGATTTTTGTCCTTGACTCTGTTGATATAGTGTATTACATTTATTGATTTATGAATGTTGAACCATCTTTTCATCCCTGGGATAAACCGAACTTGGTCAGGGTGTATGATCTGCTTGATGACCCTCTATATTCTCTTTGCCAGTATCTTGTTGCAGATTTTCGCATCTATGTTCATTAAGGAGATTGGTCTGTAGTTGTCTTTTTGGCTTGAGTCTTTCCCTAGCTTTGCAATCAAAGTAACACTTGCTTCCAGGAATGAATTTGGAAGCCTTGCTTCCCTTTCTATTTCCTTGATGAGTTTAAAGAGTAATGGTGTTAGTTCTTCTTTAAATGTCTTGTAGAATTCAGCAGTGAAGCCGTCAGGACCTAGGCTTTTCTTTGTTGGTAAATATTTTATTACATTTTCAATTTCACTTATGGTAATTGGGGTGTTTAGAATTTCTATATTTTCTTCATTTAACTTTGGCAATATGTATGTATCTAGGAATCTGTCCATTTCTTATGTGTTTTCCATTTTATTAGAGTATAGGTCCTCAAAGTACATATTGATGATCCTCTGGATTTTTTTCCCCTTAAATTCTTTTATTGGTACATTTTAGGTGTACAATACATTTACATTTATCACTGGGAACTTGTACCTTTACATAATCTCTCTTGGTTCTTCTTTTTCCCCCTTTCCTTGCTCTCCCTTCAACCCTTCCATCCCTCCCTATTTACAAAGATTTTGTTCCCATTTTTCCATTTTCTCATATTAATTCCATTCCCTTCTTTCCTTTCACTACCCCTCCAACTTCCCCTTCCCCTTTGCCCCTTTTCTTCCTATTTCACATTATCTATTATACCTTTTAGTCCTTATTTACACTTTCAGTTTCTCAAACTAGAGAAACTATTTGGTATTTACACATGTGTGTCCTATTTATTTCACTTAAGGGTATTGCCTCACTGTGCATCTATTTAGCTGTAAATGTCTCTAATTTCTCATTTTTTATGGCTGAGTATTACTCCATTTTAGAAAAAAACCACATTTTCTTTATCCAGCCTCCAGTTGATGAGCATTTGGTCTGCTTCCAAGTTTTCGCTATTACAATTTGTGCTGCTGTGAACATGGGTGCACATATATCGCTGTGGTATGATTCTTTTAATTTTTTTGGCATTAAGTAGGGTAATAGCTGGGTCAAATGGGACTTCCAGTCCTAGTTCTTTGAGGCATCTCTATACTGATTTCTACAGTGGTTGCACCAGTCTAAACTCCCAACAGCAGTGGAGCAGGATCCCTTTTTCCCCACAGCCCCACCAGCATTTGTTATTGGTTGATTTCATGATAGCAGCCATTCTTTCTGGAGTGAGGTGGAATATCAGCGCTGTTTTCATTTGCATCTCTTGAATGACCAGTGATGTTGAACATTTTTTCGTATGTTTATTTGCTATTTCTATTTCTTTGTGTGAGAAATGTCTGTTCATTTCAGATGCCCATTTTTGGATTATGTCTTTAAATTTCAGAGGTCTGATTTTTTTTAAAGCTTTTTATAGATTCGAGATAGTAAGCCTTTGTCAGAAAAACAGCAAGTGAAGATTTTTTCCCAATTGTGGGTTGTCTCTTCACACTCTTGGTTGTTTCTCTTGCTGTGCAGAAGCTTTTTAATAAGAAGAGATCCCACTTGTTGATTTTGCTAGTTTATGGGCAACTGAGGTTTTGTTTATAAAATCTTTTCCTACATCAATGTCTTCAAGATTTCTACCTAACCTGTGTTCCAGCTGATCCAGCATTTCTATTTTAATATTTAGATCTTTACTCCATTTTCATTTTAGTTTAGTGCAAGGTGAGAAATATAGGTTTAGTTTTAATCTTTGACAAGTAGAAACCCAATTTTTCCAGCACCATTTATTAAAGAGGCTATCTTTCCTCCAGTGAGGATGTTTGGCTCCTTTATCAAAGATGAGATGGCTGAGTGTGTCTGGCATTGTTTCTCCACCTTCTAATCTGTTCCACTGGTCCTCAGGTCTGTTTCTTTGCCAGTACCGTGCTGTTTTTATTGTGATACCCCCTGCCATGTCTCTGTTACCTAGAATTGCTTTTGGTATTCTGGGTCTTTCTTGTTCCAAATGAATTTTTGGATTGTTTTCTCTCGGTCCGTGTAGTAAGCTGCTGGGATTTCATTTGGGATTGCATTGAATCTATATAGCAGTTTTGGAAGTATGGCCATTTTCACTAGGTTGATCCTTCCTACTCAGGAGCAGGGGATGTCTTTCCATTTTTTGATATTATCTCCAGTCTCTCCTTTCAGAATGCTACAGTTTTCCGCAAAAAGAATGTGTATTCTGATTTTATGGGGTGGAACACTCTGTAAACATCTGTTAAGTGCATTTGTTCAACAGATTGATTGAGTTCTAGCATTTTGTTGTTTATTTTTTGTCTAGTTGATCTATCTATTTCTTCCAGTGGGGTATTGAGGTCCCTCACTATGCTGTATTAGTGCTTATTTGATATTTCATGTGTATTAGTATTTGTTTCATATAGTTGGGCGCACTAGGTTTTGGTGCTTAGATATTTATGATTGTCATCTTTTCCTGTTGGATTGTTCCCTTTAGCCTAAATCTCATGACAGTGCCTACTAACTCTGTCTATATCAGTCTCTGCACAATACTACGGACTTCAAGTTACCTGTTACCACTTAAACCCCAGTGTGTTAGTCAGATTTGCATTGCTATGACATCTAAAACACCTAAGATAAGAAACTTATAAGGAAGAAAGTTTCATTTTGGCTCATGGTTTCTGAGGTTTCAGTCCATGATCTTTTGTTGCTGTTATTTTGGGCCTATAAGTCAGCACAGTACCTTATGGTGGGAGCACATGGAGGAGGATACCTACTCTCTTTATGGCAGCTGGAAATAAAAGTGACAGAAAGGAAGGGGACTGAGTTCCATGTCTTCTTCAGGGAACACCCTCAATGAACTAACTTCCTTCCAGTTGGCCCTAGTTTCTACCACTTTTTAGTAGTGCCAAGCTAGGACCAAGCCTTTAATAGGGACCAAGCCCCTGAAGAACATTCAAGATCCAACTGTGACACCCACCTTCTCCATAATATTCGTCTTCCTTACTGATCTCATCATTCTACCTCTTCCCCTCCTAGAACCCTTTTTATGTGCTCCCTGAACTTACATCCAGGAACCAGTAAGAAACCTAAATCCTTAAGCTTTTTGATGTTTTCCCTTCACTCTCTTGGCATGAGTGAGACCTGTGCCCTGAGGATGTCCCTTCCTTGTTGCCCTCTCAGGTGGTTTGTGATTTTCTGTCTCATCCATCATGCTTCTGGGATCGGAGGTGAACACATGTCCTCCTTGTTCCATTTTGGTATTTCCAGACCATTTCCCCTTCTTCCCTCAACTCTTAGCTTTAAATCTCATGTTATCCAACTATATACTCCATTATCTCTCTTTCTCACAGTAATTATTGATTTTATCCATTCTCTCATATGTTAAAGAAATTTAGTTCCAAGATCCTTGTCATTCTCGATAACAAGTCATAATTCTTGATAGTTTTGGCATCCAAATAAATGAGCTCTTTTAATTCATTGCCTTTTCAATTCCTTGACCTCTTTTCCTCAATGATTTTGCTCTCCATCATATTACATTTATTCTTTGATAATTATAGTGTAAAAACTAGCTAATATCTCCAAAATCCACAATTCAACCAGACCACCTGCTAAGCTCCAACAGATTTTTAAAAGTCCTATGAAGAGTCTTGGAATCCCCAATGTTTATAAGGCCCAAAGTTCAAGTTGGTTATATATGTTCAGAATTACTACTTGCCCTTTTAATCTTATGACCACCTAGCTCCTCAAATTTTATTATGATCTCAAATATCTTAAATATATTTATTTACTGATATAATTTTAGTTTCTAATTTATTTGAATGTGATTCTCAAAATGATTTTAAAAAGCTGAAATTTAATATATTTAAAATATTTTTGTTATAGTGGATACTCAAAACCTTAAAGGTAGATCTTCATTATAAAATAATACAATAAATTTGTTTTTAATGTAAAAATAACATAGTTTGTGTCATACCATCACAGGTCACTGGTAATGTGTATCATTTATATACACTGTCCCTTAATTCTCACAGGATCTTCAGGTATAGATAGTGCTAGCTTCCCCATTTTTCAGAGGAGGAAATGAAGTATTAGAAAGTTTGTGACTTGCTCAAAAAAGCCTCAAAAAGTATCAGGCTTCTGATTCCTATTTCTGTACTTCTTCCTTTATTCTAGGTTGCTTTATATATGTTCATATTGTCTTGTAGTACTTATGACAATTGTATTCTTTAGTAATAAAATGGGACTATTTCAAGTGACTTAATGTATGATACTTATAAAATATTGTGATATGTAGAATTTATTAACTATAGCATGTAATAATGGGAATTATTTTTTTGATAGTTTTGCCCATATACTTTGTCTAAATATGGTGTTTCTCATTACAAATTTCTTTTCAATGAGATTTCCAGTTAATCTTTGAAGTTTTATCAATAAAGTTATTTCCTGTTTTACAACAGTGGAATGTTAGCTACGTTGAATTATGAGTTATTTTTATTATTCTTTTAGTACATAATAATACAATAGGAAAGACATTTTTTCCTTCATGATTTCCCACTACTCACATTAGTAGATAATTCACAGAAAAACAATAGTTTTATTGTCTGAAACACATCTTGTTTCAACTTCTTTAGGAAAATGTGAAAAATATTTTTAACGTGCCAAATTACAAACAAAATTTTTCATGCTGGAAGAAATGAATGATATGATATTAAAAGTCTTCTGCAAATTTCTAAGAGAGACATGGGAGATTTAAGAAAAATTTTCAGCCCGGTATAATAATATGTGCACCTTGACCAAGATAGTTCAATTGTAGACTTATTACCAAAAGGAAAACCAACATAGTTTAGTTAATTTCAGTAAGGCCAATTTCTGAAGTTTCAAGAGGCTCAGTATATAGTAAATAAATATTAATGGTATCAAGAAGTGGGTTACAGATATTTCTTCTTTGAAGTAATTTTTGAGAGAATATTTGAAATTATAGGGAGATAATTCATTTATATATCCTAAGGCAAGATTGAAAGAGCACCTTTAGGGCCGAGGATTTAGCTCAGTGGTTTTGCCGCCTGCTGCGCAAGCACAAGGACTCGATCCTCGGTACCAAAAAAAAAAAAAAAAAAGAGCGCCTTTAGATCAGTGATGTACGATAGAAAGGTAATGTAAGATAATTATGTCTTAAAACTTTCTTGTAGCACATTACAAACTTAAAGAGAAGTAAAATTTAAATACATATTTTATTAGCTCAGTATATCCAGTTCTTGGTAGCATAATTTATAAACTTTTTCTAAACCTCTGAAAAATGGTGTATAATGTAACTTACAGCACATTTCAATGCTAGACACACTTCAAGTGCTCATAGACATACATGGCTGGTAGTTTTCATATGGACAGCACAGCCTTGAATTTTATGTTTCCAAGGAAGGACCTTGTTCACCCATTTCTTTGTTTATATTACCTATCATAATGCTTAGTACATGGTAAGTTGGTAAATGTACAGTAAATATTTAAGAAAGGAAAGAGAAAAGGAAGACAAAGAAAGGTAGTAGAAGAATAGACAGTATAACCATCTTCTAGCTGATCTTGCTGGAATACTCATTATTCTCTACCTGGTCTCTGTAGGGATGGGGATATTTGTATCTCCTTATCAGAATTATTATGTAAGAATTAAATGGTTATAGCATAGGTAAAATACCTACTTGGTTTACTTTTGCCCCTTTCTTATTTATAATCTATATTAAGTCATATATTTGATGATTGAATCTATTTGTGCCCAATTTTATTAGATTTTACAAATTGCTCAACAAATATAGTATTTTTACCAGTTATAACTGAGTGGAGAGAAATAATAGAATCAGGGAGTAGGAGGTTCTTGGCATCAAAATTACAGTCAAGGACAATTATGTTAAATTACTTAGCATGCTGTGGAATTAATTGCCCGTGATCTTAATTATAAATACTTAATTTATAAAATAGCCTCTAAGTGTGCAGGTCCACATTTAGATATTCTAACATTTTGGGAAATAAATCTCAGTCTGATATCCAATTTACAACTTTAACATCACCATCTTTTCAGATCTTCTCAGCTTCCCTTCTGCTCTGGTCTGACCCATGGCTCGGAATGTTCCAGAAGAAAATATGGACATGATCTGTTCTTTTCTGTCCCACACTTATGCTCACACACATATGAATGTAACATGCATGGGGATACGAACAGGGACTGTGATACACATATGAAATGGACGCTAGCTTCACAAACATGTGACCCTGCAGTCACACAGGACCTCACTCTGGTAAAGGACTTAATGCTTTGTGTTCATCTTCTTGAAAATTTTTATAAATTTTTCTTTACCTCTGTGTTTTGTACACGAGCTTAATGAGATAATGGAACATGCATTGGAGGCTGGGAGTCTTGGCTCTCAGTTGGTCCCACCTTCTGCCACCCACCCTGTCACCCAGGAAGGGGTTCTGGACCTCATGCTCCTGGATTCTAGCCTAGTGACTTCAGCCATCCTCCTTGGAGTATCGTCCTTGGTGCAGGAGTAAGCAAAGTCCAGGGTGAGTATGAGGACCTGCACCTGCCCAGCAAGTATCTCATGTTCAAGGGAGCATGAATTTTGAATCAATGAAAACTTTCGCTCCTTTAAAAAAATTGAATAATGGGTTCCCCATTTTTATTTTTCGCTTGGCCCTGTAAATTATGCCGCTGGTTATGGAATAATGTGATGGATAATTGTGAAGTAAACCCTGTATAAGAACTACACAGTTCACAAAATAGAACATTGTCTACCTGTTGTAAGCAACCTAGTCCCACACCTTAGCTTTCACCAACTAAAACATACTCATTCAGTTCTGAGAGTTGACTACTAGCTTTTGTAGTGACCAGCTACTAATAGACAATAATTTCCATGCTTTTCTCTCATTTATCATGTGGTGTAATGGCTAAGGTACAGTATTAATTTGATTGGCTTGGAAGCTTTCCAGGGGTTGGTGGAGCACGCTTCTAGATGTGGCTGGGTGGGTCATGGAGGTATGACCTTGAAGTCTATATCTGGTCCTTCACTGCTTCCTCTCTGGCACTGTTCCCCTGCTCTGATTTCCAGCCACCATGAACTAAGCTTCGTTACTTCACCATGCTCTTGTGCCATGATGTTTCTGCCTTAGAGCCAGCCAACCATGGACTGAATCCTCTGAGATAGTCCTCAATCCTCTGAGCCAACTTCTTTTCTTTTAAATTATAGGTGTTGGATATTTTGTTTAACAATGCAAGTGCTGACTAATAGATCTAGAATTTGATAAATTACTTTTTCCTATTTAAAAATGTGTATAAATTAAATTGTGATGATGTTTTTGGTGCCTTACCTGTTTTCCTTAACGTGCTTGTAAACTTCTTCTATGTTGCTACATACTACTATAGCTGGTTCATCTTCACTGACATGCAGTGTACCATTTTAGAAGAATATCATAAAGTCTTTTTTATGTTTTTGCTGGACATGAATTATTTTTACTGTAGTATTTTGAACAATACATGTCTTGTGATGTTTGTGGTAAAATTTTCTCTAAAGCATATATCAAGAAGCAGATTTTCTGAGGGTAATACCTTCATCATCTTAATAATGCCAAAATATACTCTCAGATTTGTGACAACTCATATTCCCACATGCAAGGAAAGAACATTCTCATCAATTCACATCTTCACCAGTTCTTGGAATAATTAAATTCATAAATTAGGTGGAATGTAGTGTTTCTTTAAAAATTTGTTTTACTTTTCATTTTCCTAAGTATTAATGAATTTGAGCATTTTTTCACATTTTTTGGCAGTTTGAATTTCCAGTTTTTTGAAATTCTGTTTAGTTACTTTTTTCCATTTTTCTTTGACTTTCTCCTTTCTCTTATGGGATTGCAAAAGTTCTTCATAAAATATTCTAAATTGCATTTTTGTCGGTTGAAAAAGTATCTTGTTTTTTATTGATTTTTTTTACATATACTTTATGATGGTTTTGATCAATAGACATTGTATTTATCAATGTTTTCTTTGTGGTTATTTCATTTCCTGGTAAATGGGAAACATCTTTAATGACACATACTTGTGTATGTGCACGAGTTCTCTTACTCTCTATTTTCCTAGCCATTCTGTTTCTACACTGAAGGACAACTCACACTGTTGAGTATCTCTCCTTAAACCTGCCTCCTTAAGCTGAATATATAAATTATCTATCAGTTTAAAATGATTTCCAGTAGGCATTGTCCCAGACTGCTAGAAGAAGCAAAGGCTGGAAAAAAGCACTGAATAAGAGGAACATACAAAAATTGCTTCTTTATGGGAGGTAACAAGAAAGTCAGTAATAGTGAAGCACAGAAGGAAACAATGCAAACTGTACAAGAACCAACTAGAAAAATAGGTGATATTAGAAACTACATTCAGGTTCACTATTATTTTGATGATTAGATTTAGATATTAAAACAATTATACTCTACTTAAAAAATATACAGAGTATACAAAATTTAAAAAATTGACACGAACTTGAAACAGAACAGCAGAAATTCTAGAAATAAAAATTATTTTTAATTATTGAAAATTATAGTGTCAGTAGATGTATTGGAGAATATATTCGATGCAGAAGAACAGATAACTAGTAAATTGGTAGAAAACTTAGAACAAATTAATTTGGCATACAAAACAGAATGATGAGTAACAAGATACAGAAGAGACAGTAAGAATGACATTATGAAAATTCATGATGAACGCTAACATGCCTGTGATCAGAGTCCAATATGGAATCTCATGTGTATGACAAAGGTGGTATCTGAAGAGACAGTGGCTGAGAATATTTCATAACTGAAGAAAGACATCTACCCTTATATTCAAGAGGCCAAATGAATACAAAGCTGGATTAGTGAAAAGAAATAGACAACTTTAAATCATAATGAAGATGAAGAAAATCATTTTTATTTTTTATTCTTGAATATTTGTGATATATGTTACATTCATTTTAGGAAATCAGTGGATGTATTTACCAGATTTTGATGATTTTTTTTATTCCTTTATCCCCTCCCTAATTTTTCTACCTCTCCTCTCCCCCTGATCTTCTACCCCATCTCTATAAAGTCTGCCTTTGTGTTTCCTACCATCTTTCCTTAATTTATTTGTTCATTTATTATTTATATTTTAGGTTTCTTGTACAAGAGAAGCCATTGATACTAAAATTGTCTGACTTATTTCACTTAACCTGCCATTTTCCTGCAAATGACAGGATTTCATTCTCTTTATAGTTGAATAACATTCCACTTTATATATAGATCTATCTGTATCTGTATATCTGTATCATCACTCATTTTCTTCATCCTTTCATCTGTTGGTGTGCATCTAGGTGTTTCCAGAGCTTAGCTATTGTGAGTTGTTCTCCTATATATCTGGGCATGCATGTATCACAGTGGTTTGATGCCTTTAACTCTTTCAGGAGAGGTAGAGCTGGATCAAATGGAATTCCTTTTTTTAGCTTTTGAAGAATCTTCATAATGATTTCATAGGGGTTGTACTAAGAAACTGAGAACATGGGACTCAACTTTAGCTCCTCATTTTTATTGTTGCTGTCTTCCATTGAGGGACAGAAATTCTTCCACTACCTGCTAGACCAACCCATCATTGTTGGATATTCAGCTAAATGTTCCATCACCCTTAAAGCTATCATTGTACTTCCTCTGTGGAGTTGCTTTTCTCCAAGTGACCTGTCAAAATAAATTATTTCATCACTTCCCACAAAGTGGTAGTGAATTTTCTTCATTTACTTTTCCCTATTAGGCCATGTACTCAAGGCTATGTCTTGTTCATGTTGTATTCTCAACACTCAGCACATGCCTAACACATAGTAAGCGTTCAGTATTTAATTGTTCCTAGTAAACGTGAAATAAATACTTCTGAGGTTGAAGACAATAAATCCATGTATTGAACTGATATGCTAGGTGTTATAACTAGTTTGACTTTTATAAAACCATGCTGTTATTATTTTTATATCTAGAAAATATTGCTTGCTTAATTGAGTGTACGTGCTGTAAGTAACATTTTGATTTAAAAAATTTAAAGTAAATAGAAGAGTAAATAAAGGTCAACACTGATCTATAGACTACTGATAGTTATTGAATATTAGTGTTTTCAAACTTAAACCACTCTAGGGCTATTGTGAGTTCTAGTAATTAAAAAAAAATGAAGTATCTTTCCTTAATACATATAGCAAAAAGCAATACAAATTTTATGAACCAGAAGACATTGTATCCCTGTTTTTTAATCTATCTTATACCTGAGCAGAAATATTCAGTATTGTGTCCTAACTCATAGGGAAGACAAAGTCAGTCATTCTTTGAATTTAATATCCTGGAACAATATTCTAGGGTTATCTAAAATGTATTTTAAGCCAATGAGAAGCTTTGTTGTCTTTGGATGGTTGAGCTTTGAAGGAGCTCCAAATTTTCCTGTGGAGTCTATGAGATGAGTTTATAGTTTAGATAGATGAAGGCAATAACTGTTGAGATCACAGAATATCCTTTCCTTGCTGAAGGGAGAAAATACTTTTGTTAGTCCTGAATGCTTTGCAAGAGGGAAAATATTTCATTGCTTTTAAGTTGGAATTAATTTATAGTAGCTATTCAAAGAATGTATTCAATTGCACACCAATGGGTGTGAAAATGGATTTCCTGTTTTATGACTTCTCATTTTTATCAGTTTGTGCTAAGCTATGTCCACTGGGAAATACAGTGGATGTATATAAGCAGTGTTTCTTTCAAGCATTTCATATATATGAATCATTAAACGTGAAGTAGTGAAACTGCACTGTCAAAATACACATAATTCTGTTTCTTTAAAAAATGCCATGGTGGTTTGATTTGAATGTTTACAAGGGCCTCACAGTTCTTCAAAGTGCCATTTATTAAATGTCACACTAATTACTTGTACCATCAGTTTTATAAAGGAAATCTCTGTGTGAGCATTTCTGAAGATTTTTTTCCTTCTACTCACTGTCTAGTATGCTTCTTCTTGAGTATTTATACTGAGGATTTAATGTTTTCCATTCACAAGCAATATGTTAATTTATTTAATTGATTACTTATTTGTAATGACTATGAATCAATCTTCAGGACACAAAAAGCAAGAGTTTATTTCTTAATTTGCTTTTTCAAAAGGCAATTTTCTTAACAGATTCACAATCCATTTTATATCCAAGATAGTTTCTCTGACATAAATTTTAAAAATTGGGATTAATAATTCATGGCCATGGTAAATTATAACATCTAACACTTTGTAAACTTATTTGACTTAAGGAAAAGAAACCTAAAGAATGAGAATAAGGATAATTACTTTTTCTAGTTTTCCAGTTTTTGGTTTAAATTTCTCTGTAGGGAAAAATTTGGTAGGGAAATATATTGAAAAAAATATAGGGACTGATCCTTTCTCTTACTGTTGTTTAAAAAATGAGATCATTTATTTCTTATTTACCAAAAAGGGAAAGAACAGACTAAAAATATTTATTACTTATAGTTTTTGTGATTCTAAATTTCCCTTATTTGCATCTTGTTGTGTTTTTCTGCAGTGAATCTGAACAACATGGATTTTTAAATGGTATACATAATTTTTGTTTAGTTTTTAATTTTTCTGGGACAGTACATAATGAAAAACAGATGAGGGGTGTATTCCATATCCAAATTACATCAATGTCTCAATCCATCTGTAGCATTTTCAGTTTTTAGCTATTATAAATAAAGCTTCCAGCATTTATTTTAAGTATTTTTATAAGTATATATTTTTATTTTTCATGGATTAATACTTGAATGTGGAATTGCTGCATCATAGCACAAATTTGTGTTTTATTACCTGAGAAACAAAACAATTTTCCTAAGTGGGGGCACCAATTTATACGTTCATAGCTATGTATGAGCATTTCCACTGCTCCACATCCTCTCAACATCCTATATCGGTAGTCTCTTTCATTTTATTTATTTTAGTGGAGATAGTTCATTGGGTTTCAATTTGTATTTCCCTTCCTGATGACTAAGTGCTGGTCACTTTCTCACATGAACATTTTCCATTTGCCCATCTTTTTTTATGTGTGAGGTATTTTTGTTTTTTGGCCATTTTAAAAATTGGATGATTTTTCTTCTTGTTGTTGAGGTGCAGTGATCTCTATATATTCCATGTAAGTCCTTTGCCATGTGTTGCATTTACCTACAGTCTATAGCTTGCCAATTTTTTCTTTCCCATTCTTAGGAGTAGAGGCATTATTTTTTATGAAGTACAATTTTAAATTTTTTAAAGAGTTATGAATTGAGCTTTCTGTGTCTTCTATAACAGTCTTTGTCTGTCCCAAGGTTGTCCAGGCAGCTTTGTTGCTTTAGCTTTTGTATTTCTCCTATGATCCATCTCAAATTGATTAAAGATGACATAATTTGTCGATGTTATGTGTACAGGTCTAATTCAGAACTATAGTTGTTTCAATGGCCTGCATGGTCCTTTTGCTAATATTACATTATCTTAATACAGTAGCTTTGTAGAAGTTTTAAGGTTATGTCATATATCCAGTTTTGTTGTTTTTAAAGGTTGTTTTACCATTCTTGTTTCTTTTCCTTTTCAAAGTAAGTGTTTAAGTTTTCTTAATTTCCAGAAAAAATCCTAATATGATTTTAATTGAGCTTTCTTTGAATCTATATATCAATAGAATGGTGCTTTGGCTCACAGATTTAATTCTTTCCAAGATTCTGGTTGCAAACTGAATTGGTTGCAAAGCAAATCAAATTTCCCCATAAGGTCAACATTGAACCTAACCATTGAATTTGATTCAGTTCATGACCAATTTGGTTTGTGACCAGAATCACAGAAAGAATTAAGTTTGTGATTTAAGGTATCACTGTGTATTGAGTAACAATCTTAAAATTAAATCTTCAACCCATGAGTATAGTGTGTCTCTTCATTTATTTAGTTTTTCTTTAACCATTCAGAAATATTTTGAATTTTGATTTGTGAAAGCTCTTACTTGATCTTTATTAAATTCACCCTTACTAGTTGGAAGCTCTGAAACTATTACAAGTGATACTGATTTTCAATTCCTTTTTCTAGTTGTTCATTCTACCATATAGAATATAATTGAACTTTAAATCAACTTAGTGCATTGTAACATTGACAAATTAATTTAATACTTCTGAATTCATTAGGATTTTCTGTGTACATAGTCATATCATCTATGAAAATGGAAATTTTACTATATTCTTTCCAAATTTTATCATTGTCTTGATATATTGAACTGGTGAATAACTCTAGAACAATACTGAATAGAAACAATGATTACAAATGAAGGACCTCTTAAAAATAGCAAAAGACCATGAAAAATCAATCCAAAAGCTGATAGATGATGCAAAGAAGACTAATATAAGATTAATTGGAATCAATGAAGAATCAGAAGATGGCACAAAGGGCATAAAAAGCCTGTTCACAGAAGTAATAGCAGAAAACTTTCCAAGTATGGAAGCAGAACTTGAGATACAGATAAATGAAGCATATAGAACTCCAAATAGTCATGATCAGAAAAAAAACACAAGGCATATAATAATCAAGATTCCAGCAATTCAACAGAAAAACAGAATGTTAAAAGCTGTTAGAGAAAGGAAACCCATCAGAATCACAGCAGAGTTCTCATCACAAACCTTTGACTTATCCTTAAGTCAAGGATAGCTTGAAGTATTTCAAGCCTTAAAATAAAACAACCTAGAACCCAGATTGATGTATCTTGCAAAATTATCTTTCAAAATTGATTGAGAAATATGATACTTCCATGATAAAGAACACGTGAGGAAATTTATGATCACAAAACCAGCCTTTCAAAAAGTTCTGAAGACTATTCTAGAAAAAGATAACAATTCCAACATTGAATCCACCAGGTAAGGCAAGCATTTAAACAGAGGGAAAAGAAAGTAAACCAACATCAGGAAAAAATATGACAACGATAAGTCAATACCTATGAGTTATAACCATTAATGTGAATGGTCTCGATTTGCCAGTTAAGAGATTCCAGCTAGCAGAATGGATTAAGAAACAAATCCAACAATATGCTGCATACAAGAGGCACATTTTTTTTTGCTTAAATTCGTTTATTGGTACATTTTATTTTATTTTATTTTTATTTATTTTTTTTTCTTAAATTCTTTTATTGGTACATTTTAGGTATACAACACATTTACATTTCTCTTTAGGAACTTGTACCTTTACATGAGGCATCTTGGTTCTTTTTTTTTTCCCCATTCCTAGCCCTCTCTTCACCCCCTCCACCCTTCCCTATATACAAAGACTTTATTTCCATTTTTTCCATTTCTCAGCAATTTTCCTTTCCCTTCTTTCCTTTCCCCTGCCCCTCCCACTACTACTACCCTTTGGACCTTTTCTTCTTATTTTGCATTTTCGATTATTCATTCTAATCATTGATACATTTTAGGTAGAAAATATAATGACATTCTTCATTGGAAATTTGCACCTTTACATAATCTCTCTTGGTTCTTATTTTTCACCCGTGCCCAACCCTCCCTTCAACCCTCCATTCCTCCCTATTTACAAAGATTTTGTTCCTAGTTTTCCATTTTCTCATATTAATTCCATTCCCTCTTTCCTTTCCCCTGCCCCTCCCACTTCCTTTCCCTTTGCCCCTTTTCTTCCTATTTCACATTACTTATTATACGTTTTAGTCCTTATTTACACTTTCAGTTTCTCACACCAGAGAAGTAGAAATAGCACATAAATACATGAAAAAATGTTCAACATCACTGGTCATTCGAGAGATGCAAATGAAAACAATGCTGAGATTCCACTTCACTCCAGAAAGAATGGCTGCTATCATGAAATCAAGCAATAACAAATGCTGGCGGGGCTGTGGGGAAAGAGGAACCCTGCTCCACTGCTGGTGGGAATGTAGACTGGTGCAACCACTGTGGAAATCAGTATGGAGATACCTCAAAGAACTAGGATTGGAAGTCCCATTTAACCCCACTATTCCACTGCTGGGGATCTTCCCCAAAGAATTAAAAGAATCATACCACAGTGATATATGTGCACCCAAGTTCATAACAGCGCAGTTTGTAATGGCTAAAACTTGGAAACAGCCCAAATGCCTATTAACTGGAGATTGGATAAAGAAAATGTGTTTTTTTAATAAAATGGAGTACTACTCAGCCATAAAAACTGAGAAATTAGAGACATTTATAGCTAAGTGGATGCACATTGAGACGATACTCTTAAGTGAAATAAATAGGACACACATGTGTAAATACCGAATATTGGTACATTTTAGATACACAATATGTTTACATTTATCATTGGCTGCTTGTACCTGTACATGATGTATTTTGGTTCTTATTTTTTCCCCATTCCCTGTGCTCCCTTCACCCCCTCCATCCTTCCCTATTTACAAAGACTTTGTGTCCATTTTTTCCTTTTCTAATATTTTTTCCTTTCCCTTCTTTCCTTTCCCCTTCCCCTCCTACTTCCCCCACCCCTTTGGATCTTTTCTTCCTATTTCAAATTATCAATTATTCATTTAAATCATTTTAATCCTTATTTACACTTTCAGTTCCTCACACTAGAGAAGCTATTCTGTATTTACACATTTACACTGTATTTATTATGTGTCCTATTTATTTCACTTAAGAGTCTGGCCATAAGAAGGACATTTAACTCAAAAGGAAATTCATCGACTGAAAGTCAAAGAATGGAAAACAATTCTTCATGCAACAGGAATCCAGAAAAAAGTTCAGGTAGCTATTCTATTTGAAGACAAAGTGGATTTCAAGCTAAGACTGATCCAAAGATCCAAAGAAGGTGGTGACATACTTGGTAAGGCAACAATCCAAGAAGAAGAAGAAATAATAATCATGAATATATATGCATGAAATACTGGCACACACAACTGTATAAAACAAACAGTAATAGATATGAAAAATCAGATAAGCACTAATAGAATTGCAGTGGGGGACCTCAATACCCCACTGTCACAAACTGATCAACTAGACAAAAGCATTAACAAAGAAATATCAGAGCTGATACAAACCTTTGAATAAATGGACTTAGTAGATATCTACAGAGTGTTCCACCCAACAAAAACAGAATACACATTCCTCTCAGTAATACACAGGACTTTCTCAACAAGAGACGATGTACTAGCTCATAGAACATTCTTATGTAAACCACAAAAACTACATAAACATATGGAAATTAAGTAACACTTCTGAACAATCAGTGAATTACAGAAGAAACTAAAGAAGAAATTAGACAGTTTCTACAATTAAAAGATAATGCCAGTATGACATACTGGAATTTATGGAACACAATGAAAACCGTTGTATGAGGGAAAATAAACTGCTGAATTCCTACATCAGAAAAACTGACTGAGCTCAAATAAATAACCTAATGTTGCTTCTAGAAAAAGAAGAGCAAGTTAAACCCAAAGTATATGGAAGGGAGGAAATTATAAAGATCAGACAGAAATTAATGCAGTTAAGACTAAGAAAACAATATAAAGAATCAATTAATAGAAGACATGGTTCTTTGAAAGATAAAAGAAAATACACAAACCCTTAACCAACCTTATCAATAAAAGGAAAGAAAAGACTCAAATCCATACAATTAGGAATGAAAAGGATGGACTCACAATGGATCCTGTATAAATCCAGAAGATCATCAATACCTACTTTGAGAACCTGTACTCTAAGATGGAAAACTCAGAAGAAATGGACAGATTCCAAGATATGTATGAATTAATAAAGCTGAATCAAGAAGATAAAAATATTAAATAATTCAATATCAATGAATGAAGTTGAAGGAATACATGATTGAAAAGCTACCAACAAAGAAAAGCCCAGGTCCTGTCAGTTAACTGCTGAATTCTACAAGAACTTTAGAGAAGATCAAATGTAAATACTCCTCAAATGTCTTAGTGAAGTTGAAAGGAAAACAATACTCTCAAGTCATTCCTGAAAGCAAGAATTACCCTGAAAGACCTGTACACTGGAAATTATAGTACTCTGAAAAAGAAAAGCAAAGAGGACATCAGAAAATTGAAAGATATCCCCTGTTCTTGGATAGGCAGAGCCAGTATAGTGAAAATGGCCATACTTCCAAAACTGTTATTCTGATTTAATGCAGTTCTGATCAAAATAGCAATAGAGTACCTTGCAGAACTAGAAAAAACAATCCTAAATTCATATGGATTCAGAAGAGACCTAGAATAGCAAAAGGAATTCTGGGCAACAAGGGCAAGGGAGGGGGCATTACAATTCCTGATTTGAAGTTACTCTACAAAGCTACCACAATAAAAACAGCATGGCACTGGCCAAAAGCAGACCTGAGGATCAGTGGAACAGAATAGAAGATGTAGAAACAACCCCAAGCACACTCAGCTACCTTATCTTTTTTTGCGGGGGGGGGGGGGGTACCGGGAATCGAACTCTGAACCTTGCACTTGTGAGGCAGACACAGCACCACTGAGCTAAATCCCTCGTCTGACCTACCTTATCTTTGACAAAGGGGCCAGCCACCTTCACTGGAAGAAAGTTAGCCTCTTTAATAAATGTTGCTGGGAAAACTGGCTTTCCATGCATAGACCCGTATCTCTCACCATGCACTGCAATAAAATAAAAATGGATCAAAGATTTAAATATAAAAACAGAAACACTTAATCTGCTGGAAGATAGAATTGGTAAAACTCTAGAAGACATAGGAGTAGGCAAAGACATTATCAACAGAACCCCAGTTTCATAGGGAATATTACAAGGAATCAACAACTGGGATCACATTAAATGAAAAAGCTTGTACATAGCAAAAGAAACCATGAACAGAGTGAAGAGACAACTCTTGGAATATGAAAAATTTTTTACCGGCTACTCTTCAGACAAAGGACTAACATCTACAATATACAAAGAACTAAAAAAAAAAAACAAAGCCCCCCAAATTTAAAGAGCCAGTCCTAAAATGAACAGACAGTTCATTCTGAAATGAGTAGACATTTCTCAGATGAACAAGAACACACATCAAATAAATATATGAAAAGATGCTCAACATCACTGATCATTCAAGAAATGGAAATTAAAACAACACTGAGATTCTATCTCACTCCAGAAAGAATGGCTGTCATCAACAAATCAACCAATAACAAATGCTGGTGAGGCTCACCCCATTGCTGGTGAGAGTGTTAACTAATTCAGCCACTATGGAGCTTCCTCAAAAATCTAAAACTAGTGGTTCTATTTGCCTCACAGGTCCCCTTCTAGATATCTTCCCAAAGAGTTAAAAACATCATACCACAGTAATATATGCATACCCATGTTTATAGCAGCGTGACTTATAATAGTTAAATCTTGGAAACAGCCCATGTACCCACCAACAGATGAATGGATAATGTGGTATTTATATGAAATGGAGTACTACTCTGCCAAAAACAAGGATAAACTTTAGTCAGTTTTAGTTAAATGGATGCATCTCGAAGCCATAATCTTAAGTGAAATAAATCAGACATACAAGTTTAAATATTGCATGGTTTCTCTTGTGTGAGAAACCCAAAGGGTAAATAAGGGGCATAATGGAGGATAGATATTGGGAAGTAGGAAGAACATGTTCAAATGTAAAGGGGAACAAGGAAGGGGGAGAAGAAAGAGAAAAGGAAAAATAGAGAATGGAAGGAGAAATGAAAACAAAGCTTTTGTAAATGAGGAAGGGAAGAAAGGTTGAAAGGAGGGGAGGAAATTGGGGAAAAAAGAATTAAGATATATTATGTACAGGTAGAAATTCCCTCTGATGAATGTGATCAATATGTATGACAAATATGTACTAATGAAAAAATAAAGTCATTTTGTCTTATTTTAAATCTGGGGCAAGACATTTATTCACTAACATGTTTGATGTAAGTTCTAGGTTTTTGTCATAACCATTTGTCAGGACAGGGAAATTTCCTTTTATTCCCAATTTGCTGGAAAAACATTCTTTTAAATTGGAAATGTAAAATATTTGTAAAGGTTTTACATTTACTGTGTGTTTATTAAGACATTTTAATGCATTGATTTGAAAGATAATTTACTTTTCTCTCAGTCAGCTGCCATGGTGAATTATATTGACTATTTTCATATGTAAAGTGACCCTTACATTCTAATTGGTTACACCTAATTGGTTATGGTGTAGTATGCTTTTCATATTTTGGTAGATTTGCTTTGCTAGTACTTGAGTAAGGGCTTTATATTTATGTTCCTTGAGAGCATTGTTTATAATCTTTTTTTAAGTAATATTTGTGCCTGGCTTTGCTATCAGGGTTAAAATTGCCTCATAAAGTGAGTTGGGTTTCCTATCTCCTCCCTAGCCACAGTTTTAGTGAGATATCAGTATAGAGGCAGGGCCATGAATGGCTTTCTGGATTCTTATTGCTAACAGCAAGCCACACACAGTCTTGTACTTTTGTGGTATCTGTACCTCAGATAGACTTCTTCTGATTCTTCTGTTCTACCTCCAAACCACGGGACAACCCACACATCTCCACTGCGGAAGCGGTTCCTCTCTGATCCTGTTGCCATTCTGTCATTGGCACTCAACGGAAGCCCTAGGTAAGAGCAAGAGAGGTGAACCTGCCTTGTGCACGAAAGGCTGCTGAGGCTTCCCTATCACCAAGTTTGGTCACAACTGAGCTTTAAAGATGTGTTAGTCTCAGCTGTTGTCTTCTTGATTTCCTTTATACTGGCCATGTCTTTCTCTATGATATTCCCAATGTAAGATAGTTTGGGGGTTTTTCTCTCTCCCTGGAGTTGCTTATCAGGCATACATTAGTTTATCAGGTTGTATGTCATTTGAATTTTGAAGGTAAAGGAATTTTGATTAAAGATTTCTTTGTTACTTAAAAAAACTGACAGTACTGTCTAGCACTGACAAAGTGCTATATTTGCTCTGAGGTATAGAAATAAAGTTAAGGCATCATCCACCCCTTAGTCGGTGGCTGAGTTAGAATATGAGAAAGGGGTACCCACGCCACCAGGCGATGGCTTCTCTTCTGTCCCGGTGGTAGAGACAGGGTATTCTCAGCCTCTGTAAATATTCGTGTTTGTGTATTGTGATTAGTGAGTTTATCACAAGGTATATTTTTCTTAATACTGAAAATAAAAAAGTGAGAATTATTTAACTTTTTAATAATTAAAGTGGACCCCAGATTATCTTTGTAATCACGCAGTTACATTTCTTTGAATTCCAATGTGCTTTTAGGAGTGAGAAAGAAAGGCAATATTCTTACATTTGGCCTTGACAGTCTGTTATACCTCATGCAGGTGCAGATTGAGTAGAATGTGTTATGAGTGGAGGCCACAGGCAAATGTGTGGCGATGACCTTGGTTTTCAGGTAGAGGCAAGTTAGTAGGAGGAAAGGGTCAGATATGGATGTAGTAGTTAGTGAAACCAGTACAGCAGATTGAGGCATAAACTTAATTTTATCCTCAATTCTTAAAATTCCTACTAATATAATTCATGTTGTTTCTCTAAGGAATCAAATTTTGCTGAATTTGATCTGGTGGTGTGTAGGAGGAAGAAGACAGAGCATCTGTGAAATATTTTATTAGCACAGTCAATTTTTAATTATTAGTAACACTGGGAATGGAATCCACATGGCTAGCTGAGTTCCGTAGACAACATCTAAAGCATTAATATGTAGAATTTTCATCATCCTTCCAGGACTCATGTGTTTCACCTAGTATTTATAGCACATAGAAATACTAATTTATGTTTCATCTTTGATTTCATCTAATGAAAAAATTGAAAAGGATAGGTTAAAAACTACCAGATCCTTAAACCAAATAATTATAAATGTTGGTAATAATAGCAAAGCAAATTCTTGCTTTAACTCATTTCACTGATCCGATTTTGTGTATTTATGTGTGATATTTGTTATAATGTACTTGTATTTTGGGAGTACTAAGATAGTATGTGCGCAAATTTTAATTTAATTCTCCTGGTAATATGTTTGGAATTTAATAAATTTCCACCAATCACATATGGTTTATACTTTGTATGACAACAAATTAGTTCTTATTATTTCTAGAATGAAAAAGAATAGGATGAAATATTTGAAATGAACATACAGACATAAGCAGGGCTAAAATTCTGTTCTGTAATTATCCTTTTGTTTTTGTTACTATAATCTTTTCTTAAATGTATTGCTCTAATGAGCTTTCAGTAAAGATAATGATACATTAATAAACCTCAGTCTTCTGACAAGCTAATCATCAAAGACAGATGGAAATAACAAACTTAATCTTTCTTAGGGGATTAGATTCTTACTTTTGTTTTCTAAAAAGACCAACTCATTCCAGATTTTGTACAATAATTCCAGCTCATACATAACCTATAAATAAGTAAAATACTAGAGATTGATGACCAAACATTTTCTAGATGGTTTTTGTTTTCTAAAGCTTGATCATTCTTTCTCATTACAAAACAACTGCATCTTCACTACAGAGCTTCTGGAAAGCTAAGTGTTCAAGTCATGTTGTTTGGAAAGCTCATACAAATTCCTCCCAGTGACTGAACATATAGGGGACGGCTTCATTGAAAGTCATCTCCTTATCCCATGGTCATTCCAAGTTCCAGACGTCTCAGTGCTGGGATTATCAGCTAGCTTCAGAGAGAACTGAAGAAGCTGCAAAACCCTTCAGCTAACATAGCCGGCGTCTGTTACTTCTCTTAGCATTTAGAAACTGTTATAAGATCTAATATTATCTTGTTATTTTATCTTAGATTGTTCCTATAAGATGTAGACACCAAACTGGTCAGGGTGGGAGCCAAACAGGCCCAATGTACCTACCCCTTCATGGCCCACTCATGTGTTTATCTCAGGTTCAACAACCGTTTCCTAATCTCAGTGTTAAAATTAAGCACACGGGCCAGGGATTTAGCTCAGTGGTTCTGCCACCTGCCCCGCAAGCACAAGGTCCCGCGTTCGATGCCTGGTACCAAAAAAAAAAAAAAAAAAAAAAAAAAATTAAGCTCAGGCTGCCGGACTAGTTTCACAAACCATGGTTTAGTTCCAATGCCACCATTATGAGAATAAAACAATTAGGGCAAGTTTCCTCAAAAGGGACTGCATATGAGTCAAGTATTTAAGGCTTCATCGGCTCTGCAACCAGCACATTCAGAGCCAAAAGAGATAATAGATTATATAGAACAAAACTTGTTCAGCTCAGAAACTCTTACTTTTAACATTTTGGTACCTTTAATTTAGGATTTTTTTGTTTCTATATTGTAAAACACTCCATAAGCATAATTTTGTTGTTGAAAGAACAATCAAATGCATGATATACTGAAGTTTACTTAACCAATTTCCCCTCATCTGAACATTAACATTGTGACTACCCTCAGGTTTGGAGCTAGAACTGCCAAGATTGAGCATATAGTTGTGAACGTGATAAGATTTATTATAGTAAAAGATGTCAAAGCAAAACCAGCAAAAGGAAAAGATACATGGGATAAAGTTCAGAGAAAACCAAGACCAAATTTCCATTAATTCTCTCCTAGAGGAGTTACACAGGATGCGTTTAATTCCTCCAGAAATGAGTCATGTCAACATATGCAGAGTGCTATATTCCAGAGAAATGAATCAGAAATTCAGCACACAAGATTTTTACTAGAGACTGGGTACATAGGTACAATAAACTTTGAATCGTTAATTTTTTAAAAAAAATTGTAATTGTATGAGACAAACAAAAGATTAATTATTGGTTCCTCTGAGGTGTGTGTGTTGCAAGAGGCAGTACTGCTAAGACAACATCCACTGAATTATCAACTTCTACTTACTTTTCCCCAGGACTTCTGTCTCTTTTTTTTTGCCTAAAAATTAGTAATTTCACAGTTACCTATAAAATATGTATCATGTAGTTCACTTTAAAATTACTTTGTTAAAAAACTCATTGCATATTCTGTCCAGGGGATTGTGCAGGGGCTAAGCAGTGTGCGGGATGCAGTTCCTGCCCTGGGGATTGTAGTTGGCTGCCAGCAAGCATTGTTTGTCATAATGCTTCCTGGCAAAGATGACAAGTAAGCTGCCATTGAAGAGGTGTTTTTAGATTACAGATTCAAATAGCTGCCCCTGCATTGAAGGAGCAAATCTGTGATAGACTTGGTAACTAGAACTTGCTTTTTCTCATTAGCAGTCTTCAGTTCCTAAGTACGGACCGGACCAAAGTTTTCTAGAGCTACTCTGACACAGCAGGCTGGAGAGGAAATATGCATTCTAGCTCACTTCCCACCTTTCACCACCAAAAGGTTATTATGTCATTGAAGGCAAATGTAAAGAAAATGTTTATTTTTGTATGTTTTTGTTAAAAGAAACTTAAAAAAATTCTATTTAGTCCTTCACAGGAACAAATTGTCCTCTTTAGAAAAAATAAAATTTAGGTCTCAACCATAATGTTGAGTGAAATAAACTTAAATATTGCATGGTTTCTCTTATGTGAGAAACCAAAAATATAAAGAAAGAGCAAAATAAAAGATAGATGCTAGGAAATAGGGAGATGGAGCTTTTGCAAAAGGGAAAAGGACCAAGAGATCAAGAAAGTGTGAGGGAGGGAGCAGGGAAGGGATGGAAAAAGAATGGAGATGTGTTATGTACATGTACTACTTCCCATGAAAAATGTAATCTTTATGTACGGCAGACATGGACTTTTAAAAAAATAAAATTGGAAAAAAATTTTGTTCTCAATCTGAGGCCTCCCTAGAGGTAAACATTCCTAAAGTTCTGTACTACTTTCTCTAGACCTTATTTTGTTCAAAACTTTAATTTTTTTGTCTGTTTTTTGCTCCAAATTATATTGATTTATTTTCTTTAAAGTTGCAATTAGTTTTGATTATCTGCAGAAAATTTGAATAATACAAAACTCTATCACAAAAAATGATTCATTAAGTTTCTCACCACTCAGGGCTTATTATTGCTAAATTTGGGTGTATTTTCCTACTATCTGTTTTCCAGATACAGATTTTTCTTAGTTAAACTGTGCAATATCATCCAAATGTGCAAAGGTTGCCCCCATAATGTAACAACAAGCTTTGTGAAGGGCGATGTCATGATTCAGGTCACTCAGCTTGAGTTGTTAAAAAGGAGAAAAATATTTAAAAAATTCTATAAAAGTGAATACAGCCAACTTAGTATTCCTTGTTATTCTTGTCTTATTTATTAGGTCTCTGAGTACATGTTCCAAACCAAATAAAATGGTTAGCCATGTAAGTGCATGACAGAACACACTGCTTATTGGTTTTTTGAGAATCATGGAACAAGATCCCAATTGAAAGCTCATTTAACTTTTGCTATGAGTGAGTTCAAGTTATACTCCAGAACCAAATGGCTTGGTTTTGGGAAAGTATAATATGCAGAGAAGAAATTGAGTTAGAACCAAGCAGGACTAGGAGTTAAGTTAAAGCAACAGAATGCATGTAACTTCATGTTATCCTATAGGAATTGAGCGCACCGGTTATGGAAAGGAACTTGATACTTTTTTACTACACTTTCAAAATTATTTTATTCTTGATTTTGATTCATGTCTTGGAGTTGGTTTATCCAAACAAAAGGCAATTTTTTTTCTGAGATTTTAGGGTGTTAGTTTGAGAATTTTTTTTTTTTTACCTTTGCACATTTGAGATAATTTGGGTATAAAATTTTTGTTTCACAGCTTTTCTTTTTTCTTAAAAATTCTATTGGTGGCCTGTTATTTATTGGTTCTTTTGCTATTTTATAGAAGAAATTTGAGAATACATGAGTTTTAAACTTTTGAAAATTATTTTCCTCAAATATGTAATTATTCATTATTCATACAATTTAATTTTTTGTTACTGTAATTTTGCAGAATGTTATTATAAAGTCTCTTAGAACTAATCTCCCCCATTTAATAAACCCAATAGCCAGATGATTTATATCTTTTTGCAACTCAGGAAATTATTACCTAATGTGTTTTCTACATTTCTAATTGTTCTGATTTTATCTTCAATAATGGGTTTGATTCATTTGGCAGATATTTATTTTTATTGTCCTTTTAAAAATCTGTAATCTTCTCATGATTTTCATCTTGGATACTTTTCTTCTGTATTCTAGGAGAGCTTGCCAAATCAGTCATTTGGTGTTGTGTTGTCATAGACACCCCTACTATCTGAAGTGCATTTTAATTCTGCCATTCCCTTTTTTGTTTCTTTTGCTACTTTACCTTTTAAAAATGCTAATTTCCATTTTTATTTATCTCACAATTATTATAAGTCTTAATTTATTTCCTCATTAAAGCTTTGGCTTGTTATAGTGAGAATGCCAAACATTTTTCTAACATTTTTCTAGCAGAGTTCTTTGAGTCTTACATTCTTTTATTGAGTTTTCAGAAGTGCAGATTGTATTAGTTCCTTGTGGTTGCTGTGACAAACTTACATCAATTCATAAATCACTCATCATTTAGTTTATTTTAAAATCAGAAGAAGTCTCAGTTTTGCAATATTCTTTTCTGCATAATTTATTTCTGCTTATAACAATGCAGATATTTTCATGGGATTAAGCCAAGGTGTCTGCAGGACTGGTTCCTTCTTGAGACTGTAGGAAAGAATCTATTTCCTTGCCTTTCTAGCTTTTGATGTCACTTGCATTCCTTGGCTCCTGACCTCTTCCTCTCCTCTCTCACATCCATTGCTCCCATCACTGCACCCATTTCCTCATTTGTGTTCTAATCTCCCTGGGCCTCTAATTTGGAGGCCACTTGTGGTACATGTATGGCCCATCCAGATAAACCCAGGTAACCTCCTCATCTCAGGATCTTTAATTTAATCATATCTCAAAGGTCTCTTTTGCCATATAAGCTAGTGTTTACCTGTTCCAAGGATTAGGCTGTGCGTATCTTTGGAGCCAGATGTTCAGTCACCAGAGGGAGCTTTCTCCTGTGTCACAGTCAGGTAGGCGTCGATTTCAGATGGACCTGGGATCAGACAACCACTCACCCACTGTCTGACCTTGGGCAAGGCACCTAATATCTTTTCTGCTCTGTAAAATGAGGACATCAGCATTCATGTCTTAGAGTCACTGTGTGGATGAGACCAGGTAATGGGTATGAAGTGTTTAGCCATCTGAGTTTCCATACCTCTAACTAGCCTTATGGTGACTAATGCAGATTGCAGGTTGTTTACTTTGCCCTGAATAAGAAGAAATAGCCTTATGCAGAGTGGTGATTATAAACAGAGAGAACATGTGGATTTTTCCTCAGTTCTGCCCCACATTTAATTGATTATGTTGATTAATCTTTTCTAGTTCTATATTTGATAAGCAGATGTCAATGCCCTGTTCTGTGCCCAATTCCCACTAGCCTGCATTGCTCTGGAACACATTGGGTCTTCTGAAGTCTTGAAGACCCTCATTAGGCCTTCTTTCCCATTCCACTCCTCTATTCTTTATCATGGTTACCTATTTAGCATATGAATAATTATAATCCCTATTATGTATTGTTATCAGGACCAGCAAATCCCAGCCCCTGTACAGACCTCTTTCCTTACCATGGGACTGTATCAGATCCTCCTGCTAAGGTCAGGACTACTTTCTTTCCCAGTTGTCTTGGAGTTGTGGGGTTCAAGTGGATTGTGATAGATGAAGCTAGAGAGAGAGAAGCAGCCTTCCACCAAGGGAGTTTTTGTGTTCTTATTTTCTTATACATTTTTTTTCTTGGGAGGTAATAAGCCTCTTTCAATCATCCTTCAGATGGGGAGAGGGATTATATTATTACATAAAGGTTTTATTCAGTTCACTTCCATTATCCTAATTAAAGGAAATTTTCTTGTCATCTGCAAATTGGTGAATGGTTAGACTCAAATTTTGTGACCTTGAAAATTTCAACTTTTCTCTTATTTTTATAGTATTTCAGTGGGAGTATCAAGGGGCTGTCTCACAGGTGAAGGTAACAAGCCAGACCGGACCAAGAGTATTTATTCTTTTTGAACACATTTAGCTTGGAAGTACCTGCCATATTTGCTAAAATATTTGACAGTGCAGAAAAACATTATACAACAGTGATGCCCCTGTGCTGGATGATGTTCTTCTCTATCAGAATGAAGTTCCCACACATTTTTCTAACTCTTGCTAAAGTTGTCATGCTGCTTAGAGTTTCTGATCAATCTAAAAACCACTGATCCCATCAAATGGCCAAAGAAGAATGAAAGGTATGTCCTTTTTTTATTACTTTTATTGGTACGTTTCAGGTATACAATATAATGACATTCTTCATTGGAAATTTGCACCTTTACATAATCTCTCTTGGTTCTTATTTTTTCTTCATTCCCCTGCCCTCCCTTCAACCCCTCCATCCCTCCCTTTTTACAAATACTTTGTTTCCTTTTTTTCATTTTTTCATATTAATTCCATTCCCTTCTTTCCTTTCCCCTCCCCCTCCCCCTTCCCCTTCCCCTTTGTGCCTTTTCTTCCTATTTCACATTATCTATTGTACTTTTTAGTCTTTATTTACACTTTCAGTTTCTCACACCAGAGAAACTATTCAGTATTTACACATGTATGTCCTATTTATATCACTTAAGAGTATCTCCTCAATATGCATCCATTTAGCTATAAATGCCTCTAGTTTCTCATTTTTTATGGCTGAGTAGTACTCCATTTTATAAAAAAACCCACATTTTCATTATCCAGTCTCCAGTTGATGGGCACTTGGGCTGCTTCCAAGTTTTAGCTATTACAAACTGCGCTGCTATGAACATGGATGCACATATATCACTGTGGTATGATTCTTTTAATTCTTTGGGGAAGACCCCCAGCAGGGGAATAGCTGGGTCAAATGGGACTTCCAGCCCTAGTTCTTTGAGGTATCTCCATACTGATTTCCATAGTGCTTGCACCAGTCTACACTCCCACCAGCAGTGGAGCAGGGCTCCTCTTTGCCCACAGCCCCACCAGCATTTGTTATTGGTTGATTTCATAATAGCAGCCATTCTATCTGGAGTGAGGTGAAATCTCAGTGTTGTTGTCATTTGCATCTCTCGAATGATCAGTGATATTGAAATTTTTTCATATGCTTATCTGCTATTTCTACTTCTTTGTCTGAGAAATGTCTGTTCATTTCAGATGCCAATTTTTGGATTGCGTCTTTAAATTTGGGAGGTCTGATTTTTGTAAGTTCTTTGTAGATTCTAGATAGTAGACCTTTGTCTGAGGAACAGCAGGTGAAAATTTTTTTCCCACATTGTGGTTTGTCTCTTCACACTGTTGGTGGTTTTTCTTGCTATGCAGAAGCTTTTTAATAAGAGATCCCACTTGTTTATTGATTGTGTTAGCTCACAGGTAACTGAGGTTTTGTTCATAAAAATCTTTTCCTACACCACCGTCTTCAACAGTTCTACCTAACCTCTGTTCAAGCTGGTTCAGAGTTTCTGTTTTAATGTTTAGATTTCTATTTTAGTTTAGTGCATGGTGAGAGAGATAGGTCTAGTTTTAATCTTTGACAAGTTGAAACCCAGTTTTTCCAGCACCATTTATTAAAGAGGCTATATTTCCTCCAGTGATGGTGTTTGACTCCTTTGTCAAAGATGAGGTGGCTGAGTGTGTCTGGCCTTGTTTCTACATCTTCTAATCTGTCCCACTGGTCCTCAGGTCTGTTTCTTTGCCAAAAGCAGGCTGTTTTTATCACAATAGCTTTGTAATATAGTTTCAAGTTGGGGGTTGTGATAACCCCTGCCATGTCTCTGTTGCCTAGGATTGCTTTAGCTATTCTAGGTCTCCTCTTGTTCCAAATGCATTTTTGGATTGTTTTCTCAAGGTCCATGAAGTATGCTGCTGAGATTTCCATTGGGATTGCATTGAATCTATATAGCAGTTTTGGAAGTATGGCCATTTTCACTATGTTGATCCTTCCTACCCAGAAGCAAGGGATGCCTGTCCATTTTCTGGTGTCCTCTTCAATCTCTCTTTTCAGAGTGCTATAGTTTTCCGAGAAGAGGTCTTTGATTTCTTTCGTTAGGTTGATTCCTAGTTATTTCAGTTTTTTGGATGCTATTATGAAAGAAATTGTTTGCCCTATTTCTCTCTCAGTGAGTCCGTTGTTCGTGTAGAGGGAAGCTATTGATTTTTGTGTGTTGACCTTGTATCCAGCTACTTTACTGAATTTAGTTATTAAGTCTAAAAGACTTTTGGTGCAGTTCTTGGGGTCTTCTATATAGAGTATCATGTCATCTGCAAATAATGACAATTTGACTTCTTCATTTCCTATCTTTATTCCTTTTATTTCTTTCTCTTGTCTAATTGCCACGGGTGATATTTCCAAAACTATATTGAACAGAAATGGTGATAGTGGACATCCTTGTCTTGTTCCTTATTTTAGTGTAAGGATTTCATTTTTTGACCATTTAGTATGATATTGGCTGTTGGTTTTTCATAGATGGCTTTTATCAGATTGAGGTAGAGACTATCTACTCCAATTTTTTGTAGAGTTTTTATCATAAATGCATGTTGGATTTTTTCAAATGCTTTTCCTGTGTCTATGGAGATAATCATATGGTTTTTGTCCTTGGCTCTATTGATATAGTGTATTACATTGATTGATTTTCATATATTGAACCATCCCTGCATCCCTGGGATGAATCCCACTTGGTCAGGGTGTATGATCTTGATGATCTTCTGCATTCTGTTTGCCAGTATCTTATTAAGGATTTTTGCATCTATGTTCATTAGTGAGATTGGCCTATAGTTCTCCTTTTCGGTTGGGTCTTTCTCTGCTTTGAGGATCAAGGTGATGCTTGCTTCCAGGAATGAATTTGGGAGCATTGCTTCCCTTTCAATTTCATTGAAGAGTTTAAAGAGTAGTGGCAGTAGTTCCTCTCTAAATGTCTTGTAGAATTCAGCAGTGAAGCCATCAGGCCCTGGGCTTTTCTTAGTTGATAAGTTATTAATTACATTTTCAATTTCATTGGTTGATATTGGGTTGTTCAGAATTTTTAGGTCTTCTTCATTCAACTTTGGTAATTCATACGTATCTAGGAATCTGTCCACTTCTTCTGTGTTTTCCATCTTATTGGCATATAGGTTCTGGAAATAGGTATTGATGATCCTCTGGATTCCTGCTGGGTCCATTGTAATTTTACCCTTTACATTCCTAATTGCATGGATTTGGGCCATTTCTTTCTTTTTTTCTGATAAGATTGGCTAAGAGTTTGTCAATTTTGTTTATTCTCTTGAAGAAGCAACTCTTGGCTTCATTGATTTTTTGTATTGTTCTCTTAGTCTCCATTGCATTGATTTCTGCTCTGATCTTTGTAATTCCCTCCCTGGTATGAGCTTTGGGTTTTTCCTGCTCTTCTTTTTCTAGAAGCTTGAGGTTCAGCATCAGGTTGTTTAATTGGGCTCGCTCTGTTTTCCTAATATGAGTGTTCACTGTTACGAATTTCCCTCATGAGACAGCTTTCCGATATGTTGTATTGTCATTGTCATTTAATTGAAGGAACTGTCTGATTTCTTCTTTAATTTCCTCTGTGACCCATTGGTTATTTAGAAGTCTGTTGTGCAGTTTCCATTTGTTTATGAAATTCTTGTGGTTTCTTTTGCTATTTATGTCCAATTTCATGGCACTATGGTCTGACAATAAATGATATGTATTGACTTATCTTTTCATGACTTTTTCTTTTTGTTGGATTATCCCCCTTTGTGTTTAATTTCTTGTCGTACTTGACAGATTCATTCTGCTGGGCTTCCTGGGGTTGTGATCTTCATTGTCTTTTCCTAGGATATTGTCTAAAATTTTTTGGAGGGCTGGTTTGGTATTCATGAAGTTCCTAAGGTGCTCTTTGTTACGAAAGTATCTTATTTGTCCATCCAGTTTGAAAGATAGTTTTGTAGAGCACATCAATCTAGGTTGGAGCCTGTTTTCCTTTAGGGCTTGAAATACATCATTCCAACCTTTTCTTCCCTTGAGGTTTTGTGTTCAGAAGTCTACTGTGATTCTGATGGGCTTTCCTTTGTATGTGATTTGTTTATTTTCTCTAACTGCTTGTAGAATTTTATTCTTCTCCTGGCTTTCTGGAATCTTAACTATTATATCTCTATGTGTAGATTTTTTTTGATCACAGGTAGTTGGAGTACTATATGCCTCACTTACCTGTATGTCAAGTTTTTTTTCCCTACTTGGGAAGTTTTCTGCCATCACTTTTGTGAACTGTTTTTTTATGTCATCTGCACTCTCTCCTGTTTCTTCACTGACTCTGATCAGTCTCATGTTATTCTTCTTTGCATCGTCTAGCAGCAGCTGGATTGATTTCTCGGGGTCCCTTAATGTGTTAAAGAAATTTTTCTTTTCCTGGTCACTAATTGCAATCTTATCTACTATATCTGAAATTCTGACCTCACATTGGCTCATTCTGCTGCATAAACTTTGAATGGAGTTTTTAATCTCCTGGACATTTGTTTGCATGTGTTTTATGGATTCCATTTTTTTCCTATGTTGGGATTCCATCATGTTCCTCAGCTCCTCTATTTTTTTATCTGTGTCCTTTCTAGATTTATTAATCATGTCTTGTACTGTGGGCACAATCTCTGGTGTTATATGAGAAATTATTTCTGATTTCATTTTTTTCCAGATGCTCTTTTTTTGCCAGTGCAGGGAGTCCAGGTGGTTGAGTATCAGATTGTTCCATCTTGTTTTCCTTTGAGGTTACTTTAGGTGATCTGGGAGTCTGGTTGTGAGACTTTTTTAAGTGTCTTCTCATATCAACGGGGTTGGGGTATGTGTGCTGCTGGCACCTACGCGGCTCACCTCATTGGCTCTGGGGGCAGTCATATGGCAGCCTGGAAGGTTCACCTCTTCTGCCCTGGGGGTGGCTCTGCTGTTCAGCACTGGGCACCATGGTATGGTTGCCCGGAAGGTTCACCTCCTCTATGCTGGGGCAGCTTTGGTCCTCGATGCTGTGGGCGGTCAAAAGGTATATCTTATTTGCCATCTCTCAGCACACACTTAATAAAAGTGTTACATAGACCACTACCCAAAAATTTAATCCATATTTCTTAGGTGTTTTATAACATGGAAACAGGAACCATGGTTACTGACTAGGGTTCAGGAGACCAGGTGACATAACTTAGCCTGTTGAACCTGTCTGGGCTCAAAATATGGTATCTTGAAAACATGGTGTCTGCGTGTGCTGAGTATTTTGAGCTGGATGACAGTAGGAGACTGCAGAGGCAGGACTAGTTATCTTTAGTCTTTCTCTGCCCACCTTTTGTCCCTGAAGGAGGTCATAGAAACTCCAATTCCTTTCCCTTGAAGTAAGCCATAAAACTTGGGAAGGTCACTTTCTGTTTTCATCCTTTCTCCCCAGGAAACAATTAGAAGACAGGTGGCCTACTATGTACTTGGGAGCCTAGAAGAGTCTGAAGAGATAGTCCTTGCTAAGTCCACTTGCCTCGGTTTATCACCATTGGCTTTTATCCCCCTTGTATCCAGTTATACTTCTACATTCTTCATCTTATGTAAACATAAAAATACACAGTTTTCCCTTGGTTTTGGGGTCTTCATTTCTGAAGGCTCTTATGTCACATGAATCAGTGATAAATAAATTTCTTATGGTTTTATTAATTAGTCTTTGGATCTCTAGCCATGAACCTTGCAATGAGTGAGGAAATGGCATTACATTTTATTCCCTACTAAATCTTTATTTATATTTAATCCTTTTGGAAATGGCTCATTAAAACAAATGAAAGAAGTTAGTTTAGATGATTGTAGAATATATACCTTCTTTTTTGTACTATAAATCAACATTCGTGAATTGATTTAAATGCACACTTCAGTCATTTATTTGAAAATTTAAAGAAATGAAGCAGATGGAATTCAGCTACCCAGCAAGCTTCTGAGGTTTGATTATTCAGATGATTAAGATGCTGTTTGTCAACTCAAGTTTACCATCCCTTTTAATTATATAGATAATCAAACTAAGAACTGCTAATTCTGTCTCCTAACTATTAATTGTTTGTAATTACCTACAAATTAAAACTGCATGTGCAATTAACTCTAAGAATTAATTGATACAAGGGGATTGATAAAAGGAAAGAAGAATGAGCTTAGCATGAAAGACACTCTGGGGACCCTGGACCACTGAACCCAGTGGTGTCTTTTGTTTTGTCATGTTCTAATAAAGATGCATTACAATTTCCTTGAGACTTCCTTAGGCTCATAGAGGCATTGAATAGACTGTTACTTAACAGCCTTTGGTTTCTTGGTTGACGAAAACAGTATATTTGAAGTTTGAATATCTATTGTCTTTCGCTGATATTCAAATGAATCAAACAAATCTATCATTTGCAGTATGGAGGAAATGTATGTCATTACAAAAATTATAGAGTGGTATGAATGTTCTTTTTTTTTTAACTAGCTAAGATTCTTTTTACCTTTCTTTTCTTCTTTTCTCCTTCTCTGGCAAGAATATGTCTGTAGTATATAGAATCTTACAGTTTTCTGTGAGTCATTTATGTAATTTAAGTTACTAAAATAACTATGCTTATTAGGTTTTAGAAATATCTTCCACCTGTGTAAATAATTTGCTCATTATTATCTACATTAATCTGAATAAAAATGGAGAAGAAATAAAACCCACCTCCACCTGAAAACATGATTAGAAATGTCAGGATTATACTAGAAAGCAAGGAAAGAAGGACCGGTACAAAATATTTGGCCCTGGGAAAAAAGCAGAATTTTAGACCTCCATTGTAAAGGGTTCTGTTTTTTCATGTAGTTTTCAGTTGCACTGCACAGAACTTTTCACTTTTACAGTTTTGCTGGTTGGCTTCTCTGTCAATGCCAAATAGGTGCCTGGATGTAGGAGCTCACAGATGCACATGCTTGGGGCATGGCACTATATTCTGCTCTATGGTGCATATGAGTTAGAGACATACAGTTAAGGTTATACATGGCAAGTAGATAGAAGACAGCAAAATAGGGTGAACTTGTGCTATAATAATAATTTTTATAAGAGTCTATAATAAGTATTGAGGAAATGTAATCAGGAAGACAGCACTATGAGTAGTGATTTAACAAAAAATTGTTTTTCAATGTTCAAGAATAACTGCTATTTAATTCACTCCATGTTAAACTGATATAACTATTTTGGTTTCTTTCCAATTTTGAGTATTGCTTTTTCCCAGATATTTAAATCTGACACTATTTTATCTTGTCCTGCTGGCTGATAAGTGGGACTACTAATAACGTATTTATTTTTTCAGCTGTCAGCATGCAGCGTGTCCTTGTTCCCATGTGTACTTGCCTGCACACATGCATGTAGAATTCAGTCTTTATTTTTCCCTGGTATTATTTGTGAATACTGTTGACTCTGGGAAGGGTCTGTGAAGGATTAGTCTGAAATATGACCTTGGTTTTCTTCAAACTCTCAGCTTATAACTTTCAACCGACTTTGTGGAGTAAACTGGAATTTGTTGCGTGCCACCTTGTATGGCTGTTGTCCGAGGAGGGAATCATTAGCATACATCAGTATGTGAATGATTACCTTGAGGGCTTTCATGGAGGCTTTATTGCTTTCTGAAGTGGAAAAGTTACAGCTTTACTTTCTAGTGTGATACCTATATACTGGAAAAATAATGCATGCTCTTCTTGACTGCCTAAGTCTGTTCTGTGGGTAAACAAGAGAAAATGTTTGGAAATGCCCTGGGCTCTGTTGTAAAAATGAGTTGTGTAGCTTTGTGTTCTGCAGTGATTGGGAAGATCCCCTCTTTACCTGTGATGTTTCACCTTTTGAGAGCAATTCTTAGAGTGTTTATATAGCTAGTTTACTCACATTATTAATGAACCAGAAACACAGAATCATTCCAGGTAAGATACTGTCCTTGCCCCAGGGGAGTTTATTAATTAACAAGGGAGATTGGAAAGAGAAGCTCAATTATCTAAAATATGCGAGAATGCTTATTGTGGAAGTACATTAAGGGAAGTGGGGAGGTCAAGTGCAATGCTCTGAAGTTGGGGAATGCTTTGAATTAATCAAGATGCGTTCATAATAATGTGAGGGCTCCTGCACCCACCTCTAGTAACTCTTGGGTTATTCTTTTATACCCTCTTGGGCTTATAAAGATCCCAAATTAAAATATAAAGTATACAGCCTTTCCTTTCCTATCATCTTCTCAGATACTAATTTTCTCAGGTCTTTTTCTTGTAATTGGCATTTGCTTTCATTAAAGAATTTCACTTATTCTCTTTGAGTTTTGATTGAAATATATCACTTGTTATGTTGCCTTTTCAAGAGATTTTGCTTTTTTTGATTAAGGGCAGAGATTCTTTTGACTGAATGGGTGAAATACATGTAAAAAATAAAACCTGGTAGGATGTGTGTATATTTATTGGAATATATCTAAGGTAACACATTTTCATTGTTTTATGTTACTTCTCTGTCTTTCTGTAGGGCACCTAACTTATGATACTATGAATAAATTGAATCAATTAAATGTTAGACTGAATTATTTCTGAGCTTTCCCTAATTTCTATGACATTAACCAGTCCATGGATGATTCTATTAAATTGAATGTACCAGGAAAATATATGTATATAAATAAGTATTAGAAAGTTGAAATTAATTTAATTCACTTGGATGGCAGGATTGAACTAAAGTTTTTTGTTTTTCAAACAATTAGTATTTCTGAGAAATGATTGGACAAGTAAGTTTCTTTTGGGGGGAAGGATTGGGGATTAAACATAGGATTTTCACTATGAGCTACATCCCTACCCATTTTTATTTTGTATTTCAAGACAGAGTCTTGCTAAATGGCTGAATTGCTCAGGCTGGGCTTGAACTTACAGTCCTCATGCCTCAGCCTGCTGGAGTGCTGGGATTATAGGCTTGTGCCTGGCTCTAGAGAAGTAAATCTTAAATGTTCCCATAATGAAAAAAACACTACTGCAGAAATTTTAGGAGACAACTGCCATGAGGCAGAAGAAATATGGGATATCTGCTAGCCAACCTTTTGTCCTTTCAGTATTTACCTTAAAACTTTGAATGATTTCATTTACTTTGCAACTTCAAGCCTTATGCCTTTATAATAATTCTCAGTTTTCCTTTAAAGAACTTTCGTAGTGGATAAGTTTTCCTTTCATTTTTATAAATGCTATTTGCAAATATGATTTTGCTTTAACCTTTCTTTTAAAAAGAAGTCAATGTTCTTGAAGAGAAGAGGGAGAATGAACTTATTAGTTTTCTAATGGGCACACTATGCAATAAAAACATTGGAGCTTTACTGTGTGAAGGAGCCAATGAATTGAAGCCTCTCTTTATACAATGCTATCACTTTTTCATTTATCAATGATTAGATGACAAAATGTGACTTCAACATAGAATACTGAGCTCATTAAAGTGATTTGCTTCCTTCTTTGTCATATTAAGCCATATGATTGGTGAGTACATTTTTTCTGGGCAAATATTACTTTAAACTATATCAATATTTCTAACAGACCAACCATTTGATGATTGGAGAGGAATTGTGCCAACAAAATCTTTCCATTTACCTTGTATCTCCAGTTGGAGTTTCTCTGGATCATCAGGAATGTTTCAAAACTACTGTACTGTAAGTATTTTAAATCTAGCAAAATATTGGGTTAATTTTAGTGAAAACATGAAATTTTACTAGGTACCTTTTTAATTCCTAAGATAATTCTCCATTGAAATATGTCTCATTCCTTGAAGCAATATTTTAGTTCTGTTACCATGTGTTGTGTAAGTCTCAGTGCAAAATATGTGTATTTTTTTAATTCAGTGAGCATTGGTCAAAGTGATCACCACATGGTTTGCCTCAAATGTGCTAGTCCAGCAACTGTTTTTGTGTGAGTACATGGAGTAGCCAGCAAGTATAATGGAGGCTAGTGGAGAATGGAGACATTAGAAGCATGACAATGGAAGAATTAAAAAAATCCATAGTTAATTTCCTGACTTAACCAGTGAGGGCATTTTTAAATGAAGACTCTAAATGAGGATTCTAAATGTGGCCTGAAAGTAGAATTGGGACTTTATTTATCTATTTGTAAATACACACACTAGAAGAAATTCATGTGTTCAGACATGTTATCAACAATTTCTTAAAAGACCATAAAGTTTTTATTTTATAACGTGGTGTTTTATAGTATCTGTATACTGTATACATCAGAGTTTCTTAACATCTCTCAAGTGTTCTGTCCCGTATATGAATATGTCTGTCTCATTTTTTATCTTTCTCTCTTTGTTCTTTTCATGTCACTGATTATTTTTTTCTTGACTTGCCATTTGATGCCATAACAAAATATCATAGATTAGATGGATTAAATAACAAAAATTAATTTTCTCACTGATCTGGAGGCTGAAAGCCAAAGACCTCATTGCTGGCAGAATCAATTTCTCCCAGGCCTCCTTGGCTTGCAGACCTTTGCATTGTGTCTGTGTCCTTGCATGGCCTTCCTCCGGAAGCTTGTGTCCTTGCTTTTCTTCTTGCTTTCTGTAAGGCCATCAGTCACGTTGGACTAGAGCTTCATCCTGAGGCCTGCAGTTAGCCTTTTTTAGCTCCTTAAAGGCCCTGTCTCCAAATGAATTCACACTGAGGTCAGAATCCTTGCATATGGATTTTGAGAGGACACCGTTAAGCTGACAGCACCATAAGACAACAGAAATATGTTAAATTTCCTCCACCTATTGAATAGTTCTTGTTCTGTCATTTAAACAAAACAGATGTTGAGTTTTTATATTTTTATAAAACCAAAACTGTAAACCAAAACTTTAAAAGTATTTCATACTTAGCTTGTGTTGCTAAATTTTTTATGCATCAAATTTACTAAAACTAAACTACTGTTGTCCTTTTTTTTAATATGGGGAAATTATATGGATGATAAGGAAAATTGTATGAATTCAGACAATGAAATTATATAAACATTATATTTCTTAAAATGCTAAGTTATACAACTATTGTTGAAACATATTTACCAATCTACTATTTTCAGAACATATTTATTAATCACAGTATATGATTATATGTCATTGGTAGCTAATAGTATGTAGAATTCTAATGCCTGTATACCCTTATCAAAAATAGAGTCCATAGAAAGTTGTTTTCATTATATTCTAGGAAAGGTAAAAGAATGAACTAAAGTTTCTAACCTCTCTTCCCTGCCCTGGTTTACATTAATTTAGAGACTGCTTTGAGTTGTATTGGGAAGTACATTGAAACATTTTTTGAGAAATATCTCTGGAAAAGTTATACTTGACTGTGGAGAGGTCCAAATGCAAGATTTGTGTATTCATTGTTGAGTGGAAAACCAGGAAAATAAAAGATTATTGACATCTAGGAAGTGCATGAGTAACAATAGGCCTTTTGTATAAGTCCAATTAAAGAGAAGAAGGCTGTATCTTATGTTGGCATACGATCTGCATGTGCATATGTGTGTGGATGTGTAAAAGCGGGTAAATGTAAACTCTCACATTTGTTTTGGCTGCATTTCTACCATTAGAAGTCTGAATGGTTTATTTTAATGAAAATTCCTCTTTATCATTCAAAATACTAACACTTATAGTAGAGATCAAACATCAAGTTTCAAGTTGTATTTTTTCTTTTTAAAAAATCAGTCTCATGAAAAATTGTTTTGTAGATTATACATAACATAGACTTTACCATTTTAACTATTTTCCATGGTATTAAGCACACCCCCATTGCTGTGTAATCATTACCACCATCCATCTCCAGAACTTTTCGTCTTTCCGAACTAAAACCCATTACTTATTAAACTCTGATTTGCTTAATCCATCCCTAATTCTCCTGGCAACCACTACTCTACTCTCTGTCTTTGTGAACTCGATTGCTCTAGGTACCTCAAATAAACAGAATCAGGTAGTACTTGTTCTGTTTTGACTAGCTAATTTTGCTTAGCATAATGTCTTAAAGGGCTCAACCCACTTGTATCATGTGTCAGAATCTCCTTTCTTGTTAAGGCCCAATAATATTCTGCTGCATGTGTACATTTTGTTTATCCATTCATACACCAGTGGACATTTGAGTTACTTTTCACCTTTTGAATATTTTCGACAATGCCATATTATTTTCCCCAGTGATTGTACTATTCTCCATTCCCAGTAGCAATGCACTAGAGTTCCAGTTTCTCCACATCCCCACCAACACTTGTTATATTTTCTGGTGTTTTAAATCCTAATGGATGTGTACTGGTAAGTCATCTTGATGTGGATTTGTTTAATCAGGTAAGAAGACAAAATGTAACTAGAAATAAAGGAGGCTGCATTGTTAAAGAGGAGGGGAAACAAGGACCTATGCTTGATTTTATTGGAGGAGAGACAAATAACAACACATTTTGCTTTGAAGCATTCTTTACAGCTTTGCTCCTCTCTTATAAAAGCCTTCACTTGCTCAAATAAGAAAGTCACTATGGAAATATTTCTTTAGGCAAAAAGAACACTTTTCCTTTCAAGCCTTAAGTGTTTTTAAAAAAATATATTTTGTATCCTTACAGGTTTTTAGGTCTAATTACCCAAACAATAATTCAGTAATGGCATACATATTCATGCTTTAGGCAAGTTTCATTTCTTCAACCATAGGTTTATTCTATTAGAATTCTATTACAATTTCCAATAATTTTAAGCAATGGCACGTGAGTTTTAAAAAACTTCTTTATATGAAGTAAAAAAAGAAAAATGCATCCTGAAGAAACAGTTTCTGGTGTCATTTCTTTATGGCCTCTGAATTACTGAGGTATTTATAGCCTTAATTATCTTAAAAGATAATATTTATCTAAGGTAAGTGAGATCTGTGGATATAAAATATCATACAACATAAAAATGTAATATTATATTGGAATCAGGTAGGAAAGACCACCACCTCCAACTTTCTGCTGCAGTTTCATGCCATAACTTTTCTTTAAAAGGTTGGCTAACTTTATGATAATGTGTGAAGCAGTCTTGAAACTCACAACCAGTGAGGCTTGTAGTTACAGTACAAAAAAAAAAGAGCTTGGTTATTTATCAGTATCTGATGTATAAAATTTAATGCGTGTGTCAATAGTGCTATTAAAAACAGCACATAGCTAAGATGAGGACAAATATTTACAGAATTTTGAATATGTAGTTAGTTTCTAGCTAATATTTCAAAACAAGAGTAAGTGAAAAAACTTATTCACTAGTTGTCAGTAAGGCAAGACTTTCTTCCATTGACTAATTTTCAGTGATGCAGTGGCCATAGGGATTGGCAGGTGTCCCTGAAAGACAGTGTGGCACTTAGTGCTGCCCCAGGAGAGGGAAACAAGCGAAGCTGCGTGTGTGTGGGCACGCACTGGGAATGGTGGTGATTCGGTCCATGGGTAAAGGGTAGAAGTTTCCCCCAGCAGAAAGAGCAGAAGTGTTTGTCCAAGGTGGGAAAGCAGAATGCATCTCCAGAGTTTAAGGAATGTGTGGCTGGAGCTCAGCATGCCAGATGAAAAGTAGCAAGAAATGACACTGAAGAGATCAGCCAGGAACTAGCATCAAGAGCTTGGGAGACCTCTTCTACGACTTTGTGCACAGTCACTTTCTCTTCCGCTTCTTACCTTCAACCCTTCTGACCTTGATACTTGGAAATAGAGGATTATAAACATAGGATTCGGTCTCATTAACTGTTTACATTATGAATCATTTTCGATTTCAAAGAGCACATTGTGGGCCTTCTTGACCTGAGAATGTTCAGTCTCCACTCCCAATCCTCCAAGTGGATGAAAGGGAAAGAGAAAAAGGCTTGCTGGTCCTATTTTTGTTAAAATTCTTATAAGTTCATCTAATAAACACCATAAAAAACTGTTAGTTTTGCAGAAACATATCTTTTAGAAATGAGAGAAATTTTAAATGTAACTTCAGTTGCTCAATTTAGGCTCATTTTGACCATAAAAAGGATTGATTTTAATAGATGAAATATCTTAGCATTTTTTGGGGGGGGGGGTAAATGTTCTTGAGCCAGTTCAGTAAAAAAAGGATCATAAAGAATCTAAAGAGAACTTTTTCTTTTAAATTGGAAGTTTTGATGTCATTTTATAATTCTTTGCCAAAGTGTACTGTCACAAAATTATGACACTTAAAGGATTTTGTTTGTATAATGAAAAGTATTAAATTCACTTTTATTTTATAAAACATAATTGCACATTTCTTTTCCTACATAAATACAAAAGATTTCCTACATCATCATGTCTTCTCTCTGCTCTTTTCTTCCTGCTTCCAAAATAAAATGTTGGAGGAGGTATTGCAATTTTTTTCATATGCTTGATTTTCTCACCATGAGTTATATTTGACAGAAGATGGTCATCTGATTTTCCAATTTTTCTATGAATTAGCCCAAATCATCACTAATTCTAAATTTAAAGTTTCTGTTTATTCGGATGTTTCTTATAGTCATTTTGGTTAAAAACTAAGTTACTTTTTAATAATCCTATAGTATGCTTGGAACTCAGGTCCTGCATTAATAGTTGAGTGACTATATATTTTTGACATTTTGAAACAGCATCCCAGCCAATTGGTCTTACCTATTTTTTTCTTTGTTTATTTTTCAGTATTATTACATGGAGTAATAGTCCTCAATATTGTACATTATCTTTGAACTTCAAATTTTAATTTGAAATGCATATTTTTTCCAATAAGTTTATTGGTACATTTTAGGTAAACAATACAGTTACATTCATCATGGGGATCTTGTACCTTTACATGAGTCTCTTGGTTCTTATTTTTTTTCCCCTTCCCCTTCCCTCCCCTCACCCCCTCCACCCTTCCCTATTTGCAAAGACTTTGTTTCCATTTTTTTCCTTTTCTCATATTTTTTCTTTTCCCTTCTTTCCTTTCCCCTACCCCTCTCACTTCCCCTGCTCCTTTAGACCTTTTCTTCCTATGAAATGCATATTTCTTGTTCTATGAAGTATTAAAGTTTTAAATCTTTATGACAACATAGTTATTTACTAGTTAATTACTGTGTAATTTACATAGAGTTAAAGGCCCACATTTCTATAGTGCTGCTATCTTGCAGCAGTGTCAGCTTTGACTGAAGTATATTTTTGTAACTATCATTTATTTTATAGGATTGAATCTTTCCTTCTAGGTAGAAATTTCTAGTGTTATTCCAGTTAAAAGATACTTTTTAGGAAAAATAAAGGAAGTGCTCCTTGACAAATTCCTTTAGCAATGAATAGGTCAAAAATATAATTGACTATTCTCACAAAGATTTAGAAGAGAGCCCTCTTGGCAAATGAAAGACCCGGACTATACTATTGCTTGGATTTTCTTGGGTGCCACCACCTTGTAACGTTGTAGTCTCATCCACAGTAAATGATTCTCAAATGTGGAGGAGCAGGTAAGTTAATACAATTTTACATTTGTATTTTGGGACAATTTAATTTCTTTAGAGAGAAATCTTAATATATGCTTCCCATTTCTTTTATTATAAAAGAACATTGAAATTTTACTTTTGGGTGTCAACCTCACATCATTTCTTTACTGTAGAAGACAAAAGATTCAACCCAGTTCTCTCAGTCAGAAATGGCCCTTTGTTCTGAGATCTCCTCAGGTGGGAGAGAAGCTTGAGGAACCCCGTGCCCCGAGCCCCGAGCCCAGAGGTGTAAGTCATAGTGTTGAGAGTAGTTCCAGCTCTGAAATTACCAGTCAGCGTGTATATTCTTTAGGTAATCTAGAGTGCAGCTGTTTCCAAAACCCGAATGAAAACATGAAAAGTTGTATATAGAGAGCATTTTAGCAGATATTAGATTAAGGAAATGAACAGACTGTACCTGCCCTGGGGAATCCCTGTCTCCCCCCACTGCCACCTCTTGGGAAGCTAAGTACACTTGTTCTCTAGTAAAGGAACATTAACTAAATTTCTTAAAAAGTAATGATAGAGAACAAACTGTAAAAAGGCAGCCAAAAAAGGCAAACATCTGTTACTGAACATGTCTCACTTGACTTCCTTTTAATGTTCTTAGGAATAAATTTATGAAGTAGGGAAGGTTTAGCACTAATTAGTTTGTTTTCATCAAACAAAATGCACCAGACATGGATGTTGAATATGAATGAAAACTTCAATAGTAGTAATAATTACATAAAGAAAGCTCTGGTAGCCAGGGCTGTGGCCATAAATTTTGCATATTAGTGTGGCTGTTACTATTGTATTGATTTAGATTGGCGGTAATTTGCTTATTTAAATGATCAGAAAAAATGTTTTTAAAATGTCATGTATTAATTAAACAATAGAAGAGTTAGGCAAAATACTTTCTTTTCAATTTTTTACCTTTAGGCTAATTAGATGTTAGAATAATTTGGGATGAAAAATATAGAGCTACTCAAAGCCAAAGTTTTATATCACAAACAGTAGCGATAGTAATAGTTATAGCACATACTATTTGTTCAGATTTGTAACCATTTCTTGGAACTCTTGGGACCACGCAATTTTAGGAATTCAGAAAATTTTGAATTTTAGAAGGAAAAGAAGATAAGTGTATCTGCCATCAAATCTGTAATTAAACAAGTTATGTTTGCAGTAAAGCATGTGAATGTTCTCATTAATTGGGAGGTAGAGGCCACTATATTGGCCTTGTATGGGTTGGTTTAAACAAGGTTTTGCCCACAAAAATCAGCAGAGTTAAATTTTGCCTTCATATGTGTTATGAAAATTTTGTTTTTAAAATTTCAGGGTCTCAGGTAAAAAATTGTAGACTTGTGGCAGCAGTAGTGATAGTAATAAGTAAGAGTAGGAGTAGTTAATGAAAGAGAATGGAGAAGATAAGGGGACACATACACAGAACACATACACTCATACACACTCATACACACACATGGAGTAAAAGCAATGTAAAAGCTGTGCCATAGTCATTGACTGGGATAGTCCAGCACTCATTAGAAAACCCTATTTTGATTGCAAGTCAGAAGGAACAAAACCATACCAGGGACAAAAAACCAAAAACCAAATAATTGTGTAAGATTTTCAAACAGTGGAGATCATAGCCATGATGAATGTTGGTAAGGGTACAGCACACTGCTCTTCAGTGATTGGCTCTTAGTCTGATTCCACTTTTATTCTTGAAACAAACATATGGGATAATTTTTAACCTCAAATTACTTCAAGGACTTGGTATTCTTCTTCATCTGCTCTTCCTTCATGTACCTGTTACTATTTATCAGCATTCTTGAAAGTCCTTTAACATTTGCCTTTTGTTATATGTTAAAATAATTTTTATAATTTATGCCTGTAGTATATATATGTATATATCTTTGAAGAAAACTCATATGATCCAAGAATAAGGAAAAATCAATCATGCTTATTATAACAATATTTTATACCCTTACTTTTTCTGTCAAAAATACTTTCTGGGGGAGTCACATGGAAGATGCCAAATCACCCCGCTACAGACAGGCAGGTTTGCCCATGCCCTACTGAGGTCCTGAGTCACACAGAACACAACGAATCAGCCCGCTGCAGACAGGCAAGTCTGTGCATGCCCTACCGAGGTCCTGAGTCACATGGAAGATGCCAAATCACCCCGCTGCAGACAGGCAGTTCTGCCCATCCCCTACCGAGGTCCTGAGTTGCACAGAACACGCCCAATCAGCCCGCTGCAGACAGGTAGGTCTGCCCACACCCTACCGAGGTCTCCAGTCACCCACAATATGCCGAATCAGCCCGTTGCACACAGGAAGGTCTGTGCACGCCCTACCGAGGTCCTGAGTCACGCAGAAGACACCGAATCACCCCGCTGCAGACAGGCAGCCACCTGGTTCCACACTACAAAGATGAAGAGGACACCAGACCACCAGACCAAGGTACTGAGTCCCACTGTTCCTGGTCTAGAGGTAGGGGCTTCCCGGTCACCATCCCTCCTGCTGCTCCCAGCCCAGAGGAAAGGGCTTTTGGGTCACCATCCCTACCTCTGCTCCTGGCCCCTGTCCCACCTCTCCCAGGTCAGAGGAGGTAATTGGTGCAGGTGCTAACAGCCCCCCACCCCAGTCAAAATGAGAAAACACATAAGTAAGTCTCAAAACCAGACTTCCAGATCACCTACAGAAACCCCAAAGGGAAATGAGATGGAACACTCTGATATTCAACCACCTGGACCCACTGAACTGGCAACAAAAGGGGATCTGGAAATAATGAAATCAGAAATAATTTCTCATATAACAGGAGAAATTGTGCCCCTAGTGCAAGACATGATTAATAAATCTAGAGAGGAGCTTAGGAACATGATGGAATCCCAACATAGGAAACAAATGGAATCCATAAAACAGATGCAAATACATTTCCAGGACATGAAAAACTCCATTGAAAGTCTACACAGCAGAATGAGCCAATGTGAGGACAGAATTTCAGATATAGAAGATAAGATTACAATTAGTGACCAGGAAAAGAAAAATTGCTTCAAAATTGTAAGGGAACATGAGAAATCAATCCAGCAGCTGCTAGATGATGCAAAGAAGAATAACACAAGACTAATTGGGCTCAATGAAGAAACAGGAGAGAGTGGAGATGACATAAAAAATCTCTTCACAGAAATAATGGCAGAAAACTTCCCAAGCAGGGGAAAAGAACTTGACATACAGATAAGTGAGGCATATAGGACCCCAAATAGCCTTGATCAAAAAAAATCTACACATAGGCGTATAATTGTTAAGATTCCAGAAACACAACAGAAGAACAAAGTTCTCCAAGCAGTCAGAGAAAAGAAACAAATCACATACAAAGGAAAGCCCATCAGAATCACACCAGACTTCTCAACACAAACCCTCAAGGCAAGAAGAGCTTGGAGTGACATATTCCAAGCCCTAAAAGAAAACAGCTTCTAACCCAGATTGATGTACCCTACAAAACTATCTTTCAAAATGGATGGAGAAATAAGATACTTTCATGACAAAGAGCACCTTAGGAACTTTGTGAATACCAAACCAGCACTCCAAAGAATTTTACACAATAGCCTAGGAACAGACATTGAGGATCACAACCCCAGGAAGCAAAGCAGAATGAACCCATCTGGCATGACAAGAAATTAAATGTAAAAGGGGAGAACCCAACAAAAAGAAAAAGTCATGGAAATGACAAGTCAATACATTTCAGTTACAACCATCAAGATTAATGGTCTCAATTCACCAATCAAAAGAAATAGACTGGCAGAATGGGTCAAGAAGCAAAATCCAACAATATGCTGCATCCAAGAAACACACTTCATTCAAAAGGAAACTCATACACTGAAAGTTAAAGGGTGGAAAACAATACTCCATGCGACAGGAACCTCCCCAAAAAGCAGGAGTAGCTATCCTCTTTGTAGATCAAGTAGCTTTCAAACCAACACTGATTAAGAGAGATGAAGAAGGACACTACATCCTTGTAAAGGGAACAATCCAAGAGGAAGAGATGACAATCATAAATGTCTATGCACCAAACACTAGTGCGCCCAACTATATAAAACAAATACTAATGGACATGAAAAGCCATATATGCACTAATACAATTGTAGTTGGGGACCTCAACACCCCACTGTCACAAATGGATAGATCAACTAGACTAAAAATAAGTAATGAAATAATAGAACTCAATCGAACTCTTGAACAAATGAACTTAACAGATGTTTACAGAGTCTTCCACCCCACAAAATCAGAATACACATTCTTCTCAGCTGCACATGGGTCATTCTCCAAAATAGACCGCATATTCACACATAGAACAATTAAGTGCAAAGGAATTGAAGTTATCCCCTGTATATTATCAGACCATAGTGCGATGAAATTGGAGATCATAGCAAAAGAAACTCAAAAAATTTCATAAACACATGGAAATTGAACAACACACTTCTGAATAACCAGTGGGTCACAGAGGAAATTAAAGAAGAAATCAGACAGTTCCTTCAATTAAATCACAATGACAATACAACATATGGGAATCTATGGGACACAATGAAAGCAGTCTTATGAGGGAAATTCATAGCAGTGAATACGCATATTAGGAAAACAGAATGAGCCAAATTAAACAACCTGGTGCTGCACCTCATGCTTCTAGAAAAAGAAGAGCCAGACAACCCCAAAGCTCATATGAGGGAGGAAATTATAAAGATCAGAGGAGAAATCAATGCAATGGAGACTAAGAGAATGATACAAAAAATCAGTGAAGCCAAGAGTTGGTTCTTCGAAAGAATCAACAAAATTGACAAACCTTTAGCCAACCTTATCAGAAAAAGGAAAGAAAAAGCCCAAATCCATGCAATTAGGAATGAAAAGGGTGAAATTACAACAGACCCAGCAGAAATCCAGAGGATCATCAATACCTACTTCCAGAACCTATATGCCAATAAGATGGACAGCACAGAAGAAATGGACAGATTCCTAGACACATATGAATTGCCAAAGTTGAATGAAGAAGACTTAAAAATTCTGAACAACCCAATATCAACCAATGAAATTGAAAATGGAATTAAAAACTTATCACCTAAGAAAAGCCCGGGCCCTGATGGCTTCACTGTTGAATGCTACAAGACATTTAGAGAGGAACGGCTGCCACTGCTGTTTAAACTCATCAATGAAATTGAAAGGGAAGCAATACTCCCAAATTCATTCCTGGAAGCAAGCATCACCTTGATCTCCAAAGCAGAGAAAGGCCCAACCAAAAAGGAGAACTATAGGCCAATCTCACTAATGAACATAGATGCAAAAATCCTTAATAAAATACTGGCAAATAGAATGCAGAAGATCATCAAGAAGATCATACACCCTGATCAAGTGGGATTCATCCCAGGGATGCAGGGATGGTTCAACATATGCAAATCAATCAATGTAATACACTATATCAATAGAGCCAAGGACAAAAATCATATGATTATCTCCATAGACACAGAAAAAGCATTTGAGAAAATCCAACATGCATTTATGATAAAAACCCTACAAAAAATTGGAATAGATGGTCTCTACCTCAAACTGATAGAAGCCATCTATGAAAAACCAACAGCCAATATCGTACTAAATGATCAAAAACTGAAATCCTTCACACTAAAATCAGGAACAAGATAAGGATGTCCACTATCACCACTCTTGTTCAATATAGTTCTGGAAACATTAGCCATGGCAATTAGACAAGAGAAAGAAATAAAAGGAATAAAGATAGGTAATGAAGAAGACAAATTGTCATTATTTGCAGATGACATGATACTCTACATAGAAGACCCCAAGAACTCCACCAAAAGTCTTCTAGACTTCATAACCAAATTCAGTCAAGTAGCTGGTTACAAGGTCAACACACAAAAATCAATAGCTTTCCTCTACATGAACAACAGACTCACTGAGAGAGAAATAGGGAAAATAATTCCTTTCACAGTAGCATCCAAAAAACTGAAATACCTAGGAATCATCCTAACGAAAGAAATCAAAGACCTCTTCTCTGAAAACTATGGCACTCTGAAAAGAGAGATTGAAGATGATATCAGAAAATGGACAGACATCCCCTGCTCCTGGGTAGGAAGGATTAATAGAGTGAAAATGGCCATACTTCCAAAACTGCTATATAGATTTAATGCAATTCCAATTGAGATCCCAGCAGCATACTTCATGGACTGTGAGAAAACAATCCAAAAATTCATTGGGAACAAGAAAGACCCAGAATAGCAAAAGCAATTCTAGGTAACAGAGACATGGCAGGGTGTATCACAATCCCCAACCTGCAACTATACTACAAAGCTACTGTGATAAAAACAGCATGGTACTGGCAAAGAAACAGACTTGAGGACCAGTGGAACAGATTAGAAGATGCAGAAACAATGCCAGACACACTCAGCCATCTTATCTTCGACAAAGGAGCCAAACACCCTCACTGGAGAAAAGATAGCCTCTTTAATAAATGGTGCTGGAAAAATTGGGTTTCAACTTGTCAGAGATTCAAAGTAGACCTTGATCTCTCACCATGCACTAAACTAAAATCAAAATGGATTAAAGATCTAAATATTAAAATAGAAACTCTGAACCAGTTGGAACAGAGGTTAGGTAGAACCCTTGAAGATATCGGTGTAGGAAAAGATTTTATGAACAAAACCTCAGTTGCCCATGAACTAGTACAAATAATCAACAAATGGGATCTCTTCTTATTAAAAGGCTTCTGCACAGCAAGAGAAACCACCAGCAGTGTGAAGAGACAACCCACAATGTGGGAAAACATCTTCACCTGCTCTTCCTCAGACAAAGGTCTACTATCTCAAATCTATAAAGAGCTTAAAAAGATCAGACCTCCCAAATTTAAAGCCCCAATCCAAAAATGGCCATCTGAAATGAACAGACATTTCTCAGACAAAGAAGTAGAAATAACAAATAAATACATGAAAAAATGTTCAACATCACTGGCCATTGGAGAGATGCAAATGAAAACAATGCTGAAATTCCACCTCACTCCAGAAAGAATGGCTGCTATCATGAAATCAACCAATAATAAATGCTGGCGGGGCTGTGGGGAAAGAGGAACCCTGCTCCACTGCTGGTGGGAGTGTAGACTGGTGCAAGCACTGTGGAAATCAGTATGGAGATACCTCAAAGAACTAGGACTGGAAGTCCCATTTGACCCCGCTATTCCACTGCTGGGGATCTTCCCCAAAGAATTAAAAGAATCATACCACAGTGATATATGTGCACCCATGTTCATAGCAGCGCAGTTTGTAATAGCTAAAACTTGGAAACAGCCCAAATGCCCATCAACTGGAGACTGGATAAAGAAAATGTGGGTTTTTAAATAAAATGGAGTACTACTCAGCCATAAAAAATGAGAAATTAGAGACATTTATAGCTAAGTGGATGCACATTGAGGCGATACTCTTAAGTGAAATAAATGGGACACACATATATAAATACCAAATAGTTTCTCTGGTGTGAGAAACTGAAAGTGTAAATAAGGACTAAATGTATAATAGATAATGTGAAATGGGAAGAAAAGGGGCAAAGGGGAAGGAAGTGGGAGGGCTAGGGGAAAGGATAGAAGGGAATGGGATTAATATGAGAAAATGGAAAAATAGGAACAAAATCTTTGTAAATAGGGAGGACTGGAGGGGTTGAAGGGAGGGCTGGGCAAGGGTGAAAGATGGCAACCAAGAGAGACTATGTAAAGCTGCAAATTTCCAATGTTGAATGTCATTATATTGTATACCTAAAATGTACCAATGATTAGAATGAATAATCAATAATGCAAAATAGGAAGAAAGGGTCCAAAGGGGTAGGGGTAATGGGAGGGGCAGGGGAAAGGAAAGAAGGGAAAGGAAAAATGCTGAGAAATGGAAAAAATGGAAATAAAGTCTTTGTAAATAGGGAAGGGTGGAGGGGGTGATGGGAGGGCTAGGAATGGGGAAAAAATAAGAACCAAGATGCATTATGTAAAGGTACAATTCCCAGTGAAAAATGTAATTGTGTTGTATACCTACAATGTACCAATAAAAGAATCTAATACAAAAAAATACTTTCTGGGGCTGGGGATTTAGCTCAGTAGTTCTGACACCTGCCTCACAAGTGCAAGATCCCGAGTTTGATCCCCGGTACAAAAAAAAACCCAAAACTTTCTGAGCACCATTTTGTATTGACTTGTGTATTCTGCATGCCACTTGATCAATATACAGCAACATAGCATTTATGGATGTAGCACATTTTGGATATTTTGGCAATCACCCAATTTAATAATAGAATTTAGTATATTATATTTGTAATTAAGTTTTTGTAGATTTCTAAATTTTCTTAAGATATATTCCTTGCAGTGGTATGATGGTGAACCCACTTCCCTTTCAGCTTGTATTTTGTTATATATTATTATACTGACCTCTGAAGAACTATTGATTTGAGAATTTTTGGAGATTTTCCTTGGTGCTTTCATAATAAATATCTAACTTTCAGGCATTTGAGTTGGGAACTTTAACAGATATGAACGGGCCTTGCATTAGGAACATTTGTGGATGTAAACAAATCATGGGAGCAGCTCAGGTGTCTTCCAGACACTGTCACAGCCGTGCTACTGTGTGCTCACTGTACAAGGCAATAGTGTACAGCAGGACCGTGCTCGGTCAGAGCCCAGGGTGCCTGAAAGAGAGGAAAAGCAATGGTGGTGTGGAGGGGACTCCGTGATATAGGATCTCCAAATGATGTAGGGGAAATAATATAACTCCCAGCCTGCTGGATGCCAGACCTGCCAAGTTCATGTTCCCCAAAATCAAAGAATGAATGTGAAGGAACAAGGCGGGTTAAGAGTGGGAAATATTTATTGAGAGAGAGAGAGAGATCTTAGCCTCTGAGAGAGACAGAAGGGGACCCGAATGGGTTGCCCGAGACCCCACTTTCTGGGGGAAGTTTTATAGAGCAAAATCACAAGGTGGATATAACGCGGGGCAAAATTATGATCAACCAATAAGATTACAAGTATAACCACTCAGGTAATATAGATCCAATGGGGAAGCAGATCACATAGCAAGTGTACATGGAAAGAACAAAGAACTTTTTAAAAAAGGATGAATCCAGAGGTCTTGGTCACCCATCAGGGTGACTGATGTCTAGACTTTATTGGGCCAGGTGTTGCCACTTATCTTACCCCCTAGGGAGGCATGTAGGCCTGGTTATTTCGTCTTCATCTTGAGGCCTGGCCTCCAACAGATGTACCTCTGGGCAGAGTTGTAATGTGTTTCATCTTTTGTGTTGACTCTCTCCTTGTCTGACTGCCTATCATATTTCTGCCTAACTTAGCTGTCTATAATACTAGGAAGCACAAAGCAATAACCATGAAAACAAAAATGAAATAATTGAGATTGGGTGCTGGTGAAAAGATGGGAGATGTTGCTCCGCTTTCTCTCACCTCCCTCCTTCCTTGAGTTAGCAACTCTCTTTCTTCAGTTAAATCCATGCAATCCTTTATATGCCAGTTGTATTGTACTGTACTACCATTTTAAGGTAACTGTTAAAGTTTATTTACAGTGTGTGTATGTGTGTTTGTGTGTTTGGTTAATGCTTTACATTGTATATTTGTCAAAGGTGTCTATGACTCACTTTGTTGGACTTACAAACGAATCCACCATATGAGATGTTTTTTCAGAGTGGAACTCATTCAAAAGTCAGGGACTTACTGTACTCAAAAATAAAAGTGCTCAAAGAAAAAAAACAAACCCAATAACCAACTAAAATTAGATAATCATACATGAAAATTATGATTGGGTTCCATGTGGCAAGGGCTTAATGAGTTATAGTTGTTATTAAGTTTCTTTAAATGTTAAAGGATTCTTTAAGTCTTTTTTTGTAAAGACTTAATGTGAGCTTATAAAAATCTATACAATATAGAATATGTAAGTAAATACATCAGGTGTTATAGAAAAGAAAACAGAAAAAACAAAGTTAAGATTTACTTAAGTATACAGATTCCTTATTTGGTATATTACATACTTGTAATAAGTAAATCACAGATTTAGCTGTGTACATTTTAGCAGATAATAAAAGAGGACATAGGATTAGTCACTTGATTCAGAGTGTTTTCAAAAAATGAAAGCAAACCAGAAAAATCTACCCCAGGTACCTGATTATGAAGAGATGTGAAATAAGTATAATAAACAATGTACTCAAAATATTTTTTCTAGAAATGCAATAATATGCTAAATAATGAGCCCCTTTTAATCATAAGACAAAAGCACAATTTGATGAAAACTTTTATAGGGTGAGGGGATTTGATGGTGTGGAACTATTCCATCTTGATACTCAGTTCTCTACTGATTTGGTTAAGCAGAAGCGGTCAATTTTAGAACTCCTGGAGGAGTGTGGAAATGTCCTTTTGGCCCTTCCCAGTCCATGCATGGTCCAGGAGTCACCAACATTGTTGTCACCTAGAAATTTGTTAGAAATGTAAGCTCTCCTATTGAATCAGAGGATCTGTAGTGATTTATAAGGCCATTGAAGTTTGAGAAGCATTGTTTTAGATAATTCCCTATAATATTAGCACTTTTTAAAGTAGTGATGATTTATACAATGTAACCTTTTTTTTTTTTCCTGGCACATACCAGTTGTACAGATACCCTGTGATGAATTTAGTTATGTGGTAGGATAGGAATGTATTTTCTCGTGAAAGACAAGTGAGATTATAAGCAATCAAACATATAAAAAAACCACATTCTCAAATAATGAAATAGCATTACAGTGAACTCAAAGTATGCCTGGGAAAATTAGCCAGGTGTTTTGATAATAGACCTTTCACCTAGATGGGTTATTGTGGACAGTTTTAATAAGCTGGTATATCTATCCAAGCATGTGACATCTCTAGGAGTAACAACGATACTGATTTGTGAGCCATGAAAGTTTCAGAAGTACTGTTCTGGAAAATTCCCCATCAAAGTCCTCCAAACAAGAAGTCATAGTCAATTTGTAGTTAGGGGGAAGGGGCAGGCTTTGACCACAGTTCGTGTGATTGGCACTTGTAAGCCGCATTATGGTTAAGTCCCTGTGACTCCCTACAAAACCACTGCACTGTTCTAGATGAAGTAAAAGTGGATAACAAAATGGCCAAGAGGCAATCAATTAAAAATCTAACCTGAACTCCTCTGGTGTCTTTCCCCCCCTGCACTCTGACTTATTTGCATAAATTAAAAACTTTCTGCCTGGATCACCCATGTCCCCATCTGAATAGTAGTTTATTGAGTTTGCATCCCAGCCACATCCAACTAGCATAATCAAGGTAAAAAAATTAAACTTTCCAATTTCCTCAGAAAAAGTAGGAAATAGGATAAAATAAGATACGTGCTTTGCAGAGACTTGGTGAAGATGGCAGACGGTGTGGAGAAGGCACGCAGCAGGTCCTAACTTTAAGCTATAACAACTTACTAGCTCGGGGATGTAGTGCGAGACCTCCCAAATAGCACATAAATCACACAGTAAATGAATTTCCATTTAGAGTGGCTTCACATTCAAATTAAATCCTCAAAAACATACAAATAAAAAGAATTGAATTTAAAATTTTGAAATATCTTCCACTTTACAGCTAGATTGTTTAGTAATAAATTAACTTCCCTGTGGCAGCCATAAAGCTAAAGAAGGAAAATATTCCAAAGCAGCAATCGCCCTATGTATGTGTTCAGTTATATATGTTCAGTCACCAACTTCAGTGTCAGTATGAGCACAGGCGTATTAAAAGGCCCCATCATAAAGTGAAAACTCACTTCTTCAATCTGTCCTTTTAGATACTGTTTTAATTTCAGCTAGTAAAGACACAGCCATGTGTATTTATAGACTCCTAGAGATTAAAAAGTCAGAATAAGGTAACTCACATTGTTCAGGAGCTCTTCTGTCACTTGGTAGCCCTTGGTCTTGGAGTTGGAAAAACACACACGAACCACAGGAGTGATTTGTAGCTCAGTAGCCTCCTAGGAAGTTATCATATAACTGAAATCCCCCAAATCTTATCAAAAGATGAGACATTCATTTAAATGTCAAGGAATATTTCTGCCATATTATTTTAAATTTGTTTAATGTTCTATATATTAGTCGTGTGACAGGACACACTATAACTATATATGACTAATCCTGAAATAATGATTCACAAAACTTAATGAATAGAAGAGTAGTATGTGTCCGTTCCTTTCCTTCATATGCTAGAACAGCAATCTCCTTAATTTTATATAATTTTTCTCTTGCTTTTTCTTACAGTTTTAGCACGTGTACATGTATACCTGATTAGTGTTGTGTTCAGTTTTGATTGCTTTTAGCTTTATGTAAATAGGACCATAATGTCTTTGTTTTCCTTTTGCTCAACAGTGTATTTTTGATATCCCTCGATCTTCCTTAATGTGGATGTGCGGTCCTGGTTCATTCACTTACATCAATGCACAGCATCCCGTGAATTGAATGCACTACACTTTAATTATCCTTTTTATGGCTGAGAGATATTTGGCTTTTTAAGCATGTCCTCTTAAGAAAAATCATTCCGCATTCTTTTCCCTGTCTCCTATACAAGAGTTTCTCTTGGACAAGCCATTCCTACCATCTTCCTCCTGCCTGTAGCCACGAGCAGCTCCTCATTCCTGACACACCACTAGCCACGGGGTGCTGTGCTGGCCAGCGGGCATGCATTTCCCTTTACTAGGCAGCAGCACGGTTGTCCACTCCCTGCAGCCGTTTATGTGATTTTCCTGTGCTGCATACACGTGGCAGCACTTAACTGCCGAGATTTTAATTTTGCCGATTTGGCACTTATGATCATATTTCTTTGTGACTTTTCTTTCCTTTTTGCTGATGACTAATAAGGTTGAAGTTTTCTTCTGGGCCAGCTTTATTTCTTCTTTGTGAACATTACATAGTTTGTGTTTTCTGTTTGTAAATTCCATGTTGTCCTTTTTATTTGCCTATTTCTTCTCTTTTTTTAGAAAAGTGATTCTTATATTCCTCTCTTTTATTCCATTTTTTTCTTTCTACTAGCTTGGCATTTATATTCTTTTTACTTTTCCTAAGTGATCAATCTATGGCTTTTAACATGCACCTTTAGCTTGAAATATCTTCACTTTTTCCCTTTCCTATGAAGACCTGATAGATTGCCTTAACCATTAGAGTTTATCTCTCTCTTTTCTTTTTTTTCAGTACCGGGGATCAAACTCAGGACCTTGCACTTTCCAGGCAGGTAGTAGCACCACTGAGCTAAATCCCCAGTCCTATTTCTCTCATTTTTAAACCTCACAAATCTGACACTATTATTTTGTTTCATTATGTTGTTAAGTTTACATACTTCATTGTTTTTGTTTTTTACTTGCCATTATGTGTATGATGATATTCCTTCTTGAACTACGTCCTTTAAAAATACATTTAGTAAGGGTCCCTTGGCAGAAAAGTTCAGCTGACTGTGTACTTTTTCTTCCTTCTCACCCATGCCTTTTTGGCATTTTGTCTTATGGCTCTCACTGTTGCTAAGTAAAGGTGTAAATTTGCCCAGTTGCTTTCCTTTGAAAGTAATCTGTCTGTTTTGCTTCTGAGGACTTCTTTGTTTTTCTGTTGTTTTATGAGGAGGTAAGTGTGGCTTTGTTGTTATTTATTGTTCTTGGTTTTTGTTGGACTTCCTAAATTGGAAAATCAATATCTTTTAAATATTCTAAAACAAAAACAAAACTCTGCCTTTATCTTTTCTTTATCTTTTTCTGTCTTGCATTATTTTATAAAACTAATTAAAACTGTTTCTGATTATACGTGTGTACTTTCATTCAATTATCATTATTCATCTTATTCTCATTGCTATGTCTTTTTTTTCTTCATTTATCTTGTAGCTTATCAAGTCTTTTCTTATTGGTGTTCATTCATTTCTCTTGGTACTCATTAAATTTCCAGTTTCAATTATTATGTTTTTCATTTTTAGAGTGCCTACTTATTTTTAAAATAAGTTTGGCCAATTTCTATCAATTTTGGTTCCTTCGATATATTTCTCTAAATGTATAGAAATGTAAGCTCATTCTTATATTCTGTACATAGAATATATGAAGTCTAAGGTTCCAAAGTTATATTCTTTGTCTGATTTCTTGATTGCATATTTTTTCACATTTAATAACATTTCTTGATATTGAGCTCATTTTCTCAGTACTTTATTGTAAGAATATTTTGAAGCCTAGGCTTATACTTCATTTATCTAAAAATGATTGATGCCTGCTTTTACCAGACACTGTGGGGCACTACTAACTTGAGACACTTTTACTCTAAATTTTTAGACTTTTTGTGGAAGGAGAGGTTGTGATGCATTTGACAGAAAATGAATCAAAAACCCCAAATCCATGAAATTACCAGAAATTCCTAGAAAAGAGCATTTTCTTTTCTTCATTCAGACCACTCTGTCTCTGCCTCTCTTGTGGAAAATTTTAATCCTGGTTTATTCTTTGTGGCTATTAGCCTTCCAGCATCCAGATTTTATGGAGATCGTTCTTAGATCTGCCCTTCTTTCATTCTCTGAGTTCAGAGTTTGTCTCTCAACTACAAGGAATGCAGCTTATTAAAACCCAGCCACTGGGCCATTAGGAATTGCCATGGAAATGTCTCCAAAAATTAAATATAGAACTGCCATATGATCTAGCAATTCCCCTACTGGATATATATCCAAAAGACATGACATCAGTAGGTTAAAGAGACATCTGCACTGTTTATTATAGCACTATTCACAATAGCTAAGGTAGAGAATCAACTGAGTGTCCATTTCATTGTACAGTATCTGTGCACAACAGAATATTATTATTCAGTTATAAAGAAGAATGAAATCCTGTGCGATATGGCTGGGACTGGAGGTCCCAGGAACAGAAAGACAAATTTCACATGATCATGTGACTGGATCTAGCTCTTGGGTCAAAACAGCAAACAGCAAGCAGTGTGGAATGGCCAAATGTGTGTTTATTAGCAGGAATAAAAGAGAAGCTCTCTGCTAGTGGGAAAGTGGTGATGTGTAAGGTGGATATCATAGATGTTCAGGACTACTGGGTTTTTATACAGCTTTTGGGACTCTTGTATGTGACAGAAGACAGGGTTGCTCCAGGTTGCAGGTAGGCCTTTGATGTCCTCAAAGCAAGCTGTTTTATTTGTATTTTGCTTTCTCCAAGGTCTCTCATTTGGCTAAGGCCCTGTTCTTTTGTCTCTTGTATTTTATTAGGCCCTGATGGTCTGTTTTGCTGTGCTAATTTCCTTAGGCCCTGACTTTTCCTTTACTTTAGTTAATTATTCAGGTTCTGTGCCCTATCTGCCTAGATTTCTGTCTCCTGGCTTCATTCTCACTCATGTGTAATCTATAAAAGTTGGTCTCCTGGAAGTTGAGAGTGGAATGGGTACTTATCAGAGGCTGAGAGAGTAAGAGTGAGGCGCTAAGTTACGATCAGAGGTTCTGGTGCATTGCTGCACAGTAGGGTGACTCTAGATAGTGATAATGTACTGTATATTTTAAAAAGCTGGAAGAAAATACTTTGAATGTTTTCACCAATAAAGAAATGGTGAATGTTTGGGGAGACGGATATCTTGGTCATGATTTAAACATTACACAATGTATACATACATTGAAATGTCATGCTACCCATAAATAAACAGTATAAATTTGTGCATATCAGTTAAAAATTCATTTGAATTAAAAAATCAAAAATCAAAACAAAACAAAACAAAAAACACAGGATCTAGACCATCAGAAATGCCATGTAATCCCCAGAGAAAGACAGGTCCCAGAACTCATAAAACAGTAAATTCAATGTTTTGTAGTTTTTGGCTAGAATGGAATTTTGTTACTTTTACTCCTGCTTACTCATGCATTACTTTTTTATTTTTATAATTTTTAGAATGCATTTTTAAACTGTGCTATGATCTGTTAGTAGGAAGATATTCCAGCAAACAGGAGTCCTCTTATATCTTTTTAAATTAAGTCAGTCCAGTAAAGCCTTTGTCCCTCTTTCCATTCAGCCTTTGCTTTGCCTCCTAAGCTGTGCTTCAACACCTCAGTATAAAAGAGTAAATGCCTTTAGTTTTTATATTTTTTCATGAGAGCTAAAGAAAGAAATGACTGATACTTGCTAAATCCAAAATCTGGAAGTTGAATGGCTTTTTGAGGCCGTGGCCATCCCTGAGTTGGCAGCGTTGTTCGTTGCTCGGGACACCTCCTACCCTGAGAAGACATGTGAGGGAGATACCACCCTTTCAGCCGCTTTTCACAGGGGGACTGGTTTGGCTCATGAGCAGATATTGAGATTGTAGGAGTTTTCCCATGAATATCACAACTTCCTAGGGGTGGTTATCTGGCCTCAAAACCCTTCTGTGGCTTGTCTGCATTCTTGGAAGCTTTGAAATTCAAAAATGCAAAGAGTTTGACTTGTGAAAAATCCCAGAAAGATGTGTTTGGTGCCTTCTGGTTCTGTATATGTGTAAACAATCGACATTTTTCTGTTTAAGCCATTTCTCATGCTAGACACAGTGGCGGTGTAAGCAACGAGGCTCACTGCTATTTCACAGAAGGTGTGAGTGGCATGATTGCCTTCCACAGGCAAACACTAATGCTAATCATCCAGCCTGGTGGGAAAAGCTGATCAGTTTATTTCACATGTTTTAAAGTGTATTTGGAATTCTATATATTTTTTTTCTAGTAATGACTTTTTTTCACAGCTATCTATTTTTAAATAAACTTTTCTTTTTACCTTGGATAATGTGTTTTTATGTGGTAGAGTCACAAAGCTGCTTCAAACTATGAAACTCCCTTGCTAGTTTAGAAAAGACTCTTTAACCACATGTGGGGTTAAGTGTTAGAGGATAGTATAACAATTGTTTCTTTTTATAGCAAACATATTCCAGAATTTTCACACTAGTAACGGAAAAATGGAAATATATCTAAACATTTATGTTTAATCAATAAAAGACCTTATTCCACTCTGAGAGAATTGTCAAAAAAGAAAAAAATATATACTATTCAGAAAGAAGATGGGAATTGATAGATTAGACAGGTTTTTTACTAAAAAAGCCTGAGATGTAATAATATTTTGTAAGTTATCAGAAGTAATCTAGTTCTGGGATTTGAGAAAATATGTAAGGGGAGTCTGATAGGGGATTTGGGATAAATTTATTCACGTTGTTATAAAAAACTGAAAAATTTTCTGGGAGAGTTTTATTAATGAGATACATCTTCAGCCAAATGTTTAGAATGCATCGGAGACATATTACCATGGAGAGAACAGGAGTTTGAAGACACTGAAAGAACCAGTGGCAGCTGGAGAGAGTGGAGAGAAAGGTTTTAAGAGAAGAGAGGAGAGGTGAAACATTAAGGCAGAAGGACTGTGAAATGCGGATGTATAAGTACGTGGAGGATGAAAAGAACAAATTCTGGACTCCTTAGAACAAAAACTGATACTGGTTTTGCAAAAAGGAGACCCAAAACAAAACAAAACATTAACTTCTAGTTATGTTAGTAGAAAAAAACGAACATAAATGGAGAATGTGAATCCAGTGAAGTTTCAAGAGAATAAATGGGAAATAAAAATCACAGCAACCATCTGAGAAGGGGAAATCCTCAAGAATGTTTGTCTGAGATTGTTTCCTTAGCAGGCTTCACATTTGACGCTCTTCTTTATGGAGAAGTTGCCAATTCTGTTAGTCTGGCCAAGAAGGGAGCAATTGAAAAAAAAGATGAAGTAGGCAAGTGTAAATAGCAGTACCACATAAGGACAGTGTGCCCCAAGCCAAACACATTATTTTATGCAGAAGTATGGAGTAGAAAGATTAAAAATTAATTTTTGTCATCCATTAGTGTTTTTGAAGCAATGAATATATGTCATGTAACATCTTTAGGGCAACAATTAAAATAAAGGTCTTGCTTCATGTTTTATTATTACCTTTGAAATATTTAAAAGTACAATATTATTTTTGAGGGTGGTTGTTTACTTTGTGAAAGAATATATGATCAGGGAATTCTGTAAGTAACTGTTGAAATGATGCCAAATAAACTACAAAAATCTGGTTGTGTTCCAGCATAACTGTGGAAGAAAGATTAATCTTTGATCTTAAGAAGAAATGAGTGGTGTGAAAGAAAATTCACACAACCAAGACTGTGTCTGAGAAAGCTAAATGACATAGGCTGAAGTTGAACTGTATAGTAGAGAGATTGTAGTTCAAAATATATTTAAAATAATCACTCTGTGTCATAATGCTGAATATTTTTATAGTATAAATGCGGTTTTCTTCACAATTCATGTTTACATTGACCTTAGTACTTCCTGGGAGTTTATGTAAGAGATGCTTTTGGCTTCAGTTATCAAATACACATTTGAAACTTAATATGAAAACTAATCATTTTCCATGTGGTATCTTGTGCATATCATATTATCAAAAGCTAAGAAACCTTTTCTTACTGACTTCTCAAGACTCAGATGGAGACTTCATAACAATCCCACATTCCCGACCTTTCACTCATTTTCAAGATGACCAAATTCCTCTTCCCTATTTCTTACAAAGCTATTTCATGCCCAGTAATTGTTATGCAAAATTGTAAAGTGGATATAAAATCCACCAATGCCTCTATGTATTATTTTTGCCTTTGCATCACACCAAATAACCAGAGAGGCATTGGCCCAGTTAGTCTAACATTTTGCAGAGTTATCTTCCTGAACCGTTCTTTCCATTGTTGATCAGTATTGAAGAATTGATAAGAAAAATCCATATTAGGCTCCCTATGCTGATGAAGCTGGTACATTATACTAATCTTCTTTTGAGTGACATATGGAAAAATTTTCACTGAAAATAGGATAGCTTCTGTTACTGTTATTGTGAATGGTAGATCTACTGTGTTTTGTTTCCCCCCATTACTTTGTGTTTTAGCCTGTGTATGACTTAACCGAGATAACTTTCTCACAGTTCTGAAGGCTGGAAGTTCAATATCAGGTGCCAGGAGAGTTGGTTCTCTTGAGGCCTCTCCCAGTTGAAAATGGCCGCCTTCTCCTTGTGGCCTCACTTGACCTTATCTCTGGTGGCACTTCCTCTTCTTATTGAGGTATCAGTCCTCTTGGACTTATAACTTCACTTAACACTAATTACTGCATTAAAGACCTTTTATACAAATTTAATCACATTGAGTGGCCAAGGCATTAAAATATGGATTTGAAGAGAGCACAGTTCATTCCATATGATTTTGATAACTAGGAATTTTTGAGTCAAATACATGAGACATATCAAGCAGTATCAGAAAATATCTGGCATTTATTTTTCTATCAATGTTTGCCCCTTGTTTGGTTTTTTAGTAAGCTATTAAATCTGTTTTGTATAAAAGAGGACAAATAAGTAAGCTAATAAATAAATGCTCATGTGTAATAAATTTTGTAAGGGTGTTTGCTCAGTGAAATGATTACTAGGAATTATACTCCTGAGTTCCAAAAGATGCTGGAGAACCTTCAGCAATTGTATTCCTCTGAGTATACTTACACATTTATATAAATACTTATATTTATATATATATATATATAAAATGGAAAGATGTTTTTCTCTATCAATGGAAATAACATTTTATAGGTGATAATTTTTTAACGTCAACTGTTCTTTTCTTACTCTAGAAAACCTTCAAGAAAAAAGAGCAACAGAAAATCAAGCCAGAATCCAAGCTGGAAACCAGGTATATCTTTTATATAATAGCAGAAAAGTATAAATTAACATGCTTGTCTTTGAAAATGTTGATGTAATTGTTGACTTTAATATCCAGGTTTTGAGAAGGGCAGTTAATGAAAGCTGAAATTTTTGATGCCTCTTTTTAAATGCTGACATTTAATATGATTGACACAGGGAACAATTATCTTGGTTATTTTCTTGGTGCTGGGACAAAATACTGAACACCCAAAAGTTAAAGGAGGAAAGGTTCATTTTGTCTCGCAGTTTGTAGAAGATTCAGTCCACAGTTGGCTGGCTCCAAGGCGGGGTGGCATGGCAGAGGAGAAACAGTCCATGACAAGCAGGCAAGAGACAGCAAAGCAGCCTTTCTTTCCCTTTTATGTCATCCAGGCTGCAAGCCTGATGATTGGTGCCAGCCACAGCCAGAGTGGGGCTTCCCATTACCTGCATCCAGAACTATGCTAAATCAATTAGTGGACAACCCACTTATGACACACTCTTAATCCATACTTACGCAGCCTCCATCCAGCCATCTGAAAAGCCTGACCTATGAGAGCATGAGGCTTTAGGGGGACATATAGATACTAGCCATAATAAGAAGAATATGTTTCTTTTCAAGTATTTTGGTAATTAGTAGACCTAACTTTCGTTTCTGGTATCTAGATTTATGCAGTGTAAACATTACTGAATATGTTTCAGCTATTTGTTTATAAGAAGCTATGGGCTATAATTAATGATAAAGGACACTTTTCAATGATGGTATTCAAGTGCTTATATTGTTTTGTAGTTTCTGTAGCAAGTTTGTTGATAAATCTATGAAAAACTACTGAGTTTGTGAAGTAGACTGGAAGGTAAGATAAAAATAAAGGATTAATAGGGAGTTTCTAAAAAAGGCAGATTTCAAACCTGTGTTTTCTTATTCACTGGATGTACATTCAATTATTAATTACAAATTATTATAAATTTGAAGATATTTGTAGGCACTGGAGAGTACAGACAGACTGGACAGAATTTGATCCTTGAAAAAAAGGAATTACAAAGTGTGACATCCCAATTTATCTAGCTTTTCACAAGTTAGGCCATGTGATATAACTAGGTCTCAGGCAGAACACTTTAGTGTTATTGATGTGAGTTGTGAAAAGACAGAGTTTGTGGCTGCCACAATGACTGAAAACTCATTAGGGAATCTCACAAAGGAGAAATTCCCAGGGAGAGGAGACCTGAATTTATATAAAACTTTAATAAAATTCCTTGTCTGACTCCCGAACTGTGCATGTGTAGAAGAGACTGTATAAAGTCCAGCCTGAAGCAACTATTTTTATAGTTTACAATTGGTTCAACCAGTTACATCAAAAGAAAAAGATATTCTGGATGTTAGAAGTAGCAGTCAAGAGCTTTAGTGCAGCTTTTATAAATACTTAAGAACTGAACATGTTAATAATGACAGGGATCTTCAGTGCAGAAATAGTGATGATCAAAAAAAGTCAAATGAAAATGCTAAATGTAAGAGATTTGAACCCACCATCCACTAATGTGACCAACTTTATATTTATAGAAGACAGCATCCATTAACTGTAGAATACACATTCTTTTCAAGAATATACATTAACATGCCAAGGGGAATGGGAAACAATAAGAACTAAGATATATCATGTACAAGTGCAAATTCCCTATGACGAATGTGATCATTATGTATACATAAAATGCATCAATAACCTTAATTAATAAAAAAGAACAGAAAACATTAAAATAAAAAAGAAACAGTAAGCTAATAAAGCAAAACATTAGTTCTTTGAAATGATTAGTAACGTTTATAAGCTCCTAGCATGACTGATAGAAATAAATACAAATTACCAACATCAAGAATGAGAGTGAGGGTACCATTCTCTATCCTCTACATTGAAAGGAAAATAGCACAATATGTGAACAACTTCATGCCAGTTACATTCAACTAAGAGGAAATGACCAATTTTTTGAAAGAAAATTAAAAACTAAAAGTGACACAAGAAGAAATAGAAAATTGAAATAGCATATGACATAAGAAATTGAAATTGACTTGGTTTAGGTGTAAAAAAAATTGACTGTCACTTAAAAATTATTTCTAATGTATATGGTGATGTTAAAAGCAGCTGATCCCTTGTATGTATTTTCCCTGAAAATATTCTTTAGCTGGTTAGTTTGGTTCGGAAGTCTTTTTTTCATATAGGTGCTATTAAATTAAAATTAGTCCAGTCTTGCCAGGGATTTAACTCAGTGGTGCCACTGCTTCCCTTTCAAGCACAAGGTCCTGAGTTTGATCCCCAGTACCAAAAAAAAAAAAAAAAAAAAAGAAAAAAGAAAAAGAAACAAAATTAGTCCAGTCTTATCAATGTTAATTATACATTCTCAAAGATAAGCCTTTAAGCATTTATTGTAGCTATTTGCCAGGAAACAGTGAGCTGATATGAATTCTGTACATTTGCCTAAATGGTCTACCTTCTGTTTCAGGCATAAAGAGCTGTGGCAAAGTTTTGCAATGATGTCTAGCTAATTTTTACAACGATATCTTAAATAATTTAGAGGATGATAATTGAAGAAAATTTTAGAGATAATTTGATTTTATCTTTCTATGTTCTAATATAGAAACTTGAGGTTCAAAAAGCTTAGTGGATTTCTTCAAATTTATAAAGTAAAATCAATACTGTGACTAGAATTCAACTTTTATCTCATAGTGTAGTGTAATTCTTAGTCATGCTGCTTTTAAAGAGGTAAACTGAAACTTAACAAATTAGTAAACCTAAGAGTTACTGTAGTGATTATAACAGTGTTACTAGGGTAATGTGGAAAGAGAGACAAAGAGTGAAACAATGTAAAAATAAACAATGAACAATATAGAAATGTATTTATGGATGTATACATATGAATACAGACTCCACTGAAAGTATTCATGAATCAATATTAAGATTCTCTTCTTTTTAAAAATTCTTTTAAAAAATAACTTTATTATCAAACACACACACATACAAAAAATTAAAACCATTCAAAGAAGAACAATGTAAGGGGAAAAAACTACAATATTCAAATACAGTAGAACTCAACCAAAACAAAACTGAAAAGCATTTAAACATTTTTCCATATAACTTAAAAAAGCATCTCAAGCACCAACAAGACACCAGAGGATGTGATTTGTTTCAGAAAGATCCCTAAAACCAACATTGAATAAATAATGATCTGGAAAAAAACTCCAGTGAGCTAGCAGACTCCACGTAAGCCAAACGTCTCCCTAATTTAAATTTCAATACAGTCATATGACACGCGATGGAAACACAATCAGAGAAATATGTTGTTAGGCCATTTCATCCGTGTGTATCCTTAATTACACTTTCAGTTTCTCACACTAGAGAAACTATTCAGTATTTACACATGTGTGTCCTATTCATTTCACTTAAGAGGATGGCCTCAATGTGCATCCATTTAGCTATAAATGTCTCTAGTTTCTCATTCTTTATGGCTGACTAGTACTCCACTTTATAAAAAAACCCACATCTTCTTTATCCAGTTTTCAGTTGATGGGCACTTGGGCTGTTTCCAAGCTTTAGCTATTACAAACTGTGCTGCTATAAACATGGGTGCACATATATCGCTGTGGTATGATTCTTTTAATTCTTTTGGGAAGATACGCAGCAGGGGGATAGCTGGGTTGAATGGGACCTCTAGGCCTAGTTCTTTGATGTATCTCCATACTGATTTCCACAGTGGTTGCACCAGTCTGCACTCCCACCAGTGGAGAAGGGTTCCTTTCTCCCCACACCCCCGCCAGCATTTGTTATTGGTTGATGTCTTAATAGCAGCCATTCTTTCTGGGGTGAGGTGGAATCTCAGTATTGTTTTCATCTGTATCTCTCAAATGACCAGTGATGTTGAACATTTTTTCATATATTTATTTGCTGGTTTTACTTCTTTGTCTGAGAAATGTCTATTCATTTCAGATGCCCGTTTTTGAATTAGGACTTTGAATTTGAGGGGCTCTAATTGGTTTCAATTCTTTATATATTCTAGATAGTAGAACTTTGCCTAAGGTACAGTTACTGAAAATGTTTTCTCACATTGTAGGTTGTCTCTTAGCTGTGTTGGTGGTTTCTCTTGCAGTGCAGAAGCTTTTTAATAAGACTATCCCAGTTGTTGATTCTTTGTGCTAGTTCCTGTGCTACTGAAGTTTTGTTCATAAAGTCTTTTCCTATGCCAATGTCTTCAAGAGTTCTACCTAACTAATCTTCGAGCAAGTTTAGTGTTTCTGTCCTAATATTTAAAACTTTAATCCACTTTGTTCTTAACTTGGTGCATGGTGATAAGTATGGGTCTAGTTTTAATCTTTGTCAGGTTGAAATCCAGTTTTTCCAACACCATTTATTAAATAGGCTATCTTTCCTTCAGTAAGGATGGTTGGCTCCTTTGTCAAAGATGAGGTGGCTGAGCATATTTGCAGTTGTTTCTGCATCTTCTAATCTATTCCACTGATCCTCAGGTCTGTTTTTTTGCCAATACTGTGCTGTTTTTATCACAGTAGCTTTGTAGTATAGTTTCAAGTTGGGGATTGTAATACCCCTAGCCATGTCTCTATTGCCTAAAATTTCTTTTGCTATTCTAGGTCTCTTCTGGTTCCAAATGAATTTTTGGATTTTTTCTCTAGTTCTGTGAAATACATTGTTGGAATTTCAATAGTCATTGTATTAAACCTATATAATAGTTTTGGAAGTATGGCCATTTTCACTATATTGGTTCTTCCTATCCAGGAACAAGGGATGTCTTTCCATTTTCTTATATCCTCCTCAATCTCCTTTTTCAAAGTGCTATAATTTTCAGTGTAGAGGTCTTTTGCTTCCTTTGTTAGATTGACTCCTAGATATTTCATTTTTTTGGATGCTTTTGTAAAAGGAATTGTTTCCCTAATTTCTCTCTCAGTGAGTCTATTATTTTTATATAAAAAGGCCATTGTTTTTTGCGTGTTGACCTTATATCCAGCTACTCTACTGAATCTGTCAATTAAGTCTAGAAGTCTTTTGGCAGAGTTTTTTGGGTCTTCTATGCAAAGTGTCATATCATCAGCAAATAATGACAGTTTAACTTCTTCCTTTCCTATCTTTATTCCTTTTATTTCTTTCTCTTTTCTGATTGCTGTGGCTAATGTTTCCAGAACTATATTGAGCAGGAGTGGTGATAGTGAGTATCCTTGTCTTGTTCCTGATTTTAGCGTGAAAGTTTTGAGCTTTTGACCATTTAGTATGATGTTGGCTGTTGGTTTTTCATAGATAGCCTTAATCAAGTTGAGATAAAGACCTTCTAATCCAATTTTCTGTAGGGTTTTAATCATGATTGGGTGTTGGATTTTGTCGAATGCCTTTTCTGCATCTACTGAGATGACCATATGGTTTTTGTCTTTGACTCTATTAATATAGTGTATTACATTTATTGATTTACAAATGTTGAACCATCCTTGCATCCCTGGGATAAATCAGACTTGGTCAGGGTGTATGATCTTCTTGATGACCCTTTGTATTCTGTTTGCCAGTATCTTTTTGAGGATTTTTGCATCAATATTCATTAGGGACATTGGCCTGTAGTTCTCTTTTTGGGTTGTGTCTTTCCCTAGTTTGGGAATCAAAGTAATACTTGCTTCCAGGAATAAATTTGGAAGCTTTGCTTCCCTTTCAATTTCCTTGATGAGTTTAAAGAGTCATGGCGATATTTGTTCTTTAAATGTCTTGTAAAATTCAGCAGTGAAGACATCAGGATCTAGGCTTTTCTTTGTTGGTAAATTTTTTTATTACATTTTCTATTTCACTCATTGTAATTGGGGTGTTTAGATTATCTATATCTTCTTCATTTAACTTTGGTAATTCATATGTATCTAAGAATCTGTCCATTTCTTCTGTGTTTTCTATTTTATTAGAGTACAGGTTCTCGAAGTAGGCATTGGTAATGCTTTGGATTTCACCTGGATCTATTGTGGCTTCACCTTTTTCATTCTTGATTGCATGGATTTGAGCCTTTTCTTTCCTTTTTTTGCTAAGGTTGGCTAAGGGTTTATCAGTTTTATTTATTCTTTCAAAAAACCAACTGTTTGATTCATTAATTTTTTGTATCATTCTCTTAGTCTCCATTCCATTGATTTCTGCTTGGATCTTTATAATTTCCTTTCTTGTACGAGCTTTGGGTTTGTTATACTCTTCTTTTTCTAAGATTCTCTTCTTTATTTGAAATCCTGCACCATTTCTATCATAAAAATTCCACAGAATTTTAGAATCCATATATGTGTTGGTATCCTTTTGTAGCTTAGCCTAGTAGATTTTTATTAGAGAGCAATTTCTCATGTATTTTCAGCTAGAGTTTTTCTTAGAGCCTTCATGAGACAGAGTACATTATAACTTTCCATCACTCATCAGTCAACTTCAATAAAATCCTGGCCAGTTTCTAAAGTAATTTTGTATTTCTAGGGTGAAAATATGTCATTCGTATATTACTGTTGCCAGACTGCAGTAAATACCAGAGAGCCTGTTTTTCTACCCTTTCATTTTACTTATTGAAAAAGGAATGATGGAATTAATTTACACTTACCCACAAGCTTTGCTGGAACCCTCAGCAGTTGGCAAATAAGACCGGTTTAGGTACCCACTTAGCAGTATTTTTTAAGAAGACAGTCATTTGAGTGTGAAAAAGTGGGAATAGGGAGGGAAGCAAACTAAAAATTCTGCTCCTGCACATGGTTTGGAATTATTACTAATGTGGGAATCTACTTTTTTTCTTGGTTGGGACTAGGACCTGTTGCCTAATGGTATAAATCAGAGCTCTGATTGTTTCTGTCATAATCTTCAATGATCACAAACCTGAAAGACAATTGTTCATGTTAATATTTTTGTTTTTGCTGTCCATCTTCCTAATTTTCCACTATACAGATTTCAGTATTCAGAAAGGGAAAACACTGCACAAGCGCAAGGACCCGAGTTCAATCCCTGGTACCAAAAAAAAAAAAAAAAAAAAAGAATCTCAGAAAGGGAAAACAACAAGAGGTTTTAGTGCTTAGGGACATTTGTTTATACAAATATATATATATAAGACTTTTCATTAGCATCTATCAAACAAAGAAATGCTAGAATTCTACACTTTTGGGATCAGTTAAATAGGTTCTAAAGTCTACACAATGGATATTTGATTTTATTTTGGGTTCTTAAATATGTATTTGTGAGAAAAAGGTGATCATTTTTGCCTTGATTTTATTATTCTGCTACATATTCATCTTATATAGACCTATGCCCAACATTTATTTAAAATAATTCTTATAGCTGAGCATTTAACATCTGAGTAGTCTTTATTTAATATTTGAATTTAAATGACAGATTTTGAAATTCATACAGATTAAAATATGGTCTCTAACATCCACACGGCTTTGTCTTGTATCCCTAGCACCACAAAAACCATAAAAACAAATCAAATATGGTTGAGAACATCTAAAAGTATTTTTAAGGAAAAAAGAAATTCATGTTAAACATTTTCAAGAAAGCTAATCTAGTTCAGAAATGCCAAAGGAATGTTTCGGCTTTTTTTTTTTTTTTAAAGTAAAATACCTGATGTAAGATTTTTAAACCAGAAAGAATTACTGTCAAATAGATGTCACTCTTCAATTTGAGCTTTTAAAAAATGAAATGTGTGCACAAATTATAGTATAAACATTTTTTTCTTGATGTAGGCAAAAATTAAATTATATTTTGCAAACAAGTAGCATCTCTTTCTATTTTAAATTTATTTACTTTTAGTCCATTTTCCAGTTCTTTTTATATGGTATCTTTAAAATATAAAGAATAGTATGTGTAATTAGAAAAAAGGAGCTAATACATTCACACACTCAATTAATTCTCAACATTTAAGCAAAATTGGTAAACCAGGAGCTATATATTGTTTTATTTTACTATTGAAATAATGTCCTACTTTTATTTTCTGTGAGATTTTCTTTGTATATAAACAGTCTTTCTTGTGAGGTCTATTTGGATTTGTTTGGTATCTCTAACTATATTGCAAAGATCCCAATTTTCGTTCAGATAACCTATTTCACTCTGTGAAGATAGCCCTTATTCTCTTTTTGGTGGCTTTTTGTAGTGAGCTGTTAGTATTTTGCAGATTAAATATACCTTTGCTGAATTTTTCTTTTGTTGAATTTTTATAACATAAGTCATTAAAAAATGCCTGACTGGTATAGAATAATTGATGGGTCTTTAACTCATAGAAGAAAAAAGTCTAAATTTTTTGATTTATAATATAAAATTTGTAGTTGTGATAAGGTTGGAGGCTGGTCATCAGCCTCTCATTATTAGTGTATAATTTGCTTAAATTTTGAATGACAAAAGTGTCAGCCATCAAATGTACCGTACTTGAAGTAAAGTATATTCTTTTGGAGCCATTTATTTCTCTTTATGATTTTCATCTTTAGGATTCCAAACATTCATATAGTTTATGTAAATTTGCAGATGAAGAGGAATATTTATATATTCCTTTCTTCCTATTTTATAGCTTACTGGAACTGAAAGGGTAATATACATGTACCAACTCCTCACAATGAATATAATCGTCATGTACTGCAAACACGTACTAACTAAATTTTTTTAAACAAAAAAGGATAAAAAATGATGCACTAATATCTTACTGAAAAGCAAAGTTGGATTATTGTTTCTAAATTGCTTCCTTTTTGAACAATGAAATGTAGTATATCTGCTGACATATCTCATTCTGAAATTCACATTTCAGAATTTGGAGATCTAGGTATGTACTTGAATGTTTCTTTTTAATCTCTAAAATTACTGTTGTATTTGTACATCATCATTTTTTCCCGAAAGTGATCACATCTTTTCTTTTTGATATCAAAACAATTTTCTAATTTACCACCTGATAATTTTCCTTTTATTTCTTCTGAGATTTGTTACCTCAATGGAAAGTTACCCTGCACATCAGTACATATCTTCTTTCAATGATTTTCTTTTTCTGAGTCAGTTCTCAGCCTAAACATTAAATGAAAATAAATTTATGATGAAAAACATTTCTCCAGAGATACCTTTCGCTGATATATTCTGTTTCTGGGCTTTTATAGATTCTGAGAGTTTAAAGAAATGAAGAGATTTGCTACCCAAACCCTCTCTATTCAAAGGGTGACTCTCTATAGCTGTTAGTTTTCTGTTGCTACTACAAAATGACAGAGTCTCAGTTTATAAAGAGGCAAGTGTTATTTTGGCTCATATTTTTGGAGGTTTCAGTCTGTGATCAGTGACCATGCTGGTTTGGGCCTGTGGCGAGCAGCAGATCACAACAGTCATATGCGATGGAGTGAACGATTCCCCTCATGGTGGCTGAACAGCAAAAAAAAAAAAAGAGAGAAAGAGAAGGGGAAGAGACTGGGGTTCCCAAATGCCCTTTGACAACGCCCCTCCAATGACCGGGAACCTTCCAGTAGCCCCTGCCTCTTACTGTTTCCAGCACTTCCCGATGGCTGCCAGCTGGAGACCAAGCCTTTAACACATGGGCCGTTAGGTGAACTTCCAGATCCAAGCTACAGCAACAGCACCATAGCCACCTAGACTTTTCTTAACCTTTCTGGGTACTCACAGTGCCTCCATTCAAGTGGCATCTCATTTAATTCAAAGGCCTGCTCTGCTTTCCACACCATGTCCTCTAGTGAGCCCAGTACTCATCTCCCTTGAACTCACACATGTTGTTTTTCTTGACACCATATCTTTATCAGTTTTCTCATAAAGTTAAGCGTGTGTGTGTGTGTGTGTGTGTGTGTGTGTATTTCTTTTTTGTTGTTTTTTTGGTACCGGGGATCGAACTCGGGTCCTTGTGCTTGCGCAGCAGGTGGCAAAACCACTAAGCTAATTCCACTGCCCAATGTGTGTGTATATTTCTATGATATCATCACTGAGACAGTAGTTTACACTGTCTTAAGGAAAAGTGAGACTGGCTTTACACAAGTGGGAATCACTTAACTGTACAGCATCCTGGGCATCTGTTCTTTGGCTCTATTCAGCACCTCAAGCCCATCTGATTCAAAGGCTTGAGAAATGTCTTCCAGATGCTTTCTTTTTTCCCTCATTTTTAATCTTTGCTTGACCTTAATACCCCTTGCTACAGTTTTTCTTCCTGTGGCCACAAGAACAGCTGGCTTCTAGGTATTTTTAATTGAGTTTTTCCAGCTGTCACCAAAAAGGTGGTGCTCTATTTCCACAGAAACAAACAAACAAGCAACCAAACCTTACAATCCTTCCCAAGGCCTAAAATCACAAAGGTCACAAGATACCCAGAAACATTCTGGGTGCCTCCCCAGCTTGTGAAACGTGACCAGCCCTAGACAGATCATGCAAGACTACGTATGACTGGAGTTGCACCATGCTCAAGAAAGAACATTTCATGGACATAGTGTAGAGTATGACCCGAGTGTAGACCTTCTTCTCCACAATAGGAGCTTCTGGCTTCTGAAAGTCTTGAGTCTACTTTCCTCAACCATGTACACGAGATAGACCTATAGACATAATTCACTAGTGTCTTCTGAAGAAGGTAGCAGAGACTGAGGAAACAACTGACCGCGGGAGATGAGTAACAAGGAAACAGGGTGGCTGGGCCTGGTTCAAGGGGAAGGCCCTGTGTAGGTGTGAGTCCTACCTAGAAACAATAAGGAAGTGACCAAGGAGGAGCAAGAAGAATCATGAGAGAAAACACAGTAAAGTACTTATCCGAAAAGCACGGTCCTCTGGCCCATAGTGCAATGAAAATGAATGAAATCTCAAGTAGGGAAAATTGAATTTGCAATTATTCTATTTTAGAGGAACTCACAAAGGGGGCAAGTAGAGAGACAGAAATATGGGCCGAAAACCCTCATCTCTGTCCACTCTGCAGTTCCTGCTTTTCTAGTAGGCTTTGGCCCACTGTTGTCTGACTGTCATTCTGTGTTCCTGCTTGAAGGCTTCCTGGGCCCACTGGAAATGTCTCTCTCCAAAACACATATGTCCTTGGGAATAAAGTATTGGCTGTAATATCAAAAACTGTTTTTGGAATCAACCCAATTTTTAAGGGAATTTATTTAATTGTCTGAAGCCCTGTAACCTGAAGTCCCTTTGCTAACAAGAAATATGTAAACAGGTTCTGAGTCTTCATGAATTTCACCCTTCTTCATCAGAGATATGGAGATATGGGAGTGGGTAGAGCCCTGTCTTTTGCCTTGACCAAATAAAGTTCGGGTTGGGAGCAGAGAGATACCCTAAGAGAAATAAATTACTATACCAGCAGGAAGAGTGGAACAATTCATTATTTCCCTATTCCACACATAAGCTTGTGAAAATTGACAACCTGATCACTGTGCCACTGGAAAAGCAGCTCCCATTATATCTCTGGCATATACATGCCAGTCACTCCAATTGCCTTTAAGGATAATTTTCTTCTGTTCGACAAGTAAAAAATGTAGGTACAGTAAATAGGAGTTTCTGATGCCTAACTGAAACAGCATTCCATGAAAGTGCATCGTAGATTACCTTGATCACAAAGTCAGCATCAAGTTGAACAAAAGCAGTTTCCTTTCTGGTTTTACCATTGTGTTGTGTGAAATGATCTTTTCAATATAATTCATAATCAGTGCTGCTTCTCCAGAATGTTTACACTAATGGGAAGAAATAATTGTGTTTTCTGAACTGAATTTGGAATGTAAAAATCATTCTTTTTTTTTTTTTGAGGAAAAGATGAAAAAGTGAACTCAAAGAGTAACCGCAGCAATAACAATGAACCTCATCTTTTCTTAAATATGCTACAATGAGCCAGGAAAATTTCTTTTGTTTTTCCCTTTCCATATCTGATTCTCATCTCCCATATTGATTGCTTTAAACATTTTACAGCCTGAAATGTTCTAATTAGGTATCTAGGTAAAAAATACCCTGTGCAGAAATTCAAATACTCTTGGATACTTTAAACAGGATATCAGTCTCTACCCTTTAATATGATGTAGTTTAACAGACTGCTGTGGATGTACAGGCATCCAAATACAGAGCAGTACTTTTACGGGTTTTTTAAAGGTTAGGGCCAAGCAGCATTGAAAGCAACAATAAGAATACAAAAAGAATAATCCAGATACCAATTCCCCAAAACAAATGTAATTATTATGTATCACAAACATGTACTAACAAAAACAAAAAAGAGAGTAGAGAGCACCAAGGAAAACACGTCTCATTCAGATATTTAAACGACTTTACATTTTTTCCTGAACAAAAGTGACATTACCTTCCATTTCAAGAAGATTGGAACTTATTTTAGAAAGTTCCAGGAACCTGGCTCTTTTTTTTGAAGTGAACAGATTTTGCTACTGTAAAATACTAAACCCTTGGGAAGATTTGAAAATGGAGCAGTAAAATAATACAGAGACAAAAGTTGAATTGTATGGGAATATATTACATCCCTTAAAATAGTCTATATAAAAAAAAAAGTCTGTATCACCCATACTGAACTTACTGCGTTGTTTTCAAACTGAATAGACCTCATTCAGGGAGTTAAAGTAGGCCACAAACTTGTTTCACTCATTACCCCCGCTGCTTTCAAATCCCACATTCAAAGCATGAGGGCATCACATGCTTCTACTTCAAGGCTGCACGTACAGGAAGCGAAAGCCCTCGACACAGCTTGGTAGCAGAAGATCCAAATCAGAGTAAATTGTGTAAATTATAACTAAATTGCAAAGCATTTGGACAAAGCAGGCATGTGAGTCTAATCAGGAAAGCATCATATTTACTTTTCGATAATGCAGGTTGGAAGAGGAATTGGGGGAGGGAAGCATCACAAATCTCTTTGAATATATTTTCTGAACTTGGCAACCTGAACTGGTTTTGTCACATATTTGCAGCTTAAAAAGTATTTGGCTTTTACAGCAGCCAAAATAAGTATCCTTTAATCACTTTCAACCTATGAACAGATGGGCAAACAGTGCTTTTATAAATGGAGCATACAAAATACTTCAATATCAGCCAAAACTAATTAGTAGCAATATCTGAACCAAACTCTAAAACTGATTTAGTGTTTAATATTTATTATTATATAAGCATTAGCACTAGAAAGGAAATTCCCTGTTCAAATGTTGGCCGAGCTCAGGGTCTAATGTTCAGACATGATTAATTTACTAATTAACTTATTGTATCATTTCTCACAAATAATTTTGCTTAATGATTTCTTCTCTCTCTGTGTATCATTTGATTTGATAACTTGATCATAGATTTGTGAAACTTCAAATGAAAAATTCAAATGCAAACATTCAACTTTGGTCTCTCAACTTTCTTAGAGTGAGTTTAGAAGGAAGTGGGACACAATGGTCCTATATCTGGCTCCTACTGACTCATCTTATCACAATAAAGATCTTCTGAGTTTCACAGAGATTCTTTAGTGGCTAAGAATCTATGTTAAAAATAACAATTCTCTTCATATGAAAACATGTTAGTGAAGGTAAGTTTAAAAGTTGTATTTGGAGGACAAGCCACGCTTAATTTCCACTGATTTTCTAATTCAGAGGAGATCATTTGGCCTTTATGTGTCTGACATCACAATACCTTCCCTCATCCTATCTGCTATTCATTCTTGGATGGTGGAGCAGTTGAATACTTCAGTAACAGAGTTTGTATATACAATATGACTACATATTTAAGTAATACTGAAACAAACAATTGAATAAACAGGCATTGAATGCTGCCAGTGCCTGCCTTTCTGTTGCCATGATAGTTTTTTCCTCTTGATTTTATCACGTACATGATTGGAAGGGCTTTCAGTTCTGAGTAAATGATTTTAGGAAGTCACCTGATTTTTCTCAGTACCAGTTTGCTCATTTATAAAACTAGAATAGTAACATTTATCCAACAAAATCTTTTTGAATCAATGGTGAAATTTTAAAGCAAATGATTGATAAAAGGTTGCTACTATTTCTATTATTGTTACTCCTGAAACTAAATATTAGTTTCAGGAAATCTGAATAAAATCAGAAAATGGGGAACAAATCATCATTTTCTTTACAACTTAATATTTTGGTTACAATCTAGCATTTAGATTTGGATCTATTTTACTAAAGGAGTCATTGAATCAGAATGGATGAAAGCAGGTCCTAAGTAGGAGTTTCTTTTCTTTTTTTTTGGTACCGGGGATCGAACTCTGGTCCTTGAGCTTGTACAGCAGGCAGCGAAACCACTGAACTAAATCCCCGGCCCAGGAGTTTCTTGAAAATAATTGTCAGGTGATTTTGATTCACCCTTGTTTAGAAACACTGTGTTAATTCACCCACAATAGCATTTTTGGAATGTTTCTTTCTGCCCTTATTTATATACTTAAAAATTTACAATCATGTAATGCATACAATTTAATATTTTTATTCTCTTAGTATCAATGTTTAAAATCATAAGCATTTTCTCAACCCTAATCTTCATCAGTTTTATGACCTGATTTTTTGGACTTAACACCATTTAGAGATTTATTTCTAAATTTCTCTATCATAAATGAATCTATGATAAATATCTTCATAAATGTGCCATTTTCATAATTCCCAAAAAGGAAATTAATTACCAGGGCATATACTCTTGATCCTTATTGCCAAGTCACTTTTTCAAATAGATTATGAGGTAAAGAATAATGTTAGGAGTTCATCTTTAACAAAACTTTTTCTGAAGTTGGATAGTTTTGTAGAAATTTTTGCCTAATTTTGAAACTGAACAATGATGCCGTATTATTTCTATTTTAACTTAACATTATTATTGGAACATTTTACTATACTCATGTTTCCATTTTTAGCCAGGTTTATATTTTATTTAACTACAATAAACCTTTTGAGAATATGACTAAACTTCAAGGTATGTGGCTGTCACTAAATTTAAGAATTACTCCAAAATTAGGAACTATAATGACAAAATATGGAATGTTAACTTTTTGCAAGGATATGGTGTTTTTAATAGGGATACAGGCTCTAAAATTCAATAAAAGGCAATTTTACAACAAAAGATTTGGGTAGGTGCTAGAAACAAAAAGAAAAATAAATCAATAATAGATATTGTTTTATTCAGAAAATGATTATAAATCTGATATTAGATGAAAGGAGCTAATTTGTTTTGTTTGTCCACATTTGACTCTTGGGTTGTCTTAGGTGTACAAGAACTAAATGATTTACTAAAGTTTATATCTCTATCCAAGAAATCAGTATCATGAGACTAAAAATCATTATTTTGACATGGGTTCAGTAATAAAGGGCTTGAGATCCAATTATTTTAGAGATTAGTGCAAGACAGAATTGCCTGTGTTTGTTTATCACAAGGTAGCAGGTACCCTTCCCACAAGGTGTGAGGTCTGAACTTACTCATGGTGAAGGAAGACAAGCTGTCAATTTGTTTTCTGAATCCTTCATTGTAATCAAGGCATACTCATATGGCACAGTTTTGACTGCATATGTTTGTTCAGCCACTTTTAACTTAATATTGGACTAGTCTCATTAACATGTGGAATATTGCATGGATTAAAGCCTAGACATTATACTGTATTGTTAGCAAAACTAGCATCACATGATACTAAGGCATCAGTCACTGTTGTCTAGGTGAGTGACAAATCTCTTAGTGTTACTTTCTTTTAAAATGATTTATGCAGCAGAGATTTTTATTGCCCACATCAGTTCTTCTGTTGAGGTTCAGAATTAGGAATCATCCAATTGTCTCTTCCCAGTTTTACCTTCATTGTATACAGTGGTAAAAGTGTCCCTTTTCTTTCTTTTGTAAACTTTATATTTTATTAGTACATATTTTTCATATATATTGGTCACATTGATCATAGAGAATTTGTACCCGTACAATATTTCTTGATTGCCAGGAAGTAAATATTCCACCAGGTATTGCTGCTAACAATGTATGCTGGTTTTCTGGACGAACTTAGTGGGCATCATTTTAATATAATAAGTGAATCCATATTCCTTAATAGAGCCACCATTCCTAGTTCAATGACATGTGTGTAAACTATATGGAAAATGGATACAAATAGATTTTTTCAGTTATATCATGGTAGAAAAAAGTCTTGATTTTTATTAAAACTTTGTGAGTAAATACAGATATAATGAACTCTGTAAAAGCATTCTATATTTAACTTTTTATGGATAAAATAAATATATGTTCTTAATTTCTATTGATTTATTTCTGATAATTTCTTAATTTATAATCTATATGAAAATTTTCATTAGTAATTTTTTTCCTTGAGTACTGAAGGTCAGTTGCAACCATTTTTATATCATTTAAAAATCATATCATTTTTACATCATTCTAGCTTATACAAGTAAAGGCAAATAAATTGAAATTCATAAATAGATTCAAAGAAAGGAAGTTTTGTCACTTTTATTAGAAAATAAATATGAATAACAATTCAAACAGTTTATTCAATAAGAGATAATTTTTATTCTCCTGATCATGGATTAAGTAGACTACCACATGCAGTTATAGCCTCCTGAACCAGTTCTTTCGCCTAGTCTAGCAGGCTCGTGGTTGTGATATCAGTTTGTACTGAAAAGCTTGTACCTGTAAATCTTTTCTTTGTACCATAAATTCTTAACAAAATGGTGCATTGTTTATAAAGCAATTGTTCTTTTGCTGTTTCTTTCAGAAAACAAAATTCATGACATGTAGGATCTTTGGGGAAGGGAGAGGGAAAAGCAGCAACCACCTATTGGTGCTGTGATCCCCAAAAGGCATACAGTGCAATATGCAACAATATGATATACATTTAGCATGAGCTCACTACATAACCAACAATGTCAGAGGGAAGAGGAATACTGTCCTCTTTTGAGGATATATATATATATATATATATATATATATATGCATCCATAAGAATTTGTTTGTTGAACACCTTGAAGTAAGGAAATATCACTGACCCTAAGAACATTGACAAAACTCAAGGTTTCAAAATTTTAATGCCATAAATGTGCAGCATGAGTACCATAATTTACCTCTGAAATAAAAATCTTTAAAAAAATGAATTTAACAGCCATTTTATTAGTCTTTGAGTGAAAACATAAGTATGCATGTCAGTTATCTATTGACACAATAACATCACAAAACTTAGCTACTTAAGAAAAACCTATGTAAGGGCTGGAGATTTAGCTCAGTGGTGCTGTGCCTACCTGTAAGTGCAGGGTCCAGAGTTTGATCCCCACGGGCTGGTATGCATGTGAGAAGTCCCTCAGACCAAATACCTTCTGGAGACAGTGACCTGGGGCCAGCTCCCAGGATGGAAGGAAGGCCAGGGAACTCTTGTGGGAAAGGGGAAGTGGGGAGGGGACTTACATGCCCATGTGATCTGCAACAAGATGGGTGGAGTCTGTGGGTCTGAGAGCTCTAAAGAATATCAGCGGCTTGAGTTCTTTGGTCTTCCAAATTGTTTTATTGATAACTAACATATATTGTGTGAATTTTAAGCCATATGCAAAACAAGAAACTCTAAGTGACTAAGAATATTTTTATTTGGTCCATGTTTAAAACATGTGGATGTGTAAGTATTTTGAGTTTAGAGCCAGCAGACTGTTAATCTGATAGTCCAAGGGGGGAAAACAAACCAATCAATTTGAACTAGAGGTTCAAACCTGAGAATTAAGAAAATCAATCTGGAATTCAGAGGTCTCACTTTTTTCAAAGTACAGTGCACTTTGGAAATACCGCCCAGCACTTACGGATGAATTTATTTGGAACCTCAGTGGGACTCCAGCTCTGCCTGGGGGAGATAGAAACAAAAGCATTTGTATAAGAATTTGAAGGTAACTAGACTTTGGACTGTAAAAAGTCTTTGAAAAAACTGGCCATCATATAAAAATTAAATCAGATATACAAAGGGAAGAAGTAGACACAAAGTCACCAAGGTTACCATTACTGTGTGTCTGGTAGTGTCTGCAGTTCCTCACATGTGTATAGTCACTTCAGAGTCTACCTGTATCGGTCTTGCAGGGCTGATCCTGGCTTCCCAGTGTGATCCTTCGCTGCTGCTGATCCTATGGCCCACGACTCCAGTGACCATACTACACTCTTTATTGACTAAGAGGATTTGAATCATAATTTAATAATTTTAAAGTAGTCTTCAATTTAAAATAGCTTCAGAGACAGGAAAATTATCTGAACTAATCTACCCTGAAATGTGAAAATATTCTCGTTTGAATAGTTGTGAATAAACTTGGACAAATTCACTTTCTTTTCAATTTCCTTTCCTCAGAAAGTTAAATTTATATATGAAAATATATTGATTTTAGATTATGTAGCCTTCTTTGAGAACCTGGTTCACATGTTCAAGTGATATCACATATTGAATTCTATGTACAAATTAAAATACATTCCCTGTGTCAATATTGTTATCGTTGAAAGCATTTAAGACTGTAGAAGTGTTTATTTTTCTTGTTACCACTAAGAAGTTTTTATATTTTATTTTAGGATAAATAAAACCGATAAATTGGGCAGTAAAGTTAAAAGAATTGGACCACACACAGAAATCTTCCAAGGGTTCCAAGAAAGAAGCAGATTAATAATTACCAAAAAAGTAGTTAGGATGATTACTCTCATGCAAGCACGTGTCAGAGGGTGGCTTGAACGCAAGAGACTTCAAAGAATAATGGCCAAGGTAAAACATACATTAGATATTATAATGTGTTTAACATTTAATATGTAGATTTAATTAAGTGAAATTTTGAATAGTTTCCTGGTCAATAAGCCTGTAAGTTTTCTGAGTAAAGTTTCACCTACATTTTTTTTTATTAAGAACATGTTATCAATAATTTGCTCTGATGATAGTCTGAACAAAAGAACTGTCTTGCCCTTACCACAGGTAGTCTAGAACCACTTACTCTTAAACCAGACAAACGTTCCTTGCTACTAAAATTGTTACTTCTTTGCTATTTATTCTCTGTTTAGAGCAACTTTTTTCCACTTCTCATACCACCGCGTATACTTTCCTTTTTTTACTTAAATTCTTTTATTGGTACATTTTAGGCATACAATACATTTACATTTATCATTGGGTGCTTGTACCTGTACATGATGTATCTTGGTTCTTATTTGTTTCCCATTACCTGTGCGCCCTTCATCCCTCCACCCTTCCCTATTTACATAGACTTCATTTCCATTTTTTATTTCTTTTCTCATAATTTTTCCTTTCCATTCTTTCCTTTCCCTATCTGTTCCCACTACCCCTACCCCTTTGGACCTTTTCCTATTTCAAAGTATCAATTATTAGTTATTAATCCTTTTAGTCCTTATTTACACTATCAGTTTCTCACACTAGAGAAACTATTCGGTATTTACACGAGTGTCCTATTTATTTCACTTAAGAGTGTGGCCTCAATATGCATCCATTTAGCTATAAATGTCTCTAGTTTCTCATTCTTTATGGTTGATAGTACTCCATTTTATTAAAAAACCCTACATCTTCTTTATCCAGTTTCCAGTTGATGGGCACTTGGGCTGCTTCCAAGCTTCAGCTATTACAAACTGTGCCACAATAAACATGGGTGCACATATATCTCTGTGATATGATTCTTTTAATTCTTTTGGGAAAGTACCCACCAGGGAAATAGCTGGTTCAAATGGGACTTCCAGCCCTAGTTCTTTTTTTTCTTTTTTTAAAAATTCTTTTATTGGTATATTTTAGCTATACAGCACAATTACATTTCTCATTGGGAACTTGTACCTTTATATGATGCATCTTGGTTCTTATTTTTTCCCCATTCCTAGCCCTCCCTTCACCCTCTCTACCCTTCCCTATTTAGAAAGACTTTATTTCCATTTTTTCCATTTCTCAGCATTTTTCCTTTCCCTTCTTTCCTTTCCCCTGCCCCTCCACTACCCCTACCCCTTTGGACTTTTTCTTCCTATTTTGCATTATTGATTATTCATGCTAATCATTGGTACATTTTAGGTATACAATATAATGACATTCATCATTGGAAATTTGCACCTTTACGTAGTCTCTCTTGGTTCTTATTTTTCATCCTTGCCCAGCTCTCCCTTCAACCCCTCCATTCCTCCCTATTTACAAAGATTTTGTTCCTATTTTTCCATTTTCTCATATTAATCCCATTCCCTTCTATCCTTTCCCCTAGCCCTCCCACTTCCTTCCCCTTTGCCCCTTTTCTTCCTATTTCACATTACCTATTATACATTTTAGTCCTTATTTACACTTTCAGTTTCTCACACTGGAGAAACTATTCAGTATTTATACATGTGTATCCTATTTATTTCACTTAAGAGTATCACCTCAATGTGCATCCACGTAGCTATAAATGTCTCTAATTTCTCATTCTTTATGGCTGAGTAGTACTCCATTTTATAAAAAAACCACATTTTCTTTATCCAGTCTCCAGTTGATGGGCATATGGGCTGTTTCCAAGTTTTAGCTATCACAAACTGTGCTGCTATGAACAAGGGCACACATATATCACTGTGGTATGATTCTTTTAATTCTTTGGGGAAGATCCCCAGCAGTGGAACAGCGGGGTCAAATGGGACTTCCAGTCTTAGTCCTTTGAGGTATCTCCATACTGATTTCCACAGTGCTTTCACCAGTCTACACTCCCACCAGCAGTGGAGCAGGATTCCTCTTTCCCCACAGCCCCACCAGCATTTGTTATTGGTTGATTTCATGATAGCAGCCATTCTTTCTGGAGTGAAGTGGAATCTCAGCATTGTTTTCATTTGAATCTCTCGAATGACCAGTGATGTTGATCATTTTTTCATGTATTTATTTGCTATTTCTACTGCTTTGTCTGAGAAATGTCTGTTCATTTCAGGTGCTCATTTTCAGCTTGGGTCTTTAAATTTGGGAGGTCTGATCTTTTTAAGTTCTTTATAGATTCAAGATAGTAGACCTTTGTCTGAGGAGGAGCAGGTGAAGATTTTTTTCCCACATTATGGGTTGCTCTTCATACTGCTGATGGTTTCTCTTCCTGTGCAGAAGCTTTTTAATAAGAAGAGAATCCACTTGTTGATTGTTTGTACTCATTCACAGGCAACTGAGGTTTTGTTCATAAAATCTTTTCCTACACCGATGTCTTCGAGAGTTCTACCAAACCTCTGTTCTAATTGGTTCAGAATTTCTATTTTAATATTTCGATCTTTAATCCATGTCGATTTTAGTTTAGTGCATGGTGAGAGATCAAGGTCTGCTTTGAATCTCTGACAAGTTGAAACCCAGTTTTTCTAGCACCATTTATTAAAGAGGCTATCTTTCCTCCAGTGAGGGTGTTTGGCTCCTTTGTTGAAGATGAGATGGCCGAGTGTGTCTGGTGTTGTTTCTGCATCTTCTAATCTGTTCCACTGGTCCTCAAGCCTGTTTCTTTGCCAGTACCATGCTGTTTTTATCACAGTAACTTTGTAGTATAGCTGCAGGTTGGGGATTGTGATACCCCCTGCCATGTCTCTGTTACCTAGAATTATTTTTGCTATTCTGGGTCTCTTGTTCCCAATGAATTTTTGGATTGTTTTCTCAAGGTCCATGAAGTATGCTGTTGGGATTTCAATTGAGATTGCATTGAATCTATATAGCAGTTTTGGAAGTATGGCCATTTTCACTATGTTAATCCTTCCTACTCAGAAGCAGGAGAGGTCTGTCCATTTTGTGATATCATCTTCAATCTCTCTTTTCAGAGTGCTATAGTTTTCAGAGAAGAGGTCTTTGATTTCTTTCATTAGGATGATTCCTAGGTATTTCAGTTTTTTGGATGCTATTGTGAAAGGAATTGTTTGCCCTGTGTCTCTCTCAGTGAGTCCGTTGTTCATGTAGAGAAAACTTTTGATTGTTATGTGTTGACCTTGTATCCTGCTACTCTACTGAATTTGGTTATTAAGTCTAGAAGACTTGGTGGAATTTTTGGGGTCTTCTATATAGAGTATCATGTCATCTGCAAATAATGACAATTTGACTTCTTCATTTCCTAACTTTATTCCTTTTCTTTCTTTCTCTTGTCTAATTGCCATGGGTGATATTCCAAAACTATATTGAACAGGAGTGGTGATAGTGGACATCCTTGTCTTGTTCCTGATTTTAGTGTGAAGGATTTCAGTTTTTGACCATTTAATATGATACTGGCTGTTGGTTTTTCATAGATGGCTTTTATCAGATTGAGGTAGAGACCATCTATTCCAATTTTTTGTAGGGTTTTTATCATAAATTCATGTTGGATTTTGTCAAATGCTTTTTCTGCGTCTATGGAGATAATCATATGGTTTTTGTCCTTGGCTCTATTGATATAGTGTATTACATTAATTGATTTTTGTATATTGAACCATCCCTGCATCCCTGGGGTGAATCCCACTTGATCAGGGTGTCTGATCTTCTTGATGATCTTCTGCATTCTGTTTTTCAGTATCTTATTAAGAATTTTTACATCTATGTTCATTAGTGAGATTGGCCTATAGTTCTCTTTTTCAGTTGGGTCTTTCTCTGCTTTGGGGATCAAGGTGATGTTTGCTTCCAGGAATGAATTTGGGAGTATTGCTTCCCTTTCAATTTCATTGAAGAGTTTAAACAGTAGTGGCAGCAGTTCCTCTCTAAATGTCTTGTAGAATTCAGCAGTGAAGCCATCAGGCCCTGGGCTTTTCTTAGTTGATAAGTTATTAATTACATTTTCAATTTCATTGGTTGATATTGGGTTGTTCAGAATTTTTAGGTCTTCTTCATTCAACTTTGGTAATTCATATGTATCTAGGAATCTGTCCATTTCTTCTGTGTTGTCCATCTTATTGGCATATAGGTTCTGGAAGTAGGTATTGATGATCCTCTGGATTTCTACAGGGTCTGTTGTAATGTCACCCTTTTCATTCCTAATTGCATGGATATGGGCCTTTTCTTTCCCTTTCCTGATAATGTTGGCTAAGGGTTTGTCAATTTTGCTGATTCTTTTGAAGAACAAACTCTTGGCTTCATTGATTTTTTTGTATTGTTCTCTTAGTCTCCATTGCATTGATTTCTCCTCTGATCTTTATAATTTCCTTCCTTGTATGAGCTTTGGGTTTTTCCTGCTCTTCTTTTTCTAGAAGCTTGAAGTTCAGCATCAGGTTGTTTAATTGGGCTCATTCTGTTTTCCTAATATGCATATTCACTGCTATGAATTTCCCTCATAAGACTGCTTTCATTGTGTCCCATTGATTCTGATATGTTGTATTGTCATTGTCATTTAAGTGAAGGAACTGTCTGATTTTTTCTTTAATTTCCTCTGTGACCCACTGGTTATTCAGAACTGTATTGTTCAATTTCTACATGTTTATGAAATTTTTTGAGTTTCTTTTGCTATGGATCTCCAATTTCATTGCACTATGGTCTGATCATATACAGAGGATAACTTCAATTCCCTTGCACTTACTTAAACATGTTCTATGTGTGAGTATGTGGTCTATTTTTGAGAATGACCCATGTGCAGCTGAGAAGAATGTGTATTCTGATTTTGTGGGGTGGAGTACTCTGTAAACATCTGTTAAGCTCATTTGTTCAAGAGGTCGATTGAGTTGTAGTATTTCATTACTTATTTTTTGTCTAGTTGATCTATCTATTTGTGACAGTGGGGTGTTGTCGTCCCCCACTACAATTGTATTAGTGCATATATGACTTTTCTTGTCAGTTAGTATTTGTTTTATATAGTTGGACGCACTAGTGTTTGGTGCATAGATATTTATGATTGTCATCCCTTCCTGTTGAATTGTTCCCTTTACAAGGAGGTAGTGTCCTTCTTTGTCTCTCTTAATCAGTGTTGGTTTGAAATCTACTTGATCTACAAAGAGGATAGCTACTCCTGCTTTTTTGGGAGGTTCCTGTCGCGTGGAGTATTGTTTTCCACCCTTTCACTTTCAGTCTATGAGTTTCCTTTTGAATTAAGTGTGTTTCTTGGATGCAGCATATTGTTGGATTTTTCTTGTTGACCCATTCTGCCAGTCTATTTCTTTTGATTGGTGAATTGAGACCATTAACGTTGATGGTTATAACTGAAACGTATTGACTTGTCGTTGCCATGACTTTTTCCTTTTGTTGGGTTCTCCTCCTTGACATTTAATTTCTTGTCATGTCAGATAGGTTCATTCTGCTTTGCTTCCTGGGGTTGTGATCCTCAATGTCTGTTCCTAGGATATTGTGTAAACTTCTTTGGAGTGCTGGTTTGATATTCACAAAGTTCCTAAGGTGCTCTTTGTCATGAAAGTATCTTATTTCTCCATCCATTTTGAAAGATAGTTTTGCAGGGTCCATCAATCTGGGTTGGAGGCTGTTTTCTTTTAGGGCTTGGAATATGTCACTCCAAGCTCTTCTTGCCTTGATGGTTTGTGTTGAGAAGTCTGGTGTGATTCTGATGGGCTTTCCTTTGTATGTGATTTGTTTCTTTTCTCTGACTTCTTGTAGAACTTTGTTCTTCTGTTGAGTTTCTGGAATCTTAACAATTATATGCCTGCGTGTAGATTTTTTTGATCAAGGCTATTTGGAGTCCTATATGCCTCCCTTATCTGTATGTCAAGCTCTTTTCCCCTGCTTGGGAAGTTTTCTGCCATTATTTCTGTGAAGAGATTTTTTTGTCATCTCCACTCTCTCCTGTTTCTTCATTGAGCCCAATCTGTCTTATGTTATTCTTCTTTGCATCACCTAGCAGCTCCTGGATTGATTTCTCATGTTTCCTTATAATTTTGAAGCAATTTTTCTTTTCCTGGTCACTAATTACAATCTTATCTTCTACATCTGAAATTCTGTCCTCGCATTGGCTCATTCTGCTGTGTAGACTTTCAATGGAGGTTTTCATTTCCTGGAAATCTATTTGCATCTGTTTTATGGATTCCATTTGTTTCTTATGTTGGGATTCCATCATGTTCCTGAGCTCCTCTCTAGATTTATTAATCATGTCTTGAACTAGGAGCACAGTTTCTCCTGTTATCTGAGAAATTATTTCTGATTTCATTATTTCCAGATCCCCTTTTGTTGCCAGTTCAGTGGGTCCAGGTTGTTGAGTATCAGAGTGTTCCATCTCATTTCCCTTTGGGGTTGCTGTAGGTGATCTGGAAGTCTGGTTTTGAGACTTATTTATGTGTTTTCTCATTTTGACTGGGAGGGCAGGGGGATGCTCTTGGTGTCTACACAGCTCACCTCCTCTGAGCTGGGGTAGGTGGGCCACGGGCCAGGAGCGGCAGTAGCAATGGTAGCCCAAAAACCCCTTCCTCTGGGCCGGGAGCAGTGGGATGTTTGGTGGCCCGGAAACCCCTTCCTCTGGACCAGGAGCAGTGGGATGGTGGCTCAGAAGCCCCTACTTCTGCGCAGGAATTCTTTAAATGCTAAGAACTTGATTAGCTCCAGTACACTGGTCTGGTGGTCTGGTGTCCTCTGTGTCTTTGTAGTGTGGAACCAGGTGACTGTACAGAGAAGAGGCCAAAGTAGGCGGGGGTGGTTCCAGTGGATTGCTGCAGGAGCACGGGCTGATTCGGTGTTTTCAGTGTGACTGGAGACCTCAGGACCATGTCCGCAGACCTGCCTGTCTGCAGAGGGCTGAATCGGTGTTTTCCGCGGAACTGATGACCTCGGGACCACCCAGCCCTAGTTCTTTGAGGTATCTCCACACTGATTTCCATAGTGGTTGCACCAGTCTGCACTCCTACCAACAGTAGAGAAGGATTCCTTTCTCCACACCCCAGCCAGCATTTGTTATTGGTTGATTTCTTGATAGCAGCCATTCTTTCTGGGGTGAGGGGGAATCAGTGTTGTTTTCATCTGCATCTCTTGAATGTTGAACCTTTTTTCATATGTTTATTTGCTGCTTTTACTTCTTTGTCTGAGAAATGTCTTTTCATTTCAGATGCCCATTTTTGAATTGGGTCGTTGAATTTGGGGGTCTGATTTTTTTCAGTTATTTATATATTCTAGATACTAGCCCTTTGTCTGAGTTACAGCTGCTAAAATTTTTTTCCCACATTGTAGGTTGTTGGTTAGCTCTGTTGGTAGTTTCTCTTGCAGTCCAGAAGCTTTTTAATAAGATGAAATCCCAGTTGTTGATTCTTTGTGCTAGTTCCCGTGCTACTGAGGTTTTGTTCATAAAGTCTTGTCCTATGCCAATATCTTCATGAGTTCTACCTATCTTCCAGCAAGTTTAGTGTTTCTGTCTTAATATTTAGATCTTTAATCCACTTAGATCTTAGTTTAGTGCATGGTGATAGATATGGGTCTAGTTTTAATCTCTGACCATTTGAAATCTAGTTTTTCCAACACCATTTATTAAATAAGCTATCTTTCCTCCAATGAGGGTTGTTGGCTCCTTTGTCAAAGATGAGGTGGCTGAGCATGTCTGAAGTTGTTTCTTGATCTTCTAATCTATTCCACTGATCCTCAGTTCTATTTCTTTGCCAGTACCATGCTGTTTTTATCACAGTAGCTTTGTAGTATAGCTTCAGGTTGGGTATTGTGATACCCCCAACCATGTCCCTGTTGTCTAGAATTGCTTTTGCTATTCTAGGTCTCTTCTGGTTCCAAATGAATTTTTGGATTGTTTTCTCTAGCTCTGTGAAGTATATTGTTGGAATTTCAATCAGCATTGCATTAAACTATATAGCAGTTTTGGAAGTATGGCCATTTTCACTATATTGATTCTTCCTACCCAGGAACAAGGGATGTCTTTCCATTGTCTTATATCCTCCTCAATCTCCTTTTTCAGGGTGCTGTGGTTTTCGGTGTAGATGTCTTTTGTTTCCTTTGTTAGATTGATTCCTTGATATTTCATCTCTTTGGATGCTATTGTAAAAGGAAATGTCTCCCTAATTTCTCTCTCAATGAGTCTACTATTTGTGTATAAGAAAGCTATTTTTTTTTGAGTGTTGACCTTATAATCCAGCTACTCTACTGAATCTGTCAATTAAGTCTACAAGTCTTTTGGTAGAGTTTTTTGGGTCTTCTATGTAAAGTATCATATCATCAACAAATAATGACAGTTTAACTTCTTCCTTTCCTATCTTTATTCCTTTTATTTCTTTCTCTTTTGTAATTGCTACCACTGTGTATTCTTGCATAGCATTCATGTCTAATTTAAAAATAACTATGACTCCCCTGTATCTTTCTGATCAACATTTATAAATAGCAATCCTGCCTTTCAGAATAAGTCATGAAGACTTGTGTTGGCTGGGCTAATGTGGAAGAACCTTACTGGACAGATCTTGGCAAACAGAGAGAACACAAAATGTCCTCACCTTGAGGGCTAAAGCCTGGGAAACCAACTATAAAGAGAAAAAAATAGAGCAGAAGAATCCACTTTAATACCTTCCTTGCTCTTGTGGGCAGAACCTTCTAGAATGTACTGATAGGTAGGCACCCTGCACACATTATTCTGAGAACACAGTGCCACTGATGGAAGAAATCCATCTGCTTGTCATTGGCTATAAATTTATGCACATATTAATATGTACACATTCCATTAATATGTACTATGTACATATGTGGTTCTGATGATGAAATATGCTAATGCATATAAAACCCTGGCAAAAAGTAAACACTATACTTAATCCATCAGTAATTCTGTGAGGTTGTTGCTGTGTATTTTATAGGAGAAGAAATTGAAGTCCTGAGAAGTTAAACCATTTGCTTAAAGTTAAACAGCTGGTTAATGACAGCTAGAATTCAAACCCTTGTCTGTCAGATTTAAGGACTGTGCTAGTCCACATATCATATCCCCTACTTGAATTACTTTAGCCATGGCTGAATGTTCCTCAGTCTAATCTAAAACCATATTTCAATCTAACTTCTTAGCTCCAGACCCAGGTATTAAATTGCCTTCCTGAAGCATCTGTACCTAAATTACACTCCACAGAGCCTTAAATGAACTCATTTTCTTCTCCTAAAGGGCTCCCTCTCCTGTACTAGCTATATTGAGGTATACTATTAACATTTTCCAAGCTGTAAACCTGGAATTCTCTTCAATTCCTTTGACTTGTTTATTGCCATAACCAATTGGTTGCATTTCTTTCACTCTCCTTTTCTATGCTTCTTACCAGCACTTCCATCCATCTACCCTCGCCTGACCATGTGCAAGAGTGTCTTAATTGATCTCTTTTCCTGTGAGCCTATTTCCACTGAATCTTCTGCTATATTTAAAACATTTCACATTGATTGCCTTGTTTCATCTTATAACCTTTTGGTAGCCCTACATTTCCTTAAAATTCAGCCTACACCTTTGATATATGCCGTGTAATTTAATTACAGCATATCCTGATCAGAGAGAACTGTAGGCATTCAGAACTTCTGGGACAAAAATGGGCCTTGAAAACTGAGAGAACAAGAATAGGGCCAAGATGAGGTTGAAGAGGAGAGACTGATAAGGAAAAGGTTGACTTCCTAAGAGAAGATACAATTTGAAATGAGAAGAATAAGAAGTACCTTTAGAAGATCAGCGCCAATACCAATCAAATTGTTGACTCATATTTGTAATAAAATGATATGATTGCCGATTTTTAAAAATTTCATGATTGGCCTGATACTTTTTGTGTTGGATGGCTGCTTTGTTGATACAGTTAAAGGTTTTTGCCTGGTGTCAAAATGCTAGTGGGACAGGCCTGTCGTGCCATAAACAGTGTTTCCAGGACTGTGCCTAAATGAAGGGTTGCTGCTGGGGGGCTTTTGATAAACTTTCTGCTCTAGAGGCTGCATAGCAAATCACTGGATAATAGTCAGCACTGTGGCAATCCCTTCGCTGGGACACTTCTAAGGTCCAATTGCTTGACTGCCACTTCAGAGTTTTTGCTGTGGACAATGTCTGCTAGAGTATCACTTGAAGATTACTCAAGGGAATGTACATTTTGCACTATTTCATGTGCAATTCTCTCATTCTTGATATTACATTATCTTGTAGGAGACCAGGAAGATTTTTATATTTAACTGTCAGCATAATTTCCAACATTTATAGTGTCCTTTTCTTTTAATAATATATGCTGTTTGTTAGCATGTTTTGGTGTAATAATGATTCTAAGAAAAATCCTGAAAATATAGAAGTAATCTTCTCAACGTAAATCTTTAAGATTTTATTTTGGTTCAATCTTGTCCCTTGAATATTCATAACACAATTTTTAAAATTTTGACCTGAAGATGATGCATTCAGTTGCTTTTGGCCAAACGTAACTAATTCCAGGACATTTGATTAGCTGAGAATTTCAGTAAGAAAAAGTATTTGAAATTGGCTTTGAGTATTATTTGCTAAATAAATAAAAATGGAACAGTCCTGGAAAGTTTGAGTTTTAAGCTTACTATTGCAATATCCTAAGCATAGTTCAACAATCTTTAATATTTTTTGGGGGGGTACAATGTCCTTTGAAAACTTGATAAAGTATTAATTGCTTCTCAACATCTCACACATACAAAAATAAACAACAGCACAGCAAAAATAGTAGCAAAGTCCAGTGGCCTCTTTAGGGACCCCCATGGTATAGGTGAATTTGTATACAATAGGTTTATTACATAAATGTATTGGTTCCTAGGTACCTGAAGAATTTTATTCCTTTGTTCAGTAATATATTGTTAAATATTTGATAACAGTTAATGTACACTGGGTCCAGTTTCCTCCCTGGTATGTGATCTCATAGAGTACATAGTCCCTTGAGTGATATAGATAACTAAAGGAAACCTTAGATGTTAGAACATGTAGCAGCACCATTGAAGCCAAAAGGATATGTCTGTTGTTGGGGTAGGTTATTCTGAGATCTGAAGATCCAGAGGTTGTTATATCTTGTTATATCCTGGGAGGCCGAGAGGCACAGGGAAAGATAGTATCAAAGATCTTAGGTAAGATAGATTATTCAGGGGCCTGAAGGATAGTTGGTAGTCCAATGGCAGTAGAGAAAACTGAAGACAGGAGTCAAATTAGGAATATTCTTTAAAAATATGTTAAATGGTTTATAACACTTTATACTTCATTTATGGGAATGGGTGACAAAGTAGAACAGTGACATGAATTTTTATATCAGAAAAATTATTAACTATGAACAATGCATTATGGGGGAGAGAGTGACAATATGGAGGAAGAACACTTAGTATGCTTTTTCAATAATCCAATGCATGCTGTGGTGCCTTGAGGTAGGATGGAAATAATGAAGATTAGGTGACTTTGGGTTTGATTGGATGTAGAGATATTGAAGAAGTCAAGAATGACTACCAGGTTTTTGTCTTAGGCAACCTGATAGATGTTTCAGTAGGAGAGGAGAGAGGAAAGGAGAAAAGTGGAGTCCTATTTTCAACAATGAGTTTCAAGTGTTTGTGAGATATCTTTGAGCTATCTGAGATGCAGTTTGGTATATTGGTCTAGAATTCACAAGGAAGATTGGGTGAGAGAAAGATTTGAGATTCATCAGTGGTTCTTAAGTTCTTTAAGAATATAAAATTCCCTTGCCCATAAAAGTTGGTCACTTTGGCAATTATTGGCAATCATCTTACCTCTGAGAAAGCTTTTTTCCCCAGTGATGCTATGACTCCTTTACTTCATTCAGGTTTTTGCTCATTCCCCGACACTGCTCTATGTGAAATAACTCCCATACTTGTCACTATTCCATTTATATAACACTTTATCTTTCTTCATAACACTTACTGACATCTGCCATATATTTTATTATTGTATTATTTTTCCTTATTAGAGTGGTATTTCCTGAGAATAGGAATTTTCTAGTCAATCAACTATTCATAAGTTCTAGAACATTATTGGAACTTACTGGTAGCCTAATACATACTTTTGAATAAATTATTTTTGACAGGGTAGAGGCTGCATAATGGCAAATTGGGATAAAGGGATATGAAATATGAAAACTTTTTTCTAAATATTTTGATGCAGTCCCTTGACCAAGGGTTCCCCCTGTGTACCCTGCCCCAACTATAAACTTGAGAATCATTATTATTATTACTACTAGGACCATGGGGAGGGGATGTCATGTCCAGGGAGAGTTTGTAGAATGAAGAGAGTACCTAAAGGAAAGATTGAAAAAGACCAAGTTTAAGGAGAAGTAGAAGCTAGATACTGCACAAATACAGAGGCAGTAAACAGAAAGGTAAGAAGAAAATGAGAAAATGCTGGGTTATAAAAGTTCAAAGACCATGGGCCGGGGATTTAGCTCAGTGGTTCAGCTGCCCGCCTCGCAAGCACAAGGACCGGAGTTCGATCCCCAGTACCAAAAAAGATAAAGTTCAAAGACCATACTCTTAAGTGAAATAAATCTGACACACATGTTTAAATATAGCATTGTTTCTCTGGTGTGAGAAACTACAAGGGTAAATAAGTACCAAAATGTTTAATAGATATTGGGAAATAGGAAGAAAATATTCAAATGTCAAGAGGAAGAAGGGAGGGGAGATGGGGAAAGGAAGGAAGGGGAAAGAAAAAAAAGAGAATAGAAGGAAAAAATGGAAATAAAGCTTTTGTAAATAACAAGGGGGAAGAGAGGTTTAAGAGAAGGGAGGGGAATGGGGAAAAAAGAAGAGTCAAGATAAGTCATGTACAGGTACAAATTCCTGGCAATGAATGTCATCATTATGTATACCTAAAATGTACCAAAAATTAATTTTAAAATAGCTTAATAAAAGAATGTAGACTTGACTCCAGCAGAACAGACTTACTTGTTCATCTGGAAATACATGTTATTTCTATGTAAAAAATACAGTGCAATAAAGGGGGTTAGGTCACCAGCTTCCAATACTGCTAGGAATAATGATGTTGGCAGAGTTTTATGGTTTTAGTAACAATAAGTTCATAAAGGAAAATATCTAAGGTAGATAAATTGAGACAATGAGGTTTAGGGAAGATAAAAACTACTTAACTGTACTTAAGGCCTCATTGGAAAAAGCCAGTAAGAAGGAAAACTGATGATACAAGAGAGATAAAGTCTTTAAGACGATTTGTGGAGGTGGTACTTAAGACATTTCACAGGCTTAACTTTAAGCAAGAGAAAACTTACTTCCCTCTTGTAGCAGTTAACAAAGGATGTTGAGGATGCAACCAAGTGTTTAGATTTGGTGGTGGTGGGGTGTTGAGCATTAGATAAACCAACAGTTTCCTCCCTCTTTTTTTGTGAAGCAGAGGACCAGGCCATTTGCTGAGAGAGAGTATTTAGGTAGTGAATTTGCATGCTTGATGAGATTGAGCAAATATAGAAAATGGCAGAGAGATGCCTAGAGAAATAGAGATAAAATTTCAGGTCACTTTGAGAACCCAGATGAAATTGATATTCAAGAATATAAATAGCACTAATCCTCTTGCTTGTATAATTTTATGTAGTATTTTTTTCAAGATGAGGCACACAGAATTTGTCTAAAATTATACATCTATCAAGAAGTGCCATACTCCACTTTGAGAATCAAACCTAAATTTGTCTGGCCCCAAAGAATTTCAAAACATTAGATCATTTTGGTGATACATGTTCAATCATGGTCAAGTGATGGTGGAGACTTTTCTCAGGTCAGCCTAGACATTGGAGTCTCCTTCCAAAAACCGAACCTGGTGTAGATGCCCACCTGGCACGGTAGAGTCAATCAGACTGAGCTTTCACCAGGGAGTGGAGGTGAGAGTTGGCACCATGTGGGGAGGCACCTTTTCTGTGGCAATCAGGAACTGCTACTAACATCTTACAGATGCTGGGGGAAATAACATTTTTATTTCTACTTAATGATGACGTTCATCAAGAATGTATGCTTATAGTCTCTATATTAAGTGATTAGAGATAGAGCCTGTGCTTCAAGGAGTAATAAAAGTAATCATTCTGACTTAGATAAGAATGGGATACAGCAGCAGGGCACATGGAGGAGAGATCTGAAAAAGAGCAAGAAGAGTCAAACCCAGGACAGGGACAGGTTCTTCAGCTGTGTGTGGTTAAAGGCTTCACTGATTAATTAGGGGGTGAAGTGATTAAAGAGTCACATTTAATGTTTCTGTATTTGTGGCATGAATATTCATAGGTGTGTTTCTATATGTGCACTTAAGATAATTATTTAGAATATTCAATTTTCATTCCATTGTCATTTAAAAATTTTCCTTTTGTTTTTATAAGGTTTTTGAATAAGAACTTTTTTGGATAGTGCTATATGTGAGTATTTAGACAAAGCTGTATCAATAGATGTGGTTACTATATCTGCTTATAGGTCTATAACATTTCTGATAGTTAAAAAGTCAAAGTGGGAAAACTTTTGCTGAGACATGGCACAAGAGTTAAAAAGGCAAACCAGCACATAAATGTGTCTTATAAGGTAATAATAAACATACTAAAAATAGAAAAAATATAGAAGACATGAACTGTTTTTCATAGCTAGAAAAACAGAAAATGACTAGTAAACATAAGAAGAGAGTAATCTTACTCATAATCAAAGAAAGTAAGTGCTGTTAGGTGTCAATGATGGTAAAACTTGCCCAGTAAGCCATTTTTTAAAAAATAGATAATGCTCCTTTCAAACAAAAGGTAAACTGAAGATGCATCTTGGAAAATCATCTTAAATGTTGATGTATTGCATCCATTTGCACATTAATTGAGGATTTGAAAATTATGATCAGTAATCTACAGTGACTTTCATATTGAAATATTGCCAATGTGAATATTAACTTATATATTTTTCTGATAAAGTCTGGCTTGAGAAGTGTTTGGAGTTAAAGTGAATGTTCACATACTGAACCGTAAATAGTATCATAGCTGGGATATGTTACCATGAAAAGACCCTCGGGGATGCACCCTGTAACAAAGACCCAACAGGTGGGCCATTTTAATCTCCTCAGACTCAACTTATTGATGAGCACTTCCTAGATGGCCTTCAGAATGCCTGAGATATGAGATGTTTTTTCTCATAAGATGGTTGTGTTTCCAATAGAATTTATTATGTTCAGAGGGAAGCCACTCAAATTGAGGTTGGTGGCTGTCCAGTCCTTTTTCTCATTGCAGAAGTCATTGCTCTCACAGTACTCTCCAAGCTGGACCTTTCTGCTCCTGTTCTAAGATGCAGGAATAAACATTGTTTGGTTCTTAATCATAAGCAAAAGAAATCTCCTAACAGATTAAATCAGAAAGATATTGAGTAGAATATTAGGCAGAAGTCTGGACACCTAAGCTCAGGTTAAGAAGGAATAATGGAGTCTGGGTAAATCTTGGTACTCCAGCCAATTACTGTACAGAAAGTCTGTGAAAATATTGAACCCTAGGTATTCTTGTCTCCAGAAATGTTGCCCTTGAAAAATGGTTATGGCTGCCATGGCTACTTTATCACACAATTTTTTCACTGTTTCACTTTTGAGAGCATCATTAGCTTTGATTTAAAGTCTGAGGTAGGTTCAGATAGTGGATGAGGTTGTGTTGCATATCTGTAACAAAAGAGATGTGGATCATGAGCATGTGACTTTTGGCTTTAAATTGTAGGAATTGGGCTCTGCCTCCCACCAAGATTCATAATGTTCCAAAAGTACAACCAGTTTATTTTCTTTTACAGGGCAAGAATCCTTTGAATAAAAGACAAAATAAAAATGCACATCAGAAAATGTTATTTAATGTTGAAAGATATTACCAAACACTTAGAATCTGTCATCAGAAGGAAGGAGAAAATAGAAGAGGCAGCTAATGAAAATGTATTAATTTATTTTTCATTTAAGCAAGGAAGAAGTAACATTTAATTGATAATATAATAAATTAAGAAAGTTAGGTTGGAGTATGGTATTTAAAATTTTAGAAAAGAACCAGAAAATCACAGAAAAGTGAAGAAGAATAAAATTGATTTAAAAAAGATTCATATAAGGAGAAAATAACATGACAAGAACAAGACAGTCATAAGCATAATACAGGTACTAGTGCAGTAAAAAATTCACAGAATGGGCAAAAGCACATACACAAAATTTGATGACATTAAGAAGATTATAAAGCATAATTAAAAACTTTAATTCTGAAGTATTTGTTCTCTGGTTTTAAGACCAGCTTTGCAACTTACCGGTTATGGGGCCTTGGGAAAGTTATTTAAAGTTTTTTTGTCAGTTTTTCATTTACAAAATGGTATACAAAGCACATTTAGAAAGCTCAGAGCCAAATTTGCAAACTTAAATCCTTTAGAAAGAGAAAATTAATGAATTAAGTCTTTTCCAATTTTTTTAGGGGTACTGGGAATTCAACTCAGGACTCTGTGCTTGTGAGGAAGGTGCAGTGCCACTGAACTCAATCCCTGGCCCTGAATTAAGTCTTAATTAAAGGTGTACAGAACAAGAAAATCTAAAGTTTAAAAACGCAGTGAATTAATGAAGATAAGTAGACAAATTAATGAGCCCACAAACATAAACTCTAAAAATAATTGAACAGACAAATAAAATGAAACTGGCTATTTAGAAAAGAGGGAAAACTTAAAAGAAATTTTTAAAAATGAGACTTTTAGACTTGAGGTGGTGTGGCCATAGGGGTATAGTGTCAGCTTTATTGGTTTTTGGATATGCATAGGGGACTGGTGGGGCACACTTCTGGATGTGTTTGGGTGTGTCATGAAGGCATGGCATTGGTTTTTGTATGGTCCCTGGGCTTCCTTCTCTAGAACTATTCTTCTGCTCTGCCTCCTGGCCACCACGACCTAAACAGCTTTTCTCTACCACACCTGATGTTGCTGCCTTGGAGTCACCCAACTATAGATTGAAACAAAACATAAGCCCAAATAATCCTGTCTTCCTTTAATTTGTGAATGTCAGGTATTATGTCTCAGTGATGGGAAAAGTAACTAATACAGAAAATTGATACTGGAGAAGTGAGGTCATTGTTGGGATTGTATGTGACCATGTGATATAGAGGCCTTTGGAACTGGTTTTTGGAAGGAGTTTGGAAAAGTTTGGATATACTGGCTAGAGCAGCCCTAGCACACTATAAATGACTTGGTGTGGGCGATTCAGATCTAAGAAGACCAGGAGTGTCTGTAGAGATGTAGTGAGTAAAGCCAAGCTCAAGAGCTTTCAATTGGGAACAAGAACTTAGTGGCAATTGAACTAGAAGTCATGTATGTTGTACTCGTACAGAAATATATCCATCAAAAGATCGATAAAGAAAATGTGGTATTTATATACAATAGAGCACTACTGTACCATAAAGAAGATAAACTTTTAGGCATATGGATACACCTCAAGACCATAATTGTATGTAAAATAAATCAGACATACAAGTTTAAATATCACATTGTTTTTCTTGTGTTAGAAACCCAAAAGGTAAATAAGGAGCAAAATGGAGGATAGATATTGGGTAGTAAGAAGAACATGTTCAAATGGAAAGGGGAAGAAGAGAGGAGTGAGGGAGAAGGAAAGGAAAGGAAATGGGATTAAAAAGGAGAGAATGTAAGGGAAAAAAGGAAACAAAGCTTTTGTAAATGAGCAGAAGAGTTTTGAAGGGTGAGAGGGGAATGGGGAAAAGGTAAGAATTAAGATATATTATTTTCAGGTACAATTTCCCTATGATGAATGTGATCATTATGCACAGAAAATATGTACTAATGAAAAATAAAAAAATAATTACCCACTATAAAAAAGTGCCTTAAAATATTTATTTATTTTCTGATCCAAATGTGCTACATATTATGGAAATCTATACGCCAACCTATTAAGCATCTAAGAAAATAACCACCAGTAAATCATCTACTCCACAGGAAGTACAAATATGAGAACAGACCAGGTCACGAGGGAGTTCTGAGCTTCAGAGAAATTGTTACTCCATAAGAAACAGTAAATAAAGCCATAATCTAAGAAACTTGGTGAAATAGATGAAAAGGGATAAATCAAAATAAATATAAAGAGATATAAATATGTAAAGAACTTTACTTACTATCCTACTATTCTACAGGCTTTGTATCATGGATCGAATTTGAAAGCAGTTATAGACATGTATCGGGGATTAATCCACCGTGTTAAATATCGACTTGGCCTTTGGAGGACCAGACAAATTATTAACCTTGCAGAGCTAGAGGAATGGATGGACAGAAAAAAGTGTAAGTGATGTAGTCATTTCTGCTTTGAGTTTGGAATTAATTTAGACATTGAAGCTTTGCATATAATTGCCTATGACAAATAAAGATAGACTATATTTTATATTCCTGTAAGCTATTTTTATTTTAAGGTGGCATATTATATATTTAGATTGATTCATTAGGGTCTTCTCTTCATAAGCTATAGAAACCTCATTCTGCACAAACAAAGCACAAAAACAAATTTAGTGGAGAATACTGGGAAGATAGCTAAAGAATAAATATCAGACAATATGAATCACAGCTGCTGCAGAGATCTAGGGAACGGAAAATAGGGAAAAATATTTGCCTGTAGAGGATAGATTAGCACCTACAACTTAAAGACATTGGTTGCTCTGCTTTAAATTACATTCCAGGGAGACCTTTCTTGATTGGTTTAGCCCGAGTCATAAGTTTAGCACTTTGCACTGGGAAAGTCAGGAACCTTGAGAGTTACAGAGAGGCTCTATGCATTGCAGGAAGGGTTACACTCCAAAAGAAAATTTAAAAATTGGTACATAAAGATAGGTAATTGGCACTGAGCAGAAAAAATCCACCTGTAACCTATGGGTGTTGGGATTTCTTCCCAGAATGAAGTCCCCAATTTATAGCTTAATTCTCAGAGATCCCTAAATTCTATTTGTATTTGGTGAATCAAGTATTGTTTAGGATGAGGATAGATTATTAGACTCAGTATTTTGAGCAAAAAATTATGAAAGTAAGTTATATTTAATTAGAATCATCCTCTCATAGCTTTATAAAATTTTTGGTGAAGTCAGCTGATTATAAAATGTTTCACATGTTGGGCTATGAGTTGCATGAAGACAAGTACTATGTTCATCAATGAATAACTACTATTGCTAAAAACAAAGTTTTCATCGAGTTCATTTGTTATGATAAAACTGCGTATATTTTTACAAATGAGCAAAATAACCAGAATCTTCTGTGTTGGAGTGATTCCTTTTCTTTTGCTAGAGGTTGAGGAAGAAGTGTGTGTGTGTGTGTGTGTGTGTGTGTGTGTGTGAGAGAGAGAGAGAGAGAGAGAGAGAGAGAATTGATTTCTGACTAAGGAGCTCTTTGAATAAAAGTTTATAAAAAGGTGAGAGGTGACCCAGTAGAATAGGCAGAGGAAGAATGTTCCAGGCAGATGGAGCAGTAAGCCCCAGGGCTTTAATTGGAGGCTGCTAGTGTTAGAGGAAGCAAGGAGGTTGATATTACTGAAATTGTAAGTGAGAACAGAAAAAAATGGGACTGGAGAAGTAATGTGGAACACTGATTGTGTCCAATTTCATAGATCATTGTATTTTACCTCAAGAGAGTTGGGAAGCTATTGCTACACAGTGGACAGGAATCTATGGTAGAATTGATGTGGAACTTCTCTCTTCAGTACTTTTGCTGAGAATAGGCTGACATGAGGAAAAAACCAAAAAAAACTTCAGTTAGAACACATGGTGCTCTGTTTAATGTGGGATCTGAATGGTAAGATCATCTAATTCAAAAAAGAATTAATCAACCAAAGCATCCGTTTATATTGACAATGTAAGTTACCCTAATGTTCACAGGCTTTGCAAGTTCTCACTTGTTTTCATGTTCCTTAGAAAAATCTCCGTTGTTTTTGTTTATTGATTGCTAATTGGGTGATATGTTGAAAGATATCTGTGCATGTTTTAAAGCATATTTCAATCATTCAAAAATTTCATCAATTTTCATGGTTTAAGTTTTATATTCACCCCAGGTACACTAGTCTAGTATATAAATTATGCTTGTGTATTTTGCTGCAAGTTTGCTTGTAGGGCATAATATGCAGGTTAGAGGCATTGTTACCTATTAATGCAGTCGACAAAGTTTTAATGTTAGTATGTGCATCAATCTGATCTTATGAGAAACATCTAAAACTGATTGATTCCAAGAAAAACTAATAGATACATGTATTTTGTGAAGAATAAATGTATTTACATACTTAAAAAAAGGAAAAAGTAGCATTCTTTTATCTTAGTTTGGCTTTTTCCAGGATCAGATCCTGAGACAAGAATTCAAATACATCTAACTTATTTGGGAATGTGTCTCTGAAAATACTGTTAGTGGAATACAGAAGGAAAGCAAGAAAGGGACAGAAGTTAAAAAAAGAGAACTCAGGAAAACAGTGGAGGCTATTTCCCTCAAGTGCAAGGTGTTCATCTTCCAACTCTTGATTCTGGCTGAGGGCTCTCCAGTGGGGGTGGGGTCTTAATTTCCCACTCTGTGTGGCTTGGTGCATGGCTGAGCAGAGTGAAGCCCTGTGCCAGAAGGAGCCCTTAGGCAATGACATGCAAATGTTGGCACTTCCAGATTATCTCAGAATACACAGAAATGTAAGAGGCAAGGAGACATGGATTGAGGCACCAAAAGCAATGGCTTTAGTTTGCATATTTGAAAAGAGAAAAATGTGTAGATATACTAAGTATAAATTTGTTTTACTGCTGCATTTTAAGATCTAGAATAACTATAATATTTGGGGGATCAATAAATATTTCTTGAATGTGTTCATGTCTCATTTCTCTCTCCTTTGATTGAAAGAGTGAATGAGTACAAAATTGAAATCTGTAAGATTGAGTTCCAAGATGATAAAACTTCTGTTCCAAACCACTCTGATGCTTATTGTCATTGAGAACACATGTTTCAAAGCTAAGTCTGTGCTCATGAAACTGATTATTATTCAACATATACATGATGACAGGGACTGTCATCATGTATATGTTGAATAATAATCAGTTTCATGAGTTAATCCTATATACTTCTGAGGGGAGAATCAAAGTCATCTTTTTGAAAAAAATACATTTATTGTAGATGTATATGTACAAATTGTATGTGCAATGCTCTCAATACAGGAGACAGATGACAGATATCCTAGCTAAGTGATTTTCCATGGTAGTCTTGAGCAGGAGTGGCAATGTACCTTAAGCAAGGAAGTAAGAACACATGAACTCAGAGGGCAAAATGTAGACATTGCTCCTAATTAGGGAACAAATTGGACACAGAATAAGCAGTCCAACATGGAATCAGCAATTTAAGCAGTTAGAATGTGAGTTGGAAGCCTAAAACAAGATGAAAAATTAGAGGAGTTAATAAATGGATACTGAATGGGTCAACAAGAGCCTGACCCACAGAAATCCTAACATTGCTGGTAAGGATGTGAACAAAAAGGAACTCTCATACATTGCTCGTGGGAATGCAAATTGGTACAACCATTATAGGGAACAGTATGGTGGTTTCTCTAAAAACCAAAAAGAAATTCATCATGTGATCCAACTATCCTACTTCTGGGTATAAATCCACAGTAAATAATAAGCATGTCAAAGAGATACCTGCATCCCTGTGTTTTTTGAAGCATTATTCACAATAGCTAAGATACAGAATCACTGGAGGTGCCCGCTGACAGATGAATGAATAAAGAAAAAGAATATTTGAGTTTCATTGAGCCATAAGGAAGAATGAATTCTTATCCTTTGCAGCAAGATGGAGATGGACCTGGAGGATATTATGCTAAGTAATATGAGCCAGATGCAGGCAGACATATTCGATCTTAATTATGAAATTAAAAATAGGTCAACCTGAAAGTGGAATGGTGACTATCAGTTTGGGAAGTGGGTATTGAGAGTAGAGAAAAGGAGGTTGGATTTGATCAGTGAATACTGTATACACATATTGAAATACCACACTGAACCCCATTAATAGGTACAATGGCTACATCTTAATCAAAAATAAAATTGAAAAGCTATGTCTTATGATGTGGTTTGAGCATTGAGATGTGTAGCCTGTGATCACTGGTCATGCAGCCAGAGTGGAGGAACCTGGTATTCTCCTGGGGGAATGCAGTTTGGTTTCACTGCAGTGGAATGGAGGAAGGAGGGGAGAGCACTGCTGTCTAGCATTTGCAGAGCTTCTCCAGTCATGGAGGCTTTTCATTAGACATGAGAATAAAGCTGGAGCCAAAATTCCTTCAAATCCAAATAAACCTTTCAGGTGGCTTATACTTGTACATTACTCATAAAAAAATATTTCCTTTTATTCTTTTAGTTTATGAAACAGTGTTTGCCAAGAGAGGAGACTGGCAAGGATTAGAAAGAAGCAAGCTCCTTAAGTACTTCAATGACTGTGGTCATTTCCCAACCCAGGAACAAATAGATGATCATTGGGACATGACCTGTAGAGGTGAGTAGTTTCTCATTTCTCTTTTTTCTTTTTTTCCTTCCATTTCCTTCCGTCTTCTAACCTTGCTTTTCTTTCCTGTTCTTTCTCTTACTTTTGTTTTAAAAGGTTTTGTCCTTAAAATTCTTTGCACCTGAGCTTAGTATACTGAAGAAAGACAGGTTGAAAGAAGTTAATAATAATTTTTTGGAGGTAGTGATGATTTTAGCTTTTGTAACTTTTAAATATATATTTTGATATGATGTAAGTTACAGCTAGCTGAGTATATAATCAATCACCAGATTTTAAATATTGATGCTAAAAATCTTTTTCCTGAACAGATTTGGAACTGATGAACATAGTCGAGATTAAATATATAAACATCATAATCTTTTAATATAACAGAATTTTACAGTAAGGGAATAATTTACTTTCTGAACTGTTAATAAAGGATAGTATTGCCTGAGACTGTTTAATACATCATATAGAGGAACATTTCTTTCCTTAAATCTAATGGAGGGATGGGAATTGTAATTAGGGTGTGAGAAATCCCAGTGCATTTTCCTTAACACCTTAAGCTTCTTCTTGATTTTCCTTTATTTCACTTCCTAGATTTATGGAAGTATAATTGACAAAAACACTCAAGGTGATAATTCTATATATACATACATTATGTAATGATTACCCCAATCAAGCTAATCAACATACCTATCATCACGCATAGTTGCCCTCTGTTTGAGTGATGTGTGTGTATGTGTGTGTGTGTGTGTGTATGTGTTGAGGACACTTAAGATCCTCTTTATTCTTCCAATCAGTGAACATAGGATGCCTTTCCATTTATTTATGTCTTCAATTTCTTCCATCCATACCTTTATGGTCTTAATTGTAGAGACCTTTCACCTTCTTGTTTAAATTTATTCCTAAGCATTTTATGTTTCTTGATGCTATTATACATGGAATTATTTTCTTAATTTCTTATTCAGATAATATATTGTTAATACAGAGGAATACAACTTATTTTTATATATTGTTTTCACTATATTATGTTGTTAGGGCCTTCTGATATGTTCAGGAATGATGTGTTCATAATTTAATCAGGTTGAAAAGATAAACATTTCAAGACCTTTTTTGATGTGGAAAAAGGGCTCTCTCTAGTAGGAAGGTGTATTAGTTTTCTTAAGTTGCTGGGAAAAATGCCTGCCGGACACAACTTAATGGAGAAAAGTTCAGAGATTTTAGTCCATGGTTGGTTGGCTCCAAGGCAGGACAAATGACGAAAAGGCATGGAGAGCAAAGCTGCCCACCTCATGGCAGCTCTGAAAAGTGAGAGATGGAAAGAGCCAGAAAGGAACGGGCCAGAGACCAGATACTGGCCCCAAGTTCATCCCACATTGACCCACTCAGACACATCCAGAAGTGTGGCTTGCTAAATTGACAATCAAGATTAACCATCGCAGAAGGTGTGAATAAAGTCAGAATATCAAGACTGACGCTTCATTATAGTTTTACAGTTCCCTTCCTTCATCCTTAGTCCACATTTATCCAGTTCTTTACTTGTGGACTTTCTTTTGACACTGTTATATCCCTCACACTTAGAACAATTTTCTCAACTTTGATAGATATTTATTTAACTTTGGTAGATATTTATTGAAAGCAGCATCCAAATCATTTTTCATTTCAGTCGTCATGACTAGTTTGTTTAACTTTATATTAATGACAAAAATTCTGAATATAGAAGATGTGGAAAATACTGTAATTCATAAAATTTCTAAGAAATAGCAATAATGAACATCTGATATATATTTTTCCAGTTTTTCTGCGCATATGAAATTATTTTTATGGAAATTTTGTATTTCTTACATATTATTTGAACATCTGATTCTTTTGCATTATAATATTCATGTTTCCAAGCTATAAATATATTTTATAACATTATTTATGATTGAATAATAATCTTAAGAATGTTCCATACTGTACTTACTCATATATTTGTTTCCTTTTAATAATAAATAATAAAATTTTAAAAATCAAATGCAGCAAAATCTAATCAATCAAATATTTCAGATATTTACACATTAGTGTTAGTAACAAAACATTGTGATTTTTTTTTGAAGTTAATACAGTAGTTCCATAGGGATAATTTCATTTACTGATTACTTTAGAATATCACAGAGTGAATTAGATTTAGAGCATGGCTTTGGTATTAGCTTGCCTGGTGATATGGTTTATATCGAGATGTCCGCCTTAAGCCTCATGTGGGCTTTTGAGAGGTGACTGGATCATGGGGACTTCACAGTCATGAGTGGATACATCCATTGATGAACTGTTAGCTAAATGTGGTGTTGGGAGGGAGAGCCGGGTGACCAGAGGCATGGAATGGGCAGTGTGGCCTAGAAGGACCTGTCTCCCCCGCTGCCCCTCCCTTCACTCTCTCTGCTTCCTACCACCATGCCATGAGCAGCATTTCCTCTTCCATGCCGCTGTGCCACACTGTCCTGGCTTGGAGCCAGGTATGGATTGAAACCTCTACAAACTGTGAGTGGAAGTAAACCTTCCTCCCTTAAGTTGCGGGTGTCAGGTATTTTGTCCCTGAGATGAAAAAAAGTGATGAAGACATCTGGCTGTACCACTTACTAGCTGTTTTGGGACAAGCTATTTATCCCTCCTGTGCCTTGTTCTTTTCAACTATAAAAGGAAGATAATGCTTAAGTCATTGGAAGGTTGTGAGAGTTAAATGAAATCACTGATGCAAAACATATAATCTATTTTAAGTGCTCAGTAAATGTTCTTATTATTCACTATAAACTTTATATATTCTTATTAGTATATTTCTAATAGTCATTTTTATTTTGACAATGTTTAAATATTGAACCTAATTGTATATTGATTCATTTTTATAGAGATTTTCATTTAAATACCATCCATTGTCTTCCATCTATATAGCAATCTGTTTCAATTATTGTAATGAATTTGTGCTAAAGAAGGTGATATACTTATTTATGCTGATTGTACAGATGAGGGAACTAAGGCTCAGAAAGAGACTTTTCCAAGTTCATTGATAAGCTGAAACCTTAACTCTGTCCATTCAATCCAAAGTCTGTGCTCTTTTGGCTTTATTACGTGCTAGTATTTAAAAAATCAATGCTACAAAACCATCATTAGATAGATGATTAAAACATTCTTGAAAGTAAGGGCTGCCTTTTAGTAACCTTTTACAGACTAGCTTAATGCTATGTGATGCAGTAAGTTTTATGTAAATGATTGAGTCTATTAAAATGTTACAAAATTTATAATTTTCAAAAGAAAACTTCACTTTAAAACATTTTGTTTGGGAAGCCTTCTCTTATAGAGGGCACTACGATTTTAATTTATGTCTAATTATATTGCTCCATCCTGTTAAAAATTCTTTTGATGCATAGAAAGCTTTCATTTAAAATAGAGAAAATATTCTAACATAATGATAAGAAAACAAGATTTATGGGAAAAAGGGCAAAAGTAATGGGTTTCTTTTTGCTAGTGATATATATTCTATTTTTAAGAGCATTGGATTTTATGCATTTTTAGATTGTCAGTCATCTTCATTCATACTGACTTTTTTGATTGTGGGTAATAGCTGCAGATGTGCAACCTACGCATTTTCTCATCCCGTAGAACATTTCACCTAATGCATTATAGTTAATTCAGTTGATTAATTTCTTCAGTGTATGACACCATGTCGGTCAGATTCCTAAAGCTGTCTGTATGTCTTCAGATATTTTTAGCTTTTTTTCATTCTTTATTCTTATCACTATGGTAACAACAAAAAATTGTGAGTGAGGACATGATTTTTGTCTGAAAATCTTCTTTTGGGGGAATGAAGCAACTTTGGGCTGCATGTATGGACTGATCTTAAAAGCTACAAACTCTGCAAACATGAAAACCTCTACTTGAATGCATTTAAATCCCAAGGAAGGAAACTAGTAGCAATAGAATAACATAAGTCAAAATAAGGAAAATAATATACCGTGATTCTGTATTACATATTCACACAACAGCCTCCTCTTTAGAAGTCTGAACTTTGAAGGTTTCTCAGTATTTTTCCAACATGCAAATAGAACTTTCATTTATTTTCTGCAGTTAAATTAATCAGAAAACTCAACAGTGAAGATACATTCATTTTTTTAGTGTGGAACCCTAGACAGTAATCTTAAAAAGATGCAAGGTATGTGTATATTATTTAGCCTGTCCTTATACTTTCTGTTTGTGCAAACTGTAGCCTGTGAAGTGATGTGAATTTGTTTTAGACTCCCTGCCTAGTTAGTGGCAAATCGTAACTACATCCTGGGCCTCCTTTACCTCTGAGCACATCATCTGCCCCCACAAGCTGGCAAGGCTGTATTTTCTGATACTTTATCAAAACATGGTGTTGTGTTATTAAATGGGAAACATACAGTTATTTTTTCTCTTATTTTTCACATGAACAGGCACTCTAACAAAGTTTTAATAATACAGAAAATGGATTTAAAGGACCTTTAAAAAGATGATAGAGGACTCTAGGGCATAAGCAATATGAGACTGAAAAACTCTCATGGGAAAAGGACCAAGTATCAGAAAATATGTTATAAAGCTACTATTTTAAATAACTTGTAAAAGTGAAACTTAACATATTTCTTCATAAAACATTTGGAAAATACACACTAAAACAAAAGGAAAAATGAGTAATCCTGGCAATTTTCTGTTTCAGATGGCCTGAGGCTGCTGACCAGGCTTCAAGCTAGCATAGGTAGCCAGGATTTCCCAGGCCTCGCCAGGCAGCCCTTAGTATTTGTGGAATGTATCTGGTAATTTGTCTTCCTTATTAATGCAATAAAAATGCAATCCCACTCTACATATAGTGGTGGCAGAAATCTTAATCCATGAACCCAGTGGTTTTCTATAATGTCTTATTTTTTAATTTTTAGCTTTCATTCACCAGAGGTTTAATTTCCGGCAATTTGGCTTTTCATTGTATTTTCTTGATACTGCTAAGGGTGGTGGGCAGGCAATCTCAAATGTTGCCAAGGCCTCAGGCAACTGATCTGTCTTTCATGTCTGTAGGTCTGCCATTTCTGGAAATAGCTTGCAAGTGGGATCATGCAATATGTAGTCTATTCTGACTGGTGCCTGACGCTTACCAATGTTTTTGAGGTTTATCCATGCTGTTCAATTTAAGATCATTTCATTCTCTTTTTATTTCCAAATAATGTTCCAGTGTATGGACAAGCCACATTTAGTTTAATCATCAGTTGATGGATATTTGAATTGTATCTAGTATTTTATTATAATGAGTAATGGTACTATGAACATAGCTATATTTTATTGTATTTTTATTTGCATTTCTCTTTTGATGAATTTTGTTGAGCATTTTCTCAAGTGCTTAGTAGACATTTGTATATCTTCTATAGAGGAATCTATTCAAAATTTTATTGTTTTAATTGAGAGCTTTGTTTTCTTAAATTACTAGTGTTCTTTCCATCCTGGCTATTAATTTCTTATCAGATATATAATATGGTATATTATGTAAATATATTTTTCCCAATCTGAGCTTTATCTTTCCATTTTCTTAACAGTATGTCTGAAGACCAAAAGTTTTTATGTTTTGTGAAGTCTAGTTCCTCATTTTTCCACACACTGGAGTAGGTATTTGGTGTAATATCTAAGAAATTTTTGCTTGCCACAAAATAACAAAGATTTGCATCCATGTTTTTGTTTCTGATATTTTATTGTTTGTGGTTATTTTCTTTTAAATTATTTGCATATTAGAATATAAAGTGCTTTTCTGCATGTAGTTCGAACTTGCTGTTTGTAATGCAGTCTGACAAACTATGTCATTTGAAGTCTTTAGTTCATTTGCATAGGTAAAATAATAGATATGGTTGGATTTATATGTGTCATTTTACTGTTTGTTTTATGTCATTCACATCTCTATAATCCATTCCTTCTTTACTGCTTTCATGTGCATTGTGTATGCATACTTTTAGTTTACCATTGCAATTGCATTGTGAATTTTTAAACAAAAATTGTTTTAGTTGTATCTCTATAACTAAAGGAATTGAAATATGCAATTTAATTTATTACAACATTGTTTCGGTTTATATTAAAATAGTTCCAGTGGTACATAGCAACTCTGCTTCAAAATAGCTGCATGCCAGTTTTCCCCCTTTTTGCTATTACTGTCATGTGTATCACATATATAAAATTTATAAACCTAGCAATAGTTTCATAATTATGTTCTTATGTAATCATACAGTTTTAAGGCAGTTAGAAAAAAATGTGAAAATGTTTTATGTAGTTTATATATATGAATACATTTACTATTTCCTTTGCTGTTCATTATTTCTCTGAATATGAGTCACCATCTGGTATCTTTTCCTTTCAGTGGTGTTCTAACAGTGAATTCTTTTTTTTTCTTTTTAATTCTTTTATTGGTACATTTTAGGTATACAATACGTTTACATTTATCATTGGGTGCTTGTACCTGTACGTGATGTATCTTAGTTCTTATTTTTATCCCCATTACCTGTGCACCATTCACCCCTCCACCCTTCCCTATTTACATAGGTTTTGTTTCCATTTTTTTCTTTTCTCATAATTATTCCTTTCCCTTCTTCCCTTTCCCCTTCCCCTCCCACCACCCCTACACCTTTGAACCTTTTCCTATTTCAAATTATCAATTATTCATTTTAATCATTTTAATCCTTATTTACACTTTCAGTTTCTCACACTAGAGAAACTATTTGGTATTTACACGTGTGTCCTATTTATTTCACTTAAGAGTATGGACTCAATATGCATCCATTTAGCTATAAATATCTCTAGTTTCTCATTCTTTATGGCTGAGTAGTACTCCATTTTATTTAAACACACACACACACACACACATCTTCTTTATCCGGTTTCTAGTTGATGGCCACTTGGGATATTTCCAAACTTTAGCTATGACAAACTGTGCCGCTATAAACATAGGTGCACATATATCACTGTGATACGATTCTTGTAATTCTTTTGGGAAGATACCCAGCAGGGAAATAGCTGGGTCAAATGGGACCTCTAGCCCTAGTTCTTTGAGGTATCTCCATACTGATTTCCACAGTGGTTGCACCAGTCTGCACTCCCACCAACAATGGAGAAGGGTTCCTTTCTCCCCACACCCTGCCAGCATTTGTTATTGGTTGATTTCATGATAGCAGCCATTCTTTCTGGGGTAAGGTGGAATCTCAGTGTTGTTTTCTTCTGCATCTCTGGAATGACCAGTGATGTCGAACATTTTTTCATATATTTATTTGCTACTTTTACTTCTCTGTCTGTTCATTTCAGATGCCCATTTATGAATTGCATCTTTGAATTTGGGGGGGGGGGTCTGATTTTTTTCAAATCTTTATATATTCTCAATAGTAGACCTTTGTCTGAGGTACAGCTGCTAAAAATTTCTGTGTTGGTGGTTTCTCTCTCTCTCTTTTTTTTTTTTTGTATTAAATTCTTTTATTGGTACATTGTAGGTATACAACACAATTACATTTCTCATTGGGAATTGTACCTTTATATAATACATCTTGGTTCTTATCTTTTCCCCATTCCTAGCCCTCCCTTCACCCCCTCCACTCTTCCCTATTTACAAAGAGTTTATTTCCATTTTTTCCATTTCTCATCATTTTTTCCTTTCCCTTCTTTCCTTTCCCCTGCCCCTCCACTACCCCTACCCCTTTGGACCTTTTCTTCCTATTTTGCATTATTGATTATTCATGCTAATCATTGGTACATTTTAGGTATACAATATAATGACATTCATCATTGGAAATTTGCACCTTTACATAATCTCTCTTGGTTCTCATTTTTCACCCTTGCCCAGCCCTCCCTTCAACCCCTCCAGTCCTCCCTATTTACAAAGATTTTGTTCCTATTTTTCCATTTTCTCATATTAATCCCATTCCCTTCTATCCTTTCCCCTAGCCCTCCCACTTCCTTCCCCTTTGCCCCTTTTCTTCCTATTTCACATTACCTATTATACATTTAGTCCTTATTTACACTTTCAGTTTCTCACACCAGAGAAACTATTCGGTATTTACACATGTCCTATTTATTTCACTTAAGAGTATCACCTCAATGTGCATCCACGTAGCTATAAATGTCTCTAATTTCTCATTTTTTATGGCTGAGTAGTACTCCATTTTATTAAAAAAACCACATTTTCTTTATCCAGTCTCCAGTTGATGGGCATTTGGGCTGTTTCCAAGTTTTAGCTATTACAAACTGCGCTGCTATGAACATGGGTGCACATATATCACTGTGGTATGATTCTTTTAATTCTTTGGGGAAGATCCCCAGCAGTGGAATAGCGGGGTCAAATGGGACTTCCAGTCCTAGTTCTTTGAGGTATCTCCATACTGATTTCCACAGTGCTTGCACCAGTCTACACTCTCACCAGCAGTGGAGCAGGGTTCCTCTTTCCCCACAGCCCCGCCAGCATTAGTTGTTGATTGATTTCATGATAGCAGCCATTCTTTCTGGAGTGAGGTGGAATCTCAGCATTGTTTTCATTTGCATCTCTCCAATGACCAGTGATGTTGAACATTTTTTCATATATTTCTTTGCTATTTCTACTTCTTTGTTTGAGAAATGTCTGTTCATTTCAGATGCCCAATTTTGGATTGGGTCTTTAAATTTGGGAGGTCTGATCTTTTTAAGTTCTTTATAGATTTGAGATAGTAGACCTTTGTCTGAGGAAGAGCAGGTGAAGATGTTTTCCCACATTGTGGGTTGTCTCTTCACACTGCTGGTGGTTTCTCTTGCTGTGCAGAAGCTTTTTAATAAGAAGAGATCCCATTTGTTGATTGTTTGTGCTAGTTCACGGGCAACTGAGGTTTTGTTTATAAAATCTTTTCCTACACCGATGTCTTCAAGGGTTCTACCTAACCTCTGTTCCAACTGTTCAGAGTTTCTATTTTAATATTTAGATCTTTAATCCATTTAGATTTTAGTTTAGTGCATGGTGAGAGATATAGGTCTAGTTTTAATCTTTGGCAAGTTGAAGCCCAATTTTTCCAGCACCATTTATTAAAGAGGCTATCTTTCCTCCAGTGAGGGTGTTTGGCTCCTTTGTCTAAGATGAGATGGCTGAGTGTGTCAGGCATTGTTTCTGCACCTTCTAATCTGTTCCACTGGTCCTCAAGTCTGTTTCTTTGCCAGTACCATGTTGTTTTTATCACAGTAGCTTTGTAGTATACTTGCAGGTTGGGGATTGTGATACCCCCTGCCATGTCTCTGTTACCTAGAATTGCTTTTGCTATTCTGGGTCTCTTCTTGTTCCCAGTGAATTTTTGGATTGTTTTCTCGAAGTCTATGAAGTATGCTGCTGGGATCTCAATTGGAATTGCATTAAACCTATATAGCAGTTTTGGAAGTATGGCCATTTTCACTCTATTAATCCTTCCTACCCAGGAGCAGGGGATGTCTGTCCATTTTCTGATATCATCTTCAATCTCTCTTTTCAGAGTGCCATAGTTTTCAGAGAAGAGGTCTTTGATTTCTTTCGTTAGGGTGACTCTTAGGTATTTCACTTTTTGGATGCTATTGTGAAAGGAATTATTTTCCCTATTTCTCTCTCAGTGAGTCTGTCATTGGTGTAGAGGAAAGCTATTGATTTTTGTGTGTTGACCTTGTAACCAGCTACTTGACTGAATTTGGTTATGAAGTCTAGAAGACTTTTGGTGGAGTTCTTGGGGTCTTCTATGTAGAGTATCATGTCATCTGCAAATAATGACAATTTGTCTTCTTCATTACCTATCTTTATTCCTTTTATTTCTTTCTCTTGTCTAATTGCCATGGCTAATGTTTCCAGAACTATATTGAACAAGAGTGGTGATAGTGGACATCCTTATCTTGTTCCTGATTTTAGTGTGAAGGATTTCAGTTTTTGACCATTTAGTATGATATTGGCTGTTGGTTTTTCATAGATGGCTTCTATCAGTTTGAGGTAGAGACCATCTATTCCAATTTTTTGTAGGGTTTTTATCATAAATTCATGTTGGATTTTCTCAAATGCTTTTTCTGCGTCTATGGAGATAATCATATGGTTTTTGTCCTTGGCTCTATTGATATAGTGTATTACATTAATTGATTTTCATATATTGAACCATCCCTGCATCCCTGGGATGAATCCCACTTGATCAGGGTGTATGATCTTCTTGATGATCTTCTGCATTCTGTTTGCCATTATCTTATTAAGGATTTTTGCATCTATGTTCATTAGTGAGATTGGCCTATAGTTCTCTTTTTCAGTTGGGTCTTTCTCTGCTTTGGGGATCAAGGTGATGCTTGCTTCCAGGAATGAATTTGGGAGTATTGCTTCCCTTTCAATTTCATTGAAGAGTTTAAACAGTAGTGGCAGCAGTTCCTCTCTAAATGTCTTGTAGAATTCAGCAGTGAAGCCATCAGGGCCTGCCCTTTTCTTAGTTGATAAGTTATTAATTACATTTTCAATTTCATTGGTTGATATTGGGTTGTTCAGAATTTTTAGGTATTCTTCATTCAACTTTGGTGATTCATATGTATCTAGGAATCTGTCCATTTCTTCTGTGTTGTCCATCTTATTGGTGTATAGGTTCTGGAAGTAGGTATTGATGATCCTCTGGATTTCTGCTGAGTCTGTTGTAATTTCACCCTTTTCATTCCTAATTGCATGGATTTGGGCCTTTTCTTTCCTTTTTCTGGTAAGGTTGGCTAAGGGTTTGTCAATTTTGTTGATTCTTTCGAAGAACCAACTTTTCACTTCATTGATTTTTTGTATCATTCTCTTAGTCTCCATTGCATTGATTTCTCCTCTGATCTTTATAATTTCCTCCCTTGTATGAGCTTTGGGGTTGTCCTGCTCTTCTTTTTCTAAAAACCTGAGGTTCAGCATCAGGTTGTTTAATTGGGCTCATTCTGTTTTCGTAATATGCGTATTCACTGCTATGAATTTCCCTCGTAAGACTGCTTTCATTGTGTCCCATAGATTCCAATATGTTGTATTGTCATTTAATTGAAGGAACTGTCTGATTTCTTCTTTAATTTCCTCTGTGACCCATTGGTTATTCAGAAGTGTGTTGTTCAATTTCCATGTGTTTATGAAATTTTTTGAGTTTCTTTTGCTATGGTCTCCAATTTCATCGCACTATGGTCTGATAATATACAGAGGATAACTTCAATTCCTTTGCACTTACTTGAACATATTCTATGTGTGAGTTTGTGGTCTATTTTTGAGAATGACCCATGTGCAGCTGAGAAGAATGTGTATTCTGATTTTGTGGGGTGGAAGACTCTGTAAACATGTGTTAAGTTCATTTGTTCACGAGTTTGATTGAGTTCTAGTATTTCATTACTTATTTTTAGTCTAATTGATCTATCTATTGGTGACACTGGGGTGTTGAGGTCCCCCAGTACAATTGTATTAGTGCATATAAGACTTTTCATGTCCATTAGTATTTGTTTTATATAGTTGAGCGCACTAGTGTTTGGTGCATACATATTTATGATTGTCATCTCTTCCTCTTGGATTCTTCCCTTTACAAGGATGTAGTGTCCTTCTTCATCTCTCTTAATCAGTGTTGGTTTGAAATCTACTTGATCTGCCAAGAGGATAGCTACTCCTGCTTTTTTTCGGGTTCCTGTCACATGCAGTATTGTTTTCCACCCTTTAACTTTCAGTCTATGAGTTTCCTTTTGAAATAAATGTGTTTCTTGTATGCAGCATATTGTTGGATTTTGCTTCTTGACCCATTCTGCCAGTCTATTTCTTTTGATTGGTGAATTGAGACCATTAACATTGATGGTTATAACTGAAACGTATTGACTTGTCCTTGCCATGACTTTTTCTTTTTGTTGGGTTCTCCCCCTTTCCATTTAATTTCTTGTCATGTCAGATGAGTTCATTCTGCTTTGCTTCCTGGGGTTGTGATCCTCAATGTCTGTTCCTAGGATATTGTGTAAAATTCTTTGGAGTGCTGGTTTGGTATTCATGAAGTTCCTAAGGTGCTTTTTGTCATAAAAGTATCTTATTTCTCCATCCATTTTGAAAGATAGTTTTGCAGGGTCCATCAATCTGGGTGGAGGCTGTTTTCTTTTAGGGCTTGGAATATGTCACTCCAAGCTCTTCTTGCCTTGAGGGTTTGTGTTGAGAAGTCTGGTGTGATTCTGATGGGCTTTCCTTTGTATGTGATTTGTTCCTTTTCTCTAACTGCTTGTAGAACTTTGTTCTTCTGTTGAGTTTCTGGAATCTTAACAATTATATGCCTATGTGTAGATTTTTTTTTGATCAAGGCTATTTGGAGTCCTATATGCCTCCCTTATCTGCATGTCAAGCTCTTTTCCCCTGCTTGGGAAGTTTTCTGCCATTATTTCTGTGAAGAGATTTTTTTTATGTCATCTCCACTCTCTCCTGTTTCTTCATTGAGCCCAATCAGTCTTATGTTATTCTTCTTTGCATCATCTAGCAGGTGCTGGATTGATTCTCATGTTCCCTTATAAGTTTGAAGCAATTTTTCTTTTCCTGGTCACTAATTGCAATCTTATCTTCTATATCTGAAACTCTGTCCTCACATTGACTCGTTCTGCTGTGTAGATTTTCAGTGGAGTTTTTCATGTCCTGGAAATCTATTTGCATCTGTTTTATGGATTCCATTTGTTTCCTGTGTTGGGATTCCATCATGTTCCTGAGCTCCTCTCTAGATTTATTAATCATGTCTTGCACTAGGGGCACAATTTCTTCTGTTATCTGAGAAATTATTTCTGATTTCCTTTTTTCCAGATCCCCTTTTGTTGCCAGTTCAGTGGGTCCAAGTGGTTGAGTATCAGAGTGTTCCATCTCATTTCCCCTTGGGGTTGCTGTAGGTGATCTGGAAGTCTGGTTTTGAGACTTATTTATGTGTTTTATCATTTCAACTGGGGCAGGGTGCTGTTAGCACCTGCATAGATTACCTCCTCTGAGCTGGGAGAGGTGGCACAGGGGCTGGGAGCAGCGGTAGGGATGGTGACCCAAAAGCCCTTTCCTGTGGGCTGGGAGCAGCTGGAGGGATGGTGGCCGGGAAACCCGTTCCTCTGGATCAGGAGCAGTGGGATGGTGGCTAAGAAGCCCCTCCCTCTGGGCCAGGAGCAGCGGGACAGAAGGTGCCCCAAAAGCCCTTTCCTCTGGGCTGGGAGCAGCGGGAGGGATGGTGACCGGGAAGCCCCTTCCTCTGGACCAGGAGCAGTGGGAGTACATCTCAGAAGCCCCTACCTCTGGGCCGGGAACAGTACGACTCAGTACCTTGGTCTGGTGGTCTGGTGTCCTCTGTGTCTTTGTAGTGTGGAATCAGGTGACTGCCTGTCTGCAGCGGGGTGATTCGCTGTCTTCTGTGCGACTCAGGACCTTGGTAGGGCGTGCACAGACCTGCCTGTCTGCAGTGGGCTGATTCGGCGTGTTCTGTGGGACTGGGGACCTTGGTAGGGTGTGGCTGGTGGTTTCTCTTGCAGTGCAGAAGCTTTTTAGTAAGATGAGATCCCAGTTGTTGATTCTTTGTGCTAGCTCCCGTAATATAACAGTGAATTCTTTTAATCTCATTTAATCTGAGAATGTCTTTATAGTTTGAATTTTGAAGAATAGTTTTGCTGGATATAGAATTCTTGGTTTCCAGTTTTATTTGTTAGTCTGTATTTGAGTCTATCCTTCTAGTACTGCCTTCTGATCATCATTGGTTTTGATGAGAAATCAGTCACTAATCTTTATTTTGTTTCCATCTATATGAGGGAAGTGTTCTTCCCCACCCTTTCCTTCTGCTGTCAATACTATTTTTCTTTTTCATTCACCACTTTGACTATGATGTGTATAGGTGTAGACCTTTTTTGTGTTTGTTTATCATATTTAGTATTCACTGAACTTCTTAGGTCTGTAGACTTTTAAAATTTTTCAGCCAAATATTTTTTTTCTGCACCTTTCTCTCTCCTCTTCTGTAACATCTGTTAACTTTATAGACATACAACTTTAAGCTGTCCCAGAGGTCTCTGAGGCTGTTCATTTATTTTTTATCTTTTATGTTTTGTTCTTTAAATTCAATAAGATTTATTGAATTATCTTCAAATTTATCATTTCTTTCTTTCTGAAATCTGTTACTCAGCTCATTTTGTGAATTTCTCATTTCATTATTGTAGTTTTAAACTCTAGAAACTATTTAGTTCATTTTTCTGGATTCTATTTCTATTGATAGTCCTTTGAGTACTTCACTGTATTTCCTTTAATTCTTTAAGTATAATTTATGTTTAATATGTGAAACATTTATTATAGCATTCTTGAGGTCTTTGACTGCTAAATGGAATACCAAGTCCAGTTAGATTTAGTTTTTACTGAATGTTTTTTTTCCTCAGAGTGTAGGGGTACATGTTCTTATCTTTCTGCATATCTCATTTTTATTTATTTTTGAATACTGGATATTTTCTGTACTGAAACTATGAATTCTTTCACTCCTGCAAGATTTATTTTTTTATTTAGTAAACTGGCCTTGTCTTAACATGTAGAATCTAATCTGTGTTTCATGGTGTTTGGCTGTTCATTCCTTCTGATATATTATTTAATAATTTTTTTCTTTTAGAGTGGTTACTCTAAGGTTGCCTTTGTATCTGCTCATAGATATACAATAGCCAGCCAATGAATAGACATTGCAGTTACTCAAACATCTTGAGCTCATGCAGTTTCCATCCTCTCCCTATGGATCTGTTGTGTGAGTTGGGGAAAACATTCAGTGTTCTTCAATGTTTATGTCTGCCTCGTATTTCACTTTCTATTGTCACTCTTGGGTCTTCTCTCTCCTCCTAGTCCTCCTTTTCCTCCTCCTCCTCCTCTTCCCCCCCCCGCTTCTTGTTATTTTGATACAAGGTCTTGTTATGTAGTTCAGAATCTCCTTAAACTCATTATGTATCCCAGGCTTGAACTCAAGGTGATCCTCCTGCCTTAGCCTCCTGAGTGCTGGGATTACAGGTCTGTGACAGCATGCCTGGCTGCAGGCTTGCTTTTATTAAATTTATGGCAATTCTCTGGATGGTTCCAACTCAGACTGCACCTCGGGGTAGCTTTTATTTCCTACTACGTTTGTTATATGCACTGTCAATACCAGGGTTGTTTTATGTTTCTTCCAATCAATCTAATTTCATACGATGGCTAAGAAAATAACAATCCTGATTTTAGGCATACTGATACTGGTTCAGGTCTTTATATTCTTGTCAACAATCAGATAAGCAGAGCCTGGGACCTGGAGATCTACATGTGTTCACCAGAGAAGAACAAAATGGTTAGAAGTATGGAGGTAGGTAAATGAGTAGAAGTCTTAGCACAAAACTGGATGATCAGAAATGAGGCACCAAAGCTGAGTTAGAACATGGTTAGGATTAGGAAAGCCCAACACCTATTCTACTGGCAAAGAAATGAGAATATTCATTCTGTTGTCACCTCCACTTCTTCACCAGTGAAATGGGTGAATGAGTTATTTTGCCGTGAGCTCCTTTGCAGAATTTGAGGTATTTGTATTATGCAACACTTGATCACTTGAGGATTGTTTGGTGCTTGTCCTACCTGTCTGATGGGTCTACTGCTAAGTCTTGTGAATCTACAGAGTCTACTTTTTTGGGATTTATTCTGTAATGCTTTCAGCCATGAGAGATGAAAAGTACATTCTTTTCTCTGAGTGATAGTTTTAGGGATAAGTCATAAAATGAAAGGAAATGCCAAAAACCTACTAAATGGATGCCTTCTTTGGTTGAGGCAGTCCAAGGGAATATGTTTTCAAATCAAATTGTTGTTTACAAATATTTTCAAAAAACCTCTTTTGAACATTTATGTGCTATGAAGTGAATTATGGTTCAATGATCTCAGAGTCCTCATGATAACTAGAGGAGCATACACATTTGGAAGGAGATGAATAAGTGTTCCAAGTGTTTATCTATTTATATGTATATTAAGTGCTAAGGTGATACAGATATTAATTGTGTCTTCAGTTTGTAGATCAGAGAGGTGGTAGAGATAGGTTGAGACTTGAATTAATCATTGCAGGATAAGTTAAGTCCATAAGTAAACAAAAGACAGAAGTTGAACACATAAAAGATAGATTGTGTACAAGACAAGTTAACCTTTTCAGGGCAACTGGGATGACTGAGTAGGAAGTAGAAGTCTTTGTCTTCTGAGTGTGTAACTGAAGAGGGCACAGTGTTACTAGACTCTTGACTAAAAGAGGTCCAATAAATCATTGGGATCCAGTTAATTGTGGCTGCTTTTCCCTATGGGATTGTTTTGTTTTAAATCCTTTATTCACCTATCATCTGTCTGCTGGAAATGGGTATTTCCAAAAATTGTACAATGCAAATTAGATCTGGGATATAAATCAGTATTTGTCAGTAGGAGCTATTTGAACATTTTTTTCCCCTATAGTTGAATACCTCTAGATAAACTAGAGTCCAAACTCCAGGGGCAAAGAGCAACCCTGAAAGGTCTATCATCACCTTCCTTTAGTTGCCTGATCTAAGCAGCTGCTCTGATTAATTCTTCCTGCCCTCTTCCTTTGCACTTTTAAAAGATGATTCTTGACATATTGCATCATTTTTACATTATTTAACTCTCTTAATGCCTTCTTTCACCTTAGTGATGGCTATGCAAAGCCTCTTAAATCTCCTGTGCATGGCTAGTGGAAGATGTTTCCCTTTTTTCTACTTTCCTATCCTACCCTTCATCATATGAGTTGTTGTTCCAATTAGTTGTTACCCTAATTAGCCATTCTGCATATTTTAAACCTTTGAGTTTTTTCATTATTTGGGTTGAAATATTTGTATCATTGTTATATAAGCTGCACAGAGAATCTGATTAAATTTTGTAATATTACTTAACATCAGTTATTTTTCTAAAGACTGTCTGTTTTCTTTAAGTAGAAAATAACCATCTTTAAGAAACAGCAGGAACAGCAGGGGCTGGAGAATGGCGTAACTTCAATAAAGGTATAATTACTTTCATAAGTCTGTTAGAGAGCATGGCTTTTGGCTCCTTTTGTTAGATCACTATTTATTAAGATTACACATCCAGAACTCCAAACATGCAGAGATCCACTACAATATCTTTGTTTTATATGATTAAATTACTATAGTATCAGGAATATAAGCTCCCTGGTGAGAACAGCTTTGCTGTTCAAGTCTCTGATAAAGGAAAGACACATTAATATAAAATATTTTATTACAGATTCTTATGAAATGCAAAAATTTAATATACTACAGTTATTCCAACATTATAAACATAGCAATGAAAAGCCTTTTTACCTCTTGACATTTCTCTAGGTGTAGAGACTTGTTAATTCCGTAGTAAAGTGAAAACTTCCAAAGGCCTCAAAGTACTTTGAGCCTTTACAGTCAATAAATTGTGCAGTTCTCCACTCAGTCCCCTTATTAAGTCACCTTTAATAATGAACATTTTCTGTTGTATCTGAATCAAGCTTTTCAAAGAATTCCTGCTTCTCTCAATAAGGCATTCAGTGTGAAAGGCTTATTTCCTCCAAGTTTACATCTAGAGCTGTGGTGAGAGGCCTAGAAGACTTTTGCTTTGGTAATTTGATTTTCAAAATTTAAAACTCTGCTTCTACATAAAATCAATGTGCAGATACTGTTGTGTAACTATATGTTTTATAAGTTGTGCTGGCCTTGGTATGGAGATGTTTGTAGAGTAAGCTTCTTGGAGCACAGTTTTTCAGCCATTTAGCATAAATATCTCCTGTTCCTCTTATATAGATTTTGGGTCTTTTTTCTTTAGAAATGTTCCTGACAATGATTCCTTTTCTTCTAATGCTTATATATTTTTAGTAGGCTGAAGAACCAAACATTCTTTCAGCTGATGTTATTCAGCAATTGGGATATTTAGGACTAGATTTTCAAATACATCTTCATATACACTTGTCTCCTATTGAAGCAAATACTGATATAGACACTGTAAGCCCATCTGTGTAGTACATACATTACAGTTAGTAATGCACATCAACACTAATGACTATAAAAAGGCAAATATCATATCTTTTTTCTTTTGTGTATTTAATCCATAGTATTACTCAGAAAAGACACAAAATTAAATGTATACCACTTATTGTGTATAATTTCTAGCACCTTAAATTTTATTTAAGATTAACCAATTATGTAACTAGTGGATTATAACTAAAGGTCTCATAAATCTTTAGTATTTATTTAAATAAATTTTTAAGTAAGTACTAAATAATTTTTAGAAACTTAAGGTAGCTAGACTTTTAAAGTAAGAAATACATTTGAATCTACTAAAAGGTATCCCCTATGATATCACCCTCACCCACTGGAACTCTAAAAAAACTTGGAACAGCTGTCTTTGTCAAGTATAATGAACTTCTTGGGCTTTTCTACTTCTGCATAAGCGTAACAGTCATTCCACTTCCATTAAAATGCAGCTAATATCTAAATAATGTGTAGAGAATTGATTCCTCTTTATGTTAAATATTTTATCTTACTACAAGGTTATCTATTTAAGTTTCCTTTTATAATTTAGTAAGGGTTTCCTAACTTGTCCTCCCTAAAGATCTTAGAATTCTTCTGTTAGATTAAATACCTTTTGGTTGTTGCTGTGGGAATATGAAGGAGATTTAGTTTTCTTATCTTATGTCTTAGATTGGGTGCTGGGTACATGGATGTTTATTTCTTCTTTATCTTTTTAATATATCTGAAATGCTTTGAAAGAAACATTTTTAAACTTTTCTAGCTCTTTCCTATTAACGACACAATAAATTTCTAGCAGCTAAGAAATTTCCTACCTTTTTGACTTCTACCTCTGTCCCTCCTGCTGACTGCATTGCCATCAGGCTAATGATTTGTCTTTTTGCTGCACTAACTTGTTTGCATTTGATGTCTTCCACCTTTAGAAGTTTCTCTCTTCATGGTGCACTACATAAGCATGAGACTCATATTTCTGCTTACATATAAATTGCTCACAAAGACCTTTCCTGAAGTTTTACTCTGAAATAGCCACTGTTCCACCACTGTTTTCTGCTCTTTCTGGTTGCTCTGTGTCTTTAATATTTACTTCCCTTTATTCTACTTATCACTACCTGATATATTACACATGTTTCTTTGTTAACTATCTCCTCCACTAGCCTGTTGACTTTTTTCCATTAAGTTTATTGGTACATTTTAGGTTTACAATACAGTTACATTCATCATTGGGATCTTGTACCTTTATGTAATCTATCTTGGTTCTTATTTTTTTCCCATTCCCCTTCCCTCCCTTCACCCCCTCCACCCTTCCCTATTTATAATGACTTTGTTCCCATTTTTTTCCTTTCATCATATTTTTTCTTTTCCCTTCTTTCCTTTCCCTTACCCCTCCCTCTTCCCTTGCTCCTTTAGACCTTATCTTCCTATTACAAAATATCAATTATACATTTTGATCCTTATTTACACTTTCAGTTTCTCACACCAGAGAAACTATTCAGTATTTACACATGTGTGTCCTATTTATTTCACTTAAGAGTATGGCCTCAATGTGCCTCCACTTAGCTATAAATATCTCTAGTTTCTCATTCTTTATGGCTGAGTAGTTCTCCATTTTATATAAAAAACCCACATCTTCTTTATCCAGTCTCCAGTTGATGGGCAATTGAGCTGTTTCCAAGTTTTAGTTATTAAAAACAGTGCCGTTATAGACATGGGTGCGCATATATCACTGTGATATGATCCTTTTAATTCTTTTGGGAAGATACCCAGCAGGGAAATAGCTGGGTCAACAAATCCTAGTTCTTTGAGGTATCTCCATACTGATTTCCACAGTGGTTGCACCAGTCTACATTCCCACCAGCAATGGAGAAGGGTTCCTTTCTCCCCATAGCCCCGCCAGATTTGTTGTTGGTTGATTTCTTGATAGCAGCCATTCTTTCTGGGGTGAGGTGGAATCTCAGCATTGTTTTCATCCGCATCTCTCAAAAGACCAGTGATGTTGAACATTTTTTCATATGTTTTTTGCTGCTTTTACTTCTTTGTCTGAGAAATGTCTGTTCATTTCAGATGCCCATTTTTGAATTGGGTCTTTGTATCTGGGGGGGGGTCTGTTTTTTTTAGTTTTTTATATATTCTAGAGAGTAGACCTTTGTCTGAGGAATAGCTGGTAATTTTTTTTTTCCCACATTGTAGGTTGTCTCTTAGCTCTGTTGGTGGTTTCTCTTACAGGCAGCAGCTTTTTAATAAGATGAGTTCCCAGTTGTTGATTCTTTGTGCTAGTTTCCATGCTACTGAGGAAGTCTTTTTTTTCATAAAGTCTCTTCCTATACCAATGTCTCTGAGAGTTCTACCTAGTTTATCTTCCAGGAAGTTTTAGTATTTCTGTTTTAATATTTAGATCTTTAATCCACTTCAATTTTAGTTTAGTGCATGGTGAAAGATAGGGTCTAGTTTTAATCTTTACTAGCCTGTTGATTTTTCAATCTGGCAGGGACCTTTTCTGTCTTATTCTCTGGTAGGAGTCATTTCATGGGGTGTCAACAGTTACAACAGAATGAAAGACACATGGCAGTTATAAGGTAAGGGACATAAAAGGAAACTCTTCCCTGCTTTCTTCTAAAATTAGTGGAGGAGAAAAACATTAAAAAGGTAGCATATACTCATATAATGATGATAAAAAGTAGATGATCCAGTCTCCTTTCTTCTTGTCTTAAGGCAAAGAAAGAAAATTATGCCTCAGAAAAAGCCTGTTTCTACGGTTCCTCTAAAACTTTTTGTGTTTATTTTACTTAGCATTGTGTGCTCAGGGTGCATCCATTTTCCCTACAGATGACTCATACTTCTCCTTCTTTATGGCTGAGTATTACTCCATTGTGTATATATACTGCACTTTCTTTATCCACTCATCTGTTGATAGGCATCTATTAATAAAATTTTAACAAATCTCTCTGTGAGGCAAGCCCATGGGTCTTATAGTATTGTTCATGTAATGCTTCCTGATTCTGTTTGGTTTGTTGGGGGATATAGAATGGAGTATCTCTTGTACATTGATAGCACACGTGTCACTTTGAAGGCATTGAGAATGCCTGCTGGCCCTTGTCACAGCAGCAGTACCTTTGTTTAGGGGAACATGGGAGGGGGAAGTGGAAAGGATGGAAGGGAAAAGAAAAAGAGAATAGAAGGAAAAAATGGAAGCAAAGCTTTTGTAAATAAGGAGGGGAAAAGAGGTTGAAGGTAGGGGAGGGGAATTTTGGAAAAAAGAAGAATCAAGATATATCATCTACAGGTGTAAATTCCATATGATGAATGTGATCTTTACATATACCTAAAATGCACCAATAAAATTAATTTTTAAAAAGGACATGTTGTACACGTATCTATTTAGTTTGCATGTTTCTGTTAAGGTGAAAACCACTTATGTATGTCTGAAGCTCTGTCTATACATGGGCATACTGAAACAGATTTCTCTGACAGCCTGGTGAATTTAGGACACACTTGCAAGCCCAGTACGAGTCACCCACTGAGATGGAGTTGGGTGGGGATGAAACCACTGGGATTTAAATACATGAGGGGACAGAGGCACTGGGCCTGCTGCCAGGCACAGCTACTCTCTTTGTGGCACACATTGAGCCTCGGGTGACCAGTTATTGGAGTTAGACTCCAGGAGCTGGGCTATCAGACAGATCCCGCGAAGGCAAAACTTTTATTAATTCCTAAGAGGAGACATTAGTCATGTTACTGGAGATAAACACAGAGAAAGAGCCAAATAGTTCTTCATAAAACCTTCTCGTACTGTGAAGGTAATAAATTCATCTCATTGATACAGGGCTATAACTTAACCCATCCTTTCAGCTCCCGAGTATCCCTGTTTCACAATATATTCATCAAGTATGGAAAATTTTCTAAAAACATGTCTCTTAAGATATTGTTGCAAATAAATTTCACATGCCACTAACTCACCACGCTCCAGAAAATAAACATGTGAAAATCATATAGAGAATGTGAAACAAAGAAACCCATGCATTTCAGAAATCCCATTTTTTCTCAACTTGGAGTCTTTCATGATTTACACTATGATGTTAACTGACGTATCGTGAACAAGTGAGTATGTGTGTGAATATGACATGACAGCTAGGCGTCTTCATTGAATATGTTGTGAGCCTTTTCTTCATTCTTTTTACCTGGATATAAATCTTTGAGTTTCTTGCTGAGGTAGGCCCTAGATGCTTATTATCCATGGTACAATATTAAGAGGAATTAAATGGATTTGATTTAGAGTTTACTCTAAATTTCCCATTCTTCTTCATGATTCTATTCCATAACAAATACCATATTCAGAACTTTTTCATGGTTCTAGCAATTTACTCAGGCCATTTGTCTGTTTCATGTCTTCTCTGTTGCATACAGATGCATACAGTTTTGGTTATGGTTCTCTCATGCAACAAATATTTACTGAACATTTCATACCCTAATTCTACTCTAGGTTCTGTGAGTATAGTTTAAATAAAGCAATTTGCCTGTGCTGCTACGCTGATAATGTACTGAGAGAGGCAAAAACAAAAAGCTGTATCAAATCAATAAGTAGTGCTAGGAAGAAAACTAAGAGTAAGATGATAGAAAGATGAGGGCTTTTTATTTTTTAAAGTATGGGCTGATCAAGAAAATCCTTTGAATAAGGAAGGAACGCAGGAAGTGAGGAAGGAAACCATGCAGACCGCTGGGAAGAATCAAGTTCCTAAGGCAGCAGGAGAGGTTGAGACACCCAGAAGCCAGTGTGGCCAAGACGTAGAGCTAGCGGAGGGAGTGGAGCAGTTACCAGGGACTCTCGCTTGGAGAACCTTGGCGGCTTAAGGACCACTTCCGGTGTTTCACGGAAGTGTGATGGACAGACTTCCTGTGATGCCCGTCGCACGAGAGTCGCCAGGACTGCTGTGCAAATGGACTGTGTAGCGCACAAGCTAGAGCACGTTTGTCTGGGAGGCTGCTGCAGTGGGGTCCACGTGAAAGAGACTTAGAGCTTGGAAAAGGAGGTTCACAGTAGTGACGAGATCGGCTGGCTGCAGAAACCTTTTCAGTGGAACATTACATTATTTTTAGGAGGCCTTGCAATTGAACATTAGCCCATGTCAGAGATGTTTTCTGTGGACTGTGGACTTGTCCCAGTGTCAGCCTTATAGGATATGGCCTGTGGCTGGCCCATGACAGCCTGAGCAGCGAGAGAACCTTACCTGTCTATAAAACCAGGAAGCATCACTTCCCAACCTAAGGGAAATACAGTGCATATAAAAACTCAAAACCAGAACAATTGAGTGAAGAAAACTTCATTTTAAAAAATGTATTCTTCTTTCCCTAAATATTAAAAAATATTTTCTTTTAATAATAAATCTCACACATCACATAGTATGGCTCTGTGCTCGATTTCTCTTTGCATTTGCTTTGTTGTAACTTCTTCCATTATTAAAGCAGTCTGTATTTAATGAAGCTCCTTCAATGCAGCAGAATAAGAATAAATATTTTTACTTCTAACCAAAAACTCTTCTTCATTTTTTTGTAAAACTCTTCTTGAGCAGAATATCATGCTCAATTCAGACAGCCTCCACAGGGCGATACACACTACTTATTCAGTTAATAATGGTCAAGAGTAGTGTTAAGGCAAAACTGTAGGATGTGAGAAATTTTTTTTGAAGACTCTTCAGTAAACTTCATACCCCTATACTCATTTTCAGTACCCAGAATTCTCATTCTATCTTCTGTCACCTGAATTCCTTAGGCTTCTTTCTAAATTAATCTCCTGTTTCAAGTGTTGGTTCTCCTTTAACCCATTTCTTCAAGACTTTCTCAGGCAATTGGATCTTTTATCTCATCTTTTTTTGTTTGACATAATTACATTATTCGTATGCCATAACGTAGTAATGGTTGCATAATGTTAATCTTTCCACATAGAAGATATGTACTTTTCAAAATTCTCCAATACCTTCAGCCAAAGGATTTACAAGTGATGATTGATGGAATGTCAAGAACTAGAGTTCTACATGTTGTTTGACTTGAGAAGGCTGACTATTGCATTTAAAATCAAGATAATTTCTTAGGAATGGACCTAAGCAACATAATTAAATACTTACTATATGCAAGATGATTAGACAAAATACTCTTACTGGGTGGATTGCTGGTGTCGAGGAAAGTGGCATTCGTCTTGAAGTATTCTCTCTAGGAAATCACTGTTTTGTTCATGTTGTTGCATGGCTGTATTTATATCAGCACAGCATAGCATGGAGACCTGAATGAAACAGAGAACTGTTTTTCTTTTTTTGGTTCTACCAAAGGCTGATTGTAGAACGTTGGGCAAGTTCTCCTTTTGAACCTTGCTAACTTCTGTAAAATTAGAATAGTTAACACTTACTGAGACTGGTAGATATCTTAAACATCTAAGACTGCTATAACAAAGTACTGTAGATACTTTTACGAAATCTGTTCATAGAAGATACACTCTTAGGGCCTCACTTAACATTAATTATCTCCCCCAAGTCCTGCCCCCTAATACCATTGCATATACGAACGGGGAGGAGACACAAATAACGATCCATCATTAAAAATGGGGGAAATATATATATCAGCACTATAGGTTCATAAACATCAGTCACTTCACATTCTTATTCTAGGGGAAAGACCTCAACTATTAAACCTGGTTTGGTAAGTGTGGCCAACATCATGCTTAATTTAGTGCTTCCCAGTTGGTGGGAATGATAGTCATAATCTTTTTATAGTAATGTGATCTGATTAAGTTACTATAAGAAGGTTTACTCCTTGGCTTGGTATCAACAGTCTAAGTTAGTTCATGTGAAATCTTACTTTCAGGGGTCAGATAGGAAAGTACTTTGGCATATAGCTCGAATTCCCCTTACTCTGATGACCTGTGAATATTCTGTGAACAAATATGTACATAATTACTTCTTGAACTATGAACATAAATAACAGAATCAATTATCTGGAAATTTTTATGATAAATGTTCTTCTTAAAATGGAATGTAACATTCTTTAGTAAATAAAATATATAGGAAACCACAAAAAATGAAATGAAAAATACACTAAGATGGTTTGTTTTGTTCTGTACATTAATCCTTTGCAGTATCAGTTTATATAATAAAATATTTCCACAAAATATTTTTGTGTAATTTTCTAATTTCAGTGTTTACAAATGAGTTCAGTAATCAAAACAATATCAAATTATTAAAGTTCTATTCAGAGAATTTTTCATTTTAATATTTATTTTTTATAAATTCATCATGAGGGGTTAGTTACTCATGCCTGTACAGAGTATATTGCTTTTTTTTTTTTCTTTTTTTGGTACCAGGAATCAAACTCAGGACCTTGTGCTTGTGAGGCAGGCAGCAGCACCACTGAGCTAAATCATCCCTGGCCTATTCCATTTTTGCCTAGATTTCATTTCTGTGATGTAAGCAGACTACACACTATTTCAGGAGGGGTAATTTTTCCACCTTTGTAGAGCTCTTTGTTATTTTTAACCATGAAAAAATTGTTTGATGATATGAACACAGTTGGCCAGGGAAGGGAAGGAAAGGAGAGTTTGAGCAACGGACGCAGGTTTATAGTTGGTAGGAGGACTAAGGTCTGGTATTCGGAGGCAAAGCAAAGTGAATATAATTGATAATGCATTACATATCTTAAAATGGAGTAAAGGGTTTTGACTGTACTCACCATAAAGAAATGATAAACAGTTAAGGTGATGGATATGCTAATTACCAAGGTGGACACTTTCCAGTATATATGTGAAGCAGAACATCACACTATGCCTCTGAAATGTACACAAATATTATGTTGATCAAAAATTAAAAGTCAATTGCAGCAATACAGTTGGCTCTGTATATATGTGAGTTCTTCTGCATCTGTAGATACAGCCTACTGCATACTGAAATATATGGAGAAACAAAATTGCATCCATATTGAACAAGAAAGACTAGCAATTCAAATTCCACAAGCATAATTGGGCACGTTTTTCCCCCTAAATTCTCAGTGGCAAATTTGCTTGCCAATTTGATGAGAGTGAAATGACTCAAACTTAATTTAACAGACATTTCTTTATGATGCTTTGTGTTTAAATAGCTCTTCTATACATTGCCTATTTATATTTAAAAAATTTTGCCAATTCTATTTTATTTGCCTTTATGTTGATTTTATTTATTTACTTATTTATTTTTGTATCTCTGGGGAATCAAACTCATGGGTACTCTATCACTGAGCTATATCCCAGCTTAAAAAAATATTTAAAAAATTTTTGAGACAAAGTCTCTTCAAGTTGTTAAATTGCCCCAGCTGAGTTCAAACGTGTGTTCTCTTGCCTCAGCTTTTTAAAGTGCTAGGATTCCAGGTGTGCACCACTGCATCTGTCTATGTCTTGTTGATTGTAAGGTGCTTTTTATTCTGCTGTAAATATTATTCCTTGTCATATATTTCACAACTATTTGCCAATGAATATTATTTTTTAAAACACCCTGTGTTTAAATTTCTATGTAATTAATGTATTATCTTTATACCATTGGCTTCCCTTTCTTGGTTAAAAGGTTTTGTTTTTTTTTAATTTTAGCCTGCACATAGAGCCTACTAAAGTTTTCTTCTAAAACTATTATTATATTTTACATGTCTTTAATAGATCTCCAGTTTACGTCTGTATATGGTGTGACTTGTGGTCCAATATTATTTTCTTCCAGATGGATAACCACTCATAACAAAATCATTTACTATGCTCTGATGACTAAAGGAAAATACTTTTCTGTATCCAGTCATGTGTTGCGTAATTACTTTTGTGTTAATGATGGGGTGAATATACCACACCAGTGCCAGAGGATTGTAATGAAGTTGAGAACTTCCTATCATCTAGTGACTTTGTAGTCAGCCACCAAGTTTTTATGTAGCATAGGGCACGAAGCACATGTTTGTTGTAAAATGAGTGTAAACAAACCTGCTACACTGTCTGGTTTCTGCAAGTATAGCACATACAATCATGTGTAGTATGTAATACTTGAGAGTAAATGCCTGTGCTATGGGTTTGTGTATTTACTGTAGTATTTGTGATTATTTTAGTTTAGATTCTCTGCTTATGCAAAAGTTTCACTGTAAATCAGCGTGCCATGTTATATCAGTACCAGCCTCGTATGTTGTGTTTGGCATGTTTCTTAACTACATCAAGAAGCTACATCAATTGATTGACCTATATTGTTTAAATTTGTTTGATGATGACACAGTGACAAAATTGGTGAATGCCTTGTCTTGGAATTCATCCCCCTCTGTAGGGAAATCATGACTCTGTTAAATGTCCATATATACTTAGATCTATTTAAAGACCTTTTATCCTGTTATATTGATTTATGTATCTGTTTAAAGTTATTTTTAGGAATAGCTGCTTGACTCATCAATTGCAAATTTGATGTTTATTGGTCACATTTTTGTTTTACTATTTTGATTCAATATAATCAAATTATAGATAGATTTGCTAGCACTGAAATGACTTTCCTAAGCTAAACACAATTTATCTATATGCCAGGCTTGCTGGATTCTTTTTGGTAATATTTTTATGGAATGTTTGATCTATTTTCGTAAATAAGACTAGAATGTAGATATTTTGGACCAGTTTTATCAAGTATTTTAATTGACTCATGTTAAATTTATAAAATACATTTCGACTATGTTCTGTTCTTTAAGAAAGTTTAATTAAAATATTGGAATTATTTGTTCTTTAAAGTTTACATAAAGCTTAGGATCATTTGGTCCAGGTGTTTCTATAAAAGAAAGATTATTGAGTGCCATTTCAATCAACTTTAAAGTAATTGCTTTGATTCATATTACTCAGTTTTAAAATGAATTGTGGTAATTTGTACTAGTTTTATGAAATTATTGATTGCTTTATGGTTTATAAGTTTATTGCATTCAAATATTTAGTAGTTCTCATATAATTTAACGTTTTCTCTGTAACAGGTTATGCCTCCTTCTTCATTCTTATTATCTTATATATCTGCCCTTCTTTTTGTTTGAAAGATTGCAAGTCTTTCTGCATTATTAGACATTTCAAACCACCCAAGTTTGAACTTATGTTTTTATTTTTTGGTTTTTTATTAACACCAACTTTTATTACTAATTTTATAGTTTATTTATTTCATTACTTTAAAAAGTATCCAAGAGGAGTATTATTGGTAGTTGTTCTTCCTCGATAAAGGCACGCGAGCTATGCATTTGGTCTGTGCACAGCTTTGGTTGTCCTAGTTTTTTTTTTAGTACGAAGGATTGAACTCAGGTCCTTGTGCTTTCGATGCAGACAGCGGAACCACTGAGCTAAATCCCCGGCCCAGGTTGTCCTGTTTTGATATGAAGTGATATGATTATTTATTATTTTGATATGATTATTTTCACTCCTTTCTAGTAGCCAAATTTCATTTCCTTTATTTTAAATATTTCTTTAATGAGGTATACCACATAGTCTACCACCTCAATCTGACGTAATTGTCTCCGATTACATATGAACATGTTACTATGTATGTCATAAAGACTTACTTTGGAGCCTTACTGTGCCCTGTTTTCTAGTTTTCTGGTTCTGCAATAGTTAAACACTTTTGCTTGAAGATCATTTTATTTTCCTTTGCAATATTAATGTTTTCAGGATTCTTTAGTATTCACTTTATGTATCATCCCAGTTTTATCTCATTGTCCATTTTATTTTATCTATTGATTAATCAACCAATCAGTTTATTATTGGATCTAACTCTCTATCCATCCATCTGTTGCTATAGAAATACTCACATGGCTGTTTCAAGGCTATTGGTCATCATTCTATACCCTCTCTTGTCTTCCTAGATATTCTATTTTTTGCGCTCTCTCTCTCTCTCTCTCTCTCTCTCTCTCTCTCTCTCTGTCTGTCTCCCTCAGTTCAGGCTGCACTTGCACTCATGGCAATCCTCTTGCCTCAGCCTCTTAGGTACTGAGATTACAGGTAAGCATAACTACACCTGGCTTGTTTTTTGCTTCTAATTAATTTTTTTTGATCATCAGCTTCAGATGGAATACATGAGTGATGTAGTTTCAAAATACTTGCATTTCCATGCTTATTTATTTATTTATTTATTTATGTTTTTCTGAGACAGGGTCTCCCTATGTAGTTCAGGTTGGCCTTGAACTCACTATGGAACCCAGGATGGCCACAAACTCAGGGGGATCCTCCCACCTCAGCCACCCTAGTGTTGGGATTACAGGTATATGCCACCATGCCCTGGTCATATATATATATATTTTTTCTGACATGTGTGATCATATCCCTCTGCTGTATATAAATGTATTGGATCATATTCTTTTATCTTGTTAGTATGAGGATTTTATTCAACTCTTTTAATGTTTTATTGTTGACAAGGAATCCATTGCTAGTGTGATGCTTCTTCCTGTGTAAATAATTGCGTGCTGGGGCTGGGGATTTAGCTCAGTGGTTCCAGCACCTGCCTCACAAGCACAAGGTCCCAAGTCTGATCCCCATACCAAAAAAAAGAAAAGTTGCATGCTATTGGCTGAATGTTTCAGCCTCTTCAAAATTCACACGTTGTAACCCTAGTTCCCAGTGTGTTGGTGTCTGGAGATATGACCTTTGGAAGGTACAAGTGTAACGGGGTGGAGCCATCATGAAGGGATTTGTGTTTGGACAAGGGTAACAGAAGAGAGCTCTCTTCCTCTTTGTCTGCTCTCTCATGAGACACAACTGTAAGGCAGCTGTGCACGCGCCAGGAAGCTGTCCCTGACCAGTGCTGAATCTGTGGGCTGAGCTCAGGCTTGCCAGCCTTCAGAATTGTGAGAAATCAATACCTGTTGCTTAATCCACCCTGAAGCGGCATTTTTGTTCCAGTAGCCTGAGCTGAGCTTTTGCATCATTCAGTCTGGAATCATATAAGACATTTTTTCTTTATTTTTTGTGTTTAGGAATTTTACCATAATGTTCCTATTTTATGTCTTTCCTTATAGTCCTTTCAGAAACTCTGAAACGTGGTAAACCCTGTTAGCTTGTTTATAGAATCTAGATTAATTCAAGAAAACAATTTTCTATCATTTGATTAGTTACCTTTTCTCTTCACATTTACTTTCTTCTTATAAGAGCTCTATTTCCATGTTACATTTCTGGGGAATATTGTTAGGTTCCCTATCTTTTCTTTGGAGATACTAAGCTCCTTTCCTCCCTCCTCTCTGTGTCAGGAATTACTTCCTGTCCTGTATCTTCCAGACTACTAAATCAGGCCTCAACAGTTACTACCCCCTTTTTCTGCTTATCCACTGAAATTTTGTTGTGGTTGCAGCAAGTCTTTCTTATCTTTAATTGTACTTAAATTATCCTACCCCATTCTGTTCAAGGGTTCCTCCTTCTCTGTCATCTATTCTATTATGTTAGGAACCGTCTGTCTTGGGTGATCTGTTTCTTCTATGTGGCTCGAAGGATCCTGAAATCTATATAGAATTCTTATATTCCTTTGCATACTTATAGTGCTGTACCTCTTGGTGGCCAGGGACTGTTGCTGGTTACTTTAAGCTATGGACCCCTGGATAGTGGTGGTGTTGGTGGGGACAGCTGTTCTTACCTATGGGTTAATAGGAATTGGCTGGCAAGTTAGCAGCTGCAAGAAAGGCACCTCCAAGAACCAGAGCAAAACTGTCTGCTGCCTGGTGATATCAACAATGGAGGGTCTCATCTTCAGGAGTCAGAAACTGTGGACTCACTCCTTGGCTCCTCCACCAGGGGGTGAGAGACTAGATGTGTTCTCTGGAACAGGCAGCTTTTTATTGCTGAGTGTTCTATTATCCTGACCCACACTCTGTCAGAACAAGGCATGATATTCTGACCTTTGCCCCAGACTCTCTGCCTGTGACCCCAGGGTTGTGTAACCCCTTGAGAGATGGAGGTCTATCAAGTCCTAGCAGAGCCCCAGCCTCCCTCAGGCTCCTGGAGCCTATCCAGTCTGGAGCTGGAGCAAGTGTCCTAGTCAGCCGGACTGCAGCAGCAGAGGCGGTGCCAGGCCTGAGTCCACAGGGCCAGGATAACCAGATTGGTCAATTGATTACCTCAGGAACTGCTGTTCTCACTTCCCCAGTGGGAAAACTGGGACACTGTGAGATTCAGTTTTTGTCTCAGATATAGCCAGTTAGTCCAGTGGTGCCATTGTTGATGTGGTTATATTGAAGTATTTGCGCTTAGTCAAATATTATTTGAAGGCTCAAATGATTTGGGGGCTCTGTAACTCAGTGACGTCTGAACATATTTTAACATAAAACCTCTGACTGATTCTGAAGGGATCCTGAAGTATTTACATATTTAAACTAAACTAAACAATCTCCAAAAGTAACTTTATTTTTCTGTCTCTGAGATAGAAACTCAGTTAATTTTATGGAAATTGTAAGCAGATAATTTTCACTGAAAGACTAACCCACTCCCTTCCTTCTGTGCTCTTTACCTCCTCCTTTTCCTCCATCCCCTTCCCTGCCCTTCTTCCCTCTTCTCCTTCTCTTATTTCTTCTCCTCTTCCCCTTCCCACTCCCCCTTGTCCCCCTTTTTTCTTTTTAATGTATAGGTGCTAAGAGAGATGACAAAGAGGGAAACTGAGGTAACAGACTATTCTGTCAACTCTTTCCCTCCAACTAACAGATGGATCTAAGGCCTTTGTGAAGAAGACTTATGATTATGAAAAGAAATAACTTTTTGTGGGGAGACTGTGTCTCACTGTGTTAGCCAGACTTCCCTGAACAGCTGGTCAGGGTCTTGTCATCATAATTACTGATGAGTAAGTTGGTGAGACTTTGAACAAAAGCATTCTTATGGACCCAGTTAAGAAACCACAGCCCACATGGGGTTTGTAAGCCATTCCGCCCTTAGCTGTGCTTCCTCACAGAGCTCAGGGTGGGATAGGACTGCATAGTCTCCACCAACACAGTTGCTGTGCCCAGCCGAGCAGCAAGAGAGGTTGGGTGCCTGAGACAGTGCTGTTCTTACAGTAAATGTGGGCGAGGAGTGATGCCCTTGCTAAATGGCCAATGGACGTCAGATTTCCAATGAGAAGGGCCAAGTGGAAGAATATGAATGGGCTTTGTCAACATGTGTATATGTTCTGGATCCTCTAACTGAGAAAGACTTTATGATTCCCTGAATAATTTAGAAGGGGTTAATATTTGTACATGATGGCTAATTAGACTGCATATGTCCTGACCGGGTGCTGACACTGGAAGCATTACAGTTCTAAACATAAGCAAGTAACACCTGATATGTTATAGAGCCCTCTGAGAGGATACATTTTAACTTTAATTTGCCCCATGCTTGTAGCCGCTTTCTGCCAGAGAGGCAGCATTGTGTTGTTGATAAGGATTTGGGCTCTGGGTAGGTTATCCATATACTGTATCATCCCAAAAGGGACACTTAGAAAATTAAGGGTTATGCCTCTAATAATTATGTAGAAACAACAGGCAAAGTGGTGAACCTCCTGGGTAAAGAGGCTGTGTTGTTGACCGGGCTCTGGATTCCGATCCTGTGGGTGTGAGTCCTACATCTCCTATTTATGAGAACCTGGGTATCTTACCAAACTCTCTGTGTCCAGATCTTCTTGGCTGAGAGAAAGACAAGGTGGTTGTGTGGAATAAGCAAGGTTACATAGAGAAAGCACTACAGGCAGTGCCTGCCATATAGACTAATGTTTTAAAAATGCTGTTACCATATGCTTACTGTTTCATAGGCACATTTTTACCAAGTCTGCTACATGTTGTTTAATAAATATCAAACTTGGTAGTGTTTTAAAATCATGACACATATATTAAATGACAGAGTTTTACAAAAGCACATTTGAAGGGTATGGTCTGAGTCAAAGAAAAGCAAATGGCACTCTCTGCAAGCAAAAGAATCAGAATGATTTTCCATTTTTCCGAAATAGTACATAGACAGAGACACAAAATACTAGTAAAAAACTAATCACAAATTTGCCTAATGCTTCCTCTGTCACAGAGAGAATTAAGTTGTTTTTTACTTATTTATTTACTTACTAACCTGGCTTCAGGAAGGTGACTTTTATCTAGGAAAAGAGCAGTCATGCCGGGTCAGTGGTCTCTTGGACTGTTTGTCAGGAAATCACGCCATAGGGATTTAGGGACATCCCTCTGCTATCATCTGTAGAGCAGATGGTAGGATTTGTTACCTATTATTTATTGTGTGGTTTACTTGTTCCGGACAAAGAAGCTTAATTCAGATGTCTCTCTTTGTGTTTTGTCTTTAGCTCTACCCTCGAGCATCCATACATCTTTTCTCAGTGCTTTCCTTGGGTGCCCTCACCAGCCTTTCTCATATCTCATGTGTCACTTCGGTCTGAGATATCTATGTCTCCCCTCTTCTCATACGGCTCTCTGTCTGAGTTCTGTCTTCACATTTATATTATTCTGTGGCATATATCCATCTTAAGATCCAGTGGAATCCAAAATCTGCGAGGATTCCTTCCACTGATATGACACCATCAAATCAGTGTCAACTTTTCTTAATTCTTTCTTCATGCTATCTTTGACTTCCTTTTCTTTCTGTTTTGCTGGTTGCTACTTTATATCTGACCCACATAACTTACAAATATGTTATTGAGACAGCTCACTTTCTTTCATTTGGGAAAAAAAAGGTAAAAATTTGTTGTTGTGTTCAGCCTTAATGATGTCTCCTTTTGGGGCAGCTTGAATTATACTGGAGGATTTCTTTGTATCACGGGGACTTAAGGAAATACACTTAAATAGTGACATTTTAGGTAAATGTCAGTGAGTAGCAGACTCTTCCCAGGTCTTTGTTATCTAGCCAGTTAGCAATAGGGTACCAAAGATCTGTTTCCTCTAATTTTGTTAAGGTGTGACCTTCAGGCTTGTTTTAGGCTTACCTTCTTCCCTATGATCTCTTTGGTAGGAGTATAGATTCCTGTGCTCTTGATGTTGGGGTTGATCTCAAGGGGTGTGGAATGTACATCCTCACCCTCTGGCTTTGAATTTGGCCATTTACCTTGTCTTGGCCAGTGCAATGTTAGTGGATGTGACACTGGAAGGGGCTTGAAATTAGATTGTCTGGTTGGACCAGGCTTCTTCTGCATGTGTTATTTCTATGAGAGACTCATAGCTCGACTAGCCATCTGGTACAAGGAAGGTAAGAGAAATGAAGGACACCAAAAAAGCCTGTGGCTTATAGAACTACTTTGGTAAGTCTAGCCTTGGTGCCCTGACTCCAAGCTGATTTATGTGTTTGTCACTGATAATCATAAAGGCAAGCTAAATAAATGTGTGTGATTGTGTTCCCCTGATATTCTTTGTTTGACGGCAATAGCTGACCAATCCAAGATTCTATAAGAGTTTTCATTAGCTTTAAATAATTATTTCAGTTTGTGATACTCATTAGGAAGGTCAAATGAACTAATTAATACATATTATAAAGATTGTCATGAAATGTTAGAGAAAGGAAAGGCATTATAGTAATCTGATATTCAACATTTTTGTTCATTTAACAATCTGAACTTTAGTATGATTATGATCAAGTGGGAAGATCATTTCAAGAACAAATCCCCATCTGTAATCCTAAGAAATAACTTAGTTGATTTGGGTTAAATACCAGGAATTTGTAATTTTAACTATCATTCATAGATAGTTATGAGGCAGGCAGTCCAAGAAATACTAGATTCATTTTGTTTTTAAAATTCTTCTCTTTTAAAAAAATATATATCTATAAAAGAAAAAAGTATAAGATGAATTTATATTTAACATAAAACAAACAAATATAATGTAGAAAATGAAATGATATGAAATAAATTCTCATCTTTTACACCTTCTGAATCTTTTTCTCCATTGTGAGTTGAAGATTGAAGAACATTATTCCAGCATATTTGGTTTCTAGGAGTTTACATCATAATCTTGGCATGCATTAATTTTTATTTTAGTATTATTCCCATTTAATATCAAGCAGTTCTCCAGAGACCTCTTTTCAATAACCAATGTTCCCTTTGGCAGTGAAATCCACTTAACTTAACTGACTGTGATTGTACTTCAACCTAGTTCTCAGACTCTTAGAGATAATATTCATTTTTACTATCCCAAAGGCTCTTATTATTCATCAAATATTTGATTAACATTGTCTAATAAAGCTTATAGAATGCAGAAGCATGAAACCTAACTCCACCATGATTTTTATTTCTATCTTCCTCATTAGCACTCTGAATTGCTTCTCTAAAATAATTAAAATCCATAATTGAATACACTAAAATAATTTTGGAAAATTAGTTTAATTATTCCAGTACTTCCATTTGGAAAGCTCGCATTATTTATTATGACCAAATGGATAGATGTAGTCCCCTCTTTTTCTTTTCATTTCACATTAACTTATTAAGATGGGATTTTTTTGGTGTGTATGTGTATTTTTTTAAAAGTAGTGAATAATAGCTCTTAAAACCATGTTGACAAGAAGAACATAAGTATACCTTGGGCACTATTAATAAAATGAATACACTAATTGTAGAAGCTTCATTCACCTTCAGGAATTGGCTCATTATACTAAGAAATATTTAACTCCTTCTTCTCAATGAGCATGTTTTAAAGTATTCCATATCCCTTAAAAACAAAACAAAAGATGGGAAATTATAAATCTTTCAAAAAGATTCTCTTTGGAAAAAAGTGACTAGATTTGCTTTCTCCTCTACTTTAGACTTCATGGTTCATGGTTCACTGGTAAGCCAGAGTGAATATGGGAGAGGTGTAGTTCATTAGTTTGTATTAGCTCTTTACTGAGCATGGAATCTAGAGCATGGCTTTATTTGTAGAACCAAAAAAATAGAAACCTAAGCAAGAAATTTAAACTTAGGTGAAATTCCTCTTTATTATATTCACATAGCAATCCAAGCAATTATACTCTAGGAAGCTGACGGTGTCTTTATTAAAAACACTTCAGTTCACCTTTATGCGATAAAAGTTATTCAAAACACTGGATGACTGGAGTGACTTCATTTTATGTTTGAAACATATATTTATGAAAAGTAGCAAGGGCTTCAGCAGAAATTACACAATTAATATTTTAGCAGGTCTGGGGTTCACTCAGTCAGCAGTAATAGGAGGTGATTGGGTGAGAAATCATAAATATGCTTGAGTTTCATAATTGTAATCTTTACCTCCAACTTAGTGATCTACTGACAGCACAGAATCTAATGAAAATACTCAAACACTTTAAAAGAGAAATAAATTAAACCTAATATAGAAGGTCAAGGGCTCTCCATTAAAATTTATATTTGTGAATTCTCTCAAGTTAAGTTAAATAAATATCTGTAATAAGGTTTTTAAAATGCCACTGCTATTTCTGCCACCAAGTTTCCTAGCTTAGCATTTGAAATAAAATTTGCAGGACTAGGTTTTGGAATGGTACCCCTGCACTGTTAAAAATCTCCATTTTCTAAATCATTTCCCCTTTTCCTTTTATATTTCTATTTTTCAGTCCCTCAATGCTTCTCCCACCCTCCCCAAACTGCTTTCTTATACTTTCTAAGGAAGTTGATCATTGGATAAAGATTCTGATATACATTCTCTCCTAAGTATAGCTCATGTTCTTCTACAACATGAGACTCGACAGCCATTATGTGTAGCCCATGAGAGACTTTTTGGAATGAACTTATCCTTTAATAGAGCTAATTTTATATAATGCATAGTGACAAAATCATAGGAATAGAGGTGCTCTGTCTGTCTTATCCACTAGCACATAGGCCCTAGTGTCAGGTACAAAGAACATATGGAATAAATATTGGTTAACAATGGGTCACAGAGGAAATTAAAGAAGAAATTAGACAGTTTCTACAAGTAAATGATAATGCCAGTACAATATAGAGGAATCTACGGGACAGAATGAAAGCAGTTCTATGCAGGAAATTCATAGCAGTGAATGCCCATATTAGGAAAACAGAGAGAACTCAAATAAATAACCTAATGCAGAACCTCAAGCTCCTAGAAAAAGAAGAGCACAACAAACCCAAAGCTCGTACAAGAGAGGAAATTATAAAGATCAGAGCAGAAATTAATGCAACGGAGACTAAGAGAACAATACAAAAATTAATGAATCAAATAGTTGGTTTTTTGAAAGAATAAATAAAATCGATAAACCTTTAGCCAAGCTTCTCAGAAAAAGGAAAGAAAAGGCTCAAATCCATGCAATTAAGAATGAAAAAGGTGAAGTCACAACAAATCCAGCAGAAATCCAGAAAATTATCAATACCTACTTTGAGAACCTGTGCGCGAATAAAATGGAAAGCACAGAAGAAATGGACAGATTCCTAGATACATACAAATTGCCAAAATTAAATGAAGAAGATATAGAAGTTCTAAACACCTCAATTACAATGAGTGAAATTGAAAATGTAATAAAAAATTTACCAACCAAGAAAAGCCCAGGTCCTGATGTCTTCACTGCTGAATTCTACAAGACATTTAAAGAAGAAATATTGCCATTACTCTTTAAACTCATCAAGGAAATTGAAAGGGAAGTAGTGCTTCCAAATTCATTCCTGGAAGCAAGTATTACTTTGATTCCAAAACTAGGGAAAGACACAACTCAAAAAGAGAACTACAGGCCAATCTCCCTAATGAATATTTTTTTTCCCCATTAACTTTATTGGTACATTTTAGGTATAAAATACAGTTACATTCATCATTGGGATCTTGTACCATTACATGAGTATCTTGGTTCTTATTTTGTTTCCCCTTCCCTTGCCCTCCCTTCACCCCCTCCACCCTTCCCTATTTGCAAAGACCTTGTTTCCATTTTTTTCCTCTTTTCATATTTTTTCCTTTCCCTTTTTTCCCCTCCCCTACCCCTCCCAATTCCCCCACTCTTTTAGACCTTTTCTTCCTGTTATGCAATATCAGTTATACATTTTTTAAATTACAATATTAAGATCTAGGAGACATTACCACAGATTTTACAGAATTTAAAAGGATATAGAAAGCATATTACAAAAGTCTTTTTTGAAATAAATTTGACAACTTCTAAGAAGTAACTTAGAAGACAAATTAATGAAACTAACTCTGGAGGAAATATAAAATTTGAATAGCACCTATTAAAGAAAGTATATTCCTAGCTTGAAAACCTACCTATATGACAATAGCAGGCTCATAAACATTTTAACTGATAAGTTATATCAAATATTTAAAGCAGAAAAAAAGAAGGAACACTTCTCCCCTCATTTTAGGAACTCAACATTGTGCTAATCCTAAAACTGGATAAAGATAATAGAAGAAAAAAGTATGAACATAGATAGAAATTTGTTTAACAAAACAAACTCTTAGAAGTCACATCTGGGAGTATGTAGAAAGTGGTTTCACTATAGGGGTGGCAGTGTTGGTTCAGCATTGGAAGATCCACCCCCAAAAGTAATCATTTCAACAGAGGAAAGGAGAAGGCCTCATGATCCTGTCACCAGCTGGAGAAAGAGCACTGGACTAAATTCTACAGCTGTTCATGGCAAAAGCCACCAGGAGACCAGAAGTAGAACAGGACCCTCTCAGCAGATCAAAGACATGTACTCCATACTTCCAACAAAAACTCCTTCTATGAATGGAGATGATACAATGCTTTATCCCTAAAGTGGGGAACAAGGGCATATATGCCCACTCTTCATCTGTCCATTAGAACCTGAAACATAGGTCCAAACCAAAATAGTCTGGCAATAAAATGACATAACTAGGATAAGATTGGCACTCCAGAAGCAAAATCTTTACATGTAGATGAAACGATCATCTGCAGAGAAAACACCAAGAAATCTCTAGGAGCCCCCAGAACCTGTACCTGAATCTAACAGGACCAGAAAACACAAGGCACATACAAAAAATCAGGTCTGTGCGCACTTGCTATAAATGAAGAACTGGACATTGAAACTTAAAAGTCATGCAGGACTACAAAGAACCCAGAAAAGCCAAAAACAAAAACTAAAACAGTGTTGGGAGACGTTTAGCACCCAATTTTAAGACTTCTTCTAAAGCTACAGTAATCAAGGCAGTATTGGTACTCCCTAATGAATATTGATGAAAAAATCCTCAAAAAGATACTGGCAAGCAGAATACAAAGGATCATCAAGAAGATCATACACCCTGACCAAGTCTGATTTATCCCAGGGATGCAAGGATGGTTCAACATTCGTAAATCAATAAATGTAATATACTAAATTAACAGAGTCAAGGACAAAAACCATATGATCATCTCAATAGATGCAGAAAAGGCATTCAACAAAATCCCACACCCAATCATGATTAAAACCCTACAGAAAATTGGCATAGAAAGTCTTTATCTCAACCTGATTAAGGCTATTTATGAAAAACCAACAGCCAACGTCATACTAAATGGTCAAAAATTAAAAACTTTTCACGCTAAAATCAGGAACAAGACAAGGATGCCTACTATCACCACTCCTGTTCAATATAGTTCTGCAAACATTAGCCACAGCAATTAGAAAAGAGAAAGAAATAAAAGGAATAAAGAAAGGAAAGGAAGAAGTTCAACTCATTATTTGCTGACGATATGATACTTTACATAGAAGACGCAAAAAACTCTACCAAAAGACTTGTAGGCTTAATTGACAGATTCAGTAGAGTAGCTGGATACAAGGTCAACACTCAAAAAAAACAATAGCCTAATAGCCTTCTTGTACACAAATAATAGACTCCCTGAGAGAGAAATTAGGGAAACAATTTCTTTTACAATAGCACCTAAAAAATGAAATATCTAGGAATCAATCTAACAAAGGAAGCAAAAGACCTCTATACTCAAAACTACAGCACTCTGAAAAAAGAGATCAAGGAGGATATAGGAAAATGGAAAGACATCCCTTGTTCCTGGGTAGGAAGAACCAATACAGTTAAAATGGCCATACTTCCAAAACTACTATGTAGATTTAATGCAATGCCAATTGAAATTCCAACAATATACTTCACAGAACTAGAAAAAATAATCCAAAAATTCATTTGGAACCAGAAGAGACCTAGAGTAGCAAAAGCAATTCTAGGCAACAGAGACATGGCTGGAAGTATCAAAATCCCCAACTTGAAACTATACTACAAAGCTACTGTGATAAAAACAGCATCGTACTGGCAAAGAAACAGACCTGAGGATCAGTGGAATAGATTAGAAGATGCAGATACAACTCCAGACATACTCAGTCACCTCATCTTTGACAAAGGAGCGAACCACATGCATTGGAGGAAAGATAGCCTATTTAATAAATAGTGTTGGAAAAACTGGATTTCAACCTGCCAAAGATAAAAACTAAACCCATATCTATCGCCATGTACTAAACTGTGATTGAAGTGAATTAACTAAATATTAAGACAGAAACACTAAACTTGCTGGAAGATAAGTTAGGTAGAACTCATGAAGACATTGGCATAGGAAAGACTTTATGAACAAAACCTCAGTAGCATGGGAACTAGCACAAAGAATCAACAACTGGGATCTCATCTTATTGAAAAGCTTGTGCACTGCAAGAGAAACCACCAACAGAGCTAAGAGACAAGCTACAATGTGGGAAAAAATCTTTAGCAGCTGTACCTCAGACAAAGGACTACTATCTAGAATATATAAAGAATGGAAAAAAAATCAGACCCCCTAAATTTAAGACCCAATTCAAAGATGGGCATCTGAAAATGAACAGACATTTCTCAGACAAAGAAGTAAAAGCACCAAATAAACATATGAAAAAATGTTCAGCATCACTTGTCATTTGAGAGATGCAGATTAAAACAACAGTGAGATTCCACCTCACCCCAGAAAGAATGGTTGCTATCAAGAAATCTACCAGTAACAAATGCTGATGGGAGCGTGGGAAGAAAGGAACCCTTCTCCATTGTTGGTGGGAGTGCAGACTGGTGCAACCACTGTGGAAATTAGTATGGAGATATCTCAGAGAACTAGGGCTAGAGGTCCCATTCAACCTAGCTATTCCCTTGCTGGGTATCTTCCCAAAAGAATTAAAAGAATCACACCATAGTGATATATGTGCACCCATGTTTATAGCAGCACAGTTCATAATACTAAAGCTTGGAAACAGCCCAAGTGCCCATCAACTGGAAACTGGATAAAGAAGATGTGTGGTTTTTTTTTTTATAAAATGAAGTGCTACTCAGGCATTAAAAAATGAGAAACTAGAGACATTTATCACTAAATGGGTGCATATTGAAGCCATACTCTTAAGTGAAATAAATAGGACACATGTGTGTAAATACCAAATACTTTCTCTAGTGTGAGAAACTGAAAGTGTAAATAAGGATTAAAATGATTAAAATGAATAATTGATAATTTGAAATAGGAAGAAAAAAGTCCAAAGGGGTAGGGGAAGTGGGAGGAGAAGAGGAAAGGAAATATTTTGAGAAAAAAAAAAGAAGAAACAAAGTCTATGTAAATAGGGAAGAGTGTAGGGGGTGAAGGGTGCACAGGTAATGGGGAAAAAATAAGAACTAAGATACATCATGTACAGGTACAAGCACCCAATGATAAATCTAAACATATTATATACCTAAAATGTACCAATAAAAGAATTTAAGCAAAAAAAACCCAGTTGGTTAAATTAATGAATGAATGCATGCATGAATATATGAAAATTAAGAGCAATAAATTGAGGAGCTACTATAGTCAAGGCAATGGTATTTTGAAATGATATTTATTTATTTATCAAATATTTTTTGAGTACACATTATGTATCGGGTGCTATGTTAATTCCTAGAAATACAAAGGAAAGTGGATAGACATGTTTGCTAATCCATTGTAATGTATAATCTAGTGCAGGATACAGAGAGTTCTAACTTACAATAGTAAAGTCTCTAATGGGAAAGACAGCATATCATGGGAGAGAGAGACATGCCACCCAGATTTAAATTGGAGATATCACAAAATGTATTTTTGCAAAAAAGCAATATATTCAACTGATACATGAGGAAAGACAGGAATTTAACTTAGTATAACCAGAATGAGAGACAGAAAAGAAAAAAATGATAAGCATGTCTGAATGAAGCTGTGGGTCAGGTTAAGGAGGCTGAGCTTTCCTTCATAAGGAGGAAATAATTTAGGTAGGAAACCTAAAGTTTAAGTGGAAATGATATATTTGATTTTTTTGAAGTATAGCTTTAGTGACTTGCTATGAAAAATGCAGAATGGGAAAGAACAAATAGTAACTTTACAGTGGTGAAACCTGGTAAAAATCTGTGGCAGGCAAGTGATGAAGGTTGCTGTTGTCAGCAATGCCCTGTGGGTAGCAGTACTGCCTGGCACGAGGAGTTGAGGGCGCCTCCGTGGTGTACTGGTCCAACAACCCATAGCCAGTGTCTAATGAGCAAAGCATCAGACAAGTCCAAACTGAGGGACATTTTCTAATACGTGACCAATATTCCTCAAGATGGTCAAGTGCCTGAAAAACAAAAAAGGCTGAGAAACTATCACAAACCAGAGGAAAGAAGAAACACATAACAAATAAATGCAGTATGATTCTAGATTGGATCCTGGAACAAAAGAGGAAGACATCAGTGGAAAACCTGGAAAATTTCAAATAAAGTTATTTTGTTTTGGTGGTGCACCAATATTGATTTATTACATTTGACACATGTATCATGATGATGTAAGAACACAACATCAAGAGGGACTGAAAAGAGGTAAGAAAAATTCAGGAACTCTGTACTATTTGGAGTTTTTCTGAAAGTCTGAAACTATTCTAAAATTAAAACGTTTAATATTGAAAAAATTATGGGTGCTACATATAAATTTAACAAATAGTACTGGCAGTATTTTGGAAATAAATTCTTATATTGTATATTATTCCAAAGACTCCTTTAAATTCAAAAGGAAAAGATAAATAACTGAGTAAAAATAGCCAAATGGCATTTTAAGGAATTTTCCCTGAAGAGCAAATTCAAATGTCCAATAAACATTCTCAACTTCATCAGTAGTTAAGAGAAATGCAAATTACAATAATAAGAAATATCTTTTTACCTATTACATTGTTAACAATTAAAAAGAGCAATAATACCTGGTGCTAGTGGGGACTCAAAGGGTGTGGCATTAGTATGTATTGCTATGGGAAATTTTGTTGTGCTTTCTGTGTAAATTGTTTTGGCAATATATTGGACATTATATCACACTAAGCATACATTTTCCTTGCATGCAGATGCCTGGAAAATGATCCCATAAAAGTAAAAGTTAGTATAAGATGAGGATGTGCATCACAGCATTTTTTGGAGTAGTTAACAAAAAGGAAGTGAAACAAAAGTCTCTTAATATGGGAATGATGCTGGAGTACATCCATACCGAGGATCAGAAGTAGTTGTGATGGCATCAGAACTCGTCTAAGGGCTTTCCAGAGTGTATTTCTAAATAAGTGATGAAAATATAGAAAAATGCACGAAATAGAATTGCATTTTGTCAGTGTAATGTTGTACATCTAGGTTAGGTAGGTGGATCGACCAATAGAGGACAGATCCTATTTATTTAATGTGATAGACTTAGGGATATAATAGAGAAATCATTTTTACTTTTCTCTGATGATGTCCAGACTTTGTCAGATTTTTCACCCATGTTTTTAGATTATATCTTGATCTCAGATCTTTTGGCTGTTTAGTCTTTTAAAAGAGATAATAAAAAAATCCAGCATAACAACAACAAAACTTCAGTCCTTCAGCCAATTCCAGCGTCCCTCAGCATTCAGGGCGGTGGGGCGCACAGCGAGGCAGGGGCCGGTGCTCTCACTGTTATTTTTTCTGGTCCTGTCTTGCCTCTTATTCACCTCTGACGTTTCGTTCTTCCAGTGTTAGAGCAGGCAGAAGAGATGAGAGGCACCGAAGCCCTGGCCGATGGAATTCCTTCTTGGTGCCTGTGTGCTGACGTCTGTCGTGACACCGATCTGACTGCTACTGGCTCACTTTTTAGGAATTGAATTTTTAGATTCTTCAGTGATACCTCTCCATCGAGGGCCCTGAACTACGTTTTTTTTAAAAAAAATATTTCACCATTTCCTAATTTGAATGATGCACTTTTCATTCGTTTTTAGTAATTTTCCTTCTTTCCAAAGGATACAAATCTTGGGTGCTCTTTTTCTGTAAGGCACCTGGAAAGGGACCCTTTTAGGACAGCCTGAGTGTCCTTTCAGTTATGATGTCACTTGGAGGAAATTCATCCTCTTGCCTCACATTTATGAAAATCTATTTTATTCTTCTTGTAAGTTCTCTCTTTCCTCTGATGTAAGGAGAAATCCCAGAGCGTTTATTATTATCATGCATTTCTCTAAAATCCAGTAGGAATATATCATATTCTTTCAGAAATCTTTTGTGGTAGATTTAGATGACGCACTCATAGGGGTGATCAGTTTTCTTAGATCAACAAACCTGAAACTAGAAAACAACATGGTGGACTCCTCTTAGGCAAGCACCCTTAACCCTCCTTGGGATTCTGCTGCTGTCATCTCTGCTCCTCTTTCCTGCTCTTGGCTTGGTGACAGGGTAGTATCCCCTCACTTATTAGGAAGAGAAAATGCTGATTTATTCTGATATATCTACATCTCTTTATATACATTAATCTTCATATTATAGGGCCAATTTCCTCCTCAGAAAGATGTGTCCAGGACCTCTCTTCAAGATTTTTAGAATATTTTGTCACTAATCACACATCATCCTTTGCTTAGGGTTTCAGCCCACTCTTGGAGTACAGGGATAATCTGATTTAACAGCCTGTTATGAAAAAATTATAATTAAATGAATATGGAAAAAAGTAGCTAGGTTCTTCATACTGAGTTTTTGGTTGGAGGTTGGAGGAGTGAGAGAAAAGCAAAAAGAGAAAGGAGAAAATAAATGCATCTATAATAACAACAATAATATTTTTAAATGCTCTCAAAATACACATTTTGACTGTGTGGTTATGTACACATGGAGAGAAGGAAGAATATCCACAAAGAAATGTTTATGCTGGGCTTTCAGATAACTTACACTTTATTATTTTATTCTTTATAATAGTATTTCAAATATATTTTTATATGACCAGGTGAAAACTACAGCATTGTATTTTCAGAAATACAAGTGTCGAGAACCTTAAAAACTGAAACATATTTTCCTTTCAGTGGTTTTTAGAGTCTTTAATTTGGTAGCATATATTGGGACTCTCTGTGAGTATTTGCAAGTACACCATGACATAGAACTATCCTTTTTTTGTTATGGAACATAATGCTACTCAATAGTTATGTCAAATAAAGTCTATTTTTAAATTGGTCTTCTTGTTCCATGGTGTCAGAGATTTTCTGTTCTCTTTCCCACATTCCTTTTAGGCAGTGTGCTCAGAGATTCCAATGATATGCCCATCTCCTTTGTCCCATTGCAGTGTAACCTTGATGAGATTTGTTACCTGAGCTATCATGTTGATCATTCTAGTTCTGGTTTAGTCCTTTTAGGCTGCTGTAATGGAATACCATAGGGTGATTTAGCAACAACAGAAATTAATTTCACTCTGTCTGGAGCCTGGGAAGCCAGAGATTAAGGTGCTGGCAAATTCAGTGTCTGTTTCCTTGCTCATCAAAAGCTGTTTTGGTGTATCCTCACCTGGAAGAAGAGATAAAGTTATTCTCCTAGGTCTCTGTATGGCACTTATCCCATTCATAAGAGCTCTGTCTCATAACCTGGTTATTTACCAAGGAACCCACCTGTTAATAGCATCACAGTGTGGGTTAGGATTTCAACATATGAATTTTGCATTCAGTTTATAGTCATTCCCATTTAAAATAATACCTGGCACATAATAGGTAAATGATAAATGTTAAGTGAACAAATGAATGATTTTTCCATATTGTTCTTACATTTTGTGCATGCATTTTGTTCAGTAATTTTAATGTGGAATTTTCAAGTGACAAAATACATCGGTTTTCAGGCTTTTGATTGATTTGGTAAATGTGTCTCCAGAAAGAATTTAGGAATTAATACATTACCACTAGTTATGTACAAGTGTCCATTTCTTCCCACCCTAGCCATCTTGAGGTATTATCATGCTTCTAATCTTATAAAGAAAAGATATTTCTAGAGTATTATTTCAAATTATTTTATTGCTAGTGAGAGCAAATCTTTTCAAAAGATTAAATACTACTTGAAATTCATATATTGTTAATGGTCTATTTGGGTCAGTTGCTGATTTGTTCAATGGACTTAAGTGTTACATGGCCAATCATAGATTGCTTTTTCCCCAATAATTTGGAAATGTTGTCTATATACTAAGAATAACAACTCTCCTTCTGTTAAAACTCCAGAGGCATTTTATTTCCAATTTGATGTTTATCTTTTAATTTAGATGCTATATGTAAACATTTTGATATGAGCATTTCCTGCAACTCCCTGAGGTGTGTATGATACTTGTCATTTTTTCGACACTTTGGTCCGATAAAGATTCTTTTTAATTTTTTGGTATTTCATTGGTAATTTCTGTTTTCTGCTTTTTTTTTTTTTTTTTTTTTTTTGCTATGGGTCACCTCTTGGCTGGCTGGTATATATCTATGGAAAAAATACTTAATGTTCTGGATTCTGAGTCTTAGCATAAAGAGAATGTCTTTCTTTTGTATTTACATATGACCTATGATTTGGCTTTGCATCAGAATCTTGGATAACGGTAATTTTTTCTAAAACTCTGTATGTAAATGTAATTTAATTTCATCTTAGCATTTAATATCTGGTAGAAGCATTCTGAAGCCACCTTGATTTTTATTCTCTGCACTCTCTGATTTCTTTTACTTGGACTACTAGGAGAATCTTTGTCATTGTGATTTAAAAATGACATTGTTGTGTAGGAAGATATTTTTTTCTGAATTAATTTGATTTTTATTAGTCCTTAGATAACAGATTCAGGTATTTCTATAGGTCAGGAAGTATATTTTTAATGGTTATTTTAATTTTTAGTCAATTTTTTTTCTATTATCTTCTTTAGGAGTAGCTCATAGATATCTTTTGGATACCAATTTTCTAGCTTTCCTGGTTATTTGGTCTTTACTTGGAAATTTTCTACCATTTGTCTTCTACATAATGAGTTTAGAATTTCTGTTATATCAGTTTTCCTACTGATTATTCCTGGTGCATCCTGTATTTCAGTTCTGCAGTTGTATTACTTTCATTTTTTTTTTACCTCATTGCTCTCTCTTTTTCTTTTTTCCTTCTCAGTATTACTTTACATTTATTTTCATATCTGGTTTCAGAATATATTTTTTTCTTGAAATTTATTGCAAGCACAAAGTTGGTGCAGTTATAATTTTTACTAGTAAATTGTTTTAGTAAAAAATATATCTCCCTGTATATATCTGCATGTATATGTATGTGCGTATGTGTGTATACATTTTTAAAATTATTCATAGACTAAGAGAAGTCTTCTCTGGGTTACATGGATTCTTCTTGTCTTAAGTGCTGCCATAAAAATATCTTGAGCTCTTTGGCTAGTGGAAATAAGTTTATATAATCAGTGACTGAGCAGCCTAGGGTGAATAGGGAGGTTAAGGCATAGGAAGATCCAGCAGGGGAACTTTCTTACAGAGGATTGTTTTCTTTGGTAATGAAACTGTTCTGTTGGGGCCTGTATTTCAGATAATGTGTCTTCTTTTGGCTCTCAGCCTTGCACCCACAACAGCCTTCCTGGTAAAATGGCTATCCATGCAGTCTTCCTGGGCCGTTAACTTCCTAGGGGCAAAGAGGGGTGTAAAAGGGGTATTGGCCATGTATTGGCCATGCACTGTCTCCGAGGCTTTGTCTAGTCTCCAGTGTTAGATAGTATTAATGTCTGCCTACCCTTTCCTCCTTCCTGGTGATTCTGAGCTTTCTCAGCAGGGATATTTAGGAATCACTTTTCATTTCCTATCTTCAGTATGATCTGCATTATTTTTATATCATTTAATAAAATAAATTGTCATGTTGGTGGTCCCTCATTGTTGATCAGGTCTCTCTCCATTCTTATTTTATTTTGAAAATTTTCTCCAGGTAATTTACATAGAAATGTGGAGCAATGGACAAGTAAATGCCTTTCATAATACCAGGATTTTCCTTTCTATTATCTAGGTAGCTGCAGTGTATTTAGGGGTCTTCTGAGGAACAGAACTGTAGAAGAACACACATACACATATACAAATATATACATATATATATATATATATAATATATGTGGTTACAAGAGTGGATTTATTAAGTAGGCTTACCAGATCAGAGGTGGGAGAATCCACAGTGGCCCTCTGTATACTGGAGAGCCAGAGGATCAGGCAGCTGCTCAGTGCAAGAAGCTGAAAGCTGCAGAGCAAAAGGAATCAAGAATATAGCACCTGAGACTGAAGGCCTGGAAGATCCCTGGACAGTCTCTAGTATGAGTCTGCTTTGGAAGGCTGAAGAATGTGTAGACTAACGTCCAAAGACGATGGTAGCAAAAGACTCATTCGCCCAAGTAGAACGGAACTTTTCAACTGTTGCCAATTTCCTTTTTCTTTCCCTTTTATTCTGTTCAGGGTGCATACCTATTGGTTGGTGCAACTCTCTCAGTCTGCTGGCATACATGCTAATCATCTCTGGCAACACTCCACAGATATATTCTGAACTGTGCTTTACCAATCTGCAAGGTTTTCTTAATGCAGTGAGGTTGATATATCATAATTAGTGGTCACATGAAGTTTCTTCTGGATCTTGCGAAAGAAGTGTATCACTATCCTGGTTAACTTTATCTGGAGTCATCCAAGTTGACAGTGTTCATCAAACACTGGATATTTGTTATGTTTCAGATACGTGGGATACCAAGCAGAATTTTTAAAAACTGCTTTCTTCAAGATAGTCATCATATAGATGGAGGAACAACAAATAAACAACTGGCTTACAACACAATTGGGTCAGTTCAATTACTCAGCACCAGGAAAAAACGATTTCTATAGCTTTTTAAGAAAGACATAGGAGAGGGTATAGTTATAGGTGAAACTGAACTTCGATGGAAACAGGAGCTTTTCAAGTGGATAAATTAAGGAGGGCTTGGGAAAGTCATCAAAGGAGAAATAATAGTGAGTACAGAAGCCAAAGAGTGAAAGTAAAAATTCTTTTAAGTTTTTTTGCTAAATAAGTCAAACTAGATTTTTGTCTTCCCAAAGTGAATAATTATGACTCTGTGTCTTGTTTTAAGTAACTGCAAAAGAATATTGCCAAGGAAAAGAACCCAGAAAGAATAATCACATGTAAATGTAATTATGTAATAATTGCATATAATAATGTAATTTACATGTAATGATTGAATATTTTAATGAACTAGGGCCTATATGTCTCAGCTATATTCATCTATTCATTTAATGGAGAGGATATCAAAAATGTAACTAATATTGATACTACTTAAAATTTTTTGCTGACCCTAGCTGGGCTCCTTTGAGTTCCACCCTTTCTCCCTAAATAGATCCAAGCCATCTGTTTAAAAACCTGTCCCAGAATTTTCTCTTGAGATTGATGTCAATGTTTCTATGGTTTCTGAATCTCAAACTTAAAACAAAAGGGATAAGGCACCTTTTGCCTTTGTATTTTGATAACTTCTCAAGTTTGTATGGCTTCTAAATATTACAATAATAACCCTGGGTCTATGGGAGATCACACCTGAGACCCCCAGTGGGGACCTGAAACCTTGAATCGTACCAAAGTCCATGTACATGATGTTTTTTCCTATACATACATACCCATGTATACGTACTTAAAGCTTAATTTATAAGTTAGGGAGAGTAAGAGGTTAACAATAATAACAATAGGGCTCCATACCATGAACTCGACCAACTAAGGCTCAAAACATTGTACTAAATATGTACATAATTGTCTTTCCTGTCATTACTTTATATATATATATATTATATATTTCCTGTCATATATACATATATGTATGTATATATCAGCTATTTACATATCATTTACACCATATTCAGTAACTACCTTAGAGGTGATTTAAAATACATGGGAGGATCATATAGTTTATATGCAAATAATACAGCATTTTATATAAGGGATTTGACATTAGCAGTTTGGGGTATATGACGAGATGGGGTGTACAAGGAACTCATCCCCCTACAGATATAGAAGGACAGCTGCTCTGTAGTGAAAGTTATGTAAATGCCTGTCTTTCAGAATGTCTTTGTTAATGTATTCATCTGTCTTGTGAAGATGTGGGATAATAAATGCCTACATGATACAATGAAATGAGATGAAGTGGCATAGGCATCGTGACACAGCATTACGCTGCTGTTAACCTTCCTAAGAGGTACAGCAGGAGGAATATCACCTGCTTCAGGTGACTTTGGATCATTGGGCCATGGTGATGTCAGTGGTTGGATGTCAGGAGCAGATGATGTGTTGATGGTTAGAGATACTAGATAGGTGAAAGTCCCCCCCTGCAAAGCAATGACACAATATTGCAGCTAGAATTTTTTGTCTCTTCTTAAGTCATGGAAATGTTGAAGAGGTTTTAACCCTTTGGCAAGTGCATGGGTGGCTTTACTGCTGTATTTCAGCCAAGTCTCATATTCCATAATTTTGTCTTTTAATTTCTGTGCAACTTGAAACATTTAGACAAAATTTGGTAGTGTCCACATTACTGGTTCTGCTTTACTTTCTTCTTCTTCCTCTTCTGCTCCCTCTGAAGATGCCGTAATTCTCTCCAGTAATTTTCATATTTTCAGTCCAAATCTGTTCTTGAATCTGTGCCACCATCCTTTACTTGCTGCAAATGGCTGGCTGACACTCATTTCAGGGCTCCCTTCCTATAGGCTTACTGATTTCTGGATGAAGCCTTTATATAGATTTAATGCTTTCTTGAACAAAGTCTCTGGTTGATGTGGCCATCAATCAAAACACATTTTCTGTTCCTCTCTTCCACCCACACATTTAAAGCCTTTTTCATCTTAACTAAATACTCATGCACTGCAGCTGTAACTTTTGCAGGCTAAGATTCCATAGCAAAACTAGCAAAGTTTTCTTTTTCCTGTTTCACAAATTTTATAGATGGAAGATTTATTCTCATCATGGATTGAGGAACCTCAGCATGGCTTTTTTTCTTTCCTTGTTAAGCTGCGAACATTTACCTTTCCACTTAAAGGAATAATTTCATGTCTTCAATTTGGCATATCTGAATTGCCAGCATCACTGCTTTTGCTCTTTGGGGGGCCATTAATAAGTAAAATAAGGGTCGCCTGAACAGAAGCACTGCAGTACTTCAGCTGATTAGTGGGTGATGAATGGGTGGGCAGAGTGGGCGAAGGGCAGATTCATGCCCTAGGCTGGGTAGGAAGGAGGCAGCCGGAGATTTCATTGTGCTCTGCAGAAGAGTGCACAGTTTCAAACTTAGGGATTTTTGACCAAGGGTAACTGAAACCGTAGAAAACAAAACAGAGAATAAGATGGGGCTACTGTAATTCAGTCCGGTGTGTGTTCATAGCTGAATAAGACACCAGCCATCTCTGATTCACTCATGTAGGTTACATACTTGAATTCATTTTCTACCCTTGAATATCCCCTTGATATCTTCTCGGTTGTTTTGAGCTTTAGTTCACTGTGTCTGAAAGACTGTTTTCACTTCTTCCGAAGGAATACACAGAGGGTCGATGCTATACAAAAGATATTAACTTAAGATTGCAGGTCTGACTCAAAAGGCTAAGGCAGGAGAATGACAGATTTGAGGCCAAACTGGGCTACTTGCCAAGCCTCGTTTTGAAAACAAAAAATAAAAAGGGCTGAGCGTATAGCTCAGTGTGAGGAGCCCGTGTTTAATCCCAAGTACCACACATACACACCTCCACCACCACCACCAGCAACAAGAACAGCAGCAGCACTCCAAGTCGTTTGGCACCTTATCTTCTTAAACATAAATAATAATTCGAATTTCTAGAAAGAGAAAATGTAAAGTGTTCCCTCTTCAAGAATATCTCCCTTTATTGATAAATTGAGTCATTTTTCATTTAATCTTTCCTTCTTGGTATCTCAGAGTCTTTACCTTTCAAATACTGAAAGAAAACTTGTTGAAACAAAATTTCTTAACCAAATTGTACTTTGACAAATCAAAAGACTACCGGTTTATTGTTCATTTAAACTGTTTTCCCCCAACTGGGGTTAGAAGGTGGGCTAAGCTTGGGCTATTACCTTGGGTCAGATCTGGGAAAGAATTGTGTGTTCTCAGAATGAATTATAGAAAGTTGTTGAGTTAGGAAGGGTCAGAGAGAAGAACTCGCTTGGTCTTGAGGCAATTTCTGAGGCATTTTTTTATTCCTCTGGCTCTACTATTGGAAAAAAATGACATTCCACAATAAATACAACTGGCTGACACTCTGTCCACTGCTTCTGCCACTCTACATTTCCTCTCTTTATTACGGTGGATTATGGACAGTAGAGATTTTGAGTTTATTGCCATACCACCACTTTAATTAGCACCAAATTACCATAACATAAAGTGTGGATTTTTAAAACCATGATTGTAAGAGCTATCATTTCTTATCTATGAGTATAGAGCTGTTACATTAGATGATAAATAAGGACCAGTTTAATAAAAAAACTTCCAGCAACTTTTGCTTCACTGATGTAAACGGTTAGTCATCTACCACCAGAAGCTAGATTTTAAATATTACTATGTCTTTCTGGTTTTACAGTATTCTTGATTAGCCAATAAATATAGGTAAAATGACTTTTTAGAGTTACTATATTTACATTCACTTTTATCAAGGCAAATTATTGCTTTTTCTAATATTTTGATCAGAAAATAGTTTCCTTGAAAAATTAAACTGTAATGATTATGTTTTCTTCTAGAAAAGTAGCAGATATACATGTGTATATTTTTAACGAACAGGCCAGTATATGATATTCAGATAAGCTTTTATTTAAATCTAACATTTCCTCTTGTCCACGTAACATTCTTCTACCCATCATTCTGCTTCCTGGGAGATAGAAATTATGTTTATGTTTACAGGACTTTTTCTCTTTGTATTAAGTAGGTAAATTGCAATCTCAAACTTTGTTCCAAGCTAGATATCATTTGTAAAGTTATTCTCTAAACACCTGACTATGCTAGTAAACTATCCAACAGTTTGATGTGGGTAGAGAGCATCTATTTTTATTTATTTCTTCATTCACAACCTTCAGATTTTCCCCTTTCTGACTCTTAATAAGTTCTGAGGCAGATTTATAGCTTTCTGGTCCTCTCACATAATAAAATAATCAAGTGTCATATATCCCAGTGCAGAACTTCACTTTAACTTCTTCTATATACCCTTCCCATTCCCACCCAGTAGAGCAGCGTTGTCAGGAGTATGGGAGCAGTGAGCATGGCTTATACCTTCCTTCATTTCTCCCCTCCATGCCTTCTTTTCTTCCCCTCTAGCTCTGTCACAGACAGAGCATGGAGTCTGTGTCCAGAAGACTGGTGGAAGGATTTAGAGAAAAGGCATGACAGCATGTTTCACTCCACTGTCCTCCAACAGCTGCTGGCTCTCTGCCAGCTGTGTGTCTTTCTCTGAGAACCTGGGTGGGCTTCCTGCTGTGCTTTGCTGACAGGGACAAGATTGCATCCTGCCCAGCATTGCAGCTGAGAGCCTGCTGCCCTCAGGCGGCTGGCATCCTCTTGCCAAGAATGCAGTCATGTTGGTTGACCTGCAAGGCAGCTTGATCCCAACTGCCTTCAGTGGTAAATGTGGTCTATGAGAAACGTGAAAATCTTGGTGCACCATAGTGGAAATAGCAGCAGTTCCCTCTGTTGACTCCTGCTTCTTCCAATACTTCCTGTAATTCCTTCTCCTTTGGTCCCAGAGTCACAGGGCAAGTCCGTGGCATAAGCAGAGATAGAATGTTGGTCTCACTTTTTTGTAACCTACCCTAATTTTATGGGTTGTCACTTGGTTTTGTGTGGGAAGAGCATACTTCTCCTTTCCCTTGTGGGAAGACGGTGGGGACAAATTGCTTTCCCCTCAGACCACTTGCTTGCTGCTCCAGATATTTGACTTCCTGTTCCTTGTGCTCTCTCTGTTTAAACAGGATAGTCCCGAAGCAGGTAACTGTAGCGGGGCCAGTTGGAATTTCTCTTAGGAACTTTTCCAAAGATGTATTGGGGTTATGTCAGAATGCCCTGTTTTATCCAGCTATGGCATTCAGTTTTGGGGTTTGGTGACAGCAGAAAGAAAACTATTTAATAAGATGGGAATAAAGTATGGGTTTCTGAGCAAAAAAAAGAAAATATTTAAAAAATTGCACATCAGAATAAAAATATGATTTCAATTGATAGAAACATTATATATCATTTTTATAGCTACTGTCTTTTAAAAAGTGAAATAAACTTTCAGCATTCTGTTTTACCTTTACAGACTTTCAGGAAGTGATGGCATTTCCCTCCTAGTCCCTGGCCTTCTGGGGTTTAATTTTTCGGAATGTGCCTGTGCCAAAGGTGCTGTGGCCTCCCTGTTGTCTGGCCGGAGAGGCCTCCCTGGCCAGGCTCTATGTGAGGCACCTCTGTGTCTTCCTGGAAGCTCAGGAGTTAGCTCAGAGCTGGGAGCTGCTGTCACGTGTGGTTTCCTTCCAAGTCCGAGTGGGGAGTGAGGGTACATTTATGCCCCTTGGGGTGATTTCATAGTTCTTTCCAATTCATAATTTTATTGTTATTCTCAAAAAAGAGGTGGAAAAACAAGGAGAGACAAAAGGAAAAATATTCTACAAAGCCTTGCTCAACACCTCTTCTGCTCTCCCAGCAGGATGACTTTCTTTTTCCTGTCCCTACACTGAAACTCAAAATCCCATCAGTTGAAAGATTTTATATTTGTCCCCTGTATTAGATAGTGTTTTAGGAGCATCTGTCTCGTCTTATTTGCCATTATATTTTAGGTATCAATGGAAGAGGTCATTGCAAGCCTAAAGGCTTGAAAATTATTTTATGATTAACAGAGTAAAAGAATGAATATTCAGCACAAATGACCACACTAGAAATTTATAGATTTTTAGTTTCCTATTGCTGCTCTAGCAAATCACCTCAAAGAAAATGACTTAAAACAACATAAATTTATTATCTCGCAGCTCAGGAAGTTAGAAGCCTTAAGATCAGGGGATCAGCAGGGCCACATTCCTGCTGGAGGCTCAAGGGAAGAGTCTGTCTTCTTGCCATTTTTAGCTTTGAGAAGCTGCTAAAATTCCTTGGGTGGTAGTTTCTTCCTCCTTCAAAGCCAGATTCAAATCTCTCCCTCTCTGATCTCTGTTTCCATACTTCTTCCATTTGTTGCTTCCTTGATTCTCCTGTCTTCCTCTCAGGAAGACCCTGTGATTTCACTGGACCCTCCCACATAGTTCTAATTTCAAAATCCTTCACTTAACCATATCCAGGCCAAGTTTTGCAATGTAATCACGGGTTTTGGAGATTCAGATGTGACTATTTTGGAGTACCATTATTCTGCTACCATACAGACCTTTGCAGGATTTTAAGTCCTCATGTCTGTCTCATTTTATTTTATTTATTTTTAAAATTTTAAATTAATTTTATTGGTACATTTTAGGTATACAATGTAATGACACTCATCATTGGAAATTTGCACCTTTACATAGTCTCTCTTGGTTCTTATTTTTCACCCTTGCCCAGCTCTCCCTTCAACCCCTCCATTCCTCCCTATTTACAAAGACTTTGTTTCCATGTTTTCATTTTCTCATACTAATTCTAATCCCTTCTTTCCTTTCCCCTACCCCTCCCACTTCCCCTTCCCCTTTGCCCCTTTTCTTCCTATTTCACATTACCTATTATACATTTAGTCCTTATTTACACTCTCAGTTTCTCACACCAGAGAAACTGTTCGGTAATTACACATGTGTGTCCTATTGATTTCACTTAAGAGGATGGCGTCAGTGTGCATCCATTGGGTTGGGCTAGAATTTGCCAGTGCTCTCCTCAGCCTTGCCATTTCTCCACCCTCCACATTGTGGATCCCTTTGGAGAAGATTTTCTTTGCCATTTTCACAATTCTTTCTATTTTTCTGAAAAAAATGCCTGTATATGGTAACTACTCAAGTTGTGACTGTGCTCTGTGTATACAGCCAAACACCTCCTCTTCTTCCAAGATGATGGAAGAAGCAGTGCCCAGGGATGATGTAAGTCATGAGATTCTCACCACTATTGAAATGAATCAGGCAAACCACTCTACCAACTTGGAGTTGTCATTTTTTTGGTGCCAATTATTTTGAGCTATCATGCCTTATGCAAAATGATATCTGAAGAAGAGTACTTTCTTAAGCTTCCCTGAATTCTCTAATAATGCACCTTTATCCTATTTTTTTTTACTTTTACTAGTTTGCCTTGCAGTTCCACCTTACTATAGAAAGCTTAGCTAGCCATCATTGAGGTGTCTGTTGCACTCCCCTACTGGGAGGGGTGTGTCCATGTTCCCACATGCTCAGAGTTGGAATCAATTTCTATTTCGTTGTGCCTTTGCCATAAAGCTTGTGTGTGTTTGTGTGTCTCTATGTGTGTGTGTGTGCGTGTGCATGTGTGTGTGTGCACTTTGAGCACATGAGACATTGGGGAGACATCCAGATAAAACCATAACTCACCCTAAAGAGCAAACATCCCACTGCCATAGACCATGATGGTTTCCTTGTTTTCATTTTGGCCCATATAATCCATTCTCTAATCAGCAGCCAAAGTAATTTTTAAGAGCTAGTTCATGATACCTTCTTACTTCAAGTGCCTCATGATTTCATTGTGTTCAGTGATATCTGCTCCCCTTACTGAGTTACCAGTCCTTCCCCACCCTGGTCATCGCCTCATCCTTCAACTTCATCTCCTTCTGCTGTCCTCTGTCTCCCTTGGCCTTGGCCCTTTGCTTTCTCTCTACTCTTCACACCCATCAAGCTTCATCCCACTTGAGGCCCATTGTTTGTGACTGGACTGCTGACGCTTGCCCTGTTTGCTTCTGGACTGAAGTATTAGGATTTCTTTCTGTTATGGAAATGATGCAGTCACCCAAGTGCATTGGGTTCTTTCTGGTATCTTTGGCACCTGCATGAAAATTGAAGTCTTGGTTTTTGTTTTTGTTTCCTAATCAGGATTCTCATTTTTTTTGGCATTGAAAATACAAGCTCATTAGTGACTTTGGGGGTATTGAAATTACTAAAGGCAACACAAGATCAGAGCTTTGAATGATATTCATACCCATGCAGTTGCATTGAGACTTATTTCCTGGCTTGCTCCTGGTTATTTTTTCTTTATATTCCCTTTGTTGCAGCGGCTTGTTACATTGTTGTAAATGTTTATATCTACTTATTAGAGTGATTAGTTTGCATTTATGTCTCAGCAGTATGCATACTGTAACTCTCACAAAATGTTAGCTGTTACAAAACGACTGCTGGGCCTCAGTTAATTAAAAATACAGAGGAGGCTGAGCCTTATTGTGGGTGTAGTATCAGGCTCTTTTGGAAAGGAGTTTATATATATATATATATATATGTATGTATGTATATATATATGTATATATATATTTGCAGTGGAAAGTGTAACACACACACAAACACATACACACAAATGAAAAAGAAGCAAAGCACTGTTTTATCCAGGTAGAGCCACATGCTGGAAAGCTGATTGGTAATTCTTATACCCTAGAGTAGATGGTTTGTGCTTCTTAATGATTCTACTTTTCATAAATTTGTATTCCGGAAAGTGCTAGGCAGAAAATAAATTTTTTGTATCATTTCTAATTTCCCTTTCCCTGTCGTCTTTCCTTCCCTCTGCTTGCACCCTCCTCTCTTTTCTCCTCAGTGAAGGACAGTGTTAGCAGCAACAGCGCTCGAATTAACTTAATTTATTTTTCCGTGAGTTTGCAGGATGGTTCAAGGTCTATAGCAAGGTGAATCTTTCCCGGTCTATGTAGCTTCCTCAAGCTGCGGAGATCACCCAAGGGTGACGTCCTGACTGCTGGGAGCCATTAGGATCCCCCTCCTTCTCTTCCCATAAAAAGACAGACAAGGCACAGAAATGCTCACTGCAAAAAGTGTGAAATTTGTCTTTAACCAGTCCTTGGAGGCAGTTTCAACATACATGTTTTAGGGAGCCAATATTTGGTAATAGCCATGTCCAAACTTGCTTACATGGGCTCATGGTATTAACATTTATGATCATCAGTTGGTAATACATTTTCCAAGAATGGTAGAATTATGTTGTCCAAATTAAAGTAGTATTTTTTAAAAATCTTCATCTTGTCTTTTACTTGGTCTAAAAATAGTTCTTTAAATTAAAGCTCATTCAGTTTTTGTTATGGGAAAAAAAACTCACCTCAGTGAAAAAAATGAGAGAATTGAGGATGCAAAAAAATTTTCTAAATACTTAAAGGATTTTTGCAGTTGAATACAGGATGTAGAAAACACTGGATTTCCTGGACAGATGGTTGTCAAGTTGGATGGTCTTAGTTGACCAGATTTGGTAGAGGTGACTCTTTTTTTCCAGTCCAATTTGTATCAAAAATAAGTCTTTCACAGCACCTGAGGTCTAGGCAGTTTATTCTGGTGATGTACTTTCAAGATGGACAGCAGCGGCGACTCTGTCCTCCAGAGACCATCTCAGACTTTGGGGACTTCTTCCCCTTTCCTTCAACCACATAAGAAGTCAGTTACCAGATTTTTTTTCATGAAGGGATCATTAACTATTCTTTAGGATATGCTTTGTCTTAAGGTTCATGAGGGCTGCATCTTTGCTGAGAAGACCTTGTTTAGGGCAACCAGGAATTTTAGGTCCCATTGTTTGTGGAGACTCAGTAATTCCCAGGGCTAGGGCTGAAGTCCCCAGGCCAGGTTACATACTATTGCTAAATGAAACATAGTGTAGGCTCTGCAGAATGTCTGAGTTGGTCTTGAGGCTATCATTAATCTTTTTAATGATTATATTGGTACATTTAAGTTATACAATATAGTGACACTCATCATTGGAAATTTTCACCTTTACATAATCCATCCTGGTTGTTACTTTTTCCCCATTCCCTTGCCCTCCCTTGAACTCCTCCACCCCTCCCTATCTACAAAGACTTTGTTTCCATTTTTTCTTTTTCTCATATTAATTCCATTCCTTCTTTATTTTCCCCTACCCCTCCCACTTCCCTTCCCCTTTGCCCCTTTTCTTCCAATTTTGCATTATCTATTATACCTTTTAGCTTTTATTTATTTTCAATTTCTCACACTAGAGAAACTATATGATATTTACACATGTGGGTACTATTTATTTCACTTAAGAGTATTGCCTCAATGTGCATCCATTTAGCTATAAATGTCTCTAATTTCTCAATTTTTATGGCTGAATAGTACTCCATTTTATAAAAAAAAAACACCACATTTTCTTTATCTGGTCTCCAGTTGATGGGCATTTAAGCTGTTTCCAAATTTTAGCTATCAAAAATTGTGCTGCTATGAACATGGGTGCACATATATCACTGTGGTATGATTCTTTTAATTCTTTGGGGAAGATACCCAGCAGGGGAATAGCTGGATCAAATGGGACTTCCAGTCCTAGTTCTTTGAGGTATCGCCATATTGATTTCCACAGTGGTTGCACCAGCAGTGTCCCACCAGCAGTGGAGCAGTGTTCTTCCTTCCTCACAGCCCCACCAGCATTTGTTATTGGTTGATTTCATGATAGCAGCCATTCTTTCTGGGGTGAGGTGGAATCTCAGTGTTGTTTTCATTTGCATCTCTCAAATGACCAGTGATGTCAAACATTTTTTCATATGTTTATTTGCTGTTTCTACTTCTTTGTCTGAGACATTTCTGTTCATTTCAGATGCCCATTTTTGCATTGGGTCATTAAATTTGGGAGGTCTGATATTTTAAAAGTTCTTTACATATTCTAGAGAGTAGACCTTTGTCTGAGGGACAGCTGGTGAAAATTTTTTCCCACGTTGTGGGTTATCTTTTCACACTGTTGATGTTTTCTCTTGCTATGCAGAAGCTTTTTAGTAAGAAGAGATCCCACTTGTTGATTGTTTGTGCTAGTTCATGGGCAACTGAGGTTTTGTTTATAAAATCTTTTCCTACACCAATGTCTTCAAGAGTTGTTCCTAACCTCTCTTGCAGCCGATTTAGTGTGTCTGTTTTAATATTTAGATCTTTAATCCATTTCTATTTTAGTTTAGTGCATGGTGAGAGATATAGGTCTAGTTTTAATCTTTGACAAGTTGAAAACTAGTTTTTCCAGTATAATTTATTGAAGAGGCTATCTTTCCTTCAGTGAGGGTATTTGGCTCCTTTGTTGAAGATGAGGTGGCTGAGTGTGTCTGGAGTTGTTTCTGCATCTTCTAATCTGTTCCACTGGTCCTCAGGTCTGTTTCTTTGCCAGTACCATGCAGTTTTTATCACAGTAGCTTTGTAGTTTAGTTTCAAGTTGGGGATTGTAACACCCCCACCTTGTCTTTATTGCCTAGTATTGCTTTTACTATTCCAGGTCTCTTCTTGTTCCAAATGAATATTTGCATTGTTTTCTTCAGCTCTGTGAAGTATGCCGCTGGGATTTCCATTGGGATTGCATTGAATCTATATAGCAGTTTTGGAAGTATGGCCATTTTCACTATGTTGATTCTTCCTACCCAGGAGCAAGGGATGTCTTTCCACTTTCTGATATCTTCTTCAATCTCTTTTTTCAGAGTGCTATAGTTTTCAGAGTAGCATTCTTTGATTTCTTTTGTTAGGTTGATTGCTAGGTAGTTCAATTTTTTGGATGCTATTGTGAAAAGAATTGATTTCCCCATTTCTCTTTTTCGTGTGTAGAAAAGCTATTCATTTTTATGTTGACCTTGTATCCAGCTACTTTACTGAATTTAGTTATTAAGTCTAGAAGACTTTTGGTGGAGTTCTTACGGACTTCTATAGAGAATATCATGCCATCTGTAAATAATGACAATTTGACTTCTTCATTTCCTATCTTTATTCTTTTTATTTCTTTCTCTTGCCTAATTGCCATGGCTAATGTTTCCAAAACTATATTGAACAGGAGTGGTGATAGTGGACATCCTTGTCTTGTTTCTGATTTTAGTGTGAAGGATTTCAGTTTTGGACCATTTAGCATATTGGCTATTGGTTTTTCATAGATGGCTTTTATCAGATTGAGGTAGAGACCATCTATTCCAATTTTTATAGGGTTTTTATCATAAATGCATGTTGGATTTTGTCAAATGCTTTTTCTGCATCTATTGAAATGATCATATGGTTTTTGTCCTTGGCTCTATTGATATAGTGTATTACATTTATTGATTTGCGTATGTTAATTCATCCCTGCATCCCTGGGATGAATCCCACTTGGTCAGGGTGTATGATCTTCTTGATAATTTTCTGTATTCTATTTGCCAGTATCTTATTAAGGATTTTTGCATCTATGTTCATTAGTGAGATTGGCCTATAGTTCTCCTTTTCGGTTGGGTCTTTCTCTGCTTTGGGGATCAAGGTGATGCTTGCTTCCAGAAATGAACTTGGGAGTATTGCTTCCCTTTCAATTTCAATGAAGAGTTTAAAGAGTAGTAGCAGTAGTTTCTCTATAAATGTCTTGTAGAATTCAGCAGTGAAGCCATCAGGACCTGGGCTTTTCTTAGTTGTTAAGTTTTTAATTATGTTTTCAATTTCATTGATTGATATTGGCTTATTTAGAATTTTTAGGTCTTCTTCATTCAACTTTGGTAATTCATGCGTATCTAGGAATCTGTCCATTTCTTCTGTGTTTTCCATCTTATTGGCATATAGGTTCTGGAAATAGGTATTGATGATCCTCTGGATTCTTGCTGGGGCCATTGTAATTTTACCCTTTTCATTCCTAATTGCATGGATTTGGGCCATTTCTTTCTTTTTTCTGATAAAGTTGGTTAAGAGTTTGTCAATTTTATTTATTCTTTTGTAGAACCAACTCTTGGCTTCATTGATTTTTTGTGTCATTCTGTTGGTGTCCATTGCATTGATTTCTGCTCTGATCTTTATAATTTCCTCCCTTGTATGAGCTTTGGGTTTGTCCTGGTCTTCTTTTTCTAGAAGCTTGAGGTTCAGCATCAGGTTGTTTAATTGGGCTTTCTCTGTTTTTCTAATATGAGTTTTCACAGCTATGAATTTCCCTCGTAAGACCACTTTCATTGTGTCCCATAGATTCCAGTATGTTGTATTGTCATTGTCATTTAACTGAAGGAACTGTCTGACTTCTTCTTTAATTTCCTCTGTGACTCATTGGTTATTCAGAAGTGTGTTGTGCAGTTTCCATGTATTTATGAAATTCTTGCAGTTTCTTTTGCTATTGATCTCCAGTTTCATTTCACTATGGTCGACAATATACAGGGGATACCTTCAGTTCCTTTGCACTTACTTAAACATATTCTATGAGAGAGTATGTGGTCTAACTTGGAGAACAACCCATGTGCAGCTGAAAAGAATGTGTATCCATGCTCTTCTTGCCTTGTGGGTTTGTGTTGAGAAGTCTGCTGTGATTCTGATGGGCTTTCCTTTGTATATGATTCTTTTATCTAACAGCTTGTAGAATTTTATTCTTTTCCTGGCTTTCTGGAATCTTAACTATTAAATGCCTATGTGTAGATTTTTTTTAATCACAGCTAGTTGGAGTCCTATATGTCTCACTTATCTGTATGACAAGTTTTTTCCCCTATTTGGGAAGTTTTCTGCCATTACTTCTGTGAACAATTTTTTTTATGTCATCTGCACTCTCTCCTGATTCTTCCTTGACCCCAATCATTCTGATGTTATTCTTCTTTGCATCGTCTAGTAGCTGCTGGATTGATTTCTCATGGTCCCTTACTGTTTTAAAGAAATTTTTCTTTTCCTGGTCACTAATTGCAATCCTTTCTTCTATATCTGAAATTCCATCCTCGCATTGGCTCATTCTGCTGTGCAAACTTTCAGTAAAGTTTTTAATCTCTTGTAAATCTGTTTGCATCTGTTTTATGGATTTCATTTGTTTCCTATGTTGGGATGCCATCATATTCCTCAGCTCCTCTATTTTTTTAATGTGTGTCTGCTCTGGATTTATTAATCCTGTCTTATACTACAGGCACAATCTCTGCTGTTGTCTGACAAATTATTCCTGGTTTCATTTTTTCCAGGTCTCCTTTTGTTGCCAGTTCAGGAAGTCCAGGTGGTTGAGTATCAGATTTTTGTTCTCTCTCCTTCCACTTTAGGGTGACTTAGGTGATCTGGAAGTCTGGTTTGGGGACTTATTTATGTGTTTTCTCATTTCAGTCTATGCAGCCTGCTGTGCCTTTGTTGAGGCAACTTTTTGCTCACCCAGTAGTCTTGAATTCTCAGCAAGCCAGGGAGCAGCCTTTACTTTGCTGCTCACCAGCACACCAATTCCTGTGTTCAGAGTGGTGGCCTTCTAGATCCCTGAGCTGACCTGTTGTCTGGGTGGGCTTCTGGCTAGGGCCTGAGCACACTTGGGATGGTATCTAGGTGTGCCCTTCGCTGGGACCCCTGTGTAGCTATTGTCTGGGAGGGCCTTTGGTTGGGGGCTGTGCACCCTGGTTCCTATTGTCCGCACAGGCTTTGGGGTCTTCTCACACTTATCAATGGTATTGGGCTGAGCCTCTGGGTATTGCTTGTGTGCCTGTACAGCTCTTCTCCAGGTGGGTCCCTGGCTATGGCTGATGGTATGAAGCCCTCTGGCTGATGCCCATGTGCCCACGCAGCCCCTTTCTGGGCAGGCCTTTGATTGGGGGGGTGTGCCCAAGCCTCTGGATTTGGGGCAGAGCTCCAGCTGGGATTTACCCACAGCTGTGCTCTTCTGGGCCACGCAGCTGCTCCCTGGGATCTGCCCACACTTAGGGATGGAGTGGCGGGCCTCCCACAGGAGCCTGTGTGCCTGTGCAGCTCCTCTCTGGCCAGGCTCCTGGACAGGGTGGGAGTGCTGGAGCCTTTGGTGTTGGGTAGGACCCCCAGCTGGGATCCACCTACAGTTGCACTGGTCTGGGCCACACAGCTGCTCCCTGGGATCTGCATGCACTCACCATAGACTGGCGGTTCTTTGGTGGGACCTGGCTATCGTCACTGTCATCGTTACAGTATGTACCTTACAGTATAATAGAGTGGTTGAATAGATAGCATTACCATTAACAAGTAGAGAACTATAAGAAGAGAAAGACTTGTATAAAGCAATTCCATCAGGGTGTAGTTTGTGGATCTTTGTGTTGGAGATGCCCAACAGGTGATTATATATGTGCCTAACTAATGGGGGTGATCATTCACTTTTAGTGCTAAAGTTGACACATCTAATTGGCTAGATCATAATATTTTCTTCCTTTCCACTCTACATTGCATAAGCCATCCAAAACTGTTAAAGAGGATGACCTTCTCTGATATGTGATTCTTTCTTTGGTCAAAGGTCTTTTACAAGTTATAGTCACTATAAAGAAATAACTTATAGAATGATAGAAAATATTTACCACCTCCCATATCTGATAATGGATTAATATGCAAAGTATATATGGAATTCAAAAACTCAATAGTAAGAAAACAAACCTGATTTTAAAATGAGCAAAGGATCTGAGAGGCTATTTTCCAAAACAAAATATGCATTCATATATGAATAAATGTTACAAATCACTAATCATCAGAGAAATTAAAATTAAAACCATAATGAGACATTGTCTCACATCTGTAAGAATGCATATTATCAAAAATATTAAAGATAACCAGTGCTGGAAAGGAGATAGAGAAAAGAGAATCCTTGTGCAGTGTTGGCAGGAATATAAAATAGTACCCCCATCATGGAAAAACAGCATGGAATTTGCTAAAAAAGTGATAAGCAGAACTACGGTATGATCCAACAATCCTAATACTGGGTATTTATCCAAAGGAATTTAAATCAGGATGTTAAAGAGACATCTGATTTCCTATATTTATTGCAGTATTATTTACAAAACTCAAGAGAGAGAATCATCAACGAAAATGTCCACCAACAGATGAGCAGATAAAGATAATGTGGTATAGGTATATAATGGAGTACTGTTCACCCTGAAAAAGAAAAAAAAAACAACAACAAATCCTGCCATTTGCAATAACATGGTTTAACGTGGAGGATATGATGTTTATGCAAGGTAAGCCAGACACAGACAGACAGGTCCCTCATGATCTTATTTGCATGTGGAATCTAAAAGAGTTGAATTCCTAGAAGCAGAGCATCTACTTTTGGTTACCAGGAGGCAAGGATCGAGGACTGGGAAAGAAGTTGGATAAAGGATACAAGATTTCAGTAACATAGTAGAAATAACATCAAGACATCTATTGTACAACATGTTGACGATAGTCAAATAACAATGTTGTATTCTAGAAAATTACTACGAGTAGGTTTTAAGTGTTCTCACCACAAAAAAAGATAATGCATGTTAATTAGCTCAATTTAGCCATTTTGCAAAGTATACATATTCTAGGACAATGTATCATATCCAATAAATACATACACATTTATTTTTCAATTAAAAAAAGTTCTAGTCACCTATTAAAACTCACCAAAATGAGTTTTTGAAAGCTGGTCAGTAACTCATAACTGGTAATTTAGGCCCAGGAATTGTCTTAGGCACAGTTCCGCTGGATGGTGGGTAGCCAAAGAAAAACTGGCAAACAAAAGTGAGTTCTGCTCACCCGCTTTAGTAGCATGAGAGAATATGAGCAAAGCATAGCACAGGAGATATCTGAGCTAATTCTTCTCCTCCATCTTTCCGTCTTCTATTTCTTGATGAACTATTGATACTCAGAGTTGACAAGTACCTGCTGCTTCAGGTACAGATTACAATGAGTAGCCATCCATGTCACAGAAGATTGTATGAAGTATTATGGGGATAATTATTTCTCTCGTATACATTTTTACAAGAAGGAATATTTCATTAGAGTCCAGTTTCATGGGTAGTTGACAGTGGGAAGAGAGGTACTTTCAGATCACTGTGTGGGACGATACAAATAAGTGTCTTCAAAAGTTGTTTCGAACTATTGGGAAGATGCCTTGTCGTGAGAGAGAGGACTAATTTTAAAAAGTAGGAAATATATTTATTTAATTAAAACAGAACAATAGAATAAAAAGATAAAAAGTAGACAGGGCTAGACTATGAATATGATTCTAGAACATTTCTCTAGGGTCAACATTTTGGCTCATAGAATCTCTTTGATTTTCTATTGAAGAAGTTCAACAATGTTTTACTTTTTATTATTATTAGCCCGGGCAAGAAACCATATTTGAGGTATTTGCCTTTATCTTTTTGAGAATATGTCTGAGCATATCCCTTTGAAATTGTCAGCATAACATTGTCTGTATCATAGATGTTTGTTATTGTTATTATTTTTGATGTTTAATAGGGTGCGACACTTAGTTTCAAAATACTTAAACATATATATGTATATGTATGATATATATATGCATAGATTATGTGTGAAGTTAAATATTTTATTTACATATAAATTTATATTTGTGTTTTTGATAATTAAAAATCCAACTATTTTAAGAGTCACAGCTGAGTTTTTAGAGTATTAGTTTATTTTTTTCCTTAAGTGTATTGGTACATTTCAGGTATACAATATGATGACATTAATCATTGGGAATTTGTACCTTTGCATGATATATCTTGGTTCTTATTTTTTTCCCCATTCCCCTGCCCTCCCTTCAACCCCTCCACCCCACCATGTACAAAGACTTTGTTTCCATTTTTTCCTTTTCTCATATTTTTTCCTTTTCCTTCTTTCCCTATTCCTCCCACTTTCTCTTCCCCTTTAGACCTTTTCTTTCTGTTTCACATAATGTTTTACATTTTAATCCTTATTTACACTTTAGTTTCTCACACCAGAGTAGAATCATTAGTTTAGTACTTTGACTTTTTAAACTGATTATGCAACTTATTTTCCAACTTACTATAGTAATGTTTCATGCTGTATTAATTTGTTCATTTTTTAGTAGCTGCTTTTAGTGTTCATAGAACTAGCACCTGAAAAATGTAAAACCAGAGACATCTACTCTCTCTGATATTGGATTTTTAAACACAAATATTGATGTTTGGATTTAACCAAGATAAAAACAAAAGTTCTAATCATTTTTATGTTTGACTTATATTTCAAATTGTACTCAATTTCTTATTAGTATCTTTTATTATACTTAAGAGGATTTCAGTGGAATGATGAAAAACCCATTCTAATGTTTATATAGGCATGTATACATATTTATATACATATATATTTAATTACAGAGATATCCTTGAGCCCATAAAGCATGACAACAAAGCCGGTCAATTTCTTAAACAGCAGTATTTCATTCAGTACCTTGGTGGTTGTAATTAACGTTTCTGTTTAGTTCTAATTATAGTTTTTGTATCACAGCCATTATGCTAATGGTGTTATTCAGTAGTATGTGAGATTGCATTCATTATCACTGGTGAATTAAACCTTTATTAAAGAAAAATTCCCGCAGGCCTCATTCTGGAGTTAAGTAATTATTCATTTGGTTTTATGCTAGCAATTAGCTTATATACTGTAGCACTCATTATTGAGTTTCTATACCTCACTGAATGAGATTAACCCACCATGGTAAATAAATGCCTAACAGCTCCCAAGCTCACAATGTATTGCTTTTTAAGCATATTATTATGTAACAAAATAAGGAATCAGAATGCATTGAAGCAACATTCTGGCTTCCAACAAATAATGTGCTTGCTGGGAAGACTATGTTGGACATTTTGTGTTCAATTCAGAATTTGGAAAAAAATTGCAATTGAAGTCCTCCAACGCCAAATTCACCTTTGTGGGTGTATGTTTTCCTTTGTTTAATTCCAATCCATTGCTTGTTTGCTTGTTGAATTATGTTACTATGCCCATTTCATATCGACAACAGCCTTTTTCAATAGCACAGCCTCTGAGGATAACATCCAACAGATTTCCATTCCAAACATGTTTGGAGAGGGTTTGATTATACATAGGACTTGGGCTGTTCATTAAAAATTACTAAATTTTCTGTCGCTTCTCGGCCTTTTGGCTAAGATCAAGTGTAAAACTTACTAAATTTTGTTGATCATAGTTTCAGTAGAAATATTTTTAATTACTGGTCAATTTTTACATAGTCACTGATATGATCAGAAGGCCTACATTGTTACTGTCCCATACAAAAGGCTACCAAGGTTTTCAGGTTTCCACATTTATCATCATGTATTGTTATGTTACCTTTTGAATTAAAGTGTCTACCATTCTCTTTTCTCTTCTTTGGAATAATCTACTTACTCTATCTCCTCACTTTCATCTGGAATCAGTTGTAGTCTACTTAAAGTAAAAAATACCTCCACCTTTTCAAGGAGAAAATTGTCATCCTTTATACACTTTTCAATGTAGAATGTACAAACAGCAGCGCGAAGTATGTTATAATGGCAGTAATATATCTGAAAAGATAATATTATAGCTTTTCATAAGGTGTTTATGCTCTTGACTTGAACTTCATATAAAAATAAAATAAGAAATTTCAATTTGTTTATTTCAAATTCATAATCTATTACAAACATATTTTGGGGAAATGAATAGTATTCTCAGAAAGAAGATTTGTATTTTCTTGAAATTAGTTTGCTCATTTCAGCCTACTGTTTTATAATCATTATAGTCCCTATTGTACTAGATTCATTGGTAAATATTTGTAAGACAAATTAATATATTTTTCATGAATGCTTTTATTCTTAGTGGACATATTTTCACATGTCAAGGCAGACATAAAGATATTTAACAGCATAATACCAATACGCCGATATGTACACTTATATACAGTATTAAGAATCAAATATGATCAATCATCTTTTAAAAATAGATATGTGTATTTAAATATCTTTTAAAACTACACAATTGTTAAATTATGGTGATTATTGTGGATCTACTAAAGGCATTTTTATAATTTTTATGATATTTAAAGGGAAGAATTCTTACATATCTGGAGTCATAAAGATTCTCTAAAGCCCAACAATGGCATCTAATTGCAGATGTATTGCTGTTTTTACTATACATTGTCTACATGTTTATCCATACCTTACCTTTCTAGGTATCATCTTGTTCCCTTTGTGGCACTCTTTTCTAGAAAAGCTCTAGGCAAACAGGAAGCTGTTTTGTATTAGCTTTCCTACAGTCCTTGGACAGCTGCTCTTATGTGCCCCTCCCTCCAGGATGTAACACACTGCGCCATGCTGCCCTGGGGCATGAGCTCACCTCATCCCACTCAGGCTCTGCTTCCGTGGTTCCATACCAGGCCAGGACAACTAATGGTTACCTGCCTATTAGGGATATTTACTGTGCTCAATTTGATGGCATCAGAATTGACTTGTTCAGAAAGAGAAGAAGGGACTTTCTTAATTCTTATCTTGGCTTACCCTGTTAGAATTGGTCTGACCTAACTGTGCTGCTAAAAAACATGAGTGAGCATATGTCACTGTGGTATGATTCTTTTAATTCTTTTGGGAAGATACCCAGAAGGGGAACAGCTGGGTCAAATGGGACTTCCAGTCCTAGTTGTTTGAGGTATCTCCATACTGATTTCCACAGGAGTAGGGGAAGTGGGAGGGGTAGGGGAATGAAAAGAAGGGAAAAGAAAAAAATAGGAAAAAAGGAAAAAATGGAAACAAAGTCTTTGTAAATACGGAAGGGAGGAGGGGGTGAAGGGAGGGAAGGGGAATGGGGAAAAAATAAGAACCAAGATACATCATGTACAGGTACAAGATCCCAATGACAAATGTAACTGTATTGTATACCTAAAATGTACCATTAAACTTAACGAAAAAAAAGAAGAGAATTGGTCTGACCTTGTGAATGTTACTCTTCCTGTTTCCCAGTGTCCTTTGCCATAAATGGAAATACTAAGAGTGCCCATCTCTTAAGAATTCTTAGGAAAATCATATATGCCAAGCTGTTAGAACAGTGAGTGATGTACAATAAATACTCAAAAATAATAGGGATTTATAATAATTTTAATTTTAAAATGAAGTGACATGCCCAAGATATCATAATGTAGTTTATGTGGCCAAACCAGGATTTGTGACATGTAGCCCATGTAGTAGCATTTTTCCCTGTATAGATAATACCATGCCATTTTTGGGAAACCTTTTTAAAAATACGCAGTTAATTATATTTTATGTCTATCATATACCTAAGCTCTTTGGTCAGTGTGACCAGTCATTGCCATTAAGTGATTCAAATATGAATTGTCCCTATCATGATATTTTCTCTCCAAATGTACTCTTTCAAATTTTGAAGCAGAGTGAAACCGAATGTTTCAATTTTAAAAACTGGATTCTCGCCTCTTTTGACAGTTAAAATTTTGATTCTATTGAAAGGATGTTATCATCATTAACTAATATTTATTAAATGGTAATTTTATTAGGAATTTTGGAGACACAGTCCCTTGTTTTTGTAAACAAGCATATATAACCAAATGTCCTATCATCAACCTGTAGGTACAAATGAAATCACACGAATATTGTGTTAGATTTCCATTGCTGTGACAAAATACCTGAGATAATCAACATAAAGGAGAAACAGCTGTTTTTGGCTCACAGTTTCAGAGGTTTCATTCCATGGTTTGTTGCCACTGTTGCTTTTGGCCTTGTGGTGTGGCAGAACATTATGGCAGGAAGTACATGGTGGAACAAAACTTCTTACCTCATGGGAGCAGGAAGGAAAAGGAGAGAGATAGCAGGGTCTAGGGTCCCAGTACCTGCTTAGAGGGCACACTCCCAATGACCAAACTTCCTTTCAGTATGCCCCAGCTCCTAAAGATTTCACTCCTTCCCAATGTCACTATGTGACAGGGACCAAGCCCTTAGCATATGAGTCTTTAAGGAACATTTAAGATCCAACTCATAACAATGTTAATACTCACATTTTCTCTAATGATAACCAGAACTCCAAGGAGTCCCATACCTATCAGAATTTTCCTAGGTGTCCTAGAAAACTCATAACTTCTCATGTACAAGACCATTGTGCCTTCTCTGTGTCCTCAGATCCCCAAGGCAGGGTCAAGGCTGTTGAGCTGTTCTCTGCCATTCTTATTCTCCATGAATTTGCTCAGGTGTCTCCTGGTGGTCCATGCTGCACAACTCTGGAGTACCAAACATGTTACTTCACTCCGGGTCTCACCAAGCTGGAACTTGCAGAATTTGTTCACAAGAATCGTAATGACCTGCAGTCCGTTGTTATATAGAAGTCCAACAACACTTACTCTGTGCTGGAGAATAGATCCAGACTCTCAGAATTTGGGAATCTGTGGGATTTACAGCCAACAGTCTTTTGAGTGTATGCAATTTTGGATCAACCATTATTCAGACAAAAAAGACAGGTCTGGTAGCCACTATGCTTGGTCCTGGTTTCCTTTCCTACACATGAAACATTCTTGCTGGTTTACTTCCAGTCACATGGGCCTTTGTTATGTTTTCTGGACACATGTACTTTTCCTACTGTGTGAAACAAACAAACAATAGCCAATACTTACTAGAGACTAACTATATCCTGGGAAAAACTTACTGATCTCTACTTGTCTATTTCGCCCAAACAACTCCATGAAATAATTATTATCATCATTCTCCTCATTTTAAAAATTAACAAGCAGAGATAAAAAGCTTAAGAAATTTGCCCACGGTTGCACATTTGCAGGTGAAAAATCAAGACCTGATCCTAGGCAGAGATGCCAGAGTTCTCTGCTCTCCAATCCTACATCAAGTCCGTCTGTCCTGTAAAAGACCTTGTGTCAGAAAGTCTGTGCCATTTAACCACAGTGCATATTCCCCACTGTCTGTCAAAAAAAGCCAAATTAAGCCAATCTGGAAAAAAGACATTTTAGGGGATGGGGTGTCTAGTCCAGAGAGCTCTGGCAAGATTAAAGGAGAATTGGTCCTAATCTTAAAGACGGTTAGAAATATATGATACTCTGTATGTAAGATAATAATGTAGTTTGGGAGACAAAACAGATCTTGGTCTTTCAGTGGCTTTAAGATAGAGATGGAAGTTTATTTATGAGGGCTTCCTCTACAAACTAACTAGTAGATTAGAGTAGAATGTCAGGATGAAGCTGATTTTAAGACCACATAAGTTTCCCTTGGTTAAAAATGTGATGCCAAACACAAGCCTTAGATAGGGTTGTAAGTGAATTTCCTGTGGGATGGTAGGTATGAATAGTCCGAGATCAGTAGTTTATTTTAAATAGTAGAATAGCAGCATATACAATAAAAGGAGTGAGGTAAACACCATAAAACTATAACTTCTGCCTTTGTTTCTAACCTAGAAAAAAATCTGAAGTTTGTCTTAATTTTTATGTGAAGAGTTACTCCTTTGAGAGTTAAGGTTTCCTTAAAAGCAGCACGATTAAGAAAGGTCCTACTTATTGGTACTCCTGGTGGTATTTTCATGTTTTACTTCTGAGCTTTCTTTATAAAAGCCAAGTCTACTTCTCCAGAAGTGCTGAACATCTGGTATGAGAACTGTAATCATTCTTTTATATTCATTATGATTTTAATTTTGATTTTCTGCTATCATATTTTGAAATACCATATATTCTTTAAGTTACCTAATCAAAATGTTATACAGGTTATAAAGAACAATTAGTTCATTTTAAAGAGAAACAATATAAAATCTCATATGCTTAGTATTGAGACAGCAGTTGCAATAATGCACTTTTTAGGGACTTGTAATTTAGCTATCATGATCTCAGAAGCAATTGTTCCCTAGTCCTCAGGGATTAAGAATATGGTTTCCATGGTAATCCTGGCTTCTGAATATGCTTGTCTTTGCCCAAAATGGATAGTAAATAGTTTGAATAGAAAACTACCTGTCTGTTAGCTAAGATTATACCTTCTTAGGAAAAAGAAGTACACTACCTGCTTAAAAATCGACTAGATTCAGGGCATATAACACGTTCAGAGTCTGTAAACTAACAACCCTTGATTGCCAGTGTTAGCAAAAGCTTGTTCTTCAATTACCTATATTGCATTTGGCTTCTGTTTCCTTCCAAACCCTAATTATGGTTAATAGTAGCAGTAAGCTGCTCACTCATTGTTTATGGCAGTTCATTCTAAAGTGCTCTGTTTGATCATCATTTGTCTTCATGACTTATAGAATCAGGTTCAGAATTTTCTTGGACCCCTCGAGGTTAGGAGTCTTCACCTTACCCACATGTATAGATGTAATTCTTATGTTATGTGAGTATCTTTTTCATTTTTCCAAACCAGAAGCTGTTCCCTAAATGATGGCTGTCATGCTATTTCCCTAAGTTCTGACAGTTTTTTTTAAATGTAGTAATTCCACCACTTCACATCAAAAGGATATTTGAAATTTGTAGAACAGGGATGGAAAACTTTTATTTATCCTTTCCTCCTACATCTCCATTTTCTCCCACTGTGGTGCTCACTGCCTAATCTTTGCAGCTCCAGACTCCTATGTTCTCCTGCAGAGGTGAGCAGCCTGCCTTCTAGTGTTGTATGCAGAATAATTCAGCAGTCTAATTTCTGATTTAATTTTGTTGCTCTCCCACTGTGGTGTAAACCCAGCTTTGAGAATTGAATGTAATTCGTGGCACTTTGCCTCAGTTGAAAATGCTCATGTCTCCATTCTCATTCTCACTAGAGTTGTTGTTTCCATGATAACTAATGGGCTTCAAGTGGAAAAAGGCGGAAAAGCCATATAGGAGATAAACAGGAAAAGACAGAAATTCAAGCCATCAGAAACTTTCGTGTTGCTGTATTGAAAATCAGCTTGGGGTACTCTTTGTAGGTGGTCAGGGCTGTTGTTGAGATGGGGAATGAGCAATTTTTCATTTGCATCTGTGTCTCTATGCACTTCCTCTCTACACGTGTCTTTAGATGGTGAAGGGAACATGATCAGACAGTAAGACTGGCCTATTATTTTACATTTATTTATCTTTATTCTGGCTTTTCTCTTTGAAGAAATGGTACTGTGCTTTGGATCTGCCCTTGAAAGTGATCCTCCCCGTACCCTGACCAACCCCTCTGTGAGAACCTTTCCTCTCAGTGTACTCTGAGAACGGCAGTATCCATGTCACTTGGGCTTATGATAGAAATACAGAACCCCGGGTACACACTAAGCCTGCCAAATTGTCATCTGCGTTTAGACAGCACAGATATAAAATTTTAACATTAACAAGGTCCTCAGTGCATAGATCACTTAATAGATTTTACATATAAACCCTTTTAGGTACAGTTTATCTGAAGAGGTGCTATTATGTACATAATAGCTAAAGCCTGGAAAACACTGGAGGTTTTAGGCATTTTATTTAAAAAGAAGGCTCTTGAGGGATAGAAGTTTGCTTCTTAATGGTTCTTGGCCTTCTATACCTTTCTTCTAGCTTAGATTTAGTTTTCTTGAAGGGAGTCCCATATGTATTATCTTCTATGCATGCCACAACCACTGACCATTTATATCCCAGGCATATGGTTTCTCCTTAATCTCTTCAATCTTCAGTCTTGTATCACCTCTTTTCCTTGACAGTATAATAAGCAGCCTCATAGGACAATGCCAGACAAGATACTTCTATTGAGACTAATCTAAGTTTTGATAAAACTCAGTCTGTTCTAATGGAAATCTCTTGAAAATGGTCCATCTGCTAGTTATAGCTTCAGGATGGATATATGTAAATTACCGTTTCAGTTTGCATTGGCTTCGTGTTATTATTGATAAGAAATTTGCCTTGCCATCTTTCCTATTTTTTTCTCCAATTAATTTCAACAGTGAAAATAAAATCAAAAGTAATATATTTTCTTGTATTTCTTTTCTTTGACATTTTCTAATCTAGGCTGATGTAAACAAAGACAGATGTTCATAAGCATAGTGGGTATTTAAAAATTCTTATCAAGGAGAAATCTTGATGTTACAACATAGTAAAAGTCATCATTGCATGCTACCTTACCATGAAGAGTAGCATTCTATGTGGTCCTTTCCTTGTTTGGAGTAAATCACTACATTAAGGTCACATTTTCACATTGACTTTTCTTTTAACAGGAAAAAATTTCAAAGTGTGTAACATGAGTATTTTAGGACCAGCAAGATGTTTTTTCCTTTTTTTTTTTTTTTGGTACATGTTTGCAGTATGTTTTATTGGTTTATACTGATTGCATTCCTCACGGGGAGCTGGTACCCGTACATAACACATCTTAGTTCCCTTTTTCATCCTCTTTCCTTCCCCTCCATTCCCTCTCCTCCCTTTCTTGGTCTCCTTCCCTTATGCAAAAGATCTATTTTCCTGTTATCTCTTCTCTTTTGCTCTTTATTTATATTTTGGGTTTCCCATATAAGAGAAATGATGCAATATTTAAGCGTGTGTGGAACCAGTAAGATGTTTAAAAATCATTTTAAGCACTTTTATTCCATTAAAAGTAAGTATTCTTCTGTGATTATCAGTTCCTTTCAGTATGTGTGGCAAAAGTGTGTATTAAAAAGCAATGAAGTTTTCTGGGCCTACTTGTTTATTGATGTTATATAGTCAATCCCTCCCTCCCTCTCTCCTTCTTTCTTTCCTTCTTTACATCCATGGGTATATTACTATAGACCTTTCACATGACAGCATGCTATTAAAAAATTCCACCTTTGCGTCCAGAGATTTTTTAACCCAAGGCAGTTATGTTTCTCAAGATAATTCAAACATTTATTTGGTAACTCTAGAGTGGACAGTTCATATACCTAAAAATATGCTATGTATGTTTACATCTACTTCTTAAAACCAAATTAAACTTAGAATTTGAAATTAAAAGAAAAAAAAACAGGACACCATCAACCAAGTAAAAAGGCAACTCATAGAATGGGAGAAAATATTTGTGAATCATGTATTTTACATGAAGTTTGAATCTTGAATATATAGAGAACTCACAAAACTGAACAGCACATAAAACAACCCAATTTTAAAGAACTGACAAAGGACTGGAACAGACAGTTCTCCAAAGAAGATATACAAATAGCTAATAAGCACCTGAAAAGATGTTCATTATTACTAATCATTAGGGCATTGCCAATCAAAACTGTGATGAGACAACACCTCATACCCATTAGGGTGGCTTCTATCTACAACACATAGAACAGAGTAAGTACTGATGAGGATGTGGGGAAATTAAGCTCTCTCTGCACCGTTGGGGGGAATATAAAGCTGTTATGGAAAATAGTATGGCACTGCTTCAGAAAATTAAACATAGAATCACACCATATAATCCAGCAATCTTACATCTAGTTATATACTCGGTAGTACTGAAGGCTGGGTCTTGAAAAGATATTTTAAAATTCTGTGTTCATTCATGTTCCCTAATGGCTAAACATGGAGGTACCCCACGTGTCCACTGAGGACTGAATGGTTTAGCAACACATGGTATGAACACACAGGAATATTATTTAGCCTTAAAAAGGGAGGGTATTTTGACATAGGCTACAACATAGATGAACCTTGAGGATATGAGGCCTGTCATAGGAGGACAAACACTGAATGATTGCATTTATGCGAGTTACTTAGGCAGAAAGTGGAATTGTAGTTCCAGGAGCTGGGGGAGAAAGGAATCAGAATTTCTCATACAGTGTGCATAACATTTCAGTTGTACAGGATGAAACGAATTCCAGAGATGGATCGTGGTTAGGGTTACACATTATGAATGGATTTAATACCACTGAAGTGCACACTTACAATGGGAAAATTGGTAGATTTTGTTGCATATTTTACCACAGTAAAAAAATTGGAAAAAATCAGAGAGAAGTTTTTATTTTGATTTTGTAGTCCTTGCTTTATGATTCGGTTTTCAGTTCATCCGTCCACCAACATTTAGCGAGCACCTACTGTGTGCCACAGACTGGCAAGACCAAGGGCAGTGGCCGAGAATGGCGTCCCTGACCTGAGGGGAGCCGTGGGGAGCAGAGCATGGCACAAAGCAGTCTCAGTTTTTATCCTGTGTGTCTCATCTCATTGAAAGGAGAGGCAGCCATTATCTCACGTTCATCTTGGAAATGTGACCCTAACAACTGTTTAGAATAGTGAGTGTGTTTCTTAAGGTATTTAGGACTTTTGCGTTTCAGCATAGTCAAAGCTGCTCTGTGAAACATATGGGAACGTTTTGAAGGCATTTGGTAGGGATTCATCCTCCCACTGCACTGTAATCTAGTGGTGCTGAAAGTAAAATTACAACAACAGAAACCCTCCATCTAGCTTTATTGTTATGACTTACTTTAGCCATTTACTAGACTGGATGGCTGCCTAGGGCACCCAAAAGATAAACTATTTAATCTGTGGCAAAGCATAGTCCCCAAACCTAGTATTTGACAGAGGATAATGGAAACTAGATAGTTTTTGTAGGTTGGATTTACATATTTGCAACCTATAAATCAATTATTAAATTTCTCCATTCCTTACTACTTAGAGAAACGATTTTACCTACAAAAATATTAGCTTTTGATTTAGCTTTCAAAATGTTGAGGACAAGCAACTAATTTGTCTCTAAGAATAACAATGGATAAAATAGTTTGAATTTCTTCCAATCTTTCACATTTTGTCTTTTTTGTTTTTTTTTGGTACCGGGAATCGAACTCAGGACCTTGCACTTGTGAGGCAGGTGCTGGAACCACTGAGCTAAATCTCCAGCCCACTAGTCCATTCTTTTCTGAGAGAAAATTAAGTCCTATTTTTCCATCTTGCACTCTACATGTTAATAAATCAAAACCTACTGTATAGCAGGGATTCTCAATTTTAAGATTGGCATTTAAGAAAAGTAAAAGAAAACCCCTAGGAGGATTAGTGAATAAACTTATAATGTAGAATTTAGGTGCTTTCAGTATTTTCATTTATTTCTTATTGCTCTTCATTAATCTTGGCTCCTAAATTTAATCTCTAGGATCATAGAAGGTTTCATCATGTCTTTTTTTCTAGACATTTTCTGTATATGTATTTAAAATTATTCAGCAAATGTATTGTTTATGGCTTTAAAGAAGCTCTTGTGCATTCTTTATTGGTCTGACTTTAATGCAATACAATTATTTCTCACATAGGTAGGGTGTTTAAGTGATTAAGACTGTGGTTGTGTTATTATCACTTTCATGTTTAAAACCAAGCATTTTTCAAAAACTTTAGTTTTTATTTTCTCAGTAAGATGTTTGAAATCTTTTCCTGTGCTGCTTACAAACTCTGACGTTTGTGTTCACCCTGTGAGCTCTGTCTCCCAGTTCCCCTGTATGCTGCTTCACAGGGCACTAGTCATTGTAACTCTCTCTCCTTTCTGGAATCGTCGTGCTGATGTATATGTGGTGGCGTTTCATTTATCTTTCCCAAACCAAATCACTATGCCTTGTGTGGCGGGGGTAGGGGTAATGAGTACACATGGATTTCTTACTTTAATAATTCTCTTTCTTAAAATACATGCAATCCAATTACCATGTTTCAGAAAGAAGTATGGTTGCTATATAAAATGTTAAAGTTACAGACAAAAGAAGTGTTTAAATTAATTCCCAAATCTCATTTCTAAAATACAGTACAGGCATCATTGTTTACTTCTTTTCCCTCCCTCCCTCCGTTCCTTCCATGTATGTGCATGTGTTACTGGGAATTGAACCTAGGGACTTCACACTGTGCTACATCCCTAGCCCTCTTCAAAATTTTTAAAGTTGCTAAGTTGCCCAGGTTGACGTCAATCTTAGGATTCTCCTGCCTCAGCCCCCCAGTGTGCTGGGATTGCAGATGTGCACCACCACATCTGGCCCAGTATTTTTTTCATGGATTATCGTTGTACAGTTTTGAAGACAAGTTTATATGAGTTTTGTATATAAAAGAGGCAACTAACCTCTATTAAATTTTTTTATGTATTTATTTTGATCAGAATAGCAAAAACTTGATATTTTCTATAACTCATCTTGCAATTCTTCAGATTTCATATAGATTTTAAAAATCAACTACGCTGGAGTGAGTAGATCTTTGCCAGAATCTGTCCTGGAAATGATTATTAAAAGAAGGCACCTGGGCCGGGGATTTGGCTCAGTGGTTTCGTCGCCTGCTGCACAAGCGGAAGAACCTGAGTTCAATCTCCGGCACCGAAAAAAAAAAAAGAAGGCACAATACTGAGCTTGCCATTTTTGTAGCAGGGCACATGTGCATGAGCCTGATTCTGTTCTTCCATTGATAGTGACCAGAGCAACTAAGGAGAGGCTAAGCGGACAGTCAGAGAAGGTACTTCCAGGGCGTTGTGTATCTGCTGTGGACATTAGGATGCTATTTTCTGGGCTTTCTAAATTGGAATGTAACCCAAGAACTAGAGATTCTCAGTGTTCTGGTAACTCTAGTTATAAACTAGCCGGAGAGAGAAGAACTCTAACAATTTCAAGGAAAAAAAAGTGATTGATTTTTTTGGAGTATGATGTAGAGAAAAAAATTGAAATCAGGTAAACTGTGTTTGGAACCATAGCCTCATTTAGAGTTAAGGAACGTGCGGCAAACCTAATCTCCCTGAGCCTCTTAAAAGATCTTTAATTTGGGAAAACAGCGAAGAAGATGTTGGTGACCCATCAGACGTCCTGCGTGGCGGTGCCTAGGACACCATTTGGCCGGCTCGTCAGGGAGGTGCCCCGGTGACTGGGCCCAGGCAAAGCCCAGCACGGCCCAGGGAGCTGCCCTTCCGGGTTGGCCAGACAGGGGCGGCTGAGCCTCGGGGATGGGCACCGCGGTGGCTGCTCCTCCTCAGCGCAGGACGCACCACAGCTGTGGCCCCAGGTCCAGGATGGGCAGAACAGCACGCTGTGGACCAAGGCCTGCGCCAGGCGCGGGAAATGGGTTCTGCTCCTTTTCTGGACGTAGCTCAGCCTCTGTAGTCAGCGGGCTGCCCAGCTGCATCTCCAGGAGCAGAGTGTAGGTGTCTGGGTTGATGGAGGTGGCCGGGGTCTTCTTACTTATCTTTCCCCTGAAGGAGAAGTTCTTGGATCTCAGATACTCTCATGTGGGGAAATGAGATGGTAAGGGCAGTTCTTCCTTCCTATCCTGGGATTCTGCGCTCCATAGTTTACCTATCCCCTCATTTCCGGTGCTCTTTAGTTGTTTGTAGTTTTTGTTGTTGGTGGTTGTGGAGTGTGTGTGTGTGTGTGTGTGTAGTGGAGAATGCTAGGAGCTTTTAGTTGGCCACTTTGCTGACACCATAAATTTACTTGGCTTATTATCAATCTATTGCTCTTCTGGAGTCTCAAGGTTAATTGTTAAACTGAACCAGACTTCTAGAGTAAAACCTACTTACTCATAATGTTTGATTCTCTTTGTACATTGTTGGACTTAGGTTGTTAAAAATTTTAAGAATTTTTCCATCTGTGTTCATGAATAAATATTTTTTTAGTTTTCTTATAAGATCTTTGATATATTTTTATATTGGAAGAATTCTTAGTCGTGTAACAGTTTGAAAAACATTCTTCCTGCTCAAATATCTGAACACTATTCTACAGAAGTACTATTATTTCTTCACTAAATATTAGGTATAGGCTGGTTGTGGTGGTACATGCCTATAATCCCAACACTGGGAAGGCCGAGGCAGGAGGATTGCCACAAGTTCAAGGCTAGCCTGGGCTACATAGTGAGTAGAAGACCAGCCTGAACTACACAGTGCGACCCTGTCTCAAAAAAAAAAAAAAAAAAAATAGGTATAATACATTATTAAACCCTTGTGACCCTAAGGTATTTTGTGGTCATGTGTTTACTTATGAATTAACTTTCTGTCCCAAGTACAGCCTGTTTGTCCTCCAGTGAGTTTTGCTAATTTGTGTTTTTCAATTTGTCATTTTTATCACAGTTATTGATTTTTAGCATAAAGTTGTTCATAATATACCCATCATCATTTTTATATCCATAGATCTTATAGTGATGTGATCTTTGTCATTCTTGCTACTAGATTTCTTGTTTTGTTTTGTTTTATCTAATGGCCCAAATCTTATCAATGTATTGATCTATTTAAAGAATCAGCATTTGTTATTTCACTGTTTTCTGCTATTATCTGCAGTTTTTCATTTCTTGTGTAACTTTTTGGGCTTCATTTGCTTTATTTTTTATAGTCTTTAGATATTTGAGTATTTCTTTTCTAAATCTAGGCATTTGGTAGTATAGATTTCAAAGTTGTTGCTCTAGTGACAACTCACAAATTCAAAATATTTTCCAATTTTCTTTTTGACTCTGGAGTTGTTTTTTTTGAAGTGCTTTATGTAATTTTCTAGGACTTCAGGATTTTCCGGCAATGTTTTTAATTGTTCCTTCTTAATCCTAGAATATTGTATATCATTTGAATTTTTGACATTTATTGAGACTTTTTTAATGGAAATTTTATGAGTCAATTGTAGAAAGTATTCTGTGTGCATTTGAACATAAAGTGTATTCTACTGTTGTTGAAATGTCTTACCAGTGTCAAATAAGTTGATAATGTTATCCAACTCTTCTCTGTCCTTACCAATTTTTAATTCTATGCATTATTTTGAAAAAAGGATTGAAATATCATTGTTTCTAATTCTTAACTTTGCTACTGTGATGTTTGCCTTTGGATATTTGTTCTGCTTAATATTAATTGTCAACTTTCCTGGCTAAAGAACTCTTGGAGAGAGATGCCTGGACAGTGGGTACTAACCTCTGTACTGGGTTAACCCTCTGATGAGTTCATAGCTGAATGGGCTAAGTGTGTGTGTGTGGGGGAGAGCTGGTTGGAGAAAGTGGCTTCATGGGAGTGTGATCTTGGAGACTATTTGGTCCCAGGGCTCTTCCTCTTGCTGCTCCAACCTTGTCTCGGCTTCCTGGATGCCATGAGTTGAGCAGCTCTCCTCTACCATGTCCTATTGCCCCAATTTTTCTGCCTCAGGGTCAGCCAACTGGACTGAAACCTCTTAAATGCGAGGCAAAATTAACCTGTCCCCCTGTAAGTTCTGGATGTCAGCTATTTTTCTTTGAGCAGTGGAAACCTAACCAATACAGTGCCTTCATGATTGTTGATTACTAGTTTTATAAGTTTGATCATGATAGTTTCATTCACGTTGAGCAGGTTTGTTGAGCTTTTGGACTTGCAAATGTATAGTTTTCATTACATTTTGAAAATGGCTATTATTTCTTCAAGTATCTTATTTTGTTTCTACGCCACTCTTTAGGGGAATTACATTGCACTTATATTATGTTGGTTCCACATTACTGAAACTTTCTTTAAATTTTTTGATCTCTATTCCCTCTTGCATTTTACATAGTTACTATTTCTGTGTCCTCAATTTCACCTGTCTTTCTTATGCAATGTATAATCTACCATTAATCTCATCAGGAATTTTTTTTAATCTCAGACATTATATTTTTCATTTCTGTATGTTGGATTTTAGTCTTCCTTATGTTTTGATTCATGCCACTACTTGACATGTTTGGTCATTCATTCCTCTAACTTCTTGAACATATGCAGTATTGTGATAGTAATAGTTGAAAGATTGCTATTAATTCTGTCATCTGTGGTATTTGTAGGTTTATTTCATTTTTCTCTTCAGTGTTGTTTGTGTTTTCATTGTTGTTTGTGTGGCTGCTCATTTTTATTGGACACCAGACTCTGTGAATTTTATATTATTGAATTTGACATTTGTATCCTTATAAATAGTCTTTGTTTTCAAACTATATAAAAGCAATTCCTTATAAACCAAGCTAATTGGGCTCATTCTCCTCCTCCCACCCAAATCATTTATTCTCTCTCATATCACTATGTCCTTTTCTTTTATTAAGTAATAATTTATATGAATTTGCTCATTTATTTATTATCTGTCTATCTTGTATCCTAATAGATCATTAACTCCATGAAGGAAAAGCCTTCTTTGGTCTACTTTTATCTCTATTACCTGGTGTGTAGCACATAAGAATTGCTCATAAATAAACAAATAATTTTACATTTCATGTGTTTTAACATCATGGGTTAATATTTTGTTTCAGGAATTTAATGTTCTTGTTAACACTGGAATTTCACTTTAATAAATGTAAAATAAATACATTTAGGATTCATAATTTTGATTTTATGGAATTGTTACTGATTATATTGACTTAATTTTAAAGGAATTTGAAATAGTATATTTTACCATGAATTTATTTATGAAATGTTCTACTTAAATGAATGCCTCATGGAAATGTATTTATATGTACAATTTAAAAGAAAGCATAATGTTTTAAATTTGAATTTTAACATGAAACTGATATCTAACTGTTTACTTAATAATGAATAAATGTAAGATCCATTACTTTCTTCAACCATATCCAAAAATTATTAAAATTAAGGTCTTGGTGCCACGTAAAAAACTCTTTAAGTTTCAGTTTGGTATAATAATTTCTCAAGTTTTCTGCTACACCTATGCAATTTAAATCCAGTAAAATGACATTATCCATCTTAAATTTTAAAAATAAGGGTATTGACATAGGCTTCTGTTCTTCAAAAGTTTCAGTGTTATTCATATCTGAGTCAGCTAGCTCTTTTGAATGTAGCATGTAATAAAGACTGCATCATAGATTCAGTTATGTCACAGGCCAGTTAGCTTACCGCAAAGAATCCACTCTGTGTCACGGTGCAAGAATGAGTCCGCTTTAAAGGCAGCTTCCTTAGGAATATCTCTAGGCATTAAGTGCCACCAATGAGACAGTATGATTTATGCTTTCCAAATTTCTGATGACAATAAAATATATTTTTAATAATTTTAGTAAATAACATGATAATTTTATTCAAAATATTACGCATCAGAATGTAGTTATTCTCATATATGTGTTCTTAGTCCTTAGTGTTTTCTCTGAAATAATGGCAAACACTTTGAGGTTTACATGCTAACATTGTGGAATAAATAGAGCACATTCAGTAGTTTATAACACTGATCTCATGAGACTAAGTATAGCAGATGAAATTTTTAACCAAGTCAGTATTAAAAGATCATAAATGAATGGGCAGTCATATTTCTCAGGGGATAAAACATATTCCCTTTTAATTTACTACTACAATTCTAAGGAAAACATATTGATATAAAAAACCTAATGGAAGAGCCCAGATTTTTTGATAAATCATCAGGACATAGCTGTCAACCTGTTATGAATGGAATGTATAGATGAACAATATAGATAAAAATGTTGAATTCATAAAACCTTTCATGTTATTATGTCATGAAGATTACAATTATCCTACACACAGGCAAGATTTAGCAGAGCATAAGCTCAGTTAAACTGGGCATAAGTTTCCATTTGGACCAGAGAGTGAGAACCATATATTTGATCTTATTTTTTATTAGAATCATGTTTTTAATCAACAGCATTCGGGTTTATTATATTTACTTCAATCTTAATTTCTAAATTAGATACCTGGAGTGTCAATTGTCTATAAGCTAAAAAGCACAATAACCTATATTAGAAGTAATAGATCTACTAAATATTAAAACAGAAACACTAAACTTGCTGGAAGATAAGTTAGGTAGAACTCTTGAAGACATTGGCATAGGAAAAGACTTTATGAACAAAACCTCAGTAGCACAGGAACTAGCAAAAAGAATCAACAACTGGGATATCATCTTATTGAAAAGCTTCTGCACTGCAAGAGAAACCACCAACAGAGCTAAGAGACAACCTACAATGTGGGAAACATTTTTTAGTAGCTCTACCTCAGACAAAGGTTTACTATCTAGAATATATAAAGAACTGAAAAAAATCAGACCCCCCAAATTTAAAGACCCCTTTCAAAAATGGGCACCTGAAATGAACAGACATTTCTCAGACAAAGAAGTAAAAGCAGCAAATAGGTGTATGAAAAAATATTCAGCATCACTGGTCATTTGAGAGATCCAGATGAAAACAACAGTGAGATTCCATCTCACCCCAGAAAGAATGGCTGCTATCATGAAATCAACCACTAACAAATGCTGGTGGGAGTGTGGGGAGAAAGGAACCCTTCTCCATTGTTGGTGGGAGTACAGACTGGTGCAACCACTGTGGAAATCAGTATGGAGATACCTCAAAGAACTAGGGCTAGAGGTCCTATTCGACCTAGCTATTCCTTTGCTGGGTATGTTCCCCAAAGAATTAAAAGAATCATACCACAGCGATATATGTGCACCCATGTTCATAGCAGCACAGTTCATAATAGCTAAAGCTTGGAAACAGCCCAAGTGGCCATCAACTGGAAACTGGATAAAGAAGATGTGGGTTGTTTTGGTTTTTTTATAAAATGGAGTACTACTCAGCCATAAAGAATGAGAAACTAGAGACATTTATAGCTAAATGGATGCATACTGAGGCCATATTCTTATGTGAAATAAATAGGACACACGTGTGTAAATACCAAATAGTTTCTCTAGTGTGAGAAACTGAAAGTGTGAATAAGGATTAAAATGATTAAAATGAATAATTGATAATTTGAAATAGGAAGAAAAGGTCCAAAGAGGTAGGATAAGTGGGAGAGGAAGGGGAAAGGAAAGAAGGGAAAGGAAAATTATGAGAAAAGAAAAAAATGGAAACAAAGTATTTGTAAATAGGGAAGGGTGGAGGGGGTGAAGGGAGGACAAGGAATAGGGAAAAATAAGAACCAAGATACATCATGTACAGGTACAAGCGCCCAATGATAAATGTAAACGTATCGTATACCTAAAATGTACCAGTAAAAGAATTTAAGCAAAACAAAAACAAAAACAAAAACAAGAAGTAATAGATCTAAACTCAGAGGCAGACATAAATACATACATCTAAACACAGACACAACACACTCCCACGAGTCTTTTCAGGAATCCATTTATTGTACCTTGACAGCCTTCTTGTCCATTTAGTTACCATTCTCTTAGCCACTTATATTTAGTTATCATTAAGTGTGAACCAAGAGGACCACACTGATGAGCAGGAAGGAAGTGGTCTAGAAAGCCCTACTATAGTTATGTTGTTCACATGGAAAACCTGGTTGTCACCATAATTTCTCTTCCCCATGTCTCAGGTTTAAAGGAAAACAGCAAACACTCTAACTGTGAGTAAATCACAGTGTATTAAATATCATTTTAGCTGTTATTCTGATAAAAGTTATTTCTCGTTCAAAAGAGAATAGTCATTGAAGGGAAAGAGAGTCATTTTTCTTTTCTGTTTTGGTGCTGGGAGTTGTACCCAGGATCTCACATACCAAGCATGTGCTCTAGCACTGAGGAACACCTCCAGCCCCTGATTCCTTTATTTATTTTTTTTTTTCTGATTCCTTTATTTTAATGTAGTCAAATTCATCCATCTTTTACTCCTTATTTTGTACTGTTTCTCATGTTTATCTCAATGCATTTCCTGAACCTACATTACACGAACATGTTCCCTATTCAATCAAGATAATACAGTGTGTTGGGCTCATATTTGCTATCAGTTTAGTATCTCCTGTCAATTTGCCACAAACCACAAAAAACAATCTGTTTATTATTTCTGCCAATTCATTTTATCTTAGTAACTGTTAATGTTTTTCTTTAGTTTCCATACAATATTTTAGAGAAATCTTCTTTAAAGCTCCACTAAAATGAAGAGATGATAGGTTGCTAATTTCTTTTTTATCCTTTAAGCTTGTTATCCTATGGAGGAAATTAAATACAGCACAGTGGACCACATACATACTCGTAAATTATTTAAGCCTATCTTTATTCAAGCAGTTAATCTTGCTCTTTCAGAAAAAAAGATAACCTGAGGGGAAATAAACTGAATTGCCTTATATTCCCAAGAAATAACATACAGAAACCCCTGAAGTTTTGCTACTTGCCTGTCGTGTATGTAGAAAAATATCACAAACCACCTCTTGTTTCCCAAATGCAAATTGTTAGATTTCCTCATTGATAAATGTTTGCTTAGATCTGGAAAACAGCTTGAAGAATTACATTTATGTATGATAGAAAAAGCATACTATGTACATGTTTATAAAAATTATATCATGAGAATCAAGCAAATTTTTCTTTCTAAACACCTTTACTTCACTTGGAGAATGGAGCAAGAAAATATAAATCCTTTTTTCCATGTTCATTGGTAACTACACTTTTAAATTGTTGGAGACAACAAAATAGGTAAAAATACTATTTACCCACTGAGAGTTTAGCTTTATCAGGGATTATTCTTATTATTATTTTTGGTCCCTTTAAAGAATGTTTTTAGAAAGTTAAATACTTACATATTTCCTACCTTATGAAAATCCTCCACTGACACCCTATTAATAAAATGAGAAACATACTTTCTTTTACTTCTCTAAAACACCTCTGAATTTTTAAAAGATCTTCTAGTTGTTTTGAAAAATTTCAATGTTTATGACATTTTGACTTTTCTACAAGTTTTACAGTTGTTTGACTTTGTATTTCTATGTAGTTAAGTGAATTCAATGCTTACCAGGCCATTCCTTTCCTCCAACTGTTTCTCTCTCTTTGCTTCCTCCTTTTGTTTCCTTTCTTTCCTTTCTTTTTTTCCTTTTCTTTTACCATTGACTTCTTCATTCCTTGATTGTTTATTTTGACTTTTTGTTCTATTTTAAAAAAATGTAGTATTTATTTTGTTTTGTTGGATTCTTGGAAGAGACTGTGAGAGCTATATTTCCTAGAAATAGTTTTTGGTGTCTTCTAATTTACCTTCATATAAAATTCTTATGTTAGCAATTTTCTCAGATTCTTATAGGGATTTTTTTCTTTCGTAGTGTTGGGAATATGAAGCCAACTCTTACAACCCATTAGAAGTGATTTGGGGTCCCAAAGGGTACTTTTTATATGCTTAAGTTTATTAAACTTTATCCATAAGTTCATTAGCTTTTTGATGTGCAAACTTGACTAAGCTACAGCTGGCTTCTAGTTATTCACCAAACTCTAATCTAGATGTTGCTGCAAATGCATTTTGTAGATATAATTGAAGCACATAATCAGTTGATTTTAAATAGACAAGATCATTCTGGAGCCAGTGGTGTAACTCAGTGGCAGAGCACTTGCCCAGCATACACTAAACCCCAGATTCAATTCCCAGTACCATAAAAAATTACCCTAGGATATCTGGGCAGCCATGGTAAAATTAGGTGACAAGCTTTTAAAATGGACCTAAAGCCTTCCGTGTAAGAAATTATGTCTGTGCATATCACTTCATGTTGTATGCAAAAGTTCTAACCTATCCTTTCTGATGATCTGTTCTATGGATTTGGAATTTACCTAGTCAATCCCCACAATTGAATATGCCAAAATCTGTTCACAGTGTATTTCTTAACATATGTCACCTATTGGTTCTACTTTTCTATCGATTGAACATTGACTGTTTGGATTACCTACAATTGGGTAATTGGGGAGAGGATGGAGGCTGGAGGAATATTGAGAAGCTTAGATGCTAGATTGCCTGGGACAGATGATTAGTGGAATTACGAATGTAAATAATTCTGATCATAAGGACTCAGAAGAAAGTGAGGAGTACAGTAGAGAAAATATGAATTTCATTAGGGGATACTTAATTCATAAACTGTTAGTAGAAACATGGAAGTTAAAGGTGTTGCTAGTCAGGCCTCAGAAAGAAATTAAGAACATGCTATTGGAAACTGGAGAAAAGGTCCTTGTTACATAATGGCAGAAAGCTTAGTTAGTGGAATTCTGTCCTACAATTATGCAAGAAGTAAAATTTGTAGGGTATGAACTTGAGCATTCAGCTGAGGAGATTCCTGAGCAGTGAATTTTAAGTTCAGCCTTTTTAAATTTTTTTCTGCTATATATAGTGAAAAGAAAGGGAAGATCACAGTTTGCGAACTGTTAAACAAAAGAAGCCAGGACTCGATGATTTGGGAAGCGCTCAACCCATCCATACTGTGAAAGGCGCAGTAATGGCAAGATTCAGTATGAGGAAGGGATACTCTGAGGGAAGCCTGAGAAATTGGCTGGATAGCCTTTTTGTAATATGCTAATAAGATTTTTAAAAAGTTAGAAGATTCGGTCACACAAAGACTGAGTGAAGAGAACAGATGTGTGACTCATATGTACTCTTGGTCATCTAAGCAGACCCAAAGACTGGGGATGTGATTTTCAAGAGAGGTTTTTGGAGAAGCCTCAGAATATCTAATGGAGTGAATTTTCATGATGTGCACGGGAAAACCACAAGATTTTTGAGAATATTGTAAGAGGACACTGCCAGCTTAGTCCAAAAGGGGCAGAGACAGTAAGAAATAAGAGAAGGATACTCATGGATATGGGGAGGAAACAGACTGCAGACTGTTAAATCCACTCAGCTACAGACCCATAATGCTGTACCTTTGTGAATTAACCAGGATGATTCAGAAGGCAGAACTACAGATCACGGGATTATTCTCAGCTCTTGCATCTGATAGATTTTGCCCAGCAAGATTTTGAAATGACAGACCTCAAATTATAGACGTCTTTGCTAGGATTCAGAAAGCTAAACAAGTCTGGCAAATGAAGTCTTAAACGGTAAACAATGGCTTAATTCTGAAAGATAGTATTTAGTATTTTAAAAATACATAAAATAAAATTATTTGATATTCAGTTGGGAAAAGTACATCAAAAAAGATTCCCATTTATTTTGGATTTCTTTTTGGGGGAATGGTAGTATTTTTTGTCTACTGAATCTAGAAAGAGTCCTAAGCACATGAAAACTAAGATAAATCTTTAAAAATATATAAACATTATGCCAGGCTTATGTAATTGTTCAGTAAAGCTGTGAGCCAATCCCATTATAGTCAACTGTCAATTACTACATTTTTCAAAGGGATTGAAATAGTATGAGAAAACAATACTTAAATTTTTTAAGTATGTAATTCACTGCAATTTCCCCAATATTCCTTTTAAAAGTAACATTAGTAATGAATAATCTAAAGGTCAGTTGAATTTCTCCCTGTCCTTTAGGGATATAAATACTGTTAACTCTTAACAGTGAAGAGTAGTCACACTTAATTGGAAATTTTGTCCCTCCATTCCAGGAGGTAAATTTATTAAAATATTCTTCCAAACAAAGTAAAAAGCAATGTCTTGTGAATTATTTATGATGCACCAAATAAAAACTTCCACTATTCTGTTGAGGTTTAAGTTTCTTGGTTATTGTATTACTTTCACCAGTGAAAGCATTTTGAGTAAAGTGGGAGGAGTATTTGTCCTTAGGCTGTCATAGTGAAGTCGTGTTAATGAATGTAATGTGCCCATATGAAGACTTAGACCTTCAGAGAAGATGATGGTCATGTTTTAAAACTTGAGGACTTAAAATGAGTCATAGAATTTCAGGCATTTGTGAGACTGTTTTTGTGTCACTTTCAATACAGACACATGCTCACATACACATGCACTTTAGAGGAGGAGAACGTCCCTGCTCTTAAGGAATCCTTATAATTCTACTGGAATTTTGAATCGAATTTATTTTGGTAGTGATATAGGACAAATATAATTCCCAGCCTACTAGATGTCAAATGTGCGGAGTTTGTGTCCCCTGAAATTGAAGAGTGAATTCCAAAGGACAGTAGAGGTTAAGAATAGGCAAGGTTTATTGAGAGAGCTCCCGAGGGACATGAGGGTTCTGAAGTGGGTGGCCACTGAGGCCTTTTGTCGGGGGTAATTTGTGCAGCACAGTCACTGTGTGTGTACACATGGGTCAAACTGTGATAAGCCTATAGGATTACAAGTATAGAGGCCTAGCTAATATTGATTCATTGTGGGGAAAAGTCACATAGCAAGGGTACACGGAAAGAGTGAAGGCATTCTGGGGAAGTTATTCTCTGGTCACTCACCTGGGCGACCGATTCCTATCTGGATTTCCCGGGCCAGGCGGTGCTAATCCCGTTACTGCTTACCCCTGAAGGAGGCATGGGGGCCTGGCCATTGCATCTCTGTCTTGAGGCTCAGCCTTCTTGAGATGCATCTCTGGCCACAATCTTAATGTCTTTATTTTTTACTAACATCTTTGCGAGCCAAGTCCCTCTCTGTCTGTATTTCATTTCTAACTAACTTAGCTCTCTATAATAGTACAACTGTATGATTTATTTATATATAGTAAAATGACCTGTGTTTCTATCTAAACGTCATGAAGAGAGAAAAAAAGTCATTTAGCTTTCTGTAACCATGAAATGTCTGAAAAAATAAGGAATAAAATCACCATGAAAATGAAATAAAAATGTTAGGATATTTCTTTATGATCTCTATATCTTATTCCATTGAAAAAAGTAAGACCCTTTGAAATAAATGTACCTTGACGATTGGACATATGGCTCTAATTCCCTAACTTTCTATTTCTTAGTAGAATTTTGACTGAACTTACAAAGATATGTATTAAGGGCACAATTTTCAGATTTGGGCTTTGAATATTATAGTGAAGAACATTCTGATGAAATGTATAATATGGGTAGTAACATTTGCTATACTTTTTATGAATTCATGTCCTAATTTGTATTATTTATTGTCAGTTAAGTGTTATAGATTGTAAGTGTTATAGATATTTTTGTGCTTCTTTAAATTAAATAATGTCAGTATTTAATTGTAATATGAGGCCAGTGGTATTTTAACAAGTTACGTATCATTCAGGGGCATGTTAAATCCATTCTTAACTATTTTAACCTTTGGTTTTGAATATTAATGTTTTCCTCCATTAGTGATCTTTAAAGCCTTATATTTCAGCTTAAAAGGAGTTAACTTTAAGAAAGTTTCATTACTTTAAGAATGGGCTGCTTTAGATTCACTTTCCTTTTTCCAAAACATACATAATTTTTCATATTGATAAATTGGTATCCTTCTTTTTAAATTTACTAATGAACAAAAAAAAGCTTAGATAAAAATGGCATGACAAAAAAGTATGACATTCACTTATTTCAAATCAAAGAAAATGAATGCAACATAAAGTGCTTTAACTGAACAATGACAAGATACTAAAAGTAGAGCATGTAGAAATTGGTCATTTAGAATGGGTTATCGATTATTTGCCTATCAGTCCAAACTCACATATAATACCCCTATACTGAAAGCCTCATGTACCTGAAAAATGGCTACAAGGGCTAAATTAGCATGTTAATTAACACATAATTTTCATAGTAAAAGAAAACCTTCATTAACTGCTGACAATGGACCTGTGATCTTAATGTTAGTATCGAGGTAGCTTTTTTTCTTTTATCTTGGAGATAAATTTAGCAAGTAAGAGAAAGTGGCAGTTCTTTATTCACTACTACTTAGATCTTAATGTGGGCATTTTATTTGCCTGAAATTGAAGCATTTGCCTTTATGGAAAATGAAGTGCTTTAGTAAAACGAATAAGCATAATCCTATCAAATAAAATTTCTAAACAAGATTTTTACACTAAAGGAATTAAAAAGATATAAATTCTGGTGAGTAGAGAAGCCTTAAGTGCAATTCGGTCCTTTTAAACCAAGCAGCTGCAATTATTCCTAGTTGTTTCTATTTCACGATTTTTCTTCACAGTTTCAAAGAGAGGCTCTGTTCTATTCTGTTTCCTTATTTTGTATGTTAAGAAAATTTTTAGGTTTTTAGTTACTTTAACTATATGATTTCTTGTGAGGTAATTTTCCCTAGTGTCCTTTACACCTGGAAAAGTCATCCATTGCTTGAGCATCTCCCTGCTCAAATCCTAGAAGTCAGAGTAGGGCCAAAAGGGAAAGCAAGATTTACTCCTCATTTTCACAGTGCTTCTAACTTCCTTTTCTTCTGTTTATCGATGAGAAAGCAAGACTTAGAATTATATAGGTAATATATTTGATTTCTAGACATATCTGAACACTTGTGAGCATGTGTTTGATTTGGGGTTTGTTTTGGTTAGAATGGAATAATTTTTAACATTTTACTTTTAAAGAAATAGAAACATCCCTATAATATATTTATATTAAAATATGCATTAACATATTTATTCCCAAGTCTCAACTTTTGTCATTGAAATAGTACCATGTGAAAACTTGTAATACACTCATATAGTACTTATAGACATGATGCTGTAATAGATATGGTACTATAAGCTCTCAGGCCGGGAAGAGCCCTATCATTCTCTAGTTCTAGTTCTCTCCATTGTTCTCTATGGTCAATGCTTAAAATGATGCCATGTGACAGAGAAGGGATTTTCTAGTCTCACAAGGGAGAAATGAAGGATGAATTTGAAGTGTGAGAAATTGATTGGTTTAATAGTTCCATATCTTAAAGCTAGTTCAAGCATTAGAATTCTAAATCTGTCTGTGTGTGATAGGGTTCAGTGAGGAGATAGAAACTACATATTAATTTGAGCAAGAAGAGTCTAATGTGAAGAATTATTATTTATGACAAGGGTTGGACTAACTAATTATTGGCTAAGGTGTAGAAAGAACCAAAGGAATTGAGAATAATGGGCACATGGAGAGGCCTGAGGCGGGGGACCTAAGGAAAGACATTTTAAAGAAGGTCACTCACCCCCACATTGGGGCGCATGTCTCTTCTGAGAAGGCAGAACTGTGCCTCAGTGGATGGTGGAGAGGTTTTCTGAGGTGCTCACTCAGTTGTTCTCTGTAGTTGATACTTAAAATTCTGCCATACAACAGGAAAGGGTATTTTAGTTTCATAAGGAAGACAATAAAGGATGGATTTGGAGTTGTGAGATAATAGATTGATACCTATCTCACTGCTACTTTCTTAATCATTATGCTATACTGCCTTATACTTTCTTTACCTGGAAATGTGGCATTTAACAATAGAAAAGCACATAAGAGGAAGGTGAAAGGGAAATGTAATAAGGTTAAATGGAGGTTTATATTAGTCCCTCTCTTCTCTGAAATATATATTTGTACTGGGGATTGAATTTAGGACCTTGTGCTTTTGAGGAAGGTGGTGGAACCATTGAGCTAAATCCCCCACCCTTCTCTGAAATATTTCTTAGGCAGAGTCATTTCAGGTGCTTGGTAGACTGCTTCATTGAATCTTAGGACACTGACTTAGCAAACAAAACTAAGTTACAAACTGGAGGACCAAGGGCCATAACTGGACTTTTCTTATCTACTAGCTATGCATGTCCTGTATGGTTGATAAAGGTTTATTTGCAACTAAGAGCTTCTGTAGATAATCCAAATGCCTCTGCTTCCTTTACAGACTAAGACTTGAGCAAATCATTTAAATTCTTTGGGTCACAGTTTTCTTCATGTAAAAGGAAATAATAATAGGATTTACTTTCTAGGTGTGTTATGAAAATTAAGTGTGTTAATATTTTTAAAAACTTGAAACAATTTTTGGCACCTAATAAGTGTTATTTAAATGTTGGTCTGATCAAAAAAATCACTCAAAGCATATGCATTTTTATATTTTCTTAAAGACAGTCTAGGGATATTAATTCTTACAGTAGTTCCAGTTGATGCAGCTTTACATTTGCTTATAATATTTTTCTCAGATTAATGTGAGTCTGTTAATTAATGACATTTAAATATGTATAGATTGTAGAATATGTAATGTGAATGCTGTAGAGTGGTTATTTTAATTTCTTTTCTAAGGCTTTAACAAACACGCTTTAAACTGATAGCACTTGAAGGTAATATCAGTAAAGCCAGTACTCTTTAAGTTTTGCAAAGAACTTTGCAAGGAATTATCAACCATATATGACAGAAAACTCTGATTTTGGCCCTCAGCCCCCAGTTTGTAATTTCAGTTTTTGTTTGCTGAGTCAGTGTCCTAAAAGTCAAGATTTTTGGTAGCATAATTGATGAAAAAAAATTCATGTTTTCAATGTACTTCTTAGTATCAAATTAAATAGTTTGTAATTTGTTTCTTAAAAGCAAAATGTAAAACCTTCTGTAAAATATCTAAAACTTAAAATTTTTAAAATATTTCCTCTTTTTTCAAAAACAGAGAGACAAAAATATCATGAGTTGATCAAAAAGTCCCAGGCAATTGAAATGATATTTACACTCTACCCTCCTTGTGGTGCGCGTGTGGCCAATAACACCCGTATCAAGTCAACGTGGCTGAGGCCCATTGTCAATGGAGAAGAAGGATACAAATATATCGGTAAGATGCTCAGCTTTATTTTCTCGTAATAAAAAAATGATGGTTTCTGCTAAATAACTCCTATTCATCGTTAGATGGCATAGGGTGACATATAGGCCCTATAAAATGTTCCATGTGCTTCTTCTTAGAGGGTTTGCCTGCAATTTAAAAAGTGACCCTTTTGTGCTTTGGTGCCTTCTCGAGAATAGTGGAAACATGATGTGCTTAACCACTCACATTTGGGCTGTTTTTATTTTTGCATTGCTACAAGCAAAGCTGCTGCAAACATTCATGTACAAGACTATGTATTGATATATGTTTTTCTTTTAGCTACAGTGTTTTCCAAAGTGATTATACCATTTTAAGTTCTCCACCAGCAGAGATGCTGGAGCTCCATGTGTTCCACAGCTATATTTTTACTTGTTTTTCTAATTTTAGCCAGCCCCAAAGACATGTATTAGTATCCTAGTCTGGTTTGATTTGAATTTCTCTAGTAAATAATGTTATTTGACATCTTTTAATGTATTTATAATTTATGTGTATTTCTCATTAAAGCATCTGTTCTTTTGGCCATTGTTATATTGTTTAGAATTTTTAAGTTTTCCAAGTCCTTAGATATTCTGGGTGCAAATTCTTTAACACATATATGTTCGAAAACATGGTTTGTCTTTTCTTCCTTTCAATAATACCTTTTGAATAGACACTTTAAATTTTTTACTCTTTTTTTTTTTTTTTTTTTGGTACCGGGGATCAAACTCGGGTCCTTCCGCTTGTGAGGCAGGTGGCGAAACCACTGAGCTAGATCCCTGGCCCCTAGACACTTTTAATTTTGATGAAATCTATAATTTACTGTGGTATTCCTTTATGACTAATGCTTTTTTCTCATAGCAAACAAATATTGGCTGGACTTATAGCCAGAAAGTTTTCTTTTTTAAAGAACTTTTATAGTTTTATGCTTTATATTTCATGTATGGTAGGTTTTGAGTAAATTTTGTTCATGGTTCAAGGTGTAGATTGAAGGGTTTTTTTTTTTACATATTTATATCCAAAATTTTTAATGGTGCTTGTTGAAAAGACTGTCCTCTTACAAACTAACTTTGCACTTTTGTCAAAATCAAGTTTGCAAAGAAGGTATATACTTGGCAACCAAGGACAAAAGATGCACATTACAACCATGGTGACATACCTCTATTCATCTGTCAGATAGACTATAATAAAAAATATTAAAATCTAACGATACAAGATCTAACAAGGATGGCCAGGATATAGAACATACATTCTTGAGAGATTGCAACATGGTACAGCCACCTTGGAAATATTTCCACACTTTCTTATAAAATTAAACATACTTTAACCATAAAACTCAGTCATCCTACTCTTAGGAAAATTTCAAGGTAAACGAAAGCTTTATTTTATTTTTCTTACACAAACCTATACATAGGTCCATATAGCAGCATTATTCATAATTACCAAAAGCTGCAAATAACACAAATGTTCTTCAGCTGGTGAATGGATAAGCACAATTTGGCACATCAACACAGTAGTGCACCATAGAACAATAAATATGAAGGAATGAACTACTGATAAACAAAACATGGATGAATCTCAAATGCATCATGGTAAGTGAAAGAAGCCAGACTCAGAGACTGCATGTATTGTATGATTCCATTTAAATTACACTTTGGAAAAAAACAAAACTATAGGAACAAATATCAGGCCTGTGTTTGCCACAGCTCAATGTTGCTGGTAGGGTTCTATCAAGAGGCAGAATGAAGGAGTCTTAGAGTAACATACATTTTATTATAGGTAAAAAAATTTTAAATAACCAAAAAATGGAAAGAGTATTTATACAATTGGCTAACAGTCCCATAAAAAGGTGTGCCATCATTAGTCATTAGGAAAATGTAAATTAAACCACAGTGAAGCATTACCACACAGTTACCCAAATGGCTACAATGATAAGACTGGTCATACCAAGCATTGGCAATCATGTGTTAAAACTGGAGTACTAGTGTTATCCTAATATAAAATAGAACAGTGTGTAAAATAGTTTGATATTTTCTTAAAACGTCAAATATACAGCTAATCATATACCTACCATACAATTCAGCTGTTAGACTCCTATAGATGTAAGAAAAAAGAATGTGTCCATTCAAAAATTGTACAAATTTATAGAATCTTTTCTCGTAAAAGGCGTAAACTAGAAGCAACTCAAGTGCACATCTGAAGATGAATGCAAAGATATGATAAGCTCATGTAGAATACTGAGCAATATAAAAGAAAAAGCCTTGATAATATTGATACATGTAACAACTTGGATGAATCATGAAATAATTTTGCTGAGGGAAAAAAGCCAGACAAAAGAGAGTGTATATTGTATGAGTTCAACTGCATACAATTCTAGGAAATGTAAAATAATTGGTAGTGTCCAAAGGAGATGGGTTGTTGGAGTTGGGGGTGGAAGTGGGAATAATGGGTTAAAAAATTTAGGATGATGAAAACATTTTGATTGTGGTGATTTGTTTGTGGACATAGACGTGTCAAAACTCATCAAATGATACACTGTGTAGTTCATTTTTATTATTCCTGTCTCAATAAGGTTATAAAATGAAAGTCGAAAACATAAAGAACTAAGATAGTGAGACATTAATTTTGGCAATATTTTTGAAAGATATTCTCTTTAAGCATGAAAACTTAACCTTGTGTTTTAGAATTTACTTAAAGAGAATCATTGGCTGGAGATATGGTGCGGTGGCAATTTGCGAGGCCCTCATTTCGATCCCTAGCACCATAGTAAATAAATAAATAAATAAATAAATAAAAACTAACAGACAAACTCAGAAATTCATTGGAATTTCTTCTGACTGGTGCATGTGAAGGAGTACTTCAGTACTTAGTTCTATGGCAAACTACAGGAACAACAGGGAGAGAAAAAGAATATAATGAAAAAGAGTATGTTAAGTTCAGCAGTTTGGGTTCCATAACATGAATTGAGGCTCAGGTTGCTATGTATTTTTTCTTTGCAGTTTTCACCTAAAATATCTAGAAAATGTTCTATTTTGTCCTAAAGATTTGTGTTTGATGTCTAGACTCCATTCACAAATATTTTAAAATAAAACAAATAAGAAATATGCCAGTGGCTTTATGTTATACCTTGAGGACTCCATTTTCCAAGATTTTACGGTGATCTTTCCCCCGCTTCTCTCTTAGTAAGTGACCAGAGCCTTGCATCTCTTTGAATTACAGTTGTTATTTAATTGACTGACAAGTGAATTAAAGCATTTGCCTCTGAGAAGATTAGTTTATTACAGAAGTGCTTTCTGAAACTAAGTAACTCCTACTATAAACGTTTTAGGGAGGATAGCTCTGGGAATTTATGATGTGTTCCAATATTAATACTTCACGATGTAAGCACTCTTGTTTATTGATTTCCCTTTGTAGATTCAGAGATGTATTATCAGTAAGAACCAACAAATAGTTAACAGAGTCATAGATGCTCTATAAATACCTTGAATTCCTAACAAATTGTCTACTATTAACACTGCACTTTCTAAACATTCTCCTGGTTATCCATATTTTTATACTTCATAATTCTTACAACAGTGGCTTCCATATATGAAACTGGAACGCTGAGTGATAACTTTAATTTGCTTAAGGTACAAAAAGACTTTCTTCTGAATAACTTTTTAATCAGATCAAGTACAAAGCCTTTAATTTTTCCCCAGGAATACATATCTTGTCAAACTTAGCTCAGAAAGGCTTTTTTGGAAAGCTAGCCTATTAACACATCATCAGTTGTTTTTCCTTATAAACTCTGTCCTCGAGCTCCTCTGACCTTCTGGCCTGTCACAAAAACTAAGTTTGTTTCTGTCCTTCAGTACGCTTTTGCGACCTTGCTTAATATTCAACCTGGAAGCTGTAGATTACATTGTGGAACATCTTAAGTCTATAGCTCTTGGACTTCTAATGGATATACCATGAAGGGGTAGCTTAGTCATTATCTTTCAAGGAAATCATTTAGGAAATATAAATGGATGATTAAATCACTGTCTGAAACCAATGGTCCATTTTAATTGAAATCATATTGTATTACTTTAAGGTTTTGAATTAGTTCAGATCCCGAGTAATGAGCAAAGACCTCTAGCTCTACTGCTAGTCTTTTTAATATATAATTTGCAACACTTGGTATCATAAATTCTACTTACCCTTATAAGATATGTTATTTAAATTATGCAATTAACACCAAAACTTGATTACCTGCCTTAATCACTGTTTTGTTACTGATTTAAAAAGTACAAAGCATCATTTTATGTCATTCAGTTTGTTACACTGCTTTTAGGCAAGATTTGACACATATTCACCAAGTGAGACTCTATCCCAACCTTAAAGACTCCAATTACATAGTCGTTCTTGACATGCAAGTCTGACTTTTGTGTATCTTAGAATTATCAACTTTATAGTATAAATAAGCCTTTCTTTTCTTATACGCCCTTAAGTCCAGTTTAACTTTTTCAATATTCACAAAATAAAGGCTAAGCATAGATTATTATGACTGTCTTTTCTATAATTGACCATATAAAGTATTTTTAGAGGACCTCCTTGGAATCTGTGATTTTTTGACACTTCTCTAGGCATTTTTTTCATGTCTTTCCATTGTATTTTAGTGACAGAACTTGGAATAAGACTTGATAATCCAGTATGTGTGCAATTTATTATGACCGCAATCTTAGTTACTACTGCTTATATTTATCTTTTTAAAGCAATTTAAATGCACTTTACAATATTTACTTGTTCTTCTATGGATAAATGTTATCTCATTTATTGTCACATTTTCTTGTGACTGTTTGAAAGTGTGTAATTTATTTTACCTCTTAAATTTGCCCTAGTTTTTCTTTACGTCTTTGAAATATTTTTATTTGTTACTTTTGTCAAAATAAGCCACACCCATTCTTTGAGGGGTTCTATAGGATTATTATAAAATGAAAAACTGAAATTCTGACTTGAAAGGAACTATGTACATTTTATAACTGCTCAAATATAGGATATAATTTATTATGATTTGGATTAGCTTCAATATATTATAGTTATTTCATGTCAGGATTTACCTCTACTGTACGTTTTTGCTTGAGAAAAATAATGTAGTCACTAAAGAAAATATTTCATACCCGTCTGAACTTGGAAAGTTGTTTGAATATAAATCTGTTCATCTCTTCTTTACCAAAAATTTACTGTCAGTAGCCTCCACTTGCTGCTTCTTGAACTTTCTTCTTGTGTTCTTTGTTAAAGCCAAATGATGCAAATGTGTTTTCACAGTAAATGTAATTGTTTATGGGAAAAAGTTTTTATGTCTACATAGTTCAGTTGGTTAAAACTTTCAGTAGCAATATCCTCATAGGAATCATCCAAGAGAAAGATAAAAATGAGTGCTATACTCTATCTGATTAAAGTTTTTCAATTGTACTCAAGTTACTAAAACTTCTTTAGGTTGATGTATTAGGACTCCCTCATTTATTGGAAGAAAACTATTCTGTGTGAATTCCATTTTTCCTTAGACTTTATTGATAAAATCAGACATGAGTCTGCCACCCTCTAAACCCAATTTATCAAGCAGGTGGTAAGCATTTGAGGAAGAAGATACTAAGATGGCATCAGGTCTCTGATAAAGAGGTGCGGGTTTCACATTTCCAGCAATGTACACCTCAATGCTGTATTGCTGAACTCTTTAAAATAAAAATTGGAAGACTAATGTTTCAATATAACCCTTGCATCTAGTACTTAGCAACTATTAACTGAGTGCCTCCTCTATGTGTGGCAATAAAAACTGAGAAACAATTTAATCTTATTCCCTGCCCTAGCAGATCTAAAACAGTATCAGAGTTTGCTCTAGAAACCCCAGTGAGTGGTCCCATTGGTTCATGTGTCAAATAAAACATTGCCAAATGAGGGACTTCACAAGATTCTTGAGATTACATTTAAAAATTACAGAGGATGTCATTAACTTTCAGTATCTGAAATAAAAACACAAAGCCAAATTCACAGTCCACTGAGGAAGAGGAAGTTAGACTAGTGAAGCAATCTCTCTAAGCAAAGCAGACTGTTGATCTTATGTAGGTTTTTGGGGAAGCACCGAAACCAGCCTCAAAGATGGCCTCAGTGGCATATTTCCCTGTTTTCATGCTCTTGTGTGTTGCTTCATCAACAGTATATCAGGGTTGGCCTCTGTTAACAACCGAAGACAGCAGAGGTTATGGTACATCCTTTCTGAGGCTAGGTCATAAAATATTTTCTGGCTTCTGCCTTGTTCTCTCTTGAGTAAGTCGCTCTAAGGAAAACCAGCTGTCCTGTCATGAAGATACTCCAGCAGCCCTGTTGAGAGATCTATGTGGCACTGACCTGCGACCTGGTGCATACAGACATCAGGAACTGAGGTCTGTGAGATAATCCAGGGTAGAAGCAGAGCCACCAGCCCTAGTCTTTTGATGACTGATACTCTAGTAAGCCCTTGACTGAAATTTCCTGAGAGACCTTGGGCCCAACCCCAGCTTCCTGACTGTCAGAAGCCACTTAAGATAAATGTTTGTTGACTTAAGCTTCTAGTTTGGGGTAATTTGTAACAGAGCATTAGATGACTGATAGACATAGCATATAATTCAGTGATTGGTGGCTTTGGGCAATGAGAGTGAACAGAGGATTTTGTATGAGTTACTCAGGAAAGAGCTTTGGATTGGCTTTCAGAAATGTGTTACGAGAGTAAGAGTTTTATTCACTGGTTTACTTTCAAAAGTAGGATCTCTCATTGATTGGTTGGTATTAGTGAATTTAGTTGTCACTGATTTTTTTTTTTTTTTTTGGTACTGGGGATCGAACTTGGGTCCTTGCGCTTGCGCAGCAGGTGGCGAAATCACTGAGCTAAATCCCCGGCCCCAATTGTCACTGATTTTTAATAAAACGAATTCTAAACTAGTACTGAGATTCCTTTGACCTGTGCCTGTAGAATCATGATTGATTAAAGTTGTTTGAAAGGAACTTCTAGTTTGAATTTGTTTCTATAGGTGTGTTATTGTTGGCTTTTCTTAGGAGTATGGTGAAATGTTATTTTCAATAAATAGGCAAATGAAGAAAAAAATTATGTGTTGATTGATATAAAATAAACAATTAAATATAATTGTGAGCCAAATAAAGGAAATAACTACATCTGACAGTATAAGAGATGATTTTATGAAGAAGATGATATATGAATTTGTTATTGCACAATACAGTCCCCAGGTACACCAAGGAAGAAAGTGTTGTAGACAATAGGAAGAATGTGGGACAGTTATACATATGGAAACTTTGTTTTAAGAAAATTTTCTTTGTTTGTTTATATTCCTGCACAACCTAACCCAGGAGTCTTTTTTAAGACAGTGATTTTAATGTAGTCAGAGAAATTGGTGATGTAGTATAAAAAAGCAAATTAATCCTAATAATGCTTCAGAAACATATGCTCTTACTCTGTGTAGATATTTTAACATATATTTGTGTATATATATATATATATATATATATATATACGTGTACAGTTAGAGATTTTATGTTTACAATGAGAGGTTTTTGTATAAACCAATTTTATATATTTATATATATATATACACATACATACATATGGCTAGAGGTTAGAGTAACTTCTCATGTGTTACAGGTGTTTATATAATGTATTAGTTACTTTTCTCTTGTTGCTGAGACAAAATACCCGACACCCAAAGTTAAAGGAGGAAAGGTTTATTTAGCTTACGGTTCATAGAGATTTCAGTCCATAATCAGCTGGCTCCAAGGCAGGGTGGCACATGGCAGGGGGGCAACAGTTCATGGCTGCAGAAGATAGCAAAAGCAACAAGGGGATCTTAACAGCATCTTCCCGCCCCTTTTATTTTATCCAGACTATGGGGATTAAAGCAGTGCCATCCCAATCAATGTACTGATTTAGTAATCACACACCCTTAATCCCAGCATCACACACTCTAGATTCAGCCACCTCCGACAAAGCCACTTATGACCGTATGAGGGGTGGCTTCTAGACCCAAACCATAACATATAAGAAATCCAGTTTTGTAAGAGTGCAATAAAGAACTTGGAGGTTTTCATAAAAATGTCTTTACCTACTGAAAATTGATGCAAAAAGAAAATATCTTGAGAAGAATCTTACTCAAGCTCATTTACTTTTACTTTAGATGCTAAAGAAAGCATGTTCTTTTTTCAAGAGAAATTTCTCTTACAGCAATAGTTCTGAACTTTATTAGACCCAATATCCACTCTATGCAACAACTATCTTTTATGAAGTAAAATACATAGCTAATATAGTGATATAAATTACCTGGCACATAATTACTTCTATGTAAAAATATCATTATAACTAGACACTTATAAATTTATAATGTATATATTATATATTTATAATTAAAACAAAAATAAAATAGTGAAATATAATTTATATATAATTTTATATATAATTTATATAAAATTTATACATATTACATATATGTAAAATTATGTAGGTAGTACTGTCCATTAGAAATGATAAATAAAACAAAAGGCAATATATGAAAATATGTGCTTTAATATATAAATGCTAAGGCTTTACTATACTAATGAAATAGTCATATGCTTACAGATACACCATAAATGTGATGGCTATAAACACAGACTGATGCAGATGTTTTATATTTTTGGTTCAAATACTTTGAGAAATTTTACTTCAGGTGTTTGTGATTTTTGTAATGATGAACAGTTCTTGGTGGCATTCTGAATGTCAGTGTTTTACATTATTCTTATATAGAAAAGTTACTGTGCATTAAAATAATGCTTTCAAAATAGCTTTGTGTTTATATGAAAAAAGGAACTTAGATTTTATACTTAGATAAGTACAAACAAAATTTTCTCACATAAGGGTATATAGAATATTTGTTTAGGATGTGGAATTTGCTTTTGTTGCCCTGGACTCATCCTTTTATTAAATAACGTAGTGTATTGTAAGTCATTGAAGATCACACCAGTCATCATGCCAACCAATGCTACATTCTTAATAGGTTTTAAGGGCCGGGGATTTAGCTCAGTGGTGCTGATGCCTGCCTCACAAATGCAAGGTCCCGAGTTTGATCCCTGATACTAAAAAAAAAGTTTTAAAATCCCCTCAGTGAGGTCCCATATAGGAGAGGTCTTCTGTGCTAAGAATAAATATGTAATTATGTTTATATATATGCATTATATATATATATATATTATTTATATAGAGAGAAACATACCTTTAAGGTATATTACATAGTTCTAAATTTAAAAAAATATAAATATATTTAAAACCAAAAATCAATTACAATTTGAGTTCATTGACCAGGGGGTGAATGTGTTTGAAAAGCTTAGCAGTTCCTGTTATCTACTACCATTATTGTGATGGTTAGTTTCGTGATTCACCTCAGCTAAGCTAAGAGGTACTCAGGTAGCTTTAAATATAATATCTGTGTGTACCTGTGATTAGCTTCCCAAAATAGATTAGTATTTGAATCAGTAGACCAAGTCATGAAAAATTATCTTTACTAATGCAGGCCGACATCTTCCAATCCACTAAGGGCCTGAATAGAGCAACAATGGAAAAAGGACAACTTCCATCTTCCATTGAGCTGGAACATTCATATTCTCTTACTGGTATCTTGGTTCTTGTGCCTTTAGGCTCAGACCAGGATTTAACACTCTTAGCCTCCACTTGAAAATCAGACTGGAATTTATACCATTGGTTCCCCTCTTTCTCAGGCCTTCAAGCTGTACCAAACCACCATTTTTTCTAGGCCTTCAGACTGCAGATTGAGGATTGTGGGCTCTCTCAGTCATCAGAATGGCGTGAGCCAGTCACAAAACATCACTTTCTGTCTACTTTGTTCTTCTGGTTCTATTCTTCTGGGAACACTGACTAATTCAACTGCTGCAATGGTAAAATGGTATAGTGAATTTATTTTTATTTTTAAAGTTTAGCTTATTAGTACATGAGTGCAGTACATAATGTTTACATTCCTTCTGGGATGTTGATACCTGTACATAACACATTTTGATTCCTTTTTCCATCCTTTTACCCTTCCCTCCTTAGTTAATATTTATTCACTTCATAATTTTTTAAAATTCTGAGCTCTCTATATTTCATGCATTTTCTCATTTCATCTTAGTAATCTAAATGATAGATGCCATTACTCATTTGACAGAGAAGGATAGCACACACTTCTGTTTTGTGGGGCAGCCAGATTCGGCTCCATCATTTGACCTTAGAGGAAATGCTTACTACTTTCCTGTAAACTGCAACAAATACAGTGATTTATTTTGATGGAGATGGTTTTGAGTTATCAAGAAAATATTAAATTATGAATAGTTTATTCATTTATAATTCAGTGAAATGTGTGTAATAATTTATCTTAACATAATAATGCACACATCTTTATTTATAAGGGTGGTAATTACAGCTTTATAATTATAGTAAATGTTGAAACAATTCAAATGCTCCATATTAAGGAAATTATTAAATAAATATGATTCATAAATAATATAAAATTTTGTTACTAAATATTTACTTATATGGAAATATGAAAAATATTTTTAATGAAAAAATGTTACAGAAGGACATGGTATAAGACATTTTCACATATTTAAATAAACTATGTAAAATATACATATTTTAATCTCTAAATTGTATCAATCCACTTGACTTTATTTGCTTTTTTTTCCCCATTAAGTTTATTGGTACATTTTAGGTATAAAATACAGTTACATTCATCATTGGGATCGTGTACCATTACATGATGTATCTTGGTTCTTATTTTTTCCCCTTCCCCTGCCTTCCCTTCACCACCTAAACCCTTCCCTATTTGCAAAGACTTTGTTTCCATGGTTTTTTTCCTTTTCTCATATTTTTTTCTTTTCTCTTCCTTCCTTTCCCCTACCCCTCCCACTTCCCCTGCTCCTTTAGACTTTTTCTTCCTATTACACAATATCAATTATATATTTTTAAAATTACAATATCAAGATCTAGGAGACATTACCACAGATTTTACAGAATTTAAAAGGATATAGAAAGCATATTACAAAAATCTTTTTTGAAATAAAATTTGACAACTTCTAAGAAGTACCTTGGAAGACAAATTAATGAAACTAACTCTGGAGGAAATACAAAATTTGAATAGCACCTATTAAAGAAAGTATATTCCTAGCCTGAAAACCTACCTATATGACAACAACAGGCTCATATACATTTTAACTGATAAATTATATCAAACATTTAAAGCAGAAAAAGAAGAAACACTTCTCCCCTCATTTTAGGAAATCAACATTGTGCTAATACTAAAATTGGATAAAGATAATAGAAGAAAAATGTATGAACATAGATAAAAATTCGTTTAACAAAACAAACTATTAGAAGTCAGATCTGGCAGTATGTAGAAACTGGTTTTATTATAGGGATGGCAGTGTTGGTTCAGCATTGCAAGGTCCATCCCCAAAAGTCATCCTTTTAACAGAGGAAAGGAAAAAACCATATGATCCTGTCAGTAGTTGCAGAAAAAGTATCAGGCTAAATTCTACAGCTGTTCATGGTAAAAGCTATCAGGAGATGAGAAGTAGAACAGAACCTTCTCAACAGTTAAGCCATGTACTCCATACTTCCAGCAAAAACACCTTATATGAATGGAGAAGATACAATGCTTTCTCCCTAAGGTGGGGAACAAGGGCAGATATGCCTACTCTTCATCTGTCCATTAAACTTTGAAACATAGGCCCAAACCAAAATAGTCTGGCAATAAAATGACCCAATTAGGATAGGATTGGCAAAGTAGAAGCAAAATCTTTATATGTAGATGAAATGATCATCTACAGAGAAAATACTAAGAAATCTCTAGGAACCCCTAGAACTTGTACTTGAATTTAGCAAGATTAGAAAAAACAAGGTATATATAAATATTCAGGTCTATGTATACTTGCTATAAATGAGGAATTGGATATCGAAATTTAAAAATTATGTAGGAGTACAAAGGACCTAGAAAAGTAAAAAGAAAAAAAAAACAGTGTTGGAAGACATTTAGAATCTAATTTTAAGACTTCTTCTAAAGCTACAGTAATCAAGGCAGTGTTGGTGTAAACAAAGACATATAGATCATTGGAATAAAAGAGAAAATCTAGAAATAGAACCACACATATATGATCCACTGAGTTTTGAAAGATTATTTAACATTAATATTTTATACAAAAACTCAATTCAAGAGCCGAGGAAAAGATAGTGTTTTCAGCAAATGGCAGTAGAACACTTGGTATATGTATGTAAAAAATTAACCTCAACCCTTTATTTATATACATAAAAATAACTTGAAAGGATCTATGAACCTAAATAGGAAAGACTAAAACTATAAAACTTTAAGGAGAAATTATAAGGGAAAATGGTTATGAATTTAGGATAGGCAAAAATTTCCAAGGATATAAAAAAACATGATGTATAAAAGAAAAAATTGATAAATGAGATTCCATCAAAATTTGGAATTCTAAATGGCATCATTAAGAAAATGAAAAGTAGTCCTTAACCAGACCATATTTATAATGCATATAACCTATGACTAGAATATATAAAGAACTCTTACAGCTCATTAATAGACAACTCAATTAAAAAAGTAGACACCAGAAGATAAATAGCCAGTACAGGACAAGGAAAGGTGTGCAACACTAGAATCAGAAAAATACTAATCAGTACAATAACAAGATTGAAGTATATACTCATTAGGGAGATGAAGTTAAAAGTTGTAAAAGAACAAATGTCAGCTTAGGTGTGAACCAGTTAGAACTAATACTGCTAATGTGAATGTAAAATGATAAAACCATTTTGGAAAACAATATGGAAATTTCTCATATTACTGTTAAGAACCCACAGTTCTGTTCTTAAGTTTTTACTTAAGAGGAATGAAGACGCATGTTCACAATTGATTTGTGCATACAAGTTGAGTATCCCTTATCTGAAATTCTTGGGACCAGAGTGTTTCAGATTTTCACTTGAAATCCACTTGATCTGCAAAGAGGACAGCTACTCCTGCTTTTTTTTTCAGGCTCCTGTCACATGGAGTATTGTTTTCCACACTTTCACTTTGAGTCTATGAGTTTCTTTCTTAATTAAATGTGTTTCTCAAGACGTAGGGGTGAAGGGAGGGGAAGGGGAAAGGAAAGAAGGGAAAGGAAAAATTATGAGAAAAGAAAAAATAATGGAAATATTGTCTATGTAAATAGGGAAGGGCGGAGGGGGTGAAGGGCGCACAGGTCATGGGGAAAAAAATAAGAACCAAGATACATCATGTACAGGTACAAACACCCAATGATAAATGTAAACGAATTGTATACCTAAAATGTACCAATAAAAGAACCTAAGGGGGGGAAAAAAAAAAGAACAATACACTTTGTAATCATTCCCCCCATGATACTTATTAAACAATAAAAAGGACAAAAAAACCCCCACATCTTTGTGAAAGTTCTCTAATATGAATTAACCATAATTTCTTACACAGCAACACTACAGAATAAATATCTGGATTTGCCTCTGCTTACTAAATAATAATGTTCCAGATATTATACTACTTTTCAAATATAACGTGCGAAATTGAGGGCAAAAGAACTCTTACTTATCTCTGAGTCATCTCTTTCAATAGACTCATTCTCTGGAGTCTGGCTCCCCTGTCCAGGGTGCCTGGCAGAGAGAAAAAGGAACCACAGACAGCACCAATCTGAATGGAAATCCCCCTTCAAACATTAGTATAAAGACACAATGAGCCAAGATGGGTTCTTAACAATAAAATTCCAAGCAACACAAGAAGACAAGCTACAGACAGGGCCTGGAGAAGTCAGACAAACCCAGTCCCCTTTAATATGCAAAAGTGAATCCCTACATGTAGCCATTCATTCTTGCAGGAAGCACCCATGGCCCTCCTAGAATCACAAGTACAGGGCTGAGTTTTAGCTGTGAAAAGCTTGGCTCTCTTACCTGTGCCAGCCTGCAGCTCCCTCCTCCTATTTCAATTTGGGACAGGCAGGCAGAGCTGTCTCTGCAGTTCTGCTAATGGGGCAGCCACCTGGGTTTCAGTTGCCATAAGAGCTTGGCCACTGAGCATGTTCCCCTACCCAGCTGCAGGCTAGGCTGGGCGAACACCTTCCTCCTCCCCAGCATAGAAGTGGGACCAGGACAGCACCTCCCAGCTTCCAGTGTTGTATTAGTACTAACCTCAGGCAGTGGGAGAGAAAACTAAAATTGCCCTAAGGAGCTTTAACAAAAACAGAGATTAAGGATCAAAAGGATGAGGATGAAAAGGCTCTTAAGTGTCACTGAATGGCAGGAATTAGGCCACCAAGGCAAAAGGGTAAAAAGAAGACCTACTGGTATCCACATTCACCCCGAGGCTCTTAGCCCAAGGTCTTTGGAGGCAAGGTGGGAGGAAGAGCTTGGGCTATAGGACTGGCTATGTATCCAGCTCTGCCATTTCCAAGCTGGGTGTGGCCTTGAGCAAGTCTTTGTTCTCTACAGCTTTCTCCTGTACAAGATAGGGATAACTGCTATGCCTACAGCATAGGTCAGGGCAAGAATTACATTTTTGGCACATAGAAAACACTTACAAAACGTAACTATCAAGTATAATAGAGCCCAAGAAAGCCTACAGACACAAACACACCTCTTTCACCTTGAGATCAGGGAAAGAAGCTACTTCCTTTCTTTTAGTTCTTATTCTTACCAGTTTGTTTGCTTTAACTGAAGCTCCTAAAATGCTTTCTATACATGACTTAGTTTTTAATTTGCCTAAAGTCAAGCACAGAAAATAAATCTACACAAAGGAGCCAATCACCCTCACTGGAGGAAAGATAGCCTATTTAATAAATAGCGTTGGAAAAATAGGATTTGAATGTGCCAAAGATTAAAACTAGACCCATACTTATCACCATGCACTAAACTAAGATCAAAGTAGATTAAAGATCTAAATATTAAAACAAAAACACTAAACTTGCTGGAAGATAAGTTAGGTAGAACTCTTGGAGACATTGGCATGGGAAAAGACTTTATGAACAAACCTCAGTAGCATAGGCACTAGCACAAGGAATCAACAACTGGGATCTCATCTTATTAAAAAGCTTCTGCACTGCAAGTGAAACCACCAACAGAGCTAAGAGACAACCTACAATGTGGGAAAAAATTTTTACCAGCTGTTCCTTAGACAAAGGTCTACTATCTAGAATATATAAAGAACTGAAAAACATCAGACTCCCCAAATTTAAAGAACCAATTCAACAATGGGCATCTGAAACTAACAGACATTTCTCAGACAAAGAAGTAAAAGCAGCAAATAAGTGTATGAAAAAATGTTCAGCATCACTGATCATTCAAGGGATGCAGATGAAAACAACAGTGAGATTCCACCTCACCCCAGAAAGAATGGCTGCTATTAAGAAGTCAACCAATAACAAATGCTGGTGGGAGTGTGGGGAGAAAGGAACCCTTCTCCATTGTTGGTGGGAATGCAGACTGGTGCAACCACTGTGAAAATCAGTATGGAGAGACCTCAAAGAACTAGGGCTACAGGTCCCATTCGACCTAGCAATTCCTTTGCTGGGTATCTTCCTCAAAGAATTAAAAGAATCATATCACAGTGATATATGTGCACCCATGTTCATAGCAGCACAGTTCATAATAGCTAAGGCTTGGAAACAGCCCAAGTGGCCATCAACTGGAAACTGGATAAAGAAGATGTGGTGGTTTGTTTTTTTATATATAAAATGGAGTACTACTCAGCCATAAAGAATGAGAAACTAGAGACATTTATAGCTAAATGAATGCATATTGAGACCATACTCTTAAGTGAAATAAATAGGACACACATGTACTGAATAGTTTCTCTGGTGTGAGAAACTGAAAGTGTAAATAAGGATTAAAATGATTAAAATGAATAACTGATAATTTGAAATAGGAAGAAAAGGTCCAAAGGAGAAGGGTAAGTGGGAGGGGAAGGGGAAAAGAAAGAAGGGAAGGGAAAAATTATAAGAAAAGGAAAAAATGGAAACAAAATGTTTGTAAATAGGGAAGGGTGGAGGGAGTGAAGGGAGGACAGGGAATGGGGAAAAAATAAGAACCAAGATACATCATGTACAGGTGCAAGTACCCAATGATAAAAGTAAATGTATTGTATACCTAAAATGTACCAATAAAAGAATTTAAGCCAAAAAATATGTGTTTCCTATATGCAGCATATTGTTGGATCTTGCTTCTTGACCCATTCTGCCAGTCTATTTCTTGTGATTGGTGAACTGAGACCATTAACATTGATGTTTATAATTTATACATATTGACTTTATCATTCTCATGACTTTTCCTGTTTGTTGGATTCTCCCCTTTTGTGTTTAATTTCTTGTTGCACACGATGGATTCATTCTGCTGGGCTTCCTGGGGTTGTGATCCTTGTTGTCTTTTCCTAGGATATTGTCTAAAATTTTTTGGAGTGCTGCTTTGGTATTCATGAAGTTCCTAAGGTACTCTTTGTCATGAATGTATCTTGTTTCTCCATCAATTTTGAAAGATAATTTTGGTACATCAATCTGGGTTGGAGGTTGTTTTCTTTTAGGGCTTGAAATACATCACTCCAATCTCTTCTTGCCTTGAGAGTTTGCATGGAGAAGTCTGCTGTGATTCTGATGGATTTCCTTTGTATGTGATTTGTTTCTTTTCTCTAACTGCTTGTAGAATTTTGTTCTTCTGTTGGGTTTCTGGAATCTTAACTATTATATGCCTATGTGTAGACTTTTTTTGATCATGGCTAGTTGGAGTCCTATATGTCTCACTTATCTGTATGTCAAGTTCTTTTCTCCTGCTGAGGAAGTTTTCTGCCATCACTTCTGTGAACAGTTTTTTAAATCTTCTGCACTCTCTCCTGTTTCTGCATTGACTCTGATCAGTGTTATGTTATTCTTCTTTGCATCATCTAGCAGCTGCTGAATTGATTTCTTGTGGTCCCTTACAATTTTAAAGCAATTTTTTTTTCCTGGTCACTAATTGCAATCTTATCTTCTATATCTGAAATTCTGTCCTCACATTGGCTCATTCTGCTGCATAAACTTTGAATGGAGTTTTTAATCTCCTGGAAATCTGTTTGCATCTGTTTTATGGATTCCATTTGTTTCCTATATTGGGATTCCATCATGTTCCTCAGATCCTCTATTTTTTTAATCTGTGTCCTCTCTAGATTTATTAATCATGTCTTGCACTATGAGCACAATCTGTGTTGTTATGTGAGAAATTATTTCTGATTTCATTTTTTCCAGATCCTCTTTTGTTACCAGTTCAGGGAGTCCTGGAGGTTATCACAGTGTTCCATCTCATTTCCCTTTGGGGTTGTTTTATGTGATCTGGAAGTCTGGTTTTGAAACTTGTTTATGTGTCTTCTCATTTCAATGGGGGGAGTGGTGGTTGCTGCTGGTGCCCACACAGCTCACCTCCTGTGTGCTGGCAGGGGTGTTACGGTGGCTTGGAAGCCTCCTCCTGTGTGCGGTGATCGGCTTACCTCCTCTGTGCTGGTGGGGGTGGTACAGTGGCCTGGAAGCCTCCTCCTGTTCACTGGGAGCGGGTCACCTTCTCTGTGCTGGCAGGGGTCGTATGGCTGCCTGGAAGCCTCCTCCTGTGCCCTGGGAGCACCTTTATTTGCTATTTTAATGTGCCTGAATTATTACTTTCTTTATATATACTACACAATTTGATGCAGATATCTTACTTGATAATTAAAAGTTGGGGCTTGAGGAATACCAGTTGGAACCACTATGTGTATTCCATATTCTCAAATTTATTTATTCATTTATTTATTTTTCTGTTACCGGGGATTGAACTCAGGACTTTGTACTTGCCAGGCAGCCTGCCCCATATTCTCAAATTTAAAAATTAAAAAAACCTGCTTTCATATTGTTTTTAGTTGATGGATTTGCCTCTAATTTTTTTTTTGTATTTGCTATACTGAAAATAGTATTTGTCATGTGAAAGTAAAATAAAGGAGAAAGTAACAAAGCCATTTTATTGGGGTTTTTTTTGAGGGTGTAGTTCACTTTCTTTTTTTTTGTTTTATTAGTACATCTTCACAGTACATAATTATTACATTCACAGTAGGGGATTGGGACATGTCCATAACACATTGCAATTCCTTCCTTTTCCCACATCCCACATTCCCCTTTTATTTTTCCTGCATCAGATATATTCATTTATCTTCTAAGACCTTATAAAGTTAATTATTATATATACAGATTGAAAGTCAGACAAATAGGCCAAAGAAAATATAAAACATGTAAGACAATAGTATCGTCAAGGTATATTTTTAGGTACATTCTTTACACTGCATTACAATATCTTTTTCTTTGTTTTTTTCTTTGTTTTTTTCTTTTATTTTAAATTAAATTCTTTTATTGGTACATTGTAGGTATACAACACAATTACATTTCTCATTGGGAATTGTACCTTTACATAATGCATCTTGGTTCTTATTTTTTCCCCATTCCTAGCCCTCCCTTCACCCCCTCCACCCTTCCCTATTAACAAAGACTTTATTTCCATTTTTTTCATTTCTCAGCATTTTTCCTTTCCCTTCTTTCCTTTCCCCTGTCCCTCCCACTACCCCTACTCCTTTGCACCCTTTCTTCCTATTTTGCATTATCGATTATTCATTCTAATCATTGGTACATTTTAGGAATACAATATAATGACATTCATCATTGGAAATTTGCACCTTTACATATTCTCTCTTGGTTCTTATTTTTCACCCTTGCCCAGCCCTCCCTTCAACCCCTCCATTCCTCCCTATTTACAAAGATTTTGTTCTTATTTTTCCATTTTCTCATATTAATCCCATTCCCTTCTATCCTTTCCCCTAGCCCTCCCACTTCCTTCCCCTTTGCCCATTTTCTTCCTATTTCACATTACCTATTATACATTTAGTCCTTATTTATACTTTCAGTTTCTCAAACCAGAGAAACTATTCAGTATTTATACATGTGTGTACTATTTATTTCACTTAAGAGTATCGCCTTTATGTGCATCCACTTAGCTATAAATGTCTCTAATTTCTCATTTTTTATGGCTGAGTAGTACTCCATTTTATTAAAAAAACCACATTTTTTTTATCCAGTCTCCAGTTGATGGGCATTTGGGCTGTTTCCAAGTTTTAGCTATCACAAAATGTGCTGCTATGAACATGGGCACACATATATCATTGTGATATGATTCTTTTAATTTTGGGGGGAAGATCCCCAGCAGTGGAACAGTGGGGTCAAATGGGCCTTGCAGTCCTAGTTCTTTGAGATATCTCCATACTGATTTCCACAGTGGTTGCACCAGTCTACACTCCCACCAGCAGTGGAACAGGGTTTCTCTTTCCCCACAGCCCTGCCAGCATTTGTTATTGGTTGATTTCATGATAGCAGCCATTCTTTCTGGAGTGAGGTGGAACCTCAGCATTGTTTTCATTTGCATCTCTCGAATGACTAGTGATGTTGAACATTTTTTCATGTCTTTCTTTCCTGTTTCTACTTCCTTGTCTGAGAAATGTCTGTACATTTCAGCTGCCCATTTTCGGATTGGGTCTTTAAATTTGGGAGGTCTGATCTTTTTAAGTTCTTTATAGATTCGAGATAGTAGACCTTTCCCTGAGGAAGAGCAGGTGACGATTTTTTCCCACATTGTGGGTTGTCTCTTCACACTGCTAGTGGTTTCTCTTGCTGTGCAGAAGCCTTTTAATAAGAAGAGATCCCACTTGTTGATTGTTTGTGCTAGTTCACGGGCAACTGAGGTTTTGTTCATAAAATCTTATCCTACAACGATATCTTCAAGGGTTCTACCTAATCCATGTTCCAACTGGTTCAGAGTTTCTATTTTAATATTTAGATCTTTAATCCATTTTGATTTTAGTTTAGTGCATGGTGAGAGATACAGGTCTATTTTTAATCTTTGGCAAGTTGAAGCCCAATTTTTCCAGCATCATTTATTAAAGAGGCTATCTTTCCTCCAGTGAGGGTGTTTGGCTCCTTTGTCAAAGATGAGATGGCTGAGTGTGTCTGGCGTTATTTCTGCACCTTCTAATCTGTTCCACTGGTCCTCAGGTCTGTTTCTTTGCCAGTACCATGTTGTTTTTATCACAGTAGCTTTGTAGTAGAGTTTCAGGTTGGGGATTGTGATACCCCCTGCCATGTCTCTGTTACCTAGAATTGCTTTTGCTATTCTGGGTCTCTTCTTGTTCCAAATGAATTTTTGGATTGTTTTCTCAAGGTCTATGAAGTATGCTGCTGGGATCTCAATTGGAATTGCATTAAATCTATATAGCAGTTTTGGAAGTATGGCCATTTTCACTCTATTAATCCTTCCTACCCAGGAGCAGGGGATGTCTGTCCATTTTCTGATATCATCTTCAATCTCTCTTTTCAGAGTGCCATAGTTTTCAGAGAAGAGGTCTTTGATTTCTTTCATTAGGATGATTCCTAAGTATTTCAGTTTTTTGGATGCTATTGTGAAAGGAATTGTTTGCCCTATGTCTCTCTTAGTGAGTCTGTTGTTCATGTAGAGGAAAGCTATTGATTTTTGTGTGTTGACCTTGTAATCAGCTACTTGACTGAATTTGGTTATTAAGTCTAGAAGCCTTTTGGTGGAGTTCTTGGGGTCTTCTATATAGAGTATCATGTCATCTGCAAATAATGACAGTTGGACTTCTTCATTACCTATCTTTATTCCTTTTATTTCTTTCTCTTGTCTAATTGCCATGGCTAATGTTTCCAGAACTACATTGAACAAGAGTGGTGATAGTGGACATCCTTCTCTTGTTCCTGATTTTAGTGTGAAGGATTTCAGTTTTTGACCATTTAGTATGATATTGGCTGTTGGTTTTTCATAGATGGCTTCTCTCAGTTTGAGGTAGAGACCATCTATTCCAATTTTTTGTAGGGTTTTTATCATAAATGCATGTTGGATTTTGTCAAATGCTTTTTCTGCATCTATGGAGATAATCATATGGTTTTTGTCCTTTGCTCTGTTGATATAGTGTATTACATTGATTGATTTTCATATATTGAACCATCCCTGCATCCCTGGGATGAATCCCACTTGATCAGGGTGTATGATCTTCTTGATGATCTTCTGCATTCTGTTTGCCAGTATCTTATTAAGGATTTTTGCATCTATGTTCATTAGTGAGATTGGCCTATAGTTCTCCTTTTTGGTTGGGTCTTTCTCTGCTTTGGGGATCAAGGTGATGCTTGCTTCCAGGAATGAATTTGGGAGTATTGCTTCCCTTTCAATTTCATTGAAGAGTTTAAACAGTAGTGGCAGCAGTTCCTCTCTAAATGTCTTGTAGAATTCAGCAGTGAAGCCATCAGGGCCCAGGCTTTTCTTAGTTGATAAGTTTTTAATTACATTTTCAATTTCATTGGTTGATATTGAGTTGTTCAGAATTTTTAGGTCTTCTTCGTTGAGCTTTGGTAATTCATATGTATCTAGGAATCTGTCCATTTCTTCTATGTTGTCCATCTTATTGACTTATAGGTTCTGGAAGTAGGTATTGATGATCCTCTGGATTTCTGGTAGGTCTGTTGTAATTTCATCCTTTTCATTCCTAATTGCATGGATTTGGGCCTTTTCTTTCCTTTTTCTGACAAGGTTGGGTAAAGGTTTGTCAATTTTGTTGACTCTTTCGAAGAACCAACTCTTGGCTTCATCGATTCTTTGTATCGTTCTAGTCTTCATTGCATTGGTTTCTGCCTTGATCTTTATAATTTCCTCCCTTCTGTGGGCTTTGGGTTTGTCCTACTCTTTTTTTTTTCTTTAAGCTTGAGGTTCAGCATCAGGTTGTTTAGTTGGGCTCGCTCTGTTTTCCCAATATGAGTATTCACTGCTATGAATTTCCCTTGTAAGACCACTTTCATTATGTCCCATAGATTCCGATATGTTCTATTGTCATTGTCCATTTAATTGTAGGAACTGTCTGATTTCTTCTTTAATTTCCTCAGTGACCCATTGGTTATTCAGAAGTGTGTAGTGCAATTTCCATGTGTTTATGAAATTCTTGTGGTTTCTTTTGCTATGGATATCCAATTTCATCGCACTATGGTCTGATAATATACAGGGGATAACTTAAATTCCTTTGCACTTACTTAAACATGTTCTTTGAGAATGTGTGTGGTCTATTTTAGAGAATGACCCATGTACAGCTGAAAAGAATGTATATTCTGATTTGAACACTCTGTAAACATGTGTTAAGTTCATTTGTTCAAGAGTTTGACTGAATTCTAGTATTTGATTGTTTATTTTTTGTCTATTTGATCTATCTATTTGTGACAGTGTGATATTGAAGTCCCCAACTATTACTGTATTACTGCTTATTTGATTTTTCATATCCGTATTATTTTTATATAGTTGGGCGCACTAGTGTTTGGTGCATAGATATTTATGATTGTCATCTCTTCCTCTTGGATTCTTCCCTTTACAAGGATGTAGTGTCCTTCTTTGTCTCTCTTAATCAGTGTTGGTTTCAAATACACTTAATCTGCAAAGAAGATAGCTACTCCTGCTTTTTTTCAGGTTTCTGATGCATGGAGTATTGTTTTCCACCCTTTAACTTTCAGTCTGTGAGTTTCTTTTTGATTTAACTGTGTTTCTTGTACGCAACATATTGTTAGATATTGCTTCTTGACCCATTCTGCCAGTCTATTTCTTTTGATTGGTGAATTGAGACCATTAACATTGATGGTTATAACTGAAACATATTGACTTGTCATTGCCATGCCTTTTTCTTTTTGTTGGGTTCTCCCCCTTTATATTTAATTTCTTGTCATGCCAGATGAGTTCATTCTGCTTTGCTTCCTGGGGTTGTGATTCTCAATGTCTGTCCCTAGGATATTGTGTAAAATTCTTTGGAGTGCTGGTTTGGCATTCACAAAGTTCCTAAGGTGCTCTTTGTCATGAAAGTATCTTATTTCTCCATCCATTTTGAAAGATAGTTTTGTAGGGTACATCAGTCTGGGTTGGAGGCTGTTTTCTTTTAGGGCTTGGAATATGTCACTCCAAGCTCTTCTTGCCTTGATGGTTTGTGTTGAGAAGTCTGGTGTGATTCTGATGGGCTTTCCTTTGTATGTGATTTGTTTCTTTTCCTCTGACTGCTTGGAGAACTTTGTTCTTCTGTTGTGTTTCTGGAATCTTAACAATTATATGCCTATGTGTAGATTTTTTTTGATCAAGGCTATTTGGGGTCCTATATGCCTCACTTATCTGTATTTCAAGCTCTTTTCCCCTGCTTGGGAGGTTTTCTGCCATTATTTCTGTGAAGAGATTTTTTATGTCATCTCCACTCTCTCCTGTTTCTTCATTGAGCCCAGTCAGTCTTATGTTATTCTTCTTTGCATTATCTAGCAGCTGCTGGATTGATTTCTCATGTTCTCTTATAAGTTTGAAGCAATTTTTCTTTTCCTGGTCACTAATTGCAATCTTATCTTCTGTATCTTAAATTCTGTTCTCACATTGGCTCATTCTGCTGTATAGACTTTCAGTGGAGTTTTTCATGTCCTGGAAATGTATTTGCATGTGTTTTATGGATTCCATTTGTTTCTTATGTTGGGATTCCATCATTTTTCTGAGCTTCTCTCTAGATTTATTAATCATGTCTTGCACTAGGGGCACAATTTCTCCTGTTATCTGAGAAATTATTTCTGATTTCATTATTTCCAGATCCCCTTTTGTTGCCAGTTCAGTGGGTCCAGGTGGTTGAGTATCAGAGTGTTCCATCTCATTTCCTTTTGGGGTTGCTGTAGGTGATCTGGAAGTCTGGTTTTGAGACTTATTTACATGTTTTTTCATTTCGACTGGGGCAGGGGGCTGTTAGCACCTGCACAGATTACCTCCTCTGAGCTGGGATAGGTGGGACAGGGGCCGGGAGCAGCCATAGGGATGGTGACCCAAAAGCCCTTTCCTGTGGGCTGGGAGCCGCGGGAGGGATGGTGGCCCGGAAGCCCCTTCCTCTGGACCAGGAGCAGTGGGATGGTGCCTCAGAAGCCCCTACCTCTGGGCCGGGAGCGGTGGGAGGGATGGTGGCCTGGAAGCCCCTTCCTCTGGGCCAGGAGCAGCGGGACAGGAGGTGGCCCAAAAGCCCTTTCCTCTGGGCTGCGAGCAGCGGGAGGGATGGTGGCCGGGAAGCCCCTTCCTCTGGACCAGGAGCAGTGGGATGGTACCTCAGAAGCCCCTACCTCTGGGCCGGGAGCAGCGGGACTCAGTACCTTGGTCTGGTGGTCTGGTGTCCGCTGCATCTTTGTAGTGTGGAACCAGGTGGCTGCCTGTCTGCAGCCGGGTAATTCGGGGTCTGACTTGGGACCTTGGTAGGGCATGCACAGACCTGCCTGTCTGCAGTGGGCTGATTCGGTGTGTTCTGTGCCACAATATCTTTTTCTTTACTTTTTTCCTATTATCTGGCTTTATTTTGTACTTTACATATATATCTATAGATATGTATCTATAGATATATTGACTTTTTCATATAAAAGAACATTATGGTCTCAAGATGCGTCCATTTTCCTACAAAGGACTGAAGTTTATCCTTTTTATGGCAGAGTAGTACACCATTGTGGATAAATACTACATTTTTATTCCACTCATCTGTTGATGAACGTATAAGCTGTTTCAGAGATTTAGCTATTGTGAATCATGGTGCTATAAACATGAGCATGCATACATCAGTGTGATATGATGTCTTTAGCTCTTTGGGGAAGACATCTAGGAGAGAAATAGGTGGGTCAAATGGAATTTATACTTTTAGTTTTTTAATTTTTTGAGAAATCTCCATATGGATTTCCATAAGTTTACAGTCCCACCAACAATGGAGAAAGATTCCTTTCTTCCCACAGCCTTGCCAGCATTTGTTATTGGTTAATTTCTTGATGTTAGCCATTCTTTCTGGAATGAGATGGGATCTCAGTGTTGTTTTAATTTGCTTTTCTCGAATGGCCAGTGTTGAACATCTTTTGCATGTGGTTATTGGCTATTTGCATTTCTTCATCTGAGAAGTATCTATTAATTTCAGATGCCCATTTTTAACTGGATCTTTAAAATTGGGAAGTTTCATAATTTAATTTTTATTTTTCAAAACCATTTAAAAATGGATATGCATCTGAAACTGCATTTCAGACATTGATTGGAGTGTCTTTATCTAATACTTTTAAAAGGTTTTGAAAGCACCTTATATTTAATTATTCCTCTTTCCACGATAATTCTCAGCACATAGTAAATTTTTATTCCTTAACTCTATGATAAATAGCTACATAACATATAGTATAGCAGGTAAACCATTCTTTCATATTAAAGATAAATGGTTTTATCATTAAATCCTAAAATTACATTTGTTTCCACTCTGAATTCCTTCAAAGATCATGGTAATATCATATGGCTATAATATAGTATGCCACAGTTCTTTAACATTTAAATTTGCATTGTGTAAATAAAATATAAATTAATCATTAACTCCAAAATGAGATAAGAACATTATTCACTCCACAATTTTTTTTTGAGTGCCCTGTCTTCAATGTTTTGTGATAGATATAAAGAGAATGCAGAGGTAAATAAAATAACTTCTGTCTCATGTCGATTTGGTTTAGTGTGGAGAAATGATTGGTACATATACATAATTAACTACAATAAAAGATACAAATAAAACAGACATATGTTAAATGCTCTGTTGTTCTGCGAAGCAGTTCTGAGAGGAAAGCAAAGAAAGGGCGTTGAGAGGCAGAGCAGCATGTGCCCTGACTTCAGCAGCAAGGACTTCAGTACCTTTATTCCAACCTCACAGGAAGACCCTTAAATAAGACATTAGGAGTAGGTGTAACCTTCTAAAACAATAATGCTTAAAAGTGGTTTTTTTTACTAAGGAGTAAACTCTACTGCATTATACATTGATGAACTGGATTGATATTATTGTTCACAGAATTAATATAAAGCTGGATTAGAGAAAATTTACACAGAAAGGAAAACATTACTGAAAGCTTTATGCTCTAATATAATGCTTTTTTTATTCTTTAGAATGGTTTCTTACAGGATTTCATAAAACTATTCTTAACTATAGAATACTTAGCTCTTGAGAGGGATGTTACAAGTCTTTTTGTCTCTCTTTTTACTTTTTTAGGGAGCCAGTTAGGAATTATTAGAATACTATCATTTTAATTGAGCATCTAAGACCACAGAGGCTAAGTGGTTCCTTCAAGATCCTGTCTTTAAGTATAACTATGGCAATGACTGGGGTTCAGATTCTCATTAGGTACAGTGCCCCCTCCCCATCCCCATGCTGTGCTCCCAAAACACAACCCAGATTTCTATACAGAGAAATTTCTATGCACAAGAGACAACACATTTTTTTTATGTACTAGTTTTTTTCTCTTTGTCTCAAGCTCAAAATTGGACTGCTGGTTTTGTCCTTTGAATAATCTCTGAAGGAAAAACTGAAAGAAGTACTACCTGCTCCCCCTATTGCTCTCTCTTGGAAGTGGGGAGGCAGAGGCCTTGGACTAGGGCCCCTTCCGTTGTTGCCTGGGGTCACATTGGGTTTCAGCCTCTTAAGAAAGCTCCAAACGTGTCTTGCAGTTTAGGCCTCTCAAAACTTGCTTCGTTTGCCTATTTTAAGCCCAATTTCTTCCTTTTTCCAACTACACATATTGTGTAGTGGGAAATAGCACCTCATCTTGAAATCTCACAGAAAATTAAAACTTATCCTCATTAGATATAAATTTTGTTTTAGCTGAAAATCATTTTATAGCACTCGGAGAGAATGATGACTCTCTGTCCCCCAGGATTGCAACATAATGCAGTAAAAATATTTGCGCAATACTTTGGAATTTTTGTAATTGCCCTCTGTATTGTTTGACTGTCAGTTAAATTAGAACACTTGATAATTGTAGGGAACTGATAAGACTATTAAAGGTATGTCATTATGTTAATCTTGGTTCCAATATAGTTTGCCTGAATCCTGTTTTGATTATATAATATTAGAATAAATTAACCAGTTGAATAAGCTTACCTGTAGGGCATAGAGTATTCTAAATGTTTTTAAAGTGAACATTAAATCTAAACAGGTATATAAATCTGGTAGTTCCTCTTTACAGCCTTTAAAATGTGGAGCATAGATATTTCTATATAGCAAAAGTTTAGACTTAAAACAATAGATAAGTATGATTTATATAGCTGTTATTGTTTACATATTGTGGGAAAGTAGTAACTAACAGATTTCTTTTGGTATGCAAACACCTGGATACTGGAATTATTTAATAAATACATCGAAAGTTGCTTGTGCAAAACAAAAATTTTATAATAATAACTTTTATTTTTACTTACTGTAAATGATGAGGTTCTCCAACAGTTTTAACCCTACTTCCATTTTTTTTAATAGATGGGAAGGTTTCAGTGACGATGACTAACACACATCCGTTTGTACACATTCATATCACAGTCATATACTGTCCTTTTTTAGTGCAGTGGTTTGTTTTCTTTTTTCAGATAAGTTTGACAGATATCTGTGCAAAAAATGATCTATTCCATCTTGATTTATTTGAGAGAAAGTTTCAAAACTTCATGTATATACTCAATCATTGTTGAATATTTTGAAGTACATTGGATGGCTGAATATATCAGAGACCTGAAGCATAACAGAATAAAAAGGGAGTAACTAGACATAAATAAATTTCTTTCTAACTAATATACTAGTGAACTTTCAGGATACTTGAACTAAAACATATGCAAATAATTTATTTTGGGACTATCAAACACTTGTGTTGTTGATAAGTATATATACTAACCTTCATCCTAAAATTTTAAAAATAAAATTGAAAAGCAAAAGGGAAAAGCATGGAAGAGATGAGTGGGAGAATTTTATAGTAGATGCTGGTGCCTTACTGTAGATTGTTGTAGGTATAAACAGAGGTGAAGAGAAATATTTTTATCTTTTAAAAATAATTACTACATAACCTATGTTTTGTTCATCAGTAGTAAAACAGTTCTTTTACACCATAGAGCACACTCCAGTGTGTTTTCCAATATGTACTCACCGTTTAAACTATTTGGTAGTTGCGTCTTCAGTTTCTGGTAGCAACTGTGAGGTTAACAGAGATTCTTTAAAGTCAAAGCAAATCAATATCTGTTTAGTGAACATAGTCCTATGCTTGAGACACTACATTACAAAGAAAAATATTACAACTCACATGTATTGAATGCTTCTCATATTCAAAACACTGTGATAAATTATTTACCTAAATTTATTTAAGCAGTCTTATCTAATCTTCGTGAAAACCTAATGGGCCATAAAAACACTGAACCATGGTGTAGTATACTTAAAATCTATAGCTGAAAAGTAGTACAGTGAAACTATGGCATTCAGACATCACAGCCCATTATTTTCAAAATTCTTAAATAATACAGGATGTGAAGGATGTAACCTCTACAAACTAAGTCAGAATAAAAATTCAAACAATATTTCAAAACCAAGTCCAAAACCTGTATACAATTAGTTGGATGGTGATCATTGTATGTAGTAAATTGTTTAAATATTTTTATTGGTGATTTTAGGTTGTGTCAATCAATGAAATTTCTGAGGAGAGAAATTACTTCTAGGGTCAACATCAATGACTAATGTTTCCATTTTATCACATTCAAGTATGGAATTAATGTTTTCATGGCCATCCCTTTTTTTTTTTTTTGGTGCCAGGGATCGAACTCGGGTCCTTGCGCTTGCAAAGCAGGTGGCGAAACCACTGAGCTAAATCCCCAGCAATCCATTTTTTTTTTTTTAACCTGGCTTGGTTACAATTTATGAAAACATGTATGGTAAACATTGCCATTAGGTTGGTAAATTCAGAGGAGTACTCTCTTCTAAAATCTCAGAAGGCACAGAGCAGAGTAGCAAACACCTTGTAGTCTCGTGTGGATAGACCTCATGCTTCTGCTGTCTTCCTTACAAATACTTGCATGTATTATGTGATTTACACAAAGAATTTTATACAGTGAGCACAGTGATTGGCCATTTCAATAATATTGACAAAAGTAATAAATAGATATGCATGGACTGGGGTCTTTTTCTTCAGTTTGCACAGTTGAAAATTGAGCTTTAAAGAATTATGTCTTCCCCAAGATTCCACAGTCAGTTTGTGGTAGACTCTTTCACACAGTGGTATCATCAATTACAAAGAGTGATGAGCAGGAAGTAGTGACTGAGCTTTCTTCACAAGCCAATGACTGCAATATAATTTTTCTAGGTAACCTCAAAACTTCAGCTGTTCAAGGTTGTCTTTCTCTCCCTGCATTTTTAGATATGATGAAGTCGTGACGTGATGACACTTTAATAGGACTACTTATTTCTTTTGCAGCGTAACTGACATTGTAGAAGTCATGTAAAGCAAGTTTATTTTCAACTAGATACAAATATAAATGGAACAGTAAGAATTATAAAAGAAAATGTAGTTGATTCCATGTTGTAATACACCTTCTCCCCCAGGACAAGGATTGAAGCCAGGGTCTTGCCCATGATACACTAGGGCCCTACCACTGAACTAGCACCCTCAGCTCCTGATGTATGTTTTTATTAGATTTGATACAGGTCATTCTCCGTGAATCTAGAAAGCAGAGAGTTTTTATTTTTTCTTGTTTCAATAATTCTAATAATTGTAATCCTTGTGATTCTTATTGTCCTATGGGCCCATTAACACTTTTAATTTTTTAAAAAGTTTACATTTAAAGCTTTTGGTTATTATTCTGAAATGTGACATAGAGAGAAATCTTGTTTTTTAATAGTTTTGGATTGTTTTCATTTTTGGAGATTAATGACACAAATAGTTAAACAATGAAAAAGTATCAGTGATGTATGGAAAACTGTCATTGGGCTCTTAAGGAAATGGGAAAGATAAAATGAAAGTATTAAATTTTTATCATAAGGGGGATAATGGACAAACTTTGAGTGCATAAGTGATTATTTATTTCATAAATATATCACTCTCAGTGCTTCCACAGGCTCATATCTTGCCTTTCCAAAACTGCTTTTCAAATGTTATAAGAGACTAAAATGAATGCACCATGAATCAGAGGCTGAAATTCAGACCCTGGCATTATTATATAATTGAAAAGCTGTCAGAGTGAAAGTAAATCCCTTACTCCTGAGGTAATTTGAGGTATCAGTTTTGGACAAAATCTTCCTTTATGGAGAAGATACAATAGAATCAATTGAGTTCTTCAGTGATTTTCAAATTGCATTGGAGCCCATATCCATAAGTAGTTAGATGAAATGAGGAGAATGGTCTGAATTTAGTCATTAATTGTTCCTCAGTCCTCCCTTAGGAAAGCATTCGTTATAAGGTAGGAGTTGATAAGGTCAGGCAGGGTTTTGTATATGAGAAAAGTCAAAAGAATTCTTTTGTATGGCATTTGTCATCTTCAAAAATGTGCATATTTCAAATCATTGGCTCTTAAGCAAGACATTGCATACATATGACTGCTAGAAATGTTTTTATAACATACCTAGAGGAAAATTCTTTGTTTTGGCTTTGCTGAACACTCATTAATTTTGTAACAGAAGAGGGGGGAGTTGATAGGAATTTTGCACCTATCTGCAGATGTATGAAATGTTTAGTCATTTTAAGGTAGGAAATTCTCACATGTCAACATTTCACTGGATTTAACCAGACTGTTCAGTTTCTATAAGGAAAATTTAATGTTTAATAATCATAGGTATCAAAATTCTCTCTTAGTTAATGAAGTTGATTTAAAACTATAAACAAGAAAAAAGCTGCATTATTTTTATTTTTTTATTCATTAAGTTTATTGGTACATTTTAGGTATACACTTTTTAACTATTTCAAAGACATAGAGAAATATGGAGGCTAATATAATAAACACTCCCCTATTCACTACCAAGGTATAACTCTTAAGATTTGGCTTATATACTTCTCTTTGTTTTCGTTTTTTCTCCATTTCATTTATCTTTCCTAAAGAAGGTTTTGATAAAAGCATGCACAGGAGCACCCTGTGTGTCTGAGCTGCCATGGCAGACGGACAGAGAGAAGAACCTCAGCGTGGTTCCTGGCATCCACTCCCCCACCTGCCTGTCCTAATCTGCTACAGCCCGCTTGCTGCTTCAGGTTTAACCCAGTGTCCATCATTTCTCATGGAAGATCACTCTGGAATCCACCTGCTCTTTTTGCCAACAGGTTTCCCCTTGCAACATGTTATCCTCACTCTCTTTGAGCTAGGCTCTTAAAATAGCCAAGCTGATTGCAGCCTTCCTGTTTACACCTCTCTTCCTGACTGTCCTTGCCTAAAGGGTAGTTTGTAAAGTGGGGTACACAGACACAGAGTGACCCATCAGTAGAAGAAAATCTTATTACTTCTCTTTTGATTTTATACTTTATATTTTTGAAATTTGTACTTTTAATGGTTTTTTGTAATGTACATATGTTCATCTTTGCATAAATAAATATACATTGGCTGGGGGATTCATAATAATTGAGAATTAGTAACTACTGGCTTCAAGAACAAAATTCAAGCTCCTTGATAATCTGACTCCAACATTTTTTCCATCTTCCCCCAACTCTTATACCCTGAACTTTGTTTTTCTTTGTCGTACTGGGGATTGAGCCCAGGGCCTTCTCACTGGGCTACATCCTCAGCCATTTTTAATTTTATTTTGAAACTGGATCTTGCTAATCGTTTAAGTTGCTCAAGCTTGGCACAAACTTGAGATCATCTCACCTCAACCTCCCAGAGTTCTGGTATTACAGATGTGTATCATGACTCTCGGCTGCCTACTTGCAACTTCTAAACTTTGTCTAGATATACTTTAGCACAAGTTCTGGCTTGTATAAAAGTCCTGCTCTCCCTCTCGATTGGAAATTCCCTCACATACATGAACTAAGTCTGAGGGCTCCATGGTATGAAACACCCATATCTTCTGAGTTCCCATATAGACCTTTGCTCAGACATTTTAAATGCACTTAGAACAATAGAGCATAATTTAACAGTTCAGGGATATGTCTGCCCTCATGATGTATATTGAGTCATGAAAGGCAAGAGCCATTTCTTATTAATTTTCACATCCATAGTACCTCACTCACCCACTGCTGATTTGAGGTATGATCAAAATATGCGATGAATGTTTCAACAAAAAAAAATTATCACAATAAAAGACACACTGACATTAATCCCTCTCAAAATACTCCCCTTCACTTGGAACACACTTATCATTCTTGCCACTTTCTGAAACAGCTGTGCGAGTCTTCTTTCATGAGTGTCTTTATGAGTGTACAAAAAGATGGTGAATGCTGCTGCTGCTGAGTGCCATCCAGTGAGAATGCAGGCTCATGAAAACATCACACTGTGTTCACATCCACCTTATTTACCCAATCTGGCATCTTGCAACTTCTGGCTCTTTTCCAAAGTCAAAATGACCATGAAAAGTAAATGTCTGGAATCAAGTCAGAACAATGAGGCAGCCACAACAGTACAGCTAATGATACTCAAAAAGAGGACTTCCAGAAGTACTTCATTAAGTGGCAAGAATGATAAGTATGTTCGAAGTGAGGGGGAGTACAGTATTTTGAGAGGGATTAGTGGCAATGTGCTTTTTTTACTATAATGTGTATATATATATATATATATATTTTTTTTTTTTTAAACTTTAAATAATCACTATTTTGCAATCATACCTCATTCATCTCAGGGGCTCAATAAATAGCTTTGAATAATGAACAGAAGTGTGAGACTGTATAACAGACATAGTGCTCTTGCTTACATTCAACTTTAAACTAAATAAATACATGGCTTTAAGTTTGGTCAGTGTGTATTGACTCAGGGTGTTAGAACAAAATGCAAATGTACCAAGTAAATAACTTGGAAAGAGTTGACTTTAGAACATTTAAAAGATAAAAAGATACTAAGATGGGAGGTTCACTTAAGCCCAGAAATTTGTGACCATACTGAGTAACATAGTAAGACTATCTCAAAAATCAAACAAAGACACACATAAATGCCAAAACAAACAAAAACAGAAAACAATCCCTCTAATAATTAATGTTTTTATTATTCTTCCTATTAAACCTAATAAAACAAATCTTATGGTGAACTATAAAAATTAATTTAATAAAAACATCCCAGAATTTCCTGTCTTTTGTTTTTTCATCTCTTTCTCTGGGTGAAACAATTGATCAGTAAGTTTTATTTTTCTGCATATTCAAAATGTGACTTAACTTATTTCGGCTTTTGTTAAAGCTGCCAAATAAATTTCCATCACAGAAAACAAATCAGTTAATAGGAAAGTTGCCTGAAAGATGGCTTAATACAGAGTGAACACTCAAGAAATATTAGCTACAATTGGCTTTTTTAACTTCCAGATTTTTAACCTTTTGTTATGACCACAATATGTATAAAAATACAAACGTATTTTGAACTGTTAAACAATTACGTATCTATAACAGAACTGTAGCAAACAGTATTTTGTTTAAAAATACTCTAAAATATTTATAATAACACTTAAAAACAGACTGAAGAATATTGAAAGTAAAGTTTTGAGGATGCTTAAATCTTATAAATTTAGTGGAATATTGCAATAGAAGGTCTACTTTGCAATAGAGGATTTTAATGAACTTCAATTTCTTTGTAAAGACCATTATTATAAACAGGATGCCCATATCCATGGCAACAAGGATGGCAAGTCTTAGCCCTTGGAAACCTACAAAATAATTAAGTTTTCTTCATTTCTTTCCTCTCCATAATATAAAACAACAATAGAGTTTCGCTTATTTGCTCCAAAGGATATTATGCATAGGTTCCAATATCAAAATTAAAATCTAGTGCAGTCCACTCTGTAGAGAAGTTGAAAATACAGTATATACCCAGTCTACATAAACTATTGCTGAGCTGTAAGATCGTGAGACAAGTAAAGCCATAAAATCTCATCTCCATCAACTATCATTAGATAAAAATAGAAGTCTAACTTTTTGCTAATTTTAATGTAAATGTCATTGAAAATAGCTCTTCTTAAGGCAAAGCTACAGGAGCATTTGCTTGCTTAAAAAAAAAGTAGGCCAATGTGTAACCCTAGTGCTAATATCCTTGGTCTTGTATTCTGGTAGGTAAATATACATCTCATAACAAACCAGTGATTTGTTAGTTCCAAAATAAAATACTACACAGATGAAACATATTTTATGATATATATCATGTATTGTGATACATAGTATAATAATAGTAATATATATGTATATATATTTGTACAGCAATTCCTGAGAGAAGAAAAGGTTATTTTAGTAATTTAGAGCCCAATTATTTTGTTATGTAAATATAGTACTATAAAGTGTAATAGTTTAAAACTGATTTTTAAGAGGTGCTAGGCTGCAAATAGGAATGCTCTGATGCCTTTTCTTTCTGGAAATGGTTCTTTGGGTGAGCGGGACGTGCACAGGATACAGTGTGACTGACGGGGCCAGCAGGGGAGAGATGGGCAGCAGGCTGTCGCTGCTTGCCCACTTGACCCTCTGTGCCACTGCTTTGCTGCCCAGAGTGGCCTCCTTATAGAGAGAGAAAGGATGCAGAGTCTTAAAAAACGGAAATAGGAACAGGAAAAACTTTAACATACCAGATCAGTAAGCAGGATGCAGAGCTGTCCACAAACCCTTCCACACACTACTCTTTTCTCTTATTCACAAAAATAGTGATAGTCTATGCCATCCCATAAATTTCCAGTTGACTTCAAAAAGGGTATTGGTGAATAAACTATTTTTTAAAAAAAGTTTCCTGCCATCTTTTTCTCTATTGTTTGCCAGTTTGGCCCTCATAAAATAGAACAAAAGCAACCCCATGGTTTTTATTTTGTGAGGTGCCAGAATGATAATTGCTGGTCTGTTTGCACGTCCTGTGACTCCGTGTGTAGCCTCAGGGAGTGCCAGAATGTCTGAGTGGAGAGCATTCAGGGTGGACCATGGAGTCCTGGGCTTGGGGAAGAAAGGTCTGCAGCAGCCCCTGGGACCCTCCTGGAGTCATCTGCAGCTTCTCTTGAGCCCTGTCGTGAATGACCTTTTGCAAATCTTCTCAGTAAACATTTTCAGATCTGGTTTTTCACCCTCTGGAATTCGCCAGACAGAGCCACACAGGATAATGTTTGTGCCATCTCTAAGAGGGCTGTGGAAAATTGTTGATCACTTTATTTAATTTCACCTTGTTTGGAAAATAAAAGTAACTGCCAGAAAGAATTCTGTCACATGTAGCGTTGTGTGCACAAAGCATCAAACAGCTAGGGTGAAGCCAGGTCAGTGAGGTTTTTCTTGAGTGGCTTAAAAATCAAACTTCTAGACCTGTTTGCTTTTGCTTTCGTATTTATACTTCTTGGCTAGCTAGAGAGCATAGATTGGGGCACATTCTGCTCTTAAAGAACACCAGGTTTGTTTCTCTACGAAGGTATTATCTGAAAAACTAAAATTAAAAAATGGAAAAGCCCAAAATAATTGTTTTATTTTCCTAACCTAATATTTAGTGCTATATTTACATATACATGCACAGGCAAAAACGTACTGAAAGTAATAATAAAAAATGCATTTTGCATTTATTTAATCGAACTTTAAACAACTTTGTGTTAAGGCCCATCTCTGATTGTTGTAGTACTAATGAATAAGGATGAAGCAACTGATTCTGCCTTTTCTTGCAGCAGCCTGGTTTCTGATGGGAGTTTCTTATATGACAGGGAAAAGAGAGTATTCAAAGGCAAAAGAAGCAAGTCACATTAGGGTTCTGCCACTCCCTTGCGTATGGATGACATCATATAACAGCTCAAGATAAGCACTTGTAGCTTTCGGGGTGGTTTTGGCTTCTTACCAGCTTTAATTTTTCATCCATTATTTTGTGACCAGTCTACTTGTCTCTCTTTAAATATAATAATCTTTTGTTGCATATATTTATTATTCATTTTTCATTACTCCAGACTTCAAAGGAGGTTAAAGTTGAAAAAACTTGCTTTTCTTGACATTGTTGAGAATTGTTTTGGACAACTAACATCTACCTCAGAAGCATTCATTTTTTTTAAATAGCCATTTTAATGAAAGAGCGTTGAAAATTTCACAAATATAATTTTGCTCATTCAATAAGCAGAATAGTTTGAACACACTTTAATTGTGATTATTGTATGCTGATCATCTCATAGACCCTGCTTCTGTTTAAAGTCATTTTTATCTTGCTCATGGAAAATCCTTAATATGGTCTAAAACTTGCTTGTCTCCTTTTCCAGTTTCAGTGTACTCTGAATTCTCGATATTCACGTTGCTCCAACTATCCCGGTCTTCTGAAGTCTCTTGCTTTGCCACGTTCCCTTCTTGCCACAGGACAGTACATGCTGTCTGTCTATTTTGGATGATCTTCTTGCCTTGACAATTCTATTCCTGCTTCAGATCCCTCTTCAGAAGTAACTTTCTCAAGGAAAGCCTTTTTCTAACACCCTCCTGGTGAGGTCCAGTATTATGAACCCAATACTTATTCTAGCATCTGTCACTCACAGAGTTTACATTAATTATTCCCATGTCTAGGCAGTGATTTCCAGAGGGTCTGACTTTGGTTGCTTGCTTATAAGCATTGTGGTGTCTGGGACATAAAAGACAGGACATGAGTTTTCAAGGGGAAGGATGTATCTTCAAGGAGGAAAGCTTGATTCTTGGGAGGGTGAAAAAAAAACTTAGATATTACAGTGGCTTCAGACCCTGCAAACATATGCAGTACATGAAAAGCTAAGCAGCCTATCTGTGATGTTACAATTTCATGGCAACACCATAATGGCAAGGAGAACACAGGGAAAAGTACCTAAGCAGGTGCCTTAGGGGATGAAAATGAGAGAGAAAACACTGAGCAGCACAGAGATAGACAATCAAATATGTCTGAAAGAATGGCTGCATGAAACAGGATTATGATTATAAGTAATAATTCCTGTCCCACATGACATTTTCTCCTGGGCTTTTTTAGGGGCACACTCACACATGCACGATTGATTTTGAGTTTCTTGAGATTTTTCAAAATTTCCTATCACCTCCTTCTGTCTTTGAAAGTCAGCTATTATTCTTGTCAGGTTACTCATCCCTATTTCCAATCTTTTATGGGTTAAGAAAATAGATGGCAAAACTAGAAAAACTTTTAAAATAAGGCCAAGTGCTGCAAAGTGAGGGCCTAAGATGTTATTTTTTGACTAATTGATTCATCAGAAAATGTGTCTGACAATACACTAGTAACTGTTGCAGATGTAAAGACTTCACGTAGTTTCTTTTGCATTCTTACAAGCATTCTTTTCTTCCTTATCTTTCTTTTTTCTTTTAACCTAATTTTATTTATTTTCTGGGCATGCTAATTTTCCAGACAGAAAACTCCTAAATGAATGAGATCTCATTTTATTTCAAAACATACTCTTTTATTCAAGGAGGAATGCTTTTATGTATTTTCTCAACTGTTTGTTGCTTTTCTATTATGGAAAATTTTAACAAATGCTTTCAATGTGTTAGATTATTCATATTATTCTTGCTACATAAGATATAAATTGATGTCTGTATTCCCTCTGTTAAATATATTTCTCTTCTTTCTTGAAAGGACACTTTGCTATTGATTCGTTAATTCATATCTTCCCATAAAATTTGCAGTGAAAAGCCCCATATTTGTGCATGTATTTTTGTACTGTTCTTTTTCCATACCCCTTTATTCCTTTTATATATACGAAACACTTTCTTATCTATGGCAGCCAACTGTACTGCTTTGTGTTCCATATCTGATCTGATTTTTTTTCCTTGAGCTTTCACCAGCCACTATATCACAAGAAATAAACACCACCAACTCCTGTGCACTCCTTACATTCTCTCCTCCCTCTGTATTCACACACTGGAACTTTTCATAACATCTGTACCTCCTGTCTATTTCAATGTTTTTAATAAAGATTATACAAACTCAAGTTTGAACACTCAGGGCATCTCTTCATTTGATAAACAGTCAAGAGCCCAGAAGCCTTTCTTTGAATTTCCATCATAGGGGCTGGGGATTTGGCTCAGTGGTTCCGCCACCTGCCTTGCAAGCACAAGGACCTGAGTTCAATCCCCAGCACGGGAAAAAAGAAAAATTATGAATTTCCATCTGGTAAATATTTTTGAGTACAGTTTAGAAATAGAGACCAAAAGTTACACATTCACAGTCTCAGGAGGTTTTTAAGGATCTATGCTTTGACAGTGGCAGTGGGTACAACTGTGCTGGTCCATTTCCTGTGTTGACTGGAACAACCGACAGGAGACCACTGGATGGGCCTCGGCATACTCGGTTGCATCGTCTTAACTCTGCAGTTACATCTCCCTAATTTCGAATTTGCAAAATGTCTCCAATGACAGTTATTTCTTCACTGGTCCCAAGAGGTTAAAGCTCTCTGAGCAAGGAAGTTGTGCCTTTCCCTTTGCATCTATCTCCTCATAGATTTTGCTTGACAATGCCTAGCAAATATTAGGTACGGAATAAATGCTTGCTGAATACTTGATAATTAAAAAAAATACTCATTTGGCTGTTCGTCCATACTCCACTCATTTCTCTCCTATGTGAGCACCATTTATTTCCTAACCTATCTTTAATTCTGCTCTAATGTTGTGAATATTTAACAAATAAAAAATTGAAAATGTTTAATTGCTTTTGCTCAATATATTATCTGTGACATCAGCTACCTAATCAATATTTTACCTCTAATTGAATCTGCTCACGTAAGGACATTATAAATGAGTCCTCTCCACTCAGTTATGTCTTCTGACTCCTCAGAGTTCTTCTTTCTCCTCCATGTGCTCATTATGCTTCTGATTTGATGATGTTACTACTATCAGCAGTGGCACACAAATTCACAGGTTGTGTGTAAAGACCCATGCAGGAACTCATCACTAATTAGCAATGCATTTACATACTGAAAAATTGGCCTGAATTTTCAAGAAAAAAATAGAGTTGCTGAGGCTGAAAATTAGTCTGTCAGTTCAGAGCCATGGCAAATTGTTATTGCTCTCAAAGTTAGGATCTTTACAATGGCTAATTGAAGATTCTTTTAACTAAAACATTGTAAATGGCATAACTATGATGATCCTATTTGGAATTCAGCCCTTGTTTTCAGGGATTTACTGTTTTGAAAAATGTTTGATAAATTTATAGCAGAAGAGAAAATACTTCTGCCAACTATGTAAGTGCTTTGGACATAATTTGTATTCCTGCTGTTACACGCAGAAACTTGTGCCAGAAGAAAAAAAAAGTAAGAAGAAATTTCGTTTGGAAAGAAACCAACAGTCTGGAAAGGTAGTTTTAATCTATAAATATCTCTCTTAAGGAGAATTGAACACCAACTAAATTCAGTCTCAAGAAATAAAATGTTTAAGATAATCAAAATATTCCATTCACTTAAAAATGTTTATACTGGATATATTTTTGGTGAATTTTCAAATAAAAATGAGTGAGTGATATGATAAGTTATTTAAGAAGTGAAAAAAGTAAAAAGTTCTACATGAAATGCAAACCCTGAGTTGAAATGGAACAAACATGAGATAGAGTTGGAAGACCTTGATTAATATACTGGCTTATCCAGTTAGTACACACATGTCATTAGAAACCCTGCATTTCCTTATTTACAAAATAGAGTACTATACCAATAAAAGCGTAATTTAAGTAAAAGAATTTTATGACGTAGGATACTCCAAATGGAGAAAATTTCTTAATTATCTAAAAGATGTGTGATATTGGTAACTACATTATTCCATGTGTAAAGCATTATTAGTTTCTAATTTTGGTTTATGATGTATTGAGCTCCACATAATTATTTCATGAAATAAAAGAACATTCCCTACTGAACATGAGTAAGTGTCATGAAGTCAGAGGTTCCCTAATGTCTCATTCTCAAATAGCCAGTATAGAAAACAGTATGGAGACTTCTCATAAATATGAAAAATAGAACTAAACAAACAAACAAAACAACAACAACAACAACAAATAGAACTACTGTATGATCCGCTAGACCCACTACTGAGTAGCCAAAAGATTTGAAATCAGCTTTCCCTTATGAATTGAGATTAGCATTCTTCTGTTCATTGGATTACTATTTACAATGGTGTGTATATGGAAACAACCCAAATGTCTATCTAGGGACCAATAAATAAAGAAAATGTGGTATATAAAACAATAGGATATTATGTAGCCTTAACTAAGAAGGAAATATTGCAATATGCATCAACATGAATATAACTTGAGGTCATTATGGTAAGTGAAATAGGACAGAAAGATGTATTGCATGATCCTACTTATATTAGGTATCAGGAGAGTCAAATTTATAGAACAAGGGGTGGAATGGTGAGGGTTGAGGCTACTGGACAATTGGCAAGCATAAAATGTCAGTAAAGTAAGATGATAGTGCTCTGGATAGCTACTTACAGCATTGTACCCACCATGGTCAATAATGGTAATAATATATTGTGCACTTAAAAATTTAAGATGGTAAACCTCATGTTAAATTTTCTTACCACAGTTTTTAAAAATGAAGAATAAAAATGATCACCATACTTTTTTTTTAAGAGGAGGAAGAATTTATTGAGAGAAACATAGCTTATGTCTAAGAGAGATGGAAGGGGGACTGGAAAGTGCGTCCCCTGCCCATCCCCGGTTCTCAAAGATGTTTTATTGAGCAAAGCCATGAGGTGAGGCAGGGACAAGGTGGGACAAAACTACAGTCAGTTTGTAAGATTACAAGTGTAGTTGCTTAGGCAATATTGATCCAGTGGGAAATCATGAGGTGCGACAAAACTGTGATCAACCAATATGATTACAACAAATATAGTCACTTAGGTAATATTGATTAAATGGGGATCAAATGGGAAAGCTAGTCATGTAGCAAGTGTACATGGAGCACACAAGGATTTCCTGGAAAGAATGGGCTAGCAAAGTTTGATCCCCAATTGAGGGGATTGATTTCTAGTATATCGATCACTGGTGTTCACCCCTAGGGGAAATATGTGTGTAGTAGTTTCTCTTTTTTAAATCCTGGCCTTCAGTAAATGAGCCTCAGGCAATAATTTTCTTCCATGCTGCAGGCCTGGCCTTGCCTAACTTCCTTATAATATTTTCTAACTATTTTAGCTGTCTACAGTATTACCCCCTTTGAAAAAGTATCCCTAACTCAGCTTCTAGCTGAGAAGGGTTGATGTAGGGGAGACCACAGTCAGGAGCCCCCTCCACAGAGCTAATCTAGTGGCCCCCAGATGGAAGTCATGTTGTAGTTTAGTGTTATGAACTTTCTTTGCAAGGCTGATCCAATGGATCTCAGTAAAAGGAGTCTGTCACATTTGTCATTGGATCCATCTGTATGATCACTTGGAGTTTGGCAGCCTCTAGGCAAGAATAAAAATTTTTTCAAGAAATTAGAGAGTGTATAATCAAAGCATGAGTACTAGAATGGAAAGGCAGGACAGGAAAAGAGTCACATTTAAAAAATGTTCTTAAGGGATTGAAATAGTGATTGTAACCCACTGGCTCTTAGACCTCTCTACTGATGGAGGTTATTGATAAAGTCTGATATTATGGGTCATTAGGAAAAGCTACACTAGACTCTATAAGCGCTCAAGAAGAGTTTTTAAATTTCTTAGCTAAAATTGTCCTGCAAAATCCCCAAACTCTCTATCTTTTTACAACTAAAGCTAGAGAGACTTATGATAACTGTATTTTTATAACCAAAGATCCTCAGGATGCATTTTTAAGTGAATTAAAGTGTAGAACTATAGTGCATGCTTCCTTTTACATTCCATTTGGTGCATATATATATAATTATGATAGTTACTTATATGCTTTAAGACAGCAGTTTGATTAGGCTACAAATTGTTAAATCAAATTTATCACCTGGTAATGCAGATATTCATTGTAATATCCTGTACTTTTAATTTCCTATATGTCAAAAATACCTATAGTTAAGATAAAAATACTATATATGACTGACTTAAATGAGATGCTGCACTTTTATTAAAAATATTAATAATATAAAAATTTAACAAAAATCAGCACTTCTTTTGCTACTTGTTTTAATTCATGGGATTATTAATTTAGCATTTTTCCATGGTGAAAATGAAGTCAGACTGAGAAAGTATAAAGCTAATTGGGAAACAAATAAAATTCGAGTTTTGTTTGTATAGAAAAAGCTGACCCCCCCCCCCCATATCCATGTTTTCAGAGACACAAGATTTTTAAAAGATGAAACATGTCTAGACATTTTCCCCATCTGGGAATAGAGAACAGGTCTTAATACTAATTATAACAACTAGTATTTGCATAGCACTTTCTTGTTCCCAAAATACTTCTCTGTCTCCTGATAGATATGGTTGTAGGTAACTAAAGTGAGCTACTTAGAATAATTTAACATTCATTCTTATTCTTTGGCAAAGAACAGACAACTCCATGACAGATAGGTTATAAAATTCTCCAGTGGTTAAAGAGAAGCAATGTAACCCCTTGGGATCTTTTTCAGCTCACTCTTGCTTTTCTATTTCCTATTCTTTGTTATACAAAATAATGTTTACAGAAAACATTAAATCCAGGGTACCCATATATAGCCATTCTCAAAAGAGCAGTCCGTAATTAGAACTCAAGTCTGTTAATTCCAGTACTGTTTTTTTTTCTGAAAGTTTTATTTAGAAAATTATATTTCTGTAATAGAAGCAGTTACCACTACTGCAAAAGTGAATCTCTACCATTTGTATAAAGTGGCACTTGCTTAGCTTTAAAACATACACAACACCCCTAATACTTTGGATTCCCAGTCAGGCTAGCCTTTTACTGCTGGCAATGAAAATAGGATTTTCTTCCTAGTTGCCATGTGTTTCCTAGAGGAACGTGCGATCAAAACAAATGTTAGCTATAGATATGTTTATATGTTTTACTTTGTGACATCTTTCCCATTTGAATTGGCCTCCTTTAAATTCTTAGATTTCAGCGGGACATCTTTAAACCTGTTTGTGGACATGCACTCTTCCAATTCTCTTAGCTTGGCTTTCTTTGGTGAATTTTTTTCTGAAATATTTTCTGTGCCAGTAAAATTATAAGACAATAAAAAAAAGAAAGAAAATAGCCTGGAGTCAGTGATGTGGACCCTAAGGCAGTGTAATTGCATAATCAAGCAAATACTCTAGAAATATTTAAGTCTCTTCTCTGACATAAATTAATAAATAACTAGGTAAAATATTCAAATTAATCCTTTCTCAAAATGAGAAGATTGGATACACAAAACTATAGTAAATCTTTCTGATTAACTTTTCAGAGTGTGTGATGTAATTGCTACTATACAAAAGCCAGATCCTATAAGCTGCGTGTCAGTTTTCAAGAAGTGGGATTGGATCTGTTTGAGCAGATCCCAGACTCCACCAGTATGGATTCCCACTTGCCAGATGCTCTGGAGGCCCCTGAAACTGTTCCTCTTCCCCAGAGAGACCAAAAATTCTGGTTGTGCTAGAAGGGACAGTGAAGTAAACTGCTCAGACTCTCCATAGAAGAATCAAATACGTCCTCACAGGCAGGTATAACCAAACAAACCGACTAAGTACATACTGTAGGGTCATTACAACAGAGAACCAAGACATTCTTCAGAAATGAACACTAAAAGATACTTTTGCAAGATAAATCTCTCCAGGGCCTGGGATTTAGCTCAGTGGTTCTGCTACCTGTGCCTGCATCCCAAGCGCAAGGTCCTGAGTTCCATCCTTGGTCCAAAAAAAAAAAAGATAAATCTCTCCAAAAGAAAAGGTTAAATATACAACAAGTACAAATATAAGAACAAATGAAATTAGATGATTCATCTAGAAAGCACTCTTAAATATTAATTTCAAAAAGTGAAGAATAAAAATGAAGAAAATAATATCAAAGAAATAGTGAAAGAAAAATTTTGCACATTTAAGTTGTGAACAAATTAAATGGGCCTTAAATGTATCCATCCAAAAACAAAAACGCAGTAAGACACCCACCAAGACACTTTATCACGTTAAATTATCCAAAAAGGTTACTTACAAAGAGAAAACAGAAAAGGTTACATTTAAATAAATTTGAACAAAAATGGCATTAGACACACTAAGAGTAAAGGTGTTTTTTAGAAGACAAAGAAGAAATGCATTTGAATTTCTACCTCCTGACTTCAAAACTATTACTGTTTTCAGATATATTCTGCTTATTGTTTTTATTCACTTGACATTTGTTTAGCAGTTTCTTTGAGCAATTTATTACTTTTTTTTGCCAGCTCTACTTTCAGATTTTCCTTTGGAAATTCTATTTTTCCACCAGAAATACATCATTTAAAAAATGTTTTAATAAGGGTCTATTGAGTGTAAATATTCTCAATTTTTATCTATCTAAGGTCATCCTTATTCTCACTTTGGTCCTGAGTAATAGTTAAGGTAATTGTTATTTCATGTTCCAAAATCTTTTTCTCTTAATCTTTAATCTTAATACATAATGAAGATGGGCCATTTTGACCCTATGTATGTTTTTCTCATTTGAGTCTATTAAAATCTTCCCTTTATATTTGTGTCTCTACAGCTTAACTAAGAGATATTTGGAATTAGATTTGTTATTTACCTTTTTTTGGTCATTAGACTCTTCCATTTCTATATATATATTAGTATATTCTTAAAAATACTTATGCATTGTTCTTTGGAATATTTCATGTTTTCCATTATATTCTTTACATTTAAAATTTGCATTAGCTTTATATTGGAACCTCTCATTGATTTGTTCATATCTCATAATTTAAGTTTTATATTTTCTATGTATTTCACATTCTTATTAATTGTGGAGCTCCTTATAGTTACTTATTCTTCTTCAACAATTGTTTTACTATGTAACCACATCAAATTTTATAATTTCAGTTATTATATTTCTAATCTGCAAAAATCTGTTTAGACTTTTTCTACATCACCCAATATTTTAATAGTATTTCATTATGTGTTCATAATTTTGATACAAACTTATTCCTTTAAAGTTTAGTTGAGTAGTGTTTCTCACATATTTTTAAAATTTGAAGTTCTTGGAATCTAAATCTTCAGTGTATTGTTCTGCTTTCCCTGAGGATTGCCTGGGTCCTGGAGCATTGTGTAAATTTTGAATTGTGGGTTTCTAACTCACTCAGACAAAATTTGCTATGGCTTTTCTCCCAGGTTTCTGAGACCCCACTGTTATGGAACAGCTATAAATTTGTTTTATGGGGTTTCTGGAGCCATAGAGTTAATAAAAATTTTACTCTTAAATCTATAAGAGAAGAATTATGGTTGTATATACTCAATGAAGTATTGGGGTTTTTTTTTTTTCTGTTTAGTGTCCAGATCTGTCAGACATGTTTCTTTGTCTTGCTTTCCCCTCCATTGACAGATTTTTTTATCTCATTCACCCTTTCACTGAGGTGAAACTTTTCAAAAACATTAAATAGAAATTGTAGTTTCAACTCTTCACCCAATACTGGCTTACGGCTGGGTCCTGTCCTCTCTTCACAGCTGTAAACATTGGTTACCGATGATGAAGATTAATAAACAACCTGGGGGTGACTCGAACTTCATCTATAGCTTTGTCTTCACCCTTTCATTCTTACTCATGTATCTTTATTAATTTTTGTTCCACGTATATTTTTATGTACTTTTCAGGTGGTCATAACATCTGCAGGTTGCAGAGGACATGAGTTGCCCATTTCCCTTCCCCCTTTCTATACAAGTCCAGTATTATAATGTAATAGACATGTGGAGTATTCTTAGAGACTATCCTTAAATCAGCTTTTAGCCATGAACATTTCAAAGGAGCTAATCCTTTATTTTATGATCATTTCTGAAAACACAACATATGGAAACTTATTCTACGCAAGTGAGCAGTGCTTAGGGGAAATTTTCAATATTTAAAATGCAAATGGATGTATTAAAAAAAAGATGGAGGATTTCAAAGCAACAACCTAACTTTCTACCTTAAGAATCTAGAAATAGAAGAGCAGATTATCCCATAGCTTGGAGAAGGAAAGTAAGAAGGAAAGTTAACTAGATTGACAATGGAAAGTAAAGGACTCAACTCAATTCAACAATGAAAGAGGGCCCTTATTTTTGATCTTGTAGAAATAAAAGGTTAATAAGAGAATACTAACTTAAAAGAAGTGGATAGATTCCTGGAAACACAAAAGCTATTGAAACCAAATAAAAATAAGATATAAAATCTGAATAGAATCATAACAAGAAGACAATTTAAACTAGTAATCACAATTCTTCTCATACTGAAAGTCTCAGTTCAAGAAGGCTTTGTCATTGGATTTTATCAAACATTTAAATAATTAATACAAATCCTCATCAAAATGAATTCTGTTCTTTTAACTATATGTTCTGTCCTCATGATAGTATCATATTATCTTGATAGCCGTTGCTTTGTAGTTAAGTTTTGAAATGAAGAATAGGAGTGAACAATTCCTAACTCATTCTGTGAGCCTCGAGTTATCAGCACCAAAGATATCACAAATCCAAAATACAGACCAATATTTCTTATACATATAGAAGCAATAAAACCCCAATAAAATACTAGCAAACTGAATCCACCAAAACATACAAAAGGTAACATACCACAATCAAGTAGCCTTTACTCTACCAGAGCAAAATTGATTTTACATCCAAAAATCAATCAGTGCAATACACAGTGTTGGTAGAATAAAGGATTAAATCCATAGTGGTTATCTCAATAGATGCAGAAAAGTCATGTGACCATATCCAACACACTTCATAATACAAGCACTCAACAAACTAGAAATATAAGGGAACTCTTCAACCTGTCAAAAATATCCATGAAAAATCCACATGGAAATAAACCAACACCCATCAACTTATGAATAAACAAAATATGATATGTCTATAAAATGAAATATTATTCAACAATAAAAAGAATGATGTACTAGAGCATGCTCCTACACTGATAAGCTTTCTTGAAAATGTGATGCTAAGTCAAAGAAGTTAGTCACAAAAGGTGATGTATTACATAATGCCATTTATATGAAATTTCCAAATATGCAAATCCATAAAGAAAAAAATTGGATTAGTGATTGCCTAAGGTTAGGAAGTGCTGGTATGGGAAATGGCGGCTAATGGGTAGGATTTCAAAAAGAGTTTGAAAATGTTCTAAAATTCCATTGTGGTGATAATTGCATAATTATGAATATTTTTAAATGATTCACCTATGGACTTTAAGAGAGTAAAGTTTATGGTATGAGAAATAACTTAATAAAGCTACTTTTTTTTTGTTCCGGGGATCGAACTCATGGCCTTGCGCTTGCGAGGCAGGTGGCAGAACCACTGAGCTAAATCCCCGGCCCAAAGCTACTTTTTTAAAAGAAAGTAACTGGTCCTAAACCAGATTCTGTTACAGCTTAAAGCAAAATAATTAAAAACAATCCCAATTTATTAATGAACTGTATTTTGTGATAAAGAGCCTTTGATGAAAAAGGAAATTTTTTTTTTACTTAAAAATTTCAGTAAATAAATATGGAAGAATTGATAGAAAATTGTCATTTTGTAATCAACCCTCAAGGAATGAATTCAGACCCAGATCATCAGAGAATGAGCCAACAGGAAAAATGTGTGATTGGTAATTTCATAGTGGAGGAATTTTCCTGTCACCACGTACTGTGTCTGAATGTTTGTGTCCCACTGAAATTCATATGCAGAAATCCTAACCACCAAGATGATGTCATTAAGAGATGAGGCTATTTGATAAGTGCTTAGGTGACACGTGCAAAATTCTCAAGAATGGGATTTTTCCAAGGGAACTTGTTTATTCCTCCCATCATATGAGGCCTTGGCAGGGACTCATCCATGAACTCGAAACTAGGCCCTTACCAGCTACTGAACTGGCTGGAATCCTGATCTTGGACTTCCCAACCTCCAGAACTGTGAGAAATCTATTGATGTTATTTATAGGCAACCCAGTTAAGGTATTTTGTGACAGACAGCAGCCTGAACAGACTGGAACTACATGTATTTTAGCATTACCAAAGGCAGAGAACCACATATTATGTCCTTGCTTTCAGATGCTGTATGAAATATACAGCATTACTCACAAAGTTCTGCGTGATGACAGATAAAAATAGGCATTAAACCAGAAACTATTTCAATTTTTTGATCTGCCAATTTATTTGTGCTGCTGGTGAAACAGTTAAATGAGGCTACAGTAGCATTGAATAGGAAAAAAAAGTATAATATATGACATCCTATAGGACAACTGACCTAGTTTCTTTAGGTCAATGAGATGAAGTTTTTTAAAAACATTTTTATAAGGAACTGTTTCACACAAACATAAACAGAATTTGGAGATATAACCAAACACAAAATGTAGACCTTATTTGGATTCTAAATTCTAATAACCCACTTGTAAAATATATATATATTTTGAGAAAATTCACTATAGCTGTAGTGTCAGATGATAACAAGGGATTCATATTATTTTCTTATGTGTAATAATGATGACTGTACCCTGTAAGAAATGTGGCCATCTTTAAAAGACACATTAAAATGTGCTGAAGTTAACTAACATAAGGTCTAGGATTACTTCTAAAATACTTTAAAAATGTGGAATGCAAAATATTGATCATGGTAAGATCTATGAGCTGAAGACACCGAGTTTGTTTTATAAACTCGACTTTGTTTTTGAAATTTTTATCATTAATAAAGTTATTTTTTAAAGCCATGTGCCCATAGAGTCACCATCCTTCTGCCATTCTTCTCATCCCTCTTGTACTCACTGAGGATACACACTGCAGTTCCCAGTTATCCAACCTGGACGGGGCGTCACAGTGCAAATGCTCTTCAGTGATAATAAATTACAAGTGCACAGGCTCACATTTCTCCTCTTACTTGGTACAAGATAAAGCATTAACCAATACATTCATGCAGGACCTTCCAGGTCTTATTACTATTTTTTCTTTAAGAGTAATGAGAAATCAGTGAAGAGTTTTTAAAGGAGATAGCATGATGGCATTAGAGAATTGAAAAGATTACTCTCTCCCCTGAAAAATGGATTGAGAGTGTAAGCAAAGAACTTAGTTCAGCAACAATATATTCATACAAACATATTTATTGAGGACTTAATATGTGCCAGGCGTGCTTCTAAGTACTGAAGTAATACAATAGTAGAGGTGTTTGTTGATAATAGTTTGAATTATGATAGTCAGAGAGAAAATTGAAAGACTTGGAAATTGAAGGATTTTGAGAGTAAAATTAATAGAAAAGGACTTGATAATTGTCTGATAATGGAAGAGTCAAGTTTGGCTTAGATTTCTGACTCAAGACACAGGATAAAATATCTACCAGATTTAAAAACAAAAATCATAAATTTGGTGTTAAATGTTTATTTTGATAGATTTATCGAGTACACTGATATGATATACAGATGAATATCCTGTTGGTTAAGGCTTGGCTTTTAGGAGTCTTGGAATTAAATTTGTGATTGAGCCATCAATATAAAACTGTATCTTACTTTCTTCCTAAGTGAATGTTCATGAGCTCAGGGGCCACACCTTCTCTGTTAATTTCCATCAACTCGTCCTATTTTATTGTCCTCTCTTGCTTTTGCTTCCTGTTACTCTGGCATGGGCTGTTACCATGGTGACTATAGGCTCTTCATTACACTCACTCATACCTGCTTGTAAGGCTTTTGCAAGTGGGCATCATAACTTTTTGTTAGCCTGCATTTGATACTTTGCAGGCACTTAATTTTATAGCCATTTAAGAGTATGAATAAGAAGTCATATTAAGACCATTTAATAATTAATTCATAGAATATAGCTAGTGCCACAACACTGAGGCAGGAGGCTCCCTTTAGTATCTCTCTAAAATAGCCTTTTGGAATGAATAGCAGTAGCAACCTCCCTTCCCCTGTCCCTTCACTTCATCTCCCCAACATAGTGAAGAGATGAGTGAGTACAGCTTTGAAGGGCATTCTGTAGACAATTTAAAGGACGGATAAACACCTTTTCAAGTAATAAATCACCAACAGCTAGATTATAAGCACACCAGAGAAATAACTGACTCTGAGCAAATTCTTAATGCCTACTATTCATCCAAGTGGCAAATAATCAAGTGTGTCACATAGGGCAGGAAAAAGATTTCCCCCACCATCTTATATTTGATAGCTGAGTTCTGTACATCGAACTGATAAAAAAAAAGACCAGTATATTTTCTGTGTTAGCTTTCTGTTGCTGTGATAAAATACCTCCGATAAACAACTTACAAGTAAAGGTTTAATTTGGCTCATGAAGTCTCAATCCATAGTCACTTGGCCTCATTGCTTTAGGCCCACGGTGAGGCAGAAGAACATCATGACTAGGACAAGTGGTGGAAGAAGCCTGTTCCCATTATTATGGCCAGAAAACCGAAGCAGAGACAGGAGGGGACTGGACTCCCCTCATCCCCTTCCAGGCCACGCCCCTGGTGATCTAACTTCCATCCAAAGACTCTACCGTCTAAAGGATCCATTACCCGCAGTGGTACCACAGGCAGGGAATAAGCCTTTCTAACAGATGGGCCTCGGGGGACACTTCCGAGTGATAGCAATTCTATTGGTGAAAATGTTTTTACATGCATGGTTGAGGGAGAACTCACAGAAAAGAACCGAAGTAATAAAGTCAGATTCAGGGGTTTATTACCCATTTTGATAAAGTGCAATATATTGTAGAAAAATCACTAGATAAAGGAAAAGGAGTGCAGTAACAGTAAGTTGTGGGAAGCTAGATGTCTGAGAAAACTAAAGAAAGATAACAATTCCTGGTTTGCTTATACAGACTAAGCTCATTATAATATCTCCCTCTTCATAGCAAACATCTTCACAAAAGAAAAATCTATGTCTTGCTTTTAGGCAGGTCAGAGGAGGCCAGAAGTTTCTTCATGAGTCTGCTGCTTTTCATTTGGTGTCAACTCAAATAATTCTTGTGCCAAAATGGCATATTTTGGGTTGACATATTCTGATCTCCTTTAGCCACGTGATGCAGTTATAGCCATGAATATGAATACATGAATATGAATACATACTACTTTGCTATTTTGAGTCTGTTTCTTATCTATAAGATACCGAAGTTAAACCAAGATGATACTTTTGTCATTCTTCTCAGTCCCAGATGTTGTTAGAAGATATACTTTTCACCACTTGTCTTCATGGTTTTCACATTCATAGAAAGTGTAATTTAATTTAATTTAATTTAATTTTTATTTTATTTCCTTTTGGGACAGGGTCTTGCTGAATAGTTCAGGTTGGCCTTGAACTCATTATGTAGCTGCTGAACTTGAACTCCTGGCAATCCTCCTCCTGCCTCAGCCTACCAAGTGCTGGGACTCCAGGCGTGTGCTACCATGCCTAGCTCAAACTGTAATTTTATAAGAATTTCTAGTAAAGCTCAGAATGTTCTATAGAAAATGTGAGGACTTACCATAAAGGAGTTTAAGACTATCCTTTTCACAGACAGTTTTTCAAGAGACACTTTTGTTTTCAAATTTAATACTCACAGTTGTAACTAAATATCTTAACACTTCTGGACTCAGCTATTCAGTTTGCAATATAATTTGAATTGTATATTTTAAAAAGAGTTATATCAAATTTGCTTTATAAAATATGGCAAAATGCTATCTGTGGAATAAAATTCTAGTGCCTTTTAGTATTGTACGATCCTTGGAGAGACAATGAGTTCATCATTCACATATTATTTTAAATACTACTTAATAACTAGATATTCTCTAAGTTTCCTACATTTATGAGCAAGTCAAAATGTATTGACCAAATGCTTTCTCCCAGTTTGTGTCACCTACTTTGTTATTTAACGTGTTTTTGTGTGACAGTGGAAGCAATTGCCAATCTAACTGGACTTGGATATTCTAGAGTATGACACAAGAAGGTCAAGATGAGCGTAATTAGTGTGACTCTCAGCCTGGGACAGTTGGGATTTCCATATACTTTTAACACTTTCAATGCTCACTACATTATATCCAGGTGTTGCAGATTGTTGCTGTTTCAATAAACTTTTTTCATTCTTTTCTGCCTAGGAGTATGATCAGTAATGTAAAAATAACTCTAAAAATAAAATCCAATTTCTCATTTTTACATCACTGATCTAAACTAGATATACTAACCATTAGAAAAATTGATGAGCTTAAACCTGTGTCATTATTCTAACTGATGTGTCAAAACCTAAGGGTGATTCTGCCTTTGGCATCATGCAACTTCACAAGAACAGTATCACTCAAAGCAACCACATAATAGGGCCCTTATTGTCAGCTCACTAGAATCCAGAGACAGTTTTGCAAAGGATTATTCCCTTCTATTGAGCAGGAGGTTTTTTCTTTCTTCTCACTGACATTGTGTTTTTATCTGAGAAGATTGCTATGAGTGATTGGATGCCAAATTCAACATCAGCTTTTTATCTAAGTTCTGTAGAGAAAAAAATGACCTGGGAAAGTACCCATTCTGCTACCAGAAAAACTTTAGAGTAGAAATTAGAATTATAATATGCCATGGTGTCATATTAAAACTGGGACCCAGTGCCAATTTCATTATAATCTGTTTATCAGGCATCCATGGAAACAACTCTTTTACTGACTAAATTACTATACATTCCCAAATTTTGGAAGAGAAATCTACACAGATGCAGAATCTAAATAGAACAAAGCAGAGTAAAGAGTTGGCAATTTTCCAAACACTTTGTGTAATTCAGCTATTTCCTCAACTGCACCCTAATGAATATCTTTATTATATGAATTCACTCATTCATTTATTCAAGGATTTATTGAGCATCTACTGTATCCTAAGCTCCATCGTAGAATTATGGGGAATAGTTGTGATCTAAACAGTAAAAAAAAACTCCCTGACAGCAATATTCTAGTAGAATAGCAACTAGAAGAGTTAAAAGTATAGACAAAATGAATAAAATATGTAATAGAATTTTGCTTCTTAATGTTGTGGGAGGAAAAGTACCAGAAAGAACATAGGGCATCCTGAAGTAGGTGGTGCTTCAATTTCAGTGTATTAGTCATTTCCATTACTGTGACAGAATACACCAAATAGGGCAGGGGATTTAGCTCAGTGGTGGCGCCACCTGCCTCATAAACACAAGGTCCCGAGTTTGATCCCCAGTACCAAAAACAAACAAACAAACAAAACCCAAAAAACCACTTACAATTATTATATGAACAGAAAACTGTTTATTTTGGCTCATGGCTTTGGAGGGCCCAGTGTAAGTGGCCCATTGCTTTTGGCCTCTAAAGAGGCAGCATATACTGGCGGGAATGTGTGGTGCTGCCAGGTCACTTACTTCCTCAGCCAAAAAGCAAAAACTAAAAACTAAAAACTAAATGTACCAACTTTGCACAATGGATGTAACCATTATGCACTGCAAACATGTGCTAATAAATTTTTTAAATTTAAAAATAAAAGAGGAAGGGATCCTGGTCCCATAGTTCTCTTTGAGTGCACATCTCCAGTGACTTTTACAAACTCCCCTCAGACCCCTCCTCCTAGAGGTTCTACAACTTTCCCAGTGCTAAGCCTTTATTTTACACATAGCCCTTTAGAGGACACTTATCTGAGCCACAGCAAGTGGTCAGGAAAGCCTGTATTCAGAAAGTGACATTTGAGCAAAGACCCAAAGGAGGTGAAGAATTGAGGAAAATGGATAAACAAAGAGAAATTCCAAGAAGAGTGAATAGCGTAGGCAAAGGTCCTGAGGAGAGAGTTTCAAGAAGGGCAGTAGACCCTGCACAGTTTGGAAAGTAAACGAGGAGGTGAAGAGTCAGACATAAGGTCTGAGAGCTGAAGGTGGGAGCTTTTAGTACGAGGGAAACGGGAAGCTTAATGAAGTGCTGAGCAGAGGCTGACATAACTTACCCTGGCTGCTGTGTAGAAAATAAACAGGTCTGAGGAGGAAGCAGGAACAGGCACTGGCTAGGAGCTATTAGAGTAATCCAGACAGGAGGTAATAATAGCTTGGAAGAAGGAGGTGACTGTGGAGACGATGAGAAGTGTTGAGATTTTGAATATATTCAGAAGACAGAGCCAGCAGGACGAAGTATTGGTTTGAATGGAGTTACCTTACAGCAAAAGAATCAAAGTCTAATGGTTTATCCCTGAACAATTGAAAAATAGAAAAATACATTGAGCTGAAGGTAAAATGTGAAATTTTGGGAGAAATTCAGGAAATTCAGAAATTCAGTTTTAGATATGTGAATTTTGAAATGATGATTACATGTCTTAAGTAGACTCCAATCGCAAGCAGTCAGTTGGATACAAAATCTGGATATTAATAAAAATACATCTTTCCTCAGCTAAATCCTAAATAGCATTGTTAGTAAGAACTTCATGCAAAAACGAGTATTTCAGAACAGAATGGAAGAATGTGAAACACAACTGTAGGCAGCACAGCTGCACTGTGTGAGACTGTGGGTTATGGAATGACCTTTGCCCCTCCCTACCCCTTTTTCCTGGACCATAGGGTCTTTTAGCACTCTCTTTGCTCATTTACCTTATTTTCTTTGCTGCTAAAGGATTCCCTCTGCCTTATAATGCATGACTCTTCACAATAGCAACTTCAGGCAGAATATCTAAACAATAACTTTCCAAGTTGGCTATGGACAGCCAATTGATCTTCTTCCAAAAGAGAAGAATCTTATTGGCTAGCTGGTGTTGTGTCCCCTAGATCTAAGTATATACATTGGAGAGGGATTAGAGATAGACACATCATAGGATCCTTAATCTAGGTAATTAACAACACATTTTTTTCTAAAATAATTACAGGTTTCCTCTGATTCCATTACCTTTATAGCCTTGTAATGTTTTCTTAATGAATGAGTTAAATATCCCACTGCTACCAAAGAGAGCTGCTGATCTGGATTTGGAACTTTGTGTATATAGAGTTATATTAAATAAACTGAAGCAAGAGATTCCATATGATATTTAAGGAACAGCTAAAACAGTATTTCCAATGTGCGTGAGGAAGAGCAGTTTAATCACTCATGATCGTTTTGGTCCCAGATTTACCAAACCTCTTCAGGATATTGTAGGCAGTTGTGTGCTAGTAAGCTGGCTCTGAATTGGCAGGTGGAAATCCATAGCATTTGCTGATTTTCTTGGGCTGAGTGTCCACAGCATGGTCAACTTCAAGCTACTATGTGGTAGTAATGCATGAAAGATTGGTAAAAGATGTATAAAATCTGGTCATTGCTGAGCATAGCACGACACTGATACAGCCCACTTTCTCCTAATAGGCATTAGAATTTAGGTCCTCTTTTCTAGCCAATGTGGAGCTTGGAGAGGTGTGCAGACTAGAGGCATACATTTGACAGGCCATAAATACATTGTTTGCAAAAAGATGTGACTGGATGAGAATAGAGAGGGATGAAGACAGAAGGTTCAAGGTCAGAAGGTCAAGGTTCAGAATATGATCGTAGGTGAGAGAGGAGAAAAATACTTAAAAGACAAGAAGAAGCAGCTCCTTGAGGTAGGAAGAAACTAGAGAGTTGATTTGACTGGAAACCCTGTGGATATCATCGCAAGTGAGATTGGAAAGATAGGAAGGAGCCCAACCTACCAGGCAGGGCCTCATTGGTAATGTTCTGAAACTTTTTGTTTATCATTAGCTAGTAATTGTTGTATGTCTTGAATTGGAAATATTGTCTTGTTACAAAGATTTAAATATCCCTTACTTTTGTTCTAGCATACACATAAAAGGTGATTGCTTCATGAAGATTAATTGTTTCAATCTACCAACTTGGACACTGTTCCAAAATATATTTTTCAATAGTTTTCAGTTAGATGGATTAAGTAATGATTCATTTGTTTTTGCCTTAAGTATACATTTTCAGTATTCTAAATAAGAGTGGATTATAAAATATTATAAACTTTAATTAGACCCAGAAGCTTAATGTGGCCAAATAATTCATATGTTTAAAAAGCAGGCTAACATCACCTATTGTGAATGGTGACATTATTATATTAGATTGTTGAGATTTTCCTCCTTCCTACTTTTCCTTCATTTCAAGTAAACACAATCTGAAAGTCTAAAATCTTGCATAGACCTATAAAATTTAAAACCATTTTAAAAAGCAGAATGATTAGTGTTGGTTTTTCTGCGCGTATCAGAATCTATTAGATAAAAGAGAGTAGCTAAAAATGGACCCACAGAATGTCTAGTTATTTTCTTCGTGCAGAAAAGTGCATTTCTTATCTTTCCTACCACATAAATATTAATCTGGCTTCATGATAGAATTATAGAATAGTCTTAAAAACTGAAAGGCCAGTGAGTGCCATTTGTGAATGACATCGACAGTTTCGGACGATCCCAATCATCTGTCACTGCACATTGCCATCTCAGCTGGGCAACCCTGGCAATATTGCAGCAGGCTATTGTTTATTGAGAAAGCTAATATTAGGAAGAGATGTGATAAGAATGCCTTTAAAAAACTAATTGAATGTTATCTGGTTTTTGGCACTAGCATCTTGTATCTCTCTGTAGTTTATCACTTTGAAGTCCTTTATTCAGTCTTTATATAAAACCCATTATTTAAAAATTGAGGGCCGAGTGATGGCATGTAAGGGGCTGTATATATTAGTCTGATACTCAGTGATAACCCTTTCTCCTCTACTACTCAGCAAACCCTGCTTTACTGAAAAACAAGATGAAACTTGGAAAAAAAATTTCAAATGTGAGCCATAATCCCAGGGTTCACTTCAAACACTTTCCAAATTTTTACAGCACTTTTCACACAGGAAAAAACAAAGTCAAAAGGTATTAAAATGTTATGAAGGGTAGACTGCACATATTTCTGTTAAAGCATACTCTTTCTAATGTTTTCAGATGATTCCTTTTACAAAATAGTTATAAAATCTCCAAACAAGTCACATAAACGGAGAGATACCTGATTTAAAAAAAAATACAGTGAAATAGTAATTGTAGAATCTAGGTCTTTCATTGTATAATTCTTTCCTGCTTTTAGTGTGAAAATTTAGTTTGAAAATTTCCATAATAAATCATTGGAAACACAAACTATTCAAATATTCCCCTACTGGCCTTAATCAGAGAAAATGTAATAGGCATTTGTTTCATCAATGATTATTTATAAGTTTCATCTTGCAGCACTGAATTCCATTTGAGGAAATTCCATATTTTCTACCTGAATGTGAGGAAACTTGAATTTAAAGACAAATCAGTGAATTACGATATACGTAGGAAAACACAATTAATAGCCAGATAGCAGCAATGGGAATTGTGATGATCGAGCTTGACTGTGAGTTTTGTTGGGTTGAGTGGTCCCTAGGAGATTATTAAGCACACTTTTGGCATGTGTGGGTGGGGCATGGAAACCATGCCTGGTCCCTAACTCCTCCCTCCTGGGGTATTCCTTCTTCCTCTGTTTCTCAGATGCCCAAGTTGAGCAGCTTCCCCCTGCCATGCCCTTGGGTATGATCTTTCTGCCTCAGAGTTAGCCTGCCATGGCGTGAAAATTCTCAAACTATGAGCCAAAAATAACTTTCCCGTTTAAGTTGTGTATGTCAGGAATTTTGTCCCAGCAACAGAAAGCTCACCAATACAAGAATTATATTCATATTTTTTGTGAAATTTCTGAAAAGATACAAAATACAAAAATTGCCAGTTTTTTAAATAAAAGTGCATTAAACTGACACGCTAATGTTTAAAAATACTTTGAGAGGGAAAACTGTCTATTTTGTTTTTATTTCATTATTTTATAAAACCCTTTCCAATTACCTGCCATCCAGAAATCAAAGAGTAGGAGCTAACCCAACTTCCCGTGGCCAGGCCTTTCTCCTTTATTGCATTTCTCTGTTTAGCCATGGCTTTCTGGGACTTGAATATACTTTGTGATCTCTCTGCCTCCCCCTTCCTTCTGCAGGGAAAGGATGAGAGCAGAAGTATCAGATGGACTGTAGGCGCCCATCTATGTAGTAGCACAAATACCAGCTGAACGTATTTTTGGTCAGGTACAAAGAAACAAATGGCTGTTGGTTTTCCCAAATGTTGTTTACCCTTCTGATATTCTTCCCAACAACCATCATGTATAAATATGTATGGTATTTATTTTAGTGTGCAGCTGAGTACAAACTAAGCAAGGTACTCTGATACCAATATTTATTCTTTGATATGAAGCTATTGAGCCTTGCGATTGAATAGATTTACAAGTACTGAATGGCTATTCCAGACTAAATTTTGCTTAAAAACTAGGGGCGGGGGTAAATGAGTAGGGTGAATTCTTAGAATCTTAATACTTACTTTTTGTGTAAGATTTTGTGGCAGAGCCAAGGGACATGCCATGATCTTGACCTCTGGTTTTTATAGATATCTTGAAGACATTTGTATTTTGAAGCAAATCTCATGTATATCATATATGTAACAGTACACACATCCCTTTCTGAAACAAAATGTTCAGGGCAAGGGTCAAGCACCAACTATAGCAGCTAGAGGAGCAAAAGATATAAACCAGGGTTTAAAAGTGTGTCTAAAGTGTAAGCCTGGCAAGGTTTTGAGCTTGGTATCAATATGTACTTCCCAGGTTAAATGCACCAGAAAAGACAAATAGGAAAAATTTTCTTTCATCAAGAGCATCATTGTTTAAAATGTCTTAAAAATCTGAATCAAGCACTGCTAGAATGTTCTTTTTCTTTCTAAATAACATCTCCATTCCTAAGCTGGAACAAAAGGATGGCTGTCAAAATGGTTTCCGAAAATGGCTTCTGAATAGGGAATAGGGTCACTGAGGAAAGTGACGGGAGATGAAGAAGATGATGATTGTCATAGTCTGTTTTGTCTTGCTAGAACAGAATTCCTGAACTGGCTCATTCATAAAGGAACGAAATGGATTTCTCATGATTCTGAGAGGCCACATCTGGTGAGGGCTTCCTTGTGCCTCCGTAACATAACAGAGGGCATCGCCAGGCCTGAGAGAGTGTGCAAGAGAGAGGTTGCTTTCATAACAAAGCCAGGCCCAGGCTTCTGACACACTCCCTCAGTAGTGTCAGTAGTGCACTCACAAGGCTGGAGCCCCCAGGAGCCAATCAACGCTTAAGTTCCCACTTCTCGTACCAGAACAGTGGCTGTACAATTTCATCGTGAATTTTGGAGGGGACATTTAAATGAGAGCAGAGTAAAACACATGAAAACAAAAAAAACTTAAGAACCAGCAGCAACACCATCTCTGAAAAGTGTTGGCTTCTAGAACTTCTATCAGAGAACAGTAATAAAATTTAAAGAATAAATATTTACTCAATCAAGGCTCGGAACAAGAAATCAAGTGTACAATAAAAATGTTGAGGAGAAACAGATGCGAGACAATAAATTAGTTGAAAACATTGAAGTCCAAAGTGGTGGTTCTTAGTTTGGGCCTGCAGGGATGACTCTGGTCAATGAAGAGGGGATCAGCCAAGAGCTCTGCCTCCTTTGTGGCTGCCACTGTAGTTGTGAATTCAAGAACCCACTTCAGTATGGAAGGCAGAAATCAGAATATGAAATCAAAGCAGTGTGGCATTCTTGGAAACAACCTGAATGCCCGTCAACCAACAAATGGATAAAGGAGATTTTTTTTTTTTTTAATACAGTGGAGTGCTACTCTGCCATCAAGAAGGAGGAACTTCAGACATTTATAACTAAATGATGGACCATGAGACTCATACTCGTAAGTGAAATAAATTGGACACACATGTTTAAATACCACATTGTTTCTCTGGCTTGAGAAACCAAAAGTGGAAATAAGGATAGATATTTGGAAATGGGAAGAGAATATTCACATGGGGAGGGGAACAAGGGAGGAGGGAGGGAGAATGGAAGGAAGAGACAAGAAAGAAGTGAAAATAGAAGTAAAAAATGGAAACAAATCTTTTGTACATAGGGAGGAGAGGGGGCTGGAAGGGAGGGAGAATGGGGAAAAAAGGGGCAGGATGTATCATGTACAGGTGCAAATTCCCTATGATGAATGTTTCATTATGTACGCCTAAAATGTATCAGTAAATGTTTTGCTATTAAAAAAAAAAAACTGCTGCAATTTCAAATCCTGCTGGTCACACAGAAACCTAGATGACAGCCCTTGTACCTCAGCAGGACCAGCACATGTTTCCTTGAACTTCCAAGTTAGCAGAAGAATGGAAAAAAAGACCGGAGGGACAATACAAAGGTTTCTATCTTACTTCTGCCTTCCAAAGATTATGTCCATGTAGCTAATAGATAAAAGGTCATTCATATCCAGTCTTAGTGCCAGGGGCATCTCTGAAATGTAATTATGTTTGTTTTTTAGTTCCAGTTACTTACTAGTTACTTTGCTCTTTAAATTATTTGCACTTTGGGTTTCTTATATAAGAGAAACCATGTGGTATTGAAGCTTGCGTGTCTGATTCACCCCACTTACCATGATTGTCTAAAAGTTCATCCATTTTCCTACAAATACCTCAGATTTATTTTTCTTTATGGCACAGTGGTACTTTGTTGCATATAAATACCACATATTCTTTATCCAGTTGACTGCTAATGGACATAGAGACCATATCCAAGCTTTAGCTTGCATGAGTTGTGCTGTTATGAACAGTGGCATGCATGTATCACTGTAATATGATGTCTTCAACACTTTTGGGAAAATAACTGTTTTATATTTCCATTTCTAGACTTAATTTAATTGGAGCAGAATGCATAACAACATACAAATATATATCTGAATTGAATTTATTCAAGTAATTCATTTTCTGATAATAAGCAGAGCAACAGTTTGCTGACAGTCTAGATTCAGACCCTAACCTTGCCATTCACGAAGAATGTGGCCTTTTTCCAGATATTAAGTGTTTGGAAAGCCTAGTTTTTTCATCCTTAAAGTAAAGATTCTAAGAGTAACATCTTACAGGATTGGTGTGAAGAAACAGATAAGAAAATGCATGTAAAGTGCTTAGATAGTGTTCAGTTCATTCCTGTCCTTAATGCTGTTGTTAACACAATGGTTTATTGTAGCCAGGCACCTCGCCAGCCCTGCTTGGGTTTGAATCTGGTTATATAATTATGAACTGTGTGACTGTGGGAAATTTACATAAAATTTCCATGCCTCAGTTTTTTATTGTGGAGATTATAATGGAAACTGTCGTGTAGGGTTGTGAGTAAAAAGTAAATAAAATAATGTATATAAAGCATTTTTAATAATATCTGATACAAAATAAGATCCAGCATATTTTAAAAAATATTTTAAAGTTACTTACGGAATTTGCTTTACCAATATCATTCTGTCACCATTTTCTTTTGGAAGGTTTATCACAAGGTGACCATTTTTGCTGTCCTTCTGCGAAATATCTCTCACCTATTTTGCTTATTATATTATATAGCTATAGATTGCATTATAAATTATCTCAGGCATGAGCCCGTCTAGACTGGTGGACAATATTCGTGTGCTACTCAGATATGACAAGATTGGCATTAAGTGTAAATTCTTTGCTACCAACACAGTAGATGCCAAATGATAAAGATTCTAGCATGGAATACTATACATTTTGCCTTTCAAAACCAGGAAACTATGAGAATAAATTGAAAGAAGTACAATTGAGAATATGATTGCCAACTGATTTTATTAAAGTTAGCTTTTTGTGAGAAAAAATTTAAAGTTATAACTCGCAAATTTAAGGAACACTGTCCACTTTTGAAGAGTATACTGTTTACTAGAAATTACTTTGTTAGCCAAAAATCCAACTTATTTTTCAATCCCCATTCTTCCACTTACTGTCTGTGTGAACTTGACATGTTTTTAAGCCTTTCTGGGCTATTGTTACATTTTGTCATGGGGCTCACTGATAGTGTTCTTAGATCATTACTTGTAAATTTACAAATGCCAGCATCTCCATATATCTAATAGGCACAACTTCTGGAATTTCTTTTATTCTAAAATTTAGGAACATTTTATATCAATTATTTTTCTTATATAAAACATTGAAAACAATCTACAAATCTTTAACCGATATTACATTTTAGATTACAAAACAAAATGTACATCCAATGGAAACATAGATCGAATAAATAAGATTCTGCATAATTTAAACATGTTTATCTGATAGAGGGATAAACTAATGAAGTGTCTGACTTCGATACTCAGGTCAGTGAGTTATTCCTTTATTAAGTAAGACATATTTATACTTTGAGTTGGAGACTGGTCAACTATTTTGGAAACAAATTTGCAATTACTTACAAACTGTTTTTGAATGACAATAGAGTGCAGTGGTTAATGCTAGTGCTAAGTGTGTGTTCATTGCATTTGCAGTCATGTGCCACATAACAACTTTTCAGTGTTGGACACATATAGGATGGTGCTCCCTTAGGATTATAATGTAATTGAAAAATTCTTATGGCCAAGTGACATGATACCAGAATGCATTATTCACATTTGTGATGATGATATTGTAAACAAACCTATTGCACTTCTAGGCATATAAAATGTAGCACAGATCTGTATAATATATAGCACTTGATAATGGTAACAACTATGTTTCTAATTTATGTATTTGTTATAGTATACTTTTTATCATAATTTTAGAGTGCATTTCTTCTACTTATAAAAAACATACACTGTAAAACTGTATGCTTGTTGTGTTGGCAGCTGCCTCATGTATCTGGTATTTACCAAGTGTCTTAATTACATTATGAGGCCACATCAACTGATTGGCTTATACCATCTAGGTTTTTTAAGGACACTCTGAAATTCCTACAGTGACAAAATTACCTAAGTATTCATTTTTTAGAAGGTATCCCTGTTGTTATACGTGAAAGTATCTTAACTCATTTAACCATCATAATTGTAGGTAGCTATTATCTCTCTTTTTTTTTTTTTTTTTGGTACCGGGGATCGAACTCGGGTCCTTGCCCTTGTGCAGCAGGCAGTGAAACCACTGAGCTAAATCCCGGGCCCTGTTATCTCTATTTTATAGGTATAGAAACTTAAGTATGACGTAAGCATGAGTGATTGTTTTAGAGTCATACAGATTTAAGCAGTAAAGTGAATATTCAAACATAAGCAGCCAAATCTTCATACTACCATGCAATGATTTATCTCCAACCCAAACTCTTGAGTAAGGCTGACTTGGGTGTTTCCTCTACAGTCTACCACTTAATTAAATATAGTTGCTTAACTTCCTCAAGCTTGATTTTGCTTTTTTCCACAAGTCAACCATTGCAACATTAATACTTAGAAAGAGGGAGAATTTTATTCTCTAGAATTCAATGAAGTTAAGTGTGAACTGATACTTAAAAATCAGCCACTGTAGAATGATTTCCAGAAAATCTCTTTTCCAAAAGTTACAAGAGAAAGGTGGAGATGTAGGGTGAGTGTGGCATTTCTGGGGTGCATACATTTTAGCATGGAAATGGAAGGAAGGGAATAGAAAAGGATCATGACATTTGGGACACTTGTTATTGGAATGAAGAGAAAGAATTTTGGCAAATGTCATGACTGATTAAGTTTGGAGAATAGTAACAGAAAGGAGTCCTTGGCCTTGCATTGAGGAACACTGAGAGGTAGAGAAATAAATGGAGAATATAGATTAAAAGGGAGTTTCAAATGTGTGTGTCAAAAAATTGATTGTTAAACAGATTTCTAAAGAGTATTTAAAGTAAGTATTAAGAATCTACATTTTTGACCTTATGTGTAAAAATTAGAATTCTTTATCATTACCTTGGAGTTACATAAAAATTAGAATTATTTATCACTAGCTCATATTATACCAGAAACATATATTTGGCTCACATTGTGGAGGCTGTAATCTAGAATTTTAAATCAAAATTTTGTACTTGAAATTAAAATTTCTCTGTACTTGAGCTAAGAGTGTATTTCAATGGTGGGGAGGAGTCAGCAAAATAGTTTAATGGAGGGGAGACGTCAACCAAACTGTACCTGAATGTTCTTGGGATAAATAAATAATGTGCTAATAATTTTGAAGTGAAATAGTACGATTTTATTCAAAATGCCCTGCTTAAAACAGGCTATGCCCGAACAAGAGGCAAGCCCTCTGAGAATGTGAGAAAGTGCCCACTACTGTGGATCTTAAAATTAAGTATATTTTTGGTTGGTGTTGGTTTTAAATGTTGGTTCAGACTAATTAGGTTTTTTTTTTTAAACTTGAGAAATTCACAAGAAGTATTAAATGGAGACAAATGATTTGGTTATGGAACATGCTGCTAAATCTTTAGAGTTGGCCATTTTTCGAAGAGAAATACTAAGTGTAAGCTCAGAAGACTTAGAATCAAGATTTTTTCATGAAAAAGGGTCCACAAAATGTTTTTGAGATGGACTTGTTCACTGAGAAATTGTTACTAGAATTTACTTGTTTAGTTTCTATGTATCTTTGAGAAAGAGAAAATGATGGGCTTTCAACCTGAAAATTAACTTTCTTTAGTTGTCAACAGTGGTAGAATGTTAGAGAATTAGGAAAGTTGGGGTTTGTTTGTGCAGGAGTTTTATATGATAATGTTATATTGGCTGACGTTGGTTTCTATCACAGTATAAGAGGTCTGTGTGGTTACTGCCAAAACAATGTAGGGAACAACGGGGTGATTCCATAGTTGTCTGATATGTTGGAGCTTGAAAACCTGGATACTTTTGGAAATTGAAAACACTATTGGTGTGTTTCAGCATTTGGAGGTAGGCACCTATTTAAATCGCTGGTGAAGATAAAAAAGTCCAAGTTCACAGGACACTGAGAGACAGCCTTTGCCTCACATTGAATAGTAATCTTTATTACTTGCTCCCAACTATCACAGGGTGGGTCGCAGGCAGAGTCAGTGCCACTGTTAGGTGTTTCTTAGGCGTAGGACCAGTGTTGAGACTGCTGAGCATTTTGGTAGCAGGAAGGGGCTCCATATTTGCTTACATGTGACAAAGTATGACGTTTAGTGGTAATTTACAACTGTGAGAATATTTACTCTGTGATCATATTCTGTTCCAAGTCTTTCCAGAGATATGGATCCTAAACTGAAAGGGATTATTATTTACCTTAACAGATATGCTCACTCAGTTGTCATTGATTAACCTCAAGATCTGGAAGAAGGAACTTTGAGGCTTTCTGCCACGCTGAGTCTGATACTATTTCTAGACTCAAATGCATAAAACAAAGAGAGAAGTGAGAAGGCAGGAAGATTGGAGTGGGTATTGCTACACTTCTTAGATATACCATGTAGATTCATTTAAGAAGAATTAACAACAAGCAAGAATTTATATTCCTCAGAGTTTAAGTTGAGCTGTTTGTATGGGTACAAGGGTAGTGCTGTGTGCTAAAAAGCAGAGTAGGAGAATTGAATATTTTGAATGTTTACACATCAGACTGTAAGTACATCAGTGCTAGACACAAAATATCTGTATAAGACAATGTTAGAGCAAACAGTTTAGTGGTTAATTTGGAAAGGATTTGTTTGTCTCGAAGTGGCATTCACATAGCAAGCACACTCTTTCTGCAAAAGTCCAATAAACCCAGTAAATAATGCTTATATACTAGTGTAGGTGGAGATGAATGGGTGTTTTCCTCTGAGTGAAAAACAACAGAAAGAGGTGGAGGATGGAGTAGTAATGCCTAAACTTCATTGAGAAATTGTTATGCATTCAAATACAGATCAAGTACGTTTTATGTATTGTTTTCATTAAATCCCTACACTAATTCTTTGATAGTAGTTATTCTTTTCATTTTACAGATAAGGAGATACAAGTCTGCCTTTCCAAAGATCATAGAGGTGCCAAGTAGAGCACCAGTATTTGATCTCTGGTGTCCCTGGGTCCTAAGTTTCAAAAATGAGTTTTCTCAGAGTATATTGAGCTGAAAATCTTTGCACAGTAAAGCAAACAGAATGAAGAGGCAATCTACAGAATGGGAGTGTTTACTAACTATATCTGATAAGGGGTTGATATCTAAAGGGAGTAAAAAAAAAAGCAAACAAAACAGAAAACCCTTGAAAAACTATGAAAAATGAGCAGAAGATCTGGATAATATTTCTCTAAAGGTCTGGGAATGGTCAATAGACACATGAAAAATGCTCAACATCACTAATCATCAGGGAAATGCACAAAACCACAAAGAAAGACCATCTCACCCCAGGTAGAAAAGCTATTCTCACAAGGACTAGAGATAAGTGTCTACAAGGAAGCAGTGTAAAGGCACCCTTGCACACTGTGGCAGAAGTGCAAATTAGTACAGCCATTATGGAAAACAGTGTGGAGCTTCCTCAAAAATTTAGAATTACCATATGATCCAGCAATTCTGCTATTGGGTATATGTTCGAAATAAACAAAATCAGTATGCTGAAGAGCTATCTGAATTCCGATGTTTATAGCAGCACTATTCATGGTAGCCAACAGATAAAATAAATCAAAGTGTTCATTAGTGGATGAAAAGATAAAGAAGACATGTATATATAGAAAATGGAATACTTGCCAGCTATCAAAAGAATGGAATCCTGTGATTTGTGATGACATGGATGAACCTAGAGGGCATTATATTAAAAGAAATAAGCCAGGCACAGAAAGACAAATATTACAGAGTCTCATTTATACGTTGAAGGTAAAAGTTGATTTCATAAAAGTTGAGAATAGAATAGTAGTTACCAAAGACTACATTTAGTATGAGGTTATGGACAACGGAGAAACTTTGGTCAGTGGTGAAATGTGACACTGAGATAGGAAGAAATAAGAAGAAATAGAATAAATGTTCTATTGCAAAGTAGATTAATTACAGTCAGCAATAATGTATATTTCCCAGTAGCCAGAAGAGAATATTTTCAATGTTCTCTCCATAAAAATATAAAAAGCTAAAGGTTTGAAGTGCAGGATATGGCACTTTCCCTGATTTGATCATTACACATACATATATGTGTCAAAATATCTTATTATGCCCCACAAATGTATACAACTATTATGCGTGAATCAAAAATGAAAACAATTCTTTTTCTCATGGAATAAGAATGAATATGACATGGTGAATCATTGCAGCCATTTTAATTAATAACTTTAAAAGCTCTAAATGGTCCTCGTCATATTAATCTCATGTATCTGTTTGGAATATTAGGATTTATATCAGCTCAGAAAAATTACTTGTGTCTTTTACATAGACTCTATCTTATTATACTGTATTTTCCTATCATCCTCATAAAGCCTCACAGGAAGAGATATGAAGAGAAAAACTTTAGATAAAAAATCTTGATAATGCTCTTGTATTTTTATTTCTCATGTCCTTGCCTCAAAGCCTCACTGCTTAGCCACTGGACAGGGAATGAGATAAAGGTAATGGAAATAGCCTAGGCTACTTTTATATACTCTTTAATGAAGGGCCTTTGGTGAGAGTAGATTTCTTATAATTGGACCTGAAGGATTCAAGGCGAGTTTCTACCAAGGGGAAAATGATTGGGCATTTGGGGCCTTAATAGTGACACATATTACGCATTTGGGAACAAGTTAAAGTCTAAAATCAACTATCTGCTAGGGGATATACTAAGGCCAAACACATTCTTTTCTAGGACTAGAAGGATGCTACCATATTAAGAATTCTATACCATATATTATTACATCAGCACGATCAAAGAGAACAATTGTACATTATCAGTAATTACTAAATTAAGCAAGTCACTTGCTTAATTCAGCAACCAATCTAAGTAGGTAGATAGCTAGGTAAAAATTCTGACCATCAATCTAGAGAACTACATGTTTACCACAGGAGCGGGAAGGATACTCTTAAGAAAGAATATATAAAAGAAGATAAATAACTGGTTACTCATAAAAATTTCTATGAAAATAATTTTGTAAAACATTTCTATGAAAAAATCTAAACAGTCTAAAAATTTGATTTGAAAGCATATTGCATTTTAGAAGGCAGAGGTTTAATACAGTGAACTATTTAACAATGAAAACCAGGAGCTAATTTGACAGCAAAGTAGATCAAAGATGTGGAGAAGCCATTCACAAAACAAAAATCCAGCAACTGTAGAATCTATACTAAGATGCTCCAGCTTGCTGGAAGATGAAGAAATCCAGTGAGATTAACAGTTTTCTGATGGAACCAAGTTAAAACAAGGCACAATAAAGTGACACCTGCTAGTGTTGGCTGGGATATGACCAGAGAAACACTGCCACATATTGCTAGTAGAAATATAAATTTCAGAGAATTTTAAAATTTAAGGAATTTTAGAATTTAAGGAATTTAAGGAATTTTCCATTCCTTAGCAATATCTATTAAAATTAAATATACATATATGTTTATATTTTGATTCTGGACTTCATCATGAAAATTAATCCTATAAAAATAAAATCACTACTAAATAAACATGCATGCTTCTTTTAGCATTATTTGTAATTGGAAAAACTGGGGAACAAAGTAATGTAAATCAACAGAAGAATAATATTGCCCATCAATATCACAGAATATTATATATTAGAAGTATGGTAATTGATTTAGAGGGATTTCCATGAATTCTTCATAAGTGAAGAAAACAAAATATAAATAATAATATAATTCCTGTAAGAAAAAGCATTATCAATATTATTTATTGACCACTTAGTTATCTGTAAGACGGTAAGTAAGACACTCTCGTAGGGATTAGCAGAGTGAGAGGAAGAAGCAAATAATCCGTGTTTAAAAGATACAACACGTACATAATAAAAAGCAAACAGCAGTGTAATGGGTCACAGAGCTCCTTACAAAAGGAATGATTTAGCTAGGGAGGTAGTTCAGCGGTACTGCGCCTGCCTGGCATGGTCAATGCGTAAGCGACTGCGTCCTCTCCGTATCCTGACCTCAGATCTCTTGTCGTCAGCCACCTCAGGCTTCTCAGGGCGGCTCATGAAAACCAACAGTCTCTGCAGACCTCTCCATACCACCACACTGGGAGAGTTTGTTCCGTGAGGCTCCTCACCTACGCACTGCACTCGGCTATTGCTCCAGCACTGTATTGGCCACATGGCTCTTTGTAAGAGGTTTAGCGTTCCTTCCAATGACGTGAGTCCCTACTCCTATTTTCTCAATAATTAATGTGCTTTCTCTCATTGAGGTTTCTCTTTCCAGTCCCCATGGCAGGATTCAAGGGGATAAGGGCCCTGGCCCTTCCCCAAGAGCCCATCGATGTCTGCCTTTTGTTCTTCCACCAATCTGCTAGTTTAGTTCTCATTTCCTTTAAGTTGGAAAAGGCTTTCATGTCGTCACACAATCTTCCTCACCATATGGCTCCATGTGCTTAGTTCTTCAGATTCTGGTTTCTTGGATTCCCAAAATGACATTCATTCTTCTGAACAAAGAAGTACTCTTCCAAGCAGAAAACTTACTTTTGAAAATAGGATTTTGCTTTGTGTTTTAAAACCTTCTTTACAAAGTGCAGTTTTTAGGGGTTTTTTTTTTTGGTTCTTGGATTTTTTTCTTTTTGAGAGAAGAGAAAATATGAAATGTTGCAAAATTAGTCACCTCATTTCAAATAGCTATGTTTATTAAAGAGCTCTATGATCTTCATTTTTTGCAGATTATTAAAGTGGGAAATGATTATTTAAAAATCTCAAGAATAGAATATTTATTAGCTACTTGTACTTTTTTTTCTTGTTTCAAAATTGATAAGCATTGGCAATGAGGCAGTTTATTTTGAGTTGACCTTTAGGAAGCCATTCCTGTCGCCTGAATAGCACAATCAGGAGCTCAGAACAGTGGCACCTAGGATACACACTTTTAATATCTCAAAACGATATCCAGCCGCATCCCCACCCACCTCATGTGTATAGGTAGATGCATATATAAAATGGTCACAGTCTCTAGGTTCCTTGAATGCAACCTTAGCAATTTCTAGGAATTCTCCTTGGCCACTACATATGTGCTCATGGATACATCACTGCAGGGTAGAATTCCGTATTCTCATTCCCTCCTCCACTCAACCCACCCCACCCTTTGCAGAGATGTCAGCTGCTGTCACTCTGCAGCTCAGGAGCTGGTGAAGGTGTCTTATTGCTGCTGTTACCACCAGTGCTCTCTGACCCATGCTGTGGTGATTGCTCATGAACCTAAGTCACCTTGCTGAAGAAAGAAACCCTTCCCCTGCCCTTCCCACCTCAGTTACCTTGAACCCAGAGCACTCATGCCCTATGCTACCAGCGTCCCAGGACCTAAAAGGAAATGGAGAATCAAAGCAAATAACAAGAAGTACCTTGCAGTACCTAACATTATCCACCCCTCCAAACTACTATAACCTTATTGAACCATGACCAAACACTCAGTCCATTCTTCTTTTAGGGGTCTTGGTCCCTCCCCCCAAAAGTTTATTGGTCTTTTGCAAAGAGGTCCTTTGAGGATTTGTTCTGCTGGTTTTCTGGACATACCTGTTTCTGAAATCCATTGGTGCACAAGACTTAGGTTAAGTCTTGTACCTTTCATAGATGCTAGAATCAAATATAACTACTTAAATAGATCCTTGTTTATAATCTATAATTGCATTTTTCTTTAATATTACTTGTAATCATCTTCTAGAGATAGGAACATAATACTATGTTAGGTAGTGCTTTCATTTTTTTAAACTAAATTATTTTGAATGGTATTATGATTTCAATTTTTTCTTTTTGTTTCTGGATTAGGAAGTAGAGACTTAGAAATCTCAACTAATATCCCTTAACATGAATCTAGACAAATAGAACTTAATAACTAACCTGTGACCTACATGTGTATTTTTATTTTGTGAACACAATCTGTTCTCTTTCCATGTTGTTGTTTTTTTACATGATTGACTTTGAAGTATTCACAGCAAGTAGCCAATAGTGTAGAAACTATAATATATAACCTTGACTTGGTCAGGGAATTTGCATGATAAATAATATAATAGACAAGTGAATATGAAAATCTCTAGTTGGTTTTTAAAAAGCAGCAGAGAGGAAAGTATTTTTTAAACCTTTGAGAAAAAACTAATATCCAATTTCTGAAAATACAGTCTATAAAATATATATTAGCATAGCATCTATTTTATTTGTGCTTGCATCCACAAGTTGAATCTATTTCTTTAAATTATTGAAATGTGAAAAAATTATGTAACTTCTAATTATTTCTTAGTTGTCTACAGTGGAAATCCCTTTCTACCATATATTTCAATTTAGAAACCTGAAAATCCCTAATATTATTATTTTCAAATAAGTAATGTTTTCTGTTTAATATATGAATAAGGTGAAAAATCTAAAGCTAAATTATAATTCTACTGTTGATTAATATTTTATATTAATATAATTTTTAAATACGGCATTCATATTTTAGTATTAATATTTTACATGATTTACTATACATATAACTTTTAAAAACTACTTATTGACCTATTTTTATTTTAAAATATAATGTACATGCTGGGATTTCATAAAATATGCCTCTGACATATTTTAAAATCTTTGATTGAAATTGCTTTCCTCTAGAGATGTTTTTAATTTGTTCTTGAGCCCAGCAAACTATTATTTTTCATTATTTTCTTTTATTAGTGTATGTTTGCAATGCAAAATGTTTACATTCCTATGGGGAACTGATACCATCAATGTAATACATCTTAATGTGTTAATTTTTTTCATCTGTTTTCCTTCTCCTCCCTTCCTTTATCTCTTGTTCCCCTCCCATCTGAGAATGATGGATTTCTCTACTTCCCATTATTTTTTATTTTGCTCTTTGTTTATATTTTGGGGTTCTCATATAAGAGAAAGCATGTAATATTTAAGCTTGTGCGTCTGATTTATGTCGCTTAACACTATGGTCTCAAGATGCATATTTGAGGTCTATGGGGACCATACAAGAGACCTGAACTGGAACACCAAAGCGAGTGTCAGCTTTGAAGTTATGATCTATCTACCCAGCCTCTTGAAGAAGTGAAAATGTCTTTTTTGTTCTTTTCTTTGAAGTTTGTTCTTTTCTTTTTTCTCCCTGACTTTCTCCTTTCCTGTCTCCTTATCTTCTTTCCTCCCTTCCCCTGTTTTTTCCGCTTCTCTCCTCCCTCCTTCCCTCCTCTCCTTGTTCCTACCCACTATGATGCTGTAGCTCTCTGGGGCCACAGCGCTCCTGGGTGATCTCAGACTGGACTCTCCACTTTGGTGGACCCTCTGTTGTATCTCCTGTTCTGCTTCCCTCACTGCAGTCCAGATGTCCAGGGCATAACAGAAAACCTGGAATAAAAAACAGGCTTTGGCATTCAAATATCTACTAAGGTTATTGATCTCACTTTGGTTTTTGGCCTCTGTGTTTTCTTTGTTCTCTGCCAGCTTAGCAATAAGTTTAAAACACATCTAATATTTTATTTAGGATTTGACTTCTTTCAATCAAAAGGATTGTTTCCCGAGTCTCTTCTGCTATATGACAGAAATGAAGGTCAAAAATGTTTACTTTGAAAGATTAAAAATATATCCTGTGTGCTTATATTTGTCTTTCTCAAAATGAAGTGATCCTTTATCTAATTTAAATGTTTATGAAATAATTGATTACACAATTGTTAGTGAAATTCCTTTTAAAAACTGCTATGGTTTGTGTTTAGATATCCCTCCAAAGCCTCATGTGGATAAAGTGGGACTTTCTTTTTCCAGAGGTGGCTGAATCTAGTGTGTGATTGACTCATGGTAGGGCTAGGCCTGAAGGCACTGGGATTAAGGGTGTGAGTGCTACCAGCCCTCAGTAGTCTGAATAAGATAAAAGGGGCAGGAAGACACTGGTGAGGCTCCCTTGTTGCTTTTGCTACCTGGTGTGTGCCATGTTGCTTCTCCTCTGAGATATCTATTAGTCATCCCTGCCTTAGAACCAGCCACTTTTGGACTGAAACTTCTATGAACTGTAAGCCAAATAAAGCCCTTCCCCTGTAACTTTGGGTGTCAGGTATTTTATCTCAGCAATGAGAGAAAAGTAACTAACACAAAAACCTGTATTATAATATCATAACAAAAGTAATAATACACCAACTATACTTTGAATAGTTACAAAGTATCAGATATATATCTTATCTTTAATTAATAAACTTATTATTTTGTTTTTACTGAAACATTGACTTACTGATGAATGGAAATTACAGAGTGTTCCCATATACCTCTATGGTTCCTTGCATTAACACCTTGCATTAGTGTGCTACATTAATCCCAGTTGAGACAATATTAAGTACTTTAATGAATGTATCTTTTGATATATATCTTTGGATCCTTTCACAAAGTGGACAGTATACATATTATGCTCATTTCAAAAGTAAGGAACCTGAGATTGAGTGCTAAAGCTAAAATTCATTCACAAATGTGTAAAATCAATAGTTTGGACTATTATATTCACTATTCTATATTAACTACCTTAAGAATTCCTGTATTTCATCTCCCTTCCACCTTATGAAATATATGCATAACATAGCAAATTCAGTTAAATTTTTTGATATAGGATCTTATTGTGTTGCCCAGCCTGGCCTTGAACTCATGATCTTTCTGTCTCAGCCTCCTGAATAGCTAGGACTACAGGCCTGTGCTACCACCTCTGATTTTGCATTGCATCTTATCAAAAACCTCCCCATAGGAAAGTATTTTATGCTAAGATCTCATCTCAAGAGCTAATAAGATAAGATAATGATTATCTACATCACATAGCTCTACTAGATTAGGATGCAGTTGGTGTTTGCCTTTCCATATGATCACCTTAGGAATAATTATTCATAGTGATTATTTTATGAATTATCTTAATGTGGACTAATATATTTATTTAAAAAATTTATTGTTTACACTTAAGGTATACAACATATTATGAAGTGCATATAAATTATAAAGTGGCTATTATAGTGAAGCAAATTGACATAATAATCATCTCATATAGTTAGGCATTTTGTAAGTTTTGTTTTTCTGTCACAAGCAGCTGAAATTTACTCATTTGTCAGGAATCCCAAACGCAGCAGCATTTTATCCATTGTATTCCTCATGTTACACATTATAGCTCCATATTTATTCACCTCACAGATTTGTTATTTGTAATCACTGAGCTAATCCCCATTTCCCACCCTCCACATCTCTGGTTCCCACTGGTTTTTTTTATCTTTCTCTGTATACTCAAACTTTGTTTTTGGATTCCACATATAACTGAAATAATACAATATTTTTCTTTCTGTGTCTGTCTTATTTCATGTAGCATAATGACCTGCAGTTTCTGACTTCTTTTATATGGTATAATATTATGCCAAATGACAAGATCTCCTTTTTAAATGCTTAATAATATTCCTCTGTGTGTGTGTGTGTGTGTGTGTGTGTGTGTGTGATAGTCTCTTATCTCTTCATCCATTGCTGGACACTTGTGCTGTTTTCATACCCTGGCTACTGTGAACAATGATACAATGATTGTGAGAGTGGAGGTGTCTTTATGCAGTAATGAGTTTGTCTTTTGGGTGTGCACTTAGAAGAGGGATTACTGGGTCCTATGGTAGTTTTCTGCTTTTAGTTTCTTTAGTACTCTGTATTCTTTTTTCTACATTTCCACCAGTTGTGCCCAAGATGATTTCCCTTTGCTCCACACCCTCACCAATGTTCATCTCTAGATTCTTCAGTAAAAGGCATTCATACAAGAGTGAGGTAATGTTTCACAGTGGCTTTCATTTGCCTTTTCCTGAAGATTAAAGATATTGAGCACTTTTTCCTATACCTATTGACCATTTGAATATTTTTTTGAAATGATGTCTATTCAGGTCCTTTGATAATTGGCCTGATTTGATTTTCTTCACATGAGGACCTGCTCTTTAACAACAATACAGGGGCACACAAACACGGCAGTAATATCCTCTCTCTAAGAACCCACCAAATCATTTCCTCTCAACAATGTGAATTGTTCTCATAACTTTAAATGCTCTTGGCAGTCAGTTATGTTTAAAGAACAAGTATAGGGCCTAAAAGGCAAAGATATACTACTATATCTGTAAATTATTGCTCTGTATAGTGTATAAACACAAAATGTATGATTTTTATGCCTTATTCAAAAAGTCATTTGATAGATAAAATGAACCTAATAAAACACTCTATGCAAATGGTGATTTATTTTGATTCAGATATCAGTATAAGACCTGATATTTATTACATTGTAAAAATTTTTAATACCATTGTTCTTATGATCAAACATATGTTCCATTTAATTGACTTAATATATTCTATATATTAGTGGAACCTAGTTACTGCTATCCCTTCCCTCAGCTCTTTGGTCCAACAATAACTTTACCAAGTCCCTTAGCATGATATACAAGGTAATACAATAATCCTGAAGAAATTATGCACAAGCCAAATTTTTAGCATGTTGCAGCACGACTATAAATAATTTTCTATAATATCATAGGACTTAAAAAGCATAATATGTTTCTATGATATTAACTAGACATTTATTAATGTAATTTATATTTTGTATTATAGTGAGTGGACATCCAATACTCAAAAGAGCTAACATCCGGATTGTTGGGAAGTTGGTGGCCAGATCCATAAGAGAAAGGAAAATGAGACAATATTATAAAGCATGAGGAATTGAATAAGGTTTTCAACACAATATTTACTTGTAATACTGAATCTGTCTACCTAAAGATGTTACTTAGTGGCCATAGATTAAGGTAGTGTCAAGAGAAAAAAACAAACATCTTTGTACATGCAAAAGACTTTGACAAGTTAATCCATAATTTCTAAAGATCTTTGGATGAACATCTTTCATTTTTATTTTATTCATAAAGGTATCTGTTTACTGTAATGACATGGACCCACATGTTGGCAAGTATTGCTTTTATTAAACTAAAATTTGTTTTGTTCCATTACCAATAAAGGCCTTAAAGAACCTTTACAATTTTTATTTCTGAAACTCATGATTCTGATATTAAGTACTATTGAGTTTATCTTTTTTATTCTTATATATGATAATAGTATGATGTTTTGCTGAAATAATAAATGGCCAAGATTTTGACATGGGAATATTCTTCATCACATAATTTTTTAGAAATAATTTTTAAAAATAGTCATTTTCCTGCTCATTCTAAGGGAAAAAATTGAGAAATCATATACAGTATTTCTGAGTTTATTTGGGTTAGTTCTAGATGATTTGAAGCCTAGTCACTAAAATAAGTGCCTTAAGAATCTTGAATTTATGTATCCGTCCATCCATCTGTCCATCCATCTATCCATTCATCCATCCATTTTTTCTTCCTTCTTTCCTCTATGTACTTGTGAATTGCACTAGAGAAACAAGTGAGGCCCAATAGTTGTAGGAACAGACTATACCCATAGCTTAAAGACTAGATGTGAACAAATATGGGAACTATGTGACAGGTATTTTATTTTATTCAGAGTATTTACCCTGATTTATTACTTCTTTGTTAGATCCTTTAGTCTTCAAACAAACAAATGAACAAATAAATGCTTTCAGGCTGCTTTTGTGCAATAGAGTTTACTGTTAAGAATACATGTGGAAGTTTGTGAAATGTATCTTTAGAAAAGCCAGTTACAAGCACCATGTTAAATCCAGCCTAACCAAAACCAGAACCTAGATGTACTGAAAAGCATGAAGTCTAAACAGAAAAAAATTTGAGTGGTAAAACATTCAATAGAAAAAACAGTGATTACTAAAGTAAGTAGTTTTTATCTATGAAGTTGAGTTTGTATTTATTTTCCTTATTGATGGTTGGGAGGGTATCACTCGAAAAGTTTTAGTTTTCTTTACTCAAATATCAAAAAAGGTGGAAAGTTTAGAGTTAAACAAAAAAGAAAAAAGTTACACATGATTCGAATATCAATATGGTAACAGCTCATTTTTCTTCTCCTTTTTATAGTATTATTATGATAAAAGTTTGGCTAGATTTTACCACTACTATCCCAACAAAATGGGAATAAATGCATGTAATTATTTAATAAAGACACTTAAAAACTTAAATAAGAATATCTTAATGAGTTTTTATAGTCACTATTTCAAATGATAAATATATAAGAATATAATGTAAAGTCAAATTTAATTTACAAAAATAAAATGTAAAAATTAAGTTGCAATTATGGCAGTTTAGAGCAGGATAAAAAAAAGTTCATCATTTCTTTAATAAAATGTGATTGTTCTTGTCTCATGTTTCCTACATTTGACTATTCGTGACTTTTAGGAAAGTGGAGTAGGGCTACTGATGTCTTTTAGAGCTGTGATCTCATATTAAGCTCAGTGACAATATGTCACTTCGGAGGTGTAGAAGACAGTGTAAGGTCAGGGAAAAGAAACCTTCACTTTTCAATAGTCAGTTTCTATATAAAAATTGGCACTTCATGCTCATCAAAGAACAAGAAATATTGGATATGCTCTAAATGTCCATTGTGTTTTTGAGCCAACTACCTGATTGAAGTCATCACTTATATGTAAATGAACTGTCAATGGCTCGCCACAGTTAGCAGCCACTGGACTGTGAAGGGTATGTCTTAATAAGGACTGAAGCTCTCCACAGACTTTGATTTACTGGAAATAAAATAGAAAAGTCCTCTGAGACTACAAAGGACACTTGTTTCAGATAAAATGTCTAGACAGTAGCAATATATTTAAGGCTTTTATTATAGCAAAACTGCAAATTAGAATGGAGTGCTGAGAAAGTTTCTGTGACCCAGCTGAATTCTGAAACACTGCTACTGACTAGAGTAATATGATCTTTAAAACAGCTAAGCCAAATTGAATAAAAGTGCATTAGGGAAAAGGCAAAACAGAGATGATGCAAGGTCAAGATTTAGATTTGTTACATCTTTTAAATTGTTTATTATGTGTTATGCTTTACATTTCCTTATAAACCTATATTGTTACTAATAAAGGTGGATATTAGAATAGTTCAAAACAAAAATTCTGTGATCCTGTAACATTGACCACCACTAAAAAAATATCCAATTGAAGATTTTTTCTTCTCTATCTGTTCTTTTTCAACTTCTATTCCAAAGTGCAAACACAATAGAAACTCTGAATTATGTGTAACTCTTAATATTTTCATTAATATTGTTAATAATATACTTATTAAATGCTTTAGAGTTTGCAGTATACTTTCACACAAATATGTATGATTATGGAAGCTTTAATAGATCAAATTTTTATGTTCAATGCTTTCTCTGGGCACACAGTGCTCCCAAAAGTGCATCCGTTTGGGTAAGTTAACAGGTTTAAAAAACAGTCCTAAAACCCCTGTTGATTAAAGATAATAATTTCTTTGTCATTTACTTCACAATCCAGCCTGAGTCAGTGGGACCTCTGCTCCATGCAGTCTTTCAAGGATTCAAGGGGAAGAGAAAAAGACACTTAACAAAATTCTGACCAGTTTTGCTAAACATTTTAGACAAATGTGGTAGTTTAAGTTGGTTGCATTCAAGACTGCTAGCCAACTATCAAATGAATCTTTAAGCTTTCAAGATTTGGGGTTATTAAACAAATTCCAAATTGGGCTTTTTTATTTGTGTTTTTCCTGTTTTGTGTGTGTGTGTGTGTGTGTGTGTAAGTCTCTTCACATTTTGCTTGCCTTCTATATTGTAAAAAGCATTATTTCCAATAAAATGAAAAGAATAACAATAAACAAGCAACGATTCAGGCTCCCTTGCCCCCACGCTAAACTTTGCTCTGGAGGTTGCTAAGTGTAGACTGGAGCTTAGCACCCAGCTCTAGATCAATGGAAATGCCTCATGGCAGTGGTAGGGGCTGGTAAGTCTGAGCTCAATGGCTCTGGTAGAGGTTTTTTATTCCATCTTCTGATTTTGGCAGCCACTTTGGCGGTGATACAAAGAGTGGTGCATAGAATGTCCCTGACAATCTGTTTCTTGCAATTCCAACAACTTTTGGAGTTATGTGCCTAGGCCAGGGTTACTTTCTCTTGTTCAGTTGAGAATCCTGACCCACAAAATTTCTTTCCTTTCTCCTTCTCTCCCTTTCTCCCTACCTTCACTTCATCTCTTCCTTCCACTTTACTAAATAATTCTGGTCAACGAACGATCTACCAATATAACAATATTTCAAAGTTAAGTTACATTTGTTGAAAGAGTTTTCATGTACTCCATAACCGTAAGTGGTAGATACCAGATCCCTTGGCGTGTCACTTGTCCCAGACAGTCCTAGTTCTCCTTTCCCTTTGCATATAGCCTGCAGACTCATCTTAGATGAAGGATATTTGATGTCCTAAATAGCATTCTTGCGAGTAATTCTCTATAGAAGAAAAGGCATAGGTATCAGAAAAATAACTTTATTTTTGTTACCATGATGATAATTTTATGATACTCTGGAGAATTGACAGTTGCTTATAATCTACAAAAATGAAAAGATGCAACAATAGGAAGAGATTTATCAATTTAATCTCTCAGCATTTTGACAACATATATATAAAAAGGCTAAACTATTTTTAAATTTCGTAGAATTTGAATGATAATGTAATGGTTAGCCTGAAAGTAAAATCACTAATATAGTTAGATGATAAATGAAACATATTGGGACTTTATAATGAGTGAAATAAGATTATAAGGAAAACTGATACTTCCCTATGCATATATAGGTTCTATAGATTTTCATCATAAATCAAGATACCTGACTAATCTGGGAGTTTTAAAAAAACATGGCTTTCAAACATCATTGTTGCTTCAGAATTTCAAATAAGTGATTTTCTTGATAAAATATGTTTGTTTCTAAAACTCTGTTGCTTGTACTAAAATAAAAATAAGAAGTTGGTGAAAATTAAACTGTGATTAATTAGTTAATAGTATTGAGTATCTGGAGCAACCATTTCTTGTCTAATCTCAGGCCTTCATTTCACAAATGCAAAGCTGAGGAAGAGAGGGTGAAATCATACAGCAATTTCATGCCTGGCGTGCAGTGAGCACTGGAGCTTCTGATTCGCAGTCCAGTCTTCTATCTCTAGATCACTCTACGGAGGACAAACCGGGGGGTGCTAACCAAAGGGTCCACAGTGCAGGCCCAGATAACCACGAATACCGTTAGCCAATCTGACCAGCTAAGTGGGTTCAAGGTGTGAATGGGTCCCACTGGCCCCCAACTTAACCTTGTTTGCATGTTAATAAGGCCACCCTCAAGTCACAGTGCGTGACTAATGGTGCGAATGTCATACATTGGGTGAGCCAGTTGAGGAACATCTTGGTAACATTCATGTCGCCTGTATTGACTGCTAATTTCATGGAAACACAAAAACATTCTTATCTGGAAGTTTTTGTGTTATGATTTTCATTAAGTGAGCAGTCTAGTAGATATCTTATGATTTGATGACTACGTGGCACAGTATATTATTGAAACTGTATGTAAGGAAAATTCTTGTTTCATCTTGGATAAGCTAGTTGATACAGAAGCTGAGTTAACCACACAGAATTACTTTTTACAAAATGAGTTCATATTTCTTAGGTGAAATAGTTTACCAGTTCATCCTAGCTCTTTCTTAAAAATACTTTCTGGATTGATCTCTTTCCTTTTACTCTTATCTTTGTTTATTTCTTTTGATTAATGTGTATTAATTGCATGTATTAACAGGGTTCAGTATAATATTTCCATACATGCGTATGACATGCACTGAGCATATCTACCCTCCTTCCCCTAGACACACTCTTCTCTGTCTCTAGTAATCACTGTTCTGTTTTCTTTTTTTTTTTTGGTACCAGGAATCAAACTTGGGACCTTGCGCTTGCAAGGCAGGCAGCGACATCTTCTATTTTCCAGTAGACTTTTTGCTTCCACATAGAGAGAACATGCAATTATGCAACTGCAGTTTGTGTCTGGTTTACTTTGCCTAATAATGGGGTCATTCCACCCATTTTGCCAAAAATGACAGGAATTAATTCATGTTTATGACTGAATAATACTCCGTGGTGGATATGTACCACATTTTTAAGATCTATCCGTCTGTAGGTGGGCATATAGGCTGATTCCATATCTTAGCTTTCATGAATAATGCTGCAATAAACATAGGCATGCAGGTATCTCTTTGGCATGTTGATTGTATTTCCTTTGGTTGGGTACCCACAAGTGGGAGATCTTTTTTAGGTTTTTTTTTTTTTTTTTTAGGAACCTTCAGGCAGTTCTCTATAATGCCTGTATTAATTTACATTTCCTGTAGCAGTATATAAAAGTTCCTTTTTCTCCACATCCCTGCCAGCACTTGTTATCTTTTGTTTTTTGTTTGTTTGGATAATAATGATTCAGTTTTCATTTCCCTTATGGCTAATGATACTGAGCACTTTTCATATATTTGCTGGCCATTGGTAGTTCTTTCAAGAACTGTATATTTGTATCATTTGTACATTTCTTACTTGGGTTATTAGTTTTTTGTTGATACCATTTTTTACTTCCTTACATACTCTAGATATTAACCCTCCGGGATGAATGGCAAGTAGTTTTCCCTTTCTGTAGGTTTTCTCCACTCTCTTGATTGTTTCTTTTGCTATGCAGAAGCTCTTTAGGTTTATATAATCCCATTTGTCAGTGTATGCTTTAATTTCCTATATTTTTGGAGTCCTATCCAGAAAAGAATTGCCTGTATCAATATCTTGAAGTGTTTCTCCTATGTTTTCTTGTAGTAGTTTCAGAGTTTCAGAACTTGCATTTAGGTTTTTGATCCATTTTGAGTTGATTTTTGTACAGAGATGGGGGCAAGTTTCAATCTTCTGCATGTTTGTTTTCATTCTTTAGTCCAAATCTTTATCACTTCTCGTCTAGGCTTCTTTATTTGTCTCAGAATTTCTGACATAAACTTCCTGTGCTCTAATCCATCTAGCAATATATGGCCCTCTTACTCAAATCTGTTGTATTATTTCCCATTTCTGGCTTTCAGACCTTCCATACCTTCCTTCTTCACCTTTGCCTTTCATGTGATTTGTAGTCTACCTTCACCTAATTGAGCACCCAGGGAAAGCAGTGTTCTTCACTTGGTCATGGCATCAACACCCCCTTTCCATGTGCTCCTGGTCTGCTCAAAACTTAGCGAATCTTCTAGGCAGAAAGCCCTGAAGATACCTTAAAACCTTGCCAAGAAACCTCAGCCATCCTCCCTGCTTTTATTCTCATTTTGCCACTGTCAATTTTTCTGTTCCATTGATTTGTGATTCTGATGATGGATTTTGCCTTGATTTACACTGGTTTCATCACTTGTTTCATGTGCATGACTTTTAACTCACCAGAGGGAAAAAAAGTCTGAAAACAGATTATTCCACATGCTTAAACCTAACACAAGGTTTTGAGAGATGCTCCTTGAATTGAGAGGATTTAAACTAGATTGATTAAACAAGCTGAGTAGGCCAGCAAGGGTTTTGTCAGGATGTGAAAGGCTTCAGTTTATGATCCTACAGCAGTGCTGGAAAATATATAGACAAGTCTTAGACAGATTCATGATCCAATAGTGTATCATCTAAACTGAGATAATTGTTAGAGTAAAAAGGGCACCAAAAATAACTGAAATTGTATATTTACTTTCCAATAGACAGGTTTTATTATATTGGTGGATCTATAAAATAGTTCTATTCAAAAACTTTTTAAAAATAGAATTATTTTCAAAAATAAAAATCACACATTTCTTTAGGGCTTACTGTAACATACAAAATGTCTTATGTGGATTATTTCAACATTCAAAATAACACAGACAGAATACTTATTCATGGTATTGTAGAGAAGAAACTTCTTCACCCATTGCCCAGCAACAAAAGATAGATCAACAAGAAAGAAGCATAGCATACGGATGTAATCAATGTTTTAAATGGCATAAGAGCCTTCAGCATTGAAGACCCAAAGACCCAGGGAAAGCTGTGTATTTTTATGTTAATTCTGATAGTTATAGGGAACCATGATTGGACAAGGGGAGATGTAGCCCAGTGATAGTTAACTTATTCAGCAAGGTCTGTCCAGATCTTCTGGGCATCTCTGGGCGGCATTTCTTATTCCTGGTTTTGAAGCAAGCCCTCTCAGCAATGAGGGTCTTCTAACTTTATGCAGGATAGGCCTGTCAGAGAATGTTTTTATGACTGTGCATTGCGTAGAGAGGCAGGGAAAAGTGAGAGTGACCTAGCTTTCTCAAATGCCGAAGTACCATATTTTGCAGTATCATATTCTGAGCCCTGATTATAAGTCCACATTTTTATGTGCTTTTATGAATTACTTAGTTATAGCTTTTTAATACATCTTTGATGTTTTTATTAAATATGGTCTCATTCTTTTAATTTTTGCATAAAATTGCTTTTAATACTTTTCTAAATGCAGTTTGTGATTAACATTTAAAATTGTAATACCAGTAATTGAATCTCTCTGTATAATATTATTTTTAGTTGAAAAAATACTTTCAGTATATGCAGAGGTTCCTAGTAAACTCAGACCAAGTTCCACCAAGTGAAGCAATTTCTACTTCTAAATTCTTTGGTGTGTTAGTGTATATAAATATTTGAACCCAAATATTGTCTCAAATCTTCACTTTTAGCATCAAATTAAAGTCTGTTTCTTGACAAATATTTTCACATGAAAAAAGTGCATTATATATATATCTGCTATGCATTGGATAAATGTTCTCACTGGTCCCTGTGTTCAAGGGTTTGTCCGCAGGATAGGACAGGTGAGAGCAGGTGCGGACTTTGAAGGGGGGAGCCCAGTGGGTGGTTCTCAGATCATTGCTGCTGGGCCCTCAGAGGGGTTTGGGGGATGCTGGCCTGTCCTCTCTTCCTCTTGCTTCCTGGCTCATGATATCAGTGGCTTGGTCCACTTAGAGCTCCTTCCATGATGTGCCACCTTTCCAGAGGGCCCAAGCAATGGGACTAGCCTATCTTGGACTGGAACTTCCAGGGCATTGAACCAAAATATACCTTTCTTGATTATAAGTGAATTGCCTAGGATGTTTCATTATAGTCATAGAAAACTATGACTTTTTCAAAGGTTTTACTACCTTTAGCTGTTGCAAAATTTCATTGCATAATTTCTCTAATTAAATACCACAGCTTCAATAAGTATTTCTACCATTCCATATACTCAAAGTGAAATTGTAGAACTTCGGAAGTAATCTTGTATACTGTTTAAACTACTGCTATTTAATTTGATTATTTCTATGATGCTTTTTAGATGATGTCAGTGTCTTCAAGACTGTTTCTACATTTTTTTCCAAAAATTGCTATTCAATGAAAATCTCTAAAACATGGCATGCAACTCCATTTGCAGAATGTTTTAATTAAACATTTCATATGGATTCTAAAGAAAATGAAATCAAAATCTAGACTCACAAGTTTCTATACTATTGTAGGACTCAACTAAAAAATTCTTCAAAAGCCTAACATTTCTGAAAGCAGATTTCTCATGAGCAGCAAAGAAAGAGCATAGTGATATGTTGACTATTATTTTATTTTCAAATTCATTTTTATATAAATTTAGTAGTATAGTTATTGTAACAATACAAAGATGTATAGTTGTATTTGAAAAGCAATAACTGGGCTGGGGATTTAGCTCTGTGGTTCTGCCTCCTGCCTCGCAAGCACAAGGTCCCAAGTTTGTTCCCTGGTACCAAAAAAAAAAAAAAAAAAGAAAAGCAGGTTCTGTTTCAATTGATAAAACACTGCATGTTGTTTGTATGCAATTACGAATTATGTGCACATTATAACTAATTCTAAGAGTCTTTCTTTTTTAATATTAATATTATCAGTACATTTAAGGTATACAATATAATGACATTCATCATTGGAAATTTGCACCTTTACGTAATCCATCTTGGTTCTTCTCCCTTCAACCCCTCCACCTCTCCCTATCTACAAAGACTTTGATTCCAGTTTTTCTTTTTCTCCTATTAACTCCATTCCCTTCTTTCTTTTCCCCTACCCTTTCCACTTCCCCTTCTCCTTTGCACCTTTTCTTCCTATTTCACATTATCTATTATACCTTTTGCTCCTTATTTACACTTTCAGTTTCTCACGCTAGAGAAACTAGTTGGTATTTATACATGTGTGTCCTATTTATTTTACTTAAGAGTATCACCTCAATTTAGCTATCAATGTCTCTAGTTTCTTGTTCTTTATGGCTGAGTAGTACTCCATTTTATTTTTAAAAAAACCCTCACATTTATCCAGTCTCCAGTTGATGGGCACTTGTGTTGCTTCCAAGTTTTAGCTATTACAAATTGTGCTGCTATGAACATGGGTGCACATATATCACTGTGGTATGATTCTTTTAATTCTTTGGGGAAGATACCCAGCAGGGGAACAGCTGGGTCAAATGCGACTTCCAATCCTGGTTCTTTGGGGTATCTCCATACTGATTTCCACAGTAGTTGCACCAGTCTACACTCCCACCAGCAGTGGAATAAGGTTCCTCTTTCCCCACAGCCCCACCAGCATTGGTTATTGGTTGATTTCATGATAGCAGCCATTTTTTTCTGGGGTGAGGTGGAATCTCAGTGTTGTTTTCATTTGAATCTCTTGAATGACCAAGTGATATTGAACATGTTTATTTGCTATTTCTACTTCCTTGTCTGAGAAACGTCTGTTCCTTTCAGATGCCCCTTTTTGGACTGGGTCTTTAAATTTGGGAGGTCTGATTTTTTAAAGTTCTTTATAGATTCGAGATAGTAGACCTTTGTCTGAGGGACAGCTGGTAAAAATTTTTTCCCACATTGTGGATTGACTCTTCACTCTATTGGTGGTTTCTCCTGCTGTGCAGAAGCTTTTCAGTAAGGAGAGATACCACTTGTTGATTGTGCTAGCTCATGGGCAACTGAGGTTTTGTTCATAAAATCTTTTCCTACACCAATCTTCAAGAGTTCTACCTAACCTCTCTTCCAGCCAGTTTAGTGCTTCTGTTTTAATATTTAGATCTTTCATCCATTTTGATTTTAATTGAGTGCATGTAGAGAGATATAGGTCTAGTTTCAATCTTTGGCAAGTTGAAACCCAATTTTTCCAGCACCATGTATTAAAGAGGTTATCTTTCCTCCAGTGAGGGTGTTTGGCTCCTTTATCGAAGATGAGGTGGCTGAGTGTGTCTGGAGTTGTTTCTGCATCTTCTAATCTGTTCCACTGGTCCTCAGGTCTGTTTCTTTGCCAGTACCATGCTGTTTTTATCACAGTAGCTTTGTAGTACAGTTTTAAGTTGGGGATTGTGATTTACCTTGTCTTTATTCCCTAGAATTGCTTTTGCTATTCTAGTTCTCTTCTTGCTCCAAATGAATTTTTGGATTGTTTTCTCTAGGTCTGTGAAGTATGCTGCTGAGATTTCCATTGGGATTACACTGAATCTATATAGCCATTTTGGAAGTATGGCCATTTTCACTATGTTGATTCTTCCTACCCAGGAGCAAGGGATGTCTTTCCATTTTCTGATATCCTTTTTAATCTCTTTTTTCAGGGTGCTATAATTTTCAGAGTAGAGGTCTTTGATTTCTTTTGTTAGGTTGATTCCTAGGTTTTTCAGTTGTTTGGATGCAATTATGAAAGGAATTGATTGTCCTATTTCTCTCTCAGTGAGTCTGTTTTTCATGTACAGAAAGGCTATTGATTTTTGTGTGTTGACTTTGTATCCAGCTACTTTACTGAATTTGGTTATTAAGTCTTGAAGACTTTTGGTGGAGCTCTTGGGCTCTTCTATATAGAGTATCATGTCATTTGCAACTAATGATGATTTGACTTCTTCATTTCTGATCTTTATTCCTTTTATTTCTTTCTCTTACCTAATTGCTGTGGCTAATGTTTCCAAGAATAGATTCAACAGGAATGGTGATAGTGGACATCCTTGACCTGCTCCTGATTTTAGTGTAAATGATTTCAGTTTTTGACCATTTAGTATGATATTGGCTGTTGATTTTTCATAGATGGCTTTTATTAGATGAGGTAGAGACCATCTATTCCAATTTTTTGTAGGGTTTTTATCATAAATGCATGTTGGATTTTGTCAAATGCTTTTTCTGCATCTACTGAGATGATCATATGGTTTTTGTCCTTGGCTCCATTGACATAGTATATTACATTGATTTATTTGCATATGTTGAACCATCTCTGCATCCCTGGGATGAATCCTACTTAGTCAGAGTGTATGATGTTCTTGATGATCTTCTGCATTCTATTTGCCAGTATCTTATTAAGGATTTTTGCATCTGTGTTCATTAGTGAGAATGGCCTATAGTTCTCTTTTTCGGTTGGGTCTTTCTCTGCTTTGGCACCAAAGTGTTGCTTGCTTCCAGGGATGAATTGAGAGTATTGCTTCCCTTTCAATTTTATTGAAAAGATTAAATAGTAGTGGCAGTAGTTCCTCTCTAAATGTCTTGTGAAATTCAGCAGTGAAGCCATCAAGACCCAGGCTTTTCTTAGTTGGTAGGTTTTCAATTACATTTTCAATTTCATTGGTTGATATTGGGTCGTTTAGAATTTTTAGGTCTTCTTTGTTCAACTTTGGTAATTCATACATATCTAGGAATCTGTCCATTTTTTCTGTGTTTTCCATCTTATTGGCATATTGGTCCTCAAAGTAGGTATTGATGATCCTCTGGATTTCTGCTGGGTCCATTGTAATTTTATGCTTTACATTCCTAATTGCATGGATTTTGGCCTTTTCTTTCTTTTTTTTTGAAAAGCTTCATTAAGGGTTTGTCAATTCTTTTGAAGAACCAACTCTTGGCTTCATTGATTTTTTTGTATTGTTCTCTTAGTCTCCATTGCATTGATTTCTGCCCTGGTCTTTATAATTTCCTCCCTTGTATGAACTTTGGGTTTCTTCTGCTCTTCTTTTTCTACAAGCTTGAGGTTCAGCATTAGGTTGTTTAATTGAGCTCATTCTGTTTTTCTAATGTGAGTATTTACTGCTATGAATTTCCCTCATAAGATTGCTTTCATCGTGTCCCATAGATTCTGATATGTTGTACTGTCATGTCATTTAGTTGTAGGAACTGTCTGGTTTCTTTAATTTCCTCTGTGCCCCATTGGTTATTCAGAAGTGTGTAGTTCAATATCCATGTGTTTATGAAATTTTTGTGGTTTCTTCTGCTATTGATCTCCAATTTCATCTATGATCTGATAATATACAGGGGATAACTTAAATTCCTTTGCACTTACTTAAATATGTTCTTTGAGCAAGTGTGTGGTCTATTGTACAGAACAACCCATGTACAGCTGAAAAGAATGTGTGTTCTGATTTGGTGGAATGGAACACTCTGTAAACATCTGTTAAGTTCATTTGTTCAAGAGTTTGATTGAGTTCTAGTATTTCATTGTTTATTTTTTGTCTAGTTGATATATTTATTTGTGACAGTGGGGTATTGAGGTCCCCCACTACTATTGTATTAGTGCTTATATGATTTTTCATGTCCATTAGTATTTGTTTTATATAGTTGGGTGCACTAGTATTTGGTGCAGAGATACTCATCACTGTAATCTCTTCCTCTTGTATTGTTCTCTTTACAAGGACATAGTGCCCTTCTTTGTCTCTTTAAGAGAGACAAAGTCAGTGTTGGTTTGAAATCCACTTGATCTGCAAAGAGGATAGCTACTCCTGATTTTTTTCAGGTTCCTGTCCCATGGAGTATTGTTTTCCACCCTTTAACTTTCAGTCTATGAGTTTCTTTTTGAATTAAATGTGTTTCTTGAATGCAGCATATTGTTGGATCTTGCTTCTTGACCCATTCTGCCAGTCTAATTCTTTTGATTGATGAATTGAGACCATTAACATTGATGGTTATAACTGATATGTATTGACTTATCTTTGTGATGACTTTTTCTTTTTGTTGGATTCTCTCCCTTTGCATTTAATTTCTTATCTTGCTAGATGGAATCATTCTGCTGGGCTTCCTGGAGCTGTGATCCTCATTGTCTTTTCCTAGGATATTGTTTAAAATTTTTTTGAGTGCTGGTTTGATATTCATAAAGTTCATAAGATACTCTTTGTCATGAAAGTATCTTATTTCTCCATCAGTTTTGAAAGATAGTTTTGTAGCGTTCATCAATCTGGGTTGGAGGCTGTTTTCCTTTAGGGCTTGAAATAGGTCACTCCATGCTCTTCTTGCCAGGTTTGCATTGAGAAGTCTGCTGTGATTCTGATGGGCTCTTCTTTGTATGTGATTTGTTTTTTTTCTCTAAGTTATTGTAGAATTTTGTTTTTCTGTTGAATTTCTGGAATCTTAACTATTATATTCTTATGTGTAGATTTTTTTTTTTGATCATGGCTAGTTGGAGTCCTATGTGCCTCTCTTAACTGTATGTCAAGTTCTTTTCCTCTTCTTGGGAAGTTTTCTGCCATTACTCCTGTGAAAAGTTTTTTTATGTCATCTGCACTCTTTCCTATTTCTTCATTGAATCTGATTAGTCTGATGTTATTCTTCTTTGCATTGTCTAGCAGCTACTGGATTGATTTCTCATGTTCCTTTACTATTTTAAAGAAATTTTTCTTTTCCTGGTCACTATTTGCAATCCTATCTTCTAAATCTGAAATTCTATCCTTGCATTGGCTCATTCTGCTGCACAAACTTTCAGTGGAGTTTTTAATCTTCTTGAAATCTGTTTGCCTCTCTTTTATGGATTCCATTTGTTTCCTATGTTGAGATTCCATCATGTTCCTCAGCTCCTCTGTTTCTTTATCTGTGTCCTCTCTAGATTTATTAATCATGTCTTGCACTATGGATACAATCTCTTCTGATATCTGAGAAATTATTTCTGATTTCATTTTTTCCAGATCCTCTCTCATTGCCAGTTCATGGAGTCCAAGTGATTGAGTATCAGATTGTTCCATCTCCTTGCCCTTTGTTGTTGCCTTAGGTGATCGATCTGAAAGTCTGGTTTTGGGACTTATTTACATGTTTTCTCATTTCAGTAGATGCAGCCTGCTGTGCCTTTGTTGAGGCAACTTTTTGCTCACCCAGTGGTCTTGAATTCTCAGCAAGGCATGGAGCAGCCTTTACTCTGCTGCTCACCAGTACACCAATTCCTGGGTTCAGAGTGGTGGTCTTCTTGATCCCTGAGCTGACCTGTTGTCTGGGTGGGCTTCTGGCTGGGGCCTATGCACACTTGGGATGGTATCTAGGGATACCTCTCACTGCGGCCCCTATGTAGCTGTTGTCTAGGAGGAGCTTTGGCTGGGGGCTGTGCACTCCAGTTCCTGTTGTCTCTGCAGGCTTTGGCTAGGGTCTCCTCGCACTTATCAATGGTATCAGGGTGAGCCTGTCAGTATTGCTTGTGTGCCTGTGTAGCTGTTTTCCAGGCAGATACTTGGCTGTGGCTGATGGTATGTTAGGCCCCTGGCTGAAGCCTGGGCGCCTGTGCGGCTCTTTTCTGGATGGGTCTAAGATGATTTCTTCTGCCCTAAAGGCCTCTAAATTTGGAAATATATCATTTTTTTTTACAATGTCCCCATTCTGTCCAAAATTTATGTTGATATTACCACCGCTAAAACAAAAAAATATATTGTTTGCAGTGCTAGGGATCAAACTCAGGGTCTTAACACATGCTAGGCATGTAGTCTACCACTGAGCTACACCCTCAGGTCACCCAGAATTATTTTTCATGTTAAAGTTTTTAACTAAATTTACAAAAACATCATAAAAATGTCAAAATTTTACATTTAAGAAACTGAAATTTTTAAAAGTTTCACTTTAATTCCATGAGACATATAGAAAAGATCATGATATTATTGTAATTATCTTAACCAATTTTTCTCCTTATAGTATGATGATGTTAATATAATATAATAATTCATCTTTTTCTGCTAATAGAGTTAATGCATTAACAACTATTTCTTAACTTGGGAAACACATAAAACTCAGAATTGAAAATGAGCAAAAATCCATTTACTAATTGATCTAATGAAAGTCAGACTACACAGAATTATTCTTAAAGGCATCTTTTAATGAATACATTTGACTTATATTTGGGCTCTTTTTTAACTACTGGAAAATTTATTATTAATTTTTTGGGAAACAAACTCAGTCCTTAATTTTCACTTGTATGTGGTTGTTTTTGCTTGACTTCATGGCTGCTAATTAGTGTTCATTGCAAAATTCAAATGTTACCAAAGAAGACATGAGTTAACAGTTCTGCAAGTTTGTTACATGAATACATGACTTAACTGGAGAATTAAATATGTTGCAGATAAGGAAAGCTAAGTTTATTTCTGAGAAGTTATAAATAAGTAAAGTGGGAATGCTAGAATGAAGTCTAATAATTGTAACCCCAAAACAAAGTAAATCTTCCTAAATTCTTAATTACATAAATGAATGATTGAATAAACAAACAAATACAAGAAAGGGACAAAATTTTACTAAAATAGGTGTTAGTTACAAAACCACTGTGCAAGAACATTCAACTTATGTTTTGTTGCTGACCACCCAGTCTCTGTCTCCATCTTCCCTGCATATTTCAAATCCATCTAACCTGCAGTGTCTCCTGTTTCCTACTCACCCCACCAACTTCAGTGGGATTTCTTTACACTTCACGGACAGTGACAGAGCAACCACCTAACTCTATGGCATGCCACATGACTGGCAGGAAAAGAAGAATCAAATCCATTCCCTCAGGTAATGAACTGCAGACCAAAAAGGAGTTTCCTGTCTGTCTCTTCCATTGGCACACATTTTATTTATCAACAAATGCTTTCTGTATAGTCCTTGAATGGAAAGTAGAAAAGGTATAAATTTCATTGCTTGTGAAAAGAGTTGGGCTTGGAAGAGATGGGATGTTGAAGAGTAAATTTCTGATTAACCTCATGTTGAATGAAAACTCTTCACTGCAGATACATATCCCACACCATTAGATGAAACTATGGTAGTAGTTATAAGGACACATTGGAGCGTTATAAAACCATTTTTAGGTTCCCTTTAATGCAATGATTAAATTAATATTTTGATTATAAAAATGAGAAATCTGAGGGAGAATGGCATGTGGAGAATACTAGCCTGACTTGGAGCTAGGACAATAAATTCAAGCCAGTACTGTTTCAAGCAAACCAAAATTGTCATCCTAGGTATGAATTGAAGGTTGAATCATTTCCACAGGTAATTTATTTCGTCCTTCTGTAAATGTTCATGCCTTCTGTGAGGAATACACTCTTTCAAATTGACCATGGTTCCTCCCTTGATTCATTTGGGTGGCATGGGCATCTTTATTACTGTCCTGCACAGAATCATGGTAGATCTCATTACTTACTCAGTTGGAATAGAGAGTAGCAGGCTTCATCTCAGTTAGCTGGTACCTGGCAAGTGACAACTAAACACTGGTGAATATGACATCACAGAACCTGCCAGATGAGGTCACTAGAATTGTAATAGAGGGAAACAAAGGCCATCACCTAATGGCAGACCCAAGTAAGATGGCACAACCATGCAAACCACAAAACATGGCCAAACATCCCCTTTTCCAGCTGACATGTTTTGAGTGTTGCATTCTTGCTAGTTGCCAAATTGCCCCCACTGTACTCCTCTAAACTTTTAGATAAAAATGAAGATCCCCATGACCCACAGATGAAGCATTATCTCTGCTTTATGTCATCATCCAGTTCGCAGCACTGTTTTTGTAAGCCCTCCCAAAGATAACGCAACACAAGCCCAAATCTTAATCAGAAGCTCCACTTACACACTCTCTTCTGACCCAGATACCCCACCTGGCCTGTGTCAGGCAGTTTTCTCTGTGGAAGCAAGTACCAAATCCTTAAAATGAACATAGGCAGTTTGGCAACATGTCTATTCCTAATGGTCTTTGACTTTCAGGAAGTGACACAAACCTTCTAAATCTTTAAATAATAATTTGAATTTTGGGATCATTGTGGTTGAATTGTGTTCCCCAAAGACATATAGAAGACCTAACTCCCAGTACCTCAAAATATGACCTTAGTTGGAAATGGGGTTGTCACAGACACAAGAAATTCAGGTGAGGTCATGCTGCAGTAGATGGGCCCTCAAATCCAACAGGACTGGTGTCTTCATGAGACAGCCATGTGCAGACAGACACTGAGAAGACAACGTGAGAAGTTGGAGGTAGACGGGATGAGTGAATCTTACCACTGTGTGACAGCCTCAGCTGATTATAAATTTTGTTGCTGTTATAATCAGTATTGTTTTCTATTTTGATTTTTGTTTCATATATTAAAACATATATATTCATTTTAATACTTATATAATAATCATGTACCTAGCTTTTTGTTGAACTGTATTATGAGTTTGACTTGTTTATCTAGAGATTATCATGTATTCTTTGATGATATAGGTGCTCTATGTAAATATATTTTATTTCTCTATCAATCCTTATGCAATTTATTTATTTTTTCAATGGCCTTGCTTTAGCTAAGCACTTTAGTACAATGATGAATAAGGAGGAATGTTGATAACAGCAGGGAACACTGCTTTATTCATCACTAATGCAAGTATTTCCTAAATTTCACTACATTTATTTCCTAAGATAATGTTTCCTTTGCCAGAGTATACAGTAGATTGCAGTTTTTTCCTGAGTGTCTGTGATGAATCCTCCTTAGTTACATGGTATTTATCAACACTGATGAGTCTGACTTACAGACTTATATTTAGGGGCCTGGAGTTGTAGCTCAGTGGTAGAATGCTTGCCTAGTAGCATTTGATCGCAGCTCTGGTTGGAGTGGGGAGGAGTTATATCCTAAGAGTTTTTTTCTCAAAGATATATATATATATTTGTGTGTGTGTGTGTGTGTGTGTGTGTGTGTGTGTGTGTGATCCTGGAGGCTAAACCCAGGACTCTAGCACTGGTCTACATCCCAGGTTTTTTTTATGCTTTATTTTTATTTGGAGCCAGGGCCTCATCTCCCTAAATTGCCCATGCTGGACTGGAACTTGCCAACCTGCTCTGGGCTCCCAGTATGCTGTGATTACACATATGCACTACTATGTCTGGCTAGGATTTTTAAACTGTTCTTGATATACTCATTTAATTGAAATGTATACATGGAGTAATTTATTTTCATTTGTCTGATTTTGTGTGTAATGTAGTCTTCAAATATGGGAAATTCTCAGCTACATTTAACGAATATTGCTTCTTTGTCATTTTCCTGATTCTTAGTTTTGGGAAATGGATTAGTACTACATTTATTTCGGTGCTTCTTTCTATCCTTCATGTCTTTAATTTCTCTGCTGTTACTTACCTTAATGTCTCAAAGCTATGTTTTGGGAGAATTCTCAGGGCTTTATTTCAGTCCTCTAATTCAGCATTTGAATATTTCCATTCTAATTTTTTTTTGTCCAAGAAATATGTTTTAAATTTTAATAAACAGATTTTAATTGTAAACTTCTTCTAGCTAGTTATTTTGAACATCCATATAGTTTTAACTCATATATTTGACATTGATTCTTAATATGTTTTAAAAACTGTTTTCTCTTCCTCCTTTTATCTCATTTACATGCATTTTGATTTTCTATTAGTAAATCTGTCTCCTGATTACAGAACTTCCTTGCTGTCATCCACAGTATTAGTTTTCTACACATTCCTATGTTTTATGTCATGATCTTCTTTTGTACTGGTGATTTTTTTGAATTATTTATTTATTCCTTTTATTCAGATCCAGCTATTATTTGTTCATATCTACCCCAACCTGTTTTATCGAGCCTGGAATATGTATTAACAGTGATAGCAAAATATAAATGATCTGGGAACCATCACAGATCTGGTAACTTACCTCGAGATAGGCTTGCCCTTAATCCAAGCTATTGCGTTTTGTCCCTTCCTTCCTACATGGTATGCAGCTTTACCCAAGCTTTGGCCTCAAGTGTTACCTAAAGCTTTCCAGCCTCCAGCTGATTAGTCTCCAGGAGATTAATTGTCCTCCTCTGGTCTTTGCTACCCTCATGAGTCAATTATGACTACTGCTTTGGGATTCAGAATTTCTGTTCAATTTCAAATGCATGGAGACATTCATCATTTTGTTAAGAGCAACTACCTCTTCTGAAAGATAGAGGCACAAAAATGTTCATAAATATCTGTCATTTCTATATACTTCAACAAGACTGAGTTGTTTACAGTATGGATTTCGCAGAAGCTATCTGGACTCCAACACAATGTGTGCTTGATACAAGATTAAGATTTGTTTCTACAGTAGAACACAGAGTAGTGATTGGGAGTGGGCACATTTCCTTCTTAAACTACTTGCATATAAAAAAGAGTTAGTTTAAAAAGTAACAAAATTCCTTTATCTTTCTTCACATCAGAGAATTGTGAGGAAAGAAGAAAAACTAACACATAAAAGAGAATCCAAGAAATCAGATTTCAAGTGCTTAGAATTATTCAATGAAATCTCTGCATTAGCAATGCGGCATCACCTTGTACCTGTTAGGATGGCTATTACCAAAAAGTCAAAAGATGATAAGTTTGGGCAAGTATGCGGAGAAAAGAGAATAATACTTTTACACTATTGGTATTATGGTTGTAGAAATGTAAATTTTTGCAGCCATTACAGGAGACAGAATGGACTTTTTTCACAATATTAAAAGTAGAAATACTGTATGATCCAGTGATCTTATTGCTGGATATATATCTGAAGGAAATGAAATTACTCTCCCAAGGAGATATCCACAGTCCCATGTTCATTGCAGGGTTATTCACAATAGCCAATGTGAAATCAGCTATATCAACATTTACAGATGGATGAATAAAGAAATTATGGCATATACACATGTATGTATACTATTATAATGCAATTACTCAGCTATAAGGAAAGGAAATATTATGTCATTTGTAACAACATGTATGAACCTGGAGGACATTATGCTAAGTGAAGGAATCCGGACATAGACAAACAGTGGATTCCACTTATATGTGGAATCTGAAAAAGTTGAATTTATGGAAGCAAAGAGTACAAAGGTGGTTATCAGAAGATGAAGATAGGGAAAACATGGATATATTTGTCAAAGTGTACAAACTTATAGTGAAGATGAGCAAATCTGTGGAGACCTTCTGTACAGCATGGTGACTATAGTTAATAATATATTGTATACTTGATATTTGGTAAGGGGATATCACACACTCATGCGTGCACACATACACACACATGTGCACACATACACACATGGTAACCATAAGGAGTGGTGCTTATGTTAGCTTGAGCATGGTAATTATTTCATAGTGTATACATATATTAAAATTATGATGCATAGTTCAGTAAAGGGAAAAATAGTGACAATAATACTGGTAAAGAATCAGTGAAATTAGATCACTCAGATATTGCTAGTGGAAATGTATAATGGGGCATATAACAACTCTGAGTATAATTTGGCATTTTTCTGACAAAATTAAACATGTAGCTACTGTGTAATCCATTATTTAGGCTCCTGAGCATTTATCCAGGAGAAAAGAAGACATAGGTTCACATAAAACCTGTACAGGTATGTTTATAGTAACATTAACAGTAATAAACCAAAATATAAACATCCAAAGGGTGAATGGTTACACCAAGTATGGTGCAGCCATACTTTGAAACACTTTTCAGCAATAAAAAAAAGAAACTGGGCTGTAGATTTACCTCAGTGGTTCCAGCACCTGCCTCGCAAACAGGCGAAACAGGCAAAAACAAAACAAACAAACAAATAAAAAGGAAGAAACTATTGATGTACCCAACTGGATAACTCATACACAGTGTATGATTCAGTTTATGGAATCTTGAAGTGAAGAACTGATGGACATGAAGAAAAGATTAATGGCCCCAAGGGGTTAAGGAAAGACTACATTTAGGAAGAAAATGGGTTAGCATAACAGGGTACCATGAGGGAGACTTGTGGTGTTAACAGTGTTCTGCATCTGGACTGTGTCAATGTCAGCATACTAGTTGTGATATACTATGTTTTCTGGCACAAAGTTGCCACTGGAGAAAACTGGATATAGGCTCCATGAGATCTTATTAAATTATTTCTAAAAACTGTGTGTGAACCTAGAATTATCTCAAAATTAAAATTTCAATTAAAAACACACCTGAAAATCTCTTATGTTGGCACATATCAGGCATTCTTGTTCTCAGATACAAGTAGAGATGGGTGAAACATAAAGAGGGGTGTTTGAAAAATAAAGTAATAGTACTATATTTGAATGCCAACTGTGCATCAAGTCCTCATAGGTAGGTGGACTTAATTCTCAAAACAGCTCTATGAATATATGATTGTGTTCATGATATAGATTTTAAAAATCCTAATTGAGGCCCAGATAATGCAGTCCGTCTAGCACTAAAGCATAGGAGAAATTTGAGAATGCTTAAATATAAACCAAAGCTCTTTCTCTGCTAAATTGCCTTTCCACATGGAAAATGTCATTCTCCACATATTAACTCTAACAGTGAAAAACATTATTAAAAATATTAAACTGGAATGTTCTTTTCTCCTTTATTGTAGCTCATCCTTCTACATTCTCTAGTCATTACCTTCTTTACCCAACATCTTTCTCCTCTGTTTCCCATATTACTGAGAACATATACATGAGGCTGCAGGAAACTATTTGTTCTCTGGAAAATTCAAAGCTTCATAGAAGCCAAACAAAGTTAAAGTCCAAAGGCCTTTATGAGATCAAAATGAGACCAAAAGTCTCAATTTCCTTTAATCACACTTTGGATGCTTTTTAGGTCCATTAGCAGATGGACTTGGGTGTATTTGGGGGATTGCTGAAATCCCAAAAAGATGGGTGCCATTGGGGTTGTATTATTCACAGGGACAAAATTTAGAGCAAAACAAATGTCTTACTTCCTAGGAACCGAAAATGTCAACAGGATAAGCTTAAAAATCAATCTGCTAGTTCACAGAAAGGATCAGAAAAAGTGTAAAGTGATCGCAGATGCTCAATTTTCAGAGCAGACATGGTGTAGTACAAAAGAAGAAAGAGTCCTCCTACTAACTACAAAAATTCATTTTTTCTTGGATTGAGGAAGGAATTATTTTTGGAAGAAAGGTGAGAGTATACTCCTCAAAGAAAAACAGACTTATTTTGCATAGAGGTAAAAGAATATAGCAGTAGTAACAGTAACAAGAGCAAATAGGTACAGAGGAGCACTTGCCATATCAGGAAGTGGGCTAAGCTGCTCATATAACATTATCTGGTTTAGTCCTCACCATACAACATGCAGAGTACATATTATTAAACTTATTTTGTGGTTATAAAATTGATGTTTAGAAAGACTAGTAATGTGAGTCTGAATTGCAAATCCTGTCACTAACATCTGGGTTTTTGAGGTTTTGGGGGTTGCCCTTCAGTGGGGTTTCTCAGCTCCATACCAGGGAAATTTTGGTCAGGTAATTCCTTGTGGTGGAGGATTATTCTGTGGATTTCAGGATTCTTAATATTATCTTTGTCTTCTATTAAGACATTTGTAATGTAATAAATTATAGTACTTCCTCTGTAGTTCCAACTGAAAATGCCTATAAACATTGCTAGATATCCCACTGAAGGAGGTCAAATCACCAATAGTTGAGAACCACTGCCTAGATAAATCCAGCTCCACAAAGAGCAGAACTGGGATGAAATTAAACCTGCCCAGAATTACAGGGAGGTTAGAGGCTTATGTAAATGCATCATTTGCTTTGTTTGGCTGGGAGTGCTGAGTGGTTGTCAGCCAGACTCAACAAGAATTCATATTCACTTGCTATAGCAGCTTGCAAGAAAGCACCTTTGCAACAAGGGAATTTGTTAGGTTGGTTGAAGAGGTCATAGTCACAAAAAAAGCCACAAGGGCTCTATTCTCAGTGTATAGAGAAAAGTCACATAAGGTAGAAAATGAATAGGCTTTGGAGCTTGAGGAACCCATGTCTAAAGTATATGGAAGTCTTTAGGAATGATCTTTGCAAGAATTGCTTATACCTGAAACTTTCCTATTTCTTTCTCTGTAAGAATGGAAAATTTTATTCTTTTTTCACAAGATCTATAGAAATTTTCACATGGACATGAATGTATTTGAGTATAGCAATTGGCGTAAGTGGCACCAAAATAACATGTAGCAAATTGTTTTATTTATATTAAAATAAGCTGATATGTAACCAAGAACATGTATAAATATGCTTTTACATGTTAAAACCTGAAAGATGAAGACAGATACTGCTGTCAGATGGTATTTAAGAAAACCTAACTAACAAAATCCTGCATCAGAACTGCTACAAGGAAAATTGGCCAAGTCCTCCTCAATGCCAAATAATTCTGTGAATAGAATTCATAAGAAACATGTGTGACATTGAGAACAATAGGAAACAATGGGGTATCACCAAGAAGATGTGAAAGATGCATTGGGATTTGTTTTTGAGAATTAAAGCGTAAGATCTTGGCAGGTCAGGTGAGCCAACTCATTTTAAAGATGAAATGACTCCATCATCAAGTAAAAAATATTACCTGATTAAATATACTGGCTAATCTAGAAGAAACCTTGTATCATAGCTTCAGAAAATAGACTGAATTTGTAGGCTGCAAGAAGTGCAGACAGAGAATAAAGTTTTTAGTAGCACTCAAGTCTTGGAAGAGAAGACTTGAAACCAACACAGGAATTTTAGATTTGTTAATCTCTAGAGAGGGATGCATGAGGCCACCTAAGCATCTACACTTTATTCATTTGATCAGTAAGTATTTATTGGGTTCCTACTATGTATTAGGCATCCTGGAACACAGGAAAAATACCACTGAATAATAAGCGCAAGTCTGTGCTTTCAGAGTTTACATCCTGGTGTGGAATACACACACTTCTCAACATGAGCAAATACATCACATGGTGAATTATTCCATAAGAAATTTTAAAATGTAATTAAATAAACTCAGTAGTGTTGTTTTAGATTAATTGTCAACAAAAGCCTCTTTGATAAGGAAGCATTTGGGTTCCAGACCTGCAGGCTAGGAAGGAGTAAACCATGCATGTAATCTGGAACCAGAGAAAAAACAGTCCATGTGACTAGGATATGTAAAAGTCCAGGGCAAGAGCGATCTAGAAGAGTAGATGAAGAACAAGAGACAGCAGTGGATGAAATGTACTGAGGAGAGAGGAGATTAGTAGGGATGAAATCGGAGAGATAATTAACAGCTAGATTATGCCAAACCTAACAGGCCATGATTAGGCTGGTGAATTTTAGTGTGAATGAGTAGGCAGCTCAGGAAGAGGCTGAATAGAGAAATGCCACAACATAATATATGTTTAAAGGAATCACTCTGGCTAGTGTTTGGAGATTAAGTTTGGAAAGCAGGCAAAAGCTGATGCATGGAGATCAGTCAGCAGCCTCCATAGAACTAAGATGATGGGTAGTGACAACATGAGCGTTGTAGCAGTGAAACTGATGCTAAGTGGTCAGATAGTGGACGCTTTTGAAGATGGAAGCTACAAGGCATGCCGACAGATTAGCTGTGTGAGAAAAGAGAGGAGCCAAAAAGGACTCTGAGAGTTTTGACTTGAGTGCTGGTCCAAGAGACTTGTTTTAACTGATTGAAAAAGTATGTGCGGGTTTGTGGGGGGAAATTGAGTTTTGGGGGAGCAGTTTACATTTGAGAGTTGTTAATCAGAGATGCATTTTTAAAATTTGAGGGGAAAGGTTTGGCTAGAGATATAAATTTGGAGTATTCTGTGCAAAGATTACAGTCAAACTATTGGGTTTCATAGTCAATTCATAGAGAAGAAAATGGAACTGTGACATTGCTGAGACTACCCCGGTATTCACAGGTCAAGAATTATCAAAAATGAAAGAAAAAGATCAAACCAAAAGAAGTCAAAAGCTGAAGAACTTGACCATCAAAATTAATTATCAAAGCAACAGATTGAATAAACCCACTTACTGAACCTCTGTAATAAAATATTAATCCATGCCTTTATACTATATAAAATGATTAAATTAATGGAGAAAAGAGAACATGTTACCTAAGTATGGAATTCGAGCCACTAAATGTAGTTGTAACTACAATGCCATCTTTTTGCAATCATGAGAATAACAACTGATTAAGGAGATCTACCAGTGGATAAATATTTTGGTTTCACTGAAGATATTCATCATAAATTAACAAATTGACATTCAGTTTCATACATGAACTTGTTAATATCCCTAACAAAAGATAAAATTGTGCTTCTGGCATAGCTTTTGGGGGACAAAGAGAAGCACATGTCTGTTGGGAGAGTTCTTTCAAAACTGTATTGACACCTTCAAAGGTACAGAAAATCAGCCACGTAAAGAATCTAACACTAGAATAAGTTCCACTTTTCTGTAATAATATAAAGAACTTTTCAAGGGGAAAAGTACCCTACCACCTACCATAATTAGACGTCAACAGCTGTGAACATTTTAACCATAAAAAATTTACATCTGAGCCCAGACTTGGGTGATGATCACTTGCATCCTACAGAAATCACTGGAGCAATGAATGTCCCCTCATGAAGCCTCTTGTGAGACAGTTTGCTTCCTTTTTCTCTTGGGCAGTGCTAGTCCAACTTTACCGTGGGCTGAGATTTCAGACTTATTTTCCCACTATGTCCATATGGTGCTTGTAATATCTTGCAAAAGTTCACTTGAAATTTTTTTTTGCTTTTTAAAATTTTCAACAGAAACATTGTTTTATTTGTTTTATACAACTAAGAAAAAGACTTTTAATCAACAATCTAATAAATTTACTGTATGTAACTTTAATGTTCTTGTTCTACTGGGTTATTAACTTTAAGATGACTTAATTGAAAAGAAAATTATAAGTAAAATTAGCAGACTAATTCATGGCATTACTACTATGCATTGAGAATTTCTCAAGTGCAAAGTTTGTCCTGGAAGCTTCTTCATACCACATTATTGCTCACAAAATGTCCTATGGGTAAGTGATTACTACATTACAAGAAATGCAGTGATTGTAGCTTAACTTAAAGAACCCACAGCAGGACTTGAATTGGAGCTGACCTGCCTACAAAATCTTGGCTTTTTCCACTCTGGCTATTGCTTCCGTACCATAATAACTTGCCTGTCCACAGCCTCATCTATTCAGATTTTACTTCCTTACTCTTATAGGCTGTGACTAGCTATTCAAATTTTTACATTTCAGGAGAGAGATTTCTAAGATTTTAGTACTTTCAATTTTCAGATAGTCTTTCAACCTGAATCTGAAGAAATCTGAGAGAATAATTCAAAGGTTTAGTCATGGCAATGTATTGAAAAGGAAATCAAAACTAAGATGAAATCACCATGTTGAGTAATCTTCCACTGACCATTTGCTTTCTCAGTAGTCAGGAGTTAATAGTGCTACAATTCAGATACAGATCTATTAAACATTTATTTGAAGCATCTACCTGATTTTTGGGAAACAGTCTGTAATTAGAAAGTATTAGCATTCGGTACATCATGTCGAGCATATCAGATTCTAATGTACCTTTTCAATAGGGAAAATCATAGCTAGAAATATAGTTACTAAAAGTGGATAGTGGCCTAGAATCATATGCATTTCTCCCCTAGTTAATAGTGTCTAGCTCTGTAGTCACAGTATATTAACTCATGGTTTTTCAGCTTCTCTACTGGGATAAGAAAAGCTAAAAAGATTCTCTGCTTCAATTAGAAAATTTCTGAAAAATACTCTTACAAATTTTTCATCATAAAGTTAACTCTCGCTAGAGGTGACACCAACTTGTTTATAGACTTCCCTAAACAATGTTTTCACAAGTCATATTTACCCAGCAAATATTTCACTCAAGCATTTTTAATACAGTATTTTTTTCTATGGGAATAACTTAATTTTCGGAAGACATTGTGATGAAAACTAAAAGAAAATGCATTTATAATTGCAGTAATGAAAGTACAACTGAACTGAAACGACATTTTCACATAATGTTTCTATTTATATTTGGTCAGATCTATTTCTACTTGAATTTAATGACAAAGTGACAAAATGAATATTATTAATGAGGTTTTTTTAGCATAAGGGCACAAAATGATTTTATTATTATTAAAACAGTGAAGCTACTTCTATAAGGCTTTTAAAGAAACAAATATTAAGGAATGTTCTGTAAAGGAATGACCTTTTATGGGAACGTGTGGTCAGTAAATGCGAACAAATATGTATTAAGCCTCTACTCTGTGCTATCCACAGTTCAAGGCACTTGAAATCCGTGAATGAACGGAAGATGAACCCCCTCCTATTTTGCACCTTACATTCCAGTAGAAGCCAGAAATTAAAATACATAACAAACAAGTGAACTTGAATAGTATTTCAGAGTCATGCATGCTAGACTAAAATAGAAGCACAGCCCTAAAACGAGTGATGTTGGAGGACAGTACTCACTTGGGCCATCTGGGAGGCCTCGGTTAAAAGGTGACATCCAGCACCCTTGAAAAGGTAAGCTGTTTCTGCAGGTATTTACTGTAAGAGCGTTCTGCGTAGGAACTCAGGTAGTTCCAAAGCTCAAGGCAGAAGCTGCCAGCGCTGAAATATTGACACAGTAGGAGGCACTGGCAAGTAAACGGACAGTAGGCTATGAGGTGAGGAGGCAGAACCACGGGGCTGATCATGAGAATCTGAGCCTTTACTCCCAGTAAAGGCTTCTTCACAGTAGCTTTGTAGTAGAGTTGCAGGTTGGGGATTGTGATACCCCCTGCCATGTCTCTGTTACCTAGAATTGCTTTTGCTATTCTGGGTCTCTTCTTGCTCGAAATGAATTTTTGGATTGTTTTCTCGAAGTCTATGAAGTATGCTGCTGGGATCTCAATTGGAATTGCATTAAATCTATATAGCAGTTTTGGAAGTATGGCCATTTTCACTATATTAATCCTTCCTATCCAGGAGAAGGGGATGTCTTTCCGTTTTCTGATATCATCTTCAATCTCTCTTTTCAGAGTGCCATAGTTTTCAGAGAAGAGGTCTTTGATTTCTTTCGTTAGGATGATTCCTAGGTATTTCAGTTTTTTGGATGCTATTATGAAAGGAATTATTTGCCCTATTTCTCTCTCAGTGAGTCTGTCATTTTTGTAGAGGAAAGCTATTGATTTTTGTGTGTTGACCTTGTAACCAGCTACTTGACTGAATTTGGTTATGAAGTCTAGAAGACTTTTGGTGGAGTTCTTGGGGTCTTCTATATAGAGTATCATGTCATCTGCAAATAATGACAATTTGTCTTCTTCATTACCTATCTTTATTCCTTTTATTTCTTTCTCTTGTCTAATTGCCATGGCTAATGTTTCCAGAACTATATTGAACAAGAGTGGTGATAGTGGACATCCTTGTCTTGTTCCTGATTTTAGTGTGAAGGATTTCAGTTTTTGACCATTTAGTATGATATTGGCTGTTGGTTTTTCATAGATGGCTTCTATCAGTTTGAGGTAGAGACCATCTATTCCAATTTCTGTAGGGTTTTTATCATAAATGCATGTTGGATTTTGTCAAATGCTTTTTCTGCGTCTATGGAGATAATCATATGGTTTTTGTCCTTGGCTCTATTGATATAGTGTATTACATTGATTGATTTTCGTATGTTGAACCATCCCTGCATCCCTGGGATGAATCCCACTTGATCAGGGTGTATGATCTTCTTGATGATCTTCTGCATTCTGTTTGCCAGTATCTTATTAAGGATTTTTGCATCTATACTCATTAGTGAGATTGGCCTATAGTTCTCTTTTTCAGTTGGGTCTTTCTCTGATTTGGGGATCAAGGTGAAAGGGGCAAAGGGGAAGGAAGTGGGAGGGCTAGGGGAAAGGATAGAAGGGAATGGGATTAATATGAGAAAATGGAAAAATAGGAACAAAATCTTTGTAAATAGGGAGGACTGGAGGAGTTGAAGGGAGGGCTGGGCAAGGGTGAAAAATAAGAACCAAGAGAGACTATGTAAAGGTGCAAATTTCCAATGATGAATGTCATTATGTTGTATACCTAAAATGTACCAATGATTAGAATGAATAATCGATAATGTAAAATAGGAAGAAAAGGTCCAAAGGGGTAGGGGTAATGGGAGGGGCAGGGGAAAGGAAAGAAGGGAAAAGAAAAAATGATGAGAAATGGAAAAAATGGCAATAAAGTCTTTGTAAATAGGGAAGGGTGGAGGGGGTGAAGGGAGGGCTAGGAATGGGGAAAAAATAAGAACCAAGATGCATTATGTAAAGGTACAATTCCCAATGAGAAATGTAATTGTGTTGTATACCTACAATGTACCAATAAAAGAATTTAATACAAAAAAAAAAAAGGCTTCTTCTACAGGATACTGAGCCGGAGTGGCAGAATCCAAGTTGCACTTAGAATTGCCATAGCTGCTGTGTAGAGCACAGACCATGGGGATACAAAGGAGAGGCAGCAAGACAAGTTAGGAGAGTCTCAGGTAACCATGTGAGAGGTTACGGTGGCCACAGGGTGTCCTAAGTCATTCTGAATATGCTTACAATGAGCATCCTGTTTCCCATGAGGGACAATTTAGAAGGTTATAATTTTGTAAAAACAAGATATGTCCACATGAAATACTTTTAAAAATACAATTAATAATAAACCAAAATGGCACTAATTTTGATGGGATGTGGGGGGGGGGTGGAGAGGTAAATGAAAAAACATTTCATGTTTACTGGGTTCTAGTCCCGGCTCTGCCATTAACTAGCTGCACTACTGAACAAATAGAATTGCTTCTTTTGCCTCATTTTCTCTCCAAATAAAATCAATTGATCTCTAAGATGCTTGCTATATTAAATGTTCCTCAATGCATGGTCTAAATTTCTTTTACAGATATATATCAATTGTAGTCTCTGTGTAACACATGGAGCTTATGGTTTGTATTAAAAATCTATAAAACTAATGAAATTTCAAGAACAGGGTACTTACAAGGGACATTTTCATGTAGAATGTAGACTCAGCTAAGTGATTTTTACCAGCTCTTCAGACTATTATGTGGTTATATAAAAAATACTATTTTAGAATTGTATAGAGTTTTGGTAGTTTTCCAATACATTACATGATGTTATATCAATGTAATTAATTTTGGCTTGGTTCCTAAGAGTTGTTCATTCAGATTTCAGATTTGCCTTTGCATACACACTAAAATTATGAAAATTTCTCTAAAATTAGATTAATTAAAGAATGCTGATCTCAGAATACATTAATAACTTGATAGTTTCATGAAAAATAAATCTATATATATTACTCTTTACTCCATTGAAATTTCAAGGGAATTATATATTTAAAATTGTTTACAAATTTTGAAAAAATTATATTCATTACTGCTAAGTTTAACATGACATAGAATAAAGTGTTCAGCATTAGTTTAAAACATACATATATATTTTAAAAATTAATTTATTGGTACACTTTAGGTGTACAATATAATGACATTCATCATTGGAAATTTGCACCTTTACATAATCTCTCTTGGTTATTTTTCCCCCTTCCCCTGCCCTCCCTTCAACCCCTCCATCCCTCCCTATTTACAAAGACTTTGTTTCCATTTTTTCATTTTCTCATATTAACTCCATTCCCTTCTTTCCTTTCCCCTACCCCTCCCACTTCCCCTTCCCCTTTGCCCCTTCCCCTTTGCCCCTTTTCTTCTGATTTCACATTATCTATTATACCTTTTACTCCTTATTTACACTTTCAGTTTCTCACACTAGAGAAACTATTTGGTATTTACACAAAAACATACATATATATTCATGTAGTATTTTTTCCAGGTATCTTATGTTAAATAAAATAAATACCAGTTAGTAGAATACCTTACTGGATAACAGTAATGGACCACGTTTACTTGTTTCATATGTGACCATGTCTAATATTTCAGCTCTGTTTTTCTCAATACAATGATCTTAACTTGTGTTAACACTCTGTTCTCCTTTCATAAGGAGGCACCTTCGAAAAATATTAGGTTTAGTTCAACAGGACTCTAAGATCTTTTACATATGAACTCAAGAAACTCAGATTTTTACTTCTTCATGAGATATTCAGAATATCTTCATACTTTTGAACTAAAAATTAGAGTTTTTACACATTTTGTCAACTGTTTATATTTACATTAATGAAGAATACTTGTGGAAAATCCCTGGTTTTTGTGTTTTCCTGGTTTCTTCAAACTTGGTTCTTAGAAAAGTAGGAATGTTTCATTTGTACATGCAAATTTGTTTCTTGTTAATATTGATAAGTGTTCTAATGCATGGATTATACATTTTCTAATATGTGAAATTCAAATTCACAAATACAGTTTTTAGATGTCTTTTAACTTGACACATCATAAGTAGCCTAACCAGATATCTAACAGAGTACATTTGAGTTTCACTGTTAGAGGCCCGGCGTCACATCAAAAAGAGTTCTAAATACACTTATAGAAAAATCAACAATTAGTTATCATTTTAAAGAGCACATATTTATATGTGTGTGTGTGTGGTGTTGCGTGTATATGTAAGTATATTCATATGTATATATTTCAGATAATGTATTGCTTAGGAAAACCTTGCTCATATTTCAAATTTTTATATGATAGTTAAAATTTAATGTGGTGATCTAATATTTCATTCAAATAAATGCTTTATTTCTTTAAATAGAACAAAATATTAACACATTTTAAAATTTTTGTATATGTCACTAAACTAAAACATACTAACTTATTTTCTTCTCATATGAACATATGCAAGATGATGTGTCTATGCACCAAGTTAATCTTCCATTTGGTCCTTATGAAAATTTTAAAAGTCTATGATATAGGCATGACAAGCTCTAATCTTATGTTTACTAAAAATTTCATGTGAATTTTCATCAATGTGGAAATAGATATAGATAGTATACATTATAAAACAATTTTTTAAAAAATTATATGCATGTGAATATAATTTATATGTATGAATAATAAACTGTAGTGTGTGCTAACATATTTGAAGTGGAAAGTTGAAAATAAGTAACTCCTTTTCTTGACTACACTAGTGATCCTACTCATATGCTGCTTCAAAAAATTTTGGGGAGAAATATTGTAAATCTTTGTTAAGTAATGAGCTATAGTCAATACTTTTCTCAAAATATGTAAACTGACTCTTTTCTGCTGTACTTTGGATAATTTTTCACATTATAACTCTTACATTCCATATATTTCATTTTGATTTAAAAACTTAAATGTGTCTTGTCTCGCTAGCCTGTGACTTCATAACAGTTAAATTTCTGTAAATATATATGACAATCTTAAGTTCCTGCTTAGCTATGCTAGAATTTTACTTGCTAAGGTTTTTCATCTTCTGTCTTATAGAATTTCTCAGTGTGCTGTCAAACACTTGTTGAGTAAACAGTCTCCCATGTTCCACTCTTCTGATCTCCTGCATAAACCTCCTCACCTAATCCTGCTGCCTAAATGTGACCCCTGACCCCTCAGATAGACCTCCATGCTGGAGGAAGTTGAGTGGTTTATTCAAACACCCTTCTGTCTTAATGGATGGGGCTGAGCTAGCTCCAACCTCATCTTTATCTTTTTGTTGCAGAGATTTTTTTATGACCTTTCTTAATTTCCACAGTGAAATTCGATGAGATTATAATATGTAAAACAATCTATCCAGATTTAGAGTAGCAGAGAGTCAGTATAAAGGTACTATTACATGTCTTTATTTGGATGTAGCTATAATCAGAGCTCGTAAGCCCAGATCATCCTTATTTTCCAAAACTGAATGCATCCCAGACAGCTTCTATTTTAAATGTCACAGAGACCCCTAGAAAACCTCTGAATATGCTCATTCCTGGTGTATTAGTCAGTTTTCTCATGGCTGAAACACAATACCAACATTCACAATTTAAAGGAGAAGAGTTTTAATTTGCTCATGGTTTCAGTCCACAATTATCTTTCTCCAAAGCAGAGACATCATGGCAGAAAGGTGTGACAGAAAAACTGCTTAGTTCATGGCAGCGGGGATATAGAATAGGGGAAGAGTCCCAGAAAGGAAGGGGTGAGACCAGAAACAGACCCCAGTGCCATGCCTCCATGACCCACCCTGATGCAGCTAGAAGTTGTTCTACCAATCCCTGGGGCAGATCCCAAATCCCATCCAATTGCTACTCCACTCTAACAGACACACCTGGGTACCTGCGATCCTTAGGACTTAGACAAGGAGGCGTCCTTTCTAATTTAGGGTTTCCCTTTTGGGTTCTCTGTTGCTGATGGAAGATTTCTTTCTTCCCCAGATGAATGAAACAGTATTGTCCATTCTGTGGAGAAAGTCTATTTTACAATTCACAGATGTATTTTTTGGCAGTGATTCTTACTCAAAAAGTGTTTTTATGATTGACCTTGTGATTTAGAAAATCACTTGCAATTTAGTCTTTAGACTTGCAATTTAGTCTTCAAAACTATCCTGCGATACACCAACTGAACAATATCACGATTTCTCCTAGCTCAGTTCAGTTCATCTCTGGAACTTCATACCTTCCTATACTCTGTAGTCTTCTGGTTAGATCCTGTTTACCTATGAATAACTTTTTAGAACAAGAACAAGTCATGCAATAATTGATTCTAAGACACCATCAAGTGTAGGTAAACCCTAAGATAAAAATTTAAATGCAAGTCACTTATTTTGTAAGTAATTTCAAGAAACACTCCTAGGAGAATAAAGAGATGAGGCAAGGAAGAGAAGAAAGTGTGTGCATTTGTGGCTTAAGGTAATGTTGCATAGGATCCCTTTATGATAAATCAAACACTTGGTGTTTGATTAGCCATAGTACTGGCTAAGTCAATAAAAGTAAGAAACACAAATTCTTACTCACTTTACTAATACCAGTTATTCTGAATCTCTACCTCTTTCAGGGAGAAAGTTATTCAATGTAGTTAATTTGCCAAGTCATTTCTTGGTGTCTGTGTTAGTTAACCTTCTGTTATTATGAAAAGTAGCTGACCTAATCAACTTACAAAGAGAAAGTTTTATTTTGGCTCAGTCTTTGAGGTTTCAGTCATGGAAAATTGGCCTGTTGCTTTTGGGCCTGTGGTAGGGCTGTACGTCATGGCAGGGAGCAGGTGATAGAGCAGAGCTGTTTCTGTCATGGTGGCCAGGAGTGCAGGATGTAAAGAGGAAATGACCGTGATTGCATAAGCCCCTTTCAGGGCATGTCCCCAATGACCCAAACCAATGGTAGTGAACCTATGGCATGTGTATTATTTGTTTTTCTTTTAAGATAAAATATGTTAATGTATGAGTTGCTTTTTTCTAAACTAAAACCTCAATTTTCAGATTTAATTGCAGTGTTGGCATTTTGTGATAAATAAATAGGTTCTGGGTTGCAGTTTGGGGACTCATCTCTAAAAGGTTCACCACCACTGACCTACACCCTCCCACTAGGCCTCACTTTTTAAAGCTTCCACCACCTTCCAACAGTGTCATGGGTTAGGGAGTAGTCCTTTAACACTTGGGCCTTTGTAAACATACTTGATGTAAACTATAACAGTCTCCTCAAGGAATACACCATATTGAGGGCTCAGCATTCAACTTGCCCACAAGTTGCTAGTCAGCTGCACAGTAGCTCAGTTAGTTTTGAAGAAGGGCAGTCCACACTTCTAGATCTAGCCCTTGTTGATACTCAGGCTACCCTATTCGTGGGCCTGTTGTGCAAATGTGGAAATGACCAACAGCATAATTTTGCTGACCTCCACAGGAAATGCCTTTATTTGTTCTTATGTGCCATTGCTTCTGTAATTGTTATAGAATCACAAAAATGAAATACTTCACAGAAGGTTTTTCTCTATTACATCTTTCTACTGTACTGATTCTATCATTTTTAAATGTTTTATTAATACATGTTTTTATGTAATGTTTACATTTCTTGTGTGAAGTTGGTACATGTATATAACACATCTTAATTCTTTTTTCATCACTTTCCTCCCCTCCCTCCCACCTCCCTCCATCTCTTGATTCTCTTACCATTTCAGAGAGATCTATCTCCATCCTTTCTATTATCTGCCTTTTTATTTTGCACTTTATTTATCATTTGGGTTGCTCATGTAATAGAAACCATGGGATATTTGAGCCTCTGTGTCTGACTGATTTCACTTAACATTATGGTCTCAAGGTGCATTCCTTTTACTACAAACATCTCAAGGTTTTTTTTTTCTTTATGGCAGAGTAGTACTCCATTGTGTGTGTCTTAGTTACATTTCTTATTGCTAAGACACAATACCTGACAATCAAAAGTTAAGGAGGAAAGGTATTCTTGGGCTTCCAATTTGTATAGCATTCAGTCCATAGTCAGCTGGCTCCAAGGCAGGGCAGCACAGCAGAGGGGCATCACAGAGGAGGAACAGTTCATGGTGTAGCAGGCAGAAGGCAGCAAGCAGCAAGCAGCAGTAGCCTGCCTTTTTTCTGCCATTTTATATTCCATCCAGGCTATAAGCCTATTGATTGGTGCCACCACACTCAGGGTGGCTCTTCCATTATCCACACCTTAGTCATAACATCATACCCTTAATCCAGAATCACACACCTAATCTAGCCACCCTCAAAACTCCTTACCTATGGCCACATGAGGCTTTGGAGGGATATCTTAATACAAGCCATAATAGTGTGTAAATACTGCATTTTCCTTATCTATTTGTCTGTTGATGGACATAGAGATGGCTTCCAAGATTTAGCTATTATGAATTGATCCACAGGAAATATCATCCTGCCCATCTGGCTACTTGGTACTTTCTCTTTGGAGGAGTCTGTCTAGCAGGCATGGTTGTGAACCACAAAGGACTGTTGCCTCAATATGTATTTCCATAGGGTTAGTAACAGACTTCTTCCTTACATTTATTTTTGTCCATGGTTTTCCAGTTATTCTTCTTTTAGGTCTTCTAATCAAGCAAACAGCAAAGCCAGTCACTACTGTCTGAATATATCCATACTTTACAAGGTTAATAATCAAGTTTATGAAATATTGAACCTCTGCCTGCTGGAATTTTGTCTCTCATCACTGTTATTCAAGACAATACCTGAGTGGGGCTCGGCTGCTCCAGTACCTTAGCATTCCAGTTTGGGTTCTTCCAGACATATGAAGCCAACTCATTCATGAAATAAGCCAGGTTTTGTGCCTTTCTTTCCACCAGTTGGCCATAGGAACTCATTAACAAAGCTACATTTCTGAGGTAAGAGAGAAAAAGAGTTATGTACAACAGAAACAGTTGAAATGGTGATGTAGGCTTTCTGTTCATGTAACTTACTTTGCTTTCCTGACCTGATGAAATCCCATTCCAAATATGCCATTCTATTTTCTGTTAGATTGCTGCTGTGCTGTCAACTTTATGACCTAATTGATCTGATGATATCTAGGTCATGATGAGAAGCTTCAATTACGTAGTAACTGTACTGAGGCTTAATAGCATGTTCAGCTCACTTTTTGAACCTGAAAAACATTGTGCCACAAGTCTAGAAGAATCCATTATGTTTTTGATACCAGAGTTTGGTAGTAAATCTATGTGACATCCTTATCCACCATGACTTCCTTCTATGTTAACATAGAGTTTTTCATGTTATGTGGCCAGGAAGCATGGTTGATAGTTTTGAAATCTTATCTGCTGCAGAGCCCTTCTTTCTCTGGGACCCACTTAAATTGTCTGGCTTCCAAATGACTTAAATGCATTAGGGAAATGTTCCCAAATGTGTGTGCTATCTGCAAAACCTAAAGTGAGATAGGAAACACTATTCCTCTTGCTTAGTTGTAGGTGATACAGAGGGCAATGGCTTATTCTTTATTTGGCAGAAAGTAAAATTAGGCTTTGCCCTGAGGTAAAACCCAGAATGTATTCTGCTGTCTATCCAGGGTGAATTTAGATTGCTTCAGAACCTCCTTCATGGTAAGGATTTTAAAAATGCATTTACCTGGTCACTTACACATATTTCCAGAGGCTGTGTTTATACATTCTGGTCACTCTATCCCATACTGCACAGTAACTACATTTGGATTTGGGGCCACTATTGACTTAAATTTGAAGCAGTTGGCTATTATTTGCCATTATTCATTTGGTTTTTAGTAGTATTAGACTTGTGAACTTAATGGAAATGTAATTCAGACAACTATGTCTACTCTATTTAAAATCTTTGAAGGAGGCATAGATCTCTGACATTCTAATGAGGGTAGTTTTTTTTTTTCTTCTGGCTGAGTCTGGGGGTGTTTTGTGGGGGGGTAGTCTCTTATGTTTTTTTCTACCTATCTCTATGGCTTTTAACTCACAGATTAGGGGACCAAATTGAAGATTTTTCAAGCTATTTTTGCCTTCAGTGAGTGAGAAAACAACCACTGAGCAGATTCATAGACTCCACATGTTATTAGACCTCCCAATACATTATTTGGTAAATATAGGAGATTATGTAGACATACAGTTATAAATCTCAGGTCATGCCCTCAATACAACAACCCTTAAAATATTTGAGTGCTTCTTTTGGTAAAATCTGCATGTTCCTGCAGAGAAAGATTGTAGAATAAATACTATATATATTTATTCTAATGTTGAAGTTTTCCTCGCTCAAGGAAAACCATCTTCACTTTCATTCAGTGATCTTTGAGATCGCTAATGTCTGAGTCAGAAAAGATAGAAGTCCCAGCTTAAACAGAATAAATTCAACTCTCCACTTTTTTGTTCCATTCATGCCCTCAGCAGATTGGATGATGCCTAATTGCATCAATGAGAGTGGATCCTCTTTACTTAGTCCACCACTTTGAATGTTAGTCAGAAACACTCTCACAGACATGTAGAGTTAACCAGTTACCTGAGCATCCCTTAGTTCACTGAAGTTGACACATAAAATAACCATCACAAGGAATAATGCTTAGGTCCTTCTGCAGAAAATAGTCATTTCTGACTCTCTTACATGACAAATCTACTCCAGCACACCCAGCTCTCTGAGTCTTTTGACTCCTTCTTAGGGCTCTGTGGTGCAGTTATGATAACTTTATCTCAAGTACCATCAGTGGCTCCATACTTGAAAGAGTCAGTAAACAGTGTGATTGTACGTCTATCAATGAACTTGCTATAATACTAAATCCCTCATGTCAGTAAACTGTCCTTTATTCAACCATTTATGCTATGCCCTTTGGGGAATCATTCATAATATGCATCCCCAAGTATATTCTCTTGATTTTTTCCAGTATATTCTGGCCAGATCCCAAAGCTGTTTTAGCGGTGATTCTTTTCCTTTAACAGCAGAGACATTTTTCTTCCATCTATTCATGTTAACATTTCATTAGTGGGATAAAATACCTGAGAAAAATCAACTTAAAGGATGAAAAATTTATTTTGGCTTGAGGTTTCAGCCCATGGTTAGCTGGCTCCATTTTTTATGGCCTGTGGTGAAGCAGCATATCATGGCAAGAAACATGGAAGAATAAAGCTGCTTACCTCATGGCACTCAGAAGCAAAGAGGAAAAGAGAGGAAGTGGCAGGGACAATATATAACCTTCAGGGATTCATCCCCAATGATCTACTTCTTCCACCTGGGCTGTCCTTTTTAACATTTCTACCACCTCCCAACAACATCAACAGTTTGGGGCAAAACTTTCAATACATGAGCCTTTAGGGGACATTCCAGATCCAAACTCTGACATTGATCTTTAGATAATGGTCCAGAAGCACCCTGGGGAGGAAGGGACAGATTTTCAGAGGGGCAGTCATCTTGGGAGGCATCTGCCTCAGGTGGAACATTTACATGGACTCCAATAAAATGATATTGGTATTCTTTATCAAAATGGAAAAGTCTTCTTCTGCCACTCTAATGAGTTTAGAAGAATCTGCATGTTCACGTTTCTAAAACATATTCAGCCATTTGTTCTGATTTCAAGAACTCCATCAGGACCCTAACTTCACATAGGAAACTTACTTCACAGTCTGTATATATCCTAGACTGTGTATCCATTAAGGCTAGAGATGCTGCATATCCAATGCATTCACATCTATTTGAATCCATCCCCATTTACCTTACATAAGTGCCTCAGTAATTACAGTGCTATCACACCTCACCTAACAACCAGCAGTGGTGTCCTTAATTGCTAGCTGATTGATGAATGACTGAATTGCAGAGTATCATGTTGAGAGACTGCTTCTTAAGATAAATTCTTGTATCAGCTATTTCAATTTCACTTGGCTCAAAAGCAGATCCTGAGACAAGGATTTTAATGTGCAGTTAATTTTGCAAGTGAAAACAAGAGGATGAATGATGAACTGAGATAAGGAAGGAATAATATAGGACATAATAGCAAGCATGTTATGACCAAAGCCAGTGGGGGCTTAATTCTACTTGTCATTGCAGAACATGTCTCATAGTTACTGCCAAAAAAGGTACAAGTGAGCTGGGCCATTTACTAGTTTCCTATCTCTCATCGGATGTCAGATTGTTTTGGTGTATAGTATCTCTCTGACTCCGCATGTCGACCTCATGAGCACTCATAGCCAAGAAAAGAAGTCCTTAAGTAGAGAGAATTACAGGCATCTACAGTTACTATCCTTGAAGCACTCTTTTCTCTTAGCTTATGTGACAGCACACTTCACAGGTTTGAGAGACTACTGACTCTTAAATTTATTCATCTCATCCAGCCTTGCCTTATTCTTTGCTTGTTTGATATCATCACTTAGAAAACTCAGAAGAGTTTGAAATTCAGCATTCCTAAAACTGAACTTATGAAATCTTCCCATCTTCTAAAATGGTTCCTCTTTCTGTATTTCCTGAATACAGTCGTACCTCCATACATCTAAGTCAGAAACCCAGGGTTATGCCTGCCTCTTCTCCTTCATTCTCTCTACATTTACCAGTCACTTAGAAACCATTTATTTATCTTACAAAAATCTTTTTAATCTATCTTGTCCCCCTTCCACCTACACTGCTTTAGGGCAGAAAATCATTATTCTTATCCTGTTAACTGTTGCAAAATCCTTCTGTTTTCCACTCCATCCAATCTCCATACTAGTCACTGTCATATGTCCAAGCCTAAATTTGATAAACTGTTCCTATATATAACATCTGAAATGATTCCTGATTGATCTTAAAATGAAGGCAAATTTCACTGAGTATTCCTTGTCCTTTATGCTGCAGTCCCCTCTTTTCCTTTTATCCTCAGTTCTTCATTTCTATTCCTAAACTCTGGACTTCAATATAATAAACTTGTTTCAGGTCCGTGCTCTTCTCCCAGAACTTCACTTATGTTGCTTTCTCTATCCACTTTGCCTTGATCTTGAAGCTGCTAATAATTGCTTGAGTCTCAACTCAGAATTTCCTCCTAGAATCTTTACTCCTTGACTATCTTGAATGGTTTTGTTGCTTATGTACTTCCATTAGCATTTTTACTTCCCTTTCACAGTGGATCACATTTCATTATAATTATTACTAACTTCCTGTGCTGCTATACAGTATCATCTCTTTCTTATCTACTATTTTCAGCAACTAGCTATAGTATAGGACATAATAGGTGCTTAATAAATGTCTGTTTACAAATAAGTTGTTTCTTTTAGCTCATTTAAAAGGTTAGTAGTTACAACATATTGTATTTTACAGGATAATTTTCTTAATTATCTTTGTTTCTCCAGTGTCTAGTAGAGTGCTTAGTATATCAAAGAAACGTGATAAATGTTAATCAACTTAGCAAGTGGAAATCTAGTAATATTGATTAGTAATGATAAATACACTACACATTATCAATTCTAGATGAAAATATCTAATGAAGACCACTGTGAAAGTCACATTTGTGCTCAGGGATATAAGTCATTTTTAGTTTAATGTTATCCCTTTCCTAATTACTTATGCAATATGATTATGCACCTTGCAATGTAACTGAAATCAAGATGAAGATGTACTTGTTAAATAATATCTGTGAATACTTCCCTCATTATTTGAAGGAAATAGATAACGCACATATTCAAACTTGAAAAAATTGACAAATCCATACAAAAGCAATGTAAATCATTACTACTCCAAGATTCAATGGTGTGTTTTAAGATAAGAATTGAGAAGGCATCCTCAGGGAATTACTTTAGCAGAGAAGCCAAAGAATTTCCCCTATAAACCTTTCGCTCCACAGAACCAAATGTGAAATAGTTTCATGGTTAGAAAATGTATTCTCCCTTCTACTAGCTAAATATTTCTCTGGACTTGGATCATCATTTTCTAAACCCATGATGACACACTTCTGCAGAATACAGTCAGAGATGACTCTGCCCCTGCTGGTTCCTTTTGTCGTGGTGAAGAATGTCTGATCGCTTCCTCCCAAGCCACTCATGCCTTTGTTTTCCATGGTGGAAAACATATGGTCTGTTTCATCCAGAGAGAATTCCTATCAGGCAATTGAGAAACCAGTATATCCTGTTTTAAATTGGAGTTATCTGGCGGGAAATGACTCTTCTGAAAGTATCTATTATTCAGTAGCTTGTCATGGAGGTATTCATGCAATTTGATGAAATAAAAAGAATATGGTTATCTGAATTTGTTTCCTGTTCTGTACCATGCTGTATCTACTCCATTCTTTTCCTCCTCAAAAGAAAACAAAATGACTCTGGAAGAGTTCTAGAATTGTACTGAACAAAAACATTTCAACATGATTGATAAAGTCCTAAGAGTTGGAAATTGTATGATTGGAATGAGTTCAGGGAGTCAGTGCTCCTAAATTTGCTCTTTAATAAATAGGAATATATTGGAAAGATATATTTTGTTACTTTTGCATAACACAAAACTTCAGGAAGCATGACCAAGCATCAGTGTCTGCCATCAGGTACAGTACACTTCTTTCGTTATCAATACACTGAATTCTGGAGAAGGCCCAAGCTTAATGAAGATTTGCATGAAAACTTGATTCACATTTGTTGAGTTTTCCCTGCATTTCTAAAAAGCTGCTGGGTCTGGTATCAATAGAAGTATGGTGTACTAAAAATCAAAACTCCCAGAATTAGCTTCTGTTGAAATTGGACCATCCCCAATACTTGAATATTTTTGTCCAGTTCTGTCAATGCTCTGAGAAGAACAAAATGGCATCCTTCTATCCTTCTGTATGTTGGCGTTACTGTATTAATTTGCTTCATGAAAACTGATGATAGTGTGTACAATGAAATTGTGCAGGGTACTTAATAAGGAGAACCCCTCATCTGAGGCTGCTTAGAGTAGGCCTCATAGTACATAGAGATAACAAAAATTATTTTGTGAAATAAAGTGTCAATATTCTGAAAATCATTTCATAGTTTGGTATTCTAAAGAAAGCTCTGGTTTTAAATTTGTGTTTGAATTTTTGTAACTTGCAGGGTTTTATATTGCCCCCCAAAACACCTGGGCATATATCCAATGGTCTGTGGGCTACCTTGAATTTGGTAGGTTAATATTTTTCAGAAAGTTTAATTCTCTTTTTGTTATAGTGCAGTAAAAATTGCTAATGAAAGATAATATCTCTTTAAGGAATTACTTCAGTGTTTGGCTTTTTGTTCTTTTTTGTTGTTGTCCTATTCTTTTTCCTTAGTATGTGCCTTTTGGAATATTACTACCTATTCTTTTTTCATATCAAGATGTATCTACTTATAAATATGAACATACCTAATTCTAATTTATATAGATGCAAACAATACAGTTATAGACCAATGTCCATGTGAACCTTTCACTTCACATGTGTAGATGTGTGTATACATGTGTATATATACATATACATATGTATATATTTCATTGTGGGGTTTTTTTCTGCTAATGTGAATTAAGATGTGATAAGCCCCACTTTCCATTTTCTTGCTCTAATTTTAACAGCGACACCTGCTCCTGTATTCATAAGTCCCTGGCATTTCATTTAAAGTGCATATGCTACAGATTGAAATTCATTACAGGGAGGAGAAATAGGAGACAGGGATTGAAGAGTTATCTTATAATTTACTAAGAAAATTATATTAGTAGCTCAGCTCTCTTCCTTCAACACAAAATCACCATTAAAAAGTATTATTTTTGGCTGAGATACATTTACTGATTCTGAATGATACTTAGACAATACAATATATGTTATTGGCCAGGAGTATGAATAGAAATATTCTAGGTAATTTAAAACCATGCATGCTAAAGATTTGTATCTCTAAATATATAATTATATATTGCCATATGGAAACCTTTTGTCAGCATGTTCAGTGTGTAGGGTTGCAGTAGATTTATTTTTTTCGTACCCTATGAAATAATATATTACCTTAAAATTCACATTGGCATTTTTATGTCATATTTAATAATTTATTTTCAATTGAAAACCACTAAGCTTCTAATTTACTCTGTATTCTGAATTTCCCCACATTGAATTTCTTGAGGAAAATGTTATCTTACATCAACTTGTAGACTAAAACTGACATACACTTTACTTTCTAGGTAGATAGAAGAACCAATGAATATTTCATGGATTCTTTAATATAAAGGATTTGAAAATAATATTTGTTTCAGAATATTTATTTGAATTGGGAAGGAACAGAGATGAGACGCTTATTATTTCTATAGCACATGTATACCTCAATGAAAACCTTAACTTTAATCCACAAAGAGGAAGTCAGCATAAGAAAATACTTCACTGTCCATACTGGCATACAGTCTAGAAATATGATCCATTTCAATATGGGCATCCTAACAAGCTTGCTCTCAGAGGGAACCTGAAATTTACAAGATACATAAAATAATTATATTCTAGTAATGGCAACAGGCCCAAAACCATATGGATGATGCAGAGGAAGAAAGATTGCTCTTTCTTGGAAAATGCTGGGAACACAAAAATCAGATTTCAGTCTACTCATAGTTGTTGTTCTTTGCCTTTGGATTTACACAGTCTATCATTGAATTTCTTTCTGTCTTCTTTCTGTTTTTCATTTTTTCTCCTCTTCTTCCTGCTTTTTTGTTGTTGTTTCTAAGGACTAAACCCTGGCCTTTGAGTATGATGATAAATACATGCTCTGCCACTGAGATGCATCCCAAAAGCCACGACTGAATTTCAGTTTAGGGGGTGCCATAGAACTCATCTCAATAGAATTGATTTTCTACTCAATTTTACCTCATTTTATGTTGCTCAGGCTACTAATAAATGAGTACCTGACAAGTGTTTTTCCTCCTGACACCAAATATGTGGTATTTTTCTACACCACTTCTACAGCTCTTGAACACCTGCTAGTTGTTCAACAATTGAGTTCAATTCTGAGATTAATTATCCAGAGTTAGTGTAGGCTTTACTATTCAAAGGCTCAGTCCCACAGACTGCTCATTCCCATCATACACTTGTTGTAAGTCTCAGGCCACCCATAGTTACGGACAGGGATTCCCTAAGACCCTCCTCAGCTTCAGTAACTTACTACAACAGGACAGGAAACTCATGGAGACACTTAGGCCTACCAGTTCATTAGTAAAGATACAGATAACAGCCAGATGGAGTGGTACAGAAGAGTCTCAGCATGGAAACTTCTGTCCCCGTGAAGTTGGGATACACCACACTCCTAGCAGTGTATGTGCTCACAACTCAGAAGCTCCGAGAAAGCTGTCATGGATGGGTTTTTCTTTAGGTACCATTATGAATGCATCAATTAAATGATTGGCCATTGGTGATTAGGTCACCAGTCTTCTAATTAAAGCTCAGTATTGCTGCTGACCAGAAAGGGGTCCACCAAGAAGACCTCATTAGAAAAGAGATGTTTCTGTCACCCTTATCCATCACTGTTCTCTTTAATCTTCCTTCAGTGTTCTCCCATTTTTAAAAAGTCTTTTGGCATCCTCAAAATGTAGAAGAAATCCAAACTGGCTTTGCAAAAAGCTAAAAAGAAATAATTTGCTCAACCTGATTGGTGACATATATTTAGAATGAAAACAGTAAAATGCATTGGAAGGGTTTTAAACAACGAAGGATTTTTTGAAGGAATACACTTTGTTCCAACTGAAATTTTAATGTAGCAGATAATTTTCTAAAGATATTTTGGGCTGAAATTATTCAGATATCAAATTTCTAAAAATACCAAATGACGATATTACAACTATAAAAATATTGTTATATTTACCAGCACCTCAGTTTTCTGGAATAATGGAATACTTGGAGTATCACTCCACCTTTGGGGTAGAGTTCGTCTCAAACCTTAGCTTTAGTGTGGTCTCCTTCATGGTTTCATTATTTTGGTTTATACAATCATCTTCATTTGTGCTAATTTCCTGGCTTTTCAAATTATGCACCAGTAACTGAATTTCAGTGAAGATAATTATTTCCAATTAAATGAAATTCCTGCATCTATAGTGTCGTGAGTGAAATATCACAGTTCATCAAGATATTGCCACATTGTCAATTTTTGGCAGCATAGCACTAGCACTTTTTTTTCCTTTCTCATTTTACCTTGCATCTCTCAAATGATAATTTACAATGTTTCAAGATTATGGCAATAAAAGTACTAATGTTGAAAGATAAATAATTTTCTCCAGGAGATATTTTTTAAATGTTGTAGTAAGCCAAAAATATAATGTTTGATCAAGATCTTTAGTAATATAGAACATATATTTATACCTATAGAAGCTATAAAAATAAACACATGATACATAGAAAGGATATGATGAAATTCAAATTTGGTGTGAATGAGGAAGAAAAATTATACACATGCACACACAGATACATACACACATTTCAGACACATGTAAAGTGATTTTAAAAGCTTTCTTAGAAAGGGTGACACAAAAGCTACAAAAAGCTACCAAACCTGAAAAAGCGAGGAACCAGAATCATAGCTCAAACCTGGGAAAGGGAGGGTTTCCTTTGAACGGATCCTTCATCCTAGTAGAATTGAGGGGACAAAAAAGCCCTAAGTCATAAATGATTGGTTATTATTTAAAATGTTCTGTGACACAAAAAAGTAAACTTCCTATCCTTTTTCAAAGTCCATAATGCTGATACCAAAATACTATGAAAAAGAAAACTAAAGTCCAATTTCACTTAGAAATATTGATGAAAATCCTAAATGAAATATTAACAAATAGAATCCTACAGGACATTAAAAGAATAATTCACTATGGCCAAATAGGATTTGGCCCAGAAATACAAAACTGATTCAATATTTTAAAATGGATTAATAATATCTAGCATATTAATAAATCAAAGGAGAAAAAGACACGATGTCTTCAACATATGCTGATATGACATTTGAAAAATTTCATTACCCATTCTTGATTCAGGAGAAAAACTCTTAGAGAAATAGGAATACATGGAAGTTTCATACACATAAAAATATTTATGCCAACTAAAAGTATGGAAAAGATTGAAGTACTGGTGGCAGTACAATTAAAGCCAGAAATATGGCAGTGGTGCCCACTACTATTGGTAATGTTTAAGACTAATTAAGAAACTAGTGAAGTGTTTGTACAAAGGGGAAAATATCATTATTTCTTCCATTTATTTAACAAATGTTGATTAAGGACCTGATAAGTGCCAGCTCTATCATAAGTTTTTTGTGATATACTGCCATAGAGATACAAACTGGCTGTACTCACGGAGTTTATGCTCCAGTGGGGTAGATTGTTTAGCAGTTACAATATGACCACATACCTAGAAAGAAAAGAAACACAACAGATTATCAACTACATTTTTTAAACTTAGGTACTAGTTAACAATTATCATACAAATGTTAATAACCAATTAGCAGAGATGATTGAATAAAAATATCCCAGTCAAAGAAATAACCAAATATGCATGCATGCACACACACCGTCAGCTATATAAAAATTAATGAATATATAACACTTCTTTTAAGAAAATGAGAGAAATAAACTATGAGAAATAAAAACATACTTAAAAGGAGAGTTAACCATTATTACGTAGAAAGATTCAATAGTGTCACTATATAAATTCTTAATCTCTACAGTAAATGAAATTCCAAAGTGAATAACAACATAGTTTTAAAAACTTCATAAATGTTATTTAGATCTATATATATATTTGAGATTGGGTTGAAAAAGCCTACACAGAGGCCATACTCTTAAATGAAATAAATAGGACACACATGTGTAAATGCCAAATAGTTCTCTGGTGTGAAAAACTGAAAGTGTAAATGAGAACCAAAATGTATAATAGATAACGTGAGATAGGAAGAAAGGTCCAAAGGGGAAGGGGAAGTGGGGAGGGGAGTGGGGAAAGGAAAGAAGGGAAAGAAAAAAAATATGAGAAAAGAAGGAAAAACCAGAAACAAAGTTCTTGTAAATAGGGAGGGGTGGAGGGGTGGTAGGGAGGGCAGAGGAATGGGGAAAAAACAAGAACCAAAATACATCATGCCCAGGTACAAATTCCCAGTGATGAATGTCATCATGTTGTATACCTAAAATGTACCAATAAAATTAATTTAAAAAAGAATACTCAGGAGAAAATATTCATATCATATTTTAAATCATTTTTATAAAATTTCAATAATTAAAATAACATAATGCCAGTAAAATAATAGATAATCTATTGGTGCAGAATAATCAGTAAGTAGGTTAATATTGTTATTAAACTCACTGTATAATGACTGCATTTTAAATCATTGGGAAGAGATTATTCAGTCATTGATGGTTTGAGCACTGATGTATTCATTTAAAAATTCAACTAATCTTGGAGACCTACCAACCTCAAATTTAACAGCAGAATAAATTTCAGATGAATTAAAGATTTAAGTTTAAAAAATGCAACCACCAAAGTCTTGGAATGAGACGCAACTGATACTATGAAAATCTTGACTTAAGAAAAGACCTTTCCAAGTCTGATACAAAATGTAGAAATTATAAAAAAACAATGGTTATATTTTTACTATATACCAATCTTACAATTTTAATTGCAGTGAGAACATACCAGTTTTATATGTTGAGTAAGAGCCACTCTCTTCATAATTTTCAGATATACAATACACTGTTATTAGCAACAGTCACTATGTTGTACAATAGGTCTCTTGAACTTAGTCCTCCTCTTTAACTGAAATGTTATATTGTTTGACTAGTAACTCTCCAATCTTCCCATCCACCTTTAACAATCACCATTTCAGGGTTTTCTTTTATGGGTGACTGTTTCAGACTTCACACATAAGTGAGATCATAGGATATTCATGCGCTATTTGTCTTTTTGTGCCTGGCTTATTTCACTTAATGTATGTTCTTGCAAATTACAGAATTTCTTTCTTTTTAAAGGCTGAATAGTACACACACACACACACACACACACACCATTTTCTTTATCTATTTATATATTGATGGAATCCTAGGTTAATACTCACGTATGAATTTAAAATTTCTGTATGAACACAAAAAGCCCAAAATATAAAAAACTAAATATATTCACATCATATAATATTAAATTAGCTAATATTCCATAAAAGAGGATCTCACCTATCAATGTGATAAAGCAAAATGAAACTTTTTTAAACAGACAAGGCTATGAAAAGCAAACACAAGTATCCAATATCAAATAAAACATGTTCAGTTTCACTAAACAGATAATAAATAGCTAAGAGGTATGATTTTTTCTTCCCCCTACTAATTCTGTTGGCAAAAAAGCAAACATGCTACCTGGTTTGAGTGAAAGAATTGGTCATGATTCACGATTACATTGTACTATTTGGACTGTGAACTATATTACAACATTTTTTTGTAACAGTTTGTCAACATATGTGAATATTTTAATTACTAATACCCTTTCAACTATAAATATCATTTTCAGGAAAATGTGCTACAAGAGAAAGCAGTGTTTAATGCATGTTTGGTTGTATATGTAGAAATTTGGAAAAACTAAAATTTTACTCTTTACAGATTGTTAATTATTTATGCTAAATTCATATATTAAAATTTTAATGGTGGTTAAAAAAATTAGATCTACAAATTCTGTTTCAGAAAAATGCCCATGGTAAATTGCTAAATGAAAATGAAATAGGATATTCTCTATATTATGCTGAAATTATGGTAATTTGGTCAGGTATGGGATATATATTTGTAAATGCATATGTTTATACCATGCTACTCTTCAGATGATTAGCAGTTCCTATCCTAGAGAACTGCATTTAGAGGAAAAGGGAAAACAGAGGAAAAAGTATTATGTGTTCTACTTTATATATTTTTCTTAACGTCTGAAGGTTTTCTTTTTTTAATGTTTACTATTTAACTTTTTTTAACTAATACATAAAACCAGAAAATTGTAAATATGGGATCTCATGAGATGATTTAATCCATGAATACATTATGTAGTGTGTGAACCAATTTAAACATATCTTTTTTAAAAAAGGAACAAAATTTAATCAATTTAATGCTTTATTTTTATAATAAAAAGGGCTTACAAAGATATAAAAGTTTTTGGTAAACATATAACTTGTGTTTTCTATGTTTTCTGGTTCTCTTTGAGAAAAATGTTTTTCTTTTTCATTTGTACTGTCATGCTGAATTTCTAGTGAAAGTTAACTTTATGAAAAAGTTAATAATATATATTTTGAATTATTTATATGCACTCTGAAGCTTTAAGGCAGAGAGGGCAGCTCCATGTTTTCCTCCCCCTCAGAACCTAATCCTCCCTCTGACACCACTGTCTTTTCCATATTAATGAGGTCCACAGAACAGCAAGAATGCAGGATTTGAGGTCCCTTCTTATCTGTACCCTTCCACACACTAAGCAGAAAGCTAAAAAAGGTGAATTCAGTGGAAACTGTTTAGTTATTTGGGGATCTAGTGACACAGTAGAGGAAAGCAAATATTTATAGACATTTGTAGGAAAGATTTCTGATTAGAGATTTCTCTTCTGCTTTGTGGATGTTCTTCACCTCTACCTCCAAGCCTTAGAGGTGGGTTTAGATTCTGAGATTTGGGAAATCTGAAATTTGATTTTGTGTCCTTAAGAAGACCATTTCTGGTCTTGATTTCTGCTCAATCAATTCAGAAGTCCATTTTGATTCTAGTGTAACCTGTGAAGTTTGCTCATCAAAAGGAAGGAATAGTGGATTTATGTTGTCAGTTCTCACAGAGCTACTTCCAAAGATCATTCAAGTGGATCCCACCTCTTGAAGTGATTCTTCTTTATGGTTTCCTGACCTGCTAAGACCCACATCTGAGCAGCACAATAGACAAGAAGTACAGCCCAGGCCAGGCACAAAATCTCATAGGTTAAAGAAAAAGATGGTTCTGCCCACTTTTGACCCAGAGTCCGAGCCGGTGAGGACCCCGAGGCTTGTCCACCAGCCTCCAGCTTGGCTGTGGGGGTGCCTACAACAACAGCCCCCACCTCTTGGCTGTACAGCTACTTGGATCCACACCACAGAGGCACAGGGGGAGCATAAAGGCCATTTTCCTGAGCTGCAGAAGTGAACAACAGAGAGAGGGCCTCTCTCAGGCTCCCTGATGAAAACTGAAGCCCACTGGAAAAGTGAAGAGAATCTCTGTAATAAAAGCACTCCAGACCACCATACTTGGTAAGTTGGAGGGATCATCACCTCCCATTGGAACCTGGACTATCTTCAGGGGAAAGGCATCTGGAACCTGCAATAGAACCTTGCAGAGTTCAAACCTGCAGGAGGACAGGGAGCTCAACTTGGGACTTGAAGCCAGAAATCTGCCTGAATCTCATGAGACTGTGACTGGCTTACTGAGACTTATTGACTTATAACTGCACACTGCTGCCCATGTTGTCTGTTGTGACACCAGAGACATACCGTGAAGGAGGCCCTTCATTTTTATCTTTTATTTGTTATTTTCAAAATTACCACTATTTTTTTTGCTCTTATTTTTAATTGTTTTCTTCTTTGCTACTCTTTTAAAATTTTTATTTTTCTCTTTTTTCTTTCTTTACTCTTTTCTTTCTCTCTTTCTCTACCTCACTCCCTTGCTGTCCCACATTATTCTTCATCTCCCTTTGTCTTCCTGTTCCACTCCTAATTTGTATTTCTTTTTTATCTTTCTTTTCTTTTCTTTCCTTCTCTTGCCTGTGTCCTCTGGCCTTGCTACTAGCCTTCCCCTATCCTTCTACTTAATTATTCCTCCCTCCCGAACTCCTTCTAACTCCCCATCCTGAAGGGTAAAGTTGCTATATTGAAGAGTTTATTCACTATAAAAGTATGTTGGGTTGGTCCTTGATTTTCATTTAATTCACACAGGTAAAGGTGATAAATTAATAGCTACCACAAATTGTCATTTTCTGAGAGGTACTTGATGCTATTGTTTTGCTGATTGTATCACTTGGGCTAAGGTGTTGTGATTGATCTAATCAGTTGTCTTTCCTGGTATAATGAAAATGAGACAGCCTCAGAGCCATTAGAGACTCAAAACCTAAAGACCAGCTATATCTAGAAGACACCTCTGAGAAGCAACCATTCCATAAGGGTTCTAAATACATTAACGAAGATACTTACAATAAACAACTACAAAATATGAACCCAGGAGCTAAACCAAAGACAGTACCAAAAACGAAAACGAGAAGACATTTAAGTAAGGCACAGACTCAGACTTCCACCCCACAAAAGGCAAATTCAGGGGGAAATCAGGTGGAAAAGTCTGATAATCAACCACCTGGACACCCTGAACTGATAGCACAGGAACAAAACAGATGAATGAAACTGTAGAAAAATTCAAAACAGAAATAATTTCCCAGATAACTACAGACATGGTGAGCAGAGTGAAAGACATGATTAGAGGGTCTAGAACAGAAACAGATAAAAAAAAAATAGATGAGCTCTGAAACATGCTGGAAGCCATGAATGCCCAGCATAAGAAAGAAATGGAAAAAATGATCGCCCAACATAAGAAAGAAATGGAATCCATGCAACAGATTCAAACAGATATTCAGGAGATTAAAAACTCCACTCAAAGCATGCAGAGCAGATTAAGAGAATCTGAAGATAGAATATCAGATATAGAAGACAGGATTGTGATTAAGAAAACTGAAAAAAGAGATCTCTTCAAAATAGTAAGGGACCATGAGAAATCAATCCAGCAGCTGCTAGATGATGCAAAGAAGAATAACATAAGACTGATTGGAGTCCTCGAAAAAACAGGAGAAAGTACAATTGACATAAAAAACTGTTCATAGAAGTAATAGTAGAAAACTTCCCAGACAGAGGTGGAGAATTGGACATGCAGATAATTGAGACACGTAGAACTCCAAGTAGTCATGATCAAAAAAAATCTACACCTAGATATATAATAGTCAGGATCCCAGAAACCCAATAGAAGAACAAAATTCTACAGGCAGTTAGAGAAAAGAAACAAATCACCTACAAAGGAAAGCCCATCAGAATCACAGCAGACTTCTCAACACAAACCCTCAAATCAGAGAGAGCCTGGAGTGAAGTATTTCAAGCCCTAAAAGAAAATAACTTCCAACCTAGACTATTGTATCCTTTAAAGTTATCTTTCCAAATTGATGGGGAAATTAGATACTTCCACAACAAAGAACACCTGAGAAATTTCATGATCACCAAACTAGCACTCCAAACATTTCTAAGCAATATCCTAGAAAAAGACAATGAAGGTCACAACTGCATGAGGCCCAACAGAGGGAAGCCACCAGGCAAGGTAAGACACTAAAGGGAAGGGGGGGAAAATAGAAATAAAAGAGCCAACAACAGTAAAATATCATGACAAGGATGAGTCAATATCTATTAATTATAACCATCCACGTTAATGGCCTCAATTCACCAATCAAAAGAAACACACTGATAGAATGGATTAAGAAGCAAAATCCAGCAATATGCTGTATACAAGAAAAATACCTAACTCAAAAAGAAATTCATAGACTGAAAGTGAAAGGATGGAAAATGGCTCTCCACATGACAGGAACCCAGAAAAAAGCAGGGCTAGCAATCTCATTTGCAGACAAAGTAGATTGGAAACCAAAACTAATTAAGAGAGACAAAGATGGTCACTACATCCTTGTGAAGGGAACAATCCAAGCGGACGAGATGACAATCCTAAGTATACATGCACCAAATATGAATGCCCTCAACTATACAAAACAAATATTAATGGACATGAAAAATCAAATAAGTACTAATGCAATTGTAGTGGGGGAACTCAATACCCCACTGTCACAAATAGACAGATCATCTAGACAGAAAATTAACAATGAAATTCTAGAAGTGAACCAAGCTATTGAACAAATGGACTTAATAGATGTTTACAGAGTGTTCCACCCAACGATATCAGAATACACATTCTTTTCAGCTGCACATGGGTCATTCTCCAAAATAGACCACATGCTAGCTCATAGGACATATCTAAGTAAATGTAAAAGAACTGAAGTTATCCCCTGTATATTATCAGACCATAGTGCAATAAAATTGGAGATCAATAACATAAGAAACCACAAAACTCCCACAAACACATGGAAATTGAATAACAACCTCCCGAATAACCAATGGGTCACAAAGGAAATTAAAGAAAAAATTAAACAGTTTCTACAAGTAAGTGATAATGCCAGTACAACATACAGGAATGTATGGGACACAAGTTAAACAGTTCTATATGTGAAATTCATAGAAGTGAATGCCCATATTATGAGAACTCAGATAAATAACCTAATGCAGAACCTCAAGCTCCTCTAAAAAGAAAAGCATAACAAACCCAAAGCTAGTACAAGAAAGGAAATTATAAAGATCAGAGCAGAAATCAATGCAATGGAGACTAAGAGAACGATACAAAAAATTAGTGCATCAAAGAGTTGGTTTTTTGAAAGAATAAAAAAATTGATAAACCTTTAGCCAACCTTATCAAAAAAAGGAAAAAAAGGGCTCAAATCCATGCAATTAAGAATGAAAAAGGTGAAGTCACAACAGACCCAGCAGAAATCCAGATGATCATCAGTATCTACTTCGAGAACCTGTACTCTAATAAAATGGAAAAATGAAGAAGAAATGCATAGATTCCTAGATACATATGAATTGCCAAAGTTAAACGAAGAAGATACAGAAATTTTAAACACCCCAATGATAATGAGTAAAATTGAAAATGTAATAAAAATTTACCAACAAAGAAAGGCCCAGGTCCTGATGGCTTCACTGCTGAATTCTACAAGACATTTAAAGAAGAACTATCATGATTACTCTTTAAACTCATCAAGGAAATTGAAAGGGAAGCAAGGCTTCCAAATTCATTCCTAGAAGCAAGTGTTTCTTTGACTCCAAAACCAGGGAAAGACCCAACCCAAAAAGAGAACTACAGACCAATCTCCCTAATGAGCATAGATGCAAAAATCCTCAACAAGATACAGGCAAATAGAGTACAGAGTGTCATCAAGAAGATCATACACCCTGAACAAGTTGGATTTATCCCAGGGATGGAGGGATGGTTCAACATTCATAAATCAGTAAATGTAATACACTGTCTTAAAAGAGTCAAGGACAAAAACCATATGATCATCTCAGTAGATGCAGAAATGGCATTTGATAAAATCCAACACCCATTCATGATAAAAACCACTACAGAATATTGGAATAGAAGGTCTTTATCTCAACCTGATTAAGGCTATCTATGAAAAACCAACAGCCAACATCATACTAAATGGTCAAACACTGAAAACTTTCATGCTAAAATCAGGAACAAGGCAAGGATTCCCACTATCACCACTCCTGTTCAATATCATTCTGGAAACATTAGCCACAGCAATTAGAAAAGGAATAAAGAAAGGAAAGGAAGAAGTTAAACTGTCATTATTTGCTGATGATATGATACTTTACATAGAAGATCCAAAAAACTCTGCCAAAACACTTCTAGGCCTAATGGACAGATTCAGTAGAGTAGCTGGATATAAGGTCAACACTCAGAAAACAATAGCCTTCTTATACACAAATAGCAGACTCCCTGAGAGAGGAATTAGGGAAACAATTCCTTTTACAATAGCATCCAAAAAAAAAAAAAAAAAAGAAATATCTAGGAATCAACCTAACAAAAGAAGCAAAAGACATCTACACTGAAAACTACAGCACTCTGAAAAAAGAGATTGAGGGGGGTTTAAGAAAATGGAAAGATATCCCTTGTTTCTGGGTAGGAAGAACCAATATAGTGAAAATGGCCATACTTTCAAATCTACTACATAGATTTAATGCAATGACAACTGAAATTCCCACAATATACTTCACAGAACTAGAGAAAACAATCCAAAAAATTCATTTGAAACTGGAAGAGACTTAGAATAGCAAAAGCGATTCTAGGCAACAGAGACATGGCTGGGGGTATCACAATCCCCAACTTGAAACAATACTACAAAGCTACTGTGATAAAACAGCATGGTACTGGCATAAAACAGATCCAAGGATCAGTGGAATAGATTAGAAGATGCAGACACAACTCCAGACATACCCAGCCACTTCATCTTTGACAAAGGAGCCAACCACCCTCATTGGAAGAAAGATAGCCTATTTAATAAATGGTGTTGGAAAAACTGGATTTCAACTTGCCAAAGATTAAAACTCGACCTATACCTATCACCATCCACAAAACTAAGATCAAGGTGGATTAAAGATCTAAATATTAATACAGAAACACTAAACTTGCTAGAAGATAAGTTAGGTAGAACTCTTGAAGACACTGGCATAGGGAAAGACTTTATGCACATAACCTCAGTAGCATGGAAAGAATCAACAACTGGCACAAATAATCAACAACTGGGATCTCCTATTATTAAAAAGCTTCTGCACTGCAAGAGAAACCACCAACAGAGCTAAGAGACAACCTACAATTTGGGAAAAAACCTTTAGCAGCTGTACCTCAGACAAAGGTCTACTATTTAGAATACATAAAGAATTGAAAAAAATCAGACCCCCCAAATTTAAAGACCCAATTAAAACATGGGCATCTGAAATGAACAGACATTTCTGACAAAGAAGTAAAAGCAAATAAATATATGAAAAAATGTTCAACGTCACTGGTCATTCAGGAGATGCAGATGACAACAGCATTGAGATTTCACCTCACCCCAGAAAGAATGGCTACTATCAAGAAATGAACCAATAACATACTGGCAGGGGTGTGCGGAGAAGGAAACCCTTCTCCATTGTTGGCGGGAGTGCAGACTGGTCCAACCACTGTGGAAGTCAGTGTGGAGATACCTCAAAAAACTAGGCCTAGTGGTCCCATTCGACCCAACTATTTGCCTGCTGGGTATCTTCCCCAAAGAATTACAAGAATCATACCACAGTGATATATGTGCAACCATGTTTATAGCGGCACAGTTTGTAGTAGCTAAAGCTTGGAAACAGCCCAAGTGGCCATCAATTGGAAACTGGATAGAGAAGATGTGGTTTTTTTACAAAATGGAGTGCTACTCAGCCATAAAAATGAGAAATTAGAGACATTTATAGCTAAATGGATGCATATTGAGGTCATATTCTTAGTTAAAATAAATAGGACACACATGTGTAAATACAGAATAGTTTCTCTGGTGTGAGAAACTGAAAGTGTAAATAAGGATTAAAATTATTAAAATGAATAATTGATAATTTGAAATTGGAAAAGGTCCAATGGTGTAGGGGTGGTGGGAGGGGAAGGGGAAAAGAAAGAAGGGAAAGGAAAAATTATGAGAAAAGAACAAAATGGAAAGAAAGTGTTTGTAAATAGGGAAGGGTGGAGGGGGTGAAGGGTGCACAGGTAATGGGGAAAAAAATAAGAACTAAGATACATCATGTACAGGTACAAGCACCCAATGATAAATGTAAATGAATTGTATACCTAAAATGTACCAATAAAGAATTTTTTTAAAATGAGATGCCTTATACCTGAAGGATAAGAAATACCTCTAGATTAATAATCATAATTGTGTTAGAATGCAAACTCAAGTAACATTTGACATTCTTGGGAATTACGGAAATCAAACCCCACTTTCCAGCCTTAGTCACTGTCAGTTCTGATTGCAAATGGCCTAAGATGGCTGCTGAATTCCAGATCAAAATGCTGGCAAATGTTTTCTTTTAAAACGAGTTGAAATTATTTTAAACTAATGTTTAAATTGTGTAATTCTACCTGCTAATTGCCTACTATTGTTCCATTCTGTAAAGCTGCATTTTAAGATTTTTCTTTTCCCATTAAGTTTATTGGTACATTTTAGGTATAAAATACAGTTACATTCATCATTGGGATCTTGTACCTTTACTTGAGTATCTTGGTTCTTATTTTTTTCCCCTTCCCCTGCCCTCCCTTCACCCCCTCCACCCTTCCCTATTTGCAAAGACTTTGTTTCCATTTTTTTTCCTTTTCTCATATTTTTGTCTTTTCCCTTTTTTTCTTTCCCCTAAACCTCCCACTTCCCCTGCTCCTTTAGACCTTTTCTTCTTGTTACACAATATCAATTATACACTTTTAAAATTTCAATATCAAGATCTAGGAGACATTACCACAGATTTTACAGAATTTAAAAGGATATAGAAAACATATTTCAAAAATCTGTTTTGAAATAAATTTGACAACTTCTAAGAAGTACCTTCGAAGACAAATTAATGAAACTAACTCTGGAGGAAATATAAAATTTGAATAGCACCTATTAAAGAAAGTATATTCCTAACTTGAAAACCTACCTATATGAAAACAGAAGGCTCATATACATTGTAACTGATCAATTATATCAAACAATTGAAGCAGAAAAAAGAAGGAACACTTCTCTCCTCATTTTAGGAACTCAACATTGTGCTAATCCTAAAACTGGACAAAGATAATAGAAGAAAATGTATGAACATAGATAGAAATTTGTTTAACAAAGCAAACTATTAGAAGTCAGATCTGGCAGTATGGAGAAAGTGGTTTTGTTATAGGGATGGAAGTGTTGGTTCAGCTTTGGAAGATCCACCTCCAAAAGTCATCATTTTAACAGAGGAAAGGAAAAAGCCATATGATCCTGTCACTAGTTGGAGAAAAAGTATTGGACTAAATTCTACAGCTGTTCATGGTAAAATCTATCAGGAGACTAGAAGTAGAACAGAAACTTCTCAACAGATCAAAGACATGTACTCCATACTTCCAGCAAGAACGCTTTATATGAATGGAGAAGATACAATGCTTTCTCCTTAAGGTGGGGAACAACAGCAGATATGCTTACTCTTTATCTGTCCATTAAACTTTGAAACCTAGGCCCCACCAAAGTAGTCTGGCAATAAAATGACCCAGTTAGGATAGGATTGGCAAGGTAGAAGCAAAATCTTTATAGGTAGATGAAATGATCATCTACAGAGAAAATACTAAGAAATCTCTAGGAACCCCTAGAACTTGTACTTGAATTTAGCAGGATTAGAAAACACAAGGTATATATAAAAATTCAGGTCTGTGTATACTTGCTATAAATGAAGAATGGGATATTGAAATTTAAAAGTTATGTAGGAGTACAAAGGACCTAGAAAAGTTAAAAAAACAGTGTTGGAAGACCTTTAGTACCTAATTTTAAGACTTCTTCTAAAGCTACAGTAATCAAGGCAGTGTTGGTGTAAGGAAAGACATATAGATCATTGGAATAAAACAGAGAATCTAGAAATAGAACCACACATATATGGTCCACTGAGTTCTGAAAGATTATTTAACATTAGCAATTTATAGAATATAAACTCAATTCAAAAGCCGAGGAAGAGATAGTGTTTTCAGCGAACAGCACTAGAACACCTGCTATCCATATATAAAAAATTAACCTCAACCCTTTATTTCCATACATGAAAATAACTTGAAGGGATCTATGAACCTAAATAAGAAAGCCTAAAAGTATAACACCTTAAGAAGAAAGTATATGGGAAAATGTTTATGAATTCAGCGTAGGCAAGAACTACCTAGGATCGAAAAGACATGATGTATAAAAGAAAAAAATGATAAATAAGATTCCATCAAAATTTAAAACTTTAAATGACATCATTAAAATGAAAAGTAGTCCTTAAACAGACCATATTTACAAGGCATATAACGTATGACCAGAATATATAAAGAACACTTACAGCTCATTAATAGACAACCCAATTAAAATGTAGACATAAGAAGATGATAAATAGCCAGTACAGCCCATGGAAAGGTGTGCAACTCTAGAATCAGAAAAATACTAATCAGTACAATAACAAGATTGAATTATACACTCATTAGGGAGATGAAGTTAAAAGTTTTAAAAGCCTTGTGATGACTTTTTCTTTTTGTTGGATTCTCCCCTGTTGCGTTTAATTTGTCATGCCCAATGGATTCAACCTGCTGGGTTTCCTGGGGTTGTGATCCTCACTGTCTTTTCCTAGGATATTGTCTAAAATTTTTTGGAGTGCCGGTTTGATATTCATGAAGTTCCTGAGGTGCTCTTTACCATGAAAGTATCTTATTTCTCCATCAAATTTGAAAGATAGTTTTGTAGGGTACATCAATCTGGGTTGGACACTGTTTTCCTTTAGGGCTTGAAATACATCACTCCAAACTCTTCTTGCCTTGAGGGTTTGCATTGAGAAGTCTGCTGTGATTCTGATGGGCTTTCCTTTGTATGTGATTTGTTTCTTTTCTCTCACTGCTTGTAGAATTTTGTTCTTTTGTTGGATTTCTGGAATCCTAACTATTATATGCCTATGTGTAGATTTTTTTTGATCAAAGCTAGCTGGAGTCCTATATGCCTCACTTATCTGTATGTCCAGTTCTTTTCCCCTCCTTGGGAAGTTTTCTGCCATCACCTCTGTGAAGAGTTTTTTTATGTCATCTGCACTCTCTCCTGTTTCTTCATTGACTCCAATCAGTCTTATGTTATTCTTCTTTGCATCATCTAGCAGCTGCTGGATTGATTTCTCATGTTCCTTTACAATTTTAAAGCAATTTTTCTTTTCCTGGTCAATAATTTCAATCTTTTCTTCTATATCTGAAGTTCTATCCTCACATTGGTTCATTCTGCTGTGCAGACTTTCAATGGAGTTTTTTTTAATTAAATTCTTTTATTGGTACATTGTAGGTATACAACACAATTACATTTCTCATTGGGAATTGTACCTTTACATAATGCATCTTGGTTCTTATTTTTCCCCATTCCTAGCCCTCCCTTCACCCCCTCCACCCTTCCCTATTAACAAAGACTTTATTTCCATTTTTTCCATTTTTCATCATTTTTTCTTTTCCCTTCTTTCCTTTCCCCTGCCCCTCCCACTACCCCTACCCCTTTGGACATTTTCTTCCTTTTTTACATTATTGATTATTCATTCTAATCATTGGTACATTTTAGGTATACAATATAATGACATTCATCATTGGAAATTTGCACCTTTACATAGTCTCTCTTGGTTCTTATTTTTCACCCTTGCCCAGCCCTCCCTTCAACCCCTCCATTCCGAATAGTTTCTCTGGTGTGAGAAACTGAAAGTGTAAATAAGGACTAAATGTATAATAGGTAATGTGAAATAGGAAGAAAAGGGGCAAAGGGGAAGGAAGTGGGAGGGCTAGGGGAAAGGATAGAAGGGAATGGGATTAATATGAGAAAATGGTAAAATAGGATCAATGGAGTTTTTAATCTCCTGGAAATCTATTTGCATCTGTTCTATGGATTCCATTTGTTTCCTATGTTGGGATTCCATCATGTTCCTCAGATCCTCTATTTTTTTTATCTGTGTCCTCTCTAGATTTATTAGTCATGTCCTACACCATGAGCAAAATCTTTGCTGTTATCTGAGTAATTATTTCTGATTTCATTTTTCCCAGATCCTCTTTTGTTGCCAGTTCAGAAAGCCCAGGTGGTTGAGTATCAGATTGTTCCAGCTTGTTTCCCTTTGGGATTGCTGTAGGTGATCCAGAGGTCTGTTTTTGAGGCTTGTTTACGTGTCTTCTCATTTCCATTGGGGAGGGGGATGCTTCTGGCGCCCACGTGGCTCACCTTCTCTGCCCTAGGAGCTTGGGATGATGGCAGGGGAGCTTCCTTCCGGGTGCTGGGACTGGCTCAGCTTCTCTGCCCTAGGAGCTTGGGATGGCGGCAAGGGAGCTTCCTTCACATTTTAAGATTTTTAACTGTCTGCAAAAGGTGACCAGTTTCTTTGGCCCATCTTTTGCATTCTGTTGGTCACCTTACTTTGAGAAGTTTGGAGATTTTATGTAATTCTGTGTTTTGAAGACCTTTATCTTTCTTTTTTTAACACAGTGTAACATTGCAGTAACATACATATTTAAGCTCCAAATTATAGAAAACTGTATTAGTAATAAATTTAATTGTTTCAATACCTTTGGGAAAAAAAAGTTGATATTCTCTCTATCCATTGTGTGACCAACAAGTGACGAACTATGCGATGTTCTATTTTCTAAGCTGTGATTCTAATCCATCATATTATAATTTGTTTGTGTGATGAGCAGATCTCAGAATAAAGCATTTTTAAATATTTTCTAGACATTCTCGTTGTTCATTCATCACCATTCTGTTCAATATTTGGCTCGTCGGTTGACTAAAATCTGGCAGGTGAGTGCGGCATTGATATGAGTTATTTCCTCTCTAACTGCCTTGCCAGAGCTTTGAAGGAACCATTCCACCATGTCTCATCTGTTCCCTGTATTTCAAAAACTCATTCTTTTAAGAGAAGGACCAAGTCTTCTCAAGGCTGTAAAAAGAAGTCAGTGCTGCATTTCAAAAGGCAATTGATAAGAAACAGAGAGACAGACTATGCAGAGATGGGAGAGAGATCTGGGGTGGGGAGACAGGATGGAGAGGAGGGAATGGGGAAATAAAAAAGATCAAAATGCAATGTAGATGTCTGAATTTTTTTATTACGTAACACAAACATGCTAATAAAAAAGAGAAGAACAATGTGATGAGGAGACAAACACATGTATGAAAACAGGAGCATCAAAGAGATTTAAACATGACTTAGCGTTTTGCCACACATATTTTTCCTGTTTCTAGTTTTGGAAATTAACCTGCCAGGGGAATTGTGTGCTCCCAGGATGATAAAGGAAGGACACATAGCCAGAGAGGAACAGATTCCATTTTCTCAACACACTTTGTTATTGTGGTCAGACAGCATGTGTGGCACTCCCCATCCAGTCTTTTCTAGCTCTTGATAAGCATTTAAATATTGTGAGGCCTCCTTACATTTTAGCTTCAGTGACCCAAGAGCCTTCAGCCTCAAGGATGTGATATGAAATAACACTTGCCTGATCAAATTTCCTTTTTTTCTCCCCATTTCCTTACCTGAAAACTCTTTAACAGTTTGCTTGATTGCAGAGATCATTTGATGGGTATATTTTGAAGGAAGAATAATGTGGCTCAGGCTTATATGTGTTTCTGTTCTGATTTTTGAAGATCATGAAAAACCTTCAGTGTGTGAAAACTTTAATATTGAAACAAAACCAACCAGGAAATGAGAATAGTTTTGTAACAACAGGAACAGCATAAAAATGTTAAAGGAATAGGAAGCATGACTACAGCTGAGGTTTAAGGAGTGTGTTAATTCATCACAGCTAACACAGAAAATCTGAATTGGGTGCTTTCAGCAACAGAAACCTAGTTTTCACCATTCTGGAGGCTGGTAGTCCAAGATTAAGGTGTAGATTTGTTTGAGTTCTCCTGTATCCTTTCTCCTTATCTTGAAGCTGGCCATTTTTCACTGTCTTTAAATGATTTCCCCACATGCCCATGTCTTTATTATTAGGACATCAGTCCTATTGATGATGACCCAATTCTAATAGCCTCATTTTTATTTAATCACCTTTTTGAAGACCTTATCTCTGAAGTGCTGGGGTGTTTGGACTTCAGCATATGAATATGGGGGCCAGGAGCTCACACACTTCACTGAAAAACAGGGGTTGAGAGATAATACTCCAATATGTAGGCATTTAAGCAGAAGGAATCTGGGGTGAAGTATAGCAGCATTCATAAACTTTAAGGAGAAACTGTAATAGCAGACTAGAGTCAATGATTGGTAGAAGAAAATTCCCTGATTCATCCATCATACTGTTGCCTCTTTTACTGGCTCTGAGCCTGCAGAACCCCTTCACCCATTGGAGGCATATTAGATCTTTCATAAAGTAGAATAAAATCAGCTCCAGAGCCTCAAAACCCACCCTGGTGGGAGAAAACAAAATCTACAGGAATCTTATTTTTAATGCAGCCTAAGACATGTAGAGAACCATTACAGTGAGATACATGAAATTACGTGGAGGAGGTGAATGTTGGGAACTCTGTAGAAAAGGGAGAAAGAGCACATTGGCCATGGGGGTATTGCCTGTGTTCATTGAGCAAGTATTTTGAGTGAAAGGCAATTTAGAAGATCTGATTATTGGGAATGGACGCTCAAGCAGAACAAATAGCTCAAGATACACTTACCATCTCTTTCTTTAGCCTTTCAGTCAACTTTTTTTACTTGAGGAACTGGATAATTGATTAACTTGCTACATGGCCTTGGTCACTCCCATGACAAATATTTCACACTACCTTAGTTTACATAGGTTAAGAAGGGAGAAAACATCTGCTTAGTCAATTCACAGAGACCCAAGAAAATACCAGATGAACAAGTTCTTTAAAATGGTTAAGAGGGAACTATACAGTTGGAATGATGGCATCAGCAAATAAGTTTAAAATGAAGAAGGTTAAAGAAGTCATCCAGCCTTACAGCACATCAAGCAAATTTCCTCCTTATAGAATTAGAAAGTATGTTTTTACAAGCTTTCTTCAAATGCTTAGGCAATGCATAATACATTGCTTTGTCTGCAAGATTATTCTATAGAATAATAATTTTTACTCTTAGAACTTTCATGGACTTCTGCCCAAATTTTCTTTTTTGCAATTTCACTCTCCATTACCCATAGTTATACCCTAGCTAACCACACAATAGAGTTCAAAGTGCTCTTTACTTTCCCTAGTGCTCAGCTTTTTCCATCTCTCTCTGTCACCAGCAACGAAAGTGTCCCTCCTTGTGTATTTTGATACTTTTCCACACATAATACTTTCTTGTTTCTATTTCCACATCTTTATGATCCATTTCTAGTGCTGAAAATTGAATCACAGTGGCTTTCTGGATCTCATTATAAAATAGGTGTGGTAGATTATTTTTAAAAACTGGCTTTATTATTCTCCTTCCTATAAAAATATCCTTACCACATTACATCAGTTCTCCCATCAAGAAAGGATTGTACCTTCCTAGCCATTGAATCTGGGATGCTCTTGGAACTTCTGCCTGAGAGCGTATGACAGAAGTGACCGTTTGAGAATTCTACATTTAAATCTCAATCGAGTCCTGACTTTCAGCTCAGTTTCAGAGTTCTGACTGTCTGTCATGTGGGCATGCTTTGGGCTCACCAGAGATTAGGGTTATGTTGCAGAACTGAGCGTCCTCGCCCACTGTGGATGTAGAAGTCCAGCTGAACCCAGACAGACCCGTCAGTTGAGCTGAGCTCAGATAGCTGGCCCACACAATCCCAAGCTCAAATTGCTGGCTCATAGAATCACAAGCCAGATAAAAGTCATACTGTTATGCGTTGAATTCTAACTAATGCAATGGGCTATGCAGGAAATTTGGGAACTCTTCTTCCCATTTCTTCTATGAGAAATATTTGTAGCAGCTTGATGCAATTTTTGCACCGATGTGTTCCTGGATAAAGGATGGGCAATATACTAGTCTTTTAAGACCATTAAAAACTCTTTCATTTAAAAAATATATTAACATCACAAGATACTCTTTATTTGTGACATTATGAACATGCCAGTCTTTTTAAATATGGCAAAACAGAAAGTCCAGAAGGTGTGCTATTTTCATTTAACTTCACTTTTCCTACCATCTCCTGTGGGTTCAAATACTAAGAAGATCTGGCAGTGAAAAGAATCCAGAAAATGTTAATTTTCATGATGCTGTCAAGAAGAGAACATTGGCTTAGGGCCATTGCTGCTTTGGGGTCATAGCCAACCTGGGAATAAGCAGCTGTTGTTATTCAGAAAAATTCAGAAAATATTTAGGAAGACATTATTCAGGGGGAAAATTAAGAAGAAAAATGGGAAGGGGGACAAACTAAACCAGAATAGCATTTTTAGACTGTAAAAGTATAGAATGATTCCAGAAGTGTTTTGCATACCTTGCAATATAGTCCAGAAGGGGATGGGTAGGCAGCTGTTGTGATGTTCTAAGCAAGGTATTTAGAAAACAACATGGCGTAGTAAAAGAATATGGGATTTGGGGTCAAGAGAAGTAAATTTGGTTTGACCAAGGCAGTAATTTTCATGGGCTTTCACACAGAGAAATTATCTTTCAGTTCTTTTTAAAAATCTATAACACTTGCCAATTTAAAAGCATGTTAATGATTTGTATATAAATATTCACTGATGGAGGCAATTTCATAAATATTATGTCTTTCTTCTATTCTCTTATTCTGTAAAGAAGTAGTTCTCAAGGTGGTGTTCAGATTTCAGGAGACCCACAGATCAGAAGCAAGTCTAAGAAACCAGCTGTCTTTTATTAAGTAGGACATTAAAAAGACCTGAAAATATTTAAAACAATTCTACTTTTCTCATTACTTCCTTTAATTGGAAAATAGTTTTTATTTAAAATGTTATTTGTGTTAATAAGCAATGGATTTATTATTGTCAATTTAAAATAAGTTCAATATTTATGTCTGCTCTCAGTTTTAATTTCTAATATTGTTAGGTAGTAAACAGGATAACTCATGAACAAAAATTCTTTGGCATTCTTAATCATTTTTAAGGGCATAAATGTAAACTTAGACAAAGAAGCCACTGCTATAGAGAAAGTTAAACAAGGTATTATTGCATCCATTTCATAGGTAGGGAATTAAAGTAAAATGTAATTCACTTGATAATGATGACTTATTAGAGTGGGTCTAAAATTAAGAACTTTCAACTCAAATTTCCTTTTATATTTTAATTTTACTTTACTCCAGTGAGTTTTATATTTTAAAAAATTATTGCTCACATTAAAACACAGTAAGAATGCACCTTAAATCATGTACTTTAATACGGTACAGTTCTCTGAGTTTCAACAAAGTACAGATTTGTGTAAGCGTTCCTGTGGGAAATTGTAGAATTCAGCTATCTAGTTGTAAGAATTGATCACAAGAAGTTTGTTAACTGAGAAAATTAAGTCATTTCTGGGAAACTCCACAAGTCTGTTTGTTAAAAGAATGCCAGAAAACCTTAAGAGACATTGTAAAAGTCTCACGGGAGAAAAACAGGTTTTCCTAGTTTTCTTATTTACCATTTCCTGGGATCAGAGGACAGCGACCCCAATGACTCTATGGGTGGTGAGAGAGATACGACTCACTATGCACATCTGTGACGTTTGTGGTGGGCCAGAGGGCTTGATTTCGGCTGAAGTCACCTTGCTCTCTTGGTGCTATCTGATAAGAAGAGGGCTGCAGTGTGTTCTTTGATGTACAGGATTGTTGAACGGAAACGGGGGACTTGTGAATTCGCCTGTAGCTTTTATGAGTCACTTAAAGTCACTGGTTATCATCAGAGGTTAAAATCAGAGAGATGATAGCCAGAATAACTAAGCTGCTTTCCTACATGTATAAAAGCCTTACTTCTTCCCTTTGTGATTGTCGAATAGTGCCAGAGGAATTAAACTGCTGTTCGTCCCCCAGGCTGTCTCCTTTTCTTTCTTTAAAAGTCGGTGCTTTCTGGGGTTTCAGGTCTCCCTCTAGAGAGACCACCAACAGTTTCCATGGTGAGGATACAAAGCAGTTCCATCACTGCAAAAAATGTCTTGTGCTATCCTTCTGTAGTTGTCTTTGTTCATTTCCTGTTGCTGAAACAAAATATGCAAGTCTGGGTACTGTGTAAAGCAAAAGAGGTTTATTATTTTTCTAAAGAGATTTATTTTAACTTGTGATTTTGGAAGCTGGAGAGCCCAGACTCAAGTGGCCACATCTAGTAATGTCCACAGTCCATGTCATAACACAGAGAATAGCATTTTGTGGCTAAAGTGTGTGTGTGAACAGTGAAGATGCATAAGGAAGGGGAGATGCCTGGCTTGGTTCAGTAATCCAGGCTGCAAGTACTAGTCTGATTCCACAAGAGCTAGAATGCTTTGGAGACATCATTTCTCCTTTCCTGAGAGTGGTGCCCCCCACTGACCTGATTATTTCTCAAGAAGCCTAATCTGTTAAAGGTTCTACCAGTATTCCCCCTCTGTGGACCAAGCTTCCAACACAGGCAACTTTGGAGGCCAGACCACATTTCAACTGCAGCAGTAGTCATGTCGTCTCAGCACTAGGTTTTGTCACTTTGTGGATGTCATATAAATGGAAATATTCAATGTGTAATCTTATAAGACCTCCTCCTTGTATAAACGCGGATGACATCAGAGTTTTGAGCATGGAGAGATGATTCCTTTTTGTTGGGGATAGCATCTCATTGTAAGAATGTTCCATTATTTGTTTTTCCATTCACTAGTTGAAGAATATCTTAGTTATTCCCAGTTTGAGTCTGTTATGGCTTGAATAAAAAAAATTTCCCCAAAAGGTCATGTGCTCCGAGGTGGGGCTTTGGAAAGGTGATTAGGTCATGGGGCACTAATCTCATCAGTGGATTGATCCATAGTCGAATGTTCTGTTAAGATGTGGAGCCAGATTGGAGGAAATAGGTCACAGGGTTCACAGGGCTGACACCTGGAAGGGTGGAAGGGTGTTTCTGCGCTCCTTCTCTCTCTCTCTCTCTCTCTCTCTCTCTCTCTCTCTCAGGTACACAGATTCCCTCATCATTCCTTCCTGTACTGATTCATGATGTTTCTGCCCTAGAGTCGGCCATCTATAGACTGAGACCTCTGCAAAGTTTTAGGGAGCTACAATAAAGCTTTTCTCTTTTGAGTCGTGTATGCAAGGCGTTTTTGTCTCAGCAGTGAGAAGCTGACTAACACAGGCTGAGCTGGTTATGAACAGAAGGTCTGTAAATATCTGTGACTAAGGTTTTGTATGAGTATACCCAGAAATCGGATTTTTTAGTCATACAGAAAATACGTAAGAAATCACCAAATTCTCCAGAATGGCTGTAACATTTTGAAACTTCATTGGCAATTGATAAAGTTACAATTGCTCTGTGTAGTCTCCCCAGCCTTTGGTATTGCCAGTACTTTTTTATTTTAGTCATTATAACGATATGCAGCTTTAATTGAGAATGTCTAGGGTGTTAAAAGATATTTTATTGTGTTTCGATTCCACCTGTATATTCATTTTGGCAAAATGTGGCTTTAAGTCTTTGTCTATTTTTAATTTTTTATCTCTGAGACTTCTTTACACATTCTGAATGCAAACTCTAACCCACATATATGATGTACAAATGTTTTTCCTAGTCTATAGTTTCTCTTTTTATTCACTTAGCAATGTCTATCATGGAACAAGTATTGAATATTGATAAAATTCTATTTATTAGTCTTTTCTCAGCTCAATTTGGATTTGCTGCCATTTCTAAGAACTCTTGTTTAATTGCAAGCATATGATAATCTTCTAGATTTTATTTTTAAAAATTAGTTTGGTGTTTGACAGTTGCATCTATAACCCATGGTGTGTTAGTTTTTGTGTAAGGTATAAAGTTTAGATTGAATTTAATTTGTCATTTGCTATAGAATTCTTTTAAGACTATTTGTTGAAATGGCTATTTTCTCCTCAGTGAATTTCCTTTGATATTAATTGATCATATTTGTGTAGGTCTACCAATAATAATTACCCCATCTTTATTTTAGGTCTTAAAATTGGGTAATGTGATTTCCTTCAACTTTTCCACAACATATTTTCTACAATATATGATCATATTGTCTGAATATAGAGACAGTTTTGTGTCTTTTACTAAATCTGTATTGTTTTAATGTTTTCTTATTGTACTAACTGAAACTTTCAATTTAATAGTTTTATGAGCAGTGAAAAATATTTTCCTTGTTGTCAATCTTAGTTTGAAAGCATTCACTCTTTAACCACTAAGTATAATGTTACTGTAGGCTTGTTATCTATGTCTTTTATCCTATTGTAAAAATTACCCTTACTCCTAATTTGCTGAGAGTTTTATCATGAATGAATTTGGAATGTTATCAAATTTTTTTCTTTATCAATTATTCATATTTTTAAACTATAATAGGATGTATTACAACAAATGCTTTTAAAATATTGAAATAGGTTTGCGCTCCTGAGATAAATTTACCAGATTTTGAGGTATTTTCTTTTTTATATAGCACTGGGGTTTGTTTATATTTTGGTGAGAATATTTGTATCTGTGTTAGAGATATTGATCTGACATTGTTTTTCTTTTGAAAAAAGAGACTATTAGGCCTTCACCTAATTTTTTCAGAGAAATGCTGGCCTCAGAAAATGAGTTGGGAAATGTTCTTCTCTTTTATTTTCTCTTAAAGGATATAGTTAAAATATCTTACTTTCTCTTTAAATGTTTGGTAGAATTCTCTGGGGAAACCATCATGGCCAGGAGATTTCCTTTTTGAAGGGTTTCAAACTATTAATTCTTTTTTTTTAAAAAGTCATAGGGCCATCCAGTTTATTTCCCCTTTGGTAAGTTTTGGGGATGAAGAATTTTCAAGAGATTGTATAATTTTATTTTTGTTCTTGAAGTTCTATGCATAAATATCTTTTAGGATTCTTTTAATGTCATCACAGCCTGTAGTGATGTAACCTCTTTCATTCCTTAATTAATAATTGAGATCTTTGCTCTTGTCAATCTTCCTCAAAGTGTATCAACTTTACTGATTTGTCGAAGCAGTTGCTCATTGTTTCATTTTTGCTTTTATTCTTAATTTTATTGATTTCCTTTTTTGTATGTTGACTTTTAATTGTTTTTATTTGTACATGTTTGCAGTACATAATGAATTCATTTATCATGGGGACTTGGCACATGTACATAAAGCACATCCTAGTTCTCATTCTTTTTCATTCCTTGCACCCCTTCTCCCACTCCCTCCCTCCAACTCTTGGTCCCCTTCCCATTCTCAGTTTCCTTTCTTTCTTTCTTTCTTTCTTTCTTTCTTTCTTTCTTTCTTTCTTTCTTTCTTTCTTTCTTTCTTTCTTCCTTCCTTCCTTTCTCTTTCTTTTTTCTTTCTTTCTTTCTTCCTTTCTTTCTTTCTCTTTCTTTCTTTCTTTTTTCTTTCTTTTTTCTTTCTCTCTTTCTTCTTTCTTTCTGCTTCATATTGATTAATTTTGCTCTTTTTCTTATGGAAGAAGCTCATTATTAATTTGAAGTCTTCTTTTGTTCGGTGCAGGCAGTAAATGCTGTAAATGTCCAGTTAAGCACTGATTTCACTGCCTCTCACAAATTTTGATGTTTTCATAGTATTTTCCATTGTTTTCTGAGACTATTTCTTTGATTCATGGGTTCTTTAGAAGTACTTTGTTTAATATCCAAGGGTTTTGAGATTGTCCTTTTAGCTGTTACATTTCTCTAATATAATTCTATTTGGGTGAAAGAGTGCACTCTATTTACTAAGGTTTATATTATCATACAGAATGTGGTCTATCTTGGTCAGTATTCCATATATATTTAAAATATATGTTCTGTTCTTGTTGGCTGTGAATTTCATTCATGTCAAATACATTCAGTTGATAGTTATTGTTTTTCAGTGTTTTTGTGATCCTTTCTGAGTTTCTGGAAATTGACTCTACTGATTACTGGGACAAGAGTGTTGAAATCTCCAACTAAAATTGTAAATTTGTCTAATTTTTCTTCAATTCTGTATTTAAGTTTTATGCATTTTGAAGCTGTGTTGTTTGGTGCACAAATATTTAGGAGTTATGTTATATGTTTCTTGGTAAACTTATCATTTTAGCAATAGTGTTCCTTTTAGTTCCTGATAATCTTGAGCTCAAAGTCTGTTTCTCCACTTTCAATTTTTTTTACATTGATATTTGTGTGATTTAACTTTGCTGATACTTTTAGTCTACCTATACAATTATATTTAAAATAAGTTTTTATAAGCAGTATAGAATTAATTTGCATTTATCTTTTCTGTTTGTTAAAAAAAGTCCTGATACTCTGCTCTAGTTAACTTACTTGTACTGTTATTGTTGAGTATAATACTTGATATATTTGGAATTGTGTCTAGCACTTTTGTTATTTATTTGATTTGTGTTTGTTCCCTCACTTGTTTCTGTTTCTCCTTTCCTGTCTTGGGGGTGGTGGTGGTATTTTTACTAGTATCTTAATATTCAATTGTACTCTATATTATACTCTATTTTTTGTACAGTATTTTAGTGGTTGCTCCAGAGATTACAGTATACATATTTAATACCCCCTTGTCAACTTAGAATCAATGGTTTACTATTAGAATATAGAAAACTCACCATCATGTAGCTTCCTGCCCTTCATACCTTTTATGATAGAGTTGTGTCATGTGTTACGTCTGTGTCAGACAATGCTACTCATATTAGACAATGTTATATTTTTTGGTGTCTGATATCATATATATTTAACAGTACTCTAAGGAAGAATAATCTGTTATATTTATCATTCAGTTATTTCCTATCCTGTTGCAATTCCTTTATTCCTTACCATTCAAGTATTTGCCCTATATCCTTTTTCTTTTCTTTAATGAACTTCCATTAATAATTTTTTTTATACTGATCTTCTGGTAATGAATTCTTTCACTTGTCCTTTATTTCTTAATGTTCCTACTTTACTTTCATTTCTGAAGAATATTTTTGCTTGATATAGAATTATGGGTAGGTTATCTTCTTTTTCTCCCAGAACTTTAAATGTATTCTTTTACTTCTTTGTAGTTTCCATTTTTTCTTGTGAGAAGTCAAATCATCATTGGTCTAAAAATATTGCAGTGTTTTCCTCTAATTTTGTGTCAGATGTTTTTCTTAGCCTTTAATTTTGATCATAATAACATCTGTATAAATTTCTTCCAGTTTATTCTAGTTGATTCTTGCTATACTTCTTCAATGAGTAGGTTTATGTCTTTGTCCAAATTTAGAAAGTTTTCAGCTGCTATTTTTTCAAATACATTTCCACCAAAATGCTTTGTTTTCGTATTTTCTGTCTTCAGTCATACAAATTTTAAACCTTTTGGCATATTATAAGTCCTTGAGATTTTCTGATCATTCATTTTTTTATATCTATAAGGCAGCTGCTTGTTTTCTTTCTTTCTTTCTTTCTTTCTTTCTTTCTTTCTTTCTTTCTTTCTTTCTTTCTTTCTTTCTTCTTTCTCTCTGTACCAGGGATCAAACTTGGGTCCTTGTGCTTGACAGGCAGGTGGCAGAACCACTGAGCTAAATCCCCAACCCTGATCATTTATTTTTAAAAATATTTTCCCCCCTACCATTCAGATTAGATAATTTTTTAAAAACCTGTCTTCAGTTTCAGTACTCTTTGCTCTGTCACTTCAATTCTTCTACTGAGCTCAGCCAGTTTCAAATTTGATTATATATGTATTTAAGTTCTAAAATTCTCTGGGCATTATTTATACCATTTTTGGTAAGACTTATCTTAATTGTACATAGCCTTACTACTTGGAAAAATTTTGTAGTAGTAGCTTTAAACTTTTCATTAGATAATTTCAAAATCATTGTTATATTAGTGTCGGTATCTGTTTATCATTTACCACATAAAGAGATTCCTTCTTGGTTCTCAATATACCGTGCAATGTCAGATTGCATAATAGACATTTTAAATATTATGCTGTGATTCTCTGGCTCTTGTTTATGTCTTCTGGAGAATTTTGGTATTTTTGTATTGCAGGCAGTTGACCTAGTTGATTTCAGGTTGCAAGTTCTGAAAAGTCTTATGTGAGTTATGATCTCAATGTCACTTCCTTTATCAGTACCTTTGCAGTATTATTTGGATCTATCTTATATGTGTGCTCTCTGTAGCCATCCTGAGTTTTGGAAGTTGACTCATCTTATAGTTTACTTCTCAAAGTTGATGGAATGCTGCAACACATATAACATTTTGGGGTGCATGGGTAGTTTATAACTACTTATTCTGGTCACTCCCTGGGCCCCTTCCTCTCTGTGATCTCCCCAGAACCTTTGGGTTCCCCGAATCTCCACTTTTCAGTTCAGACAGGAAGGTGAGTCTTCATTTCTCCTTCTCTGTCATGCATTTATTGCAACTGTGATAATTTTCTGAGCCTAATTGCAGCAAGAAAAAAACGGGAAAGAAAACAAACAAAAACCAGGTGCATATCCCACACTATGGAGTTTGATAGCCTTCTAAAAGACAAAAAAAAGAATTAGAATATGTTATGTACATGTTCCAACTCCCCACAAGGAATGTAATCATTATGTACAGCAAACACGTACTCCTAAAAGTAAAAATTAAAATAGAAGAATCTTCTCTCTCCTCACTGTGAGGCTCTGGGGCATCCCTCGGCCATCACTGTTGCTGCTGCAGCCGACATCACCACTCAGTGCACGGGTTTACTTGGAGACTGGGGATGAGTCTTGGGGCTGGGAAGGTAACAGAGGAAGGAGAATAGACAAAACAGTGAAGAGGGATTTCTGCTTTCGGAACAACTGAAGACCTTTTTTCCAGTATGCCAGCCTAAACCCAAGGGCTTTTCCTGGTGCTCTCTAACTGCTAGAATGCTGATTTCTGAGTTTCAAGCACATTGATTGCAAGTGTGGCGATAACAAGAAAACAATGGCAGGATCGCTGGTGATTAATTGGTACTTGGAATTCGGATCTTCTTCTCCAATCTGTCTGTTGCCACTTACTTCATCAGTAACTTCAAAGACCTACTCGTACATTCTCCCTATGTTTTAGGGTTGAAAGAGAGATATCTTTCTTATTCTATCTTACCTTGAATCTGAATCCAATTAATTTCTTTTTGTAAGCACGTAACACAAATGCTAAGATGTCCAAGAAGCTCTTCAGAGGTGATATGAGGGAAATATTCTGGTTGGACATAATGCCAGCTTACTCTTGTGACTTCTGTCTCTGTTTGTTTTCTTTTACTTATTTTAGATAATTAAAAGTTAATAGTAAAGAAGGAAATAGAGAAAAATATGTAAGTAGGGTATGGGTTAACAAACAATGACCTGTCTATCAGCCAAATCCAGTTTTACCATTATACCATTTTCTTTTTTAGTATTTATTTATTATTAATAGTACATGCTTGCAGTACATAATGTTATATTGTTTGTGTAGAGTTGGTACATGCACATAGCACATCTTAATTCATTTTCAGTCTCCTTTCTGTTGTCTCCATCTCTTTATCATCTTCCCATTTTAAAGAGATCTCTCTCCATACTTACTACTATACATCCTTTATTTCGCTCTTTTTTAGAAACCATGTGATATTTAAGCTTGTGTGATTTATCTCACTTAACATTATAGTCACAAGGTGCATCCATTTTCCTACACCAGTTCATCTTTCCTAATGGCAGAATAGTACTCTGTTGCATACAAATCCCACGTTTTGTTTACCTTTTCATCTGTTGATGGGCATATAGACTGCTTCCAAGATTTAGCTATTACAAGTTGTGCTAACGCCCATGGTTGTTTTTGTGCTGTGACAGCAGAGTTCAGTAGGTAGGAGAGAGACTGTCTGGATTTCAATGCTTAAAATATGTTACCTGGGCTTTACAGAAAACGTCTGGCAACTATTGAATGAGGAGATCTGAACCCCATCGTTTTCAGCTTGACTTTCCCTATAAGATATCTTTCTGCTACACTTCTAACCTGCCTGAGACTCCTGTCATAAGTCTAGTCCCCACTTGCCCAGTGTGTTTTGCAGGCCTGAGAAAAAAATACACTAAGAGACAACTAGGAGAGAAAGTGGGGTGCTGGGACAACCAATGTTGGTGCAACCAACAAAGGTGCTGGCTAGTCCCAGGCACTGATTTTTATTGGCAATGAATTGGGGTAAAGGCAACGTGTGGTTTCTAAGGAAATTAATGTAAACAAGGCTCATAAAGGACAAGACAAAGCCTTCTCAAATTAGGAACAGAATAAACAAAATGTATGACTGTAGTTGGAACATTGTCCTTCTAATCTGAAGGTTTTAGTTGTGGGAACCAAATTTGGGTGCAAGTTTCTCTGACCTTGGCACATAGGCTTTGGTCAGACTCACTTCTATAAACAACCCAGTGGTGGAGTTAACTCTTCACAGCCTCCCTTGGGCATAATCAATACTATGGTCCTCTGCATCAACCTGATTTGTAGTCAATAGTAGTAACAGGGAGGCTTTGCATTGTTCTTCAAAAATCCTAATTCCATTCATTCAACTATTACCAGTAAGATAATATTTCTCCAAGTACTCTGCTGGATGCTTAGGATAAAATGTTAAAAACACACATCTGATTCCTGCCTTCATGAAATTTTAAATAAAAAGTTCATTGTGTAGAAATAAAAAAGTCTTGTTTTTCAAACTTGAGAGACATTTTCCACTACATACTTGCATTTTCAATTACTCTATAGGAAATAATTTTTTCAAAATTATAAAAAGAATAAAATTACACAACATTTATTTCAAAACTGAACAAATTCATCAAAACTGAGGAACAACAAAATAGTGTTCAATTCATCTCACCTTATGAATTCCAGGAAGTATTTATATTTTCTAAATTTTTAACACTCTTTTTGCCTGTCAGTTTTATAACCATAAAATGCTACCATTTTGAGAAATACTTTCATGTACTAGGAAACTTTAAGAACTATTTTGTTGGTGTGTTGAATTATAGATTTAAGGAGACTGTAATTCATTTAATGATTCAAGGGTCACAAAAATGCCAACTAGTATCTAGATTGAAAAAAAAAAGAACTCAATGTCAAGTGAAATTATGACTAAACAAAAGTTGCAAGGAAAAGCTGAGAGATGCTGCCTAAACACATTTCATGTTGTTTATAGTGTTTAGCCAAGGTATATGATTCTAGATGGAGAAGTTTTTCAGGACAAGACTATAAATAATTTTTAGAAACTATGAAGTCTGATTTTGTGGTCTGTTGCTCCAAGAGAAAGTAAAAGTTTGGACATTAATTTAAGGAAAACAAAACAATTGATGTGAAGTTTCTTCAATATTTTCATCCTGTGACTTTAACTTTCCCCTTTGCTGTGATTTTTTCAACATCATTCTATGTTCTTTTTGACTCCTATATATTCACAGAGTTAAACATTGCCATATTTTAGACATAAAAATAATATAGATTGCGACTCCTACTTTTCAATTTGTTAAATATTACTCATCAGATCATTTGTCTGTATTTCACTTTTCATAATCTTCAACTCTTTAGTAGTTTTCACTGTTGATGACCCAACAGAATAAATCAGAAATGTGTAGCATCATACATAAAAATTAATTTTAAAATTTAAATTAAATATATTTATTTATTTATTTTCAGTGCTGAGAATTGAACTCATGGCCTAGCACATGCTAGGCAAGTGCTGTATCACTGAACCACATCTCCAGCCCTAAATTTATATTATAAATTAAAAATTATAAAAATTGTTCATGTTATTGGGATAATGTTTTGATACATTGTATAATATTGTATTATCAAGTTAAATATATCAACCCCCTCAGACATTTAATCTTTCTATGGTAAAAGCTTTCAAAATACTTTCTTAGATTTTTTTCATTAATTTTATTGGTACATTTTAGGTATATGATGACATTCATCATTGGGAACTTGTACCTTTACATGATGTATCTTGGTTCTTATTTTTTCCTCATTCCCCTGCCCTCCCTTCAACTCCTCCACCCTTCCCTATTGTCAAAGAATTTGTTTCCATTATTTCCTTTTCTCGTATTTATTCCTTTCCCTTCTTTCCTTTCTCCTACCCTTCCCACTTCTCCTTCCCCTTTGGACATTTTCTCCCTATTTCTTTCTTAGATGTTTTTAAAATGTACAGTTCTTTATTGTTATCTGTATTTACCTTATTGTGCAATATCACACCAGAACATTTTACTTCTAACTATGACTTAGTAACCCTTGGTAAGTCTCTCCCTCTTTCTTCTTCACCTGTAATATTGCCTGCCTTTGGAAATTAACAATTCTGCTCTCAAATTCTATTAGATCAACTTTTTTTGTTTAGATACTACATATGAGTGAGATCATGTGGTACTTGTCTTTCTGTGTGTAATATACATTAATTAATATAATAGTCCCCAGGTCCATCCACAGTGTTGTAAATGACAAGATTTCATTCTTTACATGGATAAATTACTATTTGATTGTACATACCACACTTCATTTATGCCTTCATCCATTGATAGGCACTTAAGTTGTTTCCATTTCTTAGCTACTGTAAATAATCCTGCAATAATCATGGAAGGACAGATGTCACTTTGACCTACTGCCTTCATTTCCTTTGATATATATTCAGGAGTGGTATTGTTAGATCATATGATAGTTTAAATTTTAATTTTTTTGAGGAAGCTCATACTGTTTTCTATAATGTCTACACTAATTTACATTCCCACCAATAGTGTGCAAAAGTTCCTTTTTCTGGTGCAGAGGAGCAGAGCTACCCCCAGCACAGAGGAGGTGAACCTTCTTGGCTGCCATACCACTGCCCCAACACTGAGGAAGTGACCACTCTGGTGCCAGCAGCAACCCCTCCCACTGCACCCCTCCCTTCCCAGTTGAAATGAGAAGACATGTAAACAAGTTTCAAAACCAGACTTACAGATCACCTAAACCAACCCCAAAGGGAAATGAGATGGAACAATTTGATTCTCTACCACCTGGACTCCAAGAACTGGCAACAAAAGAGGATCAGGAAAAAATGAAATCAGAAAAAATTTCTCACATAACAGCAGAGATTGTGCCCATAGTGCAAGACATGATTAATAAATCTAGAGAGGACACAGATTAAAAAAAAACAACAGAGGAGCTTAGGAACATGATAGAATCCCAACATAGGAAACAAATGGAATCCATAAAACAGATGCAAACAGATTTCCAGGAGATTGAAAAGTCCATTGAAAGTTTATGCAGCAGAATGAGCCAATGTGAGGACAGAATTTCAGATATAGATGCTAAGATTGCAATTAGTGACCAGGAAAAGAAAAATTTCTTTAAAATAGTAAGGGACCATGAGAAATCAGTCCAGCAGCTGCTAGACAATGCAAAAAAGAATAACATAAGACAGATTGGAGTCAATGAAGAAACAAGAGAGAGTGCAGATAACATAAAAAAACTCTTCACAGAAGTGATGGCAGAAAATTTCCAAGCAGGGGAAAAGAACTTGACATACAGATAAGGGAGGCATATAGGACTCTAACTAGCTGGGATCATAAAACATCTACACATAGGCCTGCAATAGTCAAGATTCCAGAAACCCAACAGAAGGACAAAATTCTACAAGCAATCAGAGAAAAGAAATGAATCACATACAAAGGAAAGCCCATCAGAATCACACCAGACTTCTCAATGCAAACCCTGCATGCTAGAAGAGATTGGAGTGACATATTTTAAGAACCAAAGGAAAACAGCCTCCAACCCAGAATGATGTACCCTACAAAACTATCTGTCAAAATAGATGGAGAAATAAGATACTTTCATGACAAAGAGCACCTTAGGAACTTCATGAATACCAAACCAGCACCCCGAAAAGTTTTAAACACTATCCTAGGAAAAGACAACAAGGATCACAACCCCAGGAAGCCCAGAAGAATGATTCCATCAGGCACAACAAGAAATTAAATGCAAAGGAGGATAATCTAAAAAAAAGAAAAAGTCATGACAAGGATAAGTCAAGAGATATCAGTTATAACAATCAATATTAATGGTCTCAATTCAACAATCAAAAGAAATAGACTGGCAGAATGGGTCAAGAAGCAATATCTAACAATATGTTGCATACAAGAAACACAGTTAAATCAAAAAGAAACTCACAGACTGAAAGTTAAAGGGTGGAAAACAATACTCCATGCATCAGAAACCTGAAAAAAAGCAGGAGTAGCTATCCTCTTTGCAGATTAAGTGTATTTGAAACCAACACTGATTAAGAGAGACAAAGAAGGACACTACATCCTCGTAAAGGGAACAATCCAAGAGGAAGAGATGGCAATCATAAATATCTATGCACCAAACACTAGTGCACCCAACTACATAAAAATAATATGGATATGAAAAATCAAATAAGCAGTAATACAGTAATAGTCGGGGACTTCAATACCACACTGTCACAAATAGATAGATCAAATAGACAAAAAATAAGCAACCAAATACTAGAATTCAGTCAAACTCTTGAACAAATGAACTTAACACATGTTTACAGAGTGTTCAAATCAGAATATACATTCTTTTCAGCTGTACATGGGTCATTTTCTAAAATAGACCACACACATTCTCAAAGAACATGTTTAAGTAAGTGCAAAGGAATTTAAGTTATCCCCTGTATATTATCAGACCATAGTGCGATGAAATTGGATATCCATAGCAAAAGAAACCGCAAGAATTTCATAAACACATGGAAATTGCACTACACACTTCTGAATAACCAATGGGTCACTGAGGAAATTAAAGAAGAAATCAGACAGTTCCTACAATTAAATGGACAATGACAATAGAACATATTGGAATCTATGGGACATAATGAAAGTGGTCTTACAAGGGAAATTCATAGCAGTGAATACTCATAATGGGAAAACAGAGCAAGCCCAACTAAACAACCTGATGCTGAACCTCAAGCTTAAAGAAAAAAAAAGAGTAGGACAAACCCAAAGCCCACAGAAGGGAGGAAATTATAAAGATCAAGGCAGAAACCAATGCAATGAAGACTAGGAGAACAATACAAAGAATCAATGAAGCCAACAGTTGGTTCTTCAAAAGAATCAACAAAATTGACAAGCCCTTACCCAACCTTATCAGAAAAAAGGAAAGAAAAGACCCAATTCCATGCAATTAGAAATGGAAAGGATGAAATTACAGTAGACCCAGCAGAAATCCAGAGGATCATCAATACCTACTTTGAGAACCTATATGCCAATAAGATGGACAAGAAATGGACAGATTCCTAGATAGGTATGAATTACCAAAGTTGAGCAAAGATGACCTAGAAATTCCAAATGACCCAATATAAATCAATGAAATTGAAAATGTAATTAAAAACTTACCAACTAAGAAAAGCCTGTGTCCTGATGGCTTTACTGCTGAATTCTACAAGACATTTAGAAGAACTACTGCCATTATTGTTTAAACTCTTCAATGAAAATGAAAGGGAAGCAATACTCCCAAATTCATTCCTGGAAGCAAGCATCACCTTGATGCCCAAAGCAGAGAAAGACCCAACCAAAAAAGAGAACTATAGACCAAACTCACTAATGAACATAGATGCAAAAATCCTTAATAAGATACTGGGAAATAGAATGCAGCAGATCAGCAATAAGATCATACACCCTGACCAAGTGAGATTCATCCCAGGGATGCAGGGATGGTTCAACACATGCAAATCAATAAATGTAAGACACTATATCAATAGAGCCAAGGACAAAAACCATATGATCATCTCAATAGATGCAGAAAAAGCAATTGACAAAATTCAACCTGCATTTATTATAAAAACCCTACAAAAAATTGGAATAGTCGGTCTCTACCTCAATCTGATAAAAGCCATCTATGAAAAACCAACAGCCAATATCATACTAAATGGTCAAAAACTGAAATCCTTCACATTAAAATCAGGAACAAGATAAGGATGTCCACTATCACCACTCCTGTTCAATCTACTCTTGGAAACATTAGGCACAGCAATGAGACAAAAGAAAGAAATAAGAGGAATAAAAATAGGAAATGAAGAAGTCAAATTGTCATTATTTGCAGATGACATGATACTCTATATAGAAGAACCCAAGAACTTCACCAAAACTCTTCTAGACTTAATAACCAAATTCAATAAAGTAGCTGGGAATAAGGTCAACACACGAAAATCAATAGCTTTCCTCTACATGAACAACAGACTCACTGAGACAGAAATAGGGCAAACAATTCCTTTCACAATAACACCCAAGAAACTGAAATACCTAGGAATCAACCTAACTAAAGAAATCAAAGACCTCTACTCTGAAAACTGTAGCCCTCTCAAAAGAGAGATTGAAGACCATATCAGCAAATGGAAAGACATCAGTTGCTTCTGGGTAGGAAGAATAAACATAGTGAAAATAGCCATACTTCCAAAAGTGCTATATAGATTCAATGCAATCTCAATTGAAATTCCAGCAGCATACTTTACAGACCTTGAGAAAACAATCCAAATATTCATTTGGAACAAGAAGAGACCCAGAATAGCAACAGCAATTCTAGGCAACAGAGACATGGCAGGGGGTATCACAATCCCCAACTTGAAACTATACTACAAAGCTACTGTGATCAACATAGCATGGTACTGGTAAAGAAACAGACCTGAGGACCAGTGGAACAGATTAGAAGATGCAGAAACAACTCCAGAGAAACTCAGCCATCTCATCTTCAACAAAGGAGCCAAGCATCCTCACTAGAGGAAAGATAACCTCTTTAATAAATGGTGCTAGAAAAATTGGGTTTCAACATGCCAAAGATTAAAACTAGACCTATATCTCTCATCATGCAATAAACTACCATCCAAATGGATTAAATATCTAAATATTATAACAGACACGCTGAACCGGCTGAAACACAGGTTAGGTAGAATTCTTGAAGACATTGGTGTAGGAAAAGATTTTATGAACAAAACCTCAATTACTGTGAACTAGCACAAACCATCAACAAGTGGGATCTCTTCTTATTAAAAAGCTTCTGCACAGCAAGAGAAACCACCTACAGTGTGAAAAGACAACCCATAATATGGGAAAAAATTTTTCACCTGCTGTTCCTCAGACAAAGGTTTACTACCTAGAATCTATAAAGAACTTAAAAAGAATGAGACCTCCCAAATTTAAAGACCCAATCCAAAAATGGGCATCCAAAATGAACAGACATTTCTCAGACAAAGAAGTAAAAGCAGCAAATAAACATATGAAAAAATGTTTGACATCACTGGTCATTGGAGCAATGCAAATGAAAAACAATGCTGAGATTCCACCTCACCCCACAAAGAAAGGCTGCTATCAAGAAATCAACCAATAACAAATGCTGGCGGGGCTGTGGGAAAAGAGGAACCCTGCTCCAATGCTGGTGGGAGTGTAAACTGGTGCAACCACTGTGGAATTCACTATGGAGGTACCTCAAAGAACTAGGACTGAAATTCCCACTTGACCCAGCTATTCTCCTGCTGGGTATCTTCCCCAAAGAATTAAAAGTATCATACCACAGTGATATATATGCACCCATGTTCATACCAGCACAATTTGTAATAGCTAAAATTTGGAAGCAGCCTAAATGCCCATCATCTGGAGACTGGATAAAGAAAATGTGTTTTTTTATAAAATGGAGTACTACTCAGCCATAAAAAATGAGAAATTAGAGACATTTATAGCTAAGTGGATGCACATTGAGGCAATACTCTTAGGTGAAATAAATAGGACACACATGTGTAAATACTGAATAGTTTCTCTGGTTAGAGAAACTGAAAGTGTAAATAAGGACTAAAATGTATGATAGGTAACGTGAAATAGGAAGAAAAGGGGCAAAAGGGAAGGGGAAGTGGGAGGGGTAGAGTAAAGGAAAGAAAGGAATGGAATTAATATGAGAAAATGAAAAAATGGAAACAAAGTCTTTGTAAATAGGGAGGGATGGAGGGGTTTAAGGGAGGGCAGGGAAAGGGGGAAAAATAAGAACGAAGAGAGATTATGTAAATGTGCAAATTTCCAATAATGAATGTCATTATATTATATACTTAGAATGTACCAATAAAATTAATTTTAACAATGCCTTTTCCTCCACATCTTCACCAGCACTTGTTATCTTCAGTCTTTTTGAGACTAACCATTCTAATGATTTCTCATTTGGCTTTTATTTATATTTCCCTGATGACTGGTGATGTTGAAAGATTTCTAAAATGAAAATTATGAAGAGTTAATAAAAGTATTTGAAGAGAATACAGAAAAAATTGTCAGATTCCATGTTTGTGGTTTGGAAGAATCAATATTATTAAAATATCCATTCTCCCAAAGTGATCTACATATTCAACACTATTCCTATCAAAATAAAAATGGCATTCTTCCCAGAACTAGGATAAAATCCTAAAATTTTATAGAACTTCAAAAACACTGACTAGTCAAAGTTGAATTGAGAAAGAACAAATCAGGAGGCATTAAGTTATTTGACTTAAACATATACTACAAATGTATAGTAATCAACCCAGCACAGTGTTGGCATAAATCCCTACACATAGACCAATCGAAGATAATAGAGAGCCTAGAAGCATCTCCAGCCACTGGTTTTCATCAAACATGCTAAGAATACATACTGACAAAAATTTGGTCTTTTCAATAAATGGCCCTTGAAAAATTGGATATCCATATGAACAAGAATGATACTAAACCCTTATCTCATAGTAGTTAAAAAAATAAAGTCAAGATTAATTAAACATTTAAATGTAAGACATAAAACAATGAAACTATCAGAAACAGCATAGATTCAGCATATTGGAATGGGTAAATGTTTCTTGGATAAGACCTCAAGGCACAAGAAATAAAGGCAAAAAATTGACAAATGAAATTATTTCAAACTAGAAAGCTTCTATATAGCAAAGAAAACAATACAGAGATAGCGTTCAGAATAGGAGAAAATATGCTCAAACTCTGCATCTGACAAGGGTTTGATATCCAGAATATATAATGAAGGAATTCCAAAACTCAATAAGAAGGACACAAATAATTCAATTAAAAATGGCCAATAGAATTAAAGAGACATTTCTCAAAGGAAGATATATAAATGGTCAACAGGTATATGAAAAATATAAAACATTTATTTTACAATGAGTATTTTTAATAAAAACACTTTTGTTTGCATAAATTCTGGGAATATATGGAACTATAAAAGCACAGGTCACATATAATTTTCTTACCTGCTTAATAATATTAGGAAACATTAATGTGAGTGAATGGTCATATTACAAATGTAAGAATTAAGAAGGGTCCATACTACAGCTGACATGTGCTGTATGGTTTGCAGAGACAAAAATATTTAACTCATCAGACCTTCCTTGGAAGCTCAGATGTAACCCTAGAATTTAGTTCTCCCATGTGAACTTCCTGCATTCTTCCCTTTTCTTTGTATCTTATTTCCTAATACTTTCCCCCTTATATTGTAAGTATTTCTCTGTCTTCTATACGTTACCTTAAAATTGTTTTTATAAAGAATAGAGTTTAGCCAGACTCAATGGTTAAAAACATACAATTCAGCGTCAGCCTTGAGCTCAACCATTTAGGCTTTAAGAACTAGTCCGAGCTACATTTATGAGTTTTACAAACACTAAAACTCTCTTCAGAGACAAGTGAAAACAGGAACAGCATAGTACAGAACAGGAAGGATGATCTCAGAGCACTTATAAAATATTCTCTGAGAATATTACAAATGTGAAAGCAAACAAAAAAACCCAAGGCAAAATCCTATGATCCTATGGGTACCTTATCTGATTTAATTATCTGGATAATAATCTGTTCATCGATAAGTAACCAGAAATGGGAAAATGGCAAGTGAATGGTATTTAAACAGAGATACTTATTTCATTCCAACATTTCTTATAACTCCTATCTTTGTTGTGTGAACACTAGATACATAATTATAATGTACTAACATGAAATTAAATAAAATGGCAAAGGAGCCAGTAGATATATGACTTTGAAATCAAAATTATGTGGGTTCAAAAGTTGATATCAGCCTCTTTCTTCTTTATGATACTGGGAATTTTTCAAGTCTTGAATGTTAATTTTTCTCACTGTAAATTCTATCACTCATCTACTCATTCTCATAAAATTATGGGAGTTTTTTCTTCCTTCTTTCCTTATTTTGCTCTCTGCTTTTTCTTTTTTATTCTCTTGGTTTTCTTTTCTGTTACATTTATCTAGTTCTATTAATTTATTTTACTCTTTAATAGGATCCTTTATCTGACTTTTATCACATTCTCAACTTTCTTTTCTTTATTTTTCAAATTTTACTCCTTTTATTCTCACATTCCTCACCCATTACATCTTTACCAGTATTATTATTATAAAGCTTTACTAACTTTTGGATATTTAGCTAATTCTATAGTATTACTAAATTCTTTTCTTCTAATGATGGTATACTTGTTGCATTTAGTAGATATTTACTGTGTCCCAATATTTGGCATACTTTGGGTCTATATTAAATTATAAATCTCTTTTCAATGTTTAAATGTAAAGTGATAGCATTTTTAATTCTTATGGTATTGCAATCTAAATCTAGTTTCTCTTTGAATCTATTATTTTTGCTGATTTTATTGCTATTGACAGAGCAGCATAGCTGTTGCTATTAATTGTTTTTGACTGTATGTCAAGATCTGGTTTGAAATTGTGTCATCAATAATACTGTGATTCATTTCAAAGAGCTTAGTGCTAGGCCAATCCCTCCCTTGCCAAATTAACAGAGGAGGTTAGATCTTAGGAGAGAGGTAAAGAACCTATAGTTACCCATAGATTGAATGAATTGCTAGAAAGCAGACACTAACTAAAGAGATCTCCATAGTAGCAACAAATACTTGACACTATAATCAACCCACAAACCTCAATGTGCAAACACACAGATGCATACAGACACAATAGAAACATTATAAGACAAAGCAACAAAATACCTCCTAAAACACCCAACTTCTCCATGAGGCATTGATAGGGAGGAAATCAAAAGCCAAAGAGCAGTGCTCACTTTGGCAGCACATATACTAAAAGCTAAAGAGCAAAATTCCATGAAATGATAATAGAGGGGACAAAAAATCAGATTGATAATAGACTTAATGAACAAAACAATCAGGGAGCTTACAGAAAATACTAGGCAAAAGCTAGCTGAGCTAAGTAAAATAATGCAAAACACGAATGACCAGTTTAGGAAGTAATTGGAGTCCAGGAAAAAGTACCAACCAGAAATCCAGGAAATACAAAAAAAAAAAAGCAAAAATTGTATTGAAGATATAGGCAGCAGAACTGTCCAGTGTGAGTATACAATGTCAGATTCAGAGGTACCTTTAAAACAGTAAGAGAACATGTAAAAGAAATTCAACAGCTGCTAGATGATGTAGTAAGACTAATCTAAGATTAATTCGAATTCATGAAAAATCAGAAGAAAGCACAAATAGCATAAAAAGCCTGTTTACAGAAACAATAGTAGAAAATTTTTGAATGTGGGGAAAGAGTTCAACATACAGATAAGTGAGGCATATAACAACTGAAAGTGGCAAAAATCAAAAAAGAAATTCTCCATGACATATCATAGTCAAAATCCAAGGAGACCAACTCAAAGACTAATTCTTAAGACCTCTTAGAGAAAAGCAATGGAACACTTATAAAGGTTAACCCATTAGAATTGCAGCAGACTTCTCACCACAAACCTTAAAGGCCAGCACAGCTTGGAGTGAAATATTTCAAGCCCTAAAAGAAAATTTTCAATGCAGATTGATATATTCTGCAAAAACATCTTTCAAAATTGATGGAGAGGGGCCAGGGATTTAGCTCAGTGGTGCTGTGCCTGCCTTGTAAGTGCAAGGTCCTGAGTTCAATTCCCAGTACAGAAAAAAAAATGATGGAGAAACAAGGTCTTTCCACGACAAAGTGCATCATCAAAGAGTATCCATGAATACCAAACATTTCCACAAAAATTTATCAAGACCGTCATAGAAAGAGGTAATGAAGCCAAAAATGCCAAAAAGCCTAATGAAATTAATATATAATGCAGGGTGAGCAAGTAAGCATAAATGGAGGAAAAAGGAATCAGCAACAAGAAAATAATGCAATGACAGAAATTAGTCAATACCTTTCAGTAATAAATCTCAATTTCTTAATTCTCTCATCAAAAGACACAGATTGGCAGATTTGATAAAAAGGAAAACCTCTCCTCTATCTCCCCCTTGCTCCCCGAGCTCTTTCTCTAGAGAAGCTTGGGAAATCACCACTTATTCCCACAACCTGAAATTAGATGTCACTCAACCTTTAAACTTGGAACACTTTATAAACTTTAGAAAGGAGTCACGTGGAACACTCCAAATCAGCCCGCTGAAGACAGGCAGGTCTGAGCACGCCCTCCTGAGGTCATGAGTCGCGCAGAATACGCCGAATGCAATCCACTGGAACAACCCCCCCCCCCTCCAATGTACAGCCACCTGGTTCCACACTACAAAGACGCAGAGGTCCAGAGGAAGGGGCCTCCCAGCCACCATCCATCCCGCTGCTCCCAGCAGAGGATAGAGGTTTTGGGCCACCTTCTGTCCCACCGCTCCTGCACCAGAGGAAGGGGCTTCCCAGCCACCAGCCCTCCCACTTCTCCCAGCCCACAGGAAAGGGCTTTTGGGCCACCATCCCTACCACTGCTCCAGGCCCATGTCCCACCTCTCCCATCTCAGAGGAGGTAAACAATGCAGGCACCAATAGCCCCCACCAGTCGAAATGATAAAACACATAAATAAGTCTCAAAACCAGACTTCCAGATCACCTACAGCAACCCCAAAGGGAAATGAGATGAAACACTCTGATGCTCAACCACATGGACCCACTGAACTGGCAAAGAAAGAGGATCTGGAAAAAATGAAATCGGAAATAATTTCTCAGATGCCAGGAGAAATTGTGCCCCTAGTGCAAGACATGATTAATAAATCTAGAGAGGAGCTCAGGAACATAATGGAATCCCAACACAGGAAACAAATGGAATCCATAAAACAGATGCAAATAGATTTCCAGGAGATGAAAAACGCCATTGAAAGTCTACACAGCAGAATGAGCCAGTGTGAGGACAGAATTTCAGATATAGAAGATAAGATTGCAATTAGTGACCAGGAAAAGAAAAATTGCTTCAAAATTATAAGGGACCATGAGAAATCAATCCAGGAGCTGCTAGATGATGCAAAGAAGAATAACATAAGACGGATTGGAGTCAATGAAGAAACAGGAGAGAGTGTGGATGACATAAAAAATCTCTTCACAGAAATAATGGCAGAAAACTTCCCAAGCAGGGGAAAAGAGCTTGACATACAGATAGTGAGGCATATAGGACTCCAAATAGCCTTGATCAAAAAAAATCTACACGCAGGCATATAATTGTTAAGATTCCAGAAACTCAACAGAAGAACACAGTTCTACAAGCAGTTAGAGAAAAGAAACAAATCACATACAAAGGAAAGCCCATCAGAATCACACCAGACTTCTCAACACAAACCATCAAGGCAAGAAGAGCTTGGAGTGACATATTCCAAGCCCTAAAAGAAAACAGCCTCCAACCCAGATTGATGGACCCTGCAAAACTATCTTTCAAAATGGATGGAGAAATAAGATACTTTCATGACAAAGAGCACCTTAGGAACTTTGTGAATACCAAACCAGCACTCCAAAGAATTTTACACAATATCCTAGGAACAGACATTGAGGATCACAACCCCAGGAAGCAAAGCAGAATGAACCCATCTGGCATGACAAGAAATTAAATGTAAAGGGGGAGAACCCAACAAAAAAGAAAAAGTCATGGCAATGACAAGTCAATACGTTTCAGTTATAACCATCAATGTTAATGGTCTCAATTCACCAATCAAAAGAAATAGACTGGCAGAATAGGTCAAGAAGCAAAATCCAACAATATGCTGCATACAAGAAACACACTTATTTCAAAAGGAAACTCATGGACTGAAAGTTAAAGGGTCGAAAACAACACACCATGCGACAGGAACCCCCCCAAAAAAGCAGAAGTAGCTATCCTCTTTACAGATCAAGTAGATTTCAAACCAACACTGATTAAGAGAGATGAAGAAGGACACTACATCCTTGTAAAGGGAAGAATCCAAGAGGAAGAGATGACAATCATAAATATCTATGCACCAAACACTAGTGCACCAAACTATATAAAACAAATACTAACGGACATGAAAAGTCATATATGCACTAATACAATTGTAGTGGGGGACCTCAACACCCGATTGTCACAAATAGATAGATCAACTAGACAAAAAATAAGTAATGAAATACTAGACCTCAATCGAACTCTTGAACAAATGAACTTAACAGATGTTTATAGACTCTTCCACCCCACAAAATTAGAATACACATTCTTCTCAGCTGCACATGGGTCATTCTCCAAAATAGACCACCTACTCACACACAGAACATGTTTAAGTAAGTGCAAAGGAATTGAAATTATCCTCTGTATATTATCAGACCATAGTGCAATGAAATTGGAGATCCATAGCAAAAGAAACTTGAAAAATTTCATAAACACATGGAAATTGAACAACACACTTCTGAATAACCAATGGGTCACAGAGGAAATTAAAGAAGAATTCAGACAGTTCCTTCACTTAAATGACAATGACAATACAACATATTGGAATCTGTGGGACACAATGAAAGCAGTCTTACGAGGGAAATTCATAGCAGTGAATATGCATATTAGGAAAACAGAACGAGCCCAATTAAACAACCTGATGCTGAACTCAAGCTTCTAGAAAAAGAAGAGCAGGACAACCCCAAAGCTCATACAAGGGAGGAAATGATAAAGATCAGAGGAGAAATCAATGCAATGGAGACTAAGAGAACGATACAAAAACATCAATGAAGCCAAGAGTTGGTTCTTCCAAAGAATCAACAAAATTGACAAACCCTTAGCCAACCTTGTCAGAAAAAGAAAAGAAAAGGCCCAAATCCATGCAATTAGGAATGAAAAGGGTGAAATTACAACAGACCCAGCAGAAATCCAGAGCATCATCAATACCTACTTCCAGAACCTATATGCCAATAAGATGGACAACACAGAAGAAATGGACAGATTCCTAGATACATATGAAAAACCAAAATTGAATGAAGAAGATGTAAAAATACTGAACAACTCAATATCAACCAATGAAATTGAAAATATAATTAACAACTTATCAACTAAGAAAAGCCCAGGCCCTGATGGCTTCACTGCTGAGTTCTACAAGACATTTAGAAGGGAACTGCTACCACTACTGTTTAAACTCGTCAATGAAATTGAAAGGGAAGCAATACTCCCAAATTCATTCCTGGAAGCAAGCATCACCTTGATCCCCAAAGCAGAGAAAGACCCAACCAAAAAGGAGAACTATAGGCCAATCTCACTAATGAACATAGATGCAAAAATCCTTCATAAGATACTGGCAAACAGAATGCAGAAGATCATCAAGAAGATCATACACCCTGATCAAGTGGGATTCATCCCAGGGATGCAGGGATCATTCAATATACACAAATCAATCAATGTAATACACTGTATCAATAGAGCCAAGGACAAAAACCATATGATTATCTCCATAGATGCAGAAAAAGCATTTGACAAAATCCAACATGCATTCATGATAAAAACCCTACAAAAAATTGGAATAGATGGTCTCTGCCTCAAACTGATAGAAGCCATCCATGAAAAACCAACAGCCAATATCATACTAAATGGTCAAAAACTGAAATCCTTCACACTAAAATCAGGAACAAGACAAGGATGTCCACTATCACCACTCTTGTTCAATATAGTTCTGGAAACATTAGCCACGGCAATTAGACAAGAGAAAGAAATAAAAGGAATAAAGATAGGAAATGAAGAAGTCAAATTGTCATTATTTGCAGAAGACATGATACGCTCTATAGAAGACCCCAAGAACTCCACCAAAAGTCTTCTAGACTTCATAACCAAATTCAGTCAAGTAGCTGGTTACAAGGTCAACACTCAAAATTCAGTAGCTTTCCTCTACACAAATGACAGACTCACTGAGAAAGAAATAGGGCAAATAATTCCTTTCATAATAGCATCAAAAATACTGAAATACCTAGGAATCAACCTAACAAAAGAAATCAAAGACCTCTTCTCTGAAAACTATGGCACTTTGAAAAAAGAGATTGAAGATGATATCAAAAAATGGACAGACATCCCCTGCTCCTGGGTAGGAAAGATTAATATAGTGAAAATGGCCATACTTCTAAAACTGCTATATAGACAATTAAGATCCTAGCAGCATACTTCATGGACCTTGAGAAAACAATCCAAAAATTCATTTGGAACAAGAAGAGACCCAGAATAGCAAAAGCAATTCTAGGTAAGAGAGACATGGCAGGGGGTATCACAATTCCCAACCTGTAACTATACTACAAAGCTACTGTGATAAAAACAGCATGATACTGGCAAAGAAACAGACCTGAGGATCAGTGGAACAGATTAGAAGATGCAGAAACAACACCAGACACACTCAGCCATCTCATCTTTGATAAAGGAGTCAAACACCCTCACTGGAGGAACGATTGCCTCTTTAATATATGGTGCTGGAAAAATTGGGCTTCAATTTGCCAAAGATTAAAACTAGACCTATATCTCTCACCATGCACTAAACTAAAACCAAAATGGATTAAAGATCTAAATGTTAAAATAGAAACTCTGAACTAGTTGGAACAGAGGTTAGGTAGGACCCTTGAAGACATCGGTGTCGTAAAAGATTTTATGAACAAAACCTCAGTTGCCCATGAACTAGCACAAACAATCAACAAGTGGGATCTCTTCTTTTTAAAAGGCTTCTGCACAGCAAGAGAAACCACTGGCAGTGTGAAGAGACAAAAAATCTTCACCTGCTCTTCCTCAGACAAAGGTCTACTATCTCGAATCTATAAAGAACTTAAAAAGATCAGACCTCCCAAATTTAAAGACCCAATCCAAAAATGGGCATCTGAAATGAACAGACATTTCTCAGACAAAGAAGTAAAAATAGCAAATAAATACGTGAAAAAATGTTCAACATCACTGGTCATTCAAGAGATGCAAATGAAAACAACACTGAGATTCCACTTCACTCCAGAAATAATGGCCGCTATCATGAAATCAACCAATAACAAATGCTGGCAGGGCTGTGGGGAAAGAGGAACCCTGCTCTGCTGCTGGTGGGAGTGTAGACTGGTGCAAGCACTGTGGAAATCAGTATGGAGATACCTCAAAGAACTAGGACTGGAAGTCCCATTTGACCCTGCTATTCCCCTGCTGGGGATCTTCCCCAAAGAATTAAAAGAATCATACCACAGTGATATATGTGCACCCATGTTCACAGCAGCACAGTTTGTGACAGATAAAACTTGGAAACAGCCCAAATGCCCATCAACTGGAGACTGGATAAAGAAAATGTGTTTTTTTTAATAAAATGGAGTACTACTCAGCCATAAAAAATGAGAAATTAGAGACATATATAGCTAAGTGGATGCACACTGAGGCGATACTCTTAAGGGAAATAAATAGGATACATATTCATAAATACCAAATAGCTTCTCTGGTTAGAGAAACTGAAAGTGTAAATAAGGACTAAAATGTATGATAGGTAATGTGAAATAGGAATAAAAGGGGCAAAGGCGAAGGAAGTGGGAGGACTAGGGGAAAGGATAGAAGGGAATGGGATTAATATGACAAAATGGAAAAATAGGAACAAAATCTTTGTAAATAGGGAGGACTGGAGGGGTTGAAGGGAGGGGTGGGCAAGGATGAAAGATGGGAACCAAGAGAGACTATGTAAACGTGAAAATTTCCAATGTTGAATGTCATTATATTGTATACCTAAAATGTACCAATTATTAGAATGAATAATCGATAATGCAAAATAGGAAGAAAAGGTCCAAAGGGGTAGGGGTAGTGGGAGGGGCAGAGAAAAGGAAAGAAGGGAAAGGAAAAATGCTGAGAAATGGAAAAAATGGCAATAAAGTCTTTGTAAATAGGGAAGGGTGGAGGGAGTGAAGGGAGGGCTAGGAGTGGGGAAAAAATAAGAACCAAGATGCATTTTGTAAAGGTTTAATTCCCAATGAGAAAGGTAATTGTGTTGTATACCTACAATGCACCAATAAAAGAATTTAATATAAAAAAGGAAAACCCATCATTATGCTATACAGAAGAAACAAATTTAATCCAAAAAGAAATTAATAGACTAAAGATAAAAAGAAAGAGAACAATATTCCATCCAGTGGGAGCCCAACACAACCAGTAGTAGTTAGCCTATTTTCAGACAAAGTGGATTTCAAGCCAAAACTGAACAGAAGAGACAAAGAAAGTCTTGCATATTGTTTCAGGAAACATTTCAACAGGAGGAGATAACAATTATAAACATATAAGCACCAAACACAAGTGCACTCAACTTCACAAAACAAACACACTGATAAATGATTTGATACATATCAGTATAATTGTAATGAAGGACATCAACACTCCACTATAAAAAATAAACCGATCAGTTTGACCGAAAAAAAAATCAAATACACATTCTTTTCAGCATGATGTGAAACTTTCTCCAAAATACACCCCATACTATCCCATAAAGCACTATTAAGTAAGTATAAAGGAATCAAAATTATCCTGTTCCTGTTATCAAAACATAGTAAAATAAAAATAGAAATCAATGACAAAAGAAACCACAGAAATTATGCAAACACATGGAAATTAAAGAGTACAGTCTTGAGTAATTAGTGCGTCATTGAAGAAATCCAGGAAGAAATTAGACAGTTAGCAAATGGTACTGGGAAAACTGGCTATCCAAATGCAGAAGATTGAATCTAGACCCATATATCTTACTGTGTACTAAACTAAAATCAAAATACATCAAGACTTAACTGTTAAAACAAAAATACTTAGTTTGCTGAATGATAAAATAGGTAAAATTCTTGAAGACTTGGGTATATGAAAGACTTTCTGAACAGAAACCCAGTTGCACAAGAAGTAAGAAAGAATCAACCAATGGGATCATATCAAATTAAAAAGCTTCTTATTGCTTCTCAACCTTTTTGCTAAGATCACGTGTAAAAAGCTTCTGCACAGGAAAAGAAACAATCAGCAGAGTGAAAAGACAGCCTGTAGAACAGAGAAAACATTGCCAGCTACATCTTGGACAAAGGATTGATATCTAGAATGTATCAAGAGCTCAAAAAAATTAAACCCCTCACCCAAAATAAAAGACACAATAAAAAAATGGTCCATGGAAACAAATAGATACTTCTCAGAAGAAGTAAAAATGTCCAATAAATACAGGAAGAAATGTTCGGTATCTCTGGCCCTTAGAGAAATGTATACTTAAAAAACAGTGAGATTCCATCTTATTCCAGAAAGAAATGGCTATCATCAAGAAATCAAACAATAACAAATTCCCACCTTACAGGGTCTCTGATAATGTGTATGTATGGCTAGAATTATCCTCTAATATTTCTAAAAGCCAAACCAATAAACTTCCTTGCTAAAGCCTGCTGGACAATATGTTTTCTTTTGGAAAGACATGTTCAAGTTTGAGCTCACAGGTGAGCCACTTCTGAACATCCAACAGTTAATGCATTTTACCTCCATGGTAATTTTGTTACTTTAGCATCCACCTTGCTAAAAACATCTGGGGAGAACTTGAGTGGGAGAGGTGCAATATGAAATTCAACATTATTCTTCTTAAGAATATCACTGATTGCAATTTCACAGAAAATGAATATCAGCAACTGAAAGTGGAAAAAGAAAGAAAAGTTTAGAAAGATTTATGGAATAAAGGAAAGCCTGACGAGCCATTTTAAAAACAGAAAAATTTCTTTGACACAACACAATATGACAAACCAGTTATTCCAATTAAATAAAAATTTCCCATTACAAAGTCATGGCTTATTTACTGAGACTGTAGAACAAGCTCAGTTATTTACAGGAACCTCTGACTCTGGTATATGTTTTCTGAACAGCAAAATGAGAGAAAAATCTATTTTGGTACTATTCGTTACCTCCCAGCTGGATTTAATAATAAAGGGTGTTAGAATATTCCATGTGGTATGTAAGACAAACCCAGAGAGGTTTACTTATGGTCCATGGCCAGAGACCACAGAGATAAAGACCAATGAGAAATATCAATTTCATTTCAGTCCCAGAGTCTAGGGAAAAGGTTATGTCACAGAACCTACACATAATCTAAAGGAACCTTTTAGTCACAAATCAACACTTTCTATTTCTTCCTCATTTTTGAAAATTAAAATAAGTGAAACTTGCTAGAAAAGGACTAAATATCTCAGGAAAAGAAGAATGATAGAAAGATCCAAGGGAAAGAACAGGGAGAGCAAAAAGATAAGAAGAAAGGGTAGAAACTGAATATATTGGTTTCAATTTCAGGAACTGTGTTCATTTAGCATTAATACAGGAGCCCTTGAAATATTAAGATTACAGGAGGGATAGCTCATCCTGGTTTCTGTGAGTTGGTTTGTAGAATATGGTCTTTAAAAGTATAGTTTTGCAAGCAGAACATACAGTAACTTCAATTATAACAGTAGCTTTGTATTAGAAATACTAACGTGCCTTACTTTATTGTCAGTTGACAATAATTAAGCTAATCCTACTAATTATTCATAGTAAAATGTTATTCCTAATTTCTTAATAAGTCAGTCTTTACTTGTGGTTAGAATACACTTTACAACTTCACTGATGTATTTTTCTTCAAATCTATCAATCAGTTTAGCAAGGAAATTTCTATTGTGGCCTTAGTAAATTATCAAAAGTTAACATAATTCTTGTCAGATCATGCTGTGCTCTTCTGGTTCCCCGTTCCCTTATTGAGCCAAAGAGCAAAAGGTTGCATCTTTCTTTTTCAAATTATCTTACTCTTAGTTCCTCCCGTTTTCTTGTCAAGGAGCCTGTGCTTCTATCCCTGCATCTGGCTCTGTGAGGATGCTCCTCTTTGTATCTTTTTTGGTACGGTGATTAATTCTACCTTCCCCCTCCCCGTTCTAGGCAGACCTAATCTAATCTGTGATAGTGATGAGACCAATTAGTCTCGCCCACTCTCCAGCCTTCACCGCCCCCCCAGCTGCTCCCCTCTTGGCACTCCACCTCTTTAGGAAGTAGCATTGGGAGCCAAATTTCCAAACGGAATTCATTAGATGAATATGCAGGTCCAGATTGCATAAATGTGCTCACATTCTCAAGTGCAACTCAGACTCAAGGCTTCTGACTCTTTTTTTCTCTCATATTTTTATGTTTGTCAGGAGATTTCCAAATACAAAACTTCCTCACTGGGTAAAAGGAAAGGAAAGCTGTATTGACAAGCTGAGGGAAAATGAAAGGACCAGAACTGGGCTAAATAAAATAAATGTAGGAAATGCTGTCTTTTCTTGGAGATGCTAAATTATTGCACTACAGGCTTTGCAAATAGCAACCTGCGTACTTCTGACAGGTCTAGGTGGCCCGCAGAGCCCAGATGATAGATGGGAAGGCAAGCCATTCATAATTCATGCTCACAGCACTTGCACTATGACCAAGTGGGTCAAGTAGAATTATAACAGGACCTGAGGACAAGACATAGGAACGGAATTCTGATTAGTCCTACAGAGTACTACAGAGCCACATTAGAGCCACCACAGCTCGGGACCGCAGGTGCCAGAAAAGCCTGGCCTATGTAGATATTGAGCCCAAAGAGAAACAACACTTAAGATTCTTCATTTCTGTTACCAGAAATAATGTTTTTGATTTTTAAAATTGTTATCATTATTTTTAATATTATGGCTTCAAAGGAGGGATGCACACTCTACAATAAGCAATTGGAACAATTCTATAATGTTTGATGGCTAATAGTTTTGAGTTACCTGACAAGGAGGGCATAAACACCTGTCTCTGAGTCAATGGTTAAAATAGATTTCGGAATTGTTTTTTTCTTTTTCCCCCACAGTGTCCTTCAATAAAATCTGAGTCTCATTGCAAAAAAACCTAATAATGTGTGTTCAGTAGGAGACAAGATTATTGACCCCTGCTGTTCTTAAAACATGGGTAAACTCCCTTGGATTAATTGAAAGTTTTCTAATAAACTCATAAATATGAGACCAATACAGAAAGAGGTACAAGAAGGAACAGAGAAACAAAACCAATGTCAAAACCTAAATAATGAATTTTCCTTTCTAGGATTTGAGATGAGAGAATGTGTCAGTTTTCCTCTCACACTGCAAATTTGAGCTGCCAAGTTCATTGTCACCTGAGGTCAAACTACCACTAACAGGAAGTTAAATACCTAACAAAGGTATGGGATGAGACTTCACAGCCCATATCCTTGTGACTAAGAAAACCTCCTCTGTGGCATTATTGATTCTATAAACTCACCTGCCCTACCTAAATAGCAGACTCAGATCACTGGCTTGATCAAGTGAGTGGAAATTCCCATTAATATATGCAGGAAAACAAAAGAGTAATAGAGTATCTAGGACTCAGTTGAAATATAGTATGGGTTTACACACATGGACATTTGGGCACTAGGACCAGTTTCATGTTAACACTGCAGAGAGCTGCTGCCTTTTTCTAATATGCCCTCACAACACAAGCAAGACTGAGGACTGTTTCTATCTCTTTCAACTACTTTTATCTTTAATCTCCCATTACTCAAACTTTCATTTCTAAATTCTCAGTATCACCTGCTTAGTAACATTTGCATTAATCCCAGTAGAGTGGAAATCAGAGATATCAGTGATAAAGGAAGGCATTCTCTCAACAGGCTTTCTCCATTTCCCACCATCCTGTACACTGTGACTTGTACAGCTTTGCAGGAGCTAGGAGATGCTGAAGCCAGCTGGATCATTGTCTTTCCTTGACTTCTGGCCAGCCTCCATTCCTATTGTTGGTATCAAAAGATGAGGGGGGGGAAAGGGGGGGAGAGACTCAAGCACTCATTACCTTTAAAAAGTCTATAAAACTGTGGTATAAAATTGTATTTGAGATATTACTCATCAACTACTACCTAGAAACAAGGACTAGATATGGAAAGCATCTGAGGTAAACAAAAATGTATATAGCCAACTTCTTCTTTCATGGGAGATTTGGTATAACTGATAATTGGAGGAAATAAGGCAAATGTATTATGCATTTGAGCTTCAGTAAAAGAGGTTAACGTGGTCTGGTACTCTTAGAGAGTTAAATTGTCCACTTGAAAGTGAAAACATGGAGTCTTTCTGCAAAGCAATTATGTACTTTTTTTTCAAAGATCAAAAATATATTTATACTCTTTGACCAATAATCTCGACTCTAAGAAGCAGACAAAAACTAGACAAAGTATATATAGAAAGACCTACATAATATTATTCAAAGTAGTAAAACAAAGCAAGAAATTAAATGTCAAATAATTAGTAGAAAAATAATATGAAATTTAGGTACATATTTCTAGTTTGGATTTTTACATTTAAAGTATAAAATATATGAGCTAAAATTGTTAGGTAATCTTTTGTTATACAGTTTTAAGTGACATCCACATTTAAGATCTGGATTAGAGTGCAGCAAAAGAAGTGCTTTGAATATCAATAAGAAACTAGTAACATGGCCTAGATAGGCAGAGAACCTAAGTCCGAATAAAAATGTATATGGCCAGTCCCTGAGTTTGGGAAATAACTCCAACATGCCATGCATTTGAGCTTCAGGAGAAGAGATGAGCACGGGGTTTGTTGGTCCTATAGAAAGTACCAGGTTTAAGGAGTTACTCACCCTCAGGGCTCCCTGAGTTCGGGGCTGGCACTTAGAAAACCATGACAGTGTGTCCTGAGCATCTCTCTTGCCCTATCCTAGTGCCAGTCCTGCACAGAGGATTCTATGGATGCTTCATAATGTACATAACTGTGTTTCTATCATTGGACATTGAGATTGTTCTTAATATTTTGCAGTTATAAATGAGACTGTGATGGACATGTACAAATAACATTGTAAACATTTTTTATTTTATCATTGGAATGAAATTAGGGTAGTTGGATTTCTATAGAGATTTAAGGATTTGATTCATATTTCCTCCAGGAAGTTGATACCCTTTTATATTTTGTGTAGCATATGAGAGTTTTCAAATATATTCTTATATGCATTTTATTTTTTGCATTCTGATAGGGAAAACTTGATTGTTTCAATATTTATTAAAATGTCAGTATATTATACATTCTAATATTTAATTTTCTATTGTATTATGTGTATATGTATGTGCATTAACTTATGTCTTTTAGCAATTTTTCCACCAGGATCTCTGCTTTTATTAAAGATTTATACATTTCTCATAAATTAAAACTACATAATTTATCCTCAGATGTATTATACTTTTTTCTTTCACCATCTACATTCACTGTTGTGCTATAAAAAAGATAGAATATTCATTACTTTACCATACCTGGACAAAATACCCGACACTCACTACTTACAAGAGGAGAGGTTTACTTTGGCTTATGGTTTCAGTCCATGGTTGGCTGGTTTCAAAGCAGAAATCTCATGGCAGCAAGACATAGTGAAAGAGAAATATTCAACCCATGGCAACCAGGAAGCAGAGCAGGATCCAGGGACAAGAATACATACTTCCAGTTCATGTCCTCCAATATCCTGCCTCCAACCAGTCCCCATCTCCAAAAGCACATTTAGCTACTGAGCTTATCAATGTGTGAATCTACTGATGAGTATAGTATCCACATGATCCAATTCCCTTCCAAACACATGAGATTTGGGGGAGCATTTTAGATATAAACCTCAACATTCCACCCCTGGGGCCCTAAAGGGCCATGTCTATCACATTACACAAAGTGCATTTAGTCCATCTTTAAGAGTGGCCATGTTTTAAGAGTTCCCTGTCCTTAAGAGGATTTTACTGAAAAGTTCAAATCCAAAATCTCCTCTGAGATACTTATCTGTGACCCCTTGTAAGAATTACAAAGAAGCTTAGACACTTCCAAAATATAATAGCACAGGGTAAATCTTCCTATTCCAAAAGGGGGATGAAAGGGGATAGAAAGGAATGGAAACACAGGAAGACTGAATGAGGGTAAACATTAAATCCTGTAGCTCCATGTCCAACACCTGGGGCAGGTTGTATTGAAATGTGAGTTCTAAAGGATTTGGGCGGTGGCGGGGGAAGTCCCATCTCTTTGGCTTTGCTGGTTGCATTGCACATGGGTTCTCCCTTGGATTGGCTCTGCTCAGTGCCCACAGCTGTCCTCAGCAGACATTCCATGTTCCTGGCATTTCTAATTTCCTGGGTCTCCGCTTCACTTTTGGCTTGCTCTCACAGCTTTGCATGCTACCCTGTCAGGGGCACATTGCCTGGTTTCCAAGATCTTGTTTTGAAACTTAAATGGAAGCCTCTGGGACCTGAAAACTCATATTCTCCATGCCTGAGACCCCAGAACCATGTGCACGATGCTAAGGTCTGCCTTCAGTTCAAGAAGTAACTGCCCCCTTAGATCATGCCAACAGTGGCCTCTGAGTGCCTTGAGGCACTGTGGAATGAATTGCTGAGAACCAATTCTCTGGACAATCCTTCTGGAGCAAGGAGCCCAGGACTTTCTTTTCAAATAAAAGGCTAACTCATACACCTTTGAACTTGTGATGAGTGGGATCTTGCTGATTTCTGAGGTGCCGTCAAGCCATTTTCCCTATTGTCCTATGCAGAGTACTTTTCTTCTTTATAATGCTAATCCTTTCAGTAACAAAGCTTTCCATGCCTCCTCTTTGCAGGTCTTCCTTTTCTGGCTTTTTTCTTCTGTTTCTCTTTGTAGATCTGACTAAAAGAAGCCAGCAGTACCCATGCCACAGCCTGAACTTTGGGCAGCTTGTAGATATCCTTTGCCAGGTTAGTCTGCCATCTTTAAACTCAGCTTCACATAAAATTTTAGGACGTGAGTAAAATATAGACAAATTCCTTACCAAAATGTAACATTAATGGCCTTTAGTACAGTTTCTAATACAATTTTTATTCCCTTCCACACCTGCCTGAACTTGGCCTTTACTGTCTACATTCCTATCCTATGGTCTTCTGAGCTTCAACCAGAATCTTTCATCAGTCTCTGTTTACAGCACTCCAGGTTTTATCCAGCCTGCATCTCCACAGCTTTCTAAATTCCTCCCTTAAATCAGTCAAAAGTCTTTTTTCTTAGAGACATTAACATTTTTATCATATATGGGTATTTAATTTGAAACTTGAGTACATAGGGAAGCACGAATCATACAAAAAGTTTTTACATAACCAATAAAGAAGACATGATTGTGGAATGATATATTTTCATGCTGAATGAGAAAAAAATAAGCCTAGCAAAAAATTTTATGTTCAATGATAATGTACTTTAAAAATACAGTAAAAATGTGCACTTTAAGCTAAAAATGAAGGAAAATTACTATGTATAGACACACCTCATAAGAAATCCAAGAAACTACCCTGAGAAGCAGAAGTATCAGTTTTTATTAGTAATATGGAGGCTTGAATTGTGAAAAATTACTTTTATATTTAAGGAGATAAGGATGTACATATGAATGAATTCATTTTATAGCACATTACTGACTCTGAGTTTTAAATAAACAAACTTTTCTTCATAAAAAAAATCAGTCAAAAGGCTTGGGTCAAAACAGTTCAAAAGGCTTCTGAACCACATGGTCAGGTATAGTCATAACAGTGAGCCCACTCATTGTACCAGAATCTGTCAGTCACTTTCTCATTACTGGGACAAAACACTCAACACCTGCAGCTTAAAAGAAGAGAGGTTGATTTTGGCTCATGCTTTCAATCCAAATTGGCTGGCTACATGACAGAAAGATTATGGCAAAGGAGTATGATGGAGAAAAGGCTCTCAATCCATAGCAGCCAGGAAGCAGAACATGAAAGGAGGAGCCAGGGACAAGAATATATCCTTCTAGGGAACACCCCCAGTGACCCACCACCACACGGATTCCACCTTCTACTGAACTTATAAATGGATGAACCACTAATGAAAATAGCACCTCCATGATTCAATCACTTCAAACACATGAGACTTTGAGGGAAAATTTTAGATTTAAACCATAAAGGATAGTAATGATTAACACTTTTGAGTGTTTCTGTGACAGGATAGTTTTAACCCTTTGTAATTACTAACTCACATAATTCTAATAAGAGGTAAATATATGGTTTTTATTTTACAGTGGATAAAACTAAAGTGTAGAAATGTTAAGCAGCAAAGGATCATGGCCCATATCATTCAGCTACTTAGGGAGAGGCTGCGCTTCTTACTTTAGTTAGCCTTACATCAGACTCTTGGATCTAAACTCTGAAATGCTAGCCTACACTCCTACACTATTTTCTATGATAGGATGTTCAGTAATAACTTTACAGAGTAAATCTATTGAACGTATTTTACAGTCTATAAAGTTGTGCTATTTGATTTTATTTTATAATTTCTAAACTCCTAAGTACATTAAATATAAATCATATAATAAATTATGGTTAGATATTTAATCTACTGACATTTAAAAAATTCAAGGCCTCTTGTATCATACATTAAAATTTATTCCAAATGGATTAAAGATTTAAGTGCCAAAAATTACATAATTCATATTTTACCCAGAAATCATACATTGTATCAACATTCTCATTTAGTATTCTTTAAAATAATCTTTTTATGACTTTGCTATCTGTTGTTATTCACTTTATTTCTCAAATTTTGTGATTATAATTTTTATTCAGGTCATCCAGGTAGTAGTTTGGTTTTTTCTTCTTGAAAATGTCAGACAATTAAGCCTTGCCTTTACATACCACAGGCTGTGCTAGCCCAAGTTGCTTGAGGAATCGTGAACTGTTAAATGAATCCTGCCTCCTGTGTACCCTGTAACATGCTGCTTGGAGTTGTACAGGTAAGATGCAGAACAATTTTAAATCAATGTAGCAATGTAGAGCATCTGTCTGTGTTCGGAGACAATTTTCCATGGTTCTTTCTCATATTAACACATATTATTTGCAGAGGTACAGGCAACCCTTGTTCTAGACTATGTTTTTATGAATATTTGCATGGCACATGGCCTTACACAATAGAGATAGTATGTCCCCGTGGAACAGAAAGTGGATTTCTTCACTGTCCTGATAATAAAGATAATATCCCCATTTGAAACAAAAGTTAGGCATATTTCACACAGTCCACTGTGAATGATTTGGGTTCTGGCTCTGGGTTCTTCCTATGAGGCAAAAATCCACTGTATTCACACCATTCATCTGGCCCACCCCACGCCACCTCCACAGAACTTTGGATGTGAAGAAAACTCATAGAACATGAAACCCATCAAGTCTTTTGTCTCTGACCAGTGGATCTTCTGTGTTCTGCACACATCCATGGAACTGTGGTAGACTAACTTCTTAATTTGAAAGGATAAAATCCTAGTACTCTTAGAGTTCTTGTTGCTGTTCTTATGATTTTTAATTTTATACTTATATTGAAATGCTTCTTTATTTCCCTGTTATATTTTAATACATATGGCATTTCATTTGACTGAAAAAGCACTTCAGAGGTCTGAAAGATTAGGTTAAAATTCATCCTCAGCTTTAATTATATTGAAATGTGAAAACTTTTTCTTAGAGTTTCCCCACAGAACCTCAAAAATAATTTTAAGGGGTCCATGTATCTAATATTTTATATCAGACAATCTCAGAGATAATTTCAAATTTTATTAACATCTATAAGGCTATTATGAATGATGCAGTTTCTTTTATTTATAGATATCCACCATTTGTATTATACTTCTGTGTATATCTTTACTTTTATTTCTGTTTTCTTTTGAACTGTTATTTTCTTTGCTGCCTAGATTTTTCTTCTTTATTTAATTATGGCATTTTGTGGCATGAATTTTCTTTTAATGTCAGCTTTGGTCAGGATCCATAGATTTTGAAGTATTGTCATTATCACTACCTATATGTTTGGTAAATTCAGATTTGAAGTATTTACGAACTCATGGTTCATTTAAAACAATATTCTTCACATGCTTCATAAATGGCAACATTGAAACCATATTTATTGGCTGTCTATGATGCAAGATGCAAATATTACCACAATTTACATTTTCATTCAAATTCTGGTTTTATTTTCATTTCCTTTAAGGTTATAGTTCTAGTTTTAAAAATTCTTACAATATTACATATTTTATTTTTAAAAAATTAAAATTGCCATTTTCATAAAGTTATTTGAACTTTAAAAAATGAATTCAATGCTCACCTTTAGTCAATGATGTTATGATTTTCTTTAAATTTATTATTTCAGAATTTTGGAGCTAATTAGAGCTGAGTTTATGCCTTGACTCACTGCCTGTTTACTGGTTGTGTTCCCTCGTATAAGTAATAAGCAATCCTGGTCCAGAAGAGGCGTGTGTTCTCAGCACTGTTTTAGCCTCATGGTTAATGGCATCAGCGTGGTCTTGGAGCAAACTCCCATTACTCATTGCACTTTTAAGAACACTCCTGTTGCCTGGAGAAAAAGCCCACCACAGATAGTCCTCTGCCGGGTTTACACCCATGAGCTGGAACATACACTTAGGATGCTCAGATGTCCTCAGTGTACAACTGCCAAAGGAAACCCCTTCGGCCCTGTTCCTCACTTTCACTTCCAATCCTCTGCTCACCAAATTAGAAGTCTTAAGTTCTACTGGGATCCCATAAGGACATCCTTATCTCATAGGAAATTAAGTTACAATGAGTCCTTGAGTGTATCCTCTTAAGATACTTTGCTGCCATTATTGCTATCAGGAAGCCTTGAAGATTCCACCATGAAGATGATCTTTCCCAAATGTTCTCTGTCACAGATGCCTCACACTCCTCATGTTTGCACACTATTGATCACTTCCTCTATTATTGGAAGAACAGACCTATGTTTGTACAGACAAGGAATTCTATCCAGAAATCTGTTACTTTTATTTTTCCTTGACTTGTGCCCTGTGGTAATGGAGACTCAACTAACTTCTTACAATGAGAAAGAGCAATAGATGTTAACATCTTCTGGATGTTAACAGGAGTCACCATTAGGAACTGATCAGTCTGCTAAATGCTTTGTATGCATTCTCTGAAGGAATTCTAAGCCCTGTGTGGATACATACATCTGACTTTCATATTTAACAGATAGACCTACTGAGGACTTGAGAGAGATGAAGTCAGTTTTCCCAAAGCCACATAGATAATAAATGGCAGATAATCTTGCCAGGTAATTACAAAATGGTAAATAGCAAGGAACAACCGAGTAGAAGACAAAGAAGGCACCACTAGAGGCTGAGAAGGGAAAGAGGTCACTGTGCAGTTAAGTGATGCAGGAAAGGCAGTGGACATAAAGTCGCCCCAACAAGGGTTTGTTTGGAACTTATAAACAAGAAGTATATGGATCTCCCACTTAGAAGGTTGGAAAGCCAGCTAATCATTAACTTCTCAATAAAGAACAATGAAAAATGCAACTCTGCCTAAGGAGGAACTTGGGCTGAGGTTGCAGAATTCTGTTCTGTAATCACGGGGCATCCTTGAAGATGATGGAGCTGGGAGTGATGCAATTTAGCTAATGGTTTGAGGAGAATAAATACACAGGATGAAGTAGTTATTGATGACAGAAGTCTGGGAAACATTTTAGAAGCCTCCGTGTCAACCTCAACCAAGATTATGGACCCCCAAAATAAGGGATATTATAAAGTTAAAATTAGGAGTCCTTGTGGAATAATAGATATTGAGACCTGAGAGAAAGGAAGAATCAAAAACTGATCCCAAAGGACATGGAAGTTGATGAAAAGCTACAGTGACCCAAATCAGACACGCACAAGCTGTCTTTGAGAGAGGATGTATTTACCGCAGTCTCCTGTTAGCAGTTAAGGCACTTCTTCCACAGCTTTACACCTCGTGTTTATGTTCAAGTCTCTCTGATATTCTGAAAGTGGTGAAATGAAAAAGTATAAAACTGAAATAGTTTCCCATTCCCATTATGACTTTCATAGCCAAATTCAGTCTTCTACAGAATTTCCCACTGTCTCTGCATTTCTTTGAAAGTTCCTTTTGTTGAACTAATTTTATTGGTACATTTTACATATACATAATGATCACATTCATCTTAGGGAATTTGTACCTGTACATGGTATATCTTACTTGTTTTTTCCCTATTTCCCTCCCCTCCCTTCAGCTTCTCTTCCCTTCCCTATTTACAAAAGCTTTGTTTCCATTTTTTTCTTTCTGTTCTCTTTTTTTCCACTTCCCTTCACTCCAACTACAATGCCTCAATACTCCTAAGTATTAGACCATCTAAAGTTTATCTCATCTGAACATTGCCAGGGCTATCATTTACAACCATATAAGGATGATTCTGGAAAGAAGAATGTATCAAAAGTGCATTTATTTAGGTATAAGATTAAGAAAATGAAAGTAGGAAAGTTTTAAGTCACCTGAGGCTTGACAGTAGGCAGTTGGTTCTTCCATTTGTTTTGCTTATGAATAAGAGTTAAATGGCAAGCAGTTAAGATATATTATTTCTCAGTTACAAAAGAATAGAGCTATGACCTCCCATAAATCACCCATGGAGAAGAAGATAAGATAAAGTGCTATAATATTCAGTGCCCTGGAGTTTTCTAAGCTCTCAGATGTAGGAGGACAAATATTCTCCTCATTCTACTCCACACTCCTAAAAATCATGTGGTATTTATGGAATACTTGCAACTTGCAAAGTGTGGGGAAGATGCTAAGATACACAAGGCGGAATGTTTGTCCTAATGAATTTGAGATCTAGTTTTATCCATTCTTTTCTAAGGCTATGATGGAGAAAAACATGCTTTCAGAACCTGAACTAAGTACAGATATTCCTCCTTTGACAACCGAGTTACATTCCTGCTAAGTGAGAAAAATGAATATAGTATGTACATTACAATATTCAGAACAAAGGAACGGACAAAGGAAACTCCAACTTGATGATTTTGTTTTTATTTGCACAACTCTTACATGCAGTGCTGTAATGTATAACACAACATAAAACTACAGTACTATACTGTACCGTACAATTAGAAAAAATCACAGTACAGTAATAGCACAGAATAAAGCAAGAGATGAAAGATAGTGTATTTTCATGTGATGAGGCAACTGAAATTTTTACTTTTACTTAGTCATTTTCATAAGGCCCTTAAAAGTGAATAAAGAGAAAAATATTTCACATTCAGACATTTAATGTCTTCCTACTATTAAGATGAAATGATTTCTATAGCATTTCATTAGCATACTTCATAAGAGTGAAAGTCTAGGAAGACTGGAGCGTTTTAAGTAGGATTCTTAGCTAAGGCATCATGAGCACCCACAAAATCTGACAGAGTCCATATGAGCTGCACAATGCTATGAACAGAGGTTTTAAAGATTGCACTTCTGTATCCTATTGTACTTCATTTTTCATGACTAAGTCCCTTTTGCTTTCTCCCTCACACACACTCCTATGCAGAGTTGTGTTCTCTTAGCTTCCTCATATAAAGTAAATGGGAAAGGGCGGTCTGGCTGGGAAGCTAAAGTGATGACACCTTCAAATAGAAGGAAGTGAAATACGCAAGTGGTGAAAATGTGGTGAGCAGGGAGCAGATTCCTGGAACTTTTTGCATCGCTTCGGGAGCCTATCTTGATTTTCACGATGGTATTTCTGTCTTGTCAGCATTTTGCCTTTATTTGTGTTGGACTTTATGACATATCGAAGGACAATAAATAATTTATAAGATGCAATAATGGCCTGGTACATTTCTGGCAGATTTTAAAAAATTCTTTTCCAATAACTCATTTGATAAACTCTTGAGTTCCTTTTCCTAGAACATTTCACACAACAATGCTTTGTTTTAAGGGTTGTCTATCAATGAGTGGCAAAGCATTCATTATGCATTCAAGCCTGCTTTTTTGTCAACCCCTTTCTTGCCTCCTTTTATTTTTCCTGTTTCGGTGGCATTTTTCTGGGAGTAATCTAATTCTTTGGGATGTAAAATAAAATCATGCTAGAAAAAATTAACTCCTTAGACTCACGGATAAAAATGATAATTTCTCACAGCAGTGATCAAATTTTCACATATGATTCCATTCTTTAGAAGTATTTATCCTTTACCTACTCATCCCTACCCAGATAAGTGTGGGTGCACATGCAGTGATTTGAATGCTATGCTAAGAAAAAGGGTAAATTAACATTTTCCATGTATGTATTCCTAAGAAATAATAATGTCCTTTTGTCTTATCACAGGCTTCCTGAATATGTATACTTAAGCAGCCGCACTAGCCGTTATCCAAAATTGATGCAATTTTTCTCCTCTTTTGCTTTTACAGGTTTTATGAATAATCCTAAAGTAGGTGGCAGGGGATCAGAGATGGCTCTTTATTCCTGGTTATTTTCTGCCCTGCAATATGAGTAGCTTAGCCTGCTGTCCTCAGTGATTAAGGTCACACTCATATCATAGGTGGTGTCAGCACATCTAGGGCCCAGAGCGTGTCTCTTGCCATAGAATTCTGGGTGCACTATGTGATACACATTTTTTGTGTTCCTTCCTGGACCTCTTTATAGGCAATAGTTTAATTTGTAAATGAGCCAACTGCTGTTAGACTGGACCCACAATTTTGCATATCCAACGTAACTAATCTTTATTATGAATGTGAAGGTTCAGGCAAAAACGTGAATGAAGATAGAAAAGAATGGCGACTACTTTTAAAGATGTCCATGAATCATAGAGATCTTGCGAGTATAGGAGGTTAGCAGATTCCCACTTGAGGACAAAAAATGAAGCAGGAAGAACAGTGAGGAGGTGGAGAGCCCCTTTTAAAACAGCTGTAAGTTGGAGTGTTTAGAGGTCAATATGAATTCTAATCATAGCTAAGACTTACAAGTTTCACTCCTGGGATAAAATGCATAGAAGAAATGACTCTTCCCTTCTTTAGGAAGATGGAGAGTTCTTCACTTTACTCTCAACAACATCATCTCTCTCTCTTACATGGACACATGTAAACAGTATCTGATTCCTATTTCTTCCGGACTACTGCTTGGAATTCCTTTCTGTTTCCTGTAATCACAAGTGCCATTTATTCTAAGATGTGCAGTTGAGTAATGACTGCTTTTTCACACTCGCATACAAAGTCATCATTAACAATATTACATGTAATATCAAGTGAAGAGATGTTCTGATTCTAGAAACATTAGAATTAAAAAAAATATACTCCCTAGGATCAAGATCACATTATTAGCCTCTGGACACACACGTTTTAACTTAAGTGTACCTATATTTATGAAATAGACCCTTATTCACTCATGCCTGTATGCATTGAGTCCCTTTGGTTAGTGAGCTATGGTCTAAATGTTGGGAACATTTAACCGACCCCTTCATTCAAATACCTTTTAGCTTAGAACATACAAATTACATCATGTTCAGTTAAGTATATATGAGATAAAAGATGATAAATACCTCAAACATGGTTGAGAAAAAAATGCTTGAGAAACCAAAACTATGTTTTGGTTATCTATCATAGGAGATCATTGTCTTTAGTTTGATGGAAGAGAATAAGGGAATGGAGAAGGGGAATCACCTTTCCAGAGAGAGTGGGATTCTTTTCCCTACACTTTAATGAGCAGACATTTTTACACAGCCAGCTGTTTTCAAGGAACTTTTCATATTGTGGAGTGCCAGATGCCTAATTTACCTATAAGTTTCCTATTAGCAACTCTTCCAGTCTCTCTTCTGTATGTCATGATTTCATGGAATCAACCACCTTCGTATTTGTTAACGTAGTGAAAACACTGGCCAGTCCTCTATTGGTGATCCAGACTGTCTTTGAGCTTCAGTTTCTTCTTTAGAAAAAGGAAATGCATTCAACCAATAGGTGGTCAAGAGATGACTTGCAGATTGGTTCCCATTCTTGGCATGTGGAAAGTGGGCACGCAGTAGTAGTGAAGATCATGACAGACCTGACAAGGCCCAAGGATGTGCTGCAATGTGCAGCTGTTCAAGATGTAACACTTCCTGTCTTCATTTCAATGGAATTAACATCACTCCCATTAGGTGGTGATGGAAGGCAGAGGCTTCAGTGTACACCCTAGATACCAAGTTGGGCAAGTCTGGTGGTGACCTCAGTGCCAACCAAGATGATTTCCCTTGAGCCCAAACACCTGATATGTCTCCAGGGTCATGGTGATGGACTCTTCCACACTGATCATCTTCCCTAGATGTGCAGACTTGGTGTTGGAGAAGTCTAAGCCACTATAAATATCTGCAAGCTCTGTGGCTCCCAAAGACCCACATTCTTAAATCTCTAAAGTGGCATCTAGAATTTTCCCTTTTTGATTAATTTTTCAAGAGTCCAGATTTCAGGCGTTTCAGTCCATGGTATGGTGGTTGCATTGCTTTTAGGCTGGTGGCAATGCATAACATCAGTGTTGAGAGTGTGGAAGAGCAAAGATGTTCACCTCATGCCGCCAGGAAGCAGACAAAGAGCTACACGACTTTGTCATTGTATTGGTTCAAGTTAACAGTGACATTCACCAAATTGTTGTGCACTACATGTTTTCCATCTGAACTGTCACACCATTTGTCAAAATCCTATTCATAGTTTGTACCTGTGTTGTCAAGCATTAAGCTTTATTTTCATTCTGCTGTCTTATCATCAGACTATCATCAAACCAGTGCTTCTTGGACCTTCAGTGTCCAAATGCAGTGGTGTAGATCACTGCTAGAAAAAAAAAAAAAAAGAAAGAAAAACCTAAGATATGACTCCCATCCTTAAGAAGACTTAACCTTGTTTAGAACCTCTGGTTGTGGATTGAAAAGATAAGTAATGACTCAGGGTGTCAGGTACTAATGAGAGCTAGTTTAGGAACACTGGGGAACATAGTAAGTGCTACAGGAATACAAAGATTCATGTTTTATTGACTGCAACAAGGAAAGAAAGATTTTAAAAAGTAAAGACAAATTAAAACTCCTAGAGGAAATGGCATGAGCCAAGGCAATAACATGGGAATTTCCAAGGTGGGGATCAGTGAGTTGACCAGCTGGCTTGGAAGCAGGTTTGTGTAGAGACAGTGAGAGAGAGCAAACAAAGATCAGAAACTTTGTATTCAGCACTGTCATGTTCGTATTAGGAGCTTGGCTAGGCCTTGGAGATATACAAATTGTCAAAATACTCTTGATCATTAAGAAGTCTCCAATCTGTGGAGAATGCCATATTAATAGACAACATCAATATACTGAGCAATTTAAGGGATGAAATGAGAAGACCCATTGACAAGCAGGACCTTTTCAGGGCTTTGGATCAGAAGGAGACATAAGCAAGGTAATTGTATTGGGAGCAGAGAGACAACGGTCATACACAATTAAAGAGCTAGGAAACGAATGCAAAATCTGTTTGTAATATTTATTTTTTCCACAAACATTAATACATGAATAAGACCTTCTATATAAATACTACCTTTTAAGCTAAATGGCAAACTTAATAGTCTGTTTTCAACAGATAACTATTATTTATACACCAACCTGAATAAAGCTTTCTCTTGGGGGATACATTTTCCACATCTTTGGCTGACATTTCTAGGATCCTGAGCTGATCTTGTTAGCTTGGTGATTTTAATCTCTGCCTTTAAAAAATGAAGGTCTTTGGCTCAGAATTCTGTCAGTTGATTTATACCTTCCATACCCTTTTTATCATGCTATTCCTTCCCCGGTGATAGTAAAGCATGATTACTGGGCTTGATCAACACCGTAGGCATCCTTTTGACTTAACATATATGCAGGTTTTTGTGATCAGTTTAAATTTCTTGTAAATTTTATTTATATGCTGACCTCTTGAAATAGAATAAGCAACCTTTTAACCTTGAAAGGAGATTGATGTCACTGTATTTTCTGCCACTTTAGGCAATAGTATTTGTAGTGTTATCATTTGTGCCCATTACCCGACTGGAGTTCATTTAGCATTTGAAAGGAGGCCATGGAAATGTAGTATTAGTTTTCCTATGTGTTACACATTCCTAATTTACAAATAAACTGGCATTATATTAATCAGCTCTTAGAATGAACATAGCTGAAGAAAGCCTAATGTATCATCCTCAGATTGCTACCTAAATTCTATTTCCAAAATATGCTCCTGCTTATGAATGGAATAAACAAGAAATGAAATTTTGGGGGGGGGTGGTTAGTGATTTAGTAGCTGCATAAAAAGAAAATGTTCTACATCTTCAGATAAATTTTGAAATATATATATATATATATATATCTTAAATAGTTTTAATGGACCAATAAAGATTAAACACTACAATGTACATATTTGCCAGAGTTTTCCAAGAAGATTATTTTAAATGAATACAGCACTGATAAATCCCAGGTTGGGTCCTGGAATGCTTTCAGGACTTGTTGCCCAAGTCTAAGAATGTAAGCAACTTTTTTAGCAGTCACCAAAATCCTTACTGACAGCATCAAGACCAAATCCATTGGCTTAAGGAGGCATTTGTAAAAAATGATTTTAAACTTCAGTAGTTTCCTACAAGGTAAAATATCAAATAAGAAGTCTTCTGACAGAGTCTGAGAAATATACATCTCTACCTACAGATCATAATGAAGATAAGGCATGCAGGAAACTGGTCTTCAATCTTTCATAGCCCTGAAACTTGGGACTGCCTAATGATGTTAAAGCAGGATGCTTAAAGCTGTCTGTCAGCCTCTGAAACATCACTATAATTGAGTTTCAAGTCTGTAGTCCATAGATCACTGCAACAGATATGAGGGTTGAAAAGGTCTCATTGATTTGAATGGCATAAGTCATCTGGATGCCCAATCGGAGCTGCCATGTTAAATACCATCCTTTGATTAACTCTGAAAGAAGTGCGTGTTCTGGGAAGCAGTAAGAGGCCATCTGAAGGTCTACTGAAAAGTCAGTGGTGTCTTTGATGAACAGAAGCTTATAAAGAATAAGTCCAAACACAGAGCAGATGAGCGAAGTACAAAGAGACTGTGTTGCATGTATGAGAATACAGAGTCTGGAGAGAAAACAAGGACAAGTCAGTACTGCACCAAGCTTTAGAAAGGCATAGCCATTCCCACCAGGGTTTACTGGGTCTTCCGCCAACTTTCCAGGAAGCTTGGGTGACTTTTACCCACATCCCACCTAATTCAAGAGAGGACTTCCAGCTAAGCCAAAATTCAGCCTTATGTCAACTGAAATGGCTTTGTCCCATCCTAAGCACAGGGAAATGGGTCATCATAAAGAAAACACATGGGTCAGAAAGAGGGTCTTTCTGTGTGCCTCTTTATTTTAAGCTTTGTGAGTTTGAGGGATTTCCTTTACTTGCCTGAGTCTCAGTTTCCATCTTGGAGGAAACCATAATATTCATACCTATCTCTTTCTTTAATGACTATGAACAGTATTTTTAAAACTTTAGTATTATGCAAACTGAGACATTAGATTAATAACCACTTTCTTCATAAAGCAGTTTGTTTTGATAGGGAATATATTAACTAGATATTAGGAGTATCTGTGAAAATAATGAATAAGTAACTTAATCTTCAGAATTAACAGATTCCCTTTAAAATAGTCAATATGTTTTCTTATTTCAGACTGAGTTCACACCTCTAGGTATATGGTTTTAAGAATCTGGAACTCAGGGACCCTGTGTCTGAAATTTTCAGCACCAGCCACTGGATGACAGTGTGTAGCAAGTAAGTAACTTCCTCAGGTAGGGAATCCTTATGCTTACCATTTAGGGAAAAATAAGCTGGATATTTGCATAGTTCTGCACACTTAAAAAAAGAATAAAGGAAAAAGTTATAGACTGCAACATGAAAACAACTAGTATACAATGATGTGTAATCATCCCAAACTCTTTGCCATTTCCCTCAAATCTTTGAGCTTCTCGATTCTCTCATCTTTCAGATCAGCTTGTTTTCCTCAGATAGTGCTTGCCTTCCTAGGTAAATCTTAGGCTTCTTCTAGTCTTATTTTCCTAGCTAAACTGCACAAGCATCACAAAACCCAAGAGGTGAGTGTTGCAACATAGGAGTCCTCTCAGGGTACCATTGTTATGTCCGAAAGGTGCCAGTCTGAGTGGTTGCAGGTAACAAGTAACCACAACAATCCAAGTAGTTGAATTTTGAGGGTCAAGAAATGTCAAATAAATCTTAAAGCCATCTGTAAGTCTGTTTTCTTCACATTGCCAAATCCCATCACTTGATCGGAAACCAGCTCCTTTTGGGGCCCCTGGGCTGCATAGGTTCCCTTCAGGAATCTTCTGATGTGCTTAATATCCTTTAATATGTGTATATATCACATACCTGGTGTTGCTTAAGAATGTGTTTGCTGTAAGTAACAGAAGAAGTAGTTTATCAAGACCTAAAATTTGGAGTTTATATTTCTAAATCCTTCTTTTTTTTTTTTGGTACCGGGCGAACTCGGGTCCTTGCACTTGCAAGGCAGGCAGCATAACCACTGAGCTAAATCCCCGGCCCCTAGAGTTTATATTTCTTATCTAAAAAAAGTCTGCGAGATCAGTGTCAGCTGCTCTGCAATGTATTTGGAAAACTGTCACATGATGACAAGATAGCTACACCAGCTCCAAGCATAATCCATGTCCTCTCTTTCATCAGGAATGCTTATTTTTTATTTCAGGCTTCCCATAGAAGGCTGAGATAATTGTTGTGCAAGATTTTTTGGCCCAAACTGGATCACCTAATCATCCTGAGAATCAAGGGTGGGTAGAACAGTGAGCTGAGATGAGCTTTTAGAGCCTTTTTTCTAAAGTAGACAACCATCAAAGGGCTAGGCAAGTGCCAGGCTAACAAGCCAAACGGTCTTTCTGCTAGATCCCCAACCATAAACTGCCAGTTGACCTCCAATATTTTATTAAAAACCTCGAATTTCAGTTGAGCACATGAATTCCCAGGACACTTCCCAACTTTTCTTATAGCTCAATGTGGCCTTTTGACTATTCCTATCAAACACTATAAGTTTGAGCATGTCCATATACAACTTAAGGAAAAGCTGCCTCATTTTTAACTTAAATTTTGGTTCTTAGTGTTCTTCCACTCTGTGTCTCCTTCTCATTGTCTCAAATTCACATATGATGACTGTATAAAACTTCCTGGGAGAGAAGATGGTCCAGAGAAAGGAACACATTTTTAGCTGGAAAACCAGATAGTCACAACGTGGGTTACAGATACAGTGTAGAGAATCATATTGGCCTCAGGTCTTATAAGAGAGAAACAAAATTATACTTCTGTTGTACGGGGTTGATCTGTGGCTTGAAAAATCATACGCCTGCCTCCCAATCTCGAACCCGTGAACATCACTGTACTTGGAAAGAGCCTTTGCAAACGTCGTTAAACATCGCAGTGACAAGTGTTCTTACAGGAGACACACAGAGGAGAGCACAGACAGACAAAGGAGAGGACTGAGACGGCAAAAAGGGAGATTGAGGAGGGAAGCAGAGACTGGACTGATGGACCTACTAGGAATGCTGGAAGCCGCCAGTTGGAAGAAAGGGAGAGATCTCGCTGAGAACCTCTAGAGGGCGCACGGCCCTGACAACACCTGGACTTCGGACTTGGGACCTTCGGAACTGTGAGAGGATAAATTTCAGTATTCACCAAGTTTCCTAGAGTACAGCAATACTGGGAAAGAGATTCACTTGTTTACGCAGAGATTTTGTCTCTCTGTTTTTTAGTTTTCTGGCATTGCTAAAGGGACTTAATTCTAAATAACATTTTCCCAAACTATATTACATCTTAAAATCAAAGATTGCAGCTTGTAATTATTTACCTACCCCACATTGTCTAGAACACAGTGTGTGTATGGGTTATTATTAGTCGCACTACATTTGCATTGTTATCGGTTCATAAAGATACTGGTGTTTGGCAGAGATTGTTGATTTTCAAGTAAAGACGTACTTCAGGAATTAGCACTATTAGTTATTATTACTGCCTAGCGAAACATGTAAGTTAAAGCGAAAGATGGGTGAAGAGAAAGTGAAACCCACGGGAATGAATCAGTGTTTTGGATATGAAGAAATGTGGACGTCTGCTGCTAGGTTTAGTTTACATCGTGAATGAAGCAGACATTTCTCTCCCACTCGCCAGTACTAAAGAAGGACTCAGCAGGTTGCCTGTTGTGTTTACATTTAACCTGCTTTCCAAGTTAATTGGTTTTCTTCCAGTTTTAGCATCTTGAAGACTTCCTCTGTCTTCTCTCATGCCGGTTGTGGTTCATTTCAGTTGAATATTAATTCACATTTTTTATTGTTTTTATTATAGTACTCAATCAGGTATAAAAATAATCAATTGGAGCAACTTGATATTTTGCAGAAATGAAAATCAGGAGGCTTTTATGAAGATCACATGACAATGAGCACATTTAAAAGATGTCTTAAATCCAAAGCTTATTTTGCTGTTGAAGAGCTATATGCTCCTAGAGAAGTAATTTTATGAATCAAGGCCTTTATGTACATATAGGGGAAAAGTACATACATATATGTACACATTTATTATATGCATTTAGTAGGGACTAAATGTTTTCTGTGAACTACACAATCACATTCTTTCCCCTCGGTTCTAGAAAGAAGGCATTTTTATACACTGTCTCCAAAGAAAAACATGGATTTGCTGAAGTCGTTTGTCTATCATCACATATTAATAAGTAGTAGAAACAGGATTCAATCCCAGATCCAGCTGAGTCCAAGGTAAAGTATTGCCAATTTATCCTTAAAAATTTCTTTTGAAAAAAAAATTCTTGATCCATCGTTTATTGGAAAAATGAGCCATGACAGTGAGCAATTACTACATAATTACTGGCTATTCTTTTGTGAATTTATCCTTTATATCTATCCTTATTTTATATATTGTCATTTTAATTCTATCTGAAAATTCGTTAGATTTATTCTATTACAGGCTATTGCTAATTAAAGAATGTAGCATCCAAAATTCAAAAAATGTTACCTAAAGATTATCAAACATGGACAACTATTAACTTCTGTCTCAATTTTCTCAGACTGTTTGGTTATTTGAAATCTGTCAGGGTTGTGCTATTGATTTAACAGCTCTTTCCCAAAGATTATATTTAAACACAACAAGAGGAAACTTAGAGACTGCACTCTGAAAGTGTACCATTTTTGAAGTACTAGAGAAGTCAAAGAAAACTGACTCATTCCAGCTTTACCCACAAATTCAGAAACTGTCAATATTTCGAGACAGGGAAGTGGATGGGCGTGTCTGTGGAGCTAGGCTCACGTTTTCTAGAGGTGAAGAGACCACATGGCTGTCGAGGTGTTATACCAGGCACTGTAGATTTCCCTCTCACCTGGGAACGTCTCTGTTAGGCATGTCAAAAGGTGCACACTATCAAATGCCAGCTACTGGGCATGTGTCCATTTTCCTTTGGATCGTATCGGACATAGCATGTAAGATGCTCCTGAAAATTGGCTATAATATTTAAATTGTCAAGAGATTTAATAGTTTAGCTGTCAGGCTAATAATTCCACACACTGTACCAATGTTCAAATCAATTTACTCTTTCAAAAAATAATTTCTTGTGTTTAAGGATAGCTTAATCTGTAAAAGACACTAGAAAACACTCAAGTCCTTTAAACAAATGTACTCATAAAATAAAAATTGAAAAAAAGAAAATATCAAACTGTAAAAATAATAGAAATTAAATATTGAAAGAAAAGTTTAAACCACTAGAATGCAGCGTGGAACACGGTAAGAAGAGTTAGCCTGATGCCGGACTGTCCCTCCAGAGCCTGAGGGCGTTTCCTGGAGGCACCAAGAGCACTGTCTCAGTCCCACACAGAGCTCTCTATGCCCTGTGCCAAGCATGTGCCAAGAAGGGGTCTTCAGAGGTGTACATTCTTTCCTTAAGGCAACAGGAACTCATTTCATGGCCTAAAGCCCACACATTATTTCCTAAAAGCAAGGCTGCCACCCACCTAAAAAGTCTTTCATACAGAGCCTCACAGTTTTAACTAAATTCTGCATTATTTAGCTTAAATGTACATCATTAAAGTCTGTTTTTGTCCTGGGGGTGAGGAGAATGCAAATGCTAACCTCTTGTATTTGTGCAGAGTTTAAACTTTAAAGCATTTCTCCATTTATTATGTTACTTGATCTGCAAGCAAAGCATTGAAGTCTCCTGCATACAGGGTGATATGTAACACACTCTACCTGCAGAAGGGCAAATCTGCCTGGTCCTCTTTATTCCCCAGATCAAGTGCAGGCCAGAGGAGCACAGAGCTGGCTCCCAGCACTCACTGTTGCCAGGTGCTGCTCTCTCTTCTGGAAGGACCCACTCATTGAGCCCCCCAAACTATCATAACAGGCAGGTGTGAGTTCCTCATCTACATTTTGCAGAAGAGGAAAGTAAGGCAGAGAGAGGCGGAGTAACTTGTTATTGCCATACAATTGGGCACTATGGAAGTGTGGAGCCCTGGCTCTTAACCACTAAGTCACACCTGTGTCACACAAATGAAGAAAGAAACGCAAGTCTGTGACAAGCAGGCACAATATTCACTGCCCCTGGTTTAGAAATAAGGACGCTTAGGCTCAGAGAGTGTAACATCTGCAGTCACACAGCTGGCAATAAATCTTGGGGTAGGTTTCTAGCCGAGTATTTTTCCAACACATCATTTCTTCTTCTTTCTTCTTGTCTGCTTACAAGCCATGTTTTATCTATGTATCCATTTTTACGTATTTTGATGTTTTAACTTGTAACTCCTACTAAACTCAGTGGGGTCCAGGCTCGGTATATTATACTAAGAGCTGAGCTGTCAGAGTGGCTCCCAGGCTCCTCAGTGCAGAACAGCGTTGTTTAATTTTTATTTTTCCTGCAGTACTAGAGATAGAGCCAGGGTCCTTGCATGGAGCTACATCCCAGCCACTCCTTTTTTATTTGTTTTGTTTTGTTTGGTTTGGTTTAATACCAGGGATCGAACTCAGGACCTTATGCTTGCGAAGCAGGCGGTGGAACCGCTGAGCTAAATCCCCGACCTGCCTCTCCTTTTTTAAAATTTTGAGACAAGGTCTTGCTAAATCACTAAGTTGACCAGGGTGGGTTTGAACTCAGGATCCTCCAACCTGACCCTCCCAGACTGCTGGCCTGCAGTGTGGGCCACCACACCTAGCCAGAATGGCATTCTTAACCCATCAGGTGCATTAGAGTGAATCCAGTGGTAGAATTTCAAAGTGTCTCTTGCTTGGTACTATGTCTATCTTTAACTCAATTCTATGTTGCCTGGGAACCAGAAATAATTTCACTTTTTAAAAATAAACAGAAACTTTTAAAAATCGTTTAACAAACTATTAATCTTTTTATTCAAAAGCTGGGGAGAGCATCAACCACAAGGGGCCTTTCACTGGAATGTAGAAGACCAGCTTTTAAGACAGGCAGAGCTTGGCTATTGGGAGACAGGAAGTACTTTCTCCATGTGCATAATTTCATGTCATAAAATCAGATTCTTTATGCTACATCTACATGATTCCAAATGATACAAGGTGCACAGCAACCATATTTGCAGGAAAGTTTTGCTAAGACCAGCTTTCTCCAGCCAACCAACTGAGAAGCAGACCAGTGTCTGGGCACTCTGGCATCTTCTTCACACCAGTGAGAGAAGGCTACAGTGCTTTTGCACACATGTGTGCCAAGACACACAACACAAGGACAATGAGAATTTTGTCTCCGTGTCACTATTGATAGAGACTTGGTGATTTTGCCATTTGCAATGGGCCTAACTTGAAGAATTATAGGTAGAAAGTTTCAGTGTTTACCAGGCAAGGTCCACATTCAATGTTTTCTGTTCCTTCCTCTCCAGTACAATGTGAACAGAGAATGAAAGTGGCTGGCTCCAAGATCTTAATTCCAAGGGAAGCAAAAACAAAGTAAATTTTCCCAAATTGTCAGCCTACACTAGCAGGAAAACACCAAAGATGTGGTCTGGGGCCCCTTGCTGTGATCAGGAGAATATCACAGAACAAGAGGGGCTCAGGGAGAGAAACCAAGGACTCCTGGGCAGGGAAGCCTTCTTGTTCTCTCCCCTGCTCCTCCATCCTGAACCTGATGTTAGCACTCTGCTCCTACTCACAGCACTAATCTAACCAGCAATCCTGTTTTGTGGAGAAAAGTCGAAAGAAACCTAATCATTACTGTCTGTTTCTCCAGAATAGAGAGCTGGTGGCTGGGCTGAATAGGGAGAGAGTATTTACTCGATGCAGCCTGAAACATAGAATTTTATGGGAAGAAATAAAGGAAAAATCAGCCATGAGACTGGTTAGAAAAGCATGTGTGCATCGATCTGTGTCCATATACTTCTCAGCCCTGGTTAAAAGTGGTGAATTGGTCTCTGTCTGTCTCTTGTCTGTCTGTCTCTCCTAAGTTAATGCTATCAGCAGATAAACAAACTGCATTATTTGTAATCTAAACTACAAAACAAACAGACCTCACTTTACCCCCATGTTCCTCTCTAGTTCTTGCCCATTGATTTACTCTCCTTCATGGCAAGAATCCCTCAAAGCTTTATCTGTACTCCCTACTGGCTCTTCACCTCCCCACAACTGTTTACCCTGGTCCAGTCCCCAAGACTCCACTGAAACAACTCTCATGAAACTTTGGTCACCTGTCACTAGGGGCAGAGGGCTGGTATCAGATGGGTTATCAGAGAGCGATTGAAAACAAGGCTCTTCCTGCTCAAGAATGTCAGCCTGTGTACCTGAGTCCTCTTTACTCCCAAATGTCCTCCTCATGGCAGAAATGTTTGGATGGCTGTGTCTTCCGTTTTCTCAGTGTCATCCATGTTTCCAAGTCCAGTGATGAATTCTTCTCCTATTTCACTCTCTCTATCATGGGGTAGTTGGTATAGATATTTCTTTATCTACCTTGACATACTTCTTCTCATGGTCTTTGGAAGACCATACTCTTAACATTTTTCTTCTATCCTATTGTCTTTTTCATTATCCTTGCCAGTCTCTTTTTTCTTTCTAAATGCTGGAAGACTCAAGTCTTGATGCATTTTCTCTCATAGGTATCCTTCTCTTTCCAATTTTTCTGGTCCCCTGTGTATATAACCCCTTCAGCACCCATGCATGATTCTGGGGTTGGTAACGTTGCTTGCTTAAGTGAGAGCTCTAAAGAAAAAGAAGCTGTATTCAATCACAGCATTGATTCACATTGTATAACTCTGGCTCACAGGCCATGATTGCATGACTTCGGAAATTTTATAGAAAATTGAGATTAAACTGTCATGATTTTTCAACATGCCTATAAAACCAGCAGTCCTGTTTTGTGGAGAAGAGTCAAAAGAAAGCTAATCATTACTGTCTGTTTCTTATTTACTCAAAGCAGTGCTGTCCACCCACACATTTTTTTGGTGGGCAAGAAGTGTTTTACAAACTTTAGACTACATTTTTGAAATTTACATTCAGTCTTTTCCATCAGATCATTTTTTGAGATAGAATTCACATATTTCTTGGAAATCTTGTGTCCCCAGTGAACAAACACCTAATACAATGGAAAGAAAACATCAGTGCCCATTGATGATGCCTATTGATGAGGTCATACTTTTATTTTTTGGTAAGGATGGATTTATCATTTAATTTAACATCAATTTTTCCAACTGCCAATATTATATTTATATTTCACTTAGTATTAAGTAGGAAATGTAAAGACCTAAGAAATATTTGCCTTATAAAGAATGCCTTCAAAAATGGGATAATTTTACTTGTTATCTTAATTTTCCAAACTGCATTCGTATCTTCTTCAGGGATGCTAACTTGTCACAAAAGACTAATTTAAATATCATTATCTATGATCTGCTTTCTGAAGCGTAAATAGATTAGTCCCAAAATAGCCAAAAGATCAAAGGTATAAAAGAAGAGGATAAAGAAAGGGAATAATCTCAGAGCAGGATTAAGGATGCATGTAAACCAAGACCAGTTTAGGGGAGGTGTAAATTCCCTGCACCTGACCTTGAAGGCCAGCCTTTGACCTTGAGCCAGCTAGTCATTCTCTCTGTGTCTCCTTCCTTATCTGTAAAATGAGCATAATAACAGTACCTACTTAATAGCATTAAGTTTTTTTTTAATTCATTAATTTTATTGGTACATTTCAGGGATGCAACATGCTGTCATTCATTATTGGGAATGTGTATCTTTACATAATATATCTTGGTTCTTATTTTTTCCCCACATTGTTAAGATTTATGAGTTAATACAGAATTTATCAACAATGATGGGATCAATGTTTTGGCCAGAAAATTTCTTGTTGCGATGAAGGGAAAATGTTATAAGATATCTGGCAGCATCTCTTGCCTCATCTAGATAAGTAGCAGCATACCATCACACATTGCAAAACCACAGTTATATTCATATGTTGCCCAGTTGAGAACCTTTGCGTCAATTTTTAAAAAATTCTTACTGTAGTACTCCGCACACAATAAGTGCTATAAAAATCTTTGTTTAGTAAAACTGACAATAAGTTAATAAACATTTTAAAAGCAAATGATAGCAATAAGGCATAAAGATGGGCTTAGATGTACACAGGAGTTGGAAGAAAATAAATTGTTGGTCTTGCTCAGGCTGTAAATTACATATCATCAAGATATGATTTATTTAGAAATAATATCCTAGGTCAAGTGCCATAGTGCACACCTGTAATCCCAGCTACCAGGAGGCAGAGACAGGAGGATTACAAATTGAGGGCCAGCCTAGGGAATTTAAGAAGATACTGTGTCAAAATAATGAAGAGCTGGGATGTAGCTGAGTGGTAGAATGCCACTGGGTTTGATTCCTAACACTGAAAAAAGAAAGAAAGAGAGAAAGAAGGAAAGAAAGAGAGAAAGAAAGAAAGAAAGAAAAAAGAGAGAGAGAGAGAAAGGAGGGAGGTAGGTAAGGAAAGAGGGAAAGAGGCAAAGAAGGAAAAAGAGAGAGCCAGGGAGGGAGGGAAAGAATATCCACTGTAGCCTTCTCTGAAGCTGCAATTTGTCCAAACAGTTCTATCTTCTGATAACCACCTCCACTGCCTCCTGTTCCTTTATTCCACACCCCTTCTCCTCCAGACAGTGGCTTATCTGCAGCTTCACCACCTACTTTATCTTGTGACTTTTCCATTTTCTTTCACACATCTTGCTCTGTAGTTATCAGGTTCCTTCCTCTTACACATAGGGTCATTGTGCTCCTCTCACTGGAGGCCAATCTAGAATGCCAAGCTCTAATGTCTCAGGGGCAAAGAAGAGATCCCAACAAGAGAAGGGAGCCCAGGGCTCCACAGTGCTGAGCTCTAGCAACTGCACTGCACTGGAGATGCAGAGTCAGTTCTGCCATATTCTTTCTAGAACATCTCTAGACTCTAGTGAAGTTGTGGGATACAATTTGGTAACGTGTAAGACAGTAGATGTGATTTTCCAGCAGATTTTTTCACTGAATTTTCATAGGATTATAGGCTTCACACCAGCGTTTTTTGAACTGTGAAACAGTTACATGAGACATCTCAAGTAAAAATACAAAGATGATTCTAGTAGTGTTTTCCATACACCCATTAGTCCTACATGCCTGTGATAACAACTTAGGAGTAATAAGCATTTGGAAACCATTTGAAATCTACAACTTAATGAAACTAATGTATTGACATTCATATATGAACATATTGCATGTTTTGACGTTTAAAAAAATCACAATTTTATCTTTGGGTGCTGGGAAAGGAACTTTGACTTAGAATTTGTATTAAATTATTCCATAACATTTCAAATAGTAAAGGCACGGCTTCCTTAATACTCTTTCACTAGTATGGATGTTACTCATTTTGAAGCATCTAATAGTAACTAATTGGACAGAACTGACTATTAATGCCAACATAAGCAATTCACTTATGCTATGGTCGATCAAACCTTGTCATCCATAAAAGATCTCACAATCAGTAACTGGTTAGGAATAGTCCATGTGCTGCCAAGTAATTTCATAACCTTATAATTTTGTTCCACACAATTCAATCTCAAAAAGAGAATAAGACCACCTCCACTGTGGTGATGTTGTTTATTGAGCATACAGTAGGCGCCAAGCACTTCTAAGCACTTCATGTGTTATTAGAACAAACACAACATCTATTCGTCTACTTAAATCTCACAGCAACCTGTGAGTCAGGTATTACTATTTTCCAGATAAGATATTAAGTTGCAGAAATTATTTTAGATAAAAAATTCCCAGTGTACCTAATGCCAGAGTACCCAATTGTGTAAACAAATATAAAATCTCCTTGATTAGCCAGGTGCAGTGGAAACATGAGGTATAGTCACAGCATTTGAGGGACTGAGGCAGGAGGATCACTTGAGACTAAGAATTTGAAATCAGTCTGGGTAACATAATGAGAATCTTTCTCCAAAAAAAGGGAGAAGAAAAATTCTCTCATGTCAAGCTGATTATTTTCTTTGAATTAGAATAAATGCAATGATGACATGTTAGTAAAAAAAGATAAGGACATATATGTATGTGATATATGTGGTTCTTATATGTGAATATATAAAATTCATGAATAAATATAAAAAATTCTCCATATTTATGTATATAATTTTAGATATAAAACATAAGGGCTAGGCATGTAGTTCAGTGATAGAGCAAGTGTTTACTGTGTGCAAAGCCTTGGGTTTAATCCTCAGCACCAGAAGCAAAAGGTATAAATACATAGTTTTATACATATATGTATAAAATCTGGCAACGCCATGGAAAAGCAGAGTCATCTTAGAAGACAGAGGAATAATTAAGATAGTAATACCGCTTAAAAGCATTCAGACATGAGCTATTCACAAAGAAACAAAATAGATGTCTTGACTAATTGAACTTATTTTTTAGCAAGGAAGCAAAGCAGAGTCAGAAAAAAAGGTCAAAGAAGAAGAGCTCAAAGTCAATCTCTATGGCCAAAAGTAGCTAAGAATACCACCAATTTAGGGAAGGACTGGACTGGATGTGAACATTAGAACTGGGCCCCGTGTATAATTATGCCTAAGTAATGTGCCTGGAGATCTCATTCCGTAGCCATCTCTCCATAGTTTGATTAAGGTTTAATAAAGATCCATTGTACTATTTTTATAGATAGGTGCTTATGCTAGGGATACAATTGAAACCTTAGGGTTCTGGTGCACAGAATAAACACACTAATTTAAAAATATTCCTTATATAGCTGCACCTTTGCAGAATCAGTTTTTTTAGAGGCTAAGGAAAAGTAAAAGATAGAGGAAAATATAGAAGTAGACATAACAAACAAGAAAAAAAAAGAGAGAGAAAATACACAGACTACAAACACATGTTGTTCGTTTATGGGCAGAAGATAATTTTCAGCTTGTGGAGACAACACGGTCTAAGAATGTTGAAGCTTTATCTATGAGGGGGTTTTGTGAAAAATTTATGGACTGCTGAGATTTCTCCTGAATCTTATTTTAAACTTTAACTTTGGACTTCCTGGTCTCCCTCTGGCAATATACTGTTACCCATGGAGCCAAGCCCAGTGGAACAAGGTAAAATGACACAATAACTTCGCCTATCCATTTCAATAATACGGAAACTTTGAAACCCAATTATGACCACTTAAAAGTCAGCTCTGTTAAATATTTAATTTCTGATCATTGTAATCATTGTTAATAAATTCATTAGAAATGAATAGAGAGGTCAAGGAATATGACTTGCTAGTCCTGATTTTCTAGGTGATAAATATAATCTAAATTTGTAGGGATATTTACAAGTTTAGTTTAACTGATTGAGTTCCTTTACTTTTTGTAATTGAGTTAAAATAGTACCTTTTTAGAATGTATTTAGTGTTCTGGGTCCTGTGAGTTATTGAAAAGTTGTGAAGGCAGTTCAAATTAATGGATAAATCCACTTAGCAGACTCTGTTACCACACTTGGTTTTAAAATTTAAAACCTAGACTCAAGGGAATGTGTCAATAAGAAATATTCCATTTAGTCATTGATCTGGGGGCTAGAAGACAAACTAAAATAAGTAATACTGCTCCTGAAGTTCATCAGAGGGAAACCAGATGAAACTGATTTGTTGATGACCTGGAACGTAGAGGAAAGAAAATAAAGTTTTTAAAAAAGAGGGTAAGGAACACTAGCATTGATAGGAAATTTGGTAAGCGTGCATTGAGATATGTGATGCCAGCTCCACTCAGAAAGACACACACTATTTCAGTAGATCAAAGAGCAGGATATATTATCAAAGGAAATCTAAGTTTTCAAAAATGTCAATTATAAATTGACCTCTTATATTCTGATTTGTCTTTCCCTGTTCGAAATTTGGTGGGTGGAGACAATGTCTTCTTCACCTTTGTATCTTGTGTGTTTAATCATTGATACATACTCAGTATGTATTAGCTTAATGAATGAATACATTTCTCTCCACGCTTTCACACTATTCATAGTGTAGTGACAAAACTTTGGAGAATGACCTTTTGGGTTGTAGACCAACCATTAGCCTCTTGGCTCACACCAAAGGCAACCTCCGGGTAGTATTCCAGCAACTGCTTTTCACAAGAATTCTTTAGAGGAATCTGAGAAACAACCTTGAATGTTGGTATTACATAGCATGATGGGTGAGTTGGAGAAGAATCTTTTAGACCCGGCTACATAATATGTCTAATAGTGAGTTTAGAGAAATACGTTTTCCAGAAAAGTCAGCCACTTATGCAGAATTGCACTTTATAAGAATGCAATTTATGGATGTTGTTTCCGTATCAAGATACTTGCATCCTACATCTGTCTGTTTATTATGTCGATCAATAGTTTTCAAAACTAATACAAAATACATGTGTCATGTCAGTGGGATATATGTAAAAGGATATAATTAGCTCCAGAATATGTAGAAAAATCACAGCTGGTAACAAACTGATATCAGTAATTAGGTTAAAAACAAGATATCAAGCCTGATTAAAATGCATCATGGCAAAAGAAAAGGAAGAACAGAAAGAGAAAAGAAAAGGTTAACGGCTGCTCTGGGCTTGGAAGTGGTAGGACGTGAAAAAAGAATTGCATTTCCTGAGTCATGTGCTGCTCTGATGGGGATCGTACTGAAAGCTGTTGTACCTACAGATGCCTTTTCTTGAATCTTAAAAAGGAACCTGTTCCCTCTAAGAAGCAAGTGAGATTTTTTGTTCTCTAATGGCTTAGAATGTGAACTGAAAGCACTGCTTCCTTTTGCAACTGGAAAAATCAAGTTCAGTGATTTCTAATACTTGTTACTGAAATATGGAAAGACCGTCAGAGTCCTTACTCAAATGCTAAATTTTGAGAAACACAGAATTTGAAAATAGAGAGTTAAGTTTCATTACAAACTTCTCTCATGCTTAGCAATTTAATTTTTAATCATTAAGCTTCTCAATTTAACTTAGAGGGAATAAAAAAATTCATCAGATTGAATGTGGTATTAAATTAAAGGCAAGTTGAGGCACATGAGTGAGAAAACAAAGAATTTATTACAGCCAAAATGAGAATGGCCACCTGGAAAAAATGCAAACTCTACTTGCCCAGAATAAGTGCTTTCCAAAGAGCATCTGAGGGGTCTGGTTGTATAGATTAAAACAAAAAACAAAAAGAACAAGAAGGAAGTTACAGCAAACCAGTCATGACAATCACATTGGTTGACAAAACAGTAGAGTTCATTGATTGGTTATTGCCCACTTTGTGTTCTGTGTTCCCTGTAAGAATTGCAATAAATGAGAACAAGGCATTCTCAAGATTTTTATTATTCTAGTGGTATCAGTAGAACAGGGAACGCAGCTGAGCACCCAAACTTTAAATCATCCAGATAACATGACCGTGGAATCCAGGAGGGTGTGATTGCTGACTTACCATCTACGTCTTCCAGGCCTGATAGGAGTTAGCAGATACTCTCTCACTTGTGCCTTCAATACAGAGTACAGTTCTTGGACAAATGCAGGGTCTACAGTGACGTAATTGTGTTTAATTATCTGGAAGCTAAGTAGCCTATAATTCCCAAATACATACTTCTTATCTGGCTTCCTGAATACCACCATTAATGTACCTCTTAGGGAGTGGAATAAGTAAATCTCCAGTGAGTGAGCCCTAGAGAAGACTAACCAACAAGATGGCTGCTCCCAGAAAAGGGCCTTGGGACACAGGTCCATGCAAGGATGCATAACAAGGATGCGTAAATTGTTCCCTGAAGTCATGGAGCAGGAAAGCCCTGATCAGGGAGGGCAAAGAGTGTCTGCAAAGAAAAGAGAAACTGAACACAATGAAGAACACAATGAAGAAATGTAATACTACAGAAAAATAACAGAAAGTGATCAAAAAGAGAAGGAGGATGGGAACTAACCTTACTGATTTCCTATTAATAAATTAAAGTTGTACCAGTCACTTTTAATATGTAATCCCCTGACATAATAATAATAAGAGCAGCCACCACTGGAGTTTTTACTGTGTCCTAGGCACGTTATTGCTCTAGTAACTTTACATGCCTAATCTAATTGAGTCCTCCCTACCACTCTATTATTTTATCATTTTTTGTTTGAGAAAACCCATCTTAAATAAATAGAGGACCTTGTTAAGGCTATGTAAGAACAATGAAGGAAGGATTTGAGCCCAGGTCTCTTTGACCTCAAAGATATTTCTATACTTGATATTCCTACATGGCCAAGAAATAGAGCCCCATGTAACAAGAACCCTAAAAATAGTTGACAACCATCAAAAAATTACTACCAATTCTCTAAAACAAGCGATATGTGCATGAGCATCAATAACGTTATCTTACAGTTTTTCTGTAGGAAGCAGCATTGGCCTGCATGTCTATACTTGTTTTTATCAACCACAGGACTTCCTCCTAAATAGTCCTAATCTCGGTTTGCTTCCTGAAGGACCTCAGCTTTGAGTTAACGCTACAACATTTGCTTTGGATTTACTCTGACATGGTGTATCCATCCCACTTGTTACCCACAGCATGCATTTGCAAGATGTCTGGCCAGGTTTAGGGGTACATCTTGTGAATTTAGAATAGGTTTATTTTTCTGTCTGAGTCAATTTTCCTGGTTTCTGCGGGGAAGGATCCCATGCTTTTGGCTTTATTAGCACCAAACCAATGGAGCTCACTGACCCAGATAAATATTGTCTGTCTGACATGTGCTTTAGGAATAATAAATATTTAGGGGTTTATCATTGAGAGAAGCAGAAGATAGAATACTTTAGCACCAGAGAGCCACATACTTTCCACCAAAATCATACTCTATTTGCCTTTGGGCTCTACTGTATAATTTATTTTCTGTGGTTTTAAAATTCTAATAATGTTTTGGTTAAGCTAAGATTAAAATTAGTTTGAATTTGCTGTCCACACAGCAACTGATGGCAGGGGATTTATCCTGAGAGTGTGCTGCCCAGTGGAAGAAGAAGCTGGCTTACAATATGCCAGAAGTAATCTGGGAAGTGGAAATGTCCATGATGATCATTGAAAGCAAACTGTAAATCACTGTGATCTCACTCACACACACACACACACACACACACACACACACACAGGTTCCTGTTCTAAAGCTGGGCAAGGGCTAAAAGATGAGGTTCACAATCACAGGGCAAAAAAGGGGAGAAAAAGTGTTGCATGGAAATGCTGATGCAGGAGGAGCAATAGGGAGTCGATTTTCGAGAAGAAAGAAGACATTGGGCCAATTTTCTTTGGGAAAAAAATCCCACTATTGTTATAGATTTTCCATAAATGATAGCTTTTCTACACTCTAGCTTATTCATCTGGAGTATAAAAACAATGCTATTTTTCTTCTTGCATTATTGAGATTTATACTCCATTCCTCATACTCATGAGAATTTGTAACCTAAGAAAAGTCAGAGTGCTTCTAATTAACCTGCTTTGTTCATCATTCAAGCGACTTTGCTGCCAAGGGCTTCATTTTGATTTAATAATGAAATCATTGAAGTAACAAGAATAATGCAAGGAATTAAAAATGTAAAGAATGCCACCAAAAGTTGTTTGCTTCCATTGGAATGTTTTTGTATATGGCCTGGATAACCACTGAAAATATGTTTGTGTCTAGGTAAATTCCTAATGCTTTTTCTTATTGTAAGAAATGTGCTTCTTTTTGTTTAGAAATGAGCAATGTGAAAACTAAAATGAATTTTGTGCTTTTAAGCTCAGAATGCTAAAAGGCAGTCAAAATTTTATGGAAAGAAGAAATCAGAAATTTCAGAACTTCCCAGTTTTAAGACTACAGAGATCCAATCAACATAAACCACAATGGATTTTAATAGTCATTTTCACTTAATGTAAAATTCTAGAATACAGAAACTGTTTAGCAGGTAGGAGATCATAAGTTGTGGTTCTTTGTTGCGTTTTTAATCATAAAGCAGCTGGGAAACAAAGAGTCATTTGACAACAGTGCTTTATTTTAGCAAGTTTACATGGCTCCAATCTCAACTAAAATACCATAGCTCACTCCTGCTGGGATTTAAAAGCTTTTAAAATATTAAACATAGCACTTTTTCTCTCTAGTATACTAAGATCTTTTTGGTTAATAATTTAACCAGCAAGGTTTTTTGTCTCTATGCAAAGCCTTTACTTTTGTTATGCTGTTCTGTTTATAGAGATCTGGTATCTGCAGATTTAGGGGCAAAGTGTCTCTATTTCACTGTAGAAAGACTGGTTAAGGAATGCTTTTCACCAGTGCACAGAGTTCACTGATTAGATAAATCTGCTGAAATGTAGGATAGACTCTTACTCCACACGTCAAAAATGGGTAGAGCATATAGGTGAAGAGAGAGAGAAGGTTGAATTTGTCCAAAGAATAAAACTCATCACAAGCAAGTGGACCACAGACCCACTATTCTTGAGCTTCCAGGACCTTTTCCTATTACAAGTGTTAATAGTTAGGACCATGGATAGAAGGAATAATTTCCTTCAGCTCCTGTGTTAGGCAGCTTTTTGTGGCTGTAACAAAATAGCTGAGATAGTGAACATAGAAAGAGGAAAGGTTTATTTTCAGCTCACAGTTTGGGAGGTTTCAGTCCATGGCTGGTTGGCCCCATTGTTTTGAGACTGTGGTGAGGCAACATGTCATGGAATGAATGTGTGCCAGAGAAAGCCTGTTCATCTCGTAGCCAGGAACAAAAGAAAGGAAGACTAAAAAATTGGGGTTTCAGTATCTACTTCAAGGGCATCCTCCCAATGCCCAGAAGACATTCTATGAAGCCCCACCTTTTAAAATTTCCAACATGCTTCAGTAATGCCAAGCTGGGGACTAAGAGTTTAACACATAGGTCTTTGGGAGACATTTAGGATCCAAATTATAGTAGCGTCTATATCCAGATATGTACTTCCATAGCTTGGTAAAGCAGTCTGGCTCTTTGCCCAGTGACAGGATAATAGTTGGTGATACCAGCATGTGAGAATTTGAAGGCATTAATATGCTGATGTTTAAAGCAGTAGTGGTTTAGTAATTTAAAGAGTAGTTTTGGAGTTTAAATATATATGTATATATTAATTAGTATTAGATTAGGTTCTTATGTATATGTGCTGCCGAAGCAAACACTAGATTAGGCTTTTATGAAGAATTTGACTAGGAATGAGATAAATTAGTCGGGAATTTTTTTTCTTATGTAACAAAAAGAGTAATTATAGGCAGTTTAGGACTAAATTGAGTTCTCAAATGTCTCATTAAAGACTTATGCACCTTCTCACTCCCTTTCTTTTATCTTTTTGTTTGCAATATGGCTATCGAATTTATGAGATAGCATTTTTTAAGCAGGAAGGAAGAGGACAAAAAACAAAATATAGGGGGTGATAGTCTTTTCCTTGGAGGATTTTACCTTTTTTTTTTGTACCGGGGATCGAACTCAGGACCTTGCACTTGCCAGGCAGGCAGCAGAACCACTGAGCTCAATCCCGGCTAGGATTTTACCTTTTTATTTGGGAAGAATAACTCCCTTAGGACTTCTATCTTTCCAATCAGAATTATGTCACAGATATGTCACTGGCAGTGGAAAATTCGAACACTTTGCCAACATCTATCACATACGTTATAAAGAACAATGACGGTCAGAAGAGTTACAATGGATACTGAGTGACCAGAACACAAATTTAAAAGGCAGAAGGGCTGGGCTTTAAGCATATCAAGCACAGAACATTGAAGACTACCTATAATGCATATGATGACCAAGTAAGACATAAATAGGAATTAATTAATCCTAACAAGACCTAATAACCTTGCTTTATTTGATGCAGACCCACCACAAAATGTAAATAGTATACCTGAATGGAATAATAGCAGCACTGTCCGAAGTAAATAACCAAGATCTGATTTAATGTTTCCTTTTGAATTGAGAAATGCTTTCCTTTAATTATTTCTGCTTATTCATCTTCTGTTGTTCTCACTACCATTCAAATTGAATGGCATCATGCCTTGAGTTCTACATAAATTAATACAAGATTCTGATTGGAATGTATTACCTATGTGCTCATTGATAAGTGAAGATTGTCTGCAAGTCAACAATGGCATCACTGACCTGGGTTCTTACAAGAGCATAAGTATAGTGCCAACAGAGGGCTAGCTAAAGCAATGCAAAGTACAGCAACACAGGATAGACTAGGAGATTTGGGGAATTAACTGAGCATATATATTCAAGTGGGATAAACATTACACTGAATTTGGGGATAGGCAGATTTAAGTTGCAAGCAATTTTAGAAATTCAGGCCAACAATCCATACAGCCATTGTTTTCAAGTGGGATCCCTGTAGAGCAACATCAGCAACCCCTGGGGTATTTGTTAGAAATGCACACTCTTGAACCCTGCTCCAGATAAACTGGTTCAGATCATAGGAAAGAGCTGTCTAAGAGATCACTAAGAGCTCTCTTGGGGTTTAGAGGTAAAGAAAGACTTGAAGAGGAGCAAAATATGCCATCTTATATACCACCTGGAATAAGGATAATTTTGAGTTGAAGAAAATTAAGAAGACACAGATACAAGAAAAGCACTCTAGTTGCTTAACAACAAGGCATAAATCTGTTAAGGTATCCCTCCGCTCCTGACCAGTATGGACAGAAGTTAATTAGCACAAAGCACTCAGATCATTATCACCCTAATGGAGATGGCACCGAGGCATCTACACAACAAGCTTCACTAGCAAGGACTTATCTTTCATTAATTTCCTCCATATTTTTGCCTTCCCACAATTTTCTATACCTCAAAGCTTGAAGTTATTTTCTTTTGTCTTCTCACTGCTCTAAAAAAATGCTGTTCTTTTGTTAAAATATGACAAGCCCAAGCCCTAACCACCCATGTAAGTTACTCAACCTCTGACTTTCCCATGTGTATGTGTGATGCACATGCTAATAATTAATAAACTTCTGCTTGGTTTTCTTTGGTTAAGCTATCTGTGCCGGTTTTACAGGACTCTAGCCAATGCATACAAAATCAGTTTAAGGAAACTATTTTTTCCATTCTGTCTTATTTACTTTCTCACCGCTGAGAAACAGTACCAGACACCCACAAATCTAAAGGAGGAAAGGTTTATTTCGGCTCGCAGTTTGTAGAAGTTTCAGCCCATAGTGGGCTGGCTCCAAGGCAGGCCAGTATTGCAGAGGAGGCTTACTCATGGCTTTGCCTGTAAGAAGCAGAGAGAGAGAGAGATCAAGGGAGGAGGAAGAAAGAGGTAGACCTTTCCAGGCCACACACTGCCAGTGACACACCTCCTCTTCTCAGACTTTACCTCCCAATGTCATATTTAACTATAAATGCATCAGTGGACCAATCCTCCCATGAGTACAGCAGGTCCACAATCTACTTATCTTCCCAGAGCTCCCATCTATGAGCACATGAGACTGGTGAGACACCTGAGTAAATGCATAAACCATAACACATTCCCTACCGATTTCAGACCTAACAGAGTTTAGCAGGAGCTACATGTCATATGATCTCTCAGGTGAGCAGAAAATGATCTAAGAAGCTTGGGCAAAACTCTTGAGACTTGATGTCTTGGACAAAGCCAAAGCTGAACATTCTATGATGAGCAAAGGTTAGAAAAGGACTACCACCAAAGGTGACTTGCTGCTATAGCTCATGACCATGTCCTTGAATATTCTCTATGACAACCTTGGTAGCACATTAAAACTACATGGATGATTAGAAATCAAACCAATTTAAAATTTCTGAAGAGTGCTTCTAGGCTTCTATGTCCTTAAATAATTCCCCAGGGAGTTCTAAATATGCTGCCAAAGTTGAAAATCACTGCCTTTGGAGCTTTTAGGTGAGAATCAATGACTTCAGTCTAGCAAAGGAAAGGGCTTTTTTGACAGCTAGGACATTCTCACAGGAGCTAATTGTCTCATTTCCTCCTCTGTAAACTGAGAAGAATACTAGAAAATATCTGATACATCCCTGAAAAAAATATGTAGAAAACACAAGAATTTCTAACACAACATATTGAACAAATACTTATTTTTCCATCTCTCTTATCATAATGTAAGCTCCATGAGGATGCTTTATGACACTCACCCTACACCAACCAAGAGCATTATAAAGAGAATAATCAACAAAAAATGATTATATATTCAACAGATGTTTAAATTAATGTTCAGTATTTACATTCTCCAGGATTCAAATGAAAGCTAAGCATATTCTCAATCTTCTATTATCACAGATATGGTAAGGACAGCTGACCTCAATTTCAATGACCTTATATTTTGTGCTTCTTAAATTTTTTCCCCTAGAACTGTGCTGTCACTATAGTAGCTGCTAGCAGCATGTGGCTATTGAGCACTTGAAATGAGCCTGATACAAATTGAATTGTATTATAAGTATAAAATATGCACAAGATTTTGGAGGCTTAATATGAAAAGAGAATGTAAAATATCTGATGAATAATTTTTAAATTGATTATATAACAAGGTTTTGTGATGATCTTGATTGTCAACTTGATTGGCTTGAGAGTTGACTAAGAGATTAGTAAATATCACTCCTGCGAATATCCGGGTGGGTCATTCAGGCACGAATTTAGTGCCTATATCTGGTCCTTGGATCCTTTCTCTCAGGTTCTTCCCTTGCTCTCTATTTCCGGAATGCCCAGATTTGAGCAACTTTCATCTCTCATGCCCCTTCACCATGATATTTCTGTCTTGGAGCCAAGCCCACCATGGTCTGAAACTCAGAAACCATGAACCAAAACAAACTTTTCCTCCTTTAAGGTGTGTATGTCAGGTATTTTGTACCAGGAAAGCTTTCTGTCCCTGGAAAGCTAATACAGGTTTTAATATATTGGACACAGTATTAAATAAAATACATTATTAAAATTAATTTCTTCTGTTTCTTTTCATTTTTTAAAATGAGGTACTAGAAATTTTTAAATCACCAAAGTTTATTTTTTTGGTACATAATACTTTTGAGATTTGCTCTTTTGACTTGCATTCTAAACCTGTTGTACAGTGCTGGTCTAAGAAATCAACAATTATTTTATTAAGAAGTCAACTGTTTTTATTTTATTTGATATCTATGATACAGGAAATAATTATTATTAATATTTCAAAATCAACAAGTCTCTTATATTTTGAGTTAAAAGTAGCCCAGTTTTAACCATAAACTGATTACAGGGAATGAACAAGTCCAGAGTTGTTAAGATTCTTAGTAAGGCAGTAGCTTTATAAAGTCAGCCATCTATAATGACCCTTAACACATCCTTTATCCTAAAGATAGTTTGTATCTGACCTGAGTTTAGCATCTCCTAGTTATATAGGTGCTGATCATTACAGGCTTTTGGCAAGGAATTATTGACTGCATATTATTTCCCTGAAGCATCTACATCAACACTGTTTCTTTAACATTTCCGTTTCTTCATCTCTTTATAGCCATGGTAATATTGTTCAAGATACTTGCTTTTCTCCATCTAAAGATTTTTACTAAATGAAACTTTGCCAGTCTATTAGATATATTGAAATCTTATTATCAAATGTCCCTGCTTCTGCCTAGGAATTTATTTATTTATTTTTTATTTATATATTAATTGGTACACTTTAGGTATGCAATACTTTTACATTTATCATTGAGTGCTTGTACCTGAACCTGATGTATCTTAGTTCTTATTTTTTCCCCATTACCTATGCGCCCTTCACCCCCACCACCCTTCCCTATTTACACAGACTTTTTTTCCTTTCTCATAATTTTTCCTTTCCCTTCTTCCCTTTCCCCTTCCCCTCCTGCGACCCCTACACCTTTGGAACTTTTCCTATTTCAAATTATCAATTATTCATTTTAATTATTTTCATCCTTATTTGCACTTTCAGTTTCTCACACTTGAGAAACTATTTGGTATTTACACATGTGTGTCCTATTTATTTCACTTAAGAGTATGGCCTCAATATGCATCCGTTTAGCTATAAATGACTCTAGTTTTTCATTCTTGATGGCTGAATAGTACTCCATTTTATAAAAAAAACCACATCTTCTTATCCAGTTTCCAGTTGATGGGCATTTGAGCTGTTTCTAAGCTTTACCTATTACAAACTGTGCTGCTATAAACATAGGTGCACATATATCGCTGTGGTACGATTCTTTTTTGGGGAAGATACCCAGTAGGGGAATAGCTAGGTCAAATGGGACCTCTAGTCCTAGTTCTTTGAGGCATCTCCATATGGATTTCCACAGTGGTTGCACCAGTCTGCATTCCCACCAACAATGGAGAAGGGTTCCTTTCTCCCCACACCCCCACCAGCATTTGTTATTGGTTGATTTCTTGATAGCAGCCATTCTTTGTGGGGTGAGGTGGAATCTCAGCATTGTTTTCATCTGCATCTCTTGAATGACCAGTGATGTTGAACATTTTTTCATATGTTTATTTGCTGTTTTTACTTCTTTGTCTGAGAAATGTCTATTCATTTCAGATGCCCATTTTTGAATTGGGTCTTTGAAATTGGGGGGGGGTCTGATTTTTTTCAACTCTTTGGGTTTTTTTTTTTTTTGTACTGGGAATCGAACTCAGGACCTTGCGCTTGCAAGGCAGGCAGCAGAACCACTAAGCTAAATCCCCAGTCCTTTCAACTCTTTGTATATTCTTGATAGTAGACCTTTGTCTGAGGTACAGCTGCTAAAAATTTCTTCCCACATTGTAAGTTGTCTCTTAGCTCTGTTGGTAGTTTCTGTTGCAGTGCAGAAGCTTTTTAATAAGATGAGATCCCAGTTGTTGATTCTTTGTGTTAGCTTCCATGCTACTGAGGTTTTGTTTATAAAGTCTTTTCCTGTGCCAATGTCATTGAGAGTTCTACCTAACTTATCTTCCAGCAAGTTTACTGCTTCTGTCTTGATATTTAGCTCTTTAATCCACTTTGATCTTATTTTAGTGCATGGTGATAGGTATGGGTCTAGTTTTAATCTTGGCAGGTTAAAATCCAGTTTTTCCAATGCCATTTATTGAACAGGCTATCTTTGCTCCAATGAGGGTGGTTGGCTCCTTTGTCAAAGATGAGGTGGCTGAGTATGTCTGGAGTTGTTTCTGCATCTTCTAATCTATTCCACTGATCTTCGGATCTGTTTCTTTGCCAGTACCATGCTGTTTTATCACAGTAGCTTTGTAGTATAGTTTCAAGTTGGGGATTGTGATGCCCCCAGCCATGTCTCTGTTGCCTAGAACTGCTTTGGCTATTCTAGGTTTCTTCTGCTTCCAAATGAATTTTTGGATTGTTTTCTCTAGTTCTGTGAAGTATATTGTTGGAATTTTAATTGGTATTGCATTACATCTATATAGCAGTTTTGGAAGTATGGCCATTTTCACTATATTGATTCTTCCTAACCAGGAACAAGGGATGTCTTTCTTATATCCTGGTCAATCTCCTTCTTCAGAGTACTGTAGTTTTCAGTGTAGAGGTCTTTTGCTTCCTTTGTTAGGTTGATTCCTAGATATTTCATTTTTTAGATGCTATTGTAAAAGGAATTATTTCCCAAATTTCTCTCTCAATGGGTCTGCTATTTGCATATAAGAAGGCTATTGTTTTTTGCGTGTTGACCTTATATCCAGCTACTCTATTGAATCTGTCAATTAGGTCTAGAAGACTTTTGACCGAGTTTTTTGGGTCTTCTATGTAAAGTATCATATCATCAGCAAATAATGATAGTTTAACTTCTTCCTTTCCTATCTTTATTCCTTTTATTTATTTCTCTTTTCTAATTGCTATGGCTAATGTTTCCAGAACAATACTGAACAGGAGTGGTGATAGTGGGCATCCTGGTCTTGTTCCTGATTTTAGCCTGAAAGTTTTCAGTTTTTGTCCATTTAGTATGATGTTGGCTGTTGGTTTTTCATAGATAGCCTTAATCAGGTTGAGATAAAGACCTCCTATTCCAATTTTCTGTAGTGTTTTTATCATGAATGGGTGCCAGATTTTGTCAAATGCCATTTCTGCATCTATTGAGATGATCATATGGTTTTTGTCCTTGACTCTGGTAATAGAGTGTATTACATTTATTGATTTATGAATATTGAACCATCCTTGCATCCCTGGGATAAATCAGACTTGGTCAGGGTGTATGATCTTCTTGATGAGCCTCTGTATTGTTTGCCAGTATCTTGTTGAGGATTTTCGCATCTATATTCATTAGGGAGATTGGTCTGTAGTTCTCTTTTTGGGTTGGGTCATTCCCTGGTTTTAGAATCAAAGTAACACTTGATTTCTGTAAAGAATTTGGAAGCCTTGCTTCCCTTTCAATTTCCTTGATGAGTTTAAAGAGTGTTGGCAATAGTTCTTCTTTAAATGTCTTGTAGAATGCAGCAGTGAAGCCATCAGGACCTGGGCTTTTCTTTGTTGGTAAAATTTTTATTACATTTTCAATTTCATTCATTGTTATGGGGTGTTTAGAATTTCTGTATCTTCTTCATTTAACTTTGGCAATTTGTATGTATCTAGGAATCTGTCCATTTCTTCTGTGTTTTCCATTTTATTAGAGTACACATTCTCAAAGTAGGTATTGATGATCCTCTGAATTTCTGCTAGATCTGTTGTGACTTTACCTTTTTCATTCTTAATTGCATGGATTTGAACCTTTTCTTTCCTTTTTTTGATAAGGTTGGCTAAAGGTTTATTGACTATATTTATTCTTTCAAAAAACCAGCTCTTCAATTCATTGATTTTTTTTGTATCATTCTCTTAGTCTCCATTGCATTGATTTCTTCTCTGATCTTTATAATTTTCTTTCTTGTACGAGCTTTGGGTTTGTTATCCTCTTCTTTTTCTAGGAGCTTGAGGTTCTGCATTAGGTTATTTAACTGAGTTCTCTCTGTTGTCCTAATATGGGCATTCACTGCTATGAATTTCCCACATAGAACTGCTTTCATTGTGTCCCACAGATTCCTGTATGTTGTACTGGCATTATCATTTACTTGTAGAAACTGTCTAATTTCTTCTTTAATTTCCTCTATGACCCATTGGTTGTTCAGGAGGGTGTTATTCAATTTCCATGTGTTTGTGGGTGTTTTGCAGTTTCTTATGTTATTGATCTCCAATTGTATTGCACTATGGTCTGATAATATACAGGGGGTAACTTCAATTCCTTTACATTTACTTAGATTTGCCCTATGAGCTAGCATGTGATCTGTTTTGGAAAATGACTCATGTCCAGCTGAAAAGAATGTGTATTCTGATTTTGTGGGGTGGAACTTTCTGTAAACATCTATTAAGTCCATTTGTTCAATAGCTTGGTTCAGTTCTAGAATTTCATTGTTAATTTTTTTCCTAGATGACCTGTCTATTTGTGATAGAGGGGTGTTGAGGTCTCCCACTATGATTATGTTATTGTTTATTTGCTTTTTCATGTCCATTAATATTTGTTTTGTATAGTTGGGGGCATTCGTACTTGGTGCATATATATTTAGGATTGTCATCTCATCCTCTTGGATTGTTCCCTTCACAAGGATGTAGTGACCTTCTTTGTCTCTCTTAATTAGTTTTGGTTTGAAATCTACTTTGTCTGCAAATAAGATTGCTAGCCCTGCTTTTTTCTGGGTTCCTGTCACATGGAGAAATGTTTTCCATCCTTTTACTTTCAGTCTATGAATTTCCTTTTGAGTTAGATGTGTTTCTTGTATACAGGATATTGCTGGTATTGCTTCTTAGTCCATTCTGTCAGTCTGTTTCTTTTGATTGGTGAATTGAGGCCATTAACATTGATAGGTATAATTGAGAGATATTGACTCATTCTTGTCATGATGCTTTATTCTTGTTGGCTCTTTTATTTCTTATTTATCCCCCTTTCCCTTTAGTGCCTTACCTTTCATGTTGTCTTCTCTCTGTTGACCCTCATGGAGTTGTGACCTTCATTGTCTTTTTCTAGAATATTGCATAAAATTGTTTGCAGTGCTGGTTTGGTATTCATGAAATTTCTCAGGTGTTCTTTGTCGTGAAAGTATCTAATTTCCCCATCAATTTTGAAAGATAATTTTGCCGGATGCAACAGTCTAGGTTGGAAGTTATTTTTTTTTAGGGCTTGAAATACTTCACTCCAGGCTCTTCTTGATTTGAGGGTTTGTGTTGAGAAGTCTGCTGTGATTCTGATGGGCTTTCCTTTGTAGGTGATTTGTTTCTTTTCTCTAACTGCCTGTAGGATTTTGTTCTTCTGTTGGTTTTCTGGGATCTTGATTATTATATGTCTAGGTGTAGATTTTTTTTTATTATGACTAGTTGAAGTTCTATATGCCTCACTTATCTGTGTGTCCAATTCTCCACCTCTGTCTGGGAAGTTTTCTACTATTACATCTGTGAACAGTTTTTTATGCCTATTGTACTTTCTCCTGTTGTTTTATGGACTCCTATCAGTCTTATTTTATTCTTCTTTGCATCATCTAGCAGCTTTTGGATTGATTTCTCGTGCTCCCTTACTATCTTTAAGAAATCTCTGTTTTCATGGTCCTTAACTGCAATCCTGTCTTCTATATCTGATATTCTGTCTTCAGATTCTCTTAGTCTGCTCTGCATGCTTTCAATGGAGTTTTTAATCTCCTGAATATCTGTTTGAATCTATTTCATGAAAGAAATCATAAGATTTCTTTCTTATGTTGGGCAAATCATGGTTTCTATTTCTTTTTTATGCTGGGCATTCATGGCTTCCAGCATGTTTCCGATCTCATCTATTTTCTTATCTGTTTCTGCTCTAGAGCCTCTAATTATGTCTTTCACTCTACTCACCATCTCTGTATTTATCTGGGAGATTATTTCTGCTTTGAATTTTTCTAGAGCCTCATTCATCTGTTTTGTTACTTCCTGTGCTATCAGTTCAGGGTGTCCAGGTGGTTGATTATCAGACTTTTCCACCTCATTTCCCCCAGAATGTCCTTTCTGTGGTGTGGAAGCCTGCATTTGTGCCTTGCTTAATTGTCTTCTCATTTTTGTTTTTGGTACTGTCCTTGGTTTAATTCCTGGGTTGATATTTCAAAAATGCTTAATGCAGGTACCTTTGTTGATTGTGTTTAAAACCCTTGTGGAATGATTGCTTTTCAGAGGTGTCTTCCAGATATGGCTTGTGTTTAGGTTTTGAGGCTCTAATGACTCTGAGGCAATTTTATTTTCCTTATACCAGGAAGGAAATCTGATTAGATCAATCACAACATGTTAGGCCAAATGTTACAATCAGCAATACCATAGCATCAAGTCCAGCTTAGAAAATGACAATTTGTGGTAGTTATTAATCTATCACATTTAACTATGTGAAGAATAATCCCCTGTGCCTCTGTAGTGTGGGACCAGGTAGCAGAAGAGCCGGAAGGTGGGGTGGGGGTGGGGGTGGAATTGGGCCTTGCAGGCGCCCCGGCGTCTAAGCAGAGCACCGGATGGAGGTGGGGCTCCAAGCCGCTCCTGGGACCTCACCTTGCCATGGACAGGAACCAGAACACAGCCGAGGCACTTCACTCTGCTTGGCTGACCCACGAAGTGGAGCACCGGATTCTGCCTAGGAATTTAAATGCCAGGTACCTTTTTCACTTAGATCACTTATTAAGGAGGGCATGTGAGTGTGTGCCTTGCATGTGAACAACAACAACTACAAAACACAATGAAATAATATGGTGTATTATCTAATTCACTATTTACTTGTATTCCTACTTATCAATAAAGACTATCAGTTTTAAAATTTGAATTAAAATAATTGAGCTGAGAAACTGATAACATGGGTTTAAAATCCCAATAATATCGGTAAAATAAGCTTTAAAACATTCTTCATAAAAAGGAAGACCTAGTCCTCTCCACATCTCCACATTCTACGTGTTAGAAAATGAAACGAAGTGTTAATAATAATAACCTAATGATTAATAATGACCAATAGAGGCAACATATCATTATCCAACTGGAATAAAATTATTATTCAGGAAGACTTCTTAAGCAATGCATACATCCATCTTTCTGTTCATTCTATTCATCAACAAGAAGGCTTGTGCATTCTTAAGTACTTGAAACTTTCTGTCAAAGATCTTTTTAGACTGAGCATATAATTTGATGTGCTTTAAAATCCAAATGGTAAACTTGAGAATTTTTTTTGTTCCCCTCAAAGTATCAATCCATGCTTTTAAAATAAAAAATAAAATAACTTCACAGCCTTACATCTAGCAAGATACACTGTAGAAGAGTCTGTTATTAAATTGGGTGTACTCGTGTATGACACAGTCTTCAGTTTTAATCATATTTCATTGACTGTCCCCGCTCTCTTGCTACCTTGAATTTGGATTTCATGTCAAATGCAAAGAAATTTGACCACAGAGTGAAGGAGGGAGAAACCATCATCCAATTGAGAAATGGTGATAGCCTAACTTCAGGAAGCTGCAGGAGAGACTGGTAAAGGGGATAGGCCTTGCAAATATTAAGAAAGTTTAACTATCTTCCACTTCTAGTACTGTGGCATATTGGATACCCTAAACAGCTGGAGGAAATGACTAATAATCTGGAAAAAGTTTTAAATTAAAAAATTAATTTTAATATGCAACATTGGTGGCAAAAAAAGGAAAGATTAAAACCGCCAAGGGACAAAAAAAATGAAGCAAAAGCAGAAATTCTGGGATACAAGCCAGTACCTAAGCCATTCTGATTATGTCTGCCAAACTGTAGTGACCTTGCTTTTCTGTGTCTGCAGCATGTGTGAACATACAACCTAGAGCCAAACACAAATACGGAGTCTGATGGAAGTCAGCTACAAAAAGTTGACCACCCAATGGGCCACATCCTCAGAGACAGGGTGCCCCATGGAAGGGCCAGCAAGGAATCGTGCCTGTCTCAATCTTGTTGCTGGATGCATGAAAATTCTCCCCAGAGATATCACAATCAGACTTCCTTCATGTGAAGCAGTAACACAGATTCAAGTTAATCCAGGTACAGTGAGTGACCCCAGGTTGGAATAAGGAGAAAAAACCTCAGTTCCTCTGTGGAGGACATAGCTTCAGAGAACTTAAAGAAAAAGTTCCAAGGGAAAGGGGTTCATAGTTAAGAGTTATAGGGCAAAGAAGTAATCCACATGTGTGAGGGTCAGCAAAAAATACAGGAAGTAGCACCAAATTCACAATATTTAAACCGTGAGACAATGAGAAGATTAAATATCACTAATAGATTTTAATAAATAAAATAGATTAAATATATTAATGAAACCAGGGATATATAAGGAAACATAAAGAACAATCAGAAAGAACTTTTGTGCATCAAGACAATATTCTCAAATTTTAAACTCAATGGGTAAGTTCACTATATATACAGTTAGTTCATCTGCTCAGAGAATTAAGGATTTGGGTAAGAAGTTACAAGTTGTCCAAAAAGTAGTCCCCAAAAATGTATTAGTTATCTACAAAGAGTTAATAGATAGAATAAGAAAATGACACTACTCAGAAAATTGTCCTCAATTGTGGGAAGGCAAAATGAAAAACACAATAAGGTAGTAGAGATAAACTGAGAAAATGATAATAAAAAATAAGGACAGTAATAATATAAATTGATTAACCTCTTAAGAGATGATTGTCAGATTTTTCAATTGAGTGAAGTGATATTTACTAAATAATAAAATATAAAAATATAAAATGGTTGAAGATAAAATGTAGAAAAATTGTAAGAATCTAATACTACCAGAAGAAATGATGTAATTTTATAAATAACACAAAAATGAGAAATGTAAAATATAAATATTTTCCTAATGACAAAGATCACCATATATAAAGGACAGATTTAACATCAGAGAGATATGACTGTGTGCAACTAATCACAGTCTGAAAATGTATAAAGCAAAATGTTTCTAGTTAGAAACTGAATTTGATCAAGTTATAAATGTTCATAAATATTGAATTAGCCCCACATTGAAACGTAACTGATCTGAAGCTATTAAGAGAATTAATCTTCAATTAATTGTTCTAACAGACAATGAAACCATAAAAGCATATGATTTTTGAGGAGTCAGATAAGCAAGTTTAATGAATGGACATAAAAAATACTGCACTCAGTGAATAGAGAAGGCATTTTTTTTTTCCAGACATATATGGTATATTTAGGAAAATTGAGCATAATCTAAGAATCAGTCCTAATAAATGTCCCAGAAATTGACATTCAACAATATAACTCTACAGTTATTAAAATAGGGATGGGAGGGCCGGGGATTTAGCTCAGTGGTTCTGCCACCTGCCTTGCAAGCACAAGGACCCAAGTTCGATCCCCAGTACCAAAAAAAAAAAAAAAAAGGACAGGAAATGCCACTTTGTCAAATATACAGAAAATTATTTGATAAAATTCAGTAAGAAAAAGATCACCAGGAAAGATGAATTTATTGAAATTTTAGAAAACATGTGCATGTGCAATTCATATCAAAGAATAAACAATAGCAGAAATGAGTATTTAGAACAACTTTTAATAAAAAACATTACATATGAAAAACTTTGGTAGGCTAACACTATGTATATAGGGAATGGTAGCCCCTTGACTTAAGCACTAACATTTTAAAAGAAAGTCTGATGATTAAGAATAAAATAACCAAACTCAGAAGTTCAAAAAAGAAAAGAATTGCCTTCCCAATAATTAATAAAAGCAAGTAAGACAGTAAATGACAAGGAAAATAAATATACAGTGAAACATATTAAAAATGTTAGGAACTGGATCTTTGAAAACATTACAAACAGATAAGGTGATTGTAAGATTAATTTCGAAAAAAGGAGAAAGGAATCTCAAACATAAGGAAATAAATTGAGTTCATACTTGAGATGCAGCAAAAACTTAAAGAAGCATTAAGAGAATTAACCAGTAAATAGGAATAATTATATAAAATGGATTGGTTACTGATAAAACATAATTTACCAAAACTTAGGTGAGATGAAATAGAAAAAAATAATGAGTTAAAAGTCATCCTGAAGTAAAGTTGTCTTACTCAACTGTATGTGTGGGCTTTACTGAACATTTAAGGTATAGACAGGTGTAATATCTTATAAAATTTAGCAACAAATTTAAAAAGTGAGAATACATATCAGTAGAATTTATGACATCAACAAAACTAAAAGTCAAGTAAATTCATTACTCGACAAAATTACAGACCAGTCATTTTTATGATTACAAACACAAAAATCCTAAATAAGATAGCTTTTATTTATTTAATAGTAAATGTGAAGGATGATTCTAAGAACTTTACATACATGAGCTCATTTATTCATCAAAACAAGCCTTTGGATTAGGTACTAATTACCATCCTCAATTTACAAATGAGAAGACTGAGAAACAGAGTAACTTCCTCAAGAACAAGTTTTAAGTAGCAATGCTGAGGTTTGAATGCTGGAAGCCTTTCTCTAGGATCTGTGGCAACAATAAATGTTGGTAAGAGGTAGAGGAATTGGTATGCTCATACATTACTGGTAGGAATGAAAAATGATAAGACCCTTTAAAAATAATTTGGCAATTTCTTATTCACGTCTACCTTACCCATGACTCAGCTATTCTGCTGTAGGTATTTCCCCTGGGAAAATAAAACAAGTATGCACATTAGATTTATGAGCATCAGTGTTCAAAATAGCAGCTTTGTTCAGAATGACCCCCAAGTGGAAAAAAAACCCATAAATGTCAAAACCAGGTGAATAATGAAATATAGAATACTTAGTGAGAAATAGAGCAAACTATTGATGTACACAAAAATATGAATGGCTCCTCACAAGGAATGTAAACATTACATACTGCAAACTTGTATAAAACAAAATAAAACACCAAGGGGATCAAGGTATGGACAGGAGAGAAAGGGGATGGAAAAGGAATTCAGATGTGTTATGTACACATACTAACTGCACACAAGGAGTGTAAATATCATGCACTACACACATGTACTAATAAACTAAATTTAAAAACTAAAATTTAAAAGATTAAATGATGTGAATGAAAGATGCCAGACAATAGATTTTCTTTACATATGTGACACAATTTAAATTGGAAAACACACAAAACTAAGATATGATGATTGAAAACAGGACAGCCTCTAGAATGAAGGAATTAACTAGAAGAGATATGAGAGGATGCAGTAATCATCTACTACTAACAAATTGCCATAAATTTAATGGCTTTAACAACATTCTTTTAAAAAATCTGACATTTTCTACAGGTCAGTGGTTGTCTTAGTCCACTTTCTGTTGCTAGTAACACAGTAGCACAGACTCAGTTATGAAGAGAAGGGGTTCATTTAGGTTCACAGTTTCGGCCCACTGTTGGGGGCTGCATCTGGGGCTGGTTTTCTGCTGGCACAGTCCTGAAGTGGATGGGACATCAAATAGCAATGGGCAGCACCCAAGCCACCTAGGCAAAGTGGCTTTTGCAGCAGACTCACTGTCAAGATGGCCCTTTAACCTAACAATCCATTATGGTTTCTTCATTCATGAGGAAGATTACTAAGCACCTCTGAGCATCTCCTAGTGGGTAGAAAGTTCATCATGAGCTTTGAAGGGCAAAGCTATATTCAAACCATGGCATGGCATAGCTAGGGCTTCTGGTCAGTCAAGGTCACATGGTCACAAATTCACAGTGAAGGGTCAGCTGGGAGTACAGACTCGTCTGAAGTCCAGGGCCCCTTCCAAGTTCCTGTGCTCAAAAAATTCAGCTCTTTGCATCTGAAAAGCCGAAGTTCCCATTTCTTACTCACTTTTACCCAGAAGTCACTCTTAGTATTATTCTTCAATGAAAATTATATTATCAAAAGGTAACTTCATAATATCAGTAAATGTATAAAATGCTTGAATGTACAGAAGATAGGCAAACTATTTGGAAAGTATTATAAAACATCATGAGAATATAGTATAAAATAATTGCAGAAGTCAAGTGATAATGGTATTTATATAGATAGGAATATATAAATTCTACCAAGTTTTTCTATGTATTAAGAGAATGTAAACCAAAATCTCAGTAAGATTTTTTTAGGTACTCTGTATGTTTCCAGAATTTGTGCAGAACAATGGGCCCAGAACAATTGATAGATTTCTGAAGACAAAGAAGTTTTGGGTTGGAAGGGATTTCATATGAAATATTAATATGTTATAAAATTACATAAATTAAGACAATTTGATATTAGTGTACAGTTAATCAAAGAAACAAAGAGGACAATGGAGGATCCAGGAGAAGAACCATGTTCTTGTGGAAATTTAGCTTATAATTAAAGAGGTGTAAATATTTTTGGATGAAGAGATGGCTTGAGTATCCATATGGAAAGTTTGGCATAGTAAATAAATGATGATAGAATATTGATTACTCTTACTGGGAAAAAGCAAATTTGGATTCCTAAAACAAAGTATACAAAAATCATCTCCAGGTGAATTAAGGCACAATATAAAAAAGCTAACCTATAATGCTTTAAAAGAAGAAAATAATTTATTTATTTATTTAGTTCATTAGTTAGCTAGTTAGTTATGTGGAGGATGAGGTGGGGTTTCTTAAACAAGACAGAAAAGGCACTAAATATAATGGAAAAGGGACAATTATTAAAAATACATTAACTCAAGTTTTTGGACCATCATAAGATATAACATAAAAATAGAAGACAAAACTAGGAGATGATTGATAACTATATATAACTGAAAACAAATTAGAAAATTAATTCATATAAATCAATAAGAAAAAGACTAAAGCCTGATAGAAAAAGAAATTAATTAATGACACAAAAGGATTCCTTTTAGGGGAGACAATAATAGTGGAGGAGAAACTGCTCATCTCTTTAGTAATCAAGGGTGTTCCCATTAAAAATATAATATATAAAATATATATATAACACATTTACATAATATACAATATTAATATATAACATAAAATATAATATGTATGTAAATATAATTTTATATCAAATATAAGATTTCACCCTCTTGGATTATTAAAAGTTGAAAAATCTGGCATGACATATATATTTATGAAGATGAGGGAAAGTGATTCTAATATACTACTAATGAAAATATAATTTAGTTCCAACACTTGGCAAAACAGTTAAAGTTATTTTGTAAGATTGAATATGCACATATCCTAGCACCTCACATTTATACCCCTATATTTTTCTCGCAACGGTGTATATTCACAGGAAAACATGTATAAGAATACTATAGTTCTGGTTGCAATTATAGAATTAGGAGACAACCTAAAAGTCCATAAACAGTGGAATAAGTAAACTTGACATTGTTGTGTAACACCATGTGAACTACCTTCTATTAACAGATATTAAGGGGTATAACAAATTTACAATAAAAATTATAACACAAAACACAGCTACACAGGTCATGATTTAAAGACCTCAAATACTTTGAGCAAAATACTCTACAGAGGATGTATGAAATGTGTTCACTTTTAAAAGCATAAAATCAAGCCAGGAATGGAGGCCCATACCTGTAATCCCAGCACTCTGGAAGGCTGAGGCAGGAGGTTTGAAAGTTCGAGCTTACCCTGGGTACTTACTGATTTAGTGAGACTCTGTCTCAAAATAAAAATTGTCTGGGAATGTTGCTCAGTGTAAATGCTCTGGGCTCAATCCCCAGTATCACCAAAACAACAACACAAAAGGTGCCTAAAATCAGAGAGAAGTAAATAATTGTTATATATTTTATAGATACAGAGATACATATAGGACTATTAACGCCTTAATGAAAAGCAAGTAATAATTAAACACAAACTTTAGAATCTTTGGAAGGAGAGAGTAGAGTACATTGTGGGGAGAAGATACGGTGCTCTGTGTTTCTGATGTTTGATTTCTTAACCTGGGGGAGGCACACCATTACTGTGCACATGCATTAAAGGTATGCTTTTGTACACATAATAAAAATGGCATTAATTTTAAAGAAAGCCAATGCATTCTATGTGGGTGGCTGCACATGTTAAGGCAGAGGAAGAGTGTATGTTGATTTCAGGCTTCTTCTCCTTGTGGCCTAGTTTCTGTGTTTCCTGTCCTGGACTTCTACACATGCTGCTTGGGCTGCTCCACAGCATGATTCAAGGTGTACAAAGCATGCTTTCCAAGAGATGAGCACCAACATCTTCATCAGTTACCTGTTGCTGGTGGTGGTTACAAATTACCCAAAACTCAACAGTTTACACAACAATAATTTATTTGGTTTACATGAGTGCATTTTGGGCAGTGCTCAGTGAGGACAGTTCACTTCTCACCTATAACACCATAGCAGCAGGAGCAGCTGGCCTGGAGATAGAAGATCCATTTCCAAGACTGTTTCTCTGATGGGTGATGAACAGCGTTCTCAGTTGCTTCTCTAATTTAAGACTCTCCACACTATGACTTGGGCTTCTTCACATGATATCCCTGCATTCCAAGAAACCAGCAGAAGCTACTACTGTCTTAAGACACAATTCTCTAAACTACAGGAACACATTTTGTTGGTAAAAAAGGTCTAGGGATGGGACATACATACTCCACATCTCAATAGACAAATTAAAACAATTTGACATCATTCAACTTTCCTGCCTGTCTCTTTTTTCTCATTGTTATACATTCATAAACACTTCATTTCTCACTTACTTAATCAGTAATCTGGCTTCCATTAGTCCTCTACTAACTGAAACTAACTTTTTACTTCTGTCACCAGCAGCATCTATGTCAGTAAACCAAAAGGGCACTTTTCAATTCCTTTGTCACGTCAGTGGTGCTTGACACGGCCAAATTCACTTTTCTGTAAAGTCTCTCCTTGCTATTTATGACTCTAAGACTCCCTTGATTCTCTATCTACTCATTTCTAAGCAAAGGGTCACACTCTTACTAATATGGAGCATAGTTCATGAATGAGTCTAGTTAAAGTAGTCACTTAATGTCTATGTGGGGAAACATACAAAAAGTTCAAGGAGAGAAACTCAGTTTTAAGTAATATCAGTTAAAATTTATCAAACATTATTTTCAACTTGTCTCCTGAAAAACAAGTTGCCATTTAATAATTCCATTGTCTACTCCTGTCTGTCAAATTTTTTTGTTTGTGTGCTAGTTGGTAGTCAAATTCAATGAGAGATTTAAAGTGTCAAAGCATTTGATTGAATTCAGAGGTCTTGAATTTGAAATTATTGTCTTCTAACTTGAAGGTTTCTAGAAGGCAGTAATTCTTTTGGACCAGATTCCTCACCTTCAGAAAGAGGCCTCCACTTCCTGAGGTAGCAATCACTAAGAAGTTGAGCAAGAACTTTGAAAGGAAGTGGTATTGATAATGGTCTTATTCATTCATGCCAAAGAGGATACAGAAATACTGCTTCTACTTCATACCCTTGAATGTTTACTTGCTTATGTATTAATTTGTTTTTCCCATAATGTTCAATACAGAAATATATTCAATGATAATAAATGTGAGACAGTGATAGTCTATGATCTTTATTTAAAACAGGTTCTGTGTTTCTACAAAAGGTATTCTTTTTTTTCTTAAAAACATTATTTTTAATGTAAAGTAAAATTAGGCAAGCTTATAATTGGAAAGAAGGAAACTAAAATATGTGAATTTACTGCACTTAATGAGAAACATAATTTCAATCAGGAAGCAAAGTGATATATCTACTTAATACTGACACCCATTAACAATATTCAACAAATCATTCACACGTTTTTATCGAACATCTTACCTCATACTTGGATGCACTGAACAAAAAAATACATGTTCCTAGCCCAACTAAAACTCATCTGACAGTCTTTGGAAATCTTTTGTTTAGATGAAAGGATTATCTCTCTATGCTTAGAACTTTGAAATAGACTTTTAAAAGTTTTTTTTCTTTTATAAAGAGGTTCATAATTATTTGTGGAATGTTCTGATTAATTAATGATCTATTCTGAGGTATACTTTTAGATTTTTATTTTTTCCTTTATTTTTGCCTTTGGAAATTTTGCTTCATGGTGGAAAATCAAGAGATTTTAAAATAAAAAATATTATGTTAATAATATTAGTGCTGTGTCATAAAACTTTTCTTACATATTAAGAGACACACAACATACCCAAAATATTTTCTAACACAAATAAATTTATAGTAAAACAATTTCCATAAACGATTAGCATTATGTCATCTCCTTCATGAGCCAATAATGAGGTCATTCTTTAGAGAAAAAAAAAAAAAAAGAAAATTACCTGAGGTTTTTCTAGGGGACTAACATAGAGATCTAAGTATTAGCTAGTGTGTTAGGTTTCTATGGAGAAAGAGACAAAACAAATAAGATTGAAAGGTGGGTAGGTAGACAGACAGATAAATGAGAGAGGATTTATTTGTGGCATTGGCTTTTGTCGTTATGAAGGACCAGAAATTCCACAACAAGTTGTCTGCAGACTCTAGTTATAGACCCTGGGATGTTAGCATCCATATCAGTCCAAATCTAAGAACCACCAAAAGCCAATGTTGTAATTCTCAGTTTGAGGCAGAAGCCGTGATAACGTGGGTGACTCTGGTATAACTCCTGGTGTTCATGGCTAAGGAGCTTGGAGTTGTGTTGTCCAAGGCAAGGAGAGGAAGCATTTAACCCTGCTCCCCAAGATACGTAGGTAGGTAAGCAGACAGAGAGATAAGTTGTTTTCTGTTTTTTGCTTTCTCTGGGCTGGTTAGACGGTACCCACACACATTGAGGGTGGATGAGTCTCCTCTAATTTGGCCACTGGGATTCCAACACTAATTTTCTCTGCTATTGTACCAGGTTTCTGGGCTTTATTGTATTGACTTTTTAGCTCTTGTGAGAAAATATGGCAGCTGTACAAATTGGAGCTAATATTTGCTAGTCCCAGTCATGACATTCATAAAGATTTATTTTAACTAAGTTAGAAAATGCACTAGTTTTTTTGTTTGTTTCAACTATAATGTATCCCTACTTATTTCTGTGACTTTCTTTCTCTATAAGAGAGGAGGTTTATAAATTACATTTCCCAGATTCTCTTCCTTCTAGGATTCTAGTTACATTTCATATCTACTGAAGAGTTGCTCAAACCTGGGAAGAGATTTAAGCAGGGGCTCTTGTGGCAAACTCTGGGCACTGCCCCATGAATGGCTCCAGTGAAGGCTCTCAGCCCTGGGTGGGAGATTGCCACAGTCCCTGAGTTCACAGTGATGTCCTGACTCAAGAAACTGCATCTAGAGAGCTAGTGCTGCCTTCCCAATTCTTGAATCTTTACTCCAGTTGTTCCGAACACACCAAACTTCTGGAATTCTTAAATTCCTTTTTGATATTAATATTCAGAATTCCCCCTATTTTCCTGAGGGGACTCTGACTAAAAAAAAGGGGAACTTCTGGCTTGTACACTGTATAACTTATTAGCAGTGACTCCCTCTTCATTTTGCAAGAGGCCTCACTAGAAATATTGGACAACTAGTCACAAACAAATGATAGTGTCCATATGTGGGTGCTCATTTGTGCCTCTCTGATTCCTTCTAAGCTGGATCAAGACAACATTTTGTTTACTTTAAGAGAAGTATTTATTTATTAAAACTCATGTAACATAAACTGATCATTTTAACCTTTTTATTTACTTATTTTTGATAAAGCTAGGGATTGAACCCAGAGCCGCGGGCATGCTAGACTAGCACACTACCACTGAGCTACAACTCTAACTACCTTCTATTGAGCTACATCTGAAAGCCCCTTTAAATATTTGTAAAGCATGTAATTAATTGATTCTTGGTACATACACAATATTATACAAGTATCTTCACTATCTAATCCCAAAGTATTTTAATCAACGCCCCCTGCTCAAAAACCTCCATAAATATTCCATTCCTCACCTACTCACCATCCCCTGGCAAGCACTAATTGACTTTGTGTCTCTATAGTACTAATTGAATTTGGACCTGTACTGGACATTTTATATAAATAGAAGCATGCTCTATGGCTTTCGATGGCTGGCTTCTTTCATTTATGTGTTTGCAAGATTCATCCAGTTGGAGAATTTATCAGTACTTCTTTCTTGTATGGCAGAATCATAGTCTATTCTATAGATCTACCACATTTTGTCAATCCACATATTATTTGATGGGCATTGGGGTTGTTTCTATATTTGAGCTATCATTAATAATGCTTTTGTGAATACTTGTATACACAATTTATAAGTATATTTTTCAGTTTTCTTGGATGTGAATCTAAGAGTACAATTACTGGCTCATGTTCTAACCCTATATTTAACTGTTTGAGTTAAATAGCTCTCTACGGTGGCCTCATCATTCACAAACTTACTAATAGTTGTTATTTTCATATATACCTATATATATGAAAACTGGTATGTGAGCTTATCTAAGTCACCTGATAGGCATTAAGCAGTATCTTCCATCTCATGGTTTTGATGTGCACATTCCTAATTACTAATAATGTTGAACATCTTTTCATGTATTTATTGATCATTTGCCTATCTTCTTTGAAAAGATAACTATTCAAGTACTTTGCCTATATTTTATTTTTTAAATCTTCTAAAATTTTTATTGGTACATATCAGATATGCATAATGATAGTATTCATTATAGGGAATTTGTACCTGTATATGGTGTATCTTGCTTCTTTTTTTCCCACTGTTTAATCAGGATGATTGCATTATTCAGTTCTTCCAGTTCTTTATATTCTGGATAATAGATCCTTATCAAATAAATGTTTTATAAAGATTTTATTCCATTCTGTGTGTTGATTTTTTCACTTCCTTAACAGTGTCCTCTGATGAGAAAAAGTGTTTTATTTTTTATAGAGTCTATTTATGTCTGCTGACTTTTGTTGTTTGTGAGTTTGTTGTCATACTTAAACGTGCTTAATTTAAGGACAGAAAGTAAAAGTTGTATATTTTTATCTCCTCCAGTTAGGTATTTGATTCATTTTGAGTTACTAATTTATTTTTGTGTAACACTGCTTCTTTTCTGTAGTATTGTTTTGTTTTCTGTTTTCATTCTCTCCATTAGTGCAGATAATTGGGAATTAATTCTTTTCTGAAATCCTTCAGTTAAGGAAGCTTTAAGCAATGTGGAGTCAATCCCCAAAATACTAAATTCAAGAATAATAACTTTAACAACATAAAGTAGTTTTGATTCCTCTTGAAATAATAATATTATAACACGTGGAGGTTGAGTTACCCTTTTTGCTTCTATAAATTTTTAATGCAGTTCAGAAACACAACATAAATATTTTTAATACCTGTGTTTTTCCTCTTACTACTTGTGTCCTCTATTTTAACCTCCTTCATCTCCCCACCAAGACTTTTTGGATAATACTTTTGTTGTTCTTAAAAACACTTAAATTATGGTCACATTAAAGCTGCTTGAGAATATAACACTTTTATCCACAACGATCCTGTAATCAGTGTTAAAATGTGTTATCTCCTGTGAGCAGAAATATAACGTTAGACACAATTTCAAAATCTGTTGAGGAATGGCATCAGGAGAGCTCCATGGATTTCCGAGATCAGGGATTATAAGACTTTTCAAGGGCAACAACTGTATCAGGAGGTTAAAATTCTCTCTCTCAGGTCAATCTTAGTCTCTGCAAAATACCGCAGAACATATAAAGGACCTGTATATGGTGAATTTTTTAAACAAATGTATTATAAAAGCCAGTTCAATATAAGACTCCTTTGTAATCTCAGATTCTTATTAGCATGGATGGTGTGTTTCTGGTTTGCTTTGTGAGTGAGTTGTCTTATGTTAAAGCATTTTTAAAAGACTCTCCTATTTCATAATTGGTTTAACAAGAAGTTTTTTTAAAAAATGTGTTTATATATTAGAGAACATAGACATTTCTAAAGTAGTTGAAATTCATGCCCAATCTTGTTAAACATAAAAATCCAAAGCTTTTTTTAAAATGTTGCTTGAAATTTCAGAATAAATATATATTTGTTTTCATGGGTAATTATGATATTTGAAGCATTTTTCAATCTAGATTGAAAGCCCCTAGTCTTCCTTTCTCCCTATTCAAATCCCACCCACAAGATTCTTACTCATTGTACTATACCTAGAAATGGTAACTTTCCCAGAATTTTGGGTTTAAAAAAAAATCACTGCTCACTTACTGTATAAAATGCCTATTATATCTTTACATTTTATAAATCTAGGAATTTCCACCTCAAGTCAGACCCAAGGGGCATCCAGCCAGTGCCCTGGGAATGGAAGTTTTAAGCATTGTTGCCCTGCAGGGCAATTTCTCTCAGCCTCAGTTTTACCAATTATGTACACCCACATTTTTGTAAGCAACCATTTTAAATGCTATCTCTAATCTCTCAAAATCATTTGCTTATTACATCCTAAAGTTCTGAGTATGAGAAAATAGCTTTAAAAACTTATTTTAAATATTCTCTCTCTTGGTCTTTCCTTTCCTTTTTTCTTCCTCTTTGTCTTCTTTCTCCTCTTCTTCCTCCTCCTCCTTTCTTATGCTTCACCTCTTTATTTTCTTCTTTTCCTTCTTCCCTTCCCCCTCCTCAATTCTCTTTCTTCTTTTTGGTACTGTCCACTGAAATTAGAGCCTTTACATTGAGTACTTTTAAAATTTTTAAATTTTTATACAGGATCTCATTGGGCAACTACTAAGTTGCTCAAGCTGGGCTTTTGATCCTTCTGCTTCAGTCTCCCCAAGTGCTAGGATGTAAACCATGTCCCATCTGCTATATATTCTTCCTCTTGCTAGGTCCATATTTGGAGAAAAGGAATACTCTAATTGTATATACTCTGACTTGGAAATATCTGTAGAACATCAATTTGTGGTAGTTCATCCATCCATGGAAATTAATATGAGAAAAAGAAATAATATTTAAAATGAGAAAAGAGAAAGGCCTAGAAAAGGTCCCGGTTTGGGGATGGAAAAGACATTAACATACACATAATGAAGGGAGGAAGTGGAGCCAGCAGCCAAGCTGAGAAAGAAGGGTTGAGGTGAAGGAAGAATACTAAGAAGGTGAACTATCCCAGAAACCGAGAAAGATGTAAAACAAAAATCTCAAATATTCAGAAATTAAAAATCAAGGATGTAGTCAAATAAACAATTGTAGTTTCTATTAGATTTGAAAATTGGTACTATTGATAACTTTCTTCTGGAATGCTTGTAGCAGATTCTCAGAGGTAGATTCTGAATATGGTGGCAAAACCAGGAAAGGAAGACAACAAGCTTAGATTATTCTTCGTAGGTGCTGACAATGAGCACCAGATCCTCCTACTCCAGCCTCCCAGAACACTGAGATTACACCTGGGTGCCACCATGCCCAATCAAGAGAAGCCGTGTGTGTGTGTGTGTGTGTGTGTGTGTGTGTGTGTGTGTGTGTTTCATCACTGAGGAGTGAACCCAAGGCCTTCACACCAGGGTACATCTGCAGCTTCCCTCCCACTTTTTGGAGATAGAATCTCGCTAAATTCCCAGGCTGGGCTAGAATTTATGACCCTTCTGCCTCAGCCTCCCAGAATTCTAGGATTATAGGTATGTGCCATCCTGCTTAGCTAAGAAACACATTTTAAAGGTCACAAGCCAAGAAGCATTCAAGGTCGCAGGACTTGGAAAGAGACATAAAGGGCTTCAGGGATAGCTCAGTGGTAGAGCAATTGTCTGGCATATGCTTGGCCCTGATTTCATGCCTAGCACAACAGAAACAAGATATTCTCTTCTTCCTCTCCTGAAAAAAGACTTTGAAAGTGGCAGAATCTTGCTGAAATGTGTGTTAATGATAAGGGCATGTAGGGAGTGGAGGAAGTTCTTTGAAGATGACCTCAAAGGGGAGGGGAGAATGTCTCCTGAAAGTGAGAAATCCGGAGTTATTTAGTTTATTTAAAAATGGCAGGTGGATAAAATAAATTCCAGGGTTCACCACTGCCTGGCTGAGAATATAGCAAATATTATTTTAAGACAACAAATACCAGTTTACTGGAGTTTTCCCCATCAACAGTGGATAACAACAGCAGTGGCTGTGAGACAGGTGAGAAGAGAACAGATGTCCAAACATTTCAGGCTCTGAAGATACCGAGCTCTTCCCCATGGTTACCAGGCTTTTATGTCAATTCTCTCTCTCTCTCTCTCTCTCTCTCTCTCTCTCTCTCTCTCTCTCTCTCTCTCTCTCTCTCTCTCTCTGTGTGTGTGTGTGTGTGTGTCTGGTGTTAAAATAAGCCTTATCTCATTAATTCCATGAATAAGCCTAAAAATACTGAGTCAATTTGGGAAAACTAAAAAGGAGATTGAACAGGATATTAAAAAAAAAAGAACAAAGGAGCCAACCATCCTCACTGGAGGAAAGATAGCTTTTTTAATAAATGGTGTTGGAAAAATTGGAGTTTAACCTGCCAAAGATTAAAACTAGACCTGTATCTCTCACCATGCACTAAACTAAAATCCAAGTGGATTAAAGATCTAAATATTAAAACAGAAATGCTAAACTTGCTGGAAGATAAATTAGTAGAACTCTCGAAGACCTTGACATAGGAAAAGACTTTATGAACAAATACTCAGTAGCACGGGAACTAGCACAAAGAATCAACAACTGGGATCTCATCTTCTTAAAAAGTTTCTGCACTACGAGAGAAACCACGAACAGAGCTAAGAGACAATCTACAATGTGGGAAAAAAATTTTGCCAGCTGTTCCTTGGACAAAAGTCTACTATCTAGAGTATAGAAAGAACTCAAAAAAATCAGACCCCCCCAAATATAAAGACCCAATTCAAAAATAGGCATCTGAAATGAACAGACATTTCTCAGACAAAGAAGTAGAAGTAGCAAATAAACATATGAAAATATGTTCAGCATCACTGGTCATTCGAGAGATGCAGATGAAAACAACACTGAGATTCCACCTCAGCCCAGAAAGAATGGCTGCTGTCAAGAAATCAACCAATAACAAATGCTGGCGGAGGTGTGGGGAGAAAGGAACCCTACCTGCTCCACTGTTGGTGGGAGTGCAGACTGGTGCAACCACTGTGGAAATCAATATGGAGATACCTCACAAAAAGAGGATTTAGAGATCCAATTTGACTCAGCTATTCCTCTGCTGGGTATCTTCCCAAAAGAATTGAAAGCATCATACCACAGCGATATATGCGTACCCATGTTTACAGCGGCACAATTTGTAATAGCTAAATCTCGGAAACAGCCCAAGTGACCATCAATTGGAGACTGGATAAAGAAGATACGGGTTTTTTTTTTTTATAAAATGGAGTACTACTGAGCCATAAAGAACGAGAAACTAGAGACATTTATAGCTAAATGGATGCACATTGAGGCCATACGCTTAAGTGAATAAATAGGACAGACATGTGTAAATACCAAATAGTTTCTCTAGTGTGAAAAACTAAAAGTGTAAATAATGATCAAAATGTATAATTGATAATTGAAATAGGAAGAAAAGGTCTAAAGGAGTAGGGGAAGTAGGAGGGGGAGGAGAAAGGAAAGAAGGGGAAAGAAAAGAACATGAGAAAAGGAAGAAATGGAAACAAAGTCTTTGTAAGTAGGGAAGGTTGGAGGGGTGAAGGGAGGCAAGAGAATGGGGAAAAAATAAGAACCAAGATACATCATGTAAAGTTACAAGATCCCAATGATGAATGTAACTGTATTGTATACCTAAAATGTACCAATAAACTTAATCAAAAAAATAAAAAATAAAAAAAGAACCTTAATGCTTGATTTATTTCCACCTGAAAGACTCAATATGGCTAAAGACTTGAGGCACTTTACAGCTGATGTCATTAAGCCTTAATGATCTGCCCAAGGCTAACAGCTGGGGAAGGGCTGAGTGGGCAGGAGAGGGAACCAGGAAAAGAAACATGGACAGGGAAAATCATGAGCACATTTCTAAGGATCCTGGATTGCTGGGGATTCACTTAGCCAAAAGTTATTTTGGAAACTAGGATGATCCAATTGCTTATTTTGCATAATATTATACCAAGTAATTGCACACTGATAATCTAACATGGGTTTTTCTCTTTGAAGAGTTTAAATGCTTTTTAAATTTATACATTAGATTTTTAAAACCTGAGCATTTACCTCCCTGTTATGGTTTAGGTCAAGAATGATCCTCCAAACTCTCATATACTCAGAGGTGGTGCTTTTGTAGTGACTGGATCACAGGGGTGCACATCTGACTTACTGTCAGGAGGTGGGCTCCCAGTAGGAGGAGGCATGTCATTGAGGGTGTGACTTGGAAGCGAATATCTCCCTCCCTGGGCCCTCTCTTTACTCTCTTCTTGTGTGAGCAACTTTCCTCCATCCAGACTCTCTAACAATGCTATTTCTGCCTTAGAGCTGGCTGACCATAGACTGAAAATATGAGCCAAAGTAAACCTTGGCTCCTTAAATTGTGTCTGGTATTGTGTCCCAGAGACCAGAAAGTGACTGAGACACACTTCATTTGAAAATTTATTATCTAATAAAGGTTATGCAATACTGTGGATCAAATTACTTGGGTTAAAAACTTCAGAAAGTAGCCAGTTTGTAGGCTGAAGCAACAGTAAATAAGCCCTTTATGCTTTTGTGGCTCAGCAACCTGAGCATCAGTACATTTTGTTGTACAAGGTCTTTATTAGGCCATAAATAAATATATATTAAAACTTCGTAAGAAAGAGCAATAGAAAAATACTCAATAGCCTAATTCTACCATATGAAAATATCTTTGATAAAATAGCTTTCAAATTAAAGTTATCATAAATTTACATAAAAATATTAAGACAATCCAGAAATCTCCTTGGAACAAGGTGGCAATTTCAAGGTAGTCACTTCCAGGACTGCATTCAGCTCCATCCACTCTGCACTGCAAGTGTGCATTATGGTTTTATTTGCTTTGGTTTTAAGACACAACAGTTTCTTAAAGCACCATATGTAGATGTGAACTCCTGCTGTTTTCAAGGTTTTTTCCTTTTCCTCCCAGGAGAGCTTCAGAAGAAAACCTAAATAATGAGCACATAGAATATGCATCTAAATGAATACATAGCATTTGAAATATTATTCATTTGTTCAACATTATAAAACCTCTCCACATGCAAAGCTCATATTAGGCCTTTTGAGGTTACAGATCCATGCAATTAAACAAATAACTTTGCGACAACTACTATGTCCCAGAGATGGATGTAGAAATGACTAAGCATAGTCTTTGTTCATAGGAATCTGATTGTGTCTTTTACATGTATTAACTTAAAAAGAAGAAAGGAAAACAATCATAATTCCAGCTATGTGCACCCACCCAAGGGTTTTTTTTTGTTTTGTTCTTTTTCCATGACTATCTGTGAATGACTGAGAAAGAATGTGAGCACCTCTCTGCTTGTGTTCGACTGCTGTTAAGATAGTCCAGGCTGGAAGTTACCAATGGCTGGGCCAAAATAAGAGAAGTAGAGTCATGAGAGGGCACATTCAGTTAATGGTTGAGTATTTATGTCAATAGGAATTGATGATTAATTAGGTAGGGGCAGTGAAAAACTGGCTTGTTACTGTTTTGAATTAAACTAACATTTGAGGGCTTTTTGAGCAGTGGCCACTTTGGGGCTCATTTACTGCTTAAAATAGAGTAACAGCTAGATAGTCTCCTAAGCAAGTACATATACAAACAGTATTTTCAACAGTATTGACAGCATCTTGGTTTTCATGGTTTCCATCAATGAGTTCTTCTGATCTGAAGCATGGCTTATATAAACTTTGAGCATCTGGGATTAAAATTCCAACTGAAAGAAGGTTAATCTTTTCTGTACTTCATTTTTATTAACATGTATACTTTTACATAATTATGTGTGCTTCTATGCTGTTTTAGGCTCTTTGAAGTCCTCCCTACTTAGTGTGCAAAGTTGAAATTTTAGTGGCTGGAACAGTGCTCATCAGCATGCACGCTACACCAGGAATTAAAATACCTCAGTGATGAGAACAGGTGGGGTCCTTTGTCATAAGGACTGCAGAGTGACTGGAAAGGTGACGCCCACTCTGAAGGGAACTTGAAGGGTGTGAGGACATTCTCAGCCTAGAGACAGAGAGGGAGGTGGACAGGTGATAATGTCAGGGAAGGCCAGTCTGGAATAGTGAATGTACAAAGGTGAATAGCTAAAATAAAAATAATGAATAATAAAGTAACAAATAGAAATTTAATCCTATGGGTTTACATATGTATGTAATATGGCGTATATGTGCATGGTTTATTGAGATGTAATTCATATATTACACAACTTGTGCATTTAAAGTACAGAATTCAATGGTGTTTGGTGTATTAACACAGTTGGGCAACCATCCATCCCCAGCATCAATACTGAAAAATCTTCACTTTCCAAAGGAAACTTACACCTATTAGCAGCCACTGCATTTCCCCCAAACACCTTCCAACCTATCCCTCCAGCATAGACCCACTCTAGCTCTTTTCTGAATCCATAAACTTGCCTTTTCCAGATACTTTATGGAAATATCATGAAATATGCAGTCTTTTGTGGTTGACTTCTTTCTGAGACAGTTTTCAAGATTCATTCATGTTGTGAAATGTACCAGCCCTTTATTCTTTTGATAGCCGATTAGTATTCAGTTGTATGTAGAGCCATATTTTGTTCATCCACTCAGCATTTGATGGACATTTGGGTTGTTTCCACTGTTTGGGTTACTATGAATAAAGCTGTTATGGATATTCATATACAAATATGTATATTTAGAAATAAAATATTGTAGTTTCATTTTTAATCTTTTGATGAATTTCCACACTGCTTTCTTTACCTTTATTTTAAGTCTTATTGCATCTGTCTTATATTATTCATTTTCTCACTTTGGGTAATAGATATTTTTCAGGAAAATTCCACTGTAGTTAAACTATTTGTTGATTGAATGTTTTATATGTTTGAAACAAACTTGATATTTAATAGCATATGGCTTTTTAACACCTTATAAGCAGTACTCCCAAAGTCATTCCTGCAAGCAAACATTACTCTGATTCCAAAACCAGAAAAGGACCCAACCAAAAAAAAAAAAAGAACTATAGGTCATCTTTTCAATGAACACAAATACAAAAATTCTCAGTAATATACTGGCAAAAAGAATTCAGCAAATCATCAAAAAGATCACACATCATGACCAAGTAGGATTCATTCCAGGGATGCAAAGATCGTTCAACATATGCAAATCAATCAATGTGATACACCACATAAAAAGAAGCAAGGACAAAAATGACAAAGATGAAGTGTTCCAAGATTCCAAAAAAGTTTTTCTTTCCAAAATGTCAGTTAAATATGTTGAAAATAAAGATAATTCAGTGGGTAAATAAAGGTGCTAAGGATATTCAAATGAAGGAGAAAGGACTCAGAGAGGGCTTTGAAGTGTGGTTTGGTTCTATACCAAATGCACCTCAGAGGATGGATAGTATTTTGTATAGCAGAGGAGATAGAGGTAAAAAAGGGCACATTAAGAGAAAAGGCATAAAATAAGAAAGTCTACCAGGTCTGTTTGGGGAAGAATGGTTTTACCCAATAGTATTTAATGAGGCCTTAAATAGGGTCTTCTATAACTTCTCTTGATATTTCAAATAAAATTTAAGTTGGGAAGCCTTCTAAGAAGCTTGAAATTCTCTGCATGGCTTTTCAAGAATCTCTTTCTCCTCACTTATCCTATTGGAAGGAAATAGAGCCCCCAAACCTCCAAAGGCATATGTTTAGAGGATGCAAGTTTATGCACAGGGAAGAGGTTCCTGTTCTGTGGCAGAATTCAGAAAGCATCTTGGATGCATGTGTTAATGAAGAGGAGAACAATAGACCCTCACATGTGGTATACAGGGGACGCTTAGGGCAACTTCCTTAGAGATGTAGCATTTTTATACTGTGAAATGTCTTCAACAATGCTTTCTGGGTGCTCATAGATCTCTTATGCTTCCTACATAGGCCACGGGATTCACATGAAATTTGAAGCATCAAGTGTCCAAGATGGAGGGAAAAGAAAGTCTATCTACTAAAACACAGTTCCCATTGAAATAACTTAGCCTTACATCCCAGTGTCCATATAGGTACTAAGAACAGCAGTGAACAATTTTCAACTTTAAAAAATGTAATGTATCATCCAAGAAACAGGAAAAATACTTCAGTGAGTAAGATCCAAAATGCAATATGTGTGAAAGCTTTCTATATTTTTCAATGGGTACTGTCTATGGAGAAAGCTGCATAAACATGATAATTAAAATTATCTGGCCAATTTAATCAACAACATACTTTTATAAAAAATCTGGACTTTCAAGTCATTATGGGTTGAGGTAATTTAAACAAATCAAATAAATAAATGTTAAAACTGATTAATTGTACTGTATAGTCTTAAACTGTCAATTATAATTTTCAGTATAAATGACATTCTATAAATTAAGCAAAATAGTAATTTTAATAACTATTTCTAACAATAATAAGACATGGACACAGTTGATAAGAGTTAGCTTTAAAAGAACCCTAAAGGACAAATTAAGAAGAAAACCACTTTCTCTGTTCATAGGAATTGAAACCATATGTAAATGTTAATCAGTCTGATTCTAACTACTTATGCCAACTGTTCATTATTGTTATACTTGAAATTTTTTTTTTCCCAGAGCTCAGTGTTTTGGATATTTACATCATATCTTTCTAAAGGTGATGCATTATTAGAGACACAGGTGAGGCCTGTATCTGTGTAGTAGTTTAGTCTTCTCCTTTCTCTACTCAGTGATAACTGTTAATCTGGATTTATTATTATTTCCATCCTTTATCATTCACTGAATCAATATTTGTTGAATCCTCTTATGATCCAAGGGTTGTTCTATATGCTGAGGAAAACAAGAATGAAGAAAACAGACCTATATTCCCATTCTTATAGACTTCATATTCCAATCAGAGGGCACAGGCAACATAGAAATGAACAAGCAAATTATTCTAACAGAGGCAATAATTTAATCTGAAGGAGCAAGTTGTGTTCTAAAATTCATCTTCATATAAAGAGTGTGCAGTCAACTCATCGGGTGGCCTCACTATGAAGATCTCTGAGTCAGGCCAGAGGGCCTGTGATTACTGCTCAGCACCTCCTGCTTATAGTGAAATCAGTATCACCCTGAAATTCCTGTGCTTTTAAAGAGTCTAATCTGGGGTGTATAGACCAATGACAGAGTCACATGAGGCCTCTAACTTGTACAGTGTCCAAACCTGAGTGAATTCACTTGGCTCACTATCAGCCGCCGACATCGGATGTCAAGCTTCTGGCGGGAGGCTGCGTGGAGTCATCTCTTCCACCTTCACTTGACCTCAGCCAGGGGCTGGAGGGCTCAGCTGCAGCGTTTCACGATATATCAGGATGCAGCAGCACCATGCCAGTCCGGCCCTTGGGCTCTGCTGAGTTTAACACACAAGTGAAAAAAGCAAAGTTACGAGAAACAATGTTTTCACACCTTTCAGATGTTTATTAGATTTCCTACTCAATATGACTTTTGAGAAAGCAAAAAAAAATCTAATCTAAAATCCAACACTACTCAGCATTTTTTAAAAAGCTGTTTTATCTAGGTCAATGGCTCTCGTCTATTTTTACATACCAAACAGTATCACAGGCAAGGTCAAAATTATACTGTACAAAACAAAAGTAAATATAAGAGATATTTTCATGCTATTTCTGGTCTGACAGGAAGTAGAATATACTAGTACGAAATTTTTGTATTTCAAACAGATATAGAACAAATATACCTGAAATAGTTCATCTAACTGATATATGAAAACTCATTCATTAACAACTATATGGTTTGTTGTCATATTTACAAATACAAGAACAGATTTAGAGCATTAATCCTGAAATCAACATTAATCATAAGTTCAGATGAGTTTTAAACTAAACAAATAAAAAGCAAAACTCGAAGCAAAGAAACCTAACCCTAACCAATTACTGGTTTTATAGTGTGCCTTTCATTTTGGAGATAACACAAGTGAGCTAATATTTATTGAGAATCTCTTTTGTGTGTGCAAGTCATTTTGCTGGTTGCCAAGGGCTTGGTGTTATGCACACATTAAGTGCTATCTTCTTTGGATGGAGGAACAAGAGGGCTGAAAAAAGATTCTGAAATCTCAGAAACTTTTGTAATAGTAGAGGTCTTACTGGTCCACACAGTTCAGTGGCTTTTCACTGAAATTATAGACCTTGCCACAGGGACTGGGAGGGCTAAATTTTTGAGAATATAAATGAGGATCTTCTTTCTTCCTTTCATATGTTTCAGCATTCTGAAGGTTGTCCAGCTCTGGGAGCTCATTTCATTTCATCTCATCCATTAGGTCTGGACTGAAAAACGAACCTGCAAATTCTGTCAAAATTGATGATGCATGGCTGCTGAGAAATTTAAATTGCTTCAAGTATGGGAGCCAGCAATGTAATGTCCAACCCTAGGATGAGATCACATCATGCGCTCACTCTTTATGTGAGCTGCATTCTGTATGCATGGGGGATAGCCAAGGCATGAGTTCATTGAAGAATAGTGAAGTGCTTCTGTTTAACCCTTTAGCTTCTAAGAGTTCAAATAGAACCGACATGACCATAGGACCACTTAAGATATGCCTGGATATAGCACTGTGCTCCACACAGCCTTTGTAATGATGGACAGGCAGTGCGTGTGGAAATCTTAGATTGCTGATTGGACTGACATTCCCAAGTGCACCATCTTCTTATCGACCATGATGATGACTGAGGCTCTCCAGATGGGTAGACTTTGGCTGCCTTCCATGAATTTAGAAATGTCATGGAATCTTGACAAACAAAGCAAGGTCACCAGGAAGAGATTTTTGTTTTGTTTTATTAGTAAAAACAATTTTACAAAAAACAGTCTGAAAGAAAAATATGGCAAATGTATTTGTAGCTCTCATGTTCAAGGCTTTCCAGTTTCCAAGAGACTAGAAGCAACCCTCAGAATTGATGGGGACTAATCATCTTGGACATGCAGTGAAGATTAAAAAGGAAGGGCTATACACAGTAGGGATTTATGAAGAGGAAGTTCACACAAGAATGGTGACATGACCTCAGCTATAATACATCCCCTTTTCCCTTCTTTTCTGTGTTTGTTTTCTCTCCATATCTAAGGTTACTGGATAAAATACAGAATAAGTATTTAAATTTAAATTTCAGATAAATAATGTATACTTTATTCATTGATTATCATTGAAAAATATTTACTGACAAATATTCATTGACAAATATATCTTGTTTACCTGAAATTCACATTTAGCTGGGCATCCTATGTTTTTGTTTGCTGAATCTGCTACCTCTACCAATAACCTATCTAGTCCATCCCACTCAAGCTTAATAGCGGGCATGGAAAAGGTTTATAATTCATAATAGCATCCACGGAAAGTATTCCCAAATGAAATAGGTTGGCCTAAATGTCTCTGGCTATTTACAGGCTCAGTGTCACTAATTAAATAATTGTTTTGCCTTCCACCTTTCTGCCTAGTGCAAGCATCCCCACACTCCCCTCTACCCTGGCACTGGCTGTTTTTGCCTTGGGTTAATGGTTTGTAAATATTGGATGAAGTGGTGAAATGCCACGTCTTCTGGAACACTACCTCGGAGGACATCTCAGTGGAGGGGAATGTGTTCAGCCTTCCAGTTTTTGTTGTTCTTTCTTCTTCTTCAGCAGACTACTGGGTAGGCATTCCTGCTAAATCACCCTCTTGGCTTAGCTCACTAATTTTTACATATGAATACTAGGGATATTAAGTGGAAACTTGAAACAAAAAAATGAAAGTATTGCTGTTTGCTGCTTTCACACATTTATGGTGAAAAAATGTTTTCAAATATGCATTGCCTTGGACCGACTCAATGAGGGAACTATAAGGAAAAGAAAAATTATCCTTATGTATTGTGTACTCATTGAGCGTAAAACTGAAAACTCTTGCACTAAAAAAATCCATGATTGATTGATGCAAGTCATGGAAATGTGTCAAGTTTAACAGCTTTCGAGCACTCTTTTACAAATCGCACATATTTTCTTCCTCATGTAAAGATTTGAGTTGGCAATGAATTATATCTGTTTTAGTCTCAGTAAATTATATAAATAACTTCAATGATATACAAAATTTCTCACTAACACATGAAGTGTTACAGCACATTTTCAACTTTACTACATAGGTAATATATAGAACATAGTATGCACCTAGAATACAAACTATGAAGTAGATATTGAAACTTAGCATATACTCAGAAAATGAGAAGCATTCTTTTTAGGTTGGAATCAAAGCCTTCCAAATGATAAGACAAAACACCACAAAGTGCCTAGTAAACCTGCTAATAAACTTGCTTTCTAAATATTTTCAAAGGGAAAGTAGTTACCTTAAAGTAACCTATAAATATGCCTGTTTATCATGATGCTTGAGTTTTAATGTTCAAATACAATTCTACCCTATTTTAAGTAATAATTTAATTTGATATGAATTTATTCTTTTCTGATTTGTGAGGTTGTTGCTAATATGTCAGCAACTAATTTTATTTTTTATTTTTATATATCTTTAACTTGACTGATTTTCCACATTAGTATTATCACTATACCTTAAATATTAGAATCTATTTCACTTGTCTGTTAAAAGAAGAAAGCCAGGGCTGGGGATTTAGCTCAGCAGTTCCACCGCCTGCTGCACAAGCACAAGGACCCGAGTTCGAGTCCTGGTACCCCCCCCAAAGAAGAAGAAAGCCAACTTATTTACAATTTCCCTTAGTATTTTACTTAGAATAATATGTATGCTACAAATATATATTGAGCATATACCATTTATTGTCTGTGTTGAATTTTTTTATCTTTTTAAAAAACTGATTTAAAGTTCTGTTTAAATGTACTTGTACTAAATAAAATGATAAATGTGAATATTTCAGAAAGTTGTTTTATATCTCATATCGGCTCTGTTATGTGTCAATGCTAGGCAGAGATAAAATATCCAATACAAGTGAACAATAATTTGAGGTGGACATAAAGGTCAGAGACCTGAGATAAAAAGAGATGATGGTTTTGTCTGATTCAGAAGCGTTTTATGGTCCTGTGGGCACAAAAATGTAACACAAATGTTTAGTTTTCACTTTTTTGTGTGTTTGATTTTGTTTTTCTTCTTCATCACAATTCTTATAAAAAGAAAAGCAGGGGTGAGACAGAACAAAACTCAGCAGAGATACTGAAAATAAAAACAGGCCTACAGCCATACCACCCTGAACGTGCCCGATCTCGCCTGAAAATAAAAACAGAACAACACTTCTGCTTGGTTAAGTGTAGGTGGGCACGTAGGAATGCTTTACTGAAAGAAGTTCACACAAACACACACAAACTGTGAAAGTTCACTCTTCCCAAGCCATGACATTGTAGACTGCAAGGGAAAGAGCTTTGCTTCTTAAAAATGGTTGTGTAGAAAACCAAAGTTAGATAAATAGTAAGTATGGCCTCTAGGAATTCATTAAAACATTCCCGAATTGTGCTTAGCTGATTTTATTTCTTCATGTCTTTCTCTTGCTGCATATAATCTTGTGCTACAGAGTTGATATAATACCATACCATTACCCGAGCTTACAGAAGTGCCCAGAAAGAACTATGAAGAAATTATAGTTTCACTCTGCAAGCTTAGACTTCCATTTAAAAAACTTCCAGAAGCAATAACTGCATAGATGGCTTTTGAATCTGTTACTCCCCTCTCAAGCACCTCTTGCCCACTCCCACAGTCCAGGTCTATACTTTTGAATGCTTGTCAGACATCCCTACCCTGAATCTGAAATGTCTGACATTCAGCTCACATCTTTGTCTATCACCTGGTTTTCCTGAAATGTTCTCTTCTCTGCCCTAACCCTTCTGTTTCTCACCAGGATGATTCTCCAGCTTCCTCTTCCTGACCTCAGCTCCACCACCCCAACGTGTTTCATCCTCAGGGGTCATCACTGGAATTCTAGAACGTTCTTGTCAGTCATCCTGACTCAAGTCTGAGATGTGAACATTCTGATTTTCTGGATGTAAAGAACAAAACACATTCTGGATGTGCATTTTGTTATGAAACAGATAGCATAACTTGTACTTACAATTATTTCTCAACAAATCACTAATTAGAGTTAGGATTTTTTCAAGGGATGATTTGTATGGCTTCCTAAAGAGTTTCTTCTACTTGATAGAAAGGTTTGGCATGCCTCATTTCAGTTCACCAAATTTTATTTAAAACTAAATAAATTATACCAAAACATTTATTACAATATTTTGATGAACATTATACCTAATAAAAATAAATTATATTATTTATGAAAAAGTTCCATCTTCATAAATATAACATGATAGAAAGTGAAAAGTGATAATATATTCTTTCAAAATACTGATTAATTCTATTGAAGGATGTGAACATTTAAATAATAAGGAAGGACCTCAATACTGTGACATAAAAATATGAAGATTAATGGAACAGGAGAAATCATTAAATTTCCACCCCACAATAAAGGTTTTCTACAGTGCAGAGAGTTGAAGAAAAAGATACCACATATGGAAATACAGGGCAGATTGTCAACTTGAGAAGAATGTTTATTAGAAAAAAGATGTGATTATTGGAATGAGTACAGTTTTTATTCCAAGAGCTGAATGAAACTTGAGGGATGACTAGTATTTTAAATTTCTAACTTCAAAGACTCTTCATAAAATGGAACATGTAGACAGGTCAATAATTTACAGGACATATACAGTTAATGAAAATATTTCTGGTCTCCTTTAAAGAAGTTCCAAAAATCTGTCCTTCTGCATGTAAGAATTTCTTATTCTCATCCATAATAGATATAAGGCCAGTTAACATTTAACTGGCACACAATTGCAAAGCACTTTGCAAATATAAAATATGGTGCAAGTGCCATAGAATCCATTACTTCATACTCAATCCTTAAGTAACAATTAATGAACAATGTGGAATTATAGAAGAGCTTTACTAATGGAAATTTAACTTCACTATGGCTTTGGAAGGTTTCAGAACATTACATAGTTGTTTAAAGTCAAATTGAATTTTAATCCATAGATTATTTATGTTATTTGGTTGGATTGGAATAGACACATATAATATATTTCACACATAAAATTATATATGTATTATGTATAAAATCTTTTTCTTCCTGTATGAGGTAATAATTGTCATTCCAGGATTTATGTATTTATTGACTCATGACAAAACAAGAAGCATACTCACCATGCTGAGTGTTATGTATAATTTGCATAGATTGAGCCTCTTTGAAACTGGTACTGGAAAATAATCTTTTAGTTAAAGAATCCTAATTTTTTTTTAAGGTCAAAGTTTGAGGAAATGATCAAAGGGCAATGGAAAGGTTACAAAGCTGAAGATTGCTATGGTGTGATCCAGAGCTCTAACCCTCACACCAGGCAGGGGATAGAGTTGCATCAATTGCACTGATTCTCTCTCATACTCACTGATTCACATCAGTTGGACAGGTAATCTTAGCATCAACAGTTATACCTGTTTACAGTGCCCAGTGCTTTGGGTATACTCTTGTTCTCAAGAAAAATGTAGGAGAAAGTAGATACAACCTCAGAGACTTTATCAGTTCTCTGAACTGCTGAGTATTTGCAGGCATAAAAGGTAAAGGTGAATTTCAAGAATGAATCACTTGAGGCATGCTGTCCTTCGAGTGAACCAAACAGACTTCAAATTGTGCAGTCCTCATTATTTACACCGAGAAGCCATGCTCATCAGGTCTAAGAAAAAAAGTTTAGTCAACTATCTTCCACTGCTTTTGATATTTTGGTTGTTAAGTAGATTTTTAGATACTGCTAATGATGGTAATTTTCTTGGAATTTAGTTGGCTTTGTTGCTAAATTGAATCTTAGTTTAGGAATTCTTCCATAATTGTTTTAGGCCACAATTCCACAACTCTCCAAAAGAAAAGAAGAAATGAAAGCATTCTGTTCAACAAAATATCCCAAGCCTGAAATATTTCAGCAGCATCTGACCCAAGTGATTGTGGAGTAATTTACTGGTTCATTCCATCATTTATTCATTCAAAAGACATGTATAAATTGCTACTCTTCCCAGCCATTGTGTAAGAAAGTAAATATAATGGAGATGTGTTGGGAAGTTCATGGTGGAGATTAGAAAATAAACAATTATCCTACAATTGGACAGCTGGAGAGAGCAGTTTATGTATAATGAGAGGTCTCTAACAACCTGATAGGTTAGGGGTGATCAAGACAAGTTACTTTGAATGAGTAAATTTCAGTTTCCATGCATAAGACAGAAAGGATATTCTCCATAGAAGGGCTAGAAATGCCAAGATTCAGGCAGAAGACAAAATTATAGTGCACACAAAGCTTGTGCGTGGAATTTAGAACATACATGGAAGTGTTGCAGAAAATATAGCCACAGAGACAGGCAGAGATGAGATCATGAAGGCACTTGGATGTAATATTAATGAGATTGAACTTTATCATGAAAATATTGAAAAGACACCAAAGAATAATTGTTGAATGGATAAATGAATGCTCAAGTGAGACAAGAACACACTTAATGAATTTCCAAATGGAAATTACAATCTTTGGCATTCTTGATACTCTTATCTGTCAAATATAAATATATATGCATGTATGTTTATAGATACATGTGAGTGTTTGTGTGTGTGTATATTTGAGATTATCTGTATACTTATTAAGGAAAGCACTTAGTTACAATAGTGTCCCTAGAGTAAGGCCAGGCACATGGCAGATATTCAGTAAAAACTTGTTGATGGAAAGTATGAATAAACGTGCTTTAAACTGTGAAGTAATGAGAATAAGGAAGCTATCTTTCAGACAAGGGAATGGAAACAGTATGAGAAAAGAGACACCTGGAGATGATTATTGTAATATAGTGATTTGAAGAAGAAATTATGACAGGCTGACTTAGGAGATCTGAGGACTGAACGTATGGATTTGAAAGACCTCAACTGAAGTCAGGCATGTCTAATCCCAGCACTCTGGAAGGCTGAAGCAGGAGGATCCCAATGTGAACCCTAACCAGGGCAAATTAGCGACTTAGCAAGCCTTTGTCTCAAAATAAAAATTAAAAGAAACAAGGCTGGGGATGTAGCTCAGTACACAGGTACTGAGTTCAATCCCTAGTACTGCAAAACATTAAAAAAAATACAAACCTGATTGACAATGAGATTTGGAGTTAGGAAGCAATCAAAGAGTGTGGCTTTTAGATTTCTTGGTTGGATTAATGAATGAATGGCAGGATCTCCCTCAGAGAGGAAATCTAAGAGGAGAGACAGATATGGAATGTGATAGCAAAATTTTATTTTAGACATAATGATTCTGAATTCCCAGTGGAACATCCATGTGATGTCAAGAAGGCAGCTTTATATGTAGTGTTGGGGAGCCTGAATATTAGGTGGTAGGTGAAATTTAGGGAGTAGATAGTTTCTCAAAAGTACTGCTTATGAAAGAACAGAACTGATCACAGTACCTGAGATGAGCAGGACTCCACGTTTTCTCTAATTTGGTTTTGAGGTCTTTCTCATGAGCATGTTCCCAAGCTCTCTATCCCTGCCCTGACTGGGAATCTAGAGACTCTGACTGTGGCATTTACAGCATGCCTTTCTTAAGATATTTCTTTATCTTGATGGACAGTTTAATGCCTAAGTGTCCCAATTCATGAACAGTTGTCCATTTCTCAGGGAACTTGTTTATACTGGTAGATGCCCTCATGGCTCTTGTCTGACCCATGTCCATTTATTTCCACCAAGATCGTCAGTGCAAGGACAGCCCAAACTGGGAAACAAGTGAGCTACCATGCTGGGCATGTGAGGAGACTCAACAAAACACATGAAATAACAAGTAGCTTATTACTCGTAGATCCCCCAAAGAAGAGGAGAGCACACTCTGCAGAAGCACTGGGAAGGGGGAAACAGTGGACATGCAATCCAACCAGCAGGAGGAGAGGGAGAGGGAGGGGGAGGGGGAGGGGGAGAGGGAGGGGGAGGGGAAGAGGGAGAGAATATAATGGTCCATGGCTTCTGTCGGGGTCCAAGCCTTTCTTTCCCAAGCAGGTTTTTACTGGGGCTCTACTGTGGATTTAGAGCAGGCAAATGTAAATTGCATGTAAACTGTGACTAAGTGGTGTCTGCCATGGCATATGTGTGTGGTTTATGTAGGTTGCGGGCGAGTCGAGTAGGTTGTGTCTCACGGTCCAAAGAGAAGTGGTTGCCAGGAGGTGGTTGTTAAAGCAGATATCGAGGCCAACCACCTTGAGGAACAGGGAGGAGGCAAAGAACCGGAAACTGTGTCAAGGATAGCAAAGCCCTGTTTCTAGTACGGGAAAGTTACATTTATATCCAAAATGGAGGTCAAAACAACATAAAATTATAAGAATTGCCTACAAGACCCCATGTGGGAGACAGAAGAAACATGTAGAGAGCTAGGAAGAGAACTGAGAAAGTGTCAGGCCATTGAAGTTGAAGAAAAAGTAGATCAGTTTTCCATTATATGTTTAACACACACACACACACACACACACACACACGAAGAATGAAACAAATACGTAATTTGGGCTTCTTGGGTGATTACAAAAGTCATAGAATAAAAATCATTTGTAAACAGATCTTCACATGGAAAAAACCTAATTTGATATTCTCATCTTTAATTCAGGAATTTTTAATTCTGTTCCTCTAATGGACATCAAAAGCATATTGATGATAAACTTGCCATGAATTGTGTATAACAGGGTTACAAATGAAGTTTTTCCATCCCATTAAAGCTGTTTACCAAAGTAATGACACCAGCATTCCTTGAGTGAACATAACATCATAGGCTCTAAAAATTTTTATGAGCCATGCCATTTTGTTGCTTAGTCTTGAAAAATAGTCTTTGCTGCAAGAAACCAGTTTTCCCCCATTTTGCATAAAAGGAAACTAAAGCACAGTTATTTAGCTGGCCCATGGAAAGGTTGGGATTTGAATGCAAGGAGTTGAGATTTAAGGACTATATCCTTGACCATCATATAACACTTTCTCAGCATATTATTAGCAGATTATTGATTAACACATTCCATAAAACCTAGTAGTTGAACATTTTTGAAAGGTATACTCATTTAGTACAATAGTAATATATATGCAGTTACATATTCTTTGTGATGCTAGACAATTTAATTGGGAATTAGCTTGGCTAAAGCTTAATTTTATAAACTCAGAGGAATAAAAAATATTTCCAATTCCAGTTAGATAGGGGGAATATATTCTAGTGATCTTTTACACGACATGATGACTATGGTTAATATTATACATTATATACTTCAAAATTACCAAAGGAGAAGATCTTAAATATTCTTACTACAAAGACATGATAAGTATGTGAGAGAAGATATATTCATCAGTATGATGTAATCATCCCTCTATATACTTACATCAGAACATCATATCAAACCCTTAAAATACACAATTATTTGTCAATTAAACATACAATTTTCAAAAATATTAAAAGTAAAATTATAGATAGATTAAAAACTTTAAAAACAGTTACCAGCTACCTATCAAAGTGTAGTATGTAATTCTTCATGCTTTCTTATATGGAGTCCAACTCCATTATTTAAATTTGGATTCTTTAATTACTGTTATTGCCTAACTTTGCTTATCATTGAAAATGAGTGTCTGACTTGTTTTCAAGATGAGTACAGTTCTAACAGATGGAAAAGTGCAAATCATAACCAGAGGATAAATTAATTTATTAGTATCCACACTGAGTTGAAAATCATCAGCAGCATAGAGTTAGAGGTCATGTTAGCTGATGGGAAATGTTTTAGGACTAAGAAGACGGATATCAAAGAGACCTAATTCTGAAAGAAATTAAGAAATCTTGAGAATAATTTTTTAAAATAACTGCAAGTAAGGAGGCATGTATTATGTGTAGGCACAAAATATTTAAGATTGTCCCATCGTGTAGAGAAATGAGAATGTATCCTCAATGAATCTACACACAGCTGAGTAAGAACAGGTGAGTGATTCAGTAGGAAGAACCACTAATATGAATTGATAAATATTTAATCATGAATAATTCATCTACCCCAGGTGATGAATAGTGAACTGATGACTCTGGACATGAGTAGAAACAGGAGAAGAATTTGTTCATCCCAGGTTATATAGGAGGTGGCATCTACTATTTTATCATTCCAGGTGGTGTTACTTGCTTTTACATCCTGCTAATAAATATGAAGCCTGACATAGCTGCCTTCTGTTTTCAATGAGGTAAAAATTGTGAAGACAAAGCAATGCTGATCCTGCTGCTGTGATTTCTTTAACATTTGACATCGTAACTCAGGGTATTAAAAGGTGAGTGTCTTCATGATCGGCATCTTCAATGAGAGTGTTTTAAATGTCAGCATATTTGAGTACAGGACAGACAGTCTTGCTTACATCTTAACTTCTCTCCAGTCACCCAGTGACAGCTCAGATTTACCTCATGAACTCTTTGTACAGATGGTTATCAACTCCAGGTTTCTACAAATTTCTTTAGACATTATAGTCATTTCTCTTTGCATTTGTGTGGGTTAGGGGAAGATAACCTTTCTCACTGAAGGCATATTTTTTTCTGGCCTGTGTTTCTCTCCCCACTGTCCTCTCTGCCCAAGTTTTCCCTTCCTCAGACATTAACAGCTTCTTCTAGAGGGGGAGACAGCAGGTGGTGGTGATGGAGAAGGCTGTTCATATTCAGAATGGGATGGATTTTGGAGCCTTTTCTCTCTGTCTGAATATTTTGGAACTGTTTTCCATAGTTAGGAAGGAATCTTGCTTCCTGCCCCCACTCACTAACATGTCTCCCCCACCTTCCGTCTGTGAGCTTTGCTTTGTTTCTGCGATCACTGAACTGAAACCAGTTGAGTGTCAGCACTAATCCCATATGTTCATTAGCAGTGAATCTGTAATTAATTTCTCATGGTTTAAAGTTAATGAGTGAGTGTGTGTGTGTGTGTGTGTATGTGTGTGAACAAGCAATGTTTATGGGCTTTAAATGATTATTGAATTATTTTTCTTAGTTTTGCCTGCATTCATAATAAAGTGACTTTGTTTAATTTGGTTATTTATCAGTATAGCTTTTTTTCTTTTTTGTATAAACTTGCTATGTACATATTACACATTTGGGAACGAAGTTTGCTTGTTTGAGTCACCTTGTTGGTTTTTGAGACAAGAATGTTTTATTGGCCTATTAGTAAAACTTATTAAACTGTTTCACAGGGAGTTTTACCTAATTTCTCATGTTTCTTTCCAGAGAATTACAACCTCCCAAAAAAGAGTAGGAAAAAAACATAAAACTAATTCCATAATATTAAATATTACTTAGGAAAGTTTTTTTCTAAAATAAATTAGTAGAGGGCTGGGGATTTCGCTCAGTGGTTCTGCTGCCTGCCTCGCAAGTGCAAGGACCCGAGTTCAATCCCCGGTACCAAAAATAAATAAATAAATAAATAAATAAGTAGAATAATAGTTGATAGGATGGCAAACAGAAATTTCAAAACTGAAAACAGTGTTGCTCATAAGCTCATTTTAAATGTGGCTATAGACATATATACTCTCTATAAGACATACCTTTGCTTTCTGTTTTTTCTACAATGACCATGCATTCTACATGTAATAAAGTGAAAAGAAGTTCTGAATGAAAACAAAAGCATATATATCAAAAAATTAATCCTTAGTGTTTTCCATATATATTTTCAACTAGTTATGTACTTAAACACAGATTGCTCACTTACAAACATCTGTTGAAATCAAACCATTTACAAAACAATATAAGAGAGTCAAAGGCAATAAACATGGCCTGGGAGGACTGATATCCAAGCAGTAGTTATCTGGGAGGCATAAGTACTATCAGAGAAGACATACACGTGCTATGGAAGTTCATCGTCCTGTTTCCATAGCCCTTGGAATCTTCCAGAATATTTAAGCTTAATGGTGGAAAAAACAGTTAATATACATACAATCAATGGGCTTGTCATAAAGACTTAAACTATAGATTCTAGAATTTCCAGGTATTAGAAAAATTAAAGAATGACTATGAACTTTTTAACCTAAATACTTTTCCAATCATGAGTCAAAATAGGCCAAAAATCTATTTTGTCCTTTACTTGTGATTAAGAGTTTGGGATTAGAAGTCAGACACCCATGAGTTTGGGTGTGGGCTCACTGGTCACTAAAGAAAATACAGCTTTCCTGTATCTCAGTTGCAACAAATCTTTAGTAGTTTCTACTGCTTAAGATTATGGTGAGGGTTAAAAGGGAAAAAAAGATTCTAAATAATTTATCATAATGATAGGAAATTAAAATAAAATGCTCTCCACATTACCAGTATTTGTATTGTCACTGGCTTAGAGACAAATTCCTCATGTCATATTAATCATACTTTTCCTATGTGGTCCAGAAATACAAAGCCTCTGGTTCTGAAGGAGAAACTGAAGACTGTAAAGAAACGTTGAGGAAGAAGAACAATTTCCATGAGTCTAGAACTGGGGAGATGGCTGCCCATGATGGTACTCGCTGCATCAGACCCTTAACTTAGTAGAGGAAAGATTCCGCAGCTTGTTGTTGACTGCTCATACCAATAGCCTATCTTTTGGGTTCGAGTTGTGTGGGATGTACGTCATTCTCAGCTCTGGTTCTGGAGAAACTTCTTTGGCAGAGGCTACTTCAGCTTGCTGTAGTAAGCTAAATCTCATCCAGAATGCCCAAGCCACAGACCAATGTGACAGTGTGAACCCAGGTGAATTGGAAATTTGTGAGAGCCGGAAACTACAGGAGATTAATGAGGCTCCTGGTTGCACATTGATGCCAAGATCCCGAAAAAACCTGAATCATTTACTTCACCATCTGTTGCTCAGTTTTCTGTCACTATGACAAATACCTGAGGTAGTCAACTTGTAAATAGGAAAGGTTCATTTTAGCTCAGGAGGCTTGAGGATTTCAGGGCATGATTGGCTCTGTTGTGTTGGGCCTGTGATGAGGCAGCACCTTGTGGAGGAAGTCTGTAGTGGTGCAAAACTGTTCACCTCATGACAGGGAATAGAAAGGGAGGAAGATGCTCCTAGGGCAGAGAAGCTGAGCCAGTCCCAGCACCTGGAAGGAAGCTCCCTTGCCTCCATCCCAAGCTCTAGGACACAGAAGGTGAGCAGCGTGGGCACCAGAACCACCCCCCCACCCCCCACCATGGAAATGAGAAGACACATAAACAAGCCACAAAAACAGACTTCTGGATCACCTACAGCAACCCCAAAGGGAAACAGGATGGAACAATCTGATACTCAACTACCTGGATTCTCTGAACTGCCAACAAAAGAGGATCAGGGAAAAATGAAATCAGAAATAATTACTCAGATAACAGCAAAGATTGTGCTCATGGTGCAAGACATGATTAATAAATCTAGAGAGGACACAGATAAAAAAATAGAGGATCTGAGGAACATGATGGAATGCCAACATAGGAAGCAAATGGAATCCATAAAACAGATGCAAACAGATTTCCAGGAGATTAAAAATTCCATCGAAAGTCTGCGCAGCAGAATGAACCAATATGAGGATGGAATTTCAGATACAGAAGGAAAGATTGCAATTAGTGACCAGGAAAGGAAAAATTGCTTTAAAATTGTAAAGGAACATGAGAAATCAATCCAGCAGCTGCTAGATGATGCAATGAAGAATAGCATAACACTGATTGGAGTCAATGAAGAAAGAGGAAAGCATGCAGATGACATAAAAAACTGTTCACAGAAGTGATGGCAGAAAACTTCCCAAGCAGGAGAAAAGAAGTTGACATACAGATAAGTGAGGCATATAGGACTCCAGCTAGCTTCGATCAAAAAAAATCTATACATAGGCATATAATAGTTAGGACTCCAGAAATCCAACAGAAGAACAAAATTCTACAAGCAGTGAGAGAAAAGAAACCAATCGCATACAAAGGAAAGCCCATCAGAATCACAGCAGATTTCTCCATGCAAACCCTCAAGGCAAGAAGAGCTTGGGGTGATGTATTTCAAGCCCTAAAGGAAAACAGCCTCCAACCCAGATTGATGTACCCTGCAAAACTATCTTTCAAAATTGATGGAGAAATAAGATACTTTGGTGATAAAGAGCACCTCAGGAAATTCATGAATACCAAACCGGTGCTCCAAAAAATTTTAGGCAATACCCTAGGAAAAGACAATGAGGATCACAACCCCAGGAAACCCAGCAAAATGAATCCGTTGGGCCTGACAAATTAAATGCAAAGGGGGGGAATCCAACAAAAAGAAAAAGTCATGACAAGGCTTTTAAAACTTTTAACTTCATCTCCCTAATGAGTGTATAATTCAATCTTGTTATTGTACTGATTAGTATTTTTCTGATTCTAGAGTTGCACACCTTTCCTTGTGCTGTACTGGCTATTTATCATCTTCTTATGTCTACATTTTAATTGGGTTGCCTATTAATGAGCTGTAAGTGTTCTTTATATATTCTGGTCATACGTTATATGCATTGTAAATATGGTCTGTTTAAGGACTACTTTTCATTTTAATGATGTCATTTAAAGTTTTAAATTTTGATGGAATCTCATTTATCATTTTTTTCTTTTATACATCATGTTTTTTGTATCCTAGATAGTTCTTGCCTACACTGAATTCATAAACATTTTCCCTTATACTTTCTTCTTAAAGTTTTATACTTTTAGGCTTTCTTATTTAGGTTCATAGATCCCTTCAAGTTATTTTCATGTGTGGAAATAAAGGGTTGAGGTTAATTTTTTATATATGGATAGCAGGTGTTCTAGTGCTGTTTGCTGAAAACACTGTCTCTTCCTTGGCTCTTGAATTGAGTTTATATTCTATGAAATACTAATGTTAAATTATCTTTCAAAACTCAGTGGACCATATACGTGTGGTTCTATTTCTAGATTCTCTGTTTTATTCCAATGATCTATATGTCTTTCCTTAGACCAACACTGCCTTGATTACTGTAGCTTTAGAAGAAGTCTTAAAATTAGGTACTAAACATCTTCCAACACCGTTTTTTTTAACTTTTATAGGTCCTTTGTACTCCTACATAACTTTTAAATTTCAATATCCAATTCTTCATTTATAGCAAGTAGACACAGACCTGAATTTTTATATATACCTTGTGTTTTCTAATCCTGCTAAATTCAAGTACAAGTTCTAGGGGCTCCTAGAGATTTCTTAGTATTTTCTCTGTAGATGATCATTTCATCTACATATAAAGATTTTGCTTCTACCTTGCCAATCCTATCCTAATTGGGTCATTTTATTGCCAGACTATTTTGCTGGGGACTAGGTTTCAAAGTTTAATGGAAAGATAAAGAGTAAGCATATCTGCCCTTGTTCCCCACCTTAAGGAGAAGGCATTGTATCTTCTCCATTCATATAAGGAGTTCTTGCTGGAAGTATGGAGTATATGTCTTTAATCTGTTGAGAAGGTTCTGTTCTACTTCTAGTCTCCTGATAGCTTTTACCATGAACAGCTGTAGAATTTAGTCCAATACTTTTTCTCCAACTAATGACAGGATCATATGGCTTTTTCCTTTCCTCTGTTAAAATGATAACTTTTTGGGGTAGATCTTCCAATGCTGAACCAACACTGCCATCCCTATAACAAAACCACTTTCTACATCCTGCCAGATCTGACTTCCAGTAGTTTGTTTTGTTAAACAAATTTCTATCTATGTTCATACTTTTTTCTTCTATTATCTTTATCCAATTTTAGTATTAGCACAATGTTGATTTCCTAAAATGAGGGGAGAAGTGTTCCTTCTGTTTTCTGCTTTAATTGTTTGATATAATTTATCAGTTATAATGTTTATGAGCCTGCTGTTGTCATATAGGTAGGTTTTCAAGCTAGGAATATACTATACTCTCTTTAATAGGTGCTATTCAAATTTTATATTTCCTCCAGAGTTAGTTTCATTAATTTGTCTTTCAAGGTACTTCTTAGAAGTTGTCAAATTTATTTCAAAAAAGATTTTTTGTAAAATGCTTTCATATCCTTTTAAATTCTATAAAATCTGTGGTAATGTCTTCTAGATCTTGATATTGTAATTTAAAAAATGTATAATTGATATTATGTAATAGGAAGTAAAGGTCTAAAGGAGCGGGGGAAGTGGGAGGGGTAGGGGAAAGGAAAAAAGGGAAAGAAAAAATATGAGAAAAGGAAAAAAATGGAAACAAAGTATTTGCAAATAGGGAAGGGTGGAGGGGGTGAAGGGAGGGCAGGCGAATGGGGAAAAAAATAAGAACCAAGATACTCATGTAAAGGTACAAATCCCAATGATGAATGTAACTGTATTGTATACCTAAAATGTACCAATAAACTTAATGGGGGGGGGGAAAAAAGAGAGGAAGAGGATGGATTTGGGGCCACCTATGCCTTCAAGGCCGTGCCCCCGAGGGCCTGATGACCTCCCACAAGGTCTTACCTCTTAAAGTTTTCTACCACCTCCCAGTAACACCAAGCTGGAGATGATGACTTTGACATATGAGCCTTTGGAGACAACCCAGATCCAAACTATAGCACCATCCTCAAAACACAGTGGAGTGTCTCTGTGTTAACAACTTTGCTTTGTGTTAACAACTCAGAGTTACTTTGCCTTAAGATGTCTGGCAGGTACATCTGTTTCCTATTTTTAGATGTTCAAGAAGATGTCATTTCTAGCATTTTCTGTGGCATTCAGGTCCACAGGTTATAAGCAGATGCCATGTAAGCCACTAACAGGTCTGGCCCTTCAAAGTATCTTATGTGACTTCAGGGTTCTTTCTTTCCTAGTCTCAGTGTCCTTGAGGAGTGCACGTTCCAAGACATGTCACCAAGGGACAGAGGGGAGACTTCTGACCTATATCAGATTATGTGAAGAGGAACAAATCTTTATTTTGTTACACCCCTGGCAGTTTAACTTATATTTTGTTTCAACATAGTTTGAGTTTTCCTGACTTAATAGGGAGAGTATAACTTTCCAAAGGTCATAGAGAATCTTTGCAAGCACTACTTACAGAACAATACTTTTGAAAGTGTATATCAAATTATGCATTTTCCTTCCCAAAAACTTCTAGTGACTTCTCTTTATAATTAGAATAAAATCCAAATTTCTAGCATGGTCTACAACTTACCTGATCCCTGACTCCCTCTCTGGCCTGATGGCCTACATTTCCTGGTCGTTCCCTACATTCCATAAAAAGTCTCCTTTTTGAAAGGCTTTGAATAACCCATGGATGTGTCATAACTCAAGGTCTTTGCATCAGCTAGGACTTCTCACTCAAAGATCTTTCCCTGTAAATTCACACCACTGCTTATTTCTTATCCTTCAAGTTTCTGCTCCAATGTCACCTTACCCATTAATAGCACTCCTGGGAAATTTCTCTGTCTTTATCCTATGTTTATTTTCTTCTGAATCTATGAAGTGCTGCAATCAAATATTTAGTAATTTCTTTTGTCTCTTTTACTCCCACACATGAATATAAACTCCATGAAGTCAAGTACCTCATTGGATGAAATCAGAGCATCCTGTGTCTAAAACAGTGCCAGAAACCTAGTACACATTCACTAGTAAATGAAGGAAATAAGTTTGCTTATTTGTTTTTAAACTCTTAAATCCTACTGGCATTGTGGCATAAGCTCTCTGATTCCATAGGTCTATGGAACAAAAAGGAGAATATTACGAGGAAATACATTAGAGTATGGTTGTACTAGGTTGAATACCATCCCACAAAATTTTATGTCCATCTGGAATCTGTGCCTATGACTTCATTTGGAAATACGAGGTCATACTAGATTAGAGTGGATCCTAAATCCTATATGAATGTGCCAATAAAAAGAGGAAAATTGGATCACAGAGAATGTCATGGTAAGACAGAGGCAGAGAGACAGAAGTTAGGTTGCCACACACTGAAGAACGTCAAGGACAGCCAGCAGCCACCAGCAGCTAGGAAGAGGGAAGGATGGCTCCTCCCCTAGGATCCTCAGAGAGAGAGCACAACCCTGCTGACAACTTGATTTCAGACTTGTAGCTTCCAGAACATTGAGAGAATACATTTCAGTCATTTTAAATCACTGCGTTGTTGGTATTTGTTTTGCAGTAGCAGCCCCAGGAAACTGAACAATAAAACTCTGAAAACATTCATTTAAAGTTGTGTAGGTACTGGTGCAAAGAAATTAGAATCATAGAAAGAAAAAGAGAGAGCATACAATCAGTTCACTTACACAACAATTTTGTAAGACAAGGTAAAATATAGGAATAAGGCAGAAGAAAAGTCCATTTAGAAATTGTGTAGCCAGAACTCCATAGCAAATGACAAAAATAACTTAAATAAACAAATACCAACTCAAGCAACTCAAATTTAATTTATACTTATACTTTTGAAATTAACCTCCCCTTTCATTTAAGTGACAAAAAAAGGAGCTTCATCCTATATGACATTAGGAAAATTAACCTATTATTCAAGTATTTCTGAGTAGTTTTAGACCATCCTTATGTGTAGTATAAAGTCAAGTATCATGGTAGTCTAGCATTCTTTAACCAATGTGCCTCTGAAAAGTGAATTTAGACATTTCTTTATTACCCAGATTGCTATTGCCTGAATCATACTGAGACATGAAGCTTGAATAATGAAATGACAGCATGACAATTTAAAAATTAAAATAGACAATAAAATCTTCTAGCTTCCAATATCTACTGGCCATGTCAAGAATGAGCACTGTGTAAGAGACCTTGTCTCAAGAGACCTGTCCTCAAGTTAGTGTCCTCTTAATGAATCCCAGCCTAGCACCTGATGTGGAGGAGACCCGTAAGAGCCCCAACAGCAAATACAAAGAATTTATCACCAGAAATATGTGCTTTCCCCTTCAGAAACAAATCCCAGAGATCATTATTTTCTCCCTCATATAAGCCAATAGACAGAAACTTCTAACTGAAAATAATACAGAAGTTTTTTAAATTTATGGATAATCTATGGGTAAGGCAATTTTACAGTCTGGCAAAGTAAATCCCAGAATAACACTGAAAAGCTAGTATATGTTAAAAATTTCTGTGCAATAAAAATAAAAGGAAAAGAAAATGGATGTTGACCTTTACAATTAGTTTGACAGAGGCTTTTGGATCATATTAAAAGAACTTTTATATTAACAGGTATCAGGAAATATCCACATATCAACATCAGAAGGACAAACAAACTTGTGTAATGGTCTCCTCAATAGGCATGATGCAGAAAGCTAGGAGTTTATCCATAATGATAGAGACTAAGATATAATGCAGGAAGTATTATGAGGAAGAATGAAAATTTTTTTTAAATTTTATTTTATTGGTACATTTTAGGTATACAATATAATGACATTCATCATTGGAAATTTGCACCTTTACATAATCTCTCTTGGCTCTTATTTTTTACCCATTCCCCTGCTCTCCCTATGACTCCTCCATCCCACCCTATTTACAAAGATTTTGTTTCCATTTTTTCATTTTCTCATATTAATTCCATTCCCTTCTTTCCTTTCCCCTACCACTCCCACTTCCCCTTCCCCTTTGCACCTTTTCTTCCTATTACACATGATCTATTATACCTTTTACTCCTTGCTTACACTTTCAGTTTCTCACACTAGAGAAATTATTCGGTATTTACAAGTGTGTCCTATTTATTTCACTTAAGAGTATCACCTCAATGTACATCCATTTAGCAATAAATGTCTCTAATTTCTCATTTTTTATGGCTGAGTAGTATTCCATTTTATTAAAAAAAACACAACATTTTCTTTATCCAGTCTCCAGGTGGTGGGCCTTTGGGCTGTTTCCAAGTTTTAGCTATTACAAACTATGCTGCTATGAACTTGAGTGCACATATATCACTGTGGTATGAGTCTTTTAATTCTTTGGGGAAGATACCCAGCAGGGGAATAGCTGGATCAAATGGGACTTCCAGTCCTAGTTCTTGGAGGTATCTCCATACTGATTTCCACTGTGGTTGCACCAGTCTACATTTCCACCAGCAATGGACCAGGGTTTCTTTTTCCCCACAGCCCCACCAGCATTTGTTATTGGTTGATTTCTTGATAGCAGCCATTCTTTCTGGAGTGAGGTGGAATCTAAGCATTGTTTTCATTTGGATCTCTTGAATGACCAGTGATGTTGAACATTTTTTCATATATTTATTTGCTACTTATACTTCTTTGAGAAATGTCTGTTTCTTTTGGATGCCCATTTTTGGATTGGGTCTTTATATTTGGGAGGTCTAATTTTTTTCAGTTCTTTATAAATTCTCGATAGTAGACCTTTGTCTGAGGGACAGCTGGTGAAAATTTTTTCCCACATTGTGGGTTGTCTCTTCACACTGCTGGTGATTTGTTTTGCTGTGTAGAAGCTTTTTAGTAAGAAGAGATCCCACTTGCTGATTTTTTGTGCTAGTTCATGGGCAACTGAGGTTTTGTTCATAAAATCTTTTCCTACATCAATGTCTTCAAGAGTTCTTCCTAAACTCTCTTCCCAACGGTTTAGTGTTTCTGTTTTAATATTTAGATCTTTAATCCTTTAAGATTTTAGTTTAGTCCATGGTGAAAGATATAGGTCTAGTTTTAGTCTTTGTCAAGTTGAAACCCAATTTTTCCAGCATCATTAACTAAAGAGGCTATCTTTCCTCCAGTAAGGGTGTTTGGCTTCTTTATCAAAGATGAGGTGACTGAGTGTGTCCGGAATTGTTTCTGTATCTTCTAATCTGTTCCACAGGTCCTCTGATCTGTTTGTTTGCCAGTACCATGCTGTTTTTATCACAGTAGCTTTGTAGTATAATTTCAAGTTGGGGGTTGCGATACCCCCTGCCATGTCTATGTTACCTAGAATTGCTTTTGCTATTCCAGGTCTCTTCTTGTTCCAAATGAATTTTTGGATTGTTTTCTCAAGGTCCATGAAGTATGCTGCTGGAATTTCAATTGGGATTGCATTGAAACTATATAGCAGTTTTGGAAGTATGGCCATTTTCACTATGTTGATTCTTCCTACTCAGGAACAAGGGATGTCTTTCCATTTTGTGATATTGTCTTCAATCTCCCTTTTCAGAATACTATAGATTTCAGAGAAGAGGTCTTTGATTTCTTTACTTAGGTTGATTCATAGGTATTTCAGTTTTTTGGATGTTATTTTGAAAGGAATTGTTTGCCCTATTTCTGTCTCAGTGAGTCTGTTGTTCGTGCAGAGGAAAGCTGTTGATTTTTGTGTGTTGACCTTGTATCCAGCTACTTTACTGAATTTGGTTATTAAGTCTAGAAGACTTTTGGTGGAGTTCTTGGGGTCCTCTATATAGAGTATCACATCATCTGCAAATAATGACAATTTGACTTCTTCATTTCCCATCTTTATTCTTTTCTCTTGCCATGGCTAATGTTTCCAAAACTATATTGAACAGGAGTGGTGATCGTGGTCATCCTTGTCTTTTTCCTGATTTTAGTGTGAAGGATTTCAGTTTTTGACCATTTAGTATGATATTAGCTGCTGGTCTTTCATAGATGGCTTTTATCAGATTAAGTTAGAGACGGTCTATTCCAATTTTTGTAGGGTTTTTATCATAAATGCATGTTGGATTTTGTCAATTGCTTTTTCTGCATCTATTGAGATGATCATATGGTTTTTGTCCTTGGCTCTATTGATATAGTGTATTACATTGATTGCTTTGCATATGTTGAACCATCCCTGCATCCCTGGAATGAATCCCATTTGGTCAGGGTGTATGATCTTCTTCATGATCTTCTGCATTCTATTTGCCAGTATCTTATTAAGGATTTTTGCATCTATGTTCATTAGTGAGATTGGTCTATAGTTCTCTTTTTTGGTTGGGTCTTTCTCTGCTTTGGGGATCAAGGTGATGCTTGCTTCCAGGAATGAATTTGGGAGTATTGCTTCCCTTTCAATTTCATTGAAGAGTTTAAGCAGTAGTGGCATTAGTTCCTCTTTAAATGTCTTGTAGAATTTAGCATTAAAGCCATCAGAACCTGAGCTTTTCTTAGTTGGTAAATTTTTAATTAAATTTTCAATTTCATTGATTGATATTTGGTTGTTTAGAATTTTTAGGTCTTCTTTGTTCAACTTTGGTAATTCATATGTATCTAGGAATCTGTCCATTTCTTCTGTGTTTTCCATCTTATTGGTGTATAAGTTGTGGAAGTAGTTATTGATGATCCTCTGGATTTCTTCTAGGTCTATTGTAATTTCATCCTTTTCATTCCTAATTGCATGGATTTGGGCCATTTCTTTCCTTTTTCTGATAAGGTTGGCTAAGGATTTGTCGATTCTGCTTATTCATTCAAAGAACCAACTCTTGGCTTCATTGATTTTTTGTGTCATTCTTGTAGTCTCCATTGCATTGATTTCTGCCCTGATGTTTATAATTTTCTTCCTTGTATGAGCTTTGGATTTGTCCTGTTCTTCTTTTTCTAGAAGCTAGAGGTTCAGCATCAGGTTAATTGGGCTCACTCTGTTTTCCTAATATATGTATTCACTGCTATGAATTTTCTTCATAAGACTGCTTTCATTGTGTCCCATAGATTCCAATATGTTGTATTGTCATTGTCATTTAATTGAAGGAATGGTCTGATTTCTTCTTTAATTTCCTCTGTGACCCATTGGTTATTCAGAAGTGTGTTGTTCAATTTCTACATGTTTATGAAATTTTCTGAGGTTTCTTTTGCTATGGATCTCCAATTTCATCACACTATGATCTGATAATATACAGGGGATAACTTAAATTGCTTTGCACTCACCCAAATATGTTCTATGAGCAAGTATGTGGCCTATTTTGGAGAACGACCCATGTGCAGCAGAAAATAATGTGTATTCTGATTTTGTGGGGTGAAACACTCTGTAAATATCTCTTAAGTTCATTTGTTCAAGAGTTTGATTGAGTTCTAGTATTTCATTGCTTGTTTTTTGTCTAGTTGATCTATTTATTTTTGACAGTAGGGGTACTGAGGTCCCCCACTACTATTGTATTAGTGCTTATATGACTTTTCATGTCCATTAGCATTTGTTTCATATAGTTGGGCACACTAGTGTTTGGTGCATAGATATTTATGATTGTCATCTCTTCCTCTTGGATTCTTCCCTTTACAAGGATGTAGTGTCCTTCTTTGTCTCTCTTAATCAGTGTTGGCTTGAAATCTACTTGATCTGCGAAGAGGATAGCTACTCCTGCTTTTTTTCAGGTTCCTGTTGCATAGAGTATTGTTTTCCACCCTTTAACTTTCAGTGTATGTGTTTCTTTTTGAAATAAGTGTGTTTCTTGTATGCAGCCTATTGTTGGATCTTGCCTCTTGACCCATTCTGCCAGTCTATTTCTTTTGATTGGTGAATTGAGACCATTAACATTGATGTTTATAACTGATATATATTGACTTCTTATTGTCATGACTTTTTCTTTTTGTTAGATTCTCCCCCTTTCCTTTCAATTTCTTGTTGTGCCTGGTGGATTCATTCTGTTGGGCTTCCTGGGGTTGTGATCCTCATTGCTTTTTCCTAGGATATTGTCTAAAATTTTTTGGAGTGCTGGTTTGGTATTCATGAAGTTCCTAAGGTGCTCTTTGTCATGAAAGTATCTTATTTCACCATCAATTTTGAAAGATAGTTTTGCAGGGTACATCAATCTGGGGTGGAGGCTGTTTTCCTTAAGAGTGAAAATTTTTGAGCACCACAATGCCTATGTGAAGCACAAAGCAAGGGACAAGAAGAAATTGTCCTGAGGGAGAAGATATGCCAAGCATCTTTGCTTCACCAGGGAGTTCTTGGTAGTATTATGTGGATAACAGGCCTGTGCCATGTGACCTTATCTCACTGTAAATGCCAGAAGCCAGCACACCCTGTGTACTGAACTCTGTCAGGGTTGTCTAAACAATATTTTTAGAGTAAGAATAAGTCTAAAACTATTCAGGAGTCACTAAAGAAACCAAGACACCCAAACAGAAAAATTCTTCATCTTTTTAGCAATAACAAGCACATCAAGGACATGGAAAATGGTCATTGTAAAGAAAAGGCAAGCATTTGGCTTAATATTGGCTTCATCCTTAATATTTTTTCATAATCTTTTCTTTTTATAGATTTTTAGAACATTTTATTGAGTTAAATAATTGGTAGCCATTTTAACGTTTCAAAGAAAATTCAGCAACTTGTAAATAAAAAATAGAAGCAACTAGCAATCCACTACTTAGAAGCAGTCATTGGTAACTTATTTGTTTTACTTTTTCCTGTTTATTTCTATTTATATATATATCTCAATAGCTGTACACATTTGTATAGGAAAAACGGCACTGTTTTTCATCTATATTCTCAACTCTTCTCATCTGGTCACCAAGTGCCACTCACCCAACATTTCCATGTGTTTGTCAACCCAGAAACTCTCCCAACTCTCCCCTTGTGGAGGCTCCATTAGAGAGGCATAGTCAGTTAAATTATTGGCCAGTGGAGACTGAGGGATTCTCTAGTCCTTCTCTGCTGTTCCCTTAAAGTTAAGAATAGGGATTAAAAATTCCAACCCTCTAATCTCATGGATAAGTCTCCTGGCAACCAGCCTGGTAAGGCTACCTAAGAATCCCCCAGCCACCAGTCATTTTGTTAGCACACAGAATGACACATTATTTCTGAGAGTCCAGGACTTTTAAGCGATAAGTGCCAGAAAACTGGAACAAAGACTAAATATATATTTCTGTTTTTCTGTCACAGCATATATCCAAGTGGTGTGTTTGTTTCATATTCTGTCATGGCAGGTACCACAATTTAGTGGATCATCCATCCCTCTATTCTTCAGAAATACTGATTTTTTTCCTAAAATTTACTATGATAATTGTATGATATATGTATATGATCTAAAAATGCTGTAAAATTTTATTATAATGAAATTATATGCAAGTTTCTAGACAGCTCTTACATACTTTATAAAGGTAAATTCAGGGAACATTTATGGGCAAGTGTATGGCACAAACATTTTTAAGTGCCTTGATAAACCTTGTTAGAATTCACACCATAAAATTGCACCAACTTAAATTCCTACTTTCAGCATATGAGAATATACCTTTTACAATGCACTTTTCAACAGCAGATATTAACGTTTCCTTTTAATTTTTGTCAATGTGACAGTTTAAAAATGCATACTTTTAATTTTTGATTTTTAATTATTAGTGAGATGGAACATGTTAAATTCCTTTTTCTGTTAATTAAAATCTCATAAGTCAAGAACAGGAAAAATTGTAGGATGTAATATGTTAGGAATAAAGAAAGCTACTTAGTTTAAGAGAGTGGATATTCTCAAATGTATCACATAAAAACAAAGTGGAAAATTTGAAACTGTGACTGAGACCTTTGTTCCTGATTGATTCAGTACAAAAATTACAAATGAAAAAAAATGAGTTCTGTAGTACCAAAATATGCAAATTTACATAGTACCTAAAAAATTTACAAGTTTCCATTTATATCAATAGTGTATCCGCTACTGCATCCAATGTGATATTTTAGAATTGTGGTGCTCCTGATGGTATCTAATGAGGAAAGAAGCATCGGGATGGTAAATTCATAAGCTATGGGTGAGGAAGAATGGCTGATCCCAAGCACAAATGTATCTTTTGTTTCTAAGTAACAGTTACAAGTCCTATAGACATTGAAGGGAAAAAAGAAAATGATCAAGATAAGATGAAGTCTATTTTGGCCATGTAGAATGTGTACTTACATCCAGGATTTGCCAGAGATGAGGTTTAAGACCACTGTACTGTGCTGGAGACTTAAGGCTTTTGATAGGGAAATCTGTCTAGACAGGGGAGGGAGAATGACTAACCACTAGCACTAACTCCTGGTGATTGTGGTTTTGTAAAATGCCAAGCACATTCATGCCTCAATGCCTTTGTTTGTCTGAAAAATACCCTATTGTTTGAATGCCCCCTTTTAAAATTCCTGCTGAGATTTAGTTGCCATTGCAACAATATTAAGGGTTGGGACTGTTAAGAAGTGATAAAATTATGAGGGTTCTACCCTTTCATGTGAAAGAGTGGGTAAATCATAAAAGGCAAGACTTTGGGACCCTTTTCCTCTCTTGGCCATGTGCTCTCTCACCACTGGATACCTTCTGCCATGTTGTGATACAACAAGATGGACCTTACCAGATATAGTTCCTCGACTTTGGATTTTTCACTCTCCAGAACTGTGAGCCAAATGAATATCTTTCCTTATAAATTATACAGTCTCAAGAATTCTCATATAGCATCACAAAATAGACTGACAGGAAGAAAATGTGCAAGTTTGTCCCAAGAGAGATGGCAATATGATTGACAGAAAGAACCAAATGGAATGAAACAGTGTAACACCATTTACTTTACTGAAGATAACAATACAGAAATTCAACTGCATTGAAGTTGAAGTTAGCCCTGCATGCAATGAACACAGCTGCGCTCTTGATGAAGGACTCGAATTCTGTCATGTAAGTCTTCATAGTATTAACACTCCCATCAGAGTAGAGAACTCTGTCAAGTCTTCAAGAGGCATGAGTTTTTATTTTGGTTTTTAAATATCCTTCTAGAACTTTCACTCATGTTGGAAAATTTGACAATGACTCTATCTTTCCATGGGGGTAAAAGTAACCAGTAGCAATGTAGGTACATTGTTGAATAAATTAGTTTAAGTTTCATAACTCAAAGTCCATTTCTAAAGCATCTAATCCCAAGAATCCCTAGGTCACAGATTTTCTGGAGTTCTAATACTAAAGTAAGAAAATGACAATTAGATAGGAAGAATATTTTAACTTATTCTAGTCATTTTTAAAAATCCAGTGAGAATAAAGAAACTGTCCATTCTGTTTCATTAGATGTTTCCAACAACAGATATCAACTAGATATGGCCTCAAATTTCAATGTAATGACCTTCTAGCAGTGGCTGCAATTTATATTTCCTTACAATTAGAATTAATATGATTAAATCTAACTTAAAGTCATCTAGGTTAACTATGTGCCGATTATCCTAAATTATAAATATGAGGAATCACTACAATTTCAATGTGAATTTATGGTCAAAGGTAAGGTTTGCAGTGTAGATTTGTTTTCTTGATAGTCAAAAGGTCAGTAAAACTTTTGAGTGATTCCTATAAATAGGAGCATTCCCAACAAATGACAGTCAATTATAAACCCAACCAAGGATGTAAAAGACCTCTACAGTGAAAATTTTAAAACAGTGAAGAAGGGAATTGAAGATGACACTAGAAGATGGAAAGTTTACCCTTGTTCATTGATTGGAGAATTAGTATTGCTAAAATGATATACTACTCAGAGTGATTACAGATAGAGTAAAATCTCTATCAAAATGGCAGTGACTTCAGAGAATTAGGAAAAATTTTAAAATCCAAACAGAAGCACAAAAAACCCTGAATAGCCAAAGCAATTCAGAGCACAGAGAACAGTGCTGTTGGCACCACAATACCCCATTTCAAAATACACTCTAGACCCACTTTAACAAAACACCATAGTACTGACTTGAAAATAAACACATAGACCAATAGAAGAGAACAGAGGATTCAGAATTAAATGTGTGCATCTACAGTCATCTGATTCTTCACAAAGAAGACAAAAGCACACAACAGAGAGATCTCTTCATCAGTGGTTCTGGGAAAACTAAGAACTGCATCTGATATCTCACCCTGTACAAAAATAAACTAAATAGAACAAAGATCTTAATGCAGGACCTGAAAATTTGAAATTAACAGAGGAAAATAGAGGGGGAACACTTCAAAATATTGGCATACACAAAGGCAAATTAGAGGTAAGAGATAATAAGTGTATATATAAATATTAGTGCATTTAAGTGGAGAAATAGTGTTCATTCATTTAAAAAAGAATACATTACAAAACTGACAAAATTTTCTTGAAGAAGTAGCATAAAACATTTTTAGAAGGAATGGGAGCAGCATATATTTTCCCTAGAATTTAAGATATTTCTTCATAGGGTACAGAAAAACTGATTTACAAGGACAGAAATTATGGTGGAAGGAATGAGATACTTGAATGAGGAGAAGAAAAATCTTGAATAACTGAGACTGAAGGTAATTGAGAGCACTAACTGCTCAGGGCTAACTAATGGACTGCTACAAGGATAAATATTAGGATGGATTTTTATTCACTTTATACATCAGTGACCCGAAAGAGGGCATACACATTAAGAGGCTAACATCTGCTGACGCTGCAATACTTGGGTGCTAGAGAGGAAGTCACAAAAGAGCGCTTAGTCCGACTCCGACAGGGTGAGCCTGTGGAGTGATAAGTGGCTTATTCAGTTCAACTCTGAAGGAAAAATTCCAGGAACTTAACACCAGAAGACAAAAAGGAACATATCACCCTGAAATCTCGGGGGGATTGTGCTCTGAAAGAAATCAATTGAGGTAAATCTTTCAGTTATGCTTAGAAGCAAAAATCTAGGGAGGAAATATGCAAATAGATATTTCAGTGCATGGAAATTGGAAATTTCTATGTCTGCCATAGGATCCATGCATCCTCATTTCTCAGCCCTCCTCCATTTATTTTTCTTCTTGACTCCTAATGTACAATAACTTTGAGATACAATCTCAACAATAACGTTGAGATACTGTAACTACTTTTTTTCATATTTGAATATTATTAGTAAGAAAAGTTTGTAGTCATCTCTGTCCTGACTCCAAAATGGCAGGCAAATGCTCCGCAAGTTAGGCCAAGAGTATTTTGCTTCTGTTATTTTTCACAGTGTCCATGGTCATCTTTGTTAATAAAAAACAAGAAACAAGTAGAAGACAGTAGTTGAATAGCAGGACAGTATTCTCCAGACAGCACTTGTTGCTCCAAAACTGAAAAGACTAAAAGTCCTTGCTTATCCCTGTGGCCAAGGGAAAGGAAAATGACAGAATCTCTGTAAACTCTTGATGTTTAAATTGGGGTTGAATAGCGGTGACCTGTGTTCTTCAAATGTTACCCAGAGCTGCAGAAATAGAGCACTAAATAATATATATCACTAGCTACTGATGAGTTCCTTAATGACATCAAAATAGAACCTCTTTTCACCTTACAGAAATCAGAATGAAATGCTATACCAATTGTGCTACTCCCTCCCCTAAAATGTGCAGGTCACTTTTCATTCACTAAAGGATGATATTGGTACATACTTTTAGGTTATATATGGCCAGTAGTAGCTATGGATCAAAACCACATGGTTTGGTTTGTGATTAGTCTTGCTAGTAATTCTGCAGGAGAATGCCATCTCAATTCTTCCAATAAAAAATCAACAGGCAAGAATGTCCTTCAACTTTTTGTGAGTGTTCAGAGGTAGCTATGGGCCCTGCTTCCCTAGCCAGGACTCTCTCACGCCAAGGTCTTTGTTCTTTCTGTCATATCATGATATGTTTGTATTTACACACTTATCAAAATAAACAAATGGTTAGTAAGAAACTGCATGATAGAAAAATAATATTTAGATGATCAGGCAATTATGCCCTTCCCTCTCCCCAGTGTCCTGGCATTCGTGTCTTTGCTAACAGCGCCAGTATCTTGGAAAGTCTTCACCAACTTAATGCACTGTATGCACCAGTTAACCTACAATCCTGTGCATTTCCACCAGTCGTTCTTGCTACAAGTGGTCTCCCATTCTGCACGTCTTGCTCCACTTAGGGAGACCGACTTTCCCCCTCCCAAATCATGCATCTGTACTGCTTTTTTATGTTGAAACTATTCATGTGCCTGGTGTTGCCTCTCGGGTGTGAAAGTGGTTTGATGGCAGTAGCTGTACTTTCTGCCCATATCATTAATACATTGTTTTGTACGTGGTATCCACTCAATATTGTTGATCAAGTATATAGGTATGTGATCAATTTGTTATATTTGATGAACTCCCAGTAAAAGCATTTATATGGAATCACCATTGTCAAATCCCAGACTTTACTGTTTTTGTTCCTAGTGTTATTTAAATTTTCAAAATACATGACTAGTCTTTAAATGTCTCTTCCTTTCTCTTAGTGACTTATAAATCGATTTGGTATTATAATATTCCGGAGGAAAACTAACTTTTAAGTGAAGAGTGAAGGCTGTGTGATTATAAGGTTTTGTGAATCAGCTTTCTATAATTGTGAAAAAATACCCAAGTGAAACAACTAATAAGGAGGAAAAGTTTATTTTGTCTTAGGGTTTCAGAGGTTTAAGTTTGTTGCCTCATGGTGGTCAGGATGCCAAAAGAGGCATGAAGGGGTGGGAGTCCCAGGATGCCTGCCAAGAGCATGTGCCCCGAGAGCTCATTGCTTTCACTAGACTTCCTCTTTCAAAGCTGCCATCGCTGTTCAACAGCTCTGCAACACGCGGGCCTTGGACACTCATTCAAGAACCAAACCATTGCAATGACCTAAACCAAACCCTGGTCTTGATCCTTACTTTCATTGTGACTTTACACAAATTGCATTGCCTTTCCGTGCCTCGGTTTCCTCACCTATTATTAGGTTGATCAAGTACCTTCCTAACGTTCAAGCTGCCTAGTACATTCATTAGCCCTTAGTAAATATTAGCTTAGACTCAGATGCTTGCAAATCTAGCCATGTATGGTATTTCTCTTTACTTTATTCTCCTTTCATTTCATTTATAATCTTTCTTCCTTCTGGGAGATAAGAAGCCAATCTAAAGTTATAATGAAAATTAAGATGGACTCATTTTCCACATCGAGTTAAATTAAGGTCATAAGCAATTATTGATAATTTATGATAGGCCAAATAATGAGCAGGTGCCAGGAAACCCAAAGCAAACAAGATATATGTATTTCTGACCCCTATGAGCTTAGAGTCTAAGAGCAGATAATATCTGAAAAATCTTACTATATGGTGTTATAAACCTAGAACCTTTTAGAATGTGTTCTCCAGATATCAAAATAGAATTTATTGCTAGAACTGTTATTCTTACACAACAAAGTAATTACTTAGTGAAGCACTTCCATGACTCTCACCCAAGCACCAGCAAAAAGCACAGTAAAAATGAGTTATCATGGCCTATTGAGCACACACAAACCTTCCATTCTAGCATTGCTCCTCCATCCATCACAGGAGCAGAGACAGCCCTCTGCTGTGGCAAACGCTTCCTTTTCTAAAATTCTTTTGCTTCTCAACTCAAATATCTAAATTTTGTTTCCCCTAGGCTTTGGAGCTGTATGTACCATGATAATGCTTTAGAAGAATTTCTGGACAAAGCACATTTAACATATTCAAAGATTGTTACTTAATGTGCATTTTCAAAACATTGTTAGAAATACTGTATTTGGAGGGCAATATAGGCACTTACTAGGGGCATTAGTTTAAATAATAAGCTGTCTAAATATAATGGCTATATATATTATATACACTTGTATTACAGACCAAAGTCATAATTGAATATTCCCAAATATAAAGATACATGCCATGAACTATGTAGTGAGTGCATGTGTGTATGTGTGTGTGAGTGTAATTCTCCCCATACACATGCAGAGGTATAGGATGACTCATTTATTTTAAGAAGGAAATTTCTATGTATCACCTTTTGTGTTTTTAAGAGGATACAGTGTTACACAAGTATTGTGAAACGCAGGAAGCCAGACAAATCATACATTAGCAAATCTCTTGGTGCGTTTCCAGCTTGGCTGTCCTCCCACTGACATTTAGGACAACTAAGAGTGACCTTCACGTTCTAAATTCAAGGTTGGTTTCCTTTCAGGGAAAAAGGCAAGAGAAAAATCATTTCTTAAAGTTGCTATTCATTTTTACAGAAAACTTGCATCACATTTAATAGTGTTTAATAAAACTTTTTGGTTTTTTGCATTAAAAAGTGGCAGACCCCAAAAGTCAAATTATAGAATTGTATTCTTTAGTTTTATTCTAAGCAATAAAAATAATTCCAATTGATACAAAGAGACAGGGTTACCTATGAATGAGAAAATCAAGTAATTTTTATTGTTCCCAAACTATGATGTTCCATGACTATATTTAGTTTGGGGGTAGTATACAGCAAAGATTACATGTATATTGTCTACAGGATCAGATATGTTCAGCTCAGGCAATAGCCTAGACGTTGTCACTAATGTACATTGGATACATTTTGCTTTAATGAGAATTTATTGAGCAACACTTAGGCCAGTAATATAGTAAGTGCGGGGCAGGTTAATTAAGATTAACAATTCATGTGCTGTGTGTTCAAAAAATGCACAGTGGGGTACTCTGAGGGAAGAAAGCCCAGAATTGCAAATAGGTAGCCTATACAAGCCATAGCAAAATAATTATGTTAGAGAGACATGAGCAAGTTTTTCAGGCTAAGCAAGGAGACTACTTGAAAATTAATATAAAAATGTTCTGGAATTTTCAAAGCTCGAAAGGAAAAGAGGAAAGGCTAAAAGGAGAAAGTGAAGCTGATTCCTCTGAATTTATCTTTCACAACAGTACCCGTATCTAAAGAATGAAATCCCGTGTTCCTAACAGACTACGGCAGAAGGGGGGGCGGGATTGTCCACAGTTCATCCCAGTTTGACCTCAGTGCTTTGGCGCAGTTCCTTGGCCACAGAAACAGGCACTCAGTGAGCATTGCTTGAGTTCTTGTCCTATTTCCTGCTCTTCTCTCATTCAGTCCTGCTTTGGGATCCTTTTTGTGCTTCCTAAAGTTTGATGTCGTCCTTTTCCTATCTTTATCAAGATTGCATTAGGTTAAACCAGATGAAATTCTGGTTTTAAGTGAAGCAGTTGAAAAGCAACAATGTCATATGTTTCAACTTAATGCAAATAGTGTACAAGGGTTAATCTGAGAAAAACAATTGACTTCATTGGACTAACACAATGTGTGGCAAATTTTCTCAGGGACAACTTAACTCACAATCTTCCTAGAATTTTAATCCAAACAACCTTTCAAAACACCAAGCAATGAGGCTGCTAATGGTCTCATCCATTTTTCATCAATTATATATATACTTCAGAGCAGAGTCCTTTTTTTGGGGGGGGGTCCTTTTTTTTAAAGACAGGGTTTCACTGTGTAGTTCAGGCTGGCCTTGAACTCGTGGCAGTCCTCCTGCCTCAGTTTCTCAAGTGCTGGGATCACAGGCCTGTGTCACCACACCTGGCAGACTGGAGTCCTTGAATAAGGAGCTGGGTCCTGCACTAGAAGTTCATTTTCATTGTATGGATGCTCATTCTCTACAGTTTTGCTTCCTCGCTGGAAAATTTTTAAAAGCTGTTAATGCCTTCATGCTTTAATTTTGATGAGATGAATGTATCCCACTCTGATTCTCTACCTTCAGCTCCTACAGGCTACTCGTCCTTTTGTTACAATCTGATGCTCAATCTCAGTTTCATATCCTATTTGACAAAGAGCTATATTATCGAGGAGTTGAATTGTCACTTGGAGAAATGAACGTCAACTGCTAGACGCCCAGTCTTGACTTGGGACAGAGACCTATATATTCTCATGCACAAGCTTGTGTCTCTTAATGATAGAGTGACTAGACAGTTTATCACTCAGATACGGACACTTCGGAATGAAACAGTGGATCTCTTTATAATTACATCCAAACAAGTCTAAACAGACTGTTCCAGGGCAATCAAGACACTGATCTATACTATAAATTGCATACTCCCCTAAGTGCTTTTTTTCCAGGACATATCCTGTGAGATGCTCTGTGTGTAAGGTAGGTAATAAAGTCAAGTAACTAAGTCCCTGGAGAGTGATCTAGATACAGATGTGTTTGACTATCTACTTTATACTTTTTGCTTCAGATTTTGTTCTCTGTGCAATATTATGGTGGCTTCTGTACATTCGTCCTATGAATTTTGGCACACAGTACTAAATTCTTCCCACATTCCTATGTAAGGACAGAAATTTCCTTCCTTGAGGTCATATACTCTTCTGTTATTCACATTCTTTACTGCAGATCAGTCTTCAAATACAATCCTTTGTAATTTTATTAGAAAATTATTAAATTAAAGCAGCATTACGGGTAAATATTTGCTGATTTATCTTTAAGTATAAGGAATAAAGAATGAAGTGTAAAACAACTTCAGGATAAAAGTAAGAGGGCTGGGGATTTAGCTCAGCGGTTTCACCTCCTGCCTCACAAGCACAAAGACCTGAATTAGATCCCCGGTACCAAAAAAAAAAAAAAAAAAATAAGGACACTAATGTGTTGATTTCATTTTAGCTCTCAATCACTACCAGATGATATTTTCTCATATTTCTCATATTCTTAGAGAAACAAAGTAGAGGAAGAACATTCTAAGTTCCTTGGAAGAAGCTAGGATGTTGTGAGGCTCTGCATAAATCTTATGCATCCCCATAAGAGCCCTGTAAAGGAGACACTGCATTCCTCATTTGCATGTTCATCAGGGAAGTTCCAAGAAGTAGAATAACTTGCCTCAAACCCTTACCTTACAACGATGTACCAAGATTCATATCCAGGTCTGTCTGCAAAGTCCATACTGCAAAGCCAACCATCCCTTTGCTTATCATGACAATGGGAATCTTGTTCATCATTCACAATATTGTTTTGAAATAAAATAATTGAATACTACAATATTTTAAAAATTGAAACTACCAACATATTTAGCTATGACTGGATTATTTTTTTGTAAAACTTCTCCTTCCTTGATTCTGTATTTCAGGATTGAAATAAAAGTTTTGCAATATCTATTACATTTCATGACAGGGAAATGGACTGCACACATTTTTTACAGTAGTGCCTAACTGATTCCAAGTTAACTGCGAGACCACCATGCTGGGACAGTATCGGTTCCTAAGGCTCTGCATCGGGCATTTGCATATTTCTATTACACTCTCCTAGGTCACCCTGACATTTCAAAACAACTGCTTTGACTTGTATTGATATTGGAGTACTTTGTTAAACCAACGTCCAATTTGTTTTTAATTATTATGTTATTCGGCCTTTGTCTTTGGGAAGACATTCTAGATCATCAGCTATAGCACTGCCCTGTAAGACAAGAGAAGAGGGTGAAAGGAGAACAAGGCAATTACAAGGTTAGTCTCTATTTTCAGTGCATCCCCCGGAGGCTTCATTCAGGTAATTTCAATTAACTTTTGTGGAAGTTACTCAGCCCAGCTGAAACCCCAGCAAACGCTACTGAAACGAGAGATTCAGTGTTCTAGCTATATAGCTGCTGAAGAATTTAAGCTGTAATTTTCAAATATACAAAAATATGAGTTCCAATGCCTAGGTGACATGTTCCTCGTGATCTAAAGCAAATTAAGAAGACTGTGATATAAAGATCCCCAGGCACAGGTCAGAATGGAGACATTAGCAGACCCTTCAATGCCCAATCCCTGCAGGGGGCCGTTAAGATATTTTACGGAAATGCTAGCGGCAGCCTCAAAGCCAATGGCAAAGAATAGGAAACATGAGCACCTATAAAAAGAAAAGAAAACAAAAACTCAGTAAGAGGTGGTGAAGACATAATTAAAAACATGAAGGCAAGGAAAATGCCTATGGTGTATTTTTTCATTTTCTGTGACCTTGGGTTGCAGTTTGGGTACTGTATGTATTACCAGTTTAAGAAAAATACTGCATCATACTTCCAGACTCATACAATCTTTGTATGATTGCTTAGAAGAGGAGGGGCAAAGTCCAAAGCCAGCTGTCAGAAAACAGTTTACTGTTCTCATCTTGTAGGAGTTTTCTCTCCATTCTTCATTATTGTCTCTCGGGGAATCCACCCAGGATGACAGAAGATACAAATTAGATTGAGGCCTGTTGCAGGTTGGTTTTGACTGTTCATAGCCTCCCAATGTGTCACTCGTATTAACACAGTTTTCTGCCACCAAAAGCTAATCAGTTAGCAAACTGCCATTGAGTAAAAGGGGTCCCTTAGCCGCATTTTAAACCCTAAATCAGAAACAGGAAGAACCATAACCAAGCAGCAAAAATAAGTTACACAATATAGATTGTGATCAAAATTTGTGATTTTTTAAAAAACTCTTTTTTAAAGAAATCAATGGATAGGCACCCTAATTCCTAATGTGTTCACATTTTTCTTTTGCAGTATTTTTAGCAAATAACAAAAAAAAAAAGAAATTTTTTGGTACCAGGGATCTAACTCAGGACCTTGCACTTGTGAGGCAGGCGGTGGCACCACTGAGCTAAATCCCCGGCCCCCCAAAAACATGAATTTTTGCTTGAATTTGAAATGAAATACATATCGTTTACCCTAAATGAAGTGAGAAAATGGGGTTAATTTCTCAACTACTTCCCATCAGAAGGCATTTTATTCCAGCTACCCCAAGGTTAGATTTGATGTCACCACAGACTCCCAGGAAAATATCCCCATTTCTTCCATTTGCTTTGAATGTATAAATGTAGGCTTTACATAATCATTTTGTAGAACACTAAATTAAATGTGACCACAAAGTCTGTATTTTTCCAATATTTAGTAGATGTTTGATGAAAAGTTTGGCAACTTCACTCTCATAAAAGTGATTAAGTAGGATTTTATTGGCAAGAATCAACTATCACGTAATGTTTGGGAAAATGGATAGAAAGGGAGATAATGAATAGAAAAGTCTGTCGCTTGCTATTTTTCTCTGCCTCTTTTTCTCTCTTCCTTTAATCAAATAATCTTTCTATATGACTCTTACATAATTAAAACGTGGCCTAAAGAATTAGCTATGAAGTGTATTGGAGATTATTCTTCGTAATTAGTATGAGATGGATTGCTTTACTATTCTTAGAATAGACTCTTTCCAGATAAATTGGATTATATTAATTTTTGGTCCATTACTAATACTATTTTTAAAATTTTTACTGGTAAAACTCTAAGTAAAATATCTGCTTTTTAACAAAAATCACTAGAAAAGAGAAGGTATTTACAGAGATTTTTGTATTTCTCTTCATTTTAAAAAATATTTCAAAATCAACCTGTGACATTTTCTTTAAAATTTTTGATTAGTGCCTGTTTGCAGTACATGATGATTACTTTCATAGTGGGGAACTGGTACATGCACATAGCATCTCTCAGTCCTTTTTGTTCTACCCCACTCTTTTGTTGCCAACATCAGATTCCTTTACTTATCTTTTAAATTCTTATAAAGTCAGTTATCATACATACAGATTAACAACCAGATTAAAAGGCCAAGAAAACAATGAGGTTGAGACTGATACAAAGGTTCATGACAATTTGAATATTTGAGGTTTTCTCTTTGCACTATATTTTTTATTTTAAGTTCTTTTATTGGCACATTTTAGGTATACAATTTGTTTACATTTATCATTGGGTGTTTGTACCTGTACATGATGTATCTTGGTTCTTATTTTTTCCCCATTACCTGTGCTCCCTTCACCCCTCCACCCTTCCCTATTTACATAGATTTCATTTCCATTTTTTTTCTTTTCTCATAGTTTTTCCTTTCCCTCTTTTCCTTTCCCCTTCCCCTCCTTTCACCCCTTCATCTTAGAACCTTTTTCCCTATTGCAAATTATCAATTATTCATTTTAATCATTTTAACCCTTGTTTACACTATCAGTTTCTCACACTAGAGAAACTATTCGGTATTTACACATGTGTGTCCTATTTATTTCACTTAAGTGTATGGCCTTGATAAGCATCCATTTAGCTATAAATGACTAGTTTTTTTTCTTTATGGCTGAGTAGTACTCCATTTTATAAAAAAACCACATCTTCTTTATCCAGTTTCCAGTTGATGGACACGGGCTGCTTCCAAGCTTTAGCTATTACAAACTGTCTTTGTACCATTTTTAAAGAATGTTTGAACTAAGAATCTACCTAACTGCAAAAGGGAATTGATTGAAGCTCCTCTCTCCAAAACATTCTCAACTTCATTTTGGAATAAACACAATAGAGAGAATAGTTAATTAGGGATGAATAGTCAAATTAGTATGGATCTATGTTGCCAACCCTCCTTGGTCTTACTGTGTGTCCAGATTGGTCAGTCCATGGGGATTACAGTGGACCCTCAAATTACAATCAGCCTGACATACGAACAGCTTGGCTTATGATGGGAATTTTAGTTTTCACTTATGAACAAAGTCTTGAGTTACAGCCTGACTGCTGGCTGCTTGTGCTTCCAGATGGTCTCAGATACAGATTTAACCCTTAAAGAATTCTGGAAGGAGCATTACAACGTCCATTTCTGTGTGGGTTTAACTGTGAAATCCTGGGCCAATGTCTCTCTGAGGACACTGAGATCCACCTGTGTACAGGAGAGAGACTTGGAAGGCTGTGTAAGAGACCAACTTGAGTTACAACCAGTCTTCACTGATGAATTGAGTTTATAAGTCAAGGGTCAACTGTAGAAGGTAGATGGATAGGTAGATAGGAGGGTTAAAGAATGAGACAAGAATATTCAAGTCCCTCTTATGGTCAAGCTGACTTCTTGAGACTACTTACCCCTCAAGCCAGTGGAGTGAAAAGTCTGTGGAATGGAAACACGCAGGGACTGCTGGCCCCTAGCACATCCCAAACTCAAGTCAACAGCTTCCTTCTCAAGATGGCTTCTGACTACAGCATGCCAAGGGTTCCCTGGGAACTGGTATAATATCATTTTCTAAAACAAGTCTAGTGTGCAGATTTCAGATTACTTTTCTAAGTGTTATGAGACCCCGTAAGGACTGTGAACCTCCCAGTAGTTAGGATTGCAGGCATCCCCACTGGTATATTTGCTGGAACTCTGTCTTTACCTTACCCTTGTGAAGAGACTCCTTTTCCCTTGGCTGTGGAGCTTGAGCAGTACATGGCACAGAATTACATTTCTTTTACTCTACTGTTGTTCCAGGTCTCAGAATCTTCCAAAGCTCCAGTCTCTCTCTTGCTTATTTCCAGGACTCTCACACAATTAGTTGCCTCCAAAAGCAGTACATCTGTTGCCTTGCTTCTTCTTTCACAGGAAGAAGTGAGTGCTGAGTGTTTCTGTTGAGCTGTATCCAGTCTCCAGAAAGGAATGATTTGGAGATAGGCCTTTTCCAATTGCAAATCTGCATGACAAAGGCCATGTCACTACTTTCTGATGCAAATAAATACACTTACTTAAAATTCAGTAATAACTCATCAAAATGGGAAGAGAGCATATGAGTGTTATTTAACTTATGAGAGAAAGGGGCATCACAGTTGCATAAAGTCATGTTGATGCCAAGTGGAATTTACAAGGCCCCAGATAAAGATTTACCTTAAACATATTATCAGTAACTGATACAAGCAGGTTTAGGGTGTCTCATTCTAGTCAGGGCCCTCAGTGGCATGTGCACCAGGAAGCCATACTACCTAGCACCTTGCCAGGAAGGTTGAACCGCTCGGAAGGGTTCCAAGGACTAGGACTTGAAGAACCCAGCAGGGAAACCATTGCTGAAGAGCCAAGTCATAAATGTTTATTTCTAACCACTGACCCAAGAGATGCGTGTGTGTGTGTTTGTGTGTGTGTGTGTGTGTGTGTGTGTGTACGCGCACACGCATGCCCAAATCTAGACAAACCATTGAAACTATGCTCTGGAAGTATAAACTGAGCAGAAAGTAAAACCCTGACAGTTTGGAAAAATAGCATTTTCTGTATGGATCCACAACTATCTTAGCAAAATAGTTATTTAAAAAGTTGCAATATATTTTTCACAATTAATTTCTCTCACTATTAAATACAAAGCATAACAGATAGTTCATGTATAATAAAAATCTGGGAAGCAAAGCTGCATTTGCTCAGGAACCTTGCACATATCCCCTCTTCAAATTGCCCCACCAAATGTTTGTAGCCACAGGAGCACATTCTATTCCCCATCTGTCAATGCAGGTAGGTTGTTGTAAAGAATATTTGCTAAGAATGCATCTAACACATGACTTTTGAAAACAATGTAACATTCAGCCCCATAGATGACCTAAATAACACCTCCTTACCACACAGCTCTTATCACTTCTCTTAGAAATAAGGGGTGAAAATACTCCACCCTGTTTCCACTCACACCGAAGCTGTTAAACTGTATTACTGGAAACCAGGCATAGTGTATTATTGCAAAAGAATCCACCAAGCTCTTCTGTTATTTATATTGTAAGATTTGTAGGTTGTCTATAGAGTAAGAGGTATAGACCTATGGATCAGCAACCACCTGAATTATGCATGGGAAAAGGACAGCAGTACCATATGTAGCACAGTTCAGCGTTGGTCATTTGGAGAATAGCTTTGCCTATAAGAGTTTCCTGAAAACTCTTCCTTCTCAATGGTTCATAAGCTGTAAGATCCTGTGTGTGGATCAAGGCTGCTCCCTTTGTTCCTAATAGACCACAAGTTTAATCTTGGGATAATTGTTCACTATTTACTTCTTTTTTATTAGTGAAGACATTTTAACATCAGCTGAATTAAGTCTTAGTTCCATTATCTAAAGAATAAGGAAAACAATACTTGCGTAGTTAGTTTATAGTGAGTAAAACACCAATAACTCTTTTATTATTATTTAACACACAGGAAGATCTTAACTGTTAGGTAGAGGGGGGTAGGATCAGAAAGGCAATTATTTGCATTTGAAAATTGCTAGAGTCAAGATTCCGTGATCTCTATGCAAAAGGTTGTATATTATAATGAATGGTTGTCATTTTTAATTATTTTAATGCAAATATTGGGGTGTCTTTTCTTATTACCAAGAGTAAAAATGGGAAATATGGTTGTGTGGAGTGAAGAGAAAGGAGACAGGACCCTGAACTCTGAAGCAGCTTTTCCAATTTAGACTTCAGATTATAGGCCAAGCAATGCAGAGAAGTTCTGTTACCAAATGTTATCATCAAGACAGCAAAATGATAATCTAAAAGTGGCTTATTAAGTACTTGCTCTAATTTATTCTATGTCTAAGAAAACTTCTGTAAGGATATATATGAGGTATAAGAAAAGCGAAATAACTTGACTGAGGTTTGTGCTTAGTAATGGAAGGATTTTACTATATTGTTATTCGTAAGTCACAAACAATGGAAATGTGCGATAATCCTAACAATAATAATTCTAATAATATTATCAAACATCTTCAGAGCATATACTCTATGCCTGGTAGGTTGCTAAATATTTTATGTTTAATTCCCTTTTTAATTCTCTCAATTCCCTTAAGAGGGAGACACTAATATTGTTTTGGTTTCTTACATAGGAAAACTGGGCCTTAATGAGGTTAAGTAAATTGTTCAAGGCTATACAAGGAATAAGGGGAAAAGCTAGATCTATCAGATTCAAAAGTTCACCATTACATAATTCTTTAAAATTATCTAGGAAAACTTTCATAGGATTATTTGCTTCTCTGTAGGCCATTTGCCAGGGTGTTCAATACAGTTGAGATAATGATGTATGAGACAGACAAATGCTTACCTTGTTTCGAGAAATATGTTTCTTTTAAAAATAATGGAATGAAATTTTTCTATATCTTGTCAATTTCCTTTCAAAATTTTTTTAGTGTTGCCTCATAAACACAAAAAACAAAGCTTTCATGAAAGATAGAAAATCTAAACAAAGTTGTAAAAATGTATTTTTGAGTCTCAACAATACTGTCCACTTTATTTTTTGATCCTGATGTTCCTGTTATATAAATATCACATTTATGTTTCCAAGGCTGATGGTTTTATAGGAGAAGTACATGTTTATCCCAAATGATAATTCATCTCATTCTTAGAATTCTGTTGTGGGCTCAGATGATAACTCATAACTTACTGCTGTTTGAGTTTGACAACATTAAACATTTCTTTTAGAGCCCATGTGTTTGGTAACAGTTAAAAAGCAACAATGTCCAAAGTACTATGTATGCTCTAACTTCACACTAGATGAGTCCTAAAGGCTGGGAGCAGGAAGCCCTAAAGCTAGGGATTATTAGAACATTTGCTCCTTATCTGTTTGTTTTCTGGAGATAAATACCAAAAAACCAGTTTTTTCCCCTCCTAAAAACAATCTTCAATGAGAAATGTTAAACAGCTCCTCTCATTGTGCAGTATGTTGAAAATCCCATCAAAATCTAGAAAAATATCTGAGCCAAGGAGGCTGAATACAAACTCTAGGATTGCCTAAAAGAAGACAAAGAGGAGGAAGAGGTGGAGGAAGAGAAAAGGGTGGAGAGAAGGAGTGGAAAGAGGAAGAGGAGGAGGAAGGATAAGCCAGAAAGCTGTGGCCAAAAAAATAAAGAGTGAGATACATGTGCTTTATGAAACTGTTGTAGCCAGCTTCCCATCATTACAATAAAAAATCTAAGGTAATCAACTTATAAATGGGAGAGATTTATTTTGGCTCACAGTTTTTGAGGTTCCAGCCCATCAATGACTAGGTCCTTTGTTTGGGGCCTGTGGCAGGGCAGCACATCATGGGAGGAGTGTGTGACAAAGCAAGGATACTCACCTCAGCAGCCAGGAGCCAGAGAGAAAATGAAGGTCAGGTGCTGCCATCCCCTTCCAAGGCACAAGTTCCATGGTATGAAGACCTCCCTGTAGGCCACACCTCCTAGTGATTCCACCACTCCCGCTACCACCACCCTGGAGACTATTTAGCACATGGACTTTTGGAGACATTCAAGACCCACACTGTAGCAGGATGCAGGTGAGGCTCAGTGTCCTTATGACTCCTACCATTCATGCTGTTTTGCCTGAGGACCTCTACAAAAGACAGAAAAAATAAGATGAGCATGGCAGGAATCAGGATTATGTTATGGGATATCTGAAGAACTAAGAGAAACCAGATGAACTCAAAATGTTGCCAGAAGATACTAAAAACTATTGTCCAATCACATAGGCCTAATTTAGTAGACAAACTTTAATCTTTCCCTATAACTGGGTATGCATGAAATCATTAGATAGCTCACTCCTGAAAAAAAAGCAGAAACTCCAAATACATTAACCAAGGAAAACATCTGATTATGAGAGAAAACAAAATAATAACTAAACTAACAAATAAATAGCTATGAATGGGAGGATTTCTACATAATAGCAAGAATTTTCCACTGAGATAAGAAAATATTATTTTCTCCTTAAAGCCAGGACAATCTATAAAATCTCTCCAATAAAATTGCAATATGCATATTAGAGTTTATTTTCATTTTTCGCAACACAGCTTACACGAGTTTAACAGAAGTCATGCCAGTTAGGAGAGATAGAGAGAGAGATGGAGAGAGAGAGAGCCTTTCTAAAGCTCAAATATGCATAAAATATATAATATTAGAACTACAACTAGAAAAGTTACTGTAACAGAAACCAACCATTAAGCAATTTCAGACAATTAGCTGTTCAATTAGCACTTTTGCTACCAGAAAGCTAATAGAAGTTGACTAAGAAAATTAGAGGAGAAAAAAAATGTAGGATATTTTGAAGAAAATATTTTAATATTTTCCCTTTTACGTGCCTCAAACTAAAACTTATTGATATTAGCAGAACACAGCAGCACATGCCTATAATCCCAGCACTCTGGGAGGCTGAGACAGGGGGAATCCAAGTTGGAGTCCACCTTGGGGAGCTTAGTTATTTAGCAAGACATTATCTCAAAATTTAATAAAAGGGTTGGAAATGTAGCCCAGTTTGAAGGCACTGGGTTCAATCCTCAGTACCCCAAAAAGAAAAAAATATTGACATTGTGGTTATATCGTATGTCTCAGTAGCTACACTGTCAAAACAAAATACCAGATTGAGTAACTCAAACACTGGGTTCATTTTCTTACGGTTTTGGAGGCCGGAAGTTTATGACAAGGGTGTCAGCATGGTTGGGCTCTTTTTCTGGCTTATAGATGGCTGCTTTCTTCTGTGTCCTCTGGGTATGAAGAGGGGACAGCAAGCTCTAGGTTCCCTGAACACAAAATGGGAGTCTCACCCTCATAATCCAATGTAACTAGAATTGCTGTCCAAATGTCTCATCACCAAATACCACCAATGGGGGCAGGGCTTTAACATGAATCTGGTGGGGGAAACAAACATTCAGCCCAATAATGTGTACGCATATAGTCAAGTATGCAATCAACCGGGGGCTATGTTCTGAAAAATGCATCATTAGGTGATTTCAACAACAGAAATATCTCTATGCAGTATAATCTTATAGGACCAGTTTTGTATATGCAGCCTGTCATTGGCCTAAACATTATGTAGCACATGTCTGTATTTGTAATTCCTCTACTCAATACAAGCTAAAATCTTTTAAATAAACTCTACAATACTCATTTCTAAATGGCCCCTCTTGGCTTCCAGTACTACTTAGCCTTCCATGCAACCTCTAGCTTGCTCTGTCACAATCACAATGATGTCTTTGCCATCCTCTGAGCACACTAAGAATGTTTGCTTCTTACAGAATGTATACTGCTATTCCTGTAATCTGAAATATCCTTCCAGGCAGCTACCTGATTCACTTGCACTTCCCGAGGGTCATTGTTCAAATATTACTGTAGCAGAGGAGTTTTTCTTGAGCATCTCGAATAAATAGCAACCTCACCTGCACATCCTTACCCTCTGTTATTCTGCCATCCCTTTTACCTGCCTCAATGCCTTCTACACTTTCCAACATCCTGAGAGGTATGTATTTGTTAATTGTCTGGAGATCCCATCAGGAACCACTGTGTTTTGTTCCCCGATTCACCCCACATCCAGTCCCTTATTGACATATAACCACACTGAAGAAATCTTTCCTGAAGTACTAATTAATTGCATAAATCATGTGCAGTTTATATTTTATATGCACACACTTAGCACATCCGCATACTGACTGTTGTCTCACAGAGGATCTGGATTCCAGTTCCTGTGAATATTGCACTCTGCTCTGCAGTGCTACTTCTCCGGCATGCTGAACTCGGGCACTGTTGAAGTCACTCACCTAACCAAAGACGGCCCAGGCAAATCGAAATGCTGTAGAGTGCTGTTTACACGCCACGTCCCTTTTTGATCACTGAATTATTCACAGTGTGCTTCCCATACAGTGAACTAAAAATATACTTTAAGAATCCTTAAATTCAAATTTTAATAAAGACTGCCTAGAGGATTCTGGAGATCACCTAAAGCTATAGAATGAAATGGAAATTCTCTAGGTTGGTTTCGGAAGGAGGTAGCATCCCCTTACTGGTCCTGTTCTTGTGATCTATTGCTCTGCAACTCTCATGCCCCAGCTTAGTGGCTTCAAACAACCAACACTTACTTGGTGTGGAATCATCAGGCCATTCAGGGTGCAGAGAGGACAACGTTTCTCTGGTCCACATGGCATCAACTGGACCCTGCACGATTCACTTCCAAGCTGGCTCAGTCATGTGGCTGGCAAATTGACATTGGCTGTCAACTGCATCTTAGAGAAGACCAAAACCAGAGGCCTCAGTTTCCCTCTGCTTTGGTCACCTTTTGTGGGTCTTTCATAGGCTCCTTCTTGGACTCCTCGCACCTGGATGCCTGGGTTTACAGAGTAAGTATATCTTAGTCACTGTCTTGTCACTGGGACATAATACCAGACACCCACAATTTAAAAGAGGAGAGGTTTCTTGTGGCTCACAGTTTTAGGAGCTTCAGTCCATTTTCAGCAGACATAAGCACAAAAACATCATGGTGGAGAGCCTGTCATAAAGGACAGCTGCTCACTTCATGGCAGCTAACAAGCCGAGAGAGAAGTAAAGCAAGGAGCCCAGAAGGGAGAAAGTTTTTCCTGGTCATGCTCCCAGTTACCCTCCTCTTCCAACCAGGCCCCACTCCTAACAGTAAGTCAGCTATATTGCCCCTGTGACTCAAGTGCCTTCCAAAAGCCACACCTCTGAGTGGATGAAGACTTTGGGGGACTTTCTTCATCCAAGCCATAACAAAGTGTCCCAAGAAAACAAGGTAGAAGAGAATATTTTTATAACCTAACCTTGGAAGAGACAGAGCATTACTTCTGCTGTAGTCTGTTGAACAAGGCAGTGAGAGAGGTCTGCCTGGGTCAGAGGGGAGTGCAGAGACCTCACAACTTGATGGAAGGGTTTTGAAGGTCATGGTAGGGGGAACATAGAGGTGAACTTCCTAGGTGGAGAATCTGGTCTATCACGAGTCCTGTGCTGGTTTCTCTTCTTGCATCATACAGATTCTCCTGACCCTCTTCAGGGTTTTTCTCCACCATTCTTCTTCCACACCTGTTTGTTCTAGGTGGTTTTGTATTTGTATCTGAGCTCTTATTATTGTTCTTCATAGAGAATCCCGATTCTCTGCTTGTGTACCAAGCCTTCATTGAACAGTGACCCATAGGTAGTTCATTTTCTCAAAAAATACTTGCAAGATTTCCCCTATTAATTATTTAATACTCTGAGAATTGCTTATTTATTTTCGGTGGCTCTGAACCTCTACTTGATATCTCCCTTTCTTAGGAATTGTGTGCCCTCTGACTATTTTCTTCTGAGCTCTGTTGTTTTCTTTCTATGCCAACAAATAAGAAAGCCTTATCCTAGGCCCACTTTCATGGAAAAAAGCAAGAAAATTAGGTTACTTGCTGATTAGAGGTGGAGAAGAAAATGAACGTTTCCCTTCATGTCATCTGGGGGCTGTGACCTTTTCTCTGACACTCTATTAACTTGCCCTAACCCAAATAGTGCAAAAACCTCCCATAAGGCAGTTTTCCTTTTACAGCAGATTAAGCATGACAACCTTTCCTCTTAATTAAACCTTGAGAGACTGACCCAGCAGCCACCTGGCAGCTCCAAGACCCACCTTTTTCTGCTGTTTTCCATGTTCCTCTCCTTGCAGCTATGAAAACCACTGAAGCCACTTTGTCCTTTGGAGGATCACAGAGGATGAGGATAAAGTAGGACTGACACCTCTCCCCCCCAGGTACATCTCATCACTAGCCCTTTAAAGGCTTCGGTGCTGCAGAAAGCTCAAAACCAGACTTGTGTTCATGTGTATTTCTAAATTAAAGGATCCATTCAGGAGAAAAGATATGAAGATTGAATACTTTAGACTTCTGGATGCTTTTTCACAGTCCATGTTTCTTGACTGTGTTCAGCATCGCCGATGACACAAGAGAGAACCTTCATGTTCTACACCCCAGCACAATGTCCCACTTAGATTTAGGCTGCCAGGCTCCCTTCACAGACCTTAATCTTCGTATGACTCTCCTGGAGTTTTCCTATTAGGTAGGGAAATTCAGGGCTTTCCTTCCTTGCTTAAACTCTATTTTCCCCATAGGGGTTCACCATCCTCTCCCTGGTCAGCTGACCTCTCACTTTGACTGGGAGGACACTGGGGAGAGGAGAGATCCATGGGTGAACACTTTCCTAATGGGCTCCTTCTCCTAATCCCTGTCAGGAAGTTGCAGGGCTCTCTGAACAAAGAACATGAGACACGTTTGTTCTTGGCTTTGCATCATGCCTAAAATTCTGCAAGTGGAGCATCATCTTCTTTGATGTCCTATACCGTATATAAACTTTGACATACACTGTCGTTCTATCAATCTGCCATTGAGGATCAAGGTTGTAAAGCGAGATAGTAGAATATCCCAGGCAACATGAATCTTTAAATATTTAGTTGCATCTTGGCCAAACATAAAATTGAATTCCTTGCCTAATTCCACAAACAAATGTTTTGTCATATAAGTGACTGTGTGGTTTCATATAGCTCCTCTGAGATGGAGACATTCAGGGTGTTAATCTTTCCCTTGAGAGAAGATGGCAGAGAGAGAGAGAGAGAGAGAGAGAGAGAGAGAGAGAGAGAGAGAGAGAGAGAGAGAGAGGGGAGGTTTTCACTTCAGGGAGAGAGTAGGGAAAAACTTCTTCTGTTGGAGTTACCTAAGAACTAAGCACCAGTTCTTTTTTGTGGTTGCCATGAAAACAGCAGATGAAGGGTCATAAGAAGTTACAATTTTCATTACTACATCCACTAGTGGCAGACCCAGTGAATCCTTTCATATTTCTTTCGGGTACTATTAAAATGGATGTACACATAAAGGTATGGATAAAGATATAAATGTAGATATATAAAAATACATCATGAAATTCACTGTTGGGTAAACTCTATATAGTTTGTTCTATAATATTGATTTAGTTATCTTTCTTTCTCTTCTTTTTCCTTCCTTTCTTTTGTCATTATATTGCAATTCTCACATATATCCTTTCAATTTTTTCAACTGAAAGTGTTAAATTCACCTAACCTTTGGGTCTAAAGCCAGGCAGTCCTGGGTTTGAATGCTCTTCCTCCCTGGAATTTTATCTACCCACTGAGAAAGCCAAGCTCATGAAAAAGTTATTTTCATGGAAATAATTGTTAGAACTATTACCTTTACTTTGAAATGTTTTCTTTCGAAGTGTTTTCTTTCAAAATGTGATAGAGAAGGAATAAATGCACAGAACTAGATGCAATTCATCCATTCAACTAACATCATTCAAGTGCCTTCTACATTCCAGGCACACTTTGACTCTGGGACTAGAGTGTACACTTTTGGAACCTGGCTTTCTCCTCTATGAAAGGATTATGTAGTTGGATGATCACTAGCTAGGCTTCAGCACTGATACCCCTCAAGACCTCTCTGGAGCTCTCCTCTGGCGTTGGTATATTAGCCACGTGGGTTTAGAACAACCTCCATGTAGGCAGTACTCCAGCCCCACTCACTCAGGGAGGGAGAGATTTAGGTCAGGAGATGAGAGTCCAGGCAACTGGATGAGCTTCATAAATTTGCAGTAATTGCTTCTAAGCTACTCCATTGTTTTTCTTTTTGGTCCTAAAACTCAAACCTGAATAATCAAACAACTATATACTAACTTTACCCGACAGACCTTGGACTACCTGGTTGTTTCCTGCTTTCCTGGCTAAGTATCCCTTCTGGGAAAGACTGATTGGAAACACAGTAGGTAGAACTCATTGCTCCCTCTCTCTGTTGCATCTGTCTCCCTTTCCTTCTGGGAGATGCCTTGTTCACTTTCCATTACTTCTCACGTTCAAGGCTCAGTTCTCCACCTGTGCTCTCCATCCACTGGGTCTCAATCTCCTCCCAGAGGTGGTTCCAACAGAAAGCCCTAAGCTTTCTCATTTTTCCCAATATTGTACATTCCTTCCTCTGCTGACTGTTTTCACACAGGCTAAAAAAAATCTCATGTCTTTTCCATAGAAAAAACCCTTCATTTCCTCTAGATAATGCCCTTGTCATCACTTTTCATTCACAACAAGTCCCCTCTAAAAACTAGACTACATTTCTCTTACCTTACTACTTTTCCCTGTAGATGTTTCAGGGCACTGGTGTGGCTTTCCCACTGCCACTGCATTTGAATATGGTTACACGAAGATCTTTAATGATAAACTAATTGCCAAGTATTGTCACCACTCTCTGCCACATTTAACATAACTGTCTATAAGGCTTAACACTTGGCCATTATCTGAGACGCCACCTTCTGATCCACAAGCATTCCAATATTCTTTTCTAGTTCCTTTTTTTGATTCCTTTCTCTCCCATCCTCAAGATCTCTCTTTCCCGCTCTCTCCCCCTGAGCTTTGTGCATACTAGGCAAGTGTTCTGCCACTGAGCTACACACCCAGCTTCCCTACTTCTCTCTTTTCACTCTAAATCCACTTTCACAATTTCACCCACTGCATGGTAACATTCAATTCTCCATATACAAAACCCATTTTCAGGGCTGGGGATTTAGCTCAGTGGTTCCAGCGCCTGCCTTGCAAGCGCGAAGGTCCCGAGTTTGATCCTCGGTACCAAAAAAAAAAAGAAGCTTTAAAACCCATTTTGAAATCTTCACATTTGGTTGCCTCATGGGATTTGTACACATGAATAAGGGCACAGAGCTCAGTGTTCTAGATTGTCAATAGAACCTCATCTCAAATGAACTGTCTCCTCCCCTTTGACAAAACTGCTCTTTTGTTGTTTTTTCTTTTGTAATGAAAGGCTACCATCTACTCCAGATTATGCCCGTAATATTTCCCACATTGTCATATTTGAATATATTTATTTATTTTGCTTTATTTTCCTTTCATTTATTGATTTTATATCACAAAACATTTGTTGGTACATTTTAGGCATACATAAAAATAGCACTCATCCTAGAGAATTTTGCACCCGCACATGATACATCCCACCCCTTTTAAATGTGTAGAGATTGTCTAGGTCAAATGTTATCTCTGCTTCTCAATAGTTTGGTGACTTTCGATGAATTAATGTTTCAGTTTTTCACCTGAAAAATTGAACTTTTACAAATATTATGAAAGATTTCCTTTGTTCATATATACATATGCGTGTGTGTACACATGTATCTATCTGTCTTCTACCAACACATGCTATTACCAGACTGAAATTTTTGGCAGTCCCATGAACATTAAAAGGATGAAATTGCTATCTCAATTTAAATGTCCAATGCCACAGGGTTTTTTGATGGGCAAATGAGCACATATTGGGCAGTGCTTCATGCCTGGTATATACTAACCCCTCAGTATATGTTAACTAGCGTGCCTACTAGTTTGGATATGTAGGATTCTTTTGCAATGCTACAACACAAAATTGTATTAGTTTACTTATTAATGAATATTTAGTTTATAATTTTTCACTGTTAAAAATCTTGCTCCCATAAATAGATTATTCCATCTCTTTGGCAGTAATTGATTTGAGAATGGGCACAAGACTGATGGTGACCAAAGCAATGTGAGTTCAGGGAAAAAGTTTTCTCATTTCTAAGTCACAGGAAGATAGAGGCCCTCTATCTCTTCTGGATTGTTATCGTTAACTGTGATTTGTCAGCTTGACTTCAGTAAGAGCCACCTACCAGGGAGGTAAAGCTCTGTGCACACTCCTCAGGCTTCTGATGTAGACTCACACTGGAATCAGTAGAGAGCTGCAGGCCCCTGACATTCGGCTGACCCTCCAGCTCTCCAGCACCCAGATGGCTGTGTTCCATTCTTGCACCTCTGATCCACACCTGGTCCCTGGGACTCTTCTGCTTCAGATCCCATAAGCCTACTAGGAAATCCTTTGCATAATCATACATGTGTTTTATATGAAATCCCTTTCTCTAGTGAACCCTAACATGTGGATATTATCTGTGTGGACAACATCTGTACACTAGTTAGATATACTCACTAATAGGGAGGATCTAAGTTGATGTATTAAGAATGGCAAAAGGAGAACTGCAAGAAATAGGGTTCTGAAGATGTGCGGAGCCCCTGATATTACAGGACTGGTTTTCACATAACCTCTAGATTCAGGGGACAGTGAATTTTCATGTCAGTTAAATCAATTTGATCTAAGGTTCTTTTAACCACAGTCAAAAGAATTTCAGAATGGTCCACAATAGTTTTCTTTTTAAATTTGCTCTCACTAACAACCAGTGAAGATTTATACTTACCTATGACTTAATCAACATTGGTACTTTCAAACCTTTAAATATTTGAACATTGTTTGAGTATAAATTATAGGTCCTTGATATTGCAATACAAGTCTCTGTGATTTTTTTTTGGGTATACAAACATTTAATTCCGTCAAACCAATTTGAGTTTATTTATTTATATACATATTTGTTTCCTTTTCTTCTCTTGTTACATGTTACAATGATTTCAATACCTTGTTGAAAAGAAACAACTGGGGTAATAAAAATGTAAAGATAATAGGAGTTTCTTTCTCACATTTCAAATGCAAGGAAGCTCTCGGTTTGGGACTCCTATGGTCCTACTGGTCCTACACATCATAGACTCAGACTCCTGCATCCTGACTCCAATATCAAATGGTTCATGGCTTCATCCACATCAGCAGCAACATAAACAAAGAAGAAAATAAGTAGAAAGGAGAAAGGTCCCGGGCCATTTATCTATTAAGGAAGACTCTAGGAAGCTGCTATGTAAACAGCTGCTAAGTTTATACCCAAGAGTCTAAACTCAGATGTCACCATAGTCATGTCAGGGATAACTCAGGAGAGAAATGTTCCTAACATTTCACCCTCATTGTATCTGCTTACATTTTAGTAGTGATTAGATTAAGAAATTCATTTTCTATTGCTTCATCCACTGTTTCTTTCATAAATTCATTTTGTATTTTATTAAATGACTGCTCTATTTGATAGAGTGTTTTTCTTAATTGCCGATTTGGTGTATTATATTAATCTATTTTCTAAATTCAGACTATCTTAACATTCTAAAGATAAACTATCTTTAGTCATGAGGTTGTTTTATTGGTACACACACACACACACACACCCAACACACACACAGTGTGAATCAGTTTAGGTAGGTTTTTTCACACCTATTTCATAAATGACAATGGCTAATAACTTGCAGCATTGTTAGGAAGTTCTTTCTGAAAGAGTTTTATAAGGAAAAGTTGTCTTTTTTTCTTGATAATGTGGTAAAAACTCACCAGTTAAAACATCTGGACTTGTAGATTTTTCTGCTATGATTAAATCTCTTTAATTGCACAGTTCATTTTGGGGTGTTTATTTCTATTTTAATAAGTAACTTTTCTTGACTTACATATTTACAGATAATTAGTATTTTGCGTTTATAAAATACATCATCAGGAAACTTCTTACATTTTTTCAAGTTTAATTCCTTAATATAACATGTAACTATGGTCACTCCTCTTTATTCTCTCTTTCCCTCCCCTCTTTCTCCTAATTAATCTCCATACTGTAGAGTTTGGTATATATTGATAGTATTCTTCTAGAATTTGATTTGTTTTTTGTTTTTTGTTTTTTTGTAGAATTTGATTTTTATTTCATTGTTCTTTGCTCTTTTTCTGTTTTCCATTACATTAATTTGCCCTCTATTCATTATTATTCTACTTTCTTCAGTTTCATTCTACTATTTTTCTAGTTCATTGACTGTGATAGATGATGAATGTTTAATCTGTCTTCAATTCCATATCTGACAGTATATGCTACAGTTTGATATAATGGTTAGAATCCAAATGACATTCTCAAAATATTTTGAAAGGTATCTGGGTCTCTGGCTTAAAGATTTTGTGGCCTTGAGATCTTTCATTTTGTTCCTCCCCTATCCCTAGGTACTGTCCTTATAGACATGGTGTTAGATTTCTAACAGCACATGTGTATTCCATTCCATAGGTGTGGGCAAGGACAGAAGAGGAAGGTAAACTGCATTTCCTTTAAGGACCTGATTCAGAAATCATCACATCACTCCTATCTCATTTCCCAAGCCTAGAACAAAAAATCAATACCATCATCTACTGTTTGATTGACTTGCACAAGTTGCCCATACATACCTACCTCCCCACCCCACTCCTACATAAATATACATCTGTAATTTTCCAGTGAAATGATTCATCGCGGCATGTAGGGCTCCACCTCTGGATCTATGTTCAAATCACAACCCCAGCTCAAAACTGTGGCACCCATGCCACTTATATTTTCTGAAACATGTGCTCATCTGGGAAAGGGGGCTAAAAAGACAGATCTGGTGAGGTTACCCAAAGGAGGAAACTGGTCCAGTGTACAGTTCGGTATGTGGTACCTGGTAGCATCCAGGAAATGCGTGCCTCTGCCTTGTGTACAGGAAGCACTTCTGTAAGATGTGATCTCCAGCGTGATTCTCAAGTTCAGAAGAAAATGCTTTGTGATGTTGTTGTTGCTGTTGTTTTTCTGCTTTGGAGAAGAAGGATGATGTTTTCTAACGATGACAATTCTCTAATTATGATAAAGGAGACATATACTTCACTTGCCTCCAGGGAGGAAGAGATATAGTAAATGCTTTATGGGCTTTCTTTTTTCAAGGCTACAGAGTAAGCAACTATAAGTCTTAAACACAAGTTGAGTTATTTTTTACTTTTTATTTCCTTGGGATGTTTTTGACCATATCATTAAACTGTATCACTTGTCATTGACCCGATTTTGTGATAGAGTCCAAAGTATTAAAAGAATACTTAAAAAAAGAGACAAAAATGTTTCTATGTAGTAAATCTAATGTTCTTGCTAATTCTTTTAAGTTTCTATTAAGTCATTTTTTTGGCTCAGAATAATGTATATGAAGCTAAATAAATCATGATTTTCCTTTACAACACATTATTTTCACAAGAGGAAGGAGGCTATAATGAGTCTGGCCCAATTTTTTTCATCATGTTATTTAGTATTTATCTAAGAATAAAATGAGGGAGATTTTCCTCATACATTCTTTTAAATTAACTTTGAAAATACAGGTTTAGAGATTCTTATTACTAGTCTTTACCTCACAGACTGTTAAATCTAAAACTTAGAATTCTCACATTCAGTGCAGACTTTCTAGAACTAATGTTTACTGCAAAAAACATAAATCAGTTAGGATGTGGATGTTTTCCCCCTGAATGAGCATGAAATGAGGCGTGAGAAATGCATCTTTACTCAGCCTGAAGAGCAAGTATGCAATTTGTTTTATACCATAAATTTATATCCAAAATTTTATCTAGAAAAAAATATTTGAGTTCTAAAGTTAACAATATCAGCGCAGGTAAAAGAAGAGGAGGGATTATAGGAGAGAAACAGAACACAGACGGACAGTCACATGGACAAACAGACACACAGATAGAGACAGAAAGAGCACAGAGAGAAACACTGTCCCCGACAGTTGTAGGAAGTTGTCTTGTTCATGTCTAAGATATCAGTTACAGTGTGGGGAACGGAGAAAGCATGAACAAATTAATTTCACAAAATATCCCAAAACCCACTCTAGGTGATTTTGGCACTTCTCTCCGAAAACCCTTTTTCCTCCCTAAGATAAATGAGACATACAATTTGAAAGAGCTGACACATTTGAGCTTTGCCTTTTCTGCCTTCCTAGGTCCACATGTAGGGATGGAGCTGTTGGTTGCAGAAGGAAGCTCAAGGCCCCAAGGAGGGTGGATCCACCGTGTGGCACATGCTAGGCTTCTGTCATCTCGCAATGACATTGTATCCTTTTCTCCAGTCAAATGTACCTGGCCTCGAAATTTTAAACACAGTTTTGCATAAGCAACTTATGGTCTCTATTTCTTTCTTTCCTACTGCTTTTCTATTCAAAGTTATCATAATTTAATTTCCCAAGAAAAGTGTTTTTTCTTAAGTTAAAAGTTAACCTTTGTTGAATTCTATTCAAAACAAAAGAACAGAAATGGGGTGTTTTTACATAGATAGCTGACGATTACAATACTGCCAGAGATAGCTTGAACTAAAACAGGAAAATGTGTTTACTCGGTGGCAATGGCAGGAAAGGGAGACCATGTAAGGAAGCTTTCATTTTCCTAGGCAACCTTCTGAATTTGCATTTCCACTTTCTGACCCCATTTGCAGTTGAATAACTGGTCTCTCCCTCCTTCTGCTATTCTCCAGAGTACTGTTTGTGGCACTGCAATCTGCCCATGGTATGGCTGTCGTCCCCACATTCAGCGTGAGCCATCCCAAGTGAAAGGAAAAGAACAACATCGTCGTCCTCCACACTTAGTTAAAATGTCACAGAAAACTGTGAAACACACAAAGTATTCCGTGTGTCCATTTTTCAGCATGATGTATTTTTAGTTTCTGCAGCGGGCAAGTCTTAATTCAAGCCAAAGAAAAATATCAATGGAATACACACAGTGCACTGCTCAGCATCTTTGTTCAGTTTGAAATAAACAACAACATCCGTACAGAATTTTCCAGGACAGAACTATTACTGCTAACATTTATAGTCCTACCATATCAGAGAGTCTTGGTCAAGTATCTCTCTTACCTACTTATCTACTCTTTCTTATTTTGTTTTCTGGTTTTCGTTTTTGTTTGTTTGCTGGTCTGTCCTCATCTCTAATTGGAGGGGTGCTCTAAGGCCCTGATCTTAGACTTCTCTCTTAGCCTTTCACATTTATACCTGCTCCCTAGATAATTTTGTCCATAGGCATGTCTTCAGCTAACATCTACAAAGAGATGTCTTCCAAGTTCACGCCACCAGTGTGACCCACTCCCTTTCAAATTCAAATTCGTATCTATAGCTGCTTCCTTTCCATCTTCCTTTGCATATGTAAAAAGAAGCTTAAACTTAATATGTCAAATATGCACAGCTACAAACTCCAAAATCTGTTTTCCCATCTGAGTTCAGGGCAACTTTGTTTTCCTGGTTGTTCTTTTCCTAATCTCCTAGTAACCTTTAACTATTTTCTTTCTTATGCTTTATATCCAATCATCAGAAAATCCCAGTATTTTACGTTAAAACATTACAAGACTTCACGCATTTGTACTTTGCAATTGCCACCTTTGATCTCAGTCACCACCAGCTGATCTGTACTAACAGGTTGTCCCAGTTGATCTCCCACTTCCGCTTTCCAACCAATCTCACCACAGTAACTCATGGTTGTTTGAAATACAAGTTAAATGAGGTCACATTTCTGTTCAGAGCTGTGCCATGCTCCTCACATCAAAGCAACACCTGGGGGTCTAACACTTTATGAGGTTGGCTTCCTTGCTGACTCTCTCTCTCTCCTCTCTCTCTCTCCCTCTGTCTCTCCCTCTCTCCCTCTCTCTCTCTCTCTCATCTCTCTCCCTCTCTCTCTGCCTCTCTTTCCCTCTCTCTGTCTCCCTCTCTCTCTCCCCCCCCTTCCTCTCTCCCTCTCTGGCTCCCTAGCATCTAAAATAGTGAATGGCTGTGATATAATGAAAGAATAACAGAAAGAAGAAATGTAATGAAATAAGAAAGGGAGAAATAAATACAATGAGAGAAAAAAGGAAAGGAAGGAAAGAAGATATGGGGAGGCTATGAAGGAAGAAAGAAAGGAAGGGTGAGAGGGAGGGAAGGAGGAAGAAAGAAGAATTTTTCCCTTTATTGCTTGAAAGATAGCTTAGTAATGAGAAATGGTACTTTAATTTTGAAGGATAATTTAAAATTTTTTCTCATTATGAAAATATACTTGCAACTTTAAAAATGTTTTTCTCATTATGGGAATATACTTGCAACTTTTAAACAACTTTACAATTTTCTTTTTGTTTGTTTATTATGTGTCTCTTGCTCGCCACTGTCTCTCAGGGTATCCAGTGGAAGTTGTTGGAAGATGAGGACTGTGTAGCAAAATGTGAAAGATGGCTTGCAATGAATGAGATTAGGATGGTGTAGGGAAAACATACCCATCATCCTAAACTCATTCAACCCAAACTATTTTTACCACCTCTACTGACCAAGGGCTTTTACTACATCACAATGATATTTTTAATCCTGTCAAATCAGATTTACACATTTATTTTTTCTTCAAAGAATTGATGTTTGGTACGAATGTGTATCCATTTTATAAATATTAACTGTCATCTTTACCAGTGATAGATACTCGCTTATCCCTGGGTACTACATCCATAAATACATTCATGATTCTTTCTATGTTTCCCTCCATATTCTCAGTAAAAAAAACCTTTGGTCTCTTGCGCATTCTTCAGATTAGTTAGCAGAAAGCATTTGCTTAAATGAAATTCTCATTTGTGATGCTTAATCAAAAGAGGAATGTTTTTCCCCAGCTTTTTCCAACTTGACACATGAAATAACTTACAGTATTTTCAATGAGACTCATTTATGTGGTTGCTGATTAGTAGCTGGCTGCTTGTTTGCAGTGATTGATATTTCTAGAGAATTTGGAAATGGAGCTTTGCCAAATTTAGAAGCCGCTCCACCCTGATGGAGTCTGTAGTTTTGAAGAGGGGAAAAAAAAAAAATGAATCTCGTGTGCTTAAATTTGCTCTTAGCAAAATACATCTCAAAAAGCTTCCTGGAAATCCCATAATTCTTAAAAATTAACCTTGCTGACTTCTGTTTCATTAGATTGGTCAGGGTGATTTTTGCTTTTCAATGAAGACTAATCCCTTGGTAAAACACGCATGGGCTGATAGTGAGCCACAGATGGGTACTTGTTATGCTGAGATCCTCAGAATCTCAACGAAGATTCTAAATCATTAATTCAGGACAGATCAAACCATAAGGATCTATCCTAGATTAGAAGCCTGGAATATTATTTTAATTTTATTTCTGATCATTTGTAGGACTTGTTACTTAGTTACAAGGATGTTAAGTTTCAATGATTGTAAAATTCACATTAAAGAGCCAGATAATAACCCAGTTTTTCTTAGGCAAGCCATTGGAAAAAACAAGAGATTTCCAACATAAACATGATAGAAAGATAGAGCTTGATATTGAATGAATGGCAACTAATTTGAGATCAGCCATGCACTGAACACCTCAAAGTACAAAGTATTATAACGTAATGAATCAGAGCTTTTACCCTCATGAGGCTTATAATAAAAATATTTCCACTTCATCTTCTAAGGATTGTGCCTGCTTAAAATGCTTAATATGTATAGTCATTCCCATCTATTCAGTAAGCATTTACCAAGCATAAGTATGCTCTGACCCCGTGGTAGCTATGCCAAACATAATGATGGATAAATTGTGAGCCCTTCTCTGAGATCTCTCAGTGCAGGAAGGAGCTAGCAAGTATTTTTAAATAGCACGTGTTCTTTCCATTTGAGGGTAGCTCCTCTCATCTCTAGATATTTTATCCTTTCATTTCCTCTTAGAACCAGGAAGAACTACAGAGGAAAATGAAAGACACTTTTAGTATCCTTCCATTGTGTATCTCATAAACTAACATTAAAGAATTAAGGCTAAGCCATATATTATGCATTTTTATAGAAGCTTGGTACTGGTGAGAGTTACAGACTGAAGGAAAAATTATTCTTCTCGTTAGAATTTTTATTATGTATGAAAAAGGGCTTCCTCAGTTTCTTAGGTTTTTTCGTTTAGTCACCTATATCCTGAGGAAGGAAATTATATTTTTTAAAAAGAGTCAAATTTTTAATAAATTCAGTTTTTACATGGAATTTTAACAATGAGGTCAAAAACCTTGAGATGAATACTGTATTGTGCAGGGTGGATGTACTGCTGCTTTATTCAGTTATGCTTTGCCTTCAGTTATTTCTTATCATGAGAGCTAATTAACAGTTGCAGTACTTTTAATTTATCCTTAAAAAGTGTCACCCACTCATCAAGGACTGACAGATTTCTCCTTGTTGCTTATGATTTTTTTGTTTATACTTTACAGTACTATCCTCACCAAAGCATCATGGGTGAAAGTTAGAATGGAATTGCTATGGTTTGGTAAGTATCCCTCAAAGATCTATTCTGTTACAAGTTGGCCCCGCAGGGTGGCGCCACGGGGTACGTGAAGCCTGTGAGAGGGGACCCTGTGGAAGGTGCTTAGGTCATTACAGTGGTGGCCTTAGAAAGGGTAGTGGGACCCTGGCCCCTTCTTCTAGACCAGGCTCCCCCCATCTGCCACCTCCACCTGACACCTAAAGGCATTGGGTCCACAGGATCTTGGACTAGAACTTAGAAAGCAGTGAGCCAAAGTACATTAAGTGCTTTATTTTTAGTAATTATTTCTGCTATTTTATTGTAGTAACAGAAAGGTTGCCGTGGGCGGAGCCTGAGGATGGCCCTTCGTCACTTCCCTGTTCCCTTTCTCCTCCATAGATTAGAGAGTCAAACAGACAGTCTGTTAGACTCATATTGGAGACCCTGGATAGCACAGCCCCGGGAGACAGTTACCTTGTATCCTTCCTTGTTTCCTTCCTGCGCATGCCAAGATCAAGAAAAAAATCATGAAGAGCTCATGGCGCTCCAGGTGGCCATTAGCTCTCCACAAACTATGGTTCCACCTGGTCCCAACTTTCAAGCATGGTCTTGTATGTATCCTTCTTTTTTGGTTTCTTCACCTTTTCTTCATCTCCCACCGCTCTCCCCAGCTTCGGACCCTACGCTATGCGAGTTGGGTCAAAAGGTGACAAAGAACCCAGAAGTGTAGGTCAGAAAAGAAGGATAAAAGAGGAAAAGACGGGAGTCGGGGAAAAGCCTAGACTATGAGAGGCAGGAGGAGACAGGAATAAAGGGAATCCATGAGAGTGGGGGAAAGGATAGGCCCCAAACACCCTGCCCCCGAACTAAGTAGCAAAATTCAAGTTTTCAAAGTGCCTGGAATTAGGAAGTAAAACATATGACAGAGCTAGAAACATTATCACTCTGCAGATCTGTTGACTCTCAAAGACTTAAAAGTAGCTCTATAGAGCTGGAAGAAATTAAGATGAGTAAAATTCAAGAGAAATGAGAATCTTCTGCCCTTTCTATATAAAAGCATTGAATGCATTATTTTTAACTAGAAATATAATTAGCAGCCATAGTATTTCTAGAATAAAAGATAATTGGGAGAGGAGGAAAACAAACAAAAATGTACATTTCAGTCACTTTTGGAAATTTAGGGGGGCAAGAGTGCAAATGTTGTCGACTTCCAACTTCATTTTAGAGAGAGAGAGAGGAAGAGAGAAAATTTGCCTGGCTTTGAAAGGGCTATGAAAATACTATATGCTTTAAATATAATTCAATCTCGGGTAATATTGGGCCACTCTAAAAAGCAATTATTTTGCTTCTTGTGTGGGGTCTTGGTTATTAGATCAAAGAAGTGCAGTTCCATTTTTGAAATCATCAACTATAAAATGTATATGTTGACATTTTTTATAAAAGCATTACCTCTATTTCATAGATTCTGCCATTGTTTTCCTAACTCTTCTTTAATACCTCAATTTCCCATAATACTTAGAATTAAAAGGAAAAAAATGTGTGCTGTGTTTATACATAAACACAACACACACTTTTCTGTCAAAATGACTTTCACACCCACATACAAAGACAATAAAATGATAAATTTGTCTTAGATTCTTAGATGTGTTAAGGAAGTTCCACAAGATCTTCCCTCTGGTTTCATTAGCCTTATCCCTGAGCTCTTCTTTGTTTCTACCCTGCAGAAGGGCTCTTGCTTTGCGAGTATATCCATCTCCCACAATGTTTTGTTCTCATTTGTTGTATTCAAGGATGAACATTAAATGGACTAAATCCCCTGGAATTTATTAATTGGGGGATAAATTTATTTCTTCCCCAAAATAGGTGCAGCTGAGTGTGGTTTTCTGCCTAATTCAGCGAAAGTTGCTGGTGTCATAGTCCGGGTTCCGTGACAGAGTGGAACAGATTTCCCCAGCGAAGTTTCATCAGAGCTGTCTTCTAGGGCTCTCCTCCTTCTGGCAACTTGCCTGGACCTCTTCAAGACTAAAGAAATGCATGGCAGGGGGTATCACAATCCCCAATTTGAAACTGTACTACAAAGCCACTGTGATAAAAACAGCATGGTACTGGCAAAGAAACAGACCTGAGGATCAGTGGAATAAATTAGAAGTTGCAGAAATAACTCCAGACATACTCAGCAACCTCATCTTTGACAAATGAGCCAACCACCCTCATTGGAGGAAAGATAGCCTATTTAGTAAATGGTGTTGGAAAAGCTGGATTTCAATCTGCCAAAGATTAAAACTAGACCCTTACCTATCACCATGCACTAAACTAAGATCAAAGTGGATTAAAGATCTAAATATTAAGATAGAGACACTAAACTTGCTGGAAGATAAGTTAGGTAGAACTCTTGAAGACACTGACATAGGAAAAGACTTTATGAACAAAACCTCAGTAGCACGGGAACTAGCAGAAAGAATCAACAACTGGGATCTCATCTTATTGAAAAGCTTCTGCACTGCAAGAGAAACCACCAACAGAGCTAAGAGACAAGCTACAATGTGGGAAAAAATTTTTACCAGCTGTTCCTTAGACAAAAGTCTACTATCTAGAATATATAAAGAACTGAAAAAAATCAGACCCCCCCAAATTCAAAGACCAAATTCAAAAATGGGCATCTGAAATGAACAGATATTTCTCAAAGAAGTAAAAGCAGCAAATAAATACATGAAAAAATGTTCAACATCACTGGTCATTCGAGAGATGCAGGTGAAAACAACACTGAGATTCCATCTCACCCAAGAAAGAATGGCTGCTGTCAAGAAATCAACCAATAACAAATGCTGGCGGGGGTGTGGGGAGAAAGGAACGCTTTTCTATTGTTGGTGGGAGTGCAGACTGGTGCAACCACTGTGGAAATCAGTATGGAGATACCTCAAAGATCTAGGACTACAGGTCCCATTTGACCCAGCTATTCCCCTGGTGGGGAGCTTCTGAAAAGAATCATACAACAGCAATATATGTGAACCCATGTTTGTAGTGGCACAGTTTGTAATAGAATAAGCTTGGAAATAGCCCAAGTCCCCATCAACTGGAAACTGGATAAAGAAGATGTTGTTATTTTATAAAATGCAGTACTGTTGGGAACAATGCTACATAATTCTAGGGAAAAATCATTTGAGTAGGCCTAGTTCTCCTGCCTACAGGCCAGCTATGACATTCCGGACCTAATTGCATTTTGGCCTCTGGTAACAACTGAGACCTCAGTGATCCCCGGATGCTGTAATCTCCAGCACAGGACCCCACCTGCGGGAGACACCAGGGAGGAACCAAATCTTCATCTGCATAAATCTTCATCTGCATAGTTCCTCCTTATTCTCAGATTTCCACTGCCCCCCAGCCTTTTGTTACAGCTTGTTTATCCCAATGTGAGGTACTGAACTCTGCATTTTCACTTGTTACATTTGTTTCTCCCTATGTACTAAATAAAAGGTGCTGCAAGCTAGGGGCTTTTGTCTTTGCTGTCCAGAGCAGCACTGATCAGACCCAAAGCTCAGCTTCTTCTCAGTCTCAATTTTTCTACCTTTCCTGTAATTTGCCCTGTGCTGCCATGGCTCACAGGAGACTAGGACTTACTGCAGAGGTTCTGGTAACATCCCCTTCCCCTGTTCCCTACACAGTACTACTCAGCCATAAAGAACAAGAAACTAGAGACATTTATATCTAAATGGATGGATATTGAGGCCATACTCTTAAGTGAAATAAATAGGACACACGTGTGTAAATACCGAATAGTTTCTCTAATGTGAGAAACTGAAAGTGTAAATAATTATTACAATGATTAAAATGAATAATTGATAATTTGAAATAGGCAGAAAAGATCCAAAGGGATAGGGGAAGTGGGAGGGGAAGGAGAAAGGGAAGAAGGTAAAGGAAAAATTATGAGAAAAGAAAAAAATGGAAATGAAATCTATGTAAATAGGGAAGGGTGGAGGGGGCGAAGAGCACACAGGTAATGGGGAAAAAATAAGAATCAAAATACATCATGTACAGGTACAAGCACCCAATTATAAATGTAAATGTATTGTATACCTAAAATGTACGAATAAAAGAATTTAAGGAAAAAAATTGGCATCTGGAATGAACAGACATTTCTCAGACAAAGAAATAAAAGCAGCAAATAAACATGAAAAAATGTTCACCATCACTGGTCATTTGAGAGATGCAGATGAAAACAAGGCTGAAATTCCCCCTCACCCCAGAAATAATAGCTGGTATCATGAAATCAACCAATAACAAATGCTGGTGGGGATGTGGGGAGAAAGGAACCCTTCTCCATTGTTGGTGGGAGTGCAGACTGGTACAACCACTGTGGAAATCAGTATGGAGATACCTCAAAGAACTAGGATTGGAAGTCCCATTTAACCCAGCTATTCCCCTGCTGGGGATCTTCCCCAAAGAATTAAAAGAATCATACCACAGGGATATATGCACACCCATGTTTTTAGCAGCACAGTTTGTAATAGCTAAAACTTGGAAACAGCCCAAGTGCCCATCAACTGGAGACTGGGTAAAGATGTGGGGTTTTTTTAAAAATAAAATGGAGTACTACTCAGCCATAAAGAATGAGAAACTAGAGACATTTATAGCTACACAGCTGCACATTGAGGCCATACTCTAAAGTGAAATGAAAATAGGACACACATATGTAAATACTGAATAGTTTCTCTGGTATGAGAAACTAAAAGTGTAAATAAGAATCAAAATGTATAATTGATATTGTGAAATAGGAAGAAAATGTCTAAAGGAATAGGGGAAGTGGGAGGGAAGGGGAAAAGAGAGAAGGGAAGAAAAAAATATGAGAAAAGGAAAAAAATGGAAACAAAGTCTTTGTAAATAGGAAGGCTGGAGGGGGTGAAGGGAGGGCAGGGGAATGGGGAAAAAATAAGAACCAAGATACATCATGTAAAGGTACGAGATTCCAGTGATGAATGTAACTGTATTGTATATCTAAAATGTACCAATAAACTAAAGGGAGACAAAAAAAAAAGAGTAAAGAAATTGTGCATGGATGAAATTGGATTGATGCCCTGTCAATTTCCAGGACTTGGAAGATTTTTAAATCATTTGCTGCTTCAGGTGGGGGTGCCTGGAATTTTTTGGGCTTACTTTTTACCATATTACATATACAGTATTAGGTTCAAATCCACCATATTTTTTATGTCTTTGAGCAGTATGATCAAAGGTTTATTGAAAAGGATGGGTTTCTGGCTAGAGTGTAATTTCTAAGCCAATTCATTCTGAGAAGGAGCAAGTTAGAAGTTCATCATACTTGACTTGAACATTTTCACATAATCCCTTGAGTGAGTCATTTCACTTAGGCGCAACCTTAAAGCTCAAAGAGGCACCAGCTGATGTAAATTTTTAAACTAATTCTACTTAGAGAATGAGCTTGTATGCAGCCTATGAGGGACAAGGGAAGTTCACCCTTTAGCTGCTATTCCCTGCCGGCCCTGTCTTCACAAGGGGACGCTTTCATCTGACAGAAATACTTGCCTGTTTCTTTTCAAAAATCAATTTCCCACTCTCACATTTAAAATTACATTTGATTCATTAAGACATGGAAATCAGTGGTGGATGTGCTGTATTTCTCAGCAGGAAAGTCGCCCTGGAAGATGCGTAAACATTCTTCTGTTGTTTCCTCGTTGCCAAGCTCTAAGAGTTAATTCCTGTTTGAGAGTACTCAGTTTCTCCACTGATAATTTAGCCTCCATTCTCATAAATCATGACTCATTTCTGTGTTAAAATATACAATAATTTCTGCAGAGTAGTAATCTATGAAGGAAAGTACAGGCAGACATTTTACAAGGTGCCTATATAATTTCTCAATTTCAAACATAGTTCTGCAGGATTATAGGAATACACATAGGCCCTCTTGCAATCCAAGAACTATTTGACCAGTTTATTCAGTGATTTGCACAAATATGAGGCTGATTCTTTGGATTATTTGATGATTGCCGGAGTGAATGAATGAATAACCTGTGTCAAAGTCCTCACCACGACTGCCACCTATCACCTGAGCAGGAGGAAGCTTTGGCTGGTTAAACAGCCCTAGGAGAGATGAGAGAAATGGAGACAGAAAGTAGGTAGGGATGTAGAGAGCTCCCCTCCTCCAAAATTATAGACAACCAAGACTGAGGTGTCATAAAATGCACATTATATTAAACTATCTGAGCCTTTGCAGCTGTTAAGAGAGATCTGAACAATTTCCAACTCTTGGCAACACACATCCCAGAGGCAGGCAGGCCTAAGGTAACATTATTTTTATTCCCACCTCAGCTGTCCTGTGACCCAGGCTGAACATGATCCAGGAAATTCTAGTTAACTACATTTATTAACACAGCTGTGCCTAAAGTGGATCCAAAGCTTCATACTCCGCAGTTCTGGCTTCTCTCTTTGGAGGGCTTTTCACATGTTCTCATATCCTCACCTCTAGTACCTAATATATTCCCTTGAGCATCTCTACAACAGCAGAATCACGTCTTTTCACATGGAAAGTTCCAGAATCTTTTGTCCAGTAGAAGAGTGTTGCCTACAATATGGCTTAGCTGCTTTGTCAGGAGCTGTGAATATACACACTGACAGACCTTTCTTGGGCTATATGATGAGTAAGGGTGCGCTGTCTCACAGACGTGTTACGTAAGACTGGTTTTATTTTTTTATAGGCAAGAGAGCAGGAGAATATATGGACCATGCTTCAACATATATAGTAAATCTTGGCTTCAAGTCAAGGACGCTTGGCTCGGTGGTGGTGGTGGTGTGTGTGGGGGGGACTTATGGCTCCCTCAGCCTTCATAATAGAGACCAGACTTGCATCCATACGGCGTTACAGCAGGTCTCATTAGGGTTTCCCTCTCCAGCCATTGCTGATTTTAACTGGAAAGAAGTGTTTCTTTTGCTGGGTGTGGTCTTCCTCTTATCTGAATCTTGGGGCCTGCTTTGCCTATCAAAAAGTCGAAAAGATGGAATTGTTTACATTTTGCTTAGTTTTCATCAAAACATTGAAGCTATCCAAAAATGTGAAAAAAGTGTCTTTGTTTTTACAACATGGGCTTGTTTTAGGAAAAACTGGGGATTTTCACAAAAGCATGAGTTAAAGAAAATATCATTAATGAAATAGATCGAGGGTCCAATTTGTCCTTGAGCTTTTTCTTCCCTGGACCCAAAGTTTCCAGCACAAAAACTAATTCTTTTTAAGTCTGATCTTTTCAATAACACCATCACTGTGGTCCTAGCTCTGCTTATTGCTAACAAATAAAGAGGTAACAAGTCAAATCTCTTTGTCTCTCTCTTTTACACCTTTGAGTAGACGGGGGTTACAGGGACACTTCTGTTATTTATTGGGATTCTGTATAAACCTAAAGAAGGCAAACTATCTCATCAAACAGGATGTCTGTCTAGTTGGCACAGTTTCTGCATTAAAAAATTATTCACAATGTTATATCCTAAACTAGAGCCATGCATTTCAGGTAACTTGGAGATCGAAACCCTGATGAAGTTATGCTGTTGAGTAACATGTCATCCTTCCACGCATTTGATTTCCTGGCCCTATGCACTTTCCCACAGTCCCAGCTGCTTCCTCAATGGAGAGGGGACAAAGAATAAACAACAGAGAGGAAGGGAATTCAGCTATCGAGAGAAGCAAAGTCCATGAAGCCGGGAAAAAAGGCTCTGCAGTATGGTTGGGAATATGGAAAACTAGACTCTGCTAGTTACAGAATCATAAGTGTGCAATAATTTTTTTAAAAGTTGGAAGGGCTAGAGATGTAGCACTTTCCTAGCACGTGTGAGGTTCAAGGCTTCGTCTCAGCACTGCAAATGAAAAGCATTTTCAAAAGCTGGGAGTAAAATTGTAGTATAAATATAGTATTTGTATAAGAATGTTTGCAGAAGGCTAGAAAATAGAAGGCAGAAAATGTAGAAGGATGTGACAAAATGACTGGGAGATAAAAGAAGACTCAGGACTGTCTTTGGGATGCTTGGATGTTCAGGCTGCTTGTTGGAGTGAAAAAGGTTTGCATGCTTCAGGGCATTCCTCTTCTTAGCTCTAACTCAGTATGGGGGTGGGAAATGAAACTCTTAGTCATTTTACTCATTACAAAAGTATGTTTACTGAGGTACTTTAGGTCATTCTAAACTTATCAAATCATATCAGAAATATCCTGGGGAAGAAATAAAAGCTTGTGACTTTGGAGAAAAAGTTAAAGAAAGATGCAGTTTTGGTAAAAGGTAGATTCTTACCGGAAATAATAAAGGTGATTTACAGTCCAAGTCAAGCCCACGAAAGATCATCAGGGTTTGGTAAACTATTGCAGAACTGAAGGGTTTTTGTTTGTTTATGTTTTTCTCTCTAGGGAGAAACTGTGGCTCTTCTAGAAGGTGAAATAATTTGGGTAAGTAGTCATTTTCTTTTCTACAAAAATTATTTCAGCTGAAATTAAGTTCTGCTTGTCAGGCATGGAATCCCTTTAACACACAGTGTTTCACACATAATATACACTAAATATGTGGGTAACTCACCCAGTTATATTGCCAGAATATAGTAACATTCAGTTGAAATGTTTTAACTAGAACTGTGAAAACTTGAAAATGTCTGCCTAGCAAACCACACTCCCTTTAAAGAAAACACTCAGATACCTGAGAAAGTTAACTCAAGTTCTGATTACACCTAAACTGCCTATAGAATGATGACAGGAACATAAGACTTAAGTCAAGAATTTTGACATCCTTTTATTTTTTTGGCAAATAAGATCTAGAGTTCTGTTTATTAACCACAGACACTGCCAAATTACAGACACTGGTGAATTTCTTGCTACTCAGCATTTATCCTCAAAAACATACAGAGGCAGAGATCTCTTTCGGTAAATCTTTTGGTTTTTGGTACTGGGGATTGAACTCAGGACCTTGTGCTTGCCAGGCAGGTGGCAGAGGAACCACTGAGCTAAATCCTCAGCCAGAGGCAGAGATTTGGGTGGTGAAAATAAATAAATGATACGAAATATCTAACATTTGACCTTGGACTATCTAGTGCCTTATTAGGAGCTACATAACTTACCCTTGTGTGGATATACATTCATTCCCACCTGCTCTTTCATTCTTCAGGAAAAGACCACAGAATATCTATCATGCTTGGCACATGAAGAGCTTGTGAAGGATTGTGCAGGCTGCTAGATAAGAGTCCTAAGGTCTAATGAAGCAAATAAGATTTGTTCTGACCTTGGATGCTAGAATTTTGCTAGTAGTAAAGTAGATATTGTATCAGTTTGCTAGGTATGCCATGACAAAATACCACAGGTTCAATGATTTAAACGATAGGGATTTATTCTATCATAGTTCTAGAGTGTATGAGTCCAAAATCAAGCAGGTTCGATGTCTTCTGCAGCTTCTCTTTTTGGACTGCTGATGTCCCTCCTCTGTATGTGCCCACATTCCTGACATACCTGTCTGTCCAAAGGTCCTCTTCTTGAGGGGACATAAGTCAGATGGTATTAGGGCCCACGCTATGGACTGCAGTTTAACTCAGTTGCCTCACTAAACACTCTTTCTTCATACAGAGCCACATTCTAAGACATTAGGAGTTAGGACTTCAGCAAATCAATTTTTTTAACAGGATACAAATCCATTCATAATAAATATATGAGCAAAAATCAGAACAAAATATTAGTAGTACAACAGCAGGATAACAAATGGGGGCTGGAAAAAGATCCATTCCATCCAGAGGTGTGAGAATAGGGAATGTGTTTTAACATCAACTCATAAAGGTCATGCAAATAAGGCATGGGTATCGGGTGGGGGATGGCCGGAATTGGGAGAATGAGGGACATGGAGGAAGAACATTCCAAGCACAGGAAGATGCACCGGACAGGCACAGAGTTATGAAACAAAGTTTTATACAAGAGCAGCATAAGGGAGCAAGAGAAAGGGATGATGAGAGGCAAGCCTTGAAGAGACAGGCCTTGGATAGCTAGATGGTGGCAACCTTGCATTCAGACAGTATTGTCTCACCATTGTGAGGGTACCTTCAGTAACTGGACAGATCTTAGTCCAAACCTTGCCTCAACTACTTCCAAGTATCACCATCTACAAGTACTTGTGTTCTTACCCTTCCACTTATCTGTAGTATAGTATTTCCTAAGAGTAATAGATATTAATTGGTTAATAATCCCTGAATGTTCACAGATCAATTGCACTTCATCCAGTCTTTGGTACACAGTGACTATTGGAAACACATTAGCTGTCATTATTATTCTGTCACGTAGAAGTTCTGGACTTTATTCTACAGGGTATTTAAAGGCAGTGAGGGATATTTTGTGGAAGGGCAGTGTGATCATGTTTAAAGATCATTGTGGAAACAATGCAGACCAGGAGTCAATGAAGTAAGGGGCTGGAGCAGAGTACTTGTTTGAAATTTCTCACACGATCTGTATGAGTGACCAAACACCATGCAAAAGGAAAATTCCAGCAAGGATCGGAAGAGGAAATTGACTTGATTAATATGAGATAAACTCAACAGAAGTTAGTAGGGATTAAACATCAAGAGAAGGTTAGGACAACTTGTAGATTTCTGGCTTCAAGGACTGGATAATCCATCTCTAGGGAGAGAATAAAATACAAAAGTCACATTTGAAGAGAGCTTGTGGATTAACCTTGGGTGTGGTCTACCATATCATCTGGGGCTTCCCTCTCTACTCACCAAGCTTCTAGTGTATGATTTTTTACCATAATCATTTCTGTGAAAATTCCTTCAAATCCTTTTCCATTCTTTTAATCCATCCAAAATACTAACCATACTTGAAAACATATCCTCACCCCAGAAAGTGGCTACAAAAATGTCCACAACTGAGTGCCCATGATCCAATCACTTTTCTAAGAGTCTCTGGATGAAGTGTCTCTTATCCTATTTAGACCAACCCTCTACTTGTGCACTAGATTCCCATCCACTCTTACATCTGTAAAACTTTTACTGTCACCTTCAATTTTGTTTGCTCCTCTGTCTTTGATCCCTGAATTCTGTTGGATGATTTTATCAGTCTACAGATAATATTTATCATCTTTTTAAAAATACCTTTTTCTTGACAACATGCTTTCCTTGCAGTTTCCACCTGTTTCTCTGTTTCACTTTGAACAAAACTTCTTGAAGGAAGTGTCCACATTATCTTCTCCTTTCATACTATTCTTATCTAGCTTATTGAATGTGCCTTTCTAGACTCCTTTGATTTTTTTCTTCCCTTATCTCTGGGCCACTTGTCTTTATTTCTATAGCTCTCCTTACGTGATCCCATTCAATGGGATCCCTTTAATAATATCCTTCTTCTGACAAAGCTCTAACTGTTATTATTTGATCTAAAACATCCTCACAGAGAAGCACTATACTCACCAGTGTCTTAATCTACTGATGAGGTCAGTAGCAATATATGCTCTTAGTAGGTGGGGCTTGTTTGGATCACCAGGGGCATGATCTTGAAAGGTATATTCTTTTCCCTGGTCTGTCTGTCTGTCCATCCGTCTGTATGTCTGTCTCTCTCTCTCTCTTTCTCTCTGGCTGCCATGAGGTGAGCAGTTTTCCTCTGCGATGCCCTTCCTACCTTGGAGCCAGTTAACTGTGGAATGAATCCAATCCTCTGAAAAGTGAGCCCAAATAAACCTTTCCTCATTTAAATGGCAGGTGTAGGGTATTTTTTTCTTTTTTATCCCTGTGATGGAAAGGTGGTTAATAAACTACTCAAGCCTCTTTTATGAGTTTCAGACAACACAGAGTTGACCATTCAACGTGTTTGTACTTAACACACTTTAAAAACAGATTCTTGATATTCTCCCTCCCTGCATCCAGATTCTCCATCATGTCCCATTAGAGTAAAAGACGACACCATCGACACAGATGCTCACACAACCTTGTAATCAGCCTTGCCGCTTCCCTTCCTCAAATCTGCTGCACCTCAGTTCACTTTCCTTTTGAACTACTTTCAGAGTGTATGTTGAATTAAATAAGTAGGCATGACACTAATGATAGAATTATTAGCAGTTGTTAGAATTATGAGAAGTGATTCAGTGATGGGGAAGTTACAAGGAGGCAACTAAATACTGAGGTAAGAAAGTTAAAAAGTGATGAAAATGCACAAGATATTTTTCTTTGTTCTCTTCATCCCGTAGGTATTTTAGTGATTGAATATGGAATGAAGTAACAAATTGCATTTATAATTATAAAATCATAATTTATTTGCGAGACATGAATATATGATACCGAGTCCTTTCTCTAGGTTCTGTGCTTGTGGGCACGCATGTGTGTGTGTGTGTGTGTACATGCAAACAGCTAGTAGAGAATTTAGAAAGGAGATAACATACGAATGCTGTGACTCCAGAGGGACAGAAACATTTGGACAAATGGTTTCAAAAGGAGTTGTGGTTTCCATTCTGGGCATTCAGGCAGAGCATAACAGTACAGATTAGCAACATCCAATGTTAGCTCCTGAGCCAACAGAGGCAATCCCGGTGTTTTCCTGTGAGTGGCACAACTGAAGAAGAGAGAGATTTTTCCTTCTTCAGGGTTTATAGTGGAAAACTTACTTAAGCAGAAGCTATGGTCAACTGGTATTACTTTCTAAAGAATAAAAAATAAGTTCCTTATCAGCACCTGGCATCTCCATAAATGCTCCGATAAACATGCTGTATGGAAGAAATAATCTTGTTCTTATCTGATCACATGGTTTCAGTCGCAATCTCTCTCCCTTTCCCTCTCTCTTTTCTTCTCTTCTATCCATCCTTTATTTTCTCCCTTCTATCCTCTTTCCCTTTATCTGACAAGTCAAAATTTTATATTTAAAAGTAACTTCACAATCACCAATCACATTTAATGTTTCTGCTTTAATATTTGCATAGGTGATCCATTTTGATTTTAGCTTAATGCACGGTGAGAGACATGGGTCTAGTTTTAGTCTTTGGTGTGTAGAAGCCAGTTTTTCCAGCACCATTTAATAAAGAGGCCAACTTTCTTCCAGTAAATGTGTTTGGCCCCTTTTCATAGATAAGGTGAATATTAAACAGAAATACTCAATCTGCTGAAAGAGAATGGGTAGAATGCTTAAGGACGTAGGAGTAAGCAAAGACTTCATGAACAAAACCCTGACCTCATGGAAATACTACAAAGAATCAACAACTGGGTTCTCATCTTATTAAAAAGCTTTTGCACAGTAAAAGAAACCACCAACAGAGTGAAAAGACAACCCCCAGAGTGGGAAAAAGTTTTAGCCAGTGTTTTCTCAGACAAAGGACTAGTACCTAGAACATATAAAGAATTGAAAAAAATCAGAACCCCCCAAATTTAAAGGCCCAATAAAAAATGGGCATCTGAGATGAATACACACTTCTCAGACGAAAAAAGTAGAAATGACAAATACATGAAAAATATTCAACATCACTGATCATTCAAGAAATGCAAATTAAAACAACACTAAGATTCCATCTCACTCCAGAAAGAATGGCTGTCATCAAGAAGTCAACCAACAGCAAATGCTGGCAGTGTAATGGGAAAAAAGGAACCCTTCTCCACTGTTGGTGGGAGTGTAGACTGGTGCAGCTACTGTGGAAATCAGAATGGAAATACCTAAAAAAAAATAGCATTAGAGGTCCCACTTGACCTAGCTATTCCCCTGCAGGGTATCTTACCAAAAGAATTAAAAGCATCATACTACAGTGATATGGTATATGCACACCAATGTTTATAGCAGCAAAGTTTGTAATAGATAAATCTTGGAAACAGCCCAACTGCCCATCAACTGATGAATGGACAAAAAAATTGTGTTTTTGTTTTAATATAATGGAGTACTCTTCAGCCATAAAGAAGGATAAATTTGAGACATTTCTATATAAATGGATGCACCTTGAAACCATACTCTTAAGTGAAAGAAATCAGACCCATGTGTAAATATCACATTGTCTCTCTGGTGTGAGAAACTGAAAGTGTAAATAAGGACCAAAATGTATAATAGATATTGTGAAACAGGAAGAAATTGTTCAAAATCAGACACTGAGTGTGAAATACTTCGTTAATAATTAAAATGTTTTATGCAAAAAAGTTACAGTGCTATTAGGAAATGAGAAATAGATTAGGAAATGAAAATATATTCTTTTAAAATCATGGCACACAGTGTATTTATAATTGTTACTAATTGTTTTTGTTATGACAAATTATTTTATAAAACTATTTTTATATTTTCTTTATTAATATCTACTTGTGTCATATTAAAGTAAATAAGAGAAAACTCTAAAAAAATCACTAATCACTAATTAGTGGGGAGTAGCATTATAAATGCTGTCCAGAATATAGTTATGCTAGCTGATTCTAAAAGCTTTCTCTTCAAGAATGTCCTCAGCAAGCTTAGTTCCCTGCTGATTTTTGCACTTGTTTATTAAAGGTCTTAGGATGAGGGATGGAAGAGAGAAATGGCAGGAGCTTTAAAAATCTAATAAATTGACTTTAAAATAATTTATTTCAACCTGCCAAGTTTCTAAGAAAAATGAGATAGCATTTTAGAGTAGGCAACAACTTATGTTATTTCCTCTGGTGTTGCTTGTAATAATCACATTACTCCCTAGCAACTCTCTAGGTATCCATGTTGCTGCAAGGGACAATTTCGCAAAAGTTTAGGTGCCTCACTTTTACATATAGTAACATGAATTAGTATCCATCTACTCTGAAGAGTTAATGAGAAAAATATAGGAAAGGGGTTGTGTGGTACTGTATTCTTTTACTTAGGAAATTAAAAGAAAGAAAAAAAATACTCTACTTCCTAGTAATTCACAGTAACAATTCATGGAACCATCATTTCATAGGGAAATAATCTTAGGTTACTAAAGACTGAGAATGTGATAACAAATGATGAAATATTGGTGACCTATTGAAAACCCTCAACTGATCAAATTGGTCAAATAGCTGAAAAGAAGCAAATCAGACTAAAAAAATGTTTCCAGATATATTGATGGCAATGACTTTAGTTGCATTACAAATATCCCTTTGATACTTCTAGCATTGCATTTAGTAGCCATGAGCACCTCTCTCTTCCTTCCTATTCTATTGATTGACACCACAGTTGTCACTTGGATTGGCCAATGGAATATGAAATAACAACAGGCCTTTTCTTTTCCATCTGCCAAGAGCCCAGCAGTCCCAGATTGGCACTGCTCAGTAAACCTGGATCACTAAATAAGAAAGGGATGAAGCAGAGACCTACAGATATATTAACCCAGAGTAAATGCATGACTGCCACAAATGAAAAACATTGGTTTCAGTGGCAGATGTTTTAGAATCATTCATTATTGAAGTAGAATTTACCGTAAGATAAATAATACACACAATTTCAAAGAGGTGACTATTTTCTCCATCTGAAAAAAAGACTCTAGTAGCAGTCATAACATTCTACTTACAACACAAAAGGGCATTGCTATAGTTTTTATCTGAAATGTCCCTCAACAGCCCAAATGTTAAAGGCTTGGTTCCTAGCATGTCATGGTGGAAACTGTAAAAGGTGATTTCTAGTGGGAGGAAGTGATGTCATGGGGGGGCGTGTCATTGGAGAGGATATTGGGGAACTCACTTCCTCCTCTCTTTCTCTTTAGTTCCTGGCTGCCAGGAACTGATTGAACTTCCTCTGCTATGCATTGCTTCCATGACATATGATGCCACCACAGACCCGGGCAATGGGTCCAGTTACTATGGGGTAATACCTCTGAAAGCACAAGACAAAATAAACATTTTCTTCTTTAACTTGCTTATTGTAGATACATAAAACTAACTAATGAAACTATTGATGTTTCTAAAACTTAACTGCTAGGGAAAATCTTCGTAATTTCCAAGAATACAACTTTCTTTATGGCAATCTGCAAGTTTTTATCTATATCTCAACCAAAATGTAAAAAGAATACAACTAATTTATAATTGTGATATTATCTGTGGCAAGATTTTGGATGTAAGAATATGAAATTAGAGTTTTATTTCATAGTTGAATTCACAAAGAGATTTCATGAATAAACAGATGACAATGCTGGAGCAATTTGATTCACTTTTACCCATGGACAGAGACTAAAAACTAAAGAAAGACAAAGTAAAATCATTAAGCATCTCAGAAGTGGAAATCTTTTTTTGTTGCTAATCTAAATATATAATGTTGGGTATAATTTTTATGATCAATCTGTACCATAAAATGTTCTATCTTAGAGGAATCTCACAAGCTTTCTACCGAATGTATCTTATATTAATTATTTAATTAATTGAAAACTTTATTTAAAAAAGTGTATTCCACCAGGAAATGGAAATAAAAACTACATTGAGTTTCCCTCTCATTCCGTCAGAAAGATGATCGTCACCAATACAAATAACAATAAATGGTGTTGGAGATGTGGGAAAAGGATACCTCTATGCTGTTGGTGGGAATGTAAATTAGTGCAGTCACAATGGAAATCAGTAGGGAATTTGATCAAAAACTAAGATTAGAGCTTCCTTATGATCTTGCTATACAAGTCCTTGGGGAATACCTGAAGCAATTAAAGTCAGCATACACTAGGCATCACTGCATACTCATATTTATTGCAGTACAATTCACAATACTAAGCCTTGAAAACAGCCCATCAATGGGTGAATGTGTGAAGAAAATGTGGCACATTTTGGAGTATTATTTAGCCATAAATAAGAATAAAATCATGTCATTTGTAGGAAAATAGATAAAACACGAGATCACCATGTTAAGCAAAACTCAGAAAGAAAAATGATGCATATTTTCTCTCATATGTGGAATCTAGGGGAAAAATAAGAGAGATGACATGAAATAGAAGGGTGATTATTAGAAAAGAAGAAAGGAATGGTAGAAGGGGAGGCAAAGGCAGAAATGGGGGGAAGACAATCAAAGTCTGTCACACACATGTACAGATCTGTCGAAACGAAACCATTTGCTCCACGGAGCTACTATGCACTAATGAAACAGCCATTCCGTTTTCACCAAGGGTGTCTCTCCCGGATGGCTTTCAAACATTGCCCAACCATACCCGTTGGTACTGCCTCACTCAATTTGGCAGCCTGGATGAAAAATCTTCTCCGGAGTTTCTAGGGAAAGTATTCTAATCAGAAAAACAGTAGCCAGATATTTGGTGCAGGGTTGGGATACAGGGTTGATTGTTAGAGGCTTTGGCCAGCTGAAGAGAAATCTTTGCCACAAAGGAGGGACCAGTATGGGCGGGAAGCTCCCAGTGGCACCAATCACGGCTCAGCTGCCCCGGTGCCATCTCCCAATTTTCTCATTCTTTTTTTTTACGAGGCTCAAGCTGTTTTTCAAGAAAATCAAACAAATATAAATCATATCTCTGGTGAGGCAATAAACTATAGAATGGTGGCCTTTCTCCAGAGAAAGAAGTGATAAAGATGAGATTTTTGTTACTGTCTTTCACCCAACGCAAGCCGTGTTTCCGTGCGGCCTGCTCTCAGCCTCTGCTTGGGAAACTGACACTAGGGACTCAGTGGAGCTGTGACTATTGGAAGGCGGCAGCTGTTACACTTAACTGTAACGTGGCTCTCTCCTTCATACTCACTGACCCCAGTTTGAACCTTATGGTCACAGTGAATAGATTTGATCTCTCTTCCATCTGAAAGGACTGGAATACTTAAGTCACTCAACATGGCTCCACTCTTCTCAGGGCCTGCGCTCCCTGCCCCTAAATAAGTCTCTCAGAAGTCTGCAATTCTCTCCTGCTCCTCACTTGGTAATTTATAATCAGCTTGCCTTTTGGGCACTCTCTCTGCCATACACTAAACTTTGAAACTACTTCCCTTAAATTAGTTAACTAATAGGAGTCCTCTGGCTGCCACACCAAGCCAAACTGGCTGAAAAATGAAGAGAAAAGCAGAGACATCGGCCTTTCTAGGTATTTCACCAATGAGTATGCGATCAATGTTATGATTCATTACTGTTATTTATCAGGAATATTCCATAAATCCATTCTAACATGTGGCTCTTAACCCTCTTGTGGTCTAGGGTAGTACTGTGGATATATTCAGAACCTAACTTTCAAACCTCAATTTAATAAAACTTAACTACCTTGCTCACATCATGGAAGAAGTTAGAAGAGATGGAATAGGTAGCAATGATTCCTACCAGGTAAAAGTCATTTGAAGACCACCTTTAGATGTTGTGTCTTTTCATGAGTACCACCTGTACCCCCAGGATTCTGGAGGAGAAAGCTTGGCCAATACTATACTCGCTGCGAAAGGGTTGCTCTGTCCTTCTTCAAATCCCTTGTACGTAATACAAACGTTGGCCCGTCCTTCCCTCCTGAGGTCTCATAAAGACCGCCCTGTCATCCTCTCAAGCTCCTGCTGAACACAAGGGGCCCTCAGCAGCAGCGGTGCCATAGCCTAACAACCAGGCCCTCCCCCACAGAGAGAAAGATGAGATTTTGTTCTAAAAATACTCTCCACCATCTTATTTCTTATAGGAATAAGTAGATACTGACTGTGGTACTGTAAACATGACAGTCCCCTCAATGTGAGCTGAATTAATTGATTTATTAGGCACAAAATAGCTATGTGGGCTGAACTAAATTGGCTTATTAAGGATTCAATTGCACTAATTGCTTGCGTAGTGGGCAAGGGAACAAAGGGAGGAGGGAAGAGACACAGAGAGGCAAGTGCCTACCAGAGGGTTCCTTGCTTTTCAGTGAAGAATGCCTTACCCCTCATGGTCATATCAACCTTCTAGGCTCCTGCCAGGAAAAAGGAATCTGAAATTTCATGTTGGCCTGCATAAAATTCCAAAGAAAAAATCCAATCATGTTAGAACTAGAGGCCCTTTCCCATCCTGTCAGAACAGATATCTGAGCACAGACATTAAGAAGAAACAAGACTCTTTCCTCACTTAGAGGAAACTAGGTTCTGTGAGATATAAAGAACCCTGGTTCCTAGCTGTGGGAAAGCAAGAGGCGCATAGGACATGGAGGGAAGGAAAGAGAGAAATCCATTTCCTGCCTTTCATCAATGGTCCTGGTCGGGTCCCCTATAACAGATGAGAAGTTAACAAGAGAAAAGGAAAATATATTTGTGTAATCAAAGTATTGCATATACAGCAGCTCTAAGAATGAAGACCCAAAGATATAGTGTGAATGATCCATTTTTATATTTAGGTTGGATGAGGCATGGACAGCTGTGTAGAAATATGATTGGGCAAAGAAGAGGAGATCTCATAGGAAGAGCTGGACTGGGGGAAGCCCACCATAGCCTTTCTCCACATTCCTCCTGGCCCCTCTGTGGCAAGACTTTTTCCTCTCAGGTATAGGGCAGGGCCCCTGTAGCACAAGGGTCTTCATCTCCTGATGGCCATCTGCACCTAAACTTGGGGAAAAGCTAGAATACTAATTTTAGGCATTATGGCTGGCTTTGGGATTCTTATTTCTATGACTTTCTTTAAAGAAGAGGAATTCTAGTTTTCCGTGGCTTGCTTGCGGGGAAGAATGTTGGTGAGAGACAGGAGGGCAGGAGAATGTCAAAGAGAAACTTCACTTGCAAGGTCTTCCCTTTGAGTTGTTTTGTTGAGCCCCGGGAGTTGATTAGGCAGTGTGGAAGAGCAAGTTCTTCTAGATACTGAGATTTTTGGAAGAACCAAGCCAAAGACAGCCTAGGTATAGATTGTGGAGCTAAAGAGAAGTAGGTTTGAGTTTTTATTGTGACACTTTCTGTCTGTGTGCTCTTAAGCAATGCTGTAGTTTGAGTGCTGAATGTTTCCCAAGGACCTGCTTGCTGTCATTGTAAAATGATGGAACTTTAAAAAGGTGGCATCCAGTGGAAGGTTTTAGGTCCCTGGGGATGTGCCCTGGGTGGGGACTGTGGGATCCTCATTTCTTCTTTCTCTCTTTCATGTACTGGTCATGAAGTGAATGATTTGCTCCACCACACACTCCTCCATGATGAGTTGCCCGGCCACTGTCCCAAGGCAACAGAGATGACTGGTCATAGACTGACACCTCTAAACCTGTGAATCCAAATAAAACTTTTCTCCTTCAAAGTCGATTATCTCAGATATTTGTTACAGTAGTTGAAAGCTGACTAACACAGAAGTTTATTTAGTTTTCCTGAGGCTGTTTCCTCATAGTAGGGTAAGAGCAATGCCTAACTCACAGAGCTTTTCTAACAGGCATGGGAGAGAATATATGAAGTATTATATTTAGAAAAAATACTTTGCAAGTGACCATGTACTTGAGCTTTCATCTACACAGCCTTGCACACATCAATCAATTAAGGTGCAAATCACCACTGTGCTACAGATAAGTATTCTCATTGCTTATTTAACAGGTCTGAAGCATTCACGAGTGAAATTCAAATCGTAAGGAAAAACGCTTGCTTCAGGACAGTTTGCCTATAATCATTCTGGTTAACGTGGACTTCTTCCTCCACACGCCCACCAATACTCCTCTTTGCATAAACGAGCTTCGGTATCACTGGGGTTGTGTTAGTGTGGATGCTGGGGTGGCTGAGGACTTAGGAGGAGGAAAGCCTCCCTGGCTTTCGGTTTAGCTATGCGTTAGGACTGCTCAACCCCGATTATTGGCTCTGCTTCAGCTGGGTAAATGAACTTGGTTGAGTCAAGTTTGTAGATGCATTGTCCTCTTGTCATCATTCCTGTCCATTTAGGTAATCGATGTACCAGGTCCCTTGTATTGCTAGAGCATTTAAAAATAACATGAGAGGATACTGCTCAGTGACAGTGACTAGTCGGCCCTGCTCTCCCTCTCCCGAACCCCTCCCTTTCTGTCTTACTCAGACTTTTTATTAAAGGCATTTGATCATGGTAACAGGAACTTCAGACAAAACTAGGCAAATATCTTGGCTGAGGAGAACCGAAGGAACTTGTGAAAACTTCATCTCCAGAATTGTAAAAACATCTCTGTTCACATCTCTTCGTGCGGTCATTTGTAGAGCAGAGGGTGGATTATTTCCTGGAGGTTTTCTTGAGCATGATGCTCACATGACCTGCTAAAATATCCCAGGAGACACTGCATAAATCAAATTATGACTTGAAGAGTATTTTTTTGCTCTGTTCACAAGGAAGACAGATATTTCAACCACATCCTCCCTGTATATGTGCCTTCCTTTTTAAAGGAAAAATACGAAAATAGATGACCTTTTCCCCAAAAAACATCTCTGTAGAGTAAGCCTAGAAACAAAGAACATAGATATTACAGAAGTTATCCCGACCAGGTGAGATAAAATGGAGGGCATGGCTCTGATATTGCTAAGATAGGATTCAACCTGAGAGGCGAAGTTGGTGACATTCACTCATGTGGTCCTGGTGTCTAGGCTGCCACGGGAAGAATTACAACAGAAAATGAAGACTGGCTTTGATTCAGGGATTATCAAGGACTAGAAATAATCCTGTGTTTGCGCTGTCACCAAAGAAATTACTGGCTATAGTGCGTGAAATTTGTGTCTCATAAAAAGATATCAGGGAACAATATTTTTTAGTTTTCCTTCTCCAGTAACTTTTGGTTGTTTCAAATCCCTTAATGAACGTGTTATGGAAAATGGTCAGATCTTGTTAGCCAAGATTATACCTGCTGAGGCTTTATGTTAGAAAATTAGATTTTCTTTAAAGGAAATGTATAGTAGAAACCTAAAGCGTCAAGTACAAAATCATGTAGACCAGAAATGCATGTCTGTACCTTTTTTTTCCTTTTGTCAAGTACTCCTCTACCTTTGTTTTAGGGTTTTGTTTTGTTTTTTTGCACATTATGGAGCTAAGGAATATTGGTTTTAAGGACATAGTATATGTTAATTGGTTCAACTTTAGAGCATTTTGGTTTTTCTATGGTCCTGAAATGAGTTTATTTCACAAAAACCTGTATTAGGCATTTATCTGACTTTATATTCTGAAACAGAATACATTGAAATGAATATTTACTTACATGCGATAATCACAAAAGCATTTTTTTATCATAGAAAATGTGTTGAAAATACCTGAAATCCCACTAAGACTTCTAGTCCCTTAGAATTTATAGGTACTTATAAAAGCCCAATTCAAAAATGGGCATCTGAAATGAACAGACATTTCTCAGACAAAGAAGTAGAAATATAGCAAATAAACATATGAAAAAATATTGAACATCACTGGTCATTCGAGAGATGCAGATGAAAACAATGCTGAGATTCCACCTGACCCCAGAAAGAATGACTACTATCAAGAAATCAACCAATAACAAATGCTGGCAGGGTTGTGTGGAGAAAGGAACCCTTCTCCATTGTTGGTGGGAGTGTAGACTAGTGCAACCACTGTGGAAATCAGTATGGAGATACCTCAAAGAACTAAGGCTAGAGGTCCCATTTGACCCAGCTATTCCCCTGCTGGCTATCTTCCCAAAAGAATTAAAAGAATCGTATCACAGTGATATATGTGCATCCATGTTCATAGCAGCACAGTTTGTAATAGCTAAAGCTTGGAAACAGCCCACGTGCCCATCAACTGGAGACTGGATAAAGAAGAATGTGTTTTGTTTTGTTTTGCTTTTTTATAAAATGGAGTACTACTCAGCCATATATAATGAGAAACTAGAGACATTTATAGCTAAATGGATGCACATTGAGGCTATACTCTTAATGAAATAAATAGGACACATATGTGTAAATATGGAATAGTTTCTCTGGAGTGAAAAACTAAAAGTGTAAATAAGAATCAAAATGTATACTTGATGTTGTGAAGTAGGAAGAAAAGGTCTAAAGGAATAGGTGAAATGGGAGAGATAGGGGAAAGGAAAGAAGGGAAAAGAAAAATATAAGAAAAGGGAAAACACCTGGAAACAAATTATTTGTAAATAGGGAAGGGTGGAGGGGGTTCTGAAGGGAGGGCAGGGGAAGGGGGAAAAAATAAGAACCAAGATGCGTCATGTAAAGGTGCAAGATCCCAATGATGAATGTAACTATTATATACCTAAAAAGTACCAATAAATAAACTTATTAAAAAAAGAATTTATAGGTGCTTTTAGCTTTAAAATAAGCTTTCCTGTCTTAGAACCAAAGTATTCTGTCCTTAGAGAAGAAGCTTCCATAAAACGATGCATCAGGAAGCCAATGTGGGTTGCTTACCTTTCTATCCGCTTCAGTCACTGGAGAGGCACTGCTGGATCGCTGAAACTACACCAAGTGTGGAGATCTGTATCATGTCTTGGCTATGACATAGTCTCTCAGTCTTCTATTCCTTGTCCATAAAATATATGTTCCAAGATCTGCCCTATAAGGTTGTCGTGTGAGTACTTACTGACTACAGTAACTGACAGAGACCCAAGTTCACTAGTGGCACTGGTAGACCTTTCATCAGTACTGATAGTATGCACTGTGGATAGTTTTTAAGGATATATTCTGAAATGGATGAGTGCTTCTCTCTCCACACACTGTTGAATCCTGCAGGGCTATGGAGTATCCTAGCCATTAAAATGACCAAGATTTCCTGACCTTGAAAAGGTTTTCAGTGATGGATGTCCAAAAATGTAATTAATGATTTTAAGGCCATTTGTTCTCTTTTTGCTCCACTAACAGAGGAGTGCAAAGCTACTGTGCTATGAGTCACATGTCTTCTAGCCAAATACTCCAGAGAAGCAATATTGCAATGGACAGTAGTCTATTTTTCTATTGTGTAATGTTTTTATTTCTCTAGCACTTGGAAAATTGGTACACTGTTAACCATAGAGAATAGGTCATAGAATTTCTCACCTCTCTCTAAGAGAAGTAAACTTTGATTGCTCTGCACTCTGTGACAAATAAGATTAAAGACAGTTCTCCCTGGACAGGCTATTTTATCAATGCAGAATGAGACAGAGATGTGACTACCTTATCACAATTGTCCTCCTGTCCTAAAGAGTGATTGAGCATTGACAGAAATGTAACTTTAGCCGAAAATTTTACCCTTTGAGGGGAGATGTTGATGTATGTTTTTAATTTTGAAAATATATTTTAACCTAACATTAAGTGTACATTTCACATGAACTTTAACATTTTTGAACTGTTGCCTTCAGGAAAATAGGTGAATTGGTAATTTAAAAGAAGAGAATACATACAAAAAGAGGGGAATACATACAGTGTAATTTTCTTTTGGTTCCAGGGATCGAACTCAGGACCTTGTGCTTGCAAGGCAGGCACCATGCCACTGAGCTAAATGCCTGGCCCATACAGTGTAATTTTAAAAGAACATTTTTCATAATCTGGGCATGGCAAAGACTTATCAGTGCAGAAATCATGATGTTTCTTAGGATGCAAACTGCACAAAGGCAGGGATCATTGTTTGATGTAGCTCATCACCCTAAAGCAGACCTTTCCACTCTTAAAAGATGCTCAGAATGGGCCGGGGATTTAGCTCAGTGGTTTTGCTGGCTACTGTGCAAGCTCAAGGACCCGAGTTCGATCCCTGGTACCAAAAAAAAAAAGGATGTTCAAAAGTTGCTGTCTGAATGACAACTAGATAATCATTTAGGTCAGAATGCAATTGTGTGTTATGGATATATTTCCAGGATATATTGCCAGTACAGTTTACTCTGTAATGGAGGGAAAGGATCTTTGCCTGATTTGTCTCTGTGCTCTTTGATGTTTCCTGCTATGACAGCTGAGGATTAACCAATGGGTCTGGAAGTCCCTCATCGATATGACCGTTCTGCTCTCCAGCAACTTGGTGGAGCTGCCCAACCCCATTTTTGCTTGGAATTTAACCAAATTTTGCAATTTTATAATATTGCATACAGTTCCCTACCAAACATACTCTAGGTCTATCTCAAGAAAACAAGATTGGATTCCAAAAGTGCCAGATAATTGAAGTTCTAAATCTCTTTAAAAAAAAAATTATCCTTAATCTTCTAAGTGCCACAAATTAATTTCAATTTTTGTAGACAACTAGATATATACCAAGAATTGTACACAGAAATGAGCCTATATAATCTTAGAAAGTTTTCTCAACGTTTAATAATAGGCAATTCTCAGTTCTCCTTGTTAAATTGTACTGTTTGATTGTTCCTTAAATGTTTGTATATGTATTCAAAAATGTATGTATATATATACATATATATACTATAGAGTCCATCAAAAATTTATACACACTTCAGGAAAAGAAAAATGGCATGATGTTTTTTCAACAGATGGTGTTACCTTCGTATGGGGGACCCTAGAGGATGTCGTATATCACAGAAAATCCACTACACTGCCAGCCCTTAGAGAAGAAACTGAAAATGCATGCACAGCAATCTCATTGACCAGGGTTACCCTAGCAGCAGTTTGCTGTATTAATAAACGTCTGGAAGCTAACGGCCACCACTTTGAGCACTTCTTGTACTTGTAGAAGCCAAAGATAACTTGTATTAACCTCGTAATGTCTCTAAAAATTTAGTATTAAAATATTTATACAAGTTTTTCTATTCTTGAAGTGTGTATGCACTTTCTTTGGTGGACTCTGTATACTTTCTTCCAATTCTTTGTCCAAGAATAAAGAAAAGCTTTTATTTTTAGGTTTCTTGAAGTAAAGAAGTCACAAAGTTCCAATTCCAAATGCTGCAGATATTAAAATGTAATGACATAGTGGGGAAAAAAAGAACTCTTCCAATCATCCAGACAGAAGAAACTATTTTACCAGAAACTTTTTAAAGGGTCTTTCTTTTTCCTTGGTACACAAGACATTGTCATTCCTCTCACAGCTTCTCATAATTCCTAGCCCTCATCTTCTGTACTACCAAGCTGAGAAATGTTGGGATCCAGAATCATTAGGCAAACCACACAGCTGCTGTCATATCCCTTGCCTCTATAATTTCCCCTGATTGATATATTTGTGCTCAGAATGGATAATCCATCATGTAAAAAGGTTAATATAAAATGCTAGCAATGGCAATTTTCATTGTATTTGGCTTAACTGTGTCTTCCACTCTCCCCTGTTTTGTTCTGTCCTTTAGGACTGGGATTACTTCTCTCTGTCTGAAAAGCACAGTTGGAATGTTTGCCTGTTACCCGTCAAACACAATATGGTTGTGGTAGAAACAAAGGACACTGAGCCACAAAGATGCCTAAGGCAGACACAAAGACAAATATCTAATGAATTGAGCTAAGGATAACAGAACAGAATGAAATCATTTTTCCCTGGATTAACTATGTTTTATAATCACACACTTAAGACTGAAAATCTTCTCATCCTTTGATATGAAAATCTCCAGTTTTCATGACTTCATTAGTAACTTGGGCAAACTTTCATGAAGCACCTCCCTTGTGTCAGGGACTGTGGCATGTACTGGGGACAGAATAAAAAATGGATGTTTTCTACTTTGAGGACTTCTAATCAGAGGGAGAAAAAGATCACTGCAGTATAAATATAGAAATACAATCATATACAATAAGTGTATGTAAGTTTGTATATACATATATGAACTATATAGTACAGGGAGAAATTAACTCTGCCCGAGGAAGTTAGGTAAGCACCAGAAAAGAGTTGGCATTGAACTTGACTCTGAAAAAAGGGGAAATGGTATAGTACATTTAAACGGTGCCCATTCCAGAATGCTGAATTAAGAAAAGCTGGAATGTGAGCTGTAGAGGAAATACAAACAATGTTGGCCAGGTACAATGTACAATGCAGTATTACACTGTTAAGGAGTTTTTACTTTGTTGTAAAAAATCAAGAATTTTGAAACAGAGACTAATTTTGCTTTTCCCACAAACATCTTGAATGCTGGGAGGAGGAAACATGGGGTAACAGGTGGCTGGGAGGCAGAAGAGATAAAAGTGACTTGCTTTTTTTTTCTTTTTCCATATTGCCATCCACTCAACAAAGCATTCTCATATATATTGTCATCTCAAAGTGATCAGACACCTGATCATAGAATAAACCAAGCTCCTATGATTTAATACCTCAGCCAGGCCTGGAAGAATTTGTCTCTTCTAAAACTCTAAACTAAAAGCCAGGTGTGTGTCCACAAAGAGCCAGTCATGGATCTTTATCGGTTCTTCCTCTGGTTGCCACCTTTGAAGAAACATCACACAGGTCCTATTTCTGCTCTCGCATCACTTCCTCAGCTAGTGTTCCACAGTATCCAGGATAACCCGCAGACTATTCAAGTCACCCCTGCAGATTTACGGTGTTCTCCCTCTTCCTTCCCTTTTCTTCTCTCCTGACTTGCTCTCCTTAGCTCACTGCTGTTGAGAAGTCCTTCAGCCTTCTGTTTCATGGGCTCTTCCTTGGGCTATTTTAATGCATGGAGATATGTGACATCCATCGGCTAAAAAATGGTTTTCTTCCTGCAATCCTTTTTCCTCCATATTTGTTAGCCAGAGATTTTGATAGATCCTTATCAAGGTTTCAAAGTCTCCAAATTTATTGTGTTTTTTTCATATCTGCCGTCATCTGTTAGAAGATTCTTTGAACTTTCTTGGTATTTGTTACATTCTCCAGAGAAGTGTATTTCTACCCACAAAATTCCCCTAAAATTCTGCTTCAATATTCTGGATTCTTCAGAAGGGCACTCCATAATTCACCTCTTTCTCTCTGTATCCCGGCAAGGGAATAAGTTCTTTGATTCCCTTTACCATGATCTTGAGAACAAATCCTGAGCCAAGTGTACTGCTATATAACATAGCCATTTTATTAACAAAAGTATTCTATTTTTTTGTTTTGTTTTAGATTCTTTTGGTACCGGGGATTGACCTCGGGTCTGCGCTTGCACAGCAGGTGGTGAAACCACTGAGCTAAATCCCCAGCCCAACAAAAGTATTCTAAATTGGCTCCTTGGTTTCATACCATATTACTTATTTGCCTATTGATTTGCATTTTATTATTGTTTTTCTAATTTAAACTTACATCATAGTCTTTCTTTCTGGAAAACAAATGTTGTAGTGGAAAACCTCGGAATTTAATCACACCAATTCACAACTTTGATCTTTTTAAATTATTACTTTTACTTTTATCATAAAACTATCAATGAAAGCCAAATAATTTGACAAGTCTTAGGATGAACACACAGCAGTTTCCGGCTCCCTGACCTCCCAGAGCTCTGTTCCCACCCTCTGCAGAAATGTGCATTCATCTTTTCCATTTTCCGCCATAATTCTGAATAACATTCTTACTGTCTCCTTTAGCTTTTTTCATTTTCAGATATTGCCTATTGATTTTTCTAATGTAGAAGATGAAAATTTAACTCTCTTAGGGTCTTTCTGTTCATCTTAAAAATACAATCACCTCATAATACTTGTTTAAATTAAGTTTGATTTATTATTAATGTATTCATATGGATCCATACTGTTTTATTTTCTTCCATGTAATACTTCCCAATGTAGTTCTGCTTGTTTGAACTCCTGCCAACTGTATGAGAAATCCTTTTATCCAAATCTCACCAGCAGTTTGTATTGTTAACATATTTCTTTTTAACCTTTTAGTGCTGGTCTTTAGAAAATCCAGAGTTACTAGAAACAATAGAACAAGTTAACCAAGTAGTTAACTCCACTAGTGGGTGTTTACTGTCGATAAATACTTGAGAGGGAGAGTTGCATGGGCACGCTTCTCAAAGCAGGTAATTTGCCAGAGAGTCTGAGTTCACTAAGCAAATAATAGCTCTGGATCAATACAACCCTACTGCCCAGACCCCAGTATGAAAAACACAAATGTGTTTTGCCACTTTCCAAATATTTTATTGGCAGTCTCTACAGCCCTAGTGACTCCTAGACATAAACATACAAAAAGTAATAATTGCTTAGAAAAGCTTCATTCCCCAAGACACTTCACTAGCAACCAAACTGTACATTGTTCTAAGAATGACATCCCATTGTTTTTTACAATACAACACAGTACCTAAGACCGGGTAATCTATAAAGAATAGGAAGTTATTTCCTGCAATTCTGGAGGCTGAGAAGCCCAAGACCAAGGCACTCAGTTTTGGTGTCTGGTGAGGCTGCTCTGTGCCATTAAAGTGGCAGCTCAGAGGCAGCCTCCACTAGAGGGAAAAGACGCTTTTCTTCATGCAGAAGAAGAGCCAGTGAGCAAAGAGAGAAGCCACTGCCCAAAGCCCCTCTGTAAAGGCCTTACTTTGATTCACAAGAGTGGAAATCTGATGTGTAATCACCTCTTCAAGGTTTACCTTTCAATCCTGTTATAATGACAATGCATGGACAATTAATTTTGCAGGAAGCAAACATTCAAACTACCATACTTACACATGCACACTGTATCCATCACATATGGTGACAAACTGGGGAATTTCACCGAAGAAATATGTCATAGATTGTTCTGCTCAAAAATGGTCATCATCCTAGGGAGGGGTGGAGGGATGGCAGGGAGGGAAGGGGAATGGGAAAAAATAAGAACTAAGTTATATCATGCACAGTTACAAATTCCCAATGATGAATGTGATCATAATGTATACCTAAAGTGTACCAATAAAGTTAATTTAAAAAAGAAAAAAAATCATTGTCCAAACAACACAATTCAATGAAGCAATATGGTATTGTTAGTAATAATGTGCTGGTACCATGACTGTTTTCTTTGCATTATAAATCATTCTTGCTTATTCTACAGATATTGACTATTAATAATATTGATATTCTTTCTTTCTTCCTCAAACCACACAACATAAGTTAAAAATTCCTTAAAATGACCAAATTACTCTATCCATCTTAAAACATCAATCGATTTCTTTCTTTTGCACATGATGACTACTCTATAACTGCTTGCTCATATCTTCAACCACTAATAGCAGGAATCTGTTTCAAAAAACACATAACAACCAAACAACAACAACAACAACAAAGTGAACTGGAAATGAAATGCATCAGAAGGCAAAAAGCAGAAAGTAACAAAGTATTTCTTTTTGACTTTTGAGAAAAGCCTGAATTTGTGTAGTTCTATGATATTGTTGTACAACACTGAACTATTACTCAAATGATAAAAATGGCAGCTAAATTTACCTTTTTTGATAAACTAAATATTTCAAGTAAAAAAACAACAACAAGATATTCAAGTCATATACAGATACAGCTTGGGGATCTATCATAGGATAAAAACTGTTGCTGACAAACTGCAATTAAAGAATTGTCGTGATACTTGCTCAGCCTGGTTGTTGGAAATTACCAGGTTTGACACAATTTTATTGCTGGTTTCATCTCTGTGTATAATTCAGTAATCCTTTAGCTCTCCAGTGGTTTTGTTTTATTTTTGAAAAGCTTTTCAATTTCACTTTAAAATGATTTTTTGTGATGTCGATATTTACCAGAAATCATCTTAATACATATGCATAATATTCTGTGATACATAAAATTGATGATGACATATTTTGGCTTGTTATTTTTTTAGAAGTGAGGAGGTTTTTCTAAGCTAGAATATAAATGGTGGTTTATATATATAAATGTCTAAATGTGTTTTTTAATGAGGCATTTCTGTATTTCCCATGGCAATTTGAGATAATCACTGTGTACAATTTTTAAAACAATTTTCCACATTTGTTTTTAATTAAACTTGAGTAGGCTGAAAAAAATCCTTCAATTTACCTTCAGATGAACACGGTATTTAATTCAGCCCAACTCCGTCTTCCAAAACCCCAGGACAAGCAATAGATGGACAACATTCTCATTATTTTTTAAGTATAAATGAGTGTGCATTTTGTCTACTGGCCCAATAAAAGTTATAAATCTTGCTTCTGAAGTTGCGACTAAGTTCTTTTTCTGTACTATGGATTGAACCCAGGGCTAATCCCTGCTCCCTTTTTTTATTTTATATTTTGAGACAAGTTCTCACTAAATTGCTGAATTCCCCAGGCTGGGCTTGAACCTGTAATACTTCTGCTTCAGCCTCCCACAGTGCTGGGATTGCAGTCATTTGCTGCCATGCCTAACTTAAAGCGATATTTTGAGGATCATCCTTAAGTAACATGTGGCATTGTAATTTTCCCCCCTTTTCTAAATCTGAGTTATTGATATTTTACTGGTACACACAGACTTTATGTGACACTGGTTACCATCATTTATTAAACACATATATAATATCAATCTAAATTCTATTGAAAAACTTGATATTGCTTTCATTTTTGAGATCTAAAATAGAAAGGGAGGCACCTCTCTAAAAGAGACAAGCAGTCGCTGGATAATTTTCATGTAAATGGGATTATTAAGAGAAAAGTTTGATGTTAATCACTCTCAGGTATCACGACTTTTCAGTGAAGTAAAAGCACATTAGAAAGGTAAATAAATAGTAGAGAGAAAACTGGAAGTTGAGGCCAATAGTTTGAAAACAGGAAGTTTAAGAAGACAAGCTTTGCAGCAAATGAAAAAATGTTCAACATCGCTGGTTATTCAAGAGATGCAGATGAAAACAATGCTGAGATTCCACCTCACCCCAGAAAGAATGGCTGCTATCAAGAAATCAACCAATAACAAATGCTGGCGGGGTTGTGGAGAGAAAGGAACCCTTCTCCACTGTTGGTGGGAGTGCAGACTGGTGCAACCACTGTGGAAATCAGTGTGGAGATACCTCAAAGAACTAGGCTTAGAAGTCCCAACTATTCTTCTACTGGGTATCTTCCCCAAAGAATTAAAAGAATCATACCACAGAGATATATGTGCACCCATTTTATGGCAGCATAGTTTGTAATAGCTAAAACTTGGAAACAGCTCAGTTACCCATCAGACTGGATAAAGAAGATGTGTGTGTGTGTTTTTTTTTATAAAATGGAGTACAACTCAGCCATAAAGAATGAGAAACTAGAGACATTTATAGCTAAATGGACACACATTAAGGCCATACTCTTAAGTGAAATAAATAGGACACATGTGTAAATACCAAATAGTTTCTCTAGTGTGAAAAACTTTAAGTGTAAATAAGGATTAAAATGTATAATAGATAATGTGAAACAGGAAAAAAGGTCTAAAGGGAAAGGAGAAGCGGGAAGAGTAGGGGAAAGGAAAGAAGGGAAAGGAAAAATATGAGAAAAGGAAAAAATGGAAACAAAGTGTAAATAGGGAGGGGTGGAGGGGGTGAAGGGAGGGCAGGGGAAGGGGAAATATAAGAACCAAGATACATCGTGTAATGGTACAAATTCCCAATGGTGAATGTAACTGTATTGTATACCTAAAATGTACCAATAAACTTAAGAAAAAAAAAAAAAAAGAAGACAAGCTTTGTCTAGGGCATCTCCATGGTTCCTGTTGTTATGGTTGGGAAACTCTCCCTCCATCTATCCCCTCATCCAAATTGCCCAGCATGCTTTTCCTTGGGTTCTAATATGTTCAGGAGAAAACCAGAGGGAACAGGCTTCTGCGTTTCCAGTTTCCAGCCAGTATTTATCTAGTAACATCACTGGCTTTCCCTACTGCTTACAAAGCAGAAGGTGATACATCAGCCCTTCACCCGCTGGGCAGTAGATGTATAATAAAGGCCAGCGAAGAATTGATGTGACTGACCGAGAGCTGCCCTCTCTGCCCTGGGATCTGAACCGAGACAATTAATCTGATTTCCTACATAACATGAGCAAGGGCTCCACTTTGCACTAGGAGAGGCTTTTTATCCATGCCACTCCAAGGAAGTAGCTCATAATTATTTCCTTACTATCATTCTTATCCAGAGCAGATTTGGGGCGTGATCAAAGGGAAAGCAGGTTGCTGCTTAATCTGTATCACCTGACTCCAACAGATTCATGATATAAAATTACCTGAAGTGTTACAAACAAAAACTCTAATTACCACTTAATGAATTGGTGAGCTTGAACCACATTTGTCCAGAATAGTTCTAAGTCGCATTAGAGTAAAACTGAGCCATAGGCAGCTGTGAGCCAGCAGACAAGGTATCAGGGAAGAAGGAACTCAATTTAAAGCAGGCAAACTTTTATCAGCCTTACCCATTAACGTAATACAGACAATGTCTGTGACTAGTCTAGTAAGAGTCCTCATGTAACAGAGCTAAAGCAGACTGCCATACAGACACCTAATCTACACCTTCAATCTGACAGATGGAAACACTGAGACCCAGAGTTTTAGACAGCAAACTCAAAACGACATAGCTGATGATGGCTAGAAATACTACTGAAACTGAACCAGCTACCTTCTTCTACAAGTACAAATATTAGAACTCAAAAGCTTTCAAATCACTTTTGCAGGCTTGTGGGCTGGCTGGCAGGAGGGCCAGAAGTTAAAGCTTGGGTCATTTGCAAGATGGCTGGTTCAAACACAGCCTGGGGAAGAACTTAGTAACTTGGTGAGACCCTGTCTAAAAACAAAGGAATACAAAGAGCTGGAGTGTAGCTCAGTGTGAAGGCCCTAGGCTTATTCCTCAGTACTAATATATATATATAAATATATATATATATATATAAATATATATATATATTTATGGATTTCAAGAGTACACATAGACACTGAGATGCCATCTAAACAAACAACTTGTCCATTAAACTAATACAATTGTTAAATAAAACATGTCATACCCTTCTACTTTGACAAACATACTCAGACCCTCTGGAGTACCTGAGAAGCCATCCTCTGGAACTCAGCCCCTGGTTTGCAGTCTAATGCCTTTCTTTCCACATTTGGCTTCGACTCACACCACAGCTGGCAGTCCAGGTGACCTGGGTCCCAGATCTGCTCCCTTCACCCTCCCGACCACCCTCCGGGATCTGAAAAAAGACCTCTCAGCTGGCTGTGGGGCTCGTCAACACAGGAAAGGGGCCTGCCCAGGTCAAGAAACCCGATGCAGGGGCTTCTTGGGGTATTACAAGGTCCCAGATACCAGAGATGGTCTAGAGTTGGCTGTGGGTGGGATGGAGTGCTGAAAACACCCATTGTCCCTGAAGTCCACTTATACTGTGGAGGGGTATACTCAAAGGAGTCAGAATTGAGGCTTGCCAAACATGGACTCCTGGAACCTGGGTCTCTCTTGCTCAGGTCTGATGGAGTTCTAGTCTGTTTACGTCACACTCTGCACTTTTCTCTGTAAAACATTTTGAAGCATAATTGCTAAAAGTATTTTATTGTCTTTCAGAAACAGCATTTAGAATATCTTAATTTCTCATTTCACTTTAGCCTCTGCATATCAAACCTGAAGAAATTTGAGCAGCAAAAATATAATATGATGCAAACTATATCATATATATCCATGAGTCCATACTAATATAAATAAGTGATTGGGTATATACATGAACATAGGAGAAGAGATAAATACGTGCAGAATAATTCTAAATAAATTTCGAAGACAAACATCCCAAGAAGGTGGAGTCTGACTACACACTCCTTAAATGTAGCTGTAGATGTGATTTTTTTCCTAGAGGAGGATATGAAAAGGGGTGGGGTTAAATTTATTATGGAGAAACCTGACAAATCAAAGTTTTTATTTCATCACCACATAATTTTTTACATACATATTTATTTATAGACTCATTTTAAGAATTCATTGCTCTGTCAGTTATAGTTTGAATACCCTAAAGATTATAGAGAAAAATGGTGATATTCTAAGAAGGTTCAAGAGTGTCAAAATCAGTATGGTCACTTCTGCATCTAGCTATTATGGAACAATGGATACCAGATTTAACTTTCCAGCCTAGCAGTCATCATAAGGGATTTTTTTCCCTTAAATTCTTTCATTGGTACATTTTAGGTATACAATACATTTACATTTATCATTGCGTGCTTGTACCTGTACATGATGTATCTTGGTTCTTATTTTTTCCCCATTACCTGTGCGCCCTTCACCCCCTCCACCCTTCCCTATTTACATAGATTTCATTTCCATTTTTTTTTCTTTTCACATAACTTTTCCTTTCCCTTCTTTCCTTTCCCCTTTCCCTCCCACCACCCCTACACCTTTAGACCTTTTCCTACTTCAAATTATCAATTATTCGTTTTAATCATTTCAATCTTTATTTACACTTTCACTTTCTCGCACCAGAGAAACTATTTGGTATTTACACATGTGTGTCCTATTTATTTCACTTAAGAGTATCGCCTCAATATGCATCCATTTAGCTACAAATATCTCTAGTTTCATGTTCTTTATAGCTGAGTAGTATTCCATTTCATAAAAAGACCACATCTTTATCCAGTTTCCAGTTGATGGGCACTTGTGCTACTTCCAAGCTTTAGCTATTACAAACTGTGCTGCTGTGAACATGGGTGCACATATATTGCTGTGGTATGATTATTTTAATTCTTTTGGGAAGATAACCAGCAGGGGGATAGCTGGGTCAAATGGGACCTGGAGCCCTAGTTCTTTGAGGTATCTCCATATTGATTTCCACAGTGGTTGCACCAGTCTGCACTCCCACCAACAATGGAGAAGGGTTCCTTTCTCCCTGCTCCCCCACCAGCATTTGTTATTGGTTGATTTCTTGATAGCAGCCATTCTTTCTGGTGTGTGGTGAAATCTCAGAGTTGTTTTCATCTGCATCTCTTGAATGACCAGTGATGTTGAATATATTTTCATGTTTATTTCCTGCTTTTACTTCTTTGTCTGAGAAATGTCTGTTCATTTCGGATGCCCATTTTTGAAATGGGTCTTTAAATTGGGGGGGGGTCTGATTTTTTGTGTGTTCTTTATGTATTCTAGATAGTAGATCTTTGTCTAAGGAACACCTGTAAAAAAATTTTTCCTACATTGTAGGTTGTCTCTCAGCTCTGTTGGTGGTTTCTCTTGCAGTGCAGAAGCTTTTTAATAAGATAAGATCACAGTTGTTGATTCGTTATGCTAGTTCCCATGCTACTGAGGTTTTGTTCCTAAAGTCTTCCTATGCCAATGTCTTCAAGAGTTCTACCTAACTTATCTTCCAGCAAGTTTAGTGTTTCTGTTTTAGTATTTAGATCTTTAATCCACTTTTATTTTAGTTTAGTGCATGGTGATAGGTAAAGGTCTAGTTTTATTTTTTGGCAGGTTGAAATTCAGTTTTTCCAACACCATTTATTAAATAGGCTAACTTTCCTCCAATGAGGGTGATTGGCTCCTGTGTTCAAGATGAGGTGGCTGAGTATGTCTGAAGTTGTTTCTACATCTTTTAATCTATTCCACTGATCCTTGGGTCTGTTTTATTTTTTTTGCCAGTGCCATGCTGTTTTTATCACAGTAGCTTTGTAGTATAGTTTCAATTTGGGGATTATGTTACCCTCGGCCATGTTTCTGTTGCCTAGAATTGCTTTTGCTATTCTAGGTCTCTTCTGGTTCCAACTAAATTTTTGCATTGTTTTCTCTAGTTCTGTGAAGTATATTGTTGGAATTTCAATCAGGATTGCATTAAATCTATATAGTAGTTTTGGAAGTATGGCCATTTTCACTATATTGGCTTTTCCTGCCCAGGAACAAGGGATGTCTTTCCATATTGTCATAGCCTCCTTGATCTCTTTTTTCAGAGTGCTGTAGTTTTCAGTGTAGAGGCCTTTTGCTTCCTTTGTGTGGCTGATTCCTAGATATTTCATTTCTTTGGATGCTATTGTAAAAGGAATTGTTTCACAAATTTCTCTCTCAGTGAGTCTACTATTTGTGTATAAGAAGGCTAATGTTTTTTGAGTGTTGACCTTATAACCGGCTACTCTACTGAATCTGTCAATTAGGTCTAGAAGTCTTTTGGCCAAGTTTTTTGGGTCTTCTATGTAAAGTATCATATCATTAGCAAATCATCATAAGGGATTTTAACACTCTCTCAATTCTTAATAAACAACAGGTAAAAATTGTCAAGAATATAGGAGCTTTGAACTACACCGTGAGCCACCTTGTCTTTACTAACATTCATGGAATACTTTTGCTAATGACAAAACAAAGCACATTATTTTTAAAAGCCCATGAAAAATTCGCCAAGATAGGCCATGTGCTGGGCCATACAAATAGTCTCAATAAAAATCACAAAGAATATGTTATTTGTCAAGAATAGAATTAAATTGCATATCACTAACATTAATATTTCTCAAAAGCCCCCTCTATTTGGAAATTAACCACATACTTCTAAATAAATTAGGATTTAAAATAGAGCATAATTGAAATTAGATGTTTTGAGTGGAATGATAATGAAAATACAGCATCAAATTGTGAGATGTACCTCAAGTAATGCTTAACATGAAATATATAGCTTCAAATATCTGTTAAAAGATAAGAATGATCTAAAATTGTCTAAATTTTTAGCCAAAGAAGCTCATAACAGAAATAATGAAGAAAATAGTAAATATAAGACAAGAAATCAATGAAAAAAGGAACTACAAAGAACCATTAATAGGCAGGAAAGAAGGGCTATGAACTCTATAAACATTTGAGTGGTGATAAGGAAATAGGATAGACAAAATTATGCTAATAAAATCTATAAAATAGAAAGTTTTCCTGAAAGATACAAATTACCAAATATTAAGACATAAATAATAGGGATATCCTTGTATCTACTAAGGAAATTAAAATTTTAATCCCAAATCTCCTTCTCTTCTTCTCAAAATCTCCCAACACAAATTGTTTATAATAACTTCTATCATCAGATCTTTTACCAAGAAGTAATATCCCTTTAATAATTTTTTTTCAAAAATTAGAGGAACAAATCTTATTTTTAAACTAGTTTGAAAGAGGCAAATATAACTATGATTCCAAAATCTGGCAAAACATTACAAGTGAAAAAAAAACACAGGTCACTATCTCATAGAAATAGTGGTAAACAAACTGTCAGCAAATTTATTGATTCTAATATATAAAAAAGATAATACATGATGACTAAGTAGGGTTAATTCCAAAACTTCAAGTTTGGTTCATGTTGAAAAAAAAGTGTAATTTGGTACTTTTACAAAATAGAAAGAAGAAATATGATCATTTTTAAAAGACCAAAAATATTTGACAGGCCAGGGATTTAGCTCAGTGGTTTCGCCACCTGCTGCACAAGAGCAAGGACCCGAGTTCGATCCCCGGTACCAAAAAAAAAAAAAATTGACAAAATTCAACACCCAATTTTCAATTTAAAAATTCCCAATAAAAATCCAAGCATTTTTAATTAAAGCAAATTGGCAAGACAATTCTGGACTGTGTATGGAAATACTACAAAGATCCTAGAATAGCCATGATAGTTGAAAAAGAAGAGGAAATTTGAAGAATTCACATGCCCTATTTCAGACTTATTCTAAAGCTGTGGTATTCAAGGCAATATAATATATCATTTTAACTGAAAGTTCAGAAATAGATTCACATATATACAGTAAATTACTTCTCTATGAGGGGGCCAATGAGAATAGAAAAAAATTTTGAAATAAATTTAATAAGCTAAAAATGGATAAAGCCTATAGATAATAAAGAAGCACAAATTCTACCTCTCACCGTAACCGCAAATTAAGGAAAAGATCAGTTCTCTTTTCTTGTGTTTATTTGTAACTAGAATTTTGGAGGAGGTTGCTGTGTTATGTTTATCTAAATATAAAATTTAAATCCATAAACCTTCTGAAAAGATACAGGCAAGTAAATATCTTACATCGTAGTTGACAAATATATGTTGGGCAGTATGAAGAATAAGCATAAAAATGATAAATATGAGGTCACTAAAATATAAAGCTTCAGCTAATCAAAAGCCACCATTAAGAAAGTGGACAGGGAGGTCAGGAATTTAGCTCAGTGGCACCACACCTGCCTCACAAACGTGAGGTCCTGAGTTCAATCCCTGGTACCACAAAAAAAAAAAAAAAAAAGCAAGTGGACAGGTAAACCATCAACTGAGAAATATATATATGTTAAAATGTTTATATTCTAAATGAACAAAATAGTTCTACACATAGAAATGAAAGATAAAGACAACAAATACAAAACTGGGCAAAAGTATTAAAGAGACTTTGTGAAAGAAGAAACACAAATGTTAAACAAAATACATAAAATGATTCCTAGTATTGTTGGGGAGATGAAAACGAAAATCATGCCTACTAGCATCACATCCTGCATATCTTCTCTTAAGGTAAGATTTAAGATACAGGACATCAAAAGTTATGAGAATAAAGAAAAACTGAACTTAACATTCATTGCTGGGAGAAATATTAAATGATAAAATTTGCTTAGAAAATTCTTGGGCAATTGCTAATAAAGTTAAGAGTACACTCAACAATTATACTTTTACATATTTACCCAAGCAATTTAAAAGTCCAAAGGAGTTTTTATGAGAATATTTATAACAACTTAATTTAGAATAGCCCCAAATGGGAAAAAATCCAAAAGATCCATCAATAGCAGAAAGGATAAACAAACTGTGATATATTCTTGCAAGAAAAGAAAAAAATCTACTGGCGTACCCAATAACATTGATGAACCATAAAGCTATCATGATTAAAAGAAGCCATATATATATATATATATATATATATATATATATATATGTGGTTTAACACATATATATGTTAAATAACATACAGCATTTGATTAGATTTATGTAAAGTTCAAGAACGCAGAGATAGAATCAAATCAGTAATTGCTTACGAGGTGGGGGGATGCATTGGATGAAGGTAGAAGTTATCAGGTGTAATAAAATTGTTCTATATCTTCACACAGGTGTTTATTTGTCAGATCTCATTGCAGTCTGCATATAAAATAAATATCTTTTTCTCTCTGCAAATTTTACCTAAATTTTTAAAAAATCAACAAAGTAAAAGTGGAATAAAAACCATCTTCCAAGGCCTTTCACAACATAGACACATGGGTGCACGTGAGCACAGTAACAAGCTGCAAATCTAAAAAGAGTAAGCAGAAAAGTCAGACAGTGTCATGCCAATACCACCCAAGCTGTTTACAGCCTGTCTGTAAAAGGTTGCTCTGGAGTGAAAAAACAGACAGCTCTTATATTTGCACTTCTAGCTTTGATTATGGAGGGCAGCACAGGGGCCGGACAATCTGCTGACATTATTGTCCCTCATCAGTGGTTTAGAATATCCATCAGGTAATCTTTAAAAAAAATGTTTGCAAAGCAAATATTGCAGAGAAACATTGACAGCTCTGGTTCCATAAAAAGCTATATAAAGATCCACTCAATGGAAAAGCTGTTGATGAATTTGAAAGACTGTTCAGGGTATCTGTTGAGAACAGAGTGTGAGTCCAGATTGAAGAAGTATATCAAAGTACACAGCCAGACTGAAATTTTAAAATCTGCACCATGAAGATGGCCTAAATCTTGCCTTTCTTAAGGCTGTAACCAAAAGACCTCTCTCATAGAAGGTAATGATGCACCAAACTCTGTAGCAAAGAATTATCAGTATGAAAAAAAATGCCTCCGTTGGATAGGGTTTTTTTTCATAGTTTTGCCAGTGAACTAGACAACTACAGTTACTTAACAACTAAGCTATGATAGAAGGAACGTGTTTGAAGTGAGTTCTTTGGTCAGAGCTGGACCAATTCAAGACTGAATCTGGTTAGTGTCAAGACTAGAGACAGAAAAGGATGCAAAATGTCGATAGAGGGTGGAATGACACAATTACAGCATTTATTAGGATGAGAGAATAAACAAAGCACAAGATGATGATCACAAGCAGCTGGTCATGGGAGCATGTGATGTGTGCTCACCTGGTGTGTAGGATTTTTGATTTTTGTATTCTTGGTGAGAAGAGTGTGCTACATCTCTCACTGACTGTGCTTATAAAATATATCACAGAAAGTATACTAGTTTAACTGAAGCTATATTTTAATAAAAAGGAAAAATGATATCTTTTATTTGTAAAATAATAAAAGTCAGTACATTTAAAGAAGTAATCAGCACCAACAGCTTTTAATTAACACTCACCTCCCCTTCATTTTGAACAAATGCAAGGGGTAAGCTTGGAATTAGATTTGTAGTTTCATTTGTATTGTATAACACCATGTTCTCCATTTTGTAAAATATCTAAACTCAATAACCTGTAGGTGAGAAAATACAACTATACTTAATTAAAATCTAAAAGTAACCAAGCCACAAATGCATTATTAGCAGTCTTCATTTTTAAGCTAGAAGTAGTTACTGTAGTTAAGAAAGGGCACATAGACATCACAGCCATGTGAACTTCAGGGAGGGACAATGAATTAGAGAAATGCAGGGCCAGAATCAACACTGATAGAAGCTGAAATATTTTATAGGATATAGGTTAATGCTTTGGTTAGGAATAGTGATTAGAAGATGGCTCTCAGGAACCTTGTGAGATAGATAGATAGATAGATAGATAGATAGAGGAACTCAGTGGTTGGAACCTTTCACTACATAAGGAAAGAAGCTCCAACAACACACAATTAACAACACACAATTTGCAAGAGAGGTGGTCTTTCTTTCCTTCTCTATTTCTAATCTCCTCCGTGCTGCATGACTGTAGATCTGCTTTCTCTTGACAATAATTTCCACCAGTGTGCTCAGTGTCGGCTGTGTCCTGATGCTCTCTGATGCTCTCAGAGGAATGGACAGCTCCCTGGAGGTGAGTGCTTTTCCACCCAGACACATTCAGTGTCTTTGCCAGCACCTGAGAGATGCATTCGTCCTGCACATCCCCTAAAATTCTGACGATGGTGATGATGACGGAGATGATGGTGGTGATGGTGATGATGATGATGAACTATTAATGATCGCTGCAATAGCTTAAGGCAAGAAATTAAGCTGGTTCTGCACTCGAAAGTGGGGCGCCTCTCACCTAGTGCTCTTCGTGTATCTAGACTAGCTCCCCATCAAGTTGCATTGAGATTTAGGGTCCAATCCTCAGCTACTTAAAGTGCTATTGTGCCTTGAGTGATCTCTAGACTAAGTTTTATCTCTGGACTCCTCGATATCTCAATTTGGCTCTCTCAAAATGTGCTTAAAACTTTATATGGCCCAAATCACAATCTCATTCTTTCCACCCACCCTATTTCTATCACATCCTTCCTCATTTTAGTAAAGGGCATCTGGTTGTTAAAATCAGACTTGAGGGTTCTATTTTATTTTTCCCCCTTCCTTATCTACTGTATCTAATCCCACAAAAAGCCCTGCTTATACTACCCACAAAATATATCTTGAAATTTCCATTTCTAGACCAGGCCAACATTGCATTATCTCTTAAATTTTTATGGTACTTTGTTACAAAGCAGTAGTCAGACAAATACAGTTACTCTTCTACAAAGTGTGGATGATGATATGTAACTTGCAAAACTCCTGGAAGGATTAAAAATAACATATCATAAGTATCTCACATATCATAGGTAATCAGTAAAGAATTGAAACTGAAAATGGGCTAAAGTACAATGAAAAACTGGAAAGTGACATCATCACAGAACTCCAGGAATGGTCAGTTAATCCTTAATGATACAATGTAAATATTTTCCATCTGGAAATGATAAAAATATTCCTCAGAAAGCCAGGGAAGAATGCATTTTTTGTGTTTCCTACATTTTTTTTGTTCTTCAAAAAATGTGAAAGAAAAACATCTCTCTGAATATAGTCATAATCCTATTGTCCTCATTACCCCTGTCATGAACAAGAGTGCTGTGTGTATTATGCTCAGCTCCCAAGATTCTTCAGTGTTAAGAATGCTCACTCTGGGGGGCTGGAAGTGTAGCTCAATGACATAATTTTCCTAGCATGTACAAGGCCCTTGGTTAAATTCCTACCACCAAAACCAAAAAGGCTTATTCCTTACAGCCAATTTCAAACAATCAAAATATATACCTCAAAATATACCTCCATTTCTTTTGGATAATGCAACCTACCTTCAGAGGAACTTCTGCTCTTTCCACTCCCACCGTTCATATCTCTGCCCTTTTCTGTTCTCACCCTGCACTCCTCAGAAGTGGTTAGCATGGATGCAAATGGATCAGAAACCTTCACAAATATCTTTCAAATTCCAAAGGAGACAAATCAGGGAAATAGAGCTTTGAAGGTGGTGAAGCTAATGACTACAGTCTCATGGGGCAGATTGGTCTGGCAGAATGAAGTTGTCATAGAAAGAGAGAAGAGGAAATTGAAGAAGCTGCCATAGACCATCCTGAAATGCTCTATTCTCCCAGACTTGCCTTGTCTCCTCCCTCCAGTGACTTGTTTCTTACGCATCGCATCAATGTGTCCCATTTTGTGCTACTTGAGATTAGGCTTCTGTCCCTTGAAATCCAAAGAATCTTGAGAAAAGGGCTAGCTATACCAGGAATTATAAGAGGGGTATTTGGAGACGCAGTCCAAATTTGCAGGTTGAATTTAATGAGGTGATCTTAGTTATACAGCTGTAATAAAAAAGTAGAAGGAACATCTATACCTATTCACAATGGAAATTTCGCATCTTCTAAAAGCATCCGTAATAATTGCTCTTTATTGAATTATAACCCACAGACTGAAGACTGCAGACTTCAACAATATGCAGCCCCATGAGTGGACACATTGAGAAACCATCATTGAGAACAAGAAAGAGGAAGCATGTCGCTGTTACCACTCAGTGTTGCTGAGCTGAGCGCTCAGAAGGGGTAGCTTTGTCTGTGTCTGAATTTGAGGTAGAGAGGCCCAGAATTCCACAATGAGAGCTAGACATGGGCCCATGGAGTTCAAGAAATGTCACAACTAGCATGGAGTCTGCCATAAAGAGCCTGGGGGTGGAGATGTGATGGAAGCTGTTGCCTCCCGGCTGCAGACTTAACGAGTCAAGGATGAGTCCATCACTTGTACAGACGGCAGGGTAGTGGCATACGTTTGACTAGCAGCAGAGCTCCTTGCGAAAGGCCTCATGTCCATCGAAATTCTGATTCATTTTGAAAGGAATCTCACAAGGTGTGTCTGGAGAGCCCAAAGGACTTCAGATTGGAATGAGTAAAACAATCCATGAAGACTGCTACAGTTTGGATTTTGAGTTCTCTCAAAGGCCCTAGTGGTAAAAGTTTTCTCCCCAGGCTGTGGTATTGTGTGGTGTGGAGCCTTGAGGAGCTAGGGCCTCTCAGAAGGCCTTCTGGTCATTGGATGTAGGCCCTCCAAGAGGAAAGTAAAACCCAGCCCTTCCTTTCCCTTCTCTTTTACTTCCCAGCATGGGTTGAGTGGTTTTGCTCTGCCACATGTTTCTGGCCTCGATGTGTCACTGTAGGACCAAAGCAATAAATCAACTGATCATGGACTAGAACCCCTAAAACCAAAATCCCAAATAAAGCTCTTGTCTTTATAAGTTGATCATCTCAGGTATTTGTTACAGTAATGAAAAGGTGACTAACACAAATACCTAGGGGTTGAATCTGATTAAGCAAATGGCCAACAAGGCTGAATTTCTGGTGGTTACATAAAGGGCATATAGTGGAAGATACTGTCAGAATGTGCAAACATTCACATAGTCAGGTCCTTAACATAGCTGGATAGGGCATATAGTGGAAGATGTTGTCAGAATGTGCAAACATTCACATAGTCAGGTCCTTAACACAGTTGGATAGAGAGGAGAAATTAATAAAACTCTCTTAGTATAACAAATCTAGCTTGTTTGTCAAAAGAGGTGCATGTACAAGAATTATTTTCCCACCTCAATTATGGACACACTGAGGACAGGGGTGGGCTTCATTCACTCTACCTCTGTGCTCTTCAGGGCTTCAAATTTCAGTACATCTGCACTGGTCAGCACCCTGAAGTGATTCACTGATGGTCTAAATGAGGACTGAGTGTGAAATACAGATGGGGCAATAGAAGGCTGGAAAATGAATTTGAATGAAAGAGTTAGGAGGTATTCTTAGCAATGAACATTATTTGTTGCTCTCCCTCTTTGTCTTTCTATTCCTTTTCCTCACCTTTAAGGAGAGGACAGGGACCAAAACTGAGGTGACAGCAGCCCTGGATATGGTGTCCCCAGCAGAGGAGGAGCCACATGGTCACATACACGGACACTGAACAGAGGAGATCTGTGGAAGATGAGGAGAGCAAAGCTTCTCGCTGTTGGAGCAGGTGTTTACAAATACGGGAAAGGCACAAGTAGACATAGAGATGCTTGTGTGTGTGCTAGTATATGTGTGGAGTTCTGTATTCCTATTTATTTTCTAGTTCTATTCCCAAACAGATCTCTGAGCAATCGCAGTAGCAATGAGAACAGTGAACGCCCAGAATTTAGTTTCTGAAAACCCTCCTCCAAGAAATCAGGGATCCCTAGCTAAATGGCAGATTCTGGGACTGATTTCCTTGTCCTAACAATGAGAGTGTAGCGTAAGCCTATAACATCTTTTGTGCCAAAAGGTGAAGAAATGCCTAAAGTCCACTAGGGACGTGACAGAAGGATAAAGGAGCCTACCATGACCTAGTTACTGAGTCAACTGAGTTGATGAAATTTAAGCGTCAAAATTAGTAATAATAGAAAGAGATTACAAGTACATTCTAGTCCTTTTTAAAAATGGAGACATAAAACATAAAGTTTTTCTAAAATTATTATGCCAATAAATAAAGATAAAAATGTGGAAATAAGAAAAGTGCCATTTGGCACCACAGCAGAAGTGGGTGACTCAGATGATCATCAGTAAAACGTGCTTAGGCTGAGAGGTACAAGTTTGATGAAGAACTGAGTATCAACATAGTTTCAGAGAATCTCTCTCCAAAATACTTTCAAGTCAAAAAGGAAAATGTGGGATATCAGATGAGAGAAATCTGACAGATTACCAGCTTGGACCAATGATCAAGGTTAACATCAGCAGAGAGACAACCAATATCATGGGCCTCCTGAACTGGATTCATTAAGAGCATTTTTGAGGCATATCTTTGGTCACACACAGCAAGAGGATAGACATAAGGGAAAACCAAAAGGAGCCAGGTTGAAGGCAGCCCTCAGAATGAAACTGAAAGACAAGAAAAGATTGATACACTGCTATAGATTAAAAGAGAACAAGGGGAAAGGAAAAATTATGAGAAAAGAAAAAAATGGAAATGAAATCTATGTAAATAGGGAAGGGTGGTGGGGGTGAAGGGCACACAGGTAATGGGGAAAAAAATAAGAACCAAGATACATCATGTACCCAAGCACCCAATGATAAATGTACCTAAAATGTACCAATAAAAGAATTTAAAAAGAGAGAGAGAACAAGACATGGGACAGCAGAAGGCAGTATGTAAGCTGAACCCTGGGACAGAAAGGAAAAAGAGATATTTCTGAGGCATATGGAAAGAAATTTAATTGTTATTGTTGACTAAATGTTATAGTTGCATCAATATTAATTTACTGATTTGGATGGTTGCAGTGTGGTTATTTTGGTGTCTGGCTAGTCTCTACACCTTGTTTTGGAGTTGTACATAATGCTGAGTCAATAAAGTATCATTCCTACAACTTGCTCTCCCATAGCTCAACAAACATAATAAGGGAGAGGGGGGATATGAAGGGAGAAGGAGAAAAATGAAAAGGAAGAATAGAGGGAGGGAGAAAGAGAGAGAAGAAGATGAATGTGATAAAATGTTAACTAAAGAGCCTGACTAAAGGGATCCTGAAGCTCTTTGCACTGTTACTGCAATTTTTCAGAAAATACAATATTATTCACAATAAATTATGAAGTTATTTATGATTAAATTATGAAAGTTAAAAAATATCATTATAATTACTTATTCTTGCATATTGTTACCTATTTGATTCCTATGACAAGGTCACTATCTGTTATAGGTTGAATTTGCTTCTTCCAAATTCAGATGTTGACATTCTAACCCTCCATACCTCAGAAAATGAGCTTATTTGGAAATAATGTCATTGCACATGTAAGCAGGTAAATCCAGATAAGATCACATAGGATTAGAGTAGGCTCCAAATCAATACAATATAACCAGTATCCTTCCAACAAAGGGAAACTTAAAGACATGTGCACATAAGTTGGATGCTACATAAAGACAAAGTCAGAATCAAGGAAATCCAAAGATTTCCAGGACTCTACCAGAAGTTGAGGCAGGGACATGGACAAATGCTTCCTTATAACCCTTCGGAGTCACTTTGATCTCACAATTCTAGCTTCCCCAACCACGCAAAAGAGGACTGTGTTGTTTGAGGCACTTAGACTATGGTACTTTGTAGGAGTCACCCATGCAAACAAATAGACTATATATGAATGTTTAGGGAAATGAAATGCAGAAACTGCAGCATACACAAAATGCAACAACTGGAAGGGATGCTGAGGAAGTTTCTCGGAGTTAGGACGAGAGGAGAAAATTATTCCATACACCTTTCCTTTTTCAGTTTATGCTTACCAATCACATAATGTGACCATCTGTGTTCTAACCTTAGAGAGGGCAGCTGCTGTACAGACAAAGCTTTTCCCTTCATGCAGCTTATATTCTTATAGAGGAAAGGAGAAAATGAGGAAGGACAAGGAAACAATAAGAGAGGTTACTATTTTAGTTGAGTCAACTTGGGACCTCTGAAGGACCCAAATAAACTGAGGCAGTGTGGAAGAGCTTTCACTCGGAGACAACAAGTGCAAAGCAGGAGGGAATTTGGAGAACTGAGCAGCAGCAGGAAGACCATGGCTTCTGGAGAGAGTAAGAGGTAGGAAGAGTAATTAGAGATTGCACTGGAAAAGTAGCCAAGGATGAGCTCATGAAGAAACTTTAGATTGCACTAAGGATTTTAAATTGTATTCAGAGTGTCAGGAAGAGCCATTTCAGCATTTTAAGCCTGCAATGACATAAAGAGATTTATATTTTTAAAGAGTCCCTGGGCTGCTGTGAGCAGACTACAGAATGCCTGGAATGAGGAGATCACTTCGGGCTTAAGCTCAGTATCTGCTATTTGCTCTTCCGATCACATTTTCTACCTGGCTCCACTCTGGGCCTCTAGAATCTATTTTTGCTGTGCTTTATAAAAACAGTTTTGGCTTCTTGTTGGGCTCAGCCCACGGAGCAACCAGCACAGACTGAGAGGAAAGGGAGCTGAGAGTATTCCATTCTCCTTTCCTACCTACCAGCTTCACGAGGGTTGGCGGCAGCTCTTTATCAAAGGCCACAGCTAGCCTCTAATTTCTCTGAATTTTTGTACTTTCTACCTTCCTTTGTTCCTTCTGATCTTTGGGTAGAAATCACTTCCCATTGTAAGTAACTCTGGGTTACAGAACTTTTCTCGGTCGGGTTTCTCTAACCAGGTCTTCCCATTTTAAAATAATCACTTTAAATTCTCTCTTAATTCATCACTTTCTGTGTGCTGTATTTTGTTCTTGCCAGATCCCTTACTAACACTGGGCTGTTACAGTCATCTGATCTGTCTTGGAGTAAAGTGGTATCAGTTAGGGCAAAAAGAAGTTGGATTTGGAGTGTATTAGATGGTAGAGTTAATGGTAGTTGGTGATGGATAGGCTGCAGGCTCTAAGAAAGACAAAAGAGAATGATTCTAAATTCCTGGCTTGAATGACTAGAGCACAGAGGAGAATTTAGAAGCAGTTTTTGCAAGGAATAAAGAATTCAGTTGTGTCCATGATATACTTGGAATGTTTGCTGGACATTCAAGTTTGAATGTTGTGTGAGTAGTGAAGTATACAAAGAAGGTCAAAAATGAAGATACAGAAATTCTGCTTCTAGTCACAATAGAATAACAGGGGCTATATTCACCTTCTACCTTCTCATCTGAAAGTACAGACAAATTGGAAAGATAGTGCAAAGCAACCATTTCCAAGACCCTTGACACTAGGCAATCAAGAACAGTAATATTGGAGGAAAAAAAATCAATGGGATGAGGTTTTTGTGCTCTGGCTTACTTCCTTGAGAGATGTGTTCCCTGGTTTGCTACCTTTTAAACATATCAGACTACTTATATGGTGTCACACAGGGTGAGGAACCCAGGGTGAGCGTGGCAGATTCTGAGTGAGGAAATGGAGCAGAGAGGCCTAGGAGACCACAGAAGTAGAGTTTACAAGACAGACCATGGGAGAAGAGATCGCTGCACAGAACTCCTGAGATCTGCATAAAGTTCCTTTGAAGTATATAAATCAATCATGTAGATTTTCAAGCACAGACTTAGCCAATATGTGAGGAAATTCCCCAATGCCAGAGAAAGAGAACTTGAAGGGTACTTGAAGCTCATTCAGAACCATCAACAGTATCTCCTCCGCCAACTGGAACCAAGGACCTCGTGGTGTGAGTACTGAGCAGAGGACCCAAATCGGTCTCACATCAGGGGCAGGGGTAATAAATCAGACAGTGTGTGTGTGTGTGTGTGTGTGTGTGTGTGTGTGTGTGTGTGTGTGTGTGTGTGTATTGAACCCAGAACCTTAACATTCAGCTGCATGACCAGCCTTTTTTATTTTTTGAGACAAGGTCTCACTAAGTCACTAAGTTCTAAGACTGATCTTCAACTTGTGATCCTTCTGCCTTAGCTTCCGAGAGCGCACCACCATCTCAGCTTCACTTAACTAATCTCAAACATGAGATCCAAAAGGATCAAATTATGTGCAAGTCACTGTGGCTCAGAAGAAAGCTCAAAATGTCTGTGAGAATAAAATACATCCAGAAGACAAGAAGTTAAAAATTACAGTATCAGTAATGAGAAAAAGTAGTCAATCTCAACTAGCTCAGATGCAGATACTATATCAAGAACACAGACATTAAACTTATTTAACTTCATTCCACATGTTCAAAGAAACAATGAGAAGATTGAAAAGGGCCCAAATCAAACTTATCAAAATGAAAATACAATACCAAATTTTAAAAACATATATAGTGGATGGAAGTAATGACAGAGTAGATCCTATAGAAGAAAAACTCAGTGAATTTAAAGAAATGGCCATAGGATTTATGCAAAATGAATGACAGGTGGAGAAGGAATTAAAAATAATGAAAAGAGAATTAGTAAGCTGTGCAATAACTTTAAGTGGCCTAATTTACCTTTAATAAAATCTCTAAAGGATATGCAACAGAAAAATAGTTCTTAAAATTCATAAAACTTTTCAAATTAGATTGAAATAAACAAACTCCAAACACAAGGAACATGAAGAATCCTATACCTGGGTCAAACATAATCAAATTGTTTAACAGTGATGATAAAGAAAATATCTTAAACATAGCCAGGTGGGAAAGGCAAAGTACCCACAGAAAAACAAATACGAGAGAGGTACCAAATTTCTCATCAGAAACAATGTAAATGAGAAAACAGTGGAGTAACATCTTTAAAGTACTGAAATAAAGAACACAGATACATAAATGATAGCTGAATTTTTTGGGGGGTACTGGGAATCAAACTCAGGACCTTGCACTTAAGAGGCAGGTGGCAGAACCACTGAGGTAAATCCCCGGCCCAATAGTTGAAATTTTATAGATGATGCTTATGCCCATGAGAACTAAGGAGTGAATAAATTAAGAAGAGAAGGAAAGCTAAAAAGAAAAAAGAAAAAGAAGACAAAGGTTAATGTGAAAAGACCAGTTGTAAAGAATAGCATTAATTTGTAGCATTTTGAGGCTGTTTTTATAACTGTACATGGGCAAATAAAGTTAAATCATTGGTAACATAATTTAAGACGAAAGTAAGATACATTGGTACAGTATATCAGTAACCATTAAGGTAGGAAATTTTGCTGGACTTAATTTTCATGCCAAAGAGGCACACTGGGAAGTCTATGCTCTTTGGGCCATAGTTAGGATACAGTGGACCCTCGAGTTACAACTGGCCTGACATACAAACAACGTGGGTTATGACTGGAATCTTAGTTTTAACTTATTTTTTTGTTGTTGTTAAATTCTTTTATTGGTACATTTTAGGTATACAACACAATTATATTTCTCATTGGGAATTGTACCTTTACATAACACATCTTGGTTCTTATTTTTTCCCCATTCCTAGCCCTCCCTTCACCCCCTCCACCCTTCCCTATTTACAAAGACTTTCCATTTTTTCCATTTCTCATCATTATGCCTTTCCCTTCTTTCCTTTCCCCTGCCCTTCCCACTACCCCTACCCCTTTGGACCTTTTCTTCCTATTTTTCATTATCGATTATTCATTCTAATCATTGGTACATTTTAGGTATATAATATAATGACATACATCATGGGAAATTTGCACCTTTACATAGTCTCTCTTGCTTCTTATTTTTCACCCTGGCCCAGCCCTCCCTTCAACCCCTCCATTCCTCCCTATTTACAAAGATTTTCTTCCTATTTTTCCATTTTCTCATGTTAATCCCATTCCCTTCTATCCTTTCCCCTATCCCTCCCACTTCCTTCCCCTTTGCCCCTTTTCTTCCTATTTCACATTACCTGTTATACATTTTAGTCCTTATTTACACTTTCAGTTTCTCACACCAGTGAAACTATTCGATATTTATACATGTGTGTCCTATTTATTTCACTTAAGAGAATCGCCTCAATGTGCATCCACTTAGCTATAAATGTCTCTAATTTCTCATTTTTTATGGCTGAGTAGTACTCCATTTTATTTTTTAAAAACCCACATTTTCTTTATCCAGTCTCCAGTTGATGGGCAGTTGGGCTGTTTCCAAGTTTTAGCTGTCACAAACTGTGCTGCTGTGAACATGGGCGCACATATATCACTGTGGTATGATTCTTTTAATTCTTTGGGGAAGATCCCCAGCAGGGGAATAGCAGGGTCAAATGGGACTTCCAGTCCTACTTCTTTGAAGTATCTCCATACTGATTTCCACAGTGGTTGCACCAGTCTACACTCCCACCAGCAACAGAGCAGAGTTACTCTTTCCCCACAGCCCTGCCAGCATTTGTTATTGGTTGATTTCATGATAGCAGCCATTCTTTCTGGAGTGAGGTGGAATCTCAGCATTGTTTTCATTTACATCTCTCAAATGACCAGTGATGTTGAACATTTTTTCATGTATTTATTTTCTATTTCAACTTCTTTGTGTGAGAAATATCTGTTCATTTCAGATGCCCATTTTCGGATTGTGTCTTTAAATTTGAGAGGTCTGATCTTTTTAAATTCTTTATAGGTTCAAGATAGTAGACCATTGTCTGAGGAAAAGCAGGTGAAGATATTTTCCCACATTGTGGTTTGTCTCTTCACACTGCTGGTGGTTTCTCTTGCTGTGCAGAAGCTTTTTAATAAGAAGACATCCCACTTGTTGATTGTCTATGCTAGTTCATGAGCAAATGAGGTTTTGTTCATAAAATCTTTTCCTACACCTATATCTTCAAGAGTTCTACCTAACCTCTGTTCCAGCCAGTTCAGTGCTTCTGCTTTTATATTTAGATCTTTAATCCATTTCGATTTTAGTTTAGTGTATGGCAAGAGATATAGGTCTAGTTTCAATCTTTGACAAGTTGAAAGCCAATTTTTCCAGCACCATTTATTAAAGGGGCTATCTTTCCTCCAGTGAGGGTGTTTGGCTCCTTTATCAAAGATGAGATGGCTGAGTGTTTATGGCATTGTTTCTGCATCTTCTAACCTGTTCCACTGGTCCTCAGGTCTGTTTCTTTGCCAGTACCATGCTGTTTTTTATCACAGTAGTTTTGTACTATAGTTGCAGGTTGGGGATTGTAATACTCCCTGCCATGTCTCTGTTACCTAGAATTGCTTTTGCTATTCTGGGTCTCTTCTAGTTCCAAATGAATTTTTGGATTGCTTTCTCAAGGTCCATGAAGTATGCTGCTGGGATCTCAATTGGAATTGCATTAAATCTATATAGCAGTTTTGGAAGTATGACCATTTTCACTGTATTAATCCTTCCTACCTAGGAGCAGGGGATGTCTGTCCATCTTGTGATATCATCTTCAATCTCTCTTTTCAGAGTGCCATAGTTTTCAGAGAAGAGGTCTTTGATTTCTTTTGTTAGGTTGATTCCTAGGTATTTTAGTTTTTTGGATGCTATTGTGAAGGGAATTATTTGTCCTATTTCTCTCTCAGTGAGTCTGTCATTGGTGTAGAGGAAAGCTATTGATTTTTGTGTGTTGACCTTGTAACCAGCTACTTGACTGAATTTGGTTATTAAGTCTAGAAGACTTTTGGTGGAGTTCTTGGGGTCTTCTATATACAGTATCATGCCATCTGCAAATAATAACAATTTGATATCTTCATTTCCTATCTTTATTCCTTTTATTTCTTTCTCTTGTCTAATTGCCATGGCTAATGTTTCCAGAACTATATTGAACAAGAGTGGTGATAGTGGACATCCTTGTCTTGTTCCTGATTTTAGTGTGAAGGATTTCAGTTTTTGACCATTTAGTATGATATTGGCTGTTGGTTTTTCATAGATGGCTTTTATCAGTTTGAGGTAGAGACCATCTATTCCAGTTTTTTGTAGGGTTTTTATCATAAATGCATGTTGGATTTTGTCAAATGCCTTTTCTGTGTCTATGGAGATAATCATATGATTTTTGTCCTTGGTTCTATTGATATAGTGTATTACATTGATTGATTTGTATATGCTGAACCATCCCTGAATCCCTGGGATGAATCCCACTTGATCAGGGTGTATGATCTTCTTGATGATCTTCTGCATTCTGTTTGCCATTATCTTATTAAGGATTTTTGCATCTATGCTCATTAGTGAGATTGACCTATAGTTCTCTTTTTCAGTTGGGTCTTTCTCTGCTTTGGGGATCAAGGTCATGCTTGGTTCCAGGAATGAATTTGGGAGTATTGCTTCCCTTTCAATTTCACTGAAGAGTTTAAACAGTAGTGGCAGCAGTTCCTCTCTAAATGTCTTGTAGAATTCAGCAGTGAAGCCAACAGAGCCTGGGATTTTCTTAGTTGATAAGTTTTTAATTACGTTTTCAATTTCATTGGTTGATATTGGGTTGTTTAGAATTTTTAGGTCTTCTTTGTTCAACTTTGGTAATTCATATGCATCTAGGAATCTGTCCATTTCTTCTGTGTTATCCATCTTATTGGCATATATCTTCTGGAAGTAGGTATTGATGATCCTCTGGATTTCTGCTGGGTCTGTTGTAATTTCACCCTTTTCATTCCTAATTGCATGGATTTGGGCCTTTTCCTTTTCTGATAAGGTTGGTTAAGTGTTTGTCAATTTTGTTGATTCTTTTAAAGAACCAACTCTTGGCTTCATTGATTTTTTTGTATCATTCTCTTAGACTCCATTGCATTGATTTCTCCTCTGATCTTTATCATTTCCTCCCTTGTATGAGCTTTGGGGTTGTCCTGCTCTTCTTTTTCTAGAAGCTTGAGGTTCAGCATCAGGTTGTTTAATTGGGCTCATTCTGTTTTCCTAATATGCATATTCACTGCTATCAATTTCCCTCATAAGACTGCTTTCATTGTGTCCCATAGATTCCGATATGTTGTATTGTCATTGTCATTTAATTGAAGGAACTGTCTGATTTCTTCTTTAATTTCCTCTGTGACCCATTGGTTATTCAGAAGTGTGTTGTTCAATTTCCATATGTTTATGAAGTTTTTGGAGATTCTTTTGCTATGGATCTCCAATTTCATTGAACTATGATCTGATAATATCCAGGGGATAACTTCAATTCCTTTGCACTTACTTAAACATGTTCTATGTGTGAGTATGTGGTCTATTTTGGAGAATGACCCATGTGCAGCTAAGAAGAATGTGTATTCTGATTTTGTGGGGTGGAAGACTCTGTAAACATCTGTTAAGTTCATTTGTTCAAGAGTTCCATTGAGTTCTAGTATTTCATTACTTATTTTTAGTCTAAGTTATCTATCTATTTGTGACAGTGGGGTGTTGAGGTCCCCCACTATAATTGTATTAGTGCATATATGATTTTTCATGTCCGTTAATATTTGTTTTATATAGCTGGGTGCACTAGTGTTTGGTGCATAGATATTTATGATTGTCATCTCTTCCTCTTGGATTCTTCCCTTTATAAGGTTGTAGTGTCCTTGTTCGTCTCTCTTAATCAGTGTTGGTTTGAAATCTACTTGATCTGCAAAGAGGATAGCTACTCCCGCTTTTTTTCAGGTTCCTATTGCATGGAGTATTGTTTTCTACCCTTTAACTTTTAGTCTGTGAGTTTCCTTTTGAATAAAGTGTGTTTCTTGTATGCAGCCTATTGTTGAATTTTGCTTCATGACCCATTCTGCCAGTCTATTTCTTTTGATTGGTGAATTGAGACCATTAATGTTGATGGTTATAACTGAAATGTATTGACTTGTCATTGCCATGACTTTTTGTTTTTGTTGGGTTCTCCCCCTTGACATTGAATTTCTTGTCATGCCAGATGGGTTCATTCTGCTTTGCTTCCTGGGGTTGTGATCCTCAATGTCTGTTCCTAGGATATTGTGTAAAATTTTTTGGAGTGCTGGTTTGGTATTTATGAAGTTCCTAAGGTGCTCTTTGTCATGAAAGTATCTTATTTCTCCATCAACTTTGAAAGATAGTTTTGCAGGGTACATCAATCTGGGTTGGAGGCTTTTTTCTTTTAGGGCTTGGAATATGCCACTTCAAGCTCTTTTTGCCTTGATAGTTTGTGTTGAGAAGTTTGGTGTGATTCTGATGGGCTTTCCTTTGTATGTGATTTGTTTCTTTTCTCTAACTGCTTGTAGAACTTGGTTCTTTTTTTGAGTTTCTGGAATCCTAATGATTTTATATGCCTATGTGTAGATTTTTTTTTTTTTATCAAGGCTATTTGGAGTCCTATGTGCCTCATTTATGTGTATGTTCTTTTCCCCTGCTTGGGAAGTTTTCTGCCATTACTTCTGTGAAGAGTTTTTTTTATGTCATCTGCACTCTCTCCTGTTTCTTCATTGACTCCAATCAGTCTTATGTTATTCTTCTTTGCGTGGTCTAGCAGCTGCTGGATTGATTTCTCATGTTCCCTTATAATTTTGAAGCAATTTTCCTTTCCTTGTCATTAATTGCAATCTTATCTTCTATATCTGAAATTTTGTCCTCACATTGGCTCATTCTGTTGTGTAGACTTTCAATGGAGTTTTTCATCTCCTGGAAATCTATTTGCATCTGTTTTATGGATTCCATTTGTTTCCTATGTTGGGATTCCATCATATTCCTGAGCTCTCTCTAGATTTATTAATCATGTCTTGCACTAGGGGCACAATTTCTCCTGTTATCTGAGAAATTATTTCTGATTTCATTTTTTCCAGATCCCCTTTTGTTGCCAGTTCAGTGGGTCCAGGTGGTTGAGTATCAGAGTGTACCATCTCATTTCCCTTTGGGGTTGCTGTAGGTGATCTGGAATTCTGGTTTTGAGACTTATTCACATGTTTTCTCATTTTGACTGGGCGAGGGTGGGGGGTGCTGTTGGTGCCCACACAGATCACCTCCTCTGAGCTGGGGGAGGTGGGACATGGGCCAGGAGCAGTGGTAGGGATGGTGGCCCAGAAGCCCTTTCCTCTGGGCCGGGAGCGGCAGGACAGAAGGCAGCCCAAAAGCCCTCTCCTCTGGGCTGGGAGCAGCGGGAGGGATGGTGGCCAGGAAGCCCCTTTCTCTGGACCAGGAGCAGTGGGACGGCAGCTCAGAAGCCCCTACCTCTGGGCCGGGAGCAGTGGAACTCAGTACCGTGGTCTGGTGGTCCATTGTGCTCTGTGTCTTTGTAGTGTGGAATCAGGTGACTGTACAGAGGAGTGTGGGGGGGTCCAGTGGATTGCTGCCAGGGCGCGGGCTGATTCGGTGTGTTCTGCATGACTTGCGACCTCTGTAGGGCATCCGCAGACCTGCCTGTCTGCAGTGGGCTGTTAGTTTTAACTTATGACCAAATTGTTGAGTTACAACCCAAATGCCAGCTGTTTGTGCTTCCAGATGGCCTCAGAGATAGATTTAACCCTTTAAGAGTTCTGGAAGGAACATTACAGCATCCTTTCCTGTGTGGGGTTAACTGAGAAATCCTGGGCCAGTGTCTCTCTGAGGACAGTGAGATCTGCCTGTGTACAGGAGAGAGACTTTGAAGGCTCTGTAGAGAGCCTGAGCCTTCATTGACCAACTTGACTTACAGCGAGCCCTTGCGAACAAATTGAGTTTGTAAGTCAAGGGTCCACTGTATTTTCCTTTTATTCGCCCTTTTCTCAGATCTCTGTAAGTATATCCCATGCTGCTGAGGCCCACTGAGCCTCTAAAGTGGTTTTGTTTGTAATCTGAAATGATTCCTAGAAATTCCAATATCCACTCACTTTGTTCAAAGTTAGTTTTTGTTTTTGATTAAGGTAATTTGGGATTTATTTTTCAGATGATGAAATGGTGAATGGTAACGTTACTTTTAGGATTAAATTCAAAGGAAAAACAACTCAGGAAAAAATGCTGCTTGTTGTGATTGTCATGGGGCTGTGAGAAGTCGAAAAAGAGGGACGAGCAGAGATGGGGGACAGAAGGGCAAGGACCGGGCAGGCCCACGGCACCCACAGTGCCACTGCCCGCCTCCCAGACTCTGAACAACTGAACAGGGGTCTAACGTCTGTGGCTTGGTCTGTGCTTCAGAGGATAACAAATCGGAGTGGAAGAGTGAAAAAGAAAGTTGAGGAATTTAAACGAATGGACGACTTACTTTCAAATTCATAAATATGAGCATGCTATTTTAAACATTCTTCGTACTGAGCTAAGTCAAAACAGAAACTGAACTGTGTCCTCTATTCACTTGCTCATTGTCCCTAATGATAGTTTTCTTTTCTGAAATTATAATATTCTTCTTAGGATATTTTTTAACTCTTCTGTCACTAGCCATTCTACTAGCACATGGTTTGAAAGCAAAGCAGTTATGTCACTTTGCCTGTGTTCATTTTCTCTTTCCTTTCTTTGTCTTCTCTGTGTCTCTCTCTGTCTCTGTCTCTGTCTCTGTCTCTCTCTCTCTCTGAAAAGAAAATAATTTATGTGGTATTAGAAGTAACGCAAGCCCCTGAAGGGATGCAAAGGAGAAAGAGCAGGGCGAGCAACCACCCACTACATGATGTGACCATAACTAATCACAGTTCCTTTCCTTCACTTGCAGCAAACATGACCACAACTGTAGAGAATATGATGCACTTGAAAAGAATGCGTTTATGAAGAGTCGTGCTTCTATCAGTTCAGTCAAAAAGACTCGGTATTAGATTCTTTCCTGGCAATTCCCTAGGGCAAAGAGAGGAAATTCCACTTTCTGAAACACTAAAAATATCCCCAGTGTTAAGCTATTTTAGTAAAGGGAGGCTTAGCCCTTCATCTAAAGATCCAGTCCAAACTCAAGCTCTCTTTGGTGGCTACATTTGAGAGCAGTGGGTGGTGTCCCCGAAAAGGCCCCGTTGGCCCGATTCCAAGTGGATCAAGACTTTTAAAGTCATAGTATGGATTTGAGAGGACCCCTTTTAGAACATCTCTGGCAAATGTTCATCCCACCTCCAGTTGAACAGTGATAGAGATTTCACTGCCTAATAAAAGATCACACTTCAGTTTTGGATGATGTTAGATGTAGAAATGTCTTTTATATATTGAATTAAATTCTACCTTCTTGCAGCTTCTATTCTTGAGAAAAGAGCATGAGCATCAGTATAGCTCTCTCTGTCTTGAAGATTGTTCTAGCTCTGAGTTGAGGAGAACTCATCGGCCAGCATGGGGTGGCAGTGTAGATGTCACAGGAAGGTGTGGAAAGCAGGACACCTGGGAAGAAGGATTCAGGACGCTTTAGGGTCTGAGTGGTATTGAGTCATAGCTAGAGGAACTATGTAATTTACTGTATAAGTGAAGACACTTTTGAGTGTGAGAGAGGTGTCAGGAATAATCACATTGGGACAACAGGGATGAACTGATGCTGACTCAGAATATGTGAGCATCCTGATCAAGTTAAGAAAAATGCTACTGAGACACAAACAACAAAACACATCATATTCTTCCTGGGCACAAAGAAACACTTTCCTTATCACTCTCAGCACACACCACACACACACACACACACACACACACACACACACAGACCCGCATGCCTATGGAGACACACAGTAAGCTAAATTAAGTAATAACAGATATCTCTAGATAGATTTAGTTAGTCATAGTTATGATATTTGAACAATTTGGTGTGGACTGAAATGATGCTCTCTGTTTCAGGCACAGCCACAAAACATCCTGAATCAAGGTAGGATGGCCCCTGTGACTCTTTAATGGTGGAAACACACAGTGGAAGGAGCCAGCATCCTGAGTTTACAGCTTGAAGGAGAGCTACACTGACCAGGAGCATCCTCAAGATATGCTGAGTGTGAGAAAAGCAAATGTTTGTTTCAATAAGGTGCTCAGAATTTGGGTTTGTTGTGACAGTAGGAAGTTTACCCATGAGTAATACAGATCCAAAGTATGAAAATACCATTGAGTATTCCACAATATTCCAAAGTTCAAAGCTCACAAGAGATGAAACACGTTTATCTGTATCACAATCGCTATCAGCTTACCACATCACACTGAAAATGGCACTACCGTCTGGACAGCTGGGTGTGTTTATTTGGGAATCTGACTTTTCTTTTTTCTGTGATCTGTGCTACTGGGTTGGCTCAAAAATACCTGAAATCTTTGGGGGGGAAAACAAAGCTGACAAGATAGAGCAGTGGAATATTCATTTCCAGGGAAATGGCCACCCAGAGCCATGGAACAAGAAATTTCCCCTGCAGAGAAGAAACACACTGTGCCCATGATGTAGCAAAAAGCAAAGGTTGCTAGATGTTAAGCTGTTGTCTCAATCTCATCTGCTTCCTCTCCTGACTCAGTATAGAAATTTACTATGGATAATACAAAGTACTGATTGGCAGAACCACAGTCCAGTAATTGCAACTGGAGAGTTGTCTACCAGGAGCACTCTTCTGAAACTAACCTTGTCTGTGGGATAAAGCGTAGGATGGTGGAAGTACTAGAGTTTGCATTTTGTTCTTTTTTTATTACCATCCATTGTTTAAATCTTATCTCTGTAAGACACAAATAAATAGAAAGTTACCCCATGTTCATAGATTGAAAGAGTTAACATTGTTCAAATGCTCATATTGCCCAAAGAAGTCCATAGTTTGAACACAACCCTATCAACATTCCAGTTACATTGTACAAAGAACTATAAAAAGTATACTAAAGTTCACATGGAACCACAAAAACAAGTATACAAAAATACTTCAGTAGACAACGCAATCTTGAGTAAAAAAGAATAAAGTTGGAAGCATCATATTACCTAATTTCAAAACACACTACACATTTATAGTAATCAAAAGAGTATGGTACCGCCATAATAACGAGCATAAACTAATCAAACCAGATAGAGTCCAGAAATAAGCTTGCACATTAGTCAATTCATTTTTGACAAAAATATAAAAAACACGCAATGGGGAAAGGACAGTTTATCCCGTAACTGGTGTGGGGAAAAGGCTTATGTATATGTAGAAGAATGAAATTGGGTCCTCACCTCATACCGGATACAAAAAGAAATCGACTTCAATGATTACAGATTTAAACATAAGACCTGAACCTACAAAATTACTTGAAGAAAACATAGGGAAAATTTCTTGACAATTGTCTGGGCGTTGGTTTTTGTAAACGACCCCAAAAGCACAGGTGAAAAAAACGAAAGTAGATACACAGGTCGACACCAAACTAAGAACTCCTGCACATCCAAGGAAACAATTACCTGAGTGACAAGACAACCTATGGAATGGGTGAAAATGTTTGCAAGCTGTACATCTGACAAGAGGTTAATATCCCAAATATATAAAGAACTCAAACAATTTCAGTAGCAATAAAATAACCTCACCAAAAGTTTGGCAAAGGAAAGATATTTCTCAAGACATACACATGACCAAACAACGCAGAAAGAGAACTCAACATCACTAATCATCAGGTAAATGTGAATTAAAATCACAATGACCTATGTCAACCCAGACCTGGGAGAACCACTACTATCAAAAGATGAAAGAAACTGACTCCAGGAGCCTGAGGCAGAAAGATTAAAAGTGAGAGCCTGGCAGGAGCAACTTAGTGTGTTAGTGTGAACCTGTCTGGAAATGAAACATTCTGCCAAAGGGCTGAGCATATAGCTCAGTGCTCCATTTGAAGGCCCTGGTTTCCATCCCCAGTATCACAAACAAACACATAAACAAAGGATGACAGATAATAAGTGTGCCAAAAATGTAGAGAAGGGAACCTATGTACATTGTTGATAAAAATTTAAATTAATACAGCCATTATGGAAAACAGTATGGAGGCACTGCAAAAAATTAAAGACAGGACTAGCATATGATCCAACAATCCCACTTCTGGGTGTTTATTGGGTGTTTATCCAAAGGAAGTAACATCTGTGTGCTAAAGAGATATAGGGCTATCTCCACTGTCATGTTCATTGCAGCATTCTTTACAATAACAAACACAAAGAATCAACTTAACTGTTCTAAGGCATACATATTATATACACAATATACATATATACATATATACATACAATATATATGAATTTTTATATATATACACAACTTATGTATGAATGTCACTCAATCTCTTTAAAGGGGAAAAACTTGATATTCACAATAACATAGGTAAGCCTGGAGGACATTATGCTTATTGAAATAGCCAGGCACAGAAAGGAATACTGTATGATCTGAATCATATGTGTAATCTGACAAAGTGGATCCAATTGAAGCAGAGCGTTCAGTGGTGGTCTCCAGGAGCTGGAGGATGGGAGTGCTGCAGAGATACTGGTTAAAGAACACAAAGTTTCAGTTGTGCAGGATGAACAAGTTTTACAGACCTATACAACACGGTGACTCTATTCAACAATAATGCATTGCATACTTGAAATTTTCTCAGAAAGTAGATCACACACACACGTGCACACACAAAAAAATTAAGTGATAATTATTATGTGAATTAGCTAGATTGTGGTAATTATTTCAGTGTATGTGTATGCCAAAACATCATATTGAATACTGTAAATGTACACTATTTACCTGTTCATTATAACTCAGTGAAGCTAAAAAAATCTTATCTCTCCAATTGTTGTAAAGTTTCCATATTGTGCTTGTGTAGATAGCTGCACATTATAATGTAGAAAATACATGTGTAATGTAAGTGTCACACTCTGTATAGTGATAGTGCACTCAATATCATGTCCTCCTGGCCAGACATTTTCAATAGGATGGCAGGAAGTGGGGGTATTTAGGTCACCACTGAGAGATTTCTCAGGCCTCTTGTTTGTAACTCATCATTTGTTATAGTAGATTAGATGCTCTCTTGGATATTGATTGTTTTAAAGCTTGAAATACAAGTGTGTGAATATGTACAGTGTGTTTAAATAAGTACATCTGTCAATTGATTTACTTTTTGGAGTCAAAAATATCTGATGAACAGAAATAAATACATGTTTTCAATTTTGAAGTCATTTTCTATTAAAATTCAATAAAATGTCCTTCAGTTTGCCTCACATAAGCAACTCCTATTGATTATCTCCATGGAAACAATGCAGGCAGCTTTAACCTCGGTATCATTTGGGGCGGTGCACTTTTTATTGATGAGCCACACTGAGTCATGAGTCAGGACTACTCCTGGCCTAAAAAACACCAAAAGGAGTAGATTTACAGATCTGAGGGCTCAAAATTCCTTAGAATATAGCTTCAAGCAAACCCATAACCATATCTTTGCTTCAGGGCTGAAGTGAGGTATGTGTGTGAGGGCAAACTAATTTTTGCTCTCCCTGAAAAGAACAGACTTTGACTCTGTCGCACATGTTAACAGACAAGCTGAGTGTTAAGATTGCTAAGAGCAGAGAAGTGCTGGTTTAGAAACAACCCTCCCCTTCAATCACAGTTTAGTGTAAATTCCCCATCCAAGGATAATAACTGTTTAGAAGACACTTGGGAAGAAAACAAATGTTGCTTAGAGGGACCTCTCCTCAGAAAGCACTTTAGAGACCATGGAATCATCATGCTCTAGTTGAACTTTAGGGTTCACGAAGGTTACTTAGCACCTACTCTGTTTAACCCCCACCTCCTTGGCTTCTGTTACAAGGGTAAGAAAGTGATTTATCATGATTTTTCTCCCAATAATATGCAATTTTCTCTGAGAGAAATTCTAGAAAATGGAATTTGCTACTGGACCCAGCATTTTTAGTCTTGTTGGGTTGACCTCAGAAATAGTTTAATGCCCCAAGTGCTAGCTGTGCTAGCTTCTATAGTCTGACTCCTCTGTATTCTATACCACCTTCCCTATGGAGAAGAAAACATAACCTTCAAAAGGCTGATGCATAGTTCTCTGTCAGACTGATTTAAGTAACAACACAGGAATGAACCATTGCCACTGTATTTTTACTAACAACCCAGAGCTGTTTTCAAAAGCTCTGAGGAGTCAGGTAGAGGACTGGCATCCGAGGTTTACAATGGCCTGAGACCAGGGCTCCTGGAGACTAGTGTGGCCAGGCCGTGTGGGTGTGAGGCTTTGCAGACTTGGCATTTTCTTTCTCAGTCCCATAGAGAGACTGGGTTTTATACCAGCTACTCTTTAACTCATCTCTACTATCATCTGTGTGGCTGAAGACAGACTGCCAATGGCTCTATAGTTTGAAAACTTCTCTGACACTCAGAACCAGTAAACCAATCTGATAATAACCAAAAAGCACAAATAAAGTCTGTTCCACCCTTCTTTTATCCTCTGATGTTTTAGAGGAGTGGCAGTGCCTTTTTTCTACCATATTATCCCTTTTGTAGAGCATAATGCTGATATTGTTTACTGAGCTTAACCCAAGTGCTGAAGCTTGTCAGGGTGGCTTGTCCTGTAAAAGTAGTCCTTTAGTACACACACATATTGTTTTGTTATTTCGAGTAGAATTATCCACTCACTACTTTAATGTTAAACAAAGGTTAATTTATTCCAGTTTTCTCATGGGCTAATCATATATTTTATTGCCTTGACTTAGTGGGAGAATCATAAAATAAGATTTAAAATCTTCAATACAAGAACACATCTTCAGTCTGTAGATCAAGGTCATTTTTTACATTAGTTTATCTGCACTTCTTGACTCATGAAGAAAACAAAAATGCAGCACACCTATAAACTAACAAAATTGGAATTTTTTTCCTTCTTAAGAAGGAGGTGGGAAGTGAAGGGGAAATGAAAAGAATTAAGATGTGTTATGTATATGTACCAACTCCCTACACTGAATGCAATAATTCTGTACTGCAAACATGTATTAATAATATTTTAAAAATTTAAATAAAAATAGAAAAAAGAAAGTAAATCACAAGTAATGTTAAACCACACAAAGGTGTGTGTTGCATAAAATTTTAGCCAAGACATGACCCCAGTATTGGCTAGTTATAGAAAAGTACAGCTTAGCATTATAGTTCCACACTCTGTACGGTACGTACTTTACTTCTTATTTTCATAGGTTGTGCCTTAACCCCCTCTATTAGCCTCACTTCCTTTACTCCAAGAATCCATGTTTATTGATGCGAAATTTTTTCTGGTTTCATATTCACTGCTACATTTAACTCGCACTAAGAGGTTAAATATTCCTCCTCACAGAAATGCCCTATAAATGTGAAGATTTGCTGGGCATGCTGTAGCACTCCTGAAATGCTAGCCCTTTGGGAGACTGCGACAGGAAGATCTCAAGTTCAAGTCCAGCCTGGGCCTTTTAGCAGTTTAGCAAGACTTTGTCTCAAAATACAAAAATTTTTAAAAGGGCTGGGGATGTAGCTCAGTGCAAATCCTCAGTACCTGAAGAAAATAATGAAGATTTAAAGACAAGGCTGGACTCATGCATCAAGATGCAAATTAGCAACCAGATGACAATTATTAATTAATATCTGACAGAATTGTGTCTGTTTAACAGTGAGGTGGCTAATAACTAAATAACTAATACCTAAGCATGCCACAGGTTCTTATTCTTTATTGACTGTAAGGAGGGATGGGGAAAGTGAAAGAGAAGCTGTTCAATGTGCCATTTATTTTTCAATCCCTGCATTATTCTTCTGCATGTTGTGATATTCTGCCTCCCAAATTCTGGAAGCAACTAAAACAATTTGATAGGAACGACTTTCATGCAAACAGATGGAGTAATTGGGAGAATAAATAAAAATATTCAGTGAAACTCCCATGCAGAAGCACTATACCTTCTGTGAGACATTAGCGATGGGGTGATGGATATTATTAACACCATAGGAATTACGGAGTCTTCTCAATAATATCAAAATTGGTTTGTGCATTGAAATAAGGAAAAGGAATTTTAATCCTTTTAATTTGTAGGGCTATAGTTAATGAATTTTAAAGGTCTAATAAATATACATATACATACATATGAAACTGACATATGACCTTTGAAAATAAATAAAACAGCCAAATGATCCTTATGTCCTTCTGTTACCATTGGGTAGATGCCAAAGTGCAGTGCAGCTGGTAGAAATGCTTCTGTGCTCACCAAATATCATTGTTTCTTATTTGCTCATGAATGAGGAAGCTCCTGCTCACCTGGAGACCACAGACTGGTAGGCTGGACTCACATTATGTACAGAAATACAGTTTCGATTATGTGTAGATTCCATCAGATCAACGTGTATGTGCGTGTGTGCCATCTTACTCACCCAAGTCATCTAATTAAAGTTAAACCACTCCATGTACTTAGCACTGTGCCCTATACCCAGTGAGATAAGCATCAAGTAAATACCAATTAAGGTTGATGAGATGGATGGACACCAAGAAATGATTGACTGCTTCCATGATGTGGAAAATGTGGTGGTCAGTACATTTATATCCATACAACAGATAACTGGGAATAAAAGTAGGCTTCTGTGAATTTCTATACGCAATAGCTCAAGTGAGAGTTGGGATGTAAATGTAAAACAATACTAATACATTTTTACCTTCCACAATTTCGCAGTTGTCTTCTGAAACAGCACAGAAGTGTAAGAAATAAAATGTATAGTCCTAATTTTTTCATGATTGTTCCATTGACTATAAATGAATGGTTGTACTTGTTGCTCTGTGGTGTGAGGGACAGAAATACTCAAATATCCCAAAGTACTGAAAACTGACCTCAAGTATATAATAAAGAGAAAAGATTTAATTGTGAATTAATAGTTAGAGAAGCATATCTTGTGAACAGAAAAACAATTTTTGGATTGCTTAGGCATGTGTGGGTCAAATCACACTGTCATATTTTCCTCACATTATTTTTTCATACTAAAACCAAGAGATTTTAATCACAATGTGATTAGTCAATCTCTTTCCAAAGATGCATGTCATCATAAATAGTATCTTAGAAAAGTCTCCATAGTTAATTATCTATGAATTAGTAACCAATCATCCCATGAGATAAATTTGAAAACATATTCTTATTTTAAATAATGTTTCTGGAAAAAAAAACATGGGTTTTTGGTTGGAGTCATATGAGTGATTTGTTTATAGCCTTCACAACAATCACTCTGTTTGTATATTTAATATCGTATAAATGCTTGCTGTGCTCTGAAACACACGTGTCTCCATGTTATAACTGTAATGTGCATTTGTATTTAATGATAGGCTCCCTATAAGTGCACCTGTAGGAAACTTTCTGCAAGAAATACGGATGAATCAGTAGATGAGGTTTGTTTTACAGCTTGATGCCTTCATGACTCCATAATCATTCACTCCACAATCCATATGGCTGCAGAAAGAACCATTTCCTGAAGGCACACGGTCCCTGTGTGTGAGCGCAGCCCTAGGGTTTGCTACTCTGGAGCTTCAAATCACAGCACTTCGTTGGCCTGCATTTTCACTGCTTTCCTTCAGTCGTGTGAGCTATTTTATTTTGACATTTTAAATACCAGCCTGCTTAAGAGAAAATGTGACTGAGTCCTTTGGAGTGCGTTCTGGCCTGGATCCTCTTTGCAACATGCATGTGAATTAATAATAGATACTCTTATGAAGCTACCACTGGGCTCCCACCTTTGGGGAACATCCAGCAGAATTACAGTCCCGCCATTTTGCACTTGCCCAAGCTGAACACTGACCAACCTCAAGGGGGAAGGAGAGATGTGGGGGATAATACATAGTGTATTTACTTACTCCCTTATATAAATGAAAGAAAAAATATTAAATGGGGCCCTAAACTACTACTACATATGACCAGGTTGCTATTGCTATACAAGTCAGCTTTTAAAACTGATAGAAGTAATGTATCTTTTTTCTCTTCATTTGCTTCTGCCTGATAATTCTGTGAACATTTTCCCATTTTAACTATAGAATCATCTTGTAACATCTCCCTGGGATGTCTGGTAATATTTACAATTTAGAACAGCATATTAAAATAATGGCCTGCCGACACCTTTCATGGAACATCCATTACTATATTTTCTGAAACATACAAGTCCTGGAGAACCAGCTGTTGAAGACAGCATCCCATGTTTTTCAATGTGAAGATGACAGATTGCTCTCATAATAACTGACAAGCAGCATAATTTCTACAAAAATCTAATCCCCTGCTGCATGTGAAAGGAGTACTCAAGAGTAGCCCAAAGGCCAAGTCAAAATAAAGAAAGAAAGAAAGAAAGAAAGAGAGGGAAAAAAGAAAATCTTATGAAACATCTTTCACAGTATTTTTTGAAGCAGTAGAGAGGAGAAAAAGCTATCCTCTCATGAAAAATAGATCTAAAACAGCAGTGGCCGAGGCAGGTTGTGAAAAGGCACTAGAACACCAGGCATCTGAAGAAACTGGGGTAACACTTTTGGAATAGTAAGCAGTTTAGTTAGACAATGGCCAACTTTTCATTGAAGACCCCTTTGATGAGCGTGCTTCTGGACTGCATTATCTCTCTTTACCAAGCACACGGCCACAGTTGGTTTGTTCCAAACAGACCTGGGACTTAGGTGACCTGACTTTGACTTCTCCTCTGAGAGGCACCCGAAGGAAACTAACACTGGCTAAGTTTAAAGAGGTTCTCAGCATTTCACTCTGTTCATGGCACAATCAACTATAACTGGAAGAATCTATAAAATCACTTTTCATTCTGAAAGATGTGGAATATTTGAGTTTCATTTTTCTTTTCTAAATATGTCATGTGCAAACATTTCAAACAGACATACTAAGTGGATATTTTAAGTGCAATCAATAGCAGGAAGGTATTCATCTCTGCAATGTCAGTTAGTAGATAATGTTGCAGCATTTTACAAGAAGAATTTGAGAGAGGTTGCAGAGAATGCAAGAGCCAGGTATGACAGGCAGGAACTATGCAGCCCATGCTCCTCATCATGGACCTGCTGGATCTTTGAGTCCAAGCTTACATTTTAAAGCAATTTCTTTTCGATAACCATCACGTGCGTATACCAGAGTCTGATTTTGTCACATCCATTGCCAACCTTTGGTGGGACTGTGGAAGGCCAGAAACAAAAGCCACAGACTTCTCAACCTCTTCAACCACCAGGCTTCCAATACACTGAGGGTTGCTCTTGTATTTTCCCAGCTGTCTCCTTGAAGTAAAACTATTTAAGCATTCATTATTCATAGTAAAGAAATAGTGCCTGGTGTAAATTATTTTCCTTTAGAAAAATTAATTCCTAGTACAAATAGATGAACCTGTCAGCCTTGACAGAGATGGCTATAATGGGATAATGAGTACTAGAGTAGTTACTAAAAGAATACTTCCCATTAAAACCAGATCCTGAGTTAATATTTTTATTTCCTTCTTCTAATGTAATATTTTTACTAATAGTGGAATTCCCAGAGTCAAAATTCCTTTTGGTACCTTAATTAAGCTCAAATATATTTGAGACCTATATGGCTGGCTGAGTAGAGGAAATGGAGAGGAGGTAACCACAGAAGGACAGGAATAGAGACAGCACGGTTATCAGTGACCGCAAAGGCAGACAGACCTACAGCCAATCACATACAAGTCTTCTTCACACCTGACAAGTGAGCTTCCTTTCTGACTAAATCCATTTCTTGAGCTGTTAATGTGGGCTCACTGATGGCCCCCTGTGCACTTCATTGAAGGTGCTTAAAAGCAACACCCATCATGAGCCAGCAGCTGTGGTTAACAGAGAAGCTGAAGATCCTATTCATCCACACACCAGACAAGCTGTACTTGACTATTTAAGATTTATTCACAGCCATTTTTCCAAAAATAATAAAATCAGAAGGAAAACCATTTGTACATTTTGCAGACATGAAATTTAGATTACTCTACTGGGAAGATTAGACTTTGTAATGATGCTGATTCTTCCCAAATCAATTTGTATCTTCAAAATGCAATCCCTAAACAAAGTCCCGATGGAATCTGTTTTGTAACTTTGGAAGAAGTTGTTCAAAATACATCTGAAAAAAAAACACCAAAACCGTAGAGACCTATCCAAAATAATTAAAAAGAATTGAATCCTGGAACAAGAGGACTTATTTCTATTATAAGAGCCAATAATTAGAAACAGTGTGATATTGGCATAAGAATTAGCAGACAGCTCAAGAGAACAGACAGATAACCCTAAAACAGAGCCTGCAATAACAAGAGAAATACTGCAAAGTATTGTATTGGTTAATTAGCTGTTTGGGGCAAAAAACAAGTTGTTCTGTCTTTACTTTTCATGAGCTAGGTAGAAGAGAGAGAGAGAGAGAGAGAGAGAGAGGAGAATGATACCATCTCATGTGAATTACTGGCATTAAATGTTATAAAATAAATCTATAAAAATTGGTAAAAAATTGGTGAGTATTGAATCAATCACAGGATATGGAAAAAATTAAAAGTATAAAGAAGTTGAGGAATTTGCTTCTTAGAACTAGATAGCCAGGCAGTATATGTTATTTATGGGCATAAAAAATGAAAACAATGCTAGCTAATCACTACACAGATTTGAATAAGCCAGGGCAAATGCATAGCTTCCCAAGGACAATCAATAACCACAACCAGAGCAACCACCTTTACCTCTGACAAAATCACAAACTAAGACCTGAGCTTCTCATTGTTGTTTCACATTTGGCTACACATATTTTATGGCCTGAAGGTCCCAGTGGGTTGTATCTGCAGCCTTTCAGTCAGGAATGGAGGATCCAAGTGGTAGGACCCAAACTCTGTGGTAACATTAGGTACCTGTGAGAAAGCACACCTTCAGAGCAGGGAAAATTGGTTGTTTTCAATTGCTTAGCAAGAATTTCTGAATAATGTTCAGAAGTCAGTGGCAACTGTATCCCGGAGGTAGCTTAGAAAACAATCCCAAGGATTCCACTGACTAGAAATGTTTAAATTTGCTGAAAGGAGCTTTAGACTCTATCATCTGATGATAAGTACTGTGTTTAAGCCCATAGAGGTAACACCTATTTAATGTTTGAATAAAATACATTTTATTTTTAAAGTATCGTCTAAATAAAGTTGCTACCTGTGTACATTACTAAAAGCCTAAATTTGCCTAAAGTTAACCTTGATTTATAAAATGTGACAGAAAAGAAAAACTGTTTAAATGCTTTTAAAGAAAAAATTGTTAAACTTCCTTTCTACACACAGCATGCGCGTGTGCACATGCACACACACACACACACACACACACACACACACACCAGAAAGGAACGAATGAAAGAAGGAATGGGAATGGGAAGGATTGGGAAGGGAGGAAAGGAACTATGATCATTATTGTTACGTAAATCAAGCACCTAGCCCCAACTGGGGCATATCATAAGTGCTTAAGGCTAGATATCTAATAGCAATCCCTCTTATTAATGAAACGATTGACATTTAGTAAGCCTCCCCCCGTCACCAGTGTCACCTCTGTAATCAACTGGGAAAATATGTGTCGCATCCAAGATGGACCCTGCATTTACAGAGCTTGTTACCATCTTAGTTTATAAAATACAGCAGCTGACATGAAGAATCGATTAACCAGAGCTTTAAAGAAATACATCCAACCTAGAGAAAATTACGTACTATTAGATGTCCTAAAGAGGAAAAGGAAGACATTCGAAGAATTGAGATGACCAGAAAGCGCGAACCTGATGTGAAAGGCGGGAAGGAGCCATTCCCTGGGGGAGGAGAGGGACGTAGCTCCAGAGGAGGCAGCGATGGATCCCCAGCCTGAAGAGGAAGGAGTCGGGCACGGGGAAGGGGAGAGTGGTCCGCAGGGAGGAGCCTTGCTTGGCTTCGCTTCCAGGCCTGGGCAGAGGGTTTCCTCAGGTGCGGTAGGCTCAGTGCTTGCCATCAGCGTTCCCGCGGATGTTTACCTTCACCCTTCCACATTAGCATCCTGTTTTGGTGCTACGCTGACATGACTTCAGAAGATCCACTTACATTGTCCACTGTGTGTGAAAGATCTCAGACAAAGACTCTTTGCCATGGCCTAAAAATAGGGTCATTGAATAATATGATCTTTTCCCTGTGCCACTACCGACTTCTATCACAAATGTAGCATTTCTTTTTCTGTCGATATATTTACTAAGATGTCATAAACATTGTTTTCCTTTGTTCATCTGCATACTTCCAAACTGATGCCCCTCCCTACATCCTTTATCCTAAATGCTAGATCTTTAATGTTTTCATGGTGTTTCCCTTATCAAAAATACTTTCTTGTGCTTGTCCTCCTCCTTACTTTACATTCTTGAGTATATATATGTGTGTATATATATATTTAAATTTCTTTGGTATTTGGATCACTGCCAACCTTGTAGCCCCAATTTTATACTTCAGTGAATTGATTATTGATTCAGAGACTGGAATAGTGTTTTCTGTGTTATATCTAGCACAAATTTACTAGCAAAGGAAGTATAAAATCTTATATTTTCCTTTCAAAAAGGCCAGCTGAGACATGGAAACCATGTTTAGGGAGCAGGACAGCAGGGAGCCAGAAGCCCAGCATCCCATGCCCTGCTAGAGACCTCTGTGGAATACTCTGGATGCTGAGTTTCTCACCTGCCTTCTGCTACCTCTACCGTTTTCCAGCCTTAAATGTTCCTCAAGTCCTCCATGCTTCATGATATCCCTTTCAGTTACTCCACAGGGCTTCAACCATTCATATCTGTCAAGTGAAGAATTTGTTTTCCAGTTTTTCTCTTTAAAGTGGGACATATTCAAATAGTACATGAAGATGTAAAGGTGAGATGAGATACTGGTGGAAATTATTTTAGAGAATTAGCTCAGCTCCTCTCTCACCTATCAGTATGCTTAATTTTCAGCTTGACTTTACTTGTATAGACATGGTCACAGCACCACCATCAAGAATGATGCTTGTAAAGACAGCTACCACTGCTGCCTGGCAGGTTTTAGCGCAACATCAGGTCTTCAGCACATATGGATACTTGAAAAAGCAGAAGTGGAAACACTAGTGTATCAAGGGTTGTCTTCCTTTTCCAACCTTGAATAGATTGCTGGCTTGGTAATTATGTGAAGCATTTTACTTATAGTAAACCCTCATTTTCCTTGAATTAAAAGAAAATACTCCTCTCATTCTGAGGAAAATTATACACAGTTTCCAAACTCATTTGAACAATAATCTGGGTCTGTTCCTACCCTAAGATGTGCACAACAGGTTAGCAGAACTGATGGAAAGAAACAGCTTTCTTATTTCTTTAATTGTGGTTTGATACAAACTTGAACCTACAGAACTTGTGTGCACACAGAATCCTGCTTTGCTAAATGCAGTAACTCAGGTGAGAAAAGCAGGCATTGATAGTAAAAATTAAAGCAGTATAGCTTAGTCAATTTTCAAAACACATTCTTTTAACTATTTTTAAATTCACTATCTCATGTCTAACATCAATGGGTTTTAAAATTTTCTTCTAGCTTTGAAATGAACATGAATGGATTTTGCTTTTTTGGGGGTTTTTTTGGTGCCGGGAATGGAACTCAGGACCTTGCACTTGCGAGGCAGACGCCAGAACCACTGAGCTAAATCCCCGGTCCATGAATGGATTTTGTATTGTCTCTTCCCTCTTGTGTTTATGGAGACAACATCATTAATTTTAAGTTGGTGCATATGTAAGGACAGAGGGAAATTGCCATTGTCCTCAATGGGAGAGGTGCCCCGTTTTCAATGGCATACCAAGGCAAAGACCAGAATTATGTCACATGAGCAATTATTAATCCAGGTTGGCAATTTAGAGAGACAGTGTGGTCTAGCTGAGGGAACGCCAGATGGAAAGGCATGGGACCTGGTTTCCATTCCTGGCTTTAGCACTGTAGATATTTGGCACAGGATGTGTCTCCGTGCCTGTCTTCCTGTGTCAGAATGAGCACCATGCCTGCCTACTGCCTTCCCCTTCACAGGTGTGAGAGGAGAGGCTGCCCAGAAAGCAGCTGGAGATTCTCAAAACATATTGATAAATAATAAAGGTGTTTTCACATTAAAGTGTCATCTGAAGCTATCACTCACTCTCTCTGAGCTCCAAATGTTTCTGGACCACAGCGGGTGGGTCGATATTTTGCTAGTGGTTGTTCACAAGCTCGGTCATGGTAACATTGGCTCAGGTTTGAGAATAGCTTTCAAAATTCCTTCGTCTTCAATTATGTTTTGTTCATTAACTTTTCACTATTTCCCTGACATCTTCTTAATCCCTTTCTGTCTTTATAATATCTACCTTCAAAAACCCAACCAGGGGAAAGAAAACATCTTTATTTTGCAGTCAACACTGGGCTCGTTCGGTTTCACTAAGTCTATGGCACTGTGGTGGGAGCTACAGGTCATTCAGAGGGAGTCCAATCTATATACTTCTGAGAGGACATACACAGTCTACTTCGGAAAATAGACCTAACACATGAAATGATTAGATTAATGACTTGGTGTGAATATAAAATATGAGAGGTATTTATGGGATTGAAAGTTGGTGTGGACTAAAATAAAGCTTCATGGAATATATGGCAGATGAACTGGGCAAAGTTAATGAGATTTGGGTCAGAAGAGAGTACAAGAGAGGCTCATTTTTGCTGGGTTTAGTGGTGCACGCCTGTAGTTCCAGCATTTGGGAGGCTGATGTAGGATTGCTGTGAGTTCAAGGCCAGCCTGAACTACATAGCAAGACTCTGTCTGAGAGAGAGAGAGAGAGAGATTGATTTTGGAAAATGCAACCTTAGAAATAAACTCAGGAGGACAGAATTGAGGATTAGAGAGAACTGGACTGTATTTCATTACAATATAAACATTTTTATACAAATAAGTTCCAAGAAAATAATGAGATTCTGGAAGTTTTGAAAAGAATATATGGTTGGAAGGATAGATTTTGGAAAGTTAGTCACAGAAGCCTGGATATAGGGAACTAAAGGAATGAAGAATAGAGAAAGACAATACCTAAGGAAAAAAAATTAAAGAAATGAGGGCTGGGAATGTAGCACAGTGGTAGAGCTCTTGCTACCATGAACAAGGCCTTAGGTTCAACCTGTTGTGCCTCAAAAATAGCTCTATGATTAAGGGTTCTTTTGATAGAATGAAGATGTTAAGAACAAAGACTGGGCATAATTACTGTGGATTCCAGGACAGGAAGACTAGCTTTTCCACATGAGGGCCATATTTTAGGTAATAAGGTAAAGGGTTGAGGGATCACAAAAATATGGACAACCAAACTGACAGATTGTAATAAAGTGTGACTATAGGCATACTCAGAGAGCATCATTCCAAGAGAAATGTTTGTCTGAGAAGCAGTGTTTTGTGATGGTCCACAGGGCAGGGATAGAAGTAGACAGCAATGAACATAGAGCAGATAGGGATGTGCAGGGTCACTGGGAGATGGAAGACTCTAATGCAAAGTTGTTAAGGAGTAAATGTAAGGAAAGGACCTACATTTTTCCTTATATATGAATTCCTGGGGGTGGGGGGAGGGAACAGAGTAGTAGAGAGAGAATAACTGTCTTTGGTTACAATTATTATCATCTTAGTATTGGATTTCTGTTAAACTGCTGTGTTGGTTTAAATGAGATACTTTAAATTGCCTAAACCTTTCTCAGAGTTTATTTTGATGAGAACATTGGCTGACATGGTTTTTGCTTCAAAAACCAGTGAATAGAATCAAAGATGGAAAAGAAAACTCTAAGATCAAATGATGGTCATCCATTCATTCACTCAACATGCAACCTCTTTATTTATTCATTAAACATTTCTCGTATCTCAGAAATACAGGGGTGAGCAAGAAAAAGATGATCCTGTTCCTGTGGAGCTTACATTTGATGGTATTAGTTTTGAAAAAGAATAAGCACAGCATCCACTGCCATGAGGCTGTGTGGCAGTGGATAATATGGTTGCCCAGGATCTTAGGGATAGGTGCGTTGAGAAAATATTTTTGCTAATTATCAGGAAGAAGAATAATAGAGCACAGACATATATAGGACACAGAGGCTGGGTTTTTATGCTCTGCCAGTTTTAGGGTATCAGTCCCAAGTCACTGGGCTTTCTCCCCATCAAATGCATATTTGTGCATGCAGGTTGTATCTGCAGGCAACTGACTTCAGGCAGGAACACTGCAAGGCATCTTACAGAATCAATATGAAGACGGCAACTTCCCAAAGGTCAGATATTTGATGACAGCAAAAGTAAAGAACACAGGAAATGAAGCTGAGCACCAAGGGGAATGCACACACAGCAACACAATATGAGCTGAAGAATCCCAGAGAAAAAGGACAGGAGGTGGATGGACCTTGTGCATGAGGTACTTCCCCTCCACCGAGGTCCCTTGATGCACAGTGCAGCCTTTCCTGGAGACAGAAGGATGGCTCTCTGTGTTGCAGATGTGTGATGGAGCAGCATGGTCAGAAATCACAAATAGCTTACCTTCTTTATTTAAGGAATACTATACCGCTATGGTAATTTCACTTTTTACTCATTTTGATGGGTTTTTTTAATTGCTAAAATAATATTTTAAAAATAGAAATAGTACTGCTAACTTTTAATAAGTCAATACTTGGGAAATTCTCTCATATTTCATATTTGATATACTGCTACATTTACTGTTTTATAGTTCTTGACTCTATTTGGGCAATCATAATTGGAGAAACGAAAAATAGAGGGTCTTAGCAGCTGTCATTTGCATCCCTTTTAGGGAGAATCTACTCTGTACAGGAAAAATACCTTGACAAGCCATCAGCATAACAGAAGAGACTTGGAAGGCAAGAGCATTAGCAGGAACTAAGTAATTGTTAGCTATATTCATGAGATGATAAGAGGGATTATTATTATCCTGTGCAGTACAGAGAAAAGAAAGCTAGAGTATAGAAAAGGAAAAAATAAGAGAAAAGTTTAAAAGATGGCACATAACCAGAGATGCTCGGCAAACAGCTAAGGAAATTTTCAGAGTGATGTGGGGGACAAATGGCAGGCATGCCTATTATTTTAGTTTGAAAACATTTAACTTCATCGGCCAATTTCCAGTAAGAACTTCTGCTCTTCAGAATAACCTGCAAACACAATTTTAATGTTTTTGGTAGAAACTGAAGAAGGGAACAATTGTATGTTCGGGTCAAAATAAAACAGAGGAAAGTCAGCAGGGATCAGGAAACTGAGTCTCAGAAATGTTTAAAAGTTCTAGGGGGGAAGGCTCTGCAGTGTTACAGAATGGGGACCAGAGGTTTCCAGCTGAGTGATAAGAGCTCAGCAGGCCATAGACTCTCACTTACTCTTGAGTTAGATTTTTTTCTCTAAAAAGTTGCTACTTCATTAAAATATTCCATATATAATAAAATTTAGCAAATGATATTCTTTTTGTGTCAAACTTTTTAGCTTTTGTCCACGTGGATTTTCTCTCTTTTATATCAATTGCATTCCTAGGATTATTAATGAGGTTATATTTTCATGTTTATCATATTTTCAGATCTTACTCTCTTAAATTCTCTGCTATCTTTTTGCAAATTTGTTATCGATTTAAAAAATTCTTCATATCTCTGGAGCTTCCTTCTGTTGTGTTGGTTATATCATTGCAAAACCACTTTCTAAGCCACTCTTGTTTTTTATTTTATTTGATAACATTTATAAACTTTGCTTTTCCTAGAGTTATTCACTCCTATACATTTGCTTGATTAGTTAAAAGACCTAAATTCATAAATATTCTCTTGTCCACATTCCATTAGTCTGTCTGTCTATCTATCTATTTAACTATCTATCTTGTTGCCATTACTTCCTACATACTGTATACATATGATTTTTATTTCTTTCTTGCCTCTGGAGCTATTTAATAAAACTATTTTATTTAAAACTTTGCCACTAATTTTTTTTTTCATTTAAAATGCCATGAGGATCTATTAAGATATTGATTAAGTGTTAGCAAGTTTTTCCTCCCATTAAATAAAGCATATCATTTTTTTCTGTGGAAATCTTTTATCCCAAGGTATATTTTTAAAAAATATTTGGTTTTCTCATCCTTACTGGAAACATTTTGACCTTTATGTCTGCCATTTTCTCTCTACCTGAGCCTTTTTGTTCTTGTTCTCTATATTTTGTGTGAGCATTTTTAATTTGTCTTTTGCAACAGGAATTCATTTTTCTGCAGTGACACTTTTTGCCTTATTCTAAATCTGATTTTAATTTTGTGATCATATTTTAAGTTTTTCCTTATTTCAGCTCATTTTTTGTTATATTTATTGCAATCCTATCATTCCAGCTTTCCTTTTTTGTTTCATAAGATACAAATTTCCCTACATCTTATCCAGAGAACAAAGTTGTCCTTTGGAACAACAACAAAAGTCCTCTGTATCCGACAGAGTAAGCTGTTTTTCTCTTGAAACAGACAGAAACTTTTCATAATCTTCATACTTTCTTTCCTTTATTTACAAGAAATATAACCCGAGATGGATCACTGAGCCTTACTGAGAGTTCCTCACCCTGACCTCCTGATTACCATCAGAACATTCCTTCTCATATCATGGTTAATGTCCCCCAGCCCTGACTGCCACTTATGGTCTTTTATTTAGTATGGATACTTTGGACTAAGGAAGATCTCCTACATCATCTACCTGGTCATTACATAATCAAGAGTAGTAGAGTTCAGTCTTTGATGATCAACATAAATCATAGTTCCTCTTGTACCAAAATCAGTGAATGAGAAAATTTAATCTCTGGAATTCATTATGATCCTGTTCTTCCTGTACCGTTACCTAACCAACTACGGTCCCTATAAAAATTCTATTATTCTGTAATTCTTCTTTTGATTGCTTCATACTTATTCTAATGGTAATTATGGAGAAGGAACAATAAATTGCCTGGGGAAGCTCCTACCAGGGAGGTAGATGATGATTCCCTCCTTCTGTTCCAAGTTCTGTTCTGCCTGGGGGGGTGGATCTTTTCAGAAATCCCTGGCTTTCAATACAGTATCAATTTTCCTATATTGTTCTTCATATCTGTCTCAGAAATTTTACCCCAGGTTTGGCTATTAAAAATTTCTACTACCAGTTGGATGATCATTACCTTTATTTATCATGTGATGAGCTGTTAAAAGTTTGTGTTTCTCTGTATTTTTGTATTTTCATAAAAAAATGAGGAGTTGACCACTTTTGATTTCTAGTAAAATTACAGTGTTTGTCAAACTTTTGGTTCTAAGCCCCCTTTAGAGTCTTAACATTTATTGAGGTTCAAAAAAGTCTTCTTTATGGTTTATGTCTTTTGATACTTTTGTATTATGAATTAAAGCTGAGCAATATTGAAAATACATATTCTTTTTAAAAATATGAAAAAATGCTGGAGGTGTAGGTCAGTGGTAGAGCACATGCCTAATATGTGTAAAGTCTAGGTTCAATCCACAGCACTAAAGCAATCAATAATAATAATCGCTACACGTGTTAATAGAAAGAACACAATTTTACGACAAATAGCTATATTTTTCAAAAGCAGAAAAAAAAATCTCATAAGAATAATCTTACTGTTTTGCTTTTTTGTAAGTTGGAGTCTTCTAGGTTCACTCTATTATTATATGTTGATTTGTTTACTGTATAAGAAGAAAATCTGTCTCACAAATCCAGTGGAAAAGGAAAGACTTCAAAGAATCCCTCTGGACCCTTAGACCACAGTTAAGTAACCTTTGCAACAGTGCTTTCACTTGTCGATCATAGCACTGTGCAACATAGATATTCTCATCAGCAAAAATATTTCCTGGAATGGTTAAGCCATTTCTGAACAGTAATTAATAAAATTGAACTCAGAGTATCTAGGCACAAAACCCTTTATTTCCCACACTTAATTACATTTAAGCTGTATAGTTGTATGATTTCCTATAATTGGATGATCTGAGAACAAAGTATCACATTTAGTTTCATGTCAGGTTTCAGAACCTAACCAGCACTCGATACAGCATGATGGGTGTCTAATTCAGATAAAAATTAAAAACCTTCATTTTTTTCTCAATTTTCAAATTACAGAGAAAGAAGGGGAGTCATGCTTGTGGACTTCTTGAGGAGGAAAACCTATCCACCCTCTGTTTGGTTCACTTCACACCTGGTACCTTGCATGTGTCTTGAATGACAGATGTTTAACAGGAAATTATGAAGAATATAAAAGACTGTCCACAGTGAGGGAAGTTTCGGGGACACCCTAGGAAGGGAAACGGGTAAGAATTCTGTAACTTAATAAAAGGTACACATGGTAAGATGGGATTTCGAAGTCAGATCACCTACCACCTGGCAGGCAACAAGAATCTTGTCCCTGGGTACACAGATGGTCTATGGATAGCACTTGGTGCAAGGGAGCAGAACAGTTGGGCCACCTGTCCGTAAAGGTGAGTTGCAATGGTATGGCTATGAAGCAAAATGTGCTGGCACATGTAATGCATATGGCTTTTTAGAAGAAAAATAGGGAAAATAATAATTATGAAGATGAGAGAATTGAGGGACTACTGCTGGGGGCAATGAATGCTCTGGTGAAAGGTAATGAAAGACTAAGTAAATGTGATTCGTCATCAATTAAACACAAAGTGTTAAAGTCACAGGACCTCCAAGACAGTGTCTGAAATCTTTTATTTCACGTGGAAGGAAATAAGGAAGCTGAGGATCAAAGGAGGTTAAACTCTCAGCTGAGGCAGGTCTGCTACACAAGGGTGGGGACCTTACAGGAAATAATGGGATCCAGAAATGTGACATAAAGTCGTTGGAGTTGATGAACTACAAAATCTCAAGTCCTCTAATTCCATTAAATCTTTTTGAACCTACACAAATATCCTGTCCTTCTCTATCCCTCTTAGGATCTGCTACGACCTACTCTCCTTGGCATCAGACCAACCTGCAGGGTTAAGCTACAACCTAATTCAATTGGAAAAGTGTCAAGATTGCCAAGGGAGGAAAGAGGCTAATTCAAGAGTCAACAGGTACCAGCACGTAACTGGAGAGTAGTATAAGAGTATGATACTGGATTGCAAAGGTCTTTGATCAAGAAAGGGTGGCACAAATATATGAATAGATAAGAGAGCATAGATTGATGGAGAGCCCCCTTCATGTAATAACCTGGCAAGAATCCTGGAAGAAGTACAAATGATCTGCTGGAGAAAACAATTACTCAAAGTAAATGAACTTGAAATAACAAAAGTATGTAGGGACACAGTGAATATAGGAAGCAATAAGTTTAGAGAAATGGGCACATGGATATTTTTATACTATCTCCTGGAAATAAAATCAGTTAAATATTTTCTATAGGAAGGAATGGAGGACACCCCAAGTTCCAAAGTGAGTTGATGGTTACCAGCTTCATCCAGTTCAGTGGATGCATTCTTTGATAAATTAAAGCTAATGGTAAGGGATGCTATCAAAGTATTAGCTCAATGGTAGTATTTGATGGTGGGATCCTGACGCTCACCCACGCAGAGTGGTCTCGCTTTGACCATTAACTCCAAGATGAGCTCAATTATAGTACAATTTGGCAAAGACAGAAAAGCATTCAGGGGACTTGGCTGGCCCACAGAGAGCTATGAAGATGACTAGCAGAACATGGTATTTGTAGGGACAAAAATGGATGAATATCATATAGTAATTTTGAACCTACAAACAAAGTAATTCAAGGAAAAATAATGAAAAGACCTCAATAAAAGCCTACCCTGGTTTCCACACTTGCACCACTTTCTCAACTCAGAACCCACTGACTGAAGGAAAGATGAATTTTTCAAAAGAAATGGACCTGAAAATAGAAATGGACCATAGAAAATGTCTATGGTAAAGATTACCTGAAAGCAACCTATTGGCATCCACTCAGGACATACTATAGAAAGAGGAATTCTAAGAAATATTGTAGACAGTGATATTTGATCACTCAAAACATCATGACAGCCTCCTTGTATACAGTGTTACACACACACACACACACACACACACACACACACATATATATATATATATCTGACATATAATTGGTTTGCCCATCCTACCCCATCCATCATTCCTTTGACTGTGGGGTTGGAATTATCATAGTAGTGAAAACATAGTGGAGGTCAAGTGGATCCAGCCAAATTATTAAGTAAAAAAACAGCATAACATTCCTTATGAATGACAGAGATTTGTGTCAACCTTATGGGCTGAAATTATGGAGTGGAGGTAACCCCCAAGATATCGCCATTAAATTCTCGAGGCTCATCCCTGCAAAAGTCAAATGCATCCTGGAGGATGACAGAAGGCTGAAGGAGCCTCTAGCAAGTAGTAGGCCCCAGTGCAGCCTCTGCATAAAAGGCAGTATCTTTTCTAGGGTAGATTAATTTGGCCTTACACACGTATACATGACTCTCAATCTTGAATATATGTTCCTCATCCTGAGGAAAGAAAGGGAGAGAAACAATTCATGTCCACTTAGAATTATCAAGAGTGAACACTTTTGCCCAAGACTGTATCCAGGACTTTCAACCTGGTATACCCCAGAGAGGGCTGGAAGTTGGACATCTCAAACATCACTCTTGGATATTGTATTGATGACTTTATGTTCATTGGGCCAGATTTTAAAAGTGCTATACAGGGCTTTGGAGGCATAGGCACTGCTGAAATAGAAAGCACTTCCTATAAAGAATCGGGAGACTATGGCATCAGTGACAAATTTAAAAAGCTCAGTGGTCTGGGGCATGCCAGGTCATGCTCTTCCTAAGTAGAGGAAACATTACTGCATCCATGTCCATGCAAAAGCCACACAGAGCTTTAAACTATAGCTGCTGCCTGTGCACAGGACATATCAACTACAAGAACAAAGCCAAGAATATAAGTCATCATTCTTAGAAGGAATAACTGCCCTCGACCAATCAGGAGGAAGAAGAAACACTGTCACACAGTGTAATGGAAATGGTTGGTGTCCAGTTGATTCACTTGTATCTCTACTTATTCTCATTCAGTTTTACGGTTTAGGGACAAATGTTGCAGCCATAGCCTGAAAAGGCCATGATGCCCAGGAACTGAGATCCCCTTAGCCTATGGATCTGTAGCAGAGTCACTGAGAATGGAAGGGGTGACAGCCAAGGATGAAGGAATCCAGAAGGGATGGTAGAAGAAGATGATGAGTGACAGTCACCACAGCCCGTCAACTACTCCCAGAATTTATTCATCTAAGTGGACCCACCTATCACAAGGCGTGGGCTGCAGTGGATGCTCTGAAGTAGATCTCCCTAGATCTCATCTAGATCTCCCGTCAGTACTAATGGAGCTAATCCTTCAGTTTCTGGGAGTGGTGATGGATGACAGATACCTGCTGCCAGCCTTGGGAGGAACTGCATGTAACTGGAGAGGTACTTTCCCAAGGACACAATCTTTTGTAGGACAGGAACACATGCAATGAATGGTTAATGCTATGGTATAATGGTCCTGCTGCCGCCCCAAGCTAGGAACAATTTCAAAGGCCCATCCTTATTGGTTTAACGGAGGACTTTGTGAAGACAGTAACAATGGCCCAACCCCTCCCTCTGCTCCATCTTGTTTTATTTTCTTATGTCACAGAGCACAGTCCTATGAGAAGTTCCTAGTAGACCTAACTTACATTCATCTCAGTTTTAGGGTCTACTTTCCTGCTAAGGTGACCTGCATGGCCTATGACAGGAGCCTAGCAGGCATTTGAACTACTAGATGCCTGGCATCACGGGAAGGCCAAGAGACAGGACACAAGCAGAAACATAGACTTTTAAAGAATTAACTATAATAGAGGAACAGAGGATGAGGCAATTTTGTGTAAAATAACATCAAATGTTGGAAACAATGAGAAGAACACGGTGGCCAGGAGCTCAGACCTATCAGGAATTGGAATCAGGGTCCTGTCAACAGGTGGGTCAGACTCCTAAATGAGCTGCTCGGTAAAGCCAAGAAAGGAGCTGTTTTGTCTAAATAAGTTCCTAATTCCATAGCAAAAGAGCACGCAAAACTGCTGTCCCTTTTGTTGGAAAGATACAACTACCATGCATTTACCTGAGTGCAGCCTGCAGTTGCCCCAGCTGCTTGTGACTGCACAGGCGACTGTCCGTTTTATAGTTTTATAGGTAAAATGCTAGCAAGCTCACCCTGACGTCTATCCTCCCACGCAGTGTAAAAAATCCATTTCGTGGAGCCTGCCTCCATCAGTTCAAAAAGGAAAAGCTGACACTTGTAACTTTCTACTCACTGATTCCATAATTGGCTCAACTACTGACTGGGTGGGTGTGGGGGTGACAATTACTGCCACCCTCTGATCGCAGCCCCAGCCGACCTTTGAGAAATGGCCTGGAGGCTAAGTATCTGATCATCATCCTGAGGAGATGGATTTTTTTCCAATTAGAAGTAAGTAAGCAGCCCCATCCACCTGAGGTGGGTCTCTCGTGAAAATTTATTCCACCTCTGGTCCATCTATATTTTCACATGTGAAGGTTATACCTAGAATAGAAGGATTATTTTAACAGGAAGCACTGCCATCCATCAATAATCTTAGAAATCTATCCTTAAATAGTATAAGGAAACGATTTCTGTACTTTTTCTATTTTATTAAAGAGTATTCTCTCTCTGTTTCTTGCATGTTCACATATACACACTTACGCAGGATAGAACTTGGACTAATTTGTGTGTATGTGTAACATCTATTAGCACATTCATTAAAACCTTACTTGTTCATTTTTTCTCTCTACATGTAAAATTTAAGGATGACATTACAGTATTTCAAAAATTATGATTCTATTAAAACACAGTATAGGAACCATCCTAATATTTAAAAACCACAAAATAAGAATTATTTGCTCTTGAGGTGAATAAGGGCTACATAAATATAGGGAATTTTTCTTAAAACTACCATTCATATAAAATAAATGTGACACTTAAGAATAGTGGTCAACATTGTAATTTTTCTAAAAGGGGATTATGTCTTTGGTTACTCTATTAGTTGTGGACTAATTCAGAAAGCAAAATAATTGTGGGTGATATGGAAGCATAATTTATGATGAGGCAGGAGGGAATAATTGTTAGAGCTGGTTGAGAAAGTTTGTGGCAAAGTGTTGCTGTTAGTTTATGGTTCTGAATGTGCTTTAGATCATCAGAGCTGGCAGATAGGAAATATGCTGCACATGAAACGGCATATAGCAAGGACCAACTGGAAGCTGCAAGGAAAACCGGAGCGCATATCTGGCTCTCACAGCCTCAAGCCTTCATGGCATGGGCGAGAGGGAAGACATGTGCCTTGTGTAGGACTTGGAGAAGCCAAAGAATTAGATCCTCGGGACCTGGAAAATCTGCAGCCAGCTGCTGACTCACCTTGCCAAGAGGTCGCTCCAGGGTATCGGTGGTAATGGACGTGATCCGCAGTGACACCAGGAATCCTATGTGAGCCTTCAAAGTGTGATGGCTGCAACTTTACTTTCACTTCCCAAATCTTGTCAGGTTTCTCTTGTAGCCACTCTGAATGAGAAGACATAGCAGGAAGGCATTCTCAGAAATGTATTTCCAGCTTAGTTGGGTTGACAGCAGAAGTTGAGAGCCCATTCCTTGTCACCTGGGTATCCTTGCATACTTTTTTTCAGCATATTTAACTCCAGATATACAGGTTAGAACATAATACAAGCCTAAGTGCAACCACAGCTTCTCTACCTAAAAGTTATATGATCACACTCTTTGTGAAGTTAACCACTCTGATCTCCATATATTGGATAGTAAAAAATGTGGGAGGGCCATAAAAGAATTTATACACACAAAAGAAAGAAAGAAAGAAAAAGAAAGAAAGAAAGAAAGAAAGAAAGAAAGAAAGAAGGAAGGAAGAAAGGAAGGAAAGAAAGAAAGAAAGAAAGAAAGAAAGAAAGAAAGAAAGAAAGAAAAAAGAAAGAAAGAAAGAAAGGAAGGAAAAGAAATTTAAGGAAGAGCTGCCCATAATCATTATCATTATTGTTTTCACTTCTGTTACTGGCATTTTGGCCATAGATAGGATCAGTCACTTCCTTTGTTTTCTCTCCCTTTCACATTCCATTTTCTCTCAGCAAGCAGCTCACCTTGGTGTGATTCTCTGGAGAGACACCCCAGGGATCTGAGCCATGAGAAGAACTATCTCTATTAGCTATGGAATTTTTTTATTTTAATGTAACACAAGCAGATATTAATAAAGAAAATACAAAAAACTTCCTATTTCTATGAAAAAATGAAACAAAATTCCATAACAAAGTAACTAGAGAGTAACAATAGTTAATATACTATGTATCATAATCTTACAAGAGTAGCTAAAATGTTACTCATAGTACAAGTCACAGATAAAAGTACTGTCTCTTACAAAGAAGAAACAAACAAATCAAAAGGACAAATTGTTTTCAACTGGTAGTTTTATTTTAGCTTTTACCACCAGGTAAGGGAATACAATGAAGTACCACTCTAATGACCTCCTGCATGGAAGAAGTATTCACCTTTATAACACTATAGGGTGGAAACTCAATTTCTCCCTTAATGGCTAACACCTCATTCAGTCCAGTAGCCACTTATTTGCTTGTTGATTTTAATGTCATCACAGTTTCCAGGGAATAGTTTCAACTTCCTGTTAAATGGAATAATTGCTTTGTCCCTCAGTGAAAGCATTATTGTTTTGGAAAGTAAATCTCTCTAAAAGAGTAGAACCAGTAATGCATGTGGAGAGCAAGACAGGAGCCAGTCTGTTTCCATTCCTTCCTCATGCCATGGGAGAAACAGCACTATAATTTCATGCTCATTTGGAATATGAACTACATCTAGGGGTGTTGTCACCTGGCTAAAGGAATAACAGAATCTTCAAAAGTCTCTTCCTTAAGTCCACTTTATTAGCTGTTAATTAAATTCCTTGGTCAGAAGCGATGCTATGTGAAATTACCATACCGAGTAAGGCATATTCAGATAGTAGTTTTAGCAGAACAAATACAGTATGAGCAGTGAATGTGAATCAATGTCCCAACCAGGTGTTTTTCACAGTGAGGACAAAATTCTGTCCCTTCTTACGGAAACAGCCCATTGTAATTATCCTGCCTTCAAGGAATGATGGTGCCAGGAATATCTTGTAGGCCCTTTGGTGCATTGTTCCCACAAATTTTCTTTTTTAATCATGAGCACAGGAAACTCTCCAAGAGGCCATATCTACAGGTGGCAACAAAGAGGCCATGGAACAGAAGCATGGACGCTTGGGCCATGAGCATTTGGGAAACTTGCTCATGAAGCTCACTGTGCCTTCATGATGTTTTCACATTAGATCTTATTTCTAGCACTTCCATTTGATGAGGAAATGCTGGCTGTGATTTCCAACTTCATGGTTTGGTGGTCAGACAACACCAAGTTTGTATTGGACACCTCAGATGGACTGAGTTGATGATTCATGGTCTAGCATTCAGTTTTTAAGTGGCAGACCAGAACTACTGAGGATGACATAACTTTAATACAAAAATGCTAATGGTCTTAACCATTGTTTACATATAGGTGTCTGCCAATGGCTCTTGACAGTGTCCCATTTCCCAACAAAAACTCCCAAAACCATAACATTGACTGTGTTCTACCCTGTTCTAGGATCTCCGCAGAGAGCTGCAGCCCTCTCAAAGTTATAAGTAAATATAAGAAGCACACTCAGATGAGGCATATTAGACCTCCACAATCCAGACATCCTTTGAGGCATATGTCTCAATTTTACTGTTAAAACATCGTAAGATGCAGCAATTTTTTCTTAACTTCAGAAAGGATAATGCAGTGTGCTCTAGACCACTGATTCCTTAGACATTTCTAGTGGCATAAGGCTCAAATATCTGTGGTTCTATTTCCTACTATTTAACATGCTTCGGTCTTTCCACAACATTAAGAGCGACTGCTATTTCTGCTCACCAACATCAGTCAGTACTATATCAACAAGGCAATGGTCTAGACAGTGATGCCAAACCTTTTAGAGCTTTCAATGATAGCAAAGAGCCTGCTGCGCCACTCGTGCCATAGGTTCGCCACCTCTGGTCTAACATGATGTTCTTTGAACTGATGAGACAATTAAGGCCCTTGTAGACTACATTATGTCATACAGCTGGAGAGTTCATATAACCTTGAGGTAAAATAGTAAAGATGTATTGGGGCCTTCTCATCTGAAACCAAAGCATACCTGAGATCTTTGTTTAAAAGTATATAAGAAACATGACTTGTCAGAACAGTAGCTAAATACTTGGAGCTGATTTTCTCCAAAAAGCAAACACATCTGCAGTAGCAACAGAAATTGGAGTCACTATCTGATTGAGTTTGTGGTAACCCATTGCATGCTTCGAGATAGAGCTGTCTTCTACACTGGACATAGAAGCAAGTTGAATAAGTAGGTGTAGGGAATACCCACCTCTGAATCTCTCATGCCTTGCACATTGGCAATGATGTTCTTTTCAATCCTCCCAAAAAGCTATGGTGGTTTATTATTTTCCAGTGACTTCCACTCGGTCTGCCCTAATAATCTTAACTGCACGAGCCAGGAAATTAGTAATTGCATTCTGCCCATTGTTTTGTGGATTATTCTACCTGTGCATTCACAACTGGAGAACTAAACCAAGGTAGGTTTGGGGATACTAATCCCACTTTGAGGTGAAACCAAGCCAAACTCTTCACCTAACCTCAACAGGTCTTTATTCTGGTGAATCACAACAATGTTCTATGTATTCAGGAAAATAAAATCAGTTCAGAGGCAGTGAGCCAACAATTCCAAAAACACTTGGGACACTTCCCCTGGTGAAATGTACCATCACTCTGAGTAATGGGTACTGGGAAAAAGCTTGAGAAGAACGTTTACAGTGTAAATGTTTAGTTGTGTGTCAAGATTCTTCTTCATGTGCGTCATTCTGACTTTTAGTTCATTCAGAAGCTCTAGGTTTATAAATCACCTCATTTCTGGGAAGCGGTTAAGAGGTACAATCATGAAAATGATTAAAGTTGGACTCTTATTGACCAGAAAAGATTTTTGCCACTTATACACATCAAGTAATCTTTTAAAATCTCCCAGCCCATTTCTTTTCGAAGAACACACTACTGGTCAATGCAAAGATTGCTATGGGCCAAGCAAGCCACATTGACTCTGGCCATTATGTGCCGCAACTTCATCCCTCCACTGCATGATTCCATCATCCCCATTGAATTTAGACATTCAAGTTTGATTGTAAAGTTCCCACTGATATTTATGAAAGACAGAATAATCTTCCTAGAGCTCTCTTATAAGTGTTCACAGCAAAGCCTGAGTGAAGAAAGCGTCCTAGACGATACAGTAGGTAAATGAGAATGTCTTCTCTAATATTCCAATCTTAGTTGAGTACTCACCAGTGTACCTGAGAAGTTCAGCAAATCTCAGCTGTTTAAGCTAATACCCTGGCCCTAGAATTTCTTTTAAGGATACATGTATCAACAAATTCAACTAATGAGTTTTTCCACACTTATCCAAAGTCTTTAGGATTGGATCCTATTCATGTTCCCAGTATAGTAATATAAATTGGAAAAAATTTGTATTCATTTTGTTTGCCTATGGGCAAGAATTTTGTTTATTTTCATGACAATAATTTTATATGTTGCAGGTAGCCTTGGCAATAACCAAGACTGCATTTTGGTTCTCAGTCTAGAAGCAGCAATGGATAGTAGACATAGCCTCTGAGGAGGATCAGTAGTCTGCAGACTGAAAGTTGCCTCAGGGAAGGCCAGTACAGATTGTTTCTCAGGCAAAGACTGTGAGGATGCAGGCTACACCTTGAAGAAGTGGAGCTCTTTGCTGTGAGCCATATAAGCACCTGGTCCTGAACCTGAAGAGCCACAGAGCTGGACATGGTAGTGCACTCCTGAAATCCCAGCCTCTGGGAACTAAGGGAGGAGAATTGCAAGTTCAAGCCCAAACTGGGAAATGACAATTAGGTGAGACCCTGTCTCCCAAAATTAAATTGGCTGGGGATGTACCTGTGTGTGAAGGTCTTGGGTCCAATCAGTAGTACCACACACACACACACACACACACACACACACACACACACACACACACAAAGACCTACACAAGATCAAAGGGGCAGAGCAGGAGGAGCTCCAAAGCCAGCTGGTGCAGGAGCACAACACACCAGCCTGCTCAGCAGGGTGCCTGCATCCCCACAGACACTCAGGGTAACATGGCTACTTCTGACATCCCAGCCTCATGCAAATTTCTCTTGAGGCCACTCTAAACTAAACCCACATAAGGCAGATAATCCAGGAAACACAGTTCTAGCTTAAATGAGTTGATAAAGCGAAACAAAAGTTACATATCTATCTTACTGTGGATTTATAGCCACATATGACAGTAACACTTAGAAAGGACCTTGCTTTTTCTGTGTGGGTTTGAACTTGATTCACCCCAAGTGTACACATTTTGGCTACTACTTTCTCACTATCATATTTAACAAAATTTGATTGAATCCCGTATTTTCTTCCTTGATGATTGTATAAGACATTGGGTATGGTTTCTGAAGAAATAATACAGAGTTTAAGGTTAGAGTTGTCAGTGAAAATCTTTGACTGTGGGAAGTTTCCCAGAAAAAGATATGGCCTTACTCTTCTTCCAAAGTCTCATCAATCTATAGCATAATCAGTTTTGCATGTGGATTTCAAAAACACATTTATATGCTGACATAGCCCAGTGAGGAGAAAAATTTCTCAGATACACAATGCAAATTTAATGCCAGAAACAAGACTTCTTGTTGCCTCTTCAAGTCTGGATGAAAAATTATTTTATATTTTATTTATTCAATTCAAACAAAATTCCAATTTGTCCCTGGTGTTTGTCAATATACCAGAAGACATGAACTCTTTATGTCTGATGTCATGCTCAATATTTCCATGCAGGAGAAACCTGATTGGAAGGAAGAGTCTATCTGCAGCTTCTGAAGATATTAGCTTACATGATATTGGGAAAATAAAGATCAAGAGACAGGGAATTATGGAGATGATCAGGAGGCTGAATCCTCCACTGAGCCACCCCGGATGCTGCCACCACATTTATTCTTGGCTGGCAGGTATCTCAGCCATTATTCTTGAGATCTTTGGTATGCTTAACTTCACATTGAGTAAACAACAGTGATTTTTCCCCACGGGTTCACAGTAAGAAGCAAGACAAACCCAAATCTATGTCTTTTCCCTTATATTTCCTCAGCAACTCCTGGGAAGCTGGCAAGAGAAAGAGGAAAAAGGAGACATCAGATAGAAAGTGGCCCATTGTTGTAGCTCCTGGATTTTACAGACATATAACTCTTCAATATTTTAGTTTCTCTACTTCTTACAAAAATCTTCCTTATACAGAATAAACACTAAAAAAATTTTGACTGAACATCAAAAGTATGGAGGTAATAGGTAAATGGCAAAATGGGAATCATTCCTCTTTCTGGATTTCATGTACATGAGTAATTTCAGGGTTGAATCCCTAATATACTAAAGAGAGGAAAACATGCAAATGACCTCGAAGAAATCGTTTCAGCAGGTTAGATGGAAGGAAGTTAAAGATGAAGGACTAGGGCGGAGGCTCAGTGGCAGATCTCTTGCTTGGCCTAAAGCCTTGAGTTCCAGGCACAGCAATGCAAGGGGGAAAAAAGATAAGGGCCTAAGAAGTAGTGTGTTGAGGTTTGGAAACAGCTAGCCCTCTTCTTCCTTTCCTGCTAGCCCACTTTGGACATTTACACTGTTAGACACTGTTATACAGTGAAAATAAGGAATGAATTCTTTCTGATTTTATTTGTTCCATGCTCAAGCATGAAGTTTATTGCACTCAGGCTTTGTAAGTACAGGTAAATGTTAATTAATATATACTCTTATATCTATTTGTGGTCTAATTGGATCCTTTAATGAAAATTTTAAAAAATATTATGACTCCCTCATTTTTGCACATCAATTAAAAAATGATTAGGGGTTACCCTGCCTAAGGGCTTTTTGGTGAATTATCTAAATCAGTCAGTATTCAATGTCGAATATTGCACATCTATACATTTGGAAGGGACCAAAAAAAAAAGGAGGAGGATAGAAACTACTTGCAGAAATTCCTTATGAGGTCATCTCTTAACTTAGTTCCTCACATATATTATTCTTTATATTTTGAAATTCAGGATCTTTCTGCTTGAGAGGATGGTTAAAGTTTTTCATGGATTATTTGTATTTTTAAAGGTATTTTCAATGTATATAAAAAAATAACTAAAATGCTGGATATAATAAGTTTTTTCTTTCTTTCTCTTATGTCTCAGCCTCAGTAAATCTACATTCTTCCAGAAAGAGTCCTTTTGAAAACATAATTATATTCGGCTCCCTGTATGTAACTGCATACACAGACTAAGTATCATGGCCAATAATTTATTTAAAACATGAACCAATTCAGTCTGGAAAAAGTCAGTTAAATCATGGTCAGGCTTAATTGACTATTTTATTTTCTCTTGCCTTGAGGTTGATTGAATTGTGCAGAGAAGGTGTTTTGAAAATTGACTTGATGAGTAATATCACGGCTCTGTCCAGGGGACTCTTTCAGAAAACAAACATCCTTTTGCCAAATACAAAGAGAGTTATCTCTTGATGGTTGTTTCCATTCTGTGGAGTAAATGAGCAAGAACATCTGGCAATGCAAATCCGTGGAAAGAATCAAGTCTCAAGACATCTTCAATGTCACTGAGACTGGCGAGGACTATCCTCAGCCCTTCCCCAAGATGGTTGGGCTGCTCTGCTGCTGAAGCCCAAAAGTAGGGAAGGAGGAGACTGAAGAAATTTTGAGAGCTACATGACCCTCTTATGACTGTTATCTAGATGTCTGTTGCCCCAAAGCCTCATGCACCCATAGGTGGGGCTTTTCAGAAATATCTTGATCTAAGGTGTATGATACTGGGATTAAGGGTGTATGGTAACTAACTTGGCTTAGCATAGTTCTGGGTGTGGATAATGAGAAGGCCCATCCTTGGTGGAGGTGGCACCACCCAAAGGCTTGTAGTGTGGGTGGAATAAGAGGGAAAGGGAGGTTTGCCTTCAGGTGTCTGCTGCTTTCTTGCCTACCCTGCTATGGACTGCTTATCCTCTGTGATGTTCCTATGTCATGTCGCCCTGGTTTAGAGCCAGCCAATTATGGATTGAAACCTCTGTAAACCATGAGCTAAAATAAAACTTTCTTCCTTTAACTTTGTGTAGGGTATTTTGTCCCAGTGGCAAGAAATAACTAAGACAGATTTTGGTACTGAGAGTGAGGTCATTGATGGACCACTACCTGACAATGGGGTTCAGAAGCCTTTGGAACTGGCTTGCAGGAAAAGTTTGGAAAGGTTTGGAGATGCTGGCTGAAGAAGCAGCCCTGGAATGCTGTAAGCCAAACTTGATGGGAAACTCAGATCAGAGCTCAGAAGAATGCTGATAAAAATGCAGCCAGTAAAGACCAGGCTCATGAGGTTTCTGTTGGGAAGAAGACTCTATTTGCAGTTGGACTCCAGACTATATTTGTTATGCTCTGGCTGAAAATTTGCCTGAGACTGAGATTAAGGGCAGCAGACTAATCTAGCAGAAGAAATTTCTAGGCAGTCTAATGTTGAGGCGATGGCTTAGCTACTGTTGGGAGCTTTCAGCCAGCTGTACCTTGAGAAATATGAGCACATCTCCCAGCAGAATGATTTAAAATTTTTTGAGTTTGGCAAGAAAGCAAGCTCCATTAAAATTGTGGACTACAAAGATGGAGCAGAGAAGAATTTGGTTGCTGAAAAGGAACAGGGCAATAGACAAGATGGCTGGAGAACATCTGAAGAAGCAACTGGACTCCACCTTTTACAGACTCAGCATTGGAATGATGAACAACTTTGCTTTGAAAGGAAAGCCCCAGAGTGCTATGTTCTAGAATGACAGTGGCCCAGAGAATTTGTTCCTCTGGATTGTGTTCATAATTCTTAGCAATCCAAGCACTGGACCCCTATAGCCAAGAGAGGAGGAAGCCTGGCTACTGCTCCAGGTGGCTGCAGACCTTCACATCATCCACATGGTGCTGGTTTTAGATGCATGCAGAATGCAAGAGTTGTGGGATCAGGAAGGCTTTGACCCAGATTTCAGAAGACGGCCTGGGAGGCCAGGCCACTGCCTGGCCCTGAGAGGGGAGTGTGTGAAGCTGTGAGTGTGAATCCAAAAGTGCAGTGGAGACCCTAGAAGTTTGGAAAAGCCAGGAATGTGGATCTTCTGAAGAAAGTTGGAAGGAGTGAGCTGAGCCAGCCTGAGAGAGAAACCACAGGAGATACAACAACAGGAAGTGCCTTGGGGCAGAGCCACTGAAGTCCTTTGGAGTTCACATCTTGCCACGGATTACACCAGCTATTGAACATGGAACTATGGGACTTAATATTTGCCCTGCTCGATTTTGGTGTTGCTCTGGTACCATTCCTTTCTATCCTCCTATTTGTACCTATTGGAATGAGAATGTTTACTTTGTGCCATGTGTGTTGGAAGTGTGTTGTCATTTGTACAGGGGCTCACAGCTAAGAGTTTGTCTTAGATCTCAGAAGAGACTTTGGATTTGGCAATGCTGAAACTCCTAGGATTTTGGCAACTTTTACAGATGGACTAACTGCCTTTTGCATAAAAGGATGTGCATGAGTCTTTTGGGGGCCAGGGGTAGAATACTATGGTTTGTATCTAGATGTCCCCCAAAGCCTCATGTGCTCCCCTGCTTTTCAGAGGTGGCTGGAACTAGGGTGTATGATACTGGGATTACGGGTGTGTGATAACTAAATTTGTTTAGCATAGTTCTTGGTGTGGATAATCCCAGATGTGGGCGGCACCACCAAAAGCCTTACAGCCTGGAGAGGATGGAAGGGAAAGGCTGTCTGGCTGAGGGTGCTTGGTCACTGCCTTGCCATGAACTGTTTCTCCTCTGTGATGCCCCCTTGGCTATACCACTCTGCCTTGGAGCCAGCAGATTATGAGCTGAAACTTCTACAAACTGTGAGCTAAATAGGTTTTTCCTCCTTTAACTTTGGGTGTCAGGTATTTTGTCCCATTGATGGGAAAGTAACTAAGACATACCTCTAATAGAAACAGGGGATGAAATGCAGACTATAAACTATAATATCTTCTACATAGGGATTAGCTCCTTCAAGAATGTTCTTTTATGAAGTTCTGCAAGGAGATCCCTCCAAGGCTCACAAAGGCTCACAAGCTGCAAATCTTTTGAAAGAAATTATGACTTTGCCCACATGAGACCTAAGAGGAATCTCTGCCTGTCTCTACTTGTCATCATTGCCCCTCATGGATTAATGAGTTCTGAGTCCTCCAATAGCCTCATTAGTACCTCTGTTTTATGGGAGTAGCCAAATGCATCAAAATCATGTTAATGGATGTGAGTCATGCCTTACTTTTTGTAATTTAGACTCACTGGTTTATAAGTAAGCCATTAACTGGGCTGAAAATAATAGATACTACCTGTCAGACAACCTATATAATAACAGGATCACTGCCAAGAGCACCAAAGAAAGGGGTGGGGAGAAAAGGATTTCTGATGATGGAAAAAATAAAAGAAAGAAAAATCCTTTCCTGTTTTTTAAGGTTTAAAAAAAAAAAATCCCTTTACCAGAAAGCTTAGTTTTATAATGCTGTGGATTTACAGCGCGCCCCAATTCTTTATAACCATATTCAGAATAACACACAGTCTATTTTGTAGTAAAAAATTAACAATATCCATGTTTGTTTTCTCATAGGAAAAGAAGGCTCAGTCTTTCTGGTAATGATGCCTTTCCCAAATTCTGTAATTCAGCTTCCCAAGAGGAGTAAACAGGAGTCTGAGGTCTGAATTAGGTGTTGTAGTTTTTTGGAAGCTCCCTCTACTAAATGATAGCTTCTGTTTAATAGGTAGTTTCAAACAAAACCCAAGGTTTGTGAGATGCATTTTCTCAATGGGAGAGTCTCTGTCTCTATATGAATTTGTTTGGTGTGTTTTCTTTCTTCCCCCTTTGAATGTAAATTTCATGAGAGGAGAGACTTGTTTGGTTCACTGCTGTATCCTCAGTGCCCCAGCCAGGGAGAATTTAGCACATAGCCAATTATCAATAAATATGTGTTAAATAATTGACCAATGTGTGTGGTCATAATATCAAAACTGAAAATAAAAGATAAATTCTTTGAGCCAAAAATTTGGAAACTGAAATGAGTCATAACTGGTCTATATTGTATGGTTATTAAATATAGAATTTGAAAATGAAAAGGGGAAAATAATTTCACAATGTAATTTGGTAGTGTAATTTAAATGAACTTTTGAAATCAGATTTGTTTTAAGATAAAAGGCTATCAATTCCATTTCATTCTATCAACTTCTTTAGCCAACTAGTGTCTGTAACAGTATAAATCAAATGCATTATTAGATTCATTCATTCAACAAATCAATATTATCATTCCCTTATAAAAGGCTGTTTGCTAAGTCTAAGATAGACAAACCTGAAAAAACAGAATAGTGGACTTCTCCTCATAATGTCAGTATTTTATGGTTCAAAAGAGATAGGATAAAGCAAAATGGTAGCGACACATAATTACCACAATAAAGGCTCAGGCTTGCTGCCTGTGTGGAGAGAGGAACACACTCATGATTGTGGGCAGTCCAGGGAAGGCTTCCTGAAGGAGATGAGGGCTCAAACTGTGGCTTGAAACTGAGCAAAATTTGGTAAGAAATGGAGACGGGTACCCTAGGCAGAAGGGCCTATAGGCTGGAGGAAGAGTGGCCTGGAATAGCAAAACAAAATTTGAAAGTTAAAAGTAGTTACCTGTGACAGAAAGAAGATCAGCTCCAGTAAGAGCAGGAGGTGATTTCATGCCTCCTGTGAGTATGGTCGCCGCCAGTCTCCAATAATCATCATGCCAGGCCAAGGCAAGAAGCCCATGAGAGGCAGAGATTTGCTTTGTTTGTTTGTCTCAAGTGCCATTTGCATAAACGCTAAGGGAGAAACACATGACTTGCCTCACTTTTTAGATGACATTGCATCTGGCTATTTTATCTTTTATTTTTTATTGAAACTGTCCATCTTTATGGTGTGGATTATGGAAATTTGAAGTATGTATACAATGTATAATAATCAAGCAGGATAATAAGCACATTCAGCTCTGCAAATGTTAATCATTTCTATGTGTTGGGGATTTCATACTCATTCAGTCATTTTAACTGAGGTTAACCTATGTACTATGGAAAACCAGAGATGTTTCTTCCCTTCTAGCTATACTTTGGTGCCCTTTGTTGAACTTTTTCCTCCTTCTCTCTCTGCAGCTCTTTCTAGTCTCTAGTGATTACTCTTCTACACCATTCCACAAGATTAACTTCTTAGTTTCCACAAATGGGTGAAAACATGTGGTATTTGTCTCATTTGTTGCACTCAACCTAATGCTCTTCAATTCCATTCACGTTGCTGGAAACGGCAGGATTTCATTCTGTTCTCATGTTCCAGTCTCGGTATATGCCACATTACTTTTATCCATTAATCCATTAGTGGGCCTCTTGGTTGATTTCATATTTTAACTATTATGGAGAGTGTGTTTCCAGGCATTTTGTTGCATCATCTGTTGAAATGTTCATAGTTTACTATTTACGAAGCACCAACAAATCTACATAAAATTAATTCTACTGCGAGAGTGGTTTACTGTACACTTCTAAATGTGCTTCACTGCTAAAATATCTCTCCACACAAGAATTCTTCCAATTTGGCTTAACAGTGTCCAAATCATGAGCTGGTCACAAACTAGTGTGCCGATCCTTCCCGTCAGAACTTAGCACCTCCGTTTTTCAGTTGCAGTTATCACTGCAATTTATTCCTAATATAAATGAATGAAAAGGGTCATTAATGTTAATTAGGTGTGAATTACAGTATTAGAAGCTTATATTCAATGACAAGTTCCTTCAAGTAGGAAGGTGTAGGACAAGTACAGGAAAATTATATCAGGTTGTGAAAAGAAGAGGAAGAGAAGGAGGAGGAGGAGGAGAGAAGAAAAAGAGACAATGAATTGTAATCCACACCAAGCATATATCCTGGAGTAGGGGACATGTGTGCTATCACGGGGGGAGATTAGATTGGACAAAGAGACAAGGAACCATGAACGATCATGAACCTGAAAAGTAGGGTTAAGTTAAAGAAGATTTAGCCATTGGAGGGGTGTGAGCAATTCTTCTTTCAAATTCTAAATGTTGGAAGAAAATGGTACTTCCAAAGCATAAAATCTTTATCGTCACTCAATCATTCTGGACATTTTCTTTCACTTATGTTTAATGTTGTTAGGTAATGTTTGCCACTATACACTACTGACTAAAGAATTTAAAATGTTCCTCCATTATGGTCAATATCGTTTTTGTTATAAATAGCTATATACATGTATAATGAATTGCTACTTTTGTATAATATCCTACTAGGTTAATATGCTTTAAGCATTCATAACATTTTTAAAGAAATAAAAGAATTTAATATTGTAGCATAATTCTTGCATCCTGATACGTATACATGTGGGCCTAAGAAACATCTCACTGGTTGTTTCTATTTTCTTTAGATGCAGAATGGAAAATGGAAAGAAATTGGAAAAGCTTGCCTGCTTTCAGGCAGATAGGTGCTTCTGTACTAAACGCATTTGCTGAAGCATTTGTAAAATCTTGTGTTAATTAAGCACATTTTCATTGCAATGAGTAAAACAGCAGAGCTAGGGTTTTACAACCCAAGAAAAAGTAAGAAAATAATAAATAAAAACAGCAACATAAAAGCTGGTCTTCTATCCACCCACCTAGGCAGAGAATGAAAACAAACAATGACAACTAATTAGTATTGGCCCTGCTACTGTTCTAAGAAGCCAAAAATGAAACACCCACGAAAGAAAATGATTCCTTGCTCACTACATCCAGTTTATTTTTTTCTTTTGAATGATGAATAAATAAGATCCAAAAATTAAAGGTAATACAGAATGTAGCAACACAAAATGGGTTTGTAACAAGAGACTGCAGACTTATCCTCAGTTCCCAACCAAACTTAAAATTTTAAAGTAAAAAAATTTGAAACCTTTTTCTGAGATTTTCCAAAATGAGTATTGTATACTAATCTTTGTTATGTGACTTGGCAGGAATGAATAAAATCTTTTAAAGAAGTGAAAAAAAGGAAAGACAATAATATCCAACTATTCTACATGGCCTAACACACAGGGATGAGTTCTGCTGTCATCTCGAGATGAGGATCTTTTACTTTCTTCTCTTTGTCAACAAACCAACATACCATGGGTTGTATGCAGATGTCCTCTGCAAACCTTTAAATCAGGATGCCTCTGGCAAGAGTGCCAAATTATTTGCTAAACTCAGTGCTTTCCTTTGCACTCGAATCTGCCACACACACCCCCACCACCACCACCAGGGTCCTCATCTGCTGCATCTTGTCCCTTTTGGGGTTCACCCTTTTTCTTAGCTATAAATCATCCAAGAAAGCTGCAAGTCAAAGTTGAGGTGAGACCTGATCTTTTAGAGAACAGACAAGGCATAGAAAAGAAATTTATTCCGCCATTCTAACAGAGTGGTCAGTACTCTCAGAAGAGTAAATGTAAGAAGATGAGGGGGCGGAGATTTAGCCCAGTGGTTCTACCGCCTGCCTCACAAGCACAAGGACCCAAGTTCAATCCCCGGTACCCCCCCCGCGCCAAAAATGTAAGAAGATGGGGTGGGTTATTGGGGGATGGTGTAATTTACGTGTTTCAATTTCTTTCTCAGGTCAAAGTGGGAGTATAGTAAATATATTTATTAGTATTTTGTAAACAATGATAGCAGAGATTCCTTCTCTTCTTTTAAAGCAAAATGAAATAAATGACAAAAACAATCTTGTAAATGAAATGGTCTCACACAATTCCAGGCACCCACTCAGTCAGCACCCAATAAGGATGGATCAGGACTGCAGATCATGAGGAAAACCTACTCACAACATGCCCTAGGGTGCCTGGGAAAATGGCAATGTCTTACTTACCTCCAGTGCTGCATCAGTATAAGAGAAAGAGGGAAGTGGCAGCAGCAAACCCGAAGACTGAATTCTTACTGAAATTCAGTAACAGTCACCATTGAAACACAACTCCCAGCCTGTCAAATATCCTTAAGTGACAGTGGCTCAGGTTTTATTTTCAATTCAAGTTAAAAATCAAACTACAAAGGACCACATTCCCTACCACAGTTGTTTTGTACCATCATTTCCACTGAGAGGTTTATCAACTCTCCCCAGCTGCGAAAGCATTGACTCCCTATTAAATTTATTAGTCCCCATTAAAAGGACTTGTAGAAAACATTTACTTACCCTTTGATATTTCCCTTTATCCAAACTCTTTTAGTAAATAAATCTTACTATTGGCAATTGAACAAACACTTATTGAAGCTGTTGCACTTACACTAGTGTAGGAAATAGCAAGAAAAAGAGGTCTTGATGTTGAGAATAAACTGTAGCCATGAATCATTCTCAAGGGAAAGAGAAAGGCAGAGTGAGAGAGAGAGGGAGAGAGAGAGAGGAGAGGATTTTAATTCTTGCCACCAACTCAGCTATGAAAAGGATAAATCTGGAATCAGGAGACACCAGTGTGAACTATGATCTTTAGACAAAATGGAATGACCCAGAATTTAAAGGTCAGCTGATCTTTGACAAGTTCCCATTGAAATTAGGATTACCATATACTATATGTGAGAATCACAAAATCATTAACATTTTGTAATGAAAAATAAGTAGGTCTCTAGCTGCAGAAACTACCTTGTTTTGAGTTCAGTGTAGGGTTTGCTTGGTTCTGTCAGGTCTGAAAAATTTGCCTTGGTAAAATGTGGCTTTGGAATCACTGTGGAAATTTCTCTTTATCATCCACAGATTTCTCTCTGGAATACACACAGTGCTTCTGGGGGGTGGGAGTGGGGTTTCCATTCGGAGAAGTGACCAAGTGCCAAAAAATGTTCAGGGTAGTTAAAAAAGAATATGAAGCCCTAAAGCAGAGATCAAAACCGTTCATGCCTCCAGGGCCCAGCGGATGAAGCAGCAGGCTGCGTGTGAGTGTGCTGGATAACTCTGCAGGTGAGTGTGGCCCACAGAGAGAGCTGGGCATTCACACTTGAGGAACAGCAGGGTCATCTCTCTGGTCGGCCACTGCCAAGTGAGATGCAGAAGCAGTGTTGATGGAGAGGGAAAAATCTCTTGACATTTTAACATTGCATATTATTTTTCTACTTCTGGATAATAAATCACCACAGGCTTCATGGCATAAAACAACAAAAACTCATTCTCTCATAGTTGTAGAGGACAGAAATCCAAAGTCAGAGTGTCGCTAGAGTTTGTTCTCTTTGCATATTATGAAGGAGAAGCCATTTCTCAATTTTCCTACCTTCTGATGATGACCAGCAACCCTTGGCATCTCTTGATGTAAGGCCTACATTGCTCTCATCTCTGCACAAGGCCTCTGTTTTGTCTCTCTATGTCATCATCTCTTCTGCTCTTCCTTATTCAGAACAATCTTATCTTGATGTCCTTACCTTAAGTATATCCACAAGTATCCTCTTTCCAAATAAGATATGGTTTTGAGGGTCAATTGCACTTTGTTATTAAAGCCTTTGATATTTAAAGATAAAAGGATTAGACTGGCGGATGCATGAAGGAGAGACTCCTAAAGGGTCATTGTAAAATTCTACCTTCCACAATGGACTTTATTTTGTATGTATGTGTGCTTTATATACACATAAATGTATTTTATATATACTTCATATAAATATATATTTGTTTAAATGCAGTATATTTATTAGATAAAGCACATATATACATATATGCATGAAAAGAGAAATGTGTTTGCTCTGAAGTCCCAAAATAGAGGTGGGTTTTAAACTGGGATTGAAAGTAAATCAAAATGAGTGAAAGTATTTCAAAACACGGCAGCATTGAGGCAAGAATGCACTCTGACTTCCAATAGAGTTAAAGAAACAATTTTGGATGATGATGAGTTTTATTTTTTAAATCAATTTAATTTAAGCACTTATTGGTACAGTCTAAAAAGGCATATCATTCACATGCAGAATGTCCATGATGTATTCATGGGAAATAAAGCTAGCTAGAGACACTCTGTTGCACAGCCCCATTTTGGTCACTCAATCGATCAATAACACGTTTCCATGTGGGACACATGCATATGTTGGGTGTGTGTGCAAAGGATGACAACAGCTCTGGAAAGGCACTGAAAAGGTACATGCCAAACTGATAATAGTATGGGGAAGGAAGGGCAGAGATGTTGTGGCAGAGAAGGACAACAATTAAATCTATACTTTATATACATTTTTATCATTTCAGATGTCTGCAATGAGAAAGTTACTTTCATTAATTTAAAAGAAATACTTTAGATAAGTGTTCTTGATTTAGGAAACCTCCAGCTGGTGTATCAGAGATGCTATATATCAGTATATAAAGCACACATATATAGGACAATAAATTCCATTATGGAAGGTACAATTCTATAGTGACCCTTTAAGAGTCCTATCTTAGTGCATCCACCACTCTAATCACTTTATCTTTAATGTTGTGGTGATGAATAAAAGAAGGTTGACAGGCACTCTGACAGTTAACTCCAGTGGCTGCCGCAGCTCCATTTCTCCCTCCTCCCTCCATCTTTTACCAAACGTCCTCCATCTTATACTGAGGAGATTTTTCAGAAGTTTTGATTCATCCAATATTTGAGGAAAGAAAGAAAGGGGGAAGGGGTAGAGAGAGGAGGGAAGAAGGAACTACAGAGTTATAGGACACCCCAAAGACCAATGGATGTAGAATCACTCAATGCTTCCTGCAAACATCTCACATCGGTGGAAAGAAGCACTTACTTGACCACTAGCACCCACTCCAGGGAGTAGCTCATAATCCTGAGAACATACTAGATTCTCATTTGTGAAAACTCTAAAGAACCCAAGAAATCCAATGGCTCATTGAACATTATTTAAAAAGCAATGGATTTTAAGTTACAACTATTTATTAAGATTTAATAACTAAGTGCAACCTCACTTATCACTCCAATTTTATTGACAAAAATCTTAAAAGGAAATCAATTTTCTTGTTCAAGGTGTAGAGTTTGTTTAATTAGAATTAGCATCTAATTAGGGACAAACACTATTGCCATACATGGGACCGTCATTATTTAAAAAGCTAAGCCAAGTGAATTGACTGTATTAACTTTCCTTCCAGAGAGGGTAAAAGAAATCAAAAGAGGGACCCGCATCATTCAGTATCTTTTTCATTGGAGAGCTGAGTCTTTCCCTGGGGTCGATTAGAAAAGGTGTCTGTGTGCAGAGTGGCCAGGCCTGGCATCACATTTACAAGGCCGTTGACATCCAGAGCTGAGCATTCCTCTGCCCACCAGAAGATGAGGCAAGTTAAGTAGTCAGTGGAGACATCTCAGGAGGGCTTATTTTCCCTTAACTATAAAGGAGATTGGCAAATAGTTTAGAAAAAAATGCAAAAGCAAAGGCAAACCAGATCCTGTGAAAGTATTTACCAAAGAGGTGAGTTTGCATAAAAAAACTGTAGAAATGCCAAGAATCTGGGTTTAATGCTTTTATTCAATAGAATAAGAAGAAGCATGGAACTTAAAAATCTTAGCTGCTATGAGCATTCTGAAGGATCCTTCGCAGAGCAGCCCTTGCAAAACAACAACTATGGTACTTCTGACACTGTGTCTATTTAAAGTTTGGACCTATCAGAAAATTTCCCAGAAACTGTGGGGGGAATGTATTCAATTAGGAAGTTCATAGAGAAGCTATAGCTAATACAAATCAAAGCAACTATGCTATAAAGAAATGGTCTAGGTCATGCAACACAAGCTAGTATTAATCATAAGCAAGAAGCATGAAGAAGAGGGATGAAGGCTTTATTTACAGATTACAGTGTGGAACAATTACTCCTCATTTTTGTGACTAATAGGACTGATTTTATATATATGTTTCCGTGAGCCAAATTAACCATACATTTTCCAGTTACTTAGATCACTTTGCTGTGTGCAGCCAATGTCTAAAACACAGCAAGTTAATTTATGTATTCTTCCCTTGCCAAGTATGATTAATTGATGCAATGTCAATTCCATTTATGCAAATGTTAAAATGCATCTTCATTTATATCCATATAGACTGTAGATAAATACTTTGAGAAGAGATGATCTCATGGGGTAGTCGTGGGCAGTGGTTCTTTCACAGTTCAATTTAAGAGATACTTATTGCACTCACTACTTAAAAGACACCGTGCTTTGTATTCTGGAGGAAATAGATACAACTCTCTCCTGCTCTCAAAGATCTTAAAATCTACCAGAGAAAGCTCAGCTGTGCCTCCTCCAAATCTGTCATCTGGAATTCTTGTCTTCTGATTTCAGTAAATGGAGCTATTATCCACTACGTAACTGAAGTGAAAATTTTTTCATCTTTTATTTTCCTTTATTCACTCCCTACATTTATTTCCTTAGCCAATCTTTTGGATTCCAATATAAAATGTATCATGAATCTGCCTTCTGCCAACTTCTCCATCACCACCCATTTCTAATTTATCGCTAAATAAAACAAATTACTCCAAAAGTTAGTAGCATAAAACAATCTTCTTTTAAATGCTCAAAGATTCTGTGGATCAAGAATTGAATCAGAGCTCTACAGGAAAGTTTCTTTGTTCACGAAGCCAGGAATTCAGCTTCAAGACTGAAGGCTGGAGACAGAGGCACCTGAAGGCACTTTCACTCACAGGCCTGGAGGGTGACTTAGGGTGGGGACTGAAGGTCTCAGCTCCTTTCCATATGGTCTCCTACGTGATAGCGGGCAGGCTCATTGCCCTGGAATGAGTGTCCCCAAGACAGAAGCAAGGCAGAAGCTGCCTCCTTTTCACACTCTAGAGTGTCCAGTCATGGTATCACTCATACCATACTCTCGTTTGGAACAGTCGTAAGCCCCACAATCCTGGCAGAAGGAACCCTGACTCAAGCTCTTTATCAAAGGAGACATATGTGATGGAAGATAGTGTCCCAGTCATTTAAAAAAATATATTTCTATGATGACATATTTCTGTGATGCCCTTTTCTCATGATACCTTCTCCCCCAATCCATATTCCTCACCAAAGACAGAATGATCACTCCTTTTATATTAAAAAATTTAAAACAGAAATTGTTCCCTCTGTATCTAGAGACCACAGGTGACTTCCTGTTGCACTCAAAATTCAGGCTTCTGGTTATGGATCACAGAGCCCCACATGTTCCCCTTTTACTTTATACACAAATAGACAAATAGTTTTTCATTTCCACAAACATGTCACACTTTCTTCTTCTTTAGGGCTTTTGTAAACCTTTGTTGCTTCCTGTATGTTCTTTTTATTTTCATGACTGTTAGAGGACTTTTATCTAGATATTCTCCCAAAGCCTCATGCACTCATAGGTGGGGCTTTACAGAAGTGGCAGGATCTAGTGAGTGTGATATTGGCATTAAAGCTAGATAGTACTAAATTAGCCCTCTGATTGGTTTAGCATAGTTCTGGGCGTGGATAATGGAAAGGCCCACCCTGGCTGCACTTCATGAGGGAGCCAACCAATACATAACAAATTGGGTATCTCATACCATAAATAAGTTTTGTTTGAGAAAATTATTTTGAGGACTTTTCTTGAGAGAAGTTTTTCTCCATGTCTCTTTTCAATAGATTATTGAACCTAACTTGCTTCCCAGTGCGTGATGTGCTGATAAACATGGTCCTTACTTCCTACTTCTTAATTTGACACAAGTATTTTAGAAGCACAGGCAAAACCTGATTAAGTTAGCCACGTGGCACTTACATTGAGTATAAAAACTTCCTAAGTATGTGTTGTGTTTAACAAATGCCTTGTTAATTTAAAGAAATCAGAAAACCTGGAGTACAATACATGCTATGGGAAGCCCTGGATTTGGCAGTTAGGACTAATAATTGTGGTAGAATTTGGAACACAGTTGCTGACAGCAGGCTCTGGGTGAGGCCGTTCAGAGCACAGGTCTCTGCTGACATCTGGGAAACTCATCCTCACCGGTCCTGGCATCGCACATGTTGCTGTTAGAACACTGTTGTAGCACATTGTTTTATAACTGTTTATTTGTCCATCTTCTTCACTAGACTGCAAACTCTTTGAAGCCAGAGTTTTCTCCATTTTCACCTCATTCAGATCTGTAATCCTAGTAAGTAGTAAAGGTCTGACACATGTAGAAAAAAATCATTACATTGTGTGTGTGTGTGTGTGTGTGTGTGTGTGTGTGTGTGGTGTGTATGCTGGGCAGGGAGTGTATATATTTAAGAATCAGGGACAAATGTCTCCAAACCTATAAAATAAACTGCTTTTTCTTAGTAATAGCATCAGTCATTACTCATTTTATTGTCCATTCACTGAAATAGGACCTAGAAAAACTCTTTTTTCCCCCTCAGGATTATTTAAATTTAAGTGTTTTTTAGTTCTTGATGATTTTTGCCCATAATTTCCATCAGTTCCTCACTCTGGAGTCTTTCATTGTGTTCTTATTCTTTTAAAACTTTAGCTTCTATGGGTTTGCTGGATATTAACTTAAAAGATTAATGTTTTTCCTTTCTTAAAAATAAAATATTTCAAATGCACCAACAAAAAATAGATCATAAATAAGACACTGGTGGACTCATTACCCAGTTTTATCAAATCTTAACATTGCATTACATTTATTTTTTAGTATTTTTGAAATGTCAAATATCACATATATTTTAGGCCCCCATCTACCTCCCCTAATAACTTCCCCTTCTCTCTGATATCCTATTTTTTAGAAATATTTTTACTATATCCTTGTGTTCCATCAGCATCATAAATTACTATTTTACATACTTAAATGTCTATATTAATGATATAACACTTCATGTATATTTAGGTCATTCATACTTAATGTTCATTCACTTATTTATTCAACTAACGTCTATTGCCCTTCTACTATGGGCCAAAAGGTGCAGCATACATAGAATAGCATGAGTGGCACCAATAAACTACAACACATCAAGAAGAAAGAGACAGAAAATGAACAAATACATAATATGTAATCTAATGTGTCAGATGGAAATACACATTATAGAGAAAACCAAGTAGGATAAACAAAGGAGATATTAGCAGTTGAGGGAGGAGTTATTTCTTCTAAAGTTTATTATAATATAGTTTTCAGTAAAGACTTTATTAATAAAGAGACACTGAAACACAATGTGAAAATGTGAGCCAAGGAGACATCAGGGGAACAAAATTCCAGGCACAAAGCTCATCATGTGTAAAGGCACGGAAGTAGGAGCTTCCCTGGCATGGCTGGCAAACCACAAAGATATTTTCTTAAAGCAAGGAGTTGCATCATGAAAGGCCTTGCCGCCCTGAAGAAGTATACAGCTTTTACTCGAGTGATGTAGTCAACCTTTAGATGTTGTGGAGGGAACAAGCAACATGAACACTTACACTGTAATTGTATTACTGCGCTGCTGTGTGAAAAACAAACTATAGATGAATAATGGCAGAATCAAGGAGACCAGTTAGGGAACATTTCCAAAATTCCAGCTGAAATGCTGATGGCTGATGAGAAGTGGTTGGAGACTAGAATATTACTAAAAAGGAGCTAAAATTTATGGTGGAGATTGTCCATGAGCTTTGAGAAAATAGAGGGGCTTGAACAATAAAAAGGAGGGAGTTTCAATTGAAATGCTGAAGACTGAAAAAAAGGCAGATTCCAAGAGAAAGACTTGGAACTTGATTTTAAAAAAGTTAACTTTGAGAGATTTTAGTGTTTTGAGATATCTGGAGTTTTGGGAAAATACTGATGCAGATATATGGAACCAGACTTCAGCCCTAGTGAGACAGTGTATGGAGTTATGAAATTTCATGAGATCACCCAAAAAGGAGGTGAGGTCTTTGGAGCTACACTAGGATACCTCCTAAATGCTGTTTAACTCCTCACTGGAAATTTCTGCCAATAGTCACTGGCAGGAAAATGTACTTCATACAATGAGGAACAGTTACAAGGCACAGTATCAATATAAGAGAAAAAAATTAGATAAAAGTGGCAAGTTATCAAGAGGTATAAGATGGTTATCAAAATGTGATATCATGAGCTGATACACATTGCCACTAAGGATTTTCGTCATGCAAAATGGACATGCAGTATCTTTTAAGGAATATTACATGACAAAAATGCAAAATTGAAGGGAAAACGTGTGGAAAAGGTAATAGATAAAATTAACCTGTTAGAAATAAAGTAAAATAAAAATATAAAAATAAAATGCAATTGAAAATAACATGAAATAGATTATGCACAGGAGTGCATAGTAAAGGACAATCACAAATGAGAAAAACATCAAATTGAAGGAGAAAGACCTAAAGTAAAAGGATTAAAGAAAAATGTGTTATAAAACACAGGAAATGAGATCCAATCCACAAATCTCTGAAGAAAGAAAAGCAAAACAGTGGAATAAAGCAGATACTGAAAAATATATTTCAAGAAAACTTTCTTGAGATCAAAGAACCCTTAAATCTGCCTACTGAAATTTTCCATGTTCCACAGAAAATTGAATGGCGCACACAGGACACGTAACATTGAGATTCATTTAATAAAGTTATTAAACTTTATTAGAATGAAATAAATCTTGGGAGAACAAGAGAAATAAGGAGTAGAAATTACTTGTTATTGGTGGGATGACACACTCCAGGTTGTTTTTGTTTTGTTTTTGAAGGAGTTATGTGACAAGTACCAGTTTATGCTTCCTTTCCAACCATTAATGCTGGCAGATTCTTTATTCTTAGAACTGTTTCGGACCATACTTGTATGAGAAGAAACATCAAAGTGGCCTCATGTTTATCCACCATAGTTTTCATGACCCAATAACAGAATATCTGCAAATTTACATTCAATCAAAATATTCTCCAATCAGAAAGGCTACAGATAAACAGTTCCAACTTGGAAGAAATGAAACAAAAAAGTTTCTCTCATGTAACCATCTTGAGGAAAACCTCTAGAGGATGAACCAAATGCATGGCAGTAAAAATGGATGGAGACTGTGAGCCAAAATAAACCTTTCCTGCTTTTAAGTTGGTTACTTCAAGTATTTTGCCACAGCAATGGAAAGCTGACCAACAAAAAAGGAATAAAATTACCACTGTTTGCAGATGTTCTGTTTATATGCCAGTAAAAGTCAACACAATCAACTTCTAACTAACATGTACTAGATAATTCCACCAGAGGAAGTAATATAAAATTTATATTTAAAAATAGATTATATGCATAGTCACAATAAATGTTTGGAGATAAAATAACTCATTTCTGAGCAATAAAAATAAAATAAAATACCTAAAAATAAATGAAAACTTGTAAGATTAAATGAAAAAAACTTGGAAGAATTATGCAAAAACATAAGTAAGAAATGTTGCTAAAATGAATAACATATCAAGCTCATGGATTAAATTAAATGCTACAAAGATGTTAATTCTGTGCAAGTTAATTAATATATGTTTCCAATAAAAATACCAATAGTTTTTTCATGACACTAGACAGCAGACGCTATTTTTGTGAAGAAAAAAAAAGAAGAATAGTAAGAAAACCCTAAGAAAAACAACAGCAATGAAGAAAGGTTAGGGTAGAAAGAAGAATTTTTGAGATACTTAATATTTATTTTTTCAAATTTCTGGTGGCTTATATGTCCACCAAGAAATGAATAGATAAATAAAATGTGATATTTATACATAATAAAGTGCTATTCTGCTATAAAGAAGGATAAATTTGAGTCATTTCTAGGAAATGGATGCACCTTGAGACCATAATACTAAGTGAAATAAATTATACATACAAGGTTAATATCACAATCTTTGAAATGAAAAACCTGAAGCCCAAATAAATTAAAAAGCAAAATAAAATATAAATAATAGTAATCAGGGATCTCTAGAAATTGGGGTGGGGTGCAAAAGTCATTAGGATGTGTTATGTATATGTACCAACTCCCCACAAAGAATATAATTATGTACTGCAAATATGTAGAAATAAAATAAAAATTTAAAAGAAGTAAAAATTTGGAAAAGTGACTAGTGAAAAAAATAAAATTATAAAAGAAAAATAAAAGTTGGGGATAAAAATTTTAGTCTCTACTGTTGAAATAAGTAAGAGCATTTAGAAAGACTAAAGAAGAGAAGGGAGGGAGAAGAATTGGAGGCATTAAATATAGTCAATTCTTCCAGAGTTCCACTACAAAGAAAATTGGACGGGAATTTAATATAGGACAAGATAGAGCAAGTTGCACATTCACAGGACTATTCAGTAGCAGTGGAAAATTCGGTCAAGCAAGAAAGAAAAATTCTTCTGATGTGTTCTGGTAGGTGATAAGAAATGAGATCTAGTGCCCAAATTGTGATTAACAGTATGTCTTGATATTTATCCATGTTGATGGACAAAGCTTTTGTTCTTGTTCATTCATGGCATTGTGTACAGAGTCTCTATACAAATAGCCCACACTGTTCTGTGGCACCCATATTTCCTCTATGGAAAGACATTTAAATTGCTGCTAGTAATTTACCTTTACAAACGATGCCCTTCAGGGCATCCTATAAAATTTCCCTAGGGTTTATATCTTAGGAGTACAATTACTACATTATCTACTATGAACACTATTGATGTTCCTTGAAAATGCCAAATTACCCTTCAAATTAGTTGTAGCTAGGTACATTCTTACCAGAAATTCCAAGAATTTCTATGCCTTCTCAGCCCTGAACTGAATTCTGCCAATCTGATGAGCACAAAATGGCATTTCATTGTAGTTTTAATTTGTATTTCCCTGATTACTAATGAAGTTGACCATCTTTTATAGTGTTTCTTGCACATTTGGGTGTCCTTTTCTTTGAAATGCTAAACTATGTATTTGCCTGTTGTTTCTATTAGATTGTTTGCCTTTTACTTGCTTGTTTTTTTAAGTATATATGTCTGTATTTTAACACTGATTCTACAAAATAATTGCTAACATTTATTGAGTACTTATAATATGCTTTATCTCATGCTGGGGCAGCTTATATATATATATATATATTTCCATTTAGTTGACTGGTACACTTTAGATATACAATACAGTTACATTCCTCATTGGGAATCTTGTACCTGTACATGATGTATCTTGGTTCTTATTTTTTCCCCATTCCCCTGCCCTCCCTTCATCCCCTCCACCCTTCCCCACTTACAAAGACTTTGTTTCCATTTTTTCCTTTTCTCATATTTTTTCTGTTCCCTTCTTTCCTTTCCCCTACCCCTCCCACTTCCTCTACTCCTTTAGACATTTTCTTCCTATTTCACAATATCAATTATACATTTTGATTCTTACTTACACTTTTAGTTTTTCACAGCAGAGAAACTATTCGGTATTTATACGTGTGTCCTATTTATTTCATTTAAGACTAGAGCCTCAATGTGCATCCACTTAGCTACAAATGTCTCCAGTTTCTCATTCTTTATGGCTGAGTAGTACCCCATTTTATTAAAAAAAAACAAAAAACAAAAAACAAAAACATCTTCTTTATCCAGTCTCCAGCTGATGGGCAATTGGGCTGTTTCCACGTTTTAGCTTTTACAAACTTTGCCACTATAAACATGGGTGCACATTTATCACTGTGATATTATTCTTTTAATTCTTTTGGGAAGATAGCCAGTAGAGGAATAGCTGGGTCAAATGGGACTTGCAATTCTGGTTGTTTGAGGTATCTCCATATTGATTTCCACAGTGGTTGCACCAGTCTGCACTCCCACCAACAGTGAAGAAGGGTTCCTTTCTCCCCACAACCCTGCCAGCCTTTGTTATTGGTTGATTTCATGATAGCAGCCATTCTTTCTAGTCTGAGGTAAAATCTCAGCATTGTTTTCATCTGCATCTCTTGAATGACCAGTGATGTTGAACATTTTCTCATATGTTTATTTGCTGCTTTTACTTCTTTGTCTGAGAAATGTCTGTTCACTTCAGATGCCCATTTTTGAACTGGGTCTTTAAATTTGGGGAGTCTGATTTTTTTGAGTTCTTTATATATTCTAGATAGTAGACCTTTGTCTGAGGAACAGCTGGTAAAAATGTTTTCCTACATTGTAGGTTGTCTCTTAGCTCTGTTGAGGTTCTCTTGCAGTGCAGAAGCTTTTTAAGAGGATGAGATCCCAGCTATTGATTCTTTTTGCTAGATCCCATGCTACTGAGGATTTGTTCATAAAGTCCTTTCCGATGCCAATGTCTTCAAGAGTTCTACCTAACTTATCTTTCAGTAAGTTTAGTGTTTCTGTTTTAATATTTAGATCTTTAATCCACTTCTATCTTAGTTTAGTGCATGGTGAAAGATAGGGGTCTAGTTTTAATCTTTGGCATGTTGAAATCCAGTTTTTCCAACACCATTTATTAAAGAGGCTATCTTTCCTCCAGTGAGGATGGTTGGCTCCTTTGTCAAAGATGAGGTGGCTGAGTAGATCTAGAGTTGTTTCTGCATCTTCTAATGTATTCCACTGATCCTCCGATCAGTTTCTTTGTCAGTACCATGCTGTTTTTATCACAGTGGCTTTGTAGTACAGTTTCAATTTGGGAATTGTGATAGCCTCTGCCATGACCCTGTTGCCTAGAATTGCTTTTGCTATTCTAGGTCTCTTCTGGTTCCAGATGAACATTTGGATGGTTTTCTCTAGTTCTGTGAAATGCTGCTGGGATTTGAATCGGGATTGCATTGAATCTGTATAGCAGTTTTGGAAGTATGGTCATTTTCACTATACTGGTTCTTCCTACCCAGGAACAGGGGATGTCTCTCCATTTTCTTATATCCTCTTAGATCTCTTTTTTCAGAGTGTTGTAGTTCTCAATGTAGAGGTCTTTTGTTTCCTTCGTTAGATTGATTCCTAGATACTTCATTTTTGGAGGGTGTTATTGTGAAAGGGATTATTTCCCTAATTTCTCTTTCAGTGAGTCTGTTATTTGTGTCTGAGAAGGCTACTAATTTTTGAGTGTTGACCTTGTATCCAGCTACTCTACTGAATCTGTCAATTAAGTCTAGAAGTTCTTTGGTGGAGTTTTTAGGGTCTTCTATGTACAGTATCATATAGTCAGGAAATAATGACAGTTTAACTTCTTCCTTTCCTATCTTTATTTCTTTTATTTCTTTCTCTCGTTAATTGCTATGGCTAATGTTACCAAAACTATATTGAACAGGAGTGGTGATAGTGGACATCCTTGTCTTATCCTGATTTTAGCATGAAGATTTTCAGTTTTTGACCATTTAGTATGTTGGCTGTTGGTTTTTCATAGATAGCCTTTAACAAGTTGAGATAAAGACCATCTATTCCAACTTTCTGCAGGGCTTTTATCATGAATGGGTGTTGGATTTTTTCATATGCTTTTTCTGTGTCTATCGAGCTGATCATATGATTGTTGTCCTTGACTCTGTTATTATAGTGTATTACATTTATCGATTTATGTATGTTAAACCATCCTTGCATCCATGGGATAAATCCGACTTGGTCAGGGTGTATGATCTTCTTGATGACCCTCCATATTCTGTTTGCCAGTATCTTGTTGAGGATTTTTGCATCTATATTCATTAGGGAGATTGGCCTTTAATTCTCTTTTTGGGTTGGGTCTTTCCCTGGTTTCGGAATCAAAGTAATACTTACTTCCAGAAATGAATTTGGAAGTATTGCTTCCCTTTCAATTTCATTAAATTTTAAAGAGTAATGGCAGTAGTTCTTCTCTAAATGTCTTGTAGAATTCAGCCGTGAAGCCATCAGGCCCTAGGCTTTTCTTTGTTGGTATATTTTTAATTATGTTTTCAATTTCAGTGGTTGTAATTGGGTTGTTTAGAATTTTTAGGTCTTCTTCTTTCAACTTTGGTAATTCATAATGTATCTAGAAATCTGTCCATTTCTTCTGTGTTTTCCATTTCATTAGAGTGCAGTTTCTCGAAGTAGGGGTTGATGATCCTCTGGATTTCTGTTGGATCTGTTTGACTCCCCCTTTTTCATTCTTAATTGCATGGATTTGAGTCTTTTCTTTCCTTTTTTGGATAAGATTGGATAAGGGTTTATCAATTTTATTTATTCTTTTGAAAAACCAACTCTTCAATTCATTAATTTTTTTGTATTGTTCTCTTAGTCTCCACTGCATTGATTTCTGCTCTCATCTTTATAATTTCCTCCCTTGTAGGAGCTTTGAGTTGGTCTTGCTCTTCTTTTTCTAGGAGCCTAAGATTCACCATTAAGTTGTTTATTTGAGCTTGTTTTGTTTTCCTAGTGTGGCCATTCACTGCTATGAATTTTTCTTGTAGAACTGCTTTCACTGTGTCCCATAGATTCCTGTTTGCTGTATTGGCATTATCATTTATTTGTAAAAACTGTCTAAGTTCTTCTTTAATTTCCTCTGTGATCTCTTGGTTGTTCAGGAGAGTGTTATTCAATTTCATTGTGTTTGTGAAGTTCTTGTGGTTTCTTAGGCTCTTGCTCTCCAGTTTAATTGAGCTGTGGTCTGATAATATACATGAGATATTTTCAATTCCTTTACATTTACTTAAACATGTTCTATGAGCTAGTATGTGATCTGTTTTGGAGAATGACCGATGTGCAGCCAATGGGGCAGCTTATATTTAATAAATCACCTGTTTTTTACAGCAACCCTAAAAGACTGGCTAGGTTGATTATCCCCACTTTTTACACAGGGAACTGAAGCACATATATGTGAAGTAACTTGCTTAAATTTATTCAGCTAACAAATTGTCAGATCTGATTTGGAACTCATGTAATTTAGCTCCAAAGAATATTGCTTATTATTTCTAAATCCTGTTTTGATCTTGAACACTGAAAAGATCTCCTAGTCTCTGACAAGCTTTCCATTATGTTTATGGTATTTGTTCAAATGCAGGAGTTTTCCCCTTCTTACTGTTTTTTTTCTTTTTAAAAACATAGTCAAATCTATCAGTATTTTATTCATTTTTTAAAAGTCCTTCCATGCTTCAGAATCATAAATGATATTATTCTTTATTTTGCTTGAAAATTTTAAAATTGTGCCCTGGAAAATTTAATTAGAATCTTCTCCTTTGCGCATGATTTGATCTAGGCTTCTAATATGACTGTTCTATTCCATTGTGGATTATCAATTTTTCCATCACTATGTATTGATTGGTCCACTGGGTTATGTCATCATTGTCATATATCAAGTTTACATACTCAGTGATTTATTTCTACCTCTCTATTCCCTTTGCCTGTTTGTCTATGCACAATATAGACTGTCTTGATTTCCATTGGTTTCTAAGTTTTGTTCTCTGGAAGAAGATGCCCCTCCCCACTTCCTCCTCAAATCTGTCTCACCATTCTTGACTTTCTCTTCTTAACTTCAAAAACAGCTTGTCTAGTTCCCTGAAATACTGTGTCCACATTTGTATTGGGATAACACTGAAATATACTGAATGCTTTGCATAGAATTTGCATCATTGCAATATTGAGTTTGTATTTTAATTGATGCCATAATTGCTCCATTGCTGTCTTTTTATTGTTATTTAAAAATTTACAACTTTTCCACAAATTCATAGCAATTTTGTCATGTTTATTCTTGCATGCCTGTTATATTTTATAGCTGAAAATTAGAATTTGTTTTCTATTACATAATCTAAAGGATTGTTACATGAGAAAGTTATTGAGTTAGGTATATAGCTTTTATATCTTATAAGTTTGTATTTATATTCATTCTATAGTTTATATATTATCTAATTAGATAATAATCATATTCCCTAATAAATTTTATCTCTTCTCATTCTTATAGTTCTTACTTGTTTTTCCTATTTCACTGAGTAAGATGTCAGAACAGAAATGTAGTGTACAGGCATAATTATTTGCTTCTTATTTGATGGAAACATTTCAAGAATCTTAATATTAAGAGTGATGCTTGCTGCAAATTGCTAAATAATACCCTTAATATCAGATTCTATGAATAATCGATAATGCAAAATAGGAAGAAAAGGTCCAAAGGGGTAGGGGTAGTGGGAGGGACAGGGGAAAGGAAAGAAGGGAAAGGAAAAATGATGAGAAATGGAAAAAATGGAATTAAAGTCTTTGTAAATAGGGAAGGGTGGAGGGGGTGAAGGGAGGGTTAGGAACGGGGGAAAAATAAGAACCAAGATGCATCATGTAAAGGTACAAGTTCCCAATGAGAAATGTAATTGTGTTGTGTACCTAAAATGTACCAATAAAAGAATTTAAGAAAAAAAATATATATATATATATCAGATTCTATTTTGCAGAAAGTAAAGTTTCAAACTGTAGCTTATTTTTGAAACATTTTTATCTTGAATTTGTTAAATTTTATGAATTTCTGTTTGAATTTTTAGAGATAATATATATTAATTGGTTCTGCTAATATATAGTTCTCTTTCATAGAATACTTGATTATAATGTATTTTAATGTATTACTGATTTTAATTTTGTCAATATTTAATTAGTATATTTTTATATTTATGTTGTTAAATGACATTAGTAATAATTTTTTTGCAATGTCCTAATCAAAGTTGTGTTAACCTTATAAAACATACTGAGTAGCTCACCCTCTTTTGCAATGTTCTGAAGCAGTTGATTAGAGATTATTGTTACTTGAAAATCTGATAAAATTTATTTTTTTTATGAAACAATGGAAATGAATATATAATTTAATTTTTAGTTGCCATTGGCTTATTCATTTTTCCTGTTCTTAGACTTTGTCATTGATAATAATATTGACAAAAATAATAAAAATGAAGAGTTATCAAGCACTTCATATTTACCTAGTGATCTTCTATGCCTGTTACAACCATTACTACTTTAATCTTTACATCAGCTCTATGAGGAGATGTGATTATTCACATCTTCCAGAAGGAAAAACTGAGTTTAATGAATTTGTCCAAGATCACACTGCAAATTAGTGCTGGGATTCAGACCAGGCAGTATGATTCAGAGGCTACACTTTGGCTCTTTATTATATGCTGCTTCAAAAGAAAAGGGGAAACAATTTTTCTGGAACACTCAAGTTTTTTAATTTATTGAAATAAACTTTTTCATGGTATTTTCTTAGAATTTTTAAGGCTCAAGTGCATTTGTACTTGCTCCCTTTCCAATATTACTCTTATTTATTTGTGCTTATTTTTTATATCAGTTTTGATGTTTGCCTACTTTATTCTTTTTTTGTAACAATCAGATTTTGTTTTTTCTGATCCTTTCTATAATATTTTTATTTTCTAATTTATTAAAATATTAAAATGCACTTATTTTATTTCTTTCCTTCAGCCTATTTTTATTATTCCAATGTTTTCTTTGTAGCTTCTTAAGTTTAACTCCATTTTTATTCATTTTAGTGTATATACTTTAAATGTACATTGATTACAAATACTACTTAAAGTGTAAATCAAACGTGATAAATATGTGATAGTTATTTTGTCATTAGTTATGTATTTCCTAATTTCTATTTTATTTGCTTCTTTAACTGGTGAGTGAATGTTTAAATTATTAAATGTAAGTGAGTTGAAGAAAATGGCTTTTACTGTTGTTTTCAAATGTTTTAAAAATGTGATCTATGTACTATTCTCTTTTGGATTTTTTGCTAGTACACGGACAATTTTTATACATGTTCAATTTGTACTTGAGAAAAAAATATATATCCTGTTATTATAAGCCATTTTAAATATATATGTTATATCAAGCCCAATAATTAATATATCAAGCCCATTAATTATATATCCTTGTATAACTCTTTTCATAGACATGCATTTTCATTTATGTTGAATAAGTACCTAGGAGTGGAATTTCTCATAGGATATACATGTACATGTACTTAACTATATAAGAAAATGTCATGGTTTTCCAATGTGACTACCATTTTGAATTCTCATCAGCCAGGCATTAGATTTTTGGTCAATCTATGTCCTCGTCAATACTTCTTATTTTCATCCTTTCAAATTTTAGTAAGTTGCAATTTATTGCAATTTTTATTTTTTCATGGCTAATAATGTTAAACATTTTCCATATGCTACTGGATATTTGTATGTCTTCTTTGGTCAAATATCCGTTGAAGTTTTTGCCAATTTTAAAAATTGGGTTTTCTACATTAGGTTGTGAGAATTTAGTACATATACAAGATAAAAATACTTTTCTCTTACTCAGAGCTGTCATTTTAAATTTTCTTAATGGTGTCTTTTGATCATAAAAGGTTTTGAATGCTTACAGGTTAAAAATAGGTTACAAGTAGGTTATAGTTTATAGGTTACAAATTCTCTAGCATTTTTGTCTAGAAATTTTATAGTTCAAGCTTATACATGTATATCTGTGATCAATTTTGAATTAAGTTGGGGGTACAGCCATTATCCATATGAAGTCTTCTCCCTATCAATCTTTTTACAATGTGCAATATGGAAAATCTAATTACCTTAAACTATGAATTATCTAACAGACCAAACATGCAGAAAACAATTTGCTATACAGACATAAGTCTAGAAAAATCAAAACTAATCACATTGGCTAATGCATTTGCCATTGTTGCTGGAGTGTCTTATAACATCTCACCCAAAATCCAGTTCGAATATTACCTCTCCCATGAATTTTCCTGTGATCAATGGATTATAGGAGACACGATAACTTCTCAGTTCTTAACCCACTTTATCCTTGTGTTTCTTCACATACATATCCCTTTCTACCTTATGGCAGAAGTATTTAATATATGTTCAATTTCTCCTACATAGGAAGAGCTCCTTGAGAACAGCACCCATGTATTACTGATTTTGTAGCCTTGAGACCTTGGCAGAAGATATGCCCTGTCAAATTTTGTTAGATGTGTGGATATACTGGCAATTGATACTTTATGAATGATAACAAGTTGGCATTTTTTGAAGGAAAGCAAATCTTCATCATTTCATTCTGAATGTCGTCATTCAAATTCTCTTACTAATTAAATTAGTTTGTATTGCGCTCCTGTAACCCAATACCTTAGACTGGATAGTTTATAATAAACAGAAATTTATTGGATTACACTGGGAAAGTGGAAAGTAAGACTGTGGGGCTCCTGCTGCATCATCCCACGATGAAGGGCAAAGAGAGGGCAAGAGAGAGAGAGCAGGGGACTGAACTCAGTTTTATAATCAACCCACTTCTGCGGTGAAGAACCACTTCTCAGGATAATGATAATTGTATTAATTCATTGATAAGAACAGGGCTCTTCACATCTCACGGCCTAATCACATCTCATTAGAATCCTCCTCCCAATAGTGCTGCATGAAAGATTAAGTTTACAACACATGCCTCTGGGGCAGGATATATTCACACCACAGTATTGATATTTCTCAATATGAAAATAAATGTACTTTATCAACCACAAAGATAGCATCTGAGTACTTAGAGAAAGTGGCTCCACAGCTAACATTTATGAATTAAAAGAAAGATAACCATACTGTTATATGAACTAGGAGTCAGCTTTTATAACATATAAAATACCTTCACACAAATACCACAAGAAATCCAGGCAGTTAGTTGTCACTACTTAGTAGACATTTACAATCAATTCAACATTGCTCCAAGTGTTCCATGCATGTTACCTTCCCTTTAATCCTTTTCACAGCCTTGTGAAGTCAATATGTCACAATCTCCCCTCAGCTCCTGAGAAAACTGATGCTCACAGAGATTAAATGATAAACCTTGCAAATGGGAAGTGGACCAACAGCTGGAGGGAAGAGAGGAAGAAGGGGAGGAAAAATGAATTAAAATGAGTTATGTACATGTATTCACTCCCCACTATGAAGATAATCATTATGTACTGTGAGCACAGGCTACGAAAACTTTAAAAGTAATTAAGTAGGCATTTTCATCCTAAAAATGAATAAATAAATGAAAAATAAATAAGTACATGGTCAACTTGAAGTCATACAGCCAATTGTGGGTACAGTATAGATTTGAACTTTGGTCCTCTAATTTAAGGGTCTGTGCTCTTAACCATCACCCTAGAGGACCTCTGGCCCTGTCGTGAAGTTGGCACCTGGACAGCACACACACTGACTTTGAGCCTGCTGAGTAATTCCATTATTTTAGTTTCATCAGGCACAGGATTTAAAATATCTCATTCACACTGGCCTTGTGGCAATAGTTTCTTCTTAATGAAAATTAAAGTTGGCTATTGAGGTACACCCCAAATATGTTACCTTTTCTAACAGAAAAAAGAATTAGCAAAAATTCTGTATAAAGTAAATCCTGTCATAGATTTGCACGTTCTACTCTGAACTCTACTTTCTCCCAGAAACAATCCTCACACCTTCACAATATAAATTTCCTCAAAGTTAGCTTTATCATGGGCTACCCATAGCTAAAGACAATTTTTCTTTGTGACTTTTGGATGAAATAGTATAATTCAGAGTTTGGGAGGCAAAAGGTTGCTACCTCAAACAGCGGGTTGAAAGTGAGCCATCAAATACATGTGTATTAGAAAAATTCTTTACTGTATTATTTCTGGGACTAGTCGATCCAGAGAAGATAACTGAGAGAAAGATCATTTAAAATCGGAGACCCCAAGCTTAATAGAAGATCTTTTTCTCTTAATGAAAACAATAGCAAAGGCCTGATGCTTTACATTATTTATTGCTAAAAGCATTTAGATACTTTGGAAAGACACACACATCTATTATATAATAATAGATATATGTGAGTATATTACACATAGAGGAGAAGACAATTGCTGGTAGTGGGTATCTACTCTATAAGTGTTCTGAAGCTGCAGTTCTCACACCATACTTAGGCCTTTTGCAAAGAAGAGGTCACCTCTATCACTTATTGATATTACTCAGCTTCGTGAAAATATTGTCCAAGTGCAATGCTTGACTTCAACCAGGAAGATATTGAACCTTGAAAATAATATTTTGGCAGCTGAGAATAATATGCTTGTAACATTTCATGGGTGCTATGAAAATATTTTAAAGGACAGTTGCATTTCACAAAACTCAACTGGCTGCAAGAGGCGAAAGAGATTTGTTTACAGATCCTTTTTGGTGGGTGGGGGTGGGAGAATTCTGATGGAACCCAGGGTCTCATACATGCTCTGCAGATACTCTGGCACTGAGCTACACCTCTAGATCTTAATCAGACCTTCTCAGTAATTCTGGTGGTAAACGGAGTATGTGGTTGCAGAGAAGCCCAAAATGTCAGGTGGCATTAGTATATAAAACTCAAGGGCACTAGCTTTTATGTGAGGAAACACGGAAGAATTAAGTGTTTGCTATAGTGTCATGAATAGAACCTAACTAGACTATAATAAATCATTATAGTGATTTCCAGCCTAAGGCTAGGTAAGCAGATTAAAACCATATAGGTAGATAACACTTTTTGTCACTAGTATCACTTCAGGATGCTTTTCAAAATGATGTTCTTGGCAAACACTGTGTTTTTTACTTTTTTCTATTTTAAAGTAAATAATTGTTAACTTAAGTACTTTCACGACTGGCCTTACCATTAACTCTTTATTTTGGGTTCATACTGACTAAACAAGTCCACACCATCACAATAAACAATACCAAGAGAAAGGAGAAAGGTTATTTTTAAAGGCCTGCATGTTTCAAAGTCCAGATTCCTGAGGATTGACATGAAGTTATTTTTTAAGTAGTGAAAGTATATGATAAATGAGCCAGGCAGAGCGGAACCTGCCTGCAGTCCCAGAACTTCAGGAGACCGAGACAAGAGGATTGCAAGCTGAAACCCAGCTTAGGCAATTGAGTGATTATCTCAAGAAAAATTAAAAAAGCTAATCAATGCTGTTACATACAAATTGAGAACTAGTAAAAAATACTTAAAATAAAAAGCTTCCATAATTCTACCACTGACAATTGAAAGCTTTTATATTTTAGTATATTTCCTTATCTTTTAGTATTTTTACATGTTCAAAATTATATAGTTTATTCTGCTATGTCATTTATCTAAATTTTTGACTGCAACAAATAAGCCAAAAAATTTTTATGAATAAAATTTTAAATTGAAACTTATTTTATGATATGGATATGCTAGAATTTGCTCAGTCATATTCCTTCTTGGGGACACTATTGTTTTTCTAGGTTACTTTTAGTATTATCAGTTTCTCAGGACATTAGGGAAAAAGGGGGGTCTTTTTTCTGAATTTACAGAGAGAAGAGAGAATAGAAAATGACTCAAGAAAGAGAAAATGTATTTCCTTGAGGAAAAATCTTTAAAATTTAAAAAAATAATAATTTGGAGCACCACTAGGGGGTCCTCAGGGAAAAACAAAAGTTGAAGCTGGGTAAGAGAAGCCAGGAGGAGGGCACAGTGGGGTACAGAAATCCAGGAGTGGGAAGGAGAAGAGAGCAGTGTGTATGGAGGTGCAGACCTCTAAGATGCATGGACCCCTAAGCGAGCTTTCACCAGCATGGATGGACTCGGCATGGTCAGGTATACTTCATCCACTTGTAAGTTACTTTCTGTACCATATCGTATATCCTGCCCACCATGCCCAATCAGGTATCTTGGGGGTGCTGGGAACAATGATGGAAACTGAAACAGATCAGTACGGTTTATGTGACACAGAGAAGCAGAGATGAGACGTCCCAGGAATTCTGCAAAGGGCAGCTGGGGGACTCTGGAGCCAGATATGGCAGAGACAACCAAGGTCACAGCAGTATCTCTTGTCCCCACCCCACCCCGCGTTCTGACTCACATTTTGAAAAGTTGCTGCACTGTCTGCAGGTAATGTGGGAGAGATTATTTCACTTGGATATTCAAGGGAAAAGGTCATCTCAAATATAGTCGTGTGCCACACAATGAAGTTTTGTCCAAGGACAGAGCAAGTACAAAACAATGACCCCTAAAATATCACCTGGTGACACTGGCACTATGTTTACCTGTGTAAGCCCACACGGCAATAAAAATCACCAATACCTTTCTCAGGATGTGACCACATGGTTCAGAAAAACCTGACTGCAGTCAGAAGGCCTTGGGATCCTAGGTTACATAAAAGTCAACATATGGGTAGATTAACTCTAAATGTGTTTTCTCCTTACGTTATGTTCTAAGAAAATAAATGAGTAATTCAAGAGCTATTTTTTCAATATTCTTCTGGAATATTTCCAAGCTACTTCCAAAATGCTTGACCCAATTTATAACTTCACCATCACAGGACCAAAATACTATAAGACATGGAATATTTGAACTGAAATACAAAAGAATGATGCTGTTTAATGATATCAAGATCAGTGTAGAAATTTTCTAGGTGTTTACATTCTCTCATTTAAGGCTGACAGTGTTAAACCAAACATTAATAAAACATAATTATGTCTTAATGAAAGGCTTCAATGTGTCATGAAATAATAGAGTGAAAACTCCATCACCTAAAATTAATAATGAGGAGGAAAAAAAAAAGAAGTCTGTCTGAAACCACAATTGACCAGTAATGTTTTTAGTTCTTCACATTTTGCATCTTCTGGTTTTACCTTAGAAGTGAATAAAGAGAATATACATTGCATTTTTTCTCTTTGCAAATCACTGCTGTATCCTCTCTTTCTCCAAATTCTATACCCAGGAAAAAACTCTGATGGCTGGATATTCTTAAGAAGCCATGTAATTAAAAGAGGCAAATAAAACACTTTGATTGTGAGTCACTAATTTACACATGAATGAATGCTTTAGTATATAACACATTTTATTATTATTTTTTCATGGCTGTAAATGTAAGGTATATTGTGCTCATTGCTTTATGAAAATATGCATGGCAGAAAGAAAAAAGGTAGTGGATCCCCGAAGTTTCCATAGTAGAGCAAGATTTTTCTACTCTTTATAACCAACATGGCTCTTTTTGCCAGCTCTAAATCCATGTATTCTAGATACTACAATATACCCTGGTAGATTAAAAGATAATAAGTATCTGTATGATCAACCTACTGACAGGATACAGTGAACAGCCCAGACTAGGGAAGATTTTACTACCATTTTATTGAGATTGTTGTTTATCCCAGATGCTCTTACTTGGAACAGCTTTCACAGAAAAAAGTCCAAAGAAAGCTGAAAAAAAATACTGTATCTAAATAGAAGGGAAATAAATGAAAAGAAAACAATATTGTTTTGGACATATACTTTTTTGGGCCAAAATCTGTATGGTAATACAAGATAATGAAGACAGTTTTGTTTTACCAAGAACAATTGACAAAAGTTTAATAACTTTGAACATTCATAAATCATTTCAGTTTCCTGGGGCTTTTATAAGTTTTGATTGTTCAAAGATAAGAAAGATCTGGCTCAACTCAAGAGACATTTGGTGTTTTGTATTTTGTTTTGTGTCTGAATGATAGATGTGTGAGCATGGGTGGTTTCTACACTTCCCTAATCACATACTTGGACACATGAATGGGATTTTTAAAAAACTGTCTCACACAAGATAGGCGAAATCCCGTGATTCCAGTCGTGTAATCAAATTTCCCAAGATGTCAGCTCACAGAGACCTCCTGACTCACCTCTGCATGTACAGGCCGGACTTTGGCATTACCCCATGAAAGAAGGAGGAAACCTCAGTTTACCCTCTGAGTCCCTCTTGGGTCTGTGATACCACAAGAAGGGAACTGACTCATGATTTTGAATATCTATGGATTTTTCTTTCTTAATCTCTTTAATTTATTTCGTTTCTCTCTTCCACTCAACACTTCCTATGCTTTCAACCTCTTTCTCTCTTTGATACTCGGACCTCTTACATGTCATTTCCATAAGCAAAGCCTGCTTTCCTCATCTAAAAACAAATGTTCTTGTTTGTTTAGAGAGTAGAAAGAGCTCCAGGTTACATGGTCTTATAAACTATCATTTTCCTCTTTTGTTTGCAGTGTAAATCATGGAACACATGTTGAAAGTTTGCATAGAAATGCTTTCTGTTTCTCACATTTCATTACCAGTTTGTACAAAACTCAATAGGGTTACTCTCAGATATTTTAACAACTCAGACACTACATCCATCCATCCTTACATCATCTTCTAATAAATCTAACTTTATGATATATATCTGAAACAATGAGTATGTCTAGATTTCCAAAGTCAGGAAAGTTGGGCCTCGATGAGTGAGAGCTAGTAGAATTGTAACTTTTTAATAGATTTATTCCTCCAAAATATCTCAAAAAGAAATACCTTATTGTCTCCTTTGCACAGTGTCTGTTCTAAATCGTGCAATGTTCCACGTCTGTTCTTGTTGAAAGCCATCATGGAAGCATTTAACCCCATAAGAGTGAATACAGCTATAATGGTAATTCTTCTCAGTTCCTCTGATATTTTTGCTTTGGGAGAAAGGAATGGTAGACATCTAAGGGCTAAAGTAATATGCTCAGACCTAAAACAGAAATGCTATTCAGTAAGTCTGCCAGCTTTAGAAACGCATAGTACGTGGATCAGTACAATAACACATTCAGTTCGGTTTCAGATGATCTTCAAGCCAATACTAGAGGTGTCGAGAAAATAATAAAACAGATGTAGAAGAGAGAACTGAGGAGACCCCAAACCCAGCCACCTCGGAATCAGTGAAGCCTGTTGGTTAGGTCTTTAACAAGCACTCCTACAAGCACCACAGTCTCCGTTTGGAAGTCTAAAACTGAAAATGCTGGTTAATTAACACAGCCAGCACTCTCATCTTCTGGATCGGAACAGGAACAACGGGGAACATCGTAGGTTCTAAAGGCTTGTGCGTCAGGAAAAAAAATGACAGGTTGTGCCGCCTTCAGATACTGCATCCCAACATTCCTCCCGACGTCTCCCTACATAAATACCAAGCTTTGGGGCAGCACATAGCAGAAGACCTCCAAGAACAATTCATCTGGAGATGAGAGAGACGTCAGTACACCGTGCTGACTGGAGAATCTGTGTAATCATAAAAGTGCAAGTCACGATTGATACTCCTGTTTCTTCTGGAGATGAAGCTCTTGTACAATTTCAAATGTTAGGCTTCTGATTCACATCAAGAATCCCCAAGGGTGGATGATTTCTCCCCTTCTCTCACGCACATACACACATTGTTTTTATTTTTACACTGCATTATCAAGAGTGGTAAGAAACTGTCATTTTTGTCAAGTTCCCCGTTCAATCAACAAATACATCTTTCCGGAAGTAGTGGAAAGTGAGGTATTCTGGGGTGGCTGTTTTACACATATTTGTGTCAACAGCCTCTTCTTGAGAGGTAAAGATCATGCATGGAAGTGTTTAAGTTTAGTATCCCTCCCAGCATTTCTATTTCAATGATAGCTAGAACTCTCAGCTCAGTGGCTTCTGGAAGTAAAGAAATTGCTTTCAGTCTGTAATTCATTTTCATTTTCTTTTCTTTTACTTGACTATTGATGGGAACGTATTATTTGTTGTTAAAACATGAAAGCCTTTGACTTAGAGCACTCTAATTTATTTTTTCCTTCCACCAGGGAGAAAAATAGAAATATTAAAACCAAAAATATTATTATATTAGCTCATCCAAGGTTGTGGGGGTTTTTACTTGTTTATTTAAGAAGCAGAATAACACAAAATTTCAACATACTTCCTAGGTTAAATTAAATCTCTGCAACTGAACCTGACAACAGATTTCACCAGCCAGAGGGAAGAAATAACAGGAGCTCGTACCAGGAAGTGGACTTAGCATTCTTACTTGGGAAAAAGAAAACCTGAATTTAGCAGTGTAAGCATAGTACATTTGAATTTTGCAGCAAATCATTAACAAGTTTAGTTTTCAAGATATTAAGAGTGGCATGCATTAAAAAAACTGAAATTATTGATAGAGGACAACAGCCCTCTTCCATCACTAAAATAAATCAGATTCCGTCAGTCTTCATTGCTATTCAGTTGTTTTAAAACTGCAAGTAAATTTCTCAGGAGGCTAAATCAGAGTCATAGAAGTGCAGAGCTCTCAGGAAATTTAGAGGTCATCCCTTTTATTCCTCTACACCTGGGCCGCAGTAGAAGCTGCATTTTTGTTGTTGTTGTTAAATTCTTTTATTGGTACATTGTAGGTATACAACACAATTACATTTTTCATTGGGAATTGTACCTTTACATGATGCATTTTGGTTCTTATTTTTTCCCCATTCCTAGCCCTCCCTTCACCCCCTCCACCCTTCCCTATTTACAAAGACTTTCCATTTTTTCCATTCCTCATCATTTTTCCTTTCCTTTCTTTCCTTTCCCCTGCCCCTCCCATTACCCCTACCCCTTTGGACCTTTTCTTCCTATATTACATTATCGATTATTCATTCTAATCATTGGTACATTTTAGGTATACAATATAATGACATTCATCATTGGAAATTTGCATCTTTACATAGTCTCTCTTGGTTCTTATTTTTCACTCTTGCCCAGCCCTCCCTTCAACCCCTCCATTCCTCCCTATTTACTAAGATTTTGTTCCTGTTTTTCCATTTTCTCATATTAATCCCACTCCCTTCTATCCTTTCCCCTAGCCCTCCCACTTCCTTCCCCTTTGCCCCTTTCCTTCCTATTTCACATGACCTATTATACATTTTAACTCACTATTCATCTCACTTTCAGCAAGATGACTTTCTCTCTATTACTTGTGTTTATTTGTCTTACTTTATATTCCAGGTTCTCCCCCCGCCCTTTATCTCTTGGCCCTATGCCCCTTATTGAAGAACATGCCTCTACCTAGATGCAAGTATTGTGGATGAATTTAAGTCTTCAGGTATAATGTCAAAAACAGTCAACTCCCTTATATCCTTAGCATATCACAGCATAGTTCTAGTGTATTTTATTCACAATAAATCTGAGTGACAGTCTTGATTGTCTCTTTATTACCCTGATGCAAGACTGTTTCTCCATTCAACATTTTAGCCAAAACAATAAGGTCCAGATATCAAGGTGCAGAAAAATCTGCTATCTTCACAGCTCATTACCCTCTTTGAGCCATGCTTGGGGGTCTTTAGTTTTCTCATCTCTTACTGGAGTGGGTAACATCTAAGCTAGAGTACTTCCTTTATCTAGTTACCTGCTCATATGCCTTTCAGAGTTTGAAGTTCCAAAGCATGTATCAAAGCCTGTCATTGACAAGGGTCCAGCTGACATCTTCATTCAACATGAAAGTTCTCAGGAATACAGGTGATTGACTAACAAGGATAACATTAAAACAAAACTTTTTCAACTAGCTAAAATGTTTCACAGTTCAGTTAGATTCTAGGATAACTAAAGGTATTGGAATATATTTGATAATTTGAATTTTTAAAAGGAGACCACAATTTGAGAAATAAAAGTTAGTATAGTACAGTTTCAAAAAGATCAGAAAAGAGCAAAGATTTATTTGTAGTATATAATCATACCTTTGTTGTTTGGAAATTGCCCATGAAAGAGTACAAAATCTTTCCCCACTCTCTTTCATCTTCAGACCTTTTTCTCCATTCATTCTCACCGTAAACCCACCCTGATAAATCTTGGTGTTGTTTTTGGTTTTGCTTTGGCTTACTTCTGCCTTTCTTGGTCTGTGCTTTCTCCAGCTCTCCTCTCCCTATTGGTCTCTATGAGAAAGTTCTCTGCCACCTGGCACTAAGTAGCTTGTAAATTCTGCTCCCTGAGCAAGGCCTTCTGGTCAAGACTCCCAGGCCCAGCTCCAGACCCCCAGACAAGACAGCTGAAGAGACTTCTGAAAATCTGCCCCATATGGGTGACATTCTAAACCGTGGACAGGGTCAGACGGCTACCAGGGGATGCTTCTCATCAGTCCTTCTCAGCTCCCTCAGTTCCTCCTGATGTCCTTTTGGTAGACTAGCCAGATTTTCAGCTTTAGAAACATGTGTGTCCCAAAGAGAAACTGGGCTGGCATTCAAGTGCGCATTTCCACCCTTTCCCTGATGCTGTGTCTATCCAGACAGCCTGATAAGCCTCCCCGCTTCTCCCTCCCCAAAATAATCTGGCCACTGCAATACAAGGCCCATCCTGGGTCCAGTCAGCTGGCATCTCAGAGTCCCTGTTCTTCTCCTCAGAGAAGAGAGACAAACTATCTACAGTGAGGTTCCTTCTACTTCACTACAGGAATAGCTTTTGTCTGGCCCTGTACCAGGAGACTTGGGAACATCTTTGATTCTCAAATGCAAACAGATCATGTATTTAAGACATTCCTCCTAGACAGTCTAAGCTTCCTAGGCTACCCCATGCCACATTTCTTCAGCTACTGTCAATTGGTGCCCATGGTAGCCTGTTCTTTTTAAGGGAAAACAATGAAGGAAGGAAGGGACAAGCGCAGAATCTAAAATCTGCCAAGGAATGAAGACACTGCTTAGAATTTCTTAATAAGAGTAAATTAATGAAAGCAATTCACTGAGTGTTTTCTGTATGTCACCACTGATGAAATTTTATGGGTGTGATATCATAATTTGGCTGTCTTTGACCTGCCCCTCCTGGCCATCCTAAATTCCGCAGACATTATGCAGATATCTTGCCAGCTAAGAGCGCAGAATGCCAAAGGCCTGCTTTATTTGGGCAGAAATCAAAAGGTCTTGAGGGCTTAAGCACAGGCAGGCACACTAACTTTCCCCAGCTCCACAATGCTCAGCCATGGCTAGAATCTGTTGGTAAATATAGCAGGAGATTGAACTAATCTCCCCCACCCCCAAAAGATACATGAACTTCTAAACATGTTCGTACTCACAAATGCTTAGCATTGTACACTTCATGCCACCTTAATGCCTATTAAAGTGATCTGAAGTCATGTCAGGCCAACCATCCATAGTCAAATGGATTAGATAAGCCAACTGATCAAACAGTAAAAGAGCAAGAGTATCTCCTATCTGGCACCCATGCATCTGAAGCATCATTTCACAGCAATGTTTGTTCCTTTCCATTCTTTGGTGTATGAGCATATTCACAAATAAAATCAGGTCCTTGGGAATGATGACTAAAAAACCAAGTAGCATCAGAAATTTACATATTTCATAAATAAATATAAGGAAAACCAGAACATGTCAAAAACCATTCACTTGTTTTTTAAAAACTACTGACATTTTATGAAAAAAATTGGAAAACACACAACTTAAAATAACTTGGCATCTACTTCTATACTTTTGTTTATTCCTGCTCTGAAGGACAATGGAAATCTTCAGGGATTTGGCAAAATCAGTAGTGACTGAATCCAAATAACACATTTTTTACAGTGGTTCCTTTGTGTCTTCATTTTCCTTGACTATTTCCCTATATGTTAATTTCAACATAAAAAGATCCAAAACCATGTATTAGTTTTGTAGACTACAAATGGCACTACCAGTGCTGCAAGGTGTGATTCTCAAAAGAGTATGTCCCTCACCACATCTCAAATTTCAAAAAATATTTATTTGGTTTTTATTTAAAAGAATGGTGTACTTGTCTCTGCCTCATATTGGCTCTGCCTCTTGTGGTTTTTTTTTTATTAATTTTAGGGTAATTTATTTATCTTGGGTTATGTGCACTGGTCTTCCAACTTTTAAGCTCTTATCTTTTTGGCCAGATCAATCTGCTAACAAAATCTTGCATTCCTGTGTTACAGTTTTCTCCCTCATCCTCTCATAAGGACTCTCTAGCCCTTTAAATTAAAACTGTAATTTATGAGTGACCATTTGAGAATATAGCCATTGTGGCTCACCCTCCTCCCTAACATTTCTAATCCTCCCCTTTGGGTTCCTACGCCTTTCTTTCCTAAACCCGCCCTCAAAGGAAAACTTTCAGATAGTATTACTAATGTTGTCATTGATTTTTCAGATTGTGAGATCTGTATGACTACGCAAACCAGGAACTATGCATAAGTCTAAATTATCTAGGGGGAGGAAGAGAGGAAGAGTCAAAATCAGTATCTTAAAAGGCCCCAAATTAATGTTTAGCCAGTTGCTACATTCACAGACCCCCACCACCAAAATAATCACAAAATTATTAAAGTACAAAACCTTAAGAAACTCCAGTGACAGCTTTGGCTTCCCCGCTGCTGATAGAGGCTGCTAAATAGAGGGGTCTAGGAAGTTCCTGGTGAATAACAATATTTTGCAAGGTGCAGAAAGCCCTGTTGAGAAGGCCTTGAGCGTAGCAGTTTTATTCTCTTGCAAAAAAGTTAAGAATCGAATGGACTCCCATTCCTTCCTGCAGACCAAGAAGATATTCCCAGGCATCTTTTCCAGATATATTTGGCAAGACAAGCTTTGGAGGAAAGTTTCACCCTTCTAGTTGCAGCATTTGTTCAGCCAAAGAAATAGCTGCAGCTGGAGGACTTTAGATGACAGGAACTCTGTAGTTCAAAGCTCAACTGTGGAGCAATTAATCCTTCAGGAATACTTAGACTTCTCAGCAGGGAGCATAGGAGGGTGCAGGTCAATCTGACTGGGACACACTTCATCGTGCATCCAGAAAAGCTGGAGTGAATGGCGGCAGAGAACGCTTCCAGAGCTTGCCCAATACACCTTTCTTTTCCAGTTCTGCCCAAGTGATTCACAATACCTTGATTCCTCAAGGTAATAGCATTGCCCATTAACACTGGAACTGTACATTTATGAGTATCGCCACCATAACATTGCATGAATGAACTATATGTGCTTCTTGTCATAATGGTGGTTCAGATTTCAACTCCTTGTTTTTCTTACTCCTCTAACGCCCAGGTTTAAATTTTCTCCTCTATTAGTTTTAAAAAGAAAGAATAAACTGCTTGGGTTCAAATTCAGGTTCCTCTACTTTTTGGCCAGTTCAATTTGCTAACAAAATCTTGAATTCCTAGGTTACAGTTTTCTCCCACATCCACTCATTTGTATGACCTTGTGAAAATATGTATGAGCTTATACAATTTATATGATTATACATATGATTATTATAATTTAAATAATTTAAGCTTAGTGAGCCTCACATTCTGTAAAATTGAGATAATCATGGAGTGTATTTCATATGGTTGTCTGAGGATTAAATGACACAACACCTGTGAAGTGTAAAGCACTGTGCCTGGTACACAGTAAGCATCCATACTTTCTTTAACAGGTATTTATTTTAATGTTGGTAAGATCAAGAAGTCATTTGAAAAAGCTAGACTCTATTCTGATATCATGGACGGGTAGCCTAGGCAATGAGGCAGAATCTGTAGGTCACAAGGGCCCCGGGCTTGGGTTTTCCCCCTCTGTGGCCATGGTCTGGAGATTCTTCTTAATTTTATCTTTAAATTTGTATTTTAAAAGTAAAGTCTGATAGGACGGTGATGTGTGTGACTGAGTGAGAGACAGAGATGCAAAATGTCTGTTTGCCATTCCTTACCACCTCCACGTGGGCGATGCCCAACAACACAGGGCTCTGGGGGTCTGGTCCAAAGGAGCTTGGCCACAGGCAAAATAAGTGCCAGGAAAGCATGAGTGTCAGCTGAGAGGTTACACAATACTAGAACTGGGGCTTGCTTTGAATGCAGAAGAAGGTACTGGCATTCTGAGAAACACAAGTGGTCACAGAAACGTATGTTTCTCATTTATGTTGCTTCCCTGTGTTAGCCAATTCTTTAGGCTAAAAATAGTATCATTACTGGAAACAGAAAGATAAGGCAATCCGAAGTTCCTTTTCCTTTTAGAACTCCTTTTCTCATAAATAATCCCTGGTAGATTAATGCTAGCATTGTGCATATATCATAAAGTAAGAAAAAAATCAATTGTGAGTTTTTTCATTATTCTGTTTAGTAATATAAGGATTGGATAATTTCAGTGATCCCAGTTACAGAGTCAGTATCCTTATGTTGACCTTTAAAATTGGAATTAAATGAAGATGAACCGTGACCTTCTTACTAGTAACATAAAATGTTATTTTTTTTCTTTACCTACAGTGATATTAGAAAGTACCAGGATAAGTTGAGAGGGAAAACACAGGGAGAGAAAAGAAAAAGCTTTATATTTTAGAAATGTTTATGGTAAATTTTTGCTGTTTTTAGACAACCACCCCCAGGTGGAACTTATATTTAAAAATATAGGCACCAACTACATGAAAATTACATAGAGAATCTACAAAGAAAGTTTGAAAAATTTATGGAGTTTAGTGTAGAAAAGCATAAGATGTCAATTAATTAAAACATTTCTAGACTGGCTGAAAGGAAATTTGATGCCATTTTGAGAAAAGTGGAAATGACAAAGTAATCAACTCACCTAATTAGACAACTGACAGGTGTGAGAAGTTGAATTAAAAACCCAAGCAAAAATATGTGATAGTCTATACAGATGCTAAGAGCCTAAATAATAAAAAAGAATGACTTTAAATGCTTGGCAGCAAGAGAAAAACCTTGAAATAAATTGTCACTGCCAATCAGATCTGGTGCTATTTATTCACCAACTCTAAAGAAAGGATTAAGAAAAGCTGCATTTCTCACATCCAAGGATCTACACGTAGGATTTTCCCAAGTTTCCTGATTTTTTAAAAGAAAAACTTTAAAATGTGTATTGCTTTGATTAAGATTAAAAGAGATAATACACTGTAAAAAAGGCAACAGAACCTTATAGATTTTTGCATGAGGAAGTCAGCTGGCTCCCTCTCTGGCCAAGGGGTCCACTTTGAAAAGCCAGCGATACAGCACCTCAATCCAAATCTCCCTCTAGGAACAGGTGTTTGTGAAGATTAGCCATAAGCTTGTGCACAGTCATGTTATTTTACTCACAAACACACATTTCCAAATAAGTGATCAATGAAACAAATTTTGATCCATTCATACAATAGAATTCTATACATTTATATAAATATGTTAGAAAAGTAGTGACTTTATGCACTATTGATGCAAAAAGCAAATTAGGCAATATTATTTACAACTGGCTAAAAGAGGGAAGCAACACAAATGAGAGACACATATGTTTCTGTGATCATTTGTGTTTCTCAGAATGCCAGTACCTTCTTCTGCATTCAAAGCAAGCCCTAGTTCTAGTACTGTGTAGCCTCTCAGTTGACTCTCATGCTTTCCTGGCACTTATTTTGCCTGAGGCTGACCCCCTTTGAATGAATTATAAATATAACTATTTGTAATATTATCCCAGTTTTCTTAAGAATATTCACTGAAAACACACAAACACAAACAGCAGAAGAATATTTGCCCAAATTTTAACAGATTATCTCTTGTGGTACTTTGTGATTAATATTTATTTCCTTTTTCTGCTTCTAAATTGCACACCATAAGCCAATTTAGGCTTTGAATTTTTTCAAAGAAGAAAGATTTTTAGTATTTTTAAAAAATTAATAAGTACATCAGTATAGTTGCAAATTACATTCTTTTATGTTTTACAAGTAACATGACTTTTGGGGTTATTAACAAATATCACTACTACAAATATTAAATCTACAGTGGTCTAAAATTGCCTGCAAAAGTTGCAAACTGGAATACATAGCAGAGGTAGCATAAGGAAAGTGTAGAGAACTATCCAGAGGACACCCCATCCAAAGGGTATTCAAATTGATAATTGACTAAAACTCTTCAGACCAAACAGAACAAGTCTTCTCTATATTGATAATTCTTCCTCATTCACAAATAAGCTCCTTGATCCACCTTCCCCTCCAGCTCCATTACCGTAATTCTACTCCACGTTTGCTTTCTTAAAAGGGGTTTGCATATTTTTGCATACTCGTTTTTTCTCTTTCTTTCTTTTTTTTTTTTTTTTGGTACAGGGGATCGAACTTGGGTCCTTGCACTTGAGCAGCAGGCAGCGAAACCACTGAGCTAAATCCCCAGTCCTCTTCTCTTTCTTGATCTATGAACATTTGGCAGATGCCATTCCATGCTCCTAGGGCAGAGCAGGTGAGCCAATCCCAGCAGCCAGGAAGAGGCTTGCCTGCCACCGCCATTCCACCCTCCTAGGGCAGAGGTGAGCCGTGCGGGTGCCAGAAGGACACACACCCCCGTGGAAATGAGAAGACACATAAACAAGCCTCAAAAACAGACTTCCAGGTCACCTACAGCAACCGCAAAGGGAAACAAGATGGAACAATCTGATATTCAACTACCTGGACTCCCTGAACTGGCAACAACAGAGGATCTGGAAAAAATGAAATCAGAAATAATTTCTCAGATAACAGCAAAGATTGTGCCCATAGTGCTAGACATGATTAATAAATCTAGAGAGGACACAGATAAAAAAAATAGAGGATCTGAGGAATATGATGGAATACCAACATAGGAAATAAATGAAATCCATAAAACAGATGCAAATAGATTTCCAGGAGATTAAAAACTCCATTGGAAGTCTATGCAGCAGAAAGAACCAATGTGAGGACAGAATTTCAGATATAGATGAAAAGATTGCAATTAGTGACCAAGAAAAGAAAAATTGCTTTAAAGTTGTAAGGGACCACAAGAAATCAATCCAGCAGCTGCTAGACGATGCAAAGAAGAGTAACATAAGATTGATTGGAGTCAATGAAGAAAGAGGAAAGAGTGCTGATGACATAGAAAAACTGTTAACAGAAGTGATGGCAGAAAACTTCCCAAGGAGAAGAAAAGAACTTGACATGCAGATAAGTGAGGCATATAGGACTCCAAATAGCCTTGATCAAAAAAACTCTACACATAGGCATATAATAGTTAGGATTCCAGAAACCCAACAGAAGAACAAAGTTCTACAAGTAGTGAGAGAAAAGAAACAAATCACATACAAAGGAAAGCCCATCAGCATCACAGCAGACTTCTCAATGCAAACCCTCAAGGCAAGAAGACCTTGGAGTGATGTATTTCAAGCCCTAAAGGAAAACAGCCTCCAACCCAGATTGATGTACCCTGAAAAACTATCTTTCAAAATTGATGGAGAAATAAGATACTTTCATGATAAAGAGCACCTTAGGAACTTCATGAATACCAAACCAGCACTCCAAAAAATTTTAGACAATATCCTGGGAAAAGACAATGAGGATCACAACCCCAGGAAACCCAGCAGAATGAATCTGTTGGGCGTGACAAATTAAACGCAAAGTGGGAGAATCCAACAAAAAGAAAAAGTCATCACAAGGCTTTTAAAACTTTTGACTTCATCTTCCTAATGAGTGTATAATTCAATCTTGTTATTGCTCATGATTAGTATTTTTCTGATTCTTGTGTTGAACACCTTTCCTTGTGCTATACTGGCTATTTATCATCTTCTTATGTCTACTTTTTAATTGGGTTGTCTATTAATGAGCTGTAAGAGTTCTTTATATATTCTGGTCATAAGTTATATGCATTATAAATATGGTCTGTTTAAGGACTACTTTTCATTTTAACAATGTCATTTAAAGTTCTAAATTTTGATGGAATCTCATTTATCAATTTTTTTCTTTTATACATCATGTTTTTTGTATCCTAGGAACTTCTTGCCTACCCTAAAGTCATAAACATTTTCCCTTATAATTTCTTGTTAAAGTTTTATACTTTTAGGCTTTCATATTTAGGTTCATAGATCCTTTCAAGTTATTTTTATGTATGGAAATAAAGGGTTGAGGTTAATTTTTTATATACAGATACCAAGTGTTCTGGTGCCATTTGCTGAAAACACTATCTTTTCCTCGGCTCTTGAATTGAGTTTATATTCTATAAAATGTTAATGTTAAATAATGTTTCAAAACTCAGTTGACTATATCTGTGTGGTTCTATTTCTAGATTCTGTTTTATTCTAATGATCTATATGTCTTTCCTTACACCAACACTGCCTCGATTACTGTAGCTTTAGAGGAAGTCTTAAAATTAGGTACTAAACGTCTTCCAATACTGTTTTGTTTTGTTTTTTTAAACTTTTCTAGGTCCTTTGTACTCCTACATAACTTTTAAATTTCAATATCCAATTCTCCATTTATAGCAAGTATACACAGACCTGAATTTTTATATATACCTTGTGTTTTCTAATCCTGCTAAATTTAAATACAAGTTCTAGGGGCTCCTAGACATTTCTTAGTATTTTCTCTGTAGATGATCATTTCATCTACATATAAAAATTTTGCTTCTACCTTGCCAATCCTATCCTAGTTGTGTCATTTTATTGTCAGACTATTTTTGTTTGGGCCTATGCTTCAAAGTTTAATGGACAGATAAAGAGTAAGCATATCTAGCCTTGTTCCCCACCTTCAGGAGAAAGCATTGTATCTTCTCCATTCATATAAGGCGTTTTTGCTGGAAGTATGGAGTACATGTCTTTGATCTGTTGAGAAGGTTCTGTTCTACTTCTAGTCTCCCAATAGCTTTTACCATGAACACCTGTGGAATTTAGTCTGATACTTTTTCTCCAACTAGTGACAGGATCATATGGCTTTTTCCTTTCCTCTGTTAAAATGATGACTTTTTGGGATGGATCTTCCAGTGATGAACCAACACTGCCATCCCTATAATAAAACCACTTTCTACATACTGCCAAAAAACCCCAAAACATTTGGCAGAGTTGATTACTCTTCCTCAGAACATTTCTTCATGGCCTCATGGTATCTCTTTAACCATTACTGGCTGCACTGTAGGTTTCTCCTCTGTCCTGCTTCACACGGAAGTCCCCAGGGCTCAGACCTCAGACCACAGACCTGATTTTTCCTCCTGTTCTATCTCCAGGATCATCACAGCCATCTGTACCTTGAAGACTACAAGAGTTCTATTTCCAGCCAGTCCTTTCACTGGAACTCTAACTTCCATATCCAGTCACCCATATCACATCTCCATGTGCTTGTCTAATAAGCATCTCAAGGTTACCATGGGCCAAACTGAACTTCTGATTCTGATACACCTGCAGTTCCTAGCAGCTACATTATTCCAGTTGTCTCGACAAGCAAAATCAGTGATCCACTACTTGCCTACCAAACTATCCCTTCAAAATATATCTTTTATCTGATGACGTCTCACTGTTTCTACCACTAGTACCCTGTCCGGTCAACGTCACTATTTTGCATCATCTGAATTATTGCCAGATTATCACTCAGCTCCCTCATGATTCAGCCTTGAGTCTATTCCCACTCCAGCAGCCAGGGTGACTTAAGACAGATCATGTTATTCACCTGCTTCAAACCTCCAATAGCTTCCAATTTTTAAATACCAAGGTCCTGTCCTAGGCAATAGGGCTTTTTCAGATCTCTCTAACCTTGCCTCTTACTATTACCCCTCAATTCACTCTACTGTACCATATTAATTTCCTTTCTATTGTTTGAAAATATCAGGTGTGGTCCTGCCTTGGGGATTTTGCCCTATCTCTCCTGCTTGAAATATTCTAACCCCAAATGGTGGCACAGTTTTTTAACATATTTCCTGCAAGTCTTTTCCTGAATATCACTTTCTGGTGAGATTCACCCTCTTATTGAATTTAAAATTACACATATACTGCCCCCAGCACTCTGAATTCTTATGACTTTTTTATTTTTCTACATAGTGCCGCATATATTCCAATATGCATTATATTTTACTTGTGTTTATTGTCAGTTACTTCACTCCTCTTCTAGAATGTTGAAAGCTTTATCTCAGAGCACAAAGTGGTGCCTAGGATCGAATTAGTGGTCAAAAAGATGCTCAGTGATTGAAAGAATTAGTTCATTACTAATTTGAAAATTAAATGTCTGCAAGAAGCTCACAAGTTTAAAGGCTTGGTCCCCAGCTCATGGCACAATTGGGAAGTAGTGGAGCTCTAAAAAGCGAGGCATTATGGAAGAAAGGTAGGCCTTTGGAGCATGTCCTTGAAGGGGATGTTGGGAGATCATCTCTGTTGTCTTCTCTTTTGTTCCCAGGCATGAGATGAAGTTTGTTCCACCACACGCTCCTGCCACGATGTGGTGCTTTGCTATAGACCCCAAGCAACAGGGCCAGTGGAAATGGACTAAAATCTCCAAACCTAGGAGCTAAAGTAAGTCTTTCCTCTTTATAAATTTATTTTCTGTTATGGCTTAGATGTCCCCCCAAAGCCTCATCCTGTCATAGGTGGGGTTTTAAGGAGGTTATGGATCACAGGTGTGTGATAGTGGATCATGGGTGTGTTATACTGGATTTGCCAACTGTTGAGTCATCACTGGGTGTGAGGTTGGAATGTGAAGCCTGATGGGAAGATTTGGGTCACTGTGGGTGTGGCTCCTGCCTTGATCCCTGCTGCTTCCTGTCTGCCACCCCATGGACTGTTTCTTCTCTGTCATGCCTGTCTGCTGTGCTACCCTGTGTCAGAGCCAGCTAACTATGCACTGAAACCTCTACAAACTGTGAGCTAAAATAAATCTCTCCTCTTTCAACTTGTGGGTATTGGCCATTTTGTCCCAGCAATGAGAAAGTAACTAAAACATTATCCTAATTATCTTGCTACATTAAGGGAAAGGTAACCCATTCACCAACTTGTAATACTGAATATTCTAAAATCCCATCCAGAAACTCAACATTAAAAAAAAAAGAATAGACACCTCCTATCTCTCCATAAACCTCAGCACAGTGCTGTGGAGGCCACAGACTTTACTAAGAGGATATGCCCTTGATGAGAACAACAGTGGAAGTGGAACAATAGCGATAGAGAAACAATCTTTCCACTACAATGAAGCAGCGTGAAATTACTGCTGTGAAAATTTTGTATTTAACTTGTCAGTTATTTTAGAGAATTCTAAATTGGAAGTAAAGTTGATAATCATTGTCTGTCAAAGGAATGGAATATACTAGTATATTTCCTGAGTAGTAGACAGAAACCAATGGACATGCTACACTTGCATACATCACTTACTCCATCCCTGATTTACAAAAGTATTTCAAAAGCTATTGTCAATTGGATGCTTGGGTTTAAGTATCTGGATTTCCATTTCTTGACCAATTAGCAGAGCTCTATTTCTAACACTATCCACTAACCTTTCTCATTTGTGCTTTTCCAATATATGGATGCTATTAGAAGTGTTGACTTCATTTACAGGATAACTTTTCCCCTAGAATATCAAATAGACCTATTAAAAAAGTTATAGAAATTGAACCCACAAAATAGTTGAAAATCATACATATGGTATAAGTCAGTTTGGCTATAGATTTTTGCATTCACAAACACCAAATTCATAACGATGACCCCTGGAAATTGATGTAGGGTTCATCGTGTTGGTGGAGTAGTCAGGAAAGAAGGGCTGAAGTTTTTCACTTTCTACTTATCCATATACTCTTTAAAGTTTTAACAAGAAGCATGTGTTATCATTATAGTTAAAATAATATAAAATAAGAATATCAAGGCCACTCACCTAAATAGCACCCCAAGTTTCTATAATGGGCCAGGAATGTAGTTCAGCAGGCTGAGGCACCAAAGACACTTATATAGCTATGGTCCAAAATTCTCCGAAATGATCCACCAGAAGTGTATTACATCATTGATCATTAGATCAATACCAGATGAATACGACTATAGATCAGTAGTGGTCACTTTACTCTATAATTTCTCTATTTTTCAAGTAAGGAAACTGAGACACAGAAAGGGTAAGTAATTGCCCAAAGTCATATTACTATGTATAATAGAACCTGGATTCTCATTTACACAGTCTTTAGAAGACAGGTTCTCAACTAAAAATATTTTGCTAATTTACTTACAATAAAAAATGTCAGGAATGAATACTATTGCCAATATAATTAATCAAGCAAAACAGAAAAGAAATAAAAAATTTTCTCTTTATTTTGATTAAAGATAAGGAATGATTAGGAGGAAAAAGAGACTTTAAAAGAGTTTAAAGTACTTCAGAGAGTTTTGTTACTTCCTTTGAGAATCTTTTTTTTCCAAAAACCCTTTTTTAGGGAAAACTGATATGTGATTTTTTTGAAGCTATGTTTTTAATAAATTGTGGATTATGGGTGCCTTAGTTGAGATTGTCTTGGCAAATATTTTTGTAAGTTTATGCAAGCCCTGTTTCTTCTCTTGCTGTGTTACTCATCTTTCTATCACTGTGACACATTACCTGAGAAAGTAAAATTAAAAGAAGGAAATATTTATTTTGACTCATGTTTTAAGAAGTTTCAGTCCATGGTAGCTTGGCCCCATCACTTTGGGCCTATGGAAGAGCAGAGCATCATGGTGGAGAGAATATGGCAGAGCAAAGTTCCTCACCTCATTATAGCTGAGAAGCACAAAGAAGGAGGAAGAGGTGGAGTTCCAATATACACTTCAAGGGCACTTCCCGCAATGACCTAACTTCTTTCCACTGTGCCCCAACTCCTAAAGACCCTACTACCTCCCAATAGCACCATCCTGGGGACCAAGCCCCAACAATAAACCATTGAGGGAGATCCAAGATGCAGATCACACCAAGCTCTTCTTCTACCTTCCTCTCACTTCAATCCAGTCTCTTCTATGTCATCTATTTTTCTTCTCTCATCAAAACAAAATATCTGCAAAACTCTAGATCCTGAAAACATTTTTAGAAACCTTTTTACTTTGGAGAATCTCAAGTATCTTCAAAAGTAGAAGAGAGATATAATAGACTCAACATAACTATCACCCAGTTTCAACAGCAACCAATAGTACATCGTCAATGTTGTTTGATGTCTACCCATGACTACTACCTGCTTCATTACTTTGAAGCAAATGTCAAACATTATATTATTTATTCTGTATTTAATGATTTATCTTCAAAAAATTTATCTGGGTAATTATATACACCATAGGATTATCATACCTAAAATATTAATAATTATTTTATAATATCAACTATCCAGTCAGAATTTCCATTCTTTTTATTGGAGTAACTAAATTTCTCCATAATTTAGGTAAAATTGATATCGTTATGACACTGAGTTCTTTCTATGAAAGATACAGATATATGCTTACTTTTCTGTTGTACTTTCTGGTTCTACACTTTCCATTTTGTTCTTTTTTATAATTTTTATTTCTGCACTGAGATTTTCAATTTTTTCATTTGTTCCAAGAGTAATTGCTTGATGAAGCATTTTTATGATAGCTGCTTTAAAATTATCTGCTTATCAGATAATTCCAATATCTAATTCATCTACATGTTAGCATTAGATGCTTGTCTGTTCTCCTTCAGGTTCAATTTCTGGATTATTTAAATGATGAGTGATTTTCAGTTGTATACTGGACATTTTAGCTATGTCGTTAGGAGTTTCTAGGTATACTTGAATTATTTTAGGAGGCAGTGATTTTGTTTTGGTTTAACATGTAGATCCTGGTCTACTTTTGTAGGCTGTATTGCCATTGATGATTTAATTTCTAAAACCTTTTCAGTGCTGTTTTGGTCTATCTAGTTTACTTCCTGACGTGAAGGCTGAGACTGGCTGGGTAGTGCTGTTAAAGGAGACAGAGATTCCAAAGACTGGCTGTCAGTGCCTCTAGGAGAGAAGGGAGATTGCAGTTCTCAGGGACAAAGAAGGCTCACATACCCCATTCACTCATGGCAGAATTCCCCTTATTGGTGTTGTGTAACTGCCAGGTCCCTCTAGGGAGAAGAGTGCAGTCTTAGAAATGCAAAGGAAAATCTTTCAGGGCTTGATGTTGGATGGAGCAGGGATAATTTTTTCGTGAAGTGATTTTTTTAACTACTCATTCTATTTCACCTATGATAATTAACAACTTTCTGTTTCTAATGGTGCTCATTTTAGAAACATCCTTTTTTCAAAAAAAGAAAATTATCTGTTTTTCAAGGTCAGAAGTCACTCAGCTTCTTCTATAAAGGATATAATAGTATGTCTTTTGGTTTAACACTACATAAGAACTACTCAATTCTGCCATTTTAGCAAAAGAAGCCATACTGAATTCATGAAAGATTGAAATATTTCAGCAAAACTTACCTTATTAAATAGGCTGATGGACAGATTTGGCCATCGACAATTGTTTACTGAGTCTTGACTTTTTAAAAATTTATTTACACAATCACAGTAATTTTCTTGTAACTTGTAAAAATGATTTTGTTTTGCTACTTCCTCATTGTCATTTTAGATTTTGTGCATTTTTTCTTTCTCTAATTTTTCATTGATAAAAGGACTTTGTTGTTGTTTTTATTCTTTTGAAAAATTTATACATATTTTATTTGTATGTATTTATCATACATATTGGTCACAATCATCATAGGGAATTTGTGCCTGCATATAATATATCTTGATTCTTTTTTCCCCAGTCCCCTCCCCTCCCTTCCTCACTTACAAAATATTTGTTTCCACATTTTTCCTTCTATTCTCTTTCTGTTTTCCTTTTCCCTGCCTTCCCTCCCCCTGCCTTGTTCCCTTTCCCATTTGAACATGTTCTTATTTTTCAGTATCTATTATTTTTCAATATCTATGAGGGAGGAAATTATAAAGAAATTAATGCAGTTGAGGTTAAGAAAACAATACAAAGAATCAATGAATCAAAGAGTTGGCTCTTTGAAAGATTAAATTAAATACACAAAACCTGAGCCAATCCTATCAAAAAAAAAAAAAAAAAAGACCCAAATCTATGTAATTGGGAATGAAAAGGCTGAAATCATAACAGATCCTACAGAAATCCAGAAGATCTTCAATACCTACTTTCTCTTTTTTTAGCGTATTTATTTTGTTACATTTTTCTAAAACACTATTATTATTTTCATTTACTATCTGTATTATTTTCAGCTTTCCCACGAATCTATTTGGTTTTCACTTTATTAATTCATTCCTAATTTATTTTTGTTGTTGTTGTTTTTCTTATTCTAACATTTTGATGTGGAAATTTAATACAGTAAGACCTTGACTTACAAACATTTGAGTTGTAAACTTTCACAGATACGAATGGACTACAATATGAACATTCATAGATGTGAACACATCACAGAGGTAGCAGTGTCTGCCAGACTTTGTCACTGCCTTGCTGCACTGCACTATGCTACCTGTGCAGTGTGATGGTGCAGGGCAGCGCCACGCTCCGTGAGAGCCCGGATGTTGGGCGCTAGAGGAAGAGGCAGACTGCTGTGGATCAGACTGTGGGAGTGCAAAGCAGTAGCCATGGAAACACAAGTGTACATATAGTACAAGACTCATTTTGTTGGACTTATAAACTAATATGATTTATGAATGTTCTCCCAGAATGGAACAAGTTTATAAGTCAGGGACTTACTGTATATTTATTCACATTATTTCTTATATAAATAATTCTATATATTTTTCATTGATTGTTTCTTTTCCTGTTTTCCACAGTTTTATATGTGTCATATTTTTCTATTATAATATTTATGAGATTTTTAAGTTTTATTTTTTCATTCTCCTCTGATTAGTTGTTTAATAGAACTTTACAAGTTTTAGATGGAAGTGTCTTTTCTGGGATATTTGTTATTAATTTTAAATTTTCTTTTATTATGCCTGTCACTATTTTAATTTTCTATAGCCTAACCAATATTTTGGCCACTTGGTTTGACTCAGACTTACAGACAAGTGCTAAAAAAAAATTTTTATCAGTAGTTTTCATTTTATGAAAGTTATGAATTGTAACTCTCGGCACTATCAAGTTTGATTTTTGTACCTCTTAATGAATTTAGTCTTAATTCTACTTTCTCACATGGAGAGACAGCATAGTGTTCAATTTTGTTTAGTAAATCAGTCTGAATTTTTTATTTTAATGGTTGAGGTAAACTTATTTATATTCATTGACACAATCAATATGTCAATACATTTTGCTTTAGTTCCATTAGAGAGAGAGATTATACTAATACATTTTTTAAAACTTACATTAGAATCTTTTTATAGTACCCTTAATTTACTTTTTCTATCATCTATTGATCCTCTACTATAAGCCACACTGAAATTAACTAATAATCTTTTCTTATTTTCTACCCTGTCACACATCATCAAATTTGAAAAAAGACATTTTTCTTCCTAGTCAATAATTTTAAAGAAATCACCGAGTTCAGTCAATAATTCAATAATTATACCATATTGTACATAACTCCAATCCCTTTAAGTAAATAAGCTTTGCATGGAAAGCAGCAGTGTGTCTGGTCCATGTTCATATTGGCCTCCTTCTGTTCTCATCTTTGTCACCCTTGCTGGACCATCTAGTCATTTCCCCGTACTGCCACATCCTGATCAACTTGGATTTTATTCCTGCTATTCTTTTTCTAAGTACTGTATAAAGCTTTGTCTTGGAGGACAGTCTCTCTTGTTTTATTTTGGGGTGTTTTTTGGTTTGTTTTTGTTTTTAGGAAGACAGCTTTGTTATGATAGTTTGGAGAGTTATAGGGTCTGGATGCTTCTGGCACCATTAGAATTTAGTGCAACATAACCCGTCTTACTCAACTGTGAATTAGATCTGGCAAAATCCTGTCCTAACATTTTTTTAGTACATGTTTATGATATATAATGACTGCTTTCACTGTGGGTGTTTGGCACACGCCCATGACACATTTTAATTTTTTATGTCCCCTTCCCCTCCCATCTTTCTCCCTCCCCTCATCTTTTGGTCGCTTTCCCATTTGCAGAAGGTCCTATCTCTGTGCTTCCTATTATCTTTTATTTTGCTCCTTAATTTATTTATACTTTAGGTTTCTTATTAAAGAGAATTTATGGTATTTAAGCTTATGTGTCTGATTTGTTTTACCTCATATTATGGTTTTAGGGTGCGTTCATTTTCCTACAAACGACTCATTTATCCTTCTCTATGGCAGGGTAACCCTCCACTGTGTATAAATACCATATTTTCTTTATCCATTCATCTGTTGATGGTCACATAGACTACTTCCATAGATTTAGCTATTGTGAATTATGCTGCTATAAACATGGGGATGCATGTATTCCTATAACAGTTTGTCTTGACTTTTGAACTACCATTCTCAGATTCAACCACTGCTCCCCTATCCTCAAACTAGCAGGAACCCAGTCGCCTCCTCTCTGTTTCTTCTCACTTGGCTATGGATATCAGAACTTAAGTGTTGGTGGTTTGTTACCACTCGTATTTGAAGGTTACGGGGTTGCCTTTTCATTTAGTTTTGTGTATGGGACTGTCTTTTTTTTATAGTCTGCCTTGTTTATTTTATGAAAAATAAGGGTGATTCAAAAAATATGCCATTGCCATTTTTCAGGGTTACTCTCTGTCCTTTAGGGATATTCACCAACCAAGTATATCAGGATCCCCTGTTTTTGAGCAAGGCATGTTAGCTCTGTAGGGTGGGGAGAGAGACTGCCATTTGTTGGTAAGTACTTAACCCTGTCTCTTTACTTTAAGGGAAGCATAGTAAGATAAGAGAGCAAGAAGGACAAAACAGTCCATTCAGAAGGGCCACTCATCTGCAGCCGTCTTCCTTCTTACCAAAGGAGCTCTTAGCCGAGCTCATAGCTTGGATTTCTTTCATCAGTTTGTTATTTGTTCGCCTATGCAGATATTTATAATGTGCCCCCTAACTGCCAGGCTCACACAGAAATACAAGAGAGCAAAAGCAGAACCCTACTTTCATATATCCTGAGTCTAAAATGGTAGCTAAGAAGATTTCACAAACAACTGCACTATTAAGACCATGAGGATGTACTCATAAAGCAAAGGCAGCTTAATAAGGAAAAGGACAAAGGAAAACAAAATCACATTTCCCCTTTGGCTCATTTTCATCTGACTTTTCCCAACAGCTCAAAGAAACACTTCTATAGGACAGACAAACCTTGATTTTCTGACACCTCAGAAAAAGAGACCAGCTTTGCTGGTCTACAGGGACATTCATAAGGCAAACTGTTTTCCTCAGGAATCTCACGTCCAAGAGTGATCACTATGGGATGAAGTCCAAGGAAGAAAGTCAAAGATATTCATCATGAATTACTCCATTTTAGAAAAAGATACTATGACAAAGTATAGCCTTTTATTATGAAAAAATCTCCAGATCAAAAAGTAGTTTTGAAAGTAAATAACCATGAAGAAGACCAGACACTGTTTGAGACTAGCTTGTTGGAAACTCGAACTCAGACCAGAAAGAATCAGCATTTAAAAATAAACACTATATCGCTAAAAGGTAAAGGAAACAAGACTGCTACAGGGGATGAAAGGAATCTTTTCAGTGGAGGAAAGACGTTTTCCAGGAAGAAGCCAGGGAATCCTGTGAAGTCTGCAGGCCAAATGCAAGGCAAACTAGTAATTAAACTGGTCCCAAACTCCTTAGTTATTAAGGTGCCCTGCAAGGGATTCTAAAATCAAACACCCAAGTTTTCAAACAAAGAGGCAGGTGAAGTATTTGGGGGATTACTTGAGGTTGGTAATGAAAAATTTATTTTACAAAAGGAATTATTTGTCACAGTATTTAATGAAGACTGCCTAGTTTAGATTGTATTTTGTGCTTAATAAACCACTGGAAAACTTAACTGACTTAAAACAATCAATGGTTGTCAGTTGGTGATTCAGTGAACTGGCCATTCTGACTGGGGTCTACACAGTTGTCTGGGTCTCACTCCTGTGGCTGCAGTTAACTAGAGCCTTGGCTGGAGGGGAGTGGTCGAGATGTCCTCATCCTCACTCCCATTTCTCCTCCAGGTCACATCCTCCAGCAGACTGCTCCAGAGCCATTCACATCTCCATTTGAGGACAATGTGTGCAGCAAGAGAGAATGATTTATAAAGTATCAGCACCTGACAAGTTGGACTTCTCATATTTCTTCATGTTTCCTTTTAAGTGACTTGGTTAATCCCGAATTCAAGCAATGAAGACTTAAATTCCACCTCTTGATGAGAAGAGTGTCAATGTCTCATTATAAAGTAAGGTGCATATAAAGGCAGGAAGGATTATTGTGGCCCTTCTCCCAAACAGTTCATCATAGTTTCGCCTTCTATCTCCCATATGCAAAATACACACTCTCTCTCTTCTACAGAAGTCATCTGTAGAAGATGTATCATCTTACAATCTTCATCTATTCCATATACAAACAAGCCTTCCTGGGCATGACTCCTCAGGCGTGGCTCCTCTTAGTCCAAAGACCTATGCATTAAAGTTACTCACCTCCTGCACACACATCCAACACACGACACTAAGAGGGACTAGGTAACCACAACAGACACTGCCCCTCGGAAAGGGAAGAACAGAAGTATAGAGCACTGTCATAGATCCAGCCAGGCAAATATTAACAAACATCTCTACTCTTGGAACAGGGACAGTTCCTCAGTTCTGAATCAATTCTAGTCCCTATAAATTACTCCCAAGTTCACTATTTTGTACTTCTTTTGGTATGTTTTCTGGAAGCCTGAGTCCTACCCATAGAAGATATGGTGGGGCTCAAAGATCTCCTTTGGTATTAAACAGTTTCAGGCTCTTTTTATGATAAAGCTACCAGTACTTTAATAAGCTTTTAGAATTCTACCATAAAGCAGAACCAAATCCACTCCATATCCCAGCAGCTATATCCACACCTTGTTCATAAACAGCCATCTCTTTTGTTTGGATATCATGCTGGACTGATTGGGAAAATGCCTTTAAAGTTATTAAAAGTTCTTTTTCCCAGCTGAGTCTACTCAGCACCATTTGATAGTTAAATCTATCAAAGGCTTTAAAATAGATGTTATGCCCATTAAGCCATGCTTAATTTATCCTTTTTCCTGAAGACATTTCTTATTTTGAGAATTTTATTCTTGGCTAGAGAGATTGGAGATGAAAAATAGTTTTATTTTTCAAACCAGAAAATTTGTCTTCTCTGTAATCTCTAAATTCCACTTGCCAAATAATTTCTTCCTTAGCTCATCTTTCTCTCACAGCATCATATCAAGTGCAGCTACAGAAGCTAATTGACACTTTGCACCATTTGGCTATAAAATCTACTAGCCCTGTCTATAAGTTTATTTGGTACATTTCTGTATTCTGTGACAGTTTTATCAATTGTTTTACAACTATATAACAGAGATCACCATCTTTCCAGCCTGCTATAACCATCTCCTCATCACTTTTCTAGCCTCTACTAACAGCTTGTTTGCCTTTTTTTTTTAATGCTATGCTAGAAATTCCTTTACCATTTTTTTACCCTTTACTTGCCATCTAATCCCAAAGCCGTTGCTACATGTTTAAGAATTCCTACTTCTGATACCAACTTCTATATCAGTTATGTTTTACTACATAATAAAGTACACCCACCAGAAACTGGCTGTAGGAAAAAAAGCATTTCTCTTTTAACTATAATTTTGTGGGTTGATGAACAATTCTGGTCTAGATTAGTGCTATGGGGAGCCAGATAGTCTATGATAATGCCTTACTTTTCTCATTGCTGAGACAAAATACCCAACACCCAAAGTTAAAGGAGGAAAGGTTTGTTTTGTCTCACAGTTTGAAGAGGTTTCAGTTCATGGCTGGCTAGCTCTAAGGCAGGGTGGCATGGCAAAAGAGAAATAGTTGATGGTGGGCAGAAGCCAGAAGGCATGAAGGCAGCAAAGTAGCAAGGAAGCAGCAGCAGCAGCCTGCTTCTGTCTTTCGGGCTACCTAGTCATTGGGTGGTGCCACTCACACCTAGGGTGGGCCTCCCTATTATCCACACCCAGAACTATGTCAAGCCATTCAGTGGACTAATTTAGTAATCACACACCCTTGATCCCAGCATCCCAGACCCTAGATCTAGCTACTTCTGAAAAGCCCCACCTGTGACCACATAGGACTTTGAGGGAACGTCCAGACACAAGCCATGAGACATAGCTTGCAAAGTTGGAACAGAGCTGATCTAGGACAGCTGGGTCTCTCCCAGTCCTTCTCACATTCTCAGGGAGACCAATCCAACATGTTCACATAACAACAGCTTCCACACACAGGCAAGGAGGGTAAGCTCTAGTGTACAATACTTTTTAAACCTCTGTTTGCATAACATTTGCTGACAAAAAAATTGGCCAAACAGCTCATATGCCAAGCTCATATTCAAGGAGCATAGAAATAAACAAATCTTCTTGGGAGAAGTAACCAATCCAAAGGGATAGGCACGTAAAAATGGGAATTATCACTGTCATCACAAACAATCTACCACTTAAGTAATAATTATAGTTTTAACATCAGAAAATACACATAAAGGTGCTAGACTGATTGATATACTAGATGCAGATAATTCACAAATGTTTAGAAAATTTAAAGGAGACAATGATCAGGATATATAACTTGCCAGAGACGACCACATGGCTTGTGCCTGATGAATAACCAGTGAACACATCCTCATCTATATGAACATCTCCAGAGAAGGAGTAGAGATGATGGTGAACTAGCAGAAGCATTAGAGAAAATCAAGCTTTCACTGAGAATGTGTTGTTTTAGAAGCTCCCACTGTACAAACTCAAGGAACTTAAACTCCAAGCAATATTAAGGGTACCTTGAAAGGAAAAGAAGGTGGCATTTCCCAAGATGACAATTTGAAGCTTAAGAACTGCAATACAGAGAAAACAAAATAAGTTAAAGGAAGTTGAAGACCCATCTCTCCTGACATCCTTAAAACATCAAGATTTTACATGCTCAAAAACCATGGGGGTGGTTCAGGTAATTTCTAACCTCCATTTGGGATTATATACTCCTCTGCCAACTCATTCCCAGAAGTTTCAGAAATGTGCTCTCCATTGCATTATGGGTATTGTCAAAGAGTAAAGTTTGGCACGAGGATCCCAACTGTGCTAAATCTCATAAGTGTCTGAGCAGGAGGCATAATATAATAGAATGCATAAGAATAATCCTCAAAGTGGGGGAAAGGCACCATTTGTAACAATGCTAAACAATGCTGTATTACATATTGCCATTTCTTTTGTATCCTTGCTACATGAGAAGACTAGAAGAAATACATGAAAACAACATTAGTTTGGGTTTTTGTATGTTTGGGTTTTTTTTTTTTTTGTACCAGGGATCGAACTTGGGTGCTTGTGCTTGCGAGGCAGGCAGCAGAACCACTGAGCTAAATCCCTGGCCCCAACATTAGTTATTTTTATTATTTGCACTCTAGTATTTTTTATTTTGCATATTTTGTCAGTTTTTTACCAAATAAAAGCAGATTACACATTCAAAATTATAATAGCAAAAATTAAAAACCAGTTCAATATTAAGTCATAATTAATTTGCTTCAAATATTTTATTCCAGAGGCAAGATGCAAAACACACATGCATGCATCAACCTGGAATTATCCTTTATATGGTTTAAATGCCACCCCTTTGACTGAATAAATAAACTGTCTTTCACCCAGGAATTTGCAGTGGGACAAGAAATTTTGTTTAACACTTTTATAAATGATTAGGTATGTAGGGAAACGTTTTTCAAGTTTGTAGATGACTCTGTAAAGTTTACTAAATAGAATTAAAATGGCAAGGGGATGGAAAGAATTTGCAGAATGGCCACACCATAGTGGGGCTTAAGTTAGAAAAGTGACTGATGAGTTTTAGGGTGAGGAAAGTTAAGGAAAAGTTGAGATGTCACTTACAGAATGTGGCTGCTGCCCTGGAAGAGATTCTAGGTTGGATAAAGCAGGTGGTGCTGATTGAATCAGGGTGGGTGTGTTTGTCTCACCATAAAACACATAAACAAACTGAGCAGGGCTGTATTTATTGGAGGCAGATAGAAATCTGAACTTTTAAAGAATTTTCTAGAAAGGTTTTTTTTCAGGGGAGAGGGTTGAACAAAATCTTTGTACAAATCTAAAATCAAATCCCTTCCTTTTATATTCTGTTTAATTCATGTTTTCTAAACAGCTGGGAAAAGAGATGAGGAAGAAAGTGACCAACCATATATTATATACCAAACTTAATAGATTACGATTGCCTTCCTTTCCACAACTTCGTTAACATCTGTTAAACCATAATGCCATTATTAAACATTTAGAGATTGAGACTGTAAAGCAGGGCTCATGGAAGAATTCCTCTACAGCCAAACATACTTGGAACCATTTGAACAAATTGTGGAGGGGTGGAGAAAAAGCAAGAATTATTCAGCCAAGCAGATTCTATAAAATCTGAGGAAACAATATCTCTTTTTTTGGTACCGGGGATTGAACTTGGGTCCTCATGCTTGCGCAGCAGGCAGCGAAACCACTGAGCTAAATCCCCGGCCCAATATAAAGAGGAGACTATATCAAACAACGAATCAACAGCTGAAAATGTCAGCCTTATATAATAAAGTTCACTATTTCCCTAATCGTGTTTTCTTTTACTTTGTATGTTTTAATCATTGCTGTATCTCCAGCCCCTGGAAAAAGAGATTGCATATAATTATGACTATTTAATACATTTTTGTTACGTGAATTAATGAATAAATTTTAAAAAGATTTTTGCATGTGAGACACTTACTGACTTAAAAGAGGTAGCTCCAGGGATCCATGGAACTAATTATTGGGTTCTCTCTTCAGAAACTTTGTATCCTTATCCTCCAGTCCTTCCAAATTCTATCATTCTTTAAGACTCCTATTGAGACCTATTTCTTTGTTTAAGGTTTCTTGACCATGCTGGGTTTCATTGGTCTCTCTATAAAACTTTATCAGCTTATCGTAGCTTGTTTATCTCTTTCCCATTATTTACTGTTGAGTCATATTTTTTCAACAGACAATAATTTTTTCTCACTTATTGAGAAAAAGATTAATAAGATACGAGCCTTACCCTAAATGGGACAGACTCATATATAAAGTGAATGAGATCAGAATGTCAAGTATTATACAAACTATGGTACATATTCGGGTTGGTCCTCCCAACCACAACTCCACCTTCCTCCTTCTCTGAAGAAGCTCATTCTAAGGTCCCAAATCTGAACTGGGCCATCAAATACACTAGCACGGTAGTTTAAAATGAATGTGAGGTGGTAATCATCTTCCTACCTTAATATGGACAAGCAAGGTCCTACAGATATGTTCATGGCGCTGAGATTCCACATCCCAGATCCCTCCTCTATGAGAGAAAGGCGCAGCAGCAGCAGTTCCTCATCTGTGGTTAGGAGCTATTGTGATGATACCGTCAAAACAGTCACCCAATGCCATCTTCTACCTTCTCTATTTCTTCTGTTCAATGGCATCCCATTCCCTGCACCAAAAAACCATTTGAAATTTTCTGTTCGGTGCTGTAACTTGATTATCTACATGGTTTGTTACAAATACAAAGAGAGTAGAGTGAGAAGACAGCACACGCTTCTCCCAGCGGTGAAGAGCAATTAGTAAAGTATTAATGGGAAAATAGTTGTTCCATTGTTGGGTATGAGGGGTGAAGCATTTAGTATAAACTGAGAACTTAGTTGTAATTTGTAAAATCCTAGAATTTCTATACCAGGAAATTTGAAGATTTACTTTTAACACAGAAAAAAGACTTAGAGAAGGAAAAGGGCTTTTTCTGAGAGCTGGAAATTGAGTCCACTGAGCAGGAGGGTCAGGGCAGAAGTGGAGCTGCTGATGTCTAATCCAGTGCTCATTCAGGTTAAACAAGCCTTTAAGGTTTACCAAGCAAAATTATCAGGAAGAACATAGAGGTGTTTTATTTCTTGTCTAAAATAAGCATTATAAGTGCCAATATGATGTTATAACTGTATTTCTGTCGATTACATAATAGCTGGAAATGAGCAGAACATTCTTTCATAGGAATTTTGAACCGAGTGGCCTCCATAACAATAGATGAGCGTCAAATTGTCCTAGCCACCATTGTTCCTCCCCTGACATTGCTGATTTTTAATAAACACTTATTAACTACCTCTGCTTCTCAGCTAATCCACCTACCTCTCAAAATCCAGCAGATCATCCCAGCTTTGCACCCAATCAAACCATTCAGTGAGGACAGAATTTATACCTGTGCATGTTCTGTACAGTTCCTACTAATGAATCGGCACAGCTCTTCAAGAAAACACACAGCTGAGTGTCCTCTGTGACACTCCGGGAGTCCATGCATAAAGATTTCTTTTAAAATGCTTCTCCTGCTATTTTGACTCTGAGATTTTTTAACTGTCTTCATTAGAAAAGTCAGCAGTATCATTTGCAAACATTTATCTCACTGAAAAGTAATGTAATCTTATAATGGCACATCTTATTTGTGGAAGAGATTTCAAAAGATTTCTTGATCTAGCATCCTGATATCAAAGAGTTTAGGTGTTATTATCTTCCTTTCACTGGGGAAAGGCTTATGGGATTAAATTTCTGTTCTAAGGTCATAAAATTAGAAGTAAGAACAGTGTCAGTCCCTGCATTTCCTGTCTTTACAAGTTGCAAACACACAGGAATATAGTCTTGAGTCCAGCCTTACCCAAATCCCTACCAACCTTAACTATGGTAGGCAGTACACTTGAAGGTTTGTCCTCAGTCCAAGCACCCTTTGCCAAGAGTAGGTCCCAGGTACCTGCATATCCATCATCTTTCGACTTCCTAATCCTTGCCATGACTACTGCACCCTGATTGGATGAGCCTCTGCCTTTCCCAATTTGCATTCCATCTCCTTGGTTATAACTGAAGCCTTACCCAAGCCTCAGTCAGCCTTTGGGCTTAGAGGGAGGAATAGGTAACCCGGACATCACTACATTATTCCAATATTCCAGAGGCTACATTTTTCCCCCTGGTGCTCCAGTTCTGATATGGCTGTTGCTCCAAGCAAAAGGAATCTTCCAGAAGTATGACACTGCCCCTGAAACTTGGAGTGTGAAAGGTATCTGGCTAGAATTCTGGCAAGCCAAGCTGAGTTGTAAAATGTCCTATTAACATGCAAGGGGTAATATTTAAATTTATTTTTATTATATTAATTTTTTTAAAAAATTCATATTTGTGTACTAGCAAAGTAGTTCATATAAAAATCCAATATATATATATATATATATATATATATATATTTGTATTAGAAATACATGCTGCAAAATATTGAATGATCATAAAATTTTGCTGCAAAAAATTACTGATCATGCACTTTTGGGGAGCACACTTTAGGAATATATGCAGTAAGGTCCAATCTGCCTGAGTGGACTCTTTTGGATATTTTTAGACTGTAAGCTCCGCAAAGGTATCAGCAACATCCTCATACCCACCATGATACCCAGCACATACTAGTTTTTCAATATACATTTATTGAATTACTAAATTATTGGATGAAAAGTAATAAATCCAAACAGTTACCATTTACATTTAGATACTGTGAGGGGTTTAATTGTGCATCTACTTGGAGCTTTGCAATGTGACCTTATTTGGAAATAAGGTTTTGGCATCCTTGAGTAAGAATTGAGATAAGATCATAATGGAGAAGGGATGCACTCGAAATCTGATGAGGTTGTCACGCTTAGAGCCATGGCAGGATGTGCAGAGGTGTAGAGAAACAGGTCACATGGAAATAGAGGCAGCCACAGGTGGAAGCGAGGCAACTAAGCCACGGGCCAGAGAATGCTTCTGGCCACCAGAAACCGGAAAGCCAAAAAAGAATCCTTCCCTAGGGCTTCAGAGGGAGCACAGCTCTGTTGACAACTTGATATGGCACCTGTGGCCTCCAGAACCAGGAGAGTATCAGTTTCTGACATTTGAAGCCACCAGTTTTTTGGTAATGTAATAAGACAGCCCTAGAAACTAACCTGGGTGCTGTATTTTAGATCCCAGACCTCTTTCCTGAGTAAGTTTGTCCTATTAGACCTGAATCACCAGCCCTTTTCCAATGGTCTACTGTAACAAACTCAACACACCTCCCAGTGAAGGCCATTACTGATATAAAAGGAACTCAAAGCTCGGTCCCCAGACTTCTGCAGAGCTGTCTATCCCCTACATATTACCATTTACTCTCAGAGAGCTTATCTGACAAGGAAATGTTCTTAGAACTTCTAAGGTGTGGATATATACCCCATTAATTATGACATAACCATTCACTCTTTGCTCTGAAATTGTTTATGAGGGTCATCATCTTGCCTCTCACAGATGCTGGTTTAAGTCAGTTCATAGCAATCATGAGACATGTTATAGTTTTATTTAGGTAGCTCATCTACTGGTCTAGTCAAAAACCAGAGACTAAAGTTGGCTGACCTTTGCCTTCAATGTTACTATACTCTTACTATGTGTACATATCTATATAATTTTTTTTAATCTAGCTAAATTATAAGACAGTCAATTCTTTAAAACCTTCAACAGGAGAGCAAATTTCTTTCTAATTGTGGCAAAATGTTTTAGTTTACTATTCATCTCTCTAATTAGTGTATGCCAGAAAATTAATTTCCTTTCAATGGTAACCAAAAATGAATTTCATATACTTTAGAGATAACTTATAGGAGCTTATCTCTAACCATCCAGGCACTCAAGTCCTGTTATAACTGTGTCTCCTGATTTAAAAGGAAAATTAGCACTCAGAAGAGTTCCCTTTGGATATAATAATTCTTTTGCTTTTTGTTATTAGTTACCATTGATGTGATTGGAGCTATCATTAATTCTTGATCTTGAGCTTACTTACAGCTCCCTTTGATTCTGCGCATCCAGGAAGAACATGATTGCTGATATGAGTCAGAATTCTGCAGTCATAACTGGGTCACTGCTGGTGACATTGAGGCGGGGGTACCAAGCCAGGCCAAAGAATTCCAATTTATAAATCACAAGATTTTAAAAGAAATAAAGAAACAAGAAGGTGTCATCCCAAACATTAAGAAGTAGGAGGGCTCAGAAATGAAACTCTGATGAAGATGATCATAAGTGATCAGCCAAGATGAAATCCACAAGCATGCAGTGAGCACCGTAAGAGCCAAGCAGGGCTGAAAATGAGTAAGCCGTGGAGTCCTGAGCCATAATCTAGTGAACACTTAGGAACTCGTTGAAAAAGAAAAAAAAAGAGTAGGAATCTTAAGAAACCTCTGTGTCTACACATGGTACAATTTCTTGAACTCAGCTATAAAAGGAAACTCCAGGGAACAAGCCTTAGATGTATTTATGGGGCCCAGAGTAACTTGAGTGCATTTTTAAATACACATAAAACGTTCTCAGCAAATGATCATGTTTTGGTGTGTTTTACTTAACCTATGAATTAATAATATGTGAACAAATGGACCATAAAACCAAAATGGTTATCACATTGGAAGAGCCAAGAACAAAGGACAGCTAAACATAGCGGAAGGAAGGCTAATATCCAGATGTGACTTTAAAAACAAACACACAAAAAGACTAAAAACTGTAAGAAGAAGGTGGTTAACATGGTATCTTGGAGACAGTTACAAGCAGAGGCCTCAGGGGAGCCCCCATTATCTCTGCAGGGTTCAGGCTGACTGGGAGGCATTGGAGGACAGCTGAGCAGATGGGCTGACCTGGACGGGTCCTGCAGAGAAGCCCAGCAGGTCAGATTCTAGGAATCTGTATGAAGCATGGCTTAAGTCAATCTTTTTATCAATCCATGGAAAAAATTCTATGAAATCTGATAATATCATAAAACTATGGAGCAAAGCAAAGATTCAAGTATCAAATGATGGAGAAAATTAAAATGTATGATGATTGGCCCAGCAGGTATGTACAACCATATACAAAGCACTATGGTTTGCATGTCCCCATCAAAATACATGTTGAGATTTAAGCCCCATTATGAGCTGTTAAGAGAATGGAAATTTAATTTAACTCTAGTATATGGAGGTAGGCCTGTTGAGAGGTAATTAAAGTTAAATATACCTTCAAGGGGTGGACTGATACAATGGGCCTGTGGCTATTCAAAAAGAGGAGAGAACTGAGTTAGAACATGCAGTCCCTCTTGCCATATGACGCTCTGCACTATTTGGGACTCTGCCAAATGCCCACATCAAGAATCTCACCAGATATGCTCATAGGATCTTGAACTCACCAGTCTTCAGAACCTTGAGCCAAATAAACTTCTTTTCCTCGAAAATTAATCACGTATAGGCAACAAAAAACGGAAACAAAGAATAATGATTCATTTTGGGTTTAAAAAAATCAATCACGAGAACACGCTGAATCAGCCCACTGCAGACAGGCAGATTTGCTTACGCCCTACCGAGGTCCCCAGTTGCGCGGAAAACGCGGAATCAGCCCGCTGCACACAGGAGGGCCTGTGCACGCCCTGCCGAGGTCCTGAGTCACACAGAAGACACTGAGTCACCCCGCTGCAGACAGGCAGCCACCTGGTTCCACACTACAAAGACGCAGAGGACACCAGACCACCAGACCAAGGTACTGAGTCCCGCTGTTCCCGGCCCAGAGGTAGGGACTTCTGAGCCACCGTCCCACTGCTCCTGGTCCAGAGGAAGGGGCTTCCTGGTCACCATCCCTCCCGCTGCTCCCAGCCCAGACGAAAGGGCTTTTGGGCCACCTTCTGTCCCGCTGCTCCTGGCCCAGAGGAAGGGGCTTTCAGGCCACCATCCCTCCCACCACTCCCGGCCCAGAGGGAGGGGCTTCTGAGCCACCATCCCACTGCTCCTGGTCCAGAGGAAGGGGCTTCCCGGCCACCATCCCTCCTGCTGCTCCCAGCCCACAGGAAAGGGCTTTTGGGTCACCATCCCTACCGCTGCTCCCGGCTCCTGTCCCACCTCTCCCAGCTCAGAGGAGGTAATCCGTGCAGGCGCTAACAGGCCCCCGCCCCGGTCAAAATGAGAAAACACATAAATAAGTCTCAAAACCAGACTTCCAGATCACCTACAGCAACCCCAAAGGGAAATAAGATGGAACCCTCTGATACTCAACCACCTGGACCCACTGAACTGGCAACAAAAGGGGATCTGGAAAAAGTGAAATCAGAAATAATTTCTCAGATAATAGGAGAAATTGTGCCCCTAGTGCAAGACATGATTAATAAATCTAGAGAGGAGCTCAGGAACATGATGGAATCCCAACATAAAAAACAAATGGAATCCATAAAACAGATGCAAATAGATTTCCAGGACATGAAAAACTCCATTGAAAGTCTACACAGCCAATGTGAGGACAGAATTTCAGATATAGAAGATAAGATTGCAATTAGTGACCAGGAAAAGAAAAAGTGCTTCAAAATTATAAGGGAACATGAGAAATCAATCCAGCAGCTGCTAGATGATGCAAAGAACAATAACATAAGACTGATTGGGCTCAATGAAGAAACAGGAGAGAGTGGAGATGACATAAAAAATCTCTTCACAGAAATAATGGCAGAAAACTTCCCAAGCAGGGGAAAAGAGCTTGACATACAGATAAGGGAGGCATATAGGACTCCAAATAGCCTTGATCAAAAAAAATCTACACATAGGCATATAATTGTTAAGATTCCAGAAACACAACAGAAGAACAAAGTTCTAGAAGCAGTCATAGAAAAGAAACAAATCACATACAAAGGAAAGCCCATCAGAATCACAGCAGACTTCTCAACACAAACCAGCAAGGCAAGAAGAGCTTGGAGTGACATATTCCAAGCCCTAAAAGAAAACAGCCTCCAACCCAGATTGATGTACCCTGAAAAACTATCTTTCAAAATGGATGGAGAAATAAGATACTTTCATGAAAAAGAACACCTTAGGAACTTCGTGAATACCAAACCAGCACTCCAAAGAATTTTACACAATATCCTAGGAACAGACATTGAGGATCACAACCCCAGGAAGCAAAGCAGAATGAACCCATCTGGCATGACCAGAAATTAAATGGAAAGGGGGAGAATCCAACAAAAAGAAAAAGTCATGGCAATGACAAGTCAATACATTTCAGTTATAACCATCAATGCTAATGGTCTCAATTCACCAGTCAAAAGAAATAGACTGGCAGAATGGGTCAAGAAGCAAAATCCAGCAATATGCTGCATACAAGAAACACACTTAATTCAAAAGGAAACTCATAGACTGAAAGTGAAAGGGTGGAAAACAGTACTCCATGCAACAGGAACCCAAAAAAAGCAGGAGTAGCTATCCTCTTTGCAGATCAAGTAGATTTCAAATCAACCCTGATTAAGAGAGATGAAGAAGGACACTATATCCTTGTAAAGGGAAGAATCCAAGAGGAAGAGATGACAATCATAAATATCTATTCACCAAACACTAGTGCACCCAACTATATAAAACAAATACTAATGGACATGAAAAGTCATACATGCACTAATACAATGTAGTGGGGGACCTCAACACCCCACTGTCACAAATAGATAGATCAACTAGACAAAAAATAAGTAATGAAATACTAGAACTCAATGGAACTCTTGAACAAATGAACTTAACAGATGTTTACAGAGTCTTCCACCCCACAAAATCAGAATACACATTCTTCTTAGCTGCACATGGGTCATTCTCCAAAATAGACCACATAATCACACATAGATCATGTTTAAGTAAGTGCAAAGGAATTGAAGTTATCCCCTGTATATTATCAGACCATAGTGCAATGAAATTGGAGATCCATAGTAAAAGAAACTTTAAAAATGTCATAAACACATGGAAATTGAACAACACACTTCTGAATAACCAATGGGTCACAGAGGAAATTAAAGAAGAAATCAGACAGTTCCTTCAATTAAATCACAATGACAATACAACATATCAGAATCTATGGGACACAATGAAAGCAGTCTTATGAGGGAAATTTATAGCAGTGAATACGCATATTAGGAAAACAGAATGAGCCCAATTAAACAACCTGATGCTGAACCTCAAGCTTCTAGAAAAAGAAGAGCAGGACAACCCCAAAGCTCATACAAGGGAGGAAATGATAAAGATCAGAGGAGAAATCAATGCAATGGAGACTAAGAGAATGATACAAAAAATCAATGAAGCCAAGAGTTGGTTCTTCGAATGAATCAACAAAATTGACAAACCTTTAGCCAACCTTATCAGAAAAAGGAAAGAAAAGGCCCAAACCCATGCAATTAGGAATGAAAAGGGTGAAATTACAACAGACCCAGCAGAAATCCAGAGGATCATCAATACCTACTTTCAGAACCTATATGCCAATAAGATGGATAACACAGAAGAAATGGACAGATTCCTAGATGCATATGAATTACCAAAGTTGAACAAGGAAGACCTAAAAATTCTGAACAACCCAATATCAACCAATGAAATTGAAAATGTAATTAAAAACTTATCAACTAAGAAAAGCCCAGGCCCTGATGGCTTCACTGCTGAATTCTACAAGACATTTAGAGAGGAACTGCTGCCACTACTGTTTAAACTCTTTAATGAAATTGAAAGGGAAGTAATACTCCCAAATTCATACCTGGAAGCAAGCATCACCTTGATCCCCAAAGCAGAGAAAGACCCAACTGAAAAATAGAACTACGGGCCAATCTCACTAATGAACATAGATGCAAAAATCCTTAATAAGATAAGGGCAAACAGAATGCAGAAGATCATCAAGAAGATCATACACCCTGATCAAGTGGGATTCATCCCAGGGATGCAGGGATGGTTCAACATATGCAAATCAATCAATGTAATACACTATATCAATAGAGCCAAGGACAAAAACCATATGATTATCTCCATAGATGCAGAAAAAGCATTTGACAAAATCCAACATGCATTTATGATAAAAAAAACCCTACAAAAATTGGATTAGATGGACTCTACCTCAAACTGATAGAAGCCATCTATGAAAAACCAACAACCAATATCATACTAAATGGTCAAAACTGAAATCCTTCACACTCAAATCAGGAACAAGATAAGGATGTCCACTGTCACCACTCTTGTTCAATATAGTTCTGGAAACATTAGCCACAGCAATTAGACAAGAGAAAGAAATAAAAGGAATAAAGATAGGTAATGAAGAAGTCAAATTGTCATTATTTGCAGATGACATGATACTCTATATAGAAGACCCCAAGAACTCCACCAAAAGTCTTCTAGATTTAATAACCAAATTCAGTCAAGTAGCTGGTTACAAGGTCAACACTCAAAAATCAATAGATTTCCTCTACACGAATGACAGACTCACTGAGAGAGAAATAGGGCAAATAATTCCTTTCACAATAGCATCCAAAAAACTGAAATACCTAGGAATCATCTTAATGAAAGAAATCAAAGACCTCTTCTCTGAAAACTATGGCACTCTGAAAAGAGAGATTGAAGATGATATCAGAAAATGGACAGACATCCCCTGCTCCTGGGTAGGAAGGATTAATATAATGAAAATGGCCATACTTCCAAAACTGTTATATAGATTTAATACAATTCCAATTGAGATCCCAGCAGCATACTTCATAGACCTTGAGAAAACAATCCAAAAATTCATTTGGAACAAGAAGAGACCCAGAATAGCAAAAGCAATTCTAGGTAACAGAGACATGACAGGGGGTATCACAATCCCCAACCTGCAGCTATACTACAAAGCTACTGTGATAAAAACAGCATGGTACTAGCAAAGAAACAGATTTGAGGACCAGTGGAAGAGATTAGAAGACACAGAAACAACACCAGACACACTCAGCCATCTCATCTTCGATAAAGGAGCCAAACACCCTCACTGGAGGAAAGATAGCCTCTTTAATAAATGGTGCTGAAAAAATTGGGCTTCAACTTGCCAAAGATTAAAACTAGACCTGTATCTCCCACCATGCAGTAAACTAAAATCAAAATGGATTAAAGATCTAAATATTAAAATAGAAACTCTGAACCAGTTGGAAGAGAGGTTAGGTAGAACCCTTGAAGACATCAGTGTAGGAAAAGATTTTATGAACAAAACCTCACTTGCCCATGAACTAGCACAAACAATCAACAAGTGGGATCTCTTCTTATTAAAAGGCTTCTGCACAGCAAGAGAAACCACCAGCAGTGTGAAGAGACAACCCACAATGTGGGAAAAAATCTTCACCTGCTCTTCCTCAGACAAAGGTCTACTATCTTGAATCTATAAAGAATTTTAAAAGATCAGACCTCCCAAATTTAAAGACCCAATCCAAAAATGGGTATCTGAAATGAACAGACATTTCTCAGACAAGGAAGTAGAAATAGCAAATAAATACATGAAAAAATGTTCAACATCACTGGTCATTCAAGAGATGCAAATGAAAACAACGCTGAGATTCCACTTCACTCCAGAAAGAATGGCTGCTATCATGAAATCAACCAATAACAAATGCTGGTGGGGCTGTGGGGAAAGAGGAACTCTGCTTCACTGCTGGTGGGAGTGTAGACTGGTGCAACCACTGTGGAAATCAGTATGGAGATACCTCAAAGAACTAGGACTGGAAGCCCCATCTGACCCCATTATTCCACTGCTGGGGATCTTCCCCAAAGAATTAAAAGAATCATACCACAGTGATATATGTGCACCCATGTTCATAGCAGCACAGTTTGTAATAGCTAAAACTTGGAAACAGCCGAAGTGCCCATCAACTGGAGACTGGATAAAGAAAATGTGGTTTTTTTATAAAATGGAGTACTACTCAGCCATAAAAAATTAGAAATTAGAGACATTTATAGCTAAGTGGATGCACATTGAGGTGATACTCTTAAGTGAAATAAATAGGACACATGTGTAATTACCGAATAGCTTCTCTGGTGTGAGAAACTGAAAGTGTAAATAAGAACTAAATGTATAATAGGTAATGTGAAATAGGAAGAAAAGGGGCAAAGGGGAAGGAAGTGGGAGGGCTAGGGGAAAGGATAGAAGGGAATGGGATTAATATGAGAAAATGGAAAAATAGGAACAAAATCTTTGTAAATGGGGAGGAATGGAGGGGTTGAAGGGAGGGCTGGGCAAGGGTGAAAAATAAAAACCAAGAGAGACTATGTAAAGGTGCAAATTTCCAATGATGAATGTCATTATATTGTATACCCAAAATGTACCAATGAGTAGAATGAATAATCGACTATGCAAAATAGGAAGAAAAGGTCCAAAGGGGTAGGGGTAGTGGGAGGGGCAGGGGAAAGGAAAGAAGGGAAAGGAAAAATGATGAGAAATGGAAAAAATGGAAATAAAGTCTTTGTAAATAGGGAAGGATGGAGGGGGTGAAGGGAGGGCTAGGAATGGGGAAAAAAATAAGAACCAAGATGCGTTATGTAAAGGTACAATTCCCAATGAGAAATGTAATTGTGTTGTATACCTACAATGTACCAATAAAAGAATTTAATACAAAAAAAAAATCAATCACACTAGTACAGAGTGAGTGATCCAGTTGCTAGACATTCATGTTGCTTTTTATTTTTCACTTGATCCAAAGCCTCTCTATAATATAAGTGCCTGCTTATACACACTACCATCTAAGTCTACATGTAAAAAAAATACTAAATGCCCAATTTAAAACCCTTTTATTATGTAGTTTCAGATTCCATACGGACCACTGTGCCATGCTCTGAGTTTATTCTGGAGGATCCAGAGAATGATCTAAAAGCAAGGAAATGGAAAAGTTTTACCCAGAAAAGGAATTTATTGAGGGAATCAGCAGTGACATCAAATAACAAAAGATATCATATATAGGAATAATTTGACTAATTATGAGATTATAAATGTTAGCAGGAAGACAATGGGCAGAAGTATAGAAGGGCAAGCTTCAGTTGTGTATAATGAATCATTCTCTCATTAGAGCTCCTCAACAGTGTTCTGCTTGCCTCAGAAATACGTGAGCTCTGTGTCACCCAGAGCATATGACCCAGGTCCTTAGTCACTAGAAGGTGATCAGTGGATGGTCAACCCTTTCCATTTCTCTCTGCCCCATGGTAAAGAGAGCAAATAAAAGCGACAATGTGGAATAAGAAAAGCATAAACCCATATACATCTCATCTTTGTAATGTCACATATCCCTTGAGACCTAGGCAAAACTTTTAAAACCTACGAATATGTTACTTTTTCAAGAAAATTCAATAGCTTGTATAATGCATCTGTTACATAATGGATGCTGAATAAATCATACAAAATATATAATTATTGTGATATTATACAGCCTCTATAGAGAGAGAGACTGGCAAATAACACCACTAATAGAGGAAAAAGGAAACAGAGAAATCAAGAAATGTTCTTGGTGCCTTTCTGAACCTGCATCTGTGAGGAGGTAGTTACAGGTCACCCTCTGATCATCTTTTGCTTAATCAAGTGATCTTCTTCCTGCAAAACCCATTTGCTTGAATTAAAATATTCATACTTCACAGATGAGTCAGATTTCTGGTAGAAATAAAAGCAAAGCCAATAAATTAATCTTCAAAATTTTAGTTTCAGACAAGTACCTTAACTATAATGATATAAAATATACACAATTTAGAGTGGGCATATTTTATTCCTTAAATGTTTTTCCCAAAAATATTATCTAAAGAAGAGTCCTTTTCAGAAAGAGAAATTGATCATTTAAAATAGCCTTCAGAAGTTAACTCATGGAAGTTCATGCTTGATCAATAACTGTGGGAATTGCTCTTTTAATTTTTCTGTAAAAAACCCACAGTTTTGTACGTTAGCTTCTAGACTAATTTTTAAAATTCAATGAAATGTTCTTCAGGTGTTACTGAATTAAGACTGGCAATTAATAGTTACCTTAAGTACAAGTGAAATTGTGCTGGGTTTTCTCATTTTGAAGTTGCCCAATAAATCACAACTAAAACATTCATAACAAAAGCATTCATTTTAGAAAGAAACTTGCTTGAACACAGTACTAGGGGGAAAACCCCCCTGAATTACCCTAGTGATGGTGGAGAGGGTAAACATAGCTTTACTTGGAGAACTTTATAAAATAGACCAAAATTATGCACAAAAATTATTTTGAAGTAACTTCAAACTTTTTTTCAGAAAGTTTTTTTCAGTTTTGAGAACAGATGAAAGACATTTATAATAATAAAGGCAAATAGCTGTCACCTGATCTGTGAACTCTGCCAAGTCTAAGATGTAGGTGAAACTAGTATAATTAGAATGAGTCCCTGGATTATTAGCAAATACAGGCAACAGTAGAGATGAAGTGATGCAAAGAAATTAGAAATATAATCCGAACAATGATCATCAGAGACAGGCATACGGGAAGAAAATAAAGAGGGAAGGTGCAGGCAGGAGGGGAGCATGGGGGTGAGGGGGAAGTAGAACAGTGACATTTGGTGATGAACCATATGTGCGTGGTTTGAAAGACATGACTGAATTGTTTTTGGTGCAGTATTATTCTGACATTTAGAATGAGGCAATTTTCCATTTCCATTAATGTACTGCCAAATAGAAGGGGAACTGTCGCGAATTAAAGACTAAAGAAAGCTGTTCCTCAAAGTTGTATTAAATCATTGCTGATGAACTCATTAAGAACAAATTAACAAGGTAAATTATACTAGGAATATCCAGCAAGAAACCCCAAGTGAAATGGTACAACTTCACCAGTTTCTAAGCCTCCAACCAACATAAAGCAAAGCCAGCCGTGACGTCAAAGTGCGAGAACTCCCTTGGTATCTACAAAATGTCTTAGCATCCTCAGGAAGGACTCAGGATTGCTACAGAGATGAGAGAAAATATGATACAGTGTCTCGGTAGATGTTAGAGGAAGTTACTCCCACCCCTTACCTAACCTATTTTTCAAATAAAAAAACAGGCTAACATTTTCTTATGAAGCAAGATAAAGGCAAAGTTAGATTGTCTATGGTCCAGGTTACACAACAAGCCCATATTTTCAGTTGTCAGCATAGAGAATGTTATTTTACCTGAAATTAGGTATCTTTACCTTTCTCAGATGGGGTCTGCAAACCTCCCTCTGTGGTCTTCAAACCCCCCTAATTTGATTGCAACTTTTAAATGGAGGACCTGCAAAGCAACCTTTATTGTGTTCTTGGTCTCCAGATCCCAAGACCAAACCCTCCAAGGAGGCCAGCCCTTTGTCTGTCTAGTTACAGAACAGCTCCAATTCTCCACTTTGGGTGTTACTGTCAACATTGCAGTTTTAGGGGTTGTAGATATCCCTAAAACACAAAACAGGCACCCGTGGAATAGATATCCCAACCTCCATGGTCGTGGTCTACATTTTCTTGTGTTTAGTTCATACTGTAGAGCTCAACTATGAAATCCTGGACACTTTTGACTGATGATGTTTTCCCATCTCACATGTTCTTCATTGATATTTTATTAGATCCTCTCCATAGTGAAAATAGGGAACTTGAGATATCTCCATGACAACCTGCATCTAGGCTCTAAGCTATGTATTTTTCTTCCCCATAGTATTCCTAATGCCTACTATGTTTTAGAAGCACAGATGGCATATAATAAGTGTTTTTATTTGAATAGAGGGACTAATACAAAGTTGTGTTTTTAAACTACGGTCCTTATACAGGAATATCCCCACATATCAAAAAAGGATCCTTTGAATTTCCTAGAACTAATGGGTTCTCATTTGAGATCAACACAGAGAAACCATGTCTGACATGTGAATTAATATTCTGTATTTTCCCTAATTTCTTTCAGTCATTACCGTAAAGCTCAACTCCTCAGAGGTAATTCTTTTGAAATATATTACTATGTGTGTTAATATTCACTTATTAGAATCCTGTTAAAACTGTAATTTCAATTGGGTTCATTTTCAATGACTTTGAGTCATTCACATTGTTGTAGCATTTTAAACTTCATGATCTCAAAGTTCATTTACCTGTTATTTATTTCTAATGTAGGTGAGGATGGAATTATTGTTCTCATTATCTGAACAGAAAAATAAATACTTATAAATGGTTTTTCATAAATCACACAGCCAGGAGAAATTTGTGATTAGCATTAAATTCATTATACTTCTTTTTCCAAGAGATCATAACATGTCTTTCCCTTTGCTTTTTTAAAAATTTTATTTTCTTCTATAATTTTAGTCTTCCTCTAGAAACTTCTACTTATTCAATATTAAATGGAACTGCACATATGAACTGCTTCACCCACCAACTCAAGTTCAAAGTCATGGATATAGCCTATTGATATTAATCCATTGTAAAAACAGGGAAGTGGGAGGGGTAGGGGAAAGGAAAGAAGGGAAAAGGGCTGGAGATTTAGCTCAGTGGTTCCACCACCTGCCTTGCAAGTGCAAGGTCCTGCCTTCGATCCCTGTACCCCAAAAACAACAAAGGAAGGAAAAGAAAAAATACGAGAAAAGGAAAAAAAGGAAACAAAGTCTTTGTAAATAGGGAAAGAAGAAGCGGGTGGAGGGAGGGCTAGGAATGGGGAAAAAATAAGAACCAAGATACATCATGTAAACATGCAAGATCCCAATGATGAATGTAACTGTACTGTATACCTAAAATGTACCAATAAAGTTAATGAAAAAAATAATAAAACAGGTTTTACTTAAGTCAACCAGAACCAGAAATAAGCTTTGATGAAAAGTTTGAATCCTATATAAGAAATATATTAAAAGTTACAGCTCTTCTAAATTAATTAAAAGGATTACTGTCCAGCCATTCCCATATTGAGACTGTTGCATGGAAAATAATTATGCATTATGCATGGACATGTTACCCTAAATTTCTCTATGAATCTTGCATATAAATTCAATATGTCATTTCAAAACATATGAAACCAAGACAAACCACCTCTGCCTCTTAAATCAAACAATTTCATTTGTTTTTGCTGTGGCTCATGGTTGCAACCTACTGATTTGATAATTATACTCACAGAGAAACCGTCCTAAGAAGGTACCAGAGAAGAAACAAAAGATTTTGTTTGCTGCTATTTTTCAGAGCTTTAAAAAATACAATAATTTGTCTGATAGATAAACCAAAAACAAGTTTGATAGAACAAAAAGGATTTAGGTAGAATGAACCAAGTCAACTCATTTGAAGATGCTCTGGCCTAAGGGTGCATTTTATCAGTTTCATTCCTTGCCAGTACAAGGTCAAGTCTCATCTTGAAATCAGGATGCCTCATTTGTAATTTAAGTAAAAGCCACCAAGGACCATATATCCTCTCCTGGACTCCTTGGGGCTGAGTGCCATGCTCTGTTAGTCAGCTAAGCACAGCACAGTGCAGGCCCCGATAACCCAGGATACATACATTTCCAATCAGCACTGCCTAGACTCAGGCTCACAGGAGGTGTATGGGGTCTGCACAGGGCCCTCTCCAGTCATCTGGCTGTATAAACACCATCTCTATCAGTTGAACACCATGATTAGAGCCTTCGCTGATGTCCCCCATGACACCTTCCTCCCTCATTTACATCAGTATTTGCCTGCTTCACCACAGTAGCACTCACAATTTTTAAAAACAGAGCAAAGGTACTGGAATTACTTTTAATTTTTTAAAAATACAGTCTTTGCCACCAAGAAGTATGAGAAGGGCAGATTTATAGGCAGAGAAGTGGTTTTTTTCTTACATTATGAATGTAGAGAGGCTCTCCTCTAAAACTGAGCTAAGATTCTATGAAATAAAGAATGAAATATTTTTACCTTAATCTTCATGGAAGCCCTAAAACTCTAATCCTCCTAGGGTGTGTTAGTAGCAAATATACAAAGAGAAAAATGGAGGAAATGTGTCCCTGGCTTCTTTGGGTCCCCTACCCTATTCCCTTCAGACCAATTGACAAAGTTTGTCTTCTAACACAATTATATTCTATGGGTCTTGAAATTTTGATATAGTAAATATCACCTTCTACTTCAACGTAGTCTTCAATCTTCTTAGTGATAAGAATCCTCAAATGCCACTCATTTATTCTTATTCCAGTGTCTTTGTCAAGTCATAGCTAGTTTCATGATAACTGATTATCACCTTTGATGGGGTTTGGTGGTCTAACTTTGAGCTTCTCTGCAGAAAAATGAATTTTCTCTAATTTTATGTTTGGGGAATCTTGATTTACTTTTGACATAAATTGCTGTAATCTTAAACTGACTTTGGCAAGTAGTTCTTCTATGGCACTTCTCCAAACACAAATATTCCTACGGAAAGTCCTTCTCCATGAGGGGACTGCATCTTGACACTTTATCACCTGAGACTGATGAATCCCCTTCTAGATATTTTATTCATGTCTTTTGATAACTACTACTAAATTCTTTCCCCAGACTTGGCTTCTCTTACACCATTAAGACAATCCCACAGCCAATTCTCTAGCTTCAGGCTCTATATCTTCTAATCCATGCATGCCATCTCTGCTAAAATAAATCAGATTTAACATTCCCCAAATCTTTGCATTAGCTTTTCAAAACTTCCTCCCATTGCCAAGACATATACAAGTGAAATTACTCCTTTCTGCTTTGTATTTGCAGCACACTTTCATTTACCCGCCACCTCATGCCATTTCCATGCTTCTCATGGCAGCAGAGATCTGAAAGTTACATCACTAAAGGTCAGAGAAAACCAACCAAATTGCTTATTATCTGTAAGTGTAGTAAAAATGAAACTGCCCTTCCTTCTTTCAGCTCCTCTGAAATTCAAGACTTTGTCCTTTAAATAAATCTCCCATTCCTCTTTCTAGATTTGCTTGGATAAGCAACAAGGCAAATGAAAAACCCATATCAGCATCCTCAGCACACTAGCAATGGATGTGGTATGCTCAGATGCCTCCAGAAGTTACCCCAAAGGAACGAAGTTCAAAAAGATGGAAAGTACAGTTGTTGGGATTGGAGAAACTTGAGTCTGAATCTCAGTTTTGCTGCTTACCAACTCCGTGATATTTTGGCAAGTACAAATATGAGGGGGGGACAATTTTTCTTTCTAAAATGAAAAAATGATAAGAAAGCTCTCTTTTTAGGTGACATGTTACATGTGAAGCACATTTAGCATATTACCCTCCACATAAGAAGTACAAAAAATATTATCTAGCAATGAAACTTCATATACTACATTTCAGCATTAACTGTGGATCTAAAGTCATGCTATACTTTAGGACAATACAAGATATAATGAGCAAAAACGCTTCCAAAGGAACATATTCAAATTATATATTTATAATTAGAACATCATGGAACCTTCTATCATTGAAAGAGAGTAACTAGTTGTCCAGGTGCCACAGTTGGCTTGTTCTATGGGATCCATAGGAACTCAAGCTGCCTGGCTGGTACTGAGGTGCTGTTCTGTTGTTCTCCAACTGGAAGTGATCAACTCTTCTCAGAAAGTTAATACTAATTTTCATTTCCAGAAGAATGCATTTTGGGAAAAATAGAGTCTCATTCTGTTTGCTTAACCTGGAAAGCCAACTGAGTTGCTCTGAGAAGAAAAATGTTTGAGTGTAAAATGCCCATCAGGTGCCAAGACAATTCTAGTTATAACAAATATCTATGGTACATTATACTCCTCCACTCAGTACAGACCTTTGTCACATAAGAGAGTAATTTCCTCTCATTGAACTTCCTCTTTGTTGTTATTACTGAGCACTGTTAATTAAACATTCTTCCTGATTCTGTTTGGCAGCTGCCACTGTTCTCAGAAACCATTCACAGACCTGTGTATTATTATCCTAATCCCCTGTTATAAAGAAAACTACTTAATGCCAAAAATCAGAAACACATATTTAAAAGGCTTTACATTTGCTTTTATTAGAATGACTATTAATTGTCATATCAGGGGGTGTGGAGGGTCTAATTCTTTAAGACACTAGGACCTCTGCTAAGTTAAAATAAGCATGTAATTTTGAGTTCTACTTGAGTTATATTCAGCCTATGTGTTAACTTCAACATGGCTCGGGAAGCATTCACTGCACTGAATATTCATATGGCGTGCATGATACAGACACTGAACCCAATTTAGTAAATGAATACTTGTAATTTCGCTAAAGCCCCGCCGAGAGATTATTATGCAGATTTATGAAGGAATATCACTGAAGCAATTCTTGGCTATGTCTTCAGTCACCAAGGACTCAAAAGTGTGTAAACCTCAAATAATTCCCTACGCATTTACAGCAACCGGTTTCAGCTTCTGAACTTTTCTGACATTACCTCGCACTCTGTTTCATCTCTAATTTTCCCTTCGATATTCTTGCCCTTGAGCAAAAAGCCAGCATCATAACACCTATGAGCACTGCCAAGTTCCTCCTGACAATATCCTGGCTGCCATAATGCCAGCAATCTGTTCCAATCCTGTCACTGCAAAATCTCATTAAAGGCACCAGGATGCCTGGTCACAAGTCTATAGGTACACAGATCAGGCTTACGTTTCCAAGAGTGGCTTTGCCTTGTGCTGGGTTTCCTGAGGGCTTCCAAGTAATCACATGTGGACTAAGAGCTGGGCTCTGAGAGGCAAACTTAGTGTCAGTGGTACGGGATAGAGACCTGCCATTCCTGTTCTCTGGGGGGGCTTTTGGCAGGTTATAGAAACCAGATTCTGAGCTGAACATTTTGCCCAAGGCTAGTACAAAGGGAAATGAAATCCAGCCTGGATGAACAAGTCTGGAGTTCACGCCAGGAAACCTGGATTCTAGTTCAGGCCTGAAACTATCTCATGGTCACCTTGGAACAATCACTTGGACTCTGCACCTCATTCCCTGGAGGGTGGGATATCTAAATTGCAATTTTCTACAATTTATAAGTGAAAGGCACACACAATTTTACAGGCAACAAACCAATTAGCACAAGATTCAGAAATGTAAACTTCCAGGAATATCTTCTTATGAAATGATAAGCACTGAAATCCATATAACAATCCAGTTCAGACTTAACAAATTACTGCATCTCAGTGAATGCATGTTGGAAGTTTATTTTTAAAATCCAGATAATTTAGAGTCAGATCTCTTTAACTTGAAAAATCATCTTTATAACAGCCATCTCTCCATTTTTATTTCATTTCTGTGGCCTACTGGAATTATTCCTGTTTTCTGGGATTAAAACCAAAAAGATACTGCTATAGTGATGCATAGCAGAGTATATAGGGTTACAGTTAACATCTTGGAATTTTTTACTTTCCAAGTCTAAGTTAAACTCACTATCTTTTTTAAGTATGTGAGAAAATTAACAAAATGATGCAGGTAAAATCTTCAGCACGAGGCGTGGCATTTAGGAATGCTGAACAAACTTATTATTACTATTATTATAGCATTGCAGTTTTGTGAAAATTGAACTAGGGTACAAGATCTAGGATAGCAACAGCCCTTGGGGAAAGGGGTTGAATTAGGATTGAATAAAATCTTACCTTTTGTCTAAGTCTTTATATGCATGACTGTGCAAATGACCGATAGTAGTTAACTTATCTGTTCTCCTGGGGGCCTTTTTCTTCATTTGTTAAAGAGGTAGTAATATTAATGTTTATGTAAAAGTGAAGTAATGTAATACATGTGAAGAAAGATACTAAGAGAGACTTTTTATGTTGACAAAATTAACAGTGGGGCTCAAGTGCTGGGACCAAGAAAGAACCATGTATTTACCAGAGAGCTATCAGCACCGACAGCCATGAGGCCATCCAGCCTGCCTGTAAAACATAAACCAGCCTCACCTAATCATCCCTAATCACTGGACTCCTGCTAACCACCAAGCGGTCCACACACCAGCAACCCTAACATCTGCTGGGGACCTGTTAGAAATGAAGAATTCCAGGCCCCACCTCAGAAGTATGGAATTAGAATTGCCATTTTAACAAGTTCCTGAGTGACTCATATGCACACAGAGGTTTGATTAACACTTACCAAGACTATATCACAAGTAAAAGTCAACTGAGGAAATAGAAAAGGAAACTGTTGCAGCAGTGTGTTAGCAGTCCATGGTTTGAAGGGGTGAGTATGGGTTTTTTTTGTCTCCCCTAAGAAGCATGACTTAATTAGTATGGGAAGGGTTTGGAGGTCAGACTGGAAAGAAATCACCAGCAATGGTCAAGAGCCTCTGCAAGAAGGGGAAGTTGGCATCTTAGATGACTTTCTTTTTAATCAGTTTGCAATTATCTAAGCTAAGAAAAAGGAAATTGAAGAGAAGGAGTAGACAGAGAAGAAGCAGTGAACAGGAAACTGCACATCCTTTGTCTTGTGGAGCTCAGGTACAGTACCTCCATTTCTGGATGCCGAGAAACATTGTTGGAGATGGCTTGAGCTGCCATCTTGCTAGGACCCTACTCAGAATCCCAAGAGAAGAGTGGGAAGTATGAGCTGAAGGAGCTGGAAGGTGTACAGCCAGCTCCAATCTCCCATTCTACCATATCAAGGAACCCTGTCATAGGAAGGTCCCGACAGGGCTTTCAGAAGAATGCTCCTGAACTCACATTGGACTTTTAAACTGGGTTGATGTTTAATAATTGAAATAATGGGAGAGTTGTGGAACTTTCTCTAGACATTATCCATGAAACTGCTATGGATCAAACAACCAAGATCCAAAATGGCAAGGGCCAAAGGGAATGACTACAGAAAAGTAAATTTGTTCAATATTAAGACCCAATGGAGATTTCTCACTATGTTTATTGTTCAATTAAGTACATGGTAAGATAGTAATTATCACTATTATCATGAAAATAAAGTGTTTAGAAGAAACAGAAATATAACTTTCAGCAATAATATATCCATTAATAGACTACAGTGCATCATTCTAATGGAATAATACAATATATATTAGCATGACGTTAGAGATAATGAAGAGATGAATAAAAGATGAAGACAGATGTATTACATTATTAAATAAATGATCCAGTGTTTATGTTGATACATACATTTATTATCCCTACACATATTTGGCAAGATGGACTTTATGATATGATGGAATATTTGATTATGTGAATGATTTTTACCTTATAATTTTCCTTATCTATAATCTACTTTGCAAATTTTCTTCAAGGCATATATTCATCTTTGGGGGGGGATAGGGTCTCACTGTGTAGTGCAGGCTGGCCTCAAATGCACAGCAATCCTCCTGCCTCAACTTCTCCAGTTCTGGGATTACAGGTGTGTGGCACCACAGCCAGCATATATATTCATTTTATAACTGAAAAAGTTATTACCTCAAACTGGGCCCCAAATCTGCTATAATTTTACTTCTATCCATCTCTCTTGGAGAACTTTTGCTTGGATACATAACTGTCCATAAATTTTGATTACCAAGAATTCACTTGCTTCATGACCAATATGATCAGGTAGTATGGGTACTACCTGGTTGGTTGCATCCAAACATGAGAAAAATAATCCTCTGGCTTTCCCTTTGTTCTAAAATAAGTTCACTGGAACAAATGAACTTACCAATGAATTAACTGGCATCCCCCAAAATGTATAAGAATCAATTACTATTACTTTTGTACTAATATCTATACTTTATTGGAGGTTTACGATCTACCATGTAGTTCATTAAGCAATAAGTTCATTTGATTTTTCACTCTCGTGACATATCGTGATTGTTTTGGAATATCTTTAGATATTATATTTGTAAGACTTTATATGGTTTGCCTTAGATTTTGTCGTTCATGAAACAGCTGACCTAAGTGATTGTGCTCTCACTTTCTGTTTCATCAATAAAACGTCCTCTTCTCTCTTTTCTTCTTAGTAAGGCTGTAGTAAGACAAGCTGTGTTTCATTTCCAACTGCGGGGCACATAGTGATCAGGGATGGGTGGGCCTGGGAAGGTGCTGGGAGAACAGTTCCACAGGGCTCCACTCTGAACCTGTGGGAGTTGTGGCAATTTCCCTTGATTTTTCCTGCTTTGTTATTGCTATGGTTATTTGCTATGTTATTTCCCCCCCTCCCCAATAATTCACTTGTTGGGAGCTTGGGGTTCAGTATGCTGATGCTGGGAAGGGGTGGAAACCTTAAGAGGCTTCATACCTCTTAAGGTGATTAGGTCATTGGGGTGCTCCTACCAGATGGGATTAATGTAGTTCTCGTGGGGCCCCAGTTGGTTGCTGTGAGAGTATGTTGTCATAAAAGAGCAAGGCTTGGCACTCCCCACCCTGGCTTCTGTCTCCCTGTGCAATCTCTCCCTCTCACACACATTCCCACCGTGAAACCATCCACCATGATGTGACGCAGCTGGGAAGGCTCTCACCAGAAGACAACTCAAGAGGACTGCCTGATCATAACATTTCATCTCCCAAACCGTAAGCCAAATGAGCCCCTTAAAGAAGGATAAACTTGGGGCCGGGGATTTAGCTCAGTGGTTCTGTCTCCTGCCTCGCAAGTGCAAGGACCCAAGTTCAATCCCCTGTACCAAAAAAAAGGATAAATTTGAAAATGGTTGTACCTTGATGCCGTAATGTTAAGTCAAGTAACTCAGACACACACGACACACACAAGATTAAATATCACTTGGTTTCTCCTACACAGAAAAGTACATATAAAGTATTAAATAAAAGACAGATGATAGGAAAAAAGGAGAGAGGGGAAAAGGTATTATAATCCATCACAGACAATGTATCTAAAAGTGTACCTTGACTTAGGATAACTATCTTACATGTTTTATATGTTCTTTGGCCTACTGCTTTGGTTTTCAATCTGGACATATGATAATTGACTTTATAATGTCTTATAAGATAAATACATGAATCTGATCTTGGAAAAATAAAAGAGGGTGGGGAGAAGGGAAAAAAGAATTGAAATGCGTTATGTACATGTACCAATTCCTTACAGTGAATGTAATCATTATGTATAGCAAGCATGCACTAACAAAAGTTTTTTAAAAGTCTCTTTTATTTACAAATCACTCACTTTAGATATTGTGTTAAAGCTACAACAAAAAAACAGTAGTACATTTGTGTTTACTCATTTCCAACATTTCTATATTGCTTTCACTGTACTAAAAGAGGACTTGTTGGAGCTGAGACCGTGTTTTTCTTCTCACTGTCTGCTCCACCACACCTGGCCAAGGATAACTTTGTGTGAACTAAATTCCTAATTATTTGAGAATGTTAAAAGCTTTGAAATTTTATGTTAACCTGTAGTAAAGCAGATGAATATTACTATAAACAGTTTGAGGATCAAGAATAAAAAGGATAAGAGATTATTATTAAAGGGGCAAACAGTGTTTTTATTCATTTGTAAAACATTTTAGCATCTTATTATAACCAAAATGTCTATGGGTTTTGTTGAAAAGTTGAATCATTTAAAATGCCTGAGCTATGTGATTGCTCTCTGTCATATCTACAGGAAAGCACATCTAGTCTGAAGAACTCTGAGACATAAGTTAAAAGGATCTATATTTTTGTGAGATCTCTGTCATTTATTCTTTGTGTGTTTCCTTTCAAATTACAGATACCAAGTTTGGAATTATCAATGGAAAGGAAGGGGGAAACTTGGCTCTCCATCAATAGCTAGAATAACCTTTAGATGACAGCCCTCATATCAACCTGCTATGTTGGCCTCCCTTCTGATACAGCATCTTTAAGATTAAAGCATGCAGGAGGTTTGAAATGAATCAGAGACAACCCACAAAATTTGCTCTGCAAGATACCATTTGTTAGCAATCCTAAGTGTGTGGGGGCACTGGAGCATGGTTTTTTTCAAAAGAACTACTGTATTTTCACTACTATTCTCTGTACCTCTTTCTATAGCAAAACATAACTTCCACAACCTTATTCTCTTTTGTCACTGCTTCTAATTAGAATTTTTTGATAAAATAAGAAAGAGCAGAATGGGTGAGTTTGCATTCTTTTTTCTACCTCCACCCAGACTTGAGGTTTTCCTTGTCCTTCAGTGATGTCCGAACATGTTCTCGATACTCCTCAGCTCTCCCTTGTGTCCACTGTGCTTGGTGAGACGGTGGACAGTGATGGGATGGCAGTGCCGAGAGGGACACGGGGAGTCCCCGGGAAGCCCCTGCAATTCTTCTCAAAGCCACCTTCACCCCAACATCGAAAGGGAATGGAAAGTGCTGCATGTGCAGATGAGTGAGCCGACTAGCTTGTGCTGCACTTTCTGCCCAGCTCAGCCTCCGAGGCCCATTACTGAGGCCCTGTTAATGACTCTTAGACTTTCAGAGCGCGTTTCCAGGAGATCTTCTAATGCTTGCACATCATCGAGCTAAGTATCACATGGATTCATGCCTGCAGGGTCACTTCACTAACCAAACGAAAGATAATCACCCTAAAAAGAGCATTTTAAGCATGGCACAAAAGGGACTGATAGAGCAAGTGTGTAGGGAAAGGAGTGGTCTACACAATGAAGGACATTAGACACACTAACAAAATCTTGGAAATGTGCAATTAACTAAAGAGAAAGAACAAACAGGAATATTTCAAAAAATGAAACCAATAAGAAATTCTTTAAAAGAGAAAGAAGGATGTTAGTTAAAAATAAACATTTATAAAGGGTTCTTGAGCTAAAAAGAATTGGCACTAAGTGTGGAAAATAATAAAACAGGGATAAAACTGGGAAAGAAATGGGTGACTTTAATTTGAGACACATTTATTTATGCTTTTATTATTGACACTTTTCTTCACTTGTAGAGCTCAAACAGGGCAAATTATCAAAGAGGGGTATCTGTTTCTCCATAAACTTTACCAGTTCAAGTCTTTGTTGATGTTTATCTTGATAATATAATGTGACAAAATTGGTTACTGAGCATGAAAATAGTTTAAACAAAATTGAGAGGGACTGTTTCTTCACAGGTACCAGATTATGGTTTAGGTTAAGTGGACACCAGAAAGCTGATCAACTTGAGGAAAATATTTACAACAGACATCACAGACAAGGAAATATTATCTCTACTATTTAAAGACCTCTGAATGATTAAGGGGAAATAACGCAAACATCAGTATGAAAATGGCCAAAAGAAATAAACAATTCACAGAAACAGTATACATAAAACTAGCACTTAAGTAGATAAAAAGATATCCAATCATATTTTTAATGAGAAAAATCCACATTAAAACTACACCAACATGTCATTGGTATAGTTCTCACAAGTATAATATCATGCTCAGTTGGAAAAGCTGTTGGAAGCCAGAACTCTGATCCACTGCTGATATAACTATAAATGGATTCAGCCCTTAAGAAGAGGAATGTGATAACACTTAACAAAACAACATATGTGTTTGCCTTTTGGCCTAGCAATCTCACTTCTAGAAATTACTTTGAAGATATATTCCCCCTACTATGGAAATATGCATGAATAAGGTTACATGTTACACCAGTATTTTTAATGGCAAACTATTAGAAGCAATGTAAATGTTGACAAAAGGAAAGTGCATCAATAAACCTGGTGTCTCCACAGTGAAATACTATGGAGCCAAAACATAAAAATATAATAAGGAAGATCTGTATGAGTTGATTGTGAATGATTTACATGACAGATTATTGAATAAAATGAGTAAAGTGGAAAATGATATGCATAGTATGCTTTTGTGTAAAAGAAGAAGAAGAAACTATTTTCTTATTTTTTCAAAAAGAAATAAAGGAAGGATAAAAATGGAACTATTAAGACTGGTCTTTACCAAGGGACAAATAGAAACCGAATGAAAAAATAAGAGAATGGAAAGGCATAAAAGCAGTAAGTGAATGGAGACATGACTCTGAGTTTACCTTTTGCACATTTCTGGCTTTTAGATTAAAATAGAAACTTAAAGAGGAATGTAAACAGACAAAAAAATAACTGAATGTATTACAAATGAATAACAAATGAACTGAAGAGGAAAAAACTAAAAACAAATGTAAATTATTTCTGACTGCATTATACACAGTATAATTTTCAGGGTAAAAAAAAGTAACTAAACAAATATTGAACTCAGACTAGTAGGTTTCTTGTTCACAGAGGTATGGCTAAGCAAATCTGATACAACTGTGTTTGTTGAAATTTAGAAAATAAATAAATATATTGTGAATAATTGTAGTCTTATTTGTCACTATTAGAGAAGGAAATCATAAACATTGATCAGGGAAAGGCAGAATGAAAAGCATGGTATTTTAATGAGAGTCAGAGAATTCAGCAGCAAGTAATGGGTATATACACATACACACATAAACTCACATATAGGAATGTCTCCATCCTGTCCACTGCAAGACTCTAGAATCAATAAGGCCAAAGTGGCAATGATCATGTTTATTGCTTGGCTCTTGATTTCTAAATCTCATCTACTAAAAGAAACGAGGAGTCCTTGGGAGGTGCCTGATTTTAAGATTGAAAAAACACAACTTGCCCTCATCAGTAAGAAAGCATTCAGGAGTGATGAGGCCATGTAAAAACCAGCTCAAAGAAAACCATTCACTGGGCAAATCCAAGAATGATTCTGATTTCTTTGACCCTCCAAATAAAGAATGATAATACTGGATTATAACCCACTGAATAAAGAGGAACCTGAGCCCATTCAGATAAGAATACTTTAAAAAGATGAAAAACACTTCCTTACAAAAGAAAACGAACTAATGAATGTAGACGAAATCACGTACTGAGAAAAGTGTCTCTGAAAACTACCGTATAAACAGTTAATTCACGCAAGTATCTTTTAAGATGCCAAAGTCACAGGTAAAGGTTTGAGAAATGGGGAAATATTAACATAATCTCAAACTATTTTCTTGCAAGATACTTATTAAATACAAAAGGAAAAATAAGAACTTACTGTTCAGGCACCTAGTAGACACTTAATAATGATAAAGGTCATATTACTAGAAACAGGACAAACTAATGTCGTCTGTCTCCCAAACAGTTCCCTGAACATGATATGATATAATCTACGGGTTTTCCTGCCAAAAAATATTATCTAAGTGTAATATCTGAATATCAACATAAAAATATATCAGACAAGCCTAAATTAAGAGGCTGTTACAAAACCAACTTGTAGACTTCCAAAGTAGTAAGGTCTTGATGAAGGTGAAAGACAGATATTCTTCCAGATTAGAGATAAATGAACAGAGAGGACACTTGAATGCAAAGCATAATCTATTAGTTTCTTTTGTTGTAGATGACAATATTAGAACAATCAATGGAATTTAATGAAGTCTATAGACTGGCAATATTATCGTGTAAATGTTAATTTCTTAATTTTAATATTTGCATTATGGTTATATGAGAGAAGGTGCTGACCTTTAGGTGAGAGACGGTAAAGTAGAGGTGGCATTTTGCGGTGTGTATGACTGTGTGTGTATGTGTATCTGTGTGTGCATCTGTAAACATACAAACAGAGAAGGGAAAAATGAAGGTGGTAACACCTAGGTTAAAGATACATTGGAGTTCTGTATACTATTTGTGTGAATTTTCTGTGTATCTGAAATAACATCAAAAGTCAAAAGAATAAAAATAGTAGATAACTCGGACATTTTAGATTTTCTTTCACAAGAAAGAAGCTTCCGGAAAGACAGAAGGTCAAAGCTCCTGTCTCACCTCCCACTCAAGAACTAAACTTCACAAAGCAAAGAACAAAATATGATTAACAACTAACAATACATGCAGAGACACGATAAAAATACTACTTCCTTCAGTTACCTCGTGCTTGGTGCTGAAGTGGGGCCAGGGAATCAAAGGATCTTCCCCTTCCAGATTACCCTCATTCCAGCTGCTTCCCTAAGCTAAATTCTCTGTCCTCAAAGAAGGAGAATTAGCCTCATTTTGTACCAGGCTATTTCCATTTTAAATGTTCCCCAGTTAAAAATCTACAGGTTTCACAGTGATGTATTCACTTAGCACTTTATATAAATGAAGCAGCTGTGAAAAAAAGCAGAAGAATGCCAGACTTTGTTTCAGAAATCCTAAGTTTGTGTCTTATCTCTATGAATGAGCTACTTTTAGGCCTTTAGCTACACTTGACCTTTTCAAAACTAATTTTTCACATCTGGAAAATGGAGAAATCCATACTTGCTTCAAAGGTAAAATATAAAAGTACACATGAAGCATGCTATTAACTGTAATATACTGTACATTATTACAATTTTTTTACTAGAGTTTTTCCTCGGTATTGTCAGGAGACTGGTTTCAGGGTCCCTGTGGATACTAGAATCTGAAGATGCTCAGGTCCCTATATAAAATGGTGCAGTATTTGCATATGACCTATGGACATTCTTTCATATACTTTAAATCATCTCTAGTTTATTTATAATACTTAAACAATATACATGTTTTGTAAATAGTTGTTATACTGTATTGTTCACGGGGAAAGGACCAATAAATGTCTGTGAATGTTCAGGACAGACACAATTTTTAAAAATATATTTCCAACCCTCGGTTGACTCTGCTAGTACATAACCCATGCATATAGAGGGCCAACCGTAGTTATTCATATGAATATAACAAAAATAAAATTTGTTTGGCTGGTTTTTTTCTCACTGCTCCTTTTTGTAGTACATTTAGGAAGAATAGGACTACAAATCACTCCCTTAAACTACTGGCTCTGAATATCCTGGGGTTTAAGTTGACTTTTTTGTGTTGGGGAAAAAAGGAAAATTATAGTCTTTATACCTTATTCTTCTTGGGAGCTAGTTTCCTCTCCTTTTGCCTTAAAATTGGGATAAGTCTTAGCACACAGATGTTGTTCAGAAAATGTTATCACTTGAGCTAACACTGTCCGAGCTGGTCATCAGGTAGGCACTAAATGTGCCCTGTAAGGGACCCTATCCTGGCCTCTGCTTTCTGAGCTGATTGAGGTCAGTCCAGGTTCACCAATGACTGAAGCTGACTGGGGAAGATTTCTTTAGCCAGGAAGCCTGATGAGCAATGCTGATATTCTCTGGCCTTCCATCCAATGGCAATTTCTGTATCCCTTGGGTCCTCATAGAAAACAACTGGCTTGCCTTTGTCCAATAGATGTCAGAGCAAAGCTTCTGTTTCCGGGCAAATAAATAAATAATGTCAAGGCAGAAAACCGGAGTGAGCTGGAACTGGCAGAGTCCTGTGACCTCAAAGAACCTCAGCTCCACTTGGTAGCTTGCGGTGTCCCATGCTTTTTCCAAGTGCATTTGCATTATCCTAATGGCTGTGTGGTGAGAGTGGAGTGGCCCACAGCCTCAAGGCAGCTCAGTCTCTGGACTCCTGCCAGCCAGCCAGTAGCATTCACATCTTCAGACATGGAGCTGAGCCGAGTATTTCAGTCCTGTGCAAAGTCACCCTAAGATAAATTTGGATGACTCAGCTGTCACTTGGCTACATTTCTCAGTGCCTTTTACACAGGTACATGACCCTGCCAATGTTCTTCCTACCAGAGTTTATGAAGGCCCATCTGAAAGCCTCTTACTTCATGACCAGTAACATAAGCATACACATTTTCCCACCCCAGGCAGGTGCCCTGGGTTCTGGGTTTCCAGCCCACCAAATGGTCCCAGCAGACTGTTTAAGTGAACTGTCATCCCTGTCATGCTGCTCAGAATGGGAACCTCTCCCTGGGAGACACATGGGTGTTCCAAGTGTTGGCACAATGATCTCTAAAATGAAGCCAAGTTTCTATCTCTTTGACTTTATATAATCTACATGGATACCCTTCTCTCTTCCCCCATTGACTCACTTCCAATGGAATACTGCTGAAGACACAAGCTGCCACAAATGGCCACACTCAGAGATCAAAATATTTTAGCTTCTTTATTTCACTTATGAGTATGGCCTCAATATACATCCATTTAGGTATAAATGTCTCTAGTTTCTTATTCTTTATGTCTGAGTAGTACTCCATTTTATTAAAAAAATCACATCTTCTTTATACAGTTTCCAGTTGATAGGCACTTGGGCTGTTTCCAAGCTTTAGCTATTACAAACTGTGCCGCTACAAACATGGGTGCACATATATCGCTGTGGTATGATTCTTTTAAGTCTTTTGGGAAGATACCCAGCAGGTGAATAGCTGGGTCAAATGGGACCTCTAGCCCTAGTTCTTTGAGGTATCTCCATACTGATTTCCACAGTGGTTTCACCAGTCTGCACTCCCACCAACAATGGAGAAGGGTTCCTTTCTCCCCACATCCCCACCAGCATTTGTTATTGGTTGATTTCTTGATAGCAGCCATTCTTTCTTGGGTGAGGTGGAATAGGACACACGTTTGCAAATACCAAATAATTTCTATAGTGTGAGAAACTGAAAGTGTAAATAATAATTAAAATGATTAAAAGGAATAATTGATAATTTGAAATAGGAAGAAAAGATCCAAAGGGGTAGGGGCGGTGGAAGGGGAAGGGGAAAGGAAAGGAGGGAAAGGAAGAATTATGAGAAAAGAAAAAAAATGGAAACAAAGTCTTTGTAAATAGGGAAAGGTGGAGGGGTTGAAGGGCACACAAGTAATGGGGAAAAAATAAGAACCAAGATACATCATGTACAGGTACAAGCACCCAATGATAAATGTAAATGTATTGTTTACCTAAAATGTACCAATAAAAGAATGTAAGGAAAAAAATATTTTAGCTTCTTTCTCAGCTTGGTGTCGGCGACAGAATATTCGAGGTTTACAAATTGACCTTTCAGTATTTCAGCTTCTTTAAAAGCCAGGTGACATTGCCATCCTATTTGGCTCTGCTAGTCATGGTCACAAGGCATCATATTTTATGGTGAATTTCTCCTCATCAGACAAAAACCTAGTTTAACTATGAAAGGATCCGAGAAGAGGCATAGCTGTGGTCTTGTGCTTTGCCATAGTATCTCAGAAAGATGAAAACTAAACAAGTGACAAATAATAGTACTGGCAAGACCACAGAGGCTGGAGTCTGGGAGGATCCTGGATGTCAGGGAGAGCCACCAGCTCTAGGAACCTGGCATCTGTTCTCAGATGGCCAGCTAGTCACACACGTACACATGAAATACTGTGCTTAGAGACCCAGCAGGAAAAAGGAAGCTCTCGTGTCTGACAAATTCAGACACATGCCAATGTCGCCTTGCTTTTCTTAGTGGTCAGTGAAGGCCAAACTATAGATTCAATATAATTTTGTTTGGGTCTCTGCTTTAATATTGCATTATTTACTCTTTTATTTGGTGCTGGGGATTGAGTCTTGGACCTCATGGATGCTACCACCAAGATACACCCCAGCCCCATTGTCTTTTATCTCAAATATCTGGTTCTGGAAAAGAACTGTCGTCATGAACTACAACCCCAGGAACTAGGGTAATGAAACAGTAAAGACAAACCCTAAATACAGCTCAGTGAATTCCTCCCAGTATCATCTGAGACTTCTCCAGGGATCTTGTCATTTAATCACAAGGATAGTGCCTCCGTGCTAGGGCTCCAAGAGCATCATTTGTGACTATAAGAGAACCAGTACAACAACAATTCCAACTATACTTACTGTGCAACATCTGCACCAAATCCCAAGAAGTATTACGTTCAACATTTTCTGTCTGTTCCACAGAGAGTTTTTTTGACCTATAAACCATCATTTATGATGTCTTTGATTCTTTTCCAATGACCTTTTTTAGAGTAGTGGCAATATAACTCTCTCACTGAGAGATCTCCAGCACCATTCGAGGATAGGCCTCATAAAGCCAGACTCTCACATTAATCGATCAACTTATTGTGGAAGTAAATCAAACCAGTTAAGCTCAGATTTCCCGGAAGTTGAAGGTCAAATGGGGAGAATCCAAACTTATTCTCACAAAAAAGCTCTGTAGAAAAAATTCCTTTCAGACCTTTCCTCCTGCATCCATTCATTTTAACAACACACTGTCTATGTGCTGTACCCATATATTTCAAATTTTCAGGTACTTTTCATCAAGGGTAGGAGAGAGATTGAGATGCCAAATCATGTGTCAGGCTGTGCATCCTAATGCTTAGACCAGAAAATCAGACAATCACGTGAGTTGTGTGTGTGTGCCAACATATACTTTATAGAAAAGTAAATGTGAGGCTGAACACATTACAACAAAACTTTGGAATACAGCTGTGATGAGCAGTTTTTACATTTCCCAAACAACCTACAAAGGTTCAGGACATATAACAAATGGTCATTTTGCTGACGTTCAAATTTGGATCCTGTAGTTCATTTGTCAAATAAGAGAGTCTGATATTTGCTGTACATCTCAGTTCTAGGAGCGCTTATACTGGAAGCCAACAGACAGCAATAGTTAAAAGCATAGATAGTGAAACCAGACTGCTTATATTCAAATCCCATGTTGACACCAAGTAAATTTGCACCCTTTGGCAGCTCATTTAAGCTCCTGTGTATCTCAGTTTCATCATCTATGAAATGAGGACAAATTAATATTGCCTTTAGAGAAGTTTTGTGAGGGTTAAATTCATTCATACACAAATTTAAGTTAGGATCCTCTGAAAGAGGAATATGAGGCAGAGATGACAGTGAGAATATTTTATGTGGGAGTTAGAAGCCTAGCACAGTGACAGTGAGGATAGAAGGAACGGTGCAATGCAGTGTTATGACTTACCATACTGCCTACCTGACAGAGGGCTACAAGGCCCAGTGCCCTGCTCAACAGCTGTTCTTTCATCATACAAGACTTAAATGGAATTTCTGTGGAAGAGTTGGAAAGAATTGCCAACCCCAAAATAGAGACAGTTTGGGGATGTAGCTGTCTCCCTCCTTTCAGGCTCCGGATTCCAATGGTGACTGTTCACAGTACAGAGCACTACCTCCTTTATACGGCCCAGCATTGTCCAGTCCCTTGGCAGACACTTGGAAGCCACATCACCTGCCTAGGCCAGAATGGACAGCAGATGGCTGCAAGCTGAAGGATGAAAGAAAGGCTGTGGTTGCAGGAATGTGCAAAAGCACATTAGATGCGAACCTCTTATGCAGCATGCAAAAACTCAGCTCCTCCCATGAGACGGTCCTCTCTGCTGCTGGTCCCTGAGCTGTACACCACAGGGAGGTCAATGGTATTCCTTCAAGAAAGCAAACTCTCCGCAGAAAGTAATTGGCATGATAATAAAATAAATTAAAAATGAAGATCTAGGGAAAATGATGCATTTGTGATGAGTATAAAAGACATGTGGATAAACTAAAGAGAAAAATATATAAATCTTCAGCAGCTCAACACAATCCATGACAGAAACAAGTCTCACATATGCTTTATGCGGAAAGTTTAAAAGGCCCTTCGTGCTTGCGCTTCCATCATAGGAGTATGCTTTGGGGCTATTCTGAGAAGTCTGCATAAGGCATCAAGGGGAAGAGGAACAAAGGTGGTAAGATGGCCAGGAGGAAGTATAGGCAGCCTGAAAATATGGAAGGAATCATCTTCTTTCAAACAATTACTTAAGGGAAGACTTGGAGTTAAAATGTTGAAAGAAAAATCCTCTCCAAATTTTGCTTTCATTACAAGATGCTCTGTTGGACATTGATGCCCTTCATAGGGCCATGTGTTTTGGTCCCAGCTGGAGGTGAGACCTAGTGGAAGGAAGAAAAGTTATTTTGAGGGTCATATTGGGGCTCCAGGTCCTTCCCACTTCTTTCTTTTCCTCTCAATTACCATGCATTGAGCAACTTTCTCCACCTGATCTCCCACCATAATGAGCCTCCCTTGCTGACTATGGCCTCAAACCTCCAAAGCCATAAGCCAAAATAAACCTTTCCTCATATTAAGTAGATTATTTCAGGTATTTTCCCACAGTGATGGAAAACTAACATGCATGCATGCACGCACACACACACACACACACACACACACACACCTACTACAAAATATTTTATGCTGTATGTGGAGAACTTAGATGGCAGGGGATGAACGAAGAGAGGGACAGAATAGTCATCCACATCAATGCAAAGCACTTAAGAGAATGATTGGCATACGCTAATGTTTTAAAAATATTTGCTACTGGTATTAGTTACTATTTCCTTACCTTTCCTTACTTGATAAAAGTTTTCTTCCTAACCAAAAACAAAAACACATGTATTTAAATTGATGTGACCTTAAGGAAATAAGCAGATTCTATCCATCTGGTGATCAGCCAGCTAGCATTCAGATGTAGGGAAATTTGGCAATAACTATTGAAATAAATGTACGTCAAGCAATGACCTAGCAGTTCTACTTTGAGGAATTTACTCACATATAATGTGTTTTCATATATGAATGAAATAACCCACATAGAAAGCTATTTATTGCAAACTTTTCATAATAACAACTGTTAAAAATATCTAAATGTTCATTGATAAGAGACCAGTTAAATTTATACACATAGTGGAGAGAGAAGCTGAGCCAGTCCCAGAACCTGGAAGGAAGCTCTCCCGCCACCATCCCAAGCTCCTAGGGCAGAGAAGGTGAGCTGGTCCCAGAACCTGGAAGGAAGCTCCCCCGCCACCATCCCAAGCTCCTAGGGCAGAGAAGGTGAGCCGCGCAGGCGCCAGAAGCACCCCACCCCACCGTGGAAATGAGAAGACACATAAACAAGCCTCAAAAACAGACTTCTGGATCACCTACAGCAAACCCAAAGGGAAACGAGATGGAACAATCTGATACACAACCACCTGGACTCTCTGAACTGGCAACAAAAGAGGATCTGGGAAAAATGAAATCAGAAATAATTACTCAGATAACAGCAAAGATTTTGCTCATGGTGCAAGAGATGATTAATAAATCTAGAGAGAATACAGATAAAAAAATAGAGGATCTGAGGAACATGATGGAATCCCAACATAGGAAACAAATGGAATCCATAAAACAGATGCAAACAGATTTCCAGAAGATTAAAAACTCCATCAAAAGTCTATGCAGTAGAATGAACCAGTGTGAGGACAGAATTTCACATATAGAAGATAAGATTGCAATTAGTGACCAGGAAAAGAAAAATTGCTTTAAAATTGTAAAGGAACATGAGAAATCAATCCAGCAGCTGCTAGACAATGCAAAGAAGAATAACACAAGACTGATTGGAGTCAATGAAGAAAGAGGGGAGAATGCAGATGACATAAAAAAACTGTTCAGAGAAGTGATGGCAGAAAACTTCCCAAGGAGGGGAAAAGAACTTGACATACAGATAAGTGAGGCATATAGGACTCCAGCTAGCCTTGATCAAAAAAAATCTACACATAGGCATATAATAATTAGGATTCCAGAAATAAACCAGAAGAACAAAATTCTACAAGCAGTGAGAGAAAAGAAACAAATCACATGCAAAGGAAAGCCCATCAGAATCACAGCAGACTTCTCAATGCAAACCCTCAAGGCAAGAAGACCTTGGAGTGATGTATTTCAAGCTCTAAAGGAAAACAGCCTCAAACCCAGACTGATGTACCCTGCAAAACTATCTTTCAAAATTGATAGAGAAATAACATACTTTCATGGTAATGAGCATCTCAGAAACTTCATGAATATCAAACCAGCACTCCAAAAAATTTTAGACAATACCCTAGGAAAAGACAGTGAGGATCACAACCCCAGGAAACCCAGCAGAATGAATCCATTGGGTGTGACAAATTAAAAGCAAAGGGGGAGAATCCAACAAAAAGAAAAAGTCATGACAAGGCTTTTAAAACTTTTAACTTCATCTCCCTAATGAGTGTATAATTCAATCTTGTTATGGTACTGATTAGTATTTTTCTGATTCTAGAGTTGCACACCTTTCCTTGTGCTATACTGGCTATTTATCATTTTCCTATGTCTATTTTTTAATGGAGTTGTCTATTAATGAGCTGTAAGAGTTCTTTATGTATTCTGGTCATAGGTTATATGCCTTGTAAATATGGTCTGTTTAAGGACTACTTTTCATTTTAATGATGTCATTTAAAGTTCTAAATTTTGATGGAATCTCATTTATCAATTTTTTTCTTTTATACACCATGTCTTTTGTATCCTAGGTAGTTCTTGCCTACCCTGAATTCATAAACATTTTCCCTTATAATTTCTTCTTAAAGTTTTATACTTTTAGGCTTTCATATTTAGGTTCATAGATCCCTTCAAGTTATTTCCATGTATGGAAATAAAGAGTTGAGGTTAATTTTTTATATACGGATACCAGGTGTTCTAGTGCTGTTTCCTGAAAATACTATCTCTTCCTTGGCTCTTGAATTGAGTTTATAGTCGATAAAATGCTAATGTTAAATAATCTTTCAAAACTCAGTGGACCATATATGTGTGGTTCTATTTCTAGAGTCTCTGTTTTATTCAAATGATCTATATGTCTTTCCTTACACCAACACTGCCTTGATTACTGTAGCTTTAGAAGAAGTCTTAAAATTAGGTACTAAATGTCTTCCAACACTGTTTTTGTTTTTTTGTTGTTGTTTTTTTACTTTTCTAGGTCCTTTGTACTCCTACATAACTTTTAAATTTCAATATCCAATTCTTCATTTATAGCAAGTAGACACAGACCTGAATTTTTATATATACCTTGTGTTTTCTAATCTTGCTAAATTCAAATACAAATTCTAAGGGCTCCTAGACATTTCTTAGTATTTTCTCTGTAGATGATCATTTCATCTACATATAAAGATTTTGCTTCTACCTTGCCAATCCTATCCTAATTGTGTCATTTTATTGCCAGACTATTTTGCTGGGGACTAGGTCTCAAAGTTTAATGGACAGATAAAGAGTAAGCATATCTGCCCTTGTTCCCCACCTTCAGGAGAAAGCATTGTATCTTCTCCATGCATATAAGGTGTTCTCGCTGGAAGTATGGAGTACATGTCTTTAATCTGTTGAGAAGGTTCTGTTCTACTTCTAGTCTCCTGATAGCTTTTACCATGAACAGCTGTTGAATTTAGTCCAATACTTTTTCTCCAACTAGTGACAGGATCACATGGCTTTTTCCTTTCCTCTGTTAAAATGATGACTGCTGGGGGTGGATCTTCCAATGCTGAACCAACACTGCCATCCCTATAACAAAACCACTTTCAACATACTGCCAGATCTGACTTCCAATAGTTTGTTTTGTTAAACAAATTTCTATCTATGTTCATACTTTTTTCTTCTAATATCTTTATCCAGTTTTAGGATTAGCACAATGTTGAGTTCCTAAAATGAGTGGAGAAGTGTTCCTTCTTTTTTCTGCTTTACTTGTTTGATATAATTTATCAGTTAAAATGTATATGAGCCTGCTGTTGTCATATAGGTAGGTTTTCAAGCCAGGAATATACTTTCTTTAATAGGTGCTATTCAAATTTTATATTTCCTCCAGAGTTAGTTTCATTAATTTGTCTTCCAAGGTACTTCTTAGAAGTTGTCAAATTTATTTCAAAACAGATTTCTGAAATATGCTTTCTATATCCTTTAAAATTCTGTAAAATCTGTGGTAATGTCTCCTAGATCTTGATATTGTATTTTAAAAAATGTATAATTGATATTGTGTAACAGGAAGAAAAGGTCTAAAGGAGCAGGGGAAGTGGGAGGGGTAGGGGAAAGGAAAGAAGGGAAAGAAAAAATATGAGAAAAGGAAAAAAATGGAAACAAAGTCTCTGTAAATAGGGAAGGGTGGAGGTGGTGAAGGGAGGGCAGGAGAAGGGGAAAACAAATTAAGAACCAAGATACTCAAGCAAAGGTACAAAATCCCAGTGATGAATGTAACTGTATTTTATACCTAAAGTGTACCAATAAATTTAATGGGAAAAAAAACTTTATTCAGATAGTGGAATGCTCTACAGCCACAAAAAGAGTAAAGAACCACTTTACTTATAAGCAGAGTTCCAAGAAACACTATAAAATGAGAAGTTCAAAATATAGTTAGAGCAATAGAATAGAATGTAGTCATCTGAATGAAAGGGGAATAAATGTGTGGGGGCATATAAATAACTCTGAAAGAATCCATAAGAAACTATTTTTGCCCATCAGCAAAAAGACTGAATGACAAGGAGAAAAGGTGAGATTTCTCTCCTTCATGTTTTCCCTTATATGCTCTTGAATGTCTTTAAACCAGCTGCATCAATGTATCACCAATTCAAATAAAATAAAAGTGATTTAAATTGTTTATTGCCAAAGGATTCAAATAAATTGTGTCTACAAATGTGGCTGAGGAAGCCCCTAACTGCTCACAGAGATCACAATCATGCATGACGGGCTGGGAGTGGTGTTGTCAAGAGAGCACAGGCACAAATTTTACAAGATGAATAAAAACTATTTTAGCCTCAAAATAGTTTCAGATCAATGTTCAAGTTGGGTGCAGACCTCTACCAAGCCTCATGCAGATAAGACACTTGACCATGTTTTTAGAGATGAAATGAATGACCTTTGAGATATCTGTGACAGCAGTCTAAAAACTCATAAAACATGGTAACAACTAGTATCACTGTGGAAATATAAACAATACTAGATGTGCCAAATATATTTAGACAAGTATCTTCACTCTCCATCTATCATCTATGCAAGGGCGGGGATTATGAGGGGACACTGTAGTCTCAAGACAACCTCTAAGTAGCTGGCTCCATCACTTAAGTTCCCTCAGCTCTGTTTTGCTTTTCTGTTAAGCTCACCAGTCAGAAGCATCAGGTATAAGAAGATAATCATAGTAGTTAAGAAATGCATGACAGAAGCATAATATAGTTATCTCATTAAAAATGCAGTATCACAAGCCTCACTACCATTTGTGTCCAGTCTTTTGGAGACTTGTGTAAGTATGTTTTATTAAGTCTGTCATTAACTTTAGGGGTACTGGGAAGAGATTCTAAAAGCAAAAGAGATCTTTTTCGTGACAATGCCAACACCCATGGCTGACCACGGAAAGTAATCCAATTTTCTGGACCTCACATCTTTCTTTTATAAAGTAAGAAATCAAGCTGCATAAAATTTCCTCTCATTTCTAAAATTTTAATTTTTGAGATATGTTTATATATTTATTTTAGCAGTATTTACTGAGGTCCCACCTGTACAATTCTTTTGCTTTATACGTCTCAATTCAAAACCTCTGAGAATTCTGATGGAAATTCAATTAGTGACCATTTTCAGTCTAAATATTCAGTTTACCTTTTTTTAAACCAAAAAAAAGAAAAAAACACTGTTCTTTTAAAATCTGAATACTACATAAAGGAGATAAAATCATCAGTAAAAAATTATCAATGACTCTATTATACAGAGACATCAAGACTGTTTTTAGGAAGCATTTACTGTTGTTTCTATAGTCTTTTACTACTTCTTTTAAATGTCTTAAAAATGTGCTTTGGAAAAAATAAGTGCTATGCCCACATTTTGACAAGCAGCCAATCTCACTCCTGTTTCCAATTCATAGGACTAGAAAGGCTGGTCCTTTGAGACTTTGCTTTATCACTAAGCCCCATAAGGAGGCATGCGAGGCCTTGTTCTAGACTTGCAATTATCATGCAATAACAGTGTTAGATGATGCAAAAGGGAAGATGGAGCAGAAATGTGGCTCCAGAGTACATAGAAAATTAAAGTGTCTTCATCTTTTATCAGCCTTTTTCTCATCTTGTTTCCAGGGGTCTTTCTGAGCTTTCAATTTACAAAATAAGCCATGTCAACAGACAAATGCAAGCCTGAAAGAAATTCAATGCATACAGCTTAAAAGGGGACAACCTCTCCATTAAACAAAGAGCTCCTAAATATCAATAAAGACATGACAGAAATAGAGCATGAACAATTTGCAAACTAGAAAGGTGAATGACTCATAAATGTGTGAAAAGATGTTCAACTGAACCAGAAGTCATAGAATTGCAAACGGAAAGGAAAATGAGATCCCATTGTTAATGTGACAGATTGGAAAAATATTCAGCCATAAAGAACAAAATTATGTTATTTCCAGGAAAATGGATGATAATGGAGATCATCAAGTTATGCGAAATGATATAGATTCAGAAAAACAACTAGCACACATCTTCTCTAAAGTGTGATCAGTGATGAGGGGTGGCCAGGAGGCAAGGGAACGGGAAAGGGCTTGGGGATGGATATGATCGAAACATGTCATCTGCATGTATGAAAATGCCACAGTGAAACAAAATTTTTAAAAAAGAATCAGTTAAAAATGGGTTGAAGACTTAACCATAAGACCCTAAACTAGAAAACTAGAAAAATACAGGGGAAAATTCTGCGACATTGGTCTGGACAGACATTTCATGGCTCTGACCCCCAAAACACAAGCAACGAAAGCAAAAATAGACAAATGGGATTGCATCAAACAAAAGTGCACCACATAGCAAAAGAAACAAAAGAGTGAAGAAAGAACCCATGGACTAGGAGAAAGTATCTGCAAGTCATAAATCAGGTAAGGGCCTAACACCCAAAATATTCAAGGAATTCAAACTATTCAATAACAAGAGAACAAATATTCCTGTTTAAAAATCGGCAGAGAATTTGAACATATATTTCTCAAAAGACATACAAATGACCACCAGGTATATAGGAAAACACTCAACATATGTATTCATTAGAGAAATGCAAATTAAAGCTACAATATGTAACCTCATACCCATTAGCTTAGCTATACTTAAAAAGTGAACAATCCATTGAAGGCTTTAAAGCCATGAATGGATTTTGGCATGAACAATGTATTACATACAATCAGATTTTTGTAAATTATATCTTTGCAAAGCCGTGAGATACATGTTATTGTGATTTTTCATCTGTGCGTATGACAGAAAAATGTTTAAATCAATATATAAATAGAATCCTTCAGACAGATATAATCTAGAAAAAAAAGTAGTTTTAGAAAATAGTAAGAGCAAGGACATTTAGTCTGTATTTTCAAACTGGGATTGATCATTTGAAACAATAAAATTGTTCATTGGCAAAAATAAAAAAAGAAAGTGATTAAATTCAGCTCTGATACAGGGTTAGGGAAAAGGGATTGATTCCATTTTTGTGGAAAAGTATAGTTTTATAAACCATTTTGAAAATTTTTCTTTGAATACATATTGAAAATAAACATTTTTTCTATTGTAATCTATGTATACTTATCATTTTAATATGTATTAAAATAAATATGTGTTACATGCAATATATAAGCTATAGTGCATTATGTACTAGTACGTATGAAAAAGTACGTTAATTATAATGCATTTTTTTCAGTAATAAACTAAATTGTATGAAAAATACAGTATTTTGAATAAAAAATGTATCATTGTGGGATATTATGGGTTTATTTTGAAAAACATTATTCTCAAAAATTGCTAAAGTAGTGGACTTCAAATGTCCTCACCAGAAAAACACAATGTGAGGTAACATATGTGCTAATTAGTGTGATTTAACCATCTCATGTTGTATACATATTTCAAAACGGCATGTTATACACAGATATATCTAATTTTTTGGCAATTCTAAATAGAATACTTTCATGTCTTAAAAAATTCACTGTTGACCAAGAAGAAAGTCGATAAGGATCTTTTAAGTAAAAAAATGTAAATTGGCCAGGCGTGTTGGCACACATCTGCAATTTCATCTTCTCTGGAGGCTGAGGCAGGAGGGTGGCAAGTTCCAAGCTAGCCTGAACAACTTAGACCCTGTGTCAAACTGAAAAACAAAAAAGGGTAAAGGATGTAACTCAGTATTAGAGTGCATAGTGCCTTGGTACAATCTCCAGTGGGGGGAAAGGGGTAAATAGAATGATGAACATTGTATAATACAAAATTTAAAATGCAAAAGCCAGGCAAAATCTACACATATGTATGTTTCAATAAACATTAGATTTGTAGCAATGAAGAAAAATGCTCAAATATGCACACCAGGGGAATTCACTAAGGTTTGGACACACTGGGCCTTCACATAGCAAACTTACATTTTTGGGTTGTTTTTTTTTCCAGAATTAGCTCGGAAATAGATCAAGATCAGCCTTTCAGGAATTACCATGCATGGAGAAGCCAGCAAGTGGGGTCAGTGGGTTTTAGATGTCACAAACACAAAACAATACACCCAGAACATGCTACCTCAGTCCCTCAGCCCCTAAATAGAAACTTGCACCACGAGGAGGGGTAATTACATTATGCTTGTGCAAAAGAACCTTAAAAACTTCCCTTTCTCTCCGTCCAATCAACAAGCAGCTTTGCTCCTGCCCCTTCCTATAAACTCCTCCAACATCAACTGATCGGGGAAGTCACATCTGACTTTATAGTTTCTGACCTGCTCGCCACGTTAAAAACATCTCTAAACAGAAGGGAAACACACCAACCCTTCTCTGCACTCCACCTTCCAACATCAGCCAGCATCCAAGCACCCAACAGGAAACCTCCACCAGAGACTGCTCCCTGACTGTGTATGTCTGCAGCTCTTTTATAAAAGGTCCAAAAGGCCATCAAGGGATCTTCGCCTTATTTAACAAAACAAAGAATTCCTTTCATGCTGAACATTTAAACTACACACAGATTTCTTCAGCTACCCACAATCATCACCCTCACTCTATGTACAAATATAACCAGCAACATTGTGTTTGTAAGGGCTTTGTAGTTGCAAGCTGCTTTCATCACAGTCTTGTTCTTAACGGGGGTAGAGATTAGCAATTCGTTTTATGGATGCTCTGTTAACAACTCTTCATTTAGCAATCTGAAAATGCTAATGGAAACACAGTAAAACACTGACAATTCCTTACTTTCCCCTTAGGAGGCAGGAAACAGCTTTGCCTTATAAGTATCCAGGTACACTATGATTCTGACTACACAGGAAACACAGCAGGGTCAATTCAAGAATTAACGAGGTAAAAATACATCAGAAAAGTTTGTTGGTCTGGTAAATTCATGTTAAAGCTTAAGCGCACTCTCTTCATTAACAGGTAGCCGTAATTCAGCTGTTCCAAATATCACTCAAAAAATTGCCTCCCGTCACATTTTGTGGATGCAGACATGACCTCAAAAACTCTGAAACAAAAATGGGAAACAACGCTTTCAAGTTAATACGTTACTTCTGTGCAATTTCCATCATGAACAGAGCATATTAATGCATTCATTCACCATCTGTGTCCATTAGCACCACAGCCAGTTACCCTAGAGGACTAAGGCACCCTCTTTTGTCATAGGCATTTGGACAATAACAGGGACTCCCAAATGAACAGTGCGAGGTCTATATTATGTGCAGATGGAAGACAGATAAATAGGCAAGCACTGCAGGTTCAGCAGTTTGCTCAGAATCCTCAGTCCTGGAGGATTAAGATAGGCACACAGAAGTATGTCAAAGCTGGTCTCCATCCTTACAAAACGCTACAAGTGAAGCTTAGAGGATATTTTTATGTTAGCATTTCATTTATACTGACAAAGAAAATTGTCATTTCATTTCAGAAGTGCCCTTTCTTGGGGAAAGCCCAGCTGCTTGTTCATTCATAATGTCCTTCATTCTATTTTGTTTTCTGTGAGTAGTTTCAGGTTAAAAAAAAAAATATATATATATATATATATATATCATATACATGATCATTGATGGAGAAGAGTAGGAGGCATGAATGAGAGATTGGAGAAGAAAATGGCTAGGCAGCTCTTCTCTTTTGGCATTTAAAATACATAGAAACATATATTTTAAAAATTAAATATATCTCAATTTAAATAAGTCACATATTGATATACTAATCACCTAATAGAATCTTGAGAATAAATAGCAAATCTGTTTCAAATGGTTCATTTCTCCACTCTAGAAACATGTGTGGTCCCACTTATTCATTATTTTCATTGGCTTGATAGAGTTACATACAGACAACTGAGAGTTAAGGAGCTCTAAATACTTTGCTGGGGTGAATTGTCCTTTGCTCAGTTTCTATGACTCATTATTCTATTAGTTGGTCTACAGCCCCAAGATCTTTCAGCTACTTTGTTACTATTCATGAATTTCACATACTGTAAATTTTTTTTAGCAAAACTTAAATATGCACTTCACATAAATACTACAGAAACTTCTTGTTTTTTGTTTTTTGTTTTTTGTTTTTTAGGTTTCTGGATAGAATGCTCTGGAGTTTATTTCCCAAATCCTCAATTCAGAGCAAGTATCTCTTATTCCCAAAATGTGTATTCATTCTAGACAGCTTAGTTATTCATTTAAAATCATTATACATTTAGTGAGTACTTATTATATGTCAGGTACTGTTAAACATACTGAGGACAAGTCTTTAATTGACTGACTCCTCACTCCGGCGTATTGCATAGTCCACAGAGGACAAAGAAGTACATGAGGTAAACTATAATTCATTGCAATGAGACCCAAATAAAGTTACACACAAAAATACTAAGAGAGCACACCGAGGAAATGTGACCTGCCCCAGTGAAGGGAGTCTGGAAGGCCTCGTAGAAGTGGCAAACTTTCAGCTGAATCTTCAAGGATGACCAGTTTGGTCAGGTAATAGATGGACAAATGGATGTCTGTGTGAGTGAGTGAATGAGTGAAGTGTGTCTAGGCATCCTAGGGAAGGGTTTCTCAAACAAATGGAACAGCATTTACAAATGTGAGGATGCTTGAAAAATTTGGCAAGCTTCGAATGACAATGTTGGGCTTACCTGAATAGAAGGCATTTCTGACAGAGGAAGATGCAAGGAAATGAAGTGGGAAGTCAGGTTAGACTACTGTGTGAGGCGTCACTGTTAAGAAGTTTGGACTTCAATCTGGAAGAATTGGAAAGGCAAGGTCGATTTTTTTAAGGAAGAAATACCAAGTGCTTTAATGTATTGCTTGAGCATTGAGTGTATGCCAAGTGCTGTTGTAGACTCAGCATCCACAGCTGTGAAGAAACAGAGACGAACCCCTGCCTTCATGAAGCTTACAATCTAATGGAGAGTGACAAATAATGTGCAAAATAGACGAAAATATATAGTACATGGAAAGGTGGTTAGTGCTGGAGAGAAGTGGAAGACAGTGAAAGAATGTGCTCAAATTGGTCCTTCAGAATAATTTCTCTGCATTACAAGAGATTCAAGAGAAAGTGGAGATAGGGTTAAAACTCACATCCCTATTAAAACATTCATGGTACACATGATAAAGCTAGGAACTAAATTATATGATGCAAATAATGAGAAGGAGGACTCAGGACTTCATTGAAGATGTAGTATATATAGGGTTGAAAAACATTAATAAGAATTATGCTGAGTTTTGCTGTCAAAGCCTAGATCATTAGGAAAGGAAAAATAATTAGGTTTTAGCTTTATAATTTCTTTATAGTCATATGTTTCTTGATTTCTCTTAGACCTGATAGAGAATGTTGTCTCCATTCTTCACAACAAGAAAGAAGAATATATTTTATTGCCTGAGCTAATTCAATATAGCCAACAGGACCAGAGCACCTGGGAAGTGGTTTTTGGCATCTGAATGGTCATGCAATGATTTTAATGAGTCATCTTGGAAGAAAGCATTTAGAATAGTTACCTTTTCCTGGTTACACTGTAAACTTTGGAGCTAGACTCATGGGCCACCAGAAGACACATTCTTCACCATTTCTTAGTTCTATAAATCAAGAGAAGCACTGAAATCTGCTAGTAACAGAGTGGGCCCAGGAGCAAGACTTCCTGGGTACAAATTCTGATTCACCCATCACTATCTGGGTAATCTTAGGCAAGGTACTAATCTTCACCTTCTCTCTCTAGAAATAGAGGTAATGATAGTATCTTCTTCATAGATTCTTGTGTAGAACAAAGTTGGTAATTCACATAAAGTTTATGTTGCTATGGCTCAGAGTAAGTTTACAGTGAATAATAACAGATATGCCATTTGTTACATCTCCTGGAATCCATGTCTGGTGGATGCATTCTGAGATCCGGTGTTCCCCACTGGGCTCATGTCTCCTGTCACTGGGATGGGATCATGATGCCTTTCAGACACATTGCACACCACTCAGGAGCTCTGGTCTTCTCCAAGTCTCCTTGGTGACTCTCACTGCTCACGACCACCTGTGTCATCTGGCACCCTTGCCTGTTGCTGCAGTCCTAGCTTCTGTGCTGATGACAACTCCATCCTTGTGTGGGCGAGCTGTAGAGACAGATGGTTCTTGGTACAGGGGAGAGACTGTCAGTCATGAAGAGGAGAGCTAACCATGAGGCCAGAGTGTGGATCAAGAGCACTCTTTAAGAGAGACCAGTAATGGAAGTTAAATTGGTCTAACTCCTTATATGCTTATTGTCAGAAAATTTCTATACCCAACTGAAAAAAATGCTGAACTTTCTTTCAAAAGAGAATGAGAGGTAAATGAACAACCAGACGATGACAGCCTAGTTTGGAGCAACTTTCGTCTGTCCATTATTCAGTTTGGGCAGGCCAATGATTACTGAAAACATCCTTTCTAATGTAAAAGTCCTCTCCATCCTGGGGACAGTGGTAACTGCATCTGCTGGTAGCTAGAAGGAAGACAACTATTCCCTTGAGGTGAGAACAATCCAGAAGAGAGATACAGAGTGGCAGAAGACAGGGTCCTCTGGGAAGTGGGCCACAATAGCTGTTAGGGGCCGGGGATTTAGCTCAGTGGCTCTGGTACATGCCTCACAAATCCAAGGACCCGAGTTTGATTCCTGGTACCAAAACAAAAAATAGCTGTTAGAACTCTGGAAGCTATTAACAGATGGCAGAAGTGGTCGTGTGTTCTTGAGGGAAAGAGTAGTTTTACTAGTAGTGGGAGTAGGAAATATTTTTATTCCTTTTGTATCAAAAGAGGTCTGTATTAGTCAGTTTTCTGTTACTGTAACAAATATCTGAGACAAATCAACTTAAAATGAGAAAAGATTGATTTTTGGCTCACAGTTTTGGAGGTTTGATTGGCCCCATTGCTCTGGGCCTGTGGTGGCCCAGTATGTATGGTGGGAGTGTGGGGCCTTCACTTCAGGATCCAACCGAAATGAGATGAAGAAAACATGGTCATGGCCACAACATCCCCTACAAGGGGCTGCCTCTAGGTCCTCAGCCTTGGCCTCAGTTCCTAACGGATTCCCACTTCTGATAGCAGCATGTACAGGAGAACAAGCCTTTTTTTTTTTGTACCAGGGATCAAACTCAGGACCTTGTGATTGCCAGGCAGGCAGCAGAACCACTGAGCTAAATCCCCAACCCCAGAACAAGCCATATCAAAAATACATGAGCCTTTGAGGACACTTAAAACTATAGCGAGATCTTTTTGCCAGATTTCCTTTTATTTTGACTGTATATTTTTACTTTTATGCTTTTCTCTATTATTTCTAGGAATAAAGGAAAGAAAAAATTGAAAGAATGCTAACAACATATACTTAATATAGTACATAGAATCATACATGGGAAACTTCATTCTTATTGCTGGCTGTTTTGCAGCAGATTGAGAGAATTAAAGTCACTGCTTATATCAGGGAGTGATAAGGTACTTCCCTGATTGTATCTTCTCTTTTTCAGAGAAGGTTCCTCACTTGCTGGTTATCTTGCTGTTGATCACCCTGGTCTGGAATTTCAGGGTCGAATGGTTTTTCACAGGACAAGACAGTGATCTTGGGTAGAACCCAATTATCCAAGAATCACAGTGTTTTCTCAGGGTTGATCTGTCTTATCCTCATCTGAGTTTTATCTTTACTTTGACTTTTTAACAATCCTCTTCTCTTTTGTACAGATGCTGCCTACCTTGTGTTCATGTTTCCTTACATACATGGACCCGAACACTCATTTGGCACACACATGCAAACAGAGCAGAAGAACAGAGACACAGAAAAATACATTTGCAATGCACATGGTCATGTGGACTAATACATACTCTGACCCTCTGCCAAAGCCCAAAACAATCGCTAAATCTGTCCATGTAAAGACAAAAGATCTGCAGCATTACACAGTATCACAGGTGAAGGTTAACCCACAAATAGGTCAACCTGAAGGTATCCATGTGAGCTTCAGGATGCATTTCATTTGCCTTGAAATGTACCACATGTAAAATCCTAAAATATACCCCTAGTGGAGTAAGGATTATTTTCTTCCTCATGAGAGATGAGAGAAAGAGATCAGACCTGCATGGCAGAGAGCCCCAAGAGGAAAATGAGAAAAGGAAAGAGTCAGATTTGAGGCAATGGAAACTGGCAAGAAAGAGGCAAAGGAAGGAAACCAGTGCTTTATTGATCTTGGGACTCCCTGCAGCACTTTCCAAATCAATAGAACAAACCAAGGCCTCAGCAATCCCTTTCCCTGGCTTATAAATGTTCAAACCCTAGGGCAAGATTCTGGGGGTATTAATAGTCTAGATTCAAAAGGAAGGACAAAATAAAATACAACATCTAGATAACGGCAAAAGCACGGAAACGATGCCTCTCTGAGACTTTGGTGATAAATTCATCCAAGACCAGTGTTTCCGGCTGCTGTACCCCTCTCCAACCCCTCTCCCATGTTGCAAATTACCTGATTGCTGAGGACCTTAAAGGTTCTAGGAAAATTCTAGAGACTCCTAAGTTCTAATTCTTGCAAATGCTTAGTTTGTATTTTCAAGGTGACAGAAAACTGTGCATATGACTGCTTGCTTGGTTTGTGCATTTTTTTCTGAAGAATTAAGTCCAAATTCTGTAACAATTATATTAAAACATTACATTACTGATTTCAGAAAATTACAGCCAGGTGCCCCATTTTCTGTGCCTCACTGCCTATTCAGTTATACAACATTTCATGGCTTCTTAAAAGCTGGAGATCCGCATATCATTTGCTCCCGTGATAACCTTTACAAGTTCATCTCTCACACAAGCCTCTCCCTTCCTGGTAGACAGATGCATCATGGAGAAGTTGGCAAGGTTCAACTGATAACTGAAGTAATACAGGAATGACACCAGTGTGAATACTGCTGGCTTAGATACTTCCTGTTTTTCAGAAGGAACAAGTACCCACTATTCCTGTCATTTTAAAGGAGAGAAACAGGGACCATTATTTCCTTGGCTGAATATTAATATTAAATGGATGCCCACAAAATATTGTCAATGAGAATCTGTGTTTAAAGTGATAATATATTCCGGAATGCTTGGCCCAGAGTTTCTGAAGAAACAGCTCTTCAAATAATTAGTCTATGGCGATAATTTTGAATATCCTCAAGTCTTGTGATTGGGAGTGGAGGGAGCCCCGTGGGTTGCCCACCGTGTCTTTATCGTGGTTGCTGCCAAATTAATAAACATGGAGAAAGCAGTTCTCCTCTGCATCGCTGTGTCTGATTGGACAGAGAGCACGGGCAGCGCACTGTTGAGCAGAAGTGGGGCAGGAAGAGCGCTCACAGTTGTAAATGTTCTCCCACCAGGGCTGGCCTCAGTCACAAGCCAATGCTGTTTTCATAGTTTTCAAAATCCAGATGGTGTTTTTTTCCGTAAGGGACTTTTACTTTCTCTGGGGTTAGTAGACCAACCTGAAGGATGGTCAGAAAAAGATTAAATTTGCCAAAGAAGACTATCATGTCAAATTAAGTCGTGTTTTAAAGTTGGCACAAAGTTGCGAGTCGGTTGGTTTCTATTTATTGGTTTTTTCTTTTAGAAGAAACATTTTCTTGGAGATAAACAGCTAAAAATATCTAAATTAGCATTTTTTTTTCTTTTTGATACTGTTGGTATTTCAAACATGGCTAGCATGGAATACGTAATGAAACAAACAAAAAATCTACTTATTCTAACTGGATGGTCAAAAGAGATGGCCAAAGAACAATAACGGATGGCTTACAGGTGACCTAGGGTGTACCTGGGACCCTTGATCCCCAAGCTGTCATTCATAGGCTCATAGCACTGGCATCACTAGAGAGCTTGCTGCAAATGCAGGATCTCAGGCTCTTTCTCAGACCTACTGAATCAGAACCTGCATCTTCACTAGATCCCCAGGTGTTTTATTTACGTATTCAATATATGAGCTTGAATTGAATTGAATTCTGTAGTTAATGTTGTCTATAAGAGTAAAAATGCTCATATAGTATCTAAACTGGAGTCATTTATTACCACCAATAATGTTTAATGGGATATCTGATGGGAGAGAAAGAGAAAGAATACATATTCCTAGATTAATGTATGACAGTAGTAGGCAGTTTTCAGAGCACAATTTTAAGTGCTGACTTCCTCTTATCTAACTTTGCCAAATCTTCATTGTAGTTATTAGCAGCTGATAGTTGTAAGCATGAGGCTGATACAAATGTTTACTCCTCTATTGTGTATAAATACTGAACTGTACACAGCGAACCTGAGAATCTCTACATTAGCACAAAAATTCAAGTCAGCTGAAGACTCTAGAGATCATCAGTAAGTGATGCAGAGATAGGAAATTATAGGAAAAATAAGATCAAGAAATAGGTGGTACAGGTATAGTTCCTTGTCCAAATATGGCTCAAAGGTTCACCAATGCTTTTGTGGAGTAGACTCTATAAGTAAACAGCAACAGTATATTTTAAATTAAAATGAATAAACACTTACTGAGCACCCACTCTACGCTGAGTCCAATAGTAGGTCCTAGAATATGTTGCTTTTATTTTCATTCAAACTTCTCAGCAACTTAAATGAGGAATGAAGTTTCATTTCCAATTCACTAATGAGGAAATTGTGGCTTAGCAAGGATAAAACCATTGCCCTAGATCACAAAACTAATAAGTAGAAGAGCTGGGGTTTCAAATTAGTTTAATGTGACCTAGCAGGCTTTCCCAATCATGCCCTGCTGCCAAGTTTGGCTATTGTAAAAGTAAGTTAAATATTTAGCAAAACATACACAGTTATTGCAACCTTCTGATTTATTTCAAACCAAGCTACTCTTTTGTCTTTATATAGTCTTCAATTAAAAGAAACTCTGTATATTGTTATAGAGGTCTTAACTGAGTGGCCCCCGAATGATAATTTCTGTAAAAATTCCAGCACTCACCATGGGCAAAACAGAATGATAGCACCTGCAGCAGCTTTCTGCCTGAACCAGGCTCCTTCATTGCCTGGTGCCATTGGTGATATACAGTGCAATTTCAAAGACTCGTTATAGTTCATCACACCAGTGAACTGTCAGAGGAGTGGCCTTGGGAAACATAGATGTTGGAACACCTAAAGGCCATTGGCATGTGTAGATGATGTAGACTGTGTCTTGGCCTGGGAAATAGCCAGTGATTCAGAGGTGCTGAAAAAATTTGTTACGTGTGTGTTAGTGTGATGCCCTAACTGAGAGTTTTAGAGTGTCATACTTGATAAGGCATGATAGCTGGAAGTGATCATCAAAGAAGCTCGGGGCTTTCTACTTCCATGTCAACTGGAGCAGTTCAGCTCTCATTTGTTTAACTTTTGAGGATTGCTTTTGTTGTTCGAAAAGCTCAAGAACTGCATTATATATGAAACTCCTCTGTTCATGGATGAGAAAACTGAGAAAAATTTCGAACGCATGACAACTTCATGTGTGCCGGCTGTATGCTAGACACTGCTTCAGAGATTCCCGCAGAGGTCATTTCTTTGCTTATTCGGTGACTAAGATGTCAGATCTGAAAGAGATGAGTCAACCTGCCTAGGTTACTCAAGGACTTAAGGTAAAATGAAGGCTGGACCCAAGATTACTGGCCAAAATAAATCTATACTTTTCTCAAAATACTGTACCTGATTGCTTATAGAAAGATATCTGTCTCATCTTAGTCCCAGATTGGTTAATTGGGATCTCTTTTCATATTCTGTTACCACCTCATAAACTTGGCAATACTAATCAACAGTCCATAGGGTATACATGCTAATCTGTTTTTCTAATCTTAAATTCAGATGATACTTTAAGTCACATTTTCTTGTTTTCCCTCCTTCTGGCCAAAACAACAATTAGGAAGATGGTTGCTTAGTATTCAAGCTGCTGTGTGAGTCTGGAACATGTTTCTTTCGTCTAGTTTGTAGAGATATGCATCAGGTTATGTGCTATAGGATAGAAAATTTCTTCTATTCCCGTAGACCTTACCCCATGGTAAAATAGGAGATAAGAAGTATCTTATCTCCTCTGTATGGTTAAAATGTCAAATGCTAACAAAGCTACTTTACTCATTCGCTTCATCTGTAGGAAATAAAATACCTTGTAAAAAGGTTTCAAATGCAGTCTTACATTTGACCCATAAACTTGATGCAGTGGAGTTATTTTCCTCACACTTAATTTTCTCATTTTTTAAAATTAAAATAGCAGGATCAAGGCAAGAAGATGTGGTAGGCCAAGAAAATATCTCACTTTGTTAGCATCTGAGACAACAATTATTAAATTCTGAGATAAAGGTTAATGAGGAAATGTGATCCACTCGAAGCCATAGAATGAATAGTGACCAAATTAATTATAATCTAGTAGATTCCTGGCACATTTCCCTGGCATATTTTGATGGTATCTTGAAGTTAAAAGGGGTACAATGTTTAAAAAATGAAGGAGAGGGAGGGAGGGGGAGGGGGGAAAGGGAGAAGTGGAGAAACAGTGACAGAGAGACAGACATGGGGCAGGGTCTGTGGTAAACAAAGTATGGACTTTATGTTTAGAATTTCCATCTTTCAAGTTTCAGAAGGTTGAGCAATTTCTTACCACCACCACCAGCCAAACGTCTGGGTGGTTAACTAATCTAACTGCTCAATCTCCCAGATTTTATCATAGATTTAAAGTATATTTAGGAACTAGTAAGGCTTCATGTTCTACAATCCCCCACACCACCACTGCAATGATAATGGTAACCACAAGTCAATGACATTTAGAAAGTAAGCAATGACTAACTCTTCCTTTCCTGAAAAATAACCCATGCTCAGCAACTAAAATTCTGAATTGACCTTTTTCTATAATGACATTGACAACGCATGTTCCAATCCATAGCTGCATTCAGTGGTAGCAATAGTTGCTGTTTCAAAGAAGAAAATTAAAAATTGTGAAAAAATTTTTCTTTGATTTAATTCTTATTCACATCAATAGGAGGAAATGCTACAAAAAGTAAATGCAGAAGAAATATATGTTACTTACTAGAACTGTCAATTCAGATTTTATAAATTTGCCAACCTTTGTTTATGAACTCTATTGTTGCAAGTAGTTGGTATTTCCTGACTGAAATACAAGATTTTTGAGGACTTCCATTCACTTCCCAGCCAAAGGGAAATACAGAAATGTGTAATACTCCAGTAGAAAGTGACATTTAAGGACATCTAATCCAATTTTCTTATCACAGATAACTAGAGCTTGGAGAAATTAAGAAACTTGCTCTTGACCACAAAGTAAGTAGCCTTCAAACTCCTCCTTCAATTATTTTTCTGTCTCTACCCCATCTTATGCTTATTATATGAGAAGTTGAACCTTATAAAAGGTTAGCATTGGAAGAAATGTTAACGATTATCTACTTTACTATTTTCTCTTGCTCAATGAATAGTATTTAGCTTTACTCAAGTTATCTCCACCGATAATTAAATTAACTATCAGAATATTCCAAGCTGGTTTTTACTTATGCATTAAATAACTTTAAAGAATTTTCTGTTGATTAAGTGTAAGGACATTACAAAACCCAATGACTGATCCATTGCTAAATCATGTTTAACTCTTTGAATAAGATTAAAGAAAAGGTTGAACAGAAGTAGTAAACATTCTGATTAATATTAAATAACAGAGAATAAAGTGAGTGAGCACAGGTTTAGTACTGCATTAGGAAGGTACCATTTTGGAAGAGCTGATTTACTTCCCTGAAGAGTGGCTTAGGCTCGAGGAAAAATTGGGCTAGATTAATAAAATTACATAATTTCCCAATGTTTTTCTTATATCTATTCAATTTACTAGTTTCTCTTTCTTTCCTAATTGAACAATGGGAAGAGAATTTGTCTTTGCGATAGATCAATATCTAATTTTCAAAAGTTAAATTTTCTTTTTTTCCCAAAAGAAATTTGGGTTCTTTGGGAGAGAGGCATAATGATATATCATGAAAAATATTATAGCTATCCTAGTACATTTTCTATGTGAAATTTCAACAGAATCCATTAATTATAGCAAATGACCAATAAAAATGTTCAATCAAAAACTCATTTTAAGATACATTGTTAATGAACTGTATATAATGATGCTTAATCAAAACCTGACATGATCACATGGGAGAAAAATTCCACAGGACCTCAGCAGCACTATTGTTCTGAACAAAAGATAACAATAAAACGGTATAATTAATAGCCTGTGGTCATGTCATACTCTCTACGGAAACTCAACTTTATAACAAACTTCATTATTTTCCAAAACACAAGAATTGTGTTGCATAATGTCACTAATGCCACCAGCAAGAAGGCAACATTTTTCAGATTACTTTTATCTGACGTGGAGAATTTTGTTGTTCCACACTACAGTAGTGCTAAGATGCAAAGTGAGTGAATGAAGCTGCTGACCTCTACGATGCCAAAGAGGGACAGAGTAGCTCTGTTTTAAATCTTCACTATGTAGAAATGACATATTATTTAAAAATATATTTCAAGCCCAGCATGATGGCACATGCCTGTAATCCCCACACTCTGGAGGCAGAGGCAGAAAGACCACCATGAGTTTGAGGCCAGCCTGGGCTGCATAGTGAGTTCATAGTCAGCCCGAATTAAAGAACGAAACCCTGTGTCAAAAAACTTTTCAAAATCTGAATATATATATGTGTGTGTGTGTATTTCAAAAGGATATCTGTATCAAATAAATCTATATAGAACATTTTTTCTAGGTGACAATGCAATACTAAGAGATAATATAGGGTATTCACAATCCTGAGATAGTCTTCAAGGTACAAATGAAAATATTCATAGAAGTTTAGAATGAGAAATATAGATTATGGAAGCCACTTTGTTAAATCAAACATTTACCTGATGAGCTGCATCAAACTTAGTATACCAATTTAGATAATCAGCAATCCTCAGCAGTTAGTATATGTATTCATAATGTTACTTTGCAGTCTATGTGCATGCACCCGATATACAGACCACCAAAATATAATTCCATGCCAATTTATTGACAGAAAAAATAAAATATTAGGGGATATTTACTTAGAATACATTGGGAAGTGTGAAGTTCATTATTGAAGGTTAACAATGAAATTAGTTTTGCACTATTTTACTGTTAAAAATATGGTCCAAGGTCATTGGCTCAAAACCTGCTATGGAGCTTATTTTCATAATTATACATAGTAAGTATGAAAGACCTATCTCTGAGCACACAAACTAAAATGTGTTTATGTCCCCTATTTCCACTCTGTCTAGACCCGACACTAAGGACATGGTAAGGCTAATGGATATTTTTTAAGATAATCATTATAATCAGAGCCCTGTGAGAGTCAATATTCAACAGCTCTTCCTCTAAGTCAGATGGCCCCTTGACCCATCTGGCAGGAAAATAGCCAAGAAATAGACAAAAGTTTTAATTTCCCGTTAAGTCTCATAAGCAATGTGGTTGCTACCAATCTCAGAATGATTAGTCATGAAAACTTTAATACTGGGCATAAGTGAGCACGTATTCAGGCAGATCCATCATTGAGCACAGAACACAATACAAAGGCAATGCCGATGACTCATAATTGTCTGAACAAAGCCCAGCAAGCAAAGAGAAAACAAAGAAATAAGTGAGAGTCTGTGAATTCCTTCAAGATCTTGATATGTAAATATGTCATATATAGATATATATTTCAAGGAAAGTCTGAGACTCAAACATGGGTAGGCAGCTAGAATCCAAACACTGATGGTGAATAAACTATGGTCAGAGCACCTTGAGACCATAATGTTAAGTGAAGTAAATCAGACCTACAAGCTTGTCCATCATATGGTTTCCCTTATATGAAAAATAGGGGAGAAAGAAAAGAGATAGAAAAAGAAGAATAATTGTAATCTAAGTATTTGTTTTGTGGGTTCTTGTTTCATTCTAATGCGGTATGAGGGCTCACTTAGCATAATTTACATTTCTTTGGCTATACTAGGGTCTTTGTTGCTGTTAAGAGTAGGGTCTATTTTGAAAGAAAAGAAAAGGAAATTAATTCCCAGAGTGAGAAAGTCTATGAGGTTGGAGAGTGGCTCAGCAGTTGCCTAGATTTTGTGGGCAGGGATTGGGAAATGATGGTAGTGGGTGGAGTGCTTTGATTTGAGATAACAGAAAAGACCCAAGTTTGATTACAGGTATAGTTGTGCAGCACGATTCATGTACTGGAATCTACTGAATCTTGCATTTTAAATTTATGGATCGTGTGGCATGCAAGTTTTTAGTTCAATAAAATTCCTTTATTAATAAAAGAAGTATGATCAGAGCTAGAAAAATAGTGACATGGCAAAACCCCACAAGATAAGGGGATCAAACAAGGCCCTCCTGCTGCATAGCATCTTTTAATGAGCAGTTCATTACTTGTGTGGAGTTCTGTTTAGAGGAGGCTGCTTCTAATCTACCTTTAAGGAAATGGTTAATGGCCACTGTGGGATTTGTTTTAGGCCAATTTGTGTGGCTAAAAGAAATACTGGAGACAAAGTGATTTATAGAGAAGATAAATTTATTCTTCCCACAGATGTTGAGAAGCAGATATTCATGACAAAGTCACCGGCGGGTCAGTTGTCCAGTAAGGGCTGATCTCTATTTTCAAGATGACACCTTATTCTGCATCCCATAGAGAGAAAGAATATTGGAAAGCAGAATAAAAAGAGGGATAACCTCCTCCATGGAGCCCATTTATAGTCACCTAATCCCATTCAGGAGGAAGTAGGTCTCAGACCTGAATGCCTCTAAAGGCCTCATCTCTTAGTATTACCATGCTGGTAACACCTGAATTCTGGAAAGAAAAACACTGAAACCACAGTGAGCTCTGTGTCTCCTTCAGATACCAAGTAAAAGTAGAGGGTGCTCAAGTTTTAGTAGATCTCATCTTGTTTATAGAATGAATCAGTCAGGGTCCAGTCAAGAGACAGAAATGATACCAGTAATGCAAATGTGAAATTTGAACATATTAAAAAGTATAAAGAGAGCTCTAATGATTATAGAAAGACCAGTCGTGTGGAGCAGGTTCCATACATAGAGAATACTCATGGGAGAAATAAACTTAAAAGTTCTTGTACCCTGTCAGCCCACTAAGGATGAGATTCACACTTTGTTGGAGAGTGTATGGTTATGATATATTGATACATCGGATGACAATGAAGTTCACTGAGATGCCACAGGCTTGAACAGGCAAGCAGGAAACAATTTATTGGATGCCAGGGAAACTTGCCTGAGTGGGCACTACTGGGTTCCCCTAACCTCAGTGTATAGGAAGATGCCCACTCTAGTGCTGGTAAAACTCACTATGCAGGTGTTGCTGGGAGTAGCAATAAGACTTGTTGGAGAATGTGGACTATCAGATTTCCTACATGAAGGTGACTTCTGCCATCATAGAGGCCAGAAAAAGGACAACAGAACAGTATTACGCAGAATTCCTCCAGCATCTTCTACCAATAAAGCTTTACACGGAGATAGCTGGCAAGGGAGAAATTTCTATAGGATCTAGATTCTCTATCAAAATATGGTCCAAGAAAGAGTGAGTTTATTCTAAGAAGAAAGCAAACTGTTAACTGGAACATGATGGTAATGGATTTGGGAAACAAAATTCTAAGTCTACCCTCCTAAATCACATCTTGCCTAATTTTCAGTTACTAGAGTTATCTCCACTGAAGACAGGGAGAGCCTATTTCATGGACTTCCCATAACTTTCAGAATAGGTACCAAAAATATTGTATGAGTCTTGAAACAATAGAGAAATTAGTTGTTATTCATGACTTGATGGTAAGGAAATGACTCTGGAAGGAGTCATACCATGAGCAGAATGGAGATACGCCATCTCAGAGTGTCAGAGTTTGGATACAGAATGTACTTCAAAGGCTCATGGTTGAAGACTTGCTCACAGTGTTGGCAGTAGTGTTTAGAGGTGGGGCTTTGAGGAATTCATTGGACCATGAGGGCTCTGTATTCATCAACAGACTAATCCACTGGTAGGTTCATAACTCTATTGGGGAGTGATGGAAATTTAGAAGGTGGGACCTAGTTAAAGAAAGTAGGCTATGAGGTTGTGCCCTTGGGGAACCACAACTTTATTCTGCCACAACTTTTCAATATAATGTTTCTGCCTCACCACAGGGTTATAAACAAGGACCCAGCTAACCATAGACTGAAATTTGTGAAACTGTAAGTCAAAATAAACCTTCCTCCTTTATGTTGCTATTCTCCGATATTTTCTCAGAGTGATGCATAGTTGAATAATATACAGAGCTAGTACTAGAGATAGCAATTGCAGGATGCAGGACAGAGTATATGTGCTGTAGGTATCCTGCATTCTCACTCTACATCCAACCCTATAACAATATGGTTGACAATTTGCACATTGACTTCCAGGGACTGATTCTTGTGTGTGTATGATCCATTTACTGCCTTAATTTTAATATAATCACCTAAAAATTGAGAAACAAAGAACATAAATATATATGAAAAGATGCAGAAGCCATTTCCCAGTCCGGAATTTTAATGACATTAGAATAAATGATCAGATAACTATACAAGTAAATTTGACATTTGGGATCAAAATAAGGCAGGCATATTAGCTGGTACAGTACTGAAGTATATAAATTAATTAATTGGCAATGAGTGCTAAGCAATGATATAAGACCACTAGAAATAAGGGATGTTATTGGTGTCAGATTGAGAGACTCAATGTTTGTCAGCATTCGTTCATATAATCTGATGATCATGGGTAACCAAGCATAATACCAATTGATGAACAGGGATAACTGTGGTTTGGAATCAACACAAACATCAGTGAGCAGCTGGAGACCTTTTCACAAAAGTGAAAGGTATCCAGGAACAATTAGAAGGAAACAAAAATGGAGCGAATAATGGGGGATGGGGGAGGGGCAAATGGAGGCTTTCTAGAGGAAATAGCTTCAAAAGTTTTAGAAACTTGAATAAAAATCACTTGGGATCTTGTTAATATGCACATTCTGTTTAAGTAGATCTGGGTCAGCCAGAGATTCTGCATTTCTAACTGGTTTCTAGGTTGATGCTGCTGGTTTTCATCAGCTGGAAGATTCTGTCTCCATAGGGAAGTGATCCTCAACCAGAGAGGACAGGTGACACTCGGCCCATTTAGAAATGTTGGGAGACATTTTTGCTTGTGATAACTGAGGGAGTACTATGGCATTTAGTGAACAGAAGTTAGGGATCCTGCTGAATTTCCTGCAGTACATAGAACACCTGCTTGTAATAAAGATTTTTTTGCCCCTAATGGTCCACAGTATTGGTGTTGAGAAACTCTGCTACAGGAAACTCATTGGAAAGATTTATCTCTCAAGTGCTTTTTGCTTAGGAAATGGGTGCAGCTGTGGTGAATGTTAAAGGAGACCTGAACATACTCTTCATTGCCATGTCCTGTATATTCCGAAGCCCATTGGTAACCTTGTATGTTGCCACACAACTTTGTTTGGTAGTTTACTGGAGATTTACTGAAACAAGGACATGCCTCCAAAAACTCCCCCAAATCATTACAGCAGGCATTGAGAGGGAGGAAATCATAACCTACACAGCAGATAGATCTGAAAGGCTACCAATGTAGGTAAAACAGTTCTATGTTTGGCAAATTTAAAAAAGATATAACTAATCATTCAATGTCCACAATAAAACAAATGATCAGCAAGTTTAGAGAAGACACTAATAAACACCTAGTGTAGCTGAAGAAAGAGATGTAAAACATGAGTGCCCAGCACCAAAAACAATGGGAATCTGTAAGAAAGTTCCCAACAGAAATCCAGAAGACTAAAAACATGATTGAAATTAAGGATAGCAGTAAGTGACCAATGTGAAGACAGTATCAGACCTTGAAGGCACGGCTTAGTTCCATGATCAGTTATTGACAGATACCTTGAAAACAACAGGGGAAGGTAAAAAATGGACCCAACAGCTCCTAGATGACTGAAATTATGTCTAACATAAGAGTAATTGAAATTAGCAAAAATCAGAAGGCAGAAAAAAGGGCATAAAACCTGTTTACGGAAGTAGTAGCAGAAAAATTGCAACATGGAAAAAAGACTTTAACAGCTAACTGAAAGCACATAGAGCCCTAAATAGCTACAATCCAAAAAAAGAAAAACAGTCCACACCACATAATAATTAAAATACCAGAAATAAAACACAAGAACAGAATCTTAAAAGGCTGCTAGAGAGAAGCAACAAATGACCTATAAAGGAAAACCTATCAGAATTACAACAGATTTCTCAACACAAATCTTTAAGTCAAGAAAATCATGCAATGTGGTATTTTAAGCTCTCAAAGAAAACCACTTCCAACCCAGACTTTTATATTCAGCAAAATTATCTTTCAGTTTTGATGTAGAAATAAGATACTTCTGTGACAAAGAAAATGTAAAAATATTCATGACCACCAAATTAACAATCCAAAATATTTTCAAGTTTATTCTAGAAGGAGATGGTGAAGCTAGCAATGCTAAAATGTCCAATAAAATAAATATATCAGGTAGGACTATTGATTAAGTAGAAGGGAAAAAAACAAAACAGCAAGAGGAAATTCATACAATGACAGGGATAAATCAATACCTGTCAGTTATGACTGTCAGTGTAAATGGACTCAATGCACCAATCAAATGATACAGATTAGCAGAGTAAATAAGAAACAAAATCCAACAGTATGCTGTATTCAAGAAACACATTTAACACAAAAAGAAATTTATAGAATAAAAAATCAATGGATGGCAAACAATAATCTAAAAAATGGGAACCCAACAACAAGCAAGAGTAGCTATTCTATTTTCAGACAAAGTGAATTTCAAGCCAAAGCTCATCAAAGAGGCAAACAAGGAGTACCTCCATAGTCATTCTTGGAAGCTAACATTATCTTGATCCTGCAGACAAGGGTCCAAACAAAAAAGAAAACTAGAGGCCAATTTCTCTCATGAACACAGATACAAAAATCCTTAATAAGACACTCCAAATTACATCATGATTAAATAGACTGAATCCAAGGGATATAAAGAGGTTCAACACACACAAATCAATAAATGTAATTTATCACATAAACAGAAGCAAGGACAAAAATCACATGCTCATCTCAATAGATGTATAAAAAGCCTTTGAAAAATCCAACATCCAGTAATGATAAAAGCCTTGAAGAAAATAGGTATAGAAGGCTTTCTCTCAATGTGATAAAAGCCATTTGTGAACAACCTATAACCAACATCATATTAAATGGGGAAAAGCTGACAGCTTTCGTTCTAAATCAGGAACAAGTCAGGGATGTTCATTATCACCACTCCCATTCAAAATTAGTCTTCAAATCATTACCTAGAGGAATGAAGCAAGAGAAAGAAATAAAAGGGGTATGTATAGAAAATGACAGTCAAACCATCATCATTTGCAGATGCCATGACCCTTTACTTACAAGATCCCCAAAAACTCCACCAACAGACTTCTAGAATTAATAATGAAATTCAGCAATGTGCAAGGATATAAAGTAAACACAGAAATCAATAGCATTCTTGTACACTAATAATGAACTCACTTGAAAACAAATTAGGAAAAAAATACCATTCACCATAGCATAAAAATTAAATACTGAGAATTAATCTGCCTAAGGAAGTGAAAGACCATTACAAGGAAAATAACACCAGACTAAAAAAAAAGGAAAGAAAATTGAGGACATCAGAAAATGCAAATATATCCCCTGTTCCTGAATAGGCAGAAGCAACATAATCAAAATGGCTAAACTCCCTAAACTGATGTACAAATTTAATTCAACCGCACTCAAAATAGCAATGTTTTTTCTTAGAGCTGGAGAAAATAATATCAAAATTTGATGGAATTAGAAGATACCCAGAATAGCAAAAGGAATCCTGGGTAACAAAAGCAAAGCAGATGGCATCACAATACCAGTCTTGAAGCTATACTATAATGCCACAGTGATTAAAACAGCATGGTACTGGCACAAAAACAGACATGGGATGTTGATCAATTGAACAAAATAGAAGAAGCAAGAACAATTTCATATAGCTATTTGATGTTTGACAAGGGAGCCAAAAACATACACTGAAGGAAAGCCAACTTCTTTAATAAATGGTGCTGGGAAAATTGGATATCCACATGTAGAAGTCTGAGTCTAGATTCATATATTTCATCCTGTGCTAAACTAAAATCAAAATGGATAAAAATTTTAAATGTTAAAGCAGAAACAATTAATCTGCTGGAAGGTAAATTAGGCACAGCCCTTGAAGACATAGGCATAGCCAAGGACTTTCTCAACAGAACCCAGTGGCACAAGAAATAAAACTGAGAATCAAAAAATGTGATCATTTAAAATTAAAAAGCTTCTGCACAGCAAAGGAAACAATGAACTGAGTGAAGAGACAATCTACATTATGGGAAGGTGTTTTGCCAACTAGTTCATGGATAAAGCCCAATATCAAGAACATACAAAGAACAGAAAAAAAATTAGACTCCCCAAAATAAAGACCCAATCAAAAAAGTGTCAACCAAAATGAGTAGACACTTCTCAGAAGAAGAAGTACAAATTGCCAGCAATTATGTGAAAAATGCTCATCATCTCTGACCATCAGAGAATGGAAATTAGGACCACTCTGAGATACCATCCTTCCCCAGAAAGAATGGCTATCATCAAACAAATCTAATAAAAATAAATGCTGATGAGCATGTGAGGAAAAAGGAACTTTACTACATTGTTACTGGGGCTTCAAACTAGTACAACCACTATTGAAATTAGTGTGGAGATTCCTCAAAAAACTAAAAATAGAAATTCCATTTGATCCAACTATCTCCCTTCTAGATATTCCCAAAAGAGTTAAAATCATATTACAGGGATTCATGCATCCCCATGTTTACAGCAGCACAATATAGAGTAGCTAGACTCAAAAACTGTGTATATTTCCATCAACAGATGAATGGATAAGGAAAATGTGGTACTTATACACAATGGAATATTACACTGCCATAAAGAACTATAAGCTTGAAGCATTTATAGGGAAATGGATTGAACTTGAGAACATACTGTTAAGTGAAGTAAGTCAGACTCACACGCTCAAATATCACAGGGTTTCCCTCAGATGAGAAACACTATATATGTACAAATAAAGAAGATAAATAAGTATGGAGAAGTTCAAAATATTTCATTGCTTCAAAAATATTTTAATATATATATGTTGATTTGATTCATTTGTACTACTAGCTTATCTGAGATCATTGGATCTAACTGTATTATTATCTCTTTTTTATAAGATTCTTTTTATTTTATGTCATTTACTCTGAGTAACTACTTTGAAGCTAAGACACATGTATATTAACTATTGTTATTCTCTTATTTGGTTATGAAATTTTGTTTTATTTATTCATAAAACTAAAAAGATTAAAAATACCAAAAGAAAGCAAAAAGGAAAAAAGATTCAAATCAATACAATTTGCGGGAATAAAAGATAAAAACTAGAGAGGATACCATTGAAATTCAGAAGATGAGTAGTAAATACTTTGAAAACCTGTAATCCAATAAGTTTGAGAATCTAAAAGAAATGGAGAAAATCCTAGACACACATAAACCAACAAAACTCCAAGAACAGCCCAATAATAGGCAATAAATTGAAACAGTAACAACAAAACCTGCAAACTAAGGAAAGCCCAGCCCCTTGTGGAATCATCCCTGAATTCTACAAGAGCTTCACGGAAAATCCATTGCCAATATTTCTCAAACTCTTTGATGAAATGGAAAGGGAAAGTACTTGCAAACCAACTCCTCAAATGTGGCACTACCCTGATTTCAGAGCCAGATAAGGACACCCCTCCCCCTCTCCAAAAGTACCAACTAAAGTCTCTAATGAATTTAGATGTAAAAAATGCTCAACAAGATACTGGCCAATAGAATGCCACAAACCATTAAAACTCCGACATAATGATCAAGTTTACTTTACATCCAGGAAGCCTGGATGGTTCAATATATGCAAATCAAGAAATGTCATATATCACATAAACAAAAGCAAAGACAAAATCACATGATTACTCAATAGATACATAAAAGCCTTTGACAAAATCCAACATTCATTCATGATAAAACAAAAACCTGAAGAAAATAGGTATAAAATGACCTTACCTCAATCTAATAAAAGTATTTATGACAAACTTACTGCCAAAAATCGTATAAAATGGGGAAAAGCTGAAAGCTTTTCCTCTAAAATCAGGAATAAGACTAAAATATTCACTACCACCAGTCTTATTCAATGTAGTAGTCAAAAAGTTAGCTAGACCAATCAGGCAAGAGAAAGAAATAAAAGGGATACTAAGAGCAAAGAAACAAGTCAAATTATAAGCATTTGCTGACGACACCATCTTTTACATAAGGGCCCAAAAAGTTCCACCTAAAGACCCCTAGATTTAATAACCAAATTTAATAGTGTAGCAGGATACGAAACCAAGACACAAAAATGCAAGTGTTTCTCTACACCATTCATAAATTTACTGAGAAAGAAACTAGAAAAACAATACCATCATGTTCACCTGAAGAAAAATTAAATAACTAGGAATTAACATAAACAAGGAAGTGAAAGATCTCTATAATGAAAACTGTAATACTCTGATAAAGGAGATCAAAGAGGATATCAGAAAGTGGAAAGTTATCCTCTATTGTAAGAGAGGCAGAAACAATATTGTCAAAATGACCATACTTCCAGAAGTGACATACAGGCTTAATGCAATCAAAGTTAATCTAATCAAAAGCCAATAGCACTAAAAAAGCAAAAATAACAAAAAAACAACAACCACCAAAAAGAGCTAGAGGAAACAATCCTAAAATTCATATGGAACCAGAAGAGACCCGGAATAATAAAAGCAATCCTGGGCAACAAGTGCAAAAGGGAAGACATCACAATCCTGGACTTTAAGTTGCATTACAAAGCTGTAGTGATAAAACAGCATGGTACTGACACAAAAACAGGCATGTGAGCCAATCAAACAGAATAGACGATGCAGAAACAGCCCCAGTCACACTCAGTGATCTGATTTTGAGAAAGCAGCCAAAAACATCCTGGAAGAAAGACATATTCTTTAACAATGTTCCTGGGAAAGTTGTTTATACACATGCAGAAGATTGCACTAGACCCATATCATGTCCTAAAATAAAATCAAAGTGAATCAAAGACCTGGGCATTAAAACAGAAACACTAATGTGCTGGAGTATAAAAATAGATAAAACTCCTGAAGACCTAGACATAGGTAAAGACTTTTCATAATGTTCAACATTATTGGCCCTTAGAGAATGAGAATTAGAACAACACTGAGATTCCATTTTACTTTAGAAAAAATGACCATTATCAAGAAATTAAATAATAATAAATGCTGACAGGGACTGGAGGAAAAACACTTCTACATTTCTGGTAGGAATGTAAGCCAGTACAATCACTATGGAAATCAGTATGAAGATTTCTCCAAAGGCTAAAACTAAGAATTTCTTTCAACCAAGCTATTCTTCTTCTAGGTATCTTCCCTAAAGTGTTAAAGACTTCATATTTTAGTGATACACGCATACCCATGTTTACAACAGCACAACTCATAATAGATAAATTTTGGAAGCAGACTAGATATCCATCAGCAGATGAATGAATACAGACAATGTGGTATATTTATATAATGGAGCACTACTCTTCCATAAAAAAAGGATAAATTTGAGTCATTTGTAGGATAATGAATGCACCTTGGGACCATGCTGATATTAAGTTAAATTAATCAGACACAGATGCATAAATGTCACATGTTTTCTCTTATATGAGAAACCTAAAGTATAAACAATTTAAAGAGCAAAATAAAGGATGAATAATAGGAAATAGGGAGATAGATCTTTTGCAAATGGAGAAGGGCTCTAGGGCAGTGAAAAGGGTAAGGGAAGGGAGGAGAATAGGAAATAAAAATAATTAAAAGCTGTCATGTACGTGTACCAACTCTGCAGGGTGAATATAATCACTATGGGCTGCAATATGTATTAATAAAAATAATTTTGAAAAGAATCTCCTCTTGGAAATCCAGAAAGTAAGCATAATATATATGAAATATATTTACTTCGCTCATTTGATGACATATGCTGGAAAAGATATTTCCAAGAAGCAGGTAAGTTGTAGTTAAAAAGGAGTGAAATTTTACACAAATGAGTCAATGGCTGACTTTGCCACACTTATGGAAGCTGGGCTCCAAAACTGAAGGCCTGAACCAAAGATGAGTAACCCCATCCCTTCCAAACAGGCACCTACCCTACAAAATTAATCACTGCCACTCCAGCCCACACTGCCCAATATTATCAGTTCCAGAAATGTATCCATTTATGTATTCTTTTTTAATTAATTAATTTTATTGGTACTATTTAAATATAAATAATGATCACATTCATCAAAGGGAGTTTGTACCTGTACATGATACAGCTACGGGTGCAGCTAATTCCTCTTTTTCTCCCATTCCCCTTTCTTCCCTTCAACCTCTCCTCCCCCCTTATTTACAAAAGCTTTATTTCCATTTTTTCCTTCTTGTATTGATTTTTCCCTTTTTCCTCTCCCCTTTTCACAGTGTCTCTTTCCTTTTGAACAGTTTCTTCCAATTTCATATTATCTATTATCTATTTTGTAATTGACAAACAATCTGCCTAAATTACCCTATGCCCCTACTCCCCTTCCTTCGGTAAGACTGCTCAGGTTTCAATGTCATGTAGACCAGGTGTAAAGGAGTAGGTATGTTACTTTAAACTAGCAGCTCACCTTTCTATGCCTAATCTATAAACTGATGGTAACAGTCTATGGCCCATAGGATACTGATAAGATAGAAAAAGTCATTAATGTGAAATGCTTAACTTATTTGAGAAACTCTCCAGGCATTGCACAAATGAATGAAAGAGAATGACTGAACAAATTGGCCATACTTTACATCATTTACCAGAGTCTTTAATTGCATTAACAAATAGCAATAAAAGCTAGCTATGTGGCAAGCATTGTGCTAGGTGCTTTCACTCTCAGCAGAGCCAAGAGGTTAAATACTATTAGTATCTTTTTATGGATAAGAAAATTGAAGCAGAGAGATGCTAAATGACTTGCCCAAGGTCAAATAATTAATAGATGGTGTTGATACCTAATGTGCTGGACTCTGCTAAGGAAGGCAGTTGCCTCTACCTTCCTAGAGCTTCCAATAACCTTCTTGTGCAGAGCAGAGATCCTGTGGAGTACCCTTTTATGTCCTCTAATTCAGTGTTTCAAACAGCAAGCCACAATCAATTTAATATATAGAAAAATTAAAAGAACAATGTAGAACAGAACAAAATTGGAAGAATTGCACACAGCTACAGTAATTGTTTCAGGAAGCCTGTTTCAGTTGTGAGTGTGTGTGCGTGCATATTTATAGCAAATTTCATATATGATGTAAAATGTGTTATATGTGGGTCATAGTTTAAAAAAAAGCATTAAAGACATTGCCTTACAAAATTATATCTGTTATGGTTTGTATCTAGATGTCCCCTCCCCCAAAGCCTCATGCTTTCATAGGTGAGACTTTTGGGAGGTGGCTGGTTCATGGGTGTGTGATACTGGGATTAAGGTTGTGTAATACTGGATTATTGGTTCAACATAGTTCTGGGTGTGGCTGATTGGATTTACTGAAGACAGAAGCCCCATCCTGGGTGTGGGTGGCACCAACAAATAGGTTTGCAGCTTCAATGGTATATACAAGGAAAGGAAGGCTCATTGCTTCCTGCCTCCTGCCTACCCTTTCATGGACTGTTTCTCCTCTGCAATGCTGCTCTGCCACACTACCCTGCCTTAGAACCAGCTGACTATGGACTAAAACTTCTAGAAACTGTGAACCAAAATAAATCTTTCCTTCCTTAAATTGCAGGTGCTTGGTATTATGTCCTATAAATGAGAAAAGTAACTAAGACAGTGTCCATTTTTTCTAGCATTAGTGTTCAGAAAGAGAAATTAAACTTTTTTCTCATTTGTTCTAAATTTTTGGAGACTTAATTAGATTTGCACTCTTTTAAATCATTGCCCTTTTCTCTCCCAGGCTTTTAGAGTGTATTATTTATACAACCAAAGCAAGACTGATAGTTATTTTCAATTCCAGGACTTATCACTCCTGCTCCTCCATTTTCTCACCATTATTTTTTATTCTTCCTGTACCCTGTAGCACCTTATGAAATATAAAATGTAATGAAACATTCAACCATTTGACATTCTCCCTGTGGGGTTTCAGAGAAGCATCAGAGTGCACACATTTTAGCTTTCATTTCATTAGTTGCCTAGGCACTCTGATGACTTTCTCAGAACAACAAAACAGATCCACCTATACTTGCTGGCATTGTTATCATCTTCACCATCTTCATCACCTTATTTTTACTTCCACTGAAGATTATGCAAATGCCAGATTAGCTGTACCAACATCCATTAACTCTGTCTTCTGCCTCAGTCACCCTTAGAAATGCCCTTGTTCTGCATCAGCCTTAGATTGCAAAGGAGAGATACAGGCAAGTCTCGGAAAGTAGTAAGGTAGGCAGGGTTGTGTGACTTTTTATATGCTAAACCTAATTGCCTTCTAGACTTGTAGACTTTTCTCAGAAATGAATAAAATCATAACAAAATTAGTGCGTATTGTGATAGCTTTCCATTTTCATGACAAAATATCTAAGATAATTGATTTGGAAGAAGGATTTATTTTGACTTAGTTCTAAAGGTTTTGGTACATGGTTGCCTGGCTCTGTTGCCTTTGGGTCTGTCATGAAGAACATTGTTGAAGACAGTAAATGGCAGAGGAAGCTGCTCATCTCATAATAGCCTAAAACTCAAAAGAGAGAAATAGAAAGAAGGGGGGTCACAATATCCCTTTGAGGAAAGCCCCCATTATCCATCTCCCTTCCAATAGGACTCATCCTCTGAAGGTTTCAACACCCCCCAGTAGTACCACAGTCTGGGTACCAAGGAAGGATACTCCAGATCCAAACCATGACATATATGCTTATGATATTTAGCAAGATTAAAAATAACTCACCAGGAAAAAATGGTAGAGAAGTGATCCACTGCAAAATCCAGCAGCCATAATTGAGACAATGTCATGAAGTAAAAGAACAATGTCATGAAGAGAAAAAAAAAAGATCTCCAGGAATTGGGAGGGAGCTGACAGGAAAATTTAGAAACTTCAGAGAAACTGGAGAAATAGACGGTAATACAAAGAAAAGTATGAAGCAGCCTGAAAAACTGACTCTGGCTCCCAAGGAGGAGGACTTGTTGCTGCAGACACTAGGTAGCCCCAGGAGGGTGGTAGCTCCAGCTACAAACAATGCACTGGGCCAGCAGAGCTAACTCCAAGAAAACCCCAGGGTTATTGTAAACTGCAAAGACAGGACAGTGTGGGGTTTTACTCCAAAAGTGACTTCTTCCTCGTGTCAGACTAGAATTAGAGAATAAATTCAGTGTACCACCATATATATATATATATATATATATATTTTTTTTTTTTTTTGGTACTGGGGATCTAACTCAGGACCTTGAACTTGCAAGGCAGGTGACAGTACCACTGAGCTAAATCCTCAGCCCTGCCATATTTGAGAGGGTTTAATGAGGAGCCATTTTAGAATGGGTTAATTGTTTAAGCCACAGAACAACTACATAAAAACTTCACTTCAGAGTTTTCAGTGTTACCCTACCACAGTGAGTGGGTGGGAGACACCACAAGAGACAGTTGCAGAAAGGTTGTGTGCTAGACATAGCCCCTCTGAGAAGTTTAATCTCAACCCAGGAAGGGCATAAGACTCCACACTCCATGATGAGAAGCCAGGCCCACCATGTGTGGCTTTCTAAGCAGGCTGGATACAAAAGTGCTGGTATTAAGTTCAGCAGTAGGCTTGAAATCCTGCCCTGTTTCCTACATCCAGCACAGAGATCAGCAGTCTTGTTGCTTTCCCCATCTACCAGTGTGAGCAAGGACATACCTTACCTTTGACACTTGCCACAGTCTAGGTTGTATGGACAGAGGGGCCTCTGGATCCAGAGGGGTGACACCTCACAAACCCATAGGCTGCAATGTTAGGTGGAGAAAACTGACTTGGACACCAAGCCTGCAGATAGTGAAAAGAAACCATTCATTTAAAAATAAAAAGGAATTCTTTCTGACTCGTTTCTCTTTTTTTCTTCTTTATTGGTTTTTGGGGGCATTGGGTTTTTTCCTTTTTACCTTGAAATTTTTTTTCTTCTTTTTACCTATTTTTTCCCTTTTTTGCTTTTTCTTGTTCCCCCATTTACTTTTATCTAATTCTATTAATTTCCTTTTATTTCCTAATGAAATTTTTTATCTCATTATTTGTACCTGTTTCTCATCTTCCATTGCTTAATTTTTCATAATTTATTTCTCTCATTCTTCTGTTCCTTACCCTATCTATCTTCAATTGTATTATCAAGTCTTATTAATCTTTACATAGTTAATTATAGGCTATTGCTGCTGAATCATTTACTATTATTAGTGGAACTATAATTGTTGCATATAGTAGATATTTATTGTATGTCCATATTTGTTGTATTTTTGTGTATATGCTATAATTATAGATCACTTTTCTATGGTTAAGGATGGTAAATTATTGGTCCTTATGTTATGTCAATATCCAGTTTGTCTTTATTGCTATTAGTGTTGTTGATTGTATTGCTATTGCCAGGGTGTCATAGTTCTTGCTATTAATTAGTTTTCTCTGTATGCCAATTTTTTTATTGTCTTTGAGTCATTAACAATCCTGTGGTCCATTTCCAGAGGACTGGTAGTTGGATCAAATACACTGAAGCCTTCCACCCCAAATTAGTGGAGGCAGTTGACTCTTTGGAAAGAAGCAAGAGCCTAGAGTTAACAATGCCCAGAGTGCATTACTGAAAAGCAGACACTAAAAAGATCTCCATACTGGCAGCAAAATCTTTCCATTAGAGTCCATCAGCAAAGATCAACACTAGATAGATAGATAGATAGATAGATAGAGATATAGAATAGAGTGAATATATAGAAAATAGTAATATAGAGAAGATATATATTAAGGCAACATCACAGAGTCCCCCAAAACTTCCAACTTCCCCAGAGCTGCAGCATCTGGGGGGAAAAGTCAAACTCACTTAGCTGAATTATTCAAAATGCTAAAAGAATCGATACAAAACCACATCAATACTATGCTCCATGAGCTCAAATAAAAAGTAAACTGATTATGGACTTAATAAAACAATCAGCAAGTTTACAGAAAAATAGAAATGTAAAAGCTAGCTGAGATAAACAACATAATATAAAATGTGAATGATCAGTTTAGCAAAGAATTAGAGCCCATGAAATAGTACCAAACAGAAATGCACAAGATTTAGTAGTCTACTGAAAGTATGGGCAGCAGAAAGGACTAAAGTGAGAACAGAATTTCAGAACTAGAAAACAGGGTTGACACAGGTGACCATATACTCAGAGACAACTTTAAGGATGAGGAAATTGGTTCCAAGAGCTGCTAAATGACACAAATAAAACTAATCTAAGATCAATTGGAGTTAGTGAAAAATCAGAAGACAGCACTGAAGACCTAAAAAGTATGTTTACAGAAATAATAACAGAAAACTTTTCAAACATGAGGAAAGAATTTAATTTACAGATAGAGGCTTACAAAACACTAACTAGGTATAATCAGAAAAGAACTCCACGACACATTATATGAAAAATCCTAAGAGTTCAACACAACTTAAAATCTTAAAAGCTGTTAGAGAAAAGTAACAAATCAGTTATAAATGCAAATCCAGTATAATGACAGCAGAATTCTCAAAACAAATCTTAACATCTAGGAGATCTGAGTTTCAACACCTACCCCCCAATTTTCTAACCAAGAATAGCATTTCCTGCAAAAACCACCTTTCAAAAGTGATGGAGAAATAAGATCTTTCCATGACAAAAAGCACCTTATGAAATTCATGGCCACCAAACCAGCACACCAAAAAATTCTCAAGGATATCCTAGAAAGACAAATGAAGTCAACAATACCAAAGAAAGTCTAATAGAATGAGTTCACCAGGTAGGTCCATGAGCTAAGCAGAAGGGGAAAAAAGAGAATGAGTAACAGGAAAGTAATGCAATGACAAGAATAAGTTAATACCTTTTGGTAATAACTCCAAAAATGAATGGTCCCAATTTCCCAGTGAAAAGACAGAATGGCAGAATGGATTGGGAAACAAAACTCACTGGTAAGTTGCATAAAAGGAACATATTCAGGACCAGGGATTTAGCTCAGTGGTTCTGCCGCCTGCCTCAAAAGCGCAAGGACCCGAATTCAATCCCTGGTACAAACAAACACACACACACACACACACACACACACACAAACCAGAAACATATTTAATCCAAAATGAAATTTACAGACTAAAAATCAAAGGATAGAAAACAACAATTCACACAATGGATACTCCAAAACAAGCAGAAATAACTATCCAATTTTTAGATAAAGTAGATTTCAAGGCAAAACTGATCAGAAGAGGCAAAGAAGTCACTGCATATTGGTTAAAGGAAAAATTCTACATGAAGAAATAACAATAATTAACATATATGGCCATACACTGATGCACCCAAATTCATAAAACAAACTTCATAAAACTCCTGGACATAAAAGATCAGATAAACATCAACACAATTACAGTGGAGAACATCAATATTTCACTGTCATGAATACACAGATCAATTAGATAAAAACTCACCAAAGAAATATCAGAGTAAAAACCAAGCAAGAGGAACCATCAACAGTGTGAAGAGACAACCCAGAATGTGGGAAAAAAATTTTCACCAGCTGCCCCTCAGACAAAGGTCTACTATCTAGAATATATAAAGAGCTAAAAAAAAAAAATCAAACCTCCAAATTTAAAGACCCAATTCAAAAATGGGCATCTGAAATGAAAAGACATTTCTCAGACAAAGAAGTAGAAATAGCAAATAAACATATGAAAAAATGTTCAACATCACTGGTCATTTGAGAGATGCAAATGAAAACAACACTGAGATTCCACCTCACTCCAGAAAGAATGGCTGCTATCATGAAATCAAACAATAACAAATGCTAACAGGGCTGTGGGGAAAGAGGAAACCTACTCCAATGCTGGTGGGAGTGTAGACTGGTGCAACCACTGTGGAAATCATTATGAAGATACCTCAAAGAACTAGGACTGGAAGTCCCATTTGACCCAGCTATTCCACTATTAGGTATCTTCCCCAAAGAATTAAAAGAATCATACCACAGTGATATATGTCCACCCATGTTCATAGCAACACAGTTTGTAATAGCTAAAACTTGGAAACAGCCCAAATGCCCATCAACTGGAGACTGGATAAAGAAGATGTGGTTCTTTCATAAAATGGAGTACTAGTCAGCCTTAAAAAATGAAAAATTAGAGACATTTATAGCTAAATGAATGCACACTGAGCCAATACTCTTAAGTGAAATAAATACAACACACATGTGTAAATACTGAATAGTTTCTCTGGTGTGAGAAACTGAAAGTGTAAATAAGGACTAAAAGCTATAATGGATAGTGTGAAACGGGAAGAAAAGGGGCAAAGGGGACGGGGAAGTGGGAGGGGTAGGGGAAGGGAAGAAGGGAATGGAATCAATATGAGAAAATGAAAAAATGGAAACAAAGTCTTTGTAAATAGGGAGGGGTGGAGGGGTTGAAGGGAGGGGAGGGGAAGGGGGAAAAAATAAGAACCAAGATGGATTATGTAAAGGTGCAAATTTCCAATGATGATTGTCATTATAATGTATAGCTTAAATGTACCAATAAAATTAATTTAAAAACCAAGCTGTCAAACAAGCTGTCTTAGTAGATATCCACAGAGTATTCTACTCAATAACAACAGAATATCCATTCATTTCAGCAGCACATAGAACTTTCTCCAAAATAGACCACCCATTATACATGCTTAAGTAAATGCAAAAAAATCAGAATTATCACATATCTATTATCAAATCATAGTGCAATAAAACTAGAAATTAATGGCAAAAAGACACAGAAATTATGCAAACACATGGAAATTAAATGAAATACTTTTGAATAATCAGTGGATTGTAGAAGAAATCAAAGAAATTAGACAGCTCCTAGAAATGAATACGTTAGAACTTGCCAAGACTTATGGAACACAATGAAAGCAGTCCTAAGAGTCAAGTTTACAGTTGTGAATACCCATACCAGAAAAATAGAACAAGGCCACATAAATAACCTCTTGATGCTCCTCAGCATCCTAAAAACATAAGAACAATCCAAAGCAGAACTAGTACAAGGAAGGAAGTTATAAAGTTCAGAGCAGAAATTATTGAAATTGAGACTAAAACAAAGATAGAAAAAACCCCTAGTGAATCCAAAAGCTGGTTATTCAAAAGAAAGAATAAAACAGATAACCACTAGATAATCTTACAAAAAACAAACAAACAAATAACAAAAAACCCCAAATCAATGCAACTAGAAATGAAAAAGGTGAAATAACAATGGAAATTGTTGAATTCCAGAAGACTATTAGTAGTTACTTCACAAACGCATACTGCAATAAATCGGGTCATCCAGAAGAAATGGATGGATTCCTAGATATACATGAATTACCAAAACTGAAGCAAGACAATACAAAAACCCTGAAAAATCCAAAAAAGGCAATGAAATTGAAGTAGTAATAAAAAGATACCACCGAAAGAGAAGCCTAGGACCTGATGGATTCACCCCTAAATGTTACAAGAACTTCAGGGAAGATAAAATGTCAATAATCCTGAAATTCTTTAAAAACATAGAAAGGGAAGGAGTACTGTCCAAGTAATTGCAAGAACCTACCTTTACCATGATTCCAAAACGAGAGAAGGAATAAACCAAAAAAGAGAACTGTCTGTGATTAACACAGATACAAAACCCTCAACAATGTGCTGGAAAACAGAATGCAACAAGTCATCAAAAAATCATATATCATAACCAAATAAACTTTATTTAGGGATGCAAGAATGGTTCAACATAAGCAAATCAAGAAATACAACATCACATAAACAAAATCATGTGATCATCTCAATAGCTACAGAAAAAGCCTTTGACAAAAATTCAAGATCCCGTCATAATAAAACCTTGAAGAAAATAGGCATATAAGGACTTTATCTCAATCTGATAAAACCCATTTATGACAAACCTACTGCCAACCTCATATTAAATGGAGAAAGATTGAAAGCTTTCCCCTTAAAATCATGAACAAGACAAACACATCTAAAAAAAAAAAGAAGAACAAGACAAGGACATCTACCATCACTCCTGTTCAATACAGTAGTCAAAACGTTAGCCACAGTGATAAGGCAAGTGAAAGAAATAAAAGAGATACTTACAGCAAAAGAATGAGTCATCATTATTGTTTTTAGACAACATGATCTTCTTCATAGAGGACCAAAAAATTCCACCAAAAGACTCCTAGAATTAATAACCTAACTCAGTAGTGTAGCAGGATAAAAAATTAGGACAGAAAAATTAAAAGCATTCTAATAAATGCCATTGAACATACTGAGAAAGAAATTAGAAAAACAATGCCACAATGGCCCCAAGAAAAATTAAGTAGCTAGGAATTAATACTGACCTGGCTGTGGGGAAAAGGAACCCTTCTACATTGTTGGTGGGGATGTAAACTAGTACAACCACTATGAAAATTAGTATGGAGATTTGTCAAAAATAGAAATTCCATTTGATCCAGCTAGCCCCCTTCCAGGAATCTTCCCAAAAGCAATTAAGATATCATATTACAGGGATACATGTATACCCATGTTTCTATCAACAGAATTCAAAGCATCCAAATCTTGGAAATTTCCTACATATGAATCAACAAATGAATAGATAAAGAAAATGTTGTGTTTATGTCCTCTAAAAAGGACAAACTTGAGTCATTGGTATGGTCACCTCAATATCAAAATATTAAGTGTAGTAAATCAAACACACAATTTTAATACTGTATTGCATGGTTTCTCTTGCATGAGAAACCCAAAATATAAATAAAAAGCAAAATGAAGACAGATAATAGTAAATAGGCAGATCCATCTGTTGCAAAGGAGAAGGGGGCCCAGTGATGGGGGTGAAGGGAGTTGGATGATAAGAGAATTAAGGTGTGTTATTTACATGTAACAATGCCTCACTAGGAGTGGAAATCATTATGCACTGCAAATACGTACCAAGAAAAAGAAAAACTTGATTTAAAATAGAAAGTACAAATACTCAAACAAAAATTAAAATGAAAGCTCCAAAATGGGTGTCCTCGCAACATCTGCATAAACTGATACTTGGCAGCATTTGTCTTCTGAAGAGTTAAGCCTGGGTTCCTCTCAATTCATGAATGTCTTGGAAGTGTAAAGGTTTCTTGGCAGAGCTGAGGTAATATCTTGGACCCAGGATGGTGAGGAGGAAAGAAGAGGCATCAGGAGAATTCCCATGGCAAGGACCATTTCTATAATTTTTATTTCACCCTGAGGACCTTTGACTTTCCCATGTTTGAGAATAGTCTTTTCTACTAAAATACTAGGATCACATCTGCTATCCCACAGGTTCTAGGCCTGACCCTTGGCTTTCAGCCACAAACAAATGTTTGCAGAACCTAAGCTGACAGGCTCAACTGTCCTTGTCTGAGTTTCCCATACTTTCCCAGAAAAGAAGGGCTTTCCTTTATTTGCTGCCTTCCTGGCCAGTCTGTAGGCAGCAGGGATTTCAAAGCAGTCCGCATCTGTGGATGAACATTTAATGTGGCACTTTCAGGTGACCTCCAAATACCTTTTCCTTTTCCTGCTTGAGGTTTCCGTGAAGTACTCTCTACACAGTGGCTTCCCTTCAGTACTGGCCATCCATGTCGTTTAAGGCAGGACAGGGATCCTGTTCTTATGCAGGACATAGAAACTTCCCACGATGAAAGCCCTTGTTATGAGAGCAAGCTCACAATTTAACACTTGAGGAAATTTATTCATTATCAATCTTTTTTGGCCAGAGTTGATGAGTAGCCCTAAGCCATTCTCTAGGGTTCTTTAACCAAGCATTTCAAGATTCAGAAAACCTCCTATAGTCTTTTTTTCTTACCAGACTATAATTTGAATCAATGAGCAAAAGAAAGACCAGGGCTTGAGAGAGTGTACAGCAAGAATAAAAGAGAGAGGGGCGGGGGAGAGCGAATTTTTTTCCTACCCTACTTGAACCTCAGTGCTCAACCATGCCACTTATCATATGCAACTGGTCGACCATTCTTTCAAAAACTGGCTATTTGGGTTATTGTCACTCACTACAGAAAGAATCATAAGCAAAGCATAGTTGGAAAGAATCCTAATAGCATCGTGTCTAAAAAACCATTCAATGCTTGGATTTCCTCTGCCAAGTACTACAAAGAATGCCACCTGTGACAGAGAACTAGCTACTTCCTAAGGCAACACACTCAATCAACTGTAGCCATCATTATTATATTATTATACCAAATTGAAGCCTTTCCCAGGGCAGTTTCCTCTATTAGTCAGTGAACTACCCTTAGAAAGAACAAGTACAACTTCCAAGTGGCAGTATTCCAAAGCAGTTCATATGATATCTCTCACTCAAGGTGTTAGCTTTCTTTTTTCCCAACCCCTAACAAACAATTTTCACCTCTTTTCCTCAGACAATGTCTTTGTAAACTCTTTCATCTTCATAATAAGTTTTCTGGGAAGAATACTTCAAGTGGAGTTTTGACAGTGCCGGAAACAACAAAACTTTCTCTTCTGTGATTCCAGGACTTGCTTCAACATAAACATGCAATCCCTCTGTGACACCTACAATTGAGTTTATTGCTGGCTGAAGTGCCTTAGATTATTTTTCCTTGGGCTACAGATCTGTTTCCATCTCCTCTTCAGTCTTGGGCTTATGTTGTTTTTAGATCCAAGTGTAACACCACATGCATTGTTTCTGCAGAATTTTTCTGCAGTTCAGTGAATCAAAACTAAAGATGATATTGAAGGAGTCTTGGAGGTGAATGGTGGTGAGGCTACACAACAACGTGAATGTATTAATGCCATCGGCCCACATGCTTTGAAATGGCCAAAACAGTAAGTTTTATGTTATGTATATTTTACCAGAATTTAAAAAATGAAGAAATTTGAATGTGGATGGATATTTTGATCTTAGGGTACTATTGTTAATTTTCTTAAGTATGATCAATGATAGTCTTATGTAGATTCATTTATTCTTAAGAGATACGACATGACAGTGAAATTTCATGAGGTATGCAATTGCTTTCAAATAGTTAAAATTAGATATTTAGAAATATAGGTAAATGAAAATGGTAGAATGGACCACAGTTTGGTGATGTCCCAGGGGAAATGTTGCATCTTGGCCCCAGGATGGCCTGTGACTCTGGAGGTCAGAGATGACCAGAAATTCAACAGAGAGAGGAGAGTTTGGAAGAAGCCTGCACTTGCTTCATCGAAGACTCTAAATCCACCTCATGCCCAGCTGCTTCTTCACATAGATGTGTTTTAAATGACAGAATGTCTCATCTGTCATTCCCTCATCAAAGACTTCAAAGACTCTCTGCCTCGTCTATCCTCAAGTGAGGGCAGATTCTCCCCAGGTTTTTCAGTCTTATACTTCAGGAGTTTGGAACTCACTTGCAATTCCTTGAAGTGTTTTAGGCTTTTGCACCATGGTATCCCGATGGCCTGGCAGCCTCCCATCCTGTTGCACAGCCAATTCCTATTGCCCTCCTTGGAAAAACTCTCTCATGTTTTTATATAAAAAAAGAAGGGGTACAATTGTAAGGAAACCTGGAATTGGTTATAAAGTTAGTGGAAGTTTCTATGGAGGCCCCTCCCACTCCTCCTCCCTCCTATTGAAACCTCTGGTCATCCCAGATGTCCAGACTCTTGCGTTTACCATTCTATACTATAGCTTTCAGTAACCCTAACATAGTTGCCACCAAAAGTCTCCAAGTTCCGCATCTCTCTGGGTCATTACATTGCCTTTAAAGCCTAAATAAAATGGCTCCAGTGGAAAGCCCCAGGCAGTCTTCCACTTTGCTTGGATTTTCACTGGGCTTATATTCCAACCAAACTTCCTCTGATTGCCCCTTGCCATTTGTCTTCTTACCTTCTAGATTTGCCTCTTCCTTTTGTGGCATTTCAATCCACAATAGAAATTTTATTTCCCTTGCATTCTTCCAATTTACCTGGAATATGAGGTTGCTGTAGATAATAGACTTCTTCAGAATAATGTTACCAGTAGTGGGGGTTTACAGCCAGGGTAGGACATAACTTCACATCCCATGTTCCTTGAACCTTCTTCATCCCAAAGAATGTTCAGTGGCCTGCCTTTCCCAAGTGCCCAGACTGCTGCTTGCTGGTATGATGAACATTTTCACACTCCAAAATCCTTTCTGTTCCCTTTAACTTTATTCCAATTCCTAGGGCCTGTTATGATTTGAATCTTACATGGTCTTCAAATATGTTGAAGGCTTGATTGCCAACCTGTGGCATATTGAGAAATGGTGGAACACTTAAAAGGTGGAGCTTATAGAAAGGAAGCTAGGTCATTGGGGGTGTGGCCTTGAAGGGGATATTTGGACTCCAGCACCTTCCTTCTCTCTCTCTTCTTTCCTGACTGCCTTGAGGTAAACAGGTTTCTTCCGTCATGTGCTTCTGAAGTGACATTCTGCCACTCCACAGGCCCAAAAAAGTAACTGGGTCAGCCATAAACCAAAATCTGTGAAACTATGAGCCCAAATAAATCTTTTTTCCTCTAAGTTGATTTTCTCAGGTGTTTTCTTACAGTCACCAAAACAGGGGCCAATATGAAAACCCCAGACAGCTCATATTTTATTGCAAGGACCAGTTTGTTCTGTCCAAATCTCACCCATCACACTATCCCTCAAAGAACTTGTATTTTATAATTAAAATTGACCCTTTCTATCTCTAAAACAAAGAATATTTCTCACCATAAGAAATTCTTCTGGCTCAAACCTCCATGAGCATAAATTAATTTGTCATCTTTATTATAAAACTAAAGTTTCCCAACAACTGAAACTCGTGCTTGGTTCATCAGCCCCCAGCACAGTGATTGATGCCTGGTAGATTTTCGATGGATGTTTGATGAAGCAAAACAGCCAGAAAGAAAGCAGAAAGCCAGGTGTGGTGGCACACAGCACTCTGAGAGGCTGAGGAAGAAGGATCGCAGTTCAAGACCAGCCTGAGTAACCTATCATCGTAAGAAGACCTGGTCTCAAAATAGAATATAAAAGAAATGGCTGGGATGTAAGTCAGTGCAGAGGTCCTAGATTCAATCCCTACTCTGAAAAACATTTTTTTTTAAAAAGAAAACATAATTATACCACTAATTGTGGAATATCCTCTCACACTATATGGTATCACTTCCTGCTTAAAACTCCTCCATTGAACTTTGAGATAGATCAGCTTCCAGAATATTCTTTCTGTGTTGGTTTTATAAATTTAGGATCCCCACTAGGAGGGGGACCCCAATCCAAACCTGCTGAGGACTTAGTGGAAAATTCCAATTTTCACACTAGATAGCCTTTGCAATTTCACTTGTCCACCCAATTTTGCTCTGTGAATATTGGCTCTTTTAGTTACATTAATAAAAATAGCAGTTTTATCTTAATAAAATTGATACTTTGGTCACATTCTTCAATATCATTATTATCAGTAATAAAGAAGATAAATTTTAGTCTTAAGAAAAAAAAAGATTGTTTTCCATTAAAAGGCTTCCCACTATACAAGAGTTTAAGAAAGTTATGTGTGTGAGTGTGAGTCAGTGTGTGTGTGTGTGTGTTTGTGTTATGGTACTAATGATTAAACTCAGGGCCTTTCACTCTGAGCTACAAACCCAGCCCTTTCTTTTCTTTTTGTTTTAAGTAAGGCTCTTTCTAAATCTCTAGGTTGCCCAGGCTAAGCTCAAACTTGCAACCCCCCTGCCTCATCCTCCCGCAGTGTTGGCATCACAGGAATGCACCACGATTCCTGGCCCTTTCATTAGTCTTGCCTTTGAGATTTCAGTTCAAATGTCACCACCTCAGAGGGGCCCTTTCATGATCGCTCGATCCCTACCTCCCCTTGTTACATTTCATCATATCATCCCATTTTAATTTTTTCTGCCGTACACATCATGATGTAAGGTTATCTTGTGTGTTTAACATATTTAGTATTTCCTACAATCACCCATCACCAGTGGAATGTCAACACTGTGAAAGTTTACCTTATTCACCTCTACATTCCCAACACCTCACATAACACCTGGCATACACTATTAAATAAATATTTGTACAGCAAATTTAAGCATCAATGAATTAAAGAACACCACAAGTGTTTGTCACAATACTCACAGTTTAAGGTATTAGGAATTATGGAAGCAATCTCAAAGAATGAGATGAGTACATCTGCTGCAGGAACAACTCACATACTTTAGGTAAGGAGAGTTAGGGCTCTGGGACATACTCGTGAAATCAGTCTGTAAAGCTGCACTTCCGCACACAGAGACTCATCTCAGACTGTCTTTTAAATGTCTCCTTGAGCTCATCTTGGAAAATATGGCCACATTTTTATGCCAGTTCTCTACACCCCACATTTGATTAAAAAATGACCTAGACAATGGCATGTGAAAGGCTTTGAGAAGCACAAAATGATTCTCAGATATTTCTAAAGGGAATCGATCTTTTGGAAGACAATTCTCAGACAGTTGATACTTTTCCTAAATCATCTGATCCACTCTTCTGTAGGACTTATTAATTGTCTCTGCCTCAGTAAAAGCTCTGATTATCTTTTATATTACCTGCTTTTACTGGTGTGCTTTCCAGAGTCCCTGTCCAATATTAAAGTCCAAACTAGATTAGCCCCAGTGGGAGTTCCTGCTCACTCCATAGATCTCATGCAAAATCAAGGCCACATTTTGAAGAGTTCTCAGTTCCTTTGTCTGGCGGCCTCTGGTTATATTTCCAGGCTCTATCGGCTTCCTAAGCTTGATCTATATTTTCTGTTCTCTGTGTAAGCTTGTTTCACTTTCATCTCTAGCCTTCCTTCTCCTCAAGTCCTACATCCCAGTTGGAGATCTCGTCCCCTATTTCCAGGATGGGCAACTTATTGCTATTACCAAGGTTAGAGTTTTACTTCTTCCAAGGGTTATAAAGGAAAAGCCAATTGCTAGAGTCCCAGGCAGCATATCCATGAACTCTCACTTTCCTACTATCCGCAGGCTGGCATATTTGCCTTGCCTTTCATCGCTAGGACATTAAATCTCCCTCCACAATCTTACAGGACAGAGTCCAACTTCAGAAGTGCTCCCCCACCCATGCCCACTATGTTAACAATGGAACATAGCATTTCACTTTGAGGTTATCTCTGGCACTTCAGATTAGGGTTAATCTATTGAATCACTCTTCGTTTCCCCTTCGTTTCCTTTAGATGTTTTGATTCCTCTGTGGAGCTTTGCTCTGCTTCTATGAGTACACGTGCACATGGCCTTCTTTCCTATTTTCATTCCACTCCCAGCCACATCTAAGCCCCCTCCCAAGCTGCATTCTAAACTCGGAGCACCCTGCCTGTCTAAACACATTGACTTCTCCCTCCTTTCATAAAAACAGCTCGTGAAAAGCCTTTTCTTCATAAAGCCTTTATGGAACAATTAATGTTATAGCTTTGCAATTTATTTTCCAATGGCTTCCAAGAAGAATTTATGGCATGTACAGTCAACTGGAAAATGATTTTCCTTATATACAATGCAAATTGTATCACACTGCCTAGTGTACTTATCTCTGTGACTTAAGTAATGTTGAAACTTCAGTTAATTATGTTCTTAATATAAATTTATTCATTAAAAATACCAACATAATTCCAGGCTAAAATTTTGGAAGACACTATGGAAATAATAAATAACACCTATTATGAATATTTATAACATGTTAAGTATTTACACTGGGCACTTTATCAGAACTCTTTAAATTTGGAAAAAAGAATTAGACTACTTATTTATATTTCCCTCAATCTGAAAAATATGAGAAATAAAACTGTATGCATATTTTAAATACAAATTGACAGTTACTGTATTAGACTTCCAGAGGGCATGGATTACATCAGGTGATTTGCTCCTCCTTATATTTACCATCCAGCACAGGGGTAGATACATAATGAGGGCTCATTATATGTTGGTGGATGGAGGACTATGTAAGTGAAAAAGTTGCTTAACATTACTTCAAATGTACAGACTAAAATTTGAATTTAATTCTGCCATCTCATACATCAAAGCCGATGGTATTTACTCCCTTCTTTTTTCTTTTTCAATTTTCCACATTTATTCCTGCCATTCCTTCAATTTACTTTGCTGTTATTGAATATCTTTAATCTCACAGAGCCTAACTTCAGTTTAGAAATAGTTTGCAAAGACCAGCCTACAAAAGAGGTGAGCCTCCAAAAGGTGGCAGCGGTGTGTCAGTCACATGACCCCTGCTGCAATATGTACTACAAATAACTGAATTTAAGTTGTCCTATCCATTTTAACACTTAGCTGAAACACTGTACATACATTTCTGGGGGAAAAGTATTCTAAGGTACATTTCAACAGCATCCTCTGCAGTTCTGCCTCTTTCAAACAGTTGGAATCACCTTTCAGCAGTTTGTTCTCCAATGTTAAGCTTGATCTGACAGTTTCCCCAGGAGCTTGTTAGAAAACTTCATCTCTTCTCTCTCTGTGACATTTACCCTTCTTAAACTTGCATACTAATGACAGAACACCCTCAGTTTATCTTTCTAACTTCCTTTCCTTTTGCACCTCCCACTCCAAAATCAACATGCATAATAGCATGATGGTGCCCAGAAACTGTTTTTAGCCAATCAAAGGAAAGTATTTATAGTTCATTATGTTCACTTTCTCTACCACCACCACTGAGATTCTAGTTCCCCGACTCACAATGAGCATAGTCCATTGAATGCACCCATGGTCAAGCCACGCTGAATGAAAGCCCAGAGTTCCATTGTGGGAAGGACTTCCAAAGTACAATCAAGGGAATATGTTTATTTACAGAGCAGTTTGAGAGCCATTACAGAACTGAGCCAGGGGAAATCACATCTCAAAGACCCGAAGGAAAGAAACATCCTGTTCCTTTATAGAAGCCAAAGTCATTCAATATGTCTGGATAAATGTTGGGTATCCATGAGCATCCCCTGGTCCACAGCCCTGTCCTGGGGAATGTCCCTGCTGAGGGGCTCTTGCTGCCTGGACAGTGATGTTTTATACCATAAGAATTTTTTTTGCCCAACTGACCAGAGCTTGTTGAACTGGGTGGGAGCATACTGTCTCAATCCATCTGCTGGCTAATGACATACAATTCCAGGTTGGCATTGAAAGATGAGCTGAACCAGAAAGCTTGCAGTCATAGAAATCTGAACTAAGAAACATGAAGAAAATGAGGGGGACATGAGTGAGAATTGAAACCAAGATATTTCGGGGATAAGGATAAGACATAAGCTATAAGTGCAGGGGACCAGGGGCTATTTGTTGAGGATTAAAGATCAATTAAGAGAGAAAAATGGGGGAAAAAAGAGAAAGATGGAATAGATACACCAAAATAACTTTAAAGACATGTTTTTAAACCTATCCCTTAACAGAATATCATTTACCCCTAAAAAGAGAAATCTTGTAGCTTGGGCAACATGGATGGGGCTGAAAAACATTATCTTAAATGAAATAGGCTTGGTATAGAAAAACAAATATCACACGTTCTTGCTCATATGTAGACATTAATATGTTGATCTTCTAGAAGTAAAAGTTATAATAATGGCTACCAGAGGCTGGAAAATGTAGGGGAGAAGGAGGATAGGGAGAAGTTAGTGATGGAATATAAAAATACAGTGAAATAAGAACAATTTTGAGTCTTCTGTAAGCATAACAATGCAACTTACACTTAGTAGCTTATTGTCAAAGAAAAGAAGGATTTTAAATATTTTCAACACAAACAAATAATACACGTTTGAGGTGATGGAAACACTAATTACTCTTGTTTGATCACTACACATTATATACATTTATTAAAATAACACACCAAGATCCTACATTTGTAGGATTATATGTCATCTTAAAAGAAAATACTAAAATCTATGCGACAGATTTAATCTCCTAAACACTAACAAGGTTAAGCTGGCCATGGACCATTTCACACCTCTGTTTTCCTTAATACCAAAATAGTAAAACCCTCAAAGGACCTTCACACATTTCTTCTTATTCCAGTGTCCAAATGATACCATTTTACAGATCACAAAATTGAGGCATGGGGAACATTACTAGCCCAAGACAATATGGTAAATTTTGGTAACATTCAATGAGAACGTGCATTTTTAAATCTTTTTGCATTATTCATTTCAGTGCTCTTTGAATGAATTTTAAGACTGTAAAATGAAAGCTGTCAGGTCCTACATTTGCACTGGTGAGAGATTTTTTTTCACAATTCTTTACTCCTTATTTAGATTGTCAGTTATATACCATAAATTATTTAAACACCTAAAAGTATAAAAAAACACTTTTAATGTTTAGCATAATGGCTTTCTAGTGTCTGCCATTATTCTGATGCCATTCTATCAGCTTGGTGTAAATGGTATTATTAAATTGTACTGGCAGTATACAATTACAACCTTTAAACCATGTGCTTCAGAGTATTTTATTTTAATAAAGTCTTTGCAATAGAAATCTTCCCCTACTTATTCTTTCTCATAAAAAAAAAAATTGCTTTAGGCCTTTAAATGAAGGACAATTGAAAAATTAAACATAATTGCTATCGGAATACCAACACTGCTTTAGAGTGGTTTTTAGTATTTAATTGACCACAATTTACTGTGAGCATAAGGCAGATCCTAAAGTTGTGCTGAAAGGAGGAAAGCTCTAAGTAAGTGCATGCAGTTGTAAATTTCAAAAATGACAAAGGACTGGGTAGGAAGAACCAATGTAGTGAAAATGGCCATACTTCCAAAACTCCTATACCAATTCAATGCAATCCCCATTGAAATCCCAACAGCATATTTCACAGAACTAGGGAAAACAATCCAAACGTTGATCTGGAACCAGAAGAGACCTAGAATAGCAAAAACAATTCTAGGCAACAGAGTCATGGCAGGGGGTATCACACCTCCCAAACTGAAATTGTACTGCAAAGCCACTGTGATAAAAACAGCATGGTACTGGCAAAGAAACAGACCTGAGAATCAGTGGAATAGATTAGAAGATGCAGACACAATTCCAGACATACTCAGCTACCTCATCTTTGACAAAGGAGCCAACCATCCTTACTGGAGGAAAGATAGCCTATTTAATAAATGGTGTTGGAAAAACTGGATTTCAACTTGCCAAAGATTAAAACTAGACCCGTATCTTTCATCATGCACTAAACTAAAATCGGAGTGGTTTACAGATCTAAATATTAAAATAGAAATGCTAAATTTGCTGGAAGATAAGTTAGGTAGAACTCTTGAAGACATTGGCATAGGAAAGGAATTTATGCACAAAACCTCAGTTCCACAAAGAATCAACAACTGGGATCTCATCTCCTTAAAAAGCTTCTGCACTGCAAGAGAAACCACCAACAGAGCTGACAGACAACCTACAGTGTGGGAAAAAATTTTTACCAGTTGTTCCTCAGGCAATGGTCTACTATTTAGAATATATAAAGAACTCAAAAAAATCAGATCCTCCAAATTTAAAGTCCCAATTCAAAAATGGGCATCTGAAATGAACAGACATTTCTCAGACAAAGAAGTAAAAGCAGCAAATAAACACGTGAAAAAATCTTCAACATCACTCATCATTTGAGAGATGCAGATGAAAACAACGCTGAGATTCCACCTCACTCCAGAAAGAATGGCTGCTATGAAGAAATCAACCAATAACAAATGCTGGTGGGGCTGTGGGGAAAGAGGAACCCTGCTCCACTGCTGGTGGGAAGTGTAGACTGGTGCAACCACTGTGGAAGTCAGTATGGAGATACCTCAAAGAACTAGGATTGGAAGTCCAATTTGACCCAGCTATTCCTCTACTGAATATCTTCCCAAAAGAATTAAAAGAATCATACCACAGTGATATATGTGCACCCAGGTTCATAGCCGCACAGTTTGTAATAGCTAAAACTTGGAAACAGCTGAAGTGCCCATCAACTGGAGACTGGATAAAGAAGATGTGGGGTTTTTTGTTAATAAAATGGAGTACTACTCAGCCATAAAGAATGAGAAACTAGAGACATTTATAGCTAAGTGGATGCACATTGAGGCCATACTCTTAAGTGAAATAAATAGGACACACATGTGTAAACACCAAATAGTTTCTCTGGTGTGAAAAACTGAAAGTGTAAATAAGAATCAAAATGTATAATTGATATTGTGAAACAGGAAGAAAATGTCTAAAGGAGCAGGGGAAGTGGAAGAAGTAGGGGAAAGGAAAGAAGGGAAAAGAAAAAATACGAGAAAAGGAAAAACATGGAAACAAAGTCTTTGTACGTAGGGAAGGGTGGAAGGGGTGAAGGGAGGGCAGGGGAATGGGGAAAAAAATAAGACCCAAGATACACCATGAAAAGGTACAAGATCCCACTGAGGAATGTAACTGTATTGTATACCTAAAATGTACTAACAAACCATGGAAAAAGTGACAAAGCATTGATTAAAATAATTTGTCAAATTTTGTTACTTGCTCTATTGTATCTCCAAGTGTTGCCATGGAATCACATATAATTAAAACGGTACACATGCACTCACAGAAGTTCAGTGTTGTTTTCTGTATGTACACATGAATACACATCCTCACTATGTTGAATCCAAATGAAATATTCCTCAGTTGTCCCATCACTGTTGCTATCAAGAGTCTGTAAAACTGTGAAGTAAAATATGCAACTATTACACATTGGTGAATCTTTTTCAAGTATAGCCTAGTCTTTAAAAGCCAGATTTTTGAAATAACCATTTCAGGCTGTATAATGTGAGATTCTGAATAATGCTTTATTCAAATAACCTGTTCAGAGAGAAATCTTTATGGGCAGGCAGCATGCAGGTGTCAGCATTTGTGTTTGTCAGGTGCTTCCTTGCTGACCTTGAAGATAACGAATAGGTGTAAAAGACATCCAAGCCCTACCCCTGGCAGCATGATGAGATCTTTAGGTTGTACACGCGATGCACTGATGCATTAGCATGGCTCTGTGGCTCCAGATTGCCACAATGCCCTGGAACATACTACTGCGCTGTGCTCTGGCTTTCCCTGCCGCCCGAGGCAGGAAGAAACTACAACACAGTTTTCAAAACCACATTGGCTTGAAGACTCCTAAAAGAAGAAAGTTCAGATTGGATAACCACAGCTGTCCCTTTCAGTGGTGGCTCTGAACTTCAAGAAAGCCACTCGTAAACTGGCCTCTCCTGTGAACGCTTTCAGTTCTCCGGAACCTGGATACTAGAGCGATTTGAATTATTACTGCACAAGGAAAACCTGGTTTCCTGAACCCAGCCAGCTAAGCCACAGATTGTCTTCCTGATAGGGTTTGAGAGCCTCAGTAACATTTTAACCCACGATTGCAGATAACCATGTATATGGCGCGCATTTAAGTCGTGATTTTGACTTGGAAACTATATGGCATTTTCCTTAACTCGAAAGCCTCCTGACTATTGAGAGGCTGGCGTGTTCTAAAGAATGAGATCCAGTTTATAAATTTAAGACACTATTCAGGCACCTCTCCCACCCCTTCTATCTCTTCCTACCTCATCATTCTTCTTAGGACCTAAGGCATCTTTAGATACTACATTGTTAAAGATTTTTCCACATATTAAATACTTGGGTCACCTAATAGTTCCCCCCCCCAATACTGGAGATATCACCCATCAACCTCACCAGCTTTGCAACAAAGCTTCCTTTATCTTTTGCCAGTTTCAGAAAGAATCATATTGTTCTTTTGTTTTATTAGAACCCATTTTGCCATCAGCCTGAATTACCATATTTTAAATCTAACCTGTTAAAAATATTTATATTACTATATTTCATAACAACAAATCAACTTTTCATCCTTAGGATAAAATCTACAACATGATGATGGATGGTTCTGGGAATAACATGCCAGCATCAGTTTGACCTTCTCTACTTAGGATTTCAAAATCTGTGTTAATTAGGAAGACTGGTCTCTGGCAGTCTTTCTAATAACTGAGAACGCTAGAAGCATACCAGTGTCTGGAACGTTCGAAGGCTACTCCCTAAGCAGTTAATAGGTGGGCAATGTAGAGAAGAAAAGAAGTGAATGAGGGGAAGGGAGTGGCTATGGTCAAGTAAATCACAGAGATTTATAAGGTATAGTAGCATATTTTTGATCATAAGAAATCCTGTACTAATGAATTCTGTTAAGATTTGTTTTTCCTCTGGTTTATTAAATATATTTGTCAAAATACATAGAATATTCCCATATAGAATAACTTTTAATTTCTCATTGGGCAGCAAAGTGTTCCACTGAATGATTTGAAAAGAAGGGAATGGAATATTCCTTTTCTTCTATGTTTGATGCAAGTTTTATGCTTGCTTCACAAAATTAACCCATCTTTTCCTGTTTTCTAAAGCAGTTTAAATGTAAAGGCATACAATTTGTTCCTTACATGTTTGAGAGAATATTTCTATGAAAGCAAGTAGTCACCAGCAATTTTTGTGGTGATTGTTATATTTGTCAATTTCTATTATGCTTATGGACATATTTTTATTTTCTATTCTTCATATGCAATTTTGAAGTTATTTTTTTAAAGTGTCTATCATTAAGATTTTCAAAGTAATAGGAAAATTAAAATTGACCTTTAGAAAATTTTAATATTTTAGCATTTAAAAAATCAGTTACATCATATTCATTGAAATTTTGAAGGTTTATTTTATATTTCCTTTTCTAAGATTTTATAACTATTTGATTACCACTATTTTACTTAAGCTTATCTATTGTTATTCTTTTCTTTTTTGAAAGCAGCAAATATTAGTTATATTTCATCTTTCCCAATTAATTAATATAAAAGTTTAGTCTCTAGATGTGCCTCTAAATTAGAATATGACAGTCTTTTACAAATTTAAGCATAAAATGTTTTGTTTGTTTGTGTGCTTCGTTGGTGGGTTGGTTTTTGCAGTGCTGGGGATCTCACCCACAGGCATGCTCACACTACGCAAGCGTTCTGCCATTGAGTTGTGCCTTTCGAGCTTCTAAATCATTTACTATTGCCTCAAGAGATGTTTCATAATATGAAAGTACCATTTGTCTTTTTTAAAATATAGCTTGGGATCAGTTATTAATTAACTGGAAATTTAATATTGCTACTCATAATCTGTGCTTAATTTTTCTTACATTTTGGAGCCATAAACCTCAAATGTAGTCTGGGGATTCCTAGGAGTCCCTGAGACCTTTTCAGAAGGCTCATGAGGCCAATTATTTTCGGACTAACTCTAAGATACAAAAGCAGAAACCATAAAATAAAACGTTGATAAATTCAGCTTCTTCAAAGTTTAAAATGTCTTTGGAAGACATTGAGGAAGGAAGGGAGGGAGGAGAGGGAGGGAGGGAGCGAGGGAGGGTGGAAAAAAGGAAGGAAGGAAAGCAGCAAAGGAGGGAGGGACAATAGGAGATAGAAGAAAGGATGAGCTACAGAGTAAAAGAAAATATTTGCAAAATCCATATCTAATAAAGGGCTGGTATCCAGAAGATAAAAAGAACTAACAAGAGTCATTAATAAGAAAACAAACAACTCAATGGATAGAATATTTGAACAGCCTGATACAGCCAAAGGAGAGAGATAACATAGCAAGTCAGTACGTAAAAATGAGCTCAACATCATTAGTCATTAGGGAAATGTGAAGTAAAGCCACAAGAACACTCTAGTGAATTAGAGGATCTGAAATGATTTTAATAGACAATATCAAGTGCTGGTGAGAATGCAACTCTCATGTATTGTTAGTGGAAATGTCAAATTGACCAGTCAATTACTTCGGAATTATTTCTGAGAACATTTCTTACGAGCTAAGTATATAGTTTCCATACAGCATGGCAAACCAGATCCTGGGTCTTTATCCACAGAAAACAAGACATATGTCCACACAAGTCTCTGGCCATAAATGCTCATAGTAGCTTTCTTTGCAATAACTCCAAATCAGAAAGCTCCAGATATCCATTAATTAGCGAATGGTTAAAGAAATCATGGTGCAGCTGTATCAAGGTATACCACTCAGCAATGTAAAGGACGAACCTGTTGACACTTTCAACAACTTGGGTGAATATCAAAAGCATTATGCTAAGGGAAAAAGTCAGACTCCATAGGCTAAATAACATAATTTCGGCAAAACTATACCACCATGGAACAGGAATGGGAGTGGAAAGAAGTACTTGATCTCAAACAAATTGTGTGTTGATGGCTACACATCTGTATAAATTTATCAAAATCCATGTGATTTCACGTGTAAAGAGTAAATTTTTCTCTCTACAGATTAATCAATCTGACCAAAGGGAAAATTCAGTTTTAATTTGTAATGCAATCTATATTCATAGGGACTGTAGAATCCATATAAACAAAAGCTACTTGAAGTCTTCAGTAATTTTTAAGGGGGCAAAAGGATCCTGAGACCAAACATCAAGAGCCATCATTATAGGTCATGATGAATAATAATTTTTATTTATTATGAGTAATATAATTTTAATTATTTTTCATTATTAAAACAGCATGCTGTCAAATTTTTAATACAGTCTGGGTATCCTTAGCTTTTAGTAGGTATATTAGAACATATAATTTACCATTAAAATATTTTTTGGATTGCTTCAGTCTTTTTATCTCGCCTTTTAAAAATCTCTACATTTTGCTGACCATAATTTTAATTTTTTCCTGATACTTGTATTTACCTTTAAATTTTCCAAATACATACATATAGATTTTTCTAAACATAGGATGAAAAATGAAATAATGGCTTTTACCTTACCCAAATACTTTGAGGCCAGAAATTAATCAATTTATTCATCCTTAAGTACTTTAATCTGCAGCTTAAGACATGTAAATTATTTTATATTGTAGATATTTCTGTTTTTAGAGTTTCAATAACTATTTTTTACTTGGACTTATAATTTTTTTCTTTTTTATCACTACATGATTCTTGCACATAATTTATATTCCTCATGAGGAATTGATACATTTAATACCCTTTTCACCCTCTTTCTCTTCCACTTCTTGTTTCCTTTCCTTTTTTTGCACGTTTGCACTACACAATATTTACATTCCTCGCATGGACTTGGTACTTGTGCACAACACATCTTAATTCCTTTTATCACCTCCTTTCCCTCCCTTCCCTCCCCCTCCCTCTATTTCTGGTTCTCTTTCTCCTTTAAGAAAAACCTACCTGCTGACTTTCTATTACCTTTTATTTTGCTCTTTATTTATACTTTGAGTTTCTCACATAAGAGAAGCCATTCAATACTTAAGCTGTGTGTCTGATTTATTTCACTTACAGATGCACTTTGAGACCATAATGTTAAGGGAAATAAATGGACTTATAAATTTTAATTGACAGATAATTTTACATATTTATAGTATGCAGAATAATGTTTTGGTCCATTTATACCTTGTGCTTTGATAAATATTGAGATGTTTGTGTTTGAAATTTTGAATTATCTATCTTTGACTAAGCACATATAATTATCCTACACATAACTGATAGAATATCAATAAGACTGAAATAATTTTCCACTCCTTGAGACCCCCAAATAAGCTCTATTAGACAAATCATGCCACATATAAACTACTGCCTGGTGTGGACATTCAAATGGCCTCATAATTCATAAAGATTCTTCACAAAATATGGCAATAGATAGAACTTTATTTCTACCTTTCTATCATTGAATTTTTTTCATATTTCTACATCCTGAAATATGCTGAAAGAATTGCATCAGGGACTAGAGAAGCCTGGAAAGTACAGTACTTGAAACCAAATTTATATATTCTTAAAATGTATGATAAACTTCTGAAAAAGAGAGCCTTAGTGTTAAAATCCACAGAATCCTTTCCCCATTATTGCTTTTGGTGATATTAAAGAAAGATTAACAAGAAGTACATTTAGAAATCTATTTCTTTTTATATACAATGACCATTATCAATCATTATAATTATTGTTTAAATTCAGAAAAGAATCTAAATTTTATACGGTTTGAGACTCACACACTAGAGAGTCATTCTTTAAAGAAATAGAAAATCATGAATGTGGAATTAGGTACAAAATGATTACTTATTCAGAATGAGAAAAAACAGCATAACAGTTAAAAGTTTTTAAAGTTTGACAATTAAATAAATGCCAGAAAATCCAGAAAAATAACAATATTTTTATTAATTGATCAATACAGTTCTATACATTTTTTTCTTTTTACTTCACATTTTTGGCTGATACTTTTTAATCACTACTTCAAAGAAACCAGTTTCATAGTACAATTGTTACTGAAAGAATAAGCAAAATCTTCAGTATTACCCCTAGAAATGATTGATCCTATTTCTTTGACTTAATGAATGATAGCTAAGGACCTTCCTTTCAATGTCTCAAATTATTAGTATCATCATGTATATTTTTTGTATTGTTATCAGATCTGGGAACCATTCTACTAAGTTTCATCTCTTATTTTTCTTATTGTGGTTTAAAAATGTAACAATATTCCTAACCATTTTTAAGCGTATAGTGTTAAACATATTCATTTTATTATGAGAGCTCCAGAACTTTTTCATATTGCAAATCTAAAGCTCTATACCCACTGAACAACTTTCCTGGTAACTCACATTCTCCTTCTGTTTTTGTGAATTGGACTATTTCTATGCCATTTAAAAGTGGAATCAGACAGTATTGGTCCTATTGTGACTGGGTTATTACACTTACAGCATGTCCTCAAGGTTCACCAATATGGTAGCATGGTTCAAAATTTCCTTCCTTGTTAAGGCTGAAAAATATTCCACTGTGTGTATATACCATATTTTATCCATCATCTGACATGTGGGTTGCTTCAACCTCTGAGCTATTATTAATGTTGCTATGAACATGACTGTGTCTTTTCCAGAACTTTCTTTTATTTTTTTGGCTATATACCCAGAAGTGGGATTGTTGGATCATTAAGCTACCTTTTATGTAAACTTTAAATCATAGAAAAAAATTTTCTCATTTCACCCTTTGGACTTCAAAGCTTTCAAACTTCATTTCTCCTCCAGTATGAACTCCAAGAGCCCGCCCAGCAGTAAGGATCTCATATGCATAGCTGGGTGCCTGTTTGTTTTCTAGTGCTAGGGAGGGAGCAACACAGAGCACAGTCCCTGGATTTCTGGAAGGTGTTCCTGCACCAGGACATCCAGCAGTAACATAAGCATTCATGGAAGTGACAGCGAACGCAATGCATGTATTCCACTAAAACTGAATGGAAATAGTTACAATTCAACTTCCCAGGAGTGGCCACATGGCAAGTTCAGAATACTACAGGTTTAGCAGACTGTTTATGTCTATAAGCTTGTGTAAAAAAGATTGAAGAACAATTCAGGCTTTTCTGAGGCAGTCTTTCCATTTTTCTTCCTTCCTTTTAGAGTTCATGTGTACATTGTCCTTTCGTTATGATTCCACATATTCTCTGAGCATCTGTTCCTTTCTCAAGTGTTTGCACAAAGCAGGATCAGTAGAGAGTGGGAATGGATTGGCTGAGTTCTCCAGCAGTCTTTTCCAGTGTCCTTTAAAATGCTAGTCCCCTGTCTTATATTTAATGTAAACAACATGTGACACTGTGGCTCTCTCTCACAATTGACTTTTCCAAGTTTGGCTTCTCAGTGGCTCCATTCTCCTTGTTAGACCAATGTTTGGCAAATTTTGCCAATGGAAGGACATTCGAAATGTCCTTTGGAAGGAAAAATCAACTCTAGATTGAAGCAACTGTATAACTCCATGACCCACTTCCCACTCACGACACTGGGAATCATGCCAGGGGCAGAAGTTGACCTGCATTTTGGCTGCATTACTCTGTGCTACATATGTGTGGGCTACATATGCACATCAAAAAGAATGTGCACAAAAATAAAGGGAAAATCAGTATATTTCATGAGATTCAGCATAAATGTGGCAGCAATGTAGGGAGAGCAGATGGATAAACAAAGATGGAAGCAGGTAATGACTACTTCATATCCCAAGATTGCTAGAGACAGCATGGAAACGATGCCCCTGTTCTCGAGTATGTTTTGGAGAAGGAAAATTCTTCCATTGGGTCAACAATGATCACAAAAAGCCAAGTTTAAATAAAGATGCAACTATGCCGTGGTTTTTAAGGGAAGTCCAACCTACATTGAATGGTCTGGAGTCGAGCTTTAGCAGATCACAAAGCTTCCAGTCTTGCTACACTTTGTCATTTCTGACCGAGGCTTTGAACACAGGCATTGATTACCTGTTGGCACAACAGGTTTCAGTATTGTTTTTGTTTCTGGGATAATAATCTCCCAGAAAAATATCATAGCATTTGAACTGAAACAGATCAGTTTAGGATTTCAATTCTTACCCTTCTAGCTGTGACCATAGACAAATTACCTCACCTGAACTTCCCATTTTCACCTGTACAGTAAGAATAGAAGTACATCCTCCTTAGAAATCTGTAGATTTCTTTCTTTTATTTTCATTTTTTTAAATTAAATTCTTTTATTGGTACATTGTAGGTATACAACACAATTACATTTCTCATTGGGAACTTGTACCTTTACATGATGCATCTTGGTTCTTATTTTTTCCCCGTTCCTAACCCTCCCTTCACCCCCTCCACCCTTCCCTATTTACAAAGACTTTAATTCCATTTTTTCCATTTCTCATCATTTTTCCTTTCCCTTCTTTCCTTTCCCATGCCCCTCCCACTACCCCTACCCCTTTGGACCTTTTCTTCCTATTTTACATTTTCAATTATTTATTCTAATCACTGGTACATTATAGGTATACAATATAATGACATTCATCATTGGAAATTTGCACCTTTACATAGTCTCTCTTGGTTCTTATTTTTCACCTTTGCCTGGCCCTCCTTTCAACCCCTCCAGTCCTCCCTATTTACAAAGATTTTGTTCCTATTTTTCCATTTTCTCATATTAATCCCATTCCCTTCTATCCTTTCCCCTAGCCCTCCCACTTCCTTCCCCTTTGCCCCTTTTCTTCCTATTTCACATTACCTATTATACATTTTAGTCCTTATTTACACTTTCAGTTTCTCACACCAGAGAAGCTATTCAGTAATTACACATGTGTCCTATTTATTTCACTTAAGAGTATCACCTCAATGTGCATCCAGTTAGCTATAAATGTCTCTAATTTCTCATTTTTGATGGCTGAGTAGTACTCCATTTTATAAAAAACCCACATTTTCCTTATCCAGTCTCCAGTTGATGGGCATTTGGGCTGTTTCCAAGTTTTAGCTATTACAAACTATGCTGCTATGAACATGGGTGCACATATATCACTGTGGTATGATTCTTTTAATTCTTTGGGGAAGATCCCCAGCAGTGGAATAGCAGGGTCAAATGGGACTTCCAGTCCTAGTTCTTTGAGGTATCTCCATACTGATTTCCACAGTGATTGCATCAGTCTACACTCCCACCAGCAGTGGACCAGGATTCCTCTTTCCCCACAGCCCCACCAGCATTTGTTATTGGTTGATTTCATGATAGCAGCCATTCTTTCTGGAGTGAAGTGGAATCTCAGCGTTGTTCTCATTTGGATTTCTCGAATGACCAGTGATGTTGAACATTTTTTCATGTATTTATTTGCTATTTCTACTTCTTTGTCTGAGAAATGTCTGTTCATTTCAGATGCCCATTTTTGGATTGGGTCTTTAAATTTGGGAGGTCTGATCTTTTTAAGTTCTTTATAGATTCAAGATAGTAGACCTTTGTCTGAGGAAGAGCAGGTGAAGATTTTTTCCCACATTGTGGGTTGTCTCTTCACACTGCTGGTAGTTTCTCTTGCTGTGCAGAAGCTTTTTAATAAGAAGAGATCCCACTTGTTGATTGTTTATGCTAGTTCACGGGCAACTGAGGTTTTCTTCATAAAATCTTTTCCTACACCAATGTCCTCAAGGGTTCTACCTAACCTCTGTTCCAACTGGTTCAGAGTTTCTATTTTAATATTTAGATCTTTAATCCATTTTGATTTTAGTTTACTGCATGGTGAGAGATACAGGTCTAGTTTTAATCTTTGGCAAGTTGAAGCCCAATTTTTCCAGTACCATTTATTAAAGAGGCTATCTTTCCTCCAGTGAGGGTGTTTGGCTCCTTTATCGAAGATGAGATGGCTGAGTGTGTCTGGAGTTGTTTCTGCATCTTCTAATCTGTTCCACTGGTCCTCAAGTCTGTTTCTTTGCCAGTACTATGCTGTTTTTATCACAGTAGCTTTGTAGTAGAATTGCAGGTTGGGGATTGTGATACCCCCTGCCATGTCTCTGTTACCTAGAATTGCTTTTGCTATTCTGGGTCTCTTCTTGCTCCAAATGAATTTTTGGATTGTTTTCTCAAGGTCCATGAAGTATGCTGCTGGGATCTCAATTGGAATTGCATTAAATCTATATAGCAGTTTTGGAAGTATGGCCATTTTCACTATATTAATCCTTCCTACCCAGGAGCAGAGGATGTCTGTCCATTTTCTGATATCATCTTCAATCTCTCTTTTGAGAGTGTCATAGTTTTCAGAGAAGAGGTCTTTGATTTCTTTTGTTAGGATGATTCCTAGGTATTTCAGTTTTTTGGATGCTATTGTGAAAGGAATTATTTGCCCTGTTTCTCTCTCAGTGAGTCTGTCATTGATGTAGAGGAAAGCTATTGATTTTTGTGTGTTGACCTTGTAACCAGCTCCTTGACTGAATTTGGTTATTAAGTCTAGAAGACTTTTGGTGGAGTTCTTGGGGTCTTCTATATAGAGTATCATGTCATCTGCAAATAATGACAATTTGACTTCTTCATTACCTATCTTTATTCCTTTTATTTCTTTCTCTTGTCTAATTGCTGTGGCTAATGTTTCCAGAACTATATTGAACAAGAGTGGTGACAGTGGACATCCTTATCTTGTTCCTGATTTGAGTGTGAAGGATTTCAGTTTTGACCATTTAGTATGATATTGGTTGTTGGTTTTTCATAGATGGCTTCTATCAGTTTGAGGTAGAGTCCATCTATTCCAATTTTTGTAGGGTTTTTTTTTTATCATAAATGCATGTTGGATTTTGTCAAATGCTTTTTCTGCATCTATGGAGATAATCATATGGTTTTTGTCCTTGGCTCTATTGATATAGTGTATTACATTGATTGATTTGCATATGTTGAACCATCCCTGCATCCCTGGGATGAATCCCACTTGATCAGGGTGTATGATCTTCTTGATGATCTTCTGCATTCTGTTTGCCCTTATCTTATTAAGGATTTTTGCATCTATGTTCATTAGTGAGATTGGCCCGTAGTTCTATTTTTCAGTTGGGTCTTTCTCTGCTTTGGGGATCAAGGTGATGCTTGCTTCCAGGTATGAATTTGGGAGTATTACTTCCCTTTCAATTTCATTAAAGAGTTTAAACAGTAGTGGCAGCAGTTCCTCTCTAAATGTCTTGTAGAATTCAGCAGTGAAGCCATCAGGGCCTGGGCTTTTCTTAGTTGATAAGTTTTTAATTACATTTTCAATTTCATTGGTTGATATTGGGTTGTTCAGAATTTTTAGGTCTTCTTCATTCAACTTTGGTAATTCATATGCATCTAGGAATCTGTCCATTTCTTCTGTGTTATCCATCTTATTGGTGTATAGGTTCTGGAAGTAGGTATTGATGATCCTCTGGATTTCTGCTGGGTCTGTTGTAATTTCACCCTTTTCTTTTCTAATTGCATGGGTTTGGGCCTTTTCTTTCCTTTTTCTGATAAGGTTGGCTAAAAGTTTGTCAATTTTGTTGATTCTTTTGAAGAACCAACTCTTGACTTTGTTGATTCTTTGTATCATTCTCTTAGTCTCCATTGCATTGATTTCTTCTCTGATCTTTATCATTTCCTCCCTTGTATGAGCTTTGGGGTTGTCCTGCTCTTCTTTTTCTAGAAGCTTGAGGTTCAGCATCAGGGTGTTTAATTGGGCTTGTTCTGTTTTCCTAATATGCATATTCACTGCTATGAATTTCTCTTGTAAGACAGCTTTCATTGTGTCCCCTAGATTCTGATATGTTGTATTGTCATTGTCATTTAATTGAAGGAACTGTCTGATTTCTTCTTTAATTTCCTCTGTGACCCATTGGTTATTCAGAAGTGTGTTGTTCAATTTCCACATGTTTATGACATTTTTTGAGTTTCTTTTGCTATGGACCTCCAATTTCATCACACTATGGTCTGATAATGTACAGGGGATAACTTCAATTCCTTTGCACTTACTTAAACATGTTCTATGTGTGAGTATGTGGTCTATTTTGGAGAATGACCCATGTGCAGCTGAGAAGAATGTGTATTCTGATTTTGTGGGGTGGAAGACTCTGTAAACATCTGTTAAGTTCATTTGTTCAAGAGTTTGATTGAGTTCTATTATTTCATCACTTATTTTTAGTCTAGTTGATCTATCTATTTGTGACAGTGGGGTGTTGAGGTCCCCCACTATAATTGTATTAGTGCATATATGACTTTTCATGTCTGTTAGTATTTGTTTTATATAGTTGGGTGCACTAGTGTTTGGTGCATAGATATTTATGATTGTCATCTCTTCCTCTTGGATTCTTCCCTTTACAAGGATGTAGTGTCCTTCTTTGTCTCTCTTAATCAGTATTTGTTTGAAATCTACTTGATCTGCAAAGAGGATAGCTACTCCTGCTTTTTTTTGGGTTCCTGTCACATGGAGTATTGTTTTCCACCCTTTCACTTTCAGTCTATGAGTTTCCTTTTGAATTAAGTGTGTTTCTTGTATGCAGCCTATTGTTGGATTTTGCTTCTTGACCCATTCTGCCAGTCTATTTCTTTTGATTGATGAATTGAGACCATTAACATTGATGGTTATAACTGAAATGTATTGACTTGTCATTGCCATGACTTTTTGTTTTTGTTGGGTTCTCCCCCTTTCCATTTAATTTCTTGTCATGCCAGATGGGTTCATTCTGCTTTGCTTCCTGGGGTTGTGATCCTCAATGTCTGTTCCTAGGCTATTGTGTAAAATTCTTTGGAGTGCTGGTTTGGTATTCATGAATTTCCTAAGGTGCTCTTTGTCATGAAAGTATCTTATTTCTCCATCCATTTTGAAAGATAGTTTTTCAGGGTACATCAATCTGGGTTGGAGGCTGTTTTCTTTTAGGGCTTGGAATATGTCACTCCAAGCTCTTCTTGCCTTGATGGTTTGTGTTGAGAAGTCTGCTGTGATTCTGATGGGCTTTCCTTTGTATGTGATTTGTTTCTTTTCTCTGACTGCTTGTAGAATCTGTAGATTTCTTAAGGTCCTAAGACAGTACCTGGTGCATAATTCCCTTTCCTTCTATAATTCTATTCCCTGATTTTGGTTAAACCCATAAATTCATGTTATGTACATGGAATTTAGTAACTACAAAAAGCATGCTGTATGACATAGCACAGAAGTGAAGACGCAAATTTATAAAACTCTGTTTCAACCCTAAGGTTACATAATGCTGCCTTCCTAAGAAAAAAGAGATCTAGGAAAGAGAAATTAGCAAACCAAGAATCAGGTAAAGATAAAATAAAATCACCGGAGGCATATGGAGATTATTGGGGGCTTGCAAGGCTTCTGATCCCTAGAAGTCTATTTCAGGGATCTGAACTCAGGCAGAACATGCTGGAAGCCTCTATGCTAGGGTATTGATCTACTTTTCTATGTTTGTTTCCCCTGCTCTCCATAAAGCTCCAGTCTTTAGATTCTAAATAACTTTTCCATATATCTTCTCCCAAACCTGCTCATGTACCACCTACTCCATGCTGGAATATTTGTTCTTACCTCTGCCTTTCCAGACTATGCTAAAGTGAATTTCTCCCATAAATCCTCAATGGCACTGTGAGAAGAAATGGGCAGAGACTTTAAATCACATATTTCATTTGATTTGGAGCAGATATTCTTCTCCTATTTTTCATATTGGGTTCCCATGTAAGATCTCAAAGATTTTAGTTTCTTTAAAAAAAACCAAAACAGACATATCCTACTATTTTTGCTCAGATTATTTTCATCTATCTGACAACTTCCCATATATCTGTTCAGTTCAGCTGCAGGCTTTACTGGTAGTTAAAGGGCAAATTCTTAGCAGGGGGAGACTACAAATGGCATCTTTAAGGTAGTGCAGAGTGCATAGAATCATGTTTTACATAGTATGCATACTCAATAAATTTTAATCAAGATATACTTAAGAGTGTACCCTTTTTTGAGGCTGAGTTTGTATCCTGAAAAAATTCATATTTCGCAGTCTACACCACATACCTGAGAATGTGACCTTATTTGGAAATAGCTTTACTGTAGAGGCAATAAATGAAGTAGCATGGACCTCTAATCCAACAGGACTAGTATCCTTATAAAAAGAGGAAATTTGTGCAACACATGCACTTGGGAAAATGTTAAATGAAGGAAGAGGCAGGGATCAGGCCAATGCAGCAGAAGCCAAGGAATATCAAACATTCAAGTGGTCCTCCAGAAGCTAGAGAGGCATAGAAGAGATTCTCTCCCACACACATCAGAAGAAACTGACCCTGCCACACCTTGATGTCCCACTTTTTGAAGCGAGACCACCTACTTCTGCTGCTTTTAGTGATCCAGTTTGTAGTGCCTTGTTATGACAGCCCTAGCAAACTAATAAAGTGAGATTCTGGCTTTGATGATGAGGAAACTGCAGGAACTTGCAGCTGTCTCTTAGTAGGTGATAGGTCTTGCTGTGAAAGAATGTGGCTCATGGCAAACTGAGAAATGTGGGAGCATGCTACACATTTAGAGCTAAGTCAGTGTTTATTATGATTTTTAAAAGCAAGAGTACTGGTAGAACTGAGCCCTCTGTCCTTTAGGTAACACGGTTCATACAGCAAGGATGCGGCGATCTGGCTTCTATGGGATCCCCAAGGAAACCATGGCCATGCCCAGCCCAGGGGGACATCTGGGTGTGGGCTGTCTTTGCTCTTCTCCATTGCTTGAATCCTGCAGGATTAAATCCACACTGGCTGCAGCAGATGTTGAATGGTGGACAGGGTTTTGTGGTGGTAAACCGGAGTGAGCTTGTTGCACAATACATGTCAATCCAATCAAGCCTCTGAAATTGATCCTCTCCTTGATTTTTGCTGTAAAAATTTCCAGAATCCAAATAGAATAGGGTGCAACTGACTACTCTGGATAGTAAAAAAGACAATAAACAACCCCAAACAGGAAATACATGGAGGTTTACTAATCAGAAGAGTGGAATAAATCCTAGTAGAGCCCATAATGTCCATTTCTCTACTGCTAAACCTTTTCTTAAAGGAAAGAGGCTACATTAGAAAGAAAGAGAAAACTTATTTGTCTCTCTCCTTTAGCATCTGATATGTGGAATTCTAAAGGTGAGCAGAGAGGAGTAAAGACTGAAGAAATACTTCAATAATATTAGAAACTCACATCTATATTTATTCCACATGTTACAAAGTGATAGTTGGATCTGTTGTTGCATTTTATCTTCTCAGAAACCCTATGAAGTAGCTCTCATTTTTTCCCTTTCACAAGTTAGGAAACATTTATTCAATGTTTTTCTTTAAAAAATGAAACTCAGAACTGGCTCAGGTTCATAATCTAGTATTTATCTGCTAAAGCTTCATACTTAGAACTTCTAGTTGCAAATCTCAACCATTTCCACTAAGACATGCTAGCTGGAAGAAACAGCAAAAGGGGAGAGGGAATAAAAACAGATGGGGAAGGAGAGATGGTGTATTAGCTTGTGTTATTGTAAAAAAACTACCTGGGACCATTCCAAAGAGAAATGATTTGTTTCAGCTCTCGATTTTGCAGGTTTCAGTCCAAAGTCAGTTGGCTCAGTTGCTTTTGGGCCTGTGGCAAGGACCATCCAGTGGAAGATCCTGTTCACCTTATACCTCGGTACAAGAGAGAGGAAGAGAGCAGCATCCCATGTTCCCCTTCAAGGCACAGCCCCTTAGTAACCTAAACCCCCTATCAGACCCCACCTTTTAAAGGATCCACTATCTCTCAATGGCATTATGGGCTGGAGACCAAATCTTTAACTTGTGGGCCTTTAGGAGCCATTCCAGATACAAATAATAAGTGGATATGTGGGAAGGAGTCTCCTCAGCAGAGGGAGCACAACTGAAAGACCTCAAAAGAAGGAGTAGAAGTCTATCCCAACTTCTGCTGATCTTGGCTCTTTTGGCTAATGAAATTACCACTCTGCATGCCTGAGTTCCAGTTCTGTGACTGTGGTACCATCACCATTTGATCCACCTTCTCTTCTGGTTTACCACTCTGAGCCCATTACCATTTGATTTCAGTCTTTCTTTTCAGCCTCTTGGGACCTTTGGTTCTTTTTACTGAACCTTCTAAAGCTTGTCTTTATTCCCCCTCAGTTGTAGAAGACAGAGCTGGATGAAATCTTTGAAAGTGGTTTCAACCTTTTCTGTATCCAGTGTATTTACTACTCTCTACTTCAAAATAAATGAATCTGTCAAAAGAGTAGAACATGATTTAATTCAACATGAATCAGTTTGAAAACAAACTACATTCTGCATAACGAGATGTACCCCCTGAGGACCAGTGTTCCATTTAGCTGGTTCTTGATTTGGCAGGTTTTCCTCTTATTAACACCACCTGGTCATTTCACAGTGAAAGAGGAAAATAAATTCTATTGATTCTTAACAATTCTATATATTGCACTTCCCAGGTTGCCTCTCATCTAGGGATATCATTTTTTGGTTCAAGCAATAACAATTTCTAATAAAAATCCAGTCAAAATGTCCATCAATGATAATTGAAAAAGTGGCTGTTTACTGCTGGTTACTGTTGTCCACCAGCTACCAGCAAAAAGAGCTAATATGGATTCTTCATGTCCTTGTCTTGTTTACCATGTGCTAAGCCTTCATATCTATCACCTGCACTAATACTCACAATCTTAGAATGTGAATATTGGACCCTTCATCATAGAAAAGAATATAGTACCCTTCATCATGTCCAGCAAGTGGTGAGACTTATGCTAGGCCTGCTCAAAGTTTCTGGGTGCTATGCTGTACCTCCAGAATATTAGCAGAGATAGAGATAGAGGTGCTATAAGAAAAAAATGTTTCACCAAGTCTTAGAAAAAATAATGCTGAGTTTAAAAATGGTGGCAGAGTGGTCCCAGCACCTAGAAGGAAGCTCCCCCACTGCCATCCCAAGCTCCTAGGGCAGAGAAGGTGAAGGCACCAGAGAAGGTGCCAGAAGCACCACCACCACCACCCCACCCCCGTGGAAATGAGAAAACACATAAACAAGCCTCAAAAACAGATTTCTGGATCACCTACAGCAACCCCAAAGGGAAATGAGATGGAACAATCTGATACTCAACCACCCAGACTCTCTGAACTGGCAACAAAAGAGGATCTGGGAAAAATGAAATCAGAAATAATTACTCAGATAACAGTAAAGATTTTGCCCATGGTGCAAGACATGAGTAATAAATCTAGAGAGATCACAGATAAAAAAAATAGAGGAGCTGAGGAACATGATGGAATACCAACATAGGAAACAAATAGAATCCATAAAACAGATGCAAACAGATTTCCAGAAGATTAAAAACTCCATTGAAAGTCTGTGCAGCAGAATGAACCAATGTGAGGATAAAATTTCAGATATAGATGAAAAGATTGCAATTAGTAACCAGGAAAAGAAAAATTGCTTTAAAATTGTAAAGGAATACGAGAAATCAATCCAGCAGCTACTAGACAATGCAAAGAAAAATAACATAAGACTGATTGGAGTCAATGAAGAAAGAGGAAAGAGTGCTGATGACATAAAAAAACTGTTCAGAGAAGTGATGGCAGAAAACTTCCCAAGGAGGGGAAAAGAACTTGACATACAGATAAGTGAGGCATATAGGACTTCAAATAGCCTTGATCAAAAAAAATCTACACATAGGCATATAATAGTTCGGATTCCAGAAATCCAACAGAACAAAATTCTACAAGAGTGAGAGAAAAGAAACAAATCACATACAAAGGAAAGCCCATCAGAATCACGGCAGACTTCTCAATGCAAACGCTCAAGGCAAGAAGAGCTTGGAGTGATGTATTTCAAGCCCTAAAGGAAAACAGCCTCCAACCCAGATTGATGTACCCTGAAAAACTATCTTTCAAAATTGATAGAGAAATAAGATACTTTCATGATAAAGAGCACCTCAGGAACTTCAAGAATACCAAACTGGCACTCCAACAAATTTTAGACAATAACCTAGGAAAAGACAATGAGGATCACAACCCCAGGAAACCCAGCAGAGTGAATCCACTGGGTGTGAAAAATTAAACACAAAGGGGGAGAATCCAACAAAAAGCAAAAGTCATCACAAGGCTTTTAAAACTTTTAACTTCATCTCCCTAATGAGCATATAATTCAATCTTGTTATTGTACTGATTAGTATTTTTCTGATTCTAGAGTTGCACACCTTTCCTTGTGCTATACTGGCTATTTATCATCTTCTTGTGTCTATTTTTTAATTGGGTTGCCTATTAATGAGCTGTAAAAGTTCTTTATATATTCTGGTCATAGGCTATATGCATTGTAAATATGGTCTGTTTAAGGTCTACTTTTCATTTTAATGATGTCATTTAAAGTTCTAAATTTTGATGGAATCTCATTTATCATTTTTTTCTTTTATACATCATGTCTTTTGTATCCTAGGTAGTCCTTGTCTACTCTGAATTCATAAACATTTTCCCTTATAATTTCTTCTTAAAGTTTTATACTTTTAGGCTTTCATATTTAGGTTCATAGATCCCTTCAAGTTATTTTCATGTATGGAAATAAAGGGTTGAGGTTAATTTTTTATATATGGATAGCAGGTGTTCTAGTGCTGTTTGCTGAAAACACTGTCTCTTCCTTGGCTCTTGAATTGAGTTTATATTCTATAAAATGCTAATGTTAAATAATCTTTCAAAACTCAGTGGACCATATATGTGTGGTTCCATTTCTAGATTCTCTGTATTATTCAAATGATCTATATATCTTTCCTTACAGCCACACTGCCTTGATTACTGTAACTTTAGAAGAAGTCTTAAAATTAGGAAGTAAATGTCTTCCAACACCGTTTTTGTTTTTGTTTTTGTTTACTTTTCTAGGTCCTTTGTACTCCTACATAACTTTTAAATTTCAATATTCAATTCTTCATTTACAGCAAGTATACACAGACCTGAATTTTTATATATACCTTGTGTTTTCTAATCTTGCTAAATTCAAATACAAGTTCTAGGGGATCCTAGACATTTCTTAGTATTTTCTCTGTAGACAATCATTTCATCTACATATAAAGATTTTGCTTCTACCTTGCCAATCCTATCCTAATTGTGTCATTTTATTGCCAGACTATTTTGCTGGGGACTAGGTTTCAAAGTTTAATGGACAGATAAAGAGTAAGCATATCTGCCCTTGTTCCCCACCTTAAGGAGAAAGCATTGTATCTTCTCCATTCATATAAGGCGTTCTCGCTGGAAGTATGGAGCACATGTCTTTAATCTGTTGAGAAGGTTCTGTTCTACTTCTAGTCTCCTGATAGCTTTTACCATGAACAGCTGTTGAATTTAGTCCAATACTTTTTCTCCAACTAGTGACAGGATCACATGGCTTTTTCCTTTCCTCTGTTAAAATGATGACTGCTGGGGGTGGATCTTCCAATGCTGAACCAACACTGCCATCCCTATAACAAAACCACTTTCAACATACTGCCAGATCTGACTTCCAATAGTTTGTTTTGTTAAACAAATTTCTATCTATGTTCATACTTTTTCTTCTATTATCTTTATCCAGTTTTAGGATTAGCACAATGTTGAGTTCCTAAAATGAGTGGAGAAGTGTTCCTTCTTTTTTCTGCTTTAATTGTTTGATATAATTGATCAGTTAAAATGTGTATGAGCCTGCTGTTGTCATATAGGTAGGTTTTCAAGCTAGGAATATACTTTCTTTAATAGGTGCTATTCAAATTTTATATTTCCTCCAGAGTAAGTTTCATTAATTTGTCTTCCAAGGTACTTCTTAGAAGTTGTCAAATTTATTTCAAAACAGATTTTTGAAATATGCTTTCTATATCCTTTTAAATTCTGTAAAATCTGTGGTAATGTCTCCTAGATCTTCATCTTGTAATTTTAAAAATGTATAATTGATATTGTGTAACAGGAAGAAAAGGTCTAAAAGAGCAGGGGAATTGGGAGGGGTAGGGGAAAGAAGAAAAGGGAAAAGAAAAAATATGAGAAAAGGAAGAAAATGGAAACAAACTCTTTGCAAATAGGGAAGGGTGGAGGGGGTGAAGGGAGGGCAGGGGAAGGGAAAAAAAAAAGAACCAAGAGACTCATGTAAAGGTACAAGATCCCAATGATGAACGTAACTGTATTGTATACCTGAAATGTACCAATAAACTTAATGGGGAAAAAATAAAAATAAAAATAAAAAAATAAAAACTGGTGGCAGAATAGAATGAGAATGAAAATATTTTCCAAGAGTGTTCATGGCAAAACTGTGATGGGTCTTTTGGTGTTTGGTCGTTTTGCCTGATCAATGCCATCTCACCGTTGTATGTCCAGAGCTATCTCTGTTTCCTTTACCCACAGCACAGCACAGTCAGGTTGGCACTGTCAGTGAACTCAGTTGGCTACACGGTGGATCCTTCCTGTCACTAAACAGTTCATATGAGAGAATAAGTGGCAGACATACTGTGCCATGACCAGCTTCTTCGCTGCCTGTGGGTTTTCGGTAAGTGATCCCAATCCACCATGTAGCCACCTCACTTGGTTGTAAGGATGCCTGGAATCCCACGTGTGACATCTCAGCTATTTCAGATGCCTCTCCTAGCAAAGTTCCAGCTCTGAGTGAAAGCAAATGCAACAAGGCTATTTGACTTTTCTAAATGGAAACATTTTCTAAGACTTGAATTTTCAGTCTAGAATAAACTCATTGTTCATTTTATTTCTAAATATTAAAAACAAACAACAATAAAATAAATTGCCCTTAGGAGATGTTATGTACATGTACCAACTCCCCATGATAAGTGTAATCATTATGTACTGCAAATATGTACTAATAAAAATAAACAAAAAAATCTAGGTGTCCCTGAGGAGCCGTGGGGGGGCCGGGGGGGCCTTATCTCAGATCACCTGCACTTCTTGTGTGTTGGTCTGCACTGGTCACCCCCATAACTGCTGTCCTCCTGCATTTATATGCAAACACTCAAGAGGTTCATCACATGTGGCTATGCCCAAAGATTTACATGCAGAAAACACTTTGGCAGGTAATAAAGATATCACATTAGAATAAAAAGGTAATTCTTGGTGCATTAGAGTGCTTTGAAGTACCATACTGATAACATGCACTATTGATTATCATAAACTAAGAATAGTTTATAGGATATTACTGTTGTTTTTAAACAAACCACCCCAGTTGTATTATTTTATTTATATTGAGATATCTATAGTCTCTTTTGCTATCACTCTGTTATTAGAGATTTCTGGTTAAATAAAAAATTTTATCAATAAACAGTGACTAGTTATGTGAACAACAAAACTATATGGTTTTAATGGCTAAATCACTAATCTACATTCAGGAAAACAAATTATAATAAACCTAACTACACCATAGATATTCTGAGCTCATAGAACACCCAGTCACAGGGAAATTAATTTGAAGGCCATGCCATCCAAGCTAAAGAGTATCTGAAGGCTATAAAAGTTCAATGCCCTATCTCCTGATTCCTGTCCCTGTACTGTGATTGGGGTTTGGAGTGTCCCTCAAAGGCCCACTTCACACCTTGCAGTGAGCAATTTACTCTACCATAAGGTCCCTGCCATGCATAATATATTACCTCATCACAGGCTGAAAAGCAATGGAGTCAAGGGATCATGTGCCAGAGACCCCTGTAGTCAGGTTCCAGTCCCCACCTGCCCAGTGTGCTATGCAGGCCTGAGAAAAAGAACACACTGAGAGACAGAGCTAAGAGAGAGAAAGAGGGGGCCAGGACGACCAATGCCGGTGCAACTAACAAAGGCCCTGGCCAGTCCCAGGCACTGACTTTTACTGGCAATCAACTGGGGTAAAGGCAACGAGTGGTTTCTATGGAAATTAATGTAAACAAGACTCATAAAGGACAAGACAAAGCATTCTCGAATTAGGAATAGAATAGACAAAATATATGATTGTAATTGGAACATTGTCCTTCTAGTCTGAAGGTTTAGTTGTGGGAACGGAAGTTACTCTGACCTCAGCAGGTAGGTTTCAGCCAGACTCACTTCTCAAAACAAGCCACTTGTGGGGTTAACTCTTCACAGTCTGCCTTGGGCATAATCAATATTACAGTCCTCTGCAATCATGGGCTGAAACCTCTTAAACCTTGAGCCAAAATGAATCTTTCCTCTTTACAAGTTGATTGTCTCAGCTATATGGTCACAGGGATATAAGGCTGACTAACATATCCTGTATTTCTCCACCTCCCTGATCTATGTGACTATAAAGAAAATCTCTAACAAATAGAAAGTAGATGTTATGATTAGTTAGGCTATGTGGTACATCTCATGTCTTGACTATGGTGAATGGACTCTACAAAGTAAAATAAGGCCATTAAGATTATATAATTAGTGGTATCCTTTAAATTTTGAAATATGAACGCAAACCCATTGTGTAAAGTATTCTTGCATAAGATCCATCATATAAAGTAAATTTTTACTTATATGTCTTTATTATGTATTCCACTGATGTTTTGGTCCTACTGTAGCTTTTCAACATTAATAACTAAACAAGTGAGTGAATGTAGTCGATTTGGGTGAAGAATATAATGTGTGAAGTCATAGATTTATATCCTTCTATCAATTATTTATTCATTCACTCACCTAGATATCCAACAAGCTTGCTAGGTTGCCTTGAGCACTCAGATAAAAAATGAGTAGGACGTGGCTGTCCAGACCCCACAGTCTTGGAGAAGAGGTAGACATGGAAACCTAGGATTACATGGCAGAGCCCAACAGGCTGTGGAGCTAAGAAAAAGGGACAAACACATGGATGATGCCCATGCAGACTGTGAAGAAAGGTCAAGCTCTCAGGATTTGTGACAAAAAAAAGGGGAGAGAGGTTGCACTGAAAGATAGGGTGAGATAGCCTCATAGATGTTAGCAACTGCAAATTATGAGAGCCTTGGTTGACCTGTGAACACTTGTGAATCTATCTTAGTATTGTTAATTACACAAGGTTCTCCAATGTATCAAAAGTATGACTCAAGTGTATGTATCTTATTTCTGTCCCTCGGCTTATAAGACTCTTGCAGAAATGTCCTCCCCACCCCCTCCACTTCTTTAATTCTTTAAAACTCACCTCCTCTTTGACCCTTTCAGCCTATAAATCCCCACTAATCAACTCTTCCAGAGCAAATAATCCATATCACATAAGCCAATAATCATGCCTGGCACTGTACACTAAATTTTCATATGGGTTTATCCAATCCCCTCATACAGGCCATACACTTTAAAGGCTAGAAATCATGTCTTATTTCCCTCCTATAGCCCTACAACATCTAGTTTGAATAGTCAGCGTCTGGAAATTATTTCATGAATAAAATTTAATAAACTGATAAGCTGTAGGAAAAATGAAATCTGTTGTTATTACCATTTCCCAAAGCAAAAATTTCCCAGCATCTCTATCTGGTTATGCCGAGTACTTGTTACATAACCAAGAGGTTTAAATTTCAACAATAGATAATTATAACTTTCTTGGCAAATGCCCAAACTGCTCCACAAATAAGGGTGGAAGAAAGATAAAATAATGAGAATAAATCACAACACATTATCAGTTCTCACTGATTTTCTAATTCTACTTCATAACAAGTATTATTTTCAAGATAATCATTATATTTTAAGATCAGAAGGTCTCCCTAGTGTTTATGTTGTTCCCCTACACCTTCCAATTCACCAATCCCCAGCCCTAGGATTCAGTCAAGAATTTAATTTTAAAATAGCCTTGACATTTGAGAGACTATTTTTAAACACCTCCCAAGTAGGAAATTCCATATCCTTCCATAGTAATCCATCCTTCTCAGCCAATTCTTCTCTATGTTTAATCTAAATCCCACACACTGTGGTTAGGGGCCCATTTCCTCTTGCTTTGACCCTTGGTATATAAATGGAGAATAGCTAATTATCATCAAGTATGACTAAGCAATTCTTTTACATAAATAAGTACTATACTATTAAATAACCCAGGCCTCTCCTGCTTAGTTGAATTATCGTAGTTACTTTAACCTCAACTCATAGATTTTATTTCTTAATTATTCTATCTTCACTTCAAATTTTTTCTAAGACTTCTAAATGCTTTTTTTGACACAGGGCCTCACTATGTAGTTCAGGTTGGATTTGTACTCACTATGTAGCCAGGCTGGTCTTGAACTCACAGCAATCCTCCTGCCTCAGCCTCTCCAGTGCTGGGATTATAGATAGGCATGTGTCACCACACTCAGCAGGCCTCTAAATACTTTGAAGTGGAATCCAAATTTTAAAATTGGAGCCCAGGGAATATCTGGCTAGTGATTAGCCTAAGTGGAAAATGACCTCATGGCTCCTAATTTTCACACTTCTATTCCTACATCTTAGTGTGTCCCTCCCCACCTCCTGCAGGGCCACCTTCCTAAGCCATTGCTTTAAAAAATATCCATCAGCCACATTAAGGAAGATTTAGTAATTACTGCCTTGCCCCAAGACTTGACACTTTTAACTAAAATTCTCAGTGGATCTCCTACCGTTTGTCTACATTTATACGGAATTGACATAACTATTGCTGATCCTGTCTTTGAAGCTCTGCATCATTCTTACGGCAAACTTGATGCATATTTGTCTTTATCTTTCTAGATAACTGGCTACTTTGTCCACAGCCCTCCTTCTCCGAGTTAACATAGGTTGTAGCCACCATTCTCTGAATTTGGCCCTCTCTCCATAGTGTGGTTGTCATCTAATTTCCTAATAGAATGATGGGCATTTCCTGTAGAATATACTTCTAAACATGTTAAAGTCAAAATAAAGTGCCCTAGTCTTCCAAGTCTTACATGGTCATAATGAATGAATCTGATAAGGTTTTATTTCCTTCATGAGTACTCAGTAAGCAAAGTTTAAAACAACAACAACCACAAAAACAACTGTAATTCAGATCACTCTCTTTTGACTTTAAAAATGTCGACTCATCCATTACTGCTTTTCTTCCACTAAGTTTAATGTTGTTACAAATTTGCCAGACATGCATCTCTGCTTTTGCTTTCCCCCTCCTCAAATTACTTTTCAGTCCTGGGTTTTGGATTTTGTTGTTGTTAATCCTAAAAATTTCACTAATTTTCCATATTTCTTTAAAAATCTACCTTTGTTTTTTAATGCCAGAAAAACATCCTGTCAGTGCTATCAGACTGGGCAATTTAGTGAGAGAAAAACATTAAACTACATGTTTAGTGGAATTGATTGGTCTCTATTGCCAAAACCACTTGAGCCAGTAACCTTAAATACACCATAATGGCATTTCAAATTACTGCCATTTCAAATGTAATTTTGTGTTCAGGATCTTCTATCTCTTCCCACTTTTTGCTATATCTTTTGTTATTTTCTAAAAGTATGCTTAGCTCTTGGTCAGCCTTGATCCCTAATCCTTTTTAGAACAGAAATTGTTTTAAAACTAATTCTCCAAGAGCATTCAAATTTGACCTGAAAACATATTAATTTAACTCATAGGGGAAAAGCTGGCTGTGAAGTAATTCCCATCACCAGAGACATTAATACTAAAATTAAGAACCTAAGCATCCAGAGTCCATAGTCTCAGATGCAACTGGAACTTCTAGGTGTCAGGTAAAAGAGCCGAAAACCGAGACCAGACCAGGCCACAACAAGCCTTTATTAGGGGAACAGATCGGCCGGGCTGTCTCTGAACAAAGGAGAGACAAAAACCAATATGGCTGGGGCAGGGAGAGTCTTTTATAGAGACTGGGGTGGGGTTTGTAGGAGCTGAGGCTGGGTTGAGTGAGGTAGTGACTAGGGAATGGAGGAGCCGGTGATGTCACTAGCTGGTAGGAGGTGAGCCAGTATTAGGTTACTCTCTAGGCGGGAACAGGGGCATGCTGGGAAGAAGGGTTTGTTCTTTGGTGGGAGCAACCATCTTGGCATGATGTCACACAGGGGAGGGGGCAAGGCACCATAGGAAGAGGGCAGCTACTATACATAACAGCTGCTGAGGTAGTGGGAGACCTATCACTAGGTTAAAACACTGAGAGGTGTTTCTTTAACACTGTCATCTTCTTTCAGCCAGCTCATTTCACTGATCTTTTTCTTTAAATCTCCTCTGTGTATATTATTTTCAGTCATATTATATGCCATGTTCTCATTTCTGTTTTGAGTGTCACTGAACAAATACCAGCCATATAATCAATAATCCTTTCAAATCTGCTTCTTCTCCTGGAATTCCTATTTCTTTTGATCTCTGCTCTCTTACCTAGGCTGAAAACTTTTTAAACAGAGGGATGGGTTTGTCTTCCTTCACTAAACAATATTTAATTTTGCCTTTATTTCTATTGCCATTGCTTATCTTTAAAGTTTCAATATTTTGGACTAAAACCATTTACTGGTCATCTAAAAGCATCTTAATTTGTTCAGTTCCCCTCCAATTCATCTCAACCCTTATCTACTGCTAGACTGCTGTTTCCAATAACAAGTGTATAGAGAAGCAAATGGAGACAGGAAAAAGGTCACTTCCTGAAAGATAAAGAAGGAAGATGTTAAAATAAATGAAAAGATTGCTTCCTTCAATTAATTCCTCCCAGTTCAAATAATGTATATGTGCACATAGTGCCTTCAAAAGCCTACTCTATAAAGTTCTGTAGTCTTACTCTGGGTTAGGTATTCAACACCTTTCTTATTCTGGCTGCAGGTGCCCATAAATCTCCCTTGCTACTCCAAAATAATACACATTTCATTATTCCTCAAGTACACGGCATTCTTCTATGTGTCCATGCAGTTCACCTGGTGTTTGCTTTCTTCTGAATGTTCATTCTGCTTTAGTTTCTACTCATCAGTCACAGTTAAGCTTTTATGTGATGTTTTCTCTTGTGTTTAGATATGAAGGACTCATTTCCAACCCACTTTCTAATGCAAGGATCTCTAACCTGGATACACACTTCCCAGGGGAAGAACAAGTGAAGTCTTGACACATAGGAAGAAAACATTTGAACATATACTTATAATTAATTTGAAAAAATAAGGTATAACAGGTGCTTCGGACAGAAAGGCCATCAGACAGATTCTATGGAAAACAGCCTTCAAATGTCTGGAACACACAATGGGAAAGTACATCATTTTCAGCAGCTGTGACATATTTTAGGTTATTTAGATGTTTCGGTAGTATTATTCAGTTTTTCAGTAAATTTAACTCATACAACATGATTAATATTTTTTCTATAAAAAGCCCATAAACTAAAAATAATAGCAACAATGTAAGCACCAGCAAATAAGAATTGAATGGTAGATATCACTTTTTCCCTCTGCCCATATCTGACATGGAAACTACATTACGATCACTGAAAACATTAATAGTATATTTATCAGAGTAAGAAAGATATTGCATTGTTCGATGAAAATAAATATTTTATCTTTGCATTATCTTTCACATTTTTATTTTTGTACGACTATAATATATGAGATTATACTAGTACAGACTACATGTACCTGATTTATATAAAATAGCATATGCAGTGGATAAGTGTGCAAAGATTTGATTAGTGGGTTGCATAATCAAAAAATGTGGGGACCACACCTCTCATGTGATATAGCACTGTTTGTATCTCTTTTGCTGAGTTAGTTATATTTTTTCTGTTATTACGGTCACTTACACACTGGGATCTTTCACCTCTTCATCTCTTCTAATCAATAGTCTTCCAAGGGGAGGGGCTATGTCATACTTTATGTATATATGACTTCCACTGTGCCTATAGCTTTTATTGAGCACAATAGTGACTATCCAATAAGCGTTTGGTGGAAGGATGAATGGAAACTACTAGATGGGTGCATAAAAGGGTGAATTTGTTGTGGTTTAAAGTGCCATTTAAACTCTGGTAAACTGTGTGGGTTTACCAGAAAAGAAAGATTAAAATACCATATCTGAGGTGGGAGGGGTTAAAGAGCAGGCTGGGTGTAGCTAGAAAAAATCAACACAGGTTTTCAGAGTTCCCTGAGAATAATGTCATGTTTCAGGAAACAGAAAAAAAGCAAGCGTCAAAATGAAGAATGGCGACGGTTTCTTTCTTTGATGAGAACCAGGGTTCCTGACGCATTCTCCTTCGCCCCAAAGAAAAGTACCTGGTTGGTTACTCTCATCACCAACAGAAGCTTTCTCCTCCCTGTAACCTCTTCTGTAACCCAGGTCTGGTTTATTACCTAAAATGAACTGACTCATCAGGAAATGCATTTGCAATGCTCTGCTTAGAGGAGTATCACAGCCCGGTTCACAGTATAATAGTTCACTGCAGCAGCCACATTTAAAAAAATATCATGCAGGACAAACACTGGTGATAAAACATTTTAATCACAAAAGTCTTTCATGAGGCTGGCACTGTAATTACCGAGGGTTTAGTGTCCTCTGCACTTAAGAAGGCTGCCGGGCAATAATAGATGATGATGCCCCATGACATCAATAAAGATGAAAGGAAGAGTGGAGCTGAGTTTAAGGGAAGGAGGTTGCTTGGGAGAAGAAGTGTCTGAATCTGATAAGCAAACTGCAGCACATACAACATTCAAAGATAGGGATGAGGTAATACAAAATGAACTGCTGCGAGGAAAGAAAATTGAACAAGAGCATCCAGAAGGAGAGAAAGAGAAAGGGAATACAGACTCCCAGCACTATTTTTGGGTATGGAAGCTTTCCTGTATTTCAGTGCACTGCAGAGTTTCAAACAGCTTAGTCACTTTGTTTCTGACAAGTCTTAGCTAAACACAGCTCTCACCAAATCCAGACATCACAATGACTCCAGCCAGGTTCAGCCACGAAGGAGCCTCTGATTGTTCTGCCAGGAGATGACTAGAAGATCAGAGGGGTTAAGTCAGCCAGCAGAGAGGCCCTGCCCTCCCACCCACTCCTAAGCATCACGGTGCCTCCCAGCTCTCAGAGGCAAATCAAAGCTCAGAAATCAGTCTCAGGGAAGCAGTACTTGCAGGGGGAAGAATTCCCCCTTGTACACACCAAATCCAGCTGCAGTGGAAGCATGACAGTTTCCCTATGGTGCTAAGAATTCGACTGACTGCATATTTAGAGAATAGGAAGGGCACTAGGAATGCCACAAATTCAGAGTGAGTGTATCGTCTTCTTTCTGGGCCAGCTAGAATCCTAACTACCCCATTCCAGGTAATGCAGTGGTCTCTGGGTGCCTTTGCATCTATCCACTGCTACAGTCCTAGTCAGGCCAAGGAGAGTGCACAGTGGGTGTGGCCATAAAGCACCAATTACAAAAGAAATATGTTCAAGTGAAGAAAAAAAAACAGACCTGATGTACACACACTTTGACAAAAGGTCTTACAACTTCTTATAATACTATACATACACATACTCATGGCACCACAATTCCATTCTTGAGTATCACAGAGAAATAAAAACATATGTTCACAAAAAGACTTGTAGAGGAATGTCCATAGCAGCTTTGTTCATAATAGGAAAACCTGGAAACATCTCAAAAGTCCATCAGCAGGAGAACAAACACATTGCAGAATACATACATACAATGGGATTCTTCTCAGCAGGAAAAAAAAATCTATTGAAACAGCACATTTGAGTCTTACAGACATGTTATACAAAACAAGTCCAACACACATGAACACATATTATTCAAGGAGAAGGAGAAGCTCATAGGGAAGCTATGATCAAGGAGAAGCTCATAGAGAAGCTCTCTAGATTGAGCAAAAATAATCTATGATGAAGCAAGTATAACCGTGATTACTTGAGGAAAAGGAGGTATTAATCAGAAGGAGGAATTTTCTGGGATGAGGGAAATATCCAACATCCATACAGGTGTATACATTACAGTACAGTACTATAATAGGTGCCACTGTACTAGATATGCATTTTCAAAACTCATAAAATTAGATACTTCATAATTTTTTATTTATCTATATGTGAGTTTTGCCTTAAAATGGTGAACAAATATTGAAATCTAATTAGTAGGGTTCCTTTACCTCAATGGTATAGGTTAGCAAATGTAAAAACTACTCCTTGCATATTCTAATTTGGAGTAAATGAATAAGGTCCAAGTTTATCAGAGTTGAAGAAACAAGTTATAAATTCGCAAAAGGCAGGATTAGGAGGGCTATGAGATTAAAATTGGAGTCATTATCATGAACTCATCATTTTGAAAAATGGATTAGTAAATGGAGATTTTGTGTATCTGTGTGTGTTGAGTGTGTGTGTGTGTGTGCGCACACGCAGTTTCTCAGATCTACCTGGAGGTTCCAGAAGCAATGACAGCAGTAGCAATGAATATACCCAGTATCCATATTTGACTTCTAAAGAGCAGTGGCTTCTCCACTAAAAAGAACCAGGCATTGGTGGGAAAGGCTTTATTCTAAAACAGGTGCAGGGAAAAGACAAGATGATGTCAGTGCAGTTTTATCAGAAGTTAAGAAAGTAGCCAAAATATATCTGAATATTTTGGGCAGATAGCAAAAGGACACCCTATCTCAGTCTCTGCTTCCACTTCTACCTTAATATCAAAACCATGACAATTAACCTACAATGTCATAGCTTTGTAAACCCATCAGCCAGCTGAGCATGAATGAAATTAAAGCAAACTGAAATCTAAGAGGTAACAAGCTCCTCATAGGAAATGCACCAGCTCATATCAACTCTTAAAAAGAAGTAGGGGTTGGAAGAAGACATCCTAAATTGGCTTCAGAAGAAATGAACTGAACTTTGTAGAAATTTTAGAGACTACTAGATGTGATGTTTGAAATCCCTAGTCCTATGAGTATGCGTGAAGTGAACCTGAGCCTACACCTCAAACCTTCTGCTAGGTCTTTACTAAGTGCTCATGCAAAAGTTCATGAGCAGTGCACAAGAGCTGAGATGAGACACCTAACACATGAGCACTTGCTGAATGCTAAAAGGCAAGCAGGAGAACCATGACCTCCAGAGTTCTGCAGACCAGACCAACCTTTTATGCTTACCAGAGACTATGCACAGCTGGAAGGAGTCCAGGAGAACTCAAAGCTGTCACTTGGAGGACCAAACGCCCAGCACCTGAAGGTCCTTTCCTGCCTTGTCTCCAGGCAGAACAAGGCACTGTAAGGCTCTCAGTCACTCTGGCCACTCACTGGACAGCCTGCCCAGCATCCCAACAGCAAGAGCAAAGCAACAGTGTAGAAGGGAATCTTCCAAGCCAGGGAAAGCCAAGAGCCAGAACTGAAGAGCAATGAGAATGCTTAGCAATATTTGAAGCTGGAAGCCACTTTATAGAGCAGAATATGATTCCCCTGTTCAGGAAGCTGAAGAGCATACAAAGAAGTTGTGCACTGCTGCTGGTAAAGTACTAACTCATTCCTGAATGAGTTGTGAACTCAATCTAATTAAAACAACAGTAAATTCCAGACAAAGCTCAACTACGGTTTAAGTGGGCTACTGATAGAAAAAGAGATTTTTCCCTTTCTCAGGCAAAAGTATTATTTACTTCAGTGTCTGCTGTTTTTTGACACACAATATTCTGCATATAGCCAGAAATTATAAAATACAGAAAGAAAAATAAATTTTTGAAAGGAGATAACAGATTCAGAGGTGGCCCAGAGGATAAAATTGTAAGACAGTGACTTTAAAATAATCGTGATAAATATGTTAAAGGAGAGGGAAAGGTACTTAGCATGCCAGATGGGTAATTTTGGCACTGAAATGAAAACTAAAAAAGAGCCAAATTAAATTGCTAGAAATAAAATAAATGACATCTGAGATGAAGAATTCATTCAATCAGCTTATCAACAAACTGGAAACATCAGTGAAAAGAATCGGTAAACTTGACAACATGTCAACAAAAATCATCCAAATTTTAGAAAAAAAGTGAAAAAGTAGTAATATCAGTCTGAAGTAGATCTAATTAGAATCTTACATATGAATTGAAATTGCATTAATTATAGATCCCAGGGCAGTGATGTGCACCTGTAGTCTCAGCTACTAAGGAGGCTGAGATAGGAGGTCTGCTTGAGCTCAGGAGTTTAAAGCCAGCCTGGGAAACAGAGAGACCCATACCCAGAAAAATATACAAAGAAAAAATTGCAACTTTTTAATACAGTAACTTAGAAGACACCAATTTAACCAAGTGATTAGAGTTAGAATCAATATTGGGATAAATCAATATGTGCCCTTCAATATGATACACTGAGAAAATCATAATACAACTTCAATGTATAATCTGGATCTTATCATGAACAAACAGTAACTAAGAGAAGATTGGAGATATTCTTAAAAAGTTGAACTGTACTCTTGAAAACTTTTAAGGTCAAAAGGGAAAGGGAGACTCAGGAATTATTCCACATTTAAAAAGACAAGAAATGATTACAAAATCCAAATAGTAATTTTGAACTGGATCTTGAATAAGGAAAAAAATATAGGACACTATCAGCATTATTAATTAAAATTGAATATGATGTGTTTAATACACAGATTACATATATAATATTATGTAAATTATGCACTATATATAACATTACATTTCTGCATAATATAGTATATATTGTATATCATATTATATATTACACATTATATTATAAATCATATAATTATACATGCTATACAATATTCTAGGTTATAAACATAATATGTGACGTATAATGCACAATTTATATTTATAAATATGTTTTAAATATATACTATATGGTCTATCTATGCTATATATATAAATGTTATTTATTTATATATTTTTTAAATGCTAAACTGTTTTGTTTTGGTAACTAGACTGTGGTTGCACAGTCCATATTTTCCATGACCATAGCAAACATACAGTAAAATAGTGAAGGATAAATGGTCACATATCTCTGATCAACTCTCAAAATTGTTCTCTAGTTATTAACGTCATATCTTATTCTTCGTCTGTGCCCACACCCGTTTGCTCTTCATTCGGCACAGTGCCAGCTGCAGAACTTGAAGCTTCAGGGCAGCCTTGCCATCATCTCCTGTCCCCTCCTCTCGAGGTTACCCCACGCTCTGGGCTCCGGCCCTTGGTGTAAGCGACAGTGCCAATGGCTGCTCTTGCAGTGTGTTCTGCTAATTGCCCTGGGCTTCTTCCTAGAGGGAGGTGAGGAGTTCTAAGGAAGGGACACTGGCTGCCAGGGGCAGCATAACTCATGACCAGCTTTCCCCCTCCAGTTTGCCTCTCTGAAGTGGAGATTTATCTTAATTATTGTCCCTTTAGGTTTATTGACCGACTGTTGAGATTTATTCGATACTCAATGTTTACTTATCACTTCCATGTCACATCGATAATATGACTTATTACTCTCAATCTAATTATTTTCTGATTAAGAGGTCTTGCCCTACATATGGGTGTGGTGTGTATGTGGGGAGGGCGGGGTAGAGAAAGTTGGTGCTTTCTCAGTATTACAGGCAGTTGCTAATGTGAGACACATGACTCTCCTGGTGGATGCAGCGCACTGATAAGGAGAAATCTTGGGTTCCAGTCCTATGTCGGCCTATAACGAGCATGATTATTCTCCATGGCTACAAGGAAAGCCCTAAACCTCACAGCCATATTATAATGACATTCAGCACAGATTGCTCCTTCTCAGGTAAAGACCCAGCTGAACACCCCATAACCTTTTCTTTGCCAACAGAGGCCAGTGTGGCCACAGCTGCAGTCACTGTTTTGACTCTGTCCCAGTGCCAGCAGTGTGCTGTCAACACATTGTGTATAACAGCTATTGGTGTCTATCTATTCCCTAACAGATGGTTCATCAATATCAATATCTGTGTGGTTTCCCAGACTCAGTGGGACTGAGAATATGGGGACATTCTCTGTGGAAAACCATCATACCCCTCCTTTGGGTGTGGTACACGCCTGCAATTCTAGCATTTTGGAAGGTTGAGACAAGAGGATCACAAGTTCGAGTCCAACCAAAGCAATTTAGCGAGATCCTGACTCAAAATAAAAGTAATAGTGAAGAGCTCAGGATCCAGCTCGGTGTGAAGGCCCAGGGTCCAGTCCCCATCACTGAAAAACGAGAAGAAAAAGAAAACTATTGCACCCTCCAGGTCTTCTCCTCTCCCCCACCTACATATCACCAGGAAGCATACCTTTCTACTTCTTTTTCACGTTTCTTCCATCTTCCTGTACCATGGTTGGGTTTGGAAAAAAACGAATTGCCTGGCTGGAGTTCAGTGAGCTAATATTCAAAAGAAAACCAAGAAGAGAGCATGAAATAAGAAATAAAAGAGATTATAGAGATGTTAGGTCGGACACTTCAACCACCAGGGCCCAGTGGAGGCAGCCACTGAAATGGTGAGGAACATCACAGCTCAAGGTGCCCTGGGCTCTTTCTGCTTCTTTATAACCTGGGGTATTTTTCACCATCTATGTTACAACTTAGTTCTCAATGTTTGTGATCTGAATGACCTCTAGTATTTATGCATAGCAGTGATGCTTCTCACCTTTTACTGCAACTCAAACAGGAAACCACTGCATGGTTTTGCATTCTAGTCAGCACCCACCATTTCTTAACACATGGTGATACATAAAGATCAAGAACTTTGCAATCAGACAACCTTGATTTTAAATCTTGTTCTGCCCTTATTATGTTTGTGACTTTGGGGGAGTTATTTAACCTCTGAAAGGTCTAGCTGCTTTATCTATAAACAAGATTAGGTGACAGACATAATGTGAAATTCAATTGAAAATATTTTAGTGACAAATAGGAATTAATCTTACCTCTCCTTCTTGTGCTTTGGTCTTGAATAAATCATGACATAATACTTTGTATGCACTCCACTACAAAATGCATGAGTATGTCTTAAAATGTGAGGGTGCTTTTATACGTCCCATAAAGTAAGTTGCAACACTTTGCAGTAGCTAGGCACACCTTACACACATGACTACATGGATACGATTGCCAGTGTCCTCTCACACATTCACCTCATTTTCTAACCCCAGCTGCTGGCAATCAGAAAGGGTATGAAAATGGAAAAAGAATATTCTGTTCAAAGCTTTACATCACCAAGCTCTCAATTCCCCTGGATTATTTGGTCCACATCCCAACAACCCAAGAACAAATTAGATCTTCTGGCTAATATCATGCATGTGGTATGCTGGCCCCCGAGGCTGCCCTGGGGTATCCTCATGGTTTCCCAGAAACACTTTGGAAGCTCAGTCTTATTCCACAAAGCTGGAAAGAGAGTAAGAGAAGGGAGATTCCAGAATTATCCCACACTCCATGTGCCCCTAACATTCAGAGTGTTTAAAGCAGTGTCTGCCGTCGGTCTTCCTGAATTGCATACCTGCTTTGCTGTTTACCTTCTCTAGGACTTGGGGAAAGCTATTTAGTCTCTCTACACCTTAGACATCTCATCTGCAAAGTAGAGATAATTACAGAGCCTACGTTAAGGTTTACTGTGAGGATTAGATGAAAAAATATATCAAAAGCCTATGACCCACACCTAGCATGCTGGTGACTAGTGTATGTTTACTGCTATTATCAATGTGGTGTACGCAGATGTGATTAAGTTCCTGGGAGAGAGCAGGTTTGTTAAAGTTGGGTTTGGATTCTCAATGCCCAGGTGCCACCAAACTAGACATTTTCTTTTTCCAGAGAAAGTGATCACTTCCAGAGGTAAGTGATAACATTATTTTTAACAGAGAGAGAGAGAGAGAGAGAGAGAGATAATTAGAATAGTGGAATATATATGTGTACGTGAGATTTTTTTCTGAGACCAGGAAGTCCAAGGTCAAGGTGCCAGTCTCTAGTAGGCACCTTCCCATTATGAGTGGCCCTAGAAGAGGGATGGACTTGTAAGAGAATTTCCCTTCTCCTTACAAAGCCACTCATCCTACACAGAGCCCTCACCCTTATGACCTCTTCTAATTCTACTTATCTCCAGAAGCCCCACCTCCAAATACTAGCAACATACGAATCTGAAGGTTAAACATCCATGAATTGGGGGGGATACATTCAAGCCATCGCATATATGTACTACATTGCATGTGTGTGTGTGTGTGTGTGTGTGTGTGTGTGTGTGTGTACTATGTAGAAGTTAATGGTATTCATATTTGTGCATCTATATATTTCCAAATGGGAAAATTACACAGTGGCCTGGGTTTTGGTGGATCCTTGCCTGTAGACCTGTCTTAGGTTCTTCATGGAGAAGAACTTACTTTAATGAGGAATAATGTGAAAGCAAAGAAAATGAAACATAAGCAGGATGTGCAAAAGCCACAGCAAAGTGATGGAGTCCACATTTGTGACAGGCAATAGAAAGTGTTGACTGCATGATCAACATCACACACATCTGACTGCAGCACCTAACAACAGTTGATTTATTACACCCATTTCTGAAGTAGAATAAAAACTAAATGGCCTATACCTGGGTGCTGTTGGAAGTAAAATTACCTAGAAGACCTTTTAATTTAAAAAAAAGACCCCACTAGCAGAAATATCTAAAGAGGAGAAATCACTTAATAAATAACCCAATATATAACTTCCAGCTAATGTGGTTAATTATGCAAAATAAGGGACAAAAGCTGAAAGAAAAACAGAAAAACATGTTCATGAGAAAATGCCATCTTTCATTATTAGAAAAAGCAGTCGGGCCTGGGAATTTAAAATCCAGAAAGTTTATTCGTCTATTTTGTGGCTTAATCCAGAGCTAAAGAACCTCTTAGTTTAAATGTATCAGATAATAAATATAAAAATAGGAGGCTTTGGCATTTGGATAAAAATAAATGAATAAAAAATGAAAACTAGACATTTAGGGCATATAGGGAATGGGAATGACCACACCATTTGTCCAAACCTGCTTCTCCTTGCATTTTATTCATTTTGTAATATTTAAGGAAAACACTGTAAAAGTTTTAATGAAGCAATAAAAGTCATTTCAAACCTTTTGTACATGCTCTATTTTTCTACCATAGTTGTTCACAACTGCATCCCCATAAAAGAGGAGCAGTTTCAGGAACTGACCTGTGGTTGCTTGTTAATCATTTACCTCAGTGACTACATATAAAACAGCCCAATATAAAAAGAACTTTCAATTTTACAATTTATCCAGTGCACAAAGGGCAGCGCCAAACTGCTAAACAGGCCAGGGACCAAGGGAGAAGTGTTCCTGGGCCTTTGTCTCCTTCTCCTCAGATGCTATAAGAATATGTTGGCAGCAGTCAATGAATTACCTGAGCTTGGTTTTTCTTTTCATCCTGCCTTCCGGGTTTATGAAGCTCACCTTTGACCACCACTTCCCCAACCAGCTCTCCCCTTCTCCCAGAACAATCTCTCCTAAGACACAGTGCCTCCAAAGTACCTTCCCTTCTTCTTTTAAAGTTCAGCTTCAATTCCTTCTCTTCTCCTTGTTTAATTTAATGGCAGTGACTCGTATATTTCCAAGTTAACATACACTGCAACCTTTAGCAGTCAGCATCAAAAATATGGCCCATGGCAGAAATTAGTGTTGTATTTTTGTTTATCTACTGTGAAGATAGAAGCTTTGATTTTCTTTTCAGAGCTACAAAGAAGGTATTCAAGCACCAAACTCCCCTCAGTGAATACCAGATTACGATGATGTTAGAGTTTCTTCTATAGTTAGATGACAAAGGACTTAAGTGGAGGGTGGGAGAATTGGATATTTAATTCATGAAAGGTGGGAGAAGATAGAGAGAGAGAGAGAGAGGAATAGATAATCTTAGTTTTCCAACTATAATAGCACACAGTCCATAAGTCATTTAATCTTAAGTATTTACATGTAAGTTTATAAACATTCTTATTTCATTAAGCATTCTATTGGATGTCTTTGTAATGTATAAGCTCAAGGCATTAAGGTTCCTGAAGTAGATATTCACGAACATACTTACTTCACCCTTGCAGTTCCCTTTCTAAATCCCTACTGATTTGAAGTCACAAGTACCTTTTATACCTATTTTCCTACTAGCTCATTTCCTGTTCTAAACCTACTTCTGTTTTCTTTCGCATGAGAGTAAGGCATCCTTTCCTGGATACTCCAGATAAAAAATAGTATTTGGATTGAGAAAATGTAGGAAATAAATTGGGATTCATGGACATTTCCCCCCTTAATTTTTAAGTTTTCCAGACAAAATGCAAAAGGTCCTTGATTCCTAATTTTTCTAAGATTTTTTTTGCCCCTGAATTTATATTCTGGGTATATATTAAGACTCACTGATTGTGGCTGCCTTTGTCAAGTCTTATGATATAATTGACTAATGTTATTTCCACTAATTTCTTAAAATGGTTTATGAAAGGTTCATGTCATTTCTGGTATCTAGCGTTAGCTATTGATTTGGGGAAATTTTCTGGCATTTTTTTTTCCCTCAGTGATTCATTAGCAAGTCAAATTTACAAACTAATTCCATTGAATTTACCACATTTCTATCATGGTAATTAATATATTCCTTTCCATTTGAGAAACCATTTCCTCTAGCTACTTGGCAATTATGGTTGCTAGTGTCTTTAGTGAAAAACTAAACTAAGAAAGTTTCTGTTTCTAAATTAAAATTTAAAAATCTGTGATCTATAAAGTAATAAACATGATAAGAATAACAAACTTATTTTTTTAATTTCTGGTGTGTTCTAGCTTAGTGCTTCTAATTATTCAGAATACTATTTGGATCAGTAGAAATGCTGGATATGTAAACCTATTTCTCTCCAGATTCTACATTTCATTTTAGGAAGAAGTGAGCTCTGAAGAAAGCTACTAGCTTTTTCTTTCACAGTGATTGGTCTCTCAGGACTGTGGCCAAGCCCAGCATAAGACCAACCATGTGAAAATGGCACCTATTTTGAGGCACCTGAATATTCTTCCATGACATTCAATCACTAACAAATGTCATTTACTTACTGCTACAACTGCACCTTAAGTATTCCCCAAAGGCTCATATCTTGAAAGTTTGTCCTGGGCTAGCAATTTTGGGAGACAGTGGAAGCTTTGGGTGGTGGGGCCTATCAGGAGGTCAGTAGGTCATTGGGGGGTGTGGCCTGGAAGTGGATCATGGAGCCCCACTTCCTTCTTGTTCCTCTCTTGTGATTCTGGGCTATGAGATGAATGAACAGTTCTGCTTTACTATGCACTGGCATCATGATGTGCTGTCTTGCCACAGGTGCCAAGCATGAAACTAACCAATCATGGGCTGAAACTTCCCGTGGACCCAAAATCAACCTTCTTTCTTTTCTGAAAATTTTTATTTTTTAATTTACTTTTTATTTTTTTAAACTTTTCTCTTTATAAATTGATTTATGTCAGTATTGTTGTAGTGGCATAAGGCTGACTAACGTCCTTACACAAATAGAAGAAAAGTTTTTTTAATGGGTAAAAGGAATTTTGCAACATCTGAATTTTAAATCCTTTCACTTCACCTGACATATTTGTTTCATTTGGGGCTCTTTCTACTGACTAAAGACAGTATCAACCAGTGTTTGATTTTCTAAATTTCTCTTATTTTTTTGGCATTCCATAAAAAGAATAACAAATTATGAAAGGTCATACTGTTTACCCTGTTCTCTAATTGTTTATGACCTCACTCTTAACTGAATAAAGGAGAGTAAAATTTCAGAATTTTTCATAGGCTAAGTACTTGCTGGCAAGTAAAGTTGAGCACTGAAAAAATTAGACAAGGTTGATGGTAGTACATTTCTAAAAATAAAGGTAATCTACTGGTTCCTAGAAAATGGGATATTTTGGATTGAAACTTCTCAGAACATAGGAAAATTATAAATACTATACAGAAAGGAAGCCAACAGCCAAGCTGAAGGAGTAATTAATCAGAAGGAGGCAAGTAGAAAAGATGGAATACTTTGCAGAAGACGCATCTGCTTAGCACAACTTGAAATGTGGCACTCCAGTTTATGTGAGGTCGCAGAATCATAAAATTGAGAATTATGAAGCCAAAATGGCCCTTCTAAATCTGGTAGACCCTTCCCAGTTAGACACCAAGCAATTCCTTGGCTCTTTCCACAGCTGTTTTTAGCGACTCTTAAATCATGGGAGTCCAAACTTTTGGCCTGCCTGGGTGGCATGGAGCACAGCAGAATTGTCTTGGGCCACATATAAAATATATACTGATATAGTTAATACATATAATTGACAAAATATTACATTATGATATCATATTTCAACCTCTTAAATCCTTTGGCACAGTTCAGAAACACAAGTTTGTTAATTAACTAAGAAAACTTAATGCATCTGCTTAATGGCTACCCTGTCTTCACAGCCACGGCAAAAGCCATCAGTTACTACTTGTCAAGTCTGGTGAATGCGTTCACGTCTGCCTGATGCACACAGGGTGTTTGTTTGGTTGGTTGGTTGGTTTTTGAGGGATTAAATCGACTACCTTCACACAGGCCTTTTCATTTTTATTTTGAGACAGGGTCTTGCTAAGTTGCTACATTGCCCAGCCTGAGCTCAAACTTGCGGTCCTCCTGCCCCAGCCTCCCTGAGTGCTGGGATTACAGACGTGTGCCACCATGCCTGGCTATGAGGGTTTTGATTGGACTGAGTGTGCAGTAGGCTCAGGGGCTGCAGTGAGCCCTGTGTTACAGAGCTCACTGCTGAACACTCTTGTGTCGTCCGTACAGTCCATGCATGAGCACCGTGCAATACAGTCACAAAATGTCATTAAAAATCACATGTAATGTTAAAAGGTTACAGTCCTGTGGGGCCTCATTACTAGCTATGCTGATGCATGTGGGCCTTAGGCTACAGGTTGGACACACCTGTTTGAATCAACCTGGATTATCTCTGTGGTTTGTTATCCCGAGGTAAAATTTCTGTACAATTAATCCATACAGTATTTAAGGGTTTTATGAAGAAAAACACACAAATAATTAGACCCACTTAGTTTAATGTAGTACCTTTTTATAAAGAACCCAAAATATTTCCCCCCATTTCTCTATAAACAAAAGATGTGATTTAGTATGGAGAAAAAGATCCCCCTGCTTTTATTTTATAAACCTACAAGAACTAAGGCCCTGAGAGATGAAACCAAAGTCACTCTGTCCTTCTCTTCAAAAAATGAATCTTCTCACATATCAACTATATAAGCACTCTGAGTATGTTCCCTTGGTCATTGCCATGAGGTAATAGTATCTTCCATAGCTACACTGATACTTTGATTCTTTCCTAAACCCTCCAGGATCCTTTGAACTTAATTTTCTGTGCTGCATTATCACAGACACACACACACACACACACACACACACACACACACACACACACACACACACACCCTTTCAGGATTTGGAGTGGTATGTTCATACTGACCAGTTTCATTAGAGTTCTTATTCTGAACATTACAAATCCACATAATGACTACAAGATTAGAATCCCATCTGTGATCAAGGAACAGAGCAAAGCTCACTGGCTCATACTGAGATCAAATGGATAAACAGGCTCATTAATGTCCTTATTAATAAAGCTAACAAGTTGCCCTAACAAACCCAATAAAAAGTAGGCTCAATGCATCTAATATCTAATGAGTAATTCTCAGTTCTTTCAAATGGGAATATACAATTTACATTAAGATTTACCACGAAGAAGTGCTATGTTTTGTGAATCATTAATTTCAAGACCTCAATCTTTAAAAGTAGTTAATTTATATTTTGTTACAAATCTGCATCTTCTAATTCTATTCATTGATCTATTTAAAACTGAATTTCCCTGATTTGAGGAATTTCATTCTATAGACATGGTAACTGAAGTACTTACTCTAAGTCACATTTTAATAGATAGTAAACCCGAACTTGACTCCATTGCAGCTTGTTTTAATCTAAAGTTGTTAATTTTAGCCAGTATATAATATACTTTATAAGAAACCAGCAAATGCTAATGAATGATTACTCTGTGTTAAGCACAGGCTAAACATTTAGAAATTTCATTATCACAGATGAATTTCCCCTCAACTTCATGGGGAAGTTATTAAGAGATTTTCCCTGCTTTATAGATGAGAAAAACAGTAACTTGGAATGAAAATACAATTTGCCCTATACTTATAACTAAACATTTCCTATGCATAGGGAACTGGGGAGTCATCTATAGAATTTAAGTGCAGTATTTAAAGGTACTTGCTTATAAAATCCTTGCTTGACATAGGCATTCTGTTCCATTATTACAGGGTGTTATGGCTTAGATCTAAAATGTCCCTCAAAGTCTCTTGTGTTCAGAAGTGGGCTTTTTAAGAGATGACTGGATCATGGTGGCACTATACTCATCAGTGAATTAATCCATCTATGCATTCATAGCTGAATGTGGTGTTGAAAGGTGGGGCCTGGTCAGAAGAGGTGGCCACTGGAGGGGTGACCTGGAAGGGTGGATTCTTGTCCTTGGCTTCTCCCTTCTCTCTCTGCTTCCTGGCTGCCATGGGGCAAGCAGCTGTCCTCCACCACGCCCTTCCACCATGCTGTTTCTGCTTTGGACCCTGCTAACCACGGACTGAACTCTCTGAAACCCTGACCCAAAATAAACCTTGCCTCCTTTAAGTTGTATGTGTTAGGTATTTGGTCCCAGCTACAAGAAAGTGACTAATACAGTGAGCAAGTCCTTTGAGTTAAAGCATAATGTCTTAAGTAATCATAACAAACTCAACAGTAATTCTACAAAAAGTAATGCACTGCCTTAGGTTATTATTCTAGAAGTGGACCCTCAAAGAAGGATTTGTGTGGTGGTGATGTCTATACCTGAGGGGGATAACAGAAAAGAGAGAGGTAAGCCAGAGAGGAAAGTGACCAAGCCAAATCAAGCCCCAGTCTGATTCTATAGGTGAACTCTGAAAAGTCAGCTTTGCTTCACAGTTGTTCTGACCCAAGTGAGAGAGCTGGGCTTTCACAACCCAACACTCTGAAATTGCTCAGTAAGGACCACTCCAGAAGAATGTAAATTCCCAGATTTTCTGGGCAAAGAGGATTCCCAAGTGATTGGCACACCAAGAGAGGAGAGGTGGGAAGAGAGACTGAAGGGAAACTGGGCAGAGCACCAAAGCTGTCTGCACACAGTGGACGTACCCACTTGTTAGCATTCATCCAGGGCAGAAGCTAAATCCTTGGGGAGGAGATGTGAAGCAGGAGGTTCTGTCGAAGACAGAAAGCCAGCCAAGGTCCAGGCTGAGAAGGGCATAGGACATCGATGCAATGGTCCTGAGGGCAATTCCTGCTAAAGGAGAGGGGCAAAGCTGGGAATGGAAGTGAGAGAAAAAAGAGCACAAAGAAGAGAAAACAAAGTGCAAATTTAACTTCTTTACAATGTGATTTAGTCTTCTATGGCTGTCATTTGGTGGATAAATTTTCAAATATCTCAGCAGCTTTCCAAGGAGAGTTAGCCTTCGCATCCATGGACCCTTTAGAAACACTGTGACTCCGATATGGCTTTTTATGAAAACAAACAACACACTACATTATTATGATAAGGGGCCTTAGATTGTCACAATAAAGAAAAACAAGAAATTTGAAAAATTTCTCTTTTCATTTCTGACTTCTTTTATTTGTTTCTTGCCAAATATATCTATGGTGACTGCTCCTCTTAGAAGTCAACATTTCGAGCTGGGGCTTGTTTTTTTTTTTTTTTCTAAGATCCTCAAATTATGGAAATGTTATAGCGTATACGTGATGGTGGAAAAAATATACTTTGTACCTGTTTTCAGAAGCTCTGTTACATGTGCACATTAATCATGTTTGCAATGATTTATTTCTGCATTTGTGCTGGCCAATTTTATTAGTGTTTGGTTTGGCTGAGTGAAAGAAAATCTGCTTTCTATTTCACCTCTGTGAAAAAGAAGAGTTAGATCTGCACTAGCTCATAGAAAGTCTATACCTCGGCTTTATTCCTTAATCTCAGGAACTTCCGTGTTCAACTTTCTCCTACATTTTTCCTCCGCAATACTCTCTACAAAATCTCTTAATCTAGGTCCGTTCAAGTTATATGTTTGTTTTGTTTTCCAACCCCTTTAGAACTTCCAATAGCTTTACAAAAACATTTCGTGCTAACTATGGGGACCTTGTCACAAACATTCATCACTTTATTACTTAATCCTCTACACTGGCCTCAAATAATTCTACTGTGGTGTCTGTTTATTTGTAGGCTCCATTTGCCCAGCCCCCTGACCCGCCCCTGAGCTCCCTATCTTGGGCCACTGAAACATGAACTCCTCCCAAATACAGCCACATTTCTTCAGTCCACAAAGCAAACATCTTCTATCTGTTTAGTTATTGCCCTACCACTTACATTCAGAAAGTTTTTTCCACTCCTTATTTCCAAAATATTATCCCAAACATTGCAAAATGCTCAACAACACATTTATTCAATGTTTGTATTTCATATTTATTACCACCCTGGCCTTCCTGAGGGCAGAATTCACATCAGTAATGACTGAATCTTTTTTTCATTAAGTTTATTGGTGCATTTTAAGTATACAATAGGATGAGACTGAATTCTAAATACCAAATAAGAGTCTATCACCTGAACACTTCACTTGGACTTAGAAGATCTTGGCCATAGTATTTTCATTTTCCTTTTCATGTTGGGTAATTCAGAGACAGAAATTCAGAGATTTTTTTTTTCTCCACATTCAAACTTCCACCATTTTCCAGCACACCTTCTGAACAGTCTGTACTAGAACAGAGGTTGAGATGTCAAGCAGAACTTTTTATAGTCTCTACAAATATTCTCAGATCTATAGACATAGCTGTATGTGGGCGACAGTTGAAGCTTCCCAAATCATGGCGAAGGCAATACTTTCCTCTTCTTATGCTCCATGATGCTCTGCTTCACCTGGCAAATAATATGAGACAAGAACTTTTATCCCATGGCAGTGCAAGGAGCTATGCTTTGCAGAAAATGTAGAGGAGGGCCTGGATTTCAGGTAATGACTTGGACTGATACTTTGAAGTCAGGTGTCAGGCACAGTTCTGGCTCTGTCCAGGATCTTGAGCCCAGGGCAAGCTAGTGAGCCTCTCTATACTTCAGTGTTGTCATCTATTAAATGAGCCCACACAAGTACTTTTTATTAGATGAGATAATTGTGTGAACTATGTAACTTAATGCTTAGAAAACCAATGCTTAATAAATGTTAACAGTAGTTATTAAATTAAAGTTACTGTGCAGCTATTATTCTAGATGCCATACATATTCAAATCCCAGTGAAGCTCTGAGTGAAAGATAGTATGAGATAAAAGAACTCTCAAAACTTAGCAGGCAGAAAACCCAGACAAATAAATCAATCATTTTTGCAAAATAAAGGGAAAGATCTTGATGCATATTGATTCGCTATACCAAAATCCTCATTAGGTAGACAACCATATACATTATTATTCAAATGGGGAGGCTTTGAAGACTGAAGGGGACACCAGTTATAATTACTCCAGGACAAAAGTATGAACAAAGATCAACCCAGGCTGAATCAGCACCTAAGGTCACTCTTTCATTAGCACATTCTGATTTATGGTATTTGAAATTTTAAAAATTGAGAAAAAAAGCTAACTGTGCAGTGTTGGGATTTTATGTGCAATACAGTCCTTGAGACCCTGACTATAACAAACTAGTTAAAACAATAACAGTCAGAACACAAAGATAGACGTAAACATGTAGAAACGAGTGAAATTCAAAATAATGGATTTGTGCCAAGCATGCAAATTTTAGTATCAATGCCTTGAGTCTCTGTCTCTGCATTTTAAGCTTGCATATGACTTAGGCAAGTTATTTGGGGCATCTAACCTTTCGCTGACACCTTCAAATGGAAAAGATAAAACTAATGACACCTACCAGTGAACATTACACACTACATATCATACAGTAGTAACCAAGTTGGTTACATTAATCAATTATCAAGAGAGATTTCTTGAAGATCCTACTGCAATTCTTCCTTTGAGAAATGAAAAAGAATCTTGCTTATGAAATGCAAGAACCGTAGGAAAAGTAAGTGCATGATCTCTCCAGTGCACTGACTGCTCAGTTGGTACTAGAATCTTCTAGTTATGAAAACTTGATGTCTTTCAACAAAATGTTGCAATTGAATCTATAAATATTATGCCATTGCATTTTTTGAAGTTCCTAGAAATCATTAAATGAAAACAAATGTCCTGCTTTAAGAATTTGAATTAAAGATAGTTTACTTCAAAGTCTGTGGATAGGTTAGGGAACACTTGATATAAATGTTTCCTGAGCCCCTAATTTTTCTAACTCCATAGTTCTCAGTTTAAACAAACACTTGAATTAGCTGTGGGGATTTCAACATTAAAGACACCCTCCCTAAATAATCGCATCCTAGTCTTGGGGGCTCTGAACAGGGGCCAAGATGCTGGTGTTTTCCAGCGTAAGCATTCAGCTTCTAAGATAATTCAAATGAGCAATGAAGGTTGCCACTCTTGGAAATGAGAGGAGTTATACCTCAGTAAGGGGGTTCCTCTTCTCTCCCCTAAACCACCGCTCTATAATCCTACCTCCATGCATTCTTTCCTAACCCCTCAAGTCCTAAAATCCCAGCAAGTTAAGCCCGTCTTTTTAACATTTTTCCCAATCAAATCCCAATGAAAGGAAGAGGGCTAATAAATCCATTCACCTCAAAGAGTGACTTTTTAAAAAGACTAAAAAGACTAATCTTAATAGTGTTTACATTTTTCACAATGACCCAAACTTTAAAGTAAAGAACACAAGGAAAATGGAAATAGAAACATTGATATATAAGGAAGGGATTTCTAAGCATTTTCTAGACTTTTCTGGTATTTCAGTAATTACATTAAGGGCTTCCGCTCATGTCTAAACTTGTGAAGTTGATGTAGATAATAGGTCATGAGTAAAACGAATAATACAACTCAATAAACCACCATAAGATTTGATGTAAACCTTGTATTTCTAGACACTTTGTTTTCACATGTTGTCTTTGATTGCATGACCCTGACAGAAAAGTTAGAAATTGCTGTTTTTTTCTTCATAAATAAGAACTGAGGCCCCAAGAGGTGATGTTGCTCCTGAAGACCCAGAAATAGATTTGTCACCTTGACCCACTGTCTTGAAACCCCAACATTTTTAATCCCACAGACTTCTTCCCTACAAATGTTCTCCACATTTGAGAAGTGATGGAGGCCATAATAAAGTGAATTTGGAGCAAAAGAGAACCAAAAAAAAAAAAAGCTATAAGATAGTTTGATAAATTCTATAGAAATTTGGAGCTGTGTTTTTGTTGTTGTTTTCTGTATATTAAATCCAGCTCTCATGGGGAAGCACAAACATGTTTAATCTAGAAGTGTTTGTTGTGTTTATTTAATCATCGTTGTTTCTGCTGCTACTTCAGATATTTTGGGAAGATCAGTAAGTTCCATAAACTGGCATTGACAGAAAACTCTGTGGTAATAACATAACCATCATATTCTGTATAAGCTTATAAAGGCAAAAAGAAGAATCTGTATTATCTCAGGATTGAAAAGGGAACCAATGCTTTGCATATGCTATCCCTAAGAAAATCCGTTAAGGAATATCTAGTATACTACGAAGTGTATGAGTTTGATTATGTTACAGAATATCATCCATCTACCCAGGTAACCAAAGAGGTCAGTTAAAATCTTGGCATACTGATCATTTTTAAAAATTCCTCAGTGACTAGAACATGAGCAGAAATGCTTTATAAAATGATAAACTGTTGTATTATTTTTAAGATAGATTTAAAATTTTATATTTGGGCATTTAATTTTGAATTTCTTAGTATATATTGTTAAAATTAGATTTAAAAATTACACATGAAATAAGATGAACTCAATTTAAATATTGTATTAATACACATATAAAAAGACAGTAATTTCTAGGAAGAATTATTTTGAAAGAAAGAAGAGGGGGGAAAACAGAAAGAAGGAGGAAGTGAAAAAAAAGACTACCTGTTGGGTAAAGAATAAGAACTTCCTCACAGCATACAATTTCTTTTGTCCTAGAAAGATCAACGTTAAGTTTCAAGGAGCAAAAGTAACTTTGCTCTAGTAAAGACTGGGAGGATGGACTCCTTAGATTGATAGGGGAGAGACAGGGTTGGCTTTCACTGTAGAAGGAGGGAGGGAAAAAGTGGCAGAGAATGACAATATGTAAGCATCAGTGTAAGTAGACAGCAACAGAGAGCATGGCAGATCCTCAGAGAGTTTTGAAACAAGCAAGAAGAACAACTTCAAACTGCGTCCAGACACAGAAAGACAGTGAAGTTGATGCCGTGGTGATTCGTCATGATGTAGAGTCATAAAATGTGAGTCTAGCTGCAGCAAGAAGAGGAAACTATAGAGCCAAGTGATAACAGGAAACTCTGTGATATATCGCAAAGGTGATGGCTTCAGGAAAGACCAGACGAGAACCAGAACCCCAGGAGGACCCTGGAATGAGCATGTGGCAGGGGCCCAGCGGTGAACATGTGTAGTCTTGGTGGCATTTGAACCTTCAGTGACCACACACAATCTTTCTGTGAGGACACAGCTTAAGCCTGAGGCCCTTAGAAGTCCAGAAGTCCTTTATCCAATGTGAAAAAGCAAACGTTACCCAATAGGTAAACAATGCTGAGAGGTCACTTCCTCTAACTCCATAGCTGAGCCACTCACTCCGGATAACATCACTCTGTGGCCAGGCCCTGAGTCAGGAAGTAGTTTATTTTCACTGAAACTGAGGGGGAAGTTAAAGAGAAAAACAGCTGCAACTTGGTCAGTTCAGGAAAACCAGGTAGGAATAAAGAGAACAAGTTGAAGAGAAAGCCAGCTCCAATTTTCCGAGAGCTAAATCTTGCACACCAGGAAAAGACAACCATGGCAGTCTTACTCATTTATACTTAGTATGAAAGAGAAGACTGGATTGGGCAGCGGAGCTTCCTGTGTCAGAGGGCGCGCTTAGCTCTAGGAGGTGGTGGGGCTGTGAGAAATCAAAGACTTTGATCAAATCTGGATTCCTCTAAAAGCAAAGAGTGAGTGAGGAGAGGAGGGAGAGGCAGAAGGATGAGCGGAGGGGGAAAGGGGGAAAAGGAGGTAGAAGGCAGGAAACGGGGACAAATGGGAAAAGCTCCTAGTTTCAAATCAATAGTCCTTAAAGAGGATGTGCTTCCCTGGGGAGATTTCAAAAGACTCATGGGTACAGAGCTCTGACATTCCCAGTGTCTGTCAGCCTGGGTGGCTTTAGATTCACACACGCCTCTTGTCTGCATCTTGTTCTGTAACTAGAGTGCTGCCCACTGCATTCCTGCCCTTTCCACTTTCTTGGAGAGCTAACTTTCCTCAGGGTCAAGAAAAGCAAAAAAATCACCTGCTCTTTCTCTCAACAGCTGAATTATTCTTCTACACCCTTTTCTGATAGCAGTGGTTCAATGTATGTTTGAGTGTTAAGGAAAGCCTCAAAAGGATTACAGAATGAAAAAGTTTTGAGAAGCATGCTCTAAATAAAGAATTGGAGACAAAACCCTGTCATGATGAAAAATTAAACTAAACTGCTTCAAATAAAGTAAAGGAGAAACCAATGTGTGGTGAGCAGGAAGAATAATTCATATACAGTGGGCCTGATAATGAGGCAGTTTCTTGCCAATGCCTGCACTTCTTTCTACCTGGCATGTGCTAAGAAAATCAAGGGAAGCAATGCCATTGTAACATGCAGAACCTGAAAAGTGAAGTATGGGTTTATTCCTAAACTTGAAATTTATTCTCAATAACTTTTACCTGTGTAAATAAACCTATGTGAATGAATGACTGTGATAAACTTAGTGGAATTCTAAGCCAGGCAGATATTTTGCTTATTATGAGGTCACTTAAGTTTACAGCCTTCAAATATTCAATATAGTTTTGTTATAAAATGTCCAGGACAAAACTACCATCACTTGTTAGTTATGTGATCTTGGGAAGGCTTGTCATTCTTCCTAAACATTTGTTAAATGGATATCATCCCAGAGATATGATGAGGACGAAAATTTTTTAAATGTCATTATTTGTTAATGCTTCTTTGTTTCAGGTACCACAGTAAAGTACTTTCCATGCATTATGTCATTCATCTCTGCAACTACCCTTTAAATAATCAAAAGAATCGCCGGGGATTTAGCTCAGTGGTTTCACCACCTGCTACCCAAGCCCAAAGACCCGAGTTTGATCCCTGGTACCAAAAAAATAATAATAATAATAATCAGAAGAATAACCAGATGGGTGGGTTGAGTGAATGGATGGAATTATTAACCCCCAATTTAAAGATGAGGTACTGAGATCTACAATGAATTTTGCTAGGACTCATAGTTATTAGAATATATTCTCCTTTTCCTATATTATAATATTTCCTGTTTTCTACACATCCATCCTCTGTTTATTCTTCCTCCTTCTTTATCCTGAAGATCCTGGAAGTCCTGTCCCTCACCAATCAACCAGGGTTTTCAGATTCTCTTTTTCTTTCTTCTTCCAAACTCTGTTCTCATGAAACCCCTGAAAAGCTCTCTTATTCAATTCAACAAATAATAATAGGCCAAAAGCAATGTATCTGGCACTAGGATAGATGCTGGAAAGATAGGATAAAACCTGGTTTCTACCTTCAAATTATCCACAAGAAATAATATAAGGCTTAAATCCCTGCATTCTACCCTTCCTCTCCAACTCCTTGCTTCCCAAGCTCTAACCCCCAGCCTACTCCTCCAGCACTACCCCTTTCTTTGAAAACTTGCAAATAAAATTTGCTTTTATAGTAGGAAGTGAAATAGGGTTTCAGTTTGGGTGAATGGTTCTATGAGAATATGATCTTTGCTGCTTTTAAAACCATACCCCTTAGTTGGGCTCTTACTCTGCCTGACCATGAGAAATTTGAGGCAAACAATAGCCTGATCCTGAAGAAATGTCCCAAAGTCTTTGGCAGCATAGAGTTTTTAGAGTGCAGACTAGCCGGGCACTGGGAAATCTTGATTTTCAGAGGGAGTGTACCTGCCTGGACACAAGAACATTTTCAGTTCAGAAAGCCTGGTTTTTCACTGTCAGCTCCGCCTCTCCCTGGAAGTGGGATTATGGGCAAATTAATTCACCTCTGAGCATAATTCCCCTGTATTTTGTAAAATAGGTATTATAATATCTTTGTTTCATAGTTGCTCCAGAAATTCAATGAGATAATTATATAAGACACTTGTGCACAGAAATAGCCAATAAATGGTAACTCTCATCACTATTACTACCTAAGGGGAAATCAACTAAACAAACTTCGAAAAGAACTTTAAAGATAACCCTGTTCCTTTTGTCTTTCAATTCTTAGGCTTTCTATACACATGCTTTCTCTATGATTTCACATCACATTCATTTAAGCCCCTGATGGCCAGCTCACCACTCTGTATTCTGACATTGCCATAACGTGTCTCTGTTTAGTGGACTTTATTACTGAGTTACATTAGGATTTCCATGGGATTACTTATTATAGTCACATTGCCAAAATGCATCACTGTGGTTAAATCTGCAAGAATGGCTACCAAGGAAACTATGCATGAGTTTCCCTCCTGAAAGACATTTGGGCGCATGAACCCAGCATCCAATGAGTAGCACCCTAAGTGTGAAATGGCATCATAGGCAATAAATAAGTAAGTAGTTCAACATACCAGATAGGAACCTAAGTGACAGTATCCTTTAGGCTTTTTTTTTTTAGTTTTTCCAACTTTATTGTACATTAAGAATGACACCTTTTAAATACAATACTGTTTTAAGAGACAGAAAAATCATATAAGCCTATAAACACTTTGACCAATTATTAGTCAAAGTCTCAAAACTACCTTCTACAGAAAGCTGACCAGTGAGACAGTTAAATTCGTAGCCTTCAGCTACAAAGAATTAAACTACATTCACTTTCACCTTCTAGTGAAAAATAACCTACTCTCAAAAAACAGCACAGGCAATGTTAAGGGAGTGCAGCTCCTAAATGAAAATATGGGCTGACTTATGGTTTACTGGAATAACCCTAAGAAGCCTTTGAAACATCAGCCATGGATCAAAGTATTTACATGACTTAATCTTAGACTGAAAATTAACACAGGTCCTTAGCCTTCTTTAAAAAAATGCTGAAATTAAACTTCAGTTACAACCAATCAAGACTTGCATTCAGATAGGTCCCTTAAATGTCAAATTTCTCTTCACAGATGCTGTGTCCATTTTCTTCATAGTCCTCTCTCGTCACCACCATATCTTCAAAGTCATCGTTCTCTGATATCAACTTTCCACCTTCCCAGGCATAAGTAATAGGGTTCTCAGGCAGCACAACCGAAACATCATAATCTGTGGGAGTAAGACATCGAATTTCTGAGTAGACCCTATCTCTAAATCCTGGGAAAAGGGAATGTCCATCTGTCAAAACAATGTTCTTAAAAAAATGTGGCTGCATTTCTTCAGGGAAGTTTTGAATGGAATAGACAATAGCCTCTGGAATTCCCATTTCTTGGATGCCTATGTCTGAAGGGTTAAAGAGTATTTCTGGAACAGCAAATCTCTCATTGGCCAGACGGAGAATTTGTTCCCCAGATTTGTATTTTCCACTCAAGACCATCTCTTCCCTTGGCTTACAAAAGCCCTTTATAATTGTACTGAAGTCAGACAAAACATAGTCTACCATTACTATATTGTCTTCTCCTTTTAACTTTGCAATATCCATGTCTCTATAAAAATCCTGAGACACATAGCACACATCTTCTTTCACTTGATTAATAACATGTGTTTCATCCATAACATGTAGCTGTCTGTACGAGATGATCTCCTTTAGGTGGTTGGTTAAGAGCTTTCCACCCACATTTATCCAAATAATTGCTTCTTTTTTCTTTTTACTTCTATAATACAGAACTATATGTGTAAAAGAATATCCACTGCCTACAATAATACAGCACAACTCAGAAGGGTTGTCTCAGAAATACCTATGTGCACTGAGGGTCCCTGCTGATACATTTCCTTTCCAAAAAGGTAATCCCAAACTTGTCATTGGACATCCCAATTCACCAAGTAGCCATTTTGAAAAGGAAGGATGTAAAAGAGTCCTGAAGGGTCTTTTATTTCATCTATCTGGTTAGCAGTAAATGTTTTAAGACGTGCTGTTTTTGACCTGAACTGACAATTAGGAATAACCAAGATATTTTCATGGCTATAACCGATTTTAGCATTGTAGGCTCCGTTATCCAACACTAAAGTGGTCATTCTCATCCTTTAGGCTTTTCAGTGTACCTTCCTTTTCAGTAAGTTAAGAATTAAAGATACAATATTCTCATATATCTTTAAACAATCATATATATCTTTTGAATTTAGGGAAATCATAGAATAAAAAAGATAACTAGAAATCATTCATATCATATATGATTATGTAGTATTATATTGATATTACAAAGATACATTTGTTCAAAATATCATTTAGACTTATATTCTATATATCAAGCAGAATACCAAATCTACCACATATTTCCATAAAAAACAATAATAATAAAAATTGTCATTCTCCCCTCTTATAATTGATTTGTTTCTTGAAAAATGACTTAAAATCTTTAAGTATTTTTAGAGGTCTGTTTTAAAGTTAGAATAAATTATTAGCACATAAAAGTTAGCATATAAATCCATGTATATTGATGTATCCAGTTATTGAAATTCAGAAACAAGAAGCAACAAAAATAAAAGTAGTATGAGCCAATGAAGTATGATCAAAGACTCTGATGAATATTTAAATTTTAAAAAAATGATTACAGTAAGACACACTGCCATTAATCCCTATGCCACTGATCGCTTCCAGCACACTTATCCCATTGTTCTTGCCACTTCCTGAAGTAGTTCCAGAAGTTCTTTTCTGTATCTGGTTGCACTGTCATGGCTGCCTTGTTCTGAATCTCTTCAAAACATTTGTCTATCATGGTCATTTGACTTTGGAGAAGAGCCAGAATTTACACAGTGCGAGATCAGGCAAATAAGGTAAATGAGGACTCACCGTAACGTTTTTCCCTGTCTGCCTTTCTGTTGGATGGCACTTGGCAACAGAGGTCACCAGATTTTCATCATGCCTTGTAAAAACTCTTAGGAAAGAATATTTCCAGAACTGCTTCAGAAAATGGCAAGAATTATGGGATAAGTGTGTTCAGAATGAGGAGGAGTATCTTTAGGGGGATTTTACTGTAATACAGTAGTTTACTATAAGAGAATTTTATTTAAATATTCACTAAATATCTTTACTACCTTGTATACACTTGCTTGTTTCCACCAAGATGTAAGAATTCTCTGCAAATTTCATTACTATTGCCATTGTTTGTACCAATATGACATTATAGTTTGCTCATGCAGGATTAGCTGCATTCTGATCCCCTCTGGCTTCTGCAGGGCAATGATAAGTCAACTTCTGAGTGTGAGGAGGGGTTGATGAGCATCCTGAGATAGAATTAAAAGGACCAGGAGGTACTGAAAGCAAACTTCAGGGGAAATTAAGGTTTATGTAGTCAAATGCTGGTGGAACTATTCTATAATTCTATTCAATCTGAAAAATTTATAACTTCCACAAACTATATTTAGAAAAAACTATTTTGTGAAATGAATCAAAATCAGGCAAACCAGTGAAGAATTAGGTTTTAAATAAATACTTTTTTCCTAAAAGCCATCCTCCCCTCAGAATGTATGGTAACAGTATGGCGAACCTTTCAGAGTTTTCAATGATACAAACAGCCTTCTGCGGCACATATGCCATAGGTTAGTCACCATTGGAATAGGATTTCACAAATATAATTAAAAGCATTTCATACTTTTCTGCTCTCAACAGGTTCTACACACCTTTCACTCCATTTTCTTTCTTTTTCAATTTAAGTACATATGTTTGCATATCTGAAGGTGCTGAATTTATTTTGTGTAATCAAGAAATGTTATTTCTTGACATCTCATTATGTCACCTTTCTAATGTCACCCTCTATTAATTATGAATGAGATAGATATTATTTCTACTTGTCTCACAGTTGACAGAAATGGGGGTTAAGTCTTCTCAGATGTCAACAGAATCAGTAGCAGCTAAAAGGCTGGGAATCTCTGCTATAATCCCCCCTTCTTTACTATTGCCGTGGAGAAAGCTCCAATCATATACAGTCTTTTTTTTCTTCCCTTCACTTGTGAACAAGGCACGTTTCTTGCTAACCTTGTTCACCTTTTCTTTATCTCCTGTAATCCCAAAGTGGAACCACCAGGGAAGCCTGTGTGCTGATGCTCTGGAGGCAGAAATGAGGCTTGGTGAGGAGTAGCTTTATTGGGCTGCAGGTAAACATTTCTAGTAATTTGCTTTATTCTTTCATTTACTTCCTTTCACTCACTTAAACCAATCTTTCTGGAAGAAACTCTGGATTTCAAGAGAAAGAGTTTAGATGTTCACATGAGAGACACTTGTCCTAGCCCCACAGCCACCAATTTGCCTTCTTTCCCCATCTTTAAGGAAAAGTAGGAGTGATTCCATGGCACTCTGACAAGCACTAAACAACAGCACTGTTTAGTCAGGAAAAGCAGCCCTCATGGTGAGAACATAATAAATACTGTTGTTAAATGATCCGTAACTGCTGTCTGTACCCTGCCCCCCACTCCAGCTCTGACCAAACATGTTTTCCTCTCAAGGAAGTACACGTCCTTTTATCAGCGAGGTCTCTTCAGTTACAACACCCTTTCAACAAATATTACTATATGCAAAACTCTATGTAGAGAATATCTTAAATGCCATTAGGTGTGGAAATGTTCTGCATAAGGTATGATCAAAATATACACTGAAAGTTTAAATTGCAAAAAATTAAAGACATGTTGCCATTCATCTCTCTGAAAACACTCACCCCTGCTTTGAACACACTGATCTCATTCTTGACAGGTTCTGAAGCAGTTCTGGAAGTCCTCTTTTGTAAGTGTCTTTACATTCTATGAACAAAATTAAGGGGCTGCTGCTGCTGAGTCCCATCCAATAGAAAGGGAGCTTTGCTAAAACATTCTGCAGTGTCCTTGTCCACCTTATTCACTGGACCTGCCACCCCATGACCTCTGGCTCTTCCTCAAGGTCAAAATGACCATGAAACGTAAACCGCTTCAGGACATCAAGGAAACAAAAGTCAAGACAGTGGACTTCCAGAAATGCTTGGGAAATGACAAGAATGATGGGATAAGTATGTTAGAAGCAAGGAGCATTATTTTGAGGACTGATGGCAACATATCTGTAACTACTTTTAATTTAAACTTTCATCATATTTTTCTGTCATACCTTGCAGGTAAGAGCAAGCATGCCCCTGTACTTGGCTCACACACATCAGATGGGTGCTGTTGAGCTCTGGGGGCTGGTGCTATGTGAGCTTAGGTGGGTGATTTCACCTTGGGGAGACAGTGTCCACACATTAACATTGATTTGAGCACTACTATTGATATACTATTTTCTTTTTGGAGACTTTATTACATTGTTCTATAGGATCAGACTGCATAAATGATAAGAATCAATTTTGAGATGGAAAACAATCTACAAAATGTTTGGTACAAATGTAAAAATTGTATCCTACTTGTGATAACCCTGAGAGACTACCATTCCACAAGAATACATTTCTCACACCCCCTTAATGTCATTCTTTATTCTGATTCCAGTACTCACTGAGATAGGGATTTGAAGAACTTCTGCCTCAAAAATGTAACTCACTCTTTTCCTCTTATTACCATCTCATTAAAACCTAATGAAGTGAGAAGGTAAGTGAGTCATGTGTTAGCTTTTAAATTCCATATATATTGTTGGAAGCAGTGTTTCACAATTAGTATAAAGAAAGGAAAATAAGGATTTTCTAAGCTTCTTTAAAGAAGTTAAATTTGAGGTCAAATACGAGTTTCATTCTTGTATGTCATGTATATTTTCCTTCTGATTTCTGCAAAATGTTCTCTCCAGTTTGTGTCTGAATCAAGTCCTCTCCTTGGCCGTGTACACCGGTTGGATTAGGTTAACTCAAGTCCCATCCAGATAAAGTTACCCTGAGGGACATAAAGGCACTAGAGAAAAGTTAAGTGAATAGAGTCTTCTGTGTGGAATAAATTAAATACAAAAGGCCCCAGGTGGCTTTTCCTATCTTCCAAGAATTAACAGTGTTTCATTGTATTAGATAAACTTGTGGTATTATTTTTAAATGATAAAATAAATGTTATATTTACACTATATAATTCATTACATCCTGTAATGGTGTAATGAACAGCCTTTACTTCTCTCTAGGGAACCGTGTAAACAGCTGTATGGTCTTAAAATCCTTTAATATGAAAAAGTGGTGATTACCCCAAAACTTACTAATGTTCCACATTTATTTCCTCAATTTTAATGCCTGCAAATTTATTTCTTTGTCATGAGAATTTAAAGAGTGCATAGCAAGGAATGAATGTTGCCTTATATAAGGGGTACAGTTCTCATCTTGCTCCCACAGAAATTGACAGAAAGTTCAATTTTACCATTTTTTAAGGTGACCAAATTTCCCAGTTGAATAGATTTTTTTTTTTTTTTTTGCTAACACAGCCTGCTTTGGTTTTGAATGTTGAGCTGAAATGTCTTTTTAATGCAATGAGCCATGTTACATGGATATTTATATCTAGCTCTTTATTCTCATCCATCAGCACCCTGTGGAAGAATTTGGACCTGCAACATGCAAATGAAATTTGGATATCAAAGTGTATCTCAGAGATCTGGAACCTTTAGGTAAATTTCATGCTTAGTATCATGCTACATAACTCTGCAGGAAAATTCCCAGGAACCTGTATGGGATACGAATCCAATCAACACTGTTATTCTGCATTTTAATCTTTGGATTCTCCAAAAGCACTATGAGTCCTTTTGACAAAGTTAGAGATGCCTGATTTTTTTTTTTAAGCAGTTGGGGACTTAAAAGCAGTTATGGCTAAAACTTGTGATTCTTCACTTGGACCTACAAATGCTCAATAAGTAAGGAAAGCAGAATAAAGCTTGACCTTAATTTTTGCATCCTTTATTATCTTAAAACTTTGCATACAGACATGCTACTCATTTAAGAAGTTGACAGAACAAAGTTTATTAGCCCTAAATTGATCTAGCCTCCCTCATTCCCCCTTCAAGATGGAAGGCATCGTGATAATAACAACCTCAGTAATTTTCAGGATTCAGAGGGACGTCTGATCACCAGCACTTACAATGTCCAGTTCCAGATTGACCCAAGTTGGAGCAATGAGTAGGATTCCCCAGCCACTGTCCTGAACCAGTGGTCCCTCGGACCTGGGGAAAGAGAAGAGCCTCGAATGATGGAACCACCACAAACAGAGGTAGTCATCTTATCTCCTGGGGACAGAACTGCCTCTTTAGCCACGGGGCTATCTCCAGAGCTTCAAAACCAGGATGAGGCAATGGTGGACAGGACCCCGACGCGCCTAAGCGCGTGCTAACGCTGGCCTCCATTCTTCCGTGGATGAGTCAGTCTGATCTTCCTCAGAGTACGCCCCCACCAGCAACTGTCCACACTGGAATCTTTTCTTTATTTTACTTACTTTCCAATTAAAGCTTGGCCTGTAAATTCATACTGTAGCTCTAGTTTTAATTTCCATTTCTACTAAAGCAAGAACCCATGCTAGCAAATGACGCTTTCTCCTCTTTTCCTTTTTCCTATACTACTCCTTTCTCCTTGTGTTACTGAGTGTTGGTTTTTTATTCTACTGCTCAACTCATTCTGTGTATTGTAGTTTGCAAAGTGTTAATCTCAAGGACTCTGCTTTCCTCCATGCCTCCCTTGCTATGTCTGGGTAATTTTGTTCAGTTAAGTCTTTCTTTATAGTTCTCCTAGAACTGTACTATTTTCCTTATGTGGCCCAAATTTGAATTCTTTTATTTCCTCAGGCTAGTTTTAGTGTTCTATTATGTATTCTGAGGTCCTTAAAGAAGAGGAAAGCTGAGTATTTTCCATGGTTGCTGAGTTAGAAAGTTTCATTTTGTTACAGACACAGTTTTGTTTTGCTTTTTTTCTTTACTTTTGGTAATTTTATGGACTCATAATCTTTTTGGATTCTGGATTCCTGATCTGAAATAATTCGTATGTGTTATCAATGCGTTTTTGTGTGGAGAAATTATTCCTTCTAAAATTTTGGGAAGTGTAAAATGTACTTAGAATGCAGCTAGAATAATAAATATTACATAATACCTGCTCTATGGTTGGCACTCCCGCTGTGTGCTTCGGGCACAAAGATAAACCGGGATCATTTATCTCCAGGACTTTATTGAGAGGTAGAGCCACGGAAAAGGGAAATTTCTAGAGATGCAGTAAAGGTGAAGGCTTTTCAATGTGTTTTAGTAGACATATCATTTTCTTTTTTTCTTTTTTTTCTTTTTTGGTACCAGGGATCGAACTCGGGTCCTTGCGCTTGCGCAGCAGGCGGCAAAACCACTGAGCTAAATCCCCAGCCCTTAGACATATCATTTTTAACATTTGATAAAAAAAAAATAATGCTGAATTAGAGAGGAGAAATAAATTTCCAACATAATCTGGTCTTTCTAGATCCAAGTAAAATTATCCAAACATTTTGAACAAAATTTACCCAGTTAAAAGTCATTAAATCTATGTTTTTAAGTATTGTCTATAAAATAAATAAATATGCAATTTTGCTTCATTTTAGATTTGCATTCTGTCTTAAGTGGAGGGAAGCAAAGAGGGAAATAACGTATTTCAGATACCTAGTGTATACTCATTATGATTCTAAGTGCTTCAAGAGCATTATTTCAATAAACCCCCATAAAAATTCTCCAAATTAGGTGTTATTATCTCTAATTTAAAGATATAGGACATTAAGCTGATCAATCAGGCAATCCGTTCAAGGTCACCCAACAAGAAAAGGCCAGTCAATATTCAAACACAGGGTTAGTGCCTCCAGAACCCATACTGTTCCACTTCACCACATCTATATCTCAAAAGAAACCACAAAATTGGATTTTCACATAGCCCTTTTGGAATATAAAGTCTTCAAAGAAGAGGCTCAGATATTCCTCCCAAAAGTTCAATATCTGGGGCTGGGGATGTAGCTCAGTGGAGCTGCACCTGCCTGGCAAGCACAAGGTCTTGAGTTCAACTCCAATACCAGAAAAAAATGTTCAATATCTGGAATCTATTCTTTCACCTTGGGAATGACAGCTGTCTAGGCACCAGATCCAGGCTATCTGCCACCAAACAACAGCTTCATTCCTTCCTGGGAATTACCAGGTTTGCAAGAACTGGCTACCTAATTTTGAACTGATGAGGCTGCCGAAGGCCCTGACTCTGTGCCCCTAGAATGGAAAAAAGTGACGACCATGCCTTTAGAGAAATAAAGCATGCCCTTACACAGGCTCCAGCACTAGGAGTGCCTGACTTAAGACAACCATTCTTTCTCTACATATCAGAAAAAAGAGGAATTGCTTTAGGGGTCTTGACCCAAAGGCCAGGACAAGAACCCCACCCAGTGGCATTCTTTTCAAACAACGTAGATGGAGTGGCTGCTGGATGGCCACCCTGTCTGACAGCAATAGCAGCTCAGCTGGACTGACAGAGGAAGCTACAAAGTTAACCTTGGGACAGAGACTAGAAGTCCTAGCTCCTCACATTTGGGTTAATAGTGAAGTTTCTTTCTCCCATCAAACAGGCAACTCAATGGTCGCTAACTCTTTTCTCATTGTCTTCTGATAGGTTTTCCATTTCTTTAATCTAGCCAGTGAGCCACAGAACCCCAAGGCACTTGGAAAGTACTAATGCCCAGCAGGTAGGTTCTACAGCCTCTTCTAGATTGAAAAAGCTCTGCAAGACAGAGACCTCCACTTCCTCAGGATTCCATAAATAGTTATGGGGATATGTCTTGGGGTAGAAGGATGAGACAGGAGATTAGGGCATGGCAAAGCTGGCTGGGTAACCCAGCGTTTTGTAATTTGTTAATTACAAAATCCTAGGACACATGAGCAGAACAGCTTCACAGCCTTGCTTGTAGACTTCTCACTAAAACCTGAGCAGGTTTTCCACAGGATAGCCTAGACCTAATGTCAAACCGAGGAGTGGATGATATAGAAAGGACAGTCTACATTGAGTTTTTGCTACTGTGTTCTCTCTTGAGCATGACCCACCCTCACGCTGTAGGATGCACTTCTTTTCTTACTTTTACTCAGCCCAAACTCGCTCTGCAGAGCCTGTTTCTTTTCCTACCTTTAATAAAACTTTTCTACCATTAAAACCATTTTTAAAAAGTAGTCCTTTTACAGATGTACAGGCCTCTGGTGTCCTCCAATCCTGTCACTGTCATGCAATTGACAAGGAAAATACATCTTAGAAAGGACAATGAAGTGTGGAATCCACTCTATGAGTTGACTGCAGAGATTGGCTGAGACACCATTTTTTCTCGAAGAAGAAGAAGTCCATGCTCTGGAACATTCTGTCTAAAGATAAAAGAATAAACTTCATGCTGCCAGAAACTCTTAAACAGAAGTATGATAACCAAAATTATAGAAGGAATTTTTTAGTGGATGGAGGTTTGAATGTAAAGAGCTGAAATCTCCCTTCCACCTCGCTGATTCTTTTAGGCTATATAATGGAAGATACTTTTCTATTACTTTCTCTTCATTTAAAAACAAACAACTAAGTCATTTTTCCTTTTTCCTCAAGGTTTTTACATTTGATAACTTTTATCACTTTCTCTCCTCTAGGGTTTCTTAGAGTTCACTGTCTCCAACCTTAAGGTAGAATCCAGGGGCAGGAACAAGAGAAGTCAATGGAGAGAGGTAAAGATTTCTCTCTCTCTGACTCTCTCTCTCTCTCTGTCTCTCTGTCTCTTTCTCTCTCTCTCCTCTCTCGCTCCTCTTTTTCTCCTCCTCCCCCTCCACCCAACTCGGCCAGTATCCCTTGCCAACACCCCAATGTCTCCTTGTCTTTCTCTTTCTTCTTTTCACCTTCCTCCTCTTTCTGCATATCTTTCCCTCCCATCTCCTTATTCAAATACACTCACACACTTAAAATACCCTGTATCCTCAGACAGATTATGGTTCACTTTACTAAACTAACACCAAAGCCTTTGTAACCATGGAACTGATATGCCCAGCACTGAGTTTTTCCATGCATTATCCCAACCTTCAATTACTGCTTACACACAGAGTATTTTATTTTATCCAATTGGTTTCTGAGCTATTTCCTTTCAAACCAGTGTCATTTTAAGTCTTCAACAAAGAAATCATGTAAGAAAAGATTATTTCCTCTTTTTTTCTTAAAAAATGTTTTCTTTAATATAAATTCAATTTGTAACATTCATTTTTAAACTATTAAGGTTCTATTTTAATCTTGCCTCTTACATTGTAAATTGGGATTAAATTGAATTTATGATTCCAGGGCCATTACATTAATTTTTATCATTATATTTCAGTATTATGGCTGGGAGGACAAGTATATATAAAAAATACAATCTCATTTTTATTTTAAAAATCAATGTGTAACTGGCAATTAATTTAAATAAGGAGGAAAATTGGCTTTTATTTGATAAGTTTTATTTTTAATCATTAGAAGAATGTGTGCTTACTGTGAATCAATCATTTAAACATTGTAGAATTGTGTTAAATGAAAATGAAAGTACATGTACCCTCTTGTACATTCACCTTCTATTCTTCAAGGGTGACCATGATTAGCAGTTCAGTTACCGGACCTTTCAGTTTGTGAACATACAATTATGTTTGTATATCCAAGAACAGGATCATCCTATAAGTAAAACTCCTCAGTTTGCTTTTTTCCATCCAACAATACGTTACAGAGAAATTTTTATGTTTCTACATATAGATTTATCTCATTTACTTTAATGTCTACATAATGTTGTCTTATGGATGAGACACAATTTATTTAATCAGTCTCTGGTTGATAAACAGTCTGTTTTCAATTTTTCTACCATTACAAATAGGGCTGCAGTAAAGATCTATGTACGTATATAATTATGACAATTTTATTTTCACCATTTACTCAAAATTCTGAGGTAATCTAAGAGTAGAAAAACATGTCAGTCCATTTCCAAGGTTAATATGGGGGACTCACAGCAGAAAGGTCTCATGGAAGTATAAGACACACAGCATGGCTTTTAATACAGACTTAAGACCTTGGAAATCAATGGATCTTAATATATTCTCAACAAGGAGGGTGCCCATTAGATCCAGGCTAGGATCCACAGTTCATGTTTACAAAGGGAGGGGATGAAAGGAAGGGGAAATGAATGTCTCAAAGGGTAGTACCTGAAATATCAGACACACCAAAGGGCATCTGAGGTAACACTCGGGGAAAAAAATCTCCAGCATAGTCCAAGCACTTACAGAAATCAAAGGTCAAAGCTCAGAAAAGTTTGGGCAAGTTTCTTGGCTCTTTATAGTTATACACCCAACTAAGTTGCCAGAGCCATTGCTTGTCATGCCTGTTACACTATCACAGCAGAGTGTGACAGCAAGTGTCATGCACAGTAGCCAACGTACAGTGTAATATGGAAGTGACACTGTGACCCCTGGCAGAATACCTGATTTCTTAGAACTGCATTTTTACCATTTGTAGGAAACAACCTCTCAAAATTTAAGTCTCCTTACTTCAAATGAAGGATTGTTTTAAGTTAATATAGTTTAGCTACAACTTTTGAAAAATTTCATGTGCCTAGCAGTAGGCTAAGTACCTCTGGGACATTATCTCAAGTGATTTCTACAACACTGCTATGAATCAGTGCTCTTATTACCTGCGGAATGAAGGCTCAAAGAGGTCACACTGCTAATAAATAGCAGAGCCAGGACTCAATATCCAAGTAGTCTTTAGATAAAGCCTGTGTAGCTAATTGCTATAGGAAATCATTTATTTTATTCTGGGTGTTCAAGGAATAAATATGTCGATTGTAGTGATGGAACTATATTCATAAGTGATGATAGGAGTAGAACTATTCAGCGTCTACCTTTTATTTCCCAGTTAATGTAATCCTCAGATTGTCAAAAGCAGAACATTGGTGAAGAAGCCTGAAAGCCCAAAGTAAGGGAGAACCATAAGCCTTTGGAAATGTGTTTGAGGATTGTACTGGTCAGCTTTTTCAATACTGGGGCCAAATACCTGATAGCTGTCCCTTAAAGAAGGAGAGGCTTATTTGGCTCCAGATTTCAGGGTGTGCAGTCCCTAGCTGGTTCCAAGGCAGAAAGGACTGGCAGAAGAGACTGGCAAAGGGCAGCTGCTCAACCAATGACAATCAGGAAGCAAAGAGAGGGAAGAAGGATATACCCTTGCAAGTTACAACTCCTATGTCCCAACTCCTCTAACTGGTCCCCATCTTGTAACAATGCATTCAACTAATGACCCAGTCACCTTCTGAAACTCCCAACTCTGAACACATCAGACTTTGGAATCCAGAGAGGATCTAAACTGAAACATTGTCTTTTCAAAAGTTGTAAAACTATGCCAAGTAACACTACTGAATCATATTTGAATCTTGGAGCAATCATGGACGATAAAACAAATTCATAATAATAGGAAACAGACAAAAATTTCAGGTTGAAAGAGAGAAGGTGGATTTTGGAAAATTTATATGTAAGGCTATTTAAGAAGCATAAGCAAGAATTAGACTTATCATTGAAAGGTTCCCTTACTTGGAACAAAACAAAAAATTCTAGCCAGAACTACAGATTTTAAAATAGCAAAATCTGTTTTGTTTTACTTTATTTTTTTTTCTTTCTTTGATAGACCATCTATGTGGGTATTGGTAAAGTTTCTATCATTTCACATGAAGACATCTTGCAAAAACTTTCATAGGAGAAATACAAAGGTAGAGGAACACAAGGTCAGTGATGTGCAGTATATGAAGGACTAATTTATCAATTTGGCTGTCAGTCCTAAGACTATTGGTTAATTGTCCAAATATGCCCCAAATACATCTCTAACAGCAAGTAACAAATACACTGGGGAGAAAAAGCAAGACTTAAACAATTTATCACAGCCTGTTTAGGCCTGAATGTAGAAAGCTAAGTTTTAATGTGAATAAATAAAAATACAATACCTGACACAATTCATTTCTCCAAGTAACTCTGAATGCATTTTCTAATGTCATGATTGACCATTCCTAACAATGTTCAAAAAAACAGGACAAGCAAAATCAAATTCTACCAAGAAATTTAATTAAAGAGCAAACACTACATTAAGCAGGTATAAAGCTTTAAGTAGATGGGATAAATAAAGACAGAAAAACAGTTGGGGAATCTCAAGCAGCATGACTCAGTTACTTCCCACAACCCATGTTGTTTCATTTCTTTTTTGGGCTAGAAAAGGGGTTTTATTACTTTTTAATTCATACTTGCTTTTTCTTCTTTGATGCGGGGTGAGGGGGAGTTTCTAGAGATTGTACCCCAGGCTATATCCCCACACCCCCCTTAAAAATTTTATTTTAAAACAGATTCTCGCTAATTTTTCTGGTGAGGTTTAGACATACAATCCTCCTGCTTCAGCCTTGTAGTGCAGGAATAACATCCTGCACCCTGCACTATGTATGTGTATGGGAACCACCAGGCCTGGTGACTCATACGTGCTTCTATATTAACTCAACTCAAAGCCTGTTGCACATGCTGACTTCTGCTCTGATGCAAAGTCTCTAGTCATGGCCTCTAGCAGACTATATGTACTGCCAAAATAACGCCAATGCACTCCCTTTAATACTTCCAGGGCCCCAGTTTGTTTTGAGATCCACCCTTCTTCATTCACTTCAAATAAACTCTGATGGATCATCATCAATCAGGCATCTCATCAAACCTAAGACTGCTGGTTAATTGTCCAAATATGTCCCAAATACATCTCTAACACCGACTAACAAATACTGGGGAGAAGAAGCAAGTTTTAAACAATCTATCACATGTGATATTCCTAGTCCTATGATTGGTTTGGGGGGAAAAGCATGCAATTCAGTTTGGAAAATATGGCATTCACACATTCATTTATTTATTCCACAAATAATGACCAAGCATCTATTACATTCTAGGTGTTGTGGAATAGAAGTGAATAAAACATAAATATCTCTGACAACATGGACTCCAGATTCTAACTGGAGCAGAGATAAAATTCATCAGAAGTAAGAAGAGTACTAAAGGAATTGCTGAGAAAAGATTCTTCTCTCCTAATATATTTTTAATAATGCCAAGGGAAGAAATGATTCCCTATCTTCCTCTGACATTGATGAATAGGATGTGTTGGAAGAGTAGCCAGCCACCCTGGCTAGGATGGTGATGCTGAAAGATAGATGGATGTGCTGCTAATCAGCTTGGCCACCATGTGTGAGTCACTTGCATTCGACTTTTCTATTACAATCTGTTGAGAGCATCCTAAGGGGTATGATATGGTACACAGGTTCTGTAGAAAAAATTACAGAACAACTTAGCTGATCTCTGACCATTTGTTATAGGCTAAGTTTGACTGGGAAACCCATCACCTCCTTGATAATAGACAACATTAAACAAAAGCTGACTAAGTATCCCATTGTGCTGAGTTTGTGCACTGGACTCAGTGAAAGAAAAATTATGTGAATGAAGACACACAGACAACCAGCCCAATAAGATAAGAACATACATCTCTAGTAAACAAATTCCAGATAGAGATTGCAATTGTCTGGCACTGAAAAAGTAGTAATCGCCACAGAAAGATTACAATTATTTTGAGAATATCCTTATCCATGTTCTTACTGTAACAACGGGCCATCCTTAGTCATCTTAAATGAATATATCCATATGCGTACACACATAAGATTTCCAAATCATCTTCTAAGAAAGACTTCACATATTATATACATGTAACACTATCTATATAAAATATATATCATATGTACTTCATCTTTTGAAGATGTCTTGGAAATTCTAATCTGAGGTCTTAATTATTAATATTGAGATTATATCAGAGAAGCATTGATTTTATATAGATATAGAAATGAGTAACATAGCCAATAAGTATTTCCAAAAACTTGCTTGGAAGAAGTGATGTGATTTTTCAAAATTTTGAAATGATGAGACAAAGAGAAAGAATGTGCTTTCTGTGATGACACAGTGAAGATCTCTCATTAACAGAAAAGAAATAATGAGTATTTACTGAAGGAATGAATAAATGGAGCAGCCAAAATTCAGTATTTCTGTTTTCACAAATACATAGCCCTTTTCTTTCAAAAACATGCATTTCTATTCATGAGACAAAAGTTAAATCTGTGCTTTATTCTCCTTCCCTGTCTCCCTCTGTCATTCTTTCTCTTCCCCCCTCCTTCCTTCCTTTACTCTCTCTCTCTTTCCCTCTCTCCCTCCTTCCCTCTTTTCTTCTTTCTTTCTTTCCATTCTTTATCAGAAAGCATTGCGTGCCTTTTATGGAGCAGGCATTACGTGTTCTGTGTGAACAAGACAGGTAAGACTGCATTGCTCTTAGAAGCTTATTATATGCTAGGAAAAGATGCTTTTAAAGGTAAATATATTTACTGATAAATGTTATCTGATAAGCAGTGAATGACACTGCCTTACACATCCCAGGCTGCTCTGACAAAGGACCCTCGTGGGTGGCTTTTCAATAACAGAAATTTCTTTCTCAGGGTGCTGGAAGCTGGGAAGCTCAAGTTCAGAGTACCAGCATGGTCTGAGTCTGGTGTGGGCCCTCGCCTGGGACTCTACAGATTGCCAGCTTGTCATTGTATCCTCCCATGGAAGAAAGAGGGCTAGAGAGCTCTCTGGGGAATACCACTCACCAGACCTCGACCATCATTACCTGATTACTTTTAAAAACCCACCTCCAAATACCATCGTATTAGGGGCTAAGCCATCAACATTTCAATTTTAGAGGAAGAGTCCATAAAGCTACTGTTATTTTAGTTTTAGAGGGATAGCTGTCCAATCCATAACAGCTCCTGAAAGCCAATATGAAGAGAGAGAAAGCTATGAACAGAGTTTATGTGGAGGTACTTTAAAAAGTGGTTATTGAGCTGGATTAATGAGGTTATTGACAATATGTAGAAGGAAAAAAAGGACATTGAACGCTGAGGATAATATTAAACAAAACATATGCATCCAGATATAGGCAGAGTTTTCTAGGGGGAATGAGTAGCTGGGTTTGTTGAAGATGTTTCCTGTAGAAATCATGACAGCTGAGTTTAGAGGAGTAGAATGGGGTTATTCGAGCGACATCTTTGAAGGTCAGACTAATACTTGATCTAAAACTACACAGGCAGTGAGAAACATTAACAACCAAGCAATAAATCACAGAAAAGACCTTAACAAGGATTGTCTGTCACTGATGTAGGCAATGTAAACAATGTAAAAGAACTTTTTTTGGAGGAGTCGGGTGAGTATTGCACAGCTTACTGAATCCAAGACCCCTCTAACAATAGTGAATGGCAATATGAGTATTTTTAACTGTGTTTGAGCATAGCATAGATAAGAGTAGGAAATAGTTCATGGGATAGAATCTCTAAACCTATCATTACTTCAAAACAAGTAGTTTTGAATTTCAAATAACCAAAATGTTACCTTAAAGTGCACATTTTGTTTAACTCATTTATCATGTCTAATTGTTTCAAAATATAATATCTTATATATTAATTTTGATCATAAAAATCCCACTTAATGAATTGAGAAATCTCTAGAAAACCTTTTATTAATCAATCACATTTTATCACTAGTAGAAAAGCCTAGGAATGCTACTAAGAAAAAAGAATGTTTTAATGAAAAGAAACATTTTAACACAAAGCTACTCTGATTGTACTTCTCAAGGGTCTCAGTAGAGAAATGCTAAATATTATCAAAGGTCTCTCCAAAGCCAAAGCCCTGCGGCAAAACAAACTCCTTCAAGAATTATGTTCTAAATTAGCTAGTGTTCTCCTGGATCGTTTATTAGAATTTTATAACCAGATCCTGAAATTAAAGCCATCCATATTACATGCTCTGTCAATATTTTATGCATTATATTAAGAAGGAAGAACTTCTACAGTTTATATTTCTCATTGGCTCTCTGCCTTCAAAAACACCACTGGGGAAGGCATGACTCAGATTCTTACCTGGCAGGTGGAATACAAAATGTTCTCTCTTCACTCATGAAGACAAGTCTGGACCCAGGCCAGGAATCTCTCTGGGTAATTTGTGAACATTCATTGATAATATTTTAAACAGAAGCCTTTGTACTAAGAAATGACCACGTTTTAAATATTTAGTGAAAATGAGCATTCACAGGTGTTAAGCTTACTTGAATGATTTCTTTTAACTCAAAAACTTTGGTGCAAAAGTTTTCTTTACTGACAATATTCGCCTGTCAAAGGAAAGCTAAGGATGAAAAGCAATGACATGCTGAATTTTCCAAAGGTGAAAAAAAGGGACTTATTATTGAAAAGAAGTCATAAAAGAAATTATTGATATTCTGCCCAATCCTCCCCCCCAAATTGCATAACTATCACACACCTATGAATTGGAAGAATGATAATGCCCTTTTTCTTACACTCTGCATTCTTTTCCCTCTGATATGCTTACTTAGAGTAAAGCAGAGTCCTATTGAGCTAGAACTAGCAATTAACACTGGTATACTGCATGCTCACAGGGTAAGAATCTGCTCTGAAAGGAGGAGATGCGAGTCAGAGTGACAGCCCTTCCTTGGTGTAGCCACTCCCCTGAGCACCAACTGTGAGTGTGCACAAGAATGTGTGCTGGCGGAGTTTCTTCTCCATGTCTTGCTCCCCCCAGTATCGATGGGTTTATGAGATTTCTCCAGAGTGGTTTCAAGGTCATTCATCAATATTAGCACCTCATTGCTTAACACTACCTAAAACTGAATATATCAACATAAGGACTGATGTGACATATATCATAGGACAAAAATGAGACTACAATTTTGCAGACAGATGCCACCAAATATTTTCTTTTCAATAACTTTGATTTTTTTAAAGAGTGATTATATAATCACCCTGTTTGATTTTTTTTTTAAATGTATTTGAACTTTACAACTAACCATTGATCTTAAGTCAATCTCAAGTATCTAAATGCTGTAAAATCAAGGGCACAACTTCAGGTAGAAGTTGTAAACATGGAAGCCATTTACCCACTAATAGAAGGGTGCGATTTTTTCTTAGCGTTTAATTTCATTTTTTCTTGTCTTTTTTTTTTAAGTATAAACATTTTATTTTATTTTATTTTTTCTTTTATTGGTACCGAGGGTCAAACTCAGGACCTTGCACTTGTGAGGCAAGCGCCAGAACCACTGAGCTAAATCCCAGGCCCTCTTGTCTTGTTTTAACATCTTTGTCATCATGAGAGATTGCTACAAAACTTGGCTGAGCACAGCTTTCAGAGACTTAGTAATTCCTTTCCTAGAGCCGCTGAAGTTCCAAACTGGATTTTTGCACGTTGTGCTTAATGGGCAACTGCACAGGACCTGCACATCTGGTATGCGGGAGATTGCTGCAGAGTGAAGGAATAAGAGCAAAGGGGCCAGTTATGAACCTAGAAAGAGGAGAGAGAAGAAAAAATGGTCCAGAGACTGGGATAAAAAGTAGCCATTTCATGAACATAAATATCCTGTTAAATAAATAAAAATGTACATAATTTTCAACATTTGACATATACTTAATCAATCATTTATTGGAGCTCTGTCAGAAAAAAAGAAATTCCAATAATACCTAGTCCAACAAACCATTTCAGCTTTTCAACTGCTTGTAAGCATTATAATTAGTCCCTGTACATGTTGCCTTTAGCATGTCAAGAAAAAGTCTTTAATATCCTCATTTAAAAAGATTTACATCAATGCTCTTGCTCCCCGGGATGCTGTCATTTTCATGCATCCATCATTAAATGAACACTGTGACTCCATTTCCTTTTCCATTTTCAAAGGAAGACTGTACTGGGCTTTACAAGCATTTTACATCTATTTTTCCAAAGGGAAAAAGATACTCAAAATCAACCAAACTTTTCACTGTGATATTAAAAATCACTAGGTGGTCTTAAGTTTCCTGTCTTTACATGCCTCTTTCATGTGAGGAACTTAAAATATATTTTGAGATGGCTTTTACCCAGAAAGAACTTGAGTTGGCTCAAGCTTGAACAGAAAAACTGTGGTTTCTTTAAAAAAAAAATAACAACAACAAAAAACCACGTACTATCACTTGGACATGACAATTCATAAGACAAGACAAAAAGTAAAAGCATTGATTCAACTTATTCTTCAAAACAGAAAGCATGGAAATAGTAAGTGACTTTATTTATAGAAACAAAACAAATAAGGATGAAAAATCCATTCAAAATCATATACATAGCCAAGATGAATAAACCAAGGTAGAAGATCTTCTGGGTTGAATGAATACGTCAGTCAGTTAGAACATGGCGATGTGAAATGTGAAACTAGAGGATCAATTTGGTTCCATCCAGTTTGCCACCAATAACTTAGTGTCAGCCAGTGGTCATACAAATAGATACTCCAAAACAAAAGGAGTCTCCAAGCGACAATGATGTCAAAGTCCCTCTGTATTATTACAAAAACCCCACATACACATCCTTTCAAGTCATTAACTCATGTGCAAGTTCCCTCCAAACACCATCTGCACAAGATTCAAGAACACTGGCCCAATTATTTTTTGATGCAACAAGATAGTCTTCATTGAAACCATTCCTAGTAATAAATAAATATTTTGTTAGATGATATGCTGATTTAAATGCTAATTTATTTGTATATGTTACATACACAAAAAAGATTTTTGGTATCATATAACAGAAGATAAACATGGCAAATAAAACAGTTTGTTCTAAAATTACTGAAGACTTTGAGTATGACTTAAAACATTGAGGTGTCTTTAAGTTTTGTTCTGAGCATTTCCCTTCAGGAGCAAGCTAAGAATGTACATTTTTCAATACTTTCCTTATAAATAAATGTCTTGTTACCAAGCATCAAATACATTTCTATGTCCTCAACCAAAACTTTGATATTGAAAATATGTTTCCAAATAAGTCTCCTAAAAGAAAAATCACCTTTCTAAAATGTTTTACATAGTCACAGTGTATGAATTTTTTGTTCGGATTAAAAATTCTGGAGAATACACTATCTAAAATTTAATGAGAGTGCTGGATTTACACAAACCTAGGTTTAAGTCCTAATTTTGTGGCACATTACTGCAATGACTTTGGGAAATTTAATTAATCATCACTAGCTCTAGCATATAAAATAAAAATGAAGATAATGTTCTCTATTTTGCCAAGCTCTTATAAAGATTTCTCATAGTGCCAATTACAGGGCTTGGTCATAGGGAGAACACCACAGCAAATAACAGCACAAAATCTAGAATTATACTGCTTTGGGTTCAAATCCCAGCCCTGCCATTATAAGTTTAACCTCAGAGAAGTTACTTAAGTCCTCTTTGATCCACTTTCCCCATGGGAATATAGTTTGAGAATTATTGAGTAGTACACACTTAATATTAGACAATAGATTTGGAATGATATCCAACACAGATTAAGTATTATAAAAGATTAGTTGCAATTACAAAACAAGTTAATGTGATAATGAATATGCTGCTACTCCTGCAGAAGAGGAGTCACATAAGAGGTCAAAAGTGGGCAGGAGAAATTCATCAAACAACTCTAAAAGACCTAGAATGATCCAAAACAAATGCACCATGGTGACAATATGTATAGACATTCATTTAGGTCGTGTTCAGAACCTGAAGAATTTTTTTCAAATCAATCATAACTCTGTAAATATTTTCAAATTATCTTTCATATACACAGTGGTAAAATATAAAATTTTGAAACTTTTAAATTCCTTATTCAATGACCCTTTCTGTATTTATCTATAATTTCTGCAGTTTTTTTCCCCTACCAGGTTTTCAGTTTCTTTGATGGTAACCGTTTTGTGTTACCTACGCTTACAGCCTATTTTGAACCAAGGCAAAAAGAGTGTTACTAAACATAAATGTTATTAATCTTAAACAATTAATAAGCTCTATTATTGATCCTTTGTGTCTCCTATGTGAGATACATGTTTGTCATTAACATTATTTGAAATATATCAAAGCTTTCTCTAGTGCTTTAATTCCAATTCATATGAGTCAATCTAGAGGCTATTTTATTCATCTGTGTTTATACTTTACTTGGTTTTTACACAAATAAAGTTTACAATCATCCTAATTACAGTACTCAAAAATTATAAAGAGCTGTACTCTTCTTGCCTAGCAAATAATTCACTTGAAGCATCAGGACCTTTTACTTAATTATGCAAGTAAAGTATACAAGGCAGGTAAGATATTATTACTTTCTAACTTACATGCTAGTTATTTCTAGTTTCATATCTAGTTAAGATATGATTGTTACTTTCTAGTTTCTTTTTTCTTTTTAGTTTAGAACTAGATAACAGAAATTAGCAAGTTAACTATTTCTTGAGCTCAGAAAACTTTACTTTCAGTATATCTTTAATAAGTATTTCATTTTTGTTTTGTTTTGCTTTCTGCTTCAAGAAACATTAAACAAGGCATAGCTCTCTTATTTATTATTTTGAAGTCACTATTTTTATGTATTTGCATAATAATGTGCATTGGGGGAACTTCTCACAATTTCTTCCACACCACTGATTTGATTTTTTCTCAGCATCAATTCTGCATTTACTTGATACCAGTGTGGATTTTAATTTAGTTATTACATTTTAATGACTTCTCGAATGTATTATTTCTCTGCAAATGTTACCATGGACTGAAGTAAATACTCCTATTATTTTTAGAATCAAACACAGTAATTTTTTAGCTCTTTGAAGTGTTTTTTAAAATTGAATTTAGTCTCACAATTATCTTTCAGCTTCTTACATAATCATTATTATCTGCATTTTAAATAATGTAGTAACAAATTGGAGTCAGAAACAGAACAAAGATCTAAGTTACATAGCTGCTGGACTGTTTTTCTATACAGTAAGCTGTCGCATTTGCAGTTCTCCATTGACATCTACTATGTCATAAAGATAATCTGTGAAGGTATCCACAGAACAGTAAACTTCATTTTCCTGATTGGCACATCCAACGGAGAATTTTCTTACCCATTTGTAGAATTCCAATCAAGTAAATAATGAAATGATAATCTTAAACTTTATATTCTAATTACTAACAATTTGGTATTGATACTTGACATATGGATTATATAGCATAGTGTTGATCTGCAAAGTTTGCAGAATCTTTGTTGAATATGGACTCATGGGTTGTCATTAAAATTGAGCTTTAGTTCACTTAGTTTCTACACAGCACTTACCACATTGTATATATAATTGTTTTTGATAATTATTTATATATGTTCCCCCATGAGACCATAAATTCCTTGAGGACATGGATTAAGTCCGTTCTTTTTATTGCTCTCCTCGGAATCCAACAATGTAGTACCTGACAATTAATAAAATATAATTATTTAATAAATTAATCAATTAACAAATTCTGGAGATTTTAACAGTTTGGTTCCAATATTCAGTACCTAGATCCATCTTTGTATTTTCAAACCCAATCCACAAGTTCTATATTTTGACCCTTTCACTCATTAAGAGTTAATTTGTTTTGGAAGAAAACAATTTATTTTGACTCTTTGTTTAAAACTACTTTTTACCCTTTATCAACCTACATACACTAATTTCTCCTTTGTATTTTTCATCTACTTGGCACTTCTTCAAGTAATTGTTTTATGTCATGAAAAAGTTCTGCTTCCTGGATATGGAATAATGGTGACCACAGAATTTACAGCAGATGGAGAGCAGTCAGAAGTCCAAGTCAGCCAGCAACAGTGATGCCTTTTATTCCAGGACTTTGTAGTAGTCCCAGCACTCTGGAGACCAGGAGGATCACTTGAGCCCAGGAGTTCAAGATCAGCCTGAGAACACAGTGAGAGCCCTCTTACAAAGGAAGGAAGGAAGGAAGGAAGGAAGGAAGGAAGGAAGGAAGGAAGGAAGGAAGGAAGGAAAGAAGAAGAAAAAAGGAAAAACCAAAGAAATCTGATCATAAAATATAAAGTGTGGGGGCTTCAGATGTAACCAGAACTGATGGAAGCAAGGCCATGAAAAAGAACTCTTGGTTATAAATTTTTGTTCTTTCATTCTCTCAAGAGATTTTTGGACATACTGTCAAAGTTTCACTACATTAAAAAAATTAGTTGTGTTATTACCAGAAAACCAATTGTTATGTAGTTTTAAAACAAAATAAGCAAAAAATTCCTCCAAAATGGAGAAGGCATTATGTGGAAATAAAAGTATATTTCATAATGGAATTATTTGTGCCACTGTCCCCAAAAAGGCACTTGAAGCATCAAGGAAGAAGCACGTGTGTGAAAGAGCTAGAGACATTTATGAATATTACAAAATGGACAGTCTGCCAAATTAAATGTAATATACTGGAGGACACTTTCTCTATGTATTAGCTCCAATTCTGAAACCCTTCAGAATAAAATAGGACTGCAAAAAAAAACTCCAATTATATCTCTGAGCCTAAGACATATTCCAGCCCTGATGATCGACTGGAATGGCTTTATAATGCGAAGGTAATCTGGTGATGTCAATCAGAGCTTTCTCATCATCCTGCATTTTTCTTCCATCAAAGGAAAGGAAAGAAAAATGCCTGAATGTGATACAGACCTGACAAAGAAACACTGAACACAGAGGAAATGCTATTTCCCCTTGACGCACTGTCATTAACAGGCAACAGACCAACTGGAGAGGGAAGTATTTCCTGGGGTCACATCAGAGATGGTTTTCTCAGAGCTTTGAACAGAAGGAGGACTGCACCTAAATCAATCTCTCTCTCTCCTCTCCTCTCCTCTGCCCTCTCCTTCCCTCCCTCCTTCAGTGTCATTCTTTGAAATCTTTCCTATCCAGGTTCCAATGAAACTAAGTGAATCTTGTCCCAATTTTGCTGCCCACAGTCCCTAAAGACAGAGAAATGTGTATGTAGAGGACCAAGCTCTTAGGCAGAGGACACTTCATGAAGCCTCACACAGGTATTTGAGATCATGGAAAGATGAGCCACTTAGCTGGGGTTTGTTGATGAATATGCTTCATCTCAATCCAGGCTAAGGGCAAAATCCTGGTTTTCTTCTGTGGCCAGAGCTTTCTTGACATTATTGTTCTTGCTGGAAGGGGAAAAAGCTACGATTTTAGTGTGTAGAAGAACATGAGTTTGTTTCTATATAATCACTCTGAATTCAGATAGCTATTCATGTTTAAAGTTGGACCTTGTTTCCTTTCCCACCAATTCTTGTGGTCCATGCCTCTCTGCAAAGGGAATGAGAGCAAATGACCACAGCCTCCCTAAACTGTAGGGTATATGAAGCTTGTTCCACTCCAGTCATCCAGACTCCCCAGCACTTAGGGTCCTGCAGGCTCGAGAAGGTGCTATAATAGTAGACACAGCTTGATATCTACCCTTTCATCAGCTCTTCCCAAAAGAACTAAGCAAATCACCCTGGCCTGGGCACACCCATGAGTGCCATTGCCTACCTAAGTGAATCCATTTATATACAAATAACATAACTGTAGCACATGAGCAGTTTGTTTTGATATATTACTGGCAAGCCATTGTCTCTTTAGTGTAAATCTTCCCCGAAACAACACTTTCTTAGCATTATTCTATTAGTAATTGGGAGAACTTGAATAACTTCATTTCTTGGAAAAAACAAAAGATTCCAGTGCTGTATTACCTTAGTATTTGAAGCCAAAAGGCCTAGTTTAAATTCTTTGAGAAAATTAATGCTCACTTTCATCATCTGAAAAGAAGATAAATAAACTTGTTACTGTGTCAATGTGAGGAATAAATGAGATGAAAAATAAAGTATCTGTCAGAGTACCTGTGAAAATTGTAGGTTCCTCATCAATGCTTTTTGAATTTGAACTTTTAACTAAATTATTACCCTCAATATTGTCATCTCTTGAGAAGTTTTGCTCTAGAAAATAAAGAATGTTTCTTTTAACATCATTCCTTAAGGGTCCTTTTGAAATATTCATATTTTATTTTATTTTTGTAGTGTGGAATGAATGGCCTTGCTTATGCTAGGCAAGCACTCTACCACTGAGTGTCACCTCCAGCCCCTAATATTCCCTTAGTTTAAATATCTCTTTTCTTTAAATAGTTCTACAGCTCTTTAGTAAAATATTTGTTTTTAATACAGAATGTTTTGTTATAAATATTACTTCAAGAATATTTGGCCACAGGGATTTAAAGTTATATCTTCTATTACCTATTTACAATCCAGAAAAATAAAGTTTAAGAACATGCTGGCTTTGGGATTTCTGCAGAGGGAAGAAGAGCAATGAAAAGGTGAACAAGGATTCCTTCCAGATGTCCACAAATTCCTAATGCTACCCATGAAAACCCTTCTAGAAAGGTCTTTCTTAGTTAAGAATGACAGCTTTTTCAACATGAAATACTAAATGTAGCATTTTGACCAGCTTAGTTTAACTGAATTAACAATATTTCTTTCATAAAGTTTATGCCTCTATTTGGTTAAAATAAAGATAGTACTTTGGACAGCATAGGGAATCTTAATTACTATAATCAACATCTGTGGGTTACACATTTATAAACCATAGAATATTAGGGATAAATAGGAGGAAACATCTAGCCCAACATTCTCATTTGTCAAAATGAGGAAATAAGAGACCTAGAAAAATGTACTCCCTTGTCAGTCATCTAATGGCAGCTTCAATTCTAGAATTTCTATTTATGGACCAGTCTCTAAGTCTTGTTTTAACAACACTGCACTTTTTCCTGTACCTCCTTAAGAATGGGGCTTTGCCCTGAGTTCTATACTATTATAATAACCAAATGGGAAGTAGGGCTCTGTCCCTTTTTCAAAGTGACACCATTCATAATTAATTGAGATTCTGCTTTTATATGTGATCACAAAGGCTAGTGAAACCAAAAAGCAAAGAGTAAAGAACCAATAAAGAAGTATGTAAGGCCAGAATGAAAAAGCCTAGTTTCATGGACATCTTATTAAATTTTAAGAGAAAAACTGAAATTTAGCAGAAAAAGTCACTTTTTATTGTTACCCCGGACATGCAGGGAGCAAGGGCTGAGGGTGGAGAAGTATTTGGTAAAAAACATAAAACAATTCACTTTTCCACAAACAAATAAAACAGGTTAGACCTTTTAGAGCTTTCAGTGATAACAAAGAGCCAGCTGCAGCATGAATGCCACAGGTTTGCCACCATTGGTTTAGACTTTTTTCATGTTTGCCTGTTTGGGACTATTTCAACTACCTACTCTTAATCTTGCAATACCTACCCAATGTCCACATTACAAACTGAGAGTTAGAAATAAAATCTCCCGGGAAAAACAAAAAGTATTCAAAAGAACCTACAGAGGATGCAGCTGGTTAACCAGTGTGCACACCAAACCCATACTCTCCTGCAATTTGTTTGTGAGAGTGTTGGAAAAATTCAGTATTAAAGAAAGACATCTGAGTCTTCTTGGCTTAAGCAATGAAGTAATGAAGAAGACATTATTTCTGTTTTAATTTTAAAATACAGGTAGGACTAATTCAAGGCTTATTTTGGCAAAGAAAAACAACTGGGAGAAATGTTGAATGTGTTGACAATTCTTAAATCACTGTTAAAATTTTCCCAGATAGTTCTTTAAAAATCTCTGATCTCTATAATGGAAACTAAATGGTTGGGATATGTATCAGTTCTAGGTGGTTTTTCTTTTCTCTGCATCAGAACAGCAAGATTTTCTCCCTATGTACAAGTCTGAAAAGGGATATTTGGCTGAAAGTCTGCCTGAGCCATCCTACATGAAGAGAAGGGGAATGAACTCGTCTCAGTTGAGATCTGGTACTGACCAGTAATCTAAACCACTGAGTTTCCTTGGATCTTTTCCTATACCACAACAGAACCAGGCTTAATACGTTCTTTGTATAAAAGCTGGACCTACAACCAAGAAATAAAACCTCTTCCTTCCAGAGAAAAAAAAACCAGTCAGCTTAGTTCATGCCCTGAATATCTTTCTTATGCAAAGAAAAATATGAACTCACTGTAATAAATTACAGCATGAACTTCCCTATTTCTATTCCAATTTCAATACAACTGCAATTACCACAGGAATTATCTAAACTAAAAGAGAAAAGAGAGAGCTAAAAAATCATCTATAAATACATTTCAGGAGGACAAAAGAGCATAGAAAAAATAAACTAAAAGGAGACACAGGGGAACATAAAATATGGGCTAGAATACAGAGAAAAAAAATGTATGGAGTAAGAAATAGGATACTAGCTCTAGCCTCTAGGATCAATGAAGTATGAGTTGTCTATCATGCTCTCTCACACCTGCAGCCTTTCTCTCAAACAGAAAAAGCTACTCTGGGCCACAGTCAAGTTCTTTAGCAAACCTAAGTAAAAGTCTAAAGGAGCCTTCTTTTACAGAATGCGCTTTCATCCTTGGAAAGTTACCAATCATCCAACCCAACTTCCCCAAGGGGAAGATGCTGATTCCTTGTATTTCCAGAACTTAGTAGAGAACTTGCACAAATAGTAAGCTCTCAGTGTATACTTGGGAAATAAAGAATAATTGTAGCCCAGGCCTTTACCCACAGAGTTTAAAGGCCAAACTCGCCATCTATCCCTTGGAAGAGAAGATAGCATTACACCTATGACATTCATACTTAAGCTGTTAGTGCTGGCTATGGCAACATTGGAAGAACTAGGGCTCACTTTTCTGGTGCCAATCACAATATCACTATATGAGTACTTACCAAATGCCTTATAATAACAAATATAACTTTACAGTCTCATAGATTTGTGTTTGCAACTCTGGACCTGCTCCCAGCTCATGAACTGCAGACACCAAGTTAGCAAGGGCTCTGGAATAAAAAGAAAAAGCATGCAGCATCATGGATACATCTGTGAGCAGGGCTAGAACCTGGAGCCTAACGCATGGCTCCCAAGTTTCCAGCAGGGCCATGAGTCAGGAGTACCACTGCGTGAGAATTGTTCTCTGTAAAAGAAGAGTAATGTTTACCTTAAACTACCTTCTTTTTTTTTTTTTTTTTGCAACTAGGAGATGTAACACACAGATTGCCTGTAACCATGGCAATCAGTTCAGCTGTGAGCACCCTCATTTATTCAAACTGCAGAGGCAGTATAGGGGAGAAAATACTATTACAAATAGGAACAATAAGGTTTAATTTCAGACGCCAAAACATGATTGGTTTGGTATTAGATTCCCAACCATATGAAGCACATTACACTTTCTGGATTTCATCTGCCCTCTCCTAATCCTCAAGAGTAATATTAATTTCAATTTCCTCCAGAAATAATGATTAACTTGTTTCCAGGTGTATCTTGAGAGTGAAAAAATTTGTAGAAACATTCTCAGCAATGCATTGTGCACAGGAGAATTGAGGTAACCATGCCAAGGACCATAAAGCAATGTCTATGTGCAATTTTAATTTTTTTTTTTACTTTTTATGTCCTTTTTCATGGTAGTATCCAACTTCCCTTAGTACTAAAAGATATGCTCTGCATTTATTGATTTTCTTAATTTCAGTTTCTTTACATCCTTAGAGGGTACATATATATATATATATATATTTATACAGTGGTAGCTTGGTTCACCAATGCGTCTTTGCAAACAATTTGGTTCATAAACAGAAGCATTTAGCAAAATTTTGTTTTTGTTTGCAAACTCTGCATCGGGTGGCAAACATGACCACAGACGTCTTTCCCACACAAACACAAACGTGCCCATCTTTTGCAAAGTCACAGAATAAATTAAGCACGTAAACCGAGGTCCCACTTATATTTATATATGCTTTCCTTTATCCAATAATTAGAATGACACCAACAGTATTCTTGATTTCCAAAGCAGTTATTTGTGAGTCACTAATCCACTAAACTTCAACAATTTCAAAATTTGTCTACCGTATCCTGGGCTTCCCACTGATAAAAACTCACTGAGCATATTCGAAAGGTGTGCAAATACCCAAGATTAGGAAGAAAAGAGAAAATGACAATAGAATTTTGCACCTACAAGGAAAGCGTCACCATTTCTCAGACACTCATTGATTACTGGGGTCCTACTATGTATAAACCATGTGAAACATAACCAAAGTGGATGGAATGCTGTTCCCACTATGTGTAAACAATAAAAGATGCATAACGATGAGATAAAAGATCTTATTTCAAAACACATCAGCATAGAAAGAAATGTCAAATTGAACCACTAAGGAAATACCTCCTTGAAACAAAGACTATTGAAATCATTTGTTTAATCAGAAAAATATAAAAGTTATTTTTATCTTAGTAGTAATTGAATTGATTTGATTCAAATTGTCTACAATTTTCATACCGGAATTTGAAGCTTCATAAAGCTGTAATTTGAACACTACTTCATTTCCCTAAAGCTCAGCCTATTTTTTATACTTTCAATTCAGAAAGGATTTTTAAAAGTGAAAAGAAATAACTTATTAAGTGTAATGCATGTGCTCTTACTATTTTTTAATTTTCTTTTCTCCTTGTGCCTCCTACTAAAACTTCATTTTTTGGCCCAGGTTGTAAGTGATCTTTGGAGGCCCCACTTCTGCAGCAGAAGATCTTGAAAGAAAACAAATTCAAGACACCTTTGCCCGTGACCTCCTGTATCGTCCACACTTCTCTTCAACCCCTGGACTCAAGTCATCCTCCTCCGTCAGCCTCCCACATAGCTGAGCCTGTAGGCATGCCCCACCACACGTGGCAAGAGGTACATTTTAGGGTAATCATAAACCATCTAAGAATTACTGGTACCCCTAAGTACCAGAAATAAATACTGTCATTATTTTTAGATAATGGTGCATAAAAAGAATTGATCGTTGCTATTCCCATAATACTGAAATTTAGTGATGCAAAGCTTTCTTGCTAATGCTGGTTATCAACTACTTAGCAGAAAATCAAAGGACAACATTCAATCCCTCTTTCAATAAGCTCAAACCAAACAAACTGGTTCACTAGTGATGGATTTGATGAATTTCTCCTTGTGTCAGAGAAGACTCAGGTTTGTTCTACTTAGGCATTTCATTGGTGGTCGTTATTTTAATAGCCAAACCTATATATTCTAGTTATTATTGTGAAGCTATCCCTGTAAACTGAATACTTCCAAGCCTCCTTTCCATGTAAATTCTTAATAATATTACTGTTGGGCTGGGGATTTAGCTCAGTGGCTCAGCAGCTGCCTTGAAAGTGTAAGGTCCTCAGTTTGATCCACAGTACCAAAACATAAAATAAAATAATAATACTGTCAAACTGCAGTGGTGTATATGCCTAAATACATAAATTCTTATATGCCAAGTTCTATATGTTTATGTGTATATTTGTATATAAGTATATAAATTAGTGACTGGGTATGGTAATTTAAAAAATAAATATGAGGCTGGACATGTGATTCAGTGATAGAGTGTTTGCTTAGCCTACACAAGGCCCTGGGTTTGACTTCCAGTGCCTGATGATGATGATGATGATGATGATGATGATGATGATGATGATGATGTTGATGATGATGATAATAAATTATCATCAATATAAATAACATTATTATTATGAGTCAGATGGAAATGAACAGTGGCCAAAATTGTTAATTAATTAGACTCTTGTTCCCTTTACCCCAAGACTAAGAACAGTGTCAGCATTTATGGTTATGAATAAATGCTTAAAGATAGCTACAAACATTTGTAAACCTGGGCTACAAAAAGTTTAGAGCACATGGACTACTGAATGCTCAGAAATAATATAAATGCAAAGAAGATACTAATTTCTAGCAAATATTTGTGGAATATTCATTATTTTCCAGACACCATGAATACAAGTTATTAACATGCCACGGCAGCCCTGAAAGGACATAAAATTGTGTTCTGACAGCACTGGATCCAGGCCTTCCTTTTTGTTCTTTAATGGCTCTATAACCTTAAAAATCCTCAAAACAGAATTTTCAAGGGGTCCAAATTACAACCATGTACACAGAAGTCCTTGCCACCAGCACAGTGTCACAGAGATGTTTGTTATATATTCAGTTATGAGAAAATATTTATTAAGTGCTATATTTTGGACATTGTCCCAAGAATTAGAGTTATAGCAGTAGACAAGTGTCTCTGATTTCATTAAATTTTTATTAGATTAAATTAACCAGGCCAAAGAAAATGACTCCTTTCTTGTTTCATGCCAACAGATCTTATCCCAAATAAGAGTATGTTTTCTAAAATTTCCATAAACAGATTATATAAGATTAAGACCCTGAACCATTATAGTTGGAGGAGAGATGAGACAACAACTTAAAATCTATTTTGCTCCTCTTACTTTACATTCTGTTCTGCCTACTTTCTCCCTACATTGACTGTTTTTGTCCCTGGATGTCAATAGTGGATTATACTTACACAGACTTTTTGTGTAGACAAGTGTGAATATTAAACTCTTATGGTTATGTGTGCTGTGTGTGTGTGTGTGTGTGTGTGTGTGTGTGTGTGTTTGAGGGGAGAGAGATGCAGCAGCAGGAAGAGAGTGAGGGAAAAAGAGTACACACCTATGAGGATGATGGTAGAATTCCATATTTGATGGTAAACTCCACATTTGTTTGAAGACACTTAGCCTGAGCTTAGTCAAATCTGTACATTTTCTACATTCAAGCTTCCCTGATGTGTTTTTTTCCTACTATCTGATGGCAACACCTGAATGCTGTTTTTTCAAGTAATAGTTTCAGATTTGCAGAAAAGTTGTGAAGATAGTACAGAAAGTCCATGCTTTATTGAAGTGACTTCAGTGTTCCTTAATATCACGTTGCTGTTCCAGGATCCCATCCAGGTACCATCCTGGATTTAGTCATAATGACCCCTTAGCCCTTTTTGGTTGTTGTAATTCCTCAAATTTCCTTGTGTATTGGTGACTGGACAATTTGAGAAGCACTAGTCAGATTTTTTTGTAGAACAGCCCCTAAGTGGGATTTGTCTGAAAATTTTCTCCCGATTGTTTTGAGGCTATGAATTTTGGGGAGAGAAAGACAACAGAAGCAAAGCTCTATATTCATCACATCAAATCAAGGAGACAAGCAACCAATATGACTTCCTACTATTGATTTTCTTTTGCTATGAACAGCTGGCTGTTTAACATAATTTTTTAATTATATTTACATTCCTAAACCTTACCCCTCCAAAATTCATCAAGGAATCTCAAAATAACTTCTTAATTTCTCTAGAAGTTTGTTTCTTCCTTAATTTTTGGTAGGAAAATGTAATGAGCATATACCATTGAATACTAGGCATTGAATCTACAGGCATAAATAAAACCTATCCCTACTTTTAAGAATTCACAGCCAGTCTATTGAAGAGAAACTTGTAAAACATGAATAATAAGCCAAGGGTCACCGTGTGAGGGTTCAGAGGAACCTAGAGAAAGCCATCCCTGTGATCATGTCTGGGTGGGACTGGGAAAGAACCTTCTTTCTGTAGCTAAATTCTGGGGGTAGCTCTCCAAGTTTAAACAGGATTCCTCCAAACAGGTAAGGGAGAAAAATCATGGAAAGCAGGCATGTGTTCATGGAGCCATAAGAAGTCTGGTTCCAGAGAAGCGATGGGAAGGAAAATGGAATGATGGGCAGAGAGCATGAGAGCTCAACTTATGTTGTAAACAGCATGGCTGCTACTCTTTCCAGCTGCTAGAGTTACAGGCAAAGCCTGCTTCTGGCCAACACCACATCTGATATATTCTCTAGAGGCACGGAGTCACAATCAGGGAGCTGGAGGGGGGGGGGGAGAGAGAGAGAGAGAGAGAGAGAGAGAGAGAGAGAGAGACTGATTTACTTTATACTTGCTCCCTGAGAGGTGCCAGTCCAAACTGGTAAAATGCCAGGTGTCTACATCGTGGCAGTGGATGGAGAGACACCAGCTATGGCTCAGAAATGAAGCTGCCTACTTAGTGTTATCAGCAGGCATTTCTGTGATTCTGCTATTCCTCTTATCAGGAGCCCTTGAGAACAGAGTTAGACCCCAGAGGAAGCCAGGTTTTTTATTATACACCCATCACATGCTGGGAGATTTTCCTGGCTTCAGAGGAAAGCTGCCTTTCCTCAGGAAAGCCTCTGTTTCCAGCTAGTGTGTAGCTTAGTGTGTGCCTCCTGTATTTCATACCCAGAGACCCAATCCCTTCATCTTTATGTATGAAAATTCCCATTAAGAGTAGCAGGAACTTCTGGCCCCAAGGAAGACACAGTTGATGAAATTTTGCATTTTGTTAGAAGACTAAATAAATATTCATTATATTCTCTGTGTTCTTCCTCACCCCAATATCTTTGTCTCTGAGTCTGCAATGTCTATAATATAGCATAACATAATATATTCTAATATAATAAGCAATATACAACATTTTCTCAATAGGTCATCCTCATCATTATATTAAAATACAAAGTCCTCAAGCTCCTATGCAACCCTTTTAGGATCAAGATGCTGCCCTTCTCTCTAACCTCGCTTTTCATCATTACCCCTTTTGCATTTTCATGCTGCACCTTTCTTTAACTATATAGCACCAAGCCAGCAATCAAGCCACGTTCCCTCTTGCTGTCCTGTCTTGTACAGTCTCTATGTTTGGATTCTTTTTCCTAGAGCATTTTTCAATCCATCTTGCTCTAGATAATTCCTGACTTGCTGCCTTGCTGCCATCCTTGGAAATTCTGAGCTGATTATCCCTCATCCATGCTATCCTCCATGCATCTTGAGGGCCCTTACACATCCTCTGTCATGACTTACCCAATGATATTACAGTGGCTTGCATCTTCACCTTCACCAGCAGGGATAACATCTTATTCTGGAGGGTTTGGGCCCTGTGTTGAGTGCGGCATGTCAGCCACCCCTCTGTTCTGCCATCCCTGGTGCAAAGCCTCTTTCTCCTTCAGCTCATTACTCAACAATTGCAAGAGGGTCTCTATCCTCCAATGAATCACATCCCTATTTCAGGATCTCAAGCAGGAAGGATGAAGACAGTAAGGGAAAGAGGGCTGTTATTATTTTTAACCAGAGAAGAAGAAAGGAGCTCCAAGATTTCTTCTTATGCCTCACTGGCCAAAAAGGATCCCATGTCCACCCATTGCTCCAAGAGGGCTGGCAAAGCAAATAAATGTTGTCACAATTGGTCCAATCCATGATTCATTTGTGGAAGCCAGTACCTGGCTACCAAAGTAAATAGAATTTTGCTAGCCAGGAATGAGATATGGCTTTTGGACAGTCAAGTAACAGTTTCTGCCACACTGAATTAGATTTTACAAAATAACCATATATAATATAATCTTGAATGTTATACCAAAGAGGAAGCAAACTATAAAGAGCAAGAAAAACTATATATGCAGGAAGTAAAATTGTTAATACTTATCTGTCAAGACTCAAATACATTTTTAATCCAGAATTATCTCTACTCATCGAGACATCTCTGAAAGTCCTTACCCATGCTTTTCTATTTATTGTGCCTAGAGCAATAAGTGAAGTATCATTCTTGTACACAGTAACTATGATCTTAATTTCTTAAATTAAGAAATTAATGTACATGTAAATATGCACATGTAAAGTCATATTTAGTGCAATAAGGACTGGCAACCACCTGCACAGTCTAATAAGTTTTATTTGATCTATGTTGTATTAGTCACCTTTCCATTGCTAGGAAATAAAAATACCTGACATGCACAAGTTAAAAGAAGAGGGGTTTATTTTGGCTCATGGTTTCAGATTTCTCAATCCTTGGTCAATGGGCTCCAAAGCAGAAACATTATGGTGGAAGAGACTGGTGCAGCAAAGTTCTTTAGTTTGTGGCAGCAGAGAAGCACAGGTGAGGAATAGGGCCAGAGAAGAGGGTCAGGGACCAGACACAGATCCCAAGGCTATGGCTCCATGACCACCCATACACATCTAGAAGGAAACTTGCTCAACACATGGCAGCCAAGGAAAGAAGCAGAGAGCAAGGGACCAGTGACGAGATATAGTCAGCAAGATCACAACCCCGTGACCTACTTTCTCCAACTAAGTCCTAGCTCCTAGCAATGAATTCATCACTGGGCTGGCCTATTGATGGGTTTAGTACCTTCAGAATCCAATCATTTCTCTAGGAGTCTCTTAATCCAGTCAAATTGACAATTAAAATTAACTAGGATGTGTGTTTAGAAGTTAGTGATGGGTTTCTAAAATAGAGAGCTGGAAGTCCATGATTATTGAATGCATTAGTTGGAGCCATCAGCCGCTTGTTTCAGATATTTTGGGAGATAATTCAACCCCAAATTCCATGGCAAATCCTTTCCACTGAAATATGTAAAGCATATGGTCAAATGTGATCATTGTATATATCTTTTACCCCTCTGTTGAAATTATTTTATCTAACATAAAATCAACCCAGCCTTGGTAACTCAGAAAATTAGTGCACAAGATAAATAATGATGGTATTGTGAGTTTTGGACATTCCATCAAATCAATGCATACTGCTGCCTGATAGCCACAAGAAGGTGACAGGTATCTTATCCTACCTCCATCTGCACTGGCATTAATGTGTCTGTGATGAATATATTCATAGACAAGTATGATTTTTGATCCCTAAGGTAATAATTTTCACAAGGTTGAAGATAGGATTTACAATTGGAGTGTGCCAGAAGGTGACAATTGGCAGACTCGGGGCTCTATGATTTATTTCTTGGAAGGAATTGAAATGCTTGTCTCTGAGTTTGTGTCTTTCTTGCAAAGTAACGTAGGATCAGGCTCTGGCCCTAATTAAAAGTAAGTGTCCCTTCTACCCTATGCCTTCTTACAAGCTATCTTCATCCATTTTCTGTTGCTATGACAAAACACCTAACGTAGAGTAATTTTTAAAGAACAGAGAGTCATGACTCACAGCTCTAGAAGGTAAGAAGCTCAAGAGTATGGCACTCATGAGGGCCTCATGCTGCTTCAGCTCGTAACAAAAAGGAGAGGGCAAAGCAGACATGTGGACATGTGGAAGTGAAAAGACAAGAGCAGACTCCCACTTCATAGCAATTCACTCTCACTACAAACCCACTCCTTCCAGAAAAGCCTTAGCTCCCTTCATCCTTCCTAAAACCCTGATCATCTCTCTGAGGTGCTGCATTGGGAACAAATTGTCCAACATGTGAATTCCATGGGACATGTTCAAGCCATGGCAGAAGTCGAGTGGGAACCATAGAAGGAAAAAAAGGAAAAGGAGGCAACTTAGCCAACTGGTGGCCTCGGTAAGAGTTTGGGGGTTCTGTATAAGATCTAGATTGCAGCCTCAAGGAGATGCACAGACCCATGTGATCAAAGACATAGTTATCTGTGACCTGCTCCTGTTTTCCAGATGGAATATGCTCACAGATCCCGCTCAGAGTTTGTTCAGGGAAGTGTGGTAGAGGAAGGATTTCATTGGCAATTTCTGACCAACTTTTAATTTCTTTGCAATTTATTTCCAAATTGCTCCTTCCATGAAGCCAGTCATCTTGTCATGTACACCCATGGTTAAAGGCTGGAAAGATCACCAATCTTTCCAGTATAAAGAGCTATGCACAGATAATGTAGGACAAAGAACACAATTGAATGACCCAGAGTTCAGGGTTTCAATCTCAACATTTCTACATCTTTTTGTGACCTTAATAATTTATTTATTCACCTCTCTGAGCCCCCATTTCTTTACTGAGTTAGTAGTACTTACATCAGGGGTCATCAGGTTTAAATGCATTCATAAAATTGTTAGTTTATAAAACGGACCAGATGTTTAATGTGTGTGGTATGAGTGAAAACTATGGCGAATATTTAAATTTTTTTTTAAATGTGTTACAATGAAAGTCACATTGCCATTAATCCCTTCAAAATACCCTTCCTTGCTTCAAACACACTTGTCCTATCAGCAGTTCTTAAAATCCTCTCTCATGAGCATCTTTAATCTCGTTATGGTAGCTACCTCGATGTCTTGAATTGAATCAAAATGTTTACTTTTCATGATCATTTTGACTTTGAGGAAGAGTCAGAAGGCTCACAGTGTCAAATCTGGTGAAAGGGGCTTTGAAAACTCATTGTAATCTTTTTTTATGAACTTGTCTTTGCATTGTATGGCATTCAGCTCCAGCATTCACCATATTTTTTTAATCACAATTCATAAAGACACTTATGAAAAAAGACTTCCAGAAATACTTCAGAAAGTGGCAAAAATGATGAAATAAGTATGTCTGAAGCTAGAGGGATTTTTAGGGGGATTAAAGACAATTTTTTATTTAAATATTCACCATATATTTTGAGTACCCCTTGTATGTTCAGCAAGTTATCGGTCTCCTACATGAATATTATAACTAGAAAATCATCTAAAGCAGAACTTAAAAGAAAATCAGTATTCTTTTTAAAAGGAGTATTTTAGCTCTTTGTAGTTCTTTACCCTCTTGTACAACTGTTAACTTCTGCTTTGTTATAGAAAAGGAAAACAGTCAGATTTTTATAAGAATCTGTCTTTTTTAAGGCTGATCCTTTCTTTTATGTGGTAGTAATAGGGCAGATACTTATATTTTTATAAAAAAAGTCATTATAACCTTTAAAGAACTATATGTCCTTAAAGATGTAGATGAGACTATCAACTATGTTTTATAAACAAATTTATGATGTCATGTTTTTATAAGATTTATAAAGGACAAAACTGTTACCCTATGAAATGTAACTAACCTGCTATTTGTTTTTATAACCTTGCTTGGTTATTTTTTCTTAGCTTTATGTTATTAAAAAGACAACCCCCTTCTAAATAATATTTACAAACATTTCCTTGTCTGGCACTCAATCTTTTTTAAACAAAAAGTCCAACTGAGTTAAGGTACAGTTAATAAAATCCTCCTGAGTCCTTGTGGTCTCTCTTGTTTTTTTCATCCTGCAACTATCACAAAAGTCTATTGAGGGAAGGCCAACCTGAAAATATTCTTGGGCTACTCTTGTAGCTTAGTGGTAGAACACTTGGCATGAACAAAGATCTGGATTTAATCCCTAGCATGGCATATATATATGGATAGATACATAGATATAGACAGACAGATGGAGTAGAGTAAAAAAAGCATGTAGATAATGACCTGTGTTTTTAGGCTAGCTATAGCCCCATAATAAAAGTTAATTGAAACAGACAGACTACATTAGCTAAGTACTTATTATCTTTATTTCAGGATTTTAAAAAGCAGCAGGTCTAAGAGATGACCATATTTGAAAGTCTCTAGTATATCACAGAATTGATTAAAGGTCTGTCACCACAGATTGGATGTGTTAATTTTGTTTCCCCAAAGGTATCCACATAGCAACTTGGCAGTACACAAGTATTCTAAAAATTCTACCAGTTTTTACAGAAAATAATAATTGTACCCTTACCTAAAATGTTACACCCCATTTTCATTTTAAAGGCTCATAATGCTTTTCCTAAGCTAATAATTTTGTTCATTGCAAACCTGTCATTGTGAATTTGAAAGAAGGCCACAAAAAATGGGTACTTAACTAAAGTAGGTGCTTTTTTGGTTTATTTTATAAACGTGAACCTATTGATTAGAGGGATAATACAGAACCAAGAACCCAAGGAAATGACTCTCAATTACACTGTAATCACAGCTCGATTTTTGATCTGTCAATTACAGTTAATTGAAGGTCATGACCCAGCCCAAGAAGCTCTTGTAGCCTGTGTCTCTCCCCAGTGTGGCCTTTGTCAGGAGCCCTGGCATACAGTGGGGGCCAAGTGAGTGCCCTGAGTTGATCCCACATCTTAGTCACTAGATTTGGATTTGAGTAATGTACATTTCCCTCCCCCAAATTTAGTCCAACTATGAAGAAAAACAAGAGGCAGGATAAAGTTGGGACAAAATGCTATCCTGTAAAAACAGATCTTGATTCCAGTCTCAGTGGCCCACAATTCTCCATAAAATGAGGACAGTGGACTGGATGCCATGTACCAAACTACACAGCAGGGCATGCCCTAAGACACAGTAGTGTCCCCAGTGCAGCAGGCTCTTGCAGAAACTAAAAATGGTTTTTAAGAATGACGGAATTACTGGATTAAGTGCTAGAGTTCAGGAGGATGCCTTCGAATGAGATAATATACCCTTACTTTCTCTGGTGTGTTTTGAGAGTGTAGATTAATGTTTTTAAGCTATGGTATTTTAATACTACATGTCATGCAGTCATTAGGGTACGATTTAAGAGAGCAAATGTCTACAAAGACCCAAAGCTTCTTGGCATTTTATCAATCATTATTTAGAGTTTCCTCTCCTTTTTCCTTCATGTATTTTGCCAGGAACACAAGCATTTGTGTGATGTAATGAGAAAGAAATAAAGAAAGTTTAATCTGCCTCTCTTTCATCCTTATCCACTCAGCACCTTCGTGACAAACCTGAAGCTCTTAATGAATTCCAAGGTTACTACAGAACTTGGAAGGTCTTCGATTCTCATAAGGTGATTACAGAGCCTCACATTTTGCCAAGTCATATGCAAGCGGCTGGAGTGCAAGTTTATTTTATCTTCATTTCATGTCATGTGTGTTCTTTTTTACGAATGTTTCTTTAATGGTCCTGTAAAATACTCCATCAGTCATGTCCCACCCAAGTGACTGTTACGTAAGTGGCCACACAGCAACCTATCTGGCATCTCAGATCCATCTCAGAGAGAGTTCTCTGGTTTATATAATCCAATAAGCAGCAGCCTGTGCACACTGTCAAAAGGATGAGCCTTCCCATTGCGTGTGCATGGTCACAGGGCGGGGTAGGGGATGTTTGGGTTTGTTGCACACTTTACATAAGCACACCTCCTTTCTCCCCTTGAGATGCCTGGGATTCTCAACACACAGAGCTCTCTGCAGACCCAATGAGTGGCAGAGCTCCGACACACACACACCCACACACTTCCCTTAGTGACAGAACTGCGCTAAAGAGCAGAAGTTGGCCACAGCTATGCTGAATATATACTTCTGCTGGAGCCCCACGGTATTTGCTTTTGTTAGATAGTATGTTAGACTAAATATGCTTTTAAAGGTTTCGCTCTTCACATCTTGAAACTGAGGTTGTCAGAGGGGTTTCGGAGGAGAGTAAACCTGCCCTGCCACTGTCCCTTCACCAGCCAGAGACGAACTTCTCCAGCCACCTCCAAGCAGCGAGCGAGCCCAGCTTCCTCGGAATCACTGTGGAGCAGAACCAGTTTTTAAATGTCTTCATCTGGTCCCTCCTACTTTCATGGTTGCTCTGGGGGTGGTGAGAATCGGGACACACTGAAAGCTGCTGGGACAGCTGACTCTTTATTTTCTTGGCTCTATGTGGCTTAACTCTGCAACAGTCCTCCAGACTGTGCAGCAATTTACTTTTGAGAGCAGACACAAAAGGAGACACACAGAAAGGGGCAGGAGCCTTCACTGCTGCCTAGTGAGAGGAGAGGCACACTATAGCCCCCATGTTGATGGACTGCCCTGTGCATCAATGCCACCTCTTCCCTGTTCACCAGCCTGGATTCCTCCTCCCACAGCATGGTGATGGGGTGAGTGTTCCTAAGAGGAAACTGATTTTAAGTGCCCGTCTATTTTCAGAAAGTACCTCCTAGTGCTCTCTCTCCAGAATGCCTTTAGATTTTGTGGATCAGTGCCATGGTCCTCCATGGGAAGGGTGTATGGAGAAGGGAGATAATGATCTCAAAGTGTGGAAATCAGCTATATGATTAGGCCTGCCCTTTGCTGCCCTGAGCACAGCAACAGGGCACATGCTGGAAATCACAGGACAGATCTGGTTTCAGATAAGACTTTCACACCAGTGTCCTGCATCATAATGGACTGTGATGTGTGGTTAGTGGCCACCTTATGGAGGTGGTCAAGCAAGTTCTGAATGGTCACTTGGTTCAGCAGTTAAGCAAAGGATTCCACTGTTGAAAGAAACGGGGTATTGAAGAAGGCTGGTCCGCCCTCCTCCCTAGTCCTGCCTCTGCTCATGAAGAATGAAACAGGTATTCAGCTCTCCCCTCCCACTGCTCTGCGGGAGAGATGTCTTCCGATCATCCTGGATTAAAGCTGGCATCTTTGGTGCCATATTCTAACAGAAAGTGGAGTCATTGCATATTAAGAAAGACCAGGCCATGCCCTGCTTTCTTTTGTCACACTGTACCAACTCAAAGCAGGTCTTTCCCCACTTTTCTCGTGAAACTTTTGCTTTCTTTGTCAGAGGGCCAAGTCCTTGCCACTCTTCTCATCCTGACACAGAAGCACTGAGGCCTCACAGGGAGACAAGCCGAGGGCAGCCTGGGAGCCACCATCAGTGGAAGGCGACCTCTCTACTGGCTGCCTTTCTGCTGACCCCAGCCACAGGTAAGCGCAGCAGACTGAATTTTTCCAGGTTGCAGAGGGATGAGATCCTTTGGTCCTGAGAGGCCTCATCTGCCTTCCAGGTTTGAACCGTGTTCTCAAAGCTCTCCTTTAACAAAGCCAAAATAGAATAGTGTTTCCATCAACCCAACCATTATGCAAGTTGTTTCTTCATTTACCACTCAGCTGTCGTACCTTGGATACACAATCAAATCCCCTAAAAACCCCAGAAGCTTCTCTCAGATAGATATAGTGCCATAGTTATAGAGAGTGATCTAAATGAAACAGGGGCTTTCTCTACCATTGCTAAACATAAGCAGAATTTTATGAGCATATGTACACTCCCTACAGGAAAGAATTGAAGGTTTTTTCCTAGGAAATAGTGAGGTATAATATATAGAAATTTAAGACTCATCATATGATATATGATTTATAATGTCTCCTTTAACTCTAAGGTTCTAAGACTCGGTACAGTGTGATGTTTACTTTTAGCCTTCTTTAACTCAATTTTCATCTTTTGAGTTTACAAAGGCAATGAAAAATTCTGCAAATTCATGTGCTACTCCAGAATAGATTTTATCTCTTGGTACCTCTACCTACCTAATCGGTCAAGGAGAATTCTTTGTAGACTACTGTAGAAAGTGGAAGTTCCAAATAATCCCTTGGAACAAATCATTAGCACACCAATCAGACTAACTTTGGTAAGTATTGCACCCTGAAGTTCCTAGGTGTTACCAATAAACAATAAACAATAACTCTTTGTATATTTTACAGAAAGTTCTTCCTTGCCTAAAAATCATTCTATGAAGTTCTGTCTCTCAAGCTCTTTCTTTCCTGCTGCTTCTGATACCAGTACAATCAGGAAACAATGGAAGTGCTCCCTGAAAAACCAGTTCTCACTGAGCTTTGCAGACCAATGAGAATGGAGATTAACTCAAATAAACTTTGGAATGCCAGCCAAACCCTGAAACTTGTCAGCAGTTCACCCACTGAGAGTGGTTATGATTTTCCAGTAGTACATTATCCTGAGATGACCTGCCTGAAAGCCAGTGCAGGGTGACACATGACATCAAGTGTTCGATGTAGATCCCCCTGGCAGAATGTTCCATCAGACTCTCCACATTCTGTAGCTGCCACAGTTGTTGGTAGGAAACAGTGCCTCACAATCTCCAGCAAAACATACAACTTCATTCCTCCAGGAAGGAATTCTCATTGGCATTCATGGACTTGATTCTAGGTTGGAAAACAGGAAACCTAAAAGAACCTGTTTCTTTTGACTTCAAGAATAGTTCTGACATTGATTTCACCTACGTAGGATAACCATTTTATACTTTATTTTGTTACTGAAGATATACAGAAGTGTCTCTATTTCATCCAAAGTTGAAACTGAATGTTCTAACTAATTGACTTTCTCTTTCTCCCAACAAACATTAATTCAGTACTCCACCTCACTTGACTTTTCAGATAGGTCTTTTATAGCACCTTGACTTATAGTCTTGTATATGGAAAGGTTATGTCAGCATTTACATTATGAAGCTGTGTTTTTGTGGGTTTATAACTAAGCCATAAAAAAGTAATTCTAGCTGAAAGTTGGAATGCCAAGTTTCTCCTTGAAACATAAGTTTGCCCCTGGATGTACACCACATATGCACATGCATGTATACACACACACACACACACACACACACCACACCCCAGAATTCAACAACTACTGTTTTGTAAAATGCATTCGCTCAATGTTGTTGGTCTGTTGAGAATGAATTGAATAGAAGTCAAGGCTATGTAATGAAAGCCAACAGAGCTGTCATCCGCTGGTAGTGACTTATATCCTCACATCTATTTTAGTAGATTTGAAAGTTAATTTAATGACAAAAGAATTGATTGTATAGTTTTCACAGTTAAAATAGAAGGACATAAAGATGAATTAAAACCTCCACAACACGAGTTGCTTTTTCTTAGCCAGAAATGTTTGCAACTTTCTTCCATACAGGATGGTATATTCTCTGAATTTCTTCGAAGATGTAATCTAACGTCCTCAAACACATTTATTACAATTGATCATCTACATAGCAACAGACAGGGCTGGGCTCATAAACCAGACCTGGCGCTAGATCTGGTAAGTCATTAAGCAAACTTATGCCTCTGTCATACAAGTTTTGTGTGCCTGCTGCCTGCCTATAAAAGGGAAATAGAATTTCTGGTAAACAAATTACTTCCTCAGACATGTGAAACTGTTGCCTTCAATTCACATCTCAAACATTTTTTGAATTTCTTAACTCTTTCCAAATACCTAGATAAAGTTTTCACATTTTTCTTTAAAATTATTATATTTACATGATCATTAAATCTTTTAGCAAATGAGAAAAATAGTGATGCTCTCACAGTGAAAAGATACTGAGAATTAGAAGGGAGAGGACAAAACTTTGAGATAACTGAAACAATAAAGTCTAATCTTATCAAAGAGAAAACGCAATTGGTGTGGAAAATCTATTAGTCACCACTACATCACTTATACATCCCAATAGGATTCAAGAAAGTAATTTAATAGACACTGGAAGTTGTAGTGCATAAAACTGTTTTAACGGGTGACAAAACATACCTGAGAGGTGTGTTTATGGTTCTAGGTCACCTGGTTCATATCCTAGCTCTAACTACCTAGCCCTTACTAGCTGCATGACCTTGCAATAGCTACTCAACCTCCTTGTGCCTTAGCTTTCTCATCTGGAAAGCAGAGAAATAATATCTTCCCTGTAGAGAAGTTTTGGAGTTTTGACGAGTTCATGAAATAAAAATCCTATCAATCCCTGGTACAGGACAAGTGCCTACAAATATTAACAATTACAATGCGACCAAACTCAGAAGAAAATTCTACAGGAAAGTAGTAACATTGTTTAGTGTATCAAAATTATATATTGCCCTCCAATTGTGGCTCTTTACATTCAAGAAATTCTAACAAGCAGAAAACCTATTGCTTAGGAGAAAATGAATAAGAATAGCATTGGCTTACTTGTTATTTACCTAATAAAATAAAGCCTCTTGAAAAAATACCAAATTATGAAGCATTTAACATCCTTGATTGGCTCTGCTGGAGAAAATCTATAAAACCACATGTGTTACACGGTGAGGTTTGTTTTGTTTTGTTGTGTTGTGTTGTTTTTTGCTTTTGTGGTACTGGAATTGAACCCAAGGCTTTCACACTGAGCTCCATCCCCAACCCTTTTTAAATTTTGAGACAGGGTCTTGTGAAGTTGCTAAATGGCCCTGGCTGGACTCAGATTTGAGACCCTCTTGCCTCAGTTTCCCAGAGTGCTGGGATTACAGACATGCAGCACCCCACCTGTCTACATGGTGCACTTTTATGTGAAGATAAGGAGTGACAAATTTATCTCAAATTCTGAATATTGGCTAAAAGAATGGATGAAACAGAAGCCTTAGGTATTCTCTTAAAATAAAAAAGCTGGTTTTATTTCTGGAGAAGTGAGGAAGGATGAAGTTACTTGATCCTTTTATATATCATCCTGGTTACATTAGAAAATTGCTTTCTCTCCTCTGGGCAGTGAGAAGGAAGAAATCCAGGGCTTCATAATTTAGTAAGAGAGAATTCAAGATGATGCCAGTGACATCCAACCTTGAAGTAGCCTGAGACATGAGTTTACTTCTCCCTTTACTGTGGTTTGATCTGATTTTGATTAACTCAAAAGTATACAGCAAGACAAGACAAAAAGTAATTTGATTAAAATGATCCCTGCTGGAAAAAAAGACCTCTATTTTTCAGAGTACCCTGAAGATATATATAGATTAATTATCACCTTCATAACTCCACCAACAGAGCTTCTGGACACAGAAAGACAAATCTTACCCCTCTATCCACCCATATTTTCCTGTCATTCCAGAGTGAAATTTTTTGGGTGTTGTCAATAACCACCGGAGGGGAGGTTCTGTATGTCCACTTCAAACAAAGAGAACTTCCAAGGAAGAGAGACACCTTTGATGGATGTATTTATCACCAGTCCTACTGCTGTAGCATAAGTTCACTCCCCACTTGAGCTACATACACTCCACCAATGGCAAAAAGAGGTGAACTTCTGTGACTTTCTTTGCAATTTTTAAGCTTGTTGCATTATTAAAGCTGTGGTTGCCTTTCTCCACCTCTTACTCAATTTCATTGCACACTTTAGGGATTATTCAGTCCTTGCTCCTTCTATACATGCTATTAGAAAATAAGAAAATTGCAATTAAAGAATTTAGGTTCCATTGGAGGCCAGAGCACAGCGATGAAATAAATTCTACCCCAGGAGAACAGTTAGGATACCTCACTACGTCTCCTTAAATATCAGATATACTGTACCTAATACCTTAGAACAGGAAGGCAAAGTGTCTCCAACATTGCAGGTCTTTCTCCATTTGATCTTATGTCTGTATCAGCAAGCTTCTATCTTTATTTTGTTTCAGCAATAAATGATGCTAGTTTGTCGATGCATTCATTGAGCCTGTTTTAGAGACAATGCCTCCCCTAATTTGAATTCATCTGATCCCTTAACTGATCATATAAGAAGAAGACAGACTTCCTAGAAGTTTGGTTTTACAGCCCGTGGTCTCCGGACCTGCTTGAGGATCAACCAGACGTAAGGCTTTTACATGTGAAGGAGAAGAATCTCAGCCCTTACCCAGAACCTCCTGAACCAGAATCTGCATTTTAATAAGATCTAATGTGGTTCATATGCACATTAAAGCACCAGATAAGTAGAACCTCTCCTGGAATCCATTATAAGAGGTTTCCCAATGCTGCTTTCAACAACAAATCAAGAACATTTTAATGAAATTTAACAAGAAAAGATTTTAAAGAATTTTAAGTCTACAATATGTGTTAGTTTTTAAAAATTTCTTAATAATTTTGATAGCCATGGTGTAGAGATTCCATGGAATATGTAAACCCAGAATTTTAAGCATTTCTTTACATATAAATTATTCTTTATTTTGAGCATTACTGATAGAAAACTGAAATATACAGATATTTCTTTTTTTAATTAATTAAGTTTGTTGGTACATTTTAGATATACATAATGATCACATTTATTTTAGGGAATTTCTACCTGTGCATGATATATATCTAGATTTTTCTTTTTTCTCCATTCTCTTCCTCTCCCCTCATCCCCTCTTTCCCTCCTTATTTACAAAAGCTTTGTTTCCATTTTCCTTCTTTTTTCATTTTTTCTTTCCCCTTCTTTCTTTTCCCCTCCCCTCTCTAGTTCTCCTTCCCATTTGAACATATTTATCCTATTTCACAATATCTATTGTATGTTTTGGTCCTTATTTACACTTTTTAGTTTCTCACACCAGAGACACCATGCAATATTTGAACATGTGTGTCTGATTTATTTCACTGAAAAGTATGTTCTCAAGGGGCATCCATTTACCTAGAAATGTCTCAAGTTTATCCTTCTTTATGGCAAAGTAGTACTCCATTATACAGAAGAACCACATCTTCTTTATCCATTCATGGGTTGATGGCCATATGGGCTGTTTCCAAGATTTAGCTATTACAAATTATGCCACTATAAACATGGGTGTGTATATATTGCTGTGAAATGATGCTTTTAATTCTTTCGGGAAGATACCAGGAAGAGGTATAGCTGGGTCAAATAGAACCTCTAGTTTTAGTTTTTCAAGAAATCTCCACATTGATTTCCACAGTGGTTGCACCAGTCTACACTCCCACCAACAATGAAGCAGGGTTCCTTTTTCCCTACAACCCCACCAGTATTTGTTATTGGTTTATTTCTTGATAGCAGCCATTCTTTCTGGGATGAGGTGGAATCTCAGCATTGTTTTAATTTACACTTCTTGAATGACCAATGATGTTGAACATTTTTTCATATACTTATTTGCTGTTTGTACTTCATCATTTGCGAAGTGTGTATGCATTTCAGATGCCCATTTTTGGATTGGGTCTTTAAATTTGGGGAATCTGATTTTTTTTTTTGAATTCTTTATATATTCTAGATATAAGTCCTTTGTCTGAGAAATGGCTGGCAAGAATTTTTTCCCATTCTGTGAGTTATCTTTTCACCTGTTTAATGATTTCTTTTACTTGCAAAAGCTTTTTAGTAAGACGAGACCCCAGTTTTTGATTCTTTGTAATATTTCCTATGTTTTTGGGGTTTTGTTCATAAAGTCGTTGCCTATATTTATGTCTTCAAGAGTTCTACCTATTCTCTCTTCCAGCAGGTTTATTGTTTCTGTTTTTTTATTTAGATATTTCATCCATTTTGATTTTAATTTTAGTGCATGGTGAGAAACATAGGTCTAGTTTTAGTCTTCGGCATATGGAAAGCCAGTTTTTCCAGCACCATTTATTAAAAAGGCTATCTTTCTTCCAGAGAAGGTGTTTGGCCCTTTTGTTGAAGATATTTCTTAATTGAGCATCTTTCTTAAAAGCCCTTTATGCAAATGTTTTAAATACATTAAAGATTGATAATAGCTAAAGTCAATATTCTATTACGTTGCAAATTAACTAGCAAATGGAGACTTTTAGATTGTTTTATAAGGAATGGATGTATTTATAAAACCTAGTGTGGTTTTATTTTGCATTTTTCACATGTTCATAACTCACTTATTCAATGTATGCTAGTGTCATTCAAGTCATGGGAAAAATCAGTAAGGACCAATGGAGACAAAAAAAATCTTTCCCCCACACTACAGGAGGGGAGACTGAAAATTAAAAAGAAAAAGGTGTGGTGTGTTTGAGTATGATATGTACTGTGGAGACGAGGAAACAAATCACTGGAGAAGAAGGGTTCTGTGATTTTGGCCAGAGCCTCATGAAGAAAGAATCCGTTCATCAAAAGACCTCAAAGAAGTGACACATATGAAATCATTTGTACTCCCAATTGAATCCTACAGGGGGGCATAAAGGATAATCATTCAGCAGTCAGAGAAGCTGTGCCTCGTAGAGAAGTCATCGCACTTACAACCACAGTACCTGATAGAGATGGAATGGAGGCCAACCACTCAGATGAGACCAGCTTGATCAATCCCTCAATGTAGAAAATAGCTAACATTTATCAGAGGCCTCTGTGTACCAAGCACTGTATTTGTTAGTTTAAGACTACTGTATTTAATGTTACAGCAATAGGTAAGATTTTCCTGTTTTATAAACAGCTGTGAGAGGAACCATAACTTGCCCCAAGTCACACCACCCCTGAGCCAAAGCCAGGATTTGAACCCTTGCTCTCTGACCACAGTGTCTGAGTTTGGCTCAGTGCTTTCTGACACACAGGGAAGATTTCCTATGGCCATCTGAGCAACTACAGTAATCACATTGCTAATTTTACCAACTCCAAGGGATACCTGTGGAGAACAACTACGACTTTTGAGATAGTCTCCTTAAATATTGGTTATTGCCCAATTTTCACAGTAGCCACTTAAGGCTCAGTCATTAAGAAATGAAAAAAATACCTTCAGCAACATTCCTGATAATGGTAAAAGTCCTACACTGGCACTGGCAGTAATTTAACAACTTTAATGTGAAGTGCATCCCTCAGGTAGGCTTCAATCTGCCCTTTCATTTAGATCTCTTTTCCAGTGTGCTTTAGTCTTTGTGTGAATTAGGTACTTCAACAGACAGCTCAGGAAGTTGTCCTGATGGGATCAGCCCCACCAAGGCCCAGACCCAACTTAGAGCTGCTTATTCAATTGAACAGCACAAGCTGCTGCCAAGGTCACTTAATCCAAAACCATAAGCATCTCAACCTCTGCCTCCTCAGTGGCAACAGCCACAGGGGTTTTGGAACCAGGTTCACACTGAATGGGTATATGAACCTATAAAACCTGTAACATTTCCAACTTCAAACAATGTGCTTCCCTGTGGGTGTGGGAGCTGTTTCTTCAGTGATTTCCTGGAGAGATAGGCAACAAAATCCAGAAACCTCATTGCCACATGGGTTGAGCTTTCGCCAGAGAGAGAGGGTAGACAAGCAGGAGCAAGAAGACTCTTTTCCCTGTTTTCACTAAGACAGGCACTGCCAATCTAGACTGTCTCCTAGTTTTATAAATAAAGTTTTATTGGAACATGGGTGTGCCCATCCATTCACTTATTGTCTGTGGCTGCTTCTGTTTTACAACAGCAGGGTTAGGCAAAAGTTTGCCCACTCTTGCCCTCAAGGACTCCTCTGAGACAACAGCTATCTGTAAAACTCTGTGCAGAACCAAGCAATTAGCTATGTTTTCTTATAAAGATGTAGCCAGCTTGGTTGTGAAACTTTTGTGTTTGTTTTCCTTTATTCCTTCCTCAAGGTACCTCAAAATCCAGCTGTTTCATTAATTCTTTGTAATATTTTTAAGTCTAAATTTCATTAATGTCTGCTCTGGTCTTTATAATTTTCTTCCTTTTATTAACTTTGCATGTGGATTTGGTTTTGGTTTTCTAGGATCTTGGGGTGCATTATTAGATTGTTTATTTGGGCTCACTCTTTTTCTGATGTGGGAATTCACACCTATAAATTTCCCTCTTTTGGATGTTTCATTTTGTCCCATAGGTTCTGGTATGTTGTGCTGGCATTATTGCTTGATTCTAAAAACTGTCTAATTTCTTCCTTGATTTCTTCTGTGACTCACTGATTATTCAAGAGTATATTATATATTTAATTTCCATGTGTTTGCTTTATTTCTGTGATTTCTTTTGCCATTGATTTCTAGTTTTAATGCATTATTATCTGATAACATGCATGGGATAGTTTCAATTCTTTTGCATTTACTTAAGTGTACTTTATGGACTAGTATATGTCTATTTTGGAGAAAAGTCCATATACTGCTGTGAAGAATGTGTATTCTATCCTTGGGGGAACACTCTATAGATATCTATTAAGTCCATTTGTTCAAAGATGTGGTTCAACTCTGATATTTCTTTGGCTATTTTTTGTCTAGTTCATCTATCTGTTTGTGACAGTGGGATACTGAGTGGTTCCCCACTATAATTATGTGGATGTTTATCTGATCTTTTATATCCAGTAGTGTTTATTTATTGAAGTTGAATGCATAGATGTTCTGTGCATGTATGCTAATAATTGTTATTTCTTCCCCTTGAATTGTTCCTTTAACAATTATGTAGTGACCTTCTTTACCTCTTCTGATCAGTTTTGGCTTGAAATTCACTTTATCTGAAAATAGGATAGCTACTTCTGACTGTTTGGGGGTTCCTATTGCATAGATTATTATTTTCTATTGATTTTTTGTCTGTAATTCTTTGGGGGTTTTTTCTTTTAAATTCTTTCACTGGTACATTTTAGGTGTACAATATGTTTACATTTATCATTGGGTGCTTGTTCCCATACATGATGAATCTTGGTTCTTATGTTTTTCCCCATTACCTGTGCATCCTTCATCCCCTCCACCCTTCCCTATTTACATATATTTCATTTCCATTTTTTTCTTTTCTCATAATTTTTCCTTTCCCTTCTTTCCTTTCCCCTTCCCCTCCCATCACCCCTACACCTTTGGACCTTTTAATATTTTGAATTATCAATTATTTGTTTTAATCATTTTAATCCTTATTTACACTTTCAGTTTCTCACACTAGAGAAACTATTCGGTATTTACATATGTGTGTCCTATTTATTTTACTTAAGAGTATGGCCTCAATATGCATCCATTTAGCTATAAATGTTTCTAGTTTCTCATTCTCTATGGTTGAGTAGTACTCCATTTTATAAAAAAACACATCTTCTTTATCCAGTTTCCAGTTGATGGACACTTGGGCTGTTTCCAAGCTTTAGCTATTACAAACTGTGCTGCTATAAACATGGGTGCACATATATACATGGCTGGGGGTATCACAATCCCCAACTTGAAACTATACTACAAAGCTACTGTGATAAAAACAGCATGGTACTGGCAAAGAAACAGACCCAAAGATCAGTGGAATAGATTAGAAGATGCAGAAACAACTCCAGACATACTCATCCACCTCATCTTTGACAAAGGAGCCAACCACCCTCACTGGAGGAAAGATAGCCTATTTAATAAATGGTGTTGGAAAAACTGGATTTCAACCTGCCAAAGATTAAAACTAGACCCATACCCATCACCATGCACTAAACTAAGATGTAAGTGGATTAAAGATGTAAATATTAAGACAGAAACACTAAACTTGCTGGAAGATAAGTTAGGTAGATCTCTTGAGTACATTGGCATAGGAAAAGACTTTATGAACAAAAGCTCAGTAGCACAGGAACTTCCACAAAGAATCAACAACTGGAATCTCATCTTATTAAAAAGCTTCTGCACTACAAGAGAAACCACCAACAGAGCTAAGAGACAACCTACAATGTGGGAAAAAATTTTAGCAGCTGTACCTCAGGCAAAGGACTACTATGTAGAATATATAAAGAATTGAAAAAAATCAGACCCCCCAAATTCAAAGACCCAATTCAAAAATGGGCATTTGAAACGAACAGACATTTCTCAGACAAAGAAGTAAAAGCAGCAAATAAATTCTTTGGTTTTTAGTCTAACATTTCTTTTTGCATTAAATGTATTTCTTGTGTACAGCACACCATTCGGTTCTGTTTCTTGATCCATCCTGCCCAGATGTTTCTTTCTCACTGGGGAATTGAGACCATTCACATCCACAGTAATTACTGACAGGAACTGACTTACTCCTGTCTTTGCATTGTTTTCCTGTTGATCATTCCATTTTTTCCCTTCTTCTGAGCTCCTCACCTTGCCTTATATATAAATTCAATTAGATTTTTTGGCATTGTTGGCTTCACTGTCTCTTTCTAGGATATCCTTGAGGACATTTTGGAATGTTGGTTTGGTGGTCATGAATTTTTTAAGGTGCTCTTTGTCATGTGGTACCTCAGTTCATGAACACTTTTGTTTGAGGAACAATTTGTTTCTCAAACAAAAGTCTTTTGCAAAATTTTGTTTTTATTTCAAAACTCTGCATCAGGTGATGAACACAACCACAGCCATCTTTCCCACACACAAAAAGAACGCGGTCATCTTATCCAGAATCCTGGAACAAACTAAGTTTATGAACTGAGGTACTAATGTACCTTATTTCTCCCTCAATTTTGAAGGGGAGGTTTGATATATATAAAAACTGATATATCAATCCAGGACATATCAGTCTGGGTTGAAAGTTGTTTTCTCTTAGGAATTGAAATACTTCAGTGCAAATTTGCCTGGCCTTTAAGGCTGTCTTGAGAAGTCTGATGTATATCTAATGGGTTTACTTTTATAAGTGATTTGTTGCTCTTCTCTAATAGCTTTTAAGATTCTGTCCTTGTGTTGGACTCCTGGGACTTTGGGTGTGATGTGCTGTGAAGAAGTCCTTTTTGGTCATGTCTGCATGCCTCACTTTATCTATGTGTTAAATTCCTTCCCCATATTTGGAAAGTTTTCTGTTATTGCTTTAGGGATGTTTCTGTGCCATTTGTAGTGTCTTCTGATTGTCACTAATTCAAATTAAGATTAGATTCATCTTCTTTGAGTCATCTACCAGCTATTGGGTCCATTTTTCAAGCTATCTTGTTGTTTTTAAGGTAGCTCTGAGTACAAAGTCACAGGCATCATCTCTGTCTTCTATTTCTGACACTCTGTCCTTTTGTTGGTCATTTCAGTTGCTCAGACTTTACATTGAATATTTTTCCTTGGATTTCTGATTGATATCTTTTCATGGATTCCAATTCTTTGCTAAACTGCCCATTCATATTTTGCATTATTCTGTTGATCTCAATTAGTTTTTATCAGTGTTTTCTGCAAACTTGCTGATTGTCTTGTTTATTAAGCCCATTGAATGTTTTATTATTTTATCTGTGTGCTTGCCAAGCACCTTATTCACCTGCTTTTTAAAAATCTCCTCTTTTATTGCTTCAAATAATTCAGTTGTGTGGCTTTTGATTTCCTAACCATTGATGCCTCACAGCTTTGAGGGAATTGGAAGTTTTTGGAGACATTTTGTTAACTTTTCTTCTCATGTGTGTATGCACATGTATGTGTGTGTTCTGTATGTATGTGTGTGTGTTGTGTGTGTATGTATGTGCACACATACTCTGAGGTTTTGGATTTGAATATGTTGGAAAGACTTTGTTCTTAGTATGGAGATCTCTTTAGTTAGTGTCTACTTTTTAGTGATGCACTCTGTCATGGCTAATCATAGGTCTTTCCCTCTGTTCCAAGTTCCAATTCCCTCTGTTAATTTGGGAAGGGAGGGTACAGTGTAATTGGGATAAAACTCAGGTCTATCGGAATGGAGCACAGTATTCTTAATGGTAAAAAGATAATCCAGGTACTACCATGTAGAGAAAACCAATTAATAGCAGCAACTACACCACCTGGCAATAGCAAGAAAATCAGCAACAATAGCAGCATCAAAGACAGACTGGATATTGATATATAAGAACCAATAATGTATCACCTTTAACCCTAGAAAACAGATCTATAATTATAGTATAATGCAAAGACACAACAAATATTGACATACAGTAAATATCTATTAAGTATAACAACTATACCTCCACCAACAATGGAAAAAATGAACAAAAATATCTAAAAGTTAATAAAACTTAATGGTTATACTAGTAAAAATAGAGGAGGTAAGAAATAGGAAAATTAAAGAATAAAACATGAAAATGAAGAGAGAAAAATGAGACAAAGGATCCTAGAAAGGAGTGAAAGGAAATTAATAGAACTAGACAAAGTAACAGGAAAAGACAAACAAGAAAAAGAATAAAAAAGAAAAAAACAGAATGAAGAAATACGGAAAAAGGAAAAAAACTCAAACCCCAAAGAATCAATTAAAAGAAAAGAAAAAGAATGAATGAGTCCAAAAAATCCCTTTCTGTTTTTGAGTAATTCTTCTTTCCAGGGTCTGCAGTCTCAGAATCCAGCAGATGTGGAGAGTGAGCAATGAGTCCCAGCTGATACCTAATTTGTTTGCACATTCACATTTTTGTGTGTGAATGCTGAATCCTGTCCCACCTTTCCTGCAGGGCATGGGTAGTCAATGGTGTCTACCCTAATAGTATCGTCACCCTGGCAGCTCCCACTTTCTAAATCTCTCTGTTCACCCCAAGTTATGGTTTTCTCAACCTGGCTCCACAGGCTCCAGGGGCTGCTCTGTCCATGTACACCAGGTTGTGGCAACTGTCCAAGCCCAGTGGAATCTTTGTTCACTGGTAGATGGGAAAATCAAACAGACCACTGATCTCTGTGCTTGATATAGGCAGTGGGATGGGGGTTCAAGCAGACTGCTGAACTTAATGCCAGATTTTCACACTCAGCAGCCTCTGAAACCCCCACACCTGGTGGTCAGCCTTACCACAGAGGGCAGGGCCCCCACATCCCTCCTGGCTGAGCTTGCACTTCTCAGGAGATCCATGTCCATCCTTCTCCCACTCTGCAACTATCTCCCATGGCTGTCTCCTACCCAGTCCCATGGCAATGTGACCCCAGCAATCCTGGAATATACCTGTTCTGCTGTTGCTCTGTGACTCAGTCCCAGGTAATTAATCCCTTCCCCAAATGGCCCCCGATTGAACCCTCAGATACAGCTGGAATGCACTGGTCTCCCCCACTCCTCCCCAACCCCTGAGATTGATGAGGAATGGGGTACACATTACAGAAAGCTGCCATGACTAAGGAACTTTCAGAGATGAACACTGGGGTTGGTAGTGTAGCTCAATAGCAGAGCACTTGCTTAGCATATATAAAACCCTAGGTTCAATCAGCACAAACAACAAACAAACAAATAAATAAATAATTCACGTTGCAGGTCTTTCCCCACACCCTGTTGAAGAAAGAGTACAAAGAAGAAGAAAAAAACAACAAAACAGTTTAACCTTGATCAGAGCTGTCAGTCTCCTGAAAACCAAAGATGAAAGAAGTCCTACAGGTGTATCGCAGCCTTGGCCTTCGCATTGTCTTATCTTCTTTCTGTAGCTTTTGCCTAAGATGATCTAGATCAAATTTGATCAGAGCATGAGTGATTGACCCTCTCAGGAACAATTTGGTGGAGTCCATCTGGCAAAAGGCCAAAGTGGCCTGGAACTTCTCAGTCAATCTCAGTCCTGAGTGATCTTGGAACAAAACTGTGGAAGAAATATCACCTTGGTTCCTTTTTCAAGTTCTCCACCAGGCTCTTAACCCAAAATGAATTATCGCAACCCAACTCTTTGGAGAACAACTTAAAAATTCTTTGTTATCCATTCAACTTTTTAGGTGCAGATGACCCCAAAAACAATCATGATCAGATTTAGGAAATAAAGATTGAAAAAAACGGTAGCCTGTTATACAGAAATGGGGACTGTGCCTTTTTTAACAGTGACTGCTTTTTCCCTACCCTTCTCATCTTCTCTCTTTCATGCTTGGGGAAGTTTGTTTGAGACTTTGGAAAGTGAAATGAAACTTAAACATCTCTAAAATGTTGTAATCCTTTGATTTAGCCCAGAGAACTTTCTCTTTCAGTTAAATCCTGTAGAGCAACTCTACTTTTGCAAATAGAAACATTCACAGATCACTGCCTTAGCTTGCCTTGAAGTACCAATCTTAAAGAAGCTATAAACCTTTTAATTAATGAATTAAAGCATTTCTTTGGTGTTACTATCAATGCTATACATCTGCTCCAGTTACAAAAGAAAAGTAGCAATAATTACTTGGAACAGTAGAAAAAGTCTGAAAATGTGTAATGCATTTGGAAACAAATGTAAGCCATTGAACCTTGCTCTGACTGTGCAATTAAAATCTACTAAAGGTCAAATAAGATTTGGAAAAATATGAGATTAGATTTCCTTGAGATTATGCATAGGCTAAACAAAATTTTTAAAACCCATGCAAATCAAGCAAGAAAAACCAAGGGACTATTTTAATTTTGTTATTAGCAATAACTAGCTCTGTGGTTTGGGGGCATTAGAATTACCTTCTAGAGTTCTACTTCAGGACCTAAATATCTGCATAAAAATACACTGATGGCCTCTAAATAGTGCCATTTTTACCTAGATATGTGAATAATAAGTATTAATAAAATTGCAGACATATCTTATTGAAAGTAAAAGTAAAACAAATGCAAAATCTCCTAGATTTTATTTTAAAACTACTTATTTACATGTCTCAGAGATCTTTCCAGTGTATCCAAATCTGTTCTAAGTTTCAGAAATATATTCTTATCAAAACCAGTGTTAAATGTAGCAGAGAAAAATTTATCATCCCAATGACTTATTATTAAATACAAAATTTCCCAAAACAACAATATTGTTATAGCTTCAGATACTTCTGTATGTAATGAGAAATATTTTATAAAAGATCTTTAAAAATTATTGTTTTGTCTATAATTCTGACCCCTATAATTTGAAGAGAACATCCATAGTAATTAACCACAGAAATATCTAATATTTCATAATGTTTTATTTCTGTGAAAGATCTTCAAGAAGACTAGATTCCCAGAATCACAGAGATCTGGTCCCACTCTGCTATTTTAGACTGTGCAGTGAGATTCACTGTGTCTTGCCAATATGGCCCTGTAGAGGGGGGGTCAGGTACTCACTTTAGGCTCTCTCTGTATGTTAGTCCTACTAACACCTGGCTACAAGGACCACAGATTTGGCTTCCTGATAAGGGCAGCAATGGAGACTTGTTCACTCTTCAGCAACACCTGATATGGCATTTCAACCTGCAGAGAAACCCTACGTTTCTGAGACAGGCAGAAGTTTGGTGGTACTGTTGACTATCTCATCTTGCTGGCATATAAGTGACGTCCTTTGCCTGTACATCACTGCTCCTTTTTTTTCTGAGCTTTCTCATTGAACACTCCATATGGTGTCCTCTTAGAACCCTTGGCCCTAGACACACAAAATTAGAAGGAATCTCCCAGGTGTTGTTTACCTCAGAGTTTGTCATACTTTTTGTGGAGAGAGGCTCTGCTTGAAATATCTTGGGAAGGTTGAAAGCAATGATGACTACAATGATAGAAAAAAAAGTCATTCTTTTCTTTGAACTCTAAACACTTCAAACTCAAAACACTTCTTTCTTCTGCTCACTTGCATTAAGCATTCATTTATCTCCAAAGTCTTAAGTGCTTTTTCATGTACAGCTATACTGGATTAAACAAGGTAAGCTGTTATCCAAAGATTTAGCATTTGTAGTTTCATCAATAGTAAGTAACCTTGAAGGGACGGAGTTTGAGTTGGTCATGATGCAAACGTACTGAGCTCAGCGTCCATAGCTCAGTTTAGATATATTTTCTTCTTCTTGTTCAAACAGTAAAAACCATGAAGTGCTTTCCTTGTGGAAAAAAATAGTCCTCAAAAGAGAAAGAGTTGTTAGTACTAGAAGCGCCAGTGAAAGAGAATATGAAAGAATCTTAAAAAGTTATGGATCTTGGAATATATAAAAAGTTTTATTGGGGCAATAATTTGTTATTGTGATGTTCATAAATTTGAAAATTTACAAAGCCTTGAGATGTGTCTCTCTTGAATTTAAAGACTTTATTGTAAAGCTAGGATTTTGTAATAATCATAATATTATGCCACAAGCAAACTATTTATGAGACTGGAAATATAGGAAACCAAGCATAACCAATTCAGTCACCAGATCAGCAAAGAGAACAAGTCACAAAAATAAATGTTTCATGAGGAAATGACATAGAGATAGACTACCAATTCAGTCTTCATTCTGCTTTGGCTTGATTTTCTCTCCCCACAAGGTTTTGGAATATTGTATGTTAACACTGGTGAAAAGAATGGATTTTGAGTGCTTGGCATCAAAGGTGATTCTTACACATTTTGACATATATTTTGCTACATCTATAGGACTTAAAACCATTTTTAAGTAAAAGAAAATTGCACTTTGAAATATTGTTTCAATATTTCAATCCAACTGGTTTCTTTTCTTTGCCTTGAGTGGTTCCTGAGCTCCTTATCTTTATTGTGTACTACCAAAAGAGCAACTGTCTTTAGATACCAGATGTGCAGGGCTTTATCAAGCTCAATGGTAAGTCTCAGTTCTGAAAGGTTCAGCAGACAGTTACAGCTGAAGGTAAAGAATGGTGAAATTCTTTGGGGAATGGAGAACATTTCATTACTCTCTGGCCATGGCTGGCCAATATAAACCTTTTTTGTGAGCGGCACCCATCTGGCCTTTATAGACCGGCACTAAATTTCCCATAAGCAATGTCGTCCATCTGGCTTTTACGAACGTATGATGTACTTGCTTCAACTCAAATGGCAACATCTGTCTCTGGAGATACACCAAAGGCAGTCCTTAAAGATGTGTCTTCCTATCTCTATGAATCACATTATGGGTGACCTGGCCGGTAAAGGTAATTGGTGGGAATGTTACATTGCCACCCCCAGGCCTCACATCACCATCCACACTTATTTCAATGTCTTCTCTTAACCATCACAAATGCTCCAGAAATATATAATATTTAATGGCTCTGTGTGTTTGTGTGTGTGTGCGTGTGTGTGTATGTATGTGTGTGTGTGTGTATAAAGGAAATCTTTATTATTTTTTCACCTATTTAATGATGGCTCAACTCTTGTAGTTAAATATTTTTTTAAAAAAAAATCTTGAAATATAAAGAGGTTAATAATCTTCCAAAGTCTATGTTAAATTGCACCAATTTTTCCAAAAATACACAATGTCCAAAAACCCACTTGTCATATGATATTGAGATTTCCTTCATCAACATGTATGCTACAGGCAGTGTCAAGAAACTAAATCTTTTCAATTTATGTGCCTGCACACTCCAACAATTCATCAAAAACATGCTCATTTCCAGAGCAAGAAGTGTTCGGTAATATTAAATATTCAAGACAGTGAATGAAACAGAACAATTTAGAAACTATAATATGAACAACAAGAGTGAATTCTTATCACTCCAGTATTTTCACTGTAGGACATCAGGGCTTTCACTGGATATAATATGTACTGTTTGCTTTGGTAACTAAGCCAAAGGTTTCGCATTTACAAGCTACTGCAGTGTTATGTAAGATTAACCATTTATTAGGGGACCGAAGCAGATTCTTTTTTTTTTTTATTAAATTCTTTTATTGGTACATTGTAGGTATACAACACACTTACATTTCTCATTGGGAATTGTACCTTTACATAATGCATCTTGGTTCTTATTTTTTCCCCATTCCTAACCCTCCCTTCACCCCCTCCACCCTTCCCTATTTACAAAGACTTTATTTCCATTTTTTCCATTTCTCATCATTTTTCCTTTCCCTTCTTTCCTTTCCCATGCCCCTCCCACTATCCGTACCCCTTTGGACCTTTTCTTCCTATTTTGCATTATCAGTTATTCATTCTAATCATTGGTACATTTTAGGTATACAATATAACAACATTCATCATTGGAAATTTGCACCTTTACATAATTCCTCTTGGTTCTAATTTTTCACCCTTGCCCAGCCCTCCCTTCAACCCCTCCATTCCTCCCTATTTACAAAGATTTTGTTCCTATTTTTACATTTTCTCATATTAATTCCATTCCCTTCTATCCTTTCCCCTAGCCCTCCCACTTCCTTCCCCTTTGCCCCTTTTCTTCCTATTTCACATTACCTATTATACATTTTAATCCTTATTTACACTTTCAGTTTCTCACACGAGAGAAACTATTCAGTATTTATACATGTGTGTCCTATTTATTTCACTTAAGAGTATCACCTCAATGTGCATCCACTTAGCTATAAATGTCTCTAATTTCTCATTTTTTATGGCTGAGTAGTACTCTTGTGCAACCCTCTTGACTCAGTGCCAAACTCTGCCTTCTCTTCTGCTAGGCCTCTGAACAAAATAGACTTTACTCAATGGGTTACAATTTCCCCACACGAAAACACTGACCCTAGATACTAACGCAGACCATCAGTAACAATTGACAGTGCATCTACTCACTGTCACAGCCCTGCAACCAGGGAGAGTGGCCTTGGACACACTGATGCCCATGGTACACTGTCCTCCCTGATTTTGTCCTCCGGGGCAGAAAGAAATCCAAGATGTAAGCCTAATCTTGACTGTAGAAGAGGATATATACTTAGACCATTATGTTTTCCATATTTTTTAGAGTTACTTAACTCTTCCCAGCTATTTATTTCATTAAAAACAATGCCACTATCGAGCTATTGCACTACATTAGCTCTCTCAAAAGAGATTCTTATAAAGTGATAAAGCTAAAGGATTTATATCTTGAGATTATTTTATTGGTTGCCATTCCACCACCAGGGGTCAATTATATCTAGCATATAGAAGGCCACAGGAAGAAATACACAGTCCAGCCCTTCCGCCTGCACTGGCCCTGTGGTTTGTGTCCTATCCATGTGGAGAAACCTTTGGTTTGCCTTGGTGTCCTTTACAACCACTGGTGAAGTGAGCAGGATCATCCGCTAAACATATTAGACATTTCCAAACCACCCTAATGGCCCTTTAATTTACTTCCAGAAGACAATAATATCTGTCATGCAAATTAAACACACATACACACAAGCACAAACACATACATGCACACATGAGTCACAAAAGCTGTATTTTAAAGACAAATTCTGATTGTATACAAACAAAAATACTTTTCAACTACAGACCAAAGAATTCAAAAGGGTTCATGATACAATTTACCACTTTTGGGCAGTCTACTGCTTCTCAGTTACCCCATAATTTCTTTATCATTTTTGGAAAATGAGACAAAATTTCAAAAACATCTAGTCCTCTCTCTGTAAAATCACAATGTCATAGAAGAGCATGATATAATTTTAAACTATATATGTATATATAAGACTATATATTTTTCAGATAGATATAGATAGATATAAATATCACAAGCAGGAAATGGATTTTGACACAAAGCACAAGCTGAATTAGTTGTGGAGGATCTTTGAATGTGGATTCAGGGCCTAACTTCTAATCTTGATTACTCATCTTATTAGTTATATCATTTTAGTTATTTTACCTCTCAATTTTGTATATTTGGAAGTAATTATCATTTGTGATTTTTAATGAATATAGCTTAGCCAAGCAGAGCATTGGATAATCAGTAAATATTAGTACATCTCTCCATTTATCTGAGGTTTTCTACCCTAAATATAACTGCTGTTATACTTCTGAAAGCAACAGATAAAAGCCAATCCCCACACTATAATTTAAAACAGAAGGTTATTTCTACATATCAAAATGAGAGGTTAAATTGGCTCTGATTTAATAATACTCATACAATTATTAATTACTATACAGAGGGGAGAAAGAAGCATTAATTTAAAGTTTGAGGAATTTCAACAGGTTTACATCAGTTTGCATGCAATGAGCCTAAGAGAATAAAGAAATTCCTTTCTTAGTGTGGTTTCAGGAAGCTCTCAACTCCTCAGCAGTAGAGAGCAGATAGACAATACTCCCTCGAGAAAGAGAGTCACCTCTATTCCTCACATTCTTTGATGCTACATCTTGATAGGAATGCTAAACTGAGCCCACGCAAAAGAATCATTTTGTTCATTTATTCGGTAAGCAACGGTTTGCTAAATCAAGTTAATTTTTAGAAATTTAAAGAATGCCTTTGAATGAGTCAAAAGTGGACCAGGAGTTTATTGTCTTTCTTTATAGGCTTCCTGTCCAGTACTCCTCAAATCCTGTAGGTACTCCTCTTTCTCCGTTGTGTAGTCCTCAGGTGAATGCACACATACTGCTTTGTGAAAGTCGTGGGGAATTATTACCACATACAGCTGTCACGATTTTGCAGAATCTGACTCAACAGGATGTAAAAGGGATGTGTGCAAGACATGTTTCTTTCTGGTAAAAAGTAACCACGTGGCTTTCTGAATTTCCAGGCATATAAGAAGAATCATATTGATAGAAGTAAATCTGCAACAACATCGCCTGAGACAGCCATTCATAATTGCAATTATTTCTTAAATGTCAGCCTGAAAATTTCAGTATTTTTTTCTTGATAAGTTGTCCCTACTGTCCCAAATCCTAGACTATGAGCACTTCTCGTTTTTCTTATTTGCTAGAATTAGAATATGAGTAGGTAAATTAGAATATCAGAATATTAGAATTAGAATATCAGTAGGTAAGAAGTATTTTTAAAAAGGCAGTTTTCCAAAGGCTAACAACATCAAAAAAGAGTCCTTCAGAGCTCACTGATCACCAGACAGTTCCTCTACACTTAGTACCTAAACCACTGGGATTGAATGGACCTCTTTGGCACACATTTATTAATATGTATCCAAAATAAATTAGATTTCATTTCTCTCTTGTGTCATAGAGAAACCCCTTCCCTTTATCTTTGATACAGTAAACACAACTGAGGCTGAATCCCTTCTGCACCCTTACCAGAAAATCTGAAATGCTTGATAATATGTATTTATTCTCATTGCACATGTGTTTCTCATTATTTTCCTTCATTTTTGAAAAATTCAGTGTATATGCTTTTGAGTCATTTACACTTAGATTATTTTAAAATGTTTTGTAAGATCTGCTGGCTATTCAAAATCTTACAGAGATATGTTGTTTTCTACTTCAAGCCCTTCACTAAGCAACACACACACACACACACACACACACGCACGCGCACATAGTAGTTGACAAAACCAAAGAAAGATAAGAGTATGGAGGTATGGAGAAACTGGGGGCCGGGGATTTAGCTCAGTGGTTCCACCGCCTGCCTCGCAAGTGCAAGGTCCCAAGTTCCATGCCTGGTACCAAAACAAAAAACGAGTATGGAGAAATGAGAGAGTATATCACCCATGTACTGCTCCTGGGAATGAAAAGTAGCAGAGTTCCCCTGGAAAAGTCTGTCGGTTTCCTTTAAACCTAAATACAAATCTACCATGTAGTTCAACAATTGCACAAATGGACTTTTATCTAGAGAAATATAAAATTTATATTAACACAATATTTATGGCTGCTTTATTTGTAATATCTCAAATCTCGAATTGGCCCAGATGTCCTTCAACAAATAAATGATCAAAAAAAAAAACTTCTCATACATCTCATATATTCTTCCATACATTTTTTTATATATATTAATTGGTACATTTTAGGTATACAATACATTTACATTCGTCATTGGGTGCTTGTACCTGTACATGATGTATCTTGGTTATCATTTTTTCCCCATTCCCCTCCCCTCCCTTCACCCCCTCCACCCTTTTCTATTTACATAGACTTTGTTTCCATTTTTTTCTTTCACATAATTTTTCCTTTCCCTTCTTTCCTTTCCCCTTCCCCTCCTGCCACCCCTCCACCTTTGGGCCTTTTAATATTTCAAATTATCAATTATTCATTTTAATCATTTTAACCCTTATTTACACTTTCAGTTTCTCATACTAGAGAAACTATTTGGTATTTACACATGTGTGTCCTACTTATTTCACTTAAGAGTGTGGCCTCAATATGCATCCATTTAGCTATAAATGACTCTAGTTTCTCATTCTTGATGGCTGAGTAGTACTCCATTTTATAAAAAAACCACATCTTCTTTATCCACTTTCCAGTTGATGGGCACTTGGGCTGTTTCCAAACCTTAGCTATTACAAACTGTGCCACTATAAACATAGGTGCACATATATAGCTGTGGTATGATACTTTTAATTCTTTGGGGAAGATTCTCTGTAGGGGAATAGCTGGGTCAAATGGCATCTCTAGTCCTAATTCTTTGAGGTATCTCCATATGGATTTCCACAGTGGTTGCACCAGTCTGCACTCCCACCAACAATGGAGAAGGGTTCCTTTCTCTCCATACCCCAGCCAGCATTTGTTATTCATTGATTTCTTGATAGAAGCCATTCTTTGTGGGGTGAGGTGGAATCTCAGTGTTGTTTTCATCTGCATCTCTGGAATGACCAGTGATGTTGAATATTTTTTCATGTATTTATTTGCTGTTTTTACTTCTTTGTCTGAGAAATGTCTGTTCATTTTGGACACCCATTTTTGAATTGGGTCTTTGAATTTGGGGGATCTGATTTTTTTCAATTCTTTATATATTCTAGATAGTAGACCTTTGTCTGAGGTACTGCTACTAAAAATTTCTTCCCACATTGTAGGTTGTCTCTTAGCTCTGTTGGTAGTTTCTCTTGCAGTGCAGAAGCTTTTTAATAAGATGAGATCCCAGTTGTTGATTGTTTGTGTTAGCTCCCATGCTACTGAAATTTTGTTCAAAGTCTTTTCCTATGCCAATGTCTTCAAGAGTTCTACCTAACTTATCTTCCAGCAAGTTTACAGTTTCTGTCTTGATATTTAGCTCTTTAATCCACTTTGATCTTAGTTTAATGCACAGTAATAGGTATGGGTCTACTTTTAATCTTTGGCAGGTTGAAATCCAGTTTTTCCAAAACCATTTATTGAACAGGCTACCTTTTCTCCAATGAGGACGATTAGCTCTTTTGTCAAAGATGAGGCGGCTGAGTATGTCTGGAGTTGTTTCTGGATGTTCTAATCTATTCCACTGATCTTTGGGTCTGTTTCTTTGCCAGTACCATGCTGTTTTTATCACAGTAGCTTTGTAGTATAGTTTCAAGTTGGGGATTGTGATACCCCCAGGTATGTCTCTGTTGCCGAGAATTGCTTTTGCTATTCTAGGTTTCTTCTGCTTCCAAATGAATTTTTGGGTTATTTTCTCTAGTTCTGTGAAGTATATTGTTGGAATTTCAATCGGTATTGCATTAAATCTATATACTAGTTTTGGAAGTTTGGGCATTTTCACTATATTGATTCTTCCTAACCAGGAACAAGGGATATCTTTCCATTTTCTTATATCTTCTTCGATCTCCTTCTTCAGAGTGCTCTAGTTTTCAGTGTAGAGGTCTTTTGCTTCCTTTGTTAGGTTGATTCCTAGATATTTCATTTTTTTAGATGCTATTGTAAAAGGAATTATTTCCCATATTTCTCTCTCAATGGGTCTGCTATTTGCATATAAGAAGGCTATTGTTTTTTGAGTGTTGACCTTATATCCAGCTACTCTACTGAATCTGTCATTTAGGTCTAGAAGGCTTTTGATCAAGTTTTTTGGGGTCTTCTATGTAAAGTAACATATCATCAGCAAATAATGACAGTTTCATTTCTTCCTTTCCTATCTTTATTGCTTTTATTTCTTTCTCTTGTCTAATTGCTATGCCTAATGTTTCCAGAACAATATTGAACAGGAGTGGTGATAGTGGGCATCCTTGTCTTGTTCCTGATTTTAGCATGAAAGTTTTCAGGTTTTGACCATTTAGTATGATGTTGGCTGTTGGTTTTTCATAGATAGCCTTTATCAGATTGAGATAAAGACCTTCTATTCCAATTTTCTGAAGCGTTTTTATCATGAATGGGTGCTGGATTTTGTCAAATGCCTTTTCTGCATCTATTGAGATGATCATATGGCTTTTGTCCTTGACTCTGTTAATACAGTGTATTACATTTATTGATTTACAGATGTTGAAACATCCTTGCATCCCTGGGATAAATCCGACTTGGTCAGGGTGTATGATCTTCTTCATGACACTCTGTATTGTTTGCCAGTATCCTGTTGAGGATTTTTGCATCTATGTTCATTAGGGAGATTGGTCTGTAGTTCTTTTTTTGGGTTGGGTCTTTCCCTGGTTTTGGAATCAAAGTAACACTTGCTTCCAGGAAAGAATTTGGAAGCCTTGCTTCTCGTTCAATGTACTTGATGAGTTTAAAGAGTAATGGTGATAGTTCCTCTTTAAACGACTTGTAGAATTCATCAGTGAACCCATCAGGATCTGGGCTTTTCTTTGATGGTAAATTTTTTATTACATTTTCAATTTCACTCATTGTGATCTGGGTGTTTAGAATTTCTATATCTTCTTCATTTAACTTTGGCAATTTGTATGTATCTAGGAATCCGTCCATTTCTTCTGTGTTTTCCATTTTATTAGAGTACAGGTTCTCAACGTAGGTATTGATGATCCTCTGAATTTCTGCTGGATCTGTTGTGGCTTCGCCTTTTTCATTCTTAATTGCATGGATTTGAGCCTTTTCTTGCCTTTTTTTGATAAGGTTGGCTAAAAGTTTATTGATTTTATTTATTCTTTCAAAAAACCAGCTCTTCAATTCATTGATTTTTTTGTATTGTTGTCTTAGTCTCCATTGCATTGATTTCTGCTTGGATCTTTATAACTTCCTTTCTTTTATGAGCTTTGGGTTTGTTATGCTCTTCTTTTTCTAGGAGCTTGAGGTTCTGCATTAGGTTATTTAACTGAGTTCTCTCTGTTGTCCTAATATGGGCATTCACTGCTATGAATTTCCCCGTGTAGAAGTGCTTTCATTGTGTCCCACAGATTCCTGTATGTTGTACTGGCTTTATCATTTACTTGTAGAAACTGTCTAATTTCTTCTTTAATTTCCTCTGTGACCCATTGGTTGTTCAGGAGGATGTTATTCAATTTCCATGTGTTTCTGGGTGTTTTGTAGTTTCTTATGTTATTGATCTCCAATTTTATTGCACTATGGTCTGATAATATACAGGGGATAACTTGAATTCTTTTACATTTACTTAGATTTGCCCTATGAGCTAGCATGTCATGTATTTTGGAGAATGACCCATGTGCAGCTGAAAAGGCTGTGTATTCTGATTTTGTGGGGTGGAACACTCTGTAAACATCTATTAAGTCCATTTGTTCAATAGCTTGGTTCAGTTCTAGAATTTCATTGTTAATTTTTTTCCTAGATGATCTGTCTATTTGTGATAGTGAGGTGTTGAGGTCCCCCACTACAATTGTGTTATTGTTTATTTGCTTTTTCATGTCCATTAATATTTGTTTTTTATAGTTGGGGGCATTTGTATTTGGTGCATATATATTTAGGATTGTCATCTCTTCCTCTTGGATTGTTCCCTTCACAAGGATATAGTGACCATCTTTGTCTCTCTTAATTAGTTTGGGTTTGAAATCCACTTTGTCTGCAAATAAGATTGTTACCTCTGCTTTTTTCTGGTATCCTGTCATGTGGAGAACTGTTTTCCATCCTTTTACTTTCAGTCTATGAATTTCCTTTTTAGTTAGGTGTGTTTCTTGTATACAGCATATTTCTGGGTTTTGCTTCTTAATCCATTCTGTCAGTCTGTTTCTTTTGATTGGTGAATTGAGGCCATTAACATTGAGAGTTGTAATTGAGAGATATTGACTCATTCTTACCATGATGTTTTATTGTTGTTGGCTCTTTTCTTATTTTTCCCCCTTTCCCTTTAGTGCCTTACCTTGCATGGTGTCTTCTCTCTGTTGGCCCTCATGAAGTTGTGACCTTCATTGTCTTTTTCTAGGATATTTCTTAGAATTGTTTGGAGTGCTGGTTTGGTGTTCATGAAATTTCTCAGGTGTTCTTTGTCGTGAAAGTATCTAATTTCCCCATCGATTTTGAAAGATAATTTTGCCAGATACAACAGTCTAGGTTGGAAGTTATTTTCTTTTAGGGCTTGAAATACTTCATTCCAGGCTCTCCTTGATTTGAGGGTTTGTGTTGAGAAGTCTGCCATGATTCTGATGGGCTTTCCTTTGTAGGTGATTTGTTTCTTTTCTCTAACTGCCTGTAGAATTTTGTTCTTCTGTTGGATTTCTGGGATCTTGACTTTTACATGTCTAGGTGTAGATGTTTTTTGATTGTGGCTGGGTGGAGTTCTATATGCCTCACTTATCTGTGTGTCCAATTCTCCACCTCTGTCTGGGAAGTTTTCTACTATTACTTCTGTGAACAGTTTTTTATGTCAATTGTACTTTCTCCTGTTTTTTCATGGACTCCTATCAGTCTTATGTTATTCTTCTTTGCATCATCTAGCAGCTGTTAGATTGATTTCTCATGGTCCCTTATTATCTTTAAGAAATCTCTGTTTTCATGGTCCTTAACTGCGATCCTGTATTCTATATCTGATATTCTGTCTTCAGATTCTCTTAGTCTGCTCTGCATGCTTTCAGTGGAGTTTTTAATCCCTTGAATATCTGTTTGAATCTATTTCTTGGATTCCATTTCTTTCTTATGCTGGGCAGTCATGGCTTCCAGCATGGTTCTGATCTCACCTATTTTCTTGTCTGTTTCTGCTCTACAGCCTCTAATCATGTCTTTCACTCTACTCACCATCTCTGTATTTATCTGGGAGATTATTTCTGCTTTGAATTCTTCTAGAGCCTCATGCATCTACTTTGTTACTTCCTGTGCTATCAGTTCTGGGTGTCCAGGTGGTTGATTATTCGACTTTTCCACCTCACTTCCCCAGAATTTCCTTTTTGTGGCATGGAAGCCCAAGTTTGTACCTTGCTTAAATGTCTTTTCATTTTTGTTTCTGGTACTGTCTTTGATTTAATTCCTGGGTTGATATTTCAAAATTGCTTAATGCAGGCATCTTTATTGCTTGTGTTTAAAACCCTTGTGGAATGATTGCTTTTTAGAGGTGTCTTCCAGATATGGCTTGTGTTTAGGTTTTGAGGCTCTAATGACTCTGAGGCTATTTTATTTTCCTTATACCAGGAAGGAAAGCTGATTAGATCAATCACAACATGTTAGGCCAAATGTTACAATCAGCAATACCATAGCATCAAGCACAGCTTAGAAAATGACAATTTGTGATAGTTATTAATCTATCACATTTAACTATGTGAAGAATAATCCCCTGTGCCTCTGTAGTGTGGTACCAGGTAGCAGAAGAGCTGGAAGGCGGGCGGGTGGAAATGGGCCTTGCAGGTGCCCACACAGCTAAGTGGAGCACTGGATGAAGGCTTGGCTCCAAGCTGCTCCCGGGACCTCACCATGCCGTGGGCAGGAACCAGAACCTCTTCCATACATTCTATGGGATACTACTCAGACATAAAAAAGAATGAATTTTTGATACATGAAACAGCATACATGAGTCTTCAGGGAATTATATTGAGTAAGGGAGAAAATACACAGTCCCAAAAGGTTACATTTGGTAAACTTCTATTTATATAACATTTTTAAATGATAAAAATTTGGAAATGGAAGGTAGATTAGTGGTCGTCAGAAGTTAGGGATGGCGCATGAGAAGGGAGGAGGAAATAAGGTACAGGTATAACAGGGTAGTACAGAATCCTTGGGTTAGAATATTTCGACTGCGATGGTGATTATACAAGTCTATGTAAGCACCAAAATTATACAGAATATAACATACACATATACAAGTACAAGTAAAACTGGGGAAATCTGAACAAGACTATTGGGCTGCATCAATGTCCATACCCTGATTGTCACTTCATATTCTACTTTTGCAAAATGTGACCACTGGGGGAACTGAGCAAAGGGTACAGGGGATGTCTCTGTGTTACTTTTTACAACTGCAAGTGAATTTATATTTATCCCAATAAAATCTCAATTAAAAATAATATCAAGAAGTTTTTTTAATTTTACTTGTTTCATTAACAAATGAGCTAATCTCTGTCCAGTACCTTGCTAGCAGTAGATACCTAGCAAATCCAGACTGAACCTTGGGGGGGGCCTTGCCCCCCCCCGCTGGAATTCTTGAGTGCCTATTACGGACATGCCCGGGCTTGTTGCAGATCTACCCGGCAACAAGGAAGTAGCCCCAGTACACTCCTCTTGCTCCTCCCCTCTCGCCCTACGGTATATATGTTGTAGCAGCTTCCGCAATAAACGAGACTTGATCAGAAACCTGTCTTGTCTCCATCTCTCGTGTCCCCTGTCCCCTCTCATCCTCGCTCCCCCTCTAGGGTCTCCGTTGACTTACCCGCGGGCCGGGACAGAACCTGCCCTAGCTGTTATGAATCTTATTTCATATGCATAGAGCTTGGCATATATTAGACACTCAAGTCTAGACTGAATAAGGGAATAAAAGATGGAAGGAAGGAGAGACAGAGAGAGACAGGGAGGAAGGGAAGACCGATAAGGAGAACAAACATATTAAATATCTAGGAGAGAACCTAATGTTCATGAGCACAGGAGAAAGAAGTGATGAAGTATACTTTCAGCTAGTTTTTAAAAATATTGCCATGCTGTTGTCCTTAGTGACTGTAGTAATTTTCCAACCAACAGTGTGCAGCACTCTCCTATTTCTGCACATCATCACCAGCACTTGTTATCTGAAGCCCTTCTGCTAATAGTAGTCACTCCTGTGGCATGAGGCGATATCCTGCTGCAGATTTGATTTGCACTTCCCTCAAGATTAGTGATGTTGAGCACTAAAAATGATCATTCACTGTGATCAAATGGGATCATCTAGGGGTGCACCAATGGTTCACAAGCCAATGAATGTAATGTACAACATCAACAGAATGAAGCCCCAAAGCCAGATGGTCACCTCCAAAGATTCAGAAAAGATATTTAGTGAAATTTAACATCCCTTCATGATAAAAACACTGAACACTCTAGGTATAGAAGGAACATAAGTAAGGCCATTTATAGTAAATCCACAGCTAACATTTTATTGAATAGGAAAAGATTACACAACAATCAAGAAAGAAAGAAATACAGGGCATCCAAATAGGAAAAGGAAAGTCAAAGATAAGCATGGTGGTGCATGCACACCTGTAATTCCAGCACCTGGGAGACTGAATCAGAAAGATTGCAAGTTTGAGCCCAGCCAGGGCAATTTTGGGAGAACTTTTCATTAAAAAAAAAAAAAAAGCCAGATTGTGTGTGGAGGGGTGTAAATAATATAATCTTAAACATAGAAAAATTCAAATTATTTACCAAAATTTACAGCAACCAATTAGTATATTGGTTAGTGTTCTCTAGAGAAACAGAATCAACAGAAAATATATGTAAAATTATGCAAGCACATTGATTAGATAGGTTTACAGGATCAGAGGCAGAAGAGGCCATCTGAGTGGTGAGGAACTAGAGGATCCAGTAGCAGCTGAGCATGAGGAGATGGAAACTGCAGAAAGAGAGGAATCAAGGATGTAGCCCCAGTTCAAGGTCAAAGGTCTGGAAGCTCCCTGAAGAGTGTCTAGCATGTGTCTGCATTGGAAGGCTGGAGAAACTGGAGTTCGATGTCTGATGTCCCCAGCAGCAGCAAAAGGCAAACCTGCTCAAGCAGAATGGAACCTTCTAAAAAGTGCTAACTTCTTTTCATTTCCCTTTGTATTCAATCTGCATTACAAATGTATTGGTTGGAGCCACCCACAATCCAGGCCGATTTTCCCTCCACCAGTTTGCTGGCCTACATGGCAGGCAGCACTGGGACGATCCACAGGCACATCCACAGGCACATCTATTAATACACTCTTGTATTAATCAGTGTATTAATCTGCTAGGCACTTCCTAATGCAGTCAAGTTGACATTCATGATCAACAGTCACAAAGAACTAATTGATGAATTCAACAAGTTTGCAAGATACAAAATCAACATGCAGGAAAATCAGTAGTATTGTTATATGCCAGTAATGAGTTATCTGAAATAAAATTCAAGATAGTGGTCCCAAAGAGGTGAAAGGTCTCTATAGTGAATTATAAAACAATGATGAAAGAAGTTGAAGAGAATTCAAAAAAATAAAAATAAAAATAAAAATACATTCCATGTTCATAAATCAGAAGAACCAAAATTATTAAAATATTTATACAAGGACTGGGGATTTAGCTCGTGGTTCTGCCGCCTGCCTTGCAAGCACAAGGTACTGATTTCGGTCCCTGGTACCCCAGACAATAAAATAAAATATTTATAGAACCCAATGGAATCTACAGATAGAATACAATGCCTATCAAAATATCAATGATGTCTTTCAAAGAACTGGAAAAACATCCATAAAATTAATAGGAAACCAGAGAAAAGTCCCAGATAGCCAAAGCAATCTTGAACAAAGAGAATAAGGAAAGCTTGCACTGCCTGACTTCAAAATATACTACAGAGTGATAGTACTCGAAACACAGTATTGGCATTAAATACAGACATACAGAGGAATGTGATAGAATATGGAGCCCAGAGGTAAAAACCAATGCACGTGCTCCCCACTGATTTTCAACAAAAGCGCTAAGACCATGTACTGGGGAAAGGATAGTCTTTTCGATGCATCATGTTGGGAAATTGATTACTCACCTGCAGAATAATAGAATATAGACACCCATCTGTCACCAAAGAGAGAAAAATGATTATCATCTCAAAATGGATTAAAGACTTACATGTAACACCTAAAAGTATGAAACTACAGTTCTAGGAGAAAACATGGGGGGCAAATGCTTCAGGACACTGGAATGGGCAAGTCTTTTTTTTTAATGAGATTCCAAAAGCACAGGAAATGAATGCAAAAAATAGACAAACGTGATTACTTCACACTAAAAACGCTTCTGCCCAACAAATGAAATAAGCAGCGAAGTGAAGACACAACCTATAAAATAAAATATTTGCAAACTATACCTTTGATGTGGTTTTGGTATCCAGAATATATAAGGAACTCAGAAATGCAATAGTAGAAAACAACTCAATTTACAAATGGGAAATAGACTTTAATAGGCGTTTCTCAAAAGAGAACATATAAACGGTCACCATGTATGTGGAAAAAACATTCAGCATCAAAAATCAGCATTCAGCCAGGGATTTAGCTCAGTGGTTTCACTGTCTGCTGCACAAGTGCAAGGACCCTAGTTCGATCCCCGGTACCAAAAAAAAAAAAAAAAAAATCAGCATTTTGCCAGGATTTAGCTCAGTGGTTCCACCGCCTACCTCAAAAGCGCAAGATCCCGAGTTCCATCCCCGGTACAAAAGAAAAAAAGAAAAAAATCAGCATTTTTAAATCTCAGCTCAGCTTTGATAGAAGCATACATTTCTATCCCCTTGCACACTTTTCAGATCATCCATAAATGAGAATAATACCATGGACTTTGTTAGATCTTACAAGATTAAATAATACAATGAGTTTAAATAAGTAATGCAAGAATATTGCACATGCTTTGTATTCAATAAATAACAGAATGGGGTTGTAGAAGACAGAAAGATAAAAGAAAGAAAAGAAGAAAGAGTAATTGTGCCTTCCTCACCCCCGGGAAGTAGATGAGACCCTACAGATGAGGCTCCACTGGTAGAAGCACCAGCCAGGATGTGAAGGACTCTGAAACAGCTAGATAGGGATTCAGGGGCCAGTTGTCTAGCAACTTGGAAAGGTTAATGGAGAGGGAGGCCTTCATAAGCTGGCTCCGTGCCTAGTGGTTTCCACTGAAGCACAGCAGAACAATTGCTACCCCAGGACTCTCTGTAGCAGGCTTTATAGCCTTGTGACTTCAAATGAAGGGGAAAAGAGTTCTAAGGTGTATGGTCAGGACAGACTTCTGGTGTCAAAAGAAATACTAGTAGCTGGAGAAATTAACCAATCAGAGAGGAGAGTCTTGAAAAGGTAGGTAAATAGAAGGGGAAGGGAGGTGGGAAAGGTGGTCATTGATATATAAGACTTGATGGTAAGGAAAATGTGAATTTCCCTCGTCTACAGTTCCATAAATTCTCATCTGCTGCAGATGTGTGTATGTCTCTGTGTGTAAATGTATAATTTACAAAATAGTCATCTCTGTTTTGGCTTTGCTAACTGTCTTAACATTTTCATAAAGTGGTTGCAGCTGTTGATGTTACAGCTCTGATTTTCCTACCCTCAATTAAAAGCAGGATGACAGGGCTTAATTATACCACAGGGAGTTTTAATAGGGTATCACCAAAATTATCATGAGATCTCATTAGGTTTACCACAAAACTTTAAATATCTGTGATCACACCTCTCACAGTCTAGATTCTAGAATCACAGTCATGGAAATTCTGGTTTGTACCATACAGTAAATTAGCAATAAAATCATCACACTTCATTACTTGAAAATGATTGATATTTTCTTTCCAAGTGTAGTTGCATGAAGTGAAATTTGAGACAAGCAAGAAATAATATACGCTGCTGAAAAGCTGACAGCAAGACCGAAGCCATCCAAAATAATGCAGAGAAAACATGCTAATTAGCAGCTCACTAACAGTATCTCACTGAAGTGCTCCCCGAAAGCAGCACCTTTTTTTTTTTTTCACGGAGCCCTGTGGGTTATAGATTGTCAAAATGAGGTTAAGGAAGTTAGCAGTGGGCACACGATGATTATGAAGTCTCACCCATAGATATTAAATAATAATAATTCAACAAACAATAGGGCGATGTACTCAAGAGTCAGAACAGGATCAAAAGGCAAATAAGAGCCAGCTGGGAGAAATGCCCATCCCTAGAGAAAAAAGAATAATGACGAGGTTGTACTGTCACTACACCAAGAGGAGGCAAGTCACACCCTACATTCGTGACAGAAGAATCAGGTCACCTCAGGAGGCCTGAGATGAACCTGAGCGAACCAAACTAGGGAATGGGTGTAATAACTGTTGACTGTGGCCCTGGTGGGTGTTTTGAGTTCCCTCAGTAATGAACCCAGCACTGCCGGTAGTACATCCTGTCCCAAGAAACCAACAATCCATTACTCACCTACAGCCCATATGGCATGAAAACTTACATTTGTTTTCTCTGTGGATCCACTGCCAGTTACCTTTAATTGAACTGGATTAGAATGTTGATCCTAGAAAAAGAATCTAAGTAGTTAAAAGATTTCTATTTCTCTTTAAAGATTGTCCTCAATTCACAGTTCACACCAGTTCATGTAGTGAGATCTATCAAATGTCTAGTTATCTATTAGACTTGTGGCTGTTGTACCTTGGACTTTTTGTGGCACCGATTACTTATCCCTGCCGTACACTCACAATATAAGGATAATTTTTCATCTTTTTCTTTTCTTTCCCTCCCTTGCATATCTATAACTTCATTTGGACACTTCCTTCATTTTTCATGTGTGAATTAATTTAGATGTTTTTCTTCGGTCTTTCCAGCCTCCTTTGGATAAATCTGATGTAGATTTATCCACAGAAGGGTGTTAGCCTAATGAAATTTCTGGTTCCGATTTGTCAGATATTATTACTCAGTGACAACTGCCATCATTTTCTGCATTTTTTGTGCGATTTATTTCTGAAAAGTCATGCACATACATACACACAAATGTGCAGACCCAGGTGGACAGACAGGGGTACACACGTACATAGACGCACACGCATGCACATTTAGGGTTCCATAAAGTCCATGTAAGCAGAAAGAATACTGATAACATTTGTGCTCTTTGATTTGCCTATGATTCAGAATTCACTTTTATATTTTTGCTCCTTGGTTTGTAATTACATAAAGTACTTTCTTAGAACTTTTCTGAGATCAGGGTTCTACAATTTTGCCCATAACTGTGGGAAATGTGTTTCTTTTTCCGAGGTCCACATCTTCCATTTTTGAAGCACCTGTGAGTCTCAGTCAGGCTTAGTATCCTAGAGACTCCTAGATTTTGGTGCACTGGGGAGCACTCAGGGCTTTATCTAAAAATAAGCTATTGCTTTCATTTCTGTATTAGCATTAAAATTTCTTGGATATTTTGTCTGTGATACTGCCTAGATATTCCTAAGATACAAATGACCATACTTTCTTTAGATTAGATATTCATGGGGCAATGATTTAGGAAAAGATATAGAAAAAAAAGGAAGCTGGAAAGACCAAAGAAAAACACCTAGAATTTTGCCAAGAACCAGACCCATGCTTATGAGAATTGAAATACATTTACATTTGGCTTTTAATTTTTCCATCAATTTGGACTGTGTTTTTGTGAAAATGAGATAATGTATGTGAAAGTACCTAGTTGAATTCTTGGGACATGGCAGACGCCCAATAAATCCAAGTTTTTACTGCTATATTAAGCATCTTCTTGTCATAAGCAAAGTTTACTCGATTGGTAAATACGTTAAAACTTAGTTGAGCCAATTAGAATAAAACATTTCAAGCTAAGAACACACATTTAAAGTTACCATAAAAGTTCTAAACCTTATCACAATCCAAGAATATCGTGGTCTTTGAATTCAATTCTGTAAAGCCTAAGAATTTCCCATTTCTCATCTCTAAATCTCCCTAATGCTATCATTCCAAATAGAGCCAGATGAATTTCCAAGCCCTTTCATTTTTATTTGTTTGAGGTTATCTTCCATCTCAGATAAATAATTGTTAACCTCATCCCATTTATAATTTCTACTGGTTCATTCATATCTATAAGGGAATTTTAATAAAGGAAAGGTATCTAACAGTAAAATTCTATTTTGTTTTTTTTCTTTTGTTTTTTTTTGTTAAATTCTTTTATTGGTACATTGGAGGTATACAACATAATTACATCTCTCATTGGGAATTGTACCTTTACATAATGCATCTTGGTTCTTATTTTTTCCCCATTCCTAGCCCTCCCTTCACCCCCTCCACCCTTCCCTATTTACAAAGACTTTATTTCCATTTTTTCCATTTCTCATCAATTTTCCTTTCCCTTCTTTCCTTTCCTATGCCCCTCCCACTACCCCTACCCCTTTGGACCTTTTCTTCCTATTTTGCATTATCGATTATTCATTCTAATCATTGGTACATTTTAGGTATACAATATAATGACATTCATCATTGGAAATTTGCACCTTTACATAGTCTCTCTTGGTTCTTATTTTTCACCCTTGCCCAGCCCTCCCTTCAACCCCTCCATTCCTCGCTATTTACAAAGATTTTGTTCCTATTTTTCCATTTTCTCATATTAATCCCATTCCCTTCTATCCTTTTCCCTATCCCTCCCACTTCCTTCCTCTTTGCCCCTTTCATGAAACCAACCAATAACAAGTGCTGGCAGGGCTGTGGGGAAAGAGGAACCCTGCTCCACTGCTGGTGGGAGTGTAGACTGGTGAAACCACTGTGGAAATCAGTATGGACATACCTCAAAGAACTAGGACTGGAAGTCCCATTTGACCCTGCTATTCCACTGCTGGGGATCTTCCCCAAAGAATTAAAACAATCATACCACAGTGATATATGTACGCCCATGTTCATAGCAGCACAGTTTGTGATAGCTAAAACTTGGAAACAGCCCAAATGCCCATCAACTGGAGACTGGATAAAGAAAATGTGCTTTTTTTATAAAATGGAGTACTACTCAGCCATAAAAAATGAGAAATTAGAGACATTTATGGCTAAGTGGATGCACATTGAGGCAATACTCTTAAGTGAAATAAATAGGACACACATGTATAAATACCAAATAGTTTCTCAGGTGTGAGAAACTGAAAGTGTAAATAAGGACTAAAATGTATAATAGGTAATGTGAAAGAGGAAGAAAAGGGGTGAAATTCTATTTTGGAAAATATATGTGCAACATTTGTTATTTCTATATACCAATCACTGTCTGCTGACAAGTAGGGTTATGACCGTGTATCATCTGTTTCACCATTGGTACAGGGAGAATAATTGCTCCTCATTGAGGGCTTTTATGCAAGCAACTGTTTAGGAGGCTGACATGCAACAGGTAAATGCTAAATGAAACCGATAGAACCCAGGACTTTTACTCTCAGCCTATAACAGGGGACATTGAGCACATGCTCATTTATAAGCTGTACCAGCAATTTAACACTTAAAACATCTTTGAATGCTATAATTCACATACAGGCATGCACATTCTCTCAAATGTGGATTGTACCCAATTCACAGATTTGATAATCCAATGTGACCTATAAATTAAATGCTTTATAGGTATTAAGTAAATGAGTGAATGAAATAATATATGGAAATCACTGTAAACATTAAAGCAAAGTCTATGTACACTGTTACTGTTTTGCTTAGTTTCTTTTAAGCCTTAATAATTTCTAGAAAGATTTTCTTGCCCCAACTCTCCTTTAAAGCAAAAAGATCGGTGCTGGGGATTTAGCTCAGTGGCACTGCGCCTGTCTCACAAGCTCAAGGTCCTGAGTTCAATTCCTGGTACCAGAAAAAAAAAATTAAAACCAAAAGATGGTAGCTAACTACATTCTCACATTGTAGAGAGACAACATTTATTCTTTACCTCACAGTGAGAAGCAAATGTCTTCATCTAACAAGGAAGTGCTTCATAGTACCATCATCTCAGCCCAGCCTGCTATCCAGCAATGTCTTTTGGAGAGTACTAATATTTTATTTATTATATTTTGTGTATGTTATATTACTTCTTATACTGTTTTACTACATTAGAAATTTTTATCCTATTAAATCAAATCTCTATTCTATTTAATTCTTATGTATGTTTTAAAGTTATTCTTTATAAGTTTGTCTCTAGATATAATTATACATATGATTCAATGATTCAAGGAAAATATTAAATACATGTAAATTTTATACAGAACTGCATCATCAATTCACCATTTTTAAAATGTTTTCAGGGAGTCACTTTTCATTTCCATTTATTCATTCTGTTTTTAGGCAAACTAATCTTAAGGGACCAATTATGTAGAGACTATATGGGAAGAACTAACTATCTGAATTACTATGGAAAGAAAAATAAAAGCAATATTTTCAAAAGCTTACAAAGATGCAAACAAAAATCTGTAGACAATAGGATGGCTCTAATTTAATATATACACTGCACTACATCAAATATTAATTTTTAGATCAAGTAAATTGAGACCCCAATATCGTATACTGTTTGTTCAAATAGATTATCTCTGACTAAGAAAACAAATTTCCAGATTTCAATCTAGATTCCCAGTCTCATCTATTAGAGCACAGCTTCTAATCATTCCCTGGAATATTTAGGTCAAGAGGCCAGTCTCTGCCTTGTTCACAGTGATTTAAAGTGGTTAACAATTAATGATTATTTTCATTGAACAAGAGTCCAATCATGCCACAAGCTGTCGTAGTTGATATTAATTAAAAGCTTTGTTAGCTACAGCAAGCTCAGAAATTGGGCATTCTGGCCAAGGGCTGTCTCATGGGTGAGAAGTACCTTTCCCATCTCCACCTACTCTGGGAAAGGAGCTCTGATGCCTGGAAGATTGGCCACTATGAAACCTCTACAAGGCTCCAATCATTTTACAAGACAAGGACTAATTTAAAGTACATGAGAGAAGGCAGAGCAAAGTGGTTGCTCCTAATATGCAAAGTATGACTCAAGGAAATATTATCCAAGAATAATTGAAGGCTTAATCAAAAGCAGATTAAACATGTCACTGCAGGACAACTCCAAGATCCAATTATTAACAGGCTGTGCCGGCAATAATAATAATGTACCTTGATGTTTACAGTAGGGGCATGCCCTGAATGTGAATCAATGAGAAGAGACAAAAGCCCCTGTATAAATTAGAAGTGCTAACATTTTCATGAATAATAAGTAATTGATTCCTATGGCTCTATAGAAAAACAATTTACCTGAAGAATTTTTATCTCACTCTAATTTATAACTCTTCTCAACATTTCATTCTGATATTGAAAATCACGTCAGAGCAAATGAACTATTATAAGAAAAGTTGTATTAATTTTACCTGTTGATATAAACAAAACATATTGCATTTTTATGAATAGGTAAATTCATTTTTCATAAATACATAATGAACTCTACTTTTTTTCCCTCCATGAAATGAAAGAGGCTTTTGAATAAGTAATATAGAGCTACAAATATATCAGTCTCTTTCTGTTTATATCCGTTCAGTCAACACATTTGAAATATTCTGAATGTAACAAAGTCTGTCACCAACACAATGTTGACAAGATTCACAACTGACTAACCTTTTATATTGTAGGTCTTTAACCTTGACCCAAGCAGCAACAAAAATTTTGTGGTTAATGTCATATTAAACTCTTGTAGAGACACATGGTATTTAGCTGTAGTATCCTTCTGTATCCTTGGCGTCATACTGATCTAACCGAAGAGGAAATGGAGAATACAAATAGCTCCATCATGTTAGACCTTTTTGTGGTTCGGTAGTATGAAAGTGAAAATGGTACTTTATTTTCTCAAAGCGAGACATGCTTATGAATCCATGATACTCAGGGCTCTTTAGGAACTGGGGCCAGGGAATCATACCTTTAGGAAGTCATTCTCTAATTGGTCATTCCATCAAACCAAGAAATCCTACGTTCCATCAAAGCAATAAAAGTTGTTTGTTTCTGGTAGCAAATTTTTTCAAGATGAAATGTGATAGACTTCATATTGGGTCATTGTGGAAATATTTCAAAAAGTAAATAAGAAAAGAGATGGTAAGTGTTGCACCCAGCGAGAAAGAACCAACCAGAGACCGATATTAAATCCACACAGGAGTTTATTACCAGCCGGACCTGAGCCGAGCATAGGACTGGAGCCCTGACTGGGGGGAGACAAACATGTTTTATACACCTTTGAGGCCAAGAGTTTCTAGGCCCCCCTATGGGATAGAACTAGCAAAGTAAGCAAAAGGTACAGAAGCAGAACGTCCTGCCGTTAGAACATCTGTAAAACAATAGTTGATTAATTGTTGCTTCTAAGAGACTTTCTAAGGGGAGGAGATTTCTAAGCTTCCTCCTTCTGAGTTCACCTAAAGGGCAGGCAGGTGGGTCAAGCAGCAATATGGAGTCTGTCTTGCTAACTAGGGTCCTTCAGTAAGCATCAAACTGGTGGTCAAATGATGCAATTATAAACCTTATTTTATTTGTTCTTGAATACACTTTACCAAAAATCTGTGAAAAATAGTTTGCTTGCTCTTATGGTTTAGACAAATGTATCTAAACTTATCTGTTTCAAGCTTGCCTGCCAACCAGTGATGCCACAGGAAAGTGTTGGAACTGTAGGAGGTGGGTTTACAGGAAGTAAGTTTAGTCATTCAGGGTGTGTGCTTAGAGAAGACATCGAGATCCAGGTCCCTTCCTGTCTCTTTTTTCACTTTCTGGCTTCCATGAAGTGAGCAAACTACTCCTCCACGCAGTCCCACCATCATGCACTGTTTCATGTGCAAACAATAGGGGTCAACAGACCAGGAACTGACACTTTCAAAACTGTGAGATAAAATAAACCTCTCCTCTTTTTAAGTTGGTTATCTCAGGGATTTTGTCACAGCAACAGAAATCTGACTAACACTTGGGTGAAAGTAGAATTTGTATGAATTCAATATAATATAAAGACTGAAAGCAGCCAACCCAGCCTCTCCACGGAAGTTCAATTAGGGAAGAGTTTGACAGGTTTTTTGATAGTTATAGAACAGGCAGCCTTCTAGAATGGAGGTTTATTAGATGCCAAGCAGGGTGCTTAATGCTTAGAAGACTGAAATGGGAGTACACAATGCTCTCAAGAAAGAGATGGTAAAACAGACTAGCGATTACCAGTCCATGGGATCCTTGCTATGAGGAATCTAAGTAATTAATCAAATGATATTTGCCCCAACTAGAATTTGTATTAAAATGTCTAGCATGGTATCCATAGAAACTGCTCAATAAAATGTATTTGTTTTATTAATAGAAATTTAATTTTATGTGGAGCACAGAGGAAAAGTATTTGTTAGAGTGAAAGATATGTTGTCATGAGTCACCCTCAAAATATTCCCCATCCTATCCAACAAACTTACCGTATCATCCTTGCCACTTTCTGAAGAAGTCTTTGAAGTCCTCTTCATGATTGCCACTAGTAGTGCTGTCACAGCTGCCTCTGAGTCTTGGATTGATTTAAAATGTTTACCTTTTAGGGTCATTTTGACGTGCAAAAGCCAAAAGCTGCCAGTACCAGATTCACTGGATAAGTCGGATGAGAATGCGTCATAACATTTTTATTTCTTGTCATAAACATTTGATCAATGTGGTGTGATAAAAAGATATAGAAAATGCTTAAGTAAAAAAGTATTGCAATAAAAGATACATTGCCATTAATCCACTTCAAAATATTCAAAACCCTCCCCCTTGCTTTAAACACACTTATCACATCATTCTTGGCAATGTGTGTTTTACTGAATAAGGATTTTTTAAATTTAAACATTCACTGTAGTTTTTGATCACCCCTTATACTTGGTATTCTGTAAGTACTAAATGAGAAAGTGAATCAGTAAATGAGATAATATGTGGAAATTGCTGCTAAATTGAAAGCAATGTCTACGCAAATGGTCAATATTTTGAATAGCTGCCTTTAACACCTAATAATTTCTAAATACTTCATTCCAGCCCCCAATTTGTTTGTTTTAAAGTTGCTTAATTATCTTCCTACACTCTAGAGAGACAACATTCAGTCTCTTCAGAAAGAGTGAGAAGCAAATGTCTTCAACTGACAAAGAAGTGCTCTATACCTCTCAATCTATCAGCCTAAAGCAAGGAGACTCTCTCAGATGTTCCACTGCTCCATTATAGTAATACTCAAAATAGAGGGGCACTACTAACTGTACCAGCTTTTGGAAGAAACATGAAAACAACTTCTTTAGGCTTCAAATCACAAGTCACGTGTTACAGATTCACTCTAAGATATATCAAGAAAACTGACTGTTATTCCTTGAGTATAAATCAGTTTATCAAATATTATTTGGGAGTTAAAGACAACTGACTATCCAACTCCTGAACTCATCTGCCATCTGATTTTTCTAACAATCATAGATCCAAGGAGCAGCATTCATAATTCTCTAGAAATGATGAATCCTGACTAGAATCTTCCCAGAACACAAGCGGTCCAAATGAAAAGAATTAAAGAATTTCCTTCTTGGGATGGCACACCATAGTATAGCCATAACCCATCAGCAAACAAGCCCAGTCACCATCATTGTTAGCTTTTGTTTTATTATTTCTAGCCACTTTTGAATATTCAGATACAAATGGTCCTATTCTTGTTCTAATTTTGTAGTTAGCTTTATAAATGTGCCAGAGGTTTGTTCAACTGGGCATTCATCTAAATGCAAAATGATGTTATCCTGCAAACACCTTACTAAATGGAGGATGAATATTCTCACATATGCTTATGGAGAGAATAAAGAACTTTTTCCTTGGAATTCTGCCTATAGGTCTCAATTATATTAAGAAGTTTGCTATCTTTTCAAAAATGTTATTATTTTGCTCTGTCATGAAATATGTTTTTCAGATTTGTGGAATAAAAATACTCACTCAGAAAATTTTGAATTCTGCTGTCTCCAGGAAGAGGTTGAATCACTTAGTAGTCTGTCCAAGTTACTGATTATAGCAAAAGTCATTCAGAACTCCTGCTGAATATCACACTTTGGGAGTTTCAAATCATAGAATAGACTGTGTGATAAGAGGATAAGATGGATTCAAGGAAGAGTGTTGTACACAATGCCTCAGAAAATGAGCAAACCTCTTTCAGGTTCCAAATGCCTGGTCACATTCTCCTCAAACTGGTTAGTACTAAAGTGCTCTAGACCCCTACTCCAATCCTGGCGAGAGGATGGACATATAGGACTGGGTTACTCTGAGTTGCCTTTGTCTTTCTGATGGGAGTCCTCAACACTCAAGGACAGTGACGCTTTTGTTTGTGTTTGGCTTCTTGAGTACACAATTCATTTTCCCATTCCTTCACCAGCATTGGTTAGTATCCCCTGGATACAATATTTTGCTGGGAGCTGTTTGAACATGCTAAGGCCATCTGTCTTCTCTTTTAAACCCCTGAAGGATTAGAGATAGTGACCCTAAAGCCCCAAAAGCAGACTTGGAAAATGGTCATGTTCTTGGAACAAAGCAATAGAAATCCTTGGCATAGCCAACCAAGTTAAAAAAAAAAAAAAAAGGAGAAAGAATTTAAATTACTGATAGAAATAATAATGAATTCATACATTTCATCTAGACTTTCTGAATTACTGTCATATAATTCTTCTAAACATTGTTTCTTGATTTTTAAATTTCTGTTTCTACTATTTTCCACTTTTTGAATGTACAACTTTTCTTCATTTCCTAGATATCATTTTCACCTCATATTTGGTCAGCCTTTATAGAGAGCTTTTTTTAAACTTGTATCTTAGGGGCAGGGATTTAGCTCAGGAGTTCTGCTGCCTGCCTCGCAAGTGCAAGGACCCAAGTTCAATCCCTGGTACCAAAAAATAAATAAAAATAAAAATAAAAATAATAAAATTTGTATCTTTTTGTTTTATTACTTCTGCTATTTTCCATTTTCTTGATTTCTTCTTCTCATTTTATTGTTTCTTTTCTCTTTTCTACAGATTTAACATTCATTTTAAATCTGTTAAGAGTTGAATATTTGTTTCTTGACTTTCATTTTGGTGGTTGTTTGCATTTTGCTAAATACAGCTAACATACTGTAATTGCTATTACCTTAGACTATTCATGCCATCTTATTTTGCATTTTGTTTTGTAATAATTTTATTTATTTTTTCCATAACTACTTCCCATTGACTAAATCAAACTTTCTTCTGCTAGTTTATCATTTATACATCTTATTTTTATTATTATAGTGGACATCTATTATGTAAAGCTCATGAAGATTTCTTTGACTTAGCTATGAAAAAAGACTTTCTACAAGCTCATACCTCCCTCTGACCTATCTTTTTTCACAGCATACTTACTTCCTGGCTAAGATTTGGTGTTTTCTAGGATTTTAGTTTATCTCTCTCTCTCTCTCTCTCTCTCTCTCTCTCTCTCTCTCTCTCTCTCTCATATTTATATATATCCAAACTATATTTTTTTTCTGTTTTTGGTGGTTTTTATAATAATCAACTCTCATTTTTCATGTTCTATAATTTCTTGATTCACTTCTCTTTGTTTTAGAGAACATTCTCTAAGAGTTCTTTGAAAATCATTCCTCTGAATTCAGTGATCTAAAACTTGTATGTCTGAGAATATGTTTATTTTATCCTAATGGTTAAATAACAATTTATTTGGCTGCAGAAGTCTGATATACAAAATGCTTTCCTTCAAGATATTGTTCAATTGTCTCCATTTTCAATATTCTTGTTGAGCAGTTTGATTTTAATATAGTTCTTATTATTTTGGAAGTAGTCTGCTATGCTCCTCTGGAAAATTCTAGAAGTTTTCCTTTGTGTTCTATGATATAAAACTTTACTATAATTTTTGTGTATTGGGACGAGAGGGTCCTCATTTATTCTGCTTGGAATTACCTGTCCCCTTTCTATCTGAAGTTTTAAAACTTGTTGTATTTACATGGAAATAATTGTTATTATTTTTCAAATATCTTTTTCTTCTTATTCAGCCTTCCTTTTGATATGTGTTGGACATTTCATCATCCAAATCCATTAACTTTTCACATTCTACTATCTCTTTATCCTTTATTGTTGTTCAAGTTTCTACATAGCATCATTTTTTTCCTCTATAGCCATTCTGTTGTTCAAGCTATCTCTTATGTTACATTGATAAGTAAAATTTTAAAACCAAAAATCCTCCTTTGTTTCTTTTACATAACTTTTCTTCCTGTGTGTGCCATTCTTGCCCATCCTTTTTAAGATACTAAATTTATGTTCTGTATTTTATGACTTCATTTCCTGTCCTATAAGTGGTCATATGTGTTCCCTCACCCCTTTCTTTAAAGAATAGTTGCTCTCCACAGATACCTCATTATCTCTTACCATGCATTCCTGTTTTACTCCTTTATAACAAATAGATAGCTAGTGTAAATAGATGGCTAATATAATAGGTAAAACTATTTAAACAAAGCACCAGAAAAAAAAAGACTTTCTCCCCGTCCACTAAACTTTTGATAGGTGTCCATGGCATGTGAAATGTTTAAACTAGTAGGCTTTTCTCGTGACTATAAATTCTGTACACACCATCTGAGGACAACTATCAAGCTTAGTTTGATTGGTGCCCAAATCTATTTATGCATTATGGTGTTGTTGCAGGTATCAGTTAAATAATTCTGTTAAATATAGGTACACTGATGAAATATAAATAAGAAGACAAAACACTTATTCTTAGGAAAGTAAGTTTTAGAAAAAAAGAATTATGAATTTTTCAGGAACAATTCATCCAAAATAACCATAGCCCGTATGTCTATTTTTAATAATGAGAAAATCTCACAAAAAATCTTGAAGAGTCTCTTTCAGATTGATTCTCAAATGTTTTACAATTTCTAATTCATTTTAAGAATCGAAAATGATAGGCAGAAGAGTGTGGTTTATGCAAGAAAAATGACAGACCCTTCACTGAGGAGATCCATACTCAAGGCACAGGGGAAGTGTGATTAAAAATTACAGTGAATTTTAAATTTTAAACATTCTTTACATTAAAAAGCACACTTTGCCCATCCTCCTTTCCACTTTCTGAAGCAGTTCTGGATGTCTTCTTTTGTGAGTGTCTTTAGTCCTGCTATTGTGGCTGCCTTGATGTGATAAATCAATTTACAATCTGTATCTTCCATGGTTATTTTAACTTTGGGGAAGAGCTAGAGTTGTATGGTGCCAGATCTCCTAAATTAGGTAGATGAAGACAAACTATAATATTTGTAGGATCCTGCCTTTCCATTGGATGGCACTTAGCAGTATTCACTGAATTTTGATCACATGTGAGAAAGACAGTCAAAAAAGAGGACTTCCAGAACTGATTCAGAAAGTGGCAAGAACCATGGGATGAGTTTTCAAAGCTGGGAGAGTATTTTGAGGGGACTGATACCAATGTATCTTTTACTGTGGGAAATTTTTTAAACTTAAATATTCACCCTATATTGTGATTACCCCCTTGTGTCAATATTTTGGCTTAACGTGTGCCACTGTTTACTTAATTAATGTTCTATTTTAGGTATATAAATAAATTTTTATGACTCTTCTCTCCTTTCAATGGTTTGGAATTAACTGAACAGCTGTTGTGCCCTTTTTTGTACTTGTGGCACCCACAGAGTGGACAGGCAGTCTGACAGTAGGAAATGCTAATCAGCAGCTGGGTATGGCCATATCCATGATATTCCTTTTTGCCTGATGGCACAGCAGCACCTCTGCCCCACAGGGGAAGAAGGCAGATGTGAGGAAGAAGCTAGACATCACCTGAGAGGTCCTTCTCGGCTAAAACTGTTGAGGGTCCTGACTGTCCTCAGAGACTTGCTTTCACCTTCCCCACCTCAGATCCTAATCACCTTCTGCCTCCCCACAGGTTTCTGTCAAGTTTTATTTCACTGTGGAGAACAGCTCTGAGATCCTTCAATGTCCCCATATATTGCCTGGCACTTAAGGCTTCATTTGGGTGAAGGATCTAAGAGTGCGCTGGTTGTCTTGCCTAACAGTGAAATATTTGTTTATTTTTTAAAAAATCTAGTTATATTTTTTAAAAAAAGAAAAAGACACTGGGCATTCTCTACTTACCAGCATTTTGATATCCATAGTGATTTTAGAAGTTTTCTAAGGATTGGAAAAATTTAGCTCCCTTTTGGTTAGCCCCCATCCCACACAAGCCATCAGATTTACTAAGATATTTTTTGGCATTTTGAAAAGGTCCCTTTGCATTGCTAATGACCACTCCCTTCTGGCTACCTCCTCACCCAGGGGGCTTTGCTCTCTTGACCCTGGAGTCTGATCCTTCCACAGCCAACCCTTTGTACCACGAACAGGCAGCCTTTCAGTGTGACATCACCACCACACCACCAACAACAACAGCAATTTTGAACTTTTAAAGTGGTTCTCACTACAAGGTCAAAGACATTGGTCCAGGGAAAAATACTTTTACAGATAATTTCAGTGTTGGGCAGGTGTGTGTGTGCTGAACTGCAAAGACAAATGGTGCAAGATGTAAATATCATTAATTTCTCTTCCTTGTAGACAAAGCACTTACACCTAATGAAGTGTTACTGAACTTGATACCTCTCTGCTTGAAATCCCCCTACCTTTATCAGCACTTCTTTCCAGTGAGATCAGGTATCCCAACAAATCAGAATTCAAATGCTGAATTCACTTACATTGTGTGATGTAAATTATGAGCATTGCCTTCTACTTCATTTGTATGCAATGTGAAATCCATCTTAAGCACTGATACTCTCATATTGGACACAGAGGTTTTTTCCAAAATAGTAAAATCAGAATAATCAGTCAATTGGGAAGAGCTGCTCAAAGTAGAAAAATAGGAATCAGTTTGGTATTTTTACATATAGTTTGTGAAGTATTGATATGTCAGATGACTTGTCTCTTTTTAAATCGAGTTTGAGGTTAAGGTTAAATTCATGGAGATTGTAATTTGGACTTCTTCATATAGAATTTCTGGGGTCTTCCACAGAGCCTGTCCAAATATTTCACAAATAGCAGGATACTGAATTTATAAACCTAGTAGATGAATTACTAGACATTGGAGATTATGTGACCCCCTAACAATTGGCCTTATTTTCTGTATACTGTAATTTACATACGTCAAAACATTAGTCTCGGGCTATCACAGAAGATTGTGCGTTACTGTGGAATGAAAGTAATATAAGGAGTAGCACCCACAAACTCAGTATGAGGATCTAAGTGTTGTAAGCCATGAACATGTCCACATACAAGGTTAGAACCTTTCATTGGCTTCCTTTGTCTCTGAATTAAAACCAATTTTATGGCTCTTTTTCATTCATTTGAAAACATTGAAATATCTCCCATGGGGTAGGCATTCTCTGGTTTCCTGAGACATAAATACAACATGATCCCATGTGAATACTCAGAATTAGATGGTCAACCTACAGTCCTAGGGCAGAACCAACTATAGGGAAACTCAAGTCTTAATACATTTCTAGGGTCCTCAAGAGGTGTGATAGCATGCAACAGCCATTCTGGGGCCATCTGTTCTCCACAGGGCCCATTCTGATAGAATGGTTCTGCATTTATCAACTCTAAAGGAATGATATTATAAAAATGTTCTTTTTCCCCATTTTCTTTTAAGCTTGTCTACAACACACCACTGTCTAAGTTATAAATGATAAATGACTTCATTTCAAAACTTCAGTCCATATACTCTTCCCAAAGGGTCTTCTAAATATGTTTTGGGGCCCATGTTTTGCCTGAGAGTTGTCCTCTAACCAAAAATGACTGAAAATTCAGGTCATCAGGGCTGACCTGACAGCAGCTCAGAGTGCTTAAACACACTGAAAAAAACAGCAATTCAAATACCTTCATCCTTTTTGCTATTAGACAGATCCTAAAAGGTTCCTATTATTTGTAATTACTTCCAAGAAAGGTAATCTTATCACCCTCCTGTTTCACTCTGCCTGCAGTGCAGCAGGTTTAAATACATTGAAATTGAGTGACATAGTTTTAAGTGCTTCTTACCTTGCACAGTTGTCCCCTACCCTGCCCTAACCCACTAAGGCAAAGAGAAATACCAAAGAAGGAAAATACCTAAGATCTTTGGTCTCCCTCCAGTTTTGCCCTCTCCCCCAAGCTATGCAAAGTGAGGAGGGAATCATGGGTCATAAAATAGGCACTTGGTGGGAATTAGATAACTGCTAAGGTTTGAATATTTTCTCCAAATTTATTGTTGGAAATGTAATTCCCAAATTCATATGTTAATTGAATTTGGAGATGGAACTTTAGGAAGGTAACTGCATCATGAAGCTCTGCCCTCATAAATACATCTATGCATTCATAGATTAATGGAATTTTGCAGGTTTTGTTACGAACATGACCTCTGACCACCTTGCCATGATGCAGCAATAAAGCCCCTACCAGAAGATGATGGAGTACTAATGCCTTGCTCTTGCATTTTCAGCTTTCCAAACTGTGGGCCAAATAAACTTCAATTCTTTATAAATGACCCAGACTTAGGTATTTTGTTACAGCAGCAGAAAAGAGACCAAGGTAGATAAGTCTGACATTGAGCCAGCTATTTAACTCCCTTGGCCTTAGTTTCCTCATCTGTAAAATTAAAGATTAGAGTAAATGATCACTGAGTTTCCCTCCAAGATACAAATTCTAAGATGTTAACTAAGGCACGAGCTACTTCTCTTAAGAAATTTGCTGAATGTTCACACACTCATTTATTAAATAACACTTTAATTTTGGCCCCAAATGTCAGAGATTTTTACATGTTCCACAAATGGTACAATTCACAAGCTAAATGCTTTAGGCTATCATAAACTGTCAGAAGTTGGTTATAGCCCAGAGCCTGTGATGAGAAGACCAGGGATTTACAGTTGAAACAGACAACATGGCTTCTAGAGAGACAGTGGAGAAAAGAAATCCATTCCAAAGTGAGACGGCATTGCTGCATCTCTCAGAAAAATATTCCACATCACATGGGCAGCCTATTAGGAACTCTACCCACACTTGCCAATTTTCTAGTGACTGCTTTGTGTTACTGTGGTCTAAAAAAATAGGATTTATTTTCTTTTTTTTAACCAGAAGAAAACAAGATGTATTTGATCATCAAAAGCAACTTTTTCAGACAGGGGAATTCAGAGAGTGGTGGAAAGTAAATGCATGCCTGCTAAAGCCACAGTTACTCCCTAACTTGGCAGTCTCTGCTCTTCTCGAAACAGCTGCTCTGAAGGTTGGCTGAGGTCTTGTTTAGAGAATCAATTAGCCAACGATGTTTGGGCCAGTGAAGAATGGCATCCAAGTGTAGAAAGACTTGGGAAACACTTTTACTTTTGTGTTTTCTGCAAGTAAACTTACATGTGTTCTGCACAACTAATATAATGTGTAACTTCACAAAGAAAGGAATTATTCTGAAATGAGTTTAATGGTGACTTCATTAGCAGGAAGATGCTGACCAAATCAAAACTGAGAATGAGATATTTCATAAGTTCTACTGATAATATGAGCATTTTAATTCAACTAAGTATCTTTCAAGCAATCAAACATTTCCTGTACACGTAATACATTCTTCTGAACACTTCCTTGATATGGTTACTCCATATAGAAAACATATATTTGATTTAGGTAAAGAACGAGGTCTATGCCGGGGATATAGCTCAGTGGTTCCACCACCTGCCTCGCAAGCACAAGGACCCGAGTTCGATCCCCAGAACCAACCAACAAACAAACAAACAAGAATGAGGTTTATGTCAATTTTTAAATACATAATTTTACACTGGTTTCTCACTCATCAATAGAATTTTATCACACTCATCCTTTATAGAAAATCATGGACATATATTTAAATGCCTGTCATAGAATCACATTGATAACTGTGTAATGAAAGTTTGAAGATATATTAGTCAGCTTTCCACTGCTGTGACACAATACCCAACATCTAGAACTTAAAGGAGAGGTTTGATTTGGCTCACAATCTCAGAGGATTTAGTCCATGGTCATCCAGCTCCAAGACAGAAAATTCCTCACAGAATGGTATTTCAAAGCAAAGTTACTTAGTTCATGGCAGCAGGGAAACAGAGCCAGAGAGGAAGCAGGGTGGGATCAGATATAGTACTCAAGGGCAAGCTCCCCCTGAGGTTGAGCCCCACTCGATCACACCCACAAGTGAATTTTACTAATTCCCTGGGCAGCTCCCAAGACATTCAAGTTGATAATGCACTTTAACCATTGCAGGAGATAGTCACACGTAAGTACAGACGACAACCAAGGAGCCATTCTAATAATTCTCCCAATAAATAACGAGTGAGTGAGTGAAGTTTGGGGAGCAGGAATAAGTCCCACATTTCAATTACCCATTATTTAAGACAACACTTTATTTCTATGTTGCCTTGACCCTTTCCTCAATAGGGGCAGACGGCTCTAAATATATTTTATATTCTAAGCATTAAAGAATTTTGGAAATTTACTTATTGTGGTAACTAAAGTCATGGAACTAGGGAGATCATCGAATGAGCAAATCAGGTCAGAGTAGAGGTATAGGGGAGGAGAGGAGAGACCTGATGATTCGACAAATAATTTGAAAACACAAATTTTTAGGTACTGGGAATTTATCAAAACAAAACAAACAAAAAGAACATGGCCTGCTTTCTTGGAACTTTCATTTTTTGTCTTAAATAAGCAAAATACATAGTATGTTAGGTGTTTATAAGTGTTTTCAAGGAAATGAAGCAGGAAATCGAAGCAGTGGCCATAAATGTGCTGGCGACGTCAGATATTACAGATATGGAGAGTCTCCTTGAAGCCCAGACAATGGAAATGAGAAAGTGATACCTGGGGGAAACATGCTCTAGGTGGAGTCATAGAGATCAACATGGCTAGCGGAGGAATAAAGAACAGTAAAAAAGGAGGTTACAAAATCACATTGGCTCTTGTGGGCCAATATAAGGAGACTGGATTTTGCCCTGTGTTCGGGAAGCCAATGCAGGGTTTTTCACAGAGTGGTAACATTATCTGCCTTGCTTTTTAACAGGATCACTCCTGCTGCAGTATTAAAGAAAAGACTATAGGAGGGCAAGGGTGATGCAGGAAGGCTATTTTTAGGAGACAATTGCAATCATCTGAGTGAGAGATCACAGCAGCAGTGATACTGCTGAAACATGATTGAGTCAAATATTTTTAAAGTGGAAACAGTGCAGTGGGTAGAGTATAAGATAGAAGTATTAAAAATAAGACTTTTACCTGGAGCCCCAGGAGAAACAAGAAGAGACTGTGGTCAAGTTGGGCATATTTTTGTGGCTATTCAATTTCCATTTCCAGATACTGAGTAGGCACCTGGGATTCGGGGTCTGAGAAGAGGTGATCCTGGGATTATCCGTTTGAGAGACAATGTAAACTAGGTGATGACATGGGGATGATCAAGAAGGACAATGTAGACAGACAAGATGCAAAAGGCCGCTTTGACATTAAGCTGACTGAGAGATGGTGGTAAGAAACATTGAAACCCCTGAGAAGGAGCAGCCAGAGGAGGATCTGAAGATCTTGTCTAGAAACTAAGGCAGGAACTTCAAGAAAGAGGGATGATCCATTCTTCCAGATGATGAGTCCAGGCCTGAGCTGTGCGACCGCTGGAAGTGGGGTTTGGCAGACGCTATACTTTGGATCTGGAACCTTCACCACTGGCTCATGTGGTATAGGTCTGCGTTACATGGTGGTACCACTGGGGGGAGGTGGAAGTTTAAGGTTTGGGGTTAGTGGGAGGTCTCTGGGTCACTGGGGTCCTTGCAGCCCTTGCAGGTGATAGAGACACCATACCCATTCCTCTTCCATTCTTTTGCATCCTGGCCATGAAGTAAATGGTTTTGCTATACAGCACACTTCTGCCATGACGTGGTCCACTCCTCTACACACTCCAGAGGCCCAAAAGTAATGAGGCAACCAACCATGGACTGAAACCTGCAAAACTGTGAGGCACAATAAACCCTTTCTGTTTCTAAGTTGGTTATTTCAGGGATTTGTTATAGGGACAGAAAGCTGACTAACATAGTAGGTCAGATTCTGTGCAGGCCAATGGTAGACTGGGGAGGTTTTAAGCAACTATAAAGAAAAAGAAATTAGATCCAAGCAGATATGGCAAGCTTTTCAATGAGCTTTGTTATAAAGGTTGATAAATGAAGGGAAAGATTATAATCTTTTATAAGATTGTGAAGTTATAATTTTTTTTTAAATTTGCTTACATCCTTGTGAGAGGTCCTTCATGATCTTCCATGATTTTTGTCTTTTCTATAAGGGAAGCATTTCGTGTGATTTGTTATTTCTGTTAATTTTCTGTATCTCAAGATAAAATAAGCAGACTAATGTGCAGCATCCTGCTTATTCTTCCTTTAAAAGATTAGGCAATAGTCAGGAAATCCAAATCCCGTCTGGAGAACAAAACACATCCTCAAAAATGCATAAATTGCTCTAATTTTAATCAGTCACTACCAAAAGCAAATGATGATTATTGCTTTTAATCCATATAATAGTGATTGAGTACCTGCCCCAGACACTATGGAGGCAACACTAAGTTCTATTTCTTCAGATATCTTGCCCTTTAAGAAATCTGTGGTTTATTAAAGATAAGGCATATATGTGTACAACCTTGATGTAGACACATACGTTTTATCAAGCTGGAAATCCTCAACAGTGAGACTATTCTGATTTTGTTCTCATTGCTAAATTGAGTGTTGGGATGGCTCGGGTATTTAACAAGAGCTCTCCATTCCTCTCTTTCTTCTTTACACACACCAATAAATCAAATACCATAAAAATTTTTAGAATGGGATTTGGGATATGGTATATATTTAGATCTTAGCAATGCCCTCTGAGGGAGGAATAGCATGAAATGTTCAGACTAAGAGATGAGACCATGTTACAGGTATCCAAATGCTTTCCAACTAGAGGAAACAGTACTTATGAGAAGGTACACAGGAGCTTTGAGTATTTTTCTTGGCTTTATTTCCTAAGGATCTATTTTTCCACAAACCTTTCTGGGTATGGGAATCCAATTACTTACCACTCTAGAGTTTTGGTGATAGAGGTTCTGAAATAGAACTAGTTATACTAATAAAATCCTGCTATTTCTTTACTTACATAATGTATATCAACTTGGAAATTACTGTGAGTTAACTGGGCAATGAGGAGTCGTGGCCTGGTTGCACACGTGATACTGGAAAGCAGCTGCAGGAGCCTAGGGGTGCTTCACTAAGTCTACAAAATGCTCCCAATAATAAATCTTACATATGTCAACAATAGGGACATTTTCTTTTATGCATGTCATAGAAAGTCTCTTTTTGAAAAGAAACTAGGTGTATCATTAGGAAATCTATAATTTTTAGAAAGGCCACTAAGTACCAGTGCCTTGATGTCTAAAATGAAACATATTCTATTTTATGGAATTAATTACTTTTGGAATCAATTATTAAACAATGTATGACAGAAATCTGCCTACAAAATCATCTTCTCTATAGACTTAGCTTTCTTTAACTATGAATTGGAGTAGAATCTATAATACACACTAAAAATGTCATGTAATGGCTAAGACTTTAAAATGGTGAGAACAATTCATAATTTGCTCTACATTTGAATGCATACTAACAAATACCTCTAAGTCATAAGATTTTCCCTTTACTTCCAGACCTTATCCAAAGTGGCAAAAATGACATCTATCCTTAAGTCACACTTACATTTAAAATCCTATGCCTGAGTACTGATCCATAGCATTAGCAGTCAGAACACTGGTTACTCGGGGAGGTGGAGAGGGTGCATGACCAGAAGGGGCACGAGGGTGCTGTGTAGTGCACAGATGATGTTGTCTCCTTAGGCTGCTTACATGTGAGCTCAATTTGATATGTGTTACTCCTCTGTGTGCGTGTAACACTTCATTTAACAAAGTTAAAAACCAACTATAGATGATGCTTAAAATCTTCTGAAAATAAATTGTGCCACTGCACTTTAAGGAGTCTCAGCCCACAAAATTTGCATTTTGCATTTGCCAGCATGAGTGGGATGATGGGTGTAGCCCTCAGGAGTTCGCCACAGAAACAGGACCCGTGAGATACTGCTCTTAAAAAATTAAATTCAAAGAATGTTTCAAAGGGATTGTGGAGTCTGGCTGGGCAAAGTTCAAAATTTGTAGGGCAGCTTTGAGACTGTTCAGCTGACACACGTCCATAGGTGGAATTTCTTCTTCAGGAAACCTTCAGTGTTGTTCTTAGAGATTTAAGAGACTGAATGAGGCCCGCATGATCAAGGACAGCCTACTGAAAGTCCATGGATTGTGGGTGTTAACCAGATCTGCAAAACACTTTCACAGAAGCACCCAGATTAGTGTTTGATTGGATAACAGGGTGCTACTGCTTAGCTACATTTGACACATACAGCATAATGGGCCATGTGAGCTTACAGCTTCTAGTTGAAACTCTTCATTTTGTCAAGCCTATGTTGTCTCATTGGGAGTTGTGGAACTAGGAGTACATAAAATAACAAATTAAGGGTGAGAATAAACTTTTATCTGTTGGCTATGCACACACATTCAGTACTTTCTAAGCTTCCCCCAGCATGACCTTTGAGAAATTCTTCATCCTTATTGTCCTCTCAGAAATGAATTACATTTAGAAAGCCTGAAAAAATCTGTTCAATCATTTGGAGTGATAATAACATTCCAACAAGCAAAAACTGTGTTTTTACCAGCATTAGAATTTGCCAGAATTTATGTGTATGCAAAAAAATTAAAGGAGTTTGAATTTTAAAATTTCATACTTGGCACATGTATTTCTCCAGCAAGGCATGTGGGTTTTGCAAGTTTGCGGGGGCAGGGATGGGGGAGGAGGGATTTGCTTAAGAATGAACGTTTCCAGTAAGAAAAGAACTGAAGATTCTGTTTAGGTCACCAGGGATACAGTGATTCCCACCACCACCACCACCACCACCACCACCCCGCCCCATCAGTTTTCCAAGATTGATCCCATACAAGAAGAAAAGATGCAACATTTGATATCATTTGGCAGAGCCTCTGTCAATGGTGCATTCTTTCCCCAAATCTTTTCTTCCTTTTCGTTTACCAGCCTTATAATAGTGTCAATAATAGTACCAAAATCTTATAGATCCTAGTACTTTGTATATACCAGGAACTGTTCTCAGCATCTTACATATTTACTCACATAATCTTCTCAACAGCTATGTGATAGGTACTATTATGTTCTCTCATGTTATAGATCAGAATACTGCAGCAGAGAAAGAATATAACATGTTTCTGGTCATATGGTGACAAAGTGTCCCAGCCGGGATTCAAACCCAAGAGCCTGACTCTAGAGACCGTCTCTGAACCACTAGACTAATTCCTTGGAATCCCCAGGAATGCACTTGATACTCAGGCAGAAGCTAGAAAGTTGTTATTCTCAAAACCATTCAGCTGTTAAAATATCTTCCATTTTTTCATTAACAGAGTTAGGGCAGAATCTCTGTCAGATACTGACACACCTAAAAATTTAAGCTTATTAATGAAATCTAACTAACCAATGGTGCCCAATGGATCCTAGCTAATAATACCAGCCAGTTAGATGTGGGGCCAGCTTGTCTTCAGTTTTGAAGGTGTAGGGCTTCCTGTAACAAACACAGTTCATTATGTTGAAGTCTTTTATTTGGACTCCTGCCGGAGGGGCTTTACCTGGGACTGCCACTGGGTAAATAATTATCAGTTTCTTTATTCTGAAATACTTTAAGGCAAATAGGTAGGGCTTTTTTCCTAGCCCATTAATTTTTATTGGCTTATGAAAAGCTGTAGGATAAAATTCTGTGGAAGACAATTCATAACTTGCTCTTGGTAAAATTCCATTTTCTCCAATATTTTGTCTCTAGACCAACAAAAAGAGCAGTGATAATATCTTTTCAGAAGCAAAATTGGTGTGGATTTTTTCCCTCTTAGCAGAACTTTAGACTCTAAAGAAGTATTTTGGTATGCTTATTTAAAGAACAGCTAGATTTGCTGCCAAATAAGTCTTCATGAAAGACATATGTAAATACAGCAGAGTAAATGAGATAATTCTATTGCATTTGAAAAACACTTTCTTAATTATGTGAGCTTGTTTGAAAGAATATGAAAATGCTCTGTATTTAATTCTGTAAGAAGTTTGGCTGTGATATTTATGATGTAATCATAGCCAGGAGTTGAAATTATATTAATATTGAATGCAAACCTATTTTCTTTTCTCACTTCTTGTATTTTTAATAAAGAAAAATGCTAATTAAAATTTGATTGCAAAAAAATCCTCTCTAGTAGTAAGGATTGCCCTCAGTTTTATTTTATTTGTATGTGTCAGAATTTACAATGTTCTAGAAGCTAAATTATTATAGGGAAAAAATATACTCTTTCATCAAAAATAGCACTAAATCATACCAAAAGGTTAGTCTTATTTGTATGATAGAGTAGTTCACTAACAATTTTGCCATAAATTCAGTTTCCAACAAATATCTAATATTTTGTTTCTCATCATTCCAGATATTAAACCAGCATATGGAAGTAATTTTATATCAGCTATCTAGTTCGAATCTTAAGAAGCTGGGAAATAATTGAAAGATTATATGATCTGTCTTTTATAAATAAGGAACTGAGGAATCAAATGACTAAGTGCCTTCCTTCAAATCCTGCTGTTAATGGGTAAAATACCTTCAAGAATATTAATTTCCTGCCTTCCAAATCTAAGTTCTCCTCACTCCAACATGCTGCCAGCTGAACACTGATCTAAATGCTGATATTTCTGGTTAATTTTCCCCCTCATCTATGCCTTCACAACAACATATCACAATCCAAGTATTTTAAGCAGGCAGCACATGCTTACTATAAACTTAGCTCATTTTATCATTGGAAATATTTTGTTATTGTTTTCCACCAAAGTTATCATTGCTCTTGTAGAAAATTGTCTACATGAAATTACTAATAATATCCCAAAATTGAACTCAACATAATCACCCCATAACTCATCCTCAACAAAGCAGCTGATTTCAGTAATCATCATAGACACTGAACCCATAATATTAAGCCAAATCCATAGGCACCATTCTAGATTATTCGTTTTCTTTTGTCTTCTCTTCCATTCATCTTCTCTCCTCAGTATTTCTACAACCACTATGACCCACCATATTACAGACCTGGATTTAAGTCAGACTTTTTTTTTTCTCATCTAGACCACCGCGATAGCTTTCTATAGGATCTCCCAACTGGGAATCTCTTCTTGCTCCAATTAAATTATTGCCAGACATCTTTCTGTTCTGCCATATCACATACCTGCTTTAAGTATATGCCTGTCTTAATCAGAATAAAGTAAATTCTACAGTCAGGTGTGCATAAAGATGAATGTCCAGACCTCCTCAGCTTCTTCCTCTCATCTTTGTGTGCATACCCTTCTCTGTAACAGTCCATTCATGCCATCTACTTGACTGACAGTGATCTTTTCCCAACTACTGGAATATACACATATCCTATCTTCTGAGAACACTGTTTGATCCCCATGCCACAGAAAGAGATGCAAACTTGCAACAGTAATAGCAAGAGCACAGCAAGAGAAAACTTTTTCATAACAATCCTAGTACTGATCAGTCCATTCACTTCCCTCTCACATTCATCCTACCTTCTATTCATGAAAAACAGTTTCAGCAACATATAACAATGGCCAGATGGAAAGCAAAGAGATGATGTACAGTGGGATCTGAAGCCAGAACTAGGAGGGATAAGGACAATAAAATTGCTAAGAGCAATTCAGAGGACTGAATTTTTAAGCATACCATTTCTAACAAAGAAATAAATGCATAGTGACTCAAGTTATTTAGGAAAAAATTATCCTCCTTAAACACAGCATAAATGGGAGAAGATTGTGGTGCTACAAGATTGATGCTTCCTGAATTATCATGATCCACCCAAATCAGCTAATTACATTGGCACATCACTTAAATATTAGCTTACGATCCAACAGGAGACATCCAGTCACTACTAGTTAGGTGGTTTAATGACAAATATTGGGCTTGAACTAATCATTTTTTCTTGCAAGAATGAGTAAAATATATCAGTCATGATTATAGGAAGTTTGTGGGATTCTACCTAAGAAAGAAAGAAAAGATACGTGCAAGGTACAGAAGACTTATGGCTATAAGGAAAGATCACTTTAAATTATCAGAAATATCCAGGATGCATACACCCTACTTAGGGTAACAACTGAAATAATATGGTATCAACTGAATAAAACTGAGCACAATTCAAAGGCAATGAGAAGATCAAGGGATAAGCTTTGAGGTAAGAAACAGGAATGATGTAATAAAATTAGCATTTCAAGTAAAGAACTGAAATCTGCATTAAAGCCACTACAGAGTATCATGAAAAATACAGAAAAATAAAATCAACAATGAGAAGCACAAGCTTGAAATTTTTTTTTCTCCTTAAATTCTTTTATTGGTACATTTTAGGTATACAATACGTTTACATTTATCATTGGGTGCTTGTACCTATACATGATGTATCTTGGTTCTCATTTTTTCCCCATTACCTGTCTGCCCTTCACCTCCTCGACCCTTCTCTATGTACATAGACTTCCTTTCCATTTTTTTTCTTTTCTCATAATTTTTCCTTTCCCTTCTTTCTTTTCCCCTTCCTCTCCCACCACCCCTACCCCTTTGGACCTTTTCCTATTTCTAAGTATCAATAATGCATTATTAACCCTTTTAATCCTTATTTACACTTTCAGTTTCTCACACTAGAGAAACTACTCCGTATTTACACAAGTGTGACCTACTTATTTCACTTAAGAGTATGGCCTCAATATGCAACCATTTAGCTATAAATGACTCTAGTTTCCATTTTTTATGGCTGAGTAGTACTCCATTTTATTAAAAAACCACATCTTCTTTATCTACTTTCCAGTTGATGGGCACTTGGGCTGTTCCCAAGCTTTACCTATTACAAACTGTGCCGCTATGAACATGGGTGTCCTTATATCACTGTGGTATGATTCTTTTAATTCTTTTGGGAAGATACCCAGTAGGGGAATAGCTGGGTCAATTGGGACCTCTAGTCCTAGTTCTTTGAGGTATCCCAATACTGATTTCCACAGTGGTTGCACCAGTCTGCACTCCCACCAGCAATGGAGAAGGGTTCCTTTTTCCCCACAACCCTGCCAGCACTTGTTATTGGTTGATTTTTTGATAGCAGCCATACTTTCTGGGGTGAGGCGGAATCTCAGTGTTGTTTTCATCTGCATTTCTCAAATGACCAGTGATGATGAATATTTTTTCATATATTTCTTTGCTGCTTTTACTTCCTTGTCTAAGAAACATCTGTTCATTTCAGATGCCCATTTTTGAATTGGGTCTTTGAATTTGGGGGGTCTGATTTTTTCAGTTCTGTGTATATATTCTACATAGTAGCCCTTTGTCTGAGGTACAGTTGCTAAAAATTTTTTCCCACATTGTAGGTTGTCTCTTAGCTCTGTTGGTGCTTTCTCTTGCAGTGCAGAAGCTTTTTAATAAGATGAAATCCCAGTTGTTGATTCTTTGTGCTAGTTCCCATGCTACTGAGGTTTTGTTCATCGAGTACTTTCCTATGCCAATGTCTTCAAGAGTTCTACCTAACTTATCCTCCAGCAAGTTTAGTGTTTCTGTCTTAATATTTATATCTTTAAATCTACTTACATCTTAGTTTAGTGCATGGTGATAGATATGGGTCTAATTTAATCTTTGGCAGGTTGAAATCCAGTTTTTCCAACACCATTTATTAAATAGGCTACCTTTCCTCCAATGAGGGTGGTTGGCTCATTTGTCAAAGATGAAATGGCTGAGCATGTCTGGAGTTGTTTCTGCATCTTCTAATCTACTCGACTGATCCTTGGGTCTGTTTCTTTGCCAGTGCCATGCTGTTTTTATCACAGTAGCTTTGTAGTATAGTTTCAAGAGGGGATTGTGATACCCCCTGTTATGTCTCTGTTGCCTAGAATTCCTTTGGCTATTCTAGGTCTCTTCTGGTTCCAAATGAATTTTTGATTGTTTTCTCTAGTTCTGTGAAGTATATTGTTGGAATTTCAATTGGCATTGCATTAAATCTATATAGTAGTTTTGGAAGTATGGCCATTTTCACTATATTCGTTCTTCCTACCCAGGAACAAGGGAAGTCTTTCCATTTTCTTATATCCTCCTCGATCTCCTTTTTTAGAGTGATAGAGTTTTCAGTGTAGAGGTCTTTTGCTTCTTTGTTAGATTTATTCCTAGGTATTTCAGTTTTTTGGATGCTATTATAAAGGGAATAGTTTCTCTAATTTCTCTCTCAGTGAGTCTGCTATTTGTGTATAAGAAGGCTATTGTTTTTTGAGTGTTGATGTTGTATCCAGCTACTCTACTGAATCTATCAATTAAGTCTAGAAGTCTTTTGGCAGAATATTTTGGGTCTTCTATGTAAAGTATCAAATCATCAGCAAATAATGACATTTTAACTTCTTCCTTTCCTATCTTTATTCCTTTTATTTCTTTATCTTTTCTAATTGCTGTGGCTAATGTTTCCAGAACTATATTGAACAGGAGTGGTGTTAGTGGGCATCCTTGTCTTGTTCCTGATTTTAGCATGAAAGTTTTGTTTTTGAACATTTATTATGACATTGGCTGTTGGCTCTTCATAGATAGCCTTAACCAGGTTGAGATAAAGACATTCTATTCCAATTTTCCGTAGAGTTTTTATCCTGAATTTATCCTGTTTTTGTCGAATGCCTTTTCTGCATCTATTGAGATGATCATATGGTTTTTGTCCTTGACTCTGTTAATATAGTGTATTTCATTTATTGATTTACAAATGTTGAACCATCCTTGCATCCCTGGGATAAATCCAACTTGTTCAGGGTGTAGGATCTTCATGATGACCCCCTGTATTCTGTTTGCCTGTATCTTGTTGAGGATTTTTGCGTCTATGTTCATTAGGGATATTGGCCTGTAGTTCTCCTTTTGGGTTGGGTCTTTCCCTGGTTTTGGAATCAAAGTAACACTTGCTTCCAGGAATGAATTTGGATGCCTTGCTTCCCTTTCAATTTCCTTGATGAGTTTAAAGAGTAATGGTGATAGTTCTTCTTTAAATGTCCTGTAGAATTCAGCAGTGAAGCCATCAGAACCTGGGCTTTTCTTTGTTGGTAAATTTTTTATTACATTTTCAATTTTACTCATTGTAATTGGGGTGTTTAGAATTTCTATATCTTCTTCATTTAATTTGGCAATTCGTATGTATCTAGGAATCTGTCCATTTCTTCTGTGTTTTCCATTTTATTAGAGCACAGGTTCTCGAAGTAGGTATTGGTGATCCTTCTGGATTTCTGCTGGGTCTGTAGTGACTTCACCTTTTTCATTTTTAATTGCATGGATTTGAGCCTTTTCTTTCCTTATTTTGATAAACTTGGCTAAAGATTTATCAATTTTATTTATTCTTTTGAAAAACCAACTCTTTGAATAATTTTTATCTTTCTCTTACTCTCCATTGCATTGATTTCTGCTCTGATCCTTATAATTTCCTCTTTTGTACAATCTTTGGGTTTGTTGTGCTCTTCTTTTTCTAGGAGCTTGAGGTTCTCCATTAGGTTGTTTATCTGAGTTCTCTCTGTTTTCCTAATATGGGCATTCACTGCTATGAATTTCCCACATAGAACTGATTTCATTGTGTCCCATAGATTCTTGTATGTTGTACTGGCATTATCATTTATTTGCAGAAACTGTCTAATTTCTTCTTTAATTTCCTCTGTGACCCACTGGTTGTTCAGGAGGATGTTACTCAATTTCCATTTGTTTGTGGGAGTTTTGTGGTTTCTTATGTTATTGGTCTCCAATTTTATTGCACTATGGTCTGATAATATACAAGGGGTAACTTCAATTCTTTTACATTTACTTAGACATGTCCTATGAGCTAGCATGTGGTCTATTCTGGAGAATGACCCATGTGCAGCTGAAAAGAATGTGTATTCTGATTTTGTGGGGTGGAACACTCTGTAAACATCTATTAAGTCCATTTGTTCAATAGCTTGTTTCAGTTCTAGGATTTCATTGTTAATTTTTCATCTAGATGATCTATTTGTGAAAGGAGGATATTGAGGTCCCCCACTACAATTGTATTAGTGCTTATTTGGTTTTTCATGACAATTAATATTTGTTTTGTATACTTGGGGGTATTCATATTTGGTGCATATATATTTAGGATTGTCATCTCTTCCTCTTGGATTGTTCCCTTCACAAGGATGTAGTGACCTTCTTTGTCTCTCTTAATTAGTTTTGGTTTGAAATCTACTTTGTCTGCAAATAAATTTGCTACCCCTGCTTTTTTCTGGGTTCCTGTCATGTGACGAACTGTGTTCCATCCTTTTACTTTCAGTCTATGAATTTTCTTTTGAGTTAGGTGTGTTTCTTGTTTACAGCATATTGCTGGGTTTTGCTTCTTAATCCATCCTGTCAGTCTATTACTTTTCATTGGTGAATTGAAGCCATTAACATTGATGGATATTGACTCATCCTTGTCATGATGTTTTACTGTTGCTGGCTCTTTTATTTCTTATTTTTCCCCCTTTCCCTTTAGTGTCTTACCTTGCCTGGTGGCTTCCCTCCTTTGGCCTTCATGGAGTTGTGACCATCATTGTCTTTTTCTAGGATATTGCTTAGAATTGTTTGGAGTGCTGGTTTGGTGTTCATGAAATTTCTCAGGTGTTCTTTGTCATGGAAGTATCTAATTTCCCCTTTGATTCTGAAAGATAATTTTGCAGGATACAAAAGTCTTGGTTGGAATTTATTTTCTTTTAGGGCTTGAAATACTTCATTCCAGGCTCTCCTTGATTCGAGGGTTTGTGTTGAGAAGTCTGCTGTGATTCTGATGGGCTTTCCTTTGTAGGTGATTTGTTTCTTTTCTCTAACTACCTATAGGATTTTGTTCTTCTGTTGAGTTTCTGGGGTCTTGACTATTATTTATCTAGGCGTAGATTTTTTTTGATCATGGCTAGTTGGAGTTCTATATGGCTCACTTATCTATATGTCTTATTCTCCACCTCTATCTGGAAAGTTTTCTACTATTACTTCTGTGAACAGTTTTATTTTTGTTAATTGTACTTTCTCCTGTTTTTTTGTGGACTCCTATCAGTCTTATGTCATTCTTCTTTGCATCATCTAGCAGCTGCTGAATTCATTTCTCATGGTCCCTTACTATTTTTAAGAAATCTCTGTTTTCATGGTCCTTAACTGAAATCCTGTCTTCTATATCTGATATTCTATCTTCAGATTCTCTTAATCTGCTCTGCATGCTTTCAATGGAGTTTTTAATCTCCTGAATATCTGTTTGAATCTGTTTCATGGATTCTATTTCTTTCTTATGTAGGGCAATCATGGTTTCCATTTCTTTCTTATGCTGGGCATTCATGGCTTCCAGTATGTTTCTGATCTCATCTATTTTTTTTTTATCTGTTTCTGTTCTAGAGCCTCTAATCATGTCTTTCACTCTGCTCACCTTCTCTGTAGTTATCTGGGAGATTATTTCTGCTTTGAATTTTTCTAGAGCCTCATTCATCTGTTTTGTTACTTCCTGTGCTATCACTTCAGGGTGTCTAGGTGGTTGATTATCAGACTTTTCCACCTTGTTTCCCCCAGAATTTGCCTTTTGTGGGGTGTGGAAGCCCGAGTTTGTGCCTTGCTTAAATGTCTTTTCATTTTTGTTTTTGGTACTGTTCTTGGTTTAATTCCTGGGTTGATTTATCAAAATTGCTTATTGTAAGTATCTTTGTTGCTTGTGTTTAGAACCCTTGTGGAATGATTGCTTTTCAGAAGTGTCTTCCAGACATAGCTGGTCTTTATGTTTTGAGACTCTAATGATTCTGAGGCTATCTCATTTTCATTATACTAGGAAGCCAATCAGAACATCTTAGCCCAAGTGATAAAATCAGCAACACCACAGCATCAAGCACAGCTTAGAAAATGACAATTTGTAGTAGTTATTAATGTATCACTTTTAACTGTGTAAATTAAATCAAAATTGAGGACCAACCCAACATATGTTTATAGTGAATAAACACTTCAATATAGCAACTTTACCCTTTGGGATGGGCAGTTAGAAGGAGTTGGGGAGGGAGGGACAGATAGGTAGAAGGATCAGGAAAGGTTAGTGGTGAGGTCAAAAGACACAGGAAGATCACGCAAACTCTAAGAAACTGTTGAAGGAAAGAGGAAAAGGCAGAATGAAAGAACAAAAACATGAACAGAACCACCCAACAGCAATAGGGAGGCTAGATACTGTATTTACTTTCCTTTAAAATTAATAATAATTGAGAGAAGGAAAAAAGAGAAGAAAAGAAAAATAGAGGATAAATCCAAATTCAGTCCAGAAATGAACAAAAAGGGAGATGAAGAGCAATGTGGTACAGTGAAAGAGAGAGAGAGAGAGAGAGAGAGAGAGAGAGAGAGAGAAAAGAAAGAAAAAAAGAAAAAAAGAAGAGAAAAATAAAAATCTGAAAAGAGAAAAAAATAAAAATTAAGCATTAAAAATAAGAGAAAAATTTTCTTTTTTGTAAATGACAAAAAATAAAAATGAAGGGCCTCCTTCGGGGCATGTATGTCTCTGCTATCACGGTAGACAATGTGGGCAGCCATGTGCAGATACAAGTCAGTGAGTCTCAGCAAGCCAGTAGCAGACCTGTGAGATTCAGGCAGATTTCTGGCTGCTTGTCCCAAGTTGAGCTCCCTGTCCTCCTGCAGTTTTGAACTCTGCAAAGTTCTACTGCAGGTTCCAGTTGTCCTTGCCCTGAAGATAGTGTATGTTCCAATGGGAGGTGATGATCCCTCCATCTTACCAAGCATGGTTGTCTGGTGTGCCTTTATTGCAGAGATTCTCTTCACTTTTCCAGTGGGCTTCAGTTTTCATCAAGGAGGCTGAGAGAGGCCTTCTTTCTGTTGTTCACTTCTGCTCTTTCTTCTGGAGCTCAGGACAATGGCCTTTATGATCCCCTGTGCCTCTGTAGTGTGGAACCAGGTAGCAGAAGAGCCAGGAGGCCAGAGGTAGGGGGGAGGAGGGAGGTGGGACTGGGCCCTGCAGGCACCCGTGCAGCTAATCGGAGTGCAGGGATGGAGCAGGGCCTCCAAGCCACTCCGGGGTCCTCACCCTGCAGTGGGCAGAGCCCAGAATAGAGCGGGGTCTTCATGCTGCCTGGATCCTTAGCTTTTGCTAGTTGGTCGCATTGTACAATCCTCAAATGTTAACACAGAATCCAGTAAATCCAAATGAAAATTCATAGAGAAAAGCAAAATATTAAAACAGAAGAAAGAAGCAAGTATATAATTGTAGAAAACCTTTTGAAACAAAAGTACAAGCCTATAGAGTATATGACACTGATGTTGCTCTTCATGTTGCAGGACATTTTAGTGAAAGAATGTCAATGATCTGAGCTCTTGAAATTTATGAATTCTAAAGACCCAGAATAAGTATACAGGTAGAAAATAACACGTTCAAAAAATTTATAATTCTTAGATATATAGTTAGGGACACAAAATGGCAAAATTAAGGTAGTAATTAATAATTGTGTATGTATCAAAATAACTATTTCAAATGAGTGTTACAAGATGACAATTTAAGATATTCAATAAATCATATACCAAAACAGATACTCTCAGATAAAACAAATGTTATACTACAGCCATTGGAGTAATGAATCAAAATTAAGAATTATAGTGAAAAGGGACATACACTTTTTAAGGAAAAAAATTTATATATGCCAAAGACCAATAAACAGCTAAGGCATGAATTTGTATACTAGCAACACAAGAGTTTCAGATATAAGTATGTTTATGGTCATGGGTGCCTGTGCAGAAGCCAATAAAATATATTTCTGCTTGACCCTTTGGAGAATAAAACATTTTTCCAAATTTAATTTTGGTTCAATAATATAACAGTGAATTCAGAGATTTCAAGAATATAGGCTACTGTATCTTTTTTTGGGAACATAGTGCCTTGAAACTAGTTAAACATAGTTAAAACTAAAGTATTATTAATATAGTCATAAGATGAATACAAATGTCATAAATACTTATTTTAAATAGGAATATAATGCTACTTCAATACACCACTATAGAAATATTTTAGGAACAAGACTCCAGATTAAATAGTTTTGACAAAATGAGTAAGTTGAGAAAGTAACATTGTTCAAAAAACAGTGTTTTCTCTGACCAAATAACAAAAATAGTTAAAAACAGACTGTAATGCAGAAAATATTTTAAAAACTTCCAGGAAACAAAACAGTATAGAGGTACAGAATCCAACCAAACCTGGAAGTGCATGTAAAAATAGGCCAAGCACTATCATGCATAAGAATGGGTGTATAGGATCAGATGTACAAATTAGTGGTGCAAAGCTAACCTATTTAATAAGTGGAGCCAAGGAAGTCCATTTACATTTGTTAGGGAAGAAAGTGGATTGTGATGGTCAATAACAACTTAGATTGGAAGAAAGATTTACATTTTAAAATTTTATACAAAATTATAATGGAGTGTTCAACACAATTTCAACATAATATATAGGTTTTCTAGGTTTGTCATCAACTCACCTGGACAAAAATTATTAAAGAAAATTTTGATATATTATTATAACCACATTTAAAATATTTTTCTAGAGTCACATTAAAAACTAAAGAAAATATTTTAAACATAAATTATAAGTAAATGCTTAGCATTAATATATAAAAAGTTCTTAGAAATCAGTAAGACAAAAAAAAAAGATGTCTTAATTTTAAAGTGGCAAATCCAGGATGAAAAACATAAAATATGCAATTCCACTACTTATGAATGTAACAAGCATTTTAAAATAACATCTTTTGCCTTGCAAATTGGCAAAGGTTGTAGGTAACATTTAACATTAACAAATGTGTAAAGAAATTAGCTCTTTGTACACTGTTAATAGTCATAAATTTAATTCACATTTTTCTTGTAAGTTTCTTTCAATCCTCTTATAAATATTATACGCTGCTTATAACCAGCAATTTTACACATAAGAATTCACCCTGAAATAATACCCATTCACAGGTATATATAAGTGTAGTACAAAGAATCTATAACTCACCCATGCACTAATCCTTGAATTTGAAATTCTACACCTGTATCTTTTGGCTTATATGGTGTTAATGAATGCTATCACTAAAAATTTGTACCTACCCCAAAATGTATATGTTGAAGCCTAATTTCCAGTGTGATGGTGTTTGGAGATGAGAATTTGAGGAAGTAAGTAGATCTGGAGAGTAGAAGCCCTGTGCATAGGATTAATGTTTTTTATCAAGAGACGTGTGTGTGTGTATGTGTGTGTGTGTGTGTGTGTGTGTGTGTGTGAAATGAGGGGATAGAATGAGAACATAGCTGTCTGCAATCCAGAGAGAATGAGAAGAATTCCTTACCACATACTGGTGCTACTGGCTCCTTTCTCTTAAAACCCGCCCACTGCCCCCCTCCAGCCTCCAAAACTATGAAAAGTAAATGTTTATAAAACCAAGTCTTTAGTATTCTCTTATAGCTGCCCAAACTAAAACAACTGGAATTTAAAATGTTTTAAATACGACGTACCCTGAGTGTTGTTAACCATTCATAACCATGCTTATATAATTACCCTTGGAATATCTTCAGCCAGGGAACTATGAATGAAGATAGACAACAAAACTCCAGTGACTGTGTTAGGCAGACAAGCAGGATACAGGATCTGCGGACTAAACAGGAAAATGTAATCAATGAGTTTGGAATAAGGATGGACAAACTGACAAATCTGCTACCATTTCCCATATTTGCACAAACAAGAAATTGGCACTGCCCACCCCACGCCCATCCCCGTCATCAATGAAGAAGCTAAAGCAAGATAGGTTCCAGGTAGAGGACATCTCTTGTCCACCCTGGTCTAAACCCATTTGTCCAAAATTTCCCTAGGACAAAAGACTATGGCAGCTGAGTATTATTGAAGAAACACTCTCTGAAGAAAACATTAATAATCTTCCACACACTTCCGCTCTGCGACAGGAAGTGAGGTCAGACAGAGCGCTTTCCTGGGAGTTCGGGAATTCAACTGAAGCCCGTGAAGTAGTGTTTTGCTGAAACTGGCGTTCTCCACACTCTTCCCTCCAGGCCTGGTGGTGAGGCCCTGGAGGAAGCCTCTGAGGGGTCCAGCGACCCGTGCGCGAGGAAGCCGAAACGCAGGAACGCGCGGCCCTGCGGAGAGACAGAGTAGGAGGTTGGCGGGGGCAACTACCGGGGCATCTGCGGATGCCCTTCGGGGCGGCCCCCTCTCTCTGCTGCCGACCAGCTGCGTTCCGTTCCTGGAGATTGGGACATTTCTACGCTGTTCCCTCAACTTCTCACCTCCTGATTTGAAAGAAGACCCCACATAGACAACTTTCCCTGCTTCTGACGCACTTTCGTACTCTGGTTCCGAAATGTTCTGCCAGGACCATGCTGTGAGCTGTGGAGCGATTTTTGACCATTCCAGAGGCCAGGGATAGGTGCTGTAGCTTAATTTACTGACTCACAACTGCTTGCCATTATGGGAAATCAACTTGCTGGCGTTGCTCCTTCCCAGATCCTTTCTGTGGAGAGTTATTTCTCAGACATTCATGACTTTGAATATGATAAAAGCCTTAGAAGTACTCGGTTTTTTAAAATTGCTCGAGCAGAGCACTGAGAATGCCTGGTGGTTGTGAAGGTTTTTGCAATTCAGGATCCCACATTGCTTTTAAGTAGCTATAAACAAGAGCTGGAGGAACTGAAAATCAGACTTCATTCTGCACAGAATTGTCTACCTTTCCAGAAAGCAGCAGAGAAAGCATCTGAGAAAGCAGCTATGCTGTTTAGGCAATATGTTCGAGGTATCCTCTATCATCGCATCAGTACTCGTCCATTCTTAAATAACATTGAGAAGCGCTGGATCGCATTCCAGATCCTGACAGCGGTGGACCAAGCACACAAATCTGGAGTCTGTCATGGGGATATCAAGACTGAGAATGTGATGGTCATCAGTTGGAACTGGGTTCTTCTGACTGATTTTGCCAGTCTTAAACCTACTTTTCTTCCAGAGGACAACCCAGCAGATTTCAACTATTTCTTTGATACCTCACGGAGGAGGACTTGCTACATTCTTCCTGAATGCTTTGTTGATGGTGGTGTGTTTGCTACCGAGTTAGAATACATGAGAGATCCTTCAACTCCACTTGTAGACTTAAATAGTAATCAGAGAACAAGAGGAGAGTTGAAGAGAGCAATGGATATTTTTTTCAGCAGGTATTTGAGCTGGTCATATTTATGAATTTACACATTTCTAAGTTTTAACTGTCAAAAATAGAAATGTAGCTTTTTAAAAAGTTGTCAACTATTCAAAAATAATTTTTTGGTGTGTCCTCATTTACAACTTCAAGAATGTTTAATTGCCTGTGAAATGCAAAGTACATTCATTCATTTAAACACTTAAAAATACAATATTTGAATGTTTACTTCTGTTGTAGTATTAGGTAGTGTTTTAAGTGCTAGCAATGTAGATGGATTATATGTTCCTCATTTCAAGATATTTACACCTTAATATGGAGGTAGATACTGAAAAAGGACATCTCATATCAGTATTTGCAATGATGGCAATAAGCTATGATGCTGTTATAGAATCATATGTATACTTAAATAGGTCTCCATAGGGATGAGTAGAGGGGATTAGGAAAGACCTTTGTTAGGAGGATGACATTTAAGTAGAGACCTACAAGATGTTTAGGGATTAGTTTTGGTAGGGTAGTTTGTTTTGAGCAAAGGTTTATACAAAGGCTAAAAGACCAGAGTAAGGTGCTGGTATGCTAGGGCACTTCAAGTAGTTTAGTATATGTAGAACACAGGGTGTGAAGTAGGAAAGGGTCTGATGTGCCCATGATAGTATATCAGATGTTTGTTTTAGAGAAAATGCTGATGTAGTATTGAGTAGATTGCAGGGGACCCACACTGGAGATGGGAAAGCAATTTAGGAGAAAACTGTCACAATCCAAATGAGACATGATTGTCACTGGCTTAAGGTTGTTGCAATTTGGAAGGAGTGAAGTAATTCTTAAGGAATAGTAGAATCTTTATGGTTTTGAGATTGGAAGATGAAGTCATTCAGCTCTTTTTTCTCTTTGGGAAACTGAGTAGATGGCAGTGCTGGTCCTAAATTAGACACAGGAAGAAGGAAAGATGGTGAGGTCTGTTTTAGATATGTTAAATGGGCAGTGTCAGGAGATGTACAACAGGGAGTTGGCTATAAATTTGTGTGGTGTGGTGGAACATGCCTGTAATCCTAGCAAAGGGAGGCTGAGTCAGAAAGATCACAAATTTGAGGCCTGTTTGTGCAGTTTAGAAACTTAGAGAGATTTCCTCTCAAAAATAAAAAAGGGTGGGAGTATACTTCAGCTTGAAGGCTCTGGGTTCAGTCCTCACTACTGAAACAAAAAGTTAGTGAATAGAAATTTGAAATGGAGGTGGAAATTGGGAATTATTAGGAAATAGGTAGTAATTGTAGTCAAGGGAATGAGTTTGTAGCAAGAGGAGTTTGTAGAGAAGCAATTCTTTAGCTTTTTTTTTTTAGATCCCCTTAAGAAATTTGATGAAATCAGTGGACTCTTCCTGGGAAAATGTACCATATATTATTTCTCATACACAGACTACATGAAGCTGGGCCAGGGCTCCAGATTATCTTAAGAATTTGTGAGCTGGAGAAGGGAAGTGGGTTAGTGATAGTACTCTAAGAAGCATGTGACCTCTGGCATCAGTGCCATTTTGGATAAACTTTGCAGTGGTTTGGTTTATTCTCTTTCTCACCTATATGTTTACTACAGAAAAAACATAAATTGAGCCAAATTTTAAATGACTTAGAGAAAACATAATTAATGAAGACGTGTATTTAATGAATTAGAAATTAAGATTGTACTTGTAAAAAAAAAATCTTCCACACTAAAACAAACCATGCTATAAGCTTTGCAGCATGCCTTATCTCTAAGGTCAAGGTATGATGAAAGTAACGGGTGCTAGGTTGTGTGTTTGAATGATGCATTTAATTAATAGCCTCTTTTTAAAGAGTATAGGTGTCAAGTGTGCTTGTACTGCTTAGCTTCAATCAAATCAGTAAGAACTTGCGTTCTCTCTGATTGTAAATTCAGACCTCATAAGAATCATTCATTATTGTAACAGACACATGTCACTCTCTTGGGACTTCCTGTATTTGGGAAATTCTACATCATATCAGTCTTCATAGGAGATAGGTTAGATTCCCTTTAGAGAAATGGATTATCTTATCATCCTACAGACATTATTCTGGTTCATTCTATTAATAATATACTTAGAGGCTGTGAAGAATAATAGAAGGAACTGTAGGTAAAATGTACCTGGGTAAAATTTACATGTGCCAAAAGATCCGAGAGAAAATGACAAAAATAGAAATGTCTAATACTGATTTCTCTGAAGGATATTTCTAGTCCCATACAAAGGAAATGATAATGTTTCACTACAAAAGAGTATAACACTTGGGCATCTTAGCTTAGGAGTGAACATATAACCACTTTTGAATATGCCATCTAAGCATTTATGAGACACCCCCCGCCCCGAAAGGGTACCAAGGTTGAGGAAGGTCTCAGAGGAAAAGGAGATTCTTCAGCTAACCATACTGTACAGGAGGCAGCTTCATTGCTTTGTCCTTAAACCCAAGAAATCCAATATTCCAGTGGCTAAGTTGACAGTCAGCTCCACTAGGATAATCACAGCACAAACCTTTATAATTTGGGGACATTTTCTCAACTGTCTGTGCTCATTTTGTATAATATTCTGACTTATCCCTCATCCCTGTTTACAACTAAATATACGCCCAGTGGTACCCTACATTATAAATTTGATGTAATCTACCTCTGTATGAAATCAGATGTGCTTTCAAATACTCTATCATCAAATGGAAATGGAGGTATTAAACAAGACTGATGAGGTTCTAAAGGCACAAGTAAAGTTTGGAACCACTCTATTCTTGCCTAAGGTACCATGAACAAACTGCCTATGATCAACTGACTTGGGAAGTAGGAGGGAAAATCTGGGACTTTAAAGATCCTATGCAAATACAGGAACTCACAAAATTTAGCCTTCTATTCAAGAAACCCTAGGTGCTGTGGTTTGGCTGATTTGGTAATCAAAGCAGGAATGCATATATCAGAAACACAACAAAGGCACTATTAACTAGTAAGTTGACAATGACACCTGGCCAATTCACTCTCTTCATGACAATAAACAAGGGTAGAGAGGATTATAGTGTTGGTTTTTTTAGATTGATTCTGACTGTCAAAAGGAATTAGAATTACAGCTACACAATTAAGAAAGTAAGAAATATAGATGAAGTTTAAAGAATGTCCTGAGGTGTTTCGTGGTACTGACTTGTTCATTGATAAAATTAATTAGAAGAGTATGGCATCGATATCAGTAAGACAGCCAAAGGCCTATGAGATTCCTTAAGAATAAATGTTTGAGATACTCCATCGAGGACAGCATCTTGAACAGTTGAAGTGTTTGCTAAATTTTAAAAGATACACAAAATGAGTAGAGAGGAGAAAAGTCATCAGGCCAACATCAGCATCATGACCAGTTACAGAGAGGCAGACAGGAAGGATGTCTTATATTTCCTTCTTTGCCTAAAGGTGCATCTTTTAACTTCTCTCTTCTTTCTTACTCTTTTCTTCTATTTTGCATAGGGTATGTAGGGGCTAATAACTTTTCAATTTGGACCATCAGCAGCATTAAAATGGACTGTGAATGAACTAGAGGGAAAGTGAGTTATCAGATGAGGTAATGAATGGGGTTTGTGTTGCTCCCTTGGAAGGAGAAGGTGAATGCACTTGGGATGCGTGCAGGTTAGTTCCATTATGTCAGGGAGATAATTTTTTTTTATTATTAGAAGAAGGCTTTGAATTGATGTAGCATGTGCCAACATGGATTTCAATGGGCATGTAATATTCCTCTTTAAATATGGGAAACATAACACATATAAATATACCTAAATGTATAAAATACAACCAATACATGCAGAAAGTGGCATAAGAAGATACAGAAATTAGTACATATACATATACGTGGTTGTGTGTCAACTCTTCCTATGATGATTTCTAATGAATTATAACAGACCTGAGACATGTCCAGTTAGAAGGATATCAATAAATAATTGAGAGGGAAGGAATGGGAGAGTGACTTTTGTGCAACACTGGTATTCTATAGCTAGTGAGATCTGACCTCATTTATTATTTATTCATTTTACAAGACAGGTTTCACCGTGTTGCCCAGGCTGACCCCAAATCCCTGGGCTCACACAATGCTCCTACCTCAGCCTCTCAAGTAGCTGAGACTACAGGCATCCGCCACGGCATTTGGCTCTATTGTGACTTCATTTCTGTCTGCAGACCACTTGATGGATTCAGATTGAATAGATACCAAAGAGTTAATTGTTCTTGTTAATCTATTTTATACTAATGAAGGCTTGAGTTTTAAACACATTCTTTCAAATACAGAGATAGCACAAATATAATATATAATTGTCTTGATTATTTTTCTCATTGCTGAGACAAAATACCCAACATCCAAAATTAAAGGAGGAAAGGTCTATTTAGCTCACAGTTTCTAGAGGTTTTGATCCACAGTCAGCTTGTTCTGAAGCAGGGTGACATGGCACAGGGCCATTGCAGAGGAGAAATAGTCTATGGAAAGCAGGCAGGAGACGGGGATGCAGCAAGCAGCAGCAGAAGGAGCAGAAGCCTACCTCACTCTTTTATCCCTTCCAAGATACCCACCTTTTGGGTGGTGCCACCCACATCCAGGCTGGACCTTCTCCTTCTCCACACTCAGAACTATGCTTAACCAATCAGTGCACTAATTTAGTAATTATGCACCTTTAATCCCAGCATCACACACTAAATCCCAGCATCACACATTCAAGATCCAGCCACCTACAAAAACCCCACCTCTGAGTGTATGAGACTTTGAGGAGACATCTAGATACAAGCCATAACAATGATAATACAAAATATTAGCAGAGTTAAATGTGTTTTATATACATATATATGCTTGCATATATATATATACATCTTTATACACTTATATCCATTTCTCTATTAAAAAGAAAACATATTAAGCAGTAGATAGATCTTGTAATAGAATACTATGAAAAATAGAATACAAAAATTGTCAGTCTTCCTTGTATATATTTTCTTTATTTTCCAAATTTGTATACCAAATGTATTATTGTAACAAAGGTGGGGGGGATAGACTTTTAAACAAGTGTGTTAGTCATCTGTCATTTTGACAAAATGCCTAAAAGAATCATCCTCATTTGAAGGAGAGATTTATTTTGGATCACAGCAGAAGAGGTTACAGTTCATGGTCACCTGGTCCTGACACTTTTGCCCTGAGGAAAGGCAGAACGTCATGGCAGGAAGCATGTGCCAAGGAAGGCTGCTTACCTCATGGAAACCAGGAAGTAGAAAGAAGGAGAAGAAGGGTCTGGGGTCCCTATACAGCCTTCAAGGAGTGACCCCAGTAATCTCGCTCCCTCCCACTGACCCCCACCTTCTAAAGTTCCCACTGTCTCCCAGTAGAGGCACCAACTGGGAACCAACCCTTCATCATATGAGCTTTTGTGCGGCATTTAACGTTCAAAACATTTTTTAAAATGTGAAAAGGAAAAATAAATTCATTTTCATGTAATGAAATAATAAGTAACTTAATATTACATTTTCAAAAATATATATTATAACCCTATGATTAAATGCATATAACTATGAGAAAAAGGATTAAAAACCACTTCATAATCAATGTGAAATATATGAATGGAGTTTGGATAGGACTCTTCCTGTTGTCTTAGAATTTTGACTGAGAACAATGGGTTATAAATACCTCATATTCCAGAGAAAGATACTAGACCTACCCATGAAAGATTCAGTGAAGAAAGGGCAGAACTAGTTCATCCAGCACTACCCACCCCTACCTTCAACCTCTAACCTACTTAAGTGAAGTCTAAAGTTCAAAAGTTGACTACAGAACTCCTTTGAGAGAAAAGAGTTCTAAACCTTAAAGGGAGTCGAGCAACATTTTCCCTCCTCTTCCAATCTTCCCACAAATGATTCAGAAAGATCCAGCCATAGAGAGACAAGATTCCCATGTGACACAAAGACTGTCATCACTCGCAACCCCCAAGCCAGTGGAGCCCCTGGCGGTGGCAGCCTGGACCCTGAAAGTGAAAGGTGTTGACAGGTTTTTGTGGGTGCCTCTCTTGAAGTTTTGAAGATTGGACCCGGCTTCTTAACCAGAGAAACTAAAAGCAGGCAACAGGCTGTAGTCACATGAACTACCAAGGTAAGGACAAAGGACCTTCCCTAGGCATACCTTGTACTTCAACCACTTAGAGGAACGAAGATGCATAAAATTCCTGGAGTTTAAGCAGGAGTATTCACCGAGGATGGGTACTGTTCTCTCAGGAGGAGGTCTGGTCCTTAGCTGACAGTTCTGGTCTTTGCCATTGCCTTGGTCATCGCCTCCTGCTTCTAGATGCTGATTCTTTGGCTACCAGCATGGACCTTTCAGCCTGCCCTACCACTGCAGACTGTCTAGCCTCCGGCACCACCCTTGGACATTCCAGGCCAGATCCTCCAGTCTTCTGTCAGGCACAGGGCATTGGATCCAGGCCCTCGGCTTAATTCTTCAGATTTCTTGTGTGCAGACAGTTCTCTTGCACTCTTCTACATTTGACTCTAGTAAGCATTGATGAACACACTAGACATTTAAAACCTGAAGGTGAATATTATTTTCCCTAAAATAGTGTTATTATAATTAATCCTTAAACTGTTTGTGTGCATGCATGTTCATGTGTATGTATGAATAGGTATGCTGAGGAATAAATATATGGATAGACAGTGAAGACAGATAAAGGTATACGAGTCTCAACACATAGCTCTTTGTTATGAGATTACGTTTATATTTCAAACTTCTTAAAGGGGGTGGAAGAGTATTCTCTGGAGAGTCTATATACCATAATTCAGCATCAAAAACAGATTGTACTCTTTTTACAGTTTGAATTCTATTTTTAACTGAAAACAATTATATTGTTTAATTACAACAACCAAAAATGAATGCATACTCATTGGAAGTAAACTGAAAACAACCACTCCCTTACCAAATTAAACAGAAAGGAAAATAATTCAGTTGAAAAAAAAGTTTTTTCCTTAAATTCTTTTATTGGTGCATTTTAGGTATACAGTACATTTACATTTATCACTGGGTGCTTGTACCTGTACATGATTTATCTTGGTTCTTATTTTTTCCCCATCACCTGTGCACCCTTCACCCCCTCCATCTTTCCTTATTTATATAGATTTCATTTCCATTTTTTTTCTTTTCTCATAATTTTTCCTTTCCCTTCTTTCCTTTCCCCTTCCCTTCCCACCAGGCCTACACCTTTGGACCTTTTCTTCCTATTTCAAATTATCAGTTATTTATTTTAATCATTTCAATCCTTATTCACACTTTCAGTTTCTCACACTAGAGAAACTATTCGGTATTTACACATGTGTCCCATTTATTTCACTTAAGAGTATGGACTCAATGTGCATCCATTTAGCTATAAATGTTTCTAGTTTCTCATTCTTTATGGATGAGTAGTACTCCATTTTATAAAAAAAAAAAAAAAACATTTTCTTTATCCAGTCTCCAGTTGATGGGCATTTGGGCTGTTTCCAAGCTTTACCTATTACAAACTGTGCCGCTATGAACATGGGTGCCCTTATATTGCTGTGGTATGATTCTTTTAATTCTTTTGGGAAGATACCCAGCAGGGGAATAGCTGGGTCAAATGGGACCTCTAGCCCTAGTTTTTGAGGTATCTCCATAGTGATTTCCACAGTGGTTGCACCAGTCTACAATCCCACCAGCAGTGGAGAAGAGTTCCTTTCTCCCCACAACCCCCGCCAGCATTTGTTATTGGTTGATTTCTTAATAGCAGCCATTCTTTCTGGGGTGAGGTGGAATCTCAGTGTTGTTTTCATCTGAATTTCTCAAATGACCAGTAATGTAGAATATTTTTTCATATATTTATTTACTGCTTTTAATTCTTTGCCTGAGAAATGTCTGTTCATTTCAGATGCCCATTTTTGAATTGGGTCTTTGAATTTGGGGGGTCTGATTTTTTTCAGTTCTTTATGTATTCTAGATAGTAGACCTTTGTCTGAGGTACAGCTGCTAAAATTTTTTTCCCACATTGGAGGTTGTCTCTTAGCCCTGTTGGTGGTTTCTCTTGCAGTGCAGAAGCTTTTTAATAAGATGAAATCCCAGTTGTTGATTCTGTATGCTAGTTCCCATGCTACTGAGGTTTTGTTCAAAGTCTTTTCCTATACCAATGTCTTCAAGAGTTCTACCTAACTTATCTTTCAGCAAATTTAGTGTTTCTGTCTTAATATTTACATCTTTAAATCTACTTACATCTTAGTTTAGTGCATGGTGATAGGTATGGGTCTAGTTTTGATCTTTGGCAGGTTGAAATCCAGCCATTCCAACACTATATATTAAATAGGCTATCTTTCCTCCAATGAGGGTGGTTGGCTCATTTGTCAAAGATGAGGTGGTTGAGTATGTCTGGAGTTGTTTCTGGATCTTCTAATCTATTCCACTGATCCTCGGGTCTGTTTCTTTGACAGTACCATGCTGTTTCTATCACAGTAGCTTTGTAGTATAGTTTCAAGTTGGGGATTGTGATACCCCCAGCCATGTCCCTGTTCCCTACAATTGCTTTGGCTATTCTAGGTGTCTTCTGGTTTCAAATGAATTTTTTGATTGTTTTCTCTAGTTCTGTGAAGTATATTGTTGGAATTTCAATTGGCATTGCATTAAATCTATATAGTAGTTTTGGAAGTATGGCCATTTTCACTATATTCGTTCTTCCTACCCAGGAACAAGGGAAGTCTTTCCATTTTCTTTACTTTTCTCTCTCCTCAATCTCCTTTTTTAGAGTGCTATAGTTTTCAGTGTAGAGGTCTTTTGCTTCCCTTCTTAGATTGATTCCTAGATATTGCATTTTTTTGGATGCTATTATAAAAGGAATTGTTTCCCTAATTTCTCTCTCAGTGAGTCTATTTGTGTATAAGAAGGCTATGGTTTTTTGAGTATTGACCTTGTATCCAGCTACTCTACTGAATCTATCGATTAAGTCTAGAAGTCTTTTGGCTGAGTTTTTTGGGTCTTCTATGTAAAGTATCATATCATCAGCAAATAATGACAGTTTGACTTCTTCCTTTCCTATCTTTATTCCTTTTATTTCTTTCTCTTTTCTAATTGCTGTGGCTAATGTTTCCAGAACTGTATAACAGGAGTGGTGATAGTGGGCATCCTTGTCTTGTTCCTGATTTTAGCATGAAAGTTTTCAGTTTTTGACCCTTTAGTATGACATTGGCTGTTGGTTTTTCATAGATAGCCTTAATCAGGTTGAGATAAAGACCTTCCATGTCAATTTTCTGTAGGGTTTTTATCCTGTTTTTGTCGAATGCCTTTTCTGCATCTATTGAGATGATCATATGGTTTTTGTCCTTGACTCTGTTAATATAGTGTATTTCATTTATTGATTTACGAGTGTTGAACCATCCTTGCATCCCTGGGACAAATCTGACTTGTTCAGGGTGTAGGATCTTCTTGATGACCCTCTGTATTCTGTTTGCCTATATATTATTGAGGATTTTTGCATCTATGTTCATTAGGGAGATTGCCCTGTAGTTTTCTTTTTTGGTTGCATCTTTCCTTGGTGTTGGAATCAAGGTAACACTTGCTTCCAGGAATGAATTTGGGAACCTTGGTTCCCTTTCAATTTCCTTGATGAATTTAAAGAGTTATGGTGATAGTTCTTTAAATGTCTTGTAGAATTCAGTAGTAAGGCCATCAGGACCTGGGCTTTCTTTGTTGGTAAATTTTTCATTACATTTTCAATTTTACTCATTGTAATTGGGGTGTTTAGAATTTCTATATCTTCTTCATTTAACTTTGGTGATTTGTATGTATCTAGGAATCTGTCCATTTCTTCTGTGTTTTCCATTTTATTAGAGCACAGGTTCTCAAAGTAGGTATTGATGATCCTCTAGATTTCTGCTGGGTCTGTTGTGACTTCACCTTTTTCATTCTTAATTGCATGGATTTGAGCCTTTTCTTTCCTTTTTTGATAAGGTTGGCTAAAGATTTATTGATTTTATTTATTCTTTTGAAAAACCAACTCTTTGATTCATTAATTTTCTGTTTCATTCTCTTAGTCTCCATTGCATTGATTTCTGCTCTGATCCTTATAATTTCCTCCCTTGACCAAGCTTTAGGTTTGCTGTGCTCTTCTTTTTCTGGGAGCTTGAGGTTCTCCATTAGGTTATTTATCTGAGTTCTCTCTGTTTTCTTAATATAGGCATTCACTGCTATGAATTTCCCACATAAAACTGCTTTCAATGTGTCCCATAGATTCCTGTATGTGCTACTGGCATTATCATTTACTTGCAGAAACTGTCTAATTTCTTCTTTAATTTCCTCTGTGACCCACTGGTTGTTCAGGAGGATGTTATTCAATTTCCATTTGTTTGTGGGAGTATTGTGGTTTCTTATGTTATTGATCTCCAATTTTATTGCACTATGGTCTGATAATATACAAGGGGTAACTTCAATTATTCACATTGACTTAGACATGTCATATGAGCTAGCACGTGGTCTATTCTGGAGAATGACCTGTGTGCATTTGAAAAGAATGTGTATTCTGATTTTGTGGAGTGGAACACTCTGTTAACATCTGTTAAGTCCATTTGTTCAATAGCTTGGTTCAGTTCTAGAATTTCATTGTTAATTTTTTGTCTAGATGATCTATTTGTGAAAGGAAGATATTGAGGTCCCCCACTACAATTGTATTAGTGCTTATTTGGTTTTTCATGACAATTAATATTTGTTTTGGATAGTTGGGGGCATTCATATTTGGTGCATATATATTTAGGATTGTCATCTCTTCCTCTTGGATTGTTCTCTTCACAAGGATGTAGTGACCTTCTTTGTCTCTCTTAATTAGTTTTGGTTTGAAATCTACTTTGTCTGCAAATAAGATTGCTACCCCTGCTTTTTTCTGGGTTCCTGTCATGTGACGAACTGTGTTCCATCCTTTTACTTTCAGTCTATGAATTTTCTTTTGAGTTAGGTGTGTTTCTTGTTTACAGCATATTGCTGGGTTTTGCTTCTTAATCCATCCTGTCAGTCTATTACTTTTCATTGGTGAATTGAAGCCGTTAACATTGATGGATATTGACTCATCCTTGTCATGATGTTTTACTGTTGTTGGCTCTTTTATTTCTTATTTTTCCCCCTTTCCCTTTAGTGTCTTATCTTGCCTGGTGGCTTCCCTCCTTTGGGCCTCCTGGAGTTGTGACCATCATTGTCTTTTTCTAGGATACTGCATAAAATTGTTTGGAGTGCTGGTTTAGTCTTCCTGAAATTTCTCAGGTGTTCTTTGCCATGGAAGCATCTAATTTCCCCATTGATTTTGAAAGATACTTTTGCAGGATACAACAGTCTAGGTTGGAAATTATTTTCTTTTATGGCTTGAAATACTTTACTCCTTGATTTGAGAGTTTGTGTTGAGAAGTCTGTTGTGATTCTGATGGGCTTTCCTTTGTAGATGATTTGTTTCTTTTCTCTACCTGTAGGATTTTGTTCTTCTGTTGGGTTTCTGGGATCTTGACTGTTATAGATTTTTTTTGACCATGGCTAGCTGGAGTTCTATATGCCTCACTTATCCATATGTCCAATTCTCCACCTCTGTCTGGAAAGTTTTCTGTTACTTCTGTGAACAAGTTTTTTATGTCAATTATACTTCCTCCTGTTTTTTTGTGGATTCATATCAGTCTTATATTATTCTTTTTTGCATCATCTAGTAGCTGCTGGATTGATTTCTTGTGGTCCCTTACTGTTTTTAAGAAATCTGTTTCCATGGTCCTTAACTGCAATCCTGTCTTCTATATCTGATATTCTATCTTCAGATCGCCTTAATTTGCTCTGCATGCTTTCGATGGAGTTTTTAATCTCCTGACTATCTGTTTGAATCTGTTTCATAGATTCCATTTCTTATGTTGGGTGATCATGGTTTCCATTTCTTTCATATGCTAGGCATTCATGGCTTCCAGCAAATTTCCAAGCCCATCTATTTTTTTTATCTGTTTCTGTTCTAGAGCCTGTAATCATGTCTTTTACACTGTTCACTATCTCTGTAGTTATCTGGGACATTATTTTTGTTTTGAATTTTTCTAGAGCCTCATTCATCTGTTTTGTTACTTTCTGTGCTATCTGTTCAGGGTGTCCAGGTGGTTGATTATTGGACTCTTCCACCTCATTTCCCAGAGAATTTGCCTTTTGTGGGGTGGAAGTCTGAATTTGTGCCTTACTTAAATGTCTTCTCATTTTTTGTTTTTGGTACTGTCCTTGGTTTAGTTCCTGGGTTGATACTTTGAAGTTGCTTATTGTAAGTATCTTTGTTGATGTATTTAGAACACTTATGGAATGATTGCTTCTCAGAGGTGTCTTCCACATATAGGTGTTCTTTAGGTTTTGAGTCTCTAATGGCTATGAGGCTATCTCATTTTCATTATACCAGGAAGGACAACTGATTAGCGCAATCACAACACCTTAGCCCAAGTGATACAATCAGCAACACAATAGCATCAATACCTCTTAGAAAATGACAATTTGTAGTAGTTATTAATCTGTCACCTTTGATTGTGTGAATTAGATCAAAATCAAGGACCAACCCAACATATGTTTATGTGAATAAACTCTTCAACATAGCAAATTTACCCTTCAGGATTCAGAGTTAGAAGGAATTCCAGAGGGAGGGATAGGTACATAGAAGGATAGGGGAAGGTTAACAGTGAGGCCTGAGGATACAGGTGAGAGAAGGAAAGAGAAGAAAAGAAAAATAAAGAAGAAATATGATTTAGGGCCAGAACAGGAACACAAAGGGAGATGAAGAACAGTGTGGGACAGCAATGGAGTGAGGGAGAGAGAGAGAGAAAGAAAAGAGAAAAGAAAGAAAAAAAAGAAAAATAAAAATTTTAAAAGAGTAGAAAAAGAAGAAAAAAATTAAAAATAAGAGCAAAAATAATAGTGGTAATTTTGAAAATAACAAATAAAAGATAAAGATGAAGGGACTCCTTCAGGGTATTTCTCTGCTGTCACAATAGACAACATGCCCAGCAGTGTGTAGTTATAAGTCAGTGAGTCTCAGTAAGCCAGTCACAGACCCATGAGATTCAGGCAGATTTCTGGCTGCAATCCCAAGTTGAGCTCTCTGTCCTCCTGCAGGATTGAACTGTGCAAGATTCTATTGCAGGTTCCAGCTGCCCTTCCCCGAAGATAGTCCAGGTTCTGATGGGAGGTGATGATCCCTCCAACTTACCAAGTATGGTGGTCTGGAGTGCTTTCATTACAGAGATTCTCTTAACTTTTGCAGTGGGCTCCAGTTTTTATCAGGGAGCCTGAGAGAGGCCCTCTCTCTGTTATTCACTTCTGCAGCTCAGGACAATGGCCTTTATGTCCTCTTGTGCCTCTGTAGTGTGGAACGAGATAGCTGCACAGTCAAGAGGCCAGAGGTGGGGGGGGCTCTGTTGTTACAGGCGCCCACGCGGCTCTGCGGGTGGCTGGTGGGCATGCCCCAACACATAGCTCTTCATACCCTCAAACAAAATGACTGGAATGAAATATATCAAAAGTTGGGTAATGATATCTGTAGGAGATAAGGTGAAGAAATACTTTTTTATCTATCTTGGACATCTGTATCTGTTCTGTATTTTACATTAATAATATGTATTCATTTTATATACCATATAGAAATTATCTTAAAAGTTCTGATAATTCTACTGTTATATAAACTCTTTCTATACTAAGAGCAAGTTGGGAACTATTATCACTTTGTTTGCTATTTTTGTCCCCAACATAGTATCTGATAGAGAATAGACACTCCTAAAAGCATACTGAACTCATTAATGAGTTAACCAAGTAATTAGGTTAAAACACTTTCTATTAAAGTGCAAGAAGTGTTTTTTGCATATTATTTAGTAACTATCTATCTGCCCATTAATGAAAAGCAGATTGTTGAAAATAAATGCCAGAGACCGAGTGGGACCTGAGGGTAGGTAGGGAGCAGCCATGTCTTGCTACACAAGGCCCCCCAACACCTCCCTGTTCATCAGAAATGTCACAGATGCCACCAGAAAATCTAAAGCAGTCCACAGTAGCTGGCCGGCACCCCCCAGTTTGAACCAACCTGTTAGCTAGAATCCAAGCATAAATCAAGCAGGCGAGACAAAAGGCACCTAAAGTTCAAGCATCAAGGATTAAAGAGGGAGGGTGGACACAGATATAAAGACCTGGAAGAAGGGAAGTCTTTATCAAGCAAAAGACAAAGCCAACTTTGAGACTTCGGCTTTCCTACATTTACTCAGAGTTCCAGAGTCAAAGCCAAGCCTGATTTTGTTGGTTCTGCGTCTCTTATAAAGTCCATCTTGCAAGTCTTAAAGAGTAAAGGTCAACACTCAAGATCAAGTGACATTGAGCACCAGGCCAAATGAAATCAAAAGAATGGCATCCTTGTTCTCCAGCTGATCACAGGAGATGAAGAAGCCCCAGTCAAAGGAGAACTTGAAGCAGAAGTTCTTCATGGGGAAGAAACAGGAGGTGTTCAGATAGCCTTAAAGAGTCTTGACACAGGCAATTCTCTTACAACCAGTCTAAATCTCGTTCCAAATCACTACCAAGGTGGTCTACCTCAGCACAGCAATCAAGAACTCCAAGAAGGAATTCTGGTTCTAAAGGATAGTCAAGGTCCAAATCTTTACAAAAAAGGTCCAAGTCAATAGGAAAATCACAGTCAAGTTCACCTCAAAAGCAGACCAGCTCAGGAACAAAATCAAGATCACATGGAAGATGTTCTGACTCCATAACAAGCTCCCCCTGTAAATCTCCCAAAGGGTATACCAATTCTGAAACTACAGCACAAACAGCAAAACATTCTAGTTTTCGGTCACATTCCAGATCTCAGAGTTATCATCATAAAAACAGGTGGTGAACAACAGAAGAGCACTACATAGTCTTTAAGTTATTATATCTCTCATTCTGTTAAATAAAAATTTCAACAAGAGTGGTGATAGTGGACATCCTTGTCTTGTTCCTGATTTGAGTGTGAAGGATTTCAGTTTTTGACCATTTAGTATGATATTGGCTGTTGGTTTTTCATAGATGGCTTCTATCAGTTTGAGGTAGAGACCATCTATTCCAATTTTTTGTAGGGTTTTTATCATGAATGCCTGTTGGATTTTGTCAAATGCTTTTTCTGCGTCTATGGAGATAATCATATGGTTTTTGTCCTTGGCTCTATTGATATAGTGTATTACATTGATTGATTTGCATATATTGAACCATCCCTGCATCCCTGGGATGAATCCCACTTGATCAGGGTGTATGATCTTCTTGATGATCTTCTGCATTCTGTTTGCCATTATCTTATTAAGGATTTTTGCATCTGTGTTCATTAGTGAGATTGGCCTATAGTTCTCTTTTTCAGTTGGGTCTTTCTCTGCTTTGGGGATCAAGGTGATGCTTGCTTCCAGGAATGAATTTGGGAGTATTGTTTCCCTCATTTTCATAAGCATAGTTTTTACCTTTTCATAAATTATAAGGAACTATAGGACAGGGCCTATTTCTTAAATTCTTTTATAAGTATTATTCCTCAGTACCTAACATTTAATCATTTAACAAATATCTACTGCATGCCAACTATGTGGCAGGCACTGGGCTTATGAAGCAGAATAAGGTTTGGCTTCAATGATTGGAAAGCCTATGTTTTAGACACGGACAAGAAAGTGGGATCCACTGTGATTAGCATTATGGATGAAGAGTACTTATGGCACAGGGGAGGAACTTTGATATTACCCAGAAAACAGATACTCAAGGGAAACATGCTAAATAAATGAAATATATGTTTGTGAAATATAACAAATAATGAAAGATGTGTTATGCCTGGGGTTATTGTATAAGAAAATATTCTTTTTGGGTAGACAATAAAAGATCACATGTTCATATCCAAAAAAAAAAAATTTCAAGGCTTACCAAAATAAAAAGAAAATAAATGCCAAATATAACCTGAATGCAAATCTACACTTGACATAAACCAAGCATATTTTAATGCTTCCTTACAATCAAACTACCTACACTAAAACAGATAATTATTTAAGAACTATTGTTTTCTATAAGAAGAGCCATTTTATCTAGGCATACATACAATCTGTCACAAATATTTGCATATCAATTTAATACTCCACTTTTATCTTCATACTGGATTTTATCCTCCCATTTCACCCAGTTCCAGACAAAAAGGTTTGTAGCCACATTTTATCCCCAAATTTACTATTGCTCACTGGTCTTGTGCTGATCAACATACAGAACTGTCATATACCTTCCTCATCTCGGGCATGTGTCCATCCTTAGGGATCCCCTTGACCTACTTCAGTGCTGCTTCTGTCTTCATCCAGAAGGAAGAAGGGGATGCACTTAAAAGATCTCAGCTGTAAGCCCTGAAGTTGCTTTTGATATTCAGTTCTGACAATAAAATAAGTACCAAATTATTTTGTCTCCCTTGCTCCCCACTTCCTCATGCAAATCACCGTATGTCCATCTGTCATGTTAGAGGTTTTGGGGTGGTTCTAATGGACCAGCTTCACCAAGACATGACTTCTTCCCTTCTATTTTATTGATGCCAATGACAAGTCGTAGACACAGTCTGATGCTCGGTCTATTCTGCCAGTGCCCGTTCAAGACAAACAGTGGGTACAGGCTGGAGGCATGGACATCCTACAGTGAAAGGTCAGATGAGTAATCAGTGCAGGAGTTTCTCCATCTGGAGCCCACTCTTTGGACTTTGGACAATGCATCCTCCTTTCTTATATATGTATGCAGCCAGAGTGTATCAGATGTTCCTTTCATGGGAGGAGTTTAAACTACTCTTGTAAGGGTAAAGTTTATTTTAAGGTCTGGGGGAACAGCATCTGTGTTGATGTGGCTTTGTCTCCTGAAACTCCCTTGGCCAGGTTGCAGCACACTGATAGGTCTCTCAACACAAGCCCTGCAAGATGGTCCCTCAAAGGGACCTTTTGGCACAATTAATTCTGAAGCCATAATATGTCTTTTAAAGTATATTATGCTCACCTACTACTCTCTTAAAATCTCACATTTATCTACATTACACAGACATATATTTTGTTTATTAAGCTTTTTGATTTCCTCCCTTTTGTTCTTCATTGGTGGTCCTCCTTCTACCTTAGAACTTTACCATGAAGGTCAAAGCTGTCTCTCATGCCATAATTTGCAAAGATGCTCAAATTCCAACAGCAGGTTGAAGATGTAGGGCTCCCTGAGCCAACAGCTTCTTCATTATGGCCCTATCTTCATACCAATCTGTCTCCCAGCGATTTGTTAGACCTATTGTATGTTGGCAGGGCTCTTAACTAAGTCACAAGAGGGGAAATTCATTCAGGTTTCATAAATAGAATCAATCTGGAGTTGAATAGATCAGCAATACCTAGTGAAAATGTAATTGTCTCACTTGTTTCATCTGCTTATTTTCTCCATCCATAAAAGAAGAAATACTTTGCTTTCCTCTAATACCAAATGACCTAGAAGAGTTTCCTTCAGGGGATATCAGAATACCTTTCAAAAGTCCTTCACCTGTCTTTCAGTGTAAATTAGAAAGGTCTCCAGAGCTTCACTTGGTATTATTATTCTCGAATTTAAATTTATATTTTCTCTCAAGTGAAAGTCTTTACTTTCTGGGACATTAATTAATGATGTCAAAAAAGCCACCATTCTTATTCATATGACAAGAGTTCTACTCATATCACAAACATCTGCCTCCACCAGGTAGCAAAACATGATAGGAATTCCAATGACAGTAGGTAAATAGCAGGAGTCTTTGCACAGGACTTATTGAAGCCCATTATTACTAACACAAGGAGAGCATAACCCCTAAGAATTGAAAGTCTTTCATTGCTTCAGGAGGATTTTTGGAGCTAGGAGAATATGAACTGTTCAAGGAACAGCTTCTCTGCTAATCTTCTGAACCTCTATTTTTTAATCCTCTAATTTCTACACTAATGCTTTGAATCTCTTTTTTCTCCTCTAATTTTCAAGCTCTGTGTGATTCTCTGAAAATAAATAAATAAAAATGCACTAATATCTTAGGCCAGGTCTTTACTATTGGAAGAATTATATCCACACCTAAATAAAATGGCCTTGTTAGAACCTACTCTGAATCACTGTCCAGATATTATACAAACACATTTATTTTAATAAAAACAGCTAACATCTTATACTGCTTTTATTTCTGCAAAACTATTTCAAGTGAATAATTATTAATTATCAATAAAGTTTTCCTAAAAATGTCTATTTTGAGTAATCTTTGAATTACACATGACAGAAAGGACATTTCATGCAAGAATATCCCAAAGACAGAAAGTCAATCTTGGGTATTTGCTTTAAAATTTACATGGGCTGTAAGTGCTTCTAATTCAAATAATAAAGAAGTACAGAGATTACATAGTAAAACTACTACCCATCTCTGCCGCTGCCTTATTCTTATTCTCTTTATTTCACAGACACTTCCTAAAAGGGAATTGATGTAAAATTTGCCCAGATTTTATTGTATACATTTATACACAAAAGAACATATGTCTGTAAATAAATTGATTTTTTCATAAAGAAAATTACACCTTACACATTGTTCTAAATGCTATTTATTCTCTTAATAATAGAAAAGATTAATAATAACATTCTCTTGTGGATATTTCCTAAATCTTTTTGACTGTGGCAAGATATCTGTAATATACAGTGACCATATAACCATTACATTCTTGATGTACATTTTGGCTAATGTCAATTATTCTTGATTATAAATTCTGCTGCAATAAGTATCCTAATGTCTAATTTTATACCCATGTGCAAGGAAGTGGACACTTGGTTAAAATATCAAGCTTATTTTAAAAACTCAATAGATCCTTGCAAAGTTCCCCCAAATCATCTTAACCAACTTATAGTTCATAAACAGTATGTTTACAATTACCATTTCCCCACAGATTCACCAAAGCTATATATTGTCAAGAGCCAGTCTACATAATTTTGGGGAAAAATCATTTCACAATTAAATGATGAGGTAACATCCCCTTACCCTGTTTCCTACAGTATAGTATCATTTTTTTATTCTTTCTTAAATTGTGGAAAAACTTTTTCATTAATTTCACTTCTTTCATTTCCATAGTGCAGTTTTATTATTTCAAAATTGACATATTTTTAAAATTTCATATTGTTTGGTTTTTCTCTTTATTACTTTAATATTTGCATTGACCTCTGAAATGTTTTTATATCCTAAGGATTATTTTTTGTTATTCATGTTTCTGTACTATTTTTATTCCACTCTACTGCTTTCCTTTTAAGTTTGTCTTTAATCATGTCTGTGTTTTTTGTTTGTTTAACTTGTTTTTTGAGATTAATATCATTTGTTTCTGTCCTTTCAGAGTCTAGGTTTTCTGCCATGTTTAGGAAGGCATTCCTTAATTAAACTGAAATTCCACCATTTATTTGACATTAAATAGTAAATTGATTAATTTTACATTAATTTCATACATACTCATGAATCTGTTTCTGGAATTTAGATTTCAATCATGGGTTTTAATTATGAATTGATCCCCAAAGACTTGGTATTGAGGGCTTGACCCCCCCGAAGTAGCAATGCTCGGAAATAGGGACATGGAGATATGACTGGAACGTAAGTGTGCTGACTGCACCAGTGAATTAGTCCACGGATGCCTTCATAGCTGAATACACTATGAAGACTTGGGGCCCAGATAGAGGAAATAGTTCCCTGGGCACATCCCTTTGAAGACTCTATCTTATTCCCAACCCCTTCCTTTCCGACTCTCTCCCTTTCTCTTTGTTCCCTGGCTGTGGAAAGGTGAGCTGCTCTTCCCCACATACCCTTCCTACTGTGATGTTTCTGTCTTACTGCGCAGCAAACGCAATAAAGCTAGCTCTAATCACATACCGAGGCCTCTGAAGCCAGGAGCCAAAATAAATCTTTCCTCCGCTAAGTTGTTTTCCGTGGCTATTTTGTCACAACAGTAAAATCTGACACATATCCCAGTGCTCTTTTTATTTCCTTTTGTATCAATGTTTCTATATATCTACATTTATAATGACTTGTATAATGTGAGTATATTATATAAATATAAAATATAATATATGACATATTATAAAATATTTATATTACTTGCATTGATAGTTATAATATAAATATGTCTTAGTTACTTTTTCTTTTTGCTGAGACAAAATAGCCAAAACTCACAAGAAAGAGGAGAGATTTATTTTGACTCACAGTTTGTATAAGTTTCAGTCCACAGTCAGCTCGCTCCAAGGCGCGGCAGCATGGCAGAGGAGAAACACTTCATTACAGGGCAGCAAGAAGCAGAGAGGCATCAAGGAAGGGGCGAGTTGTATACACCCTTCCTGGCCCACAGTGACCCAACTCTTCCCACCAGGCCTCACCTCCCAACATCACACCCAGCCATGAAGCAATCATGGACTAAGCCAGCATCACACCCCATGATCTGTCACCTCCCAAAAATCCCATCTACGACACACGAGGCTTGAGGGGAACATCTAGTATAAACAATAACAGTATGGTAGTTATTACATATAATGTAATATCAATAACAAAATATAGTTTATACATCGTTTATGCTTGTATACTTTTTAAAATTTTTACTTGAGCAAGATTTTTTATCCAATTTCATGTACTACTAGTTGTAGTAACTATTTTTGTCTTCTGTTGGCCATAAGGCAAACAATTAAAATATTTTATCATTAAGTATGATCTTTCATACTTAGAGTCTTTCATAAATATATGATATACAGTTAAAAGATTTGTCCTTAATTTCCATCTTTCTAAGGTATTTTTTCAAGAATTGAGATTTTTCAGTATCTATTCATTTGTTATCCTCTTGTTTTAATTTACTAGTAAAATGAATTGCACTAGTATCTCCCATTTTGTAAAACTATATTTACAAACCTGAATAAAATCCACTTGGTCATAATGCATGAGGATTTATACACTGCTGTGTAAATTTGCTATTGTTTAATACTTTTGTATGCATGTCTATAAGTGAAATGGGGGTGGTGGCAGGGAGGAAAGGGAGATAAAAAAAGAATTAAGATGTGTTTTGTACATGTACCAACTCCACACAAGAAATGCAAGCACTATGTACTGCAAACATGAACTAACATAAACACATAAATAAATGCATAAATAATAGGGGTTTATGTTGCAGATATTATGGTGGCTAGGAATTCGGAGGGACTAGCTATCCTTCTGAAAATAACTAGAAATACTGTATTAAATATAAAACTGTCGTGTTCAAAGCATTTATGATATGACAAAATAGTATTGTCAATCAGAAGTTAAATAGATCAGAGAATATAAATAGCAGACAGAAGACTAAAGCTACTTTTGTCATAGACATATGTTCTGAACCAATAAACTTGATTTTCATTATAAACAGCTTCCTGGAATCATATGCACTGAAAATAAGCCACAGAGGTAACTCAACTTAGGAAGTCTGTAAGAGACTCTTCCTGACCAATAAATTGGGGGCTCAAGGGGCTACACACTTAGTAGAAATGAATCAGAATTAGCTCATCCTGCTTTCCCTGCCTATAGGGGCTATGAGGAAACATGCTTTGATACTAAGGTGAACAAAAGGGACAAATCTTCCCTGATAAGTTGTAATCATAAACTAGCTTTTATATAGGTTTATAGCTTAAATTCATATCATATGTGTGTTCCAAAAGACCCAATATTATAAATTTAGTTTAATATAGTCCTAAATGTAGCTCCCTGTAGTATTGAGAAGAAACAAAAAAATTTATCTCTGGATTTTTGAGGATTTATCTTTATTTCTAGTCTTATTTTAGGACTCAAAATATACCAATAAATTATTTCCACAACAGTATTTTTTTTTTTTTGCACCAGGGAGCAAACTCAGGACCTTGCACTTGTGAGGCAGGTGGAGGAACCACTGAGCTAAATCCCCAGCCCCCATAAATTATTTCCAAAGCAAAGCCTCAGAACTAAAACTGTACAGAGACCAAATCAAGGCACCATAAGAACCATAAATCCAAAACAGACTGAGACTTCAGATATACAGTTGTTGACCATTTATTATGAAATGCTTATTAAGGAAGATAAATGCTGTATTTGTGGTGAACTATAAAAAATGACCAGCAAATCTGAAAAACAATAAACGTTGTAGAAATAAAAATACTTTCATATAAATTGTAAATCTCAGTTATATGTTCGTGAGCAGAATAAACACAGTTGAAGACAAAATTAAGAACTAGAAGATGGATCAGAAGAAACTATGCTATGCAATATGAAAAAATAAAGAACAGGGCAGAAAATCAACAGAAAGTTAATAGAAATTGTGGACAGAATTAGCATATATAACATACTTTTAGCAGATCTTCCTAAGGAGAGTAAAGGGAGAATGAGGCAGAGATAATATCTGGGAAGATAATATCTGACAATATTCTAGAAATGATAAAAGAGATTCATCCTCAGATTAAAGAGGCTCACTTACATTCCCATCAGCAGAAATGGGGCATTATACTTTTTAAAAGTGCAATACCAATGACAGAAGATATTTAAGAAGAAAGATGATTTTTGAAGAAGCAACAGATACACTGACAGCTGATTTCTCAAGGGCACTGGTAAAACTTAAAAATATACAATAAAGGTCCAGGAATTTAGCTCAGCGGTTTTGTCATCTGCTGCCCAAGCACAAGGACCCGAGTTCAATCCCCAGTAACCAACAACAACAACAACAACAACAACAACAGCAACAACAAATATATATATATATATATATATATATATATATATATAACACACAATAAGATAATGGAATGATATTTTTAGTGGGCTAAAAAAGTGACTGTCAATCCTCAATTTTATATCCAGAGAAAAGTGTTTTTAAAGAGGGAAAGAAGGGCACTTTTCTTACAAATAAAAATTAAGAAATTTTCCGGTAAAAGGAATCTCCAACAGTAAAATTCTAGAAGATATTATTCTTTGTGTAGAATGGAGGTGATCCTAGGCGAATATCTGAAATGTAAGATAACAACACCGAAACTGGTAAATGTTTGAGTAAATCTAAGTGAATTTTACCATATAAAGCCGGGAACCATCATGATGTATTTTGGAGCATAAGACAGAATTAAGGGTTGGTGTAGTTATTACCTAGTGTGCTAAGTGCCTGAGTTTAATCCCCAGGACAGCAAAAAAAAAAGGATTAAATATTTACCAAAATAACAAAAATCAAGAGAAAGTATAATTAAGACATTTTAAGACTTGTATTGTCTATGAGAGAGGTGAAAGTGTTTTTGACATTACATTTTGACTGTTAATTATTCATTTTATAATTTCTGGGAAAAAACACTGAAAGAAATGAAACATAATACATATGTGATGTTGCAGGTACTAGAAAGGAATAATAGAATAAAAAGAAATAATCAATCTTAGTGGCAGTAGTTCCTCTCTAAATGTCTTGTAGAATTCATCAGTGAAGCCATCAGAACCCGGGCTTTTCTTAGTTGGTAAGTTTTTAATTATGTTTTCATTTCATTGATTGATATTGGGTGGTTTAGAATTTTTAGGTCTTCTTCATTCAACCTTGGTAATTCATACATATCTAGGAATCTGTCCATTTCTTCTGTGTTTTCCATCTTATTGGCATATAGGTTCTGGAAGTAGGTACTGATGATGCTCTGGATTTCCACTGGGTCCGTTGTAATTTCATCCTTTTCTTTCCTAATTGCATGGATTTGGGCCATTTCTTTCCTTTTTCTGATAAGGTTGACTAAGGGTTTGTCAATTTTGTTGATTCTTTCGAAGAACCAACTCTTGGCTTCATTGATTTTTTTGTATTATTCTCTTGGTCTCCATTGCATTGATTTCTGCTCTGATCTTTATATTTCCTCCCTTGTATGAGCTTTGGGTTTGTCCTGCTCTTCTTTTTCTAGAAGCTTGAGGTTCAGCATCAGGTTGTTTAATTGGACTCGTTCTGTTTTCCTAATATGTGTATTCACTGCTATGAATTTCCCTTGTAAGACTGCTTTCATTGTGTTCCATAGATTACAACAATATGTTGTATTGTCATTGTCATTTAATTGAAGGAACTGTCTGATTTCCTCTTTAATTTCCTCTGTGACCCATTGGTTATTCAGAAGAGTGTTGTTCAGTTTCCATGTGTTTATGAAATTCGTAGGGTTTCTTTTGCTATGGATCTCCAATTTCATCACACTGTGGTCTGATAATATACAGGGGATAACTTCATTTCCTTTGCACTTACCTAAATATATTCTATGAGTGAGTATGTGGTCTATTTTGGAGAACGACCCGTGTGCAGCTGAAAAGAATGTGTATTCTGATTTTGTGGGGTAGAACACTGTAAACATCTGTTAAGTTCATTTGTTTGAGTTTGATTGAGTTCTAGTATTTTGTTGTTTATTTTTTGTCTAGTTGATCTATCTGTGACAGTGTGGTATTGAGGTCCCCCACTACTGTTGTATTAGTGCTTATTTGATTTTTCATGTCCTTTAGTATTTGTTTTATATAGTTGGGTGCACTACTGTTTGGTGCATATATATTTATGATTGTCATCTCTTCCTGTTGGACTTTTCCCTTTACAAGGATGTAGTGTCCTTCTTTGTCTCTCTTAATCAGTGTTGGTTTGAAATCCTCTTGATCTGCAAAGAGGATAGTTGCTCCTGCTTTTTTCGGGGGGTTCCTGTCACATGGAGTATTATTTTCCACCCTTTAACTTTCAGTCTATGAGTTTCTTTTTGAATTGTGTTTCTTGTATGTAGCACATTGTTGGATCATGCTTCTTAACCCATTCTGCCAGTCTATCTCTATTGATTGGTGAATTGAGACCATTAACATTGATGGTTATAACTGATATGCATTGACTTATCATTGTCATGACTTTCTTTTTGTTGGATTCTCCCCCTTTGCATTTAATTTTTTGTCGTGCCCAATGGATTCATTCTGCTGGACTTCCTGGGATTGTGATCATCATTGTCTGTTCCTAGGATATTGTCTAAAATTTTTTGGAGTGCTGGTTTGGTAATCATGAAGTTCCTAAGGTGCTCTTTGTCATGAAAGTATCTTATTTCTCCATCAATTATGAAAGATAGTTTTGCAGGGTACGTCAGTCTGGGTTGGAGGCTATTTTCCTTTAGGGCTTGAAATACATCACTCCAAGGTCTTCTTGCCTTGAGGGTTTGCATTGAGAAGTCTGCTGTGATTCTGATGGGCTTTCCGTTGTATGTGATTTGTTTCTTTTCTCTAACTGCTTGTAAAATTTTATTCTTCTGTTGGGTTTCTGGAATCTTAATTATTATATGCTTATGTGTAGATTTTTTTTAATCAAGGCTGGTTGGAGTCCTATATGCCTCACTTATCTGTATGTCAAATTCTTATCCCCTGCTTGGGAAGTTTATTGCCATCACTTCTGTGAACAGTTTTTTTATGTCATCTGCACTCTCTCCTGTTTCTTCATTGACTCCAATCAGTCTTGTGTTATTCTTCTTTGCATGTCTAGCAGCTGCTGGATTGATTTCTCGTGGTCCACTAATGCCACTACTGTTTAAACTCTTCAATGAAATTGAAAGGGAAGTGATACTCCTGAATTCATTCCTGGAACCAAGCATCACCTTGATTCCCAAAGCACAGAAAGACCCAACCAAAAAAGAGAACTATAGGCCAATCTCACTAATGAACATAGGTGCAAAAATCCTTAATAAGATACTGGGAAATAGAATGCAGCAGATCATCAATAAGATCATACACTCTGACCAAGTGGGATTCATCCTAGGGATGCAGGGATGATTCAAGATATGCAAATCAATAAATGCAATACACTATATTAACAGAGCCAATGACAAAAATTATATGATCATTGCAATAGATGCAGAAAAAGCATTTGACAAACTCCAACACCCATGCATAATAAAAACCCTGTAGAAAATTGAAATAGACAGTCTTTATCTTAACCTGATAAAAGCCATCTATGAAAAACCAACAGCCAATATCATACTAAATGGTCAAAAACTAAAATCCTTTACACTAAAATCAGGAACAAAACAAGAATGTCCACTATCACCACTGCTGTTCAATATAGTTTTGGAAACATTAGCCATGGCAATTAGATAAGAGAAAGAAATAAAAGTAATAAAAATAGGAAATGAAGAAGTCAAATTGTCATTATTTGCAGATGACATGATATTCTATATAGAAGACCCCAAGAACTCCACCAAAAGTTTTCTAGACTTAATAACCAAATTCAGTAAAGTAGCTGGATACAAGGTGAACACACAAAAATCAGTATCTTTCCTCTACACAAACAACAGACTTACTGAGAGAGAAATAGGGCAAAAGATTCCTTTCACAATAGCATCCAAAAAATTAAAATACCTAGGAATCAACCTAATAAGAGAAATCAAAGACCTCTTCTCTGAAAACTACAGCACTCTCAAAAGAGAGTTTGAAGATGATATCAGAAAATGGAAAGACATCAGTTGCTCCTGGGTAGGAAGAATCAACATAGTGAAAATGGCCATACTTCCAAAGCTGCTATAAGGATCCAATGCAATTCCAATTGAAATTCCAGCAGCATACTTCACAGACCTTGGGAAAATAATCCAAAAATTCATTTGGAACAAGAAGAGACCTAGAATAGCAAAAGCAATTCTAGGCAACAGAGACATGGCAGGAGGTATCACGATATCCAACTTGAAACTATACTACAAAGCTACTGTGATAAAAATAGCATGATACTGGCAAAGAAAGAGACCTGAGGATCAGTGGAACAGATTCAAAGATGCAGAAACAACTCCAGACACTCAGCCACCTCATCTTTGACAAAGGAGCCAACCACCATCACTGGAGGAAAGATAGCCTCTTTAATAAATTGTGCTGGAAAAATTGGGTTTCAACTTGCCAAAGATTAAAACTAGACCTATATCTCTCAACATACACTAAACTAAAATTGAAAAGGATTAGAGATCTAAATATTAAAACAGAAATGCTGAACTGGCTGGAACAGAGGTTAGGTAGAACTCTTGAAGTCATTGGTGTAGGAAAAGAGATTTTATGAACAAAACCTCAGTTGCCTGTGAAGTAGCACAAACAATCAACAAGTCAGATGTCTTCCTATTAAAAAGCTTCTGCACAGCAAGAGAAACCACCAATAGTGTGAAGAGACAACCTACAATGTAGGAAAAAATTCACCTGCTGTTCCTCAGACAAAGGTCTACTATCTAGGATCTATAAAGAACTTAAACAAATCAGACGTCACAAATTTAAAGACCCAACCCAAAAATGGGCATCTGAAATGAACAGACATGTCTCAGACAAAGAAGTAGAAATAGCAAATAAACACATGAAAAAATGTTCAACATCACTGGTCATTTGAGAGATACAAATGAAAACAACAATGAGATTCCACCTCACCCCAGAAAGAATGGCTCCTATCATGAAATCAACCAATAACAAATGCTGGTGGGGCTGTGGGGAAAGAGGAACACTGCTCTACTGCTGGTGGGAGTGTAGACTGGTGCAACCAGTGTAGAAATCAGTACGGAGATACCTCAAAGAACTAGGACTGGAAGTCCCATTTGACCCAGCTATTCCCCTGCTGGGGATCTTCCCCAGAGAATTAAAAGAATCATACCACAGTGATATATGTGCACCCATGTTCATAGGAGCACAATTTGTAATAGCCAAAGCCCGGAAGCAGCCCAATTGCCCATCAACTAGAGACTGGATAAAGAAAATGTGATTTTCTTATAAAATGGAGTACTACTCAGCCATAAAAAATGAGAAATTAGAGACATTTGTTGCTAAATGAATGTACATTGAAGGAATACTCTTAAGTGAAGTAAATAGGACACACGTGTAAATACCAAATAGTTTCTCTAGTGTGAGAAACTGAAAGTGTAAATAAAGAATGAAAGGCAAAACAGATAATGTAAAATAGGAAGAAAATGGGCAAAGGGGAAGAGGAAGTGGGAGGGGAAGGGGAAAGGAAAGAAGGGAATGGAATCAATATGAGAAAATGAAAAAATGGAAACAAAGTCTTTGTGAATAGGGAGGGATGGAGGGGTTGAAGGGAGGGCAGGGGAATGGGGAAAAAATAAGAACCAAGAGAGATTATGTAAAGGTGCAAATTTCCAATGATGAATGTAACTTTATTGTATACCTAAAATGTACCAATAAAATTAATTTTAAAAAGAAATATAGTATTTATGTTGTAAATAAATAAAAATCAATCTTATAAAGGAAAGACAGGAGGTAAAATGCTGGATAATTTGAAATGTTATTAATTTCATTAAATCTAAATGGGCTAAATGTTGTAGGTAAAGGACAAAAAATTACACTGTATTTTTTAAATTCCTACTGTATTATTTATGGACACTACTTAACCAAAAATAATCAGTTGAAAAGAATAGTATAAAGCTACATCCTAAAACACTAACCAAAGCAAAGTTGGCATATTTCATCCATTATCTCTCCAAATATTTCCTTTCTCTCATTTTTCTGTGCCTCTGGGGCTCTGAAAAAAAATCATTGAAAAACAAAGAAAAAAATAGAAAAATAAAGAAGATTTTGAACAAAAAAAATGGATTTTTTCTTGGAGAATCTAGGGCTTGTTTGTTCAAGCAGTCTTTCAGGCCTTTCTCTCATCAAGCACAAAAGTCATTTCCATTTGCACTTTGCAGTTGCGAGAGGAGAATCCAAGACTTCTTGCAAGTTAAACCCCAGCCTCCTCAATGACATCGGTGCTAAGGCCATGGGATGGGGGGATCTGACAACTGGGGAATGAACCTAAGCTTCATAGAATTTGAACTGGGCTTTATGAATATGTGTCAACATGATTAGGGATTTCTGGAATTCTTTGGAAAAAGGAACTCAAAAATATTATACATCCTGGTTTATGCAAGCATAAACTCGGATCCATCAAGATTTGGCTAAATATGTTAACTAGATAGCATCTGTGCTCACCAGCTGGTAGCAACTTCATCAATTTCCATAGAATGCATTTGAAGAAACCTCAAGCTATAAAACTTAAAACTAAAACTACTTGAGCAGTTAAGGTGACACATGCTCCATTTCATTGTATAATTGGGACAAATGGTTTACAAAAGTAAACTAATGCATCTTGAGTTTTCTTCCTTAAAATATATTCTTACATTCTTTCAGCTGAGCAGTAAGTTTTATCTATAGGAAGCAAAAACATCAGGGGACACAAGTAGCATGAATCCTGCCTGGTAAGGAGTCAAGGAATAACAGAACATTTAGAGTAATATGTGGTTTCAAACGTTAAAACATGTAGGAAAACATCACTTTTCCAATGGTTTTAATTTTAAAACCATTTGAAAAACTAAAGTCTAATACTATAACTGTTAAACTGCTCCACTGATTGGAGAGCCTAAATAAAAACTGCATTGAACTCCTAGTCTCAACACCCTTTTTATATTTCAAAATGTAATGCAATCCCTGATGCCCATGAGCTCAGGAAGTCTTGAGTCTCTTACTATGTGTTAGAGCCCTGGCAAGTGGTTTGTTTTCAAACTTGCAAAAAAATTAAGGCCTTTGGATATCAATGCCATCTTTACATTCACCTTATAGATGATGAAATTCCGGCCTAGAGTGTTTTCAAATTATTCAAGGTCAAAAGATGATAATTGTCAGAGGTAGCAGCAGAGTCCAGCTTCTCTACTTTCAAAGTTCTTGCACTTAACAAAGTCACAACTCTTGAAAGCAAAAAATAGTTGGTTTATCACATCTAAAGTATCTGGACTACATAAAAATTCTATTACCCACCCTGTCATTTATACTAGATGATGAACATAAATCTCACTGAAAGAACAGCAGTATTATTGGGCAAAAAATGAACAAAAAATCACTTTGGGACAAAAAGTAAAGATCTTCATCAAAATTTTAAATTAACAGTTTTAAGATTACTATATCACTATGTATGTAGCTATTTTTCTTTTTAAAAATTTTTATTAGCATATGTTTGGGATACATAATAAATATATTCATCATGGGATATTGGTACATACACTTTTCATACTTTCAAAAACTCAAAGAAACCACTAACATGAAAAAATTGTCAAAAGAATGAAAGAAAACTGAAGAGAATGCCCAAAAAGCCAGGAGGAAAAGGGAGGGGCTTCCAAGATGTTAATATTGGTACAGCTTTCTGACTCATTCCCTTATCCCCCACAGCACCTGGCACACTGCTTTGCATATATACATAATCAATATTTAAATGAATGGATAGATGCATATGAAGCATAAGAGTTCCAAAATGCTATATCTCAATTCTCCCCCTCAAATCTAACATCACATACTCATGATATTTTTTGAAATCTGAAATAAAAATAGAATTGGAACTTATGAAAGATACAAATTACTTATTATTTTAAACTTTAATATAAAAGATACTACACCTCTACGTGAACATTTTTAGGTTACAATGCAATTGGTTTATAATGCTGTTCTTTTATAAATAAGAAACTACCTCAAGACTTTGTGACTCAAAATATTAATTATGTTTCCTATGGTTCTGCAAGGTGAGCGGTTTTTTGTTTTTTGGGTTTTTTTGGTACCGGGGATCGAACTCGGGACCTTGTGCTTGCGAAGCAGGTGCTGGAACCACTGAGCTAAATCCCCAGCCCAAGATGAGCGGTTTTAATTTGGGTGGCTTTTTATGTGGTTGTATTCCTACAGTCCCTAGAGTCCCATAAAGCCCCTGGCTGGGCTGGTCACCCACAATGGTGCCATTTGGTGGCTTTCCCTTGGTAATGGCTGCCAACGAGGCTCAGATAGGGCTATAAATGACACTGTGAGCACCTAGCTTCTCCATGTGTCTTGGATTTTTCACAGCAATGTAGATGGATTCGGAGAGGAAAGATCCAAAGAGATCAAAGAAGAAACTATGAAACGTCTTATAATCTAGCCTCAGAGTCTCCAGAGCATCACTTCTACCCGATTTTATTAGTTACACTCATCACTAAGGTAGCTCAGATGCAAGGAGATGGAAATTAGACTCTATATCCTGGTGTGAAGAACAGTATATGTGTATAAGGAAAGAAAGAATTGATGGTGACCATCGATGGAGAATTCCACAAATGCCTATTCCTTATAGAATTTATAAAGATGAGATGTGAAGTGCTACATCTGAAAATTGTGCTGTATTAAAACTCATCTTGTGAACTGAATACTTTCATGGTAAATACAATATTTCTGTCGTACATAATCTTTAAAAAATGAGAAAACTCCAAGTTAGCTTCATTCATTGTAATTATTTGTCAAACTATATGGTAGTTTAAATGGCTCATAAAATTTCAAATGAGTATACTGTACTTAGGCTACTTGTGAGAAAACGTGGGAAACAATATTATTATCTCCTAGTACTAAATCCTATTTCTTCTGATTGACAGTCTTATACTTTATGGAAATTAAAATATAGCCTTGCCATTTCTCCTGGATCTTGCTAGATAAAAGTAAAGAATGGCTTGCATTGTCTTGCTAATATATTCAACAATTAACCATAAAAAGAAAAAGGCTGACACATTTTTATTACCTACAATGTGTCAATATTGGGGGGAGGATTGTGTGAATTAATTTAATCTTCATAAAAACCAAAAAAAGATAGAAATGACTGGCCCTATGATGCAAATGAAAGTGAAGTCCTTAAAGTTTTAGCAATTTACCTAAGTTAATGAAGGGAATAGTAATAGTATTCAAATCTTTTTTTCTTACATTATTTTGACAGGTAAGCTTTATTGTTTCACTTGATTTGGTTGTGAGCTGCCCAGCGTGTGGATGGAGCACACGTCTGTATACAGTTGAGTCATGGAGGCACGACCTGGAGTACTATATCTAGTCCTTAACCCCTTCTTCTCTAGCACTCTTCTCCTGCTCTGATTCCTGACCACCGTGAACTAGGCAGCTTTGCTCCACTACATGTTCTGCCATGCTATTTCTGCTTTTGAGCCAGTCAACCATGGACTGCATCCTCTGAAAACGTAAACCAAATTCAACCTCTCCTCTTTTAAATTCCAGGTGTCAGTTATTGTATCCAACAATGGGAAAGCTTAATAAATGATCTTGACTCATAAGGCAATGTGAGTTTATGTTTGTATGTGAGTTTATAAACAAACACACACATATATACACATGTGTACATATACATATTTTCTTTCTCTATAACATACGTATGAGAATTTATAAATATATATATATGCTTCACTGTAATATATATTATATGTAATACAGATATAACAATATCTCCCAAAAGGTGATAGTACTACAGGAATATACACCAATAAATAGGAGGAAAGATTTTTGAAATGAAAACATAGTCTAATCACACTGCACTGGTTCATCTTATATATAAAAAGGGAAAAAGAAATACCTATACTCATATAGAGATCCTAGAGTGACTGCCTTACTATCAGTGATTTAGGGAATGGAATGATTCTAGTAAGTGCAAAAGGACATGAAACAACTTTTTTCTCAGGCTCATATTTAATGCTGCAGTGATTCTATATTTCTATCAGATATGCTGGAAGAATATTACACATGGCATTGCATTAAATTATTTGTCTTTATGACTAATCCTTGATCGAAGATGGTCAAACAAATAACTCAGCAGAAAAATCTGAAGTAAAATGTGCATTCTTTTCTTTTTTTAAGCTCAGTAAGGTTTAGAGGAATACTCTCACCTTTCTGGTAAAGAGAAGCATTCATTAAATTTAGAGCTTCCAACGCCTAAAACCAAAGATAACCAAAATATTGAATCAGAATCTGATAGATGTATGATTTAAATATTGGCACAGATGTGCTTTTGAATGTGAAGCATTAAAATTTAAATTATTTATCTCTCAGACAGATACAATTTCATATCATGCAAGGCAAACAGACCTTTACTTATTCAGGTAAAGTAGTGCTGAATCAATAGTAGCTACTGCCTATTAAAAGAGAAAAGAAAACTGTAGCAACAGTCATTGTGTATCTGAAGAACAAAGAAGATTTGAAATGGTTATGAAATAAATTTTTATTTCTTGTAATTAATAATGTGCAATTAAAAATGCGCAGGACTCTTGGGTCTTGGCTCTGATCTACAAATATTCTTTGTCTTCTAGAACAGTAATGAAGGCTGACATAGCAAACAAAGTCAAAGAATCCTGTTTTATTTAGTACAATCTGTCTCAAAAATAATACTGTGTTTAATAAATATTTTTTAAATAATAAAATTCTTTCCCCCACTAGGTAATCCTTGTCACATCTGCAATGCCTGGCATGAAAGAGAGACTCCATAGACATTTTAAGAATGAACTGAATGTGTCCTTTTCTAATCTATATGAGAAACACACATTACATATGATGCCTCCTACTAATTTGTGATGCTTCATGAGTTGTATACACCTATAAAGTCCCTAAATTCTATCAACGTAGGGAATGTACACAAACAACTTGAATATTTTGATTCATCAGATCAATCAAATCCCTCAAATCAGTTAAACTGGTTCATTCATAAACCATATGATCTTAAGATGATTTTAATGTTGTTATTTCCCTTAAACAACTTAAATAGATGTGGCATTTTACTGCAACTGCTGATAAGGGTTGATAAAAATCATATGTGGAAGAATACCTCCTCTTCCGCTGTTTAAAATGCATAAGTACTATCTGATTGCCATGTGTTATGAGCATCCAGTGGCTTCAGAAATAAGTCTTGTCTTTCAAGACTTAATCTCTTATCTCAGTCCCCATTTAAGGGTTAGGTCTACTGCAATGGCTGATGTCACAGTGTCACAACCTCTAAAATTGTAGTCTTTTAAAATTTGCCCACACCCTTTATGAGATAAGAAATTGGCAGTGTTAAATGCATGGGTAACCATTAAAGTAATAATCTCCAAACACTGTTTCTAAGCAACCTCTAATAAAGTAGGGTGGCATTTGGTATATTTGATTTATTCCACCTAGTCAAATGTCCTGTCCTTTATAGTGACCAATCAAAGGTATTTCAGAGGAAAGGGTCTAACTTTTTTCTTCTTAAAAATAATGCAGCATAGGAAAAAACACTGCACAGAAAAGGTTCTCAATCCTAATTTCCGTGGGCACTATGTCCACATTCGGAAGTACTAAATAAACTGTGTCCCACATCGCCACTGACTGAGCTACAAGTAGCAAATGGTGATCATAAAACTGTCCTACTTTTGAAAACTCAAACACAATAATTGTCTCCCTAACTCTCACTTAGGTAGGTAATATACGTTACTTTCCAAGCACATTGCTTTCACTTTTTTTTATCCACTTTTTCTTTCTAAATAAATACTGTGGGCGACAAGATATGGCTTCTCAGACTAGTAAGGTGCCAATTTATTCTTCTGCTTGGCTCATGCCTTCTTCATATATGAACCAAAACACTAACAACCCTTTCTCATGATATTGGTAGATTCCATATACCCTTATTCAGATTCTCTTAAGTGGATACGAGTGATACTGAGCACTTTATTATTCCAGAAGCCACAGATGCTCTTTGACTTTGGCCTTGGGACTCCAGTTAAGAGTTTTGAGGGTACTGGAGATAGAATATATGTGAAGTTGAAGGGAAACATGGTTGATAGGATTGGCTTTGCTAATTTCAAATATTTAAGAGACATTTCTACCCAAAATGCTTTCCTTTTGCAATCTGGTAATATCACCTCTGCATTATTTATAAACATTCACAAAGACAATCTTACTCATCCTAGCATAATACTGTATAAAAGGAATCTGCTAAGTCCTTTTCAATTAAGTTGCATTATGAGTGATATTGTAAAACATCCCTAGAGAGCCCAAACTATAAGGCACCAATCAAACTTTCATATGTTAAAACCCAAGCAATGTTAACATATTTTGTTTCTCAAAACCCAGAATAATCTTCAAAATTATCTCATTAAACTTTACTATTTATATTTTCCCCTAAAGATATGTGTTACACTAAGAGAAAAAGTATTTATCCTGTATTACAAGTATTTTCTGTATATGAAGTTGTCATCTTTATGTATGTATTCTATTCTTCATTAGCTATCGAGTTGCAGGAGATACTTAGAAAGAATGTAAGAACATTGGACAGTACTCACGGCCCACCGTCTCCACTGCCCAGCATATTTCCTACTGTTTATTGGAATGACAATACCTCACAGCAAGATTATGAGATTAAATCAGTATATATATGAAAATTTCCTGGTAAAATGCCTAGCACATAGGAGGTCTTGATTAATGTTTAGTGATCACCATGTAACCAAATGCAAACATAGAAGTATTAGAAAGAGACTTATTCCACACATGTGATGGCGACAAACCCTTAGAGAACTTGCCTAGTTTTACAAACCAAAAGATGTACATGGTGTTGCATTTTCAAAACGAAATTCCACCATAGAATAAGATAGATATAAGTAAGCATAAACTCATCCATTCACCCTAAGGAAATCTCTTTAGGTTTACATCATGTTTAAGAAATATATTAAAATTTCATATTTTTTCTGAAATCTCATTCTTACTGAGTTAGTGAACTTGTCATCTTTATATAAAGGATACTTGTTTTCAAGGAGAATGAAAAATGGTTCTCTACTATAATCACGGACTCACCTCTGTTTCCTCCCTAGCAATATCGGCCATCATGACTGGCTCCTAGCAACCGTGTCTCTCTATCAGACAGCTTTATTTGAAAAAATCTTCACTGCAGAAAAGGTAACAGTAAAAGAGTCCACATAAAAATAAAAGTGAAATATTCATGGAAATAGGTAGAATTGATGCTTCCTTGAAAGTAGCTTTTTGCTTGTATAATTTTAACAAAAAATTCAAATTAAGAGTATAGATTTGCCAGAAAGCTGAAGAGATCTATTTCATTAGCTAAATACTGCACTTCAAATGCTATGCTAAAAGAACATAATTGACAAAATAAAATGGAGCAGCAAAAGAAAAATCAATTCTGTTCAAACTACAAAGTTCTAAAAACCATGTCAAATATTTCATGAGAGCTTTGTGTTACTAAACACAATTTTGATACAACAAGCTGTACTTTGAGTGTTTCTGCCCTGCAGCCTCTGGGTGAGCTAATTTCTATATTGAGTTGGCTCTCGGTGCCAAAGGTCTGACAGAACACAGGAAAGTTTAAGCAAACAGTTCACTTTATTTGAAACGGATTTACTACTGTCATCGGGAACACTGTGTCCCTCATGGCCACATTTTATGGCCCATGCACCTGATAGGCTAGTTTCTGACAAACTCATTCCTCACTACCGGCTCCCTACCTGGAGAATCCTTCCCCACAGGCTTGCATGCAACCTCCACCCAACACTTCACTTTAAACTCAACATTTTCTCCGCCCGAAACAGTAATCAGAAATAGCCAGATCTCATTTTCTGTTTGTCAACAGACTAATTTATGTTCACATCAAAATGAAGGAACAAAATTAAGAATTAGACCTTAAAATTTAACTGTATTCTAAACCAGGAAACATTTGCTATGGAAACTAAGAAAATAATATTAACTAAAAAAAGTATAACTATAACCTTAAAATCTTTGCTTCTATATAAGAACATGGTATCTTAGAGAAAACATTTAAAAATAAAAGTTTCGTGTTTAATTTTTATTTTAACTAGCACATTGAAATGTATATATTAATGAGGACTTTTTAATGTTTAAATTTAAACTTACTTTTAACTGATATATTAAACGCATCACTTGAAAACTTAATTGAAGTAAAAATGAAAAAACATACAAATAAAATCTTTGATTATGTGTTTACAAATGTGTAGCATCTTAAGCTTCTAAAACTATTTTAATATGTCTTACATAGGCTTACCTTGCAAAGCTTTACAAGACAAAAAAGGGCAATTATTATTCCCGTGTCATAGGTAATGAATCTGTTCAATGTCAGATCATAAACGATAATCTAGACAAAAGCAGAACCAAAATCACCTAGCTATAAGCTAGACACTAAGGGAAATTCTGGGACTTTTTGAATTAGAAAGTCCTCTTTCCAGTTCCCCTTGAGTTCTATCTTAGGTTGTTTTCTTTGTCTTTTTAGATGAATTCCTGCTGTACTTGCTCCCAACTCATGAGCAAACAAAACAGACCTTGCTAACTTAAGTGTATGGCTCCACAGCTGCACTGCCAAGGAGTTAGAGCATGGCATAACTGTGTAGTCAGCTTTCTATCACCTTAACAAATACCTGAAATAATCATCTTATAAAGAAAAAAAAAGGTTTTTGGCTCACAGTTTTGGAGGTTTCAGTCCATGATTAAATGGCCCTGTTGCTTTTGGGTCTCTTCATGAGCCGCTCTTCATGGTGAAGTGTGTAATAGAACACAACTGCTCACCGCAAGGCTGGAAAGCAAAGGAAAATGAGCAAGGAAAGGGCTAGGGTGGTACAATTCCCTTTGAAGGCATGCTCCCATGACCTAAGGACCTCTCATGAGACTCCTCCTCTAAAGTTTCTACCACTTAGGGCCAACCCAGGAATGAAGGCTTCACCACATTAAAGTCTTTGTGGGGCACAAGATCCAAACTACAGCAATACCAGTGGATATATGCCACTAAGCAAGATTTGTAACCAGAGATCCAATGATGTAGGCGACACTTAATTATTCAACACTTCTTAACCCTCAGCCATTGTTCTAAGCATCAGAGAAACAAAAACTAAAAGAAGAACCATCTCCATCCGCCTGGGACTCTTTTTTCTGGGAAGAGGAGATAGACCTGAAATTATAACCATGATATATAGGTGAGTTATATAGAATATTAGATCATGGCAAATGCTAAGGGGGTAAAATAGGGCATGTTGGGAGTTCATGAATGTCAGTGTTTGAAAGAGGTAAGGTGTCATTGCAAGGATGGTGTTAAGGTAAAACCCGGGTCAGTACATTGTCCCTCCTTTACCCTGCAGTATTTCATAAAGGAAAGGGGAGCAGGGTAGGAAAGACTAACAATGGACAGGCCATTAACCCAAAAGATGCCACAATGAACATACATGGTACTAACTGGATACTATGTCTACATGTAGGAAAGTCCAGGGTGGCCTGGCACACAAAACTCGGTTTGCCCACAGATTCTGCAGTTGTGTTCCCCTTAGGGCTGACATATTAGATCTAAACGTGATTCTCTATTCAGGTTGAATCACTTCCCACATTTCCTCATATGCTTTGTAATAGTCTGCTCCCATCTTAAGACTCATTCATGCAAGAAATTCCTTTCATAGGATGTGTCTGTGTAGAACCATGTTCTGGAACCATGTTTTACTTGATTTCAGGTAATATGTTTTCTCTCTTCTCTGCTGCTTTGGGACTTGTCAACCAGGTGCTGCTAGGTTGATAGGCTTTGGTTCTACTTGCTCCCCAACCAAGAGCATTTTTATCCCTAGTCATACTCCTTTCAAGAAGGAACAGAATCCTGCTTAGCTTAGGGCATTTGTTAGTCTCTATTTTATACTTCCAGGATATGCCAAACTCTGTCTTAACCTGAACACTGTTTCCTTGTTCCTTTGGTCTTTTTCCTGTCCTTTAACAATTCTGCAGATTCTACTTCCCATAATAATTTACATATCTGTTTTCTCTTCCACATTTACCCAAATTGATCAGCATTTCTAAATGCTTGAACTAGTGGTATTTGAATCAGAATAGTTCTTGGATACAAATTACTTCCTTGTAGGAACCATAATCAAGAACTTGCTCCTCAGCCAAGCAAAGTAGAAGGTCAAGTTCAAGGTAGCTGCCTCCTTTATCTCAAAATTCAGCTTCTGGGAAGTTAAAATCAAAACAACCAAAGCACTCAAAGATAGTTTAAGCCTCTACTGTACTTGTATTCTGAAGTCACTATCAAGAAGGCAGAAACTGGAGGTGTAAATAAGGATCAAAATGTATAATAGATAATGTGAAAGAGGAAGAAAAGGCGCAAAGGGGAAGGGGAAGTGGGAGGGGAAGGGGAAAGGAAAGAAGGGAATGGAATTAATATGAGAAAAGGAAAGAATGGAAACAAAGTCTTTGTAAATAGGGAGGGCAGGGGAATGGGGAAAAAATAAGAATCAAGAGAGATTATGTAAAGGTACAAATCTCCAATGATGAATGTCATTATATTGTATACCTAAAATGTACCAATAAAATTAATTAAAAAAAAAAAGAAGGCAGAGACTGACCAGGTCATCCAAGTATAACATCGCAGGTGAAAAGAGAAATTTCTCTGAGGGTGGAAGGGCTGGGGAATGCAAAAATATCAGAAGAAAAAAAAAAACAATAAACTGATGTATGTCTCTAATTCCTGAAAGGTTTGGTTTAAAATATATGAAGAACAAGCAGGCACTTTTAGCTAAGGATTCTTTGTAAGAAAGGAATTAGCAAAAAGATAAATACTCACAACACTTCTTTTAAATGTGTTTTTCCATTAAACACCAAAAGTAACAAATGATATCTTTTAACATGACAATTTACATTCCAATGATAAAATTGAAATTAAGAAGGAAGTAAATCTATAAGGCAGATTACAAAGCATATTCAGGAAGAAATCTTCCATTTGGTCATTACTACCACAGGTTTCTAGCTCTGGGTTTACTGTTAACCAGCTGGGTGGTGGTAATTAGGGGCAACTCACTTAATATTTCTTAGCAAAGTTTTGTCAAATACATCAATATTTCAATATATTCATCCCTATCAGTGTTTGGACTAGGGAAAGTTTTTGAATCTCCAGATGATGTATACCGGTTTATAGGACTGCAGGTTAGAAACTGCATAATTGTTTTACCCATGCACTTTGATTCTAAAATCCTAAACCATTTCTGTTATTTCAATTTGAAGCAGATGATAGTATAAATTGAAACAGTGCCCCCTACAAAGTAAAACGTGAAAGAATGAATTGCTATTACACAAAATTAAAAATCTGAGACATTGTATTTTAATCAAGCATATTAATTAGATTAAAGACAATATTCTGAAAAACTAAAAGAGGAATAACTCTTTTTACTATAAAAATTCAACTTTTAATTCCCTAAAATTATCTAAACACTTAATCTCACAAATGATAGTCTTCAATTTTAATTTTCTGAAAAGAAAATGAAGTACCTTATGACTTCTCTTATTATTACTTCTTCCCATGTCTCAAGAAATTTTTTTAAAGAAAACTAATTAAATTTATTTTCTTGCTTGGGGGTAGATATAAGTACAAAATTATCATCCTAATTTCTCAGTTCTGTTGAGTGCATTTAAGAAGAAAGTTTAATAATCCTAGTTTTCTGAGAGTGTTACCAGGATGGGCATTGGTCTCTTGGAACAAGGTGGCCATACCAAATTAGAGGCCTGACAGGAGAATTTCAACTGGACTTTTCTGAAGACTTCTGTGAATGTTTTTCGCTAGATGCACCAATTCTCAAAGTGTTTCATATAAAAGATCTCTCAAAAATTAAATCTCAGTGAGATGAGAATGCGTCCTTCCAGTCCTTATAATTTATTTCACTTTGTAGGCTTTCTCTAGAAATCACCCTAACCAAGCTCACTCTTTTATTGAAAACCAAATCATAGCAAATCGAAGACTATCCTACAATGAGTAATCAGGAAAGGGTTCCTTGGAGTTAAGTACTGCACACTAGGCAATATAAACACAAACTTAGTAATCTCGCATAAAATCTTTTCACAACTTCATTATTCACAAATATCTATTGTGTGACCACTAAGGTGGAATTATTTTTTCCCTTTAGGTCAAAGATCCTTGCTTTTGTGCCTCTGAGGAGCTTACATTCTAACTCAGAGAAACAGATGATACACAATTCATATTAATTGCACAGTGTGTTAAGGCCAACCCCCCCCCCACCCAAAACATAGGATAGGCTAAGATGGTTAGGTAGACAAGGGTGGAGAGAATGGAAGTGGCGTGGGTCTGCTCCAGGGTTTTCACACTGAGCAGTACCTGGAAGGAGCATGGTGTCTTCCACTGATTTTGGAAAGAAGGAGGAAAAGAGCAGACGGCCAGAGAAAGGGTGGCGGGGCACGGGGCCTGGGGCCTGAGGGTTAGGAGTTCTGTCTTAGCTATGCTGACATTGAGAGACATGAACACATGATGAGACATTTTCTTCTATATTATAGTAAGATAGAGGGGCAGAGTAACTTTTATCACACACGTTCAGATGTTGGAGGAAAATTGGAAATCCCTAAAGGAAAAACAGAAGCAGATATTTAAATGAACCGTCTCATGAAAAATATCTATAAATATCTTGGGTTTTGATATAAAAGAAGCAGAACTCTCTTAGTCGTGTATGGACATATCACACAGTTGTGCCAGGGTTTGCTTTCAGAGATGTAGTAAATTTCATAGCAAGCATATTTGAGTCCTAAAGGAGAGAGAAGCAAACTATAAACCACAAAGGGAGGTGTAACAGAGATATGGAAATCTAACGCAAGCTACTTTTCTCTTTTTGCACATTTTCCAACGTCCAATCTCAGATTTCAAAAGTAAGAATGCTATGACCAAGGAAATGTTGGTAGTGGATGCCACCTCCAGTTGAAGAACAGATGTTATCCAACCTGAGCAGAGAAGTTTATCAATTAATATACTTCATAAAAAAAATCTCTATTATAAAACCCAGATAATGTTTAGGAGGGAAATGGCCATATAATCATTTTAAAATAAACATTTTTAATGCTACCTCATAAAATTGACAACATTAACATTTTTAAAAAAGAAAAAGAATCTAGTATAGTGAATTGAAAACTTTTAAGGAAAGTAGTAGAGGATTACTACTCCCATCAATACAGGATGCCTTTGCATAGCTGGACTCTGAATCTTTCCTTCTGTATCACTTTCCAAAGTTTCTAAACTCAGATCTCCCTTATCTCCATCACAAAGTATCTGAAGGCCACACCCACACATACACATACACTGTCTTCTCTTACCATTCCTGGGTTTTGTGCTTCTATAGTACTAGATCCATATCAAGCAGTTTATAAAGCCACAGTGGATTGAAATATATATATATAGATGCACATGCACACATAGATAAGCATACCATAAACATGTACTCACAATATATGTAATGCACATATATAAACACATTATACATATATACACATACATGAACACAACATATTTATACACACACTTTTCCATTCTTTAGTGTCTAGTCAGTTCCTTAGCATTCTGACCTAGCTGCATTAGTACAGATTTAGCAAATATTGCTAATCTATTGGTTATGGAAGACCAGATGGGAAGGATGAGGCCCAATTGGCCACCTCGGCAAGCACTGAGAAGAAAGAGGGCACGCAAGTGTGCTAACACGTTGCAGGGGAAAGTAAACACGCCTGAGGTTAAATCGTTTATGCAGAGAAATACCATGGAGGGAGGGAGACAGATGAATCCTGCGGAACTCTAATTTCTGGTGCCAGTGTCTGAGTGAATAAAGCCACTGTGTGCCCGTCAGGTGGGGCTCTATGTCAAAGGGAGACATGAGCTCCCTGGCCCCCAAGATTTTAGGCTGATTCTGTGTCTCTTATTTTTCATCCTTGTCACCCCCTGGTCAGGTTCGAGCTTGTAGCCTGGTTCCTACAAATGATTGCTACTAAGAGTCTCTGAAATTTAACTGTTGAGGTCATATATGGGATCATTTATTCCCCATTTCACTTTGTTCACAAGAAAATGACCAAAATGTTGGATAGGACCAAAGAGATTAATTTTAAAGCATATTTTCAAAATTTATTTCTATGGCTATTCTTCAATAATCTTAAACAGATTTTTAAAGATTAAAAATGTAATGAGAAAATAAAATTCCACTTGCTTCATTGCTACAGCAAAACTGTATCATATTATTTGGATTTGGTCAAGAATTCTCCCGATTAACATTTTAAGATTCATTTAAAACATTGTATAAACTCTAGAACATCACTTAGATAAGCCAGATTTGATCTGTTAGAGTTTTTATTATATCCAACAAATTGGTATTTGTTAGATTTTCCTTTGAGTAATGTTTAACTCATGATTTAAAAAAACAAATTACATGCTAACTGGGAGTAAAAACTCATTATCAAAAGAGTTACCATTACATTGCCTTAAACTTGTTTATTGGAGTAACCCCATTCCCTAGCTTTTAAGGAAAAGAAGCAACCATCTTAATTAATTACTGTTTCATTGCTGGTACCCCAGAGCAAGCACAGTTAAGTGTGCAATGTTCCAATGTAATTGGTAAGGACTCAGAAGAACCAGGCATATAAATTTGCACTAACAACTTAAGCTAATTGGCAAAATGGAAATAAAGACAAGAATTTAGTGATTACCCTGCACTAAAGTCAAAGGAATGGCTGACCATGAGTACAATCCCAGAAAGCAAGTTCAACTAAACCTGCACAAGTTACAAGACACTTTAATTGCGGTCGCCAATGAAATAATGTGTTCGGACAGCCTCTGTTTAATCAGTGCGCACACATAACTGACAGGGAAATATCCGTGTCACAAAAGGCCACAACAAGTAACAACTCTTTATTCGTCTTCATTTTTATCTAAAATAAATGAAAAAAATAATCTCTTTTTGAAGGTAGAAAAATGTCTAAAAACATTATGCATCAAACAAATGGGAAAGACTAATCATACGATGTTTATGTTAAAAGCCTGAATGATATGTGGATGTAGCTCAATGGTAGAGCGCTTGCCTGGTATGCACAGTGCCCCTACATTCAACCCCAGCACGGCAAATATAAACATACGAATAAATAAAAAGCCTCAGTATACAGCATGTTATCTGCATTGCAGTGCATTATGAGATGTTTCAACCTATGCGATAACTATTGATAACTGTTATCATATGCTAGCAAAATGATAAAACACCACAGATCACTGGTGATAACACTACTCTGTTATCCTAAATTATTATTTATTATGATGATGTATTTAGCTTGGTTGCCTAAAATCATTAAAACACAGTTTTGGAGACATTCTTTTTTCTTGGCAAAGTTCAACCACTGCAAACCCTAAAAAGCTTGCTGGTTGGGACCTGTGAGGTGGAGTTCAGTCATAAACAGAAGCAGGTGCTCTGCAGGGAGGCAGGGACAGGGTGGTGAGACAGTGTGTGTTTGCAGGGTACACAGCACATCAGCAGGTAAACACAGCCTGCACAGCTGACAGCAGCTCAATAGTACAGGAGAAATCCCTTGAGGCAAACAGTAGCAAAGAATTCCTACACAAAGTCAATATTTGACTGTATATTTTCTTCATCCAAATGTACATCCATAGTACACTTTACACCTAGCCTCGATCCCACACCCAAATGCCTCTTGCACATCTCTTGAATCCCAGGGATGTACTGTGGCTGGCCAGTATCAGAAATAACAGAGCATGAGGTCTTGAAGCCCTGGTCCCCTTTCTGCTTTCCCAGGCTCAGGATCCATCCCTAACGGACGCTGCCTGCACATTCCCCGAGTCTCCAAACCAGCAAACTGCTGCTTGTTCCTAGATCCTTCAGGACCTTGTATGACTTGTTCTCTGCTAAGAACAACCCTGATTGGCAGATGTTTACTCATCCAAGTATCATGAAGTCCTTCAGTTTTTCTAAATCAAGAGAAATGCACAAAAAATCCAGTTCCATCATGTACTCTGGGTATAATCTCTGTTTGACAGACAAAACCTGTTTTCTCATCCATAAAATGAGGACATTACTATATGCCCTTCAGTGCTAACTGCTCAAGATTATTGTTAAAATTAAATCTTTAGCTCAGTGCCTGGCACTAAGTAACGATCCAAAATCCATTGCTGTAACTATTATCACCTGTCCTCCCAGAACAATTTGCCACGAGTCTAGAATAGTGTTTATGCAACTGTGTGAGTCTCTGTTGTCATTCTCAACTCCATAGCTGTGCTCAGCTTTGTATCTCTAGTGCCCAGAATGTGATCATACCTGAGTACTTATTATTAAGTAGAACAGTAAAGACAAATCATCCAGAGAACATATTTAATCTTTCCATATTAGTAGTTTGAAATGTTCACAGTGAACATAGAAAGGAAGTTCCCTTTCTACAACCATGTGGATGAAATAGAAGTAGAACAGTGTAGCTGTAGAATACAGTGGTTTAGAAACCAGCAACATCAGGAACTCCTAGAGCACGTAGGAAAGCAGGTCTCAAAACTCCAAGGTACTAAAGGAGAGCTGTCTTGTGGAAACTGAGTCCCACTGAATGTTGAGCCCCTCAGTAGGGCATATGGTAAAGTGTGCATGGTAGATGAGCTCATCATCAAAAATTATACACAGAAGGGACCAAACCTCCATGGAAAGGAATCAGCTGATGCAACAAACATAACAATTCATAATCTGAGTTATAATTAAAATGTAACCTAATATCATTTTAAATTTTGAAATCAAATCAATTTTATACTTTGTAAAACAAAATCAAGATAGGCAGAAACAAATACTAGAAATGAAAATTATAACCAGTACATACACAATCTTAGTGAAAGAATTAAGGAAATTTTAGGGCACAGGTAAAGAAAGAATTAATGAATTATAGAACAGATACAAGAAAGAAAATGACCTAATATATCTGGAATCCCAGCTGGGGATATATCATAGTGATAGAGTGTTTGCCTATCATGCGGGAGGCCCTAAATTTGATCCTTAATACCAATCAATCAATATAAATATCTGGAATCCCTGGGCATAAATCATTGCACAATTTCAATACTGAGGAAAGTACTCAAATACACAGAGATGCTAAAAATAAATTAAATATTTAATAAATTCTCCAGTCAGATTGGTCCTTTTCTAACACCATGTAGCAACTACATATTATTTGGCAACTACCAACTTGTTTATTACATCTTGGCTCTAGATGTAGGTACAGATAGACATAGATATAGATATAGATGTAGATATAGAGATTCTAGTGGCTAATATTTCTATGAAATAGTTACCTGTATCTTACCTGATATTTAAAATAACAAACTTTCATAATGGCGTATGAGGATTACAAAATTATTTTGGAATCTGGGGAAAATATATGGTTGAGTCAGATTCTCCCCCAAAAAATAAATCATGCACTGAACATATCTTAGAAACTTTAGGCAAACAGACAAGCAATCTCTAACTTTGTGATTTACAATTTAAGCTGTGAATAAAGCATGATTAAACTTCAATATGATCTTTCATACTGGATATCTTTTAAAATATACCTGATGCAAAAAAGCTTTTCATTTATCTCCTTAGACATATGCTACGGTTTGGGTGTCTGATGTTCCCCCCAGGAGCCCATGTGTTAAAAGCATGGTCCCCAGAATTGTGTTACTGGGATGTGATCGATTGAGAGGTCTTTAGGGCCTTGGCAGCATGATCCTGAAGCAGATAGTAGGACCCCAGCTAGCGCTCACTCTCTCTCTCTCTCTCTCTCTCTCTCTCTCTCTCTCTCTCTCTCTCTCTCAGCTCATAACGTAAGGAGTTTGTCCTTCCATGTGCTCCTGCCATGATACACTGCCCTCCCCAGAGGCCAAAGTACTGTGGCTCACCATCTTGGACTATGCTGGAATCCACTGTATATTAGTTGTATATCGTCGGACCACTTTGCAAAATTTGGGTCTCATCACAAAGTGATTTCCATGATTTCTTCATTAGAGATAGGGAGAGAGATGAACTGTCTGAGTCTTCTTGTCTTTAGATATAAAGGTTCCCAAATAATTTGCTGGTTGTGGGCCAGGACTGCATGTATAACCTATGGGAAACCGAAGCCCACTGCAGCAGCTCCTGGAAGAACATAATCTCCAAGAGCAACTTTTTGGGAACACAAGATGAACCAAAATGATCATGTTAGGAGCAGAAAGATCCCATCTCAAAGGTGAACATGTAGAGTCTCATTCCAATCCTCTTTCCACTGGATATCAGAAATGTCTTACAAATGAAGAGTTGGGAAGAACATAGGCATTTCATACAACCTAACATCAGTTATAAAAGCCACTACTGGGGAATGCTCTCCAAGACTAGATCCAGTGAATAGTAACAAGGATAGCTCCTTTTTGCTTTTTTATCTTACATTTAGATAATGTAATGGGAATTGGGATTTTACTTTGTCATCTATATCTTGTGGGTAGACGTGACTTGCTAATTGTCACCATTTTATAGGAAAAGAAGCTTAGAAATCTAGTGGTTAAGAAACTTGCTTCTTGTTGCCCAGTGAATGGATATAATAGCTTTTTTTCATCTCACAATTAAATATGATCACCTTGAACTAGTCCTTGCTCTTGGGAAGGACTGGAGACAGCAGGAAAATTTACTCTGTAAGAAGGGTTCTCAGCTGGACTTAGATAGTCTTAGGCTGTCTGTGTGCAGAGCCAGAAAGACTATCTTTCCAGTTGCTCACCCTTGACCTCTTCTTTTCTTTCAATGCCAATCTAGGACCAAATGTGGAAATTCTGCCTCCTCAATCCCTCCCAATACTTCTCCTCTCCACCCCGGGGGGCCATCCTGGTCAGGGCTCCATAATCTCTTGCCTGGATTACAGACATCCTCAATTCAGGCTTGTCCTCTCCAACATATTTCCCGCCCTGAAGTGACCAAAGGTTTTCAGTAACCTCAGCATAATGGCCTATTTCTGAAATGGCATATAGAGAAATATCTACCCTCATCTTCTGTCACTTGCTCATGACTCTCTTTGTCCCGAGCACATCACATGATTTCAGTTCCTCCATCCCACAGTGCTCTTTCCTCCTCCTGGTTCAGGTCCCTTCTGTTCCTGCTGACATAAACATGCTCCCTTTTGCCATCCTTTATACTGGCCAACTCCTAGTCATACTTCAAAGCTAAGCTGAGCTGTCATTTGCTCCAGGAAATCTTGTAATACTGTATCTTCTAACCTGCCTGTACTCCCTGCCTGATTGCATGTATTTAAGGGAACACGTCTGACTTCTCACCACTAAATCCTTAGCATCTTACAGTGCCCAATAAGTATTTTTTTATATAGTATTGTGTTTAAACTTTTACAAAATAGTTCCAAAAGATGTCCACATCATAAGCAGTCAATCTACCCATAGATAATCCCACTGTTGATTTGTAACAGCATCTTTACATTGCCTTTTACATTTGCCTGTTAAGTCTGGTTTCTTTTTACCCAGATTCATACATATTCCAAGTGATTTTAGATCATCCATTCTCATGGCAGCAGTGCTCAACAAAATTCTTATTACATGAAGAAAATGAATGAAGCAATGATCACCAAACTCCAAAAAGAAAGAGGAAGTGTCCACATGTCATGAAGAAAATTGACCGACCCTGTTCTTCTAAATCTCAAGTTACAAGAGATATAATAGTATAATAGTATGTGTCACATGGCCCTCCTTCATGTCATAATAATAAATTGAAACATCAGCAGCAATAGGATCACACCTTTTCCATTGTTTTACTTTTAAGGTGTGGCCTCTCCGTAATTAGAATTCCAGAGCCAGGTGCAAAAGGCATCATTTGAATTACAGGATGGTCACTAGAACACAAGTAAGCAATCCAGACATTAAATATGAAGTTACTTCCTGCTTTTGGTGCTTTACTGTATCCCTTTTCATATGCCAAACGGTCTATGAATCCCATCTGTCAGGAATTAAGGAAGTACAGTGCAAGCAAAGGAAGCAGCAAATTAGAAAGTGATTTAAAAAAAACACAGAAGCAGAGTAAAGGAACAGAGGGAAGATTCCTTGAGAGCATCAGGTGTGATCCTGGGAGAATTGCCCTCGTTCTCAGCTCAGGATCCCAGTGAAAATCACTTGGAGAAAATACTGGCAGCTGGGCTCCTTCTCTGACCCATTATTTTAGGATGGCTAGGGATGGAGCACAGGCATCAGAAGTTTTTCAAAGCTCCTCAGGTGGTTCTTCCATGGAACCAGATACCAGAACCACTGGTTTAAAACAAAACCACAGTAAGACAATAAACAGACACACCTGAAGTCGTTCCCAAACTTTATTATGAGGCAAAGTCACCTGGAGAACTTGTTTAAATTGTGGATTTCCTCAAACCCACCCCGCACCTCCCCCAGGAGGGCAGGTTCAGTTGGCCTGGGTGAGCATTAGGACTCTTCATTTCTCACAGCCTCCCCAGTGGTCCCCAGGAAAGACAAACCCTAGGGAAAAGATGGCTCAGAAAGACGAAGAAGGAAAAGAAAGGTGGAACTTCATCAGTAAGGATATTCTTCCTAGCCCTGATCCAGAGCGAGCACACTAAAATTCAGACCTGAAAACAAGGTAACATTTATTTTCTCTTAATATGAAGTTTCATATAGAATAATAGAAATGAGGAGTGTTTATGAAAGTTTCAGTTTCTGCTAAACTTAAATCTTTCTGAAAGCATGTGAACATCACTGGAGGGGCACCTGTGACCTCCTCACCTTACACAGAAACAAACCCACCATGCCTGTCTGAAGAGGACACTCAACTGCATATATTCTAGAAGGCATAGCTTTCTAAACTTGCCTAATACTGAATAAGCATCTTCTATAATTAACACGAGAGAGCTTTTAGGAAAGCCAGAGCAAAGACTTTATTTGAATGACCAAAAGGGGAGGAAATGAACGGTATTTAAATTTCTTTTCATTATGAGAGATGAAGAATTCAATTTGAGAACTTCAGGGGTTTTTTTCCCCACTTACAACTTGCTAAATCATTCACTTGTCTGCTTCCACCTGCCAAGGAATTGCAATGTAAAAGATGCTACAGAAAGCAACTATCCCACAAGCTATTATTCCAGAAAATTTAAGTGAAGGGTATAAACTTAGGCTTGGGCAGGGCTCTTAGACATAAATAAGGAGCATGGGGGAAATCTCATTGCTGACACCTTTGTGAACTTCAGCATAGCCTTCAATCTTGATCATGGTTTTCTTGCCTGTCAACTAAAGCTTCTAATAATAGCTACCATTTACTGATCTCTTCTGCACCAGTACTTTTGTGCATACTTTTGTGCAATAACTGTTAGAAACTGTTAACCCAATTTATAGATGAAAAAACTGAGACTCCAAGAGACTAGGTAATGAATACAAGATAAAGCTGCTAAGCTTCAGAAAAAAAGAAGCCAGTTTCACCACCTTTGAAGTTTTGGAGTTCAGGGCCCATATCTTCCTCCCCATTGCAACACTTGGGTCCAGCAACAGCCTACTTCTTAAGCAGCAGTGAATTTCTTAAGCCATTGAGTCAACACAGCTCCAAAGCCATGATCTTTATCCTTCCAATTATTCTATGTGCATCAAGAAATAGTCACTAGTGTGAATCTCCCAAAACAAAATCTGTGAAACTGAGATTACAAACATTTGAAAAGTTCAGTATTTTGTTTCAGGTGAGTGGAGGAAGAGATGCAGTGGAATTATAAGGTGGGAGTTTGCTGTGGTTACCAGACAATTGAATGAGGCGAGAGTGTTGATGATTCCTCACCTTCTTAATTTTGCGACTTTAATGCCAGTTAGCTAATCTCACTTTCCTCATCTGTGAGGGGCATTATGAATCCAATGATCCCCAAGGTTCACTCAAACATTAAATCTCAACAGTAAACATTCCTTTTGTACTGTAATAAAAACACTGTCCGCATCTCTATTTTAAATATCCCCAACATCCACTCATAAGAGGAAAACCTATATCTGTAAAAGTCCTGGTAAACAGAATTGACTATTCTTGTTTTTTGGATATTATATTTATCCAAGGATCTACAGTCTCTCCACTCTATCTTTAGTCATTAGGTAATTTCTTATTCAGTAACAGGGAATGGAAATCAAATATTATATTCAGAGTGAGCAAAATAGTTCTATTTCACTCAACATGCTTTGAGTTCTCTTTTTACCAAAATTAGCCAACAGAACATTTAGAAACTATGCAAAAGATACTTTGTTAGATACATAGCACGTTCAGAAAATGGGAAAGGCCAATGGCTCAAAAATTATTACAGATTTAGAATACATTTATACTTAAGAATTATGGTCATGGTCTAGCTCCGTAGTAATTCTTAGTCAGAAAAGTAGAAATGGGAATCTGGAGACACCTCTAGACCATGTAGGAGAGGGACTGAAAAAACAAGCTTAGGTCAGAGGTAGCTACTTTGCAATCAGACTTCAGGCGGTAGCAATTCTTTTTCTGTCATCTGTTCAATTTCCTGTTCTTTTTCATTCTACAGTGGACCCTTGACTTACGAACTTGATCAGTTTCTGAGGGCTGGTTGTAACTAAGTCAATACAGTTGAGATCTGGATGTTTACCTGGATACATGCTATAGATAACAAGAGGCAGATGAATCGCCCATTAACATAATTAACCTAAGTTGTTCATGTGTCAGGCTGGTTGTAACTTAAGAGTCCACTGTATTTGTCTCTTTTACCTGCATTTCATAACTACTATGTGCACAGGTGGTGGAAATAAAAAACAAATAGAAAAAGTGTCTAAATTTGGGAGCAGTGAAAATAATAGGAAGACACACAGATAATCAGACACCATAAAATATATTGGTACTAAAAATCCAGAGTGTGGGAACAAACACACCTAGGTTTTAACTCCTGTTCTGCTAGCTATGTAATGTTGAAAGGCGTATTTAAGTTCTGTGAGTTTAGTTCCTTCAGTTTCAATAAATAAGTGATGATGATGATGACAACTACTTCATAAAGCTACTACATTGTAATTATCTTAATAGATAATATGGGAAAAGAAAGCTACAGTGACAATTGTATATTTGACATTCTCCCAAGTGGTAGCTGTACTGATAAGCAGAGATGAAGGGGTCCATTTTAACTAAGGTTGTGGTAATAGGCTTTCTAGATTCTTAATTGACTACACTGCCCTTGACACCAAAGAGCACTTATTTCTTCTTAAAATTCATTTGGTTTTACTACTATCACAATAGCCTGATTCAGTGTTTGTTTCTTGAACTTATTAGAAAGGCCTCTGGTTGTGTGCTCCTTTTTTTCCCCCTTATCTCTTCAAGACCCACCCTAGTTCTAGTCCTTGAGTCTTGAATTCATGTTTTGATTGTATTTCCTCTTGTGGGCCAATTTCCACATGTGTGCTACTGCCTCCATCTCTACCTCCAGAGCTGAATGGACCTCCAAACTGGAAAGGTGAGCACACAAAAGGCAAGTGGCATTAAGGCTACAGTATTGTCCAGAGACAAAGTACTGGAAATCAAAATAGAGCATTTGAGCTCATCACAGGAAAAGGCCCTCTTTGCTAACTAAGAGCTACTTCTATGCACTGGGGAAACACTGCTGTGGAAATCTTCCAAAAGCATTGCTTATATTTTCTTTCTCTCTTTGCCTCTCTCTGACAGCTACTGCTTCTCTGCAGGAGCCCCTTTGGAGACCCGGCAGCATATTAACCACCTCTCCCCAAAGTTATTCTCATCAGCCCATCTTCTTGCTGCCAAATTGAAGACCCTAGTTTTTTAAAATAATAATTCATGTAAACGTGAATAGCGCTTTCCCAGGCAAATAAAGAGTTTCAGTAACAGCTCTACCTCAACTCCAGCTTAATTTTTGGAGACCACATGAATGATTTCATCAGTTCACAGGCATCCACTAGTATGGGGGTGAATGTCTGCCTTTGCCATTTCCAGGTGGTGATTCCACATATTCCCTGTTTCCTTCCTCCAGATGACCCCAGCGATGGCACTCATTCTTCTTTTCCCTTTAAAAGAGAAACTCTTGACTTCTTTCACACAGCACCAAGAGTCTCTAGAACCCTAACAGCCAGAAAGGAAAACAACTACCCCTAAATTGTAGATCAGGATATTAATTGCATGCTATATACAAACTTCAGGAAAACCCATAAGAAAAATAAGCAATGTTCTAAACAGTGATTTCTTTCTGTAGAACAAAGAATGCTTTTTTTTTTAGTTGCACAGTTACATCTTGGTTTTTGGTTGAAAAGACAGTGAGATTTTTCAGTTCCCTAAGAATTATATCTTCTTAACTACAGATCTTAAGATCTAGCTGCATTCACAGAGGTAGCCATTCTTTCACCCGTTCAAGAAATGTTTATTGAGATCATACTAAAAGGACAGCACAGTCCTGGAGCCTTCAGGAAATTTTCAATCTGTTGAAGCCTGCACAAGCATGTGAGTTATGCACATAATTGCATTCTGATAAAATATAGAGAAAGGCACATGGCATTATAAGGATTGGGAAAAGCAGGAGATTGTGTGTGTTTAGAAAGATCCCAGTATCTTCACAAATATATTGCTATTTAAACTGGAAAGAAGGGTAAGATTTTTGACAGGTAGAGATGAGAAGAAAGTTTTATAGTCTGAGAGGATCAGGAACAAAGAAGGAACATGAAGTCCTGCATAGGGAACAGTCAATAGCCTGGTTGAACTAAGATGTACAATATGTCTGCAAGGGTAAAATAAAAGCTCAGGGAGAGAGATGAAGGTTAGGACATGAGTGGCCTTATTTTCCTAGATAAGGCAATTAGTTTAGTAGTAAGTGAAAATCCATTGAAGGGCTTTGAATAACCATGATCTGCACTATGCTTTATGAGGACTAATTTCCCATATGTTAAACATTTGATTATGGTTTGAGGTCCTCACCATTTTTTTGCTGGAATTATTAGTGTGATAGCCTGTCTCCTATTCAGAACTAATTACCTGGGTATAAGCATATAATTTACCTTGATAACTCTATTGTTTAACCAAGAAACTCTGTTGTGATCATGTCTTTACTAATTTTTTCTCCTACACTATTATAATCTTGAAGGCAGAGGCTATACCTTGCCAATTGTGTACCTGGGCTTCATATAATAATGTTCACAGGTAATGGGTTTGTCATGACGTTTGGTTCGTGGAATGAATAAGTGAAAGCATTTAGTTAGGAAGGCTTGGCAGCAAATTATTGAAGGGAACCAATGAGACATGAAATTTGGGCCAAGGTTACTGTTCTAGAAGTGCACTCAAAAGACATTGTGCAAACGTTGAGCTCTAGAACACTTTCTAAAATGACAGTGAAAAACACAACCTTATTTCTCTTTCATCAGCTTCAGACAATGCAGTAAATAATGACTGGTAAAGAACATAGGAAAATCCTTTATAAATTCACCTGCCATGTATATGCATGCTTAGGTTCACATTGCATACACAAGCATATGTACATAAATACACACGCCATCCTTTATTCTGATTTTACCACCACCTAAGAATAAAAATAAAAGAATAGTGACAAAAAGTACAATGGAAATTTAAAAAGCAAATGAATGACATGTTTTTTTCAAAACAAATAAGGCTTTAAGAAATAATAATGATTAACAAAACATGCTTATAGTCATGATACACCCAATAATCTAATATTTCCACCATCTGGAAATGTTTAAATTATCAGTAACAATAGAAAAAATATCATTAGAATAGCTAAAATCCAAAATAGACAAGACACACTGGCAAGGAAATGGAGTAACAAGAACTCTCGTTATTGCTGGGGCAATACAAAAAAAAAGACTGAGAATTTCATAGAATATTATACTATTATCATATGATTCAGTAATTGTACTCTTACTCAAAAAACTCAAAGTGTATGTCCACACAAAATCCTGTGCATCCATGTTTATAGCAGCCTTGTTCGTAATTGCCAAAATTTGGAAGCAACCAGGATGTTCTGTAATAGGTGAATAGGTAAACTGTGATAGAGCCACATGATAGAAAATTATTCAACTATGAAAAGAAATGAGGTATCAAACCACAAAAAGATATGGAGGAAACTTACATGCATATTGCTATGTGGAAGAAGCCAATCTTGAAGGGCTACATTTCCTTATGATTCCATCTATACAAATCCTGAAATGTAAAATTACAGAGACAGTAAGAAGATCAGAAGTTGCCAGGAGTTCAGAGGAGGGGAGGGCAGGAAAGAAGGAAAGAAAATAGATAGTGCACGGAGGAGTTTTAGGCAGTGAACCTATTCCTCTGCTACTACAGTGATGGGTCCACATCCTTATACATCTGCCAATCCACACAGACTGTACAGTACCAAGCATTAACCCCAAAATAAGCAAAGATTTTGATTTATAACAATGTGTCCCTGGCATACATTTGCACTAGATTCAGAGTAATGAAGTCTGGACACTGGTTACCATCAAAACAAAGCTCAAAATAATGATATAAAAGTTAAGACTCAGCTATCTCACAAAAACAAACATTTTCTGTGCCAGATGTAAGAGACATTTAAAAACACAGGTACAGGGCAAGATGGCACAATAGGAGATCTCTGGCTTAATTTCACCATATGCAAAAATCTAAGTAGCAACTGTCCACAGGCAACAATACTCTCCTAGAACTCATGAGTGAAGGTGAGACACCTCCTTGGACCACAGACCTGAGAAAAAATAGTCAAATGGGTTGCAGAATGGTCCTCACTGAACACCCTGCCTCTCCCTCAAGTACAGAGCCATTCTCCCGAGAATTCCCTGGGAATCACGTTTCTACAGTAAGAAATGCAAATGGAAAGTGGGCATTCAGTTTCCCCGCTCTTCTTGGACCCTGTGCAGGAGGCTCACTGCTGTCTTGTCCCACAGGAAACAGGAGTATCTATTTGCAGAGGCCACCTGGGGTCAGTCAGAAATGAAGAACAGGGAAGAGCTCATCGTGAAATTGATCTTGGTGCACCATTCTTAGAGGTTGCTCTGTATTTCAGTTAATGGAGGTACCACAGAAGAAAAATTACCCAACAGCATCACACTGAAGGAAACGTGGTCCCTGATTTTCCAGGCTTAAAACCTCAGCCAGCTTCCCACATTCCCCACACAGCCTGGGCGTCCTTCTGACTGAGAAGCAACAGCAGTTCAGCATTTACAACAGAAGCCGTATCTGACCCCCACTTAATTCCAGTTACAGGGTTACAACTCCACAAACCTCAGCGCTCTATGTAAGACTACCCAAAGTCAGAAGGAAAGTCCATTTCCACATATATCCACAGGCTTCAGTGCTGGACCTAGCAGAAATGAAGATTTATGAAATTTCTGGCAAAGAATTCAGAATAATCCTCTTAAAGATTTTCAGGGAACCACAGAAAACAAGGATTAAAAAAATGAATAAAATTTGGAAAACAATTCATGAATAAAATAAATTTGGCCAAAAAATAGAAATAAAAATTAAAATCCTAGAAAGAAATAATACAACTGAACTGAAAAAAATAATAAATGCAAAATTCCAATGTTATTTTTTCACCGAAATGGGAAATCCTGAAATTCTATGGAAACATCCAATACACCAAACAAGCAAAACACTGTTGGGTAAAAAGAACAAAGCTGGAGGCATCACGTTCTCTGATTTCAAAACATATTGCAAAGTGATTATCAGAAAAAACAGGATAATATCGGCATAAAAAGACACTTTGGTTAATGGAATAAAATAGAAAACTGAGAAATAAACCCATGCCTTTACAGTTAACTGATTTATGACAAAGATACTAGGAAGACACAATGGGCTAGAGGACAGTCTCTTCAATAAATGGCATTGGAGAAACTGAATAGTCACATACTGAAGAATGAAATTAGACCCTTATTTTATGCCACATAAAATCTTACTCAAAATTGATAAAAAATTTTAAATATATGACCTGAAATTGTAAGATTATTAGAAAAAAATGGGGAAAATCTTCACAAGGGTCTTGGCAAGTATCTTTTATTTTTGTGAAAACACAAAAAAAGCAAAAATAGATAAACAGGATGGTACCAAACTTAAAAACTTCTGCACAGCAAAGGAAACAATTAACCAGGTGAATAGACATCCCAAAGAATGAAGAAAATATTTTCAATCCATGCATTTGATAAGGGATTAATATCCAAAAGGTATAAACACTGCAAACAATTCAGTAGCAAGAAAATATTTAACTCAAAAATAGGCAAAAGACCTAAACGGACATTGTCAGAAAAAATCATATACATGGCCAATAAGTACATGCAAAATGTTCTCTATCATGAATCATTAGAAAGGTTCACAATAAGGTGTTAAACTCACTCCTGTTAGAACAGCCTTTTCAAAAATATGAAAGATAAGTGCCATCAAGGATGTAGAAAGAAGGAACTCCTTATACATATGGTTGGTGGCAATGTAAATTAATGCATCCATTATGAAAAATGATATAGAAGTTCCTTATAAAATTAAAAATAGACCAAATCTAGGATCCAGTAATCCCACTTCTGGATATATATTCAAGGAATTTTAATTAATATGTCTAAGTGATATCTCCATTTCCATGTTCATAGCAACATTATTCAGAATTGCCAACTGTCTAAATGTTCATCCACTGATTAATGGATAAAGAAATGGAGTACTATGAGACCTAAAGGAGTGGGAATTCCTGTCATATGTGACAACATGGATGAATCTGAATAGTATTATGCTATGTGAAATAAGCCAGGCATAGAAAAACAAATATTGCATGATTTTATTTATATTTGGAATCTAATAAACTTGAACTCGTAAAGGTAGAGAGTAGAATTTTACTAGAGCCTGGGAGAGTGGGAAGAAAAGCAATAAAGAATAGTTGACCACAGAGTGCTTAGTTTCAAGTAGACAAGAAAAATGAATTTTGAGATTTACTGCACAACATGGTGACTATTGTCAGTTAAATGTATTTCTGTCTTGGGGTGGAATATGATCCAACTTATTTTGATAGATTTATTTAATATCCATAAGTGTAAAATTTTAAGAAAGTATTTTTTAAAAATATATATTTTTATGTTTGTTGTAGCTGTAATATATTGTACATATTACAGCATAATATTATATTTTGCTTTTAGCCACCCATAAATGAACCATAATTGGAATTATTAAAAACTGCACATACCATTTGCAAGTCACACACAAACTATGCACAGTGATGTATGCCTATAATCCCAAGCAACGAAAGAGGCTGAGACAGTAGGATTGTTAAGTGTGAGTTCTCTTGGGCAACTTAGCGAGACCCTGCTTCAAAAAAAACAAAACAAAACAAAACAAAAGAAAGCTGGGGATGTAGCTCAGTAGTAGAGTACCTCTGAGTTTGGCCCCCACTACTGTAACACACACACACACACACACACACACACACACACCCTGGATACAGTAAAGTCCAAGAGAAAATTTCATTGTTTATAGCTATGTTTGGGTGTGATAAACTTATTAGCCTGAATTAAATCACATCAGGAAAAGTTCTTTCACACAATGATTCTCTAGTACAGTGGTTTCCAAGCCTGGCTAATTGTGACAGTGTTATTCTGTGATAGGGCTGAAAGGAACCTGGTTTGGGATTAATTTCTTAGTGTGCATTTTCCAGGTGTTGACTAAATAATAACATACTGAACCAGGACATTCTACAGAATCATCAGGAAGTATTGGTGCTGCCAAAATAAAATGTAACACGATGGCAGCTTAAGTAGTAGCTCTATCCTCTGTCTGACGTCACGGATGTTTTGAGGAACAAATCCCCTATAGAGTACAAATCTTATGCTTAGGATGATAGTCCTAGAGATCATCTGGCTGCTCACTTATAAGCAAGGAAATAAAATTACACAGACTTAGGAAATGAAAAAGTGTGTTCAGTAGCCAGTGTAATATAACCTCCTCCAGAAGTGAACCTCAAATATGTAGAAGTCATTTGGATGAGAGAAGGAACATTTTTATAGCCAATGAAAATTAAGTCTATCCTCTATCTCTTGCCACACTGAAGATCTGTAACTGAATTACTGCACATTTAATAAAGAAAATATCCATTCATTCCCCCATTATGTATAAAAGAACACTTGTAAAAATAAGTACATTTTTTAAACTGTATTATTTCAAACAATTAGAATGCATGGTTGTCTCTTTCCTTTGTTAACAAAGGGAAAAATACACAAGTTGAAAGTTGTTCTTTCTAGAATATCTTAACATACAGATTTTGGAGTTAAAGACATTTTTGTACTATCTGAGCTACATTTTAACATGAAGTTAGAATACTGCAGTATTCTATAGACTGTCAGGTATTTAAATCGTCTACTGAGAGATGTCATTTTAATAGTCATCAATTTGTATATATTATTTCATATGATCTTTGCAAAAGAAAGGAAACCTTTGAAATGGGATAATATTTTAATCTTTGTAGATGAGCACAATGAAAGCTAAGTAGTTTAGACTCTTAGAAGTGATTAAACCTTTAAGGCCTATATCAGAATAAGTTGGTGGATTAGGGGATATCTAAAATTCAGATTCCTAGGCACTATCCAGCACTTGAAGTCAGGATCTCTGGTTGCAAAGCCCAGGAAGCACTGACAATCCCTAATCATCCCCAAACCATTTTCTGAGTCATAAGGTTCTGCAGAATCACCTCAGTGACTGCTATACGAGTAGAGAAAGCTTAATTGATAGCCCAAGTAGGGTGTAAACATGTGTATATTGGGTTTCTACTTATGAGTTCATTTGAAGGAAAAATAGAGTAGGTGTTCTACTGTTGAAAAAATTCTCCTGCAATTTTCAGGTGAAGAAGACAGTCTCATAAAGACTGAAGGTCAAACAGCATATTGGGAGAAGCCTAAGTTCTTTATGGCTTTGATATCTGTTCTAGTGTTTTCTCCATGATATCATAGTAAATCTTCCTGCCGTGAAAATCTGCTTAGTCCAAAACCCAAAAGAAGATTTACAAAAAAGAGTGTACATATAAACACCAAACACAGAGTCTGCACTATATGTAATAGCAGCGTTTCAAGTCACAGTATTAAGATTTTCTCAGGAACCACTTGGTTAATCAGGTAGACTTTAGGAGCTTTAAGACAAGAATACCACAACTTCATGGTTCACATTCCTGTCTTCTACTGCTCCATCTCTAGGACCTGCCAGCTCCAGAAAAAACTTAGTCTCTGGCTTTATCTCTACCTATGCTACTTGCCCTGCCTTTATGGCACAGAACTTCAAAAACAGGAACCCCCTCCCTCCTAAACACCTTCATACATTCCCTACACAGTCTTTGGGACAACAGAGTCCAAGAGTTGAAGAGTTCACAAATGCACCAGGGTAAAGTCGATGTTCAGGCTGCCTCTCCTTAGGGATTTAAATCTAATCCTTAGAAAATAACCAGAAGAATGAAATGCCCCCCCCACAAAAAAAATCTGCTAAGAATACCATTAATGGAGGCATCTGTGAATTCAAATATCATTTATCTGTAAGAACCACCAAATAATTTTATTTTTGTATGAATGCATTGATCATAGGGAACAAACATTTTACAAATGGGGCTTTTTATTTCTCCTTGTTCTTTTGTTTTTTGCCATGGATTCTCCCTGACACCCCCATTAAAACTGTAAATGAAAACTCCTTCAGAATGGTGATGTGTAGCAACTGCATATGTTGAGATATCTGCAAGGTATCCAGATTACATTAAATTTTATATTCTCCAGCTAAGAGATTCATAACAAATACTTTTGAAAAGTGGCCACTTTCCAAAGATAGTTGGAGATGTAACTCTATTTTAACAATGCAAGACTTAATTAGAAATGTGCAAATGATCAGGAACTATCATTGGAAACCCATTGGAAAGGAAGAATTCTGACCGGCCTTTCTTGGTCTTATTTAGAGATTATCTGAGTATCTATTTCTGCTCCTTGGTCCCTTCTACAAGGTGACATCAAATTGGTTCTCTATTTCTTTAAACCAAAACAAAAATGCCTAACTAAATATTTAGCAAGAACTCGTGTTTTATTTAGAGATTTAAGCTAGAAAACTCCAGACTTTATAGTGCTTAATGGTTTGCCTAAATAAAAGTTTGAATTTTCCATTGAACTCTAATTCCCCATGGGTGTTTGTGTTATTGTATGTTTATTGTATGTGGTTGGGTATTGTAAATCTTCTTCCTATAAAAATGTGCTCAGCTCAGAGCTTCTGCTATTGTACATTTACAAATACCGGTTAATGCTTTTAAAAGTTCAAAAAAAAAAGTTCCTTCATGAAACAATAAAATAAGAATACTTTTAATTGAAAAGTAGTTGGCCATTGTTTAGTGCTGCCTTTATTGTTAATATATTTTCAGATATAAAGAACCATGCTAATTAGGGTCTGAGTCCTTGTTGTACTGAACTATTTTTGTTCTGATTTTGTGACTTGACTTTGGTGGTATGTCAGTACTTGGTAGGGCAAGTCTTCCTGCTTGGTTTCTTGTGTTTGTGAACTTCTTTTTCTTTCCTGTAAATTTTAAGGAAAAATAATCATATTGTGTTCCTTAAAAGCTGGTTGGAAATTTTCTTTGAATGTACTGAACCTAAGTCCTCCCATCCAGTATCATAGAAGCATGTTTCTCCTTTGTTTCAAGTAATCCTTTTTCTTCCTTTTTGGAGTTTAGAAGCTGTCCTCAAAGAGTTCTTTGTATTATTTTTTAAAAGATTAATGTGTATTAATTTTCCATAACACATAATAGTTTTAAGTGTGATATTTCCATATGTGCATACACTGTACTCTGATCAAATTCAAACTCCTTTTTTTCCACCCTTCCCCTCCCACCAATGTACCTTTCCTGATCTCTAACAATCTATTCTGCTTTAAGATCCACATGTTTTTGGCTTCCACATATGAGAATGAGTATGTGACACTTGCCTTTCTGTGTGTGGCTTACCTCAATTCACAGTGTCCTCCAACTCCATTCACTTATGATAAATGACAATGTTTCATTCTTTATGGCTAAATAATTCTCCATTGTACACACACACACACACTTCATCCATTTTTTGTTGGCAGGCGCCTAGGCTGGTCTCTTATTTTAGCTATTGTGACTATAGGTACAATAAACATGGGTATATTGCAGGTACCTCTTTGGTATTTTGATTTCATTTTCTTTGGAAATTTACCCAAAAGTGATCAATAGCTAGGCTATAGGGTAAATCTACTTGACTTTTGTTGGGGATTTCCATAGTGTTCTCTATCATGGCTGTGTTAATTTATGTTTCCACCAACAGTATATAAGCGTACTTTTTATCCATAACCTTGCCAATATGTATGTATGTATGTATGTATTATAACTGCTGTTCTAACTGAGGTAAGATAGTATTCCATTGTACATTTGATTTGTATTTCCCTAGTGGTGAATGACACTGAGCATTTTTTCATATATTTGCGGCCATTTGTGTTTCTCCTTTTGAGAAATGTTCATTCAGATCATTTGCTCATTTTTAATTAATTGCTTACTTTTGCAGGGCTTTATTGTTGTCGTAGTTGTTGTTCTTCATATATTCTGCATATTAACTGTGAAAAATGAATTGTTGGTAAGCATTTTCTTTTATTCTGTAGTCTCTTAACTCTGTTGATTGTTTCCTTTAGTGAACAGGAGGGTTTTAGTTTAATGTCATCCCATTTATCAAGTTTTGCATCTCTTTCCTGCATTTCTGGAGTCTTATCCAGAATGCAACTGACTATATCAAGGTCTTGAAATATTTTTCCTATGTTTTCTTCTAGTAGTTTCAGTTTGGGGCCATACATTTAAGTCTTTGATCCATCTTGAGTTGTTTTTTGTATAGAGTGAAAGATAAGCAGCTAGTTTCAACCTTCTACATGTGTATATGCAGTTTTCACAGCACAGTTGGTTGAAGAAGCTGTCCTTTCTGCAATGTATGTTTGTTGCTGGCACCTTTGTCTATTATCAGTTGGCTACAGATATGAATATGTTTCTAGATCTCAGCATTGTTGCACTGATCTATGTGTCTATTTTTATGTCAATATCAAACTGTGATTAGTATGGTTCTGTAGTATGTCTTGAAATCAGGAACTGTAATGCCTCTGGCTATGTTTTTTGCTCAAGAATGCTTTGAATAGTTGGGGCATTTTGTACTTCTACATGAATTTTAGGACTTTGTTTTTGTGAAGAATATCAGTTATTTTGATGGGGGCTGCACAGAATCTGTAGATTATTTTGGAGACTTTCTCCTAAAGATGTGTCTTAGGGTGTCAGTTTGTTGTATAACATTGGGTTTGATTCTAGCTGGGTGCCATGTTGTTGTCTCTCCCATAGCTTCTTTGTCTGTGATTAGTCAGAAAGACCCACTGTCTCCATGGGTCATGCAAGAGTGGGGATACTCTAGCAGCTCAGAAAAGAGTGGTGTAGACAGCAGTAGATAGGGGGTACTCACTGTGTGGATTCTCCTATACTGGGAGTGATGTCCCCAGTCAGGTGAAAGGGTTTCCTTCAGTACTGTTGATACTAGCTCTGCTGCCATCAAGGACCTCTGATGCTGGCAGCCCAAACAGAGGTAAGGGGCCCGAAGACATGTCTTCCCCCAAGTCAGTGGTGCAGGTCTATATCCTGCATAGGGAGAGGCAGTGGCAAGAACCATGACATCCCCTTCACGGCCTTCAGCCTGGCCCTGACAGCAGGGGTCTGGCCATGGGAACCACTGGTCCACTGGTGTATCCTCTCTATCCTGTTAGTAACAGGTACCCGCACAGGGGACAGAAGCTGCTGGAGCCAGGTGGGCACTTGCCTTCAGTCTTGACATGAGTCCACATGTGGCTGGTGACACCCTTAGTCTCATTTACTGACCTGGTTCTTTTTTTTTTTTTTTTTTTTTTGGTACCAGGGATCGAACTCAGGTCCTTGCACTTGCGCAGCAGGCAGCAAAACCACTGAGCTAAATCCCTGGCCATTTACTGACCTGGTTCTTGAGGGCAGCACTTCCCCCTGATCTCAACATCCATCCTCTACAGTACAGGGGCCAAGTTTGGGCTATTCCCAAGCCAGTGCAGTAGGATGTCTGTGGAGTTTCAGAGGTGGAGTATGAAGGGATTTCTGACCCCTGGAGTCAACAGCTCTGTACTCAAGAGGGTCTGCTTCCTGGAGCTTTTGTGGGAGATAGTGTGAGACCTTTTCCTAAGCAAGTCTACTGTGCAGATTTCAGGTTACCTATCTAAGGATTGAGATCTCTCATGTAGCTAGGATTGCATCACTGTGGTGATACAGTTTGCTGGAGTCTCCCTTCCACCCTTACTCCGCAAAGAGGAGAATTGGTCTCCACAGCTGGGGAGCTTGGAATATTCCATCACTTTTAATGCGCTGTTGTCCCAGCACACTCTCTCTCTCTCTCTCGCTCTTTCTCTCTCTCTCCCTCTCTCTCCCTCTCTCTCCCCCATTTCTATGTTCTCCACAGTACTCACCTTAAAATTCAGCCATACTCCTGTTACTTTTCTACTTCTTTCTAGAGGAAGATGTAAGTGCTGTTGGCCTCTATCCTGCTATTCTTAGACCAACCTCCCAATTTTTTAAATTATTCAACTATTTTATAATGTTTTCCGTAAAATAAGGAATTTGCTTTAAACAAAATTTACAGTTACTAATTCAGCAAGTTGAGAGTTAAATGAAAGTTTTAAGAGAAGTCTATGAATTTTCCACTCTTTTTTTTTGTCTTTAACTTGCCACTAATCTAATGTATCTGAAAAGAGTCTGCCTAAATTTTTCAAAATAAAATTACCTCTGGGCTTCAACCATGTATTTTTCAAGCATGGCTAATTTAAATCTGAAAGAGATTATTTCAGAAGGCTTTGAACAACTGAAAGAAAGGCTTATAATGAAAATTACTTTTCCCTTCTAACAGCATTGTATTGTAATATGGAATTCTCACATACTTAAATGTAGCTATTTCCTCATCTGATCCCTCACAAAATACAATCTAACTAGGAAACTATCATCATTTCAGAGACCAGACTCTGAAATCCAAGTTAGCACTCAGGATATAATGTAGGCAAAAGTTAATATCCAAGCTGTTCTGCTTGTAACATCATCTGGACCTTGGTTAAACCCACTTCTAAGTTAATTTCTCTGAAAAATACTGAATTAGACTAAATTAGATCCTCCATGTTACACTGAAGTGCTATTTGCCTTTTATTTGGTATTTTCTAGAGACTTGTTTAGAAATAGTAGTAATAGATGTGCTGTATAGTACAGCTGAGCTTCGCAATATGCTGTGTCCCTTTTCTCAATCATGCACATGGTGGGAATAACCTCTTTGGAAAGACGTGGGTTCTTCATCTACTGAATAAGGACTAGTATTCCAAATAATCTCTAAGGTATTACACTGAATAAAAATTACATGACTTTGATTCCAAATAAAAAGAGTATATCTTTGTTGCCCCTATCAAGTGGTACATCTTATAGAAATTAAAGTATTGGTCCATAGTAAGTTAGAATAAAGATTTTCTGTATCTGATAAAATGGCAACTAACATGGCATTGGCTGGTGGCTCTTGAGCTTGAATTTAGCCCTAGCGAGATACTAACATAGACTATAGAGAGGATAGGGAGGTGGGAGGGTAGTAATGACAATCCAAGTCTTTTAAGGTGTGTACAATTATTTGTCTAGTTCAGGAAGAAGGTAAGTGTTATGGCTTGTGTTTAGAGGTCCCTCCCAAAGCCTCATGAAGATGAGGTGGGACTTTCTTTTCCAGACCGGGCTGAATCTGGAATGTGTGATGCTGGGATTAAGGGTGTGTGGTTACTAAACCGCTACACTTGAGTGATTGGTTTAGCACCATCCTAATCCTAGTAGTGTAGATGAGATAAAAGAGATGGAAGACACTGTTTTTGCTCTCTCCTGCCTCCATGAACTGTTGTCCTTCTGCCATCCTACCTTGGAGCCAGATGATTATGGATTGAAATCTCTATGAACTGAGAGCTAAATAAACCCTTTTCCCTTTAATTTTGGGTGCCAGGTATTTTGTCTCAGCAATGAGAGAAAAGTAACTTAAGACAATAGGCTTCAGTAACAATAAAACTTAGAAACCTTTTTTAGGAAAAGTGAATTTAGGTATGAGCTCTAATAGGTGTGGTATAACTTCTGGAAGAATAAAAATGAAAGTGTAAGTTTAAAGTCAGAAAAAAATGCAAGACTAGGCAAGAAAAGATGCAAATAAAATACAAGATAGCATGAAAGAACGTAATATATTTTAAATACAAGATGACATGAAAGAATTTAATATATTTTGAAAGTAGCTATAATAAATGAAAATTATTCAAATCCACCAATCCAAAGAAAGACTAAAGATTAAACTAAGAGCATGATATAGCAATACATTGAATACTGGAGTCACAATAAGAGCAAGCAAATATAGAAAGGCTGGGAACAATAGAATAGGAGAAAGCATGTATGAAATACAACTAAGATGAAAGCTTCACATCAGGTTTCAATACCCACATGAAAAGTGCCTAGAAACCATCAGTTGGTTCCTTACAACAAGAAAACACTGAGCAAGTGGAAAATCAGTGGCTTTTCTTGAACCCATCACAGAACTGAGTTTTCAGGACAAACTGCCATTCCAAAATCTTGCAAGACAGAAAAATTCAGACCTGTGCAGTCAAGATCTACTTACCTGGAACAGAAGTGGCTGGTGTCACAAACTAGTAAAAACACTTAAATAGCAATTTTGATGAACTGCTGAATGTAAATTAACTTGAGTGTGAGAACCAGATTACAAGTGCTGTACCTCTAGGAAATCCACCAACTTTTAAGATAAAAGTTGAAAAAGACACTCCAATGGCTATAACAAGGGATGGGAAAGAATAATCTTTAGGAAATACATCTAGAGGCCTCTGCACTTAAAAAAATGTCCTACTGTCAGAAAGAAATACATTACCAGAGCCTTGTCTAATAGCTGTAGGGTAGGACATTTCTCTCAGCCCAGGTCTATCTTCTTGACTCATTTAAGGGGAATGGCATCAGATGCACAAGAAGAAATGCTTGTGAGGTTTTCAAACTAAAGGTCCAGACTCACTATAAGACTGAGGCTTAATTGGAATATTATTGAATATACTCCCATTTCTATGGCTTACCACCAGACATATCAAGAAGTTTCCAGTATAAGATAAAGACTTATCTATTCCAATTTTTTTGTAAGGTTTTTATCATGAATGGGTGTTGGACTTAGCCAAATGCTTTTTCTGCATCTATTGAGATACTCATATGGTTTTTGTCCTTGGCTCTGTTAATATGGTGGTACATTTATTGATTTGCATATGTTGAACCATCCCTGCATCCCTGGGATGAATCCTACTTGGTTATTGTGTATATTTTTGTTGATGATTTGTTGCATTCTGTTTGCAAGTACCTGTTTGTTTGTTTATTTCTTAAATTCTTTTATTGGTACATTTTAGGTATACAATACATTTACATTTATCTTTAGGTGCTTGTACCTATACATGATGTATCTTGGTTCTTATTTTTTCTCCATTACCTGTGAGCCCTTCACCCCTAAACCCTTCCCTATTTACATACTTCATTTCCATTTTTTTTCTTTTCTAATAATTTTTCCTTTCCATTCTTTCCTTTCCCCTTCCCCTTCCACCACCCGTACCCCTCTGGACCTTTTTCTATTTCAAAATATCAATTATTAGTTATTAATCCTTTTAGTCCTTATTTACACTCTCAGTTTCTCACACTACAGAAACTATTTGGTATTTACACATGTGTGTCTTATTTATTTCACTTAAGAGTATGGCCTCAATATGCATCCATTTAGCTATAAATGACTCTAGTTTCTCATTCTTTATGGCTGAGTAGTACCCCATTTTATTTATAAAAAACCACATCTTCAAAGAACTAGGGCTGGAGGTCCCATTTGACCCCCCAGCTATTTCCCTGCTGGGTGTTTTCCCAAAAGAATTAAAAGAATCATACCACAGCGATATATGTGTACCCATGTTTATTGCAGCACTGTTTGTAATAGCTAAAACTTGGAAGCAGCCCAAGTGCCCATCAACTGGAGACTGTTTGCAAGTATCTTAATAGGATTTTTGTGTCCATGTTCATTAGGGAGATTGGTCTGTAGCTTTCTTTTTTGCTTGGATCCTTCTCTGGTTTTGGTATCTGGGTAATCCTTGCTTCCAGGAATGAGTTTGGGAGTATTGCTTCCCTTTCAATTTCATTAAAGAGTTTTAGGAGTAGTGGCTTTAGATCTTTTCTAAATTTCTTATAGAATTCAGCAGTGAATCCATTGGGACCTGGGGTTTTCTTTGTTGGTAGGTTTTTAGTTACATCTTCGATTTTATTGACTGATATTAGATAACTTAGAATATTTATATCTTCTTGATTCACCTTTGGTAATTCATATGTATCTAGAAATCTTTCCATTTCTTCTGTGTTTTCCATATTAGAATATAGATTCTCAAATTAAGCATTAATTATCTTCTTGATTTCTGTAGGATCTGTTTTGATTTCACCCTTTTCATTCTTAATAACATTGATTGGACTCTTTTCTTTCCTTTTTTTTGATAAGGTTGGATAAGGGTTTGTCAATTTTATTTAGTCTTTCCAAGACCCAACTCTTCAATTCATTGACTCTTTGAATTGTTTTCTTGGTCTCCATTGCATTAATTTCTGCTCTAATCTTTATAATTTTCTCCTTTGTACAAGATTTGGGCTTGACTTGCTCTTCTTTTTTGAGAAGCTTAAGGTTCAACATTAGGTTATTTATTTGAGCTCATTCTATTTTTCTGATTTGGGAATTTACCACTATAAATTTCCCTGGTAGGACTGCTTTCACTGGGTCCCATAAAGCCATCTATGACAAACCAACAGCCAACATCATACTAAATGGCCAAAAACTGAACGTTTCACTCTAAAATCAGGAACTAGACAAGGATGTTCCCTATCAGCACTCTTACTCAGTATATTTCTGGAAATATTAGCTAGAGAAATTAGACAAGAGAAAGAAATAAAAAGAATGAGAATAGGAAAAAAAGAAGTTAAATTATCATTATTTGCAGGTGACATGATATTCTATAAAATATCCCAAAAACTCCACCAAAGACTTCTAGATTTAATAACCAAATTCAGTGGCACAGCCAGATGCATAGTCAACACTCAAAAATGAATATCATTCCTATACACAAATAACAAACTCATTGAAAGAGAAATTAGGGAAAACATACTTTTCACAATAAAATGAAATATTTAGGAATCAATCTAACAAAGGAAGTAAAACAGCTTTACATTGAAAACTACAGTACTCTGTAAAAGGAAATTGAAGAAGATATCAGAAAATAGAAAAACATCCCTTGTTCCTGGGTGGGAAGAACCAATATAGGGAAAATGGCCATTCTTCCAAAATTGTCATATAGATTTAATGCAATCCCAATGAAAAATACCAATAGAATACCTCACAGAATTAGAGAAAATAATCCTAAAATTCACTTGGAACTAGTAGAGATCTAGAATAGCAAAAGTAATTCTGGGCAACAAAGGCAAGGCAGGCGACATTACAGCCCCTGGGAGGAAAATATATATACTACAGAGCTACTGTGATATAAACAAAAAAACAAAACAAAACAAACAAAAAACCCCAGCATGGTACTGGCAAAAGAAAAAAGGAATCTGTATTTCAATAGAGCAGACTAGAAAATGGAGAAATAATTCCAAAAACACTCAGCAAACTTATCTTTGACAAAGGAACCAAATCCCTTCACTAGAAGAAAGGCAGCCTTTCCACATGCCAAAAACTAGAATGAGACCCATATCTCACCCTATATACTAAACCAAAATCAAAATGTATCAAGGATCTAAATATTAAAGCAGACACAGTAAATCTGCCAGAAAATAGAATAAGTAGAACTCTTGAAGACAGGTGTAGGCAAAGACTTTATGAACAAAACCCTGATTTCACAGGAAATATCACAAAGAATCAACAACTAGAATCTCATTTTACTACAAAGCTTTTGCACAGCAAAAGAAACCACCAAAAGAGTGAAGAGACAACCCACAGTGTGGGAAAAATGTTTTGCCAGCTGTTCCTTAGACAAGGGACTACTATCAAGAATATATGAAGAACTCAAAAAATCAGATCTCCCAAATGTAAAGACCCAATCCAAAAATGGGCATCTGAAATGAATACACACTTCTCAGATGAAGAAGTACAAATGGCAAATAAACATATGAAAAATGTTCAACATCACTGGCCATTAGAGAAATACAAATTAAAACAATGCTCAGATTCCATCTCCAGAAAGAATGGCTATTATCAAGAATTAAAAATAAAGAAAGAAAAGAATTCAACCAATAACAAATGCTGGCAGGGCTGGAAAAAGGAACTCTTCTCCACCGTGGAAATCAGTGTGGAGATGTCTCAAAAAAACTAAAACTAGAGGTTCCATTTGACCCAGCTATTCCTCATCTTGGTATCTTCCTAAAAGAATTAAAAGTATCATACCACAGTGATATATATGCACACCCATGTTTATAGCAGCACAGTTTGTACTAGCTAAATCTTGGAAACAGCCTATATGTCCATCAACTGATGAATGGATAAAAACAATGTGGTTCTTTTATATAATGGAGTACCACTCTGCCATAAAGAAGAATAAAATTGAACATTTCTTGGTAAACGGATGCACCTTGAGATCACACTAAGGGCACCATGTATTAAAAGCAAGGAGATGGGAAAAAACTAACCAAAAAGAAGCTGGAGTAGCTGTATTAATTTCAGAGAAAGCAGGCTGCAAAATGAAAAAATTTGGAAATAAAAATATATGACAAAATAGAGAAATTCTTCCCCAAAACATTATAACACTAAATGTATATGTTCTTAAAATATAAAATATATAATATAGAAATTGATAGAACCAAAAAGAGAAATAGACAAATCCAAAATTATTGTTGCAGTCTTTAACACCCCTGCTTAGTAATTGATAGATGAAGCAGATGGAAAATCAATGAAGATACTGTTGTCCAGAACAGCACTATCAATCACTTGATCTGACATTTGCAGATCACTTTATTCAACAACAACAGAATGCACCTTCCTCTCAAAGTCTCAGAACACTCCCCCAGGTATACCACACTCTGGGCCGTAGAACACACTTTGCCAAATTTAAAGGATTAGGAATCAAAGTCTCTTCTCAGACTACAATGAAGATAATTTTAAAAATTTGAAAATCCACTAATATTTGGAAACCTAAAGCTACAATTTAAAATAGCAAATGAATAAATGGCAAATTTAAATGTTTTAATTGAATGAAAATTAAAAAGCAATTTAAAAACTTTGAGATGCAGTTAAAGCAATGTTTAGAGAGAAAGATATAGCATCTGATGCATATACTACAAAAAAGAAGAAAAATTTAAAATCAGTAGCCTAAGTCTCAACCATGGGAAACCGAAAAAGGAATCTTTAGGCTGATAGCAAGAAGAAGAAAACAGAGAATTAAAATTGAAGCACAAGTCTATGAAATTCAAAACAAGAAAATAATGGAGAAAATTAATGAAACTAAAATCTAGTTATTTGAAAAGACTGATGAAATGAATCCCAGCCAAGCTAACCAAGAAACATAAAAAGAGAAAACCCAAATTACCAGTATCAAAAGTGAAGGAGGGGCCAGGGATTTAGCTCAGTGGTTCTGCCACCTGCCTTGCCAAGTGTAAGGTCCAGAGTTTGATCCCTGATACCAAAAAAAAAACATGGCTTAAAAGTGAAGGAGGGGCCATCACCATTGATCCCATGGATGTCATGATAATAATAAAGAAATATTACAAATAAACCTATGCTAAAAAATTTGATGACTTAGATAAAATGAACCAAGTCCTGCAAAGACAGGGATGATCAGAACACACACAGAGGAAATGCCTAAATAGATCTTTTTATAATAATACATTTAGTCAATAATTGATAATCTTTCACAAATGAAAATATTTGATTCACATAATTTCACTGAAAAATTTTACCATTTGTGGGAGAAATATCAGTTCTTCACAATCTCTTTCAGAAAGTAGAAAGTTTAAGGTATATTCCCTAAATCATCTTGGGAAGTCAGCATTTCCCAACTATGAAAGCCAGAGAAAGCCATTATAAGAAAGGAAAACAAGAGCAGCCGGAAGGAAGCTCCCCCACCGCCATTCCAGGCTCCTAGGGCAGAGAGGGTGAGCCAGTCCCAGTACCTGGAAGGAAACTCGCCGCCTCCATCCCAGGCTCCTAGGGCAGTGAAACTCAGCCGGTCCCAGCACCAGGAAGGAAGCTCCCCACCTCCATCCCAAGCTCCTAGGGCAGAGAAGCTGAGCCGGTCCCAGCACCCAGAAGGAAGCTCCCCCGCTGCCATCCCAAGCTCCTAGGGCAGAGAAGGTGAACCCTGTGGGTGCCAGAAGCACACCCCACCCGTGGAAATGAGAAGACACATAAACAAGCCTCAAAAACAGACTTCTAGATCATCTACAGCAACCCCAAAGGGAAACGAGATGGAACACTCTGATACTCAACCACCTGGACTCTCTGAACTGGCAACAAAAGAGGATCTGGGAAAAATGAAATCAGAAATAATTACTCAGATAACAGCAAAGATTTTGCTCATGGTGCAAGACATGATTAATAAATCTAGAGAGGACACAGATAAAAAAAATAGAGGATCTGAGGAACATGATGGAATCCCAACATAGGAAACAAATGGAATCCATAAAACAGATACAAACAGATTTCCAAGAGATTAAAAACTCCATCGAAAGTCTGCCCAGCAGAAAGAACCAATGTGAGGATAGAATTTCACATATAGAAAATAAGATTGCAATTAGTGACCAGGAAAAGAAAAATTGCTTTAAAATTGTAAGGGAACATGAGAAATCAATCCAGCAGCTGCTAGACAATGCAAAGAAGAATAACATAAGACTGATTGGAGTCAATGAAGAAAGAGGAGAGAGTGCGGATGACATAAAAAAACTGTTCACAGAAGTGATGGCAGAAAATTTCCCAAGGAGGGGAAAAGAACTTGACATACAGATAAGTGAGGCATATAGGACTCCAGCTAGCCTTAATCAAAAAAAATCTACACATAGGCATATAATAGTTAGGATTCCAGAAATCCAACAGAAGAATAAAATTTTACAAGCAGTGAGAAAAAAGAAACAAATCACATACAAAGGAAAGCCCATCAGAATCACAGCAGGCTTCTCAGTGCAAACCCTCAAGGCAAGAAGAGCTTGGAGTGATGTATTTCAAGCCCTAAAGGAAAACAGCCTCCAACCCAGATTGATGTACCCTGCAAAACTATCTTTCAAAATTGATAGAGAAATAAGATACTTTCATGACAAAGAGCACCTCAGGAACTTCGTGAATACCAAACTGGCACTCCAACAAATTTTAGACAATACCCTAGGAAAAGACAATGAGGATCACACCCCCAGTAAACCCAGCAGAATGAATCCATTGGGTGTGACAAACGCAAAGGGGGAGAATCCAACAAAAAGAAAAAGTCATCACAAGGCTTTTAAAACTTTTGACTTCATCTCCCTAATGAGTGTATAATTCAATCTTGTTATTGTACTGATTAGTATTTTTCTGATTCTAGAGTTGCACACCATTCCTTGTGCTATACTGGCTGTTTATCATCTTCTTATGGCTACATTTTAATTGGGTTGTCTATTAATGAGCTCTAAGAATTCTTTAAATATTCTGGTCATAGGTTATATGCATTGTAAATATGGTCTGTTTAAGGACTACTTTTCATTTTAATGATGTCATTTAAAGTTCTAAATTTTGATGGAATCTCATTTATCAATTTTTTTCTTTTATACATCATGTTTTTTGTGTCCTAGGTAGTTCTTGCCTACCCTGAATTCATAAATATTTTCCCTTATAATTTCTTCTTAAAGTTTTATACTTTTAGGCTTTCTTATTTAGGTTCATAGATCCCTTCAAGTTATTTTCATGTATGGAAAAAAAGGGTTGAGGTTAATTTTTTATATATGGATACCAGGTGTTCTAGTGCCGTTTGCTGAAGACACTATCTCTTAGCTCTTGAGTCGAGTTTATATTCTATAAAATGCTTATGTTAAATAATCTTTCAAAACTCAGTGGACCATATATGTGTGGTTCTATTTCTAGATTCTCTGTTTTATTTCAATGATCTATATGTCTTTCCTTACACCAACACTGCCTTGATTACTGTAGCTTTAGAAGAAGTCTTAAAATTGGGTGCTAAATGTCTTCCAACACTGTTTTTGTTTTGTTTTTGTTTTGGTTTTGGTTTTTCTGGGTCCTTTGTACTCCTACATAACTTTTAAATTTCAATATCCAATTCTTCATTTATAGCAAGTATACACAGACCTGAATTTTTATATATACCTTGTGTTTTCTAATCCTGCTAAATTCAAGCACAAGTTCTAGGGGCTCCTAGAGATTTCTTAGTATTTTCTGTGGAGATGATCATTTCATCTACATATAAAGATTTTGCTTCTGCCATGCCAATCCTATCCTAGTTGTGTCATTTTATTGCCAGACTATTTTGGTGGGGACTAGGTTTCAAAGTTTCATGGACAGATAAAGAGTAAGCATATCTGGCCTTGTTCCCCACCTTAAGGAGAAAGCATTGTATCTTCTCCATTCATACAAGGTGTTCCCACTGGAAGTATGGAGTACATGTCTTTAATTTGTTGAGAAGTTTCTGTTCTACTTCTAGTCTCCTGATAGCTTTTACCATGAACAGCTGTAGAATTTGGTCCAATGCTTTTTCTCCAACTACTGACAGGATCATATGGCTTTTTCCTTTCTTCTGTTAAAATGATGACTTTTGGGGGTGGATCTTCCAATGCTGAACCAACACTGCCATCCCTATAACAAAACCACTTTCTACATCATGCCAGATCTGACTTCCAATAGTTTGTTTTGTTAAACAAATTTCTATCTATGTTCATACTTTTTTCTTCTATTATCTTTATCCAATTTGAGGATTAGCACAATGTTGAGTTCCTAAAATGAGGGGAGAAGTGTTCCTTCTTTTTTTCCTTAATTGTTTGATATAATTGATCAGTTAAAATGTTTATGAGCCTGCTGTTGTCATATAGGTAGGTTTTCAAGCTAGGAATATACTTTCTTTAATAGGTGCTATTCAAATTTTATATTTCCTCCAGAGTTAGTTTCATTAATTTGTCTTCCAAGATACTTCTTAGAAGTTGTCAAATTTATTTCAAAACAGATTTTTGTAATATGCTTTCTATATCCTTTTAAATTCTGTAAAATCTGTGGTAATGTCTCCTAGATCTTAATATTGTAATTTAAAAAATGTATAATTGATATTGTGTAACAGGAAGAAAAGGTCTAAAAGAGCAGGGGAATTGGGAGGGGTAGGGGAAGGGAAAAAAGGGAAAGGAAAAAATATGAGAAGAGGGAAAAAATGGAAACAAGGTCTTTGCAAATAGGGAAATGTAGAGGGGGTGAAGGGAGGGCAAGGGAAGGGGAAAGAAAATAAGAACCAAGAGACTCATGTAAAAGTACAAGATCCCAATGATGAATGTCACTGTATTGTATACCTAAAATGTACCAATAAAGTTAATGGGGAAAAAACCAGAATATAATCACCTTTTCTTTCCCTGCATATCATTTAAAAATAAAAAAGAAAGGAAAGCAATATACCGAAATCTGTCATAAATACAAATGTAAAAATCCTTAGCAAAACATTACCAAATGGAATTCAATCATGTGTACAAAAAAATTATACCATAACTAATTGGAGTTTATTCCAATTATTCAAGACTAGCTCAACATTTAAAAGCCAGTCTGTATAATCTACTACATCAACATGGCTAAGAAGACAAAAGATATGATCATATCTAGTCATGTAGAAATATCATTTCACAGAATCCCATACCTATTTGTGATTTCAAAAACTCTCAGCAAACTAATAAAGCAAAACCCTCAATTTGATAAAGAATATCTATCTTAAAAAGCCTATACCTAACATCTCACTTACTGATGACAAAATGAATCTGTCTACACGATCAGAAACAAAGTAAAGGTGTCCTTTCTTACACTCCTGTTCAGTATTGTCCTGGAAGTCTTAGAGCAGTAAAACAAGAAAATGATACAAAATGTGTATGGATTGGAAAGGAAATAAATCTTTCTATTCACAGATAAAAGGATTGTCTATACAAAAATCCCCAAAATTGACTGCCCCCCAAAAATCCCTCATGAACTAATAAACAGTACAACAAAGTTACAGGACACACGGTTAATACAAATTTCAATTGTTTTTCTATATACTAGAAATGAATTACCGAAACTTGAAATTTGAAAACATATATATTTATAATGGTACCCAATAAATTAAAATATACAATTATGACTCCAAAGAAAATCTGCAGGATCTATATAAGGAAGATACAAAGCACCAATTTTTTTAAAAAATCAAAGATGTAAGTAAATTATTTAATGCAATTTAATTCAAATAAAAATAGATTTAATGTAATCCCATTTAAAATTTCAGCAAACTAGCCTTTAGATAATAGGCAAACTGGCTATAAAGTTTATAAGTCATGGCAAATGGTAGGAGCCAAGTTCATCATTGTTAGATGTACATATAAGCAAGGAGAAGGTTCTAGAATGAGCCATGTGATGGTGTAGAATTGGAAACATCAATATGAACTCATCTTCACCTTAGTACACACATAGAAGGTTACACACAGAAATATTTTATATATATTTTATTGCTCTGCCAGCCAAGAGGACCTAGAAGCTATGATATCCACTGGCCATCAGAACATATCATTCTAGCATCCAAATCTTGGTTTCTAATACCATTCTCCAATAAAAAGAACTGGATCCTTAGAGAAATGGTTAGATCTAATCATAAAATAACACATAAAATAATCCTGGACTATCTTGGAACACTAGAAATTAAGAAAATACTCAAGGAGGAAAGGGAAGGAAAGGAGAAGGGAGAGAAAGGAAGGTTAAAGAGGAGAGGACACAGAGAGGGGGAGAGAGAGAGAGAGAGAGAGAGAGAGAGAGAGAGAGAGAGAGAGAGAGAGAGAGAGAGAGAAAGAGGCTTCCACTGATTGGATAAGTTAAAATGTCAAAGGGATGCAGGAGTCAATTTAAAAGGTTCAAAATAGCCAAAGTTAGAACAATTTTAGTAACAAAATAATTAAAATGAGGGCTGGGGACTTAGCTCAGTGGTTTTGCCACCTGCTGCACAGGTGCAAGGACCTGAGTTTGATCCCCGGTACCAAAAAAAAAAAATAATTAAAATGATATTGGCTTGTGACTCAAAATGTAAATATCCCCAAATCCATTCTGATTTAAACTGACAATTTGATAAATAGAAGAGATTAGGCAAGTCTCCCTTGCAGAATTTCAAATGACTAATATTGATACTGTACCCTTAAAGAAGTGGACCATCTCTCTCCACTCTTTAAGGCTGGGTTGTGCATGATGACTTTTTCCAAGGAGTATAATATGGAAAGGGATGGTAAAAGGTGCCAAAACTTGACAAATTGAGTGATTGAGGTTAACATCAACACTAATAGGTCACATCCAGAATAGGTACCCTTGATAACATGTGATAAGAATAGTCCTTTATAGTCCTGTGGTCTTCCTCCAAGTAGCACATTATCCAATCTAATCATGAGAAACCATCAAACAAATCTCAACTGAAAGATTTTCTACAAAATTCCTAGACCATATTCCTTAAAATGCCAGGGTTACTGAAGATAAATTCTAAGAGACTCACAACCAAGAGGAGGATAAGGTAACATGACAATTGAAGTTTGGGTGAATTCTTTGATTTAGAAATGGACATTAGGGCAAAACTTAGGAAACCTGAGTAAAGTATCAACATAAAAGACAACCAAAGAAAAAGGGATAAATTGGACATCAGGAAAATTTAAAATGTTTGTGCATCAAAAGACATTATCAACAAAGGAATAAGGCAGCATGTAGAAGGGGAGTAAATATTTGCAAATAAAGAAAAAAGGCAGTTGGTAGAGTAGTAAAAAATATTTGCCAATAGTGTCTGATGAAGTATTCATGTGCAGAATATTTATGGAGAACTCTAAAATTGAATGACAAAAGAGCAACCTGGTTCAAAAATGGATGGAAGTCTTTCATGGACATTTCTACACAGGACATATGCAAATGGTCAATGAGCACGTGAAGAGATGTTAAACCTCAGAAATCAGTAGGGAAGTGTAAATCAAAACTATAGTGAGATACCAATTTACCTCACACCTATTGGGATGGCTACAATGAAAAAATAAAAACTGAAAACAAGTGTTGGAAGGATGTGGAGTAGTCAGAACCCTTGTGCCCTATTCGTAAGAATGTAAAATGAACTGGCTGCTGTGTGAAACTGTCTGACAGTTCCTCAAAAAAATTGAAATAGATTTACCTTATAATCCCATCAATTCTACCTCTGGTTAAATACGTGTAAGAATTGAAAGCAGGTTCTTGGGCAGATATTTGTACACCCATATCCATTGTAGCATCATTCACAATAACAAATACAGAAGCAACTCAAGTATTTATCAACAGATGAAGAAACACAGAAAATGTAGTACATTCATACAATGTGTATTAGCTGTCCTGTTATAGGGAGAAAATACCCAACACCCACAACTTAAAGGATGAAATGGTTTATTGGACTCATGATTTCTGGGGGTGCAATCCATAGTTGGCTGACTTCAAGGCAGAAACATCATACTGGAAGGGTAAGGTAGAGCAAAGCTTGCTTTCATGATGGCTGTGAAGCAAGGTAAGGGAATAGTGCCTGAAAGGAAGGATCCAGAAACCAGATATAAAATCCCAAATCATACTTCTACGACCCACACAGACACATCCAGAAGTGTGCTTTCCTAATCCTCAAGGCAGTCCTTAAGCCAATCAAGCTGACAATCCAGCTTTACTGTCACACAATGAAATATTATCAGGACTGAAAAAGAAAGTCTGACCCGAGTTACACTATGGGTGAAACTTAAAGGCATTTGTCACATGAGCTATCCCAAGTATAAAACGTTAAATACTGCATGTCCCCACTTATGTATGATACCTAGCATAGCCAAATTTATGGAGACAGAAAGTGAGCTGATGGCTGCAGGGGTTTTAGAGAAAAAGGAAATACATGCGTAATTATTGTGTCATAGGCAAAGAGTTTCAGTTTTGCAAGATGAAAACATCTTTGGAGATGGATCATGGTTATGATTGCACAGTAATATACATTTATTTAATACCCCTAAGCCATAGAATTAAAATAGTTAAGATAATAAATTGTATGTTATATATATATATTCTGCCACTATAAAGTTTTCTCTTTTAAAATGATACATTTAAAATAATAAACATGTCATATGAACTAATGAATAATTTGGCACAGTTACAAGATAAAGATTAACTTATAAAAGTGAAAAATGTTTTTCTAAGTCACAAACTAGAAAATAAAACAGAAATTAAGATGTAGAGATAAATGAACACAATATAATATTATAGAGAATGCAATAATATAGAGATATTGTTCTGCATAGGATTTTTCTCCAATGTATTAACATTGACAGTTATTGACATTCAATGCAACGTCAATAAAGATTCTAGTAGTTGGTTTTTTTTCCAAACTTGCCAAACATACCCAATATTTCTATGGAAGAATAAATGTTTATAAATAGCTGTCAATTTTTTGCTTCTAGTGACTTAATACTTATTTCTACAATGAAAATATCTTTATTATTTTTCCTGATTATGTAAACATATGTTCCTTGAAAAAAAATAGAACAGATGTTAAGAATTTATCTGTAATTTCACTATTTGATGATAGATAATCACTTTTAATACTTAGTGACCGTCCATTCTTGCATGACTTACACATACATAATTTTACATGGCTGGAATCATACCATACTTTCTTTTTTTATTATGAACAATTTTCTCCACTGTTTTCCTCAATCCCATGTAGACATGTCCACGTTCTATTTTCTTACCTATATCCTGTTCAAAATCACATATCCTATCATACACATACACCTATTCTGAATTATTCTCATGACTGTAGAACACTGTATTCTGCTTCAACTGTAATTCAGTTACATTCTTTTCAACAGGTAATTTACTTTCAGTTTTTTGGTGAGTATAAACAATACATTGTTGAAGATCTTTTCCCTTCACACGTTTATACAAATTTATTTTTTATGGGCAAAATGTGTACTTTTATTTATATAGCAGAAATGTGCAAGAATAGAAGTGCTGAATAGAAAAGAATGTGTTTTTAAGCCCCATAGATTTTGCCGGATTTCTTTCCCAAAATAATATAAATCTTAACATTCCTGCCACTAATATATATCATACTACCTTTCCTTCTGTATCCCTCCCTGTTCAGTGAGTCCGAGGTTACAGCTGATTGACTCTGTTTCTATTATTTTACTTTTATTTTATATTTTTGTACCGGGGATCAAACTCGGGACCTTGCACTTGCGCAGCAGGCGCCAGAACCGCTGAGCTAAATCCCTGACCTGACTGTCTTTAAATTGGTGCATCTTTTCACATTGGTTGGCTATTTATATTTTCTCGTTTACTATCTATTTTTATCACATCCATCTAATTGAATTTGTAATATTTTAATAATACGAAATGTAATACTTTGTCTTACGAGTTACAAATGTCTTTTTGTGTGTCGCATCATTCACTGTCCATTGACTCTCTATGGAAAGTTTTTTCATATTCATATTTTCCATCTTTACATTGCCCATTATTTATTTACCCTATTAAAGCATCTAAATTTCTAGTTTTGCTAAGGAGACTAGATATTAATCTGTTACGCATTTACTCTCACAGACTTTTTAACAACATTTATTTTTCATCATTTGTAAGCCATTATTCATCTGGAATTTATTTCTCCATAATAGGATACATTTTTATTTTTTCCATATGAAAAGCCAGTTGGCTATTAGGTCAGTTTTTAAAAAAAGAAAAAAATAAACCTCTCAAATATTAATCCATGCCACAAAACTACAGTAATTTATGGCAATGTGACATTGGTATAAAACAAAATAGACCAATGGAACAGGACAGGGAGTGCAAATAGTGCAGTGTTTATATGTGATTTGCTATCATGGAAGGTAAACAGCAAAAATAAGTGAAAGAGAATGAGAGGTAGCTTATTTAGTAGAAGCTCTTGAATAAATTTTATAAATTATAGTACACAGGGGAATAGAGGCAAAACAAATGTGTTATGATTTGAAGGTGTCCCACGAAGATTCGTACATTACAAACTTGGTCACCAAGCCTCCTGCTATTTTCAGGTGATGGACCCTTTAAAAGGTGAGGCCTAAAATAGGCAGGGTAGTGCATGTCTGGAACCCTAGCACTCTGGGAAGCTGAGGAAACAGGGTTGTAAATGCAAGCCCAGTTTGGGTAACTTAGTGACTTAGTGAGAACTTGTCTTGTTGCCGAGACAAAATACCCCACAACCAAAGTTAGAGGAAAGATTTATTTAGCTCACAGTTTGTAGAGGTTGCAGTCTATAATCAGCTGGCTCCAAGGAAGGGTGGCACATGACAGAGGGGCAAAAGTTCATGGCAGACCGAAGGTAGCAAAGCAACAAGGGATCTTAACAGCATCTTTCTGTCCCTGTCATCTTATCCAGACTATTTAGAGCTAGTAGCTTTAGCACCCTAAATCCTAGTGCCCTTGAGCCTAGCATTGCACCATGAATCAATTCCAGCATCACACAGTCTAGATCCAGCCACCTCTGAAAATGCCCCAGCTATGACCACATGGGGCTTTGAGGGGACATCTAAACACAAGCCATAACAACTGAAATGTATAAGCAGGTAACTTGCTATTAGTAGTGAAATGTGGGGCTGCTTTATTTATTTATCACCAGGTAAATAGATAAGTACAGTAATAGTGAGTGTAGATAAATACAGTAATAGTGGGTGTACATTATGCACTCTCATAATGTTGCATGAAAACAATTTTTTAAAATAAAGATTAATAAAATCATTGCAAACTGTTTAAGTGTGTATATGTTTTACACATGTATGCATGTGTGCACACATGTGTAAAACATATATACATGTGTAACTTATATGTACTCACATAGAAAATCACACACTATATTTTACATATATAAGCACATGTGCGGAAAATAGTAGGTAGGCAGTAGTAGTAGTAGGTGCAATAGCTTGGGTATGAACTGTTCCCCAAAAGCCCTTATGCTAATGACTTTCTCCCCTCCCAGTTATGCTCCTGGGAAGCAGTGAACCTTTAGGAAGAGGGGCCAAGCAGAAGCAAATTAGGTCACTCAGTGTGACCTTGAAAGGGATATTAGGCCCCAGTCCTTTCCCCCCTCTTTCTGCTTCATGGAACAGCTTTGCTTGGTCACATGTCCCTGCCATGATATTCCATCTTACAAGAGACCCAAGATGATGGTGCTAAGTAACCTTGGCCATAAACCAAAGTAAATCTTTCCTCGTTAAGTCATTTAATTCAGGTATTTTGTCATAGTGATGGAATGCTAACATAAATGGGTCGTCTGTGGCATTTTAAACAATGGGGATTGGGGACACAGCAGAAAGGGAAATAAAATAAGAAAGAGATCTTGATTAGAAGAATGCCACAATGTAGTACACATTCAGATATTAAGGTATAGAATCAACTCAATTCTGTAACTCAGATGAACAATCAAACCAAAAGAATTAAAATTAAATATAGAATATAGATCTATACATTCCCTTTCAGCTCTGGAAACCGAGAGATTAAGCTCCTTGTGCATATAATATAGCTAATTAGGGATCATACCCAGGCAAAACCCAAGTGTGCAGACCACTTCAACTCGTTGCTTCCCTTATGTAACCTTTAAGCAATAGATATACCCATAGTTAAGTTGTCGGGGGTCCTGTGTGCTAAAAACTATCCCTACCATATATCTTAAATACACTGAATTATAGCATAGATTTAGGGTAGTAGATATCTTGGAGTTTGTCTCCCCAACCTTTCTTTGGGCACTGTCCCTCCCCAGCTCCACATGTTTCTGGGGTGGGAAAGATGTTGCTGGTTCCAAGAATTCCCTCACAATCACCACCAAGACCACCAACCGCACCTAGGTAGGCACCTGATTTAAGCAACTGCAATTATTCCGTCTCCCAAGGAATGAAATCCTGAGGTGCAAATGATGTGAGTGATGGCTTCAACCCAAGGAGAGAGCCCCAAGCTCTTGCTTTCCAATGCCAGAGCAGAAGTTATTGTATTTCTCAAAATCGGCCAGTTCAGCTCTTTCTTGGACTATGTAGGCCGCCCAACCTCTCCCAAGATGTTTTTGTTAATTAAATTAGTTTGCATTGTTTAATGTTAGCATGTCTGAATGCAACATGATAATTACAATAAACTTTAAACATTCAATAAACAGCCATTTTTCATGGTGTTTTGGAATGTGACTGGCTGTGGAAGAAGTCGATTTGGATTGCCTATGTTTCTTAAAATAGATTTCCGTGAATCCATTATTTTTTTAGACGGCTTTAAATTATGTAGTTAACAGAGAAATTCAAATCCATTCCACAAATCAGTCATTCCAAAAGAGACATTTCAGTATCTTCGTGTTTGGAGGCACATTTCTCATGCTGAGTGAAAGAAGATGAGGAGTTACTTGAACGTGAAAATCTTGAACATCTTTCTTTCTTCACGCTTTTCCTTCACTATCATCTCCCTCCCCACTACAAGAAAATACGAATCACAATGGACAGCCTGGTGGAGGTATGTATGCAATACCGCAATAGTTACTGGATGGCTATTTTTTCAGGAAAAATGTCTTAAACACTTTTTTCCATTATTGAATCACTGCCCATGTGAAGTCTGCTATAGAAATCAATGAAGTGAATAAACCCATTACAAAATATAGGCTGCTGGAGTACATAGCACATAAATCATAAGAGCACAAACATATGTGCTGCTTATGTTTCATGGAACTCAACATATTACATGTATTTTCTCACTGAGTTTATAACATTCTTATGAGATTGGTAGATAATCTCAGTACGCAGTACTGTTTCCCCAGATATATTCCATGCACAATCCTCATCCTTACATTCTTATGAGTCTCTAGAAGACAAGGACTAACCTCTTAGCTTTACAGATATAGAAATGGGCTCAAAAGGGACAATGATTTGTCTGCTGTCAAACTGCAATTTGCCTATAGAAGTAGACATAGTGATACCCAAAGTATCTCCCATAAAGACACTTAAGAAAATGAGAAATAAAGCACTTGGACGAAAAAGAATGAAAAATGAGATGAAAGAGGAGAAAACCTAATGATTACCTCAGTCTGATGACCCACTTGTACTCACTCCATAGTTTTGGAGAACGAGTGGCTGCTCTCATTTCTACTGCCACTTCCATTTCACTATGAAAGGGAAACATTTAAATCTGGTTGTCCAAGGGTGCAGCTGGAAAGAGGATTGACTAAGTCTACTTCCATTAATCTACACATTCGTATCACCTCTTGGCCTCGTTCTCCCAGTGTTGAGATGATTTATTCTTTACATGGAAATTCTTCCTCTGTAATCTGCAGTTTCTGACTGAAATTTGGAAGGAAAAGCGTAGAGTTATCGGGCATAAACTGGGCCAAGTTCCTTTTGGCATATGGCCCAGTCCTCTGGGTCAAAGAGACACAGTAGTGAGGGCAAATGAAGAAAGAATCCATCATAGGTTTTTGTATCACTTTAAATGCCAAGAAGTTTGAAGTTAAATTATCCATATATAACGCACCACTCATATGTAGTAGTATTTTCTCTCTCTGCCTCTTCTATTTCTCTGCAATGGTCTCCATTCTGCCCATCCCAAAAACTTACTTGGCACCCACTTTTTGGAAAATAGCTTGTGCTTTGGCATTTTAAAAGCACGTATTAGTTATTCAGAATAATGAGTTTTATTTTGTCATAGTCATACATACATATAAGAAGTTTTGATAATTTCCACTCCCTAACCATCTTTCTTTTCTTTCCTTCCCATCTTCCTTATTTTCTTCCTCTTCTATAACAGTCTCCAGTCTACTTTCATTTTCTTCCCTGGAATTATGTATGAGAAAAAATATGATATCATCATTCTGATTCTGGTTTATTTTGCTTAATATGATGATCTCCAGTTCCATCAATTGTCTTTAAAATGACGTGATTTTGTCCTTTATGGCTGAATTATACTCCCTTAGGTATTTGTACCACATTTTCTTTATGTATTCATCAGTTGAAAGGAATCTAGGCTCTTTTGATAGCTTAACTATTATAAATTATACCACAATAGATGTAGGTATGCAGGACTCCCTATAGTACACTAACTTAAAAACTTTTGGTGTATATCTAGATATGGGATAGCTGAATCAAATGGTAGATGTATTTTTAGTTTTTGGTTTTGGGGTTTTTTTGGTACCAGGGATCGAACTCAGGACCTTGGGCTTGCAAGGCTGGCGACAGAACCACTGAGCTAAATCCCTGGCCCTCTATCTTTAGTTTTAAAAGGAAAATCCACCTGGATTTTCATAGTGGCTTTTGATTTACACACCTACCAACAGTGTTTTCCACCATCCTTACCACTATTTATTGTTTTGTATTCTACGTGAAATCTTAAAGTAGTTTTGATTTGCATTATATTGAATATTTTTATACAGTTAATGGCAACTTCCGCTTCTTGGAGAAATGTCTGTTCAGTTCACTTGCCCATATATTAGTTGTTTTTTTCCTTTGGTGTTAAGTTTTTTTGAGTTCTTTATATATTCTGAATTTTTTTTTTTTTTTGTACCAGGGATCGAACTCGGGACCTTGCACTTGTGAGGCAGGAGCCAGAACCAATGAGCTAAATCCCCAGCTCTATATTCTGAATATTAATCCTCTGTCAAAAGAATAGTTGGCAAAATTTTTCTCCCTTCTGTAGGCCATCTTCATTCTGCTATTGCTTTTGCTGTGCAAAAGTTCTGTAATTAGGAGTAATCCCTTTTGTCAATCCTTGCACTACTGGAGTTCTATTTAGGAAGTAATTTTCTTCATGTATCTCTTGAAGTGTTTCCCTTATGTTTCTCCTAGCACTGTGAAACTTTACATTCTTCTACCTAGGTCTTTGGTCTATTTTGAACTGATTTTGAATAAGGAATGAGATAGAGTTTCAATCTTCTACATACTGATAGGCAGCTTTTCCAACACCATTTCTTAAAGAGGCTGCATTTCCTTCAGTGTATGTTTGTGCCTCCTTTGTCAAGTGTCAGATTGCTGTAGTGGTATAGGTTTGTTTCCATGTCCTCTGTCCCATTGGCCTAAATGTCTATTTTTATGCCAGTACCATGTATTTTTTAAAGTCATTTTGCCAAAAGTTGGAGTTTAAGAAATGCAGTTACAGATTTTTTTTAAATCCTTATTGCCTCAAGTTGTTAAACTGCCTTTACAAAAAAAAAATATAGAAAAAAATCTCTTGGTAGCTAAAACAGAGTCAGGCTTCCAGAAGGAGCCTACTTTACCTCCTTCTCTTTGCTGGTACTCATGGTGGATAAGCATAAGAAGGGATGAGGATGAGAGAAGAGAAGAGAATACTGTCGTATGGACAATACAGTTGTCTATCTGCATTGAAAGGGAAGTCAAATTGCTATAGTTTTCAGTGTAGAGGTCTTTTGCTTCCTTTGTTAGATTGATTCCTAGATATTTCATTTTTTTGGATGCTATTGTACAAGGAATTGTTTCCCTAATTTCTCTCTCAGTGAGTCTGTTATTTGTGTGCATATCGAGGCCATACTCTTAAGTGAAATAAATAGGACACACATGGGTAAATACTGAATAGTTTCTCTAGTGTGAGAAACTGAAAGTGTAAACAAGGGTTAAAATGATTAAAATGAATAATTGATAATTTGAAATAGGAAAAAAGGTCCAAAGACGAAGGAGTGAAGGGAGGGGAAGGGGAAAGGAAAAGAGGGAAAGGAAAAACTATGAGAAAAGGAAAAAAAAATGGAAACGAAATCTATGTGAATAGGGAAGGGCAGAGGGGGGTGAAGGGCGCACAGGTAATGGGGAAAAAAATAAGAACCAAGATACATCATGTACAGGTACAAACACCCAATGCTAAATGTAAATGAACTGTATACCTGAAATGTACCCACAAAAGAACAAAAAAAAAAAAAAAAAAGAAAAGAAAGAGAAGTCAACACTGGTTTGAAAAGTAAATTAGGGGCAATTTTAGCAGAATGAGATGGCCATACTGACCATGATTTGGTAACACAGTATAGTAGTGCCCTCTCACCCACAGTTTCACTTTCCATAGTTTTAGTTACCTGCTGTCAATTACAATAAAAATACTAAATAGAAAATTTCATAAATAAGGAATTCATAAGTTTTAAATTGTACACCATTCTGAGTCGCCATGAATTCCCAGGGCATTCCTTCTATCTTTCCCATGTAGGAATCATTCCTTTGTCCCCACATCCATGCTGGCATACTTCCCAATCATTAGTTACTGAGTAGCTGTCTTGGTTATCAGCTCAATTGGTGAGATCAGAGTGTTTGTGTTACAATGGCTGCAACACTCACTTTGCTGCTTCTCATCACATAGGCATTATATCATGTCGCACTGTTACAGGAAGAAGCATGAGCATATTAAATTAAGATAGTTTGAGGGAGATGACATTCACATAACTTTTACTATGGTATATTGCTGTAACTTTCCTACTTGGTTATTATTGTCATTTATCTCTTACTGTATCTAATTTATGAATTAAAGTTCATCATGGGTATAGATGAATAGGAAAAATAAACTCTGTATAGGGTTTGATACCATCTATGATTTCAGGTATCCACTCTGGGTTTTGGGCTGTATTCCCTAGAGATAAATGGGAACTACTATAGTGAAATGTTTGAAGACTTAAATGCCTTCAGTTGCTGTACAAATATTAGCTCTTACCTTGAAATCTCTGACGTGATATTTTCTTCCCACAAAATGTGAATTTTTTTCAGAGGACACTGGCATGCAGGTTATTATTCTTGCACAAAAGCAATGCCAACACTTTTCAACTGCTTCTCTTAATCTTCAGCATATGATGAAGGAACTTTTGTACTAAATCACTTCTCATAGTCTTAATAAAGAGACACTAATGATTTAGAGATTTCTGTGAAGTATTTTTGAGCTAAAACATCACCACATGCATTTATATGGCTTCTTTATCTTTGCAACAATAAATATCTTAGCAAGGCAAAGATAGAGAGCTGCCATTAAAAAATGAAAACTAAACAAAAAGCTTTGTGTAGCTCTTCAAAAAGTCTTCTGAATGAGAAAGTATAATCACTTGTCAAATTTGATATGGAAGTTCTCTTAGTGAATCACACACCCATTTCTACTATAAAAACATGTTACATGGAAGAGTTTGTGCTAGGAGGGGAAGGGAACTTCTCGAAATAAAACTGGAGCAGTGAAGAACATTTCCTTCCAGACAGCATGTCTCCAAATATATTTCTACCTGGTTTTGTCTATAGAGATAAGAGGACATTTTTAACTCAGCAACTAAGCAACAAATGCGCTATACCTAGTTACAGAAAAACTCATTTGTGTGGACTTTTGGATTAGAAACTGAACTAAAATTAGATAAATTTAGATATTGAGCATTTTCATAGAAATTAAATATCAACTACATAAGACACATGCAGCATATTTTGAGGGCTCCACTCTCATCACCAGGGATCCCTTTTACCACTCCTGTGCCAACCTTCCCCCCACTCCATACCTACCCCTCTGCCCCTGATGGCCACAGAAACCTGACTTGAGGCTCCTGAATGCACTGCTCTGTTCGTACAGAAGCAGGATGCTCAGTGCCCTTGCCTTCCCTCCTCCCCTTAATTCGCCACAGCCAAAACCAAATGACCAGCTGATGCTGGACAGCACACCCAGGTCAAGACACAGTTGTGACTAATACATCAGCCCTCCCCTCAGGAATCAGGCTGTCCCCGACAGCTCATCTGAAATCCACCTTTGCCTTGCCTGCCGCCTTCCCTGGCCAGCCTCGCCCATGTTCTTGCCAGCCTCTCCTGGAAATAGTTCCTTAATAAATCACTTGGCTACAAGTCCTCTTCTCTGAGCCTGCTTCTGAAGAAAATAAACTAAGAAACTAAAACTAACTCCAAACCATTCTTAAAACAATGCCATCTGCTTTTCCTATTAATCTATAATTATTGGTGTATGCATACACGTACTGTTCAAAAAGAGATTTTTCTCTGAGTTCACTTACATTAACTAAAATGTCACGGTCTACTAAGTGATTTGCTTTTATTAATTACCTGTCCTTCAAAGAGAATATAAAACTAAATATCCTACCAGAAGTGATGGTCAAATGTAACAGTAGAAGGTTAAATTAGTTGAGATTTTTAAAACCATATTTAGCTTTGTAGCAATTTGGGGAACGCTAACAAAATTTTAAGTAAAATTTCTTTCAAGCAACTTTTTAAAACTATGGTTCATAAATTATTTCTTTATGCCCCTTGAAAGAGACTTGGCTACTTTGAAATTAATATAGGAGTTGTTCAGCTAATAGGACTTAATTTTGAGAGAAGACATACTATGAAAATGTTAGGGAAAATTCATGATAAATCAGGAGCATTTTTTAAAAAATGAGTAGTAAATGTTTTTTGACCTACTTCCAACTCATTAAAATTGTTCTGAATCCAACCTGAATCCTTGTCTCAGAGCCTTAATAGCCTTTAGTGGGAAATTGAATTAACTTTGAATTCAACTTATAAAGGTCAAAAGAAACATATTTCTGATGACATAGGAAATTAAGCATGTGCTAGTTCATCTCCCATTGTTTAATGCATTATTTCAAAATGATGAAGGAAAAAATTTTCCAGGCAAAAAAAGTTCATTTTTTAGTTAGAAAATACAACCATGTTCTCTGTAGATCAATTTTGTGTCTGTGCTTTGAGACCTAGAGAAATATCCATATCTAATAAGTACACATATGCAAGCAAGAGTAAACTAGAGAATATAACCAGTAATATCCCTCAAGGAAAACCAATAATTCAGGTCCATTTACTCATTCTATAAATATTTATTGAGCACTTAATATGTCCCAAACACATAGATGGACCCTCCTCTCATGTAACTTAGTCTAGAATTATTCTCAGGTTTAAAATCCTCATTGACTTCTTTGCAGTATTTGCAGTTTAATCCATTCCTCTTGAAAGTATTTTCTCTCTAGAATCAAAAGTGAGTCCAGAGCTCTGAAATATTGATCCCATCTGATTCCCTCTGGTTTTTCTTAGTTTCTTTTTGCCCTTGCCTTTTGCTCATCTCCAAGTTGTACATTTCCCTGAGAGTCAGTGTCTATCTGGCCATTTACTTGACTGTATCCAACTCCTACAAATGCCTGGCACAGATAAATGGTTCCAATGGCAACTAATGTTACATGCACTAGATGCGTATTTTCAGCTGTCCAGTTCACTGCTCCCCCTGGATAATCCAGGTACCTCAAATTCAAGCTATCCTCCTTCCTGTCACCAAAGCACAAGCCTCATTAAATACAGTACTTACTAAGGATAAAACCCAAGGGCTTTAGATCAGAAACTCTGTTATCTGAATCACCTTAATAGTCCTTCCCTGATCTTTTGTTCTTTGGTCTCCCTTCCCACCTCTCTGGACCTCACAATTCATGTCATATCACCACAAAGTTACCAACTGAAAGTCAGATATAAATATATTAATTCTCACTTCAAAATCCTCATAGCCTTTTGTTAACTGTAGTATAAAGTTCAAACTTCTAAATAGGGTGTGAGTCTCTTCTGATCTAATCTCAGCCTTCCTTTTGAGACTTAATCTCCATCCACTATTATCATAGAGCAGGAGGGCTGGGTTATCATCATTCCCTAAAATCACCAAATCAAGCCTCTGTTGTTCTTCACATAGTTCTCTGTCTAAAAGGCATCTATTACCTTGCATCTGACTCATTTATATAACTGACGGCGTCTGGAAAATAAGTGATCATTTCTATTCATTTTTGTACCCTCAGAACATAGCCTGTGCTTGGATTCTCATGGATATTCAATTAATGTTGAAATCAAAACCCTTTACTATGTGGTTCTCCTTTTCCTTTTCTGTCTCATCTCTTGCCTTTCACACAATTCAACCACTTTTCTAATCATACAAACTATTTACTGTGATTGAACATATGCTCTTTCCTGCTCAATCCTCTTTGGTAAATCCTGTTCACTCTTTAAAAGTCAACTCAGTCCAATCTGTACTTAGGTGCATGTCCTCATTTTCTATGTGAATTTTCCTGTCTCTCCTCCTCTGACACAGCCAAGTGGAACTGATCACGTCCCTTCTCAACACCTAATTATTCATAATACAAATCTTAGCATATTGAATCATATGTTCATGCCTTGGCCTCTCTTACTGAATCATGAGATACTAATCTTGTCTGATGTATATTATATGTCCATCAACCAACAAAATATCACATACCCACTACGTGCTTAAAAAGTGAAGTGAATTGAAAGATAAACTAGATTAATTGATCCATGGAACTCTCATAGCCCATGGTTTAAAACCATGACTGATGTTAAGATATCAGGAGGGACTGTTTGAAAATCCTAATCCTCCTGTCCTATCTCCCAACAGCCTCATTTCATCCCTCTAGGGAATGTTGAGTGTCAGCACTCTCCATAAGGTTCCATGGGTGAGATGCTGCTGGCATGAATGGTGCCACGGGGGCAGTATTGCGGGAACAAATGGAGGTCAGACTGTAGACAAATGCTAGGTTAAGCAATTAAGGCACTGGCTTGCTCTGGGGCCATATTTTTCAGCACAAAATCTTTGGTTTCCAAGGGTCTGGAGAGATTTGAATGAGTGGCAATTTTCCATAATGGAATTATCATGACCAACGGCTGTTTATCCCTGCAAAGTCAAGCTATGTAATACTAAGATACACAATATTAAGTTTCTTCTTTCTCTCTGGGTCCCCCTTCTTTCCCTACCTTTGTTCTCTGCTGCCACAGCAGTGATGGCTGAGCCTTGCTTACCAGTCAGTGCCTCCTCAGCTTCTGAGTCATTCAGACAGCACAGAAAAAACTGCAGTAGATTCAGCCCAACACTTAGCAAGCTGGCAGCCAGAATATCAGGTGCCAAAGACGTTCCTCCAAGACTGCCTCTGAGCCGCTGTGGTTCATGCTCCCCCAGTGACATAGTCATCGTGCCTGTCCCATTTGCTTAGGAAAGACAGCCAGACCTTAGGGATTATGAGATGATCCCTCTATCCCATCTGCCACTATCTAAGCCCTATTTGTACCACCTGTGGTCCTATGGTCTCTCAGATTCAAACCCACTTTCTATCATCTTGGTGATGCCAAGACTAGAACTCTAGAGACCCTATTTCTGCTTTGCTGGCTTGCATGTTAGAAGGAGACTGCAGAGTCAGGGGGAAGACAGAGAGCCTGTTTACTACCTGTGGGCTTTCAGTTCTTCACAGTACCACCCAGGAATGATTCTTCTTCATCCCAGTTGTGCCAGTCAATCCCAGCATCAGCCTGAAAACTGGTTTGCCAGATATTTTTTTCTCCCAGTGTCATTATTCTATCTCGGAGACCGCCAGCAGCCAGAGTCCACTCTGTGAATCTGGCTCACAGATTCATAGGGCCTCTGTGACCATCAAAGACTGGGCCCAGCCAAGCAGAAATAATACCAGCCCTCTCAGAGAGCTGAGGCTCAGTTCTATTTATCCCTCCTCCAAGCTCTTTTTTTTTTTGTTAAATTCTTTTATTGGTACATTGTAGGTATACAACACAATTACATTTCTCATTGGAAATTGTACCTTTACATAATGCATCTTGGTTCTTATTTTTTCCCCATTCCTAGCCCTCCCTTCACCCCCTCCACCCTTCCCTATTTACAAAGACTTTATTGCCATTTTTTCCATTTCTCAGCATTTTTCCTTTCCCTTCTTTCCTTTCCCCTGCCCCTCCCACTACCCCTACCCCTTTGGACCTTTTCTTCCTGTATTACATTATCGATTATTCATTCTAATCATTGGTACATTTTAGGTATACAATATAATGACATTCATCATTGGAAATTTGCATCTTTACATAGTCTCTCTTGGTTCTTATTTTTCACCCTTGCCCAGCCCTCCCTTCAACCCCTCCATTCCTCCCTATTTACAAAGATTTTGTTCCTATTTTTCCATTTTCTCGTATTAATCGCATTCCCTTCTATCCTTTCCCCTAGCCCTCCCACTTCCTTCCCCTTTGCCCCTTTTCTTCCTATTTCACATTACCTATTATGCATTTAGTCCTTATTTACACTTTCAGTTTCTCACACCAGTGAAACTATTCGGTATTTATTCATGCGTGTCCTATTTATTTCATTTAAGAGAATCACCTCAATGTGCATCCACTTAGCTATAAATGTCTCTAATTTCTCATTTTTTATGGCTGAGTAGTACTCTATTTTATTAAAAAACCACATCTTCTTTATCCAGTCTCCAGTTGATGGGCATTTGGGCTGTTTCCAAGTTTCAGCTATTACAAACTTTGCTGCTATGAAAATGGGCACACATATATCACTGTGGTATGATTCTTTTAATTCTTTGGGGAAGATCCCCAGCAGTGGAATAATGGGGTAAAATGGGACTTCCAGTCCTAGTTCTTTGAGATATCTCCATACTGATTTCCACAGTGCTTGCACCAGTCTACACTCCCACCAGCAGTGGAGCAGGGTTCCTCTTTCCCCACAGCCCCGCCAGCATTTGTTATTGGTTGATTTCATGATAGCAGCCATTCTTTCTGGAGTGAAGTGGAATTTCAGCCTTGTTTTCATTTGCATCTCTCGAATGACCAGTGATGTTGAACATTTTTTCATGTATTTATTTGCTATTTCTACTTCTTTGTCTGAGAAATGTCTGTTCATTTCAGATGCCCATTTCTGGATTGGGTCTTTAAATTTGGGAGGTCTGATCTTTTTAAGTTCTTTATAGATTCGAGATAGTAGACCTTTGCCTGAGGAAGAGCAGGTGAAGATTTTTTCCCACATTGTGGGTTGTCTCTTCACAGTGCTGGTGGTTTCTCTTCCTGTGCAGAAGTCTTTTAATAAGAAGAGATCCCATTTGTTGATTGTTTGTGCTAGTTCACAGGCAACTGAGGTTTTGTTCATAAAATCTTTTCCTACACCGATGTCTTCAAGGGTTCTACCTAACCTCTGTTCCAACTGGTTCAGAGTTTCTATTTTAATATTTAGATCTTTAATCCATTTTGATTTTAGTTTAGTGCATGGTGAGAGATACAGGTCCAGTTTTAATCTTTGGCAAGTTGAAGCCCAATTTTTCCAGCACCATTTATTAAAGAGGCTGTCTTTCCTCCAGTGAGGGTGTTTGGCTCCTTTGTCAAAGATGAGATGGCTGAGTGTGTCTGGTGTTGTTTCTGCATCTTCTAATCTGTTCCACTGGTCTTCAAGTCTGTTTCTTTGACAGTACCATGCTGTTTTTATCACAGTAGCTTTGTAGTAGAGTTTCAGGTTGGGGATTGTGATACCCCCTGCCATGTCTCTGTTACCTAGAATTGCTTTTGCTATTCTGGGTCTCTTCTTGTTCCAAATGAATTTTTAGATTGTTTTCTCGAGGTCTATGAAGTATGCTGATGGGATCTCAACTGGAATTGCATTAAATCTATATAGCAGTTTTGGAAGTATAGCCATTTTCACTATATTAATCCTTCCTACCCAGGAGCAGGGGATGTCTGTCCATTTTCTGATATCATCTTCAATCTCTTTTCAGAGTGCCATAGTTTTCAGAGAAGAGGTCTTTGATTTCTTTCGTTAGGATGATTCCTAGGTATTTCAGTTTTTTGGATGCTATTGTGAAAGGAATTATTTGCCCTATTTCTCTCTCAGTGAGTCTGTCATTTGTGTAGAGGAAAGCTATTGATTTTTGTGTGTTAACCTTGTAACCAGCTACTTGACTGAATTTGGTTATTAAGTCTAGAAGACTTTTGGTGGAGTTCTTGGGGTCTTCTATATAGAGTATCATGTCATCTGCAAATAATGACAATTTGACTTCTTCATTACCTATCTTTATTCCTTTTAATTCCTTCTCTTGTCTAATTGCCATGGCTAATGTTTCCAGAACTATATTGAACAAGAGTGATGATAGTGGACATCCTTGTCTTGTTCCTGATTTTAGTGTGAAGGATTTCAGTTTTTGACCATTTAGTATGATATTGGCTGTTGGTTTTTCATAGATGGCTTCTATCAGTTTGAGGTAAAGACCATCTATTCCAATTTTTTGTAGGGTTTTAATCATAAATGCATGTTGGATTTTGTCAAATGCTTTTTCTGCATCTATGGAGATAATCATATGGTTTTTGTCCTTAGCTCTATTGATATAGTATATTACATTGATTGATTTGCATATATTGAACCATCCCTGAATCCCTGGGATGAATCCCACTTGATCAGGGTGTAGGATCTTCTTGATGATCTTCTGCATTTTGTTTGCCATTATCTTATTAAGGATTTTTGCATCTATGTTCATTAGTGAGATTGGCCTATAGTTCTCTTTTTCAGTTGGGTCTTTCTCTGCTTTGGGGATCAAGGTGATGCTTGCTTCCAGGAATGAATTTGGGAGTATTGCTTCCCTTTCAATTTCACTGAAGAGATTCAACAGTAGTGGCAGCAGTTCCTCTCTAAATGTCTTATAGAATTCAGCAGTGAAGCCATCAGGGCCTGGGCTTTTCTTAGTTGATAAGTTTTTAATTACATTTTCAATTTCATTGGTTGATATTGGGTTGTTCAGAATTTTTAGGTCTTCTTCATTCAACTTTGGTAATTCATATGTATCTAGGAATCTGTCCATTTCTTCTGTGTTGTCCATCTTATTGGCATATAGGTTCTGGAAGTAGGTATTGATGATCCTCTGGATTTCTGCTGGGTCTGTTGTAATTTCACCCTTTTCATTCCTAATTGCATGGATTTGGGTCTTTTCTTTCCTTTTTCTGACAAGGTTGGCTAAAGGTTTGTCAATTTTGTTGATTCTTTCAAAGAACCAACTCTTGGCTTCATTGATTTTTTGTATTGTTCTCTTAGTCTCCATTGCACTGATTTCTCCTCTGATCTTTATAATTTCCTCCCTTGTATGAGCTCTGGGGTTGTCCTGCTCTTCTTTTTCTAGAAGCTTGAGGTTCAGCATAAGGTTGTTTAATTGGGCTCATTCTGTTTTCCTAATATGCGTATTCACTGCTTTGAATTTCCCTCGTAAGACTGCCTTCATTGTGTCCCATAGATTCTGATATGTTGTATTGTCATTGTCATTTAATTGAAGGAACTGTCTGATTTCTTCTTTAATTTCCTCTGTGACCCATTGGTTATTCAGAAGTGTGTTGTTCAATTTCCACGTGTTTATGAAATTTTTTGAGTTTCTTTTGCTATGGATCTCCAATTTCATCGCACTGTGGTCTGATAATATACAGGTGATAACTTCAATTCCTTTGCACTTACTTAAACATGTTCTATGTGTGAGTATGTGGTCTATTTTGGAGAATGACCCATGTGCAGCTGAGAAGAATGTGTATTCTGATTTTGTGGGGTGGAAGACTCTGTAAACATCTGTTAAGTTCATTTGTTCAAGAGTTCCATTGAGTTCTAGTATTTCCTTACTTATTTTTAGTCTAGTTGATCTATTTGTGACAGTGGGGTGTTGAGGGCCCCCACTACAATTGTATTAGTGCATATATGACTTCATGTCCATTAGTATTTGTTTTATATAGTTGGGTGCAGTAGTGTTTGGTGCATAGATATTTATGATTGTCATCTCTTCCTCTTGGATTCTTCCCTTTACAAGGATGTAGTGTCCTTCTTTGTCTCTCTTAATCAGTGTTGGTTTGAAATCTACTTGATCTGCCAAGAGGATAGCTACTCCTGCTTTTTTTCGGGTTCCTGTCACATGGAGTATTGTTTTCCACCCCTTAACTTTCAGTCTGTGAGTTTCCTTTTGAATTAAGTGTGTTTCTTGTATGCAGCATATTGTTGGATTTTGCTTCTTGACCCATTCTGCCAGTCTATTTCTTTTGATTGGTGAATTGAAACCATTCACGTTGATGGTTATAACTGAAACGTATTGACTTGTCCTTGCCATGACTTTTTCTTTTTGTTGGGTTCTCCCCCTTTACATTTAATTTCTTGTCATGCCAGATGGGTTCATTCTGCTTTGCTTCCTGGGGTTGTGATCCTCAATGTCTGTTCCTAGGCTATTGTGTAAAATTCTTTGGAGTGCTGGTTTGGTATTCATGAATTTCCTAAGGTGCTCTTTGTCATGAAAGTATCTTATTTCTCCATCCATTTTGAAAGATAGTTTTTCAGGGTACATCAATCTGGGTTGGAGGCTGTTTTCTTTTAGGGCTTGGAATATGTCACTCCAAGCTCTTCTTGCCTTGATGGTTTGTGTTGAGAAGTCTGCTGTGATTCTGATGGGCTTTCCTTTGTATGTGATTTGTTTCTTTTCCTTGACTGCTTGGAGAACTTTGTTCTTCTGTTGAGTTTCTGGAATCTTAACAATTATATGCCTATGTGTAGATTTTTTTTGATCAAGGCTATTTGGAGTCCTATATGCCTCACTTATCTGTATGTCAAGCTCTTTTCCCCTGCTTGGGAAGTTTTCTGTCACTATTTCTGTGAAGAGATTTTTTATGTCATCTGCACTCTCTCCTGTTTCTTCATTGAGCCCAATCAGTCTTATGTTATTCTGTTTTGCAACATCTAGCAGCTGCTGGATTGATTTCTCATGTTCCCTTATAATTTTGCAGCAATTTTTCTTTTCCTGGTCACTAATTGCAGTCTTATCTTCTATATCTGAAATTCTGTCCTCACACTGGCTCATTCTGCTGTATAGACTTTCAATGGAGTTTTTCATGTCCTAGAAATCTATGTGCATCTGTTTTATGGATTCCATTTGTTTCTTATGTTGAGATTCCATCATGTTCCTGAGCTCGTCTCTAGATTTATTAATCATGTCTTGCACTAGGGGCACAATGTCTCCTGTTATCTGAGAAATTATTTCTGATTTCATTTTTTCCAGATCCCCTTTTGTTGCCAGTTCAGTGGGTCCAGGTTGTTGAGTATCAGAGTGTTCCATCTCATTTCCCTTTGGGATTGCTGTAGGTGATCTGGAAGTCTGGTTTTGAGACTTATTTACGTGTTTTCTCATTTTGACTGGAGCGGGAAGCTGTTAGCACCTGCACAGATTACCACCTCTGAGCTGGGAGAGGTGGGACAGGGGCCAGGAGCAGCAATAGGGATGGTGACCCAAAAGCCCTTTCCTGTGGGCTGGGAGCAGCCGGAGGGATGGTGGCCGGGAAACCCCTTCCTCTGGACCAGGAGCAGTGGGATGGTGGCTCAGAAGCCCTTACCTCTGTGCAGGGAGCAGCAGGACTCAGTACCTTGGTCTGGTGGTCTGGTGTCCTCTGCGTCTTTGCCGTGTGGAACCAGGTGGCTGCCTGTCTGCAGCGGGGTGATTCTGCGTGTTCTGTGCGACTCAGGACCTCGGTAGGGCATGGGCAGACCTGCCTGTCTGCAGCGAGGCGATTCCCCTCCTCCAAGTTCTTAAATTCTGTTATCCCCAACCTCTCTCTGCCATGGGGGTCATAGCTATTTCTTACACTTGTTAACTTAAGATAAGCCTGTATTCTCTTTTTGTCTTGGCAATTCTTCACTACATAAGAATTCTTAATGTGAAATTCTTACTGTAAAAGTAACTGGTATGATTCCTCTTCCTCATTGTACCCATTATTGACTCTAACAGCAATGTTTGCCTGAGTTATAGCTCAACTACTTTAGTCACTTGAATCTCTTTGCTGTCTTTGTTTGACTCATCCTCCATAACCACAACCAGAAACACTTGTATTTAATCCACCAGTGGTATAGTATAGCCCACAAGTTATAGATAACTTAATTTGAATTTTATTTATTTACAAAATAAGGATGATGATGCAGTGTTTTCATTTGAGAGTAACAAATATATTCAGGAGACGGGGACAGATGACTAGCAATGTGCTTGTGATGACTTTGAGTTTCCTAGCGCTGTCACCTTTTTCTTCTCTACCAATTGCACTTGACAGCAAATGCAAAAGGTGAAAAAGAGGTGAATGTTAGGATGGGCTCAAGTCCCTCTGTAGCTAAACAACCCACTTTTGCAGCCTGGTTTCACAGGGCACACAATGTAAAACTCTCCCTCTCCATACCTTAACATCCTGTTGATTTTTTTGATCCATTCAAAGTCAGTTGAATTTTTAAACATAAATTTGCAAAGTATGAATGTGTATAAGACTACCCCAAGTGATAGAACAAAATGCACAACAATCTGTACTTACGTTTTATATGCATTATTTTACTGAATCCTTGTAAAAATTCTATAATGTGGGTTATATTACTGTTTCTTATTGTAGATGAGATAATTGAGAGATCAAGAGGTAGTTTGTTGATACCATGCAACTTGGAAGTGACAGAATCCAGATTCTGAGTATTGAGTTCGCATCTCTCTGCCATTCTAGCATATTGGTATCACCTATTCACTTTGCATAGGAATGCATCTCTTACCTTAAAGGATACGTATAATTTGCTTTTACTAATAATTGGATGAATAACTGATTGCTTTTTAGTAGCTCAAGGAATGAATATATTTGGGTCTAATTGATTCAAAAACTTTTATAATTTTAGACTATAAATATGCTTTTCTATCTGGATATTATAGCTCCCAATTTATGACATTACAAAAATTTATTCACTAATTATATTTCTGGATACAATGTATTTCCCTGTAGGGAGTAAATTGTACATGGTGTTAAGATTCCTAGACTAGTTCATAAAAAATATGGAGTTGCTCATATTATACCTAGAAAACTATAACTTAGTAGTAAGGTTAAATGGAAAAATCAGAGTTGCTTTTCCTTTTAATGTTATAAACTATATTTTAAAATATTGTTTGGCTATTTTTAAAGCTGTAGAATTCAGAGGGAGTGTGAGAAGGCCTAATTTTTCTTGGGGGTCCTTTTAGGGTACACATAATGGAAATAGGAGAGAACAGAAATCAACTTGACCCTAAAGCTTCTCCCAGAAGGAAAATATCACTCCATCATTTTCTATCTGCTGTCTACAGATACAAACACGGAGCAGAGAATGCTTCCTACAGGAGAAAGGAGGAAAGAAAGTGTGGGTCATGAACTTGGCAGATAAATTTAGCAACAGCCATGCTAACAGGCAACAATGTAGAGAGAAGGGGACCAGATTAGGAGAGAAAACAGTCTCCTCCTCAGGGCCAGGAAGGTGACAGGTAAGAGACAGAAAGGAAATCCCTCTGAATGACAGCATTATTAGCAGAAGCCAATATGATAGGGCCAAATCTAGGAGTGAGGAGAGGCAGACCCCTTAGCAAAAAGGAGACCCTTTGGCTGTGACTCCATGGCAGATAAAACCCAGGTAATAAATAAGCCATAGGAAAATGGCCCATATCATTGGGGCTATTCTTCATATTTCAAGAGCACAATTATCCCTGGGTTCTATGATTTCATTGTTTAGATAAGACTTTAAATAGATCTTGTTTCCAGGGAGAATTGTGTTTCTCAAAGACACTTTTAGCAAAATGCTACCAATAAGGAATGAGCCCTAACTGTTTAAATTAATTCTGAAGAGACTTTGCATTTTTAGGCTCATTCATTTATTCATTCAAGCAATGAATATTTCTTATATACTACATGTGAAGTACTTTCCTAGGTACTAGAGGACATAGCTGACAAAACATGTGCCTACTAAGAATTTATTTTCTAGTTTTATCTTAGTTGGACATTCATCTGCAAATAAATTAATGTCAAAAATGCTTCTTTATATAAAGAAGTAATCCTAAACCTCGGGAGGTATTAGCAGATAAATAAGATTTTGCATTCCACTCATAAAACTACAGTATTATGTCACTTTTAAATAAAAAGTTTTTAAAAGGGCTTACCTAATATGTGCGAACTGTTGGATTTGATCTCCAGTACTCAAGAAAAAAACCTATAAATTCCCAGATTTATCAATCAGTTGTCTCCTCAAAGAGATGCCAGAGAAATGTGACTCAGAGTTTATTTTGCTTTATAGTTGTTGGCTTACGCATATTTGAATTATTTAACTGTTTGGAACACAGAGAAAAGACTAAGTAGATATATAATAGTAAGTTATACACTATGATAAGCAAAATTGTGGGATATTTTTCCTACTACTCTATAAATTCACATCTATTTGAACCAAAAGCTGAAACTGAACTTTGAATGTCTTTTACAGTAAGCAAGGAATTTCTGTCCATCAAATACATTTCAAATATTATTTACTGAACATATATTAAGAGATTTCTCTGAGTCTGTTAAAAGTTCTTAATTCCAGAAATAAATACATGATACATAGCTTTCTGCTGAGACTGGAGAAAATTATCCAATGGTTAGAAAAATGAATACAATTCTCCAGAGAAGGATAAATGGCAAGATGTCAAAACATCCCTGGTACTGAATCCTATGGATCAAGTCTAGCCTTGCTAAATAAATTGAAAGAGGATGTGGGTACAACTTCAACTTTTAAGAGATGTTTTTTCTCTAAAATGGATAGCACAGGCCTTTGAAAAAGATATCAGATAATAAAAATTTAAGAGAAATTAAAAGAATGAAATGTAATATATAAATAGGAATGAAATTTAATAAAAGCTGATTCATTTCAAATCTACTCAAAAGTTTAGTTCACAAAGCATAAATAAGAGTTTATCTTTGTTGGCGATTCAGGATGAAAGATCTAGGTCAAAATTTCTCAGACTTTAATGTACATAGATGTACTTTAATGTACATAATCACCTAGATATCCTGTTAAAATACAGTTTCTGGGTCACTGGCTCTGTAAGGGGCCCCAAGATTCTGCATTTGTACCAAGGTTCTTGGTGATACTTATGTTACTAATCTACTCTCATACTCTGAATATCAAGAATCTAAGTATATCAGATAAGCTACATTTCCAGAGAAACTACGAAACCAAACTGAAGGCCCTTTTGCAATATCCTTGGGGAGGAAATTCACTACTTGACTATTTACAAATGAGTCGGTGTTGTTCATTAAAACAGGTTGTGGTAGGAGTTCTACTTGGCAACATGTTGTAAACAGCTAATTGGAGTTAAGTCACGTTGTTAAAAATGAAAACAGAGGTGGTCTTAAAAAATACCTTGCCAAACTTTCATTGTAGTTTCATTCATCTGTATCATCTTCATTTTAGTCAATAAACGTGTAGAATTTGGAAAACTGAAAGGAAAAAAGAAATATCATCCGTATTTAACTCCTCTTGGGTTCCTTTTCCCAAGAGTTTTGAGATCTCCTCATTTACTTGTTTATTTACTCAGAAAGCCACAAAAATGCTGCTGAGTGCAAATTCTAAGAAGAATAATTAGAAGAAAATCATAAAGCATTCCTCTCCAATCCACCCTACCCTTGGTAAAATAAGCAGATGAGTTTATTTTTTATAAAGGAAAATGTTATTATATAACCTTTGCCATAAATAATAATGCATTTAAATCTCCAATGTGATATTTTTTATGGGTCACTACCGTAGCTAGCAATTATCTGAGGTTCCCCAAAAGCCTTTGATGTACCTTCATCCCTGCCCCATTGCTGAGACAAAGAATATTAAGAAGTAATGGAGACAGCACTTTCCTATAACCAGGAAATGATAAACATACATAAACTGTCCAGCATATCTGTCTTTATTCACCAATGACCAGGTTTCCTGTGCAAACCCATAGTCCCTCTACCATAGGAAAACAGGTTGGGAGGACAGAGATGGAGATAGTGCCAGGAACATGCAGCAAGATAGAGGAAATGTGGCAAAATGGAGTCCTGAGGAATAAATACAAGATAAGCAAGTGGTTGGGCAAAAAGGATATAGTACAGAAAGCCATCCTTAAAAGCAAGAGGAAAGAAAAGAGAAACAAGGAAACATTGAGGAGGTGCAGGAACTTGCAAAGCCCAAGTTTTAGCCATACAAACAACATTGTGCCTGAAGAAGCAGAACAGAGGTAAGACTAGTCCCATCCAAGATGGCAGAAGGATTCCCAAGAACAAGAATATGTCCAAATGGAAAGCTTTTCCTCTTTCAGAAATGTGTGGCTTACTCACCTTTTAGTCTCCTGTCATCAGTCAAATAATAATTGCCTTCCCTAAATCTATTTCCATGTTCATAAGCAAATTTTCTTTTACCTGCAGAGAAAAAATAAACCATTCTAACAAAATAAGCACTACAGTAAACTTGACATTTGCATCTCATTATAGATTAATAAATTGACACAGATGCAAAAAGAAAGATTTGAGGGGTAGAAGAGAAAAGGAGAAAAACTTAGCATTCAACCACAGTTTGAGTTATGGCTCTTGGCTACCTCCAGGGCACAGAAACCAAGATTTGCCAATTAGGGGGTCTTTTATAGACCCATCAAGTGGGAGCTAAGCTGAATACCAGGTGAACAGTCAGGCCGGAGGTCAAAGAAACCTATTGGGTAGAAGAGTTAGAAGACTTTGAATAGAAGGGGAAAAATAGGAAAAAAAGCACATGGAAGTTAAAACTGAGAAGGTTCAAATAATAAAACATGATGTAAAACAAGCTGTAAATATGACATCACTCTCCATCTCATGCAATCCTTCTGCCACCTTGGATGGGACTATTGCTATCTGCGTGCTGTGAAGCTCCAATACAAATCCAATCTATGTTGGGAAGAACACAGGAGACCCAGGTAAAAGTAGAACAGGGGAATCATTCAATTATTTCCTGTAAGTTGTCTTAATATGTAACAATGACCCTGATGCCCTTGTTATATTTGGTTGGGCGAGGCTAGTCTCAAAGACCAGAGAAAGGGAGCAGTTAGGGTTCCTGGAGTTTGCTTGAGCTGAGCTCTTCTGGGAAGTGGAACTTCCAAGAACTCTACTGGGAGCAAGAAAAGATTGTGCAGCTCTCAGTCTGTGCTTACGCTGGAGAAATTACACTGGTTCTGACTACCCTATCTTTAGTAGGGTGTGTTCTAGACTGATGTCCTAAAAGAAGGAAAAGCAATACAGAATTACTTCAGCCCTTCACAAGTGAGAACGAGTGAAATGTTCCTGTTTCTGCTTCTTTCAACATGTCTTACTGGTCAATAGAAATTCAGACTTAAAGACATCATTCTTACTCATCTTCTACCCTCTCATGAATGATACAACCCTCTGCTTTGACTGATCTTTGTACCTTTTGTGAGGGACTAATGACCTATTGGTGGATTGAAATCATGGGTCTTCTCCAGCCTTAAAAAGACATTCTCTGGAAGTATACTAAAATAAAATATTCACGTGAGCACGATGTTCTTATGCATCCCAGTATTTATGTCTTTAACACTTACCAGGATGTCTGGTACTAACAGCCACATTTGATGCACCCAACAAGCACAAGTGACAAAGTGAGCAGTAAGAACCACACAGAAGTCTCAAGTGAACAGGTGCAGAAAGAAATGAGCACCCTGTTTTTGGTGTTTCTCCTAAGCAAGTGTGTGAATACAGGGAAGGTTTTCTTTGGGCTTTGCCCACCTCATTCATTTTGGGTCCTTCTCCCCAACCTCTCCTGTGACCCAAACACCCCATCCTTCTTGATGGGTCTTAGTGGCCAGAACGTACTCACTGTTGGAGCAGTTCAGGTTGAGTAGAACTTCCTCAGGCCATGTCCTATCTACAGAAAGGACAAGGGGACAAGAGCAAGCTTGGAAATCATGACAACTGTACACAAAGGCACTTCTGATGAAACTGACCATCATGCTGTTAATGTAACAAGCCATCGGAAGTCAGAATAGTGTGTACCCATAGGTGGCTGGTCACTGGAAGGGAGTTGGTGGATTTCTGAGTAATGGAAATTTTCTCTTACTCTACCCAGTGCTTGTTCCAAGGGTGCTTTCAGTTTGAGAAAACTCACTAGGTGCCACACCTTCAGTAATGTGCACTTGGGTATATGTAGAATACATTGATGAAATATTAAAATACAATGACCCTTGCAGTGACAGCACACAACATGTTGAAGAGATTCAAAATGTCTCAAAAAATAAATGTTGCTTGGATATTTTAAGAAAAATTAGAATATCATTTGACAATACTCTCAATCCAAATCCCTTGAAGCTATTCTTACACAGTTCATCCCTGCTGGGAAACATTTTTTGAAAGGACTTCACCAGCCTCAAGTGAACTTTCATTGTTTGGGGTCTGTAAGGCACCTGCAGCAAGGAGCGGGAGAGCATCTTTAGCAGGGTCCTGAGAAGAGCCAAGCACTGCTGCATGAGGCCACCCTAACTAGGCCTTCAGTTGAGTGTGTTATGCAACCAGTTCCTCTTATTCAGTGTCTCATGCTTAGCAAGCATCCCTAGAGAAACAACTGAAATTATGTTCATTACTCCAGATTAAAAATGTTCTGATTTTGCATAATTCTTTGTGGAGTTCTAAGCTTTTTCAGTGGGATAATCCTTTCTAAGCTAAAAAGAAGATTGGTCAGTCTATTCCATAACCATAGCTGTGTTTTTTTATTTAGTGAAAAATGTTTGTAGTAACAATGTTTTCAGCCAATTGTATGTTGATATTAGTCGTATATCCATGACATACTTCGTAATACCTGAACATAATACTTCATAATGAACTTCATAATACCTGTCGATTTCATGGAATTTGATAATACCAAGAAGGAATCAAAAATCACTGAATGGGAGAAGTATCTGCTAACAATTGTGGAAAGACAAACAATGAAATATTCTCTTAAATATTTGTATATACATTAGATTTCAAAATTCACCAATAATCTGTATATTAGCTAAAATCAAAATATACTTTTTTATCAAATAAATTCTTTGTAGTTTTTAAAAACTGAACTTCTTTTGTTTTTCCTTAATCTGCTTCAAGATGAAAATATTGTAGCTTTCATATTTCATACAGACATCTCAAATATGAATTTTCCATTCAGAGAAACCTTGTCTTTTTCCTTTTGGGAGAATATCTCTGCTTCTAGTTCATGCCATTGTCTGTAATACACCTAAAACATTCTGTATTGTTAATCATCAGTTCCTCAGCAATCATGAAGAAAACATTTGTGGAAATGTAATGTCCGGCATTTGGACATAACTAAGTTCCTATTTTCTCCAACGAGCAGGAAAACATCAACTACTCTCCCAGAACAACCTTGGAAAAACATATAAGATGTCAACATTAGTTTTAAATCACTTGTTAAAATGATACCTAGACATAAGATGAAGTCATTCACATCTGTAGAAGAAAAAAACAATAAATAATAATATCTTATTTCAATTTTCTGAGGGTTTTTTTCCCTTATTTTTACTTCAGTTACTAAACTAGCCAGTTAAAAATTACCTCAATATCCTCACACAAGAGCGTCACTTGCCTGGGTCACAGGATGCACATGAAACAAAGCTAGGCCGGGGTGCAAAGGAAAAGAAGAAATCTGCAACATTTCACATCCATAAGCACAGATGGAAAGAGTGAGAGAAAAGACCCTACCATGCTTACAAAATGCACTGAAGAAAAGAATATGTAGCGCGCTATGCATATGCAAAGTTATTTAATGCTTAGTAATCTCTAGCTCTTAGCACAGAATTTGTTTTTCCCTCTTTTAACAATCACAGCACCACATTGTAATTGTGAATGAGTCTTTATATTATCAAATATGGGTTTTCCCTTTTATGTTGAATTATATCAGGTAATTGGAATTGTGACAGGAAAAGTATACTTCTGTCTTTTATCCATGTAACACAATGGTTCTCAGGCAGGGATGACTGTGTCTTCCAGGAGACAATGGCCAATGTGAGAAGACAGTTTTTGTTGACCCATCTTAAGAAAGAGGAACTGCTACTGGCATTTATTGGGTTTTTATTTATTTATTTTATTTTATTTATTTTAAACATCCTTCAAGGTACAAGAAAGCCTCTGTTTTTGGAGACTCCACCCTTGGACAAGACTCTTATAGATAGGAAGCCTCTGAGAAGAAGAATTTGGGATATCATACCACTCCATATAAGAAATAACCACAAGGGATTTATGGGGTCCCCAGAACCACGTAGGAAAAGTGCCAAGAGAGGAAATCAGTGAATGTGTGCTCCATCTCAGAGCACAAAGAGCTCTGCTATAACTAGCAAGTTAAAAATGTTACTGAGACATTAAAAATGACTTATTCAAATTAAAGAGAGCTATCCAGATGTGGTGGTGCTCACCTGCAATCCCAGCTACTTCAGAGGCTGAAGCAGGAGAACTGCAAGTTCAAGGCCAGCCTGCACAACTTAGAGAGGCCCTATCCCAATATAAAAGGTGAAGAAAAAAAAAGACTTGGGGAGGTAGCTCAGTGGTAGAGTACTTGCCTATCCTGTCTAAGGCCCTAAGTTCATTGACCAGCAACACATACACACACACACACACACAAACATTAAAACCTCAAAAAATCTTCTGAATACTGGTAAAAGATTTCCTCTGATGTAAGCTGTAGGATTTAAAAGTGATCCCCACTCCACCTCCCACCAAAAATCCCCAAGAAATTGTAGGCATGGTAAGCATTGTAGCAGGCAGGAGCTACAGTGTTCAAGGGAGCCAACACTGCAGGTCGTGAGTCTTCCCCACTGCTACCTAAGCTCTCAGTGACTAGGCTCTGTTTTCTGACCGCAGATCCTCATCTTCAGGAGAGGAGAATATAAACCAGGTTCCTGCCTTGTTTGGTTATAGGCTCAGAAATGCTGGTAGTGACTCAAGTTAACTAGAACGACAACCTTGGAACACACCCACAGCAGTTAGAAGATGAGCCCATGAACCAGTAACCATGAACCATGGCTGTTTCAGTACTGAGTCATCCTAACATGGCTGAACCATAAAGAGTCAAATTTCACAAGTTAATTTTCTCTATGAGAAATAAAAAATTGAATGCGTTTATTGTCAGGACCGCATGGGCTGCCATAACTATTTGAGTTATCTGAAACTGAATAAAGAATTTGCACAGGGTGGCATACAAAGAACTGTGTTTTATGGGTCATTGCAACTTGTGTTCTTACGGAAACTCATTTTTCAAACACATCTTTGGTTTAGCAGGCATTTATTTTTGACAGATGTTTCAATGTTTATAATGCATAGCATTTCTAGAAACCATATTTTAAATGAATATAAATAAAGTGTAAGCTTTTGCATTTGGATAGAAAACATTTAATGTCAGTGGGATATTCACTAAATAAGCAGGTAAAAATGAGAATGAATGTTTATTAAGTGGTGTCAAACAAACAAGGCAAACAGAGAAATTCTGTTCCTTATATTCATCTCCGAAGAAATTGTAGTAAGTATTAATTCAGAATCTAAGTATCCAGATGTCTTAAGCTGTTTACAGTCAATGCCTCAGAGTTTGGACCGTAAACCCAGCACTGTGGGGCTCCAGGTCCAATATGGATGAAATTTGAACCTGTCTGACCTCATAGTTTTACAAGTGCTCAAGAGGAGGCCCCATAGAGACCAGCACTCCCTCACCCCATGGCCATGGGTGCGAGATGTCAGCTGGAAAGAAGAAATGGCTGAGGAAGATGGACTGCCATCAGAGTAGAGCTCAATAGAAAAGGGACAGACAGAACAAAGAAGGAAAAGGAAAGATACTCTGTTGGGAGCACAGGAGAATCAGTCAGCCTTCCTAGGAAGGCTCCTGTAGATTGGCAAGAGGAAAGTCTCATTCCAGGATTGAAACGATCAAACATGAGACACTCCAGAAAGAGAAAGCCAAGCAGAAATGTCCTATCAGGGGGTCTGAAGGCCATGGTTATGTCACATAAAGTTAGATCTCGTATATGTATTTTTCTCATAAGTACACACATAGAGATATGTATACACATATCTGTATGTGTTCATATGAATATATATATATACAATAAAACCCATATACAACTGCCTCCCTACATGTATATAGATACATGCACATAATATATGCCCATGCCTGGAGGTGTACACACCTGCACATAGATACATGAATACATACAGCCACTCCTTCCCCCTCAACTTACTATATTCTGATAAACTCGTCATAAGTTGAAAATATCATAAGTCAAAAAGCATTTAATTCCCCCAAGCTCCTGAACACCAAAGCTCAGTATAACAGAACACTGTCCAGTATCAGTTATTCTTTCCCTTCATGACTGTGTAGCTGACTAGGAGCTGCAACTTGCTGCAACTGCCCAACTTCACAAGACACTTTTGTACCATATGTCACTAGCCTGGGAAAAGATCAAAATTCAAAGTACAGTTTCTACTGAATTTGTTTTGCTTTTGTATCACTGTAAAGTAAAAAAAAAAAATTTAATTCCAACATTGGAAAGCATGGACTATGTATGCATCGAAATCCTTGGAACTCAAGTTCATAGGAGAGCTCTTTGAGAATGGAACTTCAAGTCATGGGCTTGTCAACAACTGGTTTTCTAGTCATATTCACAGAAAAGAATAATTTGGCTAAGATTTAAGAACTCTGCCTTGGAGCTTTATATTTGCTACCTGAAATCTTGCAAAGTTTTCCAAGGTTTCTAAGCATGCTGGTATTCTTTGGGTAAGTGACAAAACAAGCAGAGACTGGCCTATCATCATGTATTTTTACTTTTCTATATTCTGTTCTAGCGATAAAAGTAGAAAAGGATTTAGGAGATGCCATGTTAACATTTGCATTAATTCACACTTTCTTTGGAAGTTTAATCCTACCAGTCAGGAAATGTGAAACTTAAGGTTCTTTCATTTATGTAAATTTGCGTGCCTTTAATTGGCTGCATTTTTAATTACTAAAGAGCAACTATTATTTTGACCCATTTTTACAAAATGGCAAAAAAAATTCCATTATAGTGTCTAATTGTCATGCCATTCATCAACTTTAAGCTCAAACTGACTATATAAGTATTGTTGAATGCAAAATATCATTTAAAAGATATGCATGCCCAATGATTTTGCAACTTAAAATACTAAATGAAATCATAGAACAATTGGAGTAAGCAGACTGGTAAGCCAGAAATCCTACAGGCTTTATAAATGCATGAATGTAGCCTCCAATTTATCTGCATCTTTCACTTCTCCATCTCTCACTGTTTCCCTCTCTTTTGGAAATCTCAAGGATGATTATTACCTCTCCCAGAGAAGAAGCAAGTGAAAAAGAAAAGACATGAATTTCAAATCACCTTGTTGCTTTCTAATAGACCCTTCAAAAGATTTGTTGGAGAAAAAGTCAAAATTAGTGGCCAAAATAAGGTTTGAGAAATATGTTACATTTTATTTATTCACGCTCTTACTCACATGCTAACCCATTAGTACTTATAATTGAAAGTTTGCTTCATTTATCATAGCACACAAGGCAAATTCCGTCATTTTAAGTCAAGACCACAAAAAGCAGGACTTTAAATTGCTGCAAGAGGGACAATTACAGAAGTAAACTGAATGACTTCAAGGAAAACAAAAGCACTAGTTATCAAAAGAAGCTGTAGAATCTTCCCTTCTGAAAATTCTTAAGAATCAGATAAATACCTCTTCACTGCTTAGACACAGAAAAATCAACCTAAGGTCCTATGCGCTGTAGTTTTATATTAGTTTACCTTTTACATGTGCAGTCTATGAATTATTTCCAAAACCAGGGGAAAAGTAGTATGTCTTAATTTGCAATATACAACTCAGAAATCCCCGGTCCTCCTCAAACTGATTAGAAGATTTGGTTGCATTGCCGCCCAAGCCAAATATAAAATTATCCCCATCTCTGCATTCCTAGAATAGTAATAGTAATGTCAATATACCTAGACAAATCATGAACGATCTCTAGGTTTGTTTATTCTGGTTTGTGAATCAGACAAATCATGTGCGTATCTCAACAACAGGCCATTTCCAGAGATGCTGATCATTGCCCTTGACTCCACTGGGTTCCTTTAACAGGAGCTGCTAGAACCTGAATATCCTGCAGAAATGTCCTACCCCTCGAGGCCAAGATTAGTTTTGCACAGATTTTCAGAAAGTGCTATGTGTGTTAACCTAGAGTTTAGTAGTTAGAAAGACAGCAAACTCAAGTACGGATTAAATCTAAAAAGAACTGCAGGGTCCCAAGCGCTAATTGCTGATGTAGCTCTTAGAGATTAGGCTGTATGAATCCATACTCACTGTAGTTATAGACAGAGAATTGTTATTTTTACCCCCCAGAAGACTAGGCTTCAAATCAAATTGCGTAAGAAAATTGAGGTTATGTCTACAGGGTAGGAATGTTTAGCTTTAACACTCATCTGCATATCACAAGGTCCCACATGCTGTTTGACCACATGGTAAACCATTACTATGAATAGCCAGCATCTGCATTTCCTGGGGGAAATTATAGGGGCTCAATTCAATATTCCTAACTAATCAAACATTTATTGAATACCTGTTGCTGGGACCCATTGCCTGTGGACACAGGAAGGTCCTTTTGTGCTTCACTAGGGGAAATTCGAGGCACTAGGAGACACTGACCCAGTCTTGGGGAACCAGGAAGTTTACTGGGTGAAAGTGGCATCGAAATGGAGACCTGCCAGGAGATCAGGAAGTTATCAGGTAGAAAGGAAAAATGAGAGTATTTCAGGAAACAAAAATAGTTTGTGCAGAGGCTTGCACATGTGGAAGAACATGTGCTCATGGAATTTCACGTGACCTCCTATGGCTGGGGAGAGAGAACAGCAGGATGCAGCTAGTGGGGGAAGCAGGGGCCAGCTGTGGAAGGACCTTTAATTGTGTGCCAAGGAACTGACACTCATCCAAAGGTCTACAGAAAGGCATTGGCTGTTTTTAAACAGAGATGTGATCCGTTTCATACTTTAGAAAGATAATTCTCAACACTGATTGTAGAGAAATGAGGCTGGAGCCCTTGGTAAAAGTGCAGCAAGAGGCACAAAAACAAAAGAAAATTTAAAAGTGAATTTAAATCAGTGATATACAATCTCAAAGTCCTTAGCTCTTCTCAAACTCTGATGATAAAAGTTGGTTACATTCCCACTAAAGTCCAATGTACAGTGACCTCAATCTCTATATTTCCAGAATAGTAATGGGAGCCCCTTCTCTAAACACACACACACTCATGAAAACTTCTTATATCACTATTAAATTATTTTTTAAAAATACAATAATTCCATGAAGGAGGTAAATTTTGAATTGGATTAAAGAAAGGCTGTTCAGGACTAACAGAGCATGAATAAATTTAAGGACACAGGAAATTGCAAGGTCCAAATATGTTAAGATCACAGTAGTAGAGATGCCTGAGTGAAAGTGTGGGCCTTCAGAAGGAATTTGGTACACAGTGAGGCTACAAGAGTAATTTGAGATGACATCAGAGAAAATCTCACATAGTAGACTGATTAATTTATCCTCATAGTATTGCATGCTCCTGGAAGGGTCTTGACATATCAAGTTTTAGAAAGAGTGAAGTGGATGTTATTTTGCTTCTGTAGACGGAGCTGTGAGCCTTTCAATGGTAGAGATCATCTCTCATATTTGAATTTTCTGAACCTTACACAGCATACGTTTGGCAGGTCCTCAAATTTGTTTAATATTTATATAAAAGTGCTTGGAAGGACCAGTAGCTGGAAGAATGAATGGGTAGAAGGACTAATAAACAGATAAATCTTTGCATCCATAATAGTACATGAACTTTGGATGAAGTAATTGATCTGACCAAGTGAAAACCTAAGAATTCTGTAAAATAGGCAATAGGCCCTGCAGGAGTTAATGGAGAAAATAATCTGTCTCTTTCCTAAGGAGCTCTCCATCTTGGATCCATGACTCTTGAAATTGTATCCTCTAGCCCAAGTGCCCATCAACTGGAAGCTGGATAAAGAAGATGTGGTTTTTTTATAAAATGCAGTACTACTCAGCCATAAAGAATGAGAAACTAGAGTCATTTATAGCTAAATGGATGCATATTGAGGCCATACTCTTAAGTGAAATAAATAGGACACATGTGTAAATACCGAATAGTTTCTCTATTCTCATGTGAGAAACTGAAAGTGTAAATAAGGATTAAAAGGATTAATAACTAATAATTGATACTTTTAAATAGAAAAAGGTCCAAAGGGATAGAGGTGGTGGGAGGAGATGGGGAAAGGAAAGAATGGAAAGGAAAAATTATGAGAAAAGAAAAAAAATGGAAACAAAATCTATCTAAATAGGGAAGGGTGGAGGGGTGAAGGGCGCACAGGTAATGGGGGAAAAAATAAGAACCAAGATACATCATGTACAGGTACAAGCACCCAATGGTAAATGTAAACGTATTGTATACCCACAATGTACCAATAAAAGAATTTAAGCAAAAAAAAAAAAAAAAGAAATTGTATCCTCTAAAACTCTGCCATGTGAACTCCCCATTGACATATTGTTTTCTTCAAAGATGTCTTCAAAATCTCAAACTTTTATAACTGTGGATTCCCATTTTCCACGAAGATTAAGACAAAGGACTTCCCTTTCTTGGAATCATGTACAAAACCTTGGGACAGAAATACAAGCATATTTTACAGGGCAACCACATGTTTTTCCAGAAATCAACACCCCTTCTCACACCTAAAATAAAACTCTTAAAACCAGTTCCTTAATTAGAAAGAATAAGTTGCTTTCTTGATTAATTGCACACTGCAGGAAAAAAGACTATGTAGGAGGTAATAATTTATGGTAGCAATTTGAGGTGATTTTGTCATAAACTTTCCATGGTTTCACATTGTAGATTTTGGCAAACATGATACTTTGTCAAAAAGGGAGGAGGTTTGAGGAAGTAAAATAAATATTTAAGCCCAGAGAGATCACTCCAACAAATGTTCATCCTTAGATCATGTGTTCTTCATTTCGTGATACATGTTATAAACAACAGCCTCACTTTAGTTCTCGCATTGCTCAATACTTTAAAATTCAACAAATATGTTAGTGCATACACACACACATATACATATTGCAATGTAGCTTGCATTCACAGACAACACTGCTAATGGATTCATTTGCCATACATGTGAGTAAGGTTAAAAATCTCAGAGAGAAACTAACAATCTTTCCACATGGGAGGACTCTCCTATTTTTGTAGCTTTAGAAACCACTTTAGAACAAATCATTTCTTATGACTGTCTCTGCTCAATGGGTTACTGATGTCTTTTCTCTAAAACAGCTACATGGATTAATTCACTGCCAAGTGGATCTTTTGGCTGCTGATATAACCAGAATATCTTAACAATATAGCAAGACTTTAAATTGTATTTCACAATGTCAAGTTAACATTTCTTCTCCTGGAACCTGCAGTCATCTCTGGTTCCAGTTTTCCAGACAGCTGCTGAAGTTTTTCTTTCTTTTAGTAAGGAGTAATACACAGTGTCAGGCATGGTTAATAAATACTGATCCAAGGTTAAGTTTAACAGTTTATGGAAAAGCAAACAAATAAACCAAAAATGCGCACAGAGAATATTGTAAGTTTTCCAAAATGCTACAGTATGTAAACAACTGAATCACTTTTTATGGAGGTCAGCTCACGAGATCCGCCTTCTCAAGAATTTTAAATATACAATATATTTGGTTAACAAGGTGCAAAATGTTAAGATCTTTAAAATTTACTTTTCATCCATAACTGCAACTTTATACATGTTCAGTAGCAACTTCCCATTTATCCCTACTCCCAACCCCTGCAAACCACCATTCTGTTCTCTGCTTCTATGAATTCAACTTTTTAAGATATCTCATGAAAGTGGAATCTTGCAATACCTGTTCTTTGGCTGGCTTATTTCATTTAGCATAATCTTCTCAAGGTTCATCCATGTTGTCACATATAGTAATGTTTCCTTCTCTTTTAAGCTTGAAAAATATTCCATTTTTATATAGAACATTTCTTTTATCCATTCACCCTTCAACCTAAACATCTACATAATATTGTGGCAATGTACATAGGAGTGCAGACATGTCTTTGAGATCCTGATTTCCATTCACTTGAATACATATCCAGAAGTAGGATTGCTGGAATCTGAGATATTTCTATTTTTAATGTTTTGCGGAAACTCCATATATTCCAGCAGTTTGCAACCCTTGTCATTTCTACAGTCAATGAAACTGAGTTCCAATTTCTCTACCACCTTACCAACCTTTGTTATACTTTCATTTTTGAAATAGCTATTCTAACAGGAGTGAGATGATATATCATTGTGAATTTAATTTGAATTTCCTTAATAATGGTGTTGAGCACTTTTTCATATGACTATTGACTTTTTAAAATAAATATTTTTTCAACTCTTTGACCATTTTTAACTGGATTTTTTTTTTGCTGTGATATGTAGGAATTTTTAAATCTATTTTAGATATTAATCTCTTCACAAGTATGTGGGTTGCTGTTTTTCTCTCCTATTATAAATTCGCCTTTTCACTCTGGTGATAATTCCCTTTGCTGTTAAGAAGTTTTAGTTTAATCGAGTCACCTTGACTATTTTTTATTTTGTTGCCTATGATTTTGATATCATATCCAATATATTATTTCTAAGACCATTGTCCTGAAGGTTTCCCCATTTTCTTCTATATACTAGCAACTTCAAATGTTGTACTTAAGTCTTTAGATCATTTTTAATTGATTTTTGATTTTGTGATATAAGATAAGGTACTGTTTTGTGATATAAGATAAGGTCATGTAGGTACTGTTTTCCTAATACCAATTCATTTTGTGTACTTGGATCTTTGCCAAAGATCAGTGGACAATACATGTAGGGTTTATTTCTAAGCTATTTGGTTTTATTAGTCAATGTTTCTCATTTCACCAGTGGCATACTGTCTTAATTGCCATAGTTTTGTAACATATTTTGAAATTAAGGAGTGTGCTACTTCTCAGATTTTTTTCCCTTTCGAGGTTGTTTTAGTTATGTGGAATACTTCATGAGTCTATATGAATTTTATGGTTGTTTTCTATTTATGTGAAAAATATAAGTGGGATTTTCATAGGGATTACATTGAATCTGTACCTCTCTTTAGGTAGTATAGATATTATAACAAAATAAATTCTTCTAATCTATGAACACAGAATGTCTTTATTTGTATCTTCTTTAATATCTTTCATTAGTGTATCTTAGTTTTCTCTATACAAGTCTTTCACCTTCTTAACTTTATTTGTAAATATTTTGTTCTTTTTTATTCTACTGTAAATGAGATTTTTTTATTTCCCTTTCCCTTTCCTATGTATTTGTTAATATATACAAATGCAACTGATTATTTTGTATGCTGATTTTGTATCCTATAATTGCTTAATTTTTCTTGCTAATTTTAACAGCTTTTGTTTGTGTTTTTCTTTTGATTTGGGGGTTTTGTTTAGTTTTTGTGGAATCATTAGGGTTTTCTGCATATAGAATCATTAGTCTGCAAGCAGGAATAATTATACTTGTTCCTGTCCTAGTCAGGTTCCTACTTTCATTTTTCTCTCTTAATTAGCATAGCGAGGACTTCCAATATTTTACACAATAGAAGGGATGGGAGTGGGGCTATTTTGACTTCTTGTTCCTATCTTACAGGAAAAGCTTTCCAGTTTTCATCCTTGAATACCATGTACATTAGGAGATTTTCACACATAGCCTTTAGAATGCTGGCGTAACTCCTTTCTATTCTTACTTGGTTGAGAGTTTTTGTCATAAAATGGCATTGAATTTTGTCAAATATTTTTTTCTGCATATTGAGATTATTATATGATGTTTATTCTTCTCTTTCCTATAGTACAGCACATTACTTTCTATCTGTTGGATCATCTTTGTAACCTAGGGATAATTCCCACTTCCTCATGGTATGTATCCTTACAATGCACTATTGAGTTCAGTATGCTGGTATTTTATTGAGAATTTTTGCATTTTTGTTCATCAGGTATATTGGCTTATAAGGTCTCTTCTCTGTACTGTCTTTGTCTGGCTTTGGTACTTGGGTAGTGTTGGTTTTATATAATATGTTTGGAGTTATTTCTTCCTCTTTAGCTTTTGAAAGAGTTTGGCAAAGAGTGGTATTTGTTCCTCCTTAAAAGTTTGGTGGAATTCACAAGGGAAGCAAAAAATAAAGTAGACTTTTTTTGTTGTTGCTGCTGGAAAGTTTTTGTCCCTAATTAGTTATTGGTCTCTTTCAATTTTCTCTTTTCTGCTTAGTCTTGGTAGGTTGTATATTTCTATTTTTTTCAATTCTAGGTTATAGAGTTTTTTGGCATATAATTGTTTATAGTTATATTTTTTTATTCTTTTTACTTCTATGGCATCACTTGCATTCTTTTCTTTCATATCTGGTTTTTATTATTTGAGCCTTCACTCTCTTTTTGATAATGTAGCTAAAACTGTCAATTTTATTTATCTTTTCAAATACCAACTCTTCATTTTATTGATTTTTCTATTATCTCTTTTATTTCTACTATGGCTTTTATTTTTTCCATGCTTCTGCTAACTTAAACCTTAGTTTTCACTTCTATTTCTAGTTCCTTGAGATAAAAATTTAGGTTGTGCATTTGATATCTTTTTATTTTTAACACAGGTATTTATCATTACAAACTTCTCTCTCATTATTGCCTTTGCTACACCCAAAATGGTTTGGTGTGCTGTGTTTTCATTTTTATTTCTCTCAAGATATTTTCTAATTTTACTTTTGATTTCTTTATTGATGCATTAATTGCTCAGGAGTGAGCTATTTATAATTTGTGTTTATGAATTTTCCAATTTTACTTTTTTTTTAATTCTTTACTTTTCACTGTTTAATTGATGTAATTCTTTCTTGGTCAGAAAAGATATTTGATATGATATCAATCTTCTTAAGTTTTTTAAAACTTGTTTTATGGCCTTACATGTGATATGTCCTGGAGAATGTTCTATATGCACTACAAAGTAAAATAAACTAAACACATGTGTTTAAATATCATGTTGTTTCTCTTATGTTAGAAACCTGGAGTGTAAATAAGGTGCAAAATGAAGGGTAGGTATTGGGAAGTAGGAAGAATTTGTTCAAATGGTAAGGGGAACAATGGGAAGGGGAGGAGGAAAGAAAAAAGAGGTGTTTGTGTTTTGGTTTTTTTTAAAGAGAGAGGGGGCCTGGGATTTAGTGCAGTGGCACTGCACCTGCCTCGCAAGCACAAGGTCCTGAGTTTGATCCCCTGTACCAAAAAAAATAAAATAAAATAAGAGAGAGAACAGAAGGGAAAAAATGGAAACAGAGCTTCTGTAAATGGGGATATGAAGAAGGGTTAAAGGGAGGAATGGAGCATGGGAAAAAATAACAATTAAGATATATTATGTGCAGATACAAATTCCCTGATAATGAAATGTAATCATTGTGTTTGGCAAATATGTACTAATAAAAATAAAGATAAAAAGATAAATGGCCGGGGATTTAGCTCGGTGGTTCCGCCGCCTGCCTTGCCAGCACAAGGACCCAAGTTTGATCCTCAGTACCAAAAAAAAAAAAAGAAAGATACATACATACATACATACATATTTTTTAAAAATCTGTTGCCATTGAGTGGAATGCTCTGTATGTATTTGTTATGTTCAATTGTTCTATCCTATTGTTGACTATTCCCTTACTGATTTTGTTTTTCTTTCTGAATATGCTAGCCACTATTTAACATTATTATATCTTCATACAGAATTGGCCATTTTTTCATTATATGATGTCAATCTTATCTCTTGCTATCTTTTTTCAAGTAACATCTATTTTTTTTCTGACATAAGTGCCATTACTTATATCCTGTTCTCTTTATATTACCATTTTCATGAAGTATCTTTTTCTAACCTTCAGTTTTAGTTTATATGTATTTTTAAAGCTAAAGTGAATCTCTTTTAAACAGCACATACTACTTCAACCTTGGTGTTGTTGTTGCTTCTTATCCATTGAACCACTCTGGGCCTTTTAATTAAGTCAAACTATTTACATTTAAAGTAATTATTGATAGAAACATACTTTACTGTTGCCATTTTATTAATTTTTTTATCTGTCTTGTAATTCTTTTAATCTTCTCTTGCTTTCCTCCTTTGTTTTTTATTTATTTATTATTGGTATAATTTGATTCTTTTTTCTTTTTATATCTTTTATATGTATTTTCTTTATGATTACCATAAGATTTATAGGAAACACTATACAGTAATTATAATCTATTTTAAACTGATAACAAATTAACTTTGATAGCATACAAAAATCTATACTTTTACTTGTCATATATATACATACATTTTATGTTATTATTCCCCAAATTTACATCTTTTATGTTGTGTATCAATTAACATATAGTTATAATTATTTTAATGTGTTTGTTTTTAACTTTAATATCAGATAAAATGACTCACCCAGTACTGTTGAGTTGGTACAATATTCTCCATTTCTATATACAGTAAATCTTGGGTTACAAGTAACTTGTTCTGCAGGTGTCCATGAGACAAGCAAACATTTCTAATAAACTTTAATTTGATAAATGAATGATGTTTTCCAATACAAGCAGCACACAAAGCTGAAAGTCACATGATCACAAGTGAGCAAATGAGTCCTCTCTCTCTCTCTCTCTTTCTCTCTCTTTCTCTCCCTTGCTACAGGATTATGGCTGATCATTTCCCAACAGCAAGAGCTTATGGAAGAAACATTTTCTGCAGAGAAGAAGAAAAAAGCACAGAAATTCCTCGCTTCAAATGAGATTAGAGAAATATGTAAAATGTGGGAAACAGTGCAAAATTTTGTAGAAAAGTACCATCCAAATAAGGCTGTAGCAGTGCATGCAATGAATTGGTTTAACAATGCAAAGCCACATTTCTACAAAATCCTCAAAAGGAGGCAAAAGCAAGTGTCACCGGATAGGTTCATTGTTAAAGTTGCACAAAAAGAAAAAGATTCCACTCATCCAACACAAGTAACAGACTCACTGAGAGAGAAATTGGGGAAATAATTCCTTTCACAATAGCACCCCAAAACACGAAATATCTAGGAATTAAATGAAGGAAGTAACAGAACTCTACCTTAAAAATTACAGCACTCTGAAAAAAGAGATTGAAGAGGATATCAGAAAACGGAAAGACATCCCTTGCTCCTGGGTAGGAAGAACAAATACAGTAAAAATGGCCATACTTCCAAAGCTGCTATATAGATTTAATGCAATCTCGATTGAAATCCCAACAGTATATTTCACAGAACTAGAGAAAACAATCCAAAAATTCATTTGGAACCAGAAGAGACCTAGAATAGCAAAAGCAATTCTAGGCAACAGAGACATGACAGAGGTTTCACAATCCCCAACGTAAAACTATACTAAAAAAAAAAAAAAAACAAAAAACAAAACTATACTACAAAGCCACTGTGATAAAAACAGCATGGTACTGGCAAAGAAACAGACCTGAGGATCAATGGACTAAATTAGAAGATGCAGACACAACTCCAGACATACTCAGCCACCTCATCTTTGACAAAGGAGCCACCCTCACTGGAGGAAAGATAGCCTCTTTAATAAATGGTGTTGGAAAAACTGGATTTTAACCTGCCACAGATTAAAACTAGACATGTATCTTTCACCATGCATTAAACTAAAATCAAAGTGGATCAAAGATCTAAATATTAAAACAGAAACACTAAACCTGGTGGAAGATAAATTTGGTAGAACTCCTGAAGACACTGGTATACAAAGACTTTATGAACAAAACCTCAGTAGTGTGGGAACTAGCACAGAAAATCAACAACTGGGATCTTGTCTTATTAAAAAGCTTCTGCACCACAAGAGAAACCACCAACAGAGCTAAGAGACAACCTACAATGTGGGAAAAAAATTTTACTTGCTATTCCTCGACAAAAGACTATTATCTAGAATATATAAAGAACTTTAAAAATCAGACCCTCCAAATTTAAAGACCCAATTCAAAAATGGGCATCTGAAATGAACAGACATTTCTCAGACAAAGAAGTAAAAGCAGCAAATAAACATATGAAAAAATGTTCAATATCACTGGTCATTCGAGAGATGCAGATAAAAACAGCACTGAAATTCCATCTCTAGAAAGAATGGCTGCTATCAAGAAATCAATCAAAAACAAATGCTGGCAGGGCTGTGGCGAGAAAGGAACCCTTCTCCATTGTTGGTGGGAGTGCAGACTGGTGCAACCACTGTGGAATTCAGTATGGAGATACCTGAAAGAACTAGGCTTAGAGGTCCCATTTGACCCAGCTATTCCCCTGCTGGGTATCTTCCCCAAAGAATTAAAAGAATCATACCACAGTGACATATGTGCACCCATGTTTATAGCGGCACAGTTTGTAATAGCTAAAGCTTAGAAACGGCCCAAGTGCCCATCAACTGGAGACTGGATAAAGAAGATGTGGGTTTTTTCATAAAATAGAGTACTACTCAGCCACAAAGAATGAGAAACTAGTCATTTATAGCTAAATGGATGCACATTGAGGCCATACTCTTAAGTGAAATAAATAGGACACACATGTGTGAGAAACTCAAAGGAAAAATAAGATATATATGTATAATAGATATTTATGTTATATATAGATATATATCAAAATATACAGTAGATAATGTGAAACAGAAAAGTTCTAAAGGGGAAGGGGAAGTGGGAGTAGTAGGGGAAAGGAAAGAAGGGAAAGGAAAAATTATGAGAAAAGGAAAAAATGGAAACAAAACCTTTCTAAATAGGGAGGGGTGGGGGGTGAAGGGAGGACAGAGAAATGGGGAAAAAATAAGAACCAAGATACATCATGTACAGGTACAAGCACCCAATGATGAGTGTCATTATATTGAATATCTAAAATGTACCAATAACCTTAATGAGAAAAAAAAAGATGCCACTGAGCCAATAGAAAGCAGTGATTCCATTAGCGATAGTGAAAGTCATTCTACACAATAACGCTCCTCTCTTCCCCCTCACCCCAGCCACAAAGGTTTTCAAAGGTAAGGGCAGGTTAATTTATTTTTCTGTATATTTTGTATTTTCTTTATTATTTTATATTACAATATTGTAATCATCTTATATGAATTTGGGGGGTTGAGGAACAAATCATCTGAGTTTCCATTATTTCTTACGGGGAAATTTGCTTTGATATACAAGTACTTTGGATTATAAGCAGGTGTCTGGAATGAATTATGCTCAGAAACCAAGATTTTACTGTATTGTATTTTACCAGTATGTTTTATACTTTTATAAAATTTTATATTTCCATTGAGCACCTTTTCATTTCAACTTGAGGAACTCACTTTAGCATCTTTTCTAAGGCATGTCAGGTGACCACCTGACCACAGCTTCTGTTTGTCTGGGAAAGTCTATCTCTTCTTCGTTTTTGAAGAACAATTTTGGTGAGTATAGTATTCTTTGTAGCCATTGTTTCTGTCTTTACTTTGAATACATGATACACCACCAGCAAACTGCAAAATTTCTGCTGTTAAATTCATTAATATTTTAATGGGATTCCCTTATTCATGAAAAGTCATTTTTTTTCTTGTTGCTCTCAAATTCTCTTTTTCTTTGACTTCATACCATTTGCTGAAATGTGTCTCCACGTTGATTTCTCTGGCTTTATGTTAGTTAAGATCTGGCCAGTTTTCTAAACCTGCATACCCTTTTCTTTCCCCAGATTTGGGAAGTTTGGGACCATTATTTCTTAGAATCAGTGGTTTTTTTCTCCTTTCTCTCCATCTTTCCCCTCCTAGGACTTGATTGGTCTACTTGGTGGTATTTCACACAGACCTGAAATTTTCTTTACTCTTTTCATTGCTCTTTTTTTCTTTTTGCTCCTCTAAGTCCCAAGACCTTGCCTTTGAGTTCTCTAATTCTTTCCTCTGTTTGAAATAGTCTGCTATTAAACTCCACTAGTGAAATTCTCCATTCAGTTATTATAGCCTTCAGATATGAGATTTCTGATTGTTCTTTTTTATAATTTCCTGTATTTGTTGAAATTCTCATTCTTTCCATGCATTGTTCCCTTGATCTTGTTGAGCATCTTTATGGAGAATGTTTTGAATTCTCTAGCAGGGAAATACTCTCTCTCCATTGCACTAGTGTCTATTTCTGGAGCTTTACCTTGTTCTTTAAAAACTACCACCTTTATTGGTCTTTATAAATCGAGGATAAGGTGAGGGACCTCACTAATCAACTTGAACAGAGATTCCCAGAGCCTGTTGAAACTGCAGGATAGCCCAAATCCACCATTTAGGTTCTCCTTAGCCCCCAGGGCATGCTGTATGTCAAGCCCTTTTAGCATTCTAGACAATCCAGAGAGGAGGCAGGTTCTAGTTATAGTCTCCAGAAAAACTGGAACTTTGAAACAGTCCCACTATTCCGCATCCCAGGCAAAGGCTGGAGTCTGAGAGTTTTGCACACTTTGTGCTGAGGAGTCAGGTGGAGGGGCTCTGGAGAGTCCCATTGTGCTTCTTTGTACTGCTATCTTTGATTTTAGTCATCCCATGTGTCTAGACTATGCCAAGTCCCGTTAGTACTCCAAGACAGGCGCCATTACTCTGGGAAGCCCCTTGAATAGGTAGACACCAAATCCAACTCTTTATCTTTCTGGGAAAAATTTAGGAAGTTTTTAGTTTCCCTCTGTTGCTATGACACTATACCAGGGGCAGGGTTTGTGATGTGATGGGGTCTCATTTTTTCCTACTAGCTTTAATGTGGCTATTTTGGGGCACACCTTTTGAGATCTCTCATTCTGTTCCCAAATTTGCCACAAGAGGAATTGATCTGTGCATGGTAAGTGGAATCAGTGTTTGTGTTTGTAGTGGGAAGGAGAGTCCAGGGCTTCCTATTGTCATCTGGCTAACATCACCCTAAAACATTAAACTTTACTCTGAAGTCCTAACCTTTCTTTTAAAAAAAAAAATAAATAAAAACCTTTCTATTTTTTCTATTTTTTTAAGTTAAAATAGATTTTCTTCTGTGAAATGATAATGGAAAAACAGAAAATATGTAATTCATGGAATTGTGTGAAGATTAATTAGGAAATTTATGTAAAAGTTGACAAAGTACCTGGCTAATGGCAAATGATTAATAAATGTTAGGTATCATAAAATCCAAATATCTAGAAATGACTAATGAAAATGAAATAGATTTAAAGGATGCTCAGAAAATTTGTGACCAAGAATTAACTGTTCTTTTGCTAAGTGATTGTAGTCATTTCAATTCTATAAGTTTGATTTTAGTTATTGAGCTAGATTAATACAAGAGATTGGTGGAGAACCAACATATTGCTACTATAATCCCCCATAATGTGGCTCTGAAAACTAAATAAATTTAAAAACAAAGTATTAAGACCAATGGGTGGCATAGAGTGGGTATATGCAATGTAAGTGTAAGTGTTTACAATTGTTGTGGTTACAGATATTGTATTTGAGTTGTTTACATTGCTTCTATGACACTGTAGGTCCTAGCCCTTGGTAATAATTTTCTAATTTTAAAAACATTTTTTTGCCAGGGCATAGGATGTCTGATAGATAGCCAATAGTAGATATAAGACTGAAAAACACTAAGATATAAAAAACAAAAATGTTAGTGGCATGTTTTACTTTATAAAATAATCAAGTAATTATTTTTTATAATTTTCCATAGAATTATATGGTTAACTATAACATCTTTTCACATAACACTCATAAATTTTACTGATTGTACTATTATAGAAGCCTACAGAAACTCTTTCATAATTAGCTTTGTACATGGATGTTTGCTTGAGATAGCTTTCAAAGTTTTAATTTTCTTAGATGATAAAGGAATAGTTGTCATCATAATTAGCTTGACCTTAGTTATATGAACAATACTGAGTATGACAGTTACTTCCTACTTGAAATAAGTGCTTCGTGCATTAATTATTAACTGCCTACTATGCACTAAATTATTGTGTCTCTACAACATTAGTCTCTACAGCATTCAAGTACGATGAGGAGAAAAATAAGTAACACAAATATTATAAAGCAGGATGTTAAATGAGAGTGATAGAGACCTTCCTGAAAGCTATGTGAACTGGCATGAAAGTATCAAAGTATGAGAACAGCCTTCCTGGGGGAGTCACATCTAAACTAAGGTGTAGGGATAAATAAACACAAGATAGCTACCCAATTCACATGTTCCACTTTTGCAGGTTTCCCCTCTCTATTGTCCTCCTTAGGTCTGTCATGGGTGTCCAGGCAAGACTTCCTGAGCACAATACAAATCCCTGTATTCCTCATAAAATTCTTAAATGCTTTCAAAATATTAAATATCTAAAATGTATTTTAAATATTAGTTTATGAACAAAAATGCTGAAATGAAATGATGGTATTTTCTCAATGGAAGATAGATATCGAGAAGTAAGGAGATCATGTTCAAATGGGAAGGGGGACAAGGAAGGGGGAAGGAGAGGGAAGAAGGGGAAAAGGGATTTTTAAGAAAGAGAATGGAGGGGAAATAATGGAAGGAAAGTGCTTGTAAAAGGGGAGGGGAAGGAGGGTTGAACGAAAGGGAAGGGAATGGGATGTTCAGGTACAAATTCCCTTTGATGACTATGATCATTATGTATGGCAAATACGTACTAATAAAAATAAATTTTTTAAAACTATCTAAATTTGTGTTTCCAAATTGCACTTCTTTTTTTTTTTTTTTTTTTCTGGTACCAGGGATCAAACTTGGGACTTGCACTTGTGAGGCAGGTGGCGGAACCACTGAGCTAAGTCCTCGGCCTAAAATTGCAATTCTAAGACTCCAAATAAAGTCCTGTTTACTTTTGAAAAAAAACCTGAAAGAACCAATTTTTATTTCCAAAGCAATGAAGAATGTCTTTCATATCAATTAAATTAACAAAAATAAAAGTGGGTAGAATTTTAAAAATCAGGGATATACATTTCCTATATTAATGAACATTATTTCCTTTGGGGATTATGACAATAAATTCTAAGAATCATGAAAATATTGCTAGTTTTTGGCTTTGTTTTTTTTTGGTACGCGGGATCAAACTCAGGACTTTACACTTGTGAGGCAGGCGCCAGAACCACTGAGCTAAATCCCCGGCCCAATATTGCTAGTTCTTGACCCAATAACTGCATTCCCAGGCATCTAAACTAATGAAATGACTTTTCTAAAACAAAAGGAAGAATGTTAGCTAGACAAAAACAGTCATCGCAAGAATGCTAAAATAATTTTGCTCTTAAAAATACAAATCAGGGTCAGAGGGCGGGCGCTCTGCCTCCAGGAACCTCTGTGGCCGGGGACGGGGCGGGGCGCGGAGGGGCAGGGCCGGCCTGCTGGATCCGAGGTGCCAAAGGCCTCCCAGGGCCTTAAGGTCTGGCCGTGTTTCAGAATCAAAACTTGGAAAAATAATTAGGAATGGCTGTGGAAGAACTCCAGTCCATAATAAAGAAATGTCAAATCTTAGAAGAGCATGACTTTAAAGAGGAAGATTTTGGCCTATTTCAGTTAGCAGGCCAAAAATGCATAGAAGAAGGCCACATAGATCAGTTATTAGAAATTATTCAAAATGAAAAGAATACGGTCATCATCAAAACCATGGGCTGGAACCTTGTTGACCCTGTTGTTCAGTGCCTTTTAAGGAATGATAAAGAAAATGATAAAAGAAAAAAATTTTCTAGTTCTTGATTTACTGGTAAAGTTATGTAACCCGAAGGAATTATTGTTGGGGTTGCTCAAACTGATTGAAGAGCCCGCTGGAAAACAGGTATCCCAAACAGTGATTCAGAAACTTCCTAACAAGGCATGTTCAGTTGGATTACCGTTATCTACCCTTTGGAGTCAACTGTTTCTTCTTCCTGTTCCTTACTCAAAAGATCAAATACAAGCAGATGACTATGGCCTTTGTCAGTGTTGCGAGGCCTTAATAGAGTTCAGTAAACCTTTTGTGGAAGAAGTCATTGATGATAAAGAAAGCAAGGAAAATGAAAACAAAAAATTAAAGGATGAATTACTGAAATTTTATTTTAAAAGCTTGAAATACCCTTTGCTGACAGCACAATTCCTTGAACAATCTGAAGAAGCAGGAAATGATCCCTTAAGGTGTTTTGCATCTGAAATACTAGGGTTTTTATCAGCAATTGGATACCCTTTTCCAAAAATTATTTTTAATCATGGAAGGAAAAAGAGGATATGGAATTACCTTGAATTTGAGGAAGAAGAAGAAAACAAACAATTAGCAGACTCTATGGCCTCTCTGGCATATCTAGTATTTGTTCAGGGCATCAAAATTGATCAGCTGCCAGTGGTTTTAAGCCCTTCATACATTTTGCAGTTTAATGTGGGGCATACTGAAGTCTTTTTGCAAAGAACAGAAGAGTCTGTTTTGTCCAAAGAATTGGAACTACTGAAGAATGGTTTATTGAGAATAGAAGATAACAGTCTACTTTACCAGTTCTTAGAAATCAAGAATTTCCTTACTTTACCTCAGAGCTTAGTCAAAGTAATGACACTTTGCCCAGTTGAGACATTGAGAATAAAAGGTTTAGCCATGCTTCAGTTGTGTATTAACAAGTTGGGTTCACAAGGCAAATATACATTATTTAGGTGCTTGTTGAATACAAGTAATCACTCAGGTGTGGTGGCCTTTGTTATTCAAAATATCAAAAATCAAATTGATATGTCGTTTAAGAAAACACCTGACAAATGGTTTACAGGACCACAGCTGATTTCTCTTTTAGATTTGATACTATTTCTCCCAAAGGGTGTTGAAACAGATTTACTACAAAACTCAGATAGGATCATGGCTGCATTAAATTTATTGAGGTATTTGGTTATCAAAGATAATGAAAATGACAATCAAACTGGATTACGGACAGAACTTGGAAAGATTGAGAAGAATTTCTTAAAGCCACTTCATACAGGACTTAATATGTCAGAAGCACACTATGAAGCAGAAATTAAAAATAGCCAAGAATATAACCAAGTAGTTCAAAAGTCTAAGGACCTTTGTTCTGTAACAGTAGGTAGAGAAGAGATCCCCAATATGCCTCCTGAAATGCAGCTTAAGGTCCTATATTCAGCTCTTTTCACATTTGATTTGATTGAAAGTGTTCTAGCTCGAGTAGAAGAACTCATTGAAATAAAAACAAAGTCTACCTCTGAAGAAAATGTTGGAATAAAGTAAAAGTTCTACTTCCTAAATAAAAATTAATAAAATACTGTATTTTCCATTTAAAAAAATACAAATCAGCATCCTAAAGACGAGTAAATTATGATATATTATCTAGAATGAAATAAGCTATTTAAATGTAGGAACGTGAAGGTCATAGAGATACAAAAAAAGTGTCTATAAATATAATGGGGAAAATGTACAATTCTACATAAAAAAGCAATGAGTTTACCAAATAATTAACAAAGGTTATGATATTAAGGTGAAATTATTGTGTTTGATATTGGGCAATGTTTATAATCAAATGTCAACTCAAAAGCAGTTACACAAACACACTCACACACACATACACACACACACACGCCTAAATGTAGCCCTATCATATACTGCAGTGGAACTTCACCGTTTTTACTTACCATCCCCCTTATCCCACATCTTACCCCATGTTATCCATGTTTACAAATCTGCCACAATACATTGTTTTTTTATTTTCCTCCATATTCTTAAAGTGTATACAGACATGTAGAATTGTGCATAACCCCTCAATTACCCATGTACATGTATGTAGAATTTTTATACTGTTTTACCAAAATATAATAAAAATATCTCCACGTCTCTGTATCTTCCATTTCTCAAATCCCTCCAGGTTGTTACCCTATTACTGGCTATTTATTGTGGTGGGATGTAGATTTATCAAAAATTTTATATCACTGACTAAATGTATATTTTTTTCAATTATATATTCTACAAATAATTCCCCAATAAACAACTTTCAGATATATCATTAAGTATTAGAACTTTTATTTATACAATGAAACTTTTCAGATATAATATCTTTGGTCAAAAGTATATTTAATTTTATTTTCTAAAAAGCTTGTGAAGCTGCTTTCTAAGCTGTTGTAGCAGTGCATCTTTCTATGGATTTTTTAACTGCTTTATTTTTTGGCAGTCTTGTGTGTAGAGTGATGTTCCATTTTTTTTGTAGCATGCATTTCCTTAGTTGTAGATTTGAGCATACTTCCCTTTGTCCATTGGATATTTACTTGAATTCATGGATTGACTTTTTTGTGAATTTTCTGATAACTTTGTTTTTATCATTGAAATATATATATGAGGTTATATGTATATATATAAAACCTCTGTTCACAAACGCACGGATGCTTCTGATTGTGAACAGGTGGGTTCATGAAGACAAGGGGTTGGCAGAATTTTGCTTCTGTTGGTGAACTCCACATTGAGTGACCAATACAACCACGGCCATTGTGCCCACATGAACGTGAATACAGCCATCTTCCCCAGAACTGTGGAACGAATTCAGTTCATTAAGCAAGCTATCCCTGTATAGTGCATAAATCTTTTTCTTGCATTTTGTTTTTTATTTATTTGGTTTGGGTATTTTTGGTACTGGGGATCGAACTCTTGTGAAGCCGGTGCGGTGCCACTGAGCTAAATAAATCCCTGACCCTAGTGCATAAAACTTAAATGCACAGCTGGATGGATTTTTGCATAAGCACACATCTCCCAAATCACCATGAAAAAATATCAGCAACTTCTTCGAAGCCTCCCTGCTGCTCCTTTGCAAATAAAACACATTGTGATTCCACCACACTCAAAGAGAGGTCACCTTCTGTCATCTCAGATTAACTTTGACTGTTCTTGAATTTCGTGTCATTTATACAGTAAATTCCTTACTGTCAACTTTCTAATTCACTGTTATATGTATGACAGTCAATTATATTATAGAAGATAGCAGTTATACAAACTTCATTACTCACATATATGAATGCTCTATAATTAATTATAAAGTTTAGTCTTTCGTGTTGCAGCTACTCTGAACAAAACTACTAAAATTATTACTTTATCTGTCTTTTAGAAGATGTATAACACTTCTCCTCTGAATGTATTTATAACAAGAATTGCTGAGCTGTAGAATAGATATAGGTTAGATACTGCAAATTTATTTTCCAAAGAGATTGTACTAATTTACACTCCCACCAGAATATATGACTCCCACGTGATGCAATTGACCATTCTGCTGTGTGTGTAATGGGATCTCATTTGATTTTAGTTTGCATTTCCTTGATAAGGAAGCATGTTGAGTATTTTTTCATAGCTTTATAGGTTTTGAGAAGACAATTTTATGAAGTTATCTATTCAAATATTTTTTCCATTCTATAATTGAGTTGTCTTTCTCTTAATGATTTGTAATGATTTTACTCTTTATATAGTCTTTGCTTGATGTAGTATTATGAATATATTCTCACAATCTGTGGCCTCTTTGCTCATGTTTTAAGTTTATCTTTTGAAGAACAGACATTCTTAATTTTAATGATGTTTAATCATCAATCTTTTATAGTGTTTTGGAAACTAATAAAACTACATGAACTACACTATGATAGTCTCTTGCTTTCTTCTGGAAGTTTTATTCTTTTGTCTTTCACACTTGGATCTTTGATCATGATGAACTAATATTGTATAAACAATCAAAAATTATCTTGCCCATATAGATATCTAATATCTCCAGCATGATGTATTGAAAGACCACCTTTGTCCCCTAAACTGCAGTCATATCCTTGTAATATGTGACCATATATGGGTAGAATTGTTTCTGCATTTATATTCTGTTGAATCTGATAAATTGCTGTCTTTGGGACAGTGACACATTGTCTTAATTACTGTACCTTTTTGATGAGTCTTACTATCTTGTAATGTGTAAATACATTCATTTTCTTTCCAAAAAGTATTGCCTTTACTTCTCTATATAACATATAAATTACATAACCCTTGCTGTGATTTGAAGTTTATTTATGAACATATATTTATTGTACCTATTAAGGGAATTGAGTGTGATATTTTAACATATAAAGTTATAAATCAAATCTGGCCTCCTTTTATATACACTCCTCCCAACTTCCCAAATTTTAATAATAACTATTCTACACTCAAACTGACTTTTTAAAACTTCTACATATGAGAAAAAGTACGGTACCTGTTATGTGTCTGGCTTATCTTAAAATAATGTCTTCCACTTGCTGCAAATGAAAGGATTTCATTATTCTTTACGATAGAGTAATCCATTAGGTATATATGCCATATTTTCTTTATCTCTACATAAACACCTTATTTGACTCCATATCTTGGCACTCATGAACACTGCCTCAGTAAACATGGGTGTACAGGTTTCTCTTTGGTATGTGTTATTTTATATATATTATATAAATATTGTATATTATATTTATAAATACATATTATATAAATATATAAAATATTATGTGCTATATATAATATATATTCTCCAAAGGAAATATATATATATATATATATATATATCCCTTCAAAGGTAGAATTATTGTACTTTATGTTAGATCTGTTTTTAGTTTTTGAGAACCCTCCACTAAGTTCTCCATAATGGTTGTATTACATTACCAGCAATAGCATATAAGAATTTCTCTCCACATCCTCACAAGCATTTGTTTTGTTTGTCTGATAACAGCCATTTTAACTGGGCTGAGATGATGTCTCATTATAGCTATTATTTGCACTTTCCTGATGGGTAATGCCATTGAGTATTTTCTCATATATGTATTGGCCTTTTGTATTTCATCTTTTGAGAAGTGTCTACTCAGGTCATTTGCCCATCATTTAATTGGATCACTTGTTTGTTCCTAATTTTTTTTATTCCTTGTATGTTCTGCTCATGAATCCTTTATGAGCTAAATAGGGGGCAATCTTCTCCCATTCTGTAGGTAGTCTCTTGACTGCTGATTCTTTCCTTTTCTGTGCATAAGCTTTTTTGTTTAGTATAATTTCAAGTGTAAACTTTTGCTTCAGTTTCTGTGTTTAGGGATTCTATCCAGAAAAATATAGCCTGTTCCCATATTTCAAAATACTCCCCTTAGGTTTTCTCCTGGAAATTTCAGAGTTTCAGGTCACAATTTAGATCTTTGATCCATTTTGAGTTGGTCTTTGCTCAGGGTGAGAGATACTGTTCAAATCCCAATCTTCTGCATATGGATCACCAGTTTTCCAGCACCGTACATTGAAAAGGGTTTCCTGTCTTCGATGTGTATTTGGCATTTTTATGAAGAAGTGGTTGGCTGTAGATAATTGTTATGCATCTGACTTATTTTACTTAATATAATGTGAGTTTATTCATGGGATCCCTATTTTGTTTCACTGAGCTAAGTGTCTATTTTCATGTCAGTTCTATGCTGAATGTTGTAATTGCTCTGCCCTATGTGTTGAAACCATCCTATGTGATGCTCACAGCTTTATTCCTTTTGCCCAAGATTGATTTGGCTACATTGATTTGAGAGGGTTTTCATATAAATTTTAAGATTGTTTTTCTGGTTGTCTGAAGAGTGCTGTGGTATTTTGATGGAGACTGCATTTAATCTATAGATTATTTTGAGTAGTACAAAAATTTTATTTTTTTACATTTTGTTTTTCTTAGTACCTGTTTGTGATACATAGTGATGACATTCAGCTTGGGGATTTGATACATATATGTAATCACAATTTGATCAGTTTTGCTTCTCTTACCCCTACTAACTCCCATTCCTCCTTCCCTAGATTCCATGGTCATCTCTACAGAGACTACCTCTATGTTTCTTTTCTCATATTAGAGATACCATGTGATATTTAACCTTTTGTGACTGACTTATTTTAGTTAGTATTATGATCTCAAGACTCATCCATTTTCGTACAAATGACTCAAAATTATCCTTTATGGCAGAATAGTACTCCATTGTGTATATATACCATATTTCTTTATTCATTCATCTGTTTATGGGCATATAGGCTGCTTCCATGACTTACTTATTGTGAGTTGGGCTGCTATAAGCATGGGTATGCATGTATCACTGTAGTATAATGACTTAATTCTTCTGGGAAGACACCCAGGAGAGGTATAACGGGGTCAAATGGAATATATATTTTTGTAATCTTTTGGGAAGTCTTCCTACTAATTTCCAAAGTGGTTGGACTAGTTTACATTCCCACCAACAAGGTATAAGGGTTTCTTTTTCCCTATAAGCTCACTGGCATTTGTTCTCTTGAGTCCTTGATTATGGCCACTCTCACTAAAGTGAAATCTCAGTGTTGTTTTGATTTGCATTTCTTTAATAGCTAAAGATGCTAAATATTTTTTCAGGTATTTTTGGCCATTTGTATTTCTTTTCTGAGCTAAATGCTCAGCCCCGGCCATTTGTATTTCTTATTCTGTGACGTGTTTATCCATTTCCATTGCCCATTCTTTAATTGGGTCTTTATTTTGGTGCTCTAAGGTTTTATTTTTGGTTCTTTGTATATTCTAAATATTAATCCTTTGTTGGAAGAGTAGCTGGTAAAAATTATCTTACAATTCTGTAGGTTTTTGCTTTGCTTTGTTGAATGATTCCTTTGTTGTGCAGAAACTTTTTTAATTAATATAATTCCTCTTGTTGATTCTTGGTTTTATTTCTTGTCCAGTTGAGGTTTTGTAGGAGTCTTTACCTACTCCTGTGTGTTCAAGAGTTTTACCAATTTTTCTTCCAGCAAATTCAGTGTTTCTGTATTCATATCTTGGTCCTTGAACCATTTTGATTTGGTTTTAGTGCTGGGTGAAAATATGGACCAAGATTCATTCATCTGCATGTGAATAATCGGTTTTCTAAGCACCATTTATTAAAAAGGCTAGCTTTTCTCCAGCATATATTATTACCCCATCAAAAACATCACCTGGCTGGGCCGGGGATTTAGCTCAGTGGTGCTGCCGCCTGCCTCCCAAGCACAAGGTCCCGCGTTCCATCCCTCCTACAAAAAAAAATCAGCTGACTGAAGGTTCATGGGTGGTTTCTGCATCCTCTAGTCTATTACTTTGGTCAATATTTCTGCTTTTGTGCCAGGACTGTGTTGGATTTTTGAAAAGATAAAAGATCCAAATTAAAAAGATTAGAAATGAAAAAGGAGACATTACAACTGATATCACAGAAATACAAAGGATCAAAGAATACAAAGAATGGAGGGTAAAAATCAATCAATGCAGAAAAAGCATTTGATCAAATTCAAACACACTTTTTTCATTTAAGAACAGGTTGATAAGTCTCCACAAATGTGTGTAGTTTCCGAAATTTATTTTGTTTTTAATTTTTAGTTTTATTTCTTTGTAGTCAGAGAAAACATATATGATTTAAATTTTTTAGAATTTGTTGAAACTAGTTTTGGAATATTTCTTTGACCTTATAAATGGAATATTCCTAGAGAATATTCTATGTTGTGAAGGAACAGTATGTAATTTGTAGTTTTAGGATGAAATATTCCACAAATGCCTGTTAAGTGCATTTGATTTATAGTATAGTTTATATTATTGTTTTTTGTTGATTTTCTATCTAGGTGATTTCTCCATGGATAAAATTGCTATGTTAAAGTTTTCCACATATCAATCTGGGTTGGAAGTTTTTTACTTTCAAACCCAAGAATACTTCACTCCAAGCTCTCCTTGACTTAAGGGTTTGTGTTGAGAAGCCTACCGTGATTCTGGTGGGCTTTCCTTTGTAGATGATTTGTTTCTTTTCTCTAACAGCTTTTAATAATCTGTTCTTGTGCTGAATTTCTGGGATCTTGATAATTATATGCCTTGGTATGAATTTATTTTGTTCATGGCTCATTGGCATTCTATATGCCTCACTTACTTGCATATCAAATTCTTTTTCCATGTTTGGGAAGCTTTCTACCAATACTTCCTTGAACAGACTTTGTATGGCCTTTGCTCTATTTCAAACTCTCTCACTGACCCCAGCCAATCATTACATTGTTCTTCTTTGCATCATCTTGCAATTGTTGAACTGATTTTTTATGGTTCCTTGTTATTTTTAAGATATCTTTCTTTTCATGGTCATTAACTGCATTCCTGTCTTCTAACTCAGAAATTCTGTCCTCGCCTTCATTTAATCTATTGAATACACTTTCAATGGGATTTTTAATTTCATTGATATCTGTTTGAATCTGTTTCATTAATTCCATTTCTTTGCTATGTTGGGTTTCCTGTGTTTTTCATCATTTTCTTAATCTCCTCTATTTTTTATCTATGTCTACTTTAGATTCATTGAGCATGTCTTTCATTTTGATTATCATTGCTTTTTTTACTCAAGAGATTATTTTCTTTATAACCTCATGTATTTGCTTTCTTATTCTGCTTCTATCATCTCAGAAAAATCAAGTAGTTGACTTCTGATTTCTTCAATCTCATTGTCTTTTGGACTTGTGGTAGCTTGTCATAGGTTGGGCTGGAGGTCTAGGATTGCATTTTGCTTCTGCATCTTGTCATTTTCTATTTTATTTTATTTATTTTCTGTGTTGATGCTTATAAATTTCTCGTGACAGATAGCTTTATCACTAGTATCAAGGCTTCTCTAGAAAATGTCTATGTCTCAGAGATGTCTTCAGGGCACGTGTGATTCTTGGGCTTTGTGTCTGTCCCAAGCTCCTACCTTCCCAATCCATTAAGGATCAGAAGTTGCTATTTATTTGGCTCAGCACTCAGTCCTTCAATACTGGACTATGGTGATGGTCATGGCCCCAGACAATCTCAGTGTTGTCATACAAGAGAGACCAATTAATTACAACAAGCAGGACATCCTGGCTAAAGTAGTACAATTAGCAATTCAATATCCACAAGCACTGCCTAAAAACTGACAAATTATAGTACTATTAATTTGGTTTCTTTAACCATAGGAGCAAGACCTACAGTTACATAACACAATCCAACATAAAAACTTAAAGACAGAAAGAGGAAACAAAACCAAGAGAGAAACAAAAGAAAAACTAAATTTCCTCTGGGGTCCACAGTTTTATGGCAGGGTCCAAGGCAGGTAGTGCCCCAGAACTGTGCTGTGCATCCCCATCATGTCTGGGTAGAGTTTGATCTTGAGGGACCTTGACCAGTCTTTAGGCCATAGCTTTTTGGATGTCTCTCTCTGGCCCACCCAAGCCTCCGTACCGTGGGTTACTGTGGTGTCCTCAGGCAGGGGCCGCCCAGGGCTGCTCTTAGTGCCCTGTACAGTTGGCTCCACTCAGTCACTTGGTCTTTGAACAGCCTCCTCTGTTTCACCCCACTGCCCCTTCCCTATCCTGTCCTGATGCACTTGGGGGTGAGGTGGGGTGGTGGTGGTGGTGTGCTGCTCGGTTCTGCTCATCTTCGATCTCCTCCAGGGGGTTAATTGCTGTGGCTGAAATCCCACATGTGGATGCGTCTTTCTCTCAAACTGCTGGTTGCAATTCATTTTTTTCAAATGTGCTGTGGTCCCAACCACCACTGCAGTACACTGCATCTTTATTCCAGTGACTCTCCTCCTTCTCTGGTGGGCTTCGATTCTCAACATCAAGCCTAGGAGAAGCCCTCTCTCTGCTGCTCACCACTGATCCATTTTCCTGAGCTCAGAACGTCCCCGGGCTTCCTGAGCTCTGCCCATCTGGCCAGGAACAGGCGCGCCTGTCACACGGGTTCGGCCTCCGGTCTTGCGCTACGGCAGTGCCTCCACCGGGATTACTTGAGGATTCAATTTCTACCTGAGTTTTCTTTGGGCGATTTATTTATTGGAGGATTTACTTTCCTTAATAAATTGAAAGTATTCAGATATTTCATTTATTTCTTGTGTCTATTTACTGTTTTCAAGATTTTTAAATTTTTATCTCAAATGTTACATTTATTGCCCTGGAGTTACACAATATTATATTTTTAATTGCCTTAGGGTATATGATGACAAATTTTTCATCCCTAATAACACTTGTTATTTTCTTTTTTCTTTTCTTTTTGGTGAGTTTTTGTAGCCGTGGACAGAATGCTACTGAAAGGTTCGGATATAACTTATGCTAGTCAGGGCTTTCTAGAGGAGACGGCGAACCTTATCGAGCTTTCAATGGTACAAACAGCCCGCTGTGGCATGCAGGCCGTAGGCTTGCCGCTACTGCTCTAGGAGACATATCAAAAGAGATTCAGGGGCTGGGGATTTAGCTCAGCGGTTCCGCCACCCGCCTTGCAAGCACAAGGTCCTAAGTTTGATCCCCGGAACCAAAAAAAGAAGAGAGATTTATTTTCAGGAATTGGTTCACCCAAGTATAAAAGGTGGAGATTTTGAACGGGCCAGTTAGAGACCCAGGAAAACGGATGTTGTTTTACTTGGAGTCTGAAGGTCTAAGAAGCAACAAGATGATGATGATGATGTAAGTTCTAGTCCAAGTTTAACTATACACTTGCATTCTACTTTATTTTTCCGTTTACATTTTAGTATCTTTCCTTAGCCTTTCTTTGTGTTTTGCAGTTTCCTATCCTCTCAAAACATCAAGCTTTGACATAGAGTCTCGACCTTTCTTTTTTAAAAAATACATGTAAAGCTAAAATTTTCCTTTAATGCGATGTTTTACATGCATCCTTTAAGTTTGGAGATGTTGTACTTTCCTCTGTTCAAAATATTTTTAATGTTTAATAGGCTTTCATATTATTTCTGTGACTTAATTTGAAAGACGCTGCTTTTAAATTTGAGATTTCTGAATATTTAAAACATTTCTACCACGTGCCTCCTTCACACGAAGAAGTTCCCCACTGGCTGAGGGTCACTCCTCCCACACACAAGCCAGCAGGCCCACACGAGTGGAGGGATGCCCCCTACATAAAGGCGTCGTCTTCTACAAACTCAAGTCAGCTCTCCATCCTGATTCCCTATGGAATGGGGCAGCAGAGAGGAGGGCTAACCAATCAACCTGATCCCAGACAAGGACAATCCCTGGGGAGAGAAAGGAGTGACCAGACCCACAACTGTGGGCATTAAATCCAACACCCCACCAGAACCCCTGCCTCCTGGGTTAAGTCCAGCAGAGACCAGAGAGCTGATGACACTCGTTCCCCATCTCCCAACAGGAGTGAGGGTGCACTTTGACTGGGATGTTAGCCACAGTCTGGGGGGGATAGAGGAGGGATCTCTGGTGCCAAGAGGGGACCTCAAAACCCCACAGGCTCTAAAGTTAGGCATAGCACATTGAACTGACAAGATCCCAAGACTGCAGATCTTGGAAAGAAACCACTCATTAAAAAACAGCAATTTTTACTTTGACTAAATCTTTCTTTGATTATTCTACTTTCTTGTTATTTTAGCTTTTCTTCATCAGGTTTTTTTGAGGGTTGGGGTATTTCTTTCTTTTTTCTTCTTCTAGTTTCTTTTCTCTCTTTCCTTTTCAACTCTTTTTCTCTTCCTCCTTATCTTTCTTATATTTCCTGTTTTTGCACTTTGTTTTTCTTTTTTCTTCATTTTCTTGTTTGTTTTTTTCCTGTGATTATATTCTATCATTATTTTTTGGCATTAGAAAAAAGCCCTTTGATTTGTATTCTATTTATCATGCAGTTACATATAGTGTGTAAATAAATGATGGGATACAATCGGGTAAACCTGTGGAGGAGAGGAAGGTGGAACAGGAGAATAAAGGCAGAAACTGTTCTGTTGAATTTTCTCTCTTTCTGTTAAAGAATAAAGAGGTCCTTTTGGAATTTTTTAATTCATAAAATTTTTTTTAAATCACAATCAAATAATAATAGAATGACAATAGTTATTATACTGTGTATCAATATCTTCAAAGTAGTTACTCAGAGTACAGGACATAAACCAATAAGATTCTTACAAAAATGAAACAGATAATAACACAAATCTTTCTTTTCAATGAACTTGAGAAAAACTAATAGTATAAATGAAACAAATTATCATATATTGAAATATTTTTAAAACAATGGAATTTGTACTTTGGGTAAATATTTGAACTTATTCCTATTTCCTATTTATTTTTCTTCTATTTTATTCTTTGTGTTTCTTATATAAGGGAAATCATGTGATATTTGAATGTATGTGTCTGACTTATTTTACCTAACCTTATGGTCTCAAGTTACATAATTTACCTATGAATCCCTCAAGTTTATCCTTCTTTATGGCAGTGTAGTACTTCATTGTATAAATGTCATATTTGTTGTTGGACATACATGCTGTTTCCAAGATCTAGCTATTATAAATCGTGCTGCTATAAACATGGGTATGCATATATCCCTGTAATATGATAGTTTTTAACTCTTTGAGAAGATAACTAGAAGGGGGATAGCTGGATCAAATGGAATTTCTACTTTTAGGGTTTTTGAGGGTTTTTTTTTTTTTTGGTACCGGGAATTGAACTCCAGACCTTGTGCTTCCAAGACAGGCAGCGGAACCACTGAGCTAAATCCCTGGGCAACCCGGTCTGTAGTTTTTTGAGGAATCTCCATAATGATTTTCATAGAGATTGTACTAATTTACATTCCCACCAACAATGTAGCAGAGTTCCTTTTTCCTCACATCCTTGCCAGTATTTGTTCTTTATTAGAGTTTTTTTATGATAGCATTTTTTTCTGGAGTAAGATGGTGTTTCATGTAATTTTAATTTGCATTTCTCTGATAACCAGCAATAATGAGAATTTTTTTGTGTATTTATTGGACATTTGCACTTCTTCTGAGAAGTGTCTGTTCATTTCAGTTGCCCATTTTTTTATTTGGTCTTTTATTTTGAGGTATCTAATTTTTTTGAGTTCTTTATGTATTCTAGATGTTACTCCTCTGTCCTACAAATAGCTGGCAACATTTTCCCCCATTCTGTAGATTGTCTCTTCATTGTTTTGGTTATTTCCTTTGCTGCACAGAAGTTTTTTAATTTGATGTGATCCCATTTGTTGATTCTCAGTATTATTTCTTCACTTGATCTTAGCCAAACGGCCAAGAAGTGATAGTTCTCAGTATTATTTCTTGTACAATTGGAATTCTGTTCAGAAAGACCTTGCCTGTGCCTGTGTCTTTGAGAGTTGTACCTATTGTATCTTCCAGCAGGTTACATGTTTGTGGTTTTAACACTGAAATCTTTGATTCACTTTTTAGTTTAGTACATGGTGATTTATATGGGGTCTAGATTTTATATTCTGCAGGTGGATATCCAGTTTTCCCAGCATCATTTATTAAAGAGGCTATTCTTCCTTCAGTGCATGTTTTTTGGACCTTTGTCAAAAATCAAACCGCTGTAAATCCCTGGAGTTTTTTCTGCTTCTATTTTGTTCCATTGATCCATATGCCTGTTTTTGTGCCAGAATTATGCTGTATTAATCATTGTAGCTTGATAATATAACTTCAAACTTGGATTGTGGTGTTACTTGCTTTGCATCTGTTACTCAGGATTGCATTTGCTATTTTGGGTCTCTTCTGATTCCATATAAATTTTAAGATTATTTTTTATAGCACTGTGAGAAATAACATTGGTATTTTGGTTGGAATTGCATTAAATGTGTGTATCAGTATTGAAAGTATAGCAATTTTGATTAAGCTAGTTCTAACCAGGAAAGGGGGATTTTTTTTTCCTGTTCTTATACCCTCCTTGATTTCTTTTTTCAGTCTGATTTCTATTACTACTGGTTTCTTATTCCTCAACAGGAGCCCCTATCTTACTTTGCTCTCCCCCCATATCCTATTGATTAATTTTTCAAACTTTTCTTTTGTCATTCTCTAGCTCCCACCCCCTTTACCTTTATTAGTATAGCTACTAAGCCTTATGAATCTCTATATAGCTAGTTAAATTTACACTATTGCTGTTGAATACTATTCTATTTTTAGTAGAGATAAAATTGTTCCATTTAGCAGATACTTACTCTAGGTGAATAGTAGGTCAATGTTTGATTTGTCTTTGTGTTCATACTATAAATATGATCTTGTATTATCTGTGGTTTAGAGTGGGACATTATTATTCCTTTGCATTTGTCAATGTTTAGTTTGTATTTAATGATATAATTAATGATGATTTAATTACTAAAGCCAAAGTGGCATAGCTGTTGTTATTAAATGCTTTTGGGAGGTGGAAATAACTGGATAGCCTTGTGATCATTAAGAATACTGTGGCCCATTCCTTTAAAATGAGGTACTGTGCCAAACACACTGCAACCTCCCATCCCAAGTAAACAGAGGTGGATGGATCCTGGGACAGAGGCAAAGGCCAAACGTTAGCCACACCCAGAGGACACCACTGAAAAGTAGACATTAGCAAAAGAAGTCTGCATATGAGAAACAAAACGTTCTATTACATCACACAGCAAGCCTCAACACACACACACACACACACACACACACACACACACACACGAAACAGAATACACATGAACAAAATGCTGCCCAAAACTCCCAACTCCCCCAAAGCATTGAAGGGGAGTAAAACAAGAGGCACACAGTGTAAATAAAGACCAAAATGTAGAATTGATAATGTGAAATAGGAAGAAAAAGTCTAAGTGGGATAGGGAAAAGGAAAGAAGGGAAAGGAAAAAATATGAGAAAAGGAAAAAATGGAAACAAAGTCATTGTAAATAGGAGGGTAGAGGGTTTGAAGGCAGGGCAAAGGAATGGGGAAAAAATAAGAACCAAGATACATCATGTAAATGTACAAGTTCCCAATGATGAATGTAACTGTATTGTATACCTAAAATGTACCAATAAACTTAATGGAAAAAAAGCCACACACATGAATTATTTGAAATGATAACAGGGAGATAACAAAACATAAATAAGACATTGGCAAGCTCACAGAAGATGTAATAAGATATTGGGCTGACTAAACAAAATGATCAGCAAGTCTACAAACAACGCCAATAAAAAGCTAGCTGAGCTAAACAAAATGATGCAAAACATGAATACCAGCATAGAAGATAATTAATCAGAGTCCATAAAACATCTCTAAATAGAAATTCAGAACATTAAAAATTGTATTGAGGGCCGGGGATTTAGCTCAGTGGTTCCGGCACCTGCCTCGCAAGCTCAAGGACCCAAGTTCAATCCCCGGTACCAAAAAAAAAAATTGTATTGAAAGTATGGGCAGCTGAACAACAAATGTTAGAACAGAGTATCACAACTCGAAGACATTGCTGTTGTTGGCAACAAATTAATGAGAGATCACTTAAAAACAAAAAGAAAATAAAAAATGGACTCGACACACACAAAAACTAATCTAAAATTAATTGGAATTAGTACAAAAACAGGAATCAGTTCAAATGGCATAAAAATCCTGTTTACCAAAATAATAGCAAATAAGGGAAAAGAATTTAATATACAGATAAGTGAGGCACATTGAACCCCAAATAGCCATAATCTGAAAAGAACTTCACCGTGACACATCATACTCAAAGTTCCAGAAGACTAACACAAGAACAGAATTTTAAAAGCAGTTAGAGAAATGCAATGAATCGCTTATAAAGGGAAACCCAGCAGAATTACAGCAAACTTCTCAATACCAACCTTAAAGGCCAAATGAGCTTGGAGTGAACTGTTTCAAGCCATAGAAGAAAACAGTTTCCAACCCAGGCTGATACACCCTGCAAAACTATCTTTCAAAATTGATGGAGAAATAAGGTATTTTCATGATAAAGATCACCTTAAGAAATGCATGCTGAACAAACTAGGACTCAAAAAATTCTCAGGGGTACCCTAGAAAGAGACAATGCAGCTAACAATGACCAAAGGTCTAATAGAATGAGCATTTGAGTACAAAGGAATCAGTAACAGAAAACTATGGCAATGACAGGAATAAATCAATACCTATCAGTAGTAACTCTCATGTGAATGGTCTCAATTCCCCAGTCAAAAGACACAGAGTGGCAGAGTGGATCAAGAAACAAAATCCAACAATACAATGTATAGAAGAAACATATTTAACCCAAAAAGGACACATAGACTAACAATCAAAGGATGGAAAACAATATTCCATGTAATGGAAACCACCAAAAAAGCAGGTGTAGCTATTTTATATACAGAAAAGTATACTTCCAGCCAAAACTAATCAAAAGAGGCAAAGAAATTTACTACATGTTGATTAAGGGAATAATCCAACAGGAAATGATTATAATCATTAACATATATAGACCAAACAAAGGCGTATCCAACTTCTTAAACACTACTGGTTATAAAAGACCAGGTAAACATAAAGAGAAATACAGTGAGGATCTCAATACTCTACTATCACAAGATCAACTAGACAAAAAAAAATCAACAAAGAAATATTAGAGTTGAACAAAACCTTTGAAAAAGTGGACTTCATAGATATCTGCAGAGTGTTCCACCCAACAGCAGAATACACAATCTTTTTAGCACCACAGAGATCTTCTCCAAACTAGACCAAATATTAACCAATAAAGGAAGCTTGATTACATATAAACAAATTAAAATTATAGTATGCATATTATCAAATCATATTGCAATGACATTAGAAATCAACAAAAACAGAGAAATTATGCAAATGCATGAAATCTAAAAATACACTCAAATAAAACAATGGGTTACAAGAGCACTCAAGGAAGACATAAGACAGTTCTAGAACTAAATAATAAAGCTAGTACCAACATACCAGAACTTATAGGACACAATGAATAAATCAAATAAATTTAAAATCTACATAGAAGATCCTCCCCAAAATAATCCACCAAAAGATTCTTAGAATTAGTAAATACATTCAGTAATGTAGCAGGATACAAATCAACACACAAAAAATCAATAGCATACCTCTACACTAATATTGAACCCACTAAGAAAGAAATTAAGGAAAAATGACATTCACAATAGCATGAAGAAAATAAATACGTAAGAATTATCCCCACCAATGAGGTGAAAGACCTCTACAACAAAAACTACATAGTCTAGAAAAAAAGTAAATCAAAGAAGACATCTGAAAATGGAAAGATATCCCCTGTTCCTGGGTAGACTGAACCAATATACTGAAAGTTATACTTTCAAAATTAATATACAAATTTAATGCAATAATCAAAATACCACCAGCATTCTTCACAAAACTGGAGAAAACAATCCTAATTTCATATGAAAGCAGAGGCACTTAGAATAGAAAAAGCATTTCCAAGCAACAAGAGCAAAGCAGAAGGCAGCACAATCCCAGACTTAAAGTTATATTGCAAAACTACTGTGATAAATAGAGCATAGTATTGGCACCAAAAAAAAAAAAGATATGAAGATCAATAGAGCAGAATAGAGCATGCAAAATCAAGTGCATTCAACTATTTGATCTTTAACAAAGGAGCTAAAAACTGAGGCTGGAGGAAAAATATCCTCTTCAATAAATGGTGCTGGAAGAGGATTAAATCTAGACCATATCCCTCACTGTATGCTAAATTAAAATCAAAATGGATCAAAGCACTAAATGTCAAAACAGAAACACTTAACCTGCTGGAAGACAAAATAGATAAAACTCTTGAGTCATAGGTGTAGGCAAGGAATCTCTGAACAGAATACTGGTTGCATAAGAACAGTACCAAGAATTTAAAAATGGGATCATATCAAATTAAAAAGCTTCTTCACAGCAAAAGAAACAACCAATATACTAAAAAGAAAATGTAGAGAATGGGAAAAATTTTGCCAGCTATTCCTCAGAGGACTCATATTTAAAATATATAAATAACTCAAAAAGTTAGACCCCCCCCCAAAATAAAAGACCCAAATGACCAAAAAGTACTTGAAGACATGGTCAGTATTGCTGGCCATTAGAAAACTGCAAATTAAAACAGCACTGAGATTTGATCTTTCTCCTTAGAAAGAATGGCTATCATCAAAAAAAATCTAATAACAAATGCTGGCAAGACTGTGGGGAAAAAGAAGCCTTTCTACATTGTTAGTGGGAATACAGTATAAACTAGTACAACTTCTATGGAAATCAGTATGGAAATTCATGCCCAATGTACTTTCCATCTTTTTATATTTTTAAGAATTTTTAATGACAGCATAAGCTCTCTTGTTCAATGTTCCATTGTCACTTGGAAGGTTTATACATATTTTTATATCAATTAAATCAAATTGATAAATCTTGCTGTCCAATCTTTACAAATTTGTTTTCTACTTGTCCTACTTCCAATGTTCATTGTAAATTTGTGAATTTCCTCTTTTCTTTCTATCAGTCTTTAATAACAAAACTATTAATACTTTCATGTGAATTTACGTTTGTTTTTATTTTTTGATATAAAATATACTTCTTACCTTAAAGTCAACTTTGCGTGATACTAATATAGTTGCTCTACATTCTTTAAGTTAGCATTTCATCTTATATATTTCTTTATTTTTTAAACTTTCACCTTCCAGTATTTATATTTAAAGTTGTTTTATGTAAGTAAGATATCATTGTCTTGTTTCTCTTAAATATAGTTTAATAATCTGCATTTTTATTGTATTTTTTACACAATTTACATTTCATAAAACTTTTTTTTAATGTCTACTATTTTGCTATTTTTTAATTCCTATGTTTTTTAATTCTGGTCTTTCCTTTATATTTCCTTTTCTACTTATTTGAGATTAACCAAGTACTCTAAAATCCCTCTTTACCTACTGTACTAAGGTTTTAGTTGTAATAGTTTGTTTTTATTAGATATTCTAGATATTAAATACAAGATGAATCAGAGCAGATCAAGGCAGATGAGGGTGAACTACTATAAAATTAATGAGGTGGTGGTCCAGTCACACCACCTGTGCTAAATATAATCTTTACTGGAGTTAATCAATACAGCTTCTGGAATTTATTATTTATTTATTTAACTAAACTGTCTTTTCAGTTCCCTAAGTGCAGAAGATTCTAAGCAGTTTACCTTTTCTTTGCAAAGAGAGTAATTCACCTTCACTGTCCTGTTTGACTCTCTTGCTGTCTCCCATATTTTATCACTTAATTCAACACAAGGAAATAGAAAAATTTGTGCACATGTATATTTATATGTATATTTGTGTGATTTTTTTCTTTGAAACTATGACAAAATATATTTGATAATAATGATTTCATTTATTGCATTTCTAAACATGAGTAGACCAATTGTATCTAGAGCTTTGTAAATTGGTCAAATATTTCTTTTTTTTCTCTTATTTTGCCTTAAACACATGGAGTTTAAATGTGGATTTTCCTTTGATATGCAGTAATCTTCAGACATTTTTACGGGAACAAACACATTTCTGTGTTCCTCTTTCCTAAAGGAAAGGCACTATAAACTCCAGCTCTCTGAGGCTCTTCTGCAAAATCAAATGCCGTAGGTTTAGAGATTGCTAGTTGATTTCCACATACAATTGAAGCTATAATGACTACTTTATTCAGACTTCGATATTTCTGCTACTACATTTTACATTCTTTTCAAATCTCAGTACTGAAAGATAATGAAAACCTTTCAACAAAACATTCACCAACTTCTTCGTGCCTAATTTCATAACAATAACTTGCTTGTTTGGTTGTACAGAACTCAGGATTCCTTTACATCCCCTGATGTACCATTCTCGTTTTCTGTAGCAATTTTCTGAACCTGTCAGGATTTATGAAACTGATAACACAGAAAAGTTGAGTGTTAATAATCCATTTTTAGAAGTGTGCTTCTATTTCACAAGCATTCTGACCCCATACAACTCTGTATGGACTGCCCTGAAAGATTTCACCTCAATGAATTAGTCACCAACATTACTACAACTGTCTTAGAAAAACATGCATATGTTCTCCAAACATAATCATCTAACTATCTCCCATCTTCATGTTTTCAAGGATTAATTGATTTATCTAAGTGACATATTGAGATCTAAGAAACTTAGAGTGGTAGATAATGAATATAAAGGGCATATGAGCTAGATATATAAAGAGCTTATTCAAGATGATGGCTAAGATTGTACTTAATTTACAGTTTTTCTTAGAACTATTTGTATTTATTAATACCTATCAGCATGACCAACAGTCCCTGAGAGGAGATGGAGATATTATTATCCCCAGGAAATCAGTCATATGATGAAATAGGCACTTTTTGATTATCCCTGACTTCAGATTTCAACTGGTCACTTACTAGCTGTGTGAACTGCAGCAAGTTATTGAGCCCCAGTGTCGTCATGTCTAAACTGTAAACATACACCCCAGAAGATGGTTATGGAACTTAATTAAATACATTAGCGCAATACAGAGCACACCAAAAGACTTCACTGAATGTTACCTTTTGAGAGGAAAGGTCCCCCAAATTAGAATGTTAGACAAAGTTCACTATCACCGCTAACCAGGGTTCTGCCTCTAACTGTATGATTCCAAACGAAGACAGAAGAATCGAAGAAACAATGCATGCCTGGCCCTCATGCAGACGTTCAAATGCCACCCGACACCCCATCCACAGCACAGCGCTCTCCTATACTGTCAGTTTCAGTTTATGCAAAGCAGTTTGATCATGCAGAGTATTCACTGTGCCACTGGGACAAGAACAAGTATTCTAGTTAAGAAGACAGACTTTCGTGGGTTGGAATTAGACTCTAAATTCAAACTTTACTCCCAGGATATATCCTTTTCCAATGCGCCTAAGAACACAGACTAATCAAATTCATATATCTCCACCTTAAGGGAGACTCTGCTCACAACTTTGTAAATACTGCTTTTTACAAATCTTGAAAGTCAAGATTAACAATAAAATTAAATGCATCCCCATGAGAGAGGCTGATGGTAAAGATGATAATGAGATTGCTTGTAAGCCCTCTCCTGATGGAAAGTTGCTAATGGTTCTCTTTGGATTTACAGTTGTTTTGTTAAATCCCATTCTCTTTTATTTTGGGGGGTATCTGTGTGCGTGTGTGTGTGTGTGTGTGTACGCGCAAGCATGCACTAACATCTGTGCGTGTGTGTTTGAAGACAGCATAAAAAATAAGGGTAGTACAGCAATTATATTCTTCATGAGATTACTTGATGTGTCCTTGGGTAACATCTAAGTGATACTAATATATTTATAGGATGTTGCTTTACTACCTTAGTTTGAATTCTAATCTCAGCACTACTAGCTTGGTTACTTGCACAAATATGTAACTTATGTGACCTTCGGTGCCCTCACATGCATAAATATGGAATCACATGAAGTTGAGAATAAAACCAAACTAACAGAGTGGGCTACAGAATGTTAGCTCTTGCTTCCCAAGGCTTTATCTCCTCTATATAACTTCATCACAACAATCAACAATGTTTAATAATGAATATTCTCTCATTCCCTTCATTTATATTTTTACGATTTTCTTCTTGTTACTTCTTGTTACGAACAAGCAGCGTCAGTGAAACCCTAACAAAGAAAAGGCAACTATTGAGAATCAAAGAGACTTAAGAAACATGAAAACCAATTTCCGGTTTATATTCTGAAATATAATAGCCATTAGTGAAATAATTGGTGAGATGTAAATAAAATCTGTAGCTGTGATAATTATTAATTATAGTAATTCTTGGCCATGGCTGTAATGTGGTTACATAAGATAGTGTCTTTGTTTTCAGTGTACACATATGGAAATATTTAAGACTAAAGGAGTATCATTTGTGCAGCTTCCTCTCAAATGGCTCACAAATAGATGTGCACATATCTGAATATGTGTGTATATGTCTATGCAGAAATACACATATACAACCCCAGTTCATAATGGTCAGCTTACAATATTTTGACTTACTGTTGGTGCAAAAGCAATATACATGAAATAGAAACCAGACTGTGGAGGCAGAACAAGCAGAAAACAAGTTAATCCACAGTGACAATAAAGCTACCTCTTGCTCCATCAGACTCCTCTGAACTAGCATATGATAAGCAATCCTAACATTTTTCACAGGCCTTAACTACAGCAGAAGTAAATAATAAGTGTGGCTTTGATCCACAACACACATATTTCTTCCCAATGGCCTGTGACCCTTTTCCTGGAGTTGATGTATACAGGTGTCCTTCTCTTAAGCCTTTAGTCACATTGGCTCATTTCATGTGTAACTATTCCCATAGTACCAGGGCTACCGTGAGATAAACAGAGTGCAAGCTGATCCAAAGCAAGCTGCCTGGGTTACTTGTTTGAATCACCTCATATCCTGTTCACATCCTCAAACCCTCATAAGAGTCTCAGCCTTCCACCCTGAAGGTGTGGTCCTCTCTCCGAACTCACCACCACTCCTTCCAGTGTATCAAAGTCTCAACTTTCCCACACTCCTTGATTGTCGGTAAATTCTATCACCCATGATACCAAGCTTCCTCATACCACACCTGACACAGCACATACTTCAAATTTCAAACTGTGGTCTTTTCCCAGCCTAGCAGGATGCAACCCAGTCCTCATGATACTGGTGGCAGCAGTAAGCCACAGCTACCGGTGAGTCACGTGATCATCGGGGTAAGCAACTGGTACTCTTCACTTTATTGTGTTGCTGGTGGGTTATGGATACAGCTATTCCATAAATTGCATGAGATATTCAATACTGTACTGTAAAACATGCTTTGTATTAGATGACTTTGCCCCAGTGTAGGCTAATATGAATGATCTGAGCTTATTTAAGATAGGCTAGTCTAAGCTGTGGTAGGTTAGGCATAGTAAATGTATTTTCAATGAAAACATTTTCAACTTATAATAGGCTTTTGGGGACATAACCGGTTGTAAGTTAAGCAGTATCTGTATACACACGTGCATTTGTATGGCCAATCATTATTCATGGGTTCCGTATTTGCAAATTCCTTTTCCCTGTAAAACTAATATGTAAATACAAAGTCAATATTTGTGGTGTTTTTGTGACCATTTGTGGCCATGCACAAATTGGTGAAAATTTGAATTGCCAAATGTGCACATTCCCAGCTAATGTCAAACAAGCCACATTATGCTTTCTTGTCTCAGCTCTCCTGTTGTGAACAAGTATCCCCATTATGTTCTACTTACTGCCATGTTGTCACCTTTTTTGTGCTTCTTATTGGTGATGTTGTGTTTACAGAGATGAAGTGCACTCCTGGTGTTTTTACCTATACAAAGGTTGGAATATGCCTGCTGGCAAAAACACATTTATTAAGAGAAGCTTTGTCCAGGCAGGAGTGATAGTGCTCTTGCTCATGAGTCCTGTGTTAATGAATCAACAATACAGTATATTTTAAACAAGGTATCTTTAATTAAAGTTATATATTGATCAATTAATGAAATTAATGACAGCATTTACTAAGCCAGTGTTCATTGTTTCTTTGTAGAACAGAGATGGCATGAATATCAAGAATACAAGAGAAAGGAAAGAGAATGAAAAGGATGATTAAAAATGTAGTAAAATGTTAAATTGGGAAATCTGGGAAAAAATTTTATACTGTTATTGCAGATTTACTGTAAGTCTGAAGTTTAAAATGAAATTTAAAATTGAGAAAACAAAACAGCATCGTTGGTTCTGAAATTTCCTGTAGGGCAGAGAACAATCTAGAAGTAATGGATTCAGGCAGGGAGGGGGACAACTGCTGAAGGCTAGGGGTGCTGAGAGCAGAACCCTATTCACTACCAGCAGCTGCACATAGCATCACTAGGTGAGAGTTCTTGGTAAAGAAGAGAAGTATGAAGATCCCTGAATAGGAGAAGAATCCTGCAGTCAGAACCTACTCTGCTTTGCAGGAAATTGGAAACAACTGGTGAGGTGGATTACATGCACTAAAAATTGAAGGTTAACCAATGTGGGGTGACTGGAAACTGTTCTGTGGCCACTGGGTCAGCATGAGAACTTTATTTATTTTATTTTATTTTATTTTACTTTTTGGTACCGGGGATCAAATTCAGGTCCTTGGGCTTGCGCAGCAGGCTGCAAAACCACTGAGCTAAATCCCCGGCCCCAGCATGAGAACTTTAAAAGAAGCAGGCAGAGCCAGATACTTCCTTCATTGGCATTAATATTCATGTGTTTTCTGCATTATAGCTCTTCCAGAGCCATTTGTCAAAACTTCTTTCAATTATAAAAAGAATGAGGTAAAAACGAATGATGAATAACAACAAAAACCTTCTGTTCCATCTAGGGAAAATATTTATTTCTTTACTGAAATTGATATATATGTTTCTCTGGTTGTGTGGGTTGGGGAGACATTCTTGCTTGTTTGTTTAGGAAATAAGTATATTTAACAATATATTCTGGACACATTTTTAAGTGACTTTGTTATTAGATTATAACATGCATATAAACAAGTGCATAAATCATAAGTGTTTAGCTTGATAAATGTGTACAATGATCAACAAGAACACTCTCACTACTTAAGTGGTTTTCTTATTTCCTCCCAGTTGCTATTTCCTCCAAGACTGCTCCATCCCAACTTCCATAGGTTAGTTTTACTTATTTTTGATAAATGTTATTGTATAGTTTGTACTTTCTTTTTTTTTAATAGTTCAATTTTTTTAATATATGTATTTATTGGTACATTTTAGGTATAAAATACATTTACATTTATCATTGGGTGTTTGTACCAGAACATGATGTATCTTAGTTTTTATTTTTTCTCCCATTACCTGTGCACCCTTCACCCCCTCCATCCTTTCCTATTTACACAGTTTGATTCCATTTTTTTTCTCGTAATTTTTCCTTTCCCTTCTTCCTTTTCCCCTTTCCCTTCCACCAATCCCAAACCCATGGACCTTTTCCTATTTCAAATTATCAATTATTCATTTTAATCATTTTCATCCTTATTTACACTTTCAATTTCTCACACTAGAGAAACTATTTGGTATTTACACATGTGTGTCCTATTTATTTCACTTAATAGTATGGCCTCAATATGCATCCATTTAGCTATAAATGTCCTAGTTTCTCATTCTTTATGGCTGAGTAGTACTCCATTTTATTAAAAAACCACATCTTCTTTATCCAGTTTCCAATCGATGGGCACTTCGGCTGTTTCCACGCTTTAGCTATTACAAACTGTGCTGCTATAGACATGGGTACGCATATATCTCTGTGGTATGATTCTTTTAATTCTTTGGGGAAGATTCCCAGTAGGGGAATAGATGGGTCAAATGGGATCTGTAGTCCTAGATGTACTTTCTTTTTAAAATTTAATATTGTCTGTATGAGAGACAGTTGTGTTTTTCCATATAAAAATACAGCGGTACCTCCATGTATGAACTTAATTTGTTCCATGACTCTCAGGAAGATGGCTGTGTGTTCCTGTTCATGCAGGGAAGATGGACACAGTCGTGTTTGGCACACAATGTGGAATTTGTGAACGGAAGCAAAATTTCACTGAACTCTTCTATTTGCAAACTGAATTGTTCACGAGCAAAAGCATTTATGAACCAAGATATTACTGTAGTTTCTTCTTTCTTGTAACTGCATAGTATTCTTTTGTTTGAATATACTAAAATTCATTTATTCAGTTGACTATTGAAGGGAATTTGGGTTGTTTTCTGTTTGAGGCTATTTTGCAAGTAGTCCTACTATAAAAAGTCTTATGTTTTGGTGTATATATTTACATAGTCTCTACCTAGATGTGAGTTTGTTAGGGATGTTAGCTTTGTCTTAGGGACCAAAGACAATCAACTTATACAGAGGGAAGTTTTATTTTGGCTTATGGTTTCAGAGGTTCTGGTCCATGTTCTTTGGCTGTGCTGCTTTTGGACCTGTGGTAAAGCAGAACATCTAGGCATTGATTATGTGACAGAGGAAACTTTACCTTATGGCAGCCAAGACACAAAGAAACAGGAAGGGGCTGGGTTCTTAAAGTCCCTTTTAAAGGCACACCCCCAAGTATCTAACTTCCTCCCACTAGGCTCCAACTTTTAAAGATTCCACTAAATCCCAACAGTGCCACAGTCTAGGGACCAAGGCGTTAATACATGGACCTTTGAGGGACATTTATACATATCGAAACATTGGGTTATGTATATGTGTATGTTCAGTGTTTGGATTTGTCAAAGATTTATGAGAGTTGTTAAAACAATAGAAATCTTCATCAGTGGTAAATGAAAATTATCCTAGACAACTTTTTATTGTTGGCTGCTTTTCTTATTTGATTACATTCAGAGGTCATATGCTGCAAAACTTCACATTTTCAGATCATATAGTTTTAATTATAATCAAATGTATAATTTTTTAAATATTTCATAGAAAGAAGACAAAATATATGTAGTGTATGTTTGCTTATATATCCAGGCAATCGTCAAATTGAGGCTTACATAACTTTGGTGTGGCCACATATTCCGACATGCAAAGACAGTATTATACACATGTGAGTTTTCCTCAAATTAATACACAAATTAAATGCACTTCCAGATAAATTATAGTGATATTTTTGTTATAAAAATTATGCTATAATGTTCATGAACAAAAACAATTACAAAAAATTACCAATTACTGATAATTGAAAGTGATAATGATTAATCAGTTATTAGCAAGTTACTATAAATGTCAGTGGAATGTGTTGGTACAGAAATAGTCAAATCAAAGAATATACAATCTAGAAACCAATCCAAGTATGTGGTCTTACAATATATTTGGTAAAATGAACTTTTTTCCTCAACTATACATTGAGAAATAAATAAAATTATTTTTTGACTATCTATCCAACATAATTGGCTATCCAGAAAAAAAATTATATTTTATACAGCCAAAAATATTTGATGCCACACAAAGAAATAAATCACACATGAATGTACAAATTAAATATTAAAAAATAAATTCATCGTAGAGTATAAAAAAAATATGTGTGCAACTTTTGGAAATGGAAGGTGATTTAGGAACAACACTTTGCAACTCAAAAGTCACAGAGAAAATGATTAGCAGGATTAACTACATAGAAAAATAAAAGTTCATCTCAAAATTTAAAGATAAAGTAGGAGAAAATATTTGAAAGATTTATGCCAAAGATTGACAAAAGACTTTAGTTTCAAATACTGACTAAAATTAAATAACCAAAGTGTGTTTTAAATCTAAAGGCTATGCAACTATTTAAAAGGATGTGTTAGATCTATTTACACTGACCTCAAAAATGTTTGTTTTGTTTAAGAAAGAAAAAGTGCATTCTGGGAAGATGATGGCAGAACAACTTTTGAATCTTCCTGAGATCTCTCAAAAAAGTGACTGCAAAGTAGTCAGAAATAACATTTTTGTAACAAAAGTTGATAATAGGGAAGCGCTATGAACTTCCAACCACAAACCACCTACAGGTACAATACCTGAGTGTTGCTGACATTTGTGTGAGAGGGGATAAAAAGAAGCTGAACTAAGAACAGAATAACACAAAACAGTCATATTAAAGCTGTGCAGCCACTGTGAGAACAGCAGGTCGCTAGAAAGGGTTTTGTACTCTCCACTGGTAAAAAAATGCAGAGCCATGGAAAGGCAAAGAGTGTGGAGTAGTCTAAACTCTTGAACTGTCAACTCTTGAAACTGGGCTTCCTTTTAAGGCAGGATCACACACTGAAAAAAAATACTGGAAGTAAAGTGAAAACTGAGCAGAGCTTTTATAAGAGGGAACAAAAGAGTCCAAAGCAGGTTGAGCAAAGTAATGAATTTAGAAAATAATAGAAAGTATATTTTAACACTATACAAACACAAGAAAAATTCATAAAACAGAAAGCTATCTGGACCAAGTTCCTTTTAATAACTGAGAACAACTGAAATAATATTAAAATGGGCATTATTAAAAGTACAGAGATCAAATCCTATACAAAATTCCCTTTGGAAAAACAGTAAGAATGAGAATATTCATTTCAAGAGCCATACTCATTCTGACACGAAAATCATTGAAAAACATTACAAGAAAACTACAGTATCTCTCATGAACATCAAAGCAAAAACTCTCAACAAAATTGAATATAACTATGTGTACAAAAACTATATATCATAACTGAGATTTATCCCATTTTTTATTGCTTTAAAAATTTATTATTTAAAAATTATTTATTTTTAAATAGTAAGTTAGAATATACTTCTGATTATATTAAAATGTAAATATTACTATATATCCATCTTACAACTTATGAAAATACTGTTTAATTATTTTTTTTGAGACTTTAAAATTTTAATAAACAATGCAATACCTAAACAAGTCCTTTTTAGAATTGTATTACTTGTCTCTAAAGGAAGATTATTTAAAGTTCTATCTGGTCTCCCATTCTTTATCTTTTTTTTTTTTCTCTTTGGGAATTGTACCTTTATATAATGCATCTTGGTTCTTATTTTTTCCCCATTCCTAGCCCTCCCTTCATGCCCTCCGCCCTTCCCTATTTACAAAGACTATGTTTCCATTTTTTCCATTTCTCATCATTTTTTCCTTTCCCTTCTTTCCTTTCCCCTGCCCCTCCCACTACCCCTACCCCTCTGGACCTTTTCTTCCTATTTTGCATTATCAATTATCCATTCTATCATTGGTACATTTTAGGTATACAATATAATGACATTCATCATTGGAAATTTGCATCTTTATATAGTCTCTCTTGGTTCTTATTTGTCACCCTTGCCCAGCCCTCCCTTCAACCCCTCCAGTCCTCCCTAGTTACAAAGATTTTGTTCCTATTTTTCCATTTTCTCACACCAATCCCATTCCCTTCTATCCTTTCCCCTAGCCCTCCCACTTCCTTCCCCTTTGCCCCTTTTCTTCCTATTTCACATTACCTATTATACATTTAGTCCTTATTTACACTTTCAGTTTCTCACACCAGAGAAACTATTCGGTATTTACACATGTGTGCCCTATTTATTTCACTTAAGAGTATTGCCTCAATGTGCATCCACTTAGCTATGTCTCTAATTTCTCATTTTTTATGGCTGAGTAGTACTCCATTTTATAAAAAAACCCACATTTTCTTTATCCAGTCTCCAGTTGCTGGGCATTTGGGCTGTTTCCAAGTTTTAGCTATTACAAACTGTGCTGCAATGAACATGGGTGCACATATATCACTGTGGTATGATTCTTTCAATTCTTTGGGGACGATCCCCAGCAGTGGAATAGAGGGGTCAAATGGGACTTCCAGTCCTAGTTCTTTGAGGTATCTCCATACTGATTTCCACAGTGCTTGCACTAGTCTACACTCCCACCAGCAGTGGAGCAGGGTTCCTCTTTCCCCACAGCCCCGCCAGCATTTGTTATTGGTTGATTTCATGATAGCAGCCATTCTTTCTGGAGTGAAGTGGAATTTCAGCCTTGTTTTCATTTGCATCTCTCGAATGACCAGTGATGTTGAACATTTTTTCATGTATTTATTTGCTATTTCTACTTCTTTGTCTGAGAAATGTCTGTTCATTTCAGATGCCCATTTTTGGACTGGGTCTTTAAATTTGGGAGGTCTGATCTTTTTAAGTTCTTTATAGATTCGAGATAGTAGACCTTTGTCTGAGGAAGAGCAGGTGAAGATTTTTTCCCACATTGTGGGTTGTCTCTTCACAGTGCTGGTGGTTTCTCTTCCTGTGCAGAAGCCTTTTAATAAGAAGGGATCTCACTTGTTGATTGTTTGTGCTAATTCACGGGCAACTGAGGTTTTGTTCATAAAATCTTTTCCTACACTGATGTCTTCAAGGGTTCTACCTAACCTCTGTTCCAACTGGTTCAGAGTTTCTATTTTAATATTTAGATCTTTAATCCATTTTGATTTTAGTTTAGTACATGGTGAGAGATATAGGTCTAGTTTTAATCTTTGGCAAGTTGAAGCCCAGTGTTTCCAGCACCATTTATTAAAGAGGCTATCTTTCCTCCAGTGAGGGTGTTTGGCTCCTTTGTCGAAGATGAGATGGCTGAGTGTGTCTGGCGTTGTTTCTGCATCTTCTAATCTGTTCCACTGGTCCTCAGGTCTGTTTCTTTGCCAGTACAATGCTGTTTTTATCACAGTAGATTTGTAGTATAGTTGCACATTGGGGATTGAGATACCCCCTGCCATGTCTCTGTTACCTAGAATTGCTTTTGCTATTCTGGGTCTCTTCTTGTTCCAAATGAATTTTTAGATTGTTTTCTCGAGGTCTATGAAGTATGCTGCTGGGATCTCAATTGGAATTGCATTGAATCTATATAGCAGTCTTGGAAGTATGGTCATTTTCACTCTATTAATCGTTCCTACCCAGGAGTAGGGGATGTCTGTCCATTTTCTGATATCATCTTCAATCTCTCTTTTCAGAGTGCCATAGTTTTCAGAGAAGAGGTCTTTGGTTTCTTTTGTTAGGATGATTCCTAGGTATTTCAGTTTTTGGATGCTATTGTGAAAGGAATTATTTGCCCTATTTCTCTCTCAGTGAGTCTGTCATTGGTGTAGAGGAAAGCTATTGATTTTTGTGTGTTGACCTTGTAACCAGCTACATGACTGAATTTGGTTATTAAATCTAGAAGACTTTTGGTGGAGTTCTTGGGGTCTTCTATGTAGAGTATCATGTCATCTGCAAATAATGACAATTTGACTTCTTCATTACCTATCTTTATTCCTTCTATTTCTTTCTCTTGTCTAATTGCTGTGGCTAATGTTTCCAGAACTATATTGAACAAGAGTGGTGATAGTGGATATACTTGTCTTGTTCCTGAATTTAGTGTGAAGGATTTCAGTTTTTGACCATTTAGTATGATATTGGTTGTTGGTTTTTCATAGATGGCTTCTATCAGTTTGAGGTAAAGACCATCTATTCCAATTTTTGTAGGGTTTTTATCATAAATGCATGTTGGATTTTGTCAAATGCTTTTTCTGCATCTATGGAGATAATCATATGGTTTTTGTCCTTGGCTCTAATGATATAGTGTATTACATTGATTGATTTTCGTATATTGAACCATCCCTGCATCCCTGGGGTGAATCCCACTTGATCAGGGTGTATGATCTTCTTGATGATCTTCTGCATTCTGTTTGCCATTATCTTATTAAGGATTTTTGCATCTATGTTCATTAGTGAGATTGGCCTATAGTTCCCTTTTTCAGTTGGGTCTTTCTCTGCTTTGGGGATCAAGGTGATGCTTGCTTCCAAGAATGAATTTCAGAGTATTGCTTCCCTTTCAATTTCATTGAAGAGTTTAAACAGTAGCGGCAGCAGTTCCTCTCTAAATGTCTTGTAGAATTCAGCAGTGAAGCCATCAGGGCCCGGGCTTTTCTTAGTTGGTAAGTTTTTAATTACATTTTCAATTTCATTGGTTGATATTGGGTTGTTCAGAATTTTTAGGTCTTCTTCATTCAACTTTGGTAATTCATATGCATCTAGGAATCTGTCCATTTCTTCTGTGTTGTCCATCTTATTGGGGTATAGGTTCTGGAAGTAGGTATTGATGATCCTCTGGATTTCTGCTGGGTCTGTTGTAATTTCACCCTTTTCATTCCTAATTGCATGGATTTGGGCCTTTTCTTTCCTTTTTCTGACAAGGTTGGCTAAAGGTTTGTCAATTTTGTTGATTCTTTCAAAGAAACAACTCTTGGCTTCATTGATTTTTTGTATTGTTCTCTTAGTCTCCATTGCACTGATTTCTCCTTTGATCTTTATAATTTCCTCCCTTGTATGAGCTTTGGGGTTGTCCTGCTCTTCTTTTTCTAGAAGATTGAGGTTCAGCATCAGGTTGTTTAATTTGGCTCGTTCTGTTTTCCTAATATGCGTATTCACTGCTTTGAATTTCCCTCGTAAGACTGCTTTCATTGTGTCCCATAGATTCCGATATGTTGTATTGTCATTGTCATTTAATTGAAAGAACTGTCTGATTTCTTCTTTAATTTTCTCTGTGACCCATTGGTTATTCAGAAGTGTGTTGTTCAATTTCCACATGTGTATGACATTTTTTGAGTTTCTTTTGCTATGGATCTCCAATTTCATCGCATTATGGTCTGATAATATACAGGTGATAACTTCAATTCCTTTGCACTTACTTAAACATGTTCTATGTGTGAGTATGTGGTCTATTTTGGAGAATGACCCATGTGCAGCTGAGAAGAATGTGTATTCTGATTTTGTGGGGTGGAAGACTCTGTAAACATCTGTTAAGTTCATTTGTTCAAGAGTTCCATTGAGTTCTAGTATTTCCTTATTTTTAGTCTAGTTGATCTATCTATTTGTGACAGTGGGGTGTTGAGGGCCCTGACTACAATTGTATTAGTGCATATATGACTTTTCATGTCCATTAGTATTTGTTTTATATAGTTGGGTGCAGTAGTGTTTGGTGCATAGATATTTATGATTGTCATCTCTTCCTCTTGGATTCTTCCCTTTACAAGGATGTAGTGTCCTTCTTTGTCTCTCTTAATCAGTGTTGGTTTGAAATCTACTTGATCTGCCAAGAGGATAGCTACTCCTGCTTTTTTTCGGGTTCCTGTCACATGGAGTATTGTTTTCCACCCCTTAACTTTCAGTCTGTGAGTTTCCTTTTGAATTAAGTGTGTTTCTTGTATGCAGCATATTGTTGGATTTTGCTTCTTGACCCATTCTGCCAGTCTATTTCTTTTGATTGGTGAATTGAGACCATTAACGTTGATGGTTATAACTGAAACGTATTGACTTGTCCTTGCCATGACTTTTTCTTTTTGTTGGGTTCTCCCCCTTTACATTTAATTTCTTGTCATGCCAGATGGGTTCATTCTGCTTTGCTTCCTGGGGTTGTGATCCTCAATGTCTGTTCCTAGGCTATTGTGTAAAATTCTTTGGAGTGCTGGTTTGGTATTCATGAATTTCCTAAGGTGCTCTTTGTCATGAAAGTATCTTATTTCTCCATCCATTTTGAAAGATAGTTTTTCAGGGTACATCAATCTGGGTTGGAGGCTGTTTTCTTTTAGGGCTTGGAATATGTCACTCCAAGCTCTTCTTGCCTTGATGGTTTGTGTTGAGAAGTCTGCTGTGATTCTGATGGGCTTTCCTTTGTATGTGATTTGTTTCTTTTCCTTGACTGCTTGGAGAACTTTGTTCTTCTGTTGAGTTTCTGGAATCTTAACAATTATATGCCTATGTGTAGATTTTTTTTGATCAAGGCTATTTGGAGTCCTATATGCCTCACTTATCTGTATGTCAAGCTCTTTTCCCCTGCTTGGGAAGTTTTCTGCCATTATTTCTGTGAAGAGATTTTTGATGTCATCTGCACTCTCTCTCCTGTTTCTTCATTGAGCCCAATCAGTCTTATGTTATTCTTTTTTGCGTCACCTAGCAGCTGCTGGATTGATTTCTCATGGTCCCTTATAATTTTGAAGCAATTTTTCTTTTCCTGGTCACTAATTGCAATCTTATCTTCTATATCTGAAATTCTGTCCTCACATTGGCTCATTCTGCTGTGTAGACTTTCAGTGGAGTTTTTCATGTCCTGGAAATCTATTTGCATCTGTTTTATGGATTCCATTTGTTTCTTAGGTTGGGATTCCATCATGTTCCTGAGCTCCTCTCTAGATTTATTAATCATGCCTTGCACTAGGGGCACAATGTCTCCTGTTATCTGAGAAATTATTTCTGATTTCTTTTTTTCCAGATCCCCTTTTGTTGCCAGTTCAGTGGGTCTGGGTGGTTGAGTATCAGAGTATTCCATCTCATTTCCCTTTGGGGTTGCTGTAGGTGATCTGGAAGTCTGGTTTTGAGACTTATTTACGTGTTTTCTCATTTCAACTGGGGCGGGGGTCTGTTAGCGCCTGCACAGACTACCTCCTCTGAGCTGGGTGAGGTGGGACAGGGGCCAGGAGCAGCGGTAGGGATGGTGACCCAAAAACTCTTTCCTGTGGGCTGGGAGCAGCAGGAGGGATGGTGGCCTGGAAGCCTCTTCCTCTGGGCCAGGAGCAGCGGGACAGAAGGTGGCCCAAAAGCCCTTTCCTCTGGGCTGGGAGCAGCAGGAGGGATGGTGACCGGGAAGCCCCTTCCTCTGGACCAGGAGCAGTGGGACGATGGCTCAGAAGCCCCTACCTCTGGGCCGGGAACAGTGGGACTCAGTACCTTGGTCTGGTGGTCTGGTGTCCTCTGCATCTTTGTAGTGTGGAATCAGGTGGCTGCCTGTCTGCAGCAGAGTGTTTCGGTGTCTTCCGCGTGACTCAGGACCTTGGTAGGGCGTGCACAGACCTGCCTGTCTGCGGCAGGCTGATTCGGCATGTTCTGTGCGACCTATTCCATGTTTTTAAAATTGGTTCAAATTCAAAAATTACAGAAAGAATAAAAATACTTCAAACTTACAAAAATTCAAAACTGAGGTGTTAGAACTCAAAAATTAGAAATAATAAAAAACTAATTTTGTAATCAAGACTAACATAGAAAAAACACAGGAATAAACAAACCCAGACTAAAGCTTCATTAATCTTAACAAATATATACAATGAGAAGACAGAAGATACTTTTTAATTTTTTTTAAAAGGATTGGAAACCACCACCTGCCTCACAAGCAGAAGGACCTGAGTTCAATCCCCAGTGCCAAAAAGGAAAAAAAGAAAAGAGAACTCAGCTGAAGGACTGGAAAGAGTGACATAATAAAATAAGCAAAGAAGATCCAATAAATGGATAATAAGAGTTCTAAAAAGGGAAATAAGAATAAAACTAAAATTTTATGGAAATTTCTAACTGTATCCCACCTTTCCAACAACTATACCTATGAGTAATTAAATAGTAGATGTGGGAACTATCTACTTATGAAATAGTATAAAATTAAATAAATAATGAAAATTTTAAAATGAAATATTATCATTTTGAAGACAGTTGGCCAAAGGCATACAGCTTGATGAATAAGAAATCAAGTATAAACACAATATAATACAAAAGCTACCTAGCTGGGTGAGTGGCACACACTTGTACTCCTAGCACTCAGAAGGCTGAGCCAGGAGGATCACCTAGGTGTTTAAGACCAGCTTGGTCAAAATATAAACACCTTGTATCCAGAAAAAAGAAAAAGAAGTGGGAGCAGAGAAGGAGAGGGGGAGAGAGACAGAGTCAGAGAGACAGAGACAGAGACAGACAAGAGAGAAGAGAAGAGAAGCAAAGCGAAGAGAAGAGAGAAGTGAAGCGAAGCTACTTGAAAGCACTTGGTCCTGTGTCTCATCAAGCCATTGGATCCAGATGACAATTTGTAGGAAATATAAAGGACAAATGACTATGTTAAATTACACTGTGAATGTGAATCAGCAAGATCCAGTTCATAGAAACACTGTAGGTCAAATGGCCAGGATCACTCAACATAAAAATGTTGCAAAAAGTGAAGAAAAGAATAGGCAAGATTGGTCTTTATTGTCTAGGGATTTTCACTTGAGTGATTAAAAACACAACATATGAAATACAATGAAGTGATTACTACAAAAGTCAGGAGAGAGGCAATTTTGGAGGGGGAAGAAGGGCTCACTGGGACGGGCCACTGGAAGTTTTTCAAAGTGGCAGCAAAGCCCTATTTCTTCACCTGCATTGCTATTACAAGTGGATTCATCTCAGAAATCTTTCATTAAGTCACAGGTTTTCCAAGTGTGGTCCCAGTTATACAACCAACATCACCTAGGAACTTGTTAGAAATGCAAATTTTCAGAGTCTGCCTAATGGTCAGACACCCTTAGGCTGGGGGCCCAGCAATCTGTGCTTTGTTTGTTTGTTTGTTTTGTTTTGTTTGTTTGAGTATTGGGGTTTTTTGCCATACCGGGGATCAAACTCAGGACCTTGCACTAGCCAGGCAGGCACAGCACCGCTAAGCCACATTCCCAGCAGCAATCTGTGTTTTTAAAATCCTTTCAGATTAGTCAGATGCTAACTCAGCTTTGAAAACCATTGCACTAAACCCTACATTTTGGGTGTGGTTTGCTGCTTTTGTTTTATTTTATAATAAAATAAGGTTAAAACATCTTTTAAAGTTCTAAAGTAATATATTTTTAAAAGGTGGTGGTAACTTCTATTATATATGTATAATATATACATTTTATACTGTATATATCATACAAAATATAAGGGGTGATCGAACAATACAGTAAATGTCTAAATTTAAAATTTTATTACATTCCTATTAATCCCCTTTGAAATACTTTCCCTCATTTCAAACATATTTATCCCATGGTTCTTGCCACTTTCTGGAGCAGTACTGGAAATCCTCTTTCATGAATATCATTTCATTATGAAGAGTGACCAAAAATATACTGAATGCTGCTGTCAAGTTATTGCAGATAACTAAGTTAGTTAGAAATTATTATAAGGCAGTTAGACAAAGCTGGGCCCTCAGCATAGAAACCCAATCCAGGCATATTCACTGGTTGGCATTATAAAAGCAAAGAGGTACTACTTCCCCAGAGATGAATAGCAGTGATTGATATTCTAAATCGGTATCAATCTTCCTAGACTATTTCCCTTCAGGAAATTCCTTGAACATGACTTGTTTTCTCATTTGATCCCCATTTAATCAATATTACCTGGGTGACTGTACTTGTAATCTTATTGTGACTGTAGTTTTTGTCCTACCTCATGCCCACCTAGTAATTTTCCATTGGGTCCTATAGTTTTGTTCTACTTTGTACCCGCCTCACCCCATGGCTTTGCCATATAAAATGGCTTTGAAAAGCAGGGTGGGTAGGCAACTCATTTTCTGGTCCCTTTTCTGTCTCTCTTAGACAGAAGCTATCTTTCTCTTAATAAATTTTTCCTACTCATAACCTCTTTTGTTCCTAGAATTCATTCTTTAATTTTAGAGAACACAAACACTCATTTTGGATATCTAGCAGGTTTGGGAGTTGCATCTATTCCCCCTATATCAAAGTGTCATCCAACAGAAAGGCAGGCTCATAAAAATACTTTGATGTGTCCTCACTGGCCATGTCCACTCGATCTGGTACCAGGCAAATTCTGGCTCTTCCTCAAAGTCTGAATGACTGTGAAACATGCTTCGAATTGATTCAGATTATCAAGGAGGCCACAACAGTGCAACTAAAGACACTCATGAAAGAGGACTTCCAGAACTGCTTCTCAAAGTGACAAGAATGATGGGATAAGTGTGTTTGAGGCAAGGGGGAGTGTTTTGAAGAGCATTAATGGTACAGTGTCTTTTACTATAACAATTTCTTAAATTTAAATATTCACCATATTTTAGATCATACTTTGTTCATACAAGGGTTTTTTGTTTATGTAATGCATGAAATGACATACATCAAAACTTTAACACTGATGAACTCAGAGGGCTGGGAAAATTCTTTCAATTTATTGTTGACATTAATTTGAGTTGAGTATCACCATTGTAACCTTAAAAGTTATAGTTTGAAAGATGCCAAAGACACACACACACACACACACTCACACACACACACTTAAGACTTTGACTGAAACATTTTCTAAATTATGTTTCATGGAACAGTAGTATCCCACAAAATATTCATCAGTGTTCCAATTGAAATGTTTAGTATTCAAGTGTATAAAGAACATCTTAGAACTTCAAAATGCAAATTAGTATTTTAAAGGTTGTAACATTTAACTTTGCTCAGCATTTTTTCACCCAACTTTTTTTTTTTAAATTATGAATGCTTTCTTCAGAAAGTTCCTGTGAACCTTTAACAGCCATGGTGTGTTGGAGCCAGCTTGTAAAGCTTGTGAAATACAGTTGTGCATGCCTCTTCCCAAGTTTGCTTTCAGATACATTGGATTAGTAGCTTAAAATCAGTTATGGTGGGAATGTTACACCATGCAAATCTGCAATCATACAAACAAAGCTCCACCTGCCTCCCGAGTTCAATATTTTCCAACCCACCACAGTGTAACACACTCAACACTTAGCTAGGATACTGAGAAATTCTGCTTTATATTACTTCCTTTCAGTGGAATCGAGTAGTCTTCACTAATTTTAAATTTTTTATATTTCTAATATATGGGGCTTAAGTAAATCAATATGTTATTACTCTTAGCATACCAGATATTTTTTAAGCACTGAAAAGAAGGTTAAAGCAGAGTAGAAGCTGAGAGGGTAAAAACTATCCAAGGCAGCCCTTGATAGTGTTGTTATACATGTGGCAGAATAGAACATTTGGGGCACTTTCAAAGTAGATGATTGTGGTGATATTTCCTTTACTTGTCATTGGTTTTCTTAGGTAGCATAAAGTTCTAATTTACTTTTTTCTCCAATTGCAACTAGATAGAAAGAGCTCCAATTTCCCATAGAATAGTGTGGAAGTAGTTCTTGATTTGTGTGTTTTGGGCTGATATAACCAAGTCCTAAAGAACGTTGTCACATCTGTGTTGAACTAGTAAGCAACGTCCTGTCAGAAGAGTTCGAAATATGCTTCCAGTAAAGGGCGTCCTCACGGGAACACACGTCATCCCTTTATCTTCTCCCAGCTACTTTTACACACACTCCTCAGACGAAAATCTCATTCACCAGCAGAATAGTGGGATGGGGCCAGTGGTTGGAGATTTTTGAACAGGTGGTAGTCAGCCAGAGGGTTACAATAGCATTAGTAAAACTTATTTTTATCTTTCTACTGGAAGATTTATATTATTCCTTTACCTTATAACCAGAGGTGGATGTTATATAACCCAAGTCCTACCTTGCTAAGCTTGAGTTGCTGGCAGCAGCCTTCCTTAACCAGAATTAGAACACACCACACAGATGAACTATGTGACATGCACCCAGGAGAGCAAAGTGGGAATCTCAGTGATGGGCAAACAAACCCTGTTGCTGAGTAACACTGTGGCCATGTGCTTTACAGTAACCCTGAGCTCAGGACTTAAAGCAAAACTACCATTCCTCCTTCATGGAGTCATGCATACCAGAAAGACAGGCTGCGTGCCGTAGGCTTCTGAGTGAAAGAGGAGACTCCATTGTAAATCTTACCATGGGCTTTCCTCAAACACCGTGGTAGTGACAACATGAGCTCAAGTACAGTTCTCACCAAGATGTAACTGTCCCAAGGATGAGGGAGGGTCTTTTGTCATTTACTGATGCCTGCTGCATCACAGTGAAATTAGACACAATGAAAGTTAACCCACTGATAATAAATAGCATTGCATGATCATAGGTATACAATTTTAATTGATAAAACTTGCATCACATTTACATTTAATCTTGGGAAAATTATATAAGCAGTTGAGTTTTTAGAATTCAACTTACTCCTAGTCCTCCCAATGATACACATGGATGCGCACGCGCACACACATACACACACACACAGAAGTGATAAAAAGTGAATGAGTGTCACAAAAAGTCAAGCCTGCTTCTAGTCATTTCTTCTACTATGAAAATACCTCCAACTTGTAAAAGTAATATTTGTTTTCAGTAATTATTCTGGCTGTCTCTTTGCTGACCAGTGAACTTCAAACATCTTTTCAGACTTCTGTGAAAAGTACACATCATTCTTATCTCCTAATGAGACCCACGGGAGTTGAAGATTCTCTAAGAAGGTCTTAGGACCTATTTTACTTTCTTGATTACTACCATTTGCTTCCAAAGTTTGACACTCTGTTAGGCTGTTAAAAATATAGCTATCTGCCTGATGCATGGTACACACCTATAATCACAGCACTCTGGAAGGCTGAGGTCGGGGACTGCAAATTTGAGCCCAGCTTGGGCAACTCAATAACTTAGACTCCATCTTTAACTTTAAAAAAGGCTGGAGATGAAATTCAGTCTGCAGGTAGTACCACAAACAAAACTATACTACCAATCCCCAAACTGCAAATGAAAGAGAGTATCCTAATCTTTGTGATTTACCTCCATCATAATAGCTATTACTTATTATGCACTGTTTTCAGTTGTTTTATGTTGTGATTTGGATCTGAAGTATCCCACATACTGTCATGTGTTAAAGACTTGGTCACCAGCCTCTGGTACTATAGGGATGGCAAATACTTTAGGAAGTGGGACCCTAATAGAAGGAAGTTACGCCACTGGGATCATTGACAACATGCCCTGGATGGATATCCTGGGACCTGGGACCCTCGCTCTCCCTCTCTTTTTGCTTCCCAGCTGCAGTGAGATGGAAGCTTTGCCTGACAACATGCTCCCTACGATGATGTGCTGCCTTGCCACATCCCAGAGTTAATAGGGCCAACAGAATATGGACTAAAACTTCCAAAACTGAGTCCAAATCATCCTTTCCTCCGTACATTCATTAGCTCTCTCTTCTCCTTTGAGTTATCTTAGGTATTTTTGTCACAGCAACACAAAGCTAACACAATTTATTTCCTTGATTTTTATACATTTCTTACAATAATCCTAAGGGAGTTTACAGATGGAAATATTGAAACTGAGAAAAATTAAAGTACTTGCCTAGGAATACAAAGGAAGAGATGGAGCTAAAGATGTGACACAAAATATTGACTCTTCTTAATTCTTTCACCTTTGACTTCTTGAATCAGCAAAACATAAGCACTATATCCCACACATTCGGTGGCAAATACATAACAGGAAAATACATGTCCTCATTTGTTTCCCACAGCGCATTCCTGTGGAGAGTGAGCCTGGTGAAAAAGCTCTAAATCGCCTCTCGGATTCCCTTCGCAGAGCAAAGTTCTGAGGAAGAAGGCCATTGCAGAGTTGTAACTGAGATGAGCTGAGTTTGTGCTCTTGGTGAAATCTCCTGGCGCTCACATTTCCTGGCCCTTCCCTTGATGAATGTTGGCAGAGCACTGTGGCTATTGCTTGCAGGAGCCTTAATGAATGATTCCATTCTGAATGATTTCCAGCCTAGACAGAATGCTGAATATACTCGGTCTCAATACCCAGTAGTTCTCCCATTAAAGACCAGATAATATTTGCATGGAGACCAAAGTTCCTCATAAATTTCGCGTTAGATTCATTCACAAAGTCAGAAACCACCCACTGTGACTTGTAGTATGTGGATAGACATCAGTAATAGGTAGTAATTTGGAGGATTCTTTTGGCTCAATGTTGGTAATTAAATGAAACAAAATGATCACAAATTTTTCTTAGTAACCACAATTTGCTTCATTAATTTAGCTTTGTATGATATATCACTGCTAGGAATAAAATGTTTCCCATCTTGGGTTTTGTTGGCATAATGGCAATAAGGTGTGACATTAGAATCCTAATAAAAACTCAAAGGGTAGAGGTATTATGTGAAAACACCAAGCTATAAAATTAATAAATACCATTATTCATAATCAGTACAGATGGAAAGCTGGAAAGTGCTAGTACTATATCTGTGTATTCTTAGGCAAGAAACTATTATCTTTCTGAGTCTTCCTTTAAATGTACATTGAGGATAATAATTTTTTTTCAGAGAATTCCTGTGAAAGCTGAATAAGGTAATAAGTATATAAGCTTTTCCTAATCTATAGAGTTCTATGTCAAGACTAATATTTATTAATACAATAGAGGAAAATGCAATTATTTGGCTAGCATTATAACTTTTCAGTTATACTCAGTGTGTGGGGGAAGGAAGACAGGATAATATATTTTGTATAGATATTAATACATAGCAAAAAATATAAAAGCATTTCAGAAAAGATATTTTTCAAAACATTCTATTCTACATAGAATAGAATGGCAGTTCTTTCCTTGCTCTTATCTGTTATAATTAATTTTTTTTCTTTTGAATAACATATCCTTAATGAAAATTAGAAAATATATACAAGGTCATGAAAAAGTACCTGTAACACCACCCAGACACAAACACTATTAACAGTTAGCCATATTTATTTAAAAAAATTTTTTTTACATTTCTATCTTTACCAAAAATTGGACTGTGCTATTAAATGAACTATGTGTAATAATTTTTATTTTACAGTTATAATTGTTATTTTTCCTTTTCCTTATATCAATAAGTGGTCTTCAAATATTATATACTCTCCAATATACTGTTTTTATAACAATAATTATTTATCTAACCATACTTCTTGTGAATATTTTATTTATATTATATTTTTATTCAAATAACTTTACAATCAGTGTGCCACAATATACTTTTATTCCAATCTGTCTCCAAGAGGTAAAAATAGTTTGACTAATACTAAACCTCTAAAAAACAATGACCAAGTTAGTGTTTTTATAAATTTTAATGTATTTACACTTCCATGAACCACGAGAGAATTCATCTCAACAAACACTTTTTAACATTGGTTATTATATTTTCAAAAATCTTTTCCTCATTTGATAGAAAAAGTGATTCATTTTAATTTTATTTCTAATGATGGTGAAATTAATCATATTCTTGATAATTTAGATATCTAATTGATCATAGTATTAAAATCCCTCACACTGATTAAAGTTTTCTAAAATTTCTTTGAATTTCCAAACACTTTTACCTTCTCCATTAGTGATAGTATATTATGCTGTATAACATATGAGAATTTTTAAATATTTTTATCTTCATTACTGATATTACTATCTTTTGATTAAAATAACCCTTTTTAATGTTAAGCATTGAAAAGGCATTTAATGTTTTTTCTTTATCTAATATTAATATTACTTTCTCCTTACTTGCATTTGCCTTGGATTTATTTACTTGTATTTCCAAGCATATATATTTTAGATGAGGAAATTATAAGCAGCATATCACACATTTTACCTTTCATTGGCATATTTAAATAGCATATATTTTTGGTTTAGCTAATATTTGGTTCTGCTTCTATAGGTATTTTCTTTTTGTTCTTTTAAAATATTTGGTTGTTGGCTTTGTCCTCTTTGTCCTTGAAGGAGGTTTTCTTGAACTTTTTATATTTTGAGGTTTTGTTTTGTACAGTTTAGGGTTTTGACTAGTGTTTATGAACTTGAGTTTTGAAGGAAGAAATTCTACATTTATTCCTTAAGTAACTACTCTGAACAGTCTTGAAACTATATTAAACCAGAAGAGTTTAGTGAAAATTAGTAATTTCTTAACTACTATTGATGGAAAATAAAACATTTATGCTTTTGCTTTACTACTCTTTAATTTCCAGATTTTAATTTAATTTAGGGTTTTAATCTTGTATTTTCCTTCTACAATATTTTATGTACTAAAAGATATTTATTTTAAAGGGAAATCAAAGTTTATAATCCAAGTAGTACTTTAAAAATTATTAGACAAATAATTTACTCTAATCATTTTTACTAATAACTTACACTAATGGCCTTTCTATTCTTTCTTTTTTTTTTTTTCTATTGCTCCTTTTGTCAAGAGTTTTGGGTTTTGATGGAACTTGTGTTGTTACAACCCAAGTTTCCAAATTTTTTATTCAAGTTTTCTGGCCAGCGTATTTTGAGTCCATGGCTATTACACCTTCCTGCCGTAATAAATTAGCTGAGTATAAAATTCTTTCAAAGTTCTGCAATAAAAATAACAACAATGATAAGAGGAGGAGGAGAAGTAGATAAAAAAGAGGAGTAAGAGAAAAGAAGAGGGAAGGGAGTGGAAGTAGAAGGAAATGAACTCATGTTTTTGTATTATGTCTTAAGTTCTCTTCTAATACCTTACATGTATTAACTCATTCAGTCCTAACAATAATCATATGAAGTATATTTATCTGCCTTGAACTATGGATGAAAATGAAGAACAAAGAATAAGGACTTTGTCCATGCCTAAATAACTAATCTTCAGCAGAGCTAAGGTTTTAAACCAGGCATCTAACTCCAGCCTCTGCATGATCATGACTGTTAACCTCTTCTCTTATATTCTAGTACTTAATAGCAAATAAATTAAAACATAGTCAATATCCTTTACCGGCTACTGGGGAACCTATGTTAATTTGGGGGGTGAGGATGCTCTCAATTTTCTTGATGTTTATGTGTCAAGGAATTACACAGAAATCTGTGCAGTATTGACGTGAACTCCAGAGTGCATTCCGGCTTTTGAGCCTGAGATCATCCATTTTCTAAAAGATATTTTCCTTTTTCCTTTGGCCATTGCCCTTGATTAATCCTTCCCATTTTCTGTTTATAGAAGTCCTATTTTACATAAGTTAATCTCTTGGATTGGTCATTCCTCCCTTATTTTTCTCTCTGAATTCTGAACAAATATATTTAATTTACCTTTTATTGCATCAATTCAGTTTTCATCAGATTATCTTCTACTGTTTATCTTCTCCCTTTACTTATTAAACCATAAAGTTTTCCATACATATGCAATACTTCAACATCAAAGATTGTTACGTTTTCTTTTTCAATAATTTCTCCTCTCTCTCTCTCTGTCTGTATATATATGTACATATATATATGTGTGTGTGTGTCTCTCCCTCTCTCTCTCTGTATATATGTATATATATGAGATATATATATATCTCCTTCAACAATTTTTTCCTGTCTGATGATTTTTCTCCTACAGAAGAGAGTAAAAGTTCACTTAGTAGAGGTGTAGAACCAAATAACAGTATGATAGGATTTTATTTTTTGCTTAAAGATTTTACATTTTCAAAGACCATAGTTTAATGAAGAAATAAAGAATAAAGGTAAAATTACATTCACAGTATACTCGCATCATAGATTCTGAGATTTATAGGTGTAAGGAAGCTGTGGGGCAATTGGAGCCACAGACGAACTTCATGTTGGTATTTGTGTCAAGCTCTGCTAGAAGTGTTGGGCTGGACTTTTCCTAGTTTTTTCAAGAGCTGCAGCTTTCTGGGGTCTGAAACATGTCCTGTATCCTGTTCTGCTCATTCTACCTGCTGCCTTGTGTGGCAGGCAGTCATGAGAGACCTTCCTGCAGTATACTGGGCATTGAGCTAAGTACTGGCAGCCCAAGGAGGACAGACATTTCCTACTTTCATGGATCCGATAGGTACATAAACACCAAATCAGTGTGTTCCACTGTAATGTGATAATGGATATGACATGTAAATATTGAATATTATAGTGTTTCAAAGGATATATATATATATATATATATGTATCCGTGATGGCAAACTTTTAGACCTTTCAGTAACAGACAGCCCACTGTGGCACATGTGCCATAGGTTCACCAACACTGACATATATTATCAGGTTGTAATAAACTGTTACGCTTGTAAGTGAAACTAATTTTGCAAAATGGACCCACTTTGGTTGGACTGATCTTTAAGCATAATGAGACAAATTTATATTTTGGGTTTTTTTACATCATTAGCCAATCATCAGTTTATTGTTTTTTACATTCGTTACGTTTAATGGTACATTTTAGGTATACAACATGATTGACATTCATCATTGGGAATTTGTACCTTTACATGATGTATCTTGGTTCTTATTTTTTTCCCCCTTCCCCTGCCCTCCCTTCACTCCCCCAACCCCTCCCTATTTACAAAGATTTTGTTTCCATTTTCTCCTTTTCTTGTATTTATTCATTTCCCTTCTTTCCTTTCCCCTACGCCTCCAACTTCCCCTTCCCCTTCCCCTTTGGACCTTTTCTTCCTATCTCACATTATCTATTATATATTTTGATCCTCATTTACACTTTCAGTTTCTCACACTAGAGAAACTATTTGGTATTTACACACGTGTGTCCCATTTATTTCACTTAAGAGTATGGCCTCAGTGTGCATCCATTTAGCTATACATGTCTCTAGTTTCTTGTTCTTTATGGCTGAGTAGTACTCCATTTTATAAAAAAAACAAAACAAAACAAAAAAAAACCATGTTCTCTATCCAGTCTCCAGTTGATGGGCAATTGGGCTGTTTCCAAGTTTTAACTATTAAGAACTGTGCCTCTATGAACATGGGTGCCCATATATCACTGTGGTATGATTCTTTTAATTCTTTTGGGAAGATACTCAGCAGGGGAATAGCTGGGTCAAATGGGACCTCTAATCCTAGTTTTTCGAGGTATCACCCTACTGATTTTAATTTATCCTTAATAAAATTTATCTGCTTTCCTCCTCTCCAAGCCATCTTATGCCAAAGTCACACGAACAACCTGTTCTTTTTCTTTTCAAATCTCTGCATGTCTGTGTCTCAAAAGCACACCCCAAATTAGCATGCAATAAAGTCAGAAGTTCAGGCACGATGCAATCATGTTCTCCCTCACACATCAGTAAATTAATTTGGGCAGTAAAACCATGATCACAAAACTCTATCTGAACCTGGACACCATCTCCCTACAGTGTGAATGGGCATCAAAATTCATCTTGAGCAAATTATTTGGGAAATATGAACCCTAAAGACAAAAATAATTTCCTTATTTTATACACACACACGGCTACATAAATATATATAAATATGAAATGTTCAATGTAATATATATTACTATAAATATACATAGTTTATATATAGTATATACACAGCTACAGCTATGTTTAATAGACATACATGTCAGTGTCCAGTTGGAATTTGACAGTGCATTGGTAGGAACAAGCATCTTCATGGGAAATCTATTCATTATGAAAACCATTATCCATCCCTGACAATAAGGCGAGCCGCAGAAAACAAATCAGAAAAGAGAGAGGATGAAAACTCAAAAGCTTGACAAATCACTGCAAGAAGAGATTCTTTTCTCAATTTGCTGATGGTCTCTTCTCCAGATTAATAGTAATCCCATACCATATGTTTAGTTTGACTCCTGCAGCTTTTAGTTCATTTTCCTTTCAGGGGCTCGGGCTCCTAGGTCAGCGGCTTCAGCTGCTTTTGGCAGTTTTGATTTTTCACAAGAATTGTTACTGTAACTCCAAATCTAACTAGATTTCTTAGATAAACTTTTTTTTTGTCCTGGGGATCGAACTCAGGTCTTGTGCTTGCGCAGCAGGAGGAGAAACCACTGAGCTAAATCCCTGGCCCTCTTAGGTAAACTTTTAAGCTAAGAGCTTTTGTCACTTCACTAGGATAGCGGACTGCCAAAAAAGCCGACAATATTCCTGCCTATTTAGTTTGTTTGGATAGATGACTAGGATATATAAATATTGTCTGATAGTTTATAGAGATGTTTAGACATTTGTCAATCTAATATATTTATATTTATGTGTCCAAGTTAAAAATTTTAGCATTTTTAAAATTTTTACTAGTACATGTTTGAAGTACAGAACAATTACATTCACTGGAGGAAATTGGTACATGTACATAACACATCTCAATTCTTCCCCGCCCTCCATCCCCTCTTTATTTTGCCAGCATCAGATTTATTTATTTATTTTATAAATCCTTATAAAGTTAATAAATACAGATTAACAACCAGACTAATAGGCAAAAACAACATATAAAACACATAAGACAATTATACTAAATCAAGGAGCACTTTTAGATACATTGTCTATGCTGGATTACAATAACTTTTCTTCTTTACTAATAGCATTTTTTGAAAGTTTAGATTGTATTTCAATAAAAGCGGAAAATCAAATGTTTAGAAAATATTCTTTATACATTTATCATAAAGCCTTTTTCTTTAGTTTCACAGAAACATTGTTGTTTACCTTTAAAGGAAATTAAGATATGGCACACAAGCACATGACAGATAAAATAAGTGAAAAGCTAAAGGCCCTAATTTATAAGAGATGTCTCCAGTTCATTTTTAATGAAGCAGAGTCCATAAAATGAATGATCAAGTGAACATGTAGAAAGACTACCATTTAGAATTCCCTATGAGTTCTCAGATACTCTCAGTTTAGAAAGAAAATTGATATCCAAATCTATTTAGACTTTTTAAAATTTTTTGCCAAGTAAGGAAACATCACTTCTTATCTCTGAAAGGTTGTGTACTTGTTGATTTAAATCTTTTAGGACACAATGGGGAACAACAGGTGTGGGTAGTTACTTCAATGTTTTCAGGGAATATTTACCTCAATCTCTTTTGAGTAGACTAACTTTGAAAGACAGGTATTCTCTGGGACAACTTTTGCCAACTCCTGGGGTTTAGAAATGCTGCTGGGAGAAGTCTATTCCTTATATTATCTCTAATAATTCATTTAGGGAAAATGACCTTGTTGCACAACTCTATTCGGAACTGTTAATTAAAATTAACGAGGATCTTGCTGTTTTGCACTGGCTTGTTTCTTAGATCAAACTAGTTTAATCTGGACTGGTCTGACGTCCTGCTTGGACAAGGTTGACATTCTGCCAAGAAGCCAGCAATAGACTGTGGAAGGTTAAAAATCTGAACTGGCAAGTAGCAGAGTTCTGAAAGTTGAATTCAGGACATGAACAATAGAAAAAGGGTCTGAAGCTAGAAGTAAATGTAGGAAAATTCTGGATTACCAGTGAGTGTTAAAGAAAACCACGCCCTCCATATCAGAAATGTTTTTGCTTTTCTCAGTTATCAGTTAAGAACTATGCAGAGATATTCAGAAAAATTTTAGTAATTAGCTAGAATTTGCATTTTTAAAATATGCAGATGCAAGAAAAGACTGAAATACTTAATGTCAGAGACCTGCATTAAATCTGCACACTGTTTGCCTATTATACATCTTCAAAATAATAATAAAATAATATAAATTGTCTCTTATAGAAACCTAATATGGGAGCTTAGGAGCAGGAAATATCTCACTTGTAAGATGTATTTTCAGAAGTGTTGATTTTTAACAACTTACTGGATTTCCTAATGACCTACAAATGAAATGTGAATATACTCAGGGTATATACATAGAGGGAAAACTAGCAAAGTTAGAGAGTTCTATAACAAGAATCAAAGACTACTAGTCTGTTCAGATCAACATCTATAATTCACTTCTCCTAGCTGACTATGCAAAATAGTGTTGTTTTGTTGATATTTATAGTATATTAAATAAAAACTTGAGACACAGTAATCATAATTTTTGTACTACTTAGTCACATTTTAATAAACAAGAGTCTTCCTTTCCTTATATTGCTTATAGTCAGTCCCTCTATCTGACTACTAATTAGTAATAAAGAAAAAGGAATATTTTTTAAATGTTATTTTTCCCTAAACATGTTATATCAACTGAATAAAATTCCAGTCCTAACCCAGGGGGATTGTTCTTTGAAGATAATCAAACTGACTGAAAATGTATATGAAAGGCAAAAGACATTGAACTAGGAAAAAATAATTCTAAAGAAAGAATGAAATTGGAGGAATAACATTATCTTATTTCCAGATTTTCCATAAAGCTACAGCAGTCAAGTCAGTGTGGTATTGGACAAACAATAGACATGTAGATCAATGGAACAAAATAGAGTCCAGAAATAACCCATACATATGTGGTCAACCGATTTTCAATAAATGTGCAAAAATGATTCAATGGCAAAAGTGTAGTCTTTTAAACTAATGATGTTGGAAAAATTATCTATCTCTATGATAATAAAAACAATCCCTTGGTCTTTACTATGCAACCCCCACAAAAAGTCACTCAAAAAATTATGTGCCTACATATATGTAAAACCATAAAACTTTTAGGAGACAAGCTTTATGAACTTAAATTAGCAAAAGATAGCTTAGGCATGCCATACAGAGCACAAGCCATAAAAGCAGAAGAGAGGGAGAAAATGGATTCCATAAAAATTAAGAACAATCTCAAATGACACTGTTAAAATAATAAGACTAGCCATACACTAGGAGAAAATATTTGGAGTACACATATCTGATTTATAAAAAAGGTATAAACAAAGTATAAAATATTTTTCAAATTCATTAATAAGGAAGCAATCCAATGAAACAAATAGGAATATATTTCAACATAGGTATGAACACTGCAAAAAAATACACAGAGATGTTCAACATCATTTATCCTTGAGAAAACACATTGAAACTACAATAAGATGTGACACAGCACCTATTAGAATTGCTAACTTTTTAAAGTGCAGGTAAGATTGTGAAACAATTGACCTCCTGTACACTATTGGTGAGAATGCAAAACAGTACTGAATTTCAAATACAGTTAGTTTGGCAATTTCTTAAAAAGGCAATCATATACTTAAAGTCAGTAATCTCATACCTAGGTATTTCCCCAAGTGAAATAAAAACATACATTTTTACAAATCCTCTGTGCAAGTGCTTAAAGGAGCTTTCTTTGTAATTACCAAGAATTGGAAACAACCCAAATGTCCCTTAACTAGAGAATAAAAATGAACAAACTGTGGTTCCGCCATGTGATGAGATATTACTCAGTAAATGGAAGGAACAAACTATTGATATCTGTAACAACTTGGGTGATTCTCAAACACATTATGTAAAGAAAGGAACCTAGGCTCAAAAGGCTGTAGATGTGGCATGATTCCATTTACTTGACTTTTATACAAAGGCAAAACCATAGGGAAACAAAACTCTAGTGGTGTTGAGAGGCTGAGAATGAGGAAGGGGTTTACTGTAAAGGATCATGGAGGGGTTTGGGATCTAATGAACTGTTCTAAAGATTGTGGTGGGGGCAGGAATTACATGGTGGTACATGTTTGCAAAAGCTTATATAATGCTATACTACAAAAAAGTAAGTGGGGGAAAATGAAGAGTTAGGAAAGTATTACTAAAAGGATAGCAGACAAATAGCAAAGTTTAGAGCCACTGGAGATGAGTATAGCTGAGCTAGGAGTGTGGGCAACACAGGCCAGGGTAGTAATCCTATATCAGCCACTTGTGATCTTTGATATATTTGGGTTCTTGGGCAAGTTCCATAACCTCCCTGTGGCTCCATATCTTCTATGGAATATAGAGGCGTAGCATCCATTTCATGAGTGGCTGTATGACTATATGAGAAAACGCATATGCTTTCTCTTAGCACATACCTTGGCACATTGTGAATGTACTCAGTGCTAGCAGTAGCAGATGCTCTGGTATCCTGGGTCATATCTCCTAGACCCAACTCTGACATCAGTCACAGCTGGTATGGGCTGGATTTGTGTGTCTCAGACTCAGAACAGACTAACACCGAGGTCATTTCAAGTATGTGTTTCTGACCTTTCTACACTGTTCCAGGCTCTGGGACAACGACTGAGCTAGCTGAAAGTGCAACTCATAAATTTTTCTGAGTTACAACCCCAAGACATTCCTCAGCAAATGGGGCAGAAGAACTAGTTTCATGTTCTTCAAGAGAAGAACCGTGGAGCTTCTGACCAAATAGACGCCCTTGCTCACAGCAACGACCAGGGGAATGTGCTTCATATTATCTCCTCCTCTCCAGCACTATACTCCTTACTCCCTGTAGCTTCCTAAGATCACTCTTTAAAAAAAATCTGTTTATCCCAGCGCCCCATTCCAGGCTCTGTCTTCAAGAGAACCCACACCAAGACAATAGCTATTACCAGAAACTTGCATTTCAAAACTTGATGCAGTAAACTAATGAAATGTCCATTCCTTATATCCCCAACCTGTCATCTCTTCAGCGAGTATTGGTAGTTCCCTCAATACCTGTCTTTTTATACTCCATTTATTCTGTAATCTCATGTAGCTGTGGAGTATAAAATTTACAGATGCAGATTCCATTTTGCTTCCTGTCACTTTCCATTACAATTATGCTCCACTCCGTGTTCCCCTTCTTTTGCTGTCCAACAGGAAACCTCTATTTGAAAATGGGCGACACCCCTCTTCTTACATTTCTAGTCATCGCTTCTCTGATTACATGCCCAGCTCCTTCCCATTCAAAGTACCATTGCATCGCTGAGCTGGGTTGCTCTGTAAGGTGTGCTGGGGTGAGACCTTGGACTCCTGAACAGTTCACCCTCAGTGCTCTCAGGGAGCCTCTTTTATCCACACCAAATAAGAACATAGGGAGCACTCAAGTAGACAAGAAAAAGAAGAAACACAGACATAGCAATGCCCTACCCCATCCTGAGAGATTAATGCTTTAAGAATCTCCAAATATCTCCTTTTGCTGCTTCCTCTCATCCCAACTCCCATTCATGTTGTTTGGAAAATAGCTCATAACTATTTGCAAAAACTGCTTATACTGTCAAAGAAAACTTAACCCTACACTGTGTAGCAAATAAGCCCCAATGTAACAAGATTTAACGAACACAAAGACAGTCTTGAAATATTGTTGTATCTGTTAAAATGAGATTATTATCTATATATGGCACTCCACATCTGGTTATGATACCAGACAGTGCTTAAGATGGTTTTATAGCTTACACTTGTGCTATCTAATAGAAGTTTTCATGGTGATGGAAAGGTTCTATATCTGTGCTGGCCACTGAGGACTTTAAATCTCTAGGACTTAAATCATCACTTGCCTTCCATAAACAGGTCCCATCTGCTGGTCACCTGAACCAAGAAAATCAGAGTCATCATTGATTCTTCCTCTGATCTAAATGCAGTTTAAAAAAAAACTTCATAGCAAATAAAATATCAAATCCTCTTTCCTCTTCCTATCATAACCACCTCATCTCTTTTTCCTACACAAATGCAACTCAGTTCCTGGTTAGTCTCTCTATTTTTCCTCTATTCAACTCACCTTGCACTGTTGCCACCTAAACTTCCAGAATTATTGCTTTCAAATCACTCCCTTTATTCAGTCTTCAACGAAGCTGCATGACTTACATTGTATTAAATCCAAACTCCACAGCTTTTCACTCAAGGACTGTATTCTTTAACACCCACCCCAGCTTCTCTACCATGACTTCCTTCCTAATGCAAATTCTCTTCCTCCACCTGGACCATGGTTACCTACTTCTAAGTGTTTGGTTGCAGAGCTGCTCTCCCACTCCCTGGCCGAGAGTGCCCTCTCCCCCCATGCTGTCTCTTTCAGATCCTCACTCTGTTTGACCTTCCCCACACGGCCCTTTTTTGGGTACTCAGCTCCTTCTGATCTTCAAGAACTAGTATTGTTCACATCACTCATCCTGAGACTATTATTGTGAGAAGACTATGTGATATGTGTATCTGTATTTGGGTGGAGAGTCAGAATACATATAAAGCTTTGGAGCAGTGCCTAGGATGTGGTAAATGTGATTATTAGTATGATTATTCTTATTGTTACTACTAGAAGGACAATAATACCTTAACATAATGTATTCAAATTAGTATGTTCTCAATAAATACCTTATAAAATAATTTCCAGGCACAGATGGTTTACACAGCAATTCACAGAAGCATAGAATAGAGTTATGAGGGACTTAACTAATTATCATGAGTTTGGAAAATATATTTTACATTGAAATTCTTTCATGAAAGTCTATATCTATTTTGTGTATACATCAAGATTATAATATATTTAGTCTCTTCTCAGGGATAACAGCCCTCCTCCTACCCATCTGTCCTGTCAGGTTGCACTGAAAAAATGCTAATTTACCTTTTTGATATACCATTTGACAATTTCTGGTTTCAGATATCACATGCAAGGTTGCACATCAGTGAATTAAATTTGAATCCACATTGTCAAGTGCATATTTAGAATAAAATTGTTGTATCTTTCATTAAAAAAACTTTAAAGTTGTACATCAAATGAGTGTGTGCATGTAACTCAAATGCAGAATATAGAAACAAGGCAGAGAAAGACATTATTATTTTACTGGCTATGAAATTACTGAATCTACAGTTGATTTATGAAAGAAGATCCAAGCAGCTTCGGTGGAACGTTTGCAGTACAGCCTCTGAATGCCCATTCCATTAATTCATTAAATAAAAAGAGCATTCTTTTCATTCTAATTATCTCAGCTACCCTGTTAAAATACACTAAAAGCTAAACATAAGCAATAATGTTCCTGTCATCTTTTTCATCAGCCAACTCCTCAGAAATAATTAACCTCTACTGAGAGAAGTATTTCTTCACTCAAAATAATTTTTACCAATGCAAAGGAACCAGTATCCAATAAAAATTCCTACAACCTAGTATTCAGTACAAAAACGGAAATGAACAACCATTAACAACAATTTAGTTCAATACAAACAAAAAAATTGCCTGTGTTTAATTTCACGGCATAAAGATATATTTTATATTTGACATTTATTTTAAAGACTTTTTTTAATTTTAGAGTGATTTTCTTGTGATCAGAAGTATTGGAGGGCTTTTAGTTTTTGAATTGAAAGTATCAATATGTACCATTTTAAATCCTAAAAAAAATCAACTTGATTTACAATCTCTAAAGCCAACAATTAAAGCAAAAAGTCATAGATATGATGAGGCAGAGCTTCACCTGATAAAAGACTCAAATAGCAGCTTTCTGAGGTGCTACAGTGGAGAGAGGGCCTCAGTTTTATGGGTACTGGGAGGGAAAACCCATGAACAACCTCTGTCCTTCAGTGATTCATTGATTGATATTGATTAATGGACAGAAATAAAGACAGAAACAAAGTTATGATTAGTATGATTCTCTACACGTGGCAGGGTATATACAAAGGTCACCTAGAGCATTTTCTAGCCCCTTAACATTTGTATCATCAAGTAAGAGCAATAGAGCCAATAGAATAAAATAGCTCACTGCTGCCGGCAGCAAAAGGACACAAAAGTATCCTCAATGAAACAAGAAAGGTCAAAATAGTGCTTGGTGGGAGGTTTTCCTCTTTTGGTGCATTTTGTGCAAAGCTTGAAACTGTTTCTCCACTTGCAATTAATTTATCTCTCTCCCATTCCTTCCTAAATCAGAAGCTTCAAAATTCTCTTACTCTCCCATGTAGCTACAGTCACCTTTTCTCCCCCAAGGGCAGAACACAAAATTTACCACAGCTTTGTTTTTCTAAAGGCATTGCAATCTATTCATCTGAATTAGGATAAATAATTAGGACTGTTGTTTTTTGTTATGCATTGTTTATAAAGTTATACAGTTACAAATGGTCGGCTCTAGTTTTGTTTTCCATGAAGTTGTTTTTAGACATGAGTTTAGGAAACATGAGGCCTCTCAGAAAAGCATATATCCTACCATAACAGGAAAAATATTTATGTTGTATTTTAGAATTTGTCAAGAAAATATTTCATCCTTCCTCTAAGAGCCATATTGCTTATGCTCAGGTTTTAATATATAATACATGGTTGTTTTTCTATATTCCTCTGCAGGTATTTACAAGTCTCACCTCTGTTCCTCACAACCTGGTCTAGCCCCAGACTATGAAGAAACCTTCAGTATATAAAGTTAGGTTATTCATAAATCCACTCAAATGGCAAAGAGTGCTTATCAAAAGGGTGCACATCAAATATTATTCTCCAAAATATTTTTTGATAATAATTGGTTAAGTCACTAAAGTATTTTATTCTACCAATAATCTGTGATTTACAACATTCTACCCTATCTAATTACAGCTCTGTGACTCATCTCTCTTGTTTCATTGCACAAGACTTCTTCTAAAAGATAAAAGGGTTTTGTTCACCTGTCATCTGTCTTTTCGTTGCCTGCTCTTCCTATGCTGGTCTCTGTCATGTGGACTTTGGGATTCTAGTCACCTGCCTGCTATCTTGCTGACATATTTGGGAAAGTATTTTTGGCATATCACGGTGTACTGAGTTGCCCTTCTCTTTCACATAGGCTATGTACTTTAGCACTTTCCTCCTCAGCCGAACTCTTCCATCTGTTTAATAAGCAATTAATTTTCTTCACAAAAAAATAGGCATCAGTGGTAGTGTTTAATATATCAGTTTTTAAGACATCAAGAGAATGCCTTGGTTCGATTCAAAGTGGTACTCCTTCTGTTGTCTTATTCTTTTTGTTTGCTTTATTCAGGTCAGTTGATCTTTTTTTACACTAGAGGAGTACAGCATGTGTATTACGAACGTGAGGTATAAAGCCAAGCTTTGGGCTTCACATCCTCTTCTACCACTTACTCACCATGTGGTCAAATTATTTGACCTTCCTGAGCCTCAATTTGATCATAGAATAGTGGGGCATTTAAATGAGTAAATATATAGGAACTGCATATGGCATTGCCTAGTATGTGGCAACAATATGGAAGCGTCCAGTGCTACCACTATTGTTATTATCTTCCCAAAGCACTGCATTTCTTGATGTGTTATTCCTCAGTGTTCTTATACTGGATATTTTAGGTATGAGGCATAAAGGTGTACGTTTTGGAGTTTCACACGCCAAAATGTAGCAAATCAAAGTTGACATTTTCAAACACATACATGCACACACAAACACACACACACACACATCAGGTAAGAATGTCTTACAATCCAGGAGCTTAAGAGTACAAAGACAAAAATATTGTGATTCTGATTCAGAGCTTAGGGGCCGAGGATTTAGCTCAGTGGTTCTGCCACCTACCTTGCAAGCGGAAGGACCCGAGTTCGATCCCTGGTACCAAAAAAAAAAAAAGTCTGATTCAGAGCTTATAATCTGACAGAGAAAATATAACAAGAAAACAGTATAGGATAAGGGATAAAAAAATAAATATGGCAAAGTCTCATGGCACATTCGGGAAGGACAGATCTATGAATCCTGATTGTCAGAGAAACCCTCCAGAGGAAGGGCTGTCTCACTGAGAGCTGAAGAGAGAGTAGCAATTAGTAAAAACCTGAGAGAGAAGTTTCCTTGCAAAGTGAATAGCATAGATGAAGCTTCCGGTACATGTAAAAACATGCACTTCACTCTTTTCATTGTGCTCCTGTCTCCCTCCCCTAGAATAGGAGCAGCAGATTTGCCTGGTAAGTGCGCTGCTATGTACCCATCTCCTAGACAGGAGCACACACAGTGGTTTACAGTAGGAGCTCTGCAAATATTGATGGAGTGAATTAATTTTATCAGCCCTGTTATGTTCCGCTTACAGCTTCCAACCAGGATCTCTGGTTAGATTAATCTGGTGATTAAACTTTAAGATTTGCTGTGGCATCGCTTATGTGCATCAAGGACATGCCGCACAAATAATAGTATGACATCCCCGTGTCCATATCAAAAGCTGTGCCTTGCTCTGCAACATCACTTAGGGGCAAAGAGGCAATGAATCTATGTTAAGAAAAATGATATGAATATTTTCTTGCCTTTCCATGAGCTTTATGAACTGCCAATAATATTCAGCAACACATGGAGATGTGGGAGTGGGAGTGGATACATCCAAATGCTTGTATACTAGTATTTAGTGCCCCTTCTCAATTGTCTTTTTGTCCTAGTTATAGAAAAATTGAGTAAAAAGCCCCTAAAATCTTAAATACTACTCATAAAAAATGCATTTTTATTGGGTTAAATAATGCAACAATTTCAGCTTTAGGTTCAAGACAAAAATTTGGCCAGGGTTCCTTAAGGTGTCCTAAAGCCCTTCTGAGGAAACACAGTAATACTTCAAGTTGAAGCGAACCTAACAAATGTGAAGCACAGATGAACTCAGTTCTAGGAATCCAAATGATGCAAGTACTGAGGGAAATAGTGAACCTACAAATTTATTTCCTACATCTTTCTGCTGTTGCTTTCAGAAAACGTTCTCTTCTTACTGCCCAACCCCACCCCCAGTATGCTCCCCCTTTAGATCCATCCTCTTTGGCAGCACCTCACATTTTTAATTTGCCTCTTTATCCTCTTATCTGTCAAAAGCTTAGCCAAATCGGAGGTTCCATTTCTGTGTATTTGAGGTATTCATGAAACACCCAGTAAATAGCACAGAGTTGAAAAGCCAGTTCATCCAGTTGTTTGCTCTGTGGTCCTGAGCAAGTTACCTGAGTGCCCTGGTCCTTCTAGGTTATGACAATGGACTATTTTTTAAGGAAAAAAAGCCTCAGATATTATCATATTGGGAAAATGTAGTAAATTAATCTAAATTGGAGAGGTAATGATTAAAATACTGAATGAATCCTTTCAGAAAAATTCACATTTTCAAAGGACTGGAGTCCAAAGGAGGAACACACAGGACATTCTCTGGCATTAATAAGAGAAAACTGAAATTAAAGACTTTTTAAAAGAATATCAACTCATATTTTATAGGCAGCTACATACTCTGCTTCTTGTGATATGATCCATACAAAAGGTGATTAAAAACAGAAACTGCTAGCTAATTGAATCATCTCAAATCAATTACTAGACAACAAATTTGCCCCAATTTAACATGTTCTTTAATTTTTGAGAACATGAAATTGACCACTGCCTTATATCTTTTAGTGTTCAGTGGCCTTTTGAGGAAACAAAGATACTTCTGATAGTGCCACTACTTCTCATTAATGCTCAAATACACATTGTTCCTCAATTTTACAACTCTGAAATCAGGTTACATTGTACAGTTTACTTCAATTACTTAGTCACTTTCTTCTTTCTCCATGGCATGTCGTCAGTGCAATCTTAGATTCACTAGTATGTAATCTACAGAATTCCAGACAATGAATACTCAGTGATTCCTGATGGAAAGTCAGATAGCAAGCACCCAATGCAATGGACAGAGTGATCTATTTTCTTCTCCAATGTTTAGTCCCTGAGCATCTGCTTTAAGAATATTGGACAAGTGAAGGGAGGGCAGGGGAATTGGGAAAAAATAAAAACCAAGATACATCATGGAAAGGTACAAGATCCCAATGATGAATGTAACTGTATTGTATACCTAAAATGTACCAATAAACTTAATAGAAAAAAAGAATATTGGACAAGGCAGAAATGAACAAGGTACATATATACAAAAGGAGTTTCGTTCAAGCCACTTAAAGCTCAATGCTAAATCTATGCCAATAGATGAAGGGTCATTGAACCTCTACAAAGAGTTGAAGCCAGGGATTTAGCTCAGTGGTTTTGCCACCTGCTGCGCAAGCAGAAGGACCCGAGTTCAATCCCTGGTTCCAAAAAAGAAAGAGTTGACGTCCTAAAGGTTTTTCTTTCATATATATTTTTAAACAACCATAAACGCATATCATTTAAAAAATTAAAGCACATACATATTCATCTTATTTTGAAATTTATTTACATGCCGTGAAGTAATTTATATTCCCGAGATCATCACAAACCTGAGCACTACCTTGAAATCACAAGTATTTGTACAAGTCAATGTATTACAGCTCCTTTAAGTAATATACAAACTATGCATTCTACTCAAGTAATTTAGGGGTAATCATTTTTTTTAAAAAAGAAAGATATTGTTAATGGGAGTTCAGTACCTTAATATTCAATTTTATTAATCTTCATTATTTGGGGTTAATGATAACACAGCCACGGGATTCACCACCATGTAATGAATATTCCTAAATAGCACCATAATCACTGTTGACTTTCATGTACACCCCTTCTCTAAGAGAATATTTTGTTTCCAAAAGACTCAAACATCCTTATTGCCTTGACATGTTTTAGTTTTATATTTTTGACCTTAAAATCTCTAGGGTTCCACCGCAATTTCACACATTTTTTTAGTCAGAGTTTAATCAAGTCTAGTTGCTCAAATCAATCATATTCTCTATCTTCCTGAGGAATGTCACATTAGACAGACCTGTTGTATCATAAATTCTCAAGTTTAAAGTTTCTGAAACATCTAAGAATAGAAAAGCATGACCTATTTCTGCATCTACTATTACAGAATTCAATGTAACTCTTGTATTGATTTAAATAATTCCTTTATAAAAGAAAATATTTGGTTAAACACAAGAATAGGAAAAGGGATCTACACAAACTTCAAAAGCAAAATAAAATTCTACAACTATTAAGAAGAGTGATTTCTCTTCTTTTTCCATAAGACGGATCATAAACAACAAACACAAAGTTGACAAAACTCAATTTTAGAATAAAAAGTAGGAGAAACAACCCAAATGTACATCAGCTGAGGAATGGATATATGAAATATGGTATATCCATATAATGGAATATTATTCAGTAATAAAAATGAATGGAGTACAGATACATGGACAGATCTTGAAAATATTGTGACAATGGAAAGAACCATATCACAATAGACCATATATGTATGATCTGATTCATGTGAAATGTCAACAATAGATAAATCCATCAAGACCCACGGTTGGTCAGTGACTGCCTTAGAGTGGGTGCGGATGAGAAATGAAGAGCTGCTGTTAATTAGCCATGGTGTTTCCTTGGGGGTGATGAAAATATGCTAAGATTAAATTGTAACAGCCGCATAATTGTGAATATACTAAAAGTCATTAAATGTTGTGCTTCAACTGTGTGAATTGTATTGTATGTGAATTATGTGTAAAGTACTCTATTTCCAAAGAAAAAGCAATAACTCACAAGCAAAAAAATTTTCTTCCTCCAGTGCTAAAACCCTTTCCTAAGCTGAGATAGAAATGCTTTGCTGCAAGTGCTGAAAAGTGAAAATTTGTGAAGGAAAAGGATTTCCATATCAGAAATTTACTGCAGAGAACTCAAGAAGTAATTATGCAATTCTATTATCTGTGTTTAAACAAGTAATTCTATTAACGAGAAAATAGTGATTGGGGCCTGATAGGTTTGCTGGACAAAATATAGGAAACCCAATTAAATTTGAATAGCAGACAGTGAATAGATTTTTAGCATAAATGTACCCAAATATTACACAAATTTTAAATATTATAAACATTTTATAGAACAATGGAATACACCAAAATGAGGCATTATATATCTGAAAATCAAGTTTATGGGATGCCTTGTACTTTGTGTGGTTCTTGTTAAGCAGTCATTTAGGCCTGTGATAGTTTATTTTTTAGAGATATTTAGTTCTTTCCTATATAGAGCTAAGAGCAATAGGAAACAGCCCTGGGTGAGTCTGGGTGAGATGAATCCAAGTCTTTCCAGCCCCTGAATTCCCCAGATGTTCATTGAGTGCTTTACAGGCTGGACATTGTACAGGACACTGAGACACCGCAGAAAGGAAGGCAGAAGCATGGTGACAAGGGAGGATGACAAGACAGGGGGAAAAAGGAAAAGATGGAAAATCCGAGGAAGATGGGAAAGATGGACAAGAACACAGCTATGTCAAACAAAGTGTTATATGAAAAAAATGCAGTAACTGCAGAATGCCAGAGAGATTATTTTAAGGTGGACTAGGGGAAAAAACAGCAACATGGAAGCTGGTTGTTTCTTTCAATGGATTTCATTTTTTTAGAGCAGTTTAGAGCAGTTTTAAGTTCACAGCAAAATGAAGGGAAACGTACAGAGTTCTTGAATACTCCCTGACCCATACATGCAAGAGCTGTGTATTTGTTCTATTTTGTGAGCATATGTGGACACATCATAGTACCCTAGATCTATAGTTTACATTAGGCTTCCCTCTTAGTGTTGTCCATTCTGTGGGTTTGAACAAATTTATAATGTCACATATCCAATACCATAGTATCATACAGAGTATTGTCTCTGCCTAAAAATCCTCTGTGCTGCACCTATTCATCCCTCTCTCCTCTCTTCCCCTAACTCACAGTACATTTTTCTTTTTTCTTTTTTTTTTTTTTTCTTCATGGTACTGAGGATTGAACCCAGCACCTTCACAATGAACTGCATCCCTGCCCTCTCTCCAACTTTTAAAACTATTTTGCCTTTTATGAACTGGTCTCATTAAGTCACTGAACTGCCCAGGCTGGGACTGAACTTCATCTTGATTCTCCTGCCTAGCCTCCCAGAGTGCTGGTATACAAATGTGGTCCACCATGCCTGGGCCACTGGTCTTTTTACTGTCAGTTTTGCTTCTTCTAAAATGTCATATAGTAAACACTATAGACTTTGTAGATTGGTTCTTTCACTTAGTCATACAGTCATACTTCAGTGCATGACTGCTTTGAAACTGGTCAAATTTGGTACTCAACACATTTTGGTGTAGAAATTGCTGATTGTTCAGTGCTGGGTACTCAAGCTAGAGCTTTGTCCATGTTGTTTTTGATATGTGTTGCACCTCTTGGAACCAGTTAATAATGAGTACCAAGGTATCATTATATACAAAACATGTAAGGTTTGTCCATGTATTTTCATGGCTTGCTATCTCATTTCTCTTTAGAGCTGAATAGTATTTCATTATCTGGATGTATCCTTGGAAGTGTTCTTCAATTTTCTAAGAACCTCAGGCCTTTGCTTAGTCTACCTGTTAGATAAACTTGTTCTGCTGACAGGGAATGGTTAGTAGTATCAAATGTTTAAGAAGAAATGAAACAAAAACTTTGACATTTCCATTGAATTTAGAGATAAATGATAGACTTGAAAAGTTTCAGTAAAGAGGTAAGTCAGGATCCAGATTGAAATTAATTGTAGACTAAACAAAAAATGGGTCCACGGTGAAGGAATAAGGACTATGAATATATGCAACACATTTGAAAAATTCAGTTCTAGAATAAACAAAAGTCAGTATAAAGGCTAGCTTGAAACATGAGCTTAAAACATTTTTGTTTTACTATTTTTTTGTGCTTTCAGCTCTTTTAAATTATAGCTCTTATTTTATAGTGATTGCAGTTTAATTGACAAAATTGTCTATATTTAAGATCTGCAACATGATATTCCAATATACATGTACTTTGTGAAATGATTACCACAATCAACCTTATTAGCACATTCATTACCTTACATAGATACTTATTTTTTGTATGATACGGACATTTAATCTACAGCGTATTTCAAGTATATAAAACAATATTAACTATTGTCAATGTGCCATACATTAGGTCTCCAGAACTTCCTTAGGCTACATAACTGAAACCCTGTAGCCTTTGTACGCCACTTTCAGTCCTTGGCAACAACCATTCTATTCTCTGCTTTTATGAGTTCAACTTTTTTAGATTCCACATAGAAACAAGATCATGTTATATGTGTCTTTCTGTGCCTGGCTTATTTTATTTAGCATAATGTCCTCTAGGTTTATCCAGGCAGTCACAAATGATAGTATTTTCTTATTACAAGGCTGAATGATATTCCATTGACTCTGTGTGTGTGTGTGTGTGTGTGTGTGTGTACCACATTTTCTCTATCCATTCATCTGTCAGTGACTGCCTAGGTGGATTCCACGTTTGGCTATTGTGAACAATGCTACAATGAACAAGTGAGCAATATATCTCTTCAAAATATCAATTTCATTTCCTTTGGATGTATATCCAGAAGTGAGATTTCTTATGTGTATGGTAGTTTTGTTTTTAATTTTTTTTACAAACATCCGTACTGTGTTCCATAATGCTAATTTACATTCCCACCAACAGTATGCAAGGATTCCCTTGTCTCCACATGCTTGCCAATATTTACCTTTTGTCTCTTTGACAGCAGTCATTCTAATAGGTGTGGGGTGCCATGTCAATGTAGTTTTAACTTACATTTCCCTGATGATTTGTGATGTTAAGAATTTTTCATATAACTGTTGTGCATTTGTATGTCTTCTTTTGGGCAATGTCTATTCAGGCACTTTTTATTCTCCTATTTTTAATCAGATTGTTTGGATTTTTCACTATTGAGTTGTTTGAGTTCTTAAAACAGCTTTAATGGTATAATGAACGTGTTTCCATGCTGATGGGGAGGGACTGAGGTCTGCAGAAAGTAGTAGAAGATGGTCCAGAGAAAGGTGGTAGTTCGGCTTCTGAGGAGCTGTTGTCCTCCTGCTTTGTAAGAGGCATAAAGAAGACAGTATGGAGCTTCTGATGAGCTTGTCAATTTCCTGGTAGAAAATTGACAGCGTTTGGGGCTGATGGCTTCATTTTCTTGTGAAATAGAAGGGAAAATAATTGCCTGAGGATAAAAAGAAAGAAGTTCAAAGTGAATGGTGAAGAAATGGCCCACTGGAAAGAAAAGGGAAGTTGACTGGGAGTCCAGTGTGTCTGGGAGAGGAGGACAGTGGGATAGAGTGTTAATGACGTCACTCTTCTTTGAGTAAGGGTTATTAAAGCTATTTGGAACCATTTTATAATCATATATATGCCAATGAGAGAAAGAGAGAAACTTGATAAAGTGTTTGATGTTTTATAAGGAGGCAAATACAAAGAACTCCATCTAGAAAAGAATAATCCCTCCTTCGAAGAGAATTTTCCAGAATAAGAGTCTAGGGAACTCAATTGCTGGCACCCAACTGTTTATAAACACAGAGAATAGGGTTCAATTTACTAATCATCTATAATCCCGTTATCCATGGTTAGATGCTAGAGGTGTTGGCTGAATAACCTAAAACAGCAGATATTTCACAATGATTTAAATTAGTTTTTGAAAAGCTTAATTATTTACATTAAATTTGCATTTCCAATTTGCCTCACTTAGGAAAATATTCAACCTAGTTTACTCTGAGAAAATATTCAATGGTATTGGGAACAGAAAATGATTAGACTTTAAATAGAGTATCTAGAGATTAATAGCATCAAATGAAAAAATGAATCTCCTTGATTATATTGAGACAGATTTCAAACAGGGATTTCCTTCCAACATTCAAGCTTACCTAAATTACTTCTCAGTAAAATAGTTCCAGTTGTGTGCTATACAGCCAGGACATTGGGCCAACTCTAGTATAATTATACTCTTCTCCCATCCTTCATCCACTCAATCAGTTCATTCAATCTCAGTAATCACAAGTATGGCAAGTTTCCTGTTGTCAGGGACTGAAAGATGAACTAAGTAGATCACCAGTTTAAAATGGTGGGGTCTCAAGAGCATGGTACTACACTTCTGCAATTCTAGCTACTCCAAAGGCTAAGGCAGGAAGATTACAATTTTGAGGCCAACCTGAGTAATTTAGTGAGACTGTTTCAAAATAAAAACTAAAGCCAGTGTGGTGGCTTATACATCTGTAATCCTCATACTCAGTAGGCTGAGGCAGGAGGATTCATGAGAGTTCTGGGCCAGCCTGGGATACATAGTTAGAACCTGTTTCAAAAACCCCAAACAAACAAATAAGCAAACAGACAAAACAAAAAACTAAAATGGGCAGAGTCTGTGGCTGAGTGGGAGAACTCTTGCCATGTACAAGGCCCCTGGATTCAATCCCCAGGATGAAAAAAAAATCTATGGAGTAGGATTCATGATACTCTGGTGTGAATTTATGAATACTTCCCAAGAAAATCCCTTTGAGTCAATTCCTAAAGAAAGAGTAAGAGTTAACTGGGTGGGGAAGGAGCAGGTTAAGGAAAGAAATAAGGATAAGGGATCAAACTGGACAAAGAAGAGCTATCATGGTGCATTCAAGGAAGTAGTTCCCTCTGGCTAGAGCAGGGGTCAGACCTTGGAATGACCTGTGGCCCAGGGGAGGATGTAGATTATAACCTGAGGGGGGGCTTTACTGATGCAAACTTTACAATGTCATGATGAGGCTTATGTTTTACAACAACTATCCTAGAAAAAATCCTGGAAAGGATTCGGGGAAAACTCAAACCAGGGAGTTAAACTAAGGGGTCTGATTGAGACAGATAGGATGAGAAAGGATGAACTGAAATCCAGAAATATTAAGGGTACAAAACCCACAGGATTAGTAATTGATGAGAAGGGGTGATGATGGGAAAGAAGAAAGAACCTAAGCTAATTCTAACGTCTTTAGTTTGAACATGGAATAGATGTTGGCAAGTCCTCTCAGTAAAGTAGAGTGTGTAGCAGGAAAAATAGGTTTGAGCAGAGGCAAAGAGTTCAGATTTCCACAGGCTGAGCTTGCAATGCCTATGAGACACCCTTGTCGAGGTAATTGGGAAATGAATTAAGTCGACCTGTCACTTAGAAGACTGATCAAGCCTGGACACATGCACTGGGAATCATTATAACATATGTGCGCCTAGATACAGTCATAGCTTCTAAGGAGTGGGACAGAGGGAAGTAAGCACAGACAAGGCTTAAAAAATACAAAAAAACCAGAAAAACCTACACACATTTTCTCCACTAAAAGATAGTGTCTCATACAGAAGGCCTGAAAATGCTAGGGCTAAGATAGAATCCAGCCTTTCTTTGTCCCATTTAATTCAGCCTGGTTTTTCCACTCAAAATAAATTTTGAATGTTTTTTAATTTCTTTTCTTGATGAAACATATCTTAGTCTCTAATTGTAAGTCAATATTTTCCATAATAGCTCCTAGGTTAAAGGAATTAGCTTGATAATATTTACTTACTATTTTTATATCACTTAACTAATATACATCACTTGAACAAATATACAGATCACTTAATACATACATGATAGTATGTTTATGGACACTCAGTAACAGAGGAAAGCAGCACATGATTGTAGAAAGTCTTCTTTCTACATGGTAGATGGCAAATAAGTAACAACAAATTCATCCTATTTATGGCAATATGACTTTTCTGATCCTCCCAAGAAGAAAGAAAATCTTACTCTGTTTCTTGAACCTGGGATTGGGGGCTGTTTAATTTTAACTTGGTTTGGCCAAAGGGTCATCACCAAGCATGATGGAGGCAAGGACTTTCCAAGGGTTTGTGCTCAGGAGCGCACCCACTTGAGCTCTCAAAACCCCACCACCACCATTTAAAGAAGTCTGAGTGAGCCCATTAGAAAATGAGAGATCATGTAGAACAAAATTGAGCTGTAGACTCAACCAAGCCTCCATCTGCCAGACACAAAAATGAAATCATCAAGACCCTCCAGCCCCGGGTGAGCACTTAGCTGACCATAGAGATTAACAAAATCAATTCGGAATAGAAGAGCCACCAGCTGATCCAAAAAATTGTGCCCAAATGGAACAATTACTGGTTAAGTCACAGAGTTGTGTGATGATTTGGTATGCAGCAAGACAGAACTAAAATTTTACCATCTAGAGTTGAATAAGAAGTTATTTGTTTTAGGAACCAGGGATCTAGCTCAGTGGTTTCGCCGCCTCCCCCTCAAGTGCAAGGACCCGAGTTTGATCCCTGGTACCAAAAAAAAAAAAAAAAAAAAGACATTATTTGTTTTAAACAGTTCCTAAATTATAATCTCTCATAAGAGAACCTCACTTCATAAACTTTACATCTTCTGAGAATTGAAGGTAAAGAGGTAAACTTTACCTCTTTTGCAACTTTAATGGGAAAAACATACCACACTTAAGCATGCTTTAGAGTGTATAGACATACCTTAAGTCAGGACAATTAAGTACCTTGAATTTTAATCATAGTTAATAGCCTGGATTAAGTCTAAGTTGAGAGACAAGCAGTTCTAACAAGTTTTCACCCTGTAGCTACACATTTTTAAACTTCTTAATTATAACGAAGGCGTATACCAGGTTTTAAAAATCCAAACAGCACACTGACATTTATTACTGAACTTCTATTTTTGTGCAAAATTCAATAGATATTCTAAAAATTACTTAGAGAAAGATGCCACAGTAGTTTCTCAAAAAAAACCTAGGATAAAAAAATCTTTCCTAATAGATATTAATATGACAGCAAACTCCAATGGAATTCTTTGAAAATATCTATCTCACAATATAAAACTAGTTTTCTTAGGATAATTTTAGAAGAGGTTATGAGTTATTTATCTCTGTATTTCCCATAATCCAGTTTATGAGGATTCCTAAATTCCTCCTCTGTGTAGGAATGAGTGGATTAATGAATGACTTAGTAAGGTGATAAATGACCCAGTCGCGTTGTTTCGGGTTTTATCGTTTGTGGTAGTTGTACTTCAGAGGGTGTGATTTGACCCATGAGTTAACTGACTTGACATAATTAATGAGTCATCTCACAACAAGGTTCTATCAGTATTCTACTCATAAATGAGGCCATGCTAATGACTCGAACAATCATCTCAACTAAGACATCCATCTATGCAAGTAGGATCTGTCAGTTTCTACCTCTTATCTATAATGGGCTGTGTTCCTTCAAAAGGGCAAAATCAGCCAACCTAACTTCTGCCTCATTTTAAAGACTGTGTATGTAGTGATATAAAAGTGTATATTATCTTTAGAGAGGGAGAGAGAAGCTGGTGGTGATTGTTATCTGAGTGAACAAGGGTGGCCGAGAAAATCTTTGCCTGGCCAACTGTTCTTCCCACAATGTACACACTTAGAGACCATTCTGTGGGTGGCAGCTGTAGCTCTGTTTGCAGAGCAATTTGTGACAACACCGTTCAAATTCATACTCTGCCCATGATCATCATTCACAAATAGCTATACTTCTTCCAAGTAAGGCAAGACAACTGTTCAGCTTATTATCATTTGGAATTCCAGAATTCCACTAAATCTTCTGAAGTTTTCCTATGTGAGATCTTTACAGTTTATCTCCTGCTCACTCTGTTTTTGCTTGTCATCCTTCAACTCAGCAAACAGCATCTATGTGAGTCTTCTATTGTCACACGTTCTTCACACCCACCCAGTCTCAAAGCCTCACGAGGCATACACTATCATTTAATTTCTCACTGCCTAACTTGCCTATTTAAAGTTAAATATCACTGACAAGAGGAACTGACAAACTATTCAAGAAAGCATTTATTTATTGTTTAGTTGTTGAAACACCAGGCACTGTTCTAGGTGCTAGAATGCAGCAATAAACAGAGTTGCTGCCACAATGGAGCTTTTATGCAGTGACACACATTTCCCTTTCACTTCAGAGTGCTAGCAACGCATCCTTAATGTCACTTGGGTCACTGTTCACACCTAATTAGTGCTTCCCAAATGCTAATATTTAGATAGCCATTCTACATAAGCCCATTTTATGCTGGACTTCTGACTGATTCCATTTCCACTCCTGGTTGCTGAATCTCCAGGTCCTCCAAGATGCCCATAGGACAAAACTCATAATGGCTTTTAGCTAAGTCTTGTTAGTCAAAATAATTGTCTGGCTCCTTCACTTCCTTTCTGCAAAGTGGAATGCAATTTTGTTCTTCCTAACTTCTAACAGGCCTGTGGCCGCAGGTTTATCCTGCCAAGCTCTTCATTTTTTATTTATATTTTCCCTGAATGGACCCACTGTGTTCTAGGAATGCAGGTATGGCTCATGGCATGGATTTCTGGGAGACTTATCTGTAGCTAGACACACTGCTTCACTCTCCATGAATTTTTTTCAGACTCCAATACTCATCAACATGCCCACATCAGTGGTAAGCAAGACACACACAAAAGAGACACTCATTCATTTACCTATGTCATGTTCCCTACATGCTTAGGTATCTTGGAGGATTTTTTTGATCAGTTAGTTATTCCTAACACTATATTTTAGAGGTCCTAATGAGTACCACTGATATATCCTGAGCATAAAAGTTCTTTGACAAATCCTCCCTACCCAACTCTGTATTTCTTACTTGGTATAAATTCTTCCAAAAAAAGTTCTGATTAATTGAATCCCTAAATTCAGATTCAAAAGGGATAAATTTTGTATTGCCCAAACTTCATTTTTTCTTGAATTTTTATATAGACCTTGTAATTCCCAGCCTTTATGACAAAATTAGAAGGGGAAAAGAAGAAAATTCTGGCTTGTTAAAAGTAATAAATATATCCCTAAAGAACTAGGAATTTGAATTGGGTAAATTTCTTTATGTAAGGGTCTAGACAGAAGATTGCACATGCATATATTTGTTAAAAATTACTTGAGTGTGATCTCAGTTCCTCCAAACTCAAACTATGGAACAATAAAAAACCAATGCTGATTGTGTACCCCTATATTCACAACAATCTGCTAGTTCCTATGAAGAGAAAAAGATTATCACTTCCTCCCAGAAGGATCTCTAAACTTTAAATGAAGAAATATGGACCAAATAATGAGATCAAAATATGAAATGGCTAAAACCAAAATAGTATTTTATACTATTTCAGCAAAATTGCAAATATCACTAAAAAGGCAAAAATCAATGGCTACTTGAATGGCATCACTAACACTTAAGAAACTCAGAGACAAGAGCATTCTGAGTTGTTCACAAGCTTCACTCAAGGCCAAATAGTCTCAGGAAAGGGACAGAATTCACACAGTTGGAGTCCTGCTTGAGTGTGACAACATTAGTCACTAACACAGAAATTAATGTGGAAGACAGCTAATAGACAATGGACAGGGGTAAATGTGGGACATGATTGATCCCAGGTTTATGAGGTGGAAGTGTGGTCCTCAGTGGTAGTGACAAGGTAGTAGAAGCTTTAAGGAGTGGGGCCTAATGGCAAATAATTACATCACAGGATTCCCCATCCTTATGACTGGATTAATGCTGTCTCGCAAGAATGGGTAAGTTTGGATTAGTTTCTAAGAGAATGAATTATTATAAAAAAGCAAGCTTGGACTCTCTACAATCTCTTGATTCCTTGTGCATACACATGCCCCTACTGGACACAACTATTTCCTTTCCAGGTAGCGAGGCCTTCAACCCAAGCCAGATGCTAAATGCCATGCTGTTGGACCCTCTAGGCAGCAAAATCATATGACAAATAAATCTTCTTATAAGGTACCCAGGATCAGGTATTTTGCTATACCAACACAAATAATCTGAGGCTGACAGATATTTGCCATACTGCTTTGACTATCTAGGAGTTTTTGAAAACCTTTCTGAGGTTGGAATGTATGCCTCCTCAAAGCGAAAGTTACAAATTGCTTTCCTGGCCTCCCCGGGAGCCTCAGAGGCTGCCGAGACAGTGGTCCTCACTCTAGTGTCCCCTGAAAATTTCAGAACATAGACTTGGCAGCAGTTGTCCAGTAGACCATTCCACTCCTAATAGTTAAGAAATTGTGCCTGGCTGCAAAGCACCCACACTTGATTCTCTGGTCATCACGGGGGATTTATGATGTACCTACCATCTAGTAAATGTCAGGATGCTTGAAATAATGGAGGTGGTTTCTGTTGTTTGTAACTGAAAACCTTAATGGGGATAAGACTGACTGGAGCAGAATGTACATCTTAAATTGCTACTAGTCTAGGAAGAAAGAAAAAAATATATATTTATTAGTTAAAAAATACTGCATTTGGAACAAGTTCTAGAAAACTAAAGGGAAAAGCAAGTAGGAAAGATACTAAAGATACTAATGTAAAGGTACCAGATATTATGCACGCAGATCCACTCTTCCCTTTCTGCTATACTCTGCATCCTGGGAGCTGAAGTCCACCCTTTGCATTGCTAGAAGCACCTGTTTTCTGCACTTCACCTGGGTTCCACCAATGAGGAGCTCCAAGGGATGGGTGTGAGATGAGAGTTCATTCTCTTGACTTCATCCCCACAAGGTCTGCAGGGCTACACCCTATACCAAAGGTCCTGACTCATTTCAGGCAGCCTATTTTACCACGTTCTTTCTCTGAGCACTGTTGAGTATTCTTGAGACATGGTGGTAGTAATAGAATTCCAAGCCACTAGTTTTGGAGATTACTTTATTTTTGTGTTGCCAAGAGCATGGGTCCTTACTTTTAGGGATAATGGAAATTAAAACTAAAGCACAAAATTTATAGGGAAAAAGCTTTAACCGGAAAGTAAAGAGAGATGATAAAGAAAGGACTGAGGTGTGGGTAATGACAGGAGGAGTGCTCTCTGATGATGACCGACCCACCCACGAAACAATATAGACCTGTTTTATGGGGTGCTGAGGTGTGCTGGGAGCTAGTCAGTCATTATCTCAGTCTTTGTCTTGTAGCTCTGAAGGAACCTTTATGGTTGGTAGGGAGGTTCTGTTTACATGAAATGATTGTTTTTGTGGTGTTCTCGGTCATGTGAAGTTCTGCTTTTCCTGAGACCAGGTGACTCCAGTGGCTGGAGAGTGAGACGTTCAAGGTGTTGCCCTGCAGGAGGGTTGTAAAGCCCTGGGCTTTGTAAAAGCTAGTAATCAGATGTCACTCTGAGTCCTGAGAATTAATTTAGCTACTCCTATCTGGGTGTCCTTGTATGAAAGGGGGATGAGACGGGCTAGGTCAATTTAGGGCTAACAAACTTTGTTTGGCCAACTTTTGCTAAATGTGTAACACACCTATATCCAAAGTTGTGAGGTAACAAATGATACAAAAGGAAGCTCAAGCTTTTTCTGTTTTTAATACCTATTGGACCCAAGTGAGTTTCCAGTTTTAGCAAAAATTGCTTTCAAGTCCTTGACTGCTTCAGAAGAAAACTCGATTTGTTTCTTAAAGGAGTAACAGTTTCAGGGTCCAGGAGTTTCTCTTTTGTTCCTGTAGTGGCCTCTAGGTTACATCATTTGGTATTTCCACACTCAGCTGCGCCTTTGCAAATAGTCCTTTTAGGAACTCTCCTCCACTGGGCAGGCGAGGGTGCTATCACTCTTTCTCTGGGACCCTGACCAATACTAACAGACAATTCACATGTCCGGTAAAAGTACAAAAGCCTGCAGGGAGAAGATGCACACCACCCCCAGAAGAATGCCCAATCCTGAGCAATGAGAAGGGAATGAGAGTAACTGGATTGGACATTGGTCAACAGAAGATATAGCAAGGGGCAATAATATATTACTATATATTGTACCAAGGTGTATTCTGAGGCTGGGTCACAGAACCCTAATTTTTTGTGTCAGTTTGAAATTATTTTTGTTATAATCCATACCAATAATTTTTTACTCTCTTAAAGGTATGTTTTGATAAATTAAAGTCTAATTTATTTGGGGGGGGGCACTGGGATTGAACCCAGGGCCTTCCTATTGAGCTGTATCCCCAGCCTTTATTTTTTCCCTTGCTAAGTTGTTTTAGTTTCCCAGACTGGGCTTGAACTTGCAATCCTCCTGTCTCAGCCTCCCAGAGTGCTGGGATCACAGATATGTGCCACCTCACTTGGCCTAAACTATTAGGTATAGCGTATTCCAACTTACTGACCTTTCTTGATTACAGCTTTTTATGTTCTATTTGAGAAATCTGTGCATGTTTAAGAATATCTTACTTAAGCTTGAAGTGGAGTATTTCAAGTCCTAAAAGCAAACAACTTCCAATCCAGATTAACATATCCAGCAAAATCTTCCTTTAAAATAGATGGAGAAATAGGGTCATTTCATGAAAATGAACAACCCAAGAGATTTAGGAATACTAAACTAGCTCTCCAAAAAATATTCAAGAATATCTGACATAGACACAACAAAGCCAATAAAACCAAAACCCCAGATGGGATGAAAACACCAAGCAAGGTCAGTGGTGTTTAAACAACAACAACAAATGAGGGGAAAAGAAAAACAAAGGAATCAACAATAAAGAAAGAGCAGAGTGACAGCAGTTAATCGACACCTCTCAGTCATCTCTCTCAATGTTAATGGGCCAAACTCTCTAATTAAAACACAGATTGGCAGACTGGATCAAAAACAGAATCACCAGTCTGTTGCATTTAAGAAACTCCTCTAATCCCAAAAGATATTCAGAGACTAAAAAATCAAAAGATGGAAAACAGTATTTCCTGTATCAGTGGCCTGAAACTAAGCAAGGGAAGCAATTTTAACCTCAGACAATGTAAACTTCAAGCTAAAACTGATCAGAAGGGACGAAGAAGGTTACTACATACTAGTTAAGGGAACAATGCAACAAAAAGAGATAATGCTTATAAATACTTATGTACTGAATACTGGAGGACCCAGGTTCATGAAACAATACCATTCCACATCAAATACATATTAACACAGTTATTTTGGAGGATCTTAATTACCCACTTTCACAAAGAGATAGATCAACTAAACGAAAAGTCAGTAAAGAAATACCAGAGCTGAACATGGACCTAATAGATATCTACAGAGTATTCCACCCTACTACAATGGAGTACACATTCTTTTTTGCAGCACATAATACTTTCTCAAAAATAGACTACGTACTAGTCCATAAAGCCTGCTTAAATAAATATAAAAGAATCGGGGCTGGGGATTTAGCTCAGTGGTTCTGCCGCCTGCCTCAAAAGCGCAAGGACCCGAGTTTGATCCCAAGTATCAAAAAAAAAAAAAAAAAGAATCAAAATCACCCCGAGTTTACTACTATCAGACCCCTGTGCAATAAAAAGATAAATCAGCCACAGGGGAAAAACATAGAACATTTACAAGCACTTGGAAACTTAACAACACACCCCTGAATATCCAATGGGTCACAAAAGAAATCAAGGAAGAAATTAAGCAATTTCTGGAAGTTAATTACAATACCTGTACAACACACTGAAACTTATAGGACACAATGCAAGCAGTCCTACAAGGGAAGTTCATTGAAATAAATGCTCACATTAGGAAAATAGAGAGAGCTCAAATACATAACCTACTAAAAGATCTTAAGTTACTTAAGAAACAACGATCCAAGCCCAAATCAAAATTAAGGAGGAATATCATAACTATTAGAGTAGAAATTAATGAAATTGAGACTTTAAAAAACATGATACAAAGAATCAATGAATCAAAGAGCTGATTCTTTGAACAAATAAACAAAATAGATAAACCTTCAGTCAAACTTATCAAGAGAAAGAAAGAGAAGACTCACACCAACACAGTGAGAAATGAAAAGGTTGAAATTACAACAGTCACTATGGAAATCCAGAGAAGAGTAGATAACTACTAAGAAAAACTGTATTCCAACAAATTGGAAAATATTGAAGAAATGGACAGATTTATAGACCCATACAAATTACCAAAGCTAACCCAAGAGGATGAAAAAATAGTGAACAACTCAGTAACAAGCAATGAAATTAAGACAATAATAAAAAACCTACCAACCAGGAAAAATCCAGGACCTGATGGATTCACTGCCAAACTACAAAATCTGTAAGGGTGTTGCATCATCAACACTCCTCAAACTTGTCAATAAAATTGAAAGGGACAGAGTGCTTCCAAACTAATTTATGAAAGCTAGCATCACTTTGATCTCCAAACCAGACAAAGACCTAGCTAAAAAAAAACAAAACAAAACTATAGTCCCGTCTTCTTAATGAACATAGATGCAAAAATCCTCAGCGAGATATTAACAAACAAAATGCAACACATTATCAAAAAAATCTTACATCATGATCAAGCAAGTTTCATCCCAGAGCTGCAAGGGTGGTTCAACATACACAAGTCAATAAATGCAATGCACTTCATAAATAGCAGCATGGAGAAAAACAACAACAATATATGATCACATGAATAGATGCAGAAAAGGATTTGACAAAATCCAACCCCCTTCATGATAAGAACCCTGAAGAAAATAGGCACACAAAGACCATACCTGAATTTGATAAGAGCTATTTATGACAAGCTAACAGGCAACATCATATTAAATGTGAGAAAACTGAATGCATTCCCTCTAAAATAGGGAACAAGACAAGGATGCCTGCTATCACCACTTCTTTTCAACATAGTACTTAAAACATTAACTAGAGCAACCAGACAAGAGAAAAAATGAAAGGAATGCATATAGGAAAGAAAGAATTTGAATTATCATTATTTGCAGATGACAAGGTACTCTACAAAAAAACTCAGAATTAATAGCCAACTTCACCAATGTGCTAAACAAAATCAATACACAAAAATCAATAGCATTTGTGTATACTAATAATGAACTCAATAAAGAAGAAATTATGGAAACAATATCATTCACAGTCGCATTAGGACAAATTAAATCCCTAGGAATTAATCTAGCCAAGGAAGTTAAAGACCTCTACAAAAACACTATAGTGCTCTGAGGAAAGAGATTGAAGAGGACATGAGAAAATGGGAACATGCTCCTGAAAAAGCAGAACCAATATTGTCAAATGACCACACTCCCAAAACTGTTGTACAGACTCATTGCAATCATATGGAACCAAAAGAGACCCAGAATGGAAAAAGTAATGTTGAATAAAAAGAGCAAAGCAAGAGGCATCACAATACCTGGTCTCAAGCTATCCTACAAAGCAACAGTGATTTTTTTTAAAAAGAAGCATGGTACTGGAACAAAAACAGACATATGGATCAGAGGATCCAAAACAGAGGAGACAGAAACATTCCCAGACACAGTCAGCTATTTGATCTTTGACAAAATGGCCAAAAAATACATTGGAGGAAAAAGAGCCTTTTCAACAAACAGTGCTCAGAAAACTGGCTTTCTCTTTGCAGAAGATAGTTTCTATCTTCAACTGCACAAGAAATAGCATCAAGAATCAGAAAATGGGATTATATCAAATTTAAAAGCTTCTGCACAGCAAAGAAATTAATTAGTAGAGTGAAGAGAAAACCTATAGGATGCAAAAATATTTTTGCCAGCTCTTCCTCAAACAGAGGACTAATATCTAGAATATATAAAGAACTTTTAAAAATAGATCACCTAAAATAAAAGACCCAATTAAGAAATGGGCAAATGAAATAAAAGACCCTTCTCAGAAGTACTAATGCCCAACACACATATGAACAAATATTCAACATCTCTGGCCATTAGAGAAATGCAAATTAAAACAACACTGAGATTTCATCTTATACCAGAAAGAATAGCAATCATGAGGAAGTCAAAGAATAATAAATGCTGGATGGTTGTGGTGATAAAGGAACTCTACTTCAGTGTTGATGGGAATGTAAACTAGTACAACCATTATGGAAATCAGTATGGAGAAGTCTCAAAACACAAAAATTAGAAATTCGATATGATCCAGCTATCCCCCTTCTAGGTATCTTTACTAAAGAGCTAAACACAACATATTCCAGCAACACAATCCTATCCACGTTCATAGCGGAGCCATTCATAATAACTAAATCCTGGAAGTGGCCTGTATGCCTATCAACAGATGAATGGATAACAAAAATGTGGTATTTATGCCTAATAGAATATGACTCAGAAATAAGGATAAATTCAAGATATTTGTAGGAAAATAGATACACTTGGAACATACAATGTTGAGTGAAATAAATCAGACTGACATGCTTAAATATTGTGTGGTATCTCTCATTTGAGTGAGGCAAAGTACATAGAGCAGATAAAGGATGGATAGAAGAAAATGGGACAGACCTCTTGCAAAGGGGCAAGGGTCCAGGAGACCAAGGGGAGAGGAGGTGGGGAAGGGTAAATAAGAAGAATAAAGATATGCCATGTAGGGCCAGAGACGTAGCTTAGCAGTACTGTGTCTCCCTGGCAAGCGCAAGGTCCTGAGTTCAATCCCCAGGACCAAAAAGAAAAGATATGCCATATACAGGAACCTAGTGACCCCAATGAAGGTAAATATTACATGTCATAAAATGAGCTAAGAATAATTATAATAATAATGGAAATGGAGAAAGAAGATTTAGAGACAGGGAGGGAGGTGGGTGGGAAGAGGAAGGGTATTAAAAAAAAAGAAACAAGCTGAATTATATACATGTACCTACTCCTCAGGATCAATGTAAACTTCATGTACAGCAAACGTGTACTAATGAAAAATAGCTTTTAAAAAGAATAACTTATTTATTAAAATATTCTCCATGTTATTTTCTAAAAGTTTTATTAGGTTACCTCTCCCAGGCTATAATCTATTTGGAATTTATTTTTTATTTGGTGTTGTGGTTGGTATGGATAACACATCTCATGGCAAATGTGTTTAGAGTCTGGGTCTTCATGTTCAAGACTGAGATTAGCCTGTAGATCTTTTCTGTAATTGATCATAGGTAATATTTCTTCCATAGATATCTGGAGGATTCAATGGGCCTAAATATCTCTCTTCAAGAAAGTTTTAAGTGAGGGACTCTATTTCTTAAAATCAACCACACACAGTTGGTTTTCTTGCAACATTTTTCATAAGTTGTGATTTTAAAGCTACTTTCTTATGATATAGGGATTTTCAAATTACTGTCATAAATTTCTAACTGCAGTGTTCAGGTAGATGCATGAGAATCTTTTTATCTTCTTAAATGAACACTTGACATCTTCGTAGTCGCCTATGGTTAGAACATGGTTTGTTTCCCCCCAAGACCCCCATGTTAAAGCCTGGGACCCTCAGGTGGTACTCCAAGGAGATACTGTGAACCCTTAGGAGGCAGAGCCTTACTGAGGCCCTTCCTTATTAGCTGGGGACAGGATGTCATTTGCGTGGTCCCCCATGGCAGTTCCTGTGACCTCTTGAGTTCCTTAGAGAAAGGGTTATTATAGAAGGAGTAAGCCTGGCCCTTCCTTTCCTCTCTATGCTTCCTGGCCTACAGCTTGAATACCCACGCTCACCATTACCATTTAACATTCACCATGAAGTCCTCATTAAAACCAAACCGATGCAGGAGCCATACCCTTGAACTTCCAGAACTGGGAGCTAAGCAAACCTTTGCTCTTTATAAAGTTTGCTGCCGCAGGTATCTCATTATAATGATTTTTAAAATGACTAAGATACTATCATTCAAAACCATTCCAAGATTAAATATCAGTCTGCCATCTATATAATTTTAAAAAGCAAAGATTTGTCACAAAGTGAGTGTTTGCCTCGGCAGCTAAAAGCTACCATTAAATTCACTCACTGGAAATACAAATTCTACCTCTCCTACCACCAACTACACAATGTATGAATTGTGCTCCAGGAAGCACCTGAAAATTCAAGGCTGCGACTCTGATATCAGAGTGTAGCAAAAGATTTAGATTTTTAGACTGAAACTGAAGGAAGTTATTCAAAAAGAAGTTATATTCCAGAAATTATATAGGAAGAAGAAAATGTCAAGTTTAAAGAGGGAGAACAGCAGAAAGCAACTTGTAACAAAAAATAAAATAGGAGGGCTGTGGTGTCCTCAGTGGTAAAGTACTTGCTTATTAGGCATGAGGCCCTGGATTCAATCTTTAGCATCACAAAAAATGCAATAAAAAATAAAATAATAAAGGTGAAAAGTAAGGGGAAGGACAAAAATATGATGTCAGGCATGTCAAAGGAGTTTTTTTGGGGGGTATCAAACTCGGGACCTTGTGCTTGCAAGGCAGGCGACAGCACCACTGACCTGAATTCCCAGCCTACATCAAAGGAGTTTAAAGAGGAAACAGTTGGTCACCCGGGTCCAGTTTGAATAGTGGTGAATAATGCAGACTGACTAAGAGTCTTCCCTTTGGGGTAACATTTAAAATAGCAGTTCCAGTAAGTCACAGATGTCAGTGAGGAAATGAGTAGTAGATGTCAGTGAGGAAATGGGTAATGGATGGTGTCCACTGATGTCAGAGGACCACTCACAGATATGGTACCAAGCAGCCAAGAGCTGTTGAAATAGCTCTGTGTGAAAAGAAAATTCTATCCTACGACCTCACCAACCAAGATATGGCAAGGATAAAGAGTTAAGCAATTACAGGTGAGCCAGGTCTAAGACACAGAAGTCAAGGGCATTACAATTATATGTTCAAATCACAACCTTCTCTCCTTTAAGCCTGTTATCTAAAGTCCCACAAGGTTTTATATCACAAGAAAGTGCTGCTTTTCTTTTCCTCCCTCGTAGCACTTGTAGTTATGTTTTACCAATCTTTATAATGAAAGAAAAAATACAACAGTTCTACAAGGAATCACCACACTCTATCATTTTAGCTGTGTTTATATAAAGAAGTAATGTGCACCCTGGGAAACCAAGCAGAGTGAACTCTGGCAACCCTCATGCTGCCTTTAAGGATAGTGCAAACTTTACAGATTTCTGGATCCATCAAAGATGTAGAAGCATCCTGATTCCAGAACCTCAGGTAGCACTCTGATAAGTCAGAAAGTTCTACGAAGTTATTGCCCAATCCTGCCCCACAAACATTTTTTAAAAAAGAGTCCTTATTTTCCAGGGAATGTCTTGAGTCAGGGAAATATGTGGATCATTTTTGTTTTGTTTTAATATGAGGAGCTTGGCATGTGAAAATCAGGACCAGCTGTCTCTTTGATGAAGATATTCCTTAGGTTATCGCAGAGTAAACAGGGCTTCAAGGTCTAATCGAGCCACCTGAATGCAAAGGGTCTAATTATTTTTTTAAATCTTTCTTGAGCATTGATTATTTGTAGAAAATATGTAAGTTTTAGCTTGTCCGGGGTCTCATGATATATTTTAGCTTCCCCCACATCCCTTCCCCAGCAAAGCAACTTGCCTTTGACTTCTACAGCAGAGGCAGACAGCTCTTTCTCCCAGGATTGAGGCTACTGAAGAGGGGGTGAGAGAAGGACTAGACTTGGCGAATTCTCACGACTCTTCCTGGGGGGCAGATTTACTGATTCCAGGGACTCCTCCCATCTTAGCTGGAATAGTGCAAAGTTTTAACTAGTAGCTCCTTTTCATTTTCTCTCGCCTCAGTCTAGCCGAAAAGAGTTTCCTATAACTGCATGTATCATATGCATCAAAATGAAATGTCACATAAGGAACTTCTTCCTAGTACTGTGCTTTTGCTGTTTTCTAAACAACACAAACCAACAGTCCTGGGCCATGTGAGTTATAACGGCAGTGTTGGAACATGGAAGAGTTGGAGGACGCTTTGGAAAGATTATGGTAAGATTATGGCATGTTTCACAGATAAGGAAGTGAAAGCTCAGACATCACACTAAGCTTTTTTCTTTACAATAATAAATAACCTTTTTCCTTTCTCTTTCTTTCTTTCTTTCCTTCTTTCTTTCTCTTTCTTTCTTTCTTTTTTTCTTTCTTTCTTTCTCTTCCTTCCTCCCCCCCCCGTCTCTCTTTCCTTCTGTCTTTCTTTCTCCTTCCTTCCAGATATGTTTGTATATCTGGGAGAAAATTTCTGGGAAAAATTAGCACTTGCATCAGCAGACTGAGTGAACCGCAACCCTCACTAATATGGGAAGGCATCCTCTAAGCCTGTGAGGGTCCAAGGACAACTAAAAGCTAGGAAAAGGGCAAATCCTTTCTTTCTTCTGGAGCTGGGACGTCCACCTTTCCTGCTCTCCAACATCAAATCTGCTGGTTCTCTGGCCTTTAGACACCAGGTCTTACCCTGATTCTCATGATACCATGCACTTTCCTGGTGCTCCAGCTTAGAAAGAGCAGAGCAGGGGACTTCTGGTCTCTATAATCATGTGCCAATGTCCACAATAAATCCCCACTTATGTGTCTGTTCATCTGTTATCTGTCTACTATTGGTACTGATTCTCTGGATCACCCTAGTATCTTTCCCTCTGCTCTACTCTTCTCTTCCCTTCCCTTCCTTCCCTTTTTTTCCTTATGTAGCATTGAAACCAAAGGTTAGAAGTATTGTGCATTTTTCTCACCACTGTCTTCTCCTCCAGGTACCATTAAAATGCTTTTGAGAGTTTTGTTGAACTGAAGCTTGCCATTTAAATTCTCAGCCAATAGACATAATATTATTTGTGTGGAGGGGTTGTAATTTGAAAATAACCACTTATGTATTTTACTTTTTTTTGGTACCAGGGATCAAACTCGGGTCCTTGTGCTTGTGAGGCAGGTGCCGGAACCACTGAGCTAAATCCCCAGCCCCAATTTTACATTTTTTAACACTGCATAGCTCAGTTTATCTCTGAATTATTTGAACATCAGTTTCTTTATACCAGTGGTCAGTATAATTAATAAAACTACTTAAACCATTGAACCATCTGCTTTCCATTGAAACAGTGAGAACATTTCATTATGCAGGTTAACAATATTTAGCATGGATCATATTCATGTAGATTCTATTATCCTATTAGGTATAATTTTAACTTAGCTTTTACTTTTTAATATAATTTCAAAGTTGAAAAACATAAAGTTGAATATTAACCTAATAAGTAACTGTGACAGAGGAGTTACTGAGGTCATATAGCTCATTAAAAGGGGGGGTCAGGCAAGAGAAACCACCAGCAGTGTGAAGAGACAACCCACAATGTGGAAAAAAATCTTCACCTGCTCTTCCTCAGACAAAGGTCTACTATCTCGAATCTATAAAGAGCTTAAAAAGATCAGACCTCCCAAATTTAAAGACCCAATCCAAAAATGGGCATCTGAAATGAACAGACATTTCTCAGACAAAGAAGTAGAAATAGCAAATAAATACATGAAAAAATGTTCAACATCACTGGGCATTCAAGAGATGCAAATGAAAACAACACTGAGATTCCACTTCACTCCAGAAAGAATGGCTGCTATCATGAAATCAACCAATAACAAATGCTGGTGGGGGTGTGGGGAAAGAGGAACCCTGCTCCACTGCTGGTGGGAGTGTAGACTGGTGAAACCACTGTGGAAATCAGTATGGAGACACCTCAAAGAATTAGGACGGGAAGTCCCATTTGACCCCGCTATTCCACTGCTGGGGATCTTCCCCAAAGGATTAAAAGAATCATACCACAGTGATATATGTGTGCCCATGTTCATAGCAGCACAGTTTGTGATAGCTAAAACTTGGAAACAGTCCAAATGCCCATCAACTGGAGACTGGATAAAGAAAATGTGGTTTTGTTATAAAATGGAGTACTACTCAGCCATAAAAAATGAGAAATTAGAGACATTTATAGCTAAGTGGATGCACATTGAGGCGATACTCTTAAGTGAAATAAACAGGACACACATGAATAAATACAGAATAGCTTCTCTGATGTGAGAAACTGAAAGTGTAAATAAGGACTAAATGTATAATAGGTAATGTGAAATAGGAAGAAAAGGGGCAAAGTGGAAGGAAGTGGGAGGGCTAGGGGAAAGGATAGAAGGGAATGGGATTAATATGAGTAAATGTAAAAATAGGAACAAAATCTTTGTAAATAGGGAGGAATGGAGGGGTTGAAGGGAGGGCTGGGCAAGGGTGAAAAATAAGAACCAAGAGAGACTATGTAAAGGTGCAAATTTCCAATGATGAATGTCATATTGTATACCTAAAATGTACCAATGATTAGAATGAATAATCGATAATGCAAAATAGGAAGAAAAGGTCCAAAGGGGTAGGGGTAGTGGGAGGGGCAGGGGAAAGGAAAGAAGGGAAAGGAAAAATGCTGAGAAATGGAAAAAATGGAAATAAAGTCTTTGTAAATAGGGAAGGGTGGAGGGCATGAAGGGAGGGCTAGGAATGGGGAAAAAATAAGAACCAAGATGCATCATGTAAAGGTACAATTCCCAATGAGAAATGTAAGTGTGTTGTATACCTACAATGTACCACTAAAAGAATTTAATAAAAATCAAAAATAAAAAATAAATAAAAGGGGGGTCAGCACTAGAACCCAAGTCTACCTAGTTCTATTGTTTATTCCACCATGTCCTGTTGGCCTTCCTCACAAAAGCAAAGAGGACAGATGAACAGACTTATTTGCATCCTTCCAGTTTTAAAGTCCCTAAAGTAAACTTTTACCTATACATTTTTTATAATCATTCTTATTTGTGAATGAGAAGGGCATAGGATGTTACTATTCTGTCTTCCTTTTTGGAGTTCTACCTTTCTTTCATCTTTGGCCCTTTATTGCAGTTGTTCTGCAGAAATGATAAACTTCCAGATTTTTGACTGATATCATCAAAGACAGAAAATGCACTTCTTTGCCCTTGTGAAATAGGTTTCCTTCCTGACTAGACCAGGACATCAATTTTTATGAAAGCAGGTCCATTGAGAAGTGCCCTGAGCAATTCATTAAGAATGTGGGTAAAGCAATGGGGGGTTGAGACAGAACTTTCATGTTTCAACTTCTGTAGAAACCATATAACTTCACTCTCCGAGGAAGAACGTAAATGTGCCTTTTTACTTACAACATCTGTTCATCAACACTGAATCCCACCCCAAAATGCCCCTCCCTCTATAATCTCACTTCAACCTTGCCAAACGTCTGCATCTTATGCGATGAAGCACTTACAGAGTAAAATCCAATCACTCTTCAACACCCTCCTTCACCCCCTCCATTTCTGATTCTCTATTTACTAAACCCACCTCCTGGGTCTCTCCCTCCCTTTGACTAATTCTTCCTTGTCTTTGGCCTGTTTCTCACCCTCTGTTGATCCTTGAAATAAGGTTCCATCTTCTCTTTTCAGTATGCAAGGTCTGTTGACCAGTTCATCTGTGAAACCAGTAGCTACATTATCCTTCACAAAGGTAAACGTCCAGCCCAGATCTCTCTCATACCTTGCATAGATAAATATCTAGAGCCACGCTGTACTATAAGAAAAAGAAAATGAAAAAAAAGAAAACATGTGGCTACTCAAATTTAAACTTGTTAATAATTGTTACTATAACTTAAAACTCAAGTTATAGTTAGTCCCATGTGGCTACTTATTACCACAATGAACAGCACAAATATAGGACAGTTTTCAGTACAAAAATTTCAGTAGTACAGAGCTGCCTTTGAACCTTCTGTAGACAATATTAAAATATCCAAATAACTCCCCATAATCTTAAAGTGCTTACAACTTCTCTCCTGTGAATCTACAAATCTACTCCTCCATATGAATTTTCTCTTCTGTCTCCACTCTGCTCCTATTGCTACTGCCCTAGTTCCCACCAGTTTTGCAACAGTGTCCTAACTAATCTTTCTGCCCACATTCCTGCACCCCAAATTCAATTTTCATAATGCAGCCAAGCATCTCTTTCCAAAACTAAATCCTCTCAGTTAATCTCCTGCCAAGAACTCTTCAGTGTTTTCTCAGTGGTTATCTAAGGTGACCACTTCATTTATCACCTGAACCTAGGCAATTTTTTTGTAATGTGGTGCGGTGAATGATGACACTGCTATAACAGGACTAAACGGAGACTCTCCCAGGCAAACCAGTGAGTAGGGCCGCCTTGTACAGAATCTGAATAGTTCAGTGTGACTTAGGAGCTCTCCTATGATCTGGCTCTGGCTCTGTTCCCAGTGCTGTAGATCTCGCTGCCCCTCACCAGATGTGAAGTCCTGATCACACTTCAGTGAATTTGCTTCTTCCAGTCCTCATGCTCATCTCACCTGCACCCTCCTTCTCGTGCCTGCTAAAAATATAGAATTCCTTAAGACTTCTATAAATACTATATACTATTTCATTTTAAAATATATATAATTACTAGTTATGAAATAATATCTAATTCTCAGAAAAATTTGGAAAATGTAGTAAAACTCTCAAGAGAACAAATTATTCACATTCCTAGAACAAAGAGACAACCATTGTTAATATTCCATTTTCTCTGCTATATATACGTATGTAGTTTTTGTTCCAAAATTAATTTTTTTCCTGTTTTGTACAAGTTCTTATTATATAATACATTATTTGTATTTTTTGTCATTGAACAGCAGTTTATAAGTTTTAATGACTGAATATTCATTGTATGGAGACAAAATGGTTTAGCTAATATTGTGTTGGATATTTAAATTGCTTGAAATTTATAAAATAGTTAAATATGCTTTTGCATCACAAAAGCAATTCATAATCATTGTAGACTTATGGTAAAGAAATACACGAGGAATTGAAGAGATTTACTACATTCTGGAAAATGATTTTCATGTTTAAAAGGTAACTTTCTATGAAAGCATATTTCTAAATTTGTTAAGTCAATCAAAAATATTGCACTTCTAGAAATAGATAAATGCAAAATTTCAAGAATACAAGTATTGTATTAGGGAAGTTTCTACATGGTTATGAATATTTTCCCCAATAATTTAATACTGCCACTAAGCTGAATTCTCCCTAAATGTATACATACTAAATATGTTTATAAGGAATACATCTTAATATATTTAACAGCATTTGAGAAATTCTACTCATGAACATTAAGGTGTAATGTAGCCTTTCCAATAATTTCCCCAGCATTTTATTCACAAATGAAATATAGATTCATTTTGCAAATGTTATGCAAAATTTCTGACCTGGAAATCTTTGAAAATATAAATTATTTATACCAAAGATGTAAGATTTTAAAAAATGTAATAGGACCTGAACTTGTGGTTTTAGGAAACATAAACATGATTAATATAGCACAGGTAGAGTCACTATTTGCCATTTCAGCAAGTGAAAAGTACACTTGAGAATATATGAATAACAGAGTATGTGCCAAAACATGATTATAATTTTATTACTTCTGCTGTTCTGCTAATTTTAAAATGATTCATTCAACCTCAATTAAACTTTTAATATGCCACATCTTGGCAGGAAAATGTCACAAATTTATTATGGTGGTCTCTGAACCTCTGGTACCTATGTTTTAATTACTTCTTTTCAAAAAAGGAGATATTGAAATATTTGGAAGCTAGCTAGGATACATAGAGGTTGAGTAGTATCAATATGCATTTGGATTGGGTGGGAGGTGGTTAAAAACTATAAAAATAACAAGAACTCCACTCCACGTCGTAAATGTACACATCGCAGGTGATCCAGAAATCATGGTTGAAGGAAAACAGGAGCTTGGGCAGAATTTCAGCAAACACTCTAGCATATAAACCTAGTACCAACCAGTTGCCATAGAGAAAGAAGGAGCACGGTGGCACTTGACCAGTCTGAACAGGTTTCTGGAAAGGCCACGGGACTTATTTTCGAGGGTGGTATTCAGGTGTATCTGGGAATCATCAAGTGTGAGTGTGTATCCCACAGACTGTGCACAGTTGTGCAGGCTTTTTATGAGAATACTGAAATGCCAGCAAACACATCTTAGTATCTTTAGCCAATGAAAGAAGGAAAGAAAGCCAAGGAGAACGGCTCTAGAGCATGGCTGAAAACACTGAAAGTGTGCTGGTTATTGCAGGAGACAGCGTCTCTGTGTGTTTACTAGTGGTGCGATTCCCTGCGGTTTTCACAGAACAGTAGAGAGGGAAGCACCGACTGGGACTGGCGGTGGGAGATAGGGAATCAGGTAGCTGCGTTTCTAAGAAGAAACCCTCAGCAGTTCTGATCCTGTGAAGGGCGATCTCCTGCGACTCACACTTGCCACCCTGAGCTAGTAGTTACTCCCTTGAGTAGGGCACATTGCTTAGGGTTTTTATTTTTTCACTTACGGACATTTTTGTGTTTAATTAGTCCCTCACACGCAACTTGTTCCTAAATGGCCTAGATAGAATTAACATTCCTATAGACCAAATCACATTTTCCTTTGGCTTCCAATTGAATTTTATAGAAAAGATTCCGAAGTCACATAAGCTAAGTTGGTCGCCATAGTCGACATGTAAAATTAAGTGTTGTCGTTAGTAACGATACACTGTTGCAGCTTTGAAATCACTCTTACGTATATTACTTCATTTCATGTCATGATCACAGTAACTAATAAGTAGGACAGGAGCTAGTATCATTGTCGTGTTAATGAGTAAACTACTCTGAATTTAGACATATTTCACGCATTACTCAAGACTCCATAATTAGCAAGTGCTTAAGTTATCTAACTTGGAGTTCTGGATTCTTCACAGTGAAAACTGGATTGTTGTCATATATTTTTAAGTTTCAAAATATATATTAATAGATTGATATACAGATAGATAGAGAGATATCTCTACATAGGTGTCTATATGTTCCTTATGCAAATTTCTATATATAGAAAGCTAGATAAAAGGTTGGTATGGAAAGTCAAACACAATCTTGGTAAGCGTATACATGCACATATGTATAAATAAGTATTTATTTTCTATGTTCACACAAACATATTTCTAGAAAGGAGAAACCTGTCTACCTAAAGTCCCTAACTCCACCCCTCTCTGGACACTAGGAAGAGACAGGAATATGACATTTCCTTTAGCCTCAGGGAGGAATGAAAGGATAACCCCTCTGCCCTGCCTCCCTGGGAAGAAAGGCAGGAGGAAATAAGTCTCCATCCTGGAAATACACAAAGCATGAGTCATCCGTCTTAATGTAATGGCAATAGTCTCTGCCATCTAAAGTCACTTTAACTTGGAGAAAGTTGGCAGAACAATTTCCAACTTCCAAGTCAGGGCCCTGAGCTACTGAATATTTTATTTAAATGACCTTTCCCTTTAGCAAATTCTGAATCTGAATTTCCTTCCACTGCTGCAAGCCTCAGACTACAAGTAAAATAGCTGAAAGAGAGGAATAAAAATGGGAAAGTTGGTAAGACCACGACAGATGATGCCCCAGTTACATATAAAACATCAACCAAGAAGAAGGCAAGATTTGTCTTAGGTGATTTAAATTTCCAAATCTTTTAGCCATAATTTTTATTAGCTGCTAAATCTTAAGAATATTGAGTTGTATATGTCAGAGCAACATCAATGGTGGCTTATATCTTTTTATTTGGCCCTTTGGTAAGGTACTTTTGCACAATTATATCAACACATTGAGTTAGCTTTTGTCAAGAAGGGCAAGCACTTGAATCTTTATCAGTCATTCCATTAAAAACGAAGGGTCTGAGGGTCAAGAACAATAGGCAAATATCCTTGGCTTCAGTGGTGCATTTATTCTGATCTTTTGACACATTTTTACAGGCACGTCTGGTCAAGTATAGTCACATTAAGCCTAGAAAAAGGAAAGAGAAAATTCCACTCTACTTGACTCAAGAGTGGAAATTAAATACTATTATCTTTCACTTTGAAATTCACTTATAATAGTAACAGGTGCATTCAAGCCAGGCTGGGGTTAAAAATGAATGGGAAGAAACTACAGTGAATATTAGGTTCAAGATGTGATCAAATTTAACACAAGTAAGGCAGAGAGTCTAACATATAAATGAGACCAAGGATAGATTAATACCACAAATCTCATTAGTTGGAACAGAGACAGTAAATAGTAGAGTCTGCTCAATTATATTTTGAAATGAAAAAGGCATATATTGGGGAAGGACCACAAACTTTAATTGTTACTTAGATACATAAATGTTAATCTTAATTTATTCATATTTCCCAAAATAAATAAACACTCAGAGATAGTTTAATCTTCTAACTAATAACCATATTACAAATATTAATCATAAAAGTCAATCCCTAGAAATAGCATAACCACGCCTCTCATGCTATCAGTATTTTATATGATTTCATTGCAAAGATAGAAATATTCTTAACCAGTTTTCATCCTCAATGTAAATATTCTTAACTATTTTTTATCCTTTACATAGAGTGGGTGACTCTCAGGGAAGGAGTTAATAAGCCTACCTGTGGGGAGTCTTTGGAAGCAGACATTAGTAGTCCACCTGGGAAAGAATGACTTTATTTCTCTATGTTTCCAGAAAGAGTTGCATAGTGGTCGGCTTTGATTAACTATAATAAAATATATCAGATAATTAACTTATAGAAGACAGGGTTTATGTAACTTATAGTTCTGGAGTGTCCAGTCCATGACTGAGTGAACCCATTGCTTTTGACTTCTGACTAGGGTGTGGGATAGCAGGGAGTGCATGGGGGAACAAATTTGCTTATAGCACAAGCCAGGGAGTAAAGAGAGAAAGGAGATGGGCTGGGGTCCCACAATTCCCATAGGGGGCGTCTTCCCAGTGACCTGAGCACCTATCACCAAGCCCCACCTCCTAAGGGTTCCCCCACTTTTCAACGGAACCATTTTGAAACCAAGCCTTTAACACATGGGCCACTGAGAACGTTTCACATCTAAACGTAACAGGCTGAAAGAATGTCTCCACAAGAAATGTTTTTGCAACCACTGGAGACAAAACATGAGAATGAAAATGCTTGTATTCTAATCTTATTTGCATAACTTTTTTTCTGTCCGTAAAATTTAAGAACTTGAAGTAGTCCGTATCAGTAACAGGCATTTGTTTTGTTCCCTATTAGAATGGTTAACTTCCTCAAGACAGTAAAACCCCATGAAGAAAGAGGTCTTCTTTTGGTTTTGTTCATGAATGTAGATTTAGCTGGAATATAAGGAAATCTCAATTCATACCTGGGGAATAAATTTGTAGTAGGTACTTAAACTGACTTCTTATATATTAAACATCTCTGGATCCCTTCAGAATGTGTATGATGAAAGAAAGAACCTGGGGGCCGGGGATTTAGCTCAGTGGTTTCGCTGCCTGCTGTGCAAGCACAAGGACTGGAGTTCAATCCCTGGTACCAAAAAAAAAAAAAAGTAAAAATAGTAAGAAAGAAAGAACTTGGGCTGAGTCCAGGATAGGACTGAATACTAATCTAATCTAATCACAGTGTCCTGAGTTCCAGTTCCCCTTTACAGAAAACAAGACGTAACATCCTTTGCAGAGCATAGTAGATTACGCACATGAATGCAGACACACACACACACACACACACACAAAGTCCAGTGAAATATTTGACCTATAATATATAACCAATAAACTGAAATTATTTCTTACCATTTATTACTGGTATCTTTGTACTAAAAGAAGTTTAAATTGTTAAGCCAAAGGCTAGTGCAATGTCTCAAAAGTGGGGGAAAATTAGCTTTAAAAGAACAAGAGATCCATTGAGAGATTGAAAAGTAGCACTCTAAGCTGGGCATGATGGGGCCCTGGAAACTGAGGCAAGAGGGTCTCAAGTTCAAGGCCAGACTGGGCAACTTGGTGATTTAGCAAGACTCTACCTCAAAATTTAAAACAATATAAAGGCCTGGAGAAGTAGCTCAATGCAAATTCCTTGGGTTTCATCCCTGGGGGTAAAAAATGATTTAAATGGCATTCTCCGGGACTGTGGGTCTGAACCAGTTCCTGCTGAAAGATCCGAGGGCAGATTTCACTAGTTCAGTCCTCTATCTTTAATCACCCACTGATTTTTATACAGTTCAACATATGCCTTCTTAGGCCCCACAGCGCTTATATAATTTCTTTTCCATATTAATCTCAACCCCTTTTGTTTTAGTTCCTCTGTCTCCAAAACCAGGTAAATAACCTTGGAGACTCTATATGATAAATCTGTTCTCCAAGTGATTGTAGCATATATTAATTTAAATTGTTGTGACACTGGCTAAACTGGATCATTTCGATATGCTTTATGTATCACTTCAACATTTTAGAATTTAACTAAGAGCTAAATACTGCTTGGTAACATACTCCCTCAACTCATAAAAACACTAGAAAATCTTAGCCTGTGCCTAAGGCAAGATGTGATATTGTGAGGTAGCATCCTGCCATTTTACAGATGCCTCTGATAACACCATTCTTTTTAGCAAATTGAAATTATCCTGGATGGCTTGAAAACATCTGGAGAACCCTTCTCGGCTCCCAGTACTACAGTTTCTTCCAGTTTCTCTTAACTACTTTCTCCACCATCATTCTATGTCTTATTCTTGCCACTCTGGTTACACTGTCGTGACCCAGCATGCTCAGCTAGGGGTCTGAACTGGCAGCATATTCATCTACAGCCAACTGCAAAATCCAGTTGAAGACACCCATAGCACTGAAGGCACAGGATTGGGAACAGTTCTCCAAGTTAGGTAGCACAAAGGCAACGTGCCTTGGCCAGACTCACCTTTGGCGAAAGTTACCTCATCTGCATATTGACAGTGATGAAAACGCTGGCCCTAGCAATCAATTCATCAGTGCTACTCAGAGGTTCCAAGTCTGTGAAAGTGCTCTGAAACTGTGAGTGCCTAGAAATATCGGTTACCTTTATCATTATTACAAAAGGATCTCTTTCCTCAGACAGGTGATAAAGTTGCAAGGGAGTTGAAAACTATTAATAGAGTTGAGTTATAGCATTAGTGGGCTCAGGTATTTAGAAGGAAAAGGTCAAAATATTTTGAAATGCCAGCCAGAGATATCACAAGAGATGGATAATGCACTGAACTGGGAGTTGCATGTAGACATTTTTAATTTTATCTCTACATCTCACTCTACAAACAGGGAAAGTTACTTATCAAATTAACCATTACATGCCACGTACTGTGCTAGGTATACAATTCAAATAAATTATATTTCATCTTAAAATATTATAACAAAGTAGATATAATTATTCCTGCTTTGCAGGTGAGGGCACAGGAACTCCGAGTGGTTTAGTAGCATGCCTAAGATGACAGACATACTGAACAGTAGTCTTAAGAACAGGACCCGGTCTTTTTTCCAAATTCCTTTCGTTCCCTATTCTATCATGTTTTCTGCCTTCATTGTTTCATCTGTGTCTTGAATGGTTACTACCATAATTTGCTCAGGTGGCCTTCAACTCTAACCTGTGATGATTGACTGTAGACCACAAATCGGGTCAGTTGATTAACTGCTCAGAACTATTAAAGTAGCTGGAAATGACTCAACCAGTGCACCTATGATCAGATTGTAAAACTACCAAAATGTGGAGACTTTTGGTCCTCAGGCTTGTGGGGAGAAGACAGAAGATGTAGGGAGATGGGGCTCTGGGCTCAATCACTATGAGCACCCACTTTTACTCTAGCTAGCTGGGCAAATAAGGCAATGTTCAGTGTGTCAGGCCAGGAAGTATTTGGGAAACTCTGGTTATACAGAAAGCAAAGAACGTGTTTTATAGCTTCTAACTATTAAGTCCATGTCATTCAAGCTATGTTGTGATTCAAAAAATGACTTGGTTTCCCCAGCAAAATAAATAAATAAAAAGGAAGGATAATTTATATTATATATCCTGCAGCTTATACAGTTGGAACAGCAAATAAATTGTAGAAGTAGACAGACTGATTGAGCCAAGGAAACTAAAGACCAATCTTTGGAGCATTCCTTGGTAACTGTATGTATGTGAAAGTTTCATCAAACTTTTTCATCAAAAACAAAACCCAGTCTTGTTACATTTTAAGAGTTTGTTAGGCAAATCAGGACATACAGTGCCAGGTTGATCTACTGCTGACCAAAATCAGTTTTGAATTCTGAGATGCAATGTAAAATTCTACTGAAGTGATACTAATCTTTACTTTCCATTGATTCAGTAATTTTTAAAGTACATTACATTGTAGAAACATGCAAAGTAGTTACCACAGAACACATCATTGACATAGTTGATATTTAAAAGGTTATCAAGCATGTACATATTTGAAATATTGAGAGCAAAGTTTCCTGGACAAATTATAAAACTGGTACTTCCACCTGCTTTGGAGGTCAGCTTTTAGATTTTATAGTCACAAACTGCCCTTGAGTCGCTCACTGAAACAGCTGTGGAAGCATAGGGTGCAGTGGTTCCCACAATACCCTGTTTTCCAGAAGGAGTCTTCCAGCAATGGGAGATACACTAAGGGACAATGGAGAATGGTCCAAAAACACAGTATCCTGTGGGCCAAACCTTTCTTATGTAATTAACAGATATTGCAATCCCTTTTAAGGACATTGGCCCTAAAAACTTGCTCTTCCAAGAGGAAGCCAGATACTGCAAAGTGACTGCAACTGCATGTCCTACTTTGGGCTGGGACAAGTCCATACAATCCTGCAGCATGCAGAAGAAACAACTGGCTTGATTGCTTCCTTCTACAGCCTTCCACTAATCCATAATTCTTTTAAGGAGTGTATGGCTTCAAATAAAGATTGCCAATTCACATTCGTTCACATATGAGCTTAAGAGGGCAATGGACTCTGATATCGAACAATAAAATTATTGGTTTCATCTATGAGTCATAGAACAAATTCTTTCTTAAATACACATCATTATTTATGGCTTGCTAACATTATTAAAGAGTTTAGAGCTGGATGCTACTATATATGTTGGCTTTAGTAAAAGGAAACAATACTTCACAGATATAACCATAACAAGGCTTCCTTTCTTTCTCAGGAGTCAACTTATCATTTCATTTTGCCTGCTGTTTTAAAAGTGACAAAGTTGATCGAGTATCTTGTGCAAATTACAAAGTGGAAATAAATTGGCTTTTTATAAACATAAAAGATGCTTTAAATTCTGTTTACTTTAAAGAATCAATACTGATTCTTTTCAGTGCTTGTGATGGAACCCAGGGCCTTGAGCATGCTAGGCAAGCACTCTACCCCTGAGCTACATCCATGCATTCCCTGATTTTAAACTGTGGACTATAGCAGACTTTTAAATAAGGCCACCAGACTTACAAAAGCCTTAACTGGGATTTTTCTGGATAGAACAAAGAAGTTATGTTTATGGACGAACCTAAATGTAGAATGTCTCTTACAAACAGCTGACAGAAAGGGTTCAATGAAAAAAAGTTCCAGAAGGGTGATGCTAATGCAGTGGAATGCCTTTAGAAGGGTTCCCTCCTCTTCCAGTTTTTTTTTTTTAATTTGAGAAAAATTGTGTGACCATTAATCCAAGACACACCCAGCAGATTAGAAAAGCACACTCCTCTGTATATCTAGGCGGGTCATGGACAATGACCTTGAGTATGATAAAGATGGTCTTTGGCAATTCTGATTCCTATCAGCCATTCCTCACCTCTGCTTCCCTGACACCTTGAACCAAGCAGCTTTGCTTCCCCATTCCCTGACATCCTGATATGCTGCCTTGGAGCCAGCCAATCATGGCCTGAAACCATGGGAAAATTAAACCTCTCTTTCTTTAAACTCTAGGTATGGGGTATATTAGCTAAGCAGCAAACAGCTAATACAGATTAGTATTAGTTCTTTAAAAGCATGGTGGATTTCTGCAGTGAAGCCATCAATTCCTGGAATTTTTTTTTTATGGAAGCATTTTTATTACTGATTCATTCTCACTGTTTGATATTTGTCTGTTCAGGACTTCTATTTCTTTTTATTAACACACATTAATGGAGTTCAGTGTGATATTTCCATATATAAAAGCAGTGCATATTGATCAAATCCAACCACTCTTGTGCTCTCTACCCAGTCCTTAGTAATCACTACTCTCTATTTTCAGATTACGTTTTTGCTGATGCTGCTGTTGTTCTTCTTGTTGTCTGTTATTATTGTTTCCACATGAGAAACAACACTTAGAAGTTTCTGTATCTGGCTTATTTCACCTAACCTAACTATCTCAAGTTCCACCCATTTTGTTGCAAATGACAAGATTTCATCCTTCTTTGTGGCTGAATAATCCTCCATTGTGTAATACTCCAAGGTGATGGGCACCTTGGTTGGTTCCATATATGAGCTGGTATGGCTAGTGGGTCAATAAACATGGAAGCGTGCATTTCTACTTGGTATCCTGATTCCATTTCTTTTCCATATTCTTCCTGAGGGAGAGTTACTGGATCACATGGTGGGTCTCATTTTAGATTTTGGAGTAAACTATATATAGTTGTCTATAAAGGCTATACTAATTTACATTCCCACCAACAGAATATCAGAGTTCCTTTTTCTCCACATCCTCCCCAGCATTTGTTATGTTTTGGATTTTGGATAATAGCCATTTTAATTAGGATGAGATGGTATTTAATTGTAGTTTTGACTCATATTTTCTTGATGGCTAATTCTATTGAGTATTTTGCATATATTTATTGGCCATTTATATTTCTTCTGAGAAGTGTAACCATGTAAATATCCAGATCTCAGCTGTATTGGCTTACATCCAACTTGAGTTACAACCAGCCCCCCGGGAACCAATCGAGTTTGTAAGTCAAGGGTCCACTATAGTTGGTAAATATTTTCTCCCATTTTGTAGGTTGTTTCTTCACTCTTTTGGTTATTTATTGTACAGAAGCTTTTTAGTTTAAAGTAATCTTACTTGTCAATTTTTGCTTTAGTCTTCTGCCCTTGGGGGGGTGGGGCCACATGCAGAAAATCATTACCTATACCAGTGTTCTGAGGTTTTTCCACTATGTTTCCTGGTAGCAGTTCCACAGTTTCAAGTCCTACAGGTTTTGATCTATTGTGAGTTTATTTCTGGACAGCATGTAAGATGGGGATCAAGTTTCAACCTTCTGGACATGGATATACAATTTTCTTAGCCCCATTTGTTGAAGAGGCTGTCCTATCTCCCATGCATATTTTTGGCAAATTTATTGAGAATCAGCTGCCTGCAGACATGAGGGTTTTTTCTGGAATCTCTATTCTGTTCCATCAGTCTGTGTGCCTGTTTTTCTGATAATACCATGACATTTTGGTTATTATGGGTCTATACTATGTCTTGAAATCAGATATTGTGAGACTTTTTGCTTTGTTATTTTTGCTCAAGTTTGCTTTGGGTATTCAGTCTTTTGTGCTTCTATGTGAAATTTAAGATTGTTTTTTCTGGTTCTGTATGAAGATCTTTGGTATTTTTGATGGGGATTGCACTGAATCTATTGATCACTTTAAGGAGTATGGACATCACAATAATATTGATTCTTCCATGAACATGAGGAATATTTCCACCCTTATCTGTCTTTTTTCAATTTTTTTCAGTGATTTTTAATTTTTATTACACAGATTTTTCATTTCCTTATTTAGGTTTATTTCTACCTACTTTTGTACCTATTGTGAATGGCATTGTTTTTATAACTTCTTTCTCAGAAAATTCATTATTAACAGATGGAAAGCTACTAGCTTCTTATATTGATTTTGTTTCCTGCTACTTTATTAACTTTATCAGTTCTAATCTTTCAGTGGAGTCTTTAGTTTTCTATATATAGAATCATATCATCTACAAATAGGAATACTTTGACTTCCTCCCTTCATATTTGTATGTCTTTATTGTGTCTCATTGTTCTTGCTAAAATTCCTAGAACTGTGTTGAATGAAAGGGATGAGAGTAGAAACCCTTGAATTGTCCCTCATCTTAGAGAAAATGCTTTCAGCTTTTCCCTATTCATCATGATCTTACCTATGGGTTTGTCATACACAATCTTTATTATGTTAAGATAGTTCTATATGTAATTTGTTCAGGGTTTTCATCATGAAGTATGTTGAATTCTGGCACATTTTTCTGCACCTGTTTAAATAATCATGTGATTTTATGCTCCATTTTGTTGACATGCTGCACTGTGTTTATTGATTTGTATATGTTAAACCATCCTTGCATTCCTAGGATGAACCCAACTTGATCATGGTCTATCCTCTTTTTGGTTTGCTGTTGAATTTAATTTGCTAGAATTTTGTTGAGGATTTTTTCAGGTATGCTCATCACAGATATTGGTTCATAGCTTCCATTTTTGTGCAGTCTTGCCAGGTTTTAATAACAGGGTAACTTTGGTCTCATAAAATGAGTTTGTAAATGTTACTGTTTTAGTTACTTTTCTCATTACTGAGACAAAATAGCCAAAACTCAAAGCTAAGGGAGCAAAGATTTATTTGGCTCACAATATTTTAAGGTTTCAGTCTATAGTCAGCTGACTTCAAGGCAGGGTGGTATGGCAGACAAGCATTGCAGAAGAGAAACAGTTCATGGCAGGCAGAAGGTAGCAAAGCAAGCAAGGGACAAGATAAGACAAGCCCTTTTTCTATCCCTTATATTGTATCCAGGCTACCAGGGTTAGGTCAGTGCCAAATCAATCAGTGGACTGATTTAGTAATCACTCACCCTTAATCCTAGCACCCTTTATCCTAGCATTGAACTATGAATCAGTCACACACTAGATTCAGCCACCTCTGAAAAATCCCCACCTATGACCACAAGAGACTTTGGAGGGCCCATCTAAACACAAGCCAAAACAGTTACTTTCCTTTTGAGTCTATGGAATAATTTTAAAAGAGTGGATGCTAGTTCTTCTTTAAAAGTTTGGTAAAATTCAGCAGTGAAGCCATATAGTCTTGGGCTTTTCTCTCCAGGTGACTTTTTTTTTTTTTTTTTTTGGTACCGGGGATCTAACTCAGGTCCTTGTGCTTGCCCAGCAGGCGGCAAAACCACTGAGCTAAATTCCCGGCCCTCCAGGTGACTTTTTATAACTGATTCAGTCTCATGACTTGTTATTTGTCTATTCAGATTTTTTATGTCCTCTTGCTTAAGTGTTGGTAGGTCACATATGTCTAGAAATTTCTCCATTTCTTCTATATTTCCAACTTGTTAGCATTAGTTTTTCTCAATAACCCCTAATTAGCCTGTTGTATCCATTATTATGTTTTCTTTTTCAATTCCAACTCAGTATATTTGCATTTTCTCTCCTTTTGTTCTTGGTAAATATAGAGGAAGCTTTGTCAATTTTATCTTTTTAAAAAAAAAAAACTCTGTTTCATTGATATTTTTGTATTTTGAAGTGTCCATTTCCTTTATTTCTACTCTGATCTTTATTATTGTTATCCTTCTACTCTTTGTTGGTTTGGTTTGTTCACTTCTAGGTATATACCAAAGGAAATAAAATTATTCTATCAACAAGAAATCTGAGCTGCCATTATTGCAGCATTATTCACAGAAGCCAGGCTAGGGAATTCACCCAAATGTCCAAATGTCTATCAACAGATGAATGAATAAAGAAAATTGACATATATAATGAAGTCAGCCATAAGAAGCATGAAATTCTGTCATTTATAACAATGTAGATAGACCTGGAGCACATTATGTTAAGTAAAATAAGCACAGAAAGACAAACACTGCATGACTTCATTAAAAGTTGATTTCACCAAAGTTGAGCAGAATAATAGTTATCAGAGATTGAGGAAAATAAGAGAGAAGGGGAAGTGGAGAGGTCAATCAATGAGTCTGATGTTATTGTAATAAGTTCTGTCATTCTGTGGTACAGCAGGATGAACATCATTAAAAATAATGCATTATATATATATATATAAATAATTAGCAGAGATGAATTTGAATGTACTCACCATAAAGAAACGTTTAAAAGTTTAAAGTAGGCATGCTAATTAGCCTGAGTTGATCACTAGACAGTGCATACATGAATCAAAAGATCATACTGTACCTCATGAATGTGAATATATTATGTTTCAATAAAAAATTAAAAACAAACAAACCTTGTAGCTGTGGAGTGTTTGGGAGGCTTTTGTTTGTTTTCTTTTCTCTTTGCATAGAGAATGAAAGATGACGTGGGGCTCTGGTAAATTATTCCCTGCATGTGTCATGCTGTCTCGGGCCCCATCCTTTTTAAAGTGTGTGCCTCTGCCTGAGCACCCAGCACTTTTGGCTAATGCCAAAGTTAGTCATCATGGCAGGACCAGGTTGAATGTGGCTACCTTATTTAGGGATTGCTTCAATTGATCTGTGTCATTAGGTTTGGGTGAAATTGATCCAAGGCACTGATCCAAGCCACCTTAGGCATTGGCTAAATTGACCCATGACATTAGGTACTGATTAAATGGATCTATGACACTGATCCCATAGACAAGTCTAATTTAGCCTGTCTCATATCATTTAATTAAGGAAGTCTCTGCTGCTAGACTTTTCCTTCTGAGCAGAAAAGCAGAAACCAAGGCAGACTTTGCTTTCTTATTGCCCTAAGGTTTTTTATTTTTGTTTTTGTTTGGTTTTTGAGGATTAAATGTAATGAATTAAGCTACCTAAAACAAGATTATATGTTTTCTCCATGATAAATAAATGTCTTCTCATGTTACGTTTGTTATGATTAGGTCACAAAGCCTGCAGGGAACACAACTAAAAATCGAGCCAGCGAGTCACACTGCGCTTGATGGGGGGGGTTGGTTGAGCACTCCTACCTTCACTCTAGTCCTTCATTCCCTCCCATGTGCCTACTGCCCTTGACACAGGATAAATGCTTCATGGGGTCAGTGACAGATTATTGAGGGAACTTTTCTATGCATTTTATCATACAAAGAGCCACATACTTTCTTTCGATTCTTCCTGACTTCTTGTAGAATCCCTTGTTTATCTGGTATACAGAACTAATGGCCTTCTTTTTAACTACTAATCTACACTAAACTATGAATCAATTGATGATATTATCACATTGATATATTTAGGAAACCTAGATATTATTCATCTTTGTTGTTATTTGTTCTTAGACAGGAGGAAATTGTCAGTAGCAAATATTTCCACAAACACTGAATCAAGTAAAAAGTAAACAGTTGGAACAACTGATTTGTTTGTTCTTCCTAATACGTAATATCATAAATATTTGGAAATATTGAGGTATTTGGAAACCTAGGTATTTGTCAGTATGTTAGCACAGCTATAAACTAAATTCTGCTTTCATATTTTCACTCTTATAAAGCATACAACTGGAAAGTGATAAATTTGATTTCTAGTGTTGTATGCACATGTTAGTCTGTAGTCGTATAACTTGTGTGCTTTTCTTTGTCTCAGCGTTACAATACATTAAACTAACCATGAATGCCAGCCAACGCATAAAACATTATGTGTGTGATGATCTCAAAAATACAATGATATATCCCTGAATTCTAGGAACTTATAGTTTAGTAATATATATTCTTTATCTTTGTATTTTTCCTGTATATTCTCTCTCTCTCTCTCTCTCTCTCTCTCTCTCTCTCTCTTTCCCTCCCTCACTCCATCCATATGAAATTTAACTGGCAAATTTAGAGGCCTATAAAATCTGAAGCAGATTGACTCAGTATTTCAGGATTTCAACCTGAACTATAATGGCAGCATCCAGGAAAATATGAGAGTAAGACAGTAATTTTTAAACTTAAGTATCATCTCCTTGGCTAACAAACATGTGTTGAGCACTTTCCTATTAACAAAGGTTAATGTGTTGCTTGCATTTACCATGGTGTCTGAGAGAAGTGCCTGCTCTTTAAATGCAGTCAGGGAGGCCCCCACTGGGTCTATGCACCCACTCCTCGATTGGTTTTAGCCAGTGTTCGAACAGCATTAGTTTGCTATGTTGGTCAACATCATTCCAGTATGTTCTGTGGCCACTAGCAACACTCTTTTCAGAAAGTGAACCACTTCACCTAGTAGACTGTAAATAAATTCCACACAGCAATAGAATTTTCACTAGCCTACAATACTGTAGATTTCCTCAGAATAAAGAAGATCTGAACATGAAATAATTAAATATTGTATATTGGTTTTCTAGGGCTACCATAACTAAATACTGGGTATTAATAGAAATTTATTTTCTCACTGTTCTGGAGCTGAGAAGACCAATACCAAGGTCGGTTTCTCCAGAGGCCTCGTGGCATCCGTATCACTGATGTCCCTCCCCTTGTTACAATGACATACGTCATACTGAATTAGGACACTATCCTTATGGCCTCCTTTAACCTTGATTACCTCTTAAAAGGTCCTTTGTCCAAGTCAAGTCACATATGAATTTGGCCAAAGAGGGGAGAGAAATTTAGTCCATTACATATGGAGGAAAAGTCCTTGAAAATCATGACTTCAAGTAATCTCATGGCAAGAAACTCCTTTTAATATTTTTCCAAATAGATTTTCAAATTTTAATTTTGATAACACAAATGTGTGATTTAACAATGTATGTTCTTATTCAATTCATTAGTTTCTTTTCTAACCTCTAATATCAGGCTTTGTCATACTGAAATTGACAAACTCCTCTTAATTGTCCAAGGAATTTCCATATCTCTGAGGAAATAAATTAGACCAAAGATAAAATACAGCCATTGTGATTTTTACTCTACACCTCAGGTATAAGAAAGACCATTTGTTAATTTTCTAAATTATATTTAATCTAACCAACAGGCTACGGAGAAATAGGCTTTAGTGACTTTTATGACTCTATGACCTACTTTTGCTCAGGTATAACATTGATCCCGAAACCTTCATGACTAAGAACTTTTGGAGAAATCCCTGGTGTTCAGCCTACTCTGGTCATCATAGTCTCTAGTATGTTGCTCTGGTCCATGTAGGATAGACTGGACTGGAGTTGTGCAAGCCAGGCAGTCGGGGTCCTCCCTCCCTCAGAGCATGAGAGGAAGGTGGGAAACAGGTCAGAGATTTATGCCACCATTGGAGCCCCGAAAACACCTACTTGCACTCCTTTCCAGATTGGCGAAGAGCTCTCCAGCCTGCCTACTTTTTTTTATGCTGAGGATAAAACCCAGGGCCTCATGCATGCTAGGCAAGTGCTCTACCACTGAGCCACATCCCCAGCTACAACCCACTTCTATTTACCTTCATCATTCAGTGCTCTGTAGGGAATCTCCCATCAGCGGGCTTTAGAAATATGAAATGGAGGCTTCTCCTTATAGCAGTCATTTTTTTCTTACAAAAATAAAAATAACAAAAGCCCTGCACTGAGCTGTCTTGCAGGCTGACTTATTCAGTACAGATGACAGCTGAGGTCTACAAAATCCATGAAAATGAAAAATTTTACATCTGTCTCAACATAGCAACCAGGAGAGCATGAATATCTCCTAAGAAACAAAGAGAGCATCATAAACTAAGAAGATAAAGAAATTGGGTGAGTCTCATTATAGGTTCTTTGAATGTCTTTTAAAATACCTGTGTTTTACTTTCCTCATCTGCCCTCCATTCCACTTTTCTTACAAGTCTCAAAGCACACCCGTCTCTCTTGGGCAGGAGGAAGAGTCACATCCAGAGAAAAGTGACAGGGAGAGATGAGCCCTTTGACACTAACACATTCTTCCCTGCTGCATATGAATCTCTGTTCACTTTTATCCAAATCTGTGCAAAACTACTCATCTGGAGAATCTCAGTAATTCAGTGACCATTCTGGGATTAAACAAATTGTTCAAAAGTGTTGTAAGAAATTGGATTGGCCAGGCTAAGTGTATAGCTCAGTAGTAAAGCACTTGCCTGGGGTACAAAAGGCCCTGTGTTTGGTTTCCATCAAGGAAAGGAGAGAAAAAAGAAGGAAGAGACAGGCAAACAGACATACACATAAACACACACACACACACACACACACACACACACACAGATTTTACTTATTCCTGCTAGCTACCTCCAAATGTTTGAACAAGCCAGACAAGATTAATTTCTGTCTTCTCTGGTATTACTCAGGATTTCTACATTAAGAATTTTTATATTAAAGACATACTTTGCATAACTGTTTTTATAAAATTAAAATACAAATCAAATGTCATAATTTTTTAAATGTCATGTTAAAAGTGTTAACACTAAATTTCCCCCACATTAAGTTTCTTTTGTCAAAGACTTTTGTCAATTTTTAAAGGAAGAAAAACTGGAATAATGTGATTTGGGGGACTTGTTTTAAAGTCATCCAGGTCTGGGGTGGGGGTGGATTCTCGGGGAAAATGAAACAAGATTGATCATCAGATGTTAATTTTAAAAGCTTTGTGATAAAAACATGGGTGTTCATTACATTATTCTATTTTTGTATATATTTGAATTGTTTGGTAATGAAAGTTGAAAATAAGTAAAACTTCAAAATTGAATATAGGACTCCTTATTAAAAAAAGAACAACAACAGTAAACATGATGGAAAGGTAAACATAACTTTACTAAAGTACACTGGACAAGTGCCAGGGTTACTCAAGAAATTTCTGCTACTTTTCCAGTTAAAGTGCCGGGAACCCCAGGGAATTCAGCTCTGTTGTGCTCCTCTGTCACATTTGTGAAGGCTGACGGGTGTGTCAGTCCCCCTGAAAGTGTCTCTTTGGGGAATAACATCAGTGTGTCAGCTACTGCTGCTTGGTGCTCACTCTGTTTCTGTATTCTCCAAGGTCTTATCAGTCAGCAGCTGCACTTCTGAAAAGAATTTAAAACCAAGCCTCAGTGCAACTCTGCTTACCCTAATAATCTATTAATGGGGGTAAAGAAGGAGCAAAGAAACTGGCCATTCCCCTCCAATTGACCTTCATCTTCTGAGTCTGAGTCTGGCTATTTCCCTCTTTTAATCTTAATCTTTATATTAGATATAAAATAATCTTTATATTAGATATATGTACTTTGCATAACCGTTTTTGAAGAATAAGTATATTCATTCTAGAATTATCTGCCAAATAGTGTATGAAACCTTGCCAGGTATGACCAGGGATGGACAAAAGCAGCAGCCATTCTCTCTCCCTCTACAGAGCTTGCAACCATATTAGAGTATGGAGAACTAAAGGTAGAATAAGTTAAAAATGCAAGGCAGTGTAGGCTCTATGTCCACTGACTAGCATAGAAGTCAAATACTGTAGGAGTTCAAATAGGAAAGGGACATAGTTAGGAAGTAATTTGAAAACCTGCATTGCCAGGATGAGGTTTAAATAGTAGCTTTAACCATCTCGAAGTCAAGGCCTGAGTCAGAAGCAGCACAGTAAAAAGATCAGGACAACCGCATTAGCCACATCTCCCATCCAACGCCAGCTGTTACCTCAAAGACTCCATTCTCCTCTGTGCAAATCATCCAAGGCCATAATAAGGATTTACAATATATATTAACACTGGGGGCAATGCCTGTAACTACAGAGGCCCCCAGTAACTGTTTTCCTTTTTATTTTATTGGTTTTGAAAGACACAGGAGAAAAAAATTATAAACAAACAAATACAGCCAGATTAAAGAGACCCTGAGTGTCAGACTCGGGAATGACTTAGTTCTGTAGCTGGCTATTCCCCTCCAGTGGCTTCTTGCACACAAGGTCATGGTGAAAAGAGCGTTTGGGAAAATTATTGCTGCAATTATGCAACCTGGTTGAGAGGGAGAATTGGTTTAGAGAAATTCAGCAGGGGATCAATACAGTAGTATGAGCAGAGGGGAGTAAGGGCTTAAACTAGGGTTGTGACCAAAGATGAATGCACCATGAGCTAATGAAAGAGCCCTAGAAATACCCTCACATAGTCATGTTATTTTGTCAACTTTACAAAAATAAGATATTAACTACTTATAGTTACTGTCTCTCTCTACCCCGACTCCTTATCACTTTCTTCTCGTGCTCTGGAGTGGCAGTGGGCACTTTGGAAAAAAGGACAAAGGGGAATTTGTGTTGGAGAGAGATCTAGCTGAGTTTCATCACTTGCCTGGATGGTTATTGCTATCTCTATCTAGACAAAAGTGGTTTGGAGCTACTCCTTTGCCCCAGTGCCAATTTATATGATGACATAAGCTCACAGCTGTATTGCAACATAACACACCCAAGGCCCCTAGGCCACAGGTGGTGAGTGGTAGAGGAGAAAGGTTTTGAAAGGTATGGAGCCATGGACAAGCCTGTGGGAAATTCTTCTAACCATCAAGTATAGAAAATTAAAAGTTGACAATCTGGTTTTCATTGATAGTTAATTAAAATAGATGTTTTCTCCTGCCAGAAATATATTTGACAATTCTCCACATACATTCTAACTATATGACTGCAATGTAGTAATAAACACTCTATACTTCGGTTTGATGTTGGAATTGTAAAATAAATTTTTAAGAATAAATTTATAAGAATTTATAAGGTTTTATAGAGCATAAACCTTTAGTCTCATCTCACAGTAAGTTGAAACAGCTTATTTATGAAAAAATCTTTTGATAGTTTTTTTCACAGATTTGAGAACAATTTACATGACATTACCAATAATGAACTGTGATGCTAAAAGAAACTTTTCTAAACTATTAATAATTTTTTAAATGTCAATCCACCAGGCTGGAGAAGAGAGTAAGTTGTCTTTCATTCTCACTACAGAAAAATATACAATCATTAGCTTATAAAGAAATAATCAATAAGTATATAGCAAAGCAATCAGGAAAAAATGTGTTGAGGTATATCAGACAATTAATAAAAATGTTTGCTTATTTTCAGTTATTTTCTAGTGTTTGTCAGCTATGATCCCTAAAAAAATAATTTGTGTTTAATTTGTATAATTTTTTTCTGAAAAGAGAGCCCCCTAAACCTGGATCTATTCCCAGACTCTGACAATGAGAATAAAACAAAAAGACAGAAGCATTAAGGTGGCCTTAAAACATCTAGTGAATCATAGTTGTTATTTAGGAATCATGAAGAGAAAACATACCTAACCTGGAACACTGGAGAAATGTGGTGGTCTTTGAAATATTTGGTTGACTTAATGGAGTGAAAAACAATGTCAGACATGTCACTGGAGCTGGAGGAAAAGAATTCAAACTATAGACCATTTAAAGCAGTGTCCTCTCTGGAATTATCCTGAATCGTGGTTGGAAAGAGTAAAGTAATACTGATAGTCCTTTTTTCCCTTCTGTGGTCTCAGTGTGTGCTATGGCTTGAGTATGAGTACTGCTCCCCAAAAGATGATAGGACAAGGGTCTGGTCTCCCCAGTGGTGCCACTGGGAGGTACTGTGGACTTTCCGGAGGTGGGGCATTGTGGGAGACTGTCCTTAGGTCACTGGGGTTATGTCCCCTAGGGAGGACTGTGTGACCCTTGACCCTAGCATATTCTCTCAGGCTCCCTCCGCTTTCTCTCTCCCTCCCTCCTATCTCCTTGCTCCAGTGCAAAATGTGAGCATTTTGCTTGTGTATGAACTCCCCATCATTGCTCATCATTGCTATAAGCACCATGAGGTGATACAGTCAAGGTGTGGCCCTTGGCCCATGCCAAACCTGTATTACATCGTTTGGATTTAAGCTTACAAAACTGTGAGGCCAAATGAACTTTTTCTCCTTGTAAAGTTAATTACCTCAAGAATTTTATTGTAGTGACATGAAGCTAACAAATACACTAGGCTACGACCAGAGTGCAAAGACCTAACTCTGTTGGCTCTTCAGAGATTTTATGAAAGGTCTTCCCTGATAAATATATGTGAGATACTCTGGGTCAAAGAAAATTAGAGTTGTTTCTTAAACATACAATTTCTCAGATCCTTTGACATGCTAATTTGCCTTATTAATCTCTGAAAGAAGGCTATTTTGTTTACCATTAAAAAATTTTTCCACTGTTTTATGGGAACATTGTAATGACACAAGTTTAGAGTACTCAAGTCTAGTAGAAAATGAATAATAATGAACTCCACATTCCCTCAGTGTCTCACTGCCACTACCAACACTGCATTGTTTTTTACCTGCAGTGGGGTCTCGACTTACCTTCCTCTCTTTGACCTTATCATCACCATCCCTTTACCCAAACCATTCTCCAAGCTCTGGATAAAGCCCTGTCTCTTATTTGAAAGTTAGGTTATATTACCACTGTATCACTCTATTACTTCTAGAGTAAAGTACCATTCCTTAACATGGTTGTGGACAGTGAAGGATTTCTTCTCAGGCTACTGCTCCTGTCTCTCTATATGGCTTCCCTGAGAACTGCATTATTCCTCTTGTTACAGTTGATAGATGTCTTCTCCTAGATTTTAAGACTTGGAACTGAGGGAGTTAGAGATCATATTTTCTGTTGTTCAGCTCTTAGAAGCAGATGTGTCTACAGAGAAAAAGAAGACACATGCGCAAAGATGAACCAAGATGAGGAAGTGCTGATGGTATTTAAGTTAAGATGTCTATGTGATTTAGTGCCACACTTACCCTTGGTCTCCATAGATGATACCACAAACTTGTGATAAAAATCACCTCACTTGAGTTAGTGTGATGTGCTTCTGGCCCTTTGCTTGAATGCCAACAGTTTGGCATGCCTTTCATGATCTAGACCCTCTTCAGCTGTCCAATCTCATGGCTCACTGCTTCCCCCTCACCTTTCATGTTCATTCTGTATCATGTCATTCCAGTTCCACTCTTACCATCAAATCCTTCTCTGCACATGCCCTTCCTTTCTCTCTTCATCCTTTGTGTCTATATAAAAATGTGTTTTCCTTACAGAGACCTTCCCTGACTTCCAACTCTGGGTCATGTGCTTCTCACAACCCTTGTCCTCCTTTGAGTGGATTTAACTTGCTATGTGTCATTCCCTGTTTGTCTCCACTGTGTATTTCTCTACCACACCCCACCTGCAAAGGAAAGAACCATGACTGTCTCATTTATTTTTCCATATTCTCTGCCTAATACATACTGGACACATTCTACAAAGTGTGATGGAAAAATACAGGGAATATTTAATTTTAAAAATTTACTTCACTGAAAGACACATTGTCATTTATCTCCCTCAAAATACTTCCCTTTGCTTCAAACACACTCATCCCTTCATTCTGTCTACTTTCTGAAGCAGTTCTGAAAGTCTTCTTATGAGTGTCTTTAGTTGTGTTGCCATGGATGTCTTAATTTTCGGAATCTATCTATTCAAAATGTCTACCTTTCATGAGCATTCCACTTTGGGGAAGAGCTAGAAGTCACACGGTGTCAGATCCAGGGACATAATATTTTTACAAGTCTGCCTTTCTCTTGAGTCACACTTGCCAACAGCATTCACCACAGTTTTGAGCACACTCTGTAAAGACACTCACAAAAGAGGACCCTCAGAACTGCTTCAGAAAGTGGCAAGATTAATAGGATGAGTATGTTCAAAGTGAGACGAGTATTTTAAGGGGGATTAATGGCAATGTGTCTTTTATTGTAATAATTTTTAATGATTTTAATTTAAACATTAATTTAATTCAAACATTCACTGTACATTTTGATCAGCACTTGTATACTTTCAATATGTTTGTTATAAATTAATCACTCAGTGACAGGCACAAAACAGCAGTAAATGAATAGAATCGGATAAACACTCAGGAACCCATATTTGCTTTACAAGTGAGCACAGTTGGAGCCTCAATAGCCCCTGTGCGTATTGCTCTGTTCCGTTACGTCACTACCCAGGACCCCCAGGGGTCACCACTATCCCAAATTTTGTTTTGTTTTCCTCATTGACTTACATTTTTTAAAAAGAGCCTCATATCACATATGTAGGTATCCCTAAACAATAAAAATGTGTTGCTTATTTTTAACTAGTTTGAATTTTATAAGATTGTCACCATACTATGATTATACTTCAATTTGTACTTTTAAAGAGACACAGCATTTCTAAGCTTCATCCCTGTTCATGTGAGTAGTTCACAACAGGGGATGTGGTAGTTCACTTGTTTGTACTGCCTGATATTGCACTGAGTAAACTTACCATAGCTGATGTACCCACTTTGTTCCCATTCATCTACCCACTCAACTTCCTAGATTCCTTCCACAGTCTGTGACAAATTCTTTTTCCAAAGATGCTACAATATTCTGCATTCCATGGTGGTCTCTTCTCTGATTTTGTCATTATTCTATCAGGAAGTGTGGTTTTATTGGTCTTGCCCATGAATCTAGGTGGGGCTGTGTCTGCTTTCTCCAGGAGAGCCTGGCAGAGGTGACACATATGACTTCTGAGGCCAGGCACTTCCCACGCTGTTCCATGAATACTCATTCATGGAGTGCTGAGCCACCACGTAAAAGAATCCAAGTACCCTAAGGCCACCATATTCTGAGGAAGCCAAGCTACATGGAATGGCTATGAATGGGTGTCCAACTGGCAATTTTGGTCCTCAAATCAATGCAGCCCAGGTGCCAGGTACACGAATAAAGTAGCTTGCTGATGATTCCCAACCCCATCCATTGAGTTACTCCCAGCCTTCGAGTCTCTACAGCTGAGATCCCAGACATGTGCCCTAGCCAAGTTCCTACTCCATAGCACACTAAAGTTGGTATTGTTTTAAACAGCTAAGTTTTGGAGTCACTTGTAGTACAACTACTATAGCCAGAATAAACTCTTAAGCAACTGTCCCTCCCCTGGACCCCATATCTGTCAGCAAAGATACTTGCTGCTTTCAAGGATTTTCTAACTGATCAACCAATGTCCTTTATTCTGATACCCACCATAGCTCCTTCTATCCAGACCAACTCATTATTATTGACTGAACTGTTACCAAAATTCTTTATTAAAATCACGTCTCTATGCCCACCAATTTCACAGGACTCCTTGGCTCTGCTTGAGTAGAGCCACCTGTCAATCATTTCTCATGGATTACAAGATTTAGTTTCTCTAAAGACTGCTTCACCCTTGAGCAAACATGTCTATACTTTGTTCCTCAGTTTAGTCCAGAGATCACCTACATCCTTGTTTAAAAATACAGATTCTGGAGAGCACTCCAGACATGCCAAATTCCATATTTGGAGCAAGCACACCAGTGTGCTTTAAGCATTCTAGAATACACAAATCCATGAGTTTCCTGGGAACCATGGGGGAAATGGAGGATGTAGCACTGGGTGCAAACTTGAGAAAACAAACTTGGGGAAACCCAAGCAGAAATTCTTTTCCTTTTGCCAACTAAAATAATTAAGGCCCCAGTGTTCCATATATCTAGGCCTGCTTCTTTTCCTAGGCACCAAAAAACCCATGACCCCAAAGTTACATAGCAGATGATCAGAGGGCATAGCAAATCTTAAATTTAAAATGCTAAATAAATGACAAAATGAAAGAATGTAAAACGTATTGTCTACAAATCATTACAAAAGAAAGTTTTGCTTTTGGATTATGTTAGGGGTTAGTGTCAAGGCTGGGGAGTAGATTTATAACCTTCAACAATATTTAAAATACATAGTGGCTATATATACACAAACAAGCATACTGATAATAATACGAAATTTACGCTTAGGAATGGTTATTTCATTAATGTTAAACAGCCCCCATATGAAATTTCTCACTTTGTATGCCTTTCAAAACATTCTTTCAGGCTGGGGATTTAGCTCAGTGGTTCTGCTGCCTGCCTCACATGCACAAGGACCTGGGTTCGATCTCCGGTACCAAAAAAAAAAAAAAATTCTTTCATTTCCTTTTTTTCTGATTTCAACATTGTTGATATGTTTTATATACTCTGCTTCACTTCACAAAAGATTTTGAATATTTGCTCCATGTATATATTGAAACAAAAACAAATACAAATATATAGATAAGGGTTTTCCCACTCAAGCCACCTATACCTCAAAATTAGGGACAAAGGCAGAAAGTCATCTTCTCCCCAAATCTGTTAATCTGAGAAAATTATAAAATTTGACTCCTTCTTAACTTGTCATGAAACTATATACTGATGTTTGAATTTAACATTAAGAAATGTCTTCTTGGCTGTATGCTTATGAATCTTATATATTGTTTCTCTCAACCACTATACTTTGAGTTCTTCTAGTAAGCCATCACAAAATTTGCATGCAAAAGGCAAGATAAATAAGAGTAAAAGAAGGAAATAAGACAAGGAAAGGGAAACCAAAAGGAAACTGTCTCTCTTATTTAATGAAAAAATAAAACAAACTTTCATAACCAAATAAGAGAATAACAATCGTTATTATACTGTGTATCATTATAGTCAACAAGATATAAACCAAAAAGATTCTTACAAAGAAGAAACAAACTAACACAAACTTTCTTTTTTAACAAACTAAGATAAGCTATAAATTAAACAACTTACCATATACACTGAAGTATTTTTAAAACAACAGAATATGTAATTTGTGGAAGTATTTGAACTTCTCTCTCCTTCCTATTTAACTCTCTTCTACTTTGCTCTTTATTTATGTCTGTCTATACAAACATATACAGAGAGAGAGATATTGATATATAGATCTATCTACCTGTGGTGTTTCTGAGAAAAAAGAAACCATGCAATATTTTGTCTGACTCATTATAGTTAACATTATGTTCTCAAGTTAGATCCATTTACCTATGAATGTCTCAAGTTTATCTTTATGGCAGTGTAGTACTCTATTGTGTGTAAATACCACGTTTTCCTTATATGTTCATCTGTTGATAAACATGTATCCTGTTTCCAAGATTTAGCTATTTTAAATTGTGCTACCACAAACATGGGTATCCCTACAATATGATGATTTTTAACTCTTATGGAAAGATACCTAGATGTGGAATAGCTGGCTCAAATAGAATTTCTACTTTTGGTATTGTGAGAAATTGCCACACTGATTTTCACAGTGGCTGTACTAGTTTGTTTTTGTTTTGTTTTGGTTTGGTTTGGGTTTTTTGGTACCGGGGATTGAACTTGGGACCTTGCGCTTGCGAGGCAGGTGGTGGAACCACTGAGCTAAATCCCTGGCCCAGCTGTACTAGTTTGTATTCCCAACAACAATGTAGTAGAGTTCCTTTTTTTCCCAACATCCTCACCAGCATTTGTTATTATTATATTTTTTGATGGTAGCCATTCTTCCTGGGATAAAATAGTATCTCGATTTACTTTTAATTTATGTTTCTCTGATGGCCAGCGATGAACATTTTTTCATATATTTATTGGCCATTTGTACTTCTTCTCCTGAGAAGTATCTATTTATTTTGGTTGCCTAGTTTTTATTGGATTTTTTATTTTAAGGTGTCTAATTTTTTTTTATTCTGTATATATTCTTAATATTAGTCCTCTGTTCTAGGAATAACTGGCAAAAATACTTTTCCATGGTGTAGGTTGTCTCTTCACGCTGTTGTTTGTTTTCCTTTGCTGGGTAGAAGCTTTTTAATTTGATATGATCCCATTTGTTGATTCTCAGTATTATTTCTTGTGCCACTGGGTTCAGGTAAGAAAATTCTTGCCTATATCTATGGCCTCAAGAGTTGTACCTATTTTATCTTCTAACATATTAAGTATTTCTGTTTTAACATTTAGATTTTGATTCATTTTTATTTTAGTTTAATATATGGTGATGTATACGGGTCTAGACTTGGTCTTCTCCATGTAGATATCCAATTTCCCAGCACCATTTATTAAAGAAGCTATCTTTTCTCCAGTGTGTGTTTTGGCTCCTTGATCAAAGATCACATAGTTATATATGCCTGGGATTGTTTCTGCTTCTTCTATTCTGTTCCATTGATCCACATGCCTGTTTTTATGCCACTGCATGCTGTTTTAATTTCTGTAGCTTTATAATATAAATTCAAGTCAGGGATTGTGATTTCCCCCTGGTTTGCTTTTGTTACTCAGAATTGCTTTATGTATTCTGGGTCACTTCTGGTTCCATATAAATTTTAGGATTGTTTTCCCTGATCTGTGATAAATGATATTTGTGTTTTGATTGGAATTGTATTAAATCTATATACCAGTTTTGGAAGTATAGCCATTTTGATTATGTTGGTCCTGCCTACCTAGGAACAGGAGATATTTTTCCATTTTCTGATGTCTTCTTTGATTTTCTTCTTCAGAATGATGTTATTGTCATTGTAGAGGTCTCACTTCTCTAGTTAGGTTAATACCTAAGTACTTAATTTTTATATTATTGTAAATGGTATTATTTTCCTAATTTTTTTAGCAAGTTCATTACTAGTATATAGAAATGCTTTTGAGTTTTGTGGGTTTATTTTGTATTTTGATACACTGCTTAATTTGGTTATCAATTCTAGGAATCTTTCAGTTGAGTTTTTTTTTTTTGGTCTTATAAGTAAAAGATCATGTCATCTGCAAATAATGATATTTTGACTTTGTTCTTTGTTTTCTTTTTTCTTGCCTGATTGCTCTGGCTATTATTTCGAGGTCTATGTTGAACAGGAGTGGTGATAATGAACAGCCTTGTCTTGTTCCTGGTTTTAAAGGGAAGGCTGTCAGCTTTTTCCCCATTTAATATGATGTTGGCAGTAAGTTGGTCATAAATACCTTAATCACATTACAATAAAGACCTTCTATATCTATTTTCTTCAAGGTTTTTATCAGGAATGAATGTTGGATTTTTGTTAAAAGCTTTTTCTACATCTATTGAGATTATCATGTGATTTTTTCCTTGCTTCTATTTATGTAATGAATTCCATTTATTGATTTGGATGTGTTGAACCATTCTTGCATTCCTGGGATGAAGCCTACTTGGTTAGGATCTTTTTGATGATTTATCACATTCTGTTCGCAAGGATCTTGTCATGGATTTGTACATCTATATTCATTAGAGAAATTGGTCTATAGTTCTCTTTAGAGGTTGGATCCTTGTCTGGGTTTGAGCTCAAGATAATATTAGCTTCCAAGAATGATTTCAAAAGTACTCCTTATCTCTCAATTTCATTAAAAAATTTGAGGAGTCTTAGATCTTCCCTGAAGTTCTTGTTGAATTTGTCTGTGAATCCATCAAATCCTTGGCTTTTCTTCGTTGGAATTTTTTTTAATTATTGCTTGTTATTGGATTGTTCAAGATTTTTTAAGTCTTCTTGGTTCAGTTTTGGCAATTCATATGTATTGAGGAATCTCTTCCTTTTCTCTGAGTTCTCCAGTTGTTTGTAATATGTTTGTGAAGAAGTCGCTAATAATTTTCTAGATTTCTGAGGTATCCATTGTTATTTCACCTCTTTTATTTCTAATTGCATTAATTTGTTTTTTGTTACTGTTTTTGGCTAAGATTGGTGACGTGTTTGTCTATTTTATTTATTCTTTCAGAGAACCAGGTCTTTGATTCATTGATTCCTTGTGGGGTTTTTTCAGCCCCCATTTCATTAATTTCTGCTCTAGGTCTGACACTCTATCTTCACACTGGCCACTTCTGCTATCCATACTTTCAATCATATTTTTAAACTCCTGGATTTCTGTTTCGAACTTTCCTATGGAGTCCCTATGTTTCCAATGCTGGGCACTCATGTTTTGCATCTCCCTCTTTAGCTTCACTAGCTGTTTCTTAGTGTCTTCTCTAGACTCACTGATCATTTGTATCATTACAATCATTATGTGATTAGTTACATCTTCTTTGAACTCACCAAGCTCTACATAGAACTGTTTCACTTCCATTGGTACCATTTCAGTCCTATCTGCTGTGTAGTTGATGATTTCCTCCTTCTCAGTTCTCCTGTGCTGATTTGGGGGGAGTTGGGAGGTTTGGGGGGCATTTTGTTGCCTTGCCCTTTCATGTTCCTGTTTTTCGTTTATTTGCTTGCTTGTTTTTTATTCTGGGGATTGCAAATCCTTTGGCCCAGTGGCATATTCCTTGGGAGCATGCCACAGTATTGTTTATGACACCCCCAGGCAATCCAGGTATTTGCATAGGAGGAAAACCAATTGCTGGTCACTACCATGTTATGGAACTATGGTACTAAATTCAGTGACAATAATGGCATCAAATGTCAACTAGATATTGAAAAACCTCAGGAACCACTCAAGAACAGCTCTTCACCAAAACAGAGGACTCTGATCTTAGTGTAGACATTGGCTGACAGTAATTGAGAGCACCGACTTCTGCTGGATGTTGGCAGCAGTGCCAGAGCTCAAACATATCACTAGATAGGACCACCCCCTCTGATGATTGCTTCCACCGAATCTGGCCTCCCACAAATAAATATAGTCCCCGTGATCTTCATGCTCTGCCTGGGCTTCCCAGGGGGTCCCAGGAAACCCATATTCTGCTCTCATCCACTTGAAGCCTGTGTCCCAAGACTGTCTCTCACCCAGTCTCTGTGGAAGGTTTTGACTTCAGTTCTGAAGCAAAACTCTCCTCCTGGGCATTGGTCTCTTCTTTGGTAAGGTCAGTGTGTCGGTTGTCCCTTCTGTTGCCTTGTACTGTGGAGAACTGAGAGACTGGAGGCAGGGTGTGTGGGCTCCAGGTCCTCCTGATTCACCCTGGGACTTTGGCAGCCATTGGCATTGGCTGGGGGCTGGGTGGGTGCTTCCTAGGTCCTCCTGGGTTCAGCACTGGGTTCAGCATTGCCCTGGCATGGGGCAGTGGTGGCTGCGGAAATGAGTCTATCTCTTATGTCATAAGGATTGTTGGATTTTCAAATCTTAGAGACGATTCACTAGACTGTTGCATCAGCTTTACACTACCCTCCTGGTGTTTGCTCTTACATGCTTCCTCTATATGTGGTCTGATCAAAAAATGTGGTAAATGTTTATACTTTAAAATATTTATTGCAGTAAAAGGCACACTGCCATTAATCCCCCTCATTATACTTCCCCTCTCTTACACACTCCTGTCATTCCTGCCACTTCCTGAAGCAGTTGTGGAAGTCCTCTTTCATACAGGTCTTTATCAGGTGTGGTCAAAAATTGGTAAATGTCGCTGCCACTTGTGCCATCCACTGGAAAGGAAGGTTTGTGGAAACATGACAGAGTGTCTTCATCCACTTTATTCACCAGACCTGGTACCATGTGATTTCTGGCTCTTTCTCAAAGTAAAAATGACGATGAAAAGTAAACACTTTGAGTCAATTCAGGACATGGAGGCAGCCACAACAGTGCAACTAACAATAATCATCTTCTAGTAATGTAAAAATTCTTCACAATTACAGATAACATGTGCTTGTCCTACTAAAACTCAAGATTATGGCAGTCCCTACATGTTCTGTAAATTCTGTCAGAGAAGTTCTCTTTTTTAATGAGATACAAAAATGATTCACTTTGGAACATAGAGATATAAAAGTTATAACCACAAAAGCAATGGAAACGAATTCAGTAGTTAAGAGATTAATGTTTAACAATATGCAGATCAAGTATATTAGTCCATTTGATCCTCACAGCAACTCTATAAATGTGGGTGAAAAATGAAATTATTCTCTCAGGTTTTGCCACGTGTCTTCCTTTTTTCCTACAACATACTTTCCTCTGATAGCTCTTAGCTTCTCCCTTACTTTTTTAAGTGCTGACTCAAAAGTTACGATTTAGTAGTTCTTACTTGACTACCCAAATAAAATAGTATCTGACTCCCAGTACCATCCTTCACTCCTTCTTATGCTTTAGTTTTCTCCATAACACTTTCATCATCTCAAAAAAATGTAGTTTTTCTTTGCTTTCTCTACTTGAATGTAAGCTCCAAGCAGGAGCGGGGTGGGACTTACTCATTTTATTTGCTACCATAGTCCAAGGAGAACCTAGCATTTCGTGAACACTCAATAAATAAATTACCACATTGTTCCCATTTCATCAGTCAATGACATGTCAGGAACAGCAGGCTTAAGAGAATTGACCGACGTGACCTATCTAATACATAGCACATTAGGCTCTAGGTCACAAGTGTTTGTTCCAAGTCCCTCTATATTTTCAGGACCATCTCAAAGAAATTGTGCAACGTGATGTACACTATTGACTTCACTGGCATTAACTTCTGCAACAGTATGAGGCCTAGGGCTTTCTTTTGCCATTTCATGAATGTTGCCTGAAGCAAAAGAAAATTAAAGCAAGCTACATTTACTGATGTTGGATAAGATGATAGGAAAGCATTTGAGCAACCTCACCACACAGAACTGATGCGGATTTCCTTGGATGCCAGTCACATTTCCATGGTCTCTAAACAGGTCCCTTGGAAACCATTCCTGAGCCCTGTTTGTCAATAAACAGTTACTCCCACTACAATAGGAGCATCTTGAGAGATGGTGCTATTAAGATAGCAAAAGCCATTGGCTGTTCTCAGTGGTGGCCCATTTAGCAGCATGACAGGTAGGTGACATCCACGAGTGATGGAGAGGGGAACAGCCTTGGCAAAAGGACCTAATAACTGCTGTGTTTCTGTCCCATTTAAAGTATAGCAATAAAGAAGACCTCACATAATTTTATACCATCCTCTCCCTTGGCTTTTAAGGGTGATTCATATGCTTCTAACACAAAAAACAATTAAACTAACTCACTTAGAAATACTAAACTGTCTGTTGACTGCCATATTCGCCTCTTAACCAGTCCATTCCCAATTAACCAGCACTTTCAAACAGATCCTAGAACTGAATGCTAAAACTGCAAGAGGAATAAGAGATTACCTTTTAAAAGCTCATTTTAAAGATGAAAAAAATCTCAGCTAAAGTGTCCTATTAGTTCTTCCCAGTCAGAAAACAATGCAGATCCACGACCAGTACCCTACATGTTCTTTCTATTACACGCAGTAGGGTTGCATTTTGCACACATCTGATTCCCAACAAACTGTGAGCTGGATAGCTGATGAAATCAATGGGGCTGGCAATGCCATGAACAAATGTCAAACGATTTGTAAAAACATTGAGCGCATCCAGCCATGGTAGCACACACATGTAATCCCTTCACTCAGGCAGTCTGAGCAGGAGGATCCCCAGATCAAGCCCATCCTGGGCAACTTAGCAACTTAGCAAGATCCTGTCTCAAAATAAATAATTTATTAAAAGGTTTGTGATGTTGCTCAGTGTGAAGCTCCTGGGTTCAATCCCCAGTAAAGCAATAGCAGCAACAACAACAGTCATTGTGAGTCACTGTCTAATATAGTCAGAGTACACAGTAAACTTACATTAAATGATGTTTGTTACACTACTGGTGTTCTTTGGATAGTGATTGATGTCTGACAATTTATATAATAATAAGGGTTACATGTAAAAAATGTTATTCATGAAAATGTTTGATTAATCGGTACAATCAATTTCCTAGGCACACCTAAAAGCACAGTGTTTATTTTTTTTGAATTGCAATGTTGGAAGCCACAAAGGAATCTGCAAGGCTAGAACGCTGACGTAGAATTACTTCAGCCAATGCCTATTTTATAACTCAATCATTCCCCTTAAAAATGCATAGACCAGTGATGGCAAACCTTTTAGAACTTTCAGTGATAACAGCCTGCTGCAGCATTCTTGCCATAGGTTTGCCATCTCTGCTAGAGACATGTCAGTGTGGGAGACAGTCACTCGAGTTATTCACTGAACCATTTTCCTTTTGCTACTGACAACAGCTAGACTCCTGTTTTCAGCTGATTTTGCCATTAGCTGTAGCTTTGTGACTGAGTTTGGCCCCTACGTGCCCACCAGCAGTGACATGTGCCATGAGGCCCTTCCCCTGTGATCTTCTATTTACCTCCTTCGCCTTCCCTCCAGATGGAGAAAATCTAATGAAACACTCTGAGCTCCATGAGATGGCAAAGCCATGAAATAAAAAGAGCCTGAATCACACTTGGAAAAGAAAAATGTAAATGCTATGGAAACCCAGCCAAAAGCTTTAGAGAAGACTTTTGATGAAGCTGTGGTATCAGGGACAGACCCTGACTTAAGTTCAAACTGGAAGGAAAGAAAGCAAATTTGCTTTAGACAGATGAAGAAGCACATAGACAGCTTCAGATGTGAAATGCTTACCCATAGGTTAAGTTCCAGAAACAAGATATCTAATGTAGTCAAAGTACACAGTAAAGTATAGGCAAACCTTGAGTCTTAAGATATAACTTGAAGTGCAGTCAAATCATGAAGAGCCTTGTGTACCAAGCTAAAGAATTTAGACTTTGCCTTATAGACACTGGAATCCAGGAAAGGTTTTAAAGCTGGAGAGTGACACAAACAAGTTTATCCGCTAGAAGGTGAACTCTGGTGCCATGTGGAAAATAACTTGACAGGGGAATGCAAATATTATAGAAGACCATTAACCAGACTTTTGGAAAAGTTCAGGGGACAGATAGTGCAAGAACTGATCTACACTCAAAAGAAATTGATACAGAAACAGATATAAGAGGCCACTCCAAGGCCATATAATGTTTAAGTAGTTGTTAAGTGTAAGGGGTTATGAGTAACATTAGGAGAGAGTTAGGGAACACAAGTGAAGATACCGGTTAGAAGAAAAAGATGATACATTTGCTTTTAAATATGTTAAATATGAGGTCCAAACTAGAGAAGCTATCCAGTGGGCAGTTTGCATTACATATGTAGAACTTAGAAAAACATTCCAAATTGGAATTATAAATTTGGGCGCTGCCAACACAGAGTCAGTGTTTAAGCCAATGGAGTGGATGTGATCTGCCAAGAAAAGGGTATAGAGTGAGAAGAGAAGAAAGAAGAGATTTCACAGGATACTTGAAAGAATGGTTAGAGGGTTATAAAAAGCATCAGGAGAGGAAAATACCATGAAAACCAAAGAAAGAAAGGCTTTGAGACTCCCAGTCTCACAGAAGAGGTCAGACCAGATGCAGCCAGGAAGCCAGACCTGCTAAGCAGTCGCAGAGTAGGGTTACAGAGGCTGGCATTGTGTCAGACACTGTGGGCGTGTCCCAGAGATTTGCCATAGAATGCAAACCTGTCATCAGATGGAAGCGATAAGGTCTGGCCAGCAGTCAGGGCTCGAGCCAGAGGTCAAGCATCAAGTAAATGCAGAACCCAGGAGCTGAAGGATCAAGATTGGAAAAAAGACAACAACAACAAAAGAAGTTCAGAATTTCTGCCAGAGTTCCTACTAAGCAACTTCTGGCCAAATAGTAGATTGAGTCAAAATTAAATCGAGTGGTCACCAATCGTTTTCAGTTCCAGAGGCTGAAGGGCCACTGGGGACTGGCAGTTAGGTACACAGGCAATTGTGTTCATTTTGGAGGAGGATACCACAACTCACAGTGGCGAGGGTGAGGTTAGTTAGTGATGGCAATGAATGAAACTATCTTCTCCAAGCTTACTGAAGATTGAATGAAATTTTGTTTGGAGACATATATGGATGGCAGGATGAAGAGAAAACTTTTTAAAGGATGTTCATAAGCTAAGGATAAGAATCCACTGAAGAAGAAGAAATAGAAGGTTGAAAGAGCACATTATTTAAGAAATCAAAGTGGGAGTCAGAAGATATGGGGCCAAAATACTTAAGAAGCTTTGTGGAAACAATGTCTTATGTTACTTTATTATCTTGGTTGGTGCTGCTGAAACAAGATACTTGAGACTAAGAAATCTGTAAATAATAGAAATTTATTTCTCACAGTTCTGGAAGTTAGGAAATCTAAGATGGAGGTGCCAGCAGATTTGGTGTCTGGGAAGGACTGTTCTTTGCTTCCAAAATGGCACCTTGTTTCTCTGCCCTCACATGATGGAAAGCAGAAGGTCAAAAATAAACCCAACTAGTTCTTTGCAGCCCTTTTCTGAAGCCACTAAGTTCATATGTGAGGGCTCTGCTCTCATGACTTACTCACTTCCTAAACAGCTCACCCATTTCAAAATATTAATTTGGGGGGACATATTCAGGCCATAACATTTATCTTGGGGCTTTCATTTGGATTTTGTTGTTGTTTGCTTGCTCATTTGTTTTTTAATAGGAGGAAAATATGGGTGTAAGTATAGATGAACAGTGAGGGATATTGAAAGAGTTCATAACTGATGGCTTTTGTTTTCTTAGTGAAGCCACACTGCATCAGACACCGAGACAGTAGAATGTGAAAAGCATGTAGATTTGAAGAAAGAGTTTGGGAGTAGGGCTGCAAACCTGGGGCGTACGAGTGGTTAGACTCACATTGAAGGACAAGCTCAGGCAAGGTGACCCAAGGAGAAGGAATGTTCTCTACAAATGAGAAGAACTACATGGGTAAGAACAGGGGAACAAACAAATAAGGCAGATGTTTTGTCAGGTGGGAACCAAGGAAAGAAAAGGGAATGAGCTGTTCAAAAGTACTGATGAGAATATGTTGAAAAGCACTGACAGACCAGTCTACCCTGACCTGCCTCAGGGTGAAGGCCATAGACTATCACAGTTCCTAAGACAGTGCTCCATACATAAAGGCACTCAGGTGATGTGGAATGGGTGAACTGAATGAATAAAGGAAAAAGTGCCTGCTTGAAATGCAGGCCAGTTATGGGATAAATGAAGTGTGAGGTTATTAATAGAAAGGATTAGAAAAGTAGAAGAACAGGTTTGGTGGAAATGAAACAGTTGGAGAAGAGAAAGAAAACAAGGATGTAGGCAGAGTCATTTCAAGATTCAGATTTTCAGAGGGGCAGTTCCAAGTGATTCAGAAGTCCAAAGTGTATCCAGCAAATGGGAATAGTATGGTAACCTGGAGGCAAATGTCACAGTGAGGATAGGCCATTAGATGGCTCATCAGCCTATAACATGACCTTGCTTAAGATGACAACAAAGGCTGGAGTAAAGGTAGAAATTGTGAGCTACGTTCCACAGTCCTAGAAGGACTAAGAAGAAGTATCCCAGAGGTAATAATAACAAGAGCCAAATTATATCATTGAGACTATTTACTGGCCCACCCTACCACCCAGAATTCTTATGAGGATCAAAGAAAAGACTAATTGTACAAATGTTTTTGCTAAAAGTAAGGATTACAAGAATCTTTCAAAGGAAGAGATATTGTTAAACGAAAATTACCTAAAATTGTCATGAAGAAACTGCAGTGAACCAGGATAAGGCTGAGTCCTTTTAAAGAAGCCAGAATATGAGAGCAACATCCAGTGTTTTGTGGGGTAAAGCCGGGTTTCAGTAAAAGGAAAATGAAAAGAAAAGCATTTCAATACTCATGGCATACTAAATCCCAAGAGCATTAACTATATCATCTTGAATTCCCACAGCAACCATGCAAGATAGATAGCTTCCAAATAAGGAGATAGGGACTCTGGTTAAGTATCTTGGTTCAAAATTACACTGGTATTAAACAGTGTAGTCAGGATGTGAACCCAGCTCAGGCAGCTCAAATCCCATCCCCTTTCCATTTCATGATAATACATTAAACCTTGATGTGGTTAGTGCTTTATTTGGAAAAGGAAGATATAAACATCAACATGATACACAAACAACAGGACAGAAGCAAAAGATGAAGAAAAATGATCTGGAGGAGACTGCAGTGTGCACAGAGACTAGAGGGGTGAGCCACTGTGATGCATGGGATTGGAGGTGCAGGGTGTGGGGAGGTGGACAGAAAGTAAATAAATGAAACTAGTCGGGCTTGAGTGTCAACTGAAACTCTGATGTTCGGTAGATGTGGTGTTTGGGTGAAGTCCATTACCACCAGACTGGAGGTTAACTGGCTGCATTTTTAACATTAGATTTTCCTTTAATTTACATGAACAGTCAAACAGCCATCTTGACACTTTAACAAACACCCTTGAGGAATCAATTAAAAATTCCCATCCCAGAGGACTTACATATGTACAGTAACAGCTTGGGTTAATTTACTAATTCATCTAATCAGCCTGCCATATTATTACCTTCCTATTTCCCTAACTCTTGTTATAATTCACATATTACAAAGGAAATGTCTTCCAATTATTTTTCTGCAAGATTAGAGAACACATATAGACATATCCTTTTAGAAGACTGGTCATGACCTCAACTTATTTTGTGGAGGACAATTGATTAAATCATCTTCTTAAGTATTGAAGGAGTTTGAAAGCAGCTCTTTCAAACGTGGTGTCATTTTCATGATCTTGTTTGTGCCATTTTTTTTTTTGACAAATCCTTTCTTTATATATAGCATGGAGATACACATCAGTCAGGTTCCAAATGGCTCGTCAAAAATTCTGAGTTAGAAAATTTAGATTAAAGCAAGTTATTATTTAGGATAAATGCTGTGAAGCAGGGACAGCTTTTGCAGCCAGAGATTTTGAGACTAGAAGGAGTCTTATGTAACCCACATATGACTGGAGTGTGGGGGCAGTTTTGCTTCTCCCTTCCGGCTCATGTTAATAGTTGCACTCCCCAATCTGACCTTTCCCTCTTCCCAACCTGCCAATATGCCAAGTCCAAAAATAGGGAAGATTCATGGGGAACTCATACAGCAATCAAAAAGAGATTGCCCTAGCTCTTTCCATTAGGCTTCTTTATCTAATGACATTACTTCTTTCCTTCTCCCTCCACTTGGCCTCTCAGAAATTCTCTCTCTCTTGTCCTCTGGAAATCAACATTTTCTCACCATCCTTTAGAATGCAAGAGGAATTCATTTTTTTAAATGCCTTCCATCACAAAGAAGTTCTTTATACCAAAACTTTTGTTTAACTGATGAAAACTATTAAGCAAAGATGATACATGTGGCCCAGCTTGGAATAAAATGAGATTATTTGTATACCATTCATTTTTTTCACTACCACACACCCTCCACACCATTTTTCTATTATATGACCTCTGAAGTTCCTTCCAACTCTAAAATTCAATAATCTATTCTGTGGCTCATGATGAATTCAGGCATTGATAAATAGTGACCTAATAAAATCATAATACTGTAACATGAATGATTTGGGATAGGTGGACATCACATCTCTACTTTTTTTTCAGGGACAGGGCTTACTTGACAGCTCTTGGCTTGCTATTGGGCCTTAAAAGAAAATGAATGCACGACCATGGGACATCAAGTTACCATGCAACCTGAATTGCCCATCATAAACTAGATGTTATCTGACCCACTAAACTACAAAGTTGGATAGGCACAGCCAGACTCCATCACCAAGTGGAAGTGGTTGTATGTGATCAGCTCCAGGCAGGTCCTGAAGACACAAGTAAGTTGCATAATGCATGAAAAAGTGGCTCCAATGTATGTGGTTCCTATTCTTGCTACATTGCCTTCTGTTCCCCAGCATGCATCTATGGCTTCATGGGGTGTCCCCTGTGATTGGCAGACTGGAAGAGAAGACTACAGCCTGGTTTACACATACTTCTGTTCATTATGCAGGCATCATTAGAGGTGGACATCAGATGCTAGCTTGTTCAGCCTTTGGATATGGATTCACACTAGGACCAGCGACTCTCTAAAGAGCTCCCAGGCTTTCAGCTGTGGACTGAACTTCATCCTTGCTCCCTCATGCTCTGAAGGGTCCACCTGATTGAAATGAGTAGCTACTAGCTCCACTAGCTCTCCAGCAAGGAGGTGACCATTGTGAATTACCCAGCCTCTGATCTTGTAAGCTAACTAATAAATTCCCCTAAAAATACATGTGTATATTTTTCCTATTGACTCTGTTCCTCCACAGAACCCTAACCAGTGCAGCATGTTTGCTGTAAATCAGTTGACAACAAATGTATGTATTTATCTTTGGTCTCTGTTCTCTTACATTTGTTTATATCTCCATTTTATGCCAGTACCCTGCTGTTTTGATTAGTATAGATTTGTACTATATTTTGAAATCAAGTAGTATGATCCTTCCAGCTTTGTTTCTCTTGTTCAAGATTTTATCTATTCAAGTTCCTTTGCAACTCTATAAAAAAGGTTAGAATTATTTTTCCTATTTCGGTGAAAAACATCATTGAAATTTTGACATCGAATCTTTATTTTGGGTAGCATGAACCTTTTAACAACACAAATTTTTCAACCTATAACCACAGATATCTTATTTATTTGTATCTTCAAACAATGTTTCACAGTTTAATTATATATTATATATGTATATATTATATATATATCTTTATTCCTAAGGTGATTTTGTTTTCACTATTGCAAATAACATTACTATCCTGATTTCTTAAATATTTTACTGCTAATGTACAGCAAAGCTACTGATTTTTGTATGTTGATTTTTGTGTTTTCCAACTTCTCTAAATTTATTTAATAGTTCTAACAGTTTGAGGGTGGCATCTTTGGAGTTCTCTCTATATAAGATTGTATCAACTGCAAACAGAAACAATTTAATTTCTTTCTTTCTAATTTGAATGCTTCAATTTCTTTCTCTTGCCTAATCACTACTGCTAAGACTTCTAATACATTGTTGAATAGAAGTAATGAGAGTGGGTGTCCTTCTCTTGATGATCTCACAGGAAAAGCTTTCAACTTTTCACCACAAAGTATAATGATAGCAGTGGACTTGTCATATATGCCTTTATTGAATATGGTTATATTCATTCTACATTTAATTTGTTGAGTGTCTGTGTCATGAAAGGGTGTGAAATTTTGAATGCTTTTCTGCATCTACTAAAATGATCATATGGGTTTTGTCCACCATTCTGAAAATGTAGTATATCAAATTTATTGCTTTGTGTACACTGAACCATTCTTGCATCCCAGGGATAATTCCCACTTTGGTATTACGTGTTGGGATCATGATAATACTGGGCTCATGAAAAGAATTTGGAAATGTTTCTTGCTTTTTAATTTTTGAGGTATTTGAAAAGGATTTATATTAGTTTTTTAGAAGTTTGAATTCAGCAGTGAAGCTATCAAATCCTAAGTTCTTTGATGGGAGACCTTTCCTTATTGATTTAATGTCCTTATTCTTTATTGGTCACATTTCTTCCAGGATGGAGTGATCCTTGACTGATTTGAAATGCCCAGATAGAAGAATTCATGATCTTTGTAGCATCACACACACACACACACACACACACACACACACACACACAGAGCTGATTTTACAAAAACTTGCAGTATTGTTTGGCTTTTAATAAGTATGTGGAATTTGATATACTCATCTCTTCCTGGTTTTCAGGTTTAAACTGTCTAATATATAAAGCAGCCAATCAATCAAACATAAACCCACTTTTTGTATAGATCCATGCAGAAATATAAATGTGTCTTATACTGTAGCTAATTGTTAAAAGTTATCTAAAGGTTAGGGGGTATCACAATCCCCAAATTGAAACTATACTACAAAGCTCTTGAGATAAAAAAGCATGGTACTGGCAAAAAAACAGAACTGAGGATCAGTGGAACAGATTAGAAGATGCAGAAACAACCCCAGACATACTCAGCCACCTCATCTTTGACAAAAGAGCCAAACACCCTCACCAGAGGAAAGATAGCCTCTTTAATAAATGGTGCTGGAAAAACTGAGTTTCACCCTGCCAAAGATTAAAACTAGACCCACATCTCTCACCAGGCACTAAACTTAAATCAAAATGGATCAAAGATCTAAATATTAAAATAGAAACACTAAACCTGCTAGAAGATAGGTTAGGTAGAACTCTTGAAGACACTGGTATACGAAAAGCCTTCATGAACAAAACTTCAGTCGCATGTGAACTAGCAAAAAGAATCAACAACTGGGATCTCATCTTATTAAAAAGCTTCTATACAACAAGAGAAATCACCAAGAGAGTGAAGAGACAACCCACAATGTGGGAAAAATTTTTACGAGCTGTTCCTCAGACAAAGGTCTACTATCTAGAATATATAAAGAATTTTTAAAAGCCAGACCCCCCCAATCCAAAATGGTCATCTGAAATGAACAGACATTTCTCAGACAAAGAAGTAGAAATAGCAAATAAACATATGAAAAAATGTTCAACATCACTGATTATTCGAGAGATGCAAATGAAAACAACACTGAGATTCCACCTCACTCCAGAAAGAATGGCTGCTATCATGAAATCAACCAGTAACAAATGCTGGCGGGGCTGCAGGGAGAAAGGAACCCTTTTCCACTGTTGGTGGGAGTGTAGACTGGTGCAACCACTGTGGAAATCAGTATGGAGATACCTCAAAGAACTAGGACTAGAGGTCCCATTTGACCCAGCTATTCCCCTGCTGGGTATCTTCCCAAAAGAATTAAAAGCATCATACCACAGCGATATATGCACACACATGTTACAGTGGCGCAGTTTGTAATAGCTAAATCTTGGCAACAGCTCAAAGGCCTGTCAATTGGTGACTGGATAAAGAAGATGTGGGGTTTTTTACAAAATGGTGTACTACTCAGCCAGAAAGAAAGATAAACCAGAGACATTTATGGCTAAATGGATGCACCTTGAGCCCGTACTCTTTAGTGAAATAAATCGGACACACATGTGTACATACTGAATAGTTTCTCTGGTGTGAGAAGCCAAAAGTGTAAGTGAGAACAAAAATGTATAACAGATAATATAAATAGGAAGAAAAATTTCAAAGGAGAAGGGGAACTAGGAAAGGAGGTGGGGGAAAGGAAAGAAGAGAAAGAAAAAAATGAGAAAAGAAAAAAAATGGAAACAAAGCTTTTGTAAATAGGGAGGGGTGAGGGGTGGAGGGGTAGAAGAGAGGAGAGGGAAATGGGAAAAAACAAGAACCAAGATATATCATGTACGGGTACAAATTCCCAATGATGAATGGGATCATAATGTATACCTAAAATGTACCAATAAACTTAATTTTTTTTTAAGTTACCTAAGTGCTAGTCCATAGAGGGTTGTGGATTAATGTGTTTATGTCTTCAGGTCTTGAATTCTTGACCTGCATCTCAAGTGCCACAGTACTAATGGAAGACAATAGAGTATTTTCAATTTACTAGGTACTGTATCGGTCAGCAATTTGTTTGGTTAATGGTAATGTAGGCTGAGTTCATCTGGGCAGCTTTTCTGATCTCAAATGGGATCCCTAGTGTGACCGTGTCAGGTGCAAATCAGCTTCAGGTTAGATCTGTTGATCTTAGCCAGTTAGGATACCAGGCAGACTTACTTGGTTCTGGTCCTGGTGGTCTCATCCCCTAGCTCTATAGCCAATGCTTGCTTATATGACTAAGGAAGGCATCCCAAGAAAGAAAAGCCTGCAAAGTGCCCTAAGCTTAGGCTGGGTACTGCTACATAATTATGTCTGTTGCACTCTATTAGTCAAAACACATCACAAGGTGAGCCCCAATTGAAGGAGTAAGGAGCTGGACTCTTGGTGAACAGATCTGCAAAATCTCATTGCTAAGAGAATGGATACAAGGAGATATAAACAATCATGGCTATTATATTTGTCTCACACTGTGCTTAGCTTCACTGAAAAGGTGTTTGATTCGCTAATTAATTCAATAAATGTACAACACTACTACTCCTAGATTATCTTAATTAATCAGGAGAATTAGACTAAGTAAATTCTCTATCTCATTAAATTCTGTCTTAAAAATACAACACAGAGATGAAATCTTACAGAAAATATACCTGGTCCTTCAGATTCTCATTCCCCATACTTTGGGCAGCTGAGCAGTCCACATTTACTTGTGAGGTTACTTTATGGTTTCCTGAAGGCAATGCAGAAAAAATAGCATCAGTGCTTGATATGACATGAATTTGGATGTGGAAGTCTTTGAGTGGACAGCCTCATAGGAACTCAGCTTCTTCCTAGAAGGAAAATCAACCACCTTATCAACCAGAAGTTGAAAGAAAGTACATTCTGAAACACTTAATTAAAAAGTAAGCAGGCTGCCTCCCTGCGTAATGTAGCATGACCATCTGCTAACTGAGCCACCTCTACATTTTGCTGCCCCTTGGCAGGAGACAGCAGAGGCTTGGACTAACTGACCTGATCCTGGAAGAGGACAACATCCAAGGAGGGAAAGTAAGCCCAGGGGCCAGGAGACCCAGGGGAAAAAGTACAGAACTGGCCAGCAGCTTCAGGGATTCAAGTGGTACCTTCCCAAAGGGACAGGGTGAGAGACAACCAGGAGAGACTGGCAGTGAGAGAGTCTGAGCATGACACAGACTCCCTAAGAAGAGTAAGTTCTGGCTGGGAAGGACATGTGCCTGCCATTGAAAGGGAACAACCAGGCCCCACAAGTGTCCACATTAAATCCCACAGTCCCCTTGAACTTCTGCCCCATGGTTTACATCAGGAGAAACTAGAGGGATGATTTGTTTTCCCACCTGCCAATATGAGGAAGGACGTACCTTGGCTTGGATGGTTACCACAGTCTGAGGAGAATGGACAGAGTGGCCTCTGGTGCAGGGAGGGTACCTCAAAAACTCATGGACCCTAAAGCTATGTGGAGAAAATTGTGACTGGCTGGATTCCAAGGCTGTATATCCTGGAATGAAACCATTCATTCAAAAACACAGAGGATTTTTTTCTTTTACTCAATCATTTTTTTAATTTTTCTATTTTTAATTATTTCTTTCTTTCATCATTTTTGGGGGAAACTTGTGGAGTTTTTCCCCTTTTGTCTTCTACCTTCTTTAGCTTCCTTTCTCTCTTTTTTCTCTTTTCCCTTTTCATCTTTTTTCTTGCCTTCTTGTTTTTCATTTCCTGGGGGTTTTCTTTTTCTTTTTTTTTATTCTTTCTTTTTGACTGTTTTGTAACTATTAATTTCCTTTACTCCTCAAGCAAGGACAAAAATCACATGGTCATCTCAAAAGAAGCAGAAAAAGCCTTTGACAACATCAATATCCTTTTATTAAAAAAAACTAAAGAAAATGGGTATAGAAGGACTTTATCTCAATCTGACAAAAGCCATTAATGACAAACCGACTGACAACATCATATTAAATGGAGGAAAACTGAAAGCTTTCTTTCTAAAATTAGAAACAAGACAAGGATGTCCACTGTCATCATTCCTATTGAACATCATACTCGAAATATTAACAATAGCAATTAGACAAGAAAAAGAAATAAAATGGAAGAAATAAAAAGGAAGGAGTAAGTCAAATTATCATTATTGCATATGATCTGATCCTCTGCATAAAGACTCATAAAAATTCTCCAAAAGATTCCTAGCATTAATAATCAAATTCAGCAATGTAACACTATACAAAAATCAATAGTATTCCTGTACATCAACAATGAACCCACTGAAAAAGAAAGTAGGAAAAAAATACATTCACAATAGGATCAAGAAAAATTAAATACTCAGGAATTAACCTAAGCAACAAAGTGAAAGAACTCTACAATGAAAACTATAGTACTCTGAAAAAGGAAATCAAGGAGGACATCAGAAAATGGAAAGATCTCCCCTGTTCCTGGGTAGGCAGAATATAGTCAAAATGGACATACTTCCAAAATAATATACAGATTTTATATAATCCCAATTAACTTCTTCACAGAACTAGAGTAAACAATCCTAAAATGTATCTGGAACAAGAAGAAACTGTGAATAGCAAATTAATCTTGGGTAACAAGAGCAAAATAGTAGGCATCACAATTTCATACTTAAAATTATATTATAAAGCTACAGTGATAAAATCTGCATGTTTTTGGCACAAAAATAGACATGAGGGTCAATAGGTCAGAATAGAGAATCCACAAACAGTATCAAGCATATTCAAATATTTTATCTTTGACCAAGGGACCAAAAACATACACTGGAGATACACTGGAGGAAAGACAGCCTCTTTAATAAATTTTTTTTGGCAAAATTGGCTATCCACATGCAAAAGATTAAATCAAGGCCCATCTCTTTCACTGTGTAGTAAACTAAAATCAAAATGGATCAAAGAACTAAATGTTAAAACAGAAACACTGAACTTGCTCGAATATAAGCTAGGTAAAACTCTTGAAGTCATAGGCAAGGACTTTCTGAACAGAATTAGGCAATGATTTCTCCATTGAATCATTCCTACAGTCAGTGTCATTTGACATGGACTGTACCAACCTAGAGAGATTTTAAAAATTAAATACAGGACCCAGGCATGGTACATAGGAAAAGAGATGCATCTTGAGACCATAACGTTAGGTGAAACAAATCAGACACAGAAGCTTAAATATACCATGGTTTCTCTTATATAAGAAACTCAAATTATAAATAAACAACAAAGTAAAATATAGATAATTGAAAGTAGGGAGATAGATCTTTCTTGAATGGGAAGGGAATCTAGAGATGGGAAGAGGGAGGGAAGAGGGAGGGAAGAGAGGTAAAAGGGATTAAAAAAGAAATGTAGATGTATTATGTAAATGTCCTGAGTCGCTACAAAAAGGTAAACATTATGTACAGCAAACATGTACTAATAAAAAATTATATATATAAAAACCACTTCATTTTACCCAATAATGGTATCCCTGGTTCTTCATTCTGTAATTTGTCCTAAATATTGTTTAAAACCAATATTTCATTGAGTGCAGCATGATAAGTAGTTTGTTTTGAATTATTTTCATTCACATTCATATGATGAACAAGTTAAAACTTGAAATCAATTTTTGAGAATCTATTTCTATACTGTACAGCTTTATTTATCCTATTTTGCCTTGCAGCAGTGTCGAACTGGTAATTCAACACCACAAATATCTGTTTACCTACTATTTGAAAATGCTGTGTTGCTTTTGCTTTTGTGAAGAAATATGAACCATACTTCCTTAAGTACCTTGTCTTATGTGTTTGTCATTTTTGAAATATTGTTCTGTGGAGTTTTTAGTTTCTTTGGTTGGTTGTTTATACCTTTGTTGTTTTATATTCAAATTTAGATCTGATAATGCTGAGTTTAACAGATTTCTTTCCTAAATGTTCAGATGTGAGGAGATATAAAGACATTTATTTGACATTTTGATGGACACTGGATTACAAATAATGAATAGAGAGACACTGTTTAGCTGGGGCTTTAATTAGAATCTCACTTACTTTATCTCGATGTCTCAATAATTAGACACCATCTAATTTAATGTAAGAAGTTTGCCAAACTGGCTGCTGATCTGTGAGTTTATGAATGTATTAAACTTTCACTTTTAATAAAGAGAACATTAAACTGTATTTATTACACAGCTACACTTGATTACTTTTAAGTTACTTGAAAATACTTAGGTTCCACCAGACACATTACACAAGAAACAACAAAAAACTCAAGCAGAAAACAAAACTCAAATTCAAGATTTGGATATTTATGCATGTATCTATAATTCAGCTTTTAAAAGACAGTTTAATTTTCTTTATTTGAGATTAATTTTAAAGTACCACATTTCAATTAAGTATAGTACTTAAATTAATTTTTATATATGAAACTTTTGCATCATTGTAAATTATTTGGGGGTGAAGAATCTTGTAATCACAATTAGAACTTGCTAAGAATTTTCTTCTCTAAAATGATATAGGAAACTTGAGAGCAGCATAACTACTTTCTTTTTTGCAAATTGGAAAAATGGGTCTACTTAGCAGACCAAAACTTTTAGAAGTAGAGGGCGGATGGGTAGGTAAGTACTGAACAGAAGACCAAGCAGACCTTAAAATTGGTCATTAACACAAAGACAGATAACCCAACAAAGAAACTAATTATTTCAATTTTGAAATATTAGGCTTCACACTTTGAACTCTGTGGAGGGTTTTCTAAACAGTGACTTCAAGGCAATAGGGGTGATTAACTATAGTGATAAAAATAATGCTTCACTCCAATTCTCAGCAGCTGGCCCTCATAATTTAATTAAAATTTCTTATTGTAGGATATCCTTTGATAGCTAACTTAAAAGTAATTAATACATTTATGATGGCACTATGCCTTTTATTCTTTAAAATCAACTTCTTGTTTTTATGCTATGACAATCTCTTAAAGAACACAGCTTTAAGTCAACATAAAATATGCAGATTTCTGTATGCAGAGTTAAGCCAACTAAACAATCACAATGACTTTGAACTGTTCATCCCAAAGACGCATTGGGTGCATTTTTTATAAACTGAAATAATAAATAATAGATTGGGTCTAAAAGTAAGTTGTGTTTTTGCTGAGCCATCTACTCCCAAAATATCTGGAGTTTGAATCTCTAATACATTACACCATGAATTTCATTCCTTCTGCTAACTCTTAAGAGTAAAGGCAAAGGCAAGACCTTAGTAGTTTTGTATTTTGCTTAAAGTTTTTGTCTTTTTCTTCCTGTCAACTAAAATAATACTTTCTTCATTCAGAAGACAGAGAAAGAAGAGATTAGAGATTCTGTAATGCTCTGCTCCATCCATTTCAGGTTGTCAACCACTTTATTAAAATATGGAGTTTTCATTCAAAAGAAGTGATTTCTTAACTCTGATCTAAATTCTGCAAGGCAAAAATTATAAAAACTCAGGGAACCATCTACCGTATCCCCTCATTATGAGTGGGATATTTTCTCAGCCAGCAAGCTCTGCCATAGGGCGGGCAGGCAGGCATCTTTCAGACTTTGCCTGATTGGCACGTTTCCTTTTGTTTTCTGATGCCATAGTGGAAATATACAGAGATGCTAATCACTCTATTTGTGCTTACAATTTAAGTTCTTGCACATCACACTCGAAGTATGAGATGCAGAAAAACATCGAATAATGAGCGTTCTGTAACTCAGTGAATCCTTGATTCTGGGATCCAATATGTGGAATGTAGTTAATATTTCAAACTTTGACTCACTGTGTGATCAAGGTTCTTTCTATACCCACCCATTTGGCAAGGACTGTGTACTAACTTTTATTGTTTTGCTTCTTATGTGTCTACATATTGTCTTTGTAAACAAATTGCCACCCTAAGGTGGTTAAAGAATTCCTACTTAGTACATATTAGTGTCTTCTACTTTGCATATCCTACATGGCTTCATTTTGAAGTCAACTGAATAGTTATGTTTTACAAGCCAACTCCAGTGAAATTTTATGTTGGAGAAAGGCACTTAGTTCTTGAACCCATTGTAAATAAGCCCCAGTTCCAGTCTCTTCTCTCCCAAGCAGACCTGCTGAATATGTTTAATTTGCAATGGAAAGAGGAAACTTGCTTAGGGCATAGTTTCCAAAAATGTGTTCCTCTGTCATATGTTATTTTTTAAGGTTCCATAGTCCAATGAGTTTGTCAAATGGAAGATTAAAATTAATTAAAATAGGATTTCTTATGGAAAGATTGCTTAGGAAATTTAATTTGCTAATGAGCAATTATGAATCCCTGAGAGAATGATAATACATGTGGTTTCCTACCTAGGTGACCATAAAAACGATGACTTTGGAAAGCAGTTCAAATGACTAGTGTTCCTTTTTTTTTTTTTTTTTTTTTTTGGTCCAGTACTGGATATTGAATCCAGAGCCTTCACACTGAGCTACATCTCTAGCCCTTTTTCATTTTTATTCATTTATTTTTTGAAACGGTTTTACTAAGTCACTAAGTTGTACAGGCAGGGCTCAAGTTGTGATCCTCCTATCTCAGTTTTACAGAGTGCTAGGAGCACAGCTAAATGACTACCACACATAGCTAAATGACTAGTTTTCTATAGAACACTGTAAAATCCCATTCTTGTATAAGGCAAGAATGAATATTGAGGAAATACATTAGGCAAGAAGTAAGAAGAAAGGTAAAATATGGTAAAAGTGATATTCAGAATCAGAAGGCAGTATCCATCACAATACCTAAGTGTAGGATGCATGTCTAACAACATCAGTATCTACTTTGTGTTCCTGCATCCTGGTGATCACAGGATAACTGAGTGCACTGATCCACGTTTGCTGCATTCAGAGATAACAGCTGGAAGAGCTGCCACCACCAGAATGCCAGAGATTACCATGGCAGTAGGAAGGGAATTTGGAGATACACTCGGACTATCAAAAGCTTCTACCATTTCTTCTCAGTTTCCATTAACCAAAGCAAGTTACAATGCCACCTCTAATTTAAAGGTTTAGACTTCCAGGAGAAGAATAACAGAATATTGGCATGAATATTCTTCACGTCTAGACAGAAACTGAGAGCCACCTTCCCCCAAACATACATTGTCCCATCACTGCAGGTAGAAAGCCCAGGATCCTCACCCTGACTCAGGACAATTCTAATGAGAAATCCCAGCATCCAAGGGGTTGACTGAGCAGCCCCCTTTTAAGACTGAATCATGCTCCAAAATCTCTCCCCACCCAATCCTCTTCCCTTTTCTTCCCTTCCACAAGATGTTATTCCCAAGCCAGGGACTTAGCTCAGTGGTTCCTCTGCCTGCCCTGCAAGCCCAAGGACCCGAGTTTAACCCCCAGAACCAAAAAAGAAGAAGAAGAAGAAAAAAAGATGTTATTCCCAAAAGCACTGAAGACCCTCTCACTTGGTAATCTCCACCTCAGAGCCTGCTTGTCTTTGAAAAGTATAAAAGCATTGTGCTATATTATTCCACAGTTTCTTTCAGATGATGCATGTAGCTCTAATTACTTTATATTAGCTGATTTTTAGAAAATACCACAAGTTACTTATCCTCCTGTTGATGAGAATTTGGATCTGTCTCAACTTTTAAGATTTTATAGAGATTCTTGCTATATGTTACGTGTTCATATATGAAGGAGCTTCTCTGATGTAGATATATACTGTATAATAATATAATATATTATATCATACAGTATGTTATATGAATTGGAATAAAGTAGAGTCTCAATTTTTTTAGATGTTGTAGTTTCCTGAATATTAGCAGAATAGTAGTATATTCTATTCATAGAATAGTAGTATGGCCAGTTATAGTTTTCTAGGAATTACCTTTTCATATTCTTCCTTATTTTTCTATTGAATTCTTGACCTTTTTCTTATTGAGTTTAAAATGTGTACTTCTGATACAATTCTTTGTCAGATCATATATCTAAGATATTTGAAATATCTTCTCCTGGTCTGTGACTTGTCTTTTAACTTTATGACGTCTCTTTTACAAATAAGTGTTAAATTTTAATGCAAATTTATCCATCTTTTTCTTTTATGAATTATGCATTTTCTGTGTGGTTTAGAAAAAGATTTCAAGCCTTGAAAATAATCTGTATTTTCCTTGAAGGAATTACAGTTTTTGCTTTTTATATATGAGCTATTCATCTACCTGAAATTTATTTTATTTTTGTGTATGATATAGCGCAGGGGTGGTGAACCTGCGGCATGTATGCCATGGCGGGCTATTTGTTATCATTGAAAGCTCTGAAAGGTTCGCCATCACTGATAGAACGGCTATACATTTTTTTCAAATGGCAGCCAATTGTTTCAACAGCACGTTTTCTATCTTGATATCTCACATAAATTTATAATGTCATTTCTATAGAAATATAAATGTATATATGACCTCTTTTTAGTCTATTTGTCCATTTTTGCATTACCATCACTGAATTAATATGACTTTATAATGTCTTGACATCTGCAAAACCAAGTCCTTTCCTTTATTCTTCTTTAAAATTACCTTTACCACTCTCAACTTTTTTTGTTCCAAGTAAATTTTAGAATCAACCTGTTAATTTACACCAAATAAAATTCTCTGTTGCAATTTTGATTCAAATTGCATCAGACTCTTACATAGTAATTTGAAAATAATTGATATCTTTATGACATTGAATATTTCCATTTATGAAAATGGCATGTGTCCAGAGAGATTCTTTTTAACCACACACATGTCTGATACCCAAAGGAACACTGGATGTGTAGAAGAAGGTTATGCATATGTATTGTTCCAGTTTTCTCTTTCAATATAAACAGATTAAATCTGGCATGAATGTGATTTGGAATAGGAGTGGGGCTTTAAGAATGACTGATGCCACACTATCGGAGGAAGGTAGTAGCATCTGAAATGAACAAAAAGACCAAGATATTCAACAAAGGAAGTACAGCTATTAGATTCAAAAGCGTTATGAAAAATGCTTCACAGTATATGGCAAAAACAAAGAAAAAAATATTGTCCTTCACTACTGGGAGCAATGAAAGTTGGCAGTCTGATTCATTCATTCAATAAATATTCATTGAATACCCATTATTTTCTAGGCAATGTTCTGGCATTGGGGGAAGAGTAAGAGACAAAAAAGAGACCCTAACCTTAGTGAATCAAGTTAGGGAAGGAACTTATTAAATACTCGGTAAATACTGAACTCTGTATAAAAACTATAAACCACTGCTTTTTAACATCACCAAGAGAACGATAATCAATGTCGTGTGCCATAGTAGAAAGTATAAGTGCAAAGAAAGAAATTTTAAAAAAGAAATGAAATAAGAAAGTATAAGTGCAATTAAAGTTCTGGGGGGAAAGGGAGACTAAGAGTCAGAGTCGGTTTCCTGGAGGAGCACTACTTTAGGTTGGAATTTGATGACAGGTAGGATTTGGTGTTTTAGGTAAGAACAGCATCAGAAAAAAACACGAAGATGAAATTCTCTTTCTACTCCAACAAACAGAGAGGAACCCATCATTCCTGAAAAAGAGAATCATGTTGAGTGAAAGGAGATGAGGATGGATAAATCAAATGAAATCAAAGTTTGAGCAACAGCAAAGGAGTGCAAATGTCGCAGGGGGCTCTCTTCTTCCCCTCTCCTCTCTCTTTCTTCTTTCACGGACTGGGAACTGATCTGATAACAGCAAAATTGTAAGAGGTATTGCCCAACACTGATATGGAGGAGGCACTGGGAGGTGAAGAGATACGGAACACGAATGATGCTGTTGAGCTTGAGACACTGTGATAGACCTGAGGCAAAGACAGCACGGTCCCTGCTTCATGGAGCTCACAATCAACATGGGAAAGCAAGACTGGCGTGTTTAAAATAAACTAGTAAATGCTTGTGACCCAGATGCTCACTCAGACCTCTTGCCCCTTGGCTTGAGCCCCCAAATCTGACCCTGGTAAATCTCAAAACCCTTCTCATGCTTTCTGTAAATCCACAAGGGCTTACAGCTCTTGCAGTCACTGTGTCTACAGCACCTGTGTCCACGTGCGGTGCCTCTGTCCTTTCCTTTGACAATCTACGTGGAGAACACTAGCCCTTCATCAGTTTCCATGAAATCCACATGGTCTCCAAGCACTTCCCAAGTCTGCTTTCATTTCCTGAGGCATTGGGAACACGGAAAGTGATCGCAACCTTTCCCCACTCCTCCCACTCTCCTTTCTCGGTCCCTCATTCCTCCTTTTCCAGATTAGTTTCAAGGGTTTTGAAAGCTCCTTTATACATGTAAATCATGTAAATTTCTCCCTCAGTCCTTGCCCCAAACCATCATAACCAAACAAGTTAAGGTGTTATTAAACAAAGGGAAAGATATGGTTTCTTAATGGCAGCTAAGTTTGTAAGTAAAAAAACCAAAAGGTTGTTTTTCCTCACACAGAAAACACATAAAGAAAACAAACTGAAGCAGAAGATAAATATATTTCAGATGGTGTGGAAAAAGCTGGGGTTATGCGGACTATAATAGAAAGAAAAGAAGGAAAAGATCAATCAAGCAGGGTTTAATGGAGGAGATAGATCCTGAACTAGACCTTGAAGAAAGTTGGAATTAGTGTTACAGGAAGAGGAAGCAAAAGGTCATTCAAGGTAAGGAAATAACTTTAAGAAAACCAAAGAGGGAAGAGTGAGCCTGGCAGCTGGAAGAAGGAAATTCACAACTGAATTTAAAAAACAGGAAAAGGCTGACTGGGTGCAGGAAACACTGGATTTCCAGGCTCAAGAGTTTGGACTTCATCCAGTAAGAATCAAAAGAAGTTCTAAAACATGAACTTTGGAAAACAGGTAACAAGGGCAACTTTGGGAGGAGGGCTCAAAAGCAAGAACCAGAGGCCCAAGATCATCAGAATTCTTTGTTTCTGATCTCTGCTTTTTTGTGCAGGTGAGCCTCAGTTTCTTCTAAAAAATCTGCTTTTTCTTCCACGGGACTAGAGTGATTGAGCAGATTCCTGACTCATAATCCATGGAGCCCTTCCCTCTTGCTTCAACTCCTAGAATCAGAGAAAGATGGCAGCTCCTTTTAGACCACATGATAAATCACGCCTGATTCTGGGAGGGAGGAAGCAGGGAAGTAAGACAAGGGTGAGGCATGGACAGCACCACTGGGGGAAGAATTGTGAGGAAGCAACAACAGTTTGCATCTAAAATTGGACCCACTGATACAGTAGTTCTCATGTGAGGAAAATCCATCTTTTCAGCAAGCATCTATTGAGAAGCTATTATTCTTAAGTTCCTATTTTATATCCTTTTTTATAATTTTTTTTCACTTTCTTCTAAAGTAAGTCATTAGTCATTATTTTGTATGTGCTTTTAAGGTACCTTAAATTCTTTTTAGGGAAAATTACAGTCCACTACTTAATAGCTGTTATACACCAATTATTATGTTAAGATATAGTTCCCATTTTCAAGACTTCTGAGTCTAGGAGTGAAGATACTGTACCATGTGTGCAAATAACTAAAGAGAAAAAGATAAAGGTTATTTAAAAGGCACACAAAAATTCTATGACTTCAAAAACTTATCTTACCGTGAAAAATAGTCTGATGGAGCTGATATTAAAAGTAACATAAGGGCCCGGGATTTAGCTCAGGTTCTGGTGCCTGCCTCACAAGCACAAGGTCCTGAGTTTGATCCCTGGTACCAAAAAAAAAAAAAAAAATCAATACAATCATATTAATTTCGGCTGGGGATTTAGCTCAGTGGTTTCAACACCTGCTGCGCAAGCAGAAGGACCCGAGTTTGATCCCTGGTACCAAAAAATAATAATAATAAAAATAAAAAACATAAAAGTAACATAGAATAGATAAAATTAAAACCTGAAGATATGGCAATGAAAGTTTTTCTGTGGGGAAGAGCAACTTGAGACAAGAGGCCGAAGTAATAAAGAGCAGAACATGTTCAAGAAACAGTTGAATAAAACCCTCTCCAGTCTATGTTCAAGTGGTGAGGTAGCCTTTGGAAAGTGACAAAAAATACCTCTAAAATGATTACTGGAAAACTGTGATAGGGTAGCATGAGAGCAACTAAGGTGGAGAAGTAGAATAGGTTGCAAATTTCAGAGGATGAGGGAGCTGGGGAATAAGCATGATACAGAGCTGGGGTGACAATGTGCTCACAGCAAGAAGTGGGAAGCCTCTCATTTGTAGAAGCTCCAAATTTCAATCCCAATGCCAGAAGAGATATGGGGGAAAAGGAGCCTCTTCCTCCCCTCCCATACGGACTCTTGCTGGAGTTTTTGACAACTGTATGTGGTCTCTGGAATTCATCAGTCAAAAAACCTACAGAACCACTAATGGTGTCATTGACAAGTTCCCAGCCCTTACAGATCCAGACAAAAGTTGTTCCAACCCACAATCCACTCATCATGGAAATTCATTGACTTTTTTATGCAATCCATGTTGGTTAGTGTTGGATCCAAGAACCATTTCCTCTGATTTAAGTGCACTTTCCATGAAAGCCTGGAAATGATTCCCATCAAGACTTTCAAAGTCTTTACACTCTTATAAAGAGGAGTGCTTCTCAATCAAGCGTGATTTTACCCCCCTCTCCAACGGAGGGGTGATTTGGCAAGGTCTGGGGACACTTGTGATTGTCATATTTTTGAGGGGGACTGCTATGGGCGTCTAGGGAGTTGAAGCTGGGGGTGCCCCTAAACATCCCACAATACACGGGATAGCCCCACACAACAAACCACTATTTGATTCCATGTACGCAGAGCTAAGGTTGAGAAACCATGATATAGAGCAATTTCTCCCCTCCTCCAACTCCTCCATCTTTGTATGTTCTCAGCCTATGGGGGTTCACTTCAGTAACCAAAGGGGGTGCTTATTTGGTACCTGTGAGCAGCTGAGACACCAAATTTTCCTTGAACACAAGCTGCCCTTTTTGGGAAAAGATCTAGTTTTAAATAGCATATTTTCTCAATACATACAGAATAAAGTTCTCATCCATACTCAATTATACTTGCTTTGCCAGGAAGAGAAAGAAAGAAAGCAAAGAATGTAAATAGTGTGGGTGAATCTGTCCCGTGTTCCACTAGAGCATATGCCCCAGAGGAGCACGAGAAGGGAGATGTGAATCTGATGTTCCCTCAGTTGGTCTTGGTTCCTGAATTCCTCTCATAGTATGAGCATCTCGCCATGCTGAGTGTGATTCAAGTGTTTAAAGATACATTTTTTTTGTACAACATGGCCTCTAAATGCAAGCCAACTATTTTATCAGGTGTTTAGCAGAGAAAGCAGCAATCTCTTCCAATGCTGGAGGAAAAACTGGCTGAGCTGGATGGTATAGCAGCCTCAAATGTGATGCATAAAAACAACCATATATATTGCACTTTAAGGATGAAAAGAGGGATTTTTTTTCCTTCTGACTTCATATGATTTTTCTTGTTGTTCAATGACATTAGAGCCAAACTCTATGTAAAATGCAACTCCACATTAGGTGGGAGGGTGGACTAGAAGGTGGGGGAGAAAGAAGAGATCTTGAATAGAGCCTTGAGGCTTGGAATGATGAGAAGAAGGAATGTTGGGTGAGAACCAGAAAGACAAAAAGGAACGAGTGAATAAATGGCTGCTTTCTTAATTTTTAGAACTATTGCTTTGATAATTGGAAAGAAAAGCTGAGTAATTTCATAAAAGGAAAGCTGTATGACAGTTTAGTTGGTTGCAACACTGACTTTGCAAAGATATTACTGATTACTGTAGGATCCAGGACAGTAAACCTACAATGTAATAATACCTGTAGATTTGTTAACTCTCTTTTCATGTCTGCCTTATGTAAAACTTTTGCAGCTAATCATTTTTGTCTGTTAACTGAATAAATAATGTACTAGCTTGGTTTTTTATTTAAAAAGCCACAAAGGGGCTGGGGATTTAGCTCAGCGGTTCTGCCGCCTGCCTCGCAAGCACAACATCCTGAGTTCGATCCCCAGTACCAAAAATAAATAAATAAATAAATAAAATAAAAATAAAAAGCCACAAAGTACTGTATATGCCATAAATTCTAAACAGTTTGTTTAACTATTAAACAGCAAGTGACAATGACAGCTCTTGCAGGTGTGCCTTTGAGGCCTGTGTTTGTATTGTGCATATAAGTGGCTTTGCACGTGTATAAACAGAAAGGTTAAGGAGTGAGTGGTCACCAGGAATCTCTAACCTTGCTTGTGCATATTCTGCCAGTGGCCCGCCCTCCATAATTTGAAAGGGAGACTATTCACCAAGATGAGATGGGGAAAAGAAAATTAACTCATACATATTGCATGGGTCAAAAATTTTATGTGAGGTTTTGAAAGATAAATGCTATAGCAATCATTTCAGAAATTCCCATTTTAATTAAATGCAATATTTTCAAAATTGTGCTATGGTGCATAGCATAGGCTTTCTACCTTAGGTATCTTTCTGAATAATGCACTAAATAAAGGGAAAACTGTTCTCAGTACTATTTTCAACACATAAAATTCTATAATGATTTTTTTTTTCATTTGGGTCCATATTAAGGATACAGATACTCTCTGTGGACTACATTGCTGCCCTTTGTTGTCAAGATCCAGTAAGTGCTTTTCAAATTTTTGAAAAGAAATTTAGAATGCAGAATCACAGAAATTAAATACTAAGTTAGAAATATTGGGCTATTGGAAAGGACTCAGGAATGGAAAATTGTTATCTAACAGTTTGTCACCGGCTTACCTAATAACATTACTAAATAGTGAGTGTTATTTGGGTTCCAAAGACAGAAGAAATTAAAGTAAACCCTATAAATGTTTGTGACAGAATTTAACCTGGTTCTGTGAGATTCTACAGTCCATATCCTTTTCCCTATGGAATTCTGCTCACTTACTTAAAATTCCATGAGTTCAGTGATATTGTTTCCTAGTATAAATATATTCATACTTTAATATGTCCTACTCACTACAGACCTATGATCTGTCCAAATATTTCTATTGTATTCCATCTAAATTAATTAGAGCAAGGTAGTAACATTTAAATCTCCAAACCGTCTGGGGTGCACACAATAAAGATTTATGCCTCACATATATCACAGTCCAGTGGAATTCAAGCAACTGTCCTTGGCAGCTTTCTTCCAAGAGGTAATGCAGGAATCTAATCTCCTTCCTTACTCTGATGTTACCATGCTAAATTCAAGGCCTCCCAGATTCCCGCCACAAAGCAGAAGAGAGTTTGGACTATCACTGAGAGGGGGGCTGACTAGGCCAGCAAGTGGGATGTGTCGATTCCATCAGTCCACCAGAATGCTTATCTGTACCCAATCTAAATGGAACAGAGACTGAGATATGTAGACATCCCATGTGCTCAAGAAGAGGAACACAAAATCAGACATGGTGAACACATAGCATTGTCTGTGAGAGAATTTATAGAAAAAGGACTCTGTTCATATTGGGTAAATGCTGATGTCTATTCATGCCATGCAACTCTGGGTTACAAGGAGAAATGAAACTGTGCCACAAAAGTAATACATTTTGCAATGAGTAGCTTGAGACATCAGAAGAGAATATGCCTGAATACATTGGGAGAATATAGAAAGAGGAGAAATTATCAGTAAGTTCAGATACCAAGGCCTGGAGAACAAGAAAGAATTAGTAGAGAAATGGGGAGAAGCAGATGGTTGAGGATTAAGGGTATGTGAAAATATCATCGCTAACACTGCTTCTTATAAGCTGAACATTACATAGGTTGTTGATCTCCATAAAAACCCTATGAGGTAAGTTGTATTACCTCATTTTACAGATGATGAAACTGAGTCATAGGGTTTAATAATTTACCCCAAATCACACAGCTACTCGGTGCCAGAACTGGGATCCCAGCTTATCCCAGGCTACATCTAGCTGCAGATTCTTTTAACCTTTACACCAGACTGCGGTGCTAAAGCCAAACATTGCTAGAGTTCTTCTTTTACACGACTCCTAATATATGGCACAGAGGCAACTTTTCAAAATAAATGTGAAACGCTAGATGTCAAAGTTCCCATATAATTTACATTGCACTGATTCAGCAGCCTCTATTGGGCCCTTGCTTCCTGGTCTCATCTCTTCCATGCAAAGCAATTATTTAAGGACAAGCCAAACCGCTAGATACCTTACTCTAGCACCCTGCTTACAGAACCCTGCCTCTGCCACGTCAGTTAGAAGAAATGCTGCTTATTTTCTCCGGAGAAGGATGTTCAGAACTTTCTTTGTAATCTACCTCATTGTTCAGCAATCTGTAAATCAAGTAGGTATATTGCATCTGGAATGTATGAGAAATCTGAAATTTTCATTAGAATTCCAGGAAGGCTCTAAGTCTTGGATTGCATATGAAGCAAAAAGGGCAGAATATATCCTTTCCCCAGGCCCACTTATCGCAGAGTTGACAAATGAACCTAGATGTTGTCTCCTTCTTCCTCCTTTTTACCTATCCACTAGGCAGAGTTTTGTATATTGGAGAAGAAACTAATAGAATTCTATAGAGAGACAAGCATCACAGACATGGATTAAGATCTGTCCTTTTTTGGCTTTCTATGGAGCCCTCTTTTCCTTAGGAATCCTTCTTGCTTGGCCTTTTATGGTCTGATTATCTCTCAAGAACATTCTCAATAGTCTCTCAAAGCAGGGGTAACACTGATAGTGTTTAATGACCTTTACTGTGCAGTGACCAAGAGGCATGGATATCAGCCAGTCAGGATGGTCAGTGGCTGAACTGGGGAGTCCAGCTGTCCTTGTACTGGCCAACCGAGCATGGGCCCACCTGCCCAACCTTGTGCTCTACTGCTGTGACAGGCACATAAAGGAGACGTGTGACTTGCTGTACATTCTCCCTGTGCTAATGTGCATACTACCTCTCTCCTCGTGACAGCCACAGACCTACATCTACACCTATTGGCTTTCAGCAGCATAGTATTACTTGCATTTCAAATCCTGCTGATTTATCTTGCATAGCTGAAATTCTTGTTATATGTCCATGATTATTTTTTGAGATTGGTTTATATTGGGTACATTTCTTCCCATTTAAAAAAATCATTCACTGAATCTAACCACTTCTGCAAACTTGCTATCAGCGCATCATCACTAGAATATTTACCTGATGCCCCATCTCCATTTATTGCCAAATATGGACCCCTTGATTTTCAGAGTATAAATTCAAATCCTGTAATCTACATTCCAGTCCCTAACACATTCTACTTCCCTCCCATCATTTCTTAAGTCTATCTGCTCAGTGGAGTTGGTCAGTGCTTAAGGCAAAGACTACTAATTGCCTCCCATACAAATCATACTCTTCTCTTTAGAAGATGAATCCCAGTTTTATTAAGACAGGTGGGCATTCAACCTTTCTTGTGGTTTTCTTTCTGGTCAAGGATTTTGTTTTGTAATAGAAAGCTGCGACCATGGTGTTGATGACTGAACCTCCATGACTTAGGTAAAGACTGCACTCCGTGGAATGGCAGTGCAACAGGACACCTGGATACCTAAAGACCTCATGCAGCAGATCCACACCACCACCCTGGACCACAGGGTCCATTTTTCTGAACTTTATATGAGAAAGAATTAAACTTCTTTCCCATTTGAGCCTCTGTATTGGGTGGGGATCTCTTCCCGTGAGAGTTTCACCTACACCTAATAATTAGTGTAATTGAAACACTTAAAATTTTTTCTAGGTTAAAACTCAAAACATTGCCAAATAAAGTAAATGGTTAAACTTGCTAAACTGTTGCAATCCTGTCGAATTTGGACCGCACACTTTTTTCTTTCTTTCTAGCATAAGAGTTACAGCGAAATACTTGGCAATTCATACAATTTATGCTGACCATTCAGAATAGTTCTGGTAATGACTTCAGCCTAACATGTGGTGATCAACACCATCTCTGCCTTTGGTTGAGTAAAAGAAGATTAGAATTAATCAGGCTAAGAAGAAGTTTGGAAAGTGTCCTATAAAGAAATACCACTGGAGTGAAGTGGATTTGAACTGCTGGGCTCTAAGGCTCTGTAGTCCCCTTGGCAGGCAGTTCTTAGTGCTCTGTGGCATTTTCATTCCTGAGGATCTCACAGCGTACAAGCACAAGTGACTTTAAAATCCCTGCCCTATCCCCACTTGGTGGTACACTCCCATAATCCTAGCTACTCAAGAAGCTGAGGCAAGAGGGTCACAAATTCAAGGCCAGCCTGCACTATACAGCAAGATTCTGTCTCACAGTGAGATAAAAAATGGTGGGGTGTAGCTCAGTCATAGAGTGGCCCTGGTTCAATTCCAAGTACAGGAAACAAACAAACAATCCTCTGTTTTAAACTGAAATCAGGATGTAGGTTATCTACCAACCCCACACAGTGTTGTCTGGATCTGGATGCCCAGAGACCACCTCAAGTTTTGGATATAGAGTTGTTTGCCTCTATCCATAGATTCCACATCTGTGGTTTAAACCAATTATAGCTCAAAAATGGTTGGGGAAAGATTTGCAGTTGCACTGAACATGTACAGGCTTTTTTTTTCTTGTTACTACTCCTTAAATGACACAGCATAACAACTGTCCACATAGCATTTACATGGTACGAGACTTTGTCAGTAATCTAGAGATGACTTAAGGTAAGTGGGAGGATGCCTACAGGTTATATGTGAATACTATGCCATTTTATCTAAGGGACTTAAGTATCCAGAGATTTGGGTATCCAAGGCAGGTCCTGGAACAAATTCCATGCTCAGATACCAAGGGACAACTCTACCAAGGTCTAGCTGATTTCCTCTACTCAAGATTTGGAGCTGAGTGATGGGAATACCCATCTTATAACAAGGAGTGCAAACTCCCAGGTGATGAAAGCCCTATCCCCTGTAATGTCTAGCTCCCTCCCTTTCTAACAGGCAACCTCTACCATGAAACAGGAATGGGTCATTCCTATGGCAGCTGTTATACTTCTGTAGGAAATATGGCAAAATGTTTACACCTAGTAATTTGAGGGTGGTGACACTAGAGACTTTTTCTTTTTTTTTTTTGGTTCGGTTGAAATATTTTACAAAACATTTATAAGCTTATGTTTTATGCTTAGTATTTATTGTATTTATAGGTTAACATAATAATAAATCCTACATGACTTCCACAATTGCAAAAAATAAAAATGAATTCAGGTGGGCTACTTGTTCTGTTATGGTTACTAATTAATTTTTTCATGTAAATTTTCCTTTCAAAATCTATGAATGATGTTTGTTTTTCTTTCTGAACTTCCATAATCGATGGAAGACACAATGTTCCAAAGTCTACTGTTAGTACCCCACCCAGCTCCCTGAGTGGGGTATTCTACACTCCCCTTGTTATTTTGCTTTCCAGAGCAAGTGGATTTTTAAGCAACACTAGGAGTTTACTTTATTTCTGTTGTGTTTCCTTGATCATTCACTAGGTCTGTCTCTATGAATACAAAAGTTTCATCTCTCTTGATTGAATTTCAGTATTCAACTTCTTAAAGAAGCAAAGTGATACAATGCCAGCTTAATTTTTTAATGAGACGATACAATTGTTATAGAAGTAAGCAGGAGGTTTGGGCATCAGCAAAAATAATGAAAATCCTCTCATACAATAATTAACTAAAAATTAGGAATCCTCAATTTTACAGGATGAAATGAATACTAGTGAACAGTAATATGGGCATATTTGTTATCACTAATTTGTATATTTTGAAAAGGTTAAAACTGTAAATTTTGTCATATGTATTTTACCAGATTTAAAAAGACCAAACAAGAAATTTTCACTATGGCTTTGTCAGTTCATCATATTTAATTGATTCAATCTTCCCCTTTGATTGGATGAAAACTGAACAAGAAGCCTCAGTTAAAATCCTCAGTAGTAATGACCCCATCTTTGTGAATACTCAGAGCAGAGGGAGAACAATGATCTGGACCTGGTATTAAGCATTTTAAAGTAATCAACCTGGTTAAAAGGAAAGGTGTACATGTTTTGAAAAAACAGTAAGGGCTAGCTATAATGAGCACTAAGTACTTCAACATAAATTGTATCTTAAATATTCATGAACATGGTGGTATATATGCCTTACATATAGAAAGTGTACATGGTTCATCTTTAAACTTGGATATTTAATATCAAAGATGTTGCATTAATAAACCTATACAATACTCTGGAAAAATATCAACACCTAAAGATTTACACCTGGCAGGGGGGTTGTGTTTGAAAATTGGAAAGGACATCTAACCTCAATTTTCACAAAAATTGCAGAGCGTTTGAAGAAAACATCCTGACACGCAATTAAAAATGTTCCATATTGAAAGAGCCAATAGATTGGTCATCCCAAAAGGTTTAGAGCACACAAATGCAAGATAATAAAAAGACCAGTGGAGATAAGAATGCATCAGTTCTCCTCTATGCCAAGTAGACAAAGTTGAAAATGCTCAGCTGCCTTTGTTGGGACAAAGTCAAACTTGGATTAGGTCCTTGAAATAAGCAGATGACATCTGAATAAGATGACTCAGTAGGCTTCTTTAACAACGTATCAGTTCCTCTACTTCCCTTGGAACAAAAATCCCTCAATTTGGGGAGACTGCAGGTGAAAAATAAATTTGACACTTTCAGAGACTTGGTTTTAGTTTGCTGTGTAATGCATTACCCTTAGCAAATTTACCTCTATCTTTAGGGTAACGATAACATCTGTCATGAAGCTTTGTACATTTTTCTGTCCGCTGTTTCCAGTGTCATATATCTGACACACGATAACCTCTCTTTATTAACTCTAACATTAGGGAAAAGATTTTATTCACTCTGGCTGCCCACATGGTTATTCTTGACCTACCTGCAAATGTCTGACAAGACACTCTCTTATTCTGATGTTTCTATTTCTGACACTGATCACACATTTTAAGTATAAAATCATTTTTACTATGGGTACATAGTCATCAGAAAAATTGAAAAATCCATGCAGCCTCACTCTATGTGGTTACCTTTGTCTCCACTGCTTTAGTAACATTTTGTATCAAAATAAATTATTTCTTTTTTTAAATGGCTGAGCATTTAAATCCTCAAGCATTTTAGATTTTTGAAATCATCTTTGCTAGAATAAAAGTGTTGATCAAAATGTTGTCTTAGTTGTTACTGACAGCTGTTAAAATGCTGCTAAAAATATAGCGCCAACTACTGAAAAGCTAACTGCTCCTGTGATGTCCCAATGAGAAATTCTAAATGAGTTTTTCATCAGGTTCAACAGAGATGCACATTTCCCACAACTGACCCAATGGACTGCTGCACTTTATACCGGCTGTTAACTGCATATAATACCAGAGAAACAGTCTTGGCACATAATCTTAATGAGCACAAAAACTATGCAGTTATTTATGTAAGATTAGCACTTTTAAAGGTGATGAATTTCCTCCTCTAAAACAAGAATATATGAGAACGATAGCAGAAATTTAAAATCTTTATTTTCATTAAAATATACTGCTCCAGTTCCCCCCTTTTCAACTACAGTATATAATTTCCAAATTTAGAATCTCAGTGTAGGCACAGTGAAATCTGATTTGCTTCTAATAATATGACACACTAATTGAGATGCATGTGCTGTTTGGGGCTCGCTCATCTCAAAATCTGGCCATAGAAATGTATTAAGTTTGTGTATTTTCTATTTAAATGGACTCCCAATGCAATTGAGGTAGACGAATAAACAGGTAAACAAATCCAGAAATTAACAAATAAGGAAAGCTAATAAAAATATCCCAAAGAGTCTAAAAAAATTGAGTTTGGGTTATTTTGGTTATTAACCAAAACCCTGATATGTTTTGTATTCATCTTCTCGTCCACAATTTCTTATTTGCTTGCAGTGTTTATAAACTGCAACATGTGTGTTTTGCAATAAGCAAAGAAGTTCTATCTTATATTATTTCCCTATTCATCTTCTCCATCAACCCCCTCCTTTTCCCCTCTGTCTCTCCCTGCCTTTCTCAACTCTTTCCAACAGCTGGTAAGAGACAGGGGAAAAAAATCCAAGCTTTTTAGAAAGAAAAAAAAAATGCCAGCATGGCTAGGCTTATTACTGAAGTTAACTATTAACTAAATGATTTAGCCTTTAGGTTTCAAAAATTATTTAATACAATTAAATTATATGATGCATAATGGTCTTTTGTCACTAAAGATATAAAGGAGAAGTACATAACACGTTTTAAGTATGTTTAATTATTCTGACTTATGATTTTACAGATTAAACAATTCTATGCCCTTTTCCCCCCTCTCAGTGTCAGCTGTTAAAGAAATAGGATTAGGGACTGAGAACCAAAGGCTGGATCTACTAAAGCTGAAATAAAAAGCTAGGGAGGATTTTTTCCAACACAAACTTAGATGATATTAGGCTTTGTATCTGAAGTTACATAATAGAGGATATGATGTCACACATGTAAATTGCAAACGCTGAGTCGTGCACTTTGCAGTGGCAAACCTCAGGGAGTTTGACACTAATGGGATGGGGGAAAGAGGTGTCCCCAGGTTCAGAGACTGTGAACTTAGGGTGAACAATTGTCAAAAGAGAGATGTTGCTGCTTCTAGCTTTTAAACTGCTTCTAGCTTTTAAACTATTTGGCAGCTCTATAGGAGATGAAGTTAGGATCCTTTTTCTGTGCTTGTCTTTTTTTTTTCTAATTTCCAATTTTCTTCAAAATTTCCATCTTTTGGCAAAGAACAAATATGCCTGTCCAAAAGATTCAAAAGAACAAACTTTATTAAGAGACAGCTTAAAACGCAAGCAAATAATAACACTGCCAGGCACACACTTTACTAAGCTGAAGGGAACAAGCCTTCACAAACCAGCATGGGAATGAAGAATACTAATAACCTTCTCTTCTGGGTCAGGATCTCTCAAACGCCTCACTCCTAAAATGCATCTCAGTGAAGCCAACCTTAACTTCCAGTTAGAACAAGGCAAGGCACCTTGGAAGGCACGTTTCTTCAACAACTGTTCTCTCAGAGCACCCGAGAGAAAAATAAAGAGGAGAGTGGATACCTGAGGGAAACATAATCATTCAAACATATGGGCAGATATCTAAATACTGTGCTCGGATACCAAAAACAAATACAACTCTGCCTGTTAATAACTGCAAGGTCCTCCAACATCTCTCCCAAGACATGAGAGAAGGTGACATATATGAGTATTCAGAGGCCCCTCCCCACCATTTTTGTGTGAAAAAGTGCACATATATGTATCTTGAATACTCAATCTTAACCTTTTATCACCAAACTATTTTAAAGAGAGAAGATAAAAATTTGTGAAATGGCAAAAAAAAATTCTTTTATGCTTCTAAGCTGTTGCTGTTCTAATAACCCCACTTTACACTATATCAAGCTGTCTAAAATTGAAATTGATTAAAATAGTGGAGGGAATATCTAGGTAAATAATTTTATGGCAAATTATTTTGTTACGGTGGAAGGAATCACCAAAGCCCAATTTACCACTTTTGTAAATAGAATTTACATTATATGTCACCTTAAGGGGCAGGTTCTTTCCATCTCGTATTTTATTAAACCTGCAGAGAAGTTGAAGTGAACGCCTGTATATCTAACACCTAGATTCTCCCATTAACACTGTACTACATACTGTACGTACTTTATCCATTTTATCAATCCATCACTGTCAATTCCATCTTTTTTATTCATTTTCAAACTCGGTTTGTAGACCTCAGTACGTGATTCTTTTGAAAGTTCATTTAAATGCACACTGTTAATTCTGAAAATACATTAAATGTTTTCTTGGTCTCCCCTTACATATACCTTCCCAAATATAAACCTAGGCGCCACTCCTACAAATTAAAAAGGCAAAAGCGTGTCTTGCTGAAGGTCAAAATGCCACCTTGAGGCGTCTAAGAGCCCAGCGTGCCACCAGCACGAGTGGGTGACCAGGCAAGGGGAAGCTCTGTATTCCCACGGTGGGACCCCAGTGGAAGAAGGGTGATGGTGGTCACCAGGGCAGCTCCCTGCTTAACCCTGCTCTGCGTGGGGAGGGAGAAGCAACTTTCACAGCTATTTAGAACAAAACTGGAAAGAACGGGGCGGGGGGGGGGGGGGTCCTACAAAGCCTGTAGAAAACTGCAGGAAAAGGCGAGTTAAACCAGAAAGGTGTGCGCGCTCAGTTCCCGGGATTCAACCGAAGCTCACAGAATAACAAGCAGGTGAACCCGTCCTCCAATGGCAGTGACACTCGCACCCTCCACGCAAGGGTTTGTGTAACGGCGCGGTGGAGAAGTCTGGGGCACAAGCCTCGCACGCTCGCAAGTGCGCGTGAACACACACACGCGCACCCCCCCCCCGCACGGCCTCTCACACGCACACACATCTGATGCTGGTGACCAGTGTGCCTGGGGTTGGGGACTTCGCGGAGGCTCCCGGAATCGGGAGGCTGCGGGCAGCTCCGCAGAGCAGCGGGCGCGGGAGAACCCCGCGAGCCAGGCGAGAGGCTCCGTCCCCGCCCCCCAGCCCCACCCCCACCCCCACCCCGCCGCCCGCCAGCTCGGTGGCCCCCCTTTCACTTTCGCATCCGCGGAGGTGTCTGGCGGGGCGGTCGCGAGGGCGCGGAGGCGCGCGGGGCGGCGCGGGGGCGCGCGGCGGGAGGGGGCCTGGCTCCCGGCCGCTCTCCCGGGCTCGCCGCGCCGAGCGTCTGTGCCGCCTTCAGAGCGAGGGCACCGGTGCCTGCGGCCGCCGCGCGCCCTCCACGCCCCCGCGCGCAGACACCCGCCCCCCGCGGCGCCCCCCCACGGCGGGCTGGGGGTGGGGCGCAGGCGCCCGGAGCCCGGGAGAGGCGGGGAGAGCGGTGGCCTCCCGGGGTGGGCAGCCCGGGAGCAGGCAAAGAAACTTTTCCCTCCCGGCCCCCGCGCGTGGTCCCCAGCCCTCTCCTCCCGCTGCGGCTGGGACCTGCACCTGAGGCCCGGCGCGAGGTCGGGGCCGGACTTGGGGGGCGCGGAGAGGGGGTGCGTGCATTTGGGCTCCGTTTCCTCTCGGCCTCCTAGCTGTCAGCGGCTGGGGTTCCGAGGGCGGTCACCGGCGCCCCTCGCCCGTTTCCACCCCGGAGGCCGGACGCCGCGCTGCCTCCCTCCGGCCGTGAGGGTGTGACCCGGGGAGGGGGCCGTGGCGCCGCGGGCTCCCCCTGCGGCCGCCCCCACACGCACACGCACAACGCACACACACACGAACGCACGCTCGGCCGCCGCCGAGCTGTCACTGGCCGCCCCAGGCCCGGGCAGGGGGCGCCGACAGGCGGGCGGCCGGACTGGCCGGCTCCCAGGTCGCTGGCGGCACCAGCGCGGTGGAGAACGAGGAGCCGGGGGACAGGGGCCTGCAGGGGGCGGGGCGGGTGCCCACGACCCCCTCTGCGCTCTCTGGCGCCGCCGCCCCCCGCGGGGTCCCAGCACTCCTGCTCCGTCGCTCTTCCCACCGTCAGTAGGGCGACCGCCGGGATTCTCTCCTCTCCATCCTCACTGCCGGGCGCCTCGCGTGGGACTCGCTGGTGGGGGCGGCGGCGGCGGCGGCGGGTGCCTCTCTGCCCCCCTCCGTCCGCCCCAGCCTCCCCACCATGTCCTAGGAAAGGTGAGTGCGGCGACCGTCACTTTGCGCGAGCAGCGGCGGGAGGGGGGCACGGAGAGCGCCGGGCTGGCAGGGTCCGCGCGGAGGGCAGAGGGCGCGGGCTGGCGAAGGGCGCTGGGCTGCGGGCAGGAGGCGCGGGGGCCGGAGGCGCGGGTGCCCGCAGGGCCGCCGGAGCAAGGGTGCCAGGCGGAGGGCGCGCGAGCTCGGCGGCCGCCCGGGCTCCGTTCTAACCTAGATTTTGCGAGAAGCTAGGATCCTGGGCAGGACAAGCCCTCCCCAAAGGAAGTGAAAAACTTAGTAAAAGAGACGCGTCCATCCCTTTAATAATGAATAATTCGGCAGCGCCGGCGGAGTCTCCGCCGCTGCCGCGCAGGTCAGGGCGCTGGGTCCGGGTCTCCCCAGGCTCCAGCGAGCCGCCGCGCACGGCTAGGCTGCCATCCCGGCCCGGCCTCTCCGTGGGCTGGTAGGGCGGTGAGGGCGGACCCCGCGGGAAAGTTGGGACGCTCGGCGGGGACTCCTGGCTGCTGGGGCGCGCGGCCGCTCCAAGCCGGGGACCCCTGGGGGTCCGGACTCGGGACCGGCTTCCCGTCAGCGCTGCTGTCGCCCCTTCCGCCTGGGAGCTCCCAGCTGGGGCGGCGGAGAGTTCGAGTCTCCCCGGGTTCGGGTCGGGAATCCCGAAGCTCGACTAAGTGGACAGGGGAGGAGGGGCCTTCGGGCACGGGGTGCTCTCCTCCCCCACGGCCCGGGCGGGCGCCACACAGCTGCCACCGCCGGCCTGCGGGTCGCCGAGGGCCGGGGACCAGATTTAGGTGTGTACGTCACTGATGCTGACTCTGGGCCAGTCTGGAGCCAGAAACGGAACCCAGTGGAGGCGCCGAAAAGTCTTTAGAAATCAAAGTTAAGAAGCCAGGCCATCCCTTTGCTTAGTGACTGCAGGGTTTGGGTGGGCGGGAGGAGACGCGAGGAGAGGGCGATTGGAGGGAACCTGAAATTTCTTGGTGCAGACAGTTGAGCTATTTAGGAAACCGTTTGGTTCCTTTCCGCTTGTGTTTGTCCAAATTATGTGCACCCCCTCCCTCCACTCATTATAAAGTGAATATCCTCGATAGTAAGCTTTCTCTCAGATTAGATGAGTGGAAAAATCCAGTGCTAAAGTAGTAAGCAAAGTAACACGAAGGAGTGAGTGGCAGCTCTTGACCCTGGCACTTTGGGTTGGCGGGGTGGGAGGCAGGCTGTGTTT